>NC_141694.1:461934317-466934317 GCF_964263255.1 Lissotriton vulgaris | reverse complement strand
CTGAGTCCTGAGTCCTGAATGGCGGAGATCACATGAGATAGTCCGCCGATCTCAGATGTGTTGCTGAGTCCTGAGTCATGAATGGCGGAGACCACATCAGCTTCTTCACGGATCTCCCAGATGTCGCTGAGTCCTGAATGGTAGAGACCACTACAGCTTCTCCACGGCCTGGCAGATCTCACACATGTTGCTGAGACCTGAGTCATCAATGGCAGAGACCACCTCAGTGTTTGGTACCGCTAAGCCTGTGGAACTCAAGTTTGTGCCACGTGGTGGTAGGCTCCTCATGGCCACATGAGTTTGGGGTGGCACTAACCCTAAGCATATGAAGTTCACGCCAAGGGAATGGTAAGTCGCTGATGGCCAGTCAGCTGAGGGTGCGACTAACCTTCTGCGCAACTTTTCATGGACTCTTTACGATTTAGACCCGTGGAGCGTTTGCCAGCTAGTCAGCACCGGCAATAAAGGATGTGACGTTGTCGATCTATTATATTTGCAATGTCACATGGCCTGTGCCGCATGTGCCGGATGGGTGTGGTGTGTGTGCAAACCTGCCCTAAGGGAGTGGCCATGAGATGTTGAGAACAAGACCACTGACTTGCACACCAATAGCAAGTATGCCTGCGACAGGTAGCTATGTGGGGCCAACGTTGGAATGTCATCGGAGTGGCATGGCATGGCGTACGACGGAACAGGGCAGGGATAGCCACAATGACGTGGACGGATAGTAGTACTGCATCTGTGAGTCTAATGGACGGGCCGCAGCTGTCCCTCTACAAACCTGTGTCTGAACTGTTCATAACTCACACTATATAAGTATTGAAAAACCATTTTGTGATTCAGTCCGTCGGCTGGCATCTGTCCGAGGCATTTGTGAAAAAATATCGGAGTTATTTCTGTGAGTGATACCCCTTTGACGCTCCCTCTCCCAACATTAGCAGGTAACGTACCCTCTTCCTACATTACCAACATACCCCAACAACCTTTGTGGGCCCGGAAGACTCCCTGTGCGGTTGGGGAAAGAAGAATTTTAGTCATGTATAGATTTACATATAAAAAAATGATGTAAAGAAAAGAACAACAAATAAGACTGAAGGGAGTCTGGTGCTGTGGTTGCTGCCACAAAGTTGGGGTCACTGTTGTTCAGGACTCAGGACACAGTTACATATGTGAGATTGGTTTGTGTTGAATAGGGTTAGTGGTACCTGAAGCATTGAGACTGTATTAGCCTGTGATGATGGTTGATGTGAACGGGTCGCACTGGGAGCAATGTGTCTTTGGTTACTGGACTGCGTCATGTGGAATCAGGACTTATCTGAATTTTGAGGCCTGCTGACCGCAGTGTAGGCCAGAGGTAGCGATGAGCAAGGGCCCACAGGCATGTTCATTTGTTGATGACCCCACCGGCTTGCGTAGCGTTGGTTGAGTGGCACCCTTTGTCGGCAGACTTCAATCTGTAAATACTCCTCACTAATCGAAGGGAGTCAGCTGCTGTTGTCTCCGCTACAAAATTGGGGTCGCTGTAATTCAGCACTCAGGACACGCTTGTGTTGCTTTTCTTGCATATTGAAATATGCCTCACTGATCGTAGGGAGTGTGGTTCTGTGGTCGCTGCCACAGACTTGGGGTCTGTGCGATTCAGGACTCAGGAAACAGTTACAAATGTGGGAACGGCTTGTGTTGAATGAAGTTAGTGGCATCATGTGTTGCCGCCACTGCATATGTCAATATGCTTCACTGATTGAAGGGAGTCTGCTGCTGTATTTGTCTCACAGAGTTAGGGTCACTGCTATTGAGGACTCAGGACACAGTTACACATGTGAGATCGGCTTGTGTTGAAGACGGTTAGTGGCACCATGTGTCGCCAGTGGTCCACAGTGTAGGCCAGACATAGCAGTGAACAAGGGCCCACAGTCATGTGCATATGTTGGTAGCCCCATCGGCCTGCATAGTGCAGGTTTAGTGGCAGCACGTGTCGCTGGACTTCCATATGCAAATATCCTTCACTTATTGAAGGGAGTCTGGTATTGTGGGCACTGCCACGAAGTTGGGGTCTTTGCCTTTCAGGACTCAGGAACCAGTTACACATGTGGGATTGCCTTGCGTTGAACAGGTTAGTTGGCACCCATGTTGCCGGTCTTCAACAGTATAGACCAGAGGCATCGGTTAGCGAAGGCTCAGAGGCAGGTGACATTGACTTGAGCTGCACAGATTGGGAGCATTTGGTCTTCTTAACCTATTATAGACATTTACACAATTTACTTCACTACTAATCTTGAATTGTGAACCGTGTAACCCCAGTGTTGTGCGCAGGTAGCAGTCAGGATGGGCGCACAGCCATGTGGCGTTGAATTGAGCTGCACAGTTAGTAGCACCTGAAGCACACAGTGTGTGCACATCCTGCGATGATGCGTGGTCCCGGCGGGCCACACTGGGAGCAATGTGTCTTGCGAACTGGACTGCGTCATCTGCAATCGCCACTGTATCTGAATTGTAAGCCCTGCTGTCCGCAGTGTTGATTGAAGGAAGTACTTAGCATAGACATTGAGGAATGCTTTTTGTCATTTCTTCTTGACAAAATCCGAGGACATAAAGTACAATTCTCTGTGCAATTAATAATTCAAGGCTGAATTCAAAGTGTGAACCCTGCTGTTCGCAGTGTAGATCGAAGGGAGTAGTTAGCAGAGACATCAAAGATTGCTGTCTTTCACTTCTTCTTGACAAAATTCGATGACATAGAATATAATTCTCTGTGCAATTAATAAATCAAGGCTGAATTCAAATTGTGAACCCTGCTGTCCGCAGTGTAGATAAAAGGCAGTAGTCGGTACAGGCATAAGTCTGCGGTGCTGTGCCGCTGGGTTCGCAGGGGGCTTGTGTGGAGGAAGCCCGCAGTCATGGCGGCAGCCACCTGCCAGGGTGAGTGCCTCCGCTCTGCAGACTCGTTGGTCTTCCCAGTAGTGTACCACTGCCAGGGCCTGGCCTATTTATTCATACTCATAAGCTGGAGTGGCATTCGTTGGACCAGCCCACTCCGCTTCCGCTTCTAGAGGGTGACAACACAGCTACATGACGGAGATCTTCTCCACTGTTTGATGTATTATTATTATTATTATTTTATTTATTCTTAGAAAGTTTTATATAGCGCAAACTTGACCCTTGGGTATCAGAGCGCTTTACAGAAAAACTAATATAGAATAACATGAGGTAGAATAGCATGAGGTAGTTTAGGGATACAGATATACTAATATAGGATAACATGAGGTAGAATAACACGCGGTATTTTAGAAATACATCTTACGTAGACAACCATAAATATGAAGATGTAGGTAGGTATAAATACAGTGTAACAAAACGTTCCATATAGCTATGAGGTAGGTTAGGAATCAGTCTGTGAGGTAATAAATCAAAAATGTCTTAAGGGGCGATACATTTTTACGATAGTATTTGCCATCGTTAGGATTACAAGTCTATAAAGTCTCTGTCTGTCAAAGATGTTATCCTAGAGCTATTCTATTTGGCCCCACATTTAAGTCGTACTACTGTAGTCTTGGATCCACATTGTCTGTGCATTAGACCTCCAAAAATTACAGGTAAGTGGAGAGCCTTCAGATTATCTTCATGATACTGATAGACTTTCTGCTTTCACCATTTGATTTCCGTTTTGGCCTCCTTCTGTATCGTTGTTGGTACTGCTCTTTCTTGTATAATTAAAGAACTTACTCATTAGGAAGGTCTTAGCTTCCCTTTTGAAGGTGGCCGTGTTAGACATTTTCCTAATATAAGGAGGAAGAGAGTTCCAGATTCTGGGCGCTGTCCCTGAAAACGTTCTGTCATATGTTTTCCTCTTCTGGAAAATCGGTGGTCTCAACAGTAACTCCTTAGCCTTCCTGGCCGGTCTGTTTCCTCCCAATAGCTCTAATTTCCGGTCCAGGTATCTTGCTGTTTTGTGGTGGATTGCTTTTTGTGTGATACACGCTAATTTGAATTGGATTCTGGCTTCATATGGGAGCCAGTTTAGCGATTTCAGGTGTGGCGTGATATGGTCAAATTTCCTCGACCCGGTAATGAGTCTAGCAGCTGCATTGAGACATGTTTTAAGTGGTGCAGTTGAGATGAATGGTTTCAGTTTCCTGATATGTGAAAGCGGGCACTTTTTGCCATTGATTTGATATGGGCTTTCATGTCTAGATTCTTATCTATTGTGATTCCTAAAGATTTCGCTGAGTCCACTATGGTAGGGGTGCAGTTTAAAGCTGTGATCAAGTTGGTCCATTCTTTCACTTCCGTGCGGTTTTTTGGTGATATGCTTAATAGGAACTCAGTCTTTTGTGCATTTAGTTTCAGATGATCAGCCAGCTTAGTGTCTTTTTTAAGGCCTCATTCATTAGAATGATATCTTCCAGGGATGCGATCTTGATGTAAATCTGTGTATTGTCTGCATACATATGATATGAAATGTTTGCGTCCCAAAGAATTTCTGTGAGAGGTTCGACATAGAGGTTGAAGAGTGATGGGGATAGTGTGGACCCTTGAGGGACTCCAATCTCATTAGGGTATGATGGAGATAGAGATTGATTAACTAAAAATCTTTGAGTTCTGTTCTGAAGGAAGGATTCAAACCATTTCAGCACCTTTCCCGACATTCCCATCCTGTTATTCAATCTGCTTAGTAATTTTACATGGTTTACCGTGTCAAACACAGAGGACAGATCTAGTAGTACTAGTAGACATGTTCTGTTCCTGTCTAGAGCCTGTAATGCATCATCAACGATATGAAGGATTGCCGTTTCTGTGCTGTGTCCGGATCTTGTAGTGCACAGTGGATGCAACATGGTTGCATCCACTGTGCACTACAGTACAAGTGTCAATGGTATATCTCCACATGGAGAGGTTTGTGGTTTGCATAGTGAGGTCTTGAGGAAATATAAATTTTATGGTCAAGAAATGTTCCCTACCGTGTACCCCACCGTCTCCATGTACAAGCTTAAAGTGCATGTAACTTCCCTCCTGTACCAGCTATGAAGACGCAAATACATTTGCGTCCAACGTTAACATGTCCTCTTTCAGATCCACCCCGAACGGGTTGAATATTCCGTTCCCAAGTATGCCATGCCAACGTCTTTTTGTGGTGTACTTTACACGTTTTTCAGCTCTGGCGAAGTAGGCCCCTGAATTCTGCCATCGAGCTTTTTCCTGCCTTCTGACTCTGAACGCCTCAGCCTGGGCTGCCTCTGTACCCGTGACCTCTGCCTTACTCCCTGCGCGGCTAACGGCGCTTAGCTCAGCCTGCTGCCTGCCAAGACTGTATTCAACCTTCGAATTATCTGCTCCGCTCCTCAAACATACATTCCTGCCTACTAGTTCAAGTAAACATCCTTCCAGCTGCAGAGCAAAGGGCCCGGCCTCACTGTCTCCGTGCAAGTAATTCATAGCTTCCGTTACCATAGTAGGCCCATGCACCCTCGCATCTCATGTAGACACGTAGACGCTTATACACGCACTCACAGTCAGTATAGAATAGCCTCTGCCCAAGAGACCTTTCCCTCTAGATAATATGGTTCCCAAACATCAGATATCAGATATGATATAGGTACGAGTTGATCTGACATGCCAGACTTCTGTCTCTTTCCGCTAGTGTAAATGTCAAGTCCCCTGCACCCTCCAGCTCCACGTCAATCACACGTCATGCAGCTGCGCGCGCATCCAGACCTCAGATTTCTGCTGACACTGCAAGATTCTGCTATGTATCCACCCACTTGTGACACTTTTATGTGACGTTTCTAGCACACACGCCCAGTTCACGCCTTTTGATTACGTATTGCTAACACGTGTGTGTTTTTATCTTGTTTCTCTCAGCTGTTACGCCTACTGTATTGGTATTCATTATATGGTTTAAGTATAAAAGTTATGTCTTGTCAATAAAGTATGCTCTATCCCTTCCTGCACCCCAGTGGTGTTAGGAACCCGATATCTGGTTCAAGAACCATTCCTTTTTAAGGAATAAAACCCCTAAGAACTCTAACACCACGGACTCTGCGTCTTTCTTTCTGATTGAGTTATTTTTGTTTAAGTACTTACCTGCATAGAAATTAGGACGGTAAATCAAATATTTACCACATTATTTTGGCGCCCGAATAGGGACCCCTCCCCCACCTTACGCGCCGGTTGGTGCGTTGCAACCTTTGCCCCCTGCCATAAGTCAAGACGGACAATTACATGTACCCGCAGGATTTCCTGTATCTCCCTCTGGCCCATGGAGGTGACGGAGACTGCGATCAGCACCCAGACGAGGCGGTGAGGAGTGCGGAGGATCCCGACCAGAGCCTAGCCGAAAGAAGCAAGGTCCGAGGTGTCAAGAGGCCCACCAGTTTCCGAAGTATTCACGTGTCGAGTCGAGTCGAGCCGAGTCCGGTCCGGTCCAGTCCAGTCGAGTTTTCCGAGGCCTTCTGTTCCGTGCTTCCCTGTGAGTACCATTGCTGGGACGTATCTAGACGGGTGCATTATTATGTATCCGGTAAAGACGGGTTTGGGTACACAAACGCGGTCTGCACTGTTTTAGACAGTGTATCTGTACTGTTTAGCAGTATATCAAGCATTCAAGTTCTTGCACTGTTCTCGACAGTGTATCTGTGCTGTTTAGCGGCACATCTAGTATCAAGGTAGTCATATATGTTCAAAATGTTTTTCATGTGATTAATGTCGTGGTATGAGTGACTGTTTGATGTATATTACTGTGTTTTTGTGTAACTAGCTGTGTCCAGAGTAAGTAACAAGTATCAAGTATCCAGTACTAAGTAACAAGATGCCGTTTTTCAATAAATTAAGACAGATAGGAACTAGGAAAGGGATACTAGAGGAAGAAATTCCTATCCCCCCTAGGGACACTCCTGGAAATTTTATGTACCATAAGCATGGCTTAGATGCCATACTGTATCTAGATTTATGGGCCGATTATACCAAGCACCTAGACGAGAGACACAGATGGCCCGTTACAGGAACATGGGATGCCGAGTGCATCATGAAGGTAGAAGAAGCGCTATGGAAAAAGAAAGCCAGACAATCTCAGAAAGACGCCAAAGAATTTTGGCGTAAAGAATCACATAAACGTGCCGAAAAAGCACTCCGCAAAGAAGACAGACATAGAGAAGAGTCGGATAGAGTCCGAGAAAACGAATTAGTTAATGAAGGGATCCGAGTAAAAGCAGAACAAGTAGACCGTATGCGAAACAATCTTGTAAATGGCATGTACTTTGTGGGGGCGAGGGTTTGCCTGAAGCCACTTCAGAAATACCAAGAAATCTGCCGCCGCCATTGGTTCCGACTAAAGTAAGTCACAGGACCACCAAAGACATATTCCTTGCTTCCTATCTAGACGATGTAGCACCCGCTTACACCAATCCACGTGCCCGCGTCCCGCCTACTGACGGTGACGGTGACGGAGGTGGCAACCTGCCTCAAGACCATATCCCGCCATTGCCGCAACAAGGTTCACCCGTTCGACAGCCTGCTCCGCCCCCTCCTCCACCTCCACCACTTCCCACACCTAAGATTAATATACCAAATCCGATTGCGCCGGATCCTAATAAGAGACAAGTTCAGGTACAGATACTGACACCACAGACATACAATTTTCAAGCCCCCGCTACAGGAGGTGCGACAGGAGGTCTCCAGACCCCGCCAGCAACCCACAGATTGAACTTTAGGGACATAATGAAGCAACGTACACCCCAATCACCCCGTCTCGACATGCTTAAAGAACCCCTTCCATTTTGCAGATATGATCCAGTACCCGGTAAAGACGATAGAATGTTGTTAGCATCACTACGCTTACGAAAAGTTGCAGATTACCTAGTGTTAATTCCAGTAATGTACCGAAACACCTGTGGGCACAAGGCCCAACCGATGTAGGTTGCATGCACATCACACCATACCGTGTTACACTCAAACCAGGAGTCGTTTTACCACGAATCAGACAATACAAGTTACCACCCGATGCTGTAGTGGCTTTACTGGAAATCATTGAAGAGCTCATTGCCCAAGGAGTGGTCGTAGAGACCGACTCCAATATCTGTAATTCCCCTATCATTCCGATTCTTAAACGTACTGATCCCAATGCACCGCCAGTATATCGGCTGGTGATTGATTTACGAGAACTCAACAAATGCATTGTCCCACAGTATCCTGTGGTTCCCGACATCTCATCCTTATTGACTGCTATTGATTCAGAAGCGACGTTCTTTACTGTAATTGACCTCAAGAACGCCTTCTTCAGTGTGCCCATTGATCCAGAGAGCCAATACCTCTTCGGATTCAGTATAAATGGACGAAGTTTCAAATTTTCACGCGCACCTCAAGGATTCACAGAAAGCCCCAGCATCTATAGTCAAGCACTGAAAAGACAACTTGATTGTATCCAAATGCCAGTTAACACCGCCTTACTACAGTACGTCGATGATCTGCTGATCACCGCACGAAGTGAACCCGAATGTGAACAAGCATCACTGACAGTTTTACATTTTCTGGCCGACAAAGTACACAAGGTGTCTCCCTCGAAGCTACAATTCTGTGTTCAGCAAGTTGTGTACTTGGGTCACTTGCTGTCCAAAGTGGGGAGACAGCTCACTCCTGACCGCATCCAGTTAATTGTAAACATGCCACAACCCCAGACACAAAAGGAAGTGCGGGCCTTTATAGGCCTCACCTCGTACTGCAGACAATGGATTCCCCAGTATGCATTTCTAGCTAAACCACTCATTCAGTTGACAACACAGGAGGCAGCGACTTCGACTGCCCTTCCTTGGACTCAGGAACATACACAGGCCTTTGAGGAATTAAAGAAAGCTTTATGTCAAGCACCAGTTTTAGCGACACCATGTTACAGCAAACCTTTTACACTTTTTGTTACAGAACGTGATGGTACCGCGTTGTCTGTCCTCACTCAAGATCAAGCAGGTTCACATAAGCCTTGTGCTTATTTTTCGAGTACATTGGATTCAGTAGCCCTGGCACTCCCTGCGTGCTTAAAGTCAGTCGCAGCGACAGCCCTAGCAATCAGACAGAGCGACTCAATTGTATTAGGACATCCATTGACAGTACAAGTTCCACATTCTGTAGAGGTTCTTCTAAACCGAACCCAGACTCAACACTTGACTATAGCACGACTGACAGGTTATGAATTGACGCTATTCCAGCCACACATAGAAATAAGACGCTGTAACATTCTGAATCCTGCAACATTGTTACCTTCGATTATGACAGATTCAGCCCCGCATGATTGTATAGAAATCATTAATGCAGTAACAAAGCCCCGACGAGACTTAACAGATGTTCCACTGACAAATCCAGACCTGACACTTTATGTGGACGGTTCATGTATGAGAACAAACACGGGAGAATTAGTGGCCGCGTATGCAGTGACCACTGAAACTGAAGTTAAAGAAACACATCGTATTGATACACTGTCCGCTCAAGCAGCAGAGCTCATCGCTCTGACCCGAGCCTGTATACTAGCCAAGAACAGAAATGTTAACATATACACAGATTCACGTTATGCTTTCGGAGTCGTACACGACTTCGGAGTGTTATGGCAAGAACGAGGTTTCTTGACCTCTCACAGTGCCAAGATCCAACACGGTCCCCTCATTCAAGCACTATTAGAAGCAATACATCTGCCTTCAGGCATATCCATCATGAAGTGTAAAGCACATACTAAAGTTACAGACTCCATTTCCCAGGGTAACGACCTGGCAGACCAAACAGCAAAACATACAGCATTGACTCACACCCAGACAACTGATGTGACAAAGACAATAGTGCCGACACATTGTATGACAGTTAGGGATCCCACACTAGATGTAATCGATATTCAGACACATGCTACTCCAGATGAAATCAAGAAATGGACTGAACTAGGAGGGATCCAGATAGATCAGGAATGGATGACGAAGGGAAAATCTACATGGTTTCTCCCCGACTCTATGGTTCAAGTCATAATAAATACAGCACATAGTCCAGCACACCTAGGAGAAAAAGCAATGTTAGACAGTTTACAGAATCTCTGGTACAACAAACATTTTGGAGCAGCCGCAAAACAGAAAGTGCGTACTTGCATGATCTGTTGTCAGTTCAATCCAGGTAAAAGCGTCCCTGTAGAGCAAGGTGGATTTCATCCTCCCGATCACCCTTTTGAAGTCCTCCATATGGATTATATCCAGATGGACCGTTGTCGAGGATTCAAGTATGTCCTCGTAATTGTTTGTGCACTTTCCCGTTGGACCGAAGCATATCCAGTCCCAGATTACACTGCCCCGACCACTGCCAAGCAGCTGGTTCGTGAATTCTTCCCACGGTACGGCTTGCCTCGTATTGTGTACTCAGATAACGGACAGCCATTCTCGTCCGAGCTCATGAAGCAGGTTTCACTTCTGCTAGGATATCAGTGGAAATTCCATTGCGTCCGACATCCCGAGGCAGCTGGCCTTGTAGAAAGACATAACCAGACACTGAAAACACGTCTTGCCAAAATATGTAAAAAGAAAGGGGTCGACTGGATAGTCGCCCTGCCAGTTGTACTGTTCTATATGAGAATGGTCCCCCATTCGAGATCAGGACTATCCCCGTATGAGGTGGTCTTTGGCCGACCACCAAATATGTGGGGGACGCCCATGCCTAAGAAAATAACCGATGTTGACTGTAATATGCTGACAGATTACCTTGCCTCCTTGATGTCTGCACTCCAATCATGTCGTTCACAGGTTGCCGCAGCCTTTCCCGACAACACTGATGTGAAGCCACACGATGTCCGTCCTGGTGATACTGTACTGATCCGCAATTTCGACAGGAGGAGTCCGCTGGAGCCCCGCTGGCAGGAGCCGAAGCTCATCCTTCTGACCACGAGGACGGCAATTAAAGTTGAGGGCCGAAAGGGGTGGATCCATACGAGTCATATTAAAAAATGTAATGAACTGTTGCCAGAAACTGACTCTTCCACCCCCTCAAAGGACTGCCCCGATCCTAGTGACTTTAAAGTTCCCAAGAGAGAGAAAACTCCACAAGAGGATTATAAAACAAAATTGCGGTCTAGCAAGTCAGACAGTTTAATTGTTTAAGTCCTCCCCTAGGTGAATCGGTTAAATTAGTTTCTGACATGTATCCCCTAGACCGAGATAGAGAGAGAGAGAGACAACTCAAGAAACGTGCATATTGTAAATCACTTCGTAGTCACTGTATAGTGACATTATTGGTTATGTTTTTTCTAAGCCTCCTGACGATTGTTGCCAGTATATTGCTGCATATATATTATCCTATCTTCAAGCGTGAACAATCTGCTTACAATGTCACTGCCGAACATTCTTTTAGCGAATTACCCCCTCATGAGTTATCTTACAGACTTGCGATGCGCAACAACACATTCATTAGTATGTTACATCACTCCCATCAGACTAATAATGCTACAAACTGTTGGATATGTGGCCGACTCCCTCCCTATCAGAAATACAAGGGAGTTCTGCCTCTTTTTCCATACCCGTTCACTCACAATGGCTCATGTGGAGCATGGTTTAGAATAATTAATTCCTTAGATCCTGATATTGCTGTTTTCGAAGGAAATTGGGTTTGGGGAAACCTGAACTTAGTTCTGCTTAACGCCTGTTATCCTGACAAGAAGGGACTTCCCACTAGAATAGGAACTGATCTAGAAAATGAAGTATATGGATTAGGTAATTATACAATTAACCTCATGATTCTTACTGTTGAATCCGAAGCTGCACCAGTTCTCCCTGCTATGTCAGTATTACCAGTCACTGGTGATTTATGTGTCAGAAAGAAGGGTTCAGTACACTTAGGTCATAGTAAATGTACTACTGTGGTCGAATTCAGTGATCAAGGCAAGTCTTCATTTAGAGCTACTCGTCATTCCTACTTTGTTTGTGGCCATACCGCATACATACGCTTACCTCCAGATTGGGATGGTACCTGTTACATTGCATTCCTTCTGCCACCTGTTTTCCTAGCCCCTCCTGATTATCACAGAAATACAAATCTAGTAAAGAATAGACTCCTAAGAGATCTCCCGATTGTCGACTATACTGAAACGGCATGGGAGCAATACACAGACTTCAATAAAGGTTTCTTCCCCTACTTAGGTACTGTCTTTAATAGTAAACTGATACGAAAATTAACTAGAACCCTCGAAGCAGTAGTGAATGAAACTACCTCCGCTCTAGGCAACTTAACAGAGGAGCAATCTGCCATGCGGGTTGTTGTTCTTCAAAATCGTCTTGTTATTGACGTCATCCTAGCAGATAGGGGCGGAGCTTGTAAGGTCATCGGGTCAAGTTGCTGTGTTTTCATTCCAGAAAACGCGCCAACAGTATATAAAGCTATCACACGTCTTCATAAAATTGCAAGTTTGATACATCAGAATCCAGGCACCTGGACTTGGTCCGGTTGGTTCTGGACAACGTTGACCGCTTGGGGATGGAAGATCCTATCCTTCCTAGGCATTGCCCTTGTCATAGTATTCAGTTGCTGCCTGTGCCTACAGTGTGGGCCAGCGATTTGTGGTCTGTGCGCCACATCATGTATTCCACATTCCAGTTTTCACTCAAAACACAAAAAGAAGAGAGAAGAGCAAATGATGTTACAAGAACAGACTGATCGATTTATGAGGATCGATATATCATGAAGGGTCCGTAGGGAACAAGGAGGGAATGAGGAAATATAAATTTTATGGTCAAGAAATGTTCCCTACCGTGTACCCCACCGCCTCCATGTACAAGCTTAAAGTGCATGTAACTTCCCTCCTGTACCAGCTATGAAGACGCAAATACATTTGCGTCCAACGTTAACATGTCCTCTTTGAGATCCACCCCGAACGGGTTGAATATTCCGTTCCCAAGTATGCCATGCCAACGTCTTTTTGTGGTGTACTTTACACGTTTTTCAGCTTTGGCGAAGTAGGCCCCTGAATTCTGCCATCGAGCTTTTTCCTGCCTTCTGACTCTGAACGCCTCAGCCTGGGCTGCCTCTGTACCCGTGACCTCTGCCTTACTCCCTGCGCGGCTAACAGCGCTTAGCTCAGCCTGCTGCCTGCCAAGACTGTATTCAACCTTCGAATTATCTGCTCCGCTCCTCAAACATACATTCCTGCCTAATAGTTCAAGTAAACATCCTTCCAGCTGCAGAGCAAAGGGCCCGGCCTCACTGTCTCCGTGCAAGTAATTCATAGCTTCCGTTACCATGGTAGGCCCATGCCCCCTCGCATCTCATGTAGACACGTAGACGCTTATACACGCACTCACAGTCAGTATAGAATAGCCTCTGCCCAAGAGACCTTTCCCTCTAGATAATATGGTTCCCAAACATCAGATATCAGATATGATATAGGTACGAGTTGATCTGACATGCCAGACTTCTGTCTCTTTCCGCTAGTGTAAGTGTCAAGTCCCCTGCACCCTCCAGCTCCACGTCAATCACACGTCATGCAGCTGCGCGCGCATCCAGACCTTTAGATTTCTGCTGACACTGCAAGATTCTGCTATGTATCCACCCACTTGTGACACTTTTATGTGACGTTTCTAGCACACACGCCCAGTTCACGCCTTTTGATTACGTATTGCTAACACGTGTGTGTTTTTATCTTGTTTCTCTCAGCTGTTACGCCTACTGTATTGGTATTCATTATATGGTTTAAGTATAAAAGTTATGTCTTGTCAATAAAGTATGCTCTATCCCTTCCTGCACCCCAGTGGTGTTAGGAACCCGATATCCGGTTCAAGAACCATTCCTTTTTAAGGAATAAAACCCCTAAGAACTCTAACACCACGGACTCTGCGTCTTTCTTTCCGAATGAGTTATTTTTGTTTAAGTACTTACCTGCATAGAAATTAGGACGGTAAATCAAATATTTACCACAGTCTGTGCAGCACATTAGTGTTACACCTGGCATTGTGTGCATTAATATTGATGGGTGACTTGCCTTCTTCATATATAGTTGGTTGCCACATCTCCAATCATTCAGCTATTGTGCGGCTGAGGGGCCATGGTATTTTGGGAAGGTCCATTGTCCTGTTTTGTGCTGCACTGGTGGTAGTAGCGGGGGTGGTCCGGGGGGAGGTTCTGGTGGTGGTGGCACTGGGTGTAGTGGCCTTGTTGGGTGTCAGAGGTGCATGATCAGTAGCTCTATCATGTCTTGGTCTTTAGATGTGGCTGTGAGTTGGTTCTAATTCATGCAATAGATAGTCGACCTCATTACACCAGTCAAAGGTTGATGTTAATTTGTTACTGGTAAGTCTGCTTATTGTCTGCTTTATGGATCGCATTGCTTATTTGGCAGGTGGTTGAAAATATGGGAAAGTGGTGTTTTTGTGTTTTTTGGCATGGGAATGCCTACTTTGCTTATCATTAGCATTAGTTTTGGCTCTCGTTTGTGGCGATTTTGTTGGCCGAAGGTATCGATGGAAGAGTGGTAAGATTTGCAGTTTTCACCAGGTTGAGGATGGGATGATAATTAAAAAACATAGGAAAAAAAGATATGTTTAATGAACAATATAATTAGAAATTAGCATTTAAAAAAACATTGAAATACACTAAAGATAACATAGGTTTGAGTTACATTATAGTTAGAAATTAGCATTTAACTCCATGGCTGCTGAGGTCATTCCCCTGCCATGCTAGAGGGAGGGGGCGCACATAGTGCCCCGGTGTTCATGACAAGCTGAGCTCATCATGAGCCACGGTGGTCGTGTGCTCATGACGAGCTGAGCTCGTCATGACCACACCCGTTTCATTATAACGCTCGCACAGCAGGGGAATTTGCCCAGCGTGCAAGCGTTTGAACAGTCATGACGCGCTCAGCTTGTCATGAGCACACAAGAACCGTGACTCATGACAAGCTGTGTGAGTTATAAAGGGGTTGGCCCTTGAAACTCCTGGACCTGGGTCAGTAAGTAAGTACAAAGAAAGAGTGGTCCGAGTTACAGATCAATTAGTTTACAGGTTATTCTGTATTACTCCATACAGATAAACACCACATATACATTTCACTAAATATAACTGAACAAATTGAAAAGTGAAATGTGCAATATTCAAAATCAAATTGTATTTATTCTTGCAATCTTTTACTCCTGTAAATTTTTCAACATGGAATGTCTCATGAATCAACAACATTAGTTCAATGTAATTGTGAAGTCATTGCATTAAAAGTGCTCTCAGTGAGAAAGGGGAGGGAAGTGCAGACGTTGTGAGGGACTGGGTAAAGGTGGTGTGACATTTGTAACATCACATTAAAATCAAATACGCCTTTACAATCAAGGTAGTATAAATGTTCCCAAATAACATCACCCATAGGTTGAATATGTTGATTTTTTTAAGTCCTATGGTGTGTTAGGTTGGCGTAGTCTACGTTTTAACCCCCATGTACGCTTAGGGGTTATTCTTGCCTCATGTTGGGGTCTTCGTCAGGACAATAGATAGAGAGCCTATAAGACAATGTGAAGGCTGGCATTAGTTATCTGTGTGGTGAACTGTCTTAATTGGAAAAAGTAGATGCAGGAAGTACCTACATCAAATTAACAGTCAACGTCTGTGCCTTCGTTTCTTGGGCCTGGGCGGGCTCCTTAGAATTCTACAACACATTAGATAAAATGAGGGAAAAGGGTCTCAAAGGACTGTGTTGGCTGTGAAGCCATATAACATTGGCTTACATTGAGGGGAGACTTACTTGGACAATGCTCCTCATGGGTGAGCAAAGATTATCTTGTCACGTATGGTTTCTGTGGTCACTTTTTTAGTTCAGTGCACACCTGGCACCGTTCTAGAGAATCAACAAAGTAGGCCAGTTGGTCAAAGATGGACTGTATAATAGAGAACAGATGGTCTTTTATAGCTTAAAATCCCTGAGTGGGAAAACACTTTCAACACGCATTGAGGAGGGGATGGAAAGTAGCATTCGGTGTTCGCCATAGCCTGACATGCTGCTTGGTGAATCTTAGGCTATTAATACCTGATGATCGTATATATCGTAATCATTAGCCAAGGAATAAGCCTATGGGCTCGCAGGGTAGTGGAATAATTGGGTAAAACTAGAGTTTGCCAATGACTGGCACACTAGTTAGTACAACTTAAAAAATAATCGTGCATGCCGTGAAGGCCGTATTGTTAAAGTAGTTGCGTGTTAAAAATTAAACTAAAGGCTCGTAACGTAGTCAAATAGTTGGGGAAAGCCTACACGGAATCATGGAATCCCGTGTAACTTCATACCTTGTCGGCGTAAAGCAGCAGCCGTCAGCACATGTCGCTCCCTCGATGAATCTGGGGATGCTCGCGGTGCCGCAGCTAGATGCTAAGTACAAAGGGGCTGAGCTCGGCAGGGCCAATCCCGGGCACGCTGCATGATGCGCCCTGTCAGTGTAAAACGCGTAGATGAGGGAGCGTCTAGAAAGATGCCTACTACTGCTAAAGGATCTTCGTACTTCAATTGGGTTCGGTCAAATTGAGTGGTTTAGTGGTCAGTGTGATAATATTTACATGTGTGACATTGTTTGTCTAAAACCAAGTCTCGCTCGAAGTCAATATTTCTTAGATATTCACAATATGGGAAGATATTCATCATGGCAACCTATAATAATAAGATGACTTCCTGGTTTGGAGTATTGACAGCCAATCAGCATTCATCTCCTGCTCGTAATTGTACAGATTTCTATACGCATACGGCGCGATTTTTCTTTAAAAAAAAAAAGAGACTAAACATCCATATACGACCCCCTGAGCAACCGTAAACGATCACCATGTTTCCACCCTGCCCCCTTCGCTTATTTCTCAACTTTGTTTTACTGTTTTCTTGTGACTTGGTGCTACCCAGGCACAAGATGGTCCCCAACACTTCCTGGTTTCGAGTGTTGATATTACCAAACCCATTATCAACACTTTAGCGGCACTTTCCTGCCGATAAAGTGGCGATAATTTGGTCGCCAACACTTGATAATATGGCCCAGAGTGCGTAGTGTACAGCAGCTTCTCGGTAAAATCTATAATTACCTTCGAGCAGTGACAACAGATACCTTACAACAGTCTGACAAACAGATCCAAAACCTTTTACACCACTTTTGAGTCACTTTTACCATGGGTAAAGTGACGCAAGGAGCTTGTAAATCTACGTCTCACTTGTCAAGAAAAAATCTCATCTCGAGACTCTGCAAGACAGTTTTAATTTTATTTTCTCTCTCTCACTCTCTGTGACATCATTTCTTTTTCTCTCTTAAACCTATAGACACTGCTGTCCACTTGCACATGTAGAAGAACAGCCCAACTGAAGTTGTGAATTCCACTGACTGAAATCTTTGGCCGCAGTGTTTATACAACGGTAAGCACAGAGGCCTAGATCTACAAAGCCTTCATTGCATTGCATTAGAAATAAGTCGACATATTTACAATCCCGTTATGCCAGTTTTGTGTCAGTAACGCAGTAGGCACTTCCATATAGACACCACTTGATCACGGCATTATAACAAGTGAAATATACGAGGCACAGTGCACACGTAAAACCATAGAGTTACCTTGACTTGTAATGGTTCAGCTCATTTACTCATATCTACATAATTCTAAACTCTAATTTTCATTTTTGCTTTCCAGATTACCAATCAGACATCTTATGAAGTCCATTTAACAATTTGCTTATCATATTGTTTGTTATTAAACTTATTTTTCTACTTGTTTGCAATATAGTTATGATTAAGTTTTGTTTAGTTATTGTTTTAATAAAAGTTAATTATAAAAAGTACATACTTCTTTTATTTTGTGGGAGGGGTGTATGATGGTCCACAATAGAAATAATGTTGAAATAGTCTAGTAAGATATTGAAGACTAGGATTAAAAACTATTGAGTTCTATTTCCTCTGAATAGACAACAACTTAGAAAGAAATCAAAATAATAATACAAAACAATGTGCACCACATTTAAAAACCTCTTGCAACATTTTCCCCTGCAAACTTACTCCCCTACAAAATTAAATGTTTGGGCCTCAATCATAACCCTCAAACCACGGAAACAATCACCCCACAAAGATTTCTATATTGTATGAGAAGCTGCATGACCCCCCGCCTACTGCCCTGGAGTCCACGACGCCCAGACAAGGTTGCTGCAGTGTTCTGGGGGGAAACAGCCATTACAACGCGGTCATAACCACGCGTGATCGTCACCACAAAGGCATTAGCATGCCTTTCAGGCCATATTATCAACAAAACGATATAGATTATCGCCGCTTTATCGCCACTTTCCTGCTGATAAAAGCGGGGATAATGTATCGCCTTTTGTTGATATCGCGTTTTGTTGATAATATGGCCTGAAATTCGTTTATTAATGTAATAGTTTACTTACCTGCAATCATCCAAAATCCATTGTTTATCACCCCTCACCCTGGCCCTCCCCCGCCCCCATGCCTGCCCCATTGCAAGTCCCTCCACAGGCCGCGGCTGAAGGATGCGGTTGCAATCTTGTCATTTACTACAGAGTTGTGGGGAATTCTTGGTGAGGCGTTAGCTGACTAACGAGTGCACACTTCATCGAAGACGTTCCGGAGTTCAGACCCGTTTTTAACTGCTGTTTAGACATTCATGACGAGAAAGTGGAAATATTTCTGAAAGAGTTAAAGAACGTTGTTTGACAAGTTAGTGAGTAAGTAAACTTATTTGACATTATAGACAATATTGAATGTACTCAGTTGATGTATTTTCTCTAACTTAAAACAAGAAACGATAAAATTCTTGTTAAGGAAGGTCTTAAGGGAAAAGAAAACATAAGATATTGAAGGATTGAGAGAATAGATAACGAGCAACTGCATAAAGAGAAGTTAGAAGAAGAAGACGAGGAAATTAATAACATAAAAATTAGACAAACTGAGAGGCCTAGGTTAATGACTGTTACGTAATTATAGTTGTATAATTTTGCAAAGGGCTAAAACTCTACTAATAGAATGTTATTAGATAATAGTATTTATACAGTATTTTTTATAGGCCAAAATAGGTGAAATCAGTAGTTTTGTATTATATATTACGAAAAGTGATAACATTAACTGTTTCTATTTTTAGGAGCAGGAACATAAAGGAAAAATTATGGAAAGAGAACAGCCTCTGGATATTACTTTGAGTATAATTGAAGAACTAATCGTATCTGTCACAGACAATGAGAGTGAAGAAGGAGAAATTGACATGAATTGTGATTTTGAAGACAAAATCTTTGATGGAGATTTTCTGGAAGTTTTAAATTATGTTGAAATTTTAGTGCAAATTAAATCAGAAACTGCTGACGAGGAAATTGATCTGCATGACATATCTGATGAAGTTGCATTGGAATGTCTATTAAATTATGAGATGTTACAAGAATAAATTTATTGTTGAAAAATAATAAAGGTTTGAGCACTATCTACTAATGTATTTATTGTACTAAAAGTGAAGCAGTTATAGATTCAGTTACATGTTCTTTAAAAGGTTTGTATTGATTTAAAATATGCAAAGTGGGTTTGAGGGTATCGATTGCTTAAAATCCGTATGGAGTATACATGCAGTCTTGTATGCAGCTGCAAACTTGTGTTTCATGCCTTCAATTGCCCAGTCTGTATCCTTAGACTTTCTACAAACACAGTGACTCTGCTGTTTTAGTATTGTAGTGAGCCAGTCAGCATTATGTTCTTTTTCATTGTACCGTGGTAAAACTGAAGCTGTCATAAATTTAGTGAGGAACTTTTTTTGCAGAAGTGTAATGATCAAGTCAGTATTTAGATACTCATGGATTAAAAGAGGCCTTAGTGCATAGGCTGTTTCAAACCTTTATAGACTGTGCATGCACTGTTCTATGCACCAGCAAACTTATGTGTTATACGTTCAATTCCTCAATGTGTATCCTAATACTTCTAGCAAACATTCTCACACTACTGTTTCAATATTGTAGTGAGCCACTCAGCAATATGTGTTATCTGTATACTGTGGTACAACTGTGGCTGTTATAAATTCAATCAGGTTCTTTCCGTGCAGTCTTGTAATCATCCACTCACTATCTAAGTACTCATGCATTAAAATAGGCCTTAGGGCATAGACTGCTTCAAAACCCTTATAGACGATGGATGCAGTCTTCTATGTACTTGCAAATTTGTGTTTTATACGTTCAATTTACTAGTTTGTATCGTTACACTTCCAGCACTCTGTCACAGTTGTTTTAGTTTTGTAGTGACTCATTCATCCGTATGTAGTAATCCTATCACTACATTAAAACACTAATGGGCACATATACAATACCTGGCATATCCTCAGGAATATGTCAGTTATTGTGCTCCATGACACCACCACCATGGATGCGCCGTATTTACAATGTGGTGTACCATGGGACAAAAATGGCACATATATGTGATGAATCTGTGCTGTAAAGGTGGTGCATTGTTTGAGTTATGTTGCAAGTGCAACACATCTCCAGCAATGCTCTGGGGGCCCTATTCTCAGACTGCTGTGTCAATCCTTATACCTGCTTCATGGTAGTGCAGGGTTTTGACACAGCATGAGCACAAAAGTGACAGAGTGAACTCTTGTAGATTTCAGTCAGCCACTTTTAGGAGGTGTTCCTGTGCCGGTACGCCCCCCCCCCCATGTAGGAATGTCTCCTTCTGGTACAGGGATTTACAATGTGATGCACCTTCCTGATAGGTCACATACCATATCTTTTGCACCGCCGCTTCATCAGAAAAGTGATGCAACGGCGGTGTAAAAGAGGCACAAGGGTATTGTAAATCTGCTGAAGCAAACACCTACAAATTCACCCAGGCAGTTTCACTAGCAGTGTATTCTTTTTGAATTTACTTTTGTTATTATTTTACATTACAAATATGAAATGTAACTTTAAAAATAAAATACTGTGGGACTTGCCACCGGTTCAAGGCCATCATCCCTGTGGGGCATGTTCAGTGTGTCCCCAAACTTGCAAATCAACGAGCATAGATATAGGGACAAACAGACCATGGACTCAAACAAGGTTCACCAACTGCAACAGCAGTAACCTGATTTATTTGATAACATGTCCTTGCCAACTTCGATATGTTGGCATGACGACTAGGAAGGTTAGGACGAGAATCCAAGAGCACAAAAGCACAGTGCGGTGCCGTAAACAAGCAACTCGCCTCACTGCACATTTCCTAGAAAAAGGACACAGCCCCAATGATTTCTATTGGACTGTTTTAGAACAACCACTGATCCCAGAATCCTGACCAGACGCTAGCCACTTTCTGTTCAAAATCGAACAGAAATGGGTGTACAGATTGTAAAAAGTGATAAGGCGGGACTCAATGAGCCTATACCGTGGATGTCCCTTTAAAACATTATATCCACAATTCAGTATATAGACCTACATCTAACAAACGTGCCTCTGGTTCTGTCACTCTTTGTGATACATATAAAACACTGATCATTCTGCGGAGCAATTGGCGTTTCTTTGGGGACTTGACTGTGTCATTGTAATACACACACAGAATGCGAAAAAGTCAGAAACTGTCAGCATATCGGTCATAATTATATCTAAATGTAAACTGGTCTCTAGCGCTAGTCGTTCATTAGAACTACAATATTTCGCAACCCGAACTACAACTCCCGACACACAGAGTGATCACGTGATTCTAGTTGGTCACTTGACTCAGCCTCCTGAAACAACTGCATAAACACAACACGAGTCCCACAACCGGTGCCCCCCCAGACAACTCGGATGACTGTCGGGAGACACCGACGGATAGGTAAGCAATGCGCACGACACCCTCCTGTTCAATGCGCTGAAAACCGCCAAGGATATGAGTCTGTTTTGTATCACGTAACGCGGCTGGGTGTCTACCATCACAAACAGCGTAACGTTAGGACGTTTGACTCTTTATACCGAACACCATAGAAGGGTTCCCTTAGACTTTGCTTAAACTCATGGGTATTCTACATGTGCAACATTATACACAGAGCTATGTAACATGTAGGAAATCTTAACATCTTTCTTGAAGCGTAGTTTAAGACCTACCATCTGAGTCTATATAATTGGCAAAGACACTGAATGTTCATAAATAATCCATATATCACTCCATGGATTTTTAACTGAACCATGATTGCCTCTTTTCTTTCAATTCAACCTCTTTACTTTAGAGCGGTGCTCCTCATACCTGAGCCGCAGCCTGGTGGGGTGAAGCTCCTCAACCATCGTTTATGGGTGAGTGTTTGATATAGAACTTGTTTTCCAGTATGTACGGATCTGGTGCCATAAAATTAAGGTTTAACTTGACACAATTTCATAAAACCGCGGGAATATGACATATTCATGTTCTTCTATTTTGTTTGTCTTTGTTTTTCCCTGTGGATCCAATGCTTTGATGCGGTGCGGTAACAGTACATGGTTGAGCACACAACCTGGACTTTTCAGGTGATATCTTTTAATAATTATTTTTCACGAAAAGCAGTCGTTTCTGAAACAACAGGTCCTGAGGAATGCATGGAAAATCTTATCACTATATGCAGAAACATGTCGACCACTACTGATTGCGGATATTATTTCTAACCCGCATTTGCACTTGTTTTTTAGCCTTAGGGACTGGGAGACACTAATAAATTCCGGATCTCTACCCAGCTCACCTAATTTTACAATCACTCATTTTTTCACCCCTTTCACCTCACACTGCTTTTTTTCAGTCGCCACTAAATCATGTAATACTCTCCTCTCACATTTCCATTTCGGTCACGGTAACATCTGACCGGCCGTCTTGTTTTGTCTCCTGGGCAAGGAGATCCCAAATGATGCAAAAGAGGGCAGTACAGTGTGGCTTCTGATGGGAATTTTTCCAAACGTCCTTGAGCCCTTACTTGGCCAACATCACATTTAAAACGTGCATGGTGTGTTCCCACTGGTTTTATTTGTATTGTACTTGCGTTGTGATTCCAGGTAAATAACTCACTCTCTTGACTACTAGGTACCATCTGGTGTTTAGATATTGAGCTTGGGGCGTGTACCTGGGTAGTCGTTAAACTTGCCCTTGGGCCCTCTTCTCAAATGTTGTTGTGTATGTCGAATTACTGAGTGACAGACCCTGACCTGGTAGATCCAGTGGATCACTTTATTAGTCAAAAAATATTCACCCTCATAGCCATTCTTTACATCAAGTTTGGGGACATTTACTATATATATTTCCGGGGAATGGGGCAAGTTTGTAGTTGCTGGGAGGGCCAGCTGGTGTTGCACTGGGCCAGGGACAGACTGATTTGCTTATAGCCAGGTTCTGAGCTGGGATGGTGCAGTGAGATAAATAACCGTGATGGATCAAGCCCTGATCTTTGGACTGGGTAAGAGTGGTCTGCTTAATTCAGACACTCTGTTCATCACCACCCCCTTTTCTGAATCGTTTTTGGCCACTATAGGTGTGGCAGGGTATACTCAGACATGAGTCCCTTTCTCACTGCACAATCAGGATTCAAGCAAGCCGGGCCGAAGAAGGCTGAAATGCCAGAAACCGGTCCCCGGTAGCTTGTCTCCTTTCTGGTGAAGAATTGGCTTGGTAGTTTAGTCTGCCCTGTTCCCATGATGCACTGGGCCAGGGACAGACTGATTTGCTTATAGCCAGGTTCTGAGCTGGGATGGTGCAGTGAGATAAATAACGGTGATGGATCAAGCCCTGATCTTTGGACTGGGTAAGAGTGGTCTGCTTAATTCAGACACTCTGTTCATCACCACCCCCTTTTCTGAATCATCAGCTGGTGTTGGCCACTGTGTGAAGGGTGCTGGGCCTGAAGTAAGGGTGTAGGTCTAACATGGTTTAGAGGATCCTGTACAGCCATTGTATTAGAAGCTTTATTATGAGGAGTATTGTTGGATTTCTTAATTTGCTTTACTCTGGGGTCAAATGGAGCTTGGCTGTGAGCACAGATAGCAGAAGGGTTTGAAATGGGACCATGACAAGTAGTGCCCCTTCCATGGGTAACTGCTTTGTGTGTCGCACAGTAGTTGTGGAGGTGCTGCGAGAGTGCCATTTTGTGATTGAGATGAGTCAATCTGCAGTATTGATTTAAATAAGGTAGTGAGGCCTTGAATCATATTTCTCGTTGTGCCTATTTCTGCTCTAAGCAAATGTATAAGTAGGTACATATCCTGTGGTTCTGACTTATGTACTAGGCTGGTCCCGGTACTGAATACAGAAGAAAACTATGGGCATCAGTCAGGTCCAACAGAGGAAAGAACCTGTTTGCACAAGGAATAGTGGATTTGTGCTGCAAGGTGTAATACCAGGAGAATTATGGGGGTAGAGGGGGAGTAGCAAGCCCACACAGTGACTGGTGTTATCTTCTGGTTAGTTAAGGGAGTCCCCTAGAGGGATGATTTTTGAAACATTGCTGGGATTGTGGGTGAGAGATTTGGGCTAGGGACTCAGGGAGGAGGTTGGCCTGGAGTTATGTGTGCAAGTTGTTCCTTTGCCTAAGATGCCTTCACCCTCACTGATGAGGTTGTCAATGCCGTCGAGGACGCAATTGCTGCCTGGATATATCAACAACTTTCTGGTCTTTTTTCCTTTCCCTACTTCACCACCGCCTCCTCCATCACTACCCTCCATTATGTTTCTCTTCCCCATTTCTCAGAGCCACCAACAGAAAAAAAGAAGATATGCCGGTGATAAATAAACTAGAGTACACAGATAGTGTGCACTCTGGTTGAATATAAAAGTCATGTGAAATGTCTTAGTATCAGACAGGGAGCGTTGCATATAGCAAATGGCAGACAATCCCCTTTCCCCAATAGGCTGCAGACAATAAGTTCACAATTAGTCTCTGTGCAATGGTGATAAATGGGCATAACAGTGAAGCAAACACAGTAGCTCCAAGAGCAAATGTTAGGAGAAAAACATGGTTCTGGAAACAAATAAAAGGGAGGTGGCCCTGCCCTGCCTCTTCCTGGCAATGATGGACAAGGACCGGTCCACCCTTATCCCGGGCTTGGCCTGGATGCAGCCTGCTCACGTCCCGCACTGCAGGAGTGCTGCAGTGTATTTCAAGCACCCGCAGGGGCATCTGTGGGTTGTTGGACCGTCGGAAACGCCGGAGGGACGCGGCAACAGTAGCTCTATACACGTGGAGCACTGGGAGGACACGTGATTATAAGACACGGGGTCCACTATATGATCGCTGGTATGTGATGCCCTGGCGATCATAAGGTCCTTTAAATTGACAAGGTGTGAAGATTGAGAATAGTGCACTCCATCTTTTGCCCTGATGAAGTTGCTGAGGTTGGAGCAACGAAACATGTCGGCAGCAAACAAATGATGGTATATAACTAACCATTTTTCATTGAAGGGTTTGCAGCACCTCAATAAAGATAGATAGCTAGCAAACCTCTTCACACTTTTTATTCTTTTTTGGAACCAATTTTCTTGGTTCATTTTATATGGGGTCTTGGTATTACTATATGCAATCGCACAATAAGTGTTGGTAATTGTCTACTGTTGGTGTATTTGTCACTATTCTTATTTGTGCACGTATATATGTTTGTATGTGATTCTTTTTTCTTCACCCAGAGAGAGTGACCAATGATGAGAAGTGGGTAAATCGTGAGGCGCTCTCTCTGTTTCCACTTTAATTTTTGGGTGTCAATGTACAGTGGCCTGTGTTTATCCATTTTTATAAATCTATGCATCTTGGCCTTGGGTACAGTGTTAATCTACACGTTAAGGGATTCTAGATTTTTGATGATATATCTGATCCCCCGTGTGGTCTAAGTCTTTGATGTGTCCCGTCTTGGTAGGGCTCATTGTGATTAAGGGTTGTTGGCGGCAGGCTGGGAGACGCTGAGGATGCTGGGACCCGCAGTCCTAGCTCCCAAGGCAGTGCGGGCAGAAAAAAACAAGACAGAACATCCCCAAAATATATAGTTCTCTACATCTTTAATCTCAAGAGTCCCACTGTACATATAACTATCTGCAACCACAAAACAAATCACACCATCTACTCATATGCAAACCACAAATAGAAGTAAAAATAAATCATTGAGAAACACATCCTAATATATACTTAACAAATATTACTACTTTATAATACATACACAGGCACAGAAAAAGTTCTTATGTTTTACTTGTGACGACAACACTCCTGTTTAAAGTATTTCAAATCCCAGTAATCAAATAACATGGATTTATCTATTCTGCACATGATGCTTAGACATTTAAAACATTCTTAGTTTTAAATACATTCCTCATTACAACTTTGAACAATACTATACTATACTGTTATTTTTCTATAAACATCACAATGGAATGAAGGGGCAATAATATTTTTTTCTCTTACGTCCCAATACATTCTATACTAACATCTTAAACACATATATTAAATATTATGATAGAAAAAGTTCATCTCATATATTTTTTCCATATCACTGTGATACTCTTTATTATCAAACTCCCATATACATTATCATTTCTAATGCAATATTTCTTAAATAACGAAAAAGTTATGTACATACCACATTAATAATAAAATAAAAAAAATAATTGTTAATGTGGTATGTACATACCACATTAATAATAAAATAAAATAAAATAAAACATGAGGAGGGCCACGTGGGCCCCGTCCGGAGGTTGACTTTGGCCTGGGGGCCCCATTCCTGGTTCTGGACCTCTGCATTGGGGACTGTAGAGATACTAGCCAGCTCCTGCCTCTTGCGGGAGCCAGCATTGCTTTTTACGACCAGTGAGCTGCATAGCAATATACCATGTCACAGGAGTGGCCACCCTGGGACATTGCTGGAGGTGGCCCTGTGGGGTGGCGGTACCCTGGGCCATCTAGGGCTCAAGGAGGGAGGGGCCACATGGCCAACCTTCTTTGACCACATTTTCCCCAGGGCAGGTGGTGGTCACCGGGGCAGAGGGGGTCCACGAGGCCCCCGACAAAATTTTAATTAGCCCTGGGGATATAGCAGTCCTTAGGGCAGGGGTGTCTGCAAGGCCCCTATATTGTTTTCATGAGCCCTGGGGAGGTCCCTGTCCTTGAGGCATGGGGGTCCGCGATGCTCCGTCATAATTTGAAATAGCCCCGGGGAGGTGGCAGTCCCTGGGCCGGCAGGCGGGCCCAGTGGGCCTTCCCACATTATTAAGGAAAAGTGCCCAAGGAAGGTGGTGTGTCCAGGGCTTTAATAGACCCTGGAATGTGGGCTCTGAATGCCCTTTCCTTCATATATATTAAATGCCCCCGGCTCCTGGCCCACCCAGCAGTTATTTTAAGGCAAGCCCATCAGCCCGTGCTTGATTTTAAAGAAAAAGCTTTGGCCACAAATTTGCAAATATTGAGATTTTGCTGCAAAGTCTTTTTTTAATGGTGTTATACCTTGATGGGGACCCAGGGGGACCCAAAGACCATTGAATGGGGGTCACGGTCTTCCTACCCTCCCTCTTTTTTTTAATTTTCATTTTTTTGGAGGAGACTCGGTGAAGCCGAGTTCCAAGATGGCTGGCAGCACTTCCTGATTGTAGTGTTGGCAGCCAACAAGAGCAGTGCATTTCCTTGCATGCACTCGCAATAATTTAAAACTTAATTTTATCAACAACTACTGAATGGTTTTATAACAAGTAAGCAAAAGGCACATCCTTGAACCAACATATACCTTCCTGCCGAATTTAGTGTGAATCCGTTCAGGGGTTCAGGCAACAGGTGTGGCTAACGGTTTCTACGGGTATTCACATTACAAACACACCCATATTTAGCACCCCAAATATGCGGTCTCCTTTGTGTATTGCCACCTACCTAGGTGTCGAGACGAGGCAGAGACGCTACTCCGTCCAGAACGAGAACATATCCAGTTCCTGAGACGAGGAACATAATCCTATGCCCGTCCAAGCAAAGTTTTTAAAATTTGAAGAGAGATGCAGAAATATGCCATAAGAAGTTAAAATAAAGAGAAGGCACCCCATTCCGGGGCAATACAACATATGAAAATAAGGACAATCAGCATATCGGAACAGAATCTAGAAGATTTTTCCCAAGAAACCACGATTAGATCTACTCGGATACTCTCCCAAACCCATGAGGGAGAAGGTGCAACCCACCAAGCTTTGAAGCGAATAACCCCAATAAAGTGAAGTCCTGAGGAAGGTGCTGCAACATCTTTTGTCCTGCACCGAAACGCGTCGACGCATTTTCCAACAGAGAATCCAACTAGGCCTAGCGAACAACCGATATACAGGCATTTTTGATACTGTTGTTCAGCTTTACATATAAAAATTAGAAGCCTTTGGATCTACTCATCAGTAGTGGCAAGGACATCTAGAGGCCACAGATAATTGAGGGGGTTTCTTTTTCTTTCGTGTCAGGTTATTGTATATCTGTTTTCATGTGTCACCATTGATTTTATAATATGTCATTTATATATCTCTCCATGTTTTTTAACTTGATTTTGACAACATGTGCTATGAAATATAATAATTAATTGCTGTATTTTATTCTTTTTCAAAGAAAATCTCTTTGAATCGTTTTAATTGTGTAGTTAAGTGTAAGAAATTTTTTATATGTAATGTGTTTTTGATTAAAATTAGACTGTGAACGTTCAAATTTTTGTTGTGGAAATTTATATTTAATCTTCTCAAATCTCCTCTGTATTCCCTGATTAAGTTTGGTAGTGAACCTACAGTGGTGTGAAAGGATAGTGAGCGTGTGCCCAGGGATGTCAATTTGACTTGATGTCCTCTTTGCCTACCAGTTGGTCACCGACTGGGAGGTCCCTCAGAAGGGAAGAGGTGTATGCCCCTTAGAACTTTTATTCCGGCTCCACTGTAAATGCAGTGGGAAAGTGTGTGCACTCCTCCTACACACGTTAAGAAGTGGTGCTTACCTGACATGTGTAAACAGGTCTCAAGCCAGCCCTTGCAAGCCTGTGTGTGCGCACATGCACCTATGATGATTTAAACATCTGTCATGCCTTCTATTGCAGGTCTGAGTGTGTGCACTTATGCTCAGGTTGGCCTTTCTACACCATTGGCTAATCCTGAGGGGCTCTTTTACTACCACTATAGCACCCCTAGGGTAAGTCTTAAGGGGTGAAGCAAGTAGAAGGTGAAAGGCAGGGCAGGTGCAAATGGTTGTTCCCTTCTGAGGTAGTGAAGAATATCCATGTGTGTTTTCACTTCCTATGAGGATTGCTCATCCCATACATTAACATGGGGAAATGGTTAAAATAACTTCAAGCTCCAAAACTGGTTTGCAATGGAGCAGCCTCATGTTCCTATAATTAGATTCACAATAACAAAACCCTCTCTTGTGGTAAAGGTGGATTTGTCATTAATAGCTTAGAAATGCCACTTCTCAAAAGTGGGCATTTCTCAGCTCTAAAACCATTTGTGTGCCATTTAGCTTGACTCCAATTCGCATTGAAAGCTGGGGGTGAGCACATCTGTTCATCGCCACCAACAGCTAAAAACATTGGCCATGCAAACGGGATGACAGGCCTCTGCCATTTCAGGGACTGGCTGAATAGATAGGAGGGAGAGGTTTTGACACTTGCCTCTGGGCAGCCAGATTATGGCCCCACTAAATATTAAAAATGCATTCCACTGCCTCATGGCAGACAGGCCTGAAATTAGGGAAGACATCTGTGGTCAAATGGAAATACTCTGAGGACCCCCCAACTTCAAAGGCAGACTACAGAATAACTACTGGTGCCATACTTCAGCAAGGCAGAGATACACTTTTGGAGAAGTGGGACCGGACATCCTGGAACTGTGTGGTGCACACGCCCAGAAGAATGTATTGTTCACACGGATGATTACTGCCGTTGTAAGGTACTGTGCACCCTTCTGGAATAGTGGCTGGCATTGCCTGCTGCTGAGTGCTACATTTAAGTGCGTGTTGGTGTGCCCCATGCTCTCTTTGGAGATCTCAGGGATATCAAATAGTCCTGAAAGAGACTCAAACCATCTACTTGTGACACAAGGAGTGCCCTGCCCTCCTAAGTGCTTACATCACCTTCTGAATACCAACAGGTAGCATGGCGTGAGAGTGGTACTAGAAACCAGATTGCCTTGTGCGGCGCACCAAAAGTATTGCCCGTATCTAAGGAGTGTGGCCCCTGCATATGTGTCTTGTTGGTGGTAATCACATTCACTGGTTTCAGGACCCCACGTGGCCCACTTTGTCAATCATGCTGCATCTCTCTCGTGCGACATGTGGACTGCATGCTCATTGTTTGCGGTGTCCAATTAACAGGTTGTACCCCTCGGAGAGAGGCTGTGCCTGGAATACTGACTCATTCTGCCTCCTGCGGTACTGAAAAACTTCCACCTGTGTGTGTAACCAGAATTGTCTGGTGTGACCTGTATCAATCATTATCTACCAGTATTATCTGCCTGGATGGAAAGCTCCTAGAGAGGTACAGGGCTACAGGTCTACCCCTTTGTTGTACTTTGCCCTCCGGGGTTTTGTGATTGCTTAAGTCACAGCCAGCCCCTTAAAGGTGGGCTACATATCCATGGCTGGAGTGAGGACACACTGGATTGCTTGACGGTAGGAGCATTGTAAACTACCAAACCCATATATTCTACAATTGCACTAATGGTTTGTGGTGCCTGTATGTTACATTTAAAATGTATTTCCCTTGTACGCGCTTAGTGCACAGAGGTGTCTCGCTCCGGTGGATGGCTTGGGGGCATCTGAAAAGGAGCGCCTTTACTACTTTTAACTTTTTTATTTTGGTTCTCTCATTCTCTTTTAATGTCGTCATTTTAATTAATTTTCTTTTGCCAGTATTATCGGCCTGGAAGGGAAGCCTCCCGGACAGGTATGGGGCTGCTGGGATCCTGTTTGTTTTTCTTTGCCCTCCTGGGTTTTCCGATTGCTTACGTCGTAGTCATGCCCCTTAAAGGCGGGCTACATATCCATGGCCGGTGCACGGACACATTGCTGGGGCACCAAAGCAACACCAAAGACAAGTTTGTCTGCACCCATCCACATCTAGATGAAGCCTGGGACCAGGACCCCTGCCCAACCTGGACCAGACTAGATGATTATCAACTTCAGAACTCTGTCGAATTGGTGCCAATTCCTGCTGCTGACTGCCACTATTTCCTAGGCGTCCCTCTGGTGAACAGTGATAAGTGCGGTTTTGCCAGCAGCATCATCAGACAATGTCATGGTTTGCTCACCTCTGATGGTGTGTTGTTTCTCTTTAGATTTTCAAACTTCTAACTGACAATTAGCCAGATGTTCCTTTTTTCAGAGACCTGGCTTGACGTGATTCTTAGTTTAATACCTGCCAGCTACCAAATAGTCAGGCAGGACCACAAATTTCAAAGGGGGGAATTGCTATCCTCTTTAAACAAATTGTTCCCTGCATCACACATGCTATTGGAAACTCAAACTGTGAAGCTATATTCTTTACTATCTCCATTTCCAACACAACACGTGCTGGTTTCTTAATGTATCAACCACCTGGACATGCTACCAATTTTATTTCATCATTGGCAGATGTACTGACCCCTACACATTACGTAACTCGAATTTGGTATTTGTAGATGATTTGAATTTACATTTGGATGATGTATCTTGCCATCCAGTGTCCGCTCTCATTGAGGACTTAGCTAGCCTTCTGATGATCAAATGTGTGGCAGCCTCCAACCACATTCATGGCTCTATGTTGGAACCAATTTTCTCCAACTCCATGTCACTGGTAGTTGGGTATCCAATCCCAGTTATCTGGTAGGACTATTACAATATCCTGTTCACCTTTCCTTTGTCTAGTCCTACTGTAACCTGTCTGGAGGGTGTTGCATATAAATCTCGGAAACGGGGATTGGTCACTCCCAAAGGCCCTTACCACTGCAATATCAATGGAGTTCCCCCAGCCCAATAATGACACAGAGTCGGTCAATCAACATCTTGACTACTGGATTATGAGTGTCCTTGAAAGGATTGTGCAACTAAGTGAACAGCGATACCTCTCATACTAAACCATAGGCAGAATGGTTTAGTGAAAAAAATTGTGTAAATGCCTAGAGTGCATATGGCGCAAGGATTTTAGCATCAATAATAAAGCCATCTAACCCTCAGTCCTGAGGGAATATCACAATCTCATCCATACTACGCAAAGAGATTTCTATGCTCATAAGATCGAGCCCTCGTTGATCTCCTCTTAAGAACTCTTACACATTGTTAACTTCCTATGATCCCTGGAACATGTATCTGCCCACAGAGGCCCATGCTTACAGAGTTGTCAACTGATCGCCCAATTCTTTACTGACAAAGTTGCTAGAATCTATGAATCTTTCATGGAGACTCCAAGGGATTTCTAGTGACAACAGGCCTGGTTTGAAGCCCCACTTTCTAATAAGGGTCTTGCTGTTTTCTCTTCCCCCTCCCTGGATGTACTTTGCATACTTCTTGTGAAGATAACATTTGGATCTCCCTCTGCTCAAGCTCCCCTAAGAATCCTGGTCCAGGAAATAGAGTCTATCTCACCTAGGCTGAGCAATCTGCCCGCGTCTCCTTTACAGCAGGTATACTCCATACTATGTGGAAGCATGCTATTGTGAAATTTGTTCTTAAAACCCCCTCAATAGATCCATGTCTTCCAGAAAACTCCAGGCCCATTTCGCTTCTTCCCTTTGTTTCAAAATAATGCAAAGAAACACATTAATTCCCAACTGATACGCTTTATGGAATTTAATAGCATAATCCATGAATCATAATCAGGTTTCTGTGCCCAGTTCAGCACACAATCAGTCTCCATATCGCACTGACTCTGTACTGGCCAAGGCCAAACAGCCGCTCTAGTTATGCTGGACCTTAGTACAGCTTTCAATACCATTTCCCATGGCCTCTTGTAAGAGCTCCTTGGAATCCATGCTATCAGGGACCTAGTCCTAACATGGCTGGCTTCTTTCCTTCAGGACCAAACCTTTCAGATGGTAAACCTGCCATTTGCTTCAGAAATGCTTACGCTATCTCAGGGGGTGCCCCAGGGCTTGATACTAAGCTCTACATTGTTCAATCTCAAAATGCGCCCCTTGGTTGATGTAATCAAATGACACAATGTTACTATTGTATTGTATGCTGATGACACGCAGCTCCTTGTCACTCTCTCTCCATTTAGATCCTGTCTGAGGGATCTTGCAGAATCGATGAACACTAACTACCTCATGCTCAATGCAAATAAAAGGGAGGTGCTTATTGTTGTTAAACAACAGTCTGTCTGGACATCAGGCTGGAGGTCCAACAAACTTGTCCCTACTCTGGATGCTAAACCCAAAGTAAAAAATGTGGGTTTTCTGTTTAATTCTACACTCACCTTTGACAGCCAAGCAGCTTGTTGAGCTGGAAAATGCTTTGGCCCCCTAAGACACTGGCCAAAATCTTGGATCTTCTTCCTCTATCTGCCAGTAAACAGTTGTGCAGGCTTTTGTTATGACCAAATTGGACTATTGTAATGGACTGTACGTTACAACCTTACTGGGCAGACTAAACAAACTTCAGAGAATGCAGAAAGGTGCAGCACATCTTATGCTGAAACATCAGAGGAGGGCAACTTCGGGCCCTGCCTTGGAAGATCTTCATTGGCTGCCAGTGAGGAAAATAATATCTTTTAAAGCTATATGCTTCTGCCATAGGATTTGTAATGACAAAGGCCCACCTTATCTCTTTCCACTAATTAAATCCTACCAACTCAGCAGAAGGCTCAGATCTACAGACGCTGCACGGGCAACAGTGCCCAGCATAAAAAGTGCTTGTTTGGGTGGATCTTCATTTGGCTTTCGGACCTCTAAGCTTTGGAACACTCTGCCTCTCTACTTGAGACAAGAAACAATTGAGAAAATCTTCAGGAAGAAACTCAAATCATTATTGTTTAGGCTAGCCTTACTCCTTTCGCTTGGGGTCTCTTTTTGTCTTTTTTCCCTTCTCTTCATTTTTCTTGTAACTTATGCACTTCAACCGAACAATCCTATCACGGGGACGCTTTACTGGGAGCAACCATGCGCTCTAAAAATGTTTAACATAACATATCAATGCACCCCAGGCATTGTGAAACACAAACATTTGAAATAACAGCAGAGTGAAAGGAAAGCACCTCGTTCACTAAATGTACAAAGATAGTATAGTTCAGTACACTACTCATCCTGTGGTAAATAAAATTACCGGACTATTTTTCTATACATTAAATGACAATAAAGGATAGCTCAAAAAATGAGAGGCAGAGTCCGTGGTATCTGAGTCATACAGACTTTAATTATGATTCTCGAGAACCAGGACATCATGTTCCATCACCACTAAGGTTCAGGAAGGGACATTCAACATTTTATTAACATCTCACATTATATATAGTAAAACAGTATAATTGAAATGAATACAGTAGGCGTAATGAGTGGAAAAGAGACAGAGATAAGAACACATGGGCGTAAAAGAGGGCGTGTATAAGGGCGTACACGTAGGCGTGTAATGGAAACGTCACAGAGGTGTCATAAGTGGGTGGATGCATAGAGAAATTCTGCAGGGTCAGCAGAAACCTTTGATACAGATGCGCGCGCAACTAAGCATGACGTGGTATGGACGTGTAACTGGGGAGAACTGGGGGCTTGACTTTTAGCACTAGTAGAAGAGTCTGGTGTCTGGGATGTCAGAACGACCTGTACCTATAGCATATCTGGTATCTCATGTTTGGAGGAAGTGTCGTCTGAAGTAAAAGGTCTCTCGAGCAGAGGCCGTTCAATACTGGATGCTAGCGCGTGCATACGTGTCTTGGTGCAATGCGCGGGGCCATGGGCCTACCATGGTAACGGTTCTGTAAATCACTTGCAAGGAGGACAGGAAGGCCGGGCCCTTTGCTCTGCAGAGGGGAATATGTTTACCTATTTCACTAGACTGGAATGTGTTTTCGAGGAGGCTGAGCTGATAACTGTAGGCAAAATACTGTCTTGGCAGGCAGGCCAGGCTGGGCCGGGCACCGCTTCGCTGGGCAGGAAGTAAGGTAGAGGTCAGGATGCATACCTAAACTGCAGCTTTCAGAGACAGAAGAGACTCGGAGTCTCAATTAAGGGCCTGGCTCGACGGAGCCAGAAAACGGGGAAAACGTGTGCTTCGCGTTGCTAAAAAGTGTACCATGTAAAGACGTTGGCACCATAGGCCTAAAAGCCAAATTAACGTGGTTTTCATGGAGAACTGAATGACTGACATGTTAACGTTGGACGCAAATGCATATGCGTCTTCGTGGCATGCATGGAAAAGAAATTACACGACATACATGGAACATGGGTGCATGGATAGGGTGCGAGTGGGGGACACATTGACTACCTAAAAATTTCTATTTCCTCATTCCCTCCTTGGCCCCTACTACACCCTTTAGGATATGTCTATCTTCATGAGACTATCTATCTGTTCGTATAACATCATTTGTTCATCTTTTTTCATTCGGGAACGGGAACGTGCACTTGGACGGGGAATACAAACTGTGGCGCACAAGCCGCAAATCGCTGGCCCACATTGCAGACAGAGACAACAACTGAATACTATGAGCAGTATTATTCCTAGGAATGACAATACTTTCCATCTCGAGGCGGATATCACACTCCAAAGCCAACCGGACCAAGTCCAAGTGTCTGGGTTCTGGTGCATCTGGTGAGCTATATTATGGAGCCTTGTAATCGCTTTATATATAAGCATGGGCGAATTTTGCGAATCTCGCGTTCGCGAATTTTGCGGATTTGCGAACTCGCAATCCGCAAAATCCGCGAATTCTCACGAATTTGTGGATTTTTTTTGTGTTTGTGCGGGTTTCTGCCAGTTTGCGAGGGTTTTGTACAATTTCGCAAAACGCGAACTTACCTGTCGGGTCGCAAGTTTTGCGAACTTGTTGTTTCTACGTGTCCAGCCTGTTGGGGACACTCTTCTTCATCACTGCCACTCTCTGTCACCACTGCCACTCTCTGACTACTCATGCCACCCTCTGGCCCACCCATGCCACCCTCTGTTTCATCACCGCACCCTCTGGTTGTCCAGTGTACATTATTTTCGGCAAAGCACACCTTCCCTGCCTCAAGTGACCTGAATTAATTTGGGGCTGATTAATGTGTCACAGAATATTTTTTTAGCTGGCACCTGCTTCCTTAGTGCTTCCTGATTAGTGATCTTTTGCACTTGCTAAGTGCTTTCATTGTTGCAAAATTAGTTACAACACCTGCCCTGCCCCAACTGACAATAATGAATTAGGGGCTGATTAATGTGTCACTGGATTTGAACTTCCAGCCTGGCTCCTGCTTGTCTGCCTTAGCTGTAATTCAGGACCTTTGTGTAACTATTCTGAGGGTCAGAGCAGGGTCACATAATAGTTGCAAGTAGGCAACTGAACTCTGGAGGGGCCCCTCAGGAAGCACTACAAGAAATGGCTACTAATGATGAGCTTGAACTTTTGAACCTGGTAAGTAGTTTCAGTTTTGCTAAAATCGTATTTCTGCAATTTAGCGCTTATTTGTGGGGCGCGAGGTTGAACTGGGAAGCCGCGAACTCACGCGAACAGTGCGAGCGAATCCGATGCTCGCGGATTTGCGGATTTTGCGGGAAATTCGCGAATCTCGCGGATTGCGAATTTACCGAAAATCCGCAAAATCCGCGAGCGAAACGGATTTTACGCCCATGCTTATTTATATACTGACGGTGCGTTATTAGGAATGAAACTACAACAACTGGATCCGATGACTCTACAAGCCCCGCCCCTATCGGCCATGATGACGTCAAGGACAAGGCGGTTTTGAAGAACAACAAGTCTCATAGCAGACTGCTCTTCGGTCAGGTTACCTAAAGCAAAAGTAGTTTCGTTCACTACTGCTTCCAGAGTTCTGGTCAATCTTCGTATTATCTTACTATTTTGGACGGAACCTATGAACCAGAAGTATCCTTTAATATAATCCTTATACTGATCCCATGCTGACTCAGAATAATCGATAACAGGAGGGAGGTCTCTCTAATGTCTTACATGTACAAGATGTGGATTTCGATGATAATCAGGTGGGGCTAGGAAAACAGGTGGCAATAGGAACGCGATATAACACGTTCGATCCCAATCTAATGGCAGACAGACATAAGCAGTATGACCACATATAAAAAAAGAATGGCGGGAGGCTTTGAAAGTAGACTTTCCTTTCTCACTGAATTCGACCAAAGTATTACAATCACTGTGTCCTAGATGTACTGAACCATTCTTTCTAACGCATAATTCGCCTTTCACCGGCAAAACTGTAATAGACGGCAAGTCCGAATTAGTCTCGGATTGAAGGTTCAGAATCATGAGGTTGAGTGTAAAATTACCTAATCCATACACTTCATTTTCTAGATCGGTCCCTGTCCTTTGGGGAAGACCTTCCTTGTCTGGGAAACATATTTTATTCATAACCGTATTTAGGTTCCCCCATATCCAATTGCCTTGGGAAACCGTGGACTTACTATCTAGGGAGGACATTTAAGTAAACTATGCACCACACGAACCATTATGCGTGAACGGATAAGGAAAGAGAGGCAGAGCTCCCTGGTATTTCTGATAGGGAGGGAGTCGGCCACATACCCAGCAATTGGTGGCATTGCTGGTCTGGTGAGAATGGTGTAACATACGGATAAAAGTATTGTTGCGCATTGCTAATCGATAGGACAGCTCGTGAGGGGGCAGGTCACTGAAAGTGTGCTCTACAGTGTCATTAGAGGAAGTATGTACATGAGAACCAAGAGGAAAGAAAACATGTAGCATTAAACTGATGCATATGATCGTAAGACTCAGAAGAAACATAAAAATTAAAGTAATAACGCATCTGCTATGCAGATTATTGCAATATTTTTCTCTCTTTTCAATTCGCCTATCCCTCTGACTACTTGGGTCTATCTTATACATGTCAGAAACCTGTCTAACCGCTTCAGCCGAGGGGGACTTAAACAATTAAACGCTGTCTGACTTACTAGACCTCAACTTGGCTCGGTACTCCTGTTGTGGAGTTTTCTCTAACAGGGGGAGTTTAGAGTCTGTAGCGGGGCAGTCCTTGGGAACAGTCTTTGGGCACTCTCCATAAAATCTCTTCACGTGGCTGGAGTGCAACCACCCCTTCCGGCCTTCGATCTTCACTGCGGTCCTCATGGTCATCAACACCAATCTGGGTTCCTTCCACCTGGGTTCCAGAGGGCTCGATCGGTCAAAGTTGCGGACCAATACCAGGTCTCCGGAACGATTTCATGCGGTTTCACCTGGGTATTGTCCGGGAAGGCAGCCGCGACCTGTGAACGACAAGATAGTAGTGCAGACATCAAGGAAACCAGGTAATCTGTCAGCATAGTACTTTCAACATCAGTAATTTTGCGGGGCATAGGCGTACCCCACATATTTGGGGGACGTCCAAAGACTATTTCATACGGGGACAATCCGGTTCTGGAATGGGCTACCATTCGCATGTAAAAGAGGGCAACCGGCAAGGCTACCATCCAATCTACTCCTTTTTCTGCACAGACCTTCGCTAACCATGTTTTCAGGGTTTGATTATGTCTCTCAACGAGACCGGCAGCTTCGGGGTGTCGTACGCAGTGGAATTTCCACTGGTATCCTAACAGGAGTGATACCTGTTTCAGGAGCTCGGACGAGAATGGCTGTCCATTATCAGAGTACACGACACAGGGCAAGCCGTATCGCGGGAAAAATTCACGGACCAGCTGTTTGGCAGTGGTTACGGCAGTGTAATCTGGGACTGGATATGCTTCTGTCCATCGGGAAAGGGCACATACAACTACGAGGACATACTTGAATCCTCGGCATCTGTCCATCTGGATATAATCCATCTGGAGGACTTCAAAAGGATGGTCAGGAGGATGAAATCCACCTTGTTCCACGGGGATACCTTTGCCTGGATTGAACTGACAACAGATCATGCAGGTACGCACTTTCTGTTTCGCTGCTGCACGTAAATGCTTGTTGAACCAAAGATTCTGAATGCTGTCTAACATGGCTTTCTCTCCTAAGTGTGCTGGACTATGTGCTGTATTAATGATAACTTGAACCATAGAGTCGGGGAGGAACCATGTGGCTCTTCCCTTCGTCATCCATCCCTGATCTGTCTGGATCCCTCCTCGTTCAGTCCATTTCTTGATATCATCTGGAGTCGCATGTGTCTGTATGTCGAGTACATCTAGTGTGGGATCCTTAACTGTCATGCAATGTGTCAGTGAAGTTACTTCAGTCTTTGTCGTGTCAGTCGGAATGTCTATTTGAGTCTGAGCTGTGAGTTTAGCTGTTCGATCTGTCAGGTCGTTACCCTGGGATAAAGTGTCAGTGACTTTAGTATGTGCTTTGCACTTCATGATGGCTATGGCTGTAGGCAAATGTATTGCTTCTAACAGGGCTTGAATGAGGGGACCGTGTTGTATCTTGGCACCGTGAGAAGTTAAAAAACCTCTTTCTTCCCAGAGAACACCGAAGTCGTGAACGACTCTGAATGCGTACTGTGAGTCTGTGTATATGTTTACTTTCTTGTCCTTGGCTAGTATACAGGCTTGAGTCAGAGCGATGATCTCTGCTGCTTGAGCAGACAGTGTGTCGATACAATGTGTTTCTATGACTTCAGTTTCAGTGGTCACTGCATATGCGGCCACTAACTCTCCTATGCTTGTTCTCATACATGAACCATCCACGTAAAATGTCAGGTCTGGGTCGGACAATGCAATGTCTGTCAAGTCTTGTCTGGGCTTTGTCACGGTATTAACGACTTCTACGCAGTCATGTGGTGCTGGATCTGCTGTAATTGAGGGTAACAATGTGGCAGGGTTGAGTATGTTGCAACGTCTGATTTCTATGTGTGGTTGGAACAGTGTCAGTTCATAACCTGTCAGTCGTGCTATGGTCAAGTGCTGAGTCTGGGTTCGGTTTAGGAGAACTTCCACGGAGTGAGGAACTTGTACTGTCAGAGGATGTCCTAACACTATCAAGTCGCTTTGTCTGATAGCTAGAGCTGTTGCTGCAACTGATTTCAGGCACGCAGGCTAAGCCTGGGCTACTGGATCCAATGTACTAGAAAAATAAGCACAAGGCTTGTGTTTTCCTGCTTGATCTTGTGTGAGAACAGATAATGCTGTGCCATCGCGTTCTGTGACAAAAAGTGTAAAAGGTTTACTGTAACATGGTGTAGCTAAAACAGGTGCTTGACATAAAGCTTTCTTCAAGTCATCAAAAGCTTGTGTATGTTCCTGAGTCCAAGGGAGGACAGTCGAAGTCGCTGCCTCCTGTGTTGTCAACTGTATGAGTGGCTTGGCTAGATATGCATACTGAGGAGTCCATTGTCTGCAGTACGAGGTGAGGCCAATAAAGGCCCGTACTTCCTTTTGTGTCTTGGGTTGTGGCAGATGTGCAATTAACTGAATACGATCTGGTGTCAACTGTCTACCCCTCTTGGATAGCAAGTGCCCAAGGTATACCACTTGCTGGGAAAGGAATTGTAGCTTCGAAGGGGACACTTTATGCCCCTTTTCGGCCAGAAAATACAAGACTGTCAGTGATGCGCGTTCGCAGTCACGTTCGGCCCGTGCTGTGATTAACAGATCATCAACATATTGAAGTAGGGCAGTGTCAGTAGGCATGTGAATACAGTCTAGTTGTCGTTTCAGTGCTTGGCTGTAAATACTAGGACTTTCTGTGAACCCTTGAGGTGCACGTGCAAATTTGAAGCTTTGGCCATCTAAACAGAATCCGAAAAGGTACTGGCTTTCCGGATGAATGGGGACACTAAAGAAGGCGTTCTTGAGATCGATTACAGTAAAGAACGCAGCTTCGGAATCAATGGCAGTCAATAGGGAAGAAATATCTGGGACCACTGGATACTGCGGTATTATGCATTTATTTAACTCTCGAAGGTCGATCACCAATCTGTAGACTGGAGGTGCATTTGGGTCAGTTCGTTTAAGAATCGGAATGATTGGAGAATTACATACATTGGAGTCAGTTTCTACAACTACTCCTTGTGCAATGAGCTCGTCAATAATTTTCAGTAAGGCTGCTACAGCCTCAGGTGGCAACTTGTATTGTCGGATTCGGGGCAGTACAACACCTTGTTTGAGAGTGACACGATATGGTGTAATGTGCATACAACCTACATCAGTTGGACCTTGCGCCCATAAATGCTGTGGTACATTCTGTAATCTTGGATCAAAATCTCTCAACACATAATGTCCTTTAAAATCACGTAAAAACAATCTCACTCCTTCCGGAGAACAACATATCACTGCTCCTAGTGCTTTCAACGTTTTAATACCAAGCAAGTTTTCAGGACATGATTTCGTAAGTAACAAATCTGTAGTACGGGACAATGGACCAACTTCTAAGGAAACTGGCTTTGACACTTCGTTAACAATAGGCCTTCCTGAAAATCCAAGGGAAACATTCTGTGAGCCTGAGAGGGGTGCCCCTGGAACCTTGTCATGACTGATGGTAGTTCTGCTCGCCCCTGTGTCAATCAAAAATTTTCTGTCTTTCCCTAATACCTGACTATGTACATAGGGACCCTCTTGATCTACAGGAACCTCGATAAGGGGCAAGCCAACCTCCCTCTCTAGGCTGTTTCATGAATACTGCTGATAATCGGGGTAATCTGACTGTGCATACTGGTACATTTGCTGTGTAACATGTTGCGTGGCAGCAATGGGTTGGGGCTGGGGTACAGCTACTGTCTGCTGTTGTGCATTCTGTGGAGGTTGCGTGTTCTGTGGAATATTCTGTGGAACGTGTTCTGGTCTAGGTGGACGTGGTCTTTCTTTTGTCCTGCCTGTAGCAATATTGTATTTTAGAACGGTACATTCGTTTATATAGTGACCTGGCTGTTTACAGTAGTTGCAATTCCCTTTAACAGGAGCTCCAGGATGACTAGTCTGTGTCGCACCCCTCTTCTGACCATCTGCTGGGACGGACTGGGCAACTAGTACCTTCATTTTCGTATCTTTCATACGTCTCTGTTCATGTTCGTGTTCTTCTCTAATTCGATTCTGGTGGTACTGTAACATTTGTAGCATTTGGGAAGGGGTATTAGCTTGCCATGTACTCTCGACTTTCAGTACTCTGTTTTTAACCTGTGGTAAGGAATTCTCAACTAATTTGGTCACAAAAAGATGTGGATAGGATTCACTACTTGTTTTCAGGCCGCTATTAATAATGAAACATTTCTCAAATCTGGAATAAAAATCGCTAGTGTCTTCATCTTGTTTCTGTTTGCAGGCTGAGATTGCATCCCAGTCTTCCTTTTTAACTGTCAATAACCTAGGCAAGACCTGTACTAATAATCCTAGTAATGCTTTAGCTTTTTCCCCAAGACCTGTACCTGGGATTCGCCCATTTTCTTCGGTTTCTAATTCAGTCCAAATAATCTTTTTATCTCCCACCTCCCATTCTTTTTCTTTAAGTTTTCCGTAAATGCCGGCTGGCAACAATTCCTTTAACATTTTAAGAATATCGGGATACGTATAATCCCCCATGAGTAGCATGTCTTTTAATTCACGGTGGAACCCTGTTGGATCTTTATCATGACATGGCACTAATTTTTTCATTTCCAATAATTCCATTTTAGTCAAGGGGGTGTATACGAATACTCGTTCTAGCTCACCTCCTTCTGTCCGAACGGGATGAACTTCTCGTAAGGGATTCTGTCTGTCTATGTAAAATGGTTTCCTTACTGGGGGTGGAACAGAAACGAAATGTGGAGTCAGGAAAGTTCTGTATTTATGGCGTTGTTCTAGAATGATGTTAATTAAATCGGTACCTAGGCCTCTCCATCTTTTTAGGAGTAACTCTTCCAATATATTATATAGGGGACCTGGATCAGAATGCTGACTTTCATACAGTGTAATGAGGTGTTGAATCATGTACATACCAGCTAATCGCTGTTCGTCTGGGGAAAACTCAAAAACGTTTGCGCTACTATGTCATCTTTATATATACTAGTATTGCCAGCCCATTGGACTGCTGACCGGGCCAGTTCCTGTTCAGGCATGGTACTAAGTTCACTGTAACCTATTCGTTCTTTCAGTATTTTATCGGTGGCTTGGAATAAATGTTCAAGAGAACATTGTTCTTGTATGGGAGAAGGAAAACTTTTCTTGTATTCTAGGCGTATGGGTTTGTCAAAGGGTCTGTCAAAAGGTTAGCTCTACCTACGTACGCTATCCTGCCTTGGGTTCCTGTTTCTATATTCTCGTCATCTGTGACGTCATCATCTGTTTTCTCGGTTTCTATCGCTGCTTCTTCCTTTGCGTGTATGTCTTGAATTTCTTTACGAATCTTCCTGTACATGGATTCTATACAACCTTGCTTACTATGTTTTCCATCAGCTATGTTGTTATTCCATTTAATTAGAAGTTTCATTTCGTCTTTGTCTTTACCTGGCTGGTCTTGTTCCCTAATCAGACAATTTATCAAGAACTGTAAAATCATACCTTGAGTCTCCACCTTTTGCTGTGCCATGGCCTTGTGAATACTTTCTGGTCTCTCCCCTGTTCTAATAAAGTGATATATGTTGTCTAAATTCTTAGTCATTTCTGGTAAAATAGTCAAATAGTATGTAACACGTCGTAAACGTAATGAATATAACATCATCTCTTCTTCGCCTGGTACTGGATCATATCTACAATCTGTAATGTACTGTCTTAGGGTTGCGAAGTTAGCTACTTTTGGTGTGCGTTGTAATGCTGCTTCTCGAAGTGTGATTCGTTTTAGTGGAGGCGGGGTGACGGGGTGACCTCCTACTGCTCCCCCTGAAGCGAGATCGTCGGCTATTACTGGCTGTGCTGTCACTGGTGGCAGTGTAGGCGGTAAAATAGGTGCAGGTAATACAGGTAGGCCCTGAGTTGCAGGTGCCTTAAAAGGATTGGTAGGACCAGTGGCTGGAACAGCGGCAGGTGAGACAGTGGGAGGAGGGGTCGAGTCTTGAGCAGGCTGAATAGGCTGATGTATGTTGTTAGCAGGTGGTACGCGTGCATTAATATATTCTGGAGCAACATCATCTAAATAGGAAGAAAGGAAAATGTCCGCTGCAGTCTGTTTATGATGTAATTTATTTGGGACCAATGGTGGCGGCAAATTACGGGATACCTCCGGGGTCGCCCTGGGCAGGCCCTCGGCAAGAACAGGATACATGCCTGTAATAAGGGCATTTCTTTGTCGGTCTAATTGTTCTGCTCTGACTCGTTCACCTTCTTCTAGTAATTCCTTTTCTTTAGCTTTTTCAGATTTCTCTCTACTTTTCTCTGCTTTTCTGATTTCTTTTTCTGTTCTTCTATGCGCTTCTTTACGCCACAATTCTATGGCATCTTTCTGGGATTGTCTGGCTTTCTTTTTCCATTGTGCTTCTTCTACTCTCATGATGCATTCAGCATCCCATGTCCCTGAGACAGGCCATCTATACTTCTCTTCCAGATCCCTAGTATAATCCACCCACAAGTCTAAGTACAGTATGGCATCTAAGCCATGCTTGTGGTACATAAAATATCCTGGAGTGTCCCTAGGCGGGACCGGAACTGCTTCTTCGAGTATCCCTTTCCTAGTTCCTATCTGACGTAATTTAGAGAACAGCGGCATTTTTGAATTGACTTGAACGTGAACACAATAAACACAGTAATGAATAGCAAACAATCATTCATACCACGACATTAAACACATTGAAACATTTCAGACTGATATTACCTGGTACATAGAAAACACGAACTCTGAAAATCTCGAGAAACAATACTAGAATACTGGATTACTAGATGCACTGCTAAAACAGTACAGACAATACCGGTCCCATAAAGAGACACGTCTTACCGTATTCACCTAAGTGAACACGTCTGGACCAGGTCTGCGTACCCAGACCCGTCTTGACCGGGCACAAATTAATGAACCCGTCTAGATGCGTTCCCAACAACGGTACTCACCGGGAAGCAAAAACTGAAGGCCTCGGAAACTGGACTGGACTTGTCTGGACTGCTACGGCGTCTAGGCTGCTACTACGCTTGCGCTTCGGAACAGGTGGGCCTCCGGATACCTCGGACCTTGTTCTCTTGGCTTGGGCTCTGGTCGGGACTCTCCGCATTCCTCACCGCCTCGTCTGGATGCCGGACCGCAGTCACCGTCTCCTCCGTGGGCCTGAGGGAGATAGCAGGAAAACCCGCAGGTGTGCAAAGGGATCCGTCACAGCTGTAGAAGGATCAGGGGCCTGCGTACATCACCGGCGTGTGATGAAGGGGAGGGGTCCCTATTCGGGTGCCAGATTATGTGGTAAATAAAATTACCGGACTATTTTTCTATACATTAAATGACAATAAAGGATAGCTCAAAAAATGAGAGGCAGAGTCCGTGGTATCTGAGTCATACGGACTTTAATTATGATTCTCGAGAACCAGGACATCATGTTCATCACCACTAAGGTTCAGGAAGGGACATTCAACATTTTATTAACATCTCACATTATATATAGTAAAACAGTATAATTGAAATGAATACAGTAGGCGTAACGAGTGGAAAAGAGAGAGAGATAAGAACACATGGGCGTAAAAGAGGGCGTGTATAAGGGCGTACACGTAGGCGTGTAATGGAAACGTCACAGAGGTGTCATAAGTGGGTGGATGCATAGAGAAATTCTGCAGGGTCAGCAGAAACCTTTGTTACAGATGCGCGCGCAACTAAGCATGACGTGGTATGGACGTGTAACTGGGGAGAACTGGGGGCTTGACTTTTAGCACTAGTAGAAGAGTCTGGTGTCTGGGATGTCAGAACGACCTGTACCTATAGCATATCTGGTATCTCATGTTTGGAGGAAGTGTTGTCTGAAGTAAAAGGTCTCTCGAGCAGAGGCCGTTCAATACTGGATGCTAGCGCGTGCATACTTGTCTTGGTGCAATGCGCGGGGCCATGGGCCTACCATGGTAACGGGTTCTGTAAATCACTTGCAAGGAGGACAGGAAGGCCGGGCCCTTTGCTCTGCAGCGGGGAATATGTTTACCTATTTCACTAGACTGGAATGTGTTTTCGAGGAGGCTGAGCTGATAGGCAAAATACTGTCTTGGCAGGCAGGCCAGGCTGGGCCGGGCACCGCTTCGCTGGGCAGGAAGTAAGCTTTCAGAGACAGAAGAGACTCGGAGTCTCAATTAAGGGCCTGGCTCGACGGAGCCAGAAAACGGGGAAAAAGTGTGCTTCGCGTTGCTAAAAAGTGTACCATGTAAAGACGTTAGCACCATAGGCCTAAAAGCCAAATTAACGTGGTTTTCATGGAGAACTGAATGACTGACATGTTAACGTTGGACGCAAATGCAAATGCGTCTTCGTGGCATGCATGGAAAAGAAATTACACGACATACATGGAACATGGGTGCATGGATAGGGTGCGAGTGGGGGACACATTGACTACCTAAAAATTTCTATTTCCTCATTCCGGTAAAAGCCGTTGTTTGCTACCACTGGCCAGCAGTATAGAAAGATGACAGCAAATGGAGATGTGCATCGGTAAGAGTCCACTAAGGAATATATGTATATATTCAAACACAAATGTTATTTATTTCTTAATATTATTTTCTCAAATCCAAATGTAACACAACATTGAGCACAAGCGTTTTGTTCCAATTGAATTTAGGACTTCATCAGACTATTTAGTATAAAGCACTAATATATAAGGATATATATAGAATGAATATGTGTAGTTCCCTGTTATGTTGCACGGAATATATATAAACCAATATGAACTGTTTCATAACTATTCACGGTCACCCGGTCATAATGTATGATAATAACTAATGCCACAGGAATCTTGAAAAGTGTCAATGTGCTCAATCGACGCAGTACCAGTAAGTGACTTTGCGCCTCATTCTCAGGGAGGTACTGAGTTTGCGACTCTTTATTGTCTGTGCCCAGAACTGCTTGTTGTGACTCGTATCAACATGCACCAGACGTGGTGCCTCATGTCCGCGGAGGAGTAGATTTGTGTTACGTTGTGCCTGGATTGCGTGGGTGCTATTTTGATGGACGTATGTCTGACATTGTGCTTCTTTCTTCCAAGAGGCTCTCCTGCTTCATCCCTCATTCATCGATTAGTCCTTTTATGTCATGAGGTCGGAGGATCAACTGCACTTTCCTCACCCAACAACTTTGTGTTGCCAAGTTGTATTGGCCAGATTGGACCTAGGTGGCGAGAGTACTTGACTGGACTGAGGAAAGCTTCCAGGAGTGATCAGAAGTGGGTCAAGAGACTGAGTAACACCCCTGTGCTCCACAGAACTGGGCTGGTGTCGGAAGGCAATTGTGTAATGCTTTGATTGAATGACAATCACTGTCAGTCCGTTTTTGCTCTGTATCCTTGGGTGAACTTCCCAAGTGGTGACCAAACCCCCATTTGTCAACTGCCTTCTAATTAACCCTGCTACTTACCCCCACCTTCTTCTCTGGGATCCTGACTAAGTATGATGTCGGCCACACTTGGCCAAGTATCAGGGGGAAGGTTGTTTATGTACAACCCATGAGCATAGGGTATTTGAGGTTAGCTGAAAGGTGTAGGAAGGCTTGGGCCACAGGGTCTGCATTTGTATTATCAACTGAACCGCTGGATATTAGTTGCATAGCATTACGGTGCTGTGTGCATGAGTGTGCACTCTATATTGACCTGCCTGATATCTGTGGCGCCACGTATTGCTGTTGAGTGAGTGTGTAGGAGTTACTGCATTAGGACCACCTGTTATTAAATATACCACACAGTGGTGTTGTTTCACATGTTAATTCATTCCCAAAAGAATACTACATTTGACATTGGTTTTTACCCTTGTGTCTAAATATTTTTTATATTGTTATGGTCTGGGGCAACCCTATATCTGTGTGGTTTTGAAAGGTAATAATTGCCAGGATGGGCCTAGTTGTGACAAAACTTTGCACCGCATTAGGGTGCTGGGGGGAAAGTAGGATCTTTCCCAAATGTGCATACTACTGATGTCATTTAAGCATGATTGGGCCTAATACTGCTAGTAATATTTGCAAGTGTGATTTATTCCCAGAAATGCATGATGTTCATGTGTAAATTAATTTGTATTGAATACAAACTTTATTTACATACACCACGTGTGAAGTCTCGTTTGTGATGCTCTGTGCATTTATTGTGTGAGAGTGTTGTGCCAATGCTTTAAACATTGCCTATGTGATAAGCCTGACTGCTCAGTGCCAAGCTACACTTGGGCGAGCCTAAGTTATACAATGATTGTAATCACTCAACCCTGATGGGAGTGGTGGGATCTGCCAAGCTAGGGGATCACCTTTACCAACCAGAAGGTGCCAGTTCCAGTACATAATATGTATTAAAACAATTATATATACATTTCCCACCCAAAACAGTTCTGTAACTTCAGCTCTTCCTCAGTCTCAATGTAGTCAAAAACTAGTAACTCACCTAAAATGAGAAATAAAACTCCAAAAATCCCAAATAAAAATGCAAAAATAAAACAAATCAAATAGTGATCCTTTGTAGCAATACAAAAACCGAAACTAAAAAAAAGAAATCAAATTGTAAAATATTGGTTTAATATACACCAAAAGTGTTATTCTTAATAAGCAAAACAGTAACTCCAAATGTCCATAGGACATGTTCGGAGCCAGAAATCTGTAAATTGATTTTTATTAAAGCATCCACGACACACATTACATTACCAAAACTATATATACACACTGACTTAGGGCCTTATTATGATGACAGTGGTCCACAGGAATGCCATTGTCGTGATGGTGGTCCGACCACGCCACCACTGTGGGTCCGCACGCAGTATTATGAGTGTGGTGGTCAGACCGCCACAGGACTACCTCAGCCTTCGGGGATCCAGGATCCCCCTTTGATCACACAGTGAAAAGGGGCAGCAATATGCTAGCTGTGTTACTGCAGTACCATCAAGCATATTATGAGTTGCCTGTCCATCACCCTTTTCATGGTGGTGAGCTCACCATGAAAAGTGTGGTGGAGAAGCAGCAAATCATTCTGTGCTCTCCCAGAATAGGAACCAAGTTCCTGCATAGTGTGGTACACACACCACATAGCTGTGCAGTGCAGGAACATGCTGCAGGCGCTGTTATGGCAGCGGTCTGCTGTGAAGGCTCTACTATGACCCTGTTGCAGCTGCAGCTGTGAGACCACCGAAGCACCGCCGCCCAACCTGGCTTCAACTCTGAATCCAGCAGGCGGGCACACCACAGCCTTGGCAGTCTTCCCATAGGAGGACCGCCAAAGACGTAATAGGCCCCTCAATCATCAAAAAAAAAGTAACATAACATAATGATACATTACTAAAACAGTGTGTGAAAAACAAAAGCTACACACTAGTGAAAACAGTTCTATTAATAAAAAGACATGTACAAACAAACTACAAAATAGTTAACCTCTAGATCTCCCCCTATATTTTCTCTACCCCTTAAAAAAAACTTTAAAAAGGACTTACCTGTTCCGATGAACAGCAGCACCTTACCGTGACCTGGTATCCCAGAAAGTAGACAAACATGGCACAAACAGACTACAAAATAGAAGGTAGTGGTAAAAAAAAATACTTTTAACAATGTTGAATAAATGTAGTAAAAAATATAAAACATTATTAAACATTTCAAATGTGTCAAAACGTGCTGTAAAAATGTTAACAAATTGTAAAAAAATTGTAAAGTATAAATTAAATATTAGTATGAAATATATATAATTTTTTTAAATATACCTATACACTTATGTTGAAATGTTACAAATATGTATATAAAACAATTTAAGAAATGTTAAAAAAGTTAAACAATTGAAAACATTTAACAATGTACAACATGCAATCCTATTTTAATATGATTTTCATAGTTTATGTAATAATAACCATTCAAGAAAAAATATTATTTATCCATATCAAAAAGTTTAATTTTAAATGGAAATGTATGTTTAAAAATGTAAAAATATAACTTAAATAATATTTGAAAACATAAATAACATTTTAAATATGTGTTACATGTCTTTATTCTATAAAAAACATAATTATCAATAGTATTTGTTGCAAACGTACACATAATTTTTATTATGTTTCTAAACACAAACAATACTAATAAAATGACATCAACTAATTCTACTACATACAAAGACAATCAAAACAAAGGATTCCATACAAAAATTGTAAAATTAAATAGTAACACTCCAATGTAAACTATTTTTAGGAAACCAAATTGGGGACGGTGTTGGACACTTAAGGGATGGCATTTACAATTCTCACTCCAATGTATACCAATTTGGAGAAGGTTCTGGACACTAAAGTGGAGACATTTACATTTCCCACTCTAATCTATGTCAATTTGAAGAGAATGTTGGTCACTAAAGGGTGATGTTTGCTACTCCCACTCCAATGTTGAACCAAGTTGGTAATGGTGTTGGACTTTAATATTCCCACTTCAATCTAAGCCACTTTAGGGAAGGAGTTGGACATGAAAGGGGTGCCATTTACTATTACCTCGTACCCAAATATATTTTGAAGAAAGTGCTGGGCTCTAAAGGGGTGACATTTACTGTTAGCACATAATTTAAATGATTTTTTGCAAGGCACTACACACCAGAAATGTAATATACAAAATCATAACCTCATACTCGCACATCATTTTTATCTAAGAAACAAAAGAAAATAATTCAAACACACACTAACCCAAAATACAAACATACATACTCTTATTTAAAGATTTACATGTAATGAATTATCTCTATTAATAAATGATATAGTAGTAAAAATATTTGCTACCATTCCAAAAATGTTAACTTAATTAAAAGTAATTATATTCTAAAATTAACAATCAAAATAAAACTTAAAAATGCTTTTTAATAAATATAATCCTAACATGACAAAATAAAAAGATAGATTGAGTGTTGAAACATTCACTCCGGGTCACAGATCTGGGATTAATCCATCGTTATTTTGCTCACCACGTCACCCCTGTTTGGATGGAACCATGTGCAAATCAATATTGACCCTGCACCTCATGGGAACTGTCCAGCCGAACTGGCAGGCCAGTTCCGCCCTGGAGTGGAAATAAGCATCCTAGGACCAGTTTCGGGGTGTTACCCCTCATCAGCTAGTCTGGCTTGAATCCATTGGCACAGTGAGCACAGGACCCCTGTCTGCCCATACCCTTCCCAATTTCGGCTACAAAAGTAAAAATTACAAATCATGGACGGGATGCTGAACAAATCAAACATTCACCCTGCACCACTGACTGTTCCATCCATATTGGTAGTTTTTCAAAACTGTCTTATGTATGCCACTGCAAGGCCTGTATGTGCAGTTTGCTGCCATATTTAGTTGGCATTTTAAAAACAATTGCCAAGCTTTCAACTCCTTCTTTATTGCACATATCACCCCCTAAGGTAGGCACTTGGTGGCCCTAAGGTTAGGGTGATGTGTAGGTAAACGGTAGGACATGTACTTTTATGTTTCTTTTGTTGTGGTAGTGACAAACACCCAGATTCCGTTGTCACTACTATGAGGCATACTCTTCTCATAGGATAGCATTGTAAATTCCTTAATACACTTTTAAGGTGTAATTCCTGATTATTACAGATCAAAAAGTGTAGTGAGGAAGAAACAGAGGTTCATTTAGCTTCCAAGAGGTACTGGTTATCTATCAGAAAGAGGGGAATGAAACACATTAGTCTCAATACTAGAGTCTCAGAAATGTTTGTATCGGAGACCCTCAACCACACGTTCACAGACTGTGGTGTATGTAATCTCCGCCTAGTGTGGTTCAGTGGATTACGTCATCATCGGGTCTTGTCACTTGAGTGTCCCATTCTACAAGTGAATCAATGCCTCCACTAGGATGAAGACTGTCTGGATGTTGACAGTGGTGAGTGTATTAACCCCTTCCATGCTCATGACGAGTTCAGCTCGTCATGAGGCACGGTTGAGCTGTGCTTATGACGAGCTGAGCTCGTCATGAATAATGGAGCTTTCAAAAAGTCAGCACCAGAGGGGAAAACCCTTAGCAGCCAAGGTGTTAAAACTATCTCCTATCCTTTAAGTGAATCTTTATTGAGTGAAAGAGTAGGAAGAGTAGGATAGAGGTAAGTCTAAAAACAAAGCGGTGTTTTCTTTGTGAGTCACTAGTCAATGACACCTAGTTGTTGGGTCAACATGTTGCAGCATGCAACAGGCCCAACAGGTCTATGGTTTTAATCAGGACCAAAGAAATATATATGGAGGCCTTATACTGCAGGGCCTCCCAGGTAGTTTGCTATTAGTGAGTGAAAGCACTCACCCATCTTCGTCAGTGAGCACACTTTGCTCCAGACTGAACAAGGTTATAGGTATGGTCTATAGGCCTAAAACTTAAATATCAGAAAACAAATGAGGAGAAAGAGAGCTTGTTCGTCTCCCCTGAGTATAGATATCATATCCAGACAAAAAGTACGAGCATGAGGCTATGCTCGACAAAATCCACATTCTGAGTTCAGAATTGATTATTGCATAGTCAAAACGTGTTTATTAACAGGAAAACTATTTGTTTTTTTAGAACAACCCTCACCCACCAACCTATTTGGTGGCATGCTTCATCATCGGTTTCTCGCCCGAAAGGCCAAGTGCCTCCCAGATGTGCTTTGAAGCTCGATTACAGTGGAGCAGTTTTTTTTTGTCCCAAGTGGGTGCTGTGAAGGTGATAGATTAAAAATACCTACAGGATACCTCATTTTTAATATATGGTTCCTGTGGTAAGGTTAAAAAATTGCAGTAAACGGGGACATAAGTGAGACACTGGTCTCGTACGTCTCAGCTAATAATGTGCAAACGTGAGTTTTTTTTGTGAGATGGTCTACATGTTTCAATCATTTGTGACAATTGAAAATGGCTTTCTTCAGGACCTGAAGCGCAGGGTGAACCCTGAGCTCATGTGGAACTATGCACACCCGCTAAAGTGTGCAAAGCAGTATCATTTACAGTTATTTACTGTTGTAGCTTCTGTACCTGTGGAAAGAAAGACGTAAAGGAGACACAAAACTAGGTCCAAATTGCAATGGACCTGACAATCATGCATGTGTCTTTAATTAGTGCAGAAAAGGCTAATCGTCCATGTATAGAGTGTTTTTTTGCATGTAATATTTATCATTCATACAAATATTGGTAACATTTTCAATCATGCAATATAGTGTTGGCAAGCAATGCGTAATTGTTTTTTTTGCGTGATATCGATCAAGGCAAAAGGCAAACAGCCAGCGTGGCTGTGTTGGATTTTATAGTTTAACATTGTAACGCACGCTTTTCTTTTTATCAAGTTTATGCCTGAAAATGCAGAAACACCTACTTAATACACTAGAATGTTTTCGTGACATAGATCCTGGAGTGAGGTCCCGCCTATAGTCACACTCTATGTGGGCAGAAATAAAATATGCATAATTAGTTAGTGTTGTTATTAACTTAAAGCAAATGGATTTGTCCATTCATCCAGGTGCTGTTAGAACATACTAGTTCCTCTCTCGGGTGTCGGTGAGGCTGAGCTTTTGCAAAGCAGTGTCTTAAGAAGTTGATGCAGGGACAATCTCTCTGCATGCACGTTAACACCGAAATGGAGTTTCGGATTGGCTGTCAGTGGACAAACCTCTCTCAGGCGTAAATCATTAACAGTTTGTTTGTTAGGACAAGTCCCGTTAACATGCATGCGCGTTGAGGGCGAAGCGGAATATGTGATTGGTTGGTCGGCAGGCGAGTCCTTTTTCCACTTAACCCTTTGATAGTCTTGTGTTTGGACTAAATTATTCTATGAATACTTTGAAAAGGTTAAGAGTTAGATGTCAGCATATGGTCACTGTCTAATAACAAACAACTCATAAAATTAAGGGCTAATATTTCCCAGAAAACAATAAGTGGTAACTACTTCATAGAACTTTGGCCACTACAAATCAATCAATCAATCAAAGACATTTATAGAGCGCACTACTTACCCGTAGGGTCTCAAGGCGCTTAGGGGGGGGGGGGTGCCGTTACTGCTCGAACAGGTCTAGGTCGGTAGTATTTTGAACCAGGGAAGAGAGGTTCAAGAAAGACTGTGTTACTTCATACATATTTGTTCGCAACAAGCTGGTTATTTGGTGTTGCCAAGAAACAGATCATGTGGATCAATGGAGCATACAGATGTGAGAGCGTGAGTGGATGGTTTAGAAAGAAAGTTTTATTCAATATTTGTTTTCTGGTGTTGCCAAGTCACAGTTCATGTAAGTCAATGAGGCATACATTATTGTCTTGTACGTAATACGGTGTCCAAGGAATCTCATTGTTCAGTCCCTGACTATGTGTGGAAAGACAATAGATCCGCCTTTGTTCTTTTTCTACAAGCGCTCATTGGGGATCCTTGGGCTGTGTGTCAAGTTGTTCTTCAGGTCATTGCTCGTATGATTGGTTCTGATATAATGATCTGACATTTTTGTTGTATTTATTTTACTTAGGACATTACTTCGGTGTTCACTGATTCTTATTTTGACCTTTCTGCTTGTCATGCCAATATAAAATATTATGGCGTTAGTGGAGTTGCAATTGGTATGATTTTTAAGGATCATGGGTTTATTGGGTTCCAGGTCCAGGTTTTGTGCTTTATATGTGGAATTGTATTCAATGCAGCTGTTACATGGACAGGAGTAGGTGAATCATTTTCGTCCGTCTATCAAATGCAGAGATACACTTTCGACCAAATCCACAGATTTGATATAAAAAGACACTCCTTGAATACTGAAATCTACACTGTTAATGAAATGGAGATTACACACATAATAACAAGTGTTCTTTCCTCCACCAAGAGAAAATTGTTAAATCAAAATCACATGTTGACTCACTAATCAGGGGGTCCTGGAACTTTACTCTACTATACAGTCCTGAAGATTGTCTCATGGACACTTAACCCATCTTTCCTTTTAGTTATTGTTGAATTTATGTTTGAAATCTAGTTCTTATGTAATAGACAGACTTATTTGTTACGATTTGGGAAGTGGGTTTACAAGCCTTGATGACTGTTACACCAAGATAGATAATGAGTATAGTGTGTGTTATCAATGTATGTGGAGGTGTTCTCTTGAACACCTAATTTTGTGCCCTTTAGATTTTCAATATGAATTTGATCGAAAGACTTAAACCCATTTGTTGAAATGTATTTTCCAGTAAAAATAATATATACAATTTGCAATTAATTTATGATGCCCTGTTCACACATCATAGATAATTGCTATATAGTTTGAACCATTTCCAAATTTAATTTTCAATATCCAAGCCCACAAGGGAAGATTGGGTTTCCCTTATATGTGTAACTTTTAGAAAGTGGACTTTTCTCTTCTCCTTCTGCCCTGTGTGCTTTGCAGCTTGTCTCTAAAACACATATGTGGTGGGTGACAGCGACTTTATCTATTCCTTCTATGCAGCCACAAACACAGGAAGGGTGGGTGTAACAGATAATTCATCTACATTCTGATAGCTCTTCATGGCCAGGAATAAAGGAAGGAGCTTACACTTACATCTAAATAGACAGTGTCCGGTTTCCCACACAGAGGGCTGATAACCCCCTACTGATAATCTAGAGCGAGGGTTGGGAGGAAAGGGGGGCCTGTGCACTTCAAGGGCCTGCTTTGAAGTCACCCCCACTTCAAAGGCACAACTGGGTATAATTACTGGGTCTCTGATTCTACTGGACATGTTAAAAAAACTCGGCGAGGAGTAAAAACTGTTGTGCTCCAAGAATTGACACTCTGCTTGAATGCTGCTATGGAATAACCGCTTTTCTACGTTGCTCTGCTTCTCTTCTGAGGGCAAGGATTGGACCCATCTCACTTGCACCCAGACTGACTTCAAGGGCTCACGTGCTTTCCCCCTGTTCTGAAGTCTCAGGTCCATCAAAGACTTTCTTCAAGCCTACAATTGCTCCTGGACTCTACCATCTTTGCACCCAGTCCTGTTCTCTAGAAAGAGGACTTCTGCTTTACAGAACCATAAAAACCAATGCAGCAACAACTTCGCACTGATCCGAACCAAAGCTTTCCCCTTCGACGCAGACACAGAAGTCAATCAACAACATGGCTGTGAAAGACTGCACAGCTTAACTTTCACAGACAATGTGGCTTGACATTGATGCATTGCCTGCATCATAAAGGGGTTGGTCCATAATATCTTGATCCCCTGCGAAGATCAGACTGATGCATTCAGTCTTCGACACTGACGGTTGCTCCATCCAAGATACTTTTCAGAGGGAACTGCATGAGTCCTTTAGCCGTCCTGCGCTCCATCACAGTCGGCCTAAACTTTAGATTTTCCCCGGTCCAGGGTGACCTCAAGTAGCCCCTAAAGACTTTATGCTTCTAAGCACTACTTTTTTATTTATTCTTTAAAAATTCATAAGTTCTGTTCTATTTATTAGAATATTCTGTCGTTTTGGACTTGTTTTACTCATAAAAATGTAATGTATTTTTATAACCCTGTGTGGACTATTTTGTGGTGTTTTCATTGTTTTACTGTGTGTGTGTTTGTGTTGCACAAACACTTTACACGTTGCCTCTTTAGATAGCCTGACCATTCTGTGCCATGCTACCAGGGGGTGAGCATAGGTTGTCTTTTAGTGTGTATCTAGCTTTCCCTGAGTAGAGTGGTGGTTCCTGCTTGTAGATAGTGTATACTCTGATAACTAAAAACCCCATTTCTAACAATGACCTTTTAACTGTTTTGTTATTTCTAATGCTTTTCACATTCTTTTTAGTTAAGCCTGTCTGCTTTGCCGTATAGGTACCAGGCAGTTAGCTCAGGTTTAAATTACTGAAACCTTTACTTGACCTAACAAGAACAGTGCTATTATTACATGTAGTGGACTACAATACACCCAGACTAATAATCCACTTCTCACAACTGTCATAAGAGCAATTGTACTACTGTATTTCATATTGTATTGTGCAATTTGCTGCACTTTGGCACTGAGCTCTAGTCAAATTTTGAATAATCAGAATAGGAGAAATCAGTAGACTCACAAAGAAAAGTGTATTACGTATGAATATGTTGCAATATCCTATTAGCTATCATTTAAGAAAAGTTGTACTCTTTTAAAAAGTACTTAAAAAATGTATCATTATGCGCAAGTTAAAAAGAAATGATAAAAACATTTAAAGAATGTTATGTACAGTTGTATAGTTATAAGCAACATACATATATACACCACAGGTGCTCAGTGTATTGAGTAGTACCATTTATTGTGTCAAATTGGTGTTTTGTATTATTTTGTTTGTATATTTTCGGTTTGATTGAAGGTCTGCACATTGGCCTATCAATGCACCTAGATCCGATGGGGTGCATGTAGATGTTTTTAAATCTGCTACCAAAATCTGGGAGCCTATTCTCATGGGAGTATTTAATGCAGCTGCTGTCAAATAGATTCAACCCTCTTGGGGAATTTCAATAATTATACCCATTTATATAAAGGGTGAAAAATTAGATCCAAAATAATAGTGTCCTATTTCTCTCAGTGAAAATAAAGAGTAGAGTTTTATTATTCAGGTTGGAGGAATGGGCTAAAGAACAATCTATCTTATACCAGTGCACTATGGTTTTAGAAAGCAGATGGGGACTAATAAACAATGTATACATTTGGAGCTGCTAATCAGTAAATATACTAGAGCTAAGTTGAGATCGTTATATCTTTGTTTTAAGCAGTGCTTTTGATTTGGTGACCATAATCTTCTTTGGTGTACACTGATTTCTTTATGTACACTGAGGTCAATCATAGCGTTTCTCTCTCGTTTTTATGAGAATCTAGCTAGTACACTTCGCTGTGGGCTTCAGGGCGTGTGCTCACCTATGTTTAAAGTAGGATTAAGGATTCACCAAGGTTTTTTGTTAGCCCCTCTATTATTCTCTCTATGTATTAATGAGGTGGATATCCACTTGCAGGCCTTGCAACCTGAAGCCCCCCACGCCCCCTCCCCAGGCATTATATTCCAGTATTGTTATATGCTGATAATGCTGTTCTGTTATCTAGGAATACTTGTTGGCTTACAAAAATTAATGAATGCTTTTGGTGAGTATATGTCATATATGAAAATGGTGATTAATAAATCCAAAACATTTACATTGGTTTGTGGGTCCAAGCGTAAACAATATAGAACTTTTTATATTGACACTACCCCAATTGTTTCAGTAAATTAATTCTGTTATTTGGGTGTTTTATTTACAGGTACAGATCCTAGGGTCAACAGATTTTAAATGCCAAAGTCAAAAAGAGCGGGGTTTTACAAGCGATTTTTACATTTTCATCTTAATTAGGTAGCCGTCCCAAAAAGGCCATAGGAGTGTCTACTGCCACATATGGGGCCGGTCTCTGGGGCTATGCCAATTGTACTGTCTTACAGGTTGAGGAAAACACTTTTTTTAAATGGCTACTATAGTTACCCACTTCTGCTTCAACTATGATTGTCCTTCAAGAGGTTGGTCTGCAGTATCTCGAAGATATACTTTTGATAAGACCGTTGCTACTATGGCTATCACTATGGGCAAACAAAGATATTACTTTTACCAGATCTATTTTTTAGATTGTTTGGCCTTGGATAAGGCATCAGGTATCCCATGGTTAATGTAAATGTTGTTTACAAAGAAAATCTTTTCACATATAACTGATGGAGACACTATGGTGTATGGGAATGCTATCTATAGAATTGTATGAAATAATGAGAGATGATGTATTAATTCTAGCCCTGAAGAAGTCCGTTTTGGACAAAACGCATGTTGGCTAAAATTGAAGATTACCACGCCTAATAAAGAAGTTTCTAAATATAATTCTTAATGGACAATCAATTAATGGGCTTGAGTGCTGCTCAGCTGGCTGTATTATGCAATCTGAGATTAGGTTTATCATTATCACACGTCCCCTAATCTCCAATCTCTCTAAAGGTTTCCTATTCCCATGCTGCCTGATTTATATAATTATATCTAATAATGCCCAGCCGGAATTGCAATGTTCATGGCATTCTTGGCAAGCAAAGAAAAAAATGTTCTTGCAATTTAGAAAGTGAAAATATTTTTAAAATCGAAACACAAGCAAAGAAAAACATTCCACAAGCTTTGCAAATTATGTGCCGGTTGTTAGCTTCTATTTACTATTTTGAATGAAAAGTTTTCATTGATATACACAAAAAATCAATGTAGAAATTTGTAGAAATCGTAAAGTGTACTACACCTAAGCCACTGCAGATCCCTCGTGGGAAAATTATTTAACTGCGATCTAATTTTGATCTGTTATAACCCCAAAAGACCTTCCAGCTTGACATTATAGTATTGACAAGGGACGAAAGCAGTCTTATTAAAATGCATCGATTAACGAAGCTGCACTCTAGACTGCTGAATCCTGGTCCATAGTTGTACTTTAATATTTGCGAAGTACACTTCCAATGGCACACAAAGTGCACACCTCACCTCCTCTTATATATTGTCCGATTTTCAAGGGAGTAGCTGGATTTGTTATATCAGATCTGCAGAGAGATGACCTTAGCAGCTAAACTAAAGGTGAAAATCATTTTTTCACGATTAAGTTCAGAGCATCTCAGGAAAATGCGTCATTCCCAAGAACAACTGCAGTTCTCTAAAGCATGATGGCTGGGTGAGATTTTTAGAATGTTTTTTCTTGCTAGGGAAGTGTGCAGAACGAAAGAAATATACACTTTCTTAATGGCAGCAAGACACAAATCTATGTTTAATAATGCCATATAACTACAATTATACCCAATAAAAGTTCAGACGTTGTCCTACTACCAACATTAGCCTCTATATTTTTGATAGGTGCTATAAAAAGTACATTACTTTGCTCTAAATTGAATCATTTGCAGATCCTGTTACCAGACTAGATCAGGCCATTTCCAGCATGCAAAAATGTAAGCCTTCATTCTCACAGGACAATATTATTGGAAACTATAAAATGCACCATTGTACGTTCAGCAAGGGTTGAGATCACTCTATTCTCATAAACCAAAGCAGACAATCAGTATGATAATTAGAGCATGTTAATTACCCTCCACCCGCAACAAAAAAAAAATGCAAATGATATACAGCGGGAAATTAACAGCAGTTACTGTTTAATATTGCATGACTTTTCCATTAAGAAAAATACGAGAAGTTGTTAAATTATAGAAAATGAGAATAATGAGGCCGGAATATTAAAACGCCTTAAGTTTCTGGTTTTATTCTTGAGGGAATCAGAAAGAGGAATAGTGAAAATGAGCTGAAGTCGTCATGGGCTACTGAAAGCTTTTTTTTCCCAGGCACAAAATCTTCATATCTGAGTCTCCTTCTTTGACTTACAGCATGATTATGTAATCTGGCTCAGCTGGAAGCAGCAGCAGAAACCTTTCTCTGTAAATAATGCATGCACTGCAAAACAACAAACATAATGTAATTCCTGCTCTTGGGATAGGAACAAAACTGACAATAATGATAATAATGATGTTTTTATGATTGTTTTGATATTTCAGTTATACTTGAAATTTAAAAGACATTCTGAAAGGTGAACATTATGTAGCTAGCATCTTTCTTATTGAGCTCCGGAACCGGGGACGCAAATCTACCTGTCTACTTTGTTATATATCAAATTTTGGTGACCTAAATTCGTGTCATGCATATTGTGGGTTAACACAGTTTCATGTTCTCTGTTAATGTGTCTTCGAATAAAACATAGAGCCACAGACTTAATGCTTGTATGCTTCCTATAGGTATTAGAATTTCTTTTTATAAATGTGCATGAGCTGACCTTCTATATACGTTCAGGTCTCCCATGGCGCTGAACTCATATTGAACTACTTCATTCCTCACTATAGTACCACTGAATTGTCTCTATTTTTAGGGGCACTACAGAGTCTGACAGCAAGATAGCTGTTGTACAGTAAGGCTTCGCCGGCTGGGCAGTTTATCCTGTAATTATCCAATTTATTTGGGGGTATTGGTAAAACACTGGCCAGGATTGGCCTCCAGACAACATGCTGTGAATTTTTCACCCACCACTGTTAGACGGGATGGAGCAGAACCCGTATGGCGGCTCTGGGTGGAGTGAGGCCTGTTGCCCCCTTGCTGCCGATGGACCTGGAGGTGGGGGCTCTCAACCAAAGACACCTGTATTCAATCAGGAGCTGCACCTGGCCTGAGGAGGCAGAGAAGAACTGATTGGCGGGTCCCAGCATGGCCGAGTTGAGACTGAGTGAGCGGGTCACCTGGGCCCCATGGAGGCTTTATTTTGAGAATAGTGTCCATGACATTGGTGGTGCAGTATTGAATTGGGGCCCTGACCTGCCTGTGAGTCTTCCTGTGATGCTGTGCAGCTGGGTATACGGCTGGGTGTGCTTGTGCCCTTCTAGCTAGGAGCTCCTGGAGAGTGGTGGGACCCGCGAGGATGCACATCTTGCCCCTGAACTCGGTGGCTTTTGATGAACAGTAGGTCTCCCAATGAGGTTGGGCTGCACCCCCGTCAAACGCTTTGGGGAAAACTGACAAGAAGCAGTCCAGGATGCCCAATAAGTCACTCAAACTCACTCCTACTACTGAGCTAAGTTTGGAATTCTAAGAGCCAAGAACACGGGCCAGCAAAGGGACCACACCAGAGCCAGACATATGCTCCATGTTCCTGGATCTGAAACACGGCTGGAATGCCATTGACACAAAATAGATCAGCTCACTGACAGGTTTGACTGTCTGAAGAAGTATGTGGACAAATGTGAAGAGCACTCCTACCCTGGGGATATCTTACCCAAGATGGAAAATGTACGTAAGGTCATATGCAAAAAGAATAAGGACCTTGAATCTCGTTTGAGACTAAACAATTTGCGCATCCTAGGAGTTTCCGCCTCAATGGGGATTGATCCAATAGAAGACAATTTGGAAGCGATGCTCTGGCTTCTTTTTGGGGATGATCTCTCCTCCAGGTCCATCATAAAGAGAGCTCCCAGGTCACAGGCCAGCAGCAGCCCTCAGGTGCACCAGTGCGCCAGATCATTGCCAGGCTGCTAAATTATCGAGAACCAAAGCTCCACGCTGTACCTGGCCAGAGATTGCCAGCCCCTCCAATATCAGAAGGGTGAGAGTTTAACATTAGCTGTGCAGGCTGCCAGACATGAATTCCTTCCAGTGAAATGTAAGCTGCAGAAACCCAGCACTAAGGGGCTCATTACGATGGCGGAGGGACTGCCAGACATGCAGTGGCGGGATCTCCTTGAGCCCTGAGGACTTTGCCTTGCTTCAAGAAAGATTAAGGAGTGGATTCCCTGAAAACAAAAAAATTAAGAAAGCTCATCTGCACCTCTCCCTTAAGATTTCCCCAGCCTAGAGGGTTTTCAGCTGACTTTTAAGGATTTGGCTAGGTGCATTGTGAGAATTGTAGTGCCAAAACTCCAAGGACAATCTCAGAGGATCTAGACACTTTGATTTGTATTTTGGGCCCTTTGAACCCTCAAGAAGAACTTCAGAAAGAAGTTCCAGAAGTTTAGGGAAGTTTGGAGCAACTTTTGGAAAAAGCTGCATAAGGTGACCGAAAGCTCCAGAGCTCAAGATGTCCAGGACTTCACTGAAGCCTCGTGTTGGGCCCAGCCGCTGTCATTAACCCAAATTCTGGCCTGAAGAGGAGCCTTACTCAACAAACAAGAGAAAATTGTCAAGAAAAGTTTCTAAGCAGGGCTAGGTGTCCCAAGTTGGCTCTATATGTGTTTAAGCACAAGAAAAAAAGGGGCTCATTAGTATGGCGGGCGGGCCCGAGAATTGGGACTGCCCGCTATGTATATGGCGGTCCAGCATTAGGCAGTAGGATGCCCCCACCATACAGGCGGGTGCATCCCACATTCCTGATATTGCAGCGGGCGGTGATTTCAGCAGCACCCTCCGCAATATCAGAAATGAATATTGTGCATTTGCACACACAACATGGCAGGCACAGCGCAGTGCCTGCCACCTTGTGCATGCAAATACAGGGGGTACCATAGGTACCCCCATGTGCAGCCCCCAGCACCCCAACACCCCGGGGGCCCCCATATAAAAAACTGCATTCCTTTCCATGGCGGAGTCTCTGCCATGGAAAGGCACATCTCCGGCATTATAGAAATATGGATGGCGGTGCCTGCAAGGCACCAGCACCATATTGCTGTACGTTTTCACCTGGTAGGCAATAGGGCGGATTGCCTACCGGCGGAAAACTGGCGGACGGACTTCCTGTCCACCATGGTCCCCACCGCCATAGTAATATGGCGGGGGGAAATGGGTTGCAGTCAGTGACTCTTTGCGGGCGGTGATCCGCCCGCTATAGTAATCACCCCCTTGTTGGATTCAGTTCCCTATATTGGATTTTTGTCACTTTTGTGTCATTTTAATTTGAATCCTGAGTCCTACCCTTTTTAATGGTTACCTTAGCCCCCTAGCTGATGTCGTCCGCCCTTTTGGGGTGAAAATTGTCAGCTACGCGGACGACACTCAGCTGGTGATAGCACTGGACCCCCCTCTCAACTCTAACCACAGCCTACACAATTGCCTGAAAGCTGTTGCGTCCTGGATGTCGGTCTCCTATCTAAAACTTAACAGGGATAAAACAGAGGTAATGCTCCTTGAAAATAATATCTCTAAATCCATCGATACCATATGGCCCCTCTGTTTAGGTAGCCCCCTCCCAACCTAAGGATCAAATTAAGAGCCTTGGGATCTGGCTCGACCACAACCTCACCTTCAACTACCAAGCCACCAAACTAGCCGCTATCTGCTTTGGGCTGATGAGATTGCTCCGCAAGATTCTCCCCCTTCTCCCGTTTCACTCTAGACGAATCATGGTCCAAGGACTAATCTTGTCACGCCTCAACTGTGGTAACGCCCTATACCTAGGCGCCCCACAGTCCACACTGTCCAAACTGCAAGTAATCCAAAACTGTGCAGCAAGAATCCTTTTGAACCTCCCTCGCCGATCCTCAGTCAAAGCCAGATTGAAGGACCTCCACTGGCTCCCCATGAAAGCTAGAATAGAGTTCAAGAGCATGTGCGTCGCGCTTCGCTCCTACTGGGGAACAGGCCCCGCCATAAATCAACATTTGGTGGAAGCCTATCATCCTTCTCGGGCCCTCAGATCCGCGACCTCCTACCTAACCTCCGTACCATGTATAAGAAGAGCCAGATGTGGAGGCTGCTCGCTTTCCTACAACCTGGCCAGGATCTGGAACACTCTTCCCCTCACAATCAGGTCAGAACCCAACCTGCTCACATTTCGAAAACTCTTAAAAACTTGCCTTTTTAATAAATCCCGCACTTAACCTTTCCCTCTGCTCCCCTCACACCCACCGCTACAGCTCAACCCTCCAGTTTGTCTACAGCGCTGGGACGCCTTTGGGTAGCCATCCCGCTTTACAAATATTCATTCCATTCCATTCCATTCCATTCCAATCACAAAAATATTTTTTATTGTAAGAAATTGCTTGTGGATTATTATTGTGTGTTGTGTCTTACTTAGTTAATGTATTGGTGTTTTTAAATGTTTCACACACCTGTCTCCTAAGTTAACCCTGCATGCTTGCAGCCATCGATCAAGGGTTGAGCCAGGTGCTAATGTATTGAGACCTTGATTGGGTCTCATATTGCATTGGTGTCCTTATTGCTAACGGTAGGTGCACATTTACCCCTACCAATATTTCACCTTCCAACAATAGGTGTTTGGTTGCCTGACTAAAGTGTATGAAGCTGTAAAGGTATGCTGGTCCAATGTTGTGTAAGGCTTTATATGTGTGAGTGAGGAGATTTAATTGGATGTATTTGTAAATGAGGAGTGGTGCAATATGGATGCGGAATAGGGAGTCCAGTATGAGTCTAGTGGTGGCAATCTGGATGTTCTGGAGTCTTTGTAAGAGTTGTTTGGACGGTCCAGCGTAGAGTGCATTGCCATAAGCAAGCCTGCTTGTGATGAGTGCTTGGGTGATGGTCTCAAATTTTATAATCCCAGAGAAGCAGAGCCGTACTTTAGTTTTACCACATATTTAAAGACATACGCAAGCTGCAAAATTCAAAGTTCGTAGTCAGAAATATGAAGATGAAGAATTAACCTTGCATAGGAAGTTCTGCATATGTAGTAAGACATTTAACCTAGTGACAATATTATTAAGCTATTTCTTTATAGCATTAGAATTTCTTTTAGTATTTATGGTTCTTAATACAGTCAGCATCATAACCTAGTTACAAGAGACTGGAAGAACTAGAGTGGGCAATAAGGATCAAAACCTACCCTCACACATGGTTTTATTCTTTGTCTGAAATTCAAAGTCTTAATGAAGAAATAAACAACAATAATACATCACTGTCCCTGGAGAATTTGCTGATTGAAACATGGCAACAGTCAGTTACAGGCGGTTGAACATTTTGGCTTCTGTTTTCATAATTCTGAGGTCTATCTGAAGTCAGAGAATGTATCTGGGTAGTGTGGTGTTTCTCTCTGACTTGCCTTAGGATTTTCTTCAGTTAAGTAGTAGACTGTGGAATCAACCTTTGCGGATAATACAGCGGAGTGAAATTATTTCCCTTTCGGTCCTTGGTGCTTCTCAAGCTGTATTGCTTTGACAGCTTTTTTGACATTTGCAGTTGATGGTGTTGAATGTATCTCAGGTGAAAATGTGTTCCTGGTATTAGTGAAGGAGCACATGAATATCATACAGCTCTAAAATCTGGTTGGCTTCACTAGCGGTGTGGCTGAGCTCCTAAGTGTGCAATTCCTTCCTAACTTTGCCAATTTCCTTCATAGATATTTTAGAGTTCATAAATAGAGTAATTTGTGAGGACTGCAGGCTGTCGATAGGGAGCAAATATAGCTTAAGTGTGGGGTGAGTTTTGGTGCTGTATTAACCATGGCCTTCATGGGGCCTTCATGGGTTTTAGGAGTACCTGTAAAAGTCAAATTTCAACAGTCTAGCCTGGATATCTCTAAGAATTGTACAACATTTTGGAGGTTTTACTCTGGGATAAAGGGTTGTACATTTTTAGGAAGTTTGAGGTTGTATCATGTGTTCTTCACTATGGAGCTTATATGGACAGTCATAATCAGGCTTTTGTCTAGCATGACCAAAAGGGAATTGGTAGAGGAAGGCATTGTCTCACACGATTATTACCACATGCTTATGTAACTTCCTAGGTTTCCAGTCCTGGTCGCTGCCTGGCCGCACACTGTCTCACTGCTGAGCCACCTGGAGCCTTGGAGCTTTGGACCCTGTGACTCCTCCGGCATTGAACCCTGCGTACCCGGCAATTTGATACCCCTTTCAGTACCAGAGGCCTGGTGGATCAGAAAATCCTCCTCCAGCAAAACCAACAACCAACAAGCCAGTTCCTGACTACCTGAAGACTCGTGCCCCCGTGACTCGCTCTGAGGACAGAGAAAGTGCAGGGGTGAGTTGAGGTAAAGGAGAATGAGGGGACTGGGAGGAGGCATTTGGGAAACATGAGTATTTTGGCCCATTTGAGATGCTTTGGAGGCTGAAAATCAGTAGAAGCCAGTGGCATCCCCCCCGCTCGTCTAGGCTGAACTAGGATGTGGGAAGTGATTTAGCTTTTTTTTCAGAGAGTTGAGCTGGTGGAGCGCAGAATCGTCCGACTTGGTCCATGGTGCAGCTTGCTCTCCGCTGTGTACTCTCTCACACCTGGATCTATTTAGACGCTTCGCAATTGTCTTACTAACTCTTTGCAAAGGCTTGCTGCTTTGATCAAAGAATGGAGTGGGGCAAGGACTACAAGCCCCAGGCTTCAACAGTGCTCAGACCTCATTATTCTGCAACAAGAGCCCTTTAATAGGAGTGCAGGGCTCCCTCTGGGTGGGACACGCTGCTTTGATTGAAGGAGTGTGGTCAAGGACTACAAGCCCCAGGCTGACGTATCACTCATGCCTCAACATTCCACATATGGAGGCGCTTTACAGGAGAGCAAGACTCCTGCAGCTTCCATCTGCTCCCGTCCACGGCTGGATGAGGCTTGGCTCCTTCTCTTGGTTTTGTGGTCCCAACTTCCACCAGTCCTCCAGGGTGAATTACATTTGGTCACATTTAACCTTTAACCTTTAATTGGCAAAATGTAATCCTCTGCCAAAATGGGGTAACATAAGTGTGCAGGAAGGGGCCACTTCACTCTGCCCCCAGAAAAGTTACTACCATTGACTAAATGCTCCAAAGGGCTATATGTGTTATAGCCATTAGGATAGAACTTACAGAAAGGAGACTTTCATCAGAAGGTGGTGGAGAATCCCCCGTCAGGACAGCACCTCTTGCCCCAACCCAATAATAATCATAATAATATTAATTATAACCTTGAATTTATAAAGCACACAGCTACCTCCAAAGTGGTTTCCCGGCACTGGGGGACCTCGGGAAGATTATGCAAGCCATTGCCCAGAGTCACATGGTGCTGGGCTGACCTGTCACCAGCGCCAGGGATCGAACCGTGAACCCCGTGGTCCAGAGTCAGGTACACTAGCCGTTGCGCCACACCGCTTCCACAACCCAATCTGGGGTCACCATTAAATTTCCAGCTGGGCTACAACCTAATATTGCTCGTAATTCTAATGTCACACTAACAAGGGCCACTGCTGACGCATTTGCCCCGATTGGTGAAAAAACCCTAAGGAACCACAACAAAGAGGGACAAAGGCCAAGCAGGCTATTCAGAATAAGCAGACCTCTGGTTATGATCAAATGATGTCTATATCTTCTGCCAAAGCTTGCAAACTGGCTCACTTAAATGATGGGGAAAGATTGGATGCATCGAAACCTGGCTGGCTGGATGACTTTATGGGTGTTGTGAAAAACCAACTTCAAGGCCTGATACAACTAGAATGTATCCTATTAATGGAGAAACTAACTGAGTTAAAATCTCATTGGAATCTTTTTTTAAAGCCAGTCCACACCAAGAGTGTTACCAGTAAAAAGCAACATTTGTCCATTTAGAACCATCAGCAGGAATTGGTATGCTTGGGTCCTCAAAGCCTCTAATTCCTTGTATAGACCCAGGTATATGCCAGGGACCTGAGTATGCCGGGGATGTAGGTTTGAAGTGTACCAACAGTTAAAATGACATGAAGCCTCAAGGTTCCCAATGTCCTCTAGCCTGAAGTGAAGTCTGTGATACCCCGCCCAAAGAAACAAGGAACCTTGTAATGAACTTGCCTCTTGATGCTTGCCCTTATGAGATTGAGCTGACTTTGGTCTCCGGGTTAAGGGACGGACAAAGGGAAACTCACACAGAACTCGGCAATAAGTGCCTTATTTGGATGGGTAAACATAGGAACTTTCCACTCACAATGGCCAGTAATATTTTGCTCACACGCCATGTGGGATGGCAGGGGATAGGGACCAAGGAACGTCCTGGAGAATGTGTGATTATTTTTTATTTTTTTTTATTTTTTTATTATTAATTTTAGAGATCCTGTATTTGTTCACAAATTGTTATTTAATGATGGTTCTGAAAATATGGGGTATTGTGTTGGCCCTCCTATATTTAGGTTATTTTTATAAGGGTCCTCTAGGAACTCAGACCTCTAGGAACTCAACCGAGAAATGTTCAAACATTTAAGTACCCCGCTACTTAATTTCCCTTGTTTTCTAATGACACACAGTTCGATCCAGGTGATTTGCATAATGTCCCAGTACATACCAGGATCGTTTACCTGGATTTTGTTGATTGACTTAAATCCAACAGTAGCCCTAACCTTTTATAGACCCAAACTGGAACTCAACAGGGTAGCTTACTGGAGAGAGGAGCCTGAATCCTTTAATATATTTATCTCTGGTAGGAAAACAAGTTCTGGTCCCCTTGTACTCGCAATATGAAGAATATACAGTACCACAGAGAGCCCTTCCCTCTTAGACATTGAAGAAAGGTCATGGCATGATTGCCCACACCCAGATAGCTCTTCCCCAGTTGCTGGATGGTACGTTTAAATTCAGACATAATAAATGCAGAATTCACTGGCATGTAGAGACTCGCTTAGAGAAGGCATTGCGATCTATTTACGCTAAGGTGGGACATGCAATGGAGGAACTTTGTGGTTCTACTTAATTAAACCAGGTGAAAGTTTTATCAAAGGATGGAGATGTACATAACTCCCTTTTTGAAAGGCTAAAAATAGATTTTTTTCAGAGAAGCTAGCAGCCAAGGGCCAAGGAGCAGTGTACAATGCTGGTTCAGCCGACAGTGTAATTTGGCTAAAGGTGTTCTGGTTAAATCTATTAAGACTATGACTAATATATATGAGAGATCCAACAGAGCTGCATTCAAATCCACCCTTGCAACAGCAAAAAAGGATTGGGACAACCAGAATTGGGGGTTCCATCTGGCAGCCACAAGGGGAAATAACCAAACTCTCTTTTGGAATTTAATTGTCACTGCCAATAGGGAAGGAAATTCAAAAATTGATAATAATATTGCCTTTGAGGCCTGGCTAGCGAATTTTACTAATTTGAATCAAGCATGGCCTGGTGAGGGAACACCCCCGGAAATATCAGCAATTCCATTTTACTTTGAATCAGAGAGGAACTTTGGGGGTTTTCCCCCGATAACCTGTATGGAAGTGTAGGAGGCTAACAGTAAGATCGTTACCATGCAAAGCTCATGATATTGACAAGATTCATGATGACCTGTTTTTATCTGCATCTTATTTTACAGTGCTATTTAATGCCAAATGGTCTAAGTATTCCTAAATTCTGGGCAGGGGCTGACCTTTTTCCAATGTATAAGAAGGGTTGTCCATTGGATCCCGTTAACTACAGGTCCATTAGCTTGATAGATACCACACAAAAACCTTTTAGTAAGATTATACTTAGTAGGCTTCAGACTTGGCTTGAAGAGAACCATATACTCTCCCCCCTTCAAGCAGGCTTTCAGTCTAATACCTCATCGCAGACCAGGTATTTATATTGCAGAAGATATGCTGGAATACCATTAGTAGAGGGAAGGGAAGGTTGTATACTGTTTTGTCGACCTTAGAGCAGCGCTTGACCTGGTCCCCAGAAACCTGTTGTGAAGAATGCTAACTGAGGTGGGAGTCCTAGCCTATTTGTGGTCCATAATTGAGAAATTTCCTTCATAACTACTATGCACAAGTTAGTTGTGGCAACCTGGGTGAAGTAAAATAACTCTTTCCTGTAAAACGAGGCAAAAGGCAGGGTTGTGTGATGGCTCACACCCTTTTTACCCTATTTTTAAACAATGTGGCTGTCTTATTAAACAACTATGACAATGATGCCCCTGGACTATCAGCCATGAGGGTTCCGGCCCTCATCTTTGCTGATGATACTCTTCTCTTTGCAAAGTCACCAATAGAGCTTCAGAAAACACTTGACCACTTTAGAAGGTTCTGTGCACTGAGGGGCCAGGAAATTAATATAAATAAAATAAAATACAGGGTTTTCAATCCATGGCATACCACACTTTCAAATCCCACCTTAGATGGCATTCCCCTTGAACAAGTCCACCTTCTTCATTACTTGGGTATTACTTTAGATGTAAAGCTGGATTGGGCTCATCACACTGCTAGGAGGAGGTTGATACTGGAGCGGCAAAGTGGGGGGCTATTGTAGCTGCTCAAGGAATACAATTGTAGATTAGTATCACTGGTCCCTCAGTTGTAAATTTACCAGGCACTTGCGATTACCCTTTATGGTGCAGAGATATAGGTGCATAAAAATCTGGAATGACGGGTAATGGCTGAAAATAGGTTTATGAGGCAGCTTGTTTGTCTAACAGCCAGTACTCCACTAATACCATTGAGATTAGACTGAGGCCTTAGGCCAACTTCTGCAAAGATTTGTATCAACCTCCTCTCTAGCAGCTAAGGATAATTATCATGTTGAAGACTTTTGTGATGAAATAGAACCTAAGCTAGATAAAACACTGCATGCTCAGTTCAGGTGTGGAAGTTTACCACTGCATGACTTTACGTCAAACTGGTCAGGACCAATAAATAACAATGTCCATGGGGTGCCCTATGTGTGAATACAAGAAAGAGGAAGAACCCCATTTGATATTTGTTTGTCCAGCATATAGACGGGCAAGAGTAAAATGGCTGATTCCTCCCTGTAGAGCCCATTGGTACAACAAGGAATGAGATACCCTATATGCTTGGCTAATAAGAAAAGGACAGGCCCACGAAATTCCCCACAAAGAATCCATTCAATTGAACATTCATAAAATCTGTAGCTATCTTCCGTATTTTATTTTAATTTTAATTGTTGTTTTTACTTTATTTTTGGATTAAGAAAGGGTCGCCCCTGGTTTGTAGATTGTGTATTCTAGTATTATAAATTATTCTGATAACGTTTTTACTTGTTAACTTGCTATTAATTTTATGTCAGATACTGTACTTTGTATTCTGCACCTCTTTTATGGTATTTTACCTAAATATTATAATGATTTGGTAGAATTGCAGTTGAGGGTATTGATGTATGTGATCACTCTTGGGTTGTTGGTGATTTTCTTTGCGGAGGGTTACAATGAATTCTGTTTTCTGTGGGTTGAGCTTTAGGTGACTGGTAGGTAGCCATTCTTGTACCTCATAAACAATATTGTTCAGGTGGAGGACATCACTGATTTTGAGGTAGAGCATATTGCCATCTGTTATATGTGGTATGCAAGATTGGCATGTTCATGATTGCATTAGTGGCTTGATATATAAGGTGAAATGTGTGGGTGACACTATTGAGCTTTGAGGGACACGTTGGGATATGGAGGATAGAGCATAGAGTAAGTGTTTTCATTTGCAACCTTTTAGTTTGGTATGAGGTCAACCAGTCTACTGTGCCACCAATGTCCATGCATGATTATAGGGTGTTTCTGAATATTTTGTGATTTGCAAATGCTGAGGATAGGTCAAGGAGTATAAAAAGGCAAGCATCACCTGTAGGAAAGTATCTCTTGTTGCATGGTTAGCCCCTACTTTTTGATCTCTTTCCCAAACACTGTACCATGATTGATACCACTGCAGCTACCCTTGTAAGTCCCTAGTAAATGTTATGCCTGGTAGCTAGGACATGGGTACTAAAGAGGGTCCTTTGGGGCTAGAGAACTGGTTATGTCATTCCAGGGCCCCCTCATTAAGGATATGCACTCTATCAATGACTTTGGAGGCTGCATGTCTTGGTGCAGAGACATCTAAAGAGCCGATATGGCACACAGTCCTTTGTGCCATGCCACCAATAAACTGAATAGGATATAGGTACGTAACCCCTATGGCAGGACCTTAGCCCTAAGGCAGTTTGCACTTTCCTATGTGAGGACATCTCAGTATGTTCGGAGATATTGTAAGTGAACAAGGAATGCATAAAATGTACATGGCTGGATACTTGTCAACACTGGTTTTCTAGATCCATGATGTCTTCACTGATTTCTGAGATTTTTGGTACATTACATCATGACTTAATAAATTCTCACTGATGCCACTGTTAGATGTAATAATAAATAGACACAGGACACCCTTTAAGAGGGTCCCCTGAAAACCTACCAAGCACTTTTGTGGTCTCTGACTTATTTTTACCAGTAGACTACAGACTACCAACCATGCTTCTGACTTCATGGGGTGGGAGCCAGCGCTCTCACAGGACAAAGACAAAGCCTGCTTTGGGCAGAGGTGCTTGACACCTTCTCCAGGATGGGATGGCCTTCCTAGAAGGGATGTTTCAAAGGCGATTTCACCTTTGAAATCTAAACCAGGAACCTCCAGATGGTGGGGTATGCCAAACCCCCTTCCTTTTCCGCTTTTGGCGGGCAGAGAAGAGGGGAAATTAGTTATATTAGAAGGAAGGACTCCACTTAGCCTACAAAACCTCTAGGATGAAGCAGCCGAAGTGAACCCCTCTCCCAAAATTCCACCACCTTGGGTAGGTGGAAAAAATACCTATCAGGGCTAGGGTAGCGCCCCTTCACCCAGGAAGTGTTCACTATATGGTGTAAACACCCTAAGGGTAGGTAGCCTTTGGCTACTACCTGTCTCCCTTTGAAACACCCCTAACTTCAGTGTCTAGGTGGCACCCCGAGACCTGAACACCAGATTTGATGAACAAGAGAATGCCAGGACAAAGAAGACCCACTGCACGAGAACTGAAGCCCTGCTGCAGAAGAAAAAGGCGGCAAACTTTGCCTGCTCCCTTAATGACTTGACAATCACTTCCTTCTTTGTTGTCCTGGACCTGAAAGTACTTCATGAACCTCAGAGCCCCTTGAGACTTCAGGAAATCCCCAAGAAGCTCCCTTGGAGTGAAGGTATCCCACCCCTGCCCTCTCCAAGCGACTATCCCATGAAATCTGGGTTGTCAACTTGCTGCGTCCTGATGACTGTGGTGCAGCACTGAAGCATAAACTGGTATAACAGCTCCAAAGGGTGAGATCTGTCTCCTCTACAAGTTTGGAGACACCAGGACCTATTAGAACTGTGGAATACCAATACCTGGGTACTGGACCACCAAAGGCAAACACCAAAAAGAAGAGTCCACACCAGACTCCAAAACCAATAGAAGCAAGCACCCATCAAGGGACATTGCGACACCTGAGACCCACTCCCTTAGTGGCCCAGTTGTCCTGAGATCAACTCTCCTATTGTCCTGCTCCTGAGCGCCAGGACCTCAAGACACACAACATCCAGCTGACCTGATCGCTCTGCTCCCGGCCGCCTCTGCCTGACTAGCCAGCTATGCTCCTGTGGTCCCCAAGCTGTTTTGACCATCTCCTTCGAAGAATCTCCATCAGACTTACCTGTAAGTCCTCCTGTGTAATGTAGAAGTGGCCCTCTTTGTATTTGCAAGTCAGCTTCTGAAACCCTCAGCACTTTACTTGCGCCCAATCCGGGATACTCCTGAACTTTTCCTGCTGGAACTTTGGACCTGGTCCAGACATTGACCTAAAACAAAAAGGTAAACTTCTTGAAAGGATTGCTGGATTTTATAGCATTTTTCAACTTTTTCCCAATTGTTTCCCATGGTGCATAATTGCGCACAAAAGGGATATATTTTCAGAACTTTGAAAAGTTGTAACTCTGAAAGTACTTACCTTAGAACTGTGTTATTGGTCTTAAAATTGATATAAATTGATATTTTTTCTTATAAATTGCTCTTGGATTTATTCTTTAGTGTGTGTCTCATTTATTACCACTACAGAGTACAACAAATGCTTAGCGCTACCCTCTGATAAGCCTAACTGATTGCCCACACTGCCACAAAAAGAGCATTAGAATTATCTGATTTTACCTCTGTGTACCATTTAAGGATTCTCTAGAATATCTGCACTGTATACTTCTTTTTTATTATAATGTATAGAGGGCCAATTTCCTACATCACCTTTGTCCAATATCCTGAGAATGACATCTATAACACTGAAGATGGCTGTTTCAGTACTGCAGCCAGTCCCAAAGCATGACTGGAAGATGTCTGATAGTTAACAGCCTTCCATGGATAGTACACATTTTTTTAAAACATTGGTTAGGAAGGGTAGGTTGGTTACTGCACAAAGGTTGTCCATGTCTTCTGGGTCCGCACCTGGTTTCTTGAGGAGTAGTGTAAGCGGCCCTGGTTTTATGCAATCTGAGATAGTTCCTGCAATTAGTGAGGAGTTTAGTATGTTGGATCATTGAAATATGATGCTGTGACTGAATTTCTTTACCAAAGGTTTGATAGTGCATCAGATTTGTGTGTGTTTGTGTGCAGGGCTGATATAGCTTCAATGAGATCAGTTTTGTTGAGTGTTTTAAATTCTTGCCAGGTTGCTAGTGATAAACGTTGATCACCCACCTAGTTTCAGTTATATTTTTTGTTTTTATTTATTTTCTCCTGACCCCTACAAAGTGTAAACATGTACAATTTGTCATGTAATTGTAAAAATAAAAAAAATGTAAGTAGAAATCCGAGAACACTTAGTTAGGAATGGTAGAAACAACAACAACATCTCTGCATCCTTTGAGACACAAATATTATTAAATGAAAACAGGGGTCATAACAATTTCCTTGAAAGTGAAATATACAAGTCACAGATCATTCGAACTATTAACATTTGTATGTACAATGGACTAATTTGATGTATATTGTGAATACCATCCATGCCTAAGTGAATGTCTATAAAGGTAACCCACCGTCTCTCATAAAAAACATAGGTTTTTGACCATGTATTCTTGTATCAAAACCAAATGTGGCCTCGGTGTATTCATTACAGCTGTTCCGAGTAATATCATAGGTCACTTTAGCTTTGAGCAATAATTGGTGACCAACACAAAAAAAATTGCAACATTTTCTTTTCAGTACCTGCTTTATCTGTGCCACTTTATCTAAAAATCAATACCATCTTCTGTAGATGAAAACTGTTCCAGTGCAAAATAAAGTCCAGCATAAAATATGCTCATCAGATCTACGGCAGTGTTCAGTCCCACTCTAACATATACCCTGGGAAGACCCAAATGCTGCATAAATGATTGTATAACCTCCTTTTTGCGGTATGTCTGTTATACATACATTGAATAAATGAATACGATATGACATATTCATGAAGGCAATTTTGAGTCTGTAAACTATTACCTCTGTAGTACAGTTTTTCATACACTTACATGCCTTTGTGAATTGGCCCTAACACAACTACAATACAAATGAAAGAGGAATATCCATGTACAGCTAGTACAAATAGAAATGATTTAACCTTTTTTTCACTTTGTCTGATAAGGAATTGGGCATTTTGGAGACAACTCATAAAAGCGTGCAAAATATATAAAACAGGACTGCTATTGTACTGATTCCTTACTCATAAATACTATTGTGAATTGCCTCCAATGTTTCACCCTAAGAACTTATGAACATAATGCATCCAATCCCCATGAGCAAAGACCTCTACATTGCGTTCTGAATGCTGAGTAACATGTAAATCTTGTGAGAAGAACATATGTAGATACTCTTAGGTTTCAACTTCTCAAACTATGCCTTCTCTAAAGCTAAGTATGAGGGATCCATTTATATATAGCCGCTATGATCTTAAGAAAACATTAATTTAAGCAAAAATATTCGCTCATCACAGAACCACCATAACTAGTCATCGTCAGGGGAAGTCATGCAAGTAAAATCATAATTACAGAGAAGATAACAAGCAGCCCTGTTTAAATCTGTGATCTGTTACTATTTGAGCAGATGTTCCTTTAACGGCTTCCATTGTGACTTAACACCACATATGTGTAATGCAAAGACAGGTTTCAGAAGGTTAGAATGAATGCAAATGGAAGCCAGCATATGCTATAAAGTAGATGGATGAACTCGATCGTCAGCTGTTGAGAAATCAGTGAAAGGATAATATACTGACTGCTCACTGTAACTCATATAATATAACAAAGTGGGTAACACAGAATTACTATTAAGGTCTAAGGATTTTGTAGTGAACCCAACAGTTGAATTGGGATATTACTATGCTAATGGGCCTTATTCTGTAACTTTTCTAGAAGACTTTTAATACTTCATTACGAGTGGCCCGAGTGAGAAGGCGATTGCTATCGTATCTTTTAAAATCCCATACCACACAGATTGGAATTTGAAGGGTGCAATAATTATCAGCAGTTATAAATTGTGCTCTTAAAAATGGATGGGAACTAACATGCAGATTATGGTGCTTTGTACTGTGCAGTGGCGGCTCGCTGCGGACGTGCTGTGGGGAGGTAGGGCCGGGTGGGGGAGGGGCGAGGTGGGGGGTAGTGGAGTCAGACATATGACAGGCAGGAGTTAAGTAAGTAAATAAATAAATAAAACTATTTACCTTGAGCTCGCAGCATCGCTGAGTTGGCGATGCAGGTAGCCCAAGGTAAATATTTTTATTTACTTACTTTACTCCTGCCTGTTGTATGTCAGACTCCACTACCACCCCAACCTGCCCTTACCCTACCCCGCCCCAATGCACTGCAGCACTCTCTCTGCGAGCTGCCACTGGTACTTCTATTTACTAAACATTTTCCTCAAGAAATATTTTGCAGGTTTCACCTGCTTGATTTTACTTGGGGAAATTGTGAGGAATGCGTTAACTATCATACAAACTGTAATTCTTGTGCAAGTTGTAGTTTGCACAGGGAGCTGAAATGAAAGGGCCACTCGTACTGAGTGACTCAAGAGAGAGATTAGTCAATTGCCATTCAAACCGCCTGCTCACCAAAGTATTTATCCTAGCAGTCAACAAATGTGCTATTTTCTTATTGCTGGCATCAATGTTTCAATTACTTGTCACTCTTAGGGGCACACAGGCACATGCATCAATATTGCATTTTGCGATTCCTTAATTGTGAAAAAAAGGAATCGCAATTAAGGAATTGCAAACTGCAATGCATCAAGAAATCGCTATAAAAATAGCGATTTCTTAAAATTCCTTAATTGCGATTCTCTAATTGAGAATGGCAATTAAGGAATACTTCCCCATCCATTCCTATGGGCCTAGAGGCTCATAGGAATGAATGGAAAGACATTCTTAATTTGCAATTCACCATTGAAAATTCGCAAATTAAGAATGCAATTTCAAGGGTGCAGGGGTGTCCAAAGGACACCCTGTTGCACCCCTGAAATCTGCTTAGAAGTACATTTTGCACACTCACATGCCCCAAAGGCATGTGTGTGTGTAAAATGGAACTTTGAAAAATGCACTTTATTGCATTTTTCAAAGTTTTCGCAAATTACCATGAAGGTCAACTTCATGGTAATTTGCTCCCCTTATTTGCGAATTCGCAAATTTTTAAAGTTTGATGCATTGCATTTAAGGAATCTCAATTTGAGATTCCTTAAATGCAATCACAATTTAAGAAATCGCAATTTTGCGATTTCTTAGTTCAAAATGATTATATTGAATTTATGCAGAGAAAAAACACAAAGATACATACAGAAAACTACAAGTCATATCATTAAATTCCATGCAAGTGAGCAAGAACAATCATAAATAAGCAGCCATTAAAAAGTACAAAGCAAAGTACAATCATCAACCAAAGGATAACCAAAATCAGAAAGGGAAGGAAGGAGGGGAAGGGGAAAAGACATTTCATAGCATACTAAATTAAATAAATAGAGTTACCAATAATAAGCTAAAAAAGAGTATAATAATTAATAAATAAGACAGCAACAGTGAAAAAAACATGAATCATAACTTTAAATATGAATCAATAGGAGACCAAAAAGATTGAAAATGCATAGAATTATGATGAACACCTTGTAATGATAATTGAGCATCTCTCCTTGTAAAGATAATCCAAGACCACCAAGAATGAACTGAAAGAGAAGTGGCATCCTTCCAACAAAAAGTAATTGATTTTAACGCAGCCGAAACCAAACCATTAAATAACTTTGCTTCAGCATCTTCAAGAGGATGAATCAAAACAACTGATTTGCAAATTAATAATTTATAAGAAAGCAGTTCAGAAATAGGCAAAATTTTCAATATTACATTCCAAACTTCAGACCAAAATTTCATATTATTAGGACAATCAAATAACATGTGACGTAAAGATCCAGGATGCAAATTACAGTGCCAACATAGGTTTGATGGTAATAATTTAGCATGAAATAAACGTGGTGGAGTCCATAAATAATTAAACATAATGTAAGCATTAGTTTGATGAGGCGAAACTGGTAACCAACCAGAAATACTTTTGGTCCAAATTAACGACCATGAGTCAGCAGATAGGGAAATGGAAAGTTCAGTATTCCAAAAAGTGAAAATTATATCAATGTTGGAGCCTAACGAAGAGGTAAGTTTTTTATAAAATACAGAAACTGCTTTAAAAGATACAGATACAGTATTGAGGTAAATTAAAAAATCAGCTGAGGAAATAGATGGAATACCAGTTGGGAAGGAATCTAAAATGGAATTACACAAAAATTGATATTTTAACAAATCGGAGTTTGAAATTTAATTGGAGTTGAGCAAAGGAAATAAATGCACCATCTGAGAAAACATCTTTAAGATAAAAAATGCCCTTGTCAATCCATGAAGACCAAAAATAAACATTTCTATTTAATTTTAATAAAGCGCTGTGCCATAGTGACAAATGCACCGTAGAAAGTAAAGGAGAGGCAAAATTAGAGTCCAAATCAGTAAAAATTAATCTTGATGATTTGATTATGGACGAGGAATGTACAACCTTAGAGGAATGAGACATAGTTAACAAGGAGGGTAATGGGACAGGCTTTGCAAGTGAGTTTTCAATATGAAACCAGATAGGAGGATTAATAGTAGGTGAAATATTAAACCACAACGAACTCTGTTTTAAGATGAAAGCCTTATGGTATAGATAAAAATCCGGTAGGGCAAAACCAACTTGGCATTTAGGAATCTTCAATTTTTTATAAGCAATACGAGGAGGTTTATTATTCTAAAGAAATTTAGACAATAGTTTATCAATATCTTTATAAAATTTGAGCGGGAATTGAGTGGGTATCATTGCAAGGGAATAAAATATTTTAGGGGCAATATTAATTTTTATAGATTCCATTCTCCCCCACCAGGAAAGATGAAGGGAAGACCACTTAGAAGTTTTCTGCTTAACATAATCAAATATAAAATCACAATTTAATTTCAACGTAGCATACAAGGAGGATGAAAATAATATGCCAAGGTATTTCAACTTGCTTTTTTGCCAAACAATATCAGGTGAAGGTAACATATTGGGAGTACAAAGCATATTTAAAGGGAAAAATTCAGTTTTACTAACATTTAATTTATATCCTGATACAGCTGAATATTTGGAAATAATATCAAGCAGAAATGGAACAGACGAAGTAGGATTACTAATAAATAATAACACATCATCAGCATATGCTAAAGTTTTAACAGTAACATCTTTGATGGTAATACCCTGAATATCCTCACACTTACATATGAAATTAAGAAAAGGTTCTATTCCCAATAAAAATAAGAGAGGGGAGAGGGTACATCCCTGACGTGTGCCTCTAAAAAGGGAAAATTGGTTAGAAACGTGGCCGTTAATAAACAATCGGGCAATGGGAGCATAATATAAAGCTGAAACCATACGAATAAAAGAGGGGCCAAAATTAAAGGATAATAAAGTTTTAAATAAAAACTGCCAATGGATTTTATCAAAGGCTTTTTCTGTATCTAAAGCCATAACACCAGCAGGGACAAGGAGTGTGGAACTTTGTTCAATGACATGTAATAACGTTCTAGTATTGTTAGTTCAGTATCTATTCTTTACAAAACCAGATAGATCAGGGTGAATAATGGAATGGAGGACAGGAGCTAATCTAGAGGCAAGGATTTTAGCATATAATTTACAGTCTTGATTAATTAAAGAAATGAGACGGTAATTAGAGACAAGGGTAGGGTCTTTAGCAGGTTTGGGAAGTACAACAAATAAGGCTTCTGAAAAAGAGCCCGAAATGGTACCTAAGGAACGAAAGTGTGAAACAATTTGGTACAAATGAGGCAATAGATGAGATTAAAATTCCTTATAAAATTCAGCAGGAATGCCATCAGGACCAGGAGATTTATTTTTTGGGAGTGATTTGATGGCATTCAGGATTTCATCAGTAGTAATTGGTGAATCTAACCCAAGTCTGTCAGAAGGAGAAATATGAGGTAAATTAGAAGTGTTTAAAAAAGCATCAAGTATAGAATCATCACAGAGATCTTGTTTATTATATAAGGCGGAGTAGAAATGTAAAAATTCCTGAACAATATCATTATGAGAAAGTGCAACTTTACCTTGAGGGCCCCGAATGGAGGTAATTTGTGTTTTATCCCTTTTAATATGCAAGTAATTTGCAAGACGTTTTCCAGACCTATTAGAATTAAAGCGGAATCTAGCATTGGATTTAGCTGGATCCCAGCCCTAGTACTATGGATAGCAATAAATTCATATCTAAGTTTTTGTAATTTAATTTTATATTGAGGCTCACTGGAAGTAATAAATAAATGTTCAAATTGGGCTATTTGCTTCTCAAGAAGTTTGATGTTAGAATTAAATTGTTTATTCTCATGTGCCATAATAGAAATTGTGGAACCTCTAATATAAGCTTTAAACGCATCCCATCGATTAACAATAGAGGTAGAGTCTTCCGGATTGAACATAAAATAATCCTGAATCGCTTGAATCTGGATTGATGAAATCATGGCATGGTCTGAGATATCAATAGTACCAATGTTAGGATTATTTGCAGATTGAATAAGAGAAGAGGAAAGTAAAAAATAATCAATTCTGGAATGGGAATTATGAGGGTTGGAGAAAAACGAAAAATCTTTACCAGTGGGATAGTGTAATCTCCAAATGTCAGCGAATTTGGTGGTATGAAGAAAAGTTTTAAAGGCATGGAAAATCTTGGACGGACGAAATCTAGAGGTAGATAATCTATCTAGCAAGGGGTCAGCAATAGCATTAAAATCCCCTCCAACAATCAAAGGAACTTTTCCCAACTTCAAAACTTCCGTAGTAACTGTAGCCCAAAATACAGGATCATCTGCTGTAGGGCCGTAAATAATAAACAAAAAGAAAATAGAGTCATGAATTTTGATTTTAACTATAATATATCTCCCTTCCAGAATCTGAAATCTTACTAAGAATTTGACAATGCAATCTTTTAGCAAAGAAAATAGCGACCCCATTTTTCTTACCTTTGGCAGGTGAGGAGACAATAGAATCTACCCATGTTTTATTCATGTACTGCAAGATTTTATCTTCAACACGTGTTTCTTGAACAAAACAAATATCAGCTTTGCAACTACCCAGATAATCTAGAATTTTCGTACGTTTGATTGGATGTCTCAAACCTTTTACATTAGGAGAAATAATTTTAATATTATGAATGTTAGCCCTTAAGACATAGAAAAAAGGAAAGAAAGGAATCAGGACAAGAAGAGTGAAGAAATAGCCAAGTTAAAGGAGTAACTCCATGTAGAAAATATGAAAGGGAGAAACAAAAAAGAAAGAGGAATGAACAAACAAGAAACATGAATAGAAACAAGGAAACGCACACCCGTTCCTCAAGCATGGCCAGTAACCATTGAAGCCCATGAATAAAGATTATGCAAAGATATGACAAGTGAAGTCAGACGAGACAAACTCAAGTATTAGGATCCTGAGTATCCATGGATGGAGGAGCTTGTTGGTCAAGAAACAGCCGAAGATCTTCAGGATGTTGAAAAGACTTGGAGACATTGTCTTTCCACACACGCATCGTAGAAGGATCAAAAAGTCCATATTTGAAACCAAGGCTCCCCAGCTGCGGACGAAGGGAAGAAAACTCTTTACGAATAACCACAGTTTCTTAAGCAAAATCCTGGTGAATAAAGATTTTGGTTCCATTCACCAACAATGAAGGAGTTTCTCTCGCAGCTTTTCGAATGAGAACCAAATGATGATGACGCAGTACCTTGAATTTCAGTTGCCTGGGTTTAGTATGTTGAGGATTCCGATGTGACGGGACTCTATGGGCTTTGTCAATCTCAAGTTTTTCTGTGAATTTAATATTCAAAAGACCAGGTAGAAGAGATTCGAGGTATAGTCGACAATTAGTCCCTTCAACATCTTCAGGCAAATTAAAAATTCAAAGATTATATTGCCTATTGCGATTTTCCATGTCCAACAGTTGAGTATGCATTGGAACTATTTTGGCCATTAAACGTGTGAAAGCGTCAAGCTTATTTTTGTTATCCTGAATTTTAATGATATTATCCGAAACCTTCATTGATATAGAGGCCATATCTTTACGGACATTTTTGACTTCTGAGGCAATAGTGTCAGTATTCAGACACAACGCTTTAAGTTCCTCCAAAATTAGCACAAGAGAAGGTTCTGAGGATTCTACTACCTTAGATTTGGTTGGAGGAGGAGAAATCTGCTGCTTCCTTTTTTTAGTAGTTGAATTCTTGGAATCCATTCTCAGGTGAAAAAATATTCAATAATACGTAGAAATAATAATAAAAGAAAACCACCCCAAAATGTGAGAGAAATGATGTAAATAGTGAAGGAAACACCAGAAAACTACAGGTGCAGCATCTAAATTGGACTGTAGGCGTGGCTAGGCCCAAGCCAGGGTCTGTCATAGATATTACTCCGCCCCCAGGCACTCAAAGCCAGTAATACCTGCAGGTGAAGCTGGTAGCAGGAACCATGGAGCCTGAAAAAGCACTTCCACCAAAGGAAATCATCCAAAAAACAATCCACAGGTAGGGAATAGCATGTAGAGGCAAGCGCTGCTATTTTTGCCGACTTTTTGCCGCGAATATCGTCGTCAAAGCAAATTTCAGGCCGTAGTATTCACGGAGCTCCGGTGGCGGCGGCCATCTTGGTTGACGCGCTCGTGCGTCTTTCATTTTGCGATTTCCTAAATTGCGAAATTTACTAAAATGTTCATGCATCCCAAAAAATGGGAATTGCATTCGCAAACGGCCGAATTTTGCGATTGGCACCGTTTGCGAATGCAATTTCATTTGATGCATGTGGCTGATATTATCTACAGTCTGCGATAAATATAGCAATGCGCGCTTAGCACGATTTTAATTATCACCAGCTACGGCTGGAATACATTGCCATGTTAGCCGCGTATTAGAAACGCTTAGCTAACAGGTGATGTGAAATCCTGCAATAGACTGGGATCATGAACATTTGCTTGTGAAATCCTGTCATGATTTCACAGCGCTAATGTCAGGCTTGGTAATAGGGGAGTGTGGACTTAACCTTACAAGCCACCTCCCATAGGCATTAATGGTAAGTCAGGTTTCAATCAGTCTATAGAATATTGCAAAGATGGGGGCTTAGTGCGACTTTTGTCATCGTGGGATAGCTTTGCTAATAGAGTGAAGTTGTTTTAGCGACCTTTTCCGTGTGCTTTATATAAGTAACGCCTACCTTGCATGTCATTAGCGATAATTATCGCTGGCATGCAAGGCGATAGGAAAACCGTCAGATAACGCCGGAAAGCTGGTGCTAAAGCATGTTAGCACTGGCTTGCTAATAGGGCGATACAAATATCGCTGCTTTATCGTCAAAAAGGGCCGCTAAAGCAGCAATAAGGCCCTTGCTAATATGCCCCTTAGTCTTCTCAACCATAACAACACACAAAATTCATATTTAAACATCACATTAGCCCCGTGGTCTGAATTACATTTTTTTTAAAATTTGTTTTTATTGTTGCATCATCGAACAAGGGTACAGAGTGGGTCATCTGCTGGCGTGGCGTCAACATTCAGCCGCGGTCAGCCGTGCGCGCAACATTTCTGTACATAAACCTGTGCAATTTGGCATTTCCTCCATTGAACAGTACAGACCAATCAGATAAGTATTCAGGCTGGGATACAGGAAACGATCTCCGCAAGGGAGAAAGGAGATTAACAGTAGGCAAGTGAATTCCCGCCATGGGGGTGTTGGATCGGGGCCTGTACAGTTGGCAAAGCAGTGTTACCAGGTAACTGGGGGGACAGAACTGTGGAGGGGAGCATGTAGGCGTTAGCAAGAGCATAGCAGAAGAAAACAGGTGTCGGGCGTCGGGAGGCAAGGGGGGTCCCCAGTATGCCCTCACAGTGAGGTAGAGCGGCCAGAGGGTGGAGGCATACCGTGCGTGTGAGTAGCGGGACGGTTGACATTGGGGGCGGGGCGTTGACGAGGGGGTGTGAAGCATCAGGGTCCGGCACTGGGAAAAAGGGGCATCAGTCAAGGATTATGTGGTCACTCAGGTGGGGGAGGGGGTGCAAATGGTTGGGGCCGGTGTCGGGGGGGGGGGGTTAAGGTGTAGGTGGGTCTTCCGTGTGCAAGGACTGCCGGAAGCTATGAAGGAGCATGGCCCATTCCATAGAGATGGGATGTTTACGTAGAACCCCTGGCCTCCTCCTCCCTAAGGGCATCTTCCTCCGCCGCCGCCCACTTACAGACTACCCCCGTCCATGCCGCTATGGGGGGACCTTCCGGAGATCGCCAATGCATGGCTATACATTTTTTCGCCAGCAGCAGCGCCAAGGACACTAAGCGTCTGTGTACCGGGTCCTGTTTAGGGATGTGAAAAATGCTTAGTGCGCTGGATTCCCTGGAGGCTAGGGTTGTGAGGCCTGTGAGATCTGTCAGTGTGTCGTGCACCGTTTGCCACAGGGAGTGGAGGTCGGGGCAGCTCCAAAACATGTGGCAGAAATCTGCATCGGGGGAGTGACATCTGGGGCATAGGATTTGTGTTGCAGGATAAAACTTTTTCAGTCGCGCCAGAGTGAGGTATGCCCTGTGCAGTATGTAGTATTGGATGTTTTTGAAACAGGCGTTCCTAGAGACGCGTTTCGGGGCCTCAAGCGCCTTGGCCCACTCTGAGTCATGTAAGGCTCGCCCGATGTCTTCCTCCCATGTGGCCCGCAGTGTCGCCAGGGGAGCGTACAAGAGTTCTCAGATCGATTTATACAGCCAGGTGACCAAGTGGCATCCCACTCCCATGTGCAGGATAGTGTGTATTACTGGATGCGTGTCTGGTTCACCAGTCTGGAGATTATGGTAAGGACGGAAGCCCTCGAGTAGCTGTCGGTATCTGAGGAATTGACCTGGTGGGAGTTCCAACTCAGCGACCAGCCGGTCGATCGGTTTCAGCTGCCTCCTCAAAAAGCGACTCCATGTCCGTAATGTCACAGTGTGTCCATTCAGCGAGCATAGGAGCCGAGAAATAAGAATCCCGTCTGGGGCAGCCTACCAATGGTAGTAACGGGGAGTATGGGGTTCTCCCGGGGGATATCCGGGGGATCAGCATCATGCATTGGCGCACTATCGCGACTTGAAGGGGGTATGTACATCGGGGTTTTGTGCCCGGGAGGAGATGTCGGGTGAGTTCCGGGGTAGTGACTCTGCCGGTCGGGGTAGAAGCCTCCTGGGTGTAACGGTCTGCCGTCCAATACGACAGCCATTGGAGCTGCGCCGCTAGGAAATAGGACTCAAAGGAGGGAGCTCCGAGCCCGCCCTGTGTTGTGGGGAGTTGGAGGGTTTTCAGGGCCACTCTGTGTCGGCCTGAGCCCCATATAAGGGTGCCAAGGAGAGATTTGAGGTCTCGGAAGAAGGACCTGGGTGGCACCACTGGTAGGTTAGTGAAGTGATAGAGGAGCCGGGGAAGCATCACCATTTTAGCCAGGGCTATCCGCCTTATCGGGGCTAGTGGGAGTTTGTTCCAGAAGGCAACAGTCGGGCGAAGGCTAGCGAGCGCTCTACGGTGATTATCGTCGAAGATGTCGGCCGGAGAGTGATACAGTTGGACACCGAGGTATCGGGGGGCCTCCGCGGACCATGAGAGTCTATGAGTCCCCAGCCTAACGTCACGGGGTGGCAAGCCCAGGTGGAAGGGGTAGATCGTGGATTTGTCCCAGTTCACTTGGAGTCCCGAGGCGTCTGTGAACTCAGTAAGCGCCACCCCTATGGGGGTAAGGTCAGCCTTGATGTCCCAGACGTATATGAGGAGGTCGTCTGCGTACATAGAGACGCAGTGTGTGACGTCCGCGAGCGGGATACCCCAGTGTATTCCCTCCTGGCGCAGTCTGACCGCCAGCGGCTCGACGGCTAGGGCAAAAAGAAGAGGTGACAGGGGGCACCCTTGTCTCATGCCTCGCCGGACCTCAAATGCAGATGAAATGTGTTTCCCAATCCGAACTCGCGTTGTCAGATCCGTGTACAGAAGGCGTGTGTACGCCATGAGTATCGGGCCAACGTTAAGACGACATAGGACCGAGAAAAGGTACGGCCAGGTGAGGATGTCGAACGCCTTTTCCAGATCAGGCAGGCGGCGCGGGGGAAGCTGGATGTTCTGTGAGGTGTTCCTTCCCGGAACAAATCCGCATTGGTCAGGGTGGATCAGTGGGCATATGACCTGGGCATACCTGTCAGCCAGTATCTTCCCGAGGATCTTGCAGTCTGCCGATAGGAGCGTGATGGGGCGATACGAACCCATGTGGAGTGGGTCCCTGTGTGGTTTGGGAAAGGTAACAATCACAGATTCTCTCAATGAACGGGGTAACATTCCTAGATCAAGGGCCACCGCGAAAACCCGAGCCAGGCGAGGGACCACCAGGGGGGAAAACGTCAAGTAGTATTCTAGCGGGAAGCCGCCGAGCCCCGGGGCTTTATTACGAGACAGGACACGCAGTGCTTAGGTGATATCTGAGGGTGCTATTTTAGCATCGAGCGTACGCTTGTCAGCATCCAATATCGTGGGCAACGTCAGTGGATCGAGGAAGTGGTCCACGAATGATGGAGAGAACCGGGTTGGGGCCCTGTATACCTTAGCGTGATAGTGTTGGAACGCCAGGAGGATCTCAGCTTGAGATCACACTAGCACACCCTCCAGGTTGATGATGTCCGTGATCGGTTTGATCTCGGTGTCCTGCCTCGCCATCCAGGCAAGCAGCGCTCCCGTTTTGTCCCTGTCTTTATGGACTCTGGAGGCATTATATTTCCTGAGATCAGCACAGGCTGCCTGGTATGTTGACTTCGCCTCGGCTGTAAGTGCGGCGTGTTCCTCTGAGTCATTGGTTTGTTTAGTGAGTGTAGCTAGGCGCTGTTCTGTGGCTAGGAGTGTCTGCTCTAATGTGCGGCGAACCCCTGCGATCTGTATGATGCATTCCCCCCGTGCCACTACCTTAAACGCATCCCATTCCACCAGCGCCGATGATGCTGTGTTTGCGTTGTGTGAAAAGTAGTCTTGCATGCTGTTTTTGTGTGTGTCCCTGAACACCAGGTCTGACAAACAGTCCTCAGGGAGACGCCAAGTGGGGACGGGTGGGTGCGGGGGGCGCCAGGTCAGGCGCAATATGTGGGCATCATGGTCCGAGAGGATCCGACCTAGGTAGTCCGAAGAGGTTACCTTAGGGAGGATTGGTGCAGAGCATAAGAATCTGTCCAGGCGGACCCGAAGGTTGTGGGGTATCGAGTGGAATGAGTAAATGCAGGCCTGAGGATGTAAGTGTCGCCATGCATCAGTAAGTGCCCAGTGTGTGGTCCATGCTCTGAAGAGTTCCACTTGCCGGGGGAATGGGGAATGTGCGGGGGGTGTGATCGGTCCAAAGTGGGGTCCAACGTGCAGTTGTAGTCACCCCCTAAGACCCAAGGAACAGTAGTGAACTGGGCCAAGACTCCCATGAGGTGGTCCCAGAATGTATCCTGCTCAGTATTAGGGGCGTAAATGCTGCCCAGGAGGATCCCTCGTCCTTCTAAAAGTCCCTCTAGTAGTGCATATCTGCCTTCCCTGTCCACCACCCGTCTGAGTGCTCAGAAGGGGGTGCCTGGCCTAATCCAAATTAAGGCGCCGCGCGCAAATGCTGAGTATGTCATGGCACAAAAGGTCCCCTGCCATTTGGTCTGTAACCGGCCTAATTCAGTAGCATTAATATGTGTCTCTTGTAAAAGAGCAATACTAGCTGACATACGCTTAATGTAGGAGTAGATGGAGTAGCGTTTACTGGGTGTGTGGAGGCCTCGTACATTTAGTGTGAGGACATTAACATCAACCCATCCATAACGGAACCGCCATTACTAAGGGATCGTGTATGTGATCGGGGCCCCCCTGCAGTCCCCGAGGGCAATGTGGTCATGTGTTTTGCGTTAGCTCCTGCGCGCCATGCTTCCATAAGTGTGGGGGGGGAACTGACGGGAGTAACAACAGGTAGAACTAAGGGTGGGAAACAGTCCCAATACAGGGGATATATCACCGGGGGTGGCATATCCAAACTAGTGTCCCACTAGGGGAGAAATATAACAGAATTCTGCGGGGGTGGCAGCATGTGTTACCGCCAGGCTTGTGCACGGATCGGGCTTTTGTAGGAGATGTGCCTATCGGGCGCGAGCGCATACAGTTAACAGGTTATGCAGTCTTGGCTCACAAACAGCACATAGAGCGACCAAGAAAAGAGGATACAGCAATTGTCTTTCCGCCCATCATGAAGAGGTGCCAGGTTGTCCAGCCAGGGTAGCGTCCACTGTGTGTGCGACAATGAGGGGGGAAGAGATTGGGCCAAACCCCGACATTGTGCCATCGCTGTCTCTGTCGTTCTCAGGGGTGAACTGGTGCGGTTGGCATTCCAGGTCTGGTGCAAGGGGAGATAGGTGTAGTTCAGCCACCGCCCTTAAAGCGTCTCGCCTCTTCTGTATGATTTGCGTAAGGTCAGGTGAGCCCGAGGGGGAGGATGCTTGGCTTTTGGAGTGGCCCGTCTGGGTTCGTTTCGTGCCCCGTCTCCTGGATCGCCGTGAATCGCTGTTGTGTACCCGTTGGGGTCCGGTCTTGGGGATCAGTGGACAGTGGAACTCAGTCCAGTCCCGTGCCTCATCCGCCGTGGTGAAGAATATGGCCTTCCCTTTGTGCAGCACCTTGAGGCGGGCCGGGAACAGCAAGGAATATTGGATATCATTTGCGCAGAGGCGTCTTTTAACCTCCAGAAAGGTAGACCGCTGCTGCTGGACTTCTCGGGCATAGTCCGGGAACACCATGATCTGTTTGTCCTCCACCTGCAGGGGACCCGCCCTCCGGGCCGCACAAAGCCCCGCATCGCGGTCTTGGAAGTGTAGGAACTTGGCCAGCATGGGACGTGGAGGCAGACCCGGCTTGGGTTTCCGGGCGGGGACCCTGTGGGCTCTTTCAATAGAGAAGAATGTCGAGCGCTCTGACTCGGGGGTGAACGATCTAGTCCATGATTCCATGTAGGTCAGGGGGTCCGAGTTCTCAATTCCCTCCGGCAGACCCAGGACGCGGATGTTGCGTCCCTCCAAATCAACCGTGCGTTCCTCAAGGGCCGCCACGCGGCGCAGGACCTCTTTCAGGTCCGTCTCCTGAGTTTTCACCGTGGGTTGTAGTGCGGCCACAATCTGCTCCCCCTCCTTCACTCTGTCCACCAGCTTACGATGGTCATCGCGAATCAGGCTGATGTCCGTCGTCAGGACACCCAATCGTTCCTCCATTGAGAGTCAGGATAGTTCAATAGCTGCCAGCACCTGGTCACCCGTGGTCTGAATTACATAACCTCACCTGGGAACAAATCATGTTTTGTGATGCAGCAATATTCCTGTTTTACACATATACACAAATGCAGTATTTATTTATTTATTTTATTTATGAGATTTGTTGAGCGCGCAAATACCCAAAGGTGTCTCGGCGCTTAGGATAGAATGAATATACGGTAAGTGTTTAGTGATTGAAAAGCTAGGTTTTTAGCTGTTTACGGAAGGTTATTATGGATGTAGTGATTTTAATTTTGTGCAGCAGGATGTTCCAAAGTTTGGCCGTAGTAATTGAGAAAGATCTGTCACTCCAGGATACTTTCTTTGTTTTTGGAACCTCTAAGAGGCTGGCTGCGGAGGACCGTAGTACACGTGCTTGTCTGTAGGGACATAGGGATTGTTTAAAAAAAGCAGGTCCTGATGCATGGATAGTCTTAAAAGCTATGCATAAGGATTTGAATTTAATTCTGAGTCTTACCGGTGGCCAGTGAAGCTGTCGGACTGTTTTAGAGATTGATTTAAACTTGGGTGTTCCTGTGATCAGTCTAGCAGCTGCATTCTGTACCAGCTGCAGTTTGTTCATTACTTTTTCTTGAGCATTGACGAGGAGTCAGTTACAATAGTCAATGCGTGACATCACCAGAGTGCTGACTAAGGTTTTTTATCGTACTTATGGGAAGATAGGGGAGCAGTTGCCTGATCATTCTTATTGTGAAAAACACGGAGGAGACCACTGCATTAGCATGATACATGAATGACAGTTTGTTGTCAAAAATCACCCCTAAATTCCTAACTTTGGTGACCGCGGTGGGAGGTAGTCCAAGATCTTCTGGCCACCAAGTGGGGGACCAGGCTGGAGAGAGATTGCCCAAAACCATTACCTCCGTTTTTTCCGAGTTTAGTTTAAGGCAGTTCTCGGTCATCCACTTGCTTATCGCAAGCATTCCAAGTTGGAAATTGCGGGCTACTTTCTGTCCGTTGTTATTAACTGCCAGGACAAGCTGAGTATCATCTGCGTATGATGTTTACGCTAGATGATGAGCTTTAATGATCGTCGCCAAGTCAGCCACATAGATGTTAAAAAGTGTCGGACTTAGCGAGGATCCCTGGGGGACACATTCAAGGAAGAATAAATGGTGATGATGAAAAGTTACCAAACGACACGGACTGCTCCCAGTTAGTTAGGAAGGAGGGGAGAAGTGAGATAACACTTTTTGATATTTGTGTAGCCGTGACACAGAATAACATGATCGACCATGTCGAAGGCCGCGGAGAGGTCAAGCAGTATAAGCACTGCAGCCCTCCCACCGCCCAGGATCATCCTGATTTCATCTGATGCTTTGATTAGGGCGGTGTCTGTGCCATGTCCCTTCCTAAATCCAAATTGCAAGTCATCTTAGCAGTGGTTGCGGTAAATATATTTGGAAATCTGGGCATTCATAATCTATTCCACGATTTTAGCTGGAAATGGGAGACATGCAATTGGCCTGTAGCTGCTGATGTTGGCAGGGTCCAAGAGTGCTTTTTTTGATAAGTGGTTTGATAACCGTTTTTTTCCAGATGGAAGGGAAGACACCTAAACTAAACATGGCGTTAACAATTTCTGTGAATTTGTGACCGATGATTTCAGGCAATAATTTGAATATGGAAGGGGGGCAAGGATCATTGGGGAAACCTGAGTTGATTGTAGTAAGAAGGTGGGAATCCAGTTCAGGGGACACCTGGCTGAAATTCTCAAAAGTGGGATTATTTTTATTATCAGCGGGGGAGCTTGCAAAATAATGAATTGATTTAGGAACAGGTGGTGAGGAAATAAGATCTGTATGAGTGGTAGTATGTTTCTAAAACTTAGAGTAAATAGCGCAGACTTTTTCTTGGAAATAAGTTGCTAGGGAGTCACACATGAAATGAGTGGTGTCTACTGAGACGGGTTTATCAAGTCCCAATAGCTGTGTGACAACCTGATAGAGTTGTGTAATTGAGTTGTGTGCTGAATTCATTTTATTGCTATAAAATTTGCTTTTTTCGAGGATGACCAAATGTTTGTATTCAGTTAGTTTTTGTTTATAGCAAGATTATCCAACAGGATCATAGTTTTGTCGCCATTTCCATTCTTGCTGACTGCAGTTTTGTTTTTTGAGCCTTAGGGTCTGGGTAAACCAGGAGGCAGAACTTGAGATCCTGTTAGTGGATCTTTTCTTTGTGGGGACTGTTACGTCAATTATATTCTGAAGCCAGTTGGTATGTGTGATGGCTGCCGCTTCGGGATCAGAAATATTAGTTATCTGTGTATTATGTAGTTTATAGTTGAATTTGGCCACATCAATACTTTTCCATGCTTTGAAATTAGTGGGGATAGGGGGTTTAGTGGACGGGGAGGAATTGGTGGTGGTTTTAGTATCAAAAAGTATCGCAGAGTGAGCCGTCCAGGTTAGTGGGAGGGTGTCTTTCATGGAACGTGAATTGAGGTGGAAAAGAGTCGGTCTAGACCATGACCCGCAGAATGCGTTGGGAATTGAGCTAATTGTGTTAGGACTACTGCTTCGGTTTCGGACAGAAAAGCCATGGAGTCCGAGTTACCAGGAGCTTCCAGATGGAAATTAAAGTCTCCCAGAATAGTAAAATTGTTTTACCCTGCTATTGGTTCTAGAAGGCAACTCAAGGAGGATAGGAACGTGGTTCGTGGACCTGGGGCGCGATATAGGAGAATGCCTCTAAATAAATTCAAGTAGGGGGTTAAGAAGGTGAAGTTAATTGCTTCACAAGAAGTTGTGGGTATAGGTTCTATCCGCAGTGTGAAATTGTTACGATGGATGATAGCAATGCCTCCTCCTATTTTTAATGGCCTATCAAACCTAATGTTCGTGAAACCTTCAGGAGATGCTGTGGTAAAATCTGGTCCACAGGATGGATTCCCCCCACGTCTCCGTTAGGAAAAGAATATCTGAATTCCAACTTTCAATAATGTTGGCAATTTCATATTTCTGTGTTTTGGTAATGATCTCATGTTAATAAGTGCTAAACGAACAATTTTAGGTGATGTGCTTTTTCTATTTTTGGTGAGGGTCTGTGAGTGGGGATATTTCATTAAGAGGGCAGGTAGGGTAGGTGAAGGGGGAGTAGTTTAGTTGGTTTAAATCAATGGTATTGCATTCATGGAGAGGCCTGTTCATGGCTTTAAGATGTTCCGGCTTATATGCTAGGGTGGAGGGTCGAGGCTCTTGTATGGAACCAGCAGTGGGGGTAGCACTGGGCCCGGTCCAGGCATGGACGGGCGCAGACGGGCTTGCCTTTGGTGTGCCGCTGGTGCGCCCACTGCGCGCGTCCGCTGCGCAAGTCCGCTGTGCACGTCCACTGCGCGTAACGTTGGCCTGGTGCTTAAGTAGAGGTATAGCGGCAGACTAGCCTGCTAACCATCGTGCTATGGGACCGGAAGTGAGTAAATTTGCTGGCATTAGCTTCCCTCCACACAAACTGCAGGCAGCGGTGGACCGGGGGAGTCAATGCAGTAAGTAGAAAATGAATGTAATACATTTTTTAAATCGAAACAGTGCACAATTAAAAAAACACACAGTCAATCAAACATGCATCAGGAGCACATTACGAAGCTCCTTACATGTTCGATTTCCCCTGTAGCAGTCAGCAATGTGGATTTCCTGTGTAGCAGTCAGCAAATCACCAAGCAATAGGCTCTATTCAAGGAGGACTACCGGGATAGGTGTGCTTAAGTAGTGGTATAGCGGCAGACTAGCCTGCTAACCATCGCGCTAAGGGACCGGAAGTGAGTAAACTTGCCGGTATTGGCTTTCCTCCACACAAACTGCAGGCAGTGGTGGAACGGAGGAGTCAATGCAGTAATTTGAAAAATGAATGTAATACATTTTTAAAATCGGAACAGTGCACAATTAAAAAAACACAGTCAATCATACATGCATCAGGAGCGCATTACGAAGCTCCTTACATGTGGATTTCCCGTGTGGAAGTCAGCAAATCACCAAGCAATCAGATCTATCCAAGGAGGACTACCGGGCTAGGCGTGCTTACGTGGTGGTATAGCGGCAGACTAGCCTGCTAACCATTGCGCTAAGGGACAGGAAGTGAGTAAACTTGCTGCTATTGGCTTCCCTCCACACAAACTGCAGGCACCAGTGGACCGGGGGAGTCAATGCAGTAAGTAAAAAATGAATGTAATACATTTTTAAAATCGGAACAGTGCACAATTAAAAAAACACACAGTCAATCATACATGCGTGAGAGGCGCATTGCGAAGCTCCTTACATGTGGATTTCCCATGTAGCAGTCAGTAAATCACTAAGCAATCGGCTCTATCCAAATCAAGTAGGACTCTACACCAATATTTCCCTCTAGACATTACTCAATTAAGCTCCTCAGATATGATACATTGGTCACTAAATTAATGTTATACAATCTATATTTTACATAGAGTGATATGACTCCGTTAAGTCGAAATCAATTTTCGAATAATAAACCTTCACTGTGCTGGTTTATGGCTTTCAAAATGAGCATTAGCAATAGTACAATACAACTCTCTTGAGTATTCTAACTATTATAATCTACTATAATATGAGAAAGGGAAGGGAATTATTGTCATTGTGGGCTATCATTCGATAGTCACATTCTGAAAAACATTGATATCATGATTTGCATCTTTAGTGTTTATACCACATATAATCAGTAAACAATAAACATTCTCCTTCAGTTAGATGGGGTTTCCCAAAAGTAGATGACAACTTCCATATTCTATTCCAGATGTCATGGATATATTCCCAGCCCAGATTTATCAAAGCATAACTGCAAGCTATTTACTGTGTGGCTCCTACTGGCAAGTCAACATTTCTAAATTCTTGCAGGCCTTTTAAAAATTATTAGTTATTAATCATGAAAGAGTCACAGACTGAGTTTTCTTGGAGGCAAAAGATTGCCACATTCAGTTAATGTCATGACCTGTCATGCTTAGGTTGGGCTTCCCTCAAACGTTTTCCCTGCTTACCTGAACATTCTGCCTTGCTGTATCCTTTTAGTTTGACTTAGGACTCTGAGCACTTTCCCACTGCTAACCAGTGCTAATGTGCATGTGCTTCTTCCCTAAACATGGTGACATTGGTGAATGCATGATTGGCATGTTTAGATTATTGATAAGTCCCTTGTAAAGTGGTACACCATATACCCAGGGCCTGTAATCTAAATGCTACTAGTCAGCATGCAGTACTGGTTGTGCCCTCCAAATAAGTGGCCTTTCAAATCTGTTTCAGGCCCGCCATTGCAAGGGCAAAGTGTGCAATTAACTACAACTTCGACTTGGCATTTAAAACCACTTGCCCAACATTAAACTCTTGTTTTATTACATATAAGACACCGCTAAGGTAAGCCCTGGGTAGCCCTAACAGCAGGGTGTGTGTAACTAAAAGGTTGTACATGTACTGTTTTACATGTCTTGGTGTTGATAAACAGATATGTTCATTTTCACTACTGTGAGGCCTACTCCTGTCATCGGCTAGCATTGGGAATTCCTTAAAACCCTTTTGGAATGTAATTCCTGATTAGGAAGGAATAGCTACATAATTTGTCATATCTTTGGAATAGTAAGGAGAAATCCTCTTTAGGGGTAAAGATGGGTTTATCATTACTATTTTAGAAATTACTCTTTAAAAATGTAATCCCTTGACTCAGAGATTGGTTACATTAAGTTTTACATCCTCTACAGACAAATACCACAGGAAGATGGACTTGAAGCAACTGAATCATTTTTCACCTAGCTTTATTCTAAAATTGGCATGATTTACATTGAGAAAAAAATACTTAATGTTTAGGTAAGAGTACTTTGTTCAAATTAAAAGGGCACCCATGGCTTGTCTCTTTGCTCCAGAGTTGGCCTTATTGTTTATGGCCACAATTTGAGAAACAACTTTTCTTTCACAACAACCCTTTTGTCCAACATATTGCAAAATGGGGTAAGTTTTTTGATGATATCATTTGTGTTTGGAAAGGACAAGATGACACTCTAAACCAGTTTTTTGATTGGCTAAATCGCAAGACATAAAGTTCTGTATGTTGTAGTAGTTAAAAACAAGGGATGGTTGAAAACCACGTTGTTTTCCAAACCATTGTATTGAAACAGTGCATTACATTATATTAAAAATCATCCATGGAGCCTCCGTGATAACTTGCTCTACGGACAATTTCATAGAGTCAGGCAAAATTATACAGAGAGAAGTGAATATTTTTCCATGCCTACGCATTGATGAATAAACTCAAAGAAAGAGGATACCCACAGACAATGGTAAGGAATTCTATGAATCAAGATTGGTGGACCGCGAGAGAGAAGAAAAAAGAGAAAACTACGACAGAAAGCATGGTTTGCGGTTCAACATTTTGTCCTCAAGCAAATCAATTCCAAAGAATTATAATGCAGAATGGGCACTCAACTGAAAACTTTGTTAAATCTTTTCTTAAGCCACTGTTTGTTTTTACGAAGGAATGGACTTTATAGGCAGTGAATTGATCCAGGCCTACATACCACCACCATCAATGAAAAACAATCTGCAGCAACTTTGGAATCCTTCATGACTAGCGGAACATTTCAAGTGTGCACGTGTATGCTGAACCCAAATTACTAAAGGCTTAATGTTTCAGCATAAAACTTTCAAATGGGAGCATAAAACATTCGCAAACTGTAAAACTAGAAACATGGTTTATGCAGTGAAATGCCCATGGGTACAACTATATATCGTCAAACCCAATCAGTAGAGCTGTTAAAGGAGTATGCAGCATAAGTCAAGAATGTGCCGAAAGATGATGGTGGCACCACCGGTTAACCATTGCCTCTCCGCCAAAGGGTTCTATTCTGAGCCTCACTCTTTTTAATCTTTACATTAACCCTCTGGCATATATTACGGATAAATACAAAATCACTATGTTGTCATATGCAGATGACACCCAGCTTGTAGTGACCCTGGTACAGGACTCTAAGGAGTCAGCTATGCAATTTTCTTTCTGTCTCAATGATCTAGCCTCATGGATGTCAAATAACTGCCTAAAGCTGAATGGAAGTAAGACGGAGGTTATGGTCTTTAGGAAATCCCCCTACATTTGATGCTCAGCCTGGTGGCCCCAGAGGCTGGGGCCCGTCCCCTCACCTAAAACAGAAGTAATAAATCTTGGACTGTGGCTCGATCTAAAACTATCCTTCGAGACCCACACTAGGAAGGTGGCAGGGAGATGTTTTGGCACCTTCAAAATGCTAGGGAAAACCTTAGACATTCTTACTAAATACAAAATCACTATGTTGTCATATGCAGATGACACCCAGCTTGTAGTGACCCTGGTACAGGACTCTAAGGAGTCAGCTATGCAACTTTCTTTCTGTCTCAATGATCTAGCCTCATGGATGTCAAATAACTACCTAAAGCTGAATGGAAGTAAGACGGAGGTTATGGTCTATGGGAAATCCCCCTCCATTTGATGCTCAGCCTGGTGGCCCCAGAGGCTGGGGCCCGTCCCCTCACCTAAAACAGAAGTAATAAATCTTGGACTGTGGCTCGATCTAAAACTATCCTTCGAGACCCACACTAGGAAGGTGGCAGGGAGATGTTTTGGCACCTTCAAAATGCTAGGGAAAACCTTAGACATTCTTACTGTATCAGCAAAGTAAACTCTAGTCCACACTCTAGTGACCTCATAGCTGGACTATGGGAATGTCCGATATTTGGGAGTGTTAGAAGGTAGCCTCTAATGCATACAATGCATTCAGAATGTGGTGGTACGCCTTGTTCATAGTCTACCTAGGTGTGCCTCAGTGACGAAAGCCCTAGACTCCCTTTACTGGCTACCAGGTAGGGAAAAGAATCCTCTTCAAAGCCTTGTGCTTCTGTCATCAAACTATACAGGGGAAAGGTCCCAGCTACCTGCATGATCTCTTGAACCCCTATAACCCCTCTCAGCAACTAAGAACGACAGGAGCTCACATGCTCAAAATACCAAAGATTAAAAGGGCAAACATGAGTGCACCCTCATTTGGCTATCTGGCAGTCTAAAATTGGAACACATTGCCACCTCTGCTGCGAGCAGAAAAATCGAAGTCTGTCTTTCGTAGAGGCCTGAAAACCAGGCTTTACCAGCAGTAGTCCTGGATCCCATCTGACTCTCACTGCAACTGCTTATTAGCATGGGGACATGCCAGTGGGTGTAGACAGGCACTTCATGAAGGACTTTATCATTATAGTTAATATTGTTATTGAATTGAGAAAAAACATACTGAAGCAGATTTTCTTTAGACTGTGTTTTCAGTTATAAAACCTGACCCCTCAGGAGGGGATGTAAATATGAGATTAAATCAGAAAGAAGCATATCTTATTGTCACCAATGGACTCAATGTGATGAACCAGATTCAGAACCTGCTTCCAATAAATGTGGTGTTATAATTCCAGAGTTTTACTGTTTTTAAATATATTTGATTGCTTTTTTCCCATACAATTTAACATATACAATACCAGCGAGTGTACATAAATAGCTAACACGAAAATCCTTAAAGCTAGCCAAAATAAACAGCATTCAATAAATAAAGTAGCAGCACTAATTCATTATAAATTCTAATTTGTAATCAGACTCAGGAAGTAAAATTATCTAAACTATATTGCTTAATAAAACATATCCAGCCATGGTATTAAAGCCCCCCATATCCCCCTCCCCTTCATTTTAGCCCACTGCCTTTATGTGCATGCAGTGTCTTTTCAAATTGATATACATGCAGAAAGTGACCCTTCCATTGATGAAAGTGCGGAGGTAAGGATCCAGCCATGATGAAGAGATAAACAGCCTAAAAACTGTCATTGCAATAAGAATAATTTCCAATCTTGGGCCTGTATGTATTTTGCCACCCCCAAAAACATAATTGTGGTGATGGGATGATTTTACATTTAAGAACTTCCCCCAAAAATCCTACGATTTCTAGTTCAAGCAATTGTAAGCTAGGGAAAGAATAAAATATGCGATCCAGATCCGCCTCCATCGCCTGACATCTAGGGCACCTGGTCCCGGTCACGCCACCCCATTTCGCAATCTTTGCTGAAGGTATATATAGGTAAAACAACATCTTGTAGTGATGTGACTGTAGATTCAAGGCACATATGATTGCCTCGCCCATATCCACTGATTTCAAAAAGCTGGGGTCAGCCAAATCAAGTCTGTCCCACCATTTCCCATACTGTTTTCCAAATCGTCAGGGATCTGTTCCAACAAACAGCCATATAACTGTAAGATGAAAGGGATAGTGTTCTTTACCATTTCTGTCAAAGCCAGCTATTCCCCCAGTCTTTCTCATGAAAAAATCCTGAATCTGTAGATATATAACAAAAATTCAGTGGTCCAGCAATAAATCTGCTGCAGACCACATCAAAGGGTGCAAACCAATTCCCAACAAAAAGATCCTGTATTCTTCCCAGTCCGCCACTTCCCCACCTAGCAAAACAGCTGTCATGAAATATGCTAGGCAGTTGTTTATTCAGGATCGGGGGAGTGTATCCACTATACCTGCCCCCCCCCCCGTTTCTGTCGGACCACCGCCCAGTTTCATAAACATTCATGGACTGTCTTGCCATTCAGAAGCTCATAAATGGAGGGTACATACCCGATTGATCAACATTCTATTGCCCGACAGTTCTACAATATATTATAGCACTGCTTGTAAGCAACAAAATAATATATTCTTAAATTGGAGAACAACCACGTCCCCTCTCACTGGGTAAGCACATAAAAGTATTAGCTCTCCTACTTTTTCCATATGCCCAAATAAAGCTTTCCAATAATCTATTGATTTTCTTAACCCATTCATTATTGAATTCCAATGGGACAGTGCGAAACACATATAACAGAGGAAAACCGTCTTAACTAAATTACATTTCCCCATTATAGAGAGTCTAAGTTTATCCCACTGTATAAAATCCTTCTTGGCTTTCTCAAGAATGGGGGTTAGGTTTAGATCAGTTATACGCTCCACCTTGGCAATGATACATGTTCCTAAATATATGGCTTCATTTGTAATCCTACTATTGGAGGCAAGTGCATGACTGTTATTCATTACTTGGGTTTTCACCCTATTTAGCTGAAATCCAGATCTGCTCCCGAAGTCATCTGCAATGTCCTAAACAGCCCGCAGAGCTCTGTCTGGATCAATGGTAATTATGGCCACATTATCAGCATAGGCCAGGATTTTCCTGTCCCAGCCCAGTAAGGTGACAGGCACAATATTCAGCAAAAATTCTAACCTGCACAAATTCTAACCTGCACAAAGCGGCAGGCACTGCGCGGTGCCTGCCACTTTGTGCATGCAAATGCAATGCATGCATTTTTTACATTGCGGCTTGAAGCAGCACCCGCCGCAATGTTAAGGATACAGGATGTGACCGCCAGGGTGGCGGTCACATCCTAATTTGCATGAAGGGACCGCCGCTGCCCATGGGGACGGTCCCTCTACCTCCTCCATCCTAATGACCCCCCTTGTTTTTCTAAATGTTTGAAATAAAGGAAATAATATATATAATCGCCATCATAACCTGATTTACCTCCGGCATATTATAATGGCATGGGTATCGCAGAGGATGCAAAGTGCATCCGCCGCATTTTTGCTGGTCGGCAATCGTTCCGATTGCCGGGCCATCGGACTTGGGCCACTAATACGGTGTTGGTGCCTATGTGTGCGGAGAAAGGTCTTTCCATGGCGGTGATGCACAATGTTTCCATGCACAAAGTGGCAGGCACCGCTCTGTGCCTGCCATGTTGTGCATGGAAATGCACAACATGGCAATTGGATATTACTGCGGAATGCGACCGTCAAGGTGGCCGGTCCCAACACCGCGAGGATGGCGGGCGACCCGCATTCCTAATCGGGCCGGTAGTTAGAATTATTAGAAAATTTTAAAAATTATAAGTAATACACATAATGTAACAATACATTAAACATACATATATCTAAAATACAATATATATATTTATAATATTGATAAGTAATTATTTTGTTATTTATTTTATTTTATTTATTTTATTGTTTTATTTTATTTTGAAGGTTTTATATATCGCTAGCTCCACCCGAGGGTATCAGAGAGCTTTACATCAGCAGTGGTAGTATACAATAAAGAACAATCATGGCATTTGAACAAAACAAGTTGAACAGGTGCTCAGAACAGACAAAGGAAACAAATTAAAAAAAAATAATAATGAGGGAAGTTAGGGGAGCATAGTGATTAGAGGTACATATGGATGTCAAGGAGGGTTTAAAGGACGTGGGTGGCAAAGATAGGTGGAGGGGGGTGAGGTGACAAGAGAAAGAGAGAGGGGAGTGAATGGGGGATGGGGGAGTCTAAAGACGAAGAGGGAGTTGTAGTCAGAAAGAATAGGTATCTGATAATTAATTTCCCCAAAATTTGGCGAGCAAATTAATTTTAAGTTCTTTTTTAATCTGGAGTAGGAGGGGTTGCAACGAAGGTCTTTGGGTAGGGCAGTCCAATTGGCCTTACCAGAGAAGGAGCAGGATTTCGAAGCAGCTTTTTTGAGTGGGGGGCATAAAAAGAAGAGTGTTGGTGCTTCTCAGTGTTTGGGCACAGCCAGCTTTTGTGAGTTTATTTGAGAGGTAGGATGGGGTCTTCTGGTAAAGGGCTTTGTGAGTAATACAGGCAATTTTATGGAACAATAAGCCTTCTACGGGGAACTAATTGAGGGAGTTGAGGGCAGGGTGGTCAAAGCATCTACAGTTTGTTGTTAGCCTGGCTGCTAGGTCAAGAACAGATTTGATGGGGGCCAGGTGGATTTTGGGGTTGCCAGAGAGAAGGGCATTACCGTAATCTATTTTAGATAGTACGAGAGACTGGATAATCAATTTAAAGTCTTCATCATGGATAAAAGGGTTGATTTTTTTGAGATGCCGGAGAGTGAAAAGTGCGCATTTTGCTGAGTCCTTGACATGGGAATTTAGTGTGAGAATATTGTTGATAGTGATGCCTAGAGATTTAACTGAATTAGGTGGGGAGGGAGAGCAGTTTAGCACATTGAGGTCGGCGATCCACGATTGGATGGGGAGAGGGTTGTTTTTGGGAGAGAAGAGGATGATCTCAGTTTTGTGCAGGTTAAGTTTCAGATGATTTCAGGGGCCTTGACGCCCACTGGGCTAAGTTGCGCGGTTATAAATCACACTTCATTCATTCATGATTGTTGTGTAACAGGTTGGGATCTTGGTTAAGGCTGTGTTAAGGTGCTGGATATCAGCATGGGATTTTATTATATAGTACAATTGGGTGTCATCAGCATAGAGGTGGTAGTTGATTTTCTCTTGTTTGAGTATCCGGGTAAGGGGTTCCATAAAGAGGTTAAAGAGAGCGGGAGAGAGGATGGATCCTTGAGGGACACCAAGGCAGATAGAGGTTGGGCTAGAGATGCAGTTCTGAATTGTAATTTGTTGGGGTCTGTGCTGAAAGTAAGAGGTGAATCAATTAAGGACAGTGCCACAGAGGCCGAAGAGATTTTTGAGTGTGTTGAGAAGGGTTGGGTGGTAAACAAACAGTATCAAATGCAGCAGAAAGGTCAAGAAGGATAAGTAGGTAGGTCTTGCATTTGTCTAGTGCTAGGTGAATATCCTTAACAATATTGGGAAGCACGGTTTCCGTGCTGCATCCTGATTGAAGGAGGTCAAGCAGGTTAAACCCTTCAATGTGATTGTCCAGATGGAGGAGGGCGCATTTCTCCAGGGCTTTGGAGAGGAGGGGGAGGTTGGAGATGGGGCAGAGAATATTAGGGTCATTGGGGTCAGCTTTGGAATTTTTGGGGATGGGAGTGACTTGCCGGAGTTGAAGTGAGATGGGCACACACCCTCATGAGAGGGATGTGTTGATGACGTTTGTCCAGCAGGGGAAGATGACATGTTTGAGATCTTGGATGAGTGGGGAAGGGAGTGGGTCTTTGGTGTGGGAGGAAGGTTTTAGTTTGGCTAAAATGTTGTAGACCTCTTGTTCAGTTACAGGGTGGAAATTAAGCCATGAGGCATTGTTTTTTAGCGGAAAGGAAATGGGTTCCGGAGGGGAAAGAGAGGGGATGTGGTGAGGGGGGTTGGGGTAGGGTTCATGGGGAGAGAGGGAAGAAGAGCGGCAATCAGGGGTTGTTTAGGGGTGAGCAAGGGTGGAGTCTCGAGGAAAGCGCAGTCTATTTTAGCAATTGTTTCACAGTAAAAGTTGGCAATTTCTTTGCATTTGCTAGTGAAGGCCACCGTGTTAGGGGGTGCAGGGTTGGTTTGGTTTCTAATAATGTTGAACAGTTCTCTGGGTCTGTTTTTGGCGTGAGAGAGTTGAAGACGAAAGAATGACGCTTTCTCAGAGAAGATGTGTTTTTTGTAAGAGGATCTCGCAGTTCTAAGGAGGGCAAGATGGGAGGGGGAGGGTTGTTGTCTCCATGTTCATTCCGCCAATCTCAGCAAACGTCTTTCTTTATTACGGTCTAGGGTGAACCATGATTTAGAAGGGGCGTTTTTCAATGCTTTAGTTTTCAGAGGGGCAAGTTGGTCTAACACATTTGTTGTAGTTTTGTTAAAGTGCTCTATGAGATCGTTAGCATTTGAGGAGGGGAGGAGACTAAGGGGCCCATTAGGATGGAGGGTGGACTTTGTCCGCCCGCCATCCCATCATGTAAATGGAGCAGCTGCAATAAGGGCGGGGGTCCAGTGGGTGCTATTAGGATGCGCCTGCCACAGTGTCGGGCACATCCTGCCTCCCTAACATTGCACAACATGGCAGGCATCGCGCTGTGCACCCCCACCCCCCCCCCCCCCCCCGGAATCCCTGGGGGCCCACAACAGGGCCCCCTAGCAGACTCTGCATGCCTTTCCCGTGGTGGCAATTTAGGGACTTGGGGTGTTGAGAGGGCAGATGGTAGTGTCAGGTGGTTAGCGAGAGTGCTGAAGAGGAGTTCAAAGATACTGAGGTGTTGTTCAGAGGCATGGATCAAGATATTTCCAGTTTTGTAGATGGAGATGGTTATGTCACCAGTGAAAGACACAAAAGGAGACGGGGTAAGTTTGACACTGTGTGTGATTCAGATACTGCTCGATACTGGGAGGTGGTATAAAAAGGTCCCCTTCCATTTGGAGGGATGTTTGGTGTAGAAGATATAGTTAGTTTTAATGGGTGATGTAGGGCTTTGATATTATAAATTGTTAGAAACATATTACCATTTTTAAATACTTGGCTGGGAGAGGCTTCCAACCCGGATGTCTTCTCAGCCATTCCTCCGGCATACAATATCTTCCGGCAGGATAGAGTGAAGGGTAGAGGTGGGGGAGTGGCGGTAGTGGTGAAAAAGAGCGTTTCCTGCTCAGTGCTTCCCCTGAACTCCATTGGGAGCGCAGAGTTGCTCGCCTTCACGCTCAGACTGTCCCCGGGCCAGGCTCTGAAGGGGTTGCTGGTTTATAGACCACCAGGCCCTGTGGGTTCCTTCCTGGAAGATCTGCAGACAGCTGTCTCTGAGTTGGTGCTGACCTCACAACACTGCGTCGTGGCCGGTGATTTCAACTTCCACCTTGACGTAGCGGACGACCCGGATGAGGTCAAACTGTTGGATATTACATCTCCACTGGGTCTTATACCGTTCATGTTGGGGCCAACTCATGAGAAGGGGCATACCCTGGATCAGGTGTTTTCGTCTGTCCCTCTTACGGAGGTTGACACCCTGCCGGTGCTCTGGACTGATCACAGGCTGATCAGATTTTCGGTGCTGGAGAGTGCGCGGCCGGATAACAGCGCCTCTGTCTTGTCTAGACCGGCCTCGAGAGCGCTGCACAGAGTGACACCTGATAAGCTGGAACAGGCGCTTCTGGATCACCCATGCCACCTTTCGGGCGATCTGGATAGCGACACTGAGGCTTTGCAGCTATGGCTCATTGATAGGCTGGACGATCTGACTCCCATCCCAAATTCGATGGCGGATTTTAGAGAAGATCCATATAGCCAATAACAATGGTGGAGATAAAATCAGAAAGAAAAGAGAAGTATACTGGATCTTCACTCTTAATACATTCACCCATGGGTTGAATAACGATCTGCCATGGATTAATGCCATCCTTTAAGATGAAAATCCATATTTTCTAAATTTTGATAGATAAGTATTTGACCTATCTATATTTACACCTCCCCATTTCTGATACAAATAAACCTCTGCTGCGTGACTATTTGGGGACATGCTCTTTAATCATGGTAGCTTCTCTGCCCTTCTTTAGTGTAGAATAATGCATTATGTATGCCAACAATTAATTAAGTGCTTGTAGGTAGACTCAACCTAACGTAATTAAATATCTGGTAGGATACAACTCATCCTGCCATCACAGAATTATTGTTAAGGCAGCCCTACTCTTAATGCAATATCCCGTAGGAACAAACCTTTTCGCTTCAACTATAATAGTCACCATAAATATAAATATATCATACTCAATGTTTAGTATTCACTTGTCTTATTAGAAATGGAGCCTATAAAGAATGCACCGTGAATACATCACGAATGAAGGGCTACACGTAATAGGTAGATGTGTTGTTTTAAACTACATAATATAAAACTAGGGACACAATAGTGCCTGTCGCTTTAAAAGGCATTGAAAACATAGTCGAACCAATTCTGGATAAATAAACCAATGGGAATGCGTGTTGCAAATCGTTTGTCTAAACAACGGAAACGCCGAAACGCCGCCTGAGCCGGTCCGCCGAGGGATACAGTTTTACAGGTACATACTCGTACAAGCGTAATTTAAATGTTTAGTGCTTTTTTCAAATCTAATCCGGCTATTAATAATCTAATGGTAGCGTTTTTCGCTCTAATCCATGTAGCGTAACGCATATACGAAAAACGGAATCGCCTAAACGCCGCCCTAAACGGTCCGCAAAGCAATACACAATTACAGGTATAAAAGTGCAAAACCGCTAATCTAACGTTTAACGCTTAGCGCCCTCGTTTAATGTATAATGGTGAACCATAACGGTGACGCTAGCATTGTTCGTATCAATTCTTTCAGCTGCCTCACAACGTGATATTACCCCTGTGTCAGCTTTACAATACCGAGCCGTACCGCCACAGAGAGGTTGCTCTAGCTAAGCTGTCCCCAAGAACACATGAGGTAAATATAAGGCAACCGCCTACAAAACGCACTCTAAGTGATCCGTGTGTTAAACAAAATCCCCTGTATGTTTCTCCCGTTTTACTATAGGTTCAGTATACCGGTAGAACAACAGGAGCATATCACTAACAGAGACTGGTAGCAGGTCGCCTACCTGAAAAAACTACTTAGGTAATTTAAGCCAATTCCCTTCAACAATAATGAAACTTCAGTATACACTTAGAAAGGTAAATATTATCTGCTCTTCTTGATAGATTCCTGACCGTATGTACTCTGAACCCTACTTGACCAGCTTTCAGCCATCAGCATTAATCAAAGACCTGCCCACCATTACGGTAAGATACACCCTATATTCATAAGGGTAGACATATACTAAGTGCAACTAGGCATCTAGGGTGAGCAAATTACAACTCTGGACTAAGATAAGAACTACTCTAAAATAACAGCAGAAATACAGGCTAAAATCATGAATATGCAGCGAATAAATAAATTAACCGTGTACCTCTCTCAAAAAATATATCTGCTAAATGACGGTATATATACACCCCACTGCTAACATAAAAAAACAAGAGAATGCTATGTATATATGCATGAGTGATGGATGCTATCTCTCTAGAGAAATCATGATATAATAAATGTACACTGTTTCAACTTTGCAGATTTGGCATATCCCGTTTCTCATACCAATCCAAGTGATCTTTAGTTCATTTCTGTCCGCTCAACCGGTAAGCACATATGATATATTCTTAACACCTAGGATGCTCATCTGATAAGGTTAAAATTATAAAAAGATCCCCTACACACCTAACAATGTAATAAGCCAATAGTTAACATATTAGTCATATGTGGAAGTGCAAAACAAAGTACTCGTATCTCTCTGTGACTTCTATGTCCCCTCCGTCTCCCCTTTTCTCTCTCTTTCTTTTCCCTATCTATTCTGGTTGGATTAGACTACCTACACATGCAGTAAGAATGACCGGAAAAATTTAAAAACGGCTGTATAACTCTAAATACTGTGTTAACACTGGGAAAAAGACGCCATCCATGTATAATGTGGTATTGAACAAATACATTTATCACCAGTTTCTTAGCCATATACAATGTGTTGTGTCTATAAAATTGAAATCCATGTGGAATGTGATATCTAGGATTTATGTATCAACTGTGGCAAAGCTGTGTATTGCAAACACTATAAGATATGTATAAGCGGTATTATCTAGCTATGACGATAACAACTAGCACATGCTGTATAGTTATAACACTATCTAATTTGTACATGGAAATACAATATAATAAGAATCTTTTTTTTTAAATGTTTTTTACAGCACGATGGTACAGTCCTGAGGAAGGCACTTTTACAGTGTCGAAACGTGTAGACAGGAGACAGGAAACCATCTAACTAATTTTTAATGATTATCCTTATGATTGTAGCTATGCATATGTTATAATGCTTTTTTATCATTGTGTATGAAATAATGTATCAATTTTTTATTGAATGTGATTCAAATGTGTATTAAATATGTAATTTGATATGTACAATTAGTAGTGGTATGTAATTCTTTTTGTGGATCATCCACTCCATATGTGTTAGTTGTTCCATATAATTTGCCTGGGTTTTTACTCACATATGCAATTTGCCTTGACCCAGGAAATTCAACTGAATCAGGGGGTCCTTGTTTTGTCTCACAAAATGATCTGGCCCCCAAGGCAGCCCCCCGGTCCACGGCGGCACGGCAATCTGCACCGTGGTTTACGGAGGTGCTTCGTGTGGCTCGCAGCCAATGCAAGGTGGCCGAGAGGGCCTGGCGCCTTCTGTATGATGGGGAGGCTAAACTCGCCTATAAGGCGGCGGTGAAGGCCTACCATCGGGACATCCTGGGAGCTAAGAGGGACTATTTGGCTAGGAGGATCGAGGCATCTGCGAACTCCTGTAAGGAGATCTTCACCATTGTGAAGGAGTTCACGACCCTTAGCTCCCAATCGCCCCCTTTAGTTTCTTCGGATGCGTGGGCATGTGATCCTGCCGGTTTCTTTACTAATAAGATCAAGGCGATTCAGGCCTCCTTTGTGGAAGGACCGGAGGATGGAAGCGGCGTCACCGGGGCTGGTTGCGGACTTCCGCACACACCGGCGGCGGTGCTGTCTGATTTTCCTGCTGTTTCCAGCGACGTGTCCAGGCAGCTTCTGGCCAATCTGAAATCTGGCTCGCCACTTGACCCCTGCCTCGCCAAATTTTTGGCTGGGATGGCGGCGGTGGTGAACCCGCTGGTTAATCCCATCCTCAATGCCTCTTTGAGGGAGGGGAGGGTCCCTAGCTCTTGGAAAAGAGCAATGGTGATCCCCCTCCTAAAGAAACCAGGTCTCGACGCCGAGGTTCTGGCCAATTATAGGCCAATTTCACTTCTTCCGGCCCTCGCGAAGATCATGGAAAAACACGTCAACGGTGTCCTGTCGAGCTTTCTGGAAGCTAACAATCTGCTCCACCCATCCCAATCCGGTTTCCGTCCTAATTTTAGTACGGAAACGGCATTACTAGAGGTCACTGAGATGATCAGGGAGACTCTGGATGTCGGCGGGAGGGCCATGTTGGTCATGTTAGACCTATCGGCGGCCTTCGACACCGTCCCCCATAGGGCGCTCTTAGCGAGGCTTTATGACATCGGCCTTAGGGGGACGGCGCTCAGGTGGTTCACATCTTTCCTTGAAGGCCGCCGCCAGACAGTCTGGGTTTCCCAGAGCTCTGCCGAGATGCCGCCACTGGGAGTTGGGGTTCCACAGGGTTCTGTGTTGAGCCCCACGTTGTTTAACATCTTTATGTCCCCTTTGGCGGCCTTGGTGGAAGCATATGGGGCCCAGATCGTCTCCTACGCCGACGACATGCAACTCCTCTTCACATGCGGGAAAGACCAGGAATTTGATGGAGGGAGAATTTGGGACTGTCTTGCATTGGTCTTTGACTGGTTCCAACAGAACAGTCTAAGGGCCAACTCAAGCAAGTCCAAGGTTCTTTTCTTCGGTTGCGTTGCCGATCCGGAGTGGCAGCACTGGTGGCCGTCCGACATGAGCCCTCCTGCACAGTCTTCCTTGGTGGCTAAAAATCTGGGTGTCAAGCTGGACAACCAGCTGTCGCTGAGAACACATATTCTGGGTCTGGCTGGCACCTGTTATGGAATTTTGAAAATGCTCCGTAAATTCCTGCCCCTGCTGTCTGAGGAGCACAGGCGTATTACTGTGCAGGCTCTCGTTGGCTCTAGGCTAGACTATGCTAATGCCCTCTTTCTAGGCCTCCCTGATTACCTAGTTCAGCACCTACAGGTGGTACAGAACTCTGCCGCCCGGGCTATTTTTGGCCTGCGTAGACGAGCCCGAGCTTCCGGGCTGCTACAGGCGCTACACTGGCTGCCTATCCGGAAGCGGATCCAGTTCAAATCCCTGACTTTGATGCACAAAGCTCTGTTTGGATCAGGGGCTGGATACCTGCGGCGGAGACTGGCCTTTTATCGACCAGTCCGCTCCTTGCGTTCGGAATCCCTTTATAAAGCGGTGGTCCCTCGGGTGAGAAAGGCCCGCACGGGAGGGCGCTCTTTCAGCTGCAAAGCTCCCCAGCTGTGGAACTCGCTTCTTATTTCGCTGCGCAGCACTGCCAATTTGCTCCAGTTCAGGAAGAGCCTGAAGACCTGGCTTTTTAATCTTTAGGCTGTTCTTACTGTTTCTGTTTCAGTTCTTTCTTGTTCTTTTTGCTGTGTTGTGTTATTTTTATTCTGAGTTGCAGGTGGAAAGCGCCGGGACACTCTTTTCGAGTAGCCGTGCGCTATACAAGAGCGTTATAACATAACATAACATAACAATACATATATATATATATATATATATATAAATATATATATATGGAAAGAAAAAGTTGCCGCTAGGTGGGGATGCACTTACAGGTAGGAATTGATGCCAATGCAAGGGCAACCTTTCTGTGGTACAGGAGGTGCCTTTACTTGCGGGGTGATTGCAGGGACATTGGCAATCCCTTTAATACTTTTTTTGCATGCGTTGGCCCGAAACGCGTCTGGCAGGAAAGGGACTCTGTTTGCAGCTCACGCCCTTGTATTGGCATCAATTCCTACCTGTAAGTGCATCCCCACCTAGCGGCAACTTTTTCTTTCCATTATTGGCGGCCTGCCCGGTCGCGGGGTTGCACTACCGCTTACAACTGCGGGTTCACAGCTGCCTTACTTGGGCAGCTTTCTGTGGTACAGGAGGTGCCTTTACTTGCAGGGTGCTTGCGGGGACATTGGCAATCCCTTTAATACTTTTTTGCATGCGAATGGCGGCGGCGACCCACTTGGGTTTTACGGAGCCACCAGTCCCAGAGAGCATTGCTTCAGGTTTTACACCTGTGCATAATTACTGAGGGTATTTACTGGTGCCTGCAGCTTGCCGTCAGGTCACATGTGCTGCCACTGAAGAGGGCGTTGGCCCGAAACGCGTCTGGCAGTAAAGGGACTCTGTTCGCAGCTCGCGCCCTTGTATTGGCATCAATTCCTACCTGTAAGTGCATCCCCACCTAGCGGCAACTTTTTCTTTCCATTATTGGCGGCCTGCCCGGTCACGGGGTTGCACTACCGCTTACAACTGCGGGTCCACAGCTGCCTTACTTAGGCAGCTTTCTGTGGTACAGGAGGTGCCTTTACTTGCGGGGTGCTTGCGGGGACATTGGCAATCCCTTTAATACTTTTTTGCATGCAAATGGCGGCAGCGACCCACTTGGGTTTTACGTAACCACCAGTCCCAGAGAGCATTGCTTCAGGTTTTACACCTGTGCATAATTACTGAGGGTATTTACTGGTGCTTGCAGCTTGCCATCAGGTGACATGTGCTGCCACTGACGAGGGCGTTGGCCCGAAACGCGTCTGGCAGGAAAGGGACTCTGTTCACAGCTCGTTCCCTTGCGTTGGCATCAATTCCTACCTGTAAGTGCATCCCCACCTAGTGTCAACTTTTTCTTTCCATATATATATATTTATGCCCAAATAAACAACTTCTTCAAGTACCTGATGGTGTGGCTTGTCATCCTTTTCCTGATCGAGAGGATCTTGTGGATATATATATATATATATATATATATATATATATATATATATATTCACAGAAAAAACCATAGGTTATAGTGGATATATAGTTAGGAATTTGCATTTACAAAACCTTGAAAATTCAATGAAAAAACCATTGGTTTTAGGCCATATATAGTTGGGAATTAGCATTTACAAAACCTTATTTTACTCGCATAAAACCATTGAAATTCCATATATAGTTAGAAGCGCTAACTATATATCGCGCACCCGCAATCCACTGCTGATGATGTCACATATTACATCATTCATGACATGGTCAGTGACATCACTGATGACATCACTGATGACATCTCAAATGACATCACTGATGACATCACTGATCACAACATCCAGTGATTGTATGTGTCTGTAAAGTTTAAATATGTTTTACATATTGAAGAATGAGTGGATGTATAAGTGTCTGGATGAAGAATTTAGTAGGTGCATGACTGACTGTATGAAAGAGTGATTAAATGTGTCTCACTGAGTGCATGGGTTAGTGACTAAACTGTCTTAATTTGTGCATCAGTATGTTTGTTGTTGTGTAAGCTGCTGCATGTGTTGATCAGTAGCTATAAGAGTGGCCATATGGGTTATTGATTGGTTGCCCAAGTATTTGAATGGGAGGCTGAGTGTGTGTGTGGGTGGCTGGGAGGTGCGTGACTCTGTGCATAGATGTGTAAGCAGTTGATTCACTAGGAGTATGAGTTCAAGAGTGCATGTGGAAACAGCTATATGGGTGGTTGACTGTGCATGGGTGTGTTGGTGAGTGAATGGATTTCTCATTGCTACATGTGCAAGTAAGTACGTATGTAAAACACAATACATGTGATAGTTGAGATATATAAATAACTGAACATAAGAGCCAGTGAATGTGTGAGTGGCTGTATCGATCACTCTGAGCTTGTATCAGGGATTATATAAGAGAGTAAATATGTGTTATTATATGTTTGAATAAGTAAGATGTGTATAACTGTATAGTTGAGGAAATGGAGGTGTGATTGATTCTTTGCATGACTGACTAGGTGTGTGAGTAACTCCATGGATGAGTGACAGTCTGTGAGTGTCTGTTTATACTGAGTGTATGTAAGGTTATATTAGAGTCTGCAGAGGTTCATTGTATTATCACATGAGTGATGTGATCAGTGATGACAAATGAGATGTCATCAGTGATGTCATTTGAGTTGTCATCAGTGATGTCATCAGTGATGTCATTTGAGATGTCATCAGTGATGTCATTTGAGTTGTCATCAGTGAGGTCATCAGTGATGTCATTTGAGATGTCATCAGTGATGTCATCAGTGATGTCACTGACCATGTCATGAATGATGTAATATGTGACATCATCAGCAGTGGATTGCGGGTGCGCGATATATAGTTAGCGCTTCTAACTATATATGGAATTTCAATGGTTTTATGCGAGTAAAATAAGGTTTTGTAAATGCAAATTCCTAACTATATATCCACTATAACCTATGGTTTTTTCTGTGAATTTCATGGGTTTTTTAATAGCAAATATGAAAAGCTTTAAAATGTCAAGTACGTGATAGATAAAAACATTTTCGTATTTATGCACGCTGATGTGCTTTGAACGCTGCACCCCCCCCCTCCCCTCTTTTGTCTTAGTAGTACTCTCTCTTTGCAGATACTGAAGGGTAGTTAACGCAGGCCTTTACCCCCGTTGTAATCCGTCGTGCCTCCTTGTCTCTCCATTTGATTGATTGTTGTCCAAGCATTTACTGTTTTAGAATTGGTTCTCTTTGGATCATTCTCTATTTACAAACAAGCACAAAGTCGCAATACTCTGTTTAGTCTTTGCAGATAGTGAAAAATCGTGTAAAAAAATAAAAGTAATCGAGCAAAATCAGTAGGCCACTAATTGGATCTCTTTTTGACCTCGCTAAAATAGAAATATTAGGAACAACCCTTCATGAGAAATACGAAAATAGTGAGATGAACTGAGCTCCACACCATGAGGGCTGCAAGACAGCTCGGCTCCATCACCCATCCCGCACAAAATAACGACAAACCCTATGCAAATATTAAAAATATAGACAACACACCAGCAAAGAAACAGGGTAAAACATTTTATTAAAAAACTATTTACATAACGTTGGTTTATAAGATGATGTCAGTAGTGGACCGATGTGTGAATAGATCGAAAGCAGCACAAGGCTCCAAGATCCGGATGGCAAGCTCCTGGATGTTGGGTGCCATAGTTTAGAGTTCTGAATTTCAGCCTTTTTCAATGCCTGTGCTTTGTTGAATCAAAATGGCGGCTTGACACAAAGCTGACTCAAGCGTTGCTACTGATGCTATGCAGACCAAAACTGGTTTTCAGTTTGTACATTTTTCTAGATTTTTCAATCCAAGTTTGGTTGACTTTGTAGAACGATGGCTTCAGATTTTCAACATACGGTGTGGTGGCGCTGACTGGGAGGGGGCGCTTCGCTCCAGCCCCCTCCCCAAGTAAGATTTTCATACGTGAAAGTACGTTAATGGTTTTGGTCCCTGAGATGCTTCGATGTCACTGCCATTCTCAAATAGCATAAGTTCTGGATGTTGGGTGCCATAGTTAAGAGTTCTGAGCAGTGCTTGTAACACTGTCTGAAGCTTATTTCCACCTACTGCAGCATCACTATTCTCAAAGTAAGTGAGTGTCGTTTGTGGACCTGACTGCATTAGAAAACAATGTGATATGTTACCTTCCTAAACAGCTTGACGGAGGCCCCTGAGGGGCGGTGTGATGGCCATGGACTCGGAGAAGACGCTTGGCTCCGACACCCTCCCCAAGTCTTATAGCACTGGTGTAGCCTGAGATCGCCCCCGACATAGGCGGCCGGCTCCCGGGGTCCGGCGGAACTTTTTGCCTTTTGATGACTCTTCAATTCTGGACCTTGTCCCACAATCCGTTTGACCTGAAGACAAGCTGTAGTGGGGCGCCCCTTTATCGTTTTAGTTGCCATTCCGCCCGCTTTTGCTACACTGTGCCTCTTCCGCCATTCAGCTGTTTACCGCCCGCTCTTGCGACTACAGCGTCTCGCTCACCATGTAGTTGAGTTGCGCCCGCTCTTGCGGTGCAGCGATAGGCGGCTGCCACAGGACTCTCAAAATGGCGGCCGGCTCTTCGGTTTTGGGCCTGGTCCACTAAAATGGCCCTGGGACACCTTGGAACTCGGACGCTTCCCTGATAGGGCTTGGGTCCCATTCTCAAAAAGCGTCCCCTCAGCCGTGAAGATTCTACAAAAGTCTTGGGGGCCTCCGACTCCCGCAGGCTTCTGGTGGGGAGCGGCTGCCATGATTGCTCGTGGAATGGCCACGACGGAGCTACGAGATGGTAGTGGTCTCATGCTGACGCCAGCTTTAGTCTGAAACATCCAGAAACACTATAGACTACCAATTCGATCAGTTCCGGTAGCGCCCCAACATGACCCGGAAGAGAAGAACTTGCCCTCCCCTCTTTGACTGATGGTTCTTGTTGCCTGTCCCCTCTGTTGTCATTTAACAGAACTTTTTGGACTGCTGAAAGGGGTTGTGTTCTGAACGCTGGTTGGTGGAGACATTTAGACTATATTCTTGACCTACGTTGTCGCGTAATGCGTTTTATGACACGCCGCGTTAGCGCACCCGGAAGTGATCCGAGGCGCGGCGCGCAGCGCGTAACGTAAGCATAACAGGTCATGTGACTTGTTAATAAAACTTTTCATTGGTTCATTTTACTTTTGTTAATTTAATGATGAAAAGCTTGGTCATATGACCTAAAAATTACGCTTTTTATTATTTTCGAACAATATTTTTTTTTCAAACATATGTTATAATATTCCAGGCTAATGTACTTTCCCGGAAAATTTACAACTGTCTTGCAAGTAAAATATATTCCTTTTTCGAGAAAAAGGGCGTTTCTTCCTTCCATGACGGAGCCGTTGAGTAAAAGAGATTCGGCCTGCTGTCTTAGTCGCCGATACGCCTGATTATCAGATTCTTATCGATCACTTTATGTTGCAGACATGAAAAACACAACTGCCCTTGACCATTTATCTTTACTGCGTTCCTACATATTATACCTTTTATCCGTCATGTAATTGGACTGCTTTATTTCACTTGCCTTTTACTGATTCGAAAACAGTGACTAAAAGTAAAAACTTTACCAATGTAAATACTACTACCGTGTTTTGTTTTAAAAACCTTTATTGTGAAAATGTCAGTATACAAATACGGGCCTATAACCACGTGGGCCGGCCACGGAGCAAACTGAAATCGTATATGATGAGGAGACATTTACACTGTAGAGGAACGTTACGAGCGGGCCATTAGGTTGCAAGAACTAAGGTGTCTAACAGTTGCGGAATCGGTGGACATGCATTTTGTAATTAAAATAGAACAGGGCCACTTACAATAACATTTTCTAGATATACATTTGCGGGCAAGGAGTTACGAGTCCCATTTATACCGGCGCCATTTTGGGCGAGGCCGGGCAGGTCCAAGATATAGTCAAAATGTCTCCACCAACCATCGGCCAGACCAGAACCCCTTTCGGCCCTTTATGCTACAAGATGGTGTCTTCCATTCAGAAAATATTGTTGGCAGCATTTTGAAAGGAAACAGAAACAGCCGTTCTCCTAGTGAGTTTCACATTGTTACATTTAGGAAGAATGTTGAAGAGTAGTATGTGGAAAATCTGAAGCCATTTTTCTACAAACTCTCAATCAGACTTGGATGGAAAAAAAAAACCTGAAGAATGTACAAACTGAAAACCAATTTTTGTCTGTATAGCACCAACAGTAACGCTTGAGTCAGCTTTGTGTCAAGCCGCCATTTTCATTCAATCAATAGCGTCCCCCTGCACACATTCAGGGACCTGATCGTGTCTTCAGATGAAACGGATTGTAGGAAAAGAAGCAGAAAGGAAAAGGAAAAAAGTTCCGCCGGACCTAGTGAAGCTGCAGCAGGTGCAAATAAGCTTCAGACAGTCTTACAAGCACTGCTCAGAACTCTCAACTGAGGCACTCAACATCCAGGACTTGCCATTCGGATCTTGGCGCCTTGTGCTGGTTCCGACCTATTCACACATCGGTCCACTACTGACATCACCTCATAAGCCAACGGGGCACCCCACGCCGACTTTCGGCGCAGCATTGTAGGATGGCCACACCAGTGCGGCAACTTGCTGGACACAACATCGGGGCCATCCAGATCTCGGCGCGTTCGACTCACTGTACCGCAACAGTGATCGCAACTCAGCTGGACACGCTGTCTTTCGGCGCAGCATTGTAGGATGGCCACACCAGTGCGGCAATTTGCTGGACACCACCTCGGTGCCATCCGGATCTCGGCGCGTTCGAGTCACTGTACCGCAACAGTGACCGCAATTCAGCTGGACACGCCGTCTTTCGGCGCAGCATTGTAGGATGGCCACACCAGTGCGGCAATTTGCTGGACACCACCTCGGTGCCATCCGGATCTCGGCGCGTTCGAGTCACTGTACCGCAACAGTGACCGCAACTCAGCTGGACACGCCGTCTTTCGGCGCAGCATTGTAGGATGGCCACACCAGTGCGGCAATTTGCTGGACACCACCTCGGTGCCATCCGGATCTCGGCGCGTTCGAGTCACTGTACCGCAACAGTGACCGCAACTCAGCTGGACACGCCGTCTTTCGGCGCAGCATTGTAGGATGGCCACACCAGTGCGGCAATTTGCTGGACACCACCTCGGTACCATCCGGATCTCGGCCCGTTGTGCTGCCTTCGGCCTATTCGCACATCGGTCCGCTACTGACGCCGCCTCACGTGCCAACGGATTTTCTACGCTTTTTGTAGCCCTATGCCGCATAACAGGTCATGTGACTTGTTTATAAAACTTTTCATTGGTTCATTTTACTTTTGGTTTCCTAAAGATGGAAGGCTTGGTCATATGACCTAAAAATAACACTTTTCATTGGTTTAGAACATTTTTTTTTCCCAAACGATGAAAGCCCCACCTTGTTTCTGGATCATTCAGACTGAAGCTGGCGTCAGCATGAGAGCACCACCATCTTGTGGCTCCGTCGTGGTCATTCCGCGAGCAATCATGGCAGCCGCTCCCCACCGGAAGCCTGCGGGAGTCGGGGGCCCCCAAGACTTTTGTACAATCTTCACGGCTGAGGGGACGCTTTTCGAGAATGGAGCCCAAGCCCTAGCAGGCAAGCGTCCGAGTTCCAAAGTGTCCCAGGGCCATTTCAGTGGACCAGGCCCAAAACCGAGGAGCCGTCCGCCATTTTAAGAGCCATGTGGCAGCCGCCTATCGCTGCACTGCAAGAGTGGGAGCAACTCAACAACATGGTGAGCGAGACGCTGTAGCCGCAAGAGCGGGCGCAACTTAGCTAGATGGCCGCCACCTGGGGAGGCCCGTTCACGCCGCCTCCCCCACGCCCCCCCCGGGCCGCCGCACGCCAATTTTCGGAGCAGCATTGTAGGATACCAAAACCAGTGCGGCAGTTTACTGGACATCACCTGGGTGCCTGTCGTACATGTTGTGTCAGCCATGTGACACTGGACACAGACCGCTACTGACGAGGCCTCCCCCCGCACCACCCGGGACGCCCCACGCTGTTTTTCTGTGCTGCATTGTAGGATCCCTAAACCAGTGCGGCGCTCCATGCTTCGGAAAGGTAAGAAAAAGAACGTGCATTTGAGTTTGAAATGTCCGATCCTGCAGCAGCACACTTCCAAAGCCCACACATGACAATAACCCAAATCAAGGCCCCATTCACCCGTTTAAAAAAAAATAGATAACACTCCAACAAAGTAAGGTTATAAAACTTTATTAACTACTAACTTTAACAAACGGAACAAAAACTAAAAACATTTAAACATTTCTCAACACAAAAAGCAACAATGGTTAGAAGCTGTCTTTTGTGCGAATAGTCCCAAGGCAGCACAACGTGCAGAGTTCTGGACGGCACCCAGGTGATGTCGCCTGGGTGCCGCACTGGTTTAGGGATCCTACAATGCTGCTCCGAAAATTGGCGTGGGGCGTCCCGGGTGGGGCGGGGGGAGGCCTCGTCAGTAGCGGTCTGTTGTGCGAATAGTCCCAAGGCAGCACAACGTGCAGAGTTCTGGACGGCACCCAGGTGATGTCGCCTGGGTGCCGCACTGGTTTAGGGATCCTACAATGCAGCACAGAAAAACAGCGTGGGGCGTCCCGGGTGGTGCGGGGGGAGGCCTCGTCAGTAGCGGTCTGTGTCCAGTGTCACATGGCTGACACAACATGTACGACAGGCACCCAGGTGATGTCCAGTAAACTGCCGCACTGGTTTTGGTATCCTACAATGCTGCTCCGAAAATTGGCGTGCGGCGGCCCGGGGGGGCGTGGGGGAGCCGGCGTGAACGGGCCTCCCCAGGTGGCGGCCATCTAGCTGAGTTGCGCTCGCTCTTGCGGCCACAGCGTCTCGCTCACCATGTTGTTGAGTTGCTCCCACTCTTGCAGTGCAGCGATAGGCGGCTGCCACATGGCTCTTAAAATGGCGGACGGCTCCTCGGTTTTGGGCCTGGTCCACTGAAATGGCCCTGGGACACTTTGGAACTCGGACGCTTGCCTGCTAGGGCTTGGGCTCCATTCTCGAAAAGCGTCCCCTCAGCCGTGAAGATTGTATAAAAGTCTTGGGGGCCCCCGACTCCCGCAGGCTTCCGGTGGGGAGCGGCTGCCATGATTGCTCGCGGAATGACCACGACGGAGCCACGAGATGGTGGTGCTCTCATGCTGACGCCAGCTTCAGTCTGAATGATCCAGAAACAAGGTGGGGCTTTCATCGTTTGGGAAAAAAAAATGTTCTAAACCAATGAAAAGTGTTATTTTTAGGTCATATGACCAAGCCTTCCATCTTTAGGAAACCAAAAGTAAAATGAACCAATGAAAAGTTTTATAAACAAGTCACATGACCTGTTATGCGACATAGGGCTACAAAAAGCGTAGAAAATCCGTTGGCACGTGAGGCGGCGTCAGTAGCGGACCGATGTGCGAATAGGCCGAAGGCAGCACAACGCGCCGAGATCCGGATGGCACCGAGGTGGTGTCCAGCAAATTGCCGCACTGGTGTGGCCATCCTACAATGCTGCGCCGAAAGACGGCGTGTCCAGCTGAATTGCGGTCACTGTTGCGGTACAGTGACTCGAACGCGCCGAGATCCGGATGGCGCCGAGGTGGTGTCCAGCAAATTGCCGTACTGGTGTGGCCATCCTACAATGCTGCGCCGAAAGACGGCGTGTTCAGCTGAGTTCCGGTCACTCTTCCGGCACAGTGACTCGAACGCGCTGAGATCCGGATGGCACCGAGGTGGTGTCCAGCAAGTGGCTGCACTGGTGTGGCCATCCTACAATGCTGCGCCGAAAGTCGGCGTGGGGTGCCCCGTTGGCTTATGAGGTGATGTCAGTAGTGGACTGATGTGTGAATAGGTCGGAACCAGCACAAGGCGCCAAGATCCGAATGGCAAGTCCTGGATGTTGAGTGCCTCAGTTGAGATTTCTGAGCAGTGCTTGTAGGACTGTCTGAAGCTTATTTGCACCTGCTGCAGCTTCACTAGGTCCGGCGGAACTTTTTGCCTTTTCCTTTCTGCTTCTTTTCCTACAATGCGTTTCATCTGAAGACACGACCAGGTCCCTGAATGTGTGCAGGGGGACGCTATTGATTGAATGAACGCACCGAGATCTGGATGGCACCGAGGTGGTGTCCAGCAAATTGCCGCACTGGTGTGGCCATCCTACAATGCTGCGCCGAAAGTCGGCGTGGGGTGCCCCGTTGGTTTATGAGGTGATGTCAGTAGCGGACCGATGTGTGAATAGGTCGGAACCAGCACAAGGCGCCCTGCACTGTTGAGCCTTTTTCAATGTCTGTTTTTTGTTGTTTCCCCTCCATCAAAAACAAAACAAAAATACAAGGCGCCAAGATCCGAATGGCAAGTCCTGGATGTTGAGTGCCTCAGTTGAGAGTTCTGAGCAGTGCTTGTAAGACTGTCTGAAGCTTATTTGCACCTGCTGCAGCTTCACTAGGTCCGGCGGAACTTTTTTCCTTTTCCTTTCTGCTTCTTTTCCTACAATGCGTTTCATCTGAAGACACGACCAGGTCCCTGAATGTGTGCAGGGGGACGCTATTGATTGAATGAAAATGGCGGCTTGACACAAAGCTGACTCAAGCGTTACTGTTGGTGCTATACAGACAAAAATTGGTTTTCAGTTTGTACATTCTTCAGGTTTTTTTTTTCCATCCAAGTCTGATTGAGAGTTTGTAGAAAAATGGCTTCAGATTTTCCACATACTACTCTTCAACATTCTTCCTAAATGTAACAATGTGAAACTCACTAGGAGAACGGCTGTTTCTGTTTCCTTTCAAAATGCTGCCACCAATATTTTCTGAATGGAAGACACCATCTTGTAGCATAAAGGGCCGAAAGGGGTTCTGGTCTGGCCGATGGTTGGTGGAGACATTTTGACTATATCTTGGACCTGCCCGGCCTCGCCCAAAATGGCGCCGGTATAAATGGGACTCGTAACTCTTTGCCCGCAAATGTATATCTAGAAAATGTTATTGTAAGTGGCCCTGTCGTATTTTAATTACAAAATGTACGTCCACCGATTCCGCAACTGTTAGACACCTTTGTTCTTGTCACCTAATGGCCCGCTCGTTACGTTCTTCTACAGTGTAAATGTCTCCTCATCATATACGATTTCAGTTTGCTCCGTGGCCGGCCCACGTGGTTATAGGCCCGTATTTGTATACTGACATTTTCACAATAAAGGTTTTTAAAACAAAACACGGTAGTAGTATTTTCATTTGTAAAGTTTTTACTTTTAGTGACTGTTTTCGAATCAGTAAAAGGCAAGTGAAATAAAGCAGTCCAATTACATGACGGATAAAAGGTATAATATGTAGGAACGCAGTAAAGATAAATGGTCAAGGGCAGTTGTGTTTTTCATGTCTGCAACATAAAGTGATCGATAAGAATCTGATAATCAGGCGTATCGGCGACTAAGACAGCAGGCCGAATCTCTTTTACTCAACGGCTCCGTCATGGAAGGAAGAAACGCCCTTTTTCTCGAAAAAGGAATATATTTTACTTGCAAGACAGTTGTAAATTTTCCGGGAAAGTACATTAGCCTGGAATATTATAACATATGTTTGAAAAAAAAATATTGTTCGAAAATAATAAAAAGCGTAATTTTTAGGTCATATGACCAAGCTTTTCATCATTAAATTAACAAAAGTAAAATGAACAAATGAAAAGTTTTATTAACAAGTCACATGACCTGTTATGCTTACGTTACGCGCTGCGCGCCGCGCCTCGGATCACTTCCGGGTGCGCTAACGCGGCGTGTCATAAAACGCATTACGCGACAACGTAGGTCAAGAATATAGTCTAAATGTCTCCACCAACCAGCGTTCAGAACACAACCCCTTTCAGCAGTCCAAAAAGTTCTGTTAAATGACAACAGAGGGGACAGGCAACAAGAACCATCAGTCAAAGAGGGGAGGGCAAGTTCTTCTCTTCCGGGTCATGTTGGGGCGCTACCGGAACTGATCGAATTGGTAGTCTACAGTGTTTCTGGATGTTTCAGACTAAAGCTGGCGTCAGCATGAGACCACTACCATCTCGTAGCTCCGTCGTGGCCATTCCACGAGCAATCATGGCAGCCGCTCCCCACCAGAAGCCTGCGGGAGTCGGAGGCCCCCAAGACTTTTGTAGAATCTTCACGGCTGAGGGGACGCTTTTCGAGAATGGGACCCAAGCCTTATCAGGGAAGCGTCCGAGTTCCAAGGTGTCCCAGGGCCATTTTAGTGGACCAGGCCCAAAACCGAAGAGCCGGCCGCCATTTTGAGAGTCCTGTGGCAGCCGCCTATCGCTGCACCGCAAGAGCGGGCGCATCTCAACTACATGGTGAGCGAGACGCTGTAGTCGCAAGAGCGGGCGGAAAACAGCTGAATGGCGGAAGAGGCACAGTGTAGCAAAAGCGGGCGGAATGGCAACTAAAACGATAAAGGGGCGCCCCACTACAGCTTGTCTTCAGGTCAAACGGATTGTGGGACAAGGTCCAGAATTGAAGAGTCATCAAAAGGCAAAAAGTTCCGCCGGACCCCGGGAGCCGGCCGCCTATGTCGGGGGCGATCTCAGGCTACACCAGTGCTATAAGACTTGGGGAGGGTGTCGGAGCCAAGCGTCTTCTCCGAGTCCATGGCCATCACACCGCCCCTCAGGGGCCTCCGTCAAGCTGTTTAGGAAGGTAACATATCACATTGTTTTCTAATGCAGTCAGGTCCACAAACGACACTCACTTACTTTGAGAATAGTGAAGCTGCAGTAGGTGGAAATAAGCTTCAGACAGTGTTACAAGCGCTGCTCAGAACTCTTAACTATGGCACCCAACATCCAGAACTTATGCTATTTGAGAATGGTAGAGACATCGAAGCATCTCAGGGACCAAAACCATTAACGTACTTTCACGTATGAAAATCTTACTTGGGGAGGGGGCAGGAGCGAAGCGCCCCCTCCCAGTCAGCGCCACCACACCGTATGTTGAAAATCTGAAGCCATCGTTCTACAAAGTCAACCAAACTTGGATTGAAAAATCTAGAAAAATGTACAAACTGAAAACCAGTTTTGGTCTGCATAGCATCAGTAACAACACTTGAGTCAGCTTTGTGTCAAGCCGCCATTTTGATTCAACAAAGCACAGGCATTGAAAAAGGCTGAAATTCAGAACTCTAAACTATGGCACCCAACATCCAGGAGCTTGCTATCCGGATCTTGGAGCCTTGTGCTGTTTTCGATCTATTCACACATCGGTCCACTACTGACATCATCTTATAAACCAACGTTATGTAAATAGTTTTTTAATAAAATGTTTTACCCTGTTTCTTTGCTGGTGTGTTGTCTATATTTTTAATATTTGCATAGGGTTTGTCGTTATTTTGTGCGGGATGGGTGATGGAGCCGAGCTGTCTTGCAGCCCTCATGGTGTGGAGCTCAGTTCATCTCACTATTTTCGTATTTCTCAAGACCATGTCATGAATGATGTAATATGTGACATCATCAGCAGTGGATTGCGGGTGCGCGATATATAGTTAGCGCTTATAGTTAGCTAACTATATATGGAATTTCAATGGTTTTATGCGAGTAAAATAAGGTTTTGTAAATGCTAATTCCTAACTATATATGGCCTATAACCTATGGTTTTTTCATTGAATTTTCAAGGTTTTGTAAATGCAAATTCCTAACTATATATCCACTATAACCTATGGTTTTTTCTGTGAATATATATATATATATATATATATATATATCACTCCAAAAACTCCTCCCAGCAAAGAAGAGCAGAGGCCACAATGGGGAATTTTCTTTGGGAGCAGCTTTATTCAAGTACATGTGGCGAATGCTTTTCGGCTTTGTGCGCCTTCCTCAGCGCCCAAGATGTACTGCATGGCTTTCCAAGTTCGCACTTTTTGCCGCCCAGTTTGTAGTGTGGTTCGGCTCCACCCCCTTATTCATTTGAAGCACCACCTGTTGTCATTCCTCGTGTTGTGAAGGACTTCAACGCCCAGAATCCTTTGTTTGATTACAGGTAGGTAGCGTTTTGCGAAATAAACACACATTTGTGTAAAAAGGAAGTGTTTTGCATGAGCCCGTACTCTCCGCTTTGCAGTTTGTAATGAGTGAAGTTCTCCCTCGGGTCCCCGTGACGCTTCAGCCTGCTTATCCTGGTCCAAAAATATTGCGGGGGAGAGCAGGAAAATGCAACTGACCCAGTGCCAAGTAAATACCTAACAACCGCGGCAACTCTTCCAGGACAGCGTGGCGGATCCAAATTTCGTCCACCAACCATACATTCAGGCAGGTAAATTAGACGAGTCAAATCCAGATAGATGGTGCAAATATTTATTTCGTTAAGCCCAACAACACCACCGCCACGACGCGTTTCAGCCAATGTAGGGCCTTGATCACATGACATGTGTTTGGGGTCACCTCCCTTTTAAAGTGCCAGCGCGTAAAGTACTTCCCCTTTCCTTCCTATGTCTCATTCATAGACATGGAAACAATACTACGATTTTATAACTGCATAAATGGTATAGTTATCCAAAAATTAATCAGTCTGTGCCAAAATGGTAATTTCATATAGTTACAATTTGTGTTACATAAATTTCAACATAGATACATCTAATAAATATCTGAATTGATAAACATATAAATATCTATCCAATTGTCAACAAATATATATATATAAAAAATTGTAAATATATTTGCACTTTTTATAAATATATCTATCTCTATATACATTCTTTTTACACAAACTATACATCCCTAAATATTATTTATCCATACAAAAATGTTATATGAAAATTTGCATAGAATAATATATACACAAATCAGATTCTACTCTTTCTATTTGTGATACCCATCATTATATTATATTGCACAGAACAGATATACAAAATGCACTACAATGCCATAGTTTTGAAAGGATCCAAATCTTGTATATATATTTTTACACATAAGTGAATACTTATTTTGATCATTAGTATTTCTTACTTTTAATCAGATCCCTACATATTCTTCACTTACGGATTGTAAGAAAAAAATCCATTACTGAAACCAGCAAGTATCACTAAACGGGGACTACTTACAAAAAATACATGTGTGGATGAGTGCTTACCGTGTGTGAATTCTGATAATAAAAACTATTAGTAAAATTAAAATCATGAAATTCCATCTAATTTGTAGAGAGAAGAGGAGGCAGCCAAATAATCCTGTATTTAACTTGAAAACAACATTAGTGAAGATACATGTAAAAATCCTCACTGGTGTTTAACCTATTAGGCATTTTACAGTCAAACAAAATTATGTGCCTAGTTTCCAATTTTCTCAATTCAGCTTCTTGGTTACCGCCTCTTCTCCGCGGTAGAACCGTGTCTATGACATAATTTCTCAGGCCTGAGACATTGCCATCATGTACTTCTCCAAAGTGTCTCGCTACAGGTTACGCCACATTGCCATTGTTTATGGCCCTAATGTGCTGGAGCACCCGCTTGTGAACCTGCAACTTAGTGCTGCCCACATAGTGCAGGCCACAAGGGCACTCCAGCATATATACGGCATACTCTGTTTTGCAGGTTAACTTGCTCTTTATAGTTATCGGATTAGTACTGAGAGGAATTGTATATTGAGTTCTACTCTCTCCAAATTTACAGGCTTTGCAAGTTGAGCATTTTATACTCACCTCTGGACTGCTAGTTACCAAATGATCAGCAAGAGACTTTGGCTTTTCTATATGCAATGCTAGGTGAAGATGCCATTGTACCACCAAGTAATGGATCACTAGTAATTAGACCCCAATATTTGGTAATTATTTTGCGAATACTTTTGTGCTGCCTGCTATACTTGACAATCAGACGGGTCACACTACTTTTAGTTTTCTTTTGATCAATCTGGTCTTTTATGATTGAAGATCTATTTAGATCATTGGCTTTTTTAATAGCTTCTTCAACCATTTTTGATTGATAACCACTTCTCAGTAATCGCACCTTACATTGATCTTGTGCCTGTGCAGTCTACATCGCTGCTACAAATTCGTTTGATAAGGAGCATTTCCCCGTACTCCTGATCCAATGCACCGGATGGTGACTTGCGGCATGCAGTATCGCAATGCCTGCGCTAGCCTTCCGATACAATCTGGTTCGCAAATCATTATCGATAACATAAATCTCCACGTCCAGAAAATATATCGAGATGTTACTAATCTCACTGGTCAATTTTATATTCAGGCTGTTTACATTCAAACTTGCAATGAAATCTACAGCATCCTTCATTGGACCCCTCCAAATAATAAAAAGGTTGTCAATAAACCTGCACCATCTGGTGATATTATTCTCAGGGAATGTCGGTATGAGGACCTGTTCCTCCCAGTAGCCCATATGCAAACAGGCATTACTTGGGGAGAAACAGGCCCCCATAGCGACCCCCCTTTTTTGCTGAATTACTTGACATGAAAACATAAATAAATTGTTCTCTAAGCATAATGTAATCATACTCAGAAGCATTTTGTTGTGTTCATAAAATTTAATTGGCCCCCTATTGAGGAAGTACTCTACTGCACGCAACCCATCTGAATGTTTGAAGCTAGTATATAACGTAGAGATATCCATAGATATCAATAAATAGTCATTTAGCCATTGCACAACTTTCAATGTCTCCAACAAATCACCTGTGTCTAGAATGAATGACGACAAACCTCAGACATCTTCTTGTAAAAAGAAATCTACATATTTGCTTGTATTTTCCAATATAGAATTACATGCCGAGATAATGGGCCTTCCTGGCGGTCTCACACTGTCTTTGTGGATCTTGGGAATGAAGTAGATCTGGGGCATCACTGGATGTTAATTTTTTAAGAAAGCAAATTCTTCCATAGTAATTAATCCCATACTTCTCCAACCCATCAACTTTGTGTATATAATATTCCAGGCTCCCTTCGCTTCTCCACTGTTAGATTTTTTATAACAGCTCCTGTCATTCAATTGACCCAAAGCTTCATTCATGTACAATTCCCTGGGCCAAAGGACGACATTTCCGCCTTTGTCGGATTGCCGTACTATCACATTGGTGTTGCTGCAAATTTTTCCAATAAGTTGATGGTATGCTTTATCCCGATATTGCAATTTTTTATGAACATTCATTTCTTTTATATGTAGCTGTTTTAGTTCTGATGCAACCTTTTCATGAAAAGCGTCAAGATTGTCTTTAATCATCAGAGGACAAAAGGTAGATTTTGGTTTAAAGTTTGTAGGAGCTGTAATCATAACACCTGCCATTGGTAGTTCTTCAATTGTCTGTGTACATTCCGCCTGCATTTCCACAAGGTTAGAGTACAATTCCGCATCTCCTGCTTGCAAACATGAGGAACCAGAATCAGGCAGAGCTTTAGTTCTTGAGGCTTCTACTATTGGTCATATGGTACTTCCGAAGTTTTAATTTGCGAACATACTGGTATACATCCACCCTGGTTCCTGCATAATCAAAATCATTTCTTGCACTGTAAGAAAGACCCAGAGCCAATAAATGTGTTTCATTGTTTGTAAGTTTCATGCTGGTTAGATTGATAACTGTTTGTGAATCTGCAGATGATATGCCATTTATTGATGTTTCCATTGTTTGCGCGGCTTCTTCTGCGCCACCTTTGCTGTTCCTCACTTCTGTTTGTGGCACTTGCGCCTTGTGTTGCGTTTGAAGTTTGCGCTTTGTTTGAATTGGCATTTCTGCCACTTGAGCACAGGGTTTGTTTTCGATCCTGGCGCACGCAATCCAACTCCTACGCCAGGGTAAACTTGCGAAACCCCACTCTCTGGGCTCTTTGTTATATATATAGATATAATACATCAATAACATGTAAATAAAAAAATATATATATGTACAATAAAATAAAATGGAAATGCACAACATGGCAATTTGACATTGCGGCGGGTGCTGCAATGTTAAACTGCGTAATGCGACTGCCAAGATGACCGGTCCCAACACAGCGAGGATGGCGGGCAGCTGACACCCTAATCAACCACGTAGTTAGAATTATTAGAAAATGTTAAAAAAATTATATCTAAAATAGAATATATATATTTTTTTTATACAATTGATACATAATTATTTTAATAAATTATAAATTGTTAGACATATATTACCATTAATAAATACATATATATATAGACATACACCAATAACATAAAAATAAAATTCAAATATATATATAATACATTAAAATATTAAAATAATTATAATCTTTTTAAAATACATTTTACACTACATTAACTGAAACAGAGAAAATGTTGGATAGCAGAGTGGATAAAATTACTATTCCCACTCTGGAGAGTGCAACAGTTGGGAAAGTGTTGGATAGCAGAGGGAATAAAATTACTATTCCCACTCCAACAAATGCAACAGTAGGAAAAGTGTTGGATAGCAAAAGGGGAAAAATTACTATTTCTACTCAAGAGAGTGCAAGAGTAGGGAAAGTGTTGGATAGCGAAGGGTAAAAAATTACTATTCCCACTCCATTGAATGCAACAGTAGGGAAAGTGTTGGATAGTGAGGGGTAAAAATGACTATTCGCAGTCTAGTGATTGCAACAATAGTGAAAATGTTGGATAGCGGAGTGTAAAAATTACTATTCCCACTCCAGTAAGTGCAATAGTAGGGAAATTATTGGATAGCGGAGGTGTAAAAATTACTATTCCCACTCCGGAAAGTGCAACAGTAGGGAAAGTGTCGGATAGCGTAGGGGTACAAATTACTATTCCCACTACAGTGAGTGCAACAGTAGGGAAAGTGTCGGATAGCGTAGGGGTAAAAATGACTATCCCCACTCCAGTGATTGCAACAGTAGGGATTGTGTAGGGGTAAACATATCTATTCCCACACCAAAGAGTGCAACAGTAGGGAAAGTGTTGGATAGCCTAGGGGTAAAAATTACTATTCCCACTCCAGTGAATGCAACAATAGGGAAAGTGTTGGATAGCAGAGGGGTAAAAATTACTATTCCCACTCCAGTAGGTGCAACAGTAGGGAAATTATTGGATAGCGGAAGTGTAAACATTACTATTCCCACTCCAGAAAGTGCAACATTAGGGAAAGCGTTGGATAGCACAGGGGTAAATATTACTATTCCCACTCCAGTGAGTACAAAAATAGGGAAAGTGTTGTATAGCAGAGGTTTAAAATTAATATTTCCAAAAAATTAAAAGAAAAAGAAAAACGAATCAAAATAGTAACTACAATACAAAAATTGTTAATGACACAAAAATAAAAAACATATAAAAAATTACAAAATATAGAAAATAATTTAATGTTGAAAATACAAAAACATTAATTAATGAAAATGTAACAACAACATTTTACAAACAAATAACTGTCTTTAAAATAAATTAATTATAAACAAAAAATATTTATCAATGATTTTAAAAAAAGTTACTTCCCAACATATTCCCCAATAAACACACAAACAACTCCTGCAGATTTGACACAATTAACATATTTACCAATTATTATTTATAATTTACAAACAACTAATAATTAATTATTAATAAATGAATTGCCACAAACAACACTATGAAATCATAATGTAAAATAAATACTGATAAATAAATAATATTAATTACTTTATTGTAAATAAATTATTTTCCACCCTATTCCCCTATAAACCTACAACCCGCTTCTAAAAAAATAACTCTATTAACATAATTATTAATGAAATAATCATTAACAATTATTCGCCAATTAATAATTAATGAATAATAAATTAATTCTAAACACTAATAAAAAATATTACTTTATTATAATGAAATTACTGTGTAGTATTTTACAAATAATTAAATAATATCATTCATGGTAGTCCAATGTTAACGAGTTGGAATGTTATGTATGTAACATGGTTCTATGTTTGGAGAATGTAAAGTGGTCAGTTGGATCTGATCACTGGCTTATGATGGATGGGATCTTTCTCTTGGAATACAATGCATTCAACCAGCCTTCCTGTGTCTTCAATCATATTTATCAGGAATGCTTCACTGGCGTAGTCGATAGTTGTGTTGGAGAAGATCCTAACTCAAAGGATTGGTGAGAGATCATTTTGGATTTACTTCAATTTCATCAAAGACTTATTTAAAGACTTAAAGTCTTAAAGACATATCTTTCATCAACAAACAAGCTGTTACATTGTGAAATACAAGAAGAATTTTATTGAAACTAAAAAAAAATCTTCATTTAATATTTCTGTGAATTAATTTACATTTATTACTATATTCAGTATTTATTATTTAAGCTGTATGTAGTTCAAGTCTCATACTCATTTCAACTGTGGTTGTAGTGACTGTTTTGTATTTGTTCTCCATTGTAAGAGAAATTCATTCTGAAAATGTTTGCAATTGACTGTTATGAATATTAGAGAACATTTTATTTTGTTGATGCTGTAGTACAGTTTAAATGTTTTTTTTGGGAAGCGTACACTGCGTATGTGGAGCAATGAGTCTGTGAGGAGACCTTAACTGGAAAAGCGGTGACTCTTATTATCTTGAGCTATATTGAGTCAGTGTAAGAGGAATTCTCATGTACGGTGTACTTATGCTGAAAAGCGAGCGAGTCATCATCTGGAGTTATTTGGATTTTAATCAGAAAATTTTAGCTTGTGCAACTTGATTAAATTTACAGTTCAAACTTTTGAATGTTGCGAGAATCAAAATTGTATCACGAGCGATAACATTTCCAAACCGCTCGTAGCGTGCTGACTTGAACAACGGAGTTATTTTCAAAAGTATACTGCTTACCTTGGACTTCATGCACTCTTTGGAGCTTTCATTATCTGCCTTTCTTCAAGTGTTCTCTACTCCTCGAATCCATTACGTCAGTCGTCTTCAGCGTAGTGTGGTTGCCCAGTGAACTCTTCTTCAGTGGATTGCAACTTCATCACGCGCGTTGAGTGTGCGAAGCGGCCATTTTCTTAAATGCTGAAACTTTATTCAAGCGACAGACGGACACAGATTTCTGTGGATGTTACGGTGTGTGCGGGTGTCACATAATATTTGTAACATTTTAACCAGTAAGTAACCTTTCAGTACTTTGATTTCAATGATGCACACATTTCATGTATAACTTTACAAATCGTGCATACTTGTGAGCTCTCTTCTGTTCTTTGTTGCGTGTTTGACTTCAATGATGCGCACATTCAAAAGTAACAGGGGTTTTGTATTAAGCCTTGTTTTTGGGAGTTCTTTTGAGGGGTATTTTTTTCATGAGTAACAACTAAGTCTTGACACTCCAGTGACACACACACTATTGTTCATCTTAAAAGCGTGCTCTGTCGATATAATCTGCAGTGGCACACACACTATTGTAATATTTCAGTGATAAACTCACTATTTCATGATTATAGCATTTTCTGCCAACTCAGTGGCACACACACTATTATAATATTTCAGTGATACGCTCATTATTTCGGGATTATAGCGTTCTTTCAAATTAATTTTATTGTGGTTTTGCATTTGAGGATATCGTTGATACTGTGTTGATTTAACCTTGTGCGTCTACATTTTAGCAGTGCTATCCACATATAAGCTTGAAGTTTAAAAAATAAAAAACTGGATAAATCTAATGAACTACTTTAACTTAAGCAGTATATACTTTACTATAATAGACATTTTAGCTATTTTCTTTATTGTGTCACAATGCAAAATTCACTGCAACTCCGTTTTTCCTATCTAAGCCAGGTTCTCCTCCTATTAATTGGAAAAAATGGAAGGTTGTTTTTGAGAGATATGTGAGAGTGTGTGGTCCTGCTATCAGTGCAGAGAGAAAATCTGCATTGCTTCTTCATTGTTTAGGGTCCAAGGGTCAGGATGTATTTGACCTTCTACCTGATCTCTCTGCCACAGATGCCAGAGGCTTAAATGACTACGAAATATGTATAAAATAACTTGATAACCACTTCCTTTTCTAAAGTTATTACTATACTGGAGAGGTATGAGTTCGCAAAGTGTAAGCAGAAGTAGAATCGATTGAAACATATTTTACCCACTTAAGAAAACTTGCTTCTTTGTGTCAATTCGACAATCTTACCGATGAGCAGATACGCAACCAATTTATGTTTGGATGTACCATAGAAAAGGTTATGGAGGAACTCTGGTTGCGTGACAAGCCAACACTGGATGAAGTTTTAACAGTGGCAAAAAGAATAGAGCATTCGATAAAATGTGTGGCAGTCATTAAAAAGGATAGCAGTAAGGAGGTAAAGGTTCATGTCGTTAAGGAGAACGTTGAGAAGTCTCTATCTAAAAACAAGAACGACAACATGAAATCCAGTAATTAAAGAAAATATTATAGGTGTGGCAAATCTGATCATTTTGCCAATGATAGGAAGTTTCCGGCACTTAATCAAACCAGTAGTAAATGTAAGAAAAAAGGTAATTTTACATTATATTGGAAAACCAAACAAAAGAGCAAGGTTAAGAAAGATGAGGTTTATAATGAGGATGAAGGTGAATCTAGTTCTGAGGATATTGAATGTGGTCAGATAGTGGTTCAAGTTGAAAGTAATCAACAACGTAAACAGAGTCCTTTTGATGAGATCTTAATTGAAGGTGAGTCAACAAGAGTTCTTTTTGATTCAGGTGTGAAAATTACTACAATATAAAATGAATTTTATGTTAAGAAATTGAAAGGAAAAGGTGTATTGTTAAAACCTGACATAGCTCCTCTTTCTTATGACAGGTAGCCTATCAAATTACATGGTTATTTTGTAGGTCTAATAGAATTCAAAAATAGGTTAGTATCTGGTAATATCTATGTTTCCAAGAGAGGTGATAGCTTAATTAGTTGGTTACATCAAGGTGACTTAGGGGTTTACCTTGATCCCAATGCTGATCCTCCAATTCAACTCAGAGAAAATATTTGTTCTGTGACAAAAAATTGTGGCAAGGAAATTGTGCACAAGTTGAAGTCAGAATTTCCAAATGTTTTTAAGAAAGAATTAGGATGTTTAGAAAGATACTGTCATAAGATTCAAGTAAAAGGAAATTCCATTCGTATATGCTCTAAAGTAAGAAATGTTCCCATAGCTGTCAGGAATGACATGAAAAGATGAATTCAAAAGTTGAAAGAAGGGGGAATTATTGAGGAAGTCAAGGGTATGGAATGGTTGGCTCCGGTCGTGGCAGCACGCAAAGCCAACAGGGATCTTCATCTCTGCATAGATTTGAGAAATCTGAATAAAAATGTTGTGGTTGATAGGTACCCGTTACCTAATATTACAGAACTTTTGGTTCTTCTTGGTGGGGCTCAGATATTCAGCGAATTGGCCTAACATCTGCCTATCACCAGATAGAATTGCATGAGTCTTCTAGAGACTAAACTTCCTTTATTACGCCCTTTGGTACATATAGGTTCAAACGCATGCCTTGTGAACTAGTATCCACTTCTTCTGTATTCCAGCGAGTTATGGAAAAAGTTCTCAAGGGTCTTCCTCGTGTGTGTGTATATATCAGTACGATATCCTTTATTTGCTAAAGATGTGTGTGAGCATGATACTAGACTGAGAGGAGTTTTAAAGAATTTGAGCAATCATAATCTTACAGTCAAATCTGAAAAGTGTAATTTTAGATCTAATGCAATCAACTATCTCCCTCTGTTAAATCTATCTTGATCACTGATGCAAGTGGATAGGGGTTGGGAGCAGTTTTGCAACAACTTAGTTCTTCAGGGATCCAAACTGTTACGTTTCTGTCAAGGTGTTTGAGGGACCCTGAAAGATGCTACTCTGTGGTAGAAAGAGAATCCCTTGCAGTAATCTGGGCAATACATTTTTTAAAAATTATTTGGGGAGTTGATTTTGAGGTGCATTCAGACCATAAACTGTCGGTTGACATATTTAATAAAAAAGGGTTTGGATTCTATTTAAAGTAGGATATCTAAGTGGATTATAAGCTTGCAAAAAAATAGCTTTGAACTTAAGTCTTTACCTGGCATCAATAATGGGGTTGCTGATGTGTTATCCCGTCTTGTTCCTCCTGACACTTCTAGTGAATAAAGAGTTGATGATGATGATGAATGGGTTTGTGTTGTGGACCAGGATATCATCTCTGAGGAAAAGTGGTGTGACAAAGTTATTTGTGACCCCATTTCAAGTGGGGTAATGTCTCTAATTAAAAAAGGGTAGAATAGTAGCAAATGTGGGTCTGAAAACACTAAAACTGTTTGGTCATTGCAGAATGAATTAGCTATGGACAGAGGTTTAATATTTCATTGAACACAATTAGTTCCTCCCTGCAGTCTCAGGAAAGAACTTATTGATTTGGTTCACACATCTCATTCTGGTATTTCAAAGTGTAAAGAGCGATTAGGCATGTCTTATTGGTGGCCAGGGATGGACAAGATGGTTGAAAGGATCATGAGAGATTGTGTTCCGTGTTTGCTGAGCGACAAATCTAAATGTACTCATGAGCAACCCATGATGTTAAGAAAGCATCATAATAGGCCTTGGCAAGATATTGGATTGGACATAGTTGGTCCTATCCATGGTAAGGGTTCATCATCTTATGCTCTAATTATAATTGATATGTATTCAAGGTGGCCAATGACATTTTTTCTATCTGGGATTGAAACTAATTGCATAATTCAGTATTTGTAGTAGAAGGTTTTCCGAAACTTTGTTGAGCGACAATGGTGTACAATTAAGTTCCAAAGAAATGGAGTATTATCTTTCTTCTAAGGGTGTTGCACACAAGACATGTTCTTTATATCAACGACATTATTAAGAGATTTAATAGGGTTGTTAAGGAATCAATAATGTTAGCTAAATCTCAATCTTTGGACTGGAAAAAAGAAGTCCAGAAAAAGGTGGAAGAGTATAGGTTGTCTCCACATGCTACCTCTGGTAAAACGCCTTTTCTTCTGTTTAGAGGTAGAGTGCCTAATACAGTGGTTGAGCCTTCTTGGGTCAATAGGTATGAATTGTCTAAAGGGAAAGAAAGTTCATGTAATGGTCGTGCGATACAGAAGAAAGATGAGGAAAAAGCCAAACTTAGGAAAAAATATTTTGATTCTAAAAATGTTGTTAAGAAAACCATTCTAAAGATCGGTGATTGGGAAATTATAAAGCGCCCTAGGATGTTGGTAGGTTCCTAATCTAAATTCATTGAACCAATAAAAGTTATTAAAGTTTTAAATAATGCTATACAGACACAAGATCATTGTATTTGGAATTTAAATAGGGTGGTGATTGTCAAGGGTAAGCTTGATGGTATCAACAAATTGACAAAGTCATGCCTAATCCACGTTGTTCAATCAACAAAGGTGATAATCTTATTCTTAATGCCCGTCATTCATCAAGGATTGTTCAACCACCTTCTCGTTATGATGATTTGGTATAATCATTTAATCTCTTTAAAAAAAAATCTTCATGTTTTAGTATTGGTATTTGGCAAAGAAGGGGGATGTGTAGTATTTCATAAATATTGAAATAATATCATTCATGGTAGTCCATTCTCAACATGTTGGAATGTTATGTATGTAACATGGTTCTATGCTTGGAGAATGTAAAGTTGTCAGTTGGATCTGATCACTGGCTTGTGATGGATGGGATCTTTCTCTTGAAATAAACTGCATTCAACCAGCCTTCCTGTGTGTTCAATCATATTTATCAGGAATGCTTCACACTGCCTACCTATTCCCCTATACACCAACAACCCACTCCTAAAATTAAATGACACAATAAATATAATTAAAAATGATTACATTAATAAAAGTTAAAAAATGATGTATTATAAAAAATAATAAATACATTAAAAATACTAATGAATAAACATGAATAATTGCTTTCTTATAATTAAATTACTTCCCACCCTATTCCCCTTTAAACCCATAACCCACTCATAAAAAAATAACACAATTAATATAATCAAATATTTTTAAAAAAAATAATAACCAATTAATAGTTCATGAATAATAAATCAATTAAAAATCCTAATAAAAAAAAAAAATACTTTCAAATAATTAAATTACTTCCCACTTTATTCCCCTATAAACTCTCTGTGCACCAGTCTTACCCAACTGCTTTCCCCGATGGTATGGCGAATAAAGCCGCCTGTAGTTCTCAGGCAGTATAACTCCCCTTAGCATCAATCTTTCCTCATCTGTGATGCTGCTTAATTGATCTGCCATGCCAATATCTAAAAGCGAGGAGCCACAGTCAGGGACACCCCTACACAGATCAGCATAATAACCTTTGGAATCCTCTCTAATTTCACAGGGGACAATGACTATATATTCTTGCATATTCTTTACTTTGCTAATACAGCCGGCTACACTCTGTTGCCGTGCCCTAACTGCAAAAAAAAAGGCCAGATGCGCTCACTATACTTGTAGGAGTCCTGTCTTTTGGGCAGAAACTTCCCAGCGGTTTTCTCTGCAAAATATTAATTCAGAAGAGCCTTAGTTATAACTATTAGGTTCAGAACGGGGACAGAATCTTTCCAGGTTTTTACAACACAGATTAATTCTGCGTCCAACTACTTAGCATTTGATAAAGCTCTCTGCTGTGTCCCAGCCCCTGATTGGTAATGCTAAAACTGAGGGTTTAAACCCTAACCTCAGGCTTTAAATGCATCCTAAACTATTCCTGCAGATGCACCTTCCTTTATTCAGCTAAAAAAACATGATCCAAGACTTCATTTGTTTGACACAGTCAGAACCCAGCAGCAATCCCCTGTCAAATGTTTATTTTCAAGGTACACGAGACAGCCCTGTCATATGAAACTCAAAAATATTTGGATTATGGTCAGACACGCTCTAGGAAATAGCTCAACCTGTGCCCCTTTGGCCAATGTGAGTGATGCAAAAAAATAGTCCAGCCTGGCAAAGTTGCCATGGGAAGCGAATAATAGGTGTATCCTGGGTCAGGGGCCTTCAATGAGGCCCAAACACAATCAGCCCTAATTCCTTCTGAAAGCGACCCAGCGACTTAAAATATTACAGCTTGCACCCAGCATAACATTCTGCATAGCCCCCCTGAGCTATTTAGATTAAAATCCCCACAAACAACAAATATAAACCCCCCCAATACCACCCCAATGAAGCAAATACCATGCTGCTATTGCATCCTATATTTTGTGCAAGGTCTACTTTACACCTAACTGGTGCCCACACACTCTCCTGGCTATATCCATATTCATAGTGTTGCTGTTCTTTTAAAAAAGAAAAACACATCATCATAATTACAATTACATCCACTTGCTTTGTATTGATTATCACACCGTCACTCAACCAACTTCCACCCCATCCCAACCCCCTTCTTCTCCTTGACAAGCCTCCATACCCACCTCTACTCCCCTCCCTCGACCCCACCACTAGTGAAAGCAGCCTGACCGGACAGGTCTGTGAGATGGAGACCGGAGGTCAACATCTCGGAGCCCCCCATTACCCCCTCTCAGATGTAAGTCCTTTCGTTCCTGCCTCAAAACAGTGCCCACTGAGAAAGGAGAGAAAAAGAAAACCAAAAGATAAACCATCACTAATATTACGGTAATCAGGCCAATTCATATTGAAGGTCCCAGCATTTATGCAATTCTACTGCCTACCGAGACCTGACACAGATATTCTTTGGCTTTAAAGTTCTATTTCATATAGGTACCCTAATATAGGCTCAGGTAACATGGTAACCCATCACCTATATTCTTCCCTAAATCACATACATTACTGTTCTTTAAGACTGACCTTTTACCTAGATACAACATTGCATTCAGAATTCAGGATTTTACCTGGTAAAAATGGCATGCATTATCAATGAGGATTCTTGGAAGCGCAGCAGGGCTAACATCTCCTGTATAGTATCTATGTACAAGGTTCATTCTCAACGTCATCGTAAGTCTTACAAAGTAATGCAACAAGGTGGAACTCATGGGGAGACCTATGGGTATATATACATAACATGTTGCTAAGATAGCCAGAGAAAACCAGTACTTCCCGGCCGACAAATTGATGGGAGACGCTGAGCTTTCTGCATGCAGACACTCCAGCTCGCATTGGACTAACATCCCTAGTGGGGTGTCCAACCTGAGATCAAGACAGGGTCCCACAGTCTGTCAATTCAGGTCATGGAGTTGACTTTATCCTAGAGGGATTCTTGGCTTAAGACCTACACACATGCTAGGTACACTTAGGTACATCTAGTTAGGGAGACATCAGAGTAGTACGCACTTTTATTGTCATGTATTTTATATATACTTGTATGTATTCATTATTATCGCAAGATGGTAACACCGTGCACCCCCCACCCGCACACCCTGGGGTCCCGCAACGGGCCCCCAAAGCCAAAACTGCCTACCTTTCCATGGTGGGGTCTCCACCATGGAAAGGCAGTTCAGCGCCATGATGATAATATGGATGGCGGTGCCACCATATTCCTGGGCTTTTCCGCCCGGTAGGCAATGGGGCGGATTGCCTTCCAGCAGAAAACCAGCAGACGGTCCTCCTCCAACATCATAATGTGGTGGGGAAAAGAAATGCGGGCGGAGGAGTTTAGCGGGTGGATCGCCACAGCCATACGGCATTGGTGATCCGCCCACTATTGTAATGACCCCCCTAGTAGCACAAGTGACTGAGCAAAAGATAGTATATTGTTTCCGCAATCCTGAGGGATTAGGGTTGTCATGTTCGATGGTTGCCAAGAACTATTCTCTCCTTGGTAAGAGGAGATTCTAGTGGCACTGTGAGCTAGCTGATACAGAAGGCCAACATATCTGGTGAGGGGTATTTAGTATCAGTCTGACACCAGTCCTACAGTGTATGGTGTCTGAATGCACAGATCCTGTATATGTTTTTATAGGAACTACATGACATCCCACTATGGGTTGGGTACTTATTTAACAGTACAATCTGAGTAGTTCAGTCGTGCTAAGTCTCAGAGACTCCTACTCACAATTCCCCAGAGACGTCTGGAGTGGGTAGGCACAAACTCTGCCACAGCTGAGTAGGGAAAATTCTATTTATTGGCTGTTGGTTAATCAAGCTTGAAGGACACATTGTTCCTACAATTGTGTAAAACTCCTTATCTTAGTTCCCTTGAAAATCTCTTTTAAAACAACGAATAGGGATAAAGTTGTGAAGGGACAAAATCTCTCAGCAGTTTTAAAGGTGCCCTCCCCCATACAAGAAATAAAGTAAGACTGGGTCCGCTTGTAAGAAAAGGAGTGATGTGGCCAGTATTAGCGACCTATACACCACATCCTGACATTAAAACAATGCCTGGACGAAACTTACTTACACTTCACAAAGAATTGATAAAACGTTACAGAAACATGACACAGTTCACCCTGAGGGCACTTACAGGCCAGCCAGCTATTGTTACAACTAACACAAATACAGTTTAAGTGCTATATTCTGGCTGAATAATCCATTTGCGATACCCAGTGTTGTTTTGTATTTTTTCTCCACAATGTTATTTATTAATGTGACACTGTGTGCATTTTGTACTGCAAATGTCTTTTTGCAGGGGTTTAAATATCTGTTGTCCAAAACTAGACGATATGAGTTGTCATGTTATATGATCGGAAACAAAGGAATATTCATTCGAGAGGTGCAAGTTTCAATCACTTCTTGATATTCATTTGATCTAAAATCTGTTTTTTTAGCTTCTTGCTTTATTGGATACCGCATCTGTGGAGTCGGAGTATTCTTGAATGGAATTATATGTTGGCTTGAATCCTCATTCCAACCAACAGGGTTTAAGTATACAGATCGAAAATTCCCCACACTAATTGTGTGTGATTAATTTTACTGTGTGCAGTCGTACAACGAGTACTTACACCACTGGGGACAGAGTGGATTCAAAGATGAAAAATGTGGCACAAAACACTTTAGGAATAGGTAGTAGAGTTGAAAAACTAACTACCAATGGCTCACATGATACACACACTGCGTCATCAACGTTATGGCGTTGACATTGAAGGGAATTTATTTGCTGACAAAGCCGCAAAGGGGGCAGTAAGCCCGGCTTCGGTAGCTGCAATCACTCATTCAAAAACGAGAATAGACAGTGAGATTATGGTTGCAATTTATGTTACATGCAATAGATCATCACCACTAAAAAAGTTTCCACTCAAATACTCCTGCAAGTTAGATGCCAATATCATTTCATTTGCCCAGATTCCAGGAGTGGGCAGCAGATGAATGGCTCTACCATTAAACGATCAGCTCAGACACGTTTATTTATATCAGACAGACCTCTAGCGTGTGCTTATATGGACCATTGTGGCCCCTTACAAACAGATGGGGACTACAGATATATCATGGTTGCAATAGATTCCTGCTCCAGATTCCTATGGGTGTGGCCCCAGCGCACGGCTGACACTTGAACTGTTATAAAAGATGTGCGAATCTTTTTAAGGACATTTGCAATTGGCATATTACATTCTGACTGTGGCCCCATGTTTAGCTCTAGGGTTTACAAGGAAGCCATGGGAGGTTTGGGTGTAGCATTGCAGTACTCCTCTCCATACCATCCTGAGGGAAATTTGGTTGTAGAGAGGAAAAACCAGGACTTAAAGCAATCTTTAACAGCTAGAGTATTAGGTTTGGGTAGTAGTTGGGTCAAACATTTATATGAAGTGCAAAGAGCATTGAACAATATGCCAAGAAGTTCCCTAGGGGGTGTCAGTCCCTATTTGGGACGAGAATTTGGGTACCTGATCTTGATTGTGAAAGCACAGTGGTGGATGTTAAACCTTTTGACATCCATAAACGTTTGGCTGTTTTACAGGATCTGAATGAATCCAGGGCTCTGCAAAGCAATGTCCGGGTAAAGCGGACTACTACTGGGGAAATCAAGTTAGTCATGGCAAGACCTGTCGGGTCCCTAAAGTTGTGGTTCTCTCATAGAGAAAAGTGTGAAAAATAAGAAATTTGGGCCATCATATAGAAAGCCTGTACCTGTCCTGGAAGCTGAAGGAACAAGAAATGTACTTCTGCCACCTCTTGCTAGAAAAATGGAGAAAATAGTCATCTTGTTGACCTGATAAAACCACACTATTTGGATAATACTGAATAGTAGACCTCATTGACTCCTGAGTAGCTGACAACTTCCATTCGCTACTATACAGGAAGTTCAAACAGAAAGACTCATCATGTTTGAAGAGTACCCAGCACGGAATGGTGGACTATGCAATAATGCCATGGAACTCATTCCTCTTGAAAATTAAGTTAAAACTCAAATTCATAATCAAAATGAAAGACAAATTTCTATTCAACCACACACTGATATCTACATCAACATGCCTCAACAAGAGCTATCCATAAGTTCAACTAAACCAGTGGAACTACCAAAAATAGATCAAAGTGAATCTGGCTATTTCATCGACTTTGGTATGTTTTCATTGGATCCAAGTGAACTTGAAACAATGCCAGCCCCAAAAACTTGTCACCAGCAAATAAAAGACTTTTGATCCTTCTTAAAAAGACATACCTGGTATCACCTTGGATAGAACTTTGGGTAATCACCGGGATACCTTTCTTTCTATTCTGGATAGGCTTGGTAACTGTTGCTAATTATTGGAACGTATCTTAGACAAAGCTCTATAGCATCAAAAGTGAATATGATTCTGAAACCTCACCTTTCATCACATCGTGAACACAGAGAATTGCCATCAATGAACATTTTAGCAGTTCCTATACCCAATGGTATAGTGTGGGACAAGGTTGATTACAATATATTTGGTCCGACCGAACCTTTAAAAATACCACATTTATTTAAAATATCCTTAAATGGTATCATTACCTCCAAGACATTCTCCGATGATTGGGTTTATGAAGGTGTAAATAATATGTTGTCTGATTTAGAAAAATCTGTTGCCTTTTCTAATAGTGAAATGTTGGAAGACACATCAGATTTTGAAACAATGTATTGCTATCAACATTATGGTCATAATTTTTTGCATAAATCAGCTAATCCCGGAAATGTTTTACATACCACAATGGGAACATTGTCCAACACTGCCGAAAAGCAGTTCAAAACATTTGTACAGAGATTTCAATATTTTCAGGTGTTTAACACATCAGATCCAACCTCTAAATATTATAAGGTTGCGGACCTATGGGATTTCTTATTGGTTCCCAGAAAGCCATGTCAAAAATGTTTCTTATATGCTTTCTATAATGAAATCAGGAAAATCTTCCAACAAGAAGCTGCGGAATGTTTCGAGAAATAGATAGGATCAACTTAGAGAAAGCTTTAGCTGTAGTTGACAATGGTATGACTACGTTAACTTCTAGGATATATTCACTGGGCAACATTGCATCTTCTGCTCTTGATGTACTAGAACAAGATCTGTCCATACTACAGCATAGGGATTCACACTTGTGTTCTATTGAGTTATTAAGCTGGACACTGCTATCTTTGCTCGTATGCTATGTGCCCTGGCTTTTAATCAACAGTGCGTATCTGTTTTACGCATACAATCTGACAAAAAAACAAACAATGGGAAGCAAAATATACAATGCTGTGTATTGAAAAAGTGGCAGAATCTTCGTCCACAGAATGGTTTATCCATGACCATATAACTCTACTGTTCACAACTTTCCAATTCCAGTATTGCCTAAAACAACAGGTAGATATGAAGAAATGGGTAGAGAATTCATCAAGGATTTTTGTAAATTACCGGACAGATTTCAGTGCAGGAGTGAGGAGTTAGAAGTGATTCTGAGCGGTACAAATTGTGAGAAAGCTTTGAGTGGATCTCTCATATGCCAGGATACTATGATGCACGGGCCCGTAATGGTTCAGTAGCTAACTTATCCTGTCACTTAAGGGGTGCCCCAGCAGCCGTGATTACACAAGTGTTCAAGCTACTTTTGAATGGGAGTTACTTAATGCTTAACTATCTAGGTTGTTGTGGGATACTTCTGGGCATCGCATATCAGGTAACCATGAGGTCCAAGGTTACTTGTTGTATGCAAGAATTGCTTCCACCAACACAAACAGTCAGGGAGGCGCTGTTATGACCTTCACTAAATGTTTCTTTCATATGGTTTGATACTTTGAGCAGAATGAAACCCATCCTTCTACAGTAGACCGTGTCCTTAACCTCTGACCGAGAGACTTTTGATCTCCAGATTCTGAGAACTTCAGCCGATATACAGGCATTCAAACATACGACTGCTGCTTCCTTTTTGCAGAAATGGTAAATCATATCTTTAACATCTCTGATACAATGGATATTATTGAGATATTTAGGAACATAGGTTCAGGACTGTTCAGTACCTTTCAGACGGTTTTCGGAGTTATACCAAACTTTATACACTCCATATTCGAAAACATTTTTGGAGGATTTCCACTGATCCTGTTTCTAAGAGCAGGTATTCTGATCGTAATTTTTCTACTTCAAAATGGACATCCTAGTCACCAAGGAGATGGAAACAGTACTCCTGGAGTGAAAATACAGTGATCGCATGATACAATATCTGGGCATACCTCGCCTGAGAGAAATAAGTGCATCTTGGATCTTGTCATTTAAACCATTCTGGATGGACTGCATCTTACCTGTCCTCTGATGCCTGTTTTGTGGAGAAGAATGGGTGTTGGATCTCTATCTGACACTCCCATTATGTGCGCAACCAGACGTTGATGCTTTACTGGACCCAATAACGGCCCATGTTCTGCAGTGTCGCCAGCATATTCCAATGTTGATGGCAGCATTCCTACAGCCTCCACCGGTAGTCACGGCTCCAGTTGGAATTGATACAGGCTCATCTGCAGACAAAAAAGTCTTGGACGGAGCACAGGCTTCCCCAGCATAGCTACAGCCAGTACAGAAGATAATCTGTGCTCAATTGACGTAATCTGCGAGGTCTTACAGGGATTGTCGTCTATGAAGGCAGGCAACAGTAATGTTGCGTCTACCAGCCTGGACTCATAAAAAATTGCCTCATTGTGTGCTGGAAGAAAGTCAGCCTTTTTTATAAAATCTAAAATCGGAACTCAAAAGCAAATTGACACTCTTTATGCACTTGCATAGCTTTCAGACGCTTGTAGTAGTTTGAACTATACATACGGACATTTTAGAGCTCTGGCTTGAGTGATAATTTAAATTTTTTCATTTGTTTTATCATTTTATTAGCGTGATTACTATTGTTTTCTTATAGATATTTGCGTACCAGTGCCTAGTCAGCCTAGTAGCAAGTTTAGAATTTGAATTCTGTCATCCAGTCGGATGAGGAGTGGGTGTTATATTCCATATAGGTACCCTAATACAGGCTCAGATAACTTTGTAATCCTTCACCTATATTCATCACTACATTACATAAATAACAGTTCTTAAGGACTGACCTTTTACCTATATACAACACTGCATTCAGAACGCAGGATTTTCCCTGGTAAAAACCACATATATTATGCATGAGGATTCTTGGAAGCACAGCAGGGCTAACATCTCCTGTATAATATCTATGTACAAAGTTCATTCTTAACATCATCCTAAGTCTGGCAAAGTAATGCAGTGAGGTGGAACCCATGGGGAGACCTATGGGTTTTCATACATCACAGCTTGCTAAGATAGCAAGAGGAGACTAGGACTTCCCAGCCAACACACTGATGCGAGACACTGAGCTTTCTGCATGCAGGCACTCCAGCTCGCAGTGGTCTAACATCCCTTGTGGAATGTCCAACCTGAGACCAAGACAGGGTCCCACAGTCTCTCAATTCAGGTAATGGGGTTGACTTTATCCTAGTGGGATTCTTGACTTAACATCTACACACAAGCTGGGTACACCTAGGTACATCTGGTTGGGGAGACATCGGAGGAGTACGCACCTTTATTGTCATGTATTTTATATACGCGTATGTATCCATGATTCTCGCAAGATAGTAGAACTCTATCATCCTTTTATTTTCATACGGCCAGATTCATGAAACGAAAATCGGCTCGCAAAGGGCCACATTCTGAGAATCTGGCCATTTGCGAGCGCAATTTTTGCATTTGGGATTCATCATCCCAAATGCAAAAATCGCTATTACAGAATTCGCAAATTTGCAAGCAATTGTATTTAAGGAATCTCTATTTGAGATTCCTTAAATGGAATTCAGGATACATTTAAAAAATGCGAATTCGCAATTTTGGGACGCTATTTACCACGAAGTCAAACCTCGTGGTAAATAGCGGAAACTTAGAAAAATGCACTTTTTTAAGTTGTATGTTACACACACACATGTCCTTGGGACATGTGTGTGCGTAACACCAGCATCCAATGTCATTTCAGGGGTGCAACAGGGTGTCCTTTGGACACCCCTGCACCCTTGAAATCGCAAACTCAAAATGTGATTCGCTAATAGCGATTCACACTTTGATTTGTCATCCCATTCATTCCTATGGGCCTTTAGGCCCATAGGGATGACTGGGGAGTTGTTCCTTATTTGCGATTAGCAATTAGCTAATCGCAAATAAGGAAGCTGTAGGAATCGTATATAAAGTTGCGATTGTACATGAATCCCTTTGTTGTGAGTCTGTAATAGCGATTCCTTAATAATCGCTATTACAGACTCGCAAAACGGGACGAATCTAGGGGTATGTGCTTCTAATCATTTATATCTGTTACTATCTGACGGTTGTTGCGGCTCATCTATTTTACAACAGTATAAAAACTGTTCAATAAACACTTATTGAAAACGCCCAGATTTTTTATTCTGTGTATCTCTTGGAGACAGACTAAGTAAGCATGAGTGACTGATTGAAAGGTAGTATATTGTTTCCACGATCCCAATGGATAGGGTTGTCATGTTCGATGGTTGCCAAGAACTATTCTCTTCTTGGTAAGAGGAGATTATAGGGGCACTGTTAGCTAGCTGATAAAGAAGGCCAACATATCCGGTGGGGGTGTTTAGAATCAGTCTGACACCAGTCCTACAGTGTATGTTGTCTGAACTTGCAGATCCTGTATAGGTTTTTATAGGAACTACATGACAAAAATGTCCAAAGCAAACATTTAACAGAGCAACAGACAATAGTTTTCAGTCTGGCAGAAACCAATAGATATGCTTCAAAGCCAGCATCTTGGAATGGTTTGTTCACCTGTCACAGACACCACCGGTGTTCGATAGTTGTATGGTAAAAGTCAAGGCGCACGAAAAATGACGGTCCTAAGTATGTCCGTCTTGCATCCGGACGGGCTTTCTCAATATAGCCTGGCAAAGGAAATGTTGCCAAAAAATACAAAGATAGCACCTGGTTGTCTTCAGTTCCTGCCACCCTGGACTGATTTATTTTGGGTCATCGGGAACCTGTGTTCACAATGCCTAAGACGCCTCTGGGCATTCGTTGCGCTTTACAAATTTTTGAATCAAATCAAATGTGTACTCGTTGAACTTCCATAGCCCAGTCCCATCCTGACAATTTGAGAAAGGCAGTCTTTAAGGGATCCAGCATGTAAAAGCGTTTATTTCCCCCCCACGGCCTTCTTCAATTCCAAGAAACCGAAGATTGTTCCTGTGCTGTCGGTTTTCCATGTGCTTCAGCTTCCACTGAACATTCGTTAATTGGGACTCATGCAGCTTGGCTTGCTCTTTCAACTCTATGACCACTACCTCCAAGGCTGTAGTCCTATCCTCAGTGCAGCTCAGGTATTCTCCGATCTCAGAGCATGCCTTCCCCACCTTCCGAACTGTGCCTTTCAATTTTTTCATAGCATGTCTTGTCCTTTTCCTATCTGCCTGTGTCTCAGACCTATTTCTTCAATGAACTCAAAACAAAAGCATAACTCAGGGTTTGCAGACATGGTCACAGTTGACTGCGTGGCAGATAAAACTATTTCGTTCAGGACTAGTGCTTCCCCCAGAGTCCCAACTATCTTTGTGTGGGAGTGATCCCATTTGAAGTGGCAGCCAGGTAAATTCTTCGCTCTCCTACTCCACGGTTCTGTGCTGTCTTTCCGGACCTTTTGGTGCTTTGGGAGCTTGAACACTGTTTCAGGTGCTTCTAGTGTACTGGACTCCGAAGTTGAAGAGTTAGTGCCATTAGTTTCACTGAGATATGAGTTAGGGGCCTCTGAGCCTGTCAGGGAAAAGAATGTATCCGCCCTGTCCTAGATAAGATCAGTCACACCTGCTGTTCTGCACTGCTCTATGCTGTGCCCCTTGTTCATTAATTGGGGGCTGCATAACAGATGAAAGGTGGACCAAGAATGCTTACTTGTAGGTAAGTGCTACTAATGGCCGTGGTGCTTGTAGTAATAAATACTGTCCTCAGTTACCGCCATGGCCTGTGAGTAGAAATTGTAATATATTAAATATATACACTTATATACACAAGGTGAGTAATTGTGTTGGGAAAGCACAAGTTAGTTACCAATGTACCAACCTTTGGCCCCCCTTGGGAGCTGAGGAGGAATGAGAGAACTTAATTTAGATTAAGTTGAGGCGGGGATGCAAACCGCTGTGTCCCCAATGCAGGTGTCGTTTTTTACTCACTTAATCGCCGTGGTCCGCGGCCAGAATCAGGCTGTCTCAGGCCTCGCTGTGCTTACGTCGGGTATAGCACGAGACAGCGGTACCCGTCGGCTAAGACTACTTCCTGGTGTGTTTTTGCGCATGCGTGAGGATCGCGCTTGCGCAAGGGAACGGGGAGCGAGTGGGATTGACAATACTGCGCATGCTCGAAGTGTGGACGCTACTTGGGGCGCGTAAACCGCAATGAAGATCGGTTTTAGCATAGGGGTTTTAGTCTTTGTGGCAGAAGTGTGGATAAGAAACCGTTTATTCTGTGTGAGCAGTATATTACAGGTGTGGATGATCAGTGTGCCTAAGTACAGACTGAAAAAGTGGTGAGTAGGCAAGGGACAGGGCTCCTTGTGAGAGAGGATTCCGTTCTTATCTGGGGGGAATTTTTTCGCTACTCGTGCTGCCAGTCTGGCTGCAGGAGATTACGTCAATAAGATAAGGTGGGTGTTGTCCAGCAATTGCATCCTTGATCTTTAAGCATGAAACATAGCATTTTATAAAGAAAATGACAGCGCAAACGGTTTACAGTCGCTAACATGTAGCACAGATTGGGCATATAACAATGCTTATGGAGAATTCTTACAGCATTGGTTCAGATCCTAGGCAATGACATTCATGTATATTAAAGTCAAATGCAAGTATTCCACTCATCAAGAGTGTTGAGTCCCCTCTCAATTGTTTTGCAGCTGTAAATCCATTTGCATTCCAAACAATTCAGGGTGGTCTGTTGGTTGCCTCCCCTTGTATTGGGCAACAGCTTATCTATTACCTGACTTCTTATGTCATTTTCTGAGTGTACGTGTGCGAGGTAATGTTCCACAAGTAGGACTGTGACAACCTTGCAGCGGATTCTGCTTCGATGTTGAGAGATCCGGGTCTTTGTCTGCTGTGTCGTCTGGCGAATGTAGAGTAGTTTGCAGGGGCATTCAATGCAGTAAATCACGTTTTTTTAATTACAGTTGGTGAATGATTTTAACATATGTTTACAATTGTCATACTCAAAACCTTTGTATTGGCGGTGAATTTGCATGCCATGCAGTGATTACATTTATAGTGTCCTAAAATTGGTGGTAAGTTGAGACATGTCTCAATCGTGTTGTTCTTGCTGGTCACAGAGGCTGCCCTTACTAGATGATCTTTAAGTTTACGACCTCTTTCAAAGGAGAATAAAGGAGTCCCTGTGTTAAGCTCCATTGGGTCCAGGACTGACCAGTGTTTTTTTAACTAGTTTAGACAGTTTATTGCTGACTGTGCTAAATGTGGTAACTCAGGTAATTCTGGATAATGCTTTTTTGGCTTGGGGTTGGATTAGGTGTTCGCGGTGGGCATACCAGGCTCTTTTCATGGCCCTTATCACTAGTTTCCTGGGATAACTCCTTGCTGTCAGTTTTTTGCATAGAACCTTAGCCTCTAGAAAAAAAATCTTCTTTAGACTTGCAATTACGCCTAATACTGAGAAATACGCCATAGGGAAGCCCATCCCTGAGAGCCCTGAGGTGAGCGCTGCGGTATTCGAGCAAGGTGTTGCGCTCGGTCGGTTTTCTGAAGAGGGTGGGGTATAATTGATCATCCATGCATTTGATTGTGATATCTAGATAGTCTATTTGGTGCCTGTCATAATTGAATGTAAATTTCAAATCAGGTTGACTTGAGTTAAGCCATTCACAGAATGCTTTCTGTGTATTCTCATTACCACTCCAGATCATCAGGACATCATCAATGTCCCTGCGCCATACGCGGATTTTGTCATGATATGGGTTTATGTTGTTAAGGATAAAGTCAGATAGTAGTTCATCTACAAACTGAATGGCAAAGTTTGGGGTGAAAATTGCCCCCATGGATGTGCCCTTACACTGTATGTAGTATGTATCTTTGAATAACAAATCGTTTTTTGTAGGGCAATATCAAGTAGACTGATTATAAAATCAGTCGGAACCCGATGGGGTGCTGGTTGATCATTTAAGTGCTTTTTGATCACATCCATCCCCTTTTGTTGCGGGATATTCGTGTATAGTTACTCTATGTCAGGAGTGACAAGGAGTTCACTATTGGGGTGGTAGGGTTGTGATTCAATCAGGTTGATAAGATGTGTTGTGTCCTTAATGTAAGTAGTGGTGTCCTGGACTAGATCTCTTATAAAGAAGTCAATATATTTACCTAAAGGTTCCACGACAGAACAACATCCAGAGAGGATGAGTCTACCTCATGGTTCCTCTGCATTTTTGTGCACCTTAGATAGTGTGTTTAGTACCAGGGTGTGTGGTTCTTTGCTGTTAAGAATCAGGAATTCATTTTTGCTACTAAACCCACTATCTAGGGCTTCTTGAGCGATATGGAGAATGGTTTCACTGGTGTTTTTTACAGGATAGCTGGTCAGTTGTTCATAGTGCGCCGTGTTATTCACTTGGCGCATAATTTCTGCCTCGTAAGTGATCCGGTCTCGACTGGCAACCCTGCCACCTTTGTCACAAGGCTTTATCACAATATTGTAATTTTGTTTAAGCCTAGCCAGGCTATTTTTTTCGTCTATGCTGATGTTGTAAGGGGTGAACCTGTAGTTTTCCTTTAGTTTACCCAGGTCTTGCAGGACCAAGTGCTCGAAGGTTATGACCTCAGGAGGCATAGTGCCGCTTGATGGTTTGGAAGTGGACACAGGACGGAGTCCCGTCGTATCAGTCTTTTTGGGGGTGTTGCAATCTTTAAAAAAGGCCTGTAGTCTAACCTTTCTAAAGAAATTTAGGATCGATCTCTGTCTGTATGTTGAACCAGTTAGGTTTCTCAGCAATGACAAATGAAATACCTCTACTCAATTAGGCAATATCTATAGAGTTTAACAGGTGGTGGGAGAGATTGAATATAGGTATTGGCTCCATATTATTCTGTGGTGGTATGTCAGTGTCTAGTACTGGTAACCCCATTGATAGTACCTGTTTCTGGTCTGGCACTCTCCTGGGGGAAGTTGTACCAGGGTCTGGAACTCCCTCTCCCCCTCCTTCTCCCTCTTGGTGGGTCTGTGTTTCTTGGTTGCCCCTGTCTAAAAAATGGGGGTTGGTGTGGGAGGCGGTACTAGGGCCTTCCGCCTCGTCCGAGCTATCAGACTCTACGGAGGAGTTTTGAAGCGGCCCCAAGTACCTGTCGGGAATCTCTGTTGGTCTTGTGGGCCTACTCTAAAGAAATCCTCCTGGAGGCATGGGTATGTCCTCATTTAACTGTAGTTCTTTATATCTTTAGTTACTTTGGTCAATTTTTATGGAGTTCAAAGGCTTGGAAATCCAGTATTGTCCGATCTATCTTGTCTAGAGCAACCTTGGCATCTGCTATGCTATCTAGGTCTCGGATAGCTTGTTCTAGTGCCCGTTTTTCTTCCAGCTCCCTTTTGCTGTGTTTCAGCGCTGTGTCGATGCCTAACACCATCCAGTGGCGCAAACAGGTGGTACCTATAAGGGAGAATCCTGTTTAAAATGTGGGGTCCTGGGTGAAAATAGCTGGGATGTTGCGTATTTGGAGACCTATGGGAATCACTTCAGCTCTTAAGTAGTCTGTAAGCATGCATGCATGTAACTCTGTACGAATGTGTTTTTTCTTTAGTCGTTCAAGCTCCGCTAGTTTTTTGCTAGCTTAATCTGTAGGGGCTCTAGTATTGGTCAGAGGACCCTGAAATAAAGATGGGCCTGTGAGTTTGCTGGCAATATATTCCTCTGTGTAGGTTGTACCTACTGGTATAGACATTTCAAGATTTTTGGTGTGGATAAATTGCTCCTAAATATCCTTTAGAGTTTATAGCAACCACTCAGTGAGTGGACCCTTGCAGTGTAGCCTTTGCGCGTAATATAGTTTCTAAGGACAAGGGTGTCCCATAAAGTGAACCAGGGGTTATAGAGTATATTAGGAAAAACAATGGTTCAAGGGTGGCCTGAGTAGGTCCAAAATAACAAGAGTTTTTTTAGTATCATATTAATTGTAGGAGCAGAGAATGTAGGGTAACATGTGGAAAAATATATTTATTCCATATTTTCAACATGTAAAGATGCGTTTCAGGTGCTCACATAAGTGACAGAGTGCATATCGTGACATGAGTGAATAAAGTGAGAATATACGAAATGTCACATTAAAGCAAAGAGTAATCCACAGAACAATATACAGTGGGGTGGGGGATTTTCCTTGGGTGGGTCGACGATGTTTCGATCTTTACTGATTTATATCATCATCAGGACTAGATGTGCTTCCTGAAACTGTAGTAAGGTAAATTGAATTAGCAATACATCCTACATAATAGATTCTTAACACAGTGTTTTGGTGCTCCCAGTGGCATGATAGACAATAGTTTACATGCACTTTTCCTAATATACTGTACAACGCCTGGTTCACTTTATGGGGTACCCTTATCCTTTCAAACTACTTCATAGTATGACAGCAGCATCTGGATTGAATGGGGAGTCTGTCCGTGGGACTGCAGTGAGCAGCAGGAGAACGGAGGAGCACCGAAGCGTAAGGTGGCAACAGGATCAGGTAAATTTTTTATATTTTATATTTTTGAAATTCAACCCTCTCCACCCCTCCTTGCTGCTGCTGCCCTGCCACTGCATATTGGCAGCAGTCGCGACTGTGCTGCTGAACTCTGCCCTCTGTAAGTCAGCACATGCTTGAGGTGCCAATCCAGTCCTAGGCCTCCGAAGTAGGTTCTGCAGCTGTTTTCGCTTCAGAATCAATGTGGTAGGGACTTTGAGCCAATCAGAACTAATCCATTGCCCTTAGATGCTGATGGAGGAGCCCATCAATGACATCACCTCAACTGACTGTGTGCCTTGACACCAATAGAAAGCACGGCTTGACATTGGTGCAGCATCAGCATCATAAAGAAGATCAACGTATTATCCTTCGTCGACAGCACAGATCAGTGCAAGCGCTTCACCTCCATCCACAGCAATGACCACGATGCAGTGCATCCCTGCCTTCCCACCTCAAGCCTTCGACATTGGCGCTTACTGCATCCAAGGTACTTTTTTCAGCAGGACCTCTCTGAGTCCTGTCGCTAGCCTGCCCTCCACTGCGGCTTGTCCAAACTTTGGATTTACCCCGGTCTTGCAAGACCTCAAGTAACCACAATTGAGCTCTAAGCATTGTTTTTGGGTTATTCTTTAAAAATGTATAATTCTCATTCTGCTTATTGGATTTTTGTAATTTTAGTCTTGTTTTATTTATAAAATCTCTATTTTTCTAAACCTGTGTGGAGTGTTTTGGTGGTGTTTCATGGTGTTACTGTTTGTATGTGTTGCACAAATACTTTACACAGTGCTTCTTTAGATGAGCCTGACTGTTCTGTGCCAAGCTACCAGAGGGGGTGTACAGGTTATCTTTTAATGTGTAATCAGCTTACACTGACCAGAATTATGGTCCCTTACTTGGACAGTGTGCACACCTCTGCCAACTAGTAATCAATTTCTAACAGTGTGTCTCTCCAAGGAACTCCCAAATTCAATGAGATTAGTTATGTGTTATTTTGTTGGCTTGCTTGACACAATTTAGATTGAAAGCACTAGCAAATTAAGCCTTTGGGGGTATGCACCATCTCCCCTGGCAAAATACTGACAACCCTACCTATGGGGCCTGTTATATATATGCTCCACGCAATAGTTTAGGCAAGCCAGAGTCCCTGGTCATTGAATGAATCAAGGGAGTTACTTGAAGTTGGTGTCTCATAAGTTTAAAAAGTGCCTCAGATATAAAAGGGAAAAAGCAAATCACAGCAAAACCTCTGCAATGAAGCGGGCCCATCTTCTGCGGAAACAGTAATGCAGTGACTTGATGCAATGTTGAATATTCAATCATCACACCAGCCTAATATCCAAGGAGTTCAACATTCGGAAATTGGGCTATCACATTTCCAAAACATGTGATCTATTACGAGGCATAAATGTATCATCAAAATGTCAATGAATTCCAGCATAGAAGAATTGAAAATAGCTTTCCCTTATGATTATTATTAATATCACTCTGAATCAGACGAGTGAGGCATCTATTGTATTATTTTTCCATTACATATTTATTTAGTGCCCGATATATTCTGATGCTGCATATTTTAAAGTCATTCAACTAAGTTTATGACGTCACCTTTTATTAGTGCAGCAGCATTTATTATCAGTTAAAGGGTTGTTCAGGCTATTTTTATCTTCACAAGGAGGATATATTTCCTTAAATCTCACTTTTGTTTTACCCATCGTATTTGATTTTTTTTAGCCCAGTAGTTTGATACATCATTATGTTCAACATTGGTAGAATATAATTTTTCTACATCTATAGTAGTGTTTATAACATTATCGATTGTAGGGCTCTGTTCAAGCAGTTTCCACAATTATGTTTTTGTGCTGACTTACAAAATAGTAATGACTTAATCATAGTCTGCTTAGATTGATGCACTCTAAGAGGCCATATTTTTAGTTTTACCAGGCCAACAAACAGTCAGTCATCGATCAGATTTTGCAATCAAGGCTCCGATACCAATGTTTGAACTGAGAAAATGTACACTCCTCAATCTGCATGTACACAGTCAACTGCCTATTTATATAAGGCCTGTACATTTGCTGATTTAAAATCGAGGATAGCTGGAATCGCAAAACGGGATGCACGATTGAAAGTTCATAAAATTTGCGATTCGGTAAAAATCGCAATTTTTACCGAATCGCAAATATTATGCGAATTCCCATTGATTCCTATGGGCCAAAAGGCCCATAGGAATCAATGGGAATTGCGAATTCGCAAATTAGAAATCACAAAATGTTGATGCATTCCATGGGTGCAGGGGACATGTGTGTCTGTAACATGACAGTGTTTTGAAATGCAAATTAGAGCATTTTAACACATTTTCGCAAATTACCACGAGGTTCAACCTCGTGGTAATTTGCACCCCCTAATTGCGAATTCGCAATTTTAAAATTAATCATGCATTGCTTTTAAGGAATCGCAAATTTGCGATTCCTTAAAAGCAATCGCATTTTTGGAATTCGCTAAAAATAGCGATTTTACCAAAATTGCTTGATGCATCCGAAAAACCTATTTAGGAATCGCAAACGGACGATTTTTGCGATTCGCACCGTTTGCACTTCCTAAATAGGTTGATGCATGTGGCCGTAAATGTGTTTCATAATTTGAACTGTGGTTCGGTTCGTAATTACCCAGACATCCCTTGTCTGCTTATCATCATTTTGTGGCCGTCATGCGGCCTAAAAGAGCAAGATTTGCGGGAATTTTGTGACAGGCACAACAAGCCTTTAATTGATACAAGATGGCGAGCATGTGAGAAGTAGTACCACTACCACCCCTTTTGAAATCTATCACGGAAATGGAATTTCGAATCAAATATTTAGTAGCATTGCACTAATTCTTTGATATACATTTTTGACATTAGTCAGCATAATCAGCATAATGCCATTTTAAGGTAAAAGATAACCATGTAAAAGCAACTCTATTATATAACCCTTTTTGTTATACAGGACCCCGGCGCTCCCTCACTCCTCACGGTCTTCCCCTGCAGCTACTCACCGGCCTCGGTGCCGAGAGAGTAGAGGGCGGCCGCCATCTTAGGAGGGGGAGTCCCACGAGCCTGGCCGGAGTTAGCGGTCCAGTGCTCGGGTGGGACAGGACACATAAGGGCCAGCCAGGCAGGGGGACGCTGCGTTCTTCAGGCGGTGGCAGAGCCTGGGGCACGCTTGAGGTCTCCTGCAGGGAGAAATACTTCCCTGAGAGTTGCGCTGAGGCACAGATCACAATTGCGCCGCTCGGCGATATTTTTTAAAAGCAACTTTTAAATGGCATTTTTATTTACCTAATGCACTAACCCTTTTTGTTATACAGGACCCCGGCGCTCCCTCACTCCTCACGGTCTTCCCCTGCAGCTACTCACCGGCCTCGGTGCCGAGAGAGTAGAGGGCGGCCGCCATCTTGGGAGGGGGAGTCCCACGAGCCTGGCCGGAGTTAGCGGTCCAGTGCTCGGGTGGGACAGGACACATAAGGGCCAGACAGGCAGGGGGACGCTGCGTTCTTCAGGTGGTGGCAGAGCCTGGGGCACGCTTGAGGTCTCCTGCAGGGAGAAATACTTCCCTGAGAGTTGCGCTGAGGCACAGATCACAATTGCGCCGCTCGGCGATATTTTTTAAAAGCAACTTTTAAATGGCATTTTTATTTACCTAATGCACTAACCCTTTTTGTTATACAGGACCCCAGCGCTCCCTCACTCCTCACGGTCTTCCCCTGCAGCTACTCACCGGCCTCGGTGCCGAGAGAGTAGAGGGAGGCCGCCATCTTGGGAGGGGGAGTCCCACGAGCCTGGCCGGAGTTAGCGGTCCAGTGCTCGGGTGGGACAGGACACATAAGGCAATGTGCTTCCGGGAGCGCAGCGGACGGGCGCAGCGGGCACGCCGGCGGCGCGCCAAAGGCGCGCCAAAGGAAAGCCCGTCTGTGCCCGTCCGTGACCGCACGGGACCCGGGGCCTACCATCATGCCCGATCCTCCATTGAATATTCATCCAGGTACTTGTTATCCCTGTGTAAGACCTACCCCATAGACCCAACTACCGCCTCTCTCACCCTGGCCCTAGGTATTGCTCGTTCCCCTCCGTCACCAGAGACAACCAACCTTCTGCCCCCACCCTCCAGCAATCCTCCGCACTCGGGCACCTCTATCACCCTATTAAACACTAGATCGGCAGTTGCGCACCAGCAGGAGATATTTAACCTCCTTGACAGCGACAGCCCCGACATACTGTGTCTAACGGAGACATGGTATTGTCCTGACTCCCAACCTAGTGTCCTGGCGGCCCTTTCTCGCTCTTATTCCATCCTACGAGCTGACCGACCAGATGGCAAAACCGGTGGTGGGGTTGCCTTAATTTTCCGTGACAACCTCCGGTTTCAAACACTAGCATCCTCCCCTGTACTTGCAGCGGATTGCTTGGTTGCACGTTCTACCTCACCCAAATCCCCTGTGACCTGTGTGCTGGTATACCGCCCTCCCCATACTCCTTCTCAATTCATTCCTGCTTTCCAAGAATTACTGGCCCCTCTAGTGGTCAACAATGCGACTGTACTTGTGCTCGGCGATTTTAATTTCTGGCCCAGTGATCCCTCAGAAGACCCCACATCGAAGGATTTCACCTCTCTGCTATCTAGCTTAAATTTTGTTCAACACGTCCGTGCCCCAACACACGTTCGGGGCCATATTTTAGACCAAATATGGACCCTTAACCTGCCCACTACTAACCTGTCCATTGCCCCCTGTGTATGGTCCGACCATCATCTCCTGTCCTTTTCCCTGGACCTACGCGTGCAAAATGCCCCTCGGGGCTCTAAAACCCTTTGGGCTAGAAGCTGGAATCGTGTTGATATCTCTGCATTCTGTGAGTCCTTAACTGCCACCTGCCCTGATCTCACCGATACACCTCCTCAACAGCAACTGGCCACTTTGGACAGTTGGCTAATCCATCTTCGTGATGAAAAGGCCCCTTTGAAGAAGGTCACCATCAATCATCATCACCAGGCCAACAAGTGGTTCACTCCTGCTCTGAAAGCACTCAAGCTAACGGTCTGCCAAGCTGAACGGGCTTGGAGGCTGAAATATTGCTCTGCTAGCAAAATAAATTATACTACCCTACTATCCGAGTATAAAAAAGCCATCCAAGCGGCCAAGAAAGACTTCTTCTCTCAACGCATTCTGGCAGCAGAATGCCAGCCATGTGAAATCTTTGCTACAGTCCACGAGCTAGCTTTATCAGACAGGCCTTCACCTACGATCACACCCTCCCAGTCATTGTGCAGCTCACTGAATGAGTTCTTCATTGAGAAAGTTGCACAAATAAAAGCACGTATTCCTCCTCCATCTAACTCCTTCTCAGACTGTTCTCCGCCACAGAACACCCAGTGTCTCACTTACATTCCGGAGTTAACCAGTGAGTCTTTGCCTCCGCTCCTTAAGCGTGTAAAATGTGGGTCTCCTTCTGACACGTGTCCGGCCCGTATTTTGGGCCAGGTCTTTTTAGCTTGTCCTGTTCCCGCTCTCACTGTCCTAAATAATACCTTCATTAAAAGTTTAGTCCCCACTGCATTTAAATCTGCCACCATCATCCCCATTTTAAAGAAGCCTGGGGCTGACCCTTCTTCCCTAGCCAACTACCGCCCCATATCCCTGCTTCCCTACTTGGGTAAGGTGGCGGAGGCACACGTATCTCAAATTCTGAGCGCCTTCATCGAGGACAGCAATTATCTGGCCCCATGTCAAGCTGGCTTCCGACCTCGACATTCAACCGAGAAGGTGGTGATTTCAGTCATGGACCAGCTTAGGGAAGGACTCGATGCCAACACCCCCAAGATTCTGGTCCTACTGGACTTATCCGCCGCCTTTGACACGGTGGACCACGACATTCTGCTATCACGTGTCAGGGCGGCGGGGATAGGGGGGTTAGCATTAGCCTGGATCGAGTCTTTCCTGAAGGACCGCACTCAGACTGTCCACCTTGGCACCTTCTCGGCCCCTCTAGGTAATGTCAACTGTGGTGTTCCCCAGGGGTCTGCTCTCTCCCCTTTACTTTTCAATCTTTATGTTTTCCCACTGGTGTTTGCTTTACAGAACATGGAGGTCACTGTATATAACTATGCAGATGATCTTCAACTCATTTTTGATCTTTCTTCCCCTTCAGGGGTTGGCAGTTTCCAGTCCGTCATGCTATTTATCTGAGACTGGATGAACATCAATCAGTTAAAACTTAACCCGGATAAAACAGAACTGGTGGCGACGGGCGGTGCTGCCAATCCCTGGTCCCCTTCCTTCTGGCCCCCTTCACTTGGACCCCCTCCTCTTCCTTCCTGTTCAGTTAAAACCCTCGGGATTATGCTCAATAACCAATTAACCCTCCATTCACATATTAACTCGGTGGTTTCCTCTTGTTTCTTTACACTACGAGTTATTCGGAAAGTTGCCAGATTCTTTTCCACCTCTGCACTAAAGCTGATCCTTATGACCATGGTCCTGTCAAAGATTGACTATGGCAACATCATTTATGACGGAGCTCCTGCTTATGCTGTGCAGCGCCTACAGTTAGTGCAAAACCAGGCTGCTCGCCTGGTTTTTGGCCTGTCTAGGTCCCATCATTCGACCCCTTTGCTTAGGAGCTTACACTGGCTCCCCATAAAACAACGAGCCAGGTTCAAGTTAGGGTGCTTGACTTTTCAAGCAAGAGCGGGCACAGCCCCTGCCTTTATCAACTCGGCGATTTCTCCTTATGTTCCTTCCAGGGACCTCCGCTCCTCTAGCCTAGCTTTATTAACTACGCCCCGGTTTAAAAAGAAGCGGGCAGGGGGGCAGAAGTTCGCTGTACTTGCACCCACCTTTTGGAATGACCTCCCCTTACCTTTAAGACTCTCTTCCTCCTACATGGAGTTTTGGAGTTCACTAAAAACGTTATTATTCCAGCAGGCCTTTGGTACCTAGCTCTCCTATTACTCTCACTCAGGGACCTCACCAGCGCCATGAAACTGACTCAGTGTACGTGCGCTTTATAAGTATTTTTAAATTCAAATTCAAATTCAAACAATGAAAAATATTTTTTTTCTGGCGCATCGCTATTCTTCAATAATAATAATAGTGTATTTGGGGGCCTTTTGCAATAAATCCCAGAGCATAAGAGACATACATACAAGACATTACATGGCGAGAGAGGATAGGCATGCACAGTAGTGCCACTAAATGCATGGTTAATGGACATGATTGAGTGGTGTATATTGATTTTAAAGACACTAAAGAAGGGACATATAAGTAATGATTGCAGCCAGAAGAAGGGGAAAAAACTACTGGAAGATAAATTAACAGTAGACATTAAAGCTCTTTAAAAATAAGGAAAATTCCAACCCTTTGTGCTCCACCATCAACGTTAGCATCTACTCAGGGACAATTGAACATCATTGGAACAAATAGGATAGAAATTACAAGCTAAACATAATATATTAATATACTTTTATGAAGAAAAGCAACATGATAAGAACCCAACCAGCCCATGGTCTAGCCCTTCGAAAAAAACAAGCAATACACTGCGATAATTAAGACAACAGAGGGCAAATGGGTGCAAAGGAGAAAAGAACAAACAAGAAATCTTGAGATGATTCTGTTTAAAACAACGGTCCCAAGACCCAGAATTGGATAGTCACCAAGCACTTTGTAAAAAATGGTGGGATCCATCACAATAAAAAACTAGCATGAAGACATTTAGCAACTTATAGACAGAGCAAATATCTGTAAGGCAACAAAAGAAATGCCTACTAAAAAGTCACCATGACCCAGTGGGTTCCTTGTAATATTCTATAAAATGTTGTTCCTTCAGAAAATACCTGGTCTCACTTTTCATTTCCAATGATTGGCACCCTAACTTACAAACATAACCAGGAAAGAGCCAGAAAACTTAACAACAAATTAAGAAAAGATCCAAAAGATTACGCAATTTACAGGTGAATTCACAAAAATCTTAGAAAACGGATGTCAGAGCTAATGCCACACTTGGTCAACTCTGATCCAGTGGTATTTATCAAAGGTAGACAAAGTAGTGATTAGGTGAGAAGAATACACAAACAGATTCTGGCTGCCCTCTTGAGCCTAGATGCCAATAAAACATTCAATAGAGTTAGCTGGAAGTATATGTTTCAGGATATTGGTCTAGAGCAAGGAATGATGGGGTGAATAAAAGCCAATGATAAATGCCCAGAAGCGGGGTAAAACTTAATTAAGAAAGCCTCACATAACTTTACACTACAGAGAGCAACAAAACAGGATGTTATCCTGTTGCCTCTTAAAAAATGTTTAGTGTTTGTTTTATCTTTTACTGTGAAGGTAAGATTAACTAAGTATTAAAATGCACAATGGGTTTTTTGCACAATGGTGAAGAAAGGGGAGATGGACGGAGCAAATATGTCTGCTCACTTTGCAGTACTGAAATTACTCGATGTATTAGTCATATACTTAAGGATTGGCCAAGCTCCAAACCTAGTACAAGTCAATTTCTTTATATACGATGCATGCAGACCTGCAAAAGCTACAAAGTATTAATACACTCTTCAAAATACTCAGTGTATACCTATGTAGTTATGGAATCTGTCTGTCATAGGATCCCATGTGACCTGAAAAATAAAGATGTAATTGGTTCATAACATTTCCCATTTTACCTATTGAAGAACCACAATCATTTCAATCATTCTTCTTTGAGCATCTTTGGAGAGATAACTCTGTGCTTACCACCTGTCACTCTAATGCAATTTTTCAATCAATCAGCTAGCTACATGTTTTTGTTGTAACAGTCTGCCAATACCTAAGCAATTATGGGGCAAATTTTGAAGCATCAAGTGCCAACAATATGTCACTTTTTGTAACATAGTGATGGCGTAAGACGCTCATTCATATTTACAAGGAGAGGAAAAGGCACTCTGTGTAGCTTTTCTTCTCCATGTAAATACGACCTCAACAGCCACACCACTTTTGCGTTGAAGGGGCGTTCTATAGGTGTAGCTGTGGGTATTTGCACACAACACTCATAGAACAAGAAACATCTCCAGATTTATCAGAAACCTTAAATCTGGACATGTGTGCGAATGTTGCACCAACCTCCAGTTGGTGTAGGAAGGCACAAAAAGGAGAATTGTTTACATTTTCCTTATTTCTTCTCTTTTAATGTATGCTGCATTGGACAGCTTACATTGAAGGAGAAAAATGCCTTCAATGATTGTTTTTGTGCAGGAAGGTGTGACTTCCTGCACAAAAACAAACTCTGCACGACGCAGATATCATGGAACCATGGTGCAAGGGTGCCTATGTCACTGCATGGCTGCAGTTTAAGCAGCAACGCAGAGGGAAGCATAGACTTGCAACATATGTATGTACATATATTGCATCCCTGTGCTTCGGAAGTACCACAGCACAGTGCAGCTAAAGAGCTTACAGTATCATGCTGCAGCACTTCCTTATAGTTCTGCACTTATACATTCACCATACACTACTAATGCATTATTTCAGTCAATTATGCAGTACGCATACATTCAACCAAACTTTCACACACTATCATACAAATATAGCTCTTTTTTTAACCGGAGAAGTTAGTTCTGAAGAGAACTTTTTTTTGTTGCTTTTTTATTTTATATTTTATTTGTACTTTTTTAACGATTTTTGGGGTTTTTTCAGAAGAAAAAAGAGAACAGGACAAAAAAACAGTCAACTTCAGGAAAAAAAAGTCTAACAGCAATGATTTCTTTGTGCTGTGCAGACTAGATCCACAGACTGCTCTCCATAGCAGAGAAGTTGGTTGCACTTGATGCAGTGTATCTTTAGTCGACCAAATTCCAGACGTATGTCCGGACGTGCTGGCAATAAAAAAGGACCTGAAGTACTACCCACTGCAGGTGGAGGGATATTTTGAAGTGTTCTGCAATCCTCCCGAGCCAGATTGACAGGGTGCAGAGCCTTGAGGTGCTTGTACATACTAGCTGTATGGCAGGAATATTTCTTGTTGGGGTTGCCTCTCGAAAGAACCCTTTCGCAAATTCTGCAGGTGACTTTTGTGGCATTTACCTTTTTTAGGCCTTCTGGGATGGTAAAAAATGTCCACACCACCGATGAAGCTCTCTGAGGACGTGAAGGTTCAGGAACAAATTCTTCCTCGGAAGAATGCTCAGAATCCGGTGCTGGCTGCTTTCCTGAAGCCATTGTGTGCATAATTCAGTAAAAAGCACAAAGGAAATGAGCCCAAAAAACTTTTTCTCAGGTGAGAGATGTGCCTCCATAGAAGGTCTAAGAAGAAGGATTGAAATGGGTGGGTTCCCTCAATAGTTACAATAGGAAATGTTATGTACCAATCAAATCTTTTTTTTTCAGGTCACATAGGGGACGAACACCATGTGCACAAGCAGCAAGCACCCAATGTGACTTCACAAAATTGCATTTAAAAGTAATATAAGTTTCTTACAAATAAAAAATATATCATTTTTATGAAATGCTTAGATAATGCCTTGCCCTAATATGTATATTAAAGACATATATATATATATCATTTTATACAATTAAAATTTCGCGGGAGTCATGCACCTACCGGGTCCAACACGTATATGACGTCACGTGGAACTCGTCACCACGCAAGCATCGTGTACAGTAATGCCCATGTGTTGCGAATGCGCGGGAGCAGAAGTCGCGTACCGTTCACATAGCAATCGTGCACGAAAATACGCACCCGTAGCACACCCAACGCGGATATGTTCCAACAGTTTTTAAATGGTGCTTAAGTTCCGTGCAGTGATCGAGAAAGGTACACGTTGGGTGCGCGACTCCAAAAGTAATTAAAAAAAAAAACTATAAAGAAAATAATGTAAATATATTAAAATAAAAATCTAAAACAAATAAACTATATTACAGTTTCAATATTAAAAAAAACCTTTTTTCATTAATATTAAAAATTTATATTGTAATTTAAAAAACAAAAATATGTACATATAAATACTTAAAAAATGTAGAAAATCAGTATAAAAAAATAAATATAACTAATAATACATTTAAAAATTGGCATTTAAAAACACCTTTGAAATTCACTGAAAAAAACTTAGGTTTCAGACATGCTATAGTTAGGAATTAGCATTTAAAAAACCTTTTAAATTCACTGAAAAAACTATAGGTTTCAGATGTGTTATAGTTAGGAATTAGCATTTAAAAAAAACCTTAGAAATTTACTGAAAAAAACATAGGTTTCAGGGCTGTTATAGTTAGCTGGACATTCCACTCGTACAAAACCATTGAATTGCCTCTGTTTTAGTTATTTCTACTAACTACAACTGGCGCGCCCGCAATCCAGTGCTGATGATGTCGCATATTACATCGTTCATGCCATGATCAGTGACATCAATGATGACATCCCAAATGACATCACTGATGACATCATCCATGTGACAATCTTCAACACCTTATGACACAGAAGTATAACCTTTAATCACTTAGGATAAAATACAAAGCACCATTTTTTAAACCATTGACACACCAATACAAGTTTCTAGAAACCCACTCAGTCATTCCTAGGTCTACACACACATGTAAACACTCATCTATAAATTAACGCATACAAGATGTTAGAAATCAATAGAATACTATCAAATGCAGTTACACACCTATATCAACATCGACACACCAGCACAAATCCTACTCACTTACACAGTCATCCTACTCACTTATGTAAACTATGGATCACACTTATACAAACACTACTTCATTTTATTTATACAGATAGTAACCCGTACTTAGTGTCTTATAAAATCACTATTACAAGTATACAGTCATCCATACAGTCATTTGCACAATCACTGACTCTTAGGTATAGTTTTTTTATATATAACAACTGTCACATACACTGCCTTCTATTTTTTCTACTTCGTTGCACATGTATCGCTATAAGGTATATTTGCTCATCAACACAGTCATAAACATACTCACTCACCCAAACATGCACTCTTAACATCATATACCTAGTGAATCAACGATTCACACATCTTTGCACGGTCACACCCCCACCCAATCACACATACATTCACTGTCCCATGTAAATACTTACCTAAGTAATCAATATCTATAATGTAGCTAGTAACCAGCACTATAAATGAGTCACTCAAACAGTCAATCCAATTGCTACTAAATCTCCTAACTAGATATTTATATATCCACTTATTCTTCAATGCAGATTGCTATATATATATATATATATATATATATATATATATATATATATATATATATATATATATATATATATATATATCGAAAACCTCCGTTCTCCTGCCACAATCACCTCTGCCCTGATTGCGCTGGAAACAGACACGGACCACGCTTGGATGCTGGTTAGTTGTATTTTATTCAGCTGTCGCCATAACGTTTCGGCTGAAAAGCCTTGATCACATGACAGCGTAACCTTGTTTTTTCGACATATTTAAAGTGCACAGTGCTCATTAGTGATTGGTTCTTTTCAAACCTTGCATACATTTGGTAAAAACTGATGATGGACTTACACATTGCATTATATCAAAATATATACATATTTACAATGATTTTCATCGTTTTTTCCGATCCACTTTCATCTAATATTGGGATAAATCCCTAAGTATTTTTGCACAATATCGGGTTAAATCCCTGTGTATGTACAAAACAATATATATACGAATTTTTCACATTTTTCACATTTTCACATTTGCCTTGTGTCATTGTATGTGTATTCCTACAAGAATATATATATAGATTTTTTACATTTTCACGATGTTGCCATATTCAGTGCATATATATATTCAATGAAAAAACCATTGGTTTTAGGCCATATATAGTTAGGGATTTGCATTTACAAAACCTTATTTTACTCGCATAAAACCATTGAAATTCCATATATAGTTATAAGCGCTAACTATATATCGCGCACCCGCAATCCACTGCTGATGATGTCACATATTACATCATTCATGACATGGTTAGTGACATCACTGATGACATCACTGATGACATCTCAAATGACATCACTGGTGACATCACTGATTACAACATCCAGTGACTGTATGTTTCTGTAAAGTTAAAATATGTTTTACATATTGAAGAATGAGTGGATGTATAAGTGTCTGGATGAAGGATTTAGTAGGTGCAAGACTGACTGTATGAGTGAGTGATTAAATGTGTCTCACTGAGTGCATGGGTTAGTGACTAAACTGTTTTAATTTGTGCATCATTATATCTGTTGTTCTACAAACTGCTGCATATGTTGATCAGTAGCTATATGAGTAACTGTATGGGTTATTCATTGGTTGTCCAAGTATTTGTATGGGAAACTGAGTGTGTGTGTATGGGTGGCTGGGAGGTGTGTGACTCTGTACATAGATGTGTGAGTAGTTGATTCACTATATGTATGGATTCAAAAGTGTATGTGGAAACAGCTGTATGGTCGCTTGACTGTGCATGAGTGTATATGGCTGAGATACCCGCCACCCCCTCTCAACACAATCCCCAAGGATGGGAAACTGGAAACAGTTCTGAACTTTTGGAAGACGGGAGGGAGTGACCCTCCCGGCCGTATTTATTAAAATATGAAACAAAATTAAAACATTAAAAATAACAGTTTCATATTATGTACAATTTCATTACCACATTGCGATGTTTGGCTAACCTTAACATATTCTCTAATACAAAGGTTCTCCTAGCCGAACTAACATCCTACAAAACATTTAACTTGAAATTTTGAAATTGTACATCCTAACGTTTAAGGGCCAACGGCAAGGTCGTAACCGGTGTCAAGATTCCTAACCAGAAATATCCCCCTCACTTGTGAGGGGCGACCGCACAGAGTTGTACCTCGAGTGCAACGACCAATTTCCCTTGACTTGACGGGGGCCCCAATAAACTCGACGCCACTTAAAGGTCGTCCGAGGACTCGTGTGAGGAATCTAGAAGGTAGCGTAGACCCCCCCCAAACCCCACACAACTTACCACATCTGCCGTCGCAGATGTCCTGGCCCCGGGAAATTCTCCAGGAGGGGGCTGTAGCCCCTTCTACCCAGGAAGGGGCCTTGACCGCCTTTCCTTTCCTTTCGGCGGCCCATCCTTAGAAGGGACCGGCTTCCCCGTTGAGGGGCCAATGGCCACCTCCCTCGAGCGCTCCCAACCGTAATGGGTGACGCCCACTCATAGGGATCTTCCAATTAGTGCTCACCGATCATGACCTTACCGCCCGACCAAAATAAATACGACAGTTTCTAAACTAAATGACTAATTTACCTAAAAGACAGCTAAAAACAACAACTTTATTAAAAGCATGCTACTGATGAACACTAGAGCACGATTACTTTATTTGCAAAACATACCACAAATTGACCATTTCTTTATTGCATATTCAAAAATTATCACGATAATAATCCGAACCTGCAAACAAAAAGAGTTACCACATCAAACTTTATTCAAAACCACTTGCTGTCCTCAGGGGCTGGTGGGTGGGTCAAAATTGGCTCTTCGTTCCATCTCGAGCTCACGTGCAGCGAGGTGGTGCAGCTTCAGAGCACTGGAACAAGAGGATGCTTCCTTGGCTTGTTGCTCCTTTTATCCGTCTTCAGGGCGGGCGTAAACCCGCCCCGGCCTGCCCCGAGGGCGTGGCCCGGCCGCGTCAGTGTCTAGGCCAGCCCACTCCAGGGCGGGAAAAAGGCGCGCCCCGGCTACGCCGCTTCGGGCATACCAGCCGAGACTCGCCTCCCGCCCAAGATGGCTTCCCGGGGGGATCGTGGTACTCCGCCATACGTTCGGGGGGACCGAATGGTCGCCCCTTTCCATATGGCTGAGATACCCGCCACCCCCTCTCAACACAATCCCCAAGGATGGGAAACTGGAAACAGTTCTGAACTTTTGGTAGACGGGAGGGAGTGACCCTCCCGGCCGTATTTATTAAAATATGAAACAAAATTAAAACATTAAAAATAACAGTTTCATATTATGTACAATTTCATTACCACATTGCGATGTTTGGCTAACCTTAACATATTCTCTAATACAAAGGTTCTCCTAGCCGAACTAACATCCTACAAAACATTTAACTTGAAATTTTGAAATTGTACATCCTAACGTTTAAGGGCCAACGGCAAGGTCGTAACCGGTGTCAAGATCCCTAACCAGAAATATCCCCCTCACTTGTGAGGGGCGACCGCACAGAGGTGTACCTCGAGTGCAACTACCAATTTCCCTTGACTTGACGGGGGCCCCAATAAACTCGACGCCACTTAAAGGTCGTCCGAGGGCTCGTGTGAGGAATCTAGAAGGTAGCGTAGACCCCCCCCCCAAACCCCACACAACTTACCACATCTGCCGTCGCAGATGTCCTGGCCCCGGGAAATTCTCCAGGAGGGGGCTGTAGCCCCTCCTACCCTGGAAGGGGCCTTGACCGCCTTTCCTTTCCTTTCGGCGGCCCATCCTTAGAAGGGACCGCCTTCCCCGTTGAGGGGCCAATGGCCACCTCCCTCGAGCGCTCCCAACCGTAATGGGTGACGCCCACTCATAGGGATCTTCCAATTAGTGCTCACCGATCATGACCTTACCGCCACAGGCCGGATAGTTGACCGGCTATCCGGACCCCCCACAACACTCCTACCTAAAGGTCATGTCTTAAGGTCTTTAGCCAAGCTATACAGTCTCCTATGAGTAACTCGTTCCCCACCCGGGACAAATGAACACCATCCCCCAAATACATACTGTCACCAGTAATACAACCATGCGAAATAGAATGCAGTGTATTGGAACGGAACAATCTACTCACTTTGTTATTAATTTTTCTTACTGAATGATTCAGAGCAGAAACAGAAATAGCCCCCCGCCATACTTTTCGTGGGATCATATGGGACCATGCAATCGTGCACCCTGGAACTCTCCTCGCTAACCAACTTACAGTGGAAAGCATCGCCTCAAGAAGAAGTCGTCTACCAGTGGTGACCAAATCATTGCCCCCAAGATGTACTATGACTATAGACGGCGGTGACCTCGTCCGCCCTAGCAAACCCTCAAAAAATGATTGAAACTGGTCAATACAGAGTCCGCCCTTTCCGTAGAAGGACACACTGTACCCGTATTCCCCAGCCACGTGAATCATGTCACCTGCTTTGAATACGTCCGCGGCACGCCTCACGTATGAGTGGCCCACGACCCACACCTCCTTCCTCACAGCCGGTGAAGTCTGACCGCTGGCCCGGTGTTGGGTCGACTGCATAGTCCGCCCCGCCTCGTAGGCTTGCGCAACTGAAACCAAACAAAAACAAGAAGCGTGAGTACATCATTACAGCTTCACAACATGTGCAACCGCACATACCTTTTATAACAATTGGAGGACCAACGCCCCACACGTTTAACCTGTTCGACATTCAGACCCCTGGCTGTAGCCTCAGTAGCAGCCCCTATCCGAAAGGAATGGGTCCCAAACTCGCCCGGGTTCAAGCCCGCAGCAGTAATCGACATCGCAAGCACCCGCTGAAACTGAAACCTCGTCAGTGGGTTGGCGTCAGCGTGTCTCAACAAGGTCCCCCCCCATGATGCCACCCTTTGTGCTAAATATTCCTCTACACAACTCACCGGGCACATGGAGGACCCGGGAATCCTTCGTATGATTATGCAATCACCCATCGCACCCTGATCGGTCTTGGACCTGACAAACGAGACAGTCATTGTCTCCCCTCTGATCTGAACGTGCTCTTGGCACAGTCCCCCCATCACGTCCTGCTTGTTCCTCGCCACTAGTTCGCTTACCCGCATAGCCCCATGGAATGCCAGCGTAAAAGCGGCTCGGAATAACACTGTCTCATACTGGGATGAACACGTTGCAGGGAGTCTGGATAATAACAGGGCCAACCTATCCAAACCTATCGGGCGCCTTTCATCTACTCTGCGACCCTCAAGGCGTTGCCACCCACGTAGCGCTTTTTGCACAACGAAAGACGCTGTCGGGTCCTGGATCCCATGAGCCCTAGCAACAAAGGAAATGGCAGCCCGATGCCTCTGGGCCGTAGCCACCGATTTGCCTGCCTGATGTAAAGACATCAGGAATTTCACTACCCACTCCTCCTGGCCCCAAAGCTCCCCTCTAGCAGCCCCCAAAAAGGCCCAATAGGAAGGGAACGCCCCTTCATATGCCTTCCTCGTCCTGGGTGCTAAACTCTCTCCCACGAGGTTACGAAGTTCGGGGCACCGAGAGACCAGAGAGCTTCGGGAAAGGGTGCCGCCACCGGGTCCGCTGTGGGCAGAAAACCCCAGAAGGCCTGCATACGAAAACGAGAAAGCGCATCAGCCGCCTGGTTCATCACCCCCGGGACATGTCTTGCCTTAAATAGTACATTCAATTGCATACACAGTAATACGATTTCCTTGAGCAATCTCAGAATCCATTTGCATCGTGCTGCCTGGCTATTGATACACTCAACCACGGTCATGTTATCAGACCAGAATACCACAGAGTGATCTCTGAACCCCTCGGGCCAAGTTCTCAGGGCCACCAGAATGGGGAAAAGTTCTAGGAAAGCAATGTTACTTGTCAGTCCACTATCATGCCACCATGACGGCCATTTTTGTGCCGACCACTGAGTGCCGAATATGGCACCAAAACCAATGCTCCCTGCCGAATCTGTCCACAGCCCCAGCTCCTCAGAGGACACGGCCGGTTTGTTCCAGACAATTCGACCATTGAAATCCGCCAGAAATGCCAACCAAATGCGCATGTCCTGGCGAACCTCTGCCGAGAGCCTTGTGCGATGATGACCCTCCTTCAGGCCGACCATGGCTTGAGCGATCGAGCGGGAAAAGGGGCGGGCCATCTGTATAACTCTTAGGGCAAAATTCAACTGTCCCACCAATTGTTGTAATTGATGTAGCTTAACCTTAGACTCACTTATACACATTTGCAGGGATGCCCTGAATCTTAACACTTTGTCACCTGGTAAACGAAAACAACCTTCTTCGGAGTCGAGCTCGATCCCCAGAAACTCGAGGCAAGTCGAGGGACCCACAGTCTTACCTGGTGCCAATGGCACGCCAAACTGATTCATCAAGACACAAAATGCAGTCAAAGCCTGTCCACATTCCGGATCCCCGGCTGCCCCCAGAAACAAAAAGTCATCGAGATAATGCATAACATGTTGAAACCCCGTCTTCTTTGTGAAGACCCATTGCAGGAAGCAACTGAACTTTTCGAAATAGGCACAAGATATAGAGCACCCCATCGGCATACACCTATCCATGTAATAGTGACCCTGAAACATGAAACCAAGGAGACGCTGATCGTCTGGATGTACCGGGAGCAACCGGAACGCTGACTCGATATCAGATTTTGCCATCAGCGCACCGGGCCCCAGGCGATTCAATATGGCTACGGCCTCATCGAAGGATGCGTACCGCACCGAACACACTTCCGGGTCTATCGCATCGTTTACGGAAAGACCACGTGGGGCTGATAAATTATGTATCAGCCGAAACTCACCCGGGTCCTTCTTGGGGACCACCCCTAAAGGGGAACAAACAAAGTTAGCAACTGGTGGCACATTAAATGGACCGGCGACTCGACCTCGAGCCACCTCTTTCCCGATCTTTTCCTGTACCACGGTCGTATGCTGTAAGACCGATATCTGGTTTTTACATTTCGCTATACCCTGAAACTCCCCCACTGGGATGCGGAAACCATATGAAAATCCGTTCCGCAACACCCCAGCGGAAGCGTGATCCGGGTATTCGCTGAGCCAGGGAATCATTGCCATGGTATCAATCGGAGTAGGTAAAGGCGCCCCTCGGACTATGTCAGACCTGTTTGGCGCCTCCTCTACCCCCGTTATCACCCGTTTTGGCTCTGCACATGGACTCAGGATGGGATGATTGCCCACACCCACCACATTCGTGCCTAAATTTGCATGACCCCTGGGGCCTAGTACATTTACCCCTGTTAAAGTTCCAACAAACCCCCCTTTTACCTGCGTTGCCGATTGGCCTCGAGTGGTTGTCGTTACTCGTACCTGATCGAAAGGGCGTCCCCGCATATTGGCGGGAGGATTCGCCAACGTTACTCCCTACCAATGGCAACTTCAACATACCAGTATCTTCCATTTTTGACCAGGACACAGAATCATAACAATCCCAAGTTAAGTTTTTATCATGTTCTTTCGCTTTTCTGAAAATATTATTGTAACAGAACCAATGATTGCCCTCGTGTGATACAGAATACCCCATGATCCGTGACTGATAAATCGGCAATTCGGACAGCAATTCGGGCCTACGTTCACCCATGATGGATGTAAAAATCCCCCATGCTTTGCCCCAATTGCCAATGTTTTCATTTACCTTAAAGGCGGCCATCTTTGCGCGCCAAACACTCAGATGCATGAGCTCCTTCTGGCTCTTAACATGCTCCATCTCATAATGATCGGTAAGCAACGAGAAGATGTTTATATACTCCTCTGCCCATATCTTCTCTTTGATAGCCAGAGGGACATGTTGACCCAACTTTTCCCTTCGAGAGGGTGCCGACTCATCCCTCGCAATCGGCAATGGCCGCTTACCTGAACCGGAAGCTGTATCTGCGACTGGACCTGTTCCAGGTGGTTTTTCTACTGCCGCAGCCGGCGATGGTGCCTTCGTCGCTTCCCTTGTTTCACGCAGTTGCTTCATCAACACCTGCGCGTCGTCAGCCGTGGCGCCCTTGCTACCTTTACCCAACCACGCTGCTAATTGTGCTGCCAGCTCGGGCGGCATATCCTCCCCGGACACGGGGGTGACCACCACGGGAATCGGATTCCCTTCCTCCGGCACGGGAGTGGGTGCTTCGAGTGGGGTACAGGGAACCGGGATGTCTCCCCCAGCTGCTCCCCTTCTGGGCCTCTTGCCTTTTCCTCCTGGAGCTGCTCCTGCCAAAGGACGTTTCGGCCCCCCTTCCTCGTCTTTATCCGCCATTCGCTTCTTTAGGTCGGTCACCTCCTTCATGAGAACACGCAGCATCTGGTCGGTAGTCATTCGCTTTCCCGCCTTCTTAGGCATTCTCCGACAGAGTATCTGCAAAACAAACAAGAAAGATTACAACGCTCAAAATTGGCTCTTCGTTCCGTCTCGAGCTCACGTGCAGCTAGGTGGTGCAGCTTCAGAGCACTGGAACAAGAGGATGCTTCCTAGGCTTGTTGCTCCTTTTATCCGTCTTCAGGGCGGGCGTAAACCCGCCCCGGCCTGCCCCGAGGGCGTGGCCCGGCCGCGTCAGTGTCTAGGCCAGCCCACTCCAGGGCGGGAAAAAGGCGCGCCTCGGCTACGCCGCTTCGGGCATACCAGCCGAGACTCGCCTCCCGCCCAAGATGGCTTCCCGGGGGGATCGTGGTACTCCGCCATACGTTCGGGGGGACCGAATGGTCGCCCCTTTCCATTAGTGAGTGAATGGATATCTCAGTGCTACATGTCAAATTAAGTACATATGTAAAACACAGTACATGTGAGAGTTGACATCTATAAATAACTGTGCATAAGAGCCAATGAATGTGTGAGTGGCTGTATGGATCATTGTGAATAAGTATCAGGGATTGTATAATAGAGTAAATATGTGTTATTATATGTTTGAATTAGTAAGGTGTGTATAACTGTATAGTTGAGAAAATGGAGGTGTGATTGATTTTTGGCATAACTGACTAGGTGTGTGAGTAACTCCATGGATGAGTGACAGTCTGTGACTGTCTGTTTACACTGATTGTATCTAAGGTTATATTAGAGTCTGAAGAGGTTCATGGTATTATCACATGAATGATATCATCAGTGATGTTATCAGTCATGTCAAATGAGATGTTTTCAGTGATGTCATCAGTGATGTCACTAACCATGTCATGAATGATGTAATATGTGACATCATCAGCAGTGGATTGCGGGTGCGCGATATATAGTTAGCGCTTATAACTATATATGGAATTTCAATGGTTTTATGCGAGTAAAATAAGGTTTTGTAAATGCAAATCCCTAACTATATATGGCCTAAAACCAATGGTTTTTTCATTGAATTTTCAAGGTTTTGTAAATGCAAATTCCTAACTATATATCCACTATAACCTATGGTTTTTTCTGTGAATTTCATTGTTTTTTTAATAGCAAATATGAAAAGCTTTAAAATGTCAAGTACGTGATAGATAAAAACATTTTCGTATTTATGCACGCTGATGTGTTTGAACGCTGCCCCCCCTCCCCTCTTTTCTCTTAGTAGTACTCTCTCTTTGCAGATAGTGAACGGTAGTTAACGCAGGCCTTTGCCCCCGTTGTAATCCGTCGTGCCTGCTTGTCTCTCCATTTGATTGATTGTTATCCAAGCATTTACTGTTTTAGAATTGGTTCTCTTTGGATCATTCTCTATTTACAAACAAGCACAAAGTCGCAATACTCTGTTTAGTCTTTGCAGATAGTGAAAAATCGTGTAAAAAAATAAAAGTAATCGAGCAAAAGCAGTAGACCACTAATTCGATCTCTTTTTGACCTCGGTAAAATACAAACATTAGGAACAACCCTTCATGAGAAATACGAAAATAATGAAATGAACTAAGCTCCACACCATGAGGGCTGCAAAACAGCTCGACTCCGCCACCCACACCGCCCAAAATAACGACAAACCCTATGCAAATATTATAAATATACACAACACACCAGCAAAGAAACAGAGTAAAACATTTTATTAAATAACTATTTACATAACTATTTTATACTTTTTATTGCCCGATCCGGCTAGCTCAATCGATCGAGCATGAAACTCATGCACTGATAACAAGCGTTGAGAGTTTGTAGAACGATGGCTTCAGATTTTCCACATACGGTGTAGTGGCGCGAACTGGCAGGGGGCGTTTGGATTCTACCCCTTCCCCAAATAAGATTTTCATACGTGAATGTTCGTTAATGCTTTTTGTCCCTGAGTTGCTTCCATGTCACTGCCTTAAACAAATGGCATAAGTCCTGGTTGTTGAGTGCCATACTTCAGAGTTCTAAGCAGCTCTTGTAACACTGTTTAAACCTTATTTGCACCTGCTGCAGCTTCACTATTCAAAGTAAGTGGGGTCCATTTGTGGACCTGACTGCATTGGAAAACAATGTGATACGGTGCCTCCCTAAACCGCTTGACGGAGGCCCCCGAGGGACGGTGAGATGGCGCGGACTGAGAGGGGGCGCTTGGCTCCTGCCCCCTCCCCAAGTCGTGTTGCCCTGGTAAGGCCTGAGATCGCCATGAGACACGCATAGGCGGCCGGCTCCCGGGGTCCGGCGGAATTTTTTCCCTTTTGAAGAATCTTCCATTCTGGACCTTGTCCCACAATCCGTTTGACCTGAAGACACGCTGTTGTGGGGCGCCCCTTTACCGTTTTAGTTGCCATTCCGCCCACTTTTGGTACTCTGTGCCTCTTCCGCCATTCAGCTGTTTCCGACCGCTTGTTGGTGGAGACATTTTGACTATATTCTGGACCTGCATTGTCGCGTAATGCGTCATATGACGCGACGCGTTAGCGCACCCGGAAGTGCTCCGGTGCGCAAGGCGCAGCTTCCCAGAAACGATCCAGAGCGCGCCGCGCAGCGCGTAACGTAAGCATAACAGGTCATGTGACTTGTTAATAAAACTTTTCATTGGTTCATTTTACTTTTCTTTTCCTAATTATGTAAGACTAGGTCATGTGACCTAAAAATAACACTTTTCATTGGATTAAAACATTTTTTTTCCCAAACGATGAAAGCCCCACCTTGTTTCTGGATGTTTCAGACTGAAGCTGGCGTCACCATGAGAGCACCACCATCTCGTAGCTCCGTCGTGGCCATTCCGCAAGCAATCATGGCAGCCGCTCCCCACCGGAAGCCTGCGGGAGTCGACGGCCCCCAAGACTTTTGTACAATCTTCAAGGCTGAGGGGACGCTTTCGAGAATGGAACCCAAGCCCTGGCAGACAAGCGTCCGAGTTCCAAGGTGTCCCAGGGCCATTTTACTGGACCAGGCCCAAATCCGAAGAGCCGACCGCCATTTTAGGAGTCCTGTGGAAGCCGCCTATCGCTGCACCGCAAGAGTGGGAACAACTCAACTACATGGTGAGCGAGACGCTGTAGCCGTAAGAGCGGGCGCTAAACAGCTGAATGGCGGAAAAGGCACAGTGTAGCAAAAGCGGGCGGAATGGCGACTGAAACGATAAAGGGGCGCCCCACTACAGCAGACAAGCCTCCGCCATGTGCTTCAAAACTGCATATGTATCTCGTGATATCAAGGTTGGGCAACCAGTACACAACAAGCAGTTACGAGTCCCATTTACACCGGCGCCATTTTGGGCGCGGCCGGGCAGGTCCAGGATCTACTGAAACATAACAAATGAGGCTGACGTCTCTGAAGCAGTTGACGAACAGCAGGACATAGCAAATAAACATGAACTCTCTAAAGCTGTTAACTCACTGCAGGACAAAACAAGTGAACCTGAAACCTCTGGAATAATTGTCGCTCAAAAGAACAACACACAAAACTCTGTGGAGCCTGAAGAAAAAAAAACAGAAGGGCACTGTAGTTTCAGACACACTTAACACTAATGACTAAACAAAGATATCGTCTGTTTATGAAGCAGTTATCATCTTGACAGAATTGACAAAGAAGTGTACAGACACCAATGCTATTAAGAAACACAAGGAAATCCTAACGCATCAGCATTCTAGGAAGAGGTTGACACAGATAACATCTTAAGGAACAAAGAAAGACCTGTTCACTCTTGACACCCCAGGTGCTGTGTATATTGCACTATAGTGCTGCATCGAGAAAACGGACAACCCTATTGATGTGGATTTTTCATTATTGATTATTGTAAAAAATGGCGACTCCCCCCTTTAGCAGATTAGCTAAATGTTTGCGTAATTTAGGCATAAAAGTTATATTATTGTTGTTGTTGTTGTTATCGTTATAGTTCTGGTTAATTTCAAAAAATGGTTAAATATATTTACAGTTTTTGTTGCGTTCTTTATATTTAAATGTTAATAAAGTTTTAAAATCTAACTTTGTTGGAGTGCTATATATGTTTAAAAAATCGGGTGAATGGGGCCTTGAATCGGGTTATTGTCATGTGTGGGCTTTGCAAGTGTACTGCTACAAGATCGCACATTTCAAACTCAAATGCACGTTCTTTTTCTCACCTTTCCGAAGCATGGAGCGCAATAGCAGGCAGAGAAAGGGTGATGCACGTGTTGAACACTGCCTGGCCTGGCAAGTTGCTGGCAGTGCCCCCCCGCCCGCTCCTGAAAGAGGGCACACACACACCGCCGCCCCGAGTACTTCACAAATCTTTAAAAGACCATGCGCTTGTTCATGAGGCTTAAATGGTTTATCACCCCTTCTAGAACCCCTGCATCGACCCTCTGACGTTTCCTGGAAGAATTAGCACGTAACACAATACCAAGCCCTGTCAGCTGAAACCCCCGAGAAATCATGGGGCATATTATCAAGGGGGTTTATTTCCGCTTTTTTGGCTTTAAAAGCCAAAAAAAAAGAGATACAATTATCTCCCTATTACCAAGCTGTCGCTAACACCAGTTAGTGACAGCTAAAAGGAGATAGCGACCATCTTGGGCCCCGCTTTGCATATCAGTGATATTTATCACTAATGACATGCAAAGTGGGCGTGACAAGATTTTAGCGACTGGAAACAGTCCCTAACCATCGCTATCTCCTATTACCAACTTTTGGAGATATTCACGCTAAGCGCGAATATCTCCAAAACCTAACACCTGCCCTGAGCAGTTTTAGCCATGTTATCCAATGGGAAGTGGATAACATGGCTAAAAGCATTTGCTGGATAATGCATGAATATCGCTGACTTTTCAACGATATTCATGCATTGCGGCCGTTTTTTAACGCATTTGCGATAAACCTTGCTAATAGCAAGGTTTATGTGCGATAAAATTCGCCGAAGTGCGGCGATAATTTTTGTCTCTAAACAAGTTAGAGACAAAAATTACCGCTAGTTGTTGGTAATATGCCCCCGGGTTTTTCCTTGCAGGAATCGGGAAGCGAAAGACTAGCACTGAAATCAGTAGTCTCACGCCTGAATCGGGAGGGTTGGCATGTCTGGATACTCTACAGCTGGGGCCATAAACTACATCCGCAGGGCTAGGTGATAGCCTAGGTCTGGCCTGGACAATCGGACACAGAGGAAGAGGAGTGTCAGAGGGTGCGGTAGTGAATAGGGTGAAAGGGAGGTGTCGGGCGGGCACAGGGTGTGATTCTCAGAGAAGAGCAGCGCAGATGGGGGGAAGTATATGTCCCATGCATGAGAGAGAGAGCGGGGGTGACCAGTGCGTGGGGAAGATGCTTGCGAGGGTGGGGAGCCATGCTGAGGATCGGCGGCGTGCAGAGAGTGGCCTGGTCAAGGCATCTAAAATGGCTGCCGTGCACGACAAAATTGTGGCATTGGACAAAAACGCAAGATGGCGCAGACAATGTTTATCAATAAGGATTCATTTATAACACAATATTTACTCGCAGTGACAAAATGGTGGTCAACACTTCCTGATTTCCATCGAATCGAACGTTAACAAACGTCACGCAGCAAAAAAAAAAAAAAAAAGCTCACGCACAGCAGTTTTTAGCCATGTTATCCAATGGAAGGTGGATAACATGGCTAAGAGCATTTGCTGGATAATGCATGAATATCGCTGACTTTTCAGCGATATTCATGCATTGTGGCCGATGTGCGGCGATAATTTTTGTCTCTAAACAATTAAAACGAAGCACAAAATGGCGAATTCCCGTTTCGCTACCAGTTTGCGGCCCAGTTCGCGGCCCGTGAAGCGCTTCTACCGTGAAAAATCATTTTTTTTTTATTTTCCCCACGCGACCCTTTAGTAACCCCAACAACATTCCTCAGGGGTCAAGAGGGGTATACCTTGCCCCCTTTCAATAAATTCCCCCTTCGTTTTTCACCTCTTCTTCTCTCTCAATCCTACCGAGAGATAAGATGGCGGCCGCTCCGGACTGTTTAGAATGTTGACAGACACCGGAGAGCCAATCAGCTTTCTGCGTGCAAAGTTCCGTTTCGCGAAAAGTAAGCGGACCGGATCGCTGCCCAGAGCGCTGTTACAGATATATATCTTGTTTTGAACGTTAATTTCTCAAAAACTACTGGAGCACATATATTGAGACCTAGCAAATGCACATCGGGCTAACAGTCCCTACAATTTTGCCAAGTTTCGTGCAAATCCATTCAGCCGTTCGAGCTAAAAGTGAGTCCAACCGCCCTATGGAAAAATGAATGGGAAAAACGCGTTTTGGGACCCCCCTTTTTTCTCAGCCCCCCCTTGACGAAACCCCCCCAAATTTTCAGGGGCTGCTCAGAAACAAAATGTGCCATTTTCCTGAACATTTCAGCCGATTCCGTCCTCAAACGCCAAAGTTATTAGACATAGAATTTTCAAAAATCCCATAGGGAATTAATCCTAACTATATATACCTACTGGCGAGACGCCAGTAGGTAATATATATATATATATATATATATATATATATTCAATGAAAAAACCATAGGTTATAGGCCATATATAGTTAGGAATTCGCATTTACAAAACCTTATTTTACTCGCATAAAACCATTGAAATTCCATATATAGTTAGAAGCGCTAACTATATATCGCGCACCCGCAATCCACTGCTGATGATGTCACATATTACATCATTCATGACATGGTCAGTGACATCACTGATGACATCACTGATGACAACATCCAGTGATTGTATGTGTCTGTAAAGTTTAAATATGTTTCACATATTGAAGAATGAGTGGATGTATAAGTGTCTGGATGAAGAATTTAGTAGGTGCATGACTGACTGTATGAGTGAGTGATTTAATGTGTCTCACTGAGTGCATGGGTTAGTGACTAAACTGTCTTAATTTGTGCATCAGTATGTTTGTTGTTGTGTAAGCTGCTGCATGTGTTGATCAGTAGCTATAAGAGTGGCCATATGGGTTATTGATTGGTTGCCCAAGTATTTGAATGGGAGGCTGAGTGTGTGTGTGGGTGGCTGGGAGGTGCGTGACTCTGTGCATAGATGTGTAAGCAGTTGATTCACTAGGAGTATGAGTTCAAGAGTGCATGTGGAAACAGCTATATGGGCGGTTGACTATGCATGGGTGTGTTGGTGAGTGAATGGATTTCTCATTGCTACATGTGCAAGTAAGTACGTATGTAAAACACAATACATGTGAGAGTTGAGATATATAAATAACTGAACATAAGAGCCAGTGAATGTGTGAGTGGCTGTATCGATCACTGTGAGCTTGTATCAGGGATTATATAAGAGAATAAATATGTGTTATTATATGTTTGAATAAGTAAGATGTGTATAACTTTATAGTTGAGGAAATGGAGGTGTGATTGATTCTTTGCATGACTGACTAGGTGTGTGAGTAACTCCATGGATGAGTGACAGTCTGTGAGTGTCTGTTTATACTGAGTGTATGTAAGGTTATATTAGAGTCTGAAGAGGTTCATTGTATTATCACATGAGTGATGTGATCAGTGATGACAAATGAGATGTCATCAGTGATGTCATTTGAGTTGTCATCAGTGATGTCATCAGTGATGTCATTTGAGATGTCATCAGTGATGTCATTTGAGTTGTCATCAGTGATGTCATTTGAGATGTCATCAGTGATGTCATCAGTGATGTCACTGACCATGTCATGAATGATGTAATATGTGACATCATCAGCAGTGGATTGCGGGTGCGCGATATATAGTTAGCGCTTCTAACTATATATGGAATTTCAATGGTTTTATGCGAGTAAAATAAGGTTTTGTAAATGCGAATTCCTAACTATATATGGCCTATAACCTATGGTTTTTTCATTGAATTTTCAAGGTTTTGTAAATGCAAATTCCTAACTATATATCCACTATAACCTATGGTTTTTTCTGTGAATTTCATTGGTTTTTTAATAGCAAATATGAAAAGCTTTAAAATGTCAAGTACGTGATAGATAAAAACATTTTCGTATTTATGCACGCTGATGTGCTTTGAACGCTGCACCCCCCCCTCCCCTCTTTTGCCTTAGTAGTACTCTCTCTTTGCAGATACTGAAGGGTAGTTAACGCAGGCCTTTACCCCCGTTGTAATCCGTCGTGCCTCCTTGTCTCTCCATTTGATTGATTGTTGTCCAAGCATTTACTGTTTTAGAATTGGTTCTCTTTGGATCATTCTCTATTTACAAACAAGCACAAAGTCGCAATACTCTGTTTAGTCTTTGCAGATAGTGAAAAATCGTGTAAAAAAATAAAAGTAATCGAGCAAAATCAGTAGGCCACTAATTGGATCTCTTTTTGACCTCGCTAAAATAGAAATATTAGGAACAACCCTTCATGAGAAATACGAAAATAGTGAGATGAACTGAGCTCCACACCATGAGGGCTGCAAGACAGCTCGGCTCCATCACCCATCCCGCACAAAATAACGACAAACCCTATGCAAATATTAAAAATATAGACAACACACCAGCAAAGAAACAGGGTAAAACATTTTATTAAAAAACTATTTACATAACGTTGGTTTATAAGATGATGTCAGTAGTGGACCGATGTGTGAATAGATCGAAAACAGCACAAGGCTCCAAGATCCGGATGGCAAGCTCCTGGATGTTGGGTGCCATAGTTTAGAGTTCTGAATTTCAGCCTTTTTCAATGCCTGTGCTTTGTTGAATCAAAATGGCGGCTTGACACAAAGCTGACTCAAGCGTTGCTACTGATGCTATGCAGACCAAAACTGGTTTTCAGTTTGTACATTTTTCTAGATTTTTCAATCCAAGTTTGGTTGACTTTGTAGAACGATGGCTTCAGATTTTCAACATATGGTGTGGTGGCGCTGACTGGGAGGGGGCGCTTCGCTCCTGCCCCCTCCCCAAGTAAGATTTTCATACGTGAAAGTACGTTAATGGTTTTGGTCCCTGAGATGCTTCGATGTCACTACCATTCTCAAATAGCATAAGTTCTGGATGTTGGGTGCCATAGTTAAGAGTTCTGAGCAGTGCTTGTAACACTGTCTGAAGCTTATTTCCACCTACTGCAGCTTCACTATTCTCAAAGTAAGTGAGTGTTGTTTGTGGACCTGACTGCATTAGAAAACAATGTGATATGTTACCTTCCTAAACAGCTTGACGGAGGCCCCTGAGGGGCGGTGTGATGGCCATGGACTCGGAGAAGACGCTTGGCTCCGACACCCTCCCCAAGTCTTATAGCACTGGTGTAGCCTGAGATCGCCCCCAACATAGGCGGCCGGCTCCCAGGGTCCGGCGGAACTTTTTGCCTTTTGATGACTCTTCAATTCTGGACCTTGTCCCACAATCCGTTTGACCTGAAGACAAGCTGTAGTGGGGCGCCCCTTTATCGTTTTAGTTGCCATTCCGCCCGCTTTTGCTACACTGTGCCTCTTCCGCCATTCAGCTGTTTACCGCCCGCTCTTGCGACTACAGCGTCTCGCTCACCATGTAGTTGAGATGCGCCCGCTCTTGCGGTGCAGCGATAGGCGGCTGCCACAGGACTCTCAAAATGGCGGCCGGCTCTTCGGTTTTGGGCCTGGTCCACTAAAATGGCCCTGGGACACCTTGGAACTCGGACGCTTGTCTGCTAGGGCTTGGGTCCCATTCTCGAAAAGCGTCCCCTCAGCCGTGAAGATTCTACAAAAGTCTTGGGGGCCTCCGACTCCCGCAGGCTTCTGGTGGGGAGCGGCTGCCATGATTGCTCGTGGAATGGCCACGACGGAGCTACGAGATGGTAGTGGTCTCATGCTGACGCCAGCTTTAGTCTGAAACATCCAGAAACACTGTAGACTACCAATTCGATCAGTTCCGGTAGCGCCCCAACATGACCCGGAAGAGAAGAACTTGCCCTCCCCTCTTTGACTGATGGTTCTTGTTGCCTGTCCCCTCTGTTGTCATTTAACAGAACTTTTTGGACTGCTGAAAGGGGTTGTGTTCTGAACGCTGGTTGGTGGAGACATTTAGACTATATTCTTGACCTACGTTGTCGCGTAATGCGTTTTATGACACGCCGCGTTAGCGCACCCGGAAGTGATCCGAGGCGCGGCGCGCAGCGCGTAACGTAAGCATAACAGGTCATGTGACTTGTTAATAAAACTTTTCATTGGTTCATTTTACTTTTGTTAATTTAATGATGAAAAGCTTGGTCATATGACCTAAAAATTACGCTTTTTATTATTTTCGAACAATATTTTTTTTTCAAACATATGTTATAATATTCCAGGCTAATGTACTTTCCCGGAAAATTTACAACTGTCTTGCAAGTAAAATATATTCCTTTTTCGAGAAAAAGGGCGTTTCTTCCTTCCATGACGGAGCCGTTGAGTAAAAGAGATTCGGCCTGCTGTCTTAGTCGCCGATACGCCTGATTATCAGATTCTTATCGATCACTTTATGTTGCAGACATGAAAAACACAACTGCCCTTGACCATTTATCTTTACTGCGTTCCTACATATTATACCTTTTATCCGTCATGTAATTGGACTGCTTTATTTCACTTGCCTTTTACTGATTCGAAAACAGTCACTAAAAGTAAAAACTTTACAAATGAAAATACTACTACCGTGTTTTGTTTTAAAAACCTTTATTGTGAAAATGTCAGTATACAAATACGGGCCTATAACCACGTGGGCCGGCCACGGAGCAAACTGAAATCGTATATGATGAGGAGACATTTACACTGTAGAAGAACGTAACGAGCGGGCCATTAGGTGACAAGAACAAAGGTGTCTAACAGTTGCGGAATCGGTGGACGTACATTTTGTAATTAAAATACGACAGGGCCACTTACAATAACATTTTCTAGATATACATTTGCGGGCAAGGAGTTACGAGTCCCATTTATACCGGCGCCATTTTGGGCGAGGCCGGGCAGGTCCAAGATATAGTCAAAATGTCTCCACCAACCATCGGCCAGACCAGAACCCCTTTCGGCCCTTTATGCTACAAGATGGTGTCTTCCATTCAGAAAATATTGGTGGCAGCATTTTGAAAGGAAACAGAAACAGCCGTTCTCCTAGTGAGTTTCACATTGTTACATTTAGGAAGAATGTTGAAGAGTAGTATGTGGAAAATCTGAAGCCATTTTTCTACAAACTCTCAATCAGACTTGGATGGAAAAAAAAAACCTGAAGAATGTACAAACTGAAAACCAATTTTTGTCTGTATAGCACCAACAGTAACGCTTGAGTCAGCTTTGTGTCAAGCCGCCATTTTCATTCAATCAATAGCGTCCCCCTGCACACATTCAGGGACCTGGTCGTGTCTTCAGATAAAATGCATTGTAGGAAAAGAAGCAGAATGGAAAAGGAAAAAAGTTCCGCCGGACCTAGTGAACCTGCAGCAGGTGCAAATAAGCTTCAGACAGTCTTACAAGCACTGCTCAGAACTCTCAACTGAGGCACTCAACATCCAGGACTTGCCATTCGGATCTTGGTGCCTTGTGCTGGTTCCGACCTATTCACACATCGGTCCACTACTGACATCACCTCATAAGCCAACGGGGCACCCCACGCCGACTTTCGGCGCAGCATTGTAGGATGGCCACACCAGTGCGGCAACTTGCTGGACACAACATCGGGGCCATCCAGATCTCGGCGCGTTCGACTCACTGTACCGCAACAGTGACCGCAACTCAGCTGGACACGCCGTCTTTCGGCGCAGCATTGTAGGATGGCCACACCAGTGCGGCAATTTGCTGGACACCACCTCGGAGCCATCCGGATCTCGGCGCGTTCGAGTCACTGTACCGCAACAGTGACCGCAATTCAGCTGGACACGCCGTCTTTCGGCGCAGCATTGTAGGATGGCCACACCAGTGCGGCAATTTGCTGGACACCACCTCGGTGCCATCCGGATCTCGGCGCGTTCGAGTCACTGTACCGCAACAGTGACCGCAATTCAGCTGGACACGCCGTCTTTCGGCGCAGCATTGTAGGATGGCCACACCAGTGCGGCAATTAGCTGGACACCACCTCGGTGCCATCCGGATCTCGGCGCGTTCGAGTCACTGTACCGCAACAGTGACCGCAACTCAGCTGGACACGCCGTCTTTCGGCGCAGCATTGTAGGATGGCCACACCAGTGCGGCAATTTGCTGGACACCACCTCGGTACCATCCGGATCTCGGCCCGTTGTGCTGCCTTCGGCCTATTCGCACATCGGTCCGCTACTGACGCCGCCTCACGTGCCAACGGATTTTCTACGCTTTTTGTAGCCCTATGCCGCATAACAGGTCATGTGACTTGTTTATAAAACTTTTCATTGGTTCATTTTACTTTTGGTTTCCTAAAGATGGAAGGCTTGGTCATATGACCTAAAAATAACACTTTTCATTGGTTTAGAAATTTTTTTTTTCCCAAACGATGAAAGCCCCACCTTGTTTCTGGATCATTCAGACTGAAGCTGGCGTCAGCATGAGAGCACCACCATCTCGTGGCTCCGTCGTGGTCATTCCGCGAGCAATCATGGCAGCCGCTCCCCACCGGAAGCCTGCGGGAGTCGGGGGCCCCCAAGACTTTTGTAGAATCTTCACGGCTGAGGGGACGCTTTTCGAGAATGGAGCCCAAGCCCTAGCAGGCAAGCGTCCGAGTTCCAAGGTGTCCCAGGGCCATTTCAGTGGACCAGGCCCAAAACCGAGGAGCCGTCCGCCATTTTAAGAGCCATGTGGCAGCCGCCTATCGCTGCACTGCAAGAGTGGGAGCAACTCAACAACATGGTGAGCGAGACGCTGTAGCCGCAAGAGCGGGCGCAACTCAGCTAGATGGCCGCCACCTGGGGAGGCCCGTTCACGCCGCCTCCCCCACGCCCCCCCCCCCCCCCGGGCCGCCGCACGCCAATTTTCGGAGCAGCATTGTAGGATACCAAAACCAGTGCGGCAGTTTACTGGACATCACCTGGGTGCCTGTCGTACATGTTGTGTCAGCCATGTGACACTGGACACAGACCGCTACTGACGAGGCCTCCCCCCGCACCACCCGGGACGCCCCACGCTGTTTTTCTGTGCTGCATTGTAGGATCCCTAAACCAGTGCGGCACCCAGGCGACATCACCTGGGTGCCGTCCAGAACTCTGCACGTTGTGCTGCCTTGGGACTATTCGCACAACAGACCGCTACTGACGAGGCCTCCCCCCGCCCCACCCGGGACGCCCCACGCCAATTTTCGGAGCAGCATTGTAGGATCCCTAAACCAGTGCGGCACCCAGGCGACATCACCTGGGTGCCGTCCAGAACTCTGCATGTTGTGCTGCCTTGGGACTATTCGCACAAAAGACAGCTTCTAACCATTGTTGCTTTTTGTATTGAGAAATGTTTAAATGTTTTTAGTTTTTGTTCCGTTCGTTAAAGTTAGTAGTTAATAAAGTTTTATAACCTTACTTTGTTGGAGTGTTATCTATTTTTTTAAAAACGGGTGAATGGGGCCTTGAATCGGGTTATTGTCATGTGTGGGCTTTGGAAGTGTGCTGCTGCAGGATCGGACATTTCAAACTCAAATGCACGTTCTTTTTCTTACCTTTCCGAAGCATGGAGCGCAATAGCAGGCAGAGAAAGGGTGATGCACGTGTTGAACACTACCTGACCTGGCAAGTTGCTGGCAGTGCCCCCCCGCCCGCTCCTGAAAGAGGGCACACACACACCGCCGCCCCGAGTACTTCACAAATCTTTAAAAGACCATGCGCTTGTTCATGAGGCTTAAATGGTTTATCACCTCTTCTAGAACCCCTGCATCGACCCTCTGACGTTTCATGGAAAAATTACCATGTAACACAATACCAAGCCCTGTCAGCTGAAACCCCCAAGGAATCGTGGGGCATATTATCAAGGGGGTTTATCTCCGCTTTTTTGGCTTTAAAAACCATGAAAGCGGAGATAAAATTATTTCCCTATTACCAAGCTGTCGCTAACACCAGTTAGTGACAGCTAAAAGGAGATAGCGACCATCTTGGGCCCCACTTTGCATGTCAGTGATACTTATCACTAATGACATGCAAAGTGGCGTGCCAAGATGTTAGCGACTGGAAACAGTCCCTAACATCGCTACCTTCTATTACCAACTTTTGGAGATATTCGTGCTAAGCGCGAATATCTCCAAAATCTAACACCTGCCCTGAGCAGTTCTTAGCCATGTTATCCAATGGGAGGTGGATAACATGGCTAAGAGCATTAGATCGATAATACATGAATATCGCTGACTTTTCACCTGCCCTGAGCAGTTCTTAGCCATGTTATCCAATGGGAGGTGGATAACATGGCTAAGAGCATTAGATCGATAATACATGAATATCGCTGACTTTTCTGCGATAATAGCAAGGTTTATCTGCGATAAAAATCGCCGATGTGCGGCGATAATTTTTGTCTCTAAACAAGTTAGAGACAAAAATTATCGCTAGTTGTTCGTAATATGCCCCCGGGTTTTTGCTTGCAGAAATCGGGAGGCGGGAGACTAGCACTGAAATCAGTACTCACACGCCTGAATCAGGAGGATTGGCATGTCTGAATTCTCTACAGCTGGGGCCATAAACTACATCCGCAGGGTTAGGTGATAGCCTGGGACCAGCCTGGCATCTAAAATGGCTGCCGTGCACGACAAAATTGTGGCATTCGAAAAAAGGCAAGATGGCGCAGCCGCTGGAAGAGATGTATCAACATATATCAGCCTCCTCAGCCACCCTCAGGAAATATAGGAGATTAGGATACGTCTCCCGCACCCCCTTATACCTAGTACTTTAATTAACGAAGCACAAAATGGCGAATTCCCGTTTCGCTACCAGTTTGCGGCCCAGTTCGCGGCCCGTGAAGCGCTTCTACCGTGAAAAATATTTTTTTTTTTATTTTGCCCACGGGACCCTTTAATAACCCCAACAACATTCCTAGGGGGTCAAGAGGGGGATACCTTGCCCCCTTTCATTAAATTCCCCCTTAGTTTTTCACCTTTTCTTCTCTCTCGATCCTACCGAGAGACAAGATGGCGGCCGCTCCGGACTGTCACGCAGCAAAAAAAAAAAAAAAGCTCACGCACAGCCGCTGGAAGAGATGTATCAACATATATCAGCCTCCTCAGCCACCCTCAGGAAACATAGGGGATTAGGATACGTCTCCCGCACCCACTTATAACTAGTAATTTAATTAACGAAGCACAAAATGGCGAATTCCCGTTTCGCTACCAGTTCGCGGCCGCGCTTCTACCGTGAAAAATCATTTTTTTTTTTATTTTCCCCACGGGACCCTTTAATAACCCCAACAACATTCCTAGGGGGTCAAGAGGGGGATACCTTGCCCCCTTTCATTAAATTCCCCTTTCGTTTTCCACCTCTTCTTCTCTCTCGATCCTACCGAGAGACAAGATGGCGTCCGCTCCGGACTGTTTAGAATGTTGACAGACACCGGAGAGCCAATCAGCTTTCTGCGCGCAAAGTTCCGATAAGCGAAAAGTAAGCGGACCGGATCGCTGCCCAGAGCGCTGTTACAGATATATATCTTGGTTTGAACGTTAATTTCTCAAAAACTACTGGAGCACATATATTGAGACCTAGCAAAGGCACATCGGGCTAACAGTCCCTACAATTTTGCCAAGTTTCGTGCAAATCCATTCAGCCGTTCGAGCTAAAAGTGAGTCCAACCGCCCTATGGAAAAATGAATGGGAAAAACGCGTTTTGGGACCCCCCTTTTTTCTCAGCCCCCCCTTGACGAAACCCCACCAAATTTTCAGGGGCTGCTCAGAAACAAAATGTGCCATTTTCCTGAAAATTTCAGCCGATTCCGTCCACAAACGCCAAAGTTATTAGACATAGAATTTTCAAAAGTCCCATAGAGAAAAAATTCTAACTATATATACCTACTGGCGATAGCCAGTAGGTAATATATATATATATATATATATATATATATATATATATATATATATATATATATATATATATATATATATATATATATATATATATATATATATATTCACTGAAAAAACCATAGGTTATAGACCATATATAGTTAGGAATTAGCATTTACAAAACCTTATTTTACTCACAAAACCATTGAAATTCCATATATAGTTAGTTGCATTAACTATATATCGCGCACCCGCAATCCACTGCTGATGATGTCACATATTACATCATTCATGACATGGTCAGTGACATCACTGATGACATCACTGATGACATCTCAAATCACATCACTGATGACATCTCAAATGACATCACTGATGACATCACTGATGACATCTCATTTGACATTACTGATCACATCACTGATGATATCATTCATGTGATAATACGATGAACCTCTTCAGACTCTAATATAACCTTAGATACAATCAGTGTAAACAGACACTCACAGACTGTCACTCATCCATGGAGTTACTCACACACCTAGTCAGTCATGCAAAGAATCAATCACACCACCATTTCCTCAACTATACAGTTATACAAACTTTACTTATTCAAACATATACTAACACATATTTACTCTCTTATACAATCCCTGATACAAGTTCACAATGATCCATACAGCCACTCACACATTCACTGGCTCTTATGCACAGTTATTTATATATGTCAACTCTCACACGTACTGTGTTTTACATATGTACTTACTTTGACATGTAGCACTGAGATATCCATTCACTCACCAATACACTCATGCACACAGTCAACCGCCCATACAGCTGTTTCCACATGCACTTTTGAAACCATACATCTAGTGAATCAACTGCTCACACATCTATGCACAGAGTCATACACCTCCTAGCCACCCACACACACACTCAGTCTCCCATACAAATACTTGGGCAACCAATCAATAACCCATATAGTTACTCATATAGCTACTTATCAACACATGCAACAGTTTACAGAACAACAGACATAATGATGCACAAATTAAGACAGTTTAGTCACTAACCCATGCACTCAGTGAGACACATTTAATCACTCACTCATACAGTCAGTCATGCACCTACTAAATCCTTCATCCAGACACTTATACATCCACTCATTCTTCAATATGTAAGACATATTTTAACTTTACAGAAACATACAGTCACTGAATGTTGTCATCAGTGATGTCATCAGTGATGTCATTTGAGATGTCATCAGTGATGTCATCAGTGATGTCACTGACCATGTCATGAATAATGTAATATGTGACATCATCAGCAGTGGATTGCGGGTGCGCGATATATAGTTAGTGCAACTAACTATATATGGAATTTCAATGGTTTTGTGTGAGTAAAATAAGGTTTTGTAAATGCTAATTCCTAACTATATATGTCTATAACCTATGGTTTTTTCAGTGAATTTTCAAGGTTTTGTAAATGCTAATTCCTAACTATATATGGTCTATAACCTATGGTTTTTTCAGTGAATTTCATTGGTTTTTTAAAAGCTAATATCTGTAGCTGTAAAATGTATTCTTCTTTAAATCTCAAAATATATTTTACATGTTTTTGATACAATTTTTTTTAACATTTTTTTTTGTTTCGCTCCCAGTCCGCGAACCGGTTAGCTCAATTGAAAGCCGCGACTCGGGCCGCAAACCGGTAAACGTTCCTTTAGCGTAACTGTTACGTTAGAATGACGTTTTGCGTTGTCGCGTAATACGTCATTTGACGCGCCAAGTTAGCGGACCCGGAAACGGACCGGAGAGCGGAGCAAAGCGCGAAACGTAAACACAGCAGGTCATGTGACTCGGTAATAACACTTTTCATTGGTTCATTTCACTTTTGGTTTCCTAATGATGTAATACTACGTCATGTGATCTAAAATTAACACTTTTCATTGGTTTAGAACTTTTGCTTTTCCCAAATGATGAAAACCCCTCCTTCTTTCCTCACTCTGACTTTCATCTTGGTGAGAGAAAGACCCTTTTTCATAGTTGAGCAATGGCTTCAGTAGTTGCTTCAGCTGGTGGACCCCCACCACCACCTCCACCTCCTCATGGGAAGAGAGGACCACCTGCTAAAGTAATCTTACAAGAAGAGGCAGATCAGGAAGAGGAGGATGAGGAGGATGAGCCAGAGTTTTTGCCAGAAGAGCCCAGGAGGTACAATCGTAAAGAAAACTACATCTGGCAATTTTTTACATTTTCACAGGGGCAAAAAAAAGTGAATGCAAGATATGTGTTTTGCCGTATATGCAAAGAAAGACTGTCAAGGGGGACTGATAAGAAATACAGCTTCGGAAATTATACTATGCATAGGCATATGAGTAGGTGGCACCCAAACAATTATAGTGCTGCCCAGCTTCAAGATGAGCAACAAAATCCCCCTGTGATGGCAAGAAGATCGGTGGTTCAAGAAGTGTCGGGACCAGAGGCGAGGGAGATGGTCCCTAACATTCAAATGAACTTTGGGGAAGTAAAGCAAGTGTGCGGGCGCTGTAACCAAATAATTTGCTACAGAGAAAGTAGCATTACTCTAATTGGGAAAGCTATTACTAATCATGTTTGCCCGAAACGCCCCAAACAATAAATTCTTCTTTTTTTCGTTGCTCTGTTGAGCCCCTTTCAATGAATCATTTTTGTTTCCCCCCTGCCCACCAAAAAACAAAAAAATATCAAAATGTTCAGAAAATACAAAAAAAATATAAAAAATGTTCAGAAAAATAATAAAAAAAATTTAAAACAACAAAAACCAAAAAAAAAGTTCTTTTCAGAACTAACTCCCCATTATAAAAAAAATTGGTAGAATTTTTGAAACTCTGCCAACCTCTATTTCTTTTATTTCGCTCCCAGTTCGCACTCCGGTACGCGAACCGGGAGCGAACCAAAAAAAATGTTTTAAAAAAAGAACAGTAAGTATAAGGGAAGGAAACAGACATTAAGTTAAAAGAAAGACAGCTATAAGAAGTAAACAAAAGATACTGTTACCCGCAATCCACTGCTGATCATGTCACATATTACATCATTCTTGACATGGTCAGTGACATCATCAGCAGTGGATTGCGAGTAACAGTATCTTTTGTTTACTTCCTATAGCTGTCTTTCTTGTAACATAACTGTCTGTTTCCTATCCTTATACTTACTGTTCTTGTTTTAAAAAAAATGTTGAGATCATTCAGAAACAGTAACATTAATAGAGACAGAATGAGTGAATAAGAATGAAGAAGTATGAGAAGAGAGGGACTGAGAAAAATACTGGAAGGAGTAGAATAATTAAGTAATAGAGAAAGGAATGAGGGAAGTAGCAAACGCAGGAAAGTAAGGATTAAAGAAATGAAGCAGTAGAACTAATAGATGTTAAATGTGATAGATTAAATGATTGATTCAGGATGACGATAAGGTGTGTCCTCTCCAAAAGTTTGTTTAAGGTGAGGCCTACTCAGGGTTGCATATCAAATGTATGCTTGTTGAAGAATACAGAGGAGATAATACATGTGAAGGCCTACCATTGAAGTAAAACATGTCCACTTCACTCTTGAACAATGGCCAGACCTCTTCTGTGTCCATAGACAGACCTAAACTTCATCTGCACAATGTCATTCGTAAACTTAGAAAACACAAGTAATGTAATTGAAAAACATGGAGTTTCTTTTGCTCATTTCACAATCACATCACCTGTGTTGCCTTTGCTTAGGTATCTCATAGTGCAGATGTAGTCCAGCATATGAAACAGAACGCAGAAGTGCAGCAGTGTATGCATTAATACATGTGAAGGCCTACCAATGAAGTAAGTCATGTCCACTTATTACATCATTCATGACATGGTCAGTGACATCATCAGCAGTGGATTGCGGGTAGAAAGAGTAGAAAACATTTAACTTATAATTCTTGTTAACTTTTTCAATTCTTTTTTCATACTTTCAATCTGTAAAAGAGAGAACAAACATTTCAAAAATATTAAAACATGCATTTAAAAATTAGAAAAGACAAGGGGAAAGGTTCAAGAACAAACAGTTTTTCAACAACTTTGACATTTACAGAAGCCTCTGCTTCTCTACGTCCCCTACACAATCCTAAAGATATATATTTTAAACAAACAGTATCATGATGCTGAAAAACTGAGGCCTATTTTGGAACATGGTGCATCTTTTGCACTGCTGATGTCTCACAATAGTGATGCAATAGCAGCGCAAAAGAGATGTAAAGCCATCATAAAATTGTGTCTAACATTTTAAATGATTGTTTCAGGATGCAAAAAAAATGTGTCCTTTCAAGAGGTTTCTTTGAGGTGAGGCCTATTCAGTTTAAAAAAAAAACAGTACCCAGAAGTGCAGCACTGTAAGCATTAACTTTGACACTTACAAAAGCCTCAGTTTCTCCATATCTACCTCACATTTCTAAATGTATATCATAAGTACAAAAAGTAGAACATTAATTATACATGTTAAATGGTTTATTTTTGCTGTTCTCAGAATATATCAAATTTCACTTAAATCAGTGACTTGAAGGTATTCATCATGTAACAGCAGGGAAAAAAAAACACAATCAAAATGATTGTGTTTAAAAAACCCATACAACCTAAGAAATCTGAATTCAAAACTCCTTAAAATTAACTTACTTTCCATAACGTCGAAGGATGTCCTATGAACAGCGTACACTCTGTTGTGATATAAATATTTTCAGCCCGTCACTTTCTGAAAGAAAACCTCCATCATTTTGAAAAATATGTTACATACAATAAAAGACTTCTCACATTCTACCACATGTTTCCACTTGGCCAAATCATGTTGCAGCGATTCACAACTCTTGTAATTCTTCTAATCAAATCCCGTCATTTTCTATTTTCGCAACTTTCAAAAAGAAAACATTTAAGATTACTTTCACAATCCTGGACTACTAATATCTTACCCTTCTTGCTCACTCATGTTCTACTTTTCCTATGACACTGATACTGCTTACTATGAAGCAGACTTACTTGCATCAGGTTTATATAGTTGGATTTTTAAAATGACATTATAATTAAAAGTTTTGGACCAATAATCTAGACAGCATTGCAGACTTACATTCCCTCTACTTCATGAACCTTTTGCAATTCCTCAGAGGAAATCCCGAGATTCTTTCCTTAAAATTTTGGTTTTAAAAACACCAGGTAAGAATTTTTAAGGTCAAACGGCATTTTTTTTTTAAAGTTACAACAGAATCGTTGCAGAATGACCAGCCGTTTCTAGACTAAGCTGTGTAATGTCCTGATGTTGTTGAAGGACCATCGTGATAGATAATTGCTACAGTTACAAAAGTCCTTCCTGATATTGACAGCTGAGAAGCAACAACATTTTTTATTAAAGTTGACAATTTTGATCCATCAGGCCTACATCGTTGGATCATTAAAATGACATACTGACCATATCTTCGTATAAATAATGTTGACATCATTTCAGATTTACATTGGCTACACTCCATGTTGTGATCAGCTGCATTTACTAGCTTATTAAAGGAGACTGATTTACTGTCTGGCAAAGTTAAATATATACATTTTTCTGAGTCTACACTAGTAGTACTTGATACCCTACAGTTCTCGCAGTCATGCTGCCATTGATAAGAAAGCCCAAACAGGTGATCTACATCTACACCCTCATCTTGCAATACATCAAGCATATACATTAAAAACTCCTGACAATCCTGCTGATTATTTTCAGAGAAGTCTGTTTGACCTGAACATTCATCTAACAGATAACGAACTTCAGACACACTTTCTACTTTTGTCCGATCAGTGCTACATTTCTCTAACACAGAATTCAACAAACAGCATAAACTTTGTTCCGAATTGAACACAATCTGTTCTTTTAAAGTCTCTAGTGAAAAGAGAACATTAACCACTACATTAGCATAGCAGTTGACACCAGAACTGTTTTCAAATTGAAAACCGACAACATCTTCAACAGAATCCGTTTTCTTTCTGCTTACAATTTTCGGTTCATCGACTTTTGGGCTTTTTGCTACAACCTCCCTACTATTAGTGATATTTCTTCGTTTACGGCCTACCACACGTTTCTCAAACAAAGGATATTGAGGCAAATGTGGCGCATACTCTCTATGGCTGAGATACCCGCCACCCCCTCTCAACACAATCCCCAAGGATGGGAAACTGGAAACAGTTCTGAACTTTTGGAAGACGGGAGGGAGTGACCCTCCCGGCCGTATTTATTAAAATATGAAACAAAATTAAAACATTAAAATAACAGTTTCATATTATGTACAATTTCATTACCACATTGCGATGTTTGGCTAACCTTAACATATTCTCTAATACAAAGGTTCTCCTAGCCGAACTAACATCCTACAAAACATTTAACTTGAAATTTTGAAATTGTACATCCTAACGTTTAAGGGCCAACGGCAAGGTCGTAACCGGTGTTAAGATCCTTAACCAGAAATATATCCCCCTCACTTGTGAGGGGCGACCGCACAGAGGTGTACCTCGAGTGCAACTACCAATTTCCCTTGACTTGACGGGGGCCCCAATAAACTCGACGCCACTTAAAGGTCGTCCGAGGACTCGTGTGAGGAATCTAGAAGGTAGCGTAGACCCCCCCCCCAAACCCCACACAACTTACCACATCTGCCGTCGCAGATGTCCTGGCCCCGGGAAAATCTCCAGGAGGGGGCTGTAGCCCCTCCTACCCAGGAAGGGGCCTTGACCGCCTTTCCTTTCCTTTCGGCGGCCCATCCTTAGAAGGGACCGCCTTCCCCGTTGAGGGGCCAATGGCCACCTCCCTCGAGCGCTCCCAACCGTAATGGGTGACGCCCACTCATAGGGATCTTCCAATTAGTGCTCACCGATCATGACCTTACCGCCCGACCAAAATAAATACGACAGTTTCTAAACTAAATGACTAATTTACCTAAAAGACAGTTAAAAACAACAACTTTATTAAAAGCATGCTACTGATCAACACTAGAGCAGGATTACTTTATTTGCAAAACATACCACAAATTGACCATTTCTTTATTGCATATTCAAAAATTATCACGATAATAATCCGAACCTGCAAACAAAAAGAGTTACCACATCAAACTTTATTCAAAACCACTTGCTGTCCTCAGGGGCTGGTGGGTGGGTCAAAATTGGCTCTTCGTTCCGTCTCGAGCTCACGTGCAGCGAGGTGGTGCAGCTTCAGAGCACTGGAACAAGAGGATGCTTCCTTGGCTTGTTGCTCCTTCTATCCGTCTTCAGGGCGGGCGTAAACCCGCCCCGGCCTGCCCCGAGGGCGTGGCCCGGCCGCGTCAGTGTCTAGGCCAGCCCACTCCAGGGCGGGAAAAAGGCGCGCCCCGGCTACGCCGCTTCGGGCATACCAGCCGAGACTCGCCTCCCGCCCAAGATGGCTTCCCGGGGGATCGTGGTACTCCGCCATACGTTCGGGGGGACCGAATGGTCGCCCCTTTCCATATGGCTGAGATACCCGCCACCCCCTCTCAACACAATCCCCAAGGATGGGAAACTGGAAACAGTTCTGAACTTTTGGAAGACGGGAGGGAGTGACCCTCCCGGCCGTATTTATTAAAATATGAAACAAAATTAAAACATTAAAATAACAGTTTCATATTATGTACAATTTCATTACCACATTGCGATGTTTGGCTAACCTTAACATATTCTCTAATACAAAGGTTCTCCTAGCCGAACTAACATCCTACAAAACATTTAACTTGAAATTTTGAAATTGTATATCCTAACGTTTAAGGGCCAACGGCAAGGTCGTAACCGGTGTCAAGATCCCTAACCAGAAATATATCCCCCTCACTTGTGAGGGGCGACCGCACAGAGGTGTACCTCGAGTGCAACTACCAATTTCCCTTGACTTGACGGGGGCCCCAATAAACTCGACGCCACTTAAAGGTCGTCCGAGGACTCGTGTGAGGAATCTAGAAGGTAGCGTAGACCCCCCCCCAAACCCCACACAACTTACCACATCTGCCGTCGCAGATGTCCTGGCCCCGGGAAATTCTCCAGGAGGGGGCTGTAGCCCCTCCTACCCAGGAAGGGGCCTTGACCGCCTTTCCTTTCCTTTCGGCGGCCCATCCTTAGAAGGGACCGCCTTCCCCGTTGAGGGGCCAATGGCCACCTCCCTCGAGCGCTCCCAACCGTAATGGGTGACGCCCACTCATAGGGATCTTCCAATTAGTGCTCACCGATCATGACCTTACCGCCACAGTCCGGATAGTTGACCGGCTATCCGGACCCCCCACAACACTCCTACCTGAAGGTCATGTCTTAAGGTCTTTAGCCAAGCTATACAGTCTCCTATGAGTAACTCGTTCCCCACCCGGGACAAATGAACACCATCCCCCAAATACATACTGTCACCAGTAATACAACCATGCGAAATAGAATGCAGTGTATTGGAACGGAACAATCTACTCACTTTGTTATTAATTTTTCTCACTGAATGATTCAGAGCAGAAACAGAAATAGCCCCCCGCCATACTTTTCGTGGGATCATATGGGACCATGCAATCGTGCACCCTGGAACTCTCCTCGCTAACCAACTTACAGTGGAAAGCATCGCCTCCAGAAGAAGTCGTCTACCAGTGGTGACCAAATCATTGCCCCCAAGATGTGCTATGACTATAGACGGCGGTGACCTCGTCCGCCCTAGCAAACCCTCAAAAAATGATTGAAACTGGTCAATACAGAGTCCGCCCTTTCCGTAGAAGGACACACTGTACCCGTATTCCCCAGCCACGTGAATCATGTCACCTGCTTTGAATACGTCCGCGGCACGCCTCACGTATGAGTGGCCCACGACCCACACCTCCTTCCTCACAGCCGGTGAAGTCTGACCGCTGGCCCGGTGTTGGGTCGACTGCATAGTCCGCCCCGCCTCGTAGGCTTGCGCAACTGAAACCAAACAAAAACAAGAAGCGTGAGTACATCATTACAGCTTCACAACATGTGCAACCGCACATACCTTTTATAACAATTGGAGGACCAACGCCCCACACGTTTAACCTGTTCGACATTCAGACCCCTGGCTGTAGCCTCAGTAGCAGCCCCTATCCGAAAGGAATGGGTCCCAAACTCGCCCGGGTTCAAGCCCGCAGCAGTAATCGACATCGCAAGCACCCGCTGAAACTGAAACCTCGTCAGTGGGGTGGCGTCAGTGTGTCTCAACAAGGTCCCCCCCCATGATGCCACCCTTTGTGCTAAATATTCCTCTACACAACTCACCGGGCACATGGAGGACCCGGGAATCCTTCGTATGATTATGCAATCACCCATCGCACCCTGATCGGTCTTGGACCTGACAAACGAGACAGTCAATGTCTCCCCTCTGATCTGAACGTGCTCTTGGCACAGTCCCCCCATCACGTCCTGCTTGTTCCTCGCCACTAGTTCGCTTACCTGCATAGCCCCATGGAATGCCAGCGTAAAAGCGGCTCGGAATAACACTGTCTCATACTGGGATGAACACGTTGCAGGGAGTCTGGATAATAACAGGGCCAACCTATCCAAACCTATCGGGCGCCTTTCATCTACTCTGCGACCCTCAAGGCGTTGCCACCCACGTAGCGCTTTTTGCACAACGAAAGACGCTGTTGGGTCCTGGATCCCATGAGCCCTAGCAACAAAGGAAATGGCAGCCCGATGCCTCTGGGCCGTAGCCACCGATTTGCCTGCCTGATGTAAAGACAGCAGGAATTTCACTACCCACTCCTCCTGGCCCCAAAGCTCCCCTCTAGCAGCCCCCAAAAAGGCCCAATAGGAACGGAACGCCCCTTCATGTGCCTTCCTCGTCCTGGGTGCTAAACTCTCTCCCACGAGGTTACAAAGTTCGGGGCACCGAGAGACCAGAGAGCTTCGGGAAAGGGTGCCGCCACCGGGTCCGCTGTGGGCAGAAAACCCCAGAAGGCCTGCATACGAAAACGAGAAAGCGCATCAGCCGCCTGGTTCATCACCCCCGGGACATGTCTTGCCTTAAATAGTACATTCAATTGCATACACAGTAATACGATTTCCTTGAGCAATCTCAGAATCCATTTGCATCGTGCTGCCTGGCTATTGATACACTCAACCACGGTCATGTTATCAGACCAGAATACCACAGAGTGATCTCTGAACCCCTCGGGCCAAGTTCTCAGGGCCACCAGAATGGGGAAAAGTTCTAGTAAAGCAATGTTACTTGTCAGTCCACCAATGCTCCCTGCCGAATCTGTCCACAGCCCCAGCTCCTCAGAGGACACGGCCGGTTTGTTCCAGACAATTCGACCATTGAAATCCGCCAGAAATGCCAACCAAATGCGCATGTCCTGGCGAACCCCTTTTTTCTCGGCCCCCCCTTGACGAAACCCCCCCAAATTTTCAAGGGCTGCTCAGAAACAAAATGTGCCATTTTCCTGAAAATTTCAGCCGATTCGTCCACAAACGCCAAAGTTATTAGACATAGAATTTTCAAAAATCCCATAGGGAAAAAATCCTAACTATATATACCTACTGGCGACCGCCAGTAGGTAATATATAATACATATTTAAATATCGAACCAATCCACATTCACTGGATGATGTCATCAGTGATGTCATCAGTGATGTCACTGACCATGTCATGAGTGATGTAATATGTGACGTCATCAGCAGTGCATTGCCGGCGCGCAAGTTATAGTTAGCTGAACAAACTATAACAGGGGAATTTCAAAGGTTTTGTATGAGTGAAATGTCCAGCTAAGTATAACATGTGTGAAACCTTTTATTTTTTTCAATGAATTTGCAAGGTTTTTTAAATGCTAATTCTTAACTATAACTTGGGTGAAACCTATGGTTTTTTCAGAGAATTTCAAAGGTTTTGTAAATGATAATTATTAAATTTATTAATTATTATATTTCTTTCTTTTTTTAAACTCATTTCTTACATTTTTAAATATAAATATTTATATTTATTTTATTTTTTAAATTATATTTCATACTCTTAATGTAAAATAATAACAAAACGAAATTGAAAAATATTTTTTTTTTATTAATTATTTTTTTCCCAAAATATTAAAATTGAATTCTATATAATTTCTTTTTCTTTGTGTCTTTTGACAGAGAGATAGAGTTCAGTTCGCAGATTGTGCTTTTTGTTAAATGGTGTAAATCCATTCAGTAGCCCCCAACATCGCCATGGCCATCCCGGATGGCTACAAAATCACCCGGAAAGACCGTGTCAACAAAACAGGAGGAGGGATCGCCATCATCTACAGGAACACCATCAACATCAAGACCAACGCCGAAGACACCATCCCCTCCGCCAAACACCTAAATTTCCAGATCCACACCGACCCCCAGACCAGAAGAACACTCATTTATAGAACCTTGGGCCCACACACACAATTGAGCGAAACCATCGCCGACGCCATCAGGCCGCATGCCCTAGCATCACCAGAATACATCTTCCTAGAAGACCTTAACTTTCACCTGAAGAACAACAACGACAACACCACCACCACCCTGATCGACAATCTTGCCAACCTCAGACTCAAGCAACTGGTGGACACCCCCACCCACCTTGCTGGCCACACCCTCAATGCCATATTCTCCGCCAGTAACCACATTGCCTTCAACCACTCCACAAGACTACACTGACTACACTGGACCAACCACAGCTGCATACATTTCACATTCAAGAAGTCTACATCTCACCACCTCAGGCATCGGATCCCCACAGATGCTGGAGCAAAGTCACCACTGACCAGCTCACCACATCACTGAGCGAAAACCCACCTGACGACACCAATATATCCAACACCCATGCTGCAACTCGCAACTTTGCACAGTGGATCACGAACTGCGCCGACAACCTCGCTCCACTGAATAACTCCCACAGCAAGACAACCACCACAAAAACGCAAAGAGAACCTGCCAAACAATCGAAAAGACCTGGCGCCAAGAACGAACAACAGAAAACATGACTGCCCTCAAAACCACCACCCGCGAATACCATCAGCAGATCCGGACCACCAAGAGAACATCATTCAAAGAGCGACTGGACAACAACACCCATAACAGCAAGGAACTCTTCAGCATCATCAAAGACCTCTCCAACCCCAACGCCAGCAACAACGACATCACCCCTACGCAAGACCTCTGCAACTCCCCCGCCACGTTCTTCCACCGCAAAATTGCAGACATACACAACAGCTTCAGACCCCAAACTCCACTTCAGGACACAAAACCAACGACCCCCAGCAACACCATCAACTCCTGGACCCCCATAAGCAACTATGACACCACCCACGCCATGAGCACCATCCACTCCAGCCCCCTCCGAACCTTGCCCCCACCACATCTTCAACAAAGCTGGCACCACAATCGCACCCCACCTGCGGAATGTCATAAACAGCTCCTTCACGTCAGCAACCATCCCTGAAAGGTGGAAACATGCAGAGATCAACGCCCTCCTGAAGAAAACCACAGCAGACCCAAAGGACCTCAAGAACTTCCAGCCCATCTCTCTTCTCCCCTTCCCGGCTAAAGTCATTGAGAAGACAGTCAACAAACAGCTGACTGCTTTCCTCTAGGACAACTACTCGCTCAACCTTTCCCAGTCCGGATTCCCAGCCAACCACAGCACCGAGACCACCCTCATCGCAGCCACAGACAACATCGAAACCCTGATAGACAATGGGGAAACAGCTGCCCTCATTCTCCTGGACCTCTCAGCAGCCTTCAACACCGTATGCCACGGCACACTAATACAGTGCCTCAGCAACACTGGAATCCAAGGGAAGGGCCTGGATTAGATCATCTCATTCCTCTCCATAAGAACCCAGAGAGTCTGCCTCCCCCCCTTCCGAACCGCGGCCACGAGATCATCTGTGGCGTTCCTCAGGGATCCTCACTCAGCCCAACACTCTTCAATATCTATGTGAGCCCCCTCGCCACCATCGCACGAAAACACAACATCAACATCATCTCCTACGCCAACAACACCCAACTATCCCTCAATAAGTACCCAGCCACCGCCAAAACCAACTTCCAGGAAGGGATGATAGAAGTAGCAGACTGGATGAAGCATAGCCGTCTCAAGCTCAACTCAGACAAGACGGAAGTCCTCATCCTCGGACAATTCCCATCTGGCTGGGATAACTCTTGGTGGGCCCCGGCGCAGGGAACCATACCGACACCCACGGACCACGCACGCAACCTGGGCTTTATCCTAGACTCCTTCCTCACGATGACCAAACAAGCCAACGCCGTCTCATCTTCTTGCTTCCACACCCTGAGAATGCTTCGGAAGATCTTCCGGTGGATCCCCACAGAAACCGAAAGAACAGTCACCCAGGCCCTCGTCATCAGTCGACTGCACTACGGGAACGCCCTATATGCAGGAACCACCGCCAAACTCCAGATTAGGCTCCAGCGCATACAAAACACCGCCGCACGACTCATCCTCAACATCCCTCGCCACAGCCACATAACCACCCACCTAAGAAACCTCCACTTGCTCCCTGTCAACAAATGGATCACCTTCAGACTGCTCACCCATGCCCACAAATCGCTCCACAACATGGGCCCAAACTACCTCAACAGCCGACTCTCATTCTACACCCCCACCCGCCAGTTTCAGTCCACCAGCCCTCACCATCGTCCCACGAATTCGCAAAACCACCTCCGGAGGAATATCCTTCTCCTCCCTGGCTGCGAAGACCTGGAACTCCCTCCCCACTCACCTACGACTGACCCAGGACCATCTCAGCTTCAGGAAGCACCTCAGGACCTGGCTCTTCGAGCAGTAGCAGCACCACCCCCCTAGCACCTTGAGACCCTCAGGGGTGAGTAGCGCGCTCTATAAATGCTTGATTGATTGAAAAACCCCTATCGATATTGCATGTAGTCTTCTATGCACCTGCAAACTTGTCTTTTATACTTCCAATTCCCCCATCTTTTTCCTTACACTTCCAGTAAACACTATCACACTTCTGTTTCAGTATTGTAGTGACCATACACCACTATGTGCTTATCTATACACTATTTTAAAAAATAATTAATTCACTACATTAAAATACTAATCAGCAGATGTACAGTAAGTGGTACATCCCCAGAGATATGATAGTTATTGTGTACTGTGATATCACCTCCTTCTGGCGCAATGCTTTATAATGTGATGCACCTTCCACACACCATGGCACATCTTTTGCACTACCAGTGCATCACAAAAGTGACGCCACAGCTGTGTTAAAATAGGCACAAGGGGGTTGTAAATCCACCAGTAACACATAGACTTGTAACATATTTATGTGCATATGTTGCATTCAAGTCCTTCAATGGTCATACAGTATACTATAGGTAAACTGCTTATAGATTTATGCTGTAGCAGTTCCTTATAGTTCTGCAGTTTCACATTCACCATACACTAGTAATGTATTACCAAAAAATGAACTGGAACCTAAAAAGTGTTCAACAGGAATAAAAGAATGAAAATGTCGAGGACAGCGATGCTCCTGCTTCCTGTGTTTTATCAGGTCAAAAGACTCTTCCCCAGTACACAAAGGTTTATCGCAATACATGCATAGAATTTTAACTTCATTAAAATCAAGATCAATTTCTGGATGTGGACTGCTTGCTGAAAATGCTACTACAGCAGTTGATTTGCTTGGTGCAGTAGCAGGTGGGTTGTCCTGCAACATCCGTGTTGCAGCTCGAGCAAAGTTGTTGGGGTGCAAGTTCTTCAAGGGTCGCACCATATTTGCTGTGCCAAAGGAGTAGTTTTTAGATGAATCACCCCTTGAAAGAGTTGTTTGGCAAATTTTACAGGTTACTTTTGTAGCATTAACTTTTTTTCCCTTCAGGAAAAGTAAAAAACTTCCAAATTAGAGCTTATTTCCTCTTCTTTGTAGGTTCTTCAGGAATGAAATCTCCCTCTGAAGAATGGCTGGAAGATGAGGCCATTGCTGTTATTATGGTGATCTTCCTTCTATTTGACAGGATTCTCAGAAGAGATGCTTCTTCTTAGAAAGTCAAAATAGAATGATTAAAATGGGACGGAACTTTCAACAGTTGGAATAGGAAGTGTTATGAACCAATCAAATCTCTTCTTTTAAAGTCACATGGCTTTGCGTATGCTTACGGTGTGTTTGCGGTGCTCTAACGATGCAAGTACGCATGATGTTCTACTGCTATTTGTGTAATTGCTTTTAAAAGTAATATACGATTGTTAAAAGTTTTAAAAAAGTATTTTCATAATTACCCTAGATAATGTGTTTTGTTAGTATGTACATTAAATACATATATGTTTTTATACAATTGAAAACATTTGCGCCTTTCGCGTACGGGCCACCGTATGTGACGTTACACAGAAGCTTTGAAGCAACTGTAATGTCAAAGAGTATTCGCAGGGTATGCACGGGTAAGTGCTGAGTATGATTAGCAGTGCAAAGTATGGTGTGATCACCCTCTGAGTGTCAAATCAGAGCACAGGGCACGCTATGAGAATGGTTACAAGTGGTCACTCATTGGAGATCCGATTCTGGGCCTGCTTCTGCGCACATGATAACCCAGCCCATCTCTCTCTGTTGTTAATTGTTGGTGCGCACACTCACACTTGCACATGCATGGTGCATGCCCGCCCTCACTCCCCAGATGTCACCACATAGCTTTCTTGCTATTACTAAGCCTGGAAGCCAATACATTAGCAAATGGGAGGTCCCCGAGGTCCGTCATTCTTGTAGAGCATGAAAACACTACCAATGATGACCCTGGGCTTGGTTTGGTCAGCAACGCGGTTCCCATATAATGCGGGGACTGACGTGTGCATGTTCTCTTTTGCCTGCCTGTTCTGCGGTAACAGACAGACTGTCGTTGTCTATTGTACTACAAACTGTTTGCTCGAGCGGAGGAGGACTAGTGGCACTCGACGTGGTGTCACTACTGCTGCTGCCCAGCCAGGACACCATAGGTGCAGTGGAAGCGGCGCCCGCGTTGAGCCCACCCTAGGCGAAGCCAAAGCGCCAGCCTTTGAAGACAAGACAAGAGACGACAGAAGCAAAGGTAGGAGAAGCCGCTGTAAATTGTACCTGCATGATAGTATTTTTTTTACTGCGTCACGTGGCCCTCCAAGCTCTGTTTTGCTTTATTTTTGTGCACCAAGTGCTTTGTGCTTCATCTTATTTGCTCCCTCCCAATACTCCTGTGACTGTAAATATGTATTGCTACCTCACGCGGCCTTCCCAGGCCTCTATTCTTATTGATCTTATATGATTGATCGTAATATTTCCTTCTGCATCACAGGGCCCTCTTAGGCCTTTTTTAAATAAATTGTGCGTGCATGAATTTCTGTGTCTTATTTTTCAACTGTGTCACGTGCTTTAGCCTGTTTTGTTATAAATTGTGCGTTCATAATAGTATTATTTTTTTACTGCATCACGTACCACTCCCAGCTCTGTTTTACTTTATTTTTGTGCATCACTTCCTTTGTGCTTCTTCGTATTTGCTCCCTCCTAATCCTCCCGTGACTTCAATTATTTATTGCTGCCTCACGTGCAATCCCAGGCCTCTATTCTTATTGATCGTATATGGTTGATCGTAATATTTACTTCTGCATCACGGGGCCCTCCTAGGCATTTTTAAAATAAATTGTGCAAGCATGAAATTTTGTGTCGTATTTTTTAACTGTGGTAAAAAGGGGGTGGTGATGGACAGAGCATCTGAACCAATCAAACACTCACACCCAGTCAACAGATCTGGGTTTAATCCATCACCGTTCTTTAGCCCACTTTGCCACCCAAGTTCAGACATGGCCATATGCAAATCAGTTTGACCCTGTGCCTCATGGGAACAGTCCAGCCCGATCTGCCAAGCCATGCCTTCCGAGGACCGATTTCTGGCATTTCAGCCGTCTTCAGCCCGGCTTGCTTGAATCCAGTGGCAAAGTGAGCAAGAGACTCACGGCTGAGCATACCCTGCCAACTTATGGCGAAAAAAGTGGCACAAAAGGGGGTGGTGATGGACGGAGCATCTGGACCAATCAAACGCTCACACCCAGTCAACAGATCTGGGTTTAATCCATCACCGTTCTTTAGCCCACTCTCCCACCCCAGTTCAGACATGGCCATATGCAAATCAGTTTGACCCTGTGCCTCATGGGAACAGTCCAGCCCGAATTGCCAAGCCATGCCTTCCCTGGACCGGTTTCTGCCATTTCAGCCGTCTTCAGCCCAGCTTGCTTGAATCCAATGGCAAAGTGAGCAAGGGACTCACGGCTGAGCATACACTGCCAACTTATGGCAAACAAAGTGGTACAAAAGGGGGTGGTGATGGACGGAGCATCTGAACCAATCAAACACTCACACCCATTCACCGTTCTTTAGCCCACTCTGCCACACCAGTTCAGACATGGCCATATGCAAATCAGTTTGACCCTGTGCCTCATGGGAACAGTCCAGCTCGAACTGCCAAGCCATGCATTCCCAGGACCGGAAACAAGCTTCCGAGGACCGGTTTCTGGCATTTCAGCCGTCTTCAGCCAGGCTTGCATGAATCCAGTGGCAAAGTGAGCAAGGGACTCACGGCTGAGCATACCCTGCCAACTTATGGTGAACAAAGTGGTACAAAAGGGGGTGGTGATGGACGGAGCATCTGAACCAATCAAACACTCACACCCAGTCAGCAGATCTGGGTTTAATCCATCACCGTTCTTTAGCCCACTCTGCCACCCCAGTTCAGACATGGCCGTATGCAAATCAGTTTGACCCTGTGCCTCATGGGAACAGTCCAGCCCGAACTGCCAAGCCATGCCTTCCCTGGACCGGAAACAAGCTTCCGAAGACCGGTTTCTGGCATTTCAGCCTTCTTCAGCCCGGCTTCCTTGAATCCAGTGGTAAAGTGAGCAAGGGACTCACGGTTGAGCATACCCTGCCAACTTATGGTGAACAAAGTGAAACAAAAGGGGGTGGTGATGGACGGAGCATCTGAACCAATCAAACACTCACACCCAGTCAACATATCTGGGTTTAATCCATCACCGTTCTTTAGCCCACTCTGCCACCCCAGTTCAGACATGGCCATATGCAAATCAGTTTGACCCTGTGCCTCATGGGAACAGTCCAGCCGGAACTGCCAAGCCATGCCTTCCCTGGACCGGAAACAAGCTTTCGAGGACCGGTTTCTGTCATTTCAGCCGTCTACAGCCCAGCTTGCTTGAATCCAGTGGCAACGTGAGCAAGGGACTCACAGCTGAACATACCCTGACAACTTATAGTGAACAAAGTGAAACAAAAGGGGGTGGTGATGGACGGAGCAGCTGAACCAATCAAACACTCACACCCAGTCAAGAGATCTGGGTTTAATCCATCACCGTTCTTTAGCCCACTCTGCCACCCCAGTTCAGACTTGGCCATATGCAAATCAGTTTGACCCTGTGCCTCATGGGAACAGTCCAGCCCGAACTGCCAAGCCATGCCTTCCCTGGAACTGAAACAAGCTTCCGAGGACCGGTTTCTGCTATTTCAGCGGTCTTCAGACCGGCTTGCTTGAATCCAGTGGCAAAGTGAGCAAGGGACTCACGGCTGAGCATACCCTGCCAACTTATGGCGAACAAAGTGGTACAAAAGGGGGTGGTGATGGACGGAGCATCTGAACCAATCAAACACTCACACCCAGTCAACAGATCTGGGTTCAATCCATCACCGTTCTTTAGCCCACTCTGCCACCCCAGTTCAGACATGGCCATATGCAAATCAGTTTGACCCTGTGCCTCATGGGAACAGTCCAGCCCGAACTGCCAAGCCATGCCTTCCCTGGACCGGAAACAATCTTTCGAGGGCCAGTTTCTGCCATTTCAGCCGTCTTCAGCCCAGCTTGCTTGAATCCAGTGGCAAAGTGAGCAAGGGACTCACGGCTGAACATACCCTGACAACTTATAGTGAACAAAGTGGTACAAAAGGGGGTGGTGATGGGCGGAGCAGCTGAACCAATCAAACACTCACACCCTTTCAACAGATCTAGGTTTAATCCATCACCGTTCTTTAGCCCACTCTGCCACCCCAGTTCAGACTTGGCCATATGCAAATCAGTTTGACCCTCTGCCTCATGGGAACAGTCCAGCCCGAACTGCCAAGCCATGCCTTCCCTGGAACTGAAACAAGCTTCAGAGGACTGGTTTCTGGTATTTCAGCTGTCTTGAGCCCGGCTTGCTTGAATCCAGTGGCAAAGTGATCAAGGGACTCACGGCTGAGAGTACCCTGCCAACTTATGGCGAACAAAGTGGTAAAAAAGGGGGTGGTGATGGATGGAGCATCTGAACCAATCAAACGCTCACACCCAGTCAACAGATCTGGGTTTAATCCATCACCATTCTTTAGCCCACTCTGCCACTCCAGTTCAGATATGGCCATATGCAAATCAGTTTGACCCTGTGCCTCATGGGAACAGTCTAGCCAGAGACTGCCAAGCCATGCCTTCCCTGGACCGGAAACAAGCTACCGAGGACCAGTTTCTGGCATTTCAGCCGTCTTCAGCCCGGCTTGCTTGAATCCAGTGGCAAAGTGATCAAGGGACTCACGGCTGAGCATACCCTGCCAAGTTATGGCAAACAAAGTGGTACAAAAGGGGGTGGTTATGGACGGAGCATCTGAACCAATCAAACACTCACACCCAGTCAACAGATCTGGGTTTAATCCATCACCGTTCTTTAGCCCACTCTGCCACCCCAGTTCAGACATGGCATATGCAAATCAGTTTGACCGTGTGTCTCATGGGAACAGTCCAGCCCGAACTGCAAGCCATGCCTTCCCTGGACCGGAAACAAGCTTCCGAGGACCGGTTTCTGGCATTTCAGCCGTCTTCAGCCCGGCTTGCTTGAATCAAGTGGCAAAGTAAGCAAGGGATACCCTGTCAACTTATGGCGAACAAAGTGGTACAAAAGGGGGTGGTGATGGACTGATGTCAAATTAGATGTCATCAGTGATGTCATCAGTGATGTCATTTGAGATGTCATCAGTGATGTCATCAGTGATGTCACTGACCATGTCATGAATGATGTAATATGTGACATCATCAGCAGTGGATTGCGGGTACGCGAAATATAGTTAGTATAACTAACTATATAGGAGCAATTTCAATGGTTTTTTAAATGCTAATTCCTAACTATATAATGCCTGAAACCTATGGTTTTTTAAGTGAATTTGCAAAGTTTTTAAAATGCTAATTTCTAACTATATAAGGCCTGAAACCTATGGTTTTTTAAGTGAAATTGCAAGGTTTTTTAAATGCTAATTCCTAACTATATAAGTCCTGAAACCTATGTTTTTTTAAGTGAATTTGCAAGGTTTTTTAAATGCTAATTCCTAACTATATAAGGCTTGAAACCTATGTTTTTTTCAGTGATTTTGCAAGGTTATTTAAATGCTAATTCCTAACTATATCAGGCGTGAAACCTATACTTTTTTTTCAATAAATTTCAAAGGTTTTGTAAAAGCTAATTCTATTAGCGCATAAAGTTTATATATGTTATTATCCTTCTGGGACCACCTGAGCAGCCATCTTGTTTCTCAGGAGAAGTGAGGCACAAGAGAGCACACAATAAGAGTGGAAAACGCGAAAAGGGGGCAGGGTTGAGACCCCCTAGCCCTTCTAATGGGGTCCCAGATGGACCACCAAGTGCAAAAAAAATGTTTTTTTTTAAATCGTGGGGTACGCGCACGGTACGCGTACCCTACACGTACGGTGCACGTAACCCACGTTTGTTTTTGTTTTTTTGCCCTTGGGGGTCCTTTTGCTACCCCCTGAGAAGGGCTAGAGGGTTGGGGGGTCTCTACCCTGCCCCCTTTTCGTGTTTTCCACTCTTGTTTTGAGCTCTTTTGTGCCTCAGTTTGCCTGAAAAACAAGATGGTGGCCAACACTTCCTGGTTTGGACAGTTTGGAATGTTGACAGTCGACTGCCGGGCAATCAGAAACTCACTCGCGCACGTAAGGGTACGCGCATGTACGCGTACGGTATGCTTACCGTATGCGTACGGTGCGCGTACGGTGACCGCATATAGATATATAATTTGATCAAATTCAATTTTCCCAACAACTACTGGATGGATTTTCACCAAATATAGACAAATCACTACTGCATACCTGTCCCTACCATTTTGCCAAGTTTGGTGTAATTCCGTTCAGCCGTTCGAGCTGTATCCGTGTCTAAAGGTCCAATAGAAAATGCCATTTGAAGAATTTCAAATTCAATTTTCTCAAGAACTAAAGGAGGGGTTTTCACCAAACATAGCAAAGGCACATCTGCATAGCAGGCCCTACCATTTTGCCAAGTTTGGTGTAATTCCAGTCAGCCATTCGGGCTGTAGCTGTGTCTAAAGGTTCCTATGGAAATTAACATGGGGAAAACACGTTTTGGGACCCCTCTTTCGGCCCCCGCTTGACGAATCCCTCCCGAAACTTTCAGGGAAGGAGCGGAGCAGAGCTGGCCAAGGATCTGGAAAATTACACACAGATTCCTCAATCGGCACCAAAGTTATTCTCAATAGAATGTTGAACGCATATAGATATATAATTTGCTCAAATTCATTTTCTCAACAACTACTGGAGGGATTTTCACCAAATATAGAAACTGCACTACTGTATACCTGTCCCTACCATTTTGCCAAGTTTGGTGTAATTCCGTTCAGCCGTTCGGGCTGTAGCCGTGTTTAAATGTCCCATAGAAAATGCCATTTGAAAAATTTCAAATTCAATTTTCTCAAGAACCACTGGAGGGATTTACACCAAACATACAAAAGGGACTGCTGCATACCAGTCCCTACCATTTTGCCAAATCTGGTATAATTCCGTTCAGCCGTTCGAGCTGTAGCCTTGTCAGAATGTTCCTATGGAAATTAACATGGGGAAAACACGTTTTGGGACCCCCTTTTTTCTCGGCCCCCGCTTGACAAATCCCCCCGAAACTTTCAGGGAAGGAGCGGAGCGCAGCGAGGCAAATTTAAGGAACATTACAGGCAGATCCCTCAATCGGCGCCAAAGTTATTCCCAATAGAATGTTCGGAATTTCCTATGGTAACTAGGTCCTAACTATATATACCTACTGGCGACCGCCAGTAGGTAGTATATATATATATGTAAATATATGTATGTACATATATATATATATATATTCACTGAAAAAAACACAGGTTTCAGGCCTTATATAGTTAGTATTTAGCATTTAAAAAACCTTTGAAATTCAATCAAAAAACTATAAGTTTTAGGGGTGTTATAGTTAGCTGGACATTTCACTCATAAAAAACCATTGAAATTGCTCCTATAAAGTTAGTTGTACTAACTATATTTCGCGCACCCGCAATCCACTGCTGATGATGTCACATATTAGATCATTCATGACATGGTCAGTGACATCACTGATGACATCTCAAATGACATCACTAATGACATCACTGATGACATCATCCAGTGAATGTGGTTTGCTTCGTTATTTAAATATGCATCATATACATAGCAATTTGCATTGAAGAATGAATGGATATATATAAATACATTTTTGGATGGAGGATTTAGTAGCAGTGTAATTGACTGTTTACTTGACCAATTTATAGTGTCTCACTAAATATAATGGATAGTGACTAAACTGTGTGAATATCTGTATCACTTTGTCAGTTGTTGTCTAAACTGGTTCTACAGTTTGTTACTAGCTATGTGAAAGTCTATATTAGTTATTGAATAGTTACCTGAGTATTTGTATTGGAGAGTGAAAGAGTGTGTGTTTCGGTGGGGGTTGTGACTGTCCAAAGATGTGTGAGTAGTTGATTCATTAGATATATGAAGTTAAAACTACATGTTTTAACAGTTGTTTGGGTGAGTGAATCTCTTTATGGGTGTGGTGATGAGCAAATATATTTCTCAATGGTACATGTCCAACAAACTAGAAAAATAAAAGGCAGTGTATGTGTCAATTGTTGTATATAAATAAGTGTACATAAGACTCAATGATTGCGTGAGTGACTGTATAGACAACTGTATACTTGTAATAATGATTTTATAATTCACTAAGTGTGACTTACTATCTAAATGAATAGATGAAGTGGTGTTTGTATAAGTGTGTAGCTAAGTAAATATGTAAGTATGATCCATTGTTTGCATAAGTGAGTAGGATGACTTCATATGTGAATATGATGTGTGCTGGTGTGTAATGTCGATATAGGTGTATAAGTATTTTTGATAGTGTTCTATTGTTCATTGACAGCATGTAAGAGTGAATCTACAGGTAAGTGATTAGATGTGTGTATACATCTATGAATCACTGAGTCGGTTTTTAGATACTTGTATTTCTGTGACAATGGCTTCAAATATGATACTCTGTATTTTACAAAGAGTGATGAAAGATTTTACTAGTGTATGAAAAGGTGTATGTGATTGTCACGTGGATGATGTCATCAGTGATGTCATCAGTGATGTCATTTGAGATGTCATCAGTGATGTCACTGACCATGTCATGAATCATCCAATGTGTGACATTATCAGCAGTGGATTGCGGGTGCGCGAAATATAGTTAGTACAACTAACTACATAGGAGCAATTTTAATGGTGTTGTATGAGTGAAATTTCCAGCTAACTATAACACCCCTAAAACTTATAGTTTTTTGAGTGAATTTCAAAGGTTTTTTAAATGCTAATTCCTAACTATATAAGGCCTGAAACCTATGGTTTTTTAAGTGAATTTGCAAGGTTTTTTAAATGCTAATTCCTAACTATATCAGGCCTGAAACCGACGGTTTTTTCATTTAATTTCGAAGGTTTTTTAAATGACATGTTTTAAATGTATTAATTGTTATTTTTTTCATACTGATTTACTACATTTTTGCATGCAGGTGTTCAGAGGGCACGCCCCCTTTTTACAACACGCTCCATGGCGCTTACTGGAGATACCTGTTGGACTAGTTGCCCTCTAGGGGACCTCTGGAATGAAGAAGAATTAATTCCCCAACTTAAAACACGGCACAGGGGAGTGTAATAAAGCCACGCCCCTTTTTGTATGTATGTATGTATGTATGTATTGGTAATCTTTTATAGTGCGTGTCTGTCACCCAACGGGTATCCTGGCGCTTTGACTGAAAAGATCCTGCTGCGCACCCTACTGAATTAGGAACTAAGAAGAAACAGTACTAGGAAAGAGATGTGTCTTTAAATTTTTCTTGAAGGAGACAAGGTCATTCATACTTCTCAATCCTAGCGGAAGAGTGTTCCATAGTCTGGCTGCCGTAAAGCTGAAAGATCGGCCGCCCAGCCGTGATCTCAGAACTTTAGGCACCACAGCAAGGTAAGCGGACGCCGAACGAAGGGATCTGGACGGAGTATACCAATGAAACATGTTCTGAAGTGGTACTGGGCCTTGTCCGTGAAGGGCTCTGAATACAATACATAGAGATTTAAAATCGATCCGTTGAAGGATCGGTAACCAGTGAAGGTCTCTTAATGCCTGGGATGAGGAGTCGTAACGGCGGCGAGCAAGCGCTAGTTTGGCTGCAAGATTTTGCACCCGTTGCAGTTTTCCTACCAAGGTGGCTGGTGCTCCAAGAAATAGAGCATTGCAGTAGTCCAGGCGGCTTACGATGATGCTCCTCACCACCTCTGGCCTACTGTCCATGGGAAGCATCAGAAGGACCTTTCTCAACATGCGAAGCAATCCCATGCAGGTACTCACTGTTTTATTGACAGCTGCATCCAGTTGGAGATTGGACCCAAACATCACTCCCAAGTTGCGGACCGAGGTGGAAGACGCAGTCGTACTTTGGAAGGAAGGTGGCCAGAAATCCGGCGGAAGAGGTCTAGGGACGCGGTCAGTGGTGCAGTGTAAGACTTCTGTCTTAGAGCTGTTAAACTGCAGCGAGTTCTGATTCAGCCAGTCCGCAGTTGCGAGCATGCAGCGGTGTAAGGTCTCAAGTGTCACTGCTTCCTTGCCCTCAAGAGAGAAGACAAGTTGAGTGTCGTCTGTGTAGTTCGTCACCGCTATGCCAAAAGATCTGATCAGCGCAACTAGGGGCCGCAGGTGCAGGTTGAAGAGGATAGGGCTAATGGCTGACCCTTGTGGAACACCTTTTTACACCTCTCTGCAATGCAGCCCCCTGGTGTGTTTGCAGAGGGGGAACTAATTCCCCTTGCATAATAGATATCCCTGTGGGCCAACTAGCCCACCTGGAACCTCCAGTATGCGCCAGGGGGCTTCGTTGCAGAGAGGTGTAATGAGGCCACACCCTTTTTTACACCTCTCTGCAACGCAGCCTCGGGCGTGTTTGCAGAGGGGGAACTAATTCCCCTTGCATACTGGGGGTCCCTGGGGGCCAACTAGCCCACCTGGAACCTACAGTGTGCACCAGGGGGCGGCATTGCAGAGGGGTGTAATGAGGCCACACCATTTTTTACACCTCTCTGCAACGCAACCCCTGGCGCGTTTGCAAAAGAGGAACTAATTCCCTTGCATACTGGGGGTCCCATTAGGCCAACTAGCCCACCTGGAACCTCCAGTATAAGCCAGTTGCCTGCATTGCAGAGAGGTGTAATGAGGCCACACCATTTTTTACACCTCTCTGCAACGCAGCCCCCGAGCATGTTTGCAGAGGGGGAACTAATTTGCCAGCACTAATTCGGCAGCAGCCACCTCTGGGTTACTGGTGACCGGCACCACAATTTCGGTATCATCTGCATAGGACACCATCTCAAAACCAAAATATTTAATCAAAGTCACCTGTGGGGTCACATAAAGATAAAATATGGTAGGGCTTATAGCTGAGCCCTGTTGGATACTGCATGGCAGGGATAAAGGGGATGAACTAAACCCATCCAATGCCAAACTTTGCTCTCGTCCAGATAGAATGATTTTAGAAGGTAGAGTGCTTTGTCCCTGATACCTAACAAAGCCAGATGGTCAAGAAACCTAGTGTGGTCGACCATGTCAAAGGCCACCCAGAGGTCTAAAAAAATCAGAGCTGCTTTTCCTCAAATGTCAAGGATCTGCCTGATTACATCAGAGGCCATTATGAGGGTAAGTTCTGCACTATGATTGCTTCTAAATTCAAACTGGGTAGCATCCAAAAGGGTATTTTTATTGATATAAGAGGTGAGTTCTACATTGATGGCTTCTTCAACTATGTTAGCACGGAAAGGGAGTCAAGATATTGTCAATAATTGTCTGAAACTATTGGATCCAGATTGGGCTACTTAATCAATGGTAAAATTGATGTTTTCTTCCACTCAATTGGAAAGTGACCACTAATGAACATCGTATTAAAGATGTGATTGAGAACTATGACAGCAGTTTCAGGCACTGATTGCATTGTTTTGGGATGAAAGGATCATTTGGGGCGCCTTATTTGATAGTCCTTAGCAGTCAGCCCTTAAGTTTGATCAATAGTTAAGAGATGAAAAGGAGATAAGCAGGATGGATGGCTCCTTCCCTGAAAGGTTTTTTAGTAACATTGGAAACAGAGTCTTTGATATTACTGTCAAGTGTCAGATCATGCAGAGAATCCCCATCTGGTATACCGACCGAAGAAAGAAGGGTTGCATGTACATCATCTATTGTCTGAGTGAAGTTTGTACTGGCTAGAATGGAGTCGACCTATAAGAGACAGAGGTAGGTCCCTCCAGAACTGAACCAAACCTCATATTCCTTTCACTAACCTTTCATTGTTAAGTTCTAAATATGCCAGAGCCTTGTGTAGCATGTGAACCCCCAAGCAATGAGTCCCCAAAGTCACCCAGGGAAACCCCACTTCAGGTAATACATCCTCGGGTATTTCCACCAGTCTCTCCATTGGAATCAGCTTTCATTTATCTGGTTTGATTCGGAGGCCTGAAACATCACCAAAAGCCTGCAAGACCTTAAGCAGGATTGGGTCTGAAAAAGCCAGTTGACGAAGATACAACAAAGTGTTGTTGGCAAAAAGGGAAACTACATGAGTGGTTTACCCAAAAGTTATACAACAAGGACACATCAGCAACAAGAGCAGTAAGGGAGGACACACAATTGGGTGCCCCTATATAACCTAAATGAAGTGGAGACTATTCCCCCGGATCGTATCGGATCAGATGGGGCAGAATAGAGCAATGAGACCAAATGGATAAATTCACAACCCGATGTGACTAAGCTCACACCATATATAAAGCCAGTTAACATAATTGAAGGTGTGCTCTATATGAAGGAGAACCAGAGCATAGTCATCCTCCTATTGCCATAAATTATCAGGGGTATGGCGCTTTAGAATAAAACCTGCTTGATCCGAATGAATGAGAAGTGACATGTTGAGGAGAAGACTGGCTGCCAGAACATCACTCAGATTTTTACATTGAGATTCAGGAGTGATATTGGCCTGTACGAGGTAGCAACCAAAGGATCCCTGTGTGGTTGCGTGAAGAGTCTGGCAGAGAACTGGCATTATAGACTTCCAGTCGTTGGTTTGCTAGTAATGCAGCAAGTGTTTGATAACATTACGCAGATAACCAATCAGTACAAAGGGGTCTTGGCAGGTTTAAGATGTCTGATTGCCATGAGTATCTCCACTTTAGTAAGCAGGCCATCTAGAGCCTCAGCAGTGTTGGAGTCAAGCCTCAGGACCTCAAACGATGCATAAAAGGTTTGCACTGCCTCCCCGGAGAGGAACGTGCATCCCACATATACCTCACTGAGATGGGCAGCAAACACCTCAATTATTGCACTTTCGGTGTATACTAGGCCTCCAGGGCTTTTACATAACTGTAGTAGAGGAATCTAATGGGTCTCAAATCTAAGCAGTCACGCCAGCAAAGATACTGGCCTATCACCCTCCATATGCAGATTTTGCTGATAGGCTGTGTGTAAATGTTTTTACAGTCTATTCTAGTCCTCTTGGAAAACCTCTCGAGCATCACACCACTCCGGCAATATACCAGGTGTTGATGAAAGCGCTGCCTCTAATATGACCCATTTAGCTTCCTAAGGTTTGATATCCTGCTACAATTGGCTCTGAACCCATATGACATTTTCAGACAGACTCCCCGGAAGACGACCTTCATGGTATCCCAGACAAGTGCCCTGCAGTACGCAGACCCTGAGTTGTCCCCTAAGTAATGTTTAAGAGCTTCTGTGACCATTGCCAAAACGGGGGATCCATTAAGGCCTCCGCTTGGAGGCACCGCAGGGGTATTCCCAGGAGGAGCAGCATACCCCCAAGGGTTAACAAGACTGGATAATCATCTGGTAGGTATTGGGTGAAATAGGTGAACCCCCAGTCACAGGCACTAAATCAGCTGAGAGAAAACAATAATCAAAATGTCTCAAGGTGTCTGGCACAGTAGTGTGGCAAGAAAACACCCGCCTCCCAGGGTGGTGCTCACGCTATACATGATGCAACTGCATACCCTCCAGAACATCCCGGAGAGTGGGCCAGCAGGGATCCTGATCCAGTGTTCCACTAATTACACAATTGAAGTCCCCATCCAACCCCACTACCGCACCAAGCTAGAGAGCCAGCGCTGCCATCACTGCAGGGAAGAAATCTGGGTAGTCCGTATTATGGACACAGACACTAACAATACAAATCTCTCAACCTTCAAGTGGACCATGCAAGACAATATAATGTCCCTCCTGGTCCACCACATGATTTAAGTGCTTAAAGGGGACCCTTGGAGCCACCCTTACAAGTGTGCGCAATGCATAGCCTGAATAGGAGGTGGCTTAGATTTGCCATCTTCACTACCTCCTCAAGCACAGGAAGCCGTCACCACATACATGTATCTCCTGCAGACATGCTATTGCCACAAACTATCATTTCAGATATACAAATACTTGTTGATGTTTCTCAAGAGTAGGTACACCTTGGCCATTCCAGATAATCAGTGTATTCATGGAGGCAGCCATACTTCACGCAACTGTTGCTCTCCTCCCCACATATACAGAACACATACATTCATGCACCACCAAAATGGAGTGCATTTAATACACCTTACTTGGTCTCTGGACATGAAAGCAGCATGAATAAAGCAATCCAAACTTTATCCACCAAATTGTACTCTACCCTCAACTCTCCATCCCATGGGCAGTATCTCAATCACGCTTGGAGCGTAAATAGACAAGTACGGAATTAGCAAATGCTGCAACATTCCCCAACATGGAATAGGAAAATATTAGGAAGAAAAACACTTAAAACAATATCCTCCCACACCCTTAAACAATCACAAACCTGGGCTATGCAAGAGGCCAATCAGCCAGAATGGTGCAAGGCAAGCACACTCCAGCTTCTCCGCACAGCAGTTTGCCTCTAAGGGGCTAACTACCCCCACCAACATGCATCTCAAAACCATCTGTAGGTCGGAGCCCCTGGCTGCCCCAAACATACATAGAAATCAGTTGCGTATCTGCCACACACTCAAAGACAACAAATAGTCTCTTATGCATAGGTCAATATGCCCACCCTCTCCATTTCCTCATCCCCCAAGAGCAGCAATTCCAATGATGCAGGTTAAATAGACAATACATAAGCAATCTATAAAAGCAATCACAAGTCCAAACCATACATTTAGAGCAAAATGTTGTCATTTGAATCTCCATCTCCCTGCTGCTCCTGGGAGGCTATGTCCGAGTCAGGGACAAGCTCTGTAGACTGTAAGGTTCCATCAGGGCAAACCCGGATCATTCCTGATCCTGCACTAATGTCCTTTGCTCACCAACAGTCTAGTTGTCTCTGACCACAGCTAGAGTGGATCTATTTTGATGGTTGGGTTGACCCCGTTGGGGACACCAAGAGGAAACTCACTCGAGTTTCCTCTTGAGTCCAGTCAATCATTAACTTCATCAGAGGAGAAATAAATATGACTTTCTCTTGATGCTCAACTCTCAAATTAGCAGGGAGAAGAAGATTGTTGAGGTTAAGTTCCCTTAAGCAATTTTTCACAGAACGGAAGGTTTTCCTCTGATACTGCACTTGTTGAGTGTAATGAGGATAGATAGAGATGGGATGAGACTCAAACAGCTGAGGCCCCCGAAGTTGGGTGGTCTATAGAATTTCATCTCTGTCTCTAAGATTGAGCAACTGGGCTATAATTGCCCAAATAAGTGCTCCAGGACTGGTCAGAGGAAGTAGGGCCCTATTCCCTTGTTCAAAAGTGAGGAACTTAGAGGGCCTCTTGGGTTCTAAAGTAGTAGTATCCAGTCTTCTAGGAAATGTTTGGTGGATTGTCCCTCCTCTCTTTCCTGGAACCCCACAAAACACAGATTATTCCTGCACGACCTTCACTCTGCATTCTCCTCCCAGTCATCTGAACGTGCCACATGTCTTTGACCTATAATGGTGTCAGGGAACGTACAAACCACCTGCATAGTCATTACTCTATCAGATACTTTATGTAGTTCAGTCACAATAGGTTGACATCAATGGCAACATAGTCAATTATATGAACCATTTTTTGCCATTGAATTCCGAATCACCATCAGAAGATCCGCAATGTTTGTCATGTTTTATGGTTCCATTCTGCTGTGACATCCTGAACCCGAGGACCTGACTGCACTGTGTGTGCATAGTTAAGCATTTTATAGGCTTCATTTATTTGGTTTCCTTTCTCTTTCACCATCATTAAGCAAGGCAAGCCATCAACCGCTATTCACCAAATAATAAGTAGAGCACAGGCATCAACTAGCTCTGTCAGGGCACTCTGTCCAGCCACTGTTACTTAGGCACTGTTCTTCCTTATATAGGCTTGGGTTCCGCTTAATATTCAGTCCATGACTTGTGCCAAATATATCTTCCCCATGACCTGGGGTGTCACCGCTACATGACCCCAAACCCAGGGTTCAGCTTAAGAGGCCCAAACAAGGCAGCACATGATCCACAAAGAGCCCGTGCTTCCCCAGACAAGCAGAAGTCTCATAAACTCAGGGGTCTTCTTAAACAATTCAACTGCATTGCCCAGGAGGAAAGGCCTCTATTGCAGTATACCCTAGTAGGCAATGTCTGAAGTCTCCAGGCCCCATGAGAAATATTGTTTCCTTACATGACCAGTATTCACTGACTTGGGCTCTAGGAGGGGTCCCACCATCTTTTTGCTGGGGGCTGTAATTATTTTATAGTGTATCATCTTAATACCCCTGGGCATCCACCTCACCTTAAGGGGCTCACAATCACTTTGCACAGCGCCTCATCGCTTACCTTGTTTGCACAACAGATAAAAGGCTCCTCTCGTTGGAAGAGAGCCCCGGCAGGAGCAGCCGGTTCCTCCGCTGTCCGCAGGACAGGGCACAGCAACCCAGGAGACCTTCAGCACTAGACCCAGTGGCCTGCCACTTACACTACTCTGCATCAGGCGAGCGGCTCAACATCTGCAGTGGCCTTGGGGCCCCCGGGAGGTATTTCCATCAGCTCCTCGTTGACGGTGGTCATCCATGCCCTCACCACTTACAGGCACCCTACGGGGGCCCTTTACCTTTCAACTCCTTGGCCAGTCACCCGGGTCCCCTCAGGATCACACCCCTCCCCGCTGGTGGCCAGTCACAGAGCCACCCATGCCACTTTCAAAGATGGTTTAGAACTTCTAGGATAGCTGGTTCACAGCCTTTGAATTTCTTCAAGTTTATTTTAATGCTATTTTGAGTAAATATTTTAGGTGATCCACTGGTGGCGTCTTCCGTCCTTTTGATGTCAATGTATACTAGATAAATGCTGTGCTTCCAAACTAGATTGGTTGCATCCCCTTGGGCACACTTTAGGTTCCAGTAGAAATGAAATCCACAACGTTTTTACACTTTTCAAGCAATATATTTAATTTTTCATTACCTCAATCTTCTTCAATGCATGTCAGAAATTTACATCATTTTATTTTGCATGCTTTTTCGAGGCGCGCTATACTCTCGAGTTTTTTTTGTTTTGAATTGAAGAGATGCTCCCTGAGGGCTTTCTGCCCAAAATGCACAGGAGCCATCTAAGCATATGTGGAATATATATTGATCTCCAAAAAGCATGCGAAATGACATGATGTAAATTTCTGACACGCATTGAAGAAGATTGAAATAATGAAAAATTAAATATATTGCTTGAAAAGCGTAAATACTTTGTGGAGTCCATTTCTACAGGAACCTAAAGTGTGCCCAAGGGGATGGAACCAATCTAGTTTGGAAGCACAGCATTTATCAAACTTTCAAAGATGGTGTCAGCTAACTTCGGAAGGCCACCAGCTCACCCTAAAAGTCAGGGCAGGGTACACTGCTGATGATGTCAGCACTGCAGAAGATTATTTTAGTGGGATTTGTACCAAGGGTCTCAGGATTAAAGCAGCAATTTATATTTGTCAGCTGGTGCACCGTCAGGCACGTCTACTCAGTCATCTTGCCTGGCCAATCCCCCATGTTGTGCATATGTCATTGCACGGCAGGACTTATGTTTTCCTGGGGTAGTTGTACAGACCTCTTCAAAGGGCTAGGACTTGTCTCAGGGGTATTTTACCAGTACATTTGTGATAGTGACAGTTTCCCTTGAAGTGGAAAGCACACAGTGACATATAAAAAAATGTTTAGCCATGGGTTGCACACCTACTCCGGATACCCACTAGAATAAAAAAAAAAAAAACATACGAGTGGCAGATTTGATTGTCTACAACTCAGTTCATGCTCTGTGGATCTGAACAGGATTTTCAGAGGTTTACTCCAGAAAAGCTACTCTAGCTGTTAGGAAAGGGAGTTAGAGGCCAGAGGAAGAAAGAGACTTAGCTCAGTTACGGAAAACATTAGTAATTCACCGATTCTGCACCAAGGTATATTTCTCCAGGCAACAGCTGCTACTCTATAGGGTGACAGGCATTGCTTTCTACAGCGACCTCTTGGTCCCATGCCTGGGGCAAACTTACCTCCAGAACTACATACCATTAGTCCTTCACTGCAGGTAAGACTCAGTGCTAGCTCACCACAGCCACCTAACCTTGTAGCCTTTTCTTGGGTATGAATGTGCAGAAGAAGTCCACAGTGCTTATTAGTCCATGTGTCAGTTCAACTGGTATGCTAGGGTTAATGCAAGAGATTCTAGGATCATTGAGAATCAAGTTGAACTTTAATTTGCTCTGTCAATGTTTGTAGAGTATAGTCATAACAGTGCTTTGGTGGAAAAGATGGCGTCATTTGAGGAAGTGTGTTTTCATTTTTATTTTCTTGAAAAACACCACATTAGATTGGGACCATACAATTGAGGGTTAGGTATTTGCAGATGTGTGCTCCTATCACCTGTATGATCTCTGCCTACATGTGAATTATGATAGAATCCGACCTCAATGAACAGGTTTGCATTGCTGCACCACAAAGTGTGTCTCTGAGTGTATCTTGTGCACGTGTCTGTAAGTACTTTAAAAAGTGGCATTCCTGTTCTTTGAAAATGGTGCAGAGAAAAAAGAATGTAATTATCTGTACTAATAGTTAATAATAAACCAAAGTGATGTGCTCTGCTTTTCATTTGTTTGCTGGTGTTTCTGGACTCCTTAGTAATATGGTCTCCTCCTTTAGGGCTTCTGCATGGATAATATTGTAGGAGTTTAGGGCCTTATTAAGAGTCTAGTGGTCTCTTAATTTAGTTTAGGGCCTTATTAAGAGTCTAAAGGTCCTCAGACCGCCAGACTCACATTCTCCTTATTATGAATAGGGTGGTCAGGCTGCCTGTAAAACCTCTGCTAACACCAGGGAACCACCGTTCCCTGGCAGTTGCGTGGCTGTCCTGAGGTCGCAATATATTTGGTAGGACCACCACTGTCCTGCTAAGCATATTCTGAGTTTCCTCTCTGCCACAGTTTTCATGGCAGTGAAACAGGCATAAAAACAGTGACAGAGAGGAAACACAGGGTGCCTCACACCATGTGGATATTTACAGAGGAGTGAAACATGTGCTCCCCTGGGTGCATTCCCCCCAGTACCTGCCTGACATGGACTGCAGCACTGGCCAGACCAGGAGAAATCTCCTGAACTGGCGGGCAGTTCATACACAGGCTTGGTTTTGGGCGAGCAGTGCGGTCCCGCTCCTGCACCGCCAAACTCATAATAAGGCCCTAAGTCTTAGAATCAGAAGGAACGAATTCAATTAAATGCCATATGGTAACAGGAGCTGGGGGAGGATTCTTCACAAGAGACTGCGGCAAATCGTGATGTTTTTAAATGCATCAGTGATATGATGACCTAAAGAATAGATATGTGTTTACTAAAGTCCCAGGTTTTTAAAAGTTTATATATATTGACCGGTTAAAACGCAACCTGTTCTCTGTTGAATCTTTTACTCTGAAGATTTTAGTCTTTGAAACATTCAGGCAGCGCTAGCTTTACTTTATCATCATCATCAAAAAAAGTTTATTCGTTTTATGACAGAACCATGAAAAAGTGCAAAAAGTTAATGCAAACACTGCTAACATTTAGCATACAGTGAAAAATATTTTCCATTAAAAATGATCAGTTATATACATCAGCAGTTTAAGGAAACATCCAAGAAAATATACAATGTTAGGGACACCTTGTCTTTGCCTCACAGACAGTATCTAATGTAATTTATCAACACCATGGCCACCAGCAATAAACCTAAAACTGTTTCCTTAAAAAACAAATCACCAATCGTTCATACAGACCATATATGTACAACACAATTCATATATCACCTAGTGCTTTTCTAACTTTAACTGCACCCACAAGGAAACTAGTAAGATAATTACACATCTTCACATTTGGTAGGAGCTGCCAATATAAAAGCACTGGTCTGACCTGTTTAAAGTCTTCAAGACGGGTCAGATAAAAACGTTCCTAAAGGCACTAATAATGGGGCAAAGCATAATAAAGTGCAAGGTGTATATAGCAGTTAGACAGCTGAAAGCATGTTGCTTGTCTTTGTAGTTTTGACCATAATTGAATGCCTAACTATTGGTTTCAACTAGGCCCTATATTCTCTCTCAGACTATTTCCACTGAAAATAAACATTATTTGTCCAGGCCACATCAGCACTGACAATACTGCTGGGTAGACAGAAAAAGTTTGATTGACAAAGGGCCCTAAAGTTCAACTCTAAGAATTTTTAGACAGGATATGAATGATGCATGGGCAAGCTCAAGGCAGTCCTCCAAAATGAGTTGATTAGCTTAGATTGTGGATTGGTGCAAACGTTGAGCCATAACAAAAGAGGGCTCAGCAGTATCATGTCAGTAATATAGATCGTACCTAGCACTTCATGTAGCACCTTGGAAGCAACATAAAGTGGAAGGATAACAACATTTACATGAATTTGTCTTCTATCTGGATAAGTTGAGTGGAAACAACTCCCCAGATATTACTCCGATTATAAGCAATTGATTATATATTTTAGTCATAGCATCAACTGGTGTATGGGCTAAAAATGTAGGTAACTTAAATACTCTTTGGATGGCCCTGTCCAAAAATGTATTTTCATAACCAAGGACCAACTCAGTAAGGCATCAAACAGGACACCTAGATAAGAGAATGATTTAACTTCAGTGATAAGATACGAACTAAAATGGACCTGTATTCTGTTTTTTTTGGCCTGATGACCATAACATGCGATTTATTAACATGGGTGCTTAAACTCAAATCATCCATAAACTGAACCAAGTAATCTAAGTGTCACTGCAGCCCATAGCTGTTATTGAGATAAGCACAGCATTGTCAGTATACAGTAATGCAGCAATTGGATGCTTACCCACATGTGATAAATCATTCCTGCCCTTGGGCAGATGTTGACCCAAAAAATTGGTATACATTGCAAGTTGGAAGGGGGCTAGAATACAGCTTTGATGGACTCCCCTTTTTAATCTGAAGGGTTGTGAGAACGCCCCTCTACCCACTATATTGGACCGAGGTGGTCAGATTATGGTGTAAATCTATCAAGTATTATTCTCCATGGATCCCAGAACAGCCCAGATCTCATCTGTGTTCACTCTGTCAAAAAATGAACTGAGATCCATGAAGGCTAAATAGACTGACCCTTTTTTGACAGCAGTGTGTTTTGAAATATTCAAATACAAATATAGACACTGTTCAACAGTCCATAAACCATGCCTAAAACCATACAGTATGTCATACAGCACATTATACTGTTTATCCCACAAACGCAGTCGATTTAAAAGCACACCAACAAGTACTTATACCTCAGAGTGGTTTAACAAGATTGGCTGGAATCGGCATGCGTCCTCCCTACAATCTTGTTTAAAGAATAGGCATGATTACCACGTCTAAAAAAAAATCCAGTAAACTGCTGCTTTAAGATAGGTTGTCATTAGAGGGGCTCAAAGATTTACAATAGATTTAAACAGGACACCTGGTACCCCATTCTAATCAGGAGCTTTATATTAAGAAGGGCTATAATGCTGTCCTTCACCTCTTCCCATTCAAACCAAATGTTTCCATACTCATCTAGGTGGTAAAGTGAAGGAGTGGGTTTGGGGTCATCATCAATAGATTCAAAATTCTTGAAGCACACATCTGCTACAACATGTGAATATGGTAAAAGTCCTTGATTTGCCTGGAATAAAGGCCAATTTACAATTTTCCTAAATAGCCCACTATCTTGATCTTTGCAAGCAAGAATTAGCTTTCCCCAAGCTTCCTTATGTAAATCTCTGTTGTTTCCTTCAGTGCTTGTTTGTATGCCGACTGACACTGGGATGCCATGGTAGAATCTATGGGAGTTTGTCTAACAGACTTAATACCTCAAAATAAATTACTAAAAGAAGATAAATGTGCTTGATTGGAAAGACCTTCTACTCATGTGTTGTAATATTCTTGCCTTTACTTTCTGGGTGGTCTGACCCACATAAAGGAGATCACATGGGCAACGGATGGTGTATATCACATTGGTGCTATTACAATTGGAAATGTGTGGCAACTTGTGTGTTCTGTTGTTGTGTGTGAAGGTGGATCCTTCATTGGTCAGGGGGCACGCTTTACATTGGCCACATTTGTGATGTGCAGTTATTAGCGGTTGTCCCAAATGGCTTCTGAGATCCAGTGTTTTAGGGGGTTCAAGGTATGCTTTGACCACATTGTCTTTGATATTCCTGCCCCTTTTGAAGGCAAAGATAGGATCTTCAGTGGTATTGAGTTCGCTAGCAACCAGATTCCAATACTTTCTCACAATCTTTTTTATATCATTGCTTTTGGAATTAAATGTTGTCACATATGCGATGTTTTCAGTCTTTGTGGGTTTTTGTTTCACCTGCAGTAGTTGGTCACAAGGGCAGTACCAAGCCCGTTTGCGGTCCCGGTTCAGCAATCCTGTCGGATATTCTCTCTCCTTCAAACGAATAGGGAGGGTTTCAGTTTCTTTGAAGAAGTCTGTCCTTCGTGTGCAATTGCTCCTGAGCCTGAGGTACTGGCCATATGGTAATTTGTCCCTCAGACTTTGGGGGTGATGCGATTTGTACTTAAGCAATGTCTTTCTTTCAGTGGGTTTCTGATAAAGATCACAAAACAAGAGCCCTTCTTCTACTCAGAATGTCAGGTCCAGGAAATCAAGAGCCTCATTGCTGCTAGTCATGGTGAACTGAATGTCCGTTGTTCTGGTATTTAGCCAATACTGGAATTCCTTAAGGTCGTGGTCAGTGCCAGACCACATCATTCGTCTATATAGCGTTTTCACACTGTAATGTGGTTTATGTAAGGGTTATCCTAACTGTACAGATGTTCCTCCACATAGTCGACACAGAAGGGGGTTCCCCAAGGGTAACTTTAGGATGTAGGCAGGTAGTAGGGGGAAAACCAATGCAAATAGAAAAAACGAAAACCCTGCCTTGGGATATACAGGCCCTAACAAAGGAGTCCAACAAATATAAGTAAAGGGGTGATTAGCCTAGGGGTTGACACAACACATAACAATCACATGGTCAAATCAAGAATAAACAAAACAATTCATATTTGAGAATATATATGTTTTTAAAACATATATATTCTCAAATATGAATTGTTTTGTTTATATGTATATCCCTGTATATCCCAAGGCAGGGTTTTCGTTTTTTCTATTTGCATGCGTTCCTCCACATAGTCATCCATGAAGAAATTGGCCAGGCTTGGTGCATAGGTGGCACCCATTGCAACATCCTTGCACTGGTAATAGAATTGATTCTTGAAGATGAAATAGTTTTTCTTCATTGCAATTTCCAACAGAGCAATCAGGAAGTCAGTTGGTATCCAATGTGGTCTAGGGTGTTTGTACAATATGACTCTGACCACGTCTAGTGCCTTGCCTTGAGGGATGGACGTATAAAGTGTAGACATGTCAAGGGACACGAGTAATTGACTTTGGATATCATATGATTGCCCCTCCAACAATTGAATCATATGCATTGTATCTCTTACGTATGATTTGGTTTCTGGAACCCATTGTTGCAAGAAGTAATTGATGAACTGGTTGAGTGGCACAAGTATGAACACGCAACCAGAGGCGATGGGTCTCCCTGGCAGCTTCTCTAAGCGCTTGTGTACCTTAGGTAGTGTGTTGTATTAATGTATAGTAATTAATTAATTGATCGTTAATTATGGTAATTATGTAATTTTTTATAGGTGCAGGTTGAGGGGTTTACAGGGGTAAAGGCTGGGAAGTAATTTACGTTTAATTAATTAATAATTAGTTGTTAATTTATATTAACTAATGAATTGATAATTAATTATGGTAATGGTGTGCATTTCTTAGGTATGGGTTGTGGGGTTTATGGGGTAAAGGGTGGGAAGTAATTCATTTTTAATTGATTATTAATTAGTTCCTGATTTAAATATTTAAACATTACTCACTAACCCATGTATTCACTAAGGTACAATTAATCAGTCAGTTATACAATCAATTTTACAAAAAAATCATCCATTAAGACACTTATAAACCCATTTATTCTTCCATCGAACTTGAGATATACATATATAAACCATATTTAAATTTCAGAAAAACACACATTCACTGGATGATGTCATCAGTGATGTCATCAGTGATGTCATTTGAGATGTCATCAGTGATGTCATGAGTGATGTCACTGACCATGCCATGAGTGATGTAGTATGTAAAGTCATCAGCAGTGCTTTGCGGGCGCGCAAGTGGAAAGGGGCGACCATTCGGTCCCCCCGAACGTATGGCGGAGTACCACGATCCCCCCGGGAAGCCATCTTGGGCGGGAGGCGAGTCTCGGCTGGTATGCCCGAAGCGGCGTAGCCGGGGCGCGCCTTTTTCCCGCCCTGGAGTGGGCTGGCCTAGACACTGACGCGGCCGGGCCACGCCCTCGGGGCAGGCCGGGGCGGGTTTACGCCCGCCCTGAAGACGGATAAAAGGAGCAACAAGCCAAGGAAGCATCCTCTTGTTCCTGTGCTCTGAAGCTGCACCACCTCGCTGCACGTGAGCTCGAGACGGAACGAAGAGCCAATTTTGAGCGTTGTAATCTTTCTTGTTTGTTTTCCAGATACTCTGTCGGAGAATGCCTAAGAAGGCGGGAAAGCGAATGACTACCGACCAGATGCTGCGTGTTCTCATGAAGGAGGTGACCGACTTAAAGAAGCGAATGGCGGAGAAAGACGAGGAAGGGGGGCCGAAACGTCCTCTGGCAGGAGCTGCTCCAGGAGGAAAAGGCAAGAGGCCCAGAAGGGGAGCAGCTGGGGGAGACGTCCCAGTTCCCTGTACCCCACTCGAAGCACGCACTCCTGTGCCGGAGGAAGGGAATCCGATTCCCGTAGTGGTCACCCCCGTGTCCGGGGAGGATATGCCGCCCGAGCTGGCAGCACAATTGGCAGCGTGGTTGGGTAAAGGTAGCAAGGGCGCCACGGCTGACGACGCGCAGGTGTTGATGAGGCAGCTGCGGGAAACAAGGGAAGCGACGAAGGCACCATCGCCATCAGTTCCAGTCGCAGATACAGCTTCCGGTTCAGGTAAGCGGCCATTGCCGATTGCGAGGGATGAGTCGGCACCCTCTCGAAGGGGAAAATTGGGTCAACATGTCCCTCTGGCTATCAAAGAGAAGATATGGGCAGGGGAATATATAAACATCTTCTCGTTGCTTACCGACCATTATGAAATGGAGCATGTTAAGAGCCAGAAAGAGCTCATGCACCCAAGTGTTTGGCGCGCAAAGATGGCCGCCTTTAAGGTAAATGAAAACATTGGTAATTGGGGCAAGGCATGGGGGGTTTTTACATCCATCTTGGGTGAACGTAGGCCCGAATTGCTGCCCGAATTGCCGATTTATCAGTCACGGATCATGGGGTATTCAGTATCTCACGAGGGCAATCATTGGTTTTGTTACGACAATATTTTCAGAAAAGCGAAAGAGCATGATAAAAACTTAACTTGGGATTGTTATGATTCTGTGTCCTGGTCCAAAATGGAGGACTCTGGTATGTTGAAGGTGCCATTGGTAGGGAGTAACGTGGGTGAATCCTCCCGCCAATATGCGGGGACGCCCTTTCGATCAGGTACGAGTAACGACAATCACTCGAGGCCAGCCGGCAACGCAGGTAAAAGGGGGGTTTGTTGGAACTTTAACAGGGGGAAATGTACTAGGCCCCAGGGGTCATGCAAATTTAGGCACAAATGTGGGGGGTGTGGGCAATCATCCCATCCTGAGTCCATGTGCAGAGCCAAAACGGGTGATAACGGGGGTAGAGGAGGCGCCAAACAGGTCTGACATAGTCCGAGGGGCGCCTTTACCTACCCCGATTGATACCATGGCAATGATTCCCTGGCTCAGCGAATACCCGGATCACGCTTCCGCTGGGGTGTTGCGGAACGGATTTTCATATGGTTTCCGCATCCCAGTGGGAGAGTTTCAGGGTATGCCACAATGTAAAAACCAGATATCGGTCTTACAGCATACGACCGTGGTACAGGAAAAGATCGGGAAGGAGGTGGCTCGAGGTCGAGTCGCCGGTCCATTTAATGTGCCGCCAGTTGCTAACTTTGTTTGTTCCCCTTTAGGGGTGGTCCCCAAGAAGGACCCGGGGGAGTTTCGGCTGATACATAATTTATCAGCCCCACGTGGTCTTTCAGTAAACGATGCGATAGACCCGGAAGTGTGTTCGGTGCGGTACGCATCCTTCGATGAGGCCGTAGCCATTTTGAATCGCCTGGGGCCCGGTGCGCTGATGGCAAAATCTGATATTGAGTCAGCTTTCCGGTTGCTCCCGGTACATCCAGACGATCAGCGTCTCCTTGGTTTCATGTTTCAGGGTCATTATTACATGGATAGGTGTATGCCGATGGGGTGCTCTATATCTTGTGCCTATTTCGAAAACTTCAGTTGCTTCCTGCAATGGGTCTTCACGAGGAAAACGGGGTTTCAACATGTGATGCATTATCTCGATGACTTTTTGTTTCTGGGGGCAGCCGGGGATCCCGAATGTGGACAGGCTTTGACTGCATTTTGTGTTTTGATGAATCAGTTTGGCGTGCCATTGGCAGCAGGTAAGACTGTGGGTCCCTCGACTTGCCTCGAGTTTCTGGGGATCGAGCTTGATTCCGAGGAAGGTTGTTTTCGACTACCAGGTGACAAAGTGTTAAGATTCAGGGCATCCCTGCAAATGTGTATAAGTGAGTCTAAGGTTAGGCTACATCAATTACAGCAATTGGTGGGACAGTTGAATTTTGCCCTAAGAGTTATACCGATGGCCCGCCCCTTTTCTCGCTCGATCGCTCAAGCCATGGTCGGCCTGAAGGAGGGTCATCATCGCACAAGGCTCTCGGCAGAGGTTCGCCAGGACATGCGCATTTGGTTGGCATTTCTGGCGGATTTCAATGGCCGAATTGTCTGGAACAAACCGGCCGTGTCCTCCGAGGAGCTGGGGCTGTGGACGGATTCGGCAGGGAGCATTGGTTTTGGTGCCATATTCGGCACTCAGTGGTCGGCACAAAAATGGCCGTCATGGTGGCATGAGAGTGGTCTGACTAGTAACATTGCTTTCCTAGAACTTTTTCCCATTCTGGTGGCCCTGAGAACTTGGCCCGAGGGGTTCAGAGATCACTCTGTGGTATTCTGGTCTGATAACATGACCGTTGTTGAGTGTATCAATAGCCAGGCAGCACGATGCAAGTGGATTCTGAGATTGCTCAAGGAAATTGTGTTATTGTGTATGCAATTGAATGTACTATTTAAGGCAAGACATGTCCCGGGGGTGATGAACCAGGCGGCTGATGCGCTTTCTCGTTTTCGTATGCAGGCCTTCTGGGGTTTTCTGCCCACAGCGGACCCGGTGGCAGCACCCTTTCCCGAAGCTCTCTGGTCTCTCGGTGCCCCGAACTACAGAACCTCGTGGGAGAGAGTTTAGCACCCAGGACGAGGAAGGCATATGAAGGGGCGTTCCGTTCCTATTGGGCCTTTTTGGGGGCAGCTAGAGGGGAGCTTTGGGGCCAGGAGGAGTTGGTAGTGAAATTCCTGCTGTCTTTACGTCAGGCAGGCAAATCAGTGGCTACGGCCCAGAGGCATCGGGCCGCCATTTCCTTTGTGGCTAGGGCTCATGGGATCCAGGACCCGACAGTGTCTTTCGTTGTGCAAAAAGCGCTACATGGGTGGCAACGCCTTGAGGGTCGCAGAGTAGATGAAAGGCGCCCGATAGGTCTGGATAGGTTGGCTTTGTTGTTATCTGTACTTCCTGCAACATGTTCATCCCAGTATGAAGCAGTGTTATTCCGAGCCGCTTTTGTGCTAGCATTCCATGGGGCTATGCGGGTAAGCGAACTAGTGGCAAGGAACAAGCAGGATACCATGGGGGGACTGTGCCGAGAGCACGTTCAGGTCAGGGGGGAGACAATGGCTGTCTCATTTGTCAAGTCCAAGACCGATCAGGGTTCGATGGGGGACTGCATAATGATACGAAGGATCTCCGGGTCCTCCATGTGCCCGGTGAGTTGTGTAGAGGAGTATTTAGCACAAAGGGTGGCATCATGGGGGGGGACCTTGTTGAGACACGCTGACGCCACCCCACTGACGAGGTTTCAGTTTCAGCGGGTGCTTGCGATGTCGATTACGGCTGCGGGCTTGAACCCGGGCGAGTTTGGGACCCATTCCTTTCGGATATGGGCTGCTACAGAGGCTACGGCCAGGGGTCTGAATGTTGAACAAATTAAACGTGTGGGGCGGTAGTCCTCCAATTGTTATAAGAGGTATGTGCGGTTGCACATGTTGTGAAGCTGTAACGATGTACTCACGCTTCTTGTTTTTGTTTGGTTTTCAGTTGCGCAAGCCTACGAGGCGGGGGGGACTATGCAGTCGACCCAACACCGGGCCAGCGGTCATACTTCACCGGCTGTGAAAAAGGAGGTGTGGGTCGTGGGCCACTCATACGTGAGGCGTGCCGCGGACGTATTCAAAGCAGGTGACATGAATCACGTGGCTGGGGAATACGGGTACAGTGTGTCCTTCTACGGAAAGGGCGGACTCTGTATTGACCAGTTTCAATCATATTTTGAGGGTTTGCTAGGGCGGACGAGGTCACCGCCGTCTATAGTCATAGTACATCTTGGGGGCAATGATTTGGTCACCGCTGGTAGACGACTTCTTCTTGAGGCAATGCTTTCCACTGTAAGTTGGTTGGCGAGGAGAGTTCCAGGGTGCACGATTGCATGGTCACATATGATCCCACGAAAAGTATGGCGGGGGGCTATTTCTGTTTCTGCTCTAAACCATTCAGTAAGAAAAATTAATAACAAAGTGAGTAGATTGTTCGTTCCAATACACTGCATTCTATTTCGCATGGTTGTATTACTGGTGACAGTATGTATTTGGGGGATGGTGTTCATTTGTCCCGGGTGGGGAACGAGTTAATCATAGGAGACGGTATAGCTTGGCTAAAGACTTTAAGACATGACATTTAGGTAGGAGTGTTGTGGGGGGTCCGGATAGCCGGTCAACTATCCGGCCTGTGGCGGTAAGGTCATGATCGGTGAGCACTAATTGGAAGATCCCTATGAGTGGGCGTCACCCATTACGGATGGGAGCGCTTGAAGGAGGTGGCCATTGGCCCCTCAACGGGGAAGGCGGTCCCTTCTAAGGATGGGACGCCGAAAGGAAAGGAAAGGCGGTCAAGGCCCCTTCCTGGGTAGGAGGGGCTAGAGCCCCCTCCCGGAGAATTTCCCGGGGCCAGGACATCTGCGACGGCAGATGTGGTAAGTTGTGTGGGGTTTGGGGGGGGGTCTACGCTACCTTCTAGATTCCTCATACGAGTCCTCGGACGACCTTTAAGTGACGTCGAGTTTATTGGGGCCCCCGTCAAGTCAAGGGAAATTGGTAGTTGCACTCGAGGTACACCTCTGTGCGGTCGCCCCTCACAAGTGAGGGGGATATTTCTGGTTAGGGATCTTGACACCGGTTACGACCTTGCCGTTGGCCCTTAAACGTTAGGATGTACAATTTCAAAATTTCAAGTTAGATGTTTTGTAGGATGTTAGTTCGGCTAGGAGAACCTTTGTATTAGAGAATATGTTAAGGTTAGCCAAACATCGCAATGTGGTAATGAAATTGTACATAATATGAAACTGTTATTTTAATGTTTTAATTTTGTTTCATATTTTAATAAATACGGCCGGGAGGGTCACTCCCTCCCGTCTTCCAAAAGTTCAGAACTGTTTCCGGTTTCCCATCCTTGGGGATTGTGTTGAGAGGGGGTGGCGGGTATCTCAGCCATATGGAAAGGGGCGACCATTCGGTCCCCCCGAACGTATGGCGGAGTACCACGATCCCCCCGGGAAGCCATCTTGGGCGGGAGGCGAGTCTCGGCTGGTATGCCCGAAGCGGCGTAGCCGGGGCGCGCCTTTTTCCTGCCCTGGAGTGGGCTGGCCTAGACACTGACGCGGCTGGGCCACGCCCTTGGGGCAGGCCGGGGCGGGTTTACGCCCGCCCTGAAGACGGATAAAAGGAGCAACAAGCCAAGGAAGCATCCTCTTGTTCCTGTGCTCTGAAGCTGCACCACCTCGCTGCACGTGAGCTCGAGACGGAACGAAGAGCCAATTTTGACCCACCCACCAGCCCCTGAGGACAGCAAGCGGTTTTGAATAAAGTTTGATGTGGTAACTCTTTTGTTTGCAGGTCCGGATTATTATCGTGATAACCTTGAATATGCAATAAAGAAATGGTCAATTGTGGTATGTTTTGCAAATAAAGTAATCCTGCTCTAGTGTTGATCAGTAGCATGTTTTTAATAAAATTTGTTGCTTTTAACTGTCTTTTAAGTAATTTAGTCATTTAGTTTAGAACTCATTTAGTTTAGAACTGTCGTATTTATTTTGGTCGGGCGGTAAGGTCATGATCGGTGAGCACTAATTGGAAGATCCCTATGAGTGGGCGTCACCCATTACGGATGGAAGCGCTTGAAGGAGGTGGCCATTGGCCCCTCAACGGGGAAGGCGGTCCCTTCTAAGGATGGGACGCCGAAAGGAAAGGAAAGGCGGTCAAGGCCCCTTCCTGGGTAGGAGGGGCTACAGCCCCCTCCCGGAGAATTTCCCGGGGCCAGGACATCTGCGACGGCAGATGTGGTAAGTTGTGTGGGGTTTGGGGGGGGGTCTACGCTACCTTCTAGATTCCTCACACGAGTCCTCGGACGACCTTTAAGTGGCGTCGAGTTTATTGGGGCCCCCGTCAAGTCAAGGGAAATTGGTAGTTGCACTCGAGGTACACCTCTGTGCGGTCGCCCCTCACAAGTGAGGGGGATATTTCTGGTTAGGGATCTTGACACCGGTTACGACCTTGCCGTTGGCCCTTAAACGTTAGGATGTACAATTTCAAAATTTCAAGTTAGATGTTTTGTAGGATGTTAGTTCGGCTAGGAGAACCTTTGTATTAGAGAATATGTTAAGGTTAGCCAAACATCGCAATGTGGTAATGAAATTGTACATAATATGAAACTGTTATTTTAATGTTTTAATTTTGTTTCATATTTTAATAAATACGGCCGGGAGGGTCACTCCCTCCCGTCTTCCAAAAGTTCAGAACTGTTTCCGGTTTCCCATCCTTGGGGATTGTGTTGAGAGGGGGTGGCGGGTATCTCAGCCATATTATAGTTAGCTGAACTAACTATAACGGGGGAATTTCAATGGTTTTGTATGAGTGAAAAGTCCAGCTAACTATAACATGTGTGGAACCTATGTTTTTTTCAGTGAATTTTTACGTTTTTTTAAAAAATAATTCCTAACTATAACATGTGTGAATTTCAAAGGTTTTGTAAATGATAATTGTTAAATGTATTAATTAATATATTTCTTTCTTTTTATACTAATATCCTATATTTTTATTATAAATATTTATATATATATATTTAAGTTATATTTAATATTCGTAATGTAAAATATTAAGAAAACTAAATTGAAAAATATTTTTTTTATTAATTCTTTTTTTTCCAATATATTAAAAAGGAATTCTATATAATTCCTTTTCCATTGTTTTTTTTGGGTAATCGCACTATACTTTGTATAGCTAATCGTACTCAGCGCATTCCCGCACATACGCTATGAATACGCTTTGACGTTTAGCGTCGCATAAACCCTTCTGTGTGATATCATGTAGTACGCCACGTACGCGAAAGGCGCGAACGTTTTTAATGGTTTAAAAACATATATTTATGTATTTAATATACATACTAACAGAAGACATTATCTAGGATAATTATGAAAATTTTTATTAACTTATAATAAGCGTACATTACTTTTAAAAGCAATTACAGAAATCCCGTCTGAACGTCATCCGTACTAGCATCGTAAGAGCACCGTAAGCACACCGTAAGCGTAAGCAAAGCCATGTGACTTTAAAAGAAGAGATTTCATTTGTTCAAAACACTTCCTATTCTAACTGTGGAAAGACCCGTACCATTTTAATCATTCTACTTTGACTTTCTAAGAAGAAGCATCTCTTCTGAGAATTCTGTCAAATAGAAGAAGATCACCATAATAACAGCAATGGACTCATCTTCCAGTCATTCTTCAGAGGAAGATTAAATTCCTGAAGAACCTCCAAAGAAGAAGAAAGAAGCTCTAATTTGGAAGTTTTTTACATTTCCTGAAGGGCAAAAAAGGGTTAATGCTCCAAAAGTAACCTGTACAAATTGGCAAATTTGTCAAACAACTCTTTCAAGGGGTGATCCATCCCAAAAACACTCCTTTGGCACAGTTAATATGGTGCAACACGTGAATAACTTACACCCCAACAACTTTGTAAGACAACCCACCTGCTGCTGCACTAAGCACATCAACTGCCACAGCAGCATCTTTGGAAAGCAGTCCACACCCACATATTGATCCTGATTTTGGTGAAGTTAAAATTCTATGCATTTATTGCGATTAACTTTTGTGTGACGGGTAACAGTCTATCGACCTGATAAAATGCAGGCTGCAGGAGCATCGCTGTCCACTACATTATTCATTAGAAATTTATCGAGCTGCCTTTCTTGGCTAGGGTTATCAATTATTCTTGAATTTCATATTCTGATTCGAAGTCAAAGACCCTTAATGGAGCGTTTTTTGTTGTAACTACTTCCCTGACTGAAGGCACTGGGTAATTTGCACACTTGCAGCCTTTCTTATTTTTCACCTTATTTATTTTCCACTCAATCAACACATCATCCACACATACACACACCTACTTGCAGCCTTTCTTGGCTGGGGATATCAATTATTCTTCAATTTCATATTCCTATGTAAAGTGCAGGCCCTTTCTCAAGCCTTTTTGTTGTAACAACTTTCACAGGCGAAGGCAGTGGGACATTTGCACACTTGCTGCCTTTCTTGGCTAGGGTCATCAATTATTTTTGAATTTCATATTCTGATTCAAAGTCAAGGCCCTTTATCAAGCCTTTTTGTTGTAGCAACTACCACGGCTGAAGGCAGTGAGAAATTTGCACATTTGCTGCTTTTCTTGGGTGGGGTTATCAATTATTCTTGAATTTCCTATTCTGATTCAAAGTCAAGGCCCTTTAACGAGCCTTTTTGTTGTAGCTACTACCCGGGCCGAAGGCAGTGGGAAATTTGCACACTTGCTGCCTTTCTTGGCTGAGGTTATCAATTATTCTTAAATTTCATATTCTGATTCAAAGTCAAGGCCCTTTATCGAGCCTTGTTGGTGTAGCTACTACCCCGGCCAAAGGCAGAGGAAAATGTGTGCCCTTGCTTGCTTTCTTGGCTGGGGTTATCAATTATTCTTCTTGTAATTCAAATTCAAAGTGCAGGCCCTTTATTGAGCCTTCTTGGTAACTACTACCCATGAATGGTAGTGGGTAATTTGCACACTTGCATCCTTTCTTGCGTCCTTTCCACCGCACAGTGTGTGTATGTTGTGCACTTGCTTGCCTCCTTACATATGGTACCTGTTTCTCAGGCTCCCACTGCGGAATCCGAAACCCTGACAGTGTAATGGACGGGAAAACCAAACACCCACTTCCCTTTCAAGGCAGTGGGTAGTTTACGCATCTGCAGCCTTTCTTATTTTTCACCTCATTCATCTTCCACTCAATCAACACATCATACACATGTACACACACCTACTTTCTGGGGTTACCAATTATTCTTGAATTTTATATTCTGATTCAAAGTCAAGGCCCTTTATCAAGCCTTTTTGTTGTAGCTACTACCACGGCCAAAGGCAGTGGTACATTTCCGCACTTGCTGTCGTTATTAGCTGAGGTTATCAATTATTGTTCAATTTCATATTCTGATTCAAAGTCAAGGCCCTTTATTGAGCCTTTTTGTTGTAGCTACTACCCCGGCCGAAGGCGGTGGGAAATTTCCGCACTTGTTGCCTTTCTTGGCTGGGGTTATCAATTATTGTTCAATTTTATACTCTGATTCATAGTCAAGGCCCTTTATCAAGCCTTTTTCGTTGTAACTACTTCCCCGGCAGAAGGCACTGGTTATTTGAACACTTGCAGCCTTTCTTATTTTTAACCTTATTCATCTTCCACTCAATCAACACATCATCCACACATACTCACACCTACTTTCTGCCTATCGTGGCTGTGGTTATCAACTATTCTTCTATTTCATATTACTATTCAAAGGGCAGGCCCTTTATTGAGCCTTTTTGTTGTAACAACTACACCGCCAAAGGCAGTGGGAAACTTCCGCACTTGCTGCCTTTCTTAGCTGGGGTTATCAATTATTGTTCAATTTCATACTCTGATTCAAAGTCAAGGCCCTTTATCAAGCCTTTTTTGTTGTAACTACTTCCCCAACTGAAGGCACTGAGAAATTTGCACACTTACAGCGTTTCTTATTTTTCACCGTATTCATCTTCCACTCAATCAACACATCATCCACACATACACACACCTACTTGCTGCCTTTCTTGGCTTTGGTTATCAACTATTCTTCTATTTTATATTCTTTTTCAACGTGCGGTCCCTTTATCAAGCCTGATTGCTGTAACAACTACCCCGGCTGAATTCAGCGGGAAATTTGCACATTTGCTGCCTTTCTTGGGTGTGGTAAACAATTATTCTTGAATTTCATATTCTGATTCAAAGTCAAGGCCCTAAATTGAGCCTTTTTGTTGTAGCTACTACCCCGGCTGAAGGCAGTGAGAAATTTGCACACTTGCTGCCTTTTTTGGCTGGGGGTATCAATTATTCTTCTTGTAATTAAAATTCAAAGTGAAGGCCCTTTATTGAGCCTTCTTGGTAACTACTACCCGTGAATGACAGTGGGTAATTTGCACATTTGCGTCCTTTCTTGCGTCCTCTCTACCACACAGTGTGTGTACTTTGTGCACTTTCTTGCCTCCTTAGAAGTGGTACCCATTTCTCAGGCTCCCACTGCGGAATCCAACGCCCTGTCTGTATAATTAACTGGAAAATTAAACACCCACTTCCCTTACAAGGCAATGGGTAGTTTGCATATCTGCAGCCTTTCTTATTTTTTACCTTATTCATTTTTCACTCAATCAACACATCATCCACACATACACACACCTACTTGCTGCCTTTTTTGGCTGGGGTTATCAATTGCTTTTCAATTTCATATTCTGATTCAAACTCAAGGCCCTTTAACAGGCCTTTTTGTTGTAGCTACTACCCCACCAAAGGCAGTGGGAAATGTGCACACTTGCTGCCTTTCTTGGCTGTGGTTACCAATTATTCTTGAGTTTCTTATTCTGATTCAAAGTCAAGGACCTTAATTGAGCCTTTTTGTTGTAGCTACTACCCCGGCCGAAGGCAGTTTGGAAATTTCTGCACTTGCTGCCTTTCTTGGCTGGGGTTATCAATTATTTTTCTTGTAATTCAAATTTACAGCGCAGGCCCTTTATTGAGCCTTCTTGGTAACTACTTCCCGTGAATGGCAGTGGGTAATTTGCACACTTGCATCCTTTCTTGCATCCTTCCTACCGCACAGTGTGAGTACTTTCTGCACTTGCTTGCCTCCTTGGAAGTGGTACCCATTTCTCAGGCACCCACTGTGGAATCAGATGCCCTGTCGGTGTAATGGACTGGAAAACCAAACACCCACTTCCCTTACAAGGCAGTGGGTAGTTTACGCGTCTGCAGCCTTTCTTATTTTTCACCTTATTCATCTTCCACTCAATCAACACACCAAACACACATACAAACTCCTACTTGCTGCCTTTCTTGGCTGGGGTTATCAATTATTCTTCAATTTCATATTCCTATTCAAAGTGCAGGCCCTTTATCGAGCCTTTTTGTTGCATCAACTACCCTGGCCGAAGGCAGTGGGAAATTTGCACACTTGCTGCCTTTCTTGACTGGGGTTATCACTTATTCTTGAATTTCATATTCTGATTCAAAGTCAAGGCCCTTTACCAAGCCTTTTTTGCTGTAGCTACTACCCCGGCTGAAGGCAGTGTGAAATTTCCGCACTTGCTGCCTTTCTTGGCTGGGGTTATCAATTATTCTTCTTGTAATTCAAATTCAAAGTGCAGGCCCTTCATTGAGCCTTCTCGGTAACTACTACCCATCAATGGCAGTGGGTAATTTGCACACTTGCATCCTTTCTTGCATCCTTCCTACAGTACAGTGTGTGTAATTTTGGCACTTGCTTGCCTCCTTATAAGTGGTACCCATTTCTCAGGCTCCCACTGCAGAATCCGACACCCTGTTGGTGTAATGGACTGGAAAACCAAACACCTACTTCCCTTACAAGGCAGTAGGTAGTTTACGCAGCAGCAGCCTTTCTTATTTTTCACCTTATTTATCTTCCACTCAATCAACACATCATCCACTTATACACACACCTACTTGCTGCCTTTTTTGGCAGGGGTTATCAATTATTCTTCAATTCCATATTCTGATTCAAAGTCAAGGCCCTTTTACTAGGCCTTTTGTTGTAGCTACTACCACATCCGAAGGCATTGGGAAATTTGCACACTTACTACGTTTCTTGGCTGGGGTATCCACTATTCTTGAATTTCATATTCTGATTCAAAGTCAAGGCCCTTTATCGAACCTTTTTGTAGTAGCTACTACCCCGGCCGAAGGCAGTGAGAAATTTGAAAACTTGCTGTCTTTCTTGGCTGGGGTTATAAATTATTCTTCTTGTTATTCAAATTCAAAGTGCAGGCCGTTTATTGAGCCTTCTTGGTAACTACTACCCATGACTGGCACTGGGTATTTGCACACTTGCGGCCTTTCTACCGCCTAGTGTGTGTACTTTTTGCACTTACTTGCCTCCCTAGATTTGGTACCCATTTCTCAGGCTCCCACTGTGGAATCCGACACCCTATCTGTATAATCAGCTGGAAATCAAAGATCCACTTCACTGACAAGGCAGTGGACTGTTTGCGTGTCTCCAGCCTTTCTTATTTTTCACCTTATTCATCTTCCACTCAATCAACACATCATCCACACATACGCACACCTACTTGCTGCCTTTCTTGGTTGGGGTTATCAATTATTCTTCAATTTCATACTCCTATTCAAAGTGCAGGCCCTTTATCGAGCCTTTTTGATGTAACAACAACCCAGGCCGAAGGCAGTGGGAAATTTGCATACTTGCTGTCTTTCTTCTCTGGTGTTATCAATTATTTTTAAATTTCATATTCTGATTAAAAATCAAGGCCCTTTATCGAGCCAATTTGTTGTAGCTACTGCCCCGGCCGAAGGCAATGGGAAATTTCCACACTTACTGCCTTTCTTAGCTGGGGTTATCAATTATTGTTCAATTTCATATTCTGAATTATTTTTAAATTTCATATTCTGATTAAAAATCAAGGCCCTTTATCGAGCCTTTTTTGTTGTAACTACTTCCCCGGCTGAAGGCACTGGGTAATTTGAACACTTGCAGCCTTTCTTATTTTTCACCTTATTCATCTTCCACTCAATGAACACATCATCCATACATACAAACACCTACTTGCTGCCTTTTTCGACTGAGAGTATCAACTATTCTTCTATTTCATATTCTTATTCAAATTGCAGTCCCTTTATCGAGCCTTATTGTTCTAACAACTACCGGAGCCGGAGGCAGTGGGACATTTGCACACTTGCTGCCTTTCTTGGCTGGGGTTATCAATTATTCTTGAATTTCATATTCTTATTCAAAGTCAAGAACCTTTATCAAGCCTTTTTGTTGTAGCTACTACCCCGACCGAAGGCAGTGGGAAACTTTCGCACTTGCTGCCTTTCTTGGGTGGGGTTATCAATTATTCTTCTTGTAATTCAAATTCAAAGTGCAGGCCCTTTATTGAGCCTTCTTGGTAACTACTACCCGTGAATGGTAGTGGGTAATTTGCACACTTGCGTCCTTTCTTGTGTCCTTTCTACCGCACAGTGTGTGTACTTTGTGCACTTGCTTGCCTCCTTATATATGGTACCTGTTTCTCAGTCTCCCACTGTGGAATTTGACACCCTGTCGGTGTAATGGACTGGAAAACCAAACACCCACTTCCCTTACAAGGCAGTGGGTAGTTTTCGTGTCTGCAGCCTTTCCTATTTTTCACCTTATTCATCTTCCACTCAATCAACACATCATCCACACGTACACACACCTACTTGCTGCCTATTTTGGCTGGGGTTACCAATTGTTCTTGAATTTCATATTCTGATTCAAAGTCAAGGCCCTTTATCGAGCCTTTTTGTTGTAGCTACTACCCTGTCCAAAGGAAGTGGTAAATTTCCGCACTTGCTGTCTTTTTTAGCTGAAGTTATCAATTATTGTTCAATTTCATATTCTGATTCAAAGTCAATGCCCTTTATTAAGCCTTCTTACTAACTACCACCCATGAATGGCAGTGGGAAATGTGCACACTTGCTACCTTTCTTGCCTAGAGTTATCAATTATTCTTGAACTTAATATTCTGATTCAAAGTCAAGGCTCTTTATCGAGCCTTTTTGTTATAGCTACTACCTCGGCCAAACACAACACGACATGGCAGGACTATGGAAAGCATCTGAATGTACAGCACTACATGCAAAAAAAATGCTTACTGTGTAAGTGATTTTTTCCATCTGTAACTTTTAAGATATGTGAGACTGAAAATGTCTGTTATTTTGTTAGCCATTTTTTTTTTTAATACGTTATGAAACACAGAAAAAACTGTAAAACGCCCTCATTAAGGTCACTTCGAGCGGTTTCCTATATTTTAACTAATTCTCTTTTAACTTATCAGCTATTCTCATATGAAATGTCATGAAATGCGTGTTCTTTTTTATTATGCAAAAATGCAATGTATGATATTATCTGTCTCTTTTATGGTTTTTCCATTGTGAGTAAGCCGAATAAAGATCTTTATTATTATTATTATATGTCAATAGTAAAGAAACATGTTCTCAGTAAAGTGAAATGAGTTATTGTGATATATTGAAACTATTTTCACAACTTCCTTACTGTTGTTTGTTGTTACGTTCAATATTTTATTATGTTTTTCAATACTGCTAGCATCTAATATTGTTATTGACTGTTCACAATCATGGATTAATAATTTAAGCTTGATTAAGACCGATTATGCAGCGTTTGTATTGTACATCACGTTTTGAATCAATCACGTGACTAACTTTCCTTTGCTAAATCATTTTATTTAACGTAGAGGATTACAATTTCTGACTAAATAACAATGTTTATCATGAATTACAGCACTACTTTGTACAGCGAATGTTTGATTTATTTTTGTTACTGAGACAACGACACAGTCTAATCCCTTGTGAGGGAGTCTGTTTTTCATATTCATGATCATGTGACTTTTTCACTTTATTTACTTGCACTTTAACAATGTTTATTGCCCATGATGAAGGAGTGACTACAACTCCGAAACGCGTTGGACATCGTGCCTGAATAAACCTCTTTGCACTGTGATAATTGTGGCCACGGCTCCTTTGTTGGTAACTCTACGTGAATCCTGTGAGTTCTCATCTGGGTGACAGCGTGTTTGGTATAGAGGGGGTGGCTACCCCAGCCGTGTGCCCGCCGGACCTGAGGCTTGGGTCAGCCAAACTTTTGTGTCTCATATATATGTATATATATATTCACTGAAAAAACCATAGGTTTCACACCAGTTATAGTTAGGAATTAGCATTTAAAAAACCTATTAAATTCACTGAAAAAACCATAGGTTTCACACCAGTTATAGTTAGCTGGAAATTTTACTGATATAAAACCATTGAAATTCCCACGTTATAGTTAGATGGACTCACTATAACTTGCGCGTGCAATGCACTGCTGATGACATCACATATTACATCACTCATGACATGGTCAGTGACATCACTCATGACATCACTGATGACACCATCCAGTGAATGTGTGTCTTTCTGAAAAATAAATATATTTTATATATGTATATGTAAAAGTTGATGGAAGAATAAATGTTTAAATAAGTGTCTAAATGGATGGTTTTTAAAAATTGATTGGTTAACTGGCTTAATAAGACATCATCAGCAGTGCATTGCACGCGCAAGTTATAGTGAGTCCATCTAACTATAACGTGGGAATTTCAATGGTTTTATATCAGTAAAATTTCCAGCTAACTATAACTGGTGTGAAACCTATGGTTTTTTCAGTGAATTTAATAGGTTTTTTAAATGCTAATTCCTAACTATAACTGGTGTGAAACCTATGGTTTCTTCAGTGAATTTCATAGGTTTTTTAAATGCTAATTCCTTTGTATATCGAGTTTCTAACCTTTTTTTTTTTTTACAATTTGCTGGTTTTTTTTAAGTATTCATTTTTTTTATATAATTTTTTTCTTTTGCGCTCTGGGTGCGCGCTCCGGGCAGCTTTCAGCTAAGCTCTCCGGTAAGCTTTTCCGAGAGCTCATCTGAAAGCGCACCCAGAGCGCAACTGTCGTTCGTGAAAAAAAATATGAATGAAAAGTTAATAATAATGCAAAACATTTCGTACCATACAAATAAAATTAGTTTTTTTTAAAAAGGAAAATGATTATGCATTTCTATAAAAGATTGATGACGTCACTTCGGCGCGCAACGTAAGTGCCCTCGGAAGCGCCTACGTTCGCGGCGCATAAACGCACGCAAAAGCGCCTACGATCGCGCCACGTTTGCGCCCCGGAAGCGCCTACGATCGCTCTGCGTAAACGCACCGGAAGTGCTCCGGAGCGCGCAGCGTAAACGCGTCGGGTCATGTGACCCTAACATAACACTTTTCATTGGTTGCTAACAGTTTTTTTTTACAATGAATGAAATCCCCACCCATTTCCTTCACTTCTTCTTTCACTTTTGTGACTGAAAGACCTGCCTTTTTTACTGTTCCATATTCCTTGATTAATCATGGCTGCCAGACCATCCAGCAGTGAAGATGACTCCAATGATTTCATTGATGAAGAGCCTCCTCAGCCGAAGGTCAAAGAACATTTCATCTGGAAATTTTTTAAGTTTCCAGCAGACCAGAAGAAGGTGAATGCACCAAAAGTAGAGTGCAGGATCTGCAAACAGGTCCTGTCACGGGGTAACCCCCCAAAAAAATACTCTTTTGGCAACTTCACCATGATTCGCCATGTGGAGAGGAGGCACCCCCAGAATTTTGCCTGGGAAAGTGTCAGGGCTCTGGCACAAGAGGTTCCCAGAGATGGGGCCTCTACATCAACAGGAGGAGCAACTTCTTCTGGAAGAGAACAATCACAGGAGCAGGTAGCAAACATACAACCTGCATTTAACCATGGGGTCGTCAAATGCAGATACTGCAATCAACTCCTCACCTATGGGGAGCAAAGTGTCCTGCTCATGGTTCGAGCATTGGAGAACCATTGCTGCCCTTCCCACCCCTAATTTTTTTCTTTTCTTTTTGCTCCTGTTGAGCAGTTTCCATTCCCTGTTTTTGTTCCTGTTCAGTTAAAAGAAGAAAACCAAAAGTTCTTTTCAGAACTACCTCCAATTCTCATCAAAGAGCTATATTCTTAAAAAATGAAGAGTAAGTGAAATATAGTGCATTGATAATTGAAAGGAGAATGAGTAAGAAAGAACAGAAAGGTATGAGAGGTGAAAGGAAGTGAAGTAGGAGGAATGAAAGAAGGTGAGTGTTAGAAAAGAAAGTTATGACACAGTGAATGAACTGGAGGCCTCATTTCTGAAAAGTGACGCATCGCTACGTGAAAACAGCGATGCGTTACTTTTCTGGACGCACTCCTTATGACATTCCAGATATGTCATATTTAATATATGACTAATCAATTCGCAAGGAGTTACAGATATGTCAGTATTTCTGACATATCTGTAAACACAAAAGTAACGCATTGCAGGAGTGCGTCACAAAAGTGACGCAACTCCAGTAATGTGTCCTTTCACATGGAAAAAGCACCATGTGAAAGGTTTGCTGTGAAGCAGGCGCAAGATTTTGGCGCAACAGCATCCTAAAAGTGACGCACTGCGTCATTATTACCAAGCTTTTTGCAAGGAACACCCCCTCTGCATGCATTATACCTGACACTATTTTTTAAAAAGTGACGCATCTAGGTACATGGGTCACTTTTTAAAACTCTGCGCCACATTGTATCTGCATCAGGTATAATGTATGCAGAGGGGGCAATCCCTCGCAAAAAGCTTGGTAATAACGACGTACTGAAATCTATGAGATTTCTCTGCGTCACTTTTAGGATGCTGTTGCGTCAAAATCTTGCGCCTGCCTCGCGTCACTTTCATGTTTACAGATATGTGAGAAATACTGACGTATCTGTAACTCCTTGCAACATGATTCATCATACATTAAATATGACACATCTGGAATGTCATAAGGACTGTGGACAGAAAAGTGACGCATCACACCAGCAGTGTAATAAAATGTGCCTCGTTGCACTATATTTAAAGGATGCAACAGCATCCTAAAAGTGACGCAGTGAAATCTCAAACATTTCACTGCGTCACTATTACAAAGCTTTTTGTGGGGGAACACCCCCTCTGCATGCATTATACCTCACGCAGATATAATGTGGCGCTTGATTTTAAAAAGTGACCCATCTACCTAGATACGTCACTTTTTAAATATAACGCAACGAGGCACATTTTTTTACACCACTGGTGCGATGCGTCACTTTTCTGTGCGCACTCCTTATGACATTCCAAGTAACGCATTGCTGGAGTGCATCACAAAAGTGACGCAACTCCAGTAATGCGTCCTTTCAAATGGGGAAAGCAGCATGTGAAAGGTCTTGCCTCAGTCTAACACCTGCTGTAAAGCAGGCACAAGATTTTGACGCAACAGCATCCTAAAACTGACGCAGTGAAATCTCAAAGATTTCACTGCGTTGCTATTACAAAGCTTTTTGCGGGAGAACACCCCCTCTGCATGCATTATACCTGACGCTATTTTTAAAAAGTGACGCATCTAGGTACATGGGTCACTTTTTAAAACTCTGCGCCACATTATATCTGCGTCAGGTATAATGTATGCAAAGGGGGCATTCCCCCGCAAAAAGCTTGGTAATAACGACGTACTGAAATCTATAAGATTTCTCTGCGTCACTTTTAGGATGCTGTTGCGTCAAAATCTTGCACCTGCCTCGCATCACTTTTATGTTTACAGATATGTCAGAAATACTGACGTATCTGTAACTCCTTGCAACATGATTCCTCATACATTAAATATGACACATCTGGAATGTCATAAGGAGTGCGCACAGAAAAGTGACGCATAACACCAGCAGTGTAATAAAATGTGCCTCGTTGCACTATATTTAAAAAGTGACGCATCTAGATAGATGCGTCACTTTTTAAATATTGCATAACAATGCGCATTTTTTTACACCGCTGGTGCGTCACAAAAATTGACGCACAGGAGGCGCAAAACTAACAGCGCAAGGCCTTCATAAATATGGTCCTGGATTTTCCCCGTGCTTCGCCGGTGCGCGTACCATGCGCTTCCCCCACGCAAAACGAAAAAAAAAATGTAATGCCCTGCAGGACCCTATTTTAGTCCCTACATCAAACCTAGGGGGTCAGAGGGGGTCTACTCTTCCCCCTTATGGTCATTTGCCCCTTTTTTTTTCAAACCCCTTGTGTCTCGATTTTACCGAGACACAAGATGGCGGCCGCTCCAGACTGTTTAGAATGTTTACAGACACCCAAGAGCCAATCAGATTTCTGCGCGCAAGTCGCGTGTCGCGCCAGGAGCGCACTCCGGTGCGCGCACCGGAGAGCGCCTATAGATATATATATTTTTTGGCACCTAAATTACTCAAAATCCACTGGAGCACATATCTTGAGACATAGCAAAGGCACATCGGGCTACCAGTCCCTACAATTTTGCCAAGTTTGGTGTAAATCCATTCAGCCGTTCGGGCTAAAAGTGAAATTGACCGCCCTATGGAAATTAACATGGGGAAAATGCGTTTTGGGACCCCCCTTTTATCTCGGCCCCCGCTTGACGTATCCCCCCCAAACTTTCAGGGAAGGACCGGAGCTCGACAAGGCCATTTTCAGGAAATTTTCAGGCAGATTCGTCAACCGGTGCCAAAGTTATTCCAAATAGAATTTTGAGATTTAACATTGAAAAAAATCCTAACTATAACTACCTACTGGCGACCGCCAGTAGGTAATATATATATATATATATATATTCACTGAAAAAACCATAGGTTTCACACCAGTTATAGTTAGGAATTAGCATTTAAAAAACCTATTAAATTCACTGAAAAAACCATAGGTTTCACACCAGTTATAGTTAGCTGGAAATTTTACTGGCATAAAACCATTGAAATTCCCACGTTATAGTTAGTCGGACTCACTATAACTTGCGCGTACAATGCACTGCTGATGACATCACATATTACATCACTCATGACATGGTCAGTGACATCACTCATGACATCACTGATGACACCATCCAGTGAATGTGTGTCTTTTTCAAAAATAAATATGTTTTTTATCTGTATTTGTAAATCACGATGGAAGAATAAATAGTTAAATAAGTGTGTAAATGGATGTTTTTTTTAAAAGAATTGATTGGTTAACTGCCTTATTAACTGTATCTTAGTGAATACATATATTAACGAGTAATGTTTTAATTTTGTAATATATGTATCAGTGTTTCTCTTTGTGTATAAGTGGCTGCATGGGTTGATGACTGACTTACTGTTTGTATGTGTTTTGAAGACAGCATATGTGCAGGACTGTATTCGTGGATGAGTGTGTATATGTGTGTGTTAGTGAGTGAATGCCTGTCTCACTAGTGTCTTTATGAGTAACTACATATGTTTTAAACTTGCATATATGAGCATTAATGTATATAAGTAAGTATATCTTAGAGTGAGAGATTGAAAGAATTCCTGTTTAAATAAGTATGTGTTTTTATAAGTGATTGTTTAAGAGGGTAAATATGTGTAAGTTTCCTTAGAAGTAAGGTGGTAGTGTGTGTAAATCTGTATATGCAAATAAATGGATTTTCAATAGTTTATTTGCATGTGTGAGTATGTGTGTGAGTAACTATTTGATGACTGTCCGTGTGTAACAGGATGAATAGGGGTATCACTATATATGAATAGTGAGTATATGTACGAGTGACTACATAAAATTGTTGGTGAATGTGTGAATTTCTATATAGATAGTAAAATTTCTGAATTGGTTGTTGTAACTGATATGGGTATATCCACTTTTTTGAAAATATTAGTTTCTATTTTTGAATATGTGTTTTATGGGTTACATTACACTGAAAGGAGGTCTGTCACTGTGTCACAAGGATGGTGTCATCAGTGATGTCATGAGTGATGTCACTGACCATGTCATGAGTGATGTAATATGTGATGTCATCAGCAGTGCATTGTACGCGCAAGTTATAGTGAGTCCGACTAACTATAACGTGGGAATTTCAATGGTTTTATGCCAGTAAAATTTCCAGCTAACTATAACTGGTGTGAAACCTATGGTTTTTTCAGTGAATTTAATAGTTTTTTTAAATGCTAATTCCTAACTATAACTGGTGTGAAACCTATGGTTTTTTCAGTGAATTTCATAGGTTTTTTAAATGCTAATTCCTAACTATAACTGGTGTGAAACCTTTGTTTTTTTCAGTGAATTTCATAGTTTTTTTTAATGCTAATTCCTAACTTTTTATACAGACTCATACCTATGTGTTTTTTAGTGAATTGCTAAAGTATGTTTTTCTAAAAATGAACACTATAATGTATATTGAGATAATATTTTTATTTTAAAATAGTTTTTTTTTTATATTTGACTCTGTTGCGCTTCCGGTGCGCGCACCGGTGCGCGTACCGTCAGCGCACTAACAAAAAAAAAAAAAAATAAATAATGAAGGAGTAACCATAAGGAATGGTAACAGAGAGAGTGGTGTTAAGAGAAAGAGAGCTAAAGGGAGGAACACAGAGAGACTGTGTAATAGATAGTAAGACAGAGAAAAAATGTAAGAGGAAGTAACTGAGAAAAAGAAAAATGAATAAGGGAGCAAAAGAAAGAAGAAATAGGAAGAAGACTAAAGCAGAGGTTAAGGGAGAATGTAAATGGATGTTGAAAGTAAAAAGAAGGACAGTTAAGTATGGGAATGACAGGTAGTGACGGAATCAGAGGAAAAGAATAGCAGTGATGGAGGGAAAGTAAATAGCAGTGAATATAAGTAAAGAGGGGTGAAAGAGGGTGCATGTAAGTGAATAAGGGTAACACATGGGGAGTAATAGAGAAAAAGAAGAGAGAGAGTAAAAGAAGGAGTGTCACAAAGGGACTAAGTGAACCAGTAAAAAAGGTAAGTGAAGGAGTGTGCATAGGCAGAAGTACTGAAAGAAATTGAATGTGGTAGGAAGTAAACATGGAAGAAAAGAATAAGTGAGGGAAGCAAAGTAAGGAAATAGGTGTGCAGTAGGGTGACAGAAAAATAGTGAAAATAAAACAAAAGGTGATAACAAAAATCATTTTACAAACACACTTACCATATAATCTATGCAAATTTGTATCTGGGAAAGATAAAGGAAAAAACATGTTATAATTACATAAAAATGTATAATAAAATAGAAGAAACAGTTCATGAGGTTTAAAAATCTACAAAAGTTTACTAAGAAATGAAGCAATAGTGAAGGATACAAAAACAGAAAGAAAGTAATGTAAAAGAAAAAAAAGGAAAAAGAAATAGTTAGAGAACAAATTCCTAAAGGTAAATAAGATACTAAAAGAATGTAAGATATCAAAACAAAATGAGTAAAGATAAGAAAGTAAAAGAAAAATGAGTGAAAAGGAGAGAAGTCTGATTGATAAACTATAAATAAAATAGAGGAATAGAAGATGATTGAGAGTGAGTGAAGTGAAGTCACAGAGTGAAGGGATGAAAGAAATGAAGTTATTATAGAACGATGGATAAAACAGGAGTGAGAGAGTAAGTACACAGAAAGACAAAAGGAAGAACTAACTGAACTACAGTACAATGAGTGTGAAAGAAAAACAAATGGAGAAAGAGAAAGAGGGTTAGGAAACTAAAGCAGTGGTACTAAGAGAATATGAAAAAGATAAAAAGTGGTGGAAGGAACAGAGGAAATGCAGATAGTTCCTATTAGAATAAGAAGTTGTGAATGAAGTGCAGTAAAGAAACAGCGATGAAAAAAGAGTGTAAATTAGTAAAGAGAGGTAAATAAGGGTGAAAAAGAAAATGAGTGTATGACAATGTGAACACAATATAAATTACACAATGCAAACTACACAATAACTTCTACAATATGTTACATTATTTATTTTTGCTGTTCTCAGAATATATTGAATTCCACTTAAATTAGTGAGTTCAAAGTCTTCATCATATAACAGCGGGAAAAAAAAACACAATCTAAAAGATTGTGTTTAAAAAAACCCATTCAAACATACATCTCATATATGTACACTAATCTTTGATTCACTTACTTTTCCGTGAGGCCAAATAGAAGATAGTGAAGGTCCTTTTGGTGGAAAAAAAGTCTGCTGTGCCTTATAAGTTCCATTTCATCAACTTCCTATGAAAAAAGATCTAAAAACATCATACCATACACAATCCTCACGGCCAATTTGTGTCTGATATATCAGTATTTTTTACTTTGAGATCCACTTAAAGTATCTACATGAGATAAATAATTTAAAATATTAGATTAACTAACTAACTAACTAACTTTTATTAACTATTCCCGTCTTCAAAGGCCAATTCCCTTTACTAAAACTTTGGTTTTAAAAACACTAGATAAGAATTTGTAGAGTCATAAGGCAAACGTTGTTTATAAGTTAAATGAGAATCATTGCAGTAACTCCATCCATTTTCAGATTTTAAGTAGCATGTATAATGTCCTGAGGTGGTCGAAGATCCATCATGATAAATAATAGCTTCAGTTGTAAAGGTCCTTCCAGAAATTGATAACTGAGAAGCCACAAAATTTTTGATAGAAGTTGTCAATTTAGTTCCATCAGGTCTACATCGTTGGAAAACTAAAATGATATACTGCCCATACCTTTGTATAAATAATGTGGACAGCATTGTACAGTTACATTGGGTACACACCATATTATGATCTGCTGCTTTAACTAGATTTTTAAAAGACACTGATTTACAGTCTGGTAAAGTCAAATATATAAATCTTTCAGTGTCTATTCTAGTAGTACTTGATAAACTACAATTGTGGCAGTCATGCTGCCATTGATAAGAAAGACTGAAAAGATTATCTACATCTACACCTTCATCTTCCAAAACACCAAACATATACATTAAAAATTCCTGACAATCCTGCTGAATGTTCTGTGAAAATTTATCTTGATCAGAACACAAATCTAAAATATTTCGAATTTCTGTTACACTTTCTATTTGTGCTGTAACACTGCTACATTTCTGAAACACAGAATTCAATAAACCACACAATCTTTGATCCCGATTTTCAACAATCTGTTCTTGTAAACTTTTAAGAAAAAAAACAACATTAACCACTACATTAGCATAGCAGTTGACACCAGAACTATTTTCAAACTGAAATCCAACAACATTTTCTCCACAATTCTTTTTCTTCCTGTTTTCAATTACAGTTTTCTCTACTTTTTGTCTTTTTGCAACTACCTCACTACAATTATCCTCATTTCTTCTTTTTCGGCCTACCACACGTTTTTCAAACAGAGGATATTGAGGCAAATGTGGAGCATACTCTCTTCTTAACCTATTGTATTCTTTAACTTAATCTAGATCTGCAGAAATCTTTGTCTCATCACACGCAATCAAGTACAATCCTGATAAAGTTCTGACTCGAGATAATGCCACATATGCCATACCCTCTTTAAACACAGATCTTCCAATGTTCACCAAAGCACTATCTACACTTAAACCTTGAGATTTATGAATTGTCACCGCATACGCCAAACAAACAGGAAACTGTTTTCGGCGAACATATAAGTCTTTGACAAGTAAAAATCTAGCAGAACAACGACTTATTTGTTGTACTTGTTCAATGCCATCAAATTTTATTTTTAAAAATTCAATTCCATCTCTATTTCTGTAATTCACAAAATCAACAACATAACCCATTGCTCCATTTACCAGACCGGTTTCAACATTTAAATTCCTTCTCAAAATGATACGACAATTTAAACACACATTCAGAGTCTTTTCAAAACCAGCTGTTTTTGAAATACTTTTCTCCAATGAATCCAATTTAGTTTTCAAATTTTCTGACAAAACAATTGTTGCACCCATATGCTCTATTTTATCTATTGCTTCCAGTTTCACAATCTCTTCATTTTCTAAGTCTAACATTTTTTTGTTGAAGATGGAACATTCTTGCAGAGTTGGCATCAAACATATCCCAGATTTCTTCTCAGTCATTTTTTTAAAAATATTCTCTGGAAGAATGTTTTCATTTGGATACAAATTTGAAATTAATCGACTATGCAAAGCTTTTTTCCCAAGCTCAGTCACTTTTCCAATATGGCTGAGATACCCGCCACCCCCTCTCAACACAATCCCCAAAGGAGGGAAACCGGAAACAGTTCTTGAAGTTTTTGGAAGAGGGAGGGAGTGACCCTCCCGGCCGTATTTATTAAAACAAAATTAAACATTAAATCAACAATTTCATATTAATGTACAATTTCATTACCACATTGCGATGTTTGGCTAACCTTAACAGATTCTCTAATACAGAGGTTCTCCTAGCCGAACTAACATCCTACAAACATTTACTTGAAATTATGAAATTGTACATCCTAACGTTTAAGGGCCAACGGCAAGGTCGTAACCGGTGTCAAGATCCCTAACCAGAAATACCCCCCCACTTGTGAGGGGGCGACAGCACTGAGGCGTACCTCAAGTGCAACTACCAATTTCCCTTTGACTTGACGGGGGCACCAATAAAACTCGACGCCAATTAAAGGTCGTTCGAGGACTCGTGTGAGGTATCTAGAAGGTAGCGTAGACCCCCCCCAACCCTGCACAACTTACCACATCTGCCGTCGCAGACGTCACTGGCCCCGGGAAATTCCCCAGGAGGGGGCTGTAACCCCTCCTACACAGGAAGGGGCCTTGACCGCCTTTCCTTATCTTTCGGCGACCCATCCTTAGAAGGAACCGCCTCCCCGTTGAGGGGCCAATGGCCACCTCTCCCGAGCGCTCCCATCCGTGTTGGGTGACGCCCACTCATAGGGATCTTCCAATTAGTGCTCACCGATCATGACCTTACCGCCCGACCAAAATAAATACGACAATGCTAACTAAATTGCTAAATGACTAACTATGAAAGGACAGTATCAACAACCACTTTATTAAAAGCATGCTTACTGATAAATGCTAATGCAGAAAAACTTTATTTGCAAAACATAACACAAATTGACCAGACTTTATTGCATACTCAAAGTCATCACGATAATCACCATGACCTGTAAACGAAAATCAGAGTTATTCATCAAACTTTTATTCAGACATTATTAAAAACCACTTGCTGTCTTCAGGGGCTGGTGGGTGGGTCAAAATTGGCTCTTCGTTCCGTCTCGAGCTCACGTGCAGCGAGGAGGTGCAGCTTCAGAGCACAGGAACAAGAGGATGCCTTCTGGTCTTGCGTCCCCTTTTATCCGTCTTCAGGGTGGGCGTAAACCCACCCCTGCCTGCCCCGAGGGCGTGGCCAGCCGCGTTAGTGTCTAGGCCAGCCCACTCTAGGGCGGGAAAAAGCGCGCCCCGGCTACGCCGCTTCGGGCATACCAGCCGAGACACGCCTCCCGCCCAAGATGGCTTCCCGGGGGGATCGTGGTACTCTGCCATACGTGCGGGGGGACCGAGTGGTCGCCCCTTTCCATATGGCTGAGATACCCGCCACCCCCTCTCAACACAATCCCCAAAGGAGGGAAACCGGAAACAGTTCTTGAAGTTTTTGGAAGAGGGAGGGAGTGACCCTCCCGGCCGTATTTATTAAAACAAAATTAAACATTAAATCAACAATTTCATATTAATGTACAATTTCATTACCACATTGCGATGTTTGGCTAACCTTAACAGATTCTCTAATACAGAGGTTCTCCTAGCCGAACTAACATCCTACAAACATTTACTTGAAATTATGAAATTGTACATCCTAACGTTTAAGGGCCAACGGCAAGGTCGTAACCGGTGTCAAGATCCCTAACCAGAAATACCCCCCCACTTGTGAGGGGGCGACAGCACTGAGGCGTACCTCAAGTGCAACTACCAATTTCCCTTTGACTTGACGGGGGCACCAATAAAACTCGACGCCAATTAAAGGTCGTTCGAGGACTCGTGTGAGGTATCTAGAAGGTAGCGTAGACCCCCCCCCAAACCCTGCACAACTTACCACATCTGCCGTCGCAGACGTCACTGGCCCCGGGAAATTCCCCAGGAGGGGGCTGTAACCCCTCCTACACAGGAAGGGGCCTTGACCGCCTTTCCTTATCTTTCGGCGACCCATCCTTAGAAGGGACCGCCTCCCCGTTTAGGGGCCAATGGCCACCTCTCCTGAGCGCTCCCATCCGTGTTGGGTGACGCCCACTCATAGGGATCTTCCAATTAGTGCTCACCGATCATGACCTTACCGCCACAGGCCGGATAGTTGACCGGCTATCCGGACCCCCCACAAAGCTCCTACCTAAAGGTCATGTCTTAACGTTTTCAACCATGCTAAGAAGTCTCCTATGAGTAACTCATTCCCCACCCGAGACAAATGCACACCATCCCCCAAATACATACTGTCATCATTAATACAGCCATGCGAAATAGAATGCAATGTCCTGGAACGGAACAACCTACTCACTTTGTTATTAAGCTTTCTAACAGAATGATTCAAAGCAGGAATAGAAATAGCCCCCCGCCACACCTTTCGTGGGATCATATGTGACCCCGCAATTATGCACCCCGGAACTCTCCTCGCCAACCAACTTACAGTGGAAAGCATTGCCTCCAGGAGAAGTCGTCTACCGGTGGTGACCAAATCATTGCCCCCTAGATGTACTATGACTATAGACGGCGGTGACCTCGTCCGCCCTAACAAACCCTCGAAAAATGTTTGAAACTGGTCAATACAGAGACCGCCTCTTCCGTAGAAGGACACCCTGTACCCGTATTCCCCAGCTACGTGAATCATGTCACCTGCTTTGAATACGTCCGCGGCACGCCTCACGTATGAGTGGCCCACGACCCACACCTCCTTGTTCACAGCCGGTGATGTCTGACCGCTGGCCCGGTGTCGGGTCGACTGCATAGTCCGCCCCGCCTCGTAGGCTTGCGCAACTGAAAACCAAACAAAAACAAGAGGCGTGAGTACATCATTACAGCTTCACAACATGTGCAACCGTACATACCTCTTATAACAATTGGAGGACCAACGCCCCACTCGTTTCACTTGTTCAACATTAAGACCCCTAGCTGTAGCTTCTGTAGCAGCCCCTATCCGAAAGGAATGGGTCCCAAACTCGCCCGGGTTCAAGCCCGCAGCGGCAATTGACATCGCAAGCACCCGCTGAAACTGAAATTTCGTCAGTGGGGTGGCGTTCGCGTGTCTCAACAAGGTCCCCCCCCATGATGCCACCCTTCGTGCTAGGTAGTCTTCTAAACACTTTACCGGACACATGGAGGACCCGGGAATCCTGCGTATGATTATGCAGTCACCCATCCCACCTTGATCGGTCTTGGACCTGACAAAGGAGACAGTCATTGTCTCTCCTTTGATCTGAACGTGTTCTTGGCACAAACCCCCCGTCACATCCTGTTTGTTCCTAGCCACCAGTTCGCTTACCCGCATCGCCCCATGAAATGCCAGCGTAAAAGCGGCTCGGAACAACACTGTCTCAAACTGAGATGAACATGTGAAAGGGAGTGTGGCCAACAACTGGGCCAACCTATCCAAACCTATCGGGCGCCTCTCATCTACTCTGCGACCCTCAAGGCGTTGCCACCCACGCAGCGCTTTCTGTACAACGAAAGACGCTGTCGGGTCCTGGATACCATGAGCCCTGGCAACAAAGGAAATGGCAGCACGATGCCTCTGGGCCGTAGCCACCGATTTCCCAGCCCTACGTAAGGACATCAGAAAATTCACTACCCATTCCTCGTGGCCCCAACGCCCCTCTCTATCGGTCCCCAAAAAGGCTAAATAGGACCGAAACGCCCCTTCATATGCCATCCTCGTCCTTGGTGCTAGACTCTCTCCCACGAGGTGACGAAGTTCGGGGCACCGAGAGACCAGAGAGCTTCGGGAAAGGGTGCCGGCTCTGGGTCCGCTGTGGGAAGGAAACCCGAGAAAGCCTGCATATGAAAACGAGACAGTGCATCAGCCGCCTGATCCATTACCCCCGGGACATGTTTTGCTCTGAATAGCACATTCAGTTGCATACACAGTAAAACAATTTCTTTGAGCAGTCTTAAAATCAGTTTACATCGTGCAGCCTGGCTATTGATGCATTCGACCACGGTCATATTGTCAGACCAAAATATCACAGAGTGATCTTTGAACCCTTCGGGCCAGGTTCTCAGGGCCACCAAAATGGGGAAAAGTTCAAGGAAAGCAATATTACTTGTCAGACCATTGTCATGCCACCATGTCGGCCACCTTTGTGCCGACCATTTTGTGCCGAAGATGGCACCAAAACCTATGCTACCTGCTGAATCTGTCCATAGCCCCAGCTCTTCCGAGGACACGGCTGGTTTGTTCCAGACGACTCGACCATTAAATTCCGCCAGGAATGCTAACCAAATGCGCATGTCCTGGCGGACCTCAGCCGATAGTCTCGTGCGATGATGGCCCTCCTTTAGGCCGACCATAGCTTGGGCAATTGAACGGGAGAAGGGGCGGGCCATTGGTATAACCCTCAGGGCAAAATTCAACTGTCCCACCAACTGCTGTAATTGATGCAGCGTAACTTTAGATCCATTTATACACTCTCGCAGGGCTGCCCTGAATTTCAACACTTTGTCAGCTGGCAAACGAAAACAACCCTCACTGGAGTCTAACTCGATCCCCAGAAACTCGAGGCAAGTCGCAGGACCTACCGTCTTACCTGGTGCCAATGGGACACCAAACTGCTTCATTAACATACAAAATTCGGCCAAGGCCCGGCCACATGCGAGCTCCCCGGCTGTCCCAAGGAACAGAAAATCATCAAGGTAATGCATTACATGTTGGAAACCCGTCTTCTTTGTGAAGACCCATTGTAGAAAACTACTGAATTTCTCGAAATAGGCACAAGATATAGAGCACCCCATCGGCATACACCTATCCATGTAATAATCACCCTGAAACATGAAACCCAGGAGACGCTGGTCGTCTGGGTGTACCGGGAGCAATCGGAACGCTGACTCGATATCTGACTTCGCCATCAGCGCCCCGGGCCCCAGGCGATTCAAAATGGCTACGGCCTCATCGAAGGATGCGTACCGCACCGAACATACTTCCGGATCTATTGCATCGTTGACAGAAAAACCACGTGGAGCTGATAAATTATGAATCAATCGGAACTCACCCGGGTCCTTCTTGGGGACCACCCCTAAAGGAGAACAAACAAAATCCTGCACCGGGGGTACACTAAACGGGCCGGCGACCCGACCTCGAGTAACCTCTTTCCGGATCTTATCCTGAACCACGGTCGTATGCTGTAGGACCGACAGTTGATTTTTACACTTCTCCACACCCTGAAAGTCTCCTACCGGGATGCGGAAACCATACGAAAATCCGTTCCGTAGCACCCCAGCAGAAGTACGATCCGGGTATTCACTGAGCCAGGGAATCATCGCCAAGGTATCAATCGGGGTAGGTAAAGGCGCCCCTCGGACTATGTTAGACCTGTTTGGCGCCTCCTCTCCCCCCGTTATCACCCGTTTTGGCTCTGCACGTGGACTCAGGATGGGGCGACCCGCACCCACTACATTCATGTTTAAATTTACACGATCCCTGGGGCCTAGTACATTTACCTCTGTTGAAATTAAAGCATAACCCCCTTTTTCCTGTATTGCCGGCAGGTCTCGAGTGATCGTCGGTACCTGCACCTGAACGAAAGGGCGTCCCCCCATATTGGCGGGAGGATTCGCCGACATTACTTCCTACCAATGGCATTTTCAACATACCTGTTTCCTTCATTTTATCCCATGTCAAAGAATCATAACAGTCCCAGGTTAAGCTTTTGTTATGCTCTTTAGCCTTTCTAAAAAGATTATCGTAGCAGAACCAATGGTTACCCTGGTATGATGTCGAGTACCCCATGATTCGCGACTGATAGGTCGGCAACTCGGAAAGCAACTCGGGCCTACGTTCCCCCAAGATCGACGTAAAGATTCCCCATGCATTGCCCCAATTGCCAATAGTTTCATTCACTTTAAAGGCGGCCATTTTTGCGCGCCAAACACTCGGATGCATGAGGTCTTTCTGACCCTTAACATGCTCCACCTCATAATGATCAACAAGCAACGAGAAGATGTTCACATATTCCCCCGCCCAAATCTTCTCCTTAATTGCCAAAGGCACATGTTGACCCAACCTTTCTCTACGAGAGGGTGCTGACTCATCCCTCGCAATCGGCAATGGCCGCTTACCTGCACCGGACGCTGCCTCTGCGGTCGCAATCGTCCCTTGTGGCTTGTCAACTACTGCAACCGGCGCGGACACCTTGGCTGCATCCCGTTTCTCGCGCAATTGCTTCATCAGCGCCTGCGCCTCGGCAGCCGTGGCGCCCTCACTACTGTCGCCCAACCACGCTGCAAGTTGTGCTGCCAGCTCGGGCGGCATATCTTCATTGGACACCGGGGTGACCACTACGGGAATCGGATTCCCCTCCGCCGGTACTGGGGTTGGCGCTTCGAGCGGGGTACAGGGAACCGGGACGTCTCCCCCAGCTGGTCCCCTTCTTGGCCTCTTGGCTCTCCCTCCTGGAGCTGCTCCAGCCGGCGGACGTTCCGGCCCCCCTTCCCCGTCTCTCTCCGCCACCCGCTTCTTCAGCTCGGTCATCTCCTTCATGAGGACCCGAACCATCTGTTCAGTCGTCATTCTCTTTCCGCCTTTCTTGGGCATTTCTCCGACAGAGTATCTGTAAGACAAAAAGAAAGATTACCACGCTCAAAATTGGCTCTTCGTTCCGTCTCGAGCTCACGTGCAGCGAGGAGGTGCAGCTTCAGAGCACAGGAACAAGAGGATGCCTTCTGGTCTTGCGTCCCCTTTTATCCGTCTTCAGGGTGGGCGTAAACCCACCCCTGCCTGCCCCGAGGGCGTGGCCAGCCGCGTTAGTGTCTAGGCCAGCCCACTCTAGGGCGGGAAAAAGCGCGCCCCGGCTACGCCGCTTCGGGCATACCAGCCGAGACACGCCTCCCGCCCAAGATGGCTTCCCGGGGGGGATCGTGGTACTCTGCCATACGTGCGGGGGGACCGAGTGGTCGCCCCTTTCCATTCTTACATCTTGTAGAATATTTTTATAATCTTCATCTTTGGCTTGTCGCATATTTTGAAGCAGTTCAGCATATTTGAAATTTAGCCATATATTAACATTTCCAATGCTTCCAAGGGACTTCCTAGTATCTTCATGTGTGAGCATTTTAAACACTGGTTGTCCTTTTACTGGAGTCAACTGCAATAGATCTCCAAAAACAATAATGTGTTTTCCTCCAAATAACACATCATAGTCTGTTTTAAGAATTTCTTGCATTCTCAAATGCACAAAAGCAAGCATTAGATTTGAGACCATGCTTACTTCATCAATGATAAGAAGTTTCATTTTCTTCAAGACTCTTGAAACTTCAGAACACGCATCTCCAGATAGCTTGTTGTAATGCAATTTATTATCATGTTCAACTGGCAGCATCAATAAACGATGTAGAGTAATCCCTTTAATGTTATGTGCTGCCAGACCAGTTGGAGCAGTTACAACACAAGACAGTGGTGAATCAGTCCTTTTCTGCAGATAACTTGCAACGGCTTTAATTAGAAAACTTTTTCCTGTCCCCGCTTCTCCACTTACGTACAGTCGGACAGGGTCAAATAATATACATGAGCACTCTTTTTTCTCATGTCTGAATCCATGTTCAATCTGCTCTGTGACTTCATCATATATCTTTTTCTGCTCAATGTTTAGTTGCTTTACCAAATCTTCTAAGTTAACTCCATCCTCTTGAGCTTGTTCCATAGCTCTTTCCACCTCATCCATGGCAGTGGCAGCTTCATTTTGGATAATTGGTCCTCCTAGTGGATCCTGGCTCAATGAAGTAGAACTCTGACTATCTTGAGAACTGTTTCTAGCTATCTCTTCAGCAATTGTGGTTTCTTGCTCCATTTCTTCATTCAACATTTGCAGATAATTTAGAAAAATAGGACATTCTATGGTATCCTTAGTTGCATTAAAAGAGTCTTCATAACAGAGAAAATCTCCAAGTAGTTCCTCTTCTGTACGCCATGGCTTAAAGAGTTGCAAAAGAGCTAAATAGTAAAATTCTCTTTTGTCTGGAACTTCACAACTCAATTTTCGATGATTAATCAAATGGCCTTTTTTCTGCTTCACTAGACATCCTTCATAGCCAATGAGTGCATATTTTCCATTATTGATATCTTCTGTGATGTTCCTCTTATAACTGTAGTTTTGAAGAACTTCATACAAACATGTGTTCTCAAGGTGAGTACTTCTATTTGGATAGTATGTATCCAACATATTTGTCTTCAAAATATCTGTACTGTTTGGTTCTTTTTCCGCCAAATATTCAATTTCTTGTACAGATTTCAAAACTCGGTTTCGTGTTGCAGCAAGACCAAGACTCACCCAAATGATTGTTCTTGATTTGGCATAGAGACTTGCTGATGATAACCGATCAGAACATTCATATGCTCCAATTTCTCGATGCGACAACATCTTCAGACTGAAACTGTATAATTTCTTGCTTAGACTCTTTTCATGTGAAATGTCTTCCCACATTTCCTTCAATTCTGTCTTTTCTTTTTTCGTTATGTAAGATGTCACATATCGAGCCACAGCAATAGAGTTGTCAGCAACGAACTGAATATCCATGTTAGCATTCCACATGGACAAAATCACTGGGTTGTAATCGCTGATGTACTTAGATTCTTCATTTCTTTTCAAATTGTATGTATTTTTGGGAGATTTCCTCGTCACAGTATGTCGTAGAGATGACATCAAATTATTTACTCTTCCCTTAGAAATCACTGGTCGAGGAAATGCAAAACGACATTTCGTGTAGTACTTTTCCTTGTTTTTAAATTTGCGACGACAGTACTTTCCACAACGATGAGATTGAAAACGTAAAACTTGTTGCCTTAAATTGTTTTCTTCAGTAGATTTTGGAACAGCACATGTTGAATACTCTTCAATGAAACTCATCACTGTTTCATCTGAATCTGATCCAAATTTGGGTGCATCTTTAATCCACAACAGCATATGTATATGAGGAGCACCTCTCGCTTGATATTCCTTCCTCCAAAAGAAATCCAAAACCTCTCCAAGGGGAGGATTTTTTTTGTTGGTAATAAAAGACATCATAGCTTCAAATCTATGATTAAAATATCTGCAAACATTCACTGGATCTAAAGAACACAGTTCTCCTGGTGTTTTCAATTCTATATTTGGTATGTTTTCATTTGCCTCTCGTAGAAATTGAAGTAAATCGTCCCATGCATACTCAGCATAGCTAAGAGTGAGGAACCATGTAGGAGTTCCTAAGTTTCTTAGCATACATTTCAATTCTCCATGACGACGAAACCAATACTCGTTGGTTCCACGTTGACATGCCATGAGATTGATTAGCTGAGATTCCAAAATACTGTCTTGCAGATTAACTTTCTCCATAAAGTCCCTTGCACAAACATTCTGCAAATGAGGTCCACTTTTTAATATATGATTAACTGCATAAGAAAGCCCAGACAAATCACTTTCAAACAGTAGATGAAATAAATATGGAATGCATTGACGAAACCTTGGATCTTCTGCATATAATCTTAGAGTCCGGTATTCAGCAGCAGGAATTTGAACTGGTCGATCATCATATCGTCCACCACAACCTGTTGGAAATAATTGTGGAAAACAACGAGCTTCCAAACTTTCTTCCCATACACTAATGGGACTTCCTTTTGCTGCTTTCATTTGAAACAAGTCAATTGCATTTCCCATTACTTCTTTGGAATGCAAAGGATGAACAGTATAATGTTCATATATTTCTTCAGTTCTAGACACATCAACTTTTTCAATTTGACCAACTGAAGAATCACTATCTTCTTCTATAGCTGTTTCCTCTGCTCCAACACTTACATCTTTGTAGTACTCATTGTTTTTGACCAAATACAACGTTGCCTTCTTCACTTTTTTAACATCCACTAAATCTTGCCAGATTTTCTTACTCTTTGTTGGAACCCCATTAACTAGAATAACTAAAGGATCTTCTTCTACTCTTTCTACACCAATTGTATTAATATTTTTCTTTACATCTAGAGGCAAATAAACAACTCTTCCCTTTAATCCTCTCAGTAAATCTGATGGAGGCAATTTCCCTGTCTTAGGCTCCATGCGTACAATAGCCTGAAAAGGATGGACACATTGAATCAAAATAGATTCATAAGTATTTAGATCCATCAATTCAGAAGGAATATCTATCAACTGAAGATTATTATAAACTGCTCTAGCAGGCATTCTATTTTCATTTAATTTATTTGAACAATAATTACAAATACGCTGATCCAAACTCAAATCAAAAGAATTCTCCACCAACAAATAACTTACAAAATCCTTCCATTCACTATTATTTTCCAATTCACTTTTTGCATATAAATCAACTAACCTAGTCTGAATCTTATAATGAGTCCGTCGACAACACACACAAGTTAAATTAGGCCTCTCACTTGATTTCACCTAAACTTGATAATTTCCTCATCAAACTTTTCAATACTTGAAATTTGTCCATTATCTTCTGCATTACCATCCATTACTATATCTATTTCTACACTGTCCTCTTTGTTCCCAAAATAACAAAACTCAATTTCTTCACAAATAGTCTTCACATCCACTTCAGATCCATGCAAAAGAGCACTATTTAACTGTTTAAGCTTAAGTGCGGGACTTTTTGCATAATACAATTTTCTCACTAATTTCCTTACGTTATTATGATGCACTGCTAACATCCTAAAATGATGAAAAACACTCCGACAAACTTTTCTAGAAAGACAAGCTAGTGAATGCCCATGCAAACCTGTGCTTTCTCTCACTCTGCAAGGATCTAACTCTTGCAGGATCTTCATTTTTTGTTTGAGACTTTTCTTACTATATGTACGTAAGAAATTTCGAAGCAAATCGATTGATTCCTGTCGCACACTACAAATACTACTGCATTTCCATGTGTACACTGGACCCTTAGTACGTCTCCCTAAAACTTCATCAGCTAACACCTCTTCTGCATCTCTAGATACAAGTTTCTCTTTTTCCATCACACAACTATCTTTCACCTCATATGCACGACCACTGGTGTCAACTGCATGCACCAAATCATTTTCCTGAAAGTAACTCTCCTCATTGATAAAAGGCTCAGAACTTGAACTATGCATCCATTCACCAGAAAATACTTCACAAAAATTACTCCGATTAATAATTCTTTTCCATCTACTGTTTGATTTGAAAACATCAATTGCCTTATTAAGTATCCTAATTCTATTGATTATTAAAATAAATAATTTTTTCTTAACTTCAAAAGCCTGATCAACAATCTTTTCTACACTTTTCTTTTTCTTGTAAAAAGCAGCTCTTAGTTTACTTTTTTTATCATTTTTTAGCAAATTTAAAACTACCCTATTGCGAAACATTCGCCTACGAATGTCCCTAAAAACATTTACCCTTCTATTGCTATCCATTCTCTTCTCTCCTGCTCCAATGGAAACATTTTTTGTGGGCTTCTCTTTCCTTTTTAGATTTGTTGACTTTTTCTGTATATTCACATTAGCAATATCATTTTTTTTTCTACGACATATGTTGCGAAGAAAAGACTTAGGGGGTCATTAGGATGGAGGATTTTCCGCATCCTCCGGGCTGGCGGAAGCCACCGCCGGCCCGGAGGATGCGGAAAATCCTCTGCGGACCCACCAGGACCCACCGCCACATTAGGATGGCTGGTGGGTCATGGTTTAGGTCCGCAGCTTTTCCGCTGCGGCTGGCTTACAACCGCGGCGGAAAAGCACTAAAATGGTGAAGGTGTCTCTTAGACACCTTCAGCCAGATTAGGATGTGCATGGAAACATGCTTTTCCGCGGCGGCTTTTCCGCCGTGGAAAAGCATGTGTAACTGCACTGCAGGGGCCCATTGCGGACCCCCTAGGTGTAGTGGGGGGTGGGGGGTGCACATGGGGGGTACCTATGGTACCCCCCTGCATTTGCGTGCACAATGCAGCAGGCACCGCGCGGTGCCTGCCGCTTTGTGCACGCAAATGCTGTGCATGCATTTTTAACATTGCTGCGGGTGCAGCTTGAAGCTCCACCCGCCGCAATGTTAAAAATAGAGGATGTGACCGCCACCCTGGCGGTCACATCCTAATCTGCACAGAGGGAACGCCGCAGCCCATGCGGACGTTCCCTCATGCTCTGGGGTCGCGGACGGACTCAAGTCCGTCCGCGATCCTAATGACCCCCTTAATTGGCTTACCAGAAGCTTTTCTGGTGTTTTTTGAAGTAGTTGTTGAAGAGGATTCCATAAACTCTGTTGTTGATGTTCTCCTTTTCTGTATGTTATTTTTGATATTTCTTTGCTTTGAAGGCATTTTTGCTTGCTTTTCAGAAGTTGATTTGAATCTGTTGTTCTGTTAAAAAAACACATGAAAGACCACTATTAGCAAACAACAAAGTAATGTTAAAAAGCAAACAATATATACAATAAATTGCAACATATTTAAGTTTATACAATAGCAACTCATGGCTTTATTTATAAAGGCCTTGCGCCACCAGTGCGTCACTTATTACCCATGTTTAAAGTGATGCACCAGCTGCACATGGCAATCATAAATAAGGGCCAAATGCAAATACCATTCATTTGCACCCAAAAATCGATTTTTGAATAACATGTAAGAAACACTGCGCAGAACCTATGTACAACCACTCAATATCATCAAACAAACTCAGGGCCTTATTTATAAAGGCCTTGCGCCACTGTGCGTCACTTATTACCCATGTTTAAAGTGATGCAGTAGCTGCACAAGGCAATCATAAAAAAAGGCCAAATGCAAATACCAATCAATTGCACCCAAAAATCGATTTTTGAATAACATGTAAGAAACACTGCGCAGAACCTAAGTACAACCACTCAATATCATCAAACAAAGTCAGGGCCTGATTTATAAAGGCCTTGCGCCACCAGTGCATCACTTATTACCCATGTTTAAAGTGATGCATCAGCTGCACATGGCAATCATAAATAAGGGCCAAATGCAAATACCAATCAATTGCACCCAAAAATCGATTTTTGAATAACATGTAAGAAACACTGCGCAGAACCTATGTACAACCACTCAATATCATCAAACAAACTCAGGGCCTTATTTATAAAGGCCTTGCGCCACCAGTGCGTCACTTATTACCCATGTTTAAAGTGATGCATCAGCTGCACAAGGCAATCATAAAAAAGGGCCAAATGCAAATACCAATCAATTGCACCCAAAAATCGATTTTTGAATAACATGTAAGAAACACTGCGCAGAACCTATGTACAACCACTCAATATCATCAAACAAAGTCAGGGCCTTATTTATGAAAGCCTTGCACCACCAGTGCGTCACTTATTACCCATGTTTAAAGTGATGCATTAGCTGCACATGGCAATCATAAATAAGGGCCAAATACAAATACCAATCAATTGCACCCAAAAATCGATTTTTGAATAACATGTAAGAAACACTGCGCAGAACCTATGTACAACCACTCAATATCATCAAACAAAGTCAGGGCCTGATTTATAAAGGCCTTGCGCCACCAGTGTGTCACTTATTACCCATGTTTAAAGTGATGCATCACCTGCACAAGGCAATCATAAAAAAGGGCCAAATACAAATACCAATCAATTGCACCCAAAAATCGATTTTTGAATAACATGTAAGAAACACTGCGCAGAACCTATGTACAACCACTCAATATCATCAAACAAAGTCAGGGCCTGATTTATAAAGGCCTTGCGCCACCAGTGCGTCACTTATTACCCATGTTTACAGTGATGCACCAGCTGCACAAGGCAATCATAAAAAAGGGCCAAATGCAAATACCAATCAATTGCACCCAAAAATCGATTTTTGAATAACATGTAAGAAACACTGCGCAGAACCTATGTACAACCACTCAATATCATCAAACAAACTCAGGGCCTTATTTATAAAGGCCTTGCGCCACCAGTGCGTCACTTATTACCCATGTTTAAAGTGATGCAGTAGCTGCACAAGGCAATCATAAAAAAGGGCCAAATGCAAATACCAATCAATTGCACCCAAAAATCGATTTTTGAATAACATGTAAGAAACACTGCGCAGAACCTAAGTACAACCACTCAATATCATCAAACAAAGTCAGGGCCTGATTTATAAAGGCCTTGCGCCACCAGTGCATCACTTATTACCCATGTTTAAAGTGATGCATCAGCTGCACATGGCAATCATAAATAAGGGCCAAATGCAAATACCAATCAATTGCACCCAAAAATCGATTTTTTAATAACATGTAAGAATCACTGCGCAGAACCTATGTACAACCACTCAATATCAGCAAACAAATTCAGGGCCTTATTTATGAAGGCCTTGCACCACCAGTGCGTCACTTATTACCCATGTATAAAATGATGCACCAGTTGCACAAGGCAATCATAAAAAAGGGCCAAATGCAAATACCAATCAATTGCACCCAAAAATCGATTTTTGAATAACATGAAAGAAACACCTCGCAGAACCTATCTACAACCACTCAATATCAGCAAACAAAGTCAGGGCCTTATTTATGAAGGTCTTGCGCCACCAGTGCGTCACTTATTACCCATGTTTAAAGTGATGCATCAGCTGCACAAGGCAATCATAAAAAAGGGCCAAATGCAAATACCAATCAATTGCACCCAAAAATCGATTTTTGAATAACATGTAAGAAACACTGCGCAGAACCTATGTACAACCACTCAATATCATCAAACAAAGTCAGGGCCTTATTTATGAAAGCCTTGCGCCACCAGTGCGTCACTTATTACCCATGTTTAAAGTGATGCATCAGCTGCACATGGCAATCATAAATAAGGGCCAAATGCAAATACCAATCAATTGTACCCAAAAATCGATTTTTGAATAACATGAAAGAAACACTGCGCAGAACCTATGTACAACCACTCGATATCAGCAAACAAAGTCAGGGCCTTATTTATGAAGGCCTTGCGCCACCAGTGCGTCACTTATTACCCATGTATAAAATGATGCACCAGTTGCACAAGGCAATCATAAAAAAGGGCCAAATGCAAATACCAATCAATTGCACCCAAAAATCGATTTTTGAATAACATGAAAGAAACACTGCGCAGAACCTATCTACAACCACTCAATATCAGCAAACAAAGTCAGGGCCTTATTTATGAAGGTCTTGCGCCACCAGTGCGTCACTTATTACCCATGTTTAAAGTGATGCATCAGCTGCACAAGGCAATCATAAAAAAGGGCCAAATGCAAATACCAATCAATTGCACCCAAAAATCGATTTCTGAATAACATGTAAGAAACACTGCGCAGAACCTATGTACAACCACTCAATATCAGCAAACAAAGTCAGGGCCTTATTTATAAAAGCCTTGCGCCACCAGTGAGTCACTTATTACCCATGTTTAAAGTGATGCATCAGCTGCACAAGGCAATCATAAAAAAGGGCCAAATGCAAATACCAATCAATTGCACCCCAAAATCGATTTTTGAATAACATTTAAAAATTACTGCGCACAACCTATGTACAAGCACAGAATATCACTTTTGAAACATCACTGTTTCCCCAAAAACAAATCCTTTATCTTTCAAATGTTGATATCAAGCATTATCAAAAATCCAAAATCAAATCAACAGCAAACAAAGTCAGAGCCTTATTTATGAAGGCCTTGCGCCACCAGTGCATCACTTATTACCCATGTTTAAAGTGATGCATCAGCTGCACAAGGCAATCATAAAAAAGGGCCAAATGCAAATACCAATCAATTACACCCAAAAATTGATTTTTCAATAACATATAAGAAACACAACACAGAACTTATATACTAGCATACCATTTGACTTCTAAAACATAACTATCTGCTTATAAATATTCTCTATAGAGCAAACAAGTCTCTATGTAAATTAAATAAATCATTACTTACCTTTACAAAAGCTTTGGAAGATTGAAAACAGTGTCAGAAACACACACCAATTTCTCTTTAACAGAGCAAAAAGTGTGCACTCAATACACTGAAACCACAGACTGGCATAGAAAATCTCTAACTTTGTACACATATGCCTTAATTCAACCAATCAAAAGTTTTCCCTCACTATTTTCAAACCAACACCCTTCCCCCTCTCAGATCTTTCTATCTGTTTCCATAGCAACTCCCTCCTAACTGAACTCTCAGGTTCAAAAGTTTATTGTACAATGTTGCAAATTAACTCAGCAAGGCTGTTTGACCTCTCAATACACCAGCCTATCCAGAGTATTTTAGCTTTTAGTGACTTTTTTTTAACCATTCAAATTGCTTCTTTAACACAACACAACCATGCACCCTAACTTTAAGTTTTCAACTATCTGAATCCACCAATCATTGCTTCTGATTCAAAAGCAGTGAAACTCCACAATTATTTATTTGTAAACTCCTACTGTTCCAACTGCCATTTCATTCCCACACATCATCTGACTGCATCAGAACCATCTCTCATCATGTTTTCTGTCTGGATCCTTGGACACAGCTACATCCACTGGGCTCAAAGGTATGCAGATAGCAGACATTTTCACAACCTTGATTTATCAAATGTGGAAATCAAGTGGATGGGCCAGAGAGGATTAAAATGTCACCAATTGATACCATTGGTGAAAACCTTTATGCATTTGCCTGTAGTGTAGTTCCTAGTTTCCCACTAGGCCCTGCGCATTGGAATAACATAAACAGTAGTATCGACGTGGAACTGCTTATATTCCAGGCCTCCACTGACTATGCTAAACTTAATTGGGTTGTGTTACCAACTAGCTCAGAGGTCACTGGAAACTTTCTTCTCTGCATAGGAAGTGATCAGCTTCCTTGGCACAGACAAGAAGGGATTCAGCTTTCCAACAACCGTGCAACATGACAACTTTGCTCCTCAGATCAAGAGTCGATCTCTAGGGTCGTGTGAAACAATAGACATAGATTTCACTCAGTCAGTCTGGTGCAGTTTACTTTCACAGTATGTAGAGAATAGAGAGACGGGCGTGTATCAATAAAGGGTTAACATTTATTGAACAGTCTTTCTTCTCATACAAGAGAAATGTATTGCCACAATTGCAATACCTGTTATTATAAAAAGTACGTACAGTAAGATAAGAATAGCGAAATAGAACTGTAAAAGCATTGATATGGTTTCTTAGCCATACAATGGTTTAAAAGTAATAAAACATATATACAGTCATATATACATTAGGCTAACATACTCAACTGGTGCTTCTAACTAAGCCTACCCCAGTGTGCCTGACCTAAGCCTAACACGTGAGAAGGGGGAGTAAGTAAGTAGTTTAAGTTAAGTGGGTTTTGCCAAGGTTTGTTTCAAGAATTCACGTCTAAGGGTTTAGTCAACACCATACCTCTGAATAGAATGATGGAGGATTGGTATCTCCTTCAGGGGTCTCTCTCGATATCCCAGTCACCTGCGAGGGTAAACTGGAAGCGCCGGGACTGGATTTCTCTGCACGAGAAAGGCAGCGGCTTCTCTCAGCGCGTCGAGGAAGGAGGGGTGACAGCGTCTGCGGGCAGCTGGGCTGGATGTCTTCGCAGAGGACGGCTGCACGGCTCCTCAAGCGTACTGCACCATAGGTCGCGCTGTAGCGGCGATAATGGTAATCAGTAGCTTCACCACCACAGGATAGCAGGCTGCAGCGACAGAGTGCTAGTTTTTACCAACACGGGGTCATGCAGGCAGCTGGCATCAGCAACATGTTCGCTCATTGCTTAAGGCAACGTTGGTAATATTTATACCTGACAGGTGCCGGGTTTGACGCAAGTTTGCTGGACATAAGACGTCAATTAAAGATGTCACTAGGAAGTGATAGTTATCAGTTGCTCATTAGAGTTCCATTACTAATCAAAACATAGCAAGCGGGGATTTCCAGGTTTGCTAAGTTTTTATCTTGTTGAAGAACTCGGAGTGTTATCTAGGAATATCAGATAGTGACTGCTGCTCTGTCATTGCACTAATTGGTCGCAAAGGAAGTAGCAGAGAGGCATGCTGGAATGTGGCTCTGTGGCTCTGCTCGTGTGAGGCCAGAGATGACTTTACAGAAAATCGCACTTGAACGGTTATGCCAATATAGGGAATAAATGGATTTATAGCCGAATAGGGGCATAAGGTCACAGTATCGATCAGGAACCTAGATAAGCACATGACACCCACTCCACGAATTCATGTCCATCAAAATTACTAAAACTAAGCAATTAGATGCATGTGTAACATTGTGTAACATAGCCCACCCCAAAATACATAAATGCATTCGAAATAGGCGTACTTGTATTACATGGAATTTAGGTACTGTACGTTTTTTAAAACATAGTAATCATTCAAAAAATTATTGCATATGAAATCAATGAACGATTATGCATAAAGAATTACACATGAAGTATCTCTGACAGAAGAAATGCGAGATAAATCATCACATAAAAATGCATTGTAATAACATGTGTGCTAGAGGCTGGTGTAATGTTGTTATGTCTCTAGATGTGTTTTTAGAAATAGAAGTGTGAAGCTTCTGTTCTCTAAGAATAGTTTTTACGTTAAGCAAAGAATTGTTCGTGCCAAAAAAGGTCAATATTAGAAAAATTGTCCAATTTAAAGAATTATTGCTTGAACGGGGAAAAATAGATTTCCAAAGCTCTTGGCAGTTTTTTGTTGATCAAAACTGAAGGCCGAATTCAGAGTTCATGGGAACGCTGTGTGTCGGAAAGTTTCTCAAAAGTTATTGTTTCTCTGTGGGTGAGAACATCGTATCAGACAGGCTCGCAAAGAATTGGTCTACAAAATCAGGTGATAGTTCAACCAAATTAGATAGCGCTGAAACTTGGCAGGTGTGAGAATGATTGCTGTCATCGAAGACAGGACCAGCCCTGCTCACAGAACGTTGTACCTGGATGATGTTGCTTTTGTCACTCGCTCCACTGTTACCACTTGGCTGTAGTACAGGAGTCTCCACGAATGCCGTCATCAGGATTGGTAGCCGCTGGGGACAACACAATGCGTGAGCCGTTATTGGACTTAGCAAAGTATCGACGTCCATTGGTACTGCTTATGGAAGTGAAAGACAGATGTCCAACACGCATTCATCGCCGCAAAGCATACACCGTAGCACAGGTAAAATGCAATTTTGCCATATTGGTCTGAATGAAAGGAACCAGGTCATGTTTAGATCTCTCAGCCTGGCCAATCCGAGGACGTTAGTTATCCTGTCCCTGTAGCGCATTGCTAGGATTGTCTCTTCCATTCCCATGGGAGCTATGTCTGAGCCGAGGCTTGCCATAACGTAGCAGAAGGGTCAAAAATAGAATCCCTGCGATGAGTCCAAAAAATAGTGGGATACCACCAAAGATGGAGTGCACAAAATTAGGAAAGATTCCCAAAATTGCCTGGAAGGGTGTTAGCAGTCCCGTAAAGACTGTCTTAAATATGCCTGGGATGCTTGTAGCACTAGACATGTTAAGGAGTTGGTCGAGCATTTGTACGAAATGCACGGGGCAATTTGTTGATAAAAGGTCATGGACCTCAGTAGCCGTCCTTGCGACTAGAAGATCATACGTCTCTTTCGATGACGTTATAGGCACTGTTGTCTGTAAAAGCACAGATTTCATTTTGCTTAATGTATCAATTCGTATAGAATAGAGATTCAGACGAGGCCAGATGGGAGTCACTAAGTCTGGAGGCCCGCTCGGGAACAATGCTTGCATGCAACATTTGACCATGGACGTTACTTGTACTAGATAACTTTTTCCGGGCGCGAGGCCACAGCACCTGTGATCCGTTCTTAGAATGTAACTCCCGTTTGCGAGTTGCATAAAGAAGGGCTCTATCTGAGTTGCAGGTGTGACTAGCTGGTGGCATGAAAGGTTGTTTGAATTGCCATCACATGCTCCGTGTAAATTAATACCCTGACACAAAAGTATACCGCTTAGTGAGTGTTTACAGTTGTCACCACTAAGAAATACATTTTTGTCGCTGTCACTATAGCAAGAATGAGTGTATGGTAATTTCCATTCGGATTTTACATATCCCTTACCCAATTGTTCATACTGGCCAGCAGGTATGTATTCAAGGCATTTATGAAATCGGAAAGTTGTTATCGGAATTGTGATAATTCCGTGTATTATCCATTCAATGACAGGGCTCTCTGACATTGTCAATGGTAATCTCTCGAGTTTCTCGATGCTCAAGATTGTATAGTCTGCTCCTTTCTGTGCCAAACTGATCTGTTTATCAGTAAGGTTAAAAATGGAAAATAATGACGTTGTGTTTATCAGACGCCAAGGCACATAGCCTGAACGAAGATTTTGCAGCGTCCAGCCTAATTCTATAATAGAGCGTAATTGAGACTGGCCATGTTGTAACATTAGCAAATCTCTGTCTATCACATCAAAAGGCAGAGGATACAATATTGTCCAAAGAATATATTCTGGATGACAGAGTCATTAACCCATTGTCTACCACAGAAAGTGATTTTTCCAAATTAATACGATCAATTTCTTGTATCTTTTCAGCAGTTTCAATTTGCTTTACTTTCCAAGCCTCGTTGTAAGCAGCATAGATGCTGGTCGCTATGAAACGCTTTTGACGCTGTTTGCGTGGTCCAATAATGAAATCGCGCAAATCAGCACCATCTTTTAATAAAGACAAGTGTTGCTTAATTTCAGCCAGTGTGGATGTAGTTAGCCATTCTAGGCAGAGTTTCCCTACACTGTATGTGGTTATAATTCCTGGATGTTGTCTCTGGGAATATCTCGAGTCTAATCTGGTCATTTTTAAGCCCTGTGTTTTATTCAGGAACCTACCTTGACAGCTATTTGTGTCTGTAGGCCAGATTAACCACTTTTTTCAATCAGGATGTGTTCTGTTGAAATGTAAAATATGTAACACGTCTAACTCATTATCTGCAGTTGTATTCTCAGCTATTGGCTTTGGTATAGACGGTGTTTTCATTTCTTTGTTCTTGGCTAGGCCAAGACAAGATGTTTGGTGTACAGTGTCATTTAAAAATAACATTTGTTCTGGTATCATGCAGGTTCTAAACAGTGCTTCTATGCCTTGCACCTGCCAATCTTTTGTACCCCAAATTGATTTCGTTTCAATATTATTTTTCCAATAATCAAAACCAAATGTCATCATTTTGTCATAAAATGCTTCTGAATATATCAATTTAGAATTTGTCAGCATTGTTTTCATTCCTGTTTTGTCTAACAGTTTATAATAAAACGTTTCTGCATCACTGGTGTTAAACCCTGAAAAATATTTGAATTTCTCAAAAAATGCTTTAGAACTGCTTTTAGGTGGTGTAGAACAATGTTCCCATTGATTATACATAAAAACATTTCTAGGCTGTGCAGATTTATGCAAGTAATGATCCCCATAGTGGGTGTAACAGAATAACTGCTCATAACTAGATGAACCTTGTAAATAATCATGATCTGTGAATCTAGCTGACATTACTAAATCAGACATCATGTCATTAATACTGTTAAAGTCCCAATCATCAGAGAATGTACTTGGTGTCACAAAGTCACTTAAGGAAACCTTTAGTTGATGAGGATACTTCAGGATTTCGACCGGACCATAGATCTCATAGTCTGTTTTCTCCCATACTACCCCACCAGGTATTGGAATTGCTGTGACATTTACTGTTGACAGTTCTCTTTTCTTCACGTGGGATGATCTGTGTGGTTTCAGGACTAGGTTGATGTTCTGACTTGCTGTGTCCATTGTAATATATTTTCCCTCAATGAATTTTCCCAAACACAGTACCATGATGAGCCAAAGCAGGAGGAAAAATACACCTAGACCGAACCAGAACTCTAGCCAAGGGGAAATAAGGTAGATTTCCTTCAGTTGATGAAAGAGTTCCGTTGCTTTTTCTTTAAAAGACTTTTTTGTTTCTGGCATCACTTCGGGGTCATTTAAATCTTCAGAGAAGTTATCGAAGTTGATGAAATAACCAGAGGCAGTTCTGTCAATTGATGGGATTGTTCTTTCAATCTGTCTCTCGGTAGCACTTTCTGATGCCACCTCATTGTAGACTGGTGTTGTTTCTTGACGAACTGTTTCAATCTGTGTTTCAAGAGGCACGAGTTCCATGGCATTATTGCATAGTCCTTCATTGTGCACTGCAGGCTGATCGAATGTGATTAGTCTTTCAGTTTGAACCTCTTGGATTGTTGCAAGTTTGGGTATTCTGTTGTTTCTTGGGAGTCCACTGGGCCTACTGTTGATTATAGGCCACATGCTTGTGGTTTTACCAGATCGATGGACACGACTCTGTTCTCCTTTTTACCAGCAAGGGGCGGTAGCACAACTGATCTTGTTCCGGTGACTGCTAAGACAGGTACTGCTTTTCTGTAAGAAGGCCCAAATTCCTTCTTAACCGCGATCTTTTCTCTGACTAGATCCCCAATCTTTGGAATCCAGACAGGCCTTGCTGGGGCTGTTGCGGGTGGTGCCTCGTCAGTGGTACTTGGCTGTTGCTTTAACTTTATGTTGCTTAATGATTTTCTTGTTTCATTCAGTTCCTGTAAAACAGCCAAACGGTCTTTTACTTCAAACTGCTTTGTTTCTTCTTGTACCACTGACATCTGACTATCGAGGTCCTGAACGTTCATTCTAATTCCGAACAATAGTTCGTATGGGCTGAAACCTTTCAGAGAATTTCTTGGCATTTTGTTAAGACTAGTCTGGACACTTATTAAATGTTTGACCCACCCAGCGCCTGAACCTAATACCTTCGCTGTTATAGATTGCTTTATGTCCCGGTTTTTTCTTTCTACCACACTATTCCCTTCGGGATGCGACGGACAAGAATACCACAACCCAATTCCCATGCTAGCCATGGCCCCCCCATAAGCTCGAGAGCTGAAAGCAGGACCCTGGTCAGAATGGAACGTGGTAATTGCGTATATGCCGATATGGACTCGCTAATCTTTTATAACCGTTCTAGCGTCAGCCGAGTGCTGGAGGCCTCATTTTTTTTAAGTGCTTTTCGTCTTAACTATTAATAGGACGCAGGATGGGGTGTAGGCAGCGTTACGCTCTTTCTGACTGGTAGCCGGTAGCAAGGTTCGCTACTGCGATCCCTATTACAGTTTTCACAGTTGTTTGCATATATTTGGTGTTCTACACTCATTCCCGGCCACCAGAATACTGATTGTAATTCAGTCAGTGATTCCTTGATCTCTCTGTGCCTTAGACCCAAACCCATGTGTGCGTCTGCTATTAAAAATATTCTCCTGTTCATGTTTGGAATTACTCTATCCCCCACTCCAGGGATTCGAGCAAAAGGAACGGAGTTTGCATCGATTATGTATGCATAATTGAGTGGATAGTTTACGGGTAGTGCTGCACAGTCGCCTTTTACGGTCGTTTTTACTGCCAGCATGGTTTCCCCGTCTATGTACTTATCTGTACGCTTTTCTGTGGCTACGGAAGCCGGGTTAGTTGCTTCCGCTTTGGCTGTATTAGCCAATGAATTCCCTGCAACGTGAACGCCATCACGCTGAAGACTCTGTGCGTGAATCACGTGAGTCTTTTGTAGTTCTTTGTGTAAAAGAGCTACCTCGTTCCAGAGCTTTTTATGCTTTATTGTGGCACCTGTGTCATCTTTGTAGTCGTTTTCGATCCAACTCTGCAGTTTGTTGTTGTAAGAATTGACGCAAAAATGAGAATCGCACACGATAAGTGTGGGGAATTCGCGTTCTGCATTTTCGAGCGCCATCTTTAAAGATCTGATTTCAGTTCTTTGAACCGAACAGTACTTTACTGATTCGGTTTTTGTTATTTTCGGTCTGAATTTACCGCACAGCCAACGACCTTTAATAATCGCACATGCTGCATTGTAGGATTTGCTCTCTACATTAAAATGCTGTACAAAGCTATCTGTATAGATTATACAGGCGTATTGTGGGAGAGGCAAAATTTCGATTGGCAGAGGATATTCTTCTTCATATTCTAAATCATTCAGTTCTTCGTATTGCGGGGCGAAATAGTATTTCACGTCTTCCGCTCCTAGAGAATCTATGTACTGTATCAATTTTGGATCCAGTGACACTGTAGGCAGGTTTACTGAGCTGAATAGCGCCTCGAAGGCGGATTCCGCTGTAAGGATATTAATCCGTTTGCCGTGTGCTAGTTCTCTTTCATTTGCTAATGCGATTTGTACTGCGTTCACAGTTCTTTCTGTGTGACTGAATGTTTTTTCTGCTTGTGTGTACAAGTGAGATTTAATTGAAATTGGTACCTTTTCTCCCTCATTAGAGGTCAGGTACGTGAATCCGCATCTTCCTGGGATGACTCGGATTACAAGATCGATCGTGTTGTCACGTGTATCTAATTTTGTTTTTGCTAACATGTCTGTTTGCAGTGATCTCAAAATTTCTGTGTGTTTTTGAGTCCAATTGATTTGTTTTAAATCAGGTTTTATTAGTTTGTAGAGAGGTTTAACCCTCTCTGCGTAATTTAGAATGTAAGTTCTTCCGAAATTCAGAAAACCTAGAATTGATTGTAAATTCTTCAGCGTTTTTGGAGCTTGGAGTACAGCGCACTTCTCTAAGAAGTTGTCCGCTAGGCTTTTCCCTTCACTCGATAATTCGTACCCTAAGAACAGTACTGTCAGATGGGCAATTCGGGACTTTTTAAAGTTGAATTTGTAACCCTCTGCTGCGAACCCAAGTATAATGGTGTTCACTCTTTTCAAGTGAGTATCCAAGTCGTCGTCTGTGAGATAAATATCATCTACGTAAGACAATGCTTCATCATCATATATTTGTAGTAACTCTGTTACCCTAGCTGAGAAAAGTCCTGGGCTGTTCTTGAACCCCTGTGGGAGTCGACAGAATTTTTTCTGTGACCCAAATGCGGAGAAAGCGGTCAAGTATCTGCTTTCTGGTGAAATGTTTTGACAAAAGAAACCATTAGAAATGTCTAATGTCGTTTTGTATTTTTTCCTAACTATGTTATTCATTAGGGCTGCACTATGCGAGTTTTGTACTGCAAAAGTTTTGCAACATGTATTAAGGTGTCTGTAGTCCAAAACTAGACGATATGAATTGTCTGGCTTGGAGACAGGAAACAAAGGATTGTTCATTTGAGAGGTGCATGTTTCAATCACCCCCTGGTACTCAAGTTGATCTAAGATCTCCCTGACTTGTTTTTTAGCTTCTTGCTTTATGGGATACTGCCGTTGGGCAGTTGGTTCACTTTTTAGTTGGATTTTGTGAGGCGGTGAATCCTCATCCCATCCTACATGATTTTTATACAATGCAGGTGCCTGGGCTACTGCCCATTTCCTTGCATATGTGTATTTTTTATGAATCGGAATGTGATTCGAGAAGGCAGGCATAATTACCTCTTCGCCACGAGGGCACTCCCTGACAAACTCCGGGGGCCAATCTTTTTCAGCTAACAGAATATCATAGCCTTTTGAGAGCTTATCCCAAAATAGACCCTTAATTTTCCTAGTCTTATCACCCTCTATACGCAATGTTATTTCGTATATTTTATGGGGCTCGCTAAGCCTGGCGTCGGCAGTTTCAACCTGAATGTATTCATTCGTGTCCACTGTCTCCAGATGACTCATCAAGTTCTTGCGCGCTATACTGATCTCTGCTGCACTGTCCAACATTGTCAATGCCCACTCCCCGTTTTTCAACTGTGTCCTCAGTATTCTCGGCATGGTTGATTACTCTAATACTGGCTACCTTCTTTTTAGGAAATTGAGATTTCTTATTTTGAGCAGGTTCCTTGTCTTTGGACTTGGTGTGCTCTCCTGGGTCTGACCGTCCTCTTCTTTCTGAATTCTGTGGAAGAGATCGAGAGGGACGTGTATCAATACTTTGATATCTATCAGGTTTTTTTATATTATCCCTATTTCTAAGGTTATATCTTTTCTCAGAGGGCTCCCGTTGGGGAGACTGGCGTTCTCGAGTCGGAGTTCTCTCCCTCCGTCGAGGAGACCTTCCTCTGGACTGGAAAACTTTTTCCTTGGGAGTGGATTGTTTATTTCCATCCCAGCTCTTTTTAGGAGTGTTTAAATTATTTTTAATAAATAATTTTTCTGGATTTTCGAGCAGTTGGGGCTTAACTGGTTTCCCACCCAAGCTGTCTCTACCTAATTCTTCATAGCATTTTTCTATGATTTTTGCAAGCTCAACAGGATCTTTTATATCTGTTTCCCTCAACTTCTGGCGAATCGCCACAGATGCTGCTTCTCCCTTTACATTGGCTAATAATATAGCCGTGACCTGCTTGAAATCTTTCAGTAATTTCATACCTAGATTTAAAGCGGGCTCTGGACCGAATTCATTTTGAATCTGTTTTAGCACGTCTGGTATTACCGCCATAGACGGAACACCGTGTGTTTTTGTGTAAATGGAAGCAAAGACTGTACCCCAAGTGTCGCAGTCCTCCACGTGTGGTGCGATTCCCATAGGAAGGCAGATGGTCAAGATTCTGTGTTTCTCAATAGGGGTAGTATCAGGAAATACTGCCTCTATTTGAGTGATTTTCTGGGCTAACCAGAAAGGAATTTGTTCCCGTTTTACGGGTGTTTTACCAAGACATGACTGTATGTTCTGTGGTGTAATTTTATTTGTGTTCCCCTGATGAGGGGTCAGCTGGTGTGAATTAACAGCTGGCTGGACTGTTGCAGTCCGTATTACATATTGGACTAATTGCCTATGTATTTTTATTAATGTGTTTAGCTGTACTAACAGCTCTTCTCTAGACATTTTTATAATGTCAGGATGTGGTGTGTAGCTGGCTAGAACCGGCCACGTGGCTCCTGGTCTACCTAGTGGACCGAGCCTGGTAATGTGATCATTGTGTTTTAGGGCGCCATTAAACCAGAGCAGGTGCTCTTGAAATTTAAGTGGGATTTCAACCTCCTCGAAAGGAGCGTACTCATCCGGAGGTTCCTCTATTTTGTAATAGTGAAACTCTTGTGTTATAGCGTTTACCGCTGGAAAGTTTATCCATGAATAGAATACCTCTGTCTGCCGATACTCGTGAGCCTCTATCACGAAAATTACTGTACCACCTTGAGGTGTCAGTCCGTTTTCTATAAGTTTTAAAGTTATAGATCTTCTTAACTGGACCGGGATTATAATAGCATCCGGGTCTGTCTGTAGGAGACTTGTGTCTTCCTCTATTAGTATGGAAGCCAGCCTAGCTGCTTCTTCATTGTCTGACATTTTAAAAATGCAGTTTTTTGCAGAGTAGGTCTCCAAGGAGACAAAGATTAGATGCACAATATTTTGGAACACTGTATCCTTCAACGTTGAATAAACCAGAGCTTTACATAGGAATCTCTTCCTACTAAGGTCGGGCGGATTTTAACCTTTCACCCACTCCAGACGTCTATTGGAGTATTTACGGGAGAAAGGGGTGTGAAATATGCACGACTGAGTTACTCTACAAGTCTTGCGTTAGTTTATCGCCTTACCAAACGTTAGGGCGCCATGTAGTGTAGTTCCTAGTTTCCCACTAGGCCCTGCGCATTGGAATAACATAAACAGTAGTATCGACGTGGAACTGCTTATATTCCAGGCCTCCACTGACTATGCTAAACTTAATTGGGTTGTGTTACCAACTAGCTCAGAGGTCACTGGAAACTTTCTTCTCTGCATAGGAAGTGATCAGCTTCCTTGGCACAGACAAGAAGGGATTCAGCTTTCCAACAACCGTGCAACATGACAACTTTGCTCCTCAGATCAAGAGTCGATCTCTAGGGTCGTGTGAAACAATAGACATAGATTTCACTCAGTCAGTCTGGTGCAGTTTACTTTCACAGTATGTAGAGAATAGAGAGACGGGCGTGTATCAATAAAGGGTTAACATTTATTGAACAGTCTTTCTTCTCATACAAGAGAAATGTATTGCCACAATTGCAATAACTGTTATTATAAAAAGTACGTACAGTAAGATAAGAATAGCGAAATAGAACTGTAAAAGCATTGATATGGTTTCTTAGCCATACAATGGTTTAAAAGTAATAAAACATATATACAGTCATATATACATTAGGCTAACATACTCAACTGGTGCTTCTAACTAAGCCTACCCCAGTGTGCCTGACCTAAGCCTAACACGTGAGAAGGGGGAGTAAGTAAGTAGTTTAAGTTAAGTTGGTTTTGCCAAGGTTTGTTTCAAGAATTCTCGTCTAAGGGTTTAGTCAACACCATACCTCTGAATAGAATGATGGAGGATTGGTATCTCCTTCAGGGGTCTCTCTCGATATCCCAGTCACCTGCGAGGGTAAACTGGAAGCGCCGGGACTGGATTTCTCTGCACGAGAAAGGCAGCGGCTTCTCTCAGCGCGTCGAGGAAGGAGGGGTGACAGCGTCTGCGGGCAGCTGGGCTGGATGTCTTTGCAGAGGACGGCTGCACGGCTCCTCAAGCGTACTGCACCATAGGTCGCGCTGTAGCGGCGATAATGGTAATCAGTAGCTTCACCACCACAGGATAGCAGGCTGCAGCGACAGAGTGCTAGTTTTTACCAACACGGGGTCATGCAGGCAGCTGGCATCAGCAACATGTTCGCTCATTGCTTAAGGCAACGTTGGTAATATTTATACCTGACAGGTGCCGGGTTTGACGCAAGTTTGCTGGACATAAGACGTCAATTAAAGATGTCACTAGGAAGTGATAGTTATCAGTTGCTCATTAGAGTTCCATTACTAATCAAAACATAGCAAGCGGGGATTTCCAGGTTTGCTAAGTTTTTATCTTGTTGAAGAACTCGGAGTGTTATCTAGGAATATCAGATAGTGACTGCTGCTCTGTCATTGCACTAATTGGTCGCAAAGGAAGTAGCAGAGAGTCATGCTGGAATGTGGCTCTGTGGCTCTGCTCGTGTGAGGCCAGAGATGACTTTACAGAAAATCGCACTTGAACGGTTATGCCAATATAGGGAATAAATGGATTTATAGCCGAATAGGGGCATAAGGTCACAGTATCGATCAGGAACCTAGATAAGCACATGACATGCCAAAACCTGACCTCTTAATAGTGCACTGTGGAGGAAATGATTTAGGCACTATGACTGGGGTTGGTCTGGAAATGCTTTTAAAGGACACCTTTGATCAATTAATGACACTCTTTCCACAAACTGCCTTGGTATTTTCTAATATATGCCAAAGACAGAAATGGAACTGGTCCAACCAATTTTGTCCACAAATTGAGAAAGCACGGAAACATGTGAATAAATCTGTTTCTGCTTACATGAGAGACTATGGAATGGGTTCAATATACAATATTAACTTGCGTTACAACATGCAAGACATCTACAGAGGAGATGGAGTGCACTTCTCAGATGAGGGGAATAGAATATTCCTCCTGAATTTAAGAATGTGTATTGGAACCTACTTGTAGGTACCTAAATCAACCACAGAACCCAAAAGCTCTTTTCAGAGCTACCCTACCTCTGATCATTCAAAACGTTTATTTTTTTCTAACTTTTTTCACTATTTTTCACCAAAGTACGCTTTCCGGTACGCTTAACGGTGCGCGTACCGGGCGCTTCCCCCGCGAAAAATATTACATTTTTTTTTTATTTTTACCTTTATGAGCCTCCTAAGACCCCCTCTGAAAACCTAGAGGGTCAAGAAGTCTCTACTGTGCCCCCTTCTAGCCATACCGAACATTGATTTCCCTCCATCTTGTGTCTCGATTGTCCCGAAACACAAAATGGAGGACTCCCGTAACGCTGCCGGTGCGCGTACCGGAGTGCGCACCAGTAAGCGCACAATAAAAAAAGGTGGGAAAGTAATTTACGGAAAACCCAATGGAGACACTTTCATCAAATATAGAATACGCCCTACTACATAGCAGTCCCTACCATTTGCCCAAATTTGGTGAAATTCCATTGAGACATTTAGGCTACAGGCCTGTCTAAATATCCTGAGGTAAATTACATGACAAAAACACATTTGTAATGTTAGAATTTACAACCAATTAAAAAGTTTCTTTCATTTTCTACGATTATTTCCTGACGTTTGATTGGTTAAGTACAAGAATATATATAAAAGAAGAGAGGGAAACACAGCCATTTTGACTACTGCTTCCAGAAGTGCATTTGAAAACAAATATCACTGACAACTTCAACTGATTTCTCTAAGGTAAGTTGTTATTATGGAAGTATATTGTACACTTTAAGTTAATTTCTGAAAAAATATTCTGTTAGTTATATGCTATCCCTCTTTAATAGTTATAGATAGAGATAGACTTCTCTATAATGGTTATGGATTGAGTTAGGCTTCTCTGGTATACAGTACCCTAACTCTACTAATATAGTTAATTTGTATGCAATTTTCAGAAAGAAAATGGAAGGAGAAAATCAGGCAAATGATACTTCTATCAAAGTAAAGGTGGAAAAACCAGAAGATCAAAAAGATGAAGTTGATTTCATGGATGACTCTTTGGATCAACAGTTTATAGAATGTTTGCAACAAATGGAATCATGTACTAATAATTATGAGGAAATTCCGGACAATATTATGTTAGAAATTTTATTAAATTATGAAAAAGAATCAGAAGAATAAATTTATATTTAATAATTTCAAATTGTTTGAGACAATATTCATTTTTATATGTAATTCATAAAGTATTACCAAAAATGTTTAAAATATAAAGTGAGACTTATAGTATACTGTTCAACTATTTTTCTGTTGCATAGTAAGTTTACTCATAGTTACTACCTTTCTCCCACTATATTATCTCCTATGTATATTTTACACCTCTTTTTCATAAGGGAGCAGGATAGACTACTCATGATCCCCTAGAAATTCTCAGGGAGTGCTTAAAAGATCTGTTTCTGCTTTCCAGACAGACTATGTTATAACTTCCATATACCACAAGAAATACAATAACAACATGCAAGATATCTACAGAGGAGATGGTGTACAATAAATTAAAGTCTCTGCATTGGTACCTACATGTAGGTACTTACATAAAATAAAAAAACCAATTAATAAACATACAATTTTTTAAAGTGATTATTTTTCCATAGTACCCTCCTTGGAGCGCTCCCCGGTGCGCTCCCCGGTGCGCGTACCGGGCGCTCCCCCCGCGAAAAATGCAAAAAAAAAAATTTTGGGGAGGCCCCGCGGGGCCCTTTAATGGCCCCCATATCAAACCTAGGGGATCAGGGGGGGTCTACCCTGCCCCCTTATGGTCAATTCCCCCCTTTGTTTTTGCCACCTCTTATGACTAGATTTTACCGATAGACAAGATGGCGGCCGCTCCGGACTGTTTAGATCTATGTGGACATCTCCAGCATAAACTGGGGAGTGCAATTGATGTGGTGGCACCTCTTCGTAGGATGAAGAAGGTGGCGAGAGGAGCTGGGGCGCCGTGGTATAATGACTCTCTAAGGGAGATGAAACGTGGGGTGAGGAGGAAAGAACGGGCATGGCGTAAAAAATATGACCACACCTCCAAACAGGAATACGTCGTCTCGTTAGCCCACTACAAACTAGCCATACAATCTAGGAAGGCTGCTTTCCTCGAGGAAAGAATAGCCACTGCAAGAAACCCGCAAAAAGAAATCTTTCGCGTCCTGGCGGAGCTCAGGGTGAACAAAGAACAAAGCCCTGAGTTCACTCAGGAGGACTGTCAGAGGTTTCAGGATTTCTTCGTGAAGAAGATATCCGATATTTTGGACGAAATTGCGGAAACTGCACCTCTCGAATGTCCTCGCCTACCAGACCTTATCGTCCCGTTAAACATCTCACCTTTAGCTGAGCTCTCCCCCATCTCCAAACAGGAATTTCTTAAAATCATAGGCCGAGTTAAATCAGGCTCCTTGGCGGATCCTTGCCCTCCTGACATATACAAGGTGGCACTACCAGGAATAGAGGAAGAGGTTCTGCATTTATTGAACACTTCTCTATGTACAGGACAGATCCCTCTAGCTTTTAAAGAGGCTCGTCTGATCCCCTTACTGAAGAAACCTGGTGCAGACACAAGGTGTTTGAAGAATTTCCGGCCCATTTCTCAGTTGCTTTTTTTGGCTAAAGTGATTGAGCAGCATGTGTTAGCTCTACTATCGGACCATCTAGAGAGCAATAACCTGCTGGAGACCAATCAGGCAGGGTTCCGTGCTAATCATAGCACGAAACTAGTTATGCTATCCATTCTAGATGAGTTAAGAACGCAAGCTGATGTAAAAACACCAAGCGCCCTGATACTACTGGATCTCTCCGCGGCATTTGATACCGTGTGTCACAAACAGCTTTTGTCGCGGTTGAGATCCTTTGGCGTCATGGGTACAGCACATGCATGGCTCACATCATTTTTGCAGGGTAGGACACAACGAGTGCAGCTGGGTGACTTGCTCTCCACCCCTGCTCCGATCACCTGTGGGGTCCCACAGGGCTCTGCCTTGTCACCCCTACTCTTCAACATCTATCTGCAGCCACTAATTGCTCTCCTGAATAGGATGGATTGCCTAGTGTACAACTATGCTGATGACACCCAGATCATCATCCGGCTGGATGACGGTCCGGGAGCATCCACTAGGTTACAGGACATATTGAAAACCACAGTCAATTGGATGTCCGAGAATTCTCTGAAAGTTAATCCGGACAAGACGGAAGTGTTGCCCATTTCCATCACGGGCAACCCTTGGAATGAGAAATTCTGGCCTAGAGAGCTGGGCGCACCACCAAAGCCGGCAGCTGCAGTCAAGAGTTTAGGCCTATATGTGGATAATAAATTATCCATGGATAAACAAGTTACCACCGTAGTGGGTACCTGTATAGGCCTCCTAAGACAACTAAGGAAGATCTCGGCCCTACTCTCATTCTCTACTCTGAGACACGTGGTCTCAGCCACTATTTTGGCCAGGCTGGACTACGGGAACTCCCTATACTTAGGTTTACCACAGCGGCTGCTGGATAAACTACAGGGAGTCATGAATGACGCAGCTAGGCTGATATTTAAAAAACCCAGGACTGCCCATGTCTCGCCCCTGATGAAGGAGCTACACTGGCTCCCAATTCGTCAGAGAATTGTCTTCAAAGGACTGTGTATTGCTCATAAGTCACTGTATGGCGAGGCACCAAAATACCTGAATCTCGACTATCCCCCTACACACCGGGTAGGATCTTGCGTTCATCGGACGCCACTCTTTTGTCCCAATCCCGCTTCAGATTGACCACGGTGGGGGGCCGTGCATTCTCCAACGTGCTCCCAGCTCTATGGAACAAATTGGATCCAGAGCTCAGAAAGGAAAGTAATTTACTTTCCTTTAGAAAAAAATTAAAAACTGTTTTGTTTAAACAAGCATGGTGCAGATCCTAGGTGCACAGTTGGTTCTCAAGTGAGTGAATGTAACACTTTATCACGTAAATCTGGACAGACAGCGCTTAGAGACCCCTGTGGTTATAACGCGCCATATAAATTAAATAAATAAATAAATAAAAAATGTTTACAGACAACTGAGAGCCAATCAGCTTTCTGCACGCAAGTCGTGTGGCGCGCCCGGTGCGCGTACCGGTGCGCTTACCGGAGCGCTGCTATAGATATATATATTTTTTTGAACCTTAATTACTCAAAATCCACTGGAGCACATATCTTGAGACATAGCAGAGGCACATCGGGCTACCAGTCCCTACAATTTTGCCAAGTTTCGTGGAAATCCATTCAGCCGTTCGGGCTAAAAGTGAAATCGACCGCCCTATGGAAATTAACATGGGGAAAACGCGTTTTGGGACCCCCCTTTTATCTCGGCCCCCGCTTGACGAATCCCCCCCAAACTTTCAGGGAAGGACCGGAACGCCGCGAGGCCATTTTGAGGAAATTTTCAGGCACATTCGTCAACCGGCGCCAAAGTTATTCCAAATAGAATTTTCAGATTTAACATTGAAAAAAATCCTAACTATAACTACCTACTGGCGACCGCCAGTAGGTAATATATATATATATATATATATATATATATATATATATATAAATATAATTCACCAAAAAAAACATAGGTTTCAGGGGCGTTATAGGGAGTTGGACATTTCACTCGTACAAAACATAGAAATTCCCCCATTATATTTAGTTCAGCTAACTAGACAACTAACTGCATGCCCGCAATGCACTGCTGATGACATCACTTTATTACATCACTCATGACATGGTCAGTGACATCACTCATGACATTAATGACATCACTGATGACATCATCCTTGTAATAGTGTGGCAGACATCCTCTCACCCTAATATAACCTTTGATACACACACTGAAAAATACAAACTAACATTTTCAAAGCAATGGACATATCAATACCAGTTACAATACACCTATTCAGTAATTCCAAGATCTACACACACATCCACTCATTCATATGTACTCATACAACTATACATCCTGTTACACACTGCTACTCATCCATAGAGTTACTCACACACAGTCCCACATGCAAATAAAGTATCAAACATCCATTTACTTGCATATACAGTTATACACACACTACCACACTTACTTCTACAGAAACGTACACATACTTACTTTCTTAAACAGTCACTTATAGAGACACCAACTTATTTGTACAGGAACTCTTCCAATCTCTCACTCTGACATATACTCACTTATATACACAAATCCTCACATATACTGGCTTAAAACCTATTTATTTACTCATAAAGACACTATTGAGACAGTCATTCACTCACTAACACACCCATACACGCACTCATCCACCTATACAGTCCTGCACACATGCTGTCTTCAACATATACAAACAGTGAGTCACTCATTCATGCATCTATGCACTAAGTAATACCCCCACCGAACCGTACAGACACTCATACTGATACTAAAAAAAATAACTAATAACCCATATTGACACTCACGTTGCTACTCAGCAACCCATGCAGCTACTTAAACACATGCCGCCACATGCATCATCCCGGCCGTTTGTGAATTCCAAATTGCGAAAAATAGGGAATCGCAATTTGGAATTCGCAAAATGGGATGCATGTATATTTTCCCATAATATTTGTGATTCGGTAAAAATTGAATTTTTTACCGAATCGCAAATAATATGCGAATTCTAATTTGCGATTTTGCATTTCCCATTGATTCCTATAGGCCAAAAGGCCCATAGGAATCAATGGGAATTGCGAATTCGCAATTTAGAATTCGCAAAATATTAATGCATTTCATGGGTGCAGGGGGGGTCCAAAGGACCCCCCCTGCACCCCTGAAATGTATTTTAAAGTGGATGTTTCACACACACATGTCCTAAGGACATGTGTGTCTGTAACATGACAGTATTTACAATGCTAATTTGAGCATTTAATATCTTTTTCGCAAATTACCACGAGGTTCATCCTCGTGGTAATTTCCCCCCCCTAATTGTGAATTCGCAATTTTAAAAACAAACATGCATTGCTTTTAAGGAATCACGAATTTACGATTCCTTAGAAGCAATCGCATTTTTGTAAATCGCTAAAAATAGCTATTTTGCCAAAAATGATTGATGCATACTAAAAAGATATTTTTGAATCGCAAGCGGGCGATTTTACCGAATCACACCATTTGCGATTCCTAAATACCTTGATGCATGTGGCCGTAAGTGAGAGACTGATAAAGATATTTACATATTTAAACATTACTCACTAACCCATGTATTCACTAAGATACACTTAATCAGTCAGTTATACAATCAATTTTACAAAATAAATCATCGATTTAGACACTTATATAGTTTATTCTTCCATTGACCTTGAAATCTACATATATAAAACTTATTTAATTTTCAGAAAATCACACATTCACTGGATGATGTCATCAGTGATGTCATCAGTGATGTCATTTGAGATGTCATTGGTGATGTCATGAGTGATGTTACTGATCATGTCATGAGTGACGTTATATGTGACTTCATCAGCAGTGCATTGCCGGCGCATTAGCTGAACTAACTATAACGGGGGAATTTCTATGGTTTTGTACAAGTGAAATGTCAAACTAACTATAACGCCCCTGAAATCTATGTTTTTTTCACTGAATGTCCAAGGTTTTTTAAATGCTAATTTCTAACTATAACGTGCGTGAAACTATGTTTTTTTCAGTGAATTTCGAAGGTTTTTAAATGCTAATTTCTAACTATAACATGACTGAAACCTATGTTTTTTCAGTGAATATATATTTATTATACTATGCATACATGTGAAAATGTCTCGCTCTGCCTGTTTGCCTCAGTGGCACGGAAAAAACTGGGTGGAACTGACGTCAGCACGCCAAAGAGGTCCTCTTATGGCTCTGATGATGTCATACGGTGCCGTGAGCGGAGCCGTGCTATTCTGATGTCCTCTTTGACATGGGAGAGCTAGGAAATAATTTTCATGGAATGCTGGTGCAGAGGATATTCACCTAGGTTTTCAGGCTAGTCCTTTGGGAGCAACTGTTTATGTTGCCTCTCGAGAAACCGATACCAGTGATGTGAGGTCAGATGCCCTGCAGATGGCACAGGAGGTGGGTTGCCCAGTCGTGTGCATCGGCGGGGCAGTGAAGTGACAAGCACCACAACTCACAAAAAAGGTAATGAGGGCACTGAATAACACAGGATCTTTCTGTTTGTATCTGGCAGGAACAACAACGTTAAAATGCCCTAGTACCAATATGAGGAATTAGTGCTACAACGGTCTTCAAGAGGACCTGCCATACTGCTTCTGCATCCCGTACCCTGGAGGCGGCACATGGGTCACGATGTACGGTCATACTGCAGTGGGACGCACACTCGTTGACCTCTCATGGCACTGCTCCACACTTGAGGGAGGATGCATTCCATTAGCTATGTTTTCTGATGACGTGCCGTGCCGGCCCCGTCCAACAATGGAACTCCTTTAGAACCAAACAATTTTACCATACAACAGCCGGGAATGCACTTTTCAGTAAAAAAAACACATTCCTTCCTCCTAATTAATCAAATAAACGTCTCACTGAAGATCGCAAAACAGCCATTACAATGACTTTTTTACTTTGCGATACCATTACAACACATGCATTACCACGCATGCGTTGTACATCACGAAGTCATTACTACGCATTTTTTTAGAACGCATGGTCATTTACAAGGCATGTCTTTACAACAAATGTTGTTGTAAAGGTATGCATGGTAAATGACCTTGTGTTCTAAAAAACATGTAGACGATCCACGTTCTTGGAAGGAAACAGAGGCTGTTCCGTTTCCTCACAACAAAGTGCACCGCCCCTCAGAGACGTCTTGAAGCAGGAACCACGAGGAGAGAGGAACCACGAGGAGTGATAGGGAAGGAGGATTGGGCATGGGGTGGGGGTTTCTTTTCTAGGGTTTAGGGTAGGGCAGTGGTGTTTTGTTAGTGTAGGGGGTGGTGCTGGGGGTAGTGTTTTAGGGTTTAGGGTGGTGCAGTCGTGTTTGGGTTGTGTAGGGGGTGGTGCTGGGGTTAGTGTTCTAGGGTTTAGGGTGGTGCAGTGGTGTTTGTGTAGTGTAGGGGATCGTATTTTAGGGTTTAGGGTCATGCAGTGGTGTTTGGGTAGAGTAGAGGGTTTTGCTGGAAGTAGTGTTTTTGGGTTTAGGGTAGTGCAGTTGTGTTTGGGTAGTATAGGGGGTCGTGCTGAGGGTAGTGCTTTAGGGTTAAGGTTGTGCCATTGTGTTTATATAGTGAAGGGGGTTGTGCTGGGTATAGTGTTTTTGGGTTTAGGGTGGTGCAGTGGTGTTTGTGTGGTGTAGGGGGTCCTGCTCGGGGTAGGTTTAGGGTTTAGGGTAGTGCAGTGGTGTTTGTGTAGTGTAGGGGTTTATGCTGGGGTTGGTGCTTTAGGGTTTATGCAAGTGCAGTGGTGTTTTTGTAGTGAAGGGGGCATGATGGGGGTAGATTTAGGGTTTAGGGTAGTGCATTGGTGTTTGGGTCGTGTAGGGAGTCATGCTGGTGGTAGTGTTTTAGGGTTTAGGGTAGTGCAGGTATGAATGGGTAGTGTAGGATGTCATTCTGGCGGTAATGTTTTATGGTTTAGGGTAGTGCCCCCAACCAGCCACTATATCCATTGACAAAGGGGATACTGACTCTTTTAAACTCTCCGCCAATTGAATAATATGGGTCAAGGGCCCTACCACTCCAAGACCTATCAATTCCTTTCTTGGGATCCCTCATATACTAGGAGAAAAAGGTACATAGTTTCTCATTAATTTCAGGCATGTGTTCCACCTTCCCCTTCAGTGAGGACCTGGGGCATTCTCCTGACCTCCTTTTCAAGGGGTTGATGGATTCCCCACCACATACTCTACCACTTTGGCATCAGGGGTCCACTCTGCCGACCTAGGATGGTACATTTGGGTAGGCTCGAGCATGTCCGAGTGGACCCTTTCCCCAACGGGAGACTGAGAGGAGTGGGACTCTAGATGCCAGGGATGCCTCAAGTCCTTATCCTCTTCGGAGGAGAAATCGTCCTCCGATACACCCTCTAACTCGAAGGGAAACCCACTGTCTGGGTCTACAATGGTGGTGACAACGTTGCAATATTCTCCGGGATCCTATTCCCGGCAGGGTGCAACTTTTAGCGTTCAAACACTCTTGAGGAAGGTCTCCGTAAATGTATCAACTCCTTCCAACGCTTGCATTATGCTTAACTGCCCTTTTATTCCCCATCTGGGAGCTACTGGGACCCGCCACCACCAGATCTGGATCACTGAACACCCCAGGGATGCTTTTCGCCAGCTTATCAACCTGGCTAATAAGAGGCCAGCGCCCTAGAAATAGCCTGAGAGAGGGCTTGGTCCTCTGCTGAAGGGAGTAGTTGGGGGGCCATTCCTCCTCAACTTCCTGGTAGGAGGAGTAAAAATGGTCTTCTGGAGAAGACATGATAGCAGAGGGTGTGAGCACAGAACAAATGTCCTAAAATCCTTAAGGCAGCCCTCTCGCCGGTGCTCCAACAGCTGGGCTTTCCCCAAAGCTGTTATAAAAATAGACTGAGGCACAATACTAACGTGGCCATGTGGGAAAATCACAGCGTAGCTGTGTCAAAATTAGGGGAGGGTTGGTCGAAATCAAGCAGACACTAAAGGAGTGACCGGATTGCCAAACGCACTTAAAGACCAGCGGGAGCACTCAACAGAACTGCCTAGCTCGGACCAGACGCCCCTGACAGGATCTCACCACGTGCAGAGCTCACAGCAGGGGAAACTGCGAGAGGGAGAACTTGCTCGGGCAAGAGCCTGCTGCGAAGGGAATATGAACCAATACCAAGGCAATAATGCTTATAACGTGCTCAAGAAACCGCTATACGAACAGCAACAACGTCAGATTGAGAATGGAAGGAATGCACTTAACTGACAAGCAGTGAAGAAAGAGGAAGCGGAAGGGATATCACAATATTATATACAATGGACTGTGATATTATTGGACTATAGTTGCCTTGGAGACTACCCTCTAATGGTTCATGGGTTGTGTAGTCTTTTGTTTAATTATTGTTGTGTTCTTTAAACTGCTAAGCAAATAAAGTGAGGAAAGATATGCATAATCCTCGCCTTGGTCCTGCCATAGAATTCATTAAACTTTATTCAATCTGATTTAGAAACATAGATCATAAAAGTGTACATAAAAACAGTAAATCCTCTTTCCTAATACAATAGAGTGAGAATTAATTAAAACCAGTAGGTAACAACTGGGGTTACAAAGCCCTGTTTAGAGCACCTTCAGGTTAACAGAATCGTAAAGGTTAATGTTTCGCAAGATCGATCTCATGTACTACGTGCAAAATACGCAATAAGGGTTCCAAGTAAAACGTAACGCTCCAATACTAGACCAGTCTGAATTATATGAAACTGCAGAAAAACTCACACTCACACTTCTGTCATTTGGCTATATGTGGGCTACATCTGGGTGATATTTGTACTACATTTGGGCTCTTTTTTCTCTTGTGGTCATCTTGGGAGACTTCTTTGTTATGAAGTTTCCTAATTTCCTCATTTTCTGCAGTCTCCTCAGTAGGAAATGCTTTCAGTTTTTTACTTTGATTCCATCAAGAAGGCATTCAGATTAGTCACACGTTTGCCATAAATTCAGAATTTTAGCACTCTACTTGTTCATTAGATCACTGTAGTAAAGCTACTGCTCACCAGGGAGTCAACAGGAAGTCTACTGCTGGTGTTGAAAGTGATTGTTTCAGTCTGCATGTCAGAATTTTCTAATGAAATAGAAGAGGATTTGGGATCTCACTTAAAACATGCCCCAAATGTTCTTTCTGCAGCGCTAACCATAATTTCTATGACAAAATGAACCCCCTCATTTTGTTCCTTTCTAAATTAAATGTTTTAAGTGTTACCAGTTTATTCCAATCGAGATGGCTTCAGGTGTGCCATAATTTGGTCATAAGTAAGACTGTTAGCTCTCTATTTGATCTTTAGAACACTCTGGGAAGCTGCAGTAGAACACAAAAGCCTCAACTGACAAGCTACTCCTGTTGAAATATAACAGGAAGATATTTGAGATCACACTTGAAACATGTCCTAATTGTTCTTTCTACAGCACTAACCATTATTTCTATGACAAAATGAACCCCATCGTTTTGTTCCTCTTTAAATTAAATGTTTTAAGTGTTACCAGTTTATTCCAATCAATTTGGCTTCAGGTGTGCCATACTTTTGTCATATGTAAGGCTGTTAGTGCTCTAGTTGTTCTTTAGAACACTCTGGGAAGCTACAGTAGAACACAAAGGAATCAAGTGACAGTCTATGCCTTGTTGGATGTGATTGTTTTACTGAGAATGTCAGACTTTATTCTCACATGACTGAGAAAGATAATGTGAATTTACAGAAAATATGCTCTCATTTTAGCTTCCGGAGCACCTTCCAAAACTCTGTGGGACAAGGATGTGAAAATAGTTTTCTCTCAAACATGATTGATGATATCCCAGCAGAAGGTTTTTCACAGGATAAAATCGCCTTAGAACACACCACAATTCCTGAAATTAGTATGGTACCATCAACAAATGAATTCTAATGTAACTTTAGTCTGTTATCACCCTTTATAGTTCTCCTTTTGGTAACCCTCAAAATCTTCAATTCACTACAATGCATTTCAATGGTGTACCATCATGAATATTGGTCCTAAGATGGCTGCCAGCAATTCCAGGATGAAGTGCTGACAGCCAATCGGATCTCACAATGACATGTGTGATTAGGCTCCGCCCAGATATCAATAATTATTCTTTTTCACATTTCTCAGGAACTACTGGACGGATTTACACCATTTACCAAAAAGAGTTCTTTCTGAACCAAGGGCTACCTCATTTCTTCATACATATTCAGTCCATTCAGTGTATTAGTTCCCAAATCAATTATATATCTAGATTCCAGCCTTCTGAGCTTCTAGATATATAATTGATTTGGGAACTAAGGGCCAGATGTAGGTAAATCCGATTTACTGACTCATACCGATTCGGTATTTAAGAGTCGGTAAATTGGAAGGAGGCAGATGTAGGTAAAAAATTACCGAATCTGTAAGAGTCGGTAATTACCGATTCTATAAATACCGAGTCTGTATTTCCCATTGATTCCTATGGGCTTCAAGGCCCATAGGAATCAATGGGAAATACTGATTCGGTATTTACAGAATCGGTAAATACTGAATCCTGCAAGGGAGCAGGGGTGTCACTTTGACACCCGCTAGCACCCCAATTCCGGACTTGTGTGCCATGTGGCACACAGACATGCCCTAAGGGCTTGTCTGTGTGTCACATTGCACATGTGTGCATGCATAGATGTGCATGCACACCTGAATTCGGTATTTTACCACCCAATAGGATTGGGTGGTAAAATACCAATTTTTAAGGGCCTGTGGCACTCTTAGGAGTGCCACCTACATGTGTTTTTTCCGAATCGGTAAATATACCGATTCGGTATTTTACCGATTCTGTAAATTTACCGATTCGGTAACTTTACAGAATCGGTAAAATATAGGCCCCCTACATCTGGAAACCCTAATACCGGTCGGTAACGGCCGAATTCGGCCGTTACCGACCGGAATTAGGGCTCCTACATCTGGCCCTAAGACACCAAATGGACTGAATATGTGTGAAGAAATGATGGTCCATTTAGGAGATTGATTTAAAGAATATAAGAATGGCATGTTGTTAGTTACAAAGTTATTTTGAGTCACATGACATGTATATTAGTTGTGTCTTCTACAAAGAGAGGTTGCCGATACACGGCTGAATTTACCATCCAACTGTAGAAATTTAGCCGGTACACGGCATAACGGTTACGATAAAAGTCAATGATTGCTGGAGCCATAACAGAACAAGCAGCAATTGTTATGTGTATTTATGGTTAAATAATAAATAGAGAATCATGTATATGTACTTATGCCACTGTTAACAACAAACATTGATAAAGTTGGATTTTACTAAAAGTGAGTTCGACCGCCCTATGGAAATTAACATGGGGAAAATACATTTTGGGACCCCCCTTTTATCTCGGCCCCCGCTTGACGAATCCCCCCAAACTTTTCTAGGAAGGACCAGAGCTCCGCGAGGCAAATTTGAGGACATTTTCAGGCAGATTCGTCAACCGACGCCAAAGTTATTCACAATAGAATTTTTAGATTTTGCATTGAAAAAAATCCTAACTATAACTACCTAGGTAATATAGGTTGCCAGTAGGTAGTTATAGTTAGGATTTTTTTCAATGTTAAATCTCAAAATTCTATTTGGAATAACTTTGACGCCGGTTGACAAATATCCTCAAAATGGCCTTGCGGCGTTCCGGTCCTTCCCTGAAAGTTTGGGGGGGATTCGTCAAGTGGGAGCTGAGATAAATGGGGGGTCCCAAAATGCATTTTCCCTATGTTAATTTCCATAGGGTCGATTTCACTTTTAGCCCGAACGGCTGAATGGATTTCCACCAAACTTGGCAAAATTGTATGAACTGGTAGCCTGATGTGCCTTTGCTATGTCTCCAGATATGTGCTCGAGTGGATTTTGAGTAATTTAGGTTAAAAAAAATATATATATCGATAGGCGCACCAGGCGCGACACGCGACTTGCGCGCGGAAAGCTGATTGGCTCAGGGGTGTCTGTAAACATTCGAAACAGTCCGGAGCGGCCACCATCTTGTGTCTCGGTAGGATCGAGACACAAGAGGTGACATAAAAAAAGGGAGAAATGACTATAAAGGGGCAGGGTAGTCCCCCTAGGTTTGATGTGGGGGCTAAAATAGGGTCCCGCGGGGCATTTAAAAAAAAAATCGATTTGCGCGGGGGGAGCGCCCAGTACGCGCACCGGGAAGCGCACCGGGAAGCGCACCGGGGAGCGAAGCACTGGGAAAATCCAGGGCCTTATTTATGAAGGCCTTGCGACAGTTTTGCGCCGCCTGTGCGTCACTTTATGTGACGCACCAGCGGTGTAAAAAAATGTGCCTCGTTGCGTTATATTTAAAAAGTGACGCATCTAGGTAGATGGGTCACTTTTTAAAACCCTGCGCCACATTATACCTGCGTCAGGTATAATGTATGCAGAGGGGGCGTTCCCCCGCAAAAAGCTTCGTAATAGTGACGCAGTGAAATCTATGAGATTTTACTGTGTCACTTTTAGGATGCTGTTGCGTCAAAATCTTGCGCCTGCCTCACAGCAGGTGTAAGACTGACGCAAGACCTTTCACATGGTGCTTTCCCCATGTGAAAGGACGCATTACTGGAGTTGCGTTACTTTTGTGACGCACTCCAGCAATGCGTCACTTTTGTGTTTACAGATACATCAGAAATACTGACGTATCTGTAACTCCTTGCGAAATGATTCGTCATACATTAAATATGACACATCTGGAATGTCGTAAGGAGTGCGCACAAAAAAGTGACGCATCGCACCAGCGGTGTAAAAAAATGTGCCTCGTTGCGCTATATTTAAAAAGTGACGCATCTAGGTAGATGGGTCACTTTTTAAAACCCTGCGCCACATTATACCTGCATCAGGTATAATGTATGCAGAGGGGGCATTCCCACGCAAAACCTTTGTAATAGCGACACAGTGAAATCTATGAGATTTCACTGCGTCACTTTTAGGATGCTGTTGCGTCAAAATCTTGCGCCTGCCTCACAGCAGGTGTAAGACTGACGCAAGACCTTTCACATGGTGCTTTCCCCATGTGAAAGGACGCATTACTGGAGTTGCATCACTTTTGTGACGCACTCCAGCAATGCATCACTTTTTTGTTTACAGATACGTCAGAAATACTGACGTATCTGTAACTCCTTGCGGCATGATTCGTCATACATTAAATATGACACATCTGGAATGTCGTAAGGAGTGCGCACAGAAAAGTCACGCAGCGATGCATCACTTTTCAGAAATGAGGCCTCCAGTTTATTCACTGTGTCACCTCTACGACCCTTTCTTGCGTCAATACGTCCCTTTTGCATACATTACACCTGACGTAGGAATAATGTGGCGCAGGGGCTTACAAAGTGATGCAACTACCTAGATGTGTCACTTTGTAAATATGACTGAATAAGGTGCATTTTTTACAGAACTGGTGCGTCACAAAAAGTAACGCATCAGTGACGTTAAAGTGACGCGTGGCCTCATAAGTGAGTCCTTCAGTCTTCTACTCATGCGTCATATTAAATTTATGACGTATTATGTTGGAAGTTCTTTTAGATACATCAGTATTTCAGACGTATCTGTAAGCGCAAAAGTGAAGCATTGCTGGAGTGTGTCACAAAAATGAAGCAACTCCAGCAATGTATCCTTTCACATGGGGCCAAGCCCCATGTGAAAGGGCCTGCACGCCTGCAGTGAAACAGGCGTAAGATTTGGACGCAACAGCGTCATAAAAATGACGCAGTGATATCTCATAGATTTCACTGCGTCATCTCTACGACCCTTTCTTGCGTCAATACGTCCCTTTTGCATACATTACACCTGACTTAGGAATAATGTGGCGCAGGGGCTTACAAAGTGACGCATCTACCTAGATGCGCCACTTTGTAAATATGAATAAATAGGTGCATTTTTTACTGGACTGATGCGTCACAAAAAGTGACGCTCTGGTGGTGTTAAGGTGACGCATGGCTTCATAAATGAGGCTTTCAGCCTTCAACTCCAGCCATGCATCTTTTCTTACCCTTCCACTCCCGTTCCTTTTCAACATTTTCTTTGAATATCAACATTCCCTATATTCACTCTTCTTCTCCTTACTTTCCTTCCCAACACTCACCTTCTTTCAGTCCCCCTCCTTCACTTCCTTTCTCCTCTCATACCTTCCTGTTCTTTCTTACTCATTTTCCTTTCCATTATCAATGCACTCCATTTCACTTACTCTTTTTCATTTTTTAAAGAATATAGCTCTTTGATGAGAATTGGAGGTAGTTCTGAAAAGAACTTTTTGTTTTCTTCTTTTTTCAAAACAGGAACAAAAACAGGGAATGGAAACTGCTCAACAGGAGCAAAAAGAACAAAAAAAATTAGGGGTGGAAAGGGCAGCAATGGTTTTCTAATGCTCGAACCATGAGCTGTACACTTTGTTCTCCAAAGGTAAGCAGTTGATTGCAGTATCTGCATCTGAGGGCACCATGGTTATAAGCAGGTTGAATGTTTGGCACCAGCTCCTGCGATTGCCCCCTCCCAGAAGAAGTTGCTCCTCCGGTGGATGTAGAGGCCCCATCACTGGGAACCTCTTGTGCCAGAGCCCTGACACTTTCCCGGGCAAAATTCTGGGGGTGCTTCCTCTCCACATGCCGGATCATTGTGAAGTTTCCAAATGAGTATTTTTTTAAGGGGTAACCCCATGACAGGACTTCTTTGCAGATCCTGCACTCCACTTTTGGAGCATTCACCTTTTTTTGGTTAGGTGGTATTTTAAAAAATTTCCAAATAAAATGTTCCTTCACCTTTCGTTGAGGAGGCTCTTCATTGATGAATTCAGGTTCTTCATCACTGCTGGATTCTCTGGCAGCCATGGTAAAACCAAGAAAGATCCAGGAGCAAAAAGGCAGGTCTTGCAGTCACAAAAGTGAAAGAAGAAGTGAAGGAAATGGGTGGGGATTTCATTCTTTGTAAAAAAACACTGTTAGCAACCAATGAAAAGTGTTATTTTAAGGTCACATGACTTGACGCGCTGACGATGCGCGCACCGGAGCGCTTCCGGGTGCGCACACGCGGCGCGAACGTAGGCGCTTCCGAGGGCGCTTACGTTGCTCGCCGAAGTGACGTCATCATAGTTTTACGGAAATGCATAATCATTTTCATTTCCTTATAAAAAAAACCCAGCTTTTATTTGTATGGTACGAAATGTTTTGCGTTATTATTAACTTTTCATTCATATTTTTTTCACGAACAAAAGTAGCGCTCTGGGTGCGCTTTCCGGAGAGCTTACCGGTGAGCTTACCGGAGAGCTTACCGGAGAGCTTACCAGAGCACGCACCCAGAGCGCTCCAGGAAAAAATGATTAAAAAACAAAACTTAAAAATTAATACTTACACAAAACAGCAAATTGTAAAAAAAAAACATAGGTTAGAAACTCGATATAGAAAGGAAATTCACTGAAAAACCATAGGTTTCACACCAGTTATAGTTAGGAATTAGCATTTAAAAAACCTATTAAATTCACTGAAAAAACCATAGGTTTCACACCAGTTATAGTTACCTGGAAATTTTACTGACATAAAACCATTGAAATTCCCACGTTATAGTTAGTTGGACTCACTATAACTTGCGCGTGAAATGCACTGCTGATGACATCACATATTACATCACTCATGACATGGTCAGTGACATCACTCATGACATCACTGACGACGGCAAAACATCGGCCAGAAATGCATCCGCCATGTGTTTACATTAAAAGCCTCCAACTGTTTCCCCAAGGGTCTCTGTTCTTCTTTATCTCGAAGATGTTTCTGTGCATATATATATCTATATATATATATATATATATATATATATATATATATATATATATATATATATATATATCATACAAAAAACAAATCCCAGCTAGGAAGGAGGCAGCACACCCAGGTCAGTAGAGGATATGTATTAAATAAAAACAACGCGTTTCAGCCGCACTGGCCTTTGTCGCGTTAACAGACACTCACACCAGTGGCCATTAAAAGCGCATGCGTGCATGGAAATGGAAAAAAGACCTTAATGTACCTCAAAGTTGAATGCTAAATATTTCAGGGGACGGAAAGATATGTTGGTTCATCGTTTTATACTTACTAATCAAAGGGGAATGGATCACTTGTCCTGCTCAACCTTAAGTATGTAGGACTTGCAAAGGGTGTCCCAGAATAAAGACCTTCATGCACGTGATGGGTATTGTGGTTTCTTAGCGGTATATCTTGGTTCTCCGCTTATAAATCACGTGTGTGCATAATCATTAGGTCTATTTTGATATGCAGCCTCCACCCGGAGGTTTTTACCCAAGATTGGTGCAGTAGTGAGCCAGAGATAAAAATAATAAGAAACCAAAAACTCAGAGTTACGGCAACTTTATTCTTTCTGGTTTTGGGTTTGGTAAACTCTATATCAGTGCATCTTGTAGACTGGATAATGAGTAATAGATGTACCTAGAGTCGTGAATAAAAAATGGGGATGGTTAAAAATTAGGTCGACATGTTTCTGCATCGGTTGCCTGAGTTCTAGGACTTACGGGCATTCATCAGGACCATTAGTGATATAATGTGGGGGATAATATAGATAAAGTGCTCAATAAGTGAAAGAAGAGGTTATTGATCTGTTCCTTTGTTCTGGAGGTCTTATGTTACCTCGCGCAATTATTGTACGCACGGAAGCCTTCGGGTTCGGTAAGAGCAGAACAGCGCACAGACAGGAGAGCTGAGGAACGGGTACAAGAGCCCCTCCCAAGAGCTCTGCCACCGAAGGGAGTGCGTACAATAATTGCGCGAGGTACTATAAGACCTCCAGAACAAAGGAACAGGTCAATAACCTCTTCTTTCACTTATTGAGCACTTTCCAGCTCATGTATGTCGAATACCTTGCCTTGGTAGCCACTGTTTCTGAGCAAATCAGTTAATCCTGCCACCTTTCATTAATTAAGTAGTGCGCCACGTGTTGCTTTCCCCCCATGCAAACGCACATGTAATCGATTGGCCAATATTGTATTTTAGCACGCTGTCCATGTTTTTTAAATTCGTTAAACTTGATTTGCCCCCTGTTCTAGCTCATTATACAGATGTCTCAACCATGGGACATACCGGTCGCCACAAGCTGTTTATTCCTGCACCTGCACCATCCCAGGTTTGACTTTAACATTTCATGATGAGATAAGCATTTGTGTATTTCATGTGTTTGCAGACAGATAACTGTGTTGTTGTCATGTTTTGGTATGATTAGTGGACATTCTGGTATCAACAAAACGAAAAATAAAGCATGTCCTCCCAATTTTATTGGTCAAATATGTCATTTGAAATTGAACAATGTGTGAGTTATAATTTTTTTTTTATAAAATGTAATTCTCCATTGTGATAGTCTTATAGATGTTTGTTTCTGAAACCCATATGTTTCACATTTAATTGCTCGTTACACGTTTTCAGTCTGCGCTTGCAGTACAAAGTGAAAATGTTGGTTTGAATTTTTTTATTTGAAGACGTGTCTTTCACTTTTCCTTGATGTTTATTTCTCAATTTCTAGATCATGGAAGTCCAAAAAGGGTTCTATAAGATCAAAGCTGGGAGTTTGTGAATGAAGTGAGTGACCAATCTCGGCCTAACATTTGTACAATGCAATGCTATTTCCTATTTTGCTTGCCAAATATAATAATACCTATTTTTTTAGGTCAATTGAGAGTTATCTAAGCTTTTACAAATAGAACGTTCTGTAAGTGCAACCTATCACCCACAGACAAATGATTTATATGAGCATACTAATATATTAGATGTACACCTTCAGAGAAGGAGAGTTAGTACTTCTGACAAATTGCAAGCAAAGGAAAGAAAAGGAAAAGGAGGCATTTTAGACCATAGGTTTACTGGACCGTACCGCATTGCCGATATGCAAGAAAAGATTGTAAAGTTAGTCAATAATGCTAGCAAAATGCCTTTACGTACAACTTAAAATCACGACATGTTGAATCAAAGCAAAATGTTTAACATAACCATTTGTATGTCTCTAAAAGGTTTTCCTACGGATATAGAAGCATCCCGAATATGACGAATGGCAGTTAGTGATAGAATCTAACCAAAGATAACAGGACAGCTACAATTGTAGTGTTTTTTGCATGCTGGTAATGATGCTTCCAAAAACAATAATTTGTTTAAGATACACTACTTCAAGTTATTTTATCTTTATAACTGTTTTCGTTAGAATAGTTGTACATAGAAAAGAGGGCTTTTAGGGATGACACTTATGAACGCCTACCGAGCGCGCCCATAGTGCCCATTGAAGGCATATTGGTATTTGCATATGATTTTGTCTAACCACTAGTATGGCTCAGACGCTGTTGGTTTGAAACCTCTAATGATTGCTTTTCAACCCCAATCCTGTAGAGAACAATTGTTTTTATGTACATTAAAATTAAGCCTGGACATTTGTACAACGAAAACATTTTCGACTCTTTTTTCAGTTTGCAGAAGGTTACATAAGTCAGCAGCCAATTGCAGAGATTGAAGAAAGTATATCCTCCTGTTCCAGCTCATTACACAGATGTCTCAAACATGGGACAAACTAGTTGTGAGAAGCTCAATGAAAATTGCAATGGACCTAATGGAGTTATCAGGTTTGACTTTAACATTTTATGATAAAAAATGTATAATACCCTAGTGGTGTCATAAACTTCGGATTACTTGGTACTTTGTTTTGCCTTTGAATTTTTATTATAAAAAGGCACAACTTAAAATTTGAACATAGTATAGTAAAATATTTCCATTATGTTTGTGAATTAAAAATTATGTTTCTTATCATGCCATTACAAATTGTTTTGAACAGTTGTGACTGTCATGTGTACTCGATCGGTAAACCCCTGAAAAAATGTAGAAAATATTACAAATTAGGTACTACAATTTTTACCATTGCTGTTATGATGCTCTAATGTACTTCTTTTTTACATTTAGAGTCTTTCTCTACTGCATGGAGCCAAAAAAAGTCACACATTTTAAATGGATAACGATAAGGTAAATACTCTCAATATGACTAGTCGACGAAGTTAAAAAGTAATGGATATAAGTACTTGTGGGGTTTTTGATGGCAGATAATCTCCAATTCACACTTGTAATAATGGGTCTGATGCAGGGTGGATCTCTGTATAACTAACGGATGATTAGGTATTAGGATGGCATACTAAGCTCCCAACCATCTTATTTTTCTCTTAAAGGGTTCCAAATTGGGGACGAATATTAGGCTGTGCAGTAGAGGTTGACAGTGTTGCTCCACTGGTACTTGGGCCTTCCCATAAAGCAGGAGGAGCCTCTCTCAAGCTCCTTAACTCTTCCCTTGCAAAGTTAACCGGATGCTTGGTCTGCAAGTGCTTAAGCGTACTTGAGGTTCCAAACCAGTACTTTTTATTGGGGTCTCCTCTTGAAAGCAGTCTTGTATATGCAGCAAGTAACTTTTCTTGCATTCACCTTTTTTAAGACTTGTGGAAAATAATTTCAAAACATTCAAAAAATATTTACAATAAACACGGTGCCACAATGCATTATGTCAAATGCTTTATTAAAAAAATGCAGAAAAATGGTCCCTTTAATTGTTGTAACGCACACAGCCCGACAATAATGAACACTGCAACTGAAGTACATTACGCAAAGGTAGCAAGCATGAAAATTACATGATTGGGATTAGGATGCCATACAGAACTTACATATAAAGTGGATTCCCAGCCTTCTTACTTTTTCTCTTGCAGGCTTGATAAGGTCTTTCCAAGAGAATTTGAAAGAAGAAAGTAGGAGATGAAGAACAGAGGTAGGACGTGATATCTCAAAGTGCAAAAATGGATAAAAAGGGTGGACCAAAGTCTGCATGTACAATGGCCAGTGGAAGCGTTTTGAGAGCAGGTACACCCAAGGTCAAGTGAAGAGATTTGATTGATAAGGCTTAGCAAAGGAGGTGGCAACCACGGGGAAGAAGGTCCAGGGGTGGAGGAGGCTGGGTTTGTAAATCTGCTCCATCTATAACTTTCTCTCTCTCACAGTTTTAATGTCGTTTTCTTTCTCTTTCTCTCTCTCACTCTCTCTCACATCATTTCTCTTTCTCTTTTAAAGTTATGGACACTGCTGTCCACTCTGACGTGTAGAACCAAAGCTGAGTTGAAGCTGTGAACTCTGCTGGTCACAGTGTTTACACAAAGTAATCAGAGCGGCCTAGATATACAATGCCTCAGAAAAATGCATTCGAAAGTAAGGAGCTTATTTGCAACCCCCTTGCGCCACTTTTGCGTCACTTTCAACATGAGAAAAGTAACATAAAAGTGGCACAAGAGTTATGCCAAACAAACAGGAAACTGTTTTCGGCGAACATATAAGTCTTTTACAAGCAAAAACAAACAACAACTGATTTGTTGTACTTGCTCAATGCCATCAAATTTCATTTTTAAAAATTCAATTCCATCTCTATTTCTATAATTCTCAAAATCAACAACATGACCCATTGCTCCATTTACCAGACCTCTTTCAACATTTAAATTCCTTCTCAAAATAATACGACAATTAAAACACACATTTAGAGTCTTTTCAAAACCAGCTGTTTTAGATATACTCTTCTCTTTTTTTTTTTTCTTTTTGGTGTCCTCATAAGTGCAATATTAAAAGTAAGGAGTTGTCGGGGCCCCAATCTCTCTTTGGTTCTTATACTTCACTGTCCTGAGATGGATTGTGTGTAGCTGGACAGTTCCCCTGGAGCGTCATTAGGAGAGAGAAGGGTCCCCTTATTTCCATTACTTTGTAGAAGGATTGAGTACGGGGGTGGAGCTAGCCATTATGGCTATTCATGCAGGCCTTCTCCTGCCTTTCCATTGCTTACACATAATCATTGGACTTTTGTGAACGTTTGTCATGCCAATCACTAGGACAATATCATTTCTAGAATACCTCCAAGGTTCAATTTACACCTTGCTGGTAGTTTTCCCAGATTTCCCAGAACTTAAGTTTTTTTCTGGGGGCCTTTCTTTTATCAAGCCTATATATTCTTAATATGGAAGTTAACCATTCACTATGAGTTGGAGGAGCAGAGCTTACCCATTTCATACATATTTCTCTCCTTGCCAGCAGTATTAGTAAGACAAGGAGATTTTCCTGAAGAGTAGAAAGCTTATCTAATGCATTTGAGCTCCTTACCCCAAAGATAATTAAGTATATACTCTTCTCTAATGAATCCAATTTTGATTTCAAATTTTCTGACAAAATAATTGTTGCTCACATATGCTCAATTTTATCTATTGCTTCCAGTTTCAAAATCTCTTCATTTTCTAACTTTAACATTTTGTTGTTGAAGATGGAACATTCTTGCACAGTTGGCATCAATCATATCCGAGATTTGTTCTCAGTAATTTTCTTAAAAATATTCTCTGGAAGAATGTTTTCATTTGGATACAAATTTGAAATTAATTGTGCATGTAAAGCTTCTTTCCCATGCTCGCTTACTTTTCCGATTCTTATATCTTGTAGAAGTTTTTTATAATCTTCATCCTTTTCCTGTCGCATATTTTGAAACAGTTCTGCATATTTGAAATGTAACCATATATTAACGTTTCCAATGCTTCCAAGGGACTTCCTGGTATCTTCATGTGTAAGCATTTTAAACACTGGTTGTCCATTTACTGGAGTCAACTGCAGTAGATTTCCAAAAACAATAATGTGTTTTCCTCCAAATAACACATCATACTCTGTTCTAAGAACTTCTTGCATTCTCAAATGCACAAAAGCAAGCATTAGTTTTGAGACCATGCTTACTACATCAATGATAAGAAGTTTCATTTTCTTCAGGACTCTGGAAACTTCAGAACAAGCATCTCCAGATAACTTGTTGTAATGCAATTTATTATCATGCTCAACTGGCAGCATCAGTAAACGATGTAGAGTAATCCCTTTAATGTTATGTGCTGCCAGTCCAGTTGGAGCGGTTACAACACAAGAGAGCGGTGATTCAGTCCTTTTCTGCAGATAAGTTGCAATTGCTTTAATCAGAAAACTTTTTCCTGTTTCCGCTTCTCCACTTACGTACAGTCGGACAGGTTTAAATGATGTACATGAGCGCTCTTTTTTTTTCTCATGTCTGAATCCATGTTCAATCTGTTCTGTGACTTCGTCATATATCTTTTTCTGCTCAACGTTTAGTTGCTTTACCAAATCTTCTAAGTTAACTACATCCTCTTGAGCTTGTTCCATAGCTCTTTCCACCTCATCCATGGCAGTGGCAGCTTCATTTTAGATAATTGGTCCTCCTAGTGGATCCTGACTCAATGAAGTAGAACTCTGACTGTCTTGAGAACTGTCTCTAGCAATCTCTTCAGCAATTGTGGCTGCTTCTTGCTGTATTTCTTCGTTCAACATTTGCAGATAATTTGGAAAAACAGGACATTCTATGGTATCCTTGGTTGCATAAAAGAGTTTTCGTAACAGAGAAAATCTCCAAGTAGTTCCTCTTCTGTACGCCATGGCTTAAAGAGTTGCAAAAGAGCTAAATAGTAAAATTCTCTTTTGTCTGGAGATTCGCAACTCAATTTTCGATGATTAATCAAATGGCCTTTTCTCTGCTTCGGTAGACACCCTTCATACCCAATGACATCATATTTTCCATTATTGATATCTTTTGTGATGTTCCTCTTATAACTATAGTTTTGCAGAACTTCATACAAACAAGTGTTATCAAGGTGAGTACTTCTATTTGGATAGTATGTATCCAACATGTTTGTCTTCAAAATATCTGTACTGTTTGGTTCTTTCTCCGCCAAATACTCAATTTCTTGTACAGATTTCTAAACTCTGTTTCGTGTTGCAGCAAGACCTAGACTCTCCCACATGATTGTTCTAGATTTGGCATAGAGACTTGCTGATGATAACCGATCAGAACATTCATATGTTCCAATTTCTCGATGCGATAACATCTTCAGACTGAAACTGTATAATTTTTTACTTACACTCTTTTCATTTGAAATGTCCTCCCACATTTCCTTCAGTTCTGACTTTTCTTTTTTTGTGATGTAAGACGTCACATATCGAGCCACAGCAATAGAGTTGTCAGCAACAAACTGAATATCCATGTTAGCATTCCACATGGACAAAATCACTGGGTTGTAGTCGTTAATATACTTGGACTCTTCGTTTCTTTTTAAATTGTATGTTTTTTTTGGTGATTGCCTCGTCACAGTATGTCGCAGAGAAGACATCAAAATATTTACTCTTCCTTTAGAAATCACTGGTCGTGGAAACGCGAAACGACATTTTGTGTAGAACTTGTCCTTGTTTCTGAATTTTTGACGACAGTACTTTCCACAACGATGGGATTGAAAGCGTAAAACTTGTTGCCTTAAATTGTTTTCTTCAGTAGTTTTCGGAACAGCACATGTTGAATACTCTTTAATGAAACTCATCACTGTGTCATCCGAATCAGTTCCAAATTTGGGTGCATCTTTAATCCATACCAACATATGTATGTTCCAAAAGAAATCCAATACCTCTCCAAGGGGAGGAATTTTTTTGTTGGTAATAAAAGACATCATAGCTTCAAATATATGATTGAAATATCTGTACACATTCACTGGATCCAAAGATCACAGTTCTCCAGGTGTTTTGAATTCTATATTTTGTATGTTTCCATTTGCCTCTCGTAGAAATTGAAGTAAGTCGTCCTATGCATACTCAGCACAGCTAAGAGTGAGGAACCATGTAGGAGTTCCTAAGTTTCTTAGCATACATTTCAATTCCCCATGACGACGGAACCAATACTCGTTTGTACCACGCTGACATGCCATGAGATTGATTAGCTGAGATTCCAAAATACTATCTTGCAGATTGACTTTCTCCATAAAGTCCCTCGCCGAAACATTTTGCAGATGTGCTCCACTTTTCAGTATATGGTTCACTGCATAAGAAAGCCCAGACAAGTCACTTTCATACAGTAGATGAAACAAATACGGAATGCATTGACGAAACCTTGGATCTTCAGCATATAATCTTAAAGTCCGGTATTCAGCTGCAGGAATTTGAACTGGTCGATCGTCATATCGTCCACCTCGACCTGTTGGAAATAACTGTGGAAAACAACGAGCCTCCAAACTTTCTTCCCATACACTAATGGTACTTCCTTTTGCTGCTTTCATTTGAAACAAGTCAATTGCATTCCCCATTACTTCTTTGGAATGCAAAGGATGAATAGTATAATGTTCATATATTTCTTCACTTCTAGACACATCAACTTTTTCATTTTAGCCGACTGAACAATCACTGTCTTCTTCTGTAGCTGTTTCTCTGCTCTAACAGATACATGTTTGTAGTACTCATTGTTTTTGACCAAATACAACGTTGCCTTTTTGACTTTCCTAACATCCACTAAATCTTGTCAGATTTTCTTACTCTTTGTCGGAACTCCATTAACTAGAATACCCAGAGGATCCTCTTCTACTCTTTCTACAACAATTGTATCAATATTTTTCTTGACATCTAGAGGCAAATAAACAACTCTTCCCTTTAATCCTCTTTGTAAATTGAAGGAGGCAATTTCCCTATCTTAGGCTCCATGCGAACAATAGCCTGAAAAGGATGGGCACATTGAATCAAAATAGATCCATAAGTATTTAAATCCATCAATTCAGAAGGAATATCTACCAACTGAAGATTATTATGAACAGCTCTAGCAGGCATTCTGTTTTCATTTATTTTTTTAAAACAATAATTACAAATACGCTGATCAGAACTCAAATCAAAAGAACTCTCCACCAACAAATAAGTTACAAAATCCTGCCATTCACTATTGTTTTCCATTTCACTTTTTGTGTATAAATCAACTAATCTAGTCTGAATCTTATAATGAGGCCGTCGACAACACACACAAGTAAAATTAGGCCATTCACTTGATTTCACCTTAAACTTGGTAATCTCCTCGTCAAACTTTTCTGTACTTAAAATCTGTACATTGTCTTCCACATTACCATCTATTACTATATCCGTTTCTAAACTGTCCTCTTTGTCCCCAAAATAACAAAACTCAATTTCTTCACAAATACTCTTCACATCTAATTCAGATCCATGCAAAAGAGCACTGTTTAACTGTTTAAGCTTAAGTGCTGGACTTTTTGCATAATACAACCTTCTCACTAATTTCCTCACTTTATTATGATGCACTGCTAGCATCCTAAAATGATGAAAAACACTCTGACATACTTTTTTAGAAAGACAAGCCAGTGAATGCCCATGCAAACCTGTGTTTTCTCTCACTCTGCAAGGATCTAACTCTTGCAAAATCTTCATTTTCTGTTTTACACTTTTCTTACTATATGTACGTAAGAAATTTCGAAGCAAATCGATTGGAAAGGGGCGACCACTCGGTCCCCCCAAACGTATGGTTGGGTGCCCCGATCTCCCCGGGAAACCATTTTGGGCGGGGGGCATGGCTCGGCTGGTATGCCCGAAGCTGCGTAGCCGGGGCGCGCCTTTTCCCGCCCAAGAGGGGTTGTCCTAGACACCTACACCGAAGACTACGCCCAGTAGGCGTACCGGAGGAGGGTACACGCCCTCCCGCAGAAGAATAAATAGAGCGGGAATCCGAAGAAGCGTCCTCTTGTTCCTGTGCTCTGAAGGCTGCACCCACTCGTTGCTCGTGAGCCCTCGACGGAACAAGCAGCAATTTTGAGAACTTGTAATCTTGTTGTTTCTCTTTCAGTTATTTGGAGTTCGAAGAATCCAGGACCTCGTCGTCGACTAAGAGCGGAATACTCAAAACCATGGCTGGCAAGAAAGCGGGAAAGAGTTCCGAGACGGATAAGGTGTTACGCCTATTGGCGAACCGGATGGCTTCCATGGACCGAAAACTCGGACAAGGCCAATCGATCGGTAGAGGTTTGACGGAGGTCAAAAAACAGCTGGCTGCACTGAGCAACCCGGGTCATCCTAAGAAGGTAAGTCGTCCCCGGTGGTAGAGGGAAACGGGTCAAGAAGAGGGCGGTTTCGGAGGAGGTCCCGGTTCCAGAGGTACCCCCAGTCGCCCCCCTCATGCCGGCAGACAACCCGGTACCAAACCCAGATATAGGTCAGCCGATCCGGGTTGTGATTACTCCCGCTAATGAGGAGAAAATGCCTCCTGAAATTATCCAGTTGGCAGCATGGCTCAAGAAAAAGGCAGGGGGCGCAGTGGCCCCTGGAGACCCGGCCGAAGAGGCCAGAATACTAATCGAGCAATTGCGGCAGTCGAGAGATGTCGCAAAGGCGAATGTTCCTCTTGTTCCCCCACAGGTGGCACCGGTAGGACCTGCAGTTGGTCACAAGAAGAAGGCGGGAACAGCGGCTGAACCGGGTACGCTCGCATTGCCAATGGCGGGGGAGGGTTCAATACCCTCGAGGCGGGAGAAGGTGGCACAGCACATCCCTATAGCCACAAAAGAGTTAATATGGGGAGACAAATATGTTAACATGTTTTCATTATTAACTGACCATCGCGAGATGGAATATGCTAAAACCCAGAAGGATTTGTGGCACCCGAGCGTCTGGCGCGCCAAGATGGCGAAATTTAGGGTGGATGAGACAGTAACGAACTGGGTTAAGGCCTTCTCTATATTTACTGCAGTTATGGGGGAACGTTAACCCGAGGTGATGACTGAGTTGACTTGCTATCAAAATCGCATTATGGATTTTTATTCAATGTATGAGGGGGAGGAATGGAAAGGTTATGACATGAAATTCCGGAAAGCGAAAGAATATGATGCTACTTTGACTTTGGATTGCCTTGACTCGGTGTCATGGCACAAGCAGCTCCTGCCAGGGTTGGCAGGTACGTCCTCGCCAGGCGGGAGTGGGTCGGGAGTTGTCCGCCAAAAGCCTGCGGTGCCCTTTCGAGCGGGCGCCTGTGGGGATTACCAGCCTAAGACCGGCGGGAATGGCGGCAAGCGTGGGGTCTGTTGGGGCTTCAATCGAGGCAACTGTAACAGACCTCAGGGAACATGTAGGTTCAAGCATGTGTGTGCGGGCTGTGGGAATTCCTCACACCCGGAAAGTTCATGTAGATCTAAAAATAGCGGGACAGGAGGAAAAGGAGGGTCTAAGCAGGAGTGAGGTAGAACGTTGTGACCGATTGCCTACACCCGTTGATCTCATGGCTATGACTCATTGGTTGAACAAATACCCTGATCATGTATCCACTGGGGTGTTGAGGAAGGGATTCTTACATGGCTTCCACATCCCGGCGGGGGATTTTCGGGGGGACTCCTTTTGTAGAAACCAGTTCTCCGTACAGCACAACCCAAGCGTGTCTGAGAAGAAAATAGCAAAAGAAGTCAGCTTAGGGCGAGTGGCAGGGCCTTTTCATCGCCCGCCGGTGGCGGAGTTCATCTGTTCCCCGTTGGAGGTTGTCCCGAAGAAAGACCCAGGGGAGTTTAGACTTATTCATAACCTATCTGCTCCAAGGGGTTCCTCGGTGAACGAGGCCATTGACCCAGAAGTTTGTTCAGTGCGGTACGCATCGTTCGATGATGCCGTGGCCATGTTAAATCACCTGGGCCCTGGGGCGCTGATGGCGAAATCAGATATCGAATCGGCGTTCCGGTTGCTCCCGGTACACCCACAGGATCAGCGCTTGCTAGGTTTGGCATTTCAAGGGAGTTATTACATGGATAAATGCATGCCTATGGGTTGCTCCATTTCTTGTGCCTATTTTGAAATGTTCAGCTGTTTTTTAGAGTGGGCATTCACCAAGGCCACAGGGCATAAGCATGTTATGCACTATCTTGATGACTTCCTGTTCTTGGGAGTAGCCGGCGATACGAAATGTGCGCAGGCGCTGCACGACTTCTGCATCCTCATGAGGGAGTTTGGAGTCCCATTGGCACCAGGTAAGACGGTTGGACCATCTACTTCACTGGAGTTTCTGGGAATTGAGCTCGATTCTGTGGAGGGATGTTTCCGTTTACCGATGGAAAAGGTAGCCAAGTTTAGGGCTTCCTTGACGCAATGCCTGGGCAAGGAGAAAGTGACCCTGCACCAGTTACAACAAACAGTGGGTCAGCTTAACTTTGCTTTGAGGGTGATACCAATGGCCCGCCCCTTCTCACGCTCTATTGCACAAGCTATGGTTGGTCTCAAAGAGGGGCACCACCGTACGAGACTGTCGGCAGAGGTTCGCCAGGATATGCGCATTTGGTTGGCATCTCTGGTGGACTTCAACGGTCGAGTCGTGTGGAACAAGCCGCCAGCGTTTTCAGATGAACTAGGTCTGTGGACTGACTCAGCGGGGAGCGTGGGATTTGGCGCCATCTTAGGTAATCGATGGTCGGCGCAAACATGGCCGACGTGGTGGCACTCCAGCGGTCTCACAGGTAACATTGGGTTCTTGGAGTTATTCCCCATTTGGGTTGCTCTGATGGCATGGCCTGACGACTTCAGGGACCGCTCAGTGGTGTTTTGGTTCGATAATATGACTGTTGTCGAATGCATTAACCAACAGGCAGCACGCTGCAAATGGATCTTGAGATTGTTAAAAGAAGTTGTGCTGCTTTGCATGAGATTGAATGTACAGTTCAGGGCGAAACATGTGCCAGACGTACTGAATCATGCAGCTGATGCACTCTCTCGTTCATATATGCAGGCGTTCAGGGGTTATCTACCTACAGCGGACCTAGTGGCGGCACCATTCCCCGAAGCACTACGGCTAATCGGTGCCCCGGATTACAAGACCTCGTGGCAGCAAGCTTAGCCCCCAGGACAAGGAAGGCATACGAAGGAGCGTTTCGTTCCTATTGCACATCCACAGGGAGTCAGAGCTGGGGTCAGGAGGAATCCTTCCTGGGGTTCCTGGTAGCGCTGCACAGAGAAGGCCGATCAGCGGCAACGGCCAGTAGGCATAGGGCGGCCATTTCATTCATGGCGCAAGTGCATGGCATAAAAGACCCAACGGGTTCCTTTTTGGTTAAAAAGGCCCTTCGCGGCTGGCAGCGCCTCGAGGGTCACAAGCAGGATGCGAGGCGCCCGATTGGCTTACACAGGTTGTCTCTACTCGTAGCGAAACTAGACGAGACGTGCTCCTCCCATTTCGAAGCAGTTCTGTTCCGGGCAGCTTTCGCATTAGCATTCCATGGGGCTATGCGGGTGAGCGAACTGGTCGCAAGAAATAAGAAAGACGTTGAGGGAGGCTTGTGCAGGGATCACGTCCAAATTAGGGGTGATTCGATGGTGGTCTCGATAGCCAGGTCCAAGACCGACCAGGGGGCTATGGGAAATACTGTTGTCGTGCAGCGCGCGCGAGGGTCCCCCACGTGCCCGATAAAGTGTATAGAGGAATACTTGGCACTAAGGGCGGCTACATGGGGGGGGAGTTTGCTAAGGCACAAGGATGGCACCCCACTGACGAGGTTTCAGTTCCAGAGGGTGCTCGCACTGACAATCGCTGCTGCGGGCATGGACCCGTGCGATTTTGGGACCCACTCCTTTAGGATAGGGGCTGCTACTGAGGCTACAGCCAGGGGTCAGAGTGCGGAGGAAGTGAAACAGTTGGGACAATGGTCCTCGAATTGCTTCAAAAGGTATGTGCGATTGCACATGTTGTAAAGATCAATTGACATGCACTCACGCTTCTTGTCTTTTGTTTGAATTACAGTTTCGCGAGCCTGTCACGCGGGGCGGAATTTGCAGTCAACCCAGCACCAGGAGACCAGCGGTCAAGGATCACCGTCTGGAGGGAGAGTGGTATGGGTCATGGGCCACTCATATGTGAGGCGCGCCGGGGACGTATTCAAAGCAGGTGACGCGACTCACGCAGCTGGGGAATACGGGTACAGAGTGGCCTTCCATGTGAAGGACGGGCTCTGTTTTGACCAATTCGAATCATTTTTTGAGGGTCTCTTAGGGCGGCAAAGGTCACCGCCATCTGTAGTCATAGTACACCTGGGGAGCAATGACTTGGTGACACTGGGTAGACGAGTGTTGTTTGTACAAATTTTGTCTGCTGTTAGCTGGTTGGCTAAAAGAATCCCGGGGTGCACGATTGCCTGGTCCCACATGATTCCCAGGAAGGTATGGAGGGGGGGCCTTTCGGTGTCAGCACTGAACCATTCGGTGAAAAGGGTTAACAATAAAATTGGTAAATTGCTTCGCTCTTCGCAGTTGCATAGCATTCCTCACGGGTGTATTCGGGGTGATCTCATGTATCTGAATGATGGGGTTCACCTGTCCAGGGAGGGGAATGATTTACTCATAGGAGACTTCATAGCATGGCTAAGGGGTTTGAGGAAGCATGACCTTTAGGAGGAGTAGGGGGGGCCGGATAGTCGGTCAACTATCCGGCCTGTGGCGGTAAGGTCATGATCGGTGAGCAGTAATTTCAAGGTCCCTAGAGGGGGGCGCCACCCAGAATGGATGGGAGCGCCCAGGGGGAGGCGGCCATCGGCCCCTCCCACGGGGAGGCGGCACCCGCTAAGGATGTGTCGCCTAGGGGGAGACGGCCATAGGCCCCTCCCAGGGGGGAGGCAGCTAGATGCCCCTCCTACTAATTTCCTGGGGGCCGGATATCCACGACGGCGGATAGAGAGTGTGGGGATGGGGGGGGAGTCCACGCTGTCCTTCCTACAGATACCTCACACGGGAACTCGGACGACCTTTAAGATGGCGTCGAGTGGAAAGGGGGCCCCCACCACGACAAGGGAAGTTACCGTTGGCAACGAGGGTAGAGTCCTCTGCGCATGCGCCACTCACACCGTGAGGGCGAGAGTTTTGGTAGTAGGGATCTGACACCGGTTAAGACCTTGCCGTTGGCCCTTAATGCTAGGATGTACAATTTTAATTTAGAATGGATGCATTTGCAGGATGTTAGACTCGGCTAGGAAACCTTTGTATTAGCAATCTGTAAAGGTTAGCCAAAGAACATGTCTTCATCGAAATGTAATAAATGTAAAATTGTACATAATTATGAAACTTTTATTTAATGTTTTAAATTTTGTTTCATATTTTAATAAATACGGCCGGGAGGGTGACTCCCTCCCGCCTTCCAAAAGTTCAAACCTGTGTCCGACTTCTCCCATCCTTGGGGATTGTGTTGGGACGGGGTGGAGGGCATCCCGGCCATATGGAAAGGGGCGACCACTCGGTCCCCCCGAACGTATGGTTGGGTGCCCCGATCCCCCCGGGAAACCATTTTGGGCGGGGGGCGTGGCTCGGCTGGTATGCCCGAAGCGGCGTAGCCGGGGCACGCCTTTTCCCGCCCAAGAGGGGTTGTCCTAGACACCTACACCGAAGACCACGCCCAGTAGGTGTACCGGAGGAGGGTACACGCCCTCCCGCAGAAGAATAAATAGAGCGGGAATCCGAAGAAGCGTCCTCTTGTTCCTGTGCTCTGAAGGCTGCACCCACTTGTTGCTCGTGAGCCCTCGACGGAACAAGCAGCAATTTTGACCCACCCACCAGCCCCTTATGGCAATGTTTGTTTTAAATAAAGTTTTGCTAGATAGGCCTTTTTTCCTTTGTAGAAAAGTAAAGGAATGTGTAAGATAAGGATGTGACTTCTGCCTGTACGATAATGTTTTTCTTGGTAGGAGTGAGCAGTCGATGACACATCGAGGCGATGTCAGAATTTTTTCCTTCCTTAGTAGGTAACAACTGTCGTATTTATTTTGGTCGGGCGGTAAGGTCATGATCGGTGAGCAGTAATTTCAAGGTCCCTAGAGGGGGGCGCCACCCAGAATGGATGGGAGCGCCCGGGGGGAGGTGGCCATTGGCCCCTCCCACGGGGAGGCGGCACCCACTAAGTATGTGTCACCTAGAGGGAAACGGCATTAGGCCCCTCCCAGGGGGGAGGCGGCTAGATGCCCCTCCTACTAATTTCCCGGGGGCCGGATATCCGCAAAGGCGGATAGAGAGTGTGGGGATGGGGGGGAGTCCACGCTGTCCTTTCTACAGATACCTCACACGGGAACTCGGACGACCTTTAAGATGGCGTTGAGTGGAAAGGGGGCCCCCACCACGACAAGGGAAGTTACAGTTGGCAACGAGGGTAGAGTCCTCTGCGCATGCGCCACTCACACCGTGAGGGCGAGAGTTTTGGTAGTAGGGATCTGACACCGGTTAAGACCTTGCCGTTGGCCCTTAATGCTAGGATGTACAATTTTAATTTAGAATGGATGCATTTGCAGGATGTTAGACTCGGCTAGGAAACCTTTGTATTAGAGATCTGTTAAGGTTAGCCAAAGAACATGTCTTCATCGAAATGTAATAAATGTAAAATTGTACATAATTATGAAACTTTTATTTAATGTTTTAAATTTTGTTTCATATTTTAATAAATACGGCCGGGAGGGTGACTCCCTCCCGCCTTCCAAAAGTTCAAACCTGTGTCCGACTTCTCCCATCCTTGGGGATTGTGTTGGGAGGGGGTGGCGGGCATCCCGGCCATATGAATCCTGTCACACACTACAAATACTACTACACTTCCATGTGTACACTGGACCCTTAGTACGTCTCCCTAAAACTTCATCAGCTAACACCTCTTCTGCATCTCTGGAAACAAGTTTCTCTTTTTCCATCAGACAACTGTCTTTCACCTCATATGCTCGACCACTGGTGTCAACTGCATGCACCAAATCATTCTCCTGGAAGTAACTCTCCTCATTAAAAAATGGCTCAGAACTTGAACTATCCATTCTCCTGAAAATACTTCACGAAAATGAGTCCGATTAATTATTCTTTTCCATCTACTGTTCGATTTGAAAACATCAATTGCCTTGTTAAGTATCCTAATTCTATTGATTACTAAAATATTTTTTTTTCTTAACTTCGAAAGCCTGATCAACAATCTTCTCTACACTTTTCTTTTTCTTGTGGAAAGCAGCTCTCTGTTTACCTTTCTTCATATTTTTTAACACATTTAAAACTACCCTATTACGAAACATTCGTTTACGAATGTCCCTAAATTGGTTTTGTCTTTTATTACTATACATACTGTTCTCTCCTGGTCCAGTAGTAACACTTTTGGGGGGCCTCTCCTTCCTTTTCAAATTTGCTCTCTCCTTCTGTGTATTCTCTTTCTCATTAACATTTTTTTTTTACTCTACATATGTTCCGAAAAAAAGACTTAGTTGTCTTACCAGGAGCTTTTTTTGTGTTATTTGAAGTACTTGTTGTAGGGGAGTGCTTTAATTCCGTTGCTGTTTTTGTTTTTTTCCGTATGGCATCTTTCCTTCTCCTCTGCCTTGAAGGCATATTACCAAAACTTTTGAATTGTTGATGTCAATCTGTGGTAAAGAAAATAATAACACATTATAGACCAATATTAGCAAACAACAAAGGAATGACAATAAGCAAACGATATAAACACAAGTTTACAACATATCTACATGATTGCACATTATACCTGTGTTTCCTCAGATTAGGAAGCAGTTTCTGCAGATGAGGTGAGGCCTGTCCAGAAGCGCAGAGGAGGTGAAGCCTGTCCAGGGGAGCAGAGATGGTGTGGCCTGTGTCTAAGAATGCAGTCGACTGGACTTCATGAAGGCTCTCCCCCACACAGGCCTCATCTCCTTTGCACCCCTGGACACGCTTCCCTCCCACTACACTCTTGAACACAGGCTTCACCTCCTCTGCACCCCTGTACAAGCCTCACCTCATCTACAACCCTAAACAGGCTTCACCTCATCTGCACCCCTGGACAGGCCTCACCTCATCTACAGTATTTATTCCTTGTCAAAAATGTAAAAAACAATCATTTGCCCTAAAATCGTTTTTTGCATCACATTTAAGAAACACAGCACAGGTCCTATGTACAAGCATTCAATTTCACTACTGAAACCTCACTATTTCACAAAACACAATTCTTCTATCTTCCATATGTTGATATCAAGCATTTCCAAAAAACATGCCACAAAGCAACAAGAAAGAATCTCAATATGTTTCTTAATCTGAGGTAACACAGGTGACATCTTTCTAAAAGGTTCAAATATTTTTATTTAATGACGCAAAAACTATTAATTCCTCCTCAAAAATATAAAAGACATCCATTTACCCCAAAATCGTTTTTTAAATAACATTTTACAAACACAGCACAGGTTCTATCTACAAGCATTCCATGTCACTAGTGAAACTTCTCAATTTTACATAATGCAATTCCTCTATGCAGCAAAATCTATTTACCAAGCATTATCAAAAAACATGATACAAACCAACAAGAAAGAAGCTTAATCTGCTTCCTAATCTGAGGTAATGCAAGTGACATCATTGTAAAAGGTACAAATATATTTATTTAATGAGGCAAACACTATTAATTCCTTCTCAAAAATATAAAAATCATTCATTTACCCCAAAATCGTTTTTTAAATAACATTTTAGAAACACAGCACAGGTCCTATGTACAAGCATTTAATTTCACTACTGAAACTTCACTATTTCACAAAAGACAATTCCTCTATCTTGCATATGTTAATACTGAAACTTCACTATCTGCTTCCAAATCTTCTCCATAGAGCAAACAAGTCTCTATCTAAATTAAATGAATCATTACTTACCTTTACAAATGCTTTGGGAGATTGAGAACAGTGTCAGACACACACACCAATTTTTCATTAGCAGAGCAAAAGGTATTCACTCAAGACACTGCAAACATGACTGGCACAGAAAACCTCTAATTCTACACACATATGCCTCATTTCAACCAATCAAAACTCTTCCCTCACTATTTTCAAACCAACACCCTTCCCCCCCTCAGACCTTTCTACCTGTTACCATAGCAACTCCCTCCTTACTGAACTCTCAGGTTCAAAAGTTTATTCTACAATGTTGCAAATGAAGTCAGCAAGGATGTTTGGCCTCTCAATACACCAGCTTATCCGGTGCATTATTGCTTTAATTGACTTTTTCTTAACCATTCAAATTGCTTCTGTCACAAAACACAACCATGCACTCTAACTTTTAGTTTTCAACTATCTAAATCCACCAATCATTGCTTGTGATTCAAGAGTAGGGAAACTCCACAATTATTTTTTTGTAAACTCCTACTGTTCCAACTGCCATTTAATTCCCACACTTTATCTGACTGCACCAGAACCTTCTCTAACCATGTATTCTGTCTGGATTATTGGACATAGCTACATCCACTGGGCTCAAAGGTATGCAGCTAGCAGAAATTTTCAAAACCTTGATTTATCAAATGTGGAAATCAAGTGGATTGGCCAGAGAGGATTGAGATGTCACCAATTGATACCATTGGTGAAAACCTTTTTGCATCTGCCAAACCCTGACCTCTTAATAGTGCACTGTGGTGGAAATTATTTGGGCACTTTGACTGGGGTAGGTCTGGAAATGCTTTTAAAGGACACCTTTGGTCAAGTGATGACACTTTTTCCACAAACTGCCTTGGTATATCCCATATGGCTGAGATACCCGCCACCCCCTCTCAACACAATCCCCAAGGATGGGAAACCGGAAACAGTTCTGAACTTTTGGAAGACGGGAGGGAGTGACCCTCCCGGCCGTATTTATTAAAATATGAAACAAAATTAAAACATTAAAATAACAGTTTCATATTATGTACAATTTCATTACCACATTGCGATGTTTGGCTAACCTTAACATATTCTCTAATACAAAGGTTCTCCTAGCCGAACTAACATCCTACAAAACATCTAACTTGAAATTTTGAAATTGTACATCCTAACGTTTAAGGGCCAACGGCAAGGTCGTAACCGGTGTCAAGATCCCTAACCAGAAATATCCCCCTCACTTGTGAGGGGCGACCGCACAGAGGTGTACCTCGAGTGCAACTACCAATTTCCCTTGACTTGACGGGGGCCCCAATAAACTCGACGCCACTTAAAGGTCGTCCGAGGACTCGTGTGAGGAATCTAGAAGGTAGCGTAGACCCCCCCAAACCCCACACAACTTACCACATCTGCCGTCGCAGATGTCCTGGACCCGGGAAATTCTCCAGGAGGGGGCTGTAGCCCCTCCTACCCAGGAAGGGGCCTTGACCGCCTTTCCTTTCCTTTCGGCGGCCCATCCTTAGAAGGGACCGCCTTCCCCGTTGAGGGGCCAATGGCCACCTCCCTCGAGCGCTCCCATCCGTAATGGGTGACGCCCACTCATAGGGATCTTCCAATTAGTGCTCACCGATCATGACCTTACCGCCCGACCAAAGTAAATACGACAGTTCTAAACTAAATGACTAAATTACTTAAAAGACAGTTAACAGCAACAACTTTATTAAAAACATGCTACTGATCAACACTAAAGCAGGATTACTTTATTTGCAAAATATACCACAAATTGACCATTTCTTTATTGCATATTCAACTTCATCACGATAATAATCCGGACCTGCAAACAAAAGAGTTACCACATCAAACTTTATTCAAAACCACTTGCTGTCCTCAGGGGCTGGTGGGTGGGTCAAAATTGGCTCTTCGTTCCGTCTCGAGCTCACGTGCAGCGAGGTGGTGCAGCTTCAGAGCACAGAAACAAGAGGATGCTTCCTTGGCTTGTTGCTCTTTTTATCCGTCTTCAGGGCGGGCGTAAACCCGCCCCGGCCTGCCCCGAGGGCGTGGCCCGGCCGCGTCAGTGTCTAGGCCAGCCCACTCCAGGGCGGGAAAAGGCGCGCCCCGGCTACGCCGCTTCGGGCATACCAGCCGAGACTCGCCTCCCGCCCAAGATGGCTTCCCGGGGGGATCGTGGTACTCCGCCATACGTTCGGGGGGACCGAATGGTCGCCCCTTTCCATATGGCTGAGATACCCGCCACCCCCTCTCAACACAATCCCCAAGGATGGGAAACCGGAAACAGTTCTGAACTTTTGGAAGACGGGAGGGAGTGACCCTCCCGGCCGTATTTATTAAAATATGAAACAAAATTAAAACATTAAAATAACAGTTTCATATTATGTACAATTTCATTACCACATTGCGATGTTTGGCTAACCTTAACATATTCTCTAATACAAAGGTTCTCCTAGCCGAACTAACATCCTACAAAACATCTAACTTGAAATTTTGAAATTGTACATCCTAACGTTTAAGGGCCAACGGCAAGGTCGTAACCGGTGTCAAGATCCCTAACCAGAAATATCCCCCTCACTTGTGAGGGGCGACCGCACAGAGGTGTACCTCGAGTGCAACTACCAATTTCCCTTGACTTGACGGGGGCCCCAATAAACTCGACGCCACTTAAAGGTCGTCCGAGGACTCGTGTGAGGAATCTAGAAGGTAGCGTAGACCCCCCCCCAAACCCCACACAACTTACCACATCTGCCGTCGCAGATGTCCTGGCCCCGGGAAATTCTCCAGGAGGGGGCTGTAGCCCCTCCTACCCAGGAAGGGGCCTTGACCGCCTTTCCTTTCCTTTTGGCGGCCCATCCTTAGAAGGGACCGCCTTCCCCGTTGAGGGGCCAATGGCCACCTCCCTCGAGCGCTCCCATCCGTAATGGGTGACGCCCACTCATAGGGATCTTCCAATTAGTGCTCACCGATCATGACCTTACCGCCACAGGCCGGATTGTTGACCGGCTATCCGGACCCCCCACAACACTCCTACCTAAAGGTCATGTCTTAAAGTCTTTAGCCAAGCTATACAGTCTCCTATGAGTAACTCGTTCCCCACCCGGGACAAATGAACACCATCCCCCAAATACATACTGTCACCAGTAATACAACCATGCGAAATAGAATGCAGTGTACTGGAACGGAACAATCTACTCACTTTGTTATTAATTTTTCTTACTGAATGATTCAGAGCAGAAACAGAAATAGCCCCCCGCCATACTTTTCGTGGGATCATATGTGACCATGCAATCGTGCACCCTGGAACTCTCCTCGCCAACCAACTTACAGTGGAAAGCATCGCCTCAAGAAGAAGTCGTCTACCAGTGGTGACCAAATCATTGCCCCCAAGATGTACTATGACTATAGACGGCGGTGACCTCGTCCGCCCTAGCAAACCCTCAAAAAATGATTGAAACTGGTCAATACAGAGTCCGCCCTTTCCGTAGAAGGACACACTGTACCCGTATTCCCCAGCCACGTGAATCATGTCACCTGCTTTGAATACGTCCGCGGCACGCCTCACGTATGAGTGGCCCACGACCCACACCTCCTTTTTCACAGCCGGTGAAGTCTGACCGCTGGCCTGGTGTTGGGTCGACTGCATAGTCCGCCCCGCCTCGTAGGCTTGCGCAACTGAAACCAAACAAAAACAAGAAGCGTGAGTACATCATTACAGCTTCACAACATGTGCAACCGCACATACCTCTTATAACAATTGGAGGACCAACGCCCCACACGTTTAACTTGTTCAACATTCAGACCCCTGGCTGTAGCCTCTGTAGCAGCCCCTATCCGAAAGGAATGGGTCCCAAACTCGCCCGGGTTCAAGCCCGCAGCAGTAATCGACATCGCAAGCACCCGCTGAAACTGAAACCTCGTCAGTGGGGTGGCGTCAGCGTGTCTCAACAAGGTCCCCCCCCATGATGCCACCCTTTGTGCTAAATATTCCTCTACACAACTCACCGGGCACATGGAGGACCCGGGGATCCTTTGTATGATTATGCAATCACCCATCGCACCCTGATCGGTCTTGGACCTGACGAACGAGACAGTCATTGTCTCCCCTCTGATCTGAACGTGCTCTTGGCACAGTCCCCCCATCACGTCCTGCTTGTTCCTCGCCACTAGTTCGCTTACCCGCATAGCCCCATGGAATGCCAGCGTAAAAGCGGCTCGGAATAACACTGTTTCATACTGGGATGAACATGTTGCAGGGAGTCTAGATAATAACAGGGCCAACCTATCCAAACCTATCGGGCGCCTTTCATCTACTCTGCGACCCTCAAGGCGTTGCCACCCACGTAGCGCTTTTTGCACAACGAAAGACGCTGTCGGGTCCTGGATCCCATGAGCCCTAGCCACAAAGGAAATGGCGGCCCGATGCCTCTGGGCCGTAGCCACTGATTTGCCTGCCTGACGTAAAGACAGCAGGAATTTTACTACCAACTCCTCCTGGCCCCAAAGCTCCCCTCTAGCCGCCCCCAAAAAGGCCCAATAGGAACGGAACGCCCCTTCATATGCCTTCCTCGTCCTGGGTGCTAAACTCTCTCCCACGAGGTTCTGTAATTCGGGGCACCGAGAGACCAGAGAGCTTCGGGAAAGGGTGCTGCCACCGGGTCCGCTGTGGGCAGAAAACCCCAGAAGGCCTGCATACTAAAACGAGAAAGCGCATCAGCCGCCTGGTTCATCACCCCCGGGACATGTCTTGCCTTAAATAGTACATTCAATTGCATACACAATAACACAATTTCCTTGAGCAATCTTAGAATCCATTTGCATCGTGCTGCCTGGCTATTGATACACTCAACAACGGTCATGTTATCAGACCAGAATACCACAGAGTGATCTCTGAACCCCTCGGGCCAAGTTCTCAGGGCCACCAGAATGGGAAAAAGTTCCAGGAAAGCAATGTTACTTGTCAGACCACTATCATGCCACCATGACGGCCATTTTTGTGCTGACCACTGAGTGCCGAATATGGCACCAAAACCAATATTCCCTGCCGAATCTGTCCACAGCCCCAGCTCCTCAGAGGACACGGCCGGTTTGTTCCAGACAATTCGACCATTGAAATCCGCCAGAAATGCCAACCAAATGCGCATGTCCTGGCGAACCTCTGCCGAGAGCCTTGTGCGATGATGACCCTCCTTCAGGCCGACCATGGCTTGAGCGATCGAGCGAGAAAAGGGGCGGGCCATCGGTATAACTCTTAGGGCAAAATTCAACTGTCCCACCAATTGCTGTAATTGATGTAGCTTAACCTTAGACTCACTTATACACATTTGCAGGGATGCCCTGAATCTTAACACTTTGTCACCTGGTAAACGAAAACAACCTTCTTCGGAATCGAGCTCGATCCCCAGAAACTCGAGGCAAGTCGAGGGACCCGCAGTCTTACCTGGTGCCAATGGCACGCCAAATTGATTCATCAAGACACAAAATGCAGTCAAAGCCTGTCCACATTCCGGATCCCCGGCTGCCCCCAGAAACAAAAAGTCATCGAGATAATGCATAACATGTTGAAACCCCGTCTTCTTTGTGAAGACCCATTGCAGGAAGCAACTGAACTTTTCGAAATATGCACACGATATAGAGCACCCCATCGGCATACACCTATCCATGTAATAGTGACCCTGAAACATGAAACCAAGGAGACGCTGATCGTCTGGATGTACCGGGAGCAACCGGAACGCTGACTCGATATCAGATTTTGCCATCAGCGCACCGGGCCCCAGGCGATTCAATATGGCTACGGCCTCATCGAAGGATGCGTACCGCACCGAACACACTTCCGGGTCTATCGCATCGTTTACTGAAAGACCACGTGGGGCTGATAAATTATGTATCAGCCGAAACTCACCCGGGTCCTTCTTGGGGACCACCCCTAAAGGGGAACAAACAAAGTTAGCAACTGGTGGCGCATTAAATGGACCGGCGACTCGACCTCGAGCCACCTCCTTCCCGATCTTTTCCTGTACCACGGTCGTATGCTGTAAGACCGATATCTGGTTTTTACATTTTGCTATACCCTGAAACTCCCCCACTGGGATGCGGAAACCATATGAAAATCCATTCCGTAACACCCCAGCGGAAGCGTGATCCGGGTATTCGCTGAGCCAGGGAATCATTGCCATGGTATCAATCGGAGTAGGTAAAGGCGCCCCTCGGACTATGTCAGACCTGTTTGGCGCCTCCTCTACCCCCGTTATCACCCGTTTTGGCTCTGCACATGGACTCAGGATGGGATGATTGCCCACACCCCCCACATTCGTGCCTAAATTTACATGACCCCTGGGGCCTAGTACATTTCCCCCTGTTAAAGTTCCAACAAACCCCCCTTTTTCCTGTGTTGCCGGTTGGCCTCGAGTGATTGTCGTTACTCGTACCTGATCGAAAGGGCGTCCCCGCATATTGGCGGGAGGATTCATCAACGTTACTCCCTACCAATGGCACCTTCAACATACCAGAATCCTCCATTTTGGACCAGGACACAGAATCATAACAATCCCAAGTTAAGTTTTTATCATGCTCTTTCGCTTTTCTGAAAATATTATCGTAACAAAACCAATTGTTGCCCTCGTGAGATACTGAATACCCCATGATCCGTGACTGATAAATCGGCAATTCGGGCAGCAACTCGGGCCTACGTTCACCCAAGATGGATGTAAAAACCCCCCATGCTTTGCCCCAATTACCAATGTTTTCATTTACCTTAAAGGCGGCCATCTTTGCGCGCCAAACACTCGGATGCATGAGCTCCTTCTGGCTCTTAACATGCTCCATCTCATAATGATCGGTAAGCAACGAGAAGATGTTTATATACTCCCCTGCCCATATCTTCTCCTTGATAGCCAGAGGGACATGTTGACCCAACTTTTCCCTTCGAGAGGGAGCCGACTCATCCCTCGCTATCGGCAATGGCCGCTTACCTGAACCGGAAGCTGTATCTGCGACTGGACCTGACCCAGGTGGTTTCTCTACTGCCGCAGCCGGCGATGGTGCCTTCGTCGCTTCCCTTGTTTCCCGCAGCTGCTTCATCAACACCTGCGCGTCGTCAGCCGTGGCGCCCTTGCTACCTTTTCCCAACCACGCTGCTAATTGTGCTGCCAGCTCGGGCGGCATATCCTCCCCGGACACGGGGGTGACCACCACGGGAATCGGATTCCCTTCCTCCGGCACAGGAGTGGGTGCTTCGAGTGGGGTACAGGGAACTGGGACGTCTCCCCCAGCTGCTCCCCTTCTGGGCCTCTTGCCTTTTCCTCCTGGAGCTGCTCCTGCCAGAGGACGTTTCGGCCCCCCTTCCTCGTCTTTCTCCGCCATTCGCTTCTTTAGGTCGGTCACCTCCTTCATGAGAACACGCAGCATCTGGTCGGTAGTCATTCGCTTTCCCGCCTTCTTAGGCATTTTCCGACAGAGTATCTGCAAAACAAACAAGAAAGATTACAACGCTCAAAATTGGCTCTTCGTTCCGTCTCGAGCTCACGTGCAGCGAGGTGGTGCAGCTTCAGAGCACAGGAACAAGAGGATGCTTCCTTGGCTTGTTGCTCTTTTTATCCGTCTTCAGGGCGGGCGTAAACCCGCCCCGGCCTGCCCCGAGGGCGTGGCCCGGCCGCGTCAGTGTCTAGGCCAGCCCACTCCAGGGCGGGAAAAGGCGCGCCCCGGCTACGCCGCTTCGGGCATACCAGCCGAGACTCGCCTCCCGCCCAAGATGGCTTCCCGGGGGGATCGTGGTACTCCGCCATACGTTCGGGGGGACCGAATGGTCGCCCCTTTTCAATATATGTCAAAGACAGAAATGGAACTGGTCCAACCAAATTTGTCCACAATTTGAGAAATCACGGAAACATGTGAATAAATCTGTTTCTGCTTACATGAGATACTATGGAATGGCTTCAATATACAACAATAACTTGCGTTACAACATGCAAGATATCTACAGAGGAGATTGTGTGCACTTCTCAGATGAGGGGAATAGAATATTCCTCCTGAATTTAAGACTGTGGATTGGAACCTACTTGTAGGTACCTAAATCAGACACAGAACCCAAAAGCTCTTTTCAGGGCTACCCTACCTCTGATCTCTCAAAATGATTATTTTACTCTAACTTTTTTCACTATTTTTAACCAAAGTATGCTCCCCGGTACTTCCCCGGTGCGCTCCCCGGATGCGCGTACCGGGCGCTCCCCCCGCGAAAATTACAAAAAATAAGATTTTTTTTTTGCCTATATAGGCCTCCTAAGCCCCCCTCAGAAACCCTAGGGGTCAGGGGCTGTCTACCATGCCCCCTTCTACCCATTCCCAACGTTGTTTGTCCTCCATCTTGTTTCTCAATTGTACCGAAACACAAGATGGCGGACTCCCGTAGCGCTCCCGGAACGCGTACCGGAGCGCGCACCGGTAATCGCTCCCAAAAAATGTGGGAATTTAATTTACATAAAAACCACAGGAGACACTTTCACCAAATATAGAATAGGCCCTACTACATAGCAGTCCCTACCTTTTTCCCAAATTTGGTGGTATTCCATTGAGCCATTTAGGCTGTAGCCCTGTCTAAATATCCTGAGGTAAATTACATGACAAAAACACATATGAAAGTGTTGGAATTTACAACCAATTAAAATGTTACTTACATTTTGTACTTTTATGTGCTGACATTTGATTGGTTAAGTACATGAATATATATGAAAAATGAAAGGGAAACACAGCCATTTTGACTAATACTACCTGAGGTACATTTTGAAAGAATTTTGACAGAAAACTTCAACTACTTTGAAAAAGGTAAGTTGTTAATTTGGAAGGGGAACTATGTTGTGCACCCTAAGTTAATTTGTGAAAACGTTTTCTGATAGTTATATACTGTCCCTGTGTAAGAGTTAGAGATTGAGATAGACTTCTCTGTTATAGTTATGGATTGAGTTAGGCTACTCTGGTATAATTATGAATTTACTTAGGTTTCATCACATGCACTTTTTAATAGTTCTACTTCTTGCCTGAAACCATACACTTCCCAAAAATTACTTCACTGTTAAAAACACAGAAGTACCTGTCTGAACTTAAACCCAACAGTACCCTAACTGTACTGATATGGTTATTTTTTATGCAATTTTCAGAAAGAAAATGGAAGGAGAAAAACAATCAAATGTTATTTCTTTCGAAGTAAAGGTGGAAAATCCAGAAGAACAAAAAGATGAATTTGATTTCATGGATGACTCTTTGGACCAACAGTTAATAGAATGTTTTGAACAAATAGAATCATGTACTAATAATTATGAAGAAATTCCGGACAATATTATGTTAGAAGTTTTATTAAATTTTGAAAAAGAATCAGAAGAATACATTTATATTTAATAATTTTAAATTGTTTGAGACATTATTCATTTTTATATGTAATTCATGAAGTAGTACCAGAATGATTATATTATAAAGTGAGACTTATAGTATACTGTGCAACTTTTTTGTGTTACATAGTAAGTTTACTCATAGTTAATACCTTTCTCCCACTATATTATCTCCAATGTGTATTTTACATCTCTTTTCGATTATAAGGGAGCAGGATAGACTACCCATGATCCCCTAGGACTTCTCAGGGAGTGCTTAAAGGATCTGTTTCTGCTTTCCTGACAGACTATGGTATGGATTCCATATACCACAATAACTTCTATAACAACATGCAAGATATCTACAGAGGAGACGGTGTACATTAAATTTAAGTCTCTACATTGGTACCTATATGTAGGTACTTAAATAAAAAAAATAAAAAACAACAAAAAGAACATTTTTTTAAAACAGCTACTTTTTAAAAAAACTGTCATTCTTTTTTCCCGATGGTACGCTCCCCGGTAAGCTCCCAGGTGCGCGTACCGGGCGCTCCCCCCGCGAAAAAAAAAAAAAAAAATGTATGCCCCGCGGGGCTCTTTTATGGCCCCCACATCAAACCTAGGGGGTCAGGGGGGGTCTACCCTGCCCCCTTTTGGTAATTTCCCCCATTGTTTTTGCCACCTCTTGTGTCTTGATCCTATCGAGACACAAGATAGGGGCCGCTCCGGACTGTTTGGAATGTTTACAGACACCCGAGAGCAAATCAGCTTTCCGCGCGCGAACTTGCGTAGCGCGCTGGTACACGCCCCGGTGCGCGTAAAGAAGCGCGCTTATAGATTAATATATTTTTTTGAACCTAAATTACTCAAAATCCACTGGAGCACATATCTTGAGACATAGCAAAGGCACATCGGGCTACCAGTCCCTACAATTTTGCCAAGTTTGGTGGAAATCCATTCAGCCGTTCGGGCTAAAAGTGAGTTCGACCGCCCTATGGAAATTAACATGTGGAAAACATGTTTTGGGACCCCCCTTTTATCTCACCCCCTGCTTGACGAATCCCCCCCAAACTTTTAGAGAAGGACCGGAGCGCTGCGAGGCAAAGTTGAGGAACTTTTCAGGCAGATTCCTCAACCGGCGCCAAAGTTATTCACAATAGAATGTTGAGATTTTGTATTGAAAATAATCCTAGCTAGGTAATATATATATATATATATATATATATATATATATATATATATATATATATATATATATATATATATATATATATATATATATATATATATATATATATATTACCTACTGGCGGTCGCCAGTAGGTATATATAGTTAGGATTTTTTCTCTATGGGATTTTTGAACATTCTATGTCTAATAACTTTGGCGTTTGTGGACGGAATTGGCTGAAATTTTCAGGAAAATGGAACATTTTGTTTCTGAGCAGCCCCTGACAATTTGGGGGGGTTTCATCAAGGGGGGGGCGAGAAAAAAGGGGGGTCCCAAAACGCATTTTTCCCATGTTAATTTCCATAGGGCGGTTGGCCTCACTTTTAGCTCGAACGGCTGAATGGATTTGCACGAAACTTGGCAAAATTGTAGGGACTGTTAGCCTGATGTGCCTTTGCTAGGTCTCAATATATGTGCTCCAGTGGATTTTGAGTAATTTAGGTTCAAAAAAATATATATATCTGGGCGGAGCCTAACCACACATCTGATCTGATTGGCTGTCAGCACTTCATCCAAGAAGTGTTGGCAGCCATCTTGGGACCAATATACATGATAGCACCTCATTAAAAAGCATTGTAGTTAATAGAGGGTTTTAGGACTTTAGTTACATTATAAATCATTTGTTGATGGTACCATACTCGTTTTAGGAATTGTGGTGGGTTCTAAGGTGATTTTACCATGTGAAAAAACCTTCTGCTGTGATATCATGAATATTGTTTGAAAGAAAACTAATATCTCATGATTTTCCCACAGTGGTTTGGAAGGGGATCTATAAGCTAAACTGAAAGCATATTTTCTGTAAATTCACATTATCTTTCTCAGTCATGTGAAAATGAAGTCTGACATTCTCAGTAAAACATGTACATCCAACAAGGACAGAGACTGTCAGTTGATTCCTTTGTGTTCTACTGCAGCCTCCTAGAGTGTTCTAAAGAACAACTAGAGCGCTAACAGTCCTACTTATTACAAAGGTATGGCACACCTGAAGCCATCTTGATTGGAATAAAGTGGTAACTCTTAAAACATTTAATTTAAAAAGAAACAACATGAAGGGGTATGTTTTGCCATAGAAAGTATGATTAGTGCTGCAGAATGAAAAATTAGGGCACATTTTGAGTGACTTCTCAAATCCTTTTCTATTTCATTAAAACATTCTGACATGCAGTCTCCCAAAATGGCCACCAGAGACAAAAGAGCCCAAATGTAGCCCAAATATCACCCAGATGTAGCCCAAGTATAGCCCAATGACAGAATGTCCCAGAGTGTTCTAAAGAACAACTAGAGCGCTAACAGTCCTACTTATTACAAAGGTATGGCACACCTGAAGCCATCTTGATTGGAATAAAGTGGTAACTCTTAAAACATTTAATTTAAAAAGAAACAACATGAGGGGGTATATTTTGCCATAGAAAGTATGATTAGTGCTGCAGAATGAAAAATTAGGGCACATTTTGAGTGACTTCTCAAATCCTTTTCTATTTCATTAAAACATTCTGACATGCAGTCTCCCAAAATGGCCACCAGAGACAAAAGAGCCCAAATGTAGCCCAAATATCACCCAGATGTAGCCCAAGTATAGCCCAATGACAGAATGTCCCAGAGTGTTCTAAAGAACAACTAGAGCGCTAACAGTCCTAATTATTACAAAGGTATAGCACACCTGGAGCCATCGTGATGGGAATAAAGTGGTAACTCTTAAGACATTTAATTTAAAAAGGAACAAAATGAGGGGGTATATTATGCAATAGAAGGTATTATTAGTGCTGCAGAAAGAAAAATTAGGGCACATTTTGAATGACTTTTCAAATCCTCTTCTATTTCATTAAAAAATTCTGACATGCAGTCTCCCAAAATGGCCACCAGAGACAAAAGAGCCCAAATGTAGCCCAAATATCACCCAGATGTAGCCCAAGTATAGCCCAATGACAGAATGTCCCAGAGTGTTCTAAAGAACAACTAGAGCGCTAACAGTCCTACTTATTACAAAGGTATGGCACACCTGAAGCCATCTTGATTGGAATAAAGTGGTAACTCTTAAAACATTTAATTTAAAAAGGAACAAAATGAGGGGGTATATTTTGCCATATGAATTATGATTAGTGCTGCAGAAAGAAAAATTAGGGCACATTTTGAGTGACTTCTCAAACCCTCTTCAATTTGATTAAAAAATTCTGACATAGTCTCGCAAGATGGCCACCAGAGACAAAAGAGCCTAAATGTAGCCCAAATATCACCCAGATGTACCCCAAGTATAGCCCAATGACAGAATGTCCCAGAGTGTTCTAAAGAACAACTAGAGCGCTAACAGTCTTACTTATGACAAAAGTATGGCACACCAGAAGCCATCTTGATTGGAATGAAGTGGTAAGTCTGAAAACACTCAATTTAAAAAGGAACAACATGAGGGGGTTAATTTTGCCATAGAAAGTATGATTAGTGCTTCAGAAAGAAAAATTAGGGATCATTTTGAGTGACTTCTCAAATCCTCTTCTATTTCATTAAAAAAATTCTGACATGCAGACTGAAACATGCACTTTGAATACCAGCAGCAGACGTCCCTGGTGAGCAGTAGCTTTACTACAGTGATCTAATGTGCAACTAGAGTGCTAACATTCAGAATTTATGGCAAATGTGTGACACATCTGAATGCCTTCTTGATGGAACCAAAGTAAACAAGCATTGAAAATGCAATAGATCTCGCCCTCATTTAAGTTAAAGCCATTCTGTTTGTAATGAGGTGGCTTTTTAGCTTTGCTTTTATTAGTGTTTTTTCAACTTTCATGTAAATAACGCACCGTTTTCACCAAATCGACTTTGCCCAAGCACACCCTTCCCTTCGGCCAACAAATCCCAAAAATCCGGCACACCTGCCGATCCACTCTCCCTACAGCTCACCCAAGCCCCGTCCCTCTAGCGCAACTGGAACACCCCAAATTCACCTTCTCCATGCGCACCAAAAACTCCCATTGAATAACATGACAATTCGCTACTCCGCACAAAAATTGCTCTTTAAAGCACTTCCACTGCTCCGATCCGCTTCAAACTTGGCTGGACAATAGTTCCAGCGATTCCCTAACATCTCACCAAAAATCAGCCCAATCCATACACTGGAACGGGGACGAATTTCAACCCGAATATGCGCCCCCCGCAAACACAAAAAAAAGCCATAAAACGGCCAAATCTCGACCAAAAACCGCCAAAATCCCTCAAAACCTTGCCAACACCAATACGCACGAAACTGAACCGGCCCCTCAGCCCTAGGCTCCGGGAACCCTACTTAATTGACCCAAAAGCCCTAAAAAAGCAACATAATACACACGAAAACGCCCTAACAACCCTAAAATGCATATAAGTATATGTATGCATGCATTTATGTTTGTATTTATATGTAGATATACAGATGATATATGTTTATATATGTATGTATATATATATATTCACTGAAAAAACCATAGGCTATAGACCATATATAGTTAGGATTTAGCATTTACAAAACCTTGAAAATTCACTGAAAAAAACGTAGGTTATAGACCATATATAGTTAGGAATTAGCATTTACAAAACCTTGAAAATTCACTGAAAAAACCATAGGTTATAGACCATATATAGTTAGGAATTCGCATTTACAAAACCTTATTTTACTCACACAAAACCATTGAAATTCCATATATAGTTAGTTGCACTAACTATATATCGCGCACCCGCAATCCACTGCTGATGATGTCACATATTACATCATTCATGACATGGTCAGTGACATCACTGATGACATCACTGATGACATCTCAAATGACATCACTGATGACATCACTGATGACAACATCCAGTGACTGTATGTTTCTGTAAAGTTAAAATATGTCTTACATATTGAAGAATGAGTGGTATGTTTCTGTAAAGTTAAAATATGTCTTACATATTGAAGAATGAGTGGATGTATAAGTGTCTGGATGAAGGATTTAGTAGGTGCATGACTGACTGTATGAGTGAGTGATTAAATGTGTCTCACTGAGTGCATGGGTTAGTGACTAAACTGTCTTAATTTGTGCATCATTATGTCTGTTGTTCTGTAAACTGTTGCATGTGTTGATAAGTAGCTATATGAGTAACTATATGGGTTATTGATTGGTTGCCCAAGTATTTGTATGGGATACTGAGTGTGTGTGTGGGTGGCTGGGAGGTGTATGACTCTGTGCATAGATGTGTGAGCAGTTGATTCACTAGATGTATGGTTTCAAAAGTGCATGTGGAAACAGCTGTATGGGCGGTTGACTGTGTGCATGAGTGTATTGGTGAGTGAATGGATATCTCAGTGCTACATGTCAAAGTAAGTACATATGTAAAACACAGTACATGTGAGAGTTGACATATATAAATAACTGTGCATAAGAGCCAGTGAATGTGTGAGTGGCTGTATGGATCATTGTGAACTTGTATCAGGGATTGTATAAGAGAGTTAATATGTGTTAGTATATGTTTGAATAAGTAAAGTTTGTATAACTGTATAGTTGAGGAAATGGAGGTGTGATTGATTCTTTGATTGACTGACTAGGTGTGTGAGTAACTCCATGGATGAGTGACAGTCTGTGAGTGTCTGTTTACACTGATTGTATCTAAGGTTATATTAGAGTCTGAAGAGGTTCATCGTATTATCACATGAATGATATCATCAGTGATGTGATCAGTAATGTCAAATGAGATGTCATCAGTGATGTCATCAGTGATGTCATTTGAGATGTCATCAGTGATGTCATTTGAGATGTCATCAGTGATGTCATCAGTGATGTCACTGACCATGTCATGAATGATGTAATATGTGACATCATCAGCAGTGGATTGCGGGTGCGCGATATATAGTTAGTGCAACTAACTATATATGGAATTTCAATGGTTTTGTGTGAGTAAAATAAGGTTTTGTAAATGCGAATTCCTAACTATATATGGTCTATAACCTATGGTTTTTTCAGTGAATATATATATATATGTATATATATATATATATATATATATATATATATCTCAATATTTTCTGCAACTATATTTTTCTACATTTTTGTACTTACCTGTTTAAGTATAGGGAGTCGCTTTCTATATTTTTGCATCAATATTTTTTACTTCTATATTTTTAACATCAATATTTTTTCAGTGAACCGCCTATAGTAAATGAGCGACTGGCAGTAGTGAGTAGGAAGTGTTGCCATTTCTCCCAGTTAATCTGCACACCTGATTGATGGCAAAATGCAAGAACTCCTGAAGGACATCATTCAGGCTGCGGTAAGGATCATGAAAATAAAAAGTCATGTCATCCACATTTTGTGAAATCAGCAGCTGTCTGGTAGAGTAGAGGAGTGTATAGACGCTATGATGCTGTCGCAGCTTAGCAGCAAGTGGCTCTAATGTTAAAGCAAAAAGTAATGCGACAGCATGGCATACACATTCGCCATAGAACAACCATTAAGAGTCCCATTCACTAGAATTAAAAGCCTTGGCGGCATCCAAAAAAATAGCCACCGCAGCCAAATCATGATCAATGTTCTGCATCACAGCAAATAAGGTCCTCAGAATATATGTGGTGGAGCGCCCAGGAATAAAGCCTGATTGAACTGGGAAAACTAAAAATTTCATAAGTAGGGAAAAGCGATTTAGCGAGCTCTTTGACTAATATTTTAATATCACAATTGAAAAGGGACATTAGCCTATAGGAATCACAACTTTCAGGCGGTTTAGCAGGTTAAAGTAATGTTATAAACAGATATTCACACATAAGAGGGTAACTGACCCTCCTTTTTTGCCTTCTGAAATACTGAGACCAGTACAGGAGCTAAAATATCAACATATGTCTTATAGCTTTCAGATGGTAGTGTTGTGTAGTTCCTACAAATCAATATAGGATCTGCGCATTTAGACAACATAAACTAAGGAATTGGTGTCCTTAAAGACACCAGGCACGCCGGAAGGATATGTCAGTCTGTTGAACCAGCTACCTCACAGTGCCCCTATAAGCCACACAACCTTACCAAGGAGCAAATAGCTTCTGGCAACTATCGAACATGACAACCTTGATCCCTCACATATCATGGAAACAGTACAGTACTTTTCGCTCAGTCACTTGGTCTCAGAGATATATACAAAATAAACGATGGGGACATTTTCAATAAGCATTTATTGAACCAGCGTCATTCTAGTATGAAATATGTGTGCTGCAACAAGCATTAGACAGAAACAGATATAAGCAGTTATAAACACCAACAGAGTAAATAAAAGGTAAAACTCTACCATGGTGCTAAAACAATGAATTTATATGTAGTCATACAGTTCCAGGCAGTAATCATGAATACTCCTATGATGCCACACCCTAACTAGATGTACCTACGTGTACCTAGCAAGTATGTTGGTGTATAGCCAAGAATCCCCCTAGGAAAGAGCCACACCATTACCTGATGGGTGAGAAGAAAGAACCCCGTCTTGGTCTCAAATTTGACAATCCACAAGAGATATCAGGCCACTGCATGCTGGAGGTTCTGAGGGCAGGAACTTCAGCGTCTTACATCAGTGTGTAACGTGTAAGCTTGTTCTCCTCTCCCTTGCCCATTGAAGATGTACCCTCATTGGTTCCACCTAGATGTCATAGTCAGGCGACTCACAAGCCTTGAATTGATGTATCACCTCCCTGAATTTATCAATGGTAACTTCCTGACCTAAGACATTTCTCTGTGCAATACTTAGCAAGCCCAAGGATACATCTTCCAGATAGGAATCTGTGTCAATGGGAGCTACCCTTCTAGACATGTAGAGGGACTTAAAAAAGGATGTGAAGGTTTGAAGGATACCTTGGGTATCCATCTGCATTTGAGTCATCATGAACACTTGGAATTTCATTACCATTCACCGGGAACCTAGTCATCAAGCTCGAAGTATGTCTTACCATAGACATTGGCCACAGCATATTTACCCACTGGATTCAAGCTAGTCAGAATGATAAGGGGTGTTACTGCGAAACCGGTTCCAGGATGCTTGTTTCTGGTACAGGGAGGACCTGGTTTGGCAGTTTTGACTAGACTGTTCCCATGAGGAACAGGGTGAAGACTAATTTGCATATAGCTGGGTCTGAACTAGGGTGAGGAAGTCAGCTAAAGAACGATGATGGATTGAACCCGAATCTGTGACTGGGGGTGAGTGTCTGAAAGGTTTCAGCGCTCCTTCCATCATCTCCTTGTGTTTGATTAGTTCACTCTAAGTTGGCAGGGTATGCCCAGACGTGAGTCCCTTGCTCACTTTGCCACTGGATTCAAGATAGCCTGGCTGATGATGGGTGTTACCCTGAAACCGGTCCCAGGCTGCTTGTTTCCAGTCCAGGGAATACCAGGCTTGGCAGTTCAGGCTGGACTGTACCCATGAGTAACAGGGTCAAGACCGATTTGTATATGGCTGGGTCTGAGCTGGGGTGGTAAACTGAGCTAAACAATGATGATGGATCGATCCAGATCAAACAGTGACTGGGGGTGAGATTCTGGAAAGTTCCTGTGCTCCATTCATCATCTGTTTGTGTTTGCTTTATTCGCCCTAAGTTGGCAGGGTAGCTCAGGTCTAGGTCTCTTGCTCACTTTCCCACTGGATTCAAGCTAGCCTGGCTGATAAAGGGTGTTACCCTGACATTGGTCCCAGGATCAGGGAAGACCAGGGTTTTGCAGTTCGGGTTGGATTGTTCCCATGAGGAACAGGGTCAAGACCGATTTGCATATGGCTGGGTCTTAACTGGAGTGTCAAAGTGAGGTACAGAATAATGATGGATTCAACCCAGATCTAACAGTGACTGGGGGTGAGTGTATGAAGAGTTTCAGCACTCCATCCATCATCTCTCTGTGTTTGCTTTGCTCACCCTAAGTTGGCAGGGCATGCCCAGGCATGGGTCCCTTGCTCACTTTGACTCTGGATTCAAGCTAGCATTGCTTATCAGGGGTGTTACCCCGTAACCTGTCCCAGGATGCTTGTTTCTGGTCAAGGAAAAAATTTGGCTTGGCAGTTTGGGCTTGACTATTCCCATGAGGAACATGGTCAAAACTGATTTGCATATGGCTGGGTTTAACTGGGGTGGGGAATTGAGCTAAAGAAATATGATGGATTCAATTCAGATCTGTGACAGGCGTGAGTGTCTGAAAAGTTTCAGTGCTCCGTTCATCATCTCCTTATGTTTGCTTTGTTTCTTCCTAAGTTGGCAGGGTATGACCCTGGATTCAAGATAGCCTGGCTGATCAGGGATTTTACCCCTTATCTGGTCCCAGGATGCTTGTTTCCGATCCAACGAAGGCCTGGTTCACCAGTTCAGGCTGGACTGTTCCCCTAAGGAACAGGGTCAAGACTGCTTTGCAAATGGCTCGGTCTGAACTGTGGTAGCAAAGTGAGCTAAGGAGCGATGATGTATTCAACCCAGATCTGTGACTGGAAGTAAGTGTCTGAAAAGTTTCAGCGCTCTGTCCATCATATCCTTGTGTTTACTTTCTAAAAGTGGCATTTTCAAACAAATAATTTAAAAACATCGCCCTATAAAGATGGGTTATTACATTCTAATTTTAGAGAGCCTAAATTCCATTTCTCTCTCTTGTCCCAATGGAAAGTTATACTTGTAAGATGTTACAAAGCAACTCCTATGTTAGCTAATGGGGAGAATAGCCTTTCGGTAGGGAAACCCGAAATTGGCAGCATTTCACTATCACAACTTGTCACACAGACCAGGACATGACCTACCTTTCACATACACTGCATCCCTGCCCCCTGGGAGGACCTTGGCACTACCTGACGGATGCCTTACATGTCCAAAAAGGGTAATTTAGGGCCTGCCAAGTGGGGCACTTGCCAGGTCAAGATGGCAGTAAAAACTGCACACAAACACTGCAGTGGCAGGTCTGAGAACCCTTGTAAAGGCTACTTGCGTGGAGGGCCGAACCAGTGCTACTGGCCTACTAGTAGCATTTGATTTACAGGCTCTGGGCACACACAGTGCACTGTACTAGGGACTTAATAGTAAATCAAATAGTAAATAATGGAAACACCAATGCATACCATAATTTAAAGAAGGAACACTTGCATTTTAACACTGAACAGCAGAAAGAAAGTGAAAAGAGGCACTAAACCAGCAATACGAAGCCCAACGTACCATTAAAAAGCGAAGGCCAGATAGCCAGAAAACAGAGTAAACAGGCCAAAAGATGCAGAGTCTTAAAGTTTTCTTTTCATTTTTCATGAGCCTGCTCTTAAAAAATGTTTTTGCTACCATTCAAATAGGGAAGGGGTCCCTGAGGGACCCCTTCCACTTTGCGAATGAGTTACCATCAGGCTGAATCTGATGGTAAACTGCAAATATTTTGAGACTGATATTTGGTCACAAAATATTCATACATACCCCTGTGATTGGGTATTAGGAAGCGACACCCTAAACAAGTCCCTTCCTCATACCGAATCACAAACCCTTTTAAATTTTGCAACATTTTACTGAATCACAAAATAGTAGTTTCTTTTTAATTAGGAGGCTCACACAAAGTCTCTGGCTCTATGCCAGTGGCTCAACATCTTTTACGAAAAAGAACGAAAGGAAGTCACATTGACAATATTCTTTCTGAATATACTATGTGTGATGCAAACAAGCTACGCATTTCAATTTTCATAAAAACATTGACTTAATTCAGAATAGGAAACCAATAACAACTATTTCAGCCAGAGAAAGCATTCATGGTTTGATCCCCGGCACCGGCGGCAGGTTAGCCCAGCACCATGTGATTCTGGGCAATAGCTTGCTTAATCTTCCTGACGGCCCCCAGTGCTGGGACACCTTTCGGGAGGTAGCTGTGTGCTTTACAAATGCAGGTTTTTCATTTATTTCATAAGGTAAAAAGGTTAGTGCATAGGGAGAAGAAGCACTTTGGCACCCCACAGTTTGAGGCGAGTCTGTCAGAGTAACAAGAGTGACCTAAAACCTGAAAGGTTCTGCTTTTCAGGAAGGAGGGGAGCCATTTCAAACTGGGACTAGAAATGTCCACATTAGAAATTCTATCGATTAGGAATGAGTGGTCTACTGAGTCAAGAGCTGCCAACCCTCCATGATCTAGAATAGATTTAAGTTCTTCAACTACAATGAGGAGGCTGTTCCACTGCTACGAAGGGGTCTTAATCAGGATGACCAGCAGAAGTACGAATGGTGGGTGGGGGTTTAAGTCAACAGACAACGGGATAGGTGAAACTAACTAAAAAAAAAAGAACCACTTACCTTGAGCTTGCCGCATTGCCGAGTTGGCAATGCGGTGAACACTTGGTAAGTGGTTTCATTACATTTTATTTCATTTTACATATTCCATTGTCTGTTGACTTAACTCCACCACCCCACCATGCCCCCACCCCACCGCTCTTACCTTTGAAGATGCATCTGGTCTAAACCCAATTTGTGAAGGGTGGAGGATGTTGTTAGATGAGTATTTACATGTTTTCCAGAAGCCTGGTAAAAAAAATATTGGTCTGCAACTGCTCAGGCAACAAGGATATAATCCAGGTTTTTCAACGAAAGGTTTGCCCACAGCATGCTTCCTTGTGAGGGAACCTCACCCAAGGTAAGGTAGAGGTTCAACAGATCAGGTAAAGTGGGGGCAATGCAGTCAAGGCCATTTCCATTTTCCATTTTATTTCATTTGTATAGCGCATAAATCACCCGAAGGTCTCAGAGCGCTGGCAGCTGACAAGGATCCTTAAAACCAACAGATTCAGGAGGTCGGGGGGCTCAGTAAGCTAAAAATTAGAAGAGCCAGGTTTTTAGTTGTTTTCGGAATTTCATAGTTTTTTTCAAGTTTAAGTTTATTATGTTTTTGGCTCTCAAAAGAGGGCCACATAAAACAATCACATAGCTATACACCACTACATACAATAAAAATCACAATAAAAGCCGATTGAAAGATCACATCATTAACACTGGCCGAACAGTCATCGAACAACATCTCTAGGTATCATTAATAAATATCTAAAAAACCCTTAAAAAAGTTAAAAATTATGAAACAAAACATTTCATTAGGTGGACAATAAAGGGCATGAAAGAAAGTATTTACAATAAAGGATTCCTAATTGTAGACAAATAGATTTTAACCATTTAGAGCGCAATGGACGTAATGCACGACAAATAAACAAAACATGATTTCGGTCCTGCACTGCCTTATTACAAAAGTTACATACTGGAGATGTCCCATACCACTTTGCTAAAAGTGAATTTAGGGGAAGCAAATCATGTCTTAAAAGGTACCATAGCCTACGGACTCTATGAGGGATATTCCAGGAAACGTACTGCTGGGCCTGCTTTACTGAGTATGTGCTTAAAAGTAAATCACCACCCTTCTTTTCATGTAAAGCAGTCATATCCAATTTAAAACAGAGTTCCCAAGATGCGTATTTCAGCTGAGACTTTAGTTGAGAAGGAGAGAGTAAGAACAAAGTACTTGCATCCAACTCTAACATTGCTACCGCTTTTCTAAAGTTTTTTACTATTAGTGAAAACTCATTTAGATTGCCCAGCAGTTCGTTTTTAATATATGCCCGTAAGGAACCCGATTTACCTCTGGCCAAACAGGCCACCCACCTTACCAGGGCAATCAACCCCTGTACCCAACAGCTACGAAGGCCGAATTCCAGCCTGCATGCAGACACGGAGCAAGCTGTATTAAGGGAAGAAATTCTTCTTAGTACCTTTCCTTCCATTAACTGCAAAAAACCCCAATGCTTTAACTCCACCAATTCTATTCCATAAAGCAGAGTTGCAGGGATTTTTGCTCTATATACTTCCAAAAATCGAGCAAAGTGTCTTTTTCCTGTAGCAGAATACAAGGAACATAACCCCATACCATGAGCCAATGCTTTACGCGAATTATGTTCAATATGGGGTTTTTCACTTAGGTTTGCCAAGATTATTTTACCTAAAAAGGTGTAAGTTTTAACCACCTCTAGTCTCTGGCCTCCTATAGCCCATCCGAAGTTTTCAGACCTACATTTTTTTCTTCCAGTAATGCACATGATTTTGCTTTTGGAAGCATTAATCTTCATAAAATGTGCTTCTGCAAATAAATGTAATGCTTGCAGGCGGTTAGACAAGCCCTTCGGAGTTAAGTCTAAAATGAGGATATCATCCGCATACATTAAAACAGAAATGGATGAACCTCCAATTACCGGGGCTAACCCACCACATGCAGCAATGGAAGCAGGTAGGTCCGCAATATATAATGAAAACAACATGGGGGCCAATAGACACCCCCGTTTTAAACCATTCAGGGATGGGATAATCTGTGAAAGACCCCTTTCTCCGCCTTGTAGCACCTTACACCAGGTATTCGAGTGAAGGGATCTTACAAGTTCCAGTAGATGGGGTGGCATACCCAATACATTAAGCTTTCTCCACAGCGTCGGACGGTCCACCTTGTCAAACGCTGTGGAGAAGTCTATGAATGCTGCATATACTCCACCTCCTCGCACTCGTACATATTTGTCCACAATCACTTGAAGAGCTGTTAAATTATCAAGTGTACCATGCTCTTTGCGGAACCCAGTTCGTTCCAAAGGTAGAATTCCATTTGCCTCCACCCAATCAGTGATTAATATTAGAAGACACTTAGCAAAAACTTTCCCAATAGAATCCAGTAAAGCTATCAAACGGTAGTTCATGGGTTTATCCTGCTCTCCCTTCTTAAATATGGGTATTAGTATACTTCCCCTCCAAGATGTAGGAACTGATCTCATTGAGAAGCAGGCTTTAAACAAAGGGAAAAGAATCCTGCTCCATGAAATGACATCCTGCCTCAGTACTGAAATGGGCAACTCGTCCGGACCCATTGCTCCGGAGGAGCTCATACTCTTGATCACCGAAGCAATGGATTTCTCAGATGGAGGATCCATAGTATTCCCACTGTCCAAAACAAGGTCACAATCCTCACCCTCTACGCCATTTGACGCATACAAATTTGATATAAATGAGATCCAGACATCTTCAGGAATAGAAATGGGAATAGGGGAAGTTCTTGCACCACATCCCTTACCAATTATGGACCAAAATTCTCTCGATTTACCATAGACAGAAGCCTCCCTTAAACTAATCCAGAGTGAGTCTTCTTTTTCTTTTTTTAATTTTGCTCTCAGTCTGGTCCTCCTTCTTTTTAGTAATGATAACTTATTAGCATTTTCCCTGGATCTAAAAAGAAACTGTTGCCTCACTAGTTTATTTATTTCTTTATTTAAGGGTAATAATAAACTAGGAACAAAATTAACTTTCCTAGAATATCTAGGCTTCTTTGCAGTCGCAGTAAGCTTCTTCATAAAGTTTTCAAAATGAAAGAATTCCATACCCTGCCATTCTTTTAATTCAAGTAAGGTTTGTGCAAGAATGTTTTGCAAATCCTTCATAATAGTAGGGTTCCAGAAACATCTACCGGACTTACAAAGAAGAGAAACTCCTCTATTACTTAAATACCAGGTATCAGTGACCGGAGGTTGTAATGAAAGAGTTATACTGGTCACGTTATGGTCGCTCATAGGTGTTTGAGAAATCATTATGTCCTGAATAAAGGAGAAAGTGTCATAGTCCGTAATTACATAGTCAAGGATGGATTCACCCTTAGGGGACCTATGAGTAAATTTAGCAGGTATATCAGATGGCATCCTACCATTTACAATTAACCCCTCTAGATAGCTAAGTTCTTCTAACAATATCTTTCCTCTTTTGCTAGTTTTTATTTTATTTGGAAAGATAGATTGGGGTATATTATATGCCTCTTCTTTAGACTTATTTCTAAACAAGTTTACGCTTGAGTTAGAAACTTTGCTATTCAGATCACCCACGAGTAGAATATAAGGGGGCTGGTCAAGCTCTAATAATTGTTTAACATAAGAAAACATTTGCTTCAATACAGTATTAAAAACATCTTCAGGCGGAATGTATGCATTAATAATTACCAGGGAATGCTGGCTACCTACACTGGCTAGATTATTAATAGTTATTGCTTGAAAAAGGTTACTTGTGTCAACATAATGTGAAAATTGCCATTGTAGTAAATTAGACAGGAGGCAGGCAATTCCACCTTTTGCGTGACCTTTTTTCGATGGCCTAGCTGCAACCTCAAGCACAAAATAATCTTTCCCCCCATATAGAATATTTTTACACCAGGTTTCTTGAATGCATATCACATCTGCTTTCAGAGAAAATAAGAAATCAAGTTTCTCCGGTCTATTATGTAACCCTGCTGCATTCCAGGATAAGACTTTTAATTGACTGTTAAAGATGTTGAAACAGTCTTGGATTATCCGAAATATTATTAGATAAAACTCCTGGAAGCCAGTTCCACCGATGATTATCCTCAGTTGTAGGAGCAGTCAGGTTTAAGGGGATAGGTAGTACCTGGGAAACCATATGTTTACCTCTAGAGACCCAGATTTTTAAATCTTTATTGGATGTGGATGGATCTTCCTGCCTAAAGCCCAACTTTGTGGCCCCCTCTCTAGGGTAAATATCCTTTCCAGTATGGAAAAAGGGTAACACATCAATCCCTCTACATTGAAACGATTCTGCCTGTTGTAGTACAAGGTTAGCTATTATTTTAGAACAGAATTTTACCCATACACGTAGCTCATTTTCATACCTTACTATAGAAACCAAGTCGATGTCACTCGACTGAATACGTTTTAAACATTCAATATCCTTAAAACAATTAAGTAACCATGACCTGTCTAGGTATAAGTCAGAGTCAAATAAGGGCAAAAAGTCCAGAGTCAGGGTATCCATATAAGAATTAGGAGCTTTAAAATGTACAGAAGGAGAATTTGTGGCAACAACAACCGGCAACCGAAAGATAGGCGCTGATGGGTTAAGTGTCCCTGGTGCAACAGGAATAGTTCTTGTCACCTCTTCGATTGAAGCTATGGGCACTAATCCATAATCTTCTTGACAAGGGGCTCCCCCAACATTGGCACAAACATCAAGAGGACCTTCGACTACAGAGCCAATAGTACAAACCGCAGCCTTATTAGAAAAAGTGTCCAATAAAGAGTTATCTTCAATATCTACAACATCATGCACTTCTGTATTTATATGTTTTTGAAAAATAATTTGCCTCTGTCTTTTCTTCTTGTACTTACGAATAGGTTTCCTATTTTTCCCTTTGTTCTTTCTGCTTTTTTCTTTTTCTTTTCCATTTACATCAAGATTCACTTCAGGCTCTTTTTTATCTAGGGTGAAAATTGGGAATAACTCATTTCTAGCGTTTAAGTCCACATCCACCAAACTTTCTTCCTTTAAGGAAGGTTCTTATTCCTTCTTACAATTAGAAGCAGATGGAATAGGCATCCCTGAGGACTCATGTTTGTTAACCACTACTGGCATACCCGCAGGCGCATTTTTTTCCAATAAATTACTGCTATACAGGACATTCTGAAAGACAATCTCCGGGGCGGGAGTAGTACCATTTTCTGTGCTTTTTGCCAGTAATACTTTCAATATCTGTGTAACTGAGTCCAAGATGCAATCAGAGCTCCCAACAAATTTGCCCAGTAAAAACAATATGGAAGCCAGTAAATGTTCTAGTGCTATCAGGGAATCAGAGATAGGTTTATCATCTTTAGGGAACCCAGAAGCGGTGAGGGGGCAGATACCGGATAGATTAAGTGGTGGAGTCCTAGAATCATTCTGCAGTGAAGGAATGTCATTAGATGTTATAGAAGGAGTACTACTATATAGCAATAATCCTGACGGCGTGGCTCCATTTGGTGTCTTACTAGGATCAGGGCGTTTCAGATTTACATCGTCCATATAGCGACCACACAATTCAAGATCGATACTGGACAGAAAAGACTCTCCTTTTATAGCCACGTCCGGACTTTCTGCAACTTTAAGAATGTTAGGCAGAGGGACTTTCGTATCTGCTATCATACTATCAGGATGCTCTCCCCTTAAAGTACCTACTGGGAGATTAGCAGCTATAGTCATCGACAGGGAAGGCAAGTTTTTTACAGAGGCTGGCTCAGGGTTGGAGTCTTTCTCCACATCAGGCGGTGCATCCACCAAAGGCACCATCTCAGAACCAGCAACTACCGGGACTGCCAAAGTCTTATCAACAGGTTTTTCCCATAATTTCAGTAACTGCATCTGTCCCTTCAATAACACACTGTTGTCATATTTATTCCTCAGGGGGTTAGATCTGGTTTTTATACATGACCTCCCCCCTAGGACTCTTCCAGAGCGTAATTTCTTTGCTGTCATGATAAACGGAAAAGTAGCCAACCAAGCAGCAAAATATTGTTCAGAAAATATATATATATAAATAAAAATAACTAGTCCATAAAAATGAATCCTCGGAGAAGTTGACAATAGATAATCGGCCAGTATTCAAAGATATCTCCTTCAAAGTGACACACCTCCAATCACTAAAATAACTAACTTAAAATGAAAATAACAGGGCCCAGCCCAGCCAACCTCGGCCACCGAGGGCCACAGAGGACCCGCCCTTTGCCCGGGCTTAGCCCCGGGCGCTCCCGCGCGCTCCAGCGACGCGGGTGGTGCCGGTGGTTTTGAAGGCGCCTCCGGGCGCTCCTGCATTACTTCCTGTCCCCGAGTGCTGGGGCACCTGGGAGATGTAGTCTCCCTCTGCTTGGCAGCCGCGTTTGGAACTGCGGCGGCGGGAGGGAGACAAGTCAAGCAAGCGGCGAGGTCTTCGCTAGTATCGTGAAGGGATAGTAAGTGTCCAAAGTCCCCTCGCAAATAGAATTTCATATGATCTGGCTCTGCTCTCAGTAGGATGGGGAGGGAGTTCCATGCTTCTGGGGCGGTTTTGCTGAAAGCTCTATCTCCGTTTCTTACTGTTCGGACTCTGGGAACGGAGAGAAAGGCTTTACTGGAGGAGCGTAGCGTCCTGCTTCGGACGCGAGCTTTGAGTTTCTGTTCAAGATAAGCAGGTCCATGTCCATTTACTGCCTTATGGAGTAGGCAGCAGAGCTTGAACTTTATACGCTTTTGTACGGGGAGCCAGTGTAGTGATCTGAGGCAGGCTGCTGAGGGGGTGCGAGGAGGTAGATCTAGTACCAGCCTAGCAGCTGGGTTTTGGAGGACCTGCAATCGGTTCAGAAGTGTTAGGTTGATGGCCGAGAACAGGGCATTCCCATAGTCCATCCTGTTAACAATGAGTCCCTGGACTAGGGGCATGCGCGCTGAGAGTGGGATCCATTTAAAGATCTTCCTCAGGCTACGCATCTGGCCATAACTGCTTCCCACAGTTTTTTTATGTGTTCAGACATGGTAAGCTTGTTGTCTAGAATTACTCCCAGGTTCCTGACGTATGGCTTGGGGGCAGGGCAGAGGCCATGAGATAAGACATGTAAAGGGGGAGGTTCAAGGGGAGATCTAGATTTTACTCTCCATTAAAAATCTGAGAATAGATTAACAGCAATTTCCGAAACAGCCGCAAGATTGCCTGCCTTTGGTGTACGCAGGAACGCCTTGCCTCAAGGTTCCTCATTGGTTGGCCTATTTAGGGAAGGTGGAGTAGATGTACAGAATTCTTTTGTGAACAAATAAGGCCAGCTTCTTGCTGTGTTCCGAGGAGGCTTTGTGGGCAGAGCCTAGCAGTTTGGGCTCAGTGATATCTTTTAGGATGCTCAAAATCTCTCTCGGGGAAGTAGAAGCATGTTCAATTTTTGCAGCAAAGTAACTGTAATGAGCTTTTTTTATTGCAGAATGATAATGCCTCGTGGATATCTTGTAGTTACATTTGCATGCCTCATCATATGACTTTCTCCAACATCTTTCAAGTTGTTTGCACTCCTTTCTGAGTGAAAGGAGGTTGGATTTGAATGAGGTGATTTTTTTGCTGGGATTGGTTGTAAGCTTCTTAACTGGTTGAAAAAAATCAAGAGAATTCTTGATCCATTCATTAAAGCAGCAGAAGGAAGAGGTGATTGAGTCAATTAGGCAAGGTCTGGTGATCTGTAGGGCGGTTGACCAGTCCTTCTGATTTAGATTTTACCAACAGCAGTCCATTTAACTTACTGGGGTCCTGGAAATGGGTGATCATGTGGGTGGGGTGGGGCTCTGTTCTTGTAACTAATTGGAATTACGAAATATGAAGTCAATTGTATGCCTTTTCTCCTGTGTTGGCCCATTCATAAGTCACTTTAATTGTAATGACCCAAGATCCTGACACAGATTATTTATGGCGGTAAAAGAGGGGTCTTGCATGTGTAGATGGAAGTAGCCTTGTATATTGAAGTTAGCCCTGGTTACAGCTGACACTATTTCAGGCCGGGCTTGTAAAAAATGCAAGTTTTGGCCAGGATGCCTGTATGATAAACTGCTGTAAAACGTGAATGTGGGGTCAAGGGTCAGCATTTAGAATACGCTTTAACTGTTTCCCATCTCAAGAGATGAGAAGGTGCACTTTAGTGAGTCCCTATAAATTATGGAAATTCACCCTCCCTCTTTTTCCTGCTGGTCTATTCTAAAAATATAATAGCCAGGAAGCAGTGCTTGGACTACATCAGGGGCAGACATCTCATTTAACCGGGTTTTGATCAGAAAAAAGGACATTCAGTCCAGAATACATTATCAGGTCAAAGGTATCTTGTTATGGGCAGCTAAAGAGCAGGAATTGACTAAGGAAATGTGATATACTGTAAGGACGATAGGCACAGCTAAGGCTTTGGACTTATTTGTCGGTTGAAGGTCACGGCTCTTACAGACTATGGGAAATAGGCTGGGGTTAGTAGAATGAGAAAATGCATCTTATAAGGGTATGTCAAGAGCCAGCAGCTGGTTTGGGGTATAACATACCTTATTTTCCATGAGAGGGGCATAGTTCCTGTCCCCTGGTCCTGTTCAGATGTAAACGGGCACAGACGGGCTTGCCTTAGGCACTCCTCATGGATATCCTGTGGTTACGTTTGCCTGCCTCATCATATGACATTCTCCAACATCTTTCAAGTTGTTTGCACTCCTTTATGAGTGCAAGGAGGTTGGATTTGAATGAGGTGATTTTTTTTGCTGGGAATGGTTGTAAGCTTCTTAACTGGTTGAACAAAATCAAGAGAATTCTTGATCCATTCATTAAAGCAGCAGAAGGAAGAGGTGATCAAGTCAATTGGGCAAGATCTGGTGATCCGTAGGGCGGTTGACCAGTCCTTCGGATTTTGATTTTACTAACAGCAGTCCATTTAACTTACTGGGGGCCTGGAAATGGGTGATCATGTGAGTGGGGTGCGGCTCTGTGCTTGTAACCAATTGGAATTACTAAATATGAAGTCAATTTTATGCATTTTCTCCTGTTTTGGCCCATTCATAAGTCATTTTAATTGTAATGACCCAAGATCCTGACACAGATTATTTATGGCAGCATAAGAGGGGTCTTGCATGTGTAGATGGAAGTAGCCTACAACAGGTCAAGGCACCCAATGGACCCTGGTTGAAGTTAGCCATCGACTTTGTGGGGCCTATTAATGTGCTGCCCAATAAATACAAGTTAGTTCGGGTTGTTGCTGATTATTTCAGCAAGTGGTGGGAGTTCCATGTTATGACAAACCCCAATTCTCAGGAGGATATCAGGTTTCTTCAGAGTCTGTTTGCCAGAGAGGGCTTCCCCAAGGAGATAGTATCTGACAATGAGGAACAGTTTACTTCCAAGGAAATGTCTATTTTTCTGTCCCAGTGTGGTATCACCCACCGGTGTGTGGCTTTTTCACCCACAGGCAATGATTTCATTGAGTGCGACAACCGTATTCTGGTTGAATGTGTTCAGTATGCTGTTTCGTCCAGAGTTGACATCAAGGAAGCTGTCAAAAGTATGTTGTGCGCACATCGCACTACCCCGAGTTCCATCACAGGTTGTAGTCCCTTCGCTTTACTTAGGGGCACGATTCAGAAAAGGGGGGTGTTGATGGGCAGAGTATCTGAATTAAGCAGAACACTCCTACCCAGTCAACAGATCTGGGCTTGATCCATCACCGTTTTTTAGCTCACTGCACCATCCCAGCTCAGAACCTGGCTACATGCAAATTAGTCTGACCCTGGCCCAGTGCATCATGGGAACAGGGCAGACCAAACAACCAAGCCAATTCTTTTACTGGAAAGGAAACAAGCTTCCGGGGACCGGTTTCTGGCATTACAGCCGTCTTCGGCCCTGCTTGCTTGAATCCTGATGGGGCAGTGAGCAAGGGACTCACATCTGAGCATACCCTTCCACGCTTATGGTGGACAAAACGATTCAGAAAAGGGGGGTGGTGATGGACAGAGTATCTGAATTAAGCAGAACACTCCTACCCAGTCAACAGATCTGGGCTTGATCCATCACCGTTTTTTAGCTCACTGGACCATCCCAGCTCAGAACCTGGCTACATGCAAATTAATCTGACCCTGGCCCAGTGCATCATGGGAACAGGGCAGACCAAACTACCAAGCCAATTCTTTCACTGGAAAGGAAACAAGCTTCCGGGGACCGGTTTCTGGCATTACAGCCGTCTTCGGCCCTGCTTGCTTGAATCCTGATGGTGCAGTGAGCAAGGGACTCACATTTGAGCATACCCTTCCACGCTTATGATGGACAAAACGATTCAGAAAAGGGGGGTGGTGATGGACAGAGTATCTGAATTTAGCAGAACACTCCTACCCATTCAACAGATCTGGGCTTGATCCATCACCGTTTTTTAGCTCACTGCACCATCCCAGCTCAGAACCTGGTTACATGCAAATTAGTCTGACCCTGGCCCAGTGCATCATGGGAACAGGGCAGACCAAACAACCAAGCCAATTCTTTTACTGGAAAGGAAACAAGCTTCCGGGAACCGGTTTCTGGCATTACAGCCGTCTTCAGCCCGGCTTGCTTGAATCCTGATGGTGCAGTGAGCAAGGGACTCACATCTGAGCATACCCTTCCACGCTTATGGTGGACAAAACGATTCAGAAAAGGGGGGTGGTGATGGACAGAGAATCTGAATTAAGCAGAACACTCCTACCCAGTCAACAGATCTGGGCTTGATCCATCACCGTTTTTTAGCTCACTGCACCATCCCAGCTCAGAACCTGGCTACATGCAAATTAGTCTGACCCTGGCCCAGTGCATCATGGGAACAGGGCAGACCAAACTACCAAGCCAATTCTTTTACTGGAAATGAAACAAGCTTCCGGGGACCGGTTTCTGGCATTACAGCCGTCTTCGGCCCGGCTTGCTTTACTTACGGGTAGTCAAGCTTTGTTGTCAAGGTGCCGGGAGACACAGGGAGGCAGTGACATACAGTCACTACCTGCGTTCCTGACATAGGGAGATGGTAGCAAGCTTCCTTAGCCTGATAATACGGATGTGGCCAACTTTAAGTCCTTTGTCTCTGTGGGGGATTTGGTGAGGATTAAGTCCCCTCTCAATGATCGCAAGGGTCTGTCAAAGTTTGGTACTCCTGTTAAGGTGGATGCTACCTCTCGCTTTGCTGTAAGAGTCAATGGCAAAAATTGGTGGAATCTATCCAGGATTTAGAAGATTCAATTGAAGGTTGTTATCCATTTGGGTCTTGTGTCGAGGAACACTGTTCAGCCCCCATCTGTTCCAAAATGATATAATGTTCAATTGAGTATGCTGAGGTTTTCCCAGCCTTTCCAGGTTGGGAAATCCTCTTTGAGATATCTTCCTCCACAAAGGAGTGGTAGGACGAGAGTCCCGCTGAAACTTTTAAATGTTAAGTCTATTTTTCATCCATAATGATTAAATCGTTGATCTATTTTACATTTTAACATTTTGTAATGCATTTGTGGAAGCTTTGTTCATTTTATCTACTATACGTTTTGTTATCAATGAAGGTACTCCTTTTGCCCTTCCCTTATCCTCATTCTTTGGTTTATTTTCATCATATTTCCTCTTTTGTTTCTTTATTTTCCTTTACCTTTGTCTGTTCTCTTTTCCTTTATGTATTTATGAAAAGAGAGGAGATATTGTATTAGTTTCCTATAAGCATGCTGTCCATCCATCAGTAATTCTTATGATGTCACTGTCATGACAGTGGAATGCTATGGTTTGAATCCCAGGAGGCTGTCAGTTCCTGGAAGCTGTGAAGATGAACAGTCAATAAAGTATGTGCTCTTACACTTACCTGCCTGGGGTAATCACTTCACACTGCCTTCTCTTTCGGCCAGCCAATATGTGGCTAGGTATTAATGTTCTGTTTCTAATGTAGAAACACCATCAGCATTCTAGCTCTGTCTAAGCCTGGGAGTTTTTAATGATAATTGCACTTTATAACAGTATTGCTTTTATAGTAAATCTGCAAGGTCACAGTGATCTGTTCATGTTATTGGAAAACCAATAAAATGATGTTTTTTACATATACGCTTTTAGGATTTTAAAATAAGAAATCGAATAAAGGTGATTTTGATTTGATGATAATAATAAAAATGTAATATTAAAAACGGAGAAGGACAAGACGACTTGACAGTTTACTGTAGCTTTACCTTGCACAACACTGTTCCTCCTGGCCCTTTTTCAGAAGGACCAGCACTACGGCATAATGCTATCAGCTACTGTAGGTCTAAAAATGCAATGTAGAAATATTTATTGTGGGGGATCTAAAGTGCTTATGAACAGGGAAACAAGTGCTTATTGAGATATTATATTAACAGTTATTGTTTATATCTTTATGCACCATTTTGGAAAATGAACAGCGAGTGAAGAGTATTCTTTGGATATAATTGTAAAGAGGAAAATATATAGAGTATCTTAAAGGATATGTAAGATTTATAGACAGAACAATATTGCAGGTCCTGCATTGTGTGTGCCCTATAAAGAAAAGACACCACAGTCACATTTTACAGGTTGTAGTTAGCATATCTGATTGACGCTCAGAAAGTATCAACAACATAGAATAAGCTATGATTAAGTGTTTGACAGAAACTGAAAAAGCCATGTACTTTGTGCATATGGGTTTCATAATCATAAAGCCAGCCTCCAACCCACTCATTTTCTATGCACCAAGAAGTTATAAATATTATGTGTCAAAAAGTTCAAATTGGATGGCAAATTCTCTGGTAGTATTACATTCAATATTTGAACTACAAACATATTTTTGCAAAATCGGCAAATTTTATGGCAAATTAGGTGGCAAATATGGTCGAGTCATACATTTTCAGTACATGTTGCAGCCGCAGAATTGTAGAAATCCTCCAGCGGCCAACATTGCCCATTGTTTTTTTTTGTGGTTTAAACTTGACCTTTATTGACATCAGGGAGGTAACACAGTCAGGTGCCTACATCCCATCGGGCAGGCACAGCATTACATGGTATTCCATGCAAAAAGTATCAGATAGGCAATCAGAGCCTACAGCAGTCAATGTAGGTCTCCTAAAAGGTAACAAAAACACATGAACCCCCTAACTCATAATTCCTGCAAAGATCAACAGCCAGAGTTGCCACATTTCCATCCAATATCTAATCCAGTTACTGCTAACGTCACAGGTGCCTAGGTATGATCAAGGATTGCTTCCCCCCTGTGCCCCATCCCCCGCTCGAATGTCATCTCCCAGGGTCTTATGGGCCCACAAACAGGAATTCTCCTGCCCCCGCAAACTCCTCCGGGCCCCCTCCCCATCTCCCACCTGCTCCGGGCTCCGGTCCACCTTCCCATTGTCAGTGTGTTCCAGAAGATATGCCCTAAGAGGGCTCCAAATATCTTTAGGGAGTGAGGAAGGTGGCATAAGGTCAGCATAGATGTCCAGCTTCTCCTGGCAATGTACAAGGTCACTAAGCCACTCTTTAAATTTAGGAGCATGACCACGTCCCCAGCGACAAGCTATGCGCCGTTTTGCCATCAAAAGAGCTAGAGAGGCAAACCTCTAGACCATAGCAGGAATTTGCTCCATATAGCCCAGTAGGACGGTTAGGGGATCATCAGACACATGTATTGCAGTCATTGCATCCAGCGCCTGCAGTACCTCCCTCCAGTACTCCCGAACGAGCGGACAATCCCATGCCAAGTGCCCAAAATCAGTGCCTTCAGCCCTACATCTATTGCAGCGGTCCATGTCGCACAAGCATAGCCGGTGCAGTCTAGCAGGCGTATAATATAACCGCTATTTGTATTATAGTGTATCAGGCTTAGCCTGCTATTTGCAGAGATGACCCCTAATTGGCGAAAGCAATATGCTCATTGCTCCTCCAAAATAGGAGCCTCCAGCTCCACCTCCCATTTCCTTTTAGCTGGAGCAGGGCTCCTTACCCATTCTCTTTGAGTGGAACAATATAAATGCGACACCACATGTTCAGGGGAGTCCTGTTGCAATAAAGTATGCAAGGGGACCATGATGGGGGTTCCAATGGGAAGTCCTGGGTTAGTGATCGTACATCTTGTCTAAGTCGTATATAGTAAAAACGCTCTAAAGGAGTAGGTGTGCAGGGGCTAAAGAACTCCTCACTCGTCTCAAACTTCCAAGTGGGATAAGATAGTTTTTGCAGCATGCGACGGCACCCTCCTTCCTTAGTGACCGGTACATCCTGTCTCCCCTGCAGGGGCACTAGTGGCGAGAAAAGAAGGGGGCACCGAAGCATACGTGCTAAGTCACACCAGGCACTGGTCATGCACTAGACCGTGGTCGCTGCCAAGTGCCTGGGTACCTTGGTCGTGCTAAGGTATACAGTGCAAGGTGTGGGTGACATATACCTGTCTTCGATAGCCAGATTAGACATATATGGTGGGGCGGAACCAGTAATCCGCAAAGTGCGCTTGTGCGCAAGCAAAGTATAGATAAAAATCCGGAATCTCAAACCTACCATACTCGAAGGGCCGAGTCATAATGCCCCACACCAATCTGGGCTGTTTCCCTCCCCATGTTAGTCAGATCAACTGCGTTTTAATACAATTAAATAAAAACAGGCTCGGGCGTAGGGGGTGTTAGTAAAAAGGTAAAGGAGTTTAAGTAAAATGATCATCTTGATCAGTGATACTCTAGCTGCCTTGGAAAGAGGCATTGAGACCCAGCCAGCCACCCAGGCCTCACTGCTCACCTTTTTGCGGACAGAGCACCTTCTACATCATGCAGTCCCACTCTGCTACTAAGATATGTCCAATTTGTTGCTGAGTCTTGATATTGCTATGGCAAAGGACATTCTCATGCCCCCATCATCATTGCAGGTTCATCACACGCTCAATCCTTGCGGTACCACTAACTCAGTGACCAAAGAGGCCATGCACGTGGTATCGGGCCCCCCTGTTCGGTAGTTCAGGCCTACATGAGACGTCTGAACTACTAAGTTGGGACATCACAACGCTTGCGATGGGAGCAACTTTAAAATGGCGTAGAGCATGTGCGCCCGGTCTGTTTTATTGGTAGGGTCATGTGTATTGTGACGCATGTGCTGGATGGGTATGGTGTGGGTGTATACCAGCCATGAGGGAGTCTGTAAGTGTGCCGTTCTGCGTATGCTGAGAATGATTAGTAGTACAAACTATGGTGCAATCACTCTCTCACTGTCAAATCAGAGCACAGGACGCGCTAAGAGAATGGTTAGAAGTGGTCACTCATTGGAGCTCCAATTCAGGTGTGTGGCTTATCCACAGTATCATAACGTTATTTTTTAACCTGGTTAAGTTTGAGGTTTGCATGAAATGCTATGCTATAGGCAGATATGGATGTTTAGGGAGCGGTTGTTTGCATGAAGCTTGGTTATTACTATTTGCATATAGGTGTCTGAGGGAGGGAAAAGAAGTCTATGTGAATGGCGAGGATTGCACAATAGTACCAGATCACTCCTTAATTTGTAGACACATACAATTGCATGGCTCTTGTATACAAGATGCACCTAATTTGGACTGAGTTTTGAGAGGTAGTCCGACACCTGCTATCATAACAAGGTTCAGTTTACTGGAAACTGGAGTTATTTACTTTGAAATAATGGAGATTGTTGTGGAATGTTTGCAGGCATCGCTTACATGATTACGGTAACTGAGCGTGTGGTTTGATTAAAAAAAAGTTGTGTTAACTCCTCTGCATGGGAAGCTGGATGTTTCCATCTGGCTGTCGATTTCGACCTTGAAAGCAGAGTCAACCAAATGAGTTGTATAAGAGCGCTATTGTCTCAGAAACAGGTCGCTCTTATATCAGGTACAGAAACATTTGTCCTTTATGTAGCAAACACCCGCACAGAAGTGCATGATTTAATAAATACAGACGTGCTCTTGATTTTTGGGGAGTTAATTCAGATTATCTTTAATGTGTCCTTGACTACGGGGTTACCTTACTTTTTTAAAGTTAGAAGCAGTGGCCTTGTGACTTCTGTAGAAAGTATATTTGGTGTCTTTTTGGGATTTTATTATTCGATTTTTTCCAGCATCTTTGGTGGATTGCGCTTAATACTCGCATTAGTTGCCGGTGTGCTTTTAATAATTTGTTTACATAAATATGGATGCACATCCTGCAGCAGACGACAATATGTCCCGGCTGTTGCTGCTCCGCAACCGAATGCTATGGAGCGCTGCCTTTGGCTACATTGAGTGCAGCTTATGGATTATCGTTTCGATTTTCCTTTTTCACATGCGTTCACCCTGTATTCCATTGCCTGAGCTGTGATTTGGACTGGGCCCTGGATTTGTGTCTCTGCAGTACGGTGTCTTCCAACGTGGATTATGATCAGCTGATGTGCCCCTTACTGGTTCATGACGTGCTCTGTTCTGGCGGCGGGATTATGGCCTTAGCAGGGACACATGAAATAATGTGACGTTGGAATGTTTTTGCAGCGGCGCTTGAGTTCTTGGCATGCAGTTACATTGAGGATGACCCAAGTTTTCCTCCGATGGTGATAGAGGCTCAGGTTGTTGAGGAACATGTATGTTGAATTTGAATTTAAATTTGAATTTGAATTTGGCTCCGGTTGTTGAGGAACATGTATGTTCATTCCCACTATTGATTTGGATGGCTGAAATGTTTTCAGATGAGAACAATGACTTCCTCTTGGAGGCTGTTGCTACATACTGTGCTTACACTCTGTTAGAATAAGACTCTTTGATTTTTCTACGTATTCTTTATTATTTAGTTACTGTTTTCTATCAAAGAGCGAATAATTTTTTGGGGGAATGTGAACTTGACTCTGCTTTTTAGGCTTGGACTCTGCGTTCCTAATTTGCCCACATTTATATCACGTGCTTTGATCAACAAAGGGTGCCATGGGGCTGAGCATTGCACTCACAACCTGATAAGTTAGCATGGGTTTATTAGAAGCTTAAACGCTATTTTTGCTTTCCTGCTCTGCTTTGCACATGACACGTTCTTGTGATATTGTTGAGAGAAGGCTGAGTATTTTGCTTTATATGAGAATGATTTGGTATGCTAGATTTGTAAAGTGCCTCGCTAGTTTTGTGTGGATAGTGAGAGCATGGAACAGCAAGGTTATCTTGAATACTGTGTCTGTTATTCAGAATGGTCCTCGCACGTTCAAGCCATAATACATATGTAGCTGTGGCACCTCTGATACTTGCGCGTTTCATAATCCATTGTGGAGGCAAAGTTACACACAGTTGGAGAACATTCATATCTTGACAGTTTGTGGTGCACTGAATGTGATCTACTACTGCTGAGTACCAGAGGTATGGGTGTGCCCATGTAATCCAATGAGACTTTCTGTAGCTATAAACTAATCTGCTAGGTAGGGAGCGTGAAATGTAGGTATATTTTAAATTTGTTTACCTTTAGCATTATAGGATGCTTTTTCCGTTTATATTTCATAGAATAGTAACAATGCTGCCAACCTTGTTTCTGGAAATATGTTTGCTTGTATTTTCTAAGCATGTGCGAAAGCGAATTCGGGCTTCGCATGATCAGCTAATTCGTGCGAATTTGTGGATTTTTTTTGTGCCAGTTGGCAAGGTTTTTTGCCAGTTCGCGAGGGTTTTTTACTAGTTCGGGAACACGAACTTACTTGTGTGGTCACAACGGTCACGACCATGTCGTTTCCACGTGTCCGGCCTGTTTGCGACCCTGTGGTTCATCGCGGCCACCCTCCGGTTCATCAGTGCCACCCTCTGGTTCATCACTGCCACCCTCTGGTTCACCACTGCCACCCTCTGGTTCATCACTGCCACCCTCTAGTTCACCACTGCCAACCTCTGGTTTACCACTGTCCCCCTCTGGTTCATCACTGCCACCCTCTGGTTCACCACTGCCATCCTCTGGTTCATCACTATCACCCTCTGGTTCACCACTGCCACCCTCTGGTTCACCACTGTCACCCTCTAGTTCATTATTGCCACCCTCTGGTTCACCACTGCCACACTCTGGTTCATCACTATCACCCTCTGGTTTACCACTGCCACCCTCTGGTTCATCACTGCCACCCTCTGGTTCACCACTGCCACCCTCTGGTTCATCACAGCACCCTCTGATTCATCACAGCACCCTCTGGTTCACCACTGCCACCCTCTGGTTCGTCACTGTCACCCACTGGTACATCACTGTCACCCTCTGTTTCACCACTGCCACCCTCTGGTTCATCACTCCCAACCCCTGGTTCATCACTGCCTCCCTCTGGCTCATCACAGCACCCTCTGGTTCATCACAGCACCCTCTGGTTCACCACTGCCACCCACTGGTTCATCACTGTCACCCTCTGGTTCATCACTGTCATCCTCTGGTTCACCAAAGCTACCCTCTGGTTCATCACAGCACCCTCTGGTTCATCACAGCACCCTCTGGTTCACAACCGCCACCCTCTGGTTCACCACTGCCACCCTCTGGTTCACCACTGTCACCCTCTGGTTCACCAGTGCCACCCTCTGGTTCACCACTGCCACCCTCTGGTTCACCACTGCCACCCTCTGGTTCATCACTGTCACCCTCTGGTTCATCACTGTCACCCTCTGGTTCACCACTGTCACCCTCTGATTCATCACTGTCACCCTCTGGTTCACCACTGCCACCCTCTGGTTCCCCCCTGCTACCCTCTGGTTCAGCACTGTCACCCTCTAGTTCACCACTGTCACCCTCTGGTTCACCACTGCCACTCTCTGGTTCAGCACGGCCACCCTCTGGTTCATCACAGCACCCTATGGTTCACCACTGCCACCCTCTGGTTCACCCTGGCCACCCTCTGGTTTATCACTGCCACTCTCTGGTTCAGCACTGCCACCCTCTGGTTCATCACAGTCCCCTATGGTTCACCACTGTAGATTATGAAGGGAAAACACACCTGCCCAGTCTCAACTGAGATGAATTAATTTGGGGCTGGTTAATGTGTCTTTAAATTTGAGCTTCAAGTCTGGCACCTGTTTCCTTGGCTGTAAGTGCTTCCTTTTGCAGTTTATTTTTTTTTACAGGAGCATTGTGCCATACTTGTAACTATTCTCTGACCCTGCTTTGAGGGTCAGAGCAGGGTCAGAGAATAGTAGGAAGTAGGCAACTGAACTCTGGAGGGGCCCCTCGGGAAGCACTACAGGGAATGACTACAAATTAGCTTGAACTTTTGCACCTGCTTAGTGCTTTTAGTTTTGCCACATTCGTTCCGCGCGATTTCGAGGATTTTTTTGCAATTTCGCGAGATTTGCGGATCGCGAAATTGCAGAAAATCCGGAAATTCCACGAGCGAAACGAATTTTACGCCCATACTTAGTATTTTCTAAGGTATTGTGCATGAGATTATGGCGTTAGAAATAAACATTTCAAAGTTGCACATGTCTTTATTTACATCTTGTTTTTGACTGGTGTAAGAGTATATTGAAAGAGTGTTTTTGTTATCCACTTAACTTCATGTAATCTAAGTCGCATGTTCTGGGTTGACTAGTCATTGGTGTTTTTGCTCTAGGGTGAAGAACCATTGAGTCACTGATTGCTAGTTTGGTAGGGGGTTTGTGTAGTAAGGTGGGTTTTGGTACACCGTAATTCACTGAGGTCTTAAGTCTTTATGCTCAGTTCTGTGTATTAGCAGAATTTGTGGAACAGTAGTTACAACAAAAAAGTTAGATAAAGGGCTTGTACTTTGAATATGAATATAAAATAAAAGAATAGTTGATAATCACAGCTAAGGAATGCAGCAATTAGATGTGTGTATTTGTGGATGATGTGTAGATTGAGTGGAAGATGAAAAATATGAAAAATAAGAAAGGTTGGAGAGACACAAACTACCCACTGCATTGTCAGTGAAGTGGATCTTTGGATTTCCAGGTCAGTACACATATAGGGTGTTGGATTCTGCAGTGGGAGCAAGAGAAACTAATACAACAACTAAGGAAGAAAGCTAGTGCATAAAGTACAAACAGTTGGGCAGATTTACAAGGTCTTGGGAAAAATGATGCAAAGGTGGTGCAAGGGGCTTGGAAAACTGCCTCAGTGTGTGGTAGAAAAGACGCAAGAAAGGACAGAAGTGTGCAAATTACCCACTGCTATTCACGGGTAGGAGTTACCAAGAAGGCTGAATAAAGGGCCTGCACTTTGAATTTTAATTAAAGAAGAATAATTGATACGCTTAGGCAAGAATGGTAGCAAGTAGGTGTGTTTATTTGTGGTTGCTGTGTTGATTGAGTGGAAGATGACTAAGGTGAAAAATTAGAGAGGTTGCAGAGTTGCAAACTTTCCAGTTCTTTGTAAAGGAAGTGGGTGTTTAGTTTTCCAGTGCATATATATATTCACTGAAAAAAACATAGGTTTCAGCCACGTTAAAGTTAGTAATTAGCATATAAAATCCTAAGAAATTCACCAAAAAACCATAGGTTTCACCCATGTTATAGTTAGCTGGACATTTCTCTCATACAAAACCATTGAAATTCCCCTGTTATAGTAAGTTCAGCTAACTATAACTCGTGCACCCGCACTGCACTGCTGATGACGTCACATATTACATCACTCATGACATGGTCAGTGACATCACTCATCATATCACTGATGACATCTCAAATGACATCACTGATGACCTCACTGATGACATTATCCTTGTGAAAGAGTGGCAGACCTCCTCTCACCCTAATATAAACTTTGATTCACACATTCAAAAATAGAAACAAAAATTTTCAATAAAATGGAGATAACAATACCAGTTACAACAACCTATTAGGTAATTCCAACATCTACATCCACATCCACTCATTCACCAACAGTTCTATATAGTCACTCATACATGTATTCACTCATCATATGTACTCATACACCTATACATCCTGTTACCCACCGATACTCATCCATAGAGTTACTCACAAACATACTCACCCATGCAAATAAACTATCAAACATTCATTTACTTGCATATACAGCTATACACACACCACTACACTTACTTCTACAGAAACGTACACATACTTACTCTCTTAAACAATCACTTATAGAAAAACATACTTATCTATACAGGAACTCCTCCAATCTCTCACTCTAACATATACTCACTTATATACATCAATACTCACATATACTAGTTTAAAACATATGTAGTTACTCATAAAAATACCATTGAGACAGTGATTTACTCACTAACACGCCCATACACACACTCATCCACCCATACAGTCCTGCACACATTCTGTCTTCAAAACACATACAAACAGTGAATCAGTCATTCATGCATCTGTGCGCTAAGTAATACCCCCCACCAAACCATACAGACACTCATTCTGATACTCAAAAAAACAACTAATAACCCATATAGACACTCATGTAGCTACTCACCAACCTATGCAGTCACTTATTTACAAAGTGAGACACTGATACATATATTTACATATTTAAACATTACTCGCTAATACATGTATTCACTAAGGTATACTTAATAAGTCAGTTATACAATCAATTTTACACAAAAAATCCATTTAGGCACTTCTTTACCCATTTATTCTTCCATCAACCTTTAGATATACATATATAAAAAATATTTATTTTTCAGAAAGACACACATTCACTGGATGATGTCATCAGTGAGGTCATCAGTGATGTCATTTGAGATGTTATCAGTGATGTGATGAGTGATGTCACTGACCATGTCATGAGTGATATAATATGTGAAGGCATCAGCAGTGCATTGTGGGCGCGCAAGTTATAGTTAGCTGAACTAACTATAACGGGGGAATTTCAATGGTTTTGTATGAGAGAAATGTCCAGCTAACTATACCATGGGTGAAACCTAAGTTTTTTTTCAGTGACTATATATATATATAAATATATAAATATATATATATATATATATATATATATATATATATATATATATATATATATATATATATATATATATATATATATATATATATATATATATATATATATATATATATATATATATATATATATATATATATATATATATATATATATATATATATATATATATATATATATATATATATATACATATACATATATATATATACATACATATATTACCTACTGGCTATCGCCAGTAGGTATATATAGTTAGGATTAATTCCCTATGGCATTTCTGAAAATTCTATGTCTAATAACTTTGGCGTTTGTGGACGGAATCGGCTGAAATTTTCAGGAAAATGGCACATTTTGTTTCTGAGCAGCCCCTAAAAATTTGGGGGGGTTTCGTCAAGGGGGGGCCGAGAAAAAAGGGGGGTCCCAAAACGCGTTTTTCCCATGTTAATTTCCATAGGGCGGTTGGACTCACTTTTAGCTCGAACGGCTGAATGGATTTGCACGAAACTTGGCAAAATTGTAGGGACTGTTAGCCCGATGTGCCTTTGCTAGGTCTCAATATATGTGCTTCAGTGGATTTTGAGAAATTAACGTTCAAATCAAGATATATATCTGTAACAGGGCTCCGGGCAGCGATCCGGTCCGCTTACTTTTCGCGTTTCGGAACTTTGCGCGCAGAAAGCTGATTGGCTCTCCGGTGTCTGTCAACATTCTAAACAGTCCGGAGCGGCCGCCATCTTGTCTCTCGGTAGGATCGAGAGAGAAGAAGAGGTGAAAAACGAAAGGGGAATTTAATGAAAGGGGGCAAGGTATCCCCCTCTTGACCCCCTAGGAATGTTGTTGGGGTTATTAAAGGGTCCCGTGGGGAAAAAAAAAAAAAATGATTTTTCACGGTAGAAGCGCTTCACGGGCCGCGAACTGGGCCGCAAACTGGTAGCGAAACGGGAATTCGCCATTTTGTGCTTCGTTAATTAAATTACTAGGTATAAGTGGGTGCGGGAGACTTATCCTAATCCCCTATGTTTCCTGAGGGTGGCTGAGGAGGCTGATATATGTTGATACATCTCTTCCAGCGGCTGTGCGTGAGCTTTTTTTTTTTTTTGCTGCGTGACAGTCCGGAGCGGCCGCCATCTTGTCTCTCGGTAGGATCGAGAGAGAAGAAAAGGTGAAAAACTAAGGGGGAATTTAATGAAAGGGGGCAAGGTATCCCCCTCTTGACCCCCTAGGAATGTTGTTGGGGTTATTAAAGGGTCCCGTGGGGAAAATAAAAAAAAATGATTTTTCACGGTAGAAGCGCTTCACGGGCCGCGAACTGGGCCGCAAACTGGTAGCGAAATGGGAATTCGCCATTTTGTGCTTCGTTAATTAAAGTACTAGGTATAAGGGGGTGCGGGAGACGTATCCTAATCCCCTATGTTTCCTGAGGGTGGCTGAGGAGGCTGATATATGTTGATACATCTCTTCCAGCGGCTGCGCCATCTTGCCTTTTTTCCAATGCCACAATTTTGTCGTGCACGGCAGCCATTTTAGATGCCAGGCTGGTCCCAGGCTATCACCTAACCCTGCGGATGTAGTTTATGGCCCCAGCTGTAGAGAATTCAGACATGCCAATCCTCCCGATTCAGGCGTGTGACTACTGATTTCAGTGCTAGTCTCCCGCCTCCCGATTTCTGCAAGCAAAAACCCGGGGGCATATTACGAACAACTAGCGATAATTTTTGTCTCTAACTTGTTTAGAGACAAAAATTATCGCCGTACATCGGCGATTTTTATCGCAGATAAACCTTGCTATTATCGCAGAAAAGTCAGCGATATTCATGTATTATCGAGCAAATGCTCTTAGCCATGTTATCCACCTCCCATTGGATAACATGGCTAAGAACTGCTCAGGGCAGGTGTTAGATTTTGGAGATATTCGCGCTTAGCGCGAATATTTCCAAAAGTTGGTAATAGAAGGTAGCGATGTTAGGGACTGTTTCCAGTCGCTAACATCTTGGCACGCCACTTTGCATGTCATTAGTGATAAGTATCACTGACATGCAAAGCGGAGCCCAAGATGGTCGCTATCTCCTTTTAGCTGTCACTAACTGGTGTTAGCGACAGCTTGGTAATAGGGAGATAATTTTATCTCCGCTTTCAAGGCTTTTAAAGCCAAAAAAGCGGAGATAAACCCCCTTGATAATATGCCCCACGATTCCTTGGGGGTTTCAGCTGACAGGGCTTGGTATTGTGTTACATGGTAATTTTTCCAGGAAACGTCAGAGGGTCGATGCAGGGGTTCTAGAAGAGGTGATAAACCATTTAAGCCTCATGAACAAGCGCATGGTCTTTTAAAGATTTGTGAAGTACTCGGAGCGGCGGTGTGTGTGTTTCCTCTTTCAGGAGCGGGCGGGGGGGCACTGCCAGCAACTTGACAGGTCAGGTAGTGTTCAACACGTGCATCACCCTTTCTCTGCTTGCTATTGCGCTCCATGCTTCGGAAAGGTAAGAAAAAGAACGTGCATTTGAGTTTGAAATGTCCGATCCTGCAGCAGCACACTTCCAAAGCCCACACATGACAATAACCCGATTCAAGGCCCCATTCACCCGTTTTAAAAAAAATAGATAACACTCCAACAAAGTAAGGTTATAAAACTTTATTAACTATTAACTTTAACGAACGGAACAAAAACTAAAAACATTTAAACATTTCTCAACACAAAAAGCAACAATGGTTAGAAGCTGTCTTTTGTGCGAATAGTCCCAAGGCAGCACAACGTGCAGAGTTCTGGACGGCACCCAGGTGATGTCGCCTGGGTGCCGCACTGGTTTAGGGATCCTACAATGCAGCACAGAAAAACAGCGTGGGGCGTCCCGGGTGGTGCGGGGGGAGGCCTCGTCAGTAGCGGTCTGTGTCCAGTGTCACATGGCTGACACAACATGTACGACAGGCACCCAGGTGATGTCCAGTAAACTGCCGCACTGGTTTTGGTATCCTACAATGCTGCTCCGAAAATTGGCGTGCGGCGGCCCGGGGGGGGGGGGGGCGTGGGGGAGGCGGCGTGAACGGGCCTCCCCAGGTGGCGGCCATCTAGCTGAGTTGCGCCCGCTCTTGCGGCTACAGCGTCTCGCTCACCATGTTGTTGAGTTGCTCCCACTCTTGCAGTGCAGCGATAGGCGGCTGCCACATGGTTCTTAAAATGGCGGACGGCTCCTCGGTTTTGGGCCTGGTCCACTGAAATGGCCCTGGGACACTTTGGAACTCGGACGCTTGCCTGCTAGGGCTTGGGCTCCATTCTCGAAAAGCGTCCCCTCAGCCGTGAAGATTGTACAAAAGTCTTGGGGGCCCCCGACTCCCGCAGGCTTCCGGTGGGGAGCGGCTGCCATGATTGCTCGCGGAATGACCACGACGGAGCCACGAGATGGTGGTGCTCTCATGCTGACGCCAGCTTCAGTCTGAATGATCCAGAAACAAGGTGGGGCTTTCATCGTTTGGGAAAAAAAAATGTTCTAAACCAATGAAAAGTGTTATTTTTAGGTCATATGACCAAGCCTTCCATCTTTAGGAAACCAAAAGTAAAATGAACCAATGAAAAGTTTTATAAACAAGTCACATGACCTGTTATGCGGCATAGGGCTACAAAAAGCGTAGAAAATCCGTTGGCACGTGAGGCGGCGTCAGTAGCGGACCGATGTGCGAATAGGCCGAAGGCAGCACAACGGGCCGAGATCCGGATGGTACCGAGGTGGTGTCCAGCAAATTGCCGCACTGGTGTGGCCATCCTACAATGCTGCGCCGAAAGACGGCGTGTCCAGCTGAGTTGCGGTCACTGTTGCGGTACAGTGACTCGAACGCGCCGAGATCCGGATGGCACCGAGGTGGTGTCCAGCAAATTGCCGCACTGGTGTGGCCATCCTACAATGCTGCGCCGAAAGACGGCGTGTCCAGCTGAGTTGCGGTCACTGTTGCGGTACAGTGACTCGAACGCGCCGAGATCCGGATGGCACCGAGGTGGTGTCCAGCAAATTGCCGCACTGGTGTGGCCATCCTACAATGCTGCGCCGAAAGACGGCATGTCCAGCTGAATTGCGGTCACTGTTGCGGTACAGTGACTCGAACGCGCAGAGATCCGGATGGCACCGAGGTGGTGTCCAGGAAATTGCCGCACTGGTGTGGCCATCCTACAATGCTGCGCCGAAAGACGGCGTGTCCAGCTGAGTTGCGGTCACTGTTGCGGTACAGTGAGTCGAACGCGCCGAGATCTGGATGGCCCCGATGTTGTGTCCAGCAAGTTGCCGCACTGGTGTGGCCATCCTACAATGCTGCGCCGAAAGTCGGCGTGGGGTGCCCCGTTGGCTTATGAGGTGATGTCAGTAGTGGACCGATGTGTGAATAGGTCGGAACCAGCACAAGGCGCCAAGATCCGAATGGCAAGTCCTGGATGTTGAGTGCCTCAGTTGAGAGTTCTGAGCAGTGCTTGTAAGACTGTCTGAAGCTTATTTGCACCTGCTGCAGCTTCACTAGGTCCGGCGGAACTTTTTTCCTTTTCCTTTCTGCTTCTTTTCCTACAATCCGTTTCATCTGAAGACACGATCAGGTCCCTGAATGTGTGCAGGGGGACGCTATTGATTGAATGAAAATGGCGGCTTGACACAAAGCTGACTCAAGCGTTACTGTTGGTGCTATACATACAAAAATTGGTTTTCAGTTTGTACATTCTTCAGGTTTTTTTTTTCCATCCAAGTCTGATTGAGAGTTTGTAGAAAAATGGCTTCAGATTTTCCACATACTACTCTTCAACATTCTTCCTAAATGTTACAATGTGAAACTCACTAGGAGAACGGCTGTTTCTGTTTCCTTTCAAAATGCTGCCAACAATATTTTCTGAATGGAAGACACCATCTTGTAGCATAAAGGGCCGAAAGGGGTTCTGGTCTGGCCGATGGTTGGTGGAGACATTTTGACTATATCTTGGACCTGCCCGGCCTCGCCCAAAATGGCGCCGGTATAAATGGGACTCGTAACTCCTTGCCCGCAAATGTATATCTAGAAAATGTTATTGTAAGTGGCCCTGTTCTATTTTAATTACAAAATGTATGTCCACCGATTCCGCAACTGTTAGACACCTTAGTTCTTGCAACCTAATGGCCCGCTCGTTACGTTCCTCTACAGTGTAAATGTCTCCTCATCATATACGATTTCAGTTTGCTCCGTGGCCGGCCCACGTGGTTATAGGCCCGTATTTGTATACTGACATTTTCACAATAAAGGTTTTTAAAACAAAACACGGTAGTAGTATTTACATTGGTAAAGTTTTTACTTTTAGTCACTGTTTTCGAATCAGTAAAAGGCAAGTGAAATAAAGCAGTCCAATTACATGACGGATAAAAGGTATAATATGTAGGAACGCAGTAAAGATAAATGGTCAAGGGCAGTTGTGTTTTTCATGTCTGCAACATAAAGTGATCGATAAGAATCTGATAATCAGGCGTATCGGCGACTAAGACAGCAGGCCGAATCTCTTTTACTCAACGGCTCCGTCATGGAAGGAAGAAACGCCCTTTTTCTCGAAAAAGGAATATATTTTACTTGCAAGACAGTTGTAAATTTTCCGGGAAAGTACATTAGCCTAGAATATTATAACATATGTTTGAAAAAAAAATATTGTTCGAAAATAATAAAAAGCGTAATTTTTAGGTCATATGACCAAGCTTTTCATCATTAAATTAACAAAAGTAAAATGAACCAATGAAAAGTTTTATTAACAAGTCACATGACCTGTTATGCTTACGTTACGCGCTGCGCGCCGCGCCTCGGATCACTTCCGGGTGCGCTAACGCGGCGTGTCATAAAACGCATTACGCGACAACGTAGGTCAATAATATAGTCTAAATGTCTCCACCAACCAGCGTTCAGAACACAACCCCTTTCAGCAGTCCAAAAAGTTCTGTTAAATGACAACAGAGGGGACAGGCAACAAGAACCATCAGTCAAAGAGGGGAGGGCAAGTTCTTCTCTTCCGGGTCATGTTGGGGCGCTACCGGAACTGATCGAATTGGTAGTCTATAGTGTTTCTGGATGTTTCAGACTAAAGCTGGCGTCAGCATGAGACCACTACCATCTCGTAGCTCCGTCGTGGCCATTCCACGAGCAATCATGGCAGCCGCTCCCCACCAGAAGCCTGCGGGAGTCGGAGGCCCCCAAGACTTTTGTAGAATCTTCACGGCTGAGGGGACGCTTTTCGAGAATGGGACCCAAGCCCTATCAGGGAAGCGTCCGAGTTCCAAGGTGTCCCAGGGCCATTTTAGTGGACCAGGCCCAAAACCGAAGAGCCGGCCGCCATTTTGAGAGTCCTGTGGCAGCCGCCTATCGCTGCACCGCAAGAGCGGGCGCAACTCAACTACATGGTGAGCGAGACGCTGTAGTCGCAAGAGCGGGCGGTAAACAGCTGAATGGCGGAAGAGGCACAGTGTAGCAAAAGCGGGCGGAATGGCAACTAAAACGATAAAGGGGCGCCCCACTACAGCTTGTCTTCAGGTCAAACGGATTGTGGGACAAGGTCCAGAATTGAAGAGTCATCAAAAGGCAAAAAGTTCCGCCGGACCCCGGGAGCCGGCCGCCTATGTCGGGGGCGATCTCAGGCTACACCAGTGCTATAAGACTTGGGGAGGGTGTCGGAGCCAAGCGTCTTCTCCGAGTCCATGGCCATCACACCGCCCCTCAGGGGCCTCCGTCAAGCTGTTTAGGAAGGTAATATATCACATTGTTTTCTAATGCAGTCAGGTCCACAAACGACACTCACTTACTTTGAGAATAGTGAAGCTGCAGTAGGTGGAAATAAGCTTCAGACAGTGTTACAAGCACTGCTCAGAACTCTTAACTATGGCACCCAACATCCAGAACTTATGCTATTTGAGAATGGCAGTGACATCGAAGCATCTCAGGGACCAAAACCATTAACGTACTTTCACGTATGAAAATCTTACTTGGGGAGGGGGCAGGAGCGAAGCGCCCCCTCCCAGTCAGCGCCACCACACCGTATGTTGAAAATCTGAAGCCATCGTTCTACAAAGTCAACCAAACTTGGATTGAAAAATCTAGAAAAATGTACAAACTGAAAACCAGTTTTGGTCTGCATAGCATCAGTAAGCAACGCTTGAGTCAGCTTTGTGTCAAGCCGCCATTTTGATTCAACAAAGCACAGGCATTGAAAAAGGCTGAAATTCAGAACTCTAAACTATGGCACCCAACATCCAGGAGCTTGCCATCCGGATCTTGGAGCCTTGTGCTGCTTTCGATCTATTCACACATCGGTCCACTACTGACATCATCTTATAAACCAACGTTATGTAAATAGTTTTTTAATAAAATGTTTTACCCTGTTTCTTTGCTGGTGTGTTGTCTATATTTTTAATATTTGCATAGGGTTTGTCGTTATTTTGTGCGGGATGGGTGATGGAGCCGAGCTGTCTTGCAGCCCTCATGGTGTGGAGCTCATTTCATCTCACTATTTTCGTATTTCTCATGAAGGGTTGTTCCTAATATTTCTATTTTAGCGAGGTCAAAAAGAGATCCAATTAGTGGCCTACTGATTTTGCTCGATTACTTTTATTTTTTTACACGATTTTTCACTATCTGCAAAGACTAAACAGAGTATTGCGACTTTGTGCTTGTTTGTAAATAGAGAATGATCCAAAGAGAACCAATTCTAAAACAGTAAATGCTTGGACAACAATCAATCCAATGGAGAGACAAGGAGGCACGACGGATTACAACGGGGGTAAAGGCCTGCGTTAACTACCCTTCAGTATCTGCAAAGAGAGAGTACTACTAAGACAAAAGAGGGGAGGGGGGGGGTGCAGCGTTCAAAGCACATCAGCGTGCATAAATACGAAAATGTTTTTATCTATCACGTACTTGACATTTTAAAGCTTTTCATATTTGCTATTAAAAAACCAATGAAATTCACAGAAAAAACCATAGGTTATAGTGGATATATAGTTAGGAATTTGCATTTACAAAACCTTGAAAATTCAATGAAAAAACCATTGGTTTTAGGCCATATATAGTTAGGAATTAGCATTTACAAAACCTTATTTTACTCGCATAAAACCATTGAAATTCCATATATAGTTAGAAGCGCTAACTATATATCGCGCACCCGCAATCCACTGCTGATGATGTCACATATTACATCATTCATGACATGGTCAGTGACATCACTGATGACATCACTGATGACATCTCAAATGACATCACTGATGACATCACTGATGACAACTCAAATGACATCACTGATGACATCTCAAATGACATCACTGATGACATCACTGATGACAACTCAAATGACATCACTGATGACATCTCATTTGTCATCACTGATCACATCACTCATGTGATAATACAATGAACCTCTTCAGACTCTAATATAACCTTACATACACTCAGTATAAACAGACACTCACAGACTGTCACTCATCCATGGAGTTACTCACACACCTAGTCAGTCATGCAAAGAATCAATCACACCTCCATTTCCTCAACTATACAGTTATACACATCTTACTTATTCAAACATATAATAACACATATTTACTCTCTTATATAATCCCTGATACAAGCTCACAGTGATCGATACAGCCACTCACACATTCACTGGCTCTTATGTTCAGTTATTTATATATCTCAACTCTCACATGTATTGTGTTTTACATACGTACTTACTTGCACATGTAGCAATGAGAAATCCATTCACTCACCAACACACCCATGCACAGTCAACCGCCCATATAGCTGTTTCCACATGCACTCTTGAACTCATACTCCTAGTGAATCAACTGCTTACACATCTATGCACAGAGTCACGCACCTCCCAGCCACCCACACACACACTCAGCCTCCCATTCAAATACTTGGGCAACCAATCAATAACCCATATGGCCACTCTTATAGCTACTGATCAACACATGCAGCAGCTTACACAACAACAAACATACTGATGCACAAATTAAGACAGTTTAGTCACTAACCCATGCACTCAGTGAGACACATTTAATCACTCTTTCATAAGGTCAGTCATGCACCTACTAAATTCTTCATCCAGACACTTATACATCCACTCATTCTTCAATATGTAAAACATATTTAAACTTTACAGACACATACAATCACTGGATGTTGTGATCAGTGATGTCATCAGTGATGTCATTTGAGATGTCATCAGTGATGTCATCAGTGATGTCACTGACCATGTCATGAATGATGTAATATGTGACATCATCAGCAGTGGATTGCGGGTGCGCGATATATAGTTAGCGCTTCTAACTATATATGGAATTTCAATGGTTTTATGCGAGTAAAATAAGGTTTTGTAAATGCTAATTCCTAACTATATATGGCCTAAAACCAATGGTTTTTTCATTGAATATATATATATATATATATATATATATATATATATTACCTACTGGCGGTCGCCAGTAGGTAGTTATAGTTAGGACCTAGTTTCCATAGGAAATCCTCAACATTCTATTTGGAATAACTTTGGCCGGGGTTGAAGAATCTTAGCGAATTTCTCAAAGAAGATGGCGCGGTCCGCTGCGCTCCTTCCCTGAAAGTTTGGGGGGGATTAATCAAGTGGGGGCTGAGATAAAAGGGGGGTCCCAAAACGTGTTTTCTCCATGTTATTTTCCATAGGACCTTTAGACTCGGCTACAGGTCGAACGGCTGAATGGATTTATAAGAAATTTGGCAAAACTGTCCGGTTCGCAGATTACGCTTTTTTTGGTATGGTGTAAATCCGTTCAGTAGTTGCTGAGAAAATTAAAGTTAAAGTCAATTATATATCTATACGCGCGCACGGGTGCGCGCACCCAAACGGCTGCGCGTGAGCGGAATTTTTTTTTTGCTGCGTGACGTCTGTTAACGTTTGATTCGAAGGAAATCAGGAAGTGTTGACCGCCATTTTGTCACTGCGAGTAAATATATTGTTCATTTCAAAGCGTTGAAAACATGGAAAGGGGAGAAGGTAGAGATAGTCTTGCTGCGTAGGTTTTCTCGGGGTGTGCAGTAAGGCTCTTAAACGTGAAAAGATATATATATATATTTTTTTAAAGTTGCGGGGTGCGCGCACCCGGTCGCGCACACCTATTCACAAGAGTGTAAAAATAGAGATAAATCAGAAGTTTGAGTGCTTAGACATAAGGTGGCTCTGAAAAGAGCCCTTGTGTTAATTGAGTGTTTTCTGCATTTATAAGTAAGCACCGATGCAGAGCCTGATGTTGCAGAGGAAGATTCTGTTTCCCTCATACGTGAAATGAACACCGTCTCTTCTATAGACGTCTTGCATGTGGTAACGCAAGTTGTTGTGGTAAATAGAACCCATGCTATAATCTCTGAGGAAAGCAGAAACAGATTTATTTACATGTCTCCTTCCTTGCTTTCTCAATTTATGCACAATTTGATTGGACCAATTCCATTTCTGTCTTTGGCATATATTGGAATATACCAAGGCAGTTCGAGGAAAAAGTGTCATCAATTGTCGAAAGGTGTCTTTTAGAAGCATTTCCAGACCTACCCCAGTGATTGTGCCTAGATCGTTCCCACCACAGTGCACAATTATAAGGTGTGGTTCTGGGAGATGCATAAAAGTTTTCACCAATGGAATCAATTGGTGACATTTCAATCCTCTTTGGCCAATCCACGTTATGTGTACATTTGTTAAACCAAGGTTGCAAATTCGTCTGCTTGCTGCATATTTTTCACTCCAGTGAATATAACTGTGTCCTATTAGCCAGACCTTCATTTTCAAGTGATATGTAGTCGTTCTCCGATCGGTTCTGGAAGTGGAATGGTAGTTAGAAGCTGAAAGTCAGGATAAAAAAAAAGGATGAGGCTGGGTGTGGTTAAAAAAATAAAAATGATTGGTTGATTGTAATAACTGGAGATTGAAGAGTACGTTGCATGTTAATGTTTATGTTAAACGAAAAGTACTATTGGGTGTGAAAAAAATGACATGTAACAGAGCTGTGGATTGGCAGGTGTTTCTGGAGGGAAAACAGTCTTCTTAGTTTGCTGTAGAACGTTGAGACATGAACTTTTGACCTTTGCCTTCAGCCAGGTGCAGAATGAGGTGTTACCATGGAAACAGCCGGAGATGGCAGTTGGTGATGGGTGACTTTTACGTGAGATTGAAAATATTGTGAAGGACAACCAATTGAAATGTAAATTTGATTTTACAATTTTGCGTGAGGAAATGTGATTGGCTGAAGAGAGTTATATGAGTGTGTATTGACTGGATATCTGTGCCATTGAATTTTGGTTGCAGTGATAGAAGCTTAATAGACAGTTCCGTCAAACGAATATCTGTTTTGTGTCTGTCACTGTTGTACATCGTACAAAGCATTGGTAAAGGTAAGTCTGTAACAGTTTGTTTTGTCATGTACCGTAAAACATAGTTTAGTCACAAACAATGATTGATTTTCCTCGTAGCCAGAAAGAAAACTAATTTTTGGCTGTCATAATGTGTTGTATTTCTAAAAGTAATTTTTTCATTTAAATGTTGAATACGCAGTATAAAATATTTTTAATATAGAGAGTAATTATTTTTGAGATTTTGAAGCGTTTATATATAATGAGAGAAGTTGTTCATGAAGTGAAAAAATGATATTTGCAGAGAGACAGATAATGCAGAAAGAGAGAGAAATGGTAAATTACTAGTGATACCGTCGTCAAAAAATGCTAATGGTTAATGAATTCGTAAAGTTTTTGTCAGTCGACAAAATTTCAGGCTGGTTGGTGGCCGTGGCCTGCACTGGTGGGGGTGGGGCGAGAGGGAGGGGGAAGGGGGCTAAAGTGGTAATGATTAAGGTATTCCCAAAGTTTTTGCAGACGACAAAATTATAGTGCGGTTTCTGATCGCGGTTTGCACTGGTTGGCTGAGAAAGGGAGGTGGTCGAGTGAAATAAAATGAAAAGTTTTGAGTCTGAGGTTGTACACAGATTTGTGTAGTAAATGTGTTCGTACATTGAGGTAGCAAACGGAGTATAAAAGTATCTCTCTCAGTCTTGCTGTTTGACTGCATCTTCATGTCCCTTCTGTTTTCCGTCTCCGTTGCCCTGTGTTATGTTATTGTGTGTGTCTGTCTGTGTCTGCCTTTAGTCCGGGCTGAGGAAGTTTGCTGTGGAGGCACACACAGATAGTCCTATCAAAGTAATTGGAACGTTTTCAAAAAAATAATTATCTTATTGCATTGCTATTTTTAAAGCGCTACTGAATGTTTTCTTTCACAATTACCGCTTGGTTGCTTTCTCAGAGCAAAGGGTATGTCGTATTTCACTTGTTGGTGCCTCTGCATCTGACTCTGTTCTCTGGTGGCTGGCGGAGAACTGTTTGTTATTGTGGAGATGAAAGGGTGATAAGGAGTGAAATACGACATAGCGTCTGACCTGTAGAAGCGTCGGAGCAGTGATTAACTCTGAGTTAAGCGGAACTGTGGCGGGGCTTGGTAACAGTAATACATTTTTTTTAACAGAGGTACAACTGTCTGTACGGTGCGCGACCTACTAAGAAAGAGTTCACGGGCCGTTATAGGCTTGCAGGTTCTAGTATCAGTAAGTGAGGTCGAGAAAAGAAAACATTAAGTTAGTACAGCTGAGGTTACGTGGAACACATGAATACTCTTTCAATATATAATCATTTCGGTTGAGATTATGGATTAAAAGAGAGAACGTGAATATTTGAAATGTTTATTAAGAAATGCACTGTTTTGAAGGCAAATCATTATGTAATATGAGTACAGAAATTGCAAAAAACACAGTAATTGGTATTTTCAGTAGTACATGGAATACAAACGCTATAGTTGAAGAAAAATGAATATACTTTGCAAAATTAATTGTACACCTTTATAAGGAAGTATATTATATTTTAATAAATGGAAGAAGGTCTCTGGCCTTTCAGTTTAGGAACCATATATGAAAATGCTAGTGGTTATACATCATCAGTTTATCAATCAGCTGTCTACATGCAAAGCACTATCAAGTTTGTGTTATATTACTGTGTAAGGGAAAAAAAGGCGCCAAAAGTGACAAAATGGCGAGAGGTGCATGTATGTAATGTGTTGGATGGTGCGCAAATCACTATTGAGGAGAACTACTGTATTGAGATATCTTTTGAAGGTTGCAGTATTGCATTTGAAATACAGCACAAGAAACAATGGAAATATTATTGAAAGAACATATTTTTCTGTTATGTATTTTAAAAAAATTATTTTATGGAAAATTAAAGGAGCAGAGGCATGTGAGGCGGAAATAAGCAGTTGAGAGGCGAAATGTCGTCTACAGTTATAAAAAACTCGTTTAATATTTACACATTAATCAGGGCACATTTAGCATATATTAGCGAGTTTTGCATCGAAAACGTTTGAAATAGCATAAGATAAGATATGCAATAGAATTGTTGAGATTAGAGTTTAAAAAAATAAAGTTCAAAATCGAGTAGCTGAAGAAAAAAATTTAGTCCACATAAAAGACCAAAATTTAACCAGCACGAAATCATAATGTCCACTGTTAGTAAAGCCAATAGGTCTGTTCTTCATAAGAAAATATCCAAAAGAACGTGAAGAATATAGGGAGGCAAAAGGAAATGAGAATGTCAATGGCTTGCATAAGAGTTATCGAAGCATTGTGTAGGCAAAGTAGGTAGCTTCTGCTTCTAACAGGAAATCACTGTTATCATTTGAAAACATGTCAGCCATCCTATTGAAAAGCGAAAAGCAGTATTCATGATTTGTTATTATCGGAGTCTCTTTTACCATCAGAGGACAGCTCGGTGGGTTTTCGATGTAGCTCTCTGTTAGGAAAGAGTCATCCGTCCATTGTGTAAGCAAAGTAGGTAGCAACTGCTTCTAACAGGAAATCACTGTTATCATCTGAAAACATGTCAGCCATCCAATTGAAAAGAGGAAAGCAGCATTCATGATCTGTTATTATCAGAGCCTCTTTTACCATGAGAGGACAGCTCGGTGGGTTTTCGATGTAGGTCTCTGTTAGGAAATCTTGCGCCGCTGCGAATATATTCCAATGACCCAGAACTCCTTGTATTGCTGCAAAGGCCATAAACCCTCAGTTGTAACAAAGCTGTTCATGATCAATTAACGGATTCATGAGGTGATTGTAATTCGCTTCAGGAGGTACCAAATTGCAGAGACATAAGTCCAGGGCCCACATGAAATCACAGCTCAGGCAATGAAATACAGGTTGCACACAGGTGAAATACGAATATCGAAATGATAATCAATATGAAGTATTCAAAGTTGAGAGTGCTAAGGTGCCGTAGTAGAGAAGCATCCTCTGTCGAAATAGTTCTAAGTGGTCCGGCTCGTTTGCGAAGACAGGAGGGACATCCATTTTGAATTTACCAAGATGGTAAAGGAAACGACGCAGCACTGCCGGTTCTATAGGAACTCCACAGAAATAGGTCGCCGGCTATGCAGTGAAGAGGAGCAGAATGACTTGATAAATTTTCTAGCAGACTAGTCACTTAAATATTGCTTAGTACTTATCAAAAAAATAGCCTGTCTTGAAGTGGAGGATGCGTTAAAAAATAAGGGAGTCATTTGAGCAAATTGTAAAGGAAGGTCAATTTTTTTTTTTACACGAATGCTGTTCTCTGTGAATATTAGCTAAGTGAAAGATATGTGTGTGAGCAGATGCTACGTGAAGTTTTAAATGTGACAATGGAGCTCTTGTTCATGTCTTCCGATTCAAGGTCGGTATTCTCTGCCAAATGCAAATATCAAGAATCGCATGCGTGGGGTAGATAATCTACATTCTTAAAGGAAAGCAAATGGAGAGTTATTTTTACCGCGTTAGCTTTGTTGTTTGAAAAGCTACAGTGATTTTCATTATATGTTAAGAAAGTATCACTGATGAAGAATGAAAAAAAATCCTTATAAATAACAGGGACTGGTGTATTTTAGAAAAGGTGTGTAACATTACAGGAATTGTAAATAAATAAAAAATGTAATTGAAAGTGTATGGTTTAAAAATGAAATGTAAAGGTTTAAAGTAGGCGTTTTGAAAGCGGTTCTAGAGGATCAGTTGCATGATAGATTAAAAAAAAATACTACATGTTTTTCAATGGGATTATGTAAAAAATATGTGTCTTTATGTACTATTTAGTTTATCTGCCTGTTGCCTATTCTTTGAGTTTTAGTAATGCTGTGTTTTATAACTTTACCAGGGGCGGTTCTAGGCTCATGGTGGCCTTGGGCAGGGAGGGTAGGTAGGGGGTTTGTAATAGGGGGTCCGGGTGGGGTGGAGTGCGGAGTTTAGTGAAGAGGGAGGGGGGGGGGTCAGGGTGTTTGATAGTGGATCAGAGTCAGAGAACGCCAAATTTCTGGTATGGGCTGCCACGCAAATATGTATCCATTCTCAGAGGTTTATTATATTAAGGATATATATTAACATGGTGGCCCTTGGGGTTTTGTGGTTCTGTGCAAGCGTATTGCTTGCATGTGTATAATGCTGGCCCTGTATTTTTTGTCAATGGATATGGGGCCTTATTTGTGACGGCCTTGCGCCACCCGTGCGTCACTTTTCCCATGCTAAAAGTGATGCACTGGCGGCGCAAGGTCTTCATAAATAAGGTTTTTGTTTTTTTGTGACTTGGCCTTTTAGTTATGAAAGCCTACTGTTGCAGGTGCATGAATTTTAACATGGGGAAAAGTGACATATCTGTGGCACAATGCTTTTATAAATGAGAAATTTTGTATTTAGTTTTAATGTAGAGGATTTTGGGGAACTTATTAGTTATGCTTCTTCAATGCTATAATGATTGTATATTGTGTAGGAAATACGTTTGTAATAAGTTAATAACATTTTATTATTTCCATTTTTAGAGTGTTTGGTGCCTGAAAGCAACAACCTGCCATTTGAATTGTATAATTTGAGAGTATATATATTTTTTTTCAGGTGAGTTACTTTTTTTGCTTTGGCAATTTCTGTGGGTGGTGATGAAAATAATAAAGAATATTTTTTGAAATGTTTAGAACATGATTTTATCTTAAATTTTTCACATGTGGTTCTATCTGCTTATACTACATATGTTTTTTGAGATGTTCTCTATTGACAGTTCAAATTATCTTTTAATGAGCTTGGTGCATGTGTTCTTTTGGAAGGAGTTGAGATTTAGAAATCATTGGAGTATAATTATTTCAGGTTTCTTTTAATTAATACTTGTGAAGTGCTCATTATTTTTGAAATCCTGTTGTATTATGTTTGGCAGTGTTTCACCTTTATTTACAGAGAGGTATTATGATATGGATCTAAATGTAATGATCATGTTTCCTGAATATCTGTGATTATACTATGTATAGGCACTTTTTTACATATTAATGTAGAGTTTTATCATGAGGTGGCTCTTCATGGTTAGTATGACATTTTGCATATGCTAAGACATTTACATGGTGAGTATGCTGTTGTAACATAAATGGAACTGTCTCTGTGGGAAGTAGTAATCTGTTAAGTGAATAAAATGGTTTGTATAGTGTGATCCTTTTCTTCAGAGTGCATACATTTATATTGCACTTTGTAGTGATGAACTAAAAAAATGGGTCTCTAAAAATTATTGTACAGGTAATAAATATTTCAGATATCTAGAAAATCTAAAAATAAATTTTACAGTGAAATGTCTTTTAACAACAGTAATTATTTAATGGAAAAAAGCTCAGTGTAAATGTTTAGAGTTATATTGCCAATTTCTTTTTCAAAACAAGAGGAATGTGGTCTCTTACAATATATAGAGTTAATAAGTTAGAGATTATAAAAATATATGTAGTTTAAAAATTAGTAAAGGTACTTTTCAGTTATACACGTATGGAAAAAGATATAATTTAGTCTCTATATTTTTTTAAAAGGATACAGAAGAATAGAAACAAACTAATTATGGAGAAATGGTCAGAAGAAGAATCAAATTCATTTTGACATCATTAATGAACTGATGGAGGAAATTCTAGACGCGGTGTTTCAAGAGGAAATTGATGAAAATAATGATTTCATGGACATATCCTTAGATTCAGCCTATTTAGAGCCGATAGAAGAAGATGAGGACAGTGGACTTGAAGAAGTCCCTGATGAACTAATGTTGGAAGTTCTTCTAAATTATGAACTTATGAATAAATTAAAAAAAATGATAGCGAAGCATTCGTGAAGACAGTTTTCTTGACCTATTCGTCGATGATGGGCTTCATGAGAGTGATAAGATATGTTCTCATGAAGTGTAAAAGAGATCGTAGTAAAAAAGATTAAAACACCTATGATGACCGATAGTTCTTGAAAAAAGTGTACTGTTTGTATGCTTTAAAAATTTTTTTAAATAGTGTCTATAAAGTTAAAACAGATATGGAGTGTGATAAATTTACAACAAACATTCACTACGGGATTTACTACTTTGTTCAGAGATTTTCTGTTATTATCTGTATTTCATTAGAAAATGAATGTGTGGTTTTAATTTGTACGGTATATGCTAGTAGTGAACTATAATATTTGTTATTTTTGTGTTTTACAGATTGACAATTTCATCAAAATTTTAAATTAAGATGCCGACCAGAATTGAAAAGAAGAAACTCTACAAACGGACTTACAGTTTGAAGAAGAAAAGTATTGAAATATTTTCTAAGAAGGAGAGGACGGATACAAAGAAGGGTGCTCCTGGTAAGCAAACTAAAAAAGTTTTTGAAAGGAATTTTGGGAAGGAAAAATGTTAATATTGAAGTTCAGAAGGAGAAAACGACATCAGTATCTGAAAGGAGATATGGAATCAAAGATAAAAATGTTTCTGGAATTAGGAGAGATGAAAGAGTGTACAGTAAAACCCGGAGTAATCAATTCAGCCAAATCAGGAAGCATATGTTTTACAACAGAGTCGTTTTGAATTTATTACAAAAGGAGAAAGTTTCTAAAAGAAGATCTGCTTTTTTTAAGAAGAAACAATATATAGAGGGTATTGATGAGCGCGAATTTGAGACAAAAAGAAAATTATTTATTTTAATACTTAATAGAATAAATATTTTAAATAAGGCGATTCGAGTTTTAAAAGGTAAAAGTAAATGGAAGAGACACATAAATAGGAGTAATTTTTGTAAAGTGTTTTCTGGGAAGTGGATGCATACTTAAACTTCTGAGCGATTCTTTAATGAAGAGAGTTACTTTCAAAGTAACGATCTGTTGCATGCAGTTGACACCAGTGGTCGAGCGTATGAGGTGAAGGATGGTTGTGTTATTGAGAAAGAGAAAATTGTGGTCAGAAATACAGAAGATGTTATGGCTAGAGAAGCTTTAGAGGGACGTCCTAATGCTCCTGTTTACAGTTGGAATTGTAGTAGCATTTGTAGTGTACGACAGGATTCAATTGATTTCTTTCGCAATTTCTTACGTAAGTACACTAAAGAAAGTCTAAAAAAAAATTACAATGTTGCAAGAATTAGATCAATGCAGAGTGCGAGAAAAAATAGGTCTGCAAGGTCATTCTCTGGCTTGTCTTTCTAAAAAAATATGCCAGAGTGTGTTTCATCACTTCCGGATGTTAGCAGTGCATCATACTAAAATGAGAAAATTAGTGAGAAAGTTGTACTATGCAAAAAGTCCAGCACTTAAACTTAAACAGTTAAATAGTGCTCTTTTGTATGGATGTGAATTAGATGTTAAGAAGATTTGTGCAGAAATTGAGGTAAGTTATTTTGGTCCAGAGGAAGATAATGCAGAAACCGATATAATTATAGAAGGAAATGTGTTAGAAAATGTTGGAAATGTTAATATTGAAAATTTTGAACAGGAAATAATAAAGTTTAAAGTGATTGCAGGTGAGAAACCACATTTTCCTTGTGTCTGTTGTCGACGCATTCATTACAAAAGTCAAACTAGGTTAGTTGATTTATATTTAAAAAGTGAAGATGAAAGTAATGGTCAATGGAAAGATTTTGCAACTTATTTGTTGGTGGAAAACTATTTTGATTTGGGTTTTGAGCAACGTGTTTGTAAATATTGTTATAATAAATTAAATGAAAATAAAATGCCTGCTAGAGCTGTTCATAATAATCTAGAGTTGGTAAATATTTCATCAGAATTGATTGATTTAAATACTTATGAGACTATTCTGATTCAATGTGTACATCCTTTTCAGGCTATTGTTCGTATGGAGCCTAAGACTGGTAAATTAAATCCTTCAGATTTTCAAAGAGGATTAAAGGGTAGAGTTGCGTATTTGCCACTTGATTTAAAAAAAAATATGGAAACAATTGGTGTTGAAAATGTAGAAGAGGAACCTCTAGTTATTCTAGTTAATGGTGTACCTACAAAGAGTAAGAAAATCTGGCAAGATTTAGTGGATGTTAGGAAAGTGAAAAAGGCAACGTTGTATTTAGTGCAAAATAATAAGTATTACAAAGATGTATACGTAGAACAAGAAGATGTAAGTGAAGAAGAGGATAGTGATTTGTCTAGTGGACAAATTGAAAAAGTTGATGTATCCAGATCTGAAGAAATTTATGAACATTACAGTGTTCATCCACTGCATTCCAAAGAAGCAATAGGGAATGCTATTGAATTATTTCAGATGAAAAAGGCGAAAGGAAATCCTATTAGTGTGTGGGAAGAAAGTTTAGAAGGTCGTTGTTTTCCACATTTATTTCCTACAGGTGAAGGTACACGATATGATGATCGACCTATGCAGATTCCTGCATCTGAGTACCCGACAACAAGATTATATGCAGAAGATCCAAGGTTTCGCCAATGCATTCCATATTTGTTTCATCTTCTGTTTGAGAGTGACTTATCTGGTCTGTCTTATGCAGTAAATCATATCTTAAAAAGTGGTGTACATCTGCAAAATATTTCAGCAAAGGAATTTATGGATAAAGTGCAACAGAAAGATAGTGTTTTGGATTCACATCTAATTAATTTAATGGCTTGTCAGCGGGGTACTAATGAGTATTGGTACCGTCGTCATGGAGATTTGAAGTGCATGCTTAGAAACTTAGGAGCACCAACATGGTTTTTAACTCTAAGCTGTGCAGAGTATGCTTGGGAAGATTTACTTGAATTTCTTCGGGAGGCGAATGCAAACAAAGAAAACATAAACTACAAGACACCTGGAGAACTGTGTTCATTAGATCCAGTTAATGTTTGCAGATATTTTAATCATATATTTGAAGCTATGATGTCTTTTATTACAAACAAGAAAAATCTGCCTCTTGGTGAAGTACTGGATTTCTGGATTTCTTTTGGAGAAAAGAATATCAAGCAAGAGGTGCTCCTCATATTCATATGCTGCTATGGATCAAGGATGCTCCTAAATTTGGAATAGACTCGGATGAGACTGTACTGTCTTTTATTGAACAACATGCCACTTGTGACATACCTAATAGTACAACTGATAAGGACTTAAGAGGAAAAGTGTTACGTTTTCAAAGTCATCGCTGTGGAAAATATTGTCGGCGAAAATTCAAATCAAAGAGCAAATTCTACACCAAATGTCACTTTGGATTTGCATGACCGCTACTTTCAAAAGGAAGAGTCAACAATTTAATGTCATGTTTGCGACATAATATCAGAAGGAGGTCACCTAGAAATACGTACAATTTAAGAAGAGGTGAAGAATCCAAATATATTAATGACTATAACCCAGTCATTTTGTCCATGTGGAATGCTAACATGGACATACAATATGTTGCAGACAACTCTATTGCTGTGGCTCGATATGTAACGTCTTACATCACGAAATCTGAAAAGACGGAACTGAAGGAGATGTGGGAAGACATTTCTCATGAAAAGAGCCTAAGCAAGAAATTGTATACGTACAGTTTGAAGATGCTGTCTCATCGAGAAATTGGAGCATATGAATGTTGTGACATATTATCATCAGCAAGTCTTTATGCGAAATCAAGGACTATTCTCTGGGTGAGTTTGGGCCTAGCAGAAACACGAAACTGTGTTCTTAAACCTGTGCAAGAAATTGAATATTTAGCCCAGAAAGAACCAAACAGTACAGACATTTTGAAAACAAATATGTTGGATACATACTATCCAAATAGAAAAACTCTGCTTGAAAACATTTGTCTGTATGAAATACTTTAAAATTATACTTTTAAAAGGAATGTTACGGAGAACATTGATAAAGGTGTATATGCTGTAATTGGACATGGAGGATGTCTGGTAAAACAAAGAAAAGGACACTTGATAAATCATCGGAAACTGAGTTGCGAAACACCTGATAAAAGAGAATTTTACTATTTTGCTCTTTTGCAACTCTTTAAACCATGGCGTAGAGAAGAGGAACTACTTGGAGACTTTGATAGTTATGAAGATACATTCAACAGATCTAAAAGTAATATTGAATGTCCTGTTTTTAGTAATTATCTCCAAATGTTGAATGATGAAATAGAGCAAGAAGCGACAATTGCAGCGGAGATTGCTAGAGATAGTTCACAAGGTAGTCAAAGTTCGGCTTCATTAAGTTAAGATCCACTGGGACAACCAATTATCCAAAATGAAGCAGCCACCGCCATGGATGAGGTGGAAAGAGCAATGCAGCAAGGTCAAGAGGAAGTAATCGACTTAGAAGAATTAAAGAAGCAGTTTAATGTTGAGCAAAGACAGATATATGATGAAGTGACAGAGCAGATTGAGCATGGCTTTCGTCATGAGAGAAAAGATTGCTCATGTATGTCATTTGAACCTATTCGATTATATGTAAGTGGAGAAGCTGGGACTGGTAAAAGTTTCCTAATTAAAGGAATTACTACATATTTACAGCAAACAACTCAGTCAACACTGTCGTGTGTTGTTACTGCTCCAACTGGATTGGCAGCACATAATATTAAAGGTGTTACTTTACATTGTTTACTGATGCTGCCAGTTGAACATGAAAATAAATTATAATATCAGAAGCTATCTGGAGAAGCTTGTTTTGAAGTTTCTAGAGTCCTTAAAAAATGAAACTTCTTATTATTGATGAAGTAAGTATGGTATCCAATTTAATGCTTGCTTTTGTGCATTTAAGAATGCAACAGACACTTAAGACAGAGTATGATGTGTTATTTGGAGGTAAACATGTCATAGTTTTTGGAGATCTACTGCAGCTAACTCCTGTGAAAGGACAACCTGTATTTGAAACTGTTACACATGAGGAGACCAGAAAGTGCCTGGGCAGTATTGGAAATGTAAATATATGGTCACATTTCAAATATACTGAACTGATTCAAAATATGCGACAGGCAAAGGATACTAAATATGGAAGTATTCTTCAAGATATTAGGATTGGAAAATTAACTGAAGATGCGAAACACACTCTACGAACCCGATTACTTTCAAAGCTGTTTCCTAATGAAGATAATGTACCTGAGAAACTATATAGTAAAGAGGTAGCAGGTAAGTCAGTGATATGCTTGATGCCAACTCTGAAAGAATGTTCAGTTTTTAATGAGAAAATGTTGAATTTAGAAAATCAAGAAATTAAGAAACTGGAAGCTAAAGATAGAATAGAGCATGAAGGTAGTACTATTGTTTTGTCTTAAAAGTTGAAATTAAAATTGGATTCTCTTCAAAAAACTATATCTAAAACTGCTGGTTTAGAGAAAAATCTGTATGTATGTTTAAATTGTCGGATAATCTTAATGAGAAATTTACATGTAGAAAGAGGATTGGTAAATGGAGCAATGGGTAATGTTGTTGGTTTTGTCAATTATACAAATAGAGATGAGATTGAATTTTTGAGGATAAAATTTGATGGGATTGAGGAAGTTCAACAAATTAGTCGATGTTCAACTCGTTTTTTGCTTGTGAAAGACTTATATGTCCGTCGTAAGCAATTTCCAATTTGTTTGGCATATGCAGTGACTATACATAAATCTCAAGGTTTAAGTGTAATTGATTATGATGAGACAAAGATTAGTGCAGATTTAAATTGTGTGAAGGAGTATAATAGGTTAAGAAGAGAATATGCTCCAAGTTTACCTCAATATCCTTTAATTGAAAGGCGTATAGTTGGTCAGAAAAGGAAAAATGAGGACAAATGTGCTGAAGTAGTCGAGAAACGACAAAAAAAAGATGTAGCTGTTGTTGGTAGCCGTAGCAAAACTGTTAGTATTGAAGAGATTGTTGGATTTAAGTTTGAAAATAGGTCTGGTGTAAACTGCTATGCAAATGTAGTAGTTAATGTTGTTTTCTTTCTGAAATATGTTAAGGAACAGATTATAGAAAATCAGGAGCATACATTTTGCTATTCTTTAAATTCTATATTTGAAATATGTAGTAGTGGTGATAGTGAAGTAGCAAGTGTTTCAGAACTAAGGAATGTTTTAGACATATGTACAGGAGTAAATCAATTTTCTCAGAATATTCAGCAAGATTGTCAGGAATTTATCATGTATATGTTTACAGTTTTGGAAGATGAAGGTGTAGATATTGATAGTCTTTTTGGCCTTTCTTATAAATGGGAACATATTGTTATATTTGACATTACCAGACTGCAAAGAAGTGCCTTTTAATAAACAAGTTAAAGATGCGCATCAGAACATGGTCTGTTCTCAATGCAAGTCTGAAATGTTATCAACTTTATTTATCCATAGATACGGACAATATGTAATTTTAATGTTTCAACGATGCAAAGCTGATGGGAGTAAATTGTCAACTTTAATTAAACATGTTGTGGCTTCTCAAGTTTCTATTTCTAGAAGAACATTTGTAACTGTAGCCATTATTTTTCATGAAGGGCCTTCTACATCATCAGGACATATGGCCTGGATACCCGTCACCCCCTCCCAACACAATCCCCAAGAATGGGAAGACGGATACAGTTCTTGAGCTTTTGGAAGGCGGGAGGGAGTTACCCTCCCGGCCGTATTTAATAAAATATGAAACAAAATTAAAACGTTAAATAACAGTTTCAAAAATAATAATAAAATAAATACGACATTGTTTTAATCTACTAAGAACGACATCTACAGTTATACCAGCTTTTCAAGTTTAAACATTATCTCCACATCAAACTTTATTAGAAACAACCTGAAAAAGAGACATCACACTTTATTAGAAACAACCTGAAAAAGAGCTCATATCATCATCAATCGACTTTATTGCAATCCCAAACGCTGTCATCAGGGGCTGGTGGGTGGGTCAAAATTGGCTCTTGTTCCGTCAAGGGCTCACGTGCAACGAGGAGGTGCAGCTTCCAAGCACAGGAACAAGAGGATGCTTCTTTGGATTGCTGCTCCATTTATTCTTCTCCGGGAGGGCGTGGACCCTCCTCCGACCGCCTACAGGGCGTGGCCAACGGTGTAGGTGTCTAGGACAGCCCCTCTTGGGCGGGAAAAGGCGCGCCCCGGCTACGCCGCTTCGGGCATACCAGTCGTGGCACGCCTCCCGCCCAAAATGGCTTCCCGGGGGGATCGGGGCACCCGACCATACGTTCGGGGGGACCGAGTGGTCGCCCCTTTCCATATGGCCTGGATACCCGTCACCCCCTCCCAACACAATCCCCAAGAATGGAAAGACGGATACAGTTCTTGAGCTTTTGGAAGGCGGGAGGGAGTTACCCTCCCGGCCGTATTTATTAAAATATGAAACAAAATTAAAACGTTAAATAACAGTTTCATATCATGTACAATTTCATTTATACATTACGATGTTTATTGGCTAACCTTAACATATCTCTAATACAAAGGTTCTCCTAGCCGATTCTAAAACATCCTGTAAATGCATTTCTCAAAATTCAAATTGTACATCCTAACATTACGGGCCAACGGCAAGGTCGTAACCGGTGTCAGATCCCTAATACCAGACTCCCCCCCTTACTTGTGAGGGGCGGGTGCACAGAGGACTGTACCTCTGTGCCAACTTCCAATTTCCCTTGTCTTAACGGGGGCCCATACTTACTCGACGCCATCTTGGTGGTCGTCCGAGGACTCGTGTGAGGTGTCTAGAAGGTAGCGTAGACCCCCCTCCCACCCCACACTGCTTACCACATCCGCCGTCGCGGATGTCCTGGCCCCGGGAAATTCCAAGGAAGGGACCCGTAGCCCCTCCTCCCCAGGGAGGGGTCTTGACCGCCTTCCCTTTCGGCGGTCCCATCCTTAGAAGGGTACCGCCTCCCTGTGTGAGGGGCCAATGGCCACCTCCCCCCGGGCGCTCCCATCCATAATGGGTGGCGCCCCACCTCTAGGGATCTTCCAATTACTGCTCACCGATCATGACCTTACCGCCACAGGCCGGATAGTTGACCGGCTATCCGGACCCCCCACAAAAGCTCCTACCAAAGGTCATGATTACGTAAACCCTTTAACCAAGCTAAGAAGTCTCCTATGAGTAAGACATTTCCCTCCCGGGACAAATGGACCCCATCCGCCAAATACATATGGTCCCCCCTGATACACCCGTGTGGAATACACTGCAATTTACCTGTACGGAACAACCTACTCAACTTGTTATTAACCTTCTTTACTGAGTGGTTCAAAGCTGGCACAGCGAGGGCCCCCCACCACACCTTCCGAGGAATCATGTGTGACCATGCGATTGTGCACCCCGGAACCCTTCTTGCCAACCATCTTACCGTGGACAAAATTAACTCGAGAAGCACTCGTCGACCAACGGTCACCAAATCATTGCCCCCAAGATGTACTATGATTACAGATGGCGGTGACCTCGTCCGCCCTAACAGTCCCTCAAAGAAACTTTGAAACTGGTCAATACAGAGCCCGCCCCTTCCGTGGAAGGTCACCCTGTACCCGTATTCCCCAGCCACGTGAATCATGTCACCTGCTTCGAATACGTCTGCGGCGCGCCTCACGTATGAGTGGCCAACGACCCACACCACTCTTTCCTCAGCCGGTGAACTTTGACCGCTGGTCCCCAGGTGTCGGGTCAACTGCACAGTCCGCCCGCAAAGCCTGTTCGCGAAACTGTAAACCAAACAGAAAACAAGAAGCGTGAGTGCAAGACATTAGCTTCACAACATGTGCAAACGCACATACCTTTTATAACAGTTCGAGGACCAACGTCCCAACCGCTTTACTTTTTCAACACTCAGACCCCTGGCTGTAGCCTCTGTAGCAGCCCCTATCCGGAAGGAATGGGTCCCAAAATCGCTCGGGTTCAAGCCTGCTGCCGCGATTGCCATTGTTAACACCCGCTGGAACTGAAACCTAGTCAGTGGGGTGGCGTCAGTGTGCCTCAGCAAGGTTCCCCCCCATGATGCCGACCTCTGCGCTAAATACTCCTCCACGCATTTTACCGGGCACATGGGAGACCCTGGAATCCGCTGGACTACCACACTGTCCCCGATCGCTCCCTGATCGGTCTTGGATCTGGCAATTGAGACTACCATTGTCTCCCCCTGAATTTGAATGTGTTCTCGACACAGACCTCCCCCCGTATCCTGCTTGTTCCTCGCTACCAGTTCGCTTACCCGCATAGCCCCATGGAATGCTAATACAAAAGCGGCCCGGAATAGCACCGTCTCTGATTGAGATGAACATGTCGCCTGGAGTACGGACAGTAACAGGGACAACCTTTCTAAACCTATTGGGTGCCTCTCATCCACTCTGCGACCCTCAAGGCGTTGCCACCCACGCAGCGCCTTTTGTACCAAAAAGGACGATGTGGGGTCCTGGATGCCATGAGCCCGTGCCATGAAAGAAATGGCGGCCCGGTGCCTATTGGCCGTAGCCACTGATTTGCCTGCCTGATGTAAAGATACCAGAAATTTCAGGACATACTCCTCCTGCCCCCAGTGCTCCCCCCTAGCTGGACCCAAAAAGGACCAATAAGAACGGAACGCCCCTTCATATGCCTTCCTTGTCCTGGGTGCTAGACTCTCTCCCACGAGGTTTTGTAATCCGGGGCACCGAGAGACCAGAGAGCTTCAGGAAATGGTGCCACCACCGAGTCCGCTGAGGGCAGAAAACCCCGGAAGGCCTGCATATAGGAACGAGAGAGCGCATCAGCTGCCTGGTTTAATACCCCTGGCACGTGTCTTGCCCTAAAGTGGACGTTTAGTCTCATACATAGCAGGACAATTTCCTTCAGTAATCTCAAAATCCATTTGCAGCGTGCTGCCTGACTATTGATACACTCAACCACGGTCATATTATCAGACCAGAACACCACAGAGCGATCACGAAACCCCTCCGGCCAAGTTTCCAAGGCCACCAGAATGGGGAACAGCTCCAGAAACCCAATGTTACCAGTGAGTCCATTATCGTGCCACCACTCAGGCCAGGTTCGTGCCGACCATTTATTGCCGAATATGGCGCCAAAACCTACACTCCCCGCCGAGTCGGTCCACAACCCCAGTTCTTCTGAGGAAACTGGTGGATCAGTCCACACGACACAACCGTTGAAATCCGCCAGAAATGCCAGCCATATGCGCATATCCTGGCGAACCTCTGTTGACAGTCTTGTGCGGTGGTGCCCTTCCCTGAGGCCCACCATGGCTTGTGCGATAGAACGGGAAAAGGGGTGAGCCATCGGCATTACTCTCAGGGCAAAGTTAAGCTGACCCACAGCCTGTTGTAACTGATGTAGAGTTACCTTTCTTTCGCCGAGACATGTTTTTAGCGAGGCCCTGAATTTCATCACCTTCTCTTTGGGCAAGCGGAAGCACCCCTTTACAGAATCGAGCTCAATTCCGAGAAACTCGAGTGTAGTAGATGGCCCTACCGTCTTACCGGGTGCCAGCGGCACGCCTAACTCCTCCATAAGGTTACAGAATTCCCTCAAGGCCTGTGCACATTCCATGTCCCCGGCTGCCCCCAGAAACAGAAAATCATCAAGATAATGCATAACATGTGTAAAGCCCGTGACTCTTGTGAACGCCCATTGCAAAAAACTACTGAATTTCTCAAAATACGCACAAGAGATGGAGCAACCCATTGGCATACATTTATCCATGTAATAGCGTCCCTGAAACATAAAACCCAGGAGACGCTGATCATCTGGGTGTACCGGGAGCAACCGGAACGCTGACTCGATATCTGATTTAGCCATCAGCGCTCCGGGCCCTAGGCGATTCAAAATGGCGACGGCCTCATCAAAGGATGCGCACCGCACCGAACAAACTCCCGGGTCAATCGCATCGTTCACCGAAAGGCCCCTAGGAGCTGACAAATTATGTATTAACCTGAACTCCCCTGGGTCCTTTTTGGGGACCACTCCCAAAGGTGAACAAACAAAATTGCCAACTGGTGGTATGTCATATGATCCAGCAACCCGACCTCGGGCCACTTCCTTCCCAATTTTTGCCTGTACCACCGCCGTATTCTGTTGAACCGATAGTTGGTTCTTACATTGTGCTTCCCCCCGAAAATCCCCCGCCGGGATGCGGAAACCATATGAGAAACCGTCTCGCAACACCCCGGCGGAGATATGATAAGGGTATTCGTTCAGCCAAGGGATCAGTGCCATGATATCAACCGGGGTAGGCAATGGCGCCCCTCGGTCTACTTTAGACCTGTTTGGCGCCCCCTCTACCTCCCGTATCACCAGTCTTGGCTCTGCACGTACTCTCGGGGTGCGAGGACTGTCCGCACCCTGCACACTCATGCCTGAACCTGCAAGATCCCTGTGGCCTAGAACACTTGCCTCTGTTAAAGCTCCAGCAGACCCCTTTATTACCTGAGTTGCCATTATTCTTTGTGTTCTGATCATTGCTTGTACCCGCCCGAAAGGGCGCCCCCAAAGAATGGCGGGAAGGCTCCACCCCGTTTCCGCCTAAAGATGGCGACTTCGCTGTCCTCGACCTCTCAATTTTTTGCCAGGAAATGGAGTCGAAACAATCCCACGTCAGGGATGAGTCGTGCTCCTTGGACTTACGAAATATGCTATCGTAACAACACCATTGATTGCCCCCGTATGATTCATAAAATTCCATGATACGTGTCTGATAAACGGCTAATTCCACCAATATTTCGGGCCTACGTTCCCCCATAATTGCAGTGAACATTCCAAACGCTCTGGCCCAATTGGCGATCGTTTCATCTACTCTGAAACCCGCCATCTTTGCGCGCCATACACTAGGATGCAAAAACTCTTTCTGGTTTCATAGTGATCGGTCAACAAGGAAAACATGTTCACATATTTATCCGCCCAAATCCTTTCTTTCACATCAAACGGGATATGTTGAACGACTTTTTCCCTTCTTGAGGGTACCGATCCCTCCCCCGCCATCGGCAATGGCTGCTTACCTGAACCGGTAGCTGTGACCGTTGTTGCTGCCGAACCAACGCCTGATACTGGTTGTTCCACGGGAGCCTGCGGGGAAACAAGAGGACACAGTGCCTTCGCAGCATCTTTCGATTGCCGCAACTGCTTCATTATCGACCTGGCTTCTGCAGCCGTGGCCCCCTCATTCTCTCTGCCCAACCATGCCGCCAACTGAGCAGCCAGCTCTGGAGGCATATCTTCCTCGTTCACAGGAGTGACCACCACAGGGATTGGTTGTCCCGCGTTCGGGACCGGAACTGGGGCCTCGATCGGGGTGACCGGGTCCGCTGGAGGTGATTCGGGAACCGGGGCCTCCCCACCCGATGCCCCCTTCTTGGCCCTTCTACCTCTCCTGTTAGGGACCACTCCCGGCAATGCTGGTCCGATGACTCTCTTTGGTCCACCCGCACCGTTCATTGCCGCCATCTGCTTCTTCATGTCCGCCATGTCCTTCACCAGCATACGAAGCATCTGGTCGGTTCCGACCCTCTTTCCGACCTTCTTGCCAGGCATCGTCCAAGGGTAATCCTCAAGCCTAGGTCAGGAAGCTTCGAACTCGCTGAAAGAAGAAACACAAAAATTAAATTCTCAAAATTGGCTCTTGTTCCGTCAACTGCTGGGGGGGCTGGGGGGCTTAGTGGTACTTGTATGGTCATGATAGAGCTACTCCTTTCTGAGCCATTGTTGAGGTGTGTTCATGATAGAGTGGTTCCGTCATGGTTATGCTTAGTGAATAGAACGTGTCAAGGAAGTGCAATGTTAGTGTTGCTCAAGCACAGCAGCAAGTTCATCACAAATGTTGTCCGTCCTGAGGACAGCTGAGGCAATGCTCGTGATGGAGCGGCTTTGTGATGAGTATGGAAGGATTTAACAGCTGTTAAAAAAATCTGAGGGGTCTCTATAAAGAGGAGATATGTGTCATTCTAAAGCCCTGTATTATAAAGAAGTGTTCCTCTGAAGTAATGCGTCTTGAAAGTGGCTGACTGTAATTTATGAGATTTTACTCAGTGACTTTCAGGCCCATGCTGTTTCAAAACTGTGCATGTGTTTGAAGCAGGTGTAGGTCTTGACACAGCAATTTGAATATAGGGGTATATTATCAAGGGGGTTTATCTGTGTTTTTTGGCTTTGAAAGCCAAGAAAGCAGAGATAAAATTATCTCTCTATTACCTAGCTGCCGCTAACACCAGTCAGATCCCTAATACCAGACTCCCCCCCTTACTTGTGAGGGGCGGGCGCACAGAGGACTGTACCTCTGTGCCAACTTCCAATTTCCCTTGTCTTAACGGGGGCCCATACTTACTCGATGCCATCTTGGTGGTCGTCCGAGGACTCGTGTGAGGTGTCTAGAAGGTAGCGTAGACCCCCCTCCCACCCCACACTGCTTACCACATCCGCCGTCGCGGATGTCCTGGCCCCGGGAAATTCCAAGGAGGGGACCCGTAGCCCCTCCTCCCCAGGGAGGGGTCTTGACCGCCTTCCCTTTCGGCGGTCCCATCCTTAGAAGGGTACCGCCTCCCCGTGTGAGGGGCCAATGGCCGCCTCCCCCTGGGCGCTCCCATCCATAATGGGTGGCGCCCCACCTCTAGGGATCTTCCAATTACTGCTCACCGATCATGACCATACCGCCCGACCAAAAAATAAATACGACATTGTTTTAATCTACTAAGAACGATATCTACAGTTATACCAGCTTTTCAAGTTTAAACATTATCTCCACATCAAACTTTATTAGAAACAACCTGAAAAAGAGACATCACACTTTATTAGAAACAACCTGAAAAAGAGCTCATATCATCATCAATCGACTTTATTGCAATCCCAAACGCTGTCATCAGGGGCTGGTGGGTGGGTCAAAATTGGCTCTTGTTCCGTCAAGGGCTCACGTGCAACGAGGAGGTGCAGCTTCCAAGCACAGGAACAAGAGGATGCTTCTTTGGATTGCTGCTCCATTTATTCTTCTCCGGGAGGGCGTGGACCCTCCTCCGACCGCCTACAGGGCGTGGCCAACGGTGTAGGTGTCTAGGACAGCCCCTCTTGGGCGGGAAAAGGCGCGCCCCGGCTACGCCGCTTCGGGCATACCAGTCGTGGCACGCCTCCCGCCCAAAATGGCTTCCCGGGGGGATCGGGGCACCCGACCATACGTTCGGGGGGACCGAGTGGTCACCCCTTTCCATATGGCCTGGATACCCGTCACCCCCTCCCAACACAATCCCCAAGAATGGAAAGACGGATACAGTTCTTGAGCTTTTGGAAGGCGGGAGGGAGTTACCCTCCCGGCCGTATTTATTAAAATATGAAACAAAATTAAAACGTTAAATAACAGTTTCATATCATGTACAATTTCATTTATACATTACGATGTTTATTGGCTAACCTTAACATATCTCTAATACAAAGGTTCTCCTAGCCGATTCTAAAACATCCTGTAAATGCATTTCTCAAAATTCAAATTGTACATCCTAACATTACGGGCCAACGGCAAGGTCGTAACCGGTGTCAGATCCCTAATGCCAGACTCCCCCCCTTACTTGTGAGGGGCGGGCGCACAGAGGACTGTACCTCTGTGCCAACTTCCAATTTCCCTTGTATTAACGGGGGCCCATACTTACTCGACGCCATCTTGGTGGTCGTCCGAGGACTCGTGTGAGGTGTCTAGAAGGTAGCGTAGACCCCCCCTCCCACCCCACACTGCTTACCACATCCGCCGTCGCGGATGTCCTGGCCCCGGGAAATTCCAAGGAAGGGACCCGTAGCCCCTCCTCCCCAGGGAGGGGTCTTGACCGCCTTCCCTTTCGGCGGTCCCATCCTTAGAAGGGTACCGCCTCCCCGTGTAAGGGGCCAATGGCCACCTCCCCCCGGGCGCTCCCATCCATAATGGGTGGCGCCCCACCTCTAGGGATCTTCCAATTACTGCTCACCGATCATGACCTTACCGCCACAGGCCGGATAGTTGACCGGCTATCCGGACCCCCCACAAAAGCTCCTACCAAAGGTCATGATTACGTAAACCCTTTAACCAAGCTAAGAAGTCTCCTATGAGTAAGACATTTCCCTCCCGGGACAAATGGACCCCATCCGCCAAATACATTTGGTCCCCCCTGATACACCCGTGTGGAATACACTGCAATTTACCTGTACGGAACAACCTACTCAACTTGTTATTAACCTTCTTTACTGAGTGGTTCAAAGCTGGCACAGCGAGGGCCCCCCGCCACACCTTCCGAGGAATCATGTGTGACCATGCGATTGTGCACCCCGGAACCCTTCTTGCCAACCATCTTACTGTGGACAAAATTAACTCGAGAAGCACTCGTCGACCAACGGTCACCAAATCATTGCCCCCAAGATGTACTATGATTACAGATGGCGGTGACCTCGTCCGCCCTAACAGTCCCTCAAAGAAACTTTGAAACTGGTCAATACAGAGCCCGCCCCTTCCGTGGAAGGTCACCCTGTACCCGTATTCCCCAGCCACGTGAATCATGTCACCTGCTTCGAATACGTCTGCGGCGTGCCTCACGTATGAGTGGCCAACGACCCACACCACTCTTTCCTCAGCCGGTGAACTTTGACCGCTGGTCCCCAGGTGTTGGGTCAACTGCACAGTCCGCCCGCAAAGCCTGTTCGCGAAACTGTAAACCAAACAGAAAACAAGAAGCGTGAGTGCAAGACATTAGCTTCACAACATGTGCAAACGCACATACCTTTTATAACAGTTCGAGGACCAACGTCCCAACCGCTTTACTTTTTCAACACTCAGACCCCTGGCTGTAGCCTCTGTAGCAGCCCCTATCCGGAAGGAATGGGTCCCAAAATCGCTCGGGTTCAAGCCCGCTGCCGCGATTGCCATTGTTAACACCCGCTGGAACTGAAACCTAGTCAGTGGGGTGGCGTCAGTGTGCCTCAGCAAGGTTCCCCCCCATGATGCCGCCCTCTGCGCTAAATACTCCTCCACGCATTTTACCGGGCACATGGGAGACCCTGGAATCCGCTGGACTACCACACTGTCCCCGATCGCTCCCTGATCGGTCTTGGATCTGGCAATTGAGACTACCATTGTCTCCCCCTGAATTTGAATGTGTTCTCGACACAGACCTCCCCCCGTATCCTGCTTGTTCCTCGCTACCAGTTCGCTTACCCGCATAGCCCCATGGAATGCTAATACAAAAGCGGCCCGGAATAGCACCATCTCTGATTGAGATGAACATGTCGCCTGGAGTACGGACAGTAACAGGGACAACCTTTCTAAACCTATTGGGTGCCTCTCATCCACTCTGCGACCCTCAAGGCGTTGCCACCCACGCAGCGCCTTTTGTACCAAAAAGGACGATGTGGGGTCCTGGATGCCATGAGCCCGTGCCATGAAAGAAATGGCGGCCCGGTGCCTATTGGCCGTAGCCACTGATTTGCCTGCCTGATGTAAAGATACCAGAAATTTCAGGACATACTCCTCCTGCCCCCAGTGCTCCCCCCTAGCTGGACCCAAAAAGGACCAATAAGAACGGAACGCCCCTTCATATGCCTTCCTTGTCCTGGGTGCTAGACTCTCTCCCACGAGGTTTTGTAATCCGGGGCACCGAGAGACCAGAGAGCTTCAGGAAATGGTGCCACCACCGAGTCCGCTGAGGGCAGAAAACCCCGGAAGGCCTGCATATAGGAACGAGAGAGCGCATCAGCTGCCTGGTTTAATACCCCTGGCACGTGTCTTGCCCTAAAGTGGACGTTTAGTCTCATACATAGCAGGACAATTTCCTTCAGTAATCTCAAAATCCATTTGCAGCGTGCTGCCTGACTATTGATACACTCAACCACGGTCATATTATCAGACCAGAACACCACAGAGCGATCACAAAACCCCTCCGGCCAAGTTTCCAAGGCCACCAGAATGGGGAACAGCTCCAGAAACCCAATGTTACCAGTGAGTCCATTATCGTGCCACCACTCAGGCCAGGTTCGTGCCGACCATTTATTGCCGAATATGGCGCCAAAACCTACACTCCCCGCCGAGTCGGTCCACAACCCCAGTTCTTCTGAGGAAACTGGTGGATCAGTCCACACGACACAACCGTTGAAATCCGCCAGAAATGCCAGCCATATGCGCATATCCTGGCGAACCTCTGTTGACAGTCTTGTGCGGTGGTGCCCTTCCCTGAGGCCCACCATGGCTTGTGCGATAGAACGGGAAAAGGGGTGAGCCATCGGCATTACTCTCAGGGCAAAGTTAAGCTGACCCACAGCCTGTTGTAACTGATGTAGAGTTACCTTTCTTTCGCCGAGACATGTTTTTAGCGAGGCCCTGAATTTCATCACCTTCTCTTTGGGCAAGCGGAAGCACCCCTTTACAGAATCGAGCTCAATTCCGAGAAACTCGAGTGTAGTAGATGGCCCTACCGTCTTACCGGGTGCCAGCGGCACGCCTAACTCCTCCATAAGGTTACAGAATTCCCTCAAGGCCTGTGCACATTCCATGTCCCCGGCTGCCCCCAGAAACAGAAAATCATCAAGATAATGCATAACATGTGTAAAGCCCGTGACTCTTGTGAACGCCCATTGCAAAAAACTACTGAATTTCTCAAAATACGCACAAGAGATGGAGCAACCCATTGGCATACATTTATCCATGTAATAGCGTCCCTGAAACATAAAACCCAGGAGACGCTGATCATCTGGGTGTACCGGGAGCAACCGGAACGCTGACTCGATATCTGATTTAGCCATCAGCGCTCCGGGCCCTAGGCGATTCAAAATGGCGACGGCCTCATCAAAGGATGCGCACCGCACCGAACAAACTCCCGGGTCAATCGCATCGTTCACCGAAAGGCCCCTAGGAGCTGACAAATTATGTATTAACCTGAACTCCCCTGGGTCCTTTTTGGGGACCACTCCCAAAGGTGAACAAACAAAATTGCCAACTGGTGGTATGTCATATGGTCCAGCAACCCGACCTCGGGCCACTTCCTTCCCAATTTTTGCCTGTACCACCGCCGTATTCTGTTGAACCGATAGTTGGTTCTTACATTGTGCTTCCCCCCGAAAATCCCCCGCCGGGATGCGGAAACCATATGAGAAACCGTCTCGCAACACCCCGGCGGAGATATGATCAGGGTATTCGTTCAGCCAAGGGATCAGTGCCATGATATCAACCGGGGTAGGCAATGGCGCCCCTCGGTCTACTTTAGACCTGTTTGGCGCCCCCTCTACCTCCCGTATCACCAGTCTTGGCTCTGCACGTACTCTCGGGGTGCGAGGACTGTCCGCACCCTGCACACTCATGCCTGAACCTGCAAGATCCCTGTGGCCTAGAACACTTGCCTCTGTTAAAGCTCCAGCAGACCCCTTTCTTACCTGAGTTGCCATTATTCTTTGTGTTCTGATCATTGCTCGTACCCGCCCGAAAGGGCGCCCCCAAAGAATGGCGGGAAGGCTCCACCCCGTTTCCGCCTAAAGATGGCGACTTCGCTGTCCTCGACCTCTCAATTTTTTGCCAGGAAATGGAGTCGAAACAATCCCACGTCAGGGATGAGTCGTGCTCCTTGGACTTACGAAATATGCTATCGTAACAACACCATTGATTGCCCCCGTATGATTCATAAAATTCCATGATACGTGTCTGATAAACGGCTAATTCCACCAATATTTCGGGCCTACGTTCCCCCATAATTGCAGTGAACATTCCAAACGCTCTGGCCCAATTGGCGATCGTTTCATCTACTCTGAAACCCGCCATCTTTGCGCGCCATACACTAGGATGCAAAAACTCTTTCTGGTTTCATAGTGATCGGTCAACAAGGAAAACATGTTCACATATTTATCCGCCCAAATCCTTTCTTTCACATCAAACGGGATATGTTGAACGACTTTTTCCCTTCTTGAGGGTACCGATCCCTCCCCCGCCATCGGCAATGGCTGCTTACCTGAACCGGTAGCTGTGACCGTTGTTGCTGCCGAACCAACGCCTGATACTGGTTGTTCCACGGGAGCCTGCGGGGAAACAAGAGGACACGGTGCCTTCGCAGCATCTTTCGATTGCCGCAACTGCTTCATTATCGACCTGGCTTCTGCAGCCGTGGCCCCCTCATTCTCTCTGCCCAACCATGCCGCCAACTGAGCAGCCAGCTCTGGAGGCATATCTTCCTCGTTCACAGGAGTGACCACCACAGGGATTGGTTGTCCCGCGTTCGGGACCGGAACTGGGGCCTCGATCGGGGTGACCGGGTCCGCTGGAGGTGATTCGGGAACCGGGGCCTCCCCACCCGATGCCCCCTTCTTGGCCCTTCTACCTCTCCTGTTAGGGACCACTCCCGGCAATGCTGGTCCGATGACTCTCTTTGGTCCACCCGCACCGTTCATTGCCGCCATCTGCTTCTTCATGTCCGCCATGTCCTTCACCAGCATACGAAGCATCTGGTCGGTTCCGACCCTCTTTCCGACCTTCTTGCCAGGCATCGTCCAAGGGTAATCCTCAAGCCTAGGTCAGGAAGCTTCGAACTCGCTGAAAGAAGAAACACAAAAATTAAATTCTCAAAATTGGCTCTTGTTCCGTCAACTGCTGGGGGGGCTGGGGGGCTTAGTGGTACTTGTATGGTCATGATAGAGCTACTCCTTTCTGAGCCATTGTTGAGGTGTGTTCATGATAGAGTGGTTCCGTCATGGTTATGCTTAGTGAATAGAACGTGTCAAGGAAGTGCAATGTTAGTGTTGCTCAAGCACAGCAGCAAGTTCATCACAAATGTTGTCCGTCCTGAGGACAGCTGAGGCAATGCTCGTGATGGAGCGGCTTTGTGATGAGTATGGAAGGATTTAACAGCTGTTAAAAAAATCTGAGGGGTCTCTATAAAGAGGAGATATGTGTCATTCTAAAGCCCTGTATTATAAAGAAGTGTTCCTCTGAAGTAATGCGTCTTGAAAGTGGCTGACTGTAATTTATGAGATTTTACTCAGTGACTTTCAGGCCCATGCTGTTTCAAAACTGTGCATGTGTTTGAAGCAGGTGTAGGTCTTGACGCAGCAATTTGAATATAGGGGTATATTATCAAGGGGGTTTATCTGTGTTTTTTGGCTTTGAAAGCCAAGAAAGCAGAGATAAAATTATCTCTCTATTACCTAGCTGCCTCTAACACCAGTCAGATCCCTAATACCAGACTCCCCCCCTTACTTGTGAGGGGCGGGCGCACAGAGGACTGTACCTCTGTGCCAACTTCCAATTTCCCTTGTCTTAACGGGGGCCCATACTTACTCGATGCCATCTTGGTGGTCGTCCGAGGACTCGTGTGAGGTGTCTAGAAGGTAGCGTAGACCCCCCTCCCACCCCACACTGCTTACCACATCCGCTGTCGCGGATGTCCTGGCCCCGGGAAATTCCAAGGAGGGGACCCGTAGCCCCTCCTCCCCAGGGAGGGGTCTTGACCGCCTTCCCTTTCGGCGGTCCCATCCTTAGAAGGGTACCGCCTCCCCATGTGAGGGGCCAATGGCCGCCTCCCCCTGGGCGCTCCCATCCATAATGGGTGGCGCCCCACCTCTAGGGATCTTCCAATTACTGCTCACCGATCATGACCTTACCGCCCGACCAAAAAATAAATACGACATTGTTTTAATCTACTAAGAACGATATCTACAGTTATACCAGCTTTTCAAGTTTAAACATTATCTCCACATCAAACTTTATTAGAAACAACCTGAAAAAGAGACATCACACTTTATTAGAAACAACCTGAAAAAGAGCTCATATCATCATCAATCGACTTTATTGCAATCCCAAACGCTGTCATCAGGGGCTGGTGGGTGGGTCAAAATTGGCTCTTGTTCCGTCAAGGGCTCACGTGCAACGAGGAGGTGCAGCTTCCAAGCACAGGAACAAGAGGATGCTTCTTTGGATTGCTGCTCCATTTATTCTTCTCCGGGAGGGCGTGGACCCTCCTCCGACCGCCTACAGGGCGTGGCCAACGGTGTAGGTGTCTAGGACAGCCCCTCTTGGGCGGGAAAAGGCGCGCCCCGGCTACGCCGCTTCGGGCATACCAGTCGTGGCACGCCTCCCGCCCAAAATGGCTTCCCGAGGGGATCGGGGCACCCGACCATACGTTCGGGGGGACCGAGTGGTCACCCCTTTCCATATGGCCTGGATACCCGTCACCCCCTCCCAACACAATCCCCAAGAATGGAAAGACGGATACAGTTCTTGAGCTTTTGGAAGGCGGGAGGGAGTTACCCTCCCGGCCGTATTTATTAAAATATGAAACAAAATTAAAACGTTAAATAACAGTTTCATATCATGTACAATTTCATTTATACATTACGATGTTTATTGGCTAACCTTAACATATCTCTAATACAAAGGTTCTCCTAGCCGATTCTAAAACATCCTGTAAATGCATTTCTCAAAATTCAAATTGTACATCCTAACATTACGGGCCAACGGCAAGGTCGTAACCGGTGTCAGATCCCTAATACCAGACTCCCCCCCTTACTTGTGAGGGGCGGGCGCACAGAGGACTGTACCTCTGTGCCAACTTCCAATTTCCCTTGTCTTAACGGGGGCCCATACTTACTCGACGCCATCTTGGTGGTCGTCCGAGGACTCGTGTGAGGTGTCTAGAAGGTAGCGTAGACCCCCCCTCCCACCCCACACTGCTTACCACATCCGCCGTCGCGGATGTCCTGGCCCCGGGAAATTCCAAGGAAGGGACCCGTAGCCCCTCCTCCCCAGGGAGGGGTCTTGACCGCCTTCCCTTTCCGTGGTCCCATCCTTAGAAGGGTAACGCCTCCCCGTGTGAGGGGCCAATGGCCACCTCCCCCCGGGCGCTCCCATCCATAATGGGTGGCGCCCCACCTCTAGGGATCTTCCAATTACTGCTCACCGATCATGACCTTACCGCCACAGGCCGGATAGTTGACCGGCTATCCGGACCCCCCACAAAAGCTCCTACCAAAGGTCATGATTACGTAAACCCTTTAACCAAGCTAAGAAGTCTCCTATGAGTAAGACATTTCCCTCCCGGGACAAATGGACCCCATCCGCCAAATACATATGGTCCCCCCTGATACACCCGTGTGGAATACACTGCAATTTACCTGTACGGAACAACCTACTCAACTTGTTATTAACCTTCTTTACTGAGTGGTTCAAAGCTGGCACAGCGAGGGCCCCCCGCCACACCTTCCGAGGAATCATGTGTGACCATGCGATTGTGCACTCCGGAACCCTTCTTGCCAACCATCTTACTGTGGACAAAATTAACTCGAGAAGCACTCGTCGACCAACGGTCACCAAATCATTGCCCCCAAGATGTACTATGATTACAGATGGCGGTGACCTCGTCCGCCCTAACAGTCCCTCAAAGAAACTTTGAAACTGGTCAATACAGAGCCCGCCCCTTCCGTGGAAGGTCACCCTGTACCCGTATTCCCCAGCCACGTGAATCATGTCACCTGCTTCGAATACGTCTGCGGCGCGCCTCACGTATGAGTGGCCAACGACCCACACCACTCTTTCCTCAGCCGGTGAACTTTGACCGCTGGTCCCCAGGTGTCGGGTCAACTGCACAGTCCGCCCCGCAATGCCTGTTCGCGAAACTGTAAACCAAACAGAAAACAAGAAGCGTGAGTGCAAGACATTAGCTTCACAACATGTGCAAACGCACATACCTTTTATAACAGTTCGAGGACCAACGTCCCAACCGCTTTACTTTTTCAACACTCAGACCCCTGGCTGTAGCCTCTGTAGCAGCCCCTATCCGGAAGGAATGGGTCCCAAAATCGCTCGGGTTCAAGCCCGCTGCCGCGATTGCCATTGTTAACACCCGCTGGAACTGAAACCTAGTCAGTGGGGTGGCGTCAGTGTGCCTCAGCAAGGTTCCCCCCCATGATGCCGCCCTCTGCGCTAAATACTCCTCCACGCATTTTACCGGGCACATGGGAGACCCTGGAATCCGCTGGACTACCACACTGTCCCCGATCGCTCCCTGATCGGTCTTGGATCTGGCAATTGAGACTACCATTGTCTCCCCCTGAATTTGAATGTGTTCTCGACACAGACCTCCCCCGTATCCTGCTTGTTCCTCGCTACCAGTTCGCTTACCCGCATAGCCCCATGGAATGCTAATACAAAAGCGTCCCGGAATAGCACCGTCTCTGATTGAGATGAACATGTCGCCTGGAGTACGGACAGTAACAGGGACAACCTTTCTAAACCTATTGGGTGCCTCTCATCCACTCTGTGACCCTCAAGGCGTTGCCACCCACGCAGCGCCTTTTGTACCAAAAAGGACGATGTGGGGTCCTGGATGCCATGAGCCCGTGCCATGAAAGAAATGGCGGCCCGGTGCCTATTGGCCGTAGCCACTGATTTGCCTGCCTGATGTAAAGATACCAGAAATTTCAGGACATACTCCTCCTGCCCCCAGTGCTCCCCCCTAGCTGGACCCAAAAAGGACCAATAAGAACGGAACGCCCCTTCATATGCCTTCCTTGTCCTGGGTGCTAGACTCTCTCCCACGAGGTTTTGTAATCCGGGGCACCGAGAGACCAGAGAGCTTCGGGAAATGGTGCCACCATCGAGTCTGCTGAGGGCAGAAAACCCCGGAAGGCCTGCATATAGGAACGAGAGAGCGCATCAGCTGCCTGGTTTAATACCCCTGGCACGTGTCTTGCCCTAAAGTGGACGTTTAGTCTCATACATAGCAGGACAATTTCCTTCAGTAATCTCAAAATCCATTTGCAGCGTGCTGCCTGACTATTGATACACTCAACCACGGTCATATTATCAGACCAGAACACCACAGAGCGATCACGAAACCCCTCCGGCCAAGTTTCCAAGGCCACCAGAATGGGGAACAGCTCCAGAAACCCAATGTTACCAGTGAGTCCATTATCGTGCCACCACTCAGGCCAGGTTCGTGCCGACCATTTATTGCCGAATATGGCGCCAAAACCTACACTCCCCGCCGAGTCGGTCTACAACCCCAGTTCTTCTGAGGAAACTGGTGGATCAGTCCACACGACACAACCGTTGAAATCCGCCAGAAATGCCAGCCATATGCGCATATCCTGGCGAACCTCTGTTGACAGTCTTGTGCGGTGGTGCCCTTCCCTGAGGCCCACCATGGCTTGTGCGATAGAACGGGAAAAGGGGTGAGCCATCGGCATTACTCTCAGGGCAAAGTTAAGCTGACCCACAGCCTGTTGTAACTGATGTAGAGTTACCTTTCTTTCGCCGAGACATGTTTTTAGCGAGGCCCTGAATTTCATCACCTTCTCTTTGGGCAAGCGGAAGCAGCCCTCTACAGAATCGAGCTCAATTCCGAGAAACTCGAGTGTAGTAGATGGCCCTACCGTCTTACCGGGTGCCAGCGGCACGCCTAACTCCTCCATAAGGTTACAGAATTCCCTCAAGGCCTGTGCACATTCCATGTCCCCGGCTGCCCCCAGAAACAGAAAATCATCAAGATAATGCATAACATGTGTAAAGCCCGTGACTCTTGTGAACGCCCATTGCAAAAAACTACTGAATTTCTCAAAATACGCACAAGAGATGGAGCAACCCATTGGCATACATTTATCCATGTAATAGCGTCCCTGAAACATAAAACCCAGGAGACGCTGATCATCTGGGTGTACCGGGAGCAACCGGAACGCTGACTCGATATCTGATTTAGCCATCAGCGCTCCGGGCCCTAGGCGATTCAAAATGGCGACGGCCTCATCAAAGGATGCGCACCGCACCGAACAAACTCCCGGGTCAATCGCATCGTTCACCGAAAGGCCCCTAGGAGCTGACAAATTATGTATTAACCTGAACTCCCCTGGGTCCTTTTTGGGGACCACTCCCAAAGGTGAACAAACAAAATTGCCAACTGGTGGTATGTCATATGGTCCAGCAACCCGACCTCGGGCCACTTCCTTCCCAATTTTTGCCTGTACCACCGCCGTATTCTGTTGAACCGATAGTTGGTTCTTACATTGTGCTTCCCCCCGAAAATCCCCCGCCGGGATGCGGAAACCATATGAGAAACGGTCTCGCAACACCCCGGCAGAGATATGATCAGGGTATTCGTTCAGCCAAGGAATCAGTGCCATGATATCAACCGGGGTAGGCAATGGCGCCCCTCGGTCTACTTTAGACCTGTTTGGCGCCCCCTCTACCTCCCGTATCACCAGTCTTGGCTCTGCACGTACTCTCGGGGTGCGAGGACTGTCCGCACCCTGCACACTCATGCCTGAACCTGCAAGATCCCTGTGGCCTAGAACACTTGCCTCTGTTAAAGCTCCAGCAGACCCCTTTCTTACCTGAGTTGCCATTATTCTTTGTGTTCTGATCATTGCTCGTACCCGCCCGAAAGGGCGCCCCCAAAGAATGGCGGGAAGGCTCCACCCCGTTTCCGCCTAAAGATGGCGACTTCGCTGTGCTCGACCTCTCAATTTTTTGCCAGGAAATGGAGTCGAAACAATCCCACGTCAGGGATGAGTCGTGCTCCTTGGACTTACGAAATATGCTATCGTAACAACACCATTGATTGCCCCCGTATGATTCATAAAATTCCATGATACGTGTCTGATAAACGGCTAATTCCACCAATAATTCGGGCCTACGTTCCCCCATAATTGCAGTGAACATTCCAAACGCTCTGGCCCAATTGGCGATCGTTTCATCTACTCTGAAACCCGCCATCTTTGCGCGCCATACACTAGGATGCAAAAACTCTTTCTGGTTTCATAGTGATCGGTCAACAAGGAAAACATGTTCACATATTTATCCGCCCAAATCCTTTCTTTCACATCAAACGGGATATGTTGAACGACTTTTTCCCTTCTTGAGGGTACCGATCCCTCCCCCGCCATCGGCAATGGCTGCTTACCTGAACCGGTAGCTGTGACCGTTGTTGCTGCCGAACCAACGCCTGATACTGGTTGTTCCACGGGAGCCTGCGGGGAAACAAGAGGACACGGTGCCTTCGCAGCATCTTTCGATTGCCGCAACTGCTTCATTATCGACCTGGCTTCTGCAGCCGTGGCCCCCTCATTCTCTCTGCCCAACCATGCCGCCAACTGAGCAGCCAGCTCTGGAGGCATATCTTCCTCGTTCACAGGAGTGACCACCACAGGGATTGGTTGTCCCGCGTTTGGGACCGGAACTGGTGCCTCGATCGGGGTGACCGGGTCCGCTGGAGGTGATTCGGGAACCGGGGCCTCCCCACCCGATGCCCCCTTCTTGGCCCTTCTACCTCTCCTGTTAGGGACCACTCCCGGCAATGCTGGTCCGATGACTCTCTTTGGTCCACCCGCACCGTTCATTGCCGCAATCTGCTTCTTCATGTCCGCCATGTCCTTCACCAGCATATGAAGCATCTGGTCGGTTCCGACCCTCTTTCCGACCTTCTTGCCAGGCATCGTCCAAGGGTAATCCTCAAGCCTAGGTCAGGAAGCTTCGAACTCGCTGAAAGAAGAAACACAAAAATTAAATTCTCAAAATTGGCTCTTGTTCCGTCAAGGGCTCACGTGCAACGAGGAGGTGCAGCTTCCAAGCACAGGAACAAGAGGATGCTTCTTTGGATTGCTGCTCCATTTATTCTTCTCCGGGAGGGCGTGGACCCTCCTCCGACCGCCTACAGGGCGTGGCCAACGGTGTAGGTGTCTAGGACAGCCCCTCTTGGGCGGGAAAAGGCGCGCCCCGGCTACGCCGCTTCGGGCATACCAGTCGTGACACGCCTCCCACCCAAAATGGCTTCCCGGGGGGATCGGGGCACCCGACCATACGTTCGGGGGGACCGAGTGGTCGCCCCTTTCCATTATACAGCTTATTTGAAGTGTGCTAGTGTCTGGACGCTTTGCAATGATAGCCAATTGACTTTTAAAAAACGTTTGCCTTTTGCCTTAACTAACTCTTATTTGTTATTTTTGGAACCCAAATTTCAGTAGAATGACTTGCTGTAGGAAGATGTATACTGTAAAGATCTGAAACTTACTAGTTTACAAATATCATGTAAATGAGGGTGTACAAATTTATAAATGTAATTTGTGTTTGGCATAGTGATAACATCAGGTACAAATTTACTTAATGTTTGATGGTATAAAACATGTTACAAATTTTAATTGTGAAGGTTCAGAAAACAATAGATAAGACTAAGATTAAATAATTTCAGAAAGAAACTACTTAACTCATAGTATTTGGCCTCGTGGAAAAATATGAGAGAAGAAAATGAGTACTTTTGAAAATTATTTTAAAACTTATATAGACGCAAGTTTTTGGGAGAGGTATTTAAAAGATAATGAGTTAGCTTATACAATTTGAGGAATATGTATGCAGATTTTGTATGGGTTTTTTAAACACAATCATTTTGATTGCGTTTTTTTTTCCCCGCTGTTATATGATGATTACTATTGAAATCACTCTTGATAGTGAAAATCAATGTATTCTGAGGACAGCAAAAATAAATCATTTAATATGTTGTTTCACTTATTTTGTTACATTGCATTCAGAAATATGTATTATAACAGATTTTTTTTTACTCTCCTCCACAGGTATTATATTTATAAGGTAAGTTCAATTAATAATATCTGAGAGTTTTCTCTGCATCTCTCTTATTGTCTCCTATTGTTTTTTCTTTAATAAATATACTTTATAATCTTATTTTTATTTTTCTTCCACAGGTGGTACGTTTTAAAAAGAAATTTACTTTTTTTTTTCTTTTTTTTAGGTAAATATATATAATAAAGACATTTTTACATCATTGTGTTATTTATTTGTCTATCCTCGTTAAAGCAATGTCATCTTTTATATTAAACACTTCCACATAGGATTGGGTGTATTGTTATAAGGCATGCTTTAAAAGTGATTTAATAAAATGAGCGACATTTCACTGAGTGAGTTTAGCAATACTGATATATGAAAACAATGGTGGAAAATGATATTAAATGTTACATGGTGTTCTTTGCAGGACTTTAGATCCTGTGTTGCAGTGCTAATTCTGCTTCAAGATCAGGGGGCTGGGGGGCTTAGTGGTACTTGTATGGTCATGATAGAGCTACTCCTTTCTGAGCCATTGTTGAGGTGTGTTCATGATAGAGTGGTTCCGTCATGGTTATGCTTAGTGAATAGAACGTGTCAAGGAAGTGCAATGTTAGTGTTGCTCAAGCACAGCAGCAAGTTCATCACAAATGTTGTCCGTCCTGAGGACAGCTGAGGCAATGCTCGTGATGGAGCGGCTTTGTGATGAGTATGGAAGGATTTAACAGCTGTTAAAAAAATCTGAGGGGTCTCTATAAAGAGGAGATATGTGTCATTCTAAAGCCCTGTATTATAAAGAAGTGTTCCTCTGAAGTAATGCGTCTTGAAAGTGGCTGACTGTAATTTATGAGATTTTACTCAGTGACTTTCAGGCCCATGCTGTTTCAAAACTGTGCATGTGTTTGAATCAGGTGTAGGTCTTGACGCAGCAATTTGAATATAGGGGTATATTATCAAGGGGGTTTATCTGTGTTTTTTGGCTTTGAAAGCCAAGAAAGCAGAGATAAAATTATCTCTCTATTACCTAGCTGCCGCTAACACCAGTTAGCGGCAGCTAGTAGGAGATAGCGACCATTTTGGGCCCCACTTTGCATGTCAGTTATATTTATATCTAATGAGATGCAAAGTGGGCGTGCCAAGATGTCAGGAACTGAAAATAGTTTCTAACCTTGCTATCTCCTATTACTAGCTTTTGGAGATATTTGCGCTAAGCGGGAATATCTCTAAAAGGTAACACCTGCCCTGAGCAGTTCTTAGCCTTGTTATCCAATGGGAGGTGGATAACATGGCAAATAGCATTAGGTCGGTATTTCATGAATAATGCTGACTTTTTTCCGATATTCATGCTTGCAACGATTTTTACCGCATTTCCGTTAAACCTTGTCAATACCAAGGTTTATTTGCGGTAAAAATCGCCGCAGCGCTGCGGTAAATTTTTAGTTTATAACCAAGCAATAGAAATAATTATCGCTATTGCTTGATAATATGCCCCAAAGTGCACTGGTGAGCCTTGCTGTAGCTGCATTACATTTCCCATACAACTCTAGTAATGTATTGTTTTTTCTGCACAGATATATTACACATGTATGCTGTCTTTCTGCCATGGTGCGCCTCATTTTAAATGTGGCATACCATGGGTTACGGAGCAACAGCATACTGTGGTGTACATTAACTGGTGGATATCTGGGTATGAAGTAGTTAACATAAATGTGCCCTTTATGTTACAAATCTGCATTTAGTAGAGATTTCGGCATTTGCAGTGTTATGTTTTTATTCTGTTATTCTATGTAGATATATAATGTTGCAAGATTGTGGCATGGGTGTTTCCTTTCTTTATATCTAACAGAATGCATTCTGTATGCTGTAGCAGGAGGACTACTACATACTTGAATATTCTACAGTGCATATTTTCATTGAGACGGTCACAGAAGTTCAATGGATCCGAGACGCTCTTCTTGTGGATCTTGGCGCCTGCCAAGTGGTTGTAGGAGTGGGAGTGAGGCATCTCCAAGGGGCGCAGCGTAGCTCCTTTTGATGTTTACAATTGCAGATAGCAGGGTAGAGATGTTCGTGGAATTTATGGATGCTTAGTCACAGTAGAGTGTGCGTTGTGCTCTTAGCAGCTCATTACGACACACAGGGGAGCCGCGTTGCACAGTTGGAGATCAGAGACTTAGGAAATAAACCTTTATAGTAGCAAGGGCTCTAAACGATAAAAATCGCTCGTTCTCGGTGTAAAAAATATCACCGCTATCGGTGGTATTTCTTACGGTGTTAGTGCTTGAAGGAGAATGGTAACATATATGTGAAAGAAAATTCTGTAACAGGCTCAGTATTTCACATTATCGCGTGAAAACAAAAGTTGTTTTCACACAGCAATATGTCCCTTGTAATTAAGGGACGGAGTGGATCTAGTTTTATTTACTACACTGTTATGTGAACGATGTCGAATGTTTGATAAGAGGAGGGTTTAAAAGTTTTCCGATAAACTTTATCTCCAGGGAAGTGGGTGGAGAGTTCCGTGTAAATTGAAGAATAGAAACTACTAAGAACCAATTGGAAGAGTTGTTTTAAAAGTCACATGACTTCACATGCGCGTCTCAGGTCTTGTACGCGATAGGTTGGTGCGCGCACCTGGTCACGCACTAAAAGAAAGCGGCGAAAAACATCTCATAATATGCTCTTGGAGCTCGTTTTGGTACAAAGAGTTAGTTCTGAAAAGAACTTTTTTTCTTTTTTTTTTTTTTGGAAACAAGTGTTATGATGCTTTTGATTTCTTAAAGTTGCAACAACATTTTTTAGTACGTCATACTATCAAAATGAAGTGAAGAAATGTATCTTTTCTCGGAGCATTTATGACTCTCAATTTTGAGTTTAATTAGAATAAGGCTCTGCTCTCCGTATAGAAGAAGTTTTCCACAGTCTTTGCATTTCATGTGCACCTTCGCAAGATATGGTCTCAAGTCCATCTCAGCACTCGATGGAGATACAGGTCGTCCTGCAGAAGATGTGCTGGCCACCTCTGATGGTAATAGCGTGGCCAGGGCTCTTGTCGATGCTTTTGCATAATGCTCAGGGTGCCTTTGTTTAACATGCCGCTGCATGGTATGAATGGAAAAGGAATATTTTCTATTTGGATTTCCCCTTGAGAGCTCCGATTTGCATATCGTGCAGGTTACTTTTGGCGCATTCACTTTCTTTTGATCTTCAAGATAAGTGAAAAATTGCCAAATGAAATATTCCTTTTTTCTTCTTAAAGGTGGTCGCTCATTTCCTTCAGATTCGGAAGATGAATGCAGAACAGCAGCCATTTCAGCAAAGTCTTCCGGAAGATGTTCGACGTTGTTGTCTCTTGAGAGTAGAAAAGATAGTGAGGAAAGTGGGTGGAGTGCTGCATGTAAATTCCAGAATAGAAACTACTAAGAACCAATTGGAAGTGTTCTTTTCAAGTCACATGACTTCACATGCGCTTCTCAGGACGTGTACGCGGTGACAGTTACGAACGTGATTTGGAAGTAGCGATCTTCTTCAGCGAAGTTTGAAAACGTGAAAAGAAGTGAATTTAAACACATACAGTTTTTACATATTTTTAGAGCTCGATTTAAGTATACAATTGTTAAACTATAAAACCTTTTATATTTTTTTTTAAAAAAAGGTGTGTACATCCAGTCACGCACGAAAGATTAAAAATAAATTCGGCTCCATTTAATTAAAAGGTTTATATGAAAAAAAAAAGCCTAGGTTCAGTGTCTTTAATGTACTATAAGTTCTTTCATTGGCCTATAAAGAAATTCATTAGGTTCAAATTGCAAAGCTTTCACGAAATATATATAGGTGGGTGCGCTCACTCGGTCGCGCACGTAACCTATGAAATTCACTGAAAAAACCATAGGTTTTACACACGTTATAGTTAGGAAGTAGCATTTAAAAAACCTATGAAATTCACTGAAAAAACCATAGGTTTGACACATGTTATAGTTAGCTGAACATTTTACTCATATAAAACCAATGAAATTCCCCCGTTATAGTTATTCACTAAAAAAAACATAGGTTTTAGGCCTTATATAGTTAGGAATTAACATATAAAAAACCATTGAAATTCCTCCTATATAGTTAGCTGGACATTTTATTGACATAAAACCCAATGAAATTCCATATATAGTTAGTTACAATAACTATATATCGCGCACCCGCAATCCACTGCTGATGATGTCACATATTACATCATTCATGACATGGTCAGTGACATCACTGATGACATCATCCAGTGACTGTGTGTTTCTATAAAGTTTAAATATGTTTTACATATTGAAGAATGAGTGGATGTATAAGTGTCTGGATGAAGGATTTAGTAGGTGCGTGACTGACTGAGCGAGTGAATGAATGTGTCTTAATGAATGCATGGGTTAATGACTAAACTGTCTGAAAGTGTGCATCAATATGTCTGTTGTTGTGCAAGCTGCTGCATGTGTTGATTAGTAGCTATATGAGTGGCTATATAGCTTATTGATTTGTTGCCCAAGTATTTGTATGGAAGACTGAGTGTGTGTGTAACTGGCTGGGAGGCGAGTGACTCTGTGCAGATCAATGTGTACTTGTATCAGTAATTGTATAAGAGAGTAAGTATGTGTTAGTATATGTTTGAAAAAGTAAGGTGTTCTGTGTTTAACTGTATAGATGAGGAAATCGAAGTGTGATTGATTCTTTACAGGACTGACTAGGTGTGTGAGTAACTCCATGGATGAGTGGCAGTGTGTGAGTGTCTGCATAGGTGTATGAGTGCATATGACAGTGTTGTAATAATGAGTGACTGTATGTACGAGTGATTGTATGGTTGAATGAGTGAATGTGTGCGTAGACGTAGGAATCAGTGAGTGCGTATGTATTATGTAGTAAGTGGTATTGGTGTGTCATGATGTCATCAGTGATGTCATTTGAGATGTCATCAGTTATGTCATCAGTGATGTCATTTGAGATGTCATCAGTGATGTCATCAGTGATGTCACTGACCATGTCATGAATGATGTAATATGTGACATCATCAGCAGTGGATTGCGGGTGCGCGATATATAGTTATTGCAACTAACTATATATGGAATTTAATTGGGTTTTATGTCAATAAAATGTCCAGCTAACTATATAGGAGGAATTTCAATGGTTTTTTATATGTTAATTCCTAACTATATAAGGCCTAAAACCTATGTTTTTTTTAGTGAATTTCATTGGTTTTTTAAAGGCTAATTCCTAACTATATATAGTGTATAACCTATGGTTTTTTCAGTGAATTTCATTGGTTTTTTAAAAGCTAATATATATATATATATATATATATATATATATATATATATATATATATATATAAGGCCAGAAACCTATGGTTTTTTCAGTGAATCTACAAGGTTTTGAAAATGCTAATTCTATTAGCGGATAACGTTTAAATATGTTAATATCCTTGTGGGACCACCTGAGCAGCCCTAGGGATCTGATTTTTGATGCATGAACGATGGTTGGATGCATGATGGATGAATGATTGTTGGGTGGATGCATGGATGGATGCATGCATGATAGATGGGTGAATGGATGCATGAATGATGGATGGATGCAGGATGGATGGATGGGTGGGTGGATGGATGGGGTGCATGAATGGTGGGTGAGAGGGTGGCTGGGTATTGGATGGATGCATGATTGTTGGCTGGAAGATGGATGGATGGCTGGTGGATGCATGATGGATGAATGATTGTTGGGTGGATGCATGATGGGTGAATGCATCATGGGTGGGTGTATGAATGAATGCTGGGTGGATGCATGATGGTTGGATGCAGGGTGGATGGATGGATGCATGGGTGGATGCATGTTGAGTGGATAGCTGGATGGATGGGTAGATGCATGCATGCATGAGTGAATGAATAATGGATGGATGTATGATGGCTGGATGGGTGGCTGGATGGTGGACTGTGTGAGTGGTGGGTGAGCAGTATCAGACTGCCTGCACAATGTCAGGGTGACTGTGCGTAATAAATGGTGGGTGAGTGTGCAGGGTGAGCAGTGTTTGAGGATAGGTGAAAGGTATGCAAGTAATTTGTAGCAGAATACATTGAATAAAAATAGGTGGATCGATAGGTGAACGGTTGTGTGGATGGATGGTAGGGTGCGGTGCTCCCAATTCTCATCACCTCACTTTTGAGGAGGGTGTGGGTGGCGGGTTTGCCCTGTCTCCACTGTCGGTCGGGCAGCCTACCCTCGAACAATAACAGTACCTACGAGTTAAACTACTCATATACACGGCATAGAGCTCATACAGTTCCCTTTGAAAAGCATGCAGTATATGCGTCTGGAATAATTTATGCAAATGAATGGCATTATAATTCTTTTCTTTCTCATCGAGACATAATTTAGTAATTACGATTACAAGTTTGCCTTTCGCTCGCATTTGCAATGCACATGCCTCAAGAGGGAATTCGAGCATGCTAACTGCATGGCGCCTTTTAAGATGAATTCACTAAATTTTCCCAGAACTAAACTTCCGTGATGAGCGGCTGTAGACATAACAATGTAAACGCTGCTGCCATTTGTGAAGGCTAAAATACCAACACTGGGTTTTAATTTTGTATGTGATTGAAACTATGGAATGTTTACTCAGTTTTCATATGTCAGGTGGTTACGTTTGATTCTTATTTACATGACTCCAGGGAAAACCACTGTTAAACAGAATGCATGTATGCCTAGTTGCCTGGCAACTTCAATTTAAATAGAAAAGTGTTCAGGATTAGCCTAGTAAAATAGATATGCCTTCCAATGAAAATAAATTCAAACTAATCACATTTTAAGCGTGGAAATGACCATTTTTTTCTTTTCTTTTCTTTTCTTCGATATCCAATAGCCAGGGTTGCGCCTGCCATATTTAAGTTGTCTCTTGCAAAAATAGGTGTCAGGTTTTAATTAGCCTACTTCGGTTTCCCAAGCTTCTCTGTGTGTTGCCTTAGCGGGTGTGTTCAGTGCTTCCTGTTTCTAGGGGGGGCGCATAGGTCCAGCTCCCGGAGGGAGAGAAGAGGGGCCAAGCATGTCAGAAGTTCTATCAGGGCCAGGGGCATCACATTGAAACAGGGGCCTTTACCATAAGACAAGAGCCTGTCACACAGTTTAAACATGGCTGCTGCACGTGAAGTGAGAGAAATCACGCATCAGGATGTGGCTATCTGAAGATGGCAGCTTTGTTTTTAAAATGTATAAATAAATATGTTGCTACCCCGCAATAATGACACTTTGCGCAATCTTCTGGCGGGCCTGGGAGGTGCAGGCAGCATTAGCTCACTTCCTCTACTATCAAAACGTGCATACTATACAGTTATAAAACAAGCAATGGCAAAGCCAACATATCTCCCCCGTAAGAGATCTATTGGATTTGTCAATGTTTGTTTTAGTTATGTTTTATGGTAGGACATGAAATGTTACCATATGGTATGGTATAGTCGTTAGGGAATGTTATTGTAAGGTATGGCCTGTCACCATATAAGTGAGTGATAAGTGATAAATGGAGCAGCGTGACTCACGGTTTGCAGCTTGCGGCTTGCCGCAGCTCCGTATCTCTGCTCCGCTCTGCTCTCAGTGAGTAGAAATGCCGGTAGCAGGTTGCAGGTTGTCTCCGCTGTGCCCGCTGTCCCCGCTGAGCTGTGCTTGCTCGCGCCGATTTTCGTTCCGTGTGCTGTGCTTGCTCTCGTCGATTTTCGTTCCGTTTTCTAGCGGTAATCAGTAATGGTGCAGGCGGGGGCTCCTCAGCACACGGGAGCCCCGCACAAGTACTGCACCAGCCCGCATCATTAACCGGTCTCCCCCTTGGCACGGGAGACCGGTCCGGACATCAAAGGCTTCCCCCAGGCAGGGGGAAGCGGAAACCACGTACTCCCGGCCCCGCCCACAACCAGGCGACGGCCATCTTCAGGCGGCTCGGGCCGCGGCGGTGATCTCGGGGGGCAAAACGAGGAGTGGGCACCCTCAAAATCGAAAAAATAAACACAAAATGAAAGAGAGAAGCCCCCCAAGCCCCCCCCAAGCCCCGCCCAAAAGAAAAATCACAATAAATCGCGGGGTGCGCGCACGCGTTTGCGCTTATAGATATAGAATTGATTTCTCTTCTAATTTTCTCAGGAACCACTGGAGGGATTTACATAATTTTACCAAAAGCGTGATCTGCATACCAGACACTACCATTTTGACAAGTTTGGTGTAATTCCCTTCAGCGGTTCAAGCTGTAGCTGAGTCTAAAGGTCCTATGGAAATTAACATGGGGAAAACACGTTTTGGGACCCCCCTTTTTTCTCAGCCCCCACTTGACGAATCCCCCCCAAATTTTCAGGGAAGGAGCGGAGCGGAGCGAGCCATCTTCTTTGAGAAATTTGCGAAGATTCATCAACCAGGGCCAAAGTTATTCCCAATAGAATGTTGGGGATTTCCTATGGAAAACAATCCTAACTATATATACCTACTGGCTACCGCCAGTAGGTAATATATATATATATATATATATATATATATATATATATATATATATATATATATATATATATATATATATATATATATATATATATATATATATTACCTACTGGCGTTCGCCAGTAGGTATATATAGTTAGAATTTTTTCCCTATGGGACTTTTGAAAATTCTATGTCTAATAACTTTGGCGTTTGTGGATGGAATCGGCTGAAATTTTCAGGAAAATGGCACATTTTGTTTCTGAGCAGCTCCTGAAAATTTGGTGGGGTTTCGTCAAGGGGGGGCTGAGAAAAAAGCGGAGCGGAGCGAGCCATCTTCTTTGAGAAATTTGCGAAGATTCATCAACCAGGGCCAAAGTTATTCCCAATAGAATGTTGGGGATTTCCTATGGAAAACAATCCTAACTATATATACCTACTGGCTACCGCCAGTAGGTATATATATATATATATATATATATATATATATATATATATATATATATATATATATATATATATATATATATATATATATATATATATATATATATATATATATATATATATATATATTACCTACTGGCGTTCGCCAGTAGGTATATATAGTTAGAATTTTTTCCCTATGGGACTTTTGAAAATTCTATGTCTAATAACTTTGGCGTTTGTGGATGGAATCGGCTGAAATTTTCAGGAAAATGGCACATTTTGTTTCTGAGCAGCTCCTGAAAATTTGGTGGGGTTTCGTCAAGGGGGGGCTGAGAAAAAAGGGGGGTCCCAAAACGCGTTTTTTGCATTGAGTTTTCCATAGGGCGGTTGGACTCACTTTTAGCTCGAACGGCTGAATGGATTTGCACGAAACTTGGCAAAATTGTAGGGACTGTTAGCCCGATGTGCCTTTGCTAGGTCTCAATATATGTGCTCCAGTAGTTTTTGAGAAATTAACGTTCAAACCAAGATATATATCTGTAACAGCGCTCTGGGCAGCGATCCGGTCCGCTTACTTTTCGCTTATCGGAACTTTGCGCGCAGAAAGCTGATTGGCTCTCCGGTGTCTGTCAACATTCTAAACAGTCCGGAGCGGACGCCATCTTGTCTCTCGGTAGGATCGAGAGAGAAGAAGAGGTGGAAAACGAAGGGGGAATTTAATGAAAGGGGGCAAGGTATCCCCCTCTTGACCTCCTAGGAATGTTGTTGGGGTTATTAAAGGGTCCCGTGGGGAAAATAAAAAAAAAATGATTTTTCACGGTAGAAGCGCGGCCGCGAACTGGTAGCGAAACGGGAATTCGCCATTTTGTGCTTCGTAAATTAAATTACTAGTTATAAGTGGGTACGGGAGACGTATCCTAATCCCCTATGTTTCCTGAGGGTGGGTGAGGAGGCTGATATATGTTGATACATCTCTTCCAGCGGCTGTGCGTGAGCTTTTTTTTTTTTTTTTGCTGCGTGACAGTCCGGAGCGGCCGCCATCTTGTCTCTCGGTAGGATCGAGAGAGAAGAAAAGGTGAAAAACTAAGGGGGAATTTAATGAAAGGGGGCAAGGTATCCCCCTCTTGACCCCCTAGGAATGTTGTTGGGGTTATTAAAGGGTCCCGTGGGGAAAATAAAAAAAAAATGATTTTTCACGGTAGAAGCGCTTCACGGGCCGCGAACTGGGCCGCAAACTGGTAGCGAAACGGGAATTCGCCATTTTGTGCTTCGTTAATTAAAGTACTAGGTATAAGGGGGTGCGGGAGACATATCCTAATCCCCTATGTTTCCTGAGGGTGGCTGAGGAGGCTGATATATGTTGATATATCTCTTCCAGCGGCTGCGCCATCTTGCCTTTTTTCGAATGCCACAATTTTGTCGTGCACGGCAGCCATTTTAGATGCCAGGCTGGTCCCAGGCTATCACCTACCCCTGCGGATGTAGTTTATGGCCCCAGCTGTAGAGAATTCAGACATGCCAATTCTCCTGATTCAGGCGTGTGAGTACTGATTTCAGTGCTAGTCTCCCGCCTCCCGATTTCTGCAAGCAAAAACCCGGGGGCATATTACTAACAACTAGCGATAATTTTTGTCTATAACTTGTTTAGAGACAAAAATTATCGCCGCACATCGGCGATTTTTATCGCAGATAAACCTTGCTATTATCGCAGAAAAGTCAGCGATATTCATGTATTATCGACCTAATGCTCTTAGCCATGTTATCCACCTCCCATTGGATAACATGGCTAAGAACTGCTCAGGGCAGGTGTTAGCTTTTGGAGATATTCGCGCTTAGTGCGAATATCTCCAAAAGTTGGTAATAGAAGGTAGCGATGTTAGGGACTGTTTCCAGTCGCTAACATCTTGGCACGCCACTTTGCATGTCATTAGTGATAAGTATCACTGACATGCAAAGCCGGGCCCAAGATGGTCGCTATCTCCTTTTAGGTGTCACTAACTGGTGTTAGCGACAGCTTGATAATAGGGAAATAATTTTATCTCCGCTTTCATGGTTTTTAAAGCCAAAAAAGCGGAGATAAACCCCCTTGATAATATGCCCCACGATTCCTTGGGGGTTTCAGCTGATAGGGCTTGGTATTGTGTTACATGGTAATTTTTCCATGAAACGTCAGAGGGTCGATGTAGGGGTTCTAGAAGAGGTGATAAACCATTTAAGCCTCATGAACAAGCGCATGGTCTTTTAAAGATTTCTGAAGTACTCGGGGCGGCGGTGTGTGTGTGCCCTCTTTCAGGAGCGGGCGGGGGGGCACTGCCAGCAACTTGCCAGGTCAGGTAGTGTTCAACACGTGCATCACCCTTTCTCTGCCTGCTATTGCGCTCCATGCTTCGGAAAGGTAAGAAAAAGAACGTGCATTTGAGTTTGAAATGTCCGATCCTGCAGCAGCACACTTCCAAAGCCCACACATGACAATAACCCGATTCAAGGCCCCATTCACCCGTTTTTCAAAAAATAGATAACACTCCAACAAAGTAAGGTTATAAAACTTTATTAACTTTTAACGATAATGAACAGAACAAAAACTAAAAACATTTAAACATTTATTAACACAAAAAGCAACAATGGTTAGAAGCTGTCTTTTGTGCGAATAGTCCCAAGGCAGCACAACGTGCAGAGTTCTGGACGGCACCCAGGTGATGTCGCCTGGGTGCCGCACTGGTTTAGGGATCCTACAATGCTGCTCCGAAAATTGGCGTGGGGCGTCCCGGGTGGGGCGGGGGGAGGCCTCGTCAGTAGCGGTCTGTTGTGCGAATAGTCCCAAGGCAGCACAACGTGCAGAGTTCTGGACGGCACCCAGGTGATGTTGCCTGGGTGCCGCACTGGTTTAGGGATCCTACAATGCAGCACAGAAAAACAGCGTGGGGCGTCCCGGGTGGTGCGGGGGGAGGCCTCGTCAGTAGCGGTCTGTGTCCAGTGTCACATGGCTGACACAACATGTACGACAGGCACCCAGGTGATGTCCAGTAAACTGCCGCACTGGTTTTGGTATCCTACAATGCTGCTCCGAAAATTGGCGTGCGGCGGCCCGGGGGGGGGGGGGGGGGGGAGGCGGCGTGAACGGGCCTCCCCAGGTGGCGGCCATTCAGCTGTTTACCGCCCGCTCTTGCGACTACAGCGTCTCGCTCACCATGTAGTTGAGTTGTTCCCACTCTTGCGGTGCAGCGATAGGCGGCTGCCACATGACTCTTAAAATGGCGGACGGCTCTTCGGTTTTGGGCCTGGTCCACTGAAATGGCCCTGGGACACCTTGGAAGTCGGATGCTTGCCTGCTAGGGCTTGGGCTCCATTCTCGAAAAGCGTCCCCTCAGCCGTGAAGATTGTATAAAAGTCTTGGGGGCTCCCGACTCCCGCAGGCTTTCGGTGGGGAGCGGCTGCCATGATTGCTCGCGGAATGACCACGACGGAGCCACGAGATGGTGGTGCTCTCATGCTGACGCCAGCTTCAGTCTGAATGATCCAGAAACAAGGTGGGGCTTTCATCGTTTGGGAAAAAAAAATGTTCTAAACCAATGAAAAGTGTTATTTTTAGGTCATATGACCAAGCCTTCCATCTTTAGGAAACCAAAAGTAAAATGAACCAATGAAAAGTTTTATAAACAAGTCACATGACCTGTTATGCGACATAGGGCTACAAAAAGCGTAGAAAATCCGTTGGCACGTGAGGCGGCGTCAGTAGCGGACCGATGTGCGAATAGGCCGAAGGCAGCACAACGCGCCGAGATCCGGATGGCACCGAGGTGGTGTCCAGCAAATTGCCGCACTGGTGTGGCCATCCTACAATGCTGCGCCGAAAGACGGCGTGTCCAGCTGAATTGCGGTCACTGTTGCGGTACAGTGACTCGAACGCGCCGAGATCCGGATGGCGCCGAGGTGGTGTCCAGCAAATTGCCGTACTGGTGTGGCCATCCTACAATGCTGCGCCGAAAGACGGCGTGTTCAGCTGAGTTCCGGTCACTCTTCCGGCACAGTGACTCGAACGCGCTGAGATCCGGATGGCACCGAGGTGGTGTCCAGCAAGTGGCTGCACTGGTGTGGCCATCCTACAATGCTGCGCCGGAAGTCGGCGTGGGGTGCCCCGTTGGCTTATGAGGTGATGTCAGTAGTGGACTGATGTGTGAATAGGTCGGAACCAGCACAAGGCGCCAAGATCCGAATGGCAAGTCCTGGATGTTGAGTGCCTCAGTTGAGATTTCTGAGCAGTGCTTGTAGAACTGTCTGAAGCTTATTTGCACCTGCTGCAGCTTCACTAGGTCCGGCGGAACTTGTTGCTTTTTCCTTTCTGCTTCTTTTCCTACAATGCGTTTCTTCTGAAGACACGACCAGGTCCCTGAATGTGTGCAGGGGGACGCTATTGAATGAATGAACGCGCCGAGATCTGGATGGCACCGAGGTGGTATCCATCAAATTGCCGCACTGGTGTGTCCATCCTACAATGCTGCGCCGAAAGTCGGCGTGGGGTGCCCCGTTGGTTTATGAGGTGATGTCAGTAGCGGACCGATGTGTGAATAAGTCGGAACCAGCACAAGGCGCCCTGCACTGTTGAGCCTTTTTCAATGTCTGTTTTTTGTTCTTTCCCTTCCATCAAAAACAAAACAAAAATACAAGGCGCCAAGATCCGAATGGCAAGTCCTGGATGTTGAGTGCCTCAGTTGAGAGTTCTGAGCAGTGCTTGTAAGACTGTCTGAAGCTTATTTGCACCTGCTGCAGCTTCACTAGGTCCGGCGGAACTTTTTTCCTTTTCCTTTCTGCTTCTTTTCCTACAATGCGTTTCATCTGAAGACACGACCAGGTCCCTGAATGTGTGCAGGGGGACGCTATTGATTGAATGAAAATGGCGGCTTGACACAAAGCTGACTCAAGCGTTACTGTTGGTGCTATACAGACAAAAATTGGTTTTCAGTTTGTACATTCTTCAGGTTTTTTTTTCCATCCAAGTCTGATTGAGAGTTTGTAGAAAAATGGCTTCAGATTTTCCACATACTACTCTTCAACATTCTTCCTAAATGTAACAATGTGAAACTCACTAGGAGAACGGCTGTTTCTGTTTCCTTTCAAAATGCTGCCACCAATATTTTCTGAATGGAAGACATCATCTTGTAACATAAAGGGCCGAAAGGGGTTCTGGTCTGGCCGATGGTTGGTGGAGACATTTTGACTATATCTTGGACCTGCCCGGCCTCGCCCAAAATGGCGCCGGTATAAATGGGACTCGTAACTCTTTGCCCGCAAATGTATATCTAGAAAATGTTATTGTAAGTGGCCCTGTCGTATTTTAATTACAAAATGTACGTCCACCGATACCGCAACTGTTAGACACCTTTGTTCTTGTCACCTAATGGCCCGCTCGTTACGTTCTTCTACAGTGTAAATGTCTCCTCATCATATACGATTTGAGTTTGCTCCGTGGCCGGCCCACGTGGTTATAGGCCCGTATTTGTATACTGACATTTTCACAATAAAGGTTTTTAAAACAAAACACGGTAGTAGTATTTTCATTTGTAAAGTTTTTACTTTTAGTGACTGTTTTCGAATCAGTAAAAGGCAAGTGAAATAAAGCAGTCCAATTACATGACGGATAAAAGGTATAATATGTAGGAACGCAGTAAAGATAAATGGTCAAGGGCAGTTGTGTTTTTCATGTCTGCAACATAAAGTGATCGATAAGAATCTGATAATCAGGCGTATCGGCGACTAAGACAGCAGGCCGAATCTCTTTTACTCAACGGCTCCGTCATGGAAGGAAGAAACGCCCTTTTTCTCGAAAAAGGAATATATTTTACTTGCCAGACAGTTGTAAATTTTCCGGGAAAGTACATTAGCCTGGAATATTATAACATATGTTTGAAAAAAAAATATTGTTCGAAAATAATAAAAAGCGTAATTTTTAGGTCATATGACCAAGCTTTTCATCATTAAATTAACAAAAGTAAAATGAACCAATGAAAAGTTTTATTAACAAGTCACATGACCTGTTATGCTTACGTTACGCGCTGCGCGCCGCGCCTCGGATCACTTCCGGGTGCGCTAACGCGGCGTGTCATAAAACGCATTACGCGACAACGTAGGTCAAGAATATAGTCTAAATGTCTCCACCAACCAGCGTTCAGAACACAACCCCTTTCAGCAGTCCAAAAAGTTCTGTTAAATGACAACAGAGGGGACAGGCAACAAGAACCATCAGTCAAAGAGGGGAGGGCAAGTTCTTCTCTTCCGGGTCATGTTGGGGCGCTACCGGAACTGATCGAATTGGTAGTCTACAGTGTTTCTGGATGTTTCAGACTAAAGCTGGCGTCAGCATGAGACCACTACCATCTCGTAGCTCCGTCGTGGCCATTCCACGAGCAATCATGGCAGCCGCTCCCCACCAGAAGCCTGCGGGAGTCGGAGGCCCCCAAGACTTTTGTAGAATCTTCACGGCTGAGGGGACGCTTTTCGAGAATGGGATCCAAGCCCTAGCAGACAAGCGTCCGAGTTCCAAGGTGTCCCAGGGCCATTTTAGTGGACCAGGCCCAAAACCGAAGAGCCGGCCGCCATTTTGAGAGTCCTGTGGCAGCCGCCTATCGCTGCACCGCTAGAGCGGGCGCATCTCAACTACATGGTGAGCGAGACGCTGTAGTCGCAAGAGCGGGCGGAAAACAGCTGAATGGCGGAAGAGGCACAGTGTAGCAAAAGCGGGCGGAATGGCAACTAAAACGATAAAGGGGCGCCTCACTACAGCTTGTCTTCAGGTCAAACGGATTGTGGGACAAGGTCCAGAATTGAAGAGTCATCAAAAGGCAAAAAGTACCGCCGGACCCCGGGAGCCGGCCGCCTATGTCGGGGGCGATCTCAGGCTACACCAGTGCTATAAGACTTGGGGAGGGTGTCGGAGCCAAGCGTCTTCTCCGAGTCCATGGCCATCACAGCGCCCCTCAGGGGCCTCCGTCAAGCTGTTTAGGAAGGTAACATATCATATTGTTTTCTAATGCAGTCAGGTCCACAAACGACACTCACTTACTTTGAGAATAGTGAAGCTGCAGTAGGAGGAAATAAGCTTCAGACAGTGTTACAAGCGCTGCTCAGAACTCTTAACTATGGCACCCAACATCCAGAACTTATGCTATTTGAGAATGGTAGTGACATCGAAGCATCTCGGGGACCAAAACCATTAACGTACTTTCACGTATGAAAATCTTACTTGGGGAGGGGGCAGGAGCGAAGCGCCCCCTCCCAGTCAGCGCCACCACACCGTATGTTGAAAATCTGAAGCCATCGTTCTACAAAGTCAACCAAACTTGGATTGAAAAATCTAGAAAAATGTACAAACTGAAAACCAGTTTTGGTCTGCATAGCATCAGTAACAACGCTTGAGTCAGCTTTGTGTCAAGCCGCCATTTTGATTCAACAAAGCACAGGCATTGAAAAAGGCTGAAATTCAGAACTCTAAACTATGGCACCCAACATCCAGGAGCTTGCTATCCGGATCTTGGAGCCTTGTGCTGTTTTCGATCTATTCACACATCGGTCCACTACTGACATCATCTTATAAACCAACGTTATGTAAATAGTTTTTTAATAAAATGTTTTACCCTATTTCTTTGCTGGTGTGTTGTCTATATTTTTAATATTTGCATAGGGTTTGTCATTATTTTGTGCGGGATGGGTGATGGAGCCGAGCTGTCTTGCAGCCCTCATGGTGTGGAGCTCAGTTCATCTCACTATTTTCGTATTTCTCAAGAAGGGTTGTTCCTAATATTTCTATTTTAGCGAGGTCAAAAAGAGATCCAATTAGTGGCCTACTGATTTTGCTCGATTACTTTTATTTTTTTACACGATTTTTCACTATCTGCAAAGACTAAACAGAGTATTGCGACTTTGTGCTTGTTTGTAAATAGAGAATGATCCAAAGAGAACCAATTCTAAAACAGTAAATGCTTGGACAACAATCAATCAAATGGAGAGACAAGGAGGTACGACGGATTACAACGGGGGTAAAGGCCTGCGTTAACTACCCTTCTGTATCTGCAAAGAGAGAGTACTAACAAAGGCAAAAGAGGGGAGGGGGGGGGGCAGCGTTCAAAGCACATCAGCGTGCATAAATACGAAAATGTTTTTATCTATCACGTACTTGACATTTTAAAGCTTTTCATATTTGCTATTAAAAAACCAATGAAATTCACAGAAAAAACCATAGGTTATAGTGGATATATAGTTAGGAATTTGCATTTACAAAACCTTGAAAATTCAATGAAAAAACCATAGGTTATAGGCCATATATAGTTAGGAATTAGCATTTACAAAACCTTATTTTACTCGCATAAAACCATTGAAATTCCATATATAGTTAGCTAACTATAAGCGCTAACTATATATCGCGCACCCGCAATCCACTTTATATACAAACTTTATAATTTTTTAATTTATAGTTATTACTTCAATTTATAAATTGCACATCACCAGTGTGCTGCAGGTTGTAGGGTGCCCGCTGGGTTTATGGCACAGGGCCTGGCCGGTGGCCAAGCCTAGCAACCAACTTCATTTCAAACACAGTCAAAGGCTGTGCACAAAGGGAGGGAGGGTGCCGATCACATGCTGTGCACAGCCAAAGGCCATGCCCTGCTTGTGGGAGTTGGGCACCCATGTGGGTAAGGTATGGAGCCTGTCCACAGTTACGTTTTAAAAAAATGGAAATTCACTGAAATAAACAGAATTAAAGTGATATTGTAGCTAGGAATTGTTATAATATCTTAATGTAGAAATTGCATATTTCTAATGAGCAGCTTTGGTATATTAAATTCACTGTGCATGCCAATGAATAGGTTAACTCTACTGTTTATGCCAATGACGTCTTTCAACCACAGAGCTGCTTCCTATAATTGCTCATTTTTATGGAGAGATTAATAGATTTGCAGATCCATTTTGGTATAGGATACTGTTTCCAAAGAATAATGGTTCTGTTCAGGTCATTTTCCTATTCACAATCTCACTACTTCTTCATTCTTCAAACTGTTATCTAATTTGTGTGGATTGTGTCATCTTTCTGTTTTAATTTTACTTCTGTTTCAGGTTATGATTCTTCTACCATATTATTTGAAAACTGATGTTTCACCCCTATAGTTCACTAGTGTTAGGATTGGGGTATTAATTTAGGAGGGGGAACTCCAGCCAATTTATTAAAACTACTTTTATAAGTTCAAAAGAGAGAACTGAGATAAATCTCTGCTCAACCCCTCACAGCATCTATCTCCAGAGATGTGAATACTAAGTTTTTGCAGTAGCAACAATTTCAAACTAAAACACTACTAATAAGAACATTGCTAAGCATATTTAGAAATATAATGATACATTTAATGAGCAAAAAGGCACTATGATAATAAAACTAGGCTATAGGGACATAGGGATATTAGTTTTTAAGCATTTAATGTAGAATGCTTCAAGATAGTCAAGTAACCATCAAGAGTCACTCTTTGAGTTTGCAATTTTTGTACTTACAGACTGATGGCACGGAGCAGATGCCAGCTATACCAAGTGTGAAATCAAAATAAAGATTTTAGCTTTTGACTGGGTGTATGCAAAATGTTTGTAATGTACTTTAGTGTCAGCACATAAAATAAAAGCAAAATTATCAGAAATTATGCGTTATTAGAAAAAAAGCAAATCTGCCATTTGTGTTATATCTTAGCCAAAATGTGTTCCTTGGCAATTTTTGTTGATAGGATGGCTTTTTTACAAGAACGCAAACAACTGCTGTTCATGTCTCAATAATAAAGTTTTACATTTTCACCTCAAATGTTCCTATTTGTGGTACATGCTTTGCACAGATGGTGTGTAATAGTGCAAACTGGCATGATGGCATAATTTTGTACATTTCCCATAACAAGCTTAATGCTAAATTTCCAATATTACGCACATCATGCCATCGTAATTTAAATTTTACCTAGCCCTACTTTTGACCCCATTTCCTGTATGTCTGACCTAGGATTTGGAATGCTGAGAGAGAATGATGTAATAAAATATTGGTGTGTGGTGTTGAGCAGAAACAAGGACATATGGAGAGCTGGAGGGAAGATGGAGCCCTAACAGGCCCTACCTACTGTTCCTCTAATCTGAAAGGCCTAGAATTAAAAAGAGAAATCACCCACTATCTGTCTGGCTCCAGACTTTTGTTTGTGGCCATACACTCCAAATTCAATATTTAGCTTCAGACTTAGGGCCATATGTAGGTGGCCAAATACCAGTCGGTAAGGCCGAAAAAGGGCCTTTTTCGGTGTTACCGACCGGTATCCAGCCATGTGAGATGTACGTAATACCGAATGCAATCGTTAATAACGAATCGGTGAAAAATTACTGATTCCTTATTTACCGAATCGTAAATACCGAAACAATGAATACCGAATCGGAATTAAAGAATCGGTAAAACCCCCAAGAATGCGATGTAGCAAACGTCGTTAACACCAAAAAACGAGCAGATTCGGAAATAACGATTCGGTATTTACCACGTTTCAAGAGCATGTGGTAATGAGGTGCAGTGCATAAAAAGCGGCCCAAAATGCATCTGTGTGGCCACAATGGCAGCCCTCTACGTCATTGCAAGGCGGCTATGCTTGAGAGCAGCAGGAGTGAGGATCTGGAGCGTGAAGAGCGGGTGTACAGAGTACGCATCACATTGTTCCAATTGGCAGAAGCTGAAATCCATGAAAGATTCAGACTGCACCCAGACAACATCCTGGACCTAATCCGTGACCTAAGACCCTATCTGGAGCATTAGACACCAAGGGCCCACACTATCCCCACCCATGTCCAGGTACTCTGCTGCCTGCACCTCCTTGCATCAGGAAGTTTCCAGGGTGTGATAGCTGCAGTGGGTGGAGTGTCACAGAGCTGTCAATCCCGTTTCTTCCAGACCTTCCTGGATGCCATGATGGACAGAATGGAACATTACATTTCCTTCCCCAGTACACAGGCGGAGCTGCAGAGAACCAAGCTTGAGTTCTACCAACTTTCACAGTTACCACACGTCATTGGATGCATCGATAGAACACACATACACCATCTGCCCACCTGCAGCAAGCGAATACATATACAGAAACCGCAAATCCACCCACTCCATCAATGTGCAGGTGATCTGTAATGCCAAGCACATCATTACTGACATCGTGGCCAAATTCCCTGGGAGTAGCCACGACGCCTACATCTTCCGTAACAGTGGCATCCATACACGTCTGCTTGCTGGAGAATTTGGAGATGGATACATACTAGGTAAGTACATGTGCCACACCCTGATGTACACCCTGCTTCAAGCTGTTGTTCACAGTAATCAATGCCAATTACTTCTTCACATAGGTGACAGCGCATATGCCCTCCGACCTTATCTGCTCACACCAACCACCCCAAGGGAGAGGAGGTACAATGTGGCACATAGGAGCACACGCATTGTGGTGGAGCGCACATTTGGATTGCTCAAAAGCAGATTCCGTTGCCTCCACAAAACTGGAGGTGCACGTCTTTACAGCCCCATGAAATGTTGCAAGATCATTGCTACATGTGCAATGCTGCCCAATCTAGCCACAAAAAAGGTGCAGCAGTGGAACTAACTGACTCAGAGGACGAGGACGACGACAACCCTCAGCCAGAGCCCTGCGCAGCTGGTGGTGCAATTGAACATGATGGGAGACAGAGACGGGCAGAGATCACGTCAATCTTTTTCTGAGTGAGTAACGACACTGAGCCATTACCTGTTACATGTAAAGGTGTGCACACCTCCACTATAGTGAGCAATGTCCAATTGGACATGGGTTACATCACTCATCTCATTCATGGAAACAGCCATAGCTCCTTACTTCCTGCGTCCACGCGCTGCACGTCCACGTTCCCTTTCGACACTGTCTGGTGTGGACGATTGCTCATGTGCAGGCACGTTGCATTTACTACGCCTCCTGCATTCAGTGGGTGAGGGCGTAATGCCACCACAGCTGGTAGCCTCTTCACTGTCCCCCCCTTCCATTGTGGCCGCCTTAGCATTCTGCGTGAGCTGTAGCACAGAGGTAATGGACACCATCCCCCTGGCCACATCCCTGCTGCAATGCGCCATCTCCTCCTGCATGGCGATGGACCTGCGACACATCACTGAAGTTGTAGTGGCCAGCTGGTTCACCGACTTGGTATAGGCCTGGAGCCTCTGTCTCTCCCCGCGCCTGCCAAGACGGTCCTGCTGAAGCTGGCTGCAGAGGTTGTCCACCGATTTAGCTACTCTCTCCATTCCCGCACACAAGTTCTGACCCATAGCACTGATGCTCTTCTCCATCCTGTGCATATCCTTGTTCATGTGTGCCACCTCCCTGTGCATTGACTTCATCTTCCTCAATTGCAGGCGCTGGACCTTCAGCATGTTGCCTTCCAGTCCAGCAAACACACTGTCACCCTGCTCGGCTGCAACTGGACTGTCCGGCCTTACCCTGCGGCATCTTGATGTGATGTGGGTGCCATCGGATGCTGCACCAGTCCTCTCCCTGTGGTATCAATCAGCAATGGGACTTTGTTCGCCAAATCTGCCCTCCTCCTCCGACCCCTCCATCTGCTGGAGGCTGGGCACGGCATGCCTCCTGCCTGACTGTGGTGGTGGTGGTGTCAGTGATCGTCTCTCTGGGGACTGTGTGAGAGGGGACTGCGGCCCTCCCTGGCGCGGTGGTGATGGCTGTGCTGGAGGAATGGGTGGCTGTGATGGCGCCGTGCTTGTGGTCCATGAGGACATGCTGTCATCCTCATGTTGGCTCCCCTCTGGCCTGGCTGACTTGCCTCTGCTGGCCTCTGCTGCACTGGGAGAAGACTCGCCTGTAATGACACAAATGTACATGTACTCAATTCTCTGTCAGCAATGGAATTGCATTAAACAACATGCCTATTGTGCACAGTGGTTGTCCTGATGTAGCCAATTCCTTTACCATGGTATCGTACTTGATAGCCTGACTGACCCAGTCATGTGTTCCCTTTGACTACATCACCCATCATGCATTGAAGGTAACCAGTAAGACATGGGGTGGAGTAGGTGTCCCTTTGCCATTATAGGGATTGGCGTTGGGGAGGGGGTAGCACAGCATGCTGGGCATGTTTCTTACCTTGTTTTCTTGCTGCTCGGGCGGAGCTATCTGCATCTCCCACGCCGCTCACACTCTCCGGCTGGATGGTGGACTGCACCATCAGTTAAAGTGGTGTTGGTGCTGGGGCTCGGCTTTTGCCTCCACCTGTTAGGCCAGCCTGCCGATGTCTCTCTGCCATCCTCTGTTTTTCTGCTTTCCTGAGGTCGTACCACCTCTTCCTGATGTCCTCTATGGTGCGCTGGGTGACACCTATGGCATTGATTTTGTCACGAATGCCACTCCAGATTTGCCTCTTCTGTGACTCTGGCACTTGGTGGGACTGGACTCCAAACAGCTTGTGGTGCTCTTGGCTGACATCCTGGATGAGGACCTCCAGCTCCTTGTCACTGAACTTCAGTTTTTGTTTTCTGTCACCTCCCTCCTTCTCCTTTTCCTGGCTTGCCATTTCACTGCTTTCGGGTTCTTCTGTCTTGCTTTGTGGCTTTGTGGCTGTGTTGCTGCTGCCTCCTCAGCTCTCCTGGCTGACTGCCTGCCTGCCTCACTGTGTGCTCCTGGTCCTGTACACCTGGCTGGGTGTGGCCACTTCCTGTTTGTGAGGTAATTGGTTGATCAGGATTGGCTGATTATCCTACGTATGAATTTTTGAATTACGGAATCAGTTTTTACCGATTTGATAATGGATTCGGTAACACCGATTCGGTATTTTATTGTTGGATTTTTTATTTTTTTACCGATTCTTTCAGATTTGGTATTTAATACCGAATCTTAACGAATCGGTAAACTTTACCGTTTTTTTATCTACATCGCGTTTTACGAATTTTTAATACCGATTCGGTAAAATTCGGTATTAAGGAATCAGTATTCTCCTTTTACCTACATATGGCCCTTAGTCACTCTTTTGAAGTCATAATACTGCAGCTAAACATGGCTACAAGCTGTGGCTCGACAGAGTCCCATAAGGCCTACAACTCAACCAGTTTTCAGCACAGAAAAAGATCAGAGTAGACCAAAGCTTTTTTTTAACCTTTTTTGGTTGGCAAGCCTTAGCACTTTATCCTTATCTTTTTGAAGTCGAACTTCAAAAACATTTCCATCAGATCAGTCCTGTACCACCATGCCCCCCAGGGAAGGATTCTAAGTACCAAAGGCAAGATGTACAAATCTTTTTTGTGGTCGCTAATGGCCCAAATTGCAGAATTGAGCCACTTGCAACCACAAAAAATCTTTTTACAATGTGCTAGAAGACAAATTGTGATTTGGTAACTTGTTACATAATTGCAATTTAAACTATATAGCAGATACAGATTCATTATTTGGAAGGGGCATTCCAACATCCAATAAAACTTTATTTCAATTTTAGTACAAACCATAAAAGTACATATACAGTAATGACACAATTCGAGATACTTTTAAAAAACATATATCTGATAAAGTGCAAAAGGTACAAGGATATACTTTCTTCATTACATAAAAGTCAAGAGATTAGGCAATTCATTGCATAAGTCCACTACTGATCCATACATTTTCTGAATTTAACAGTCAATTTTAAAACTTCAGTAATTTGGAGAATACTTTCATTGTGCAAAAGTTGTAGGTACATTAGAGCCGGCATGATCTGAGTAAAATTACGGGAGTAGCAATGGGATGACTAGTACACAGCGTTAAGCCTATAACCCAACAGGGCCGGCCGCATTGTGACATGAGAAAATGAAATACCGTTGACAGCTCTCAATCAATAGTTTGTACACAGCGATTTACCTACAACCCATCAGGGCCGGTCGCGTCATACTCAGTCAACAGGTTCCGTGTAGTCTCTGCCTAAAATGACCCGATCCAAGAAACATCTGGAACCGTTAAACCCAGAGGGTTAGAACTGTAAGACCAAGATGGTCAAAACTTCAAGAGAGTGACAGGAAAGGGGACAGCAGAGTAGAGAGGACAGTAGGAGTAGACGAAAAGAGGAGACTAGGAGAGGGATGAGCCGCAAGACGCCAAGAGGGGGGACTTAAGGGAGAGATGGAGGGGCACTGCGTCAGCTATCTGGGCAGTCGATGTCATTAATAGTGTACAAGGCCTCACACACCAATACCTCATGCCAGCAATCTTCCTGGGTCAGGGGAAACTACTGCATCCTCCACTAATCGTAGCGCCTGGAGCTTAGGAGGCATGTGACGCGCGTGCTCTACCACGCACAGGTATTTCACCAGGGGTTGCCACACCGCTTTGAAGCGCACATCTCGGGCCTGCAGACGGGCTGTGAGGAGTTCCATTGTCATGACATGTCAGAGGCGCACAAACCACGCAGCAATGGGCGGGACTTCCACCTTTTTCTAATACAGAGTGATGAGCTGCCTAGCAGCTCCCAGCATTTGAAGCTCCAGCGCCCATTAGCTCCGGGTGAGGGCCTTCAATCCTGCAAGCTTGATACCCAGTAGTATTGTACAAGTAGCTTCAGGCAGAGGAAACCCCAGCACCCCCCTGATGTGACTCAAGACCTCCTTCCAGAAGAGGGTCAGCGAGGGACAAGTCCACCAGATATGCAGGAAATCCCCAGTCGCAGACCGGCACCTCCAGCACACAGGAGAAGAGTTCGGAAACATTCTATGCAACCGCTCCGGAGTGTAATACCACTGAGTCATCATTTTATATGCATTCTCCTGTTGCGATATACTACGGTAGATTCGGGGTATGTCGCGCCATAGTCTGGACCACGGCGCCAGGGTAATGTCTATGCCCGAGAGGGAGTGCCAGCTTTGCTGATATGGTTGGGAAGGCGGAGTGTGCGGGTGTTGTACAATCTGGTAGATTTTGGAGATCAGCCCCTTCGTTTCCGTAAAGGATCGAGCCAATCGCTCAAATGGGGTGATGGCGCCTGTAGCCGCATGATATGTGTCGTCTGCTAGTACCCAGTGTTTCAGTTAAGCGTATTGCAGTCCGGCCTCAAGCGGCATTCGGAATTCCTCCCTGCAGTCAGCAAAAGTCTTGAGGGAGCTTCCATCAAACAGATCCGTGAGTACCCTGCAGTTGCCTTGGGGCCACTTACAGAAAGACCCAGTCCGATGCGCCGGGGGGAAACTCGGGTTCCCTTCGATAGGGGTGTGCGGCGATGGGAAGGTTGTAAGGCCCTTACGCACCGCTATTCTGTCCCATATCTACAGCACCATTTTCGTGGGCACCTCCAAGTACGAGCTCGGAGATCGCCCCGCCCTAGGCTTCCATGCCAGATCCCATATGGTGCGCCAGGTCACGGCCCTGTCCATGTGGAGCCACCCTTTCTCGCTCTCCGTTACACCCCACTTCACTACGTACCGAAGGTGTGCAGCCCAGTAATATTCCACCAGGTTGGGGCAGGCCAGACCCCCCCGGTCCCGAGGTGCCATCAGGAGAGCTTGAGAGAAGCGAGGCCTCTTACCCCCCCAGATGAAATTTGTTAGATCTCGCTGGAGACCTCTGATACTATGCAGCGGTACAGAGGTAGGAAGACACTGGAATAGATACAGTATTTTGGGCAGAATGGACATCTTGACGGCGTTGATTCTGCCCAGCCAGGACTGTACAAGCGGTTTCCACCGTCTCAAGTCCTCGAGGACCGATCGCCGATATTCCTTCCAGTTGGCTTGTGTCCAGCTGTCCAGCGAGGGGGTCAAGTTCAGGCCCAGATACCGGATGTGTTGGGTCGACCATTTATAAGGGGCTAGCTGCTCCAAATAGAGGATTTCTGATTGCGGGATATTGAGACTGAGTACCCAGGATTTGCTGTGATTAATTTTCAGGCCAGAGACCCTCTCAAAAAGGCACAGCGCTGTATGTACTGCCGGCAGAGACTCTTGGGGCTGTGTGAGGCGAGGATAAGATCGTCTGCAAAGAGTGCTACTTTGTTGTCCTGGCCGCCTAGAGGGACACCATGGATATTGGGGTCCCGCCGTATCATATCCACTAGGGGCTCCACTGCTAGGGTGAATAATAGAGGCGAGAGCACGCAGCACTGTCTGGTGCTCCTTCCAATGTTGATCGGCTCTGTGAGCTGTCCATTGACCCTAATCCTGGCCCGCGGTGCAAGATATGGGGCCATGATCCTGGCGATCATCATCGGGCCGAACCCTACCCTGTGCAGTACCGCCCTGAGGAAGGACCAGTCCACCCGATCAAACGCCTTCTCCGCGTCCAGCGAGAGAAGACAACCTGGGATCCTCCAGTGGTGGGCCTTCCCCACTAGATGGGCAATCCTGCGGACGTTGTCCACACCCTGACGACCGTGGATGAAGCCCACCTTATCAGGATCTATCAAGCCCGGCATGTGAGGACCCATTCGCTTCGCTAGCAATTTGGTGTAGATCTTAAAGTCTGTGTTCAGCAGAACAATCGGTCGGTACGATGCGCACAGTGAGGGGTCTTTCCCAGGTTTCGGGATTAAGGCAATTTCCGCTAACCCCATATCAGGGGACGGACCCATCTCCTCGGTAAAGGAGTTAAACAGGCGTTAAAGGTAGGGGCCTAGTTGTGCTTGATACATGCGATAGAAGGATAGTGGAAGCCCATCGGGCCCTAGCGTTTTCCCCAAGGGATGCTCCCGGACCGCCGAGGCTATCTCCTCTTGCACGATCGGTACTTCCAGTGCCTGCGCGTGTTGCGGGTGCAGTGTCGCGCCCCTGTATCGCCCCAGCACTTCCTCCACCGGCTCCGAAGGTGGTTACTCCTCCGTGTACAGCGCCGTACAGTAATCCCGAAAAGCTCGACACTTATCCTTTGCCGCCGTAACTCTGGACCCATCGGGCATTTGAATATTCGCTATATGCCCTTTTGCAGCTCGGGTCCTCAGTCTCCTCACCAGCAGCTTCCCCACTTTGTCTCCCCCCTCAAAGTACCTTTGTTTCAGTGCCAGGAGGGATGTCTCTGCCCTATTTGCGCGCATCAGCCTGAGCTGCCCTCTAAGAGTAGCCAGGTGCAGTCTCGAGTGCCGAGTAGAGTAGCCCTGATCCTGTATTTCCGCTGTTTTCAAGTCTCCCACAAGCTTATCTTCCAGTGCACGTGCCTCGCGCACCCTTGCAATTGAGAGGGATGTGATATGTCCCCGTATGGTAGCCTTGAAGGCATCCCAGACCACCGGGAAGGGTGTTTCAGGGAGATCATTATTCTCAAAGTAAGAGACAATGGCCCCCCTAATGTCCTCCACGTCCGCTGCGTCCCGAAGGATACTCGGCGGGAGGTACCATCTCCGTTCCCGGGCAGGGCATGCAGCCGGGTCCTGCAGCAGTAACTCAACGTGGGCATAGTCAGAGAGAGAGATGTCAGACATATCAACCTCCAGAGTGTCGCGGAGGAGATCACTAGAAGCAAATAAATAATCTATGCGAGAGTAAGATCTATGGACATGCGAGTAGTACGAGTACCCCTTCTTGTCTGTGGAGAAGTACCGCCAGGTATCGAACAGCCCAAAGTCAGTCAGCTGCTTGCCCAGAGCCGCCGACATCGCCCCGCACCACTTGAGGAGTTCTCACTCCGGTCCATCCTAGGATTCCATACTAAGTTGAGGTCTCCGCCCACAATGAGTGACGAGCCGTCCTGGGGTAGCTGCCTCCCTAGGAGGTCTCGAAGGTAACGGTCCTGCGCCTGATTAGGGGCTTATATATTGCACAACGTGATATAACGACGCCCAATTTCTACCTCCACCCGAAGAAAGCGTCCATCACCACCCCGGTAGGATCTGCCGCCCCCCTACCTGATGCCAGTCCTGCACAAGATTGCCACTCCCGCTGTCTTGGTGTCAGCTGCAGCCCAAAACTGAAGCGGGTATTTAGGGTGTGCCATGCGCACGGTATCAGCCTGCATGAGGTGGGTCTCTTGGAGAAATATGATGTCAGGGCGCTGCGGTAGGAGATATTGACATACCTGCTTATGCTTGCTAGGTGAGTTAAGGCCCTTCACGTTAAGCGTCAGGACCTTCAAGGGGCTAGGAGTATTTACTGTCATGTCAGGATCTGATCACCAACCGGCCACAATCTCACATCACACATCCCACATGTCCCGCGCGCACTACAGCCACTCAATCGCATCATCCCATCCCAACCCATCAGCCAACGTCCCCGCCCCACACCCTCCAGAAAAGAGAGAGAAGAAAGAGTGGAGAATAGTGGGAAACAGGAAAAGTAGAGGAAAAGAGGAGAGATAAAGAGCAGCCAGAGACGCGACTCTTCGGTAAACAACAACTGCGGCCAACAGGGCCTCACTGTACTGTCCCTGGTACAGAGCATCCTACACCCACGGGTTTGGATGCGCTCTGGGATGTAACTCCCTGAGGGGCAGTCGAAGGGGGGTTGTGACGGTCTTAGAAAGTCTGTATCCAAGGAGCTCCCGCAAGCACCCCGCCCCGCACGTCGGGAGTCAGGGTGATATAAGAGGAGTCACTGAGCTTAGATGCAGGGCCCCCATTACTAGAGAAAGGAGAATGCCAACATGCCGCAGATCAAGGTGTCGGGGAGTGCCCACCACGGTCTTCTCTATCCCCCTGAAGGGATCGAATATGAGCGATGATGTCCTGTTTGGCCTGTGAGGGCGATCGCTCGACGTCGGACGGTGTGCGATGGTGCCGGCGCACCGTAGTCCATGAAGGCGCTGCCGCCTTCCTCTCCTGCTTATGAGATGGAGTCGGGCTCACCGGCGGGGTCGTCTGCAAGCGGATGAGTTGCGCCGCTTCCGTGTAGGACCTTATGACTCTACGCTTGGATTCCCACTGGAATATAAGTGCAAACGGATGGCGCCATTGGTATGCAATGCCCAGACTGCGCAGTTTTTCAGTCACCGGCCGGAATGCCCGTCTCCTCTTCAGGGTGTTGGGCGCCAAGTCCTGGAAAATCTGGATTTTATGGCCTCTGTAGCGGAGGTCCGGCTTGTCCCCCACAGCTATCCAAATTGCCTCTTTCTCAGTAAAGAAATGGACCCGCGTCAATATGTCCGGTAGGAGTCCTGATCTGCCCGCTGGGGCGGACACTCGATGCGCCCGGTCCAAGGTCGGTGGGGAAGCCTTCTCGTCTCCCCAAATCTCATGAAGGAGCTGCGTCACGAATCCCATGATGTCTTCCCCCTCTTCCCCAAGAGGAATTCCCCGAATACGGAGGTTGTTGCGGCGACTCCTGTTCTCCAAATCCTCCTGCTTCACTTGGAGCTCAATGTTCTGCTCCTCGAGGGCTGCCACGCGCTGCCATATGTGTTCCTGATCCTCCGTGCGGGCATCCATTGTCCGCTCCAGCCCGTCTACACGGTTCCCGAGTTCCATGACCTCTTTCCGCAGCTCCTTCACGCACATGTGCACTTCAGTCCGCAACGATCCAATTTCCATTTTCAGTTCCGCCATGAAGGTGGACATGAATGCCTGAGTGAACGGCGGGGACTCCTCAGCAGTTCGCGATGACCCTTCCCCGCCAGCCGGTGCCCCGGACTTCCCCCACATTGCTACGACAGTGTTGTCCTTGGGGGCTGCTGACGATTCAGCCTTGTTCCCTTCGTTGGAGCGCGTCATTGCTAGCGTCAGCTGCTGTCAGCCGAGAGGCACAGGCACTCCCCGCTGTGTGGCACAGAGATCAAATAAGGACACAGAGGGCGATTTAGAGGTTGAGGCAAGGATCTGGTCCCACTCCTGCGCCTCCAACAGCACACCAGTCCAATAATTCCTCCCCTCCACCCGCAATGCCCAGGCCTACAGCACAACAACACTAGCGCCACTCCCAGAGCCCGGGGGGTGCGGGGTCAGAGGATGAAACCCGGCCAGTAGCCACCCTAGCAGGAAAGAGCCCCGGCAATATCCCTCACAAGTGCGCCCCAGGCCACAGTCGGCTCCCGCCTACGACTGTATCACAGATCTCGCCGTTATGCCCCTAGGCACCTCACCAGACACCTCTTCAAGCACCCTACTGACCAGCCGCCCACCAATAGGGCCAGGATGTTGCAAACAGGGGCTGTGGAAAAGTCAAGGACCACACGGCCAGTCGACCCTAGGGCCCCTGCTCCCAGCCACCAGGTCGCACCGGTTAGTCCCACAGTCTCAATGAGAGAGGGCGGCTCACACTGCCCACCGCCTCTCTGTTCCCCAGATCCATGCTTCTCACCTGAGGGGCCGACGCCGTCTTAGTTCACGCCCATAGGTAGAGGCGCCTCGGAGGTCCAGTCCTCTCAGCAGCAGGTGTTCGCCGCTCCAGGCTCCCAACCACTGAGCAGGGCCCCCAGGGAGCCGCACACACTGTAGGCCGCACAAGGGCCCGAAAATTGGCGGTTGGCTGCCACAGGGGGAGACGCCAGACTCAGGCCACCACTTGCAATGACCCAGATCCGCAGGCCCCCAAACCGCTTCCTCGCCGGTTCCGCCTAAGTCTGCTCCCCACTCTGCACTATAAATCCTCCTCACAATCTAGAGAGGAGCGCCATCTGCTCCACAGGATCCCAGGGTCTCAAAGTGGCGGGTCACAGCTTCCCCCGCACCGGAGGAGTGTACTCCCATCCACCAAGCTGACTGTGCAGCTCCACAATCTCAATGGCGGAAGGCGGGCCACTCTCCCACCTCCAGTCTGCTCGCCGGTCCTCGCCGCACACCTAGACGGCCGACTCCTCTTCAGATCGCATCCCGGGCAGTGGGGCAGCGGAGCCGCAGTTCTCCCCCTCAGCAGGCCGATCTCTCCCCCAGCAGCAAGGGCCCAACCACACAGGTACCACAGGGCCCCTCAAACGCCCAAGCCACCGTCGCCAAACCTCACCTCAGGGCCCCAGATTCTCAAGATGGCGGACCACAGCTCCTCCGTCTCCCTTAGCATCTGGCCTCTCCGCGTGGGGGATCTGCTTCACAGGTGCCTCGCCCAAAGCGGCCTCGCCAGCACTGCCCCAGCGCCAGCTCTTTCCACAGTGGGAGGGGGGGGGAGGACGATCAGCCAACCGCTCCGCACCACGCCATCAGGAGGATGTCTCTGGCCAGGGCACCCGCAGCCTCGGCCTACAGCCGCCGCTGTGTACCACTTCCCCGGGGTAGAGATCAGCAGACGCCCACGGGCCCTTCAGCACCAGAGCCCCGCCTCCACAGCGGCCCCGGGCACAGTATCCGCAAGTGGACGCGGTCGCGTCCGGTCCCAGCGGCAGGCATAGGGTAGCACAATCCGGAGGCGGGAGAAAATGGCGGGCTCCATCCGGGGCCTCCAGGCAGCCCCAGCCAGTCAGTCACCACAGTGCAGGAAGGGTTAGGTCTCTGTGCGTCCCGCAGCCGAGTCCTCACTGCGGACAGTCCCCGCCTGATATGCACCCCAGCACCCAGAGGGCCAACGGCTCGTCTCCTGTGCAGCAATCAAAGCCTCAGGTCACAGGGCTCAATATGGGGGGCGCACTGACTCAGCCGCCGAACCGTCCCTGCTCAGCGTCCACCGTAATCTTCCATGGTCTTGGGCTCCTCGTCTCTCGCAGCACAGGTGTCAGTAGGGCCTCGGCACCTCCCGGATGGCAGGTAAGAGCCCCAGCTCCGCAATAATAGCCGATAAAAGCGGTGAGCGGCGGGAGCCCCTCCGGAGCACGTCTCACCACATCGCTGCCCAAGCCACGCCCCAAAATCACGTTTTTTTAAAAGAGTCACCAGATAGCGCTTGTGGGGATAATCATAAAACCTACATAGAAATATAAAATGCAGCATATCCTGCGGAGACTTTCCGTCGCAGCCGCAGGGTGCTGTGATCTTATTAAAATTAACATTTTTTGGCCTGACCAGCAGATGATGAAAAAGATTTAACCTAAACCTTGTTAACAAGAACTTTTCATGAGAGGTCAGGGGGCCCAATAAATATGGCTCAATAGTTACAGATGTTTTCAGCATAACACATTTTCTCACACTTTGTTTCTGGAGCTCCACTCCTTCCCTCTGGATCTTCCTGTCCATAAGGAAGGTCCGTTTAATTATCTCCAGGTCCCCCTTGACAATCTTAGTAGGATGTTTAAACAATTCGGGACGCCCCAGCCTAGAAAAGCTGGATTTCAGTTATTTTATCCAAGGGGTAACCAGTGCTTTGTCCTGCGACAGGCAGTCCCTCACAATCAAGTGTGTCAATGGAATATCAGGATTCAACCACAATTTTATCCAGCAGGTCAATGGGCGTAGGGACAAGATGTCACATATGTATTGCATCCCGAATTCTTTGTGAACTGCAAGATTGGACGTGCCTGAGGGGACACACAGGAGACGCTTCATAAAGAAATTTTCAACAATCTGCAGCTGCTCACCACCCATATACCCCCATATTTCACTATCGTATGTAGCCGTTGGCACGGATTTAGCGTTATAAAGTTTCAACATGGCACCAGTATGTTTTTTCCCCAGTTTCGAGGCAAAATTAAAAATGGAGGCATTTACCCTGACCAATTCTCCTTTCTTTTTAGCAAAATACGGGCCCCAATTAAGTTTAGTATCAAAAGGACCTCAAGATAGGAGAACGTTTTTGATATTGGGATTACCGCTTCATCAATTTTAAATAGAAAGTTATTTCTCGGTTGTTGGCCTACTTGCATGACAAACGATTTGGAGTTATTAATCATAAGATCTCTATCTGTCATAAAGGACTTAAAAGCAATTAATAGAGCTTGAAGGCCCCTTTCAGTCCTAGATATTAAAACTGCATCATCTGCATATAAAAGTACTGGAATACCCCGCCTGCCGACTCTAGGACAGTCAGCCAGCACCTTCTGTAAAACACTATCCAGATCATTGATATAAAGACTAAAAAGGAAGGGGGCCCAAATACATCCTTGATGGACTCCCTTTCTAATGTCAAAATTGTTTGTTACGCTCAGATCTTGAGAATATCTGACATTAGCTCTGGTATTGCTGTGGAGATCTATAGGAAAATCAACAATACCACTGTCCACCCCCTTCACCCTCATGGACTGCCACAACTTCCGTCTGTTCACACAGTCGAAGGCTGAGGATAAGTCCATGAAGGCCAGGTGGATGGTACCCCTTTGAGCTAATGTGTGTGCGACAGTATACTTACTCAAAATAAAAATAGGTTAAGGCATTGAGTTATTGTTGAACGACCACTGCAGAAACCATACAGGGAGATGGACATGATGTTGTTTTCCACCACCCAGTCTGAGAGTCTCTGAGGTAGTATCCTTCCTTTTATTTTAACCATAGAGTCTATTAATGAAATAGGTCTGTAACAGTGTGGGCTGCATTTGTCCCCCTTTTTAAAAACCGGGACAATAGTAGAGACCAACCACTTTGCACTGCAGCATTAAATACAGACTCTAGTATAAGAGCCCAAAAGGAGGGCTCTGACTTAAATAGGTCTGGAGGGATCCCATCAGGTCCAGGGGCTTTCCCATCGGTCAGTCCCATATTACTCTCAATGACTTCAGCCCTATCAATGCTAATCTTCTCTCCGGTGGTACAAGGTGCTAGGTTAAGAGTTTCTTCCATCGGGCAGCGATATAATTGCTTAAAATGCGCTTCCGAATCCCCCTTCGGTATATGACATTCAAGGCCATCACCGGGCTCCTGAACCAGAAAAGGTTTTTTCATTACAGCCTAAAATATGGAGCTGCACTTCAGAATAGTGGGATCCAGGATCTCATTCCAGGCCTCTTCCCTTAGGGATTCCTTGCGTTTGGCTATAATAGATTTGTATTTTTTTCGAAAAAGTTGGACAGTCGCTTGTTGTCTTGGCTTAGCTGCTAGAGCCAACCTAAGGTTACTTGCTGCTTTGGTACAGACATGGTTAAACCATTTTGGGCCCACGTTGATTAGATTTGTAGCTGGTACCGACAGTAGCTGAGAGACCTTATCCGAGATTGTCTGGAACGCCCCAAGGACCTTACTAGGCTGTGTGCCTTCCTGAGTACATGTGGTAATTTCATCTGTACAAATGACTTTAATGTCTTTGTACAAAAGATCTGGGGTGATCTTAGACCATCTCAGTCGGTGTCTCCCATCAGTTGTGCTCAACCTGCCCTGATTGTGGTTTGGCCCTTCTTTGGATATCCACGGTCCCAACAAGTGAACAGTGAGCGGAGAATGGTCACTGAATTCACTGTCTTCAATAGTAAAAGAGTCCACAAAAGACTGCATTGATGAAGAGATTAATACGTAGTCAATGAAAGTTCCCCTCCCGTGTCCCTTGAAGGTCGGAATCTCAAATTTCTTGGCAGGATCCATCAAGGCCATGGTTGGTGTCACGTCCAGGTCATTCAATAAATCGTTAAAAAATTCCCCCTCAATTGAGTGTTCTAAATGTAAACCATTAGATCGTACATAGGTTAGATCCAGAATACATTTAAATAGGGGTCACCACAAGGGTGAAAATTAAAGTCCCCCATGATCATAAGATTATGAAGACTTTGTTTCATTGACATACTAATAAAAACATTCAGAGCAGATATTTGGCTTGAATCTGAGCATGGATTAACAGAATTATAAAAGTTTACCAGACCAGCTAGGCAGGTTTCTCCTTTTGAAATGAGATCAATAATTCCAGGGTTGGCAGATGGTACTCTAGGTACTTTACAAGTCAGTGCAACAAAGATGTACGTAACCACCCCCCCTTAGGTCTTCCCCTGTTGGTTGCAATTACAGGGACGTAAAATGCCTTATACCCTTCTAAAAAATTATTGCATTCATTGGACCAGGTCTCCTGCAAGCAAATTATAAGATTCTGTTTTATGTACCTAATCCAATTACAATCCTGCATCTTGGCACCTAAGCCCGCAATATTCCAGGAAATTACATTATGGCTCCTATTTCTCCATGTGGCTTCTGTAACTCCCAAGTCAGCCGAACTCTCCCTTCCCTGTTCCCCCAATCCCTCACGTCAATCACAAGCCTCTAAGCCTGATAGTAAATCAAATCTATTTTGTGTCACAACATCAAACCCATTCCTACAGTAGTTAACAGTGTTGTTAAGTTGTGTTACTTCAGGGGCAGGATGATGAATAGGAATAAATGGTCTACTTCTGCTGATGTCATGGGGCGCTTTAATAAGATGAGAATAGAAGTAGCCAAGTGGTCGCACGCATACACTATTCACATCGTAAACTAAGGAGGCTGCTCTTAGCAAGGCTGTTGCAACATGTTGAGGGTATTTAAAATTAACAATAACGCAATCCCCCATACAGGTCTTTTTAGACCGGCCAATCCAATTTACCCTTCTGGTAGACAATATTTGCTCAGAATAGGTAATTGGAAAGCCACATCTCTTGTTTAGCCATGAAACTGTTTTGTTTTTAAGTGATTCATGGGATTCCTCATGGAGCTGAGTGAGATGATAATCGATAGGCGGGACATTGGTTAGAACGACCACATAGGGTGCACAGTCAGGGGGAAGATTAATAAAGCGGCTTTTCTTTGATGCTCTAAGTCCCAATTTACCCTCTGGTACTGCTATAGTCTGTTTAATCTGACAAATTATCGGTGTTGGGTCAGGCAAAGCAGTTTCAGTTACGATTATTCTCTCACTGGGTTGATGTGATATGCTTTTGCTAGTTCTCAGCCCCTCTCCAGCAGAGCCCCTAGTGACAGCCTTAGATCTTTCAGCCAAGGCCATATGTGATGCCATAAGACCTCCTAGTCTATTACTTCTAAGGCAATAGTATCCAGTTAAAGCACTAGGGGCTTAATGATCTCTTCCATCTTAGCTTCTACCTTGGCTTCTATAACACTAACTAGAAGTTCAAATTGCTCAGTGTTTATATTTATGTTAGCTGTGCTTTTTCTTTCCAGTAACTCGGATCCACCAAGGGGGCTTTTTTGAGGTGTTTGGGTTGTCTCTGCTCTTTTTTTACTACGATTCCCCCCACATTTAGATTGTAGTTTCCTACATGCCCTTACTGCTCTAGGGGCTGGCGGGCACTGTTGTATTGCCTCAATAGATGTATCCGGGATAACCTTCTCAGAATGAACCTGTGCTTCAGTTGTTACTGCTGCCTGATTACTCAGTTCTAAACTATCGTCTATTGGTAGTGCGACCAATGGGGTGGGAGTATCTAGGAGTATAGCAGGAGAGCTTCCCCGTCCTAGCGAAGCTCTCCGGTCATTATTGATTTTGTTGACCACTTTCACTAGATAATTATCTAGAGTGGCCAGCCCAGGTGCGGTTTTATCAGATTTAGGTTTAGACATTATCAAGGCTTTAAAAAGGCACTTAGATGCTTAAATGTTAAAAGAACAAAAGTATCATAAAATACAAATTACACTAATGTCAGGATCACAAGCATATAAACTAAAATGTTACATGAAACAGGGTCCTGAACATAGTCAATTATTAAAAATCTCACTTGGGGAATAAGAAACCTCAGCTGCAAGACCAAAATCCGTGGCCCAGCCCAGCCTCGTCCAGCCCCGGACGGCCACAGACGGCCCGCCCTTTGCCTGGGCTTAGCCCGGCGCCACCCGCGCGCGTCCCGCGACGCGGGGGCTCTCGCTGTCCTTTGAGCACCTCCAGGGGCGGGACAGGGCATGCGCGACTTCTTGTCGCGAGGGCCGGTGGGGGATGTAGTCCAGTGGCTGCGGCGGCAGGGAGGCTGGCGGGAACAACAACGGAGCCAAGGGAAGGCTTGGGCACCCTGCGTCGACCCCCGCAATTCCCAGGTCAGTTTTGGAAATATCCCCGCTCCCCCGGGGCTCTCGCTGTCCTTTGAGCACCTTCAGGGGCGGGACAGGGCGTGCGTGACTTCCTGTTGCGAGGGCCGGTGGGGGACGTAGTCCAGTGGCTGTGGCGGCAGGGAGGCTGGTGGGAACAACAGCAGAGCCAAGGGAAGGCTCTGGCGTCCTGTGTCGACCCCCGCAATGCCCAGGTCCTTCCAAATACCGAATTAGAAAGTTGTGTATAAATATTTTGCATCCTAATTCAAGTCACAAAACTTTTGGTAACCTATTTAAAAAGAGGTAGGGGTCCCACTGAACACCCCTTTCCATTTGAGAATGTTATTAAAAAAGATTTTAAGATGAGGCAGACCACGTCAATGTCTCTTTTTAAACAAATCTCATTTTCCTTTAAGGAAAACGGATTGCAATTTTTGAAAACACGATTGCTTTATTAAAAAGCAATCACAGACATGGTGATCTGATGACCTCAATAGCCCACCATTCCTGTAACGGCTGCAATTCCTAATAGGTCGCATATTGGGACCTACCTCATTATTATGCATGAGGTAGGGCTGTTTGTGACCCACTAGGAATCCCTAATGAAACTCAAAAGGGTTTCATACATTAGGAATACCAATTTCCTAATTGTGATTCAGAAAATAGATCGCAATAAGGAAGTCAGTACTCCTAATGTTTGTACATTTGCCCCAATTTGCTCTAAACTTACATAGTGCAATCAAGTTGTCTTTCAAATTCAATTTGTTCGTTATGAAGGATGTCATAGATTTACAAGGACTTGTTAGCCATACGAACTACAGGTCATATTACTAATCTGTTCTGTACTCGAAACTACAGTGTGCTGACTCAAGATTCATAAACATGAGAATTATATATCAATATTCATTTATTTATGATACTGTGATGACTTTGATGATGGTTTGGTGTAGTTATTGATTCATTTGAACACGTCTGTCTACTATCCTTACTAATGTGCCTGCAGAACAATCTATATTTCTTGGCTACGTTTATCCACTTGTCTGCTGAAGCTCTGATCTGGGACTAAAATGCATTACAAGGTGTCTGAAATAAAAATGCTGACTTAAATGCATCAGTAGTATAATAATTTCCTGATATCCTGAGTGCCTGTGCGCTTTCTTCTTCAAGATGCCGACTCCACAGACCAAGACAGAGTAACTAGAAAAGGTCTAGGAAATAAGCATATGAGTCAGAGGGCCCACCCTTAACTAGCAATCTCCCTCTGGGTAAATGCATACTTTTCCTATCCCTTTCTGTTCTATTATCTGATATTGCGTTTGAGAAAATGGTAGAAGAGCAGCCTTATGTGACTGATAAGGCCCATGGACATCATTTGGGCATAGTCAGGGGTTGCAGCTGTGACCCCTAGCTTGCTACCTGTTACTCCTGTCACTTTCTTTGAGATCTATGGCAAACTAAGTGCCAGGAGTTGCAGGCAGCAAGCTAGAGGTCACAGCTGCGCCCCCTGACTACTCCAAATGATGTCCATGATAATGCTGGGGTATTGAAAGTTAACATACTGTCAATTGTTTGAAAATGGTATTGTATGGCAGCCGGAAGTGAGCAACAGAAATTGCCTATAGCTGTACCTATCTCTTTTGATGACTACACTGAAACCCCATCTAAAAACGCAAGTACAGCAGATTTCTCTAGACAGCTATCGACTCTGCAAAATGTTATGAATTAGATGGCCTTTCACAGCAAGAGATCCAAAACTTGTTTCTGATTATATTATTAATCAAATACTGCAGAGTACTGTAATTCACCACCAGTAATAAAGTCACTAACTGGTTAGCTCCAGAGAATGGTTTCAGTAATTTAAACCTAACCTCATTCCTTGGTAGCTACTGTTCAGAGAGGCTTACATTAGCTAAAATTATTAAACCATTTTGAAGTATGAAAACTGTTAAAACAAAAATCAAAAACATAATACCACTCCATTTAGAACAGTAAAGAACCATGTAATGAACAACATGACACCAAAACAACAACAAGTTATTAAGGAGAACTAGAGACTTACATTTAGATTTTTTAAACATTTAAATAAAAAAACACCAAGTGAATGTAAGACTGGGACAAAAGTGTGATTTTAGGATAATGGTGATGGAGCATGGGGCAAACTTGCCTAGTAGGTTTGTCCCAGTCAACGATTTAACCATTGGACTTTGTATCTGAAATAAAGTAAAAAATCTCGGAGCTTGTAGATATTCATATTTTGTGGCTAACACAGTCCTCGCATCTGACGTACACTTCTTCCACTCAAGATTTATACCATTGGACCTAGGGCCTGATTTAGAGTTGGCGTATAGTTTGTACTCTGTCAGGGCAATGGAGTAAAATACGCTGTCACCTAGATTCACATTTATAGATGTCCACCAGCTCTAAGGGTAACTCTAGTCAATGGCAAGAACCCTCACAGCGGTTTATATCATACATTTAACGTTTTACCAATGATACCATCAAATTGACAGAGGTTCGTTAACGTTTTAACATGTTTTTTGTTTTTCAGATAGCAGAAGATTTAATTTACAAAAATCTAAAACTAATGGCCTGGGTCGGGCCCTTTCAAAATTTTCACTGTCCCTTACCACTAGATTTTAGCAAGTGGTGACATACAGTTAAAACTGGCTTTTTGATTTTCCACTCTATATCAGTCAGGTGATCGAATCAACAAAACTACCTTGTACTCTCCGTCATCAACAGACTGAATGTCTGCACAGCTGAAACATCAATTGGGCAGATTTTGAGGAAAGCTTACTCTGGTACAGCTGCAACAGAGTACCCTACCAACAACCTCTAAATCAAGCAAATGAGTGGCAGCACATTGGGCAAATCATTATTCCCGATTCATACTGTTATTCGTCCACTTCCTGTCTTGATAAAGACCCGCCGCGACCACCGACTGGGGCGCATTAGGGTCAAACATCGAGGCCAATTAGGTGCAGAACACTCCACGATTCCTCTACAATGTACTAGGATTCCCTGGAGATTAATTAATTGTTGGCCTATCTATCATCTTTGTACATAATTGTAGTTATTCATCATTACTGTATATATATCTTAGCACTTGAGCACGTTTTGCACCTATTGTCACTGAACTGTATCTATGTTTGATGGTCTCATTTTGTATCGATTGTTTTGTAATTGAATGAAGTAATTCAGCACAAACGATTTTGAATTCTAAATATAAATACTTATGAATCCAACACTTGGCTATACCATTTATTTGTTTTTTCTGCTTGAGCATTGATTCCTCATTTGCATTTTTGTATCAGAGAGTTCTTATATTTGTTTCATTTGCATATACTAGCATTTTCCAAAGTAATTGGTCCTACCCAACAGAACCCATTCCTGTACAGGCCACTATTAGGATCCAGTCAATGTCCAATTGCAACAGGTCAACTGAACATTGCAGAAAATTGCCACTTGCAACTTGTGATGTCCTCATTGCCACACACTAGGTCAGCCAACTGACCCTTGAAGTCTATTTCTTTGTCATTGGTATAACTGGAAACAGTTCCAGAATCTTAACTCTCCTCAAAGGTGTCAAACAGCAGCTTCAGTTCTTCTTCTATAGTGTCACAGATCCATAAAGTATACTGTTAATCAATTCAGTAGCTAGTGGGTGAGGGTACCCCTGGAAGCTCTCCAACTAAAAAGAAAACTTTTGTTTGGGCGGGCCAACCCTACCCATTTTTACAGCACTTCCTGTTTGCCTCACAGCAGTCTATCCCAGAATGCACGATCTTAAGGGGAATGTATGATGGCTCAGGCATTCCATCCTTGGAGGAGCCCGTGTGCCAGTCAAGGGTGTATTTAGGGAACATGAGCAGTCCCCTACTCCTGAGCTATACCAAATTGGACTTGATGCAGCAAGGCTGACTACCATGTGTCATACAAACTACCATGTGTCCTAGGATCAAAGAGTTTCCCCCTCCCTGGTCTTTCCTTGCACTAAACTATACATGAGCAGGCATCATACCTGCTCCATTCAAGTTACTAAAGTTCTTAGATCCTCCTCAGTCACTTTTCCTGAGCGATTAGGAATCACATGCCCCATACCTAGCCTATCCTGTCACCAGAATTGAGCTGTTGCTCAGCTCTGGGGCAGTTTTCACATCTGAAAAGGTCAAATGGTGACCAGCTAATACAACTTAGCCATCAGGATCTTCATCCAGAGAAAGGTAACTTTCTAAATGATATTTTTCTAAAAAATGTTATATAAATCTATTTCCCAATTTAATTGGGTTTCAATAATGATTAGAACTAGTGGATCATTTTTCTAGCTTGTCCCTAACCAAAGATAGCATAACTAATATATTATTCTGCACTCTGGTTTGCCTCACGGACAGCTAGAGCCTTGCTCATGCTGGTGCTAAAACTATTTTCAGAGCAGGGTTGCTGCTGTCAATGTTACATCATTGAATGAATAGGGAATCTGAAAAATGAAAGCATCACACAAAGAGAAAATGTTGCAAATGAGCAACATCCATTTAGCAAAGAAAGCGGAAAAGGTATTCAAAATGTACATGGTTTTGCATTTTAGAGCACTGTGAAAAATGTATAACTAAATCATGGTGTGGTAGTGCACTGACATCTGCAGACAGAACATTTTCTAGTTAAATGATCATAACTCCGCACAGACATACAGTTGTATTGAAAAAACTGAATAGTACACCAATGATAATGTGAGGGAATTGTGCTTCAGCTAATTTGAGCTTCAACAAGTAAAACATTTGATTTCTTTTGATGATTTTAAAATCTTTGTTGCATTTCACCTAAGAATTACGAAGGAAGGTTCTTCATTTGTGAGTTCCTAATGCTTTATTTATTTTGAAATATTTCAACAGTAAATTTACTGGTACTAAAATGTTGCTGTTTGTTAGAAAAAAACACATCCTATAGCTTATCAAAAACACCAACAAGATTGACACACTGTTCACTTTACAAAATTCTCTCACTTCCCAGCCAGATAGATACACCAAAATAAACACCAATCTCCATATTACAAGAATAAGCAGCAATTTGTCACAAGATTAGGATGACAGTTGACCTCTGTCGCGGAAATTATGGGCCTGGAAAGAAGTTGGACGAAAGTACTGTATAGGACTGTCCGAACGTGTTCAGTGAGCTGTGTTTCGAGGAAAAATTAGTATCTCTCCCGGCGTTTGTGAAGCTCGATACACCAGTACTTAAGAAATCTAAACATGGACATGCAGCTGGAGGCCATGCTACATATTTTCACCAGGTTTTCACTTAAAATTTGTAAAATTAGCTCCGAAGCACGCACTTATTTAAGCCATCTAAACAAAGGTCTGATTGCAGAACCTAAAGTTCTGATTGTGCTTGTATTGTAATCATGTAGACAACCAAACAAAAACCGATCTGGAGCCATTCGGCAAATGTTTCGCTGATCACACGTTGGTTGTAAATGGAAACTTTATTTTGAACCTTACAACTAGGAATCCAGGCCCGTAACCAGGAATATTTGTTTGGTTGGGCATGGGGGCCATGCAACATAAGAATGGTTCAGTGGATGGGAAAATAAGCTTTCTTGTCGAATTGTTTAAAAAAGTTTACATTTGGGTAAGATGTAAAGACTGCTGGAAGCAGGACATGCAGTAAGAGTTGGTGTATATATTTTAGGACAGTGTGGGAAGGGATCACAGAAGGTTTTTGTTTTGGTTAGTGTACAAACAGACCTCATCTTTGTTAACCACCACAAAAACAATAGAGTGCCAAGCACTCCTCTACCAAATCACACAATGAGTTTAGAAATGGAAGGGTGGGTACAGTATCCTGATTAAAATGCATTTCAAAATTCTATGTAACAATTGCCTGCAACTATTGTTTGGGCAACAACCCATACTTAGCCCATGTCCCTGTTCACTGACCTCGCTGCTGCCACAAGTTCGAGGTCCCCCTCCATCTGTTTACACTGTGGTATTGATTTTTCTGGTATTCTGCTGCTGTATTACTTGTGCCCTCTGTTGTATTCCTTTTAGTATTCTGTGCTTTCTGCCCGTATTACTCGTGCTGTATTACCACCGTTTCTTTCTCACGCTGTAGCCCTCCAGCACTCCAGCCTTCCTGCTGCTGCGTCCCCTGTGGCCAGCCCCCCGCTCGTCCATCGTCCCGCTCCCGCCTCCCAGCTGCTTCTCCCTCCCAACTCCCCTTCTTATGGCGGCCGCAAGCAGCTGGTGCACTGCTGGCTCGCCAAGGGCAAGCCCATTTGCGCCCGTCTGTGCATGGACCACGCCCAGCGCCAGACCCCCTGTCCCCCACGAATGCCACGATACCTGCGCCACTATGACGCCAGCACCCTCCACACACTCAATGCCAGCTAATCATACACCTGCGTCTGGGCCACCCTGAAGCGCACCCAAGGACCCTTCTCCTGCCGGAGCTGCAGCTACACCTGCCTCCAAACCACTGGGGTAGGACGCAACCACCTCAGATGCTTACTACTCAACACCTGCTCCGCCCACAAGCACGCCATCGAAGTCTGGGACCTACTCGACTCCTCCTCCCCGGATGTCACCTTTCTGACGGAGAACTAGATAAACCCCTTCTCGGCACCCAACATCGCCATAGCCATCCCGGATGGCTACAAGATCACGTGCAAGGATCGCACCAACGGAGCAGGAGGAGGAATCGCCATCGTCCACAGAAACACCCTCAGAATCTCGACCAGCACCTTCGAAACCCTCAGCAGTGCCAAACACATGCACTTCCAGATCCACATAGACCACAACACCACCCTCAGAGGAACCCTAATCTACCGACCCCCCCGGACCCTGGCCAAAGTGCAACTACTCCATTGCAAACTTCATCGGCACACACGCCCTAACATCCAAACACTACACCCTCCTTGGAGACCTAACTTTCCAGCTCAAGAACACAAACGACAGCAACTCCACCACCCTGCTTGACAACCTAGCCAAACTTGGACTCAAACAGCTCATCACAACGCCCACCCACTCCACTGGACACACGCTCGACCCCATCTTCTCCACCAGCAACCATGTGATCTTCAGCCACACCAACAAACTCCACTGGCCAACCACCGTGCATCCACTTCACGTTTGAGAAACCCACCACTCGCCACAACACACTGGGGGCCTTCTGCCACAGCTGGAGCAAAATCACCGAAGACCAGCTAATCGCTTCCCTCACCAGAAACCCACCAACTGACAATGCCGACACTGACACTGCTGCCCGCAACCTCAGGCAATGGATCGATGAATGTGCCAACACCCTCGCCAACACCCTTGCACTGATCAAGAAACCCTCTAACAGAGGCACCGACAGAAAAGTCCTCTGGTTCACCGCCGACCCCCAGGCTTCCAAGCAGACCTGCAGAAGGCTCGAGGAGAAACAGCACCATGAACAGACACCAGACAGCAAGGCAGCCCACGAGAGCGCCATCTGCAGACACCACCAACCTATCCAAACCGTCAAAAGGACCTCCTTCAAGGAACGCATCGACAACAATGCATGCAACATCAAAGAGCTCTTCAACATGGTGAAGGAACTGTCCAACCCCACCTCCAACTCCAATGACATCCCGCCATCACAAGACCTCCGCAACTCTCTAGCCACCTCCTTCCACCACAAGATAGCAGACATCCACGACAGCTTCAACAACCAGGCCCCCCAACAGCCACCGACACCTCAGACTCACCAACCCCCAGCCACACCGACACCCTGCTCTTCTGGACCCACGTCAACGATGACGATACCTTCAGGATCATGAACACCATCCACTCAGGCTCACCATCAGACCCATGCCGGCACCACATCTTCAACAAAGCCCCACCATCGCACCTCATCTCCACAAGATCATCAACATCTCCTTTGAGACCACCACCTTCCCTGAGAGCTGGAAGCACACTGAGATCAACACCTTACTCAAGAAACCAAAGGTGGACCCTAAGGACCTCAAGAACTTCTGGCCCATCTCCCTACTCCCATTCCCGGTGGGAGTCATCAACAAGATTGTCAACAGGCAACTGACCGCCTACCTTGAAGCGAACAACCTCCTAGATCCATCAGAATCCAAATTCCCCAGCAACCATAGCACCGAAACAGCCCTCATCGCCGCCACCAACGACATCAAGACCCTGCTGGACAATGGAGAAACCACGGCCCTCATCCTCCTGAACCTTTCGGTTACATTCAACACCATCTGTCACCACACCCTACACATACCTCCACAATGCAGGGATCCGCGACAAAGCCCTTGACTGGACCACCTCCTTCATCACCGGCAGTACCCATAGTGTCCACCTCCCTCCATTTGGATCTAAAGATATCCAGATCATCTGCGGCGTTCCCAAAGGATCGTCCCTTAGTCCGACACTCTTCAACGTCTACATGGCACCGCTTGCCAACATCGTCCGACCTCAACTCATCTCATAAGCCAACGACACCCAGCTGTGCTTCTCCCTCTCCAAGGCCCCCACTACCGCCAAAACCAACCTCCTCGATGGAATGAAGCCCATCACTGAATGAATCTGAACTCGGACAAGACAGAAGTCCTCATCCTCGGCGCCACCACTGCCGCCCGCGCTGGGAGCTGCACTAATGCCCACCAACCATGAACGCAATCTGGGGTTCATCCTGGACTTCTCGCTGTCAATGACTCAGCAAGTCAACGCTGTCTCCTCCTCCTGCTTCAACACCCTCTGCATGCTCCGTAAGAGCTACAGATGGATCCCCACCGGAACCAGAAAAACTGTCACCCAAGCCCCGTCAGCAGCAGAATGGACTACGGCAACACCCTCTATGCGAGAACCTCGGCCAAACTTAAAAACAACTACAATGCATACAGAAAGCCTTAACACGACTCATCCTCACTATCCCTCGCAACAGCCACATCACACTCCACCTGAGATTCCTGTACTGGCTACCCCTCAACAAGAGGATCACCTTCAAGCGAGTCAGCACAGCTCATAAAGCACTCCACAACACCGGGCCAGCATACCTCATAAAACAACTCACCCTCTACACCCCGAACAGCCAGCTTCGCTCCGCTGCCCCCCGCTACCGTCCCCCTCATCTGTTGAGCGACCGCAGGTGGCAGGTCTTTTTCCCACCTCACCTCCAAGACATGGAACGCTTTCCCCATCCACCTGTGCAGACCCAGGATCTGCTGACCTTCAGAAGACTTCTGAAGACCTGGCTTTTCGAGCAGTAGCAGCACCCCCCAGCACCTTGTGACCCTCACAGCTGTGTAGGGCACTTTACAAATGACTGATTGGTTTATACTTAGGTTAGCAAATCCTCCTAGGTGGTATCAACCATTCACTAAGTTGAAGTGGTCATCTTAAGACACTTTCCCTGCTGTGAATGTAGGACAAATGTTTGGAGTGGGAAGTGGTCCAGTGGTACTTCAATAAACAAAGGTTTTAATGCAGCACTGTACTTTTAAAAGAAAAGGGTTGGATTTAAAAGTAAAGAATATTAAAAACAGACATGGCGATCGGCTGACAGCAGGCCTCAATTACTCTAATGGCCAACCGCTGGAGTAAGTGACAATTTGCTACATAATTCCTGAAGAGAGATGGGGCTTATACAAATAACAGATTTATATTATCACTCTTCTTTTTGTTATTGGTTCAAAGAGATAGGGAAACTGTTCCTTCCACCTTTAGATCCTAACACAACATATGAAAGAACATGGACAGGGTATTTTACAATTCTCAAGGTTGTTCTTTGAGGGGGCTCTCTAAAATAAATAGTATATTTTTAGAAGCAGAAAACAAATAGGCCTTCTGCAAAAATCTAATGTCTGCAGCTAAGTGAGGAGGTGGTCAGGATTTCCATCAGGATCCAAAATGGGGGGCAGACTTCATTCAGTTCTGTCTTGTTAGCCAATACCTTTGTATTCTGGGATTTGCAGACTAAATGTTCCAAACAATGTATGAGTTGCATATTGTAAAGTGTTGATGGTTACAAGGTGGTCTGGCTAATGATGTCGACGGTAACCTTTGACAGGTATTTGCAAGTGTGAAATAGACATACTTACTTATTTCAATCAGAAAATATCTATCCATGTAATCAAACTAATATCATAGCAGCCTCAGGTTTTACTCTTGACTTGTGCACTCTTGGTATTATGTGTGAGTGGTCTTAGGTACCCTACCTATGTATGAGAATGTGAGAAAGTGTAAAGGCATACCTTTTTGTGATCGTGTATCTACAGTACTTTAAGTTTTAAAAAATGTTTCCTCCTCTGCTTTGTGTTGTTTTTCCTCCCATGTGTCTAGCATTGTATTCATATTATTAGGCTATGTTCACACCCTGCAGCCCCTTGCTTCCTCCCTGCCCTAGGCTGACTACCTCCACCTCAAGGGCTGGTCTCTTAATGTCTTTATTGACCTGCAGGTGCAGTAGTTGAGCCTGCTGCACACCAACCCCTCCTTCCTCCTCCTTGTAACATTTGCTCAGCTCACTTATCTTATGTATCACCATCAACATGTCCGTCTCAGGCATCTAACTAAAAGGGAGAAGGATACAAGTGTCTGTCTGTGGTATGTTCTCTGTTAGTGCCTGACAGATGCGAGGGCTTGAGTCAGACTTTGGTTCCCTTCCAGCTCGGTTCTCTTAATCTCTGAGCCCCTACCCACTCCACCCTAGGTGAATTCCATAAACTACTGTTTTGGTGGTTGAGTCTATGTCACACATGGATAGACTCATTTGCAGTTTAACAATCCCTCCTATGGATTACTCCTTTGTTTCTCCTGCATGAACATTATACATCTCTCTTGTTTCAACAGCACCTCCAATTAGATGCTCTTCAGTTTCTCCCTGATGCTTCTAGACAGACTTCATACAATATGTTTGAAACCTCCAATTTCTGTATAATCCTTGAGGTGGGACACATCTAGTCATCTATAATAAAGAAACAACATAGCTGCTCAAATATAATATGTTACTACAGTTGAACTCAGACACCAGAATATCTGTTTTCAGTAGCCAGGATGAAAGGCTATATAACCAATGAAAATGGGCGCTGGCTATTCCTTTTGATATATTTTTGTAAAACAAAAAGGTGAACAGCAATAAAGAGATGTTCAGGCAAAGGTGTTGATCTTTTTCCACACTGTAGGTCACTGAAAATAAGTTAGAAAGTTAGAATCTCTACTAGTTTCTACTCAATCTGACCCAGAGCTTTTTTAACCCGACTTGGATTAAACTGATTTTATTTTACTTTTGAAAATATTGGTATGTGCATTTGGTGTGTTTAATCTCATGCTACAGATTCTGCCTTTATACTGAGCAAGACACCAAGGCCCAAATAACCAAACATTCTGTGCCGCTTATGTGTCACAAAAGTGATGCAAACCTGTAGACCTGTACCATGTTTTATTTTTATTTACCCTCCAGTGCAAAACATGAGTTCTCTCAAAGAAAAGCAAAGAAGCGCTTAACTTTGCATTATTCTGCAGAGGAGGATGTTGCATGGGTTGCAGGCATTAAAAAGTAGAAATAGTTCTGCTCCTAACTGTTCTTACTTCACATCGGTTTTATATGTGCATTCTTATGCAACCACCCGAGTAGTCAGGGTTTTGTGCCAAAAAATAATGTCACTTTGAATTAAGCGCTAAAAAGGAGAAATGCTATATATGTTTCAATCATATGTATCAAGCATTTGGGTTTGCAAATGCAATTTTGCCAAATGGTATGTATTAAAGCAAAATAAGGAACCGCAAAATTTGTGATTCCTTATTTTGCGATTGCATTTAAGGATTCCTTAAATGCAATGTAAGAAGCACCCAAAAAGTGCAATTCGGCTTTAAGGAATCGCAAATTACCACCAACTTCAAGTTGGTGGTAATTTGCGATTTCTTTGAAAAATGCACTTTTTTGCATTTTTCAAAGTGCAATGTGAAGCACATACATGCCCTTAGGGCATGTATTTGTACCACATGTGCACCCTTTCGACACCCCTGTACACTTTAAATTATTCTCAATTTGCGAGTCTCAAATTGCGAATCGGAAATTAAGAATAACTGGCCATTCATTCCTATGGGCCTCCTGGCCAAAGAAATGAATGGGAAAGTATTCCTTAATTGTGGTTCGCAATTTGCTAATTGAAATTAAGGAATATTAAGAAATGTATCAACATCCTGATTTGCGATTCTCAAATATAGATTTTTTAGAAATCGCTATTTGAGAATTGCAAATAGGGATGTATGTAAAAAATTGCAAATTTGGCTGAGGTTGAGAGGAGGCTGGAGGAAATCCTCCAGGATGTAAGTGCCAGGGCTAGTTCTTGGGACAGAATGTTTTAAACATAACCCAAATCTCTTAGTTGATGTTAGGATGCAGAAATGCCAGATCACTCCTAGTTTAGAGCTTTGTGAAACAAGATCATTTTTTTCTCATGAAATTCTGCAAAAGGTTACGAAAATATAGTGAAATTTTGCTTTTGTGGTGAAATGTAAGTACCAGCATTTCAGGGCAATCGCAAAATAAGATGTCTTGCAAGAAAAATGTAGGAGACGGGTTTGTGTAGAAAATATCTTTGGGCAAGATATTTTCTGTGGAATTAATCTCTGCTGGTATCTGTATCTTTAATGATGGCCTAAAAAGTTAAAGCTGTGATGGGATAGATAGTATAATGGTTTAACAAAAATGGCGTAACCCAGGGTCAAAAGGATAACATCAGATAATGCAAATGTGAAAAAAACATTGGATGAAATGGGCTTAAGGTTTATAGACAGAGGGTACCCTAAAGAAGTGGTGAACAAAGCACGAGAAAGAGTGGACAACATGGACAGAAAGAATCTCCTAAAGACAACTCAAAAACATGATGAAACACGCATAGTTGCGGTATCTAAATACTCAACGCAAAGTCACAACTTCAAAAGAATTATTACCAAACATTGGAATATGCTAAAATCTGAACCAGATTTCCAAAGAACATTTGAACAAAACCCAATATTTGCTCACACCAGAGCACAGAATTTAGGAGAAATTCTCAAACATCGTAAACCTGAAATCAAAATATTCAAAGGAACAGAACCATGTTTAAGCTGTGGAAGCTGTAACAGCATAATTAGAGGAAATTTGATTAATCATTTAAATGAAAGGGAACAAAATCAAAATCAGAGTCAATGCGACATGCAACACCAAGAATGTCATTTATGCACTGAAATGTCCATGTGGCAAACTGTACATTGGTAAAACGGAAAGAAGCATCAAGGTAAGGCTGACCGAGCACAAATCCAACATCAGGTTGAAGAATCTCAAATCAACAGTAGCCACTCATTTTATTGAGGCAAAACACAACATCTCTCAACTACAATATATTATCTTGGAAGTAGTAGAGAAAGCAGAAGGGAGAGACAACACTAAACACATGCTGCAACGGGAAAACTTTTGGATTCACAGACTTTCTACCCATAGTCCCAATGGACTCAACGAACGGAGCGAACTATCATGTTATCTTTAAGTGGTAACCATTTTCATAAAGAGACTCTAGGGTCTTACTTACGCTGGACAGGAAACCTGCGATATTACATACTATATTGTGTTTATGTTTTCATTTAATTTTTTATTTATCCAGTGTTTAACAAAATGTACCTGATACACCTTAGCTTGATATGATTTAACAACTGGGTGCGTAGCACAATTGACAATGTTTTGGTCCTTGGTTGAAGATACAGACCAGGGTTCGAACCACCTATGTTTTTAGCTTGACTGCAGTATTTTATGCTAACTGCAGAAGTAATTTGGTGACTTTTTGTATATTTACCAGCACAATTAACATCTAAAGTTTTCATTCAGTATAGGATAATATATTAGGAACTCATGAACAGTAAGGCCGGCAGAATTGAACATAGTATTTCGTTCCGTTTCATTGACACGTGAGCGGAACAAGAGCGTATAGGACTAGCAGTGTTCAATAACCATGACTACCATCCGTTATGGAGGGATAGAGAACGCCGATTGAGACGCCAAACAAACGCGAAGCAGGTTAGTTTCCTGAAACCTTAGCCGAACGTATGACTTTAGTTTTAGGAGTTTGGACACGAGAATAGATTACTTACACTGGCGCTTGAACACTTTGTGTTTTACAGATATTGAAGCAACCATAAAGAACAGTGACACGTAAGTGAACATAAGTGATAGCGTATTAAGAGTACACATATAGCGGTATTCCTATAGATTAACCAGAGAACTTTGAATAGTATGCGATTGGTTTGGACTAACTTACAAACACCACGCTGGAACTTTAATTTGGTTATCATTTGTTTTTTTCATAGTATGGATTCCCTGATGAAGGGCGATTCGGTACGCCCGAAATGCATTGGATTGTTAATGAATCTCTGTCACTGATGTGGAAAAGATGTTAAAACTGTTGTGAAATGTTCATACAACAAACATAAAGAAATACAAGTAAATTCAAAAACAACAAACAATAAATGTTTTTTCAGCAAACGGATAAAAATATGTGTGGAATCCTCTGATTCAAAGGGAGGAGAGTAGGTGTGCTCAAGGGGATATCCGTAATGGTTCATTAAGGATACATCTCAGTAACCCTGTGTCCCTCAGAACCTGGGTAAGTATAAATTAAACAATCAGCCTACGAGTAACAGTTACGAGATAGACAGGGGCGCTAGAGAGCACAGAGCATCAGAGCGCCAGGAGCACTGAGACGAGAGAGTCGTGTGCGGAGCGCAGAGGCTGTACGGAGCACGGAGCAGGGAGCACGGGGTACGGAGCTGAGCCGAGTCAGGCTGAGCGGGGGGGCCAGCGATCCTTGGCGAGAGGAACGCTGTCATAGCAGATCCCCAGCCCCTGCCCTAAGCCCTGCACACCGGCAAAACCCGTAGACGACGATAGACGGCTCCACACCCATCTCGTATCCCACAGACACACAGAACCCAACATCAGGAGCATTAGAGATGCCACCAGCGGACTCACGAACCCTCCCTCCCGCCCGGCTGCAAATTCGGCTGCATATTCGTTGAGTGAAGTCTGAGTTACCTGGCTCTGGGCTCCTTATACTTGTTATAAACAGGAGCAGCCACCACAACAGACACATTGCCCAGCACCTTCCTTCCGCTCCCGCTCTTTCCCTGACGGCAGCTGTCCCCCACCCAAGGGGCAGACAGGCTTGTTGGGAATGCTAGCGCAAGCGTGAGGGTGCGTGTGAGCGTCAGCACGAGTGGGCAGTCAGTTGAGTGGCCACCACTAGGGGGGTCATACCCTCCCACGCAACGAGTGAGACCGAGCCCAGGGAAGACTTGTGGGGGCAGGCTGCACGTAGGTTGCACGCAGGCGTGAGAGTGGCGACCCGTGCTGCGACAACAACGCCGCTTGCAAACCAGCAAGGATAACCGTCTAGGCAGTACATTAAAGGGGTGCCTAGCAGTGGGAGTTTCGAACAAGTATAAATATTGTAAATACTGCAGACACCCAGTACAGTCCGCCATATAAATCCCGACCGGGGAGCTACAGGGGCAGTAGGAGTGAAGGTAGAGCGAACCAGAGCGGACCAGAATGAACAGAGGGTCGGAGTGAATAATAAACACAGTGTAGCAAACTACCCAAGCCCTCAGAAGGAAATAGATACAGACTGAAAATAGAGGGATAACCAGACACAACCGTACTTTGAAAAACTAAGTCAAATCCAAAATAGCCCATAAGTAGGCCACCCGATAGAACAACCGAAATAGGACTATGCGGTCTGGGAAAATCCGACAAGCACCAATACAGAAAATGAAGAGAAGGTCGGCTGCAAAAGAAAGAAATAAACAAGGAAATAAAAATAAGTTAAAGGTGTTGCTCAGCAAGGAGCAAATAGATCTGATACCAGTCCCCACGTTAGAGCCTTTTAAGTTTGGGGAGAAAAAACTTAAGCATAAATTCCACTTTCTAAAAGATCAAATGGCAGCAATTTATACCATAAGTGAAGAAGCAAAAACCCTACAAAGTCAAATAAAACCATTATATTTAGCTTCATCAAGTAAAAAATGCAAAAAGAGAAATGAATCAGAATTAAGTCTGGGTACCCAGTCTAACGAAAAATCAACAATCAAAAACTGGTTGGTAAAAACTACGGCACAGATTCACGCACCCATTTGTCAAGCCATGTCAACACGATACAAAATAACCACCGAGGACAAAGAAAAGAGTTTAATACTTATCGACCAAAGCCAAATAGGGTCCCAAATAAAATTGCAAAGAATGATACAAAAGATAGATTGGTCAAAATCATTCTCAATCTTTGAAGAAGCAAAACTTCTGAAAATGCTCGAAGAGAATACACAAAAGGAAGTGGAACTGGAGCGAAATAGTCAAGTAGAAGTGAAAGAATCCGAGCAACTGGAAATAAAAGAAAATGGAGAGAAACGGGAAACTACCCTTGCTCCAAAAAAACTTACATCTAGCCCCATCAGACAGTCGAATAATACATTTCAGAAGAGCGGTGAAGTAAAAGGGGCGACAAAAGAAGACTCGCCAATAACTATTTCTAACGCAAGTGGTTACGCCTCAACCATAGGAGCTCGGATGCAGCCAACCAATGCACAGTAGGTGCTCTGGGGCGACGCTCTACTAAAAAGCTTACAACAAGCGATTAACGCTTTAAATTTCCAATCAAATACACTCAACGTTCAGGTGGATTTGATTAACTTAATTGCAAAACACATAGCGGGAATAAATTCTAAATTGGATATATTCTCGGTGTACATCACAAAAGAAAAGGTTGAAGAAAAACAATGGAAAGCCAAATCAATGAAACAGAATTGTGTCTGCGGGGAAATAATAGACAAATTGGCATCATTACCAGACATTTTGACAGAAATATTAGCTGCAACACACTCCAAAAAACCACCAGTTGAAACCAAAAATGGTGAGGCTCCAAAAATTGGAAAGCAAAATAGAACAATTTCCCCGGTTGAGAAGGAAAAAACCTTAAACGGATCAGAAGAGAGTGAAACAACTGAAATTGGCCAATGCGAAAATAAAGCATTGGGGTCATCAGGTACAATAGAACCCCAAACCAAAAGGCAGCGTAAATGGGCACGGAAGGCAAGGAAAAATGCCATTAAAATCAAGCAAGAAAAACAAACCTTTGCCATTTTCGAACAAAAAAAGAAAGAGAGCCCAAATGAACAGGGTAAAGAATTGGTTGCTAAAGAAGCCAGTAACCAAGAGATAATTAAAGGAGGAATCGAAGAGTCAAAAAGTTTAAGGCAAAACAAAAAAACGTTAATCTCACAAGGGAAATCAAAAGCTGAAGAAAAAGTTGAAATAATTACAATGCATAAAATAATAAATAAAGTAGATGAGATAGCAAAAATCGATTACGGACAAGCCTCAGAACAGCAAAAAGTACAGGTAAATGCTTTAATACAAAAGCCCCAGTACGAACTCTCGGCACAAAATTGTTCAAAATGGCTAATAGGAGGAAATGAGGTAAACAGTTTGAAGACAACGGAAAAAGAAATGAGTCAAAAAGCACAAGTAGATCAAGCCATGTAAACAAACACACGCTTAACCGTAATGGTATGGAAAAAAGAAGAACATGTAATGCTTCACTAGGAATTCCACAAAGTGATATAGAGGGGCACATTATAAGTCATGCACCAGCTTAGCGAGAATTAAGTTATCATAAAGAAGTGGTGACATTACTAGGGCCAAGTCGTCCGGAAATAGCAACAGTGGAGCGACAAAGATCGTATACGACTCTGGATTTAACAAAGGGAAAAAGTGAAGTCAACCAAAAACAGAATTTTCCAAATGGCATCCATAGAGGCTGCAAATTACTATTTAGGCCTGAATTCCAACAAAAGGAAAAATGGACACGCTGAATCTGGGGAATATATTGAGATTGTTTGGAGAGATACCTAAACAAAGGGGAATAACATCAATTGACCTCATATCAGTAGAATTTGTCGAAATACATAAGGAGAAAGAAGAAGAAATAAGTAGCACCACATGGGCATCAAAAGAAATAGTGGAGCTCATTTTTTCAACAAGACCATACTTCGCAGGATGGGGAATAATATTAGAGCTCCCAATGCCCATAAAGTATCTATTCCCTTTATTAAACAGTACGGCTTCCCAATCTAAAAATACAACTGAAAACACGTACTCAATCTTGATGGGAGCAAGAAATAAAACAATCATGCAACATTCAATAAAGGAACCCTTGTCGAACAGCACAAAAAGAAGACAAGTGAACCACGGGTCGAAAGAAGACGAGGATTGGTCCTGTATAGCACAAGCTCTAAATTTGCATAGATCCTGATGGATGTAACTTCGTTCCAAATAAGCAAATGCGAAACATCAAGGTATGCGAGAAACCAGAAATGACAATAAAAATCTGCTCTTGGAATGTTCATGGTTTTAAAGAAATGTATCAAGATTAAGAGACAATAGCCTTTCTGAGTAAATTCAAAATAATACTTCTCCAGGAAACATGGAACGAAATACAGAGACAAATCATGGGATATGAGGACCACCACGTAATGGCGGAGAAAATTTCAAAGTATGGGCACCCAAGGGGAGGATTATCTACTTTTATAACAAACGATCTAGATTGGAAAACAGAATCACTCGACCCAGGGGTGAATTGGATACAAGTTACCAAACCAGAAAATAAAGCATGTAAAGACAGAGTAGGGTGGAAGTTATTGATCATAAATATATACATCCATCCAGAAAAGGCTACAAAAATCAAAAAACTATTAACGTTACTTAATCTGATTAAAACTTTACAAAAAACCCACCAATTCCATGGGATGTTCATCTCAGGTGACTTTCATAGCAATTTAACAAGAGCCATGGGTAACAAATGCAATATCCAAAAAATATAGAACAAATTGGAATCACTGGGATTAACGATCCTAAATGGAAATATGAAGGGAGATCAACCCGCAAGAATCACCTTCTCGAGTGGAAAGAAATATTCTATAATAAATTTCACATTAATCAGTAAAGATCTTATACAGATGGTCGATCATTTTGCAATAATAACCCGACCAGAAAGCGATCACTCCCCGCAAGTAACCATATTAAGCATAAACACCCAAGAAAAAATGAAGACAGCTTCATTAGCTTTTATTCCGGAAATATACAACTTGAGGAAACTCAAATGGAGAGACCCCATATTTAACGAGATAATGGATTTGGTGTTCTAACATGTAAAAAACACGGAGGCCTTTGGAAATCAATCACTCGAAAGGAAATGGAAGAATTTACACATGCTTGTGTTAGGAAAATTTCTGGTAAAAACAGTAGTAAAATATGGACAAGATTCTAACTAAGACCCATGGTATACTGCAAAGTTAAGAGAAAAAACAAGGGAAATCGCTAAAAAACTAAGAATAAAGGATGCAGACAACATGTTGGGAAAAGAAGCAGAAAATAACGAAATACTGAAAATGAGAAAAGAATATAAAGAGGAATGTAGAAAAGCGAAAAGGCTGCACACTGAGAAAATTTGGGAAGATCTGCTACGGACGAGCAAACTACCTAGTAGTAGTGAATTCTGGAGCATAATAAATAAATTATCAAAAGGAACGGGTGGACAGCAAAACATCGGAGTCAGTGAAACCACATGGCTACATTATATTGAAAGCCTGTATAATACACACAGGTACCAACCCCCCAAAGAAATAAATAAAGACATAATAAAAGGAATAGATCAGGGATATGCAGTAACCGGACACGGAAATAGCAATCAGTACAAAGATTCCTTCAGTGGTGAATCAGAAGACAGAACCTTGCTGACAACAGTGAAACAAGCAACCACCATGATAAAGAGACTGAAAGTCGAAGGAGCCGCAGGCCCTAATGGGGTTCGAAATGCATTATTCAAATATGACTCCGACTTCTGGGCAAAGTACCTCACACCATTATTTAATCAACTGTTCACGGAAAATAAGATACCCCGGTCCTGGCAGGGCAATATCTTCCACCCAATATACAAAAACGGGTGCAGAATGGAACTTGGGAATTATAGGTTGGTAGCCCTTATTAATGTTGAGGCAAAGCTTTTCGCATCTTGCATACTGATTCATCTTCGGGAATGGATAAATAAAAATAAAATAGTACCAAAATTCCAAACGGGTTTCAGGGAAGGCACGGGTTGCACTACAAATCTCTCAGCACTGGCGCTGCTAATTGAAGGAGCAGGAAAAAAGAAGGCAGAACTACTGGCGTGTTATATTGATTTGAAATCTGCCTTCGACTGAGTTCCAAGAGACCGTCTGTGGAAAAAACTTAAAACATGGGGTCTCCCTCAGAAATTAATCGACATCATAATAGCTTTATACAGCGGAACGTGGGCAAAAGTAAAGCTTGGTGATGGGAGACGAATATCCGCAGAAATAAAAACAAGAAATGGCCTAAAACAGGGCTGTGTGCTCTCTCCAAGCCTATTCAATGTATACCTCGCAGATCTAGAAAGTCACCTGCGGAATGTGACCGGACACCCACCAAAACTGGCCAACGAACCCATCCAGTTCTTACAATATGCTGATGATATGGTGGTTTTAAGTCAAACCCCGATAGGCCTCCAAAGAGTCATAACTAAATTAACGGAGTACTTTGATTTCAAAGGCCTGGAATCAAACATCAAAAAAACGAAAGTGGTGAGATTGGCGGGTCCAAGCAGACGATCATTTAAATGGTATACAAAGAACAGGCACATTGAGGAGATAACATCATATAAATACTTAGGGGTTACACTAAGCAAAAATATGTCCATACTGCATCAAACAAGAGACATCACTGCTAAAGTTCAATCACTTACTTTCGCCTATAAAATACTCCAAAAGAAACTTCAATGCCCGTCATACGATCATCTTCTAAAAGTAATGGCAGCCCAAGTATTACCATCTCTGTCCTATGGGCTAGAAATATGGCATGGAAAAGAATCTGATATCTTAAATAAACTCCAGAAAAAAATATATAAATCAATGTTTAATCTTTACAAAGCATTAGCCCCAATGCAAATACGATTGGAATTTGGCCTGCAAAACCAAATATACCAAAGGAAAGCAGTCTTTGCGAAATGGTGCTGGAAACTCAGATCAGCAGAAACAGGATCACTAAATAACCTATGTTGGCTGGAAATTAAGAAACAATACGAACAACATGAACCAAACTCCTGGGGTGATGACTTGTGAATAGCCTTAGAAACCCTTAATATCAAGGAAATCTGGAACAGCCAACTGGAACAAGCATCATTTAATAAAATTTGTAAATTGAATGCAAAGGCTCTATCCTTGGTAGAAGACAAAATGATTTTGGCCAAACGTCGACACGCATGGACTGTATTAAGTTCATACAAAAGATTAAAGCCGCAACCTTACCTCATGGCACACTTCCGGCTATTTTTAAAAACAAAATTTATGGCATTTAGACTGGGCGACCATTGCTATAAAGATTTGATACCATCGTGGAAAAATATACAACAAAAAACAAGATGTAGACTATGCGGGTACTACACGGAAACTCTATGCCATCTAATGTGTACGTGTGAGTCAATAAAAGATGAGAGAAGAACCTTGCAGAAATCAGTTCTAAATGCCCTTCAAATCCGCACTTGCAGGCAGGCTGTTACTAGCTGGATAGGTGCGGGCTCGAACATTTTGATCTGCCGTAGTGTAAAATTTATGATGAAAGTAGAGACTCTTCTTTCAATGGTCCAACTAGTTTAAGACTGAGGACAGGAAAACAGTGTGTTATTTTATGAACTAAAAATATTTTAAGAAAATGAATTTTATTCCTTTTTTTACTAGTTTGTAATTTGTATATGTATACTTTATGGTTGTGATAAACCAAATAAAGTACATTTTTGAATGACTGACTATAAATTAAACAACAAGTGGTTCTGTTGGGTGGAAAATACATTACTTAGTGTTGCTCATAGTGCAAATATAAAAACGATAGCAACCTATGGAACATGCCTGTGGATAAAAAACATTTACTTTGAAAAAATTTGAGACAGAACGTAAATGCTTATTACTGTTTGTTTTTATAATTATCTAAATGAATTAAAAAGACTTCAAATAACGCAAGACAGGAGTTCTTGGTGTGAAAGCATTATCTGGCCTATCCCCTACATGTATATAGACACTACAATCATCCTGTATATACTGCACAATTGTACAGCACTGAGCACTTATGTCACAAAATCACCCCATATCCATGTAAATATTTCATGTTGACAGCTTCTGTTTACTGTGATTATATACTGAATGAATTAATTCCGATAATTATAAAAAGAAACAATAACAAGCATTTATGTTCTGTCTCGAGTTCCTTCAAAGTGAATGTTTTTTATCCACAGGCGTGTTCCATAGGTTTTTATTTTTTTTATATTTGCACTATGATTAAGGGATAGATACTATAGACATGTCACACTGAATTGAAGATTTTGACAAAACAAACTTGTTCTAGCTCAAACGGTTGAAAAGTTTGTAAAAATGCAGAGGCATGTGCTGCCGGACAGTGGAAGGTTCTTTGCAGCAAAGGCTGACTGGTCCTCTTTCTGTAGCTTATTGCTATGTTTGTAGGTTAAACTGGTACAAATGAGTTGCAACCAATGCCACAACAATGATCCACATAATTTGCTTTTTCTTGTTGCAAGCCTAATTTACTCAACCTCCCGCATAAATTGACCCTCTTCTATTGCATAATTCCAGTGGCCCGGTTCAAATTAAATGCAAAGTACATCACTGTATCCCTTCTTCTAACATTAAACTCAATGCTGCAAAAATCATCACTAGATAAGTAAGATTCAGACACATTTTGTTGGCACCTGCTGGACTTCTGCTGGCAGAAAAATGTTGATAACATAACATAACATATCATAACATAACATAACATAACATTACATACATGATTATGATAAGAAACATATGTTTATCTTGTAGCAAAAGTTTACTATTTTGCATTAGCAGTATATATTTAACTTCAATTGACCTGAAACAAAGGACGTTCATAAACAACTGTCAGATTCAAGCCACTTTCTGATTAAAGTTATACATTGACACATATCTTCTTTGGTTTTCCTAAATCGGAATTAAAATGAGATTAAGATTTATCATACAATGTTTTTGACATCAATAAAGAGAGATACAAATATAAAAACTGCATGTCATTTAAAAACAATGTATCACCATTAACTAGTGATTGGGACTGTGAATGCCTGTTGGCATGGTAAAAAATGTTCACATGTGTGTGGCCAAACGTACTGGGTATTACAAGTATTACAACTATCGAATCCAATCCAAAGACTTTATTCAGATAACGATGTATCCATAAAAGTGAAACACATACAAGAAAAATCATAGTAGGACATTTAACTAACATGTCAATTCGTAATATAACAGGCAGGGGGTAAATGGGTTACAAAGAAAAAGCAGCACAGGAGCATAGTCAGAATACATATTTAAAAAATAGCAACATTGCAATGTACTTCACAGGTCACACATCGATTTACGAGCCCCTATGGCTAATCGCAGTATGCGATTAAGGGTGTCAATTAACTTAACAGGTGATAATGTTTTTGAAAAGGGGATTAGCAACCATTGAGCATATTTCATATAATATTTACAGAAAAATAGAAAATGTAAGAGTGTTTTTCCACTGCGGCCATCACTTGGGCACGGCAGGGAATCAAGTTTAGCATGATACCCAAGAGGGAAAGAGAGCAAATATCTTATGGTCCCAGCTCTTAGGTGAAAGAGAAGACCTCTCTCCCAGTGCAACATTGCTAACTCAATGTAGCTGGGTAAACAATGTTCAGTTTGCTCGACGAATATAAAATTAGCGACAGTTTGTTTATTTAATTACCTCTCTAATCTTTCCGAACTATAGTGCATACAGCGCTGACCTTGGAACTTTTTTATCAACTGACATGGCTATATTTAGATTATAAACCAATCCTCTAAGATTGACACTTTCCAGGCTCTTGATCACCCCAGCAAGCCAAGGAATAGACATCCCTTTCTCACAGCAAATACAGTTTTCTATTATGTATTTCGATTATTTGTGTTATATTCAGTTGAAGTTGCCACCTAACTGGTGAATTGCTCAAGAGCCAGAATGTATTGTTCTTCCTAACGGTTGGAAAGACCAGGCCTCTGAGCGTGTTCAGCTGGCCTCCCGTAGCTGCCTATAGAGTTATTAAAGCCTCTGTGGCAAGTTGGCAAAAGCTACTCATTGTGTGGCTTTAGAGTGATATTTAAGCTCAATGATATTTTCTAGACAAATTGGATGAGAGGCCAGCTGTAACTAAATGCACTGAGCATAAACAGTGTTTGTTGACTGGTTCTTTAGGTGCTCCTTGGTGGGCAGCTTAAAAATGTCCCATGCAACATGAGCATTTTTTTCTCTGCCAGACTGAGACCTTTTGACTATAAATTGTGGTTGACTGCTATTACAGATTAAGAGAATGGCTCTAAGTAGGGGGGTGATTTGTCTGCAAACAAGTAAACTGCAGGCAAATTCTTCAACTATAAAAGACAGTGTTCCAAGGGGCTTTGTATGGGTTGCACCAGGATAAAGTGCTTCTCAGCATGCAGGTTAAAGTGTCCAATGCAACAAACTACCAAATCTACGTGCAGGCCTGTGGGAACCAACCCTGCTGACTTCCCTTTAGTCAACTGGGGGCATAGTTCCTTATGGTGTCAGCAGGGCTCATGCAGATTATATGCCCCCCACAGCCTGTAAGGTTAGGGTTGCAATCTTGACAAACTTCAGAAAGCACGCTCAAAGTTGGATGGAGTTCCTTTTTAAGAAGTATTGCAAGAACAAATGCTTACATATCTTCAAATAGGCCCTGACTGGTATCTCCTGTGTGGCAGTAGTGGTTTGCTGAGCATATTATTTAGAGCAGGGGATGAAGCCACGTGGTGCACAGCCTAAACTGCTTGTCCTCATCATGCTTCGTTCTGCCATACAATTAAGCTTTTTGTTTATTCAGACTGCATCTTAATTTCATCAGTTGGATTTTCATACCCTTGGTACAAGAGCTGGAAGAGATAAGTTGGAAGAGTTTCGTAGAGGAATTTTGCCCCGCTATCATGGGTTTTCTCCTTAGGGATATCACGTCGATGTCCATGGATATTCATTTTGTTTGCTTTAATAGTAGCTTTGAAATCTGGCCCACCACAGATTCCGCGATTTTAGATCAGTCAGAGAGCTGTTTAAAATACCAGGGACAGTTGGAGTTTTCTGGTTTATCGCTGACCATGGGATATGTTTATAAAGTGCCAGTCTTTGCTCAGTTCACCTTTAAACTGTAGATTAGAAATTATGAGTTCTGGATTAACTGTTGGGAAGTAAGATTAAAAAGAGCAAATATTTTCATGTGCAAGATTACTTGAGCTCTACCTAGCTAGTTAGGCATGTGTTTCTGAATGCTATGCACCATAAGCTATGGTGGGTAGAACAGGCTGGCAGTCACCCTTAATAGTGCTCAGAAGTTGGGCGTCAAGATCGACTGGTTAAGGTTGCAATAGGCGCAATTCAGGGAGTTGGCTGATGCTTGCTGGAGGTGTATGTGAGCTGTTGTCCAGTCAACCAGCAAAACCCCCAAGAAGTTGTAGGAGAGCTCCTTCTCAATTGTGCTCCCTTAATGACTCATGCTCCTATTTTTATTAGCTTGCAGCTGGTGATCATACGTTCTGTCTTTACAACATTAATCAGTAGGTTGTTGGCTTCACAATGCTTGGCTAGGGAGTTCAGAAATCTCTGCAGGCCAATCTGAGTCTGGTTAATGAGCATTTGTAGGAAAGTGCCCTTCTTTGCATGGTTACTCTGCATCTGATGCAACCCGACTTAATGTGCCCTGGATCTCTGCCTCTCAGGTTCCCAGGACCTGTGTTAATGCCAAAAATTGTGCCTTTGTATCCACCATTGGCACATCACAGCCACAGACAAGTCCCTTTTAAAAATGACCATGGGTACCAGGGGCACTGTGACCAAGGAAGACCTCTGAAGGGCTGCAGTACTTCTTCTACCACCCTTAAAGGTCCTGTACCATAACCCACACGCTCTGCCACAGCAGACTTTGTGTTTTTGAAGCACAGAAAATTGAAAATTCGACATGGCACACACCACTGCAGGACATGCCTGAAATCCACTGCCTAAGGCACAAGTAAGTCTCCCCTCTAGCAGGGTGCCCTAGTCCTCAGGTGAGAGTATAGAAGCATGCACTCTAACCCCCACAGTGTCAAAGCCCATTAATAGACATTGCAAGTGTGGTAAAGCCATAAAGAATATGTGGTCTGGGAGTTGGTCACTATGAACTCCACAACTCCATAATGGCTTTACTAAAAACTGTGACGTTTGGTAGCAAACTTCTCAGCACATTAAACCCACACTGATGCCATTGTGGGATTTAATGTAAAATGCACTCAGAGGGCATCTTAGAGATGTCCCCTGAAAATCGACTCGTCCTGGTGTGGTTCTTGAATGGCTGCATCTTCAAGATTAGGTTAGGGGACCAATTAAGAAGAGGTTCATGCTGCTTCCCAGTGCAGGGTAGCATAATAGGGGGTAGACCCTTCCCAAAGAAGGGACCGATTAGTCCCAACCTACTCAACACTTTTGCACCCCTACATTTAGTATTTAGGAGCAATGCTGAACCTTGCCTCTTCAGATTCGAGGGACAAAGAGGAGGACAGAAGAGCAGTACAGACCCAGGAAGAAAACAAGGACACCAACTAGCTTGGCCCAAGCTCTACCCACCTGTCTCAACCAGGACCTGCCTACAGCAAAAAAAAACATCATGTCCAGCAGGAGCAGACCCCCACTGTTGAGCATTAAAGATCCTATTCACACGCCAAAGGGACTAAATACATTTTCTAATCCTCTTATTGTTGACAAGGTGTGTGGCAATGTCAGTAGAGGCGTTTGACTGTAGTGCTGATGTAGATGGGGTCTTGGTGACATAGTCAGTAGTGGTCATCCTGTTCTGCTTCCAAAGGGAATAATGAGAGTGTATCCACTTTTCCCCACTGGAACAAGTGACATTGCAATGTTCCTTTGAGATTCCGATGATGTTGTTTATTGTATGTTTATCTGCCTTTGTTTTTGCCTCTGTTCTGTCTGATTCCATTCTGGTCGTATGTTTTTTTCTCTTCCACATTGTTTAGCGGTTGTTCTTTCAGTTTTTTCTTTTGTCAAACTTCTGGAAGGAGAAGATAATGTAGTGGTTCGCTATGGTTGATCTGTGTTTCCCTCAGCATCCTTAGTTAGGACCTTTGTGATGCTGAGTTCTATATTCTGATGTAGAATTCTGTTATGCTGTGGTTTTGAACAGTCTTGTCTGCTGCTTACAATAAACCTTCTTTGCAAACTTGACCTATCTACCACTACACACTGTCTCCAGTGAGCAGTGGATTTGCTCACACCATAGACTAACCCTCAGAGTCTGGACTCTTAGATTCTGCTCCACTCTGAATCCGGCTGACATGTGTTAAGGGGCCCTATACTCCAATGAGGTCCACCTGGTCATCTTAAGTTGGAATCAAGGGGCCCCTGACCTCCCACAAGCTTTGAAACTAAATCTGCAGCCTTCACTTGAAGGGTCCCCCGGACAGCAACCGAAGGCGGGAAGACAACTTTTCCCTTGACCAAAGTGGTCCAGGAAGTTCAACCGCATATGTCCAGCTAACACCGACCGTGACTGATCTCAGCCTAAGGAAACCAACGCCTCAGCCCTTGATTCTTTATGGCCTTGGGTGGCCTCAACCAACGGTGTCCAAGCATCCTCCCAGATCCGCAGTTGCCTTCCCAGTCATGGGTCACTTCAAAGAAGTCCCGGCAAACGAAGCTGTAGCTTTCCGAAACTGAAAATCTCCAATGAGAAGCCCTGGGAATCCCTGCCATCTGCTTTACCTTCGGCAGCCGGCTGCCTCAGTGCCGCTGGCAGTGCAGTTCATATTTCGGTCGTTGGCCCCTCCATTTCCAACCGCAACCTTAGGAGCTTTGCTCCCGCACCCAAATGGCCTTCTTGCCAACAGACCCTAACCAAAGGCCCCTAGCCCATTGGCTAATGTTGGGCCCCAGCACTCTGCGTCCAGAAAGTGTTCTGCATAGAACTGCTAATGTATGGGGAAAAGTGAGCACAATATTGTAAAGCAATCCAGAAGTAATAAAACAATATTTACTGTGTAATTCCAAGTATTCTGAACAGTGAAGTCAACCTGTACATGTTACAATTACAAGAACAGCTGCAAGTTCCTTGAATATTTGTGCATGTGCAAGTATTTATTACCTACCTGTACCAAGTACTGCTTGGTTCTATAAATAATCCATAAGTTTACCTTTTTTATGCTTGGTCTGGATTCTGTGTCTGAGTGTGTGACATCAGCCTTGATTAAGAGAATAGAATAAATGCTTGCACACCTTCCTTTTAAGCCAAATTGCTTGACCACACGATCACAAATAGAGCTGTTACTGACTATCTAACTTAGCCTCTGCTATACCTCCAGGGATCCACGGGACTCTGAAAACACTATACCTTACTGTGGTATAGTATTTGCCGAGTCAGCTTCCTACAGCAATGTTATCATCCGAATATTGCAATATCTGTATTTTATGGGTGGAAATGGCCTAGCTTCTCCAGATGTTCCTTCAGGTCTGATAAATACAGATTGAATAATTGGACAGCAAAGAAGTAACGTTGCATTAAGCCCTTGTTGGTCTGTATTTGTTGGGATGTAGACCAGCTAGAGCTCATCTTTATTTGTACCCAAGTGTTCAAGTATAATGTTATGATAGAATTTCGTAGGGGGTGGAGTGCCCAGTTTGTTCAGTTTGGGCCATAATTTGCCTCTTGATACACTATCAAAGGCAATTGGGAAGTCTATAAATCCATAGTGTAACAATTTATCTCTCATTGTTTTGTTTCCTCTAGTAGATAAATGAGACAGCGCAGGTTATCATCTATATGAAAATCTTTTTAAAATCCTTTTTGAAAGGGAGCCCGTTTGGAACTACTGCGGGCAGATCATTTGGTCGAGGAGCACCATTTGTCCGCATGAAGCCAATCACTTTTTCCATCTGCTTTATTGAAACTTCATGAATATTAACATTTTCAATGCTAGTAGATGTTGCTAAAGTAAGCCTGCTTAGTGCCACGTCAATACTCAAGTTCTAAATACGATTTTCCCAGTGAATTGAGGAAATGCTGGACACACCAGAATGGGATTAGGCTGCTTCCATGCCGTGATCCATGACCAAAATTTTATTTGGCTCTTCGATTTGATTATCTTGGGGAGTTGCACCCATCTTTTGACTTCTTCCTCTCTTTTGCTGACCTGTACCAATTTCTCGTAGAATGTTCTTAAATGGTTGACTCTACTTTTTGCAATCAGATTCTCATGATCACAGTAGCACTGTTCTCTCAGGGCTCGCCTCAGTTTTTATTTAACTTGGTTTATTTCCCCTATGAGTGTGCCTGACCGTGTCATATTGTTTTATTGCTTATTGTTCCTTGGCCTATCCTGTTTCGTGCCAGCCTCATCAGGCCTCTGTAGAGAAAATGTCAGAGATTTCCATGGATCCTGCGCCCTGGTACTTGGCTCAGGAACTCCGCTAAAATCGTCTGCATTAAGAGCCTCAATCCATCTTCATTAGCGTTTGATTCTTCTGATAAGCTGCAGGTCCTCCTGGTCACCAATGCAGTGTAGCTTTGAACAGCACAGGCTCAGGGCAGCCACTTTGTATTTTAGCATTGCCTGATCACTAACCAATGAGGCTGAACTTCAAATGTACTTATTTAATGGAAGATGGCTATTGATACAGATGCTTAAGTATAGTCAAGCATGGGTATCCTATTGGATGAAAAATGTGTGTAAGCAGCTTGAGAGTCTGATTGGAACCTTACATTCAGGAGGCGCAGCCCCATATCATTTAAGGAAGTGTCTTCTTGGCCATGCTTATGCAGTCTTTAGAATTTTATCTGTAGTCCGTGGGATATTAAGCTATATAGACTTTGTGTGGGGCATCTCTAGGTCTTTATTTTAGGGAGTAGATGGACTAGTATCTCCATCCGATAGTATTTTGCTGGGTGCAGGTAAACATTCCCTTTCACCAGTTCGAGAAGCTACTGTGAATAGGACTATTGGAAAGGGGCGACCATTCGGTCCCCCCGAACGTATGGCGGAGTACCACGATCCCCCCGGGAAGCCATCTTGGGCGGGAGGCGAGTCTCGGCTGGTATGCCCGAAGCGGCGTAGCCGGGGCGCGCCTTTTCCCGCCCTGGAGTGGGCTGGCCTAGACACTGACGCGGCCGGCCACGCCCTTCGGGGCAGGTAGGGGCGGGTTTACGCCCGCCCTGAAGACGGATAAAAGGAGCAACAGGCCAGGAAAGCATCCTCTTGTTCCTTTGCTCTGAAGCTGCACCTCCTCGCTGCACGTGAGCTCGAGACGGAACGAAGAGCCAATTTTGAGCGTGGTAATCTTTCTTTTTGTATTACAGATACTCTGTCGGAGAATGCCTAAGAAAGTCGGAAAGCGAATGACTACCGACCAGATGCTGCGGATACTCATGAAAGAAGTAACCGATTTGAAGAAGCGGGTGGCGGATAGAGACGGAGAAGGAGGACCGAAAAACGTCCTTTGGCGGGAGCAGCTCCGGGAGGAAAAGGCAAAAGGCCCAGAAGGGGAGCAGCTGTGGGGGACATCCCGGTTCCCTGTGCCCCACTCGAAGAGCCAACTCCGGTACCGGCAGAGGGGAATCCGATTCCCGTGGTGGTCACCCCCGTGTCCGGGGAGGATATGCCGCCCGAGCTGGCAGCACAATTAGCAGCGTGGTTGGGGAAAGATAGCGAGGGCGCCACGGCTGACGACGCACCGGTGTTGATGAAGCAACTGCGTGAAACGAGGGAGGCGGCGAAGGCATCATCGCCAGTTATCACGCCGGCTGCGGCAGTAGAAAAGCCAACAGGAACAGGTCCAGCCGCAGATACAGCTTCCGGTTCAGGTAAGCGGCCATTGCCGATTGCAAGGGATGAGTCTGCACCTTCACGAAGGGAAAAGTTGGGTCAACATGTCCCTCTGGCTATTAAGGAGAAGATATGGGCAAATGAGTATATAAACATCTTCTCGTTGCTTACTGATCATTATGAGATGGAGCATGTTAAGAGCCAAAAGGAGCTCATGCATCCGAGTGTTTGGCGCGCAAAGATGGCCGCCTTTAAAGTTGATGAAAACATTGGCACTTGGGGGAAGGCGTGGGGAATTTTTACCTCCATCATGGGCGAACGTAGACCCGAGTTGCTGTCCGAATTGCCGATCTATCAGACACGGATCATGGAATATTCCGTATCATATGGGGGCAATCAGTGGTTCTGTTACGATAATATTTTTAGAAAAGCAAAGGAGCACGATAAAAACTTAACTTGGGATTGTTACGATTCTGTTTCATGGTCAAAAATGGAGAGTACTGGTATGTTAAAAGTACCATTAGTAGGGAGTAGCGGGGGTGAATCCTCCCGCCAATATGCCGGGACCCCCTTTCGATCAGGTACAGGTCACGAATACAACTCAAGGCCGAACGGCAACACAGGTAAAAGGGGGATTTGTTGGAATTTCAACAGAGGTAAATGTACGAGGCCCCAGGGGTCATGTAAATTCCGTCACGAATGTGGAGGGTGTGGGCAGCCATCCCATCCGGAGTCCATGTGCAGAGCCAAAACGGGTGATAACGGGGGGAGAGGAGGCGCCAAACAGGTCTGAAATAGTCCGAGGGGCGCCTTTACCTACTCCGGTTGATACCATGGCAATGATTCCTTGGCTCAGCGAATACCCGGATCACGCTTCCGCTGGGGTGTTGAGGAACGGGTTTTCATATGGTTTCCGCATCCCAGTGGGGGAGTTTCGGGGTGTAAGAAAATGTAAAAATCAAATATCGGTCTTGCAACATACGACCGTAGTACAAGAAAAGATTAGGAAGGAGGTTACTCGAGGTCGAGTCGCCGGTCCATTTGACGGGCCACCGTGTGCTAACTTTGTTTGTTCTCCTTTGGGGGTGGTCCCTAAGAAGGACCCGGGTGAGTTCCGACTGATACATAATTTATCAGCCCCACGTGGTCTGTCCGTGAATGATGCAATAGACCCGGATGTGTGTTCGGTGCGGTACGCATCTTTCGATGAGGCCGTGGCCATGTTGAATCGCCTAGGGCCCGGGGCGCTGATGGCAAAGTCAGATATTGAGTCAGCGTTCCGGTTGCTCCCGGTACACCCAGACGATCAGCGTCTCCTTGGTTTCATGTTTCAGGGTCAGTATTACATGGATAGATGTATGCCAATGGGTTGCTCTATTTCTTGTGCTTTCTGCAATGGGTCTTCACAAAGAAGACGGGTTTACAGCATGTCATGCATTATCTCAATGATTTTTTGTTTCTGGGGGCAGCCGGGGGTCCGGGATGTGGTCAGGCTTTGAATGAATTTTGTACTTTAATGAAGCATTTCGGTGTGCCATTGGCACCAGGTAAGACTGTGGGTCCCTCGACTTGCCTCGAGTTCCTGGGGATCGAACTCGACTCTGGGGAAGGTTGTTTTAGATTACCTAAAGAGAAGGTGATAAGATTCAGGGCTTCCCTGGAAGCTTGTATTAGCGAGTCCAAGGTCAGGCTGCACCAGTTGCAACAATTGGTGGGACAGCTGAATTTTGCCCTGAGAGTCATGCCGATGGCCCGCCCCTTTTCCCGCTCGATCGCTCAGGCCATGGTCGGCCTGAAGGAGGGTCATCATCGCACAAGGTTATCGGCAGAGGTTCGTCAGGACATGCACATTTGGTTGGCATTTCTGGCGGATTTCAATGGTCGAATTGTCTGGAACAAACCGGCGGTGTCCTCCGAGGAGCTGGGGCTGTGGACAGATTCGGCAGGGAGCACTGGTTTTGGTGCCATATTCGGCACACGATGGTCGGCTCAAAAATGGCCGTTATGGTGGCGTGAGTGTGGGCTGACAAGTAACATTGCCTTTCTTGAACTTTTTCCCATTCTTGTGGCCCTGAAAACTTGGCCTGAGGGGTTCAGAGATCACTCTGTGGTGTTTTGGTCTGATAACATGACCGTGGTTGAGTGTATCACTAGCCAGGCAGCACGATGCAAATGGATTCTGAGATTGCTCAAAGAAATTGTGTTATTGTGTATGCAATTGAACGTGCTATTTAAGGCAAAACATGTGCCAGGGGTAATGAATAAAGCGGCTGATGCGCTTTCTCGTTTTCGTATGCAGGCCTTCTGGGGTTTTCTGCCCACAGCCGACCAGGTGGCGGCACCCTTTCCCGAAGCTCTCTGGTCTCTCGGTGCCCCGAACTACAGAACCTCGTGGGAGAGAGTTTAGCACCCAGGACGAGGAAGGCATATGAAGGGGCGTTCCGATCCTATTGGGCCTTTGTGGGGGCTGCTAGGGGAGAGCTTTGGGGCCAGGAAGAACTAGTAGTAGATTTTCTGCTGTCGTTACATCAGGCAGGCAAATCAGTGGCTACGGCCCAGAGGCATCGGGCCGCCATTTCCTTTATGGCAAGGGCCCATGGGATTCAGGACCCGACCGCGTCTTTCGTTGTGCAGAAAGCGCTACGTGGGTGGCAACGCCTTGAGGGTCGCAAAGTAGATGCAAGGCGCCCGATAGGTCTGGATAGGTTAGCTCTGTTGTTATCTGTACTCCCTGCAACATGTTCATCCCTGTATGAAACAAGGTTATTCCGAGCCGCTTTTGTGCTAGCATTCCATGGGGCTATGCGGGTAAGCGAACTAGTGGCAAAGAACAAACAGGATACCATGGGGGGACTGTGCCGAGAGCACGTTCAGGTCAGGGGGGAGACAATGACTGTCTCTATTGTCAGGTCCAAGACCGATCAGGGTGCGATGGGGGACTGCATAATCATACAAAGGATTCCCGGGTCTTCCATGTGCCCGGTGAGTTGCGTGGAGGAATATTTAGCGCAAAGGGTGGCATCATGGGGGGGGACCTTGTTGAGACACGCTGACGCCACCCCACTGACGAGGTTTCAGTTTCAGCGGGTGCTTGCGATGTCGATTTCTGCCGCGGGCTTGAACCCCGGCGAGTTTGGGACCCATTCCTTTCGGATAGGGGCTGCTACAGAGGCTACAGCCAGGGGTCTGAATGTCGAACAAGTTAAACGTGTGGGGCGTTGGTCCTCGAATTGTTATAAAAGGTATGTGCGGTTGCACATGTTGTGAAGCTGTAATGATGTACTCACGCTTCTTGTTTTTGTTTGGTTTTCAGTTGCGCAAGCCTACGAGGCGGGGCGGACTGTGCAGTCGACCCAACACCGGGCCAGCGGTCAGACATCACCGGCTGTGAAAAAGGAGGTGTGGGTCGTGGGCCACTCATACGTGAGGCGTGCCGCGGACGTATTCAAAGCAGGTGACATGATTCACGTGGCTGGGGAATACGGGTACAGTGTGTCCTTCTACGGAAAGGGCGGGCTCTGTATTGACCAGTTTCGATCATTTTTCGAGGGTTTGTTAGGGCGGACGAGGTCACCGCCGTCTATAGTCATAGTACATCTTGGGGGCAACGATTTGGTGACCACTGGTAAACGACTTCTTCTTGAGGCAATGCTTTCCACTGTAAGTTGGTTAGCGAGGAGAGTTCCAGGGTGCACAATTGCATGGTCCCATATGATCCCACGGAAAGTGTGGCGGGGGGCTCTTTCGGTTTCTGCTCTGAATCATTCAGTAAGGAAAATTAATAATAAAGTGAGTAGATTGTTCCGTTCAAATACACTGCATTCTATTTCGCATGGTTGTATTAAAGGGGACAGTATGTATTTGGGGGATGGTGTTCATTTGTCCCGGGTGGGAAACAAGTTACTCATAGGAGATCTGATAGCTTGGCTAAGGACTTTATGACATGACCTTTAGGCAGGAGTGTTGTGGGGGGTCCGGATAGCCGGTCAACTATCCGGCCTGTGGCGGTAAGGTCATGATCGGTGAGCAGTAATTGGAAGATCCCTAGGGGTGGGCGTCACCCATTACGGATGGGAGCGCTCGAGGGAGGTGGCCATTGGCCCCTCAACGGGGAGGCGGTCCCTTCTAAGGATGGGCCGCCGAAAGGAAAGGAAAGGCGGTCAAGGCCCCTTCCTGGGTAGGAGGGGCTACAGCCCCCTCCTGGGGAATTTCCCGGGGCCAGGACATCTGCGACGGCAGATGTGGTAAGTTGTGTGGGGTTTGGGAGGGGGTCTACGCTACCTTCTAGATACCTCACACGAGTCCTCGGACGACCTTTAAATGGCGTCGAGTTTATTGGGGCCCCCGTCAAGTCAAGGGAAATTGGTAAATGCACTTGAGGTACGCCTCTGTGCGGTCGCCCCTCACACGTGAGGGGGATATGTCTGGTTTAGGGATCTTGACACCGGTTACGACCTTGCCGTTAGCCCTTAAACGTTAGGATGTACAATTTCAATTTAAAGTTTTGTAGGATGTTAGTTCGGCTAGGAGAACCTCTGTATTAGAGTATATGTTAAGGTTAGCCAAACATCGCAAATGTGGAAATGAAATTGTACATTAATATGAAACTGTTATTTTAACGTTTGAATTTTTGTTTCATATTTTAATAAATACGGCCGGGAGGGTCACTCCCTCCCGTCTTCCAAAAGTTCAGAACGTTTCCGGTTTCCCATCCTTGGGGATTGTGTTGAGAGGGGGTGGCGGGTATCTCAGCCATATGGAAAGGGGCGACCATTCGGTCCCCCCGAACGTATGGCGGAGTACCACGATCCCCCCGGGAAGCCATCTTGGGCGGGAGGCGAGTCTCGGCTGGTATGCCCGAAGCGGCGTAGCCGGGGCGCGCCTTTTCCCGCCCTGGAGTGGGCTGGCCTAGACACTGACGCGGCCGGCCACGCCCTTCGGGGCAGGCAGGGGCGGGTTTACGCCCGCCCTGAAGACGGATAAAAGGAGCAACAAGCCAGGAAAGCATCCTCTTGTTCCTTTGCTCTGAAGCTGCACCTCCTCGCTGCACGTGAGCTCGAGACGGAACGAAGAGCCAATTTTGACCCACCCACCAGCCCCTGAGGACAGCAAGTGGTTTTGAATAAAGTTTGATGTGATAACTCTAATTTTTACAGGTTGTGATGATCATCGTGATACCTTTTGAATATGCAATAAAGAATGAATAAATTGTAGTATGTTTTTTGCAAATAAAGTAATTATGCACTAGTGTTGACCAGTAATCATGCCTTTTTATAAGTCGTAATTGTTACTGTCGTTAGGAATTTAGTCATTTAGTAATTTAGTTAGAATTGTCGTATTTATTTTGGTCGGGCGGTAAGGTCATGATCGGTGAGCAGTAATTGGAAGATCCCTAGGGGTGGGCGTCACCCATTACGGATGGGAGCGCTCGAGGGAGGTGGCCATTGGCCCCTCAACGGGGAGGCGGTCCCTTCTAAGGATGGGCCGCCGAAAGGAAAGGAAAGGCGGTCAAGGCCCCTTCCTGGGTAGGAGGGGCTACAGCCCCCTCCTGGGGAATTTCCCGGGGCCAGGACATCTGCGACGGCAGATGTGGTAAGTTGTGTGGGGTTTGGGATGGGGGTCTACGCTACCTTCTAGATACCTCACACGAGTCCTCGGACGACCTTTAAATGGCGTCGAGTTTATTGGGGCCCCCGTCAAGTCAAGGGAAATTGGTAAATGCACTTGAAGTACGCCTCTGTGCGGTCGCCCCTCACACGTGAGGGGGATATGTCTGGTTTAGGGATCTTGACACCGGTTACGACCTTGCCGTTGGCCCTTAAACGTTAGGATGTACAATTTCAATTTAAAGTTTTGTAGGATGTTAGTTCGGCTAGGAGAACCTCTGTATTAGAGTATATGTTAAGGTTAGCCAAACATCGCAAATGTGGAAATGAAATTGTACATTAATATGAAACTGTTATTTTAACGTTTGAATTTTTGTTTCATATTTTAATAAATACGGCCGGGAGGGTCACTCCCTCCCGTCTTCCAAAAGTTCAGAACGTTTCCGGTTTCCCATCCTTGGGGATTGTGTTGAGAGGGGGTGGCGGGTATCTCAGCCATATGACTTGAGGTACTATACTAAAGAGGTAATCACCGTTTTCCACTGCGGTTATGGTCGTTGCTGCTGCCAACTCGTTTTTCACATATGTTGAAACTCCCCCTGAAGCGTGGCTACTCACTTTTCATCTAATTGTAGGGGATTCATAAGTCGTAAAATTAAACCACTGGGCTGTCAATTGCCCACATCTCTTGTAAGGACACTATGTCGGCTTATTTGAATTTCGCTTTAGTCTCTTTTTTGCCTTCATTTTCTATTAGCCCTCCTATATTCCATCAGCACATTATCATGAAGGCCTGGCATTTGCTTTGCTGGTGACCAGGGCCAGGAATTTAAATCCCCCAGGAGCCAAGCCCAATCTGCGATCTTTAATGTGTGGTCTGTATATGTTTAATCCTTCCCAAGCAGACTAATCCTAATTGAACTATGAATGAAAAAGAAATGTAACCCTCATTAATAAAAAATGTGTTTGTGTGAGCTCGTATGTTTGAGATCGAAAATTCATGGTGCAAGATGGGTACATCATGTGCTCAATAAACTTCAAACTTTGCAAAATGCTGCTGTCCTCCTCCTACTTAAGGTCCCTAAACATCAATTGGTGTCCAAACCAATGAGGAACATTTTCAACTGATATATTTCATACAGCCCCTCACTATCCCCAACTGCTAAGTGTGTGATTGTTCAGAGATTCAAAGGTGCGGCTTGGGCTGGCCGCAACTCTGTACTTGGAACCTCTAACGCCTGGACTAAGCTTTCTAGACACACTAAAATCTCTTTAAAGCTTTCGATGTTCAGGAAGTCCCTCAAGACTTGGTGGTCTGTTCCTCTTCGATTCTCTCATTCTGCATTTGTAGCTAGTGCCAAGACACCTTCGGGTATTCGAGCGCTCTATAAAATTATTTGACATAACATAGAATAAAGTTGTTGGTAGCTTCACTCACATTATTATTTCGAATGTTTTCATTGAGTACATTAGCTATTCGAAGGACAATCATTACATTTTGCTATTGTATTGTTTTCATTTTGCCTCTTGAGCCTCACAAGAATATCCACCTGTTTTCCTGGCATAATAAGTACCGGTATATTGCCTATTATTTCTGTCTCTGTTTTTTGCAGTTACGTTTTCCTTGAGCACTATTGTTGCTTGAACTAAGAATATGCCGTGAAACATATTTTCAGTGAATTTACTTGCATGCAACGTTTCGTCCTAGGTAACCCAGCTTCATTAAACATAAAAACATCAAGTATATATATATATATATATATATATATATATATATATATATATATATATATATATATATATATATATATATATATATATATATATAGATATATATATAAAATTAAAACCTCACAGCCATTTGTGCTTTACATTGTTTAATCGGCAGTCTGTGCTGCAATGGGAATGCTTTTCAGGGGGTTGTAATTGCAAACGCTCCCACGAAAATGAGAAATAGCATGATACATTTAACCTTCTATCTGCCCTTGAATGTTCAGCACAGATTCTTAACATTCCCAGTGTCATCCCATGCATAAACCATGAATGTGTCAACCTTTACTGCACCTTCTGATGTACATATGTGCAGCGAGCATATGGATATTGATATGGATGTGTGCTGTACATCTTTATGAGACAGACGGATTTGCAGACTGTAACACCTTTCAGCCCTAGGTCTTTTGCCCTTTTGTATCACCGACAATAAAGTATAAAAGATATGCCCGGTGATAAAAAATAATTAAGATATAAAATGGAAAGACGACTCTCTGTCTTTTCAGTTGATTGGACATTGCATTAGTCATAGGTGCTTGATTTTCATGTCCCAAGCACACGGCCAAACCTGGGGATTTATTGTGGAAGAAATGTTGACATGGAGTGATAAGAGACATTATTTTTTTGACTAAATTTGTCCTGAAATGAAGGCTCACATGCGGTACCTCTTCTCCAAATTAAATCAATTTGTTTAATAAACATTGCAATTCAAACACATTTTGGTATAGTATTTTATGAAGGTACATTTACTCAGGTGACTACATCGTACGTTTAGAAAAAAAGAATACACTTCTATTTATGTTTAATACATACATAGATATGCATATATGTATTTGTGTAGCACAGAACCTATGACAAAGGCAGTAGAGTGCTGCACAGGATTGTAGGCATATAATGCAATCATAAAATTATTCTACGTATAAGGTGATGGGTCATGATGGGTCATGATAGTGCACATAGAGTATTTTTATTGTGGGGCCCTGGAGAGAAAGTGGAGGAAGTCGAAGGTAGAACCAGATGAACAACTTTATCGAAGGGCCCATAGAGCCTACCTGAACAGCTGTAATGCAGCAAGAAGGACATATCTGGGTGTACGCATTATAGAGGCTAAGAACTCCTCTAAGGAAATATTTAAGATATTGAAGGAATTTGCAAATCCTAAGGTTAATAATGCGCCACCACCCCCCACCCATGAATTATGTGACAATCTAGCCAAGTACTTCGCCCATAAGATTAATGTGATTTATCAATCTTTTGACTTGGCAGGTGAAGAACTGGTGGAGGGATACTCCCCCAGCACCCTCCGCATGAAGCGGTCTCTTCCCCTGGGTTGGACTCCTTTGTGCATGTAACTGCTGAGCAAGTGGTCTCCCTACTAAGCCGTGTAAAATCTGTCTCTCCAACAGATCCTGCACCACCGGCGGTCATATAGACACTCAGTCCAGTCTTAGCAGATGTGATTTCAAGGTATATATTATATCGTTGGATATGGCTGCATTTCCAAACAAGCGGAAGAACGCGCGGGTTAAACCGCTTTTTAAAAAAGCGCTAGCGGACGTGACTGAGTTGCAGATCTATAGACCGATTTCGCTTCTCCCCTCCTGTTCGAAGGTTCTGGAAACACTGGTGAATCAACAGCTATCCCTCTATCTGGAACAAAACAACCTTCTGGACCCTTCCCAGTCCGGCTTCCGTGCATCACATAGCACGGAGGCGGCCCTGTTGGAGGTCATGGACAGCATAAGGTTGACACTGGATAGAGGAACTCCAGTGATCCTAGTCCTCCTTGATCTGTCAGCAGCGTTTGACACCATCTCGCATAGGATACTGCTTGACAGATTGGGGGGGATTGGGGTCAAGGGCAGGACCCTCAAGTGGATACAACTTTATCTATCGGAGAGCACCCAAAATATTCAGCTGGACTCCTTTGCATCACAGACTATAGTGGTAGACAGGGGAGTACCTCAAGGATCGGTCTTGAGTCCCACTCTGTTCAATGTATATGTGACTCCCTTGGCTGATATCATCAGAGGCCACCGTTTCCAGACTATCTCATATACTGACGACACGCAGCTAATCGTCCCCATTGAGGAGGACATTATGTCACCTCAATTAAAATTTAAAAGCTGCATGTCTAGCATTGCGAGTTGGATGATGAGGAATTTTTAACAACTTAACTCCTCGAAAACGGAGATCCTGCTGTTTGGGAAGGCCAAATCAATCTGGTTGCCCGAGTGGTGGCCTGCCGAGCTGGGTGAAGCCCCGGCACTCAAAAGTTGGGCTAAGAACCTTGGCATCAGGATAGATAATAAACTAGCAATGGAGGAGCAGGTGAAGACATTGTCAGGCACCTGTTTTGGTACTATTGAAGATGCTCAGGAAGATCTTTCCCTGGATCCCCCTTTCAGCTAGAAAAACCCTTATCCAGTCACTCTTGGTGAACAGACTGGACTATGGCAACTTATTGCTGGTGGGAGTAAGGGAAGATCTCCTTCAAGACTGCAGGTGGTACAGAACACAGCAGCTGGCCACGCCCTCAACAAGCCAGCGCATACCCCTTCCGCCCCTCTCTTGAACCAGCTTCACTGGCTTCCGGTCAGGAAACAAGCTATCTTTAAGATGCCCTGTGTGGTCTTCAGATCACTACAAGGGAATGTCCTTGCCTATCTCAGAAATAAACTCATATGGAATCAACCAGCCTGACAACTAAGATCTAGCAATGGCAACTTTTTGTGCATCCAGAGAATATGCAAGGCAAGGATGGGTGGAAGAGCCTTTTCTTATTTGGCTGCCAGCCACTGGAACAGTCTGCCACAGAACATTAGGGCCTGTGGGGAACTAACCAGCTTTAAGAAACTTTTAAAAATATGGCTGTTTTAGATGTGCACGCCCACCAAGTACCCATCTCTCAAAGCACCGAGAGGTCCCCTCGGGGATGATTCGCTTGCGCTTTATAATTGAATAAATAAAATAAAATAAATATTGTGTTTTGATATTTGGTCCATTTCACGTAGTCTTTAAGTAGTACATGAAGTACTACTACATCAGTAACACACCAAATACTAACAAATTAGCACCATAGTGTTCTCTAGAGATCTGTGTCTTCGGTACATTCCTAAAATGAAGAATGATGAAGACAGCCCTGATGGACACAGGGATGTCTTTCCGGGTCCCAGGTTTCTAGATAGAGGAAGCCTGTTGAATGGGTCTGTTTTTTCACTTCTTAATCTCCAGTGTGTTGGTTTCCTGGTAATGGGTGTGCAGAGAGTGACTGGAGATAATTATTTTTTTCAACTAGACAGGTGGAGGTGCCTGTGGTCATGGTTTTGAAGATGATGCAAGGCATCCATTAGGAGCTGGCACCAAGTTATTGAGGGGTATTGTGGAGCATCAAGAGGGCCACTAGAGTTCCTTTAAAGTAAAGCTGATATGTGGATTGCCTTTAAGGAGTAGATTCTGGGAAGTAGCAGCATGACCATCATCATTCAGATTCAAGGGTAAAGCTGCTTATCTTTCTTCATCATACAGCTGGTTTTCAATCCATCTTGATTTTTTTGATCCTGTGTTCTTTGAGGGTGAAGTCTGTATCAAGGATGAGTTCGATTGACTTGCTTTGGTCAAACCTTTTGCTTAGTATCGGACCTTCTCATGTCATTGAGCCAAACTTGGAAAAGTGGTTCCTAGACATTAATTTCGTGTAATGTGGGTTAAAACACTCCTTTAGTACTTCAATTTAAAAATAATCATCTTTCTATACAGATCATAGTAAAATAAGACAATGAGTTGATTTTGTTGAAAAATGCATCATTTTTACCGCTTCCTCTGACCCACTATTAAGTACATCGTTTGGAATTGTAACTCGGCTTTATTATTTCATATTATCCTATGAACATTCTACTGGCTTTTGTACTCGGCTTTAAAAAAATGCTCTTTGGAAGGTGTTTCAAACTAATATTTATCTTTAGCTTACTTGATTAATATGCTTCAAATTAGTTCTATGAATCATGTATCTGCTTTCTGCAGATGCGTGCTGTATTACTAATAGTATTTACACCAGGACTGTCACATGTATTGGAACTCTTACACGATTTGTAAACCCTCTTTCTTCATGAAAAAAGGAATAGGGCTCAATTTTAAATGGAGAATGGAAGTATTGTTTTGTCCCTGCTTGAACAATTCACACATATTACTATAATGCTGCAAATCAGGTGGTTATAATTCAGAACCACTTCTAAAATGTTGCATTGTATATCGTTTATAGAGGTAGTTTGTTGAAGGTTAGGTACACACCAGACTGAAAGCACAACAATTCCTATTCAGTGCCGAACTACAATTTTTCTAGCAATCACAGGTCACGAGCTATAATAAGGAAAAGTCAATGAGGCTTTCGTTACTCCATAAAATTCAAATGCATTATTTGTGTATTTTATTAAACATCTGGTACTTCTGCCACTAACGTAGAATGGGTCGATAGTGGCTCTCCACATCAAAATGAATTGTTTTATCTGTTAATGAAATACGCGGAAATTCAGGCGCTGATGCTGATGTTTATAACTGCACTAGGTATATCGTTATGCATCGCCAATGTTTCGGCTTCATGTGAATCTCAATACAAATACATTTCTCGTTCACATCAACTCGTTGTTGCATAGTGCCAGGATTTTTGTTCTTCGTCAATTACTAGGAAAATTATCAAGTGGCTAATTTTTCTTAATTTTAAAAAGACATATAATACATAATAATAATATATAATGGAGTAAATTATGGTATGCAAGTTCACATTCGTGAATCAGGCCCATACATTTTCAATAACATCTGTAAAAAGTGGAGTTATTAAATTGTACAGTTACAACTACTTCTAGCTAAACATACATATTTGTGATATGTCATGGGAAGTAATTGGCTGGCCCTAGCTGCATAATACTCTATATCTATGTAAGTGAACTGTTCCTCCAAGGGTGTGAAGGTTAATTTTGATCTGGTTTTGATTGTATTATCTGTAAAAGATGCAGTACCTGAATCCCTTACAGATCAGGACCCCCCCCCTTCTCACCCTTCCTGAGCAATGAAAGTTAAATGTTCTGTTACAGTGGTTCTTTCCAGTTCACCTCTTCCTTTGAATGTCAACCCTGTACTGTTGATCAGCAATCTAAACTAAACACAGAACTCTTCAAAACCCGAGTCGATGGGCCTCCTTCACTAAATCACTAAAAAATGAACATTATGACGTATGGCAGCTGCTTAATTAGAGTTGCGAGCACACATGCACACACCAAACCAACATGAACCCAACACTCGCCCTTGCCATCATAAATGTCACTTATAAATGACCAAACACTGTGGGCAGATAGGGGGAGAATAGCGAGGGAAATCCAGCTTCAGTGATTATTCTGAGGATACAAACAGAGACCTCTAGGATTCTGGATACTTTAATACTGCTGACCAGCGCTAAAGTGCATGTGATCTCTCGTCTAAACATGGTATAATTGGTTTACACCTGTTTGGCATATTTGATTGGCTAGTAAGTCCCTTGTAAACTGGTATGCCATGTACCTACGGACTGTAAATTAAATGCCACTAGTGAGCCAGCAGCACTGATTGTGCCACCCACAGAACAAGCCTTTCAAACCTGTCTCAGGCCTGCCACTTCAGGGCCTTTTTGTGCAGTTTACTGCCACTTAGACCTTCTATGTAAAACTACTTGCCAAGTTTGAACCCCCACTTTTATTACACATATGTTATTCCTACCGTAGGCCCTAGGTTGCTCTAAGGGCAGAGTGCTGTGGAAATGAAAGGTAGGACATGTACTGGGGTGTTTTGTATGTCCTGGTAGTGACAAACAGCCTATTCCATGCTTCACTACTCTGAGGCCAACTCCTCTCATAGCGTAGTTTTGGGAATTCCTTAATACACTTTTAAGCTGTAATTTTTTATCAGAGAAGTGTAGCTTTTTCATGTTTCATAGGTTTGGAATAGTAATGACCAATCCTCCTTACTAGTAAAGTTGGATTTGGTAGTGCTATTTTATAATGCCACTTTTAGAAAGTGGACATTTCTCTGTGCTTATATCTCTGTGTGATCTGCAGTCCAATGCACACCTAGGCTGGGTGACAGCTACCCTTGGGCAGTCCCCCTAGACAGCCACAACACAGGAGGATAGGTTTCTGAGTACCCATCTAAATACATCTGCATTCTGATGGTCTTGACTGGGCAGGATGGAAGGGAGGGTCTAGCACATCACTTGAATAGGCTGTGTCCTTGCCCCACACAAAGGACTGATTACCCCCCACGTATACCCTGACAGACAGGACTGTGTTGAAAGGGGTACGTATGCACTACAGACAGCTACTTTGAAATAACTCCCACAACGAAGGCACATTTGTATATTAATAGTTGGTCTGTGATCCTATTTAATCAGACACTTCTGGATCTTCAACTGAACCTCTGTCAGAAGGATTGCTGTGTTGCTTAAAGGACTCATATTTGGACTCCAGACTTGGAAGGCCTGCTCTTCTGTTTGTGCCCTGCTGCCTGCTGCTCTCTGACTCTGTGGAAGGAGAGCTGGACTCTGGCTTCACTCCACGTGATTGCCAAGGCTTGTTGGCATGCCTCCTGTTGCTAGAGAGTCTCTGATATCAAAGTCTCAACCCCTGCTCTGATGCCCGGCTTACTGGAAGTGGCCTAGATACTTGCAACAGAGATTTCTATGCATCTCCTGTCTGTGTGTAGCAGAACTGCTGCATCAACACAGTTGCAGGAATAAAATCAGGCATCACATTGGAACCAATGTATTGCCTCCAGATATTGATGCCTCAGACAGCATATCACTGACACTGCAGCTTGGTGAGACTGACGAATCCCTTCGACTGCGTGCAGAATCTGGTACCTCGCTCGACACCTCTCAATTCCCTCATCCATCTTTGGAACTGATGCATCGCCTTCACTGCACGGAGAAGATCAACGCATCCTGCACCTGCGGGCTTCCACTTCAATGCCTCTCGCTGTTTAATACCAAGAATGGTACTATGTTCATCATGTCCTGCATGGTTCCTATAGCCAGGCAACATTCCATCCGATTTTGCCTGAACTTTGACCTTGCCTTTGACTCAGGGCAACCTAAAGTAGGTATTTTATCGCTACTTGCTTCTAAGCATTTTACTACATGTAATCCTTTGAAATTCAATATCTCTAAATTAGATTTTGGTAGTTCTGGGCTTGTTGTGTTCAGAATATAAAGTTTTTCTTTTAAAAACCTGCTTGGAGTATTTTTGAGGTGTATGTATTGTGATTTCTGTGTGTGTGTGTGTTGCACAAATACTTTACACATTGCCTCTTTTGATAAAACTGATCTGTTCTAAGCTACCAGAGAGTGAGTACAGGTTGTCTTTTAGTGTGTATCCAGCTTACCCTGAATAGAGTGTGTGGTTCCTGTGTGGCTCAAGTGCATGCTTCAGCTGACCAGGAATCCCATTTCCAAAAGGAGGTAAGGATGATTTTAGAGTTCAGGGGTGGGTAGGAATGAAATGAGGTATGGAAAGTTTAGGGTTTAGAGCTGGTTAGAGGTAAGGGTGATTTCAGGGTTTAGGTGTTGTTGGAGGTAAAGGGAGGTAAGGGTAATTTTAGGGTGTAAGGGTAGGTAAGGGGAAAAGGAGGTAATGGTCATTTCAGTGTTTAAGTTGTGGTTAGAGGTATATTTCTGTTTGAGGGCAACCTCCCCAATCCCCCTTTCATACCCGGTTGGATTCCTGCAGACATACAAAGTCAAATAATGGATCTGATTAGCCACAACGGCCTTTTTTTCGCCATCCACCACTTTGCTCTTGTGGGAATGCAGGGCTCCCACAATTCCCACAAGAACATTTCCTGTGATTGGCTGACTACAATACAAACATAAATGTTGTGGCTCCCATTACATTACTCAGGGATTTGGTCCCTCTACCCTGAAAATGAAAAACTACCTATCTTTTGTATGGGAGGTTTAGGGGTCAAATATATTAAAATGTTTTTTGTGTGCTTAGATCCCATGGGAGTCTCTCTGGAGCCAGTGAGGTGCCCGGTGGTCTCAAGAGAGTCTCTCAGGAGAACAGGCTTACGTGCTGGTCCCCATGAGACTCTGACAAGAGTCTTCCAGGATTGAAAAAAAAAAGGCTTTTTTTTAAAAGGATTGTGCGCAGTCGTGGTTTGGCTGCCTGTTGGGGTGGAGTGCAGGTGTGGCCGCATGCCAGGCCCTATTAGGAACCCCATGTCATGCATGACTAAAGGTCGTGCGGGCGGTGGACTGGAATAGTTAAATATGGGAATAAAATCTTACTATATTTTATAAAAGTAAACTTTCATTGAAATAAATAAGTTTAAACTGATGTTTTACAATTAGCTAAATCAATTTACAATTAAAAAATAGACTTTACAAATTCACTGAAAAACATAAAGGTTAAATTGTCATTTTTGTTACATTACCACAATTGCTAAAATATAGAATTTTCATTTTAAACTCAAAAAAACACTGAAATTCGCCTTTCAGTCGAAATCACACTTTATAATAAATTCTCATTAAGGCAAAAACAAAGCATTAACATAAGGAAATACACTAAGATACCCGTTTCCTTGCTGATTTGTGGGTAAAGTGTTGCGAACTGGGTGGTGTTGGTTCTTGTGATTATTGGCTCTGAGGTGTTTTAAAGTGTGTTTCTTTATTAGATGGATGTAACTCCTCATGTACCATTTCTCACAGGGACACACTAAAAGATACAGAGCAATATCAGATCTAGATGATAAATGTTTACATTTCTATATCTCCTTCCCCTGTAATAGTGAAACATACTTTATCATGTTTGAGCTGTTTCTGCAAATTTAGCCTAGTTTGAACTGGTAGAAACCTGGCCTGGTGTGAACATTTACTACATAAATGTTCTGGTCATGTTGGGAAGGTACCAGATCGCTCTACATGAGCACCATTCATGTTTCAGACAGACACAGTCATGTTGTTAGGCACAGGGAGATTGCGTGACTTACCCAGAATCATAGGCTGTTGAGCATCCCTGCTGAGACTCGAACCTGGTTCCAGAGCTCTGAGGTCGACTGCTCTAGCCTCATCCTCTCTCCAAATGTTGATCTTGCTTACTCACTCTCTAATTGACTTGCCCTTTCAGAATGTAATTTAGGGATAATCTGACATGACCTCCCTTATAGACTGTTCAGTTGAAAGGATATGCCAGTGTTTTTGTAAAATGGTTCTGATGTTGTGAGCTTTCTTGTAATAGGTAGAGATGAATCCTAAGATTCTTAGTATCAGCTTCTTGTGTAATTATTTTGGATGTTAACATTGGATCTCTCTATGTTTGTTTGATCCTTATCAGGGCTTTCTCTAGCATCTCTTGAGGATTCCCTTTTTCTCTGACCCTCCCAAGCAAGTCCTTGCATTCCAGTTCAAAGGCTTAGTCAGTGCTGCAATTACGATGTTCACGTAGCAATTTGCCATAAGAGATGCTATATGTCAGAGATTTGTATGGTTGCTGCTGGCATGCAGCAACGTTTTCCCTATTGTCGCTTCCTTATGCAATTTGGTGATGGCTGTTTCCCCCTCTGAAGTATTTCGGGGTTCCCAAGGCCTACACGCTCCGGAGATAACCCACTCACACTCAAGAACTGTTGGCACGGAAACTGTAAAAGGCAAAGAACAAGTTTATTAAGACCCCATGGGGTGGTGGTACACTCAAACAGCACCCTTCGGCAATGCAAGAGGTATCACACCGAACATCGGTGCGGCCTCATTTTATATACAGTTTTGGGGCAATAAAAGATAGGCGGCACAAGTTAAGACACATTTTCGAGACATATATGGTCATGTTTTGGAATACTGCCAGTTCATTGGAGGGGGCACAACTCCGCTGGTCAGTTTGGTGCACATTCCTGAAGTGCTACGGGTCAGTGGGAGCTGCGCATGTGCGGCTTGACCAGTACTAAAAATAGCCTGTTGCTGGGCAGACAAGGGTGGTCAGTGGAACGGACAACGGACTAAAGGGCACGTCGGCCACGAGGCCGCTCATGGTCTAAGATGGCACCGTAACATTCAAAATGGCGTTATCATATATAGCCAAGTTAAGGAGGACAACGTGTAGGTTCAGCTAATCGCTAATGCGGCCGGGCCAAATACGGCAGACGACCCTTTTAGCGTTTAGCTGAATCTACCTCATAATGAACATAATCAGAATGTTCGTCCTCGATGTCTATTAACATAATTTGTGTCACCTCTTTGTGCAGCATCATTTTGTCATGGGCAAGAGCTCGCCTTGATGGTAAGCAAGCTGATAAACACATTGAACATAAGGCTGGGCCACATTGAATACATAAGCATATAAAAAACATTGCTCCCACAAGTATACAAAGAATTGTCAACAGTTTCCAGCCCCAAGTTGCAATCATGGACCAGAACCATCCTGAAAGTGTCCAAGTTCCATTGTCCGGGTGTATTTCAGCAGCTATTTTATGCAGCTTGGAAATAGCATCATACACAGATGGAGAATTGTCCGGGACGTATACGCAACAGCTGCTTCTGATAATTCTACATGCCCCCCCGCGATCAGCCAAAACAACGTCCAACACCATTCGATTTTGGAGAGTGACAATTCTGGAAATCTGTAGTTCCTCGGTAATATTCCCCAGGGCAACGGCAGTGTCATTCGCAACAGCCTCGACAACGCGTGTCAGTCGTCTGATTTTCCGGCTGTTCAATGCAGCCCCCACAAAGGAGAATAGTCCCAGATTAAAATCCACATACTGTTGTAATGCAGTGTCCGTTTGATCAATGTCCTCTAGGGCAACAGTTCGTTTAACCCTGTTCAAAACGAAATCGTGGTACAATGTATAATCGTTGTGGTACATTGGAGGAGCAATGAATACAGGAGGTAGCACAAACGATACGTAGCACGTGCCCAACCACCCCACCGGAAGCTGATGGTACCCCTTCGTTCCACAGATGAAGTATGTATTTCGAGATGCAACAAATGAAATGCCATTCGGGCTATCAAACGTGAGAGTAATGTTACATTCACTCTTCCCCACTGCAATCGTGCCCTTGTTTCTAATACATAAATCGGCTTTTGTAGCAATGACATTTATGACATGAGCACTAGATACATTCACATTTCGCTGATTGCTATATACGCGTGGGGCAGATACATTGTCAGGCTTATACTCTTCCCATCCTCAGCCCGGGGAAACCCATCCTTGTCATGGGAACATACTTTATTCAAACGGAAAAGCACCCCCCCTTTAGTTGGCCATCTCAGAGTAAAAAGGAGGGTATACCAGGCGTTGCATGACCCATTGTGTGAAAACGGGAGTGGAATAAGTGGGGTGCCCCCTCTCTTCTGGTGCCCAGGCAACATTCCACACACCCAGCAATTAGAGGTATTGGTCATATTATGCGTGTGGTGAAGAATCTGAATGAAGCTGTTATTTAAATACGTTTGGCGATGGCGCTCTTCATGGAAAGGCAATGTAAAATGAAAATGTTCAGACGGTGCCGGGGTAGTCGGCAGCAAATGTTCACGTACAGGCACCACAAGTTTGACTACCCAGGCTATAACAGCTATCACCACAATGGTCAAAACAAAGAGAAAGGCACCCAATATTTTCTTATCACGAGATACCGTTGATGCCATAGTTCAAGAATGTTCGTGCAAAGTCTCAGATACACGTATGTGTATACCTAAAAAAAAAAGAAAAATGCGGTGCTGAACTCCAAGGTAGCCGTTGTTTTCTTCTCCGGGCCAAGACGGGTGTCGCTACTCTGGCAGAACTGATCCCCCCCCCTTGGAATTCCCGGTTTCCGTTTCACAAACCTGGAGCGGTAACCAACCAGTCATAAAAAAGGGAACAAAAATCTTCTTATCGTGGACGTAGATCGTAGCGCTCTCTTCCGGTAGCAGATTGGTCCGGGAAGGCTCCCTCCACTTCGGCCGACGTCACAGCTGGGCTCTTTTCTTTCTCCAAGATCTCCTTATAATCAGTCAACACAGCAGGAGTCACCAGATCTGGAGAGACACGGCGACAATGTGTCAAATGCACCCACCGCTTCCTGTTTGTCACTCGTACTGCGGTGCGGGTCGCCAGGAGGACCTGCTCGGGGACCTTCCACCTGGGCTCCAGACTGCTTGCTCTCTCAAACGAGCGGACCATTACATGGTCACCAGGACGAAGATCGTGGCCCTCTCCAGTAGAGTTATCAGGGAGCGCTTCTCGAACCTGTTGATGAATAGAGAGCAAATCATTTGTTAATCGTGCCAAATAATCATTCATCATAACACAAGGCACATCATGTATTAATCGCGGCTTGGGCACCCCCCAGATATTCATAGGGCGGCCAAACACCACCTCATAGGGCGTAAGGCCAGTTCGTGAGTGGGGTACTGATCTAAGAGTAGTAGTGCTAGCGGCAACGCATCTGGCCACTTCAACGATGTAGACGCCACAATTTTGGCCAGCTTAAGCTTCAACGTGGCATTGTACCGCTCGACCAAACCTGCTGACTGAGGGTGGAATACAGCATGGAACTTTTGCTGAATCCCTAACCCCTTCAGTACATATTCCACAATCTTTCCAACAAAATGGGGCCCATTATCGCTCCACAGAAATTTGCAAACTCCAAAGCGAGGAAAGAATTCCTTAAGCAACACCTTGGCTGTTGTCAAAGCCGTATTGTCTTTCGTGGGGTAGGCCTCAACCCACTTGCTAAAAGCACACACCACCACTAGGACGTACTTCAGGTTATTGCAGCGCTCGAGTTGGATGTAATCCATTTGAAGCACTTCAAACGGTGCAGGAGGTGGAACGAACCCTCCTTTCGGAGTATGGGTCCCCTTTCCAGGATTGTGTTGCAAGCATACCAGGCAGGTCTGCACTACTCTCTTTGCAGTATTCGCAATCTCGGGATGTTCCCAAACTCGTGTTAAAAGCCGAGTGATTGCAAGAGCTCCGACATGGGCCAGTCCATGTGTCATCTGGACCATCGCCTGTAAGTAAGCCGCAGGCAATTTCCACTTCTCCATGTCTTTGCTTCTCCAACAACCCTCGTCATCTAGTACCCCATCTACTGCCCAAGCCGCAAGTTCAGATTCTGTGGCTGATTTTTGAATATCCCTTATCTCTGCTCTAGCATCACTCCATCGCTCAGCCTGTGATTGTACCACGTACATGGGGGAGCTAGTTCGGGACATAGCCGTTTGCCTTGCTATGCTGTCTGCAAAGGCATTTCCTTGACCCACTTTATCCGTAATCTTTTTATGGGCACTGCACTTTACTATCGCTACTTTCTTAGGGCAAAGCAACGCATTTAGGAGATCACGCACTAGCTCTCCGTGCATAATGTGCTCTCCGTGTGATGTCAAAAACCCGCGTTCCCTCCAAAGAAGCCCGAAGTCATGGGCCACTCCAAAGGCATACCGGCTGTCCGTGTATATGTTCACACATAATCCGGCACTCAATTCGCAGGCTCTTGTTAAAGCTATCAGCTCTGCTGCCTGAGCCGATTTTTGTGGTATCCTAGCTGTTTCTACCACTGTCTTAAGCGTCGTGATCGCATATGCTGCGGAAGTCGTACCATCTGGCAGCCTTAAACACGATCCATCAACCCACAGTTCCCCATCCACATCAGGAAGTGGCACATCCTGTAAGTCAACACGACCCTTTGTCTGTTCCTCAGTCAGGAAAACACAGTCATGATGTTTTTCTTCCTGACCCTCCTCGGCCGGATAGGGCAATAAAGTGGCAGGGTTCAAAGTAGCGCATCTTTTCAATGTTATGTGCGGCGCTAAGAGTGTCAGCTCATATCCTGTAAGTCGTACACTCGTAAGGTATTGGGTCTTTGTTTGGTTTAACAGGGCATCTACCGCGTGAGGGACTAACACCAACAATTTGTGTGATAACACTATGCCCTCACTCTGTCGTATAGCTACTGCTGTTGCTGCTACCGCTCGAAAACACCCAGGCAACCCTCGTGCTACAGGATCCAAAATGGCAGAGAAGTATGCACATGGTCTCTGCTTATCCCCGTGTAACTGCACTAACACTGACAACGCGCACCCATCATTCTCGTGCACGTACAATGTGAAAAGTTTCGTGTAGTCTGGTGTTCCTAACACGGGTGCGGAACAAAGGGCCTGCCTCAACTGTTCAAAAGCTTTCTGACATTCATCTGTCCACTCAAGAGGCATCGGTGTAGCTTTGGACAGTAATGCTAGCAAAGGTTTTATGATATGTGAAAAACCCATAATCCATTGCCTACAAAAGGACGTCAACCCTATGAAGGCACGCACATCTCTCTGCGTGCGGGGGACTGGTGTGTCTAAAATTGCTTGAATTCGATCAGATGTTAATGCCCGCCCCTCCTTAGACAACAGATGACCGAGGTAGGTCACCTGGGGTCTACAGTATTGAAGCTTTTTCTTGGAAACCTTGTGATTGTTTTGTGCCAAAAAGGAAAGTAATGCAAGCGTACTCTGTTCACATTGTGCATAGGAGTCGGCGGCAAGCAGAAGGTCATCCACGTACTGGATGAGCGCAACGCCAGACTGCAATTTAAAGGAATCTAGTTGTCGTTTCAAAGCCTGGCTGTAGATGCTAGGGCTTTCAGTATAACCTTGGGGAACACGACAAAATCTATACGATTTATTATTGAGCGTAAAACCAAACAGATATCTGCTATCTGGGTGCACAGGGATGGAAAAGAACGCATTCTTTAAGTGGATAACGCTAAAGGTGGTGGCCGTCGGTGGAACCAAAGTAAGCAAAGTCGTGATATCAGACACCACCGGGTATTGGGGAATGACAATTTTATTTATCTCACGCAAATCAATAATAAATCGGTAGATCTTGCCATCTGAGTCTCTCTTAAGAATCGGTAGAATAGGGCTGTTACAAACATTATAAGGGACCTCCTCCACCACCCCTGCAGAAATCAAGTCCTGAACAATATGTGTCAGTGCAATTTCACCTTCTTTCGAAATCTTATACTGTGGCACTCGTGGTAGAGGGGCCCCCTCCTTAACAGTAATGTGTATTGGTGGAATGCGCATCTCTCCCACATCCGTATCTGAGGTCGCCCACAACGTGTGCGGCAGGGAAGCCAAAGCAGGGATGTCTAAAATGGCATAAAATCTGTCAGGGTCAGGGCAATCATCAGGGTCAGGGTAATTGTCGTTCAGAATAACCCGCACTCGCTCTGGAGCGCAGCGTATTGTTGCTCGAAAATATTTAAGCAAATCAATGCCCAGGATATTGTCTGGGGTATGAGGTGATAACAAAAATTGGCCAAAGCTAAAGTATTTGTCAATGCATAGTGCAAGGGGCTTGGACAATGGGCTGGGGGAGGGTGTGCCATCAAACCCTACACACGTAATCATTTCGCCAGACAGGGGAGCCCTCGGAACCAAGTTTTTCGACAGAGCGCTACGAGTAGCTCCTGTGTCAACTAGAAATTGATCAGTAGAACCCAAAATACCCGCTGTTACATATGGACCTTGCTGATCTACCGGCACTTCAACTGATTCCTTACCCCATCCTACGCAATCCTATGCATGCACATAATCCTGGTGTTCCACATTCTCTCTTTCCGAAATCTGATATTGATTCCGTCTATCAAACGTATTTCGTTCGTCCTGGCCACGGCCCCTCTCCTCAACCTGTCTACGATCACCTCTGCCACCTCTCGTTCAGTATAACCTCCTCTGGACCTTCCACTTCCTCGACCACGCTGACTACGCTGCTCATGAAGTACCGGACAATCTTCGGCCCAATGCCCAAACTCCTTACAATAAGCACACTGATCCTCCGCAATGTCCGTACGACCATACGATGCGTTTCCTCCACCTCGTCTACCTCTATCATTCCCTCTACCCTGTGTTCCCCGAACCTACGCCAACATCACCTTTGTTTTCAATTCCTTCGCCTTTTTCTCTACACTTTCTTTAGCCTCCACTTCCTGCCGCTCATAATACTGAGCCATAGTTAACAAGGACGCAGGGGTCGCCGTGGCCCAGGAACTCTCACTCGACTTCAATCGCTTTGCAATCTCCGGTAGGAGATTAGCTACATACTTATCTACAAACAAATGCCGACCCGTATCGTCAGTTAAAGATTGACCACTGTAATCATGAAACGCCTCTTCGAAGCGTGTAAAGAAATCTGAGACCGTTTCATCGGGTTTCTGCTTGCACGACGTTAACATGGTCCAATCAATCTTTTTGGGGGGAACAAGCGTTTTTAATTTATTCAATATAGCTGCCGGAAGGTCTAGAATTAACTGACAAGGCTTACATGCTGGTTCTCTATCCAGATCTGCAGCATTTATGTCTTTCCATGTCCCCCCCAATATCGTTTCATCATTATTTTTACGAATTTGCCTCCACATATCAGGTGGTAAAATTAGTCCAAAAAACAAATCTATATCCACAAGAGTCATCACACAAGACGATATAGCCCCCTCCACCCCCTCATAAAATGCCGCCGGATTCTTCCGAAGATCAGGTAAAGAATTTTTCAATGCCATGACATCTGCTCTATTCCATGGCGTGTATACCCAATTATACACAAAATACCCTTTCGCATCCTTCGACAATTTATCATCATCCGTACCTTCCCCTTTTGGTGGAACATACAAAGGCGCGGCTTCACGCATAGGCATAACATGCAACGCAGAACTCTTATCTGAACCACGGAGAGAACACTCCTTAGCCCGCCCGTTATTCTCCAAGTCGGACTCCTTTTGCCTCCGTTTTCGTTCCTCCCGCAATTGGGTTGTCTCATCCCGCAGCTTGATCAATTGCTTGAACAGGTCGTCAACATCTGAAAGATCAAAATCACCTTTAGCTAAATTCTCACGATACACCGACAACACTTTAGGCTCTAGCGTATCAGAAAGTTCACGATATGCGTTTACAACTTCATCCGCCAGACTGGACAAAAAATACATTAATTCAAGATCCGACCACCCTTTCTTTTCTGTTAACAACTGCTCCTGAGTAACACAATGCTTATTCACTTTACGAGCCCAACTGCGTAAATGAGCGGACCTCTCCGCAGTAAACCTGAGAGCCGATACCCCCTTCTAGCTCAACTGATCCTGTCCATCATCCTCGGAATCCGCAGCCGGAGCCGTCGGCGAAACGTACGGAGGCGGTGACCGATCTAACAAAGAAAAATCATCAATTTCATTATTAAGGACAGGATAAAGTGGTCGGCGAATAGGAAACTGACCAGTCGTTTGCAAATTACGTTCCCGTTCCTCCCTTTCTTTCTTCTCCTGAGCCTCCTTTTCCTCAAGCTGTAAAGCCTTATCCCGAGCAGCCTTGCGCTGCTCTTTGTCCGCCAAGGCAACCTCACGCTTCATTCGCTCACGCGCCGCTTTCTCCCACATTCGCACGCAATCAAACATGTTTTGTCTAGACCTGCGTTGAAACATACATTGCTCTACAAATTGTATTTTACTCAAATCATACGACCCGTGTAGAGGCCATTGCAATTCAGGATCGGCCTTGGTGTATTTATGCCATAATTTACTGTACATAATAGGGGGAAGGCCAAATTTTATGTACATGTCCCTATTTGGAGTCCCCTCTGGGGGAGCCGGCTGTGATTCCGCTAACCTAATTGAGGTACCTTCTCCAAGACAACACATTCCTCGGAGTGTGCTGAAAACAGGCATGTTCAAAAAGTATCACGAAAGCGTGACACCGGACAAAATGGCACTTACAGTTCTCCACACGATTGTGCCGCTCAAAGGAAAAAAACAAAGTTAGAGAAACATCTCTACATGCCTGCCTATGTGAAGTGCACTACACATATAAGTTCAAAGATCACAAATTCACAATGTTAGCTAACTCAAATCAAAGTTCGTAGGACTCGGCAAGCGTCCGAAGACTACCTCACCGATCACAAAGCACAGATTTTCAGTAAGCGTCCGAAGACTACCTTACCGAACACAAATCGTAGAACTTCAGTAAGCGTCCGAAGACTACCTTACCGAACACAAAGCTTACCAAATTCTCAAATGTCCAGATTCCAACTGCCAAGGTCTTATAAGCCAAATCAGCCAAACGGCACTTTCTCAGCGATGCAGACACTTTGAAGACTCAGTCGGAGACCGGCGCCACCTGGAAGGTCAGATCGGAAGGAAAGGAAAAAACCCCGTGGCAGCCAAGACTCGGGTCACTCGTGGCAGCGCGCGCCCATGGCGGGTTTCCAAGCCTTCGTCACGACCTCTCCTTCGGGCATCCGAGTCGCCGATGAGTCCCACTAGAGTCGCCAATTGAAGTATTTTGGGGTTCCCAAGGCCTACACGCTCCGGAGATAACCCACTCACACTCAAGAACTGTTGGCACGGAAACTGTAAAAGGCAAAGAACAAGTTTATTAAGACCCCATGGGGTGGTGGTACACTCAAACAGCACCCTTCGGCAATGCAAGAGGTATCACACCGAACATCGGTGCGGCCTCATTTTATATACAGTTTTGGGGCAATAAAAGATAGGCGGCACAAGTTAAGACACATTTTCGAGACATATATGGTCATGTTTTGGAATACTGCCAGCTCATTGGAGGGGGCACAACTCCGCTGGTCAGTTTGGTGCACATTCCTGAAGATCTACGGGTCAGTGGGAGCTGCGCATGTGCGGCTTGACCAGTACTAAAAATAGCCTGTTGCTGGGCAGACAAGGGTGGTCAGTGGAACGGACAACGGACTAAAGGGCACGTCGGCCACGAGGCCGCTCATGGTCTAAGATGGCCGCCGTAACATTCAAAATGGCGTTATCATATATAGCCAAGTTAAGGAGGACAACGTGTAGGTTCAGCTAATCGCTAATGTGGCCGGGCCAAATACGACACCTCTACTAGAATCTTGATATCCAAGATATTTCTTACTTGCTGAACTGACTGGTAAATTTTAGATTTAATTAATTGTCATTCAAGAGAGTAACAAATTACTTGGTTTAATAACCTGTTGTTGGTTGCCCCCGTCTACTCCTTTTAGGGTACTTGTGATTTTACTGTACATCATTTATTACAATATTTTTTAGTTACACTTTTTACACATGACTGTCTGGAACACGGTGAAGGTGGGTGGCATGACCATTCTAAGCTAAGAATTTTTGTACAGTCATCATGTGGTTGGAAAAGAGAAATAAAATTATCAGTTGATACTTTTAGTGTTTTTTGATTTATGTTTTAGAGCATCCAAAATTTGCTATATTACGCAGAGTAATTTGGACTGTCAGTATGAGTAAAATTCAAGAGGTCATTCAAGACAAGTTGCATTATGTAGACTAATGTATGTTTCCATGCAGAACAGTTGTTTTGCTTTTCCCACAGGGGAATGAACTAGGAGTGATCACAGTACCAGCAGTACTTTGTACTGAAATCACTGCCCACTAGGTGCAATTTGCTACATCCCTGTTCGGGCATGGTGATAGGGTCATTGTATCATGTTGGGTTATGCAAATGACATCAGACCATTATTTTTTAAGTGCAACTCAGTGCCATCATCCTGCTTCCATATATTCAATAATTTATTCTCTGTTTTGCAGTGAGACTGCTTCATTGGCTTTTACCTGCAACATACACATAATTTGCAATTGAGGGTGTGATGGACGATTATGTCAGAGTATATTGTAATTGATTTGACAGCCAGATGCATTCAACAGGTTGATGATTCATCTTTTCTATTCTTCTTTGTTTTTTCTTTGGATCCCATCATGTTTCTCACTACACTGGTGGTTTGGACTGTTTATTATCTAATCGTTTCATCATGTACAGTCAAAACATAGGACTACTGTAGTGTGTTCTACCTACATTCATGGTTCTAAAAGTTATCCATTGTGTGAAACATATCATTTTTGCAATTCAAGATGGGCACTGTATTTCCATAACACACACTTTGTTTGCTAACTTTGTCGATGTATATGTCACTGGTTCATGTGCAACACTCCAAACCAGGAAGTGTTGGCAGCCATCTTGTGCCTCGGTAGAACCAAGGCACAAGAAAGCATTGAAACAAAGGTGCAAAACACTCAAAGGGGCAGGGTAGAAGCACCCTGACCCCCTAGGCCTGCTCAGGAGGTCCCACAAGGACCGCCCAGGCTCAAAAAGAATATTTTTTGTTGGTTTTCCACGTGGTACGCTCAGGGTATGCGTACATGGCATAGCACCCAGCGCGTACTCCGCGAAATTTTCAAAAAATAAATATTCATTTTTTTTACCTTCGGGGTCCTCCTAGGCCCCCCTGATTAAACGTAGGGGGTCAGGGGGTCTCTACCCTGGCCCCTTTTATAGTTTTCCCCTTTTGTTTTTCACCTCTTGTGTCTCGGTTCTACCAAGACACAAGATCGCGGACTCTCAGGACGTTTGGAATGTTCACAGACACCCGAGAGTCAATCAGCTTTCCGCTAGTGCACTCCGTGTCTCGCCGGGTGCACCCCCCGGTACACGTATCTGTAAGTGCTCGAAGTGCGCATATAGATATATATGTGTTTTTGAAGTTAATTTTCGTAAAAACGACTGGAGCAATTTTCACCAAATATAGAAAAGACACTTCTGCGTACCAGTCCCTACCATTTTGTCAAGTTTGGTGTAATTCCGTTCAGCTGTTCGGGCTGTAGCAGTGTCTAATCGTCCTATGGAAATTAACATGGGGAAAACACGTTTTGTGACCCCCTTTTTTCTCGGCCCCCGCATGACGAATCCCCCCAAAACTTCCAAGGAAGGAGCAGAGCGGAGCTGGCCTAAATTTGGGAAAATTACACGCAAATTCCTCAACTGGCGCCAAAGTTATTCCCAATAGAATGTTGCGGATTTCCTATGGTAGCTAGGTCCTAACTATATATACCTACTGGCTATCCTCAGTAGGTAATATATATATATATATTACCTACTGGCCGTCGCCAGTAGGTAGCTATAGTTAGGATCTACTTTCCATAGGAAATCCGCAACATTCTATTGGGAATACCTTTTGCGCCGGTGGACGAATCTTTGCAAATTTCTCAAAGCAGGTGGCCCGCTCCGCTCCTTCCCTGAAAATGTGGGGGGGATTCGTCAAGCGGGGGCTGAGATAAAAGGGGGGTCCCAAAACGTGTTTTCTCCATGTTAATTTCCATAGGACGGTGAAACTCACTTTTCCACCAAATTTGGCAAAATTGTAGGGACTGGTAGCCCGATGTGCCTTTGCTATGTCTCAAGATATGTGTTCCAGTGGATTTTGTGTAATTTAGGTTAAAAAAATATATATATCTATAGGCGCCCCCCGGTACGCGCACCGGGGAGCGCACCGGGCATGCTACGCGACTTTCGCACGGAAAGCTGATTGGCTCTCGGGTGTCTGTAAACATTCGAAACAGTCCGGAGCAGCCGCCATCTTGTGTCTCGGTAGGATCGAGACACATGAGGTGGCAAAAACAAAGGGGGAAATGACCATAAGGGGGCAGAATAGACCCCCCCCCCTGACCCCTAAGTTTGATATGGGGGCTATAAAAGGGCCCCGCGGGGCAAAAAAAACAAACAAAAAAAAAATCGATTTGCGCGGGGGGATCGCCCGGTACGCGCACCAGAGAGCGGACCGGGGAGCGTAGCATGGGGAAAACCCAGTTTATTCACTGTGTCATCTCTTCAACCCTTTCTTGCGTCATTACGCCCCTTTTGCATACATTACACCTGACGTAGGTATAATGTGGCGTAGGGGCTTACAAAGTGACGCATCTAGGTAGATGCGTCACTTTGTAAATATGACTGAATAGGTGCATTTTTTACAGCACTGGTGCGTCACAAAAAGTGACGCACCAGTGGCGTTAAAGTGATGCATGGCCTCATAAATGAGGCCTTCAGTCTTCTAGTCATGCGTCATATTAAATATATGACGTATTATGTCGCAAGTACTTACAGATACGTCAGTATTTCAGACGTATCCGTAAGCGCAAAAGTGATGCATTGCTGGAGTGTGTCACAAAAATTATGCAACTCAAGCAATGCATCCTTTCACTTACGCCTGCTGTGATACAGGTGCAAGATTTGGACGCAACAGCGTCATAAAAGTGACGCAGTGATATCTCATAGATTTCACTGCGTTACCTCTACGACCCTTTCTTGCGTCAATACGTCCCTTTTGCATACATTACACCTGACATAGGTATAATGTGGCGCAGGGGCTTACAAAGCGACGCATCTACCTAGATGCGTCACTTTGTAAATATGACTGAATAAGGTGCATTTTTTACAGCACTGGTGTGTCACAAAAAGTGAAGCACCGGTGGCTTTTAAGTGACGCATGGCCTCATAAATGAGGCCTTCAGTCTTCTAGTCATATTAAATTTATGACGTATTATGTTGGAAGTTCTTACAGATCCGTCAGTATTTCAGACGTATCTGTAACTGCAAAAGTGATGCATTGCTGGAGTGTGTCACAAAAATGATGCAACTCCAGCAATGCATCTTTTCTTACCCTTCCACAATGCCTTTCCTTTTCAACATTTTCTTTGAATATCCACATTCCCCATGTTCACTCTACTTCTCCTTAGTTTCCTTCCCAACCTCACCTTCTTTCTGTCCCCCTACTTCACTTCCTTTCTCCTCTCATACCTTTCTGTTCTTTCTTACTCATTTTCCTTTCCATTATCAATGCACTCCACTTCACTAACTCTTTTTCATTTTTTTAAGAATATAGCTCTTTGATGAGAATTGGAGGTAGTTTTGAAAAGAACTATTTTTTTCTTCTTTTTTTCTTTTTTTAGAACAAAAACAAAAACAGGGAATGGAAACTGCTCAACAGGAGCAAAAAAACCAAAAAAAAATTAGGGCTGGGAACGGCAGCGATGGTCCCCCAATGCTCGAACCATGAGCAGAACACTTTGCTCCCCAAAGGTAAGTAGTTGATCGCAGTATCTGCATTTCAGGACGCCTTTGTTGAATGCAGGCTGAATGTTTGGAACCAGCTCTTGCGATCGCCTCCTCACTGAAGTCGTTGCTCCTCCGGTGGATGTTGAGGCCCCATCACTGGGAACCTCTTGTGCCAGAGCCCTGACACTTTCCCGGGCAAAATTCTGGGGGTGCCTCCTCTCCACATGGCGAAGCATTGTGGAGTTTCCAAATGAAAATTTCTTTGTGGGTTCACCCCGTGACAGGACTGAGTGGCAGATCCTGCACACCACTTTTGGAGCATTCACCTTCTTCTGGTCATCTGGTATGGAAAAAAATTCCAGATGAAATGATCTTTTACCTTTGGTTGAGGAGGCTCTTCATCAATGAATTCAGGCTCATCTTCACGGCTGGATGGTCTGGCAGCCATGATTATGCAAGAAAGATCCAAGAGCAAAAAAGCAGGTCTTTCAGTCACAAAAGAGAAAGAAGAAGTGAAGGAAATGGGTGGGGATTTCATTCTTTGTAAAAAAAACTGTTAGCAACTAATGAAAAGTGTTATTTTAAGGTCACATGACTTGACGCGCTGACGCTGCGCGCACCAGAGCGCTTCCGGGTCGCATACGTGGCGCGAACGTAGGCGCTTCCGGGGGCGCTTAAGTGGCGCGCCAAAGTGACGTTTTCATAGTTTCATGGAAATGCAAAATTATTTTCATTTCCTTATTCAAAAAAACTAATTTTATATATATGGTACTAAATGTCTTGCGTTATTATTTACTTTTCATTCATATTTTTTTACACAAACGCAAGTAGCGCTCTGGGTGCGCTTTCCGGAGAGCTTACCAGTGCGCGGACCCAGAGCGCCCCAAGAAAAAATGATAATTTCTTTTTTTTTTTTTATTATTATAAAAAAAAATAATACTAATTAATACTCACACAAAAACGCAGATTTAAAAAAAAATCGTAGGTTACAAACTCGATATAGAAAGGAATAAGCATTTAAAAAACCTATGAAATTCACTGAAAAAACCATATGTTTCACACCAGTTATAGTTAGGAATTAGCATTTAAAAAACCTATTAAATTCACTGAAAAAAACATGGGTTTGACACCAGTTATAGTTAGCTGGAAATTTTAGTGACATAAAACCATTGAAATTCCCACGTTACAGTTAGTTGGACCCACTATAACTTGCGCGCCTGCAATGCACTGCTGATGATGTCACATATTACATCACTCATGACATGGTCAGTGACATCACTCATGACATCACTGATGACACCATCCTTGTGACAGAGTGACAGACCTCCTTTCAGTGTAATGGAGCCCTTGAAACACATATTCAAAAATAGAAACTAACATTTTCAAAAAAATGGAGATACCCATACCAGTTACAACAACAAATTCAGTAATTCCACCATCTGTATACACATCCACTCATTCACCAACAGTTCTCCTATATCAGTTCAATGTACTGTGATATATAGCCTGTGTATATATATTATTTTTAAAACTTATGTAATCTGATGATTTGATGTATGATATATTATGTAGATACATTATGTAGATATTTTTATCACTGTTTTTTCACTGTGTATTTTTTGATCTGTATCCTGTGTCTTTTTATGATTCTCAAAAATCGAATAAAAGTGATTGACTGACTGACTGACTGACAATATAGTCACTCATACATATACTCACTCATCATATGTAGTGATGCACCTATACATCCTGTTACACACTGACAGTCATCCAAAAGTTACTCACACACATACTCACACATGCAAATAAACTATTGAACATCCATTTATTTGCATATACAGCTATACACCCACTACCACCTTACTTCTAAGTAAACTTACACATACTTACTCTCTTAAACAATCACTTATAGAAAGACATACTTATTTAAACAGGAACTCTTTCAATCTCTCACTCTCACATATACTCACTTATATACATCAATACTCACATATACTAGCTGTCTTCAAAACACATACAAACAGTGAGTCAGTCACCAACCCATGCAGCCACTTATACACAAAGTGATACACTGATACATGTATTACAATATTTAAAAGTTACTCGCTAATATATGTATTCACTAAGATACACTTAATAAGGCAGTTAACCAATCAATTCTTTAAAAAAAAAAACATCAATTTACACACTTATTTAACCATTTATTCTTCCATCGTCCTTTACAAATACATATATAAAACATATTTATTTTTCAGAAAGACACACATTCACTGGATGGTGTAGTCAGTGATGTCATGAGTGATGTCACTGACCATGTCATGAGTGATATAATATGTGTGTCATCAGCAGTGCATTGCACGCGCAAGTTATAGTGAGTCCAACTAACTATAACGTGGGAATTTCAATGGTTTTATATCAGTAAAATTTCCAGCTAACTATAACTGGTGTGAAACCTATGTTTTTTTCAGTGAATTTAATAGGTTTTTTAAATGCTAATTCCTAACTATAACTGGTGTGAAACCTATGGTTTTTTCAGTGAATATATATATATATATATATATATGTATGTATATATATATATGCATATATATATATATACATATATACACATTACACTTCCACCGTACATCCGCCGAAACGCGTTGGGTTTTGTCTTGGCTTGATGCATTAATACATTCTTTCAAGCTTTTGAAATTGCGTGATTTCGTGGTTGGATTGCATCATTTACATGGCTGTACGGTGGAAGTGAAATGTTCACAGGGTGACCTTGACCCCTGTGATGCACCGACGCTGGAGTGTCCTGGCGAATCAAGGAAGTGGAAAGGCTATATATATATATATATTACCTACTGGCGGTCGCCAGTAGGTAGTTATAGTTAGGATTTTTTTCAATGTTAAATCTCAAAATTCTATTTGGAATAACTTTGGCACCGGTTGACGAATCTGCCTGAAAATTTCCTGAAAATGGCCTCGTCAAGCTCCGGTCCTTCCTTGAAAGTTTGGGGGGGATACGTCAAGCGGGGGCCGAGATAAAAGGGAGGTCCCAAAACACGTTTTCCCCATGTTAATTTCCATAGGGCGGTCGATTTCACTTTTAACCCGAACGGCTGAATGGATTTCCACCAAACTTGGCAAAATTGTAGGGACTGGTAGCCCGATGTGCCTTTGCTATGTCTCAAGATATGTGCTCCAGTGGATTTTGAGTAATTTAGGTTCAAAAAAATATATATATCTATAGGCGCTCTCCGGTGCGCGCACCGGAGTGCGCTCCAGGCGCGCCACGCGACTTGCGCGCAGAAAGCTGATTGGCTCTCAGTTGTCTGTAAACATTCTAAACAGTCCGGAGCGGCCGCCATCTTGTGTCTCGGTAGGATCGAGACACGAGAGGTGGGCAAAACAAAGAGGGAAATGACCATAAGGGGGCAGGGTAGACCCCCCCTTGACCCCCTAGGTTTGATGTGGGGGCTATAAAAGGGCCCCGCAGGGCATTTAAAATATATATTTTTTTTCGTTTTGCGCGGGGGAAGCGCCCGGTACGCGCACCAGGTAGCGCACGGGGAGCGTAAAATGAGGGAAAAAGATGACAGAGTTTTTAAAAAATGAAGTTTTTATTTAGAAATTGGAGGTAGTTCTAAAAAGAACTTTTTTTTCTTATTTTTGTTGTTTTATATTTTTTTTGTGTTTTTTGAACTTTTTGAACTTTTTTTGGCTTTTCAAAACAGTTTTATATTTTTTTTGTATTTTTTTAGGGGGAGAAACAAAAAAAGGGAATTGAAACTGGCTCAACTGGAGCAAAAAAAAAAAAAACACAAAAAATTACTTCTTTTTGGGGCACTTGTGATTATCACCTGCAAGGACGATGAGCTTAACGCTTTTTTCACCATAGGCGATAAGCTTGCCACATGCAGAACAAGTGATTTTAAAATCAGCAAATCTTGGCTGAATCCAAGGCATCATCTCGGATGTTTCTGGTCCTGATGAAGTGGGTTGGTTTGTTTGGGAGGTGGTCCTTGACGACTTGGGGAGGTTACTGGCCAGTTCCCTGAACTCAGCACGAGAGTAGTTGTTTGGGTGCTTTCTGGTCATATGACGAATCATGGTATAGTTACCAAATGAATATTTTTTGTTTGGGTTGCCCCGTGAAAGTTCATCATTGCAGATTAGGCAAGTTACCTTGGGCGCATTAACTTTTTTCTTGCCCTCTGGGATTGAAAAAAACTCCCATATAATGTGTGGCTTGGGTTTGTATGGAGTATTTTCTTCAGGCAGCCATCTTCTCCTACCCTCCTCCTCTTCCTCTTCCTCCTCCTCCTGTTCTTGACCACCAATATATTCTTGAGGTGGTCCTCTTGGTGGTTGTGGTGGTGGTGGTGGGGCAGATGCACCAGCTGCTGCTGCTACTGAAGCCATTATTAATATCAAAAAGGTACAGAGATGTACAAACAGGTCTTCCTCAGTCAAAGGACAAAGTCAGAATAAGGAAAAAAGGTGGGGTCTTTCATCATTTAGAAAAAAAACTGTCCTGAACCAATGAGAAGTGTTATTTTCAGGTCACAAGACCAGGGGCTTCATCATTATGAAACTAAAACTGTTATGAACCAATGAAAAGTGTTATTTTCAGGTCACATGACCCGACGCGCTTACGCTACGCGCCCCCGGGCGCGCCCGGGGGCGCTTCGGGATCGCGTAGCGTAAGTGCGTCGGATGTTTACGTTGCGCGATCGTATTCGCTCGAGTACTTCCGGGTGCGCTTACGCCGTGCGTATCACGCGGACGCGGCTACGCGATACGTCATGATCATGTTTTCGTTCGCGATATTGGCGCTTACTGGACGCTCCTCGGAGCGCGCCCGGGGGCGCTTTATAAAAGTATGCTTTTCGGGGCGCTCCCCGGGAAGCGCACCGGGAGCGCTCCAAAGCAAAACGAAAATTAACTTTGATAAAATATATATTGTGCTACATTGGGCTATATATATATGCCAAAATGCCAAAATGTAACCCAAATGTAGTCCAATGTAGCCCAATGTAGCCCAAAGATGGCCACCAGAGACCAAAAAATGTAAATGTAGCCCAAATTTCAACTAGATGTAGCCCAACTGTAGCCCAATGACAGAATGTACCAGAGTGTTCTAAAGAACAACTAGAGTGCTAACAGTCTTATTTATAAAGTGAGACTTATAGTTAGGAATTAGCATTTCTAAAACCTATGAAATTCACTGAAAAAAACATAGGTTTCACACCAGTTATAGTTAGGAATTAGCATTTAAAAGACCTATGACTCATGACATACTCACTCTACTATTCACTCTACTACTCTCTACTACTCACTCTCTGCTACTCTCTCTACTGCTCTCTACTACTCTCTACTACTCACTCTCTACTCTCTATTACTCACTCTCTACTCTCTACCTCTCTACCTCTCTCTTCTTCTCTCTCTACTAATCTCTACCTCTCTACCGCTACCTCTCTACCTCTCTACCTCTACACCTCTACCTCTCTACCTCTCTCTACACGCACACATATACACATATATGCATATATATATATATGCATATGCATTTATATATATATGTATGTGTATGTATAAAAAAAACAACAAAACATTTTTTTTTTAAACAGCTACTTTTAAAACTGTCATTCTTTTTCCCCATGGTACACTCCCCGGTACGCTTACCGGTGCGCGTACCGGGCGCTCACCCCGCGAAAATCAATTTTTTTTTTTATTTTTTTTTTGCTCCGCGGGGCCCTTTTATGGCCCCCACATCAAACCTAGGGGGTCAAGGGGGGTCTACTCTGCCCCCTTATGGTCATTTCCCTCTTTGTTTTGGCCACCTCTCGTGTCTCGATCCTACCGAGACACAAGATGGCGGCCACTCCGGACTGTTTAGAATGTTTACAGACACCCCAGAGCCAATCAGCTTTCTGCGCGCAAGTCGCGGTAAGCGCCCGGTGCGCGTACCGGTGCGCGTACCGGAGCGCGGCTATAGATATATATATTTTTTTGAACCTTAATTACTCAAAATCCACTGGAGCACATATCTTGAGACATAGCAAAGGCACATCGGGCTACCAGTCCCTACAATTTTGCCAAGTTTGGTGGAAATCCATTCAGCCGTTCGGGCTAAAAGTGAAATCGACCGCCCTATGGAAATTAACATGGGGAAAACGCGTTTTGGGACCCCCCTTTTATCTCGGCCCCCGCTTGACGAATCCCCCCCAAACTTTCAGGGAAGGACCGGAACGCCGCGAGGCCATTTTGAGGAAATTTTGAGGCAGATTCGTCAACCGGCACCAAAGTTATTCCAAATAGAATTTTGAGATTTAACATTGAAAAAAATCCTAACTATAACTACCTACTGGCGACCGCCAGTAGGTAATATATATATATATATATATATATATATATATATATATATATATATATATATATATATATATATATATATATATATATATATATATATATATATATATATATATATATATATATATATATATATATATAAGGCCAGAAACCTATGGTTTTTTCAGTGAATCTACAAGGTTTTGAAAATGCTAATTCTATTAGCGGATAACGTTTAAATATGTTAATATCCTTGTGGGACCACCTGAGCAGCCCTAGGGATCTGATTTTTGATGCATGAACGATGGTTGGATGCATGATGGATGAATGATATATGATATATATATATATATATATATATATATATATATTTATATATAAATATATATATATATATATATATATATATTCACAGAAAAAACCATAGGTTATAGACCATATATAGTTAGGAATTTGCATTTACAAAACCTTGAAAATTCACTGAAAAAACCATAGGTTATAGACCATATATAGTTAGGGATTAGCATTTAAAAAACCTTATTTTACTCGCACAAAACCATTGAAATTCCATATATAGTTAGATGCACTAACTATATATCGCGGACCCGCAATCCACTGCTAATGATGTCACATATTACATCATTCATGACATGGTCAGTGACATCACTGATGACATCACTGATGACATCTCAAATGACATCACTGATGACATCACTGATGACAACACCCAGTGACTGTATGTTTCTGTAAAGTTAAAATATGTCTTACATATTGAAGAATGAGTGGATGTATAAGTGTCTGGATGAAGGATTTAGTAGGTGCATGACTGACTGTATGAGAGAATGATTAAATGTGTCTCACTGAGTGCATGGGTTAGTGATTAAAGTGTCTTAATTTGGCAATCATTATTTATGTTCTTCTGTAAACTGCTGCATGTTTAAATCAGTAGCTATATGAGTAACTATATGGGTTATTGATTGGTTGCCCAAGTATTTGTATGGGAGACTGAGTATGTGTGTGGGTGGCTGGGAGGTGTGTAACTCTGTGCATAGATGTGTGAGCAGTTGATTCCCTAGGTGTATGGGTTCAAAAGTGCATGTAGAAACAACTGTATGGGCAGTTGACTGAGTGCATGAGTGTATTGGGGAGTGAATGGATATCTCAGTGCTACATGTCAAAGTAAGTACATATGTAAAACACAGTACATGTGAGAGTTGACATATATAAAAATCTGTGCATAAGAGCCAGTGAATGTGTGAGTGGCTGTATGGATCATTGTGAACTTGTATCAGGGATTGTATAAGAGAGTAAATATGTGTTAGTATATGTTTGAATAAGTAAGGTGTGTATAACTGTATGGTTGAGGAAATGGAGGTGTGATTGATTCTTTGCATGACTAACTAGGTGTGTGAGTAACTCCATGGATGAGTGACAGTCTGTGAGTGTCTGTTTACACTGAGAGTATCAAAGGTTATATTAGAGTCTGAAGAGGTTCATCGTATTATCACATGAATGATGTCATCAATGATGTGATCAGTAATGTCAAATGAGATGTCATCAGTGATGTCATTTGAGATGTCATCAGTGATGTCATCAGTGATGTCATTTGAGATGTCATCATTGATGTCATCAGTGATGTCATTTGAGATGTCATCAGTGATGTCACTGACCATGTCATGAATCAGTAATATGTGACATGATCAGCAGTGGATTGTGGGTGCGCGATATATAGTTAGTGCAACTAACTATTTGTGCGAATTTCAATGGTTTTGTGCGAGTAAAATAAGGTTTTGTAAATGCTAATCCCTAACTATATATGGTCTATAACCTATGGTTTTTTCAGTGAACTTCAATGGTTTTTTAATATCAAATATCAAAAGCTGTAAAATGTATTCTTATCCTAATTCAAAAATATATTTTATATTTTATTTTTTAAGCAAAGGACCCAGATGCATTTACAGTTTATCACTAACAATGTTCCAGGTTAATGTATTTTCACGGGAAATTAACAACTGTCCTGCAAGTAAAATATTCCTATTTCGAGAAAAAGGGTGTTTCTTCCTCCCATGAGGGAGCCGTTGAGCAAAAGAGGCTCGGCCTGCTGTCTTAGTCACTGATAGGCCTGAATATCGGTTTCTTATCGATCACTTTATGTTGCAGAAGTGGAAAACACAACAGCCCTTGCCCATTTATCTTTACAGCATTCCTGCGTATTATACCTTTTAACCGCCATGTAATCGGGCTGCTTTATTTGACTTGCCTTTTACTGATTCGAAAACAGTGGCTATTATTCAAAACTTTACCAATCTAGGTACTACTACCATGTTTTGTTTTAAAAACCTTTATTGTGAAAATGTCAGTATACAAATAAGGGCCTATAACCACGTGGGCCGGCCACGGAGCAAACTGGAATTGTATATGATGAGGGGACATTTACACTGTAGCAGAACGTAACGGGCGGGCGATTAGGTTGCAAGAACTAAGGTGTCTATCAGTTGCGGAATCGGTAGACGTAAATTTTATAATTAAAGTACGACAGGGCCAGTTACAATAAAATGATCTAGATATACATTTGCGGGCAAGTACCATGGGTGATTTTAATTCGAACTTTCAATAGTACAGTAATCAATAACACATAGAACTTATTATCAATAGGGATGTCCAAACGTTCAATCAGTACTCGTCCCCGCCCGCCATGTGCTTCAAAACTGCATACGTATCTCGTGATATCAAGGCTGGGCAACCAGTACACAACAAGGAGTTGCGAGTCCCATTTATACCGGCGCCATTTTGGGCGAGGCCGGGCAGGTCCAGGATATAGTCAAAATGTCTCCACCAACCAGCGGTCGGACCAGAACCCCTTTCAGGTGTCAAAAAAGCTTCTGTTAAATGACAACAGAAGAGATAGGCAACAAGAACCATCAGTCAAAAGAGGGGAGGGCAAGTTCTTCCCTACCGGGTCACGTTGGGGCTCCACCGGAACTGATTGAATTGGTAGTCTACAGTGTTTCCGGATGTTTCAGACTGAAGCTGGCGTCAGCATGAGAGCACCACCATCTCGTGGCTCCGTCGTGGCCATTCCGCAAGCAATCATGACAGCCGCTCCCCACCGGAAGCCTGCGAAGTCGGGGGCCCCGGTGACTTTTGTAGAATCTTCAAGGCTGAGGGGACGCTTTCGGGAATGGGGCCCATGCCCTAGCAGGCAAGCGTCTGAGTTCCAAGGTGTCCCAGGGCCATTTTAGTGGACCAGGCCCAAATCCGAAGAGCCGGCCGCCATTTTGAGAGTCCTGTGGCAGCCGCCTATTGCTGCTCCGCAAGAGTGGGCGCAATTCAGCTGGATGGTGGGTGAGAAGCTGTGGCCGCAAGAGCGGGCGCAACTCAGCTGGATGGCGGGTGAGGCACTGTGCCGCAAGAGCGGGCGCAACTCAGCTGGATGGCGGCTAAGGCACTGTGCCGCAAGAGCGGGCGCAACTCAGTTGGATGCCAAGGGGCGCCCCACTGCAGCTGAGAAGCCTCCACCTGGGGAGGCGGGGGAGGCCCGTTCGCACCGCCTCCCCCCCGGGGCGCCCCACGCGTCTTTCGGCGCAGCATTGTAGGATGACCAGACCAGTGCGGCAACTTGCTGGACACCACCTCGGTGCCGTCCGGATCTCGGCGCGTTGTGCTGCCTTTGGCCTATTCGCACAACGGTCTGCTACTGACGTCGCCTCACAGGCCGACGGATTTTGTAGGCTTTTTATAGCCAAAAGCCGACTAAAAGACAGCCCAAAGCAGCCCATTGTTGCTACTCCGGGGAGGGAGGGGCAGGGACAGTGTCAAGTGTACGGTGAATGCTTTGAGATGGATGTTGCAGCAGGCTACCATGTAAATAGTTGTTTAAAATGTTTTTTTTTTAACGTGTTTACTTTGTTGGAGCATTGTATATATTTATAAGTTATTAAAGTGTTATAATCCTACTACTTTGTTGGAGTGCTATATATTTGTAATGTGGCAACGAGCACAAAGATGTTACTGTATAACCAGAAAAAGACATAGTCCAATTGTGCGTGATCTAGTCCAATCTGGTGACGCCGATAGAGGGTATCAGCAGACTTTCATTTGTATAGGGTTTGTCGAATATTGGCCGGGGTGGGTGGTAGGGCAGGCATGCTTAGGCAGCGAGGGAGGAGGAGCCGAACTACCTCGTGGCCATCCTGACCGCGAGCTTGGCTCCTCCCCCTGGTTTCATACTTTTGCGGAGGGCTATTTCCTGGTGTTTCTTGTTTTAGCAGGGTCAGAAAGGATCCTATCAGTGGCCTACTGATTTTGTTCGATTCCTTTCGTTTTGCAATAATTTGCTAGGAAGGTACCGTGGCTAATCCGTATTTTATATATATGTCCTCTAGGCATGGGCGGAAAATCCGTTCCGCTCGCGGATTTTGCGGATTTTCGGGAAATTCGCAATCCGCGAGATTCGCGAATCTCCCGCAAAATCCGCAAATCCGCGAGCAGCGGATTTTGCTCGCACTGCTCGCACTGTTCGCGTGAGTTCGCGCCCCGCGAATAAGTGCAAAATTGCAGAAATACGATCTTAGCAAAACTGAAAGTAACTACTTACCAGGTTCAAAAGTTCAGGCTCATCATTAGTAGCCATTTCCTGTAGTGCTTCCTGAGGGGCCCCTCCGGAGTTCAGTTGCCAGTTGAAACTATTATGTGACCCTGCTCTGAACCTCAGAATAGTTACACATATGCCACAAAGGTCCTGAATTACAGCTAAGGGAGACAAGCAGGAGCCAGGCTGGAAGTTAAAATCCATTAATCAGCCCCTAATTCATTATTGTCAGTTGGGGCAGGGCAGGTGTTGTAACTAATTTTGCAACAATGAAAGCACTTAGCAAGTGCAAAAGATCGCTAATCAGGGCGCACTAAGGAAGCAGGTGCCAGCTATTCTGTGACACATTAATCAGCCCCAAATTAATTCAGGTCACTTGAGGCAGGGAAGGTGTGCTTTGCTTTGCCGAAAATAATGTACACTGGACAACCAGAGGGTGTGGTGATGAAACAGAGGGTGGCATGGGTGGGCCAGAGGGTGGCATGAGTAGTCAGAGAGTGGCAGTGGTGACAGAGAGTGGCAGTGATGAAGAAGAGTGTCCCAAACAGGCTGGACACGTAGAAACAACAAGTTCGCAAAACTTGCGACCCGACAGGTAAGTTCGCAAATTGCGAAATTGTAAAAACCCTCGCGAACTGGCAGAAACACGGGCGAACACAAAAAAAAAAAAATCTGCAAATTTGCGGGAATTCGCGGATTTTGCGGATTGCAAATCCGCAAATCCGCAAAATTCGCGAACGCGAGATCCGCAAAATTCGCTCATGCTTAATGTCCTCTTTATTAGGGGTGCCCTCCGGTGGGGCCGGACAAGCTACCTCTAATAAATGGTCCGGGTAGAACCAATTACCAACAAGTGGGGAGAAGATAGGCATTACAGATTACAAAAGGGGGGACAAGGGTCCGCACTACCTATCTTACAGTAAGAATCACCATTGCTCCCCCCCCCCCCGACTGACACCCTCCTTTGCCTCAGCTTGGATCATCATTTGCTTAAGTGTTCGAAGACCCCACCGTGAGTATAAGCACAACCGGGGCCTTACTGCACACCCTGAGAAAAACTACGCAGCAAGACAATCTCTACCTTCTCCCTTTTCCATGTTCCAACGCTTTGAAATGAACAATATATTTACTCGCAGTGACTAAATGGCAGTCAACACTTCCTGATTTCCTTCGAATCGAACATTAACAGACGTCACGCAGCAAAAAAAAATTCCGCTCATGCGCAGCCGCTGGAAGACATGTATCAACATATATGAGCCTCCTCAGCCACCCTTAGAAAACCTAGGGGGTCAGGATATGTCTCCCGTGCCCCCTTATACCCATTTCCCACATTGTTTTTCATCCATCTTGTGATTTAATTAAAACAAAACACAAAATGGCGAACTCCCGTTACGCTACCGGTGAGCGACCCAGTTCGCGTACCGGGAAGCGCTTCTACCGCGAAGAATCAACATTTTTTTTTTTGCCCCACGGGACCCTTTAATAACACCAACATCATTCCTAGGGGGTCAAGAGGGGTCTACCTTGCCCCCTTTCATTAAATTCCCCCTTCGTTTTTCTCCTCCTCTTGTCTCTTGATCCTACCGAGAGAAAAGATAGCGGCCGGTCCGGAGTGTTTAGAATGTTGACAGACACCGGAGAGCCAATCAGCTTCGCTTCGCGAAGTTCCGTTACGCGTCAGGTACGCGAACCGGGGCGCTAACCGGAGCGCTGTCACAGATATATCTGTTTTTTAAAACGTTAATTTCTCAAAATCCACTGGAGCACATATATTGAGACATAGCAAAGGCACGTCGGGCAAACCATATCTACAATTTTGCCAAGTTTCGTGTAAATCCATTCAGCCGTTCGAGCTAAAAGTGAGTCCAACCGCCCTATGGAAAACTCAATGTTAAAAACGCGTTTTGGGACCCCCCTTTTTTCTCGGCCCCCCCTTGACGAAACCCCCCTAAACTTTCAGGGGCTGCTCAGAAACAAAATGTGCCACTTTCCTGAAAATTGCAGCCAATTCCGTGCACAAACGCCAAAGTTATTCCACATAGAATTTTCAAAAATCCTAACTATATATACCTACTGGTGAACGCCAGTAGGTAATATACATACATATATATGGGTGTGTGTGAATAATCATCGTCCAACTCTCCGAACTGAAAGGTTAAACACAGGTACAGACCACAACCTACCTCAGTTTTCATGCAACTTGACATGGCGCGTTTCGGTCCTATTTCCACAACCTTGATCACATGACACGCTAAGACACACATTTTATTTAAATAGAGGCGCAATGTACCCTCCTCCCTAATCAGCCAATGACGTCACATAATGAAACTGAACAACATACTACTGTGATCAGGAATGAACATGTTGATTAACAGGTAGAAGGCATACTACTTCTGATACAATAAATTAATACAAATAGGTAGACAAAATACACATAGTTAATAATATTTTACAATGTTATTATGTAAAGTGTTAAATGTATCCTGATCATCAAAACATTGTGTGGAGCATTGGCTGACTACATAGGGGGCTCGAGGCAAATTATCCTAAAAAAAAATACCAAAGTGCAAGTGCTTAAAAAAGTAAAATATAATTAATCGGAGAGACGGGGTCTGCCCCTAATCCCTCTGCCACAATTAAACTCATATTTGGGCCCAAAGGTAAATTTATAATAGTGCAATTAAAAAGAGAGACTTTAGCAGATTCAGTTGAATGGGCAATACTCTGTTGTGGATGATGTCCTAGACCCAACACCAACTGCTGGGGAAAACAACTGTTTCCATGCTAACTATTTGTGCCAGATATAATAAAATGGCCACAGTATATAGTGATTAAATGGTCTTACGTTTGCTGTGACTGGCTAAATTGTCAAAAAGTTCCTGGAAACCTCTGCTGCTACTATTTGTTACCTATTTTAAAAATGGTTTAAAAAGTTTTTTCAAAATATCTGTCATAGTGATACTAAAGTGCAAGTGCAATGAAATATCTTGACATACATCATATACGTAACTAGTAATCAATAAAAACAATGTACAAGACAAGTAACGTGTACACAACAAGGTAAACCAGTCTGAATTACTCCCACCTCTGGGACGGTCTAAAGTGCAAGTGCATTAGTGTTTATCTAGCAGCATGTACATTCCAAATAAGTACTAATAAATAGTATATGTGCAAAATTGGCAACATAACAGTGGGCAGTAATATAACAGCATAGGAAGAACAGTAAACAGAGAATGTCATCACATATAATCAAACATTTATGTAAGATGAAAGTACATGAGCAGCCAACAACCATCAGTAACATAGGCTCTCAATTGATAAAAGTGCAAAAAAAAGCATGTGTGCAAAAAAAAGCAGGAGAATAGCAGCAAAGACATGGCAAAGGATATTGATAATGGAACTCACAGATACAAAAAGGTATACACCAATGGTAACAATAATAAGAGGGTGATTTTGGTAGATTTAAGTAAAACCACCATGCTGCATCATAAAAACCATCTAAAATTCCAGAAACAGAGCCCAGATAAAAACGAAATAAAAAACAAAAGGTTAAAATCAGGCTAAACCAGGCTAAACCAGGGCACGAACGGCTAAAAGAACAGTAAAAATTATGCACGCACCTAGAGTCACCTAACTCGATTAAGGCTAGATATGATCAAGAAATGAACACACCAGACTCATATGAAGTTGTGCAGATCCTCTCCTGTGTTGAGCCCATTAGACATCTTGGTTTCAAGTAAAAGTTTGTAATGAGATTCCAGTTGTCTCAGTCATTTCTCTCTATTACCACCTTTAGTCCATTTAGGTACTGCATTTATGATAAAATATCTTAATTCATTCATGTTGTTCTGGTGAATTAGTTTGAAATGTCGTACCACAGGGTAACTAGAGTCCGAGTTCACGATAGCACGAAGGTGTTGTGAGATAGGGGAAAATACCTGTAACTTCGTGCTACCAACATATTTCAACTTGCACAAACACTCAACTACATATACTGCATGATCTGCATGTGAAAAGACCTGTTATTTTGGTGGAATTAGGATCATAGGCATTAGTGAACTCAAACATTGTGGTACCAAATTTACAGGCCCTACATGGACTACACTTAAAAAAACCTGTGCATTTAGAAAGCCATATGTCTGTCTTTGTTATCTCTGGGCTAGTTCTAACAAGGGCATCCCTCATAGTGGGAGCCCGCCTGAACGTGATTTGAGGTAGATTAGGCACCAGTTGGGACATTGTAAAATCAGTTTGGACGATAAGCCAGTTCTGATAAATAACCTTTCGTATCTCTTTATCCTGACTACAAAAGGTAGTAATCAACTAAATAGGAGCTAGTTCCGAGGATCTGGTGTTGGTATTGTTAATCACTGTACGCATAGTTTTGTTGGAAACTGTTCCCAGATACTCTCTGCGATTCATACTATTAGCTTTAGACAAAACCTGGTTCAAATCTTTACTTTTGTAACCACGGGCTAAAAATCTGTGAAAGGATTCATTCTGACATCTCACCAGGTCACTGTTGGAACTACAGATTTGCCTTATGCGTATACATTTCCCATAAGGGATACTTTATAATTGATTATGAGGGTGAGAGCTCTGGGCATGCAGCATTGAGTTATCCGCTGTAACTTTTCTGTGCAGGTTGGTTTGTAACCTACTGTTCTCAATGTACAATTCTACATCCAAAACTTTAACTTTTTCTTCACTAATCTGAGCAGTAAATTCAAGGTTTAAATTGTTGTTATTTACACATTTCACAAATGCATTGGCTGATTCAAACAACCCGTTCCAGATAAAAAAAATTTCATCAATGAATCGCCATCATCTAATGACATGGGCTTCATACAATTCGCTGTGGGTCAGCTGGGCGAGAAGCAATCCCCCATAACCATACCACGCTGCTGCTGGAATGTGAATTCGTTATTATTTAAACATTGTTCAATCATGTGTAATACCATTGTGTTGTGCTGGTAAAAGACGATTTTTCTTTTTTCCAAATAACATTTTACCGTGTTTAGTCCATCAATGTGTCTTATACTTGTGTACAAAGGGTGGATGTCCATGACAATAAGCAGATATTCTTCATGCCAATGAATCGATTATTCAGTGGATAAAAAATGCCCAGTGTCCTTAATATAAGAAGGCAGCTCCTCAACAAATTCATGCAAGAAAAAGTCCATGTATTTAGACATGGCTTCAAACAGACTCCTCTGTGCTGATATAATTGGCCTTCCAGCGGTGGGCATTAATTGTTTATGTACTTCAGAGATGAAGTACATACCTGTGTAGTAGGAAAATCAACTTTTAAAAAGCAATACTCATTTTTGTTCAACAACCCATCCCTCTTCCATTGGCCAAGTACCTTGTGGATCAATTCCTTTAGTTGTTTCATATCATTAGTTGTGTCTTTTCTATAACAAGAGGTATCATTAAGATGATGGTATGCCTCTTGTAAGTATTGGGTTTACGGCCATAGTACTGTATTGCCCCCTTTGACAGACTTGGTTACAATTATATCAGGCTTTTCTGTTAGCTTCTTCATTAAGGCAGAATACTGAGTATCCCTGTAGGAATGTTGTTTCATCTTTGCCAATACTTGGCGGTGGAGAGCTTTCAGGTCATTAATACCACAGTCGATGAATGTGTTGATAGCATCTTTAGGCATGAGAGAGACAAAGGTGGGTGGTGGACGGAATGGGCTTGGGGCAGGCAGATTACCAGAGGGTCCAAGATTTGCTAACTGGGCTTGTGGTCCACAGGCATTGTCATCATGATTATCCACAAGAGCATGAATAGTTTCAGATTAGCAATGTCACCTACTTGTAGCTTATTGCTGGGTTTGTCAATTTCTAAGATGTTCGAAGCAGTGGTCGTAGCTTTGCTTAATTTGAAGCGTTTTAGAAGTTTTAACTTCTGTATAAATTTGAAAATGTCAATTCTGGTTTGAACATATTTGAACCGATTAGGTGGGCAAGACGACAGACCTAATGACGATAGTTGAATTTCTGCTGCAATAGGATTGAAATTGGTTAAGTTGATGACAGTATTGTCCACATATGTTTATTGCTCACTATTTAGTTTTTCTTTTTTGTGTTGCGCCATCTGCCCCTGTAGCTTCCTGATTTTGCATTGGCACCTTTGCTTTCTGCATGTGTTCCTCCGTCTGTGCTTCTTTTCGCCTGATTGTTCTGCCGCAATATTTGGCGGCGGTGCATCACTAAAAAACACAGTTCTTCTGATGGTGAGAAACTACTCGGTGTTGACAATGGTATATTACTTAGACCACTATCATCTGATCCTGTGCTACTGGCTGCAGAACTCAGATCTTTCTCACATATTTCAATGTTACGCAAGGTGGTGGTAGTAGGTGAAAAACCTTTAGGCCCCATTGCCTGTCTTTTAGCTATATCAAATTTGGGTGCAAAGGTGAATATTCTACCTGATTTATAATCTTTTTTGTCCCTTGCAAATTTGTAAATTTTGCGGGCTTTAATTGTTTCCTCATGCTTTTGGAGGCTTATATCGATTTCGGCTCTTCTTTTTCTTATATAATCTGGTTGTTCATGGGCCGCCAGTATAGTATTGAGGGAATCAATTTGTTTTATTAGTTCCTCTCTATCAATTGCAGCATATTTAATCAATATGGTAACCATATTCATGGAGGCTTCAAGATTGTTCATGGCCCACCATTTGGTCAGCTCATTGCGGAGAAGCTTCTCTAAAGTTTTTAGATGCGTTTTTAGATCACTCGTAGTTTTAGGATTATTCTTGTTACTGACCCTGGTGTCTCGTCCATTTCAGCCAATTTCTCAAAAAGTGTATCTACTATAGCTTCTCGATCTCGTAGTGCGCCTGCCTTGGTAGACGTGATCAACGGAACAAAAGTTAATTAAGCACTTGGGATGCTGGCTCCAATAACGGAAAAGTGTTCCCTTGCGTTTACCACACTGTCCCTGCTACCCGCATATGCCAAAGAACACTGCCTGAAGGCCCCCTTTACTACTTTTTCGTTTCAGTCTGGGACCAGAGAGTCCCTTTGCCACCTGACTGAAGCTGAATACTATCAGCATAATAGGTAAGACTACCGCCATGGTACTATGTACGTACTTAACGTTGTTAAGATCACGACCCTCATCGTATGAATTCACGTTGCACTAAGCAGGCTGCCCTACACTTTTCTGACTAAGAAAGTCTCTATTTAACATCACGGCCAGCCCCCCCTTTTTTAAATGTTAGACCACCAACAGTAACTAAAAGTAAATCCTCCTAAGAAGCTAAAAACACCACGTATTTCCCCAGAGCACTTTACCAGTTCTTATTATTTTTCTTTACTCACATTAAGTAATCCTCCACAAATGTTGAGAGATCGCCTGAATGCTATATATGCACCCGTAAGAATAAATTCCTAATATAGAATTTTTTCCCCCTCCTTTTTTCAGAAAATTGTCGGAAAAGCGAAAATTTAGTATAATATTACTACACAAATAGTGTTAGTAACCACTACCTACTTTTTGTTTTTTGTGTTCTGTATTTGTCCTGACGAATGCTCCGTAGACCCGGCTGGGCGACATGGAGCAGAAACATGTTGACGCTATTTTTAAAAAGGTATAAAGAGATCCATTAACTCGACCTCAAACTATACCACAACTATTTTTAATAGCGATACTCCACCTTTTATTAAAATTACCTTTGGTGCAGTATATGCTTTTTATCATTTTTTCTGGGTGCCCCACATCCCTCTTCCCTTATCTCTGGACACTGCTACTAGCGCCAGAGGTTGCCTCGGGTTGAGGCTTGGCATATAGCACGTTGTTGGTTCACTCGATGATAAATGCCATAACGCGTGTGAGGGGCGGAAGAAAAACATACACCGCACTACTAACACCGCGTTTATGAGAGTGTTCCATCTTAACCAATGGTTAAGTAGTATCAAGTGTCCATTCTTCCTTTGATAAACTATGCTGTAATGGCCCATTCTTACCACCAAAGCATAGGATGGTCCGTTGGCATCCTCCCACTCCTCTTGAACCTTCCGTCTTTGTTAGTGCTGCCGGGGCTCCCAGAACAACACAATTACGGCTGCAGGGGGCTGGCTTGCGAAGAACTCCTACCGGGTCACACAATATCACACATAGATGTATGTCTGTGTCTATATGTGCATGCACACACACACAAACAAAAAGATATAGCACCTGTTTCCCTTCTGAAGCAGGGAAAGGGAGCTTATATAAGAATCTTAGTCCCTAATGCTTAGGTTACAGGATGGCAATAGCCTTGAAATAAGTAAACTAACATGTAAAGTAAATTATTTTCATGATAGAGACATTGCAGTGGATCCCAGTGATATACTTTATGATCTTAGTAGACTTGAGAGATATTTACTTTCATGCCAGTTACTGAAAGATCGTCAGCGCTACCTCAAATTTGTTTTCAAAGAAATTACTTAAAATTTCAGAGGTTACCTTTCTGCCTTAGATCTGATCTCAGGTTGTTTAAAAACATAGCAACACTGGTAGTGGCTGCTCCAAATCTACAAGGCTGGTCTCTATTTTATTACAAGCACCACTGCTTCCTACATGCATGTACAAAGTCTAAGACAGAACAACAACTAGACACTGTGTACAACTGACAAAACTTATTTTGCTCCTCAATGTTCATAAGTAGCTGTTTGTTTTGTCACAGGAGTCAATCTTCATAGATATGCGGTTCAGAACAGGTATAAACTTGCCACTTTTACCGGAAACAAGGGCAATCAAGATCCATTATGTAAAGAGGAATCGTGTTTGGATTAGATCAAGCCTGGTAATGGTTTTTTGTCTTAAAATACTAGAGCTCATGGCCTTGTTCATGTTCACAGTTCTTTGGGATGTTCTTCATACATGCCCTCATGTGGATTGGATGAGTTTAGGGGGCTTTGTTCACCTTATGAAACTATCATTCCTCCATTTGGAGAGATCTGATGACATTGTTCAAGTCCCTCAGGAAAAGGTTTAAACTAAATCACCATGTTTTGAACAATGTCTTAACTGTTCACCACCAGCGGGCAATGATATCCTCTTTCCAGAGGTTAGTGGGACAAATGCTTGACTGCTGGGTGGAGGGGCTTCAGATTTTATTGAATACATTCCACATCAGGAGAGCGTACAATTTTTTGACTGACTCTAAGCGGGATATTTCCATCCTCCCTGGATTTATTTCTGTTTTTCCAGAGTTTTCATGAGATTTGCAGAAGATTTGTGACTCCAGAGATAGATATTTTTGCATCCAGCAACAATGCTCAGGTTCCTCTCTTCTGTGCAATGAGTTAGATATATGGCACATGGGGATGGATGATCTGTCTATGTTTTGGATTCCGACTCTTCTCTATGCCTACCCTCCATTTCTTCTTGCAAGGGTGTTAATCAGATTCTAGGGGGAGGAAATGGAAATGATCCAGGAGGTCTTGCTTCTCAATGTTAAAATCCATGACAACCCAAACTGTTTTATGAATTCTTCCCTCACCTTCTCACCTTCATCCCTTGAAGTTACCAAGCTCAGACAGGTTAGTGTTGTCAGTTTAGAGGTTGCAAGCAGGGGCATTGAACAAAACATTCTCTCTTTTTACCTAGCTGAGGGTAAACATTAAAATCCTATATTAGTCATTGAAGGTTTTTTCAGTGATGACAGGGGCCCCATGAGGAAGTTCCTATTACAGCTGATTTGCTGTGATTTTTCAGTTTTTTTGTGATGTTTTTAATTTTAATTTGGCTTCATCAATGTGTTATCAATGCTTAAATATGAGTACACTACTAATATAATACTTAGAGTTCCATGTGGATCAATACAGAAAAGAGAATGTTCCAAAGGTTTTTTTTTGTCCAAACCTACTGTAAAACCTTTGGTTCCAGCGTTGAAGTCTTCCTTTAAGTCCGTATGAGCATCTGGCTTCGATGGGTGTTAAATGTTTGATTATGAAGATAGTCCTTCTAGTGAAGGTTACTTCTGCTGGAAGAGCTGGGTAGTGGGAAGGCCTTTCCGTACCACCGGCCCATGTAGGTAAGAGTTTTGGGGACAGGTTGTGGGGGATTCGAAAGATGACCTGGGGAAAAATTAAATAAATAATTTACTTTCCCTCGTTGTCGTCTATCGAAATGCCCCCCACTAGCCCCACATACCTCCTTCTCTCTGTATATCATGGGAAGTGGCTTCTTCTTTTCATGGATCGCAGGAAGTAATCTTACCAAAGTCGTTTTAATCATCTACCTTCTATGTCTTGATGTGGTTAGGGCTCTAACCATATATTTACATTGATCTCAAGATTCCAGCAGTGTGATAAGTTGCTTGTGAACTTTGGAAGATTGGGTAAAAAAAGGCAGATATTCCTCTTCTCATAGATATCTTGAGGTAAATCAACCTAGCATTCTTATGCAGAGTTTATAGGGGCCCCCTTTTTTTAAATTTAAAGAGTTGCTACCGGGGTAAATCCTCATACCATTGTTAAACAATATAGTTTTCATAGGCTTCAGAGTATTGGCAAGAATTTCAATGCTTCTCCTGTTAGGATTTGTTATATCTTAATTAGTTGTAGGTTTTATTAAATCACAGGGTGTGCATTGGAATCTTCTATTATTAATTTTTTACAAAGTTTATACGTAGGCTTTTTTATTCCTGATTAATGAGTACAGGGATAATAGCGAGGGACATAGGGGTAATGGCCTGATTAGTTCATCGTAATTGCTATTACTCCTAGCCTTACTCATCCCAGTCATTACTATATACCCTTCCTCCCTCATTTGATGGCCTTTGTCTAGGCTTGGCATTTCAGGAGAAAGCTAGGTATGCAAGCAAATTGACATCACTAGTTTGGGTGGGCATGCTTCAATTCAGCATTTCATATTGTTTCCTGCCTCAAGGAGGTGAGATGAACTCTTTTGTAATGATTGGGACTAGTGCGAGTAGGACTAGGAGTAATAAAGTTTATCAGTACATAATCCAGCTACAATTAACATTCTGCTATTATCGTTTGAGTATGTTTATTGGCCTATTATCAGCAATTTGTTAAACCTCAAATGAAACTAATACAGTGGTGATTTCAAAAACTATTGTTACAGGCAACTATAACCTACCTTATGTCAGAGAAATAATGAAGGGGTGATATATATATGATTCACTCAACCATGCACCTAGCTCTGTTGTGGTCACATAATAATAGTCAGCCATAGGAAATGAAGTTTCTACTCACAGCTCACGGGGGCAATGCATGGGGGTATACTGTAAACTGATACATCACCACAATGCTTGCATTATGTGTGTTCTCTTCATAGCCTGAAGGGGGAAGTCAAACTTGAGTCAGGATCAATATGGGAATGCATCCCAGATGGTCATAATATGTAAAAATCTTAATTTATCTGCTAGATCAGGGGCTTAATTTATCTGCTGTACTTGAGCTACCATCGTAGTCATACATACTAACCGCATGTACAGGGTGGGTGTTGTATTCTTCATCCAGTGACACAGAATGCATCTTTACCACTAGGGCAGGGTCTATCCATTATTTCTTATGATGATTTAGTCAAGGTTTGTTTTTGTCTTGTGTGTAATGCAGAACTGCAGGAGCTGCAGACAGGTCAAAGGCAAGGGATAGTTTCCTTGATGGTTTGTCATACTTTTGACTTGTACTTTTGATTTTTGGGGCATGACTATAGCATAATCAGGTTGGCGGCATTTTGCCAATATATGGAGGCAGACACAAATTTTGAGGTATGTAGCCTGGTAGATGTTGTATGCCAGACAAGGAGGATCTTAAAATAACTATATTTTAGCCCAGTCTCCCAAAGGCCTCTATCATGTGTTGACAGGAGATGAGACCAGTCCTTCCGAGAGTACTGTAATTGCAAAGTTCATTGTCACTTACTGCATAAGAGTTGTTCTAAGGGGGCTCTGAAAACTTTTGATTTCAGGAGATCATAAATCCCCACTTTCAATTTCTTTTAGTGTCCCCATTCGACTAGTTAGATATGCAGCAATAAGGGACTGAAGCTCTGTTTAAAGATGTTATGCTGTGACTATAAACATTGTCTGATTTGGGGATGTCTCCAAAAGTTAATTCTGCAAAGGGCTTTAGTGATCCATCAGTTCTCAGGTGCTAACTTCTGGTATGCCTTTGTCTCTCCAGTCTGACCATATACAAAGTGATCTGGGTATGGTAATAGTTTCTTTTATGGTTTGGAAAGAAGGGGACCCCTACGGAAAGCAACAAAACTTGCTATCTGTAGGGAGAATTACATGAAGGCTAAAAAAAAACAGCTAGATATAAGTTCTATACTTACTGTTGGTAATTCAGTGCAAGCTATACATTTAATAACATACATGACTATGAAAGTGCAAGGCAGAAAATATCTACACAAACATAACAGGAATAGTTTATATTAGTCAACAATATTTTTTTTATTTACATTTTTTAATCTGAATAAAGATTAATTTCATATTTGTATGGGTCAATTTTCAGATGATTCATTTGATAACTTAATTCAGTAATCTTTGAATAATTGTTGATTCCTCTATACAATATAATAATGCACAATCATGGAACGTATATCTAAAAATATGTCATTCTAAAAATATAACTGTATGAGACATGGAGAAGGCAAATTGTGAAAACCTTTCCAAGGTAGGCGGTAGGTATAAGTACTACGCGTGTTTCTGCATTATTGCCGTCATCAGGAAAAACCATCTCAACTGTCTCTATTGTGATTGGGGGCAGTAGCACCCTATCTGATAGTGAGCGCTTCTATGTAGGCAAAGAATTATCTGTATAATAAAGAAGTTGAGAAGTGTTTATAATGTCTACAAAAGTATGGAATCGTTTCCTTCGACGTTGTCTGTCAGAGAATGGAACATTTGCATTTTGCCATTGTCAGATCCTCATGTCCAAAATGTACTGGCGGTGGTATTTGGATGACATTTTGGATCAATGTGTTTGATATATTTGCAAGATATATTGGCTTATTACGTTTTTTTCTTCCTATCAGGTATCAATATTTTCAATAAAGATGGATACAATTATATTTCTGGTCCCTGGTATTCACTAGCAGGCGTATCTGGCATCAAATGCAGGTGTCTCCTCAGTACGCTGAATCTTTGTTAACCCAAAAAAGACAAATATTAACTATTCCTGTTATGATTGTGTATATATTTTCTACCTTGCACTTTCAGAGACATTTATGTTATTGAATTTATAGCCTGTACTGAATTACCAAAGTGCACGATTCCACCTGAACTACCTGAGAAAATTTAAACCCTTCATCTCAGAGGCTGATCTTGCAATACAATACCTAGTTATATCTAGGATTGAATATGGCTGAACCACATTAGCTGGCTTACCAAAAACGTCCACAGGGCCACTAAAAGCTTACCTCAATGCAGCGACAAGACTCATCACGGGATCGAGAAAATTTGATCATATATCCCCTCACTTAAAAGCACTAAACTGGCTACCCTCTGAAGCCAGAATTCGACTAAAGATAGCATGTATTACCCATAAAGCGCTTCACTACAACACGCCAAGATACCTAGCCAAGAAAATTGAGCTATCCGGAGGTAACAGACCAGCTAGGAGTGCCAGGGAGTTGCTGCTGCGGCCAGCCATTTTTAGAAAGAAAAAAACTTATGACAGAGCGTTCTCAGGAGCCGCCCCCAGAATATGGAACTCACTCCCACCAAGCATTAGGAAGATTCAGAATGCTGTAACATTTAAGCGGGAAGTGAAGAGCTTCTTGATGAGTAAATACCTTACACAGGTTTAATGAACATGGTTACGACCAAGTGCAGCTCTACTTCAGAACACTCACGCCTCCAGAAGGGAAGCTTCAACAGGAAGAAGTTGTAAGATATTCAACGATATGAGACGGGTGGTACTATTGAGGCTGGCGTCACTACTGGAACTAAGCTATACACTAAATGCTACCTCATATCAATGTGAACCTATATACTACCTCCCATCCTATAGCCATTTAATTTTCTACCTCATACTTGTTCACGGAAATAGAATATGATATAAGTTAGCCTCGATACATTTATCTTTCATATTTACCTCACTTATTAAAGCCATATAATTTTCTACCTCAGACATGTTTAAGTAGTTAGATTATGATTTAAATCAGCCTCTATACATTTATCTTCCATAGGTATAATTTTCTACCCCATACAGGTCTGCCTAGATAGATTGTGTTATAAGTGTGACTAACCGACCTCTTAATGCATAATGGTATGTCGGAGGGTTATCTATCAATACACACCGCCCAAAACCCTATAAGCATCCACCTCATATTTGTGTTTTGTGATCATTGTTGACTGTATGTATTAATCCTTAATCTGCTCTTTATGTGAAGCGCTCTGATACCTACGGGTCTTGTTCGCGCTATACAAAACTTTCTAATAAATAAATAAATAATAAATACCATAATTGCGCCTTAGGAAGCAGCAAGCTGTCCCCTGTTAGAAGGTCATTTGTCAAGAACCAGACAAGGTGCATTTCCAGAATTGTGTTTTGAGGATCTTTTATGGTATTGGGACCTGCATAAACAATGCAGAGTCTGTGCTTTCCTTTATAGAGCTGTGTTTCATGCTTGACCCACTTTGATATTTCGTTGTGTGGATTTAAATGGTAAGCCACTTGGCAAAGATGTTGCACTCTGAAGTACGTACGCATGTGTGGAAGCCGTAGACCTTCCAAAGTAGTATCTGCATATAGTTTTGACAAAGCAAATTCAGAGAGGGGGTGCCTTCTTCTATTATTTTGATACTGACACATCTTCCATTTGCCTTAAAAGGGAATGATGCATGTATTAATATTTGTCTTTGCATTCCCCCTAGTGAGCAGACTGGGATTCTATGACTTATCACAAGCTTTTCTTGGGAGGATCCTTGAAAATATGATACTACTAAAACAGTCATTCTTTTCATTTGTTTGCATAGGAGCGCAAAAGGTGGCCTCATTTATTGACACGTTAGAGGCATTTTAGGAAACATTTCAAAATTGAAAATTAGTGAATAGCCAGCGTAAATTTCAATGCGACTTGGGTTGACAGAAAAAAATACATAGCATTGACAAAGCTGGATGACCTTCAAAACGTGTTTGTTGTTGTCAACAATTGGATTGTATTAGGATCCGAGACTGACATTTTAGAGCATTAGAATAGATGTTATGATACTGTGGAGCACAGGAACATTTTGGCTAGAAATAATCTATGGATGTTTTATTCTGTAATACTGTAACTATAAACGTTAACTACTTTCTGTGAGAATTGTGCTGTTACTATCGCTTTACGTGCTTCCTGCAAATCCAAAAGTCTACTTTTCTTACTTTATTTGACCCTTTGAGACTTTGTTTTGTCTCATTTTCATTGCATTTTTAATTAATCAATCAATAAAGATCACTATCACATGCAAAGAAAACGATAGAACTGCATCATGTTTCTTTATGTTCATGAAAAATTGTTTTTGAACGATAGTCCAATGACATGGTAATCCATATTCTATGCAGTTTAGTCTACATATATAAACAATTGTATTTGACAAACAACTCATTCTTTGTAAATAAAAAAAACTCTGTTCTATCAAGGTGAATTTTGCTAATTACAATCCCACCGAATTGCATAGATTTTGTTTCTCCTAATTGAAATCATTTTGATTTCATCTTTATTAGCTATAAAAGTTCCTCCTGATATTCTAAAATTTTTTTTTTACTCGCCTACATTTTTACTGGAGTTTAGTCCTTAGAGCAGGATTATAATTATTAGAAATGCAAGTTAGAAACAACAGAACGCCAGCCAATTCTTTTCATTCCAAAAGTGTATTAATTTTTTTAATAGTATTTTTTGTTTCATAGAGAACACTTAAACATTGGAATAATGTTTTGAAGAATAAGTTATGTTGGTCGTGATTGATGATAAACGTACACTTTTTTGCACCAGTGGAGAAGAATTCCCACATATTTGTGTAGAGTATTCACAGTCATAAAATTAATATTAGAAAATGTTAACCCTTGAGTTTGCGAATACATTAAAAATATTAAAAACAAAAGTGTTTATTTACCTTTGTGAATCAGGTCCCTGGTGTTTTGAAGTTCCATCTACCATCGTTCTACGGTACATAATATGCATGGAAGGGGTCCCATTTAAAATACTGTGAATGGTACTATGCGGAAACATTAGTTGAATTTGGAATATGATGCATTACATATGCTATGGCTTATAAGTGAAGCTTTAAAAGTAATGATTGGTTTAAAATTCAATTCTGGTGCAAACCACATATCAAACAATTGTTTAGGTACCCATGCTATAGCGTAAGTGCAGCTGTGAAAGCTGTAATAGAATATAAGTAAGGTACTATTTTTATTCCAATGCCCTGGACACCCCAATACACTGGTTTATATTACGGTACCCAGGACAATTTTAAACAGTAAATCCTTTTAAAAACACATAGGTGGTCCGAAATTCATGAATAAAGACAAATATGAAACGCAATGATGTGATGAAAAGACATAGAAAATCGCTTTGCACAAACATCATTTCACCAGTAGTTGTTCAGTCGTCTCATTTGAGCTTTAAACTTTTGATAAAGATGAGTCCAGAAGACCCTACCTTGAGGATGCGGAATAAAATGGAGTAGAAAGGATGACATATTTGCTGTGTACTTTCTTAATAATGTAAATTGAGCTATGATTCAAATATTTTGAAAACGTTACATGTTGGGAATCATTGAATATCTGGTTTAAATGTTTAAAAGAAAGGTAATAATATATAATGTTGAGAATAACATCCTTTAAGAAACTTACTATTGGGTACTCGTAGTACTACTCAGAAGTCTTAATATGTGTGTTGTATTTCAGAGTACATTGCATTTTAGTTGGGATTGTGCACGCACAAGTTAACCACAAAGTTATAATACAAACATTATATTATTAGCGTTAATATGGACATTTGCATAATTTGTTATGGATCTGAAGATTTTATTTATTAAAGCAGAAAACATGTCAGAAACTGAACTTAGCAGTTAAACCATTTGATTCAGATGCAACTTCACAACAGCAAAATATTTTAACTGTACTCAGAAACAGAGTATGAAGTTTGGAAGACGGGTACCTCTGCAAACTCAGTAAACCCACTGTGGTTAGAGAAAAACACAGTTATGAGTAAACTAAACATGTTAAAGTAAATACCACTGCACAATACACTTCTCAAATCAGTTTTGAAAAATAAGAATATACTGAGCATCAAGATAATCAAAATTGGTTAAGGAGAACCAGAGATATGATTATTTTTTATATTTTAAGGAAAATAGCTCCAAAAAAGTTAAAGAGCCAATCAAAAGTTATTGCTCATGACTGACTGGGACCTAGGCAAAAGATCAAGACGAGCATGATGGAGCGAAGATCGTACAAGCCAAGCAAGCTACTTCATTCAAAGTTTTTACCTTCTGATTTAGCATTTTTAGTGGAAGACAAAACCCACCAGCCGCACAAGTCCTGAGGATGTGGCAAATGATGGTCCCTTAAAATTGGATATGTTGTTATCAAGCTTTCGCTGAAACCGTTGGGTTTGGTGCCAAAATATTCATGGACAAACCTGGATTTTATGGACACTGTTAGATTTGGGGGTCTCTAGTTGGCAGAGGTAGGTACCTTTGACAAATAGGGACCCTTGCGTCTAGTCAGGTTAAGGGGGTACACTCCTAAAATTACCCCTATTCACCCCCTTGGTAGCTTGGCACGAGAAGACATGCTTATCTCACAGGCAGTGTGTAAAGCATTTGTGAACACATACAGTAATCCAGTGACACAACTACAGATGGACACCACACAGTTGTATATTAAAAAATGAAGTATTCTTTATATAGATTTATCACGAGACCACAAACGACAAAAATCCACAATACTGTACTTCAAATGGTAGAATTAGCTTAGTTCTATTTAGATGGTAAATGCGACACGCTGAGTTCAATGTACCTTAAGATGCATAATAGCAATTATGATGGGACCCCCTCAAAGTTAGAGATACGGCCAGGGAATGGAGGGGAAGGATAGAACAAAACAATGAGCAAGGTGTTCCCTCAATGGCCACATTTTTTGCATTCAGGTATACATCCCATTCTTAGTATGACATAGGTTACAGATTCACAACAAACTTTTTTATTTTCTTCAAAAAATATATGAAGCTTTTTATTTTCTATTTAGACATTATTCTCAAGTTTTTGTATTTTTCCATAATAATTAAATTCATAAGAAACATTTAGTCATATAAATTACATTTCATGGTTCACACAACAAGAAAAATATATTATGACAATAACTATATACATAAAAAGAAACAATTAATATAAGTTTATGTCCCCCTGATGTCACACAATCAATCACAACATGCTAACACATTCATACTCTCACTACATTCAAACCCTAAGCATCTGAAAAGGGAACTGAGTCTTAATTGGCAGGGAGCCCCCGCCAACTAGTAGGTCTCAAAAAATCAGTCTGAGACCCCGCACTTGGTCGACGCGCGTTTCGGCGGCACAAGGCCACCTTCCTCAGGATCTTTTCCAGGCAGTCAAGCCCACATGTACAGGGGACGTTTTTTAAAAACCATTTGTTCCACTTAATTCAAGAAGCACGGTATCCCCAGCATAAACCATATGTGATGATTAATCAAGAAAGTATAAATAGCAGTACCACAGTTAAATCAAAAAGGAGATTCATAAGCATCCAGTCATGTCGTAAAGGAGGGTGTCGCCGATCCAGTTACACAATGTGTGATAAAATATTCAACTTTTCATTAAATCTGTTAGTCTTACACTCCCAATCGAGATATATTGCTTTCGTTCTCTTCCGTTTGTAATTGAGGCTACAAGGAATCACTTCCCATGTCCACGAGTGACTGCTATGTCACACAATGTGTGGGCGAACACGATCTCCAATTAGATGGCATAACTCCAAACCAGTTATGGAGTTATGCCATCTAGTTGGAGAAAGTGTTGCAGGGAAGGTGATGCGGTAGTCCCTTACACGCAAGGATGGTGATGCGTTTAAGATCGGGAGCAAAGAAACAAAGATGGCGCTTTCTTCTTGATGCAACACGATTATTATTCTTTTTCTTTTTCATTGCAGACACACTAATACAATTTTTCCCTTTGTGCACACTACTCTTAGGGGCCGATTAGGATGGGGGACTGATCGCCACCGCCATGCAGGCGGTGGTGATCCGTCCGCCATCCGTGCCCATCCGCCACTATTTCCCCCTTGCCATATTACAATGGCGGGGGGACTGCGGCGGACGGGAAGACCGTCCGCCACTTTTCCACCACGGTCGCCTTGCGACCGCGGCGGAAAAGGTCTAATATGGTGGCGGTGTCTATCAGACACTGCCAGCCATATTAGGATGTGCTGTGGGCAATGCCTTTCCGTGGCGGCATTGCTGCCACGAAAAGGCATATGGTCCCTTGCTCATTGCACCATCAGGATTCAAGCAAGCCGGGCCGACGAAACCGGTACCCAGAAGCTTGTTTCCTTCCCAGTGTAAGAATTGGCTTGGTAGTTTAGTTTGCCCTGTTCCCATCATGCACTGGAACAGGAACTTTGCATATAGCCAGCTGGGATGGTGCAGTGAGCTAAAAAACAGTGTTGGATCTAGCCCTGATCTCTTGACTGGGTGAGAGTATTCTGCTTAATTCAGAGACTCTGTCCATCACCACCCCTTGTTGTTATATATTTTGTCCACCATAACCGTGGAAGTTTATACCCAGATGTGAGTCCCTTGCTCATTGCACCATCAGGATTCAAGCAAGCCGGGCCGACGACGGCTGAAATGTCAGAAACCGGTCCCCGGAAGCTTGTTTTCTTACCAGTGTAAGAATTGGCTTGGTAGTTTCGTTTGCCCTGTTCCCATCAAGCACTGGGACAGGAACAGACTAATTTGCATGTAGCCAGGTTCTGAGCTGGGATGGTGCAGTGAGCTAAAAAACGGTGTTGAATCTAGCCCTGATCTCTTGACTGGGTGAGAGTATTCTGCTTAATTCAGAGACTCTGTCCATCACCACCCCTTGTTGTTAAATATTTTGTCCACCATAAGCGTGGAAGGGTATACTCAGATGTGAGTCCCTTGCTCATTGCAACATCAGGATTCACGCAAGCCGGGCCGACGATGGCTGAAATGCCAGAAACCGGTCCCCGGAGCTTGTTTCCTTCCCAGTGTAAGAATTGGCTTGGTAGTTTGGTTTGCCCTGTTCCCATCATGCACTGGGACAGGAACAGACTAATTTGCATATAGCCAGGTTCTGAGCTGGGGTGGTGCAGTGAGCTAAAAAACGGTGATGGATCTAGCCCTGATCTCTTGACTGGGTGAGAGTATTCTGCTTAATTCAGAGACTCTGTCCATCACCACCCCTTGTTGTTAAATATTTTGTCCACCATAAGCGTGGAAGGGTATACTCAGATGTGAGTCCCTTGCTCATTGCACAATCAGGATTCAAGCAACCGGGCCGACGACGGCTGAAATGCCAGAAACCGGTCTCCGGAAGCTTGTTTCCTTCCTAGTGTAAGAATTGGTTTGGTAGTTTGGTTTGCCCTGTTCCCACTGGGACAGGAACAGACTAATTTGCATATAGCCAGGTTCTGAGCTGGGATGGTGCAGTGAGCTAAAAAACAGTGTTGGATCTTGTCCTGATCTCTTGACTGGGTGAGAGTATTCTGCTTAATTCAGAGACTCTGTCCATCACCACCCCTTGTTGTTAAATATTTTGTCCACCATAACCGTGGAAGTTTATACCCAGATGTGAGTCCCTTGCTCATTGCACCATCAGGATTCAAGCAAGCCGGGCCAACGACGGCTGAAATGTCAGAAACCGGTCCCCGGAAGCTTGTTTTCTTACCAGTGTAAGAATTGGCTTGGTAGTTTCGTTTGCCCTGTTCCCATCAAGCACTGGGACAGGAACAGACTAATTTGCATGTAGCCAGGTTCTGAGCTGGGATGGTGCAGTGAGCTAAAAAACGGTGTTGAATCTAGCCCTGATCTCTTGACTGGGTGAGAGTATTCTGCTTAATTCAGAGACTCTGTCCATCACCACCCCTTGTTGTTAAATATTTTGTCCACCATAAGCGTGGAAGGGTATACTCAGATGTGAGTCCCTTGCTCATTGCAACATCAGGATTCACGCAAGCCGGGCCGACGACGGCTGAAATGCCAGAAACCGGTCCCCGGAGCTTGTTTCCTTCCCAGTGTAAGAATTGGCTTGGTAGTTTGGTTTGCCCTGTTACCATCATGCACTGGGACAGGAACAGACTAATTTGCATATAGCCAGGTTCTGAGCTGGGGTGGTGCAGTGAGCTAAAAAACGCTGTTGGATCTAGCCCTGATCTCTTGACTGGGTGAGAGTATTCAGCTTAATTCAGAGACTCTGTCCATCACCACCCCTTGTTGTTAAATATTTTGTCCACCATAAGCGTGGAAGGGTATACTCAGATGTGAGTCCCTTGCTCATTGCACCATCAGGATTCAAGCAAGCCGGGCCGACGACGGCCGAAATGCCAGAAACCGGTCCCCGGAAGCTTGTTTCCTTCCCAGTGTAAGAATTGGCTTGGTAGTTTGGTTTGCCCTGTTCCCATCATGCACTGGGACAGGAACAGACTAATTTGCATATAGCCAGGTTCTGAGCTGGGATGATGCAGTGAGCTAAAAAACGGTGTTGGATCTAGCCCTGATCTCTTGACTGGGTGAGAGTATTCTGCTTAATTCAGAGACTCTGTCATCACCACCCCTTGTTGTTAAATATTTTGTCCACCATAAGCGTGGAAGGGTATACTCAGATGTGAGTCCCTTTCTCATTGCACCATCAGGATTCAAGCAAGCCGGGCCGACGACGGCTGAAATGCCAAAAACCGGTCCCCGGAAGCTTGTTTCCTTCCCAGTGTAAGAATTGGCTTGGTAGTTTGGTTTGCCCTGTTCCCATCATGCACTGGGACAGGAACAGACTAATTTGCATATAGCCAGGTTCTGAGCAGGGATGGTGCAGTGAGCTAAAAAACGGTGTTGGATCTAGCCCTGATCTCTTGACTGGGTGAGAGTATTCTGCTTAATTCAGAGACTATGTCCATCACCACCCCTTGTTGTTAAATATTTTGTCCACCATAAGCGTGGAAGGGTATACTCAGATGTGAGTCCCTTGCTCATTGCACCATCAGGATTCAAGCAAGCCGGGCCGACGACGGCTGAAATGCCAGAAACCGGTCCCCGGAAGCTTGTTTCCTTCCCAGTGTAAGAATTGGCTTGGTAGTTTGGTTTGCCCTGTTCCCATCATGCACTGGGACAGAAACGGACTAATTTGCATATAGCCAGGTTCTGAGCTGGGATGGTGCAGTGAGCTAAAAAACGGTGTGAGATCTAGCCCTGATCTCTTGACTGGGTGAGAGTATTCTGCTTAATTCAGAGACGCTGCCACGAAAAGGCATATGGTCTTTGCTTTGGGGGCCCGTTGCGGGCCCCCAGGGTGAAGGGGGCAGTGGGGTTGCACATGGGGGATACCTATGGTACTCCTGTGTGTTTCAAAATACAACATGGCAGGCACCGCGCGGTGCCTGTCATGTTGTGCTTTGAAACGCACAATATGCATTTTTAGCATTGCGGCGGGCGGTGCTTTCAGCACCGCCCGCCTCAATGTTAAAAATGTGGGATGCACCTGCCACTGTGGCGGGTGCATCCTAATTCAAGGCACGGGACCTCTGCCTCTGTGGCGGAGAGTCCCGTCCCCCGACAGAATGGCGGACGGACTTTGTCCGTCCGCCATCCTAATTGACCCCATAGTCTTTATTTTTTCCTCAGAAAAGTGTTCCTTCTCTTACCAGGACTTTTTTTCTTTTTCTTAACACATGGTTCTTCATGTAAATCTTGTGGATGACTTCTCTTCAAATAAACACCTTTCTTTCGTTGTTTCCTCTTTTGACATTTGGTAGGCATGATACAGTTTTTTCAGTATTGATAAACAGAATCTATTAAAAAAATATATATTTAACATTACAAAAATAAATATATGAAACATTCTATAACATTACTTATAAGAACAGAGGGAGGATTATGATCTATTAAAAAAATATATATATAACATTACAAAAACAAATATATGAAATATTCTATAACATTACTTATAAGAACAGAGGGAGGATTATGATGAGAAACGTGAGACTATGAAAATAAAAGTACTTACAACAAGAGTGGAAGAAGTATCAAACAAGGGAAACATTACGAAAAAAGGGAGTATAAACAGACACTGCAATATAACGGGATAAAGGAAGTATGAATAAACTGGGAAGTATCAATAGGTAAGGGAGAGTATGAAGAGAAAGATGGAAATATGAGGAGAGAAGAAAGAGTATAAGAAGAAGAAAAGAAAGTAAGAGGGGAGAGTGGACACTATAAGAAGACAGAGAAAGACTCTAAAGAAAAAAGAAGGAATATGTGAAAAGACGCACAACTTTAAGAACAAAAAAGGAATACTAGCAAAGGACAGTGTGTATAAGGACAGGCAGAACAGTACCAGAAGAGAGCACGAAGAATGTGGGGAAAAGTGGTGCATAATGAAAACAGGGGTGTACAAGAACAGAGGATACAGTCTGTGGAGAAAAGTAGGAGTATAAACAGATGGAGGATTATGAAGAGTGAAAAGTGTATGACGAAAGAGGCTGAAGTATGAAAAGAGAAACAAATATAAAGAGAGAGATCAGTATGAAAACACAGAGAATATGAGGAAAGTGCTGCAGAGTGTATGCAGGGAGTCAAGGAGGAGAAGGAGAAGAGAGCAAACAATATTTACAGATTTAAGAAGTATAAACAGAGAGGACAGAAAATGAAAAGAGAAAAGAAATATGAAGAAAAAGAGGAAAATATGAACACAGAGAGAAGGAGTATAGGATAAAAGGAAATATAAGAACAACTCAGTACTATGCGGAGACATGCACATGTAAGAGAAAAGAGAGGAGAATATGAAAACAAGAGGGAGTATAAGAACAGGGGAGGAAATGAGGAGACAAATATGACAATAAGAAGAGACTGCAATATTAGTGGAGAGTGCAAAGTATAAGAACGAGAGAAGAGAAATGGGAGTACAGAGAGAAAAATATTAGAAGGAAAAGAAAAGTGTGAGAAAACAATAGGGAGTACCTGCAAAGAACAGCAAGAATAAGAAGACACAGGGAATATAAGAAAAGAAGAGTATATATGAAGAAAGGGGAATGAATGTAAAAAGACACAGAGACAAAAATGTGGAGATAAGACAATTATAAAGGAAGACTGACCGTATAAGGAGAGAGGGAGTACTATGAGAAGACATTAAGAACTATGACAACAGTGGTGAATATAAAGACAAGTGAGAATATAAACAGGAGGACAAATATACAAAACGAGGAGCAAGTATGAAAAAAAAGTATAAAAAGAGAGCAGAGAATAAGAAAAAGAAGATAGTATAATGATAGAGGAAGGAGTAAGACGAGACAGGAGGGAAAGTTATAATCAAAGACAGGTGACACAAAAAACTATAATAGCCCTCATCAATGTCCGCTCTCTGGCAAAACACAGGCAAGAAATAGCTGACCTACTTCTAGACAGAAACATTGATATAATGTTCCTGACTGAGACCTGGATGGATAAATCATCAGACCCAGATCTTGTGATAGCCGTCCCTAATGGATTCAAAGCTTATAGACAGGAAAGACAAGGCAAAAGAGGAGGTGGGATAGCCATAATTGCCCGAGATACATACAAAATCCGAAGTTCACCAATACCCACTATGACATGTGAAGCACTACAGTTTGATATTTACCTGTCCCCCTCATATAACTTTAGAGGCATGCTGTTGTATAGACAACCTGAAATGCGTTCAGGATTTCTCACAGTGGTTGCCACTATCTTGGAATCCCTTGCAACCGAGAAGTCTATAACAGTGTTGGGAGACTTTAACTTCATCTGGACAGTAATGGGGATAAAGACACCTTGACCCTTCTGTCAGAGATGGAGGTTTTTGGGCTTTCGAAGCTGGTGACTGGACCTACCCATGCTGCAGGGCATACTTTAGACGGTATTTTCACCAATCTGGAAGGTCTGCACATTACCGATGTCCTCCCTATGACCTGGACTGACCACCATTTGGTCTTAGGTACAATAAAGATTAACGAAGCACCTATTCCTAAAGCATCCCCCCTTAGACGTGTACCTTTTAAAGTTTGGAAAGATATTAACATTCCGAACCTTAAGGTATCATTAGACAACTCTAAACCAACACTGTCCACTGATCCAGAAATAGCAACAAAGCAAAATCAAGCTTGGCTGGATCATGCCACTAACAAATTAGTACCGGTTAAACTCATATCTAGAAACAGGAACTCCCCTTCAGCGCCTTGGTATTCTGAGGAACTAAGAAAACATAAACAGCTCTGTAGAAACAAAGAAAGGCACTGGAGGAAAAACTATGATGATGAAAGTAAACGTAACTATAAAGAGCTCCTAACCCAGTACAAATCCTTGATCATGGAGGCCAAAAAAAAGTACTTCAAGGAGCAAATTGAAAGCGCAAAAAACTCCAATAAAAGGCTCTATGAGATAACCAAGCAGTTGGCAGGAAATGCCCCTGACCTTAACCCTCCAACATCACAAAGCTTTTGTGACTCATTAGCATCTTACTTTTTTACAAAAGTGAATGATATTTATTCTGCATTCACTTCTTCTGCCAATCATAGCACTAACGAAATAAATATGCCACCTACTTGTAGCATCTTTCCACAGTTTGTGGAAATCTCAGAGAACCAAGTTCAAGACATCATCAGTTCCATTAAATCTGGCTCAGCACTGGACCCATGCCCCTTGAAAACCCTTCGTCCATTAATGGTCACCTTGATTCCAGTTATAACTCAAATTTTCAATCTGATGTTCTGCACAGGAACTTCCCCGATCCCTTTAAAAAAAACTTTACTGAAGCCCCTTCTGAAAAAATCTGGCCTAGATAAAACAGAGCTAAAAAATTACAGGCCTATTGCCAACCTCCCTTTTCTGGCCAAAGTGGCAGAAAAGGCCATGAACATCCAACTTGCAGCATTTATCGAGCAACACCATCTTCTCAACGAAACCCAATTTGGATTTCGCAAGTTTCATGGAACAGAAACGGCTCTAATCAAGGCGGCGGATGACATCAGAATAATCCGAGATCAAGGAGGCTCAGCACTGCTGGTGCTTCTAGACCTATCTGCAGCTTTCGACACGGTCGACCATAAGATCCTGGTCGACCGTGTTGAAAAGATGGGCGTGCTGGGCCTAGCCAAGGATCTACTGGCTTCATTCTTGACGGATAGATCACAAGCAGTGACCCTAGGACCATTCGAATCAGCAGAGTTGTCCTTGCCATGTGGGGTACCTCAAGGTTCATCCCTAAGGCCGACACTATTTAACATCTATGTGTCGGACCTTGCTAAAACCATCAAAGCCCACGGGATGAACCTTACCTCATATGCGGACGACACTCAGCTGATTCTAACCGTCAAAAATGATGGGGAAACTGTAGCGGAGAGTTTTAAAACAGGTATGCTGGCCATCGGACAATGGATGTCAGCAAACTGTTTAAAATTGAACTCTGAAAAAACCGAGGTGGTAACTTTCGGCCATCTTAGTCCCATCTGGTCCTCAGTTTGGTGGCCACCATCCTTTGGAGTTCTGACTAAACCAATCCCCAAGGTGAGGAACTTAGGCGTTATTTTCGAGGTCAACCTGAATTTCATGGCACATGCTAACCAGGCGGCCTCTACGGCGTTCTACAAACTACGACTGGTAAAAAAGGTCCTTCCATTTCTCCCAAAGAGCGCAGGCAAGACACTGGTAAGCGCGCTAGTCCTGTCTGCATTAGATTACTGCAACGGCTTGTTAGCCAATGCTCAAATCAGGGTCATCAAGAAAATGCAGACAGTACAGAACGCAGCGGCCAGACTTCTCTCGGGAATCCCTAGATTCAAACCCATAGCTGACACCTTAAGAAGCTATCACTGGCTCCCCATCAGGAATAGAATTAAATTCAAGACCTTGTGCATAGTTTATAAATCACTGCACCAACAAGCCCCTCAATTCCTGAGAGACCACCTCCTTCCATACAATCCTTCCCGACCTCTCCGTTCAGCCAAATTGAACGATCTGGTGGTACCCCGTACTAAATTGGTCACCTGGGGAGATCGACGTTTTCTGGTTGCTGCCCCGAAATTATGGAATACTCTCCCCCAATCCATTAGATCTAGCCCAAACCTCCTGTCATTTAGAAAGCAACTGAAAACCTGGTTGTTTAACCTCTAAGAGCATGAAGCCGAGCATAGGAGATGTCTGCAACAGTACAGCGCCGAGACGCTTGCGGGCAATTGTTCGCGCTTTATTAAATATCAAAAATAAATAGGGGGATAGGAAGTCCTATAGCAAATAGCAAACTTTTCTTGTCAATCTACACACTCAATCTACACACATTTACAATTAAATAAAAAATCAAAACAAAACATACTTTTATATTGCTTGAACTTTTGCACCTTTTCCAATTGACAAAACTTTCAACCCTTCCCCCATTCCACAATCTGCCAGTTACCCCATAGAAATACTTCAGGGAACACCTGACTCAGCACACAGGTGAAAAGTTCATCATACATTGTTGCAAATTAAAACAGCAAGTGTGCTTGACTTGAGAATATACCATCGTAGGGTTCTTTTGTTTCAGTTTTTCTTAACCAATAAAAATCAGGCATTTAAAAAACAGAAACATGCATCCTAGTTTAGTGTAGAATGTTGTCGAACAACCAATCATTTCTTTTATTTTTTCCAAACTGCATGTTGTCCACCATTTTAGAAAAATCTTACTTCTCGAACCGCTATTTCATTTACAGAGACCTTCAGAGTGCATCCAAACCTCTCTTCAAGACGCTTACAGTGTGGATTGTGGGACACAGCTATATTTTCTGGAGCTAAAGGTACGCACAACAGAAAAAAATTCACAAAGACCTGCATTTACCAAATGTAGACATTAAATGGATTGGACAGAGAGGATTAAAGTGGCATCAATTGATGCCATCGGTGAAATCCTTTATGCATCTCAAACACCCTGACCTCATAATTGGGCACTGTAGTGGCAATGGCCTTGGCACTTTGACAGGGGTAGGTCTGAAAATGCTTATGAAGGACACCTTTGCACAATTGATGACACTGTTCCCCAAAACTGCCTTTGTATATTCTAGTATATGCAAAAGGCAGAAATGGATGTGGTCCAACCACTATTGTCCACAGATTGAAAAAGCTAGGAAATAAGTGAATAAATCTGTTTCTGCCTTTCAATATGGATGGCATCTATAGGAGAGATGGTATACATTTTACAAATGAGGGAAACAGAGTATTCCTCTTGAACTTTAGACTCTGCATTGGTACTTACTTGTAAGTACTAAATTCTGCCAATAAACACAAGGGCTCTTTTAGAGCCACCCAACATCTAAACACATACACTTCATAAATATCAGAAAAATAATCTTTTTCTTCATTCAGTACACTTATGGACGACTTACAATCTTCGCACCGTACGTCGTTCATACGTGCTTGCTACGCATACGATAAATGTACCATAAAAAATACCCTTTATCACTATTCTTTTATGATCCCGAGGACCCCATCCCCCAGGGCTCAAATGTAACGTTGCGGACCGTGGGAAGAGCCCCGAGGCCTCCACGGTCCCAGCCGGCTGCCCACTTCCTGCGGGAGCCGGCATTGCTTTTCGTCACAGAGAGCAGCTTACATGCTTGCATTCTACTTTCAAAGATGATTTCAACAGTTATAAATTTTATAAAATAATATAGTACTGCATGCTAAAGGAGAAAAGTCAGCACAATTATAATAGAATGGAAAATAGAAAAATAAATACTTCTACACTCAACAAACTCGTAAGCAGACTTCACAGCTTGATTTAAAGCACCCTACCACAACTAGTTTTTGAAACGCATTATACAATAAAATGCATCACAAAATAGGCTGCCTACATAGTCACTGTATTGTAACATCACATAGAAAAAAGAAAGCCACTTTTACGCTACCAGGAAAACACAACAAGACTATAAGGCCCAAATTTCCATTGTAGTGATTTCTTAGTTGCAAGTCTAGTTGTCAGATCGGCACACATACACTCCCTCATGGCTGGTATACACCCACACCACACCCATTCAGCATATCCGTCACTACACAAGTGACCATATGTATAATAAAAGACGGAGCGCATATGTTGTATGCAATTTTAAAGTTGTTCTCAAAGCACCGAACAAGGGGCCCACTACCACATGCATGACCTCTTTGGTCACTGAGTTAGTGGTGCCCGAAGCACTGAGCGGGTGAAGAACCTGCGATGATGATGAGGGGAGCACAAGTACGTCATTAACCATAGAGACATCAAGACTCGGCAGCATGTATGACACTTCTTTGTTGGCAATCAGGACTACATCATGAAGAAGGTGTCTTTTCCCCGAAAAGGTGAGCAGTGAGCCTTGAGTATGCATCAGAAGGAGTCAAAGGGTTGTAGCTGACTACATACAAAAATGCGACTTAGTATTTTAGACAAAAGCACTCCTACATAATGTATGAATTTACACGTTTAATTTTTTTTTCCCAATAGCAGTAACATTTTTATATTCGCAAAAAATGTCGGGAATATATTCACAATACAAACAGTTTGTATAAATGTTACAATCAATGTCTATAAAAGCGCAATATTATCTAACTTCAAATTAATATAGCAACAGTTACCAATCATAACATCTTTCTTTTATATTCCACCCCGCTTCCAGCCCCTGCAGCTCCACTCTTCTTTTTGCTTGAACTTAAGTTCCCACCCCAATTTTTTCTATACTCCCACCCCGATATTTTTGACTGTGGGTGCGCCTCTGGCTTCAAGTACCCCTCTCCTGTCGTGTGTGTCTCCAGCACGTTTTAATGTCCTTTTTTCCTTTTCTCTTTCTTACTCTCTCACATCGTTTCTCTTTCTTTTTTAAAGATTTGAAAGCTGCTATCTCCACTCTGCTGTATACAACCTTATCTGAATTAAAATGATTAGCTCGCTTGGTTACAGTGAAGGCTTCTTACACACGTAGAGCACCATCTTTCAATCACGCCAATGGCACTAGGTGACGCAGAATTTTGCTTCCAAAACAACACATTATCTGTGAAAGGAAGAGTGGGTAATGTGCACCAACTTCACTGTGTAAAATGTATAATTACCTCTGAGAGTGACAACAGATAGATTACAACAGTCTGACAAAAAGATCTACAAGCTTATTACGCCACTTTTCTGTCACTTTTAACATGGGAAAAGTGACGCAAGGAGCTTGCAAATCTATGTCTTACTTTTCAAGAAAAAATCTCAACTCCAGACTCTGCGAGACAGTTTTAATGTTGTATTCTCTCTCTTTCTCTCTCTCACTCTTTGTGACATCATTTCTCTTTCTCTTTTAAACTTATAGAAAAAATGCTGTCTGCTTTGATGTGTAGAAGCAAAGGTGTCTTTAAGTTGTTAATTCCACTGGCCTCAGTGTTTGGCCGCAGTATTTATACAACAGTAAGCACAGATGCCTAAATATACAATGCCTTCATTGCAATACATTGGAAATAAGTTGGCATATTTACAATCCAGTTGTGCCACTTTTATGTCAGTAACACAGTAGGCACTTCCATATAGGCACCACTTGCACGCGGCACTATAACAGAAGTGAAATGTACCAGGCACACTGCACACGTAAAATCATACCTTGACTTGTAATGCTTCAGCTCATTTACTCACATGTACATAATTCTAAACTCTAATTTTCTTTTTTGTTTTACAGATTACCAATCGTACGCCTTTTGGATTCCACTTCACAACTTAGTTATTTTCTAGTTGTTTATAATATAGTTATCATTAGGTTTCATTTACAGTTATTCTTTTAATAAAAGTTAATAAAAAAACGACATACTTTTTTTTTGTGGGGGGGTTGACGGTCCACAATAAAAATAATATTTATAATGTTGAAATACTATAGTCAGATGTTCAAGAGTAAGATTGAAAAGTACTGAGTTATATTTTCTCTGGATAGACTACAACATGGTAAAGAAATCAAAAGAATACGAAACAATGTGTACCACATTTACAAACCTCTTGCGACATTTTCCCATGCAAACCTCCCCCCTTACAATGAAGGTGTAAAAACAGCATACACAAAAGCTAAGGCATGAAACACATGTACCACAGAGGGTATTCATAAGAAAGCACTCAGGCATCATGGGCAATAACATCAACCATCCAATAAGAGGATTCAACATCAAACTCCACGTCAATGCCACGTACGATTCCACTAACCTAATATATACTGAAATGCCCGTGCGGCATGGTTTATGTTGGTAAAACCACCAGAAAAATAAAGACCCGTCTAAACAAACACAGGTCGAACATTCGGACTAAGAACGAAAAATCGAACATTGCCATCCATTTCAATTAACTTCACCACAACGTCGCACAACTTAAGTTTTTGGTGCTTGAGATGATCCAAAAAAAAGAAGGAAAAGACAACAATAAATTCCTTCTCCAGCGCGAAACCGCTTGGATATATAGACTACAGTCAATGAAGCCACACGGTCTCAATGACCGGATAGAACTGAGTGCTTTCTTATAAATACCCTCTGTGGTACATGTGTTTCATGCCTTAGCTTTTGTGTATGCTGTTTTTACACCTTCATTGTAAATATTTGTTATTGCTACTTTGCCACCTACCCTTCACTCATTTCCCCTCTTCAAGATGGCCGCAATCTTTAAATTTCCCCAGTCCCTTCTTTATATCCATTATCCAACTTCGCGTAGTGTCATAAACCGGCGGCCTCCGCCGCCACTCCGTGAACTTTCCAGTCAACGTTCCGAGAATACATCAGCCGCCGCTGTTTGCATTCAGTCCCAATTAAGTTGGAGCTCCTAGTGAGACCCGCGTTACCACGCTTAACGTCCGGCATTCACCCTGCTTAACCCCCTTTCTCTTGTCTCCCCAGAGAGCCAAGTATTCACGACCGTGACACGTAAGTGCATCACGTTTACCTTATTGCGTTTCCCTGAACTTTCACCAGTTCTCACCCAGCTCACGCCACCACACGGGTTCACTTCTTCGTATAAACCACCTGCTTGTTGTTAGTAACTATGCCATGACACTCGTTATGCAATGCAAATGTTTACGTTTTATGTTTCACTGTTTATTATTCGGAAGGTAAAAGAGTTTGTTTTGCTTTCAGAACTCCTTGATAAAGGGCAACACCAGCCCTAAATGCATCGGAGTATAGAGTATCTCTCTGGAACATGTCTATGAATATGTTAGAAATGTTTGTGAAATCATGAACAAAAACTTCCTTTTGCAAGATTGATGAATAAATAATCAACTGCTAAAGATCTCATTGGAGTCTGTGTCTCAACGAACCATATTGTGTGCCCAAGTGCAAGGATGCGTCTACTCCCCATGTAACGCACACAACCAGTTAACATCAACAGTCGGCCATTGGCTCAAGTTGTGAAAGCTCTGGGGTTCTAATTGGTGTCTTATGCTGACGACACCCAGCTTGTGTTTTCATTTTCCGGCACTCCTTCATCAGATCTGGTCTATTTCCAAAAAGGTATGATGGCTGTTGCAGAATGCATGGCATCTAACTATTTGCAGGTGAATGCTAGCAAGTCGGGAAGTCTACTCATAGGCAGGGACGTCCACAACTGGGGAGACCATTGGTGGACCTCTTCCCTTTGAACTCAAACCTGTGGATAAGAATCTAGGGGCCCGATGTAGGTAATCCCAGATTACTGATTCTTAAGTACCGAATCATAGCGATTTGGTATTTAAGAACAGGCAATTGGGATGTAGGAAAAATATTACCGAATCGGTAAGTTTCGGTACTTACCGTATCGGTATTTACCGATTCGGTAATTGCCATTCATTCCTATGGGCCGGGAGGCCCATAGAAATGAATGTCAATTACTGAATCTGTAAATACCGATTCGGTAAAATTGGGAAACATTGAAGGGTGGCAGGGTGTCAATTTGACACCCTGTTGCACCCCTCAATTGTGTTTGGGTGCACATGTTGCAGACATACATGCCCTAAGGGCATGTATGTCTGCAACATGTCACTGTTGGAAAAGCAAAAAAAAGCTTTTTCAGAGGTTTTCACTATTTAACACCAACTTGTAGTAACGTGCCAAGATGTTAGCGACTGGAAACAGTCGCTAACATCGCTGTTAGAACTCGGGTCACCAGCTCCCCGAGGGTAGCATGGCACGAATGGGCAGGCATCCGAAAGCTTTTGTGTAAATCGACCATACAGCACACGCATCCACTGAGACAGTAAAATAGGCACGCAATGAGTGACACCACTCCAGTTAGTTTGTTTAAACATTAGATAACTTTTATATAGCGCAGAGTCAGGGAAATCAATAATTACAGTATCAATTACTGATTAGTTTTCCTTCAGAATACATATGTTTCAACACTTTGTAATAAATACTCAGAGGAATAAATATTAAATATCAGATAAATATTGAATATTAGATATATTAAGTATAGATTGTAGGAAGGTGGATATCTGACTATGGTTACCCCCAAACTTTTTGCCTGGTGTTTAGCTGGTTTTTGACTTAGTTGGCCTGGGATCCTGCTATTCAGGGCCCCAGGCTGATTGCTCTCTCCTTAAAATGGACTCCATGTACCTTAGGTGCATAACACAATTGGAATTGGTTCACCTTATTGGCCCCTGTAACAGTGTACCATAGGTACCCAGGGCATAGGTGCATCCAAGGCCTACCAGGGGCTGCAGCATGTATTGTGCCACCCCTGGCCTGGCCTCCATATTTGACACAACTGGCTGATCACTCAGCTGGGGTAAGTTGGTGTAATCACCTCTTGCTTAGATATAGTCTCCCTATATCTAACCCTAGACTGGACACCTATGTTCCTATCAGCCACTCCTATGGAAGGCCTCATCAATTCTGGAGTCAGAGTGCTTGGAAATATGTGAGATGGTGCTCTAGCATGAGCCGAGCCTGTCTGCAGCTGTCGGGAACCACTCCCTAAGCTGTTCCGGGATATTGCCATACCATATACTCTTAAGTGCATTATAATCCTCGCGGTTAAATGCTATCTTTGGTTTGGCTTTATCAAAACATGTCGAGTAAGGTGTCATACGAATTGGAATACTATCCCCTCGACAGTTCTGTCGACGGGGATAGCATTCCACCCTTCTAGAGGGACACGACATGTGTGTAGCCTTAACCCCTGTTAAAGTTAACCAGAGCCTCAGCATCACAAAATGGATGCTGCCACCACAGACACGAGTCTGGCCTCCTGCTGCTGACCGAAACTCGGCAGATGGTGGCCTGGACAAAGGGTTTCCTGCCTTGGGAGGTGCGAGCACCACCCCAGACAGGGTTTTGTGTATTGGGTAGGACAGGGCTGAATAGAATCAGACATGCCCGGGGCACACAAGGTGTCGCCGTGCATAGGCCAGTCCAAACCGGTCCTGGGACTTTCCAGACCCAGGCTCGGCGCGGAACTGGACAAAGGAAAGGGGGTGTAACCGCCCCCCTTCCTGGTTCCTCCCAGAGGAGGGACCTAGTAGGTGATCCACCCCTCAGATTGGGAATAAGAGTGGGAGCAGTGCCATTGCACAGCAGATCATCCTGAATCAACTTGAAATACAGAAGAAGACTGGACTTCGACATTCTGCTGCTCAGAAGACTGAAGAGAATCTCCCTTGTGGCCTAGGAGTGGCCACCCTGTGAACACAGGCACCAACCAGCAACTCAACGTCTGCTTTGCCGCCGCCTCCCGCCAGAGCCCGAGCCCAGAGCCAGACAAGAACCAGACTCTTAGACCTCTCAGAGCCCGATCCACAGTCCCTGCAAAGAAGGGACCCGTGGAGGCACCGAGTGACGTGGGACCGGACCTCTTGGAAGACACTCGAAAAGCTGACTGCGCAGCTTCTGAGGCATCCTCGATGTTGTGCTTTGGGGACTGAGAACCCCCACCACCGAGCAGCCCTTTGCACCGAAGATCAGCCCCCCAGCGTCTCCACAATCTGCGTGGGGCCCTTTTGCATTGTGCCACTGGACGCGCCATCCCGGCCACTAGCCACGTGGTCAGCGGCCATCTTGGCGATGAAACCGACGATTTACACAGCAGGTCTGGTTGCTCCAGAACTACCCAAGCTCCTGTGAAAAGGAGCACCCGCTCTGACCTTGCTGGTCCGAGTGTTAAGCATCTTTCAATTCCTGCGTGGCTTGCATTAGCCAAGGCCTGTTTGCTCCGATCAGGTCGCCGACACCGCCAACAGAGAGAAGCCTGCGTGGGACAGCTCGTGACCGACTCCTGGACATCCTCAACCCCGGGTATCCACGTGGCTGCAGAGAGAAGCTACCTGACAACGCCTGTTTGCACCCGACATCGCCTGGTTCCAATTTGGTTCCACGGTAGTCACTGGCTAGTGACTTTGAACATTGTCCCCTCTGCTTTCAGGTCTTCACATCTTCAGATCCACACTGGGATCCACCGGAACTCTTCACATCGAGCCGCCTGCAGCATCTTCAGCTCCAAGCACCATCGACCAGCGTGACGAAACCCGACACTACTTCGACCCTGTGCACCCGCTTCCTGTGGGTGAGGTAACTCAGCTCCGCCGGTGTTCCTACACTGGTACACATCTCAAGGGCCTGTGTCTTAAGTTTCAGCATTCTAGGTCACTCGGGAGGTTCCTAACTCTTTAACGTTGTACTTTTTACGCACCATTGACTTTACATTGGAAAGTGCGTGCACTTTGAACACTGCACCCGAGTCCCGCAGGCCTTTCCCGACTTAGTCACTGCTAGTCTCGAATAGCTCCAGCGATTCCCAAGGCCCTAGGCCTGTTCCCTTTCTAATTGGTATCTCTTATACCACTTTCTTAGTATATGGTTTAGGTGGCCCCTAGGGCTCATCCATATTGTGCTACTTTTGTGTATTTTAAACTGTCTTGTGATTTAACGCTTGTGCTTCTGTGCTCATAAAGAGTCCAGGGGATTTTATAGTTAATAAATCAATATATATTTTTAATATATATATGTGTGGTGTCCCTTTCATTTGGTATTCAAGGGGGTTGTGTATGGTATTACAGCTGGCTTCACATGCCTTTCAGAGTTTAGCCTAAGACTGCTTTGTCCACGTTACCACTAGGATAACTGGTCTACAAGGTTGAATTACAACCAATCATCATAAGGGTTGCTTGGCATGGTACAAAGTGATCACTAGAATTAGTGAGCATTATATACCAGGCCAACTTCTCACATTGGTGAGCAGCGGATTGGGATCTGAGCTTGCTGTTGTTTTACCATTACAATCTTTGAGATTATCATTTGAAAGATCATACAGGTACCTGCTAGGTACATATAAAAAAAGACTAGTATACATAAGTTCTACTGAACTTAGTTGTTGTAGAGCAAAGGGTGTAGCACACCCTAGCTACAACTACTAGATAGGTTTAGTAGGTAAACACCAGTGTAGGTAGATTGCAACACATCCACCCACACTAGAGCAATGTCTGGAGCAGAGGGTTCCACTGGGAACATCCCTGTTGAGAGTGACCCTCCAAGGGCACCATCCAGATTTGCTATTTTTTCCTTTGAGGAACTAAGGCTGCTTTGTGCCTTGAGGGGTCTGAAGACAGGGCCTTCCCCTACTACAGACCACCTAAGAGAGCTCTTAGACCAGTCTGAGACTCTAAAGACCTCTAAGGCAAACCCCAAAGGGGATGCTGAAGGAGGCCATCCTTCAGAGGATGACAATGTAGACACCCCTGGTCCTATCATCCTGGTTGATGAGGAAGCCCCCATCACTGGAGCTCCTCAGGTAGATGAGGAGGAAGAGGATGAGGAAGAAGAGGAGGAGGAGGGAAGCAGTGAGTCAGATGATGACAGAAATAGTCAGGTGCTGGTCAGTAGACTGAACCAGGCTAACTTAAGCCTACTTGGGAATGAATCAGGTAACAACCCATTCAGACCCCCTGGTGGACTTAACCAGAAGCCTAGGAGGAGAAGGACTCCCTCAGGTGACTCTGACAACTCCCATGCTTCTAGAGGCTCTCATGGTCACTCCAGAAGGGAGATGACTAGCCCTCAGAGAAGGGAACATGAGGCCAAAATGAGAGAGGCTGAGCTTAGGATCCAGAAGCAAGAATTAGAGGTTGCCCTGGTCCAAGAGAGACTTGCTAGAGCAAGACAGCCTAGAGAGAGTGGATTAGGATCCACTGGTGGCAGCAATATCCACAAGGATAAAGACAGGTCTTTTGATAACAGAAACCTGAGTAAGATTGTGCCCCCCTACAAAGCTGGGGATGATATCCATAAATGTGTTACTGCAATGGAGAGAGCCTGCAGAGTACAGCAGATCCCTCAAGAGCAGTGGGCAGCAATCTTGTGGCTCTCCTTTGAAGGTAGAGGCCGAGACAGACTCCTCACAGTTAGTGATGGGGATTCTAGAAACTACATGGTCCTGAAGAGTGCTCTGATTGATGGGTTAGGCCTAACCACTGAACAGTACAGGTTAATGTTCAGAGATACCCAGAAGACACAGACTCAGGACTGGTCTGAATTTGTTGAATGTGCCACTAAGGCTCTGCAGGGCTGGATGCTGGGAAGTAAGGTTACTGACTATACAGGATTGTATAATTTAATTATGAGAGAGCAAATCTTAAGTAATTGTCAAAATCAGCTTCTACATCAGCACCTGGTTGACTCTGATCTGACCTCCCCACAAGAATTGGGTAGGAGGGCAGACAAATGGGTCAGAACCAGGATCAGGCCTAAGAACCAGGGTGGTGACCAAAAGAAAGAGACTACCAAGCCTCAAGAGAAGGGTGGGGATAAAAGTAAGGAAAAGACTTCCCCAGGGCCCCAAAACTCCAAGAATGGGGGTGGGTCCCAAGACACCTCTACAACCCAGAAAAAACCTTATTGTCATACCTGTAAACAGGTGGGGCATTACAAAACAGATAGCTGTTGTCCCAAGAATGGCAATAAAGAGAATATACCTCCAGGTAAGGCTCCAACACCTCCTGTCACTGTTAGCAGTGGTCCCCCAGGTGGTGGGAGCACCCCCAAGAATTTGGGTGGGTTTACTTTTGGAGGACAGGTGGACTCTGGCCTATCCAGGTCCCCTAACTCAGATACTCTTGTCTATGAGACTGGCATGGGGTTTGCCAATTTCACTGCTTGCCCAAACACATTGAGCAAGTACAGGCAGAAGCCCCTCATCAATGGCTTGAAAGTTGAGGCCTTTAGAGACACAGGGGCTAGCATCACCATGGTGGCTGAATGTCTAGTCCCCTCAAGGCAACTTTTACCTGATGCCAAATATCAGGTGACAAACATTGATGGCATAGAAACCAATCACCCCATGGCAGTAGTCAATCTTAGCTGGGGAGGTGTCACTGGCCCAAAGAGAGTGGCAGTGTCAGCAAACTTGCCTGTAGATTGCCTACTGGGTAATGATTTGGAAATCTCAGCCTGGGCTGAGGTCGAACAGCAAACCCATTCTAGAATGGTAAATCTCCATGGAAAGGTTAGTGGGGCTGTAATGGCTACAGCCCCAATTCAAGATGTCCTTCCTGAAAAGGTTGGGAGGACTGAGCAAACCTCAGCCCCATCTTTAGATAACTTCCCTCCTGGAAAGAGTAGCAGGGCTGTACTAGTAGCAGCCCATACCCAAACTGAGTCTCCTCCTGAAAAGGTTGGTGGGGCTGTGATGGCCACAGCCCAAACTCAAACTGATACATGGGTAGTGAAGCCTGAAATGATGGATCACTCCACCCAAACAGAGAGCATTGAGGAGGAAGAGCAATCTCCCTCCCACCAGACTTTAGGAAAGGATCAGCCTCCTCAGGGAACTGATCTTACCCCTGATGAAGGAACTGTCCCAGAGGTTGTTAGGCCTGGCCTAACAGAGCCTCTGATGGCAGTGGACCCTTCTCAGGTGGGACCCAGTCTGGAGCAGGTAACCTGCCCCTCTCTACCTTGCCTTACTCAGCCCAGGGCTGCAGAGGACAAGAAGGACAGTGAGACCCAAAGGGCCCCCTGTCAAAATAAGCACCCCCATCAACAGATTAGGGGCACCGAAACTAGTAGCCCTAGTGAGGTGCAAACTTTAAAAACTCCTGAGGGATCCCCCTTAAAAGTAGTTAGGGACCTCCCCCAGATGGATATTGTTGGGCACAGCCAAACCTGGGACCCTAAGGGCCCAAACCTGAACTGTCCCTCCAGTAAGCCAAACAGAGGGACTCAGCCTCCAGCTTTAGGTAGCCAGAGGTTGACCCTGAGAGCACAGTGCAACTCAGTCAAAGAAAGAAAGGCACACATGGTGGAGAGTGATTGGAGGAAGCTGAGCCCTACAGAGGAGACTCACTTCAGTACTCCATCTCAACACCAGCCTTTGACTTTGCAAAGACACACCACAGGTAGAGATTCCCTATGGTGGAGACCCTCAGATACCCTTAGGGTGAGGGATTGCTTAGTGGACCATGAAACAGGGGGTTACCAAGCCAGAGCTGGTACTTCCTTTATGGCCACTTAGGCAATATAGGCTTACCTGGACAAGGATAGCCTTATCTCCTTTCGTTTGGGGGGGGGGGTTATGTAGGAAGGTGGATATCTGACTATGGTTACCCCCCAAACTTTTTGCCTGGTGTTTAGCTGGTTTTTGACTTAGTTGGCCTGGGATCCTGCTATTCAGGGCCCAGGCTGATTGCTCTCTCCTTAAAATGGACTCCATGTACCTTAGGTGCATAACACAATTGGAATTGGTTCACCTTATTGGCCCCTGTAACAGTGTACCATAGGTACCCAGGGCATAGGTGCATACAAGGCCTACCCCTGGCCTGGCCTCCATATTTGACACAACTGGCTGATCACTCAGCTGGGGTAAGTTGGTGTAATCACCTCTTGCTTAGATATAGTCTCCCTATATCTAACCCTAAACTGGACACCTATGTTCCTATCAGCCACTCCTATGGAAGGCCTCATCAATCCTGGAGGCAGAGTGCTTGGAAATATGTGAGATGGTGCTCTAGCATGAGCCTAGCCTGTCTGCAGCTGTCGGGAACCACTCCCTAAGCTGTTCCGGGATATTGCCATACCATATACTCTTAAGTGCATTATAATCCTCGCGGTTAAATGCTATCTTTGGTTTGGCTTTATCAAAACATGTCAAGTAAGGTGTCATACGAATTGGAATACTATCCCCTCGACAGTTCTGTCGACGGGGATAGCATTCCACCCTTCTAGAGGGACACGACATGTGTGTAGCCTTAACCCCGGTTAAAGTTAACCAGAGCCTCAGCATCACAAAATGGATGCTGCCACCACAGACACGAGTCTGGCCTCCTGCTGCTGACCGAAACTCGGCAGATGGTGGCCTGGACAAAGGGTTTCCTGCCTTGGGAGGTGCGAGCACCATCCCAGACAGGGTTTTGTGTATTGGGTAGGACAGGGCTGAATAGAATCAGACATGCCCGGGGCACACAAGGTGTCCTCGTGCATAGGCCAGTCCAAACCGGTCCTGGGACTTTCCAGACCCAGGCTCGGCGCGGACCTGGACAAAGGAAAGGGGGTGTAACCGCCCCCCTTCCTGGTTCCTCCCAGAGGAGGGACCTAGTAGGTGATCCACCCCTCAGATTGGGAATAAGAGTGGGAGCAGTGCCATTGCACAGCAGATCATCCTGAATCAACTTGAAATACAGAAGAAGACTGGACTTCGACATTCTGCTGCTCAGAAGACTGAAGAGAATCTCCCTTGTGGCCTAGGAGTGGCCACCCTGTGAACACAGGCACCAACCAGCAACTCGACGTCTGCTTTGCCGCTGCCTCCCGCCGGAGCCCGAGCCCAGAGCCCGACAAGAACCAGACTCCCGGACCTCTCAGAGCCCGATCCACAGTCCCTGCAAAGAAGGGACCCGTGGAGGCACCGAGTGACGTGGGACCAGACCTCTTGGAAGACACTCGAAAAGCTGACTGTGCAGCTTCTGAGGCATCCTCGATGTTGTGCTTTGGGGACTGAACACCCCCACCACCGAGCAGACCTTGCACCGAAGATCAGCCCCCCAGCTTCTCCACGATCTGCGTGGGGCCCTTTTCCATTGTGCCACTCGACATGCCATCCCGGCCACTAGCCACGTGTTCAGCGGCCATCTTGGCGACGAAACCGACAATTTACACAGCAGGTCTGGTTGCTCCAGACCTACCCAAGCTCCTGTGAAAAGGGGCACCCGCTCTGACCTTGCTGGTCCGAGTGTTAAGCATCTTTTGATTCCTGCGTGGCTTGCATTAGCCAAGACATGTTTGCTCCGATCAGATCCCCGACACCGCCAACAGCGACAAGCCTGCGTGGGACAGCTCGTGACTGACTCCTGGATGTCCTTGACCCTAGGTATCCACGTGGCTGCAGAGAGAAGCTACCCAAAAACGCCTGTTTGCACCCGACATCGCCTGGTTCCAATCTGGTTCCACGGTAGTCACTGGCTAGTGACTTTGAACATTGTCCCCTCTGCTTTCAGGTCTTCACATCTTCAGATCCACCCTTGGATCCACCGGAACTCTTCACATCGAGCCGCCTGCAGCATCTTCAGCTCCAAGCACCATCGACCAGCGTGACGAAACCCGACACTACTTCGACCCTGTGCACCTGCTTCCTGTGGGTGAGGTAACTCAGCTCCGCTGGTGTTCCTACACTGGTACACATCTCAAGGGCCTGTGTCTTAAGTTTCAGCATTCTAGGTCACTCGGAAGGTTCCTAACTCTTTAACTTTGTACTTTTTACGCACCATAGACTTTACATTGGAAAGTGCGTGCATTTTGAACACTGCACCCGAGTCCCGCGGGCCTTTCCCGACTTAGTCACTGCTAGTCTTGAATAGCTCCAGCGATTCCCAAGGCCCTAGGCCTGTTCCCTTTCAAATTGGTATCTCTTATACCACTTTCTTAGTATATGGTTTAGGTGGCCCCTAGGGCTCATCCATATTGTGCAACTTTTGTGTATTTTAAACTGTCTTGTGATTTAACGCTTGTGCTTCTGTGCTCATAAAGAGTCCAGGGGATTTTATAGTTAATAAATCAATATATATTTTCAATATATATCTGTGTGGTGTCCCTTTCATTTGGTATTCAAGGGGGTTGTGTATGGTATTACAGCTGGCTTCACATGCCTTTCAGAGTTTAGCCTAAGACTGCTTTGTCCACGTTACCACTAGGATAACTGGTCTACAAGGTTGAATTACAACCAATCATCATAAGGGTTGCTTGGCATGGTACAAAGTGATCACTAGAATTAGTGAGCATTATATACCAGGCCAACTTCTCACATAGATAACCACAGGCCTGATCTTAGCCTTGCTTCTTGTCAGCACCTGTAAGAAATACATTATAAAGGCAACCAAATGACATTGCATCTTATTAGTTCTGTAGGCATATTACCCACTCCTCACCAGACAAGGGTGAGCGTTTTACAGCGGTAAACATGTAAATAAATAACTGTAGGCTTCCAGTGAATACAGCACTAAGTGGGAGAAAAACATTTAATTAAGAATAACTTCCCCTGGTGCATGATAAACCATCTTAAGAATCACTCCCAGCAGGAATGAGCATTTCCTAAATTAGGGCTTTAAGCAGTTCAACAGCAGGAGTAGAAGTTTTCATTAGTTATGCATCAACATTTCATCCAGGAGGTAACCACTTCTCTGAGCAGAAGTAAACATTTAATAACAGGTAAACCATGCATAAGGCCTAGGCTGAGCAGGACACTAGGCGAAATAGAGATAATCCCTGGGTTTGGGCCTAGCCCTCGCTAATACTCTTCATCCTGGTACTGTAGGCATTCTATTATATCCTCTAATCAGGGGTTAACCTTTTATGAATTGAGGCCTATAAACTGTGGGCCTTGGGACCTCTAAAAAAGTCCAATACCAGGGTAAACACCCCCTTAATCTAGTAGGGACCTTTCATTAGGAAGTATCCTGTTCACAGGTGAGAACAACATTTCATGTAGAGCCATTCATATTCTCATTAGCAATAACTTATTTCAATAAAGGTTAAAACGTTACATTGCCCAGCATTAAACATTTACTGGATTTGTGCTTCAGGAACATTGCACTTGGCATATAACTCTTCCCTATGCAGACACATTTCATTATATAAATGTAGGTGTTTCAGAGGCCCTGGCATCAGGCAGGAGTAGAAAACACTTCCTTAAAGATCAGGCAACATGTCATTATGCAAAAACCCACATTTCATTAGGCCAGGATAACCCTTGCATTTTACTAGGGGTCAACATTTCATTATGTGAGCAAAGGGAGCAAGTTATTAATCACTGTAGCAGCAAAAACCAATTCATCAGAAATAAACATTACATCAGGACTAACCATTGCAGCAAGGAGTTATTGCATCATGAATACACCTGGCATCAAACATAACCATTGCATTAGCCAGCACTAACCCGGTATAAGGCCAAAATGATCACTTAACTTTACTCCCAGGCAGGGGTTAACCTTAGTGGCCCAGCAGCCCCTTAACTTATTAACCCTTCTCGGTGGCAAGAATCACCAGGGCCATAACAGATCCCTTAAATGGGACCAGGCCCAGTTCAGATGCTTTTATGGGCCTGATCAGGGCCAACAGGGCCCAACTATAGTTTCTTCCGGGGAGTGGCGAACTCGGGGCCTTCTCCGGCCTTCCGCCCTCCTCCCCGGGATGGTACCTTGTGATCTTTGGGCCTATCTGGCCCCTTGCGTAGGCAGTGCAGCTCTTCACAGGGGAGTACAGTGCTCTGAAGGACCCCACAAGATATAGCGCTTCTAGGATGCAGCCCTCCCAGGTGCCAACACGGCGCTGGGTAGATGTAGCGCTTGGGAGCAGCCAGCAGGCTCACAGCGCTTCTTAGGCAGCAACCTCCTCCAGCACCTCAGTGCTGGAAAGATGTAGCGCTTGGGAGCAGATATAGCGCTTCAGGGTTCCAGCGCTTCAGGGCCATTATAGCCTCAAGGATCACAGCGCACTCTGGCAGCATCAGCAGGCTCGGTGCTTCTCACAGGGGCTCAGTAGATAAGCGCTTGGGGGGCAAGCCACAGTTCTCTTCTGGCACAGCAGTACTGGGGTTGTCAGCCTTCAGGGGCCACGGCAGGCTATGCAGGTTTCAGCGCTTCACAGTACACAGCGCTAGTGAAACGCGATGTGGGGCGCACACAGCAGTTCTGTCAGCTGAGGTAAATTAGGCAGTTCAAATGATGCAGGACAGCTGTTCAGGCAGAGATAGCGCTTCAGGGTTTTAGAGCTTCTGCAGGCAGTTACAGTGCTTGAGCCTCAGGCCATTCAGTCAGGCTAGCAGTTCAGGAGGCTAGCGCTGCGCAGCGATAGCGCTTAGCATTCACTTCAGTGGGGCACTTTCCTCAGGACAGGTAGTTCAGGGTGCTAGCGCCAGGAAATAAGAGTGCTTAGCCAGCAGACAGTTTATTTTAGTTGGAAGCAGGTCAGCAGAACCAACAGGACAGGCCACACAACAGTGGAAAACCAGCAAAAGGGGTCCCAGGTGGCGTCAGGGAGCACGGGAAGCGACACAGCGCCAATACCTGGTTGTCTTATCAATAGTCCTGTGGTGATTTGGTTTCTTCTCAGCGCTTTGTGTTTCTTGCGCCCTTGTAAATAGCAGTCTCTGGGTTCCTTAAAGTGGGGGGGGTTGGAGTGGATGGCTGGTATCAAATCTCCTCAGCTGGTCTCCTCAGGTGGCCCCTGGGTTCCCCTCCCGCCGGGCCAGATCAGTGGGCAAGTGGAGGATCCCTCAACACTTGGTAAGCAGCACCTAGGCCCTGTTACTCCCAGTGTCATAGGTCCCTGTCTAGGCCCCACTGCCTAGAACTCCTGCGTAGGTTCTCCCCCAGGTCTGTGTTCCCTCAATCTGACAGGAAAGTTTCCCTCCCTTTCCTTATATAGTGCCAGTTGACAGTTGGCAGTGGCAGTTGGTGTCACCTCACCTGTTCCAGAAGGTTCGAGGAGGTTCTAGGAGGTTCCACCATTCTAGCGATGGGCAGGCTGGCAGGCTAGTATAGATACATTGTCTGAGGGTTCTAGCCAGCTCCTGGCTACTAGAATGCGCCCACAAAGACCGCGCTGCAGTAGCAGGGGTCAGTTGCAGCCATGTTAGGGGAAGGAAGCACCTGCACCTTAACATTAGTTTGACATTACACAGGGCTTTCTCCACTACACAAGGCCTATACCATTTTATTACTATGGGGGACATCCTAAATTAAGGGAATAAAAAGCGAATAATTTCTGGGGAAAGGGCCAAGTCCTACACATCTCCCCCCCAGCCAAAAGCCAGGGTAGATTGATCATCACCTTGATGGGTTTCCCTGCTTGGGGCGGAAAAAGGTGGACGCAGGCCCGTTACTTCAATGGCATTCGCCAGTTCTTCACTAATCAAACCACCCCACTGTTTTTCCCTAGTGGGATGTGGCCAGGACTGACCTCTAGGCAATCCAGAAGCCTCTGGCCCTTGCTTTCTCTCAGAGTGGGGGGCAGTAGCCCCAGGCCCGTGGTACCTTTGGACCACTCTTCTTCTCAACCTAGAGTCTAAACTCTTAGGTTGAACTGGTGACAGGGGCGAGTCCTCCCTCTCCCTGCACCCCCTCTCAGAGTTCTGCACCCTCCCAACTGGAGTAGTACCCCTAAGAGGCACAACCGGGGGGACTCTGATCACAGAGATCCCTCCCGCCAGGTCAGGCAACCCCTGAACCTGGCCACCCAACCTGGGATTTGCACCCTGTGGCTGGTCTGGTGCCAGAGGAGAGTCCTTCCTCCCTCCGCACCCCCTCCCAGGGTTCCGCACCCTCCTACCCGGAGAGGTAACCCTGGAAGTCACACCGGTAGGGTCCTTAGTTACCGGTACCCCACCCTCCAGGTCAGGCAACTCCTGAACCTGAAACCCCAGTCCAGGTTCTACACCCTGTAACTGGTCTGAACCCCGAACCTCGGGTACGCTGCCACCATTAGGAGTACCTGGCGCACATAATTCCAAGGCTTTCAGCTCTAACTCTGTTAGCTGAAGCTGGTGCGCCAGCTTCCTTTTATCCATTGCAAGGCTCTCACTCTCCCTCTCGTGCTCTAGCATCTTCGACGACGTACACCCCCCAGATACTCTACTCCCTGCCCCAGAACATCTTCCTGGTAGCACATTGTCAGACACAACAATGTTGAGTAGGCCTGGGTCTTCTGGTGTGCCCGCCTCCCTGGGTGTGACCTGCCCCTCCTGTTCCCCATCCCCTCTCCCCTCTGGGTGGGCTCCAACCCATGCCCTCAAAGTGGTACAGAGTTCCTTCTTCCCGGTTCTCCGCCCAACAGGCACCCCATCCCCTGACAAAACTCCATTATGCCAGATGGGGACTCAGATAAATCTGGGAAAAGATACCAGGACATGGGTGACAGGATTAGGTCTAACAGATCTTGATACACTCTACAGGCTAGACATTGGAGGGGTCAATTACTTAGGCTTGCACACACAATAGGTGTGTCGCCTAACTGCAGTGCACCCTGTCCCACTGGAGGGTGCTGCATGGTCACAGGTCCTGGATCCCACCGCTCGACACCAATATGTTGGAACTGGGGTCACCAGCTCCCCGAGGGTAGCATGGCACGAGCGGGCAGGCATCCGAAAGCTTTTGTGTAAATCGACCATACAGCACACTCATCCACTGAGACAGTAAAATGGGCACGCAATGAGTGACACCACTCCAGTTAGTTTGTATAAACATTAGATAACTTTTATATAGAGCAGAGTCAGGGAAAATCAAAAATTACAGTATCAATTACTGATTAGTTTTCCTTCAGAATACATATGTTTCAACACTTTGTAATAAATACTCAGAGGAATAAATATTAAATATCAGATAAATATTGAATATTAGATATATTAAGTATAGATAACCACAGGCCTGATCTTAGCCTTGCTTCTTGTCAGCACCTGTAAGAAATACATTATAAAGGCAACCAAATGACATTGCATCTAATTAGTTCTGTAGGCATATTACCCACTCCTCACCAAACAAGGGTGAGCGTTTTACAGCAGTAAACATGTAAATAAATAACTGTAGGCTTCCAGTGAATACAGCACTAAGTGGGAGAAAAACATTTCATTAAGAATAACTTCCCCTGGTGCATGATTAACCATCTTAAGAATCACTCCCAGCAGGAATTAGCATTTCCTAAATTAGGGCATTAAGCAGTTCAACAGCAGGAGTAGAAGTTTTCAATAGTTATGCATCAACATTTCATCCAGGAGATAACCACTTCTCTGAGCAGAAGTAAACATTTAATAACAGGTAAACCATGCATAAGGCCTAGGCTGAGCAGGACACTAGGCGAAATAGGGATAATCCCTGGGTTTGGGCCTAGACCTCGCTAATACTCTTCATCCTGGTACTGTAGGCATTCTTTTACATCTTCTAATCAGGGGTTAACCTTTTATGAATTGAGGCCTTTAAACTGTGGGCCTTGGGACCTCTAAAAAAGTCCAATACCAGGGTAAACACCCCCTTAATCTAGTAGGGACCTTTCATTAGGAAGTATCCTGTTCACAGGTGAGAAAAACATTTCATGTAGAGCCATTCATATTCTCATTAGCAATAACTCATTTCAATAAAGGTTAAAACCTTACATTGCCCAGCATTAAACATTTCCTGGAGTTGTGCTTAAGGAACATTGCACTTGGCATATAACCTTTCCCTATGCACACACATTTCATTATATAAATGCAGGTGTTTCAGAGGCCCTGGCATCAGGCAGGAGTAGAAAACACTTCCTTAAAGATCAGGCAACATGTCATTTTGTAAAAACCCACATTTCATTAGGCCAGGATAACCTTTGCATTTTACTAGGGGTCAACATTTCATTATGTGAGCAAAGGGAGCAAGTTATTATTCACTGTAGCATCAATAACCAATTCATCAGGAATAAACATTACATCAGGACTAACCATTGCAGCAAGGAGTTATTGCATCATGAATAAACCTGGCATCAAACATAACCATTGCATTAGCCAGCACTAACCTGGTATAAGGCCAAAATGAGCACTTAACTTTACTCCCAGGCAGGGGTTAACCTTAGTGGCCCAGCAGCCCCTTAACTTATTAACCCTTCTCGGTGGCAAAAATCACCAGGGCCATAACAGACCCCTAACCGGGGGTTAGTTCTTAAATGGGACAAGGCCCAGTTCAGATGCTTTTATGGGCCTGATCAGGGCCAACAGGGCCCAACTATAGTTTCTCCCGGGGAGTGGCGAACTCGGGGCCTTCTCTGGCCTTCCGCCCTCCTCCCCGGGATGGTACCTTGTGATCTTCGGGCCTATCTGGCCCATTGCCTAGGCAGTGCAGCTCTTCACAGGGGAGTACAGTGCTCTGAAGGACCCCACAAGATATAGCGCTTCTAGGATGCAGCCCTCCCAGGTGCCCACACGGCGCTGGGTAGATGTAGCGCTTGGGAGCAGCCAGCAGGCTCACAGCGCTTCTTAGGCAGCAACCTCCTCCAGCACCTCAGCGCTGGAAAGATGTAGCGCTAGGGAGCAGATATAGCGCTTCAGGGTTCTAGCGCTTCAGGGCCACTATAGCCTCAAGGATCACAGCGCACTCTGGCAGCATCAGCAGGCTCAGTGCTTCTCACAGGGGCTCAGTAGATAAGCGCTTGGGGGCAAACCACAGTGCTCTTCTGACACAGCAGTACTGGGGTTGTCAGCCTTCAGGGGCCACGGCAGGCTATGCAGGTTTCAGCGCTTCCCAGTACACAGCGCTAGTGAAACGCGATGTGGGGCACACACAGCAGTTCTGTCAGTTGAGGTAAATTAGGCAGTTCAAATGATGCAGGACAGCAGTTCAGGCAGATATAGCGCTTCAGGGTTCTAGCGCTTCTGCAGGCAGTTACAGTGCTTGAGCCTCAGGCCATTCAGTCAGGCTAGCAGTTCAGGAGGCTAGCGCTACGCAGCAATAGCGCTTAGCATTTACTTCAGTGGGGCACTTTCCTCAGGACAGGTAGTTCAGGGTGCTAGCGCCAGGAAATAAGAGTGCTTAGCCAGCAGACAGTTTATTTTAGTTGGAAGCAGGTCAGCAGAACCAACAGGACAGGCCACACAACAGTGGAAAACCAGCAAAAGGAGTCCCAGGTGGCGTCAGGGAGCGCGGGAAGCGACACAGCACCAATACCTTGTTTCTTCTCAATAGTCCTGTGGTGATTTGATTTCTTCTCAGCGCTTTGTGTTTCTTGCGCCCTTGTAAATAGCAGTCTCTGGGTTCCTTGAAGTGGGGGGGGTTGGAGTGGATGGCTGGTATCAAATCTCCTCAGCCGGTCTCCTCAGGTGGCCCCTGGGTTCCCCTCCCGCCGGGCCAGATCAGGGGGCAAGTTCAGGATCCCTCAACACTTGGTAAGCAGCACCTAGGCCCTGTTACTCCCAGTGTCATAGGTCCCTGTCTAGGCCCCACTGCCTAGAACTCCTGCGTAGGTTCTCCCCCAGGTCTGTGTTCCCTCAATCTGACAGGAAAGTTTCCCTCCCTTTCCTTATATAGTGCAGTCTGAATTTATTCTTTCCACTACAACGTTGATATTTAACAACAACTCTCTGTCTTTGTTACAACCCTTGGAATCCTAGTAGCAAGCACACGAGTACTTGTGTAAAGGGTGTACGGGGCTCTGGGGCTCTGAAAAGTAGAACTGCGTAAACAAGCCTGTCTGTGTGATACAGTCTGCTGGAGAAGGAACTACTTAAAGCCCGAGGGCCCGTAGGCGGCAATCTGATCGGCTCACTCTGCTAACTCCTGTGAGCGGCTCCCAACTATTGATCTGATCTATTGACGGTAAATCAAAGGAAGTAAATAGGAAGAAGCAATGAAAGGAGCTGCCAGTCTCATGAGCTTCTATTGCCTTCCAACTCCTTGACCTGCCGTCTCCGTACTACAGCAGTCTTCCCCACTACCTTCGAAATATATCGACACAATTATTTCTTCATTCTGCCACTAAAATGCCTTTTCAGAGAATCTGACATACACCTCTGTGTTGCATGCATTTACCAAACATGTTGTTTCACATAACCTAAATATGATTGTGGCAGCTGTATGTTATTACAGCACCTTCTACATTGGTGAGAATAAACGAATTCGGATCTATATTTATGGCAGGATTTTTGCAGTAAATCTATACGTTCTCACTAAAGAAATGGCTGCCTGCGCAATGAAGCATTTACAGCTTTACCGTTAAACACTGGCCTTTTATACTATCCTCGATAAAAACATATTTTACCACCAGCACTCTGTTGTGACCGTAAAGCAACATATCAAAACAAAATTGAACTCAGTAATTTAGTCAGGATATCTTTATTTAATTGGACAAAGCAAATCATAAACATACAATAAAAACTATTTCGTATCACCAATAAATTCATTTTCAATTATTAAAATGCAAGTTCATAAATGAGCAAAAACACCCCTGATAAAAAAACAAAATAAATAACAACGTACATCAAATTATCTAAAAATTGCAAATACAATAGGGTTGTTTTTGCTTGCTCACAATTCAGAAGCAAAATAAAAGAATGAATATACTTGCATCGTAGGCCCAAACATTTAGGACAACTAAAAATAATATGCAAAAGGTCTGGTGAATAGGCCATGTCACATGAACGGGGGGGGGGGGGGCTAACGGCTTGTGCCACCACACTAATAATTAAGGGAACAAGTTCAAACAAAAATATGTTAAAGGTCTTCTGTGCAAAGTCGGCATGTCCAGTGTTAAACACAATTCTATTTTCTCATAGATTTCACCATTGCATATTGCATACACGTATTCTTAGACTATGAGCCTATGGCCCGTTTATTTCTGGGTATGCGCCAAAAAAGCTCCCTTCACCCAGGCTATGTCTGATTTAGAGATCAGCTCTGGCTCACAATAGATATGGGGTTTGTCCAGTTCTCCATAAGTTGTTTTTGAAGGACTCTGCCATGGTATACTTTTACAGTAGTTCTTGCTCAAATTGTCTCTTACGGTCTTCCTATTGAACTCAATCACATTTTAGCCTTCTGGAAACCATAAGAGTATGGGGCAAATTCATATGTAATCTACTATGAAACCTGCACCCAACTCTTCATGCAAAATCTCTGCGGGTACACTCTGGGTAATCCACAATATTCTCCTAAATAATTTATTTTATGCTACTTGTATTTAGAGACAAGACTTTTACTCAGTAATTAAACACAATGTACATTTAATGCTTACGTCTGCTTTTCTTAGCCCTGATGCAGAACTTTGTCACACTCATTTTTGGTGGCAAGAAAGCAAGCATGTACGAGCGTTCCTATTTTATCTGTTGTTCCCAGTCATATTTATGTCTCTTCATCCATGTTTCCATGCATCTCTCTGACAGCAAGCAAATGTGTCAGAGGTAAAACTAGAGGGACCTCCTGGTGAGTTCACTTCAAAGGTTTACAATCTTGGATTTCCTTTGCAACGGGCGACTGAAGCCTAAAATGTGGAAGGAAATACCTACAGCGGCCTTTGTTGTACTTAAAGTACCAATAGGCATGTGGGAGCTAAATAGTGAAGAAAAACTGCTCCAGTATTCAGATATTCCAACCCCAACAAAATCCCTAAACTGCAAGACCCCTTTCTCAGATAATAATAATAATAATAATAATAATTCTTTATTCGGTTAATCACGAAGAAAACCATAAAAGAAGCAATCAGCATAAAAAGGACCATACATACACAAGTAAAAAGACATTTCATAGGAACGTTTATACAATAAGGAAAAAAGAAGCAGCTGTCATTTGTTTAAAAAGAAGAGGAGTTTTGCTTCTAAAAATCATTATTTTTTTTCCTAGTGCAGTTTGCTAAAGGCTTTTTCTATGGTTCATAATACATTTTTAAAAGTTTAAGACCAGGTAACAGACTTCTTCAGACTCTATGGTTTGCAGTCTAAGGAAGGCCGGTCGACATTGTCTGAGGCCCCATCGCCTACATAGCGGATGTATCCAAAGTTTTCTGTGGGGTTGGTAAAATTTACAAAAGATAATGACGTGGATATTGGATTGAGTTGATTTCGCATCGCAGGGACACGGAGGCAGGTTTGAGTCCCAGGCCTTGTTTAGGGGAAAAGCAACCAGTCTGAAAAAGAGGTTCAGTCTGAGCCTGGTGAGCAGCATCCTCTCGTAAGTTTCGGTATACAGAGTAAGATACGGTTGAATGCCAAAAGTTTGCTGGACTGTGTTCGCGTGAACCGCGATAAGTGAAAAGCAGCTCATGAATACCCTGTTATACATCTACCCTCGCATTCACAAATCAAGCAATAAACAAGAGGCAGATTTGTAAACACGTACAGCCATTTCTTTATTTGTGCTTACCTCTTGCATTGTTCTGTGAGTGTAAGGTCTGGCAGAGGCTGGTGTGTGCTGCATAGGCTCAAAGCTGTATCGGCGTTGCTGGTGATGGTTGTTAGGAGCTCCTAGTGATGCTGAAGGTCTGTCTGCAAGTGTAGTCGGTCTATGAGAAGCAGTTTAATGTCACTGGTTTGGAGGGCTGCATCTAGCATCCTGTTCAAATAGTTTAAGATCCTGCGCATGGGAAATGAGTGCTGGTTAATAAGGGAGCATGCATCCTGCTATACAGACAAAGATTACTGCAGGATATTTTCCTGGCCCACCGGGAGGAGTAAAAAACACAAAACACCACCAGGCCTAGCTGTGCATGGTATTTCTACCCCGCCCCCATGTGTTTTCTTTTTTTGTTTTCCTTGGGACTTGAGCTGTGTCTTGAGTCCCAAGATACCTGCCAACACTTCCTGGTTGAAATGTTGGCAGCTAATATGATCTCACCATGATATCTGTTGGATCAGCAAAGGATTCACACTCTAGCTATCCATATATCTTTTTTCTTTATTAACTCCAATACTACTGAATGTATATACACCAAATTACAATAAGGGCTGTTTCTGGACAAAGACCTAGCTTTCTGACAAACTTGTTGTAATTCCGTTCAGTCAATCAGGCTGTAGTCGTGTCAGAAATCTCTAAGGAAAATTGCTTGTGGAAAATGAATTTTAGGACACCCCTTTTTCTCAGGCCCTGCTTGTCAAATCAACCTCAAACTTTCATGACGGCAGCTGAAGTGACTGGTGTAGTAGTTTTAAAAATTTCGTAAAGATTCCTCTAACAACATAAAAGTTATTATCAAAACAAAAAACACTTTATCCATGGAAACTTAGTCCTAACTATATCTACCTACTGCCAACTGCCATTAAGCGCGGGTCATGTAACTATATCTAATTGTATTTAACATTTTTTAGGGTACACAGACATATTCCTTCTTTCTCTTATGGGCGTTGGATTTTACTTACTTTTTAATACAAGTGATAATCACCTTTTGAGCATAGGGCATGTCTTTTTTTTATTTATACAATTGGGAGGGTTCATAAGTAGAGTAAGGGAAGGAGGGAGGAGCCGAGACGGACGGGACGTGGACCGTCTCGGCTCCCGGTGCAAGCGCTGCTCCGGCCTGGATCCCAGCGTCTGAAGGAAGCCCTCCGCAATGCTGACACTCCCTACCTGAAGCGGAAGGTATGGGGCACCTGTGGGGCTGCTTAGATCGCTGCTGGTGGCACTGGAGCGGCGTAGATTTGAGGTGCGGAGAGACGACAGCGGCGGCCAAAATGGCGACCGGAGCCCTGCCGAGAGCGCCAATGGCTGCATCCCTCTGCAGGAGGTATGTCCAAAGTGCGCATTCTGAGGGACACAGCAACTGCCACTAGTGGAACACTACCTCGGGGGCCTCGGTAATGGCTTTACACCGGAGATGGCCCGCCGCAATCGGTTCTCCCTCACCTGCCTGACTTCAAAATGGCGCCCGGAGGTGACCCGTAAATGCCGATCGGCGCCTCTAATTGATGACCTGGGCCCTGCGCTTACTGCCTCTCCCACAACATATACTGCATCTGCGTCTCCTGTGCCCATCTGCATCTGCATCTGTTACCCCGAGCTGCTGCCCCTCTGCCTATGCTGCAGCTGAGTTGAAGAAACCACTGGCCTGTCCTGGGGTTAACCCTGCACCTCCGACAGAACATACGCCCTGTTTTCCAGCAGACCTCCTGTACCACTTGCTCCTCTCTCCTACCTGCTGGCTCAGCCTCTCACCCACGGAGGAGCTCCTGATTAAAATGGCGGCTTTGTTCACCGGATCCTGTGGTGCCAGCGGAGGTTGCCACCTGAAGACCTTGGCCTCCAATTTTACACCAGCACTAGAGGTGAGCCGGGCGCCACCGCAACTAACGCTGCTCTCCTCAGAGAAGCGCTCTAGTCTGCTCTGCCCCGGGGCTTGCCTGACCCCAAATTGGCGGCACCTTAGGGACATGGGTGCAAATGACTCCCGGGCAGACGTTCAAGCTCGCAATAGGCTGTTGCCGAAGCATAGCCTGCTGAGCTCTCCTACTGTGCCCTCCTCCTGTGCCCATCCAGCATCGGCGTTGCTGAGGCTCTTCCATTTGGCCCTAGATGATGTGGGACAGCTTTGTGGCGTTTTCTCCCCTGGTCCCGGGACTGCCTCCCTTTCTGCGAACCGCTGTCTTGGCGCCCGTGGTCTTTCTTCCCCGACCCCTGATCTCCGGATCAAACTCCTCTGCCCCAGCTCCTCATGGACGATGAGGATGTGACTTTGCTGCGGACTGCCTTTCTCCCCCCGGACTTGCTGGCTGTGGCAGCACTCCTCCTGGACTTTCGGACTTGGACGTCTGCACTCCCCGCGATTTTCTTTTCTTTTTATGACTCGCTTATTCTTCTACCTTTCTCCTCCGCCATTTTAGCGACCTCTGACCTCTCCCCTCTCTGTCCTAGAGACCTTTCTATTGTCTCTCCTGTTGCCTCTGACACACTCCTCGCTGTCTTAATCATTACTATCTGCTTCCCTCTCTTGTTTAACTCACTTTCCTGCCCTTCTCTGTCCCTCCCCTGGTGCTGTGACTGCATCCCCCCTCCAACTACATTCCCCCTCCAATCCCACTTAATGGAACTCTGCTTTTCTGTATATAGAGACAACTCTAATCACAAGTATATACAGTAGTCCGTTTTGCTCTCTACCATTCCTATGTGACTCTTAGAGTATATCCAGTCATTTCCCTTCCTATGTATATAGAGATAACTCTAATCACTAGTATATGTAGTAGTCCCCTGTGCTCTCTACCATTCCTATGTGACTCTTAGAGTATATCCATGTGTATCCCTTCCCTATGTATATAGAGATAACTCTAACCACTAGTATATGCAGTAGTCCGCTGTGCTCTCTACCATTCCTATGTGATTCTTAGAGTATATCCATGCGTATCCCTTCCCTATGTATATAGAGATATCTCTAATCACTAGTATATGCTGTAGACCATTGTGCTCTGCACCATTCCTATGTGACTCTTAGAGTATATCGATGTGTATCCCTTCCCTATGTATATAGAGATAACTCTAATCACTAGTTTATGTAGCAGACCTTTGTACTATCTACCATTCCTATGTGACTCTTAGAGTATATCCAGTCATATCCCCTCCCCATGTATATAGAGATAACTCTAATCACTAGAATATGCAGTTGACCTTTGTACTATCTGCCATTCCTATGTGACTCTTAGAGTATATCCCGTCATATCCCCTCCCCATGTATATAGAAATAACTATAATCACTAGAATATGCAGTAGCCCGCTGTGCTCTCTACCATTCCTATGTGACTCTTAGAGTATATCTAGTCATATCCCTTCCCTATGTATATAGAGATAACTTTAATCACTAGTATATGCAGTAGTCCGCTGTGCTCTCTACCATTCCTATGTGACTCTTAGAGTATATCCATGTGTATCCCTTCCCTATGTATATAGAGATAACTCTAATCACTAGCATATGCAGTAGACCTTCGTACTATCTACCATTCCTATGTGACTCTTAGAGTATATCCATTTGTATCTCCTCCTTGTGTGACTTTACATCTTGTACATTTGCATTTTTTTCTGTTTGTTTCCTCTTCGTAACGCATGTAATCCTAAGTCCTTATGTTTTTTAACTGGTTCTTATGTAAAGCGCTCTGACACCTTCGGGTAAAGTTCGCGCTATATAAAATCGCATAAATAAAATAAAATAAATAAAATAGATATTAGACCCTTTCTCACTGAATAGAAGAAGTGGGCCCAATAAATATTTAACACAGTAAGGTATGCAGTTCCAGAGGGAAAGATATGAGGGGACAGGGGTCTAGTTGGTTATCAGTCCAAGGTTATAGGGGGGCAGGGGATTCCCCCTATATAATTTAGGGCCCTCACACACCCAGGTGGGTGTCATGCATCATCATAGGGCGTGCTCCCCATCATGTCGGCCCTGCAACACCTGACGGGCTCCCTATGAAGGGCTCTTTGCCGGAGATCTTTTATTCCAAAATGGCTGTGGGTGCCATGTGGGTAAAGAGCCTTGTCGTGTAGATGGATACGAAAAGTGTAGGTGCTCAGCGTGGTGGAATAAAATGGGATATGGAGCTACTCCAAAATATACTTTAATCAGCAAGTCCTCCACACCCGAATAAAAATACTGGTGGCACTCTACTGAAATGATCAGAAGTGGCACAAGTCATTCGGTCAACATGTGTCTTGCCTGTGTAGTCCTAAAATCAAGTGGCAATTTGTCAGTACTAAATTGTGAAAACTCTCTACACAATGGTTGGTTGTCTGGTTAGTGACCTGGATGAACCGAACTTAAGACCTACAGTGAGGTACCTGATTTTGGTGGACCGACCTACAGGAATATATTGAAGTACAGTGGACTTGAAATCATTGACATAATTAGAATTAACATGTTAAAATCTTGGAATGACACCTAGAGAAGTGATACGCAGCTATCCCTTCTTATCCTCATGTTAGTTGTCAGTCAGTCAAAATTCTTTATTGCGATAACTTAATATCATACAAAGACAATGGCATGAAATCACAAACAACAAATAGCATGAATAAAAACAGTTAAAAGAGCAGTTAAAAACGTTTAAAAGAAAACATTTTAGTTAAAAATCATTGTACCATGTTGTAATTCATTGATACTTGTAAGTACATGGTATTAAAGTACAATAGTACTAAAGTGCATAATAATTAAAGTGCAATATTCCAAGGGTGGGTCCCCACATAGATATTATAATAAGGTAACTACAAGCCCTGATACACTGTGATCTAGAGTTCTTGACCAGAAGTTGCCAGCAGCCAGACTAGTTAATAAACGAGTCTGGGCTTCAAGAGGAGGTAGGCGCACTTTTAAGTCTGATATTCCTGCTTCTTATTGCTCTCACCAGGAAATTTGCCACAGAAAACATGATCCTGGGGGTTTGCAACATTTGTAGGTAAATAAGAGCAGGTCGGACCAAAATAAATCCCGCTTCCTTGAGTATAGGAACGAGAAACAACCTCCGGGCATCATTATAAAAACTGCAGAACATTATAAAGTGCATTGTACTCTGTTCTGAAAAAAGATCACAAGGACAGGGCGGGGCCTTTTCAGGGGTACTCCACTCAGAGTAAAAACCCAAGTTAAAATGAATCAGGTTAAATCTAAAACGGGTTAAAATGAACCTATGGTAGGGATTAGTCACCACGTTAAGATAGTTGTCAGGACCACTAGGTATAGCAAGCAAAAGGCTGGCCCTAACACAGGGTTTCTTTAGCTCTATTTCTTCCCTCTCCAAGGAGAGGAGCTCCTTCATAGCAACCTTGATAAAGACGACGTCATTGGATGTTATGGAGTCAGTGACCGTGTATAGTTCAGGCCTCCCCAACCTACAGAAACTGTCCTTGATGTACTTTAACCATCCAATCCTATGTACATTGTCTAGAGTCAGACAATCCCTTATTATAGAGTGGTTTAAGGGAATTTCAGGATTGAGCCACATCTTAAGCCATGCGATTAATGGTGCTGTTCTAATCAAATCGGTGATGAAGCCTTCTCCTAGCTCCTGGTGGACGGTATAGGATGGGGTTGACTGCGGAACGCCCAAAACAGATCTAAAAAATGTGTTTTCCGCAGTCTGGATGGGATCAACTCTTTTATACCCCCACAGGGAGCCACCATATGAGGCTACAGAGATGCATTTAGCTTTATATATTTTGCTGATGGCTTCAAAAGGCCTACCCCCCAGTCTTTTTGAAAACCCATGAAGGGCAGCGGAAGTTCTGGCCAGCGTGGCTACTCTACTTTTTACCTGAGGACCCCAGCTACCTTTCTCGTCAAAGGTGATCCCCAGGTAAGGGAAAGAAGTGACCCGAACGAGTTTTTCCTGGCCGCAGAAAAAAGTTTTATGGAGGGATTTCCTTGAAGCCCGGCCCATGAGCATGACCTGAGATTTTTTCGCATTTATTTTCAGGTCTAGAGAACCCATGAAGGATTCAAAAGCGTCCAAAAGCCGTTGAAGCCCCACACCTGTTCGGGCCAGTAGCACCGCGTCATCCGAGTACAGAAGAACTGGTATACCCTGTTCCCCTGCACGTGGAATGTCGCTTGTAACACCACTTAGGGCGGGCTCTAGAGCATTCACATACAGCGTGAACAATAGTGGTGCCAAAATGCATCCCTGACGGACTCCCCTTTCAGATGCAAACACATCAGTACACCTTCCATTAGTGGAGACTCTAACTTTAGCAGACAGGCCAGAGTGGAGGTCAGATAATAAGTTGACTATGGATCTGTCCAGGCCCATGTCAACTAGTTTACCCCAGAGCTTAGATCTATTAACCATGTCAAATGCAGAGGAGAGGTCCATGAACCCTAGGTACATGGACCCATCCTTGGCTCTAGTGTATTTCTCAATCAATAGGTGAAGATTGAGACACTGGTCCAGGGTGCTTCTCTTGGGTCTAAACCCATATTGGACATTGCTCAAGATATTATTCTCAGAAGCCCATTCATTCAATTTCGCTAATAGAACTCTCCCTAGGATCTTGACTGAGGAGTCTATCAATGAAATGGGCCTGTAGCATGCAGGGTCCTGCCTATTACCTTTTTTGAAAACCGGGATGATTGTTGAAGTTTTCCATGACTCAGGAATATTGTCACGTTTTAAGGCATTAAAAACCCTGCAAAGCAGTCTTGACCAGAAGTTAGGGAAGCATTTAAAGGCATCAGCCGGAACGCCATCCGGTCCAGGTGCCTTTTTTGTCAAAGTGCGATTAATAGCAACTAAAACTTCCTCAGCTTCGCAGTGCAAGTGGTTTCCTAATATAGTAGTAGACTCTTCATAAGCACTATTCTCAACTAAAGAATGGCCTGAATATATATCTCTAAAGTGTTTGATCCAATCCTCATCTCGGATATTAGTTTCTAGGGGAGAGTTATCCTCGCCTGTAAGAAGGGGTTGGTTAACAATCCTCCAGAACTCACCACTATTTTTTATTATGTCTGGGTCTGTAAGTTGCGCCCAAGCTTCATCTTTAAGCTCTTTCTTTCTGGCTGCAATAGCTTTTTTATATAAGGCCCTGCAGGTCCTAATGAGATCACGATCTTTTGGATCAGATTTAAGAGCATCAAGCAACACAGAATGTGCTAGGGAACAACTATGATCAAACCATCTTTTAAGAGGTTTTGTTTTGGACTTGCTGATCACAGAGAGCCTACCATTTATCTTACAGCATATGTTACTAAATGCGTGAATTACATCCCCATCGTTAGCATCATTAGATAGGCACACACCAACCTCTTCCTCCGCCTCTAGCAAGACTTCTTGAATAAACGGTTCTGGGGTTATGCTATCCCATTTAAGTCTGCGTCTTTGGTCCTTAACTTTAAGTGGTCCATCCATAACGATTGAGCCATGGATACGTCTTAATAGTTCACCCTCTACTAGGTCCAGAGAAACTGGGTTATGGTCACTAAAGGCGGATACCACAGTTCTATACATTAAAACCTTAGATAAAAAACATGCAGAAATAAAAATGTAATCAATGATAGAGCCATTGTCTGAGCCCTTAAAGGTAGGGGCCCTAACCCCCCCCTCCCCACAACTAGATTCATATAGGTTCCATCTAGCGAGAACATTTTCTAGACAATCCCCCTGCTTGTTATGCACCAGATGGACCATTGCACTGTTTGGGGGGGAATCTACGTCATCACAAACACACGAAAGTAAACAAGGATGTATGTTAAAATCCCCTAAGAAGATGATTTCAAATGCATTAACATCCTCACTATAGACTGACAGAAAATCGTCCAATCTACCGAGACTATATGACGTGCAATCGGCAGCATTGGAATTATAAAAATTAATAAACAAAATATTAGGAGACTCAGCACTTGACAATTCAACGATAAGACAATGCTCAGAACCTGAAGCTAGTATCTTGAGGCAACCCTTAATATCAAGTTTGAACAGGCTAATCAGGCCCCCCTTAGCTCTTCCTGCTGAGCTAGCCACAGCAGGGATACTAAAGTAGCTAAAGCCATCAAGAGAAAAACTGTTGTTAGTGTCCCAAGTTTCCTGTAAGGCGATAATGTCGTACTTGGATATAAAATTTAGCCAGGTTACATTATCTGCCTTTGTCTTGATGCCAGCAATATTCCAGGTAAGAAAGCTAAAAACAGGCACGTTAGTCCTAGACTTTACAGGGTGTTCTGGCTGGAGTCAATCATTGTGGTCCAAAAAGGATAGGGGTGCAAAACGGTTGGACAATAAGAGGGGTTGAGCAAAAGGATTCTGGAACCCTTGGGGTACTGAATGATTCGCATTGTTGCGAGTATGTTCAATACCCCATCTGTGGTGTGTATCAGAGTTAGAATCCCAACCAAAGGCTGGTGTTTTAGGGTATGTAACATTCTGTTGTTCACCATAAAAGAATTTCAATGTCAATGGTACAACAGAACCCTGCCTACGTTGTGGTGGGAGTAAGTTAATTAGGATGTTAGGTAACACCCCTGTGTGTGTAAAACCTACTGCTACACAATCCCCCTTGAATTTCTTAGGGCGATTGCCCAGCCATGAAACCCTCTTAGCTGTTTTGATTTCCTGGGCCAACTGCTGGCCACCCCCTGGAGCTAATCTCATATTTGTTGTAAGCCACTGTAGGGCTTTGTTAGACAGGGAGGAAGAGGATTCCTCAATACCAGCTTCTAATGGTGGAACGTTAGCCAGAACTAGAACGACAGGAGAGGCTTCAACTATAAATTGAAGTGGGTCAGTCGGCTGAGCTTGTACCGGGGGTATCTCAACCATTAAAGAGCCCTCCCCTCTGTTAGTACCAGAACCGCTAATTGTTTGGTCAAGAAGCTGGGGTGGTGGATTACTTGGTGCAGCAACTATATTCACCCTCTCTTGGTCGTCATCCTGCCTACTGTTATTACCCATATTTGCCACTGTTGTCATAACACAGTCAACCCCCTCAGTAAATTTGTTCATCTGCCCTCCCAACTTTTTAATCTCAGATTGAAGTTTGTCTATTTTAGAGAGCAAAGGCTTGACAATGGATTTAATTTTCGTATCAATTAACTCAGCGAGTCTATCGAATAAATCCTCATCAAAACTAATGTTAGGCTTAGCACATCCCCCTCCGGCTTCCTTAGGAGGAGCTTTTGGGGTATTTACCCTCTTCCTCCTAGTCCCAGATCTTAGTCCACCCCGCCTAGGCGGGTTTTTATTTTTCCCGGGATCCGAGCGGTGAGGAAATATAATTTTTGGTCAAGTTGTGTTCCCCAGCGAGAACCCCACCGTCTCCATGTACTAGCTTGCAGTGCATGTAATTTCCCTCCTGTGCCAGCTACGAAGACGCAAATACATTTGCGTCCATCTTTAACTTGTCCTCTTTCAGATCCGCCATGAACGGATTGAATATTCAGTTCCTATCTATGCCGTGCCACCGTCTTTTTGTGGTACACTTTGCACGTTTTTCAGCTCTGGCGAAAGTAGGCCCAGATTCTGCCATGAAGCCTTTTTCGAGTTCTCTCCTGTTTCCTGACTCCGAGGGCCGCAGCCCAGGCTACCTCTGTGCCAGTGGCCCCCACCTTACTTCTTGCGCGACTCCGGTGCATAGCCTAACCTCTGCCTGCCAAGACTGTATTCAACCTTCGAATTATCTGCTCCACTCCTCGAAAACACATTCCTGTCTCGTAGCTCAAGTAAACATCCTCCCAGCTACAGGAGCAGAGGGCCAGGCTCTTCTGTCTCCGTGCAAGTAATTCATAGACTCCGTTGCCATGGTAGGCCCATGCCCCCTCACCCCGCATGCCGACATGTAGACACATGTACACGCATTCATATTCAGAATAGGGTAGTCTATGTCTAGAGACCTTTTCCCTTCCAGATACTACTGTTCCTTAAACATATGATATCAGATACGATTTGGGACTAGGTTGATCTGACATCCCAGACTTATGTCTCCACTTATGTCTACACTTGTAGTGCTAAAAGTCAAGTCCCCTTCGCCCTCCAGTTACACGTCAGATCCACGTCAAACAGCTGCGCGCGCATCTCTGCCATATAATTATGCTGACACTGCAGGATTCTCTAGTGGTTCCGCCTACTTGTGACATCATGTTAAATGACGTATCCGGTGTACACCTTCATGCACGCCTATTGCCATGCCTCTTTTGTGACGTTTTCATGTTTTATCTCTCCTTTTTCAGCAGTCACGCCTACTATTACGCCTACTGTATGCTCATACATTGTAATGCATTGACTATATATATGCACTTTTGTAAACAATATGTGTTCTGTCTTCCCTTCCTGAACCCTGTGTGGTGAATGGAATGGTTATGCCACCTTGGCTCGAGCCAATAACCCAATTCCTTTTACAGGAATAAAACCCTTTTGAGTTAACCTCAATATCTCGGATTCTGCCTCTCATTTTTCTGAGTTATTCTTATTGATTATTGATAGCAAATTAAGTATAGGTAATCGATATTACCACAGTTCTGGCGCCCGAATAGGGACCCCTCCCCCACCCCACGCGCCGGTGGTGTGTTGCAGGCCTAGCCCCCTGCCCACAGCCGGACGGACACTTACGCGTACCCGCAGGATTTCCTGTATCTCCCTCAGGCCAACGGAGGTGACTGAGGCTGCGATCAACACCCAGACGAGGCGGTGAGGCGTGCGGAGGATCCCGACCTGAGCCTAGCTGAGAGAGCAAGATCCGTGGTATACCGAGGCCCGCCAGGTTCCGAAGTTTCCGAAGTATCTGCGTCGAGTCCGAATCCAGTCCGAGTCGAGTCCAGTCCAGAGTTTTCCGAGGCCTTCTGTTTCCGTGCTTCCTGGTGAGTACCGTTGCTAGGGACGCATCCTGACGTGCGCATTAGTTTGTGCCGGTCAAGTCGGGTTCGGGTACACGAACCTGTTCTGCACTGTTCAGCAGTGTATCTGTACTGTATAGCAGTACATCTAGTTTGCACCTGTAAAAGGTGTATCTGTGCCGTTTAGCGGTACATCCTGTTGCACTTGTCACTGTTATCGATTAATGTGGTTTGTTTTTGAAATGTTTTAATGTGTCATTCAAATGTCGTGGTATGAGTGAATGTTCGATTTTCATTGTTGTGCTTAAACGTGTCTTATGTATAGCATGTTAGTGTCCACATCTGAGTAAGAACCTAGTAGCCAGATTTCAGAATGCCGTTGTTTTCCAAATTAAGACAAATAAAAACCCGTAAGGGGGTTCTAGAAGAAGCTGTTCCCATTCCACCTAGGGACACTCCAGGGTACTTTATGTACCATAAGCATGGCTTAGATGCTGTTTTATTTCTTGACTTATGGGTAGACTACACTAAAGAACTGTCAGAGAATCAGAGATGGCCCGCTGCTGGGACATGGGATGCGGATTGCATCATGAGAGTAGAGGAAGCGTTATGGAAAAAGAAAGCTAGACAGTCACAGAAAGATGCCATCGAGTTATGGCGTAAAGAGTCGCACAGGCGCACAGAAAAAGCTCATAGATTAGAAGAGAAGAGTAAGGAGGACCCCGAAAAGGTCAGAGAAAACGCATTAGTTGAGGAAGGTATCAGAGTGAAGTTAGAACAAGTAGACAGACAGCGAAATACGCTTATGAATGGCATGTTCCCCATCTTGTCAAAGGGCCTGCCCAAGGCCTCTCCAGAAATACCGAAGGACCTACCACCCCCATTGCTCCCGACTAAAACACATCCGAGGACAGCAAAGGACGTTTTCCTTTCTTCCTACTTAGACGATGTTGTTCCCACCTATGTTAATACCCCAGCTCCATTGCCCCCCGCGCCTGCGCCTAACGGTCTGAATCCTTATGGCCTTTCTCCCCGACAAGCTACTCCTCCCCCGAATCCTCCTGCTCCTGGTCTTCCAGTTCTCCCTCCACCTCCTCCTACTTCCCTTGATACAGACCCTTTCGGAGCCGGTGCCTCAGGAGGCGCGTCCGGAGGGGCAGGTTACCGGACCCCACCACCAAACCCTCGCCTGAGTCTTAGAGAGGTGTCACAACAGCGTACACCCAAAACAGATATTACAATTTATGGAGATCGCCTTGAAGATTGTAGATATGACCCGGTACCTGGTAAAAAGAATGACATAGAAATGTTACTCGCATCAGTACGTTTACGTCGAGTCACGAACTTCCTAATGACACTACCTGGAATGACAGAACATATGGATCAAATATATAAGTTTGTGCAGACAGGAGTAGGGCCTGAATGCATTAAGGAGGCCATGGCCCATCAGAAAGTGGAAACTAAAGCCAAGTTATTACGGTTTCTTATAAACTGTTTTATTCGAGAAGCAGATAGGCCGGGTGCGAACCCGGCTGACCTGAAAGCACTCCATAGGTGGGGCCGACATATAGCCGATGGACAGCATGACAAGGAAGCCAGTATAGATAACATGTACCGAAGGATCAGAACTTCGATAACTAAGATGCATGAGCAAAGAAAGACCGAACCAGCAGTAGATTCAGACAAACAAGAATCCGACGAGGAGGAGGCAGAGGAAGAACCAGAAACACCAGTACAGGCACAAACACTAGTTCAAGAACAAATGCCAGTTAGAGACATGATAGCGTATGTAGGTAAAGGAAGACCGTTTAAAGATCCGGTGCGTCTAGTGCGCCCGGAATGTAAAAGAATATATCAGGAAGCCATGTGTAATCCTAAAACTCCCGAACACTTATTCCAAGCCACCGACCGAGTACTTCAAGAGCGCATGGGGTATCATGAACTTGATTCCATGGATGAACAAGAATTAGCCAGGTCAGCCGTGCAATGGGCTGACAGTTCTGAGAAATATGGTGATGATGTGCTAGCGCACACGTTTCTGAATTTGACACCGAGTGAACAGCGTTTAGCTGGTATGTACATGATACAGCATCTGCTCTTATTGTATAAAAGTCAACATTCTGATCCAGGACCCCTGCGCGATATACTAATTGAACTGGTCACGAACAGATGGAGAGGTCTAAGTACTGACCTGATTAAAGTAATTCTAGAACACCGCCACAAGTATAATACATTCTTAAATCCGCAGGTTACCCCAGTACCCGTTATGGAGCGAAAGACCATGTATTACATGGATAGACAGAATCCGTTGCGAGAAGTGCACCCCGTGCAGAACGCAGACCACACGCTCAGACGCGTGTTTGTGTATACTCCTGTAACTAAAATCGAATTATTGGAAATGAAGAAACTAGTACCCAGTCACGATAAAGATCCTGCAGGTTTCCACCGTGAAATAAAGGATATGTTATTAATGGGCGATTACACTTATCCCGACCTTATGAAAATATTGAAAGTATTGTTGCCTCCAGGCATATACGAGAAACTGAAAGAAAAAGAATGGGAGGTGGGTAATGCAAAGATTGATTGGGCTGCATTACAAGATGAAGAGAATACCCGAGTGCCAGGCCTAGGGCTTGGGGATAAAGTTAAAGCATTACCAGGTTTATTAATACAGGTGTTGCCACGTTTATTGAGTACGAAAAAGGAAGATTGGGGTGCAATTTCAGCATGCAAACAGAAACCTGATGAAGACACTAGTGATTTTTACACACGATTTGAGAAATGTTTTGGTATTAACAGTGGTTTGAAACCGAGTAGCGAGTCATATCCACATCTTTTTGTAACGAAATTAGTCGAGAATTCTCTACCCCAGGTTAAGAATAGAGTACTGAAAGTAGAAAGCACTTGGCAAGCTAATACTCCTTCGCAAATGTTACAAATGTTACAGTATCACCAGAATAGACTCAGAGAAGAACAAGAACATGAACAGAGACGTATGAAAGATACGAAAATGAAAATGTTAGTTGCTCAGTCAGTTCCTGCTGATGGTCAGAAAAAGGGTGCGAACCAAGCTAGTAATGCGTCAGTTCCTGTAAAGGGTGTATGTAATTATTGTAAGCAGCCAGGTCATTATATAAATGAATGTCCCGTTCTGAAACATAATATTGCCACGGGCAAGACAAAAGAGAGACCGCGTCCTCCTAGACAAGATCAGACTTCACAACAAGTACCCCAGAATACACAGCAGATCGCACCAATGTCGGCTCCTTCACAGACAGTAGCGATACCTCAGCAACAGCCCATTACTGCAACACAAACCACGACACAGCAAATGTATCAGTATGCACAGAACGATTACCCTGATTACCAACGTTACACATGAGACAGCCTAGAGAGTGAATTCCGCTTGCCTCTTATTGAAGTTCCTGTAGATCAGAATGGTCCTTATGTACACAGTCAAGTTTTAGGGAAAGACAGAAAGTTTCTCATTGATACAGGGGCAAGCAGAACCACGATCAGTCACGATGAAGTACCAGGGGCACCCCTCTCAGGCTCACAGAACGTGTCCCTCGGATTTTCAGGAAAACCCATTATTAACGAAGTATCACAACCCCTCCCTCTTGCAGTAGGTCCTCTGACACGGACTACAGATTTATTGCTCACGAAATCATGTCCAGAAAATCTTTTAGGCATAAAAACACTGAAAGCTTTAGGAGCTATTATCTGTTGTTCTCCTGAGGGAGTACGATTATTTTTGCGAGATTTCAAAGGCCATTATGTATTGAGAGATATGGATCCCAGACTACAGAAAGTCCCTGCCCACCTGTGGGCGCAGGGCCCCACTGATGTAGGTTGCATGCACATAACCCCATATCGAGTCACACTCAAAGCAGGAGTGGTATTACCACGAATTCGACAATACAAGTTACCCCCGGATGCTGTAGTGGCTTTACTGAGAATCATTGACGAGCTCATCGCACAAGGAGTGGTCGTGGAAACGGACTCTAATGTGTGTAATTCTCCTATCATTCCTGTTCTTAAACGTACTGACCCAAATGCTCCCCCTGTTTATCGATTGGTTATTGATCTGCGCGAATTGAACAAATGCATTGTACCACAGTACCCTGTGGTCCCAGATATCTCTTCATTATTGACAGCTATTGATTCCGAAGCAGCGTTCTTTACTGTAATAGATCTCAAGAATGCTTTCTTCAGTGTTCCTATAGACCCGGAAAGCCAATTTTTGTTCGGATTCAGTTTAAATGGCCGATCTTTTAAATTTGCCCGTGCACCTCAAGGATTCACAGAAAGCCCCAGTATCTATAGTCAAGCACTGAAAAAACAACTCGACAGCATCCATATGCCAGTTCACACTGCTCTGCTTCAATATGTCGATGATCTGCTGATCACCGCTCGAAGCGAACCCGAATGCGAAAATGCATCCCTGATTGTTCTGAATTTCCTGGCCGACAAGGGGCACAAGGTGTCTCCTTCGAAGCTGCAATTCTGTGTTCGGCAAGTTGTGTACCTGGGTCACTTGCTGTCCAAAGTGGGGAGACAGCTCACACCTGATCGCATTCAGTTAATTGTAAACATGTCACCGCCCAGAACACTAAAGGAGGTACGGGCCTTTATAGGCCTCACCTCATACTGTAGACAATGGATTCCCCAATATGCATTTCTAGCCAAGCCACTCATTCAGTTAACGACACAGGGGGCAGCGACTACGTCTGTCCTCCCTTGGACTCAGGAACATACACAAGCTTTTGAAGACTTAAAGAAAGCCTTATGTCAAGCACCTGTTTTAGCAACACCATGTTACAGTAAGCCTTTTACACTTTTTGTCACAGAACGTGAAGGTACTGCTTTGTCAGTCCTCACTCAGGAACAAGCAGGTTCACACAAGCCTTGTGCTTATTTTTCCAGTACACTAGACCCAGTAGCACAAGCCCTTCCAGCATGTTTGAAATCAGTTGCAGCAACAGCTTTAGCAATTAGACAGAGTGATTCTATCGTGTTAGGACATCCATTGACAGTACAGGTTCCACATTCTGTAGAAGTCCTCTTGAATCGGACTCAAACCCAGCACCTGACTATCGCAAGATTGACAGGTTATGAATTGACATTGTTTCAGCCACACATTGAAATCAGACGCTGCAGTACATTGAATCCAGCCACGTTATTGCCATTAAATGGAGTAGATCCATTAGCACATGATTGCATTGAAGTTATCACTATCACAACAAAGCCTAGACAAGACTTAACAGATGTTCCGTTACCAGATCCAGACCTGACACTTTATGTGGATGGTTCATGTATGAGAACAAAGACAGGTGAATTAGTGGCAGCCTACGCCGTCACGACAGACACAGAAGTCATTGAAACAAACTGTATTGACACTTTATCAGCTCAAGCTGCAGAGCTTATTGCTCTGACACAAGCATGTATTCAAGCTAAGAATAAGAGAGTCAACATATATACTGATTCACGTTATGCATTCGGAGTCGTACACGACTTCGGAGTCCTCTGGCGAGAGAGAGGTTACTTAACTTCTCACGGTGCCAACATCCAACATGGTCCCCTCATTCAAGCTCTGTTAGATGCAATACATCTACCCACTGCAATCTCTATCATGAAATGTAAGGCACATACTAAGGTTACTGATGCCATTTCCCAGGGTAACGACCTGGCAGACCGAACAGCAAAGCAAACTGCTCAGAACCGAACTCATGTAACTGATCAGACACAAATAAGGGTTCCAGCACACTGCATGACAGTTAGGGATCCCGCACATGATGTAATCGACATACAGTCACATGCAACACCGGATGAAATTAAGGAATGGACTAAACTAGGAGGGGTCCAAACAGACCAGGGATGGATGACGAAGGGAAAATCTACATGGTTTCTCCCCGATTCTATGGTACAAGTCATCATTAATACAATACATAGTCCCGCACACCTTGGAGAGAAAGCTATGCTAGATAGTATTCAACACATATGGTCCAATAAAAACTTACGGGCAGCAGCCAAACAGAAAGTGCGTACTTGCATGATCTGTGGTCAGTTCAATCCAGGTAAAAGCATCCCCGTAGAGCAAGGTGGATTTCAGCCTCCCGATCACCCTTTTGAAGTCCTCCAGATGGATTATATCCAGATGGAACGCTGCCGAGGTTTTAAATATGTCCTCGTAGTCGTGTGTGCTCTTTCCCGATGGATAGAGGCATACCCAGTTCCCGATTATACTGCTCCGACTACTGCCAAGCAGTTAGTCCGTGAATACTTCCCGCGGTATGGTTTGCCCCGTATCGTGTACTCAGATAATGGTCAGCCGTTCTCATCCGCACTTGTAGAAAATATTACACTCCTGTTAGGTTACAAGTGGAAGTTCCATTGTGTCCGGCATCCCGAGGCAGCAGGTCTCGTGGAGCGTCATAATCAAACATTGAAAATCCGACTTTCCAAGATCTGTAGAGACAAAGGTATAGACTGGATAGTTGCCTTGCCGGTCGCCCTCTTCTATATGAGGATGGTGGCCCATTCCCGTTCTGGGCTATCTCCGTATGAAGTGGTCTTCGGTAGGCCACCGAATATGTGGGGGACGCCCATTCCACGTAAAATAACTGATGTTGATTGTCTTATGCTGACAGATTACCTTGCCTCCTTGATGTCTGCACTACAATCTTGTCGTTCACAGGTAGCTGCAGCCTTTCCCGATAACACCGAGACGAAGCCCCATGAGGTGGTACCTGGTGACTTTGTGTACGTCAGAAATTTCGACCGGAAGAGTCCGCTGGAGCCCCGCTGGCAGTCGCCGAAGTTGGTTCTGCTTACGACGAGGACCGCTGTAAAAATCGAGGGCAGGAAGGGGTGGCTGCATTCCAGCCACGTAAAGAAATACTTTGGACTTCCTTCGGACTTGGACACTAAGCCCTGCCCTCCTTCACAAACTGACACAAAACTCCCTTTGGTCGAGAAAACTGCTTCAGAACTTTACAGACAAAAATTACGATCTAGCAAATCAGACAGTTTAATTGTTTAAGTCCTCCCCTAGGTGAATCGGTTAAATTAGTTTCTGACATGTATCCCCTAGATCGAGATAGAGAGAGAGATAGACAAAGACAACATAAGAAAAATGCGTATTGCAAATCACTCCGTAGTCGCTGCATAGTGACACTACTTGTTATGTTTTTCCTATGTTTGCTGGTTATCACTGCTGGTATTCTTCTGCATATATACTACCCTATATTCAAGCATGCTACTTATAATGCTACTACTGAACATTCTTTTAGTGAATTACCGCCTCATGAATTGTCTTATAGACTTGCGCTGCGCAACAACACTTTCATTAGTATGTTACATCACTCTCACCAGACTACCAATGCTACTAATTGTTGGATATGTGGTCGACTCCCTCCTTACCAAGACAACAAGGGTGTTTTGCCCCTTTTCCCGTACCCGTTCACCCACAATGGTACATGCGCTGCATGGTTCAAAATGCTTAATTCTCTAGTATCTACTGCTGCTATTTATGAAGGTAACTGGGTTTGGGGAAACCTGAACATAGTCTTGCTTAAGGTATGCTACCCTGACAAGGAGGGACTCCCCGTTGCTACTGGAACTGATATAGAAAATGAAGTATATGGATTAGGTAATTACACAGTCACTTTCATGATTTTATCTGTTGAATCCGATGCTGCTCCTGTCCTGCCTGCTATGGCAGTCTTGCCTGTCACTGGTGAACTATGTGTTCGCAAGAATGGTTCTGTACACGTAGGTCATAGTAAATGCACCACTATAGTCGAATTTACTGATCATGGTAGATCCACGTTTAGGGCTTTACGTCATTCCTATTTTGTTTGCGGTCGTACTGCATATGTCCGTCTGCCTTTAGACTGGGATGGTACCTGTTATATTGCATTCCTTCTGCCACCCGTATTCCTAGCCCCTCCTGATTATCATAGAAACACCAATCTAGTAAAACATAGATACCAGAGAGATCTCCCGCTTGTCGATTATACTGAAACTGCCTGGGAGAAATATACAGATTTCAATAAAGGTTTCTTCCCCTACTTAGGTGCTGTCTTTAACAGTAAACTGATACGAAAATTAACTAGAACCCTCGAAGCAGTAGTGAATGAAACCACTTCAGCACTAGGTAACTTAACGGAGGAGCAGTCCGCTATGCGGGTTGTTGTTCTTCAAAATCGTCTTGTTATTGACGTCATCTTGGCAGATAGGGGTGGAGCTTGTAAGGTCATCGGGTCAAGCTGCTGTATTTTTATACCTAATAACGCGCCAACGGTGTACAAAGCTATTACACGTCTTCATAAAATCGCAAGTTTAATTCATCAGAATCCAGGCACCTGGACTTGGTCCGGTTGGTTCTGGACAACGTTGTCAGCCTGGGGGTGGAAGATCCTATCCCTCCTAGGTATTGGTTTTCTCGTAGTATTCAGTTGTTGCCTGTGTCTCCAATGCGGACCGGCAATTTGTGGTTTGTGTGCCACTTCATGTGTTCCACATTCAAGTTCCCATTCAAAGCGCATAAAGCAAGAAGAGCAAATAATGTTAAGTGAACAAGTCGATCAATTGATGAATATCGATGTATCATGAAGGGTCCGTGGGGAACAAGGAGGGAATGAGGAAATATAATTTTTGGTCAAGTTGTGTTCCCCAGCGAGAACCCCACCGTCTCCATGTACTAGCTTGCAGTGCATGTAATTTCCCTCCTGTGCCAGCTACGAAGACGCAAATACATTTGCGTCCATCTTTAACTTGTCCTCTTTCAGATCCGCCATGAACGGATTGAATATTCAGTTCCTATCTATGCCGTGCCACCGTCTTTTTGTGGTACACTTTGCACGTTTTTCAGCTCTGGCGAAAGTAGGCCCAGATTCTGCCATGAAGCCTTTTTCGAGTTCTCTCCTGTTTCCTGACTCCGAGGGCCGCAGCCCAGGCTACCTCTGTGCCAGTGGCCCCCACCTTACTTCTTGCGCGACTCCGGTGCATAGCCTAACCTCTGCCTGCCAAGACTGTATTCAACCTTCGAATTATCTGCTCCACTCCTCGAAAACACATTCCTGTCTCGTAGCTCAAGTAAACATCCTCCCAGCTACAGGAGCAGAGGGCCAGGCTCTTCTGTCTCCGTGCAAGTAATTCATAGACTCCGTTGCCATGGTAGGCCCATGCCCCCTCACCCCGCATGCCGACATGTAGACACATGTACACGCATTCATATTCAGAATAGGGTAGTCTATGTCTAGAGACCTTTTCCCTTCCAGATACTACTGTTCCTTAAACATATGATATCAGATACGATTTGGGACTAGGTTGATCTGACATCCCAGACTTATGTCTCCACTTATGTCTACACTTGTAGTGCTAAAAGTCAAGTCCCCTTCGCCCTCCAGTTACACGTCAGATCCACGTCAAACAGCTGCGCGCGCATCTCTGCCATATAATTATGCTGACACTGCAGGATTCTCTAGTGGTTCCGCCTACTTGTGACATCATGTTAAATGACGTATCCGGTGTACACCTTCATGCACGCCTATTGCCATGCCTCTTTTGTGACGTTTTCATGTTTTATCTCTCCTTTTTCAGCAGTCACGCCTACTATTACGCCTACTGTATGCTCATACATTGTAATGCATTGACTATATATATGCACTTTTGTAAACAATATGTGTTCTGTCTTCCCTTCCTGAACCCTGTGTGGTGAATGGAATGGTTATGCCACCTTGGCTCGAGCCAATAACCCAATTCCTTTTACAGGAATAAAACCCTTTTGAGTTAACCTCAATATCTCGGATTCTGCCTCTCATTTTTCTGAGTTATTCTTATTGATTATTGATAGCAAATTAAGTATAGGTAATCGATATTACCACAGCGGGAAGGTAATTCAGTGATTGAGGTGTCTTCATCTGTGGGGGATACAAGAATTTCCTGGTCCTCCTCACTGTCCACTTTATTCCCAAGGTCCACTATAAGATCCTCAGAACCACATCCAGATGGTTCATTGCTGGTCACAGGGCCGGATTCCAGTGTTGTAGGACAATTAAAACTGGCATCAGGGAATGTCTGTAAAGACACTGAATCCTCAGGTGATGGGGTTAAAGAGGGGGACAAGCAACGTAGGTCAGGTGACTGGCTAAGTCTCAATGATTCTCTCCTTTGTGAGTTAATTTTTTCCACAGTCTGCACCAAATAGTTCTTCATATTATTAGCTTGTGGTACTGGACCCTTTTTAGACATTATGGATAATATAGCACAGAGCCTAAGCAACTATAGGAAAACAAGGGGCTGAAACAAACAAATCAGTCTTACTTGATCCGTAGATTGCCCCGTATGCCTCTGGCAGGGTTTCTGGCCCTGCCCCTGCCTCCTCCTGCCGATGAGGGCCGTAGAGGGCCCGCCCTTTGCCCGGGCTTAGCCCCGGGCGTCCCGCTCGCGTCCCGCGACGCGGGGGTGTTCCTCCTTTTGTGCGTGTTGTTTCGCGCTCACAGGGCGCTGCCGCGTCACTCTGACGCGCCGCCGCGGTGCCTGCCGGGATTTGCAGTCTCCCGGAGCGGCGGCGCGGAGTCCGGTGTTCCTCGACTCTTGGCGGTGGCGGCTGGTGTGGGCAAAGTCCTCTGCCTTCCTCGGTGGCCTAAGAGATAAGTAAAGCTGACTCTCGGCGGTGGCGGCGAATGCGTTGTGGTCTCCCCCGCTCTGCCGGGGTGTTCCTCCTTTTGTGCGTGTTGTTTCGTGCTCACAGGGCGCTGCCGCGTCACTCTGACGCGCCGCCGCGGTGCCTTCGCAAAGAGTTTCACTGGCTTCGACTTAAAACCAGAACCTTCTTCAAAGTAACCTCACTCTTCCATGTGAGACTACACATGGATTAAACACCTTGGAAAGGTTTCCGTAAATCCTGTGTTTGCGGTGATGTGTATATTAAAAGAGGGAACTCCTCCCGTGGAGCTCTGCTTCCCTCACAAGCCCGCAGCGATTACCGTCTTGGCCTGGAAAGGCAGAGCAAAGGTTGCACCGGGTCATGTTAGTTAAAAGTGCAAGACGCAGTGATTAATAAATAAGCTTCAGTGGATAGTTAGCTCTTCTATAAAGGAAGCAAGAGGGGTGGCACAACAACCACCATGGTCGCAGGGACTGGTTGATTTTAATAATCAACACTGCCAAAAGAATAGCAGGTACCCTGCTAGTGAGAATCCAAATAGCAGAAGGTGCACTAAAAGTGGCTATCCAGAGAACAGCTTTTAAGACCAAACTAGCTGAGATAAATAGTGAGATTGTGAAAAAACACAGACTATATAATCAAACAAAAAATCTCCAAATTGCAAAAAGATATTTGCAAATTCGACAAGGGGACGGTTTACCTCTATCTCAAAGATTACTTTTACCTTACCGGAGTGGATAATTCATTAGATGAAAGACAGACCACACATAGAAGAGGTTTGTCCTCCAACAGCAATTCAAGTACAGATAGCTGGGGGAGTAACGGTACTACAGGGGGCCCACAACTGGCATATCCAGCATATCAAATATTTCCTTTCCATGGACCTGCATTTTGGCAATATCTCATGTTTCCATAAGGCCCAACCCAATTCTTCCCCCAGGGTTATAACCCACCATTTACTGACAAAGGTTGGGGCAGAGGAAGAGGTCACAGAAGAGAGAACCAAAAAAGGGTTAAACGGCTGGAACCTTCATAATATTTGGTGGAAACTCAGAGCCAATCCAGGAAGAGAAACTGGGAACACCTGCACTTAATCATCAACACTGACGCTGTAGGTTAGGATGGAGATGGCTATGGCAAATCCCGCCTAGTGTTGTCACAGGTGATCACTTTGCCCCTCCCTCCTTCTACAGAGCTTGCCGATTCACGCAGCTACTCTTGACATCCCGAGCCGAGGAAGAGAAATGGAATGGAGTCCGGTGCCCTAGACCTGATAACTCACAGGTAACATTGCCCTTTACTCCTTGGGAGTTGTGTCTCCACGGCCGCTGCTGCTTATACTGTGGAGCAGGGTGCGTTAGCTGAGCCCCGCTGGTGGCTAGAGAGGAGCCAGTAGCAAAAGGCAGCTGCTGAGCTGCTGACAGGGTGCAGCTGCTTGATTATGTTGCATAGTTGTGAGCACTGCACGGCTGTTGCGCAGGAGATGCTGTGAGCAGGCTGAGACGAGCAGTATGGCACGAGGATTAAAAGGCTTGAACTTCCCTTGAAAGTGTTGCATTTCGTGTTGCATATTATTGGGAAACCACGGAGGATGCAGGCATGGATACATAATTGCATTTTCCCATTGCTAACGCTCGGTTGGAAGAAATGTAAAATATGACATGCCAGCCTACAATTTGATTTCTGCCTTGACTTCTGTTAAGGGGTCTGTGTCTTGACTACTGAGCTTACTGCGATCATACAAGTCCTGTGCTCAGCGGACCCGCAACTCATCTCTAGATCAGTTACATTTATCAGCAAGTTAGAGAAAAAAAGAGGAACTGCAAAGATCCAATACATACCCTGATCTTGCATCTTCGTAACTGTTTCTTCTATAACTGACTTGGCTTTTCGAAGTTCAAAGGATATCATATTTTACCCATGGTTTTAATTCTTAATTATGTATGTATCTTTCGATCAGTTTTAACACATTACTGCATTTCATTTTTGTAATGGTTTTTATTAACTATACAATAAAATAATTTACTTACTGAGCTTACCGAACTGCTGTCAAGGTGCTATGGCAGGTTTATGTTACACAGTTGGGAGCTCTGCACGGTTGTGGTGCAGTAGATGCCATGAGGGTGCAGAGATGAGCCAAGATGCCATTTGCCATCGTGCTGGGAGGGGATTGGACCGGCGGAGAGCACCCTCTGTGAAGTGACCCAGTCTGAGCTGAGGGGCCTGATGGCCTGGCCTTGACAAACTCTGCAGGTGAGATCTGCCACACTCATTATTACTGATTTCTAGTCTGGCACCCATGCAGGGATATTAGCTTCAGGAGTCACACGCGGGTGGGTGGATATAAAGTTAACCAAGCAAAAACAGAAATCCTCACATTTAATTTGGTGCCTTCCTATATCCTGGCGTACAGCTATGATCCCCATATCCAGTTAGATACCTAATAATTTTTTTCAAAAACGATTTCGGCCAGCTATTCCCATTGAATTATAGCAGTACACTTGCGAAAGTGAAAAAATACTAGATAAATGGTCTTTGCTCTATCTATCATTGATAGGTTGGATTTCCATGGTTAAAATGTTGGTGCTTGCATTGTTTCTGTTACTTTTTAGCAATCTTCCCATAAAAAACCCTGGTCCATGGTTCCTATTTTAAAGAATTGGATTAAATGATCCGGAGGTTTGTGTGGAAAAATAAGCAATCCGGGTTAATCTAGCCACACTACAACTGTTTGTAGCAGAGGGGGATCAGCACTTCCACATTTTGTAATCTACTACCAGGCCTCTCTGATCAACCTGCTATCACAATTAGGAGAGGAAAATTCACTTTTTGATACCTTTTTTCTAATAGATATGCTGAAGGAACGTGCCATTAAACTGCCCACTTTTCTACAATTAGCAAAACTTCCTAAAAGGACCAGATACAAGGTGATACTGGCATTAGCAGCAAGTACTCAGCTCTTCTACAAATCGCGAAATATTCCAGCATATCATGCTTTTACTCCAATTCAAGATTGAGCAGCAGGAGATTTAACATTGCCTAGAGGACTCTACCATGTATGGCAAGAATTAGGTTTTGGTCAGCTTGGGGATTTTTATTATCTTGAGATATTAATTACATTGAAAACGGTACGATTTCAATCTCACAATCTAAACAATGCTTTCTCTATGAGTTTTCTTCGGGTTAATTTCCTCAAAAACAATTATACCATGCTGAGTAAGGTCACACGTCAAATCACCAGGCAGATGTTGCATAAAATAGTGGGTGAGGGATTTTGGTATTGGCTACTACAACAGAAGGCTCATAGTGAAGAGATCAATATGAAAGCTCTCCAATCACAATGAAAGGGCTCCAGAAAATTCACTCTGATACAGAATGCAAGTTTTATATGAGAGAGTTGCAGCAGCTCAGTGAGGTATCTGAAAAAAGTACTGAAAGACGCTAATTTAAAGAGAAATAATTATTCAGATGGTTAGCACATTACACCCCTTTGGGATTGCATACGATGCTTCTTACTAATCCAAGCCAATGTTTCAGATGTAATAAACAAGATGATGGGGGCTTGGTATACATATTTTATGAGTGTAGCAATCTACAGCAATTTTGAAAGGACGTTTTTATCATGATTTCCCAATCTCTGTCTTTAACAATTGCCCCATCTTCTATGCTGGTTTTATTTGGTACATGGGGGGTGGTAAAATGGTTAACAAAATATCAACAGTATTTTATAGGAATTTCTATAGCAGTTGCTAGGTCAGTTGTCATGTAAAATGGGAAAACAAATAAACAACCTAGGATTGACCATTGGGCTAATAGAATGGATGTATGACGTTAGCATGCATACTATTACCACGCATACCTTTACAACGCGGTATTTACAACGAATACCGTTACAACGCATAGCGCTTTGAGGTGCAGGATAGTGGTAAGTATAATTTTATATTCCAACTCCAGTCCCCGTGGACACTAGGGAAGGTGTTGGATATAAAATTAAACTTATTCCCTATCCTAGAGCGCCCCCAGCGCAATGCGTTGTAATGGTATGCGTGGTAATGCCTGCGTTGTAATGGTAGTGCGTTGTAACAAATGCGTGCTAAACGTTGTATACCAATAGAATGTGCAAGACTTATAGATGTGAGGAGGCCTATGCAAAATGGAGTTACTGTATGATTTAGAGCTACCTGGGTAACTTTCTCAATACATTTTATATCTGAGTAAAGTATATTCCATATCCTTTAGGGATTTCATCGTTGCACTTTACTACAATATCTGCTGCTAGCTGCACATGCACTTTAAATCGTTTTTGATATTTATACGTTAGTCTGATGCAGCCATTGCATAGATTTTAGTTTGCTAACTGCATAGTAATAGCCACCAATGAATGTAGCAAAAGCCTGGAAGATTAGGTGATTATGGTTTACTGTGGGATAGTTCTGAATATATTTAATATTCACTTTCCTATTACTTTTCCAACCAAACTGGCTTTTTATCAATTATTTGTATCGCTTATGTTAACCCAGTTCTTTTAATGCAATTTCATACAATGTATTTTTGCTGCTAGCAATGTGATATCCCTAATTTCCATCTTTTGTTACCCATCCTGTAACACCATGTTTCTTCAGCTTTAATTTCTGCTCTAATAAAAATATATGTTTTTAAAACTAAAGGAAGAGAAAATTATTGTTAACCCATCCACTAGAGTACTCACCAAGATTGAAACCAGTGTCCTTGAGAAGGGTCTTGGATACGTTCCCACACCCAAGACTGACAAGTTCCATGACAACTGCGAACGCCACAATTTCTTTCAAAAGAGACGCCATTAAGTATGTACTGGGAGGAGGAATGGGATGAGGAGGTAATATCCTTTTGCAAACTATCAGTATACTCTTGACTTCAGTAAAAGCTGCAAGAATAATTATTTTCCACTCACACCCTCTCTAAAATATATGGATTTACCATACATTGTTTGTATTGTACAAGAAGGATAGGAGTGTTGTGAGATGAGGTCTTTAAAGTGTCTGTGAACGTCCCTTCCCCAAACCGTTTTGTTTTATTTGTGCCATGAATGTACCTTAAACTAAAGCAACAGCTTCCCTATTATCTGTGCTTTTGATGTAGTAAATGTTTTATTTGTTGTGAATGTCTCAAGTGCTACATATTTAGATGCATCTAGTACGTGACCTTCCTTCCTGATTAGTTAAATATGAAATTCATAGTTTACTTTATGTCTAGGTGCTCATTTTAGTGTAGTGATGGGATAAGTGATATTGCACACTCTGAGATAGTATTTATTCTAATATTTATGAAACGAGTTCCCTCTTTCATATTGCTTTATATTCGTTTTTTTACTATCTTTCTCTGTCTCACTTAACTTTGCTGCACTTCTTTTCCTAACAATGACTTAGCAGTGCAACTAATGTTTAAGGCTCTTCTTCCTAATTCGTACCCGTTTTACATCATTGACTTTACTGTACAGAAGTAGGCTGTTTTTTTAAATTAATGTTGCATTGGAAATTACTCAACTGTTGAGTAAGTAGAAGTGGTCTACATGTGATGTACACTTGGGCCCTGCTAACCAGGCCCCAGTTTAAATGTTCAGACCCCTTACAAACGTGTTGAATTTTATTACAATCTGATTGGCTTATTCAACCTACTTATAAATCCCTAGTAGATGGTACCGTAGTATATGGCAGCATTGCCAAAACTCACAGACTCAACATCATATCCTATGCTGATGGCACACAACTCATTCTCTCCCTCACAGAAGACACCACCAATACCAAGATCTACTTTAAAAACTGCAGAACATAACTCGCCAACTGGATGAAGGCCAACTACCTGAAGCTCAGCACAGACAAGACAAAAAAAAAGTTTTTTGGGAAACAAAAGCAGACTATGGGACTCAGCCGGGTGGCCTTCAGAACTCGGACCTACTGCTACCCCCACTGACCACGCTAGGATCCTAAGCATCATGCTGGACAACAAGCTAATCAAGAAGACTCTAGTCGACTCAGTCTCCTAGTACTGCATCTTAATACTCTGTATGCTTTGTAAGAGAGTTAAATGGCTACCCCAAAGCTCAAGACACACCATCTTCCAGGCCATCATCTCCTGCAGACTTGACTTCAGCAATGCTCTCTATGCAGGCACCACAGCTTAACTCCTCTGATGACTACAGACTGTACAGAATTCTACAGCTAGACTCCTCCTGGATCTCCCTAGATGTACCAACATCTCCGTATACCTCAGAGAACACCACTAGTTCCCTGTATAGAAAAGATTACAGTTCAATCTCCTTATCCATGAATACAAGGCCCTACACAACTGTGGACCCACCTACCTGAGCCACTGCCTGAACTTCCATCAGCTAACCAAACACCGCTGCTCTATGTCCCTTTCCCTAACCCTCACACTCACCCTCTGCATCTGATGTAGCAGATGAGGAGGTCACTCCTTCTCCTACCTAGCAGCGAAGACATGGAACACACTATCCTTTCATCTATTGACATCCCCCTCACTTCCAGAGATCTTAAAGTCCTTGAAGACCTGGCTGTTTGGCTAATTAACTGGATCCTGCCAGCATCTGAGTAACCCCATGGGTGATAAGAAGTGCTCTACAAATCTGCTGATTGAATGATTACCCTTAGTACACACGGCGTGTAAGGCAAATGTCTCTAGCGGACTGCAACACTAATTGTGCCACCGCTTATGTGACCACATAATTGTAAATCATGCCTCTAAGCCTGCCACTAAAGCCTAGCCGTGCAGTTTTACAACTCCTGTTTCATCCTGATTTTACAGGCCTAAGCCTTCCTTTTAAATCATAGAAAGTCACCCCTGAATTTGGCCTTACCAACCCTAAGCAGTGTGAATATAATTTTTAAGCAGGACATATATGTTTTCTGTTTTTACATGTACTAATAGTGACAAAGGCCCCAAACCTGTTTTTCTGGGCAACAAAGCTGACTGTACCATTAAAAACAGTGGGTTACTTTATAACATGTAATAAAGCTAATTTCATACTTCGCAATCTCTAGGAAAATACTTCCAAAACCCATTATTTTAAAGTTAAGCAGAATTTTGTCTATTTCAGGAATAGTGACTTCAAAAAGACACTATGTTTTTGCCTAAAGTCATTGGTAGACTATTCAGAGTTACTTCCCACTGTCACCTGGCAGCCTGCCAGCCCCTATAAGGAGATGTGAAAGAATCTCAATAAAGAGAACGAAAAAAGCATAAGGCCGGAAAAGGCAGGACTTCCTCTTGACAAGATAGCCCGGAGGATGTGCCCACCAACTACACAAGCCTCAAAATGGCATCCCCTGTCAAGAGCTGTAGCTCACACCAAGATCCCTTTCAATTGTTCAGATGGTCAAGATAGATGGGTGTTTCTCATTTCCCCAGACACACCTCAAGGCCATGCCCAGAGCTCTGCACAGGAAAATAAAGGTTCTGCAATGTTGGATTTCGGCATAGCAGTGCACAGTCAGAAGGTTTAGGGCCAATCCCCCAGAAAGTGATGTCAAAGGGGGTCTTGTTGCCCCTAGAAACTTTTTGCTATTGGTAAGGGAATGTCCCCCACCAACAAGCTGGTACCTGTCATAAATATGGCATCCCCAGACACTTTCTTTAGAACACATCTGGGCGTGTAGAAGTCAGAAGAAGGGCTACACGTGCTGTTGAACCTGTGGAGCGAGACCCCAAGGCATGGGCCTGCTCCCACTTGTATCCATGACTAAGAGGTGGACTCTAATGGTCAATTGGCTTACTCCTGTTACTCCTACTTTTTTCGAGACCCCAACTAACTAGTTCTAAATATATTTTCTCTAAACTCTGAATATGGCTTTTAGGATAGTGTCTCCTAAGCCCCAAGGGGTGCCCACAAGGTCCTGGACTTTTGGCTGGTGTTAAAGAGTACTCATCTGACCCTTAAACCTGCAAATCTGAACACTTAAAAACTTTTCCAGAACTTTTATTTCAGAGACTCATCAGATAACTATACTGACAACAAAATAGCAGCTGACAATGTCAAATCGCTGGTCAGACTCACCCTGCAGGTCTCCCCGCTGAAAGGAATTGACTTCCAGAAACATTTGTTAGTACTGACCATGTCCAACTGAAGATGAGACCTTCCTGGGCACAGAATCCAGACTATGACTGCTCAGAGCTTCCCCACTGTCAACTATGATCACGCCATGTTTACCAACAAAGCAGCGTCTTCCACCAAGGATCTTCACATCAATTGGCCATTCTTGTCAAGCCCTCCTTTTTTTCACCCAGCTTGCAGTCTAACCCACCAACGACTAATTGACCAGCAGTAGATCGCAGTCTTGCACGAACAGATAACAGTGATTTGCACTTTACGCATATAGGTGCTATTTTAAACGTTCCAATAATAATATCTCTGCTTCCCTGTATCATATTCTTGTCATCTGGGTGTCTATTGGTTCTTAAAAGTGTACTCTGTTTTTGTAGCTTGGAGTGCAACATTTTTTGTTTGTTTTCTATTTTTTTACTGTTTTGATACTTATAAATGGTTTACACACTTCTCCAAAGTAAAGCCTTTCTGCTCTGCGCTACAGTTATCATGGGTTGATTTCAAGTTTAAAATATTGGGACCTAACTGGAACTAGTAAGGAATTGTGGCATTATTACTTGGTGGGGACTCTCATCCCCTCCAACTAATAATCCACTTTCTCACAATGAGGATTCTCGATTCCACATGGGACCATTACCAGGTTACTCAGTAAAGTGTCACACCCAAAATTTGATATGTTCTCTGTCTCATAGCCTACAAGGCTATACTTTACCTTTCCCTTTTACACAAATAACTGTTTCCAGTTTCCCAAACACTCAGCACTTATTCCCTCAATTTTCCGCACTCTGCGTTACCCGGAGCTCACAGAGTTCCGAAAAACTTTGTTCCGCACAGCGTGAACTCCGCCCAGGGTTACTTGAATCCGGGTTTCTAGCCAAACAGGTAAGGATTAGTATTGATGTAGTCTCAAAGTGTCGGCCTCTTTTTCAGTAAACTTACTGATGAAGGTTAGGGTTGTGATGACCCAGTAATTGGCAAGGTCATTAGAGTCAGTTTCTTTACTAGAGGAAAGATCTGATTTGTCATGAGAGCTTCTGAGAGTGTGTCTTGAAATAGGGAGGCATTGATAAAAGTGGGTAAGGGTGAGCGAGCTTCCCAGGTGAGAGCTGTGATGAAGGACACAGGTCATACACCAGGTAATACACCATCATCACAGGAAGTGGCTTTGAGGGATATGAGTATGCTGGTAAGATTTACAAGAGATAATGCATTGAATCGTTAGAATTGGATAGATTCTACAAGAAAGCATGGGTGCAAGCCTAGAAGGAGGTTAGTGTTGTTGACATGGTATTGGATCTTCTGCATCTTTTCATTGAAGTAGAGGTTGATGGCATTGCACTTGTATGTAGAGTGTGGGATAGCACAATCTAGCACGGGGTCGATGCAGTGCTTGTCTTGCAGAATATTCTTCTTCTGTTGGTGGCTTCATTAATGGTTTGGGTATGGTGCTTTGGCGCGTGTGATGAGAGGTCTACTTGTTGTATGAAGCGACGTCAGCACCATAAGTTATTTTGGAGTTCTATTTTTCTTCCATTTTTTTTCTATATACATTTATGGTCTGCATGGTCTTTGGAGTCCTGCAGGTTTTGGCTTGCACTTCCGTGTTTTAGTTGGAGTATGGATGTTCCCATGATGTTTCAGAAAATTCCTGAAAACTTGTAGAAAGGCAATGATGTCAGATGTGGAGTTGGGATTGCCAACAAAGAGTTGAAGCATTAAGTAATCAATGAAGATTTATTTTAAGTATCTGCATGATTAGTCTACTCTTTTGGGTTGACCCCAGCTTGTTGGTAGGATGCTGAGCAGCATTAGAGGGATAGTGTGGTGGTTGGGCCAGTCAAGAGGCATGGGTGATCTGCTTTGGATTGTAGGTGATGTTAAGAAGACAAGTTTGAGGATGTGGCCTTTGGAGTTTGTTTGTTGATTGCTGAACTGCATTGAGTGTTTCAATAAGGTTGAGCGGGTGGTGTGGGCATGTCAGATGAATGAGATGGTGACACAATCCAAGAATTCATCAATGAAGGTTTTGTTCTGCCTTGGAGTCTTGTTGAGGTGAGGAAGGATGGTGATCTGAACTGCAGAGTGTGATGTGCCATGTCAAAAACTCCATGGAATAGAGATATGCCAGATGGACGTATTTGTGGGAGCCCTTGAGTCATCACCCTAAATGCCTCACCATCCTGTATCCTCGAGAGCCCCAAACTGCTTACATTACTTCCCCCTTGGCCTCTATACTTGATGGGACATGGGGACTCAAGCGTTGCCATGTGTTGCATTCTGCCTGGGACGCAGTGAATGCCGACTGGTACAGAGTAAACCAGTGCCTGACCAAATGTCTCCTGTGGCCAGGAATCAGGCCTAATGTAACTGTAGGTTAAGATAGCTGCAGCTGGAGATCTGAGGTGTTGCTTGGCGGTCTCTGTACCGAACACCACTGTAGAGCCTGGGACCACAGCCCACCTTCTGGGGGGCAATGACTACTGTCAGACCATGGCAGCACCTCAGGCCGCTCAGGATAGAGCCAGGAGTGAGGGCCTGGACTAACTACCACTGAGTGTGACTGGAATGCAACAGCAACACACCTGAAGGGGCAGACTACATGGGATGTAGCACTGTTAACCACAGTCAGTGTGAGCCCCATCGTGGGAGAATATATAGTCCCAGTGCTTGATGAGACACCCTGATACTGAGTACACAGGCTGGGAAATGCATGTCTGCACTGACCCAGGAGAGAATGCACACATCCAGTGACTTCATGGAGCATCCCACTGTGAAGTGCTGAAAAGGACAAGCCCCTAAAAATCTGCCAATGAGGAAAAAGTGAGTGAATGACATTAGCCGTGGTCCCTTGTAGAGGGGTCGGGCCTGAGAAACTGTTTGAACAAGCTCTTTCACCAGAGCTGCCCTGACTACAAGCATGAGTAATTATAGAAAATGTGGTCACCACGGGGGAAGTATAGCCCTTGACTTCCACATCAATAGAGTCAGAACAGAGATAGAAAAAACCTCTCACAAGAGTAGGTTTACAATTTTGCATTTAGTGCAGTTATTTCCATATATCCTCAATCATGAATATATACTTAAATTCTTAGCGATCATTACAAGCAATTATAACAAGCTTGAGTAGGCAATCAGAGCAGACACTGACAGCTCCTAGACCCTCCATTGGTGAGAAGGCTAAGAGGGCAGATGGGACCCGGGTTGCTGAGTCAGGGCTTGAGGCAGGGACTCCCACAGGGTGGCTGTGGATCTCCTCTCATGCCTCTTCCCCAGCGGCCATGACCTGCTGCAGCCACAAGATATTCCTGAATGTCATATGTGAGAGAACTGCTGATTCACATTTTTGATGGTGCTGAGAGAGAGACAAAAGTATATAAGAGTCGGCGCACAAAGGACACACCTGGTGTTTAGAGGTCAGGATCGGGTGGTCTGCCCCTGCATGGCAGTGACATGAGAATGGCACTCAGGAGTCACAGTGATCCAGATACTGTGTGTCATTAACTCTTTCAGGAAGATCTTAGAAACAAAAATTCATAAAGTTTCACTGACCGCTCAGCAACTAAGGTCATAGGCCATGTGGAGCCAGTAGGGTGGATTCCCTCCAGAAACATTTGCTGTCCCTAATAGACAAAGTGGGAGCCCTGTATCATAGAACTGAGGAGTCTGAGAGCTACAATCGATTAAACAATAACAGGGTTGTCAATTTGACAAAGAGAGTAGAGGAATTTGACATGGTTGTGTATTTGGAAAAATTGCTTAAAGCAGAGGTAGCGCCTGAGGGTCTGTGTAGAAAGCTGGCTGTCTATATGGCACACTAAAATGAAGTACACTGTAAAAAATGTCAAGTGAATTCCATATTGGCATACAATTGCAAAATTAGATGCCACTAACTCTCTATTTGTGGTAGTGTGGGTGAACAGTTAGGTTTATCAGAGGGTAGCGCTAAGCATGTGTGTACTCACAGAGGCAATAAATGAGACACACATTCAAAGAATCATTCCGAGACAACATTAGAAAACCAACACTTCTTTATATATATTTTCTAAAACAAAAAACTTCGCTCAAAGGAAAGTACTGTTTAAAATAGCTGGTTTGAAGTAAACAGCTGTTTGACACTTTCAATCATGATTAAAGCACTCTACAGCAATGTTAAGTTATGGACAAAGCATACACTGCATACTTTCACTTAACAATGACTTATGGGTCCCTTCCTCAAGATTTAAGGTGAGTATCGGGCAAGGTTTAAGCAGAACCAACAGGTTACCTCAGGAGAGACTAGGGCGTCTGGGTACAGAGGTATGTTTTTAGTGTTGGGAGATTTTGCGTGATTTCTGATACTTGAAATCGGAATTGAGCATTTTCCACAAACTGTTAAGCTATGAGGTAAAAAGACATGCAGGATACAGGTACTTAACAATGAATTATGGTACCAATCTTCTGGACTTATGGTGAGTATGGGGCAAGGTCCAAGGCAGCACCAACAGTTCACTTCAGAAAGGTCTGGGGTATCCTGGTGCATAGGTGCACTACTGTTTCAGGTGACCCCTTAACTTCAATGGAGGATCGGCCAGGTCAGAAAAAGGCTAAAGGCTTGGACTGGGGGTCCAGTCAAAATGAAAGAGCATGACAGCTCAACTCTTGAGATGTCCAGGGACTTGGGGGCACCTTTGGTTTTCTTCTAAAGGCACCAGGGGATGCGAGGTCAAAGGTCTGCATAGGCATCAGGTTTTTGTCACCGGGAGTACTTGCAGTTGAGGGAGTCCTGCACATAGAGGTTGCAGGCGGCTTCAGGAAGTCCACAGTCGCCAAGTCCAAGATGAGCTTTGTCTCTACTGAGCTGGGAGACCACGCATGCACCATTGGCCCACTTGAACTCTGACGTGGAGCAATAGGTGCAGTGGTGCTTTCCAGTGTCAGGTTGTTGACAGTTCGGAGGCCTTGCATTACTTCCTTGGTGCCTGCAGGAGGCAGGGGAGCAGCCCCGCTACTCCAAAGGATACTCTTTATTCTTTTTCAAAGGCGGACAGTCCTCCCTGCTTTTGGAATCATAGCTGCAGGATGAGTCAACATTGGCGCAGTTTTCGATGAGGGATACAGACAGGCAAGAGGGGCTAGGGCCATGTCATCTGGTTCTTCTCCATTACTCTGCTTTACTGGATCTTTGGTAGTTCTTTTTCTTAAGTGAGCAGGAATCTAAAGTTCAGAGTCCAGGTGTTCCACCTAAATACTTAATTTAGGGGCATTACCGGAAGAGGCAGGTAGTAGCCAATGGGCTATTAGGGTTTCTTCACGCCTCTATAAAACTTCTTCCTTTGGGGAGTGGGCACACCCCTTAACCTAATTACCAGGAACACAGTGAGCCTCATTCAAAGTTGTATCAAAAAGCAGGCCAAAAGTGGGAGGGCACAGCAACTGGAACTCAGTTTCCTACAGTCCAACTTGGTTCTTTGTGCTGGAACAAGCGTACACAGTATCTGTCAAATCCTTGCCATCAAGAGATCATCCTCGGCTAGTCATGACATGCCTACAAGACTTCAGATGCAAAAACAACAGTTGGTGGACAGAATGCTAAACAATGTCATACATTCACCCCAGTACAGAGATCTGGGCCAAAGTCCATTGTTTTCTTGCTCACCATGCCATTCTACTTTGAACCCAGCCATATGCAAATCAGTCTTGATCCTGTGCCCCATGGGAACAGTCCAGCCCAAACTGCCAAGCCGGGTCCTCCCTGGACTGGAAACAAGCATCCTAGGACCGGCTTCGGGCTTTCAGCCCTCATGAGCCAGGATAGCTTTATTCCAGTGGCATGGAGAGCACGGGACTCACGTCTGAGCATACCCGTCCCACTCGGGGAGACAAATGCAAAAACAACTGTTGATGGACAGAATGCAGAGCATATCCTTAAACAACTATTGTCTCTTTTCCAGTACAAATAGGCATTATAGAAAATCATACGTAGGGTCTAAAACTAATTTGTTTCACCTGATCATGCATTCCTAGCCCAGGAATTGACAGACACAGTAGAACAAAAGAAAACACAACCAGTGCCAAATAACAACAGATTACCCGCCAAAGTGTCACCTGTCTGTACTTCCGTAGTCCTTTGCTGCTGCTCCTGCACCCGCCCTATAAACAGTTCCCAGATATCACGCAGTCTAGAAGCAGGAGGCATGAGTTCCCAAAAGAGGTTCAGCTGTGTATGGCCATATGTGACATCCCTAATCCACTCCTCAACTGAAGGCACCAATCAATCAATCAATCAATGACATTTATAGAGCGCACTACATACCCGTAGGGTCTCAAGGCGCTGGGGGTGGGGGGGTGCCGCTACTGCTCGAACAGCCAGGTCTTCAGCTTCTTCCTGAAGGAGAGGTGGTCTTGGGTCAGGCGCAGGTCGGTCGGGAGGGAATTCCAGGTCTTGGCGGCCAGGTAGGAGAAGGACCTTCCTCCTGTACTCGCTCTTCGGATGCGGGGGACGGCGGCGAGGGCGTGGTTGGCTGATCGGAGGTGGCGTTTGGGAGCGTAGAAGTTGATTCGGCTGTTGAGGTAGCTCGGGCCTTGGTCGTGTAGGGCTTTGTATGCGTGGGTGAGGAGGCGGAAGGTGATTCTTTTATTGACGGGGAGCCAGTGAAGGTCTCTCAGATGTCCGGAGATGTGGCTGGTTCGTGGGATGTCGAGGATGAGTCTGGCTGAGGCGTTCTGGATCCGCTGGAGTCTCTTCTGGAGCTTGGCCGTGGTACCGGCGTAGAGGGCGTTGCCGTAGTCCAGTCGGCTAGTGACGAGGGCCTGGGTGACGGTCTTCCTGGTCTCGGTGGGGATCCACCAGAAGATCTTCCGTAGCATGCGTAGGATGTTGAAGCACGCCGAGGAGACATTGTTGACTTGCCTGGTCATGGAGAGGGAGGAGTCCAGGATGAAGCCCAGGTTGCGTGCATGGTCTGTCGGTTTGGGTGCGGTGCCCAGGGCTGGAGGCCACCAGGAGTCGTCCCAGGCGGAGGGTGAGGAGCCCAGGATGAGGACCTCCGTCTTGTCCGAGTTCAGTTTCAGGCGGCTGGTCGTCATCCACTCGGCACCCTCTTCTTACCCCAATATACTGCAACTTGTCGCTTAGCAAATAAGAGGAGAAGTGCATGCAATTTGCGCATCTTAGTTGGAGTGTCTTTAACATAGCTCAGTATTGGGAATGGGGCAAGCGTTGCCCCGATGATTTGATTCACTAATGTAAACATTTCGGACCAAAAATGAAGCAAATCCTGGCAATCCCACGCCATGTGAAGAAAAAAGGCTGGAATAAACCCTCATCGCCAACAACTTTCATCATCACTAATCCCACTACGGGTAGCTGCGTGCCTTATAAGTTAAATAAATAATAATAAGCCCCGTAAGGTACAAACGGACAGGTGTCCTTTAAAATCTATGTAAGTATTTGAAATGAATCAAGTGAAGTCGAAAGTTAGGGGAGAGTTCAGTGAGTTGGCCACAGCAGAAGTTCCATTGATCCTCAGTTAGCGGAGTGGGGAGCTCGGCATTCCACCTTTCGTAGGGATCGGGGTGTCACCAACGGGGCGGTGTTTTGCATGTGTGTGTAAAGACATGTAATAAGTTTCCGGGGAAATGGAGAGTGCAATAAGTTCTCCAATTCGGGCAAGAATGGTGGAGCCATCGGAAAACCCTCGCAAAGGACCCGGCAGGCTGCACACAGCTTATTATATGATAACAATTCAGCAAATGGTACCACCTGACCCTCAGCTGCGACCGGCAGGGGTCTAAAAGTATCATCTGGATACAGGCCGGCAAAACTGTGCAGGTCCATCTATTGCACCAGTGTCTTGCCAATGCCATTCTGAATGCAGGGCAGCATGGGATTTTGTGCCAGTGGGATGGATGGGGCATACAGTATCGGAATGTTTGCTCTCTTGCACAGCTCATCCAATGCCCAACGCAGTGTCTCAGAGGTATTGATGTCGCCACAAGGGCATTGTGCTGATTGGTAGAGTGCCACCCTAAGGGGAACAGGCGCCATCACTTCGATCTCAACTGCTATGTGGGGTTGGAAGGGTGTCGGGTGTACCCAGTAGTGCAAAAATTGGGCCTGAGTGAAAAGGGCATAAAGTTGCCTAACTGGAGCACCCAACCCCACCTGCTTCAGCAGGAGTGTCAATAAGTCCCAGGAGACTCTTGCCTGTCTAACATTCCCACATCAGGGAGACCAGCAGCGATCGCAAGGTCTGAAAAAAATGCTGCATGAGCGGGACCGGGATGTTAACGAATAAATACAAACATTTCGGTAGGTTGACCATCTTAGTCAGCGCTATCTTCCCTGACAAGGAAAGCAGGAGCCTAGACCATATTTTGACCTTCTCTTCCAACCAAGTGACGGCACGCCCATAATTAACATTCCATGCCTCCTGTGTGGATCGACTGAGCCATACGCCCTAGTATTTGACTGCCTCTGCCTCCCACTTCAAAGGGAATTAGGATGTCACCTGGGGTGTGCCACCTGTAGGAGGAAGTACCACAGATTTTGCCCAGTTGATACATACACCGGCTAGTCCCCCAAAATTGATAAATTACCATAAAATAGGGTCTAAGTTTACATCAGGATTTATAATGTAAAGGGCAACATTGTCCGCATACAGCAAAATGAGAAGGCTCCTGGTGCTAAACCCTATACCCCTAGCCTTTTGATGTGGCCTGATATGTGCAGCCAGGGGGTCCATCACAATCGCAAAAAGCAAGGGGTAAAGACGGCATCCCTGCTTGGTGCCCTGACTAATTGGGTATGGGGCGGAGAGCAAGCCATTCACCCTAATCCGGGCAGTGGGCAGAGTGTGGAGCAGCCTGTTACGGTTTATGAAGAGCGGGCTAAACCCCATGCGACCTAATATAGCAAATAGGTGTGGCCACTTGAGCCTATCAAATGCCTTGGAGGTGACTAAGAAAACAACTGCAGCTCACACATCAGGGTGCAGATAATGCAGCACCAAGAAGACAGTCTGCAAGTTGTGAGAGATCGACCGCCCAAGAATAAACCCCGACTGGTCAGGGCGAGCAATAATGGGGAGTAAGGGCTGTAGCCTATTTGCAAGCAACTTGGCTAGGATTTTAACATCCACGTTTATCATTGATAATGGGCGGTAGAAATCCAGCTCATTTTCCGGTTTACCAGGTTTTAATGGGGTAATAATGATCTCTTTCTTCATGGACGGGGGTAGTACACCATCAGTTTGGGCCTCCTCATACAATGCCAACAGTCGAGGCGCCAGTTCCTCTATGTATGTTTTACAGAAGGAGGTAGTCAAGCCGTCAGGCCTGGGAGCCTTATCAAGTGGCAGACTTTTAATGACCTGGGAGACATCCTCCACAGTAAACAGGAAGTCCATGTACTCATGGTAGTTATGATTGAACCAGACTAACTACAACAAATCGAGAAAGGATTGCATTCCCCAAGGACACGTCTCCTGAGTGGCAGTGTAAAGCTGACAATATAACAGGGAGAATGCATCCAAGATATCAGTTTGACCCCGTACAGTAGTACCCTGTGTGGTGGACAATTTGTGTATGTATGCAGCAGATCGGGGCTGTCGAATTAGACCAGTAAACGTCCGTCTCGGTCTATCGCCCTCTCCATTCCTTCATGCCTCCTCATACTTCCCTCAAAATTTTACTTCACGCTGTGCCTCCTCGTAATCCAATGATTTAGATTTTAGGAGGGCCATAGTGGCATGCTTGTTTGTGGAGTAAAATTGCTCCTCGAGCACCTTGATTTGAGCCTCCAAGGAGGCAAGCATGCCCCTATTGGCCTTTAATACTCCCGCCTGGAGGGCAATGCACTGCCCCCTAATAACCACCTTGAACGTCTCCCATAAGGAGGCCTCAGTATCCACGGAGCCGACATTGAAAGCAAAATAGTCAGTAATATCCATTTGGATTTTTTTCCTTGAATACCTCATCTAATAGGGCATGTTGTGGGAGACACCAGGAGAACGCTCGGGGAAATGAGTCGGGGAGCCCCAATTGCAGCAAACATGGAGCATGGTCTGATATGGAACGCGGTAGATGCAGGACGTCGGAGGTCCATGTGACTACATTCCATGAGACCAACCAGAAGTCCACACAGGACCAAGCCCTATGATGTTCGGAAATACAGGTCCCCTCCCTGAATAGAGGGTGCCTCCTGCACCATATGTCACCTAGATCCCCATCTGAAATTATAGCATGCAAGGCGGCACCAGCAGGAGGATGCAAGGATCTGGCAGCTCCCCTCCTATCCATTGCATCATCCAAAATAACATTAAAATCACCCCCCTCCCATAAAATTGCACCACATCAAGTTGCTCTAACCCTGGTCCAAAGAGCCTGAAAGAAGTCAGGGGAGTCTACATTGGGGCCATATACTGCTACCACCACCAGAGGGACTCCACCCAATATGCCCTGCATGAGGAGGTACCTACCCTCGGGATAGCCGTAGATGTCACCCTTTCACCAATCCAAGCCCCTCCTAACCAACACAGCCACCTCTAGGGAATAATTAGAGAATATGGAGGAGTACACTTGTCCCCACCTGTTGTGCCTGAGCCGAGTGGATGGTTTCACATTGAGGTGTGTCTCCTGTAATATACATACATCTATATTATGTTGAGCTAAATAAGCATGCACTAGTCTAGACTTCCTACTATCATTCAGACTTCTGATATTCCATGCGAGAACATTCAATGCTTTGGTGTGATGGTATACAAGGTACTCTGAAAAAATGAGTGAGGGCCATGGCAGCGCGTTATCTTCCTGAACGAAACTGTGCAATCTAGCCAACAAATTGCATACATACTGGCAAAAAAAAGAACCAATCCCCACCCTGCACCCACTCCAACCCCCAAATCAGGTTGTGGAATATCCCACCCTAAATAAACAAAGAAACAATACGTACATATCCGTACAGGGAAATCTCCCATGGGGCTCAGCAAACCTGTACATGCAGGGTGGCCGGGAGTACTGTGGAGTGTGCTGAGAGTCTCAGTCAACAGATCAAATTCTGAACAAACTGCGTAACCCAAGTTCAATGGCAACTTAAAACACAAAATCTCCCCACCCTGCATCATATCTCATTGTAACATCCATCCAGGTTTTATAACAGTACGATACCCATATCAGTCATTGTTGCTGAATCGGTCGGCTGCGGACATCTCAGACCCCGGGCGTCTTTAGGCTGTTTTCCACCGACGTGCTTGGCAAACTTCAAGTAGGATTTCGCATCAGTGAAAAAGTGTGCCTTGCCCTCATAAGAATCCTAGAGCTTCGCCGGATACAGTAAGGAGTACAGGATTTGAGCTTGTAGTAGGATATGCTTCGCAGATAGGAATTCACGCCGTGCCGCCTGTACAGCCAGTGTAAAGTCGGGGTAGAAGAGATGGTGTTGCCTTCATGTGAAATGAAACCCTTTTCTCTAGCTCGCCGTAGTATAAGGTCTCTGTCTTCATAGCTTTTGGTGCGAGATGGAAAGATTTAGAACAATTGGATGAGGAAAGGGAACCTGCTCAAAAGCCGTGTCTGTTGATTTTAGATCTTCCCGCAGCTATATTAGTTAAGTTAAAAACGATTATTCCCCCTAAAAAGATAGATTGGACAGTTTTAGCGTCATGCAAGCAAAAGGTAGATGAATCGGTTTCTGATTTCTTTACACGCTTTGAGGAAGCATTTCATGATTTTAGTAGTCATTCATTGACAGATGATACGGGCAGACAGTTGTTTGGTGATAAATATGTTACAAATTTGTTACCAGGGATAGCTAACCACTTAAAGCTAGTGAAAGCTCTTGGACTACCTCTTCTCCGGCATCTCTTTTGACTATGGCTCAATACTATGAACGTCAAGAGTTAGAAGCGAAGGGTAGTGAGGACAAGAAGTCTAAGGAATTAAAAATGAAGATCATGCTGGTTCAAGCTTATGGTCCGTCTTCTAGAGGTAACGATAGAGGTGGAAGTGGATCTTATGGCTCTTCTTATACTCGTTTGAATTTGTCTATTGATCAATGTGCGTATTGTAAGAAATTTGGGCATTGGGCAGTCGAGTGTCCAGCATTGCATGCTCAGCAGTGTCCACGTGGTCAAGGACAAATGAGAAATGATTCAGGATATTCAGGGCCTAGGGAAAATACGAATGATCGTGCTGGGTTTGATACTAATGTACGAGTGGAGGATGGGTATAACACTTTTGATAGACAAAATCAATACCAAATGTCTAATTATGTGCAGCCTGATTTGCACGATTCTGCTTATGCATAGGATTGCCTAGGATGGGGTAAGGAATCAGTTGAAGTTCCAGTAGATCAGAGGGGTCCCTATGTTACAGCACATGTTTTGGGTTCTGCTGATCAGTTTCTGGTTGATACAGGAGCTACTCATAGCGCTCTGTCTAAACAACTGGTTCCAAGGGCTCCCCTGTCTCGCTTAACCATTACATCGATATGTTTTGATGGAACACCTTCCCTTAGCCCATTGTCACAAACACTTGCATTCCATGTTGATAAGTTTACTGCTCCATGCCCGTTTTTGCTTTCTCCAAATACACTAGACAATATTGTAGGTTTTGATATGCTCAAGTATTTCAGGGCTAGAATACGATGTTCTCCTGAAGGAGTGCGTGTTATTTTGAATGATAATCATCCTGTGATGGAAAGAGCTTGTCTTGTTAATGAGGATATTGCATTGGCTTCACTCCCTAAAACGTTATTGTCTACTTCAGATACTGATGTGGGTCAAATGGTTATCTCACTGGTACACATTAGTGTCAAGAAGGGGGCTGTGTTGCCACGCTTGCCTCAATATAGAATTTCACAGGAGGGTGAAGAAGCACTCATGCAGATTGTACATGATCTCATTAAAGTTGGAGTTGTTAAGGAAGTTCCATTTAATGTTTGTAACAATCTGATTCTTCCTATTCTAAAAAAAGATACTGACACTAGGGTTTATAGATTCATCATAGATTTGACAGAAGTAACAAGATTGTTGTACCGCAGTACCCTGTGGTTTCTGACATTACGACACTTCTTACTTTGGTTCCCCCAACAGCAACTACATTTTCTGTGATAGACTTGAAGAACGCTTTCTTTTCGATCCCTATTCATCCTGATAGCCGATATTTGTTTGGTTTCACTTTGAATAATCAATCGTATAGATTTTGTAGAGTTCCTCAAGGCTATACTGAGAGTCCCAGTATTTACAGTCAAGCATTAAAAAGGCAACTTGACTCTTTTGTTTTGCCTGAAGATGTGGCTTTCATACAGTATTTTGATGATATCTTGCTGGCTGCCGATACGCCTGAACAATGTGAGAAATGCACTTTGTCCTTGCTTTCCTTTCTTGCCTCACATCATCATAAAGTATCACAAAAGAAATTGCAATATTGTAGACCAAAGGTAACCTATTTAGGTCAACTTTTGTCTAAGGTGGGCCGTGCACCTACATCAGATCGTATTCAGGCAATTTTAGACACACCAGTACATTCTACACAAAAAGAGGTCTGTGCATTTCTTGGTCTTACTTCCTTTTGCAGACAATGGATATTATGGTTTTCATACATTGTTAAACCTTTGCTAGCAGTTTTGACAAAAGATACTCCAATACCCCTTCCATGGACAGATGAACGTGAGACAAGCCTTTGTCCAGCACCAGTGTTAGGTACTCCAGATTACACAAAGCCTTTTACACTCTATGTACATGAGAAAGATGGATGTGCATTGTCAGTTTTAGTGCAGACACATGGTGATAAGCAACGTCCCTGTGCATATTTTTCAGCAGAACTTGATCCTGTTGCTTGAGCGTTCCCTGGGTGTTTTCGTTCAGTTGCGGCAATAATGCATGGAGAACTAGTACATAATCTTTTGACTGCACTAACATGTCCAAAGAAAATAGCTATTGTGAAGTGTAGTGCACACAAGAAAGTGACTGCTAAGGTAGGACAAGGTAATGCCTTTGCAGACCGTGTAGCACGTGAAATTGCGATGCAGCGAAGCACTACTTCCATGTATGTAGTGAAGTCACAAGCTGAACGTTGGCATAATGCTAGACAAGAAGTATTAGAGATACAGAAATCTGCTTCTGTGAAAGAACGTGAGCAATGGTCTGAAGAAGGTGATTTGGATGATGAGGGTTGTTGGCTGAATAAGCAGAGGGATAAGTGGAAATTGCCTACAGCCTTCGTACAACCTATGGTTCAGATGGCACATGGGTTAGCACATGTTGGAGCTTCAGCGATAACGAAATTGCTTACGCAAGTTTGGGAGCATCCAGAATATGCTAGCACAGCTAAGAGAGTAGTGCAGTCTTGTTTGATCTGTCTACAATACAATCCTGGGAAAGGGACACGAACTCCTACAGGAGGGTTTGCTACACCAACTGCACCTTTTGACGTTTTGCAGATGGATTACATTCAGTTTGAGCGCTGCAACAACTTAAAGTATGTCTTGATGGTGGTATGTGCCTTTAGTAAATGGATAGAGGCATACCCCACAAAGGACAATACTGCTATTACTACAGCGAAAGTGTTGTTGAAGGAGTTTTTTCCCAGATTTGGGGTTTGCAAACTTTTATGGAATGATAACGGACCTCATTTTGTTGGGGAAGTCATTAAGTATGTCCTGAAAGGATAGGGATCAAACAGAAGTTCCATGCAGTGTTCCACCCACAATCAGCAGGGTTGGTGGAAAGGTATAATGCTACTCTGAAGCTGAAAATAGCGAAAATACAGGCTTCCATATCCTTGACTGTGAAACATCACTTACAACGCAACTTTTACAACAACATACCATTACAACGGAACTTTTACAACGCAAAAACTTTTACAACGCATGTATTTACAATGCAGGTACCTTTACAACGCATACCATTACAACGTAAGTATTGGTAAGTATATAATTATATTTTAAATGTTATATGTGTGGGGTAAAGGGGTATTTTTAGGGTTCAGGGTCAATTTTGGGTTTTTGGGTAAAGGGGTATTTTTGGGGTTCAGGGTCAGTTTTTAGTTTTTGGGTAAAGGGGTATTTTTGGGGTTCAGGGTCAGTTTTTAGTTTTTGGGTAAAGGGGTATTTTTGGGGTTCAGGGTCAGTTTTTAGTTTTTGGGTAAAGGGGTATTTTTAGGGTTCAGGGTCAGTTTTGGGTTTTTGGGTAAAGGGGTATTTTTGGGGTTCAGGGTCAGTTTTGGGTTTTTTGGTAAAGGGGTATTTTTGGGGTTCAGGGTCAGTTTTGGGTTTTTGTGGTACAGGGGTACAGGGTAAAAATAAATTAAAATTAAATTTAAATTAAATTACATTAAATTATATTTTTTTTAATAAATTTACAATTATAAAATTAATATATATTTACCAATACTTACGTTGTAATGGTATGCGTTGTAAAGGTACCTGCGTTGTAAAAACATTTGTTGTAAATACATGCGTTGTAAAAGTTTTTGCGTTGTAAAAAATGCGATGTAAAAGCATGCGTTGTAATAACATGCGTTGTATCATCATATATCCCTTTGACTTGGCCAGATGCGCTGCCATTGGCATTATTGCCCATTAGATCAGTGCCACATTCTCGAACGGGTCTTACTCCCTATGAGATTGTGTTTGGACGACCAATGAATATTTGGGGAGTCCCGAAACCGAGTTCTGTACACGATGTACCTTGTGTTCTGATGAATGACTATTTGGCCTAGTTAACTGATAGCTTGGTTTCTATTCATCAACAGGTTCAAGAAGCACTTCCTGACAGACCTACAGGTGAAGGCCATGAACTCCGACCTGGTGATCATGTGATGATCAAGTTGTTTGAAAAATCGAGCAGCTTGGAGCCGAGGTGGGGCGGTCCAGAGCAGGTGCTCTTAGCCACGAGGACAGCAGTTCGAGTAACGAACCGGAAAAAATTGGGTGCATAGTACTCACTGCAAGAGAGTACTACCTACCTTGGTGGAACCTACTGTGCTGACTGAACACCGAGAGATCCTGACTACGGAGAAAGACCATGTTATATCACCTGATGAATCTGCAGAGTTCTTCCCAGACCCCAAGATTTCTGTTAGCATCGCGATACCATTTGAGACCGAGGAAAGAGTCTGCAGTGCCTGACAAAATAAGATGAGCTGCCCTTGGTTAGTGAAACGGAGAGCCAATGTGGCAAGGGGGTGGGATAAGCCATGCATTAGTGTAGTGACACCAGTTTTGGCCCGTGGTGAAGAAATCAGCGGCTGCCCAGGGGTCAGAGCTCCAACGATTGTTTTTTAGTTTCAGGAAGAATTGATTATTACTGTTGCTAAAATGAAATAAGAAAATTATCTCTGGTGCTATGGGGTTTGTTGCTGTTTTGGTGATTATGGCAACAATCACCTGGTCTGTTGAGAAGATGGCCCCAGCTTGTGAGCTTTTTATTGCTACTACTCCAGTGCCAGAAGACCATTATTATTTTATGCTTCCCTATCATGAGCAGAAGCATCGGCAATCTTACCTCAATAATACTTTTATTCAGATGTTGCATCATACGCATAATGCCAGAAACACTACCAACTGTTGGGTATTTGGAATGATACCTGCGCATCAAAAGAAAGGAGGAACAACTTTTATTCCTCTTCCTTTCTTGCACAATGGTTCTTGTCAAGCTTGGTATACGCTTTTATTCGCATCTAGAAAACGTACAGTGGGCGGACTTCTTTTTCGCCTTAATAAAGTGTTTTATCAAGACAAAGATGGGTATCCCCAAGCTAAAGGAACTAAATGGGAATGGGAAGAGTACCAACCGGACAATATTTCAACGCCATATGTCTTCACCAACATAAGAGACTCTGCTGAAAATGAACAATTTGTGATTTCTATTACAAAGACTAAAGCAGATTTATGTTTACAAAGTATTAGACAAATTCCAGTGGGGATAAGCGATTGTATTGTGATTCTAGATATTGAGGGTGTAAATAACAGCAGTTCTGTAGCTTCACATAATGCTTATTTTATTTGTGGTAATTATGGATATTATTGACTACCAGTTGGATGGTCGGGTATATGTTATGTATCTTTTCTATTACCTCCTGTGTTCTTGACGCCTGCACCATATCACCGAGATTTTAAACTGTTCAATGACATCACTAAACATAGATACAAGAGAACAATAAGCATAGATGAAGTAGACCAAATAGACATTAGCCTGCAACAATATGTCAATTTTAATTTAGTTGTTTTTTTTTGTGGGTGCTGCATTAAACAGTAGGAAAGTGAGACGATTGACTAGGGTTGTAGAAGCTGTTACTAATCAAGCAGCTATAGCACTTGGAAATATTACTGAGGAGTTACAAATTGCAAGGATTTTAACGCTCCAAAATCGTATGGTGTAATATGTGATGCTAGCTGGTCGAGGTGGTGCATGTCGCATTATTGGAAGTAGTTGTTGTGTTTTTATCCCTGATAATTCGCCCTCAGTATATGATGCAATTTCTAAACTGCATAAGATTGCTACAGAAATCCATACAGAAACTGGTACCTGGACTTTTGCTGGATGGTTTTGGGCTTTGGTCTCCGCCTGGGGCTGGAAACTACTGACTATTCTGTGTATAATAATTGCAATAATTTTCACATGCTGTATGTGTATTCATTGTGGTCCCATGCTTTGCTCCATGTGTATTACTGCCTGTATACCAGCCAAGAAAGATATTACAGAAATGAAAGTACAACATATGTTAGATAAGAAAATAGCTGAAATGATGTACATAAATATACAGGATGAATATTCAGATTACCCCTGAAAAACTAATGTCTTCAGCTAATGCTGAAAGGGTCATTTGTTGTAGTGTGACAGCGATCAGAGTAAGCATTAGCAGAAGACATCTCAGTTTTAGCTACTATTGTGACATTTAGTGGAATCCATTTTGTATTCACGGCATCCATTTTGTTTGCCACATGCTGCCACGTGTCGACCATGTGCTTTGTCCTATCTTCCTGTTAACTGCGCTTGAAATCTGCCCGGCAACAAGCTATATTTAGCATCCCCCGCTTTCGCGCATGCCCAGTAGGGTCTGCAGCTGTTAGTAATTAGTAACAGATAGGAATGTGTTTATTAGTTCCCGAAAACTGTTAGCTCCTCCCACTGATCGATTGAGCCTTTCAATATGACCTTATAAGTACATAAAACTCACTTCTGTGTTTGTACCACCTTCTTTTGAGCCCCTGCGTGGGTATAAAAGGACCATGCTCTTTTAGTTCATGGTGCTACTTCTTGCAATACCGAAGGGTACTGTTTGAACCGTAGCACCACCTCATGAGGTATAATACATATTGTCTTTTCTATTGCAGTTTCCGTGCCAACTTCTTCCTATATAGTCTGAGGACTTTGTGCAGAGAAGGGCGAACCCCTTGCACTAGTAGGCCTTGCTGAGGCCAACTACGTTAGTACTACCTCGCAGAACAACTTCAGTTGGTGGCCAGATGTCTAGATGGCCAAGGAATAGAAGAATTGGGCCACATAGAGAAGAGGAGTCATGATAGAACTCTGGTCACAACACTAATGGGTTAAAAACCATTGATGGCTTGGCATCCACAGCTATTTATGAATGCCTTATGCTGATGTATGAGGGCCCCCCGAAAGACTACATATCACCCATGATACGCACTGGTACTTCCATTAGTGGGCATTTCCAACACTGCTGAGGTTATTGACAGAGGCTGGTAATCAGATGGTGCATGACATTCCAAGAGTTTGGGAGTATGGTTAATGAAGATGGCCATGTAGGCTCCCAGTTCCTGTTATATGCTGCCCTGCAATGGGCACTAAGGAGTTTATGGGTGGAGCACCACTCAAACTGCTACACCACAAGGTGTTGCAGTGATTCAGCAGAGTCACAGAACTCTGCCTGGGATCATAGAACCTTATTAAGCAGGAAGTGAGTCATCCTATCACCTGAGTACCCATGAGCCAGGGACCGACTAGCTATAGTGTCTCACTTGCCCTCCTACTCACTCACAGAGGATCAAGTGATTAGACACCCCAAAAACAACACTCCCAACCATCTCAGGGATCTTGGTTTCAGGACACTCTGTTCACTCTCACACTCTACTAGTCCACAATAAGAACCAACTCGGACACAAGAAAAGTTTAAAATGTTTATTTTAACTATTGTGCTCCCACATGCAATATACGTGAGACAATGAGTAAGAAAATGTTTTACACAAATACGGTCAGAATAGTAAGTAGTTCTTAAATCTTAAAATGAGCTGTCATTATACAAGACAATGTAGCCTAATCCCCTCCCCTTCTACAGAAGCAAAGTGATTATATATATCAGAAGATGTCTGGGTGTTGGCAGCAGACCCCGTACCTTAGCATACACAGATGAAAATTCCTCATGTGCTTATGATCTCTTCCCTGGTAAGATCCACCTCCAAGTTTATTGCTACCTATTTGTGCATACCTGTATGGCAGAAATATGTGTTCCCAAACAACAGCTGCATTTGTGGGTTTGTCTAGGTGCTGAGGCCTGACAAGAGCAAACTAACAAGGGGCATTATTGTTCAACCTTCTCTATGGTGTGCAGACTAAATCTCAAGAAATAACGGAACACAAAAACAATGGCAGGTTCTGTGTGAAAGTATGGTGTGACATAAGAAAAATACATTTATTTAGTAACGTGCTCATGCTAACATAGGTAAAACGACAACGGGCCTGCATGGGACAAATGACAAAGGTACTACATGCAGTTGGGGTGGCAACTGACTCACATGCAGGCTTTACAGATTAATTCCATCTATGTCTCTAACTCCCCTGCTAAAGTTGGGACCTTACTGGAATGAAATGGTTGGGTGGGACCTGAGGGACAAAGGGTGTTCTACTGCACTGGCACATTTGCATTGAGTGTTTAGGAACAATAGGTTTAAATTCACACAGCTCATTACCTAAACATCAGATACCTCACACCCCATAGACTTGACACTATATCTAGAATGGATGAAAAGCAATTTCTCAAGTGTGCCTTATGTTCACAGATAACATAGACATGATGTGGAACTGCCCTGTTATATGCACAATCAATGAAAGTGAGGGTAGGAATCAATTTCTAGGCCTGACAAGAGCAAACTAACAAGGGGCATTATTGTTCAACCTTCTCTATGGTGTGCAGACTAAATCTCAAGAAATAACGGAACACAAAAACAATGGCAGGTTCTGTGTGAAAGTATGGTGTGACATAAGAAAAATACATTTATTTAGTAACGTGCTCATGCTAACATAGGTAAATTGACAACGGGCCTGCATGGGACAAATGACAAAGGTACTACATGCAGTTGGGGTGGCAACTGACTCACATGCAGGCTTTACAGATTAATTCCATCTATGTCTCTAACTCCCCTGCTAAAGTTGGGACCTTACTGGAATGAAATGGTTGGGTGGGACCTGAGGGACAAAGGGTGTTCTACTGCACTGGCACATTTGCATTGAGTGTTTAGGAACACTAGGTTTAAATTCACATAGCTCATTACCTAAACACCAGATACCTCACACCCCATAGACTTGACACTATATCTAGAATGGATGAAAAGCAATTTCTCAAGTGTGCCTTATGTTCACAGATAACATAGACATGATGTGGAACTGCCCTGTTATATGCACAATCAATGAAAGTGAGGGTAGGAATCAATTTCTAGACCTGACACTAGTGCTCGCCAAACAGGCAATATCAATGCATTGGAGGCCCCATGGGCCCCTGCCCTGGTGCAGATGAAAGGCGGAAATTAAAAAGTGGATGATAGCGGAGGCCACTCCTCTGCATGCTGAAGAGCTATTGGAACAGTACAAAAATCAAACTACGGACATATGGATGAATTGTTTACCGAGGCCATCAAAAGAACAATATGAACGCACAAATCAGATGTTCCTCAGACAGTTGGAAAAATATGTGTCTAGCGTACTGCTCCATAACCTTGCAGAGGGGGAGGTTGATGGTCGCCCAAAGGAGGCCGATGGACACATGCTGACTGTCGACTTTTTGTCTTTATCCTCCAGTTTTCTGAACCTGTTTTTGTTGGCTTTTAGAATTGTGTGTACTTTACCACTGCTAAGCAGTGCAAAGGTGCTTGTGCTCTCTTTCCCTTTGACATGGTAAATTCATCCTACACCCCATTGGCACATTTAATTTACTTGCAAGTCCCTAGGAAAGTGGTACTACATGTGCCAGGGTCTGTATATAAATGCCACTGGTGGGCCTGCAACATTTATTGTGCTACCCACTTATGTAGCCTTGTAGAACATTTCTCTGGCTGTCATTTTAGCCCATGTATTCAGTTTTAAACAGCCACTTCAACACTGCAACATAAAGCATTTTCCAGGCCTAAACCTTCCTGTTTAATGCATATTTCACCCCTAGGCTAGGCCCTAAAAATCCCATAGGGCAGGGTACTTTTTATTTAAAATATTGGACATGTACTTTTTAAGTTTTGCCTGTCCTGGTAGTGAAAAGCTGTCGAAAACTTATCACTATTGCAAGGCCTAAGTCTCAGACATCCACAATATGGAGACTCTGGATGTTGGCAGGGTGGGTCATCCTGACTTGATGAGAGGGGCGGGCTTTCACTTGCCATTCTGAACTTCAAAGACACTGCCTCAGCTCACACGCAGAGAACTTCACACTAGCCTATGGTGACTGCAGACAGGCAGGATGGCAGGAAATTCCAAACAATTCTTTGGGGATGGGAAACATCAGAAGATTCTCCCACTTCAAAGATATCACCAGGAATAAGAATGCAACCCATAGACCAACTTTTCAGATCACTTCTGGCCCTATGGAAGACTCTGAAAAACGACTGCTCTCCTATCCTGATGGAAGGACCACTTTGCTGTCTTACTGAAAGCAGGAGTTTTCTGATGCCCTGCTGCCTGAGGAAGAACGACTGGACCTGCTCTTTGAACCCAGAACCTCCAGAGTGACTCCAAGGGCCAGTTGACTGGTCTTCTGTTCTGAGCCATTGGAACATAATAAGCTCCAGAGACCTGCCCTGCATCGGCCCAGGTGTCCGAATCCACTAGAAGTGTCTTTGCCCAGCTGCTGATCTCTGGTGGCGAGAGTCCTGATCCCCAAGAGGTGCCCTCCAGGTCCTAGACCCTTGTCTGGCATCCAAGTGAAGGAAATGCGATATATGGACTATTACAGGTAAGTAACGAAAAAAATGAATAAAACGAATTTCGCAAAATGTGATGCAGCGTAGGCAACGAAATTCGTTTTTTTTTTCGTTACTTACCTGTAATTGTCCATATCCCGCATTTTCAAACCCCCTACCCTGCCTCTCCCCCGCCTGACATCACCGCCCCGGTATAACGCCCTGCACGGGCCGGGCCTGGAAATGTCCCTGTGGATTCGGGCTTATGCGAAAAAATAAAAATCAGGGTTGATGATGCCAATGCTATCTAGTTGAGTTCCTTAAAGGAAACCACTAAAACTCACAGTTACGCTGACTCATGATTCTTCACATTGAGGGGCAAAGGAGCCACGTTCATTCAGCATCAAACATAATTGCATGTTGGGTGATTCTCTGCAGCTGATGATACAATGATGTCCTATAAGACAGGGAATTTTTTCAAAACATGACAACAGGAGGCCGCTATCTTTGTTACTGTTGTTGGAAATACTCAATTGTATGCATTGTTATTCTTCTATCTGTACAATATCATAATGCATTTTAATAAGCTAAAAAGGAACAAAATTACATTGTAGGTATTTTCTCTACTTTAAAAAGTTTCAAGGCTGAAGGCTTCGTTTAACAAGTAGTTTTTTTCCATCTGTATGTATTACTTCAAGGGCCACATGTCCAACCATTTTTAGAGCTCACAAACAGAGATTCAGGCAGGTGCGACCTCTAAAAAGGGTTGTAGCATGTATCAAACCTAATTTACAAGTTGATAACCTGTTACTGATTCACAAATTAGGGTTTGTGAGACGCTATTTCGAAAGGGGTGTACCCAGGTTGTCCTTTCCTATAGTGAGTCGCAAGGGCAAGTATGGTTGTTTTTCAAACGGAATGTGCTCACAAAACAATCACAATTAACTGCCTACTTCAAGTAGGAAGGGGTAAGCAACTCTCAAACTGGAAGGGGTTCCCAGGAGTCTCCTTTCTCTTTGTGGTTGGCAGCGAAAAACTTTTTTTAAGAGCCTACTCTTAAAAATTTAACTGAAACGTTTGTTTTTTGTTTTTTAAAACACGTCCCATTGTCTTTTAAGGAAAACAGGCTGCATTTTCAAAAAAAAATTTGATTTAAAAAAGCAAGCACGGACATGGGGGACTGCAGATCTCTGTGTTATTGCCCATTCCTAATGGGTCCCAAATTGCAACCTGCCTCATGAATATTGATGATGTAGGTCATTTGCGACCCCATTAGTGCATTTCCTTTTGCAACTGGCAAATTGTGAGTCGCTAAAATTTGCAAATGGCAAATCTCAAAAGGAAATGTTCGTATATGTCAATCAATCAATCAATCAGTGACACTTATAGAGCGCGCTACATACCCGTAGGGTCTCAAGGCGCTGGGGGGGGGCGCTACTGCTCGAACAGCCAGGTCTTCAGCTTCTTCCTGAAGGAGAGGTGGTCTTGGGTCAGGCGCAGGTCGGGAGGGAGGGAGTTCCAGGTCTTGGCGGCCAGGTAGGAGAAGGACCTTCCTCCTGTAGTCGCTCTTCGGATGCGGGGGACGGCAGCGAGGGCGTGGTTGGCTGATCGAAGGTGGCGTTTGGTAGCGTAGAAGTTGACTCGGCTGTTGAGGTAGCTCGGGCCTTGGTCGTGTAGGGCTTTGTGTGCGTGGGTGAGGAGGCGGAAGGTGATTCTTTTGTTGACGGGGAGCCAGTGAAGGTCTCTCAGATGTCCGGAGATGTGGCTGGTTCGTGGGATGTCGAGGATGAGTCTGGCTGAGGCGTTCTGGATCCGCTGGAGTCTCTTCTGGAGCTTGGCGGTGGTACCGGCGTAGAGGGCGTTGCCGTAGTCCAGTCGGCTGGTGACGAGGGCCTGGGTGACGGTCTTCCTGGTCTCGGTGGGGATCCACCAGAAGATCTTCCGTAGCATGCGTAGGATGTTGAAGCACGCCGAGGAGACGTTGTTGACTTGCCTGGTCATGGAGAGGGAGGAGTCCAGGATGAAGCCCAGGTTGCGTGCATGGTCTGTCGGTTTGGGTGCGGTGCCCAGGGCGGGAGGCCACCAGGAGTCGTCCCAGGCGGAGGGTGAGGAGCCCAGGATGAGGACCTCCGTCTTGTCCGAGTTCAGTTTCAGGCGGCTGGTCGTCATCCACTCGGCTACCTCTTTCATCCCTTCGTGCAGGTTGGCTCTGGCGGCGGCGGGGTCGTTGGTCAGGGAGAGGATCAGCTGGGTGTCGTCGGCGTAGGAGATTATGCTGAGGTTGTGTTTGCGTACAATGGCCGCGAGGGGGCTCATGTAGACGTTGAAGAGGGTGGGGCTCAGAGATGATCTTCGGGGGACTCCGCAGATGACTTCGGAGGCCTCTGACTTGTACGGTGGTAGGCGGACTCTCTGTGTTCTTCCGTCGAGGAAGGAGATGATCCATTCCAGCGCCTTGTCCTGGATTCCGATGTTGCTGAGGCGCCGTACTAGGGTGCGGTGGCAGACCGTGTCGAATGCCGCGGAGAGGTCTAGGAGGATGAGGGCCGCTGTTTCTCCATTGTCCATCAGGGCTCGGATGTCATCGGTGGCGGCGATGAGGGCGGTCTCGGTGCTGTGGTTGGCTCGGAAGCCGGACTGTGAGGGGTCGAGGGATCCGTTCGTCTCGAGGAAGGCGGCCATCTGCTTGTTGACGGTCTTCTCGATGACTTTGGCTGGAAACGGGAGGAGCGAGATGGGGCGGTAATTCTTGAGGTCGGTGGGGTCCGCTGTTGGTTTCTTGAGTAGAGCGCTGAGTTCGGCGTGTTTCCAGCTCTCGGGGAAGATGGTGGTGTCGAAGGATGTGTTGATGATGTCTCGCAGGTGGGGTGCGATGACAGCGTCAGCCTTGTTGAAGACGTGGTGAGGGCAGGGGTCGGTCGGTGATCCGGAGTGGATGGAGTTCATCGTGCGGATGGTGTCTTCGGTGCTGATCGGGGTCCAGGCGTGGAGGGTGGTGGTGGGGGGTGGTTGCTCGGTCATGGTGTGCGTTGGTTGGTTGTTGAAGCTGTTGTGTATGTCCGCGATCTTGTTGTGGAAGTATGATGCGAGGGAGTTGCAGAGGTCTTGCGATGGGGTGACGTCGTTGTTTCCTGCGCTGGGGTTGGAAAGCTCTTTCACGATGTTGAAGAGTTCCTTGCAGTTGTGTGCGTTGTTGTCCAACCGGTCCTTGACTGCTGTTTTCTTGGCGGCGCGGATCAGCTGGTGGTGTTTCCAGGTGGCAAGTTTGAAGGAGGTCCTGTTGTCCGGTGTCGGGTCCCTTCTCCAGACTTTCTCGAGGGCTCGGCAGTTCTTCTTGGAGCTCTTGAGTTCGTCGGTGAACCATGGGGCCTTCTTGCTGCCGGGTCTGCTAGGCGGGGTCCTCAGTGGGGCGAGTTCGTCCGCGCAGTTGCTGATCCACTTCGTGAGGTTGTCGGCGGCCTGGCTGGGGTTCGCTGAGCTGGCAGGAGGGTGCTGGCTCAGGGAGGTGGCGAGCTGCTCTGCTGTGATCTTGTTCCAGCTTCTTCGGGCGGCCTGTTGCTGGTGTTGGTGGGTCGTCGTTCTCTTGAAGGTGAAGTGGACGCAGCTGTGGTCCGTCCATTGAAGACCTGTGGCGTGGCTGAAGTCGATGTCTGTGCTGGAGGAGAAGACTGCGTCGAGTGTGTGTCCGGCGAGGTGGGTGGGGGTGGACACCAGTTGCTTGAGTCCCAGGTTGGCGAGGTTGGCGAGCAGGGTGCTGGTGTTGCGGTCGTTGTTGTTCTCCAGATGGAAGTTGAGGTCTCCCAGGAGGATGTAGTCAGCGGAGGGGAGGGCATGCGGTCTGATGAAGTCGGCGATGTCCTCGCTGAATTGCGTGCGTGGTCCAGGGGGTCGGTAGATCAGGGTGCCTCTGAGGGTGGTGTTCGGGTTGGTGTGGATCTGGAAATGCAGGTGTTCGGCGCTGGTCAGGGTGTTGTCGGTGCTGGTCGTGAGACGGATGGTGCTCCTGTGGACGATGGCGATGCCTCCTCCCATCTGGTTGGCTTTTCGGTCCCTCCGGACGATCTTGTAGCCCTCTGGGATAGCGATGGCGATGTCGGGAGCTGAAGAGGCATTCATCCAGGTCTCCGTGAGGAAGGCAACGTCAGGGGCTGTGGCGTCTAGGAGGTTCCAGAGTTCGATGGCGTGTCTGTGGACGGAGCGGGTGTTGAGCAGGATGCACTTGAGGTGGGTGCTGCTGGTGTTCGACTTGGCGGGTGCTGGTGCGAGGCTGGTCCGGATGCAGGTGAACTTGCAGGCGTGGCAGCTGAAAGGTCCGTGGGTACATCGTGGAGTGGCTTGATGGCATTCTGGGAGTCGGCCGGTGTTGAGAGCGGTGAGGGTGGTGGCGGAGTACGTCAGGCGGGTCGGCCGGGGTCTTCGTGGGCCAGGGGTCCTGGCACTGGGCGCGGTCCAGGCGCAGACGGGCTTACCTTTGGCGCGCCTTCGGCGCACAAACGGCGCATCCGCTGCGCGTGACCGCTGCGCGTTCGCACGGTCGCCATTTAAGGCGAAGTGCGCGGGTGGGCGGAGCAGCTGGGAGGCGGGAGCGGGGAGGGTACAGAATAGAAAAAGGGGCGGGGAAAAGCGGCGGTGGCGGGAAGGGAGGGCGGAGGGCGGCGAGGTAGGCGGACAACAAGGAAGGAAAAACCTAAACACGGGCAAAATGGAGATTTAAAGAAAACAGGCACAAATTATCGACAAAACAAGGGCAAGATGAGATTACACAGAACAGGCACAAATTAGTGACAAAACAAGGTAAAAACAAGGTAAAACAATCCCCGCCGCGGAGGCAGCCGGCAACCGGCAAACGAGGCAGCAGCGAGGCAGAGGGCAGGCAAGGGGCACACGAAGCAGCTGGTGGCCGTGCGGCGCGGGGGTGTCCCACAAGTGGCCCCAAATCTCTGAAACATTCACCTTATTTTATATTTGGTGTAGGAAAACCCTGACTGTTCAATCAGACCAAGTGCAATGTGGCCTAACGTAAAGGCCTTCTGCAAAATGAAGAATGCATTTTATACCTCATTATCATCGTTGTTTCAAATTTTCACAACACACAATTACCCTAGCTGGCATTTTGGTGTGATGAGATTAAAAGCTCACCAGAAGTTACATATGTATAAGAAAACAGGCTTTAAGAAGTGATATTATCATGTAGCATGCAGATTGAAAGATAGGCAAAAGAGGGATCTGCCTACTTCTTGAATGCTCTTTATTCTGGGAGGAGACAGAAGCCTCGTGAATGACGAACAAACAATCTCACTGGTAGCATGTGCCTAAAGAATGCTTTTTCTCGGGGTCCTCTCCACTTTCTAATTTAACTTTATCCTGAGCCGTGAATTTGTACTTTGAATATCTGGTGTTCATAAAACTACTTTTCCTGGAAATTTGGTTGACAAAAAAAAATCAAAGATAGGATAATATGGTTGGCAATAAATGGTTGAAATAATAACATACAATCATCTTTCCCTTCCACATACAGCAAAAGTCAACCACCTGACAAAGTCGGTGGGATTATTTAAGGCCAACTGATTTCTAAGTTAGCTAGACTTACACCTCCTTAACACACGGTGTGCGACTATACATTAATAAGTCTGAAAAGCATCAGCCTTACTTGAACAAGAATGCGTGTCTCCTTTATGTCATGTAATTATTAGAGACTATAAGAATAGTAACATACTACGTGTTAAAACTGACACTGAATCTTTGACATTTCACTGCCACATACAACAATATTATTGCATATAGAAAAACATGTAGGTGTCAAACAAAACACAGATCTATCACATAGGTTGATATATCCATGAACAACGATTACTGTCTGTATGTTGTATCCCTCTCTTCATGATTGTAATGTGTGATATATGTGTACGGTCGATATGTACGCAGGCATGCTATGTGGCCGAGTCTCTGCAGGTCTGGCTATTGATTGCAATTATATTGGCTGATGAAGTTGTAGTTGTAAGAATGCCCACATTGATGCGGTCACATGTACAACTGAAGAGGTCAGGATTTCCTATTAGAATGGCAAATACCTGTATTTGACTGTAACAAATTGATTGGATGAGGCACATTTTACAAAATTGATTAAAAGACTCTCGGGACTATACTCATTCTGAAAGAACAAAGACGGGACCATTAGCCTTGTGTGAAGAGAAACATCTTACTAAAATACTCTGGCAGGAATTCAAAGGGGAATGCAGCCTATGAAAATGAGAAACATCAACAAAAGTATTGATAAAAACGCTTGTCATTCTTTCTACTGAAGTCCGCAAGGCATTACCATTAACAATCAGGCCTATTTACTAGGAGTAATTACCCATTAAGTTATTAAAATATTTGTTATCACTCTTCGATTTATATTCTTGGACATATATAACATATGTGATCAATATTTTGTTAGCAACTCTACTTTAAGATGTAAGGTACTAAACCATAACCTTGAAAATCAACCTGCAGGGAGCATGCCATGTAGGATAAAGAATCTATAGCAAACAACTGGAAATGTTGTAGGGGAGGTGCTGAGGTATTAAAATATGTCTAGGGTAAAAAATGTTCAAAAGGAATTTGTCATTTGAATTTTCATGAAGGAACCAGCATTCTAAGTGACGAGTTTAAGGCAAGTCATTTAATGAGACCATTCATTTGTTTGATATCTAAAACCACAACTGTTCACATCTAAACGTCTATCGGTTTCATTGTGAAGCAGATATTATAACACATTTAGAACACATTTAGCTTTAAAGAATGCCAATTGATAAATTGTAATACATATGCATATTAAGTTAGTTTGAAAAGACTTTGAGTAGGGCATCACACTTAAAAATAAACTGCCCAAGTATATACATATTTTGCAGTTAATTTTTTTAAAAAAATATCGCCTCTCTCCACAAAACGCAGCATTTTAGGACAAAACGGGAGCCTAAACTATTATGCAATTTTTGACTAACATGGGATTAGATTTTTTAATTTGAAAGAAATAATTGGTAAAAGCTTGTGGCATGATCCTATTTAAGCCTGTAACTCAGGTTTATAGACTCAAACACAGGCCTGGCCCGTGCAGGGGCAGGGTGGGGGGTTTGAAAATGCAGGATATGGACCATTACAGGTAAGTAACGAAAAAAATGAATAAAACGAATTCTGTTGCCCGCGCTGCATCGCTAAATGTGATGCAGCGTATGCAACGAAATTCGTTTTTTTTTTCCGTTACTTACCTGTAATGGTCCATATCCCGCATTTTCAAACCCCCCACCCTGCCCCTCCCCCGCCTGACGTCACCGCCCCGGTATAACACCCTGCACGGGCCGGGCCTGCTCAAACAGCTTTATTTTACGGGTAGGCAGAGCTCACAGAGTGTCACTCTGCGGAATTCTGTGGAGGTACATAAAAACGGCAGGAGAATCCACAGAGTTTGGGCAAGTGGCAAAAATAGGCATATTGGCTGATCGCCAGTCTCACAAGCTATGTTATAAAATCAGCACAAACGCCCCCATGCAGTGCACAAGAGCCCATGGACACTCAAGTTTATTTTGCTGCTGCTTGAGTAGAAAAACTACTGGAGCAGCAGCAAACCTACTCGAGTACCAACCCTGTGACTGCAAATGCTCACTATTGTCCATGACTGCATGATGGCGCTAGGGGATGCCAAATCTCACTTGTGCTCATATTTCTGAAGCTTCACAATGAAATATTCTGACACACGGTTATTGGCGGAATTCAACGGAAGGGGAAGACACACAAAGAGAAATGTGCAGCGCCGCTACTTCAGGCAAATGTCATCATGGTCAGGTCATCTTTTCTCTCGCCAAGGGGATCTGAGCGGGCAGTGGGACCAGTAGTTGCTACTACCAACCAGGGGCAGTAGGGCAGGGGACGGAGGGAGGGGAGGGAAATAATAATAGAAAAAAATGCACCTACCTTTTCTCTCCTGGACCACGGCCACTGCCTCTTTCTTTTCCTCCTCTATACTCTGCAGGAAGCACACAGTCTGCCAGAATCTCCTGATCAATCACTACGCTGCCTTAGCAGCATTGTGATTGGTCTGAGCGCCGTGGTTCGGCGTCCAAACAGGGACTGGCAGGCTTTGTATGTTCTCCACCCAGGCTGTAATGTAGCCTGGGTGGCGAACATGCACAGTGCGCATTAAGCTCTTGCTGACCGAGATGGCTGGTCAAAGGGTCATGCGTACTTAAGGTGCAGCCAGCACTCCTTCCCCTGTCAGGTGCGATGAGCCTAGCCCTGCCACCCCCCCTTCAGCTGAAAGCTGAGAGTGCAAAACAAAATGATAATACCTAAAGTTATTATCATTTTATTTTCTGCATTCAGTTTGCAGCTGAAGCACTGGGGTGACCCCCCTCTGCTTTAGCAGTGGAGCCGCAACTAAGTGGGACTCAGACAAGCACCTTTTGCCACCCCATCACCAAGCATACAGCGTTTGAACCACTGTCTGTTACATTCGGAGGTTTAGTCCCTAAAAAGGCTGCCATGCCATTTAAAAAATTGTCTCATAGCTCATCCAGGAGCAGGAGAATTCTGAACATGAAGCCAAAGTGGTGAGGAATCCCAAAGCCCCCCCTTTAGTTTAAAGTTTAATAAAATGTTGTCCTGCAACCTCTATCGCCTTATTTTAGAATTGTAATTAAGGTGTGGTCGATAGCGGATTTACCTTATAGGAGCAATGCTTAAGAGGCAATTGATGCTTTAGGTCACATTTATGAAAAGGGAGCAGCTCTCAAGTTTCAATGTCATTATTTACTAGAAGCAGCTTGTACCTCTCAACGAAGCACCTCGTCTATCTCTGGTAAGGCCGGTGAAGTTAAATGATAGGCCTCAGTATAGTAAAGCTTACTGGTAAGAACTATGGGCAGAAATTCCTACCCTCAGATAGTCTTTGTTGTAAGTGAATAATGTATGGCCGAAATTATATTGTGATCTGACATATTTCATTCAATTTCTTGAAGTTATAGAGCAGCACATTTTTCAGCAGTATTTTATTCTTTGGATTTTTAAATATTTTATCATAACTGTTTGCAAATACCACATACGTTCTTAAACAGTTGGAGCAAGCTTATTGCCATTCCGTGGTCTCGCTGCAACTGTGTCTTGAAAATATGCCTTTGACTTTGTGTTTAACACCTTGGCTGCTATGGGTTTTCCCGCTGGGTGCTACGATATCCAGATCCCCAATATTCATGACAAAGCCAGCTCGTCATAAGCACAGGGCAGGTAACACCCATGACAAGCTGGCTTTGTCATCAGCACTGAAGGGGTTAATCAAATCTCATAATTTATCAGATGTGCTATTACATGTTACAGTGTTCCAGACATGCAGCGAAATGGCGTGGAATGGCTCATTTTGAAATATCGCCACTTGAGACCCTTGGTAACTTGGACCAACTTGGACCAACCCATAAACACGTGTCTAGAGATAACAGCACTACCTTTACCAACCTTGGTGAAATAACACAGCAACTTTGAAAGTAAGCATACTGCATTTACCAGGATGCAAAGGGGTGAACTGTGCTGGGATGAGAGGCAGTGTGCTCCCTCCCCCCTGTTTTCAAAAGGCTCACTTGAGCCAAAGAGCTGACAAGCTCTCCTGGGATGCACCTGTGTGCCTGTTGAGAGGTACTGTGACCTGGGAAGACTTGGGCACCATTTAAGCAGCCCCTGATGACTTTTCTTTGCTCCTTACTACTTTTTGTTCTCTACTGATGATGGGCTAAACCCAAAAACTCGTGACTAGAGGTAACAGCACTACCTGCATCAACTTTGCTGAACGACTACAGCAACTTTGAAAGTAAGCGTACTGCATTTACCAGGATGCAAAGGGGTGAATTGTGCTTGGATGAGAGGCAGTGTGCTCCCTCCTCCCCTGAGGTCAACAGGTTTGACTTCGCTAGTGAGAAAGCAGTGACTAGGTCAACAGGTTTGACTTGGCTAGTTAGAAAGTAGTTACTAGGTCAACAGGTTTTACTTAGCTAGTGAGAGGACCCATAGACACAGACACAACATTTGTGCACGGATTAACAAAACTAACATATGATGTACTTATGAAGAAAGACCAACATGCCTGCAGACAACCATGCGGTCACAGAGCAAAACACCTACAGAGGCACAAACACAAAGTTCAACAGGCAAACAGGCATCTTCGCACACATGCCTGCAGGCTCTTTCACATACATATCCCCTGGCATTCAGTGACCCATACACAGAGACTTGCTGTTAGATTGGAGAGTTTTTTTATTATTTTAATGGGATCAGAACGCACTGGATGGGACAACGGAATTGAAAAGAGGTGACAAAAGAGAGGGAGTGAGCAGGAGCCTCCTACATAGAATGGTCTTCCAGATAATGCAGAAGGATTACGTTGCAGGACCTGAGAGTTGGATAGGAGGGAAAAGAAATGGATAGTAGGCTACACAGAACAGAGGTAGGTTAGAGTTATATCTAAAGACGTGCGTAAGCAGTGGCAGCTCCTCTGTTATGGTGCAGGAGTGCTGTTCCACTGCTTTCAAGCAGTGTGAGAAAAGGAAACATAACATGGTAATAACTTTATCAGGATGTGGTATGGCGGCTAGGGCAATCAACCTCAAATCTGGGGAACCGGGTTCAAGTCTCGACAATGAGGCTCAACATTCTGTGATTCCAGGCAAATCACTTAATCGCACTGTGTCTAAAAAAATGAATGTGTCCTTGTGTTAACGCAACTGGTGCTAATGTAATGGGCTCTGATACAGATACCTTTAGGTCAAGTTTGCGCTATTCAAAACTCCGGAAAAAAAAAACTTTCAGTTATTGTCATTTAAAGTTTGTGCTACTTTGCGGGTGGGTGGTCGGGGATGCTCTCCTCTCAGAGCAGGGCAGGGGAGGAGTGGTATGCCCGCTCCTAAGTGTGCAATGACTGTTTGGTTGATCCTCCGGCACTGCCAAACCAGTCATCCACACTCTCCCCATTCTCCGTGCAGGCTGCATTACAGCCTGTATGGAGAATATGCCCAGGCCCCCATACCTGGTTGAGCATCAAACCAGGACGCTCAAAACCAATCACAACGCTGTATTGCAGCATTGTGATTGGTCAGGGGAGCCTGGGTGCCTACCAATCACAATGCTTACCTTTCAGTGTTGTGATTGATCAGTATGGCCTGTTTGTGCTTCCTGTTTCTCGAGCAGAGCAGGAGCAGAAACGTGGAACACGGCTGGAAGGTAAGTGGAAAAAAAAGATATATATATATTATGCGCTTCCTCGCCTGACCCCCCACCCCGCGATCCCCCATCACCACCCAGATCCATGCCGGCCGCCACTGTGTGTAAGGTCGGCACCTCGCAGCTCCTGTGGTACAGGGGGGCCCCAACCATTGAAGGGGCCCCCAACTTTCAGAGGGGGGCACATTCAGCCCAAGGACAATGTACATCTGTGAGATATTGGAGATTCAGAGATCCCTCCTCACATTCTGCATCACTTTGCATTACACCACTGTCGCAAGAAGGGCAGAGCAGTGTGAAGAACCATGACCTGGCGCCGTGTTAGGAATGGTATACTGTTAGAGAGATGTGAAGTCAAGAATAGAAAACCAGGTACTGATGTTCACAAACCAACACAAAAGGTTTTCATAGCCAACTAACATACAGGCGTACTCACAGTCCTGCTCAAAGTACAAAACAGTATAGCAGTACAAAAGCAAGCATACAGAGACGGGAAGAGTGAACAAACAGAGCAAGTGGTGAGCAGAGGCCTAGAGGTTACTTGGCCTCGCCATGGATAACATTTTTCAAGTGAGTGATAAAATGCAGCAGCCCCAAACCCACTCAATCAATTTGCAAGATAATGCTTCCATGTTATCTGACATTATTCCGATCCATATATAATTGTACCTTCAAAAACATGCACGGGTTTCTAACTGTCGGAGCTAGCAATATTCAATGAGAGGCCCATATTGCACCTACTCTCGACACTTCTGTATTTGCTACACCTTGACGAAAGTTCCAAGAATTAGAATATTTTGCCACAAGATGCATGAGATCATGTTATGTTTAATATTCTGCTTTTTAATATTTCGATCTCAATTTATGTAAAAGTCATCAATATGCTACACTGTCATCTAGTTAAGTGGTAGGAAGCTTTAAAAGAGCAATATGTAATTATTTAATCAGTTCCAGATGTATTCCGTCTCCAATTTGTAAAACCCTACCGATCTGTTCTTCATGCATAGTCAGAAATGTGCCTTTATTCAGATGAAACCCTTCGTCTTATTGCTTGACAAAGACCGCTCAAATATATGCGTGATTTTTGTGGGACATTAGACATACTTCCATATCTGTATTTCTGGCTAGATGTAGCAAATGCTTTAATCATGTTAGTAAGATGGTAAATGCAGGGCCCAACTAAATGTAACGCTTTACAACTTAATATCTGTCCCATTACGACATCATCAACATTTGATTATCTTCCTAACAAATATATAAACTTTCGCCAGCTACTCTATACTCTATACTAATCTAACTAGCAATCAAAAGACATGAAGGTGTATTTGTTGGTTAGTGTATTTTGATCTTAAAATATAGCACTGTCTGTACAGAGTTGGGGAGATGGAGATAATTTACCTTTGTTAGGCCAATTGAATGATATATCAGTTTTAAAAATGTATGCATTAGCTTAGGGGCACAGCAAGCACCTTCTTTCGATATGATAATCCAATGAGCTAAAAAATCCAAGTGTTGGGAGAAAATGATTAGAAAGCGGGGAAGTAGCTTGCCTATTGAAAAAAATAGTAGACATCATCAAAAGCGAATATGTTTTTCGCAACTTTTCACATAGGAACAAGACAAATGCGAGCATTTAAAATTGTTTTTGATAATGTTTGGCATACTGTGGAAGGAATCGAAACCATTCTTGCCTTCACGTAATCAAGGTGCACATGTGGCAACATGGTGCAAGAGTGCCTTTGTTAGCACTAGGCAACCTCAAGTGCTCCAGCAGAGGGGGAGAACTGAAGAAGATCATATCTTAGTAGATATGGCACTTTTGAGCTCTCTCCCACACAACACAGTGCATGCTCAACAACTTGCTGTGATGCACTGTATTGCGTAAATTGTTAATAAACCAACCCCTTATTGTCAAGGTCCAATGTGGTGTGAATCCAACTTGAACCCAACTCTCATTTCACTGTCAAGTTTATGGCCATTGTATGGATATAACAGGTCTGGCTAGCGCTATAGAAAACCTCTAAAATAAAATAAAAAAAGAAAGCAGGAAGGGAAGAATGGTGGGAGAGAGACAAAAAGAGAGCAAGAGAACACAGCTGCTCCAATACCTATTTGGGTCTCATTAATGGTTAGAATGTCAGCAAGTGACTTCTGTCATTATGTACGCCATGCAAAAAGTAATGTCGTGCTGGATAGAGGCCTGTACCTTAAAACACAGATGATAATCAAAGATAAGAGTCCCACAATATGAAGCAAGATCAATAGCAACACAATTTCACATTTGGAGATGTTCTTACCAATACTTCCTCCAATCAGATTGTGATTATTGTAGTATCTCAAATGTGTTTACCCATCTTAGCAACAGCTGTCAAGCAGTCTTAAGCTTCCACTATTGGAATCCGGATTGTGGAATCCAGTAGAGGAGAGGCTGATGCTGCAGGAGTGTACAGCTGTTGGAGGTTGCTCCATGTTATCTTATTAAACCTCAACTATTATCTACCTTGATGTACTGTCTTCAAAAATGGTGACAGAGGATTGGATCCTGAACATTTTGGAAGATTGATAAAGAACATTTTTGGATTCAGTTTTGGAGCAGTGTTATGGATTTTCGTTTTTCTTTGAAAAAGAAAGGAAATCGAAGATCCCCACATAAAAAAAACACCAAGGAACGTGTAGGTAATTTTCTCATTACTTATATGTACTGTCTTTGATCAGTCTTGGTCGACTGTTGACCGTTTCCTGAAGGTGTTTCCTGTACTTGTGTGTCAAGCCTCGTGTGGTTGACCGGAGAAGCGGTTGTGAGCTTGTATTGGACTTCCGTCGCTGTGGATGATTTGTCGTGCTTCTGGAGGCTGAAATCTTGTTCTGTGACCCCAATTTCATGTTGGATAGTGAACCTGTAAGAAGTGAATTTTTTGACTTCTAGCGCGTGTTGCTGCTCTGTTCGTGAATGGCTGAAGAAAGATGTTATTGATTCAGCTGTGAGTAATCCGACTTCTTACAAGCCTGCAGTTGTCAGACTACCAATACACGTATCAAAAGTTTACCTGTTAAACTCAAAGGGGCAGATTTATGTCAGACTTGCGCCACGCTTACGCCGCCGTTGCGTCAATCAATCAATCAATCAATCACGTCATTTGTATAGCGCACTACTCACCCGGGAGGGTCTCAAGGCGCTGGGGGAGGGGAAAGTTACTGCTCGAACAGCCAGGTCTTGAGCTGCTTCCTGAAGGCGAGATGGTCTTGGGTTCGCCGGAGGTGGGTGGGGAGGGAGTTCCACGTCTTGGCTGCCATGTAGGAGAAGGATCTTCCTCCGGCGGTGGCTCTGCAGATGCGTGGTACGGTGGCGAGTGCGTGGCCGGTCGATCGTAGCTGGCGGGTGGGCGAGTAGAAGGTCATGCGGTCGTTGAGGTACTTGGGGCCCAGGTCGTGGAGAGCCTTGTGTGCGTGGGTGAGGAGTCTGAACGTGATTCTCTTGCTGACGGGGAGCCAGTGCATATCTCTCAGGTGTCCGGTGATGTGGCTGTGTCGGGGGATGTCGAGGATGAGTCAGGCTGAGGCGTTCTGGATGCGTTGGAGTCTTTTTTGAAGTTTCGCTGTGGTTCTGGCGTAGAGGGTGTTCCCATAGTCAAGTCGGCTGGTGACAAGTGCCTGGGTGACGGTCTTCCTGATTGCCGTGGGGATCCATCTGAAGATCTTGCGGAGCATGCGCAGGGTGTTGAATCACGAGGATGAGACAGCGTTGACTTGTCTGGTCATAGACAGGGAGGAGTCCAGGATGAAGCCCAGGTTGCGTGCGTGGTCTGTCGGTTTGGGAGCGGTGCCCAGGGCCGGGGGCCACCAGGAGTCGTCCCAGGCGGAGGGTGATGATCCCAGGATGAGGACTTCCATCTTGTACGAGTTCAGTTTAAGGCGGCTGTTCCTCACCCAGTCGGCGACGTTTTTCATCCCTTCGTGTAGGTTGGCTCTGGCGGTGGTGGGGTCGCTGGTGAGGGAGAGGATGAGCTGGGTGTCATCGGTGTAGGAGATGATGTTGAGGTTGTGCTGGCGTGCGATGGCTGCGAGGGGGCTCATGTAGACGTTGAAGAGGGTGGGGCTGAGTGAAGATCCTTGTGGTACGCCGCAGATGACTTCGGTGGCCTCCGATCTGAACGGAGGGAGGCGGACTCTCTGGGTTCTTCCGGTGAGGAACGAGATAATCCATTCCAGCGCTTTTTCTCGAATTCCGATGTTGCTGAGGCGCTTCACTAGAGTTCGGTGGCAGACAGTGTCGAATGCCGCAGAGAGGTCCAGGAGGATGAGGGCCGCTGTTTCCCCGTTGTCGATCAGGGCTCTGATGTCGTCGGTGGCTGCGATCAAGGTGGTCTCGGTGCTATGATTGGCTCGATACCCGGACTGCGAGGGGTCAAGGGATCCGCTCGTCTCGAGGAAGGCGGCCAGCTGTTTGTTGACGGTCTTCTCGATGACTGTGGCCGGAAAAGGAGCGAGCGAGATGGGACGGTAGTTCTTGAGGTCGGTGGTGTCCGCCATTAGTTTCTTCAGGAGGGCAGTCAGCTCGACGTGCTTCCAGCTCTCCGGGAAGGTGGCGCTGTGGAAGGAGGAGTTGATGGTGTCTCGGAGATGGGGTGTGATGGTGGCGTCGGCTTTGTTGAAGATGTGGTGTGGGCACGGGTCGGTTGGTGACCCGGTGACACGCAACTGCGCGGAAACATGGCGCATCCCTGTGACCTATTTACAACATGACGCATCTAGGCAGATGCGTCACGTTGTAAAGCCCTGCACCACATGAAACCTGCGTCAGGTTTCATGTGGGCGTTCTGTCGCAGGGTGGGCGTTCCCTCGTAGGAAAGCCCCGTAAAATTGATGCAGTGAAATCTACAAGATTTCACTGAGTCAGTTTTACGATGCTGCTGGGTCAAATCCTTACGCCTGCTTGAAGCAGGCGTAAGGAGTGACGCACCACATTATGTATAGGTGGCCTCTGTACATTGCAGGAGTTATGTCGCACTTGCGTCGCTACTCCAGCAATGCGCCGCCCGTATACCACAAGATGCGTCATGCATCTGCCCTTCCTTGCACCATGGTGCGCCGCATTGTGAATGCGGCAAATCTGCCCCACAGATTATACTTGTGATTAACAATATTTTATTTTGAATTTAATGTATTTCTTTGTATTTACTTTCTTGAAATTTTATTTTTTATTTTTAAAGGAGAAGGATATGTTGTATCTTAAATGTGTTTACCCATCTTAGCAACAGTTGTCAAGTAGTATTACGCTTCCACTATTGGAATCCAGTAGAGGAGAGGCTGATGCTGCAGGAGTGTACAGCTGTTTGGGGTTGCTCCATGTTATGTTATTAAACCTCAAATATTATCTACCTTGATGTACTGTCTTAAAAAATTATCACTCGGGAAAACCAAGAGAGATATTCCTAACAATTAGACAATTAGGTGTGAGAGTCAGTACCTGCAGAGGATGGAAACAATTAGAGCACAGAGCAACAAAGCGTTCCTAATTAAAAGCAGAATGAACTTGACATAGGGAAGGCAAATTAAACATGTGCAATCAAAAGTCTAGGGGATGAACTTAAGCTGTAGCAGAAAGCCACAATAAAGTGCTCGATTTCCTGCGTAGAAGAACCAGTGCTGACACAAAAGCAGACACTAAAGAGCCAGGAACGTCTCACACAGCTGTTGAGACACTAGACCTTTTGAACATTTGTGAACTATGAGTCTGTGTATGTAAAAGCCCACGGCCCTCTAACAACAAATTTCATAATGTTCAAAGATACCGCATTTTTTGAATTGTTCTTAGATGAGATCAACCCGCCGTTGGCAAAACTCTGTATATGAAATTTAGATACGGCACACTTAGGACTAATGTGAACGAAAAGAGTTGGTCAAAATCGAGATGCAATCTTTGCACTGTATGTACTAATCAGGTGAGGGAATATGATCTACATGTATTACTGTTTTGCCCTAGTTATACGACACCACGGAGAAAGTGGATATTGCCACTTTGTCACAGGATTGGCTCAAGATCCTATAAGGAGGCAGGAAGAATCCTAAAGCCTGACACGAGTCAGGTTGTAGTCTTTGGTGTTAGTAGATTTCTCCTTGCTGTTAACTTTATTAGGATCAAATTGGGTCTTCATTTTTAATGAAAAACTACTATATCGAATACAAGGTGGATACACAAAAATTTAACATGTTAAAACAAGTTGTAGGGTACGTATTTATATTGCATGCTAATTCGCCCATCCTTGTGAACAAATCAATTGACATAAAACTGATTTGTTTCTAAAAAAGGGACTAATTTTTAAATTATGAACTAGCGGTTATCTGTTTAATTACATTTTTTAATTCTGCTGTTTTAATCCGCATTATTTATTATTTTAACTTGTGCGTATAATCATCGCTCCTAGAATATTGTTTGACATGTAAGTGTACATAAACAACAGTCTTGAATTTTGAGATAATGAGCCCTGAAATATGTTGTGAAACTTGTCCTTCTGATTTAGAAAAAAAATAAGGTTTTATGTGCAGCAGTTGTATTGTTAATGAATTGTTATGTTTCTTTTATGATGCTGAAGCGTCGAAATAAAGATTGTATACACCAGACCACTAACTTATTGATCTAGCCCTCATTCCCACTCTCCATAATCTCTAGCTTCTCTGTCTGTCTAATCAATGGCCTTACTAATTCCTCATATTCCTGACACTTAGCTATAACTCGTCAAACAAAGTTTGGCCCTGAACAAAGCTTGCATGCAAAAAGGTCTATGTATCTGTAATAATGTTCTATTTTGGCAACCCACTATCAAATCTGACACCTATACCAGTACAGATCCAACAAAGACCATACTGTCTGGTACCTTTCTTCTCTTTTGACAACCATGGATCCATACCACACCACTTGGATAAGCATGGAGAAAAATAGACAATCCTTAGTTATTTTGCATAACATGGAAACCAACAACAATTGTTAGCATAGATTAGAAGTAAATCAGCCCTGGAAACCAGAAACTGGATTATATTGTAGAATCATAAGTGTTAGACCTAACATCCTTGGTATTACCCTAGACTTTTTGCCTTTACTAACCTGTTTTTGCTGAACTCGTTTATTTACATTAGGTCTCTAGGAATGTTCCCTATGCTAACCAGTGGTAAAGTGCTTGTGCTTTCTCCCTTAACATTGTCAAAATTGACCTACACCTAATTGACACATTGAATCTACTTATAAGTCCCTAGTAAAATATACTACTTGTATCCATGGCCTGTAAATTAAATGTTGCTAGGGGGGGCAGCACTCATTGTGCCACACACTAAAGTAGCCTTGTCCTTTGCCTGCCACTGCAGCCTGTAGTGCAGTTTTAAACTGCCATTTCGACTTGGCAAAATAAACTTTTTGCCATACCTAAACCTTCCTTTTCAATACTTATAAGTCAAGCATTGAGTGGGCCCTAAACACTCCTAGGGCAGGGTGCATAGTGTTTAAAAAGAAGGACATGTGTACTTAAGATTTATATGTGATGACAGTGAAAACTCCTAAAGACGTTTTTCACTGTTGTAGTGCTATCTCACCCATAGACTAACGCAGGGTTACCCTATTACAGTTAATAAGTGATAACTTCAGTTTGATAATAGAGAAATGCTTCTTTTACTCATCGGAGTGACAATTCAAAAATCCTCCTTAATTTAAAGTCGAATTTAAAGTTACTATTCTGAAAATTCCATTTTTAGAAAGCTGGAATTTTTCTGCCTAAACAAAATGTGCCTTTCTGCCAGTGCTTAGGGTCACTTGGCAGTGAATGGCTCTATTGTGGTGTGTTGCGTGCTCGTTCCATACATAGGGATAAAAGGGCCTTGGGTGTGTGCATGGTTATTCTTGTTCCAAGCAGGATATCTCAGGGGGTTGCACTCAACCTTCCAGAGATTTAAAGGATAATCTCAGGGCTACACCCAACCCCTTCCTGATGTCTAAGGGCTCTCTTCCCAGCCACTGACAAAAGCAGCTCACACCTAGTCTGTCTGCTATTTGTTACCCGTGACAGTTTGGAGCCCAACCCAAGAAAGGGACAAGGTTAGACACAGGACCATCCCCAACCCACAGGCTGGCACTTGGTATAAGAATAGCAGGCTCAGAACATTTAATAAGAACCTTCCTGGGCCTGTGGATGATTCAGAAGAAGGACTGCACTGATGTCTGAAAGTGGAGGACTGCACCTGCTTGCCTTGAACCGAGGATCACCGGAAGTGACTTCAAGGGTCAGTTGGCTGACCGCCTATTTGAGACACTGAATATAACAAGCTTCCAGAGACCTCACTGCAAAGTGACCAGCACCAACTGGACATGCCTGGAATTGCCTGAGCCTGCATCTGGCCTCTGCTGGAATAAGACCTGATCCACAAGAGGTGTCTTCCAGGTCCTGGACCCTTATCTGGTATCACAGTATACTCCTGAACTCCAGGGGTGCAGAGGATTTAGAGTCCTTACGACTATGAAGTAGCTCAAACAATGCTGCACACAATGCCCAATGATTCGACTATTCTTCGCACCAGCCAGGATAGTCTGTGACAACCTGTGTTGACCACTAATGCGAAGTTTTAGTAATGACTGCTTTCTCATGCCACAACAACAACCATCCGCAACACCCAACTTGATCATTGTATAAAAAACTAACTCCTTGCAGCCCCTGTGAATGCAAAACTTCACCTTCAGCTATTTCACACAATTGGACTTGAGAAAGTGAGTTCTTCAGCGGGATGAACCTGGTTACTGTATCCAACTTACAGTTAGCCTGAACTTGTGACTTTACTCCGGGCCAGTGTGACCAGATAACCATGAGTACACTTTAAAACATAATTATTACCTGGTTTGTGTCACTCTTGCACCACACAACTTGGTGAAAGAGTGATGCAAAACTTAAGTTAGATATTTGAAGGCTCGCAAAACCACTTTGTGTGGCTCCAAAAATCGAGAGTAACACAATGCAGCGCAAGTGGCTGTGTTGTGTTGCTCTGCCCTAGGTTTGCATTGCATGGGCATTGCATGGCTGTTCTCAGGCAGCTCTCATGGTGTTTGACACATTCCCAGATTGACAAAACCTTGTATTCCTGGGAATGTACCAAAAAGATACGCCTCCCAGGTGAGGTGTAACAATGAGATATAACTTTTTTTCTCCTACATTTTTCAAGGTGCAAGGGTGCCTTTTTTAGTACTAGGTTTCCAAAACTGGACTGTTCCCATGAGGCACAGGGTCAGAGCTGATTTGCATATAGACAGTGTCTAACACAGGGTGGTGTGGAGTGCAAAAAAACGATGGATTTAGGCCCAGATCCTTGTACTGGGGTGAATGTATGACATTGTTATACATTCTGTCCATCAACTGTGTTTTTTGCAATTTTCACCCCGAGTGTGCTGGGTATACTCAGACGTGAGTCCCAGGCTCTCCACACCACTGGAGTCAAGCTATCCAGGCTGAAGAAGGCTGATAGCCAGAAACCGGTCCTTGGATGCTTGATTCCGGTCTGGGAAAGACATGGCTTGGTAGTTCGGACTGGACTGTTCCCATGAGGCACAGGGTCAGAGCTGATTTGCATATAGCCAGTGTCTAACCCCAGGGTGTTGTGGAGTGCAAAAAAACGATGGATTTAGGCCCAGATACTTGTACTGGGGTGAATGTATGACATTGTTATACATTCTGTCCATCAACTGTGTTTTTTGCAATTTTCACCCCAAGTGTGCTGGGTATACTCAGACGTGAGTCCCAGGCACTCCACACCACTGGAGTCAAGCTATCCAGGCTGAAGAAGGCTGATAGCCTGAAACCGGTCCTTGGATGCTTGATTCCGGTCTGGGAAAGACATGGCTTGGTAGTTCGGACTGGACTGTTCCCATGAGGCACAGGGTCAGAGCTGATTTGCATATAGCCAGTGTCTAACCCAGGGTGGTGTGGAGTGCAAAAAAACGATTGATTTAGGCCCAGATCCTTGTACTAGGGTGAATGTATGACATTGTTCTACATTCTGTCCATCAACTTTGTTTTTTGCAATTTTCACCCCGAGTGTGCTGGAGATACTCAGACGTGAGTCCCAGGCTCTCCACACCACTGGAGTCAAGCTATCCAGGCTGAAGAAGGCTGATAGCCAGAAACCGGTATTTGGATGCTTGATTCCGGTCTGGGAAAGACATGGCTTGGTAGTTCGGACTGGACTGTTCCCATGAGGCACAGGGTCAGAGCTGATTTGCATATAGCCAGTGTCTAACCCAGGGTGGTGTGGAGTGCAAAAAAACGATGGATTTAGGCCCAGATCCTTGTACTGGGGTGAATGTATGACATTGTTCTACATTCTGTCCATCAACTGTGTTTTTTGCAATTTTCACCCCAAGTGTGCTGGGTATACTCAGACGTGAGTCCCAGGCTCTCCACACCACTGAGTCAAGCTATCCAGGCTGAAGAAGGCTGATAGCCAGAAACCGGTCCTTGGATGCTTGCTTACGGTCTGGGAAAGACATGGCTTGGTAGTTCGGACTGGACTGTTCCCATGAGGCACAGGGTCAGAGCTGATTTGCATATAGCCAGTGTCTAACCCAGGGTGGTGTGGAGTGCAAAAAAACGATGGATTTAGGCCCAGATCCTTGTACTGGGGTGAATGTATGACATTGTTCTACATTCTGTCCATCAACTGTGTTTTTTGCAATTTTCACCCCGAGTGTGCAGGGTATACTCAGACGTGAGTCCCAGGCTCACTACAGCATTGGAGTCAAGCTATCCAGGCTGAAGTAGGCTGATAGCCAGAAACTGTTCCTTGGATGCTTGATTCCGGTCTAGGAAAGACATGGCTTGGTAGTTCGGACTGGACTGTTCCCATGAGGCACAGGGTCAGAGCTGATTTGCATATAGCCAGTGTCTAACCCAGGGTGGTGTGGAGTGCAAAAAAACGATGGATTTAGGCCCAGATCCTTGTACTTGGGTGAATGTATGACATTGTTCTACATTCTGTCCATCAACTGGGTTTTTTGCAATTTTCACCCCGAGTGTGCTGGGTATACTCAGACGAGAGTCCCAGGCTCTCCACACCACTGAGTCAAGCTATCCAGGCTGAAGAAGGCTGATAGCCAGAAACCGGTCCTTGGATGCTTGATTACGGTCTCGGAAAGACATGGCTTGGTAGTTCGGACTGGACTGTTCCCATGAGGCACAGGGTCAGAGCTGATTTGCATATAGCCAGTGTCTAACCCAGAGTGGTGTGGAGTGCAAAAAAATGATGGATTTAGGCCCAGATCCTTGTACTGGGGTGAATGTATGACATTGTTCTACATTCTGTCCATCAACTGTGTTTTTTGCAATTTTCACCCCGAGTGTGTTGGGTATACTCAGACGTGAGTCCCAGGCTCTCCACACCACTGGAGTCAAGCTATCCAGGCTGAAGAAGGCTGATAGCCAGAAACCGGTCCTTGGATGCTGGATTCCGGTTTGGGGAAAAAATGGCTTGGTAGATCGGACTGGACTGTTCCCGTGAGGCACAGGGTCAGAGCTGATTTGCATATAGCCAGTGTCTAACCCAGGGTGGTGTGGAGTGCAAAAAAACGATGGATTTAGGCCCAGATCCTTGTACTGGGGTGAATGTATGACATTGTTCTACATTCTGTCCATCAACTGGGTTTTTTGCAATTTTCACCCCGAGTGTGCTGGGTATACTCAGACGTGAGTCCCAGGCTCTCCACACCACTGAGTCAAGCTATCCAGGCTGAAGAAGGCTGATAGCCAGAAACCGGTCCTTGGATGCTTGATTACGGTCTGGGAAAGACATGGCTTGGTAGTTCGGACTGGACTGTTCCCATGAGGCACAGGGTCAGAGCTGATTTGCATATAGCCAGTGTCTAACCAAGAGTGGTGTGGAGTGCAAAAAAATGATGGATTTAGGCCCAGATCCTTGTACTGGGGTGAATGTATGACATTGTTCTACATTCTGTCCATCAACTCTGTTTTTTGCAATTTTCACCCCAAGTGTGCTGGGTATATTCAGACGTGAGTCCCAGGCTCTCCACACCACTGGAGTCAAGCTATCCAGGCTGAAGAAGGCTGATAGCCAGAAACCGGTCCTTGGATGCTTGATTCCGGTCTGGGAAAGACATGGCTTGGTAGTTCGGACTGGACTGTTCCCATGAGGCACAGGGTCAGAGCTGATTTGCATATAGCCAGTGTCTAACCCAGGGTGGTGTGGAGTGCAAAAAAACGATGGATTTAGGCCCAAATCCTTGTACTGGGGTGAATGTATGACATTGTTCTACATTCTGTCCATCAACTGTGTTTTTTCCAAAACAGCATCAGCGCAAGAGAAAAGGACAGGAATGTTATACATTTGGCACATTCCTGTCCTTTTCCTATAAGGAAGGTTAGTGCAGCAAGGTGCCTTGCTGTGCTGCCCTGCGCCACAAAAGTCATCAATATTCCCCTATGTGCTTTGGGGTTTATTTTCACATAAAACTTTAAAAACTCATAATTCTAGGTCTAGAGATTGGAGTTCTGTTGTTTTTGTGTCTTTGGATTTATTAAAATGAACTCTGTTTTACTAAGTAGGTGTGGAAATTGTCTTGTGTTGTGTTTTTGCTTTATTACTATTTGAGTGCTGCATAAATACTTTACATATGGCCTCTAAGTTAAGCATGTCCACTTTAGGGCAAAGTTGTGTAACGTTAAGCACAGGTCAATTTAGTGACTTTTGTGGTTCACCCTGAAAACATCTCAATTGTAATTTGCATGAATTCTGATGTGATCTTCTTGTAATAATTCCAAAATCACTATTTTGGTTACCTTACATGAACTGCTGCTCTATTCAGAAAGCACGATACTTATTGGAAGTGAGAATCGAGAAGATGACTACCTGCCATGTGAATTACTGCTTACATGAAGAATCCATGAGTGTGACTCTTAAACTGGATTTATTTCTTCTAAATATGTCCTCTCAGGGCCAGGGAAGATGGCCTCTTGATTCCACACCAGAATCTTAATGTTCTTAAAACTGACTTGTTTAAAATATTTAAGGTCACTTACATTATATAAGAACATTCAACTTTCCTGTCCCAAGACCAAACAATGCCAAAAGCATAGGTTTTCAGAATTCAAGAGGCTAAGAAGTCGCCCCACAAAAGCTGCCCCGTAGTAAATTTTAAAATGTATGCGCTCTAGCCCACCCTGATTGTAGTGAAGTTTCATTAGCCCTATCCCCTGTCATGATTTTTTGTATCCCAGATAAAACTGCTCAGCAACCAATCTAATTACCTAAAAAAGGAGTTGGGGAAGTGCAGAGGAATTGGCTCGGATAAGTACAACAATGTTGGGAGAACCTTCATTTTTATAAGGTTACCCCTCCCCAACATGCTAATTGGAAGCCTATGACAGCTTCTCAATTGCTTGGTTACGACTTCCAGCGGTGTATTATGGTTTAATGCAGGAATGTGCTCAATCTTTACTGAAATGCTTACCTTAAGTAAGTGGCTGTTGAAAGGACACCTGAAATAAGTTGTTCAATCAAGAAGCACTTGTGTCTTCTTGACATTCAATCTGTAACCAGAAACGATATCACATTTATTTTCTTCAATACTATTACAGATGCTTGATCGATGGCAGGGACGGCTATGTCATCTGCATAAGCATTGACTTTTGGCTAGTGCTGCCATGTAGTCAGAGGAGAAATCAGTACATTATTATGCAGTGTCCTGATAAATGGCTAATTGTGTAGTGCAGGGGAGAGTGGGGAGCTTTGTCTGGTACCACACCAAACTGGGAAAGGAGATGTTTGTAAGTTGGCATAATATAATTTAGCCTGGTGTTTACTGTATAGAGCGTGTATCCATTTGCTATATCCCTCTCTCAGGTATTCCTGGGTACTAAATTCCATTCCGCTCACGGAATTTGCGGAATTATGGTAAATCCGCTTTCAGTGGAGAACGCGAAATTGAAAAAAAGTGCCCGATCTGCGGCTTCGCGGAATTTATTGCTTGTTCGTGCTTTCAAAATGCGTGTTTGCCATTGACTTAAAGTTTGCTTAGGGTCCTGATCCATGACAAAGAACTCCACCTTTTATGACCATTAATCGAGCTCAGTCGGGCAAAAATACCTGGGCGCCTTCCATCTTTAATGGATCGATAAGCTGACTCAGCTTCCAGTGTCTATCCATGGTCGCCCTACCCAGGTATGATCTAACAAAAATAGAGAGGCAATCGAATGCTAAAGGTGTTCTGGGGTAAGCTTTGATGGATATCAACTGCCTTAACATGAAATTACCCCCAAAAAATCTTGAAAGGTCCAGGATAGCGAGGGTTTGGCTTATGCAAGAATAGAGGCAGTCTATGCACTCGCTGAATTTGGCAGTCCCAATGCCAGTCTGCCAAATCTGTGAAGGCTTTTTCAAGTAGTTCGACAATGTAGGCACGTGGGTCACAGCCCTCCTTACCTTCAGGGACCCCGAACAGTCTTAGTTTGCATGGCTAACATCTACCTGTCACAGTTTTGTACATTTCTGATGGTTGAAGTAGTGGTCGGTGAATTTCTAAGGTTTTTGGATGCTTTTTAAATGCTAATTACCAACTATACCGTCCCTGAAACCTGTGTTTTTTTTAGTTTTTCAGTTTCTAACTATGCCTCTGTAGGTAGGACATGAGAGGAAGAAAGGCACAGACAGAAGCAAGAGAAGTGCAGAAAGATGCAAGAGAGGAGCAAAAAGGTGCAGAAAGGTAAAGATAGAAGTAAGAGAAGTGCAGAAAGAAGCAACAGAGGTGCAAAAAGAAGCCTACCTCGACTGTACCTTTCCAAAGACTCATACAGAGTAACCTAATCATTAATCCTTCGCCCAAGATATCTTAAACCTCACTTTTCTCTTGAAGGTTCACTATTGATCAACTGCTCAGAACGTTAGGTCTACCAAATGTAAAACAGCAATCCTAACCATATCACTGTAGTAAGTCTCCCCAAGTTTGTGAAGGTATGTATGTGTGTGCCTGTGCTTTTACCTAGTGACATGCTACATAGAAATAAACATACAAATACTTGAATACCTGTGTTTCAAGCAGCATACTCTGTAAATTTGTGTACAAAAAGGAGTACGTATTTCTTTATGCAAATAATACAGGTGTATATAATCGTATATTTATGGGGCTCTATGACACCTATATACATAAGACAAGTCAGCCTGTGCAAAAAGAATGACAGAGCAGAACTGAGAAAATGTGACCACCTATAGGAGAAGCTACCCACTTTTTAAGCTACCATCTTCAGATGCATAGTACAAGTGAGCATAGATGTACAAGTAGACTTGCACCTCAATCACAAGAGTATGCAGACCTTTAAAATTGACTTTTAGCACTTCCCATTTGAGTACAGAAAGAGACAAGAGAAGTACAGAAAGAGGTAAGAGAAGTGCAGAAAGAGGCAAGAGAAATGCAAAAAGAGGCAAGAGAGGTGTAGAAAGAGGGAATAGGGTGCAGAAAAAGTCAATAGAGGTGCAGAAAGAAGCAAGAAAAGTATAGAAAGAAGCAAGAGACATGCTGAAAGAAGCAAAATAAGTGTATAGCTAGGGAAGAGGGTTGCAGAAAGAAGCGATAGAGGTGCAGAAAAAAGCAAAGTGTAGAAAGAAGCAACAGATGAGCAGAAAGTGGCAAGATAACTGCAGAAAGAGGAAAAAGAGGTGAAGAAGGGGGAAGACGGGTGCAGAAAGAAACAAGAGAGGTGGAGAAAGAGGCAAGAAAGGTACAGAAAGAACAAAGAGGGTTGCATAAAGAGGCAAGAGGGATACAGAAAGAGGCAAGAGAAATGCAGAATGAAGCAACACAGGTGCAAAAAGAGATAAGAGAGATGTATAAAAAGGAAAGAGGGTGTAGTACGACACAAGAGGGGTATAGAAAGAAGCAAGAGATGTGCAGAAAAAAGCAAGAGGATTGTTGAAAGGCAACATATGTGCAGAAAGTGGCAAGAGAGTGAAGAAAGAAGGAAGAGTGGTGCAGAACGAAGCAAGAGAAGTGCAGAAAGAAGCAAGAGAAGTACAGAAAGAAGCAAGAGAAGTGATGAAACAGACAAGAGAGTTGCACAAACAGGTATGTGAGGTACGGAAAGAGTAAACAGGGATGTAAAAAGATGCAAGAGAGGTGCAGAAAGAGAGAAGAGGGGTGCATAAACAGGCAAGTGGGGTGCAGAAAGAGGCAAGTGGGGTGAGAGAGGCAAGATAAGTGCAGAAATAGGGAAGGGGGTACAGAAAGAGAAAAGAGGCATACCGAAAGAAGCAAGAGAGGTGCAGAGAGATGCAAGAGAAGTGCTGAAAGAAGCAACAGAGGTACAGAAAAAAGCAAGAGAAGTGATGAAAGAGACAAGGGAGTTGCACAAACAGGTAAGAGAGGTACGGAAAAAGGAAACAGGGATGTAAAAAGAAGCAAGAGAGGTGCAGAAAAAGAGTAGAGGGGTGCATAAAGAGGCAAGTGGGGCACAGAAAGAGGCAAGTGGGGTGCAGTAAGAGGCAAGAGAAGTGCAGAAAGAGTGAAAGGGGTACAGAAAGAGAAAAGAGGCATGCAGAAAGAAGCAAGAGAGGTGCAGAAAGTCGCAAGAGAAGTGCTGATAGAAGCAACAGAGGTGCAGAAAAAAGCAAGAGGAGTGATGAAAGAGACAAGGGAGTTGCAGAAACAGGTAGGAGACGTACATTAAAAGGAAACGGGGATGTAAAAAGAAGCAAGAGAGGTGCAGAAAGAAGGAAGATGCAAAAAGTGAAGAAAAGAAGAAACCTTCTCAGGGGTCCCACTGATACGTGGTCCTTTTAAACCAACAAAGAAGAAATTGGAACAGAAGCTGAAATATAAAATACATATTTATTAAACCTCAGATGAGGTAGACTATGTCACACAGGAGCCTTAGCAAATGAATGAGGCAGTCTAAGGAGTACAGAAAACTGGGGCCTCATATATGCTTAGGGTTACTTAGTCAGCATAAGACCAAAGGGCAGTCCTGGCTCATGTAAGCATGCAAAATGCCTGATATGGGCATGCAAGATCTGCTTGCTCAACAAAGTAGGAGGAGCTAACAGTAGCTGTTTTTTGGCAAACACATCCTGACATTTACATACTAGGAACGGTTACAAGGACAGCTGCAAGCTCAACTGAGCATGTGCGAAGGTGGAAGATGCTGAAAATAGTTTTTTTCTAGGCAGATTACAAGAGCAGTCAACACTGACGGAGGACAGAGCACATGGCTAGCACGTGGCAGCACATGGCAAACAAGAAGGCTGCCAGAAATACAAAATGGCTTTCAGCTCATGCTAACAAATCCGTCCAATATTTAACAGATGGTCCTTTTAGCATGAGCTAAAGACATTCCTATGATCCAGTAGGAACATAGAAAATATTTGCACATTAATGTTCATACATTTATCAATATCCTAATTTATTACCAGGTGGGCATTTTCCATTCTAAACATTTCATTAAGAGGGTATACATAAGCATAAGCAGGAATACAAAGAGAACAAAGCATTAGGTCATAATTAACATTCAGACAGTGGGAGAGAGTAATGACCACTATTACAAACAGAATTATCATTTTTTTAGTCCTAAGCAAAAGCAAATCCTAAAATCATCTAGTAAATATTTACAGGGCTCCTATGCATTTCAGTGGCTATTCATTTTAAATTTCAGAATAGCCAACAGCACATATCTAATAAAAACATTTTCCAATTGACTGTTACATTTTCCTTTTATGAGGGCTAGAACATCAATCATAGCTGGGACCAGGAGGACCACACAGGGCCATAAGAAATAGGATGAAGAGCTGCAAAGGGCTGCTCCTCCTTAAAAACGGGACATCGAAAGGGGTACATTATTGACAAGAAAAAGAAGAAGTCCTTGGGGAAATTGAAGCCACTGTACAACTAAGCCAGAGGGGAGTCTTCTACCTGTGTCTGTGTGAGCCTCACAGGCAGGCTCTTGTTGTTTCCACCGTGGAGCTATACAACTCGCAACTCAAGAATCACAGCCCAGTTTCAAGGAAAAAAGATCTCTTCTTCCAGGATAGGGCAGTCCCCCAGCAGGCAAATGCTCTCAGGGATCCTGTCCAGTGTCTCAGGCAGTGCCCCAGTTTCCTTCACTTCAATCTAACAGGCACCAGAGACACAGCACCTGTACCCTAATCTCAAGTCCTTCCCTAACTCCTGTATTGCTCTGCTGGCGCACTGCTCATTCGTTGGGGCCACACATTTGCATCCTGTGTGCTCAGGTATCTCTTGACCAACAAACAAAGGAGCAAACTTGCATTCACTTTGGGACCAGGATTTAAAGGCCTGATGCTAGGATCTCTGAAGCAATACTTGTATCAAAAGGGGTCACCTTAAGCAAAGCCTCCTCACCATTCTGGTCGGTCTGTGACTCTCATGATCTCATGATTCACGTTTTCTCCTTTCTGATTCGTGACCCCGTCTTGCACCCAAAACAGTGGCAGGGGTACAAAATTCATTTCAGGGCTTCTGCCTTCACTGAGGTCCTAGTTGCAAGCAATGCCTTCACTTCAAGCTGGACTGGTGCTGACGCTGACTCCCCAGGCTGAATCTGATGTCCGGCCCCCTCTGGCAATGGTAGTAAAGCAAACAATATCTATTGGTGGACAGAACAAAAGGTCTTAGACAAGGCACATAACAGGCTATCAACAGAGAGGATAGTGTCAAAATACTTCCTATTCTTGGGACGCCTCATATATTAGCAAGGCACCCAAGAACCACTTTCATGTATCTATGTGACAGTAAAAAAACCAACAGGCTGAACTTATTGGCAAGTATAAAAGGAACATCACCCGATCCCAAGCAGCCAAGGAAATCTGTATTAATTTACTAAACTCAGAGGAAAAGAGAAACGCAACAGAGACATACCCTAAATCGTTACATTGGTGTATTCTTGTGTGCTAATCAGAAAACCCTCAAAAAAAGGAAATGTTCTACACTTTTGCTCATAAATCTTACATTACTTGTACAGGACTGCAGACACTTCTAAAATGATTCTTCCTAATAAAAGCACCTACATACCTACATTGTACGATTAGGACCATGCTCTCATGTTATAGGAGCAACAGGAAAATCTAAAACTGCTAATTTCACAGGGGCTCTTATCCATAAAACAACATTTCCTTCAAAACATGTTTGCTAAGGATCACATGGGCATCTTCCCTGCATTCTACTTTTCATGATCCAAACTATGCAACATCAACTCTAATAAGGAGTGTCAGTTTATTTACACCGACTAGCTAATAAAAACTGGCAATGCCATTGCAAAACTATGTAGCATGGAATAACATACAATAATGGTGTTATCACCTAAGAATTTTAGAACAAAAACTACCCACATATAGCTCCCCTTAAAGGTCAAAATAAGGGAACAACAATCTAGACTACTGATCCTGTCATAATTTCATCAAACAGGATGGGCAGTAACATAATATATATTTTTATTCATTTTATTAATGCTAATAATGTTTAAAACAGTACTACTGAATAGCCAATTAAGTGTCTCATTGCTATTTCCCAGACAATTTAGACAGGCTAAAAAAGAAATTGAGAAAAGGAGAGAGCATCATACATTTTACCTAGCCCTAATTTGTAGAGGAGCTAGCCTCCTTCCCCCATTTTGACAGTAGGAAACCTAAAACAGGTTTCACTTTTATCAACACTATAAACCCCTATTAATAGCAATTAGGCATAAACAAAGTTATAGGAGGTACATACAACTTTTGAGAGGGCTAAAGCACATGAATACCCAAACCTCAATCCTTTTAGCAAATGTACAAACGTAACATGGGGGCACATGAAGTCAAACTTCATTTCATTGCCCCAGGTTTTAAGCATTAGTGCTGTTTAAATATGGCAAAGCGTATCTGTTAAATACAGTTCACATATATCATTATATCATTTGCTATCACATGAGTGCATAAAGTGCTTGTTTTTGCCAAAAAAAAGGTAAAACTTCTCCTTTTTCCCTGCGCTGCCATCTTGTCTTTCAAAAAGTTTCAGATGTCAAAATGTCAAAGTAAACTTTACTCTGGGAGCCATGCTATGCTTTTAAATATAGAACTGACATTTAACTCTTTCCAGCTGTCCTATTCTGTATTGAAGGGTGTCCATGAGGCTGTCCCAATTCGCCTAGAGACAAAAAGCTGGAAAGCACTTATGCCCCTGTTTGTAGTTAAAAGAATAACTTCTGATGGTTTTTTATACATATTTTCAATTGTAAGCAGTGTGCAATATACTTGTGTAACAATACAGAAGTCAGCTGTTTGTATAATAGCTAAATGTATGCATTTACTGAAGCCTAAGGCACTTTAAAAGCTGCTCTAAATGGCATAAAATGCTGTTTAAATAGTGAATTTTAACCAAGATCGACTTTGATATTTGGGGCACTTAAAAATTAATATCCTATAACTTTTTTTGCATAATATTCATTATCAGAATGTTCTCCACATATCCCAGAGATGGGATATAGAAAATATCTCATATTTACCCGTATAAAAATAAGTTTTTTACGCCTGCGCAGAGTGATATTTCACATGCAAATTTACCTCATTATGTGGTACAACACAACTTAAATTAAATTTTAATGCTAGGAGATCACAGTAGGAGTATTAAGCTTTATAAATATTAAAAATGAATGTAAAAGCACTAATTTTGTTAAATAATGTTTTCATAATTAATAAAAAAAGAAATAATAAAACTAATCATTTTGATAATTCCACAAAAGCCTATCATATTTAGACGCATTCATTCATAAGCCTAAGTACAGAAGCCTAACTTGAAACATGAAAAGTTTTGCGCCACTTTTTTAAAAGGACATTCATTATTTAACATCAGAACCAAGAATGTGCTTATGTAAAAAAAAGGCTTTCAGAAAGGAAATCCCTACCTTGAATGTTTTCCTGGTATCTAAAATAATAAACCTGATTTTTGTAACTTTTTAAATCAGCAGTCTGAAATGCAGGATTTTACGTTGTGTTTAACTGACAAAATCCTGGCTGAGTCAACATTCCTGTCTCTCCGTGGCCTACAATCAAAACAACAGATGCTGCTAAGCGGCAGTTAAACACAGCTGCTGGAAAGCTTTTTTCAGTTTTGAAATGTAAGCAGGGCGACTGTCTATTGAAAACTGAGGCATTTCAATGCATGTTCTATAATATGTGTTTAGTTCAGCAAAAATGTACTCAGATTATGTGTTTGCCTGTTAATATCCAATTCAATGTATTTAAGGAAAATGCTGCAAGTTTATTTATTGCAAAACACACAATTTCGTTTTTGAGGCCTATTTTATTCCTATTAAATGTGAATTCTAACTTTATCTTCTAAGCATTAGCAGGTTGTACATGTGCATAGTTGCTTACTCTTACCAATTTAATAGTAACATACAGTTATTTAGCATATCATAAGGTTCATTTCTGGATTTTTATTATTTTTATTTAATATTAATTAAATGACATTTTGCATAACAGACTGATGGCTGCAAAAAAACACAAGCACACACATTGAGCTCATTCCAAACATATACAGAAGGGGTCATACACTCAGGACACATAATACAGCGCGCTTAAGGCTAGCAATCCTTACACAAAGAGCGCAATAGCTATTTACTTACAGAGTATCACTAATGTGAAAACCACAAACCACATAGACATTTAAACACACATTTAACCCATAGATCAACACTTAAGACAGAAACAAAGGACAGCCCACAGACTGTACTTAAATCAAACCATTTTTAAATACTAGTTGTAAGTCATATTTACAAGAAGAGCTTCTCAATAGTATTCCAAAAGACTTCAAAAACAGCCCAACAGACTGTTTCATTTCCAAGAAGCCAAAATACACTCAATTCACTAGCTTTGGCTGGCAGAACATCGAAAAATCGCTCTGCATATCTCCATTCATAAAATTGCACAGAAAAAGGATCCTTGTTTGTATTTTTTTTTTGTCCTCATACGCCACTTCCCACCTCTTCTTTTCTTGTACCGCCCTTAGATGGTTTTCTACTCAACTATGAGAGGTTATTACCTACTGCTTGAGCTGCAGGCTTGGAGCTTTAGGCAGATGAGAGGTACTTCCACCTTGCCTTGTCCATTGCAGCAAAGCATATAGACTATATTAACCTCCAAGAGCTTCAAAAGTGACTTAATCATTGGACCGATTCTTATTCTCACATCGTATCTATCATATATTGTTGTTATTATTATTAGAGCTTCCCTTACCCTTACCCAAAGTGATTTAGAAATAGTGTCCAAAACTGGTGCTTCCTTTTATATTGGCCGGCCATATCCAACTTAGCTATGCCTCTCATAGCTCTGATCCACAATAAATCTGTCGGAGAGTCTGGCGATACCCATAATTTGCAGATTTCTCTCAGAGCAATCAAAATGGCATAAAAAAACAACTTAGATTTATCATCAAGGCCCTTACCTTGTATGTCCAATCTGCCCAAGATGATCTGTTCAGGGCTTACCTTAATATCTAGCTCCATCATTTTTGATAGCTTTATACTTACAGCTACCCAATACTCTTGGATCTCCGGGCATGTCACAAACATGTGGATATCGTCTTCATTCGGGCTTTTGCATTTAGGACATAGCACAGTGCCCCCATCCTTAAACTTAGCGAGCCTCTTTGGGGTTCAATATGCCCTGTGGAGAGTGAACAAGTGATTCCTCCTTAAATTTGCAGGTTTAACCACTTTATAAAGAATCAACATATCTACTTGCCATTGTTCTTCTGTGGCGATCCTCGGCAAGCACTCTCCCCACAGGACCTCTGGTAGCAGAAAAGGGCCATCCTCCATTTCAACTGTTGCCCAATACCATGTCGCCACTTCTTTCTTCATCTGTGTGTTTAAAGCCAGCTTCTCTTCAAACTCATTGTAGTGTCCAATTAACCTTTCTTTTCCTACCGCCCAGCTTTGGATCTGAAGATATTTGAATTTTGCAAAGTTACGACCCCAACGTTCCTTGCTGACCGCCCATGGTAGCAAGTCTCCTTCACAGAACAATTCGACCCATACCTGTGGACCTTCTGTTTTTAATACCCTTGCCAAAGCATCCTCAGTCCAGCTTGGGGCCCCCGGAGCGTCCCAAATTGGTGCAGCCACACTGAAATATGGGATTTTTGTCACTCGCCTGATAAGGGCCCACACTGTAGATAAGTCTCTTAAGACCTTCAGTCTTACCTTTTTAAAGTATTTTGGGTCTGCAAACTTATACAAAAAACCCCGCAAGTGGGACTTTTCTACTTTCAGAAAAAGAGGTCCCCCATTGCTGTATTGTTGAGAATTCCGAGGAGCATTCTACAATTTTTAAGCAAGAAAGCCCAAGAATAAATTTGAAAATCTGGGGCGGCCAGACCACCTTTGGCATATCTTCTCCGAATTTTTTTCCAAGATATCCTTGACCCCTTAGAGCCCCAGATAAATGAACCGATTTCACTCTGTAACTTAACTAATCCCTCTTTTTCAAACATAAGAGGAATAAAGTCAAATAAAAAGGTCAACTTAGGAAGCACCATCATTTTGATGAAATTTACCCGGCCAATCATAGTTAATTGTATCGAACTCCAATGTCTCAAAATAGCTGAAATATCTTTCCTTACTTTGGCTAGATTTACCATTGCTAACTGTTTTATATCCTGAGTGACTTGTATTCCCAAGTATCTAATCTGTTTCTTTGAGATTCCAGGCTCCACAACCATATTCCAAGCCATAATTTCCGTTTTGTCAGAGTTTAATCGATATCCTGAAACTTCTCCAAACCTCTTTGTAATATTTTCTATTTCAACCAGTGATTTTGTCAAGTTTGATGTTAGAATTACAATGTCATCCGCATATAGGCCTATCTTTCTTGACCAACCCTGAAACGTAAAAGCGGGGATGTTCTCTGTCTCTCTTATTTTACAAGCCAATGGTTCGATATAGAGATCGAATAAAATCGGAGAAAGAGGGCATCCCTGCCTAGTTCCCCGCATGATTCTGATAGATTTTGTAAGGACTCCATTAACCAATACCTTGGAATTCGGTGTTTGATATAATCGTGACACAGTTTGCGAAAAGTTCCCTCCTAGCTGAAGATGTGCTATTTTTAAAAACTCCCAATTTACGTGGTCAAAAGCCTTAGCAGCGTCCAAAGCCACCACTGCCAGAGGGAGTTTCTGATTGATAGCAACATCTATACTGCCTATCAAGGAAAACGTTAATTCATTTAAGTGTCTACCTTTTACGAACCCGGAGTCACTTTACCTAACCTATCAGCCAGAATCTTAGCAAACAACTTATAGTCACAGTTTAGCAGAGAAATGGTCTGTATGAATCCATAAATTTTGGAGACTTCCCAGGTTTAGGTATTACTATTATAGTTGCCTGGTCCCATGATGTAGGAATCTCCATTCTTTCGGTAAACACCTGATTGAACACCTTAGTTAGTAATGGTGCCAGCCGCAGCATTAAACTCTTATATACTTCTACAGGAAGACCGTCAGGGCCAGGAGCTTTACCTTTTTTTGCCTGCCTGATACCTTCTTCTACCTCTTCCTGCCTGATGTCTCTATTCAAAGCTCTTCGGTGTTCTTCCGTAGAGGGCTTCAGAACTCTGACCAACTCCTCTATCCTCTGCCTATCCGGATGTAGGTCCTCACTATAGACTTCCTCAAAATAGTTGTGAAAGGCTGCCCCTATCTCATTTGTATTTGAGGCTACTTTTTCTTCTGCACCAACCTTGATTTCTTTTATCATATTTCCGACCCGATCTTTCCTAACCTTCCAAGCTAGCAGTTTACCTGCATTTTCCCCGTATTCAAAGTGATCCTGTCTGGAGGCCTCACATCTCTCCTTAACCCTTTTATTAATCACGGTAGTGAGTTGTTCCTTTATTTCTTCCAACTCTTAAATAAACTCCTCCTTAGGGGTTTCCCCTGAATTTACCATTATGTTTTCATACTTTCGAATTTCCTGTTCCAAGCCCAGTACTTCCTGGTAATATATTCTCCTTCTGTTGACCCCCAGCGTTCCCAGTCGCCCCCGGAGAAAAGCCTTAGTAGCCTCCCATACAATGTCTAGTCTAGTTGAACCTATATTTTGTTCAATAAAGACCTCAAGCTCTTGTTGAAGGAGCTGCATTGCTTCCTGATCATACAGAACTGTACGGTCTAATCTCCAAACCGAATCCACATCACGTCCCCCAACTTCTAATTCTAGAAAGACCGCTAAGTGATCAGACAAGTGAACCCCTACATGTACAACCTCTTTCACTTTATCTTTTATTCTTGCATCTAATAGAAAAAAATCTATTCTAGATCTGTGACTATATTTTTTATTGTAGTATGTAAATCCAAGCCCAGTCCTGGCCAGTTTCCTCCAGATGTCACATAATCCAAACTGTTCTATTAAATTTTTTACACTAGACGCCATTTTGCCATTTCCCAATGCTCTACTATTCGCTGATCTATCAAGCTTGGCATCTAGTACTGTATTAAAGTCCCCTGCAAGAACAACGTAACCTGACATCCCTGTCATCTCTGTTGTTAATTCTAATAACGAGGTATTATCATCCTGATTAGGGCCATAATATCCAATAATATTATATAATGATCCCGCTAACTTTAGGGTCACAATCAGCCATCTGCCTTTCTTGTCCGCTATACTACTCTCTACCTGGCAGTCCAGCCCATTTCTTATTATTACCAGTATTCCTCTAGTAACACTTGTTTGTGGAGAACTATAAAAGTGCCTAATCCACCGAAGTCTGCCCATATATAGTTTACACTCATCCTCTGTTAAATGAGTCTCTTGAAGAATCATTACATTCGCTGAAGTATCTCTCAAATACTTCAAAATCCTGTCCCTTCTCGCTTTTACCCTTAAACCATTGACATTCCATGACATAGCCTCCATCATCATGTGTTCCTTACGAACTTCTTAACCTCAAGGAGGTCAATGGCATATGAGAACATTTTTGTTTTTCACCCCCCCCCTCTGCCCAACCCACCCAACCCACACCTGTGCCCTAACTGTCCCCCCCCTTCCCTTTCTACCCCTCCCCCCTCCCGGGGGAACCCTACCAGATTCCTAAGGCCCAAAGCCTAGGCCCTGTGAGTGCCGGTCTCCAGCGTGCCTGCTACCCAGAACTTTTAAAAATAACCATTTTTTATTTTTTTATTTTTTTATTTATTTATTTATTTATTATTTTTTTTGTTTTATACTAATTATGTAGATTACATGCAAGTCACGTTACCCGTGATTTCATCTTTGATCAATTAGCTATATCCCGCCACCCTGGCAGTACTCCAGGAAGCTATCCACATCTTCAACAAATCTAAAAGAGTACATTTTAATATTCCACATGACTTTTAAGAAAGCTGGGAATTTTAGCTGCACCGTCGCTCCCAACTTCCTTAAAGGCTCAATTCGCTTCCCCAGCTCCCACTGCCTGTTTGCAGTGACTACCGACAAATCTGATCTGATCTCAATTTTAGCTTCCCCCACAATTAGGGAACCTTTCTTCAATGCCAGGGCAAGAATCTTTTCTTTTAAACTATATGTAAGGAAGTTAATCAAGATCCTTCTAGGTTTAGACCGATTTGTATTCAATCTGAAGGGGTCCCTATGTATCCTCTGTATATCAGCAGCAATCTCCTCTTCCGACTCTTCTATCTGTAATTCAGATTTTAATAGACAGACCACAAAACCCTTTAGATCTTCTCCCTCTTTTCCCTCAGGAAGCTTCAACACTTTCAGGTTATTCCTTCGCTGCATATTATCCAACTTTTCTAACCGGTCCTCGTATGCTCTCTCTCTAGATTTAGCCTCTTCTAACTCCTTACAGTTATCTTCTACAGCCACCTGTATCTCCTTAACCTCCTGCTCAAGTTTTCCTGTCCTTGTGTTTAGCTCATCAAACTTAGCCTCCAGTAATCCCACTGCCTCTCTAATACCATCTTGCTTAACTTTAGATTCCTCAAACCCCCTGTGTACATCTGAATCTAATTTTCTTAGAAGGCCTATCACCACAGTATCTGAATGGATCACCCCATCTCCTAAATTGGCTCCTTCCTCTTCAGCCCCTCCCGTTTACCCGCATTCTCTGCCTCTCCGCCTCCTGGAGTTTTCTCTGTCAGTTTTTTGAACGTGCCACTTTCTGTTGGGGTTACTGGCAAACTGTCCTCCTTAGCCTCCATCTCTGCCCCTTCTGCCTTTAGCTCCTCCTCCCCCTCCACTTCCAAAATGTTATATCTGTTCGGACTCAAGTGTTCCACCCAGTCTGCCCAGCTATTATTCAGCTCAGTTGTTGACTCTCCTTTCTTACACCCTCTAGTAAGGACCAAAGTCTTAGGAACAGGTTTAAAGAAAGAATTTAAAGATGGGTTGGTAGAGATTTTCTTCCCTAGAATTCCTAACCTGCTTGTTTGCTTTGTTGTTTGCTTTGTTGTTGATTTTTTAGAATTTATATTTGGTTTGCTTAAAGCTTTACTTTTCTGCTGTTTCTGATATGGGTTATGAGGACTCCACCCCCCCTCTACTGCCTTCCCTGTACTCCTCAGAGCGTATCCTGAGTAAAATTTTTGCGGGCTTTTTCCTTTCTCCTTTAAACGGGTAGCCAGATCCTTACAGTCATTTAATTTCACAAGACTCCCCCAGCTAATGGCTCTCACCCCTCTGGGTCCTGCACGCAAATTTCAGAGCCTGGGTGAACCCTACTTTTAAGAGGGGAGAAAACAGCCACTTGAAAATTTCCCTCCTGTGCTAACCCTCTCCCCACGGCCCCACCTGCAGAAAACTGGAACCTCGCGGCCGCCCGCCTACCTCTGCCTCTTTCTAAAGCAGCACAGCTCCAGCGTTCAAAACCTCCCGGCGAGGATACCTCTGACAAGCTTTTTGTTTCCCCTTTTTCAGCTGCCTTCACTGCCACTAGTGCAGTGCAGCTTATGATGCCCTTGTCTGTGGCTGTGTTATCCATAAGCCGCCGCCGCCTTAAACCGCCTCGTCTGCTTCTCTGTCTGTCTGTATGCCGGCAGAGCCTATCGATTTTCCAATCAAGCGGTAGTTCTCCTCTGTACCGCTATACCGCTGTACTTCTTTATCACCAACTTTTCACAGGTTCACGAAGGAATTCCACGTTTTATAAACGAGTTAGCAAACCTTTAAGTCGCCGCTTCTCCATGATTTTCTCACCGCCGTTTTTTTTCCTTTTTTGCTCGATTCTACGATCCTGCACGCCGCCTCTGACCGGCACTCCCGACCAGTCCCTCTAGCTGGCCGCCATGTTCTCCCTAGCAACGCCCCCACCTCCTTGTTTGTATTTAGTCATATTTTAATTCCCTGGGGATACAGAATCACCAAGGAAGAAATATGTGTTTATACCCAAACCTATTTAGGCATTCCTTCTAGGGAAGCCGGCTAATTTAATTCACATATCACTATAGTACCTCCAAAAAGCAACACATTTTTCGATGTGTGCTTGAAACAGGCATGCCAAAAATTATGCAGAATATGAAAATATTATGCGCAAATTATTGGATTTTTAATGTATTGTAATTGCATTTATATAGCTCTTACTACCCTTGACGAGGTGTCAAAGCGCTTTTTCGGTGGGTAGCACGCTACTTCGGGACCCATAGAGGATTAATGTTGAATTAGTATAGTCAAACATGCAAGTACATTTGGATTTGGAATGATAGCAGAGAGGATAGAGGAGGACAAAGGTTTGTATTTATTTATCACTTGTTGACGCATTCAGGAAGCCTATAAAGGATTAGTGGTGAATTAATAAGGTGAAATATGAGGTAATTTCAGTGGTGGATATTAGTCTGTTACTTGGAGTGAGAAGGATAGCGGAGGGATAAAAGGGGAAGAAAGATTTGCATTCATATAGCACTTGTTACCCCTGATGGGAGTTGAATCGCTTTTCTGGAACCCATAAAGGATTAGTGTTGAAAATTAGTATAGTATAAATATGAAGTAATTTGAGTAGTAGATATGTTATTCAGTTACTTGGGCAGTATATTAGTGTAGTTGAATATGGAATTTGAGAACTGAACATGTTAGTCTGTTAATTTTGATTGAAAAGGATAGTGGAGGGATAAAAGAGTGAAGGATTTCTTTTTTTTACATCTTAGCAGTAGGAAGAGGCTTTTGGAAGAGTAAAACGGAGTTTGTAGTGGAGGAGTCAGAGGGGAGAGTTTAGAAAGGTTTGTTTTAGGGGTCGGTGTAGAAAAAGGGTGTCAGATGATGCAAGGAGGGTTAGAGCAGGAGAAAGTCTAGAAAGGGTTATTTTGGCGATCATAGTAGTGGTATGGGGTTTGGGATAAATGAGAGAGTGGATGTAGAGGATATATTGATAGATGTATAGAATGAGAGATAGGGTAGTGCTTTGGAAGGAGTAGTAGAAAGAAGTTTGAGATGAGTCAGAAGGTTGGGCTAGAAGATATATTGAGCGAAGTATAGGCTGAGAAATAGGCTAGTGCATTGGAAATGCTAAATTAGAAGAAAGTGGTAAATATATAGATCCATAATTACATTGAAAGTATATAGATACTTAAAGGAAGTAAGTATATTAAGATTAAATATATTGATAGAGGCACAGGATGAGAAATAGGGTAGTGCATTGGATATGTTTTTCAGGAGAAAAGTAACAGACACATAGATCCAAGTACATGGAAGGTACATAGATGCACAATGGAAGTATGTACTTGTAGACCAAAGATGATTTTTATTTATTGATTAATATTATTATTATTTTTTTCTCTTAACAACATAATTATTTTACATGTTTGATAACATAAAACACAAAGATAGGTACATATCCACAGGGAAAAGAAATGCTTATATACAGAGGGATATGCTGTAAATTTCAGTTTCCGTATGGTGCTTATGTGGGGAAGAGCCAAATCTTGAGTAGTGTTCTGAAGATAAGGTGGTTGTCGTGGATCTTATGTTGGGGGGTAAAGAGTTCCATAGTTTGGCTGCTTGAACAGAGAAGGATGTGCCACCCATGTTTTTTTTCTTGTATGGTGGGATTTTGAGGCAAGATGCTCCTTTAGATCAGAGGTTCTTTTGTTGAATTTGTATGGTGATTTTATTCCTGATGAAGAGTGGTCTTATTTCATGTACTGCTTTGTGGGTAATACAAAGCGGCTTGAACGTGGATCTTCTGGCAACCGGTAGCCAATGCAGGGCATTCAAGGCAGGGGAGATGTGGTCTTGTGGTTTGATATGCAAGAGTAGTCTGGCAGCCGAGTTCTGAATCCTTTGTAGTCTTTTCATGGTCGTTAAAGGTGATCCGTGGTAGAGGCTATTGGCGTAATCGAGTTTGGACAGAACAAGGGAGATGGTAACTTGGACCTTGTGTGGAAATCCTAAATAAGGGAAAATTCGTTGCAGCGTTTTTATAGTAGCAAAGCTTGATCTTGCTAGTTTATCCACTTGGGCATTCATCAACAGCATGGAGTCCATGGTCATTCCGAGGTTTCTTGCTTCCTTCGATACTTTAGGCAGTGATCCCAGTTCATCAGGCCATGCGGCAAGCAGGTTGTAATTTTTCCAATCGCCACAGTGAGTATTTCAGTTTTTGAGGCATTCAATTTGAGATGGCTCCAAGTCATCCACTGATCCACGGCTCTGAAACAGCTGAAAATTGGTGATTTTCCAATGTCTTTGGGGCATTTCAGTTGAAGGAGTATTTGCGTGTCATCTGCATAGTTGTAGCACATGAGGTTAAATGTATTGATCAGTACTGGTAAAGACTTCATGTAGACTTTGAAAAGCATGGGCGAGATAATAGAACCTTGAGGGACCCCTGCTTTTGTTGAGTACAATATGGACGAGAAAGGTGGAGTATGGATGACATTAGTTCTGTTTCGAAGGTAGGACGCGATCCAGTCTAGAGCAGTTCCCTCTATGCCGGCTTCATAAAGTCTTTGTTTCAGAGTGTTATGGTCAACCGTGTCGAAGGCAGCTGAGAGGTCCAAGAGGAGTAGACCAGCAACCCTGTTGCGGTCAACTGTATTCTTTAGGTCATCCCAGATGGCAAGGAGGGCAGATTCAGTGCCTCTTCCCGGACGGAATCCTGTTTGGAAATCTGAAAGTATGTCATTCTCTTCAATGAATTGTGACATCTGGGCGAACGCTGCTCTTTCTATCAGTTTGCCCAGGAAAGGTCCATTTGTAATGGGTCTGTAGTTGTCAGGGTTCAGGGGGTCCAAGTTTGTTTTCTTCAGTAAAGGGCGTATGTATGACTTTTTAAGTTCTTCTGGAAATATTCCAGTAGTTAAGGAATCGTTGGTGATTCTTCTTACTGGAATGGCAGCAGAGGATATTAAAAGAATTGTCTTGAAAGTTTGTGGTGGACAGGGGTTAGAAGGGCTGCCGGCAGTCCTGCTTGCTTTGACCAGGTCCATAAATTCATCATGTGCGATATGTTGGAAGGAACGGAGAGGCTTGATTAGAGCATTCTTGGATAGTTATTTTGTACAAGGGTTAGTGCTGGTGCTTTGATTCTGTTTTAAGTACGGGTCCAACGTGTCTGCTTTGTCCGTGTAATGATTTGCCAGTTTGTCTGTGAAATCTTGAGTAATAGGATGAGTTCCTTCTAGGCAATTTGGTTTTCGAAATTCATTGAGTATTTTATAGAATTCTTTATTTGCACATTTAGCGTTTCGAACACTGTCTGAATAGTACCTTTTCTTAGCTTTTTTGGTAGCCGACTTATATAATCTGTTAATTTTCTGTAGGTGAAGTTTGTCTAGTTTGGCATTTGTTTTGAGCCAGTTACGTTGCAGCTTTCTAATTTGTTGTTTTATGTGTTTTATTTCTATGTTTCTCCAAGGCGCTTTTTTTCTTTTGTTCTGTTGTGTGGTTTTGAGTGGTATCAGGATGCCAAAAGCTTCCTGTAGCCACTCATATAGATTCTGAACAGAATTTATGGTTTCAGATTTATACTGGATGTTAGTTGTGTTTTCAAGTGTTCCAAATTGCGTTTGTTCCACGGCCAATATGTGGATGGATGTAAGGTAGTTTTAGGTGAGTCGCTAAGTGTTGTTTTATGTTGGAAAGCAAGCCAGTGATGGTCTGACCATGTGACTGGAGTGTGAAAGGTAACTAGTTCAGTATTAGCAGGCCCGGACAGGCCATAGCGGGACATCGGCAATCCCCCGTTGCGCCGCATGGGTGGGGGCTGGTTTTGTCCCATGGGGGCCTTTTTTGTTACAGGGCTGTTCCCGCAGCATAGCTGCAAAATCGGCCCTGTATCAAAATTGGCCGAAAACCGGCTCCAGTGGCACCTCCAACCCCCCCCCGAGTGGGGAGGGGGGGCCGGCCGAGCACCTTGCCGGGGCCGGTTGTGGTTCCCAGTCCGGCAATGAGTATTAGCAAAAATGACAACAACGATATGTCCAGCGGTGTGTGTCGGATTGTGCAGGTTCAATGCTCCTAGGCCGGCGATTATTGTTTTTGGATGGGTCATATTGGTTTTATCAAACCAAATGTTAAGGTCACCTAGAACGTATAGGTTGGAGTGTATTGTTATCAGGTTTGAAACTATGTCTAGAAGTGCATCTGGGAAGGTTGCCTTGCTAGGTGGAGGTCTGTAAAGGAGCAGGAAGTTAGAGGTAGATGAAGGTGTAGGACTGCATTTTGTTATAAGTAAGCATGGGCGGATTTTGCGGATCCACGATCCGCGGATTTTGCGGATTTGCGGATCTGCAAAATCTGCGGATTTTGCGGATTTGCGGATCCGCGGATTTGGGGCGGGGCTTCCATGAGAGTGCACATGCCTCTTATGTGTTTAAAAGGTCTGAGAAAGATCAGTTCAGCAGATGAAGAGAAAGAAGCCCATGGTCACAAGAACAGCATGGGTATTGTGCTCGTGAAAGTCAAGGATGCAAAGGCCTCTATCCAGCATCACAGCTGATGTTCCACTGTAGATTTGGGATGAAGGCACACCTGCCCAGCCTCGACGACGCTCACGATTGTTTTTGGGCTAATGAATGAGTCACTGAATTGAGCTTCAACTAGTTCGAGCAACCATGTGTGTGTTACTATGCAATCGCCCCGAAGGGCGCAGGGGTCCCTGAGTGAGCTGTCCATCATAGTGGGTAAATGGCGGGAAGACGGTGCTGAGGTTCCGTGACGATTTGAACCCGTGTTTTCAATATTGTCGGAAATACATAATATTGGTATCAGCGAACCGCAAATGATCCATTTAGCATATCCTGGTGTTTTCGCTACGCTACGAGCAAGAGTACTCCTGTAACAGACACATTTCTGATCTACCCATGGTATCCATCTTAGATCATGGCAGCCATTTTGTGTTTCTTGCCCTCACATAAGCAATAACCTCTGATCACTTCATTTCAATTAAGGACACGTAGCCTTAGCCGGAGATTCACCTCTTTCAATGACACGTGCACCTTGGAACAGAACACGCTGTAGCTGCATGACTCGACAAAGGCTGCCTCCTCTGCCCGAGGCCAGCCCCACCGAACTGGTTCTCGTGTCCATTGTCCCGATCATGATTAGGCGGCCGAAGCTGGTAGCCTTGCCCATTTACAACCCACAAGCATCCCTTATCCCACTTTTCTATCTTCCACACCTGGCTCCGTTCCTTTCTTTCTGAATCTTTATTAGGGGGAGGTAACGAAATTTACGATGAGGCGATCCGGCTCTTGAATGCAATATTGACAAGGGATTGTGATGAACTAGTGGGAACTCCTCTTCGTAATGTTTGGCATCAGATATTATCGACGGTTCCTGTGTAACGCCAAATATTTATTGTTTTAGACACAAAGGTTTTGGGAATGTATTACATGTAAAGAATTTGCCCCCAGCTTAAAATTCAGTATATAAGGAGCAACCCTCTTTGTACAAATCGAACAGGCTCCTAGACACTGCCCATGTGTGGTTTCTGTGACTTCTGTGTCCCTGCAGTAATAAACCTTTGGTCTTTGACGCCACCATCGAGAAGCCCATGTTTCTGTTCATTTGCGCACCAAGGCAGGTGGAACTCCGGGGTCTTTGGGTGTTGTTCCCTGACACCTCTGGACGGAACCAAAAAAGTCCAGAACTCCAATTGGCGCCCAACGTGGGGCGACGTCATTCGGTACCGGTCCAAAAGCCTGAAGAGTTCGAGGAGCTTCGTGTGAAGATTCCTGAGGGAGGCGCCCCACTTCATCGATCCCGGCATATCGCAAAAGTGGCCAGAAGTTCTCTTCCACGAGGGTTCCCGTTCAGGACGGCTGCAGTGGGCCGTTGCCTTGACCGTCGCCCTGTCTTGGACCCGAGGTGCAGTCTTTAGTACAGCGAAACGTGACGGGTTTCTCCTTGGTGACGTCTTCAGTGCCTCAGTTAAGTATTTAGTGATAGCTAGCTGGTTACTTCGTGAGGGTTGTTAAAATCCTTTTTGGTTCTTGGTTTGGTTTGGTTTCGTAAGATTATCACTGGTTGTTCTGGTTACGATAATCTATTTGCTTTAGTTTGGGTATCGATACATTAGTTCGTTTTTGGTAGGCCTAAGTTCTTGGTTCAGGTGCACATATCTGTTTCGTGTTTTGTTTGTTCTGTGTTCCGGATTGCAAAATGATAAGTCGGAGAAATTGTATGTTGTCCTGTTTTGGTTGCAACAGTGATTCACGATTGGAGGACTCATGTCTGGTTCCTCCGATTGGGACTCCCCTATATGACTTGTACTGTAAACATGGTGTGGGTCCTATATCTTATAATGAGGTGTGGGTCCGATACACTGAGAAAGATGGTGTCCTTAGTTGGCCATTGCATGGTAGTTTTGAACCCGAAATCCTTGACAATTTAGAAGCGAAATTGTTTAGGAAGAAAGCCCGGCCGGCAATGTTTGATTCTTTCCGTTACTGGCGAAAAGAATCTAAACAAAGAGAAATGAAAAGATTGAAGAAGGAACAGAAAGAGCAAGAAGAGTTGACTCTAGAACAAGCGGCTAAGCAGCTGCAAGTCAACGAGTCTGAGAAGGCCATAGAGGTGGCCATCAGAGAGCATAATTTAGCGATCGATAAGTGCTATCCTGCCTTGCCATCGAAAACAGCTAAGATACTGGAGGACCCCGAAAATGATCCTCTGTTGTCTTATTTGTTACGGTCACCTCCACCGTATGCACAAGGTGCTACGGCTCCACCTTTACCGAATGTACAATTGCCGGTTGCTGGACAACTTGGTATTCCTGCTCCTGCCCCTCAGAATCAAGCTCCTGTACCTCCTGTAGTCAATGTGAATGTTCCTACGGCTCCTCCTCTTCCTGGATTGCCGACTTCTATACCTGTATCTGTCTCGCTTACACCTACTGTTCCACAAACTATCTTTCTCGATACTTCTACTGTCCCGCTATCTGTTCCTACCTCTACTGTTTTCTCTGCGTCTGCTAGTGTGTTGACTCCACTTTCTGTTCGTCGAAGAATCACTGATTCTGTTTCTAACATTCTGTCTCCTCTATATAAAACTTTAATCAAGACTCCTACTTCTGACTCTGTTCAGAGACGTAGTCAGCTTCCGAGTACTGAGGAACGGGGAATTTTAGATTCCACGGCTCTCAGATGGATTTCGAAGAGTAGGAGATATAGTACGAGAGATGTGCTAGACACATTTATGCAGTGGAAAGAACCAACACAACGGTATGTCTTTGATGAGATGTGCTCGCTGTTACGTGAGGAAATAGAAGAAGATGATGTTGAATCAAATCTAGAAGACTTAATTAAGGTTCAGAAAGAGTTTGCTGCAGGAATGATAGTAGGTGAAAATATAGAAGAAGCGATGGAACTGATTTTAAGTTATAGAAATGATCCATCACTCCGTTCACCAAGAGATTTAGAGAAAAGTAAAACGAAGCTAAGTCGCCAATATCCAATGAGGGAGGTTCCTCCAATTTGGCGCGTACTGTACAAGCTGATAATGTCCGTGGTATTGTAGCCGCCCCGGCGCAATTCCAAAGAGTGTGGATACACATTCCATGGAAACGAGCTGAAGTGCTAACAGTGAAGCAGGCCTTGCCAGACCCGCGTAAGAATCCTGCTGGATACTATAAGGAATTAACACAGACAGTTGAAGCTTGTATAATGAACTTAGCGGACATTGATATGTTATTTGTAATGTAGTTCCGCAACCAATTTGGGCTAAAATTCGTAAAGAGAATCATCCAGTTGCCCTAGGTGGTGATTGGGCAGCTATCGTTGCAGCGGATGGTCAGCAAGTAGGTGGTGCAAAACCCGAACCTCTAATTGCTGATCTTCCAGGTAGGATAATTGACTTATTGAAGACTCTAATGCCCGCATTACGTGTTAATTGGGACAAGTTGTCCGCATGCAGGCAGAAGAAAGACGAAAGTGTCTCCGACTTCTTCACGAGGTTCGAAGAGACTTTTGTAGATCACAGTGGTCAGGATATGAGCACAGAAGGAGGACAGAGACTGTTTGTCGATAAGTTTGTACATAATTTGTTACCTGAGCTATGCAACAAATTAAAAGATTCCGAGAGTGCGTGGGCTGTTTCTACAACTGCGCAAATTCTTGCAACTGCACAGTATTATGAAAATGGAGATAAAGAGGAAAAAGAGAAATCAGATAAGAAAACGAAAGATTTAAAAACTAAAGTTCTTTTGCAACAGGCGTTTCCGCCTCGCACGAATCAGACTAATACGCAACAGGGTTCGTATCAAAGAACAGATTATAGTTCACCGAGGCCTCAATATCAGTGGAATCAGTGTGCGTACTGTAAGAAAGAGGGTCACTACAAGAATGAGTGTCCGATCTTAGCGCAAAATAATGCAGCAGCAGCTCAGAGAGGTCGTGGTGGTTTTGTGCAAAATTCTAGAGGTCGAGGGCGAGGTGCTATGCCTCCACAGACGAATGATCGTCCTTCCAATCACTTTGATCAACGAAATGGACAGTCTGCCCAGCAAAATAGATCTCAACAGTATCTTGTTGAAGACTATTGTGAAGTGGATGAGGGATTTCAGCAAAATGGGTACTACTAGGACAGCCATGGACAGAGAGAGGGAGTAGTATCAGTTCCAGTGGATCAGAGTGGGCCTTATGTCGCAGTAGCAACATCAGGTGTAGTCGAACCGTTTCTGTTGGATACTGATGCAGCAAAAAGTTCTATCATTCATGCGAAACTCCCTGGCGCACCTTTGTCCGGCTCAACTAATGTCTCTGTAGGTTTTTCAGGCGCCCCTGTTTACAACCCGATATCTGGTCCTTTGTCTATGTCTGTTGGACCGTGCCAATTGAAAGCACCCCTGATTTTGACGACGGGTTGTAATGAAAATCTGCTTGGTTTAGACTTGTTAAAACGACTATATGCGACATTGTATTGTTCTCTGGAAGGAGTACAGCTTACATTGGGTAAAAGAACCACTTCTCCGATGTACTTGTCAATGGATGCACTCCCGCCAGAGCTGCGTTCACTCCCTGATACTCTTTGGGCGACTGGTCCTAACGATGTAGGCCTTTTGGAAATACCACCATATGTAGTCACTTTGAAAGCAAATGTAAAGTTTCCACGAATTCCTCAATATAAAATATCTAGTGAAGGTGAACGAGCACTTTTACTGATTGTACAAGATTTGATTAAGAAAGGTGTGGTTGAAGAAACTAGAGGAAATGTCTGTAACAGTCCTGTATTACCGATTTTGAAGCGAACTGATCCTACAAAGCCTCCAGTGTATAGGTTCGTCATCGACCTCAGAGAAGTTAATAAGATTGTAGTTCCGCAGTTTCCTGTAGTTCCAGACATTACTGCCTTGTTAACACTGATTCCTGCTACAGCTACTTGGTTTTCAGTCATTGACTTGAAGAATGCCTTTTTCAGCATTCCGATAGCCGAGGAAAGCAGAGATATTTTCGGCTTCTGTCTAGGAGGTCGAAGTTTCAGATTTCAACGCGCTCCACAAGGCTATTGTGAGAGCCCATCTATTTACAGTCAAGCATTAAAAAGTCAGTTAGATACCTTTGTCCTTCCTCCAGGCTCTGCTCTAGTACAGTATGTAGACGATCTTCTAGTGGCTGCCGATGACAAGGAGACTTGCAAAGCAGCTACGATTTCGTTATTGCATCATTTGTCTAATTTGAATCACAAGGTGTCACCTTTGAAAATGCAATACTGTTGCCAAGAAGTGACCTACCTAGGTCATCTCTTGTCAAAGGAGGGAAGGAAGTTGACCCCAGAGAGAATAAAAGCGATTATGCAGATGAGTGTTCCTCGCACGCAGAGAGAAGTGCGTGCCTTTCTAGGTATTACCTCTTACTGTAGGCAGTGGATCCCAAATTTTTCTCTTTTAGCAAAACCGTTGGTAGCTTTGACTGGGAAAAATGTTCCGAGTCCGGTGCCATGGTCTGATGAATGTCAGGAGAGCTTTTCTGAGTTACGAAATGCACTGTGTTCAGCTCCTGTATTAGGTACACCTGATTACAGCAAGCCATTCACGCTCTACGTTCACGAGAGAGAAGGTTGCGCGTTGAGTGTTCTGACACAGACATTTGGTGATAAGCAACGCCCTTGTGCTTATTTTTCATCAACATTAGATCCGGTAGCTAGAGCGTTACCTAGTTGTTTGAGAGCTACAGCGGCAGCTGCGGCTTCCATTCGACAATCTGCTGGTTTGGTGATGAATAACATGCTAGTGGTCATGGTTCCTCATGCTGTGGATACACTCATGAATCGAACTAAGACACAACACCTTACCAGTGCGAGACTATCTGGTTATGAGCTGACATTACTAGCAAGTCATATTCAGATCAAAAGATGCAATGTATTGAATCCAGCAACGCTGTTGCCGGCTAATCAAGAGTCGAGTGATTCCGAGCCACATGATTGTTGTTTTAGAACGGAGGAAGAGACAAAAGGACGTATTGACTTGAAGGACACTCCCTTGTCAGATCCAGATGGCACGCTGTATGTGGATGGATCATGTTTTAAATTGGAGAATGGTGATGTGACTGCTGCCTACGCAGTGACAACTTTGAAGACGATTGTGGAGACTGCGAGAGTGAGTCAGAATTCTGCCCAAGCTGCAGAATTAATAGCTCTAACAAGAGCGTGTGTTTTAGCTAAGGGAAAGAGAGTGAATGTGTTTACGGATAGTCAGTACGCATTTGGCGTGGCCCATAGTTTTGGCCGTTTGTGGAAAGAAAGAGGTTTCATTACGTCCCATGGGACTAAGATTCAACATGGTCAGCTAGTTAACGACTTGTTGGAATCTCTAACCTTGCCGACTGAAGTTGCAATTGTGAAATGCAGTGCTCATAAAGCAATCACGGATGATGTTGGTCGTGGGAATGCTTTTGCTGATGAGACTGCTAAACAGACAGCTAGAGATATGATAAGTAGAATGTATGTTGCTACGTCTGCAAGGTGGATTGCTGAGTCTGGAATGTGTGAGGATACAATGGAAAGTGTGAAAGAGATTCAGAAAGAGGCAACTGAGGAGGAAAAACGTGTATGGAGAGAAAGTACGGGCAAGTTGGATTCGAATGGGTGTTGGATTGATTTGACAGAACAGCAGCGTTGGATGTTGCCTGATGCGTATGTGCTTGCAGTGGTGACGATGGCGCATGGAGTAGCGCATATAAGTTCTAAGGGAATCTGTAAGATGTTGGCTCCAGTCTGGAAGAATGATGGGATCAGTAAATGTGCAGAGAGAGTGGTGAAAAATTGTATGCTATGCCTGATGCATAATCCTGGCAAGGGAACTCCAACTCCTGCTGGTCACTTCGCTCCTCCTTCCTGCCCCTTTGAAGTGATTCAGTTAGATTTCATTCACATGGATCGGTGTAATAATTTGAAATACGTCCTGATGGTAGTCTGTGCTTTTTCCAGATGGATCGAAGCATATCCACTAAAGGACAATACTGCCCTATCAACTGCCAAAATTCTTCTCAAAGAATATTTCCCTATGTTCGGAATGCCACGGATTGTATGGTCAGATAACGGAAGTGAGTTTATAGGGAAAGTTATGCAGAGTGTGTGTGCCGGCCTAGGCATAAAACAGAAGTTCCACAGTGCGAACCATCCCCAGTCTGCTGGTTTAGTGGAGGGTTACAATGGCACCCTCAAGCTGAAACTAGCTAAAATACAAGCATCCACGGGTTTACCCTGGCCAGACGCACTTCCTTTGGCTCTGCTATCAACGAGAGCAACTGTACATTCTAGAGTGGGGCTTAGCCCCTATGAGATTGTCTTTGGCCGCCCGGCAAATATTTGGGGTGTGCCGAGGCCTAAGGAGTTTTGTTCTCTAGAATATCCTATGTTGATAGACTACCTTTACGACTTGACTGCTAAATTGAGTCTTATTCACCAACAGGTTTTTGATGCATTGCCAAAACCTCCGGAGAGTCCAGGGCATCAGCTGAAACCCGGCGATCAAGTCGTGATCAGAAACTTCGCGAGGACGAAGAACCTTCAGCCCAGATACGTCGGCCCCTTCCAGGTCCTGCTTGCAACGAGAACAGCAGTTCGTGTAGCTGGTCGCAAGCATTGGGTGCACGCATCTCATGTCAAGCGTGTACCTTTGCCACTTCCTTACGACGACTGGGTGAAGAAGGGAATTGGTGCCTCCGAATTTGAACGTACGCCAAAGTTCATCCCTTTCAGCGATGCCGAATTGATTACCGACACTCCAAAATCTGACTCTCCTCCTGAAAAGACTCCTTTGAACGCTGAACACTTGTCCTTTACATCAGAAAAAACTCTGTCATCTGCGAACTTGAACACTGCAACAACTACTAGTGATACGCTATTTGCCGATCAAACAGTACCTGCAAAGCAAAGATACAATTTACGACCTCGTAATATGGACAAATAAAGCAGGCAACTGCCCATTGTGATATTTTTGAAATTTTGAACTTTTGCCTTCAGCCAGGAAGTTTGCTTTTGTTTATTGTTTTTAAAATTGCCTTGCCGTCTGGGTAGCCGTAGGGTCGTGGCTGTGTGCCTAGTTGAATCTGCGGGGGTCTGACACAAGGTCGATCTTTCTGTTGGTTCTGGGAACTCCCAGGGCTGATAGAGGCATTTTCATCTACGTACACATCATCAGTGGTCGTGAGCGGATTGTAGAAGATGGAGCTTCCTGCGCTGCAACGAGAAAATGTGATTTATGTTCGCAGAAACAGACTTTACAGAATTCTTCACAGCAAATGCTTTTTAATACAATGTGCCATTACATTTTTGATTGTTTTGATAACGTTGGTGGGTGGAATCGTTTTCGGTATGAGTTTGATTTTTGTACCAGTAACTACAGTACCTCCCCTTGATCCTGTTACTTCTACTGTTTCTTCTATACACTCTTTTCACTCGTTTTCTGAACATGAGCAAGCTCGACGCTCAGAATTCATTAATAACACTTTTGTACAGCTCTTGCATCAACACCAACTGGTAGTTAACACTACAGACTGCTGGGTGTGTGGCTTGATACCCCACACTATGGACAAAGGTATTCCCTATCTGGTTTTGCCTTTCAGCTACAATGGATCATTTCAGGCCCTTCAAACCATCTTTGCTTATGCCCTTGAAACCTATCCTCCACGTCCACCACGTTCCACTAAATATAACTCTGCCAACAAAGCTTTAGTCCAGGGAATTATTGACATGATCAAGGACGTCAATAATACTCCATCTTACCCTAGAGACGAATTGCGAGTATATTTAAGTTGGAATTCTTCAGAGTATCGCCTTAGTTTGGGAGAAAGCAAGCGTAAAAGCTCAACTCCAATCTGGGTCGTACCTCACCGAGGTCAGGTCTGTTTGCAAGGTAATGGGAGAAATCCGAGAGCTCAGCTAGGGAGGATTGAGTGCGTAGAGACTTATGTGTTTCCGGCTAACTCTTCCCCTGCCTTTCTTACTGCTAGGGGTACTTACTTCATCTGTCGAGACAGAGCATATACATGGTTGCCTGCCGACTTTTCAGGATCATGCTATATTGCTCGATTGTTGCCCCCAACATACACTGCTTCATCTGACTACCACAGGACCAGAGTAGCGAGAGGTGTCTTCAGCAAGGAAGATACTGCTGGTCAGGAAGCTGGAGACTTCTTCAAAGGCTTCCTTCCATTCTGGGGGCCTATGGCCAATAGTAGAAACATACGTCAGCTAACACGGGTAGTTGAATCTACTATTACTGAAACTGCTGGTGCCCTTAGCAATTTGACAGCTGAGCTTCAGGCGGATAGACTCATGACGTTGCAGAATCGTATGGTTCTAGACGTTATACTTGCAGATCGAGGTGGGGTATGCAGAATGATCCAATCGAGCTGCTGTGTCTTTATTCCTAATAATGCTCCAACAGTCTATGAGGCGATCTCGAAGCTACACAAGATTTCCGATTCTATTCATGTAGACAAGGGAAACTGGTCCTTCATGGAGTGGTTTTGGACTCTGATATCAGCGTGGGGATGGAAGGTTCTGATGGTCATTGGTGTCATCTTAGTATTCCTCTTCTCATGCTGCCTGATTATCCAGTGTGGTCCAGCTCTGTGTAGTCTTTGTGCTGCAACCTGTTTCAGGAAACCACCTGCGTTTGGAGAAAAGGCGCGAGAAAGAATGATGATACAACAGCATGTCACTGACCTGATGAGCATAGAATTGGACTCTGACATAGACTGAGTAATTGCCTATGTAAGGGCAAAAGGAGGGTCTGAGGTTCCGTGACGATTTGAACCCGTGTTTTCAATATTGTCGGAAATACATAATATTGGTATCAGCGAACCGCAAATGATCCATTTAGCATATCCTGGTGTTTTCGCTACGCTACGAGCAAGAGTACTCCTGTAACAGACACATTTCTGATCTACCCATGGTATCCATCTTAGATCATGGCAGCCATTTTGTGTTTCTTGCCCTCACATAAGCAATAACCTCTGATCACTTCATTTCAATTAAGGACACGTAGCCTTAGCCGGAGATTCACCTCTTTCAATGACACGTGCACCTTGGAACAGAACACGCTGTAGCTGCATGACTCGACAAAGGCTGCCTCCTCTGCCCGAGGCCAGCCCCACCGAACTGGTTCTCGTGTCCATCGTCCCGATCATGATTAGGCGGCCGAAGCCGGTAGCCTTGCCCATTTACAACCCACAAGCATCCCTTAACCCACTTTTCTATCTTCCACACCTGGCTCCGTTCCTTTCTTTCTGAATCTTTATTAGGGGGAGGTAACGAAATTTACGATGAGGCGGTCCGGCTCTTGAATGCAATATTGACAAGGGATTGTGATGAACTAGTGGGAACCCCTCTTCGTAATGTTTGGCATCAGATATTATCGACGGTTCCTGTGTAACGCCAAATATTTATTGTTTTAGACAGAAAGGTTTTGGGAATGTATTACATGTAAAGAATTTGCCCCCAGCTTAAAATTCAGTATATAAGGAGCAACCCTCTTTGTACAAATCGAACAGGCTCCTAGACACTGCCCATGTGTGGTTTCTGTGACTTCTGTGTCCCTGCAGTAATAAACCTTTGATCTTTGACGCCACCATCGAGAAGCCCGTGTTTCTGTTCATTTGCGCACCAAGGCAGGTGGAACTCCGGGGTCTTTGGGTGTTGTTCCCTGACACCTCTGGACGGAACCAAAAAAGTCCAGAACTCCAATGCACACCGCGAGTGTGTGAGCGGGACCAAACGTGCGGGGCTTCAATGCAAGTTCACATGCCTCTTGTGTGTATAAAAGGTCAGAGAACGATCAGTTCAACAGATGAAGAGAAAGAAGCCCCTGGTCACAAGAACAGCACAGGTATTGCGCTAGTGAAAGTCAAGGATGCAAAGGCCTCTATCCAGCATCACAGCTGATGTTCCACGGTACATTTGGGAAAGGAAATTACACCAGCCTGGCCTGTTGTAACTATTTTACGATGGCGCCGGCAAGCTGCCAGCGCCATCCTAAAATAGTTACTAAATTAGCTTCAACAGGAAGCTCTAATAGATAAAATCGAGCACCTGCTTTATTTTATCTATTAGAGCTTCCTGTTGAAGCTAACTTAGTAACTATTTTAGGATGGCGCTGGCAGCTTGCCGGCGCCATCGTAAAATAGTTACAACAGGCCAGGCTTCAACTTTTGCCCCCGGAATAATCCGCCGCTCGCGGATTTGCGAATTCTCGGTAAATTCGCGGGAGTTCGCGGATCGCGAATTTACCGAAAAATCACAAAATCCGCGAGCGGAACTGATTTTCCGCTCATACTTAGTTATAAGAGCCTCACAATTCTTAATGGAGATGTTGTCAACTTTAGTGATATGTCTTGTTTGCCTGAATACAACAGCTAGACCACCTCCTTTTTTGGCTATACGATTTTGGGTGATTATTTGATAGCCTAGAGGAATGGCGTCATGCAGGACTGGAGCCATATCCTCTCCCAACCATGATTCGGTTATGAATAGTATGTCTGGTTTTGCCTCGGTGAGAAGGTCATAGATGAGATGCTTGTTTTTATAGAGGGATCGAGCAATTATTATTAGACAGTGTAGAGAGTGGCCTTTGGTTATAGTGGGACATTGTTTTGTAGAAAAGTGATCAGTATTGTGTGGGTGTGTAGCAGGTGTGTTTTTAGTGCTGGTATTAGCTGTATTAGGATAGCAATCGTGTAGCAGTTCTGTATCGTGTTCCTCATCCAGCATGCTAAGCGAGACATTTTGATGGGTCTGCATGTGTATGTGTTGGATATGGTGTTTGAGAGTGAGTTGGAGTTCTGTGTTGCTTTTGTGATGTAACATTGTTGTGAGGTAGACTCGGGGAAGCAACGTTGTGAGGTGTGGCATGTTGCTTATATTTTTTGTGTGTGTTTAAGGTGGAAGGTGTATGAGTCAGGGAAGGTGGTGCAGCATGTTGGTCATGTTGTAATGTTCTAAATTGTCCAATGGATTAGAGGCAGTTAGAAGAGAGGAGCTGTATTGCTGTATCTGTGAGGTGTGGTGGAAGAGTAAAAGCTTGGCATTGGAGTTTGTTCCTTTGTGTGCTTTGAAAGGTGGTTATATGTATGTATTTTGTGATGGTAAGTATTATGGGGTGTTGTGCTCTGAAGATCTTGTTGTGCTGGTGTGTGTGATATGTTTTGCTTTTGAGGTGTAGTGAAAAGGGGTGCTGATGTATATGTTTCATGCACTGGATTTGGTTGTGTAGTATTGTTTGTGAGAGGAGGTTGTGACGTAGAGGGGGAGGTGATGTGTTTATGAGTAGAGTGTATGTTGTGTGTAGGAGGGAATGAAGTAGAGGTAAGAGTGTTTATCCTAGACTGTTTTTTTCAAGAGTTACAAAGTATGGTGATGTGCAGTGTGTGTGTTGTGTGTTAGTGTTATTATGGTAGAAAAGAGAGGAGGGTGTTTGTTGGACAACTGATGGAAGGATCATTATATGTTTGTTAGTGATAAAAGGTGGTCTGTTAGGTATAATTACTGCAGGGAGAGTGTGTCTGAAGGGGGTGTAGTTATGTATGGTGTTGATTGGCGTTGTGTTAGTGATGAGTGAATTGGTTAGTGGTATAGGATAGAGTTGTGTACTGTTTGTGGGAGATGATGTATATTTGTAGTAGTTGGGATAGTAGGGTGTGTAGATGTGGTTTGGTTGGGTTTGTGGTACATGCTGGTACAGTAATCTGTGCATAGTGGTGTGCATGGTGTAGATTTGGTGTGAGTGTGTTGCTGTGTTTGTGGATGTGGATGGTGTGGGCTGGGTATTGCTAAATGAGAAAAAGGGCAGCATTTCTGGCCCTAGTCCCTACCAGTCTCGAACAGGCTCAAACAGGCAACTACCCTTGTCCTCTCCGCCCTTAACAGACTCAAACAGGCAACTACCCTTGTCCTCTCCACCCTTAACAGACTCAAACAAGCAACTGCCCTTGTCCTCTCTGCCCTTAGCCTCGACGCCCGGGCTGAGACGCCCTAAGCCTGGCCTTTTTTATAGCCCTAGTAATCAGGTGACCCCTTCAGCCAATGGGAACCCTAGCCCTAACACTATCCAATCACAACACTAGCACTAAAAATCTAGAACCAATAGGAGACCAGGAACTTACAGCCAATCTTAGCCCTAGTCCAAGCACCCAGTAAGTTAAAAAAACCCTAGTCTGTACATCCAATAAAGGCCTTAGCCCTACCACTAGTCCCAACCTAAGTCCAAGTAGCCAAAGGTACAGGTAGCCCTAGTCTCTACTTCCAATCAAAAGCCTAACCCTACTCTTAGTCCCACAACTAGTCCAACAACCAGTCACACCAGAAGCCCTGAATAGCTACTTCCAATTAAAGGTCTTACCCTAGCCCTAGTCCCACCCTACTCCCAACAACCAATAACATAGGAAGCCCTAGTCCCTACTTCTAATAGAAATCCTAACCCTAGCCCTAGTCCCAACCCTACAATTATTGAATCACAGGCCCAGAAACCAATCAGAGTCATCAAACACCCAACCAATGAGGACATTAACCCTAACCCAATAGAAACACCAGATACAACCACCAATCATTGTACACATGTGCCAACCACTAGCAGACCAGATAATGTCCCAGCGACCTCAGACAAGGTTTGCTGGCCAGGGAGTTGGAAGCTGCTTCTCCTGTTCAGAATCTCCTAGGAGACAGACAGGCTCAATCCAAAACCACAAGTGTAAAACACAAAACAAGTGATAACATATGCAATCACAGGCAGGTCAAAACTGCAATTTTAAACTGTAACAAACACATGCAAAGACAGTAATCACAGAAAGGGAAAAAAAATTTTTAAACAACTTTTGCTTTGGGAAGCGACATCACTAGTCTGTCTCCTTACCACTTCCTGGACTCTGCTCACTGCACTCTGGGGCACAGGTAGGCTGCAATTCACAAGATGGAGGAGAATGATTTGGGGTGCACCCAGCAAGGCCTTAAAAGGCCTGGGCAGGTATGAGAAGAGGGCTCAGACTTGCCTGGTAGCTGAATAGCCAATGGTCTGCTGGCTTGGGGGTGGGGGCTGGGCAGCTGCTTCTCCTGTTCAGAATCTCCTAGGAGACAGACAGGCTCAATCCACACGTTGGACTTCTGCAGGTAAAGGTGTCACTAACTCGAAATCTAACAATACTGTTTGAATAGAACTTTACTACCCCTGCTGACCAAAAAACGAAGTGCACAGACCCCAGTAAATACAGTTTAAACAGCTCATAGAAGCACCCTATGAAGTAGAATATACCTGTTGATGGGTGGCGGTCAGAGGGGCTGGCCTCACTGACTTGTAAACACAAAATGGTGGCTGGGGGTGCACTGTTTTAACTAAGCGAGGGCGTAAACTCCGTTTCGCTGGCGAATTTGCGGATTTTTGACGATTTTGCAATCCGAGAATCTCGCGAATTTACCCAATATTCCGCAAATTCGCAAGCTACAAATTATTTTGTTTGGTCGCGCATGAAAAATACAATATCGCGTGTGCGGCGTTGACTCTGAGCCTGCCGAGTTGTTTTTCTCCCGGGGGAACTCAGTGGTGCATGGGCCTAGTCTTTCTGTGGGGTGTCTTGAATTTAAACATCATTGAGGGCATGGATGGCATGGGATTGGAGTGATTTTTATGTGTTTTTTCATTTTTTGGGGTGTTGTTGGGGACTGGCCATGTGGGTGGGGGCCATTTTGAGGACTGGTACAAGCAGGGCCTGGCCATGTGCTGGGGGTCAAGGGGCCATTTTGAAGGCAGGCAGTGTGCTCAGGCCTGCACCCAGTTTGCCTTGCTTTCATCCATTATGCCCAGGGGTACTCAGTGGTGCATGGGCCTAGTCTTTCTGTGGGGTGTCTTGAATTTAAACATCATTGAGGGCATGGATGGCATGGGATTGTGGTGATTTTTATGTGTTTTTCGATTTTTTGGGGTGTTGTTGGGCACTGGCCATGTGGGTGGGGGCCATTTTGAGGGCTGGTACAGGCAGGGCCTGGCCATGTGCTGGGGGTCAAGGGGCCATTTTGAAGGCAGTCGGTGTGCTCAGGCCTGCACCCAGTTTGCCTATCTTTTATCCATTATGCCCAGGGGTACTCAGCGGTGCATGGGCCTAGTCTTTCTGTGGGGTGTCTTGAATTTAAACATCATTGAGGGCATGGATGGCATGAGATTGTGGTGATTTTTATGTGTTTTTCGATTTTTTGGGGTGTTGTTGGGGACTGGCCATGTGAGTGGGGGCCATTTGGAGGGTTGGTACAGGCAGGGCCTGGCCATGTCCTGGGGGTGCCTGTCGGGGACCAAGCTGGAAGCAGCACCTCTGCTTCATTGGGCTCAGTGCCACCACGCCAACTTAGGTCCAAGACCACCATGAGTGCTGCTGCGGCAACCACTTTGGTTGTTGAATCACCATCGACCAGTGATCTTAGCTCATCACAAGAAAGTACCATCCAATCAACCCCGGGTGTAACTCAGCTGGCAAGTGTTCAACAACCACAGCCACAACGACAACCACAAGTGCAACTAGTACAAGCGCAATTACATGGGCAAGGAGAGGCGCAAGTACATGGGCAAGGAGCGGCTCAAGTACATGGTCAAGGAGAGGCGCAAGTACATGGGCAAGGAGAGGCGCATGTACATGGGCAAGGAGAGGCGCAAGTACATGGGCAAGGAGAGGAGCAAGTACATGGGCAAGGAGAGGCGCAAGTAGGGGTGCAGGAGAGGTGCAAGTAGAGGTTCATGGAGGGGCACAACTGCCTACAACGCTTGTTCCTCCAGAAGTAGGGGCACATCAGGAAATTGCTATTGAATCAGAGGTATCATCCGAGGAAGGCACTCCTCCTGATGATGATCCACTATTGGCTACCAGATCCCCTGCAAGAAAAAGGTCAAGGAGGGCTACTACTACTACTACAAGTTCTTCTTAAAGCCCCCTTCATTCTGATGACCTTGATCCTGATTGGAACCCACAAATGCAGTCTGAGAGTGAGGCACGCCATGAGCCGACAAAGGTAGCTAAGCCTAACAGGAAGGTTCCCGCAAGGCTTCGACTTATGTGTGATGACGACAAACAAGAAGTGGTGTCTTGTGCTGCTGATGAACAGTCTGATGACGACCCAGTCATCACAGACGTTACTGCAGCCCAGCGGGCATGCAGCAGACTAACATTTTCACTGTATCCCGAATGGCTGCTGAGCGGGATGATCATGGGGGCGGCGTGGCACTGGTACCACCACCAACGCAGTTAACTACAACACCAAAATGACCTACAGCTTCATATTTTCTCGCCAGAAGGGCCGGCATGGACCTCCATCCAGCTTGACCTCCATTACCTCAAGTAGTGGTGCTGTAAGTCAACTATAGAAACAAATTCAGCCACGCCCATCCTCCACTTCATCTGGCATTGAAAGTCAAAGTAGCTCCTCCACCTCCAGCGGACATCTCCAGTCCCCAGTTTGGGACTTCTTTACTGTTAGCAAAAAGGCGGAAAACATGGTCGTTTGTTCGATTTGTAAAGTATTAGTTAGTCGGGGTAAGCTTGGTTCCAACTATGGTACCGGAGGCCAGAGAGGTCATCTCAAACTACACCACCCTATCCAGTGGTATAAGCACCTAAGTCACATTGAGGAAGCCAAAACAAATCAAAATGTATCCCTTCATATTGCATCTGATGATGATGAGAGGTTGATAGTGCAGGGGGAAGTGAAGAAGCGACAGCCATTTTTTCTGGTACACCCAGTACCCCTGGCAGCAGCACTGCAGTGGTAGCGCCCACACCCTCTACCCCTGCAACATGTATGAGGCCCACTAAGAGTCTGGGACAGACAACAATGCAAAAAACTAAATCACTGAGCCTAACTGGGTTGAAGTCTGCATCATCATCATCATCATCATCATCATCACGTAAAATGGTCCAGCCCACCATTACCAGCATGTTTTGGTCGGAACCGCCATTTGAACACAACCACCCAACGGTGTGCCTGTATAATGCCAAGCTAGCTAAAATGCTAGCGCTGGACCTTCTCCCTTTCTCTTTCGTGAAAGGGGTGGGTTTTCGTGAATTGGTGGCAACAGTCTGCCCTAAATGGAAGGATCCCAGCAGGTCCTATTTTGTAAGGGTTGCTGTTCCAGAACAACATCAAGATGTGCTGGAGGTGATTGGCGCAGCTATTCTGAAAAGTGCTGTTCACACTATTCACATGACAACAGACATGTGGACCAGTTGCCAAGCCCTTGATTACATGTGCATCACTGCACATTGGGTCTCTTTTGCAGGAGTCAAAAAACAGTTAAAACACAAAGATGTTGACACAGAGGAAGTTTTACAAGCAACTCGCAAACATGCAACAGTAGGCATGTTTGGCATGGAGAAATCTCACACTACACTTAACCTTTTGGAGGAGTTTAACAGGAAGGTCAATGAATTGCTGCTTCCAAGAAATCGCACACTTGGTTATGTTTCCACGGATAATGGCAGTAATATAGTTAAGAATGTCAAAAGAGGGGATAGGATGCACACCTCATCTTCCAACTTATTTCATTATTTCTCAAGTTCTTTAGTTATGCGTGCGAGTTGCTGCTTTAGCGCCATGCCCGTGGCGCTACGTGCGAATATCAATGAAGCGGGGCGTCATCTCGTCCCTAGCAACTGCACAGCCCATTGTGCCGCTTTTGGCCCAAACGTGTTTATGTCAACAAGTTAATTCAACTTAATTTAATCCTTATGTTAGCTCTGTATTTCACATTTATCCAACCTTAAAACAGGTCCACACGTTGAGTTTATATACTATTTTCAATTTTTTACTGTTCCAGCTGTGTCATTTCCAACCTTTTGCAAGAACATGACAATTTTGGAAAACAAACACGAGGATGTAGACTGTTTGAAACGGCGCGTGGCAGTGACCCCCGAAGAAGGGCCTCGAGTCCGAAATGCATTGGGTTGTGACTTTTATCGAATAAACTGATGCCTGAAATGAACTGATGCCTTTGTCATGTTCTTGCAAAAGGTTGGAAATGACACAGCTGGAACAGTAGAAAATTGAAAATAGTATATAAACTCAACGTGTGGACCTGTTTTAAGGTTGGATAAATGTGAAATACAGATCTAACATAAGGATTAAATTAAGTTGAATTAACTTGTTGACATAAACACGTTTGGGCCAAAAGCGGCACAATGGGCTGTGCAGTTGCTAGGGACGAGATGACGCCCCGCTTCATTAGTAATATAGTTAAGGCCATGGAGCATGGTGGCTATTTCAGAGTGTTGTGTTTGGCGCACAGTATTAACATCGTGGTGCAAGCCTTCTTGAAATCAGAAGCGCCTGTTGTCAAATTACTGACCATCTGCCAAAAAATCTGCACAAATTTCAGCCATTCTTTTAAGGCCCGGAAGCAGCTGAGGAGCCTTCAATATGAACGTAAACTGCCAGTCAAAGGACTAATCCAGGAGGTGGCACCAAGTTGGAACTCAACCTTTTACATGCTTGAGCGTCTGTCTGAGCAGTGGGAGGTAATACATGAGTTTGTCTTTAAACTGGGTTCTACTCATAAAGACATGAGGCTAGAGTTGGAGGAATGGAACCTAATTGCAAGCCTGACAGATATGCTTCGTCCTTTTGAGCTCTTCACGCGTGAAGTCAGCAGGGAGGACTGTTCTTTGAGCAAAGCTAGCCCATTGTTCGCATGCTAGAGCACCAACTGAAGGAGGTGTGTTCAACGTTCTGAGATGATGGTGAAAAGCGAGAAGCATATGATTTGGCGGAGAAGTTATTAAAGGCGCCTACTTGACAATGAAAGGCTTAAAAAGATACATACAGAACAACATTACATTTGTGCCACTATTCTTGATCCACGGTACAAAAAGGCAAAGGCAGTGGCTAGCAAAGCATTCATTCCTTTTGATGAAGCATATGTTTCAAAGTACAAACATTGGCTAGCTGTGTCAGCCATTTGGTTCGAAAGAGAGCGGCAGAACCTTCAAGGAGGCAGCACAAGTACAACTGAATCAGCAGGCTATCCGGCATCAAGTTCCACTTCTCAATCCGTGGCCGAAGGGAGTCACTTTCCCTCACAGCCGTGAACGACACCAGCAACCATATCATCATCCTCACCTGCGCCAGGCCGCAAACAAATATTGTCAGAAGGGGATTGGCTAACTCAGCTAGGGTTAGCTTGGTCCACTGATGAAAAGGTCGCAGATGGTACGCAAAGTGGATCAACCCTGGAGAACCTTGAGTCGGTATTGCAGGCCTATCTGGATGACCCAACAGAGGTCTGTCATAATGAGAACACATTGGGATATTGGTATACGAAAAGCTCTGTATGGCGACTGATCACCAACCTGGCTCTGAATTATTTGTCTTGCCCACTCGCAAGCGTGTCTTCTGAACGTGTTTTCAGTGCTACTGGTGCCATTGTTACTTCAAAAAGGACCCGTCTTTTGCCCAAAAATGTGGAGAGGTTAACAATAATCAAGATGAATCAGCACTTCATACCACCCGAGTACAAAATGCGGGAATGCCGCAGGAAGAAGAGGACACCGACTTTGGTGACGCCGACGGACGTTCTTCTCGGTCACCAGACCTACTCCCGTCTCAATTCGTAGACTTGGAGGACGAGCTCTGCTTCCCTGACACCGAGGCCTGAAAATTACTTCCTTTTTTTCCGTACTTATTCACTTTTATTCCTGTGTGTCTTTCTTTGTTTTGCTACTTTTACCACAACAAAACTCTAATCACCTAATCACAATAAGTCCATCATCAGCACTGTCTTCATCTTATTTTCCTTATTGATTTGAAGGTGCCGCAGTCTGCATTCAGATGTTCACAAGTTCACAACTCAATCATGCTCCTCTATCCTCCTCCTCCAGACTCCCCCTATCCATTTCCCTCAAGGCAGATGGATGGATTATGGAGAAAAACCAAACTTTGTCTTCGTAGACAAGTCCCCTCTAGTGGGACTGAAATAACTGACTGACTACATGCTTGCTGATTGTTGACAGACCTACTTCTGAAATTTAAAGGAGAGGCTGCCCTGTGGGCCCTCACTTTCGGAAAATTTGTTGTAATGTCTAATTTTGATTGCAAGTCGTTTGAAGATAATCCATGGTGGGAAAGGGGGTTTTGGGCACACTTTCTGAGTGCGTTTTGACACGATTTGAAATTAGGCCTCTGTCAGATAGCAGCAGTATTCTGCACATTTTTGGGAGGGTAATGTGGGGTGTTCTAGGTTTTGGGTATTGTCATCTCTGAAAGTGATAGTATAATGTTTGCACTACACAGCGTGCCTTACATATTTTTTTCTCCGAGGTGTCTTTAACACTTACTGTTTTACCCTGTGCCATCGATGTACTACTCAGGCTTACAATTAGCGATCCACAAATCCACATCAGGCAGGCAGTGGACAGTGTGTCTGGTCACCAAGATTGATCGACGGAGCATCCGATGGAATGAAGGAGTGCCGCGAATAAGAGGAATGGCTGGATGCATTAACTTCACAAATTCAATGGGACAACTACAAAAAACAGTAACAGTATCCAAAATTCTCCTTATCTTTTAAATGTGTTGTGAACTTGAACTTACTTCTACGAGTGTGACTCTGTGCAGTTGTTTGATCTCTGCTTCAAATTCATCCCTCCAGCTATTTGATAGGTCTTTGCTAAGTTTAACACTAATTTAAAGTGTTTATTCTCTCTGAGGGAGAGAGTCATGTGAAATTGCGTAATGACTGCAGCCCTGTACTGTCAACTTGTTTCTTCGTAGTTACTAGTAAGTTGCAGTAAGTAGTAGTACTACTTTTCAGTAACCTAACCATCCATTTAGTACTTCTGGCATGCAGTAGTGTACTTCCTTTATGTCCCTTTCAAGATTTATCAATATCTTCTAATCCAAAGATTTGTTTCTCTTCATTTGTTGTTTGACTGTCCATGCTGTGTTTTTTTCCTCTCTACCAAACTTTCCCAAAAACCCCCATTCCCATCCAATTTTCAAACCCTAACCCTCTTCCCCAGGGCTGTGTGGTATTTCATTGAGGTGTGACTGACAACAACAATAAATTCTACACACTTGCTGGGGAGGATAAGGTCAAAGCAACCAGAAGTTCATGTGCGCCATCGTGGATTGATAAGAGCATCCTCCTCCTACACGACGTGAACAATGAAATGCTTAATGCTTACCTTACGTTGGCACTGCTTAGGCTACAATTTAGGGCACTGTTCTGTACCGTACTATCTATTGTACTGTTTCTAATGCTACGCTCGGGCCACTCAATGTTTAATTTCCTCTTTTTTTCATATGGTGATACTGCCAGTGTGTACCACTACTGCTACCAGCACAACAATGATATTGCATCTGTCGAGGATTCAAGTCAACAACCAACCTTATTCCCCAACTGTGATTCACAAATCACAGGTAAGATAAGCATATTGGAGAGGTAGTAGAATAATGGGCTAGGACTAAGTTGGGAGGAGAGCAGAGACTGACAGTACTACTAGTAAAGTACAGTAGTAGGGCTACTGACTTGACTAACTCGGTTACTGAACAACAAAAGAGTACCAGAGGGTCTGATAGGGAAGTGGGCTAATAGTGTGCGGAAAACAGACAGACAACACAAGACCCCTAAACTGACCTGTAAAAGATGGTATTCAATGACATCCTAGATATATGTTCAGAGATTCCCATCAGTCACCACTCGGAACCGCCCTTCATCATTTGGGATTTTTCAAGACCATCTATACAGAGATGTTGATTTCAGACAGAAAGAGACCAAGGTGTAAATAGATCTCTTCCACTGAACAAACAATAGTATGGCATACCACTACTCGAGACTGGTGAGTGGTCAAGTGTAGTGTGACTGAGGGAGTGCAGTGCAGAAAACTATGTGAAAAAATAAAATAAAAAGGTGTGTTTAAAATTGGATGAGGGAGCATAGAACAAATTTTATTCGGATGATACTCACTCCGCCAATGTTAAAAATTTGTTAAGACAGTTTGAAAAATGCGCTGTCTAGAACTGGAACCAGGTCGACATGTTTCAGCAATATGTGGACACAATTGTCCTTGCTTTCTTCAGGACCTTACAACAAATAAATGCTACTACAATTATAAAAGAAATAATAAGTGACAACTAAGAAATAAAGCTCACAGGCAAGTACAGAGATCACCTGCAGTTTCCAGGTGAAGAGTCTTGTCTGTTGCTTACAACTTATGTCATTCACATAGCTTGTAAGAAATGAAGACCTCACCCCACCTGGCAGTGGCTCAGGAGTGGAGTGAAGCACCGCTCTAACCGTCGGTACTCCGTAGCCGGCGTCTGAACCGACTGGGGAGGCCTCAGCCATCTCAGCCGGCTCTGCTTTCCAGCGTCTCCGCGTGTAAACTGTAAATGACTTCCGCATATACACGCGGAGACGCTGGAAAGCAGTACGGCTTAACCTGCCATTCACACAGATACTCCTATGGTGTGTCGCATGTTTGGTATTAACCATCACACGGACGGCTGAGATGAATCAGCGAGAACCTCGACAGTACCCAGTAGCCGGGTCGGAATTAGAACCGACTGAGAGCACATAGCCATTGTGGCAATAGCTTTGGAACCGCTGCCCGCGGGAGCCCTGATGAAGTCGTGGGCTACTAACCCTGACGAAACACGTGTTGGCTGAGCGTGGTGGCTAAAATCTGAATTGAAAAAAAACTTATATCAAGACTACTTCCACATTGTTTGTCTATTGGTCGTGTTGTTTGATTACCTACAGCATTTACTCTGTAAAAGGCGACGTGTGCACAGATACCTGTTGTAACAGTATAACATTTTGGCATGCATCTTTACGCCGTCTTTGTAAGCCTGTGACCTTACCGGGAGTTTCAGGAATTCCACTAGCAGCACTATGAGTGGACTCACTACTACATACATAGCCAGAGAGTCCTAAAAAAAGGCTGTTTTTTACTTTTTTTCTCTTGGGTTGCAAAAAAAATCACTGGAACATGAATTTGTGCTAGCCGCCATAATGGCAGCTCACTCAGCTTTCACACAAGAAATACAGACACAGGCCATGATGATGCCGACTCGCAGTACTTTAAGCAGTACATGCAAGTGGGAATCTGAATGTCTTACTTTTCTATAGGGGTGGCACTGCCACTGGCCATTCTTCTTCCACTCAGTGTCTGCTCGACTACATCGGACACCTCTGCTATCGACGAGGAGGATAAAGAAGATAACATCCAGGCTTCGAAAGTACGTCTATGATTCTTCTTAATGTCTCAAATGTACCAAAATTTCTTTTTGTCAAAAACCAACTAACACCCTTCTCATAATATTTTGGAAACTGCTATCTTCCTATGTTGAATTGCATTCAACAAAACCATTCTTACAGTCATAAATATTAAGACTCGCTCGTCCTTCGTTTCACCCTTCTTTAACTTTTCGTTCTTCACATCCCTAAACTTCATCTGATATGACTTGGCTTCACAATAAAAATTTGCCAGCTGAGTTGAAGTGAAATAGAGGGGGCCATTGGTTACCAGAGAAGTACGCCACTAATGCTATTAAAAGTCAATGTTGACTGTCTTCTCCGTGATAGCCCAAAAAGTAGTTCTAAATTAGTAAATGTTCTTGAAAGTACAGTGTACTTATACTAGTGTACTGTGTACTACTGTACAGTACATCATACACTCCTTTGCGAGCCTACTCAAAAAAATTCAATAAGTGAGGAGTATAATAACTTACCACCGTCCGCTGCCGCTGAGCTTCCCCCCCAGCTCCTCCTGTTGGCGCCGCCGCATCCTAAGGGACCCCTCCGCACTGCTGGCCCCGGCACTGGTGGTCATCTGTGCTGCGTCAGATGTCGTGACGTCTAGGAAAAACATGTCATATTTTCAGATGCCATACACAACCCCCTATTTTGTCTCGTAATGGAAGAAAATGTTACATAACACATTTTTTTATTACTGGGATTGAAAAAAGTAACGGTTTTGGGGAGGGTGTTAACCTTTTATATGCTTATTCCATTAAATGCTACACTTCTTATGACAACTGATGAATGCTTGCTTAACGGGCACCATTTTTCTCATTACAGAAAGAAGATTCCATTGCCCTTTTGCCAGACAATTCACCAACTACTACTAAGTCATCACCAGCAGTACTTTAAGTACTTTAAAGAAGGTGGGGGCTCCCGCACAGTTATTCTAATATTTTCATGTGTCTGTTAACTATTATTAATTTTGAGTCATACTAATTTCATTCATGGGAATGTTGTTTCAACTTTAAAAAATAGTAGTAGCACAGAGAGTGATGGTAGAGGCAGGATAAGAATGTAGAAAGTAGTCTACATTAGAAGAAGATCAAAGACTATTTTGTAAAACATAGAATTATTAGGAACCAGTTTATAATGAATAGGAGCTGTAAAAGTTAGGGAAGTATAAGTATTAATATAACAATAAAACAACTTACTGGGGCCAGCAGAAGAGCCTGCAAGGGACTGCTCCTGTCCAACTTCTGCCACCGGAGTCTCTGTCGCCGCCGGCGCCTTGCCCCTGGGAGTTGCTGGTGATCATGAAATAAAGAAACACAACATGGATGATTGTTTTTTGGGAAATATTTGATTTCTTTGTACTCAATCTAAAATTGTGTCTGGGAAACAAATTAACATCAATTGCATCTGATCTGGTCAACTAGGAGGATAGTAGTACAGTATTGCAGGATTTGCAGACCGTCTAATAGGAAAGTTATGTAATTCACTAACTACATCAACAACAAAAAGGTTCTACTACCACTGCCATCACTCAGCAGCACGAGATGTCGCGTGACAGACACAGTCCGTCATCATGATTGCAGACCAGTAACAAATGGCCTATAACAAGTAATAAATATTATACTCAATGTATCAATCCACCAACATCTCTTCATAGTGGCAGAAGTAGGAGTACAAAGAAGGACTAGACTTTGAGTCTACTGTCTCTAGCATTACGTAGTAATGCTCTCAAATGACTAAAAAGTTGCAAACAAGTAAGCATAGTAGCAACGCCAATAACCAGGAGAGCACCTGCAATGACAGAAGCTATTTAAACATTAATTTCCATGCAATGTAATCTAATCAGCAGCATTTGTACTCTTCAGGAGAAAAATAGATTAGCAATATAACAGAGCAGAAGGAAAAAAAGTAGTTATTAAATAGCTACTTACCAAGGCCAGGGATCTCCACATCATGTCATGCTCCCGGTCCAAGATGTCACTCCACCGATGCGTCACTTAGTGGTAGGTGCGCCGGACCCCAGACTCCTTATACATGCACTGGCACACCTTCTCCCACAGCTGGCGACGCTCCCGGAGGATGTAACCGGAAGCAATCCGCCCACCTGCTGACAAGGCCTTAGGGAGGTGGACTTGGACAAAAACCATCAAGGCGGCCACCTCCACCGCAGAGAAGATCTCGCTAGGCTGCACTTCCTCCCCCCTCAAACGCCCGCAAGGGAGCCGGGTAAGTGGTGCTGGGCCCTTGCCCTTATCGCCTCCCTTAGCTATGGTACTGGGCACAAGAAGAAGGAAAGAAGAATAGGTGTGAAAAAAATAAGAGACAGAGCGAAAGAAATAAAGTAGGTAATAAAGTAACAAAAAGTAAAAAAAAAAAATATATATATAGATGTAGGAAATTGAAGAGAGAGATAAGAAGCAAAAAAAAACAAAAAAGTTCAAAAAAACATAGGATTACAAAGACGTAAGGTGAATGAAAAACAAGATGGCCGCGCCCATAGAGGACCTCGTGGGTAAGTTTGCGCGATATTTCCCCCGCGAGCACGCAAAAACGCCCACGAATACGTAATCGCGCGCCGCATTCGGCGCGCGCATGCAACGAGCTCCTGGAAACGGAAACATGTCACGCAAACAAGATGTCCGCGCCCGTACACGACCGCATGGGGAACCTCGGGGTCGGTACGCTGCAATTGGTCTGCGAATATGCAAAAAAACGCCCGAACACGCAAAAAAAAAAGAAATCAGCAAATTCGCACGAACTTGAGAATTGCAAGTTCGATTTCTCACGATTTCGCGTCCCGCGAATCTCGCGAAATGGCAGAAAAACAAATTTTGGAAATCTGAAAGCACTTAGCAGGTGCAAAAGTTCAAGCTAATTTGTAACCATTCCCTGTAGTGCTTCCTGATGGGCCCCTCCAGAGTTCAGTTGCCTACTTTCAACTATTCTTTGACCCTGCTCTGACCCTCAAAGCAGGGTCAGAGAATAGTTACAAGTATGGCACAATGCTCCTGTAAAGAAAATAACTGCAACAGGAAGGTCTTACAGCTAAGGAAGCAGGTGCCAGACTTGAAGCACAAATTCAGTGACACATAAACCAGCCCCAAATTAATTCATCTCAGTTGAGGCTGGGAAGGTGTGTTTTGCTTTCCCCCCATAATCTACAGTGGTGAACAAGAGGGTGGTAGTGGTGAACAAGAGGGTGCTGTGATAAACCAGATGGGGACAGTGAGGATCCAGAGGGTGGCAGTGATGAACCAGAGGGTGCTGTGATAAACCAGAGGGTACAGTGATGATCCAGGGGGTGGCAGTGGCAAACCAGAGGGTGGCAGTGATGAAACAGAGGGTGGCAGGGATGAAACAGAGGATGGCTGTGATCAACCAGAGGGTGGCAGTGATTAACCAGAGGGTGCTGTGATAAACCAGAGGGGGACAGTGATGATCCAGAGGGTGGGAGTGGCAAACCAGAGGGTGGCAGTGATGAACCAGAGGGTGGCAGGGATGAACCAGAGGATGGCAGTGATCAACCAGAGGGTGGCAGTGATGAACCAGAGGGTGCTGTGATAAACCAGAGTGGGAAAGTGATTGTATTGTATTGTATTGTCATTTATATAGCGCGATTGCTGCCCAGTGGGCGTCCAAGCGCTGAGGCCTAAGACAGAGCTGAGTAAGCGGAAGGAAGTTAGAGTACAGTGGACCTCGCAAACAAGTAGGTTTTAAGTTGTTTGCGGAAGGAGAGTAGGTTTGGGTTGGCCCGGAGCTGTAAAGGGAGTGAGTTCCACATCTTGGAGGCGTTCAAGGAGAACATCCTGCCTCCGGACCTAGCTCTCTTTACTCTGGGTACTATGGCCAGAAAGGCTTCTGTAGATCTGAGGTTTCTCTTAGGGTGGTATTGCGTGACTAGTTTGTCAATGATAACTGGGCCTGATTTCCAGAAGGCCCGGTGGGCAATACATAGTGCCTTGAATGCCACTCTCTGTCTCACTGGAAGCCAGTGCAGTTTATTCAGTGCTGGTTTAGCCGACTGAGTCGGTGGGATCTGCAACAGGGTGCGGGCTGCACAGTTCTGCACCACCTGTAGCTTTCGCAGGGTCATCTCTGGGGCTCCGACATACAGGGCATTGTTCGAGTCTAACCGGGACTGAATCAGGCCTTGTATAGCCACCTGTTTGGCTTCCATAGGTAGGAGGGGTTGAACCTTCTTTAGTGTTCTTAGTAGGCCAAAACATGTGGCAGAAAGCTTGGTGGCCTGAGTGGAGAAGGAAATATTTTTGTCAATCCAAACTCCTAGGCTTTTTACGCTGTCCTTAGGAGTTGGAGGGGTACCTAGGCACGGAGGCCACAGGGGAGTGAGCAATACTGGGGATACTGAGCCCAGGAGCATGAGCTCAGTCTTGTCTCCGTTAAGTTTTAAGGAGGAGCGAGTCATCCACTCCTTGACGTCCTCAAGGCATTTCATCAGACCTGCTGACGTGTGTCTGGTACCCTCTTGCGCCAATGAGACCACTAGCTGGGTATCGTCGGCATACGAAACAATTTTTATTCCGTATGGTTCGACGATCCCAGCCAGCGGCCTCATATATACGTTAAACAGCGCAGGGCTTAATGAGGAGCCTTGCGGTACCCCACAGTTCAGGAATTTGATGGCTGACACTGTATCCCCGTCAAAGATCTGAAAGGATCTATTGTTGAGGAAGGAGTCAAACCACCTTAGAGCCTCACCTGTGACGCCGGTGTTACATAGACGGTTCAGCAAGGTGGCATAGCTGACCGTGTCAAAGGCCGCACTTAGATCAAGGAGGATCACTGCCACTGATCCTCCCTGATCTAGTATCCTTCGTGACTCTTCGGTGATTGCAAGTAGTGCAGTTTCAGTGCCGTGCTTGGGCCTGAATCCTGTCTGGGTTGAGTCCAGGAGCAAGTTATTTTCCAAGAATTGTACTAATTGGGAATTTAGGTACTTCTCCAGCACCTTACTTACCCAAGGAAGTAATGAGATTGGTCGGTAGCTGGAGTGGTCTTCTGGGTTAAGAGTGTTTTTTTTTAGTAGTGCCCGAACCATAGCTCTTTTCCATCCAGTGGGTACTGTACACGAGGAGATGGAGGAGTTGAGTAGGTCAAGAACCACGGGGAGGATGGCTTGGCTAGCCTGGAGCAGTATCTCCGGAGGTGCCGGGTCGCGGGGGGAGCCGGATTTAACCTGCTGTGCCAGTTTGTGAAGGGTGTCTATGTCTAGTGGAGGGAAGCGTTCTAAAGTAGGCTGATCTGGGGGGGGGGAGTGGTTACAGGAGAATGATTGGGTGGTCCTGGGTTATTGGCTGCTACCGGGAAAGAGGAGTAAATTTGAGAAACTTTATCATGAAAAAAATCTGCTAGCTCGTTGCATTGTACCAACGTTTTTGTCAAGGGGGGGCAGAATTCACTTTAATGCAGTTTTTTATTAAGTGGAAAATCTCCTTAGGTTTTGAGTTAGCTGACATAATTTTATCTGCGAAGTAGGAGGTCTGTGCCATCCTGACCCCGTTTCTATAGGCTTTGATTGCCTCTTTATATTGGGATTTTTTATCAGGGTGAAAATCTAGTCGCCAGGCTCTCTCTTTTTTTCTGCAGAGGCGTTTTTGGTCTCTCAGAGTGTCTGAGAACCAAGGTGCAGTTTTGTTTTGCCTCTTTGGTATAGATTTCCGTAGAGGTAGGATAGTGTCTAGTGAGTCCCTGACCCAACTCTCATAGTATTTATTTGCTTGGTTGGGGTCTGTGCAGGATGGTGGGCGAGAGCACTCGAGGTTGGTTATCCAAGGCTCTAAAGGGAGTTTTTTCCAGTTGCGCTTGATTACGGGTTGGGGGATTGGTGGGGAGGACTTGTTGGTGAGCCAGGTGAGTGGGATTAGGCAGTGGTCCGACCACGGAAGACGGATGGGTTGCCCCACTGTTAGCTCCGTGCAGTTGCTAAATATTGGGTCTAGGAGATTACCCTTTTCATGGGTGGGAGCTGTGACCAGCTGGGTCAACTGTAGGGCTGCGAGGTCGTCTATCAATTCCATAGCGGTGAGATCTGTGGGAGAGTTAAAATGAAAATTAAAATCTCCTAGAACCGTGTAATTGGCGGGGGTTACCATACGGTTGGCTATAATATCTGGTAGGGATTTGTGAAACAGCTTTGCTGGTTCCGGGGGCCGGTAAATCAGAGTACCAGAGAAGGAGATGTTTGCAGTGAAGTCTATGCTAAATGCTAGACTCTCGCACTCAGGAATGGCTTCGGTAGTGGTGCGGCAACAGTGCTTGTCTTTTAGGATGATGGCCAGGCCTCCGCCTCTTCCCTTGGTTCGGTCTAGTCTGTGAATTTGGAACCCGGGGGGTAGGGCGGAGACTATGTCTGGCTCTGAATGGGGCGTGAGCCATGTCTCCGTCAGGAAGACGGCGTCTGGGTTGTGCTCCTCTAATAGTAAGGCAATTTGAGTGCTATGACGCGGTAGAGAACGGCAGTTGAGCATGTACATATGGTACTCCTGCTTCGTGACTGGCAACACAGGTTTTTCAAAAGAGTGGTCACAGCCAGGGCAGCGAGTGGGGAGTTCAGCTGGGAGGTAGGAATGTGGGCAGAGTGCAGCCATGGTATTCCTGATATTCTGGATGGCCGCCGAGCTGTAGGTTTTAGCCTGGGAGAGGGAAGGGGCAGGGGTTGTGGCCCCTGGTCCCGTCTGGTCGCGGACGGGCGCGGACGGGCGCAGACGGGCTTGCCTTAGGCGCGCCTTTGGCGCGCAAACGGCGCTCCCGCTGCGCTCGTCCGCTGCACTTGCGTGGGACGCACATTTTATGAAGGGAGGGAGCGAGGTGGGCGTGGCCTCGCGTTACCAGCGATGGCGTCCGATGTTTGCCCTTTCTACAGCGCTAAAATCCGCTGTTTTGTAGGTGCCTGCTGGTGGGAAAAGTCTCCAACTAGTTCAGGTAGGTGCAGTGAGTTTAAAAATACAGTAATCACAATTCACACAAATTTTTTTAAAAAACGAGCAAATTGCACCTCCGGCTTCCGCCTCAGAGGTCTGTCTATTCCACTGTGTCGCGCTCTCCAATCAGCGCTTACATAGGGAGGGAGGTGGGCGTGGCCTAGCAAGTGGGTGTGGCCTCGCGTTACCAGCGATGGCGTCCGATGTTGCCCTTTCTACAGCGCTAAAATCCGCTGTTTTGTAGGTGCCTGCTGGTGGGAAAAGTCTCCAACTAGTTCAGGTAGGTGCAGTGAGTTTAAAAATACAGTAATCACAATTCACACAAATTTTTTAAAAAAAAGAGCAAATTGCACCTCCGGCTTCCGCCTCAGAGGTCTGTCTATTCCACTGTGTCGCGCTCTCCAATCAGCGCTTACATAGGGAGGGAGGTGGGCGTGGCCTAGCAAGTGGGCGTGGCCTCGCGTTACCAGCGATGGCGTCCGATGTTTGCCCTTTCTACAGCGCTAAAATCTGCTGTTTTGTAGGTGCCTGCTGGTGGGAAAAGTCTCCAACTAGTTCAGGTAGGTGCAGTGAGTTTAAAAATACAGTAATCACAATTCACACAAATTTTTTAAAAAAACGAGCAAATTGCACCTCCGGCTTCCGCCTCAGAGGTCTGTCTATTCCACTGTGTCGCGCTCTCCAATCAGCGCTTACATAGGGAGGGAGGTGGGCGTGGCCTAGCAAGTGGGCGTGGCCTCGATGATCTAGAGGGTGGCAGTGGCAAACCGGAGGATGGCAGTGATGAACCAGAGGGTGGCAGGAATGAACCAGAGAATGGCAGTGATCAACCAGAGGGTGGTAGTGATGAACCAGAGGGTGCTGTGATAAACCAGAGGGGGAAAGTGATGATCCAGAGGGTGGCAGTGATGAACCAGAAGGTGGCAGGGATGAACCAGAGGGTGGCAGGGATGAACCAGAGGATGGCAGTGATCAACCAGATGGTGGCAGTGATGAACCAGAGGGTGATGTGATAAACCAGAGGGGACAGTGATGATCCAGAGGATGGCAGTGGCAAACCAGAGGGTGGCAGTGATGAACCAGAGGGTGACAGGGATGAACCAGAGGATGGCAGTGATGAACCAGAGGGTGGCAGTGATGAACCAGAAGGTGCTGTGATAAACCAGAGGGGGACAGTGATGATCCAGAGGGTGACAGTGGCAAACCAGAGGGTGGCAGTGATGAACCAGAGGGTGGCAGGGATTATTTATTATTATTTATTTATTTTAAGAATTTATAGAGCGCGACTGTCACCGTTGCAGGCATCCTGGCGCTAATAGAATCCAGACTACAGAAGGCAGCGAAGTATGCCTGGGGAGCGAAGGCTAGCCAGGGAAAAGCCAAGTTTTTACCTTTTTCCTAAACTGCATAAGTTCATTAGTGGCCCTAATCTCGATGGGGAGAGTGTTCCAGAGTCTGGATGCAGTCACCTGAAAGGATCTGCCACCAGCTCTGAACTTCTTAAATCTGGGAACAACTACCAGTTTAGCATCCGATGAGCGAAGGTGTCTGGAAGGGGTGTACCAGACAAACTTGGACCTGAGGGGGACTGGGCCGCATCCGTGAAGAGCCCTAAACACAATGCAAAGGGCTTTAAATTGAATCCTCTGTCTAAGAGGAAGCCAATGTAGTTTTGCAAGGGCAGATGGACCATGAGATCTCCTAGGGTACCCCAATGCCAATTTAGCCGCCGCAGATTGAACCCTTTGGAGTCTGTCCAGTAGATACTCAGGGGACCCGAGCAGGAGGGCATTACAATAGTCCAACCTGCTCAGGATGGTACATCTAACCACCTGGACGCGGGCATGAGATGGTAGCAGGGGCAGAACCTTCCTGAGTGAGCGAAGGATGGAGAAACAACAGGCCGATGTTTTCTGAACATGGGTGTCCATACTGAGCCCATGGTTCAGCATGACTCCCAGGTTACGGACAGAGTCTGAAGGCCGGACGCTAGAGCCGGATTCCGGGGGCCAAAAATTGTTCGGAAACGGGCGAGGGATCCTTGTTCCAGCGCTAAAAAGCACTTCAGTTTTCCCGGCATTAAACTGAAGCGAGTTTGCCTTTAACCAGCTGGCCGTATTCCTGAGGCAGTTGTGTAAAACCTCCACAGAGATGGACTCCTCTCCTTCCAAGGAAAGGATCATCTGCGTGTCATCGGCATAATTAATAATTTGAATGCCAAAGCCTTTGATGAGCGAGATTAGTGGCCTAAGGTAAATATTAAAAAGGATAGGGCTGATGGCAGAGCCCTGGGGCACACCATGCAGGACGGGGGAGAAGGGGGATTGAAAAGGAGGCATAGAAACCGCCTGCTGCCTGCCCTGCAAAAAAGAGTGGAACCAACTCAGAGCCGAGTCCCTCACCCCTGTCTCAAACAACCGCCTTAACAAGATCTTATGATTAACCGTGTCAAAGGCGGCAGACATATCAAGCAGAATCAAAAAAGAAGCCTGATTTCTGTCTGCACGCCTCTGAAGTTCATCCATGGCGGTGATGAGGGCTGTTTCGGTCCCATGGGCCGGCCGGAAGCCAAATTGGTCCTCGTCAAGTAGGAGAAGTTGTTCTAAGTGGGTGGAAAGAGTGTTACTAACCACTCGCTCGACTATCTTGGCGGGAAAAGGCAACAGTGAAATGGGTCGGTAGTTTTTTGAACACTCTGGGTCCAGAGAGGGTTTTTTCAACAGGGGAGAGACGAGCGCACGCTTCCAGTGGGCAGGAACGGTGCCGGTTATCAGAGATTGATTGCAGATGAGATGGAGGGAGGGAAAAAGCTCGACAGCAAACTCCTTCCAAATTTTAGGAGGGAGCGGGTCCAGAGGGGAGCCGGAAACAATCTCTCACGCTATATTAGAAAAATTTTCAAAGGTGAGTGGCTGGAAACTGAGCAAGGGGCTTTCCAGAGTCAAAACCGGGTTGGGTACCTGGTTAGCCAGTGGAGCAGGTCTAGATTCCAGGGAGGAGTCACTGTCAAGGGGGATGTCCAAATCTTGAAGAATCAGATCGATTTTTTCTTTAAAGAATACGGCAAGATTGTCACAAAGATCTTGAGACGGGACAATCTCGTTCTTGCACGCGTCTGGATTGGTAACGCTGTTTAAGATGTTAAAAATACTCCTGGCATTATTGTTGGGATTACAGATCAGAGAGGAGTAATAGTCAGCTTTTGCTCTCACGATGAGGCTTTTATAAGCAAGAATTTTAGTTTTCCATATTTCTTTAAAGGATTCATTGTAATCGCGTCTCCATTTCCGCTCTGCTTGTTTGCAGTCCAGTTTTGCAGTTTTAAGAGCGTTGTTGAACCAGGGGGCAGAGACTCTGCCTCGAAGGATACGATTCTTTAGAGGAGCCCGTGAGTCAACGACCGATGATATGCTGGTGTAGAAAGCATTATAGTTTTCGTCCGCACCCTTGTTTACATCAAAAAGCGAGTCCAGATGGAACAGTTCGCCAGAAGAATGCAATCGAGAGAGCGTTTTCCAGTCTCTACATTTGATTTCTCTAGATGGAACTGGTAGCTTATATGAGGCCAGTTTCTTATATAGGAAGAATTTAATTAAGGAGTAGTCTGTCCAATCCATTGGCAGGGTGTCTCCCATTACCACCAAGTCTGGTCCCGCAAAGACCAAATCCAAAAGGTGGCCTGCTTTGTGGGTGGCTGTAAAAACCAGTTGGGAGAGACCACAACTGACACAGGTTTGAAGGAGGTTTTCAAGAGCTGAGTCGAGTGGACCATTACGCCAAAGATTAAAATCCCCAATAATAAGTAACTTTTGATGGGATAAGGCAATATTGGTCAGGGTGGTAGTTACCGCTTGTTGCTGTGCCAAGTTGAATGCCCCTGGAGGGCGATAGCAGACTAGGCAGGTAACAATTGACCCAGGGCGAGTCAAAATAGAGAGCCCCAGCATCTCGATACCCGGGGTAGGGTCTAAATTAAAGACCTTAATGTTACAAGAAGATCTGAAAATCACTCCCACACCCCCGCCCTTGCCAGTGGGCCTAGGAGAGTGGAGAAATTTGAACCCGTCAGGGCAAGCAAAGCCAGGATCAACCCAGCAATCTGGTCGGGTCCATGTTTCTGTCATGAACAGAATATCTAGTTCATGAGATTCCACTAAAAGCTGGATCTCTGTGCAATGTTTAGGCAAGGATCTAACGTTTAATAGACCACAATTCAAAAGGTCGTCACACAATATATCAGCTCGGGGATAGGACGTAGGAGCAAATGAAATAATACCTTTGTCTGCGTGTAGCTGACCCAGTTGAATAAGCTGCTCTCTAGAGTAGGGTGGCCCGGGAGGTGAAGGCTCCTGGAATGAGGGATCAAATCCGGCAGCATGGGTGGCCCATGGCGCTACCTCGGCGCGGACGAGCGCAGACGAGCTCGCCTTAAGCGCGCCTTCGGCGCGCAAACGGCGCGCCCGCTGCGCTCGTCCGCTGCGCCTCCGAAAGAGACACATGTTATATTGGGTGTAAGTATAAGAAAGGGGGCGTGGCCTATTTGTTGGTGGGCGTGGCCTCAGCGTGCCGAGGGTGGCGGCAGCCTAGCCAGGTGCCCACGGCAGCGTTAGAGTCTGCAGCGCGGTGGGGCCAGAAGTAAAGTGCAAGTGAGTGATCTAAAAACACAGAGTACACAGTACAATTTTAAAATGAGAGCAGCAAGATGGAAACTCCCGGATGAACCAAAGGATTGCAGTGATCAACCAAAGGGTGGCAGTGATGAACCAGAGGGTGCTGTGATAAACCAGAGGGGGACAGTGATGATCCAGAGGGTGGCAGTGGCAAACCAGAGGGTGGCAGTGATGAACCAGAGGGGGACAGTGATGATCCAGAGGGTGGCAGTGGCAAACCCGAGGGTGGCAGTGGCGAACCAGAGGGTGGCAGTGATGAACCAGAGGGGGGCAGTGATGATCCAAAGGGTGGCAGTGGCGAACGAGAGGGTGCTGTGTGTGAGAAATTGGCCTGGTATATAATGATCACTATTATAGTGAGCACCTTGCACCGGTCTTATGGTGATTGGTTGTAAGTCAACCTTATAAACCAGCTATCCTAGTGGTAGCATGGACAAAAGCAGTCTTAGGCTAAACTCAAGAGGGCATGTGAAGCCAGCTGTTTTACCATATGCAATCCTTTAAATACCAAATGAAAGGACACCACACAAATTATATATTATAAAATACAATAAGATACACAATTATGGATAGGCAGGGTGGCCACTCAAACCATATATTAAGAAAGTGGTATAAGTACCACGTCACGAACAATGAACAGGCCTAGGGCCTAGGAAATCGCTGGGCCTACACTGGACTAATGAAGGTTAGGACATAGGAGGCCCACAGGATGCGGGTGCAGTGTCTATAGGCAAACGCGTTTACCTTACAAGTCAATGGTGCGTAAAAATCAGAAAGTTATAGGTTTAGGAGTCTTAGAACTTAGCTACTAAAAAGTAGGACACTAGAGGTGTAAACCACTATAGGAGTACCAGTGTAATCTCGTTACCTCTCCCACAGGAAGCGGGTGCATAGGTGCCAAAGTGCGTCGGGTTTCTTCGTGGAGTTCTATGGAGCCTGGAGGTAAAGATGCTGCAGGCGGCCAGGAGAGAAGAGTCCGGTTGGATCGAAGATGTAGAGTACCTGAAAGCAGAGGGGACAGAGTCTAGGTCACTAGCCAGTGACCAGGATGGAACCAGGACAGAACCAGGCAGTGTCAGGCCAGCCATGAGAAGACTCATTTCAGCTCTTTGAAGTACTTAAAGTTCTCCATTCAGTCAGATCTAAACTACTGCTACCAGAATACCTCGGTCACTGCTAAACATCAAGACTGTATCCCTGCCTGTTTACCCATATCGATTTATATTCTTTATATATGAGGCAATAATGTTTCAAGGACAGTAACAATAAAGATTAGCTCCTGGAAAAAAATTATTAAATCAATAATGCACTTGTGCCTGTGCTTTTTACTTTTTACGTATGAATAAAGCTTTCAATATGACAAACGAGATCCTTCCTCTTTAAGAACACACCAGGTCACATGAAGACTCGAACGGAAGGGCCGACTGGTAACACCGTTTACACGCTACACCGTCAGTGCCTGACAAGTAAAATCACAGGCTTAAACTAGGCTTATAAATGGAGCCGGCAAGACATAACTGTTGTCTTTGTTATACGGAAAGATAAGACAGAAGGGGACGCCTTTGTATTTACGCGCTGTTCTTTTACAGGACACTGTGCATTTGCCGCAACTTCGAGCTACACGGCAGTTCATTGAAATACACGCCACGTATGAAAGCGATCTCAGTGAAGCGATTCCAACGACCAGGTGGCTTAAGTTATAGGCGTTAGAGTGTATGATTTCCTAATCTCCATTGTGGTAGAGTATACCAACAACAGTGTCATTCCTCTTCCTTCACAGGCACTCCAAGCGAATTGAAAAGCTTGCTAGGTGAGTGCAAATGTTTACATTTGGCCCATGGTGGGAGTCTTTTGAACAGTAGGATCAGCCTGTCATGTGTCTTTGTACTCTTTGTGTTACAGTGTTTATATAACAACACCCACACCAGTCCCGAGAGACACCCTATATAGGAGTCCTAAGTTATGTTGGTTTAAGCCGGCTGGTGGCTGCTATAGTTCGTGATTAAGCTATTGACAGACGAGGGAGCCTAACTTGGTACATATATCTTTTTCTTATAGAAATCCTGTTGATCCTGAGGGGAACCCCGCAATTAGGGAGTTCGAAACGCATTGATCCTTTGCGGTTAACTGTCAACAATATAAAAAGATTAGAAAGACTGGATTAAGACATAATATAATTCTATTTGTTCAGATTGTTGGAACTTTGAAAATGTGGGATTTATCTAACTTTTCTAACCTTTTGCAACATAAGTATTTTTTGTTGACATTGACCTATACCTCAGAGGTATTGTTTGTTTATGTGTGTGAATGCTAATTGAGTGTCTGTAGTGAGAAAGGTTTGGTATGGTTGTGTTGTTTAGGAATTAATAGATTGTCTTTGTAAATTTTGTATAAATCTGTATATTTTGTATATTTGTATATGCACAGAAATGTTTTTGAAAAAATGAAAAAGCGTTCTGATAGAAAAAAATGACTATAATAAACCAGCAACAAAAGTAATAATAGACTGCCATGTTTTATTCATAGCAGTTCCTTGTTAAATAAGAAATAAGTCTTTCCAGTATTGGCAGTTGTGTCATTTTTGTAGGGTTACATAGTCAGCATAAGACCAAGGGGCAGTCCTGGCTCATGTAAGCATGCAAAATGCCTGATATGGGCATGTAAGATCTGTTTGCTCAACAAAGTGGGAGGAGCTAACAGTGGCTGTTTTTGGCAAATACATGCTGACATTTACATACTAGGAACAGTTACAAGGACAGCTGCAAGCTCAACTGAGCATGTGCGAAGGTGGAAGATGCTGAATATAGTTTGTTTCTAGGCAGATTACATAAGCAGTCAACACTGAGGGAGGACAGAGCACATGGCGAGCATGTGGCAGCACATGGCAAACAAGATGGCTGCCAGAAATACAAAATGGCTTTCAGCTCATGCTAACAAATCCGTCCAATATTTAACAAAAGAAGCAAGTGAGGTTCAGAAATAGGCAAAAGACGGGCAGAAAGAGGCAAGAGAGGTGCAGAAACTGGCAAGAAAAGTGCAGAAAGAGGGAAGAGAAGTACTGAAAGAAGCAACAGTGGCACGGAAAGAAGCAAGAGAAGTGATGAAAGAGAAAAAGTTGTAGAAAGAAGCAAGAGAGATACAGAAAGATGCAAGAGAGGTAAAGAAACAGGCAAGAGGAGCGCATAAAGAAGCGACAGAGGTGTAGAAGGAGGCAATTAAACTACAGAGAGAGGCAAGTGAGTTGCAGAAACATGCAAGATAGGCACAAAAAGAGGGAACATGGATGCAGAAAGAAGCAAAAAAGTTGCAGAAAGAAGTAAGAGAAAAACAGAAAGAAGAAACTGAGGTGCAGAAAGAGGCAAGAGAAGGGCAGACATAGGGAAAAGAGATGGTGCAGAAAGAGGTAAGAGGGGTACAGAAAGGAGTAAGAGTAGTGCAGAAAAAAACAACAGGGTGCAGACAGAGGCAAGAGGGGTGCAAAAAGAGTCAAGAAAAGTGCAGAAAGAAGCAACAGGTGCAGAATGAGGTAAGAGAGCTGCAGAAAGAGGCAAGAGACATGTAGAAAGAGGCAAGAGAGGTTCAGAAAGAGAGAATAGAGGTGTAGAAAGAGGCAAGAGAGGTGCAGAAACAGGCAAGAGAACTGCAGAAAGAGCAATAGTGGTGCTAGATGAGTAAGTAAATTTAAGTAAGTAAATGCTTTATTGTACAGTTAATAAAAACCATTACAAATAGCGATTAGTAATAAAAGAAAATGATCAGTTAAAAGAAAACAGTAAAAAAGGTCGGTTTGATACCATTAAAAATGGGACAATGATCATCCAGCATTAAATACAGGTAAATTCCTGTTTTAGATACAAAATTGTGTGTATGTCCGGGCGGTTGCTTTCGACAAGTGAGTTTTTCTATATCCTCCACTCCCCTTCTGACCGGCTTCTCCTAGAGTGTTTGTGCTTCATGGGGAAGGTAATTTTAATGTTCTTGATCAGTATGGGTCTCTTACCCGGTCTGAGGACTGGAGGCGGATGATGTTATATAGGTGATGTCAATGTCCGCTTGTGCTCTCGTCATTTTAAGACTGGTGTCTGCCAATCGTAGGTATTTTACCAGTCGGCAGGCCATTTGCACTTCGTCTCCTCTAAAACAGCTCAAGACTGCTTCTCTGCAGGACCTGATTCCTTTGTTTATAAACAAGGGTCTCAATAGGTTCTTCCGGTCTTGCTGCAGCTCTTTGCAGATGGTTATGAGGTGTGTGATATTTTCCTCATGCATTCCGCACAGGCGGCATTTTGCTGGTTTTGATGGTCGCAGCCACGGGGCCATGTGGCCCGCTGCTGGTAACACTCCTAGTCGTAGTTTTAAAAAGGATTCATTCGTTGTTTTGGAGAAACTGCTCACTAGGTACGCCTGAGGGGTAAGTTTGTTGTATGTTTGCACAGTCAGCCAGCCATGTGCTCTCTTGGCTAATGAGGCTTTGTCTTGCAAGAGGGATTCTTTCTTGACTATTTTATTAATAGTTTTTTTGAAACCTGACGGGCTCCCTTGAAGGTCCCATAGCTGCCTTGCCCCAAGATGATTGATGGCATCCTCCAGGAAATGTCTTGCAGGACAGTCATTTTTGCTTTGTAGATCTTTCCAGAGGAGAGCGTTAAGAGTATTTTCTTCTCCTCTGCTTATCTTGTGCCAGGTCTTAAGGTAAGTTCCCTTTCGTGCAAGTTCTTCTTTGGCCAACCCAAATTCTAGGCGGATCTGCGCCGGTGATGTGTATTTCGGAAGACCGAACATGATCCGCATTGCTTTTGAGACTACTCTGTTCAAGGTTCCTGTTTCCCTCCCTCTCATTGCTTCACTTCCATATGTGATTGATGGAATCAGCTTGGCTTGGATTACTTGTAGGAGCGGAGCAAGGTTTGGGCCAACCATTTTGTTTTTGAGGTTCCTAAGTGATGCTGCTATCATTAGGCCTCTCCTCTTGATCTCCTCCAGTTGTGGTTTGAAGCTACCCCTTTCGTCTATTATCACTCCCAGGTAGCAATATTTGTTTGTGATTTCCAATTTGTTCAAGTCCATGTACCATCTGAATGGTAGTTTTTGCTTGCGATAATTAAGGGGCATGATTTTTGTTTTACTGTAGTTGATGCAGAGTTTATTAGCTTTAGAGTATTCCGCAGTGATGTTGAGGAGCCGCTGTAGCCCAATCTGGGTCCGACTGATCAGCACCAGGTCGTCGGCGTAGAATAGGCAGGAAAGCTGTTTGCCCCCTAATTTTGGAGCGTGTGAATTGTTAGCGTTAGGTTTTGTACAAAGGTCGGCCATAAAAAGGTTAAATAGGGTTGGCGCTAACACACAGCCTTGTTTTACTCCTGTGTAGGTTTGAATTTTCTTAGTTAGGTACTCTCCAGGGCCTAGTTTGACCTGGACCCACGTGTCGCTGTGTAGGAGAATTAGTTGGTTCAGTAGATCATCTGGGATGTTCATTCTTTTCAGTTTTTTCCACAACAGATTTCTGTCTACCCGGTCGAATGCAGCACTATAGTCTATAAAGCACAGGTACAAGGGATAGTTTCCCTCTTGGGCTGAGTCGATCAGTGGTGACAAGACTAGGATGTTGGTAGATGTCCCCATGTTTTTCCTGAAGCCGATTTGGTTAAAAGGGATTGCTGAGGTTTCTTCTGCCCATAGAATTAGTTCCTGAAGTAGGAGGCCTGCGTAGTACTTTGCCTCATTGTCTAGAAGGGCAATTAACCGGTAACTTTTTGGATCTTTTCTATCTCCTCTTTTGTAGATTGGGGATATTATTGCCCCCCTCCATGATTGTGAGATTGTAGATGATTGCCAGATTTTTTCGAACATTGGTTTGAGGTTAGTTGCCCAGTATTTCGGGTCCTGCTTAAATACTATTGGTGGTATTCCATTTGGGCCAGGGGCTCCATCTCTTCTACCTTTTGTGATCCTTTTGATTATTTGTTCCGTCGTGATTATTACAGCCTCATTCGTTCTCAGGTATTCTTGATGTAGGGGCAGATGTTCATCCATCTTTCCATTATCGGTGCCTATTTCTTTCCCCCGTTCTTTAGTCTCACTGAAGTGAGTGCTGAAGTGGATTATCCAGTCATCTTCTGTCACCTGAGAATCAATCCCTCGATTTTTCCCATTGGTCTGAGCATTGATCTTTTGCCAGAACTGAGCGCTGCGATTTGTTTTGACGTCATGTAGGAGTTTTCCCCAAAATGCCTCTTCTTCTTCCCTTTTTTGCTGCCATATTAATTTCTTACGCTCTCCTTTTAACTGTCTGAGCTCTTGGAGGAGGGACGGATCTGTTTTTACTCTTCGTAGAGTCCGGTTAATCGCTGTCTTCCATATTTTTAGCCTTCTGTTGTTTCGGAAGTAATTGCATCTTTTCTGTTTCGTGTTGCAACTATTTCTTATTCGTGTTACAGGGTCTTTTCTCTGCGCGTTGTCTCTCATCCGTTTTACAAACGCTTCCCAGCTTGTTATCGGGTTATGCATGGTGCGTTGAGCTTCGTTGAGTGTGCGTATCGCTTGCTCTAGTAGTTTTTCTGGGTTGGAGACTTTGCATTGTACCCGTCTTTCATTTGATGTAAAGTCTGTGCCTACGTTATTCGAACTGGGAGGCTAGATGAAGCAAAAGGGGTACAGAACGAAGCAAGAGAAGTACAGAAAGAAGCAATACTGGTGCAGAAAGAGATAAGAGGGGTGCAAATAGAGGCAGTAGAAAGAGGCAATGGAAGTGCGGGAGGATGGGTGCAGAAAGAGACAAGAGGCATACAGAAAAAAGCAAGAGAAGTGCTGAAAGAAGCAACAGAGCTGCGGAAAGAAGTAAGAGAGGTGATGAAAGAAGCAACAGAGGTGCAGAAAGAGGCAATAGAAGGGCAGAAATAGGGAAGAGAGGTGCAGAAAGAGGGAAGAGAGGTACAAAAAGAGGAGTGCAGAAAAAAAGCAGCGGGTACCGAAAGATGCAAGAGTGGTGCGAAAAGAAGCACAGAAAGAAGCATTACAGGTACAGGAAGAGGCAAGAGAACTGCAGAAAGAGGCAAGAGTGGTGCTAAAAAAAGCAAGAGAGATACAGAACGAAGCAAGAAAAGTACAGAAAGAAGCAACAGAAAAAGGTAAGAGGGGTGCTGATACAGGCAAAATAAGTACAAAAAGAGGGAAGATGGATGGGTGCAGAAAGAGGCAAGAGGCAAACAGAAAGAAGCAAGAGAGGTGCAGGAAGAAGCAAGAGGAGTGCTGAAGGAAGCAAACGTGGTACAGAAAGAAGCAAGAGAAGTGATGAAAGAGACAAGAGTGTTACAGAAACTGGCAAGAGAGGTGTAGAAAGAGGGAACATGTGTACAGAAAGAGGCAACTGAGGTGCAGAAACAGGCAAGAGAGGTGCAGACACAGGCAAGAGAAGTTCAGAAACAGGCAAGAGTAGAGCAGAAAGAGGCAAGAGAGGGGCGCAAACAAACAAGAGCGATACATTAAAGAAGGAAGGCAAGTACAGAAAGACGCAACAGGGGTCCGGAATTAAGCAAGACATGTACAGAAAGGAGCAAGTGAAGTGCGGAAAGAAGCAACAGAGGTGCACAAAGAGGCAAGAGAAGTGCAGAAAGAGGCAAGAGAGAGGTAGAGAAAGAAGCAAGAGGGGTGCAGAAAGAAGAAAGTGAGGTACAGAAAAAAGCATGAGAAGCGCAGAAAAAAGCAAAAGGGTTGAAGAAACAGGCAAGAGGGGTACAGAAACTGGCAAGACAAGTGCAGAAAGAGGAACCAGGAGTGTAGAAAGAGGCAAGATAGGTGCATAAAAAGGGAAGAGGGATGCAGAAAAAGGCAAGAGGGATGCACAAAGAAGCAAGAGTGGTGCAGAAAAAAGCAACAGAAGCACAGAAACAACCAACATAGGTGCAGAAAGAGGCAAGAGGGTTGCTGAAAGAGGCAAGAGGCATATGTAGAAAGAAACAACTGAAACGTAGAAAGAGGCAAGAGAAGTGAAGAAAGAGGCATACAGAAAGAAACAAGAGAGATGCAGAAAGAAGCAAGAGAAGTGATAAAAGAGACAAGAGTGTTACATTAACAGGCAAGACGGGTGCAGAGAAATGGAACAGGTACAGAAAGAGGCAACAGAGGTGCTGAAAGAGGTAGGAAGGGTGCGGAAAGCCTTGTAGAAAGAAACAACAGAAATGTGGAAAGAGGCAAGAGAAGTGCAGAAAAAGGGAATAATTGTGTAGAAAGATGCAAGAGGAGTGTAGAAAGAAGCAAGTTAGGTGAAGAAAGGGGCAACAGAGGTGCAGAAAAAGGCAAGAGAGGTGCAGAAACAGGCAGGAGAAGTACAGAAAGAGGCAAGAGAAGGGCTGAAAGAAGCAACAGAGGTGCAGAAAGAAGCAACTGAGGTGCAAAAAGAGGCAAGATAGGTGCATAAAGAGGCAAAAGAGATGCTTAAATAGGCAAGAAGTGTACAGAAACAGGTAAGTGAGGTACAGAAAGAGGGAACAGCGATACATAAAGAGGTAAGACAGATGCAGAAAGTTGACTGGGGGTCTGGAAAGAGGCAATAAGGGTGCAGAAGAGGCAAGAGAGGTAAAGAAAGAAGCAAGAGAAGTGCAGAAAGAAGCAGCAGAGATGCAGAAAGAGGCAGGAGAAGTGCTGAAAGCAGGAACAGAAATGCAGAAAGCGGCAAAACAAGTGCAGAAAGAAGAAATAGAAATGTCGAACGAGCAAGAGAAGTACAGAAAGATGCAACAGAGGTGCAGAAAGAGGCACTAGAAGTGCCAAAAGAGGCAACAGAAGTACGGAAAGAGACAAAAGAGGTGCACAAAGAGAAGGGAGAGGTGCACTAAGAGAAAAGAGAGGCACACAAAAAGACAAGAGAGGTACAGAAAGGAAGACGAGTGCAAAAAGAGGCACCAGAGGTGATGAAAGAGGCAAGAGAGGTCAGAAAGAAGGAAGAGGGGTGAAGAAGGAGACAAGGGTGATGCAGAAAGAAGAAAGAGAGGTACAGGAAGAAGTAAGAGAAATGCAGAAAAAAACAATGTGGGTGCAGAAAGACACAAGACAGATACAGGAAAATGCAAGAGAGGTATAGAAACTGTCAAGAGGAGTGCAGAAAGAGGCAGTAGAAGTGCATAAAGAAGCAAAAGAGGTGTAGAAGCAGGCAACAGAACTACAGAGAGTGGCAAGAGAGTTGCCAAAACATGCAAGAGATGTACAGAAAGAGGGAACAAGGATGCAGAAAGCAGTAAAAAAAAGATGCAGAAAGTAGCAAGAGAAATGCAGAAAGAAGCAACAGTGGTGCTGAAAGAGGCATGAGAATTGCAGAAATAGGGAAGAGAGATGCAGAAAGAGAAAAAAGAGGTATAACAAGAGGGGTGCAGAAAGAGGCAAGATGGATACAGAAAGGAATAAGAGTAGTGCAGAAAAAAGCAACAGGGTGCAGAAAGAGGCAAGAGGGGTGCAGAAAGAGCCATGAAAAGTACAGAAAGAAGCAACAGGTGCAGAAAAAGGCAATATAACTGCAGAGAGAGGAAAAAGTGTTGCAGGAAGAGAGAATAGAGGTGCAGGAAGAGGCAAGAAAGGTGCAGAAACAGGCAAGAGAACTGCAGAAAGAGGCAACAGTGTTGCTAAATGAAGCAGAATGGAAATGCAGAAAGAGGTAAGAGAAGTTCAGAAATATGCAACAGAGGTGTATAAGGACGCAACAGAGGTGCAGAAATATGCACCAGAAGTACAGAAAGATGCAAGAGAGGTGCACAAAGAGATAAGCGAGGTGCATTAAAAGACAGGAGAGGTGCACAGAGAGACAAGAGAGGTGCATAAAGACCAGAGATAAGTGCAGAAACAGGCAACAGGGATGAAGAAAGAAGAAACAAAGGTGCATAAAGAAGTAAGAGAGGTGCAAAAAGAAGAAGGAGAAGAGCAGAAAGAAGCAACAGAGGTGAAGAAAGGGGCAAGAGAGGTGCAGAAAGAGGCCAGGAAGAAACAAGAGAAGTGTAGAAAAAAACAACAGGGGTGCAGAAATAGGCCAGTGGAGTGCAGAAAGAAGCAATAGTGATGTAGATGGAGGCAATCGAACTGCAGAAAAAGAAACAGAAATGCAGAAAGAGGCAAGAGAAGTGCAGAAAGACGCAACAGAGGTGCAGAAAGAGGCAACAGAGGTGCAGAAAGAGGCAACAGAAGTACAGAAAGATGCAAGAGAGGTGCACAAAGACATAAGCGAGGTGCACAAAGAGACAAGGTGAATATGGAGTGAAGATGTATGCAGAAAAATGCAACAAGGGTGCAGAAATAAGCAAGAGAGTTGCAGAAAGAAGTAAGAGAAATACAGAAAGAAGCAACAGAGGTACAGAAACTGGCAAGAGAGGTACAGAAAGAGAAAAGAGGGGTGCAGAATGAGGCAAGAGTTTTGCAGAAAAGAGCAAGGGAGGTCCAGAAAATAGAAAAAGAAGTGCAGAAAGAGGCAACAGGGGTGCACAAAGAGCCAAGAAAAGTGCTGAATAAAGCAACACAGGTGCAGAAGGAGACAAGAGAGCTGCAGAAAGAGGCAAGAGAGTTGCAGAAACAGGAAAGAATGTTACAGAAAGAATGAAGATGGATGCAGAAAGAGGCAAGAGGGGTACCAAAAGAAGCAAGAGGGGTGCAGATAGAAGCAAGATAAGTACAGAAAGGAGCAATATAGGTGTCGAAAGAGGCAATAGGGTACAGAAAATGGAAAGAGAAGTGCTGAAAGAAGCAACAGAGGTGCTGAAAAAGGCAAGAGAAGTGCATAAAGAGGCAATAGAGTTGCAGAAAAAGCAATAGAGGTGTAGAAAGAGGGGTGCAGAGAGGGGCAAGATAGGTGGAGATAGAAACAACAGAAATATAGAAAGAGTGCAGAAAGTGGGAAGATGTGTGCAGAAAGAGGCAGGAGGCATACACAAAAAGCAATAGAGGTGCAGGAAAAAGCAAAAGAAGTGCTGAAAGAAGCAACAGAGGTGCAGAAGAAGCAAGTGAAGTGATGAGACACGAGTGTTACAAAAGCAAGAGAGGTACTGAAAGAGGGAACAGGGGTACAGAAAGAGTCAAGTGCACTAAGAGAGAGGAGCGGTGCACAAAAGGACAAGAGAGGTACACAAAGATGGAAGACAAGTGTAAAAATAGATAACAGGTGTGAAGAAAGAGGCAACAGGGGTGCTAAAAGAAACAAGAGAACCACAGAAAGAAACAACAGAGGTAAAGAAAGAGGGAAGAGTCCTGCAGAAAGAGGCAAGGGAGGTGCTAAAAGATACAAGAGAGTGCAGAAAGTAGGAAGACGGGTATAGAAAGAAGCAAGAGAAGTACAGAAAGAAGCAACCGAGGTGTAGAAAGAGGTAAGAGGGGGCAGAAAGAGGCAAGAGAAGTGTAGAAAGACAAAATAGAGGTGCAGAAAGAGGCAACAGAAGTGCAGAAAGAGAGAATAGGGGTGCAGAAAGAGGCAAGAGAGGTGCAGAAAGAAGCAAGAGAGGTTCAGAAAGAAGCAAGTGAAGTAAAGAAAGAACCAGTAACGATGTAGTATTTAGAACAACAACTTCTGTATGTGGGTGGCATGTAACTCTACATAAATAGAGGTTTTATTGTACGTACCATCACTAATGCACTCCCTTGTACATATGAATTTAAATTCTTGATTTTAAGATTCACTGAATTTGCACATTTGCACAATTAAGCACTTTATCAAGTATAACATTTGCACTTTCTCAGATTGTTGAAACTTTTGCAGCGTTTTGACTAGCATGTTTGTCATAAATTGAAAGAGAAATAACATACTTATTTTTTAAAAGAAGGAGAAAGGAAGATGGAATGGCTGCATTATAATGGTCATTCCCGTGTGGTAAACTAACTGTATAATATTTTGTAAAGTTAAGATGTAATATATCAAATTTACCTGTTCCTTCCGTAAATAGATCAATTGGTATGTTGTTTTAAATAATATTTCCTGTAACAAAGTATTTTCTTTATGTCTATGCATTGCTGACGTTTTTTCAATTGGGATACACACAGTATATAAAATGCACTTATTGGTTCTTATGGTCATGTGATCAAGGCTACCGTGACGTAGCCGAAACGCGTCATGCTGGTGACAGAGGAACAATAAACCACCTTTGAAGAAAATTTGAGCGCTGTTTTGTGGTCTGTACCTACGTTTGCAGAATCAGAGTCTAGTGCCGATTAGTAGGAGTGTGGAACTGTAAAGAAAGAACCAATGTAGGTGCAGAAAGAGGCAAGAGCGGTGCAGAAAGAGGCAAGAGAAGTGCTAAAAGAAGCACCAGAGGTGCGTAAAGAGGTGAGAGGGGGATAGAAAGAGGCAAATGAAGTTTAGAAAGAAACAACAGAAATATAGAAAGAGGCAAGAGAAGTGCTGAAAGAGGGAAGATGGATGCAGAAAGAGGCATATAGAAAAAAGCAAGAGTGGTGCAGAAAGAAGCAAGAGAAGTGTTGAAAGAAGCAACAGAGGTGCAGGACGAAGCAAGAGAAGTGATGAAGGAGACAAGAGTGTTCCTAAAACAGTCAAGAGAGGTGCAGAAATAGGGAACAGGTGTACAGAGAGAGGAAAGTGAGGTGCACTAAGAGACAAGAGAGGTGCACAAATAGATGAGACAGGTACAGAAGAGAGAAGACAAGTTCAGAAAGAGGCAACAGGGATGCAGAAAGATCCAAGAGAGGTGCAGAAAGAAGCAAGAGAAGTGCAGAAAGAGGCAAGTAAGGGGAAGAAACAGGCAAGAGGTGTGCAGAAAGTGTCAAGAGAAGTACATAAAGAAGCAACAGAACTGCACAACGAGGCAAGAGAACTAAAGAAAGAGACAAGAGTTGCAGAAACAGGCAAGTGAGGTACAACAAGAGGGAACAATGGGATAGAAAGAGGCAAGAGAGATTCAGAAGAAACAAGAGAGGTGCAGAAAGAAGCAACAGAAATGCAAAAAGAGACAAGAGAAGTGCAGACAGACACAACAGTGGTCCAGAAAGAGGCAACAGAAGTGCAGAAAGAGGCAATAGAAGTACAGAGAGAAGCAAGAGAGGTGCACAAGCAGATAAGAGAGGTGGACTAAGGGGCAAGAGAAGTGCAACAAGGACATGAGTGGTGCATACAGAGGGAAGACAAGTGCAGAAAGAGGGAACAGTGGTGGATAAAGGAGCAAGAGAGGGGCAGAAAGCACCAAGAGAAGTGCAGAAAGAAAGACCTGAGGTTTAGAAAGAGGCATGAGAAGTGCAGAAAGAGGTAAGAGAGGTGCAGAAAGAGTCGCAAGAGGTTCAGAGAGAGGGGAAGTGGTGCCAAAAGTGGGGAGAGAGGTACAGAAGGAAGCAAGGGAAGAGCAGGACAAAGCAAAAGGGTTGCAGAAAGAGGCAAGAGGGGTATAGAAAGAGGCAAGAAAAGTGCAGGAAGAAGCAACAAAAGTGGAGAAGGAAGCAAGAGAGCTGCAGAAGAGGCCAGAGACATACAGAAAGAGGGAACAGGGTTGCAAAAAGAGGCAATAGGTGCAGAAGCAAGCAAGAGAAGAACAAAAATAACCAATGTATGTTCAGAAAGAGGCAAGTGGGATGCAGAAAGAGGCAAGGGAAGTGCTGAAAGAAGCAATAGAAGAGCAGTGAAAGGTAAGAGAAGTGCATAAAGAGGTAAGAGTGTGAAAGAAAGAAGCAAAAGGGGTGCAGAAACAGGTAAGATGGGTACAGAAAGAAGTGTAGAAAGAAACAAGAGAAATGTAGAAAGAGGCAACAGAAGTGCTGAAAGAGGGAAGATGGGTGCAGTAAGAGGCAAGAGGCATACAGAAAGAAGTAAGATAGGTGCAGAAAGAAGCAAAAGAAATGCAGAAAGATGCAAAAGAAATGCAGAAAGATGCAACAGAGGTGCAGAAAGAGGCAACAGAAGCACAGAACGAGGCAATAGAAGTACAGAGAGAGGCTAGAGCGGTGCACAAACAGATAAGATAGGTGAACTAAGGGACAAGAGAGGTGCAACAAGGACAAGAGAAATGCATAAAGAGGGAAGACAAGTGCAGAAAGAGGCAACAGAAGTGCAGAAAGAGAGAATAGGGGTGCAGTAAGTGGCAAGAGAGGCGCAGAAAGAAGCAAGAGAGGTGCTGAAAGAAGCAAGTGAAGTAAAGAAAGAACCAACGTAGGTGCAGAAAGAGTCAAGAGCGGTGCAGAAAGAGGCAAGAGAAGTGCTAAAAGAAGCACCAGAGGTGCGTAAAGAGGTAAGAGAGGGACAGAAAGAGGCAAATGAAGTTTAGAAAGACTGAGAGACAAGAGAGGTGCACAAATAGTTGAGACAGGTACAGAAAGAGAGAAGGCAAGTGCAGAGAGAGGCAACACGGATGCAGAAAGAACCAAGGGAGTACAGAAAGAGGCAAGAAAAGTGCAGAAAGAAGCAACAAATATGCAGAAGGAGGCAAGAGAGCTGCAGAAGAGGCCAGAGACATACAGAAAGAGGTAACAGGGTTGCAGAAAGAGGCAAGAGGTACAGAAGCAAGCAAGAGAAGAACAAAAAGAACCAACGTAGGTGCAGAAAGAGGCAAGTGGGGTACAGAAAGAGGCAAGGGAAGTGCTGAATGAAGCAACAGAAGTGCAATAAAAGGCAAGAGAAGTGCATAAAGAGGTAGGAGTGTGAAAGAAATAAGCAAAAGGGGTGCAGAAACAGGTAAGAGGGGTACAGAAAGAAGTGTAGAAAGAAACAACCCAAATGTAGAAAGAGGCAAGAGAAGTGCAGAAAGGGGTAAGAGAACTGCAGAAAGAGGTATGAGAGGTGCAGAAAGAGGCACAAGATGTGCTGAAAGAGGGAAGAGTGGTGCTGAAAGAGGCAAGAGGGGTGTTGAAAGAAGCAAGAGAGGTACAGAAATGAAGTGGAAAAAGTGCAACAGGGTTGCAGAAAGAGGCAAGAGAGCTGCACAAAGAGGTTAGAGAGTTGCCAAAACAGGCAACAGAGGTGCAGAAAGAGGGAAAAGGGGTACACAAAGAGGTAAGAGATGTACAGAAAGAGGGAAGACAGATGCAGAAAGAGGCAAGAGGGGTGCATAAAGAAGCAAGAGAGGTACAAAAAGAAGCATGAGAAGTACAGAAAGAAGCAACATAGGTGCAGAAAGAGGCAAGAGGCGTGTAGAAAGGGGCAAGAGAAGTGCTGAAAGAAGCAACAGATGTGCAGAAAATGCAAGAGAAATTAATAAAGAAACAAGGTAGGCATAGATAAAAGCAACAGAGTTGCAGAAAGAGGTAAAATAAGTGAAGACAGAAACAACAGATATTTAGAAAGAGGCAAGAGAATTGTAGAAATAGGTAGGAGGGGTACAGTAAGAGGCAAGAGAAGTGTAGAATGAAACAACAGAAATATAGAAAGAGCTAAGAGAAGTACAGAAATCGGGAAGATGGGTGCAGGAAGAGGCAGGAGGCATACAGAAAGAAGCAAGAGAGCAGCAGCAAGAAGCAAGAGAAGTGCTAAAATAAGTGATGAAAGAAACAGGAGTTTTACAGAAACAGGCAAGAGAGGTGCAGAAAGTGGGAACAGGGGTACAGAAAGAGGCAAGTGAGGTCCACTAAGAGACAAGAGAGGTGCACAAAAAGACAAGAGGCGTACAGAAAGAGGGAAGATGAGTGTAGAAAAAGGCAACAGGGGTGCAGAAAGAATCAAGAGAGCAGCAGTAAGAAGCAAGACAGGTGCTAAAAGAAGTGATGAAAGAAAAAAGAGTTTTACAGAAACAGGCAAGAGAGATGCTGAAACAGGGAACAGGGGTACAGAAAGAGTCAAGTGAGGTCCACTAAGAGACAAGAGAGGTGCACAGAAAGACAAGAGGCATACAGAAAGAGGGAAGATGGGTGCAGAAAGAGGCAACAGGGGTGCGGAAAGAAGCAAGAAAGGTACAGGCAAATGAGATGCAGAAACAAGAAAAGGGGGTGGAGAAAGAGTCAAGGGAAGTGCCGAAAGAGGCAACAGAGGTGCATAAGGAGGCAAGAGAACTGCAGAAAAAAGACAAGAGAGTTGCAGACCCAGGCAAGTGAGGTACAGAGTGAGGGAACAGGGGTACAGAAAGAGGTGAAAGAGAGCCAGAAAGAGGGAAGAGGCATGCAGAAAAAGGGATGAAGGGTGCAGAAGAAGCAAGAGAGGTGCAGAAGGAAGCAAGAGAAGTGGAGAAAGAGGGAACAGAAATGGAGAAAGAAGCAAGAGAATTGCAGGAAGAAGCAACAGCAATGCAGATAGAGGCAAGAGAAGTGCATAAAGATGCAACAGAGGTACAGAAAGAGGCAATACCAGTGCAGAAAAGGTAACAGCTGTGCAGAAAGGAACAATAGAGGTGCAGAAAGAGCAAGAGAAGTACAGAAAGAAGCAACAGAGCTGCAGAAAGAGGCAAGAGAAGTGGAGAAAGAGGGAGCAGAAATGGAGAAAGAAGCAAGAGAATTGCAGGAAGAAGCAACAGAAATGCAGAAAGAGGCAAGAGAAGTGCAGAAAGATGCAACGGAGGTGCATAAAGAGGCAATAACAGTGCAGAAAAGCTAACAGCGTGCAGAAAGAAAAAAATAGAGGTGCAGAAAGAGCAAGAGCAGTGCAGAAAGAATAAACAGAAGTGAAGAAATAGGCAAGATGGGTACAAAAATAATGAAGAGGGGTGCAGAAAGACGCAAGAGTGGTGCAGAAAGAAGAGAGAGAAGTGCAGTAAAAAGCAACAGGGGTGTATAAAGAGTCCAGAGGAGTGCAGAAAGAGACAAGAGAAGTGCAAAAAAAGCAACAGAAATGAAGAAAGATGCAAGACAAGTGAGGAAAGACGCAATGGAGTTGCATAACTAGTCAACAGAAGTCCAGACAGAGGCAACAGAAGTATAGAAAGAGGCAAGAGAGGTGCAGAAAGAGATAAGAGAGGTGTACTAAGAGACAAGAGAGGTGCACAAAGAGACAAGGGAGGTGCATAAAGAGGGAAGATGAGCACAGAAAGAGGAAACAGTGGTGCAAAAAATGCAAGAGAAGTACAGAAATAAGTAAGAGAAATACAGAAAGAAGTACAGAAAGAGGCAAGAGAAGTGCAAAAAAAGGGAAGAGAGGTACAGAAAGAGGTCAGAGAGGTGCGGAAAGAAGGAAAATGGGTTCAGAAAGTGGCAAGAGGGGTACAGAAAGAAGCAATAGCGGTACAGAAAGAAGCAAGAGAAGTGCAGGGAAAAGTAGCAGGGTTGCAGAAAGAGGCAAGAGGGGTGCAGAAAGAGGCAAGAAAAGTGCAGAGAGAAGCAACAGGTTCAGATTGAGGCAAGAAAGCTGCAGAAAGAGGCAAGAGAGTTGCAGAAACTGGCAAGAGGAGTGCATAAAGAGAGAATAGGGGTGCAGAAAGAGGCAAGAGAGGTGCAGAAAGAGGGAAGAAGGATGCAGAAAGAGTCAAGAGGGGTGCATAAAGAAGCAAGAGAGGTGCAGAAAGAAGCAAGAGAAGTAAAGGAAGAACCAACATAATTGCAGAAAGAGGCAAGAGGGGTGCAAAAAGAGGGGAGAGAAGTGCTAAAAGAAGCACCAGAGGTGTGGAAAGAGGTAAGAGGGGTACAGAAAGAGGTAATTGAAGTTTAGAAAAAAATATATACATAGAAAGAGGCAAGAGAAGTTTAGAAAGAGGGAAGATGAGTGCAGAAAGAGGCAAGAGGCATACAGAAAGAAGCAAGAGAGGTGCAGAACGAAGCAAGAGCAGTGTTGAAAGAAACAAGAGTGTTAATGAAACAGGCAGGAGAGGTGCAGAAAGAGAGAACAGGTTTACAGAGAGAGGCAAGTGAGGTGCACTAAGAGACAAGAGAGGTGAACAAATAGATAAGAGAGGTACAGAAAGAGGAGACACAAGTGCAGAAAGAGGCAACAAGGATGCAGAAAGAACCAAAAGGTGCAGAAAGAAGCAAGAGGAGTGCAGAAAGAGGCAAGTAAGGGGGAAGACACAGGCAAGAGGTTTGCAGAAAGAGTCAAGGGAAGTACATAAAGAGAAGTATAGAAAGAAATAACAGAAACGCAGAAAGAGACAAGAGAATTGCAAAAAGAAGCAACAGAAATGCAGAAAGAGGCAAGAGAAGTGCAGAAAGACATAACAGAGGTGCAGAAAGAGCCAACTGAAGTGCATAAAGAGGCAACAGAAGTACAGAAAGAGGCAAGAGAGGTACACAAAGAGAAAAGAGAGGTGCACTAAGATTCAGGAGAGTTGCACAAAAGGACCAAAGAGGTGCCTAAAGAGGGGAAACGATTACAGAAAGAGGCAATAGGGATGCAGGAAGAAGCAAGAGAGGTACAGAAGGAAAAGAGAGAGGTACAGGAAAAAGCAAGAGAAGTACAGTAAAAACCAACACAGGTGCAGAAAATGGCGAGAGGGGTGCAGAAATAGGAAAGAGAAGTGTTGGATGAAGCAACACACTGCTGAAAAAGGCAAGAGAAGTGCATAACAAAGCAAGAGAGTTACAGAAAGAAGCAACAGAGGTACAGAAAGAGGTAATAGTAGGGGGGGAAGAAAGAGGCAAGAGAAGTGTAGAAAGAAACAACCGAAATATAGGAAGAGGCCAGTAAAGTGAAGAAAGAAGCAAAAGAGGTGCTAAAGGAAGCAATAGAACTGCAGAAAGAAGGAACAGAAATGAAGAAGGAGGCAAGAGAAGTGCAGAAAAAAGCAACATAAATACAGAAAGAGGCAAGAGATGTGCAGAAAGACGCAATGGAGGTGCAGAAAGAGGCAACTGATGTATAGAAAGAGGCAAGTGAGGTGCTCAAAGTGACAAGACAGGTACACTAAGATACAAGAGAGATGCACAAGGAGACAAGAAAGGTGCATAAAGAGGGAAGATGAGTGGAGAAAGAGGCAACAGGGGTGCAGGAAGAGACCTTGAGAAGTACAGAAAGAAGTAAGAGAGGTGCAGAATGAAGCAACAGAGGTGCAAGTGAAGTGCAAAAAGAGGGAAGAGGGGTGCAGTAAAACGCACACATACACAAGGGGTACATAAAAGTGCAAGAGAGGTACATAAAAAAGCAAGAGAAGTGCCTAAAAAGCAACAGGGTTGCAGAAAGAGGCAAGAAAAGTGGATAAAGAAGCAACAAATGTGCAGACAGAGGCAAGAGACCTGCAGAAAGAAGCAAGAGAGCTGCAGAAACAGGCATGAAGGGTGCAGAAAGAAGGACCAGGGGGTGCAGAAAGATACAAGATAGGTGTAGAAAGAGGGAATTTGAATAGAGAAAGAGGCAAGAGGGGTGCATAAAGAAACACGAGAAATGCAGAAGGAAGCAAGAGAAGTACATAAAGATCCAACATAGGTGTAGAAAGAGGCAAAAGGGGTACGGAAAGAGGCAAGAGAATTGCTAAAGGAAGTAACAGAGGTGCATAAAGAGGCAAGAGAGGTACAGAAATAAGCAACAAATGTACAGAAAGAGGTAAGGGTGTACAGAAATCAGCAAGAGAAGTGTAGAAAGAAACAACAGAAATGCTTTTCTAAGTGACATTCCAGGGGAACTTCACTATGTGGTGGGAGACGATTTAAATTCACACTATGAGCCACTACCAGGCCTTCGTGATGGACCCTCCTTCGAGGAGGATTCACGGTGGTTAGTTCCGGTCACGGTGGCACCTCCACCAAGAGCTTGGACTCCCCTAGCTGTTCAGATAACCACCCTTACTCTAAACCAAGGCCTAAGGGCCTGTAACGGGCGTATTAAATCAGATATTCCAAGCAAATGCACCTATAATAAAGCTGGAAGTGAATCAAGATTAGATTACATTCTCAATAAATTGTCGTTGTGGTCACAAATCATCGACTTCAAGGTTATTGATAGACAGGATAGTGACCACAATGCCCTGGAGCTTGAATATGCCCTACCAGGTATCGAGGATACGGGCCGGGGTATTTACAGCGCTAAGTCAGGCCTACTCCTGAAAAATAATCGGAGGAGAGTAAGGTGGGCGAAACTAGCCACCAGCGGCGACAAGTTATCTAAACTGTACGCCAGATTCACTCCGCTTTTGGAGAGGGCCTTCGTTATTGGGGAGGGACTGGGTGAAGGGGGAAATAGAGACCTGTTAGAGCAGATCCGTGCAGACTTAATAAACACCATGGAGCTAGACCTCTTTACAAAGGGGGGGGGTAAAACTGGTGCAACAATCAAGAGAACATGGTATAATGCCACATGCAGGGAGTCCAAACGCGAACTGCTATCTGCAATAAAGGCGCGCAAAAGCAGGGAAGAGATTCAATCTAGGAGGAGGGCACACAGGAAGCTCTTGGTGAACGCCAAGGCTAAATGGGACCAACAATACTGGGAGGAACTTTCCAGGGCACTTGCCACCAGAGACTCCAGTAAATTCTGGCGTATAGTATCTAACGGAACGGAGGAACTATCCTCGGCGATTGAGCCCAACATTGCCCCCAGTATATGGGAAAATCATTTTCAGTCACTGTATGCAACAGAGGAAGAGGTTCCGAATGGATCCCACAATATGATAGGGACTGACCCTGAGGGAGAACTTTTTACAGAAAAATAGGTGTGGGTTGCCATAGCGGGGCTGTCAACAGGGAAAGCTCCAGGGCTCGATGGGGTACTGGGTGACCTATTCAAGCAGGAACCAGGGATATGGGCCCCCTATCTCATGCTGATATACAACTAGGTCCTCAAGGGGATGGAGGTCCCGGATACTTGGCTGGGAGCAGAGGTGGTTCCTATCTTTAAAAAGGGATCCCCTCTGCTTCCAGCCAACTATCGCCCGATCAGCCTCATCGACGTATCCCAAAAGCTTTTCGGTAGGCTGATCCTACACCGGTTACAGAACTGGCTGGAGGAGAATAGGCCCATAACGGAGGAGCTGGGGCTCAAACCTTTAGCATTTTGGCGTTGCCTTTGGAGTAGTCCAGACCTCTCAACCTATAGAGCTGAGCTGCAGGAATTTTTATTGTTGCCCAACGCCACTAGAACACCTTGGTTAAATTATATTAAGAGAACCTCCGAGGCAATTGGTCTTCCAGATTTATGGTCCAATCCAGTAAACACAAGTAACAGGACGCCCAGAAAGGCGTTATCTAGAGCCTACTACGATCTAATGCTCTCCCGAGCTGTGGATGGCACCCGCGAAGGATCATTGACCAACCAATTCACAAAAACCAAAGACTCATACCAACTCGAAAGTGTCCTAGATGGCATGACTCCGGTGCTAACTAGGAAATTATTCCTGCAATGGAGGTATGGGACCCTTCCCTTGGCATCTTTCACTGCAGCATGGTCTTGTCGGCCTTCCACAGAAATCTGTCCTGCATGTGCCCACACAAAGGAGAATGACGTACATGTGTTTTTTTTCTGTCGAGCCTATGAGAAAAGCAGGAAATACTGGCTGGTCCCTCTGCTTAAAAACATGGGATTTAGAACATTTTTACCCGCTTATAGAGTTTTAAAGACCGATTTATCCCCAACTATTGTATTTGCCCTATCAAAATTTTTAACTGCAATGTGGTATGCCCGAAACTCTCGACAGACTTGAATCCCCGACATACCGCTATCTATTTTGATCACCAATGTTGTTTAATGCGTTTTTATTATTCACAAAATGACATCCTTTGTATTTTTTTAAAATGTGATGATATGTATATCTTTTATGATCATGTGATCGAAATAAAGATTTTTGGAATGGAATGGAAATGTTGAAAGAGGCAAGAGAAGTGCAGAAAGAGGGAAGATACGTGCAAAACGAGGCAAGAGGCATACAGAAAGAAGCAAGAGAGGTGCAGAAAGAAGAAGGGAAGTGCTGAAAGAAGCAACAGAGGTGCAGAAAGAAGCAAGAGAAGTGATGAAAGGGACAAGAGCTTACAGAAACAAGCAAGAGAGGTGCAGAAAGAGGGAGCAGGGGTACATAAAGAGGCAAGAGTGGTGCAATAAGATTGACAAGACAGGTGCACAAAAAGACAAGAGGTACAGAAAGAGGGAAGATGAGTGCAGAAAGAGGCAACAGGTGTGCAGAAAGAAGCAAGATGGTACCGGAAGAAGTAGGAGAAGTGCAGAAAGAAGCAAATGAGGTGCAGAAACAGGCAAGAGGGGTGCAGAAAGAGGCAAGAGAGATGCAGAAAGAGAAAAGACAGACGCAGCAAGAGAGATGCATAAAAAAGCAAGAGAGGTGCAGAAAGAAGCAAGAGAACTACAGAAAGAACCAACATAGGTACAGAAAGATGCAAGAGAAGGGTTAAAATAAGCAAGAGACGTGCTGAAAGAAGCAACAGAGGTGCAGAAAGAGAAGTGCAGAAAGATGCAAGAGATGTACGGAAAGAGGCAAGAAAAGTGCAGAAAGGCTAGAGAAGTACTAAAAGAAGCAACAGAGTAACATAAAGATGCAAGGGAGGTGCATATAGAGGCAAGAAAGGTATACAAAGAGGCAACACAAGTGCAGAAAGAAGCAAGAGAAGTGCTGAAAGAAGCAACAGAGGTGCAGAATAAAGCAAGAGAAGTGATGAAAGAGACAAGACGGTTGGCAAAAGAAACAGGATAGCTGCAGAAAAAAGCTAAAGAAATGCAGAAAGAGGCAAGTGAGGTGCAGCAACAGGCAAGTGGGGTCATAAAGAGGAAAGAGAAGTGCAGAAGGAAGAAACAGAGCTGCAGAAGGAAACAAGAGAACTGCAAAAAGAGGCAACAGAGTTGCAGAAACAGGCCAGAGATGTACAGAGATGTACAGAAATGGGGAACATGTGTGCAGAAACAGGCAAGAGAAGTGCTGAAAGAGGTTAGGGGTTGCAGAATTAGGCAAAACGCGTACAGAATAAAGCAAGAGAGGTGCATAAAGAAGCAAAAATAGTGAAGAAACAACCAACAGAGTTGCAGAAAGAAGCAAGAGGGGTGCAGGAGGAGGAAAGATAACTGCAGAAAGAGGCTCGAGAGTGGCAGAAACAGGTAAGAGAGGTGCAGAAAGAGTGAAAGGGGTACAGAAAGAGGCAGAGAAAGAAGCTAGAAAAGTACAGAAAGAAGCAACTGAGGTGCAGAAAGTGGCCAATGGGGGGCAGAAAGAGGCAAGTGAAGGACATAAAAAGCACCAGTAATGTAGAAAGAGGAAAGTGAAGTGCAAAAATAAGCAACAGAAATGCAGAAAGAGGCAAGAGAAGTGCAGGAAGTAGCAACAGATGTGCTTAAAGAGGCTTGAGAAGTGCAGAAGGAGGCAAGAGAGAGGCAGAAACGGGCAAAAGGGGTCCTAGAAGAGGGAACAGGGGTGCAGAAAGGGGAAAGAGAGGTGCAGGATGAGGTAAAAGAGGTGAATAAAGAATCAAGTGAGGTGCAGAAAGAGGCAACAGACTGCAGAAAGAGGCAACACAAGTACAGAAAGAGAGGTGCACAAATAGATAAGAGAGGTACACTAACAGACAAGAGAGGTACACAAAGAGACGAGAGAGGTACAGAAAGAGGGAAGACAGGTGCAGAAAGAGGCAACAGGGGTGCAGAAAGAAGCAAGAGAGGTGCAAAAAGAAGCAAGAGAAGTTCAGAAAGAAGCAACAGTGGTGCAGAAAGAGGCAGGAAAAGTGCAAAAAGAGGCAGGAATAGTGCAGAAAGAAGCAACAGCGGTGCAGAAGGAGTCAAAAGAACTGCAGAAAGAAGGAACAGAAATGCAGAAAAGATAAGAGAAATGCAGAAAGAGACAAGTCAGGTGTGCAGGAAGTAGCAACAGATGTGCTTAAAGAGGCTTGAGAAGTGCAGAAGGAGGCAAGAGAGAGGCAGAAACGGGCAAAAGGGGTCCTGTAAGAGGGAACAGGGGTGCAGAAAGGGGAAAGAGAGGAGCAGGATGAGGTAAAAGGGGTGAATAAAGAATCAAGTGAGGTGCAGAAAGAGGCAACAGACTGCAGAAAGAGGCAACACAAGTACAGAAAGAGAGGTGCACAAATAGATAAGAGAGGTACACTAACAGACAAGAGAGGTACACAAAGAGACAAGAGAGGTACAGAAAGAGGGAAGACAGGTGCAGAAAGAGGCAACAGGGGTGCAGAAAGAAGCAAGAGAGGTGCAGAAAGAAGCAAGAGAAGTTCAGAAAGAAGCGACAGTGGTGGAGAAAGAGGCAGGAAAAGTGCAAAAAGAGGCAGGAATAGTGCAGAAAGAAGCAGCAGCGGTGCAGAAGGAGTCAAAAGAACTGCAGAAAGAAGGAACAGAAATGCAGAAAAGATAAGAGAAATGCAGAAAGAGACAAGTCAGGTGTGCAGGAAGTAGCAACAGATGTGCTTAAAGAGGCTTGAGAAGTGCAGAAGGAGGCAAGAGAGAGGCAGAAACGGGCAAAAGGGGTCCTGTAAGAGGGAACAGGGGTGCAGAAAGGGGAAAGAGAGGTGCAGGATGAGGTAAAAGGGGTGAATAAAGAATCAAGTGAGGTGCAGTAAGAGGCAACAGACTGCAGAAAGAGGCAACACAAGTACAGAAAGAGAGGTGCACAAATAGATAAGAGAGGTACACTAACAGACAAGAGAGGTACACAAAGAGACAAGAGAGGTACAGAAAGAGGGAAGACAGGTGCAGAAAGAGGCAACAGGGGTGCAGAAAGAAGCAAGAGAGGTGCAGAAAGAAGCAAGAGAAGTTCAGAAAGAAGCGACAGTGGTGGAGAAAGAGGCAGGAAAAGTGCAAAAAGAGGCAGGAATAGTGCAGAAAGAAGCAGCAGCGGTGCAGAAGGAGTCAAAAGAACTGCAGAAAGAAGGAACAGAAATGCAGAAAAGATAAGAGAAATGTAGAAAGAGACAAGTCAGGTGTGGAAACAGGCAAGAGAAGTGCAAAAAGAGGCAAGAGAGTGCTGAAAGAAGCAACAGGGGTGCAGGAAGAAGCACGAGAATTGATGATAGAGACAAGAGTGTTGCAAAAAAACCAAGAGATGTGCAGAAGAAAGCAAGAAAAGTGCAGAAAGAGGCAAGTGAGGTGCAGAAAGAGGCAAGTTAGGTGCAGAAAGAGGCATGAGAGGTGCAAAAAGCTGCAAGAGGCATGCAGAAAAAGGCAAAGCGAAGTGCAGAAAGAAGCAAAAGAGGTGCAGAAAGAGGCAAGAGATCTGTAGAAAGAGGCAAGAGAGTTGCAGAAATATGCAAGAAAGGTGCAGAAAAAAGGAAGAGGGGTGCAGAAATAGGCAAGAGGGGTGCAAAAAGTAGCAACAGAGGTGCAGAAAAAAGTAAGAGAAGCGCATAAATAACCAACTGAGGTGCAGAAAGAGGCAAGACAACTGCAGAAAGAGGATAGAGAGATTAAAAAAAAGCAAGAAATGTGCAGAAAGAGGGAAGAGGGGTACAGAAAGAGGCAAGAGGGGTTCAGGAAGAAGCCATAGAGGTGCACAAAGAGGCAACAGAAGTGCAGAAAGAAACAAGCAAAATGCAGAATGAGGCAAGAGCGGTACAGAAGCAGGCAACATAGGTGCAGAAAGAATAAAGCTCCAGGAGATGGCTTTCCCCTGGGCCCCGCAGCCCAGGGGAAAGCCATCTCGCGGAGCTTTATTCTTAAAAACATTTTTGGGGAGCTCCTGCCCCCTACTCTGTCCGAGTGCCGTTATCTCCCGAGGCTTTAATTATTCATGGGTGGGGGGCCTTTGGGGACCCCCAAGCTCCAGGGACCACAAGCTCTCCAGGGCCTGTGTTTTCCCCCACGTATCATTAGCATAGATCCTAGGAGATTGTTGTCTCTGGATCTGCGGGGCCCCCCACAGTCCCCAGCATCATCATTAAGCATTTTCCCTGGGACCTGGCCCACCTGGGGGCTTAAAAAAATGAAGCACGGTCATTTTGTTGTTGTTTTTTTTAATGCTTTTTCTGGCACTTTGGGTGCCTAGGGGGTCAGGGTGTTTCTACCCTGCCCCCTTTTCAAAATGTTTCCCCTTCTTTCTTGTGACTCGGTTCAACTAAGTCACAAGATGGCTGCCAACATTTCCTGTTTGGAATTGTTGGTAGGCAATCAGATTGCAAGGCTTGAGATCAGGAGTGTTTGCAGATCCTTCTCGTCTATTTATTGATTACTGTAAATATTTAATTCTCACAAAAAGTTCAGAACAGATTTACACCATTTAATAAAAAGAATGCACTCTGGACCAAGAGCTACCTCTCTGCCAAATATGGTGTAATTCCGTACAGCAGTTCGGGCTGTAGCTGCGTCAACAATTTCCTATGAAAATTAACATCTAAAAATAAGCATTTAGGGATACCCGTTTTTTCTATGCCCTTGCTTGATGAATCACCCCTGAACTTTCAAGACAGGAGCTGACCTGAGCATGCCATTGGTTTTGAAACTTTTGCAAAGATTCGTCAAACCATGCCAAAGATATTGGCAAAAGATCCCCCAAAGCAACTGACTTCAGTGCAGGCTAAAGATTGTGGAATCACAGGAACATGGTCCCCAACCACCTCAGGAAAATGCACCGATCGCCTATAATACCATGAACATTATTAATAAATTGGAGTTTGTAAATAGCCCAAAAAATTGTAAATTTACAAAAGGCTAAGTCTACCTTTTTTTAAACCAATCCCTCTGTATATAGAAAGTGAGAGGTACCCCCTTCAAGTGAAATGTCTTGGGATGTAACTTATTCTTGCACACATGTATTTAGGGTTCCCTGAAGTGCTAGTCCGCAAATGATGCTTATTATAAGTTAACACTTTCTACGACCCTGATAAAAATTATAAAATGTGCTACATATGAAGTCAGACTGAGGTCTAGTAATTTATAGCTTTTGTCTAGGCTAGAGAATAGGAAGGAGGGGTTGCTTATGGATCATGCTGACAGAACCTAAAACTACCCGAATGTACACGCTCAAGGGAAACTAAAGCCGCTCCATCAGCATCTGATGCTTTTCATCTTCATGCCTGGCTGCTGCCAAAACAATCTCCACATGTAAATGGATTTCCAGCCAGTTGGCCCACAGAAATACTTTTTCTCATAAGACACCTAAAGTCAAAAGCTGAAGCAGTCAATTGAGACAGTATTTCCACATTTAATGGCACCTTTGTGTCGAGACAGCGCTGGCATTATTAATGAAGTGTCTTCTTTCGAAGTTGATTGCTTTCTGCAGTTTGAGCTGATTATAGCAACGCTCTTGAATATTTGTGGTACTTTTATTCTGTATAAATTCAAATATGTGGCATGCCCTTGACTCTTGTGGAATAGCTGAAAGTGCTCAAATAGAGGCATCAGGCTTAGCACCCATAGGTAAAGAAAAAACACATGAATGTGCCTTCGATCTGGCTCTGATGCTTCATTTAAAATAAAAAATTAAATCTAGGCATTAATCAATCTTCAGGTAAACAAATCACATAAATGAGGTAGGAGCCGTGTTCAGATTACCTAATCCTAATTGTACATTTTTCCTAAAGCTCCAATTCAGAACTAACCTGAAATTCTTCCTGTAGACAGACAAGCAATGTAAGCTTACATTCATTTCTTTTAGGAGTTTTTTAATGTGTTTTCTACATCTTTTTTTGCCAGCATAGTGCAAGGTTGCAAATGATGAAAAATAAAATGAGGTAAACAGAATCACTGAATTTACAAATTGGAAACAAGCTAAATATCAAAGATTAAATTGTCTGAAAAATGGCAAGACAAACCTTTTCGGACTACAAACAAATCTGCTGTTTCTGAGGTGTTTGTGATTCCATAGACCTTTTTCCAAGGAGACTCGTGCTGTGTTCATTTTGGGGTGAGAAGAAACGCCAGTGCACTCTCTTGCTTTGCCTCTTGAGGCACACATGTGGATAGCATGGATTAGCAGAAACCTTACAGTTCAAATTGACTATTTAGGGTGGGTGGAATTTTGACTTTGTTGCTATGTTCACATATGTCAACGTTAGAAGAGCTTTAATATGACTAATGACAGATAGGATAAGAAAACCCTATAAAAAGCATATTGTCTGGTAATTGTGCACTATAAATGTCCTTGCACCAGCAAGTATCTATTTCTCTTTAATACCATTTGTCATTTGTTTTATTGTTTGTTGGTATGTCTGTGCCCTAAGCTCCGGAGTTGCCCATACCCTCTCCTAGAGTGTGAGAAAGTGGTTCATTAGTTAGGGTGCATTGGCCTCCATCACAAATCATAAAGTCACTATCTTGTGATGTCCACTTAAAGGTTTAAGTAATTAATTTAAACCTGGGCCCCTGTTTGCTGTGTTAGGAGGAAAAGAGGCTTAACTTAACAAGCATGTGAAAAGCATTTAGATATAGCAAAACAGTTACAAAGTCAAAAACATGTCACATTTAAAACTCCACTAAAAAAATAGAGAGCAAAAATAAAAAGTAAATTTACACCATACCAGCATAGAATGAAATAAGGGAAAAAGCATATGATTTTTTTTACAGATTTTGAGTGAAAAAGCACAGAGAAGAGCAAAGTACCAATAGTAGTCAACTGTCACAGTAGACCTGGAGCTAGGCACAGATTGAGACCGACAGCTATGATTTGATTTGATTGATTTAAATATTTGTAGAGCGCAGCTATCACTCTGAAAGGAGCCTCATGGTGCTATGTGGAAGAGAGCAGTGAGAGCCAGGTAGACATGTACTGTATCTCAATTTATAGAAGTTAAGAACAGATTGCATCAGTGGACCCAAAGATTCAAGTCTTCAAGGCTTTTTTGAATTTGGGTTCAGATTGCATCAGCCTTAGTTGCGTAAGCATGAGGTTACATGCTCTGGATACTAACACTGCCAATGATTTCCCTCCTTTGGTTTTGAACCTAAAGGCAGGAGGTTTAAGGAGGTTTGCTGAATGATCTGAGTGTCCTAGTAGTGATGTAGAGAGTGAATCTGGCCATTATATATTTGGGTCAAAAGTCTCTGAAAGCTCCAAAAGTGATTAACAAGAATTTAAATAGGATTTTTTAATGTTTGGGCAGCCAATGAAGGGCTTCAAGGGCTGCTGAGGCAGACAATCGATGGGGAAGTTTTATCCATCAGGCTGACTCATGTCGTACAACCTGCAACTTTTTAAAAACATGTTTATTGACTGCTGCAAATAGGCTTTTACAGTAGTCTAATCTAGACAGAAATAGTGCCACTGCAACTGTCTTCCTTGTGGAGAAGAGAATGTAATCAAAAACTTTTTGAGAGTTTTGATGAGGTTGAAGCATATCCCCGCTACTGCAAAGGCTTGTGGCCAAAATGAAAGAGAGGCATCAAATTTTACCCGAACGTTCTTGGCCACTTCTACTGTGTTGGGTGGAGAAGGTACATCTTCTGGCCACCATTGGATTGGCTTAAAAGAATTATCTTTCCCTATTAGCAATATCTCGGTTTTGTCAGTGTTGCATTTACGATGGTTGAGTCTCATCCAGCTGATGACCTCCGTTAAACATTGCTTGAAGTTAAGCTCTGCTTCATTTAAGTCTTTGTCTAAAGCCAGGATCAGTTGTGTGTCATCTGCGTATGATGTTGTCTCAACGTTGACGGAAGATATTAATGAAATTAGCGGGACCATGTAAATATTATACAAGCAAGGGCCTGAGAGAAGAGCTCTGTGGAACAACTGAAGTAATGAGGCATTCAGTTGAGAAAAATTATCCTAATTTCACTGCTTGTCTGCGGTTTGTGAGAAAAGATTTTAGCCATGCCAAGACGGTGCAGGATATGCCACAGTTTTTTATTCAAGATAAAAAAAATGTCATTTGATATAGTTTTAAATGCAGCTGACCAATCTGAAAAGATCAGGACCACATTTTCACCTTTATCGAGACTTAATTTCAATGTATCCTTTATTTCTAGTAGAACAGATTCAGTTGAGTGCTTAGGGCAAAAGCTGGAGTATTGGGGTGTAATATCCTAGTAATCTCAAGAAAATCCATAAACTGTCTATTGACCAGTATTTCTGTGATTTTTACTAAGGATGGGTAGTAACGTTATCGGGCGAAAGTTGGAGAGCATGGAAGGATCCATGATACTTTTTTTTTCAAAGTTGTTTTTTTATTAAGTATGAAATAAGACCAAATACAAAAAACTACAATCTTAATAGTACAAGGGGCTGGCAACAGCCTGGGTGGCAACACAATTAGCCATGGAGAGTTCAGCTTCGCAAAGTCCGCAAGCCGGTCACCGTCCCTCACAAAGCGAAAAAATGTTAACATCCTAAACAAATAACCACCCCATACCAACAGGATCCCCCAACCCCCTCCCGCCCCGTCCTGTGGTGACAAAATAAAGGTAAAATAAGTAATGCAATAAATAACAAAGAGAGGAGTTGGCAGTGATACAGACAGCAAAGGCGATGTGCAGATTGAATCATAATACAATCAGAGTAGCAGCTGAGGTTCACCATCTCCAGAAGGAGGCCGCTAAAGCTGAAAGAGATGCATAGCTCGCACTGTTGGCGGGCAAACCGCAGAAGGCAAACCCCTGGATAAGTAGGCCACCAGCGGTCCCCAGCGAAGTGCAAAGTCTTCAGAATCAGTTTGGAAAATGCCCGCACGGCGCTCCATGGATAAGATCCTCCAGAGGCGAGCGTGCCATTATTTAAGCGCCGGGGCCTCAGACTTTTTCCATGCTGCCGTCACAGTGAGTTTGGCCGCCTCCAACCAAGTCTACATGATCGCTTTGTACGCCTTAGTTTGTCTTATCAGGAGGGGGTCATGCAGACCCAGATCCTGGTAGAGAGAGCAGCCAACCACCTGAAAGGATACCTCCGCCTTTCTCCTGGATGCCGAGAGAATGGCCTCTTTAACCTTGAATGAATGCAACTTAACCAGGACGTCACAGGGTAGTTTGTGTGTCCCTGTCTGTAAAGCTCCCACCCGATGCACGCGATCGATCTTAATCTTAAGTTGCTGGGGGGGCGAGGACCTCAGCAAAGAGACCCGACACAAAAGCCTCCAAGTTCGGCCCCTTCCTCCAGATGTCGAATCCGAATGTTCTCCCCCAGGGTTCTGTTCTCCAGGCCCTCCACTTTGAGCTGGACCTGCTGCAACTGGATCCGGAGGGACTGCTGCGTGTGGTGCATTGTGGTCCGGGTGGATGTTAAGCTTTGGATTTGACTTTCAACCTCCAGCAACCAGGAGCCAATGGCATCCACATCTTGTCGCAGCGTAGTAAGTTTCTCTGTGAGGTCAGCCTTCAATTGATCCACGGAAGTTTTGAGGTTGTGTTTAAACTCACGGCATAGCCCCACCTTGAAATCCCGGAGCGTTGCCACTAGATCTTCGCGGGTGAGTGCCATGTCCAGCAACGGGGCAGGACCCTCCCGGGGGCCACCCGTCCAGATGTCTTGAAGTATGTGGAAACCTTGTTGGTTTGCTTCTTGGGAGGCATAAGGCCCCTCCCCTCAGAACCAGGCAGCGCTCAGGGAGTGCTTAGGGTGGACCATGATCGAGGGGTGACCAGAGTTGACCACAAGGAGGGGAACTGATACTGCACAGCGCAGACCCCTAAATCCAACACCAGCACAAGGCACTCCACCAGGCCAGCAAGAGCGGTCTAGGACATCCGCAATTGACTGGAACCCTTTTCACAACAAAAGAGACCTCTACTGCTCCTCTCAATCTGTAAGGCATTCACTTCCACCTTTCCAATGTAGCACCAGCAGTTCCCTCTGTTTCCCTTGGGCCTGGCAGTCTCGGGACAGCCACCGCCGCCATTTTAAGATCAGGCAAAGTCGTCGCTGACCACGCAGAGAGATCAATCCATCACGGCTCCCAAAGGACGACAGGGAAGCTCAGGCCAAACCTCCTCAGCCATGTCCAGCAACGGGGCAGGACCCTCCCGGGGGCCACCCGTCCAGATGTCTTGAAGTATGTGGAAACCTTGTTGGTTTGCTTCTTGGGAGGCATAAGGCCCCGGGTGCTACATTGGAAAGGTGGAAAAGAGTGCCTTACAGATTGAGAGGAGCAGTGGAGGTCTCTTTTGTTGTGAAGAATGTTCCAGTCAAGAGCTGGGGGGCACAAGCGACACCCCCGCCGCCGCACCCAGTAATGTCTCTCCCACGCCTCACGGGCAAAAGGGGACCGGAACTGGGCAGTCCGCCCGATCGAGTCAGCACAGCTCCGAAGGTCCAGCAAACGGCACACACCGCTCCACCTCACATGAGCACCGTAGGAGGGCCTTGCACAGCAGCCTCCCGGGACCAGCCCACGCTCCGCTCACCACCTGTAGATCCCGGGACAGCTCTTCACAAAATGGCACCTGGGGTCCGCAAGAGCCTCCGGGGTACCTCCTCAAGTGCCACTCCAGCCTACTCCGGGCTCCGCGATCATCGCCCATCAGACCGGACTTGACTAGAAGGTCTCAGCTGCCTGTGGACCAAAGATAGCCACCCCCAGGGTGCAGGTAAGTGCCCAAGAGAAAATTGGGTGGGTGCGGAGCTGAGCGATGTTATGACCGCTCCGCCATCTTACTTGGCCACGCCCCATGATAGGTTTTTTAAGTGTTTTAACAATTGCCAATTGCAGTTCAGTAGGAACTGTTGCTGTGGCCAAAGTTGACGTAACTATGTTGATTACAGGATTCACAATGTCTATGGTCTTATGAAGTATGACAGGGGGACATGCATCAAGGGGTGAACCTGATTTGAAAGCAATAATAGCTTGACATGACTCATCAAGTGGAATTTTCTCAAAGGCCAATATGGGTAGGATTGGGCTATAAATATGAAACTGTGTTTGTAGGGTGTGGAATTCTTTTTGAATAATAAGAATTTTTTGATCAAAGAAGACAGAAATCTGATCGCATAGCATCTATGATGGTGGAATTTCCTTGACTAAAATGTTTTGATTGTAAAAACTGTTCTCTGATCAAGTTAGCACATTGAAAGCATATATCAAGTAGATTGGCTCCTCATGGCCCAGAAAAAGGGTAGTTCGAAAAAGTTTCTAAGTCTCAATCTGAAAACCGACTATATCTTTTTTCTGAGGAAAAACTCTTCACATAGGACAAACCTGAAATTGAATCTGGGGCTGCACTTGTTGAAAATTTGTTTGGGGATGAGTCCGCACACTGCTGGCTGCATTTTGGAGGACTGGTGAACACCTCTCCTTCATTGGGCTCTGAAAGGACATTGCCTGCTTGCACCTTGATGGGAAGACCTGGGGCCTCATTTATGACTTTTTGCCGTAGGGAAGCGCAGCAGGCCTTCCTGCTGCGCTTCCCTACGGCAAAAGAAAAGGGCAGAAATGCGCCGTATCTATAAGATACGGTGCATTCCTGTCCTTTTCTCCGGCGTCGACACACAATGGGCTGCCTGCGCCAGCGCAGGCACCCTTGCACAATGGTGCAAGGGTGCCTGCGTTGCGGGGAAGATTATTTTTGTACAGGAAGGAAAACCTTTCTGTGCAAAAATAATCACAGGAGGCTTTTCCTCTTTCTATGTGTGCTGCAGAATGCAGCACACATAGAAAAAGGAAATACGAGGAGAAATAAAGACATTTCTCCCTGTTGCGCCTCCCTTACGCCTCCCCTGGGTAGGCGTAAGCTTTTGGCACTGCTTCAGAGTTACGATTTCTCGTAAATCTGGGGCAGTGTCAAAAGGCCATGGATGTTGCTGGGAGCGCCCCCAGCAACACCCATTGCACGCCCCTTTAACGCAGTACACTGCGTTAAAGGGACTGATATTTATCAGGCAGCAGTACGCCACAAAAACTGGCGTACTGCTGCCTGATAAATACCACGCTGGCTTCTGCGCTACGGAACTTCATGAAAATGAAGTTCCGATGGCGCAAGGGGCCTCATAAATGAGGCCCCTGGTGTGGGATTTGATTGCTAACGCTGGGGACTGACTATATTCCCAACAATCCCCCTCAAGCACCTGAGCCTGATCATCCATGTTATCTAAAGTGCATCGTGCTCCTGCAGTATGGGGTGCACGTGGGTGAAGCCTCGGCCAAGGATGGGCCAGACTGTGCCTGTCTGAGATTGGAAGAGGCTAGCTGGGCAACCCCTCTTGAATGATGATCCAATGGCCCTAGGACATTCGAAGGTCTGTATGTACTGTATAATGATATTTTGTCTGTTTTTCATCATCTGTGTCGCACCCCAAGATGGTAAAGCCAAAGGGCTCAGGTACCTCCAAATCTAGAGCTACTTTTTCTACTCTGGATGTATATATTAGGAAAGCAGTAGGCACTTTAGACAAGGAGATTGCCCACACTGAACACCAACTTTCCATCACCAAAGTACGGTCACCTGGCCACTGCAACCCTTTGGCCACATTTTAGCTGATGGTACTGCACAGCCCCAGGGTCACGCCTTAGATATAATATATGTGTCCCCCTCACACATCTTATGTGTCGACCCCCCATCATCTTTGAATCTTGATAGGGGACAGGCTAACAGCACCTCAACTATTTTGCCCAGGACTCCCTCTAATTATATGCCTCTGGAAAGCAAAAGAGACATCAAGGCCAAAAGAAAGTGGCACTGTCCCTTGAAGTGCCCTCTAGGCTGGTGTTTGATTCTGACCAGACTCATGGTAAACTACTGTGTGATTTGGGAAACTGCTGGTTAGTCTATTTGACCTGATTGCAAAATGGCTAAGAGTAGTTGAGGCCTCACTGTTACATCTTAAGAGTTCTAATGCCTTCAGAATGCATGTTATTAATCAAAAGCGAGGACACAGCCTATCTCTGCTATGGTTCCAACTGGGGATATCTGAACCCGGCCAAGAAAGAAGGGTCATATAGTGGATAGTTTGAATTGTAAGCGCGCTCAACATTGCCTGTGGGGCCTCCTATTTAGTAGGGTTTGACTACGCATGTGCAAGCTTGACCAGTACTAAAAATAGCCTGTTGCTGGGCAAGTTAGGTGGTCAGTGGTACAGAGAAAGGACAAAAGGGCATGCTGACCACGAGGTATCGCATTCATCTAAAATGGACGCCAGTGTTCTCAAAATGGCCTCCAAACACTTTAGTCAAGATGAGGGGAAATTTGTGTAGCAAAGCTTAACGCTAACCCGATCACCGTCAAATTATGACAGAAACACACGTTTCAAAAGAGGGCTCTTGACAGGTCTTACAGGCCCCACAAGTGTGTACTCAATTGCATCTCCCTGGAAGTACAACCCAGAAGTCTTCTCTTAAATCTCAGTTGACAACGTATTTGGCAATCTTTCCCTGAAAATGGAAATAATGGAAATGAAGGGTTGTCAGAGCCAACTATCAGAAATTTACCACCAGCTTGTTGTCCTTATGTGACAGTCATGAGAAATGTCCCCCCATTGACCTCAGGCTTGATTGAGATACCATTTCAGCTAAAGAATGACGTTCTTCCTTGGTTGCACTCTAAATGTGTTTTCCTGATTGCTGAGGCTGATCAAACTTTGTACTGTGTATAACTGAGAACTGAGATATGGTTCAGCTGTGTTGTAGGAGAGGGTGCTATAAAATTAAAAGGTAACAAAGAAATTAAGGGCCAGATGTAGGTGGCCTATTACCGGTCGGTAATGAACTAAATAGGTAATAGACTATTCCTATGCAGGGGGCATATTTACCGATTCAGTAAATAACGAATCGGTATTTACCGATTCAGTATTTACTGAATCATCATTTACCGATTCAGTATTTACTGATTCGGTAATTCACATTCATTCCTCCAGGCCCAGAGGAATGAATGGCAAATACCAAATCAGTAATTACGGATTCGGTAAATACCGAATCTTAACGATTCTGTTTTTTTTACCAATTAATTACCTACATAGCATTTACCGATTCAAAAATACCGAATCTGTAAAATTCGGTATTTTCGAATCAGTAAATTTAAAATACCTACATCTAGCCCTAGGTTTTGTGTATTGATTTGGGTTTGGTACGTTGAAGTAAGGGCTTGTAGTGTAGAGGAAATATTCTTATTGCGGGTCATATTCGTTGATGATTTTAAAACATATCAATGTCAGCTTGATTGTACTTCTGTAAAGGGCCTTGTGGATATCTTAACGCTGACTGACCATTTTGATCACTCAGAATCAGGCTATCTCATAGAAGAGCTCCTCGCAGCCAATGATATGCTTTGACTAGAACATACCAGAGTGGATGCTCCAGTTCCCACTTACACAGGCAATGGTTCCTCTAACATGCTCGATTTTATAATGCTTTCGGCCCATCTAGCAGCTGCAGTCCATAAACCAAGTGTCTCCTGGGGAAAGTATAGTGATCATAATCCCTTAATGCTTGAATTGGTTCATTCCTTTGACTCACATAGGGAGGAAAGGAGCATTCCAAAGTCTACAATCAGTCCAAAAGATCAAGCGAGTACACTTAAATGGGAGGAGTTGATACCGGGGACTTTTTTAGATAATCTGTATGCAGAATGTGCAGACGAGATCTCAATCTGTCTGGACATGGGAACACAGGACAGAACTGTTCTAGATGCTTTCAAGAAACTAACTAAGCAGATAGCTGATAACATAACCTCTAACTGCAGGTCCAAAGGTGTTTTTGAGGAAAAGTGGTTTGATGGCAACTGTTCTAAGGCTTGCAGGAATTTGATGCTGGCCTTAAGCAAACTCCAACAGATGAGGTTGGGGTCTGGTCTGGAAGGAGGGCCTATACATTTACAATCCAGCAAAGGAAGAAGGTTATCAGGGAATGGGCGTGACAGGCCCTTGGTAACGCATTTGTGTGAAAGATAGCACCAAGTTTTGAGAAGTGGTTAATAGTCTCTTTTTTTTCAGATACATCAAACTCTAGAATAGGTTGCACCATAGCTGTAGAGAGATGGGTCCACCACTTTGAAGGGAAGTGGGTATGATCAAGGAGGGTCTGATGTATTGTGGGACCTCGACAAGGTTACTGTGCCAATACATTTTAACACAGATGAGGTACATAGGGCCATCTTGGCCAGGCTGGGGGGAAAGTGCCAGGTCCGGATGGGTTTCCTTCGGACCTATAGAAAGCTGACTCTCCGGCCTGGGCCAAGATATTGACAAGGGTTTTTAATGCTGCCTTTCTGTGGGGCTTCTGCTCTGCTTGGTCAAAGGCCATTATTTTACCTATTTTAAAAAGGTTTGAGAGTGTTACCAACTGATTTCCCTTTTAGATTCAGCTTAAAAAATTATGGGAAAGGTGATCATGAAGTGTTTAAACTCCTGGTTAGATTACTTTAATGTCATCTTAGAATTACAGTTCGGTTTCATGCAGGGCAGAGGGGTGCTAGATCAATGTATTAACTTACTCTTGGTGGTGGAGAAATACACAATAGCCGCAGAGGGGATTCTTGCAAATTGAATTTATGGACCTAAATTTGGTATTCGATCAAGCTGTGGTCTAGCTGTGGCAGGTAAAATTAGGACATGTGGGTCATGGAGGGGTGTACACTGGCCCCCTTACTGTTTACAATTTACATCAATAGGCTAGGGGATGTCCTCTCAGCAACCAGTAAAGCCATCTTGGGAGCCGGCTCCAAACGTATTTTGCACTTTTATGTAAAGATGACGCAGTGTTGTTTGCCAGGACTGTAGTAATTCTTCAAAAACTTGTTAATGTTTTAATAGATTTTACGTATTCACTCAACCTTGCAACTCATCATTCTAAATTCCATACTATGATGATTGCTACTCAGAAGGCTGTCAGGCATTAGTTTTTTTTGCAGGGGGCTAGAACTAACTAAAGTCTCATCCTTCCCTTTCTTGGGTGTGCTGTTTGATGACACAGGTACCTGAGTTGCACAAAGAGTAAACAAATAGAATTTTTTGGCAAGGGAAGTGGGGCAACCAAAGACTTTGCAAAAAGACTAGGGGCAAAGCCTGTACTTGCCATGTTAAAGGTTTATAGAGAGAAATGTATTCCAATAGCCGCCTGTGAATGTGGGGGTATAAGGATGTGAGAGACTTGCTGGTGGTTGAAAATAAATGTATGCTCAGCCTTCTCTCGATCCCCCCTGCGTTTATGCCTTCATGTTGCACAAGGAGCTTGGTTTGGGATACACCGCTGATCATATCACAGTTGCGCCTTTAATGCAATGGATGAGAATCTGGACATGCCCAGCACCCACTGTTGAATGGGCCGGTGAGTTGGCTGGGATGTCCTGCTTTGTATACAAACACTACGTCTTTACGCCCAAGTGACATTAGGAACATTAAACATCTGCTTCTGGCCCGGCAGCAGGGGGAAAGGGAAGGTAGGGAACTTAGTAAGCCTTCGGAAGGAAAATACATCACACTAAGTTCAAGCTCACAGGCGCAGCCCTCTTTGTCACTTGTCAACAACCTGCACCATCGCTTCCTGCTAATCAAATTTAGAGTTAATCTTATACACTGGTTATTACCCTCTACCAAACGCTTCTCGAAGCCTGGTGCCTTAAAGCCAAGTTCATGTGACAACTTCTCTGACCAGGTTACTCCGCATTTTACATTCTTTTGAGAAATCTATCCCCCATGCTGAAAAATGAATCCTTCCACTCCTTAGTTCTAGTTAAGTTGTCCAAGTAAGGCCTGCATTATGGTACTTACAAATGCTTTTCTCACCTATGGTTTGACTCGCGTCGCAAGTTGTTTTAAAGGAGCTCTAAGACTCTGGAAGAAGATGCCCAAGGTCCAGTAAGCCTGAATCCGATTACAGCTCCTTGGGCATTACTTGTCCTTATCTTCTGATGGTACATTGTATGGTATGTCATATTTGCACTTTATCTGCTTATTTTTATATTTCAAGCTGTTACAAAGACACAAAGACACAAAAGGGGCTAAATGAAGAAAAGGTGGTGAAAGAAAGAAGAGCGACTGGTATGAGGTCATTTCTTAAAAAAATATGGACATTTTCAAAGATTAAAAAATAATGAAAATAACTTCAAACCATGAAAAAGAATCTTAGTGGACAAAATCTGTATGAAAGAATGTAAAAATTATGGACACAGCTTAAACAGGAGACAGAAGCAATTTAAGGAAATCAGAACCAGGATGTTTCATAGTAGAGTAGTTATAAACCTACTGACAACTATGAAAACGTATAGAAGAAGGAGAGAGGCACTGAAACAGAAAGAACACGTTGAGTAGTTCATAAGTCCTTTGGTTGGAAGAGGAAGCTTTTTATTTTGATTATAAATAGAATGAAGACTCTTGACCAAACAGTTTTGTGCATGAGGAGAGAAAACCAGGAAAAGAATGTGTGAATTGAAGTAACGTTTGTACAGTTTTTAGTGGATAATGCATACATACTTCTAGTACAGAGTCTTTCTTTAAAGAAGAAAGCTATATGCACGATAATAGATTAATTCATGCTATTGATTACAGAGGACGATGTTATGAAATGAAGAATGGTACTCCTATAGCAAAAGAGGTGAAGGTACCTAGAAATGTAGAACAAGTTATTGGAGAAGTGGTACAAAGAAATCACAGCCAGGCACCTGTATACAGATGGAATTTCTGTACTGTTTGTAGTATTCAACAGCAATCCATTGATATAATAATAACATTTCTTTATATCTTTCTAATGCGGAGTTCAAAACACAAAATAGGTACTTTGCAAGGATTGGATCCTTGCAAGATTAGAAAGCATACAAATTCGCGGGGACACTCACTAGCTTGTTTATCATAGAAAGTGTGCCAAAGCACCTTTCATCATTTCAGGGTGTTAGCTATACATTACTTAACAATGCAAACTTTAGCTAGGAGGCTGCACTATGTGGAAATGCTACAATTACATTGAGTTCCTTTTACAATGTGGTCATTACAACAACCACGTTGTTATTAGAATGCGATGCCTTTACATCGCAAGACATTAGATGGACTTTCTGCAGGGGGCGCTCTAACCTAAGGAATAGTATTATATTCTATTCCAACACCTTTATTTCTGTTGTGCACGCTGGAGTTGGAATAGTAAATTATACTATTCCTAAGTCCAGCACGCCCCCTACAGCAAGTCGATCTAATAACTTGCGATGTAAAGGCATTGAGTTCTATTAACACTGTTGTTGTAAATACGAAGTTGTAATAAAATGAGATATATTAGCATGCAATGTAACATGTTCTATTTGCTGTAGCAGATGTAGAAAGGTTTGTGATGATGTGCAGTTTCGTTTCTTTGGTCCTAAGCAGGATTTTAGGGCAAATATGGTTGTTCAGAGGAGGATTAGCAGAACAGGACATAGATATTACAGTTGAGAGTTTTGAAGAAGAGATTACAAAATTTAACACAGTACGGTCTGAAAAAACAGTATGTTTGCATATGTTGTTGACGCACTCACAACAATATTCAAACACGGACTGCTGACTTATATTTAAAAATTGGAAAAGAAAATAATGATAATTGGCAATAGTTAGCTGCGTATTTATTTGTAGAGGTACGCTTTCACTTGTCCATACTGCATGTTATACTTAATTACTGTTACAATAAATTAGAAGATAATAAAATGTTGGCTAATTTATAAAGTGCCAAAAATAAAAAACATAAACGTTTATGTTTCTTTGCAGCAATGTGAAGGGCTGTTACGGACTGCTCCCAAGCACTCACTACAACTCCACAATCCATGTAGTACGATGCCATCCAGGAAAACTCTTGGGCCAAATCTTGAAGTTGAAATAGGACCTATGAGGGGAATCTCTGCCCAGTGTTATTGCAGCTGCTATTGAAGTTGAGGGTCCTTCAGGCTCGCATTGCCTTCTTGCTGCTTTTAGATGCTTTCCATGGTATGTTTTCAGATGGTGAAACATGCACATAGTCCTCCAAGAATATTTTATATTTGTACCCCGTGACAATTTTTTGTCACATATTGTGCATTGCACAAATTTGGTGACAGTTTTTAATTCTCCTGACTGAATCCTGAAGAAATTCCAGGCAATGCTGGGAAGGCCCTCATCTTCCAGAGTCCTCCAAATCGATCTATTGGAGTTCCTGGTCCACCTGCAGCTCCAACAGATCTCCCTCTTCTTGATAATTTGTCAAAATATGCACAAAGAACAATTCTACAAATGACAGCAAGCTGCTCTCAATGAACTCCTCTTAAACAATGTTCAAGATAGATAAATGGGCTTATTATTTCTATTCTTATAGTTGAAAAGTGTTTCATCCAATCATATTCCTTGATTTCCCAGCCACATGATCTTCACACCGATTAACGTCTTTGCAAAGACCAGAAGTTGAACAGAATGATATTTCATTTGAAAATAAGTACTCAAACATAAGTGTTTATCAACTGATGTTAAACTCCAAAGTGAATCATACATTTTAATATGTATAAATATGTATTATACACTTCACCAAAAACACACTTTCAACACAGTTACCAATGTCATTGTGACATACGTCACTGCTGTGATCATGTAAAACACCAAGTATAAAGGCTTTTCATTGAAAATGTTTTAGAAACATTAGGTTTAAATAGTATGTCAATAAACAACGTATGTTAAATATGAATTAAAATCTGTGTCTGTGTGTTCCTGAGTTAAAAACAAAATGTGTACTACGCGACTACCAATGATGCCATAGTCTCCAGAATCACTGTGAATATATAAAATACAACATTGAAGAGGTTTTTTCACAAAACCATATCACAAACGCACATATCAACTCAACATTATTAAACAACTAATGTCTGCTATTAGGTAAATTCTATCTATGTATACATGCTTAAGACTTCCTCAGAAACATGCACTTTTTTCCCCTAAGCGCCACATTTAAGACAAGCGACAACAAAACACTAAACTGTCACCTCCTCTACCATCCGCCAGGCAACGTCCCTGCATTTGGAGAACAGCTTTCAGACCTGATAACCCAATGCAAGACTCCAACAAGATAATACTGAGTGAACTCAACCTACACTGGAACGATGAAAACAACTCTCTGACCCCGTCCCTAAACAATCTTCTTCGGAACAACAATCATACACATCACTGCACTGAAAAAACCCCATAACGGTGATGCAACTCTCGATGCCATCATTGCCCAGGAGGACACAATCACGATAGATCCCATCCTTCCCATCGATTAGTCAGATCACCATATCATCCTATTCCACAGCAATCAGACATGCCACCACTCACCCTGCACATAGGAACCATTCCACTTGGTGAGAAAGCTTAGACAAATTCCCCCCACCGACCTGGAAGAAAGGATGAGCGCAGTCATTCCCATCACCCCATGTGAACCTTCGACAACCAAACTCACCTCACACTACAATGAAACAATGACCTCCATTCTTGACCATATTGCCCCCCTGAAACTTTAAAAACCAGGACCATTCCTTCAAGATCCTGGTTAAACACAGATCTAAACATGGAAAGAAGACAACTAAGAGCAGCAGAAAGTCTCTGGATAAATAACCCATCAACAATCCTCCTAGAGCTGCTCAAATCCGAACGCAGGGAATATACAAAACACATCAAGATGGAGAAAACCTCTTCCTTCTGTGATACATTAAAAAAAATGCCAAAAAACAACCCAAAAAACTCTTTAATGTCATCAGACAACAAACCTCCAAGCCCCCACCACCCGCAGTGACGGCCTCCACAGAACTATGCAACAACTTTGCCACCTTCTTCAATGAGAACATCAATAAAATTGATCTCTCCTTGGACAACAACCTCCAATCACCCACCCCACCCGTAAGCCCTCCCCCCAGTAATGAAGACCTCAACACACCCAGTCACCCCTGAACAACTGGAAATCCTTTGCCCCATCTCAGAGGCAGAGATCTCTAAATTGATTACCAGCTTCAGACCCTAATCACACTTCTCAGACCCTATCCTTGCGCAACTAGCTAAGAAACTCAATCTCACCCTAACCCAGCTTTGAACCAAGATTATAAATAGCTCCCTAAGAACCAGAGTCATGCCAGACTGTCTAAAAATGTGTCAAGTCACTCCACTTCTACAAAAAACAGGTTGTGATCCCAATGATCTCAACAACTTTAGGTCTGTATCTAATCTCCATTTCTTAGCAAAAAATTAGGAAAGATGTGTCCTCTTGCAATTTCCACAACACATCAAAAACAACAACTTCCTAGATCCTCACGAATCAGGCTTCAGAAAAGGCTGCAGCGCTGAGACAGCGATCCTGATTGTCACAGATGACATTCACACCTCACTTGACAATTATCGATGTGCCTACACATCCTCCAAGACCTATCAGCAGCCTTTGACACGGTTGACCACAAAATGCTCATCAATGTACTGCAGGAAATGGCCGGAGAAGACAAGGTGGTACTTCAGTGGTTCTTCCGCTTCCTGCAGTACCGCACCCAAAGAATAAAAATTACAAACAGCACATCAGACCTACTCCGGATGATCAGGGGGGTTCCACAAGGATCAGGTCCCTCCCCATCACAATTCAATATCTACATGGAGCCCCTCACCAAGATACTCAATAAAGCCAACATCTCCTTACACCTATATGCAGACGATATCCAGATCTACCTAGAAACCTCCTCTATTGATGAAATACAAAGACTAAACCTCACCCTGAAAGAAATCAAACACTGGTTATCCCTCAACCACCTGAAACTAAACCAGGTAACATGAAAATACTCATCATATCCAACAAAGCACAGACCCCCAAGTCACAGAATGGCTAAAAACCATTGATGCTCTAAATTGCAGACTCATCCCAGCTGTCTCTATAAAACCACTGGGACTCACTCAGGACCCTAACTTAGACATGGTTAAACACATCAAAAATACTGCCAAGAGCGCTTTCATCAATGAAGCCATTCATCCCTCTCAATGCCCTCGAACAAGCCACCCAATCCCTTGTTTTGTCCAGATTGGACTATGGGAATGCAAACCTCACAGATACAGCAAAATCCCACTTAGCCCTCCTCAGAACAACTTTAAATGCAGCAGTCAGGATGGTCACTGGAGTAAAAAAATAGGAACACATAATTCCTGCTCTCAGAGAACTAAAATGGATACCAACCGAAATGCGCGCCAGCTTCAAAACAGCCTGTTTCACTAACATTGCCCTGCATACTGGTAAACCTGCATTCCTGGCCACCACACTCACCAAAGACGGTCAGTCAAGGAACCTAAGGAGTACTAACACTCTACTCTACTTCTCATCCCACCAAAAACTCGCAAACATAAAGCCTCATCACACGCCTTCTCTGGAAATGAAATGAAATTAAATGAAATGAAAGGGGGATTTATATAGCGCGTGGCTGCCCGGGAGCGTCCCAGCGCTGAGATTGCATAGACAACTGAGGGAAGGGGCAGAGGGGAGAAAGGGACAGGTTTATTGTGGGAAAAGGTGAGTCTTGAGTAGCTTCCGGAATTTCATGTGGTTAGGTTCGGCACGCAGCTGGGTTGGCAGGGCGTTCCATAGAGTTGCAGCTGTCACCGAGAAGCAACGCCCTCCAGTGAGGGCTTTCCTGACTCTGTAGACAGTAGCCAGGTTACCTTGGGAGGAACGTAGGGACCTGTTGGGTTTGTATGGGTAGAGCATGGTCTTAAGCATCGGAGGCCCTTGGCTTTGCATGGCTCTATGGGTATTACATAGGGCCTTGAATTTGACCCTTTCTCGGATCGGTAACCAATGAAGTGCCTTTAGGGCTGGTTTGGCTGATGCTCTTCGGGGAGTTCCTGTCAGAATCCTTGCAGCGGCATTTTGTGTTCTCTGAAGAACATTAATGGTGGATTCTGGGGCTGCCAAGAAGAGGGCGTTGCTGTAGAAATGCACCCAAACTCTGGAACTCCATCCCAGTTCATATCAGGACTAACCCCTCCTTTCCAAAATTCAAAAGCCAGCTCAGAGAACTTTTTACTCAACTGATCTCTTGCGAATAGATAGCTGATGCTCTACATCAAATCCCACACACTGCAGTATACAAACACTCTGTTAAGAGGACTGATACCTCTCTTAACTCTAGTCTCTCTCCAGTGTTGCCCCTCACGATCTGGATCTATCACAAATCATGGAGTCTATCCGCTACTCTATGTGTTTGAGCTGTACTTGTCTAATATCCCTACGCTTAATCTGCTTCTCCTTGTGTCTGAACTATATTTGTCACAAATCACTATGCTCTACTACTGTCCCTTCTTATGTTTGATTGCATCTTTGATACGTGTTGTAAAGCTCTCTGATAGCCTCAGGTGTGGCTAGCGCTATATAAACCTCCAAAATAAATAAATACTTTTAACAATGTCACCAGGAGTATCTCAACATAGCCGCAAATATAAAAAATGTAAAGGACCAAAAAACTACGCTTATTAATCCACTGAAGAAAATACAAGGTTATAAAAATGCACATTATAAAGCCATTATGGAGATTTTTTTTTTAAACCTTCAAAATTAAAAAAAAACACTGAAGCTATAGTTATGAAACAAAAATTGAAAAAACTTAGACATTCATTGAAAAATCAAAATTTACAGGGATGTTATACTTAGGAAACCGATTTTAAAAACCATACAAATTCACTTTAACAACAAAGGTTAGAGGATCATTATGGTTAAAAATTATCATTTAAAAGATCTTAGAAATTCACTGAAAAAAAGATAAAGGTTACAAATATGTTGTAGTTAGGACATGAAATTTATAAAACCTTAGAAATTCACTGCAATATCTGCAAGTTTGTGATTATTTGCTTAAACATCGGTGGAATGTAGAACCAAACCCTGTTATTGAAGCGGTGGGGAAGTCAGTTCGCATTGGTCATCTGTATTCTTTATTGTTAAACACTAAGGGAAATGATCTAGAAACTCATAACTTAAAATGGGATAGCTGGCTCAGCTGTGTTGGCACTCGGATCGAAACTTGCACACCATTATAAGACCATCTGTAATTTATATTACACTCCTGCCAAACTGTTTAAATGGGAGGGGGGTCTAATGATGGGAAATGATTCCTTGATCGGTCAGAAGAGGCTGATATTGTACATAATTGTTACTCATGCACGCATTTAAACAATCTGTTTGGGCACATTGAGAAATTCTTGGCGGAGATATTGGGTGGAACAGTACGACTTTCCAATGTTCATGTATATTAGGAGATAGATGAGGGAACAGAGAGGGACCATTTGATGTATAAATACCGGTATTCGATATTTATGGCAACTGCAGTAATAAGACAATGTATTGCCTCAATGTGGCTACAGAAGGATGCACCATCTTTTGAATTGTGGAGGGAAAGATTTCTAGCATCCTTTAACATTGAATATTGTTTATATGCTTTAAAAGGCAAACGAAAAAAGAAACTTTGTTGCGAAATTTGGGGTCCAGTGGTTACTTATATGGGTGAATAAATCCTATGTCCCCCTTTATATTTTATTTTTTATTTATTTTTTCCTACTCTTTTCTTTCTTTTCTAGGATGAGTGTTAACTAGGAAACTATGTATTCTGAACCGCTGGCTGATGTATTCAAATGTGATTTTTTTTTCTTTCTTTCTGTATGATCATGGATTAACAATAAAATCATTTATAAAAAAAAAGAAATTCACTGAGAAAAACAAAGGTTACAGAGATGTAATAGTTAGGCTCAGGTTTCACTCGTACAAAACCAGTGAAATTCAGCAGTTATAGTTAGCTAAGCTAACCATAACTTGCACCCCCACAATGCACTGCTTAAAACCTCACATATTACATCAATTATGATATGGTCATTCACACCCCGATATAACCTTCCATACACCAACTCACCTTCAAAACTACCATTCTCAAAAGCATTGACACACCGATACCAGTACCTACACACCCACTCACTGATTGATTTGTCCAATACAAATCCACTCATGCATGCATACAGATTCTTGTACACCAACTCACTCACTAATATAGCCACTGATAAATCCACTCATACAACCCTAAAACCCTCATGCAATGTCACTCACCAATAGAGCCAATCACACAGCAACTTACTCACCTATATAGTTATACACACATATTCAAACATATTCAAACAGATACAAACACATACTCACTCACCCATAATGTCAGTGACACAAACAAACACTCACCGCTACAGTCACTCTCACAATCACTCACTCACATATACAGTCAATCAGATACTCCAACATTCACCTATACTGCCTTTCACATATGCAGTTGCTCACCCATATACCACTGGCACATCCATTCACTCACCAATTCAGCCATACACAGACTCAGTCACCTATACATCCCCTTACAATTGCACTCACTAACCCTTACAGCCACTGACTTGCCCACTCACTCATACATGCAGGCAGTCACACACCCCTTAACCCACCCACACAGACATTCATACACCCATAAAGGTACTCAGACAACCATAAAATCACCCATACAGCCATTCGTGTACCCATTCAACAACCCAAACAGCCACGAAGACACAAACTGACATCCTGATACAGACATTCAGACAACCTAGCCACTCACCCATATATTTACTGAGACACCTAATCACTCACTTATACAGTCAGTCATGCTCCACTGAAACATCCATACAGGCACTCATCGACCCACTGATTCATCAATACACCTTGGTATATATATTTAATACTCATAAACATTTTTAAAACACTCACAGTCACTGGATGATGTCATCCGTGATCTCATTTGAGATGTCATCAGTGATGTCACTGACAATGTCAAAAGTGATGCAATATGTGTACTCTACAAACATGCGCACGGTCCTCATGATTCTACATTGTAGTTGGCCCCACCAGTTTTTTCTGTAAGCCATCTAAAAACCCTTCTAGAGAAACTAAGAATGCAAATAAATAATTCAAAACTTCCTCATTATGGGCCCTGTTTCCTTCAGTCCCCGGAGTGTTCTCAGGAGAAATGAAGAAATACAATAGGGTTCATCTGATGACCGTTTTGATCTCCTTCTTCCAGTGCTGGCTCGTTTCTCAACATCACTGTGTATTTTCCTTGAGAGGGTTTGATTACATGAATTTCATCTTTGGCAGTGAGATGGAGGCTGGCTGGAGGGAAGCCATTTCCATATTGTAGTAAGGGAGGCGATTATTTCTAATCTCCTTCTTCCCTGGCTGGCTCGGTCCCCAATATCACTGTGTGTTATGCTTGAGAGATTGCATGGATTCCATCTTTGGCAGCGAGATGGAGGCATGCTGGAGGGAAGCCATTGCCATATTGAAGTAAGGCGGAAGGTGATTTGTGATCTCCTCCCTCCCGTGCTGGCTCATTCCCCAGCATCACTGTGTATTATGCTTGAGAGTATTCGGTTGCGTGGATTCCATCTTTGGCAGCGAGATGGAGGCTGGGTGGAGGGAAGCCACGCAAACAACATTCTGTAAATAAATAAAGTGTCATTGATCATTCTTCACCACAATGACCACATATTGATTTTTAACTGTGATCAGTAGCCAGCACTTTTAACCCTTTCCCTGCTGATGACGAGCTGGACTCGTCATGGCACTAAGTGGACGTGTGCTTATGACGAGTCAAGCTCGTCATGGGTCCCCCCACGGGTGTCCAATTTCACCCCGCAAAGGGGAATGGCAGCGGAAGAGCTTCCGCTGCCACCCCCGACCCCCTCATGCTGACATCATCAGGAAGTCCCAGACGCTTGGGAAGCCATTTGCTTCATGAGCGTCGTGGAAGGAGGTAAGATTCCTGGTTCCTGAGGTGTTTAGGGAACACATTGAGGCATTGGGGGAGAGGAAAGAGATTTTCCTCTCTCCTGATGTCTCTTTGCAGGGCATTTCTCCTTCACGATCGCACACAGCGTCGCAATCGTGTGGTGGAAATGCCTAGACTAGCACCAAGGATTTAAAACTTGTGCATTGGAAGTGATCCCTTGGGTAAGGGTTGCTTCCAAGTGGGGGTCAGTATGTGCAATGTTTTTCTGCCACCCCCTGGGGGCAAATGAGCCCATTTTTTTGGCCGTTTTGCTCCCGGGAGGGGGGGGGGGTGCAGAAAATGCCACTAGGCACCAGGGACTTTAGGCGGCCATTTAAATTTGGATGGGCAAGGGTCACTTACTAGAGGGGGCATTTTATTAGGAATGTTTTCTGCCCCCCCCGGGGGCAAGTTAGACTGTTTTTTCGGTTGTTTTGCCCCCGGGGGAGACAGAAAACGCCACTAGGCACCAGGGATTAATTTAGGGGCCATTATATTTGATGGAAGTGACCCCTTGGGCAAGGTGCTCTTCCTAAATGGGGCATGTGTTGTGTTTTGTAATGTTTTTCTGCCCCCAGTGGCAAATCAGCCCCTTTTTTTTATAGCCGGGGGGGCAGTAAACACCACTAGCCACCAGGGTTTCCATTTGGGGGCATTTAAAGTTGGATGGAAATGACCCCTTGGGCAAGGGTCACCTCCAAAGGGGAGTATTTTTGTTGATGTTTGTCTGCCCCCCACCCTGGGGGCAGATCTGCCAGTTTTTTTGCCTTTCCGGCCCACTAGGCCCTAGGGATTATGTTTTGTAGTGTGTGGAATGGACCCCTTGGACAAGGTTCGCTTCCAAAGGTGGTTAAATTTGTGGATGTTTTTTTCTGCCCGCCCCCCTTGGTTGCAGTCGGTCCTTTTTTTTTTTTGTCCTTACTGCCCCCGAGTAGTGGGGGGGGCAGAAAACCCCAGTAGATGCCATGAATTTTTTTTTTAGGTAATGAAAGCAACCCCTTGGCCAAGGGTTGCTTTCAGGGGGGTTAAAATATGTTTGTGTATTTTTTGCCCCCAACAGATCTGCCCCATTGTTTAGGTCTTTCTGCCCTAGGTGCGAGGTTAATGCAGAAAATCCCACTAGGCACCAGGGATCTATTTTTTTTCCAAGGAGCCACAAACATATGTCTGTTTTCTGCCCCACCTGGAAGATAAAGTGGCTTGGTGGAGAACCTCACCTAATCCCCAATTTTCGCAGCCCTACTTGAAGGTCCATGTGGCTGAAGGACCATTTGGGTAGCGACATTGTGATGTTATAATTTTAATTGTCATATTGTTTGTAAAATGTAATAGTATTTTTTTTATTTCTCAGTTTTATTCAATCTCAAGGCTTTTGCTGTTTAGACTGTTCCAGGTTCCGTTTTTGTTACTGTTGGTTTTGCAGCTTGTGTAGTTGCATGTGCTTTGCAAGCAAATTTATTTTGTACTATTTACTCTAAATTTGTTTAATTACCCAACATGAATGTTTTTTGCAAATGGTGTAGTAATAGCAGTATGTTTGGCTTCTGTGTTTTGAGTGTCAAAATCTTTTTGCATTAGTGCTTGATGTGTTCTTTGTTGTCTTATGAGTAATTGTTTTTTGTTTCTTTCTAGTGGGATATCATTGTTTTTTGCTGTGTCTCTGCAGAGTAGATGCTGGTGAGTGTAGCTATCTTTGGTAAGAGTTATATTGTTTTTGAGTATATAGTTCTTTGTGCTAAAGCCACACTTTCTTTACTACTTACTTTGCACAGTGTTGGTTGTTGTTGACTTGTTTGTGCAGTCTCCTTTCTAAGTAAGAATAATGGCAAGCCGCATGAGTACTGCTAAGCAGGTTGTTGGTATGCTTTTTGAGTCCTCCTCTGACTGAGGCAGAGATGGGAGGGGAAGATTTAGACAATGAGTTTCCCGTTGAAAGTGATGACCTCTGGGTTGCCCCTGTTGTGGTACAGCCGGCATTCCCAGAGTTTACTGGTGTTCCAGGGTGTAGAGTGAATACTGAGAACTTTTTGCCAATACATTTTTTTCAGTTGTTTATGGACCATGTGTTTTTGGCAGAGATTGTTGAGTAGACTAATTTATATGCCGAACAGTTTTTGAGGGACAACAGTGCCAGCCTTAATCCCCATTCTAGAGCTACCGGTGGGCTCCCACAAATCTTGAAGAGATGAAGAAGTTCTTGGGATTAACTTTTTCGATGGGCTTGCTAAGGAAGCCATCAATATCTTCATATTGGTCTACTAGTCCCTTGATGGCAACAGCTATATTTCCGTCAGTCATGAGTCGTGATAGGTATTTGCTTCTGCTTCAGATGCAGCATGTTGTAGATAATGGTTTTGCATGCCATGCGATCACCCTGATTGTGACCGTCTTTTTAAGATTCAACCCTATCCTTGATCAATTTGTTGCTCAATTTTCTGAGATCAATGCTCCAGGAAAAGAAAAAGCAGTGGATGAGTCTTTGGTGTTGTTCAAGGGCCGCTTGCTTTTTAGGCAATATATTCCTAGTAAGAGGGCACGCTATGGAATTAAGCTGTGTATGCTGTGTGGAAGTGGGACTGGATATGTCTCTAATTTCAGGGTGTACACCGGTAAGGATTCCAGCATTAACCCCCCTGGTTGTCTTTCCACTTTTGGAGTGAGTGAGAAAATTGTGTGGGAACTTGGTAGAGGATTATTTAACAAAGGCCATCATTTAAATGTAGATAACCTCTACACTGGTGTGCGGTTGTTCAGGGAATTGGCCAAAGTGGGCAATGTTGCTTGTGGCACATTCCGCTCTAACCGTAAAGGTTTCCTTAAAGAACTTGTTTGTCAATAGCTTTTGCGGGGACAGTGCAGTGTGTTGCATTGCGAGGAGCTTCTAGCTGTGAAGTTTTCAGACAGGAGAGATGTCTACATGCTGAATACCATACATATTGAAAGTATGCACCTTTGACCGTTTGGGGTGAGGTTGCTGAAGTGCGCAAACCAGTGTGACTTTTACACTATAATAGGCACATGGGTGGTGTTGACAGAGTAGATCAGAGGTTTGATCCTTACGCTGCTCTTCGGAAGGCTTACATTTGGTATAAGAAGTTGGCTATCCATCTTTTCTACTTGGCAACCTTTAATGCTTTTGTTGTGTTCAAGGATTCTTGTCCTGAGTCAAAGATTAATTTTGCTAAGTTTCAGTAGTCTGAATAGGCAGCCTTGTTCTAGCGGTACAGGCAAGTGTTCCTAGAGTTGTAGTGGTGGAGGATGTGGCTAGATTGAAAGATCAACACTTTTCTGAATACATTCCTCCCACAACCTCAAAAGACTTTCCCACTAGGAGATGTAGAGTCTGTTGGCAAAGAGGTGTGCGGAAGGAGACTCGTATGTACTGCCCCAACAGTCCTTCTAACCCTGGACTGTGTGTGTCTGCTTGTTTTAAATCATACCACACGCATAAGAATTTTTGGGCGTATCCATGAGTGGTAAAGTGAACTGGCCTGTATTGTTCAACATTTTTTATTCTGTTTCAAGGTTGGCATCAGTGCAATGTATTTAGTATCAGATTTTGTGTTAGTAGATTTGTGTCTATTTGCAATTTTTTGTGTTTTTTTGTATAAAAAAATCCTAAATGTTATGGCGGTGTGTGTCGGCTGGGGCTTGGCTGGCAGTGTGAGTGGACTGGTGCTTGACTGGCAGTGTGCGAGGACTGGCACTTGGCTGGCGGTGTGTGTGGACTGGCGCTTGGCAGGCGGTGTGCGTGGATCGGTGCTTGGCTGGTGGTGTACCCGGACTGGTGATTAGTTGGTGGTGTGAGTGGAATGGTGCTTGGCTGGTGGTGTGCGTGGATTGGCGCTTGGCTGGTGGTGTGCGTGGACAGGCGCTTGGCTGGCAGTGTTCGTGGACTGGCATTTGGCTGGCGGTTCGCGTGGACTGGTGCTTGGCTGGCGGTGTGTGCGGACTGACGCTTGGCTGGTGGTGTCCGTGGACTGGTGCTTGGCAGGCGGTGTGCATGGATTGGCACTTGTCTGGTGGTGTGAGTGGATTGGTGCTTGGCTGGTGGTGTATGTGGATTGGCACTTGGCTGGTGGTGGGCGTGGATTGGCGCATGGCTAGCACTTGGCTGGCGGTGTGCGTGTACTGGCACTTGGCTGGCAGTGTGCGTGGATCGGTGCATGGCAGGCCGTGTACGTGGACTGGTGGTTTGCTGGCAGTGTGTGAGTAGTGACTTGCTGCTTGTCACTACACACAATGCTAGCTGAGCGCCACTCCACGCAATCCATCAGCTTGTGTGGTTGCTCTGTCCGGAATGTGGGCGTGTGAAAGTGATGGGCCCTTGAATGGTTCTGTATGCTGGAGTGAGTGTTGTAATCTGATGGGCCCGTGGCTGGCAGTGTGAATGGTTTTGTATGTGTCACATGTATGAAAGGTGTATGAATGGCCTGTAAAGAGGTTGGTGCCTTGTCGTGGCTTTACAGCTCAGGAGCTGTGAGTCAATGGTTCAGTATCTCGTCCTTTCAATTATTAACAGTGCTTTTCATTTTTGTGAAATAACTTGTTAATACAATTGCACATACTGAACCATCACTCACCCTCGTGCCAAATCCAACCAGTATGTGTGTATGCTTAAGGATTAGATGGCTAATGTAGATATATTTTTCTTTCTGAAGCAGGGTGTACCTTGTCCCTTTTTGTGAATGTTGTAATGTGTTGGTTTCATGTCTGTGGTGTGAATGGTCTTGTGTGTATCACTTTTGAAAGGAGTGTGAATGGCCTGTAAAGCGGTTGGTGCCTTGACGTGGCTTTACAGCTCATGAGCTGTGAGTCACTAGTTCATTTTTTTGTCCATTTAATTATTGACAGTGCATTTCCTGGTGATGTCTCTCTTGTGAATCTCAACAAATTATTTTATCCACAATGTCCTGCAAACCTCAACATGTCTGTCACAATTTCCTTGCAATATTGTGCCAAAATTCTCACGATGCAGAAATAAACAACTGATTATCTCAAAAGAACCTGGTTTTGCAAGCAAGGTCACCTGGGTTTGGTCCTGTGCTTTCAGAAATGTGTTTGGTTTGGTGCGTTTCCCTAGATGTTGCCTCAAAACGTTTTGTGTCCTTGCGTGTCCCAGGTAATCGGGCCTCCAACACAAGTGAGGCACCATTTTTATCCGGAGACCTGGGGGAATGCTGGGTGATAGGAAATTTGTGTGATCCCTGTGATGCCACACATTCCCACACAAAAATGTGCGAACAAAAAGTGATTTTTCCAGCTCAAATTGAGGTTTGCAAGGGATTCTGGGTAAGGACACGCTAGGGGATCCACGCAAGCCATACCTCCCTGGAAGCCCCCGGGTGTCTAGTTTTTGGAAATATGTGGGTTTGGTAGGTTTCTCTAGATGGCCGCTGAGCACAGGGCCAAAAACCCAGGTGACCCCCTTGCAAAACCAGGTAAGTTTTGAGATAGGCAATTTTGATGTTGCCTCAAAACGTTTTGTGTCCTTGCGTGTCTCAGGTAATCGGGCCTCCAACACAAGTGAGGCACCATTTTTATCCGGAGACCTGGGGGAATGCTGGGTAAAAGAAAATTTGTGTGATCTCCGTGATGCCACACATTCCCACACAAAAATGTGCGAAAAAAGTGATTTTTACAGCTCAAATTGAGGTTTGCAAGGGATTCTGGGTAAGGAAACGTTGGGGGATCCATGCAAGCCATACCTCCCTGGAAGCCCCCGGGTGTCTAGCTTTCAGAAATGTGTGGGTTTGATAGGTTTCCCTAGATGACCGCCGAGCACGGGGCCAAAAACCCAGGTGACCACCTAGCAAAACCAGGTGGTTTTGAGATAGGCACTTTTTTTGTCGCTTCACAACTTTTTGGGCCCTAGCCTGTCACGGTTACTTGGGCCTCCCACACAAGTGAGGCACCATTTCTATCGGGAGACCTTGCGGCACGCTGGGTTGTAGGACATTTGTTTGAGCCCGGTGATGCCACACTTTCCCACACAAAAATGTGCGAAAAAAGTGATTTTTTTCCTGCAAAAATTGAGGTTTGCAAGGGATTCTGGGTAAGGAAATTTTGGGGGATCCACGCAAGCCATATCTCCCTGGAAGCCCCTGGGTGTCTAGTTTCCAGAAATGTGTGATTTGATAGTTTTCCAAAGGTGCTGGCAGAGTGAGGGTTCAAAAACTACAGCTAGTTACTTTGCCAAAAAAGAGTAATTTTTCACTGCAAAATTGAGGTGTGACCAAGTTGCTTTTTGCGCCGTTTCCTCTCGCAGGCACTAGGCAAACCCACACAAGTAAGGTACCATTTTTCTTGTAAGACTTTGGGGAACGGGGGTGGATGGAAATTTGTTGATCCAGACAGATTCCAGAACTTTCCACCAAATAAATGTGTTTTTTTAGACAATTTTTTAGGTTTGCAAAGGATTCTGGCTAACAGAACCTGGTGGGAGGCAGTCAAGTTAACCTATCCTGGATTTCACTGAATGTCTAGTTTTAGAAAATGTATAGGTTTTCTAGGTTTCCCTAGGTGCCGGCAGAGCTACGGTTCACAAACTACAGCTAGGCACTTTGCCAAAAAATGTAATTTCTCACTGCAAAATTGAGGTGTGACCGACTTGCGTTATGCACCGTTTCCTGTTGCGGGCACTAGGCTGACCCACACAAGTGAGGTTCCATTTTTCTTGTAAGACTTTGGGAAACATGTGGTGGGTGAAATTTGTGGATCCACGTAGATTCCAGAACTTTCCACCACAGAATTATGAGGGAAATATTTTTTTGACAACGTTTTAGGTTTTCAAGGGATTCTGGGTAACAGAACCTGGTGTGAGGCAGTCAAGTCACCCTACTGGATTCCCCTGGATGTCTAGATTTAAAAAATGTATAGGTTTGCTAAGTTTCCATAGGTGCCGGCAGAGCTAAGGTTCAAAAACTACAGCTAGGCACTTTGCCAAAAAAGGGTAATTTTTCACTGAGAAATTGAGGTGTGACCACATTGTGTTTTGCGACGTTTCAAGTCACAGGCACTAGGCTGACCCACACAAGTGAGGTACCATTTTTCTCATAAGAATTTGGGGGACACGAGGTGGGTGGAAATTTGTGGATCCACATACATTCCAGAACTTTCCACCACAGAAATGTGTGGAAATGTGTTTTGTTTGAAAATTGTTTAGGTTTGCAAGGGATTCTGGTGAACAGAACCTGGTGGGAGGCAGTCAAGTCACCCCATCCAGGATTACCCAAGGTGTCTGGTTTTCAAAAATGTATAGGTTTGCTAGGTTTCCCTAGTTGTCGGCAGAGCTAGTGTTAAAAAACTACTGCTGGACACTTTGCAAAAAAATGGTACATTTTCATTGTGAAAATGTGGTGTGTTCACATTGTGTTTTGAGCCATTCCCTGTCGTGGGCACTATGCCTACCCACACAAGTGAGTTACCATTTCTATTGGAAGACTTAGGGTAATTCAGATTTGTATAGCAACTGTCATTACCTATTGATTTTTGATGCATTTCTGCCTTCCAAATAAAGATTTTGTGTAAAAAAGAAATCATTTTGAAAAATAACCAATTATTCTCAAGCTAGTTTGAGTAATCCCAATTTTGAAAATGTGCAAATATGTACTGTTTCTAAACTCTATGATTTGTTCCCATTTCAGAAAAACATAGGTGTCTTTCATACCTATTTTTCCATGTATACATTTTCCCACAATAATTGCAATATACCCGGTACATAATAAAAAGCCAATGCAAATTGCTGCTCAGTTTTTTACTCTGGGTTCGTCGGATTCTTGGTGAACCTACAAGTTCTATATATTTCCACAATCAAGAATTTCCAGCGGATGTAAAGGTATATTGCTTTCAAAGAGCTGTCTTAATTAGAAGAAGTTAAAGGTGAAAATGTTGACACAAAAGGCTGTTTTTTTCAACTAATTTTCTATTTTTCCTATATTTAACTGTTAGTTTCTATAAAGAAACCTTGATGGATCTACACAAATAGCCCCTGCTAATTTCAGAATTGTGTCTACTTTTCTAAAATGTATAGTTTCCAGGATCCATTATTGCGTTCACACCCATTTCTACCATTAACTTAAAGGAGATTGAAAGCACAAAAAATATCAAAAATAGGCTATGTCCCACAAAAATGCCAAAACTGTGTAAAAAATTTTAGTTTTCTGACAAAAGTCTGTCATTGCCTAAAAGCTGGGAAAATTGTGATTTCAGCCCCATAAACCCTTGTTTGATAACATTTGCAGGGAAAAACCCAGACGCTTTCCTTTGCAGCCTGTTTTTCCAATTTAAAAAAAAAGACACACATATTGCTGTATTTTGGCTACTTTCTGGGACCCCTCCAGGGGAATCCACAAACCCTGGGTATCTTTAGAATCCCCATGATGTTGGAAGAAAAGGATGCAAATTTGGCATGGATACCTTATGTTGTCAAAAAGTTACAGGGCACACTATGCCTATTAGCCCAAAAAAAGCTTGGCACAGGGGGGAAGGGCTAGCAGCAAAGGAGTTAATGACAAATATTGTAAATACATTTTATTTCCTCTTAGACTATACTCTGTAGTTTTTCAGTCTATCTGACCCAATGGATCCTTACCTAAACAGTAGTCCGTTCTTTACACATTTTGTTAAGACTACAGAACGCAAGGAGTCTGACCTCACCACACATAAACAATAGTTGAAGACTGATAAATATTTTACGCAATATTTAAAAGTACATAAAACCGGACTCCCAATCTTTCCTGAGGTCGACCAAATCAAAATGGGTCACCTACTTTTCATTTCCAATATGTTAAGACCGATTGCCTTTCCTAAGCGCAGACACGAAGTATGCATTTTTCATGAGGAAGTAATTAGAATGTGTCCACTTAAAAAGAGTAAAAGTCAGATATTTATAAAGATTTCTAGATTCACGTTTGGGTTAAAATAACGCCCCAATGAGCATTCTTATTAATGGATAGCACATTGTGCTGTCTCTTTTTCTGTGTCTCTTATTTTCATACATCAGTCACAGATCGATTATATTCTTACTTGTTATGAACAACACAAACAATATAATGTTTATAGTCCTTTTTATCAAGGCACAATTAAATTGCATGGCTTAAATACACCTTAACTCGGAAATAAATCGAAAAAATATTTGGAAACTGTTGTTTTATTGTAGTCTCAGGCTTCGCACACTGTTGCTATGCCACAGAATGACCTCAGCAAGCATTTCTGTAAAATGTTTTAGCAATATCAAATAGTAAGCCATTCAACAAAAAAAATCCTTTCCAGGAAATATCAATAAAATGCTTTAATAGCACATGCGAAAATGTAATTTCCTATAAAAATCATATTGCCTCGTATCAGTATGTAGACAAACGAACTGATCGTATGCAATTTTAACCCACAAACAATTACTATGGGCCATATGCATGAACACATTTTCCCATAGACACAGAATGGGCAAAACCCTTTGATGCATCTGGCCCTAAATGTATTATATTCTCTGCACATGCGAGAACCTCCAGAAAAAACCTTTTCAAGCCCTGCTGACCCTGTAAAAGGATCTCATACTTGTGTGCATCTTATTGGATGCAGAAGCATACCCTCTGTCATATTTTAAAAGCTTCATTCAGCTATATTCTGACTTTCAATACCTGCACTGACAAGGCAAAGGCCAGTTTGCGGACAGAGTACTGTAAACAAAGCAGCAGGCAGGACCCATCACCCTCCTCCAGCCTTTTTCAACAATCTGGGCCAACAACTCCCAAAAATTCTTCATGAAATGCATTCAGCAATCAGAGAAATTCAAGTTCTCCAGCCAAGAGCATAACCACGGATCTGAAGTGATTGTCTCATGGAGCACCTGATAATGACACCTCTACTCCCTAGATTAGCTCCAAACCATGCGAGTGCACCATGAACACCTAGGGCTGTGGGAGAAGAAGCTTCTGAAAATCTCTTACTTGTTGGGCTTTGGGGGTTTCAGTGGACATTTGGATGCTGGAGGCACCAACTAGGAACCAAGTATGTTTATCATGTTTAGAAAAGCTAGATCAGAGCTGCACCACTTATGAGTCCATGCAAATAGATATAGCTCCATGGGGCGTCAAGTAAGAACATTTCTTCTTTATTATTTCATTCGTAAGGAGCTACAGCCAACACATTTCATCCTAATACACAGGACTTCTTCAGGGATGTAAATTTAAAAACATATAAATACGACATTTACAAACATAAAATGTACAACACCTACAACATTGATATATGCATATATAGAAGATGTTTAAAACATCAAATGAATCACATGTATACAGAAACTAATCACAACAGAAAAGCGCATATCAAACATTGATATAGGACCATTCCCAAAGTCAATCTCATGTCAAGATATTGATATGAGAATAAAAAACAGGTAACAAAGACCTTGATGACCATAATGCATTTGCAACAGGACAGAAAACAGGAAGAATGGACAGCAGCACAAAGAGAAAACCTATTTAAAAATGTGTTGAAACCAAAATGAGAAACAGAAAAGACAGGATAAGTGGAAACCTGCATAAGCGTTAATAAATGTCCTTCCCTAGAAGGTCGGTGCTGGGTCTATCACCTCAGAAACTCATAACCCCTATTAGTCACACACAGATTATGCCAATGTGACCCAGCGCTGGTATTTGTTTTTGGGGGCTTACCTGATTTGTGGATTGCTGAAGAATGGAACATGACAAATCGATTCCTTTTTTAAAAGAAACATTCTAAATAGGTTTATGTGAACTTGTGTTTAACTCTGTGGCTTGTTGGATCATTTGGGACTTTTGGAAAAAGGGTTTTATAAAATATCAGCAAGAGATGAAGAAAGAAGACAACAGGTTTAATTTTCAGGAAAATAATGTCCAAAATGGCAATTTAAATTGTTTATATAGACAAAACAGGAGAGCAATGTTGTAGATTATTATTTAATATTAATATTGTCCACGTAGTCTGAAGTTGCCATCTGTTTACTTTTCTTTAGAAATACAAAGATTCAAACTACCTGACAGTGATTGCACCGTTCTCATCTCCTGAAAACCTTGGGCCTGATTACAGGTTTGGCAGTAAGAGAACTGCAGTCACTTTTTGTCGTTCTGACCGCCCGCTTCGCCTGACAGTCCGAATACTTGCCAATGAAGAAAATCCACACCACTGGCTTCCAATCGTGTGGTCAGCCACTTGTACATTACTACACTGTTACAATGGCAATGTATGTTTTTCATAGGTGTAATACATATGTGTGTATTTTTAGATCTACATCGTGTACATATACACATATACATTTGCACTGTGGAAAACACCTACAAACAGTAATGTTCCTGCTTGATTCAGAAAGCTTAGGTATATTTACACTTTCTGTCTGTCTATATTCTATATATAACCACAAGAAATAAGTGTATCGATCCCCAAACCTATGCTCTCTCTTTCTATTAATAGATTGTATATAACTCCTTGTAAGCAGTCCCTTACTTCAGTTACAAGAGACAGGATGGTTGCAGGTATATCTGTACATATTGTAGTTTTTACTAAGTACTATTTTGTAATTCTGGTAGGACTTAGCAGGTTATGTGCCTATTCTCTTCTTTGTATTCAGGAGACACATAGAGACTGTCAGGGTACTCCATTCCTCACTGCGCTGACTCCATGGGTCCTGTGTTTTTCTTTTTTCCTTCCCCTCTTCCCTATTTCACTTTGGCTTGCTTTGACTTTGTTGGGTAGTGTCATTGGTGAATTTGGGATTTTTCTTCACTATCTCCCCTTCGCTCCTGCGGAAACACAAACTCTCACTCTTTGGGCCTCATTGTGAGTTTGACAGCGAAGGAGAGTGACCGCTCCACAAAGCCTGTGGTTAAATCGCCTGCAAAATCAGGAGTTTGTCCTGTTTGTGTTTGGTTCTTTGGCGTTCCCACTGTGGTGCCTATAAAATAGTCACTGCAATGGAACCTCAAAATCAATAGCTGCATGGCATCGACTGCTACTGTCAATGCCATGCAGGTACTGGGGTGCATGAACACGGGGGGGGGCACAACATGTGCTCCCCTGCATGAACTCCATGGCCTTGAGGCAACAGGGGGACCTATAAGATCCCATTTGTGTCCTCTCCCGTACAGTTTTCATGGCAGGCTCACTGCCATAAAAACTGTGACGGACAGGAACCTTGTAATATGGTATTGTGGTCTCAAGACCACCCCCAGGGATCTCTGATCCCTGGCCATTGCAGTGGTCCTGCGATGGCCCGACCACCCTGGCCAATAGAGTGGTCGGAACACCACCACTGCTGTGCCCACATGAGTCCACCAGACTCTTAACAAGGTCTTAGAGTAGATGCCAATGAACAGATTAGTATCCCTATTACCACTACTGGTATGCGTCTGGGAGATACTGGAACCCTGTTCTCTCTTGCCTCTTCCTCTGGAACAGGAACTCAAGTTATTCATGTTACTACCTCTCCTGCTGTTCCATTGGCACCTGCTGACAGTTTACAGGAGATCCCACAACCCTTTCTACGTTCATTGATCATTGCTTGTTGCACTTGATGTGCAAAGCCTCATGTTTCTCCACTGAACAGGCTAAAGAAGCATTTGTCTTATTGTACTTAGGGTAAACTACAGCTACATGGTCTATTCCTCTTGTTGAACGTAATGACACTTTGCTATATAATTACTCTGCTTTGAAAGATTAGTTGAGAAGACTTTTTGACCGACATTTAATTCATGCAATCTGTGGACACAGAGCTGTTGAATTTAAATCAAGGCTCTAAGGACTTCATGACTAATATGTCTAATTTTAATAGGCTCATTGCTGAAGCAGGTTGGTTAGAAGCCAAACTCAGTGCTTTATTCTATAAGGGACTAAAAGATGACCAATAGGATTTATTAGCCATAGACCCTCCTGAAACTTGTAGTGCTCTCATTGATCTAGTGGTAAAACTGGATCATAGATTAAATGAGTTACTTAGAGAGAAAGGGCACCCTGATAACAGAGTGCTACTGTTAGAAATGGGGGTCTCTAGTTGGCTGAGGTAGGTACCACTGTCCAAATAGGGACTGTTGCTTCTAGTCAGGCAAAGGAGGAAACACTCTTTAGATATCCGCCGCTCACCCCCTTGGTAGCTTGGCACAAGCAGTCAGGCTTATCAAAGGCAATGTGTAAAGTATTTGTACCAACACTCAGGTAATAAAGTGAAAACACCACAAACTGACTCAACACTAGTTTATAAAAAAAAGGTATTTAATCTAAACAACACAAGACCGAAATGACAAAAATGCAACATACACAGTTCAAGAATATGGTTGCAAAAGAGTTCTTAATGTTAGCATTGAAATAATCCACAATTGCGTGAAAAGTTCAGAGTTGCGTCATGTTTAGCCACAGTACCTTTGTTAGAGAAAAAAAGTGTTGCAACAAATATGGTCTGTATGGGGAGGAAGGCGATTACTTGTATGGATTCCGGTGCATAGGTTCCATAGGAAGTTTTCTCCTGCAAAGTCATGATGTGATGATTCTCGGGGGCAGCAATGATCTCTGGGGGGGCGATGCGCGGTCCAGCGGCGATCTTCCTCTCGCAGCTCCTCGGTGCTCTGCGACGACTCTCGCAGCGATGTGATGCAGTGATCTCACCCAGCGGCTACAGGCTCTACGAAAATGTTCGCAGCTGTGAAAATCTTCCCTCTAATGAAGGGTGCGACATCTTCAGGTAGCGGCGACAGGCGCTGGGACAATCTCGGTCTTTGTAGCGGCGGGAATTTTCTCGCTCTGCCGGGTTTGTGACAAAATTTGCAGAAAGTTCTTTAAAAGCGTGATTTCCAGCTCCCCAAAACAGGTACAACTTCCAGAGGCACCACAACTGGCCCAAGCACTCTAGGAAGGACAGAGCTCTCTCAGCAGAGCTCAGGGAAGCTGGAGGTGAAGCCCTTTTGTTCCTAGGACTTCAAAACAAGGAGCCAGCTCTTCCCAGGCCCTTGGAGATTCCTTCAAGCAAGGGGGCACAGCTCGAAGCAAAGTCCTTCACCTCTCCTTGGCAGCAAAGCAACTACGGGTCAGTCCAGCATAGCACAGCAGGACAGTATTCCTTCTTTAGTCTTCCAGTTTTCTCCTTGGCAGAGGTTCCTTCTTGGTTTCAGGATGATCTAATTTTCTTTAGTAAGGGGTCCTGTACTTATACCCCTAAAAGTCTTTGATCGCTTTGTGCAGGAGGGCTCTGAAATCGGTCTGAACCAGTTCTGGGTGTTCCTTGAGCACTTTGTTTTCCTGGCCTCTCCTTTCCTTTCGGGGAGAGGGGCAGGGTCGTCAGCCGCCCAGCAGGAGGTGGAGCCAGCATTGTGGAAGGCAGGCACAGCCCTATTCAGGCCCAGGTGCTATTCCCTCCCACCACTCAAGATGCTGATGCAGTCATTCAGCCTAGGGCTGACTCAGCCAGCCTCCCGGGGGCTCCATGCCTCTGTCACTCTCAAACCAGACAGTCAATTCACAAACAGGCCACGGCACACAGAAGGGTCAGACAAGAGAACAGCAACTTTCTAAAAGTGCTGTTCTCAAACACAGGATTTAATAACAACCGTTCCTAAAAGATGTGTTATTAAATTCTGAGTTTAGGAATACCAGACTTTTATGTCCTATCTTGCTCCTATGGGAAGATATGCTGGTAGCCACTGTAGCCAGCATACCCCATGATAGCCTATGGGGCAAGATAGCCTTGCAATAGTGAAAAATGGAAATGGCTGTAATTCACTATCAGAGCATGTCACCTGCACAAGTACATGTTCTACCTTTCACATACACTGCACCCTGCCCAAGGGGGTACCTCGGGCCTTCCATAGGGGTGACCAATGTGTACAGAAAGGGAAGGGATAGGCCTGGCCAATGGGGACACTGACCAGGAGTACATGGCAGTTCAAAGACTGCACACAGGCACTGCGGTGGCGGGCCTGAGACACCATTTTAGGGCTACTCATGTGGGTGGCACAATCTGTGCTGCAGGCCCACTAGTAGTATTTGTTATCACCAGCCCTGTCACACTCAGTGCACTTTACTAGTGACTTCTTGGTGACACAAATATGTCAATCATGGATAACCAATCACAATATCAATTTACACAGGGAGCACTTGCACTTTGACACTGAACAGCAGTGGCAAAGTGCCCAAGGCATCTAAACCAGCAAAAAACGAAATCCAGCACACCATCAAAAAGGATCACTGACAAAATTTCGACCTCCAAAATATCGACCTACAGAAATATCGAGTCTAAAATATCGAGGACAAGAATATTGACATCCGATCTACAACATGGTAAGTACAAAAATATCGAAAAAATAATATAGATGTTAAAAATATCGATGTTAAAAATATCGTTTTTTTCTTTTAAAATATAATTGTAAAATACATTAAATAACACTAATAAAAATAATATACATAGTTATAAGTATCTAATAATGTTTAAAATTAATAAATAATACATATATTATAATAATAATACATTAATTAAATATATACTGTAAATATATAATATATATGTTCTGAACAATACGTTGTAATAATTATTTTACTAACTTATAAATTATTAAAATATATTCTAATTTACAAATACATTTACAAACATAAAACAATAACATAAATAAAATGTACAAAACATAAAAAATTAAATATACTTTTAATATTTTTACAATTAATTATATAAAATGTTGGATAGCGTCGGGGTAAAAATTACTATTCCCACTCCAGAGAGTGCAACAGTAGGGAAAGCTTTGGATAGTGTAGAGGTAAAAATTACTATTCCCACTACAGAGAGTGCACAGTAGGGAAAGCGTTGGATAGCGTAGGAATATAAATTACTATTCCCACTCCACAGAGTGCAACAGTAGGGAAAGCGTTGGATAGCGTAGGAGTCAAAATTACTATTTCAACTCCAGAGAGTGCAACAGTAGGGAAAGCATTGGATAGCGTAGGGGTAAAAATTACTATTCCCACTCCAGAGAGTGCAACAGTAGGGAAAGCGTTGGATAGCGTAGGAGTAAAACTTACTATTCCGACTCCAGAGAGTGCATCAGTAGGGAAAGAGTTGGATAGCGTAGGAGTAAAAAATACCATTCCCACTCCAGAGAGTGCAACAGTAGGGAAAGCCTTGGATAGCGTAGGAGTAAAAATTACTATTCCTACTCCAGAGAGTGCAACAGTAGGGAAAGTGTTGGATAGCTTAGGGGTAACAATTACTATTCCCACTCCAGAGAGTGCAACAGTAGGGAAAGCGTTGGAGTAAAACTTACTATTCCCACTCCAGAGAGTGCATCAGTAGGGAAAGAGTTGGATAGCGTAGGAGTAAAAATTACTATTCCCACTCCAGAGAGTGCAACAGTAGGGAAAGCGTTGGATAGCATAGGGGTAAAAATTACTATTCCCACTCCAAAGAGTGCATCAGTAGGGTAAGCGTTGGATAGCGTAGGAGTATAAATTACTATTCCCACTCCACAGAGTGCAACAGTAGGGAAAACATTGGATAGCGTAGGAGTAAAAATTACTATTCCCACTCCAGAGAGTGCAACAGTAGGGAAAGCGTTGGATAGCGTAGGGGTGATAATTACTATTCCCACTCCAGAGAGTGCAACAGTAGGGAAAGCGTTGGATAGCGTAGGAGTAAAAATTACTATTCCCACTCCAGAGAGTGCATCAGTAGGGAAAGCATTGGATAGCATAGGAGTAAAAATTACTATTCCCACTCCAGAGAGTGCAACAGTAGGGAAAACGTTGGATAGCGTAGGAGTAAAAATTACTATTCCCACTCCAGAGAGTGCAACAGTAGGGAAAGCTTTAGATAGCGTAGGGATAAAAATTACTATTCCCACTCCAAAGAGTGCAACAGTAGGGAAAGCGTTGGATAGCGTAGGAGTAAAAATTACTATTCCCACTCCAGAGAGTGCATCAGTAGGGAACGCGTTGGATAGCGTAGGAGTAAAAATTACTATTCCCACTCCAGAGAGTGCAACAGTAGGGAAAGCGTTGGATAGCGTTGGGGTAACAATTACTATTCCCACTCCAGAGAGTGCAACATTAGGGAAAGCGCTGGATAGCGTAGGAGTAAAAATTACTATTTCCACTCCAGAGAGTGCATCAGTAGGGAAAGCGTTGGATAGCGGGAAGTCCATGAAACCTAATATCATTGGATGCTTTCATTGGTTATAGGGAACTTCCAGCTCAAGGTAAATTTAAACATCACTAGCTTAAGAGGGTGGAGGCTATGGCAGTTGGTAGCTCATTAGTGGAGTAGCATCCCTGGCGATAGCAGGGGAGACAGCAATCCAATGAAATAAAAAAAAACAGACTGACGATTTAATAGATTTAGCACCCCCAGACAAGGTTACAGATAACATACTTAATGGTAATGACAACAAATCTTTCTGAAAATACAACTCGAAGCAAATAGAGAAAAAGAAATAGAACATGTGATACAGAGAGAGTGAGAGAAGGAGAGAGAAAGAGAGAAGGAGAGAAAGGGAGAAATTTGAGAAAAGAGTAGTCTCACCAGCTAGTTTTGTCAATTCTGTATACTTATATCAGAAACGGGAATAGCCTCCAGTCAAGACTAAAATGCTTATTTTCTCAAAAAGGGCGAGTAATCCTGCATCCTCATTCCACCAGCTAATGCATTTAGGGCATCATGTACTATTAATGTAGTCATAAAAAGCGGTTGCAAATTGAGTGCTGCCTTTTGCAAAATGGAAGTATTTTGGGATCCGACATATACACAAAATAGGTCAGTTCAGAAAAAAAGGAATAGGTCATAATCAGATCTACTTCATGAATTTTAATGAGGTTGGTTGCAAATATGCCACTCCAAGTGGAGCCCGTCACAAAAATGGTGGCCTGCTGGGGTCAGCAGATCACCATGACTGTTCACTTTAATTAATGCATTAAATTGCAGCCAATTTTCTTTAAGGGATACAGGCCTGTGTTTAAAAAGAAACTTTATGTCTTTATGTTTTTTCTGTTTGTTTGGAGAGATGGAAATGATGGTGTTGTGGACCACTGTCTACTCCCCAGCAATCTTTTCTTTTTAACATTCAAAAAGGGGAGGGTCCCAAGGGGTCCCTGTGAGAAGTTGGCCTGGTATATGATGCTCACTAGCTCTAGTGATCACCTTGTACCATGCCAAGCAACCCTAATGATGATTGGTTGTAAGTCAACCTTATAGACCAGCTATCCTAGAGGTAGCGTGAACAAAGCAGTCTTAGGCTAAACTCTGTAAAGGAATGTGAAGCAAGCTGTTTTACCATATACAATCCCCTTGAATACCAAATGAAAGGACACCACACAGATATATATTAAAATATATATATATATATATTTATTTACTACAAGTATCCCCTATACTCTTTATGAGCACAGAAGCAAATGTGTTAAAACAAAACACTGTTTAAATATACAAAAGCTGCTCAATATGGATGAGCCCTAGGGGCCACCTAAACCATAAACTTAAATAGTGGTATAAGTACCAGTAATCGAAAAGGAAGTAGGCCTAGGGCCTTGGGAATCGCTGGAGCTGTTCGGGACTAGCAGTGACTAAGTCGGGAAAGGCCCACGGTACTCGGGTGCAGCGCTAAAAGCACACGCATACACCAATGCAAAGTCAATGGTGCGTAAAAAGTACAAAGTTACTGAAAAGGGAACCTTCCGGATGACCTAGAACCTACCAACTTGGAACAGAGACACTAGAGGTGTATTGCTACACAGGGTTACCTCACCCACAGGAAGCGGGTGCATATGTCTCAAAGTGTGTCGGGTTTCGTCGCGTTGGTCTATGGAGCCTGCAGATGAAGATGCTGCAGGCGGGTCGTCGAGGAGAGTTCTGGTGGATCCAAGGGTGGATCTGAAGAGGTGAAGACCTGAAAGCAGAGGGGACAATCTTCAAAGCCACTAGCCAGTGACTACCGTGGAACCAGGAGGGAACCAGGCGATGTTGGGTGCAAACAGGCGAAGAAGTGAAGATTGTCTCTTCAGCCACGTGGACACGAAGAGGTGGAGGGCATCCAGGCGTCGATCACGGGATGTCCTACAAAGTCTCTAGCTGATGGTGGTGTCGGCTTCTTGATCGGAGCAAACAGGCCTTGGCTAATGCAAGCCACGCAGGAAACGATGCAAGCTTCTCACTCGGACCAGCAAGGTCAGAGGGGGTGCTCCTTTTTACAGGAGCGAGGGCCAATCTGGAGCAACCAGACCAGCGGTGTTGATTTCGGATTTCGTCACCAAGATGGCCACTAGCCAACGGGCCAGTAACCGGGATGACGCGTCGAGTGGCAAAATGCAAAAGGGCCCCACGCAGATTATGGAGATGCTGGGGGGCTGATCTTCGGTCCAGATGCTGCTCGATGGTGGGGCTTCTCAAACCCCAAAGCACAGCGTCGAGGGTGCCTCGGGTGCTGCGCAGTCAGCTTCTCGTGACTCTTCCAATGAGATGTCCGGGAATCCAGGTCGTGTTGGGCTCTGGGCTCGGGCTCCGGCGGGAGGAAGCGGCAAAGCAGACGTCGAGTTGCTGGATGGTGCCTGTATTCGCAGGGTGGTCATTCCTTGGCCACAAGGGAGATGCACTTCAATCTTCTGTGCAGCAGAATGTCGAAGTCCAGTTTTCTTCTTAGTTTCAAGTCGAGTTCAGGATGATCTAAAGTCTTGGGACACAGCTCCTACTCTTATTCCAAATCTAGGGGCTGGATCACCTGCTAGGTCCCTCCTCTGGGTGGGACCAGGAAGGGGGGTGGTTACACCCCCTTTCCTTTGTCCAGCTCCGTGCGGCATGTTTTGATAAAGCCAAACCAAAGTTAGCAAGTAACCGCAAGGATTATAATGCACTTAAGAGTATATGGTAGGGCAATATCCCGGAACAGCTAAGAGAGTTGTTCCCGACAGCTGCAGACAGGCTCAGCTCGTGCCAGAGCACCATCTCACATGAAACCAAGCACTCTGCCTCCAGGATTGTTAAGGCCTGCCATAGGAGTGACTTATAGGTTACCATGTGTCCATGTATGTTAGATATAGATATACTTTATCTAAGTAAGAGGTGATTACACCAACTTACCCCAGCTGATTGATCAGCCAGTTGTGTCAAATATGAAGGCCAGGCCAGGGGTGGCATAATACATGCTGCAGCCTCTGGTAGGCCTTGGTTACACCTATGCCCTGGGGACCTAGGGTACAGTGTTACAGGGGCCTATAAGGGGAACCAATTCCAATTGTGCATGCACCTAAGGTACATGGAGTCCATTTTAAGGAGAGAGCAATTAGCCTGGGGCCCTGAATAGCAGGATCCCAGGCCAACTATGTCGAAAACCAGCTAAACACCAGGAAGAAAATTTGGGGGTAACCATAGTCAGATATTCACCTTCCTACACAACCCCCCCCCCCCAATCGAAAGGAGATAAGGCTATCTTTGACCAAGTAAGCCTATATTGCCTAAGTGGCCATATAAGGAGGAACCTGCACTGGCATGGTTACCACCTGGCTCATGGTCCACTAAGCAATCCCTCACCCTAAGGGTATCAGAGGGTCTCCACCATAGGGAATATCTACCTGTGGTGTGTTTTGGCAAAGTAAAAGGCTGGTGTTGAGATGGAGTACTGACGTGAGATTCCTCTGTAGGACTCAGCTTCCTCCAATCACTCTCCACCATGTAGTCCTTTCTTTCTTTGACTGAGTTGCACTGTGCTCTCAGGGTCAACCTCTGGCTACCTAAAGCTGGAGGCTGGGTCCCTTTGGTTGGCTTACTGGAAGGATAGTTCAGGTTTGGGTCCTTTGGGTCCCAGGTTTGGCAGTGCCCAACAATATCCTTCTGTGGGAGGTCCCTAACTAATTTTAAGGGGGATCCCTCAGGAGTTTTTAAAGTTTTCACCTGGCTAGGGATGCTAGCTTTGGTGCCCCTAATCTGATGATGGGGGTGCTTTACTTGACAGGGGGCCCTTTGGGGCTCACTGTCCTTCTTGTCCTCTGCAGCCCTGGGTCCTGTATATTTAGGTCTAGAAATGGAATGTCAGAGTGGCTCGTGGTCAAGGTGTAGGTTAGGCCACTACAATTGCTGTTGAGCCATTGGAGGAATTGGGGTAGTAATGCCTCAGAGTCTTTCCAAATCAGGAAAATGTCATCAATGTAACGCTTCCATAGGGCAATGCCACTATGGAAGGGGTTCGTTGGGACCAGGATGCGCCCACACTCCAGGCTGTCCATATACTAAATGGCCAGATTTGGGGCGAAAACCGCCCCCATAGATGTACCTTTGATCTGGCCATAGTAATGGCCATCGAAGAGGAAATAATTCTTGGTCAGGCATATTTCCAGCAACTGTAAGATGAACAGAGTGGGTGTTAGGTGTGGTCGGGGTCGTCTGTTAAGGACCTCTGTTAAGGACCTCTTGGATTACCAGCATGGAGTCATTCTGGGGTATGTTGGTGTACAATGATTCCACATCCAGGGTACAGAATACACTGGATGTGGAGTCATAGGGGGCTCCCTCTATCAGATTTATCATATGCATGCTATCCCTTATATAGCACTGGGTGGTGGGCACATAATCCTTGATAAAATGGTCCACAAAAAGGCCTAAGGGCTCTAGGACAGACCTGCAACCCGACACAATAGGCCGGCCGGTTGGGTGTTCTGTATTTTTGTGCACCTTGGGGAGCGTGTAGATCACTGGGGTGCGCGGCGATTTGGCATTTAGAAAGATATGTTCTTTTTGCTGAGAAAACCCAGCTCAAGTCTTTTCCCTCCCCTAGACTGCACCGACAAGGACTTTCCAGCCTTGGTAAGCCCTCAATATCACTTGCATGCTTCACCTGTTTATCACTTATCACCAGGCGCTAACTTTCCCTTTTACCCCATACAGATTGCGCATCCACCTCTCCATACTAGATTTGACGACAGGGATTATCTATACCCTGGTAAGCACACCGCGCCGGACCCGGCTAGGTTTTTCTTATTTTAGTAGGCTACGATGCCTGATGTTCATCCCTCACTGGTTTCTTTTTAGATCGCCAGACTTGCGTTCCCATGCACTATTAGTAAAGAACGCCAGCTTGCTTGCCTGACTCGGTAAGCTTTGTCTCAACTAGTGATCACGGCACCACGTCGTTATACCTTCGGTCATTTTCACGTCGCGCCTGTGCACTTTCGCCCATTCTCATGTCTAATTACTCGAATTGGATCGCAACGAGATCACGGCACTATGTTCACAAATTATCGGTCAATTTCACGTCGCACTTTCGCCTATTATTCACCCCCTGTACCGTGTGCACCTATATTGCGTGTCGAACACCCGATTACCTATTTCTCTTTTAATTAATTAACTTGCACTTTGGACATCCGTCCTGATCGTGACCCCTGAGCCCACACATGGGCACAACACTGCTGCATGCTGCATGAATCACCTTTCACACTGAGGAATGTATGGTGCTCATACCCACTCATTGACTTGACACCGTGTATATGTAACCATTGCAGCCCTTACCTGAATACCAGTACTGACATGTTTTTACCCTTGTATGTTTTTTCCTCCCAATTTTTCCTCATTACCTTCCCCGTTTCCTTTCTGTATCATTGTATTGGCATAAATTCTTCCCACATAGTGGGCTACAGTTGCATTGTTTTTCTTTAGGTAAATTATTTAATGTCCTGAGGATGAACCTTTACTAGACATGGTTCGAAACGTCGTCAACCTAAAACACTAAATGCATAGTGTAATAATGACTGTTTGCATGCATATGTGTTTCTGTTGGATAATCTGTTTATGACTTATGATAATCAGATGACCTTATTTTGCCTACCTACCTTGTTTTCTTCCTGTTTCCCTAGTGTGGAAGTCGGACATCGGCTGGTGTCCCACTTGTACCACATTGTATCGCAACTTTGATATTCCTGATTACTAGAAATTAAACTGTTCGGCTGGACAAAGAAAATATAGCACTATTTAGTCTATATTTATTGTGTTCTGATTCAACTCCTGTCTAGGGACCATTGTCTCTGTTAACTAGTATCTACCCAAGGTCCATAGCTTACTGCACCCTGTGTTCCCTTGTATTGTCTATATAGTCAGTTTTCCAATGGCCTACCTGTTTCTAGGTATGGCAATAAGGTTTCTTCTGGTTAGAGGAAGTGTTCTGGGACCTACCCCCCTCATTGGAGTTTTGGGGCCCTGGGGAAGTCTTCTCTTTGGATTTATCCCCACCTTTCTCTTGAGGATTGGCAGTCTCTTTCTTTTGGTCACCACCCTGGTTCTTGGGCCTGATCCTGGTTCTGACCCCTTTGTCTGCCCTCTTACCCAATTCTTGTGGAGAGGTCAGATCAGAGTCCACCAGGTGCTGATGTAGAAGCTGGTTTTGGCAATTATTTAAGATTTGCTCTCTCATCATCAAATTATACAATCCTGTATAGTCTGTAACCTTACTTCCCAGCAACCAGCCCTCCAGAGCCTTAGTGGCACATTCAACAAATTCAGACCAGTCCTGAGTCTGTGTCTACTGGGTCTCTCTGAACATTAACCTGTACTGTTCAGTGGTTAAGCCTAACCCATCAATCAGAGCACTCTTCAGGACCAGGTAGTTTCTAGAATTCCTATCACTAATTGTGAGGAGTCGGTCTCGGCCTCTACCTTCAAAGGAGAGCCACAAGATTGCTGCCCACTGCTCCTGAGGGATCTGCTGTACTTTGCAGGCTCTCTCAAGTGCAGTCATCCATTTGTGGATGTCATCCCCAGCTTTGTAGGGGGGCACAATCTTACTCAGGTTTCTATTGTCATAGGACCTGTCTTTATCCTTAGGGATGGTGCTGCCACAAGTGGATCCTAATCCACCCTCTCTAGGCTGTCTTGCTCTAGCAAGTTTCTCTTGGGCCAGGGCAACTTCTAATTCTCGCTTCTAGGTCCTAAGCTCAGCCTCTCTCATGTTGGCCTCATGTTCCCTCCTCTGAGGGGATGTCATTCTCCTTCTGGAGTGAATATGAGAACCTCTAGAAGCTTGGGAGGTGTTGGATTCACCTGAGTGATTCCGCCTCCTTTGCTCCTGGTTAAGTCCACTTGGGGGTCTGAATGGGTTTAACCCTGACTCAGTCCCAAATAGGCTTAAGTTAGCCTGGCTAAGCCCAATGGCTGGCACCTGACTATTTCTACCATCATCAGAATCACTGCTCTCCCCTTCTGTCTCTTCTTCCTCCTCATCCTCAGGCTGAGTATCTCCAGTGGTTTGGTCTTCCTCATCTATCTGGACAACAGGGACAGGGGTATCAGTATCATCATCTTCAGTGGGAGAGCCTCCTTCCACATTCCCTGTGGGGTCTGCTTTAGAGGTCTTTAGAGCTTCAGACTGGTCTAAAAGCTCTCTGAGGTGGTCTGTGGTAGGGGTTGGACCCGTCTTGAGACCTCTTAAGGTACACAGCTGCCTCAGTTCTTTAAAGTTTAACATAGCAAATTTGGATGGTGCCCTTGGAGGGTCACTCTCAACAGGGGCAGGTACAGTGGACCCCTCTTCTCCAGACATTGCTCTAGTGTGGGTTGATATGTTGCAATCTACCTACACTGGTGTTTACCTATTAAACGTATCTAGTATTTGTAGTCAGGGTGTGCTACTCCCTATCCTCTACAACAACTAAGTTCAGTAGAACTTAAGTATACTAGTCTTGTTTTATATGTACCTGGCAGGTACCTGTATGATCTTTCAAATGATATTTTCAAAGATTGTAATGGTAAAACAACAGCAAGCTCAAATCCCAACCGCTGCTCACTAATGTGAGAAGTTGGCCTGGTATATGATGCTCACTAGTTCTAGTGATCACCTTGTACCATGCCAAGCAGCCCTTATGATGATTGGTTGTAAGTCAACCTTATAGACCAGCTATCCTAGAGGTAGCGTGGACAAAGCAGTCTTAGGCTAAACTCTGTAAAGGAATGTGAAGCAAGCTGTTTTACCATATACAATCCCCTTGAATACCAAATGAAAGGACACCACACAGATATATATTAAAATATATATATATATATATTTATTTACTACAAGTATCCCCTATACTCTTTATGAGCACAGAAGCAAATGCGTTAAAACAAAACACTGTTTAAATATACAAAAGCTGCACAATATGGATGAGCCCTAGGGGCCACCTAAACCATATACTTAAATAGTGGTATAAGTACCATTAATCGAAAAGGAAGTAGGCCTAGGGCCTTGGGAATCGCTCGAGCTGTTTGGGACTAGCAGTGACTAAGTCGGAAAAGGCCCGCGGGACTCGGGTGCAGCGCTTAAAGCACACGCATACACCAATGCAAAGTCAATGGTGCGTAAAAAGTACAAAGTTACTGAAAAGTGAACCTTCCGGTTGACCTAGAACCTAGCAACTTGGAACATAGACACTAGAGGTGTATTGCTACACAGGAGCACCAGAGTGCCAGGGTTACCTCGCCCACAGGAAGCGGGAGCATATGTCTCAAAATGTGTTGTGTTTCATCGTGCTGGTCTATGGAGCCTGTAGATGAAGATGCTGCAGGCGGGTCGTCAAGGAGAGTTCCGGTGGATCCAAGGGTGGATCTGAAGAAGTGAAGACCTAAAAGCAGAGGGGACAATGTTCAAAGCCACTAGCCAGTGACTACCGTGGAACCAGGCGATGTCGGGTGCAAACAGGCGAAGAAGGGAAGATTGTCTCTGCAGCCACGTGAACACGAAGAGGTCGAGGATGTCCCAGCATGGATCACGAGCTGTCCCACAAGGGCTCTAGCTGATGGCGGTGTCGGCTTCTTGATCGGAGCAAACAGGCCTAGGCTAATGCAAGCCACGCAGGGAATGATGCAAGCTTCTCACTCGGACCTGCAAGGTTAGAGGGGGTGCTCCTTTTTACAGGAGCGAGGACAAGCTCGAAGCAACCAGACCAGTGGTGTTGATTTCAGATTTTGTTGCCAAGATGGCCACTAGCCAACGGGCCAGTAACCGGGATGACGCGTCGAGTGGCAAAATGCAAAAGGGCTCCATGCAGATCGTGAAGATGCTGGGGGCTGATCTTTGGTGCAGATGCTGCTCGATGGTGGGGCTTCTCAAACCCCAAAGCACAGTATCAAGGGTGCCTCGGGTGCTGCGCAGTCAGCTTCTCGTGAATCTTCCAAGATGGCCGGTCCTACGTCTCTCGGTGCCTCCACTGGTCTCTTCTTTTCAGGGACTGTGGATCGGGCTCTGAGATGTCTGGGAATCCAGGTCATGTTTGGCTCTGGGCTCGGGCTCCGGCAGGAGGCGGCAGCAAAGCAGATGTTGAGTTGTTGGATGGTGCCTGTATTCACAGGGTGGTCACTCCTTGGCCACAAGGGAGATGCTCTTCAGTCTTCTGTGCAGCAGAATGTCAAAGTCCAGTTTTCCTCTTAGTTTCAAGTCGAGTTCAGGGTGATCTGAAGTCTTGGGACATAGCTCCTACTCTTATTCCAAATCTAGGGGCCGGATCACCTGCTAGGTCCCTCCCCTGGGTGGGACCAGGAAGGGGGATGGTTACACCCCCTTTCCTTTGTCCAGATCCGCACCAGGACTAGGGCTGGAAAGCCCCAGCACCGGTTTGGACTGGCTTATGCACGGGGTCACCTTGTGTGCCCCAGGCATGTCTCATTGCATTCAGCCCTGTCCTACCCAGTACACAAAATCCTGTCTGGGGTGGTGCTTGCACCTCCCAAGGCAGGAAACCCTTTGTCCAAGCCTCCCTCGCTGGAAGGACTCCCAGCAGCAGGAGGTCAGACTTGTGTCTGTGGTGGCAGCATCCATTTTTTTATGCTGAGGCTCCAGTTAACTTTAACCGGGGTTTAGGTTATGTACATGTCGTGTCCCTCTAGAAGGGTGGAATGCTACCCCTGTAGCCAGAATTGGGTACAAGGTGAACCAGTTCCAAGGAGTCCATTTTAAGGAGAGAGCAATTAGCCTGGGGCCCTGAATAGCAGAATCCCAGGCCAACTAAGTCAGAAAACAGCTAAACACCAGGCAAAAAGTTTTGGGGTAACCATAGTCAGATATCCACCTTCCTACAGTCCCCTGTCCTTTTGCGAATATGCTTCCACCTCCTATGTGGTGTGTATAACATTTGAATATTTTGTAAATGGATTTCGGTCGCAAAACATTGATAAATAGCATCCCAATTTGGAATTTAAAAAGCATGCTTATTCAGTGCCCTTTCAAAGTACAGATTCGCTATTTAGTTTGAAACAAATTTTGCAATTTAGATATACACTTCTGATTTTTAATGATCAAAAACCCTTTGATTTACAGATTCGGCAGGTTTGAGAATGTTAAGTCCCCTGTATATGAGTCCAATAGCCATGACGGAGCAAAACACAGATTGTGTTCTGTTGACCCTAAAATAATATGCAAACAGAAAAGACCATTGGTCCCTGTGTGAGGCAACTGACACCGAACAGTCAAACTTTGGCCAAAATGCATGCCCCTTTTCTTGCCTAAATGCATTTAACATGTATGACAAACACACTGTTTCTAGCAGAGAAGTAAAAGCACAATAACCTTAAAATTTTGTTTTGTGCTATAGCTGGGAAACCACTAAATTGTTTGCTCAGTCATAATGTAGACAGTTAGTTATCAGAACTCATCATCAGCACTTCTTAGTCCACAATATAGTGCAGCTGTTTAAGATGTATTTTGCTATTACTTACATAGCACTTGGATTGTCACACAAATATGTTAGAGCACTCATGCTATTGCACTGTCAATATAAAGCTGCCAAAAGCTTTTCTTGATAGGCCTAGTTACATGTTTCGAAGAAAATGCTGTAGGATGTGACATTTAAGCAACACTGATCTGCACATAGCAACTCAGACCCATTGATCAGAATCGGCCATAGGTCTCTATCTTGCAGTATGAAGCACCTGAGAGGGAGAGCCTAACAAGGAAATTAACTTAGTAAATAACTTGATGGTGAATTTGAGTAATTCAATAAGGATATGAAAGTGAGACCCTTAAATAAAATACCTACATTTCGTACTAACTTAAAGACATGGGGGCAGATTTATAAAGGACTTGCGCCGCCGGTGCGTCACTTTTTCCCATGTTAAAATTGACGCACCGGCGGCGCAAGGCCTTCATAAATCTGCCCCTTGGTTCTTTCAAAGTCTACTAATGAGGTAAGAAATTGAGAATCTAAGGTAATGGCAGCTGAATCGCTGTCTAAACAGGAAATTGAGTTTCTATTTGCAGATTGCTTCTTGCATTATTTATTTTTGTTCCAACAATGTGCACACATCAAAAAATTGACAGAACAACTGATCTGCAAATAGGGCACCGGGTGTGGGGTGGATTGCTAGAGGAGATGGTCAAAGAGTGGGGCGTCAAAGGGTTTTTGTATAAATTCGAGGCAGAGACATTTTAAAAAAAAGTAAAATTGAAGACATTAAAGGCTGCACTGATTCTGTGGGTCAGAATTAGGAACACACTAGGAATAGGATACTATTCAGAGGGGGTGCCAATATGGGAATCGCAGGGCACGCCAGAATGTTTGCAAGACCAATTGAGTATTCCACTTAGGAGGGCCGGAATTGAGCTCTGGGAGGATGTCATGATGATGGAAGAGGTGGTGCCATGGGAAATATTGTGGGCAAAGACAGGGGGATCCCTCTCAAGGTTTAAGTATCTTCAGCTGTTGTCCTGGGGTGAGGCCAAAGGAATGATACTGAAGGTTCTTGGTACTTTGAAAAAAAATTACAGTATGAAACCCCAATGAAAAAGGAAGTATGCAACTGGTATCAAACATTGCTGACCTTTCAGGACCTTTACGTTTCTCTACAGAGTGGTTAAACCTTCAAACTTAAAAAGGAACCATGTTTTCACGGTCAACAGGCTCTATTGGTCGCCATATAAATTAGAAAAGTTTGCAACCGCTGTTCCCCCAAGATGTCACAGATGTGGTGCACTGAGCGCTGATGACAAACATATGTTTTATGAGTGCTCTCTACTAGAGGATTATTGGTCCACAGTGGAAAAGGCTATAAACGAAATTCTATGTGCTAGTATTAAAATAAGCTTACCAATAATAATGTTGGGAGTAGACGATATGCCAAGTTCGCCCCTTTCTTGGGATAAGCAGGCCCTGCTCTTCTGTTTGATTCTCCTTGCAAGGTGAGAAATTTAAAAAAATGGATAGAAGCAGCCCCACCCCTTGGGATAAATTGGTTCCAGGCGGTGAAAAGCATTTATAAAAAGGATACTGTCCTAGAGTCTAATTCACACTCCGAGATTTGGGAGGCTTTTCGGAACTGGAATAGCATAATAAGAACTTAGAAACTGAACTCTATCATTCGTATGATTACACCTGCGTGGACGTGCAACCAGGTAACTGGATGGGCTTGTACGCAGGACTCGAGGTATTGCAAAAAGTCTGGCGAGGTACAGAACGAATGGCAGGCTGGAATTTGCATATAATGGTTGTATGATGACAAAAACATTGTAGGCCCATCAGTGACAGGAAAAACCAGGGCAGGGCCACCCCCCTTGGCTTTGACGTTAGCAGCACTATCGATTTACTTTCTGGTAAGACCCTCTTGCCTATCTTTTGTTCCTCACTTTCATTTTTTTGTGGCTTGGAATCGGACATTTACCAAAGCATTTGCCTTGATACCTGTTTTTCTCCCAAAACTTTATTCGACATGGAATTTAAACGCAACACAGTTGGGAGACTTTTTGGAACAGTTGGTCATTCCTTCAAATACCATTTATGGTGTGAGACTGTCTTGCAATCTTTATTTTATTTATTGTACGCAGCGAGGGGGTGTATACTCTAAACCTTATATTGCCATAGGGGTCTTAATAAAAGGGGCCTGACAGTCAGTTTTAAAAGCATTTATATCCACTGTCTTTGGAACCTTACTTTATTCTATACCTTTATGTTATTTTTTGAAAAGGAAATAGTACATTACTAAGTGATTGAGCGAGGTGGAGACTCTGCAGGAGAAGGATTCCCTTGTGAGAATTCCACCTATTATTGTACTAATACGAAAACTCAATGCAAGTCCCCAGAATAAAATTAACCTAAGACCAGGTGAAACATGTGCAACTATAGAGATCCCATCCCCTGGAAACAGCTATTCCACAGTTAGCACCAACATTGCCCTCCGAAACAGAAACTGATATAGAAAGATTACAGATAGACAAAATCCTCTGCCTCAGAAGGCCCAAATTGCACTGATAGAGGCAAGGAGGCTACACCGACAAGTGTGTGTTCAAATAGGTACTCATTACGAGCCTCCATATCAACGCCAAATGGTGGGCCTGCTCATCCGCTAATCCATATTTTGACTTCAATCCCATCTTCAAATGACAATAAACAGCAGGTTCAAATGTCACTAACCCCTGGTTCTCTGAGTGAGCCCATAACATCGGCTCACATGGTTAAAACCAATACTAGTGCTCAGTTACTAATAAAGCTAATGCAGAGGTTAGATGCCCTAATAGAGGAAGTTACCACCCTTAAAATACTAATTAGGTATCTCACATATCAAGGCAAGATGGAGAGGCAACTGGTCATAGAAGAGGTGAAAGGCCATAGGAAGAAGTTACAGGATGACCCTAAGGTAGTCAAAATCACCAAACATAGGACACAGCCCTATAGTCATACAACTAAATTGGTAAGGAATTCTAACACCGACATACAAGATCTGGATCATGTAGTTGGAAAAATCTGTGAGGGGAGTAACTCGGTCATAATAGGAGGAAAGTTGGAGAGAGGGGATGTGCGGAGAGTATGCTGAATGTTGGACAAAATTATATTGATAACTGTGGTGACTGGGATCAGTGGGGGCAGGACTAACCTAGGCCGCAGGATTGGGCCTTACTAATCAAATAAACAGAGACACACACTTGCTACTAGATATTGGGTCGAGGACCACGAGCGGTCTCTCGCCATTTTATTCATACCCTCGGGGTGCGTGCATGTGTGGCATGAGTGGACGTGCCTGGAGGCTCCGTCATTCCATCCCTCAAACCTTTTGGATACACAGACTCCTCTCCGGGGAGGACTCAGATCTTTCAGTCTCTGGCTAGGGGTCGGATTTGGCCGGAGGCCATACTTCTGGTTCCGGGAGTTCTTGCTTGCTTCCGACCCCCAGGATCCTCTACGGGGACAGTCTCACACTCTGCAGGACCCTTCCTCGTTGCTGTCATTTCTGGTTCTCTCTGAGGTTGTGATTGTGTTTCCTCCTGTTTGCTCTGTGAGGTCTCCCTGGAGACCGTCCCTTCTCCACACTCCAGCTCTTTTATCGGTTAATAAACAGCTCCCCGATCCCTGGGGACTCTTTTAAACCAGGAAACATTTCGTGTGACCACCCTAGTACCTCGCGTGGTGGACACCATGGTTCCTTGGGTGTTGACCACCTTCCACACTTCAGGCTCGTAGGCAGTGCGATATTTCCAGTTCGGGTAACTTTCTTTCATTATCACTCTGTCCCCAACTACAATGTTCATTGGTTGGGCTCTTTGAGCCTGACTCGCTTTGTCGTTAGACAACTTCCTTCTCCCTTGAGTAGCGTTCTGGTCCAGTTCCGGGGGACTCCACGAAGGGTCAGCTGGTACGCAGTCTCTGGGGACCTTTCGGAACAGCAGGTGTGCTGGGGCCACCGGGTGGTGCAGTGTGGAGTTTGGCGATAGGCACTGAGGAACTGTGCGAGGCATTGTTCGGCATCTTCACCCTTCTCTACCCCGAATCGAAGGGCCCAGTTCAAGGTTCGCATAAACCGCTCCATCTCTCCATTTGCCTGGGGCAACAGTGGGGTGCTTTTCCTGTGCCTGATGCCACGGGAAGCCAGATAGGACTGGAACTCTCTGCCCTGGAAGGGTGGTCCGTTATCTGACCGGATTTCTTCGGGCAGACCCATCATTGCGAATGTGCGATCCATTACCGCTTTGACATGGGAGAACTCCGTCGAGGGTACTACTTCTACCACGGGGAACCGTGAATGCAAGGCGATGAGCCCCAGGGTGTTCCGTCCATCTGGAAACGATCCAAAATCAATGCTCAGCTTAGACCAGGGATCCGGACACAGGTCTTCGGTGATTACAGGGTGTGGCACCGGGTCTCCGCTTGTGATGTTGCATGAGTGACAGTTACGCACCATTTCTTCCACCATAGCATCCATCCCTGGGAACCACACTTTGCTTCTGAGCCTGGCCTTGGTCTTGGATGCCCCTTGGTGGCCTTGATGCGCCAGGCAGATCACTTCTTTCTGCAGGCTTGTCGGTATCACAAGGGACATTCCTTGGAGTACCACCCCGTGAGGGCCTTCGCTTAGCTCACTCTGAGCTCTCCACATTTGCTGTCGAAAGCATTGCTCTTCTGCCATGAGAGAGCTGACGCCATCCAGAAAGTGTTGCCAGTTTCGATTGGTCAGCATGTTCTTCACTCTCGCGAGGAATTCATCAGATTCTGTGGCTTTCCCCACGTCTTCCAGCGTGAGTGTGACAGGACATCTGAACAAATTCTTCAACATCATCGACATCCTCCGTCATGAGAGACGGTATGTCCGCGCCAGGATGGCGTGACAGGAAGTCAGCTGAATTGTCGCCCCTATTTGGAAATACACCTCGAAGCGGTAAGTCTACAGCTCTACAGCCCATCGCTCAATCCAAGGAGGTGCAAGCCTGGCAGTACCGGCGAAGAGTGGGACAAGAGGCTTGTGGTCCTTGATCACCCAAAACTCATGGCCGTCGAGGTATAGATGGACGTGCTGGCACGCCCACTTTATAGCCAGCACCTCTCGTTCGATTTGAGCACACCCCATCTCTGTGGCAGTCAGTGCCCGACTGGTATAGGCGGTGGGTACCCAGTCTCTCGACTCCATTTCCTGCCTGATGACAGCTCCCAGGCCGACAGGGCTAGCATCTACCACGACCTCTGTGCATCTGCTCGGGCAGAAGTACGCCATTACTCGATCGTCGATGAGGGCATCCTTGACCGCCTGAAATGCCACATCTTCCTTGGCGGACCAGGTCCATGGTTGTCCTGCTTTCGTTAGGACCCGAAGTGGTTCGGAGATGGACGCGAGGTTGGGGATGAAGTGGCCACAATATGTGGCCACCCACAAGAAGCTTTGGACTTCGGTGGCCGTTGTAGGTCTCGGTGCTGACCGGATGGCCTCAGCCTTCCTTGGGTCGACACGCAACCCATCCCAGGAAAAGATGTAGCCGAAAAAATCTACTGACGCCTGGTAAAAGGAGCACTTCGCTCGGTGCAGGGTGAGTCCGTTGTCCGCCAGATGTTGCAAGGTGGCTCTGAGGTGCGTATAGTGGTCTTCGAGGGTCCTGGAGAATACGAGTATGTCGTTGCTTAAATTAATTACTCCCGCCAGCCAAGAGAGCATCTCTCTTATGGCGCTTTGGAACACCTCCGCTGCTGATGAGATGCCGAAACTTAGCATTTTGAAGCAGCGTAGACCAACGTGTGTGGAAAACGTGGTAATATTTCGGCTGTCAGGCTGGAGCTCTAGTGGTGATACCCCACATTGAGTTCCAGCTTGGTGAACCATCTGGCACCATTTAAGTCAGCAACAATGTCATCCATTGTAGGTGTGAGATAACGCTCTCTCTTCACGGCTTTGTTCGGTAAGCGCATATCGATGCATAGTCCAATGGTTCCTGGTCGTTTCGGCTTCGGGGCGACGATGAGGGGTGAGACTGACGGCGCTGGGCCCGACTCCTTTTCAATCACCCCCAGTTCCTCAAGCTTCCAGAGTTCTTCCACTACCAGCCGCATGTGGAACGGCACCCTCAGGTGCCTCAGCGCCATGGGCCTGACCGTGTGGTCCACGTGCAGCTTGAAGGTTTTCCCCTTGAGGCAGCCTAAGCCCTTGAACAGCATGGAGAAGTCATGTGGAACGGCACCCTCAGGTGCCTCAGCGCCATGGGCCTGACCGTGTGGTCCACATGCAGCTTGAAGGTTTCCCCCTTGAGGCAGCCTAAGCCCTTGAACAGCATGGAGAAGTCCTTGAGCATTTCACGTGGGTGCAACTCGTGTACCTGGTAGGCAAAGAATACCAGCTCTATGTCTTCTGCCATGTGGCAACTGAGGAGTGTTCCTCTTTTCCCCTCCGCGACATGGAATCTCGTGTTCAGACTCCGGCCATCACTGGTGATCTCCACGTCCATGACCCCTCGCAGAGGGAGTGGCTCATCACTGTCGTATCTGTATATCTTTTCTCTGGACGGCAGGAGGGGTGGGCGAGGTACCAGCTTCTCGTATTGGATGCTGTTCATCACGTTGACTGATGCCCCGGTGTCTATCAGAGCATGCACTGGGGAACCTGCTACAGTGATGTTGCACATGGGCGGTGCCGTCTTCTGGAACCGTCTCTTCCAACGACCGATATGAAGAACACATCATCGTCATCCCCTTTAAGGTGGAAATTTGATCGTGAGTAGTCACTACAGGGGCCTGGATACTCCAAAGTCTATTGTCGCACCCCCTGTGCAAGTCCGCACGGGCCGGGGTGTTGCCCCGCCTGCTACCACTCTGGAAAACTTTAGCAAAATGGTTGTGCTTGCCGCACTGCGAGCACGTTTTTCCTCTTGCAAGACATTTGCCTCCTGGGATGATCCATGCCGCAGTTGCCGCTCATGGAGGTCTGCGGGGCCCTCGTGCCTCCTCTGGACTGTTGAGGCTGGCTGCGGATCACATCTACCTTCTCCTCCTTGACTGTGGGCGTCCGCTGTGCCACCGAAGGACCATTCAGAGCCGCTTCCATCTCGTCTGCCCGGGCCTTGGATAGCTCGTGAAGAGCATGTAACACCGCACCTGCACGTCCGTTCCAGTGTAGCAAAGGCGAGGAAAAGAAGTTGTAATTTTTCAAATTACTACCATGACTAGTAACAGTAGTTTGCAAGCACAGCATATATCCTGCGATTACGGGGGCCACTTACTACCTCCATTAATAATTTTATTACAACTCTGTCATTCATGTGTGGCCTATCACTGTTCACTCAATAAAAAACAAAGCACCTAAAGTCAAATATCCTGTGAAGGGATAGATAATCATATTATTTATCTTCTTCATTTTCCTTTTCTAGTAGTCAATGGCACTGCAGGGTGAAAGTTAAATTAATTAAGCAGTAGCCCTTGTAACAGAGTATGGCCAGTGACGCATGTAATAGAAAAGAAAGAGCTTCACTACCTGCATGTACTAGAGTGGTACAGTAACGCAAGTCTGTGTCATCATGGCTTGCATCTGTTTTTCTCGGCTGCAAGTTGACTGCGCTGGCATTATGCCGGCTTCCAGAAGTTTACATACCAATTTTGCTAAACAAGAGAGAAGAAGAAGAAGACTGGTGTACTGTCTGAGTCTAATGTAGTGTGTCCATATAGTGCTACTAGAATTGATTCCTGGAACTCCCACGAATTTTAGAGCAGAGGCTGATGAAGTGGGAGGTTAGATAGATACAGGCCACAAATGTTATGTACTGTGCTTGCAAATTGCTAGTGCTATTGTGACACAACTTTCTGCTGAATTACTTTGTGTTAATCTTAAAGAGAATTGGTTAAAGTATGTTTTTCTTTCTTCATATAGATGCTCCTTCCAAACTAACACGGAAAGAGCTGGCTAGATGGGCCCGGCAAAGGAAGCTGGAGGCGATTGTCGCCGAATATCGGCGGCTGGTGGCCTAGGAGGAGGAGGACTCACAGTCTCAGTCCACAACATCCACCACGACAGCTGCATCCTCCTCCACGCAATCTGGGTCAGCCAGTCAGCGTAAGCCTCCAGCGGTACGGAGTCGTGGTACCGCAGCCACCCGCCACCGCCAAGCAACCAAAAAATCAGCTGCCCCACACAGCAGGTGCAAGGCACGAATCAACCGCCTAACCCTCAGGGTGTCCAACCTTGAGCAGGAGATGGAGAGAGTTAAAACCCTGCTCAAGTAGAACCACCGCAGGGAGCAACTGGACCACCGGGCCAAAGGACACTGCCGGCGGCAGTAGAGGAGGAGAGACTGTCCCTTGCCTCTTTTTTAAAGACTTTTGGGGGGGGTGGGAATTGGGAGTTGGGTTTTTTGGACTTTGGGGACTTTTTATTTCACGGACATTCTTTGGGGTTAGGGAGGGGGGTGGGTCAGGTCTTGCGGGATAGTTTATTTTTGTTAGGGATAAAAATAATTATTTACTTTCAACTTAAACATAGCATACACGTTTTTACTGTTTTGCGGGGAAGGCGGGGGGTTAACTGTATGTTTGTTTTCCTGAAACTTAACTGGCTGCTTGATTCAAATTGTCTAAGTAATCGCCGAAATGTTTACAAAAGTAAGTGCCACTCATAGAGTTAGTGAATTCAATTGTCCTACTACTTTACTAGTGCTATCGTCAGTCTCTCTTCTCTCCTCCTTCTCCATTACTCTTCCTCCCCCAAACGCTTATCTTACCTGTGATTCATGTTTGAAAATAGGGCTAGGAACAGGGCTTACTGCATGGCAAATGGCGATTAAGTTTGGCAATCCTGGGTGGAAGAAATTGCATTGTTGTGGTAGTAGAAGTGGTGGTACACAGTGGCAGTAGCAGCATATGAAAAAAAAGAAAATGAAACCTTGAGTGGCCTGAGCGGAGCATTAGAACAGTATGATAGATAGCACAGTACACATAAATAGTGCCATAATTTAGCCTAACAAATGCTAAGGTTTTCATAGTATAACTACTAGTAGTGTGGAGTTTGGCTTTGGCTAGTATAAGAAATAGTACTGAAGGTGTAGGACACAGCAGCGTAATCATTTGCCACGTGTAGAAGGAGGATGTTCTTGATGATCAATCCATGGGTCTGTGTCAAGCTGATATCCTTGGATTCCTTCACCAGCCTTGAAATTGATTTTCTGTTGCTTTGACCTTATCCTGCCCAGCAAGTCTGTGGAATTATTGTTGTCATTTAGTCACACCTTAATGAAAACCACACAGCCCGGGGGAAGAGAGTTAGGCTTTGAAAATTGGGTGTGAATGGGGTCTTTTGGGAAAGTTTTGTGGAGAGAGGAAAAAAAAACACAGCATGGACAAACAACAAATGAAGATAAACAAATCTTTGGCTACGAAGATATCCATAAATCTTTTAAGGGACATAAAGGAAGTGCATGCACTACTGCATGCATGAAGTTTATTGCTAAATGGATGGTTAGGTTACTTAAACTAAGAAGTACTTTCTACAACTTACTAACTATGAAGAAACAATGTGACAGTACAGGGCTTCAGTAATTACGTAATTTCACTTGCCTATCTGCCCTCAGAGAGAATAAACAACACTTAGTACATGAAATTAGTTTTAAAAATAGCAAAGAAAAACATATACAATGGCTGGAGGGATGAATTTAAAGCAGAGAGCAAACAAATGCACAGTGTCACACTCATAGAAGTTCACAAAAATAACATTATTTAAAAGATAAGGAGAAGTAAAGAGGATACTGTAACTGTATGCTGTAGTTGTCCTGTTGAATTTGGGAAGTTGTGTGCATCAAGCCATTCCTCTTATTCACAATACTCTTCCATTTCATTTGACGCTCCGTCGATCAATCTTGGTGACCATAAACACTGTCCACTGCCTGCCTGGCGGATGCGGAATTGCGCATCGCTAATGATAAGCCTGAGTTAACTGTTTTTCCAATTGCACAGGGTAAAAGCCGGCCTGTAATTGTTGATGGAAAAACAGGAAGTGATATTAAAACACCATTGAGAAAATAATATAAGGTACGCTGTGTAGTGCAAAAATAACACTTTCAGTTTCACAGAGGCGATAGTATTACATACAAGCATCATTTCGAAAGTGCGTACTCTGAGTCTTCTTTTCAAGGATAGTAATTATTAGTATGGGCGAATTGTGCGGATCTGCGGTCCAAGAATTTGCGTGAAATCGCAAAACAAAACGCGAATTTTGCCACAAACTCACGATTTTTTTTTCAATTTCCATAACTATTACTGGAGTACTCTCTACTGGCTAATCCAGTAAGTGCTACCTCATTGGATAAATTTATATTGCTTTTCCTACACTACAGCTGCGAAAAGTGCCAATAGAGTTTTCTCCAGTGACATCTGCAATACTGCTATCCCACAAGAGGCCTAAGTTAAAATCATGCTAAAACGCACCCTGAAACTATGCCCAAAACACCCCTTTTCCACCATGTATTTTCTTCAAACCACTTGCAATCAAAATAAGACCTTCCCAGCAGTGCTCCCAGACCCCTAAATCCACTCCCAAAAATCTATAACACCCCCAAATATCTCCCCAAAAAACATGCAATACTGCTATCCCACAAGAGGCCTAAGTTAAAATCGTGCCAAAATGCACCCTGAAACTAAGCTCAAAACACCCCTTTTCCAATATGGATTTTCTTCAAACCACTTGCAATCAAAATTAGACCTTCCCAGCAGTGCTCCCAGACCCCTAAACCCACTCCCAAAAATCTAGAACACCCCAAATAGCCTCCAAAAACATGCAATGTTGCTACCTTGTACCCCTTTTCCACCATGGATTTTCTTCAAACCACATGCAATCAAAACTAGACCTTCCCACTGTGCCTCCCAGACCTCTAAACCCACTCCCAAAAATCTAGAACACCCATAATAGCCCGCAAAAACATGCGATACTGCTATCCCCAAAGAGGCCTAAGTTAAAATCGTGCCAAAACGCACCATGAAACTAGGCCCAAAAAACCCCTTTTCCACCATGGATTTTCTTCAAACCACTTGAAATCAACATTAGACCTTCCCAGCAGTGCTCCCAGACCATAAACTCACTCCCACAAATGTAGAACATCCCCAAATAGCCCCTCAAAAAACATGAAATACTGCTATCCCCCAAGAGCCCCATGTTGAAATCGTGCCAAAACGCACCCTGAAACTAGGCACAAAACACCCCTTTTCCACCATGGATTTTCTTAAAACCCCTTGCAATCAAAATAAGACCTTCTCAGCAGTGCTCCCAGACCCCTAAACCCATTCCAAAAAATCTAGAACACCCCCAAATAGCCCCCCAAAAACATGCAATACTGCTATCCCCAAGAGGCCAAATTTAAAATCGTGCCAAAACGCACCCTGAAACTAGGCCCAAAACACCGCTTTTCCACCATGAAATTTCTTCAAACCATTTACAATCAAAATTAGACCTTCCCAGCAGTGCTCCCAGACCCCTAAACCCACTCCCAAAAATCTATAACACCCCCAAATAGCCCCGTAAAAACATGCAATACTGCTATCCCCCAAGAGGCCTAAGTTAAAATTGTGCCAAAACGCACCCTGAGCTAGGCCTAAAACACCCCTTTTCCAATATGGATTTTCTTCAAACCACTTGCAAATAAAATTAGATCTTCCCAGCAGTGCTCCAAGACCCCTAAACCCACTCCCAAAAATCTAGAGCACCCCCAAATAGCCCCCAAAAACACGCAATACTGCCACCTCGCACCCCTTTTCCACCATGGATTTTACTCAAACCACTTGCAATCAAAATTAGAACTTCCCACTGTGTCTCCCAGACCCCAAAACCCACTCCCAAAAACCTAGAACACCCCTAAATAGCCTCTCAAAACATGCAATACTGCTATCCAACCAAGAGGCCTAAGTTAAAATCGTGCCAAAATGCACCCTGAAACTAGGCACAAAACACCCCTTTTCCACCATGGATATTCTTCAAACCACTTGCAATCAAAATTAGATATTCCCAGCAGTGTTCCCAGACCCCTAAACCCACTCCCAAAAATCTAGAACACCCCCAAATAGCCCCCAAAAACATGCGATACTGCTATCCCCTAAGAGGCCTAAGTTATAATCGTGCCAAAACGCACCCTGAAACTAGGCCCAAAAAACAACTTTTCCACCATGGATTTTCTTCAAACCACTTGCAATCAAAATTAGACCTTCCAAGCAGTGCTCCCAGACCCCTAAACCCATCCCCAAATATCTAGAAGACCCCCAAACCCCAAAAAACATGCAATACTGCTATCCCCCAAGAGGCCTAAGTTGAAATCGTGTCAAAACGCACCCTGAAACTAGGCCCAAAACACTGCTTTTCCACCATGGAATTTCTTCAAACCACTTGCAATCAAAATTAGACCTCCCCACCGTGCCTCCCAGCTCCCTAAACCCACTCTCAAAAATCTAGAACACCCCCAAATACTTCCCCAAAAACATCCAATACTGATATCCCTCAAGAGGCCTAAGTTAAAATCTTGCTAAAGCGCACCCAGAAACTAGGCCCAAAAAACCCATTTTCCACCATGGATTTTCTTCAAACCACTTGCAATCAAAATTAGACCTTCCCACCGTGCCTCCCAGACCTCTAAACCAACTCCCAAAAATCTAGAACACCCACAATAGCCCGCAAAAACATGCGATACTGCTATCACCCAAGAGGCCAAATTTAAAATCGTGCTAAAACGCACCCTTAAACAAGGCCCAAAACACCCCTTTTCCACCATGAAATTTCTTCAAACCATTTACAATCAAAATTAGACCTTCCCACTGTGCCTCCCAAACCCCTAACTCCACTCTCAAAAATCTAGAACACCCCCAAATACTCCCCCAAAAACATCCGATACTGCTATCCCCCAAGAGGCCTACGTTAAAATCTTGCTAAAACGCACCCTGAAACTAGGTCCAAAACACCCCTTTTCCACCATGGATTTTCTTAAAGCCACTTGCAATTAAAAATTACACCTTCTCAGCAGTGCTCCCAGACCCCTAAACTCACTCCTTAAAATCTAGAACACCCCCAAATAGCCCCCTAAAAACATGCGATACTGCTATCCCCCAAGAGGCCTAAGTTAAAATTGTGACAAAATGCACCCTGAGCTAGGCCTAAAACACCCCTTTTCCAATATGGATTTTCTTCAAACCACTTGCAAATAAAATTATATCTTCCCAGCAGTGCTCCAAGACCCCTAAACCCACTCCCAAAAATCTAGAGCACCCCCAAATAGCCCCCCCAAAACACGCAATACTGCTACCTTGCACCCCTTTTCCACCATGGACTTTACTCAAACCACTTGCAATCAAAATTAGACCTTCCCACCGTGTCTCCCAGACCCCAAAACCCAATCCCAAAAACCTAGAACACCCCTAAATAGCCTCTCAAAACATGCAATACTGCTATCCAACCAAGAGGCCTAAGTTAAAATCGTGTCAAAACGCACCCTGAAAGTAGGCCCAAAACACCCCTTTTCCACCATGGATATTCTTTAAACCACTTGCAATCAAAATTATATATTCCCAGCAGTGTTCCCAGACCCCTAAACCCACTCCAAAAAATGTAGAACACCCCCAAATTGCCCCCAAAAACATGCAATACTGCTATCCCCTAAGAGGCCTAAGTTATAATCGTGCCAAAACGTACCCTAAAACTAGGCCCAAAACACACCTTTTCCACCATGGATTTTCTTCAAACCACTTGCAATCAATATTAGACATTCCCAGCAGTGCTCCCAGACCCCTAAACCCATCCCCAAAAATCTAGAAGACCCCCAAACTCTAAAAAACATGCAATACTGCTATCCCCCAAGAGGCCTAAGTTGAAATCGTGTCAAAATGCACCCTGAAACTAGGCCCAAAACACTGCTTTTCCACCATGGAATTTCTTCAAACCACTTGCAATCAAAATTAGACCTTCCCACCATGCCTCCCAGCTCCCTAAACCCACTCCTAAAAATCTAGAACACCCCCAAATACTTCCCCAAAAACATCCAATACTGCTATCCCCCAAGAGGCCTAAGTTAAAATCTTGCTAAAGCGCACCCAGAAACTAGGCCCAAAAAAACCCTTTTCCACAATGGATTTTCTTCAAACCACTTGCAATCAAAATTAGACCTTCCCACCGTGCCTCCCAGACCCCTAAACCCACTCCCAAAAATCTTGAACACCCCCAAATAGCCCCCCAAACACATGCGATACTGCTATCACCCAGGAGGCCTAAGTTAAAATCATGCTAAAACACACCCTGAAACTATGCCAAAAACGCCCCTTTTCGACTATGGATTTTCTTCAAACCACTTGGAATTAAAAATTAGACCTTCCCAGCAGTGCTCCCAGGCCCCTAAACCCACTCCCAAAAATCTAGAACACCCCCAAATAGCCCCCCAAATACATGCAATAATGCTATCCCCCAAGAGGCATAGGCTAAAATAGTGCCAAAACGCACCCTAAAACTAGGCCCAAAACACTCCTTTTCCACCATGGATTTTCTTAAATCCACTTACAATTAAAATTTAGACCTTAACAGCAGTGCTCCCAGACCCCTAAACCAACTCCCAAAAATCTAGAACACCCCCAAATAGCCCCCCAAAAATATGCAATACTGCTATCCCCCAAGAGGCCTAAGTTAAAATCGTGCCAAAACGCACCCTGAAACTATGCCCAAAACACCGCTTTTCCACCATGTATTTTCTTCAAACCACTTGCAATTAAAAATTAAACCTTCCCAGCAGTGCTCCCAGACCCCTAAACCCACTCCCAAAAATCTAGAACACCCCCAAATAGCCCCCCAAATACATGCGATAATGCTATCCCCCAAGAGGCATAGGCTAAACTAGTTTCAAAACGCACCCTGAAACTAGGCCCAAAACACCCCTTTTCCACCATGGATTTTCTTAAATCCACTTACAATTAAAATTTGGACCGTACCAGCAGTGCTCCCAGACCCCTAAACCAACTCCCAAAAATCTAGAATACCCCCAAATAGCCCCCCAAACACATGCGATACTGCTATCCCCCAAGAGGCCTAAGTTAAAATCATGCTAAAACACACCCTGAAACTATGCCCAAAACACCCCTTTTCCACAATGGATTTTCTTCAAACCACTTGCAATTAAAAATTAGACCTTTCCAGCAGTGTTCCCAGACCCCTAAACCAACTCCCAAAAATCTAGAAAAACCCCAAATAGCACCCCATAAACATGCGATACTGCTATCCCCCAAGAGGCTTAAGTTAAAATCATGCTAAAACACACCCTGAAACTATGCCCAAAACACTCCTTTTTTACCACGGATTTTCTTCAAACCTCTTGCATTTAAAATTTTGACCTTCCCAGCAGTGCTCCCAGGCCCCTAAACCTATCCCCAAAAATCTAGAACACCCCCAAACCCTCCAAAACATGCGAGACTGCTATCCCCCAAGAGGCCTAAGGTAAAATTGTGCCAAAATGCACCCTGAAACTAGGCCCAAAACATCGCTTTTCCACCATGGAATTTCTTCAAACCACTTTCAATCAAAATAAGACCTTCCCACCATTCTTCCCAGACCCCTAAACCCACTTCCAAAAATCTAGAACACCCCGAAATACTCCCCCAAATACATCCGAGACTGCTATCCCCCAAGAGGCCTAAGTCAAAATCTTGCTAAAACGTACCCTGAAACTAGGTCCAAAACACCCCTTTTCCACCATGGATTTTCTTAAAGCCACTTGCAATCAAAAATTAGACCTTTCCAGCAGTGCTCCCAGACCCCTAAACCCGCTCCCAAAAATGTAGAACACCCCCAAATAGCCCCCCAAATACATGCGATAATGCTATCCCCCAAGAGGCATAGGCTAAACTAGTTTCAAAACGCACCCTGAAACTAGGCCCAAAACACCCCTTTTCCACCATGGATTTTCTTAAATCCACTTACAATTAAAATTTGGACCGTACCAGCAGTGCTCCCAGACCCCTAAACCAACTCCCAAAAATCTAGAATACCCCCAAATAGCCCCCCAAACACATGCGATACTGCTATCCCCCAAGAGGCCTAAGTTAAAATCATGCTAAAACACACCCTGAAACTATGCCCAAAACACCCCTTTTCCACAATGGATTTTCTTCAAACCACTTACAATTAAAAATTAGACCTTTCCAGCAGTGTTCCCAGACCCCTAAACCAACTCCCAAAAATCTAGAAAAACCCCAAATAGCACCCCATAAACATGCGATACTGCTATCCCCCAAGAGGCTTAAGTTAAAATCATGCTAAAACACACCCTGAAACTATGCCCAAAACACTCCTTTTCCACCACGGATTTTCTTCAAACCTCTTGCATTTAAAATTTTGACCTTCCCAGCAGTGCTCCCAGGCCCCTAAACCTATCCCCAAAAATCTAGAACACCCCCAAACCCTCCAAAACATGCGAGACTGCTATCCCCCAAGAGGCCTAAGGTAAAATTGTGCCAAAATGCACCCTGAAACTAGGCCCAAAACATCGCTTTTCCACCATGGAATTTCTTCAAACCACTTTCAATCAAAATAAGACCTACCCACCATTCTTCCCAGACCCCTAAACCCACTTCCAAAAATCTAGAACACCCCGAAATACTCCCCCAAATACATCCGAGACTGCTATCCCCCAAGAGGCCTAAGTCAAAATCTTGCTAAAACGTACCCTGAAACTAGGTCCAAAACACCCCTTTTCCACCATGGATTTTCTTAAAGCCACTTGCAATCAAAAATTAGACCTTTCCAGCAGTGCTCCCAGACCCCTAAACCCGCTCCCAAAAATGTAGAACACCCCCAAATAGCCCCCCAAACACATGCGATACTGCTATAATCCCACAAGAGGCCTAAGTTAAAATCATGCAAAAACACACCCTGAAACTATGCCCAAAACACCCCTTTTCCAGTATTGATTTTCTTCAAACCACATGCAATTAAAAATCAGACCTTCCCAGCAGTGTCCCAGACCCCTAAACCCATCCCCAAAAATCAAGAACACACCCAAACCCCCAAAAACATGCGATACTGCTATCACCCAAGAGGCCTAAGTTAAAATCGAGCCAAAACACACCCTGAAACTATGCCCAAAACAACCCTTTTGCACCATGGATTTTCTTCAAACCACTTGCAATTAAAAGCCAGACCTTCCAAGCAGTGCTCCCAGACCCCTAAACCCACTCCCAAAAATCTAGAACACCCACAAATAGCCCCCCAAACACATGCGATACTGCAATCCCCCTAGAGGCTTAAGTTAAAATCTTGCTAAAACGCACCCTCAAACTAGGCCCAAAACACCCCTTTTCCACCATGGATTTTCTTAAATCCACTTGCAATAAAAAATTAGACCTTCCCAGCAGTGCTCTTAGACCCCTAATCCAACTCCCAAAAATCTAGAACAACCCCAAATAGCCCCCCAAAAATATGCGATACTGCTATACCCCAAGAGGCCTAAGTTAAAATCGTGCCAAAACGCACCCTGAAACTAGGCCCAAAACACCGCTTTTCCACAATGGAATTTCTTCAAATCACTTGCAATCAAAGTTAGACCTTCCCACCGTGCCTCCCAGACCCCTAAACACACTCCCAATAATAGAACACACCCCAAATACTCCCCCAAAAACATCTGATACTGCTATCCCCCAAGAGGCCTAAGTTAAAATCTTGCTAAAACGCACCCTGAAACTAGGCCCAAAACACCCCTTTTCCACCATGGATTTTCTTAAAGCCACTTGCAATTAAAAATTAGACCTTCCCAGCAGTGCTCCCAGACCCCTAAACCCACTCCCAAAAATCTAGAACACCCCCAAATAGCCCCCCAAACACATGCGATACTGCTATCCCCCAAGAGGCCTAAGTTAAAATCATGCTAAAATACACCCTGAAACTATGCCCAAAACACCCCTTTTCCACTATGGATTTTCTTCAAACCACTTGCACTCAAAAATCAGACCTTCCCAGCAGTGCACCTCTAAACCCATCCCCAATAATCTAGAACACACCCAAACCCCCAAAAACATGCAATACTGCTATCCCCCAAGAGGCCTAAGTTAAAATCGTGCCAAAACGCACCCTGAAACTAGGCCCAAAACACCGCTTTTCCACCATGGAATTTCTTCAAACCACTTGCAATCAAAATTCGCGGCTACTGGTCAACCGGCTTCCGTAGCTACAAAAAAGCGTTCTAAAAAGCAAATAGATAGTGAAACGCTACTAGCAGTAAAAGCCTCTATGGAAGGCGTTACCTCAAAATTATCCACTCCGAAATACATACATAATTGATGCGAACTCCGTTCCTTTTGCTCAAATCCCTGGAGTGGGGGGATAGAGTAATTCCAAACAAGAATCACACATGGGAATGGGTCTGAGGCACCAAGAGATCCTGAAATCTCTAATAGAATTGTAATCGAGATACTGGTGGCCGGGAATGAGCGTGCAAGTTTATAACTTTGCAATGGATTGTCAGGATGCAATAGAGATCACATTTATGAACGAGACCAGATATCTGACTCTTGCACAGTAAGACCAGCCCAGACACCTCTATTAGACAGCATTAGACTATCTACACGCAAGCGTGCAACCAGACAAATGCGATCCCATAAATATCAAGACGAGATTCATTTGGATGTGGCCCCAGTGGTCGGCTGACGCCAGAACTGTTATAAAAGATTTGCGAGGCTTTATCGGCACAAACGCAATTGGCATGCTACATTCTTCGAGCTTACAAGGAGGCCATGACCAGCCTGGGCATTGCATTGCGGTACTCTAGTCCATTCCATCCTGAGGGAAATGCGGTAGCGGAGAGAAAAAAACGTGACATAAAGCAATCTATAACAGCGAGGGTATTAGGTTAGGGTGATGGGTGGGTCAAACATCTAATAACTGTCCAACGTAGTCTTAATAATCTGCCAAGAAATTCTCTGGATGGAATCACTTCGTATGAACTTTTATTTGGTACAAGAATATTAATCAAATACCTTGACTGTCAAACTTCAGTGGTGGAACAAAAGGCATTTGATATCAAAGATCGTTTGGCTGTTATACAGGACTTGAATGAAACGAGAAGAAGTCTAAGTAACACAGATCTAAAGCCAACGGCCACTGAAGAAAAACCACCTTTCCCAGCAAGACCTGTCTGGATTCCAAAGATTGGGGATCTAGTCAGAGAAAAGATTGCGGTAAAGAAGGAATTTGGGCCTTCTTACAGAAAAGCAGTACCTGTCTTAGCTATCAGCAGAAAAAGATCAGTCGTACTACCGCCCGTGCTGGTAAAAGGGAAAACAGAGTTGTATCAATCGACCTGGTAAAACCACAACCATGTGGCCAATAATAAGTAGTAGGCCCACTGGACTCCCAAGAAGTAGCAGAAGACCAAACCTTGCTACAATCCAAGAGGTTCAAACTGAGAGACTAATCACATTTGATAAACCTGCAGTGAATAAAAAATGACTATGCAACAAAGCCATGGAACTTGTGCCTCTTGAAACCCAAATTGCAACAGTTCGTCAAGAAATGCCTATCTACAATGATGTAGCCTCGGACTATATAAATATGAAAAAGGAAGAAGCAACTACAAAGATTAATAACAATCCTGATGCTATCCGAACAATTGACAAAACTGCATCTGGCTACTTCATCAATTTCGATTACTTTTCTGATGATCCAAGTGAACATGAGGACAAGCCAGCAAACAAAACTTTCAAAGACAAAATTAGTGAACTCTTTCATCAACTTGGGGAAATATAACTGATTTCATCGTGGATTGAATTGTGGACTGTGTTAGGTGTACTTTTCCTCCTGCTCTGGCTCATTTTAGTTCTAAGCTTGGGAAGAATGATTGATGGAATATACAGTACAATGGACACAGCCAGTCAGAACATCAATTTGGTTCTAAAACCTCACAGATCATCTCACATTGAAAAAAGAGAACTATCATCAGTGAACATCACAGCAATTCCTATACCTGGTGGTGTAGCCTGGGACACTACTGACTACAACATCTATGGCCCGGTTGAACTCTTGAAATACCCACATCAATTCAAGATTTCTTTAAGTGACTTTGTATCACCTAGTACTTTCTCTGATGATTGGGACTTTGAAAATATTAACAATATGATGTCAGATTTAGAAATGTCAGCTAAATTTACAGAACATGATTATTTACAAGGTTCATCAAATTATGAAGAAATGTATTGCTATCATCAATATGGGCATCACTATTTGCATAAATCGTCAAATCCTAGAAATGTTTTTATGTATAATCAATGGGAACACTGTCCAACTCCGCCAAAAGGCAGCTCAAAAACATTTTATAAGAAATTTCCATACTTTTCAAGGGGTAATATCACTGATCCAGAAACGTTTTATTTTAAAATTATGAATAAGACAGGAATGAAAAACATGTTGACAAATACTAAACTGATTTATTCTGAAAAATGTTATGAAAAAATGTCTACATTTGGTTTTGAATTTTGGAAAACAACATTGAGACAAAAACTGTCTGGGGTACAAAAGACTGGCAGGTACAAGGTTTAGAATCGTTATTCAGAGCCTGTATGATCCCAGAACAAATAATGTTCCTGAATGACACCATTCAACAAATGACCTGTCTTGGCCTAGCCAGGATAAAAAAACAAACCGTCTATACCAAAACCCATACCTGATAGTAATAGCACTATAGAAGTGGAGATAGATGTATCCCATATTTTAAAACATAACAGAACAATTCCTAATTGGAACAAATGGTTGATCTGGCCCACAGACACTGATAACTGTCAATATAGATTCCTGAACAAAGTACAGGGGTTCAAACAGAATAGGCCAGACCCACGATATTTCCAGAGACAACATCCAGGAATAATTACAACATATAGTGTAGGAAAACTATGCCTTGAATGGCTACAGAAATCCACCTTACCTGAAATTAAGCAACACTTGACTTTGCTTAAAGAAGGTGCTGACTTGCGAGATTTCATACTGGGACCTCCCAAACAGCGTCAAAAACGTTTCATATACGCCGATATATACGCAGCTTACAATGAAGCTTGGAAAATCACACAAATTTAAACTGCAGAAAAAATACGAGAAATTGATTGTATTAATTTGGAAAAATTACTTTCTGTAGTGGACAATGGGTTAACGACTCTGTCCTCCAGAATGTATTCACTGGACAGCATTGTATCATCTGCTATTGATATAATAGAACATGATATGCTAATGTTACAACAAGGCCAGTCCCAATTACGTTCTATTGTACAGTTAGGCTGGACGTTACAAAATCTGCGTTCAGGCTACGTGCCATGGCGTATGATAAACACAACGTCATTACTTTCTGTCTATAACCTTACTGATAAACAAATCTCTTTGGCACAAAGAGGGGCAGACTATACGGTGCTGAGCATTGAAAAACTAGAAAGATTACCATTGACGGTCTCCGAAATACCTGTCATTGAATGGATAATACATGGCACCATTACAATTCCGATAACGACTTTTCAGTTTCAATATTGCAAAAAGTATATACCAGCAGGCCTGTATGAAAGGTTGGGTAAAGGGTACATCAAGTCAACCTGGAACTTACCTTACACACATAGATGTTGGAGTAGGGGCAAGAAAGAGGTATTCCTTAGTGGTAACAACTGTAAAAACTCACTAAGCAGTACACTTCTGTGTCAAGGAATTAACATACACGGAGCCTGCGAAGGTTCATCAAATAACCTTACATGCCACCTGTACGGCACCCCTGCTACACAGATAGAGCCTTTTTTCAGACAGCTTTCCAACAGCAGCTACGTTCTAATAAGTGACCACAGCTGTTGTGGCATTGTGCCAGGAACGGCCTATCTCGTGAGCGTTACTTCCAGGGTCACTTGTTGCATGCAAGTATTGTATCCAAACAACAAGCTAGACATGGAGGCAGCAATATGGCCTTCTTTGAATATCTCTTCTATTCGAATTGATACTTTAAGCAGAATGAAGTCTATTCTTTTACAAACAACTGTGCCTTTAACCTCGTCTAGAGAAACGTATGACCTGCAAGTTACAAGGACAGCAGCAGAGATACATACATTATTATCAACAAATTGCCCCGAACATTTCGTAGAAATGTTAAGCCAAATCTTAAACATGTCTGATACCATTGGCATCGCACATGTATTTAAGACAATTTTTTCGGGACTGTTAACACCCTTTGAAGCAGTCCTGAGCATCTTCCCGAATTTCGTGCACTCTGTGTTCGGCGGCCTGCCTCTCATCTTAGGACTTGTAGCAGGAATCTTACTTTTGTTCCTTCTGCTCCGATATGGCAAGTCAAGTCACAGACAATACTCAGGCTACAATGGAAGACACGCTCCTAGCAATACAATACCGAGAGCGGATTAGTAAAGTCCTCGGCTTGGCTCGGCCAAGAGATCTGAATACTACTTGGTTTATTTCATTCAGACCAATCTGGCAAGATTGCATCTTACCTGTTCTACGATGCCTGCTATGCGGAGAAGAATGCATGTTAGAGGTCTGTCTCACACTTCCATCAGCAGTACCTATGGATGTCGATACTTTGCTTGGTTCGGTAACGGCTCATGCAATGTGTTGTCCCCAGCGGCTACCCATTCTGATGACGGCATACGTTGAGACCTCACCATTACGATTAGGTGGCGGTGAGGTACGAGATGAAAGCGGCACACAGGTACAACCTTCTGTGAACATTGCTGATCCAGATAACGCTGACGGTAATGCATCGCACAAATGCACTATTACCACTTTTTCGGAAATGGCCCAACTTTCACCTACTGTTGTAGACACATTTTTTGCAAGACTATCTGAATTAATGTTCTCTCCTAACAACGAGTATAACTTTTGAAAATACAAGCTCACAGCGTTCCCTGAACTCTGAATTCGGCCTTCAGTTTTGGTAAACAGAACCTAAAAAACTTTGGAACTATTTTTTCCCCGGAGAGTGAAATTGACTTTTTTCCAGTTCCCAAAATATTTACCTTTTTGGCACATGATAATCTGCTTAAAGTAGAACTATTCTTAGAGAAAAAGATTTCTATTTGAGAAACTCTAGAGACAATATGTATACTTAGTCTCTAGCACATGTACAGTCTTGTATAACTATGTGATGAAATGGTCTCGACCTTCTCTTCTGTATTAAGAGCAATTTCATAAATGTAAATTTCGTGATTCATTCAGTCAACATTCTACAATGTACAAATATATGCATTATCTGAATGATACCACTGCTTTAAAACGTACAGTATCATACCCATTTTGTGTGTATATACTAGTTCAAATGCATTTTATGTATTTTGGGGTGGGATGACACATGCTTAGATATGCGTATACATTGCTTAGTATTTAGTAATAATGGACATTATAGGTGGAGTGGGTGTTGTAGATGATTCTAGGACTCTAGTAAATATTCCTGATTTTATGCCCTTATGTGGTTATATCAAATCATACCCTTATACAGGCATAAGAATCATACCCATATTAAGACATAGCCAATGCAGTTCAAATATGGCAAGGCTACTCCCATAGACTCCTAGAAAGCACAATGTGTTCTCAAACAAACCAAGCCTCCTGCTTCTGTATTGATTTGTCCTCCTGCTTCTGTAGTGATTTGTCCTAGAACTCCAGGAGTCCTGAAAGAACTGTGAGTTCTTAGTCACGTCTTATGTCCAACCTTACATCAAACCTGGCACCTTCCAGGTATAAATATACCAGCATCTGCCTTAAGCAACACATGGTGGTTTGGAGCAGATCGGCTATCTACTTGTCCAACGCCCTGCTGATGCGAATGCCGAAGGAAGCCGACCCTCCCTGCTGATGCACTGAGAGAGACACTGTCTTTTCTCCTGCTGAGAAATCCAGCTCCAGTGTTTTCCGGTCACCCTTTCGAGTTGCTGGGAAATCGAGTCCTGAGAGAGAGATACAAGAGATCCTTCATTCTATAACCAAGGTACGGAGCTGATTAGACCCACAGAGAATTCTTGATTCAGATTCTTGGCAAAAACTATAACTCCTCTACTCCTTCCCTGTACTAGGCTTAGGTTAGGTACACTGGGGTAGGCGTATCTTAGAACCACCAGTTGAGTACGTTTAGTCATTATTTTATTGTTGTATGTATTTTATCCATTTTAAGTGTCTTATGGCTTAGAAACCATATAAATGCTTTTACAGTATTATTTCATAATACTCATTTTACTGTACGCACTTTACTTTATGACAAGTATAGCAATTGTAGCAATTCACTTCTCTTGCATGAGAAAGTAGACTGCTCAATAAATAACCACTTTTATTGAAAACGCCCGTCTCTCTATTTCTCTGCACTTCTGGTAAAACTAAGCATGCACGATTGACTGAGTGAAATAGCTATCTATTGTTTCCGCGACTCTAGAGATATACTCCTTATTCTGGGGGAGCAAAGTTGTCATGTTTATGCGGTTGTCAGAAACAAATCCCTTCTTGTCTATTCAGGAAAGTTAATACCTTCCTGTTCACTCAAAAAAGTTTCTAGTGACCTCTGAGCTAGCTGGCATTCATAATTAAGTCTAACATATTCAATAGAGACCTAGTTGACCTCAGTCCTATGTCTACACTATCGTTTATGTTATTCCAATGCGCAGAGCCTATTGGGAATATAGGAACTACACTACAGTAGGGCCCCCTGCAGTTGAAGTACAATTTGAATTAAACAAGGTAAAAAAAAGCAGAGTAGACTTGAGTTACATGCAGTGTGAAAAAGAATAAATAATAACAGAAGACATATGATTCATATCATGCACAACAAACAAACATCAATTGCTTTAATCAGAGCCAGACAGCCATTGCTGTCCACTGCATGCCATCTTCTCATTATTTATTACCTGTTCCACTTTTTGTCCGCATCTTCTTCTGGAAGTGAAGGCCCACAGGGCAATCTCTCCTGTCAATTTCAGAAGTAACTGTTAGCACTCAGCATGTAGTCAGTAATTCCAATCCCACTTGATGGGACTCATCTACAAAGACAAAGTTTCTTGATTCTGCGTAATCCAGCCATCTGCCTTGAGGGAAATGGATAGGGGGAGTGTGGAGGAGGATGATAGAGCAGCATGATTGAGTTGTGAACTTGTGAACCACAGGAATGCAGACTGTGGCACCTTCAAATCAATCAGGAAATAAGATGAAGACAGTGCTGCTGATGGACTTGTTGTGATTAGGTGATTAGAGTTTTGTTGTGGTAAAAGTTGCAAAACAAAGAAACACAGGAATAAAAGTGAATAAGGGCGAAAAAAAGGAAGGCATTTTTGGGCCTCTGTGTCAGGGAAGTAGAGTTCGTCCTCAAACTCTGTGAATTGAGACGGGAGCAGGTCAGCTAACACTGAAGAACTTCCGTCACCTAAGTTGGTGTCCTCTTCTTCCTGCGTGCATTCACGTATTTTATAATCTGGAGGTATGAGGTGCTGATTCATCTTGATCATTGTTAACCTCTCCACTTTTTTGGGCGAGAGGCGGGTCCTTTTTGAAGTTACAATTGCACCAGCAGCACTGAAAACACGGTCAGAAGACACGCTTGCTAGTGGGCAAGACAAATAATTTAGAGCCAGGTTGGTGATCAGTCGCCATAGAGGCCTTTTCCCATTCCAATACAGCAATGGGTTCTGATTATCAAAGACCTCTGTTGGGTCATCAAGATAGGCCTTGCCCCATCGACTCAAGATTCTCCAGGGTTTCTCCACTTTGCGTACCATTTGTGGCCTTTGCATCACTAGAACGATCAAATCCTTGATGAGTTAGCCAATCCGCTTCCGACAATATTATGGCTGGGCCTCGTGAAGGTGAGGATGATGATACGGTTGCTGGTGTCGTTAACGGCTGTGAGGGAAAGTGACTCCCTTCAGCCACAGATTCAGAAGTGATCCTCGACGCCAAATGGCCTGCTGATTCAGTAGTACTTCTGCCAGTTCCTTCAATTTTCTGTTGCTCTTTTTCAAACCGATTGGCTGACAGAGCTAGCCAATGTTTGTACTTTGATACATCTGCTTTATTAAATGGAATGAATGCTTTGCTGGCCACTGCCTTTTTGTACCGTAGATCCAGAATAGTGGCACAAATGTAATGTTGTTCTGTATGTATTTTTTTCAGCCTTCCATTGTCAAATAGGCGGCTTAATAACCTCTCTGCCAACTGACATGCGTCTTGCTTTTCAGCATCATCTTGGAACATTGAAGACACCGCCTTCAGTTGGTGCTCTAGCATGCATAACAATGGGATAGCTTTGTCCAAAGTACAGTCCTCCCTGCTGACTTCATGCGTGAAGACCTCAAAAGGACGAAGAATGTCTGTCAGGCTTCCATTCCTCCAATTCTAGCCACATGTCTTTCATAGTAGAACCCAGTTCAAAGACATACTGATTAATTACCACCCACTGCTCAGACAGACGCTCAAGCATGTAGAAGGTTGAGTTCCAACGTGTTACCACCTTCTGGATGAGTCCTCTGACTGGCAGTCTACGTTCACGTTGCATGTTCCTCAGCTGCTTCCAGGTCTTAAAAGAATGGCTGAAATGAGTGCAGAATGTTCGGCAGGTGGTCATTAACTTGCTGACTGTATTTTATTTTTTCAAGAAATCTTGCACAACAATGTTAATACTGTTCGCCAAACACGGCACTCTGAAATAGTCACTCTCATGCATGGCCTTAACTATATTACTTTTAAAGATCAATGTCCCGCCCTTTGCAGTTCATTTAGAGTTGCACAGCCGTATGTACTTAGTGTCACCAATGATTCACTTTCACCAAAGTTTTTCACCATTTATCTCCGTTTTATTTTCATGATTTATCCAAGTTTCATTGTCACGCCAGGGCCAAGAAATTCATATAAACTTATGCATATAATTACTTCATGGTTGCCCATCCAGGCTTATACATACGCAATGCTCTGAATCTCGAGTCCTCCACATTATACTAGAATTACATCACACCCAATGCATTTCGGAAAAACCTTCGTCAGGGGTATCTATAATGTTAAAATATACATGTATGAGTCACTGTTTTTTGAGAAATCAAACATAATTCGAAAATACAACTGATATGCCCATTACACATTTGTAGCTTTAACAGAAACCCATTGTGTCCCAACTCATCGTAAATGCCCCACAACGCCCATATTAAACTTAATGTAAACCCCATGGCATAATAACTCCTCATTACTAAAATCACCCTCTTGTACCAAATCATCAAAAGAATCCTCTCCGTGCTTATCTACACCACTAAACGTCCCCCCCACCACTGTACCCTCACTTGTCGCGTAACTTTACTCTGTCCCGATGTAGCCCACCCTCTTCATTGTTCTTGTTATGTACTTAAGCCACCCAGCTATTATTACCCTCTCAAAACACTTGCTCCTTCTAGTTCACTTCCCCTCATACCTGATATAAAACTGCCGCATAACGTCCTCCACTTTAAACCTGCGTTTCCCTCATCTACCTGTCCTTCACTGAATTTAAACGTGCGTACCCCGCCCTCCTGTGTCTGATTTGTATATATTCGTCACATGCCCGTTTTTTTTTCCATACCTCCTAATGAAACATCGCGTGGTTAAAGTCAAATCAACTGAAATAAAAGCTGTGCATTGTAAACATTTCCCCTCCCCATATACGCGTATACTCATAATACTGTCATAATCTAATGTCCCATTTGTTGCATAAAAAAATCTAATGTCCCATTTGTTGCATAAAAAAGTGCCTCATCTTTAATCCAGCAATCCTCAGTATCGATGGTTTAATGAGAAGATCCCTGGCGTGACTTGTGATGTCCTTTTAAGTTTAACGTTTTTTTCACGGGGTGCTAACAGGTTGGAACGGTGGTAAGTTAACAGCAGACATAATACTGTAGCACTCCTAGTTCTTAGTTTTGCTAATTGCTTCCTTTTAACTTTAATCCAGTGTGGCGTGCATCACCCATTGCGTGCTCCGTTCTGTGGTCACGCATTACACATAATCTTAAAGATCAACGTCCCGCCCTTTGCAGTTCATTTAGAGTTGCACAGCCGTATGTACTTAGTGTCACCAATGATTCACTTTCACCAAAGTTTTTCACCATTTATCCACGTTTTATTTTCATGATTTATCCAAGTTTCATTGTCACGCCAGGGCCAAGAAATTCATATAAACTTATGCATATAATTACTTCATGGTTGCCCATCCAGGCTTATACTTGCGCAATGCTCTGAATCTCGAGTCCTCCACATTATACTAGAATTACATCACACCCAATGTCTGCTCTTAACTATATTACTGTCATTATCCATGGAAACATAACCAATCAAGCGCTTTCTTGGCTGCAGCCATTGAAAGACCTTACTGTTAAACTCCTCCAAAATGTTTTGTGCAGTATGAGATTTCTCCATGGCAAACGTGGCTACTGTTGTTGTTTCTGAGTAGCTTGAAAAATTGTGTCCGGGTCAACACCTGCCTTTATCTTGTCTCTAACCCCTGCAAAAGAGACCCAGTGTGCAGTGAAGCACATGTAATCAAGGGCTTGGCAACTGGTCCACATGTCTGTTGTCAGGTGGATAGTGTGAACAGCACTCTTCTGCAAAGCTGCCCCAATCACCTCCAGCACATCTTGATGTAGTGCTGGAACCGCAACTCTGGAAAAATAGGACCGGCTAGGAACCTTCCATTTAGGGCAGACTGTTGCCAAAAATTCTAGAAAACCACCCGCCACTTCCACGAAAGAAAAAGGGAGAAGGTCCAGCGCTAGCATTTTAGCTAGCTTTGCGTTATACAGACGTGCCATTGGGTGGTTGCGTTCAAATGGCGCATCTGACCAAAACATGTTTCTAATGGTGGTCTGGACCATTTTACGTGATGATGATGATGCAGACTTCTCCAAACCAGTTAGCCTCATTGATGTACTTTTTCTCATTGGTGTTTCTCCCAGACTCTTAGTGTGGCTCATAGATGTTGCTGGGGTAGAGGGTGTGGGCGCTACCACTGCAGTGCTGCTGCCAGGGGTACTGGGTGTACCAGAAAACATGTCTGTCACTTCTTCACTTCCTCCCTGCACGATAAGCCCCACATCAGCATCAGAAGCAACATGAATGGATACATTTGGATTTGTTTTTCTTTTGGCTTCCCGGATCTTCCTTAGGTGCACTTCCCACTGGATAGTGTGGTGTTTTTGGAGATGACCTCTCTTGCCTCCGGTACCATAGTTGATACCAAGCTTACCCCGACTAACTACTATTTTACACATCGAACAAATGACCATGTTTTCTGCCTTTTTGCTAACACTAAAGAAGTCCCAAACTGGGGACTGGAGATGACTGCTGGTGGTGGAGGTGCCACTTTCAGTTTCAATGTCAGATGAAGTGGAGGATGGGTGTGGTTGAATTTGCACTTACAGCACCAGTACTTGAGGTAATGGAGGTTGAGCTGGTTGGAGGTCCCTGCCAGCCCTTCTGACGAGAAAATGTGGAAGCTGTAGGCCGTGTTGGTGTAGTAGTTAACTGCATTGGTGGTGGTTCCAGTGCAACGCCGCCCACATCCCGCTGAGCATCAATTTGGGATAGGGTCAAAATGTCTCTCTGCTGCATGCCTGCTGGGGGCTGGAGTGAGGACTGTGATGACTGGGTTGTCATCAGACTGTTCATCAGCAGCAGAATACACCACTTTTTGTTCGTCATCATCATCACCCATAATTGAAAGCCTTGCGGGAACCTTCCTTTTAGGCTTAGCTACCTTTTTCGGCTCATGGCGTGCCTCCCTCTCAGACTGCATTGCTGGCTTCCAATCAACATCAAGATCATCAGAATGAAGGGGGCTTGAAGAAGAACTTGTAGTAGCCCTCGTTGACCTTTTTCTTGCTGGGGATCTGAAAGACAATGGATCATCATCAGGAGGAGTGGCTTCCTCGGATGATACCTTCGCTTGAATCTCGATTTCCTGATGTGCCCCTACTTCTGGAGGAACAAGCATTGTGGGCAGTTCTGCTGCTCCATGCACCTCTAGTTGCACCTCTCTATGCACCTTTCCATGCGCCTCTCCATGCACCTCTCCTTGCGCCTCTCCTTGCAACTCTACTTGCGCCTCTACTTGCACCTCTACTTGCGCCTCTACTTGCTCCTCTCTTGCGCATGTACTTGCGCTTGTACTTGCGCTTGTACTAGTTGCACCTGTGGTTCTCATTGCAGCTTTGGTTGTTGAACACTGGTCAGATGAGTTACACCCTGCAATAATTAGATGCTACTTTCTTGCGATGAGCCAACATCACTGGTCGATGTTGATTGAGCAATTAAAGTGGCTACTGCTGCAGCACACATGGGCTTGGACCTAACTCCGTGTGGTGGCACTGAACCCAATGAAGCGGAGGTGCTGCTCCCAGCTTGGTCCCCGGCTGACACCGCTGCTGTTGCAGGCATAGTTTTTTTTTTCTCGCAAAAAAGGTGTCAGTTGGCAACCAGTCTCCTTGGTAGGTGCTGCCACTTGCTTCTTCTGCTCCTTCTTACTGGCAGTAGCACTGGCAACTTTTTTCATAGAGAACCTAGGGCCACCTTTCTTTGGGCCCATCTTCTTCAGGTGTCAGAACAGAAGGCCGCAGTTGCACGAGTTACAGAGTTGTCTGTGGCCACAAGTGACGTCACGTGACATTGTGCTGCACACACTGCTGCAGGACTTCTTCCTGGCACTGATGATGAACAATGACTGATGTGATTCTCTTGTGCACCTAAAAGCAAAGGAAGCCAGAGGAACATCAGTTAAATAAATGTTGCATATGTCGTGCTTCAATTAATATTTGCAACTAGGCATTGCATTTATTATTATTACAACAACACACCCAAAAACAGAAAGACACAAAATAAAAATTGCAATTCTATTCCAAAATGGATGTTTAAATTAATAGAAGAGAGACCACACAGAGTGAGTTCGTCCATGCACCACTGAGTACCCCTTGGCATAATGGATGAAAGGCAAGCAAGGCAAACTGGGTGCAGGCCTGAGCACACTGCCTGGCTTCAAAATGGCCCCTTGACCCCCAGCCACATGGCCAGGCCCTGCCTGGACCAGGCCTCAAAATGGCCCACACCCACATGACCAGGCCCCAAGAACACCCCAAAAAGTAAAAAAACACACACAAATCAACACAATCCAATGCCATCCATGCCCTCAATGATGTTTACATTCAAGACACTCCACAAAAAGACTTGGTCCATTCACCACTGAGTACCTCTGGGCATTAAGGATAAAAGCAAGGCAAACTGCGTGGAGGCCTGAGCACACTGCCTGGCTTCAAAATGGCCCCTTGACCCCCAGCCACATGGCCAGGCCCTGCCTGGACCAGGCCTCAAAATGGCCCCCACCCACATGGCCAGGCCCCAAGAACACCCCAAAAAGTCGAAAAACACACAGAAATCACCACAATCCAATGCCATTCACGCCCTCAATGATGTTTAAATTCAAGACAGCCCACAGAAAGACTTGGTCCATGCACCACTCACTACCCCTGGGCCTACTGGCTAGTAAGGCTTTACAGTCAACCCCAAAATAAAAAAATAAAACATATATAACAGTGAGCTAAAATTCCATGACATAAATGAGATTTAATTTCAACAAAACTCACAGAAACAGTTGTATCACGCACCCATGACTAACCCTGGGCCTACTGGATACTGTGGCTACCCAACAATATATATATTTTTAAAGTTGTGAAAACGTTTTAAAATTGTAGTTGCAGCAACTGCAATGCTCCAAACAAACAACACCAACTTACTTGTAAAATCTCAAATCCAAAAGTGATCCAAGTCCAAAAAGTCCTCAAATACAAATATCCAGCAGCAGCCACACAACGTAATCCTTCCAGCTCCAGATCCAAATGAAAAGTGACCAGGACATGGACAAAGCACTGGGAGGAGCCTGATGGACAGGAACAGGAAGTTGGAGACTCTAGGGCACTTCCTTCCTCTTACCCCCCCAAAAATGGACTCCTTGCACGAAAAAGTGTAGCCAAATGTCAACCTGAGGAGTTAATCTGATCAAAATCATGATTTTCAGAAGGTTTATGCCGCCTGCAGTGGATTTCTTGTGCAGAATTGCAATTTTTGCAAGTTCGGGAACACGAGCTGTTCAAATCTCCCACCGGAAGTCAGCTGCGCGCCGCATCTACGTGTTCGCATTTGTTTACACCCGCGATGCGTGATAGCGGGACCTTATGACGTACTCGCGTTGTCAATTTCTTGCTGTGCAAGATGGCGGGCCTCGATGGGGTACTCGCGGTCGAAAAACAAGCAAGATCCAAAATGGCGCAGCACATGCAAATAGGGAGGAAAACAACTCTTCGAACTCAGAATCACGGTAAGTCAACGCCACACGTGCGATATTGTATTTTTCAAGCGCGACCAAGCAAAACAATCTGCCGACTTGCGAATTTGCGGATATTTGGGCAAATTCGCGGGATTCGCGGACCGCGAATTTGCCAAAAATCTGCAAATTCCGTGACCGGAACGGATTTTGCGCCCACACTTATTTGTATGTTTGCACTGTACTGCATATTTGACATTTATTTAGTACGCATTAAATTTATAAACTTGTATTTTTTTTTTACCGAATAAAGAAAGAATATTATATATCTACACAAGTAAGGACGCAGTTTATTTGAAAATAATGTGCAAAATGATGGATTAGCATTTCGCTAAATTTCATTGAATTTTGTCCCAAATTTTGCAATACACAAAAGCAAATTACATACATTTCACATACCTCTGTGTAATATCCATTCCTTCTCAAGTCCATTTTTGAAACTGAGAATTTGGAGCATTTTATTTATTGTAATCATTTTAAGCAAACGAACAATAACATTTGGTAACTGACTAACAATCAGCTCTTTGGTGTTATTCAGTCTGTTTTGGTGTAAAACAGAGCTGAGATTAGTTAAAGAAACAGGACAGTTTCCAATCTTGGGGCCTTATTTATGAAGGCCTTGCGCCACCGGTGCGTCACTTTTTCCCATTTTAAAAGTGACGCACCGGCGGCGCAAGGCCTTCATAAATAAGGCCCTTGATCTTTTACTAAGAATATGAATGTTTTTTTTTTTTTTTTACCAGAGATTCATCTTGCAACAGGGGTTTGATTGCAAGTGTACTCACACCTGGCCACCAGGCTTGAAAGACCTTCAGGGGAATCAAAGATAAATAATGACCTGTCACTTTCCAATTTTAGACAACTTAATCTTATGCACCTTAAAATGTATAAACCGCCTGCAAGAAAAGCAGATTCAAAGAAACTTTAAAGAAAAGAGAGCCTGTTTAATTTATGGAAATTATCATTTCGATTGAATAGTATTGAAGGTATCTTGTATTTATATATTTATGAATAATTGTGCTAATAGTGTCTATGGCCTACATTTACTAAATGTTTGCATCATATTTTTAAAGCAACCCGATGCAAAGACTTCAGCTGGGATTTAGAAACAAACGCAAATCCTGATTTGAATTGGTTTGTATCCAAAGAAGCGAAAGGCAGTGCAACATGCTGCCTTGGGTTTTTTTTGCGTAATGGGGGTGCTCCATACGTGGTGCATTTGCGTTACTATGCCACCACACAGGTTGTGATGCTAATCTCTATTTACAGAAAATTTAAACAGGAATGTTTAATAAAATCCGGCGAACCTGTGAGGCAGGCATAATAATGAAAAACGTTTTAATTTCTCATTGTTTTTCTCTTTTGCTGTATTCTGCAGCAGACATAAGTAGAAGAAAATGCCTTAAAGCATACATTTTGTGCAGGAAAGGAAACCTTTAAGCACAAAAGGTATGCAAAATGCAAAGCAGACACCCTTGCACTATGGCGCCAGGGTGCTTTCATTGATGCATTGCAGCCAAACATGCACGACTCGAGCACAAGCAGAAAGCAGAACTGCACCACTTCTAAGTAGATATGGTACAATTCTGTTCTTTCCCGTTCATGCAATGCAGTGCAGCCACTTTGCTTGCTGTGTTGCACAAACTCTTTATAAATATGCCGCCATATGTATACCCCACAATGCACATTGGATTGTTTTGTATACTGGTATACAAATCACATGCATTCATTTATCAGTGTCCAAAGAAATGACATTTGACTTTTCTGTCCAAAGATTCACGCCTATGCCAAGCAAATTACGTTCAAATAGTTGTAGCTTTCAGATCCCATAACTCATGATCTATGGGTTAGGTTATACAATGATTGTGTTGATAATCACATGAATGTACTGAGCTCTCCTACCATTTTACTTGGATTTGAAACTGGAGAGCTTGAGGTTTTAGTAAAAGCTTTCTAAGGGTAATATTGTGTCCCAGAGGGATGATGAATGAGTGATTGGTAGGGTAGACAAAGTGTTTTGTGGATAGCTGACCCTACAGAGGTCTGAGGGCTGGCTGAGGTTGTTTTTAAATTCTGGATATCATTATTAGAGCCAACAGATGTGGTCTATGGGGCACCTGGAAGCAGGAACAGTGCAGATGAGACTCTGAAAGAGCTTAATCAATATATATGAGAGCCACAAGATTGTGAGTCATGACTCAACGAATGGAAGTGGCCTCTAAGGGGTATTGAGACTTACCTGAGTCATTAGGGGCTAGGGTAAAATGTCATCCGCTCAGACAATCAAAGAATGTCATATGATGGGTAGCGTTTAGGTTGGGGTGGTGCTGAGAAAGAATTAAATCAACTTGAGAGAGTTTGACAGATTTTGAGTACCAGGGTATTGGAACTAAACATTGCAGAATGTCAGAGGTTAGATTGAACAACAGTGCAGTCTGATTGCCAACTGAAGCTTGTTGATGGTCATTATTTGTCACTGAGTATTGTCTGTGGACTGGTTGAGGGTGACTAAGGAATGACAGAAGTTTTAATAATGAAGAAAATGGTTGGCATTAATGTCAAATAAGAATTAGTAGGGGCTAGCCTAATTCCTGTGATAGACAAATGTGACCCTTGATTTTAAGTTGATGTGCCTGTTAAGAGCCATCTTAGAGCACCCAAATGCCATCAAAGAGTCTCACAGTGATCATCTGATGAGAATTATTGGATGGTTCAAAAGAAGTAGTTGTAAAGAGCTGCATAGCCTGCAGTCATGCTCTGAGGTGTGGCTGAGGAGTTCCGTTGGGTGACAGAGGCCCCACCAGCAGGATGCTGCACAGAGGCTTCAAATTAGCAACAACCCATGTCATCCGCTGCTGTGTAAACTATTGAAAGTACGAAAGTCCCAGAATTGGTCCCTGCTTCATTTATTAATCTCTATCACACACCTTCAGGGACAGAAGAATTCCATAGCAGATCCCTGCCCGTGCAACTGTCTGCATAACACTTGGCAATATCTGATTTGTTAGAGAGTAAATCATATACTGCTGCTACATTTCCTGTACCTGTTTTCTGTACCAGTGAAAGTTTGAACTGTCACTACCCATGCCGTACCTTTTTAATTTATTTATTTACAGTGTTGTGTAATGTGGACATGGCCGAATGGCGTCAAAGCCTTTGCATTAGTTACAAGGTCAAATTATTAGTATGCCTGAGTCAAAATCAGTATTAACAGGGCAAACACATCTATCTGTGGTGAGCTTAACAAGGAACATATTGGTAAGACTACTGTTAGCATCTGTTAGAAATTGAGTTTCTGGTTGGCAGAGGTATGCACCCTGTCCAAGCAGGTACCACAATACAATTCAGGGTAAGTCGGAAATACCATAAATTAACCTGTGCTCTGGCAGCTTGGCACAGAGCAGACAGGCTTAACTACAGAGGCTATGTATAAAGTATTTGTGCAACAGTACAGAGTGAAAACACAACAAAGTACTCCAGCTCCTGGTGTGCTCTGCCATTTTCTGAGCTCTGAAACTCATTTTTCCCCAGGAGCCAGCATGATTATTTTTTTTTTACATTCCATACAGATATGCAAGTTTAGTGGCGATATTAATATTATACAAGCTGGAGGAACTTACTTTTATTCTCTTCTTTCCTGCCCTCTTTGGAGTGTTACTATTTTTTAGGGCAATTTTTCAAAGTCCTCACAACAAAATTATTTCAAACGGCTCCTATAATAGTGTACTGGTTGTTACTGGCTGACTTGCTTTCATGGTGATTTCTTATATTACTGAGTGATGCTCAGGATGTTGCCTCTAAGGTGGATATTTATCAAAAAAGTTACTCAGCATAAGAAGTTAACAAAGGATTTGGAGAATTGTAACAGACGTAATAATCTAATAGCTTATGGCATACCGAAGGGTTCTGAGGGCCCGACATGATGAACTTCCTGAAGACTAACATACAGAAATTAGCTGGCTTGCCAAAACCTGCAAATCTCAATATCCGGAGGGCACACAGGATTGGTCCTCCCTATGCTTTGACCTTGAACAAACCACAAGGAATTATTGCCTATTTTCTTTAGTACTCCGATTTAATTATGATTCTCACTGCAGCCAAACAGTGTTATGGTCTGTTCAGAAGATTTTCTTTACTCAACATGTTTCAAAGACTACTGCTAACCGCCGTAAGGAGTTTTTAGATCAGACCTGCGCTTCGATCCATGAACGCTCATTATGGCCTAATTCACCCTTGTATCTTTAAAGTTATTTATAAAGACAGGAAAAATATTTTTGAGGATGCTGGGAAGCTTAAGAAATGTATACATGTTCATAAAGGAGAAGACCTGGAACAAAGTAAATCTTGAATGTTCCTCATTTGATTATTTCACAGGCGTTCTATGTTTTTTTTTCTTTTTTACAGGACCCTAACTCCCTCTTGTATTGATAAGGATGTATCTGTCCATTTATCCAATGTACACATTTTGTTCAGAAATTAATGTATGGTAAGTCCATATGGTGCTGTGTTAAGTTTTACTTTTCTTTTACTTTGTCTTTCCACTATTGGTTGCTATCATATTTACCTAAGCTCTGTGTTTCTATTTTGAGTGGTAGCTGTTTTTCTCATTCCCCCCTTTAAATGTCATTATCTCTTTTGTTCTTTACTCCAATGGCTAAACCTCTTTGGCTTTTTTTCATCTCTCTTTTATGCGTACTTGGGTTGTGTTCTCCGCATGCTCCTACTGTCTCTCCTTCATCTTTTTTTTCTTTCCTTTTAAACATATTTCTATTCCTTTTGTCATTTTAAGCAGCAGCCTTTACTGTAAACACGTCTGTTTTTGTGATTCTCTATTACTTTCTACCCAGTTCCGTATGGGTGGCTAAGTATCTTTATCCATTTCAACCTTCTTCTATTTCTTAACTCAATGTTCTCTCATAATCCTTTTCAAAACAGATTTTCTGTTTTTATTTAGACCTGTGTACTTGGAATTCCACTATTTTCTATTAAGATTATTGTGGTTAGTTACATTATACAGTTTTTTTGGTTCCTTATGTTCTTTTTAATAGCTCCCTTCAATGAGTGGTTTACATCTTTTTTCCTGGAATGTTATAGTTATTCATTACCCAGTCAAAAAACAAAGAGTCTCATTTATCAAAATTGAAGTGTCATGTAGCTGTATTACAAGAAACACATCTTAAAGAACAGGATATAAACTTTTTGCGTAGGCAATTGTTTGGGAGACTTTTTGACTCCCCTGCTGTCCATAATAGGAATGGGGTTTTAATGTTATTCCTTAAATCGCTATGTATTCAATTGCTGAACGAGGTTAAAGATGACAATGGTAGATGCCTTTTGTTAGATATTAAGATAAATGATGCCCATTATTCTATTTGCAATGTTTATAGTCCTAATGGTGTAGATTCAGCATTTTGGAAGTCGTTTTCCACTCTCCTTTCTTCGCTTGAATCGGAAAATCTCATAGTGGGTGACGATCACAATCAGCTTATGGGCCTTTTTTAGATCGGACATCTCAAAACAAGTTCATGCCAAACAAAATGCATAAGACCCTTCATAAAGCCATCTTTTCTAGAGGACTGATAGACTTTTGGAGAATTTCACACCAGGCTGTTCTAGAGGTCTCCTTTTTCCTCTCCTGTTCACATATCCCACTCTAGAATAGATTACATATTTTTCACACAATCTACTCTTCAATTTTTGACACACGCGAAGATGGGGTTAATACTTATTTCAGATCACGCTCCAGTCATAGAAGATCTGGATTATCCTACTTCTACACTCACTTAACATAGATGGAGATTTAATAATGCCCTTTTTTGCAATAACCAATTTACAGAGCAATTTTCATTATTTTTTTCAAGAATTAAAAAAAAAAAATTCTTTCCTTGGACACACAGATGATTTTCATTTGGGATGCATTTAATGCAACTGCCAGGGGATTCATAAAACAGTTTGTTGCAAAAAAAAGCAGAAGGCACTCAAGGAATCAATGCTACTTATTAAACAAATTAAGTTCTCAGGACATGAATACTTTTCTTTAAATCACAATGCCAACCTCTTTTAGCTTATCAAGGCTAAAATGCGATATAATAAACAGTCCTTGGATAATGCCTGTGATAACTTGCTTAAGTGTAATGCTAAATTGTATGGGGATCAGAATAAGGCTAACAAATCTCTGGATAACTGTCATAAAATTAACAAGCAAAAGTCTAAGATTTTTGTGATAACAGATGCAGCTGGGGACAGGCACGTTACTAACTTTAAAATATTAGAATGCTTCACAGATTACTACACACATTTATATACCCCTGAGTCCTCTCCTTCAGTGGACCAGATATACACTTTTTTCAATCCCCTGAAAATACTGTTGATCTATCCTCTCTGGATATTCCAATTTCAGAGCAAGAAATTTCAAATGCCATTAATCACCTTCCAAAAGATAAAACCATTGGGCCTGATGGACTTTCTGTGCTTTTTTTTTTACATTCCAAACAACTGTTGGTATCTAAGCTGTTGGTTCTTATTACTCATTTGTTAACTAATGGAAGGACACACAGCTCCTATAATCAGGCCATGCTTTGTTTGATCCACAGAAAGGCAAGGGTCTCTCTCAGTGCAGTGGTTACAGACCTATCTCACTGATAACATGGATTGTAAGATTTTTGCAAAATTATTGTCACCCTGTATTAATCAAGTTGTCCCTGAGTTGATACACATCATTCGGGGTTCATGGAGGGTTGTTTCATCACAGGCGACTCTAGGACTTTCCTTAATATAATTTTTTGGGCTTCCAAAGAGTTCAATCCCCCGTGGCGGCCATAGCTCTGGGTTCAGAAAAGGCATTTGATCATTTGAATTGGGAGATCATTTTTGAAGCATTGAAACGGCATGCTTTCAGTCCTCATATCCATCAATACATTAAGTTATTATACTCTAATACATCCGCCTCTATTTGGGTCAGTGGTCATTAGTCCACTTATTGTTCCATCCACAGGAGGACTAGACAAGGTTGTCCTTTATCTCAACTTTTATTTACCTTATATCGCAAACTCTTCCTAGAAAGAAATTTGCTACTCTTCACAATTCACAGGTTTCCAATTTGTTGATATAGACATTAAATTTACTGCTTATGCAGATATCTTACTATACATAACTAACCCAAGCACATCTGTACCTGAGCTTTTCTCATTAGTACATGAATATTCTACAGATTCTTGATATAAACTTAACATAAACAAACCAGAGGTAATTCTTCTAAATAAATATTGCCTCCCAGATATGTTTAAAGATACAGGGTTTACATGGAGTTCAAAAAGTGTAAAATGATTAGGCATCTTTAACACAAATATCATCAACGAAACTATTAAAATGAATCTTAATGAAATCGTTACAAAAACATTAATGCTTTGATAGAGGGTTGGTCCCCGTTATGTCTGTCCTGGTGGGGTAGATTGACAACAATGAAAATGATATTGCTCCCAATAGTTAATTTTTACTTATTCATGTTGACAGTTTCCCCTCCCACTCTCTTTCTTTTAAAGTATTAACTGCTCATTCATACAATTCTTATGGAAAAACTGCAAGCCTAGAATCTCACTAATTCGTCTTCAACATTCAAAGAAAATGGAGTGGTCAATTTTCCTAATCTTGGGCAATAGCATTCCACCTTTATGTTGAAAAAAAAAAATTTGGACTTCCCTTTTGGTAAACCCTCAAGCAGCATCAACAACTTTGGGTCAACTGGAACAGTGTCAATGTATACCATTTTCTTTAAACACCGAAATTCATATCAATGAACCCCCTGGGGCTTTTTTCTCTCCAATACTTGCCCGTTCTATAGCTGTTGCTAAACTTTTAATTGCCTCCATTAATTCCTTTATGCATATTTTAATTATTATACTTCTTTCCTGGCGGGAGTGAATTAACAAAGGAATTTTCACCATTGGCCATATACTTATGGATAGCTCTCTTATGGATTTTTCTGCGATTCAGGAATAATATGACATATCTTCTTATCATGCTACTAATTACCTAGATCTCAAGACTTTTTTTCTTCTTCTTCTCTCTCAGGATTCTACCTCTGTCCCAGTGGGTCAACCCCCTCCCTCACATTGGACTTCTCATCTCAAATGAAAGCATCTGGTATTTACAGGATTATTGTCCTCAGACAAGGGAATACATCTGGGCTAAAATTCATACTTCATCTCGCTCAGCAAGCAAAACAGAAACAATATATTTTACAGATTTAAGCTGACCAACAACGAAAAACATTGGTCTTGTTCTCCTGATAGGAGTGATTTTCTACATATGTTTTTCTTCGCCCTTTGGTTAAAAAGCTTTGGCTGCTCATATGGGAGAAGCTGTACAACATTTTGTCTACAGCCTTTTCTTTTGATATTTTGCAATTTGTTTAGGAGGCTTCTCTTCTATATGAAGCTCTCAGGGTATGGTAGGAAAGTTTATAAATTTGAATATTGCAATAGCCCAGCAGATTATCACCTCAAATTGGAAAGACACCACTAATATTTCCTTTACTGGTTGGTGGAATTTATTATGTCACCTTCTTAGAATGAACTGTGCACATGCAACCATTATTCCTTTATTAATTCATTAATTAAAAAAAGATTTATTATGGTCACAACTTACGGCTTATCCAGACAATATGTTCAATCTACATCCATTGTTACGAACCACCATAAATATTGGAAAATATTAGTAGGTTGACACTGTTATTTCTGAAGTGCTGCTGTTGCTTATTATGTATTCTCCCTCTTTTCCCTTACCTTCCCCCTTTGTTTCTTCTCCCCTCTATTCTTATTCTTCTCATGAAATTTTAAAATGCATTTTGGTTTTGAAAGTGTTTATATTTTTCAACTTATGCTCTGTTTTTTATAAAATTCACCAGTTCATGTATTGTTAACTTTTATTGTTTTTTCTTTCTGATATTTGTGCTTTCTTGTGTATCGAACTCATAAATGTTCTTATAACATTCTTTAATTCATTTTGCTTGGATTGAATTATATTAATAGTATGTTCAATGTATGTATCTATATAGTCTTAGTAAAGCATTCTAAACAAAAAAAAAGAAAATGTTACCATGTTTAGAGGAGAGAGCACATGTGCTTTGTCTCTGGTTACAAGCAGTAAAGTGCTCAGAGACAAAAGCCAACAAAAAAGAGGTCAGAAAAAGAAGAGGAGGAAGACAACAAGTTTGGGTGACTCTTTAGAGAGGCCAACAACATCACTTTGTTGTTTCTTACACTGGTGTTACATCTGCTAAAAATAGAATATCTGAAATGTAACCTTGGTACGATTAGGACTTGAAAGGTCATTTTCAGATATTTGGAGAGACTTGATGTTTTCATTTTTGAGTGAGTGAATGAGGGAATTTTAAAAACTGGCACCTTGGTTGATGTGAGATATAAGACTGAGGGTATAAGAAACAACCAGAGTTAGAGTGATGATTTGAAAACTTCCACACCCAGGATTTTCTAGTCAACAAGGGTGCATTTGAATCTGTATTCAGATTAAATGAGGCGGAATTATATTTTTAAAGATTATGATATGAGATATTTTCTGATATTCAAGAATTCAAGTGAGTAGAGAATGAGAATGTACAGAAGAGTACACTTTTTAGATCGCGCCTGCCGACTTCACATGCAAATTCTCACTTGCAAGGGATATTATTTACAATAAAGGTCTTGGAGTCCGCCCATTGCTTACCATTTTTTGGCTTCATTGTCCAGCTTATGCTAGGTGTCATTTCCTGGTCCTTTCTTGGAGCATGGACTGAGCACGGATTGATTTCTCTTGATTAGTATCCATCTGCTACTTATTCTGTGATTGAGGTACTAGTTCTCTTTCCCCATGTTTCTTTTTCCACTCCAACTCACCCCTTCTCTATGTTTCTGCCCGTCTCCTACCCCATCATCATTGTTTGCCTGTACCCTCACCCCTTGCCCTATCTTTGCTTGCCTGTCCCATATGATTGCTTGTTCACCTCATTTTTTCTGCAGTAATTGCAAAGGTCCGAAAACCAAACCATTGTTTGGTGCCAAGTTTATCTTTGTTCCAGTTAATGTTGGATATTGCAGAGGAAGCAGAAGGTTCAGTTGCAGGGTTCTCAAAGTTGGAGAAGCCACTGTCGACACAACTTCTGCCTTATGATTCCACTCAGAAGAGATTCTTCCACCTCTGGGGGGGTGACACCATCACAAGGCAGGGTCAAAACAATGGTTACTCAAGAGCAAATTATCACAATTATCTGTTATCTGGGATCCATCTGTTTTGTATAGCTGTTGCCCTCAAATTCTAATCACCTACGTATTCCCTTGGTAATCTCTTAAACAGTCTTTCTACATACTTGATTTCCATTAACATATATATCTCAGCTGAACCATGATGCATTTAGCTGTTCCAGAGGGGCCAATTGGATTTAGATCCTCATAAGGCATGCACAGTTTACCAAATGCAATTTTCATACAATTTGCCCAATTCAGTATAAAAAAGCACATTGTATTGTACTTTTTTCTGCAGTGTTACGTTGTAACTCTCTTTGTAGTATTCAAGCTGTCAACACAGTGCCTAGCTACATGGATGTCTGCTTTCTGTCCCGATGGCCTAAAGCACTCATGTTGATGCATCCTACATATTTCAACCATCACAGCTTCTGTCCAAATGCCAGCCTATTTCAGATATTGATATTTTTAGCCAATCTTTAAGACTGCATGAGTTTGTTTCCACATTTACACATGAAACAAACATATTTCATGCAGATTGTGCATTAAATCCTGAGATAACCAGTCTGGATTGTAACCAGACTTCTGCTCATTAATGTTTTGGAAAACTGTCTCTGTGTTAAGCAGTAACAGAAACAAAATTCTTAAGGGAAGGTTTTTTTAAATGTTTTTTATCCCTTACTAACAATGCAACCCCTTTCTGCATTGACCCCCTCTCATCCCACCTCTCATCCCACGACAAAAAGAGATAGACAAAGCTGTCTTTCACCATGTTGCACAGTTGCATAAGCACTGTGCAAAATAGTTGAAAGTAAATAAAATAAAAGCGCAAGAACATGCTGACGGGGTCACAGTACATTTTTCTTCCTTTTGTTACAGCCATTTGCACAATGGCCACACTACTGAAAAACATGGTTAAACTATGTTGACAAGGCCAATTGGTCTCGTATATGCGAGACCTAAACTAGCTGTGTCAAAGCTTGTTATGATATTTTCTTATTGGTGAAAGGTCATGTTAATTTTATACCATTCATTCCTATTTGATGTTCACTCTGTTATTGTTTCTTGTTCTGAGAATAAAGCGTAACAACACATTTTGCAATTTATTTTAGTTAAAGTGAAAACACTGAGAGCCTGATTTAAAAAGGTAAACTTGCATTTTTGTGTAAGTTTAAACTGTTTGCTACTCACAAAGGTATTTTATTTGTAGTGACTGGGGAGTCCTGATCCATTTTATATGTGTAGACTCCACAGTCTTAAAGATACTAATAAAGAAATACCTTTGTGAATAGCAAACATTTGTAAACTCACACAAAAGTGCAAGTTTACCTTTCTGAAGGACCCAAGTCGATAATAGTCTGGTTCATATTTTGTTGTTCAAAACTGCACTATTAATGTCTATAGAGAGATTCCATGGATCACAATTTGGTGAAATAAAGTTTAGGTATGTTAGCAAAAGATTTTTCAGTAGTCTAAACCATTTTTTCTTTGTGGTGATGTTTTCCGCAGCACTGTAATAAGATTTTGGGAGAGGATAGGACAGCGATCTAATAAGACTATTACAATGCAAGCAAAGCTTCTGATAGCATCAAGTGATGCAAGGATGAGGTGCATAATTCTGCCCTTGCTATGTGTAGCATGTAAAATAATTTTTAGGCTGTTGTGTAAGAATCTCCTTTGTTATGTAAGATTTGGATACAGATGCACTCGAATCGTGGTTGAGGAATGTACAGAAGATATTACTGGCTGATTGAATTTAATAACAGCTGGTTGTGTTGACATGGGAGGAGTTGATGATGTGTTGAATAAAAAGTTACTGGATGGGCTTTGATAGTAAATGTTGAGCATTCAAATGTATTAAAGATTATGTTGGGATTTTAGTTGCAGTTAATTATTGTAGCACCTCCCCAAGCCCTGGAGCATGTAAATTGATTATGCCACGTGAGAGCAGCAGTTAAGCATTACTTTATTCTCCAGCATTCACTTACATACACTTGCATTACATCATACTTCCCATGACCACACCCCAATATCTCCCCACATATTAAGTAGTTCCTCTTCAGGTTCTGACATAGCAAGACAACAATGAACATGCTACATCGATCGCCCCCTTTGTTGAATAAAAGTAGCAGACATCATTAAAAATCACATCTCCTCAATTAGTCGTTGAGGTGTGCATACTTGTCTGTGGAATCAGGTGATCCAAAGTGATTGAGGTCCACCCTTTATCAGGCTACAGTGACACAGGCTCAGGAAAGTTGGAGAAGCTGGACATGTGGTCAGGGTCACCTCATTCATGGTTTCAGGAGTCAGCAAGTGTCGATGTGGATGTTTAAATTGTGAAGTGTCCCAAGTGATGGATTTTCCAGGAGAATGTGCTATCACCATGTGTTCCTTGCACCCCCAACCTGTAAAGGATGATCAGCAGAAGGCGTGTCTGTTTTCTGCCTTCTACTCTGTTTGACCAGTACCTAGTCTTCTCTGTCAAAGACTGTCTCCTGGGCATGGTGGAGCTCATCTGCATACATTTTCATCTTTCTTTTCTAAGTGGCGTCAGTCTCTCAAACTTTGTCAGTATTTACTGCTCTATCCAGGATCCATCAAGGTAGTTTTGTTCTGAGGGCTCTCCCAAACAGCAAGGCGGCTGGACTCTCATTAGTTGTGGAGTAAGGAGTTGATTGATATTCCTGGAGGGTCTGGCACATGTTTTGGTTTAAATTAATTGCCTTCGTGAACACTAATTGAACGATCCTTTTGAGGGTGCTCATAAATCTTTCAACTACACCATTGGCTTAGAGCTATGAGGGGTGCACTCTACTGGTGTTTAGCGGTGAATTGGACAAGAAATTCTTTGAACTCTTTGCTATTACATGGTGGGCCATTTTCCGTTTTGAGGATCTCAATGATACCAAAGGATGCAAAGATGTCATCAAGCCATTCTATGGCTTGGTCATGGGTTGTTAAAGACAGGCTTTCCACCAGAGGAAAGCACAACTATTCGTCAAGGTCTGCCATGAGATGGTGTCCACGTCCTAAAGGCCCAAAGAAGTCAATTGCAACTCTCTTCCAAGCATGGCCAGGAAAGTCAGACATTTTCACTGGGTGCTATGTCACCTTGGGGGATAAAGAATTGCAAATGTTCCACGTTTTCAGCTCCTTCTTGACTCGATTTTCTAGTCAAGGGAACCACAATTTATCTCTTAAGGCTCTTTTGATGTTGTTCATGGGCTGGCTCGATGACCCACTGCCTTAGGCTCTCGGAATGACTACACTTGAGCCTCTTATTATTATGCCCTTGGTAACTGCTAACTCTTCCTGTCCATTTTTGAAATTTTAGAATACAAAATCATCAGTAAGCAGGTTGGTACTTTTTCTCCATGATTATGTTGTAATAAGTACTTTGATGATGGTCATGTCTTTGTCTTTGTTGATGGCATCAATGATTTGTTCCACAGAAAGAGCCAATGATGTGCTGGACCTCAGAATAAAATTGAGCTATTCCTCAGCTGTCCTGGATGTCGAACTGTGACAATGTAGCAGCACTCCTAAAAAGTAATCTGCTTGGTTTTTATCCTTACCAGGTTTGTGTACAATCTCATAATCATACTGTTGCAATCTCATCCTCCACCTAGGGATGTTAGGGGCATCTTAGCCTTCGTGTTTCCAAAGATGGTGAGCAATGTCTGATGGACCAGGATGACGATGAATTGTTTTCCATCGAGGAATACATGAAAATGTTTACAGGCCAACACCTCAGCCAGACATTCCTTCTCCGGCTGAGAATAGGCATGTTCTGTTTCAGACAGGCTTCGACTGGCATTGATCACAATGTATCTCTGAGCATTCATGTGGCCATTGGATTGAGCAAGAATTGCCCCCAGCCCCACTAGGGGGACTGTAAAGGGGAACCTAGATCAGGAATGCAAAACTCTCACGAATAGTCTATGAGCAGCGATAGACCATGTCGCACCCGAAAAAAGGGAAAGGATCAAAGATAAGGGAAAAGAGGCACCCTGGTTTAATAAATCATTAAGGGAAACAAAGACAAAGCTCTGCCACACAGAGAGGCAATGGCGTAAAACCAACTACCCAGCAGAGCGAGAAATCTATAAAACTCAGCTCAAACTATATAAAAAATTCATCACTGCCACCAAAGCAGAATAATATGAGACCAGAATCACTACAGCGGCCAACAGACAGAAAGAGACCTTCAGAATATTGAAGGAACTCAGCCAAAAGGCGGAACAGAAACCAGAGGACAACAGCATTGACTGTAACACATTTAAAGCTTTCTTCCTGCAGAAAGTGAGAGGTATCCTTTCTGATATTGATAATATCTTGATTAACTATAGCACCGCTCACCTGCCTCATGAACCCTCCTCAGATCTTATGCTCACTAGCTTCCCCACACTGGACCCTGTTTCCCTCCGTCAAATCATGAATCAAATTAAAACAGGTTCCCCTTCAGACCCCTGCCCCCCCAAATTTTTCACAATGGCACTCCCTGCCTTGGAAAGCCATATCATCTCCATGCTCAACCACTCTCTGGTGACCGGGTAAATGCCATCCAACCTAAAAGAAGCTAGAGTCATACCCCTTTTAAAGAAATCTGGGGCGGATGTGGCCAATCTTAAAAACTGTAGGCCCATATCCCAGCTACCCTTCCACGCAAAAGTCCTGGAGCAACATGTCCTCAAATCGCTCTCTTCTTTCCTGGAGGACAACCAACTCCTCCATGCTCGCCAAGCAGGCTTCAGAGCACACCACAGCACTGAACTGGTCATGTTGACGGTACTTGACGAGCTTAGATCCATGACTGATAGTAAAAAGCCCAGTGCCCTGATTCTATTGGACTTATCAGCAGCGTTTGATACTGTCAGTCATGAGATACTACTGACCAGACTCTCAACCTTGGGCATCAATGTTCAAGCGCACCAGTGACTCAGATCCATTCTATCTGGCAGGTACCAAAGAATTCAGCAGGGTGAGCTGATATCAGATAAAGGGCTGCTTAGTTGCGGCGTCCCACAAGGCTCCGCTATGTCTCCACTACTTTTTAATATTTATCTGCAACCACTGATAGTAGCCTTAGCCAACATGGACTGTAAAATATTCAACTACGCTGATGACACTCAACTCCTCCTCAGTATACACAACACCCCCCTCGCCCAAGCCCATGTCCAAAATGTGCTCAGATTTACAGTGAGTTGGATGTCAGCAAACTCACTGAGAATCAATCCAGACAAGACATCCCCTCTATTAACTCCCCCTGGAATGATCACTTCTGGCCCGAGGAGCTAGACCCACCCCTACCCCCGTGCCGGTCGTGAAGAGCCTTGGTCTGAAAATCGACGTAGAGCTCTCAATGGCCAACCAAGTCACCTCAGTGGTCGGTACATGCACCGGTCTGATCAGACAGATGCAGAAACTCGGCCCTCTTTTGACCACCACTGTGGAAAAAGATACTAATAGCAGGATGTTGTTGATAAAGTGTTTATTGAAACACGTCCTTCCTCAAGTCCAGTCAAGTGAGTTATATCCCAGCATCATTCTAAACATCCCCAACTCCCACCTTCAAAAGATGCACCAAACAACAACAAATGACACGAGACAGACACGAGGTGTAACTCGTGCTATCTCGTGTTATACATAGTATTATGTGTTATACAACACACCTCCCTTCCTGTAACAAAAATAAATAAATAAATAAATAAATAAATAAATAAATAAATAAATAAAACAAAATTCATCTTGAACATTCTATGTACAAAACATTGGTTCATACAATAAGTATAATTCACAATAATGCTAATTCATTACAAAATCTTTGTACCTTGCAGGAAGGCGATGAATTCTTGAACATTTTTTTGAAAATACAGTAGGAGTAGCTGTGACGTCCCCATGTAGAGAATTCCCATTAGGAGAAAAACCATCATTCCCAGAATCTTCATTGCCAGATTTAAAATCCAGAAAAACATTACTGTTGGCATCTAACCTAACAGCTTCCTTCCTTTTAAATATAGAAACAATGTTCAAATTCCAAACACTCCCATCATCAATTCTAACAGCATGCTTAAAAACTTCAATGACCTCCTTAGGATATGACCAGATTTGACCCCCTTTCAACACTCCTTCCTTCCTCTTGATACGCACTAAATCACCAACAGAGATCACATGTTTACTCACTGAACCTTGCTTTATCTCCATCCTTTTCTTCATCTCATCCTTATATGCACTCACTCTATTGCGAACCAAATCATAGTCAACCTTTGAAAAACCACAATGATCACTCAGATTTTTTTTCAACCACCACGGAGTCAATCGAGTACTGGGTTTCCGACCTCTTAAAAGTTCAAATGGACTGACTAATGTGACAGAATTAGGTGATGTTCTGTAAGACAACAACATGGACTGAAGAGCATTACGCCAGTTTAGATTACCTTTAACAGAAAGTTGGATAGCCTCCTTAACCACTCTATTGAACCTTTCAACCTGACCATTGGCCTCAGGATGGAAAACGGCAATTTTATTATGTGTTATCCCACATTTAGTAACAAAACACTCAAAATCCTTACTGGTAAATTGTGGTCCATTGTCTGTCACTAACTCTTCTGGAATTCCTTCCCTGCAAAAAGTTTCATCCAAAAACTCTATCACATTTTTATTTGTTATGTCCCTTACCATTTTGACTTCTGGCCATTTTGAGAAGTAGTCTATCAAAACAATGCCAAACCTTCCTTGCTCAGGTAAGACAGTAAATGGACCAATAAAATCAAGTCCTAACTTCTGCCAAGGACCAAAAGGGTACTCCACAGGACAAGGCTCAGAACGCAAAGGAACAGCAGACTTGTCACTATTGGCGCAATCTAAGCATTTCTGGACATAATGTTCCACACAACTATCTACACCTGGCCACCAAAAGAAATCCTTTATTCGTCTTCTGGTGAACGAAATTCCTAAATGCCCTTCATGAGCAATGCTAATAATAGTGTTCCTCAGGGAAAAAGGAGGAATAAATTTATCACCTCTCATGAGCAAACCATTTTCAATTGCTAAATCATCTTGCACCTTAGCATAACTCATCATTTCGCCTGAAAACTTCCTTTGCTCTGGCCACCCTTGCAAAATGTAGTTCTTAACTTCAGTCAATTCAATACTTTTTTCCATTTCCCTTGTCCAAGATTCCTTACTTAAATCGAACTTCTCCCCATACACCAACAAAATGTCTTGAGAAGTAAAAGCAACCTCACACTCATCATCGTCACAAGGAACATCACAAGAAGTATGCAGTCTGTACATACAATCTGCAGGAACTTTAGTTTTCCCTTTTACATAAACCATTTCAAAATGGAATGATTGTAATCTAGAAGCTAATCTAGCAAGACGAGCAGACAAAGTACGACCTCCACCCGGTGCCATCATGTAAATAAGAGGCTTATGGTCAGTTTTTATTGTGAACTTTGTTCCCCATAGAAAAGTTTTAAAATGTTCAGCTGCCCAAACCGAAGCTAATAACTCTCTTTCAATAACTGAATAATGTTTCTCAGCATCCCTTAATGCTCTTGAAGCATATGCAATTATCCATTCCTTTCCACAATCATTTTGCATGAGAACAGCACCTAACCCTGAGCTACTTGCGTCAACCATAATGGTACACTTTTTTCCTACAACAAAGGGTTTCAAACAAGGTGCATTCACAACAAAAGCTTTGAGACTTTGAAATGCTTCAGTCATTACATCAGACCATAAAAACCTTGCATTTTTCTTTAAAAGAGGTCGAAAAGGATCCACTTTTGATGAAAAATTCGGAATGAATTTAGAATAAAACTCCATTAGTCCTAAAAAAGCTACTAATTGTTCCTTTGAGACAGGCACGGGAGCTTTAATAATGCTTTCAATATGTTTCTGCTTTGGTTTAATCCCGGCACCACTAATGGAATGCCCTAGGTATTCTACTTCCTTTTCTCTAATTTTACATTTATCAAGGCGAAGGGTAAGGCCCTTTACAGATAACGCAGATATTGCTTTCCTTAAATTATCATCATGCTCCTCAACATTTTTCCCAAATACAAATATATCGTCTTGAAAAGCGATTGCCCCTGTCAACCCATCAAGTGTTTCTTTTATGAGTCTTTGAAAGACTGAGGCGGCACTAGCCAATCCAAAAGGCATGCGTTTATACCTGAAAAGACCTTCAGGAGTAATAAAAGCCGTCAAGTTTTTGGATTCATCATCTAAAACCACTTGATGATAAGCACTTGCCAAATCAATGCATGAAAAGACCTCAGCGCCCCCTAATGTTGAGGCCATCTCATGAAGATTTGGCAAAGGATGAGCATCAACCCAAATGGAATTATTTAGACTGCAGAGATCTACACATAGTCTCAGTTCGCCGTTGGATTTAACCGAAATCACAATCGGAGAAACCCAAGGTGACGACTCAATGGGCTCAATAATATCTTTGTCACATAAATCTTTAAGTAAAATTTTAAGTTTATCTCTATATGTAAGAGGAACATTTCTGACTCTGTGCCGAACAGGTACAACCCCATCATTAAGTTTAATAGTATGTTTAAAACCCTGATACTGACCAAGTTTTCCACTGAAAACATTTGAAAATTCAGATTTCAATTTACTAAGCATGGCATTCCCATCAGAATCATTAGAGCTTACAATGGAATATACTGGAGGATTGGCCCTAGGATCTATCTTGATACCCAGTTGATCTTGATGTGGCCATCCCAATAACGATTGCCCAGACTTTGCAACATAGATCTTACCATATGTAGATTCACTTGCAAACATAATTTTCCCCCCAAAAAAACCTACCAAATCAATTTTGTGTCCTGTGTAACCTCCTGGTGAGATGTCAGATTCAAGTAAATTTTTGTTTGGCCAATTCTTTTCTACAATATCTAAACCGAGTAGGGTATACCATGCACAAGTATCAACAAATACATTTATCATCTTTCCATCTATAATCACCTCACAAGATGGAAACTTACTTACACCCTCACTTCCACAAATATTAATGACAGTATTGATATCATTTTCATTCGGTAATTAATAATCATCAATGTCTTGAACAATATTCACTTTCCTGGTGGTAGATTTGCAAAATTTAGTTAAATGCCTTTTCTTATTACATTTTAAACATATTTTATCAAGAGCAGAACAAGATTTAGAATTTGCTAAATGGTTTGGACTTCCACATCTGAAGCAAATCCATTGAGTGTTCTTCTTTTCTTTTTTAGTAAATTTAAATTTCGAATCATTCTTATTGTTAGAATAATCGTTTTTTTGAATAAAAGGTTTCTTAAATTTTTCTCCTTCTTTAGAGACACTAAAAACATCTCCCTTTCTCATTTCTTCTTATTTCCTTCAGAAACTTCTCAGAATGCTCAATTGATCTTGCAATATCAATAGCTGCATTTAAAGACATGTCTGATGTTGTCCAAAGTGTTTCCTGGACTTTTTTATTATTTGTTCTCATTAATATTTGGTCTCTCAAAACTTGTTCATAAGTTATGTGTTCAAAATCACAGGTGACAGCAAGTGATCTGAGAGAAGATACAAAGTCTTCAATTGATTCATCTGCAAGTTGTTTACGAGAGTAGAAAATAAATCTCTCCATAACAATGTTCTTTTTCTTGCCAAATCTTATTTTTAACTGCTCCGCTGCACGGTCATAAACATTCCTATCACCAGGATTGATTAAAGCAGGAAGAGTAAGGAATTCTTTTAATCCAATTCCCCCAAGACAATGCTTTAAAAGTGAAAGTTTCCTCTCAGGTTCACATTCTGTTCCTTCCAAAACTTCTACATATGCTAAAAAAACTGGTTCCCATATTTCCCAGTCCATAGGTGGATCACCTTTGTTTGCCAAAAAGGAATGAGGAGGAACAATGCCACTCATTTTATAATATTTATGATATTAACTTGATAATATATTAAGCTAAATAATAATTTTGTTTTTTAAACTAAAAGAGAAAACAAACATCCAGAATTAGTACCTTATACCAATGTTTAGTCGTGTAATATGTCTTAATTGAAGGATTCCATAGATTGCAGAGTTGAAAAGTTGAAGAAAACGATGAAAAACTGTAAAATTCGGAATTCACCTTTCCAAAATGGCCGCCGTAGTTATCACACTCTTTTGAAAGGCAGTAGAGCTTGTTTAGAAGACGTTTGACGTCATACGCCTATTGTTGTGCGTCTGTTTTGAAAGAAAATTGAACTCGCGCTTGTAAGGAACCTAGTTGCAGGCTCGCACTTCAACTCGCACTGATGACTTCGTGCAACAGGCTCGCTCTTGGGTTGCAGGCTCGCACTCGCACTGATGAAGATTAAAAGGTAACTCGATTATAGAGTAAAATACCTCAAAGCGATTCCTCGAAGGTCAAAGCGATTCCGTGGTGCGATTCCTTCTGAGGTTACCAGTGGCGAAGACTTTTTCGCCATTTTGGACCAAACCGCTCCAGTATTTACTGCGATAGGACAACTACTTTTGACACTCTGTTCTGGCTTGCGTAGTCCTTGGCACCCTATCCACACCAGTTCTTCAACATGGAGGATGTCCCGGGTCTCAGCTTCAATGAAGACACTATAGCTGAAGCGCTAAGAAACACACCATCACTACTCGGGAACCCCCCAGCCTCTGCATCTGGTGCATCTTCTGATGAATGGACCACATTGAGTGAAATGAAGAAAGAACTAATTAGAATAACGATCCATGGGATTATGATGACAGAGTACTTGAGGAGCAACATAGCACCACAGGGCTTAATTGTTAACATTATTCCAAGATTGTTTTTGGATGATAAACGCTTTAAAGTAGACTGGTGCCAGGTCTCCTGGAAATGTACCAAGGATCTGTTATTTTTGATTAGCCAAAGTGCGAAACGTCTCTCTGAAGCATTACAGGAGAAAATCTCAGCCCTTGAAGCAACCATGAAAAACGCCACCTCAAAGAATAATAAAACAGCGTTCACAACAAAGCTATCCGAGATCAACCAAGAAATGGCTGACCACCATGAATTCTTACTCAAGCAAAAAACAACAAAATTGGAGAAGGATATCGCTAAATTCGCAAAGGAAAAGGTATATCCCTATCTTAAAGATGATTTCAAAGGGAAAAAGAGTAATTATCCGTCGGATGATAATTCAAGCGATGACACCAGACGTGGTTCCACAAGCAGTGACTCCAGTGGTGGCTACCCTGCGAGGAATACACGACCAACGCGTTCCTGGCAACACGGTTACCATCAAGGACCGGTGTTCCATGGTCCACCCCATATGACACCACCATGGCAATACCCTTTCTATCCAAAAGGCCCCCCGCAATTCTACCCCCTCAATCCGCCACCTTTTCAAGGCAGAGGTTGGGGCAGAGGAAGAGGGCGAAAGCGAGGCGGGCAAAAGGGAGTACAGTGGCAGGACCAGACGTCAGCACCGACTGCAATGGAGACCAGGAGCTCAACATCCAGAGGGAGACGAGTCTGATCGTCAATCTATCGAAAAGAACCCTCTCTCCAACAGAGAAGAGTGTTTTGGAAAAAGGCCTTGGATTTGTCCCCACTCCGACCCCTGACTCCTTCCAGGAAATGATTGAGCTCAAGCAGTTCTTCAGGAAGATACGCCTCCGAGCTTTCTTTGACAATCGTCCTGAATTCCCCAGAGAAGACACAGGTCTTAGAAAACCTTCCACCTTCACCCCCTCTGATGGGATGGTACCTCCTGAAGTTCTGACTTTTGAGAGAGCGGTACTCAAGACCATGCAGAACAAACCATCCATCAAACCTTTCAATAATTTATCCAATGCGAAAAGACAGGCAGCTACTTCCCTGGGTAAGGATATCTCAATTGTCATCAAGCAGGCTGACAAAGGGGGAGCAACGGTCATACAAAACTATGACGATTATGACCGTGAATGTAGACGCCAATTGGACAATACAACACATTACAGACCACTGACAGAGGACCCTACTAAACGACTGACTACCACCGTGATGGCTCTTGTCATTGAAGCTGAGACAAATGAGTGGATCAGCAAGAAGGAAGCAGAATTCTTGGTGACAACGGACCCGGTCATACCGTATTTTTACACCCTCCCCAAAATACACAAGGGCACCACCCCGGTCCCGGGGAGGCCCATTGACTGATGCCCTAGGATCTTTGCTCTCTAGGTATGTTCCACTCAGATGCCTTCGCTCGTCAGAGCTTAATCAATTGGTAGTCCCTCGAGCTAGGACGGCACGATGGGGAAGCAAGGCTTTCTCCATTCTTGCACCTCAACTATGGAACACTCTTCCTTTGGAGATCAAACAACAGCCCTCACTTGATCTTTTTAAGAAAGCTCTGAAAACTTGGTGTTTTACCAAAGCCTATCAGTGAGCTCCTGTCTCTGTCTGCCCGCAGCTAAGTTTGAGTTAGGCGCCTTGACGCCCACTGGGCATAGTAGCGCGTTTATAAATTTTATTTCATTCATTCATTCATTGTTTCCGGTATTGGTTCGGTGTTGGAGCCCCTGTCCCAATTCTGTGACGCTTTCTTTCAACCATTGGTGAAACTCATCCCTTCTTATTTGCAAGACACGAGAGATGTGCTACATCTGATTGCTGACATGGATGGAAGAGAAGACATCGATCTTCTCCTGACCCTTGACGTGGAAGCGTTGTACACAAATATTCCTCAACAAGCAACGCTAGAAGCGGTAGACTCGTTGATGCGACAAGAGGAATGGGTGTCCCCTACCTCGATATCCTTCATTATGGAGCTGGCACACATTGCACTCACTGAGAACTTTTTCAGATATGAGTCTAATCTATATCATCAAGTCCGTGGAACTTCGATCGGCTCGACCTTTGCGCCGAGCCTAGCATGTATCTATATGGCATCATTTGAGAAGAACTGTATCTACCCTCCTGAACACAATCCGTTTCGTGAGAATCTCACATGTTGGCGTCGATATATCGATGATATTTTGGTGTTCTGGAAGGGTGACCGACCCTCCTGCGAAGCTTTCTGCGTCTGGATCAATCAACAAAACCCATTCTTAAAGTTCACGGGCACCATTTCCGAAACATCAATACCATTCTTGGACCTTACCATCTCCCTGGATCCGACAACGATCAGTACCACTCTGTTTAAAAAGGATACTGATAGAAACAGTTTACTCCCCTACAACAGCCACCACACGAGGGCCCTGAGGGACAACTTACCCTTCGGGCAATTCCTCCGCTTACGGAGAAACTGTAGTTCCATCAATGATTTCAAACAAGAAGCAAAAACTCTACAAAACAAGCTCCGGGACAGGGGTTACCCTACACGGCTTCTACAAACATCTACCAAAAGAGCGCAAAACAATAATAGAGAATCCTTACTTGAAGTGTATCCCAAAGAGCAAGACGACACGATTACCTGCGTGACCTCTTTCACCAAACATTCAACATTTATAAAAAAGACTGTCAATTCACATTGGGGCATTCTCAATTCTGCAGGGATGGAGCTACCGCGCCCACGCTTTGCATTCAAGAGGACAGCAAACACAAAGGACACTCTGATTCATACCCGCCCGAAGAAAACAAGTACCCAGCCAGTCAATACTCTCTGGGACCTCCCACCAGTCACCGGGCACTACCGCTGTGGCTCTTGCGTAGTGTGCCCCCAGACCATCCAAGGTAAAACCATCGAACTCCAAAGAGATTTTACTTGGGCAATTAATAAACACACCAACTGTAATAGCTCCAGGTGTATCTATGTCCTCTTTTGCCCATGTAAGATGCTTTACATTGGGATGACAATGCGCCCTGTCAAACAGCGCATTATGGAGCACAACAGTAATATTCGCTGCCATAAGACACACACTAAACTCTATGAACACTGTAAAGAACACAACCATTCCACAGAAAACATTCGGTGGACTGTCCTTGAATGTTTACCAGCTATCAATCAACAAGCCCTCTTTAGACTTGAACAAAGATGGGTACATCGTTTACACACCGATGAACTAGGGCTCAATGATGGGGTGCCCTGGACGACGTTAGCCAGATAGTACTTTACAAGGACTGTATTGTCCCGCTTCTAGTGACCACCATTGCGCTTCTAATGATCTCATTCCCGTTCTAAGATGGCGCCTTTGTTTTCCTCCTTTTCCTCGCAGTCCGAGCAAGAGCTTCTTCGCTCTCTACCCCCGCGTGACGTTGCCTGGCAACCGAAGGGACACGCCTCCGTGGTGCGCGCGCAACTCGCCCTTATCCGCACCGGCCGGTGCTCCTTGAGTGTACCGGCTGTCCTGCTACTGGCATTGACGTGGGAGGGGTAGGTGCCTACAGGCCTGCTACCAGCGACTCTTGAGGTAAGGTGTGGATTCAACCCCAAACCCCCGCTGACTACCGCGGGCGCTCTGTTGTGCACGCTGCGGCTGATCTACCAGCCGTTCTTTAGCCCACGGTGAGCCGAGTCGCCTGATTAACCATCTGGCCTCGCGGTGCACCTTACTCTTTTGTAGGTACTCCTCACTTGTTGCTGGCCCCACCTGGACAGCTTGTGGGACCTACAAACGGGATTAGCGGGTAAGTTTATTGTTATTATTTTCACTGCCTTCTCCAACCCGGCGAGCATGGCATTCTAAGTGTGATTTTCATGCTGATCACGACAATCACGCCGGCGCCGGCCACCACCTTATATTATACAGAGTGTCAAATGGTTTATTCTTTTGCGGTTTTAGCGAATCACTTATTTAATGTGCCTTCTTTTATAAAAACAAAGCTCCTCACGTCACTCGACTGCTGTAAGGCTCAAAAGACTGACTGTTGTTAGTGTTATGTGCACACCCCATACAGTATGTCTATCTGTCGTGAGACCAGCAATCACTACGATGCATGCCACGATTGAAGCATGCTAGCTACACACAGGACGCAGTACTACCTCGTCCTGGTTCACCCTCTCTCTCACAGTATTCCCACACACTGACGGGGTCAGTGCAGTTTTCACATCCCGTTACCCATCACTGTCACGTTCCTGTTGGCACCATATGATGGATTCGGGCCACAAATACAGCAATGTCAGTAACCGCTGTAACTGTTTGTTTCCTTCCTAGTTCCCGGGAGGTCCATAAAAGAACAAAAGTCATGGTGCGACACTCTACAGGTCGTATTTTCGAGTCCTCTCACTTAAGAGGAATCTAAGCAATTATATGAGCACCAAAGGTCCTGATGAATTGCCCTTATGGCAAGAAACATGTCGACCACACTCACACTAAGGGTTGAATAAGGATTGATTACATTGCCCATCACTCCTTAATACCCCTTAATTCCCTTTTAACAAAGCAGTGAGCCAGACTATTAAAAAGTGTTTAATGGACTCTACTGACTTTTTTTAGAATACACTCACGCTCACTATTGCATTTTCTTAGGCCCCTCACTCTCACACACCCGTTGGCTCGGAATAAAAGAACTCCGCCAAAGCGCAGCCCCCCATGCTGCCCGACGGGCATTGCACCGCCAGCCTGCCGTAGGAGCAGGATACCAATGATGACGCTGGACGGCCATCGGATGGGATGACAGTAGTCGTCCAACCGGTAACCTGTGTGAGGTATCCTTAAATTCCGAAAAGGGTTCACATCATGCACTTCCCCTGTCATATCTAGTGAGAGATAAGCTAGCTTGAGCCATTCTTTTGGCTCCCACTGGGGAACTCTGTACAACCACTTTGCTTGCTGCGATTCCTCGAAGGTCAAAGCGATTCCGTGGTGATGATTCCGGAGATTACCATATGTCAAAGTCAACTCCGAGTCCGTGAAAAAAAAAAAAAATGTTTTCCTTAAAAAAAAATTAAAATAGATGAGAATCCTTTCTCATATATTAAATTGGAAGTTCTTTTCCCCTTGTCGCCAGTGTGGAAAAAGATACTAATAGCAGGATGTTGCTGATAAAATGTTTATTGGAACACGTCCTTCCTCAAGTCCAGTCAAGTGAGTTATATCCCAGCATAATTATAAACATCCCCAACTCCCACCTTCAAAAGATGCACCAAACAACAACAACTGACACGAGACAGACACGAGGTGTAACTCGTGCTATCTCGTGTTATACATAGTATTATGTGTTATACAACAACCACCTCACTACAAATGATAGTTTCGGCCACCATCATTTCAAGGCTAGATTACGGCAATGCCTTATACATGGGCCTCCCTCAGAAACTAGCAAACAGACTCCAGGGCGTTCTAAATGATGCATCAAGACTAGTCTTCAGGCTTCCTAGAAGTTCCCATGCCACCCCGCTGCTACACAAGCTACATTGGCTCCCTATTAGGCAAAGAGTGAAATTCAAGGGCCTCTGCATCATCCATAAATCAATCTATGGCCTTGCCCCAACTTATATTAAAGAACACCTGGAGGCCTATGTGCCTGGCTGCACACTACGGTCTTCCAAGGCTGGTCGTCTATCCTGTCCCCGGTTTAAGCTTACATCAAAAGGAGGCAGAGCCGTCTCTGTCTTAGCCCCCAGCTCTGGAACGAGCTTCCTGAACGTATCCGTAAGGAACCCTCCCTGCTTCGTTTCAGGAAATAGCTCAAAACTATCCTGTTTAGAGAATCACTTAGCACTGCTTAAACTCAAACATCAACCCTGTGTCGTCTAGCTACCCACCTTCTCTCTCCCTAGCGCTGAGAGACCTGTTGTTGATTCAGCGCTATACAAATGTCAATTAACAATAACAACAACAATAACTAGGCTTGCATCAACTGTTATTTCAGTATGTAACAGGTTCAAGTAGGCAATTTCAGTCATAACATCGAGCATGTGTTTTATCTCTTTGAAACTCTGATCACATTCAGGGGACCAATGAAATGGGACATTTCACTTTGTCAAGTCTCTTAAAGGGGCACTCACTGTAGCAAAATTGCAAGTGTATCTTGAACAATAACTGTCCATGCCTAGAAAGGATCATAGCATGGTAACATCCTGAGGGGGGAGGGGGGATGACATTGCTTGCACCTTGTTGGTGTCTGGAGCAATTCCCCTATCTGAGAATATGTCTCCAAAAAATGTAAGTTTAGTTTTATGAAACTCACAGTTTGCTGCATTCAGAGTGAGACCTGCAGCAACAAATAACTGGCAAACTTGGGTAAGAGCTTTGTTGTGTTCTTTCTGTGTCCTCCCAAAAAGCTGCATTTCATCACTATAACTAAAAGCATGTGTAACATGTTGGATTTCTTGGCGAATTACATCCTGAAATGGTTCAGCAGCCAAAGATACTCCAAAACTCAGTCTCTTATATCTGAACAAGTCAACATGAGTCAAACAAGTAGTAATATACCTCCAGATCTCCTCCAACTCAATTTTATGGTATCCATTATTCAGGTCAAGAAGGGAAAACACTTTGGCCCCATTCAATTGCATGATTATGTCCACTATGTGTGGACCAGGGGGCCTCTGCCTCTCAATTGCTTTGTTTTTTTGGCTCATATCAATAATGTCATGTTTTAAAAGTGTTTCCATCTGTTCCTCTACATCTTCTTGTAGATGAAAAGCAGCTCAACGGTGCTGCTGAGCAAGAGGGTAAAATATCTTCATCGATATGAAACTGCACTTTCATTTTCTTAAGTCTTCATAGGCCAAGGAATAGCAACGGGAATCAGTTATTGATCTCAGACTGATCACAGAGGTTGTAGTTGAGGAATATCAACCCATGTCAGCAGAGTTGGCAAAAGTGAGCACGAATGCAGTAGATGACATCCTGTATAGAACATGAATGGTGGCCTGGCCTGATGTATTTTTGTGTTGCATTGTCACTGCGAATGACCCCTGACTTTGTAATGGTTTAGAAGTGGCCCAGACATATACCTTTGTGCTTGTTGGAGTGAGGCAGGGATAATGGGATAGGCTGTTTTGCTGCTGGCATGATATTAACAGATGCACCACTGACTATGATGAAGGGTATTGAGTGACCGTTCACTTCCATTGTGAATTTGGGACAAGTTCCAAATGAACTTTGTCGCTTTGCTTGACAAATTTTCCTTAATTTGTGATCTTCTTTACAAGCAGTTAATCCTACATGTGCACGCCGTCCTTTGGTAGATATGATCAACACATACCGATCTTCTTTGCTGGTACTCGATGGTGACATTGAAGAATATTTGTACGAGAAACTTGATGATTAATTTTGCTTGATGTCTACTTGTCATAGCTGATGTTCCTCCTTGGTTTTGTAGGCATGGCGAGAGAGCTTCTGGAATGTTCTTGAATCCATTTTTTATTTGCGTTGTGACACACTTGATTTTTCCTTGGCTTAGCATACACTTATAAAATGGTTCTCTTTCCCACAACCTTTGCAGACTTGCCCTTGACTGGACATTTACTTGTATGGGGAAAAAAATCCACATCAAATTACGTGCATCTTGTGCTAACTTTTCATGATCCATGTTGATTTATTGTGTCCTGTTCCTCCTTACATGCCAGGAGCTTGTCAGTATGTTTGTACTTCCGCTCTTGCAGCGATCAGCATTGCGCCTTCTAAAGGAATATGAAAGTCAGCAATCAATAACTCTGAGGCACATGGCTTTTTCATTGGTGAAGTCACAGAACTTGCAATGTTTAATAAGTATATTAAATCTTTCAATAAACTCATCCATTGTTTCACCACCCTGATGTGCTTGGCTGAAGATGTCTCTTTCATAATCGACATTCGGCATTGGAATGAACTTGGCTTTGAGTGTTTCTTTTACCATTTAGTAAAGTGCTACATCAGTTGGTGAAAGTTTCTTTAGCACCTCCTTCACTCCATCGCCTACAAGGTTTTTTGTGAATATTTGATGATCTTCTTGTCATCTTCTATGAAGTTATTGAATGTTTTGATACACGCAGCTCACCTGGCACCAATGTTCTACTTCCCAGGAACACAGCTGCATTGTATTTTTCTCTCCCTTCTACTGCTATTGTGATGACACATGACGTTCAGGTGATTGTTGTGCACATTGATGCCAACAGCTTCTGCAAGCAGAAGTCACTTTCGAAGCATGTGCTGCAGTAAGGATGATGAATACGTTCTCTGTTTCCTGTATCTTGTTAAAGTTGTAATTATTTCTTTTACATTTCTTTCTTCTTTATTCCGTTAAAAAAACATAAAAGAAACCATGTAATTCATTGAAAAAATCTCATTAAAATCACAATTAAAAATGTCCAAATGTTAACATTTCCATAATAAGCCATCTTGAATAACAGTACTATGTAATTATTTCTTGCTTCGTCTAATTGCTTGGAATTCTGGGCACTAAGCAGCATCTCTGTCAAACACCTCACCAGCGGTTTTGGTGAGCATTTGAATATGCTCCTATGCAGGGCTTTCGATTTCTTCTGCCGCTGTATATGGGTTGGAGCAAGGCTTTACTTCCACCTGGACCAGTTACAGACTTTGTTGCATCGATTCTGAGCACACGAGGGGGGATACCTCAGCATTTGCAGCAGATCGTTTCCTGTGGGTCGAGGACTTTGCTTGGACCCCTTTTTTTACTCCTGCCAGATTTACAACTTGCGGAACCCGCTTCGCGGGTCCCGCAGCGCACCAGCGCCACAGGGGAGCATCCTTGGAACAGTGTGTGAAGGTCCAGGGCTGCGAGCGTGCGGGGCAGGACTTCGAATCCCAGAAGCCCCTGCACACTGCGCCTCTCGTCACCTGGCCGCTCTCCCTGGACAACACGCCCCGCCTCTAACCCTCAAAAGGCTCGAGAAGGCTGACCGTCGTGGGATACCTCAGCGTTTGCAGCAGATCATTTCCTGTGGGTCGAGGACTTTGCTTGGACCCCTTTTCTTACTCCTGCCAGATTTACAACTTGCGGAACCCGCTTCGCGGGTCCCGCTGCGCACCAGCGCCACAGGGGAGCATCCTTGGAACAGCGTGTGAAGGTCCAGGGCTGCGAGCGTGCGGGGCAGGACTTCGAATCCCAGAAGCCCCTGCACACCGCGCCTCTCGTCACCTGGCCGCTCTCCCTGGACAACACGCCCCGCCTCTAACCCTCAAAAGGCTCGAGAAGGCTGACCGTCGTGGGATACCTCAGCGTTTGCAGCAGATTGTTTCCTGTGGGTCGAGGACTTTGCTTGGACCCCTTTTCTTACTCCTGCCAGATTTACAACTTGCGGAACCCGCTTCGCGGGTCCCGCTGCGCACCAGCGCCACAGGGGAGCATCCTTGGAACAGCGTGTAAAGGTCCAGGGCTGCGAGCGTGCGGGGCAGGACTTCGAATCCCAGAAGCCCCTGCACACCGCGCCTCTCGTCACCTGGCCGCTCTCCCTGGACAACACGCCCCGCCTCTAACCATACGGACTACCTATTTAGGGGAAGGTCAGTACCCGCTAAGCGGGAGCATGCGGGAGCGTCCCGGGAGAAGCCCGGGACAAGGGCGGGACCGTCTGTGGCCGTCAGGGGCCTAAGGAGGCCAGGCCTGGCCCCCCTCTGACCAATGGACTAGATTTATATGTGGGTAAAGTGTTGCTATTTATTTTGGCCCTTTGTGTTTAAGTAATTGTTATTGTTACCCTAAGGTTCTTATGCCCTTATTTTAATGTAATATATTTTTCTACTTTTGGCTAAAATATGTCTGCTTCTACACCAAACTCCCTTCCTGACCATGTGAGTATCTCTATACTCGGTCCTTTAGATAAATTCTTCGCTAAAGCCTCTAAGGATATCGACGGTGAATTATTATTAGCTGAAAAAAGGGCCGAACGGCGTTTATCTGTAGAGGCACTTAAAAAACAGCCTCATTTAGTTACTAAAGGGACACTCTCTATATCAGTAGCAGAACAGGCGGAAGTGGATGCTGACCTTTTTAACACAGATAGCATACCTTTAATTTTTCAGGAAAGTCAGCCTCCCCAGGGGTCTAGGGATACGATTGTGGAAAGTTTGAGCGACTTGCCCACAGTAAAATCCAATAACCTTATAGACCTGAATACCCCGCTATCCCCAGAACCTGATTTTCACTGTGCTACTTTCTCCTCCCTGAAGATACAAACAGAGGTCATCTCGTTACCCCCTCCTACCCCCCCCCTACTAAAGCAAATAAGGTACAGCAAGGTCAAAAGCGCAAACAAGGTATATCCTCCCCAGCTAGAAAAAGAAGACGAAAGGGAGGTAAAAATAAAAATAAAAATAAAAATAAAATTAGGTTCATCAACCCATGGGAACCCGCCGAGATGGTACTTTCTAGACAAACCTTGTTAGTGGATATAAGTGATAATGTAACAGAGGCAATAGACACTCTACCAATAGACACTCTACCAATAAACACTCTACCAACGAACACAGATAGGGAAGATAAAAACATCTCTGTAACAGAGGCAATAGACACTCTACCAATAGACACTCTACCAATAGACACTCTACCAACGAACACAGATAGGGAAGATAAAAACATCTCTAGTGCTGAGCTATTGGAAGCACTCGAAAATATGCTGAAGGCTCTTTTTCTCCCTCTTGTGGAACGGCTAAAAAGGTTGGACAAAAAGTTAGACTGTCTTCTCCCCCATTCCATACCTCCAGAGAATATAATACCAGTAACTCCGGCTACCAAGCCTAGGGAACAAATTGTTAGTAAAGATTCTAATCAACAGAGTTCCCTTAATAACCCGAAGATCTCAACTGCCAATAAACTCCCACTCCCCCCACCAGCTACATCGGCAACTTTAGCTGCAAAAAACTTGGAAAAAGAAAACGCACCTGCGATGCCGCCAAAGCCCACTCAAACTGATAAAGCCACCACTTTAAAAACAAAAAACACTAACACTAACAGACCCAAAATACCATACAAAAATACGGTACAATTACCTCCAGAGTGCTTTGGCTTTGTTATTGTGTTAACGGGTGTACCAGTACTTGGGGAGGGGGACTTTGAATCAGATATAAGTCTAAAAAATAAAGTGATTCATTGGTTGTGTATGAACAGACCTTTACCTGCATATTTGAATGGGGACATTGTATCAGCTAGGAGATGCCAATGGATAGGCATACGCCCAAAAGACATAGATGGTGACCTGATCATAGTGAACTTTAAGGACCAGAGGGTGGTATCCTACATAAATGATTGGTATGTTGGTAGCAATGAGGGTGAAGTTTCCACACGTAGTTTGACATATTTCTACCCGGAAAATATGATGTTCCCTTCAAATAAACATAGGCAGAGACATGGCTTAAACATCAACCATCATCAGAAACCACATACAAATAATCCATTCTTTAACTATCCAAATGGAAATTTTAGAAATCCCAGAAACCCTAGTTTCCACCCTGGAGTAAATTTTCCAAATCTGTACTCCGGTCCAAATAATCATTATCCAACTAATCCTAGAGAATTCTGGAATGTTCCCTTGTCAAATATGTTTTACCCTCTGACACCATTGAACTTAAATGATTGACTTCCCCCAACCGAACATCAAACAAGTGGTTGTGACTCAATATGGTGGAATAGTGTACCGAGGTGTAAAGCTCTAGAGATGGGTAATGAACTGGATGTGGGAGATGTTGATGTTGATAAGGATACCCAAATAACTGAACTACAGGAGGGTGTGGATTTGGGAACAAATGCTATAAATGTTATAGGAGCGAAGGAAGGTCAATGTGCCCAACCACTTCTCCTAGATAGTTTGCAAGTGGAAAAGGACGATAACTGTGATAAGTTTTGTAATACTTATGAGAATGTCAGCAACTTTCGTGTACTCTCTTGGAACATAGCGGGTCTTGCTCGTAGATTGGAGGACCCGGCCTGGGTAGAATTTGTAGATTCCTTTGATCTAGTCTGTTTACAGGAGACCTGGAGCACAGTCGATCTGAGCTTAGACGGTTTTCAAAGCTTTAACACCTTAGCAGTACCGTCAAACTCAGGTCGAGCTAAGGGTGGACTTATGACAGCCATCTCAGTTAGACACAATTTGACGACCGTCAACTTAGTGGTGGAAACAACTTGGTACCAATTATTTACTATCAAGAACCTTTTCGTGGAAACTGTTCTCCTTATAAATTGGTATTACAATATATTTGACCCTAATGAAACGGAAGTTATTGATAATTTGCAAGAAGAGATTACCAACGTAAGAAACAGAGTCTTCCCTCTTCTGATCATGTGGTTGGGTGATTTTAATTGTGAGTTGTGTAAATTTAGTGGGTTTAGAGCTTGTGGGATGATGGATCTAAATGACCATTGTATGGCTCATTTCTCACACACAAAACAAGGAGAAGCCATAAACAGCACTTTAATAAATAATAATCTATGTATCCTTGATATGAATAGTTTCTCGGGAAAAATGGATATACCAACTTTTCAGGGCACAAGGGGTAGATCAAGTATAATTGATTTTGCAATTATTTCCATGGGACTTTTTAATCATCTAAAAGATTTTAAAATTGAGATAACCCCGGCTAGTGATCATAACCCCTTAACCTTGAGCTTTTCCATTACTTCTGATCCAAAATCGTCCCAGGAACAACCAATAGTACATACTAAGAATCAGGGTGTTACGGTGAAATGGAATAAAGTAGTGGTTGGACAACTGGAGATGGATATTTTTAAGGAAAATATGGCTTATATTGACATCTGCCTTTCGACTAATCCTGATCCAGCCCATATAATCACTAGCTTTGAGAAGTTAATGGAAAATGTAGCCACACATTTATTAGTAAAGGTAGGGGGGAAGAACCGAGATCAGGGGCCTAAATGGTTTAATGCTGAATGCTCTGCAGCCCAAACAACCTTAACTAAAGCATTGCGGCAAAAGCCTAGAGATAGAAATATGGTCACACTAGCTAGGAAACAATATAGACTGGCAATTAGAAAAAGGAAAAAAGATCTTAAATCCAAAGCATGGGAAGATCTAGATAAGGCAGTAGACCTAAGGGACAATAGACTCTTTTGGGAAGTAATAAACAGGCCCTTTTTGACATCAGGGGACGAAAACACCATTCGAGTTCACCTACCAGAGGATACCTGGGTGACTCATTATAATAAAATCTTTAATCCCAAAGAGATACTATATACTGCTACCCCGGAGGAGGACTCCGACCTCTATGTTAATATGGAATCAGCAAAGAAGCTGAGCGAGTCAATAACGCTTGCTGAAGTAGAGCTTGCCCTTACTAAGGGGGCACCTGCAAAGGCCCCAGGTCCTGATTCAGTACCACTAGATCTTTTTAAATATAATCGAGAGTTCTGGTCCCCTTTGCTTATGAATGTCTTTAAGGCATTAATACTTGGTCCTATTCCGACCTCTTGGAAAGAGGCCGTTTTGGTCCCAATTTTTAAAAAGGGTAACAAACATGATCCTAGATGCTACAGGCCAATATCGCTAATAGATTCAACATGTAAATTGATGGGTAGGGTGATATTGGCAAGGCTGGAAACCTGGGCCGAGTCTTCAGGTGTAATTGTGGACTCACAATACGGCTTTAGAAAAGGCAAAGGAACAAACGAGCAGTGCTTGAACCTTGCTTTGATTATGGGCAAGTACATGGGTGCCAAGAATGGTTCTATACACTTGGCATTCATGGACTTGTCCAGCGCCTTTGATACAGTATGTAGGGACAAATTATGGTCCATGATGGATTCTATGGGTTTTGAAGAACCACTGGTTACCCTGCTCCGCAGGTTACACACCGCCACAACGGTTAGGGTCAGATATGGCCGTGGTGGCGAGAAATCGAAACCCATATTATCCACTGAAGGCGTCAGACAAGGATGCATTTTAGCACCATTCTTATTTTTGATTTACACAAATGGTTTAGAGGGTTTTTTGTTAGAAACATCTGCTGACTTCCCAAAGATAAATGGAAGACGAATTCCAATGTTGTCTTACGCAGATGACACTGTTTTAATGACACTTACCCCTAATAGTATGCAGATCACTTTGGATGCTTTTGACTCATTCATGGGCAATCTAGAATTAGGTGTTAATTTTATTAAATCTTTTGCCATGACTTGTGGCTCAAAAAATGTAAAAACACGTAAATACGTGGTGAAGAATGCCATCATTGAGAAGGTGGATAATTTTTGTTATCTGGGTAACATTTTTAACAAAAAACTGAGCTGGGAGCCCCTGCTAATAGCACGGGTTCAGAAGGTTGCACAGCTAATTGAAGCTCTCTTCCGCTTTGCCAGCAAATTAGGCCAGCGACGTGTAGCAGAAATGACATTATTATACAAAGCTAAGTGTGTTTCTGCTTTGACCTATGGTTCAGGAGTTTGGGGCTCGCATAATTGCGAAAAAATACAAACTGTTGAAAATAAGTTCATCAAACGTTTACTATCTGTTCCAATGGGCACATCCAATATATTCTGCCATGGAGAAATTGGAATCGAGTTTATAAGTGATGTTATTCACATTGTCCCTTTAACATTATGGGCTAAGGTTTGGCAATCTGAAGAATTGAAATTAACTAAAGATATTATTCAAGATTGCCTTAAACTTGATTATTACACTCAAATCCCGTGGCTGCGATATGTTGGAGAGACTTTTAATAACATAGGTTTAAGTAAGATGTTCACAAATCCTGAACTGCTTGGTAGTGATGCCAAGGAGACTATTAAAAACGCCTTTAGTAATTGTTTAGGTTCTTTAAAGACAACTGACCATGCGATAAGTGTAAGGGGTAAATTAGTCCCCCAGTTCTATTTGTCATACATCACAAATACACAAATACACAATGGCGTTTTTACCTTACGAGATTTCGCCTTGGCACCTTACACTTTTTGTTTGCTTTTCCAAAGCAGGGTGGTTGGTGGGAGAAGTTACCCTATTGTCCTTGTAACAATAGAGTTTCACAAAATACTCTCCACCTCATGCTTTTTTGCACTCTATATAAAGCACCAAGAAACACTTTCCTTAAACCATTGCTGGAAACATTTGAAACGCGTTTTTATAAAGAGGCATATGATCAATTGTTATCACTATCAACTGCACATATCTGTAATGCCGTTTTAAATTTTATTAGATCTGCTATGGTGATCAGAAAAATATATTGTTGAATTTTGTTTTTAATAATTATGTAACTATGTATTGTGGTCTTTTGGATGATTAATTCAAACCTGTGTTCTCCTGTTTATGTATACTTTTATGGTTTCTATATGAAATCGAAATAAAGTTTTTGAAATGAAAAAAAAAAGAGCACACGAGGTACACACAAGCCTTTTGCTGTACCTTTGCAAACTCTCAGGGAGAGCTGCTTTGTTTTTCTCGGGCATGTATCCCCTGGACTTTTTTATTCTCACTGTAGAAAGACATTGGACCCAGAGTACATATGGGCCATCACTGTGCTTACCATTTTCCATTCCTATTGTTTCTTTTTGTACAGTGTGACTAAATATTTAGGTCCTGATGAATGCCCTTGAACCCCATTTGGGGTCAACCAAGACAGAAATATGTTAACCATCTATGGGGGCATATTTGATAAATTACCCTACTCCTCTAGTTTTAATACTGTCCCAGAAGACCATTGAATAAAGTTACTCCAGCCTTCTGGAGATAGTTTTATTCACATTATTCTTTGCACGTTGCCCCTCACTCACCCTCAAACATCTCTCATTTTCAAAACACCTCAGCTCCTCTCCCTCTGGGAGTTGTAGCCCACACCAGGGACCTTGCAGTCCAGCAGTGAGGACGGAACCCAATGATGAAGCATGTCATTCTCAGGTGAGTGAGTGCTCTCGTTCTTTAAGAAGCTCACATATACACAGATATACAACTGTATGTGTGAAATGTGCATTTTTCTTCCCTTTTCTTTCTATTGACCAGACATACATTTTAGTGAGTTTTATAATCACACAGCTGCTGGCATTGGCAGTCCTGACATTATGGAGAATCCGTATTAGTTAAGAGTTATTGCAAGCATCGATGGGGATTCTTGTTTGGCAGGTCTTGATATGAAAGAAGATAATGTTGTTAGCATGCTTGGAAGGTTTTGGTGTGGGGTAGAGAGGTTTGTTGAACAATATAAATGTGCAGGTATTCAGGAGAAAACTATATTTCTGTGTAGAACTGGGTCAGTAGCAAAATGCCTATAGAGAGTATAATGGGTGATTAATAACAAACATCATCCTAACCACACTCACTTGATGCCTTGATATGATTATAATTCATTTTTTTGTTTACTTCAATTTTGTTGCAAACTATTTGCAACAGATTTGGTGGTATACGCAAATGCAAATATTAAAACAAGCTTCTACATTATTTTTCACTTGGCGGAAATTCGAAAACTAATGCTCCACTAAAACTTCAATGCTAGAAAAGTAATTCTATTTAAAATATTTTATATAACCACCTGAATTGTTGCCAACTAAAATACATCCATTTTCGTCATACATTTTGTTCCTTTAATGTATCTGCAAAGCAACCAGGGTTGTACTGTGGTGTGGGCACATAACACCACGTTTTATAAAATATTTTATTTCCTTTTACATGAAAGTTCAATTTATTCATGAATATATGCAATGAAATATCTAGCAGGTCTCACTGATAAGTGTAGGTCACAAAATGAAGTTGACATTTGCACGTTCACTCCCAGCACGCTGCAAAGGACTCCTGCAGACATTTAACACCTACTCAGACCGGATGGAAATGGTCCGCCCAAATCCCTGAGAATATGAATGAATGAATTGCTTTATTGTACAGTTAATTTAAACAGGCAATATAAAATTTCCTTCTTAAAATTGTTTTAAAACTTAATTAAACATATATTTTTGGAAGAAAAAGGTGATTAAAACCCTATACAGTCACCGTTCTTGTTTGCATTGTCTGTGGTCCACCTATGGAATGAGGATGTGCCTCAAAAGGCTGGTGAGCGCTTTGACTTGTCAGACCTTGGCGGACTAGTTCTTAGTTGGCGGGTTGTTGCGTGCTGTTTGTCACCACGCCTTGTGATTGATTTATACGTTTTGTGGACAAAGTATCAAAGAACTTTGTCAGTCTGCAATTTAGCTGGACCTCTTCAGGTTTAAAGCATATCAACACAGCTTCCCTGCAGCTTGGTATGCCTTTTTGTTTCCAGAGTGGTCGAAGTAAGGCGCCCCTTATGTGTATCAGGTTAGGGCATATACAGATTATGTGTCGTAAGTCCTCATTCTTTTATCTGCAGAGTCGGCAAAGATGTTCTTCTGGCCTCCTTTTCCATGGTGCCAAACGGGGTAGAATTGGTATGATTCCAAAACGCAGGTTTAAAAATTTATCTTTTGTCTTCCGTGTGAGACCCATTTTCAGGCATTCCTGCGGTTTAAGGGCGTTATAATCTTTCAGCTCGGCCCACCCATGTGCCCTCTTAGCCAGGGTTTCTTTAAAATCAGTTTAGTAACTTTTGTTACCAGCTTTTTAAAACTATTGTTATCAGCCGATGACTCCCAAAGGCTGGTTAAGTCCAGATATTGCAATGATTTCAGAAGGTATTTCATGGCGGGGGAGTTTGATCGTATTGACAGTTCTGTCCATAGATGAGCGTTTAGGGTTCCTTGCTCCACGCCTTTGATTTTGCACCAGCATTTTATATAGGCGCCTCTTCTCTCAACCGTTTGTTTTTGAATACTAAATTCAAGGCGAATTTGTACAGGGGACACATAGTTTGGCAGATGGAAAATTGCCCTGTATGCTTTACTGATTGTTTTGTCTAGAGCGTTAGCTTCTTTCCCTTGCATAGGTTCACTGCCGTATGTAAGCATAGGCTGCAGGCGTGCTTTAATCACCTGTAGGAGGGGGTAAAAAGATCGATCAGGGAGAACTTTCTTTAGCGGCTTCATTGAGAATTGGAATGTGGTGCCCTTCCGTGTTTTGGCCTCTAGCTGGGGTTTGAAAGAGCCTCTGCTGTCAAGTAATACGCCAAGATATTTATATTTGGTGACTCGATCCAGCCTCTGTCCGTCCAGAGACCATGCCAGTTTCTTTGTCTTGTTGTAATTTACTGACATGACCTTAGTTTTGTATAAGTTAATTTTCAAAGTGTTGTTTATTGAAAATGTGTTGGTTGTATCCAAGAGGTGTTGCAGTCCAATTGGGGACCGACTTATTAAGACCAAGTCATCCGCATAAAGGAGATTTGATAAAATCCCTGAGAATAGGAAACACTTTGCAGAAGTATTCCAAGTAATTCTGGGTCAGCACTGTTAGTACCCATTCTAAGGGGTTTAATTCATCATTGCAGGAAATCCATTCAGAGATTCTGTCTGGTACCAATAAATCAGGCTGCCTAAAAACTCGACATGGAATTTTGTAAGACTTGTAATCGGGAGATGAGAACATGCATATACATTGTCAGACCTAAAAGGCAATTCAGATATCAAGTAGAGTATGAGACACTACTTAGATGAATACTTGAAGTTCACTTGTGTGTGGCATTTTGGAAAGCATCAATCATCACCTCTCCCTACCTTGTAGAGCCAAGAGGTATAAACAGCACATTTTAAACTAAAGAAACAACATCAACTCTTTCTTGACTAGATATATGAGTGACTAGACCTGAACTTCATAAAGAAAGTCATAAAACTGCTTATAAATACCATTGCAAAATTTGGACACATAAATCTGATAGATGTAGGCAGAGGAATTTGATTCAGCAATAAACATAAGAATGAACAATGCTGTGATGTTAGACTTAACAGGCTTATGGTGGTTTTTCCCAAATGTGTTGCCTGCTTACCTCTACTTTTCGCTGTATTCAATTTATTGGCATTTGGACTCTGAACACTTTACCACTGCTAACCAGTGCTCAAGTGCATGTACCAAAACATGGTTTCATTGACTTAACTGGGATTGGTATATTTAATTAACCTGTAAGTCCCTAATAGTGTTCAGTACCTGTGCCCAGGGCCCATAAATTAAATGTTACTAGTAGGTCCGCAGCACTCATTGTGCACCCACACAAGTAGCCATTAAACATGTCTCAGGCCTGCCACTGCAGAGCCTGTCTGTTCAGCTAACACTGCATTGTCGCCTTGGCATATAAAGACCATTAAAATCTAATTTTATTACATACAAGTCACCCCTAGGTTACACTCTAAGTAGCTCACAGGGCAGGGTGCTGTGAAACTAAAAGGTAGGATATGAATTTTAAGTTTAGCCTGTCCTTGTTGTAAAAAATATCACAATTAGGTTTTCACTACTGTGAGGCCCACCCTTCTCATATGTTAAGGTTCAGAATTTCTTATTACACTTTTAATCTGTAATTCCTGATTGAGAATGAGTAGCTTTGTCACGTTTAATATAAGTGGAATGGTAATGATAAATCCTCTTTGCTGGCAAAGATTATTTCAACATGAATATTGTAGAAATGTAACATTTAGCAAGATGCATGTTTTCACTCTTAACACCTTGGCTGCTAGGTGTTTTCCCCTCCTGTGCTGCAGGCCCCCACTTTCCCATTGTTCATGACGAGCTCAGCTCGTCATCAGCACAGCTCAACCGTGCATCATGACGAGCTGAGCTCGTCATCAGCATCAAAAGGGTTAAAGCTCTGTGTGCCTGCAGACTGTTTTTGAATACACTCCTGAGGTGGGTGACAGCTGGACCTTGTACAATCCATCCACACAGCCGCACACAAAGGAAGGGTATGTGTGACTGAGTGCCCATCTGCATCCTTATGGCTCATCCTCGATAGGATGGAAGGATGGAAGGGAGGAGCTAACATACCTGAATGGGCAGTGTATTGTCCACACACTGACACAAAGCATTGACTACTTCCCTGTAGTGAGTCTGAAAACAGGGCTGGGAAGGGAGGACCTTTGTGCTGCTACATGGACTGAACTGGGCTGCTGCTCTGAAAGAACTGTTTTTTCTGCTGTGCTACCCTACTGCCAGCTACACTCTGAATATGCTGAGGAACAACTGGCCTCTGGCTGGAACCCAGAGTGATTCCCAAGGTCATGCTGACTTGCCTTCTGTTTTGAGACTCAGGGATATCAAAGTCTCACCTCATGCTCCTGTTCCTGTTTCAGTGGAACTAAATCCAGGTGTTTGCTCCAGTGGAACTGACACAACCTCTGCTGCTTGAAGAACAATCTGCGTTTTGCTGCAGGATTGGATCCAGCACATTCCATTTTAAACCAGCACATCAGCTTAAGAACCAACGCATCGGAACTGCTGCATTTCTGCCATTGGAGTGCGAGAAGATTGATGCATACTATCAACTCGTGGAGAAACCTGGCTCATTGGCTTTAATACCAACATAACACAGCTTGTGCGCTGTGTCTGTAGAAATGGTGCCCCGCCATTGTTGCATAAAGAAAATCGACACATCTCTCGGCTGTGCCCCGCATCACACTGTTGCAACTAGGATAAAGGCACTTTGCTAAGCAGGGCTTGTGTAGCTCCTGTATCCAGCCTGCACCTTATGGTGGTCAGCCTGAACTGTTGACATTGCCCCAGTCCAGTGCAACTAGCTCGCCCTGATAGGTGCTTACACCTTCTGAATGCTATGTTTTACTTTCAACCTATAAAAATTCATATCTTGATTTCTACTTATTGGATTTTTGTTGTTTTGGTCTTCTTCCATTTATAAAATCATAATATATTCTAAAATGGTGTGCAGTCTTCTTGTGGCATTTTTACTATGCTACTGTTTGATGTGTTATGAAAATACTTTCTACATTGCCTCTCAAAATAGCCTGTGTGCGATGTGCCAAGATACCAGAGGGTGATCACAGGTTTATTTATGGTGTGTATCTGACTTACAGAACAAGAAAAAGGTCCAGAGGTAGTTTGAAGACCTGCAGGGGTTGACTCATGTACTCCGAAACCAGAACCCCACAGGAACCCCGGGGTCTATAACATATGGAAGAGTGTTAAATGGGTGTCCCGTTTAAAGGATGGTTTCCCTCACCCAGCCGAAGGTGGCATGCTTCATAATAGAGTAACCTCCTTGCATTATGGACCTAGTCATATTGCGGGCTACAGCCCTTTCTCTGAGAGTGAGGAGGTTGGGGATGTTTTGTCGAAGAAAGTGGTATGCTTAACCTTAGGAGAGCAGGGTGTGATGAGGGAAGAGAAACAAGCTCTATCACAGGAGGTAGCTGTCCCTGGTGCTGTGGTGGGGGGGTGGGCAGGCCCCCCTCATCAGTTTACAGTTTTTTTCCCTAGAAGGTGACAATCTCCAAGGCATGAAGGTGCAAGATGGGCAACCCCTCATAATTAAAAAAACATGCCTCCAGGATTCAGCCCGCCCAAGGGCTTCCTTCAAAAGACCTGTTTTTATATCCTGGCAGGGTCCCTGTGGAACTCCTCCACCATATGTGCGGGATTAGGGTATTAGTACCCTGCCGCCTTTACTGAATTTCTTTACATTGTTTAGGGACTCTACACCAAGCCAAGTCCTACGATGGCTGCAAACCCTTCCTAGTTGAAGTGTTGGCAGCCAATCAAACTTTAGTAAGATCCGCAAGTGCACTGCAAGAACTCTCATCCCCAGATATCTATATATTTTTTTAAGTTACATATCTCAAAAAATACTAAAATACTCAACTTATTTACACAAAATCATAAAAAGCACACTTTCTTGACCAACATCTAGCTTTCTGCCAAATTTGGTGTAATTCCGTTCAGTGGTTCGGAAAGTAGTTGTATTCTAAAAATTAAAAACCCATTGAGATGACATGGGTAAAAAAGGAAGTTTAGTGAAAATTTTTGCGAAGATTCGTCACGAGGTAATACAGTTATTGGCAAAACAAAAAACACATTTCCAATGGAAAATTTGGTCCTAACTATAGGTAATATATATATTCATGTGTATATAAATATATATATATATATATATATATATATATATATATATATATATATTCAATGAAAAAACCATAGGTTATAGGCCATATATAGTTAGGAATTAGCATTTACAAAACCTTATTTTACTCGCATAAAACCATTGAAATTCCATATATAGTTAGCTAACTATAAGCGCTAACTATATATCGCGCACCCGCAATCCACTGCTGATGATGTCACATATTACATCATTCATGACATGGTCAGTGACATCACTGATGACATCACTGATCAAAACAACCAGTGATTGTATGTGTCTGTAAAGTTTAAATATGTTTCACATATTGAAGAATGAGTGGATGTATAAGTGTCTGGATGAAGAATTTAGTAGGTGCATGACTGACTGTATGAGTGAGTGATTAAATGTGTCTCACTGAGTACATGGGTTAGTGACTAAACTGTCTTAATTCGTGCATCAGTATGTTTGTTGTTGTGTAAGCTGCTGCATGTGTTGATCAGTAGCTATAAGAGTGGCCATATGGGTTATTGATTGGTTGCCCAAATATTTGAATGGGAGGCTGAGTGTGTGTGTGGGTGGCTGGGAGGTGCGTGACTCTGTGCATAGATGTGTAAGCAGTTGATTCACTAGGAGTATGAGTTCAAGAGTGCATGTGGAAACAGCTATATGGGCGGTTGACTGTGCATGGGTGTGTTGGTGAGTGAATGGATTTCTCATTGCTACATGTGCAAGTAAGTACGTATGTAAAACACAATACATGTGAGAGTTGAGATATATAAATAACTGAACATAAGACCCAGTGAATGTGTGAGTGGCTGTATCGATCACTGTGAGCTTGTATCAGGGATTATATAAGAGAGTAAATATGTGTTATTATATGTTTGAATAAGTAAGATGTGTATAACTGTATAGTTGAGGAAATGGAGGTGTGATTGATTCTTTGCATGACTGACTAGGTGTGTGAGTAACTCCATGGATGAGTGACAGTCTGTGAGTGTCTGTTTATACTGAGTGTATGTAAGGTTATATTAGAGTCTGAAGAGGTTCATTGTATTATCACATGAGTGATGTGATCAGTGATGACAAATGAGATGTCATCAGTGATGTCATTTGAGTTGTCATCAGTGATGTCATCAGTGATGTCATTTGAGATGTCATCATTGATATCATTTGAGTTGTCATCAGTGATGTCATTTGAGATGTCATCAGTGATGTCATCAGTGATGTCACTGACCATGTCATGAATGATGTAATATGTGACATCATCAGCAGTGGATTGCGGGTGCGCGATATATAGTTAGCGCTTATAGTTAGCTAACTATATATGGAATTTCAATGGTTTTATGCGAGTAAAATAAGGTTTTGTAAATGCTAATTCCTAACTATATATGGCCTATAACCTATGGTTTTTTCATTGAATTTTCAAGGTTTTGTAAATGCAAATTCCTAACTATATATCCACTATAACCTATGGTTTTTTCTGTGAATTTCATTGGTTTTTTAATAGCAAATATGAAAAGCTTTAAAATGTCAAGTACGTGATAGATAAAAACATTTTCGTATTTATGCACGCTGATGTGCTTTGAACGCTGCCCCCCCCCCCCTCCCCTCTTTTGCCTTAGTAGTACTCTCTCTTTGCAGATACAGAAGGGTAGTTAACGCAGGCCTTTACCCCCGTTGTAATCCGTCGTACCTCCTTGTCTCTCCATTTGATTGATTGTTGTCCAAGCATTTACTGTTTTAGAATTGGTTCTCTTTGGATCATTCTCTATTTACAAACAAGCACAAAGTCGCAATACTCTGTTTAGTCTTTGCAGATAGTGAAAAATCGTGTAAAAAAATAAAAGTAATCGAGCAAAATCAGTAGGCCACTAATTGGATCTCTTTTTGACCTCGCTAAAATAGAAATATTAGGAACAACCCTTCTTGAGAAATACGAAAATAGTGAGATGAACTGAGCTCCACACCATGAGGGCTGCAAGACAGCTCGGCTCCATCACCCATCCCGCACAAAATAATGACAAACCCTATGCAAATATTAAAAATATAGACAACACACCAGCAAAGAAACAGGGTAAAACATTTTATTAAAAAACTATTTACATAACGTTGGTTTATAAGATGATGTCAGTAGTGGACCGATGTGTGAATAGATCGAAAACAGCACAAGGCTCCAAGATCCGGATAGCAAGCTCCTGGATGTTGGGTGCCATAGTTTAGAGTTCTGAATTTCAGCCTTTTTCAATGCCTGTGCTTTGTTGAATCAAAATGGCGGCTTGACACAAAGCTGACTCAAGCGTTGTTACTGATGCTATGCAGACCAAAACTGGTTTTCAGTTTGTACATTTTTCTAGATTTTTCAATCCAAGTTTGGTTGACTTTGTAGAACGATGGCTTCAGATTTTCAACATACGGTGTGGTGGCGCTGACTGGGAGGGGGCGCTTCGCTCCTGCCCCCTCCCCAAGTAAGATTTTCATACGTGAAAGTACGTTAATGGTTTTGGTCCCTGAGATGCTTCGATGTCACTACCATTCTCAAATAGCATAAGTTCTAGATGTTGGGTGCCATAGTTAAGAGTTCTGAGCAGCGCTTGTAACACTGTCTGAAGCTTATTTCCACCTACTGCAGCTTCACTATTCTCAAAGTAAGTGAGTGTCGTTTGTGGACCTGACTGCATTAGAAAACAATGTGATATGTTACCTTCCTAAACAGCTTGACGGAGGCCCCTGAGGGGCGCTGTGATGGCCATGGACTCGGAGAAGACGCTTGGCTCCGACACCCTCCCCAAGTCTTATAGCACTGGTGTAGCCTGAGATCGCCCCCGACATAGGCGGCCGGCTCCCGGGGTCCGGCGGTACTTTTTGCCTTTTGATGACTCTTCAATTCTGGACCTTGTCCCACAATCCGTTTGACCTGAAGACAAGCTGTAGTGAGGCGCCCCTTTATCGTTTTAGTTGCCATTCCGCCCGCTTTTGCTACACTGTGCCTCTTCCGCCATTCAGCTGTTTTCCGCCCGCTCTTGCGACTACAGCGTCTCGCTCACCATGTAGTTGAGATGCGCCCGCTCTTGCGGTGCAGCGATAGGCGGCTGCCACAGGACTCTCAAAATGGCGGCCGACTCTTCGGTTTTGGGCCTGGTCCACTAAAATGGCCCTGGGACACCTTGGAACTCGGACGCTTGTCTGCTAGGGCTTGGGTCCCATTCTCGAAAAGCGTCCCCTCAGCCGTGAAGATTCTACAAAAGTCTTGGGGGCCTCCGACTCCCGCAGGCTTCTGGTGGGGAGCGGCTGCCATGATTGCTCGTGGAATGGCCACGACGGAGCTACGAGATGGTAGTGGTCTCATGCTGACGCCAGCTTTAGTCTGAAACATCCAGAAACACTGTAGACTACCAATTCGATCAGTTCCGGTAGCGCCCCAACATGACCCGGAAGAGAAGAACTTGCCCTCCCCTCTTTGACTGATGGTTCTTGTTGCCTGTCCCCTCTGTTGTCATTTAACAGAACTTTTTGGACTGCTGAAAGGGGTTGTGTTCTGAACGCTGGTTGGTGGAGACATTTAGACTATATTCTTGACCTACGTTGTCGCGTAATGCGTTTTATGACACGCCGCGTTAGCGCATCCGGAAGTAATCCGAGGCGCGGCGCGCAGCGCGTAACGTAAGCATAACAGGTCATGTGACTTGTTAATAAAACTTTTCATTGGTTCATTTTACTTTTGTTAATTTAATGATGAAAAGCTTGGTCATATGACCTAAAAATTACGCTTTTTATTATTTTCGAACAATATTTTTTTTTCAAACATATGTTATAATATTCCAGGCTAATGTACTTTCCCGGAAAATTTACAACTGTCTTGCAAGTAAAATATATTCCTTTTTCGAGAAAAAGGGCGTTTCTTCCTTCCATGACGGAGCCGTTGAGTAAAAGAGATTCGGCCTGCTGTCTTAGTCGCCGATACGCCTGATTATCAGATTCTTATCGATCACTTTATGTTGCAGACATGAAAAACACAACTGCCCTTGACCATTTATCTTTACTGCGTTCCTACATATTATACCTTTTATCCGTCATGTAATTGGACTGCTTTATTTCACTTGCCTTTTACTGATTCGAAAACAGTCACTAAAAGTAAAAACTTTACAAATGAAAATACTACTACCGTGTTTTGTTTTAAAAACCTTTATTGTGAAAATGTCAGTATACAAATACGGGCCTATAACCACGTGGGCCGGCCACGGAGCAAACTCAAATCGTATATGATGAGGAGACATTTACACTGTAGAAGAACGTAACGAGCGGGCCATTAGGTGACAAGAACAAAGGTGTCTAACAGTTGCGGAATCGGTGGACGTACATTTTGTAATTAAAATACGACAGGGCCACTTACAATAACATTTTCTAGATATACATTTGCGGGCAAAGAGTTACGAGTCCCATTTATACCGGCGCCATTTTGGGCGAGGCCGGGCAGGTCCAAGATATAGTCAAAATGTCTCCACCAACCATCGGCCAGACCAGAACCCCTTTCGGCCCTTTATGTTACAAGATGGTGTCTTCCATTCAGAAAATATTGGTGGCAGCATTTTGAAAGGAAACAGAAACAGCCGTTCTCCTAGTGAGTTTCACATTGTTACATTTAGGAAGAATGTTGAAGAGTAGTATGTGGAAAATCTGAAGCCATTTTTCTACAAACTCTCAATCAGACTTGGATGGAAAAAAAAACCTGAAGAATGTACAAACTGAAAACCAATTTTTGTCTGTATAGCACCAACAGTAACGCTTGAGTCAGCTTTGTGTCAAGCCGCCATTTTCATTCAATCAATAGCGTCCCCCTGCACACATTCAGGGACCTGGTCGTGTCTTCAGATGAAACGCATTGTAGGAAAAGAAGCAGAAAGGAAAAGGAAAAAAGTTCCGCCGGACCTAGTGAAGCTGCAGCAGGTGCAAATAAGCTTCAGACAGTCTTACAAGCACTGCTCAGAACTCTCAACTGAGGCACTCAACATCCAGGACTTGCCATTCGGATCTTGGCGCCTTGTATTTTTGTTTTGTTTTTGATGGAGGGGAAAGAACAAAAAACAGACATTGAAAAAGGCTCAACAGTGCAGGGCGCCTTGTGCTGGTTCCGACCTATTCACACATCGGTCCGCTACTGACATCACCTCATAAACCAACGGGGCACCCCACGCCGACTTTCGGCGCAGCATTGTAGGATGGCCACACCAGTGCGGCAATTTGCTGGACACCACCTCGGTGCCATCCAGATCTCGGCGCGTTCATTCATTCAATAGCGTCCCCCTGCACACATTCAGGGACCTGGTCGTGTCTTCAGAAGAAACGCATTGTAGGAAAAGAAGCAGAAAGGAAAAGGCAACAAGTTCCGCCGGACCTAGTGAAGCTGCAGCAGGTGCAAATAAGCTTCAGACAGTTCTACAAGCACTGCTCAGAAATCTCAACTGAGGCACTCAACATCCAGGACTTGCCATTCGGATCTTGGCGCCTTGTGCTGGTTCCGACCTATTCACACATCAGTCCACTACTGACATCACCTCATAAGCCAACGGGGCACCCCACGCCGACTTCCGGCGCAGCATTGTAGGATGGCCACACCAGTGCAGCCACTTGCTGGACACCACCTCGGTGCCATCCGGATCTCAGCGCGTTCGAGTCACTGTGCCGGAAGAGTGACCGGAACTCAGCTGAACACGCCGTCTTTCGGCGCAGCATTGTAGGATGGCCACACCAGTACGGCAATTTGCTGGACACCACCTCGGCGCCATCCGGATCTCGGCGCGTTCGAGTCACTGTACCGCAACAGTGACCGCAATTCAGCTGGACACGCCGTCTTTCGGCGCAGCATTGTAGGATGGCCACACCAGTGCGGCAATTTGCTGGACACCACCTCGGTGCCATCCGGATCTCGGCGCGTTGTGCTGCCTTCGGCCTATTCGCACATCGGTCCGCTACTGACGCCGCCTCACGTGCCAACGGATTTTCTACGCTTTTTGTAGCCCTATGTCGCATAACAGGTCATGTGACTTGTTTATAAAACTTTTCATTGGTTCATTTTACTTTTGGTTTGCTAAAGATGGAAGGCTTGGTCATATGACCTAAAAATAACACTTTTCATTGGTTTAGAACATTTTTTTTTCCCAAACGATGAAAGCCCCACCTTGTTTCTGGATCATTCAGACTGAAGCTGGCGTCAGCATGAGAGCACCACCATCTCTTGGCTCCGTCGTGGTCATTCCGCGAGCAATCATGTCAGCCGCTCCCCACCGGAAGCCTGCGGGAGTCGGGGGCCCCCAAGACTTTTATACAATCTTCACGGCTGAGGGGACGCTTTTCGAGAATGGAGCCCAAGCCCTAGCAGGCAAGCGTCCGACTTCCAAGGTGTCCCAGGGCCATTTCAGTGGACCAGGCCCAAAACCGAAGAGCCGTCCGCCATTTTGACAGCCATGTGGCAGCCGCCTATCGCTGCACTGCAAGAGTGGGAGCAACTCCACAACATGGTGAGCGAGACGCTGTGGCCGCAAGAGCGAGCGCAACTCAGCTAGATGGCCGCCACCTGGGGAGGCCCGTTCACGCCGCCTCCCCCCCCCCCCCCCCGGGCCGCCGCACGCCAATTTTCGGAGCAGCATTGTAGGATACCAAAACCAGTGCGGCAGTTTACTGGACATCACCTGGGTGCCTGTCGTACATGTTGTGTCAGCCATGTGACACTGGACACAGACCGCTACTGACGAGGCCTCCCCCCGCACCACCCGGGACGCCCCACGCTGTTTTTCTGTGCTGCATTGTAGGATCCCTAAACCAGTGCGGCACCCAGGCGACATCACCTGGGTGCCGTCCAGAACTCTGCACGTTGTGCTGCCTTGGGACTATTCGCACAACAGACCGCTACTGACGAGGCCTCCCCCCGCCCCACCCGGGACGCCCCACGCCAATTTTCGGAGCAGCATTGTAGGATCCCTAAACCAGTGCGGCACCCAGGCGACATCACCTGGGTGCCGTCCAGAACTCTGCACGTTGTGCTGCCTTGGGACTATTCGCACAAAAGACAGCTTCTAACCATTGTTGCTTTTTGTGTTAATAAATGTTTAAATGTTTTTAGTTTTTGTTCTGTTCATTATCGTTAAAAGTTAATAAAGTTTTATAACCTTAATTTGTTGGAGTGTTATCTATTTTTTGAAAAACGGGTGAATGGGGCCTTGAATCGGGTTATTGTCATGTGTGGGCTTTGGAAGTGTGCTGCTGCAGGATCGGACATTTCAAACTCAAATGCACGTTCTTTTTCTTACCTTTCCGAAGCATGGAGCGCAATAGCAGGCAGAGAAAGGGTGATGCACGTGTTGAACACTACCTGACCTGGCAAGTTGCTGGCAGTGCCCCCCCGCCCGCTCCTGAAAGAGGGCACACACACACCGCCGCCCCGAGTACTTCACAAATCTTTAAAAGACCATGCGCTTGTTCATGAGGCTTAAATGGTTTATCACCTCTTCTAGAACCCCTACATCGACCCTCTGACGTTTCATGGAAAAATTACCATGTAACACAATACCAAGCCCTGTCAGCTGAAACCCCCAAGGAATCGTGGGGCATATTATCAAGGGGGTTTATCTCCGCTTTTTTGGCTTTAAAAACCATGAAAGCGGAGATAAAATTATTTCCCTATTATCAAGCTGTCGCTAACACCAGTTAGTGACACCTAAAAGGAGATAGCGACCATCTTGGGCCCGGCTTTGCATGTCAGTGATACTTATCACTAATGACATGCAAAGTGGCGTGCCAAGATGTTAGCGACTGGAAACAGTCCCTAACATCGCTACCTTCTATTACCAACTTTTGGAGATATTCGCGCTAAGCGCGAATATCTCCAAAATCTAACACCTGCCCTGAGCAGTTCTTAGCCATGTTATCCAATGGGAGGTGGATAACATGGCTAAGAGCATTAGGTCGATAATACATGAATATCGCTGACTTTTCTGCGATAATAGCAAGGTTTATCTGCGATAAAAATCGCCGATGTGCGGCGATAATTTTTGTCTCTAAACAAGTTATAGACAAAAATTATCGCTAGTTGTTCGTAATATGCCCCCGGGTTTTTGCTTGCAGAAATCGGGAGGCGGGAGACTAGCACTGAAATCAGTACTCACACGCCTGAATCAGGAGGATTGGCATGTCTGAATTCTCTACAGCTGGGGCCATAAACTACATCCGCAGGGGTAGGTGATAGCCTGGGACCAGCCTGGCATCTAAAATGGCTGCCGTGCACGACAAAATTGTGGCATTCGAAAAAAGGCAAGATGGCGCAGCCGCTGGAAGAGATATATCAACATATATCAGCCTCCTCAGCCACCCTCAGGAAACATAGGGGATTAGGATATGTCTCCCGCACCCCCTTATACCTAGTACTTTAATTAACGAAGCACAAAATGGCGAATTCCCGTTTCGCTACCAGTTTGCGGCCCAGTTCGCGGCCCGTGAAGCGCTTCTACCGTGAAAAATCATTTTTTTTTTATTTTCCCCACGGGACCCTTTAATAACCCCAACAACATTCCTAGGGGGTCAAGAGGGGGATACCTTGCCCCCTTTCATTAAATTCCCCCTTAGTTTTTCACCTTTTCTTCTCTCTCGATCCTACCGAGAGACAAGATGGCGGCCGCTCCGGACTGTCACGCAGCAAAAAAAAAAAAAAAGCTCACGCACAGCCGCTGGAAGAGATGTATCAACATATATCAGCCTCCTCACCCACCCTCAGGAAACATAGGGGATTAGGATACGTCTCCCGCACCCACTTATAACTAGTAATTTAATTTACGAAGCACAAAATGGCGAATTCCCGTTTCGCTACCAGTTCGCGGCCGCGCTTCTACCGTGAAAAATCATTTTTTTTTTATTTTCCCCACGGGACCCTTTAATAACCCCAACAACATTCCTAGGGGGTCAAGAGGGGGATACCTTGCCCCCTTTCATTAAATTCCCCCTTCGTTTTCCACCTCTTCTTCTCTCTCGATCCTACCGAGAGACAAGATGGCGTCCGCTCCGGACTGTTTAGAATGTTGACAGACACCGGAGAGCCAATCAGCTTTCTGCGCGCAAAGTTCCGATAAGCGAAAAGTAAGCGGACCGGATCGCTGCCCAGAGCGCTGTTACAGATATATATCTTGGTTTGAACGTTAATTTCTCAAAAACTACTGGAGCACATATATTGAGACCTAGCAAAGGCACATCGGGCTAACAGTCCCTACAATTTTGCCAAGTTTCGTGCAAATCCATTCAGCCGTTCGAGCTAAAAGTGAGTCCAACCGCCCTATGGAAAAATGAATGGGAAAAACGCGTTTTGGGACCCCCCTTTTTTCTCAGCCCCCCCTTGACGAAACCCCACCAAATTTTCAGGGGCTGCTCAGAAACAAAATGTGCCATTTTCCTGAAAATTTCAGCCGATTCCGTCCACAAACGCCAAAGTTATTAGACATAGAATTTTCAAAAGTCCCATAGGGAAAAAATTCTAACTATATATACCTACTGGCGATAGCCAGTAGGTAATATATATATATATATATATATATATATATATATATATATATATATATATATATATATATATATATATATATATATATATATATATATATATATATATATATATATGTATATATATATATATATATATATATATATATATATATATATATATATATATATATATGTATATGTATATATATGTATATGTATATGTATATATATATATATATATATATATATATATATATATATATATATATATATATATATATATATATATATATATATATATATATATATATATATATATATATATATATATATATATATATATATATATTACCTACTGGCGGTCGCCAGTAGGTAGTTATAGTTAGGACCTAGTTTCCATAGGAAATCCTCAACATTCTATTTGGAATAACTTTAGCCCTGGTTGAAGAATCTTAGCGAATTTCTCAAAGAAGATGGCTCGGTCCGCTGCGCTCCTTCCCTAAAAGTTTGGGGGGGATTGGTCAAGTGGGGGCTGAGATAAAAGGGGGATCCCAAAACGTGTTTTCTCCATGTTATTTTCCATAGGACCTTTAGACTCGGCTACAGGTCGAACGGGTGAATGGATTTATAAGAAATTTGGCAAAACTGTACAGTCCGGCTCGCAGATTACGCTTTTTTTGGAATGGTGTAAATCCGTTCAGTAGTTGCTGAGGAAATTAAAGTTAAAGTCAATTATATATCTATACGCGCGCACACGTGCGCGCATCCAAACGGCTGCGTGCGCGAGCGGGATTTTGCTGCGTGACGTCTTTTAACGTTCGATTCGAAGGAAATCAGGAAGTGTTGACCGCCATTTTGTCATTGCGAGTAAATATATTGTTGATTTCAAAGCGTTGGAATATGGAAAGGGGAGAAGGTAGAGATTGTTTTGCTGCGTAGGTTTTCTCAGGGTGTGCAGTAAGGCCCTTAAAGGCGAAAATATATATATATATTTTTTTGTTAAAGTTGCGTGGTGCGCGCACTCGGTCGCGCACACCTTTTTACAAGAGTGTGAAAATGGAGATAAATCAGAAGTTTGAGTGCTTAGATATAAGGTGGCTCTGAAAAGAGCCATTGTGTTAATTGAGTGTTTTCTGCATTTATAAGTAAGTACCGATGCAGAGCCTGATGTTGCAGAGGAAGATTCTGTTTCCCTCATTCGTGAAATGAACACCGTCTCTCCTATAGACGTCTTGCATGTGGTATCGCAAGTTGTTGTGGTAAATAGAACCCATGCTATAATCTCTGAGGAACGCAGAAACAGATTTATTTACATGTCTCCTTGCTTTCTCAAATTGTGCACAATGGTGATTGGACCAATTCCATTTCTGTCTTTGGCATATATTGGAATATACCAAGGCAGATCGAGGAAAAAGTGTCATCAATTGTCGAAAGGTGTCTTTTAGAAGCATTTCCAGACCTACCCCAGTGATTGTGCCTAGATCGTTCCCACCACAGTGCACAATTATAAGGTCTGGTTCTGGGAGATGCATAAAAGTTTTCACCAATGGAATCAATTGGTGACATTTCAATCCTCTTTTGGAAATCCATGTTATGTGTACATTTGGTAAGCTGAGGTTGCAAATTCGTCTGCTTACTGCATATTTTTCACTCCAGTGAATATAACTGTGTCCTATTAGCCAGACCTTCATTTTCAAGGGATTTGTAGTCGTCCTCCGATCGGTTCTGGAAGTGGAATGGTAGTTAGAAGTTGAAATTCTAAATAAAGAAAAAGGAAGAGGCTGGGTGTGGTTTAAAAAATAAAAATGATTGGTTGATTGTAAGAAGTGGAGATTGAACAGTACGTTGCATGTTAATGTTTATGTTAAACGAAAAGTACTATTGGGTGTGAAAAAAAAAGACATGTAACAGAGCTGTGGATTGGCAGGTGTTTCTGGAGGGAAAACAGTGTTGTTACTTTGCTGTAGAACGTTGAGATATGAACTTTTGACCTGTGCCTTCAGCCAGGTTCAGAATGAGGTGTTACCATGGAAACAGCCAGAGATGGCAGTGGGTGATGGGTGACTTTTATGTGACATTGAAAATATTGTGAGGGAGAACCAACTGAAATGTAAATGCTTACGTTACGCGCTCCGCATTGCTTCCGGGAAGCTGCGCTTCGCACCTCGCGCACCGGAGCACTTCCGGGTGCGCTAACGCGGCGCGTCATATGACGGATTACGCAACAACGCGATACGTCGTTGGGGCTCCACCGGAACTGATCGAATTGGTAGTCCACAGTGTTTCTGGATGTTTCAGACTGAAGCTGGCTTCTGCATGAGAGCATGAGTGAAGTAGTGTGGCTCACTGGTTAGAGGCGGCAGACCCGAGAGCAGAGGACGGCCCGGGACCAGGGTTCGATTCACGGCGCGGCAGGTTTCTGGACCTCGGTGCCCACTCTGATCAGCGATCACACTCGGCAACTCTGGGCATTAGCTTGCCTCATCTTCACTAACGGCCCCACCAGACCGCCGGGGATGCCTGGTCTCACCCTGGAGATACCCATTAAGGGACCATCTCTCAGGGAAGCCAGGAAGGGTTTTGCAGCGGTCGAAGCGCCTTGGGACCCTACGGGTAAGTAGTGCGCTATATAAATGCCTATACATTTACATTTACATTTACCCCGTGGCTACGTCGTGGCCATTCCGCAAGCAAGCATGGCAGTCGCTCCCCACCGGAAGTCTGCAGGAGTCGGGGGCCTCGGTGACTCTTGTAGAATCTTCAAGGCTGAGGGGACGCTTTTGGGAATGGGGCTCATGCCTTAGCAGTCAAGCGTCCGAGTTCCAGGGTTGCCCAGAGCCATCCTTGCAGGCCAGGCCCAAGTCTGTGGAGCCGACCGCCATTTCCTGAGCTCCGTGGCAGCCGCCTGTCGCTGTATCGGAAGAGTGGGTGCAATTCAGCCGGATGGCGGGTGAGACGGTGTAATAGCAAGAGCAGGCGTAATTCAGCTGGCCGAGCGAGGCACTGTGCCGCAGGAGCAGGCGGAACTCAGCTGGCCGAGTGAAGCGCTGGGGTGTAGCTAAGAAACCTCCACCTGGTGAGGTGGGAGAGGCTCGTTTGCGCCGCCTCTCCCTTCCAGTGCACCCCACGCCGTCTCCTGGCGCAGGTATATGTGATGGTCGGACCAGTGCACCGCAGGACATGTCTTCAGGTCAAACGGATTGTGGGACAAGGTCCAGAATGGAAGAGGCATCAAAAGGCAAGAAGTTCCGCCTGACCCCGGGAGGCGGCCGCCTATGTCGGGGGCGATCTCAGGCCATACCAGGGGAACAAGACTTGGGGAGGGGGCAGGAGCCAAGCGCCCCCTCCGAGTCCGCGTTTCTTGGACCCTGAAGTATGGCACTCAACATTCAGAACTTATGACATTTGTGCAAGGCAGGGACATCGAAGCCTCTCAGGGACCAAGTATATCCAGAGTCCTTCCTACAGAAGGTGGTGGGGGTGGCGGCATTAGCAAGGCATCCCCCCACACAACTTGTCGGACCCTGAAGTATGGCTCTTAACATCCAGAACTTATGACATTTGTGCAAGGCAGGGACATCGAAGCCTCTCAGGGACCAAGGATATCCAGAGTCCTTCCTACAGAAGGTGGTGGGGGTGGCGGCATTAGCAAGGCATCCCCCCACACGACTTGTCGGACATGACCTCTGGATGTACTGGGTGTTCAATTTCAGAATTGAAACTACTAAGAAGCAATTAGAAGTGTTGTTTTCATGTTGCAGTAGGCTGCCATGTAAATAGTTATTTAATAAAACGTTTTATCCTGTTACTTTGCTGGTGTGTTGTATATATTTATAATATTTGCATAGTGTTTGTCGTTATTTTGGGCGGGGTGGGCGGCGGAGCCGAGCTGTCTTGCAGCCATCATGGCGTCGAGGTCGGTTCCTCTCTCTAGTTTCATGTTTTTTCTAACGATTTATATGTTATAGTTTGCTAGCACGATACAGCGGATAGTCCGCATTTTATATATATGTCCTTTTTATTAGGGGGGTCCTCCGGTGGAGTCGGACGATCTACCTCTAATAAACGGTCCGGGTTGAACCAACTACCAACAAACGGGGCAGAGATAGGCATGACGGGTTACAAAGGGGACAAAAGTGTGCACTACCTATCCTTCACTATCTGCAAAAACTAAACAGAGTATTGCGACTTTATGCTTATTTGTGAACAGAGAATGACCCAAAGAGAACCAATTTCGAACAATCATAGGCTATTGGCAGTGGGCAGAGAGGCCATGACACAGAAAATGGCTGTTACTTACGTGCATGATGGGGCCTAAAAGGGACTAGATGGCGTGGCCACTGTTTCGCGACTTTCACTTTACTTTTAACAATGGCTGTGGTGAACATAAATGAACGCCGCTTATGTATACCTAATTTTAGTCATTTTCCACAAAAAAGCTTTTGATATTTGCTATTAAAAAACCAAAGAAAATCACTGAAAAAACCATAGGTTATAGACCATATATAGTTAAATATCTGAAGTCCATCTCTGCACTCGATGGAGATACAGGTCGTCGATCAGAAGATGTGCTGGCCACCTCTAATGGTAATAGCGTGGCCAGGGCTCTTGTCGTTGCCTCTGCAAATTGCAGAGGGTGCACTTGTTTGACATGCCGCACCATGGTATGTATGGAAAAGGAATATTTTTTTGCTGGATTTCTTCTTGAGAGAACCAAGTCACATATCGTGTAGGTTACTTTTGGTGCATTCACTTTCTTTTGATCTTCAGGATAAGTGAAAAATTGCCAGATGAAAGATTTATTTTTTCTTATTAAAGGTAGTTGATCATTTTGGTCAGATTCGGAAGATGAATGAGATACGGTAGCCATTTCACCAAAGTCTTCCGAAAGATGTAGGACGTTGTTCTCTCTTGAGAGTAGAAAAGATAGTGAGGGAAGTGGGTGGAGTGCTGCGTGTAAATTCCAGAATTGAAACTATTAAGAACCAATTGAAAGTGTTGTTTTCATGTTGCAGTAGGCTGCCATGTAAATAGTTATTTAATAAAACGTTTTACCCTGTTACTTTGCTGGTGTGTTGTGTATCTTTATAATATTTGTCGTTATTTTGGGTGGGGTGGGCGGCGGAGCCGAGCTGTCTTGCAGCCATCAAGGCGTCGAGCTCGGTTTCTCTCACTAGTTTCATATTTCTCATGAGGGGTTGTTCCTAATTTTTCTATTTTAGCGAGGTCAAAAAAAGATCTCATCAGTGGCCTACTGATTTTGCTCGATTCCTTTAGTTTTTTCTAACGATTTATATGTTATAGTTTGCTAGCACGATACAGCGGCTAGTCCGCATTTTATATATATGTCCTTTTTATTAGGGGTGTCCTCCGGTGGAGTCGGACGATCTACCTCTAATAAACGGTCCGGGTTGAACCAACTACCATCCTGATTTTGTATATCTTCTGAGCTGGATTTAAGCACACAATTGTTAAAGTATGAAACGTTTTATATTTCTAAAAAAAATACCAAGGTGTGTACATCCGGTAACGCACAAAAGTTTAAAAAGACATTCGGCTCCATTTACTGAAAAGTTTCATAAGAATAAAAAAGAAGCCTAGGTACAGTCTCTTTGACGTACTATAAGTTCTTTGAGGGGTGTATGTAGAAATTCAATAAGTTCAAATCGCAAGGTTTTTACGAAATATATAGGCCGGTGCGCGCACTCGGTCGCGCACGAAAGCCTGGAAATGCGATATCCATTTTATTGAGAACTGTTGCCGAGAGTGCGCACACCGGGTCGCGCAGGAAAGTTTAGTAAGGCTATTTTTATTTACAGACAAATTTTAATGTGTTTAAAAAAAGGCAAGGTGCAGACTTTCGAATTCTGTATTGCTTTACAAGGAGTCTCTATGCAACTTGAACAGTGAAGAAAACGGCTTGTTTTCGAAAAAAATATTGCCAGAACTTTATTGCCAAAAGTATAGGTTGCATACACGACATTTTTCTGAATTAGCATTTTAAAAACCTATGAAATTCACAGAAAAAACCATAGGTTTTACACACGTTATAGTTAGGAAGTAGCATTTAAAAAACCTATGAAATTCACGGAAAAAACCATAGGTTTGACACATGTTATAGTTAGCTGGAAATTTTACTGACATAAAACCAATGAAATTCCACGTTATAGTTAGTTGGACTCACTATAACTTGCGCGTGCAATGCACTGCTGATGACGTCACATATTACATCACTCATGACATGGTCAGTGACAACACTCATGACATCACTGATGACACCATCCAGTGAATATTTGTCTTTCTGAAAAATAAATATTAGTGAGTAATGTTTAAATATTTAAATATATATATTAGTGTTTCACTTTGTGTATAAGTGGCTACATGTGTTGGTAAGTAGCTACATGCGTATGTATATGGGTTATTAGATGTTTCTCTTAGTATCAGTATGAGTGTCTATATGGTTTGGTGGGGGTATTACTTAGCACATAGATGCATGAGTCAGTGACTCTCTGTTTGTATGTGTTTTGAAGACAGCATATGTGCAGGACTGTATGGGTGGTTGAGTGTGTATATGTGTTTGTTAGTGAGTAAATGACTGTCTCACTAGTGTCTTTATCAGTAACGACATATGTTTTAATCTAGTATATGTGAATATTGATGTATATAAGTGAGTATATGTGAGAGTAAGAGATTGAAAGAGTTCCTGTTTAAATAAGTATGTGTTTCTATAAGTGATTGTTTAAGAGAATAAATATGTGTAATTTTCAATAGAAGTAAGGTGGAAGTGTGTGTATAACTCTATATTCAAATAAATGGATGTTCAATAGTTTATTTGCACGTGTGAGTATGTGTGTGAGTAACTTTCGATGATTGTCGGTGTGTAACAGGATGTATAGGTGTATCACTTCATATGATGAGTGAGTATATTTATGAGTGGATGTGTATATAGATGGTGGAATTACTGAATTACTTGTTGTAAATGATATGGGTATCTGTATTTTTTTTAAATTTCAGTTTCTATTTTTGAATATGTGTTTCAAGGGTTACATTACAGTGAAAGGAGGTCTGTCACTATGTCACAAGGATGGTGTCATCAGTGATGTCATGAGTGATGTCACTGACCATGTCATGAGTGATGTAATATGTGCTACTTCCTAACTATAACGTGTGTAAAACCTATGTTTTTTTCTGTGAATATATATATATATATATATATATATATATATATATATATATATATATATATGCTAATTCCTAACTATATATGGTCTATAACCTATGTTTTTTTCAGTGAATATAAATATATATATATATATATATATATATATATATATATATATATATATATATATATATATATATATATATATATATATATATATACATATATATATATATATATATATATATATATATATATATATATATATATATATTACCTACTGGCGATAGTCAGTAGGTATATATAGTTAGGACGGTTTCCCATAGGAAATCCCCAACATTTTATTGGGAATAACTTTGGCCCTGGTTGATGAATCTTCACAAATTTCTCAAAGAAGATGGCTCGCTGCGCTCCGCTCCTTCCCTGAAAGTTTGGGGGGGATTCGTCAAGTGGGGGCTGAGAAAAAAGGGGGGTCCCAAAACGTGTTTTCCCCATGTTAATTTCCATAGGACCTTTAGACTCAGCTACAGCCTGAACCGCTGAAGGGAATTACACCAAACTTGTCAAAATGGTAGTGTCTGGTATGCAGATCACGCTTTTGGTAAAATTGTGTAAATCCCTCCAGTGGTTCCTGAGAAAATTAGAAGAGAAATCAATTATATATCTATAAGCGCGAACGCGTGCGCGCACCCCGCGATTTTTCGCGATTTTTTTTGGGGGGGGGGCTTGGAGGGGGGCTTGGGGGGTTTCTCTCTTTCATTTTAATGTTTTAATTTTAATTTCGAGGGTGCTCACCCCTCGTTTTGGCCCCCGAGATCACCGCCGCCGCCCGAGCTGACTTAAGATGGCCGCCGCCTGGTTGTGGGCGGGGCCGGCGAAGGAGCCGCGCTCCGATTGGTCAAGGAGCTCTGACGTCATCGGCGGGCTCGCCTCAGGGCCGCGCTGGGATTGGCCCATCGTTCGGAGATTAACTCCTTTTGCCGACATAATTCAGTAGCCCATTTGAAAAGGGAGTTTGTTAAAGACAACTCAGCGGGTTAGTCATTTACTGCAGAGATCTGTTTGCACCCTGCTTGTCAGACCAGTGCGACGCAGCAGGAAGTCCTTCAACAAATGTCCTACATTGGCCGTGTGAGTGTGGGGCTGTGTTAACTGTCTGCGGGTTCACAGGAGTGTGAATTTAGGGAACAAACAGACGAATAGATTTCATTAATGCGAACTTAACGCATTAATAGCGCCTTAAAACGTGTACGTACGGATATCTGAATCTTTTTGAAAGCTAGTGCAATGCTGCGCCTTTTACAATGCGGACTATGATGAAGAAACAATACGTATTGGTGACGTTTTGCAAGTATTCAATACAGTGCATTTGGATTGGTCCCATCTGGGCGGAGCACACGCTGTCTCTTAGTGTACTACTGCCTGCAGTGGTGTATTCATCCCGTGGGCAGGCGTAGGTCGGGCACTTGGCGGAGGCGTGGAAATGAGGCTGGTGTCCGAGGAAGTGTAAGGGGGAGGGGCGGTTGTTCCAGACAATGCTCTCCACCTTAAAAGAGTGTTTCTATTTCCCTGTTGGTACAACATTTATACTGTCTGTGCCGATGGGGCATTGCTCACAAAACTATTTACTAAATAATACACCTATTTATTTAACCCCGGCAGAAAATGCAGCTTTCCGCTCAGGTATCATTCGCAATTTCATTGTGTCAGCTCACTTCAGCCCGAAGACGTTTCTGGCCGTTCGGTGGCCCAAACGATAACTTCAGATGTTTTCTTGTAGGGAATTGTGCCGTTTACCAGCTGCAACTATTCCTTCGATGTTTATTAAATTATGCCGTTTTTTAATCACGAAATTCTGAAAACTAAACAGAGGCACCTGTACTGACTGCACGTAGGGAGGGGTTCGTCCATCTCTTTAATGAAAAGCATTTAAAGTGTACCCCCCACCACCTCCCAAAAAGAAAATCGAACACACAATACTTTAAAAACTCAGGAGAGTTTACCGTGCAGCCCTGTTTATACATCTGTCAGATGTTGCACAGGGAGGCCAGTGGCGGCTTCCACACGTGTTGTCAATGAAGGAAACTGTTGCCTTTGTTTGTACACTTCCCTCGGCTCGTGGTGCGCAATGCCAATCCCTTATTAATCTGCATTAGAGCCGCCAGTCAATAATTGGGCCTTGCGATGTGCCGTGCAACTTTCCTCAAGCCTCCTGCTAATTGGATAATTTCCTCAATATGCCAGAGGCGCACCAACCTGCCCCCTGTCGAGGCTCCTGGGCGGGAGGCAACCGCGGAACCTCCTATTTATGCAAAACAAATTGAACCTCGTCGCTGAAATTAGGGTATCCAAGGATACGAGGACATATTGGGCAAATACTTGTTTGTGTAATTATCAGGGTAACACGCTACTTTATTTTACAGTTCATGTACTTTGGCCTGTTCTGAATTCAGAATGGGCAGAAGTGGCGATCAATTTAACCGTGGTTTCTAGTGGATCAAAGTGGTAGCAACGTTTTAGTCTGGACTTTAATGAAGTGGAATAAAAAAGCTGAATCAGTGAAATAGTAGTCACCATTTATTATAGTCGATGTGTTTCTCTCATACCGATTAATCTGTGCATCCAACCATCGTTCATGCATCAACAATCGGATCCGTAGGGCTGCTCAGGTGGTCCCACAAGGATAGTAACATATTTAAACGTTATCCGCTAATAGAATTAGCATTTTCAAAACCTTGCAAATTCACTGAAAAAACCATAGGTTTCTGCCCTTACATATCTATATATTAGCATTTAAAAAACCAATGAAATTCACTGAAAAAACCATAGGTTATACACTATATATAGTTAGGAATTAGCCTTTAAAAAACCAATGAAATTCACTAAAAAAAACATAGGTTTTAGGCCTTATATAGTTAGGAATTAACATATAAAAAACCATTGAAATTCCTCCTATATAGTTAGCTGGACATTTTATTGACATAAAACCCAATGAAATTCCATATATAGTTAGTTGCAATAACTATATATCGCGCACCCGCAATCCACTGCTGATGATGTCACATATTACATCATTCATGACATGGTCAGTGACATCACTGATGACATCACTGATGACATCTCAAATGACATCACTGATGACATCACTGATGACAACATCCAGTGACTGTATGTTTCTGTAAAGTTAAAATATGTCTTACATATTGAAGAATGAGTGGATGTATAAGTGTCTGGAGGAAGGATTTAGTAGGTGCATGACTGACTGTATGAGTGAGTGATTAAATGTGTCTCACTGAGTGCATGGGTTAGTGACTAAACTGTCCTAATTTGTGCATCATTATGTTTGTTGTTCTGTAAACTGCTGCATGTGTTGATCAGTAGCTATATGAATAACTATATGGGTTATTGATTGGTTGCCCAAGTATTTGTATGGGAGACTGAGTGTGTGTGTGGGTGGCTGGGAGGTGTATGACTCTGTGCATAGATGTGTGAGCAGTTGATTCACTAGATGTATGGGTTCAAAAGTGCAGGTGGAAACAGCTGTATGGGCAGTTGACTGTGTGCATGAGTGTTTTGGTGAGTGAATGGATATCTCAGTGCTACATGTCAAAGTAAGTACATATGTAAAACGCAGTATATTGTAGAGTTGACATATATAAATAACTGTGCATAAGAGCCAGTGAATGTGTGAGTGGCTGTATGGATCATTGTAAACTTGTAACATTGATTGTATAAGAGAGTAAATATGTGTTAGAATATGTTTGAATAAGTAAGGTGTGTATAACTGTATAGTTGAGGAAATGGAGGTGTTATTGATTCTTTGCATGACTGACTAGGTGTGTGAGTAACTCCATGGATGAGTGACAGTCTGTGAGTGTCTGTTTACACTGAGTGCATGTAAGGTTATATTAGAGTCTGAAGAGGTTCAACGTATTATCACATGAATGATATCATCAGTGATGTAATCAGTAATGTCAAATGAGATGTCATCAGTGATGTCATCAGTGATGTCATTTGAGATGTCATCAGTGATTTCATCAGTGATGTCACTGACCATGTCATGAATGAAGTAATATGTGACATCATCAGCAGTGGATTGCGGGTGCGCGATATATAGTTAGTGCAACTAACTATATATGCGAATTTCAATGGTTTTGTGTGAGTAAAATAAGGTTTTGTAAATGCTAATCCCTAACTATATATGGTCTATAACCTATGGTTTTTTCAGTGAATTTTCAAGGTTTTGTAAATGCTAATTCCTAACTATATATGGTCTAAAACCTATGGTTTTTACAGTGAATTTCAATGTTTTTTTAATAGCAAATATCAAAAGCTGTAAAATGTATTCTTCTTTTAAATGACACTTTTTCCCCAAACTGCCTTGGTATATTCCAATATATGTCAAAGACAAAAATGTAAGTGGTCCAATCAATTTTTTCCACAATTTGAGAAAGCACGGAAACATGTGAATAAATCTGTTTCTGCTTACATGAGAGACTATGGAATGGGTTTAATATACAACAATAACTTGCGTTCCAACATTCAACACATCTACAGAAGAGATGGTGTGCACTTCTCCGATGAAGGGAATAGAATATTCGTCCTTTATTTAAAAGTGTGCATTGGAACCTACTTGTAGGTACCTAAATGAGCCACAGAACCCAATAGCTCTTTTCAGAGCTACCCTACCTCTGATCATTCAAAACGTTTATCTTTTTCTAATTTTTTTTTCTTCACCAAAGTATGCTCCCCGGTTCGCTTACCGGTGCGCGTACCGGGCGCTCCCCCGCAAAATTTTAAAAAATGTAATTTTTGTATTTTTCCATATATCAGCGTCCTAATCCCCCCTCAGAAAACCTAGAGGGTCACAAAGTGTCTACCGTGCCCCCTTCTACCCATTCCGTACATTGTTTGTCCTCCATCTTACATATCAATTCTACCGATACACAAAATGGAGGACTCCCGTAACGCTGCCGGTTCGGGTACCGGGGAGCGCACCGGTAAGCGCTCGATAAAAAAAGGTGGGAAAGTAATTTACAGAAAAACTACTACAGACACTCATCAAATATAGAATAGGGCCTACTACATAGCAGTCCCTACCATTTACCCAAATTTGATGGAATTCCATTGAGAAAATTATGCTGTAAGCCTGACTAAATATCCTGAGGTAAATTACCTAACAAAAACACTTATGAAGTGTTCGAATTGACAACCAATCAAAATGCTACTTTCAATATCTTCTAATATTTCATGACATTTGATTGGTTATGTACCTGAATATATATAAAGAAAGAGAGAGAAACACAGCCATTTTGACTACTACTTCCTGAAGTACATATCAAGTGCATTTCAACTGAGAACTTAAACTTCTTTTTGATTGGTAAGATGATATTTTAAAAACTGAAGTATGTTCTGCACTTTAAGTTAATTAGGAAAACATTTTCTGATAGTTATATACTATCCCTCTGTAATAGTTATAGAATATGATAGACTTCTCTGTTTTAGTTATGGATGGACTTAGGCTTGTCTTGTATAATTAAGAATTAACTTAGGCTTTATCACATACATTTTTTTATATTTCTACTTCCAGTCTGATACCATACACTGCCCAAAGATAAAATCACTGTTTAAAAAAACAAACTACCTGTCTGTACTTAAACCCAACAGTACCCTACCTGTACTGATATATTTTTTAAACATTTGTTTTACAGCACAAAAATGGAAGGAGAGAACAAAACTAACTTGGAAATTGTTGCAGGAAGCAACACAGATACACACATTGACTCTGAATTCTATGATGATTCACGGAACTTTGAACTTCTGCAATGTGTGGAATCTGTAGATTTCCTACTTGAAAATTTAAAAAAAACTGACAATGAATTATTAGAAGTTCTTTTTAATTTTGAAAAAGAATCAGAAAAATAATTTTTTATTTAATTCAAAAATTGTTTGAGAAATTATTCATTTTTATATGTATTTTGTAAACTAGTAGCAAAATGATTATAATGTAAAATCAGACTTTAAATATACTGTGCAACTTTTTTGTGTTACATAGTAACTTTGCTCATATTTACTTCCTTTCTTCCACTATATTATCTCCGAAGTGTATTTAACATCTCTTTATCATCTCCTGCCTCCATGGTGTTTCTGCTTTCCTGACAGACTATGGTATGAATTCCATATACCACAATAGCTTCAGAAACAACATGCAACATATTTACAAAGAAAACGGTGTATTTTTATTTTTAGACTCTGCATTGGTACCTACATCTTGGTACTTAAATAAAAAAAATAAAAATAAAAAAAAGAACAGTCAATAAACAGACAATATTTGAACATTCTTTCATCCCATTTTCCCAATATTACCCTTTCCGGTACCGCTTCCCGGTGCGCGTACCGAGCGATCCCCCCCCAAAAAAAAACGATAATATATATTTTTTTTTTGACCCGCGGGACCCTTTTAAAGCCCCCTCATCAAACCTAGGGGGTCAGGGAGGATGTACTCTGCCCCCTTATGCTCATTTCCCACTTTGTTTTTTCTACCTCTTGTGACTCGATCCTACCGAGACACAAGATGGCGGCCGCTCCGGACTGTTTAGAATGTTGACAGTCACCGGGGAGCCAATCCGCTTCTCCTCGCAAAGTTCCGTTACGCGTCAGGTACGCGAACCGGGGCGCTAACCGGAGCGCTGTCACAGATATATCTGTTTTTTAAAATGTTAATTTCTCAAAATCCACTGGAGCACATATATTGAGACATAGCAAAGGCACGTCGGGCAAACCATATTTACAATTTTGCCAAGTTTTGTGTAAATCCATTCAGCCGTTCGAGCTTAAAGTGAGTCCAACCGCCCTATGGAAAACTCAATGTTAAAAACACATTTTGGGACCCCCCTTTTTTCTCGGCCCCCACTTCACGAAACCCCTCCAAACTTTTAGTGAACGCTCAGAAACAAAATGTGCCATTTTCCTGAAAATTTCAGCCAATTCCGTCAACAAACGCCAAAGTTATTAGACATAGAATTTTCAGAAATCCCATAGGAAAAAAATCCTAACTATATATACCTACTTGCGACCGCCCGTAGGTAATATATATACATATATATATGTATATATATGTATATATATATATATATATATATATATATATATATATATATATATATATATATATATATATATATATATTTACCTACTGGCTATCGCCAGTAGGTATATATAGTTAGGATTTATTCCCTATGGGATTTTTGAAAATTCTATGTCTAATAACTTTGGCGTTTGTGGACGGTATCGGCTGAAATTTTCAGGAAAATGGCACATTTTGTTTCTGAGCAGCCCTTAAAAATTTGGGGGGGTTTTGTCGAGGGGGGGCCGAGAAAAAAGGGGGGTCCCAAAACGCGTTTTTCCCATGTTAATTTCCATAGGGCGGTTGGACTCACTTTTAGCTCGAACGGCTGAATGGATTTGCACGAAACTTGGCAAAATTGTAGGGACTGTTAGCCCGATGTGCCTTTGCTAGGTCTCAATTTATGTGCTCCAGTAGTTTTTGAGAAATTAACGTTTAAAACAAGATATATATCTGTAACAGCGCTCCAGGCTGCGCTCCGGTTCGCTTACTTTTCGCGAAACGGAACTTTGCGATGCGAAGCTGATTGGCTCCCCCGTGTCTGTCAACATTCTAAACAGTCCGGAGCGGCCGCCATCTTATCTCTCGGTAGGATCGAGAGAGAAGAAGAGGTGAAAAACGAAGGGGGAATTTAATGAAAGGGGGCAAGGTATACCCCTCTTGACCCCCTAGGAATGTTGTTGGGGTTATTAAAGGGTCCCGTGGGGAAAATAAAAAAAAAATGATTTTTCACGGTAGAAGCGCTTCACGGGCCGCGAACTGGGCCGCAAACTGGTAGCGAAACGGGAATTCGCCATTTTGTGCTTCGTTTTAATTAAATTACTAGGTATAAGGGGGTGCGGGAGACGTATCCTAATCCCCTGTTTCATGAGGGTGGCTGAGGAGGCTCATATATGTTGATACATCTCTTCCAGCAGCTGTGCGTGAGCTTTTTATTTTTTTTGCTGCGTGACGTCTGTTAACGTTCGATTCGATGGAAATCAGGAAGTGTTGACCGCCAATTTGTCAGTGCGATAAAATATTTTGTTATAAATGAATCCTTATTGATAAACATTGTCTGCGCCATCTTGCCTTTTTTCCAATGCCACAATTTTGTCGTGCACGGCAGCCATTTTAGATGCCAGGCTGGTCCCAGGCTATCACCTACCCCTGCGGATGTAGTTTATGGCCCCAGCTGTAGAGAATCCAGACATGCCAACCCTCCCGATTCAGGCGTGAGACTACTGATTTCAGTGCTAGTCTCCCGCCTCCCGATTTCTGCAAGCAAAAACCCGGGGGCATATTACCAACAACTAGCGATAATTTTTGTCTCTAACTTGTTGAGAGACAAAAATTATCGCCGCACATCGGCGATTTTTATCGCAGATAAACCTTGCTATTAGCAAGGTTTATCGCAAATGCGATAAAAAACGGCCGCAATGCATGAATATCGCAGAAAAGTCTGCGATATTCATGTATTATCGAGCAAATGCTCTTAGCCATGTTATCCACCTCCCATTGGATAACATGGCTAAGAACTGCTCAGGGCACTATCACTGACATGCAAAGCGGGGCCCACGATGGTCGCTATCTCCTTTTAGCTGTCACTAACTGGTGTTAGCGACAGCTTGGTAATAGGGAGATAATTTTATCTCCGCTTTCTTGGCTTTTAAAGCCAAAAAAGCGGAGATAAACCCCCTTGATAATATGCCCCATGATTCCTCGGGGGTTTCAGCTGACAGGGCTTGGTATTGTGTTACGTGGTAATTCTTCCAGGAAACGTCAGAGGGTCGATGCAGGGGTTCTAGAAGGGGTGATAAACCATTTAAGCCTCATAAACAAGCGCATGGTCTTTTAAAGTTCTGTGAAGTACTCGGGGCGGCGGTGTGTGTGTGTCCTCTTTCAGGAGCGGGCGGGGGGGGGGCACTGCCAGCAACTTCCAGGCTAGGCAGTGTTCAACACTTGCATCACCCTTTCTCTGCCTGCTATTGCGCTCCATGCTTCGGAAAGGTAAGAAAAAGAGCGTGCATTTGAGTTTGAAATGTCCGATCCTGTAGCAGTACACTTGCAAAGCCCACACATGACAATAACCCGATTCAAGGCCCCATTCACCCGTTTAAAAAAAAATTTATAACACTCCAACAAAGTAAGATTATAAAACTTTATTAACTTTTAAATATAATGAACGGAACAAAAACTGTAAAAACTTTTAAACATTTTTCACCAAAAAAAGCAACAATTGTCAGAAGCTGTCTTTTGTGCGAATAGTCCCAAGGCAGCACAACGTGCTGAGTTCTGGACGGCACCCAGGTGATGTCGCCTGGGTGCCGCACTGGTTTTGGTATCCTACAATGCTGCTCCGAAAATTGGCGTGGGGCGTCCCGGGTGGTGCGGGGGGAGGCCTCGTCAGTAGCGGTCTGTTGTGCGAATAGTCCCAAGGCCAGTAGAACGCGCTGAGATGTTGATGGCACCCAGGTGATGTCCAGTAAACTGCCGCACTGGTTTTGGTATCCTACAATGCTGCTCCGAAAATTGGCGTGGGGCGGCCCAGGGGGGGGGGGCGTGGGGGAGGCGGCGTGAACGGGCCTCCCCATGTGGCGGCCATCCAGCTGAGTTGCGCCCGCTCTTGCGGCTACAGCGTCTCGCTCACCATGTTGTTGAGTTGCTCCCACTCTTGCAGTGCAGCGATAGGCGGCTGCCACATGACTCTTAAAATGGCGGACGGCTCTTCGGTTTTGGGCCTGGTCCACTAAAATGGCCCTGGGACACCTTGGAACTCGGACGCTTGCCTGCTAGGGCTTGGGCTCCATTCTCGAAAAGCGTCCCCTCAGCCGTGAAGATTCTACAAAAGTCTTGGGGGCCCCCGACTCCCGCAGGCTTCCAGTGGGGAGCGGCTGCCATGATTGCTCGCGGAATGACCACGACGGAGCTACGAGATGGTGGTGTTCTCATGCTGACGCCAGCTTTAGTCTGAAACATCCAGAAACAAGGTGGGGCTTTCATCGTTTGGGAAAAAAAAAATGTTCTAAACCAATGAAAAATTTTATTTTTAGGTCATATGACCAAGCCTTCCATCTTTAGGAAACCAAAAGTAAAATGAACCAATGAAAAGTTTTATAAACAAGTCACATGACCTGTTATGCGGCATAGGGCTACAAAAAGCGTAGAAAATCCGTTGGCACGTGAGGCGGCGTCAGTAGCGGACCGATGTGCGAATAGGCCGAAGGCAGCACAACGCGCTGAGATCCGGATGGCACCGAGGTGGTGTCCAGCAAATTGCCGCACTGGTGTGGCCATCCTACAATGCTGCGCCGAAAGACGGCGTGTCCAGCTGAGTTCCGGTCACTCTTGCGGTACAGTGACTCGAACGCGCCGAGATCCGGATGGCACCGAGGTTGTGTCCAGCAAGTTGCCGCACTGGTGTGGCCATCCTACAATGCTGTGCCGAAAGTCGGCGTGGGGTGCCCCGTTGGCTTATGAGGTGATGTCAGTAGTGGACCCATGTGTGAATAGGTCGGAACCAGCACAAGGCGCCAAGATCCGAATGGCAAGTCCTGGATGTTGAGTGCCATAGTTGAGAGTTCTGAGCAGTGCTTGTAAGACTATCTGAAGCTTATTTGCACCTGCTGCAGCTTCACTGTTGCCCAAGGTGGTGTCCAGAAAATTGCTGCACTGGTGTGGCCATCCTACAACGCTGCGCCGAAAGACGGCGTGTTCAGCTGAGTTCCGGTCACTCTTGCGGTACAGTGACTCGAACGCGCCGAGATCCGGATGGCACCGAGGTGGTGTCCAGCAAGTTGGCGCACTGGTATGGCCATCCTACAATGCTGCGCTGAAAGACGGCGTGACCAGCTGAGTTCCGGTCACTCTTGCGGTACAGTGACTCGAACGCTCCGAGATCCGGATGGCACCGAGGTGGTGTCCAGCAAGTTGCTGCACTGGTGTGGCCATCCTACAATGCTGCGCCGAAAGTCAGTGTGGGGTGCCCCGTTGGCTTATGAGGTGATGTCAGTAGTGGACCGATGTGTGAATAGGTCGGAACCAGCACAAGGCGCCCTGCACTGTTGAGCTTTTTTCAATGCCTGTTTTTTGTTGTTTCCCCTCCATCAAAAACAAAAAAATATATAAAACTGTGCAAAAATACAAAAAAATGTTTAGAAAAGCAGTGCTTGTAAGACTGTCTGAAGCTCTTTTGCACCTGCTGCAGCTTCACTATTGCCCTGGTGTGGCCAAAGATCGCCCATGACATAGGCGGACAGCTCCCGAGGTCCGGCGGAACTTTTTTCCTTTTCCTTTCTGCTTCTTGTCCCACAATCCGTTTCACCTGAAGACACGACCAGGTTCCTGAATGTGTGCAGGGGGACGCTATTGATTGAATGAAAATGGCGGCTTGACACAAAGCTGACTCAAGCGTTGCTGTTGATGCTATACAGACAAAAATTGGTTTTCAGTTTGTACATTCTTCAGGATTTTTTTTTCCATCCAAGGCTGATTGAGAGTTTGTAGAAAAATGGCTTCAGATTTTCCACATATTACTCTTCAACATTCTTCCTAAATGTAACAATGTGAGACTCACTAGGAGAACGGCTGTTTATCTTTCCTTTCAAAATGCTGCCAACAATATTTTCTGAATGGAAGACACCATCTTGTAGCATAAAGGGCCGAAAGGGGTTCTGGTCTGGCCGATTGCTGGTGGAGACATTTTGACTATATCTTGGACCTGCCCGGCCTCGCCCAAAATGGCGCCGGTATAAATGGGACTCGTAACTCCTTGCCCGCAAATGTATATCTAGAAAATTTTATTGTAAGTGGCCCTGTCTTATTTTAATTACAAAATGTACGTCCACCGATTCCGCAACTGTTAGACACCTTAGTTCTTGCAACCTAATGGCCCGCTCGTTACGTTCCTCTACAGTGTAAATGTCTCCTCATCATATACGATTTCAGTTTGCTCCGTGGCCGGCCCACGTGGTTATAGGCCCGTATTTGTATACTGACATTTTCACAATAAAGGTTTTTAAAACAAAACACGGTAGTAGTATTTACATTGGTAAAGTTTTTACTTTTAGTCACTGTTTTCCAATCAGTAAAAGGCAAGTGAAATAAAGCAGTCCAATTACATGACTCATAAAAGGTATAATATGTAGGAACCTAGTAAAGATAAATGGTCAAGGGCAGTTGTGTTTTCCACTCCTGCAACATAAAGTGATCGATAAGAATCTGATAATCAGGCGTATCGGCGACTAAGACAGCAGGCCGAGTCTCTTTTACTCAACGGCTCCGTCATGGAACGAAGAAACGCCCTTTTTCTCGAAAAAGGAATATATTTTACTTGCAGGACAGTTGTAAATTTTCCGGGAAAGTACATTAGCCTGGAATATTATAACATATATGTTTAAAAAAAAATAATGTTCGAAAACAATAAAAAGCGTAATTTTTAGGTCATATGACCAAGCTTTTCATCATTAAAATTACAAAAGTAAAATGAACCAATGAAAAGTTTTATTAACAAGTCACATGACCTGGTATGCTTACGTTACGCGCTGCACGCCGCGCCCCGGATCACTTCCGGGTGCGCTAACGCGGCGTGTCATATAACGCAATACGCGACAACGTAGGTCAAGAATATAGTCAAAATGTCTCCACCAACCAGCGTTCGGAACACAACCCCTTTCAGCAGTCCAAAAAGTTCTGTTAAATGACAACAGAGGGGACAGGCAACAAGAACCATCAGTCAAAGAGGGGAGGGCAAGTTCTTCTCTTCCGGGTCATGTTGGGGCGCTACCGGAACTGATCGAATTGGTAGTCTACAGTGTTTCTGGATGTTTCAGACTAAAGCTGGCGTCAGCATGAGAGCACTACCATCTCGTAGCTCCGTCGTGGCCATTCCACGAGCAGACATGGCAGCCGCTCCCCACCAGAAGCCTGCGGGAGTCGGGGGCCCCCAAGACTTTTGTAGAATCTTCACGGCTGAGGGGACGCTTTCGAGAATGGGACCCAAGCCCTATCAGGGAAGCGTCCGAGTTCCAAGGTGTCCCAGGGCCATTTTAGTGGACCAGGCCCAAAACCGAAGAGCCGGCCGCCATTTTGAGAGTCCTGTGGCAGCCGCCTATCGCTGCACCGCAAGAGCGGGAGCAACTTAACTACATGGTGAGCGAGACGCTGTAGTCGCAAGAGCGGGCGGTAAACAGCTGAATGGCGGAAGAGGCACAGTGTAGCAAAAGCGGGCGGAATGGCAACTAAAACGGTAAAGGGGCGCCCCACTACAGCGTGTCTTCAGGTCAAACGGATTGTGGGACAAAGTCCAGAATAGAAGAGTCATCAAAAGGCAAAAAGTTCCGCCGGACCCCGGGAGCCGGCCGCCTATGTCGGGGGCGATCTCAGGCTACACCAGTGCTATAAGACTTGGGGAGGGGGTCGGAGCCTAGCGTCTTCTCCGAGTCCGTGCCATCACACCGCCCCTCGGGGGCCTCCGTCAAGCGGTTTAGGGAGGTACCATATAACATTGTTTTCAAATGCAGTCAGGTCCACAAACGACCCTCACTTACTTTGAGAATAGTGAAGCTGCAGTAGGTGGAAATAAGCTTCAGACAGTCTTACAAGCACTGCTTTTGTAAACATTTTGTGATTTTTTTGTATTTTTGCACAGTTTTATATTTTTTTTTTGTTTTTGATGGAGGGGAAACAACAAAGCACAGGCATTGAAAAAGGCTCAAACTCAGAACTCTGAACTATGGCACCCAACATCCAGGACTTGCCATCCGGATCTTGGCACCTTGTGCTGCTTCCGACCTATTCACACATCGGTCCACTACTGACATCATCTTATAAACCAACGTTATGTAAATAGTTATTTAATAAAATGTTTTACCCTGTTTCTTTGCTGGTGTGTTGTCTATATTTTTAATATTTGCATAGGGTTTGTCGTTATTTTGGGCGGGATGGGTGACGGAGCCGAGCTGTCTTGCAGCCCTCATGGTGTGGAGCTCAGTTCATCTCACTATTTTCGTATTTCTCATGAAGGGTTGTTTATAATATTTCTATTTTAGCGAGGTCAAAAAGAGATCCAATTAGTGGCCTACTGATTTTGCTCGATTACTTTTATTTTTTTACACGATTTTTCACGATCTGCAAAGACTAAACAGAGTATTGCGACTTTGTGCTTGTTTGTAAATAGAGAATGAACCAAAGAGAATCAATTGTAAAACAGTAAATGCTTGGATAATAATCAATCAAATGGAGAGACAAGCAGGCAGGACGGATTACAACGGGGGTAAAGGCCTGCGTTAACTACTCTTCACTATCTGCAAAGAGAGAGTACTACTAAGAGAAAAGAGGGGAGGGGGGCAGCGTTCAAAGCACATCAGCGTGCATAAATACGAAAATGTTTTTATCTATCACGTACTTGACATTTTAAAGCTTTTCATATTTGCTATTAAAAAACCATTGAAATTCACTGAAAAAACCATAGGTTATAGTCGATATATAGTTAGGAATTTGCATTTACAAAACCTTGAAAATTCAATGAAAAAACCATTGGTTTTAGGCCATATATAGTTAGGGATTTGCATTTACAAAACCTTATTTTACTCGCATAAAACCATTGAAATTCCATATATAGTTAGATGCGCTAACTATATATCGCGCACCCGCAATCCACTGCTGATGATGTCACATATTACATCATTCATGACATGGTCAGTGACATCACTGATGACATCACTGATGACAACTCAAATGACATCACTGATGACATCTCAAATGACATCACTGATGACATCACTGATGACAACTCAAATGACATCACTGACAACATCACAGATGACATCATTCATGTGTTAATACGATGAACCTCTACAGACTCTGATATATCCTTAGATACACTCAGTGAAAACAGACACTCACAGACTGTCACTCATCCATGGAGTTACTCATACACCTAGACAGTCATGCAAAGAATCAAACACACCTCCAATTCCTCTACTATACAGTTATACACACCTTACTTATTGAAACATATTCTAACACATATTTACTCTCTTATACAATCCTTGATACATGTTTACAATGATCCATACAGCCACTCACACATTCACTGGCTCTTATGCACAGTTATTTATATATGTTAACTCTCACATGTACTGTGTTTTACATATGTACTTACTTTGACATGTAGCACTGAGATATCCATTCACTCACCAATACACTCATGCACACAGTCAACCGCCCATATAGCTGTTCCACATGCACTCTTGAACTCATACACCTAGTGAATCAACTGCTTACACATCTATGCACAGAGTCACACACCTCCCAGCCACCCACACGCATACTCAGTCTCCCATACAAATACTTGAGCAACCAATCAATAACCCATATAGTTATTCATATAGCTACTGATCAACACATGCAGCAGTTTACAGAACAACAGATATAATGATGCACAAATTAATACAGTTTAATCACTAATCCATGCACTCAGTGAGACACATTTAATCACTCCCTCATACAATCAGTCATGCACCTACTAAATCCTTCATCCAGACATTTATACATCCACTCAATCTTCAATATGTAAGACATATTTTAACTTTACAGAAACATACAGTCACTGGATGTTGTCATCAGTGATGTCATTTGAGTTGTCATCAGTGATGTCATCAGTGATGTCACTGACCATGTCATGAATGATGTAATATGTGACATCATCAGCAGTGGATTGCGGGTGCGCGATATATAGTTAGCGCATCTAACTATATATGGAATTTCAATGGTTTTATGCGAGTAAAATAAGGTTTTGTAAATGCAAATCCCTAACTATATATGGCCTAAAACCAATGGTTTTTTCATTGAATTTTCAAGGTTTTGTAAATGCAAATTCCTAACTATATATCGACTATAACCTATGGTTTTTTCAGTGAATATATATATATATATATATATATATATATACTCAGTGACGTTGTAGTTAGAAATTAGCATTTAGAAAAACTTTAAAATTCACTGAAAATAACATAGGTTTCAGGGACGTTATAGTTAGAAATTAGCATTTAAAAAAACCTTTGAAATTCACTGAAAAAAACATAGGTTTCAGGAACATTATAGTTAGAAATTAGCATTTCGAAAACCTTGGAAATTAACTGAAAAAAACCACAGGTTAGTTGAGCTAACTATAACTCATGCTCCTGCAATGCATTGCTGATGACGTCACATATCACATCACTCATGACATGGTCATAGACATCACTGATGACATCATCCAGTAACTGAATTATTTTAAAGCCTAATTTACATGTATACCAAGGTGTATTGAAGAATGAGTGGGTGTATGAGTGTCTGAATGGATAATTTCATAGGTACATAACTGACTGTATAAGTGCATGATTAAATGTGTTTTAGTGAATGCATGGGTTAGTGACTAATCTGTGTGAATGTCTGTATTACGTTCAGTTGGTGTGTAAGTGGCTGAATGGGTTGGTGAGTACCTATATGACTATCTATATGGGTTAATGATTGGTTGTCTGAGTACATGTATGGATGCCTGAGTCTCTGTGTGGGTGAATGTGGGGTATGTAACTCCCTGCATGGATTTGTGAGTGGGTGATTCACTGGGTGTATGGGTTCATGAGTGCATCTGTGAGGGGTTGTATGGGTTCATGAGTGTGTGTATGGCTGTGTTAGGGAGTGAATGGATGTTTCAGTGTGACAATGTGAACTGCAGTGTATGTGAGTGTTGGAGTATATAATTGACTATATCTGGGAGTGAGTGATTGTGAGATTGGCAGTATGGATGAGTGTGTGCTTGTGTCAGTGAATGCAGAAGACAGTAAGTATGTGTTAGTATGTGTATGATTAAGTGAGGTGATGTGTATATAACTGTGTAATGAGTAAATCACATTGTGATTGATTCTTTGGGTGACTGACTAGGTGTGTGAGTAACACTATGGATGAGTGGTGATGTGTGAGTGTCTGAATAGGTTTATGAGTGCACATGATAGGGCTGGATTGAAGCATGACTGCATTTATGAGTGACTGTATAGGTGAGTGGATGTGTGTGAAGTCCTATGAATGAGTCAGTGCATATGTACTAACTGGTATTGGTGTGTCTATGGTTTCGAGAATGGGAGTCTGTATTTTACAGTGGGTGTATCAAAGGTTATATTAGAGTGTGAGGAGGTGCATCAGATTTTGTCGTGGCTGATGTCATCAGTGATGTCATTTGAGATGACATCAGTAAGATCATCAGTGATGTCACTGACCATGCCATGAGTAACGTAATATGTTTTGTCACCAGCAGTGCGTTGCGGGGGCACGAGTTATAGTTAGCTCAACTAACTATAACAGCTGAATTTCTTTGCTTATGTACGAGTGAAATATCCAGCTAACTACAATGTCCCTGAAACCTGTGGTTTTCCAGTGAATTTTCAAATACTAATTTCTAACTATGCTTTCAGAGGTAGGACGTGTGCAGAAAGAGGAAGAAAGGCACAGAAAGAAGCAAGAGAATTTAAGAAAAAGGCAACAGAAATCGAGAAAGATGAAGAAAAATGCAGACAGAAGCAAGAAATATGCAGAAAGAACCAACTTAGGTGCAGAAAGAGGCCTTGTTGCAAAGTCATCTTATACCCCCAAATTTCTACTGACTTGTACTTGTGGTAACTAACTCCGACTAACAAGGCCCAGGGCCAGTGCTACACTGAAAGACAATTAGAATACAGTGAAAACACTGATATATACTAGGGTATACTATTGGTTCGGGGCCCCTGTGACTGGCATGACCTCCCCTGTAAGGCCCTAATACATATTAGGACAGGGGGATTAAAACAACCTTTCACTCAGAGGTGCAGAAATAGTCAAGATAAATGCAGAAAGAAGCAAGTGAGGTGCCGAAAGAGGGAAGAGAGGTGCAGAAAGAAGCAAGTGAAGTGCAGAAAGAGGCAGGAGTAGTACAGAAAGAGGAACGAGAGGTACAGAAAAAGGCAACAGAGGTGAAGAAAGATGCAAGAGAAGTCCTGAAATGAGCAAGGGGGTGCAGAAAGAAGAAAGGGCAGTGCAAAAAACATGAAAAAAGAGGCAAGAGGGGAACATAAAGAGATAGGACAGGTGCACAAAGTGGAAAGAGAGGTACAGAAAGAGGCAGGAGGGGTGCAGAAAGAAGGAGGAGAAGTGCATAAAGAGGTAAGAGAATTGCTGAAAGAAGCAACTGGGGTGTGGAAAGAAGCAAGAGAAGTGCAGAAAGAGGCACGTAAGGTACAGAAAGAAGCAAGAGCAGTGCAGACAGAACCAACAGACGTGCAAAAAGTGGCAAGAGGGGTGCATCAAAAAGGTAGGAGGGGTGCACAAAGAGGCAAAAAGGTACAAAAAGAAAATGGAGGGGTGCAGAAACAAGGAAAAGGGGTGCAGAAATAAGTAACAGAGGTGCTGAAAGAGGTCCGAAGGGTGTAGAAAGAGCAAAGAAAGTACAGAAAGAGGCAACAGAGGTACATAAAGAGGCACAAAAGGTACAGGAACAGACAGGAAAGGTGCAGAAAGAGGGAACAGGGGTGCAGATAGAGGCAAGAGAGGTGCATTAGGAGGAAAGAGGGGTTCTCGAAAGAGGCAGGAGATCTGCAGAAAAAAGCTACAGAGGTGCTGATAGAGGCAAGTGAGGTTCAGAAAGGGGCAAGAGATCCGCAGAAAAAAGCAGCAAACATGCTGAAAGAGCCAAATGTAGTGTAGAAACAGCTAGCATTTCTGGCCATCTAAGTGACCTACACTGGCTCAGGGTGGAGAATCGCATCAAATTCAAAGCCCTGAGCTACATGTTTAAGATAAAAGCTGGTACCGCTCCCAAATACCTCCAAGCACTACTGCATCCCTATGTACCTACACGTCATATAAGATCTCAAACTGCAGCTAATTTCTGTGTGTCGAGATTTAAACTCTCTAGAGTAGGTGGGAGATTTTTTTCATACCTAGGTCCTTCCTTTTGGAACACACTTCCCACCTCCATACTGAAAGAAACCAACTATGTGCGTTTCTGAAAAAACATCAAGACATGGCTATTTGACCAATAAAATCTACGTTTAGGTTGCTGTTCTGCTGTTTTGCACCGTCTTGCCACTGGGAAAGCCTTCTTGGGTAGCTGTGCGCCTTACAAATTTAACAAATAAATAAGTAAATAAAAGAGGCAAGACATCTGCAGAAAAAAGCAACAGAGGTGCAGAAATAAACAAGAACAGAAGCAAAAAGAAGCAACAGAGGTGCAAAAAGAGGCAAGAGAGGTGCAGAAAAAGGTAGAAAGGGTGCATAAAGAGGCAAGAGAGGTACAGAAAGAGGCAAGAGGTGTGCAGAAAGAAGGAAGAAAAGTGCAGAAAGAAGTAACAGGGGTGCAGAAAGAGGCAAGAGTGGTACAGAAAGAGGCAAGTAAGCAGAAGAAAGCGGCAAGGGATCTGCATAAAAAAGCAACAGAGGAGCTAAAAGAGGCAAGTGAGGTGCAGGAAGAAACCAGGGTGGTGAACAGTCATTACAATGCTGCTGTTTTACCGCAAGTCATTACATCACATGTGTTACAATGCATACAATGTAACAATGCGTACCATTACTACAACCATACCATTACATCGCATGCGCTTTTACAACGCATCCGATGTAATGGCTGTCAACATCGTTGTGAGGAAACTGAGGCTCTTCTGTTTCCTCACAATGACGTTGTGACGTGCACTGCCCCTCATATGACGTTGGAACCAGGAGAGAGGAACCATTAGGAGAAGAGTTAAGGGGGATTGGGAGTAGAGGGAGGGTCATGCTTGGTTTGGTGTTTCAGTGTAGGGAGTGGCCTGGGGTGGGGGAGGGTTGTGCTGGGTAGTGTTTTAGGGTTTAGGGTAGTGTTGTTGTTTTTGTGTAGTGTAAGTGGGATGGGTTGTGCTCGGTATAGTGTTTCAGAGTAGGAAGCATACTGGGGTGGGGGAGGGTTGTGCTGGGAGTAGTGTTTTAGAGTTTAGGGTAGTGTTGTGGTATTTGTGTAGTGTAGGTTAGTGTCTTCGGGTTTAGTGTACAGTCGGTGGGTTGTGCAGGGTAGTGTTTGAGTGAAGGGACCCGACTGGGGGTAGAGGGAGGGTTGTGCAGGGGGTAGTTTTTTAGCGTTTAGGGTAGTGTTGTGGTGTTTGTGTAGTGTAGGCTAGTGTTTTAGGGTAGTGTCAGGGGTTGTGCAGGGTAGTTTCTGAGTGTAGGGACTGGACAGGAGGGAGGTAGAGGGTTGTGCTGTTGGTAGTGTTTTAGGGTTTAGGGTAATATTATGTTGTTTGTGGAATATGGGGTAGTGTTTTAGGGTTTAATGTAGTGTCGGGGGTCGTTCCATGTAGTGTTTGAGTGTAGGGACCAGACTGGGGTATGGGGAGGGTCGTGCAGGGGGTAGTGTTTTAGGGTTTAGGGTAGTTTACGTGTTCATGCAGGGTATTATATTGTATTGTAATTGCATTTGTATAGCGCTTACTACCCCTGACGAGGCGTCAAAGTGCTATTTTCGGCGAGTGGCACACTACTCCGGGACCTATAGCGGATTAGTGTTGAATTAGTATAGTGAAACATGCAAGTAAATATTAAGTGGTGGATAGGTTGGAAAGGTATTTGGATTTGGAAGGGTAGCAGAAGGATAGAAGAGGAAAAAAGGTTTGTATTTATAAAGCGCTTGTTACCCCTGATGGGGTGTTGAAGCACACTACTCCGGAAACCCATAAAGGATTATTGGTGAATTATCATGGTCAAATATGAAAGTAGTTTTTGTGGTGGATATTAGTCAGTTATTTTGAGTGAGCAGGATAGTGGAAGGATAGAAGGGGAAGAAAGGTTTGTATTCATATAGCACCTATTACCCTTGATGAGGTGTTGAAATGCTTTATTGGCAAGTAGCACTCTTAGTGGTGAGTTAGTATAGTGGAACATGGAATATGAGAAGTGATCATGTTGGTCTGTTATTTTGATTAAAAAGAATGGAGCAGGGATAGAAGAGTGAAAGGATTTATTTTTATAATTATTTTGTTTAGGTCATAGCAGTAGGAGGAAGCTTTTAGATGAGTAAAAAGGGTTTTTGGTGGAAGGAGTCTTTATGAGATGTTAAGAAGTTGTCATAGTATTGTAGCAGGGAGGCGGTGGCTGGTAAGGATACGGAAGATATCTCTCTCAAAGACAGGTGGTACTGACTTACCTTCCACCTCCTCTCTGTCGCCACCTCAGGACACCTGGTAATCGGAGTCCGAAGACCGGTGGAATCAGCAGGCTTTGGCAACCGAGGGATATTCCTTTAACGGGGCCGAATGTTACAAAGAAAGCACCTCCCCCTGTGACGCGTTACTATGCGGAATGGACAGCCTCGAGGGGACAGGCACGCCCCTTGATGACGCGCGGACCATGGGAGTGGTAAACATGCAGGAAGTAGAAGAAACGGCGTGTCCTGGCACCTTGGAGGAGAAGAGAGGAGTGCAAGTCGAGAGCGTGGTGAGCGGAGGAGGACGGAGTTCGGATATAGCAGAGGAGAAGAGGACGAGAGGAGCTGTGCCACGATACTGTGCAGCGCCCAGCCACATTCACAGAGGAGGAGGAGTGTGGCTCTCTCAGGGGAGGCAGGGAGCCGCAGTGCGAATAGTGTATATATCGTCTCCAGCCTACCCTCCCTTTCATTCCCTACATCCCCGTACCTTATTTCCTCCACAATTATCCTCCACTGGTACCACTCTGTAGAAGGTAGTACATGAGCACCGGTGTCCTCACTTCCCCCTGGTTTCCCATTGGGAGAACGCTACTGTGAGCAAACCACTAAGAGGCTTTCTCTCTCTCCCGCATGTGGTGCTGGAACCCAACCACAGAAAGAGAATGGGTCTCTTCAGAGAGAGGACAAAGACGGACGAGTCCCCGAAGATCACGCGACCTAGCTGCCACCTTGGACCCCGCCGCACTAGCCTGAGAAAGATGAACCCAAAAAAAGACCTTCATTAAAATAAAACCTCAGTTACCCAGCTCCGGTCTCTGCGTCCCTCCTTCTGATCCGCCACAACTGGTGTCAGAAGTGGGAACCGACCCTTCCATCCCGGTACCAGAGATGGATCAACTAATCCAACATATAATAAAGGGTCAAGAGAAGCTGGAATGGGTGGTAGAACGCCAGATGACATCGGCCCAAGCGGACCGAGAGGCTTTCAAAGCAGCCATGACTGCCCATATGGATGGACTTCAGAAGGCGATGCAGGAACAGGGGGCCACCCACCTGGTGGAGAGACGAGCCCCAGTACCCCATCCGTCCGGAGTATCGCTACAGAAATACAACACTGGTGACGACCCAGACGCCTTCCTGACCAAGTTTGAGACGGCCGCCACAGCGTGCGGCTGGTCGGAAGAAAATTAATGTTCTTTCTGGCCCCCCTCCTCTCAGGCGAAGCCCAGGCCGCATACCAGGTGGCCAACCCTACAGAGAACACCCCCTACCTAGAAGTAAAAACTCTTATTCTCGATCACCTGGGGATGGACTCAGAAGCTTACCGGGTCAGGTTTCGGAAAGAGAAGGGCCTGACAGGTGAAAACCCGAAAACTCTGTTCTTTCTTCTGAAGAACGCTGCTGATAAGTGGATCAAACCCGAAAGTAAAACCAAGGAAGAGATCATGGATTGCAGTTATCTCGAGCAATTAAATTTTTCAGTGGGAACCTGAGAAACCGAAAGTCCAGACAGCTAACTGTTGGAACTGGCCCTTTTTGCAGGGTCATCCCCAAACTTTTTGCTTCTTCCTCCCTTATTTTTCCTGACCCGTGGTTGTTGGCAATAGGACTCTGCGCACTTTACCACTGCTGATCAGTGCTAAAGTGCATATGCTCTCTATGTAAATTGTTATTCTGATTGGATATACATGTTTGGCATATTTGTATCACCATGAAGTCCCTAGTAAAGTGCACGGGGTGTGCCAGGGCCGGTGATGACAAATGCTACTAGTGGGCCTGCAGCACTGATTGTGCCACCCACAGGAGTAGCTCTAAAATGGTGTCTCGGGCCTGCCACTGCAGCGCCTATGGGCAGTTTAGAACTGCCATGTCCTCCTGGTCAGTGTCCCCACTGACCAGGCCTAACCCTTCCCTTTTCGTGCACATCAGTCACCCCCATGGAAGGCCCAAGGTACCCCCCTGGGCAGGGTGCAGTGTATGTGAAAGGTAGAGCATGTACTAGTGCAGGTGACATGCTCTGGTAGTGAATTACAGCCATTTTCGTTTTTCACTATTGTAAGGCTATCTTGCTCCATAGGTTAACATGGGGGATGCTGGCTACAGTGGTTAACAGCATTTCTTCCCATAGGAACAAGATAGGACATAAGTATCTAGTATCCCTGAACTCAGAATTTAATAACACATCTTTTAGGAAAGGTGGTTTTTAAATCCTGTGTTTGAGAACAGCACTTTTAGAAAGTTGCTGTTCTCTTGTCTGACCCTTCTGTGTGCCTGGGCCTGTTTGTGTATTGACTGTCTGGTTTGTGAGTGACAGGGGCTGGGGAATTCCCCCAGAGGCTGGATGAGTCAGCACTAGGCTGAATGAAGCAATTGCAACCTGAGTGGTGGGAGGAGTTAGCACCTGGGCTGAATAGGGCTGTGCCTGCCTGCCACAATGCTGGCTCCACCTCCTGCTGGGCGGCTGAGGACCCTGCCCCTCACTCTGAAAGGAAAGATGCAGCCATCAAAACAAAGTGCTCAGGATCCACCCAGAACTGGTTCAGACCGGGCTCAGGGCCCACATGCACTGAGAGAACAAAGACTTTAGGGGTATAAGTACAGGACCCCTGACAACAGAAAATGAGATCATCCTGGAAATCAAGAAGGAACCTCTGCCAAGGAGAAAGCTGACTCTGAAGAAGGAAGACTGTCCTGCTGTTGCTCTGCTGGACTGACCTGCTGTTGCTTTGCTGCCAAGGAGAGGGGAAGGACTTTGCTGTGAGCTGTGTCCCCTGTCTTGTAAGGAATCTCCAAGGGCCTGAGAAGAGCTGGCTCCCTGTTTTTGAAGTCCCAGGAACAAAAGGACTTCACCCCCAGTCTCCCTGAACTCTGCTGAGAGAGTTCTGTCCTTCCTAGAGTGCTTGATCCAGTTGTGGGGCCTCTGGAGGTTGAATCTGAGCTGGGAAGCTTGAGACTAAGCTGAGAACTTGTGAAGCTGAAAAGTGTCGCATCGCTCGCTTGCGGAGCGCATCCCCGACAGTGCGAGAAGTTTCCCGCCGCTACGAAGGTCGAGATCGGCGCAGCGCCTGACGCCGCTGCCGGAGCCGTCGCATCCTTCGTTTGCGGAACGCACCAGACCGGTGCGGGAGAATCGAACATCGCTGCGAGTGTCGTCGCAGAGCCTGTCGTCGCTGGGTGAGATCACCGCACCGCTCGCTTGCGGACCGCATCACGTCGCTGCGAGCATCGTCGCAGAACCATCGCATCGAGGAGCTGCGAGAGAGAGGATCACCGCTGGACCGCGCATCGTCGCCCCGGAGATCGTCGCAGCCCCTACGAGATCATCGCATCGTGCCTTTGCGAGAACAGACTTCCCACGGAACCTACGCACCGGAATCCACGCAAGCTGCCCTCCTCCCCATACAGATCGGATTCGTCGCCACACGCCCGCTGCTGCAGCGGGGCTGTCGCATCGCCTCCCCAGGGTCTCAGGAGTAACGCATCGCTTGTTTCCACCGCACCAGCTTCCTGCTTGTGGAACTTTGTTGCATCTAAAAGGTACTGTGAGTAAACGTGACGCAACTGTGAACTTTTCACGCATCTGTGAATTATTTTAACGCAACTTAAAGAACTTTGATTGCAACCTGAAGAACTCATTTTTGAAACCATATCCTTGGACTGTGTATGTTGGATTTTTGCCGTTTTGGTCTTGTGTAGTTTAGAATAAATATCTTTATTTTCCTAAACTGTTGTGGAATCAGTTTGTGGTGTTTTCACTGTGTTACTGTGAGTGTTGGTACAAATACTTAACGCATTGCCTCTGGTTAGCCTAGACTGCTCAGGCCAAGCTACCTTGAGGGCGAGCAGGGGTTATCTGAGAGGGTTATCTCCTTGTCCTGACTAGAAGCAAGGGTCCCTATTTGGACAGTGGTACCTACCTCTGCCAACTAGAGACCCCCAGTTCTAACACTAACAAACAAGAGAAAAAAGGGAAACGTGGACCAGAGCCCCCCAAACCAAGACCATACAAAGCAGAGTACCCAGTGCTGAGGGGACCCCAGTGTTTCGATTGTGGAGAGTGGGACCACATTGCGCTCATGTGCCTGAGGAGAAAACCCAGAGAAGAGCCTATGGAAGTGGGCTATGCCCCTAAAGCAGTCATGTACACGGCAGAAATGGGTCCCTCATTTTATGTAAGGGTAATGATAAACCGGAGGTGGGTTAGGGCTTTGCTAGACTCGGGCTGCTGACAGTCGGTAATCCAGAAATCCTCAACAGCTCATTCCTGGTTCCCGGGTCATTATATGATGTATACTCAGGGATGTGAAGCCATATGCATTAGCCAGGATTGTAATGCAACCAACGGGTAGAAGCCCTTGTGTAATAAGAGTAGCCACAGTCAACACGCTTCCCGAAGACTTAATTCTCGGGTTGGATAACCCTGATTTTATGACCCTGTTTAAGAGCAAGACCAAGGGACTGGGTGGGAAGACATCAGATACCCTTATAGCAGCCGAACTATGGGCCCTAGATCGCAATTTTCGCTTTGCTCAGGCGAATGACGCCACACTTTTCAATGCTTGGGAAGCCGCCCACGCTAGCCAGGGGAATCCTAAGGCCCCGTACCCCAGGTTCATCATAGTAAATGACCTACTGTACCAGGAGGGAAAAGAGGGAGACCCCAAACAACTGCTAGTGCCCATGGACTTCCAGTCTTGTACAAGGAAGCCACAGCCTTATGTAGGACCTGTAAGGTTTGCCAGCGGAGGAACCTACAGAGACCCCCGGCTGTCCCCCTACAACCGATTCCGATCATAGGCCAGCCGTTTGAGAGGGTTGGCATGGATATCATTGGACCCCTACACCATTCATCAAAAGGGAATACCTATGCTTTAGTGATCGTGGAGTACGCTACCCGTTTCCCAGAAGCCTTTGCACTCAAATCACTGATGTCCAAAAACAGCGGAAAAGTTCATAGAACTGTTTTCTCGAGTGGGGTTCCCCAAAGAGGTCGTAATTGACCAACAAACCCCCTTCATTTCCAAACTAATGAAGGAAGTTACCCAAATGCTAAATATCCAACAGATACGCACGTCTGCATATCATCCCCAGACTGATGGACTAGTGGAGCGGTACAATCGCTCCCTCAAGTCCACACTGAGGAAAATGCTATCCTTAGAAAACCAGGAGAGGGACAGGCTACTCCCGTTGGCCCTATATGTTTTACGGGCGCAGGTCCAAAGCTCCACAGGCTATTCTGCTTTTGAGCTGCTCTATGGCAGACAGCCCAGATCGTTGCTAGAAATAACCCGGGAGGCCTGGGAAAAGGAAGAACAAGAAGAGTCTAGATCCCTTCTGGAATATACCCAGCTCCTACGGAGTAAGATAGGGAAACTAAGGGACCTACCTTACTCCAACATAGAGCGTAGTCAGCAACGTCAAAAGAAGGCATATGATAGGGGAAAAGGGTGGAGGAGCCTAAAGATAGGGGAATGGGCTTTGGTTCTCCTTCCCACTACTGCTCATAAATTCCAGAGGGAATGAAAGGGCCTGTGTCCAGTTATTAGAGTTCTCGGAAAAACTACGTTCAGACTCCAGATTTCTCCAAAGAGGAAACAGTGTTTCCATATCAACATGTTGAAGAAGTGGCTAGGTCCCATCCCCAAAAATGCCCAGTTTAGTATGCCGTCCAATTTAGAGGCCACCACCCTGGAGGCATTACCAGTAAACAATGAGATCAGCCACCCATGTGACTAGAACTAGACGCCACATTAACACCTTTCGCAGACCGGTTCTCCGATCAACCGGGTTGTACCACCCTGATCGAACACAGAATAGACACTGAGCCAGGGAAAAAGATAACCCTAAGACCTTATCGGATTCCAGCTGCAAGGCGAGAAGCTGTAAGAAAAGAAGTACAGGAGATATTGCGATTAGGAGAGATCAGACCATCTCGTAGCAGCTGGTCATCCCCGATCGTGATGGTTCCTAAACCAGATGGGTCCACTAGATTCTGTATGGACTTTAGAGCACTCAATTCCATATCATCATTAGATGCATACCCCATCCCAAGGGTAGACAAATTGATTGAGCGTATTGGGGAAGCTCGGTTTATAACCACGCTAGACCTCACCAAGGGGTACTGGCAAGTGCCCCTCCGGGATGAAGACAGACACAAGACAGCATTCTCGAGAGATGAAGAACTCTTTGAGTTCAACGTGCTGCCTTTTGGGCTGCACAGAGCACTGGCCACCTTTAATAGGTTAATGCATAAGATACTCCTCCCCTTCCGTGCCTTTTGCTTGGTCTACCTAGATGACATTGTCATTTTTAGCGGGTCCTGGCAGGAGCACTTAAACCACCTACAGACTATCCTGTTAGCCCTAAGGGACGCCGGCTTACACATTAATGCCAAGAAATCGAAAGTCGCATACGGCAAAGTAAAATATCTGGGATATATGCTAGGTGAAGGGGCTATGTTGCTGAGAAAGAGGGGTCCCAGTAAACAAACACAGAGTTATACACAATCAACAAAAATCAATTGACAACAGTCTGCTAACATTGTTTTTATTTACAATGTAGCTCAGCCACATTGTTCAGGTAATTAAAGTAACATTTATAATTTCTGTAAAGTGCCCTGGTAACGGGGGAAGGGGATTGGTGCAGTGAGTGTAGGAAGGGTAAGTGACATAAAAACAGAGCCAAAGGCTACGATCAATCAAAGATTATTAAGCTAATTCAAATTATTAGTGACCATAGGTTCCAAATTATTATTGGAACATAACATGCTTCATACATGTGCTAAATATCGTTGTTCACGGAATGAAGCTGAGAAACACACAAAACAGTCGACGTTTCGACCCCTATTGTGAAGGCAGGCAGAAGTTGATCCCTTGCATTGGGGTCTTCATCAGGACGAGAAGAAGGGGGGCACAACCGTAGATGCTTGATATTGTAGGTGGAGAGAGAGTGGTTTACTCCCACCAAGTGAACGGGCTATAGCACCACAAGAGGAGAAAGTCAAAGCGATAAGAAACACACCATTCCCAACCACTACAAAGGATCTGAGGGCCTTTCTAGGGCTAATCGGTTATTATCAACGTTTCCTGTTTAATTTTGCAGAGTTAGCCCAAAACAGATACAGCACCCCCCAGAAGAGGCAAAAAGGGCATTCGAGAATCTGAAGGAGGTCATTACGACCAGCCCTGTCCTGATAGCCCCAGACTTTAACAAGCCCTTTTTAGTAGCCACCGATGCTTCTGGCACGGGAATAGGTGCAGTTCTCTCTCAGTTAGGAAAAGACGGGCTTGAGCATCCCATCCTATATATCAGCAGAAAACTTCACGATAGAGAAAGAAAATACCCATCGAAAGAAAGGGAATGTCTGTCAATACGTTGGGCGGTGGAGAAATTGAAGTACTATCTGGAGGGGAAGCCATTTACCCTTTTTACAGACCAGACTCCACTACAGTGGATGTACAGACAGAAAGCCCAGAACCAGAGGGTTTTGAGATGGTTCCTCTTCTTACAGCCATACTCCTTCACCATACAATACAAGAAGGGCAGGGACCATGGCAATGCCGATTTCCTTTCTAGATCCTGTCCTCTCCCCGATCAGGAGTATCCATGGGGGAGGAGTGTAGCAGGGAGGCGGTGGCGGGTAAGGATATGGAAGATATCTCTCTCAAAGACTGGTGGTGTACTGACTTACCTTCCACCTCCTCTCTGTCGCCACCTCAGGACACCTGGGAATCGGAGTCCGAAGACTGGTGGAATCAGCAGGCTTTGGCAACCGAGGGATATTCTTTTAAAGGGGACAAACGTTACGAGGAAAGCACCTCCCCTGTGATGCGTTACTATGCGGAATGGACAGCCTCGAGGGAACAGGCACGCCCCTTGATGACGCGTGGACCATGGGAGGGGTGAAAAAGCAGAAAGTAGAAGAAACGGGGTGTCCGGGCACCTTGGAGGAGAAGAGAGTAGAGCGAGTCGAGAGCGTGGTGAGCGGAGGAGGACGGAGTTTGGATATTTCAGAGGAGAAGAGGACGAGAGGAGCTGTGCCAGGAGGCCCACGATACCGCGCAGCGCCCAGCCACACTCACAGAGGAGGAGGAGTGTGGCTCTCTCAGGTGCGTGACCGTGTGTCAGGCTGGTTGGGGAGGCGGGGAGCAGCAGTGTGAATAGTGTATATATTGTCTCCACCCTACCCTCCCTTTCATTCCTTACATCCCTATACCTTATTTCCTCCATGATTACCCTCCACTTGTACCACTCTGTAGAAGGGAGTACAAGAGCACCGGTGTCCTCACTTCCCCCTGGTTTCCCATTGGGAGAACGCTACTGTGAGCAAACCAGTAAGAGGCTTTCTCTCTCTCCCGCATGTGGCTCTGGAACCCAACCAGAGAAAGAGAACGGGTCTCTCCAGAGAGAGGAGAAAGACGGACGAGTCCCCGAAGATCATGCGACCTAGCTGCCATCTTGGACCCCGCCACGCTAGCCCATGAAAGAGGAACCCAAAACGACCATTAAAATAAAACCTCAGTTACCCCGCTCCGGTCTCCGTGTCCCATCTTCTGAACCACCAGAAGTATGTAGTCAATTGTGACTGGAAGTGGGCAACTAAATTAGAATGCTCCAGAAGTCAGCGGTATGTATGTAGCAAAAGTCTTCAGTTATTTCATGCTGGTTTAAATAAGTGGTTTGTTGCAGTTGACTGGTACAGCACTGGGTAACAACATGAGCTGTAGGGGTTTTGTCTTATGTGATTATAAGAGGGCCAAGCAGTATTAGGGAATTATGAGTTTGAACTACAATCCAAGTACCATCTTTTTCCAAGGAACTGGAGGATTACTTATAAAGTTACATTGTCAAATAATACTCCTGCTAGACACAGGGCTATGGGCTGGTCTTAATTACCTTGGGAACAGCCACGTTTTCATCCCCTTTCTGCATTGTACGTGCTCCATTCAGTAGGCTTCTAAGTTTGGCTGGAATGGTCAATGGCTTGGTAGCTTTTACTGAGAATGTGGTACCGCCTATGGATTTCTTACAGTAAGCCTGTATGAGGATCTGTGTTGCAAGCTTGGAGTGTAGTGTTCTATTTTGCTAGTATCAATATACATACAAATGAGGGTGGGATTACCTAACCCACAGTCTGAATGATAGGACAGGCACATTCACAGAGAAACCAAGAGGTGGATTATGCTACTAAAAAATGACTGGTAGAAATAACTTCTGGATTCAAAAATAGACAGTACTAACATTACCCAGTTTGTACAAATATTCCTGACTGCTAGGTAAGTTGGTTATTCATGTTATGAATCAAAACAGTAAATAAAATTAACCTCTTCGCTGCCAGGCCTTTCTCCCCCTGTGCTAAGCCTTTTTTTTAGGCCCCTGTAACTTTTTGACCACACAAGGTATCCACAGTAAATTTGCGTCCTTTTTTTCCAACATCATGGGGATGCTAAAGGTACCCAGGGTTTGTGGAGGGGACTCAGAAAATAGCCAAAATACAGATCAATTTTGTTTTTTTCTTAATGAAAAATGCAAAAAAAGGGCTACAGAGGAAAGCGTCCGTTTTTTTCCCTGCAAATGATATCAAAAAGGGGTTGTGGTGCTGAAATCACCATCATCCCAGCTTTTAGGGACAAGCAGACTTTTGTCAGAAAACCAAACATTTTTACACAGTTTTGGTATTTTTCTGGGACATTGGCTATTTTTGCTGTTTTTTGTGCTTTCAACCTCCCTCCTGTTAATGGTAGAAATGGGTATGAAAGCAATAATGGATCCAGGAAAGCTATACATTTTGGAAAAGTAGACAACATTTTAATTTAGCAAGGGGTCATTTGTGTAGATCCTTTAAGGGAGAGGTGTGGCGCCGCGACCAGGGTGACTGACTCCGGAATCTGGGGATCATGGTTCGATAACCGGGGCCGGCGGCAGATTAGCCCAGCACCATGTGACTCTGGGCAATAGCTTGCTTAATCTTCCCAACGGCCCCCAGCACCTAGAGACCCTAACGGGTGATGGTTCGCGTTTTACAATGTGGATTATTATTATTAATATTATTTATAGAAACTAACAGTTAAATATAGGAAAAATTGAAAATTAGTTGAAAAAATAGCCTTTTGTGTCAAAATTTTTACGTGTAACTTATTTTAATTATGACACCTCTTTAAAATCAATAAATCGTTACATCTGCTTGATCTTCCTGGTTGTGCTGATATATAGGACTTGTAGGTTCACCAAGAAACCCGACGAACCAAGAGCCAAAAACTGAGCAGCAACTTGCAATGGTTTTTTATTATGTACTGGGTATATTGCAATTATTCTGGGAAAATGTGTACATGCAAAAATCGGTATGAGGTTCCGTGACGATTTGAACCCGTGTTTTCAATATTGTCGGAAATACATAATATTGGTATCAGCGAATCGCAAATGATCCATTTAGCATATCCTGGTGTTTTCGCTACGCTACGAGCAAGAGTACTCCTTTTATAAACACATTTCTGATCTACCCACGGCATCCATCTTAGATCATGGCCGCCATTTTGTGTTTCTTGCCCTCACATACGCAATAACCTCTGATCACTTCATTTCGATTAAGGACACGTAGCCTTAGCCGGAGATTCACCTCTTTCATGACACGTGCACCTCAGACCAGATCACGCTGTAGCTGCATGACTCGACAAAGGCTGCCTCCTCTGCCCGAGGCCAGTCCTGCTAAACTGGTCTTCGTGTCCATTGTCCTGATCACGATTAGGCGGCCGAAGCCGGTAGCCTTGCCCATTTACAACCCACAAACATCTCTTATCCCGCTTTTCTATCTTCTGCACCTGGCTCTGCTCCTTTCCTTCTGGGCCTTTATTAGGGGGAGGTAACGAAATTTACGATGAGGCGGTCCGGGTCTTGAATGAAAAGTTGACATGAGATTATGATGGAAAAGTGGGAACCCCTCGTTCGTAATGTTTTGACATCAGATATTGTCGACGATTCCTGTGCAACGCCAAATATTTATTGTTTAGGACACAAAGGTTTGGGAATGTACTAACATGTGAAGAATTCGCCTGAAGGCCAAAATTTAGTATATAAGGAGCAACCCTCTTTGTACAATTTGAACAGGCTCCTAGTTACTGCCCATGCGTAGTTTCTGTGACTTCTGTGTCCCTGCAGTAATAAACCTTTGGTCTTTGACGCCACCATCGAGAAGCCCGTGTTTCTGTTCATTTGTGCACCAAGGCAGGTGGAACTCCGGGGTCTTTGGGTGTTGTTCCCTGACACCTCTGGACGGAACCAAAAAGTCCAGAACTCCAATTGGCGCCCAACGTGGGGCGACGTCATTCGGTACCGGTCCAAAAGCCTGAAGAGTTCGAGAAGCTTCGTGTGAAGATTCCTGAGGGAGGCGCCCCACTTCATCGATCCCGGCATATCGCAAAAGTGGCCCGACGTTCTCTTCCACGAGGGTTCCCGTTCAGGACGGCTGCAGTGGGCCGTTGCCTTGACCGTCGCCCTGTCTTGGACCCGAGGTGCAGTCCTTAGTACAGCGAAACGTGACGGGTTTCTCCTTGGTGACGTCTTCAGTGCCTCAGTTAAGTATTTAGTGATAGCTAGCTGGTTACTTCGTGAGGGTTGTTAAAATCCTTTTTTTTTATTCTTGGTTTGGTTTGGTTTCGTAAGATTATCACTGGTTGTTCTGGTTACGATAATCTATTTGGTTTAGTTTGGGTATCGATACATCAGTTCATTTTGGTAGGCCTAAGTTCTTGGTTCAGGTGCACATATCTGTTTCGTGTTTTGTTTGTTTTGTGTTCCGGACTGAAAAATGGTAAGTCGGAGAAACTGTATGTTGTCTTGTTTTAGTTGCAACAGTGACTCACGATTGGAGGACTCATGTCTGGTTCCTCCGATTGGGACTCCCCTATATGACTTGTATTGTAAACATGGTGTGGGTCCTATATCTTATAATGAGGTGTGGGTCCGATACACTGAGAAAGATGGTGTCCTTAGTTGGCCACTGCATGGTAGTTTTGAACCCGAAATTCTCGACAATTTAGAAGCGAAATTGTTTAGGAAGAAAGCCCGGCCGGCAATGTTTGATTCTTTCCGTTACTGGCGAAAAGAATCCAAACAGAGAGAAATGAAAAGGTTAAAGAAAGAACAAAAAGTGCAAGAAGAGTTGACTCTGGAGCAAGCGGCTAAACAGCTGCAAGTTAACGAGTCAGAGAAGGCCATAGAGGTGGCCATTAGAGAGCATAATTTAGCGATTGACAAGTGCTATCCTGCCTTGCCATCGAAAACAGCTAAGATACTAGAGGACTCTGAAAACGATCCTCTGTTGTCTTATTTGTCACCTCCACCGTATGCACAAGGTGCTACGGCTCCACCTTTACCGAATGTTTAATTGCCGGTTGCTGGACAACCTGGTGTTCCTGCTCCTGCCCCTCAGAATCAAGCTCCTGTACCTCCTGTGGTCAATGTGAATGTTCCTACGGCTCCTCCTCCTCCTGGATTGCCGACTTCTATACCTGTATCTGTCTCGCTTACACCTACTGTTCCACAAACTATCTTTCTCAATACTTCTACTGTTCCGTTATCTGTTCCTACCTCTACTGTGTTCTCTGCGTCTGCGAGTGTGTTGACTCCACTTTCTGTTCGTCGAAGAATCACTGATTCTGTATCTAACATTCTGTCTCCTTTCTATAAAACTTTAATCAAGACTCCTACTTCTGACTCTGTTCAAAGACGTAGTCAGCTTCCGAGTACTGAAGAACGGGGAATTTTAGATTCCACGGCTCTCAGATGGATTTCGAAGAGTAGGAGATATAGTACGAGAGATGTGCTAGAAACGTTTATGCAGTGGAAAGAACCAACACAGCGGTATGTCTTTGATGAGATGTGCTCGCTGTTACGTGAGGAAATAGAAGAAGACGATGTTGAATCAAATCTAGAAGATTTAATTAAGGTTCAGAAAGAGTTTGCTGCAGGAATGATAGTAGGTGACAATATAGAAGAAGCGATGGAACTGATTTTAAGTTATAGAAATGATCCATCACTTCGTTCACCAAGAGATTTAGAGAAAAGCAAGACAAAGCTAAGTCGCCAATATCCAATGAGGGAGGTTCCTCCAATTTGGCGCGAAGCTGTGCAAGCTGATCAGAATAATGGTATTGTAGCTGCTCCAGCGCAATTCCAAAGGGTGTGGATACACATTCCGTGGAAGCGAGCTGAAGTGCTTGCAGTGAAGCAGGCCTTGCCAGACCCGCGTAAGAATCCTGCTGGATACTATAAGGAATTAACACAGACAGTTGAGGCTTGTATAATGAACTTAGCAGACATTGATATGTTATTTGGGAACGTAGTTCCGCAACCAATTTGGGCTAAAATTCGTGGAGAGAATCATCCAGTTGCCCTAGGTGGTGATTGGGCAGCTATTGTTGCAGCGGATGGTCAGCAAACAGGTGGTGCAAAGCCTGAACCCCTAATTGCTAATCTTCCAGGTAGGATAATAGACTTAATGAAGACTCTGATGCCCGCATTGCGTGTTAATTGGGACAAGTTGTCCGCATGCAGGCAGAAGAAAGACGAAAGTGTCTCCGACTTTTTCACAAGGTTCGAAGAGACTTTTGTAGATCATAGTGGTCAGGATATGAGCACAGAAGGAGGACAAAGACTGTTTGTCGATAAATTTGTGCATAATCTGTTACCTGAGTTATGCAATAAATTAAAAGATTCCGAGAGTGCGTGGGCTGTTTCCACAACTGCGCAAATACTTGCAACTGCACAGTACTACGAAAATAGAGATAAAGAGGAAAAGGAGAAATCAGACAAGAAAACAAAAGACTTAAAAACGAAAGTTCTTTTGCAACAGGCGTATCCGCCTCGCATGAATCAGACTAATACGCAACAGGGTTTGTATCAAAGAACAGATTATAGTACATCGAGGCCTCAATATCAGTGGAACCAATGTGCGTACTGTAAGAAAGAGGGTCACTACAAGAATGAATGTCCGATCTTAGCGCAAAATAATGCAGCAGCAGCTCAGAGAGGTCGTGGTGGTTTTGTGCAGAATTCTAGAGGTCGAGGGCGAGGTACTATGCCTCCACAAACGAATGATCGTCCTTCCAATCACTTTGATCAACGAAATGGACAGTCTGCCCAGCAAAATAGATCTCAACAGTATCTTGTTGAAGACTATTGTGAAGTGGATGAGGGATTTCAGCAAAATGGGTACTAGGACAGCCATGGACAGAGAGAGGGAGTAGTATCAGTTCCAGTGGATCAGAGTGGGCCTTATGTCGCAGTAGCAACATCAGGTGTAGTCGAACTGTTTCTGTTGGATACTGGTGCCGCAAAAAGTTCTATAATTCATGCGAAACTCCCTGGCGCACCTTTGTCCGGCTCAACTAATGTCTCTGTAGGTTTTTCAGGCGCCCCTGTTTACAACCCTATATCTGGTCCTTTGTCTATTTCTGTTGGACCGTGTCAATTAAAAGCACCCCTGATTTTGACGACAGGTTGTAATGAAAATCTGCTTGGTTTAGACTTGTTAAAACGACTATATGCGACATTGTATTGTTCTCCGGAAGGAGTACAGCTTACACTGGGTAAAAATATAACCTCTCCGATGTACTTGTCAATGGATGCACTCCCGCCAGAGCTGCGTTCACTCCCTGATTCTCTTTGGGCGACTGGTCCTAACGATGTAGGCCTTTTGGAAATACCACCATATGTAGTCACTTTGAAAGCGAATGTAAAATTTCCAAGAATTCCTCAATACAAAATATCTAGTGAAGGTGAGCGTGCACTTTTATTGATTGTGCAAGATTTGATTAAGAAAGGTGTGGTTGAAGAAACGAGAGGAAATGTCTGTAACAGTCCTGTACTACCGATTCTGAAACGAACTGATCCTACAAAGCCTCCAGTGTATAGGTTTATTATCGACCTCAGAGAAGTTAATAAGATTGTAGTTCTGCAATTTCCTGTAGTTCCAGACATTACTGCCTTGTTAACATTAATTCCTGCTACAGCCACTTGGTTCTCAGTCATCGACTTGAAGAACGCCTTTTTCAGCATTCCGATAGCCGAGGAAAGCAGAGATATTTTTGGTTTCTGTCTAGGAGGTCGAAGTTTCAGATTTAAACGCGCTCCACAAGGCTATTGTGAGAGCCCTTCTATTTACAGTCAAGCATTAAAAAGCCAGTTAGATTCCTTTGTCCTTCCTCCAGGTTCTGCTCTAGTACAGTATGTAGACGATCTTTTAGTGGCTGCCGATGACAAGGAAACTTGCAAAGCAGCTACGATCTCGTTATTGCATCATTTGTCTAATTTGAATCACAAGGTGTCACCTTCGAAAATGCAATACTGCTGCCAAGAAGTGACCTACCTAGGTCATCTCTTGTCAAAGGAGGGAAGGAAGTTGACCCCAGAGAGAATAAAAGCAATTACGCAGATGAGTGTTCCACGCACACAGAGAGAAGTACGTGCCTTCCTAGGTATTACCTCTTACTGTAGGCAGTGGATCCCAAATTTTTCTCTTTTAGCAAAACCGTTGGTAGCTTTGACTGGGAAAAATGTTCCGAGTCCGGTGCCATGGTCTGATGAATGTCAGGAGAGTTTTTCTGAATTACAAAATGCACTTTGTTCAGCTCCTGTATTGGGTACACCTGATTACAGTAAGCCATTCACGCTCTACGTTCACGAGAGAGAAGGTTGCGCGTTGAGTGTTCTGACACAGACGTTTGGTGATAAACAACGCCCTTGTGCGTATTTCTCATCAACATTAGATCCGGTAGCTAGAGCGTTGCCTAGTTGTTTGAGAGCTACAGCGGCAGCTGCGGCTTCCATTCGACAATCTGCTGGTTTGGTGATGAACAACATGCTAGTGGTCATGGTTCCTCATGCGGTGGATACACTCATGAATCGAACGAAGACACAACACCTTACCAGTGCGAGACTATCTGGTTACGAGCTGACGTTACTAGCGAGTCATATTCAGATCAAAAGATGTAATGTATTGAATCCAGCAACGCTGTTGCCGATTGATCAAGAGTCGAGTGATTCCGAGCCACATGATTGTTGTTTTAAAACGGAGGAAGAGACAAAAGGACGTATTGACTTAAAGGATACTCCATTATCAGATCCAGATGGTACGCTGTATGTGGACGGGTCATGTTTTAAATTGGAGAATGGTGATGTGACTGCTGCTTACGCAGTAACGACTTTGAAGACGATTGTGGAGACTGCAAGAGTGAGTCAGAATTCTGCCCAAGCTGCAGAATTAATAGCTCTAACAAGAGCGTGTGTTTTAGCTAAGGGAAAGAGAGTGAATGTCTTTACAGATAGTCAGTACGCATTTGGCGTGGCCCATAGTTTTGGCCGTTTGTGGAGAGAAAGAGGTTTCATTACGTCCCATGGGACTAAGATTCAGCATGGTCAGTTAGTTAACGACTTGTTGGAATCTCTAACCTTACCGACTGAAGTTGCGATTGTGAAGTGCAGTGCTCATAAAGCAATCACAGATGATGTTGGTCGCGGGAATGCGTTTGCTGATGAGACTGCTAAACAGACAGCTAGAGACATGATGAGCAGAATGTATGTTGCTACGTCTGCAAGATGGATTGCTGACTCTGGAATGTGTGAGGATACAATGGAAAGTGTGAAAGAGATTCAGAAAGAGGCAACTGAGGAAGAAAAACGTGTATGGAGAGAAAGTACGGGCAAGTTAGATTCGAATCGGTGTTGGATTGATCTGACGGAACAGCAGCGTTGGATGTTGCCTGACGCGTATGTGCTTGCAGTGGTGACAATGGCGCATGGAGTAGCGCATATAAGTTCTAAAGGAATCTGTAAGATGTTGGCTCCGGTCTGGAAGAATGATGGGATCAGTAAGTGTGCAGAGAGAGTGGTGAAAAATTGTATGGTATGCCTGATGCATAATCCTGGCAAGGGAACTCCAACTCCTGCTGGTCACTTCGCTCCTCCTTCCTGCCCCTTTGAAGTGATTCAGTTAGATTTCATTCACATGGATCGCTGTAATAATTTGAAATACGTCCTGGTGGTAGTCTGTGCTTTTTCCAGGTGGATCGAAGCATATCCACTAAAGGACAACACTGCCCTATCAACTGCCAAAATTCTTCTCAAAGAATATTTCCCTAGATTTGGTATGCCACGGATTGTATGGTCAGATAACGGAAGTGAGTTTATAGGGAAAGTTATGCAGAGTGTATGTGCTGGCTTAGGTCTGAAACAAAAGTTCCACAGTGCGAACCATCCCCAGTCTGCTGGTTTAGTGGAGGGTTACAATGGCACCCTTAAGCTGAAACTAGCTAAAATACAAGCATCCACAGGTTTAGCCTGGCCAGACGCACTTCCTTTGGCTTTGCTATCAACGAGAGCAACTGTACATTCTAGAGTGGGGCTTAGCCCTTATGAGATAGTTTTTGGCCGCCCGGCAAATATTTGGGGTGTGCCGAGGCCTAAGGAATTTTGTTCTCTAGAATATCCTATGTTGATAGACTACCTTTACGACTTGACTGCTAAATTGAGTCTTATTCACCAACAGGTTTTCGATGCTTTACCAAAGCCTCCGGAGTGTCCAGGGCATCAGCTGAAACCAGGAGATCTTGTGGTTATCAGGAATTTCGCGAGGACGAAGAACCTTCAGCCGAGATTTGTCGGCCCCTTCCAGATCCTACTTGTAACAAGAACAGCAGTTCGTGTGGCTGGCCGCAAGCATTGGGTGCACGCATCCCACGTAAAGCGTGTACCTTTGCCACTTCCTTACGACGACTGGGTGAAGAAGGGAATTGGTTCCTCCGAATTTGAAAGCACGCCAAAGTTCATCCCTTTCAGCGATGCCGAATTGATCACGGACACTCCAAGCTCTGACTCTCCTCCTGAAAAGACTCCTTTGAACTCTGAACATTTGTCCCCTGCATCAGAAAGAACTCTGTCATCTGCGAACCTGAACACTGCAACAGCCACCAGTGAAACGCTATTTGCCGATCAGACAGTACCTGCGAAGCAAAGATACAATTTACGAAACCGTAAAATGGACAAATAAAGCAGGCAACTGCCCATTGTGATATTTTGAAATTCTGAACTTTTGCCTTCAGCCAGGAAGTTTGCTATTGTTTTATTGTTTTTAAAATTGCCTTGCCGTCTGGGTAGCCGTAGGGTCGTGGCTGTGTGCCTAGTTGAATCTGCGGGGGTCTGACACAAGGTCGATCTTTCTGTTGGTTCTGGGAACTCCCAGGGCTGATAGAGGCATTTTCATCTACGTACACATCATCATTGGTCGCGAGCGGATTGTAGAAGATGGAGCTTCCTGCGCTGCAACGAGATAATGTGATTTATGTTCGCAGAAACAGACTTTATAGAATTCTTCACAGCAAATGCTTTTTGATGCAATGTGCCATTACATTCTTGATTGTTTTGATAACGTTGGTGGGAGGAATCGTTTTCAGTATAAATTTGATTTTTGTGCCAGTTACTACAGTACCTCCCCTTGATCCTGCTACTTCTACTGTTTCTTCTATACACTCTTTTCACTCGTTTCCTGAACATGAGCAAGCTCGACGCTCTGAATTCATTAACAACACTTTTGTACAGCTCTTGCATCAACACCAACTGGTAGTTAACACTACAGACTGCTGGGTGTGTGGCTTGATACCCCACACTATGGATAAAGGTATTCCCTATCTGGTTTTGCCTTTCAGCTACAATGGATCATTTCAGGCCCTTCAAACCATCTTTGCTTATGCCCTTGAAACCTATCCTCCACGTCCACCACGTTCCACTAAATATAACTCTGCCAATAAAGCTTTAGTCCAGGGAATTATTGACATGATCAAGGACGTCAATAATACTCCATCATACCCTAGAGACGAATTGCGAGTATATTTAAGTTGGAATACTTCAGAGTATCGCCTTAGTTTAGGAGAAAGCAAGCGCAAAAGCTCAACTCCAATCTGGGTCGTACCTCACCGAGGTCAGGTCTGTTTGCAAGGTAATGGGAGAAATCCGAGAGCTCAGCTAGGGAGGAGTGAGTGCGTAGAGACTTATGTGTTTCCGGCTAACTCTTCCCCTGCCTTTCTTACTGCTAGGGGTACCTACTTCATCTGTCGAGATCGAGCTTATACATGGTTGCCTGCCGACTTTTCAGGATCATGCTATATTGCTCGATTGTTGCCTCCAACATACACTGCATCATCTGATTATCACAAAACCAGAGTAGCGAGAGGTGTCTTCAGCAAGGAAGATACTGCTGGTCAGGAAGCTGGAGACTTCTTCAAAGGCTTCCTTCCGTTCTGGGGGCCTATGGCCAATAGTAGAAACATACGTCAGCTAACACGGGTAGTTGAATCTACTATTACCGAAACTGCTGGTGCCCTTAGCAATTTGACAGCTGAGCTTCAGGCGGATAGACTCATGACGTTGCAGAACCGTATGGTTCTAGACGTTATACTTGCAGATCGAGGTGGGGTATGCAGAATGATCCAATCGAGCTGCTGTGTCTTTATTCCTAATAATGCTCCAACAGTCTATGAGGCGATCTCTAAGCTACACAAGATTTCCGACTCTATTCACGTAGACAAGGGAAACTGGTCCTTCATGGAGTGGTTTTGGACTCTGATCTCAGCGTGGGGATGGAAGGTTCTAATGGTCATTGGTGTCATCTTAGTATTCCTGTTCTCATGCTGCCTGATTATCCAGTGTGGTCCTGCTCTGTGTAGTCTTTGTGCTGCAACTTGTCTTAGAAAACCACCTGCGTTTGGAGAAAAGGCACGAGAAAGGATGATGATACAACAGCATGTCACTGACCTGTTGAGCATAGAATTAGACTCTGACATAGACTGAGTAATTGCCTATGTAAGGGCAAAAGGAGGGTCTGAGGTTCCGTGACGATTTGAACCCGTGTTTTCAATATTGTCGGAAATACATAATATTGGTATCAGCGAATCGCAAATGATCCATTTAGCTTATCCTGGTGTTTTCGCTACGCTACGAGCAAGAGTACTCCTTTTATAAACACATTTCTGATCTACCCACGGCATCCATCTTAGATCATGGCCGCCATTTTGTGTTTCTTGCCCTCACATACGCAATAACCTCTGATCACTTCATTTCGATTAAGGACACGTAGCCTTAGCCGGAGATTCACCTCTTTCATGACACGTGCACCTTAGACCAGATCACGCTGTAGCTGCATGACTCGACAAAGGCTGCCTCCTCTGCCCGAGGCCAGTCCTGCTAAACTGGTCTTCGTGTCCATTGTCCTGATCATGATTAGGCGGCCGAAGCCGGTAGCCTTGCCCATTTACAACCCACAAACATCTCTTATCCCGCTTTCCTATCTTCTGCACCTGGCTCTGCTCCTTTCCTTCTGGGCCTTTATTAGGGGGAGGTAACGAAATTTACGATGAGGCGGTCCGGGTCTTGAATGAAAAGTTGACATGAGATTATGATGGAAAAGTGGGAACCCCTCGTTCGTAATGTTTTGACATCAGATATTGTCGACGATTCCTGTGCAACGCCAAATATTTATTGTTTAGGACACAAAGGTTTGGGAATGTACTAACATGTGAAGAATTCGCCTGAAGGCCAAAATTTAGTATATAAGGAGCAACCCTCTTTGTACAATTTGAACAGGCTCCTAGTTACTGCCCATGCGTAGTTTCTGTGACTTCTGTGTCCCTGCAGTAATAAACCTTTGGTCTTTGACGCCACCATCGAGAAGCCCGTGTTTCTGTTCATTTGTGCACCAAGGCAGGTGGAACTCCGGGGTCTTTGGGTGTTGTTCCCTGACACCTCTGGACGGAACCAAAAAGTCCAGAACTCCAGGTATTGAAGACCTCTATCTATTTCTGAAATGGGAACAAAATATAGAGTTTAGAAACAGTAGATATTTGCACACTTCCGAAATTGGGAATACTCATATTAGTATGAGAATTTTCGATCACTTTTCAAAATTACTTCTTTTTTACACTTTCATTTGGAAGGCAGAAATGCATCGTAAGTCAATAGGTAATAACAGTTGCTTTACAAATAGAAATTACCCTAAGTCTCCCAATAAACGTGGTACCTTACTTGTGTGGGTAGGCTTAGTTCTCATGACAGGAAAAGGCTTACAACGCAACGTGAACACACCACATTTTCACAATGAAAATGTACACTTTTTTTGCAAAGTGCCTAGCTGTAGTTTTTTAACCCTAGCAGCTCAGCCGGCACTTGGGGGAACCTAGTAAACCTATACATTTCTGAAAACTAGACACCCAGGGGAAACCAGGATAGGGTTACTTGACTAGCTCACACCAGGTTCTGTTACTCAGAATCCCTTGCAAACCTTAAACATTGTAAAAGAAAAAAACATTTTCCTCACATTTCTGTGGTGGAAAGTTCTGGAATCTGCATGGATCCAAAAATGTCAACCCACCCCGCATTCCCTGAGGCCTACGAGAAAAATGGTACCTCACTTGTGTGGGTAGGCCTAGTAGCCGGTACAGAAAATGGCACATATCGTAACATGGACACACCACAATTTTACCGCAAAAATTACCCTTTTTTTGGCAAAGTACCTAGCTCTAGTTTTTTAACCCTAGCTCTGCCGGCACTTAAGGAAACCTAGCAAACCTATACATTTTTAAAAAAACTAGACACACAGGGAAATCTAAATGGGGTGGCTTGTCTGACTCACACCAAGAATTCCTTGCAAACCTAAAAAAATGAAAAAAACTCACTTTCCTCACATTTCCGTGGTGGAAAGATCTGGAATCTGGGTGGATCCACAAATTTCCACCCAACACGCGTTCCCAAAAGTCTTCTGAGAAAAATGGTACCTCTCTTTCATGGGTGGGTCAAGTAACGCAACAGGCAAGGGCCCAAAATGTATTGAGGAGACATCAAAATGACCTATCACAAATCAACCTGGATTTCCAAGGGGGGTCACCTGGGTTTTTGGCCATGGACTCGGGGGCCATCTAGAGAAACCTACCAAACCCACACATTTCTGAAAACTAGACACACAGGGGAGGTAAGTGAGGTATGGCTTGTGTGGTTCCCCTAATGTTTTCTTACCCAGAATCCCCTGCAAACCTCAAATTTAGCTGAAAAAAACACATTTTTCTCAAATTTCTGTGTGGGAAAGTTCTAGAATCTACGTGGATCCACAAATTTCCTACCACCCAGTGTTTGCCCAGGTCTCCTGATAAAAATGGTACCTTACTCATGTGGGTGGGTCAAGTACCCGCAACAGGCAAGGGCCCAAAACATATTGAGAAGACACACTTATACATCCTGTCACATACCCACTCAGATACTCACACACCCACTCACATACCCATTCAGTTACTTTTCATTCACTTACAGACTCACTCGGAGAGTGACATAGCCATGTACAGACCCATTTAGAGACTCATGCTACCATGTACAAACTCACTCAGAGACTCATGCAGCGATTAACAGACCTTCTCACAAACTTACTTATGTACTCACAGACCCACTGAGACACTCATACACCCACCCACAGATCTACACCCATGCAGTCACTCCGACACTCAGTCGCAGACCCTCTCAAAGACTTATAGACTCAATCAGTCACTCATACACTCAGAAATTCACACACACACTCACTCAGATATACATGTACCCGCTCACTCACCCAGTCAAAGCTCATGCTCCCACTCACAGATCCACACAGACACTTGCCCTCCCAGTCACAGACCCACTCAGACACTCATGCGTGCACCCATTCACTCATCAACTCAGAGACGTATAATCTCACTTACAGACTCATTGAGAAATGCATACACCCGCTCACAGATTAACTCACACACTCATGCTGCTATCCATGGACCCCTCAGTCACTCATGCACTCATAATCACTCACACAGCCACTCAGACTCACTCAGAGAAGTATGCACCCAGTAATTTATACACTCAGAGACTCATGTACCCACTCAGAGACCCATGCATCCAGTGACAGAATCACTCAGACACTCAAGCTGCTAGTCATAGACCCACTGAGAGACTTATGCACTCACTCACAGATCCACTCAGATACACATGCACTCACTCACTCACCCACTCAGACACCCACTTAGTCACTCATGTATCTACTCACAGATCCAGTCAGACAGTCATATACTTACTTACAAATGCGTAAAGGGAATCATGAACCTACACACAGATTGAGTGAGAGACTTATGCAACCAATCACAAACCCATTGCTGATACTGATGTACCCCTTCATAGATGTACTGCGGCACTCACACATTTTGTTACAGAAGAATCAATAGACTGATGCACCATCTTACAGATCCTCTGAAATACTTATACAGTGACTATGAGTCTTAGTGATACAGTGATGCATGCAGTCATACATTACGCTGAAAAAGTTATGCACTTTGTAAGAGAGCTATTATAAAGTTGAACATGCTAGTTTACAGAAATGTACATAGTAATGTGTTTAGTGTTTTGATTATATTCCATTTTGCTGTTATATGTTTGGAATGTGATGTGGCTATTGAATGTATGCATTTGTTTTGCCATTTCACAATGTATTGGCGGTGACCACAGCTACTGATATAATTGCGCCACCCGACTGAACCGCGAAATTGGGAGATAGTCTTTGTAGAGGAGGTATCCTAGAACTCACCACAAAAATATGAGTTTGAAAGGTACACTAATAAAGCTCTACTATTGTCTTTAAGTGTATTTTTCAGCATGTGAAATACATTTACTGATCACAGATTCTCCACAGTAAATGCAAAAATGTTTTGATGACTTGAAGAATTGATAAAAATAAAAACAGTTATTAATTTACTTTCTGATAAACACATACCAAATAAAAAAACGAGTGGTATATGATGTAAATATAATATAAAATATACAATTATAGAAAGAAAATACAAAAATCTCAGAGGCTCACTTTACAATTAACAAAAATGGACATTAAAATTAAGACATTGAATTTTTAAAAACCTTAGAAAACTTACACACTCACCAACCAATACAGCCACAGGCTCAGCCACTGACTCATCCACGCAGATAGTCACATGGCCCCTCACCCATCCACACAGACACTCATAAATCAACACAGGAAATCAGACAACCAATCAATCACCCGTATAGCCAATCACATACCCACTCACCAACCTGTACAGTCACTTAGACAGTATCTGACAGACTGATACAGACATTTAGACAACCAAGACAGTGACCCTTAGATTCCCTGAGACACGTATCACTCACTTATACAGTCAGTCAGGCACCAACTGAATCATCGATTCAGGCACTCATACACCCACTGGTTCATCAGCACCTTGGTATACATATTTACCACTCATAATTTTTTTTAAAAACACTCACATTCACTGGATGATGTCATCAGTGATGTCATCAGTCATATCATTTGAGAGGTCATCAGTGATGTCACTGACCATGTGATGAGTGATGTAATATACAGAACATAAACAATGTATTTTATGTTGCAAGAAATTCTGTCATCACTTGACCCTCAAAAGTTTTATAACTCTTACAATTCATTGCCAATCTGCTTGCCTTACAGGAACTGCAATTTACAAAGCCCTTAGTGTTCATGGATATCCAGTATTTTTGATCTCTCCTAGAGTCAAAATAACTAGATGTCAAGATATCTCCAGAAAGGCAAACTGTATCAGTCTTGTGTTTTGTCTTTATTGTAATTAATTTTGGTCTGGTAAATATGTTGGATTAACTCTGGGTTCCTTCTAAGACACATAGCAAGGTATCACTTTTGAATGAGTCCTACAGGACAAGTGTTATATTAATATAAACATTACCTGGTCCATAGGGGTAGATAGGGTTGTCCTTGTTATTTAATCACTATGATCTGAATTTGGACGCTACAAATCATATGGAATTTGTTGGAGCTTGAATATGGTCTCAAAGGTATGCGTACATTTGAACTTCTCACATTAGACTTGCAAGGTGGAGCAAGTGTGCACGTTTTTTCTTGGTTTTATTGCCTTGTTTATGTTATGCTAGAGTCTGAAATGAAGGGGGTTTATGCGTTTTTGTTTCTTATGTGTGAGGTGGTGAAGGTTGTTAGGTCCTCCTAATATTTGCCACTTTGTCACTTTGTGTGGGAGTACAGCAACATTTTATAATGAGTAAGGCTACATTTTCAAAATGAGTATTGATGGGCATATAGTAGTTTCTTCCGTATGTTTGCATGTTAAGCATGTGTTTCTAATGCTCCCTTTACATTATTGTTTGTATTTTAATTAGATCAGCTTACATTTATATTTATTTATGGCTTCACTTGAAAATCGTTTTAACCAATTATCTTTCACTATCCTAATTTTAGCAAAGAAATGTTGATTATTTTTAAACACAGCGCAATTGTTCTGAAATTTAACTAACAAAATCAAAATCTCCACATTCACTTATATGAAAAAAACATAATTTGTACACTAAAGGACACTCTTTAAAATTCTTTTGCAAAAAAATTGCAATATTTTCAGAAATTCAAACACATTCTCCTTTTTAAAGACACATTTCCCCGCGATGTTGTTTCATATAAAATAAAATAAAAAATCTTGCGAGAGAATTCTTTCCATTGCTGCTTGGAAATTAAAATGATTCTGTCATTTCCACTGAAAATAGCTTTAAGGCATACATTCAAGCCTTGACAACTGATTCCATAATATTGAGAAGAGCTGTTCCTCCTGTTGCACACATAGCAAACGCAGCAGGACAGCGGCTTCCGGATGAAGTAAACAGCAGGAATGAGAAGAGTGTCCTGACTTATCCATTTGATCATGAAGGGAATTATGCACTAATCTTTGATATGCTGCATGAACGATGGGAGGTGAATTGCCGATGCGAGTTTATAACGAACTTTTAGAAAAGGGTCTTTTAGAAAAGGGTCACGCTTCAGGTATGTCTTAATAGGTATTTCAGAAGTGCAACAGCTTTATTTTCAGATTTAAGAAAAGTACCAGGAACATGTATAACACTGGAACAGATTCTGATTTGTGTCAATAAATGTTCAGTAGGTCACTATTGTTGCATTATAACACACTTACCGACTTAAATTCTGAGTTGCTCTACTATGTTATTGTGTATAGATTTGTGAGCTTTCGAGAATTGAAATTTTGGAATGTTGAAAGTTCCACTGAAGACAGTGGAGCAGCAGAGAGCTATAGCTACTGGCATAGGCCAGTTGATGTCAATTTTCCTATGTCTTAATCTACATCGTCTGACTCTCCCGCTTCCCTGCCTCTCCAAGATAGGTGGATTTCAGGAGACAGAGAGGCAGGCGCTGAGTCCAGAAGCATGCTGCGATCCATTCTCCCCACTCATGGTAACTCACGGTGCCACTGGAGCCACAGAAGGAGGGAGGGGGCATTCTCCTCAGCACCAGTGTGTACTTTGTCAGAGCTGAAGACATCAGGGACTGGCTGCTGTTTATTTTAACAGGTCCCACTGCCTATGTTTGACAGTTAACTGCTATGACCATGTGCCTGTCCATCAACTGTAGCTAGAACTATGAAAGGTTTGGATGATTTGGAGATATGGCGGTTTGAAACCCCGTGTGCCTCCCCTGAGATGATTTATCAGTTTAGGACATTCCAACCTCATCGAGCGGACTGTTCGAATAGCCATATAGACCATAGTAGTAGGCTATACTGATCATTAATGTCCTGTCCACCTATAATTTTAGACCTACTTTTGATTGCATGAGATGGGTGACTGTGCTTACTGGCATGGGTTCGTGTATGGTCAATTTGTACTTTTATTTGTGGGTTTGGCATGAGGTTAGCAAATGGTTATGTGTATGAATATAAGTTACGATACACTGAGTTTTTTTCTCATGGTTGTGTCTTTGCTAGTGGTGATTCTAGGTTGATACAGCATGCCCTGAGCCAGGTATCGAGTACCATTAAAACCTGAAGTAGCTCAGACACCTGATTGTGATGGACAGGACACGTGATGTAGTAATTTGCTGTAACTTATGACATTTGTACCTGAGCTTGGTTCATACACCAGGCACAATTGATGCACTTACATTATTATGACTGACTGCACATACGTTGTGGTGAAAGAGGTTCTTGAGGCACACACATATTAATTAATCCGATCTCATACTGTTATACTCAAAATATTGAATATCAAGGACAGTGCCAGAAACTTCATGAGAGACTCAACCGGACTCACACTTAATGCAGTAGCTTTGGCATAGTGATAGACACTTATTTTAGAATCTTTTATCTCTCTTTAGTACATGCAGTTTGAATAGTTAGATGACTTTGTCGAACATTGATTTTATCTAAAAGAATGCCAATGACATTCATTATTGGTTTACTTTAAATAACTAAGAGGGTTTCGAGTTAGATTGATTCCCACAGGAGTGATGTATATGTCTTACCTGATAAATAATCCACATTTGTAAAGCGCAAATTCACCCGTAAGGGTCTCTAGGCGCCGGGGCCGTCGGTAAGATTAAGCAAGCTCTAGGCCAGAGTCACATGTAGTTGGGCTAATCTTCCGCCGGTGCTGGGGATCGAACTGTGATCCCCAGATTCTGGAGTCAGTCGCCCTAGCTGCGATGCCACACCCCTTCCACATGAGAAGGTAGCAGTGTGTAGTGGTGATGTATTCGCTTTGTTAATGGCTTAATCATATAGGAATGTTGTACATGTAATGTGGAATGTTATGTATTGAACCTGTGGTCTGGAGTCTTCGTGGGCTGGAGGTTCGTTCAGTTAAGCCAGTTGCGGAACGGACTCCGGTCTGAGGAGGCGCTCCAGATTGTGGGGGGAGTTTCACAAATAAACTTAATTACTTGAATTAGAACCAGACAGGATTATCCTGCAAATAGAGGCAACAGTGGCTTGTGGTCGGTCACCACATTGAATTCTTGGCCACACAGGTATAGATAAAAATGTTGGCACGCCCACTTGATTGCCAGCGCTTCACGTTCGATCTGTGCATAGCGCGTCTCGGTGTCGGTCAGGGCTTTGCTGGCGTACGCAACCGGTTTCCATATTTTGGAGCTGTGGTCTTGCATGAGCACTGCCCCTTGTCCCACAGGACTTGTTTCCACGACAAGCTCCATCTTGCCCTGTGGCTGGAAGTACGCCATCACGGTTTTGTGAGTAGGCTTGTCTTAATGTCCAGGAAGGCTTTGTTAGCTGCCACTGACCACTCCCACTTGTGGTCCTGGCGCATGAGTGCATACAGAGGCTCCGACATTGCCGCCAAATTGGGGATGAATTGGCCACAATGTGTGGCCATGCCCAGGAAGCTCCTCACCTCCGTGGGGTTCCGTGGGGTGCTTGTCACCCGGATGGCCTCTGCCTTCTTTGGATCCACTTTGAGCCCCTCTCGAGTGAAGGTGTACCCAAAAAAATCAATGCTTTCTTGGTAGAAGGAGCATTTTGATTTATGTAAGGTCAAACCGCAGTCCACCAGCCGTTGTAATGTTGCTCTCAGGTGTGAGTGATGTTCCTCGAGGGTATCAGAGTACACTAGTATGTCCCCGCTGAGGTTGATTACTCCTTGCAGCCCTGACAGCACCTCCCAAATGGCGTTTTGGAACACTTGATGATACACCAAAACTGAGCCAAGCCTTACATGCGTTGAAAAAGTGGTGATGTACCGACTTTCCGGTTCCAATTCGAGCTAATGGTACCCTGCATTGAGGTCTAGCTTGGAGAACCACTTTGCGCCGTTCAGGTCGGCCACGATGTCGTCCATAGTAGGGGTAATATGTCGCTCCCGTTTCACCACCATGTTGGGTAGCCTCATGTCGACGCAAAGTCGAATTGCTCCCGGTTGTTTGGGCTTGGGGGTCACGACCAGCGGAGACAGACAAGGGGTGGGCCCGGACACCTTTTCTATTACTCCGAGCTCCTCCAACTTCCAGGGCTCTTCCTCCACCTGTGGGCGTAGGTTGAAAGGCACGCGCTAGTGCCGGAGAGCTATGGGTCGCACGGAGGTGTCAATGTGAAGTCTGAATTTCTTTCCTTTTAGTTTTCCCAACCCTTGGAAGAGTGCTGGGAATACTCCTAGCAGTGCTTCTGCATGTAACTCATGCACCTGGTTTGCGAAGAAAACAAGTTCGAGGTCCTCCGCCGTGTGGCAGCTGAGCAAAGTCCCCTTCTTTCCTTCAGTCATGTGGAATTTAGCCTCTGTGGAGTGGTTCCCACTCACAATGGTGGTTTGAATTACGCCCCGTAGTGATAGGGGGTCTATTCCTCCATATGTGTAGATTCTTGCACTTGAGGGTGCGAGGGGTGGTTTCAGTGATAGTCTCTCATACTGTTCGGAGTCCATTACATTCATGAAAGCTCCAGTGTCAATGAGGGCCTGTATATTGGTGCCTTCAATGCTTACCGAGCACATGGGGGGTGGTCGTCGTTTGGTTCCTGATCGACTAACATACGAGATGACGAACACTTCCTCATAATCATTGTCTTCATACATTGGACGCCTCTCCTGAGCCTGATCATCAGACGGGGGTGACTTGTCGTCCAGTAAGATCCGACGGATGCGCTGTTGTAGGCCTCTAGATCTGGGCGTCAAAGTTCGAAACCTTCCTCCATGGCACACTTTTGCGTAATGGTTTAAACTTCCGCAGCGGGAACATGTCCTCCCCTTTGCCCCGCACGTAGCTGTAACAGGGAGATCCTCCCCGCAGTTCCCACACTGGTTCCTTGGTGCGGGCTTGGATGTTTGGCGTGTCGGTGGAGGTCTTCTCCGGATGGCATCCACTTTTTCCTCCTTGATCGGTAAGGTCCTTGCTGACGACAGAGCGGCCACTGGGGTGTGTAGGGCAGCCTCCATCTCCTCCGCTCCGGCGTCCGATAGTTTGTGGGACCGAGCCAGGACTAGGATCTCATCTAGAGAGATCCCCGGTTGCCTGAGGATGAGTTTCAACAGGAACAGCTTCGAGCGACATCCCAGGATGATCTGGTCTCTGATTTCGTCCCTTGGCTCGGTGAAGGGGCACGTGCTGGCCAACCGGCGCAGCCGCGCGTAGAACATGTCAACAGACTCTGACTCTGTTTGCCATGCTCTCTTGAATGCTCTCTTGAATTTGAACTTTTCAAAGTCATTATTGAGCTATGGGTCAAAATGTGCGTTGAGCGCATTGACCGCCGTGTCGTAGTCGTGGTCCCCCCGTGTTTGGAAGCGTCTCAAACAGGTCGTAGAATTCTGCTCCACCCTAGTAGATGAGGACTGACCTTTTGACAGTTCCGTCAGTTTCTCTGGTTCCTTTAAAGTAATGATTGAGTCTCCCGACCCAGGCTTTCCATCTGGGCGCTGCCGTCGCCGGATCAGTGGCCTCACTGAACGGAGGTAGTGGCACCAACGCCATGTGCGTGTGTACAGGAGGTTGAGGGATCAGTGCGGCGCCTTGATTTTGTCCTGCTCCTTGCTCAGCAGCCTCCGCTGCTTCTGGTGCGTTGTTGCTCATAGTGCCTGCACGCAGCAGCTGGTTAACACTTGGGCCTTGCTGATGTCGAGGCCCGCAGCCCACCGACGGACTTCCTGCACGTGAATCTGCTGCTTCTGCGTCACTAGCTCCTCTCTCAGGTGGCGCGTCGACGGTAGGATGTGGGTGCGCGAGTTTTCTATTTCCTCCAAACTTTTCCCCACCGCACTACTCTTCCATATGCAGAATAGCCCAGTTCGCAGTCCCAAGAATTAATTGTCTACAAAGCACTTTACTGGTGCAGGGGCAATTGGTTTTACCAATGCTTGTTGGTTAGTGATTGGTTCTGCCTATGCTTGTTGTCTTGTACTTGGTTGCCAATGCTTATTGGTCGCCTCCTGAGGTGAGTTTTTTTTTCCAATGTGTAAAATCCTTAAACACCAATAGCGCTGGAGCACTTGGTTTTGTCAATGCTTGTTGACAGGCGATTGGTTTTACCACTGCTTGTTGGCTACTCCCTGAGATCATTCATTTCCCTGTGGCTCCCACAGCGCGTCTCTCTTCCTCTGACCTTTGAGTAGGTGAGGTAATTCTCCAGGGATCGGGGGCAAGAAGACAGGCCACGGACGAGGTCAACTCTGCCTCAGTGCTTCACAACAGTTTTTAGGCTCCCCGCTCTCTCGCCTTCTCACGGAGTTCCCTCAGAGAAAACATATGTTAAGGGCTGGGCCTGCGCAGATGTAGGCCTTTGAAGAAGCTGCGCAGGCTGGGCGGTTCGTAGGCGGGGGTGGTTTCTACTCACCCAGGCACCAGCATGCTGACGGCGAGTCCCGCCAGCTGAAGGCGCTCCCATGAGGGAGACGCGTGGGCGGACTCGAGCCGGCAACGGCGACCAGCGCACAGCAGGCAGCACTTGGAGCGATGTGGGCAGGCACTGCAGCTCATCTTTATGGTACAGGCAGTCACACGGGGAGCAGGGCAGCCGCGGGTGGGCACCACGTACTCCATGTTCAAGGCAAGCAGGTAGGCAGGCACGCGTCAGTTCCAGACCGGCCTCGTCGCCAATGTGGTGGGCCAGGATTAGGTCTGACTGGCCCCGGGTGTGTCAGTCAGAATGAAGCACACAGGACGCTGGGATACTCAGTAAGCGGGGAAGACCTTGAGCGATCTCCCGCAGGTTTATTTATACCCTCGGAGCGAGCCCACTCCGAGGGGTGTAGGCAGGGGCGGATTGGCAAGGCGGGCATTCGGGCATGGGCCGAAGGGCCGGTGTCTCAGTGCCCTCTTTGGGCCGGTTTTTTCTCCCCTGTCCCAGTCCACAGAGAGTGGACTAGGAAAGGGGAGAAAATAAAACCGGCCCACAGAGGGCACAGAGACAGAGAAATGAAAGCAGCCTCGCTGTGCGCAGTACAGCGATTATCAGCTGGGGCCTCTCCTTCACCCCCTGCCCTGCCAAGCAATCACGCTGAGGCTGTGCTGGGGAGGGGTGATTGCTGGCAAGAATCTGCCTCCCTGGGGGCCAGGTGTTGCTCAGGCCTTTGAGCCATTTGCACCTCGGCCCCCTGGGGCCCACGTAGCCCAGAAACAGTGTTACTCTTAACACCTCGCCCACAGCCCTTCACATTCAGGGCATAGTGGGCGAGGAAGAATGGGTCTCCCTGTGCGCGAAGGCTGGATGAAAGGCTGAGCTGCCCTGTGTGGGAATAAACCCTCTGCGCTCGATTTAGGTGCAGATGCATCTATCTGTGTAGGTGTGTGTGTCCCATGAGTAGCGGCGCAGGGCTGCACTCCTGAAACTTATAACACAAATCCACCAGTAGAGTCAAATGTCTATTATGCTTACAGCGGGTTCTTCTGCTTGTGTACATGAATATAGGCGAATGTAGGGTGGAGAGTATGTTGTAGGCACAAGCGTGTAATTAGAACCTTGTTTCTACAACTTGAGCGAGAGCAAAGAGGGGAGGGCCTTGCAAGACAGCGTAGGAGGGCCCAGTATTTAGGACAGTGTAACACACAACTGGACAGTGTAAACGCATGGCTCATCACTGTCGACACGTGAGTTGCTGCTTTGGGGTTAGGATGCTGTAGGTAGCAAATTGTATGTGTGGCGGAGTGAGATGACGGAGCATGCATGCTGTGGGCATCCCGCAGTTGTGCCATACTGTGTCGTGCCACGTGCCTCGGTGTTTGTCTGTATGATATGACCACCGTTGGTGTCAGTTGCCCTGTGTGCAGATGTACGCCTCTGTGCAAATGACAAGTGTGTATTGGGCTGCCACCTAGCATAGCAGGATAATAGGTTCAATGGAAACTAAGCAAGAGTAAAACTCGAAAGAGCACAGTGTTGTCAATTGAAAGCCCAGATCTGGGAACATGGCGTCTTTCCAACACACTGTGAGGTGTAACCCTACCTGGGGCCAGTTGACCAATGTCATACCTGCAGCCAGACATGGGTCTAAGACTGCTGCGTGTTGGAGTCTATGACTTGCAGTTTCATTGTACTGTTAAGTGCAGGTTTCAAACCAAACTATGACCTATATTTTATATATTTATTTATCATCTTATATCGCACACTTTACCTAAAAAGGTTTCCTGGCGGTGATAACAGCTGGGTGGCAGAACCAAATTAACTCCGGGCAACTTGGAGGGTAAACAGCTGGTGTTTTAATGCTGTCCTGAAGGGTGGAAGCAGTTTAATAAAGTGGAGTGAACGAGGGAAAGTGTTCCAAAGGTGGATAGCTGGCACAGAGTACGGTCTGTTGCCAGCACATCATGCACCTGTCTTGTATAGCGCATAGCTTCCTGAGACTGGCTTCCCAGCGCTGTCCGTCCAAACAGGAGTGCGAAGAGATGAGGTGATTTAGGGGGAAAAAAATAAGTCTGCATTCCTCTCCCTTTCCAATACCTCTCATGTGCCTTGCTTGTCCTATAATGTATTTTAACATTATAGGCCAGCGTGATTGTTGGAAAATCTGATGCCCGTCTCCCTTCTCCCACCATCAATCTTACTAACCAAGCTACACCCCTGAGCACGTACTCTTAAGGTTGGGTACTATAAGTAGATTGACACCAGTTGCCCACAGCTAAACACCTCTGCTAACTTCGATGGAATTCTTGTTAAACCGAATTCAGAATTGATGGACTGACTTATGGTCAAAGCCAAGACATTTTTAAACGAGTTTGGAACTCAGGCACCATCTTCACTTTGGCCTCCCCCTGGCTACTTGGCCACCTTGGATGACCCAGAAAGCTGTGTTTTGTGCGCCCCTGCCAGGACATTTTCCCAAGGCCTGGAGGGTTGATTAATTTACTAATTGCAGGGGCCTTACTTCTGTTCATGTGCTCCTGAGCTGAAGGTCTGGGGAGGGCTGAGTAGGTTAGTAATAGCAGGGGCTTTGCTGCTTTTCAGGTTCTCCTGCACTGGAGGGCTCAAATAATTTTGTGACAGAAAGGAGCCTTAATGTTTTTTTTAGTTGCTCAGCATGTAGGCCATTGTCACCTTGGCCTTCTGTCCTACACAAGAACAGTATTCTCCCACTTTCATTCCTTGTCTGTGCAAATGGTGTTTCATGAAAGGGCACGCCCCTTGAATGTGGGCCACGCCCCTTAAATATGGGCCACGCCTCATGAATGTGGGCCACTTTTTATGTCAGTGCCCGGGCCGAATTGTGATCCCAATCCGACCCTGGGTGTAGGGATGCATAGGTGTGTTACATTTTTATGGGAGAGCCCAAGTGGCTCTCTACAGTGGTGATAACGATTAGGATTATTACATTTATCGTTGTCAGAAGAAGTCATTTGTGCTGTCACTTGGTCACTGGGACTGTTTGGAGTCCATTTCTACGCTGCTATGGCTTCGTTTTAAAAAAATACTAGGAGCGCGCCTTACCTTGGTTCTGTTTCACCGGCATTCTTCTTTATCGCTCAGCGGTGACGTACAGCGCTGGATATGTAAGCAGGGAATTAGTAAACTTGGAACTGCAGTGAGCCTTCCGGCATTACGTGGAAAAACGTCCTGCCATTTTGGTCATCGGAACACTAGATTTGTCGGCAGGAGAGGAACTGCGCTGTGATTTTCAGGAGGCACTTCACTGACAGCTTCTGTAAGAATTTTTGTTGTTTTTCAAAGCAACCTGCCTGACAACTTTTGTACTTTCAGATTTCACAGGAGATCTATTGAATACAGGATTGGACTATTTTCAAATGAAATTATTAGGATTCTACATCTATTTTATTTTACGGTGACACACACACCTTAACTACGTGTGTCATCAGCATAATTTGTTTAGATTTTCACTGTTTGATATCCTGTTATTTTACATACAGTATAGTATTGTATAGTAGTTGTCTTCATTTTAAAATGTCATCAGTAAAAGAAGTTACTCAGCCTCCTCCATTTCTGGACAAACCAGGGAAACCAGCTATATTATGGGCTGAATGGTTTGGTTTGTTTCAGAATCATTTGGTGGCTATTAACGCAGCAGAGTATTCAGCTCCATGTACATTTGCTTTATTATTTGGAAGTTTAGGTTTGGCTGCTCAAAGAATTTTTAATAGTTTACCTCCCATTCCTCCTCCTTCTGGTCAATCAGGGGATAGGCGATGAAATGTTTATATGGAAGCAATTGCTAGACTAAAGAAAAAATTTGAAGAGTCTCCTAATATTATGTTAGAAAGGCATCATTTTTACAAACGTAAACAGAAGGAGGATGAGAAAGTTGAGGAGTATATTTCAGCGTTGAGACTTTTAGCCATTTCTTGTGATTTTGGTCTGCTTTTGGATAATTACATCAGGGATCAATTTGTATTTAATTGTGCCTCACCTAAAATTAAAGAAAGGATGCTTAGTTGTAAAAATCCTTCCCTTTCAGAGGTAATAGATCTCGCGTTAAGTATTGAGAGATCAGCCATTTCGACAAAAGCTATGATGGTGGAAACAACCACTAAAGTTAACTTAGTTGCTAATGAGTACAATGATGAAGGTTTATTTGCCCTTAGTTCTAGGGACAAAAATTGGGAAAACCTTTTCAACCTAAAGGGCAATATTTTTGCTTTAGATGTTGTTCTTGATTCTACATAGGTAATTTCAAAGGGTGTCCAGCTTTGGGTAAACGGTGCTCCATCTGTAAAAAAGTGGGCCATTTCCAGAAAGTCTGTAGGTTTCAGAAGAAGAATCAGATAAAAGTGAGTAGTGTCGATGTAGAAGAGTGTTCAGAGTCTTTGGTTAATCTTTTGGTAACTCTTGATGCAAATGAAGAATCAACTCAGATCAAAGGGCCTTTATGTCAAGCTATTATTAATGAGATACATTTACAGGTCATGGCTGACTCTGGATCGCCCATCACCATTCTAAGGGACACCACTTTTTATGAGAATTGGGGAAAGGAAACTGTTTTGTCTGAAACGGATGTTAATCCTAAAGCATTCGGGGAAAAGGATATTGATATGTTGGGGTTCTTCATGGGTAACTTAGAAGTGCTGGGAAGGTCAATTTGTACAAAAATGTATGTGGCAATCAATGGTAAAAATATTCTGGTCTGGAAAGACTTTGCAAAAAATGGGATTGTATTTAGTACCAGGGGATGATAATCCGATCAGAGTTAGAGAGTGTCCTATTTGCAATATTGAGGACAGGGGAATTGATCGTAGAGATCTTTTGAATTAATTCAAATATGTTTTCACGGACAAGGTAGGGTTGGTTAAAGGGGTTGAACATAAAATGTTATTGTTACCTGGTGCTATACCTGTGGCGCATAAAGTTCCTCCCGTGCCTTTGAGTGTTAGGAGTGAGTTGAAGAAAATGTGCCTACAAAAGATCATTCAACCTACAGAGTCTTCCCAATGGGTCGACCCCATTGTCGTGGCACGAAAGAAAAATAACAAGATTAGGCTATGTGCAGATCAAAGGGGCCTTGATAAAAACATTAAAGTGGACTGTCATCCCCTCTCCAGGATTCATGAATTGTTGACAAATGTAGGGGGGCGCAAAATAGTTTTCATTGATCGACTTAAAATCAGCCTATCATCAGGTGCCACTGTCTAAGGAGTCTCAGGAGCTTACAACTTTTGTTACTCCGTTCGGAGCTTTTAAGTTTTTGAGACTTCCTTTCAGATTAGCATCGGCGGCAAGCGTCTTTCAGAGACTTATGGACACGCTATTTAGGGAATTAAAAGGGGTCCAGGCATATTTGGACGATATTCTAATTTTTGCAAAAACCTTGGATGAACACAATATTTTTCTGAGAAAAAGTGCATTCAGTGTTGAGGGAGCGTGGTATCACAGTTAGGGAAGATAAATGTATATTTGGGGTAAATGAATTAGAGTATTTAGGTCATACAATCTCAAAGGAAGGTATTAAACTAAAATTTTCTATGATTAGAGCTTTGAAGGAGGCTAAGGCTCCCAGTGATAAGGACTCTCTAAGTTCATTTTTGGGTCTCGCCGAATACTACACGAGATTTGTGGTCAATTATGCTAAGGTGGTGGAACCGCTTAGAGTTTTGCTTAAGAAGGGTCAAAAATGTCTTTGGTCAAAGGAAATGGAGGAGACCTTTTCTAGAGTGAAGGATTTGATTGTGTCAGCTCAAGCGCTTCATGCTTTTCGCGACGACTGTGTGTCAATTTTCGGTGGATGCGAGCATGAATGGGCTAGGAGCAATTTTGAGTCAGGAAGTGAATGGCAAAGATCAGACAGTGGCTTTTGCCTCAAGATCGTTGAAACAATTTGAAAGGCACAATAGTACAATAGAGCGGGAGGCTCTGGCCTGTGTTTGGGAGGCTCAGAAATTTAAAATGTATATTTGGGGACGAAAGTTTGTAATTTTGTCTGATCATAAGCCTCTTTCTTTTATTTTTAGCAAGTTGTCAGGTAGTAATAATTAATCTCCAAGACTAACTAGACTGGCGTCGAAGCTTCAGGAGTACAATTTTGAGCTTAAACACATTCCTGGGGGAAAGAATTTCCGAGCGGATTGTTTGTCAAGGATGGCAATGGAAGTGGATGATGAGGATGGTTTGGTGGAGGATGAGGTTGAGTGTGTAACAATGGTTGATGTAATTGATGGATGGAATCTAACTTTGTCTGAAATAGACTGGAAAGAGGCTAGCTTGAAGGATTTTGTCTTGTCTAAAGCAATTGAATTTTCAACCAAAATGTGGCCTGAGGTGAGGAATTTATCAGGGGAGCTAAGGAATTTTGCTCAAGTTGCTGATGAGTTATCTGTGAAAAATCACATTATGTTGAGAGGGGATAAGTTTGTGCCTCCAACTGATATCAGAAATTCTGTTATAAGAATGGCACACAAGGGTCATTTAGGAATTTCTAAAACTTGCATGAGGATTAAAATGCATAATTGATGGCCAGGTGTAGATGCTCAAGTTAGGTAGGCTGTGAACGATTGTGAAGAGTGTTTGCTTTCGGACAAACACTGGAAGACCTCTTCTACTCCTTTATGCCCAACTCAGTTTCCTAGTTCTGCATGGGAGAAAGTAGGTTTGGATTTTTCAGGGCCATATAATGTTTTGCCGGATGGAATGAAATACCTTATATTACCAGTGGACTACTATTCAAAATGGATGTACTATAAGTTTGTTGTCTCCGCTTATTCAGATAATACTATTTCATTTTTGAAGAGAGTGTTTTTACTTGAAGGGGCGGCTAAGTCATTAGTAACAGATAACAGAACTCATTTTGTTTCAGAGAAAATGCAGAAGGTTTTAGCATTACAGGATATTAAGCAACTCAAAGTAGCACTTTCCTCTCCTTCTTCCAATGGGTTAGTGGAAGGGGCAACAACGTCATAAAGGAAGGGATTCAAACAGCTTTAGCCTCTAGTTTGGATGTAGGAAAGTTTCTAGAAGAAAAATTGTGGAACTAAAATACTTCTCCACATTGTACGACTGAGGTTACCCCTTTCGAATTTTTAAGGGGGAGGAAGGTTCATTCTACTTTTTTCCCCTATTGGTTAGACAAGAAAAGTGATGAGACTAATAAGAAAGGACTTGATACAGGAAAACACTCAGATAGAGTCAAAGAAAAGCAAGTTTTGATGAAGAGAAATTTTGATAAGAAGAATGGTTTGAGAAACGTTGAGATTGGTGTGGGTGACTGGGTGATGAATAAAAAACCTTTTGAGGTCTCAAAAGGTAATTCTATATTTTCTAACCCAGTTCAGGTTTGTAAAATTAGCAAAGGTGCTGTGTTTTTGGGTGACAAAGGATGGTGGAACCTAGGACAATTGGTGAAATTGTCAGAGGATCAAGCCAAGTTAATTAGTGGTGCAAAAAAGAATGATATTTCAGAAAATTGTGGTTGGACTCACTGGTTACAACCGAAAGTAAATGAAATTATTCAAGGTTGTGGTAATGAGAATTTTGTTTCAGATGGTAATTCTTCCATTACTTCTTTTAGTCGTAGTGGCAGAATTAGAAGAGCCTCGTTTAGATACAACAAATGTGTTACTTATTAATTTTGGTGTATTGTTATTGTTATTATTATTTATTTATTTATTTATTTATTTTTGGTAAAGGGGAAGGTGATGTAGTGGTGATGTATTTGATTTGTTAATGGCTTAATCATATAGGAATGTTGTACATGTGATGTGGAATGTTATGCATTGAACCTGTGGTCTGGAGTCTTCTTGGGCTGGAGGTTCGTTCAGTTAAGCCAGTTGCAGAATGGATTTCGGGCTGAGGAGGCGCTCCTGATTGTGGGTGGAGTTTCACAAATAAACTTAATTACTTGAATTCACCTTTGTAATGACTAAGTGAATCATTACACAGTGTCTCTGGACGCAGAGAAAGCCCTTGATAGTGTAGAGTGGGGATACCTCGTGTGTGTTCTGGAAACTGTGGCAATTGGTGACGATTTCCTCACCAAGATTAAGCTGTCATCGTCAAACTCAGAAGCTTTGTGTAAAAGTTTTATATCCCCTACATTTAAAGAGGGACGAGGCAGGCTTGATCCCTCTCTTCTATACTTTTTTAACATAACATTGAAGCTGCTGGCAGTTGCAATATGGGGCAAACCCACGATCGAAGGTGCCATGATGCCAAGAGGAGAACATAAAGCCCTCTTTCATACTCATGATATTCTTCGAGCCATGGTGGCCCAAAACAGTCTATAACAACCTCATGTGCCTAATGTTCAGTGTTCTCTTGATACCGAATCAATTCGGATAAGTGTGATGTTCTTCTCCTGATTCCAGTAACAACGCGGGCCCCTCTCGGAGAATCTCCCGTCCATTTCACAGACCATAATCTAACATAATTTGAAATGCCCTTGAGTAGAGCTCTGCAGAATGTTATGCTGAGTAATCTAGACCAACTGATCGAGCAGGTTCGGAGGGATACTGCATAGTGTTCCCGTTTGGCCCTCTTTCTGTGGAGGAGGCTGCAAATAATGAAAATGAACATTATACCCAATTGAATATTTTTTTTGCCATGCTGTCTTTATGAATAATAGCACAACTGAAAACAATGTCCAACTTCTGCAAATCTCTCTTATGGCAAGGCAGAACACCAATACTTACAATAGCCAAATGACATGGGGGCATATTATCAAGAAACAGAGCTAAAATTATCGCCACTTTAGCGGCAGGAAACTGCAGCTAAAGCAGCGATAATTTGCTTGATAATATGCCGTTGTGAATTCCCATAGAAGCCCATGTTATGACGTGAACATGGGCTTCTATGGGATTTCTCTACGGCATATTATCAAGCCCATTATCACCGCTTTAGCAGCAGTTTCCTGCCGCTAAATTGGCGATAATTTTAGCTCTGTTCTTGATAATATGCCCCATGCTTCATAAAATGTGGAGACCTTCATTTGCTGCATGTAGACTCTCACTGCCTTTCTTTCCAAATAGCACAGCTTCACTATCATATTCACACATCACTCGACAGCCAACTTTGGGGCATATTAGCAAGAACCTCGTTAAAAAAAATGCTGTTTTAGCGGCAGGAAACTGACGCTAAAACTGTGATAATGGGCTTGCTAATATGCATTATAGAATTCCAATACAATCACAGGTTAGATGTCCTGCACATCTAACCTGAGCTTATATTGGAATTCATTAACGCATATTAGCAAGCCCATTATCGCCGTTTTAGCAGCAGTTTCCTGCCGCTAAAATGGCGATAATTTTAACGAGGTCCTTGCTAATATGCCCCTTTGCTTTAAGATTGATAACTGCATTCTGGGAAACCCGGAGCGCTGTGGTTGGTGTACAACAGAGAAGTACACCAAACTGAATAGATGCATCCAATCATTCACGCAAATGAGCATGTACTGCGCAGGACGAGTGAGTCACTTCAAAATAATAGTCACCTGCATAAGAAGCTACGATTGTGTGACAATGGCCTAATCCACTAAGGAGGGGGGAACAACCTTGTCCATCAGGCTTTTGAGATACAAGGCATCACCTACATAGACCAAATCATTCAGGGAGACAGACTCAAAACCTTTGCCGAGCGGTAGGGTGAGCGCCATTTACCATGTAATAACTTCTGGGATCAAAAAAGGATGACACACTGACACTGTCTTAAGCAAGCACGAGCAGGTAATCATTTGACCTCTCTGACTCTTGGATTTTGAATTACCTTCCAATTTAGCGCACCTAAAAAGGTTCAGTGTCTGGAATATAAAAGCTGATCACAGATCACCTTTCTTTTCTAAAGTCACATAAAGACAGTCTAGTGAACATGCGGACTAAAGTAAGACTTCCAGAAAGAAGAGTGGCAGGACAGTAGGTACAACTGCAAAACAATAGAAGTTTTAGCGTGACCCGCCTTGCGTTTAGGTATTACAAGATGCTTCACACATGACACTGGTCTTCACATGCATACAAGGCTTGGCAAGATATTCGAAGTGCTGGTGATGCTCCACTCTGGAATGAAACACAGTGCACATTTTGCATAGGTAGTCATCCCCTTTGAGATTCATTTCCTATTACTTACCAGTAATCTTCATTACTCCTGGTCCCATTGTCCTCATCCCCTTCATAACAAATGAGATAGTCCTATCTTGCTGACAGAAAAAAAGATTGAAGGAATGCTGGACGTACCCCTCCGCCTCCCTCTGGGAGTACATAAGCGTACAGGTCCCAACATTCCTCCTGACAATACCAAGCTCAGATGAAGGCTGGCATGTCAGGGAGGGAGGGAGGGAGGGGGGAGGGAGGGAAGCCATGAAGGGGACAAGGACAAAGGAACCAGGAGTAATGAAGATTAACTGTAAGTAATAGGACATTAGCCCCCAGGTCCCTCTAGTCCTCGTTCCCTTCATAACAAATGGGAATACCCAAGCAGACACCGGCATTCATCAACAATAAACCACCAGAACCAACAGAAATGCAAAGTCCAGGGATTTATTGAACAATAAACACAAGAAATTCAGGAGCACACAGCATGCAGCACTCCCAAACCAAAATTAACATAATCCCCCACCAAATTCTGAAGGCGATAATGCCAGACAAAGGTATTAGAGGATGCCCAAGAGGCTGCTCGACAGATCTCAGAAAGGGAAACACCACCAACCTCAGCCCAGGAAGCAGCCATCCCACGGGTAGACCTCCTCTCAACCCCTGCAGCCCAAGCAATGATTGGCTTCAGCCAATCACCAATGGAGGCAGAAGAAGCCTTCCCCCCATGAGAAGTAACCCCAAAAGAAACAAAAAGGGAGTCAGACTTCCAAAATTCCGCAGTGTGCTCCAAGTAGACACTAAACACCCTGCGAACATCCAACAAGAATGAAGGTAGATCCCCCTGGGAGTCTAGATAAGACCCCAAGGCAGGCAACACCAACTCCTGAGAGTGATGAAACTGGGAGGAAACTTTTGGAACAAAAGCAGAATCCAAACAGAGAACCACCCCATTCTCGGAAAAGGACAAAAAAGGTTCCCGGGCCATCAAGGACCCCAATTTCCCCAGGCGACGAGCAGAAGTAATAGCCACAAACTTAACATCCACATCCAACAGAGGCTCAAACAGAGGCGCCACCAAAGTCCGTAGAACCAAGGGCAGATCCCACAAAGGAAAGGAAGGATGAACCACCGGACGAGACACAGGAAAACTCAGAAGAAGACGCTAAACCAGATCCTCAACATTAGACAAATTCCCCCAAGGAGAGCGGAAAACCCTATCCTCCTGACACAGGCAGGCCAAAAAACGGGGAATCAGTGCCAGAGGAGGGAAAGCATTGAGGAGCTCGGACATCCAGGGAATGGTCAGAGCATCTACCCCCCCAGCAACGCTCCTGAGGACCCCGAGACCAGAAGTGGAGCAGCTGTGCATTGAGCTGGAAGCAAAGAAGTCCAGAAAAGGAAGACCAAACCACCTGCACAAAAGCTGAAAAGCCACCGGCATCAGGGACAGCACCAGAGAGGTGGGGATACAATGGCTGAGGGCATCAGCCACCCCATTGTCCACACCCTGAATATGAACTGCAGACAGAGACGACAGATGCCCCTCTGCCCAACAGAACAGGGGGATCCCCACCCCATTCAGGGAGGAGGAGCACACATCCCCCTGATGATTCAGGTAAGCATTCGTTACCGTGCTGTCTGATCTCACCACAACATGGTGATCGAGCAACCAAACCCTATCCCCCATCACAGCCCGGAACAAAGCCGACAGTTCTGTCCAATTGGATGAATGACAACTCTCCAGAAGGGACCATCAACCCTGAAGGGACAGGGAACCCAAGGTTGCACCCCACCCTAAAGAACTAGCATGCGTAGTCAGGACGACCAGAGAAGACTGCTGCAGAGGCAGACCCTGTGACAGATGGACCGACACCGTCCACCAAAGAAGGGCAGGGAGGACCGAAGGGAGCACAGGAAGAAGACAATCCAGCATGCGAGACACAGGATCCCAAGGACACAGAAGGTACAACAAGAGAGGACAGAGGTGAAAACCCGCCCAGGCCACAGTAAACACCACCACCGCCATGAGACCCGGAAGACGCAACCAGAGTCGAACCAGAAAGGAACACCGCATCAAGAACCGCCGAGCCAGAGACACCAAAGTCAAGACCCAAGGCACTGGCAGGAACATCCTCCCGAGATTGGTCCAGAACTGGGCGCCAATGAAAGTCAAGTCCTGGGAGGGTGACAGCTGACACTTGGGTAGATTCAGAAGAAACCCATGATCCCTCAACACAGAACACACCATCCCCTGAGCCTCCAACAGCAGGGACCAAGATGGAGCATGGATCAACCAGTCATTGATGTAAGGGTACACCAGGAGCCCCCGAAGATGCAACACAACCACCACCGGAGCCACAACTTTAGTAAACACCCAAGGAGCAGACCTCACACCGAACTGCAGGACCTGAAACTGAAAGTGAAGTCCCTGAACACAAAACCTCAGGAAGCAAAGGGACCAGGGATGAATCGGGACAGGTTAACACGCATCCTGAAGATTGAGGGTGCACATGAAATGGTCTGGAAGTGCCAACGGGAGTCACCCTCTGAAGAGTCTCCATACGAAAAGGCACAGCCAAAAAACCCATTTGTTCAGAGCTTTTAAATCCAGTGCCAGATGGAACCCCTCTGTCTCCTTGGGAACCAGTAAAATTTGTGAGTAAAACCCCAGCCCCTCTTCCGGAGGGGGAACCTCCTGAATCGCACCCTTCTGGAGAAGAGCATCGATCCCCAGAGACATCTCAGACCTCCTGGACCGACAGGACGGCCAAGGAGTCGGATAAACCCCCGAGTCCGGAGGAGGACACAAGAACTCTATGAAATGACCCATGCAATTGATGTCCAATACCCAAGCGTCTTAACAGGATTGCACCCAACCCGGCAGGAAAAAGCGCAGCCAACCACCTACCAATGATCTGGAATCCCCAGCCATATAGTCGGGAACGCAGCTTGGGAGGGGGGACTTAACCTTCCTATCCTGGCCACGTCTGGAATAAAACCTTCCCCGATCCTGAGAAAGCTGCCTACGGGAAGAAGGATGGAAAAAGGAATTAGGCCTAGACGAAACAGAAACAGCAGAGGCCTGCTTAAAGGAAGAAGAATGCTTCTTCTCCTTAAACAACTTATGCAATTTATCCTACAACTCCTCCCCAAACCTCATTGTTGCCTCAAAAGGCAGACGTAAAGTGCAAGCCTTCTGGGTAGAGTACATCTTCCAGTCCCTCAAGACAAGACTGAGATGAGCAGCTACACATGCCCCCCTGGAAAGGGCAGGGGTCCGCCCCACATCGAAGGACACATCTGAGAGGAACTCCACTTGTCTCTCAATATGCTCCAGAAGACTGGAACAGTCAGTAGCATCATCCATTGACTGGTACAGGGACATGAGATCCGAAAGCAAGGACTCCGAATCATAAGTCCCATAAATGCCAGCCCTCAATACCAAATGCAAACCAGAATGCACCTACTTGAGGGAGGTATCAACTTTCTTATTAACAGGATCCTTCAGCACGGCACCCACCAGACTGGCCACAAAGCAATCAATAGGGATGGAGTCCAGCAATTCCGCAACCATATCCTGCAAAGGATAACATTTTGCCATAAAGTGAGAGAGCAAGATCCGATTGGGATCCACCCATTCCCGCTGTAGGGGCCATCCTTAATGAAAGGAGGAATAGGCACATCAACAGTGGCAGAGCTTTGAAACTGGAGCAACAAGGGACCACCAGATGTACTCAGAGCCTCATCATCTGGAAACCCCATATTTGACTTGACCTGCTTCAGCAACCCAGCCAACATGTCTTTGCCAATGTATTTGCCCTTGTGCTCAGTGTCCCCCAACCACTCAGCCTCTCCACCAGAGGAGCCAGAAGACACTGGATCTGCACCCTTAGAATGAGCACCATCACCTTCCATCTCGCTCAGAGTCTCCCTGATGAGACGCTTAATCCTGGCATCACTGCACTCTCTGGGACGCTAAGACTTGGCAGGAGAAGAGGAGGATGAAAAATCAGAGGAGGAGGAGTGCTCCCAATGGCAACTTTTGCGAGCATGTTTCCCCATGACACCGACTGGAGGGAGGAATCCAAGAGCCCACCAGGAGCCACAGTGTACACACGAAGGAATCACCAGCGCCCCAAAACTGTAAAAACCAAGATCACAGGCAGTAGAGACGAAACACATCCAAACCACTATGCGGTACTCACCCGAGCGGGCTCCTAAATTCCCAGGAGAAGGAGCCCGCCTCGAACACCTGACTTCCGCTTCTTTGTGGATCCCGGAAGACAGGCAATTTGACCCAGAAGGCGGAACCACAGCAACCCGCCTTCCGATGGCTACACACGCCCCACCCCCCGGCAAAGCCTGGCAAGCCAGGAGGGGTGGCCAGAAGACCCCAGCAACTTCTGGAGGCAAAAACTATGCCAGAACCACACACCCCCAAGCCCAGCAGGGAGGGTGAGGAAACAGCGAAAAGACACAAGGACACTGCCCGGCAGCATCCACGTAAGTACACCAGCACAGACAGGAGTGACCACGCTCCTGCAACATTCTCTCTCCAATAGGCACAGACAGAAAAAAGAACAGGAGGAATTCTGAAACATGTATGCTTATGTGCAACCAGAGGGAGGGGGATGGGTAGGTCCAGCAGTCCTTCGTTCTTTTTTTCTGTCTGCGAGATAGGACTATCTAATTTCCTATGAATGGGACGAGGACTAGAGGGACCTGGGTACAATGAGCTTTTTGAAAATGGCTGTGAGCCTGGAAGTGATAGTGCCACTAATTATGACAGCAGTGCTCTGGCACATGGCTTTCGAATACCCCGAAATTAATGATTGCAGAAACTGATGGTTAGCGGCCGTATTAAAAAATGTGAACGAGTGACTCTTAACTCGGTGTCTGGTGGCACAACTTGGATTTAACTCTTCACATACTCAACATCATGCGTAAGGATAAACAATGTATCACAAAATTTGTTGCTGTTATAAATATATCATTGTTTAATGTCCTAAGACATTAATTTCAAACAATTAAACCAATCAAAATTAATCAATAATTAACATATTTCAATGTGTTTAAAAAAATAAAAGTAACATAAATGAAACATTGTTCTTCATTACAAAATTCTTCAGCGTCCAATAGTCAATATTGCTCAATGCATTTCGGGATATTCAATCTCTTCTTCAGGGGCCTATGAAAAAAAATATAATTAAATGCTGTCAGTGAAACTGGATGAAATGACAATATTAATATACAGGGATAGCTACCTGCTTACCAAAGATGCACAAAGACATGGCAAGATTGAAACACAGCCTGTTAAAGTGAGTGCCACCAACAGAGAGAAGTCAGTAAACCTCATGCATCCCAAATTGTATAGAAAACCACAGTGAAAGCAGTAAAATGCCGTCATCATGCAACATTTATAGAAGACACAATGAACCACCAACCTGTGGGAACCGTATGCAAGAAAACCACTATGTGCCCGGAAATACACCGTAACTCCTCACACCACTGTGAAGTGTTCGATGGTGAAAAATGACAAGCTTACGGGATGTCAACTAGTTTCTGGTGATAACTGTAGCGTCAAAGTGCACGTGATTACTGTCTTGAATCTGTGTGATAAACAAAAGATTAGCCAGGAGTCAACGTGCAGTTTTTTTTACCATGAAAATACACAAACGTTCTAAGAAGCACGTTGTCAATACCTTCTAAATGTAGAGCCACGTGGGTAATATAATTTGTACTCATCCAAGGAACAACACTATTATAATAAGAATCTGATGACCCGGTGCCTAATTTAGAGAAAAAGCGGAGGTCAATCCTGTTTAAGGAACAACCTTTGTTCGCTCATACAAGGAGTCGCAATATTAAGGAGATGCTGACACGACCAAAAGTACCACTCAGCACTACGGAGTCAGGCATGTGCAAGTGCCACAATTGCATGAATTGTAATAACGTCATGTTAGGCAGTACTATCTCTCACTCACAATGTGGCAAATCCATCAAGCTCAGATACTCAGAGTAATTTTTGCTTTGTAATTTTTTGCAAAAAATTCCTGTGTGGCCTTATGTACGTAGGCAAGACAGAACGTAAAATCAAAATCAGAATCACTGAATAAAAGCAGAATTAGTGTGGGCCCCTGACATATGAAGGCTCAATAGGCCGTAGAAGACACCCTGATCAGACCGTGCAGCGGTCACCGCTGGGCCCCACCCCAATCATGGCATTGAGAGAAGAGCGCTTACGGCGGTGCTGCAAGAGTAGGTGAGCGGGTCCTATGCACTGACCCTTTTTCAGGGAACACACACAATAAGACACCAGGAGGGGTTTAGGTCTGCAGTGCGCCTGAACCAGCGGTTCACCAAATTGTGGGAGAGAGCAGCAGTGGAGAAGGAGGGAATGACCGGAAGATGTCAGAAGACACTCCAAAGGCCCAGTGGCAGCTGCGGGTGAGGGGCTGAGGAGACACCACCATTAGAGTACCGGGACATACAGGCTCAGGACGAGTCGGCAGATACGATAGCCCATAGCCCCTGCCCACTTAGCAACCAACTTCATTCAAACGCCAGAACTCCATACTTGACCTAGTCCTGCCTGCCAAGGGACAGTAGTGTATGCTACCCAGACACCTCCTGAGTAAGTGAATCCGTTGGGTCCCGGAGGGTGAGCTCTTGAAGTGGACCATGGGGAAAGTCCCCTGGAAGAAGGGGTATATTGCCCTGAGCACGGGGGGCACTGGTCATCAGACGGATGATAACGACGAAACAGAAGAGACTGGGAAGGGTGCTACTCCCTTGAGGCATTCTCTAGCAAACATCATGCAGGCCATCACTGCCTCAAGGGAGGCACTGGAGATGAAAATTGTCGCGATTGGAACAGATCTCAGTCTGCTGAAAGACGATCATCGGAAGCTCAAGAAACGTGTCGTACTCACCGAAAAAGCACTCACTGACATTTTGGAGGTGGTGTCTACTCTGCAGAAATCACTTAACGTGGTGGAAGCCAAGAACAAGGTCCTAGAGGTACAGGCAGAGGACAGTGAGGGAAGATCCTGCAGAAACAACCTATAAATCGTGGGAGTTTCGGAGTGGGAGAACGGTACGGATGTGGGGCGATTCCTCAATACTGGCTCAAAGCTTAGGTTGTCCCAGAGGGGCTTTCCCCCTTGTACGCCCTGTAAAGAGCTCATAGGATCCCAGTTAGACCACCCAAGTCTGGAGCCCCCACTTGGCCAATTGTGGCATGGCTCCTCTACTTCAGGGATAGGGACGATATCCTTTGGCAAGCCTGCCAAAACAAGACCTGCAGATGGGTAACAACAAGGTGATGATCTTCCCAGACTTCACCAGAGAAGTGCAACATCAGTGGGCGTCCTTCCTGGCCCTCTAGCAAAAGCTTCAGAAATTGCAGATGGATAGATGTTCCAAGCACACTCCTGGTGACTGATTCATCAGGAGTACAGTTCTTCAATACCCCACAAGAGGCATGGGAATGGCTAGATTCCCACCAGGGCCATGAGCAATGCAATCCATCACCCGACCTGACGCAGCAAAGCATGAACAAGAGCAAGCACTCGACTAGAGACCTCTCTCCCAAGGAGCGGCGCTTAGAGCTACGCAAAGCACTGCAGGCAATTGCGGAACTTAGCCATGGGGATACCAGCCCTGGCTTGAGTAAAAACTGTCTCAACATGGACAGATTGAAAAGTTCATTGTAAGTTAGTGGGAACGAGGACTCAGAGACCGAATTGCCAGAAGTCACACCTCAAACAGTGGACAATATCGCCTAGGAGGGGGGACCCATGATGTTCCTCAGACGACTTCAGAGAAGGTGAGTGTGAGTCACGCAAGGAGGCTGGCTTGGAGGCAGACGAGCAGTGGCATGGAGACTGGGCCTGCCGACTAAGTCATGATGTTGGGGGTGTGGCCTGGAGGTGTTCTGGGCCTGGGAGGGTCATCTACATAACCCCACCTTTACCAAGAAACTTTCTAGTATTGAAATAAAGTTTGGATGGGAACTTTTGGACTTCACTCTTTTGGCAGGTTCACCCCTAAACTTTTTGCTTTTAAATTTGACCTGATGTTAGTTGTTTTGGGCTTCTGCACACTTTAGCCCAGTATCCCAGTGTAAAGTGTGTGTGCAGCCTGAGTGCATGTGGTGAGGTTGGCCTGCCCTCCCATAGGAATGCATGGGGGAGATGAGTGTCCATGGTAGTTCCTGATGTGAGAGGAGTGCAGGGGCAAGTTTGGTATGTGCGAACTCGTGAGAATAAATGCTGCACAATGGTGTGCGCAGATTTATTGTGTCTAGTGGAGAAGTGCCACTTCTAGAAGTTGGCATGTCTGTGTGCAGTGAATGTGAATTGGCTGTCTGGATTGTGATTGACATGAGCTGGCTGGTGTGTCTGGCTCCAGGAGTCAGGATGGGTCTGCCCGGTGGTGAATAGGGAGACCTGCATGTAGATGGGAGGGAGGAGTTGCACATGGGACCTGAATAGGGCTGTGCCTTCCCTACACAATGCTGGCTCCGCCCCCTGTGGTGCGTTACATGTCCCTAGCCTGTCCTGTGAATAGGGAGAGGGGCTGAGCAAAACAAAGTGCTTGTAACTGGTTCTCCCCTTGCCCTACAGCTTGAGACAAAGGAAAATGTGCATATAAGAAGGGTCTGTGACCCCATGTAAAAGTTTGTTCTCTCTGATCCTAACTTTAGGGGGGCCTGCTGCTGCTGGGCACCAGGAGGACCGCCACTGGGGACTGCCTCCTTGCTGGAGGGCCCTGTGAGCTGGACCCTGGGCCCAGACTTTGCCCCCCCTGCACTCTGCAATACTTTCCTCTGTATGATTATGTGCTGCTGCAACTGGGAACAGTTCATTTTTCACTCTGAAGAAGCGCTGGATCTTCCTTTCCTGAGGAGCACTTTATTCTGGTGCTGAGAGGAGCAGGGCTCCTATTCTTAACTTGTAGCACAGAACTACGGTCCTTTGCCAAGAGGGAGTCTACCCCCCGATGTGAGGATCTCCCTTCCTCTGTTCCTACTTGAGCGGGAGCCCACCCCGCGAATTTACCATGTTAATATCCCTAGCGGGTTCCCACCCCTCCAGGGACTTTGTGCTTTGTTGTCTATTTTATATATATCCCCAGCAGTTGCCCACCCAGCATTATGGCCGCCGTGACTACTTTTAATTAAATCTCGAGGGTGCCTACCCCTCGTCTTGCCCCACGTAAGAATGGCCGCTGGCCCGGGCTAAGCCAGGAAGTCAGGCAACACCGCCAAAGACATGGGATGGACCGCCAGCAGAGACAGGAAGCGGACGGCAGCCGAAGCCGAGCTCCTGTGCAAGGAAGTGAGGCAGGGAGCTAGCGTATGAGCAGTGGGGCTTCCGTGCTATGGGAGAGCCCCTCATGCTGCCGAGCCTGGGCTGCCGCAAGCGAAGATGAAGTCAGGAAGCAGACCGGAGCCTACCCCGCTCTCCTGCACTGCTGATGGACAGCCATCGTCTCTTCCCGGGGCTCCCAAGAGTGAGGGAGTGCCCCAGACTGCCTGCGGGTCAAGGCAGAAGTGACCCGGAGCTCCGCTGGTGCCATAGCTAGGTCCCGGTCCCGAGGCGAGGGACCGGGTGAAGGGAGGATTGCTGTGGCGCTGAACTCCCCTAAGTACTGAGAGTTCCACAAGTGCTGCACAAACCACCGGTGAAGCGGAGGGGGCTCGAGGCACATTGTCGGTGCCTGCCCCCGCCGCATGCTGCCTGCAGGTCGAGGAGAACACCAAAGGTGAAGATGAGTGCCGGAGAGCCCCCGTAGTCAGTCTGGTGAGTGGGGCTCTGAGTGAGTGAGTGAGTGAGTGAGTGAGGTACTAGGGTGGTGTGTCGGGCACACTTTCCGTGCCCGCTCCCGTGACTGGGAGCTCATTTCTCCATCCCGCTGCCCCGCTGGACAGTGGACAGAGGCAACGTTTGGGGGCATATTTGTCTGAGAGCCCATGTGATCCACCTGGGGACATCCATTTAAAGAGGCAACCAGGAATCCCTTTTCTAACAGGAACTAGTTTGTGTGTACCTGCCCTGGGGAGAGGGAGTTGGGAGGTTAATTTTTTCAGGGATTGTCATATCAGACCAGGTGTGTCGCTCTAAGGTAAATCACTAGGGAAATGACCCGCTTCAGTGTTTTTCTTGGAATGTCCTGGGAATGCACACTAAACTGCGCCGCCATAAAATTTATGCATACCTGATCAGGAGGGGGGGGTGCAAATTGTTCTGCTATAAGAAACCAACTCAACAGCAACGTTGATGGAGGGGGCAAGTGTTTTATGGGAAACATCCTTTTCCATTCAGCCATTACAACGCGTAAGGTTGCATTGTGGTTTTAACAAACCAAGTCATTACGTTGACTTGCACTGAAGGGCACTCTAGACTAAGGAATAGTATGAATTACTATTCCAGCACCTTCCCTCATATACGTGGACTGGAGTTGGAATAATAATTCACCCTATTCCAAGCCCAGGGCCCTCAAACTCAAGTCGATGTAACAACTTGTGTTGTCAAAACTGTGATGTAAAATACCACTTGTGTTGGTATGCGTGGTATCATCATACATTTGTGTTTTATACCAGCTACTCAACCTTCGCCAGGGTGGTCTTGATTTGTGTGAGGGCGGGGGTGCCCCATTCAATGCACTAGACAGATAATAGACCGTGAGGGGAGGTTTGTGGTCGTCTCTTGATGATTAGATGCCAGGGACATTGTACTTGGTTGTTTGTATGCACCTAATACGGAGCAACCTGCATTCCTGTTGCAACTTTCGTAGACACTGTTCTCAGATCTGATGGGCTGAGTGCGACTGGGTGGTGATTTTAATTGTGTAACTGATATTGGGTTGGACCGCTCTCATCCTCCACTCCCTGATGCTCTCATACATGAAATAGCAGGGGCCTGCCGACACTGGCAGCAGAGATGGGGGCTGATAGATCTGTGGAGGTCCCAGCACCCTGGGGATAGGGACTACTACTTTTTCTCAGTAATGCATTAGCTCCATGTTCGCTTAAATGCTATACTCTGTTCTCCAGATACACACGGGGGAGTTTGATCTAGCGAATACCTCGCCAGAACAGTCTCAGACCATAACCCAGTAATATTGAGCCTGAAACTGACCCATGAAAGGCTCAAAATCCAGGTCTTCCACGCAGCAGTGGGCACCGCTATTGGTCAATATTCTTTAGAAAATGCGAATACGGCAACACACCCGCTTATAGAATGGGACGCCTTTCAATCTATCATCAGGGGGCATTGCATTTTGGAGATGGTGGGTGGCACAGAAGGTCCTCTTGTAAGACATACAGGTGGCAGAGCAGTGACTCTGCCACCTGCATGTTTGAGAGAGAAAAAACATAAAGGGTAGATAAACATGGGAGCATCTAGAGGCTAAAGAAACAATGGCAACCCAGATTGAGCGATTGCATTGCTTCAATTACAAAACTATACAACCTAAGCCCACACAGGGAGGGACAAGTCCTGGGCTCTCCTGGCTAGAAGGGGGACAGTGATACTGGAGCTCAAAGGGCAGGAGTGCGAGACACATTATAGGCAGCAGGACATTAACACCCAGTTCCTGAACTACTACATCGACTTATATCAGAGTAGACTGGCCCAGACGAATGAGGGTTTAGATGAGTTTATAGGAGATGTGGAGCTTTGTGGATTAGACAGGAGGCAGCAATTAACCTAGGGAGAGACAAAGAGATCAGCTAGGTGAGAGGGGTCATTAAGTGCATGTCAAGAAATAAGACGCCAGGGACAGATGGGCTACCAGCTGAGTTTTACTTGACGTACACCAAAATACTGGCTCCTAGTCTGTTGGCTCTATATAATCGGGCGAGACAGGAAGGGCAATTGCCTGGATCAACAAGAGAGGCTGTAATTATCCTGCTGCTCATGCCAGCAAAACAGAATACCGGCCACTCTCCATGCGTAACATAAGTCGGATACTGGCTTCCCGCTTCCTTCTGCATATGTTGACGCTGATACAGGCTTTATCCCCACCAGAAACACGTTGAATAATGTTAGACCTCTCCTACATGTGTTAGAGGCAGACACCTACCAGAATGGCAAAGCATCTGTTTTCGCAGTTGATATTGAAAAGGCATTTGAAAGCCTCAAATGGACTTACTTATTCCTCATCATGCGGAAATTTGGGCTGGGAGCTGAGTTTGTAGAATGGATGGCCTTCCTGTACAAGGACTCTACTGCCAGGGTCAAGACGGGGATTGATATCAGATGCCTGTACAGTGAGGCGAGGAACAAGACAGGGATGCCCGCTGTCGGCATTACTGTTTTGTGCTGATGATGGAGCCCAAAGCAGCCCGTGCTAGATCGGGCCTACACTATCAAGGCCTGGCGGTGTCAGGACATGTCCAACAAGTATTGCTCAATGCTGACAACTTACTGATGTTCCTAGCCAACTTAAGAGAGACATTGCGTGGGCTAAGGAGCCCCTGCATGCCCTGGGAAAAAATGACAGGGCTCAGGGTAAATTGGGCGAAATTGTGCCTCTTCCCGACTGGGACGAACAGAGTGGAGCCACAAGCAACTAAGATTAGAGGCCTGGGGAGGGAGAGTGGGAATATTCACCATAGGAGATCTGTACGAAGAGAGTGCTATGATCCCATTTAATGATTTCCGGGAGATGTACAACTTGCCGAGGGAAGATTTTCTCCTACACTCAGCTCTCACGTCAGCCATATGAAAACACTGGCAAGAGGGACTTTCAGAATCCCAGACATCAGCAGTCTGTCAATACGTAGTGACAGCAGCAGAAACCTTTAAGGCAGTCACTTGCCTCAACATACGCCTAACACATGAAATGCTACATCCCATGACTGAATTACATCTCAAATGGGAGGTAGATCTGGGAAAAACTGTAGCCGAAAAACCCTGGGGGGGAGCTGGCGGAGAGAGCTTGGAAGAGCACCAGGAATGCTAGATTCCAACTAGTGCACTTCTATGTCTTGCACAGGGTGTATCTTACCCCCAGGCAAGATTAGCGACTACTTTGACACACAATCAGCTGCGTGTCCCCTCTGCAATCTGGAGGGAGCAGAATTTCTCCATATGTTCTGAGATTGTCCAAACCTGGCAGCTTCTGGGAAGGGGTGTCCACAGTCTGCTGCACTGGTTCCCCAACACAGCCAGGAACAAGGTCACAAGTATTTATTTGGATCTGGGACTAGTACTGGCTAAAAGGGATATCACTAGTCACTTGAAGGTGCGGGGAGGCCCTAATATAACCAGATGGATGAGAGAATTTGAAAAATGGGTAGATTGGGAGGGAACAGTCAGAAACCCAATAGCAAAGAGGATAGGGAGCAAGAAAACTTGGAAACAGCAAGGGCATGGATAGCATTGGTGGAGCTCCTAAAACATGCGGATGAGGAAAGGGATGACAGCCTGGTAGAGGAGGCCCCTGACAACTGTGACTAACCCCCACACACTGACACTGAATCCAGTTGTTTGCAGAACATTATTCTGGGCGTACCACCTTGATTGCCCCCCAACCCAGTGCTTGCCTAGGGGGAGGACAGGGAGAGGGGCTAGTCGTGGGAGGGTAGGAGTTGAAGGAAGAACACACGAACTGACAGAATCGAACTTTGTGGTTTAATAAAACCTTTATTATGCTGTTATCATGTACGGGGTTCCGGGATTAGGCATTGGACCTTTGAAATGTTTCTTTTTTTATTTAATTTCACAACTGGGAGTAATGAGCAACTGTGACAAAAGTTCTCACCTCTTTCTCTTATTTTTCTTATTTTTGCTTTTCAACTATAGTAACTGTATTCTGCATTTCATTATTGTACGCCTGCTTAAAATTCAATAACATCTGTTTAAAAAACATATGTATATACGTACCCCAATTTTATGACCTCAGAGGGAAGGGGTAGAAAGGGCAAGCAAAGAGTCAGACACTCACCCTGAAAAATGTCACTGCTCCATCCAGCATCTCCTTGAATATGCTTTGTTTGCCCTAAGTTGGCAGGGCAATCCAAGATGTGGGTCCCTTGCTCACTTTGCCACTGGCTTCAAGCTAGCCTGGATGATGAGGGGTGTTCCGCCGAAACAGGTCCCAGGATGCTTGTTTCCAGTCCAGGAAAAACCTGGCTTGGCAGTTCAGGCTTGACTGTCCCTAAGAGGCACAGGGTCAAGGATTTGCATATAGCTGGGGTTGAACTGGGGAGGCAAAGTGAGCTACAGAACAATGTTGCATTCTACCCAGATCTGTGACTGGAGGTGAGTGACTGAAACAGTTCAGGGTTCCGTCCATCATCTCCTTGTATTTGCTTTGTTTGCCCTAGGTTGGCTGGGTATGCCCAGACGTGGGTCCCTTACTCACTTTGCTACTGGATTCAAGATTGCCTGGCTGATAAGGGGTGTTACCCCCAAACCGCTCCCAGGATGCTTGTTTCTGGTCCTTGGAAGACCTGGCTGGGCAGTTAGGGCTTCACTGTTCCCATGAGAAAAAGGGTCAAGACTGATTTTCATATAGCTGAGTCTGAACTGGGGAGGCAAAGTGAGCTAAAGAACGATGATGGATTCAACCCAGGTCTGTGACCGGGGATGAGTGTCTGAAACGTTTCAGCGTTCCATCCGTCATCTCCTTGTGTTTACTAGCTCATGCTATAGGCTGATGGTTGAAATTTGTTTTGTTTATGACAGATAATAAACTTGACTATTAAATTCAAGTTAGATTAATGTTGCTTTGATGATATTAATCACTAAGATATATAATAAAATGTGTGCACATTTGGAAAAGTTCATTTCATTTTAAAGATTGCAAAAAAGACTGCAATTCTGAATGTTGTTTAAAGTATTATACTATATCACAAAAATATTTTTAATGCTCAAATTAGTAACAAATCTTTGAGTTCCAAAAACTAAAGACTATTAAACCTTTCGTGCAGGGAGATCAAGAGTTTTTTGTTTGTTGAAGTCAAGTTCATGACAACAGAACATGACAAGGAGCTGTGGTAACACTGTTGTGGAAGAAGGAACTTTCTGCTATGATACTGAGGGCTAGATTTATAAAAGTTTTGTATCACCCTCACCCTTGATGTGTCAAAATGCTGCTCTTCCAGCGGGGGGGAGGGGGTAATGAGTGGAAATATCTTTCTTTCTCCTTGCTTTGTCCTCTTCCTGTGTGTTCTGCATTCTGCAGCACACATAGAAAGAGGAAAGAGGAAAAAGCCTCGGAGCATTGTTTTTGGGCAGGAAGGAGTGAGTGCTTTTCTACACAAAACAACCCTGCGGGGTTCCATTTAATGTTGAATATGGCACTCTCCCTTTCATGCACTCTCACTATTAAAATAAACCAGGTGCTGATCCCAAGATATATTCCAACTACTGCCCCATTTCTCTGTTGCCAATGTTTTCAAAGATTTTGGAGAGGCATATTAATATCCACCTTACCTCCCACATCAAGGCCACAGGCTTCTTACATCTGTCTCAATCTGGGTTTCGTACCCATTTTTCTACAGAAACCACCCTTTTGGGGGTCACTGAGAACTTGCGCTCCCGCCTCGATCAGGGTGATACCTTTGAGCTTATTCTTTTAGATTTAAGCGCCGCATTTGACACGGTTTCACACCATATTCTTTTGAAAACATTGAAGATGGCCGGGGGGACTGGCTCTGCATTGGCCTGGCTCTCTTCCTTTCTGAGCGGTCGCTCATTCCAGGTCTTTTCTTTCAACTCCGTCTCCTCTGTTCGATCGTCTGTGCATGGGGTGCACCAGGGGTCCTCACTGAGCCCTATGCTCTTTAACATCTATGTGAGGCCCCTGGCAAGCATTTACTCATACGCAGACGACACTCAAGTCATCTTCTCCCTTTTCCCGGCTAAGGCGTGTGCCCCGTCTGTTCTCAAACTAGGGCTTAGCCGAGTGGTGGAGTGGATGCAGACCAATCTCCTAAAATTGAATGGAGACAAGACAGAGGTAGTCATCCTAGGCAAACACAAACATCTCTTGGGCCCAGGTACGGAATCTTGGCTTTGTTTTGGATGAGTCACTAACTATGCGGCACCAAGTAGTCAAAGTGGCAGCCCCCTGTTTTTCCATTCTAGGGTGGCTTCGTAAAATCCTCTGGATGCTCCCAGACTCGACAAGGCGTACTGTAGTCCAGGCTTTAGTCATCTCGCGCCTGGACTACGGCAACCTACTTTACCTTGGAGCTACGGCGGAATCTCAAAGGAAACTCGGCCGCTCATCTACTTTGCAAAGTTCCTTGGCGATCCCCTATCTCCCCTTATCTTAAGGATCGGCATTGGCTCCGCATTGAAAGCAGAATCAAGTTTAAGGCCCTCTGCTTCTTGCATAAGATCAAGCAGGGGATAGCCCCAGCCTACCTCCAGTCTCTTGTCCATCCTTACTCTCCCCCCCTGCCTCCTCAGATCCTCGTTTCAAGGGAATTTTTCTATTCCACGTTTTAAACTGGCAAGAATGGGCGGTCGCTCTTTCGCTTGTCTTGCCCCCAAACTGTGGAATTCTCTTCCTGCCCCACTAAAACTCGAGCCTTCCCTTATGAAATTTCGTAAAGAGCTTAAAACCTTGCTTTTCCCTCAGTGATGATTGCCTGACCCTTCCATTACTAACTTTTTGCTGCGACGGGAGACCCCATGTGGGTAGCTGTGCGCATTATAAATTTAGTTACAATACAATAAAATAAAATGCAGCACATCCTATTGCGTTGCTTGAAATGCTGCAAAATATGACCGAGCCAAAAGCCTGACTGCATCTCTGAGTTCACAGCTTGTCTTCGATTCATCTTGTTGGAATAGCCTGTGCTTTAGAATGGGTTAGTTGGTCATCCTTTGGAGTTTATTGGGTTACTTCCATAACTTCTGAAAAACAACATAAGACTGTAACTGAGACCACAAGAATAACATCACAAGCATGACTACACAATCACTCTGTTATTTCTCCATTCGTAAGTATACAATCGGTATCTTTTGGCCTTATATGGAAAGAGTCTTATTACGGGCCCAAGGGTTCAAAGCATTACAGCAATCTTCCACCCTTTAGTTCCATAAATTTGATGCTAGAGCATTGTCTCTTAATGTTGCTATGTCCATTTGGTGTCTTGTTTCCTGTGTCTGTTCCTCGCATAGCATTAACTTTAACTGTGTGCTTAATTCAAGGTTCACATGCATGAGCGCTGTTGTTACTTACCTGTTTGCCATTTGATTCTTTTCTGTAATCTTAACTTGTCTTTTTTCAGGTTGAAGTAAGGTGGAGACAGTCAGGTCAGTGAAGGTTTCCCCTAATGGGTCCTTCATTGACAGTTGTCTCAAGTGAAAGCATGGTTTGTTGCTTGGGTGTGGTTTAAATAGGGCCAATCCAAAGATGGTCATTGAGATTTTACCAATATCTCCTGAGATCTCTGCAAAAAGCAGCAGCACAGCAGAAATTAAGACAGAATGATTTCCCCAGCCTCTTCAATCAATGAAGACAGTATTTCCCTGCTGGGGGCATAGGAAGGGCACACATTGGCAGCAAGATTGTCATAGTTTCTGCCCTGATCACTTCCCTTTTTTCTTACTGATACTTGTATTTACTGACTCTGAATGTGTCCTGGGCTCTACTTACCAGGCACAGGGTCAGAGGTCTGCTTAAAAGGTATGTAGAAATTGGTGTGATTACAATTGGTTCAGACAACATACCTGTAAGTCCCTAGTAGTAAGGATACTCCAGAGGATTTAAGGCACTTACGTGTGAAATGCTGTAGTGTCTGCTGTCATTTTAAAGTCGGCCCTGTTGTGCAGACTGATTTTAAAATAAAACTATGTCCAAATTTGACTTTGGAATTAAATGTACTTCCAAAGTCTAAAGCTACCTTTGTATTACATATAAGTCAAACATAAGGTCTGCCCTAGGTGCCTCAAAGGTAGGCTGCCTTGTAATTGAAAACAGGGATAATATAAAATATGTTTGATATGTCCTGGTGATGGAAACACTGTCAATTTAATTTCTCCCAATGCATTTTTGCTGGCAGCATAGGCTAACATGGGAAGGCTTTATTGAACTTTAATAAAGTATGACGTTTGACAGGAGTGAGAAAGAACATTAATTCCAAGTATCAAACTAATAATTATGATAAATTCAACAATTTGCCACGGTCAGATTTATTATAACTATTGTAGGCAAGTAGTTTTAGATCTTACTTTCCTGAAGTTACCTAAGATAGTCCTGTAGCAGCCTCTTCTGATTGGCAGGACTTTGACAGGCTGTGCCAAGCAGCTCCTGATTAGGAGTGCAATGGCATGGCCTGAAATAAGGAGCCCATCTTGTGGAGGAGTTCTGCTGGCTGCAGTTGCCAGAACAGTAGGGGGGCTGGGTTGTCAAACTGATATTCAAAGGGAGAAGCTCAGATAATACAGGAACCAGACCCACCCCTAATTTCTGCACCTGCAAGACAGATGGGATTCTCTCTAATTCAATAAGAAGAGAGGCTGGCAGGGGAGCGAAGGCAAAAGTTAGTCACACCTGTGGGTGGGTTAGCCAAGCCTGAACTCCGATGAGAGATTTTCTCGATTTTTGATTTGGACTGCGATATGCATTCTGGGACAAAAACATGCCACACTTCTAGGGAATGTCATCAAGGAGGGTGGTCCCTTCAACCCCTTTGGGTAGGGGTGGCCCCCTTCTGGCCAGCCCAGAAGCTGGAAAAAATATGGGAAAGCTGCACAGTGTCTCAGATCCCTACTTGAGAATATTAGAAGAAAATACACTTATCTGAGGAAAGATTCTACTGCACAAGATAGAACTGCACTCATAAGGACTTCCCCTGCTGCCCTAACAAGGCAGCACAAAGATAGGACTTTGTCTGGCTTCAAAGATCAAGAAGTGAACTTCCTGATCAGCAACAGGAAGAAGTGTGCACGAAGAAGTCACCTGCATCATTTACAACAAGGACAAGCCTCAATGACCAGTTTCCTCTTGACTTGACTATATTTAACCATTTGCATTGTGGAAATTGTAATCCCAAATCCCCAAGAGGCAACACAGAGCTACTGGACCCTTGGCTGGTTTTGTGGGCCCTCAAAGTTACTCAAGAGACCTTCCAGGAGAAGCTCTGGAAGATTGGAAATGGCAATGGTAAACCGCGACTCAACCTGACTTGTAGGTTTGCCCTGCTAAAATCTCCGGAGCTCTTTAACATCGACGATGAAGACAAAGACCTCCACGACTTACCGAGGCATCATGCTGCAGCAGGCCCCTGCTGTCGAGCTGAAAGCTGGATTGTCGTAGATGATTGATCGATGTTGAGACGCAAAGCTCCCAAAGAATTAAAGCTCCCAAAAAATTGGCTAAGTGCAAAAGTAAAAACTAGACCACACCCAACCACTCAACATATCTGACCTGTCCTCCATCACGGTCAGCCTGAAACTTTGACTTGGTCCCGGTCCCGAACAACCAGATAGTTGCGGTTGCTGCTTTTTGCACTAAGGTGCTAGAAAGCACATCTAGATATTTAGGGCTTGATTTAGACAGATCTTGATGGATCTGGTCCCTTGGTCACTTTTCCAATAGTTTTTCTGCCACCTCCTTGGTGGTCAGCTACCGCTATTTAGATGTTGGTGGGTCTATGGACAATAGTCCATACGAGTGCTGCTGTCCCCGCCAGAATTGTCCTTCCGTGTTAATTGTGTCATAGGCAAAAGTGCCTATTAGATAGAGTCCAGCAAAGATTACCTGTGGCCAAATCACAATGTGGATTTCCATCGAGGAAACTGTGGTGGGTACACTTCCAAACTTGAGTTGGAGGTATTGGAGGAAATGTGGTAGAAACTGACCTTTTTTTCTGTTTTCCACTTGTGTTGCCATCTTGAACCCCATTGTCCATGTATTTCCTTTGATGCTACTACTTGTTCACAATACTAATCAAGTCTGTTGTCAGCAAAATCTATGGTAAGCTTCTTTTTCACTTCTTTCATACTGAATCATGAGTTAACATTTGCATGGGCTTTGTGCATTTATAAATTGCTGTTACATGCATTGTTCCTTATGTGTAATGTATAAGTGTTCCTTTTACAATGCATCAAGGTACAATAAACACACCTTTATTGACACTTTAAAAAACATTTGTTTGTTGTGGTGGTTGTGGGCGTTTTACTTGTGCTGCCTGTGGATGTACATTTGATAGTGTGTGTATGTTGTTTGTGTGCTATGCTATATGTAATAAAAGTGGCATAATATATTACCTACATGTATTTTTTAAGACAACAAAACATATATATGCAGTGAAACACTAATAAGTAGCACTTACCAGTCTCCACTCCACAAGGGACTCACTCCAACAGGAATACGCCACTAGGACAATGCCAGCACAATGGAGCCATCGTGACAGTGACAGAGTACTGATACCCAGCAGAGGATTCCGCTGCGTCAACTTAGGTGTTCACTCAGATGCAGAAAACAGTCTGTTGATGCGGATGACGGTTACAGCCAGCTTATGTCTAAATACAGTGGTCTGGACTGTCAACTAGATGGACTACTTGTAACTACCACAACGGATGGACGAGATCTAAATCAGGCCCCTAATCTTTAAAAAATGATATCTCTGGGCCCCTAGATTGGGTTTTTGTAGTTTTATCAATAAAACTTTTTCTCTATTTTTATAAAATGGTGTTGATTTTATTGTGTTTTGTGTCTTATTTATTTACTGTTTAGGTAATATCAAATGTTTTGCACACCTGTCACCTAAAGATAAGCCTGACAGCTCATCAGCAAACCTACAAATTGTTAATGTTTTGAGACTTCACTGGACCTGATTTGTGATTGTGGTGTTATTTCTAGCTATAGATACTTACCTACATCTACTAATAAACCAACTTCTAACATTGGCCAAATCAAAACATGACAGCAAAACAAACACAATAGTAAACTAATGGTGCCAAAAGTGAAGTAAACCAGACAGCACCAGTGTTGAGATCAAGTACAGAGTTGGTTGTTTGTGGATGTGGAACATATTCTTGGCCAATAGTGCTGGGGGAGTTTAGATACCTTAGAAAACTGTCAACCTGGAGCCCTGTTACATGGATAATGGAGGGCAAGGAGAAAAAGTAGGCCTAAACTTGTTCCTGTTTTGGGCACAAGTCATATTCTAGGCTTTTTCTTCTTTCTGTGTGTGCTGCAGAATGAAGTACACTTAGCAAGTTGAAACACCAAGGCAAAATAAAGAAGATTTCTCCTTGTAGAATTGGCCCGGGAAGGAGTAGTATTTTAGGGCATACACCGCTATACCAGTTTTTGTACATCTAGAAATGCTTTAGATTCCATGGATTTGAGGGTACACCCATGCTCCAGCGATGGAGCACTTTTCCAAGGTAGAGTAAAGCAAGGTAGCAACTTACACTGCCTTGTGTTACTCAAGATTAATGAAACAATGCAGACCTACACAAGATGGTCTTGCATTGTTTCGTAATTGTAACCTAGATACTGCTTTGCTCTTGCATCACCTTGTATGCAAGAGCAGTGATGTCATCAGTGATATAATTTGAGATGTCATCAGTGATGTCACTGACAATGTCATGAGTGATGTAATATGTGATGCCATCAGCAGTGCATTGCGGGGCGCGAGTTATAGTTAGCTCAACTAACCTTAACAGCCAAATTTCTCTGGTTTTGTATGAGTGAAATGTCAGCCTAACTATAACGTCCTTGAAACCTGTGCTTTTATTCAGGGTATTTCTAAGGGTTTTAAAATAGTAATCCCTAACTATAACATAACTGAAACCTATGTTTTTTTTCAATTTATTTCCAATGTTTTTTAAATGCTAATTTTTAACTATGCCTACATAGGTAGGACATGTGCAGAAAGAGGAGGAAAGGTGCAGAAAGAAGCAAGAGAAGTACAGATAGATGTGAGGCAGGTGTAGAAAGAGGAAAAAAGGTGCAGAAAGTAGCAAGATATGTGCAGAAAGAATCAACAGAGGTGCAAAAAGAAGCCTAATTTGTCTGTACTTAGGACAGACTCATACAAAGTTGCCTTATCAATAATCCTTCTCCCGAGGTGTCTTAAACCTCACTTTTCTCTTGAAGGTTCATTACTAATCGACTCCTCAAAATGTTAGGTCTACCAAATATATACCAGCAATTCTAAGCATTTCACAGTTGTAAGTCTGACCAAGTTTGCGATGGTATGCATGCATGTCCGTGGTTTTACCTAATGACATGTTAATTGAAAATAAACATACAAATATTTAATACCTGTGTTTCAAACAGCATACTCTGTAATTTTTTTGACAAAAGGTATGCATTACTTTTTGCTCACAATACAGGTCACATGGGTATTCAATAGTATATTTGAGGGGCTCTATAACTCATATATACATAAGACATGTTTGCCTGTGCATACCGCATGTAAGAATACAGGTACAAGTAGATATATACCTCAGTCACAAGAGTACGCAGACTTGACAGTTTGTAATTATCATTTGAGTATAGAAAGAGCAAGAGAAGTTCAGAAAGACGCAAGAAAGTTGCAGAAACAGGCAAAAGAGGTGCAGAAAGAGGGAACAGGTAGGCAGACAGAGGAAAGAGAGGTGCAAAAAGAGGGAAGAGGGGTACAGAAAGAGGCAAGAGGGGTATAGAAATTTGAAAGAGAAGTGCACACGTAAGCAAGAGCAGTGCAGAAAGAACAAACTGAGGTGTAGAAAAAGGCAAGAGGGGTACAAAAATGTGCAAGCGAGGTACAGAAAGAAGCAAAAGCATTGCAAAAAGAAACAGAAGAGGTAAAAAAAGAACCAAGAGGGCCACAGAAAGAGGCAAAAGAAGTGCAGTACTAAGCAAAAGAGGTGCAGAAAGAGGTAAGAGGGGTGCAGAAAGTAGCAAATATGGTGCAAAAAGATGCAACAGGGGTAAAGAAAGAGGCAAGAGAAGTATAGAAGGAAGTAACATAGGTGCTGAAAGAGGCACACAATGTGCAGAAAGAGGCAAGAGAGTTGCAGAAAGTGGCAAGTGAAATGCAGAAAAAAAGCAACAGAGGTACAGAAGGAGGCAAGAGAACTGCAGAAATAGGAAGGAGAGTTGCAGAAACAGGCAACATAGCTGCAGAAAAAGAAAAGGGAATGGGGTGCAGAAATAAACAAGACAGGAGCTGAAAGAGGGAAGTAGGGTGCAGATATAGGCAAGAGGGGTGCAGAAACAGCAAGAGACGTATAGAAAAAAGCAAGAGAGGTACAGAAAGAGGGAACAGGGGTGCAGCCAGAGGCACGGGAGGTAAAGAAAGAACCAACAGAAGTGCATACAGTAGCATCAGAGGTGCATAAAGTGGCAAGAGGGATACAGAAAGAGGCAAGAGAAGTGCAGAAATAAGCAACAGACGTGCAGAAAGATCCAAGAGAAATGCAGAAAAAGCAGAAGGGGAGAAGAAAGAAGCAAGAGAAGTGCTGATAAACGCAACAGAGGTGCAGGAGAGGTGCAAAAAGAGAAAATGGTACAAACAGAGGCTAGAGAAGTGCAGAAGAAAGCAACAGAATTGTAGAAAGAGGCAGGAAAAGTGCATGGAAGAGGCAGGAGAGTTGCAGAATCAAGCAAAAGAGATGCAGAAAGAGGGAACAGAGGAGCAGACATAGGCAAGGGAGGTAAAGAAAGATCCAATAGAGGTGCAGAAAGAGGCAAAAGGGGTGCAGAAATGTGCAGGAGAGAAGCAGACAGAAGCAAAAGTGGTGCAGAAATAACCAATCTAGGTGCAGAAATAGGTGAGAGGGGTGTAGGAAAAGGTAAGAAAAGAGCATAAAGAGGCAAGAAAGGTGCAGAAAGAGGCCAAGGGGTGCAGCAAAAAGCAACAGTGGTGTAGAAAGAAGCAGGTGAAGTGTATAAAGAATCAACAGAGTTGCAGAAAGAGTCGAGATGGGTGCAGAAAGAGGCAATAGAAGTATAAAAGGGAGCAGCAGAGATACAGAAAGAGGCAAGAAAAGCAACTATTTAAAAGTCCTGGTATATTTCAAGTTTTTCTGATCTGCAGAGACCTGCCCCCTGGCCCACAGGAGCGGCCCAGGTGCATGTGCCTCATCCGGCATGGCTTTTCTCCTGACACGGCGGTAGGTGGAGCCCCAAACTGTGCTTTGCCCACCTGCTAGTGACACCCCCCTCTCCTGACATATAGAAGAGTGGAGTTGAGAGTGTGATCACAGTGAAGGCAGTTGGTAGGGTACAGCTAGCAGAGCTGGGTGGGCTGGAGGTAGCTGGCTCAGCCTGGCTCAGTTGCAGGCGGTACACAACTGAGGGAGTGGGGTTTGGGGCTGGAGCTTACTGATGCCGATGGGCTAGGCGTGGCTTGTAGGCAAGGACTTGGCCATTTTATAGTTTTCTTGAGCACACAGACATTTTTGAGGGGTCAAAGTGGGGGCATAGAAGCCCTAGGAAGCTGGTGACTTTGCTGCATTAGGCATCATAGGCCAGGAGACCCTCCAGAGAATACTGAGAGGAGGTCACTGCAATAGCCAATTACAGAAGAGTGCAGAGGCTGATTCTCAATTTTAGTTGTAGTTTATCTGCATGCCTGGTGTCCAGGGTTGCATTTCCTAGGAAGTGAGGGTTGATTCCCTGAAACTGGTAAGGAAGCATTGCATCCTTGTTTCCTTACGCCTCAGAGCTTTTAGAGCAGGAACTTTTAGTATTCAGTTACACTCAAATACTCAATTACTTTTTGGGGAATTGATATTGACTCTGAAACTGTATTGAAACTGCAACTGTTACTGCAGTAGAAAGAAATAAAGTAAGAAAAAAGAAATAAAGAATTAATAGAATCATTAGGAAGTTCAGAATAAAGGATAAGTTTAAGGCCAAGAGGGTCAAGGAAGTAAAATTTGCTCTAATAACCTCCCAAATAATATATGGAGCTGGGGAACATAGTCATAGTGGTTGCATCACCTACTATGGAGTATGCCATGGAGTCGGAAAGTATATTGTCAAAGGAATTGGGGTCTGTCTATGCCGTTATCTACATCCGCAGCTACATTTACATCTATTGTTGCCACTGCCATCAGAAACTTGGAGGATCTAAAGTTGGCTGCACGTATTGCAGGGTGTGCAGTGAGACCTATTCCAGGGAGCATATTAAGACCTATGAGCACCAAGGACAGTGATGCATGCCCTACTGAGTGCAGGATAGTGACTAACATCTATCAAACATCATTGCTCTATCCAGTATACCCCAGGGGCCTCATTTATTAGAAATGATGCATCGCTGGTGAAAGCAGCGATGCGTCACTTCTCAGTGCGCACTCCTTGCGACATTCCTGATGCATCATATTTAATGTATGACGCATCATGTCGCAAGGAGTTACAGATATGTCAGTATTTCTGACATATCTGTAAGTGCAAAAGTGACGCATTGCTGGAGTGTGTCACAAAAGTGACGCAACTCCAGCAATGCATCCTTTCACATGGGGCAAGCCCCATGTGAAAGGGCCTGCGTCAGTCTTACGCCTGCTGAGAAGGCAGGCGCAAGATTTTGACGCAATGACGTCCTAAAAGTGACGCAGTGAAATCTCATAGATTTCACTGCGTCACTTCTACCACCCTTCCTTGCGTCAATACGCCCCCCTTGCATACATTATACCTGGCGCAGTTATAATGTGGCGCAGGGGTTTACAAAGTGACGCATCTACCTAGATGCGTCACTTTGTAAATATGGCGCAACAAGGCGCATTTTTTATGCCACTGGTGCGTCACAAAAAGTGACGCACCGGCGACGTAAAAGTGATGCACGACCACATAAATGAGGCCCCAGGAAAGCAGGGTCGAAAACCTCTTATCAAATGTTATTAAAATCTCAACCAATGATTCAATCATCCTCAACTTCTTTCACCCCCAAGAGTCCTGGGCAAGCAAATACTATTCGGCTCTTGACCGGCAATAGGGGGAATTCAGTCTAGAGAAAGTCAACAACTTTGAAGCAATTAATGGAGGTTGTGGTGAACAGCAGCCTATAATCTCCTTACTTTCATCAGATCCTCAGGACTCTACTAAGGAGTTTAATAAAGTAGCAAGAGAATTACCACTAACATGCATATTTAATATCAAATCAGTCCTCCCAATGTATATTATCAGTAAATGAAGGCTCTGAACGGAGTTGATCGAGTCTTTTGGAGTATCATCATTAAAGTGATAGATGAAAGGAAGTTCCCTGCAATGTTAAAAACAGGTCAAGTTACAAATAATACCTCAGATGCAGTTGCAGTCTTTATCATCATGGTTAACCAATAAGGGTCACCAGGGTGTACAAGAGTTTCCCAGCCTATCCCCAATTTCTCCAGATAATACATTACTGTTATATTCTAGATAGACAGGATGGGGAACTGCTTAACCTGGAGCTCTCTACATTAGAAAACCTCAGCAGCCACAGGACGGATTCTCAAATGAATAGTATAACATCAGATGACTTAAATTATTTGGACACGAACCAGAAAATATATGCAAGGGACGAGCCAGAGAAACAATACATAGATCAGGTTATAGACCATGCATTAAATGAGTATGCACATTCATTAGACCAATGAATATTAAGTCTCATGAAGGTCATGTGTACAAAATTGGATTTAATTGCAAATGCAATTATAACACATTTCTCAAATCTGGATAATCCAACTCATCATAGGTTGGCCCTGGTGTAGGATGTTTTAAAGGAAAATCTAAAGTTGCAATCTACTCAATGATCCAGAGAAAACCAAAGTTGTGCTCCTTTATTAGAGAAATTTCTGGAAGTTCCAATGGTTATAAACAACGTAATCGAGGATTTCAAGTACAATCTTAAAAATGTAACAAGTGCCAAAATACTTAGCAGAGAGACTGCTGTGAAAAGTCCAGTGACCCAGCCAGAGCTAGTATCTGCTGTACAAAAGTCTGAACACCGCCTAAAAACCTCATGCCTGTACCAGAGATACAACAGGAATTATGTATGTTTGCATGTCTTGGGGGGCGTGGCCATTAGCTGTCGCAGTCACTGTGATGACTACACACAACCATGTTCACGGACGCACCAGACTCTGCCAAACATCGACAACCGGCTCCGGTGGAAAAAGTTGTTTCAAGCATTCAGCACAGGCCTCCAGCAAAACCCCCAATCTTATCAGGGTGTATGTAACGTACAGCTGTGTCCCGGATTGCAACTAAATCTACAGGTGGGAGAGGCCAACGTACGCCCTTCCTCAACAAGATGGATTCTTGTCATCACGGTGACTGCGACAGCTTATGGTCGGGGCGCATCCGACCCATAATCTTAGGCGAATCAACTTAAGCATCAACTTGGCATCATGACTGAGCCCCCAGACAACTGGGGGTGCTATATTGACTAAACGCTGGCCCGAGATACTCTGTGGTAACCTATGTCCGTAAGCCATGGCATCCCTGACTATGTGCAACAGTATTAATTTACAGTATCACTCCCCAAAAAAAGGGGGCATGTCACCCCATTCTTTCACCCTTACACAGGACATCCGGAACATGGTGTCTGATTGCCGAGAGCAATGGTGACAGGACTCGCTCCAAGATTAGGCAGGTGAGTCTTAATACACATGCTAAATCATTGCTGCAGCTGTTGTAACTATTCCCTCAGCTAGATACCAGTCATCATGACTTTTTACTATAGATTTTTTTTAGTTGTATTTCTGGAATGGTATTCCCATTCCTTTCACTTGGCCATTAGACAGTTGACCCTCACAAGTGAGCACATTTTGGATGACACCATGTAAATTTCTTCTTTATGTCATCCTCTCCAGATTTCTACGTGGCGGAACTAGGCGCATATTTGACTAGATAAACTTTTGGACATCTAGTAGTGTCGATTTTTTTCCCATCTTTGGTCCTGAGGAATTGCTGAGTATTGTTTTGAACTCAAGGAGCATGAAACATGTTGACCGTTCAGTAGAGTAGGTTCTTGCTTTAACGGACCCTAGAGCCTCACTAAGCAACCACTCTCTTTCTTTGTTTTTACCGAAGGTGGATTACCACTGCATTGAAGGTTTTTGTGGACTACCCAACCTGTTTTAACATCACTTTAGCACGTATACACCACTCACTTTCACCCCCTTGGGCCCTCACCCTGACTACACCATACGGCAGGAATAAAAGATCCCTGTCAAAGAGCCCCTTTATGGGTGCCCGTAGGGTACTGCACCGCCGACCCGACGAGGGGCAAGGCCATATGATGAAGCATGCCACCTAGCTTGCTGGGTGTGTGAGGCCTTTAATTCCGAAAAGGAGGATCCCCTCCGGTGTGCCTTCACTCACTTATTAATTGTCAACTGTCTATTCCAAGTTTTTGAATCCAGGGGAACTGTTCATTCTCTTTTTTTGATACTGTGCTACTAGGGCGCATGCACCGGACCCCGTTAAACAACAGCCCTATCAGTCCCTCTTTTTGTTTATGAGTCTGGGTGACTGCCCATCCCCAGTCAACAAGGTGAAAAATCTTGGTATGACACTGGACAACAAACCTTCATTTGACGCCCTGTCAAACAAATTGACATCTTCAGTGTGGTATATTCTGAAATTGGTCAGGGAGCTCGTCAAATTAATCCCCCTTGATTCACCGGAAAATGGTGGTAACAGCTCTGGCCTTATCAAGGTTAGACTATGGGAACGCCCTGTATGCGAGAGTACAGGCCCAGCACCTAGCAAAACTGCAGCACCTGCAAAACGCGGCAGCGAGGCAGGTGCTGGATGTCCCCAAGTAGGCCAATTGCACAAAAACTAAGTCCCCTCCATTGGCTTCCAAATCACAAAAGAATAAAGTTTAAGTCTGTATGTTTAGCCTATAAAGCTCTTCATGGATATGGCTCCCAGTTCTAAACACTCATCTAAAACTGTACGAGCCTTCAAGGAATCTATGATCTGGCCTAGCCAAACTGAATTAGGTCCCAAAGCACAATAAGGTCAGGTGGGGGGGATGCTTTCTGCTGCATGCAGCTAAGGCCTGGAACCTCCTCTCATTATCCGTCAAAAATAGCCAATCACTACTCTCCTTCAGGAAAGGAGTAAAAACGTGGCTATTTACTGCCGGTTAGATGTTAGTTCTTGTCAAATCCCGAGTTTCTCTGAATCTACACAGCGCCAAGACGCCCATGGGCAATCACGCCCTCTACGAATTCAATAATCAATTCAAATTAAATCAATCTACACCTGGCAAGGGAGAAGGGGCAAATATCTCACAAAGAAAACAACTTCTCCTTCTACTCGGACTTCACACCTGCGGTGCAAGAGGCATGCAGAGAGTTTCTCCCAGCCAAACATATCCTTCTGCAAGTTCAGAAACCTTATTCCCTGCTATACCCAGCTAAGCTAAAGGTCTCGCACAATGGTACTGATCACTATTTTACGGATGCCAAGTCTTCACTGAAATTTGCCAAACACGTTGGCGACAAGAGGTCAAGGAATGCTGGAGAAGTGGAGGGAAGACCGGGAGACCAGCTAAGTGACAATGATTGACCAATGTCTTGAGTTCTGCTTGATTTGACTGCTGCACTTCTTATTTGTTGCTCTTGTTTTTTTTCTTTTTTTGCCGATATGCAAGTTTGACTCCTGCAATTATCTATTTTACCGCATTCCTGCACTGGGGCGGTGCCGGGTCGCAGAGGCCATGGGGTGCATGTTTTATTTCTACTACTGTATATGTCCTGATTGCCGTGGGCTGCCTGTCCGCATTATTCCTGGCCACCCTGTGCAGACAGGGTAGTCTGCCGGCTACTCCTTGCCCCATGGGAAGTTTACCTATATTGAGTTTGCAGCGGTTTAAAGTTGGTACTGGGAGGGGTATGCTACAACCTGATTGGGGTGTTGGAGTGGGTGGAGGGGGTGGTTTGCTCCTTTTAGTTTATGCCAGCGTGTAATTACAGGAAAGTTTGTAATGATACATTGGGATGCTAGCAGGATGCGGCATGTAGGACCACAGATCATATACGTGTGTCTATCATGAAACTACATAATCGCACACTGAATGTCTCACGTGGGACGTTAGGGGGCTGAACGACGGCAGGAAAGCTAGGCTGGTACACGCCTATTTGGCTAGACACAACACTGACATCTGCTTTATGCAGGAAATGCACCTTAATATACAGCCCTCACAGCAATTGCGGCACAGTAGATGGGGAGGTGTATACTCCGCGATATATTCCAATTATGCACAGGGGTGGCTGTGTTGATTCGGGAAGGGTTGGACTGGTGAGAGGAGTCTGCATGTATTGACCCCGAAGGGAGATTTGTAATTCTGCATGGGAGGTTGGGCGGCATAGCCAGTGTGTTGGCGGCTGTGCAGACCACACTCCAGAGGCGGTAGCCGGGAGAGCTTAGAAATTACTCGTTTTTTATAAAACTTGTAAAATTGTCACTATTTGTTTCTGTGCTAGCTTTTAAAAGCACCTTTATCACACTTTCAGCAACTCACCCAGCACGAGTAGCAGATCCTAACGCTGCTGGCTGGACGAGCATTCAAACCTTGCCTCTGATGCTCCCAGCGCGAGGACTTAGGCCACGCCCCTTTTAGGCCACGCCCCCCGCGTCAACTACAAAGCGCTGATCACAAGCGCCTGACAGGCCAGCAGACCACACTCCTGAGGCGGAAGCCGGGAGAGCTTAGAAATTGCGCGTTTTTTATAAAACTTGTAAAATTGTCACTATTTGTTTTCTGTGCTAGCTTTTAAAAGCACCTTTATCACGCTTTCAGCAACTCACCCAGCACGAGTAGCGGATCCTAATGCTGCCGGCTGGACGAGCTTTCAAACCTTGCCTCTGACGCTCCCACCGTGAGGACTTAGGCCATGCCCCTTTTAGGCCACGCCCCCCGCGTCAACTACAAAGCGCTGATCACAAGCGCCTGACAGGCCAGCAGACCACACTCCTGAGGCGGAAGCCGGGAGAGCTTAGAAATTGCGCGTGTTTTATAAAACTTGTAAAATTGTCACTATTTGTTTTCTGTGCTAGCTTTTAAAAGCACCTTTATCACGCTTCAGCAACTCACCCAGCACGAGTAGCGGATCCTAACGCTGCCGGCTGGACGAGCATTCAAACCTTGCCTCTGACGCTCCCAGCGCGAGGACTTAGGCCACGCCCCTTTTAGGCCACGCCCCCCGCGTCAACTACAAAGCACTGATCACAAGCGCCTGACAGGCCAGCAGACCACACTCCTGAGGCGGAAGCCGGGAGAGCTTAGAAATTGCGCGTTTTTTATACAACTTGTAAAATTGTCACTATTTGTTTTCTGTGCTAGCTTTTAAAAGCACCTTTATCACGCTTTCAGCAACTCACCCAGCACGAGTAGCGGATCCTAACGCTGCCGGCTGGACGAGCATTCAAACCTTGCCTCTGACGCTCCCAGCGCGAGGACTTAGACCCCTCCCCTTTTAGGCCACGCCCCCGCGTCAACTACAAAGCGCTGATCACAAGCGCCTGACAGGCCAGCAGACCACACTCCTGAGGCGGAAGCCGGGAGAGCTTAGAAATTGCTCGTTTTTTATAAAACTTGTAAAATTGTCACTATTTGTTTTCTGTGCTAGCTTTTAAAAGCACCTTTATCACGCTTTCAGCAACTCACCCAGCACAAGTAGCGGATCCTAACGCTGCCGGCTGGACGAGCATTCAAACCTTGCCTCTGACGCTCCCAGCGCGAGGACTTAGGCCACGCTCCTTTTTAGGCCACTCCCCCGGACCTCCCTCTTGGCAATCACTTACATAATGTGCCTCGGACGGAAGCGCAGCGGACGAGCCCAGCGGGAGCGCTTAAGGCAAGCCCGTCTGCGCCCGTCATCGCCACGACATTGCCATTCGCCAGTCCCCCTGGTCTAACCGTGCCCCACATGCCCCTAAGGTATGACCGTGAAGAACTCCTTGCCATGAATCACAGTCAAAGATGTCCTGATGCTACAGGTGTCCTTGGCCACTCGCAACTCCAGTGCAACTCCTGCCACTTTACTACCGACAGTCCAACTCGCGTTCAGGGATACCGAGGCACAACCACCACCTCGCCCCTTACGATACTTCAACTTAACGTCAGGTCACTCACCAGACACCATCTAGAGGTCAACTCGCTCATATTGGACGAAAACCCAGACATCTTCTTCCTTTGCGAAACATGGTTACGAGATGGCGCATCTGCCATCCCCAACCTCACGCTCCCAGATGAGTATCACTTGGCCACCTTAAATCGCGATACAAGAGGCGGTGGCATCGCGGTAATTTATAAGAAGCATTTCACCTGCTCATTTACTAGTGAAACTCTCCCTGATTGTGAATGCGCCCAATTTAAAATTACCACTAGCCCACAATTTACAATGTCGGGTCTATATATCTACCGCCCACCTGGCCCTGCCTCCAGGTTCATTGACGCCCTCCTCGAGGTGTCTACCGCACTTATAACCAAATCTGCCAACTTTACTATTCTGGGCGACCTCAACCTGCATTTTGAGCTATCCAACGATCACACTATTACTAATCTTCTCACCGATCTCTCGGCATTGCAGCTTAACTCCCTCATTCAGGCTCCCACCCACCTAGCCGGCCATACTCTGGACCCAGTCTTTACCAACATCCAAGAGGCAGTCACAGAAGTCCCCACACCTATGGGATGGACGGACCATTACCTCATGAAACTAACCGTCCTAGTTCCAGGGCGTCAGTACAAAACTGAATCCAACCGTCGCCTTAAAAGACCATGGCACAAACTTTCCACCCCTATTTTCCATGAAACCCTAGGAGTATTTCATCGGGAAGCCAATCAAGACATTGATACAACCTATACCTCCTTCAATAACTGGATCATAGGTGGACTTGACACTCTCATTCCAGCCAAATTAACCAAAGGACGATCCACACCTTCTAACCCTTGGTATGATGACACCCTTAAAGCCATGCGCAAGGATTGCAAAAGAGCCGAGCGTCAATGGAGAAAAGACTTTGACTGTCAGGATAAAGCTAACTATCTATCCAAACTTAAAATATATCATAAAGCCATCCGTACTGCCCGCGCAGCTTTCTATGCTGACAAAATCAGTTCCAACCCAAACCCAACTAAAATGATTTTCAAACTTGTCAAAGAACTTCAGAGTCCCAGGTCACCCTCTCCCAAAATTGCATCCAATGAACAATGCGAACAGCTTGCCACATACTTCATAGAGAAAGTCCAGAACATCTACAAAACTTTTTCGCAGAACCCTCTTCACCCTGGTGAACCCAACAACCTAACCTCCATTATCACCCCTCTCACCCAAATCCCTGCTATCACTGCTACCGACCTGATTAAACTCTGCAAAAAAGTGAAATCTGGCTCCCCTGGGGATCCTATGAGCCCTTCTCATTTTCTGGACTGGCTTGACTTCTTCCTACCCCCCATGATCGAAATTCTCAATCTTTCCTTCACATCCGCCACTGTACCTACAGCCTGGAAACAGGCCTGGGTGTCACCCATTATCAAAAAACCCACCCTGGATCCTTCGAAGCCAGAAAACTTCCGACCTATATCCCTTCTCCCCTGGATGTCTAGGATAGCAGAAGCCCACGTCAACGGCATTCTCTCCAAACATGTGGACCTAAATGGCATCCTGGACCCATCCCAAAATGGCTTCAGACCGGGTCACAGCAGGGAATCTGCCCTATTGGCCACCACCGAATATCTCCGGACGATTTTAGACTCCGGTCAAAGTGCTGCGCTGATTCTTCTCGATCTCAGCGTAGCCTTTGATACGGTATCACACGACATTCTTCGGAAGCGTCTGGAGATGGCCGGTGTGTCTGGCCTTGCTCTAACCTGGTTCCGCTCCTTTCTTAAGGACAGATCCTTTCGGGTATCAGCTCCCCCTTTCCTCTCAAAACCTTATCCAATAGCACAGGGAGTTCCCCAGGGCTCAGCGCTGAGCCCCTCCCTTTTCAACTTATATGTTCAGCCTCTTGCGGAAGTGGCCAAAGAGTGGGGGCTCACGCTGGTTTCGTACGCCGACGACACCCAGTTGGTCGTCACCCTCACTGAAAGCCCTTCCATCGCGGCGTCCAGGTTCAGAAATGGCCTGGCAGCAGTGGCACAATGGATGACGGACAACTATCTCCAACTGAACGCCGGGAAAACCGAGGTGCTCCTTCTTGGCAGAAACACCAGCCATTGGAACGAGCACTGGTGGCCGTCATCCCTTGGTACCACCCCTCTCCCTAAATCCAGCGTCAAAAACCTGGGAGTCTGGATGGATGCCACTCTCAGCTTCCAGACACACACCAAAAAGGTGGCAGCCACCTGTATAGGTCTTCTGAGAAATCTTAGGCCCATACTCGGCTTTTTCGATTCGAAGGTTCGCCAGCTGATTGTCCAGGCAACCATCTTATCACGCCTGGACTACGCGAACGTCCTCCTCCTAGGTGCAAACAAAGCAGAAACTGCTAGGTTTCAACGAGTCCAAAACGCAGCGGCAAGAACGCTGGTCGGTCTTCCCCGCAGATGCTCAGCCAGAGCCACCATCCGCAAACTTCACTGGCTGCCCGTTGAAAACAGAGTAAAATTCAAAGCTCTCATTACGATCTTTAAAATCTTCAAACAGGGAAACCCCCCTCTGCTACAAAACCTCACCTGCCCCTATGCTCCTAGCCGCGAGCTGCGCTCCTCCAACCAACTCCTTCTGCAAGTACCCCGAATAAAGCTCTGTCGCACTGGAGGTCGCTCCTTCAAGGTCCTGGGACCCAAGTTGTGGAACGCTCTTCTTTTTCATATACGTTCCATTGGCTGCCTCTCTGCCTTCCGTAAGGCAATCAAGACCCTTCTATTTCCTCCCGACTAGTGCTGCTCCCTCCCCCCCCTCCCCCGTTCTCCTCCTGGTAGGGTGTGTGACTTCTCTCAGCGCCGGGACGCCCCATTGCTGGGGCAGCTGTTGCGCTTCACCAAACCCAGAATAGAATAGAATAGTATGGGCCAAATGTAGATTCCCGGACATCTTTCATGATTTGTGGACACCGATTAGAGCGACCTGATGCCAAACAATAATTTGGGGCGGAGACTTCAATGTCATACTAAATGATGATCTTGATAGACTAGGCTCGGCAGGCACCTTACACCCTCAGGCCAATGCAGCTGTGCAGGAAATCATGTCTGATGGAGATTTACTAGATATATGAATGGTTTGGTACCCGGAACTGAAGGAGGGAACATATATTTATAGTCATCATGCGGCCTGGTCCCGTCTGGACTTCTGGTTGGTGTCACGTGAAGTTGCTACCTGGACGCTTGAGGTGGATCATCTGGCACGCTAACAAGCGTGCCAGATGATCCATCTCAAGCGTCCAGATCATTCTCCTTGCATGCTTAGAATGCTCTTGCCGGGTGCGCCTCCACGGGCCTTTACATGGCGGCTACCCCTCATGCACTTTTAGACGAGGTCTTTAAGGAGGAAATCCGCACCGACATTACTGAGTATTTTGCGCTTAATGCTGGGTTGATTCTGAGGCCTCATTGTGGGGTGATCCGGGGGCAATGCATCGCACAACAAGCTGGGATGCTTAAGTCTATCAGGGGCACTTTAGAGACCTTGTAGGGGCAATTCAGGGATCTGGAGAGACAATTCTTTTTTATGTTGGACCCTGAGACTGCTTTGCATCTAAAGACAAAACAGCGAGAGTTTGCTGAGGAAGCACAGCGGGAGGTCAAGTTCCTAGGGAAATACGCTGAGGCAAGGCGGTATGGTGAAGGAGACAGCCCTGGCCGCATACTAGCAGGAATGATTCGTTCACCTAGGTACGCTGCGTAAGTACACGAACTGCGCACCACTGGTGGGGCCACAGTTAGGGGCCAAACAGAGGTGCTCATGAGTTCTCAAACTTTTACTCGTCCCTGTACACTACCACACAGATATCTGATCCAGAGGGCCTGCCGGAGTTTCTTGACTCAATTGCCTTGGTGTGGTTCAACAATACGCATAGCGTTTATATGGACCTCCCCATAACAGTGGAGGACGTCACTCAGGTCATAAAGAGTTTACCGCTAAATAAAGCCCCCGGGCCCGATGGCCTTAATACTGCGTTCTACAAAACGTATGCTGAGAAGTTAGCCCCTAGATTGCTTGCTGTTTACGAAGAGGCATTGGAGGTAGGAATTCGTCCAGCATCAATGAGGGAGGCAATAATAATAACGCTGTTGAAATCTGATAAGGCGGAATCTGAGGTGAACTCTTACAGGCCACTGTCCTTGATCAATGTGGACATAAAGATCTATGCTAAATTGTTAGCAAATAGGCTGCAACCGCTCCTTCCGATGATTGCACTCCTGGATCAGTCAGGGTTTATCCCTGGTCGATCAACGCCACACAATCTGCGCACACTGTTCTCAGTGTTGCACTACCTTCATCCGAGTGTTCATGCGGCTGCCGTATTTTTAGATGCAACAAAAGCATTTGATACGTTAGAATGGCCATATTTGTTCACAATATTAACGCGCATGGGACTAAGTCCCCAGTTTATAAATCGTATCAGGTTGCTATACACAACACTGCTTGCCCGGATTAGGGTAAATGGTCTGCTATCTGACCCATTTCAGATATTGCGGGGCACAAGGCAGGGATGTCACCTCTCGCCGCTACTTTTTGTCATTGCCATGGAACTCCTGGAGGCCAGAATCCGGCAACATCATACTGAGAGGGGGATTGGTTTCAGCACACACAGCCTCTTAATCTCACTCTATGCAGATGATGTAACTCTATATATTCTTAACCCTGAAGAGAGCCTAGACCTGGTCCTTAGAGAGTTCATCCGATTTGTTATATTACTAGAAATAATCAGTGGTGTTTCCATTGACAGACGACACACCGGAGGTGACATCTAAATTCACACTTAGATGGGAGGAGGAGGCAGTAAAATACTTGGGGGTGTGGTTGAGCCAGAACACTCAGGCGATCTGGAATTTAAATTTTGGTAGAGCATACACGTGGCTACAGGGGAAAGTGGCAATCTGATCCAAATTGCCCCTGTCCATTGCTGGGAAAATAGCGCTGACAAAAATGGTGATATTGACAACATTTTTATACTCGTTTGTCAATGTGCAGATCCCACTAACGCAACATTTCTTTTTGCGGTTAAGATCACAGCTGTTGTCACTGGTGTGGGCGGGAGGGCAGGCAAGGGTTTCGTGGGATCTGTTGAATCTTCCACTAGGACAGGGGGGCTCGGGTGCCGCTGACATGCAGTTATATGCTTTGTGTGCGCAGGCTCAATTTCTCCATTTTGGGTGCACCAGATGCCATTTAAGCCTCATGTGGCTGTGGAGGCAGAGGAGGTGGCTCCGGTGCCACTGAGGTGGCACAGTACCAGAAACAGCAGTGACCCAGAGAGGATGTGGACAAGGCAGGCACCTTGCGTTGGGAGTGGAGAGCACATCAGAAGAGAGCTAAAATCCCGGTTTTAAAAGCGCCCACTGTACCTTTGGCACAAAACCCCATGCTACCGTGCATTGCGGGAGGGCTGATTTGTATCCAAATGGTGAGTTTAGGCCTCCCTAGGGACTGACGATCGCACTCTTTCATTTGCAGAGCTGTTTCTATATCATTAATTGAGAACTGAGTGCCGCGCGCTCTGGACAGGGTTTCATGAGGCCCCCCAACACTGTTTGCTCTGGCGCTTGTCATTCAGTCACCTTCTCCGCAAAAATGTGTTACGCGCTTATATACTAGTATGCAAAATACGGCCCAATAGTCATTCCCAAATCCCTACAGCAGTGTGTAGTGTCCTCAATGAAGTAATAAATAGTCACAAATCAGTTAAGTTGAGATGGAGCTTTAATTAAAGCCTCAGCCACAGGAACAAGCTTCAACTGCAATCAGAATCCCTACATGTATTCTAGAATCTCCACGAGATCAGAATACAGGAGCAGGGAGTTACATAACTTAAAGGTACAGGCAAGAAATATAAAGAACAACATCACACATCTCCCTTCTAATAAAAGACATGAAATAACATATTAGAAAAAGTAAACTCTCAATTGAACAGAAGATAAGAAGAGAAGGTTATAATGAATAATCTCTTAAATACACAGGAAGTCTACGAACTCTCTGACTCCTAGAAGAAGAAGAAGCAAAAGAATTGGAACCTTTAATCACATTAAAAGTAGAAAGATGAGAGTTTTGTTTCCCATCAAGTTGAACAGGAATTCTTGACTTAACTACAACTACTCTGCTCTTGTTCCAAATTCTTCCATCTTCTGTTTTAATGGCGTTTCTAAAGACTTTCACCACAGCTCTTACATCAGTATATTTTGACCAGGATCTGCAACCAACAGGAGCTTTTATCCGAACTAAATCACCTACCAAAACTTTCTGTACATTCACACGATTATTTTTATCATAATAAGATTTTCTTTCATCAAGTTTTCTTTCTTCCTTCTTACGCCAGTCACCAATCCCATTATCAACCAAACCTTTATTCAGATCCATCCATCCAGGACACATCCAAGTGTTGGGGACCCTCCCTTTAAACAATTCGAAAGGAGTCCTACCAGTTGTGGAATGAGGTGCAAAACGATAGGCACTTATTCTTTCTTGAAGAACAGACTTCCAATTCAAACCAGATGACCTAGCTAGTTGTATGGCCTCTTTTAAAGTTTTATTGACTCTCTCGACCGCACCATTTGTCTCTGGGTGGTATAAAGAACACTTCTTATGTATTACACCAGAATTCCTCAAATAATCCTCAAAGAGTCTTGAGCAGAATTGTGGGCCGTTATCAGAAAGAAGACTATTTGGAAAACTTTCTTTTTTAAAAAGAGAATCCAGGAACTTTATCACCTCTTCAGAGGTAATCTCTCTCATGGCACACACCTCAATCCACCTTGAATAAAGATCAATTAGGACAAATAGATAAGGTGTGTCACTTACACCTGACAGAGGACCAACTATATCTACAGCTACCTCATCCCAGGGATGTTTAGGTAACAACCTCTTAACCATTGGCATTTGCTTAGTTTTTAATATCTTATCACTAGCACAGCACTCTGGACAGTCTCTGACCAACCTCTCAATCTCTAGATCCATTCCGGGCCACCAAAACTGTAAACGCAAAATCTCTTTTGTCTTCACAATTCCAAGATGCCCAGAATGTGCATGAGATAACAGTTTCTTTCTTATTCCAAGAGGTGGTACCATTTTTGTTCCTCGAGTTAAGAAACCAGAGTTTATAGAAAGCTCATCAGAAACAAGAGTCCAAGGTTTCTCTAGGCGAGAATTAGTACTCAAAGAAAGCATAACTTTTTTGACTTCCACATCCTTTTCAAGCTCATCTCTCCATTCTTTTTCCTCAATAGCCCCTTCTGTAATCTCACAAACATTTATGGAATCATCACTAAAACTAAAGACATCCTCTTCATCAAAATTCTCTTTTCCAACCATTCTTGAAAGACAGTCAGCAGATTTATTTGAGACACCAGGAACATATTCAACAGAGAAATTAAATTCCTGTAAAGAAACTATCCACCTTCTGATTCTTGATGAAATAGCATCTAAACCCTTTTTGTCAAAGATCTCTTTTAGGGGTTTATGATCTGAAAAAATGAGTAACTTCGTTCCCCAAATTAAATTCTTCAGTTTTCTCAGTGCCCAAAAAATGGCAAGAGCCTCTCTTTCTATAACTGAATAATTTAATTCTGACCCTCTTAAGCAACGTGAAGAACAACAGATCAAATAATCCTTTCCCTCTCTTTTCTGCACCAAGACAGCACCTAGACCTTTTTCACTTGCATCAGTGTAAAGAATGGTAGGCAGACCAGGTACAAATGCTTGAAGAGAGGGAGCCTTATTCAGTTCAGACTTAATTCCCTCAAATTCATTTTTACATGCTTCAGACCATACATATTCAACATTTCTTGCTGTCAACTTCCTCAAGTTCTGAGTTTTATCTGCAAAATTGCAAATAAATTTTCCATAAAACTCCACCATGCCAAGGAAGGAAATTAATTCCTCCTTGTTTTCTGGTTCTTTTACTTTATTGATGGTATCCACCAACTCTTTTTTTGGAAAGATCCCTTGATCAGTTATCCTGTGACCTAAATAGTTCACTTCTCTCACACCAAATTTACACTTACTTTTCTTGAGAGTCATCCCTGCATCTTCCAAACGTTTGAGAACTTCACACACACGTAAATAATGTTCTTTCATACTGTCACCATAAATTAATAAATCATCCTGATAGCATCTCACTCCAGGCAAACCATTTAGAATTCTAGACATAATCCTCTGGAACACTGAAGCTGCAGACACAAGACCAAACGGCATTCTCTTATATCTATAAGTTCCCATGGGAGTAATAAATGCCGTTAAATCTTGTGAAGAGTCGTCCAATATAATCTGGTGATATGCTGAGGCAAGATCCAGAGTGGTAAAGAACTTAGCCCCTTCTAATGTACTCACCATTTCGTCAATATTTGGAAGTGGAAATCTGTCAACCACCACTTCTTTATTTAACGCTCTAAGATCCACACAGAGTCTAATTTCTCCAGTTGGTTTCTTCACAATAACTACAGGAGCCAACCACTCAGTAGCCTCAACTTGCTCAATCACTCCATTCTTCAATAACTTATCTATTTCTTCCTTTACTTTTTCCTGTTCTATCAAAGGTATCCTTCTTACCTTCGCTACAATGGGAGTAGCACTCTCTCTCAATCTAATGTGATGTTTGTATCCTTTCAGACATCCTAAACTTTCCTTGAAAACATTAGGAAATTTATTGGCCAGATCCTCTCCCAAATCTTTTTCTCCAATATTTAAACCAACAGCATCAACTTGATGAATTTGTACCTGAGGATTGGCATTCGGATCCAGAGTAACGCCAAGTTGACCTTGATGCACCCAGCCTAGTAATATGTCTCCCTTCTTTGCAACATAAACTTTACCTACTATTGTTCTTCTTCCAAGTTCTATTTCTGCCATGAAACATCCCACCATTTTAATAGGCTTATCAGAATACCCAAGTGGTCTCACATCACATTTCATTATCCTTACTTTACCAGCAAAATGCTTGTCAAATAATTCTTCATCAATTAAGGTTATACGTGAACAAGAATCAAATTTAAAATTAATCATCACATTTCCTACTTTTACCAGGTGAGATGGGTGATCGGTCACTTCACATTTTATCTCAAAAGTGACAGTTCTAACTTGTGGTTGTGATTGATTCCATCTTTTCCTTGTTACATCAGGTCTAAATACTTTTGTTCTACAAAATTTCCCATAATGGCCTTTTTTCCCACACACATTACATAAAATTCTTAAAGCTGGACACATTTGAGAATTTGCTAAGTGACTTGTTTGTCCACATCTAAAACAGGCTAATTTGTTACTCTGTCCTGGTGAAAAATTTTGACTTGCTGAATAATTTCCCAAATTTTCTTTTTCTGAAGTATTTTGTGTTTCTTCTTTTCCACTCTTTTTAATTTGACAAACAATTTCTTCAATTTTTGTTTCATCTTTCTTCTCACTTGAAAGACCTTTTTCCTTTTCTTTCTTTAACTCACCAACACACTTGGTCATATGTTCTACCTGTTTTGCTATAGCTAATACTTCCTCAAGAGGTGGTTCATCTTTCAACCATAGTTCTTTTCTGATGTCGTCATGTGCACATCTAAGTACAAACTGATCTCTGATCCTTTCGTCGAGTGTCATACCAAAATTACATGAAGAAGCCAACTTCCTCAATGAGGAAATATATTCCTCTACGGTTTCATCCCTCTTTTGCTCTCTCAGACCAAAATGATAACGTTCCATAATGGTACTAATCCTTGGTAGATAGTGTTTATCAAGTTGCACAATTGCAATCTCATATTCATTTAAATTACGTTGTTCTCCTGCAGATAAATCAGGTAAATGTTCCAAGACATCTTGTCCCTCTCCTCCCAAGCAATGAAGAAGAAGAGCAAGTTTTCTTTCTGCACTGAGATTAGTGCCACACACTCTGGCATAATTTGCAAAGATTTTCTTCCACTTTTTCCACTTTATGTTTGGTTCCCCTGGAGTATTCAAGAAGAAAGCAGGTTGTGTTACGTTTTGCATCTTTTCTCTTTTAATTAATTTGTCACTTTTAATTATATATTTTCTTGTAAATTATAAATGTCTTTATGCTTTAAAAGGTTATTATTTACTTATTTCAAGAATAAAAGAGAATTCTCTGAGTGTTATTTCCTTTGTTGAGGGTATTTTTTTTTTTTTTTGTATTATGATGTAAAAATAAGTCTGTGCTGGATGCTTTATGATGTAATTTAGAATCTGGGTAGTCCAAGGAAGATTGTCTAACGTTCTGTTTTTTTAGTTGGAATTGTTTGATGGATTCTTCAACATAGAATATTCTAACATCTTTCTTCAAGCTCTAGAATTCCTTTTACAAAGGCAGGTTCCAGACACAGCAGACACGTTTCCTTTATCAAGTATTCCCTTTTTTTTTTAGAATCTTTCTAGACGCGCGCAAAGAATGCGTGTCATTTCATGAGCTCTTCAAAAGATGCATCACACACGCGCTTCCCTTCTCGCGCTGAGCGCACGCGTTTATTCAGTTCAGACTTCCTTTTGCAACAATGTATCTTTCAACACGCTCGTGGCGGAGTGCGCTCGAGACTTGCAACAATGTATCTTTCAACACGCTCGTGGCGGAGTGCGCTCGAGACAAAACGCGCCCGTTACTTTTACTTTAATAAGTATTTCCCTCTATTTCCTCAAAACGGAGATAAACTTCACCGCCCACCAACTCCTCACCGTCTATTTTCTTTTATATTTACCGCCGCTGGAAAGACTTCGCTTCCTTTTGATTTTTTTTTTATGCAGCCGCTGGAGGAGTTGGTGAATACTTCTTTCTGCTTGTCGAGTGTTGAGGCACGGTGCAGGGTTCACCCGATCGTCGCCAATTTATGTAGTGTCCTCAATGAAGTAATAAATAGTCACAAATCAGTTAAGTTGAGATGGAGCTTTAATTAAAGCCTCAGCCACAGGAACAAGCTTCAACTGCAATCAGAATCCCTACATGTATTCTAGAATCTCCACGAGATCAGAATACAGGAGCAGGGAGTTACATAACTTAAAGGTACAGGCAAGAAATATAAAGAACAACATCACACAGTGGAACACGGAACTTGACCCTCATTTGTCGGAGGAGCAGTGGGAATTCTGTTGTAGGCAGCTGACTGAACTATCCCCTAACTATAGACTCCGCTTACTACTTTTTAAATGTTTGCATAGATACTACAGAACACCAGTTACACTCCAACGCATAAAGTTGAGGGAGGACGATAGATGCTGGCACTGTGGGTACGTCTTGGCATCCTTTTTACATATCGCTTGGGAGTGCCCCAGAATTCATGGGTTCTGGCAGGAAATGTTCTCTGCTGTGAACCAAATTGTCAAAAAACAATTTGATGGACAGAATGTAGATCAATGTCTTACATTCACCCCAGTACAAGGATCTGGGCCTAAATCCATCCAAAAAAACGATGGATTTGGGCCCAGATCTTTGGACTGGGGTGAATGTGTGACATTGATCCACATTCTGTCCATCACCTGTTTTGTTTGTGAACCAAATTGTCAGCAGAACAGATGCCTCCTCCCCAGAATTGGGCCTCCTAGGTTATGTCAGGGACACTCCGCCGAAGCAACGCAAACTGTATTCTCTTCTTTTACTATATGCTAGGCGGCAGGAGGCTATTCGATGGGAAAGGAAATGGGTTCCTATATTTAAAGATTGGCTTTCTGATGTGATATATGGCCACGCACGGCTTGGTGTATACTTGGAGTTGATGCCCCCGTCTTCCAGATCATGTGATATATGGGAGCCATTCTTGTGCTGGGCGGGCACCAGTGCCTATGCCTCTGAACCTGAACTTGATGTGAATACCTAAATTACAGTTTGTCTATTTGTATTAGATTGATATGCACTGTTTCTATACATGTATGACTTTTCATTACTAGATATGGCTGTACTATGACTACTACTTGCCCCCAGATGTTTTCATTTGAACTATCCCGTTTCTTGTAAGTAATGGGATACATTACAGAATGTGCTATGTATGACAATATTGTTGTCTGAACTGTGTGAACTGCATAATTGACCTTTACTTTGCGATATGTAATTCCAATGTACTGTAACCGGGAGATTGATAATGATACATGACTGAATTGAAAAAAAAAAAGTATGTTTGCATGTGCAACATAGACGTACAATTTCTTCCCTAAAGAAAGGCTTGAAAGAAGAGGAAAAACCTGAACAAAATTTTAAATACAAAAATTAAGGCTACTGGAAACAAATCGGAGCATCTGCCCTTCCAGTCAAGGAAAATAGAATTGTCCCAAGCTAAAACACAAATTGTAATGGATCCAAACACCCAGGTGGGACAAGTAATCCGGGCAGAAATGTTGTAAAAAATATTAGAACCAATGGGGCCCTTTTGAACTGAAAAATCAGGTCTGTTGTGTGGCATAGCATGTACACTACACTCTCACATAAAAATAATAGCAACTGGATTTAGGTCAATCCCTATATCAAAACCGCAAATTGTTAATGGGGAAATGTTATCAACAATAGAGGTCAGCAAAGAGTTGACTCATGTTGAGGGTGAATTGCAAACATTTAGCCAAATACAGTGGTCAATTACAATCACTCTAAATCAAGGCGACAAAATGAATGCAGCAAAACACCCTGGTGAAAAATATATTCAATGTAGTGCCACAGATAGCAAAAACACTCAAGGGGTCATTAGCATGACGGGCAGACTTTGTCCACCCGCCATACCCCGAGGAAATGGACCCGCCTGCAGTGCATGCGATGGTCCTGCACATCCTATTAGGATGCACCAGCCACACTGGCGCATCCCGCAATGCCAGAAATGCAAGTTGTGCATTTGGCAGTACAACATGACAGGCCCTGTTTGGTGCCTGCCACGTTGTACTGTCAAGTGCACCCCTCACCCCCCAGAATCCCTCGGGGCCCGCAACAGGCCCCCAATATTGAGAAAGGCATGTCCCCGCTTGTATGCTAATATGGATGACAGTGTCTATATTAATAGCTTTTCAGCCCGGTCGACTCATCGACTGGGCGGAAAACCGGCGGAAGGTCTTTCTGTCAGCCGGGGACCCGCCCGCCATGGTAATGCGGTGGGGGAAAATTGCATGCGGGAGGGGGAATATGTCGGGCGGATCACCACCGCCATGTGGGCAGTGTTGACCCACCCGACATACTAATGGGCCCCATGGTATCTAGAGCCCCAAATTAGGGCAGATCACTTAGGCCTAGGTATCACTAATGCAAGACCCATTGCACCAATGGAGCCCAAACTGGAACATATAGATCAAAGTATAAGAAAGGCTACTCATAAAAGCCCTGGCAATTCGCATCTTTTAGGCCTAACTTTCCCATCTGACCCAGTATGTCCTGAAACTTTACGTCTTGGGAAAATTCAAACACTCAGGGGCATATTCTCAAGGACTTATCCCGAGTTAGCAGCACTTTATCTCAACCAAACTGGTGATGAATTTATCACCCTATTCACAAGCTGGTGCAAACAGCCAATATCACCAGTTTTCCTGTGATAGCTGGTGCAAGAAACATCGCCACAGATGAAACCTGCAACTAACGCTAATCATATGCAGAGTATACATTCCTGTGCAAAAAACTGCAACAACACCACTTCGCAACATTCTCAACCACCAGCCAGACCGGCGATAAGATCCCAAAACATGCGATAAGGTGTTTCATCAGCAGGGATTTAACACCTGCTCTTACCTGGTGTTAAGTCAGAGGACAACCTGCATCATAAAAGGGAGCGCAGCCCAGAACCACACCTGAAGAACAACAGATGCCATGGAGCTACTGATCATGCAGCTCGGACACCCAAGAGGGCCACAGCACCCACTGTCACCACCCCCAGGACACCCCCCCCACCCGGGCTCTACCTCGGGCACCCCCGTGCAAAGATATTTCACACAAATTTATGAAATCATGAAACAATTCACCTGATGTCACACAATTACAACAATTAACATTCATGTGGGGTTAGAAAAAGGAGAATCATTGAAATTCCCAACAAAATATTTCATTCAAATTTAACTCAAAACAACTATTTGGAAGAGTCATGGTGGGTCTTCCCTAGACAATCTGTAAGTCAGAACCTGCAAGACAAAATTCAAGATAAGAAGGTGTGTCCTGCGCTCATCAAAGGACAGAGAGAAAGAGGAAGAGAGAGAGAGAAAGAGAGAGAGAGAGAGAGAAAGAGAGAGAGAGAGAGAGAAAGAAAGAGAGAGAGAGAAAGAGAGAGGGAGATAGAGGTAGAGAGAGCGAGGAAGAGAGAGGGCGAGAGAAGGAGAGCAGAAGAGAGTGGAAGAGAGAGGGTGAGAGGGGGAGGGAAAGAGAGAGAAAGAGAGAGAAAGAGAGAGAGGGAGAGAGAGGGCAAGAGAAGGAGAGAGACGAAGAGAGAGGGAGAGGGAGGGAGATAGAGAGAGAAAGAGGGAGAGAGAGGGAGAGAGAGAGAGAAAGAGAGAGGGAGAGAAAGAAAGAGCAAGAAAGAGAGAGAGGGAGAGAGAGAAATAGAGAGAAAGAGAGAGGGAGAGAGAGAGAGGGAGAGAGAGAGAAAGAGAGAGGGGGCGGGAGAGAGCTAGAGAGAGAGGGAGCAAGAGGGAGGGAGAGAGAGAGAGAGAGAAAGAGAGAGATTGTGCAAGGAGCGCAAGGCCAATTGGGCTCCTGGCTCATACATGCCAAACGTTGTGTGTGTATCGCTATTGGTGCACCATAAGCCTAAGCCTGGCCTCAATTGCAGTGCAAAAGCCACATCACATTTCCAGAATGCAAGCAGTAGTCATACTAACATTTGGAATGAAAGCTACTTTGTCTCAATACATAAGGCAGAAGGATATCTGCACCTTCCACCTTGGTCTTGAATGCGGCTGGTACCCTCTGGGAGAGATACCTTAGCAGATGATGACAATTCCCACAACACACAAAACGCTGATGAAAGACCAGCGTATCCACACCCCACACACAAAAGTCCCTGCTTGAGGTACTCCTGCATGGGATGTCCTTGACACTTATGTACACAATAACCGATACATCCAAATGCTGCACACACATGCGACTCATTGCTCCGAGCTGTGGCATATCATCCACATAACTGCAGCAGGTCAGAAGAGTGCCGGTTTTACAAGAGCCACAAACGCAAAGGCAGGACAATCCGGGCACATGTATAACCCCTGACATGTGGAACTGTACCGTGCACTTATGCTGCATTTGTTGGGTGCACTGCCACTGGCAGTGTTGCGGATCAGTTAACGTTGGAGCTTCCGTCTTGCGTATGTCACTTGCGCCCAGCCATGGTTCCACTGTCGATCATGCACATCTGAGTGGCCCATGGATGTCTGCCTATCCAACACAATGGTAGCTGAACTGGATTATGACTAGTGTGTGTGCATCCCCTGTAGGCCCACGACCATGAGTGTAACCGTGATACCTGTGCATGGGATGCCTTGATATTTGGCATTTGCGATGGCAGTTGGGCATGGGAGATTGCACAAGTCCTCGTGTGCAGTGACCACATCAAGAGGTTTCCCTATTGGGCTGTGTTGCGTGTTGGTGAAACGACGTGGATGGAGCACATTTGTCTGGACTAGTTAATGGATTGGTTCGCCCTCGTGTTCATTGAACTTGACCACAACGTACTCTTGGTACTGATTGCCCAGGAAGCTGCACTCTCATTCATGAACAAGTAACTTTGCTCCTGCCGGCACAACTGATTTTAACCCAAAGTACAGGTCCCAATAGCTTGTTGCATCTTGGAGGAATGGTCAGATATCCCACCACAACAGTGGACAAGTCTGCATTCGCCTAGACTCAGAATGCATGTGCACACACCTGTGCAGAGTGGGGCAATCCCATAGGCAGTCCCATAGGCGGAGCTGCACAGCATTGTTTGGCAACGTTCCTAATCTGACGTACTGATGGAGGGAGAGAACACACATGGCAATGTAGTACTACATGTGACCTTATTGGACCCTTTGGACCCTTTCACCTGCTCACTGTCAGCAGAGCAGACAGTCAGTGCAGTCCGGTGGTTCAGCACTATGCAGATCCCATAGGCTGTGAATTGTGTCCCCTGACACGGGGCAATGAGCATACACCAAACATCACATGATTTGTCCAGCAAGGCAAGGTGGGCTGAGACCGTTGCCATCTGTAATGATTGGTGTTAATTTTTTCCTCCCCATTTCTTGCACCTCTACATGTTCCTATGCTGCCTGTTAGTGTCTGAAGCATTGGTCTGCATGCTGTGGTCCTTGTCTTGCCCATACTGACACACACATGCTAATAAAGTCTACGCAACTTCACTAGTGTTCAACTGTGATGAATGTTGATTAGAATGACAAATGATGTGCCTCAATGAGCATTGTCCATACACAGGGAGGAACTGCCTGAAGCATTTCACTCGGGTGAGTCCCTATTGACAGCTCCACCTCTGTGAGCAAGACATTGTAGTTGGGATAGTTGCTGGTAGACCTGTGCTCTTACATGTCTTCAGCAATGTGAGTATGGTGTCCAACTTCTTGCCATGTGGATCAATGTGATCCATCAAAACAGGCTGTGTCCACCCAGTTGTGTGTGAGCAGGTATGCACAAAGATGTTCTGTTGTCACATGTGATGGGGACACTACTTTGGGTCTATTACCGAATTTGACATTTTTTACATACAGCTCAATTGAATACATGGACGTGGGGCCATGTTAGGGGGTTGCGAGATTGTTGTTCATGAACAATGAGGCCGCAGCTAGTTTACACCTTCACAGTCATCTAATTGGCCCTGTGGGTAAGGGTCAAACATGTGCATTGATGTAATTTCCCAGGGTGTACCTTTTTGTGAAATCAATGTCCCTACCTTTATCCATACTTTTATTCTTGATTAAACATAGACAAGACACATCTGTGTGATTTGGAATGTTTTTTTCACATTCTGTGTTGTGTCGGAGCTGGAGCAGTACATGGCCATGCAAAAAACACATCACATGGTTGGCAAGTGGAGGGCCAATCAGAGTCCTTTGGAGAATGTTAAGTTAATCAGAAGAGGAAGAGTTCAGTCCGCAGCCTGATTGCTGGTTCATTGGTAACCAGAGCAGATATAGCAGTCCATGTCGGGGTCCAGGTGAATGTCGCAGTGTGTTTTGGGGGACAATGGGAGGTGTTGTTCCAGGGCTTGATGCAGAGTAAGTATGGGTGCAAAATCCATTCCGCTCGCGGAATTTGCAGATTTTCGGCAATTTTGCAAACCGCGAATCTCTCGAAAGTGCCAAAAAATCCGCAAATCTGCTCGCCGGCGCATTTTTTTGTGCATTAAATAACAACACAGTGGCATCTTCGTGGATAAATATGCAGGCAGGATTCATTCTGGCACGATGCTCCTGTCACAAAAATTAAACCTCAACGGGAAGCACTTAGAGATTATAAAGGTGCTTGAGTTGAAGTTCAGTAACGCATTATAATCAGCCCAAACAACTAGTGAACACTGTGTTGAGACTAGGCAGGTGTGCTTCCTCACCATATCTACCGCCTACAATTAGATGTATTTCTTGATGGAGGTATTTGCATCCAAGAGTTTCTCGAGCGCAAAACCTGTGTACTTCCTGTGACCAGGAGGCTGTTTCTTCTCATCTGCTGCTCTGATCGGTCTCTGACCCTTTATAAATAAGGCATATGAACTTGCATGGAAGCCCCACCCGTTTGGCCCGCCCCACACACACTAGGGTATGCAACGTCTTCCTGCCCTTTCCTCACTATGATGGACAGCTAGCTCGAGGGACCTCGGCCCTTATGGGGGCAGTGGCAAAGTTACATACACATGTGGTCAGAATTCCACGAGTTTGCGGATTTCCGTGCAAACTTGTGGATTATTTTGCCGATTTCGCTCGAATTTGCGGACCGGGAATCCGCAAAATTCACCCATGGTTAATGCAGATGGCTGAACCAAGCAGGAACAGGCCACATGGCGGGGATGAATGCTATAATCTCCTTTCGCACACTGAGTCATTTCTATCCACATCTTAGTCCACTAATATGTCTTCTGTGTCAGGTATGTCAGGTGTGCGTAGTGGTGTTATGGCTGCATCACTGTGTGCCACTGACACATCAGAGGGCGGAGTTGGAATGGCTGCATCACCTTGTGCCACTGACACATCAAGGGGTGGAGGTTGTATCACTGCATCACTGTGTGCCACTGACATATCAGGGGCGGAGATGTGTGTGTCGAAGTACCTGCAGCCGTCATCTGGGTCAGGCTCTGAGGCAGCAATGGCAAGATGAGGATCTGCAGGGCATGGAATATCTGAGCTACATCTCGCTGGTGTTCAGCCATGGCAGACATCCTTCCCGCCTGCATCCGCAGCATGTTCTCCATTGTCCTCTGCAGCCGTGCCAAATCTGTGCTGTCATTGCTGGAGCCTGTCTGACTTGACAGTTCTTGTATCCGAGTAATGGCTACAGTGAGGTCAGCCAAGGATTGTTGTAGAGCATGGAACTGACTGTGGGTGTCCATTAGGGACTGTAAGTGGTTCCTGACGGGACTCAAACACCCACATATGGTATTCAGTTTGGCTGCCATGAGGTCAGAATCTACCAGCACCTGTTCAGCCAGCTCCTTCTGGCAGTCTACCACAGGGCGTTGGAATGCCATGTGTTTTTCCATGAGGTGCTGGGAGCCAGCCGTGGTGGTGGGTGCTTCCTGCTGTGTGGTCTGTGTAGGAGGTGGGGTCACCTTGAAGCAGCTGGGCTACCCTGCTCCTGGAGGTGGGGTGCAGAGGCTGTTCACGAGCCATTGGAGGGTGTCGGGGCAGATGGCCAGGGGGTCCTCTGCATCATCACTGAAGAGATGGCCGGTCTGCTCTGCAGGAGGTGTTGATTGTTACTCTGCAATGTAAAGGGGTGATTCAGGTTAACAGTGTGTTCCATGTTTGTTGACGCATTGTACATGTCTACAAACTGACAGCATGACAATGTACATTGTGACTGTTTTGGAGGAGTTGGCTATTTGATGGGAGACAGTGGACATTTTGACTACATGACGGATGTGAGGTTGTACTTGTATATTATCATCTCACATTTTCCTGCTATGCCAGATGTGATTGAACAGTTTCTAGGCACAAGCGGCACCAGTTGTGTCCTCTGTCCTGTAGTGAAAGTGTTGTACTTTGTACCACATTGTCGTCAATGTTGATGTGCTGTGACTTTCAGCTTCCTGGCGGCCAAGTTATGGAATAGTCTACCTGAAGCTATACGTGGGATACAGGATCTCCTAGCCTTCAGAAAGGCTGTTAAAACTCACCTCTTTCAACAATAGTCTCTCTGAGCCTCCATCTCACTGTTAACTGTCTGTTCGCAGCGCCGGGACGCCCCTTTGCTGGGGCAGCCGTGCGCTCTACAAATGTTCATAACATTAACATTAACATTGCTATGTTTGTGTGCCTCATTGAGGGAGAGTCACCCCTGCAGCTCTGATTTAGCGGCCTCTTATCCCTTTGAGGCAGTGTGTCTTTGACTTGTGTGCATTTTAAGCATGGGCGAATTTTGCGAATTTGCGATCCGTGAATTTGCGGATTTGCGAATTTGCGATCCGCAAAATTCGCGAATTTGTGCGAATTTGCGGATTTTTGTTTTTTGCGTGTTTGCAGGGTTTTTTGCATGTTCGCGGGGTATTTTGCGTGTTCGCGGGGCTTTTTGCATCTTCGCGAGCCGCTTGCATAGCGAAGTTACCCATGCAGTCGTTTATGGGAGAGGGAGAAAGAGATAGATAGATAGATAGAAAGAGAGAGAAAGAGAGGGAAAGAGAGAGGGAGAGAGAGAACGAGGGAAAGAAAGAGAGGCCGGATCTCTGAAGGGCCAGATTCCTGAGTTGCCCCTACAGAACATACAGCTTTTTATTTTTAGCAAAATGCATATGAAAATTGTGCTGTAAAGGTCTGTTTTAGTTTAACCCCTCCTGACAACTAAAAATGGGTGTATTTGCCATCCTCTCCCTTCTTCCTGTTTTTTATTTCTGTAAGTGCTTCCTGATGAGGTTTAATTCCTTGGACAGGTGCCTCGTTGCCTACTTGTAACTATTCTCTGACCCTGCTTCAAGGGTCAGAGCAGGGTCAGAGAATAGTTGCAAGTAGGCAACGAGGCGCCAGGAAGCAATTAGCGGCAGGTGTCCAAGTTGAAGTTAATTTGTTTGTAACCCTTTTGTAAAAGGTTACAAAGAAATTAGGTTCAAATTTTGCACCTGCTGTAACCCTTGATTGGCTGAAAATTCGTCCCCGCTGATTCGCGGATTTTACCGCGATTTCGCTAGATTCGCAGATCGCGAAATCGCGGTAAATCCGCAAATTCGCCCGCGAAACGGATTTTACGCCCACCCTTAGTGCATTTACGGTGCTGCAAAGAAGACGACTTGGGTTATTTGTGCTCTTGGATGGTTTTTGTACTCTTGTGCATTGTTTGTCTGCAGATGTGTTGTTGACGTCAGGTATTGTATGTACACGTAAATGTGTCAGAGTGTGATCTGCTACTTTGAGGATGTGATCCACACTGGGCCACCTTAGTGTTTTGTTGTGCATCATGTCATGTATTTTTACTACAGCTATGCTTTCCGGTCATGCAGTGTCACTTGAATTGTCATTGTGGCTCACAGAGCCACTGCTTTGCTGGATTCAGCACATGTGCATGGGTAGGTTGAGGGATTGGTGATAGGGAGGGGGGCCCCTTTGTGCACATAGCGGACAGGGGCCTACTTGGTGTTTCTATGTGTGCTGCAGTGTGCCAAGGGTATCAGGGACATGTTCCACAATCATTGTGGGTGTGCAGTGTGCTAGCCATATATGTGCATGTGTGCCATTGTGCCCATCTCCCCCGTCCCCCCAGTCCCTGGTCGTTACTCACCCTGTTGCTGTTGGGTCAGGTCATATCAAGCTGTGTCTGGACTCCCAACTCCTTGCACCATCTCCACACTGATGACTGTGGCCACCATTTCCTCCAGCTCATCCAGCTCCTCCTGTGGCACAGGACTCCAGTCGCCGTTGCGGCCTTCCTGTTGGCAGCGAGTTTCTGCTTGATTTGGCTTTTCACATCATACCAGCGCCTCTTGCCCTCCTCTATTGACCTTCTCAACACTCTGACTGAATACACGTTATTCATGATGGACTGCCATATTTCCGTTTGTGTTGCCAATAACACAGTGGAGGTGACGAACAGTTGTTGGTAGTGTTCTATCACCTCCGTGACGATAATCCGATTTTCCTGCGGACTGAAACGCGTCTTCCTCTTCCTCTTCTCCTTGCCCTTCCCTAACCACATGGTTCCTGGCTGATCCTCCATGGGGCTTGTTGGTTTCCAGTTGTCCTCTGCACTTTTTGTGGCTTTTTAATAGTGCATTTTCCCGTATGACGTGTGTGAATTGCAGGCCTGGCGAGGATTTTCGCAGATGTTTTTTTATCAGGGTTGCGGCCATTGCAACATTATTCAAGTTGGGATTAACATTTTTATCACTGCCCCAGTGACTTTATTGCGGACATTTCATGCGTTATCGGAATATAGTGCATGTTAGAGCCGCGTTTTGAATAGGACGTTAACATGGATTTATTTTCACGCGATAGTCGGCGATATGAAATATTTCTTGATCAAATCCCCAGGAGCTACTGCCCTGGCTGTCCCCTTTCTTTCTCATCCTCCTATTGAACTGGAACAGTGACCAGTGCCGACCCAGTTAGTGTGTGATGCATTCTGGAGCTTATTCATCTCGGAGCATAACAGTATTTGGGAAAAACTTTTTTTGCTCTTTTGACAATCAGGTGTATTTGTCCCACACCACTTGTCCATCTTCGCCCTGATGAAGGTTTAGCTCTGGCTGGGGTTCGACACCGAAACGTGTGTTGCCGTTTTAATTCTTTTGGGTAGCTTGATTGTCTCTAGCCCCACTCCTTGGATGATATATGAGATCCTGTCATCCAACCATCATGTGGCAGCTTTACCATCTTGATGTACTTGTTGATGTGACAATATTGTTTTATGCTGTATGAATGACTGTATTATTTTGGAATGTATGATAGTATGACTGTGTTATTGGAATGAGGCATGTGGGACATGGTAATTGTATACATTTTGTGTTGAGTATCATTTTGTAATGTATTTATTCTGCAAAAGCTTGATAAAGTGTTTTTGGCAATATGAAAATAAAAATGAAAAACTATTTTGATTAAACAATTTCATAGTTGGATCATTTTGATATTTGCATCTGTCCGCACCGGTGTGTGTATGTAAATATTATGACCCTTCCTGAGGGCCTTTTTGAAGTTTTCAGGCAGGTAATTCCTTTAGGTTGGTTGTCCTATTACTTTCAATCACTATCTCTATTGCACACCTTCGCTACCCAATGGACAAGCGGTTTCTGTGTGTTTCTGCAGCAGGGTGTGAGACGTTGACACCTCGTGTAGTAAATACCATACAAATGTCTGTTAATGCTATTGCGGAGCTCAGTGCACATTTTGGTTGACTTGGTTTGCAGTGCATCACACTTCGTAAGTCTGAACCTGAGTTTCGATAAAGACGCGTGTTTTAAAGGGAACGCGTAGAATCGTTCAAAAGAAACACTAATGTCGTCTATCTTTGATCCTGTGAAAGAGCGTGTCTGCTGGGCGACCCACTTTGGCTGCTGAGCTGAGGATCATAGCAGAAACGAATCCAGCTGTGTCATCTTTGCTCCTTCACAGGCTGTGCTCCTTTTAGAATGACATGGGATGCACTTTTATACTCTTCCACACAATCCTAAAGAGGGAGCAATCGGCCAAACAAATGCAGCTCAATGAGTGGAAAACAGCGTACACACATCACCACAACTGTATGAAAGTTCAGTATTACGAGCTCATTTATTTTTGTTACATGTATCATGAAGGCTGAGAATAACTTAAGCGTCCCACCCACCCCTTTGTTGTAGATATTATATGGGGACATTGTAGAATATATAAGCAGTATGTTATTAAACGAATTACTATTGTTGCGTTTATTGAGCTCCCTTCGTTTTTTTCAGAATATACAGACATACCATACAGTTTCCTCAAAGCTGAAAGTAAATTCTACCTATCACACGCAGCTGCCCTTATTATTGCTTTGTAATAATTTGGGGATTTTAAAAATAATATCTATATCAGTAGCTAAAAATGATTATGGGAAGGTAATTGACTCCAACATGCTACTGATTCAATGATACATATATAACGTATAGCTGTTATGCATGTTAAAGTACATTACGTTCATACTTAAATATTGAAGTTTTCAGTGGAAAGACTTAACAAATATGTCCTGCAGGAAGACCGTTTAAAATGCCTAGATTGCATCGATGATGGTGTAATCTTGCACCTATATCAACACTAGGTGTGCAACACCCATTTGGATGAGAGGGCTTCTGTCCCTGCAAGCTTTCAGCCACTGTTGCCAGGGATGGTTGGGCTAGGAGTGCTGGACTGTCAGCCGGTCACGTGCAACAGACACTGCTTACAGGGCAGACTTGAAAAGAAAATAGACCTGGGCAACAAAATAAAAATCGTCCCCATTCGTGAATCAAGCACCTAAATAAGTGGCGCACGATTATAAATGAAATGAATAAAATGAAATGAAACGTAGAATTATAGAGCGCGATTGCTGCCAGGAGGCGTCCAAGTGCTAGGAACCAACAGAGGTGGCCTGGCAGGGTTGCTAGCAGAGATTACTGAGGGAGGTTAAATAGGAATGTCTTTAACTGTTTTTGGAATGAAGAAAGGTTGGGGTTAGCTCTAAGATGAAGGGGGAGTGTATTCCAGGTCTTGGAGGCATTATAGGTGAACGTCCTGCCGCCAGACCTAGTCTTTTTTATTCTTGGAGCAGTAGCCATAAAGGCCTGGCTCAAGCGAAGACTTCTGCTGGGTTGATAGTGGTTGACTAGGTCACGGGTGATCATAGTACCTGTGTCCCAAAAGGCCTGGTGGGCTATGCACATGGCCTTGCAGAGGATTCTCTGACGCACTGGCAGCCAATGTAGGCTGATCAGACCAGCTTTGGCTGATTGTCTGCGTGGAAGCTGTAGCAGTGTGCGAGCCGCACAGTTCTGCACTGTCTGAAGTCTACGCAAGGTGTACTCTGGAGCACCAAGGTAGAGGATGTTGTTGAAGTCTATGCGGGACTGTATCAAACCCTGGATGGCTACCTGCTTAGCCTCCATGGGTAGAAGGGGGAGAATTTTCTTTAACATCCTGAGAAGGCCAAAGCAGGTAGCCGAGAGTTTTGTAGCCTGGATGTTAAATGAAAGGGACCTATCCAGCCACACCCCGAGGCTCTTGATGTTATCCTTGGGAGCTGGAGGGGTGCCTAGACAGGGGGGCCACAGAGAGTTAAGGAAACTGGGGTTAGAGGGGCCCAGGAGCATCAGCTCCGTTTTGTCCCCATTTAGTTTGAGGGATGATGAGGACATCCAGCTCTTTACCTCCTCTAAACACTTTCTAAGCCTGCCTAACTTTGGCATGTCGGCCTCCTGCGCCAATGAGACAACCAGCTGGGTGTCGTCCGCGTAAGAAATATTCTTATCCCCAAATGGACGAACAACCTCAGCCAGTGGCCTCATATAGATGTTGAAAAGCGCAGGGCTTAAAGAGGAACCTTGTGGGACCCCACACCTCAATGGTCTGCTAGTGGACAGTGATTCACCATCAAATACTTGAAAGGCTCTGTCCTTCAAGAAGGACTCGAACCAAAGCCAGGCTTTATCCCTTATTCTGACACTAGACAGACGGTTCAGCAGGATGTCGTGTCTAACCGTATCGAATGCCGCGCTAAGGTCGAGGAGGATCACTGCCACTGATCCTCCTTGATCTAGGATTTTTCTGGATTCCTCGGTGACTACAAGGAGGGCGGACTCAGTTCCGTGTTTGGGTCTAAAACCCGTCTGTGTGGGGTCTAACAGTTGGTTGTTTTCCAGGAAATTCACCAGTTGGCGGTTGATGTATCTCTCCAGGATTTTACTCAACCAGGGGAGCAGGGAGATAGGCCGGTAGTTGCTAAAATCTGAGGGATACAGATTGGGTTTCTTTAACAGGGCTCGGACCATGGCCCGTTTCCAGACAGGAGGGACAGTACCAGAGGTGATGAATGAGTTCAGGAGGTCCATTATGGTTGGCAAGGTGATCTGGGATGCTGACATTATGATATCTGGGGGGGCCAGATCGTCAGGGGATCCAGATTTTACCTTACGAGCCACGGACTCTAGGGATTCAAGATCTAGAAGGGGGAAGTGATCCAGTATAGGTGGAGGCTCTAGTGGGGGGTCTACCATATTTGTATTGGCCTGAGCTAAAGGGGCGGTAGCTAAGGGGGGAAAGGATGAGTAGATTTTATTGACTTTTTGGTGGAAAAATTCTGCTACGTCATTACAGTGGGCTGTTGTTTTTGCCTCGTGCAGGCTAGATGGTGGAGGTTTGGTAAGTTTTTTCAAGATTTGAAAAATTTCTTTGGTTTTGGATTTGGTTAGAATAATTCTATTAGAGAAGTATACAGATTGGGCAGCTTTGACTTCTGCTTTGTAGTCATTGATTGAGTCTTGGTATCAAATTTTTTTCTCCAGAGAATAGTCTAGACGCCATTATCTTTCTGTTTTCCTGCATTGCCGTTTCTTTGCCCTGGGAGCCTCTGAGTACCAGGGGGCGGTTTTATGGGAGCGTTTCAGCGTAATTTTACTTTTTGGGAGAGTGGCTTCAAGGGTTTGTGTAATCCAATCTTCATAAGCCTGATTGGCTAGACAAGGATCCTCATTGTAGAGGGGTTGGTTTCTGGCGAGGTTAATGGTCCATTCGTCGACTGGGAGGCGTGACCAGGCTCTGGCGTGTCTTATCGTGGGTCTAGTGGGTGGAGGCTTAAGTGTGGTCCAGGTGAAGGGTACCAGTAAATGATCCGTCCACGGGAGGGGAATTGGTAGTCCTGCTACAAGGTCTACACAGTTGCTGAACACGGGGTCCAGCAGATGGCCCTTAACGTGAGTTGGGGTCATGACATGTTGGATTAATTGCAAGGCAGCTAGGTCATCTACAAGCGTAGTGACTGTATGATCCAGCGCAGTGTCGAAATGAAGGTTGTGATCACCTAACAGAGTGAAGTTAGATGCAGTGCTAACGCGTTCAGCCACAATCGGAGAAAGATGATTGTGGAACTGCTTAGGGGGCCTGGGGGGCGATAAATTAGTGTTCCTGAGAAGCAGTTGTTAGGAGAGAGTTCGAGACTGAAGGCTAAGCTCTCACAATCAGGGATTGTTTCCAGGGTAACTCGGCAGTGGAACTGTTCTTTATAAATGATTGCTAGGCCTCCTCCTCTCCCCTCAGGTCGGTCCTGACGAGTAATTTGGAAGCCTGGAGGGAGGGCTGTTACTAGGGCAGGGTCGGAGTCTGTGGCGAGCCACGTTTCCGTTAGGAATACTACGTCTGGCATGCGTTCTTCTAACAACAGGGCAATTTCCGCCCTGTATTTAGGCAGGGATCTGCAGTTTAACATAAACATACAGTACTCGTGTGCCAAATCTAGGTCCTGCTTAGGTTTAAGGGTTGATTTACATTTTGGACAGGTATGTGGAATGTCTTCTGCGTGGTAGAAATGCAGGGAGCAGTCCAAAACAGGGGGCCTAATACTGTGGAGAGTTTCAGCACTGTATTGCCTGGTCTTTTGAAACTGAGATGTAGGGGGTATGGCCCTGGGCCCGGACTCGGCGCGGACGAGCGCAGACGAGCTTGCCTTAAGCGTGCCTTCGGCTCGCAATCATCACGCCCGCTGCGCTCGTCCGTTGCGCTTCCGGTAGATGCACATATTTATAGGGGCGGTGAGAGGGTGCGGGGGGCGTGGCCACACAAGTGGGTGTGTCTTGTGGCTAGGCTTGGGGAATGGCGGCAAGAGAGACAGAAAGACTCTCCCGCATCAGCGCTGAATCCGCTGTGCAGGGATGCCTGCACCAAGTAGATCGGGTGCCAATAGGTCGGTGAGTTGCTTTTTAAAAACAATTTTACACACAATAAAACGAAAATGCGAGCGAAGTCTACTCCCGGCTGTGCCTCAGGAGGTTCCAGTTATCTGATGCGACGCTTGTATTCAGCGCGCATTAAATACCTGTTGCGGGTCAGTTTAAATAGGGTCAGTTTATCTTGTAATGAGAACTTATAAAGGCGTGGGAGATTTGTGCTTGGTGCAGGCAATATTTGTGATAATATCAGTGAAAGCAACAGTGAAAAAGCAACCCACTAGACTATACAACAAGCCGAGAAAAAAACCTAGAGACTGATCAGTCTGGGTATGGAGGATGGCTTAATAGGACAGATCGACCCTGATTTATGTCCTCCTGAGGTTATTTAAAAATGGATGAGCATTATTTTTTTTATTTCTTCCCATATACGTTCTACCACACACTATCTGTCTAATATTTTCCTTTAAAATATAATAAATAGTTGGATGGGCTAGTTAATATTTATACGACTGACAGGTGTGAAGGAAGCAGCAGGGTTGAAAATTGCTGGTTCACAGCCATTGTCACCCACAGATAGCCAGCAGGAAACCTACAATATTCACATTACAATAAAGGACAATAAATAAGCTCATATAAAAAATGTAACTGAAAGACAGAGACAGTAATTTGCAAGTAAAAAAAGCTTTCCAAATTCTAAACTGAGCCAGCTCCCGAGAAAATAGTGTTCTTATGTGTATAACTAGTATAATGTAATTAGTATTGAGCAATAACAACGAATTTCCCAAACATAAAAGACTTTCCAAACAAAAAAATTATTAATCAATCAGAGGTCTTGATTGTAGTCAAATCATATCCTTTATTATTACTGTTATCCTTCTTATTCTTATTTTTTAAGACACCACACAATTGCTTGTAATACATACTGGTTAAAGTTTTTTCTGAAATACATTGTTTGTTTTATAATATGCAGAACGATTGAGATATTGGGGTCCACTTGTCTAGACCGCGGAATCCTCTGCACGTTTCTTTTAAGTAAGTGATCCACTTTCTTAGCCTCAGCGATGTTTAAAGGATTAGGTTTCCTAGTAGCCAACAATATAGGAAGTATCCTGTATCCGTTTTTATATACACATGGGCACATGCTGTGGGTGCTGATATGGCAAATCATAAACCTATGAGAGAAAAGAAAACAAACGTGAAAAGGAGATGCTTTATATAATGATTGCCAATACTTATTTTAATATGACTCAATATTGATATGTAATAATGTGTTTATTTGTAGAGACACCTTGTGCACCATCGTTGCTGTTGAAATTGGCTAGGTAGCCACATTTGTCAACAACATAGGAAAAAGCACTCAACTAGGTATGATTGTGATTACTATATTTTATGTTCGTTATGCACTGTCTTGTTACCAAATAGTATAAGGCTCATAAAACAATGATGTGTAAATAAGGCCAAAATAATAGGTTTCAACTTGTTTGTAGGAAACAAATCAATAGTGATTCTTTAATTCCTGATACCTAGAAGATATAAGAGTAATGTGTTAAGTATACATGTTTCTATCTATGCATATACAATCACAGCATTACAGGATAGATTAACTGTGCTCTTCTCACCCCCACTCTTGCCTAAATGGTGACGCTGTGTATTCTAAAATATAAAAACAATATACAATAATAAAATGGGCTCCCTCCCCTGCTCATAAAATTGGTTATGCAAATATTATATAGTGTTTAATGGCTTCCCGACGCAATAACTGATGCATAAGACAATCAAGATGGCAAATGTCTGTTACGCAGTAATAGACTACTGTTCAGCTATCTGAAATTATTAAATGGTACATTTGTAATTAATTTGAAGTTTAAGTTTTAAATGTGCATATATTGTAAATAGTGTTTTTGTAATTGCCTCTAGCCCTGAAGAAGTCCCATGAGGGTTGAAACGCTTTGGCGGCAAAACAATTGTGTGGTGTTGTTAAAAAATAAGCATGAGGAGGCTAACTGCGTAACAATAAAGAATTTGATTTGACTACAATCAAGACATCTGATTGATTAATTATTTTGTTTAGTAAGTCTTTTCTGTTTGGGAAATTCGTTTTTATTGCTCTATACTATTAACATTATACTAGTTATACACATAAGAACACGATTTTCTCGGGTGCTGGGTCAGTTTAGAATATGGTAGCGGTGGATGCTGTCTGCCAAAGTGGGGTGTATGTGGGTCACATCCCAAACCTAATGCACAGAGGGTAGGATCCAACAATATAGGCATACCTAGTAGTGATGAATGGTGCTGGAACTTCTTAAAAAGCTCTGACCCTGTTTTTTCTAAGACTATTATAAAAAAATCTTTCCAAAGGGAAATCATATGAAATCAGAACTGCGTGTGATATAAAAACATAGGGCCTCATTTATGAGGAATTGGCATAGTTGTCTTGCTGCAATGCCCTACACAAATGTAAAAAGGCAGGAATGCACCATGTTTATAATATGTGGTGCATTCCAGTCCTCCCCTGTCCTGGCACTCATTGCAGGCAGGGGCACCTTCCTTTAAAAAAAAAAATCCAAGATGGGGTTTCCTCTTTTTATGTGTGCTGCAGAACACAGCACATACGGAAAGAGGAAAAACCGAGGCTCCGGAAAGGCGTAAGGTTTTGGCGCTGCCCCAGGTTTATGCGATTGAGTAAATCTCCGGGAGCAACACCCATGGAACACTTCGTTATGCAAAGAAAGGCAAGGCAGCGACTTGCGCTGCTCTGTCTTACTCCATATTTATGAGGCCATGCAAAGATATGCATAGTGGATTTACATCGCCACACAGATAGCATATGGAGGAATGCGTCACAGGAGTGTCAAACAAAGTGGAGTTCCAAAAGAGTAAATGAGCTCCTTGTTTTACGTTCTTACTGCATTTGTTCCACTATTAACCTGCATATCTGATTAAACGTGAACTATACAAACTAAATATTGCATTTAATTAACTTAATACCCATTACATGCATTTATCTGAATCTTATGTTTATTGACAGGCTCATGTACTTTTTTCATAATGTATTTGTGAGTCTTAAAAATAGGGTTGAATCACAGCTTGGGATTTTCAGAATTTTATCCATCAGACATTGATGGAATAGGTTTCACTAGCTTTACTACAGAACATTTACAGTGCCTCAAAACTTCAAAATTAGATTTAGCAAGCTTTACACAGAACACAAATTATAATCTTGATAAAAGAAAAAAAAAACGTTTTTTTCAGGAAAGATATGGTTACAACAGGTTCACACTCCAATCCCTAGAATGAAACGTCTCAAGAGTATTGCAACATATCAGTTAAGGCGTTTTTCAAAACGTAGCACTGTACTTTGTAGCATTGCAAAATATAATAGCACTATGGGCCCTATTTGGGGGTTGACTGAATAGTAGTAAAGGTGTAAAGCTGTAATCCTCCTCCTTCACCAATCTTGCGGTTCTCTGGCCCATTTGGATGCTAGAGAACTGCTATGTTGCTGTCCGTTTTGCCTCATTTAGCTCTATTTGAAAGTGACCATTTTCCAGATGGTACGTCCGGCCCAGAAACACCAGTGCATAGTGATAGTCAGCCTGCTCTATTAAAGGGTGACCAGCACTAATTTTGCTTGCTTGTTTATATTATGTGAGGGAGAATGTGCTCAGGAAGTGCAGAGACAATGTAGAATGGTCTCATGGAGCAGGTAAGATTGCTACCTTTCCTCTAAACAAACACAAGCTGTTTATTCATGTTTAAATACTCTGCGAAGGCCCGGGCATGATAGTTAAATAGATCTTTATATAAAATCACCTTTATTAAATTTCTAACATGGCCTTGTGTAGGAAGATCCAAAGAAAAGACAGGAAACAAAGTAGTGAGCTAGGCAGTTTATTCTGTCCGTCTGCTCGTAACGAAGTCCAGTCAGAAGTGCCGCTCCCACATAACTGTATCAAGTGAGGGGTTTTGTCCTACGGGGCCAGGCTGGACTATATACGTTTTGGAAAAAACACAAGTGCCTGGTCTCGAATTTGATGCTGTTTTTTATTTTACAGCTTCCTAGGTTTTTTAGATATTTACTCTTTTCGCTTTTTTTAAGAACTAATACGAGGTTTGAACACAAACTTTAACAAAAATTGTTTCTGTAAATCAGTGAAATACAATTATACTCAAATATACAACATTTCAAATACAAAGTAATTAAAATACACTTTTTTGTCAGTTTGAGAAAAACAGGTTAATAGGGTACACCAGAAAAAGTTATAGCAGTCCTCTTGGCCGAATTTCTTTAGCTATTTGGGACTGGGTTCACCATAGGCTTTTTATTTAATCAGAATCGGGTACAAGAGCCTGGGACTGATATTTAGTGCCTTTGGTGGGAAGAAGGGATGAATCCTTTAGGAAAGCCGACGCGTTTCCAAACCCGAACCGTGAGTTTACGGGTTTTTCCTCAGGGCTACCTGGGTACCTATTGGTGTAAATAATAGAGAAAACTTATTTTAGTGCCTGCTTCTATTTGGTTAAAACTGAACTAAGCGCTATAATGGACATGGGAATACCTTTGTGTTCCAGCGCTTCGGTTTCTTCTATTTTCAGAGGAGGTTATCAGACCTGTGTTTGTATAAAAAGAGACTGTTTGACCTTATTTCCTGAACGGGGGGCATTTCTTGATGATTCGTAAGTGTGTGAATCACTACTTACTTGAGATTAGACTTGTAATGCAGTTCGATTTCACTGATTCATCTGTCTTGAAATTAGCACCGCCTGTTAAAGGGAGGCAGGTTTTTACTTATATTTGAATTTTACATATATTGGAAAGTGCAAAGCTGATTTGAAATGGACCACACTGCTTACTTGTAAGACGCCGTCTTGTTAATGGCGGTGCATCTCCGTTACTTAAGTCAGCAATCACGGGACTTTTCTCCTGCTGGATTAATAGACAAACCTAAGTTTAGATTTTAACTCCTGGTGTTTGTTAGGGCTGAAACTTATCAAAGTCTGTGGGTTCTCACCTTTTAGCAATTTCGTGAGTTCTGCTACGTCCTTTTAAGTGCAATACTACACAAGCCACCATCCCCAAAATCTTAAAGCAAATCTCCCCTACAGCCAAATGCTTAGGATCAGGAGAAATTGTTCAAGAAAAGAGGATTTTGAAGCCCACGCTGAAATCTTAAGTAACCAGTTGAAAACAAGAGGCTATCCAAGCAAAATGGTAAAACATTTCACCAAAAGGGCCTGGAACACACCCAGAGAAGAATTATTGACAAAAAAACAAAAAGCGCCACTTGAAAAGCTAGTGTGTGTGACGACATATGGGCCACACACTAATAAATTCAAAGCTATCATTTCAAAAAATTGGCACTTGTTGTCAGGGCTAGACATACCTTTTGAAAAACCTCTTTTTGCCCTCAGAAAAACAAAAGTTTAGGGCAACAATTAGTTCGGGCTGACTTAGGAACAAGTCAGGCCAAATCTGATTTACGTACCCTGTGGAGGTTAAAACCAATAGAAGGACATCATAAGTGTGGCACATGTGTGTCATGTGCCAACACAGTGGAAGGCACTGAATTCCAGCAAAAGGCCATCACATGGACACACAAGGAATTTAAAAATTGTAAAAGCCGCAATTTGGTATATGCAATCACCTGCCCATGTCCGAAACTGTACATTGGCAAGACGACACAACAAATAAATCAGCGAATAGCCCAACACCGCTCACGAATTAAACAAAACATAGTAACAGCCCCAATGGTGCAACACTTTCAACAAAATGGGCACACCGAAAAGGAATTCAAGTGGACAGTGTTATCTGCCATAAAAATTCCCATACATGGAGGCGACGTAGATGCTTTACTCATGCAGAGAGAAGCATATTTGATACTCAAGTTCAATTGCGTGAATGATGGAATGAACGAATTGTCTGAACAACAGAGAAACATCCACTGACCTCAATGCACACCACCGACACCCCAAAATCCCCTGCGAGTTAAAAAACGATAGTAGCAGGGAAACAAATATCCTTTATTGACCAAAATGCAGCTCGATTCCACTTTCAAACTACAAGTCCCAGAAACCCCTATCCCATATAAAATCACGTGATCAAACACAACTCTTCCGTGATTGATCCAAACATAGTGGAGACACGCACCGAACCGCAACAGGAGAAAACGTAGCAGAACTCAGGAAATTGCTAAAAGGTGAGAACCCACAGACTTTGATAAGTTTCAGCCCTAACAAACGCCGGGAGTTAAAATCTAAACTTAGGTTTGTCTATTAATCCAGCAGGAGAAAAGTCCCGTGATTGCTGACTTAAGTAACGGAGATGCATCGCCATTAACAAGACGGAGTCTTACAAGTAAGCAGTGTGGTCCATTTCAAATCAGCTTTGCACTTTCCAATATATGTAAAATTCAAATATAAGTAAAAACCTGCCTCCCTTTAACAGGCGGTGCTAATTTCAAGACAGATGAATCAGTGAAATCGAACTGCATTACAAGTCTAATCTCAAGTAAGTAGTGATTCACACACTTACGAATCATCAAGAAATGTCCCCCGTTCAGGAAATAAGGTCAAACAGTCTCTTTTTATACAAACACAGGTCTGATAACCTCCTCTGAAAACAGAAGAAACCGAAGCGCTGGAACACAAAGGTATTCCCATGTCCATTATAGCGCTTAGTTCAGTTTTAACCAAATAGGAGCAGGCACTAAAAGAAGTTTTCTCTATTATTTACACCAATAGGTACCCAGGTAGCCCTGAGGAAAAACCCGTAAACTCACGGTCCGGGTTTGGAAACGCGTCGGCTTTCCTAAAGGATTCATCCCTTCTTCCCACCAAAGGCACTAAATATTAGTCCCAGGCTGTGGGACCTGATTCTGATTAAATAAAAAGCCTATGGTGAACCCAGTCCCAAATAGCTAAAGAAATTCGGCCAAGAGGACTGCTATAACTTTTTCTGGTGTACCCTATTAACCTGTTTTTCTCAAACTGACAAAAAAGTGTATTTTAATTACTTTGTATTTGAAATGTTGTATAATTTGAGTATAATTGTATTTCACTGATTGTCAGAAACATTTTTTGTTAAAGTTTGAGTTCAAACCTCGTATTAGTTCTTAAAAAAAGCAAAAAGAGTAAATATCTAAAAAACCTTGGAAGCTTTACGATTAATTAGAAGCTCCCACATAACAACATCACAATCCCCCCGTTCCCAAGCATTTGAAACATAACATTCTTCCCAAAGATAAACACGAGACTGTCACGAGCTGTGGAATTGCAAGACAACACGCTCATGACAACTCACACAACATAGAAAGTTCCCAACACACCTCCCCCCTTGAAACAAAAAAAAAACACAAAAAAAAAACACGTCATAGAATTAAGATATTACAAAATCCTTATACCTAGAAGGAAAACTGTGAGAACGCACCATCCTAGTATTACCAGGATTGCTCTTAGTATCCATACAAATTCTTTGTTCATCAGAACGCACCATCCTAGTGTTACCAGGATTGCTCTCAGTATCCATACAATTCCGTTGTTTATTATGTTGCCCAACATCCAAAAACACATTGCTATCATACTCATTTTGGTCCGGGCTAACCCCTGAAAACACAGAAATTCTGTTAAAATTTCAAACTGAACCACCATCAATTCTAACAGAATTCTTAAAAACTTCAATAACCTTTTTAGGAGTTGACCACACAGGAAAGCCTTTAATTACACCATCTCCCTTCTTAATACAGACTAAATCACTTCACCTTTACCAAGTGACAAGGTTCCGAACCAATCTTCTTTTCCATGGAAAGTTTCATTTTATTTTTATATAGTTCAACTCTACGCTGAACCGCCTCAAAAATCCACCTTCAAAAAATTGTCAGACCCACTTAAATTTTTCTTTAACCACCAAGGTGCTAACCTGGTACTAGGTCTACGTCCTCTTAAAAGCTCAAACGGGCTGACCAAAGTTACAGAATTAGGAGAAGTTCTGTATGCCAAAAGCATGGACTGCAACACATTTTGCCAATTTAAACCACCCTTAATGGAAAGTTGAATAGCTTCCTTGATCACTCGGTTGAACCTTCAAACTGGCATTGGCCTCAGTATGGAAAACTGCAATTCTCCTATGAACAATACCACATTTAACCATAAAATCTTCCATCTCCTTGCTTACAAACCGGGGACCATTATCAGTTACAACCTCTTGGGGAATCCCTTCTCTGCAAAAAATCTCATCCAAGAATTCTATCACTTTATGGGAAGTGACATCCTTAACCATTTTGACCTCCGGCCATTTAGAATAGTAATCAATAACAACAATGCCGAAAGTTTCTTGCTTAGATAAACAACTAAATGGACGAATGATGTCTAAACCAAGTTTACTTCAAGGACCAAGAGGTAAGTCAACAGGCTGAGGTTCAGGACGCAAAAGGTACGGCCATTTTGTCACTATTCGAGAAATAAACAGAAGAACGCAATAAATGGTCTACACAAGAGTCAATACTGGGCCACCAAAAAGACTCCTTCACACATCTTCTGGTAAAAGAAATCCCCAAATGCCCCTCATGAGCAATCCTAAGAACAAAATTTCTGAGAGAAAAAGGTGGAACAATTTTGTCACCTCTTAAAACCAAACCATTCTCCTCAGCAAGCTCCTCCTGAATTTTATAGAAATCCATCATATCCCCAGATAATTTTCTCTGTTCGGGCCAACCTTGTACAAGATACATCTTGACACTGCACAATTCTTAATCCTTACTCATCTCCGCCAACCAAATACTTTCTTGCAAAAATGACCGTTCACCATGCACCAAATTAATATCACTCAGGGTGAAAGCTACTTCACAATCATCTTCTAGAACCGCAATAGGAACCTCACTAGGAGAAACTAACCTGGACATGCAATCTGCATGTACATTCGCTTTACCCTGAACATACTCAATCTGATACTGAAAAGATTGTAATCTGGAAGCTAATCTATTAAAGCGTGCTGACAAGGTCCTGCCATCACGGGAGCCATCAGAAAAATTAAAGGCTTATGGTCCGTTTTTATGATAAACCTTGTACCCCACAAAAAAGGTCTAAAGTGTGCTCCCCACACACACGCCAACAGTTCCCTTTCAATGACGGAAAAATTCTTTTCCGCATCCCTCAAAGCTCTTGATGCATATACAACAACCCATTCCTTCTCATTATTCCTCTGCAAAAGAACACCACCCAAACCAGAGCTACTAGCATCCACAACGACAATGCATTTAACCCCACACACAAAAGGTTTAAGACATGGTGCATTCACAATAAACTTTTTCAAATTACCAAAAGCTTTAGTCATATCATCAGTACAAACAAATTTAGCATTCTTTTTCAACAAATATCTAAAAGCATCAACCTTCGAAGAAAAATTTGGTATGAACTTTGCATAAAATTCAATGAGACCCAAAAACGCCACAAGTTGTTCTTTGGAAGAGGGCAAAGGAGCGTTAACAATGCTTTCAACATGATTCCGTTTCGGTTTAATTCCCATTCCACTAATGGTATGCCCTAAATACTCAATGTCTTTTTGCCTAAACTTGCATTTATCAAGACGGAGAGTAAGCCCTTTCCTTGACAAAGCAGCAATAACACCTTCTACATTTCTATCATGCTCCTCATTTTTTTTGCCAAAAACAAGAATGTCATCCTGAAATGCCACAGCACCACTTAACCCTTCCAAAGTGTCTCTCATAAGCCTCTGAAACACTGCGCTCGCCAAACCAAATGGAATACGCAAAAATCTATAAAGACCCTCAGGTGTAATGAAAGCAGTAATGTTTTTAGAGTCCTCAGAAAGAACCACTTGATGATAAGCGCTGGCTAAATCAACACAAGAAAAAACTTGTGCACCAGCTAGAGTGGAAACCATCTCATGAAGATTAGGTAAGGGATGAGAATTAACCCAAATGGCATCATTGACACTGCGAAGGTCCACACACAACCTAAGTTCGCCAGAAGATTTGATAGAAATCACAATGGGAGAAAGTCAAGGAGATGATTCAATCGGTTCTATTACATTCTTTTGGCACAAATCCTTAGGCATATCTTTTAATTTTCTCCTATAAGTCAAAGGACGTTCCTTACTCTATGTCGAACGGGAACGACATTATCATGAAAGTTAATAACATGTTTGAAACCTTGATATCGTCCAAGAGTACCACTAAAAACATTTGGAAATGACTTCTTCAATCCATCTACCAGTTGGGAATTAGACACTTGAGAACCAGACATACTATGTGGCTCCACAGCAAAAACAGGAGGATTGGCTCTGGAATCAATTTTCATTTCCAATTGATGTTGGTGAGGCCACCCTAAAAGCGACAACCCTGACTTTGCTACATACATTTTTCCAGAAGTATGATGGTCAGAAAATTGTAAATTGGCATCAAAACAACCAAGTAGATCAATTTTGTGGCCAGTACACCCGCCAGGAGATACATCAGGTAAAGACAGAGTTTTGTTAGGCCACTTCTCATGAAAAAAATCCAGCGAAATGATAGTGTACCATGCACATGAGTCAACAAAAAACTCCAAATCAATGCCATCTTCCGTTACCTCACAGGAAGGAAACTCTGTACATTCCCCATCCCCGCATATTTTAATAACAGTATTGACTTGAAATTCGCTCTCATCATCAAAAGTATCACAGCAATCATGTATACAATTCACTTTTCTGGGTAATGATTTACACAGTCTCGTAAAATGGAATTTATGCCGCATTTCGAACATGTTTTCCCCAAAGCTGGACAATTCTTACAATCTGCTAGATGTCCATCTCCTCCACATCTAAAACAGAGTAATTTTGAATTATTTTTATCATACTTCTGACTCCTGAACTTATTGTCCACTTTAGGCAGAAAATTATTCCCTTGTGGATAATTTTTCTTGAACCTATCAGAGTCTTTAGACACATTGAAAACATCATTTTCTTATTTGTTCTCATCAAGATTTGGTCCCTTAAGACTTGCTCATATGAAATGTGTTCAAAATCACACGTAACAGCCAATGATCTTAAAGCTGAAACGAAATCTTCTACAGGTTCATCAGCACGTTGTTTCCGTGAATAAAAAATAAACCTCTCCATAACAACATTCTTCTTTTTCCCATATCGCAAACTCAATTGTGAAGAAGCATTCTCATAAACATTAAGATTCCCTGGGTTAACTAGAGCAGGTAGAGTCTTATATTCAATGCCACCCAAACAGTGTTTTAATAACAACAATTTCCTCTCAGTCTCACATTCTACCTCCTCCAATACCTCCACGTAAGGAAGAAAAACAGGCTCCCATATTTTCCAAGCCATAGGAGGCTCTCCTGAAGGCGACAGAAATGATGGAGGAGAAACAATGCCAGACATGATACTATTAATAAAAAGTACTAATAAATGAAGAAAACAAATAAAGATAATAATAAAATAACAATATTATGTCAATATTATGAGGCACACAGTGTGCGTGTCACCGATGTAATAGTTACCAAAAAGTACATAAACGAGACACACGGTGTGTGTGTCACCAATGTACACATCGAGCAATAAATTCACTTGTAAATGTGAAGAAAATAACTCTCCTCGAAGCGCATCTTCCAGGAACTTCCCTATCAAGGACAGTTGCCAGGTAACAAAGAAGATGGCGCCCACGTTGCGTGATGACGGAATGATGCGTCACACGTAATGTGATGACAGGCAGTACGCAGCAAGACGTCAAAGCGTGCGCTTAACTGAACATCAATGCGTGCATTTACATGAACGCTGGAAACAAAGTTTGAAAATAGAACAAAACTCAGCTGAGTAACCGTGGAACTCCTGTTCCATAAAAAAAAAATGCTCATGTAAACGGTAGGATTTTCCTTTTTCCTTTTAAAAAATAAATAAATAAATAAAGTAATCCTCTTTGGCTTGAACACGCAGTTGTTAAGACGTAGTCCCACACAGTCCTTTTAAACGTAGATCCAGACATAAAATAATAATTTGCTGCCTTAATCACAAAAGCAAATATCCATAAAGTCTTCCTTAAAAAAAATATATAAACGCGGTAAACAGATCTAATCCTCGTCGCCAGTGTAGGAAGATCCAAAGAAAAGGCAGGAAAAGAAGTAGTGAGCTAGGCAGTTTATTCTGTCCATCTGCTCGTAACAAAGTCCAGTCAGAAGTGCCTCTCCCTCATAACAGCATTACAATTCCCCCGTTCCCAAGCATTTGAAACATAACATTCTCCCCACAGATAAACACAAGACTTTCACGAGCTGTGGAATTGCAAGACAACACGCTCGTGACAACTCGCACAACATAGAAAGTTCCCAACACCTTTCAGTCTTTGTTTGCTTTAACTATCAGCCAGGGATAATTAAGGCCGTTCTGTATCACATTTTAAAGTGTTTTATTTACTGTTTAAAGTATGTTTTGATAAGGGGAAAAATACAGACTTTTGGTGCTTTACTCAACTACTGTGCTGGTCAAGAGGGCACATGGCAAATTACGGTAAAATACAGCCACAAGCCTATCTTAACATCGGGATGAAAATAAAAGTTAAAGAAAAGTTTCTAAAACTGCGCCTTGTGGCTATCCCGATATTACCGCACCTGCCTCCATGGGAGAGATCTCATGCCTCGGACTTGTGTCGCCTGTGTAAATCTGGCAAGGAGGACATTGTCCACGTGATATGCATATGCCCAAGATTAAGGGATCTGAGGCACAACCTGCTGCTACCATTTTTTAGAGCACATGCTGTTTGGACCTGTAGGCAGGCAGTTAAACTGTATTCACCACCAGCAACATCAAACTGAACTGCCAGAATGTGAAGTTCTTTGACCTAACAAAGGAAATACTCAATCACACTTGAAAGACTCATTGGGACTTAGTAACAACCTTGAATTGACCATAGTAATTGTTGCATTTTAAAAAATAAAATTTAAATCACTTTTTATTGTCATATGGCTTTTATACTTTTGTAAAGATTTTAATTAATCATATACAAATAAAATATTACATATTTACTTACATAGTCCAGTCTAGAGAGATTGCAATCACAGAAATTCACCAGTTATTGATAGCGCCCACTTTTCACTGCTTATGACCCCACATATTACATCACTCATGACAAGTTCTATGATATGATTTATGACATCCCTCATGCTATCTCAAATGAATGAATTTATGACACAGTAAGTGAAACAACAGCTGGGTGGGGTCCCAGTCCATTAGAGGCTCAAGGAGAGAGCTGTGCATCCCCCCCCTTTAATTTAAGGTGCAGCCCTGGGAATGGAGTCCCATCCCCTTCCGTTTTTCTTTTTTCTTTTGTCCTCAGGGGATGGGGTCCCCGGAACCTAAGTAGGCTCTGGCAGGGGGCACCCTCCTAATTTCTTAAAAAATGAGCCCCAGCGTATGGGGTGCCCTGGCACATTCGGTGGGTAAAGGAAGGAAACTGTTGGTCCCTTCCCTTTTTCTTTTACAATTTAAGTCTCAGGGGCCACCATCAGCTCAGGACAGGGGCCGCACACCTCCCTCCTTTTAAATATACCCGGCCTTGGGGAACAGGATCCCCGGTGCCCTAAATGGGCTGGGGAATAGTGCCCTACTCATACCCTGAATATGTATGGATAGGATATAGTTTTGTATAGCGCTCGAATGCCGAGGCATCTTGGTGCTAGGAGGTGAGACTAGGAGGAATCAAGGCGGTTTGGCTAATTTTTTTAAGATGGGATCAGCTATGATTTTTGTGCTTTCCTGAAAAGTAGCCTATTGGACATTAGTCTCATGGAGATGGGCAGCTGATTCCAGAATTTTGCTGCACAATGTGACAAACTCCTGCCGCCCCATCTGGCTTTACGCATATTAGAATTACATATGAAACCAGCATCAGTAGATCCAAGGTTTCTAGGGGGATTATACCAGGAGAAGAGATTCCGCAAATTGGCAGCTCCCCTGCCAAAGAGTGCCTTATCGACCAAGCATATGGCTTTATATTCCGTCCTTTGCTTGATTGGGAGCCAATGCAAAGACCTGATAGCGGCCAAAGTGGAATGCCCTCTAGGAATGTTTAACAATAGCCGAGCAGTGGCATTTTGTATCTATTGTAAATTTAACCTCTGTGCAATAGTCTAATCGTGAGAGGATGAGGGCAACGACTACTGATTTCTTTCGATCTTGGCGAATAAAAGAAAAGATCTTCGTTAGAAGCTTCAGGACGAATAAGCAGGAAGAAGTTACACTATTAATCTGGGGGGCAAATTGAGTTGGTCATCAAAAATGACCCCAAGGTTCTTGACTTTATTTGACGGCACCGGACATTGACCCGCCTCTGTTAGCCACCATGTAGAGTTCAATATGGATCTAACCTTTCCCAAATTTCTTCACTTCGGTTTTATCGGTATTGATCTTGAGATAATTGAGAATCATCCATCTCATGATACGAGTGAAGCAGGTATGAAATTGACCTCATACTGTTGGGATACAGAGATGACAATCTGAGAATCGTCTGCATATGAAACCAATGAAAAACCATACTATCTAATTAGTGCAGCAAGTAGAGTGAGGTATACATTGAACAGTGTTGGTGACAGTGCAGAACCCTGCAGCACTCCACATGGTATGCCAAATGATTCATATTGCAGATTTTTCCATTGTACACTCTGTTGCCTTGATTCCAGAAATGATGAAAAAAGGGACAGAGCCGATTCCCCAATCCCCACCTCTCTCAGCCGCCTTACTAACACTGTGTGATTCAAGGTGTCAAATGCTGCAGAGAGATCTAGGAGAATGAGGATGGCTCTGCCCCCTTCATCCACCTGTCTGAGAATTTCCTCTGTATCTATGATCAGGGCTGTCCCGGTCGAATGACAGGACTGGAAGCCATGTTGTCTAGAGTCAAGCAAATTGTTAGAATTTCAGTCGCAAATCATTATTGTATCCCTTTTCAAATTAGTATTTGGAAGGGAAGCCCTATACACAACACTTACAAATACCAATTCAGAATTTAGTGGCAAAAACAAATTGCGAGTCAGTGACATGTTACAGTAGAAAAATATATATAGTGTGTTCACTGCTCAATTTGTATTTTTTGTAACGTGGTACTGTATTGCAATATGGCTTTCTTGTATACCAAATGGCATTATTTGAGGGCGCAAACAGCCTGATATTGGAAATCAGACCTTTTGTGAACACAAAATTCCTTTGCATATCTGGCTCTTGTTAGCCCTTTCTAGCTTCAAAGACCATCATTTTCAATTCCTGTAGAGCCCATTAATATGCTGAAAGATGGATGTTCCTGTGCAGTCCAGAAGCTGTTGTCTCGGTTTGATAGATCCATTTAAGCGAGCACACCTAGAAACAATTCATTTTCAGCAATTTTATATAGCGCAATAATGGCCCAAGGTTCTTGGCACACTTTATATGAGCACAAGAAAATATTACCCTTTTTTAGATTTTTCCCAAGATAGCGAATGCAAGATCTTTTGTTTTATAAACAGTGGGCTTACCGTTTGTTGGCTTCATTGTCACTCTAATTTGCTTGCATCTTATTTCTCAGCTGCAGTAGGTTTCCTTCCTCTTCATGTGTGTGTCCATTCTCTGGAGTATTGATGCATTACGTTTGTCTTTCCACTGCTCTTTTTATATGGGGTTACTTTTTTCTTTAGGTTTAAGTACTCTACCAGAGATTGTTTTTTTTATCTGGCTCCCTCATGTACTTCTTGCCCCTCCTGCAGTCTGTGCGGTTGCTTGACCCTCCTGCCCATTGTCCGTGTTGTAGCTTGCCTTCTCCCACCATCCTCTCAATGTGTTGTTGCTTGCTCTCCCGCTCTCTGTGCTGTTACTTGCCCCCTCTTGCCCTATTCTAGATGTCTGTGTTGTAGCTTGCCCCCACCCACAGTCCATACTGTAGATTGATACTCCTGCTGTCCATGTTGTTGCTTGCCCCAACTACTGTCCGTGTTCTTGTTTGCCCCCCAACCACTGTCTGTGTTCTTGCTTGCTCCCTCTCTCCTCTTGCTGTCCATCTTGCCCCCTCTGCCTGCCACAACAAATATAAAAGAGATGCAATGTTCTCAATACTGGCTGTATCATAGCACTTATTTAAAAAAAACTTTCAGCCATGCTTCCTGCCTCCCATTTTGTCCAAAAATAAGAGAGTTGTTGCCTTCCCCCTTTTTAGAAGTAGCATGCTACGCTTACTCACATAGTACTGTTATGTCTCAGTTGCGCACAAAGCACAGAAAAGTATGCACACAAACACTGCCGTTGCCGCACAGAAAAAAAAAGAAATATATTAGAGGGAACATTGGTCTTGAGTGATGTAATATGTGAGGTCCTAAGTGGTATATTTCAAGGGAGCAAGGTCAAAATCTGGGCATTTCGAGGGTGCAAGTTATTGTCACTTGAGTTAAAGATGACATGAATTTCACAGTTTTTTTAGGGTTGCAAATGATATTTTTTTGTCTGAATTTTTGTCCCACTGAATGTCACTTTAACAGTGAATTTCTATGTTTTTTAATGCTAAGTAATATTTTATTACCATACCGTAACCCATGCCATGCGCTACTTTTGAACATGTGCGGCATAGCAGCAGGGCTTGTCATGCGGCCAGGACCTGCACCCAATTCCCATTGGCAGCTAATCTGCGGTTCTCACAGCGTGCCCGCTGGTGACCACCCCATATCTGGCCAATCCTTAATGGTTGCACATGAAATCCTTGGACACTTATCTATATTTTGTGATTTTTGTTTCCCAAACACATATGATAACCTCAATGCTCACACTGAAGAGATCTAAAAGTACATAAATGATCATGCTTGCACTAATGATGGGTAGATTGCCATGCCCATACTCCTTCTGAATTAGCCTCATTCCTTTGCCACACAAGGACACACAAGGCAAATCCAATACCTCGGATGACAGTATGCAAGAAATGCAAGTGCTTATTTCTGAGGCCCAGTGTCAATAATAAATATTGCTACATTGAGGTAGGTAGGGTACATGTGTCCCTCTGCTGCTGAGAGGACTCATACTTTTTAAGTCTGATTATAACACACAGTACATCTATGGTACATTGCACACACAAGAAGTCTCAAAGCCACACTTGCCCGTGGGAGACTAATGGCCATCAGTCCTTGAAAGTTGTTACCCAGAGTGAACTGCATTTAGTGCAAGACTTACAAAGGTGTCAATGCCAATGATGTTAAAGGTCCTACAGGCATATGTGAATAGATTCATGATTTGTACCCAGCCAACAACAATGACCCATATGCACAATTGTGCAAGGGTGTTGTGGTACTGGCAGGTACCAGTGTGTCCCAGCCCAGCCTAGAATCTGTTATCTGTTTTGGCAAAACTATACCTACTAAACTTGCACAGAGTGCAACAGTAGTATGCTGCCTGTGTTGTGTTGTGAGTAAAAATTCCAAAGAGGTCCACTAACAGTGGTGAAAGGTGTAGAAGGCTTCACACTTAACTCTTTTACAATCAATTTGCCATAGGCCTCTGACAAAACAATATTTACCTAAAAAGCCTTCAGGTCAATAGCTACATCATGTACTACACTCAAATTACTCATTGTAGCAACTCATATATATGAAATGATGAAAAAGCATTGAAAGTAGAAAAACATTTAATCTAAAATAATTATCTAACCTACCTACATCTATCTAGACTAATTAACATTAACACTACTTTACACTATCCTAACTTAGTATAAACTAAGTACACCTTCCTAGTCTATTCTATATAACCTTAACTCTAGCCTACACTACCCTAACTTATCCTAAACTGTATTACTTTCTATACACAATCAACAAATTAAACATCTATCCCCCACCCACTTCATACATTCAGATCAGCACAATAGAGAAAATAACCACATCCTAAACATACATTATCAATACATGTACATCTAAACAAATATATGGTCAATGCATGATGCTGTCACTTTGCAATGGCACTTCTACAGTCAGTTCCAAGCATTTACTTATATAGGCAGCTTCCTACCAATGCAAGTGTTGCAAAGGTTGTGACCCATGCGACTGGCCTAATGTGTTGGATCAATTTTAGAGGTCTGTGTGATGCTGGATCACACACAGTGGACACACTTCTTTTGGGACAGGATTAGGGTGGCACCGTTTGGCGGGTATGTTTGACAGAAAGCAGTGTTAAGTTGGCAAATCTGGGTCTTTGTTAGTCTGTCATGTGCCTGTAACTTGATGACAGGTGGTGCCCCAAGCATAGGTGGTGCAGCAGGTTGCCAACAGAGTAAGCCTGGGTTCAAGGAATTCATGTGCAGTCCCCATAACATGGGAAACAGTAGGCAGCATGGCAGCAAAACAAGGCAGACATTATGAGCTGCAGGGTCACACATCAATTGTCACAGCCATTGCCATGGTACACACCAGTATGCCCCCTCAGTAAAATGTGCATGTAAAGATGGCTCCAGAGGCCTAGGTGCTACACTATTGCATTCACCATTCTGGCTTTGCTCTCTCTTTGTGCAATGTGTGGGGAATCTGTCACTGATATGTGTCATGGATGCAAGACACACTTCAAGGAGGACAAAGGCAGGCTGGCCACTCATACTACAGTGTATGTCTAGCCCAGTTTGCACATGTTCAGGATTTTTAAACACCATCAGGTGCAATTCCAATTTGCAACATGTTTTTGTGAGGCAATCATGTCTTATGCACAAAGCTAGGCGGCGCTTGACCAACGTAACATGGTACATATGCAATGCTCAGTGAATGTTATATATTTACTCCAACCCAGGTCTACCTTGCATAGCCTTCTGAGTGTCCATCCGTCTTATCTGATGCATTGCAACATAACACACTGCATTGCCTTACCCAGCACCAGAGACAGATTCCATGACCATTGCATGGGTTTACTCATGCAACTTCCTTTGCTAGGACACATTCCCACACATGCAAAACAAGGGAAACCTGGGAATGATCCAGAAAGTACAACCATCCCAGGAGTAGGGTATCAAGGTGTTGTACCTTAGATTATCCTTCGAACTTCATATTTCAACGTGTGCTTCATTCTGAAGCACACACACACGGCAAAGTATGTATTCACAGGATATTTTGAATAGCAGGAAGGCACACCTTCATCCACAAATACATTCCTGCATGCAAGAGAAGAACAAAAGGAACAATTGATAAGCATGATGCAGAACAATTCAAACATTCACCCCCAGTCACAAGGATCTAGGTTTCTTTGTTTGTTTGCTCAACACACCACCCAGCTGGACCCACCCATAAGCAAATCAGTCTTGATCCTGTACCTCGTGGTAACAGTCTAGCCTGAACTGCCAAGCCAGGCCCTCTCTGGACTGGAAACAACTATACTGGGGATGGTGTTGGAGAATCAACCCTCATCAGCCAGGCTAGTTTGAATCCAGTAGTGCAGTGAGCATTGGACCCACGACTGTGCATACCTTTACCACATAGGAAAACAAAAGGAACAATGGATGGATGAAATGCTAAACAATGCAAACATTCACCAAGTCACAAGGATCTGGGCTTAATTCATTGTTCTTTTGCTCACCATGCCCCCCTGCAAGACACAGCCATATTGAAATCAGTCTCGACCCAGTTCCTCTTTGGAACAGTCCATCCCGAACTGCCAAGCCAGGTCCGCCCTGCACCAGACACAAGCTTCCTGAAATCGGTTTTGGGGCATCAACACTAATAGGCTAGACTAGCTTGAATCCAATGGTGCAGTGATTAGGGGACCCACGTCTGGGCATACACTTAGCACTTAGGAAGACTAAAGCAGAAGGAACAATTGATGGACCGGATGATGAACAATGCAAACATTCACGCCCACTCACAAGGATCTTGGTTTAATCCATTGTTCTTTTGCTCACCATGCCACCCCAGTTGTACCCACCCATATGTTAATCAGTCTTTTATTTTTATTGACTTTTATTCATTTAGTCATCAATACAGCTGAGATACATGAATACATATTTGATACAATCCTAACCCAAAACAATACAACTTGTTTAACAACTTGCAGTGCATATCTGCCTAAATCATACAATACATCCAAGACATCTTGCATCCCATATCCATCCCCAACAATATAAATCAGTCTTGACCCTGTTCCTCATGGGAACAGTCCAGCCGGAACTGCCACGCCAGGTCCTCCCTGGACCGGAATGAAGCATCCTGGGACCGGTTTCGGGGCATCACCCCTCATAAGCCAAGCTAGCTTGAATCCAGTGGCACAGTGAGCTTGAACCCACATCTTGGCGTACCCTTCCCACTGAGGGAGACAAAAGCAAAATGAACAATTGATGAATGCATTGCTGAACAATACAAACATTCACCTCCGGTCCTAAGAGCATGCACATTGAAAATGATATATTTAATCCAACCCAAGTCCACCTTGCATAGCCCTCTGATGGGTCATTTATCTTATGTGATGCAGTGCAACACAACACACTGCATTGCCTTACACATGTTCCATAATTAGAGACACATTCCCACACATGCAAAACAAGGGAAACCTGGAAATAAGCCAAAAACTACAACCTTATAAGGAGTGGGGTAACACGGTGTTATACCTTTGATTTTCCTTGTAACTTCATCATTCAATGTGGGCTTCACTCCGCAGAACATATACATGGCAAAATATGCATTCACAGGATTTTTTGCTTAGCATCAAGGCACACCTTCATCCACAAATATATTCCTGCATGTAATTGAAGAGGAAAAAGAACAATTGATGGGCATAATTTGATATTTGATATTTGAGGGGATATTTCTAAAGCGCAGCGTTCGCTCCGAAGGGAGCATCATGGCGCTGAACAATTCAAACATTCACCCCCAGTCACAAGGATCTGGGCTTAGTCAATTGTTTCTTTGATCAACAAACCACCCCAGCTGGACCCACCCATATGCAAATAAGTCTTGACCCTGTTCCTCATGGGAGCAGTCCACCCTGAACCTTCATCCACAAATACATTCCTGTATGTAAGAGCAGCACCCGGGCACCATGGTGCAAGGGTGCTAGAGTTAGTCCTAGCCAGCCAAAATAACACTGACGAAGGGGAAAGGAAGGAATGCATGGTATACTATTAGATACAGCACTTTCCTGACTGTTTACTTCACACATAGCAGCACAGTAGAGTGATTTCCTGCCCTGCACTATGCAGCCATACTCATTTAATGACCCTCTGTTTACTGTCACAGGAGATTTGTGGAGCAATAATGTGATACGCATGTGATTGGCTACCACTAGCATCATGACAAGCAGCACATACATTCATTCACCACGACTAATTGGTTCTACAATCCCTTTGGACTGTACTTGAGTATATGAGGGAAACACATAGTACCAGCACAACAACATTAACCATGTGCACACTGTACAACTTTAGAACCTATGCATTCAGCACATGGTTTTATCATGTACACATATTTTGATCAACATGATGTTCGGATGGGGTGATTGTAACACACATCAACAGACCTTTAAAAGAGGTGAGGGAACCAGTAGGTCTCACTGCAGTGGACCAGGGTCCCATGGTCATGCTCACTACTACTACTCAATAAACATCATGCTGTAAACCACACTTGTGCTCTGTATTACTTCTGTTTGCCCATCAAGTAAAATATTATTAACTAAAAAAAAATTGCCACAATTTGGTCACTTCGCCGTCGACCAGCCATTATGTGGTGGATCCTTTCTCCATTATAACCATCATCCTCCATTTGCTCAGTCTCTTCGGACTCCAAGTTCCATGGGACTCTTGTTCATATATGTGGAGGATCGCACCAACAAGTATGTTTTTGCGCACCAAAGTGGGGAGTATAACGATCTGCCCCCTGACAAAGTCCAGGTATCTCAACCTGGACTTCAGTACTCCAAATGTTCGCTGAACAACATTTGTTGTTTTGATCAGTGCCTATTTGTACCATTAATGTGACTCCAAAAGGGGATGCACAATTGGTGTCAGACCCATGGCTGCAAACCGTATCCTTTGCCAACTGAAAGTAGTACAAATACACCTGTTAATGATTACGCACAGAGACATGCCTGTCCATATGTGTTATGTTTACTGACACACCTTTTATAGTATATATGTTATATGTACAGTGGACCATTAGTTTATATATGAATCATACAGTTCTCTATGTCATTGCTAATGTTGACCATGTCCTGATACTCTGGACACATCAGTGGATCTGATTTTCTGCCATGTATTAAGGCCTTGTAGGCTTGAATAGTGCCAAAAAGTTTGATACTTGACCCTGGAACTGGAATTCTGCCCACTCGTAACTTTCCAACTTTCCTGCCCCTACCCCGGTCCACCACGGGCTTGTGCCGATTGATGTGGGGAGTAGGGCGGCCAATTAACATTCCGAACGCTGGGAGGGTAGAGTCAGGGGCCAGGGCGTTTGTGCATTTAAGGCAAGGTCTATGACTGCTCGCTGTGGACGCGCAATAGTAATCTGTTGCGCTAGCTGCTGCAGGAGGTGATTTGTTTTTTACGCTGCTCTGTTTTTTAAAATTAAATTGTTGTTGACAACCTACCTTGTGTATGTACGTGCCTGGAACTGGAACACTGCCACTCGTAATGCCAGCAATTTCCAACTTCCCCGCCCCTACCCCGGTCCACCACGGGCCTGTCCCGATTGAAGTAGAGGGTAGGGGGGCCAATTAACATTCCGAAAGCTGGGAGGGTGGAGTCAGGGCGTTTGTGCACTTAAGGAGATGCACTTCAAGGCCGCGCAGCGGACGCCCGCAGGAGGCACGCCAAAGGCAAGCCCATATGTGCCCGTCCGCGCCTGTGCCGCATCCAGCACCAGCCCCCCTGCTCGAGTCCACCCATCAAAGCGACTCAGCTGGTCGAGATCAAAACTTCTTGCACTGAGACTCGGAACTGAGTGTAGCCATAACAGGTGCAATCCCTTGTGGCTGCTCAGCAAGCAGTTTACATGTAAGTATTGCTCCTTTTCCCTCGCTCTGTCTCTTCCGCGCTTGCAAGTGGATAGGGCAGAAGGGCCATGCCAAGCACCCCCGCGAGAACTTAAAGCCTGCCTTCTTAACTGTCGGTCTCTTCCAAAGCATGCAAGTGAGATCTGGCTATCACTTACTTCTTATTCTTGGGACCTGATGTTTCTAACGGAGACATGGATAAAAGACACTTCCAACCCAGACGGCACCCTAGCAATTCCTGCTGACTATCAATTAGTAGGGATTAGCAGACCTGGCACAAAAATGGGAGGGGGGTTGCCATAGTACTCAGGTTGCATTGGAAGATAACATCCAGGGAAATAAATACAACTGGGCTGATTGAAACAATGTATTTCAGCATCTCAGATTCATCGCACTTAATTTTTGCAGGGGTGCTGATCTACAATCCTCCTAATACTCAGCCCATGTACGTTGCAGAGGTATTAGTGACCTTGGCTGACTTATCCTTAAAACACCCCCACTTCACTATATTAGGTGATTTTAATCTAAATATTGATGACTGCACCTGTGCAAAGGCAAGGTCCCTGGTGGAAACTATGGTGGGTATAAATCTCAACCAGAAAGTAATTGGCCCTACCCACATAGGGGGTCATATCCTAGGACCTTATTTTCTCTAACCTACCAGGCCTTTCTACCCTAATACCACTCCCTCTGACCTGGTCAGATCACTTTGCAATCCCATCCAATCTAAATGCACTTCCTACCCCTGCTCTTCATTGTAGGACGAAGAACTTAGGGAGAAAGTGGTATAAAGTCACATGCGACACGCTCGAACCTGCACTGACCACTTTAAATTGGCAACTCTCAAACAACTTGAATGCCGACGTCGAGAAATTCAACCTGCACCTCACCACAGCTGTAGAGACAATTGTCCCCTTAATTACACTTTCCTCGGCCCGGACCAAACCCTTTGTGCCTTGGTTTTCCCCGACTCTGCAGGAAGAAAAAAGTAAATGTAATAGGCTTGAACGCCTATGGCGTCGTTCTTATGACCCTCCTGCTAAAATAGTATACAAAGATGCTCTAAAAAGTTTCATAAAATTAAACAAATTACTATGAAAGAACATTTTACTAATAAAATCGACACCGCTGATAACTCTGCAAAAGCTTTATACCAAATCGTGAAAGACTTCACAAAATTGGCGGCTCTCACTTACTCTACTAAAACTAGCCAAGAGCTATGTCATGGTCTTTCTGACTTTTTTCATGTGAAAGTTATTAACATCTTCTCTTCCTTTAATGCTGTTGTAAGGTCCAGCAAGGAGATTGCTTCTCAAAGCCTCGCTCCCACTAGTGATAAGGGGTTGTGTACCTTTAAAACTATCTCAGGGGATATGGCCTTGCAAAAAATACAGCGGTGTAAGTCAGGTTCCCCATTAGACCATGTGCCCGCCCAGGTGTTCACAGCCGTGGCACCGATTGTCATGCAACCTCTGACAGCATTATGGAATGCCTCCCTTATTTCGGGTCATTTCCCGGAGGCATGGAAACAAGCCATATTGACCCCGCTTTTAAAAAAGTCAGAGGCGGACCCGGCTGTATATAGTAAATATCGTCCAATATCTCTTCTCCCCAAACTAGCAAAGATTTTGGAAAAATTCGTCCAAGAACAACTCTCCGACTATCTAGAGTCAATTGATCTTCTTCATGACTTACAATCAGGATTTAGGTCCGGATATAGTACGGAGATGGCACTATTGGAAGTCATGGAGACCACAAGGGAGAGTGTGGACAGAGGAGAGGTAGCCATGCTGGTGATCCTCAATCTGTCTGTGGCTTTGGATATGGTCTCCCACTCCATACTGCTGGATAGACGCCACGATATAGGGATCTGTGACACCCCCTTGCCTGGATCAAGTCATTTCTTACTGACAGAACACAACAGGTGTGGTGTCGTCCCTTCAAGCCTAAAGATAAAAAAACCCTCAGCTGTGGAGTCCCTCAAGGGTCGACTCTCAGTCCTCTCTTTTTTAATGTCTACCTCGCACCCCTGGCAAAGGTGATAGAGGCATATGGAGTCAGAGTGGTCTCATATGCTGATGATACACAGCTAATTTTCTCTTTTAGAGACCACTCTGACCACGGATTTGTGAATTTTAAAACATGTCTCTCCAACATTGTATCCTGGATGACTAATAACACTTTGAAGCTTAACGCCGATAAAACAGAGGTGCTATTTTTTAATCAAACAGCCCCCCTACAGCCTGCCAAGTGGTGGCCGTCAGAGCTGAACCCGCCCCTTCCCCTGTTAAAGTTGTGCGCAATCTGGGCGTTCAAATTGATAATGAATTATCCTACAAGACCGAAATTCACAAAGTAACTTCTGCCTGTTTTGGTAAACTGCGCATGATAAAAAAGATCTCCCCCTACCTGCCCATGGAATCAATGAAAACTGTAGTCCATGCCCTCATTACCTCCCACCTGGACTACACCAACAGCCTCTATGTGGGAGTTCCAGCCTACATCTTACAACGGTTGCAGATCGTGCAGAATTCTGCAGCCAGGCTGATCTGCAAGGTCCCTTACCGCCACTCTATCTCCCCTCATCTGAAGAACCTTCATTGGTTGCCAATACCCTCCCGTATCCAATTTAAAGTCCTGGTACTTATTTTCAGGGCTCTGAACGGGAAGGGTCTGGATATCTCAGACGAAGGTTGAAGCTAGTCCATTCATCATGTGCTCTCTAGATCTAATCACCCCGTCTTCTGCTCCCCCCAGATTACATCGAGCTAGATAAGGTGGTAGAGCCTTTGCAATGGTTGCCTCCAGACTCTGGAATGCCCTGCCGGTAAATCTTCGCCTGACTGATTCAGAATCACAGTTCAGAAGTAAACTGAAGACATTCCTATTCTCCAGCTGCTAACCTTAGGTTCCTCTTCGTTGCTGTCCTCAGCCCCGGGACACCCCCGTTGGGGGTAGCCGCGCGCTTAATAAATGTCAGAATAATAATACTAAATACTTACACATACATATGTCCTTTTGAAACTTCTTATATTGTTGCTTTACTACATAGCCTTTGTTTTGTTCTTTTACTTTAGCATGGGAATTTGGTGAATACATGTAGTGCATTTCCAACATGTGACTTGGATGGTTATACATTATGGTGAGAGTCTTCAGCTGATGCTTTTTAACACACAACTTGTCATGCTGAACTAGAACATGGGTATGGCAATGTTGGCCATTTTTATGTTGGACACACTGATGCAGATACAAGTATCATTTTATAAAAGACTTGGACACAGTACTTTAGGTTTTCGAAAATATGTATATGATGCTAACTTGAAGGGGATTCAGACCTTCTATGTCCTGATGCTGTCATCGTTGATGTGACACGAGAATGTTGAGATTGGGATCCTGAGTAGATTCTGATATCTTGCTCTGATTCTATGTAAGTTCCTGGTGTATTACATGTTTGACAGCATTGTTTTTGACTTTGTGATTTTAGCATTGATGGACCCATATGCAGGGCATTTGGCCAATTTGCACCACAAAACTGTTGATCTATCATACTGGTTATATATGTCAATGCGGCTTGATACCTGTGTGCATGTCTAGATAGACACCCCCGCGCCGCACGGCCACCAGCTGCTGCGTGTGCCCCAGTGCCTGCCTTCTGCCTCAGCGCCGGCCTCGCTGCCGCCTTGAGCGCTCCCCTTTGGTTTTCGCCGGTTTTTGACCGTAATTTGTGCTTGTTTTCTTTGTATGCCGTATGATCGTTTGTTAACTGTTTTGCCTCCGTTTTGACCTGCATTGTTGCCTGTATTTTTTGTACCTTTTCATCTTCGTGTTTTGCCCTCCATTTGTGCATTTGTGCTTGTCTCCTTCCTGTTTGCCCGCCTACCTCGCCGCCCCCCGCTCTCCCTCCCCGCTCCCGCTTCCCGCCACCGCCATTAGCCCCGCCCCTTTTCTCTTCTGTTCCCTCCCCACTCCCGCCTCCCAGCTGCTCCGCCCACCCGCGCACTTCGCCTTTAAATGGCGACCGTGCGAACGCGCAGCGGCCACGCGCAGCGGGCGCGCCGATTGTGCGCCGAAGGCGCGCCAAAGGTAAGCCCGTCTGCGCCCGTCCGCGACCGGATCGCGTCCAGTGCCAGGACCCCTGGCCCCCGAAGACCCCGACCGACCCGCCTGACGTACTCCGCCGCCACCCTCACCGCACTCAACTCCGGCCGACTCCCAGAATGCCACCAAGCCACTCCACAACGCACCCACGGACCTTTCAGCTGCCACGCCTGCAAGTTCTCTGCATCCGGACCAGCCTCGCACCAGCACCCGACAAGCCAAACACCAGCAGCACCCACCTCAAGTGCATCCTGCTCAACACCCGCTCCGTCCACAGACACGCCATCGAACTCTGGAACCTCCTAGACGCCACAGCCCCTGACGTTGCCTTCCTCACGGAGACCTGGATGAACGCCTCTTCAGCTCCCGACATCGCCATCGCTATCCCAGAGGGCTACAAGATCGTCCGGAGGGACCGAAACGCCAACCAGATGGGAGGAGGCATCGCCATCATCCACAGGAACACCATCCGTCTCACGACCAGCACCGACAACACCCTGACCAGCGCCGAACACCTGCATTTCCAGATCCACACCAACCCGAACACCACCCTCAGAGGCACCCTGATCTACCGACCCCCTGGACCACGCACACAATTCAGCGAGGACATCGCCGACTTCGTCAGCCCGCATGCCCTCCCCTCCGCTGACTACATCCTCCTGGGAGACCTCAACTTCCATCTAGAGAACAACAACGACCGCAACACCAGCACCCTGCTCGACAACCTCGCCAACCTGGGACTCAAGCAACTGGTGTCCACCCCCACCCACCTCGCCGGACACACACTCGACGCAGTCTTCTCTTCCAGCACAGACATCGACTTCAGCCACGCCACAGAGCTTCAATGGACGGACCACAGCTTCGTCCACTTCACCTTCAAGAGAATGACGACCCACCAACACCAGCAACTGGCCGCCCACAGAAGCTGGAACAAGATCACAGCAGACCAGCTCGCCACCTCCCTGAGCCAGCACCCTCCTGCCAGCTCAGCGAACCCCAGCCAGGCCGCCGACAACCTCACGAAGTGGATCAGCAACTGCACGGACGAACTCGCCCCACTGAGGACCCCGCCTAGCAGACCCGGCAGCAAGAAGGCTCCATGGTTCACCGAGGATCTCAAGAACTCCAAGAAGAACTGCCGAGCCCTCGAGAAAGCCTGGAGAAAGGAACCGACACCGGACAACAGGACCTCCTTCAAACTTGCCACCCGGAAACACCACCAGCTGATCCGCGCCGCCAAGAAAACAGCATTCAAGGACCGGTTGGACAACAACGCACACAACTGCAAGGAACTCTTCAACATCGTGAAAGAGCTTTCCAACCCCAGCGCAGGAAACAACGACATTACCCCATCGCAAGACCTCTGCAACTCCCTTGCTTCATACTTCCACAACAAGATCGCGGACATACACAACAGCTTCTACAACCAACCAACGCACACCATGACCGAACAACCACCCCCCACCACCACCCTCCACGCCTGGACCCCGATCAGCACCGAAGACACCATCCGCACGATGAACTCCATCCACTCCGGATCACCGACCGACCCCTGCCCTCACCACGTCTTCAACAAGGCCGACGCTGTCATCGCACCCCACCTGCGAGACATCATCAACACATCCTTCGACACCACCATCTTCCCTGAGAGCTGGAAACACGCCGAACTCAGCGCTCTACTCAAGAAACCTACTGCGGACCCCACCGACCTCAAGAACTACCACCCCATCTCACTCCTCCCGTTTCCAGCCAAAGTCATCGAGAAGACCGTCAACAAGCAGATAGCCGCCTTCCTCGAGACGAACGGATCCCTCGACCCCTCACAGTCCGGCTTCCGAGCCAATCACAGCACCGAGACCGCCCTCATCGCCGCCACCGATGACATCCGTTCCTGATGGACAAGGGAGAAACAGCGGCCCTCATCCTCCTAGACCTCTCCGCGGCATTCGACACGGTCTGCCACCGCACCCTAGTACGGCGCCTCAGCAACATCGGAATCCAGGACAAGGCGCTGGAATGGATCATCTCCTTCCTCGACGGAAGAACACAGAGAGTCCGCCTACCACCGTACAAGTCAGAGGCCTCCGAAGTCATCTGCGGCGTCCCTCAAGGATCATCTCTGAGCCCCACCCTCTTCAACGTCTACATGAGCCCCCTCGCGGCCATCGTACGCAAACACAACCTCAGCATAATCTCCTACGCCGACGACACCCAGCTGATCCTCTCCCTGACCAACGACCCCACCGCCGCCAGAGCCAACCTGCACAAAGGGATGAAAGAGGTAGCCGAGTGGATGACGACCAGCCGCCTGAAACTGAACTCGGACAAGACGGAGGTCCTCATCCTGGGCCCCTCACCCTCCGCCTGGGACGACTCCTGGTGGCCTCCCGCCCTGGGCACCGCACCCAAACCGACAGACCATGCACGCAACCTGGGCTTCATCCTGGACTCCTCCCTCTCCATGACCAGGCAAGTCAACAACGTCTCCTCGGCGTGCTTCAACATCCTACGCATGCTACGGAAGATCTTCTGGTGGATCCCCACCGAGACCAGGAAGACCGTCACCCAGGCCCTCGTCACCAGCCGACTGGACTACGGCAACGCCCTCTACGCCGGTACCACCGCCAAGCTCCAGAAGAGACTCCAGCGGATCCAGAACGCCTCAGCCAGACTCATCCTCGACATCCCATTGGTGTCCAATTTTTGTTGTTGGGTCTTGGGGAAGAGGAGGTACAGGGTTGTGTGTCTGAATATGGCGTCACATAACAAAGGGTAGTAAGGCAGAAATGATACCTTTGAGATTCTTGCCACTCTTGCTGTTGTGATCTGGAAGGAACTGGATGTCAGAATATGGAGTACAGAGATCAGTTTGACCTGTTAGGAAATGTTACCGGGTCTGGCAATTGACAATTGGAGACTTGAGAGATCTTGTGGAACAATTCAATGATGGACTGCTCCCTGTGTCTGTAAAATGTGATGACCTCATCCTTCCTGAGGTCAATGAGGGATAGGTGCTGCTGAAAAACAGGCTCCCTCTTCATCTGCTGCCTATGTGCTGGTGGTTTCCACACAACTCCTAGCTGCAATGAGCTCTGTGGTAGAGTTGAGCTTTCAAAGTCATTTTGTATGGTTGATATTTTCCTATCACAACCACTGCATCATTTCCTATGCCTGGGTTGCTGCTGCACATACAGTTTTATGCAATTCAGGCTCTGCGTGCCACTTGCCAATGATGCATCACACATTGGTAAACCCGTAAATATCACTGTGCTAGATTTGCATCAGATTTTGTGCAGAAACACCTGCCATGCATATTTTAATATTTGCATGGTGGAGCAGGTTTATCCGCAGCTTTTTTGTGATGCAGGAGTTCAAAAACGACGCATTTGGGCAAATGCATCATCTTGTAAATATTGAGTACTGATTGCACCATTGTTGCTTCAGAGTTAGTGATGCAAAACCGGCACAAGCCTCTCATAAATATGCCTCTCAGTGGCAGTCACAAGTGTGATTTACAAAAATGCCTTACAAATAGGTTGTGGGTTATCCCAACAATACATTACTTACCTGTGGATTTCTATGCACATGCTGACATTCAAGAGTTGTAATATTGTACTATTGACAATTTTTGTCTAAACCTGAGATTTATCAAGTACAGATATTTATTTCTGAAAATTCAGTGAAACTTTAGAGACATATGTTGTTGAGCAATGTATAATCTATGGGTAGCGACTTATAGATGGTTCAAGTAGCAGAATAATTGTACACATTGTTGTTATGATGTACGCCATTCTGCTTATCTCAAGAATGAGCGTGAGAAGTTTTACAAACATGCCCTATTAACGGCAAAAGAGTAGATCTGAAGCCATTGCCTTACATTTTAATGTCAGGTTAGGTATTTAAGAGGTGATGTTATTACAGTTAAAAAAACCAAGCACTCTTTGAACAGTATTTAAGATATAATAAACAGCTGATTGCATTCATATCTACTGAGACATTATGTTTCTTATGCACCCGAATAATAGTAACAAGAGCACAATTTCTACTAAATGTAGGTGCTTTCACACATATGTTTATGTCCTGCATGTTGTGAAAGGTTACTCCCATTAGCACCACAGAGGTGATAGAAAATTAGCTCTAGGAGTAGCTCACTGAATTCCTTCCTGTAGGAAGTGCACCTAGTATATAGTCACATTCATTGGATTATATATATATTTACTGAAACAGGTTAATGTGAAGTTATGGTTAGGTAAACAATTCACCGCCAACATAACATTGTAATCTAAAAATAAACACTAAAATTCATCTCTAATAACTATCTCAAGTAAATATCACTTGCAACCCCCATGCGCTGTCTTGTCATCAAAGATGTAATTTCATTTGTTGCTGTGGTGTTATCAAGAATGTCATAGAGCATGTCATGAATGATGTAATAAGTGGGAAAATTAGCAGTGCATGACAACGGCGCATGCTATAGTTACCTTAGGGCATTAAGGCTTTAGGCATCAGGGCACAGCGGTTGTGACAAGGCCCTGTGTCCAACCCCATTGGCAGCCAACCCCATTCAACACAGCCAGATGGCTGCAGGGACTGACATGTGGCCAGGCTTTGTATCCAGCCCTCCATAGGCTGCCGACCCGACTCCAAAGGAGGGAGTCTTGCTTCCCCATTACCCAAGTCACTATTGGCCCTGGAGACCTCATTCCCTGGGTTCTTTTGTTTATATAAAAGGTAGTGCATGCATTCAGCCCCCATTCTCAAGCTACTATTGACCATGGGGGCCCCACCCTAGGAGCCAAAGACATTACTATCGAGAGGCAAGTGGTTTCCCTCCACAAACTCAAATGGCCATCTGAGAACCTCATCTGCATAACATTGGGGGCCAAAGGTGATGCCCTAGGTCCCCTGTGGCTCCCACTAATTACCACACTGGAGCCAGCATTGTTCCTGCTCGGTAGAAGCAGCTGTTTCTGTTTGTTCATACTGGGCAGGAGCATTTATAGTTTCCCTGCCTGTAAGAGTGCAGGTAGGGAATCAAAAATCTCCTCCCACTTAGTGGGAGCATTTTCAAAGCTACTGCTGGATAGGAGAATATTACTTTCAAGCTTTTTATGTTTAATATATATTTAGGCCTCAAGGAAAGATCCCTCTGGGTCCCTACCTCCTGAGTCATGTACTGGCTGCCAGCAACATTTTTCCTTAATGTTCTGCCAGCCATGGGAGCATGTCCCAAATGGGAGCAAATTGGCCCAAGAAAAAAAGAAATATCTGGACCAATCAGAACACTCTATTTTTAAAAAAAGGGTTCCAGGGACTTCATCCAGATATACAAATATTGTTATCCTTTCATATTTCAAACCTTACTCAGTGGTATTACACCAAATCACAAAAAGCTAATTTTCTTGGTGGAGATTTGGCTTCCTGCGAAATGTAATGTAATTGACTTCAGCAATTTTTGCAGTAGGGTTGTTCGAAAATGTAAATGGAAAATGCATGGGGATTTTGTGCTTTGGAACCCCACTTTTATTTGGCCCTGCTTGCTGGATTATCCTGAAACTTTCCAGACACAAACTAGACAAAAATTAGCACTTGTTTTGGAATGCTTCCTGAGGATTCGATTAAAAAAAAAAAGTAATTTCCTATGGATTCGCTGAGCTAAAAAAACTACCCTGTGTCGACTGGGCAAGTTAAGTGAGATTCTTCCATCCCTTTATAAACACCTGTCTCTAATTTCATTTTAATTGATGACTTGTGACACACCCAGTCACTGATTATGAAGAAAAGACATCAGAAGACATCAGAAGTCAACTGTAATAAGTTATTAGTGTTCTGATGTCACAATACCTGCAGCCGTAGCCTGCAATGAAAAAGAAATGTGTTTTTTTCTTCTGCTTTGTTTTTCTGCTTTACAGTGACAAACAGAATGAACGTTTATTGTTGGCTCTACTTAGATAGTCATAGAAAAGTTAGACTCTCTTTGCATGTTTCTATACATTCCAAACTATTGGTCTTTTTTTAAAAGAAAACTGACTTGAACTGAACTGTTTGTAATAGCTGTTTGCACCAAATATCAAATAGTATTATGATTTGTTTAATTTTGCAGTAGAGACAAACATGCTCTCTCAATCATAGGAAAGAGCTATGCACCAAGGTTTTTGGTGATTAGTGGGAAAGGTGATGGTGTGAGCATGTATTTTATAGGATAAAGAACTCCTTGCCATACATAATAAGGATATTGCAAGCCACTTCTGAGCTCCTTAACCTTACAAAAGAAATTAGCAAACAAAGAAATTGTTTTCCAATGGAAACACAATCTTATCAATAACCGGCTAGTGGCCACAGCCACTGGGTAATAAACACATATAGGTAGTGATAGGTAGAACCAAGTTTCCATAAAAAAATCTTTGTTTGACTTGCCCATACCTTTGCCGTTGTTTTACCAATCTTTATGAAAATTTAAAAAAAAAATGTTTAAAAGTAGGTTCTGTGTATCATGTAAAGTTTGGGGATGATCCATGCAGAGGGGACCAAGGAATAGGGGTGTGAAAAAAGGGTTCATTTGTAATATTAATTCCGATAGGAGCCTGTTGTTGTACCTACGGCACAAAACACTGGACAAAGTTACACCAAATTTGGCAGAAAGGTAGATATTGTTATGTAGATTTTTCTTTTGTTATTTGGTGCAAATCCATCCAGTAGTTTTTGATAAATTTTAGCAAACATTTAAGGATATATATTACGCAATTACATATGGATGCTCGTGCCATCTGGAATGCTGTGATTGGCTGGACGTAACCTGAACAGAAAGTTGCTGCCATGTTTTATCATTCAGGAACAATTCCCTGGGCTAAACATTTATGTGAGAGATAACATAAGGAGTCTCAGTGGAGTACTTCTGATCCCTTGTTTGAGAAATGGATGTATTAATGACAAAAATGATGTGTTTGAAATTGATTTTTTTCATCAGGCACGATTTTCCTAATGACGATGTGACCACCAGCACAGTCACCCTCATTTTGTCATGGGTACATCGTGAGTATCATTGCAACATTGTGAATATTGGTGGAAATATAAAAAAAATCAATGAATTAATAATACACATTGCATTATATTAAGATTCTGATGAATGTTTTTATGGAGTTATGTAGATAGTGATTTATCTAGTTTGATGATTAGAAGTAATTATATAAATATCATTTTTTAATGTGGTGGCGCCTATTGAATTCCTGATTCCGCTTTTGTGCCGTATCTGCAGGGATTGGGATTACCAACATCATCGCGATCTCTGGCCTTCTGCGAAAATGGAAAAAGGTTTTAGAGATAGTTGTTCTAGAAATACACTTGAAAAACATGAGTTTAAACTGTACAGTAATAAACCCCTAGTGTGTAAAATATGTGTGCATATATGTGTTTTTCACTGTATGGAAATGGCGCAATCGTCACAGTAAACGACATTGTTGTGACTCCTCGAATAACGGTGAAATCGGAAAATAGATCTTAAAGATGGATTTAACTTAGTACCACAACATAAGTTTAAACATGTTTTTAAAGAAGTATGAATATTTTAATGTGTGTAGCGCAATAATTAAAACAATTATTTTACTTACAATTTTGGGGATGTGCTTGTGGCTGTTGAATGTCTGCTTTTGTTTACTGTTGTTGCGACGTATTGGGACCATCGGAACATCACTGCGAAGATTCCTAAAAAACTATAAAAAAGGCTCTCTATAAAAAAATATTTCAGGTTGGCTCTGACAAGAGCTTTGTGTTGATTGTTTGTGTATGACAGCTACTCATGAGGCTGGATGCAGAGTTTCAGGTTACCTAGAAACACCCTGTTGCCTTTATCTGTAAAGTGCGCTCCATCAGTTCTATAAATTCCATGCATGTCAAAATGTAGATTATTTTTATAGATACAACCCATGTGATGGTTTCTGAGAAATACAGAGACAGTGTTTTATTAACATGTTCCCTGGCTTCCTCAATCTATAGACAGAATTGATTTTACCACTTCCATTTCTATCTTTGGCTCATATTCGAGTACACCAAGACAGTGTGAGGGAAAAGTGCACCAGTTCAGCAAAGGTATCTTTCATTAGGATTTCAGAGACATTATAAATAAACTTGTACAAAACCAATTAAATTTACAGCACAAATGCAATAATAATAGATCTTGAAAATGAGATCTTGGAGATTTGCCTTAGTTGTTTTAAAAATACCTAGGGAACATGCAGCACTAAGGCTACAAGCTCCCCGGACAGTGTCAGGCTTCCTTGGGCTGCGTGACTATATGCTTAGAGTTTCTAGTGAAGAAAAGTTTCCCGATACTTATTCAGGGACTTAATCAGGAGGCAGTTCCTCCGCAGATTTGCCATAGCATGTCCTAAGGATAGACCTAATTCCCCTCCTTTTTTGCAGTGCAGTGTTCTGCCTTTCCAGAGGTTGACCCGGTAATTAGTATGTTGTGGGGTTTTTGAGCCAGGCAACCTGAATTTAAGGTAACCTTCCTCAGGTATCAATAGGAGCAGGCACACCCCCAGAGAGTATATTCCACAAGCATGCCAGTACACCTAAGACACTTTGGAAAGGCATGGCTCAAAAGGTGGTACAAATGTTCAATTACTCCAAAGGAAATAGGTTCCACACATAGGGCGGTGTAATTTGAGAAACTCTAGATATGCTTGGCACCTGTAATGGTTATGCAATTAATAAATCCTCCCCTTTTTGTTGGCTCGTGAGTGGCATGGTTTGAGTCATGCTAATGGAAAGGTCTTTGTCTTTTTTAATGTATTTAAATCTTGGTCAGCATGTTCTATTCATTAAATATTTTTGAGCCTTGGTTCGGCACGTGATATATGGTATAATAACCAAGAAAACAACAATATTCTTTATGGATGAACACCATATAGTTTCAACATTACATTCATTCAAACCAGGTAAGTCAAGAATCTTCAATGGTTGAGTAGTAAGGTCTTTATTCGGTTCAAAAAAGCATGGATTCTATCTTCATAAAAACAATGTTGTAGCCGGTGCCTACGCGTTTCGTCCAAAAGGACTTCTTCAGGGCAGGTAAGTCACTGTCTTTATTTAATCTGTCGCTTCATCTAAGGAGTTGTCTGCGAGTTACTTTCTCAGCATGGTTTCACAAGCATTATGTTAAATATCTTGTAATCTGTAAGTATAGTCTTTTCGTTGGGGGTCCCGTATCTTTGAAAAGTATTTCGTGCTGTCTTTAGTAAAGGTCTCTACTGAGCCGGATTATCGTAGGTCCAACTCATTGTTATGAAACGTGGATCCCAAACTTCATGGCATTGTAACTGCATCCGCTTAGCAGGTATCTGAAGGTTAAAGGCACACTCCAGGCAACAAAGCAGTCCTTCTAGGTGCAGCAAAGTAATCTTCTTAAGTACACCACAGGCCACAGCAGCAGGCAGTCCTCTGATAGTCCTTCAACAGGTCCAAGGAGCGAACTCAAGAGGGAGTCTGAGGGTTCTATTTAATGCCTAGTGCCTTTTTTGAAGTAGACGATTTAACTCCTTTACTCTGGCTTTCTTGCTGGCTGCATGAATAATGCAGTGGTAGCAAGTCATTTGTGCCAAGGCAGGCACAGCCCATTAAGTTGCAAATGGGGCTGTGTCCAGCTACGCCTCTATTCTGCCAGTGATGACCCATCCAGGCACACCTAATATCTCTATTGTGGGACTGACTGGGAGGAATAAACAAAGTTCAACTGCAAACTACACCCGGTCAGGTGAACCAGGCACAGCCTGTAGGCACCAAATAGTGCAGGGAAACACCAGCCTTCATAAAAGCGGCATTTGCAAAATTGTTACATAAAATTTGACTGTACCGCTAAAGAGGGTTTTAAGTGACAGTTTCTCAAACACCAAACATGAAATGTTGACTAATAAGGCAACCCATTGCTATCATATGGGGAGGAAGACCACACAGAGGTCTAAACTAATTTAGGAGTTTTTTCACCACCAGGACATGTAAAACCTAAGAGTACATGTCCAACATTTTTTATAAAATTTACCCTGCCCTATCAGCTACCTAGGGCCTATCTTCTGGGTAACTTATATGCAATAAAGGGGAGTTTAAGATGTAGCAAAGGGTTTATTTTCCCAAGTGAAATTTGCAATTAAAATGGCATTTAGGCTGCAATATTAAACCTGGGACATGTTATAAGCAGCTACTTAATTGTGTAGCACAATGAGTGCTGCAGGCCCACTTATAGCATTTGAATTACATGCCCTGGATATATGGTATAACACTTTCCTATGTACTTATAAGTAAATTAAGTATGCCAATCTGGTGTAAGCCAATTTTACCACCCTTTAGGGATTGAGCACAAGCACTTTAGCACTGGTTAGTAGTGGTAAAGGGCACACAGTCCTAAGGGCAACAAAAACAAATTCAGAAAAAATAGGAGGGTGAGGAAAAAAAGTTTGGGGTTGACGGTGCTGAGAGGGTCAAGTACAACAATCATCATCAGGACACTGCATCAAGGAAGCTGGAGCAGTGGCAACACAGCACCTGAACCGGTTGCTGGAAAGGGCCTCACATACTCCTGATTGCTGTACAAATCATAGTCGGAGAAGGTGTCAAACGAATTGAAGGACAGTGCATGAGACTAACCACTACTTTTCCTACGTAGACTGTGCCTGACACCTAACACTTGTGTACCAGCACTTCTGGTGAGAGGAGAATTGCCAAAGGATAGTGTAATTCTGTTCACTTGTAACAATATGGATGTAGTTACATTCAATTGAGATCTGGGGAAGAAGCAGCCATCAACCTCGACTCAGAGTTCTGACCCCAAGGCTTTCTCACTTAGGGTGGCATGATTGACATTCCAGTGTGTAGGGGAATTAGCTCAAGCAATGCCTTAAACGTATTATTTATGAGATGTTAGCACAAGGTGGAACTGTGAATATGCTGGTGGGAGATAAAAAACGGATAACGGGGACAACAATTTTGCGTGGTTCCATAGCTACAAAGTGTAATGATATTGCACTTCATTTTGAAATAAAGAGGCCTATGGGGGCCTTTTCTAGAATCGTGGCATCTATCATTGTTAAACCCTCGTGTGTCCCATGAAACTAGAAATGCAATCTGAAGGACATAATTCCTGTACTGTGTGGACGATTAATCATGGCCTGTTCGTTAATTGTTCGGTAGGACCTCACAGTAACTGAACTATCAAGCTAGTACCTGTCTTCGCTCTACCGTCACTATTCCACTTGTCCTTGCTGCCTTCTGTGTTTTCCCTCAACACCGCAGTTCATGCGACCTTGTCTCGTCTACCATTGCTAAAACCCATTCTCGCTCTCCTTGCTCAGGTGTGTCTGTTGTAGTTCATTCACATTGTAAGGTAACCTGATCAGTCAGGTATTCTGAGCCACTCTCCCTTTAGTAGCAAGGTTTATTATCTGTCAATTTGTTCACAATTTCATGATATCATTAAGCATAATTCGTCAGCACTGTGTAATTTGTGTGTGTTTGTGGGTGAGTGTGTGCCGTCTGTGTGTGTGTGCCTGTGTGTATATCTCTGTATAAACATGCACCCTCGAAAGTACATTATTGCAAGGAGGGAATGCGCTACAACACATTTCAAAAGAATCATGTTTTGTATTTGTACTCCAGTAGGAATTAACTTTGAATTGCAAATTAATGGTTTCTTTTGATTCTCACGACAATACACCACATGTCCAAATGGCTAGTAACAGTATATATCATCAAACACCCTTATTCTAATGTATTCATTTCCTTCCTAACAGAGAACCTAGAATTAAATTGTCTGATCATTTTTTGTTTTGTTCCTGTAATTGCCACAATTCCCTTTCTCGAAGTGCAAGCTGTACCAGTAAGCAGTCAACATATTTGACAAGAAATAACATGATTTGCAGACGTTTCAAGGTCTCCAAAGTCCAGACTGAAGAAAATCATACCTTTATGATATGCCTCAACATTGTTGGTTAAATTATGTGTCATTTAACCTTCAAAGCTGTCAGCGGCTCTGATGGAAATGTCACCTGTATTGTAGGTTCAGCAGGTTCCCCTTCCCCACTGCTGCTGCTGAAATTATACAAACATGAGACACATCACATACATCCACAAAGTAAAGAAAGGAAAGCTTTTATTAGCATAATGCCATTTCTTCTTGGCATCGTGCTGTGCCACAGCTTTGAATATTTTAAATAGTCATGTCATTTATGAAAAGGACAAAAAGAAGACACCAAACCCATTAAAAATCGCAGTGACATAGTAAAATCAATATATTGCTAAGTTTGCAATGATGCCTTTAAAGATGCCACACCGTGATTTATTTATGAATTTGTAATCTCACCTATCTTTGATTAATGATCGAACATAAATAATGCAAGCCTTATCTGTAGGCACCCTACAACCTTTCCGACGTCTCCGTGGCACATTCGGTTTACCCAAACAGGCTTTCTCGCACAGCTTGCTAGGTGTTTTTTTCTCTACTTTTCAGAAGTGAAAAACTGATGTGAAATTGTTGCTTGTGTTATCAAACCAAGCTGTAAGACTAGTGTCAGGGCGAAAGAGCTTATACGTGTACATTTGTGGACGATTCACAGGAATGTGATTGGTGCATCTTGTAAAGATGCAGCTGAGTTTTCTGCACGATTAAGACTTTCAGGCACGGGGTGGGCCAGACCACACGAATAGACGCTATTCTTTCAGATGCAGGCTGGCCTCCATGATGTGTGTCTGCTGTTGTAGTATGCATCGGCTTCCATGATCCATTTTATCTGGCTGATAACAACCACCTCCTGGCCATTCCATGAAATGTTCGGAGCCGATTATATCAACAACCTTCTTGCCATTTACCCACGTCAGCAATGTGCCACTGGTATATACAAACATTAAATGCCCTGTGCATGTCAAAGCAATAATTTCCAGATTTACTCCTGACGTATCAGTTGAAAGGTAACACGCTATTGCCCTCTTCATATAAGCTGTGATATGTGAAATACAAAGTTTGCGCTTCCTGAGAAAGGATGTGTGTGTTCTGTCAGTGCTAAGCATTCACCTGAATCAACCATTTACCTAGTAGGACTTGTGCAGTCCAATGTGTGGTTGGACAGATGTGAATCTAGCAGCATTCCCTGCTACACCCCACCCCCCACCTCAAGTGTATGTTTTGCGATAGGAATGTTTGAGGGCTGAAAACCTAAATTTGATTTCTGAAGAAATGCACACCCATTGTCAGATGGGTTCTGCTCCTTTTGTACACCTAGATTTTTTTTTTGCTTTTAGAGCACCCGGTTCTGGAGATTTATGGAAGCTCGATCTCCCTATTGGAGTCTCACTTCCAGTAATTTCATGGTAAATCGGACTGCACGTGTTAGGCACCAGTGGCCTCCTTTCAAAATAAGCTACCTGGTACCGTACACAGTAACCTACCTGTGGAAGGTTTCCACTACAATTTGGACCTGTCAAAATGCCCCCTCTGACAGGCCTGATCCTTCCTTTTAAATACAAATACGTTAGCCATATGTAGGCCTTATTTCCCATAAGGCAAGGTGCAAATATGTAAAAGTAGAGCATGTAGAAATTATTATTCAAAATATGATTACAGTGAAACAACCGCAAAAACGATTTTCACTGTAGCAATGGCTGCTGCCATGGGGAATCATTTGGATACATTGTTATACTTTTATGTTTAAATATTTTTATTTTCATTATTACTTTGTTCACAGTTGCTTTTACTTTGTTCACTGTTGCTCATTTTTACATATTTAAATGCTAACATCCAATTGATAGCAGCTAGAAAAATACTTTTCACACTCTTTTGCATTGGGGTTTGAAGTCCTCTTTAATGGTGAGGTCGGATTTTAAATACTTATTTTAGAAATGTCCCTTTTAGAAAGTTACTTAACATAAACTGACAACCCAATATTCCGATGTGGGCATGGGTAATTGTATTTAGGCAGGTAAGGATGCCTACAAGGCACACAAAACGTCGTAGTCATTTAACCTGTTTAAACATAACATCACAACTTAATTGAAAGGTATTTAGTGCTAAACAATATTTGCGTTTAGGAAAATAAATCTCAAAAGCTGTTGTATATACTTTCAAATTTTGTATTGAAGAATTAAAAATTCAGAGGTACGATTACAGGAGTTTAAGGTATTAATCTCATAATATATTGACTTTGATCATTGCAATACATTTCAGAATTTGTATGCCATATGTCAGTGCATTTAAACTCCACTTCCTAGATAAACAGATAGAGCCGGTTTTGACAGAAATACTAGGCTCTCAGTAAGTGTTTAACAATTACTAGAAGAAAGTTGGGCTATGTGTCGGTCTCGATCATGACACATCTGTCCCACATTCAGGACTGTTTTTTTTGCCCTGTAAGGGTATTTTAAAAGGTACATAAATGACATTATCAAATCTTCAAGACATACACCTGCGGGGAATGGAGCAATATATGCTCGAGGAAAGCTGAGAATAAAAAGACGGCACCAACTTAAAATTAAAATATCATATCTATAATTGTGCAGTAAAGAATAAGGTTTGCCTAAGTGAAATTGGACAGTAGGTGAAAAGTAGTAAAGACATTTACCAGAGTACTTCTATTGACATATATTATTGATGCAGAAAAAAATAAATTGTGATTACTAAGAAGCCAACGGGTTTTAGAATGGCTGGGACTTCTGAGGGGCACTCCTGTAGAGCCTTATATCAGCAATATGTGCGATACTCAAAAGGAAAACTATTTGGTCCCAATATGGAGTTTGAGAAAATAATGCTGCAGACGGCAACTGTTGCTGGATTAATCAGTATATGAAAAATCCCTAAAGAGAGCAGGGGACATATATATCAGTTTCATGGAGACAGTCAAGATTTTATTATTATCTACGTCTAATGACTGAAAAAACTCTAATCAAGTGACATAGCTGGATTGTTTAGACATAAGCAAGAATACCCTGTAATTGGTATATATCAGTCTAGCTAATGTTAGCAACAAACACAGAAGTCCCTATATCCGAATACACAACAGGACAATTGCCTCACCCTGGACCGAGTGTCTTGTTGTGATGTATAGCAATTGTAACCTGAAACTAAATATATTTCCCTTAAAGGACAATGCCTTACTCAAAAACCCGTATGTATTCCTGCCCATCCACAGTATAGAAGTACAGCACACAATTCATATAATGATTTCTCAGTTTAAAACACATATTATGTTAAAAAAGATTTATTAAAGGTAAAACATGATTTATCACATGTTCATTCAAATAAAACTATTTGCATTCCTCCCAATACAGGTTACATTCTAATTTTATTACACATATAGATAAAACCTTTTTCTTTTAAAACAGTCGATGCAGGGTTTCGGTGACAATTCAATATTTTCACCTTTGACAATTCAATATTTTCACCTTCTTCTGGACAAAAAGTTTTCATCAAATCTAGAGGATAAAAATATTTAGTTAGAGACCTATACATTCCACAAATAAAACGTGCTGTGAAATTCTAATACTTTATAAAAACAGTGCTTGTTTCTATTCCCTTCACTACAGCCCGCTTTATTAGGGTAAGAGGCAGAGAGGTGACATCATTCCCATGAATTCAGACAGAGAAAATCTTTGGAAAAATGGGACCATCTGTAGAATGTGTTTCAGATTTTTGGATAAAGGGAGATGTGAAAGCTGCTGGGAAAATGTAAAGAATCTAAAGAAGCTATAGATGAAAAGTTTATGAATATCTTTCAATACAATAATCAACATAAAGGAAATTTATTTTCAACAGTCTAAATGTTTATAAACAAGTTAAAACGTTTAACTCCCCTCAAACACAGCCTCAATGTAACTTTCTTTTGTGTGCCATGATGAGAAAGTCGCTATGACCCTCCACTCCTCCCTCTCACCCTTTAATACACATCCATTCCTCTTCAACCTTTGAGAATTGATGCTATGGTCCCTGTACCCTCATGCACCTCTCCCCAGCTCTAAGTAGGCATGTTCCCCAGAGAGTCACAGGGGCTAGGAGAGCCTCCACTGGTGGAATAAACCTGTCAGGGTGGCAGCTTTTGATGAAGGTAATCACTGGTCAGCTCAGAATGCAACTCGGCCTACCTACCAATAACATACATTAGTACCACAGTCAGTGCAACAGTATGCTATCTTCTGTTGACAGCTGCTACTAACATCCCACCTGGCATCACTCCTGATTGACCTTAGTCATTTCATCCTTCCCAGCTGATGCTTTCTCATTCGTTCTCGTCTCTTAGAAGTGTAGAAATACAAAATCATTGGCTAATTTCCCAAATTTTCGGGCCATTTCTAAAAGATTTGGGGAAAATCCCAACTCTTGGAGCAATTAAGCATTTTTGAGAGAAAATGTGTCTCCAGCGGTTTGTCCGCACCTACACCTAAGCAGAGGGGAGCCAGATCAGCCCAACATGCATTCAGCAGATAATTGAGAGGATTATTTGGATCTGGCCTTAGGTGACAGGCCACTTGCTTTAGCTACAGATGTCAGCCCCATAAGAATTAGCAGCTCATGGGAATTCTGCTTACTAATTCACTTTCACACAAAATGCAGCTGAAGATCTTAGATAAAATAAGGAATTACTGGAAGTCCTCATTTCATATTGGTACCTCTGGCTGCATCTTGTAAAGGACCAGATTTTCCATGCTCAGTTCTTATGGTACCATGAGTACCACTGAGATGGGTGACAATAAACATCTGTTATTCAGTGCCAAGATACCCTTGGGTGAACGTGCCCTTTACAAATACACCTTATGTTACATTAATTTATGGTCATAAAATACCAATCACTTTTCCAGAACACTCCTATTCCAGGCCCCAGTATATTAAAGGTGAATGTGCAAATGTTTGAAGATCATGGCAGTGAATCCAGATATATATGTTTGATGCATTTGCAACTCCAGAGACGGAAACAACAAAAGCTTTTCTAACATTTAGGCAAATTATATTTTATACGTGGTAGGAAAATGGGGTTGGGGGTTATCTAATATTAGCTTGCCAACAGGAATTACCTAAGCTTGCTTAGCTGTGCAATCAAGGTCGTGGCTTAAAACATGTAACCCAAAAGATTGTGCTTCACACAGCATACCACCTAACAAATCTATTGATGTCTCCTTGTGAGTTATCTGTTCTTCCATCTTGAAATATAGATCACATCAACAGCCAATCCACACATATTACCTTTCCCAATGCCTGTTCGGAGTATCAAATGAATTGAGAACAACAATCATTTGTTTCGCATAAGTAGAATAACAGAGTGAGACTTTAAATTAATGATCACTAAGGTCCGTGGAAAGCGAAGTGGTCTTTAAGGTGTTTCCATCACTACTTTTCTCCATTTTACTTTTTCTCTGCAGTCTCTGCAGGCTCTCATTCTATTAGACAGTGATGTCCTTTTTCTCATCTCCATCTCTCTGAAATCCTCCATTTATATATCTAACAAGCCTTCTCTTTCATCTTCAGCATCATTTTCTTTCTCTCCTGCATATAATTCCTTTTATCTCTTCCACTTCACAATCTCTCCCACATATGTAAACCACCCACTCACCTGTAAGGACAGCTTTTTCTTTTCTTTTATTGTTGTCAATATTTCGACAGTGAAGTACCTCTTCATTCGCTTTACCATGAAATCACAAATACAGTTGGTGCCTTTACGACCATCATTATGCGTGCTCTATAGAGATGCCAAAGATTGGATGCACCTGTAGAGTAGCACACCTCTATGATGTAATGACGGCCACTGTGAAAAGAAACACTGCCGGCAGCTTCAGCATAAATGCCCACCTACAACCTGAACTCAACCGGACACCTACAGGTGACTCCGTTCACAGTATGCACTATATAAAAGTTATGTGATGTTGATACGAAAAAAAACGACTCTTGAAACGTACAATCTGCAAAAACAAAGTACTCTTTGGGAATATAACATAATTAAAACATGCAAACATAAATAGGGACTGCATCAATGACGTGAATTACCTTTAAGGTTTGTACAGTCGTTATTGAGGAATCAATCAGTGTTTATTTTGCTGGAATCACTAACAATATCGACAACAAGAATATCGACAACAAAAATATTGGACCCGAAATATCGATGTCCAGAATATCGAAGTCCTATCTACAGAAAGGTAAGTACAAAAATATCAGAAAAAAATCTCGTTAACAAAAACATCGTTATTAAAAATATCGTTTTTTATAATGCTTAAATAATAATGTAAAATAAAGTAAATGATACATATAATTAAAATAAACGTAGTTAAAACTAATTTAAAATGTTTCAAATTATACATACATATAATGTAAAAATAAATTAAACATATATATAACATAAAATATATACTTACTTAATAAAAATAATACATAATTATTTTATTAACCTATAAATTGTTAAAAAACATTACAAATTATAAATACGTATATACACATACACCAACAATATAAATACAAATATAAAAAATATGTATAATTTTTTTTCCCTTTTCGGTACATTAGAACCATAAAATGTTTAAGATACTTGTAAAAGTCCAATTAGAAGCTTCTGCAAGCAATTTATATAAGAGAAACACGGAATGGGGAGTGTATGACCCTAAATCCTTAATGTTAAAACATAAATATTTCAATAAATATGCTGAAAAGGCAACAATAAATAAAACGAGATACACATAGTATTTGGGCTTGATTTCCTCAACCAAGCATGAAAATTATGATATTTCAGTGCAAAAACAATTAATATCTATACATTTGTTAAAACATGGTACAAACATCATTATCAATTCATTAAAACACTGTAATGTTTATATCAATATCATATAATTCCATTAAAGCACTATATTGTTTAAATCAATTTCATATAATACGGACAGTTCACTAGAGTTTTAAGCGTACTTTAGCTCATAAAAAACGCCTCCGCCTCTTTGCATGATCTCGTACCCAGGTTTAAACAGATCGGTTTGATCCATCTTTTCCTAACTTTGGCATAGGCAGGACAGAAAAAGAGAATGTGCAACTCATCTTCTTTGTCTTTACCTGAACATAAAGTACAACAAGCGTCTATCTTTTCAATGTGATTATTGGACCAACTTGCTTACAGTTGTGTTAATACTCAAAATACCATATCTAAATTTCATGTATAGTGTTTTGGCAAGTGGGGGATATATCTCATCCAAAAACCGCTCAAAGTATGCCCCATCTTTAATCAAGAAGAACCTACTTATAAGTGTTCCGCCTACTGAATCATGTGTCACACTATTTTGAATGTATGTCCAAAAGGTAGTTTTTAATACCTTCTTCGAAGCTTGGGTCAATGTACACGGCTCATCCGAAAACTGTGATAACCCAATCCTTTTCAATCACAAGCAAACATGTTAGAGCCATGCAATACTTTTGTTCTGGGCCAATTCTATTATCTCTTCTAGATCGGCCTTATAATCTAGCAACTCCGGGGTTGACCAAAGTTTCACCAATAGTGTGAGAGGTCTTAAAATTGCATAATGATCAGTCTGTTTTATATTCAAATTGAGAACAATTGGTATTAATGGTGTACATTCGAGTACCCTTAACAGGGCTCTCTCTATAAAATGTATTTCCCCGAGCTCGAAGTTCTTTTTACAACACGGTCCCCATATTTCCACCCCATATAATGCAGCAGATTGTGCTTTATATTTGAACACCTCTAATGCTGGGGAAACAGCCTTAGTAAGACTATTCTCATGTCTTTTGATGATTGGCAATGTATTTTGCGTCAGGATAATCTTGCGTTTTTCTAAGTGGGTCTTCCATGACAGTTTAGTATCCAAAGAAACACCCAAATATTCAAAACTCTGAACGTAATCTAACTTTTGGCCATTCAAAACCAGATTGTCCCGAAATGTTTTATGAGGGTTTATAGTCATGTACTTAGTCTTACTGATATTAATCTGTAGGCCTTTATTGCTGCAAAATGTTTGGAACAAATGTATTAAAGATTGTAACACCATGGGTGTTTGCGATATTAATATTCTGTCGTCAGCGAAAAGGTCCTGTTAGTTCGACCCTAGGACCCCATCGAACCTTGGCATAGTTATCTTCATGCAGCCTCATGATCTGTTCAAGGAGGTTTTTTTTTTTTTTTTTTTATTTAAAAGTTTTTATTAAGGTAGTTGCAATACAGCAGTAAAACACAAACCAGAAGATCCGTGCAGAGACAGTGTCATCCAATTGATCGTTATTTACGGCGTAGCCTGTAGAAGGACCACGTCGATAGACAGTGTAAACGCGTATCTGTTACTGAGCCATACTCCTTGCAAATTCGGAAACGCGGGAAATGAATCCACAATACTATTAATGCTGAGTGAATCGGAAGGCTCCGTGCGAGGACATAGCTTCTACAGGCTACGCCGTAAATAACGATCAATTGGATGACACTTACCCACAGACACATCCTAGAGGAACATCGCTTTCAACAGAACTTTGTCTATCTAGTTCCACCTCGACTAATTCCAGGTTACCTGCCCCCCCCCCCTTTTTGGTCCTGATGAAGACCCCGCAGCAAGGGTGCAACTATTCCCTGCATTGATAAGAGGGTCGAAACATCGACAACTGCTCCTCTCGTGTCAACTTCACGCCACCATTTTTACATTAATTGTATTCTGTGAAGTATGTTCATCTAATGAAATTCGCCAAAATCTTTGGCTTTTTTGGTTGTGTATTTAACTGCCAATACTGTTTTGCTCGATTGATTGATTTTACCGTCACTTATACCTATCACCTCCTCATCCTCACTTGATCACTTCCTCCCTTCCTCCCCGGGGCACTGTATAACCGTCAATACATTTGATAATTTGTTGTGTATATCTACTACACCCCATCCCTTTGTGAATTAAAACATTGTGGATCAATTTGTTGTTTTGACGATTAATTCTTTGAATTGTGTATATTGTTCTTTGTCTACACTGGGACCCTTTCCTCCTAGTGATATAGGAAGCAGCGCGCGGTGGGCACAAAAGGTTAGCAAGGGTGTGACCCGGGAGGTCCCCCTCTCCAAAGCGGCGGTCTCGGCCCTCTCTACCCAGGAAGGACAGCTCACGGCCAGCCTCGTCCGAGAACTCTGAATGATTTTGACGCAATAGCGGCAACGTCTCGGGCCAGAGCCATCCGCAAGGTCGGCATCCCAGTCCCGGATCTCCCCTTTCAACTTAGCCAGGGCGGAGCGGATAGAGCGGAGAACACCCGCCTGTTTGGAAATGCATTCCCCTCGAATGAACGCTTTAAAACCCTCCCATAGGGTGGAGGCAGAATCAACAGAACCCACATTGAGCTCGAAATAGTTAGTGATTGCAGTCTGGATTTTGTCGCAGAATACAGAGTCCCTAAGGGCATTGGGAGAAAGACGCCAGGTGAAGGCCTGGTGCTGAGAATTAGGAGGCCGGATAAGAAGCTGGACAGGCGCATGACTGGAAAGAGTGCGAGAATCGGTGGCCTCGATTGTCCAGGACAGAACGTCCGGCAAAGTGATCCAGAGGTCAATTCTCAACCAACAGCCCTTCGCACCAGTGACGCAAGTGCCCTCCCGAGCGTCAGAGCAGAGATGGCGCCAAACATCATAGAGCGAATTGTCAGTCAAAATGGAGGAAAGAGCAGTGGCAGCTCGCGGGTGAGATAGGTAAGAGCCCAATCGGTCCAATGTTGCGGAAAGGGTAACGTTAAAATCCCCACCCCAGATTATGGCTGCAGGACCGCAGGAGGAAATTGGATGCCAGACGTGATGGAAGAAATCTGGGTCCATAAGAGTTCGGGCCGTAGACACCGCAATAGTGACCGGCTGAGCAAGCAGTAAACCATGCAAAATAACATATCTGCCTTCCGGGTCGACAAGGGCGCGGGAGGTCTGCCAAGGCAGGCCACGGCTCAACAGGACCCAGACTCCCCTAGCATAGGATGAATAGGTGGAGGAATGGGATTCCCCCCAGTAATGAGCGTGGAGTCTGGAGACAGAGCTGGGGAGCAAGTGCGTCTCTTGTAAAAGACAACTGTCCACCTGTGGCGCTGTAGATGGGCAAGAGTCAAGCGGGCCTTGCAGTGATCATTCAAGCTGCAGATATTCAATGTCCAACAGGTTAGATTATCCATAGTAAGTAAATCAGGGGGCAGCGTTATGCAGGTCGAATAGCAGGAGACATAGTTGTACCCAGCACATGCTGACAGTAGGGGAAGCAAATGACCGATGGGGGAGTGCAGGTGTGGGAGCAGCCTGGGGAAGTGTAGGCCACCCTAGGGAGGTCGCCAGCGCACACTTGCTGCCTTTCTTGGCTGGGGTTATCAATTATTCTTCTTGTAATTCAAATTCAAAGTGCAGGCCCTTTATTAAGGCTTATTGTTAACTACAACCCGTGAATGGCAGTGGGTAATTTGCACACTTGCGTCCTTTCTTGCGTCCTTTCTACCTCACAGTGTGTGTACTTTATGCACTTGCTTGTCTCCTTAGTAAGGTACCAGTTTTTAAGGCTCCCACTTGCCGAATCTGACACCCAATCTGTATAATGAGCTGGAAATCCAAATATCCACTTTACTGAGAAGGCAGGGGGTAGTTTGCGTGTCTCCAGCCTTTCTTATTTTTCACCTTATTCATCTTCCACTCAATCAACACATCATCCACACATACACACACCTACTTGCTACCTTTCTTGGCTGTAGTTATCAGCTATTCCTCTATTTCATATTCCTATTCAAAGTGCAGGCCCTTTATTAAGCCTTTTTGTTGTAACAACTACCCCGGCCGTAGGCAGTGGGAAATTTGCACACTTGCTGGATTTCTTGGCTTTGGTTACCAATTATTCTTGAATTTCAAATTGTAATTCAAAGTCAAGGCCCTTTATCGAGCCTTTTTGTTGTAGCTACTACCCTGGCTGAAGGCAATGGGAAATTTGCACACTTGCTGTCTTTCTTGGCTGGGGTTATCAATTATTCTTCAATTTCATATTCTGATTCAAACTCAAGGCCCTTTATCTAGCCTTTTTGTTGTAGTTACTACCCCGGCCGAAGGCAGTGTGAAATTTGCACACGTGCTGCCTTTCTTGGCTGGGGTTATCAATAATTCTTCTTGTAATTCAAATTCTAAGTGCAGGCCTTTTATTGAGCCTTCTTGGTAACTAATACCCATGAATGGCAGTAGGATATTTTCACACTTGCTGCATTTATTGCCTAGAGTTATCAATTATAAAAGAATTTCATATTCAGATTCAAAGTCAAGGCCCTTTATCGAGCCTTTTTGTTATAGCTACTACCTCGGCCAAACACAACACGACATGGCATGACTACGGAAAGCATCTAAATCTACTCCACTACATGCCAAAAAGAAATGCTTACTATGTAAAAGACATTTTCCATCTGTAATATGTAATATCTGTCAATAGTAAAGAAACATGTTCTCAGTGAAGTGAAATGAGTTATTGTGATATATTGAAACTATTTTCACAACTTCTTTACTGTTGTTTGTTGTTACATTGTTTGTGCTCCTCATGTTCAATATTTTAAGCAACACTGCAACTATTTTCACAACTTCTTTATTGTAACATCGAGGTTTGTGGTGCTCACATAAAATATTTTGTGATACCTTGAAACTATTTTTAAAACTTGTTTACTGTAATATCAGTGTTTGAAGTGCTTTCATAAAACATTTTGGAATACATTGCAACTATTCTAAAAAAATCTATACTGTAATATCAGTGTTTGAGGTGGTAACAGAAAATAAATGTTATACATTGTGCTGTATGGCTCACTACAATATGGAAACAGAAGTGTGATACTGTTTGCTGGAAGTGTAAGAATTTACAGGTGCATGGAAGAGTGCATGCATAGTCTATAGGGGTTTGAAGCAGTCCATGCCCTAAGGCCCATTTTGCATCATGAGTACTTCAGTACTAGCTGAATGATTACAATTCTTCAAGAAGACTGTCTCAAACCATTATTATTATATAATAACAAATGTATTCTTGTAACATATCATAATTTAATAGAGCTTCTAAAATAATTTCATCATGTATTTCATTTTCATGGTTATCAATTTCAAAAGTCATATGATCATACTCGATGTCATCTAATGCTTCCACAAAATCAACATCTAAGGTTTCATCTAAGAAATCACAACTGATATCTTCAGCATTCATATCTTCCTCTTCATTCCAGCTACTTGTAAAAAGTATTTTCAGCTCTTCTATGACACTGTTACTAATTTCGAAACCGTCTTCCAAATTGTTTTGTTGATTTTCCATACTGAATTTCTTGTGTTGGAGGTCCTTGTACAAAAACATAAAAACATCATTTTATAGTTACTGTAATATCAGCATATGTGGTGATTCATATGCAATATATTAAATATTTATCTTGGGAATAAAGCAACAATATTTTGTACTTGAGTGTATATTATTTTGAAAACATTCGAATAATAAATACAATAAATACAGTGTCACTATGCATTGTGTCAAGTGCTTTATTTAAAATATACAGGAATATGTTACCTTTGATTGTAATGACATACAAACTAAGACAAAATAGAACACTGCAACTCAAACACATTACATAATGGTACAAAGCATGTCATTGGAATGTTGGGTATTAGGATAACATACACAACTCGCATATAAAATAATTTTAGAAACTTGTTACTTTTTCGATGATAAGGATTAGTAATGTCTTTCCAAGAAGATTTGAATATTTAAAATGGTAAAGTAGGAGTTGAAGAACAGAGGTAAGAGGTTACATCTCAGGATGCAAGAATGGATGAAACTGTTGGTCCAAGGTCTGCATGTACAATGGTCAGTGGAGATGTTTTGAAAGCGAGTACACTCAAGGTGTTCTACAAGGTGCAATATGTGCTGACGGTACCACCACACAGAATGGGCAAGAGCAGATAAAATGATGGATTGTATGTGCTTGGACTATGATGAGAATACACTGTAGGAGGACCACGGTCAGGTGCAGAGATTAAATACTTAAGACATAGCAAACGAGGTGGCAACAAGGGCCAGGAGGGTCCAAGAGTGGTGGAGGCTGGTTTTCCTAACTTGTGTCCTACCTACTGTGTTGCAAGCTTAAAACAGTGATGACAGGAGTGCCTTACTTTGACTCCCCCCATTACGTTGTCAATTACGGTGGAGGGAGGGAAAGAAAAGGAGTAAAGTACATGTCTACAGATATACGGCTATGTTCAGTACACTGAATCAAGCACTGAATAAACAAAGTCAGATGCAACAGAAGATACACAAAAGAAGCCAAAATAAGTGATGTCATTTGAGATGTCATCAGTGATGTCATGAGTGATGTCACTGACCATGTCATGAGTGATGTAATATGTGACGTCATCAGCAGTGCATTGCGGGCGCGCGAGTTATAGTTAACTATAATGGGGGAATTTCAATGGTTTTGTATGAGTGAAATGTCCAGCTAACTATAACATGTGTGAAACCTATGGTTTTTCAGTGAATTTCTAAGGTTTTTTAAATGCTAATTTTTAACTATAACGTGTGTGAAACCTATGGTTTTTTCAGTGAATTTCTAAGGTTTTTTAAATGCTAATTTTTAACTATAATGCGGGTGAAACCTATGGTTTTTTCAGTGAACTTCTAAGGTTTTTTAAATGCTCATTTTTAACTATAACGTGGCTGAAACCTATGTTTTTTTCAGTGAATTTCAAAGGTTTTGTAAATGATAATTTTTAAATGTATAAATTGTTATATTTTTAATACTGATTTACTACATTATTTTAAATGATTTATTTTTAGATATTTTATTTTTTAAATTACATTACAAAGTTAATATAAAAATTGAAAAATAAATATTTTTAAAAATATTGATATTGTAATATATGTTTTTTAAAAATATTTTTTTACTTTATATATATTTATATAGCAGGCAATGATATCCTATTAAAAAAAAATTCAAGTTACTGGTAAGTAAAGTTAAATTTACTTTTCTGGAACAGTATTGAGCTGAAAGATGCAGCACTGAGGTCTTTCTTGATAACAGGTGAGTAAATCGGAATTCGTAGTTTGGCTGATTTTAGTGGAATTTTTTAAAGTTCCAAAACTCCACACATGTCAATGTTAGCTTATGGAAGGAAACTCAAGTTACTGTAATTATGGTTACATTTACTTTTCAGGGTCCGTCCTGGGCTCAAATATGCAGCACTGATGTCTCTCGTGATAACTAAGTATGGGCAAAATGTGCGAATTCGCGATCTGCGAATTCGTGCGAAAGCGAACTCGCAATTCACAACATTTGTGAATTTGTGCGAATTTGCGAAATTGCTGTTTTTCCAGTTTGCAAGGGTTTTTTACAAGTTCAGGAAAGCAAACTGACATTTGTGGTCGCAACGGCCGAGACCATGTTGTTTCTATGTGTCCAGCCTGTTTGCGACCCTGTGGTTCATCACGGCCACCATCCGGTTCATCACTGCCACCCTCTGGTTCACCTATGCCACCCTCTGGTTTGCCACTGCCACCCTCTGGATCATCACTGCCACCCTCTGGTTCACCACTGCCACCCTCTGGTTTATCACTGCTATCCTCTGGTTCATCACCTTGTGGTTCACCACTGCCACCCTCTGGTTCATCACTGCCACCCCCTGGTTCATTACTTACTGCCACCCTCTGGTTCGCCACTGCCACCCTCTGGTTCATCACTGCCACCCTCTGGTTGGTTTGCCACTGCCACCATCTGGATCACCACTGCCACCCTCTGGTTCATCACTGCCACCCTCTGGTTGATCACTGCCACCCTCTGATTCAAGGCTGCCACCCTCTGGTTGATCACTGCCATCCTCTCGTTCATCCCTGCCACCCTCTGGTTCGTCACTGCCACCCTCTGGTTCTGCACTGCCACCCTCTGGTTCACCAGTGCCACCCTCTGGATTATCACTGCCAATCTCTGGTTCATCACTGCCACCCTCTGGTTTGCCACTGCCACCCTCTGGATCATCACTGCCACCCTCTGGTTCACCAGTGCCACCCTCTGGTTTATCACTGCCACCCTCTGGTTTGCAACTGCCACCCTCTGGATCATCACAGCCACCCTCTGGTTCACCAGTGCCACCCTCTGGTTCATCACTGCCACCCTCTGGTTGATCACTGCCACCCTCTGGTTCAAGGCTGCCACCCTCTGGTTCATCACTGCTATCCTCTGGTTCATCACCTTGTGGTTCACCACTTCTACCCTATGGTTCAACACTGCCACCCTCTGGATCATCACTGACACCCTCTGGTTGATCACTGCCACCCTCTGGTTCAAGGCTGCCACCCTCTGGTTCATCACTGCCATCCACTAGTTCATCCCTGCCACCCTCTGGTTCATCACTGCCACCCTCTGGTTCCGCACTGCCACCCTCTGGTTCACCAGTGCCACCCTCTGGTTCATCACTGCCACCCTCTGGTTGATCACTGCCACCCTCTGGATCATCACAGCACCCTATGGTTCACCACTGCCACCCTCTGGTTCACCACTGCCACCCTCTGGGTCATCCCTGCTATCCTCTGGTTCATCATCCTCTGGTTCACCACTGCCACCCTCTTATTCATCACTGCCACCCTCTGGATCATCACAGCACCCTCTGGTTCACCACTGCCACCCTCTGGTTCACCACTGCCACCCTCTGGTTCATCACAGCACCCTCTGGTTCACCACTGCCACTCTCTGGTTCACCACTGTCACTCTCTGGTTCACCACTGTCACCCTCTGGTTCACCACTGCCACCCTCTGGATCATCACTGCCACCCTCTGGTTCATCACTGCCACCCTCTGGTTTGCCACTGCCACCCTCTGGATCATCACTGCCACCCTCTGGTTTACCAGTGCCACCCTCTGGTTCATCACTGCCACCCTCTGGTTGATCACTGCCGCCCTCTGGTTTGCCACTGCCACCCTCTGGATCATCACTGTCCCCCTCTGGTTTATCACAGCACCCTCTGGTTCACCACTACCACCCTCTTGTTCACCACTGTAGATTATGGGGGGAAAGCAAATCACACCTTCCCAGCCTTAACTGAGATGAATTCATTTGGGGCTGGTTAATGTGTCACTGAATTTGCGCTTCAAGTCTGGCACCTGCTTCCTTAGCTGTAAGTGCTTCCTGTTGCAGTTAAAAAAAAATTACAGGAGCATTGTGCCATACTTGTAACTATTGTCTGACCCTGCTTTGAGGGTCAGAGCAGGGTCATAGAATAGTTGCAAGTAGGCAACTGAACTCTGGAGGGGCCCCTCAGGAAGCACTACAGGGAATGGTTACAAATTAGCTTGAACTTTTGAACCTGCTAAGTTCTTTCAGTTTAGCAAAATTCATTTTTCTGCAATTTCGCAAGATTCCCGGGGCGCGAATTCGTGCTAAATCGAACTCGCAATCCGCGAATTTGTGCAAATTTGCTAATTTTTTTTTTGCGTGTTAGCGGGTTTTTTTGCATCTTTGCAAGCCGCTTGCAGCGCACCGACTGCGAAGTTACCCATGCGGTCATACATGGGCGTGGCCATCTTGTGCACGTTGCGTATTTCCGTTTCCGGGCGCTATTGTCAATCTCTTGTTGTGTGCGGCGCGCTATTACGAGTTTGCCTGTGTTTTTGCGTGCTCTCGGGGAAAATATCTCGCAAACTTACCCACGCGGTCCTCTATGGGCGCGGCCATCTTGTTTTTTATTCATTGCTATGGTTTTTGGGCATGCTACCTTTCTATCCATTTACATCTTTGTAATCCTATGTTTTTCTGAACTTTTTTTTGCTTATTATCTATCTCTACAATTTCCTACATCTATATTTTGTGTTTTTGTAAAACTTTTTGTTACTTTATTATCTATTTTATTTTTTTCGCTCTCTCTCTTACTTTTTTTTCACACCTATTCTTCTTTCCTTTTTCTTGTGCCCAGGACCATGGCAAAGGGAGTAGACAAGGGCAAGGGGAAGGGCCCAGCACCCCATACCTCCCTTGTGGGCGTTTGAGGGGGGAGCTAGTCCAGGCCAGGGAGATCTTCTCTGCGGTGGAGGTGGCCGACTTGATGGTGTTTGTGCAAGTCCACCTCCCTAACACCGTGGCAGCAGGTGGGCAAATTGCCTCTGGTTACGGCCTCCGGGAGCTTTGCCAGCTGTGGGAGAAGGTGTGCCGGCGCATGTGTAAGGAGTCTGGGGTCCTGCGCACCTACCAGCAAGCGACGCACCGGTGGACAGACATCCTGGACCGGGAGCATGATATGCTCGACCTGCTAGGATTGGAGATCCCTGGCCTTGGTAAGTAGCTATTTAATAACTACTTTTTTTCTTTTGCTCTGTTATATTGCTAATCTATTTCTTTCCTGAAGAGTACGAATGCTTCTGATTCGATTACATTGCAGGTAGTTTAATCTTTAAATAGCTTCTGTCATTGCAGGTGCTCGCCTCGTTATTGGAGTTGCTACTAAGCTTACTTGTTTGCAACTTTTTACTCATTTGAGAGCATTACTGCGTAATGGTAGAGACAATACACTCAAGTCTAGTCCTTCTTTGTACTCCTGCCTGCTGCTAACACTTTGAAGAGATAGTGGGGGATTGATACGTTGAGTATAATAATTATTACTTGTTATAGGACATTTGTTAGTGGTCTGCAATCACGATGACGGACTGTGTCTGTCACGCGACGTCTCGTGCTGCTGAGTGATGGCAGTCGTACTAGAACCTTTTTGTTGTTGGTGTAGTTAGTGAATTACATAACCTTCCTATTAGACGGTCTGCGAATCCTGCAATACTGTACTACTATCCTCCTAATTGACCAGATCAAATGCAATTGTTGTTAATTTGTTTCCCAGATATAATTTTAGATTGTGTTCAAAGAAATCAAATATTTCCCAAAAAACAATCATCCATGTTGTGTTTCTTTATTTCATGTTCAACAGAAGCTCCCAGGGGCAAGGCGGCAATGGCGACTGAGACTCCGGTGGAAGAAGGTGGACAGGATCAGTCCCTTGCAGGCTCTTCAGCTGGCCCCAGTAAGTTGTTCTATTGTTATATTAATACTTATACTTCCCTTACTTTTACAGCTCCTATTTATTACAAACTGTTTCCTAATAATTCTATGTTTTACAAAATAGTCTTTGATCTTCTTCTAATGTAGACTACTTTCTACATTCTTATCCTGCCTCTACCATCACTCTCTGTGCCACTACTATTTACGATTATGAGTCGGTCTGTGTAGGTAGCTAAGCTTGCCCAGTCGGCAAACGGTGAGAAACAAAACTCTGATCCAGCAATAGCTCTAGGCACTGAGTGCAGTCCTCTGGGTTGCCCTTGATGTCTATTCCAGTCTTCTTAATGTAAGTGCTTTGACAATTTCCAACAACAAAATGTCATTGTTTACACCAAGTAAAATGTAGCAGTTGCCTTTTTGATTTCAGAGGAGCACATCCCATACCGCTAGTGTTTCAGGGACTATTCTGCACACAAAGAAGTATGGACAAGAGAAATAGGACATACAACAAGGGACATGTCGTTCGGTAGAGATGCCACTAGACCAGGGAGTGCTTCAGGGCTCAGCTTTGAGCCCTACTCTTTTTAATCTGTACATGGCCTCCCTGGCAAAGGTGGTACAGTCTTTCGGGGAGGAATTGGTATCATATGCCGACGATACTCAGCTGCTGATCTCTCTATCGCCGAACACCACTAATACCGCCACCAACTGTAAGTCCTGTATGCAGGCGCTAGCTGAGTGGATGGACTCCCACTGCCTAAAACTCAACGGCTCCAAGACAGAGGTTTTGGTAGTGGGGGGAAAAAGCCAAAGCTGGTCAGCCGAGTGGTGGCCTTCGTGCCTTGGCCCTACTCCCATACCTTGTGAGGAGGCTAAGAATCTAGGAGTCTGGATCAACCCCACCCTCTCCTGTGATGGCCATATAAGGCGTCTTGTGGGCAAATGTTTTGGGGTACTGAAGACCCTAAACAAAACGTTAGACCTACTACCCCTAGCGGCCAGAAGGACACTGACGCAGGCATTGGTGACCTCTCGGTTGGACTATGGAAACATCTTGTTCCTAGGGTCCAATGAGGGCAGCCTTGGCCGCCTGCAAGTCATCCAGAATTCCGCCGCTAGACTGGTGTTAAGAAGACCCAGGAGAGCTAATTCTCAGAAGGCTATGGATGCGCTTCACTGGTTGCCAGTGAAGAAACGCGTGCTGTTCAAATGCCTCCTCTTCTGTCACCGAATCGTCTGGGGCAGGTCGCCCGCCTACCTTAGGGACCTAGTCAGCCGCTACGAACCAACAAGGACCCTCCGGTCGGAGGGTACCGGGCTGCTGACAGTTCCTAGGATAAGAAAGGCCAGAATGGGTGGACGATCTTTTGCGTTCCAAGCAGCTCAACACTGGAACAAACTTCCTCCTGCCCTGAGATTGGAGAGCAGTGAAGCATTGTTCAGGGCTAAGCTCAAAACACTACTCTACACTGTGTAGGGATAGAGGCTCTGCTATGGTGGTCGTTAGTAGCTCTTAGCGCGGGGACACGCCGCGATGGCGTTACTGGGCGCTCTATAATCTCTTTTATTATTATTATTATTATTATTGTTGATGATAGGTGCAGTTCGACGTTCAACATAGCTCAGTCCGAACAGAAGTTGAGCCCCCAATCCCCTGACCGACTATCTAGTGTGTCTGACCAATGATTTTACGACCCTGAAGAACAGAGGAAGACTACCGCCAAGTCCCGGCCCATCTGAGTCACTGAAATATGACTGCCAAGTGCAGTAGTTCAAACTCTTCGCTCACTCACTCATGAACAAAAACCAAACAGTGTTTGTTAGTTTTAAAGTTTTATTTTCAATTAACAAATGAAAACATGATTTCGGAGCGAGCAATGGTGATGGATGAAGCTGACGTTGAAGTTTAAACAACTTTCCCAGGAATGAAATTAGTATTACTCAAACTTAATAATAGTTAACAGACACATGAAATTATAAGAATAACTGTGCGGGAGCCCCCACCTTCTTTAAAGTACTTAAAGTACTGCTGGTGATGACTTACTAGTAGTTGGTGAATGGTCTGACAGAAGGGCAATGGAATCGTCTTTCTGTAATAAGAAAAATGGTGCACGTTAAGCAAGAACTCATCAGCCATCCGTGTGATGGTTAATACCAAAGATGCGACACACCATAGGAATATCCGTGGCGCGGCAGGTTAAGCTGTACTGCTTTTAGCGTCCCCGCGTGTAAATGTGGAAGTAATTTTTACACACGGAGACGCTGGAAAGCTGAGACGGCTGAGACGAATCAGCGAGAACCTCCACAGTACCCGGTAGCTGGGTCGGAATTAGAACCGGCTGAGAGCACATAGCCATTGTGGCAATAGCTTTGGAACCGCTGCCCGCGGGAGCCCTGATGAAGTTGTGGGCTAATAGCCCTGACGAAACACGTGTTGGCTGGGCATGGTGATTAAAATCTCAATTGAAGAAAAACTTCCATCAAGACTACTTCCACATTGTTTCTCTATTGCTTGTGTTGTTTGATTACCTACAGCATTTACTCTGTAAAAGGCGACGTGTGCACAGATACCTGTTGTATCAATTATGTTTGGATCTTGGTTCTAATTCGAGGTTTAGGTTCTTCCTTCTTTTGTGGGCACCGTCAAAATAGAGGTTAGAAATTATAAGTAACGTCACACACGGGAGGCTCCAGTTGTGGATCGACAATCAAAAAACCTTGTCTGTTATCTTCAAAATGTTATACTGTGTTTGCTACTTGCTGGTGTTACTGATGCTTGTGTTACTGAGTGTCAACTTTTCGTTGAATTATTTTGACTTTATGTTTAAGACTATTGGCTACAGTATTTTTCTTTCTTTCTTCATAGATGCTACTCCAAAAAAGCTCACCCGTGAGGAGATGGCTGTCCGGGCCAGGGCCCGTAAGCTAGAGGCTATTTGTGCCGAGTATCGGCGGTTGTGGGCTTGGGAGAATGAAGACACATCAACATCAACCAGTACATCCTCCTCCACTGCCCCCGGGTTCCACCAGCCACAAGCCTCCAGCCAAATGGAGCCGTGGCCCGACAGCCTCCCGCTGCCGCCGCACAGCAGCAAAAACAACAGCTGCCCCCCCCCTAGAGCCTGGATAGCACGTGTGCGCCACCTCCGAAAGTGAGTGGACTACCTGGAGCGGTTGGACAAAAAACATCAGCGCCAGCTCCGGTACCTCCACAAAGAGCTGCGGGACGTGCAGCACCAGCTGTCCACACTACGCCACCGGAGGAAGTGACTGTCCCTTGCCCCTTTTTTAAAGACTGTTGACGGGGTGGGAATTGGGTTTTTGGGAAAGGGGACTTTTTGATTTTTGGACATTGGTTTGGTTAGTGAGGGGGTATGAGTTTGGGTAATTTATTTTATTTTTGTGACAACAACATCCATAATTTATATTTCTTAATAGTTATATTTTTCATACCAAAACACAGTATACGCGCTCACATTATTTTGTGTGGGGGTTGGCGGTGGTTACTGGACGTTTGGTTTTTCAAACTTACTAGCATGAATGAAACATCTTGTCCTGAAATCTACCTAAATGCAAGTAACCGAGTTAGTCAATTCAGTAGCCCTACTACTGTACTTTACTAGTAGTACTGTCAGTCTCTGCTCTCCTCCCAACTTAGTCCTAGCCCATTATTCTACTACCTCTCCAATATGCTTATCTTACCTGTGATTTGTGAATCCCGGTTTGTGAATAAGGTTGGTTGTTGAGTTGAATCCTCGACGGATGCAATATCATTGTGGTGCTGGTAGCAGTAGTGGTACACACTGGCAGTATCACCATATAAAAAAAAGGAAATGAAACATTGAGTGGGCTGAGCGTAGCATTAGAAAAAGTACATTAGATAGTACGGTAGAGAACAGTGCCCTAAATTGTAGCCTAAGCAGTGTTAAATTAATGTAAACATAAGTAGTAGTTGCGTGGAGTTGGACTTCTATAAGAAATTAAGGCAAAGGACACGTCATCAACGTAACGTAAGCATTAAGCATTTGATTGTTCACGTCGTGTAGGAGGAGGATGTTCTTATCAATCCACGATGGCATACATGAAATTCTGATTGTTATGATTTTGGCTGCTTTTACCTTATCCTCCCCAGCATGTGGTTGGAATTTATTGTTGTTGTCAGTCACACCACAATGAAATACCACACAGCCCGGGGGAAGAGGGTTAGGGTTTGAAAATTGGATGAGAATGGGGGTTTTTGGGAAAAAAAACACAGCATGGACAGTCAAACAACAAATGAAGAGAAACAAATCTTTGGATCTTTGGATTTGAAGATGTTGATAAATCTTTAAAGGGACATAAAGGAAGTGCACTACTGCATGCCAGAAGTTGTTTTCTAAATGGATGGTTAGGTTACTGCAAAGTAGCACTACTACTTACTGCAACTTACTAGTAACTACGAAGAAACAAGTTGAGAGTACAGGGCTGCAGTCATTACGCAATTTCACTTGCCTCTCTGCCCTCTCTGCCCTCAGAGAGAATAAAGACTTAGAACATTAAAATACTGTTAAACATAGCAAAAACATAGCAAATTTAGAAGTAGAGAGCAAAGAAATGCAGAGTCACACTCAAAGAAGTTCACAGCAATAACATTACTTAAAAGATATGTAGAAATTAATGGATACTGTTACTGTATGTTGTTGTACTTGTCCTGTTGAATTTGGGAAGTTGCATGCATCAAGCCATTCCTCTTATTTGCGGTACTCCTCCGTTCCATCTGACGCTCCGTTGATCAATCTGGGTGACCAGAAGACACCCTGTCCACTGCCTGCCTGGCGGATGCTGAATTGCGGATCGCTAATGTGAAACCTGACTTTATCCTTTTTTCCATTGCACAGGGTGAAAGCTGCCCTGTATATGTTGATGCAAAAACAGGAAGTGATATTAAAACACCACTGAGAAAAAAATATAAGTTACGTATGTTGTGTAGTGCAAAAAGTCACACTTTCAGTTTCAGAATCGACAGTACAATAGTTTTGAAAGGGCGTACTCTGAGTCTCCTTTTGAAGTATGGACAAATTTTGCGGATCTTTGCCCTCAAGCTAGGTGTAGTGTAAACTACGATTTTAGAACAAAATTAGACCTTCCCAGCAGTGCTCCCAGACCCTTAAACACAGATGCTAAAATGTAGAATACCCCCAATCAGACAACAAAAAACGTGCAATACTGCTACCTGTCTGAGTCCTAGTGGAAAATGGTGACAAAACATACTTTGAAAGTAAAGTAGGCCCAAATCCCCCCTTTCCCACCATGGATTTCCTTCAAACCACTTGCAACCAAAATTAGACATTTCTCGACAAGTGCTCCAAGAGTAGACCCAAGAACCCAGTTGCCAAAATCTCGAACCCCCCCAAACATATGCAATTCTGCTAACCCTAACGAGCCCTAAGTTAAAAATAGTGTCAAACGCTTTCTTCAACTAGGACCTAACTCCCCTTTGCCACCATGGATTTTCGTCAAACCTCTTGCAATCAAAAGTATCTATACCCAGCGTTGCTCCAAGACCCCAAAACCCACCCACAAACACCAGGAACCCCCCCCAAACAGCCCCCCAAAAATGATAAAGTGAGCGAAATGCCTGAAAATGGAAAAACTTTTCCACCTCCGATTTTCTCCAAACCACTTTTATCCGGTATTAGACCTTCACAACCATGCCCCCAGACCCATCAACCCAGGTGGAAACAAGTTTAACACCCCCAAACAGGCAAAAAGCAAAAATACAAAAACGGGGACTTAGAAATATTTAGCCCTAGTTCCAGAATCACTCCGTGCGCGCTCTGCAGCTAGGCCCTAACTCCCCTTTGCCACCATGGATTTCCGTCAAACCTCTTGCAATCAAAAGTATCCATACCCAGAGTTGCTCCAAGACCCCAAAACCCACCCACAAACACCAGGAACCCCCCAAACAGCCCCCAGAAAATGCTAAAGTGAGCAAAATGCCTGAAAATGGAAAAACTTTTTCACCTCTGATTTTCTCCAAACCACTTTTATCCAGTATTAGACCTTCACAGCAATGCCCCCAGACCCGTCAACCCAGGCGGAAGCAAGTTTAACACCCCCAAACAGGCAAAAAGCAAAACCGCAAAAAGTGAGACATAGCAAATTTCGGGCCTACCTGGAATTCAATCCAAATGCGCTGTGCAGCTAGGCCCTAACTCCCCTTTTCCACCATGGATTCCTGAAAAACAAATGCAATCAACATTAGACAGTGTCAGCAGTGCTCCCAGACCCCAAAACCCACCCACAAAAACCTGGAAGCCCCCCAAACAGCACCCCAAAGACAGGCAAGTGAGCAAAAACGCAAAAACCTTTTCACCATGGATTTGGTCCAAAACACTTGATTCCGATATTAGACCTTCCGAGCTATGCCCCCAGACCCCTGCAGCCACCCACAAAAAAGCAGAACACCCCCAAACAGGCAAAAAGCAAAAATGGGCCTACCTTCAATTCAGTCCAAATACGCTGTGCACTAGGCCCTAACTCCCCTTTTCCACCATGGATTTCCTGAAAAACAAATGCAATCAACATTAGACTGTGCCAGCAGTGCTCCCAGACCCCAAAACCCACCCACAAAAACCTGGAAGCCCTCCAAACAGAACCCCAAATACAGGCAAGTGAGCAAAAACGCAAACTCTTTTTCAGCATGGATTTGGTCCAAAACACTTGATTCCGATATTAGACCTTCCGAGCTATTCCCCCAGTCCCCTGCAGCCACCCGCAAAAAAAGCAGAACACCCCTAAACAGGCAAAAAGCAAAAATGCAATAACTCATACTTAGAAAGTTTTCCGCCAACCAGTCAACATCGGTCCAAACGCGCTCTGCAGCTAGGCCCTTCCTCCTCTTTCCCACCATGGATTTTCTTCAGATCACTTCCAATAAAAAATATGCTATCCCAGCAGTGCTTCCAGACACCCACACCCTCCCCCACAAATCTAGAACACCCCTAAACAGCCCTCCGAAAACATGCAATACTGGTATATTCAAAACATGGCAAATTGCACTGTTCACAAAACATTGCTGTTTTCAGCACTTCCACTACTTTGATCCTCTTGAAACTCACCTGGACAGTCACTTCTTCCAGCGATTCACAAGAATCTCAGCAAGGCAGAACAAAATTGAACTATTGCGCTCTTTTAAGAAGAAGAAGAAGTGTAGTGTAGTTCCTATTTTCCCAATAGGCCCTGCGCAGTGGAATAACATAAACAGTAGTATCGACGTAGAAGTGCGGATCTTCCAGGCCTCTACTGACTATGCTAAACTTAATTGGGTTTGTTACCAACTAGCTCAGAGGTCACTGGAAACTTTCTTGACTGAATAGGAAGTGATCAGCTTCCCTGGTACAGACAAGAAGGGATTCAGTTTTCCAACAACCGTGCAACATGACAACTTTGCTCCTCAGATAAGAGTCAATCTCTAGGGTCGTGTGAAACAATAGACAGTCATTTTACTCAGTCAGTTGTTGTGCAGATTACTTTCACAATATGTAGAGAATAGAGAGACGGGTGTTTTCAATAAAGGGTAACATTTATTGAACAGTCTTTCTTCTCGTACAAGAGAAATGAATTGCCACAATTGCAAGACTTGTTATTATAAAAAGTACGCACAGTAAGATGAGTATTGCGAAATAATACTGTAAAAGCATTGATATGGTTTCTTAGCCATACAATGGTTTAAAATGAATAAAACATATATACATTTATATATACATTAGGCTAAAATACTCAACTGGTGCTTCTAACTACGCCTACCCCAGTGTACCTGACCTAAGCCTAATACTTGGGAGGGGAGTAAGTAAGTAGCTTTAAGTTAAGTTGGTTTTGCCAAGGTTTGCATCAAGAATTCTCTCTAAGGGTTTAGTCAACACCATACCTCTGGAATAGAATGATGGAGGTCTGGTATCTCCTTCAGGGAACTCGATATCCCAGTCACTCGCAAAAGTAGACTGGAAATGCCGGATCTGGATTTCTCAGCAAGAGAAAAGACAGCGTCTCTCTCAGCGCGTCGAGGAAGAGGAGGAGGGGCACCGTCTGCGGGCAGCTTGCATCTGCTGGGCTCTTGCAGGGGACGGCTGTTCAGCTCCTAAGTTCACCACACCATCGCTCGCTCGTTAGCAGCGATAGCAGTAGCGATAGCAGCTATGGTATCATCAGCATAACAGCAGCTTCAGCTTCAGCGAAACAGCAGCAACATCAGCAGCAGCGTTTGCTTAAGGCAACGTTGGTAATATTTATACCTGAAAGGTGCCTTGTTTGACGTAGGTTTTTGGACATAAGACGTCAATAAAGATGTCACTAGGAAGTGATCGTCTATCAGTGCTCATTAGAGTTCTATTACTAATCAAAACATAGCAAGCGGGGCTTTCCCAGGTTGCTGAGTTTTTATCTTGTTGAAGAACTCGGAGTGTTAATCTAGGAATCTTAGATAGTAACTTCTGCTATGTCATTGCACTAATTGGCTGCAAAGGAAGTGGCAGAGGAAGCGATTCTGAAATGTGGCTCTGTTCGTGTGAGGCCAGAGACGAGTTTCTGAGTATTGCATTTGATCGGTTATGCCAATATAGGGAATAAATGGATTTATAGCCGTATAGGGGCATAAGGTCACATTATCGATCAGGGTCCTAGATTAGAACGCAACACCCACTCCACGAATTCATGTCCATCAAATTACTAAAACTAGAGCAATAAGATGCATGTGTAACATTGCCCACCCCAAAATACATATATGCATTTGAAATAGGCATATTTGTAATACGTGAAAATGTAGGTACTGTACGTTTTTGAAGCATAGAAATCATTCAAAATTATAGCATATGAAATCAATGAATGATTTTGCAAAAAGAATTACACAGGAAATATCTCTGAATACAGAAAAGAAGGGCGAGATAATTTCATCACATATAAATGCATTGCAGTAAAATGTGCTAGAGGCTGGTGTAAAGTTATTATGTCTCTAGATTTGTCTAAAAATAGAAGTATAAGCTTCTGTTCTCTATGAATAGTTCTACTTTAAGCAAAGAATTTTACGTGCCAGAAAAAAGGTGAATATTAAAAAGTGTTCAATTCAAAAGAATTATTGCTAGAACGGGGAAAATAGAGTGCCAACGCTTTTAGCAGTTTTTGTTGTTCAAAACTGAAGGCCGAATTCAGAGTTCATGGGAACGCTGTGTGTCGGAATGCTTCTCTAAAGTTATTGTTTCTGTTCGGGTGAGAACATCATTTCAGACAGGCTCTCAAAGAATTGGTCTACAAAATCAGGTGACAGTTCGACCAAATTAGATAGTGCTGTAACTTGGCAGGTGTGAGAATGATTGCTGTCATCAAAGGCTGGATCAGCAATGTTCACAGAAGGTCGTACCTGGGTGATGTTGCTTTTGTCACTCGCTCCACTGTTACCACCTAGTCGTAGTACAGAAGTCTCAACGAATAACGTCATCAGGATTGGTAGCCGCTGGGGACAACACAATGCGTGAGCCGTTATCGGACTGAGCAAAGTATTGATATCCATTGGTACTGCTGATGGAAGTGCAAGACAGGTGTCCAACCTTCACTCACCTCCGCATAGCATACATCGTAGTACAGGTAAGATGCAGTTTTGCCATATTGGTCTGAATGAAAGGAACCAGGTCATGTTTAGATCTCTCAGCCTGGCCAATCCAAGGACTCTAGTTATTCTGTCCCGGTAGCGTACTGCTAGGATTGTTTCTTCCATTCCCATAGGAGTCATGTCTGAGCTGTGGCATGCCATATCGGAGCAGGAGGGTCAAAAATAAAATCCCTGCTACAAGTCCCAAAAATAGGGGTATGCCGCCAAAGACTGGATGTACAAAATTTGGAACGATTCCCAGGATTGCTTGAAATGGTGTTCGCAGTCCCGTAAAAATTGTCTTAAATATGCCTGGGATGCCTGTGGCACTAGACATGTTAAGGAGTTGGCTCAACATTTCTACGAAATGCACGGGGCAATTTGTTGATAAAAGGTCATGAACCTCCGTAGCAGTCCTTGCAACTAGGAGATCATACGTCTCTTTTGATGACGTGATAGGCACTGTTGTCTGCAAAAGCACAGACTTCATTTTGCTTAAAGTATCAATTCGTATAGAAGAGAAATGCAGACGAGGCCAGATGGGAGTCTCTATGTCTCCAGGGCCGCTCGGGAACAATGCTTGCATACAGCATTTGACCATGGAAGTTACGCTTACGAGATACGCTTTCCCTGGCAAAAGGCCACAACATCTGTGATCCGTTCTTAGAATGTAACTCCCATTTGCGAGTTGCATAAAGAAAGGCTCTATCTGCGTTGCAGGTGTGACAAGCTGGTGGCATGAAAGGTTGTTAGTATTACCTTCACAGGCTCCATGTAAATTAATACCCTGGCACAAAAGTATACCGCTTAGTGAACGTTTACAGTTTTCACCACTTAGAAATACATTTTTGTCGCTGTCACTATAGCATGAATGTGTGTATGGTAATTTCCATGCTGACTTAACATATCCTTTACCTAATCGTTCATACTGGCCAGTAGGTATGTATTCAAGGCACTTTTTAAATCGGAAAGTTGTTATCGGAATTGTGATAATCCTGTGTATTATCCATTCAATGACAGGACTTTCTGACATTGTCAATGGTAATCTCTCAAGTTTTTCGATGCTCAGGATTGTATAGTCTGCTCCTTTCTGTGCCAAGCTGATTTGTTTATCTGTAAGGTTAAACATGGAAAACAATGACGTTGTGTTGATTGAACGCCAAGGCACATAGCCTGAACAAAGATTTTTCAGCGTCCAGCCTAATTGTACAATAGAACGTAATTGTGACTGGCCATGCTGTAACATTAGCAAGTCTCTGTCTATTATGTCAAAGGCAGAGGATACAATATTGTCCAACGAATATATTCTGGAAGACAGAGTCATTAACCCATTGTCCACTACAGAAAGTGATTTTTCCAAATTAATACGATCAATCTCTCGTATTTTTTTAGCTGTTTCAATTTGTGTGACTTTCCAAGCCTCGTTGTATGCAGCATAGATACTGGTTGCTATGAAACGCTTTTGACGCTGTTTGCGTGGTCCAAGAATGAAATCGCGCAAATCAGCACCATCTTTAAGTAAAGACAAGTGTTGCTTAATTTCAGCCAGTGTGGATGATCCTAGCCATTCGAGGCAGAGTTTCCCTACACTGTATGTTGTTACTATCCCTGGATGTTGTCTCTGGGAGTATCTAGGGTCTTGTTTGGTCATGTTTAACCCCTGTGTTTTATTCAGGAATCTATCTTGACAGTTGTTTGTGTCAGTAGGCCAGATTAACCACTTTTTCCAATCAGGATGTGTTCTGTTAAAATGTAAAATTTTAGTTACGTCTATCTCAATATCTGTCGTTACATTTTCAGGTATTGGTTTTGGAATAGACGGTTTGTTTAGGTCTTTAATCTTAGCTAGGCCAAGACAGGATGTTTGGTGAATTGTGTCATTTAAAAACATCATTTGTTCTGGTATCATGCAGGTTCTGAATAATGCTTCTAGGCCTTGTACCTGCCAATCTTTCGTACCCCAAATGGTTTTTGTTTCAATGTTATTTTTCCAATAATCAAAACCAAATGTCATAATTTTTTCATAAAATGCTTCTGAATATATCAATTTAGTATTTTTCAGCATTGTTTTCAATCCTGTTTTATCTAACAGTTTATAATAAAACGTTTCTGCATCACTGGTGTTAAACCCTGAGAAGTACTTGAATTTCTCAAAGAATGTTTTAGAACTGTTTTTAGGTGGTGTAGCACAATGTTCCCATTGATTATACTTAAAAACATTTCTAGGCTGTGCAGATTTATGCAAATAATGATCGCCATAATGTGTAAAACAGAACATCTGTTCATAACTATACGAACCTTGTAAATAATCATGTTCTGTGAATCTAGCTGACATTACTAAATCAGACATCATGTTATTAATACTATCAAAGTCCCAATCATCAGAGAATGTACTAGGTTTTACAAAGTCACTTAAGGAAACCTTCAATTGATGAGGATACTTCAGGATCTCGACCGGACCATAGATCTCATAGTCAGTTTTCTCCCATACTACCCCACCGTGTATTGGAATGGCTGTGACATTTACTGTTGACAGTTCTCTTTTCTTCACGTGGGATGATCTGTGTGGTTTGAGGACTAAGTTGATGTTCTGACTTGCTGTGTCCATTCAATTGTAATAAACCTTCCTAAAATTAAAACTAAAAATAGGCATAGTAGGAGTATAAATACCCCTGAAATAATCCAATGCTCAATCAATGGTGCATCCAGATATACTTCTTTGATTTGTTGAACCAGTTCTGTTGCTTTATCTTTAAAAGTCTTTCCTGTTTCTGGCATCACTTCGGGGTTGCTTTGATCCTCGGAAAAGTTGTCGAAGTCGATGAAATAACCAGAGGCAGTTCTGTCAATTGTTGGAATTGTTCTTTCAATTTGTCTTTCGGTAGCACTTTCTGATGCCACATCATTGTAGACTGGTGTTTCTTGACGAACTGTTTCAATCTGTGTCTCAAGAGGCACGAGTTCCATGGCATTATTGCATAGTCCTTCTCTGTGCACTGCAGGCTGATCGAATGTGATTAGTCTTTCAGTTTGAACCTCTTGGATTGTTGCAAGTTTGGGTATTCTGTTGTTTCTTGGGAGTCCACTGGGCCTACTGTTGATTATAGGCCACATGCTTGTGGTTTTACCAGGTCGATTGATACAACTCTGTTCTCCTTTTTCTCTGACTTGATCCCCAATCTTTGGAATCCAGACAGGCCTTGCTAGGGCTGTTGCTTGTGGTGCCTCGTCAGTGGTATCTGGCTGTTGCTTTAACTTTATGTTGCTTAAGGATTTTCTTGTTTCGTTCAAGTCCTGTAAAACAGCCAAACGATCTTTGATGTCAAAGTCTGTTTTCTTATCTTGTACCACTGATACTTGACTATCTAGGTCCTGAACTCTCATTCTAGTTCCGAACAATAGTTCGTATGGGCTGAAACCTTTTAGAGAATTTCTTGGCAAATTATTAAGACTGATCTGGACACTTATTACATGTTTGACCCACCCAGCGCCTGAACCTAATACCTTCGCTGGTATAGATTGCTTTATGTCCCGGTTTTTTCTTTCTACCACACTATTCCCTTCGGGTGTGACGGACAAGAATACCGCAACCCAACTCCCATGCTGGCCATGGCCTCCTTATAAGCTCGAGAGCTAAAGGCAGGACCCTGGTCAGAATGGAACATGGCAATTGCGTATGTGCCGATAAAGACTCGCAGATCTTTTATAACCGTTCTGGCGTCAGCCGAGCGCTGGAGGCCACATTTTTTAAGTGTGTTTAGCCTTAATGATGTACAATGGGACGCGTTTCTCTTTTTTGATAGCGCGGATAAATTGCCTAATGCTTTCTATTAGGGCTTCTGACACTACACTGGCCGGTTCTTCACTGCGATCTCTGTTGCAGTCTTCACAGTTTTTTGCAAACTCATGAATACCTTCACTCATTTCCGGCCACCAGTACTCTGATTCTAATTCTCTCAGAGAGTCCCTGATTGTTTGGTGTCTCAGACCCAACCCCATATATGCTTCCTGTAACAGGAAACCCCTCCGGTCCTTGTTTGGAATTACCCTATCCCCCACTCCAGGGATTCGAGCAAAAGGAATGGAGTTTGCATCGATTACGTATGCATAATTGAGTGGATAGTTCACGGGTAGTGCTGCACAGTCGCCTTTTACGGTCGTTTTTACTGCCAGCATGGTTTCCCCGACTATGTATTTTTCTGCACGCTTTTCTGTGGTTTCGGAAGCTGGTTTAGTTGCTTCCGCTGTGGCTGTGTTAGCCAATGAATTCCCTGCAACGTGAACGCCATCACGTTGAAGACTCTGTGCGTGTATCACGTGAGTCTTTTGTAGTTCTTTTTGTAAAAGAACTACCTGTTCCCAGAGCAATTTATGATTTATTGTGGCACCTGTGTCATCTTTGTAATCATTTTCAATCCAGCTCTGCAACTTATTATTGTAAGAGTTGACGCAAAAATGAGAATCGCACACGATTAGTGTGGGGAATTCACGTTTTGCATTTTCGAGCGCCATCTTTAAAGATCTGATTTCAGCTCTCTGAGCCGAACAGTTTCTTACTGATTCAGTTTTTGTTATTTTCGGTCTGAATTTGCCGCACAGCCAGCGACCTTTAACAATCGCACAGGCTGCATCGTAGGATTTGCTCTCTACGTTGAAATGCTGTGCAAATCTATCTGCATAGATTATACAGGCGTACTGTGGGAGAGGCAGAAGTTTGATTGGCAGAGGATATTCTTCTTCATATTCTAAATCATTCAGTTCTTATATTAGTATTTCACATCTTCTGCTCCAAGAGAATCTACATACTGTATCCATTTCGGATCCAGTGACACTGTAGGCAGGTTTACTGGGCTGAATAGCGCCTCGAAGGCGGATTCCGCTGTAAGGATATTAATCATTTTACCATGTGATAATTCTCGTTCATTTGCTAATGCAATTTGCACTGCTTTCACAGTTCTTTCTGTGGGACTGAATGTTTTTTCTACTTGTGTGTACAAGTGAGATTTAATTGAAATTGGTACCTTTTCTCCCTCATTAGAGGTCAGGTACGTGAATCCGCATCCTCCTGGGATGACTCGGATTACAAGATTGCGTGTATAACAGCAGCTTCAGCTTCAGCGAAACAGCAGCAACATCAGCAGCAGCGTTTGCTTAAGGCAACGTTGGTAATATTTATACCTGAAAGGTGCCTTGTTTGACGTAAGTTTTTGGACATAAGACTTCAATAAAGATGTCACTAGGAAGTGATCGTCTATCAGTGCTCATTAGAGTTCTATTACTAATCAAAACATAGCAAGCGGGGCTTTCCCAGATTGCTGAGTTTTTATCTTGTTGAAGAACTCGGAGTGTTAATCTAGGAATCTTAGATAGTAACTTCTGCTATGTCATTGCACTAATTGGCTGCAAAGGAAGTGGCAGAGGAAGCGATTCTGAAATGTGGCTCTGTTCGTGTGAGGCCAGAGACCAGTTTCTGAATATTGCATTTGATCGGTTATGCCAATATAGGGAATAAATGGATTTATAGACGTATAGGGGCATAAGGTCACATTATCGATCAGGGTCCTAGATTAGAATGCAACAGAAGAAGAAGAAGAGAAAGAAGAAGAAGAAGAAGAAGAAGAAGAAGAAGAAGAAGAAGAAGAAGAAGAAGAAGAAGAAGAAGAAGAAGAAGGTCTACGACTAGTTTTCACTTAGTTTTCACCCAAACACACGGGCCCGCAAAACACCCGAAAAGGCCAAAATTCTGCCAATTCTGGACAAAAGAACACCAAACCTCCCTAAAACATTGCCAACATCATTATGAATGAGCCTGCATCGGGCCCAAAACCTAGAACCAGCGTGAACCATACCAACTTAAACCCAAAAACTCTAGTAAAACGCACTGAACCCTAAACCGTAGATATGCTTTGTCTGTCTGTGTCAAAGAGCCTAGGGATGCTACATCAGGAGGATGCTTTACTCAGTGGTGCCTGCCTTGACCGTCTGCATGGCCCTGCCGCAAGCATGGCCCAAAAATCCGTTCCGCTCAAGAATTTGCGATTTTTCGGTACTTTCGTGAGATTTGCGAAATACCGAAAAACAGCAAATTTTGCAAACATAACGGATGTTTGGCCCAAGCTTGAGGCAGTGGCATGCAGAGGGTCAAGGCAGGCACCACTGAGTGAAGCAACCTTATGTATCATACCTAGGCTCTTTGTCAGACAGACAAAGCATATCTAATGGTATGCAGCAAGCCACAAAGCCCCAATTTTACATGAACTGCTGTCTGGAGTGGACTCTGCCTGGCATAACAACAACAGTACACTGCCTCGCCCTCGACCAATACATACCACGAATAGACTGACATGTAGTCCTGCTGTAGTAGTTGTTGTAGACTCGTTTACCTGTTTGCTACTCACAAATTGGCCATAGTTCTTCCGTAAATCAACGCTGATGATCCATTTATCCCAGTGAGTGACTGTAAAGAAAAAAGATATAATATTTAATCAATCATCATGGTATATTGGCAAGTGAGTCCGCTCCAAGGACATTTTGCATATTTTGTGAAATGCAATATAGTGGCCCCTGAATTTGAAGTACAATTTTAAATAAACAAGATAAAAAAAAAAAAAGAGTTGTTGACATGAGTTACAATTTCTGTGTGAAAGATTGATAATAACTAAGACAAGACATATGAATCATCATTTCATGCACAAAAAACAAACAGCAATTGGTTTCATCAGAGCCAGACAGCTATCTTCTCAATTATTCAGTACCTGTTCTACTTTTTGTCCGCATCTTCTTCGGAAAGAGAGGGCCCACAGGGCAGCCTCTCCTGTCAATATCAAAAGTAACTCTGTCAGCAATCAGCAAGCATGTAGTCAGTCAGTAATTTCAGTCGCACTTGAGGGGACTCGTCGTAATCCATCCATCTGCCTTGAGGGAAATGGATAGGGGGAGTCTGGAGGAGGAGTATAAAGGAGCATGATTGAGTTGTGAACTTGTGAACCTCAGGAATGCAGACTGCGGCACCTTCAAATCAATAAGGAATATAAGATGAAGACAGTGCTGCTGATGGACTTGTTGTGATTAGGTGATTAGAGTTTTGTTGTGGTAAAAGTTGCAAAACAAAGAAAGACACGCAGGAATAAAAGTGAATAAGGCCGAAAAAAGGAAGTAATTTTCAGGGCTCGGTGTCAGGGAAGTAGAGCTCGTCCTCCAACTCCATGAATTGAGATGGAGTAGGTCAGGTAACAGAGAAGAACTTCTGTTACCTAAGTCGGTGTCCTCTTATTCCTGCGTACATTCACGTACTTTGTAATCTGGTGGTATCAAGTGCTGATTCATCTTCATCAGTGTTAACCTCTCCACATTTTTGGCCGAGAGGCGGGTCCTTTTTGAAGTTACAATGGCACCAGCAGCACTGAAAACACGTTCAGAAGACACGCTTGCGAGTGGGCAAGACAAATAATTAAGAGCCAGGTTGGTGATCAGTGGCCATAGAGCCATTTTCCTGTACCAATACAGCAATGGGTTCGTATTAACAAAGACCTGTGTGGGTCATCCAGATAGGCCTGCACCATCAACTCAAAGTTCTCCACGGTTGCTCCACTTTGCGTACCATCTGTGGCCTTCTCAGCACTGGAACGAACAAACCCTTGATGAGTTAGCCAATCCGCTTCCGACAATATTATGGCTGGGCCTGGTGCAGGTGAGGATGATGATAGGGTTGCTGCTGGTGTCGTTATCAGCTGTGAAGGAAAGTTACTCCCTTCGCCCACAGATTCAGAAGTGGAACTTGACGCTGGATCGCCTGCTGATTCAGTTGGACTTTGAAACATCTGCCTCATCAAAAGGAATGAATACTTTGCTGGCCACTGCCTTTTTGTACCGTGGATCCAGAATAGTGGCACAAATGTAATGTTGTTCTGTATGTATCTTTTGAAGCCTTTCATTGGCAACTAGGCGGTTTAATAAGTTCTCCGCCAACAGATGTGCAGCTTGCTTTCCATCATCATCTCTCAACGTTGAAGAAACCGCCTTCAGTTGGTGCTCTAGCATGCGCAACAATGGGATAGCTTTGCTCAAAGAACAGTCCTCCCTGCTGACTTCACGAGTGAAAACCTCAAAAGGACGAAGCATGTCTGTCAGTCTTTTAACTAGCTGCCATTCCTCCAACTCTAGCCTCCTGTCATTAATAGTAGAACCTACTGTAAAGATATAGTCATTGATTACCATGCACTGCTCAACCAGACGCTCAAGCATGTAAAAGGTTGAGTTCCAACGTGTTGCCACCTCCTGGATGAGTCCTTTGACTGGTACTTTACGTTCATGTTGAATGCTCCTCAGCTGCTTCCGGGCCTTAAAAGAATGGCTGAAATGTTTGCAGATTCTTCGGCAGGTAGACAGTACCTTCTTGACTTAGTTTTCAGTTTTCAAGAAATCTTGAACAACCAGGTTTTTACAGTGCGCCAAACACGGCACTCTGAAATATTCACCGTCCTGCCTGGCCTTAACTATATTACTGCCATTATCCATGGTAAATAACCAGCTTTGCCATTTCTTGGTTGTAGCCATTCAGAGACCTTACTGTTAAACTCATCCAAAATGTTTTTGCAGTATGAGTTTTCTCCATGGCAAACATGGCTAATGTTGCATGTTTCCGAGAAGCTTGAAAAACTGTGTCCAGATCAACAACTGCACTTGACTTGTCTCTAACCCCTGCAAAAGACCCTGCAAAAGAGACCCAGTGTGCAGTGATGCACATGTAATCAAGGGCTTGGCAACTGGTCCACATGTCTGTTGTCAAGTGGATAGTGTGAACAGCACTCTTCTGCAAAGCTGCCCAAATCACATTCAGCACATCTTGATGTAGTCCAGGAACCGCAACACTGGCAAAATAGGACCGGCTAGGAACCTTCCATTTAGGGCAGACTGTTGCCACTAATTCTAGAAACCCCACCCATTCCACGAAAGAAAAAGGGAGAAGGTCCAGCGTGAGCATTTTAGCCAGCTTTGCGTTATACTGACGTACCGTTGGGTGGTTGCGTTCAAATGGCGCCTCCGACCAGAACAATCCGCAAATGGTGGGCTGGATCATTTTACGTGATGATGATGATGATGATGATGACGTCTTCAAACCAGTTAGGCCCATTGATGTCGTTTTTCGCATTGGTGTCTCTACAACACTCTTACAGGCACATGCATCAAGTGATTTTGGAATCGCAAACGGTGCAAATCGCAAAATTCGTCCGTTTGCGATTCCAAAATCACTTTTTGGGATGCATCATTTATTTCTCATGTATCTCAATTTAAGAATTCTCAATTTTTTGCAATTTCTCAAATTGCGATAGCATTTAAGGAATCGTAAATTTTGCGATTCCTTAAATGCTATGCATGATTAATTTTAATTTGCGAATTCGCAATTTTGAAGGGAAAAATTACCATGAAGTAAACCTTCATGGTAATTTGCGAAAAGTTTCAAAAATGCAAATAAATGCATTTTTGAAACTTACATGTTACACACACACATGCCCTTGAGACATGTGTGTGAGTAAAATGTACTTAGATGACATTCCAGGGGTGCAGGGGGGGGTCCTTTGGACCCCCCTGCACCCTTGCAATTGCATTCTCATTTTGCGATTCCTTAATTGCGAATTCGCAAAACGAGAATGCCTTCCCATTGATTCCTATGGGCCTCTAGGCCCATAGGAATCAATGGAAAGCGTTTACTTATTTGCGATTCGCAATTAAGGAATCGCAAATAAGGAAAATTAAGAAATCGCTAAAATGTTTGCGATTTCTTGATGCATAGGAATTTGCGATTCCTAAATTGCGATTCCTTAATTTTTGCAATTTAGGAATCACAAATTCCTACAATGATGCATGTGGCTGTTAGTGTGCCTCATAGATGTTGCAGGGTTAGAGGGCGATACCACTGCAGTGGTGCTGCCAGCAGAACTGGCTGTACCAGAAAAAATGTCTGTCACATCTTCACTTCCCCCCTGCACGATCAGATTCTCGTCATCATCAGATGCAATATCAAGGGATACATTTGGATTTGTTTTTCTTTTGCCTTCCTCGATCTTCCTCATGTGTGCTTCCCACTCGATAGGGTGGTGTTGCTTGAGATGACCTCTCTGGCCTCCGGTACCATAGTTGGTACCAAGCTTACCCCGGCAAACGCATGCTTTACAAATCGAACAAAAAACCATGTTTTCCGCCTTTGCGCTAACTGTAAAGAAGTGCCAAACTGGGGACTGGTGATGTCTGCTGAAGGTGGAGGTGCTACTTTGACTTTCAATGCCAGATGAAGTGGAGGATGGGCGTGGCTGAATTAGTTTCTGTTGTTCACTTACAGCACCACTACTTGAGGTCGAGCTGGATGGAGGTCCATGCCGGCCCTTCTGACTAAAAAAGATGGAAGCTGTAGGTCGTTTTGGTGCTGTAGTGCAATCACTCTCTCACTGTCAAATCAGAGCACAGGGCGCGCTATGAGAATGGTTAGAAGTGGTCACTCATTGGAGATCCAATTCAGGTGTGTGGCTTATCCACAGTATCATAACGTTATTTTTTAACCTGGTTAAGTTTGAGGTTTGCATGAAATACTATGCTATAGGCAGATATGGATGTTTTGGCAGCGCTTATGTCTATGAAGCTTGGGTATTACCATTTACATGTAGGTGCCTGAGGGAGGGAAAAGAAGTCTATGTGAATGGCGAGGATTGCACAATATTACCAGATCACTCCTTAATTTGTAGACACATACAATTCCATGGCTCTTGTATACAAGATGCACCTGATTTGGACTGAGTTTTGAAAGGTAGTCCGACGCCTGCTATCATAACAACGTTCAGTTTACTGGAAACTGGAGTTATTTACTACAATGATGCATGTGGCTGTTAGTGTGCCTCATAGATGTTGCAGGGTTAGAGGGCGATACCACTGCAGTGGTGCTGCCAGCAGAACTGGCTGTACCAGAAAAAAAGTCTGTCGCATCTTCACTTCCCCCCTGCACGATCAGAATCTCGTCATCATCAGATGCAATATCAAGGGATACATTTGGATTTGTTTTTCTTTTGCCTTCCTCGATCTTCCTCATGTGTGCTTCCCACTCGATAGGGTGGTGTTGCTTGAGATGACCTCTCTGGCCTCCGGTACCATAGTTGGTACCAAGCTTACCCCGACAAACGCATGCTTTACAAATCGAACAAAAAACAATGTTTTCTGCCTTTGCGCTAACTGTAAAGAAGTGCCAAACTGGGGACTGGTGATGTCTGCTGAAGGTGGAGGTGCTACTTTGACTTTCAATGCCAGATGAAGTGGAGGATGGGCGTGGCTGAATTAGTTTCTGTTGTTCACTTACAGCACCACTACTTGAGGTCGAGCTGGATGGAGGTCCATGCCGGCCCTTCTGACTAAAAAAGATGGAAGCTGTAGGTCGTTTTGGTGCTGTAGTGCAATCACTCTCTCACTGTCAAATCAGAGCACAGGGCGCGCTATGAGAATGGTTAGAAGTGGTCACTCATTGGAGATCCAATTCAGGTGTGTGGCTTATCCACAGTATCATAACGTTATTTTTTAACCTGGTTAAGTTTGAGGTTTGCATGAAATACTATGCTATAGGCAGATATGGATGCTTTGGCAGCGCTTATGTCTATGAAGCTTGGGTATTACCATTTACATGTAGGTGCCTGAGGGAGGGAAAAGAAGTCTATGTGAATGGCGAGGATTGCACAATATTACCAGATCACTCCTTAATTTGTAGACACATACAATTCCATGGCTCTTGTATACAAGATGCAGCTGATTTGGACTGAGTTTTGAAAGGTAGTCCGACGCCTGCTATCATAACAACGTTCAGTTTACTGGAAACTGGAGTTATTTACTTTGAAATAATGGAGATTGTTGTGCAATGTTAGCAGGCATCGCTTACATGATTACGGTAACTGAGCGTGTGGTTTGATTAAAAAAAAGTTGTGTTAACTCATCTGCATGGGAAGCTGGATGTTTTCATCTGGTGGTCGATTACGATCTTGAAAGCAGAGTCAACCAAATGAGTCATATAAGAGCACTATTGTCTCAAAAAGAGGTCGCTCCTATATCTGGTACAGAAACATTTGTCCTTTATGTAGGAAACACCCGCACAGAAGTGCATGATTTATGAAATACAGACGTGCTCTTGAATTTTGGGGAGTTAATTTAGAGTATATTTAATGTGTCCTTGACTACGGGTTACCTTACTTTTTTAAAGTGAGAAGTAGTGGCCTTGTGACTTCTGTAGAAAGTATATTTGGTGTCTTTTGGGGATTTTTTCATTCGATTTATTCCAGCATCTTTGGTGGATTGCGCTTAATACTCGCATTAGTTGCCGGTGTGCTTTTATTAATTTGTTTACATAAATATGGATGCACATCCTGCAGCAGACGATAATATGTCCCGACTGTTGCTGCTCCGCAACCGAATGCTTAGTTACTATGGAGCGCTGCCTCTTGCAACGTTGAGTGCAGCTTATGGATTATCGTTTTGATTTTCCTTTTTCACATGCGTTCAACCTGTGTTCCATTACCTGAGCTGCGATTTTGACTGGGCCCTGGATTTGTGTCTCGGCAGTATGGTGTCTCCGAACACGGATTATGACCAGCTGATGAGCCCCTTAGTGGTTCATGACTTGCTCTGTTCTGGAGGCGGCATTATGGCCTTAGCAGTAACACATGGAATAATGGGATGTTGGAATGTTTTTGCAGCAGTGCTTGGCACTTAGTTACATTGAAGATGACCCGAGTTTTCCTCCGATGGTAATAGAGGCTCCGGTTGTCGAGGAACATGTATGTTCATTCTCACTATTGAATTGGATGGCTGAAATGTTTTTAGATGAGAACAATGACTTCCTCTTGGAGGCTGTTGCTACATACTGTGCTTACACGCTGTTGGATTAAGACTCTTTGATTTTTCTACGTATTCTTTATTATTTAGTTACTGTTTTCTATCAAAGAGCGAATAACTTTTTTTGGAAATGTGAACTTGACTCTACTTTTTAGGCTTGGACTCTGCGTTCCTAATTCCCCAACATTTATATCACGTGCCTTCATCAAGAAAGGGTGCTGTGGGGCTGAGCGTTGCACTCACAGCCTGTTAAGTTAGCATGGGTTTATTAGAAGCTTACACGCTATTTTTGCTTTCCAGCTCTGCTTTGCACACGACACGTACTTGTGATATTTTTTAGAGAAGGCTGAGTATTTTGCTTTATATGAGAATAATTTGGTATGCTAGATTTATAAACTGCTTTCTTAGGTTTTGTATGTATAGTGAGAGCATGGAACATCAAGGTTTACTTGAATACTGTGTCTGTTATTCAGAATGATCCTCACATGTTCGAGCCATAATACATATGGAGCTGTGGGCACCTCTGATACTTGCATGTTTCATAATCCATTGTGGAGGCAAAGGTACACACAGTTGGAGAACCTTCGTATCTTGACAGTTTGTGGAGCACTGAATGTGATCCACTACTGCTGAGTACTAGAGGTATGGGTGTGCCCATGTAATCCTATGAGACTTTCTGTAGTTATAAACTAATCTGCTAGGTAGGGAGGGTGAAATGTAGGTATATTTTACATTTCTTTACCTTTAGCATTATAGGATGCTTTTTCCATTTGTATTTCATAGAATAGTAACAATGCTGACAACCTTGTTTCTGATAATAGGTTTGGTTGTATTTTCTAAGGTACTGTGCATGAGATTATGGCGTTAGAAATAAACATTTCAAAGTTGCATGTGTCTTTATTTACATCTTGTTTTTGACTTGTGTAAGAGTATATTGAAAGAGTGTTTTTGTTATCCACTTTACTTCATGTAATCTAAGTCGCATGTTCTGGGTTGACTAGTCATTGGTGTTTTTGCTCTAGGGTGAAGGACCAATGAGTGACTGAATGCTAGTTTGGTAGGGTGTTTGTGTAGTAAGGTGGGTTTTGGTACACCTTAATTCATTGAGGTCCTAAGTTTTTATGCACAGTTTTGTATATGAGCAGAATTCGTGGAATAGTAGTTACAACAAAAAGGCTCGATAAAGGGCCTACATTTTGAATATGAATATAAAATTCAAGAATAGTTGATAATCACAGCTAAGGAATGCAGCAATTAGATATGTGTAGATTGAGTAGAAGATCAAAAACGTGAAAAATAAGAAAGGTTGGAGATACGCAAACTACCCACTGCATTGTCAGGGAAGTGGATCTTTGGATTTCCAGGTCATTATACAGATAGGGTGTTAGATTCCGCAGTGGGAGCAAGAGAAACTAGTACAACAACTAAGGAAGAAAGCTAGTGCATAAAGTACATACAGTTGGGCAGAATTAAAAGGTTGTGGGAAAAATTATGCAAAAGTGGAGCAAGGGGCTTGTAAACCTGCCGCAGTGTGTGGTAGAAAAGACGCAAGAAAGGACAGAAGTGTGCAAATTACCCACTGCTATTCACGGGTAGTAGTTATCAGTGAATTTCTAAGGTTTTTTAAATGCTAATTCCTAACTATAACGTGGCTGAAACCTATGGTTTTTTCAGTGAATATATATATGTATATATATATTAGTAGTATAGTTAGGACCTAGTTTCCATAGGAAATCCGCAACATTCTATTGGGAATAACTTTGGCGCCTTTTGATGAATCTTCTCGAATTTCTCAAAGAAGATGGCCCATTCTGCTCTGCTCCTTCCCTGAAAGTTTTGGGGTGATTCGTGAAGTGGGGGCCGAGAAAAAATGGGGGTCCCAAAACCTGTTTTCCCCATGTTATTTTCCATAGGACGATTAGACACAGCTACATCCCGAACGGCTGAACGGAATTACAAGAAATTTGGCAAAATGGTAGAGTCTGATTCGCAGATCACACGTTTGGTTAAATGGTGTAAATCCCTTTAGTAGTTCCTGAGAAAATCAAAAGAGAAAAAGTATATGTCTATAAGCGTGCACCGTGCGCACACCCGTGCGCGCACCGTGTGTGCGCGAGCAGACTTCTGATTTGCTGTTAGACATCTGTCAACATTCTAATCAGTTGGAATCAGGAAGTGTTGGCCGTCATTTTGTCTCTGAGGCAGAAGCGAGCCAAAAAAAAGTTGAAAACGTGAAAAAGGGGCAGGGTAGAGACTCCCTGACTCCCTAGGCCTTCTTGCACACCCGAGGCAGAAGAGAGATAAAAACAAAAGTGGAAAACGTGAAAAGAGGGCAGGGTAGAGACCCCCTAGGCCTTCTGAGGGGGTTACTGAAGGACCCTGAATTCCCCCTTATTTTTTTATTTATATTTTAAATCGCGAGGTGCGCGCACAGTGCTCGCACCCTTGAGCCGCCATTTTGTGTTTCCGAGGCAGAAGAGAGGCACAATCAAAAGTGGATAACTTGAAAAGGGGGCAGGGTAGAGACTTCCTGACCCCCTAGGTCATCTGAGGGGGTCCCTAAAGGGCCCTAAAGGCCAAAACAAAGGTTTTCTTTTTTTTTTAAATCGCGAGGTGCGCGCACAGTGCACGCACCCTTGAGCTGCCATTTTTTGTCTCCGAGGCAGAAGAGAGGCCATTTTGTGTCTCTGAGGCAGAAGTGATGCACAAACAAAAGTGGATAACTCAAAAGGGGGCAGGGTAGAGACTTCCTTACCCCCTATGCCTCTTGAGGGGGTCCCTGAAGGAAATACATTTTGATTTTTTTTTTTAAATTGCGAGGTGTGTGCACTGTGCTCGCACCCTTGAGCTGCCATTTTATGTCTCCGAGGGAGAAGAGATCCAAAAACCAAAGTGGATACCGTGAAAAGGGGGCAGGGTAGAGACTTCCTGACCCCCTAGGCCTTTTCAGGGGGTCCCTGAAGGACCCCGAAGGCCAAAAAGAACATTTAAAATAAAAAGATATATAGCGAGGTGCGCGCACGGTGCGCGTACGGCGGCAAAAAAAAGACAAAAAATACAGTTAAATAACAAGTTTGATTGTTTAGATGTTGGTTGGCTCTAAAAAGAGCTGTTGTGTTCATTGGGTGTTTTTTGTACCTACAAGTAAGTACCGATGCAGGGTCTAAAGTTCAAGAGGATGACTCTGTTACCCTCATCTGTGAAATGTACACTGTCTCCTCTATAAATGCCTTGAATGTTGTAACGCAAGCTGTTGTGGTATATAGAACCCATACCATATTCTCTGAGGAAAGCAGAAACAGATTTTTTCACATGTTTCCTTGCTTTCTCAATCTGTGGACAATATTGGTTGGACCAGTTCCATTTTTGCCTTTGGCATATAATAGAATATACAAAGGCAGTTTGTGAGAAAAGTGACATTAATTGCCCAAAGGTGTCCTTTAAAAGCATTTCCAGACCTACCCCAGTCAAAGTGACTAGGTCATTTCCACCACAGAGCACAATTATGAGGTCAGGGTGTGGGAGATGCAAAAAGGATTTTACCAATGTCACCAATTGGTGACATCTCAATCCTCTCAGGCCAATCCACATAATATCCACATTTGGTAAATCAAGGTTGAGAAAGCATCTGTTTGCTGCATACCTTTCACTCCAGAAAATATAACTGTGTCCCACAAGCCACACTCTAAGCATCTTGAAGGGAGATCTGGTTGTACTCAGATGGGCTCTGGAAATGAAATGGCAGTTTTAAAAGTAGGAGATTAGAAAAAATGTGGATGAGATTCAGTGCACTTGAAATTAAATAAATGATTGGTGGTTTTTGAAACTTGAACATTAAAACCTAGGGTGCATTCTTCTGTTTTTGAAAGAAGTAATGCTAATGGTTAAGAAAAGGTCATTGAAAGGAACATTGCAGAGGATATGCTGGTATATTGTGAGGTCAAACACCCTTGCTGAGTTCATTTGCAACATTGTATGATGAACTTTTCACCTCTGTGTTCAGTTAGGTCTTCTGTGGAGTATTAACATGGTAACAGGCAGAGAGAGCAGTGGGGGGAAGGTTAAATATTATGTGAGTTACAAAGTGTTGAAATGTAGAACCAATGAACATGTTAGTTTGGTTTTGAATTTGTGTGAGAAGAAATTTGATTGGTTATCTAAATGAATATGTGTGTGAAATGAGAGGGAAGCCTTGTCATTCTATGATTCCAGTGACTGGTGCACAATTGAGAGATTCTGCTTAAGAAAATCTGGGGTGTGATTGTCACTGTTCCAAAACTACAAATGCATTTTTATTGGTGAGTTGTTAATTTGTAAGGGGATGTATGCTGTGCAGTTTAAAATAATAAGAAAAATGTGTTCTAATGTGGATGCAGGAGTTTATATGTATAGAGTCTTTAGCATTTAGTAATCATTTCAGAAAAAATCTGACAGAATCATTTGCTTGGTTGATGTGTTTGAAAATATGGGAATACATGTACTCATGAAGTCAGTCAGGCTTTAGGAGATGTAGTGTTAGAAAGTGCTATGCATTATGTCTGTCAGGCCTCTTTATTCCCAAGTAGTCTCCATGCTGTGTAAAAACAAAACGCTGGGTGTGCTCTATAAATGTCATAGAAACTCTTTCACTAGCATTTAGTAATCATTTCAGAAAAATTCTGACAGAATAATTTGCTTGGTTGATGTGTTTGAAAATATGGGAATACATGTACTCATGAAGTCAGTCAGGCTTTAGGAGACGTAGTGTTAGAAGGAGCTATGCAGTATGTCTGTTAGGCCTCTTAATTCCCAAGAAGTCTCCTTGCTGTGTAAAAAAACGCTGGGTGTGCTCTTTAAATTTCATTGAAACTCTTTCACAAGCATTTAGTAATCATTTCAGAAAAAATTCTGACAGAATAATTTGCTTGGTTGATGTGTTTGAAAATATGGTAATACATGTAGTCATGAAGTCAGTTAGGCTTTAGGAGATGTAGTGTTAGAAAGTGCTATGCTGTATGTCTGTCAGGCCTCTTAATTCCCAAGTAGTCTCCTTGCTGTGTAAAAAAAAACGCTGGGTGTGCACTATAAATGCCATAGGAACTCTTTCTCTAGCATTTATTAATCATTTCAGAAATATTCTGACAGAATAATCTGCTTGGTTGATGTGTTTGAAAATATGGGAATACATGTAGTCATGAAGTCAGTCAGTCTTTAGGAGATGTAGTGTTAGAAAGTGCTATGCTGTATGTCTGTCAGGCCTCTTAATTCCCAAGTAGTCTCCTTGCTGTGTAAAAAAAAACGCTGGGTGTGCACTATAAATGCCATAGGAACTCTTTCTCTAGCATTTATTAATCATTTCAGAAATATTCTGACAGAATAATCTGCTTGGTTGATGTGTTTGAAAATATGGGAATACATGTAGTCATGAAGTCAGTCAGTCTTTAGGAGATGTAGTGTTAGAAAGTGCTATGCAGTATGTCTGTCAGGCCTCTTAATTCCCAAGTAGTCTCCTTGCTGTGTAAAAAATCTTTTGGTGTGCTCTATAAATGCCATAGAAACTCTTTCACTAGCATTTATTAACCATTTCAGAAAAATTCTGACAGAATAATTTGCTTGGTTGATGTGTTTGAAAATATGGGAATACATGTAGTCATGAAGTCAGTCAGTCTTTAGGAGATGTAGTGTTAGAAAGTGCTATGCAGTATGTCTGTCAGGCATCTTAATTCCCAAGTAGTCTCCTTGCTGTGTAAAAAAAAACGATTGGCGTGCTCTATAAATGCCATAGAAACTTTTTCACTAGCATTTAGTAATCATTTAAGGAAAATTCTGACAGAATAATTTTCTTGGTTGATGTGTTTGAAAATATGGGAATACATGTACTCATGAAGTCAGTCAGGTTTTAGGAGATATAGTGTTAGAAAGTGCTATGCAGTATGTCTGTCAGGACTCTTAAATCCCAAGTAGTCTACATGCTGTGTAAAAAATGCTGGGTGTGCTCTATAAATGCCTTAGAAACTCTTTTACTAGCATTTAGTAATTATTTCAGAGAAATTCTAACACAATAATTTGCTTGGTTGATGTGTTTTAAAATATGGGAATACATGTACTCATGAAGTCAGTAGGCTTTAGGAGATGTAGTGTTAGAAAGTGCTATGCAGTATGTCTGTCAGGCCTCTTATTTCCAAAGTAGTCTCCATGCTGTGTAGAAAAAAAACACTGGGTGTGCTCTATAAATGCCATAGGAACTCTTTCACTAGCATTTAGTAATATTTTCAGAAAAATTCTAACAGAATACTTTGCTTGGCTGATGTGTTTAAAAATATGGCAATGCGTGTAGTCATGGAGTGAGTCAGGCCTGGGGGAGCTGTAAGGCATACTGTCATGTGTCTAAGATCACAGTGTAAGTCAGACTTCATTTCACAAAATGGTGACAGAATAATTTCCTTAGTTGATGTGTTTAAAATTATGGCAATGCATGTAGTCATGGAGTGAGTCAGGCCTGGGGTAGCTGTAGAAATTGCATACCAAGTCTCTCTGTAGCATGTAGTAATCATGTCAGTGAATTCTCATTTCTACCTTCTCCCTCCCACCTTGAGCCCCTACACTCCCTGAACACCACTGCTCTGTCCGAAAACCTAAAACAGCACTCCCAGCAAGACTCTCTTTCACTGATCAACGTATTTTTAAATATTGTTATAATAAATTAAATGAAAACAAAATGCCTACTAGAGCTGTACATAATAATCTTGAGTAGGTAAATATTCCTTCGGAACTGATGGATTTAAATAATTATGAGTCGGGGCGTGGCTTGGGTGCCGCGCAAGATGGCTGGCTAGGTGCGGAGCTCCGCCACATCGTCAAGCCTCGCAGCGTATTTCCCGATGTGAACGGGAGCGTCCTTGAGCCCCGCTGCTGAATTCGGCTGGCGGAATTTCAGTGGAGTGAGCGGAGCGGCTTTGCGGCTCTTGTGGTGCCGTTTCTCGCTCGTCTCCGCGATGATTCTGCAGCCCCTCACGGAGCCGCCATTTTGAGGCTCCCTCGAATCCCGGAGCTTCTACCGTCATACTTCGCCACCACACAACGTGTCACTGGACACCAACGACCCTGGCAGCGCTGACTTTAGGGGTGAGCAAATTTATAATGTGGAGAACCTCTGCTACGTTTCTCTTCTTTTTTCTGCATTGAGGGGAAGCGGCTCAAACGCATTTACATAGCGCTTCACCTCTGAGACCTGCTTTTCATGTCTGACCGTATTCAAGTCTCTGCGCTTCTCCTAATGCTCCTCCTCATGGCGTTTTGCTAAATTTTGGAACTTTCTGGACATTTTTCCTACGCCTCAGCTACTTCATGACGCACTTCTATTTGCTCCCATTTTAGCCACCCTCTCTCTTTCAGTCGCCAGTATATTCTTACTCTAATTCCCTGACGCTCTCTCCTACAAATTACAAGCGTTTCTTCAGGAGATAGCTTCATTTTCTCCTTTGCTTCTACTTTTTGGAACGTCTTGTACTTTATGGTGCTTCACCTTATATTCCGCTGTTTTTCTGAAACATTTTAAGCGCACCTTTATATACCTCTCAGGGAATTGAGATTAATTATTGGCACAAGAAGACATTTCTATGGTGAGACTACGTAAGCCTCAATTTGTCTTTACGTCCTCGGTAAATACTTTGGTTGGTTCTTCATCTGGTACTACAAAAATGTCTTCTCAAAAATCATCTTTGGCTCACACATCTGCTAGTAAGCCCTCTCCAACTGCTACATCGGGCAAACGCCTTAAACAAAACTCTCCTACACCAGAAGATAACCCTTCAACCTCTTCTACTGATCAAATTTTGGAGGAGCTGCGAGCAATGCGTCCCTTTGTTGAAAAAACGAGTGCGGATATGCAGCTTTTGAAGGACAAGTGGGAGAACATGGATGCCCGACTTTCTACGGTTGAACAACACATCCCTGAGCTTCAATCCAACATGCAACATATTGTTGCATTAGAAAAGACTGTCCTCTCTCTACAAAAGCATACAGAGGATTTGGAAAATCGCAATAGGAGGAACAACCTCCGTATTTACAATTTGCCGGAAAATCTTGAGGGTGACAATCCAGTGTCTTTCTTTACTACCTTTCTGCCGAAACTTCTGGACTTACCCCCCTCTACATCCATTAGTATCCAGAGGGCTCATAGATTAGGCGCAAGAACAGATTCTTCTTCTAAACCTCGTGGAGTCATCATCCTATTTTTGAAGTACACAGACCTCCTTTTGATTCTTTCAGCGGCGAGGAACAAAAAACAAGTGACTTGGCAAGGTCAACGAGTTTATTTCTCTCAAGATGTCTCTAATGTTACTGCATCCAGACGTAAAGAATTTCTAGCTATGCGTCCCTCTCTACGCTCTCTAGGAGCAAGATATGGCCTGTTTCACCCTTGTACTCTCAGAGTCACCTACCGGAATAAGACTTGGTCATTTCAAGATCCTGGTGAACTAAGAAATTTTCTCTTTTTGCAGAGTGAAGAAGGGATGGACGCCTCCTCTTCTACTCCGAACAGTGGCTGAAATCTGGCTTTTGTTGTCTCCATGTCCTGTTTTCTACTAGCGCTTTTCTAATTTCATGTACTTCTCTATACTCTTTATCTTCATCTTAATTTTCTCATCTTGCTTATCTTCTTTCTTCGTATCTCCTCTTTTTTGCATATCTTATATATACTTACTTTCTCTTTCTACATTCTGGATCTATATCTTATGTAGCATGTTCCATATGTTAACAATTTCTCTTTTTCTTTTCCCCAGACGGATATGTGTATTGGACGTTCCCTTCACCATCTTGTTTCATCCTTTGTTCCTTTATGTGAGGTCTCGGTGTGGTTCTGCTCCTGATCCTGGTGCGTCCGTCTTGTAACGCATCACCATTTCCCCACCTTCCCCCTGTGTGTACTTCCCCTTCCAGGTATGTTCATTACAGTCATCCCTTTGGATTTGTACTGTCTCCTATGCCTTCTCTCTTTTCTTCCTTCTCCTTCTTTTGCTGTTCTCCTTTCCCTTTCCCTACCCCTCTCCCTTTTCCCTTTTCTTTTTTCATCCTCTACCTAGCCTTCCTTCTATCTTTTTGATGATCTTCATGGTTATTACCTTTCTAAAGTTTGAATTATTAAATGTACAGTATGTTTTTGCATTCTTCAATTTTGATCAGTTTACTACTCTTTCACCTTCAAAGTTGTTTCATGGAATGTGAAAGGATTTAATCACCCTATCAAACGGCAAAGAGTACTCTCACACTTATCCTCTTACAATCCAGATATTGTTCTTATTCAAGAAACCCACCTCTCAGATATTGAATCCTTAAAACTAAAGCGATTGTGGGTTGGAACTGTTTTATTCTCTCCTGCTTCTCAAAAAAAGAACGGGGTTGCTATTTTGATTCATAAACGCCTTCAGTGTAAAGTATTACTAGAAGAAAAAGATGATGAGGGTCGTTGGATTTTGGCTAAACTACTCATTAATGCTATCCCAATTACTGTGTTCAATGTTTACGGCCCTACATGTTTTGACTCCTCTTTTTGGCCCTCCATTACAGCCAAATGTGTTCAATATAAGGATGATTCTTTCCTGTTAGGTGGAGACTGCAATCAGATCATTGACCCCTTTTTAGATCGTAGATCTTCTGTTCGTTTTTCTCCTCACAAACCACATAAACAATTCCTTGACACTATCACTCAGATGCATCTTGTGGACTCATGGAGACTCACTCACCTAGATGTTATGGACTTTTCCTTCTTCTCTCCTCCTCATGCTTCTTTCTCTCGTTTGGACTACATTTTTCTATCTTCATCTCTATCTCAACACCTTCTATCTTCTTCTATTGAGCCTATTGTTATCTCTGACCATGCTCCTATTATTACTGTATTTGACCTTCTTCCTCCTACTCCTAAATCTTCCCGTTGGCGTTTTAACCCTTCTCTTCTTGCTGATCCTCTTTTTTCCTCCTCTTTTCGCTCTTTCCCTTCTGAATTTTTCCAACTAAACTCTACACCTGATACCCCCCCTCATATTCTTTGGGATTCCTTCAAGGCCACAGCCCGGGTTTTATTATTGATTTTGTCTCTAAAAAGAAGAAAAAGTTCCTTCAAAAGCGTAAAGTTACCCTTGCACACATTAAATCGCTGGAACATCAATTCTATACTTCCTCTACTAAGCATATGTCTCCTGAACTTCTTAAGGCTAAGATTGCTTTTAACAAGCTTACTACAGATTCAGCCTCCTCTTTTCTCCTCCGGAGCAGCGCACGATACTATGGAGGTCGCAATAAGTCAGGCAAATTATTGGCTAACTATCTAAAATCGCGTAAAGAACGAACTAATATTGACTCTATCTATTCCCCCTCTAATATTCTTCTTCATACAGATGCAGAAATTTTGGAACAATTTCACTCTTTTTATGAATCTTTATATACTCCTGAGAACCCCCCCCACTCCAGAGCTTATTCAATCTTATTTTGATAACATACCTCAGCCAGATACCTCCCACCTTAATTTTTCAGCCGTTGATACTGATCTCACTATTTCTGAGTTGTCCACTGCTTTATCCTCCCTCACTAAAGGCAAGACTCCAGGACCTGATGGCTTTCCAGTTGAATTTTACCTACATTTTTCAGATCACCTCCTACCTAAACTTCTATCTCTTTTTCAGTCTTTTTGTTCTACTGGATCGGCCCAAGGCTCATTTCAGGACGCTACCATATGCCTTATCCCTAAAGAAGGTAGAGACCCTAAGATTTGTAAAAATTATCGACCTATATCTTTAGTTAATGTGGACTATAAGATTTTTGCAAAATTATTAGCTCTTCGCCTCGACCCGCTCCTACCACATCTCATAGGGAAAGAGCAATGTGGTTTTGTTAAGGGCCGCCTTACTTCGGATAACTCCAGACTCTTCCTTAATGTTTTAAGTAAAGCCCCCTCACTATCAATTCCCATTGCAGCCATTTCAGTCGATGCTGAGAAAGCCTTTGATCGGGTTGACTGGTCCTTTCTCATGGCTTCCTTAAAATGGCATGGCTTCAGTCCTAAATTTATCTCTTATATTTCTCTGATATATTCTATGCCCAAGGCCTCTGTTCTCGTCAATGGTCAACTCACTTCCCCATTCACGCTTCAACGTGGAGTTCGTCAGGGCTGTCCTTTGTCACCTCTTTTATTTATTTTGGCGCTTGAGCCCTTCCTCACTTCCATACGTAACAATCCCTCCATTTCTGGATTCCCGTATGGTGACCAACATCTTAAATTATCTGCATATGCTGACGATATCCTTTTATTTATTTCAGACCCGGTCATTTCTGTTCCCTCTTTATTAAGTGAATTTGAAAAATTCTCTTTGGTTTCAGGTTATAAAATAAATTCTGATAAAACAGAAATTCTTCCTTGAACCAAATTTTGCCTTCCCCACTTCTTCACATCCACCGGCTTTGCTTGGAACTCTAAGAAAATTAAATATCTCGGTGTTCTTTTCTCTAACTCTATTTCCTCTTCTATTCAACTTAACATGAACGCGGTCATCTCTAGAATAGACTCACTACTCTCTTCTTGGAATCCTCTATTTCTTTCCTGGTGGGGTCGTCTTGATTCCATCAGGATGATGATTGCCCCGATTTTGATCTACTTTTTATCCATGCTTCCAATCCGTATCCCAAATTTCTATTTCCGCCGCATTGATTCTGTTTTGTCCAAATTTCTCTGGAAACAGAAAAAGGCTCGTATATCTCTCTTACACCTTTGTAAATCTAAACTTAATGGTGGAACCAACTTTCCAGACTTTCGCCTTTACCACAAGTCCTTCTCACTTCGACAAGCTTCCCGCTGGCTGTTACAGGAAACCTCCCCTTTTTCTCCCCTCTGGCTTTCTGTCGAACAGGAATTATTGCTTCCTTATTCTTTACAAGAGGTAATCCGTTTCACTTCTAAAGCCCCATGTCTTAACCCCCTTTTATTCAAACATACTTCTTCTCTTTTACGGCCTTTAGTCTCCTCTACCTCGGTCTCTCAGGAATCCTTCTTATTATTACCTATCTGGTACAACTCACTCATATTAATACATAACAGACCTATTGCATGGCCCTCATGGAGAGCGAAAGGTATCATCTGGGTACGTCATCTTTTTGATGGCTCATCCCCCTGCTCGTTTCCTAAGTTCCAATCTCAATTCCACTGCCCTCCTTCTTTTGCAAAGAAATTCTTCATCCTTATGGAAACCATTCTAAATTGTTATTATTCTCTTCCTTCTGAAAGCCTACCAGCCTCGTCTCCCTCTCTACTTACCGTCCTCTCTACTGTTCCTAAAGCTTCCCTTATTTATCTGTATTTCTCAGCCCCCGACCCGGACCGTCTCAAATCGAAATTGGAATTGTCTTGGGAGAAGGACTTGGGTTCCTCATGGTCAACTTCTCTTTGGGACAAAATATGGGCCAGATCTTTGAAGATTTCCCGTACTGCCTCTCTTACTCAATCCCTATTTTTCTTCTACCACAGACTCTACCTTTCTCCTCTTTCTATTTCTCGCTTTCAATCCAATTCTGTACCTAATTGTTGGACCTGTAATGCTCCCAATGCAGATCTTCTACACCTTTTCTTCCTCTGTCCCTCAGTTCGCATTTTTTGGACTCAGATATGCTCTCGTCTCTCCCATATTTTCAACATCTCTATTCATTTTTCCACCTCTTTTGTGTTTCTAGGTAGCCTTTCAGACGATCTGGAACTCCCTCCACATTCTCACGGTCTTTTTGATCTTATGCTAGCACTTGCACTGCAGCACATTGTTTCTAACTGGAAATCCTTGAACACTTTGTCTCTAAGTTGTTGGTGGAATTTAGTATGTCAATCACATAGACTTGATGTTGCCTTTGCCTCCTCCTGCAAACCCTCCCGAAATGTTGAACTTTACTGGTTACCTCTCACTTTATATTTAGATCAATCTGCCAAAAAGACATACTCTCCACTTTCCTCGGATAATTTCAAACCCCCTTGAACACATGTACTCTTGCCTGTAGTTTATGATATTTTTTCAACTTCACTATTGTGATTTTTTAGCTTTATACATGTTTCCTTTTTGCTAAAAGTTCTTATTTCAAATAATTGCTGAAATATTGTGTATTTTACTGTACTTTCTGACTGACACTCATTGTATTTTCTATTTTTATTCATTCTTTATGATATTAACATGCTTTTATTTCCCTCCCTCCCCTCCCCCCCTCCTCCCCGTAAAATAATTCAAAATGCTTTGCTTTTCATCAGTGATATTGGCTACTTATGTTTAATTTATCCCAACCTTTAGCCTTTTGCTTATATTTTGCTGATGTCACCTTATTGTAATATCTGATTTTACTCTAATAAAGCTTTCAAACATAAATAATTATGAGTCTATTCTTATTCAATGTGTGCATTTATTTCAGGCTATTGTTCGTATGGAACCTAAGACAGGGAAATTGCCTCCTACAGATTTGCAGAGAGGATTAAAGGGAAGAGTTGTAGATTTGCCTCTAGATTTAAAGAAACATATGGTGTAGAGAATGTGGAAAAGGAACCTCTAGTTATTCTAGGTAATATTGTCCCTACAAAGAGTAAGAAAATCCAGCAAGAATTAGTGGATGTTAGCAAAGTGAAAAAGGCAGCGTTGTATTTGGTAAAAAATAATCAATACTACAAAAATGTATATGTAGGAGAAGAGGAAACAACTGTAGAAGAGGACATTGATTTGTCAACTGGACAAATTGAAAAAGTGAATGTGTCCAGAACTGAAGAAATTTATTAACATTATAGTGTGCATCCACTTCACTCTAAAGAAGTGATGCGGAATACTATTGAGTTATTCCAGATGAAAGAAGCAAAAGGAAGTCCCACTAGTGTATGGGAAGAAAGCCTGGCAGCTCGTTGTTTCCCGCAGTTATTTCCAACAGGCAAAGGTGAGCGATATGATGAACGTCCTGTTCAGATTCCTGCATCTGAATATCGAACAACAAGATTGTATGCAGAAGATCCAAGGTTTCGTCAATGTATTCTATATTTGTTTCATCTTCTATTTGAGAGTGACTTGTCAGCACTTTCTTATGCAGTGAATCATATACTAAAAAGTGGAGTACATCCACAACATGTTTCGGCAAAGGACTTTATGGATAAAGTCCAACAGAAAGATACTGTTTTGGAATCTCACCTAATTATTCTCATTTCATGTCAGCGTGGTACTAATGAGTATTGGTACCGTCGTCATGGGGAATTGAAATGTATGCTAAGAAACTTAGAAAGACCTACATGGTTCCTTACTCTAAGCTGTGTGGAGTATGCTTAGGAAGATTTACTTCAATTTCTTCGAGATGCAAATGCAAACATAGAAAATATAGAATACAAGACACCTGGAGAACTATGCTCTCTTGATCCAGTTAATGTATGCAGGTATTTCAATAACAGATTTGAAGCTATGCTGTCGTTTATCACCAACAAAATACATTCTCCTCTTGGAGAGGTTCTGGATTTCTTCTGGAGAAAGGAGTATCAAGCAAGAGGTGCTCCTCATATACATATGCTGCTATGGATCAAAGATGTCCCAAAATTTGGAACAGATTCAGATGATACGGTGATGAGTTTTATTGAACAATATTCTACATGTGCTGTACCAAAAAGTACAGAAAAAAACAATTTAACAAATCAAGTCTTACGGTTTCAAACCCATCGTTGTGGAAAATACTGTCGCCGAAAGTTCAAATCTAAGGAAAATTTCTACACAAAATGTCGTTTTGCATTTCCACTACCAGTAATGTCAAAAGGAAGAGTGAACAATTTTATGTCATCTTTGCGACATACTGTCACAAGAAAATCACCGAAAAATACTTACAACTTAAGAAGGAATGAAGAGTCAAAATACATAAATGACTATAACCCAGGTACTTTGTCCATGTGGAATGCTAACATGGATATTCAATATGTTGCAGACAACTCCATTGCTGTGGCTCGATATGTAACATCTTACATTACTAAATCTGAAAAGACGGAACTTAAGGAAATATGTTGAAGAAATTTCTCATGAAAAGAGCCTAAGTAAGAAATTGTACAGCTACAGTTTGAAGTTGTTGTCTCATCGAGAAATTGGAGCGTATGAATGTTCAGATCACTTATCATCTGCAAGTCTATACTCCAAATCTAGAACAATCATTTGGGTGAGTTTAGTTCTTGCAAGAACACGAAACAGAGTTTTGAAATCTGTACAAGAAACTGAGTATTTAGCAGAGAGAGTACCAGACAGTACAGATATTTTGAAGACAAATATGTTGGATACATACTATCCAAATAGAAGTCATCATCTTGAGAACGTTTGTCTCTATGAAGTACTGCAAAGCTATACTTTTAAGAGGAATATTACAGAAGACATCAATAAAGGAGTATATGCTGTGAATGGATCTGAAGGTTGTTTAGTCAAACAAAGAAAAGGACATTTGATTAATCATCGAAAACTGAGTTGCCAAAATCCTGACAAAAGGGAGTTTTACTATTTAGCTCTTTTGCAACTCTTTAAGCCATGGCGTACAGAAGTGGAACTACTTGGAGATTTTCTCAGTTATGAAGATTCATTCAACGCAACTAAAGATACTATAGAATATCCTGTTTTTACTACTTATCTGAACATGTTGAACAACAAAATACAGCATGAAGCTACAATTGCAGCAGAGATTGCAAGAGACAGTTCTCAAGACAGTCAAAGTTCTGCTTCGTTGAGTCAGGATCCACTAGGAGTAGCAATTATCCAAAATGAAGCAGCAACTGCCATGGATGAGGTGAAAAGAGCAATGCAACAAGCTCAAAAGGATGTAGTAAACTTAGAAACATTGAAAAAACAACTAAATGTTGAGCAAAAACAAATATATGATCAAGTAACAGAGCAGATTGAGCATGGTTTACATCATGAGGAAAAAGAGTCCTCATGTATGTCATTTAAACCTGTCTGACTGTACGTGAGTGGACAAGGAGGAACTGGAAAAAGTTTTCTAATAAAAGGAATTGCTACTTATCTACAGAGAAGAATTGAATCGTCACTCTCTTGTGTTGTTACTGCTCCACCATCCATCATCACCCCCTTTTGTACCGCTTTTGGCCGCCATAAGTGTGGCAGGGTATGCTCAGATGTGAGTCCCTTGCTCACTTTGCCACTGGATTCAAGCAAGCAGGGCTGAAGAGGGCTGGAATGCTGGAAACCGGTCCTCGGAAGCTTGTTTCCGGTCCAGGGAAGACATGGCTTGGCAGTTCGTGCTGGACTGTTCCCATGAGGCACAGGGTCAGACTGATTTGCATATAGCCATGTCTGAACTGGGGTGGCAGAGTGGGCTAAAGAACGGTGATGGATTATACCCAGAACTTTTGACTGGGTGTGAGTGTTTGATTGATTCAGATACTCCGTCCATCACCACCCCCATTTGTACCGCTTTTGGCCGCCATAAGTGTGGCAGGGTATGCTCAGACGTGAGTGCCTTGCTCACTTTGCCACTGGATTCAAGCAAGCCAGGCTGAAGACGGCTGGAATGCCAAAAACCTTTCCTCGGAAGCTTGTTTCCAGTCCAGGGAAGACATGGCTTGGCCTGTCAAAAGGTCACTCCTCATGACTTGTATGAATGGAAAAGATCAATGTCAGAAGATGATCGACAAGTGTCATAATCAAAAGTACATTGTGATATAGTGCACAAAACGAGCAAAAACTCAATAAGCATTGTGAATCGTATCCACATTGAGAAAGTCCATCATCAATGATTCGCATCATAATACAGAAATAAATGTAGTCCAAAGGGGATTTTTCTTTAGAATCGATAAATTTGATTGGCAGTAGAAAATCATGTTGCAAAATATGGCCTAAAATTAAACAAAAAAATGCATTTGTAAAAAAGACATGACCGCCCTAAGTGGGCGTGGCCTTGATTATACGCCAGTTAAGCACTATGGGACTTGCAGTCCTTGGTGGTGAATACGTATCTATTTTTTTAGTCCTTAAGTAGGTTCAGAGTCATGCTGGTATTAATTTCAATGTTTATTTTGCAATCCTTGAGTCGGACTGGCAGCTTCAAGGCGGGCTCTTCATATACGCTGAAACGTCCTGCTAAGGCGGCATAGAAATGTTCCACTCCACAGCCTTTCATTAAAATGAAATGGTGCTCCTTTCCACGTCTGGGGCAGCTGTGCACAAAATGTTTCACAAAACGCTCAAAAGCTTGAAAGGGCACACAAAGACGTCTCCACCATCCGGTTTGCTGCTTCGCGCTTTAGCTCGCCTCTCAGTCGCCATCAATATTGTGCCATGCCGACGCGTTTCGAGGCTTCAACGCCTCTTCTTCATAGGCATACCAAACATACACTGATATTTCACCTTTGCGATAACTTACTTTATTTCATTATCGCATCGCCGCCCTAAGTGGGCGTGGCCTTGATTATACGCCAATTAAGCATTATGGGACTTGCAGTCCTTGGTGGTGAATGTGTATCTATTTTTTTTGTCCTGCTGGTATTAATTTCAATGTTTTTTTTGCAATCCTTGAGTAGGACTGGAAGCTTCAAGGCGGGCTCTTCATGCACGCTGAAACGTCCTGCTAAGGGAGCGTAGAAATGTTCCACTCCACAGCCTTTCATTAAAATGAGATGGTGCTCCTTTCCACCACCACCAAGGACTGCAAGTCCTTATATATATATATACAGGCATACAACACATTATTAAATTAAAAACACACTCCATTAGGTAATAAAGTGGTAATAAAGTGCTAAAGAGATAGCAAACCAATTTACATACTTGGGATCGCCATTTGCCTTGTCCCTAGATTGGAGGCACCTGTGCTCACAGTTGAAACACAACAATTTTTTAATTTAGATCAGATGGTTGACAGTTTTGTGGTCGAGATGGACGAAAATCCAATCAAGGCATTATTAGAAATATATGTCTAAATACATCTCTGTGGGTCTTATGGGGCCAGAGTATGGGGCTATATAAATCCAGACCCTAACCAAGGGGCTAGAATGACTTTGTAGGCCCACTCTTGGCAGTCGCAAAATCTTGCCCTATTTCTGTCTGTCACTCTGACATTGACTTACCCCATATTAATAACTTAATACAAATCCTGTTTTTGGTCTTGATCTAGGCGTGCAACCCTCCCTCTCACAGCAAAACATTCTGAACATTTTACTGTAATCAAGCATTCCTAGTGCTGGTGCACAACAGAGACGTTCTCTAAGTTTTAGGAACACTTTCAAGCAATCGTTGTCCCATGCACATGAATGAAAACACATTATTGTACCTCAGTCTCAATAGTGGCTTCGCCACTAGGGAAAGGTTTGTCTACAGAAGCCAACTGTATGAAAATAGGATATGCTTTTATGGTTACCTCCACTTTTTGGCCGGTGCTAAGCTGTATTTGACTAGTTTGACTGGGATCCTGCTAACCAGGACCCCAGTCTATCTGTTTTCTCCGTAAAATGTTTTGTTTAGTAATATGTGTTCAGTACATAGTTACATTCCAGATTGGATACTGAGGTACCCTTATAAGTCCCTAGTATATTATACTGAGGTACCCAGGGCATAGGTACCAGCATATGTGGCTTAGTATGAGCTTTTGGGGGTTCCCTATTCATAGTTGCATGAAAGACACAATTAAAATCCCCAAGGAGGACAATGTCAGCACCCATATATAGTGTGGCTGCTTTAAGGATGGCTGGAAAGAAGTCAAAGCAATCTATATTCAGGGTATACACATTGATGAGACACAGCTCCCTGTCCTCCCATTTCCCATGAAGTATAACGTATCTCCTTTCGGGTTTTTCACTCAAAATTAAAAATCCTTCATAATGATCTAATCGCAACAGCTCTTCACTGTATGATATTATTGAACACTTCATTCAACTTGATTTTGTAGCACAAGTTTTCAGAACTTTCTTTGGGTCCCTTCTTCCCTATGCCATGCATTCTTTCCTCCGTTTATGTTCCCTGCTGCACAGACAGTGTGAGTGTGATGTAATTAGAATTCTATTGTGTGCCTGGTTGAGTGAATGTAAGTTGCAGTGCATGCACTGAGCAGCAATAATGCTGTTAAGGATGCTGCTCCACGTGGGGTTTCCTTACAGCCATCTTTACTTGTAAACTGAGACTCCTATCCCACAAATAAACCTAATCTTGTTTCACTTATACTACAGTCTACCCTACATCTTCGTTCACCACAATTGCGACGAGTGTTGAAGGAACTTTTTGAAAAACTACGAGTTGAAGAACTGCTGAACAAACTAACAAGAAGATTAGGATAAATGGAATTGAGGCTGGAAGTAATCTGAACCACCCTAGAAGTCCCACCGGTGTCCTTTTCATTGGACAACCCACACACAGCAGAAGTATAGGGGGTTTCATTTGCTTAAGTCAGGTGTACTGATAGCGCTGATGATGATGTGAACCTGATTTTACAGGCACTTTCATAAGAACAGTACTTTTATTGAGGTTCTTGTTGTATCTTTTCAAAGGAGAGCACTAATTATATGCTCGAAACAAGAAGTTTCCTAGAATCGTAGGTGTAAAATCTTACTGTGATGCCAGTATTTGTCTGCTGCCGTTAATTATTTACTACAAAATGGACTGACTGTCAATATTTCTTGTAATTGCTCTTTATAAATAATTTTGAGATCATTTGTAATGTCATGTTAGCATATTTTATTTAGTTCTACTCAGGATTTATTACCTAATAATTTACGCTATGTTGACTGCATGTATTTGAAATGTGAAGCTATCATATTTATTTTGCTGTGCTGAAAAATTGCCTGCATGTGTTGGTAAAACCATATTTCTGGTATCCTTGGATTCAGACCCTATAGGGTGGGCGTGTTGCACCTTCCGCAAATGGTACTTGTTGTTGCTTGTTGTGGGGGTTATGTTATTTACCCATATATTATTTACTTTTAATTGAGCTGGGGCATGTTTATTGCATCCCAATCAATTCTTACAGTTCCCGTTGATGGGGGACGTATTCTGCAACCTAAAGCACGTTTACCTTTCCTGATGTTGGGCATTTGCGTTGCAGCCCAATCGTTGCAGCATTTACATATTATGGGGCATTTTTCTTGCATCCAAATGTTATTTTGTGTTGGTGATTGTTACTTACTACACAAACAAATACTTACATTACAATTACTTAAAGTTATTGGTGATGGGCATTTATTTTGCGCTCAAACCTTTTCTTTGTGTTGCACCTGCAGAGGCATTCTCTTTGCTTGCGGCTGGTGTATATCATCCGTTTGGGCACACAAAGTGCATCCTTGTGCTATGTTGTGGTGATAGGTCATTTGTTTTGCACCCACACTCTTTCTTTGGAGAATATGTGTTGCACCCTCAGGGACATATGTTTTGCTTGTGGAAGGTGTAAGGCATCTATTGGGGCACACCTATTGCACCCTTGTGCTACGCTGTGGTGATGCAGCATTTGTTTTGCATTCAAACCTTTTCGTTGAAGATCATGTGTTGCACCCACAGGGGCATACAATTTGATTGTGGCTGGTGTATGGTATCCATTGGGGCACATGTATTGAATCCTTGTGCTTTGCTGCAGAGCTCCTGTTGCTTCTCTCTATTTTAAAGTCTGCTGCGGAGGGAGGGGAGTGTGAATGTTTATCCCGAGTGAGGTATGTATTTGTTACTCTTAACCATGTATCACTATTTTCTTCTACTGTCCATATATTTCTCCATCTATTTTTATGCATTGCATGATTTTATTGGTACTCACTTAGCTTTTTGTGGATATTAATTATTACTTTCTGAACTGAATTTAAGGAAGGGAGAGGTGTGGTATTTTCATCCATATACCATGCATTCTCTCCTTAGTTTATGTCTCCTGCTGCTCAGCCAGTGTGATTATGATGCAATTTGTATGCTGATGTGTGCGTGATTGAGTGAATTTCAGTTGTTGTGCATGGGCTGAGCAGCAAAGATGCTGCTCCCATGGGGCTTCCTTACTACCATATTTACCAATAACCTGAGACTCCTAGCCTAAGAATAAACCTTTTCTTGTTTCACCTATGCTACTGAATACCATGCATCTTCATTTACTACATTTTTCTTTCTGATTTTCCGTCAATGATCCATGCTAGTAGTAGGGATTGGAACAATAGCTGCAATTGCTCCCCTTTGTGACAGTCCTTCAAGAAAGGAAACATTAACAATGTTGTCATTCCTTAAAGAAATCTTTCTCTAAGGTGAAATGTGGTGTTAGAAATGGGATTTCTGGTTGGCTAAGGCTTGTGCCAAAGCCAGGCAGAAACCACCACTCTAGTCAGGGAAAGGAATTTACACGCTGAAGATAACCCCTGCTCACCTCCTTGGTAGCTTGGCACGAGCAGTCAGGCTAATCCCAGAGGCAATGTGTAAAGCATTTGCGCAACACACACACATAGCAGAAACAATCTAGGCACACCACAAAAAGGAACTCCACACACGGTTATATACAAAATAGCCTTTGTATTGTCATAAACACATTAGAAACATAATCACACATTTACACTGTGCCAACTGGCAATAGGCAATATTCACAGGGGATTATATAAAGGACCAGGCAAATCAGGCCAGGGTCAAGACCATCAGAACAGGTAAGTAAATGCAAAACGCAACCTGTAACTACTGATACCATAATGACCTAAGCATTATCATATTAGCATTAGACACAATCTAAAATATCATAGCAAGACATTGGGCAATAAATCACATTAGGCCCAACCCTCAATAGCATAAACACATCACGCACCAGGCCTCACCAGCATAACAGTATGCACTAACCTCCTAAGCATGAATACATTACACATTAGGTATCATCAGCATAAACACATTATGTCTGAATCACAATTAGGCCAGAACATTGCATTATGCATACATATCCTAAGCATAAGAACAGTATGCAATCACTGTAGGCATGAACATATTATGCAACAACCATATTAGGCAAAACCACATTATGCATAAACCTCATAGCCTAAACACATTTGCAATATCTGTAGGCATAACATTAGGTAATAGGCATCACATCAGCATAAAACACAGTTAGCGAACAACCATATCAGGCATAAATACATTATGCATTCATCACCACGGGCCTCATCCTATATTATCAGTGTGCTAAAGTACCCATTTATAGCTGAGCCCACATGGAGCAATAATCCCTTCCATAGTTGCACATATCATCAAGCCATGGTGAGAACATTATGCTGAACACCAATAATGTGCTTAGGGGCCATCCAGGGAAACATCAATACATTATGAGGAGTTTGGTTAGGGATGGAGAACAGCTTCCTCCCACCTATGGCGGGGGGACTTTCCTCAGTCACCGCAGCCTGGGCAATGGCCGTAATACCACAGGAATTCTCTCCTGAAGCGGCCGTCGTGCCTCTACTGCCCACAACTGAAATTAAAGTAATGCCCCTTCTTAAAGGCATGGCTTAGGCCAATATTTGCTTCCCTTGCACAACTGCCCATAATCCGGCGGTGCAGCTGCAATCTCTGTCCCCAGGCTCCGTAAGCCCGTAGTAACTAGAATAACGAGGGAGGGGGGATCCATTGTTGTTGTGCCCCCGCCTAATCTCACAAACAATGTCCCTGATGCCCAGCACACTAAAACCAGGGTGGGGGGAGTGCAGTATGCCCCAAGTATTGCCCTGGGTACTCCCTTCACTTGCCTGCGGTGCCTTCTTTGAATGCTGTCACCAAGCAGCAATTTTCTCGTGGTGCAGCTGGGCCTGATGTCTCCCCTACCCGCGTGGCCCTTCTGCCTCAGGACTCCTTCAGTCTCTGTCTCTGTGAGATTCTAGCAGCCGCACTCTGGCAGGATACGACTCGCAGGGCTCCCACCGATATAAGGGGGCCCGCCTTCCTCCATATGGCATGCCTGACTTCCGGATGCTTTGTCCTTCCCACAGGCCGGACAAGGGAGGCTCCGCCCACAACCAGGCGGCACTTGCCTGGTGTTTGATTCCCCCTGCGGTGGCTGCAACTCTCCTTCACCAAAGTGCGGGGTAGGCTCCCACGTTTGAATAAGCACAAATGCTGGTTCGGCGACCGCCAAGGGGAGCACAAAACAGTGAGTTGGGCTCCCACTTCCTTCACAATGCGGGGTGGGCACCAGCAGCACAAGCACAACTTCGTGGGGTGGGCACCCGCACTCGGCACCGCAATGCAGGGTGGGCACCCACTCTTAAAAGTTAAGCCTAAAGCAGGGCAGGCACCCATCTTAGAATCAAGCATAAGGTGGGGTGGGCACTAGCTCCAAAGATGGCAAAAAGCGGGGTGGGCTCCCGCTCTGATCAGCAGCCGGGCGGGGGAATCCCCACATTGTTATCACGACTTGCGCTGTAGGGTGCTGGACTTAGGAATAGTATGATTTACTATTTCAACTCCAGCCTACATACAGTAGGGAAGGTGTTGGAATAGTAAATCACACTATTCCTTAGTCTAGAGCGCCCTCCAGTGCAAGTTGTAGTAACGACTTTCGTTGTAAAAGCAGCTATGTTAATGTTCTGCGGTGTTTTGACCGCGTTGTGAAGGTTGTTTCCCGGTGGAGCCAGCATTGTACAGGCTAGGCACAGACCTATTCAGGGACCAGGAACTTCTCCTCCCACTACTTCAAATGCAGATGTTCCATTCAGCCTAGTGCTGACTCACCCTGCCACTCCTGGAGCCACACACACCTCCCAGCCCTTGTCACTCAAAAGCCAGACATGCAATTCACATCAGGCAGGCAGACACATAGCACACAGAAATGCCAACTTCTAAAAGTGGCATTTTGGCAAAAGTTATAATAAATCTGGGCACACCATTGTGTAGCATGTATTATTACTATTTCAAACATACCAAACTTGACCACGCTGCTCCTCCCATATCCGGATTTGCCGCTGAAACAATTATCAGGGAATCCCCAATGCATTCCTGTGGGAGGGCAGCCCCACAGTGGTGAGAAATCTAAATTACTGTTTGTCACTACCAAGGCATTTCACACACTTAAGGTACATGTCCTATCTTTTACCTACAATGCAAAATGCACACAGGGCTAGCTAAGGCCTACCTTAGGGGTGACTGAATGTAGTAAAAAGGGGGTCACGGACATGGCACATACTTTAAGTGCCATGTCAAAGCGGCAGTAACACTGTGCGCACAGGCCCTTCAATGGCAGAGGCCTGATATAGGTTTGAAAGGCGACTTTGGTGGATGGCCCAATCAACGCTGCAAGCCCACCAGTAGCATTTAATTTACCAGCCCTGGGTATATGAGATACCACTTTACAAGGGACTGACAGGTAAGTTAAATAGGCCAAACAGGTGTGGACCAATGTTACCATATTTATCATAGAGAGCACACGCACTTCCCACTGGACAGCAGTGCTAAAGTGCCCGGAGTCCTAAGACCACCAACACCATGTCAGAAAAAGGATATGCGAAAGGCAAAAAGTTTAGGGATGACCCTGCATAAAGAGTCAAGTCCAACATGTGGTAATATATTTGGCTTCATAATACCAACAGAATGCCTATATTCTTACAGAACTAACACACTTTGCATGCATTTCAGATGCCAAACACCCATGTTCTTCCTGAATGGTAGCTTCCTGTGGCTACCCTGAAATTTACATACCTAGAATCATAGAGTTTTTCAATGGAAAAGTAAATTCCTGCATAATGATCTAAATGCAACAGCACTTCTCTGAATGATAATATGGAACATGTCATTCAACTTGGTTCTGTAGCACAAGTTTTCAGAATGTTCTATTAGACACTACATATTCATTGTAATACATATATGAGGAATTACTCATATAATCTAAAACAGGCCACTATCATTAAACAAATTCATAGCTCCTCTGTCTAAATTTCAACTAGCTATAGCTTATGAGATTAATTTGAAAACGTTTGTAGGGAAGAAATACACATTGATACGGATATAGTTTATAGAAGTAAATGTGAGTTTTTGGCTGCATCCGGACTATTTAAATGGTAGTTACGGCACGGCTCAAGAACATTTCACCTGAACTATTGCATGCACCAGGGGCGTAACACGGGCCCCTTCAGCCCCTTTGTTGTGAGGGTGCCTGAGCTGCAGGGGGCCCCTCAGTGCACAGTGCACTAATTGACAGCAGGGACCCTGCACCACGCTGGGACGAAGTTTAAACGGTATGCTCCAGTCCCCTCAAATAATTTAAATGCTCCGTGGTGTGCAGCATACGCATAACTTTGTGGTCTACGGCCACAATGTGGGGCCAAGTGTGGGGCAGGGCCAGACTGGAATCTTCATGCGCAGTGTAAACTGCATGTGAGGCGGCAGACCAGTGGGTCTGGGGAACTGAAATGGTGAGTGATTCCATAATTAAAATTGCAGTCCTAGTCCCTTATTATTCTTCTTCTTCTGTACTGTTGATTATTTGCATTTGTTTACATATCTCCCCTTAGCCTACGTCCGACCCACAGTCAGGTGTGCTTCTGCTTTTCCGCAAGTGTGGGGACCAAAAGGATTCTGAGAGTTTTGATTCTGTGACTGTGCTTTCATTTTCAACGGTGGATGGCTGCTCCAGAATCCCGGCACAGCAATGCCTTACGTGCCATGCTTTATTGACAGAACTTTCATAGTGACTGCAGGCTTTACAGTAAGCTGCTTTTATTATTGCTGTTCTCCCAACCGGATGACATCAGTTGGGTTGGGGACAACATTTTCTAGCCCTTGGTGTACTCCACTCAATTCTGTTCTGCTGCTACAGATTGTGTCTCTTGCCTGTACTTCTTGCAGTATATTGTGCATGATTAATCTGCAGTGCTGAACCATGGGTTTGATCCTTTGATAGAGATTAAAATGTGCTGTTATTTGGCTCTTTTGAGCTTTTAGAGATTTTGGTCCAGGTTGGGGACAAACATCTCTGTGATCTGATTTGTAGGGGTGGCAGCTTGTGAGATTAGGGGCCACAGCCCCTGTAGTCAAGACATCTTTATAGCTTCCCTCCAGCTCAGCCAGTACACAGGCATGTGGAAACCCTCCCCTTTATAGTAAAATTACACACACAAAAGTATTTGTGGGAGTAAATCCTTTCACAAGTCAAAAGCCAGCTATTGTGAATTGCACAAGGGAAAGGGATACGCATAAAGTGGCTTTTGTAAAACTGTGTCCCTGTGTTTGAAATTCAAACGGGCCCTGTCTTCAAATAACAGTCCGGATTTTTTACCCGCAGGTATGGGTGGGTGCAATTTGCCTAGTCACGCTACATAAAGCTCCACGAAATGGTAATTAATCTCTGCGAGAACGCAAAAGTTCCTCAAACACGCGGAATTGCTTGTTCCACCTGTTTGCACTACTTTTTTCCCGTTTGCGAATGCTATTTGCGTGCTCGGGGAGAATATCTTGTAAACACGCATTTTGAAAGCACGAACAAGCAAATAATTCCACGAAGCGCAGAATTTTTGGCAATTCCAAGTCCCCACAGAAAGCAAAATTACCCAAGGAACGGAATTGCTGCCCAGGACTATTCGCAGGCTCACTGCTATGCGCTGGTAAAAATTTACAAGGTTTTGGAATTCACAATATTTCCCCGGTTACATCTGGAAACTAATTTCAACTTCTTGGACATTATTCTCAAAAGGTTTTGTGAGCTCCATCTTTCATGCAAGAATATACACAAGTTTCTAAAAACAAAAAAGCAAGAGCAAATAAGGTTGCACATTTTTTTTCTCCACTGGAGAATACTTTTCTCCAGGATGAAGCCCCTTCTCTGCACCCACACCATTTCTTTGGAGGGGGAGGGTCTTCGCCTCCCAGGCAGGGAAGGGATATGTTTATCCATCTTCAATCTCCCCTGTTCACAGGGTGGGACAAAGCCAGTTTGTGGCCAAAAATTTAACACCATTGAACGCTCATATCTTATTTGCAAAGACATTTCTGTGTAAATCCATATGAACAACTAATGTAAGAGGTATGAACATTGTGGAACCATTCAAAATGTGTTTGCTGCTCTAAAGAAGCGTCTTAATCATGCATGGTGCCGTACCTGACTTGAGCCAGAAGAGGCATCACATTTTTAATTTACACTCTAAAGCTTCTTAAAGATGGGACAATGGCCTCTGCAGCTGGCCTGTATTTTGTACGATATACTAAGCTTTCATAGGCATGGCCTTTTCTATACAAACATATTACATATAGCCCAATCGAGTCTGCATGCAGCCCTGCAAGGGCATTGCATTGTTTGATGATTTTTCAATGGAGGGTCCAGTGACTCCGGTCGCTTCAAGGGAGGGAGGGGGCATCTGGGGTTCCTATGGGGGTTGTGATGGCATTGTTGCTTTTTTGGGGTTGCTTGCTGCTTCTAGGTACATTGGAGGGGGTCCTGCCTCAGTAGGTCTAGGCGGCCTATTGCTAGGGCCTCCTTTGTTTTCCCCAGCTCATGATTGCTGCATCTTATTACGTTGCTATTACTGGATGGGAGATATTTTGCAACCAATTAAGGACCAATGCCAGAGACGTTTTAAGGCATGGGCAATGTGGGCTCTAACCCAGGGCTCCAGCCTTTCAGGGGTCCCACTGATAGAACCAGCTCAGTTATGTAGAGTCTTGCTTGCTTGATGGCTTTGAATGCTTCTTAAACAGATTGTTTTAAATGCAGTTTTCCTTTTCTTTATTTTCATTGTGGGTGATATGTGTGTCCAGGGCTTTAAGTGGGTCAGGTCCTGCGAGTGCTGAGCATCGGCAGTTTTCAAAAGGGGACTTCGAAACGGATCCCTTTCAGGCTCTGTTTTGTGCATCCACACTGCTCACTTCTCACTAATGGAGAAGTTACGGCATGAGGTTATGCAGGTGAGCATTGTAGGGTAAGGGAAATCCTTTAAAGAGAGTCATTTTATCTCTGACTTTCTCTTCTGTTTTTGAAATGCAAGAGCAGGAACCTCGTTGTGGTGCCACCAGGGCTTTAAGTGACAGTTTGTTTAATATTATATACAACAAGCCATAGTTGGTGCTTATTATAATCTTATGCAACTAACAACCATTGACAATGCCATTAGTCCTGACTTGCTGTAGGTGTGATGTTACATGTATCATATATCTGGATGTAACAACAGAAACAGCAAAATACAAATCAAGCAGCACACTATGCAAAGCACAGATATTTAGCTTATGTTTTTTTACGCTGCACCAGTAATTACATTGATCACGACCCTTTGAGAGACCCCACAGCTTTTTCATCCTGCCTTAAAGCCCTGTGTGTGTCTATTACATTTTGTAGGGAAATGTTGTGTTTATGCTTCATGAAACATCCATAAAAATAGTTTCATTTGGATCATATCATGACCTCACACATGGGAAATGGGAGTGTGTCACAGAATTTATTTGCAATAATATTAGCAAACAACTGTTGTGTTGCAATATTGAAAACACACATCACTGTTCCTGAATATTACATGTAAACACATTTAGAATTTGGATGAGTGGGTCTGTGCTCTGTCAATGACTCGGTCTAAGAGGGCATGAAAGAGCTGAAATAGAATCATAAATGTGAAACTGTTCCTTACTGGGGCCCCCAAAATATGTTTGGCCCAGGACCCCGAAAATCCTTGGGATGTCCCTGGTGCCACCATCTGCGGTATATGATGGCCCCAATTACCATGTGTGCATGCAGGTCTAGGCTCATGGAAAAGATATTTTGTGTACAAAGTTCAGCCAAAAAGCTAATTTTAGCAAAGCTACAGAATGTTTAAACTCTTCTCAAGTGTTTCTGAGGTTATATGAAATGCTACAGGCACTGTAGATCAGTTATCTTTGTTATAAAAGTGTAATCACATCACATTCCCATAATGTGAAATATTAACTTAGGGAAAGAGAATCATGATACATGAACCCAACATCTACAGATGCACTTCATCCAGACATCTCTTAGTAAATAAAGAATGATGAATTCTGAATTGCCCAAAAATCACAGAATTCAGAGTTGGTTGAACCCACAGAGCCTTTTCTAAATGCAAGCTTGAGGTTTGTGGGTGTGTGACATGGGAGTGGGCAGTCTGGCATTTATTTTAATATGCACTACAATACTCTAACAAGTAAGACAAAATGTCAGTCTGCCAAAGTACCACACACTATTGATTGCACTAAGTTTCTCTTTTGTAGACTGCCTAATGTCAAAATAGCAAATATACTCGCTTTATGTCACCAAGAATTGTACAACCAGATGAGCAGTGTAACAAGCCCCAAATTATATTCAAATGCGTTTTAAAAAAAAAGTATTTATCATTCACACGGAAGGTAATAATTTCCATCTTCTACATTATTTACCAGAAAAATCATGAGAAATAAGTTGAATGAACTTGGGCACTCCTGAGGGAGTAACAGAATGTACATAATATTAGCCCAGCATAGTGGTTTAAACTGGTGACCGCGGCTGGAATTCCACCGTGGTGTGGGTGATTTATCATCCTAAATCTTTGATTTAGAACACCAGGAAAGCCCTCGCATTCACAGCTACTCTGCTGCAAGCTGCTCAGTTTAATACGATTTTAAAAGCCCCGTTTTTGGCTATATATTTTTCTCTTCATTTACCTGTTTTTCCCTTGTTTTTAATTCAGGTCACTCGCAGACTCGCACTGCTGCCACCTTACCCCCACTCTAATTGGTGAGATCACCGCGTTTTCGCGGGTCCCTGCCCACTGTCTTGTTGTGGTGGCCATCTTGGGAGGGGGACACTGCCGGCGGCGCGGTTAGTGCTATAGTTGTCAGGCGCTCGGCGAGCATAAAGGCAGGCGCCTTGCAGGTGAGCACCCTTAACATCTTTGATTTAGAACGCCAGGAAAGCCCTCGCATTCACAGCTACTCTGCTGCAAGCTGCTCAGTTTAATACGATTTTCAAAAGCCCCGTTTTGGGCTATATATTCTTCTCTTCATTTACCTGTTTTTCCCTTGTTTTTAATTCAGGTCACTCGCAGACTCGCACTGCTGCCACCTTACCCCCACTCTAATTGGTGAGATCACTGCGTTTTCGCGGGTCCCTGCCCACTGTCTTGTTGTGGTGTTCATCTTGGGAGGGGGGACACTGCCGGCGGCGCGGTTAGCGCTATAGTTGTCAGGCGCTCGGCGAACATAAAGTCAGCCATGCTGACGCGCAGCGTCATCACGCAGCGTCATCGCCGGAATGTCGCCGGAGTTTCGCCAGGAATAAGCCCGTCTGTGCCCGTCCGGGCCCAGACGGGCGCTGGGCGTGTTACTCTGCTCAACTCTGCCGTTTATATGGACTCAACTCTTAGGTACTCTAGGGATATCCTGTTATCGTTACGGACTCCCAGACATACTAGCTGTAGCTACCAGTGGGTAGAAGGCACCCCTTTTACTCAATGCCCTCTATGTTGTTTAGGCAGCACCCTGAAGGACCGGATACAGTTCTCCATGGCTCTGCTCAACTGCAGGTCATTACCGTGCCACGCCGTGGAAATTAATTCCTTGATTCTGGACCATAGTTTGGATGCCTTGTTCCTTACGGAAACTTGGCTGACCTCTTGTTCTGGACCCGATATTGTTAAAGCCCTCCCTTCGGGATACCTCATGTATCATCTAGATAGGCCGGATGGGAGGGGCGGAGGAGTCGCCATTGTGTATAGAGATAAATATGTATGCAAAGCGATAGACTGCGGTATTAATAATTCTGAAGTCTGTCAATTTTCGCTGCGCATATCTTCTACCAACTCTATCTCTGGCCTTCTTGTCTATCGGCCTCCTGCAACAATGGGAAATTTCTTAGATTCCTTCATTGAGGCAGTGATACCACTGGCTGCCGCGTCCTCCAACTTTATAGTGCTCGGAGACCTCAATTTACATTTTGATGATCCTTGTGATGTAGTGGCGAGAGACCTACAAGGCATGCTGGGTGCATTTGATCTTCACCTTGTCAATGTTGGTGCCACCCACAATAAGGGTCATCAGCTGGATGTTGCTTTTGCTAACTCAGAGAACTTGCAAGCCCTCCAGCCCTTGGATCTTCCCTGGACGGACCATTGTCTAGTCCCCCTTACATGGCAGTTGGGGAAAGAGAGAGACCCGGTACCTAAACGGTATACAGTGGAACGACTCTGGTCGAGGCTACCAGCGGATAGCTGGGCTGCAGAGTTGGCAAGAACTTGTCCTCCCCCTGCCATTGACCTCATTGTTGCCGACCAGCATGTGGGAAATTGGCTGACTAATACTCTGGACTCGCTGATTCCGAAAAAGAGAAGGCCCATCAGGGAAAGAAGAGTCGGTTCCGCTCCCTGGTATACCCCCGAGCTTAGGGGTCTTAGAACATCATGTAAAAGATCAGAACGTGCTTAGAGGAGAGAGCGAACGGAAGAAATTCGGGAAGATTATAAGATAGAGATGAGGAAGTATAAAGTCGCTTTGAAAGATGCCAAAAGGAACTTTTTCCGCGATAGGATCGAGAGGGCAAGTAACTCACCAGGGGAATCTTTCAAAATTTTTAAAGAACTTCTGAAGGCCCCGGTCCCCCCAGTTGTGCACGACAATCCTCAAGAAAAATGTGAAGAACTAGCTGACTTTTTTCATTCAAAAATAGAGAAGATCCTGTCCTCGTTGCCTGCGACCCCTCAGATCCCCGAGATGGACCCTAGCCCAGCAATATGCCCCGCTGAGCTGTCCTCTTTTGGCCCTTTCTCTGAGGAGGAGGTTATAAAAGTCCTGAAAGGGATGAAGAGTGGGTCTCCTAGCGACCCGGTGCCTATGAAATATCTTAAACTTGTGGCAAATACTTTGTCCACTCTGCTTACAGACCTCATTAACCTTTCACTCTCCCAGGGCATTGTGCCTCAGAGATGGAAAAATGCAGTTGTCAAAGCACTATTGAAAAAACCAGGATTAGACTCTTTAAATCTGGCCAACTTCAGGCCTATCTCACTTCTGCCCGGCTTCTCAAAAGTCGCTGAAAAGTTGGTTAACCGCCAGCTCTCTTATCATCTAGAGTCCCACCACCTGTTGGGGGACTCCCAGACGGGCTTTCGCCCTGGTCAGGGAACAGACACAGCCTTATTGGCAGTGGTGGAGGAAGCAAGGAGCATTCTTGATTCAGGGGGGTCAGTGGCAGTGATCCTCCTGGACTTGAGTGCTGCCTTTGACACCGTAAGTCACCAGGTGCTCCTCCAACGTCTGTCAGGGGTGGGTGTGACAGGGATGGCCTTGAAATGGCTTGAATCCTTCCTCTCCAATCGTTTCTATCAAGTCTGGGAAGGGGCAGAGCAGTCGACCTTGTTCCCTCTTCAATGTGGAGTCCCTCAGGGCTCATCTTTGAGCCCTACCTTATTTAATATTTACATGACTCCTCTTGAAAGAGTGGTCTCCCCCTCAGGAGTGAGGATCATCAGCTATGCTGATGATACTCAGCTTGTGGTAGGCCTCACCCAGCTGGTGGAACAACCCGAAGTCCTTCATGACTGCCTCGCTAATGTCCATCGTTGGATGTCCCATTCTGCCCTTAAACTTAATGGCGAGAAAACCGAGCTGATGCTGATGGGCAAATCCAGTCCCACACTCATTGCTAGCTGCTGGCCCCGGTCTCTGGGTGACCCACCATCTCCCAAGAAGGAGATTAAGACCCTGGGAGTTTGGCTGGAGGAAGATCTGTCCTTTAGGACCCACGCCAGGAAGACCGCGGGGGTGTGTTTTGGTCTGTTGCGGTCAGCTCGCAAGGTTCTACCACTGCTCCCTAACTCATCTAGGAAGCTCTTGATCCGTGGTTTAATCTTGTCAAGGCTTGATTATGGGAATGCACTGTTTCTCGGCGCTCCCGAAGCTACGTTTAAAACCCTTCAACAGGTGCAGAATGCAGCCGCCGGAGTGCTGATGGAGGTTCCGAGAAGACACTCAGCTGCCCCGACTCTGAAAACGCTTCACTGGCTCCCCGTTAAGGAGCGGGTGAAATTCAAAGCGTTATGCACAGCCCATAAGATCTTGCATGGTAAGGGCCCCTCTATCCTGTCCACTATGGCACGCCCCTACAAGCCCACACGCCCACTGCGTTCGGACCAAAGACATCTTCTACAGTCAGCTAGAGTAAAAAGAGCTCGCTCTGGGGGCCGACGCTTCTCAGTGCAAGTGGCGGCACTTTGGAACTCCTTGCCCTTTAAGATTCGTTCAGAGCCCAACATTTTGCACTTTAGGAAACTCTTGAAGACCCATCTGTTTCCGGTATAGTGACTGAGTTGAGCGTTCCTTCCTGTGTCTACAGCGCCGGGATGCCCCCGGGTAAATGTGCGCTGTATAAATTTTATATAATAATATAATAATAATAATAATTTATGACTGGGCGTGGTCAGGATGGCCCCTCCGCACAAGCCCACCGTGACGTCGGACGGCCGGAGGTCAAGTGGGTGGTAATGATGGAACACAACACTGCCTGGCTTCCTTAAATTTGAAATACACTCCAATTATATTTCTCAGCAGTTGGTATTAATGATGACAATAATTTCTGTATAGCTGCTGGGACAGTTCCAAGTTATTTTCCATCAATATAAATTCTAATTCAGACCCTACATAGTTGTTCTTTGCTCTTCAGCGATAGGCAGTTCCTGAGACAAAAGGACCTTTGGCATTGTTCTGATTGTTGTCTCAGTTAAATATTCTGCTCTTGACAGTGTTACAAATGGTGTAGTGTTTCCCACTTTCTCATTTGAACTTTGAGCAAGTCAATATAGAGGCATTTCAATAAATGTTGGAGGCTTAAAATCAAAATATACTAGATTTTTGGGCGGTGGGGCAAAGTGGGAGGAGGTGGGGCAGGTTGGTGTACTTCTCAGGGGGGCCTCCTCAAGGTTCATTATGCCACTGGCAAGCGCCCAAAGTCTGTACATGAAATGCTTGGCAAAAACATTCAGGTATTGGTGCAGAAACTATTATTCATCAATATTTCACCAAAAAACGTGGAATGGTAATTATTCATGCCTTCCAAGATCAGCAACTTGGAGGGAAATATTAGTAGATTTAGATCCCTTGTAGCAATCTGTCCCTAAGAAATGAGTAACATAATGTGATGGTGAGAAGTGCTAATTCAATTAGAGGTCTATGCCAGCGGTTCTTAACCTGTGGTCCTTGGGCCTCCTGTTCAGGCATCTATGATCTTTAATGATCATTTTTGTGAGTAGTCACAAGCATTCATACTTACACAGCTATACACATGTGGTTTCTCTTACAAAGATATTAGTTTAATCAAGTAACAATAGTACTTGAAGTCTGCTGAATTGTGTCTACCCAATGTATTTGATGAATGCATCAATAATATCAATACATTTGTGTTTAAAAATATTCATTAGTGTGATATTGTGGATTATTAGTGGGGGTTGATGGTAGTCCACCACAATTAAAAATATTCTTCTTAGGTCCAATAAAGTTTTCAGAGATGTAAGCCTTGATCCCATGTTCAGGTAGCTATGGCACAAAGAAAATTAGTAAAGTGTTTGGGTAAAGTGTTTAGAAGTACACAACAGTTATTTACTATCCAACACCTTCCCTACTGTACGTATGCTGGTGTTGGAATAATAAAATAAAAAATTCCTAAGTCCGCACCCCCTCCAACGCAAGTCGTGGTAACGACTTGCGTTGAAAAAACCGCGTTGTAACGGCACGCGTTGTAAATGTACGCGTCGTAAAGCTGTACATCCGTTAAGCACTTATTGACTCAAAGCAGCTACACTTCTTGAAATGGACAAGGTTACTGCTGCATTTTTTGCAGAGCTGAAATACTTTTACAAGCAGAGTATCACTCCACAGAAGATAGCATGTACTCTGGCCTAAAGAGCACTAGGCTAGATTGTAGGTACTCACTGTCCTTGTCACTTTCTGACAGAGCATAATGCGTGTATACCTGTTTTGTTATTAATCAAGTGTTTCCCTTTAGGATGTATAAGTGGAGCATAATGTCAGTAGACTGTCTGATGTAGACTGGATTTGTGTATATCTCTTGTGTATTAAGTATTGGCTTCCTGTTTTGGGGAGAAATGTTAAAATGTAATTATCGATGTTTTCTGTTTCGATTAGGCCTTTTTTCCCATAGTAGCTTGATGATGATATGTCATGACATGTGTTGTAGATAGTGTAGCTGTCCTTTAGTTCCTTTTTTCCACAGGCCATCGTATTTATTAGGGTATTGGACATGCAGTAAGGTCATGACCGGTGAGCAGCTATTTTAAGGTCTTAGGGGGCGGCATCATCCTTTGGAGGTGTCCACCCAGGGGGAGGAGGGGTCACTGGCCCCTCCTAGAACTTCAGGGGCAGCTGGTAACGCAAGTTAGGGCCCTCCTTCACTGGTTAAATGAAGTTCACGGGGTGGACCGAGTAATTAACGGGCTCGGTTGCAAGGGTGGACCGAGTAATTAACGGGCTCGGCTGCAGGGGTGGACCGGGTAATTAACGGGCCCGGCTGCGCATGCCCACCTGCGTAAGGGCGCAGCTTGTAGGACCTGACACCGGTTAGCGACTTTGCCATATCGCCATAAATGTAACTATGCAAAAAATTTCAGATGAGGATGTTAGATTCGGTTAGGAAACAAGAGATCACTACACTAAAACAGTAACGAATATAGTCAACAATACAATGCCTCTAAAAATGAAAAGAGTAACAGAGAAGATAAAAAACCCATGGTTCAGTGAGACTCTGAATGAGGAAAGGAGGAAACTAAGACTAGCGGAAAGAAGATGGAGACAACACCCAACATCGCCCGAACTGAAAACACTTAGAAGAATCAGAAGCGAATATAACAAGAAAATACTGCACTCCAAGAAAGAATTTATCAGATCTGAGCTAGACAACGCCAGAAATAGACCTCGGAAATTATTCGAGATTCTGAAGCAACAATCCAATAAATTAGCTAAAACCAGCCAAGAAACCACAACAACGCAAATAAGCTGTGAAGAATTCGCAACATTCTTCACAGACAAGGCCAACAAATTGGAAAGAGAGCTTGAGGAAGAGGCTGATAACACTGGCAATATGGACAGACAAAAACCCAATAGCACCATAGAAAACACCCACAATATGATGAAAAACAAGGCTCAATGGGTTAACTTCAAACTCCTGGATCAAAGTACCATAGCCAAAACTCTAGCAGACATCAAACCTAACAACCACTACAGTGATCCTCTACCCGCCAAATGCGTCAGAGACATAAACCATATTGTGATTCCCATTTGGACGAAAATAATAAACGCCTCTCTATCTCAAGGAATCCTTCCAGATTGCCTAAAAACAGGCCAAGTAGTCCCTATCATCAAAAAACCAACGGCGGACCCAGCAGATCCAAATAACTTTCGCCCAGTGACCAACATCCCTATACTTGCCAAACTAATAGAGAAATGCGTACAAAACCAACTAAGCCAACACATCGCGAAATTCGCACTACTAGACGACTGCCAATCTGGATTCAGGACAGGACATAGCACAGAAACTGCGATCCTACATATTGTCGATGATGCACTACAGGCACTAGACCGTAATCAAACATGTCTACTTATCCTCCTAGACATATCATCAGCATTCGACACGGTAAATCATGAAAAATTACTGAACAGGCTTCATGACAGGATGGGAATATCTGGAATTGTACTAAAATGGTTTGAATCCTTCCTGCAGAATAGGACGCAAAGATTCCTGGTCAATCAAATTTTCTCACCAGCTTGCCCTAACTCAATTGGAGTCCCTCAAGGCTCAACATTATCACCATCACTGTTCAACCTTTACATCGAACCTCTCACGGAAATCCTTCGAAAATCTAATATTTCCTACCACATGTACGCGGATGATACCCAGATTTATATCAAGATCACAGCTAGGGAAGACATCATGAGAATGAATGAGACCTTAAAACTGACATTACAATGGCTATCGGTCAACCATCTGAAACTAAACGCACAAAAGACTGAATTCCTACTTATATCTCCACCAAAGAAACACACTGAAGTGAAGGAATGGTCTAATATGATAACAGCACTAAATTGCACCCCTACCCTAGTTGCCTCAGCGAAATCTCTAGGAATAACTCTAGATGAGAAACTAAACATGAAAGCCCATATCAACGCAATGGCTAAAAGCGCCAGATACCATCTGAACTACATCAGAAAAGTGAAACCATTCATATCCAAAGCAGACCTCAAACTAGCAGTTCAGTCCCTAGTCATCGCGAGGATCGAATATGGTTGCACAACGCTAGCAGGTCTACCAAAGCTGTCTTCAGCTCCTCTGAAAGCATGCCTCAATGCAGCCGCACGACTGATAACTGGATCAAGGAAATTTGACCATATATCGCCACATTTGAAGGCCCTAAACTGGCTACCGTACGAAGCCAGAATCCAGCTGAAAATGGCATGCATAACACACAAGGCGCTCCACCACAATACACCCAAATACCTTTATCGGAAAATTAAGCTATCTGGAGGTAACAGACCAGCCAGGAGCACAAATGAGCTAATGCTGAGACCTGCCATTTTCCGGAAGAAGAAAACTTACGACAGGGCCTTTTCAGGAGCAGCCCCTAGAATATGGAACTCACTTCCTTCAAACATTAGAAAGATTGAAGATACAGCATCCTTTAAGAGGGAAACTAAGATCTTCCTAATGAATAAATTCCTTCCATAGACGAGACACGCAAAGTCAGAATTCATGTTTATGGACTGGAGCTGAAACATACGCAAGAAATGGACAGTTAGGATGACTTATTACACTTTATATGTTACTATATACTAGAATCTGTGCTATACTATATGCTATTTACTCTTTGTAAAAACTGTTACTGATACTGTCGCTGTTGTATCATATATGTACCTACCTCATCATAATGTAGAAATGTACTGATATTTTCGCTTTGTGTATCAGATATGTACCTACCTCAGAATATAGTGAAAATCACGATAACAATGCAGGACTACAACTACCTCACGGAATGTGAAGCGCTCTGATACCCAAGGGTCTTGTTCGCGCTATACAAAACTCTTAATAAATAAATAATAAATAAATAAATAAATAAATAAATAAGTGGGCATACAGGGAGAGGGGCGGTAGCTGTCACTGACCATGTGTGTTTGTGTTTCATTCATGTTGCACATGAAAAACTCAAAACCTTTGATATTATTTCTTTGCTGCCTTTCGTGCAGAAATCGTTTGTGGGCTACGGAAACCGTTTGTCATTTTCCTGCATATTTCTTGATACTCTTTTCAAACACCCTGTGTTAATATTTTTTCTATTAATTTCACAACACTTGTTAATAATTTTCACGTGATAGGAAGTTTAATACAAGAAGGTTTCACGCCATAATGATGCTGCAAAACCAGACAGCAAGGCAACTCTATGAAACCTCACAATAGGGCACTTTATCAGCACAGCAGTGCATTGCATTATCACTGGACAGCAACACAACGCAGCAAAACACAGAAAAAGTAAAACTCATTTCAAGAGCACAAAACAACACATTACAACACAAAACACAGCACAATTAAGCAGTTTGGGATCCCAACGCGGGCGTATGTCGGCATATTGCATGGCCCGCTTGCTCATCCAATTACCTACAGTCCTGATAATGACCCATTAATTACCTAGCCGTGAAACACCATCAACATATATGGTAAACTGTATCGGGTTTTAATCATCCAATTAATCATTATATCTTGCGTTGGAGCTTTCATTTTGAATCAACATACGTGCCCCCATTGTTATGTTGTTATACTCACTGGAAAGTTCACTTCACTTTTCACCTTCTTAACACCTTTGTTCACCAAACACGTTGATATATCAAATTACTCTATATAACTATAAAGAGTGTGTTATTGTCTTTTCTTTTTGTGTAATTTGTTTTTGCTTTTGATACAAAAACTTTCTGAGTTATGGTTGTTTTGCCCTTTTTTATGTTTGGATTAACTGTTGCTATTGTCAATCGGGCCATTGTTATTCCTATGCTGTACAAAAATGAAGTCATTTGGATGTGTCGGAAGCATGTCCAGCGAAACTGCATTATGTGGTCGGGGGCGTCTTTTTATGGCAGCCCGCTCGTCAGGTGATTTGTTTTACAGAAACATATCTCAAATTTGAATGGTGGTTTGGTTTCCGTAAAACAAAAATGAAATGTATATGGCACGCCACAATATGTTTCCAAGTATGTGGGGGACAATGGTGCGTTTTCCTATTGGTGACTGTCTGTCATGCCGTTTTGGTTTTGCTTTCGTATGTTGTAACTTTATGCTGCCTTGTATTGTGTTATTTTGTTGACTGTTTGTGGATGCAAATTTAGGTGGAAATTGTTCCTGCCCACATGACTGGAGCATTGTCAATGAAATTGCAATGGTAGTCATTGGTTACCCCTTAATGGTTACCCCCTTAGGATGGTTTTTGTTGTTGTTGAGAAACAACCCCCCCATTTTTGACAATTTTCTTCCATTGCATGATAAGCATTTCTGCTTATTCCGGGTTATGCCTGCCCCGTATATTAATGCAAACAGGAAAACAACACTGATAGAATTCCCAGGTGAAATATGGTGTTCAGTAGACGGCCCTGTGACAGGCGAACTGCCAGATGAACTTAGACTTCATAGTTGGAGGCCCCACCTCTTAATACGGCAGGGAAACCGAACGGTGCACACAACAGGACATATGCTCATTTATGTTAGATGTCTAATTACGTTCATCTCTAAATTGCCTCTATTGCCATCCTTGTCATGTCTTTTGTATTGCTCTGCACAATAACCAGTCCATAGCGACCTCAGAACAAAGAAGAGCACCGTAATATATATATTGTATATTGCGATTTTATGTTAGGTTTCTTTATTTAGAGAAAACATTCTTCTCTGAATGAATACATCCGTTTCCAAGAGACAAATGATGTGACGTGAAACAGGAATGATTATGTATTTTTTACCGTGCCGCAAATAGTCTCTGGGCTATTAAATTACGAGTATAGCGTTTTAACATTCAACGCACGATTTCCCATGTTAAGTGCTCAAAATATCAATGGCAAATTATATGACCTTTGAAAAGCAGACACTAGCTGTGCTAAACATCTCCATTAAAACTGAGTAGAGCTCAAGGAAAAAATAACACAATTTCCCAACAAGCTCATCAGTTCCTTCGAACAAAAGATAACTAATAGTATGCACAAGAAAACAACTACTCATAACAAGAGTAATATTCGTTCGTTTCTTTACCTAACCACTTCCATTATTAGTTTGCCTTGTGGATGCTCTTGTCGAGCTCTTCAAAGGTAATGAGAGAACATTGCTTTGTTTAATTTACAATTAGGCCTAAGCTAGAGAAATAAAAGAGGCAGAACGGCCACTAGTCTTCTACATGCGACAGAGAAAGCATACCAGATTCTAGAATGCGACCAGCGGTGCCAGTGAAAAGCGATGAATGGCAATGTGGCACCCCGAGTTTCTTTTTTTTAGTTCAAGAAAGTTTATTAGTCATAATATAAGGTAATAATACAAAATGCAGTAAGATAAGCATGAGAAAGAAATATAGGGAGGAAGGGAAGAGGGGAGGGTAAGCGTAAAGGAAAATCATTATGCAATAGGAGGATGAATAATAAACAATGAACTCATTCTATGTATTAAGGAGTAATAAGAAGAGTGTAATCAAATAAATAAAACAGCAAATGTAAATAGGGTTGTGCAGGTAAATATGCTAACATAGAGAGTGGAATGAAAAAGGGGAATCAAGGGGGTTTGGAAACTTCCTGTTGGGCAGGTTGTGGACGAAAAGAACGGGTTGTACAATTATCCAAATACAACATAACAGGAAGCCACAATTCTGCACGTTTAGCCACCAACTGGGCGGGAAATACAATAGCAGTGTCAAGCCTGTGATTGTGACAAACATTATACCACCATGCTTGGAAAGTAATAGTGGAGGAAGATTTCCAATTAATAGTAATTTGTTGAAAGGCAACTGCTAATAATAAATCAGCAATACGAACAGTAGAATCAATAGCATCCCAGCAAGGTGAAAGACTTCCCAAGAAAACATGGGTAGGGGAAAAGGGAATACAAGTGTGAAAAATAACATTAATTTGTGCCCAAACCTGTAACCAAAAAGCATGTACATTTTTGCAAAGAAATAGCATGTGAAAAAGGTTAGCATTGGGTAAGGTGCAAGACCAACAGGAATCTGGAGTGACAGGAAAACGCTTGTGAAGAGTAGTAGGTGTGTGAAGTAATCTATTGTAAATGAAGAACAAAGATTGTGTCAAGGACGCCGCTCTAGAAGTTTTACGAATTTTTATCCAAACCTTGTCCCATATCGATATCGGCCATGAAGTAGAAAAATCATTCTCCCATTGTTCCTCCACCTTTGATTTGGGTCTAGGAAGTGTGTGCACATTTAGATGCTTGTAGATAGCAGAAGCTTTAGGGGTAACTTGCAAAATAGAGTGAAGAGGAAGGGCAGGGTTAGGTGGAGTAGGGATTGAGGACGTTTGCAAAAGATTCGTATAAACCTCCATAACTGTTGTTTTGAGAAGAGGATACTTGGAAACAAATGAGGAAGGTAAATCAAAAGTAGAACTTAGGGCAGAGAAAGGTAAGAATACGGAATGGGAGAAGAGCTGCGATATCCAAAGCAATCCCTTGGATCTCCAAGATTTCCAGTAAAATGGTTTAGAAGTGGAGAAGTGTGGCTCAATGGTTAGAGCGGCAGACCCTGATGTAGAGGTCTAGCCCGGGACCAGGGTTCAATTCCCTGCCTCGGCGGGTCTTGGGCTCAAAAATTCCACGGCCTGATAATTCTTGTCTCGGTGCCTATTCTAATCATAGAGTCCCACTCTGCAACTCTGGGCAATAGCTTTCTTAATCTCCACAACGGCCCCCACAACGCTAAGGATGCCTGGCCTTCACCCTGGGGGTGCCCAGGAGTGGACGCCTCACAGGGAAAGCCAGGATGGGTTCCACAGCGGTATTCGTACAAGCGCCTTGAGACCCTTGCGGGTGGGTAGTGCGCTATACAAGTATTCAATTTACAATTTTACCTCGAATTAGAAGAGATTTATTGTGCCAAATGGGGGAGGAAAGAAAGTCAGCAACTGTCGTAGGGGGAGGAGGATTAGAAGATAAGAGGAGTTTGACAGTGTATTTATGAATTAGAGTAGGAATCAAGGAAGGCTTGCGGGAGAAAGAGAGATATTCAGCAAAAGAGAAATGGGAAAGAAAGAGACATTCAACTTTAGTCCATAAAGGGCAGGGGGAATCAGGGTCCTGTAACCAAAAGGAAGCTTGACGTAACAGAAAGGCTTTGTGATTTCTTGGAGAATCAGGAAAATTAACTCCTCCTTCAGAGGCTGGGCGAATAAGTCTAGCAAGGGTCATTCTGGGTTTTTTATTGTGCCACAAAAAGGAGGATAAAATTGAATTGATTTTCTTTAAGAATTTTACGGGAACAGAGACTGGGATATTAGAGAGTGTATACAAAACAATGGGGGATAACATCATCTTGATAGTGTCCAAGCGACCCCACCAGGACAAATAAAGGGGATGCCACCTGGTTGTGAGGTCGGATAATTTCTGAGTGCATTTAGAGAGACACAGAGAAATAGTGTCAGGAATGGACGGGGTGATATGCAAACCCAAGTATTTAATGCGGGAAGGGCTCCAAGTAAAGTTAGAGGCACTAAAGTCAGAATTAAAAGTAAATTTTGTAAGTGGGAGGATCTCGCATTTATCATTATTAAGTGTGTAACCAGAAATTAAGGAGTATTGCCGAACTTCCTCCAGGAAAGCAGGAATGGAAACTATTAGGTTTGAGATGAAGAGTAACATATCATCTGCGTAAGAAGCAAGTTTGATGGAAGTTTCCATAGTCTGAAAACCGTGGATATCAGGGTTTTGGCGTAGCTTGGACAAGAAAGGTTCTAGGGCAAGGTTAAAAAGAAAAGGGGAGAGAGGGCAACCCTGTCGAACTCCTCTGCCAAGCTCAAAATAGGGGGAGATCTGACCATTAGCATAAACTGCAGCTCTTGGGCGAGAATAGAGTAGTGAAATTAGAGAGATAAAGTTAGGGCCAAATCCGAACCAACCAAGAGTATGAAAGAGGTAAGTCCATTCAACCCTGTCAAAAGCCTTCTCGGCATCTAGAGCAATTGCTGCTAGGGAATGTTGGAGATGGGAGGATTTTGATAAAATATTAAATAAAAGCCTAGTATTATCCATGATGTAACGACCTTTAACAAAGCCAGACTGCTCCTCACCTAAGAGGTCGGGGAGTAGGTGATCTAATCTTATAGCCAAAGATTTAGCGAAAATTTTATAATCTATATTAACAAGAGAAATGGGCCTGTAGTTTTTACAATATTGCACATCTTTTCCGGGTTTAGGTATTAAACAAATGTGTGCATCTGAAAAAGTCCCTGAAGAGGCACCTGACTGAACAAAGGAGTGAAGGAGAGAGTATAGCTTCGGAATTAGTATTTTGGAGAAGTGAAGGTAAAATTCAACAGTAAAACCGTCTAGGCCAGGAGCTTTGTTGAGTTTAAGATGCTGAAGTTCAATGAGCAACTCCTTTTGTGAAATATCAGTCTCTAAAGAGGAAAGATAAAGAGGGAAGTGTGCTGGCTTCTGAATAGTAGAGAAGAAATGTGTAAGAGAGTGTGGAGAAGGTTGGGTATCAGAGGTGTATAAGGTCTCATAAAAGCGGGAAAATGTAGCAAGAATATCGGCATCTTTGTGCTGCAAATGCGCATTGGTGTCATAAACAGATTCAATATTCATTTTGTTATGCTTGACCTTTAGGTAATTAGCAAGGATTTTCCCAGCTTTATTCCTACCCCCATAAAATTTAGCACTCGACTTAAGTAAATATAAGGAGGCATCTTCAGTAGATTTTTCATTAAACTTGAGTTTGGCAGCAACCAGAGTTGTCAAACTATCTTTGGAATGCGAAGTATAATAGGCGTGTTCCAATCGTTTAATGTCAAGAAGGAGACTTTTAGTAGAGTGACGAGCAGATCTGCGCTTCTTAGCAACATAGTTGATAATGAAGTCACGTGCAGCTGCTTTAAAAGTATCCCAAACAATATGTTTGGAGATGGGCGGAATATCGTTCAAAAGAAAAAATTCATCAAAGAATGTAGTGAAAGAAGTGGAAAATTTGGGATCTAAAAGGAGGGCATTATTAAAACTCCATCTTCTGGGTCCATCAAGTTTAGGGAGCACATCAAGACTAATCATAACAGGGGCGTGATCCGAAAGTAGAATCGGACTAATATCCGCAGAGTGAAGTGTTTGAGCAAGATCATGGGAAACAAAAATGTAATCAATCCGTGGCTGTGAATGATGGCAAGCTGAATAAAAGGTGTACTCCTGTAGAGTCGGGTTACAAAGTCGCCAGGAGTCAACAAGCTTGTGCTGAGAGATAGCTTGGGCAAAAAATGTGTGTGGTTTAGTGGGGATATAGGTAGCATCAGATTTTCTATCAACAAATGGATATAGGGGTTGATTACAATCCCCTGCAAGGATGAAGTTATCATCCATAAATTGAGTAATGCGTGGTGAAAATTCCGCCCAAAAAAGGGGTTCACCAGTGGTTGGACCATAAACATTGAGGAGGGAGATTGGAACACCTCTAAGCGATAGTTTAACATGCGTCCATCTGCCATTGGTATCAGATTCTTGGGAAATACCTGTCAAAGGGAGAGACCTACGACATAAAATTGCAACACCATTGCGTTTACCATCACCTTGTGAGTAAAAGACTTCACCCACTCAACCTCTTTTAAGCTTGGCAGATTCTATGTCAGAAAGGTGAGTTTCTTGAAGAAACGGAATATCAACATTCAATTTGGCTAAGTGTGATAAAATGCGTTGACGCATAATTGGGGAATTAATACCCTTAACATTCCATGAAGTTATATTTAGTGACATAGCATGCACAATAAAATAGCAAGTTCATAACAAATGCAAGAGTATTGTTTAAAAAATAGGTTATAAAATATAACATATAGCAGAATGACAGAAAAAGCAATGTAGGAAGAGAGGGAAAGGGGAGGAAAAGATAGAATGGAGACTAAGAAAGAAAAATATAGAAAGAGTACATCAGAGAGAGAATTGGAGCAATAGCTGATGGTAAGTGATGTGAGAGATAGCAAGAAACACAGGAAGAGTAATGAAAATGGAGGGATAGTATGAAGAGAACTACAACCTGTAAAGGAAGAGGTTATAACTTTCACATGAACAAGGGAGCTCAGACAGAAACGGAAGGGTAAGGAAAAAAGGCAATAAAAGAACAAATAGGAGAAAGGGGAAAACATACCTACAAAAGGAGAAGACAAAAATGGAGTCGGGGGGGCAGGAGCCACCGAGACAAGGCAGCAGCATTGTGCGTGGCCAAGCAGAAAGCCAGGGAGATATCATCAGACGGAGAAGAGAACCTGTGGAAGCAAAATGAGGAAATAAAAAAACAATTACACATTGGGAACATAAAGAAGGAAAGTAAATAACAACAATATGAAAAGGAGAGTAAAATCACCAGAGGAGCAAACGGGGGAGAAAGACAAACATGGTCAAAACAAGAACATGAGCATGACAAAGCAATCAGAAGAAGTTAATCAGCCAGGATGAGATGAAGAAGGCCCAGAAGAGTCCATAGCAGTGGTTTTGTGCGCATTGATGAGAGTGAGAGTGAGAGATTGAAAGAGTTCCTGTTTAAATAAGTATGTGTTTCTATAAGTTATTGTTTAAGAGAGTAAGTATGTGTAAGTTTCCTTAGAAGTAATGTGCTAGTGTGTGTATAGCTGTATATGCAAATAAATGGATATTCAATAGTTTATTTGCATGTGTGAGTATGTGTTTGAGTAACTTTTGGATGACTGTCAGTGTGTAACAGGATGTATATGTGTATCACTACATATGATGAGTGAGGATACATATGAGTGACTATATAGAACTGTTGCTGAATGAGTGGATGTGTCTATAGATGGTGGAATTACTGAATTGGTTGTTGTAACTGGTATGGGTATCTCAATTTTTTTGAAAATGTTAGTTTCTATTTTTGAATATGTGTTTTAAGGGTTACATTACACTGAAAGGAGGTCTGTCACTCTGTCACAAGGATGGTGTCATCAGTGATGTCATGAGTGATGTCACTGCCCATGTCATGAGTGATGTAATATGTGACATCATCAGCAGTGCATTGCAGGCGCGCAAGTTATAGTGAGTCCAACTAACTATAACGTGGGAATTTCAATAGTTTTATGTCAGTAAAATTTCCAGCTAACTATAACTGGTGTGAAACCTATGTTTTTTCAGTGAATATATATATATATATATATATATATATATATATATATATATATATTTTGATAAAAACAATGCAAATTAATTAAATGGGGACAACAGCCATTGGAGGCTTGAAAAGCTATTGGAAGCTAGAAAAAGATGTCGGTCAGAGAACCACAAGCACCAGAATGCATTCCGAAATTAAGCGGACGCCCATTAGGGGGCGAATAAAAGACAATGCTTGTCATAACTCACTTGATTGGTTCTCTTACCCGGCACGGATGTCCCCATCGGCGCACCTCTGAAGAAGGTCAATGGTGACCGAAATATATTAGGACTGCCGCATTTGAATAAAATAATACATAAGGACTGAAGTTGCTGGAGTGTTGCTTCTCTCCTCGGTGAAGGAGGGGTTTGTTGATGTAATTACGGCGTGGTTCTGCCGAAAGCATGCACCGCCAGTGAGTGTGCCGGTCCCCGCCCGAAAGCGAACCTGTGTGATGAACGTGGAAACGAAGGGCGGCGGCACTGCCGAAGACTAACCTCGGCATGGTTCTTTGTCAGCTTCAAAAGCGGGCTGACTATGAGACGCAACGGACCTTTTGATAAAAACAATGCAAATTAATTAAATGGGGACAACAGCCATTGGAGGCTTGAAAAGCTATTGGAAGCTAGAAAAAGATGTCGGTCAGAGAACCACAAGCACCAGAATGCATTCCGAATTTAAGCGGACGCCCATTAGGGGGCGAATAAAAGACAATGCTTGTCATAACTCACTTGATTGGTTCTCTTACCCGGCACGGATGTCCCCATCGGCGCACCTCTGAAGAAGGTCAATGGTGACCGAAATATATTAGGACTGCCGCATTTGAATAAAATAATACATAAGGACTGAAGTTGCTGGAGTGTTGCTTCTCTCCTCGGTGAAGGAGGGGTTTGTTGATGTAATTACGGCGTGGTTCTGCCGAAAGCATGCACCGCCAGTGAGTGTGCCGGTCCCCGCCCGAAAGCGAACCTGTGTGATGAACGTGGAAACGAAGGGCGGCGGCACTGCCGAAGACTAACCTCGGCATGGTTCTTTGTCAGCTTCAAAAGCGGGCTGACTATGAGACGCAACGGACCTTTTGATAAAAACAATGCAAATTAATTAAATGGGGACAACAGCCATTGGAGGCTTGAAAAGCTATTGGAAGCTAGAAAAAGATGTCGGTCAGAGAACCACAAGCACCAGAATGCATTCCGAAATTAAGCGGACGCCCATTAGGGGGCGAATAAAAGACAATGCTTGTCATAACTCACTTGATTGGTTCTCTTACCCGGCACGGATGTCCCCATCGGCGCACCTCTGAAGAAGGTCAATGGTGACCGAAATATATTAGGACTGCCGCATTTGAATAAAATAATACATAAGGACTGAAGTTGCTGGAGTGTTGCTTCTCTCCTCGGTGAAGGAGGGGTTTGTTGATATATATATATATATATATATATATATATATATATATATATATATATATATATATATATATATATATATATATACATATCCAATAAACATATCCTTGTTTATCTTAAAACAGCTATCAACTTTTTTCCTTTCGGTATGTATTTATATTGTTGGGGACTATATCTATGTTATTATTGGTTTGTAGGCTACTTTTATCCCTACAATCCCAGACCCATTTCAAATGGCCCCATTTGATTCAGCTTATTTGGAATCTCTGACACTCTGAGGGCATGCTCTGCCTCTTCCATGGCAATCCTGGCCATCCGTTCCAAGTATTTCAGGAAGGCCGACATAAGTGTGTCTCAATTATTATGCGGCATTACCGATCTCTGTATGACTTCCTGAGACTACTGTTATCGTGTGGCATCATCATGCCATGGAAGGTGCTGCGTATCTGACTTTTAAATCTATGGCTGTCCGTGGGTGCCTTACAGTGATTATGAGTTGCCTTTTGGGATTACAGGCCACTCTGGCCAGCACACCCTATTATAGGATTAGGTACCTATGTCGACCTCTTGACCTTGTTTAAGTTGGCGGAGTCTTTATGTCGTTTGATGAGAGTTTCTATATTTTAAACAGCAATCTGGTTCTTTTGATATATGTTCTGACAGGATAAAATGGAATGATATCAATTCAAAGGTATGCCCTTCACCCTGTCTTGGGGAAAAAGCATTCAGTTTCTCAAGGAACTGTAACTTGTGTCATGCCCTAACCTTGACCTTTGGAGCATTAGCATAATAATATTGTCCTTTTATTAGAGTCTCTTTATATCTTTCTAAAGTGGGCGCACAGATTAGATTTTTCTTCCTTAATGTCATTCCTGTGATAATTTGAGACGTAGTCTGCGTCCACCAATCTTTATGACGTATAATTAGTGCATCTCTGTCGGTGCTTTGTGAACTGCCCCCACTCCATTATACATGGTGCAGGATTGGAATGAGGACTGGTTCATACCTTTAAGGTATCTGCACTTTCTGAATTAATCTCTATTTTGTGTGTGAAAACATGGTAATTTGTTTAATCTTATCTCTCCACATGTTTAACTCTGTCTTATTGTGTTTAATACACTTTATAAAGACCCTTTTAGTGGATCAGTTGACTATGCAGTCTATCCAATTGCCCGCCTCTATCTATAATTGAGGGCAAATTCTTGTCCTCATCTAACAGCAGATTTACCTTAATATCAGGTATTTACCTTATTCTTCATAATGGTCTCTAAAAAAGCTTTTAAACCACCAATCACAGCGTGATATCAGGTACGGAGAAAGGTACCTCGTACGACGTCTGATAGTTGCTTTGGTTGATAATCTAGGATCACTATCACTATTCACATAGAAAAACCTGTAGGTTTTGGTATATGTTCTTCCCTTGTGGGACTCGCTTGATATTCAGGGGAGGTGTCATCTACCTATACTGTTTCTTACTTGTTTTCTGTACACCATATCTACTTTTATCCTTTATTAGTATGGAGTCAAGGTATATTTATTTACAATAAATACATGATTTTATGTTATATTTTCAGAGTCTGCATCTGGAGTCTCCCCACTCCTTTCACCCTTTATTGATTGCTGTTAGCGCTCTGAGGAAGGTGTGACCAAAAGAGGAGTCAAAACCAAAACACGCATCGCCGCATTAAGAGACAACAGACACATCTGTTGACAACTATATTCAAGTGACATATTGTATAGGATATCTGTCAATCTTGTTTCTATTGAGCTTTAGGCAACATATATGCATGCAAAACAATTGAATCTCAAAATCTTGTTTTTTCTCCCATTTTCTGTATATTTATCAGTGCATTCTACTGGATTTCGATTGTTGGATTTACTGTTGTCTCATGTACATGTAGGTTGGTGTGTAGGTTGGTGTGATGAGTGAGTATCTTGTTTGAATGAATGGGTATGGGTGTTTTGTCAGTGTGCTTATCAGTGTGGTAGCTCCATGATGCTTAAATATATGACATTGTTTCACTGTGTGACCTATGTCAATTTCATTATTGTATGCATTTGATTTATATACACACAGATATCGTCATATGATGATTATTATAAATAAATTATATTTGTGATAAAAATGTGGGATTAGGTTAGTTATTACTTTATGTTTATCAGTTTAAATTATGATAGAAAATCTTTAATTCACACCTTGACTCCATAATGACTTAAGCTTTCATGAAATAGGGTGAGATATTACGCCTATTCAAACTCTGTTCAGGTAGTGGGTTTTAGTTTTTTGTTATGCAATTTAGGGAAGAAGCACAGATACTGGGATCCTGATTAACAGGATCCCAAAGAGACTAGTCAGTAATAATGACACCAGCAAAAAGTGGGGGTGACCCTGAAAGCAGATCCTACTTTCTGACAAACACATCATATGGCTCACTTGGCAAAAATAGATGTGTGAGGCTCAGTAGCTTAATAGAGGTGTTCAGATATTTACTGTGTTCCAACTGTCGATTGCTTTGAAGATCTGACCATAGTAGAGCTGACTATAACTCTCAATTTAGGGAATCATGAGCACCAGTTTATCACTGCTGCCCTTCAGGCTAGATCTTGCTTGGTAAGGCTAAATTCTAGGCACATTTGTGCTGGGGATGAGATTTGTGGTAAATTGAATATTTGCCTAAATGTGTTGATCTGTATTTTATCTACTAGTTCCGTATCCTGCCCTCCCATGGCCAACCTTGCACAGGTGAATGTTAGCAGTAGCTTTGCGGCAATTATCATTAAAAGAGGCTGAAATGAAGGCCCATTCAGTTTTTTTTTTTACCAGAATGATAAAGGCGTGGATTGGAACAGTAACCTTTTTCTTGATATATTATTTTGTTGCATGAAGGTGCCTATTGTATCCAGGTACAGGGCCAAATATTTATAGTTAGTTACTGATTTAAGCTGATTGTCATTTAGTAGGAATCTTGCAGCATGATTGGTATGAGTGCAGAGTGACAATATTTTGGTTTTGACACATTTAGCGATTTTTGTAGACCCACTTTTGTTTTGCTGAATAGTACAATATCTACGATATCTTCTGCATATGATAAATAGGTTAGATGAAGGAAACCCAGGCAGGGAGGATGAGTTTTGCCTGATCCAAGGCAGATTAAATATCTGCCATGAAGAGATTAAAAAGGTGGGGTGTTAACAAGCACCCCTATTTTAGGCCTAGATATGTTGCCATTCTTCTAGAAAATCTGTAGCCATCCCCAATTTTTATTTGTATCCAGGTGTCCAAGTACAGTAATTGTATCACTCTTAGCAGGGTGTGTGGTAGGCCCCTCTTTTCTAATTTGTACAACAACAGTTGCGGTTTTATGAGATTTATGAAACCAAGGTGTTATTTGTTTTTATATTGCCTTTGCATGAGCTGCTGTCTTAGCTTAAAGATAAATCCTTATGGAGCTTGGATTGTAGAGAAGTGTGGCTCAATGGTTAAAGCGGCAGACCCTGATGCAGTAGTCTGGCTGGGACCAGGTTTCAATTCCCGCCTTGGCGGGTCTTGGGCTCAATTGCCTCTTACCTGATAATTCTCGCTTCGGTGCCACTCTGCACCTCTGGGCAATAGCTTGCTTAATCTCTACAATTGCCCCAACAACGCTGAGGATGCCTGACTTCACCTTGGGGGTGCCCAGGAGTGGGCTCCTCACAGGGAAAGGCCAGAAAGGATTCCCTGGCGGTATTCGTACAAACGCTGAGATGCCTACGGGTAGCCGTGCACTATACAAGTGCGTAATCATTTCATTTCATTTCATTGTTGATTGTAGCAGGATGATCACACGCATAGAAAACGTGGTCTGCCTGGTGGAACTTGTGGCAGCACAGTTACTGGATTGAGTTTCACAATCACTTAAAGCGGGGTTTCGAATGCTGTGCTTTACTATTAGGTGCATACTAATGTAGTTTTGTGGATTGAATGCTTAACCAGATATGGCATGCCAATGCAATCACAGCTAACACTCTGTTTCATCCAAAGATGCTACATATTATTCTAAACCACATTTGGATCACACTGGGGCATATTCCCAGGGTGATATCGCCATGTCAGCAGCATTTTTCTGCCACTAATGCGGCACAATTTTTATCGTCGTATTCTCAAGTTGTCGCTAACAGCTGTTAACGATAGTTTTTTGGCAAAAATGTCAGTTAAAAAGATCACTTCTTCTGTTAGCATTAATTATATGCAGGAGAGGAGTTCCCATGCAAAAACGGCCACAAAGCCAAGTACTTCAAATTCGGAAGGGAATCCTTGAAGTCCTGAAGCCTAAAAAGACTATCTCCAAAGGAAGTTAGAGCAAGTTACTTAAGACCAGAAAATAGCTGGTCTTAAAAATGGGGATTACACTTGGGGCCTCATCCCACCCTGGGGTGCAATGAGGTCTACAATGGTATTGGAGAATAGGGGCCATGGCCGCCACATGAGGGTGCCACAGAGCATGTGCTTGGGCTTGGTCAGGATCTGGGGGTTGAAGTGGTCCATGGTCACCCTTGGGTCATTAGAGTACGTGGTCAGTCGGAGTGTGATTCTGTAGTTGATGGCAATGCCTCTTGCTTGATGGCCGGGGTGCTCCTTGCAGGTGATGCTGCAGCAGTCAGTGATGGCGATGTCCGGTCCGGAGTAGAGGTTGGTCCTGGCAGGCGAGGTGGTGTCCGGGGTTGATGGCAAGGAGGGTACCGGCGTTGTAGCGGTGGAGTGTCCAAGAGGAAGGCTTCTTGGTGCTGAACAGGATCCAGGGGCAGACAGAAGCAAAAGGCATAGCTTACGGTTTGCTTTTGGCACAGGAGATAACCTTTGCAACACAGGCAGTATATCGTTAACATCACAACTTCGACAATGCAGGTACCTTCACATCGCATTTGATTACAACGCTTGGGGAGGTCAGTAATGGGGTAATTCAAAGTTTGTTGGGTGAGTATGGGTTTCAGATGTGAAATATGAAAATCGGGGTGTGTTTTGGGGTAAAATATGAAAATTGGGATGCGTGTTGGGGTAAAATATGAAAATTGGGGTGTACATTTGGGTCAAATTTAATTTTTGGGTGTGTTATGGGGGCTCAAAAAGGAATTCAAGGGTTCACATTGGGTTTAGGGTGCAAAGGTTAGTTTTGGCTTGCACTTACTGAAGTGGGAATAGTGATAATAATGTCTCTGCTATGCCTAGTATTAATATGCATTGGAATGGAATGCGGAGTTATGGCATGCATTGCAACCAAGTATGTGCTTTAGGCTCACAAGTGATATGCCCGTGGTGCATGGGCACGCAGCGGGCACCATTGAGAAGTGCTGCGCGGGGGCTGGACAGCTGTGAGGTGTTAAATGCTGTAAAGAACACTGGATGTGGAGTGGATGCGAGGATGTGTGCGTGGATAAGGGTTGTAAAATTGTAATGAGGGAGGTTTCACCTCAAAGCCGGGTCCTGTGTCTTCATTGCTCCGGCTCTACTGCGTCTGGGACAGGAAGAAGGCAGACAGGCTCCCTCCCCTGAGCAAATATCAATGCTGTGATGCATTGGTGGGATTGGTAATTGACAAGGGGACAAGGCATGTAGCCAGGAGCTGGAGGGGTGGGCATGTTCTCCATGCAGGCTGTTATGCAGCCTGCATTATGAACAGGGAAGTGCGCATGACTGCTTTGGGCAGCCTGAGTGGGCCGACCAAACAATCATTGCGCACTTTAGTGGGCATGCCAATCCCCCCATGCCATGCCCCTTGCTTGGAGCAGTCCTACCCACCCTCCCACCAGCAAAGGAAACATAGCACGGTTACATCAGTAAGTTATCATCATGTGATGATTGTTCCTCCTCTGCACTGCTTGAAAGCAGTGGGGTGACGCTCTTCTGCCATAACGGATGAGCGTCACTGGGGGTACGTCACCTACATGTGCTAGACCTGGGCGACTCGACCCCCAGGCGTCCTGTGCTACGCATCCTACCTGGACATTGACATTATGGTGAAATCTGATGCACTCTCTCCAAATCTGTGACTCAGGCAGCAGGAGCCTTAGCCAGGTCGGATTTCACAATCCTGGATACAGCAGTCCACTGGGGAACCTACTGATATAGTTGATGCAGCAGGACCCCCTTAGGCATGAAGTTGCAGCGCTCCCACCACACAAGTTTGGTACAGCCCAGGGCTTCACCCTCCACCTTGTCCGGCCAGCCCAACATCATCCGGCCTGTGATGCAGAGAGGCGTCACCTGCCATTGGTAATCCCTTCCTTGCTCCCAGGTGTAGTGTTGGATCATAGTATGCAATGCAGACTTCCCTATGATGGGGCGCAGGACCGCCTCTACTATTAACAGCTACAAGATGCACAAGGCGGTCTTCTCACACAGGTCAGCAATATGTCTCCATGTGACCTGCCAGACTTTACCACCAGGTACGCCTCAATGTCTACCGCTGCGGCTCATTGACTCCACGGGTCCTCCGCATCCCACTCCAGGCTCCAGATGGAAGTCTAGCGAGGCATCCACGTTCCAGACGCAGGTCCAGCGAGGCATACAGGCTCTCATCATGGTCATCCTGGATGTTGGATGGCTTGCAGGGGTTGTTGATGTGTGCAGCACTTGGCACAGGCTGCTCCATTCTGCATTTCTTTGGTTTTTATACCTATTTTCTATTGGATGTTGACTGATAGGCTATTTTTTGCAAAAAAGCTCATGTTGGGCTGGCTAACATAAGTATTTTATCCGCTAATGGACCTATCTGTAGTTTTCGCCCGCTAACGCCGTTTTTCTATCGCCTTCTTACTGATGTTTGCAGCAGTTTTCAACTCCGTTCCTTGAAACTATCGCCTGTTAGAGGCGTTTTGTGAATACGCTGCTAACATGGCGATAATTTCACGCGGTAAACAGCGATAAGAAAGCTCACACTAACTGAGGGCTGCTGGGGCATCATTGCAATCTTGCGCAAAATCAAGCACTACCTGTCTGTGAAAGCTCAAAAACAAACTGTCGTAGCTCTGATAACATCCCGGCTCGATTATTGCAATGCCCTATATGCCGGGGCCAATAAAGGTCTGTTGCAAGGTCTTCAATCGGTGCAAAATGCAGCAGCAAAGTTTGTTCTGGACCTTCTGAAAAGGTCATCAGCGACCGCCGCCAGGAAATCTTTGCACTGGCTTCCTATTGACGCCAGGATTTCATTCAACCCTTTCCATGCCCATGACGAGCTCAGCTCGTCATGATGCACGGTTGAGCTGTGCTGGTGACGAGCTGAGCTCGTCATGAAAGAATGGAAATAATCAAAAGTCAGCACAGGAGGGGAAAACACCTAGCAGCCAAGGTGTTAAAGTGTTATGCCTGGTGTTTGGTGCCTTAACCTCTTGGCTGCTATGGCTTTTCCCCTCCTGTGCTGACTATTGATGATTCCCTTTATTCATGACGAGCTCAGCTCGTCATCAGCACAGCTCAACCGTGCCTCATGACGAGCTGAGCTCGTCATGAGCATTGAAGGGGTTAAACAGGAAAGAGACAGAAGGCATAAAAGATCTCCTCATCCCTTATTCTCCTGCTAGTAACCTTCGTTCCTCGACGGAATTGCTCCTTACCGTGCCTCGAGTGCGAAGAGCTAAATGGGGAGGCAGAGCCTTATCCAACCTGGCTCCAAGATGGTGGAACACTGTTCCCTTAGAGATTAGGATCTCACCCTCAACACAGTCATTCAGGAAAGCTTTAAAAACATGGCTTTTTGGTAAAGCATACCCTTAGCTTTTGGTTCTGCCTTTTCTTTTCTGATTTCCTTTGTAGGCGCCTTGATGCCTCCGGGCAAAGTTGCGCGTTTATAAGTCTAATTTCAATTCAATTCAATTCAGTTGTTGAGAATATCCCCCACTAGGCTTTTATGCTATCTAAAAAAGTGAACTTTTGGGCAGTAGCCATCATTTCTGTGAATGTACTCTGTAACAATAAATAGTAAGGCCAATTCTGTGAATCCGTTTTCGTTTCAGTACAGAACACTGCTGTTAGATATTTCCATTCATATTGGAAATGCCACCTCACAAATTCAGATTTTATTTGCAACGTGATATTTAATTCACACGATATAGGACTTTGTAATGCTCTAATTGCTCTAGGTGTGTTTTGGTGAAAAATGTTATTTTTACAGTTATGTTCCTATTTCCCTGTCTTATGAATGATACATGTAATATAACATTTACGAACTGCAGTGTCAATCAACTGCATACTTTATTATTGCCCAGGATTCGGAAAGTAATACCATATCTCATTTGTTCATGTATCATAAAAGGTTACAGATGTGATTGCCTCCTGGAGGGGGAATTCAAAGAACAAATATAAAAAATGCAAATGTTGGTTACGAATAATTTAGAAACAGGTCACATAACGTGGCAGTTACTGACAAGACTACAGTATTTCCAGGTTTCCTGAAAGTAGAGCTGTTAAGGAGCTGATTTCACAAGCGCTGCTTTCTCTACAAATACACCCTTTGAGCTTTCTACAAAAATGTTCATGTAGCGCACAAATGCACATTTATGAGAGGGTGTTTATTGAGCTTATGGCAGAACACAGCCAGAAAAGAAAAGTGCACAGCAACTGTGTCTCTCCAATTAGGCATTTTCAGTGGCACGTAATCCCTGATTCAGTCGATAATGTGAATTTCATTGGAAAACTGCAACACACCTTTTTTCCCAAGACATTTCACCTACTAAAAGCAAGAAACAAATGGAGGTGAAAAAGTACCCAGTAGCATAATATGATTTGGCTGGTATCTGTCGCAGTGCTTTTGGTATCTCTGGGTGCAGGAATGCAGATATCGGAGTCTTGCAACACTAGGGGCCCCATTAGGATAGCGTGCAGAAAATCACCCTGACCTCCATGGATGTGGAAAACAACCGCCCGCCGGGACCGCGGATAAACCGGCGATCAAATTAGGATCAACCGCCAAAAAAGACCGACCGCAGTGGTAGCGGGCTAACAGAAACTGCCCGACGTGGGTGGTGATGTCTAAAAACCAACCGCTGCAGTCAGAAAAGCAGCGGAAAAGCAGCGGAAAAGCTACAACCCGCTGCAAGCAAAGCGGAGACATCGCACGGGAAATTAGGTTATCCCCGATGGTCCCGTGGTACGAACCGCTGTTTCCGACCGCCGCGGTCGCACACTGGAGTTAATGTGAGCGACCGCGCAAGAGCTGCGGCAGACCCACCACTACGGACGGTACATGAAAAACATGGCGGGCAATGCCAAAACACCGCAACGATGCCAAACTTAGCACATATCAAAGTAGCCATGCCCTTCAAATACACAAAACACATACCAATGAAAAAAACGAATGCCCAAAAAAACATACAATTCCCAGGACAACACCCACAACACACCTCACAGCAAAATCCCATTTGGACACACCCACACAGCTGAGTATAAAACCAGCCCCTTTACTGACCACAATCCTTTGCAACTCTCCGGAAGAGAAGGCCATACACCACATCTGACAGGAGAGGCAAAAGAACACAGCACACACACTACCACCACCCACACTACCACCATCACTACCACCATCACACCAGCACCAACAATCCCCCAGCACACAACACACCTCACACATCACCACACCCACCACACACACCCCTGCACCCACAAACACTTCAAACACCACGCACCATGGAGAGTGAGTTGACAGTCATGGTAAATGAGATAGTGAGAGTGGAACCACAATTGCTTGGTAGCCTGGTCCAACAGACACCATTAGCCACAAGGACACAAATGTGGGAAAGCATAGTTCAAAGGGTCAATGCAGTAGGGACCACCCCTCGATCCAAGAAGGAGATTATGAAGCGGTGGCATGATCTGAAGAGGGTTATCAAAGAGAGGAGGAGCAAGAACTGGGAGCTGGCTAACTGGACTGGCAGTGGCCCTACATCCCACAGAAAACATTCACACCATGGGAGTAGAAAGTGCTTGCCATACCGCATACTGAGAGTCTCACAAGAGTAGCCAGGGGAATGGAGGCTGGTAAGTACAAACAAATGGCAATCAATACACTGCTAAGTAATTTTTTATTTTATTTTATTTTTTTATTTTTTATTTTATTTAGGAAGTTTTCTATAGCGCTGGCCAGACCCAGGGGTATCGGAGCGCTTTACAATGGGACCATAACAAATAATCATTAGATAAAGGATAGAAGAGTGACATATCAACATAGGCACGCAAAGAAAGAGAGCAACATATTGTAGTGCAGGATCATTTTTTCTTCAGAGTCCTTTGTAGTCATTGTGCTGGAGACAAGCTCGAAGTCCGCTAGTTGCCCCAAGATATCCAATCCCTAGGGAGCGGTTGAGGAACAAGGTTTTGAGTTGGCTTTTGAATTCTACAAAGGAGGGAATGGTTCTGATGTGAGGGGGAATGGAGTTCCAAATTTTGGGAGAGCTTCCACTGAAAGATCGGTCCGCAGTTTTTTTTTTTTAGTTTTTGGTGGGATGAGTAGGAGGGAGCTAGAACTTCTCAGGTTCCTGGTCTGGCCGGCTTTTATGAGTTTGTTTGCCAAGTACTCAGGTTTGCCAGTGTGAAGGGCTTGATGGGTGAGGCAGGCTGTTCTGAAACTAATCCGCATTTTGACTGGAAGCCACTTAAGTTCTTTGAGTGCAGGGGAGATATGCTCAAATTTCTTGATACCGCTGATCATTCTGGTGGCCGCATGCAATGTTGTTTTGATGGGAGCCAGGTGTGATTTTGGAATTGCTGAGAAGACTGCGTTCCCATAGACCAGTCTTGACAGTACCAGAGATTGGGTGGCCTGTTTGAGATCATTGGACGCAATGTAGGGTATTATTTTGTTCAATAGTCTGCGGTTAAGGAAATCACTTTTTGTTGAGTTCTTAATATGTCTTGTCATGTTCAGTTTTGAGTCTAGAGTGATGCCTAGAGATTTGACAGAGTCTGCTGGAGTGAGATTCCCATTGAGGGCGTCGATGGCCTTTAGCCATTCGGCAATTTGGGGGTTATCTTCCTTATTCAAGATGAGGAGAGTTTCAGTCTTGTCTGGATTGAGTTTCAGGTGGTTGCTTGTCAACCAGTGCTGTACAACTTTCAGTACATCATTAAGTCTTTGTATGGCTTTGAGAGAGGTAGTTTCCAGATAGATCTGAGTGTCATCAGCATAGAGATGGCTTTTCTGAGAAGTTTGGAGAGTGGTTCCATGTAGATGTTAAAGAGTTGCGGTGATAGCACCGTGCCCTGAGGGACACCCTTGTTGACTTGTTGGAAGTCGGAAGTGAAGTTTTTTATTTTTATTTTTTGTGTGCGATTGTGTAGAAAGGAGGAGAATCATTTGAGGACTACCTCGCAAAGACCAGCTCTTTTTTGGAGAGCCCTTATGAAGAGTTTGTAATCTACAGTATCAAATGCTGCCAAGTGGTCAAGGAGAATGAGTAGGCAGCATTGGTCAGAGTCTAGTGATCCGTGGATATCGTCGATGATGCTAAGAATCGCGGTTTCTGTGCAACAGCCTTTTCTGAAACCTGACTGGTGGGGGTCCAGGAGGTTGACGTTATCCAGGTGCTGTGTTAGTGGATGTAGTACGCATCTTTCTAGAGTTTTTGAGAGAAGAGGGAGGTTCGACACAGGTCTGAAATTGTTCATATCCGTCGCGTCTAGGCCGGGTTTTTTCAACAGGGGGGTCACTTGACCCATTTTAAGGCAGTCTGGGACCACTCTGTTTTCAGGGAACTATTTATGATTGAGCTCCAGAGCGGGGCTAAGGCGTGCTTCAGTTTTTTGGTCAGTAAGGGAGGAATGGGGTCTAGGACATGAGCTGAGGGTTTGGAGGAGGAGATCCACAAGACTATCTCAGTTTCTTGAATGGGTCGGAAGCTAAGCCAGGGATTGGGTGAGGAATTAGGAGAGAGATCAAGTGACCCAGCCGCGATGCTCTTCATGGGGTGCGTTTTGTTGACATCCAGTGAGAGTTCGATTTTCGTGGTCTTATCATTGTAAAAGTGGGCAAAGTTATTGCATAGTTCTTTGGACGACTGTATAGAGGAGGGCACGGGCTTGGAGGTTTGTTGTCTGATGATGCTATATAGTTCCTTGGGTCTGTGTTTGGCACTGTCTAGCATCGAGCTGAAAAAGCTGGATTTCTTGTTTTTGATGTGATTGCTATACTTCCTACGGGCTGATTTGAGTTGATCCCGCTCGAGGCTAAAGACTTCTGTTGGACCTTGCCTGTCCGCCGCCTGCCTTATCGGGGACAAAGCCGACTTGGGACTTTTTTGTGGTGAAACTCCGGGACTGCGAGGACCAGGTTGCCTAGCACCCCAGCCACCGGCTGCACCTGGGTCCTCTTCCCGCCACGCCTCCCAGCACTTCAAGATGCCTCGCGGCCCCCACTTCGCGGGAGCCTCTCGAGGCTAAAGACTTCTGTTGGACCTTGCCTGTTCGCCGCCTACCTTATCGGGGACAAAGCCAACTTGGGGCTTCTTTGTGGTGAAACTCCGGGACTGCGAGGACCAGGTTGCCTAGCGCCCCAGCCACAGGCCGCACCTGGGTCCTCTTCCCGTCACTCCTCCCTATTTAGTGTTTCTAATACACGCGCATGCGGGACGCGAGCGGGCATGCGCCGCGCGAAGCCCGGGCAAAGGGCCGGCTGTCTAAAGCCGTCCAAGGTCGTTTAAGGCCGGGCTTGGCCCCCCCTCTGAAAATTATGGTATGCTGTTGAGTTTTTGGGATTTTATATTTATTTATTACTTTTTCTATTATTGCTTTGCTTTGATACCACTTGTAAAACGACCAGGCATTGGTCATTATGTCGCTTCAGTCTGGGAAGGACAGAAATGTTACTCTTTCATCCACGGGCGGGGTGGCTACAGGAACCTTAGATCAACTTTTTTAAGCGGCCTACTGTAATTTTAGATAAAAAATAGCTCTTACAGAGCAGCACTTGTCCTTAGATCTTATAACGGGTAAGCGTTCACCTCCAGGCCCTATTGGGTCAGTGATCTCCCCCGAACCATTAAGACTAGTTGATCCCTTAGCTGCTGAGGGCTCTAGTCCTAACTACATGTTGATAGTCCCCGATAATACAGCAGGGCCAAGTATTTCAAACACATCTACACCTAGTACGGCTTCTACCAGTTTGAATTACAAAGTGTTAAACTCCCCCCTGCCACATAGCCCTTCTTTAATAGTTCAGAAACAGGGTTCACTAGTTAAATCCAAACACAACAAACGGAAAAGAGGGGGTGGTTCCCAGAAGGGTGCCATGGCCAAAATTCAAAAGAAAAATAGTAACAGCCCGGTACTGCATGTTGTTGCACAATCCTATACCCTAGATAGAGCCATCCCGGATCCCATTTTACACTTCCCCAATTGCGGTATAGATGATGTGGGGTTGTTGGGAAAAATAGAAACCTTAGTTAAATCTTTAATGTTACCCTTACTGGAGAGAACCAGGATGATAAATTCAAAATTAGATCACATAGAGAAATTAGTGGAAGAAAATTCCAGTACGCTGAATAATTTTGTAAGAGAAGCGGATAATTCAAAGAACCTGATAGCTGCTCCACAGGGTGTGGAGATTGGAAATGGCCCTATGGAGGTTCAACAAACTCCCACCGTTAATAAGCCTAATATTCAGTCTGAACAACCAGATATAGAGAAGTGCCCTGTAGTTGACAACTCCCTGGGTATTATTTGGGATAAGGGCCTAGTTGTAGCTGCTGAGCTGAGAACGCAATCGGCATCGCAAATTTCACAAAGGCAAATAAATAGACAGAAATTATCAGATAGACAAGGCATCGTCATGGGAAGATCAAATAGAACTACCACTCGCATTGCTTTACCACCAGAGGCGGCCCCCTATGTGAGTGTTCTGTCAGGGGTGCTTGAGCTTGTTATTTGGAAAACTGAAGGGTATCAGGAATTAAAAAATAAAGTAGCCTTTTGGCTAGGAAAAAATAGACCGCTTCCACCTAATATTGACGGGAAAATCATAAATGTCAGAAGGGTGGGGTGGATAGGACATATGACTAAGGATATAGAGGGAGACCTGGTCATAGTAAACTTTAGGGACAAACAAGTGAATCCATACCTCCAAAGTTGGCACACACAAATCGGAGATGGAGGAATAGTTACGTGGGAACTAAACGATTTTTACCCCAGACTGTCGTATTTGTCCCTAGAAAGAGGCCAAATAGGAAACAGTCATACTGGGAGTACTTTAGGCCATGCCTTACATGGCTATAATATTCCAACATTTAACAGATTTGATCTTCTCTCAAGTCTAGAAGCGGTCGACTGACTTATTAGCGATAATCCTGGCCTCTATGTAAAATTCATTCTGAAAGGCAGTATGATAGACATGGGGAATATAGAAGCACTTAAGCCTTGCGATGGGATGGATGACTTAAATTGTGCAAATCTTGTCCCCTCAGAAAGAAGTATTTCGCAAGAGGGGAAACTGGACAAGCACATCCCTGAAACTGTAGTAGTTAAGGTAGGAGATTGTGGAATATCTAGGGGTCTAGCGAAAATTGACAATAGGATTGGGGTGGAAACCCCAGTGGCGACTACTGTGCCCCGGAAGACTATTAGCACTATTGAAAAGAAGGAAAAATGTTGCCTTATTTTCTGGAATGTGGCAGGATTAAAATCTAAAATAAATAACACCATAAGGGGAAGTATTGTAAATGGGTTTGACATCATAGGCCTACAAGAAACATGGCTAACAGAGCCCATACACATTCCCGGATAAAAAACTATGTTTACACCAGCAGTGCAGGGACCTTTTGGTAGGGGTAAGGGTGGCTTGTGCGTGTACCTGTCCAACCAGCTTAAATATGAGAAAGTAAAATTTCTATCACATAATAGTTACTATCAGCTGGTGAAGATGGGCATAAATAAGGCCGTCAGTGTTGTTATTATAAATTTTTATAATAACATTGCAAGGATTGATATTGCTCAGATTATAAAAATGCTGGGGGCTGATTTAAAACATGAAATGGACAGAAGCGTAGAAGAAGTATCGGTTATTTGGGGGGGTATTTTAATTGTACTCTTTGTAAACGGAGACGACAAGGCATTTGTGGTCTTATGCTGGACCAGGATACTGGCCTCACTCACTTTGAGCATACTATATGTGGATACTTATTAAATGGCATATTGTTCTCTTGTGACTTAGGGATTGCAAATGAAATTGGTCAAACAGGAACCCCCTTTTTCCTGACTTTTATTGGCAGGGGAGCGTCCACTATAATTGACTTTATATTATTCCCTACCAGGTATGGACGTAAGATCAAAAAGAATTTAAGACTCTTGAAGTTGTACTGAGTGACCATCGACCGTTAACTCTGGAGATTGAGAACCCATTTCGAGATTTAAATAGGGAATGGTCAGATAGGCACCTAGTCCCAGATGTGTCACTTAGAAGGCAAAATGGCTACTGTCTCAAATGGAGTAAATTGGCCCCAGAACAATTGTTGGAGAAACTGTTGTCTAAATGTTCAGAAAGTTTTTTTGACTTGTCTGGATGAACAAGCAGACAGTCAGTCCATAATTAAACATTTAAATTTCATTGCATCCTCTATCAGGGATATTTTGTGGGTCGAGTCTAAGAACCGGGGAAAAACAAACAGGAGATGGTTTGATTCTACATGCACAAAGGCACTCCTTAATCTTAAAAATGCCTTACATGAAAACCCACGTGACCTTCTACTGGTTAGAGGGTTGAGGAAAATCTATAATGAGGCATGAAAAAATCGAAAAGCCGCAATAAAAAGGGATGCTTGGAAATCCCTCTGTGAGGCCTCGCTTTCCAGAGATCCTTCTGCTTTCTGGAAAGCATTAAATGCCCCCTTTCTTTATGATGTTACAAAAGCATGTAGAGAAATAGAAATTACAGAGGACGAATGGGTTAACCACTTCTCCGAGTTGTATAGCCCTGTACAAGGGATTCATCAATTGTTATCATATATGCCTGGAGAAGAAAAGGGCAAGGGCATTAATATGGGTATTACCCTGAAAGAAGTTATGTTGAGCCTCAAAACAACAAAGGGCGGAAAATCTGCAGGCCCGGATGGCATCCCAGCAGATGTATTTAAACATGATTTTGAACTATGGGGGCCTATCCTAGTACAACTTTTCAATGCTGCTTTTGAGAGGGGTTTAAATGCCTCCTGGTTTACCTCAGTAATCGTGCCAATATTTAAGAAGGGAGATAGGCAAAATTGTGCATGCTACCGACCAATCTCCCTTCTAGATGCATCCATAAAGATACTTGGAAGAGTTATTTTAGGGAGACTCCAAAGCTGGGCAGAGGATAACAGAATAATCAGCGACCTGCAATACGGCTTCCAGAGGGAGTCGGAACAATAGAGGGCTTAAATTTATTTATTATGCATCAGAAATATACCAGAGTGAGGGGGGAACGTATTTACTTTACATTTGTTGACTTAACGTCAGCATTCGACTGCGGTTCCCACAGTAAACTTTGGGCAATATTAGAAAACTTAGGGGTGGAAGAAAATATTATTTGTTTTTTGAGGGAACTATATCTTGGTGCTACAGCAGTTGTGCGCTATGGGAAGGATGGAGAATGTATTAGATCCTTTGGGATAGGCCGTGGGGTACAACAGGGGTGTGTCCTTGCCCCTTTTTTATTTCTAGTATATATCAACGGCCTTGAAAGAACCCTGCTGCATGAGTGCAGGGATATGCCCATAGTAGGTAAAAGATCAATCCCTGCACTCATGTATGCAGATGATGCGGTCATAATGGCACGGACACCCATTGCCCTACAGGGTCTGATAACATCTTTCAATAATTTTATGACAAATCTGGATCTAAAAATAAATTGTTCTAAAACGTTCTCGATGTTTTGTGGCACAGGGAGGAGTAGACGGAGGAAAATTATGTATATAAGCACCAGTCCCCTGGATTCCACTAAAACCTTCCCTTATTTAGGTATTTTCTTCCACGTGTCTGGTACATGGGCAAGTTCTGTAAAAACAAGAAACCTCCTGTTTTCAAAATCAATAATGGCCCTAAAAAACGTTATAAAAAAATGGGTAAAAAACGTATCAGGGAAATCTTAACAATTTTTAATGCAACGTGCATATCAGTGGCTCTCTATGGCTCAGGTCTCTGGGGATATGCCTATACAAATTCCATCCAAATAGTGGAAAATATGTTTCTGAGACACATCCTAGCTGTACCTGAGAGTGTCTCGACTTACACTTGCCACATGGAACTTAACCAGCCACAAAATTAAAATCCAACCTATACTTCTTTGGCATAGGGTTTGGACAACCAATGAGTGTGTATTGAACCATGCTATTCTGATGGAAGTTTTAAATTTAGAACATGTGAGTATGATCAAATGGCTTCTGTATGTGAAACGCTTTCTTTTTGAGATTGATTGCCAAAATTATTATGAGGATCTACTCACAATGGTGAACCTCCCGAGGAAGTTATTGAAACAACAATGCATAGAGTATCTTGAAGAGAAAAGAGCCAAAGAGGAAGTAAAGAAAAATACTGTATTTCTACACCAACTGATATTAATTCAGGACAAATTACAGCCATATTTAACCCTGTATATGTCTAACCATGAGAGGTTTGTCCTGACACATTTTAGGTTCAATATCCTTTTTAGACTTTTGAGTTTCCCCGTTATGAACAGCTGGTCTCATGATTTAATCGAATGTCCATGCGATGACTCTTCACCCCAATCTTATATTCATATTTAATTTTTTGTAAATTTTATGTAATGCCACGCAGGAAATTTATTATCCCGATTTTAAAGGAAATTAATTTTAATCAATGTCGCCCAGCATTTTTAGAATTGCAGAGATTGGACACGGTATTATCTGTTGTATCTATCTTTTATGGTTATTGCGGTTTAACCGAATAAAACAATAAATGAATGAATGAATGAGTTAATCCCGGAGGATTGAGGTAGGGTTATTTCTCCACTTTCTTTCTTTGGCTCTTAGTTCTCTCCTTTTGGAGTTGAGGTCGGGATTGAACCATGATCTGGATGGGATGGCTCTACTCTATTTGAGCTTTAGAGGAGCTATTTTGTCAAGCATGGACACTAGGGGGGTCATTACGATTGCGGTTTTTCCGCATCCTCTGGGCTGGCGGAAGCCACCGCCGGCCCCGAGGATGCAGAAAAACCGCAGCGGACTGACCAAAGACCCACCGCCACATTAGGATGGCTGGTGGGTCCTGGTTTCCGTCCGCAGCTTTTCCGCCGCGGTCGGATTACAACCGCGGCGGAAAAGCTCTAATATGGTGACGGTGTCTTCCAGACACCGTCCACCATATTAGGATGGCCAGTGAGTAATGCTTTTCCGCGGCGGGTTTTCCGCCGTGGAAAAGCATACGGAACTTCACTGCGGGGGCCCGTTGCGGGCCCCCTAGGTGAAGGGGGGGTGGGGGGTGCACATGGGGGGTACCTATGGTACCCCCCTGCATTTGCATGCAGAAAGCGACAGGCACCGCACGGTGCCTGCCTCTTTCTGCATGCAAATGCAATGCGTGCATTTTTAACATTGGGGCGGAGCCGAGCCGGACGGCCGTGTTCCATCTCGGCTCCCGGCTCCGGCGCTGCTCGGGAGCCTGGTTTGGCGGTTCCCCATTGGCCCGGGGGCTGCTTTCGGCACCCAGAGGAAGCGGAATGTGCAGGACACCTGCGGGGCTGCTCCGATCGCCCCTGGCGCCGCTGGATCCGGGAGGAGACGCGAGGAGAGGACGGCTGCGGGCAAAATGGCGGCCGGAGCGCCGGTGACTCAACTCTCGATGGGAGGTACACTGACGGGCGAAATCTAAGGAACGCAGGGGCTGCCTCTATTTGAGGATAGTCTCCGGGGGCCTCTAGTGGCAAGACACCGGGGGTGGCCCGGCTAGAATCGACCTTCCCCCGCCTGCCTGACCCTAAAATGGCGGCCCGGTGTGACTCCCAGCTAACGATCGGCGCCTTTGCCTGACCATCTGGCCCCAGCGCTTGCTGCCTCTCCCAGGGGCGACCCTGCAGACTCTCTCTGTGGCTCTTGCCCGCGGGGGTGAGCCCTCTTCAGGAATCCCTGGCGGTGACCCTCGCCTGCTTCGACCTCTGCGATCTGCCGGACGTTTGATCTGCGATCTGCCATTTACCACTGGCCTTGAATTGTGCACAATATACAATACTCGCTCAGGAATTACAGATGCTTGCCCTTATGATGGCCGCCCCCCGGGGCTGATCTCGGAAGGATGACCCATGACGCCGTATCTCGCCCTGATCCAAGGATGCCTACCCCTGACTCAGAGCACCCCAACGCGCCGAGGAATCTCTCTATCTCCCTACTCCACTGTCTTGCCATCATATGCCAACTGCCTGAGATCTACAACGAGCAAATCACTACTAGCTTTACTCTGAACACTCGTAATGAACAGGGGCAGCTGAAATTCCAGGAGCCTAGTCCCAGCAGCTCGACGACTTCGGAGGGCTGGAAGAGGTCCCCCGCTACACGGCGGAGGAGGGCACTGGACATCGAATGCTGTCTCATACTATGTGACCTATTGTTCCACTACACCTCCCCGCCCGAACTTTCTCACTCAACCTTTCAGTACTGTTATTAATTGCACATCACAGGGGCAGCTGAAATTCCAGGAGCCTAGTCCCGACAGCTCGACGACTTCGGAGGGTTGGAAGAGGTCCCCCGCTACACGGCGGAGGAGGGCACTGGACATCGAATGCTGTCTCATACTATGTGATCTATTGTTCCACCTGTCTGTCTATGCTCCCCCAGGTACTTCTCTTGTAAAGCGCTCTGATATCCGCAAGGATCTTGTCCGCGCTATATAAAACTTTCTAAATAAATAAATAAATAAATAAATAAACATTGCCGCGGGTGCAGCTTGAAGCTGCACCCGCGGCAATGTTAAAAATAGAGGATGTGACCGCCAGGGTGGCGGTCACATCCTAATTGCACAGGAGGGAACTCTGCATGCCATGCAGAGTTTCCCTCCTGCTCTGGGGTCGCGGACAGACGCAAGTCCGTCCGCGATCCTAATCGACCCCTAGCTTTGCATTTTACCATTCAGTGAGGTCATTATTGGAGGAGTGGTCATTGGTGTCGGGGATAAGTGAGCTCAACTGTTCTTCAAGGACTCTTATAGGAACCTGAGAGAAGTTTCTCAACCATTTGGGGGGTCTTGCAAAGGAGATTGAGAGAGAGTTAGTCAGGTGATATGAAATAGGATCATTTGGTGGTCAGACCAGTCGACGGGGAGTATGTGATTGATAGTGATGGTGTTTCTTTGAGCGATGATGGCATCCAAAGTGGCTCCCTTATAGTGCGTCTCCTCTGTACAGCACTCAATTAGATTGTTATCGCCGAGGAGACTTGATAGCGATTGGATTATCAGGTTGTTGGTCTCGTGCCATCGTAGGTTCAGGTCACCTAGAATTAGATTGTTGGCATCACCGAGTGCACCGTGAGCTACCATGTCAGATAATTGATCTCCGAAAGCGGCGGATTTGCCTGGAGGAGGAGAGAGAAGGTGGCAAAGTAAAGATCCATTATCTTTGGTCTTGATGTTGGTTGAGAGCTATTCAAATGTGTTGTAGTCAAATGAATTTATTTCCGTGATGACCATATTGTCTTTATGGATGATAGCCACTCCTCCCCCTCGCTGGTCTTTTCTGTTTTTGATTATGAGGGCAAAACCTGGGGGTACAAGCATGTTTAAGCAAGGTGGGGATAACTCAATGAGCCAGGTCTCAGTGAGGAATGCAATGTTAATGTCATCTGAGAGGATAGCCTCTGCTAGTTCAATTGCATGCAGAGAAGCCGACCTGCAGTTGATGAGTAAGCAGTTGGTGAAAGACTCTTTGTTGCTGGCGGTGTTTCCTTTGGGCGCTCTAGTTAGGCTGGTGAGGACGGGCGGTCTCGGTTTTTTTTTGAAGGGAGGGTCTTTTCGGAAACCTGTGATCACTTGGATTTTGGAATTACGGGCGTCAGAGAAGGGTGTGTCGTAAGAGGAGGCTAGAGCAGATGCTTCATTGTCGGACATGGCTGCCTCTGTTATAGTGGATCTTGAGATCAAAGGTTTTGTATCGGTACTGGAGCGTCTCTGAGCCCTTGTGGGAAGGGTTGCGATTCGTGGGACTTTTTGTGGCCCGGGTTCCGTGACCAGCTCGTGAAGCTGTTGGTGTTGGCAATGAGGGGAACCCCGGGTGGGGATTGGTGGGGTCTGCATGCTTAATCTAGATTGGAGAGGATTTCAGTCAGGCCCCGGGAGATCGAGTCTATCTCGTTTTCTAGTGACGTGAGTCACTGCGCCACTGAGTCGTAGGTCGGGTTGGGGGAATCTTGGGGGGGTTCACCTTGTGTGGTGTGGATCAGGTTGGTGGAGTGTAGTCTCTTATTCATTGTGTAGGACAAGTTGCCTCTTTTTGAAATCCTGGGAGGAAAGAATTAGAGCTTTTGAGATCTGTTCGGGAGCTAGTGAGGGAAGGGGACACTGTTGGTGGGGCTCGTTCGTGAGATTGCGGTGGGTGGGTCCAATAGGGGATTGAAGTTGTGATTTCTTTAGGGTGCTTTAGGGAGCTGAGGTGTATGCTTGGTCAGGGAGCTGTGTTGTGTGGTGACTCGGGAGGGGTGGACGATGGGGAAGTGTGGTGGTGTGGGTTTAGTTTCTTCATGTGGTCGATTAGTTGTAGTCGGGGGTATGGTTGAGGCGGGTTGAGGTGGGTTGAGGTGGGTGAGGGGAAGGGGACGTCAAAAGCTTTGAGGTTCTCGTTGTTTGCCTGAATGAGTATAGTGCCTTTAGTGTAGATGGTCATGGATGTGGTCCCTCTTCTAGATGAGCGATTAGGGAGCAGGGAAGTTAATTTGCAGCTATGAGGTGTGGATGTGGTTTTGGCAATGTAAAGTTGGGCTCTGAGAGTGGAGATACAGTATTCTGGTCTCTCCGTGTGGAAAATTAGGTCCATCTTGATGAGACCTTTGGGGAAGGAGTGGTAGATAACAGTAAATATGGTTTCTTGGTGTTGTCGGATTAGTTTCTGTTTGAAGTTTCGTCTCATTTTGGTAGAGAGGTTGGGAGGGAAGTTAATAGTGTATGAGTTAAGGCTGTGGGGTTTCAGATGTGTAGGTAGGAGTTCGGTGAGGGGGTTTGGTGTGTCAAGAGCCATAGTGAGGGAACTGTATGCAGGGGGGTCACGCCTCTGAGAGACACAACAGAGCCCTATAGGAAGAAAGTTACCCCATCCTGGTTGCTGGTTGGGGAGGCAAAAGGGGGTTGTACCTCTTGGGCATCAGTTTTGTTCCGTTCTTGGGGACTCAGCAGTCAGCTTCAAGAGTTTGCATATTTGTCGTTAGTTGAGGCTAGATTCTGCTCGCTGGGGTTGTGCTGGTCTAGGAATAGAATTTCTCTGTCAGCTATGTTACCCTAGCTTAAAGAGAGAGATGATCCCCCATGTAGTTATGTGTCTCGGGTGAGGCTCTGAGTGTGGATCAATGGGCGGCTATCTTAGGGCCAAAAACGATTTAGAAAAGGGGGTGGTGATGAACAGAGTGTCTGAGTTAAACAGACCACTCTTACCCAGTCCAAAGATCAGGGCTTGATCCATCACCGTTATTTATCTCACTGCCCCATCCCAGCTCAGAACCTGGCTATATGCAAAAGAGCTAAAAAACGGTGTTGGATCTAGCCCTGATCTCTTGACTGGGTGAGAGCTTTCTGCTTAATTCAGAGACTCTGTCCCTCACCACCCCTTGTTGTAAATATTTTTGTCCACCCTAAGCGTGGAAGGGTATTCTCAGATGTGAGACCCTTGCTCATTGCACCATCAGGATTCAAGCAAACCGGGCCGAAGACGGCTGTAATGCCAGAAACCGGTCCCCGGGAGCTTGTTTCCTTCCCAGTGTAAGAATTGGCTTTTGTAGTTTGGTTTGCCCTGTTCCCATCATGCACTGGGACAGGAACAGACTAATTTGCATACAGCCAGGTTCTGAAACTGGGATGGTGCAGTGAGCTAAAAAACGGTGTTGGATCTAGCCCTGATCTCTTGACTGGGTGAGAGCTTTCTGCTTAATTCAGAGACTCTGTCCCTCACCACCCCTTGTTGTAAATATCTTAGGGCCAGGCATTAAGGTTTGCGGTGAGATTGTGGTGAGATAAAGGCATCCGAGGCTTATGGGGTAAATTAGTGAAGAGGTCTATGCGCAATACCCAATCACTGTCTTATTGGGGCCCTTACTTGTAGTTCGGTCTTCCCCCTTGCAGAATTGTGGTTGAGAAGAGTTCTCAGTGTCCTTAACAGGCATCCATCTTGGGGCCAGGCATCTGGTCTTGCTGTGAATTTGGTTGGGGTTAGGATTTCCACCATGTTGACAGCATAGTATTGATCTCCAGATAGTGTTAGTAGTGCTGCCCAGTGTTTTGTTTCTGTAGATTGATTCTCTAGATTGTGAATCGGTCTTCCTGCTCATGAATCTGCAGTCAGGGGCAGCTTTTTAAAAATCGTGGGCAGCCATCTTGGAATCAGGCTTCCGGGAATTGCAGTGACATGCGGTAATTCTTGGGTTCTCCATGGCGTTGGGGGCAGGATTCTTTGGTGAACCAATGAGGAGGTCCTGTCCTCGAGCTCCGGTGCCTCTTTTGGCGATTCTGATCTTACCTATATGATTTTATAGGGTTTTGCCTTGCAGTGAGGAAGTAGATGTCCCCCGCGAGCAGCCATCTTAGGTACAGGCAGATTTGTTTGGGTGGCACAACCAGGTTCTCTGAGGCGTTAGGGGTAGGTTTCTATGTAGATCCAGTGAGGGGGTCCTGTCCGCGTGGTCCGGAGCCCCTTTTGTGCTTCTGATCTTGTCTCCACGTTTTTACATGGTATTTACCCTGCCTTGAGGAGATAGATGTCCGCCGTGGGCGGCCATCTTAGGTACAGGCAGAGTTGTTTGGTAGACACAATGAGGCTTGCGTTGGATATTGCATCCAGGAGATGCCGGGACAGACCGGCGCTATACTCCTACGGATCTTGGCGAGGGAGGTTTGTTTGGGGGTTGGAGGGCTGTACCACGACTCCCACCATGCCGCCTGTCTCACACCTGAGCAGGATAGAGGCCTTCCCCACCTAGGAGCATGTGTCAGCCATTGCACTGTTCAGCCTCACCTAACAAGTAGGTAGCCATCCACACTGGGAGGCCTGATTGGGGGAGGGTGGCCTGCACTACTACTACCACCATGCCCCCTGTCCCACACCTGAGCAGGATAGAGGCCTCCCCCACCCCGGAGCATGTGTCAGCCATTGCACTGTTCACCCTCACCTAACAGGTAGGTAGCCATCTTCCCTGTACTGGCTGTTTGGGGGTGGGAGGGCTGTAACATAACTCCCACCATGCCCCCTGTCTCACACCTGAGCAGGATAGAGGCCTCCCCCACCCAGCAGCATGTGTCAGCCATTGCACTGTTCACCCTCACCTAATAGGTAGGTATCCATCTTCCCTGTACTGGCTGTTTGGGGTGGGAGGGATGTACCACAACTCCCACCATGCCCCCTGTCCCACATCTGAGCAGGATAGAGGCCTCCTCCACCCAGGAGCATGTGTCAGCCATTGCACTGTTCACCCTCACCTAACAGGTAGGTAGCCATCTACCCTGTACTGGCTGTTTGGGATTGGGATGGCTGTACCACGACTCCCACCATGCCCCCTGTCCCACACCTGAGCAGCATAGAGGCCTCCCCCACACAGGAGCATGTGTCAGCCATTGCACTGTTCACCCTCACCTAACAGGTAGGTAGCCATCCACACTGGGAAGCCTGTTTTGGGGAGGGTGGCCTGCACTACTACTCCTATCGCGCCCCCTGTCCCACACCCCAGCAGCATTGAGGGCTCCCCCACCCAGGAGCCCCTGGAAGCCATTGCACTGTTTACCAAACACACCTACAGGTAGGTAGCTATCTTCACTGGTCTGGCTCTTTGTGGGTGTGAGACCTGCATCACTACACACTGCACAAATTGTATGCAATGCATCTATACCTGACATGTACGAGTAATTTATATTCCTCTGCACCATGTAATAACACCCACTATTGATCTTAGCAATAATAGTGAAGTTGTCTCAAATGTGTAGTGTACAGACAGCGGATGACATGCAGCTAACAGAATACTTGCACAGTGCCCAAAACTGACCATTTCCCATCTAATCCACAGGTGATGAAGAACTCGCTGCTGAGGACAACAATGACCAGCAGAGCCAGTCTCCTCCCCCGGTACATGGACTCTCTGATGTTGACTCCCAGGATAGTGTGGTCGATTAGCTCCAGGCAGGCCCATCTGGTGTGAAAAGGACCAACAGGTCCCAGAACCCCATCCTCCCCACCACCACATCTGCTGCACCAACAACAGCACAACAGACCCCTGCAGTCGCAGCCCTTGCCTCCACTGCTGCCACCTCCGCCACCAACAGCACCCTCCCTGTCCCAGGGGATGACCAGGACACACCACCAACTGTGGAGGGCAGGGAGAGCACGGGGTCCAGGGTCACCCCCAGACCTCAGGAGGTTTGCACACCATCCCTGGACCTCTTCACCAGAGTCATCATGGCATATGAACAGGTCTGGGGACAAAGTGGCCAGTCTGACGAACTATTACGTGAGCTCATCCTGCTGATGAGGTCCATCGACACACGCATTTGTCAAATGGTGGACCTCATGTCCCAGCAAGTGGCTTTGCTGAGGGACAGGCCTATGTCCCAAACAACTCCTCCACCCCCTCTGTTGTGCTGCAATGATGACAGTGCACCATCCTCCCATGCTGCCACAGAGAGGGGAGTCCTCAGACGCCGCTGGCCATGAAGCAGGCCCCTTGCCAAAGCGATCAAGGGGGGGTCCAAAGAAGAGCCTGGGAGTCTCTGGAGGCAAAGCACCAGCCACAAGCCAGTCATGGAGCCAGCCCTGATGGCAACCCTCTTCCCCACTGCATTGACTGATTGGACTGTCCCTCCCCACACTGCCTTGTGAATTGCACCTGTCTGTTGGACTGGGTCACCACATCCATGTGGTGTCTACTCTTGCATCTCATCTACCATGACTGTCAACTCACTGCTCCATCACCACCTTCATGTTAATATGCCCGCACCCTTCACATGTCCACTTTGTAAATAAAATAGCTTACAAACTTGAATTTATGCTGTTTTGTTTTTAGTGCCATATTTACAGTGTTGAAAATGTCCATGATGTATCCAAAAGATGTACAGTATGTAGGGCTGGATAATTTAAAGCACCTAGGGAGACAAAACAGAACAACAGTCACTGGCGTCAGTTTGCCATCACAGATATAAAACTACACAAACCATACACATAAGTCTACAGGCAGACAACCCAATGTGCAGCAAGTGTCAACAAACAGAGTTCTGCATACGTTCACATGTGAAATGTCACAGCCACTTTTCCACACACAGGTAACTCAACGTGTGCCTTCTGTTCCATCCCCCATAGCCCATCACAACAACAGCAATCACAACAGACAATGTACAAGTCGTACCTCTTCACCCACCATCAAGTGAAGTAGCGGGTGATGAGCTGTTGACGCATGTCAACTCGTTCCTCCTCTCCACTGTCCTCATCACTGGACTCAGGTCCTTGTGCAGGCGGGGGCCTTGGGTCCTCACCATCATCCAGGAGCAGGGGAATCCCCTTGTGAATGGCCATGTTGTGCAGCATACAGCATACCACAACGATCTTGCAGACCTTCCCATGTGAGTATGCCAGTGCACCTCTAGTCCTGTCAAGGCAGCAGATTCTTTACTTGAGCAGCCCAAAAGTCCGCTCAATGACACGTCGGGTCCTGCCATGGGCCTCATTGTACCTGACGTCAGCCGGGGTCCTGGGATTCCGTAGTGGGCTCAGCAGCCATGGACGGCTGGGATATGCAGAGTCACCTGTGAATGACAAACACACATTGAAATGTTGCACGGGCAGAGGGCAGCAGGTCACACACACACAGCACACCATATCACTAGGCATACTCACCCACAATCCAAGTACGCTAAGGAAGCAGATTTTCCATCATCCGGGGCACCATGCTGTTTCTCAGGATGTACGAATCATGGGCTGAGCCAGGGAATCTTTCACACACATGTGATATGGTCCTGTCTGCAAGAAACACCATCTGCACATTTATCAAATGATAATGTTTGTGATTTCTAAAAATGTGCTCAGTCGCCTGTGGTGGTACCAGACCTACATGGGTGCAATCGATGGCACCAACAACATGGGGGATGTGCTCAAGGGGATAGAAGTCACCCTTCACACCGGCCAATTCTGCTCTCCTGGGAAAATGTATGTATCGATCCTTATATATCATCATGGCTGCAAGAACATCCCTCAGCATCATGCTGAACATGGGTTGCGACATCCCTGCAGCGCCGGCCACGGTCTCCTGGAAGGAACCAGTTGCAAAAAAGTGGAGGGCTGCCATCACTTTGTATGTGGGTGTGAATGCTGTTGGGTAGTGGCGATGAGGCTGCATGTGGGGTTCCAATAGTTCACCAAGGGTCTTCAGGGTCGGTCTGTCGATGTGGAATTTGCGAATGATCGCTGTATCCTCCATGTCCTCCGGCATTGTCAGGTGATGTATGAGATTAGGCTTCTCCTAGTTGAGATGTAAATGTTCAAATGTCAATGACAACCATCATGAGGTGGCCACAGCACATACCATTAAGGATGTCACGCAAAAACAAAGACTGCCATGAGAGATGCGTGATACACCAGGTTACATGGGTGGACATTAGAGACACACAGTGGGCACACCTCTCCATTTACAATCCACAAGTGCCGCAAGCAAAACATAGGTCAATGGGAATGCACACATACAGAACACCACATTCCACATGAGCACGCCTCGTACCGTACCATCCACAAAAGTGTGTCAAATGACCATGACTGGCTCATACCCATCTGCTGTACCTGTCAAATCTCAATGCATCATGTGAACTTGGCACACATCAAGAGCCCAATGATCACAGTATCAGGAAAACTGTCACTTGTGTGCATGAGCTGATATGGTAGCACAAGCAAGTAACAACACCATACAGTGAGACACGCCTTGCCTAGGTCAGCACTGACCCACAAGACATTGATTTGTCACACATCATTGACATCAGCTTAACACTGTGAAGCTTCATCAAATATAAAATGCATAAGTGACATTGCAGGCACCACAGACCAATGTGCATCACACATAACGTGCGACTACCTGTGCATTATATTGAATAATGGCATTGTGTGAACAATGATGTGCCCTCAACCATGTTGCTGCTGTGTACTGATGCAGTGCTCATGATGGACATTGCCATTGCATGTGCCCAAAATCACGGTAGCTACCACCTGGCCACGGCGGTGTGACACTAGCACCACCCCTTCACAAGTGTGATAGCCATCGGCATGGAGACATGGGTAGATGGCGGTGAGCATGCGTCGCCACCCAAATCGCGGTAGCTACCGCCTGGTCACGGGGGTGTGACACCAGCACCACCCCCTTCACAAGTGCATTAGCTATTTTCATGGAGACATGGGTAGATGGCGGTGGGCAGGTGCCGCCACCCAAATCACAGTAGCTACCGCCTGGCCACGGCGCTGTGACACCAGCACCACCCCCTTCACAAGTGCGATAGCCATTGGCATGGAGACATGGGTAGATGATGGTGGGCATGCGCTGCCACCCAAATCGCGGTAGCTACCGCCTGGCCATGGCGGTGTGACACCGCCATGGGGTGTTGCCTACAGCCAATGGGAGTGATGTTTGCGGTGGCATGATGTGCATTTGAAAATGGCGGAAGGCGTGCTCCGCCACCGCGGAGGCGTTCATTGGATGGGTTTGAAAGATGCACCTTCACGGTAACTCACCCAGGGCCCCTGCGGTGCATCACTGCCATGGAGCATTGCCTATAGCCAATGGGAGCGATGATTGCGGTGGCATGATGCACATTTAAAAATTTTCAGAAGGCGTGCTTCGCCACTGCGGAGGCAGACATTGAATGCTTTTGAATGAGGCCCCAATCTATTGGTAAGTTATCATAAAGGGAGATGTAAGGCAGTGGGGGTGTCAGACATGCATGGGACCGGTGATGTCTGTGATCCGCTGAGCGGGTTCAGTGCAGTCATCCTGCATGTGTGTGTGTGTGAATATCAGGTTCTCTCTACGCCCTCATGTATGCATGCAATCACATCTTTTCGGCCCATGCAGAGTGCACTTGTGAGGTGTCCCACAGTTTGGGATGGAGGGAGATTACAATAGGTCCTGAGTCTGTGTCTTGCCACTGTACTGATAGATGTTGGTACATTACACTGTGTAATTGCTCATTTACCCTTCTTTTATCCGATACCTCCAGCTCAAGGTACACCAGCGTAAGGCCGTGTGAAGGGCCATTGCAGCAAAGGTGCGAGCCCTGGGGGTATCCAACTGACGACGCACCCACTGCCACAAGAGGTGGGACGACATCAGCTGGCTGGCAAAGAACAAGGCTGAGATTACTTTGGGGCTGCAACCGTGCACTGGGCATTTGGCACGGCACAACTTAACACCACTGATGGCCGCAATTTGGCAGTGACTAACCCTGAGCTGGATGCTCGTCTGAAGGAGCATCGCAAGAAAGGCAGGTGTGAGTATTTGGGAGGGTCACTTTGGCTGGGAACGGATGCGTGTGAACAGGGCCTGTGGCAGCGGTGGCCCATGTGAAGTTCGTGTGGTGGTGCTGTGATATGTCATGTGAGTGGCTGCTTAGATATGTGCTAGTGTTAGGCATTAGGACAAACTGGCCTTGCAAAGCTGAGCCTCCCTGCTGTGCATTCTCATAGTCAGATGTGTCAGTATCCACAAGGTCATTCAGCATTGGGATAGTGTGGGGAATCTATTAGGGGTTGAACAGCAGGGTCTACTATCTGAGTGTGAATTCATGTATGCCATCTTTGCAAGCACCATGATAGGTGAGCCCACCCATCTGACAAAAGGTGACCCAGAGTACCACATGGTGCTTGGTATGGCCTACTTGACATTATGGACTGTCATGTCCTAATAGGTGTGTGTGTTGTCCCCTCCTGTTCCCTGAAGGACTGTCAGTGGCAATGAGTGTTAGGACTTGATGGGTGTGGGCAGGGCAAGTTGTGTGTCTGTTACACTTCATCCACAGGCATGGTGTTGTGCTGTCTGGCCTCAACATGGCTCAGTCATGGCAGATATTCAGGGTTACAGGCACTGTTGTGGTCTATGTAGTGTGTTGCTGCAATTTGATTGCAGGGTGTGGTGGTCACCATGTTGATTTGGGCATCCCCTGTACTGCATTGATTGGATTGCTTTGTCTAGATGATGACACTAACACAACCGTGCATCTCACTCTCATGCAGAATCACCAGTGGACACGGAGGAACGGGAGCCAGAAACCAGTGGTGGCGAGAGTAGCACCACAGCTGCACCGGAGGCCAGTGACACAGACCCCCCCAGCGCATCTGAAAGGGACCGTAGTATGCAGGAGGAATCATTGGCTGAGACACAGAGTACTACATCATCTGATGCCAGCGGTGATGCATCCATTTTGGCAGGCACTGGGAATGGGGAGTCTACAACATCATCTACCACACAGCGGCTAGTGCCCAGCCTCCCATCCACTTCATCTGGTGCTGCCCGTGTCTGTGTCAGTAAGAAGGGACAAGTTACATTCACACGTGCTCCCGCTGAGCCTACACCTGTCCTCCCTGCTTCCCTCAGTGCTGAGTCTGTTGAGCTCCTGTGCCAGCTTTGTGTGGGCCAGACCGCCCTGCTTAATGCCTTCAGTGACCATCACAAGAAATTAGGCCAGGTGGTTGCCTACATGGAAGGCATACACTCTGATGTGGGTGGGCTACACTGTACAGTCCAAACGTTGTCATCCGCTGTGACGTCTGCCCTTCAACAAGCACATGCTACCATTCTTGCTCAGGTGCCTTTGTCCAACCCTCAGTCAGTGGCCACATCAGATGACCGTGACCAGGGTTTGCATGTGCCACAGACATGATACAGCACAAGGAGCAAACAGCAGACACAACCCAAGCGGTCCCGCCCACACACACCATACCCACAGAAGAGCAGAGCCACACAAGATTGCACGGACAAGAGCCAGTCAGGGAATAGTAAGGCCGAAAAAGCAATGAGGTTGACATCAGGCTCACATGCCTCAGAGGCATCACCATCAAAGGACTCTCCTGTCCCTAAAACTTCACACAGAGCTAGGCGTGCAGTGTCTGTGCCCACTGAGGAGGTGTTGTATAGCAAGGGTACACCTAGGAAGGGCACAGGGACACATCCCTCACCAGACCACCTCCAATTCCAAGCCCATTAAAGCAGGTGGAGGAAGGCACTGTAGGGGCTACCCCTGGCAAAGAGGCAAATGAGAACACTGTAGGGACCACTCCAGGCAAAGTAGCAAAGGAGGGCACTGTAGGTGGGACACCTGGCAAACAGGTAAAGGAGGGCACTGTAGGGGCCACCCCTGGCAAAGAGGCAAAGGAGGGCACTGTAGGTGGGACACCTGGCAAACAGGGGAACGTGGTCCAGAGGCGTAGCCAGATAAAGCGTTCCGCAGGATCCAGCACATCACCAGAGGTAGTGCCAGTGTCTGCACATGATGCGGGACAGTTGGTGTGTGTGCCTGTTGTGTCATCACCAGTTCCCATTAACTCCAAGACAGGTAAGCCATTTTGTATTCCCAAAAATAGGAAGGGCACCCCTCCAACCTCTCCCACCCACACTGTGTCACAGGTCTGCATGACTTTACCTCCATGTGCCACTAAACCACCAGGTCCAAACAGCCCTCTTCACAGACAATAGATAGCCCTACATCACCTGTGCCTCTGTCTCCCCACTCAAGTGTTCCTGCTGTCCCCGACACACAGCCAACTCCAAGTCCGCCTGACAGCCAAATGTGAGTGGCAGTCCCCCTCATACACCTGTCTCGCATACAGGTGTGCTAGTCCTGCCCATTGTTTGCCACCTGGGTGTGTTGCTGGTCATGGAAGAGTACAGTCAAACACACTCATTGGGCAGCTTCTCATGTCCTCAATCCGCATTTCTCCTTGGCCACTGATATTGACATTCACTGCTGTGTTATACTCTCACCTGTGCCATGGACACTGGCCCTGTTGCTCTGCTGTGTTTTACTCTCCCGTGTGCCATGGACACTGGCCCTGTTGCTCTGCTGTGTTGTACTCTCACCTGTGCCATGGACACTGGCCCTGTTGCTCTGCTGTGTTGTACTCTCACCTGTGCCAAGGAAACTGGCCCGGTTGCTCTGCTGTGTTGGACTCTCCCCTGTGCAGCCTCTCATGTACTTGCTGTGCCACCTGCCATGGACACTGGCCCTGTTGCTCTGCTGTGTTGGAATCTCCCCTGTGCAGCTTCTCATGTACTTGCTGTGCCACCTGCCACCTGCCATGGACACTGGCCCTGTTGCTCTGCTGTGTTATACTCTCCCCTGTGCCATGGACACTGGCCCTATTGCTCTGCTGTGTTGGACTCTCCCCTGTGCAGCCTCTCATGTACTTGCTATGCCACCTGCCATGGACACTGGCCCTGTTTCTCTGCTGTGTTGTACTCTCCCCAGTGCCATGGACACTAGCTCTGTTGCTCTGCTGTGTTGTACTCTCCCGTGTGCCATGGACAATGACCCTGTTTCTCTGCCTTGTTGGACTCTCCCCTGTGCCATGCCCACTGATCTTCCTGTTTGTAGTTTGCCTGTGCAGATTATCTTGCAAATGCTTAGCATTTTGTGCCTTGCTCTTGTCCACTGTTGTTCTACTGTCACATCTGTGAAATATGCGAATAAAGACAGTTACACCTGCTGTGTTTTTTTGTCAGTGTCCTTGCTGATTAAAGTTCTTATGGTGTATGCATTTTGTTGCCTGTGCCCCATGCTCTATGTGTCACTTCTACATTGCCAAGCTATTTGCCTGCATCACATATGTAAAGAGGGGTGACAGGGTCTTCAGTCCATTCAAAAACTGATACTTGTGTTATCTGTGTTGGCTCTTTTACCTGTAATGCAGTTCTCTTTTTAGTGATTTGCTATTGTTGGCTATGTTGTTGCCATGTCGGGTTGGGGTACACTGCCAGCACAGGGTGTGATGCTGTGCACAGGTTTGCATGCAGGCTGGGCAATGTCATGATGTACGTGCGTTATTCCTGTATATGTGCCCATCTGTGCATATGTATGTTCATTTTTTGTGTTGGCCTTTAGTCCTGGTCCCCTGGCCTACATGAGATGTGTGCACTTGGGTGGTGAGAAGGAGTGTAGTGTGAAGGATGTGACTTTGTAGTGGGTATGGCTGTGTGTGTGCCCATGTATTGTAATAGACTCACATGTGTCAGCCAATAGTTGTGTGCCTGTTGTTTGGATTGTCTTTCCCTGTGTAAATGATTGACACTTGTGTGAGTTGTCTGTTGTGCACTGTGCAGTGTGTTGGTGTGTCCATGCAGTTCTGTGTGACTCCTCCTTGTTGTTTTGGTCACTTATGAGTGTGCAAAGTGTGTAACTTGCACATCAGTGTTGTGTTTGTTTGATCATCAATGTGTCTTGAGTGTGTTTGGTTAGACTGTGTGGCCCTGCTGCTCCTCACTGTCATTGTGTTTGTGTTTCTCATGCATTGCAGGCACCTGGTGCCTTTTCTCCTCCTGTATGGCATGGTGTGTGTGGTGTGATGCCATCCCCTATGTGTGCCACTTGTGCCTAGCCATTGTGGGTCAGCACTCCCTCTAGTTGTGTATGGTACACCCCTTACATGTCGACTACTGACATGCAGGTCTGTTGACTTTGATGTCAGCTGTCCCCTTTGTTTACATGTTTGTCTGCCTCCCCATCACTTCATTTGTGGGACTGTGCCTTGGGGTGCAGTTCTTGGGCCATGACTGATGTTGCACTCTGAACATTGCCCCAGTGGTTTATGTGTGATGTTCTTGAGCTATTTATCAGTGAGAATTGCCCATGTGCACTTGGGCTGTGTGTGCTGCCCAGTGCTCTGGTGTAGGTGGTTCTGCTCTTGTATCCCAGAGTCGTGCATGATGTTGTTGTTGTATTGGATGTCTGTGTGTTGGCTATGGTATTGCTTCACTTCCTGGGTATGCTGTTGTTTTTGTGCTGTGCTGATTTGTGGTGTGTGTTGAGGTTGTGTTAGTCATGTCTGTGTGTAGCTGTTGTGCTTGGTGTGCACTAGGGGTGGGCATAATTTGCGAAATTCACTTTCACAAATTATCGCAACAATGTCAAAAATCTCCGCAAACACAGAAATATCGCGAAGACGCAGAAGTTTTTTCCCCGCCTGTTCGTGATATTTTCTGCGTGATCGCGTTGAAAAATGTATAGCCAACTTGCCCATGCGGTCGCCATCTTGTTTTCACTTGTCCAGCCCGCTCGCGATGCTTATTTCCTGTTCGGGGTCTCGAATGGCATGCTAGAAATCGCAAACTCAAGCGGGATAGCGCGACTGGCTACCAACAATCCAACATAGGAAAACTCATTGGCGAACCCAGGGTTGCTAGCGCGGTGCGCGCAAGAACGCATTTTTAAAGCACGACCAAGAAAAAATTTCTGTTTCGCAGCAGATTGCGAAAGTTTTGACATTTTCTCGCTCTCTGCGGAATGCAAAACATTTTTAAATTATCGCAATTTCCGCAAGCGGAACGAAATTTACCGCCCAGGCCTAGTGTGCACACACTGCTTGTTGTGCATACAGTGCTGTGTGTATGTGGGCTTGAAATTTCCTGATGTGCATCCCCTGATGTCCTGTGGTGTTTGATGATTTGTGCTTTCATGTGCATCTGTCGTTGGTTTGATGTGGCAGTGTAGGTCTGTGCAGGTGCACTTCTTGTGTGATTTGTGGTATGTTGTGTTTGTCTTTTGTTCTTGAGTGATGATGTTGTGCACTCATGTTGTGTTTGTGCTCCCATTGCCTTTCCACAGTTTGGCTGACATGGTATATCTGTTTCTGTTGGGGTTCTGTGTGTGTTCCTGTGGTATTTGTGTGTGGTTTTTTGTGCAGGCATCTGTTCAGGTTTCCATGTGTGTTTGTTCTGTTTGTGGATACACCTAGGGTGTGTGTTTGTTTGTGTTTGTATGTGCAGGGAAGCATTGGCAGTCTTCAGTGTGTGAGGCACTTCTGTTGTGTGTCACTTGTCAGACACTCCTGCAGTGGCTGTCTCCCTAGTTGTTTGTTGTGTGGTGCAGGGTGTGTATTGTGCTTGCTTGTTGCTGTGTGTGTTGCTTGTTGGTGTGCATGGGGGTGCACAGGATGGGCACCTGGCCTGTGACTTGATGGGGTGTGTTGATGTGTGTTTGGGGGTGGTGTGTCCCTGTCGTCTTTGTGCCCTGCCCATGCCTTGTAGTGTAAATATAACAACAGGGGAGAGGAGAGAAAAAGTGGATCCGTTCTCCCTCTACGGAATTAATTAAACAAAAAGAATCCACATACAGATATTGTAAGAGTGGTCCCTACGATGATGGGAAGCACACTGTGTTCTTTAAATACCCCTCACACACCAAAGGGACCCTTGGTGTCATGCTTCATCATTGGGGTCTTCACACCCCTCTGCGGGATACAGCGTTCTACTGACGAGCGATGACGCGGTAGCACTTTTGTAATTTGACTATATGTGGTGCGTGTGAGGTTTCAGTGTATTTAAGTGAGTGATGGGTTCTGAGAAGTAACAAAGTGAGGTTAAAATTTAACTGGCACATGAGGTCTACAATAACTTTAATGGGCCCCCGTGCTGGTACTGTTAAAAAAGTGAGTGTGAGGTATTTTGTATAATAATGTACAACACCTCATGTGTGCGTCGTCTACATGTTTCGAATCTAGGCTTCTTCTTCAGGACGGGCTGCACAGATCCCCACCTTACTCTCGTCACTCGAAAATGTTGGTTTATTTACTGAAAAGTGAAATTCAAAAGGCTAATATGTGCCTACTTGTCAGTTCCAAAGTTTCTAAAATGAGAACCTGAAAGAAAGAAAAAGAACACAAGAGGAAAATATTTTGATATTATCATTGTAATAGCCAGAGGTACAAGTTCAGTGACCTAAAAAAATGTGTGAGGGCTACAATCTGCTAGACATGATATGTCATCCTATTGTTGTGATGTGCCATGTAAGAGAAAAACACAGACAAGACATACACAACATGTAACATAAAACACACGCTCTAGTCCATTAACCTGTGAAGTTTTTTGGATCTTTTTTTGTTATTCATTTAAGGAAGAAACACTTGTGAGCATTCTTGCTGTTAAAATGCTGGTTGGCACCATGAGTCTCCAAACGGTAGGGTTAAAGTGCTATCCGCACCCTGCAAAAAGAAGGTGTACAGCTCACTGTATGAATGCCTTGTATTCACTTACTTCTGGTGGTGTCATCCGAGGATGCTAAGTGAATAATACTCACTGCTGCTGGACAGTTTCTGTGCCTTACTTTCCCCGACCGTGGCTCCACTGGTAATGAGAAGCCCGGTATCTGGATCTTAAATAGCCCTACCAATCGTCGTCAATTGTTAGCTTAATTGCTCAAAAAATGGGAAAATGTTGCGGCCCATATATGGTATTTCTGGGCTGATGGGGAAATCATTGCTGCCTCTTGTCTAGTTTTATGAAAAGCGGCGCATGCGCCGTTCCTTGCGCGGTTACAGCGCATGTGCTAGCTAGCTCTTGTCTAGTGTTGTGAAAGCGGCGCATGCGCCGAGCCTGGTGCGGTTACCGCACATGTGCTAGCTTGCCGGCAGAGTATCCATGGTCCTGCGCATGCACGTTGAGATATCGCGTCACAGCACTCGTGGAGTGTTCAATGTTTACAGGGATTACTAAGTACTGCAACAGGTTGGAAGTGGGCAAAATCTGTATGAAGGGCTCACGAACATCATTGAAAGAGCCCTTTATGTGATATTGTGTTTGATGTTCACAAAGTCTCTGTGAAGCACTTATCAGCATCATTAGAAAGCGCTGGATCATCCCTGGAAAACAAGGATAAATTTATAAGTGGTTAAATACAAGTTGATCAAGGGACTGCCTCCTGGGGGTACTCAACATTGGGAGATTCTCCCCCGAACATATCCAACGTAGGGAAGCTAGCAGTGATGTGCTCAATAAGATTTAGACTTGTGGGGGTGTAAGGCTTACAAAAACAGTCTAAAGAAGTCATATTTTGCACCTATGTGCATATTATAAAAGTTTAAGTTACATTGGAGCTGTACAGATGGTTGGTATAATAGCTCAAATACCAGAAGTATCGGTATCACTGTTATGTTGTTTAAAATGATAGGAGACATCGACTTTAGGGTGATAGATAGAGTTGACAGCGACCACAATGCCCTAGAATTGGACTATACCCTCCCCGGCCAGGAGGGTAGGGACCATGTCACGGTGGTGGCAAATCCCAGGCTTCTCCTTAAAAATAACAGAAGGAGAATAAGGTGGGATAAATTAGTTACCGGCAGAGAGAACCTCCCCAGGCTTTATACTAGACTCATTCCAATATTGGAAAAAGTGGGTATCTTAAGAGAGGAATCCAATACCCCGGAAACTCACAAACTACTGTATTTGGCACATGAGGAACTCATTAGGACCTTGGCGACAGATCTCTTTTCTAAGGGACACAGCAGAGGTGGTGGATCTCACCGCAATACATGGTATAATGCCACATGCCGCAAGGCGAAGGGTGATCTTTTGACTTGCATTAAGGAGGGCAAAGGAAGACTGGAGATAAATCATAAAATCGTAAATCATACGTTCTTATATAGCGCCTTTCACCATAAGGTCTCAAGGCGCTTGCTTTGGGAACTCGTCCTGGCTTTTCCCTGCAAGATAACCCCTACTGGCATCTCCAAGGTGAAAGCCAGTCATCCCATCGCGGTGGGGCTGTAGTGGAGATTAAGCAAGCTATTGCCCAGAGTTGCAGAGTGTGAACCCATGATTCGAGTAGGCACCGAGGCGAGAATTATCGAGTCCGTGGACATTTTGAGCTCAAGACCCTGCCGTGTCGGGGATTGAACCCTGGTCCCGGGTCTGACCTCTGCATCCGGGTCTGCCTCCTCTAACCGGTGAGCCACACTTCTCTACAGACCAGAAGACGGGAGTATAAGAAATTGGTCAACCAGGCCAAGATTGAATGGGACCAAGATAAATGGGAGGATCTCTCTAACTCCCTAGCTACCAGGGACTACCGTTAGTTTTGGTGAATCATTAATACGGGATCCAAGCATTTAGCATCGGCAATAGAACCAAACATTGCGCCAAGGGTATGGCAAGAGCACTTTCACTCCCTCTATACAGAGGAAGTTGGGGCTACAAGCTATTCATCCCCAAACACATCTAGCCATCCTGAGGGGGACCCCTATCCAGAAAAGGAGGTGCAAGCTGCTATTGCAGGCCTGTCATCAGGCAAGGCTCCTGGGCTGGTTGGCCTCCCTGGCAACCTTTTTAAACAAGAGCCTGACGTATGGGCCCCCTATCTATTGACATTATTTAATGCTGTCTTGAAGGGCATGGAGGTGCCCAGTACTTGGCTGGGCGCAGAGGTTGTTCCTATATTCAAAAAGGGTTCGCCTCTGCTCCCAGCCAATTACATGCCCATCAGCCTAATAGATGTGCCCCAGAAGCTTTTTGGTAGGCTTATTCTAGATCGCCTCCAGAACTGGCTCGAGGAAACTGCCACTCTGAGCCCTTATCAGGCGGGATTTAGGAGGGGGGTGTCCACAACTGATCAGATATTCCGCCTAAACCTCATTTATTGAAGGACCACACTAATCGAGGGGGGCAGCTTGTACACAGTTTTCGTGGACTTGCGAGCCGCCTTTGATTTGGTGCCAAGATCCAATATATGGAGTGTGCTTGCTGACTTAGGCGTTCCGCTAGACATTCTTTCTATTCTGATGAAATTACATCAGAATAATTTTGCGCGTGTCAGGTGTGGCAGAAATGGCAACTTAACGGAAAGATTCCCCGTTGACAGAGGGGTGAGACAGGGTTGTGTGCTTGCACCGACCCTGTTCTGCCTCTTTGTGAACAGGGTAATCGCCCACCTGACCAGGATTGACGACATTGACACTCCCAAATTGAATGGCAGCAGGGTACCCGCTATCATGTTTGTGGATGACACCCTGCTGTTGTCGAAATCCCCTATGGGAATACAACGTGTACTGGATGGGTTTCTGAAATTTTGTACGGAGAGGGGCCTTGAGATCAATGCTTCCAAAAGAAAATATATGATCATAAACCCTACCCCTTCAACACGCCCTAATCCCTTGCTTGGCTCAGTGCGGTTATGTTATGTTATGTTATGTTATGTTATGTTATGTTATGTTATGTTAATTTTAATTTCTATAGCGCACGGCTACTCCATTGGAGTGCCCCGGCGCTTTTATTGGCAGCTCATAAGAAGAAATACATACCACAGATAAAAACATCCATTAACAGAAAAGAGACATACTAGAGGGTAAAAAGCCAGGTTTTAAGGCCCTTCCTGAAAGACATCAAATTAGAGGTACAGCGTAAGGCCAATGGCAGAGAATTCCAGAGCTGTGGTGCCCTCAGTCTAAAGGAGCGCCCCCAATACGGGCCCTCTTTACTCGGGGAACCACCGCAAGAAACAGGGATTCAGATCGCATAGATCGGGCCGGGCGGTAAAAGACAAGCCTACGCTGAAGATATTTTGCTCCCGAACCAAAGAGCGCCTTATGAGCCAGAGTCAAAGCCTTAAAAACTATCCGCTTCCGGATAGGCAGACAATGAAGCGACTGCAAAAGGCCGGACACTCTGGCTCGCCTATGAAGGACAAAAATGGCGCGTGCAGCAGAATTCTGCACCACCTGCAACCGCTGTACAAGATATTCCGGAAGACCCAGATAAAGGACGTTGGAATAGTCCAATCTGGAGCCAATTAAGGCTTGCACCGTAATCTTCCTGTGCTCTTCTGTGAGCAGAGGAAGAAACTTCCGGAGCATCTTGAGAATGCCGAAACATGTGCCCGTAAGACCGAGGATCTGAGATCTCAACGTCAGACTATTATCGATCTTAATTCCCAGGTTTTTTGCCAGCTGGGACGCATGTGCTGGGGGAACATATTAGTCGGCCACCATGTCTGCCAGTCAGGGTCTGAGGTACAGCCAAAAAACAGCACCTCCGACTTGTCAGAGTTACATTTGAGGCTGTTCTGCTGGAACCAATTAAAAACAGCCCCAAGACACTCCCGAATACTCTCCCTGTCGAAATCCTCACCTTTCCTGCACGTGAAGAGGAGCTGGGTATTGTCGGCATAAGAGACGATCTGGGCCCCAAAAGACTCCACCAGTGCCGCCAAGGGGGTCATAAAGATGTTAAAAAGAGTCTGGCTCAACACAGAACCCTGCGGAACTCCGACTCCCAATGGCGGCATCTCAACAGAGCTAGGGGAGGCCCAGACCGTTTGTCGACAGCCAGCTAAAAAGATGTAAACCAGCTGAACACCTTCCCCCTCAGACCGATGTCATAAAGTCTGACGAGGAGCCCCTCATGGGGGACGGTGTCGAAGGCCGCCGACAGATCAAGCATGACAAGCATGGCTTTGCCTCCTGAATCCAGAGCCTCCTTGATGGCCTCAGACACCTCCAAAAGCGCCGTCTCGGTGCTTAAATTGGGGCAGAAGCCAGATTGAGTGGAGTGCAACAGGTCATTGGTTTCTAAAAAAACAGAGAGCACGCTATGCACGTGCTTCTCCATGATTTTGACCAGCGCCGGAAGGAGAGAGATAGGCCTATAGTTGGCCAACACCTCAGGATCTAGGCTGGGCTTTTTAAGGAGGGGGATCACCTTTGCCCGCTTCCAAGTCTGCGGGACCACCCCCTCACTCAAGGAGAGGTTCAAAAGTGGGTTAACCAACGGGTTTACCACAACCGCCAGGGAGGGTATCTACATTTGAGTACCTGGGAGTAACCCTAAACGAGAACATGACATGGGGGACATACCAGACCAAAGCAAATATGAAACTGGTGCAGATAGTGGGTGGTATTTCCAGGATGGGGAACTAATAAACCTACCGTCCACTTGGCCCTGTCATCCAAATTTACAAACCCAGGCACGGGGGGCAGTTACATATGGGGGCGAACTGTGGGGTCACAATTCTGCCAAAAACTTGACGATCACGGAAAACAAATTCATCAGGCGAATGTCTGACAAAATATCGAAATCAAAAATATCGAAATACAAAAATATCGGAACAAAAATATCGAAGTCAAAAATATAGGAATCCTATCCCTAACAAGGTAAGTACAAAAATATCGAAAAAATAATATTGTAGTACAAAAATATCGACATTAAAAATATCGTTTTTTTAAATGTATTAATAATAATGTAAAAATAATTATAAAATACATATAATGTTACAAATATTAAATAAAAATATTAAAACATAATTAAAAAATTAAAACTAATACATATACATTTAAAAAAAAAAAACTTAATAATTTAATGTAATTTTATATTTTTTAATTTCATTTAATTGATTTAATTTAAATTTATTTTATTTTTACCCTGTACGACTGTACCCCAAAAACCCTAAACTGACCCTGAACCCTAAAAGTACCCCTTTACCCAAAAACCCAAAACTGACCCTGAACCCTAAAAATACCCCTTTACCCATGAACTGAAAACTGACCCTGAACCCTAAAAATACCCCTTTACCCAAAAACTGAAAACTGACCCTGAACACTAAAAATACCCCTTTACCCATGAACTGAAAACTGACCCATAACCCTAAAAACACCCCTTTACCCAAAAACTGAAAACTGACCCTGAACCCTAAAAATACCCCTTTACCCAAAAACTGAAAACTGACCCTAAACCCTAAAAATACACCTTTACCCAAAAACTGAAAACTGACCCTGAACCCTAAAAATACCCCTTTACCCATGAACTGAAAACTGACCCAGAACCCTAAAAATACCCCTTTACCCAAAAACTGAAAACTGACCCAGAACCCTAAAAATACCCCTTTACCCAAAAACTGAAAACTGACCCTGAACCCTAAAAATACCCCTTTACCCAAAAACTGAAAACTGACCCTGAACCCTAAAAATACCCCTTTACCCATGAACTGAAAACTGACCCTGAACCCTAAAAATACCCCTGTACCCATGAACTGAAAACTGACCCTGAACCCTAAAAATACCCCTGTACCCAAAATTAATTAATATTATTTAATTACCAATTAATTATTAATTAACAATAACAATAAAGTAAATATATTAGCACATTTGCTGTAATTAATTTAATTTAATAATTAATATTATTTTGCACAATTAATTAATTAAGAATAACAATAAATTATATATAAAAAATTACTATAATTAATGTAATTAAATAATTAATTATAATTAATTACCAACTAATTAATAATTATAAATATGTAAAAAATTATAATAATTAATTAACTAATTAATAGAAAATAATTACCAATTAATTATTAATTAAAATATGTACAACATATATCAATTAATTAATTATTATTAAATTACTTCCCACCCTATTCCCCTATAAACCCATAACCCGCTACAGAACATATTTATCAATTAATAAATGAATTAAAAATAATTAAAAATTAATTCTCAATTAATTAATTAATAATTCCTACTAATTAATAATTAATTTAACATAATTAAATTACTTCCCACCCTATTCCCCTATAAACCCACAACCCGCTACAGTAGTAAAAGACAATATTTAATAAAATAACATTAAAAATAAATAATAAAACATAATAAATACAATATAATATACACTAAATTTATTTAAAAATTGATATTAGTAACATCAAAGTTATTAATTTCGATATTATTAACATCGATATTTACAACTTCGATATTACTGATATCATGCCAATATCGATATTTAGACTGTCGATATTACTTACCTTCGATATTTTTGTATATCGATATTTAAACTTCGATATTTTTGCATATCGATATTTAAAAAATCGATATTTTGTCTGTGTACCTCATCAGGCAGCTGGTAGCTCTCCCACCAAGTACTCCGTTACTTCCTCCGAGATTAGACTTGGGAATTAGGCCAATTGCAGAAGAACTGGGACTTAAACCACTAACTTTCTGGCGACGTTTATGGAGCAGCCAAGAACTTTTTTAACTATAGGACTGAGCTCCAGGAGTTTTTGACCTTACCAAATGCCACCAACATCCCATGGCTTAGCTACATAAAAAGCTCATGCGAGAGCCTGGACTTATCAGAACTTTGGACTGACCCGGCAAACGCAAGTAGCAGGATTCCACGCAAAGTATTGTCAAAAGCTTACTACGATCGAAAGCTGACTACTGCTATGGACACCACGCGTGAGGGATCCTTAACAAACTTATTTATTCAAAGCAAAGACTTTTACTTCCTGGAATGTGTTCTGGATGGCATGACCCCTGTGCTAACCAGAAAGTTATTTCTGCAGTGGAGATATGGTACACTACATCTCAGGTCATTCACTAGTTCTTGGTCTTTCCCTCCGACCACAGAGCACTGCCCGGCATGTGCCCATTCCCATTGTAAAGCTTATCAAGGAATCAGGAAACATTGGCTTGTCCCGCTCCTTAAAATCTGGGCTTCAGACAGTTCCTCCCCGCGTATAGAATCTTAAAAACTGATGTGTGACCCCCAATTGTCTTCGCAGTGGCAAGGTATCTAAAAGCAATGTGGTTTATTCGCACCCGCCTCTTAAAGGCGGAGGTGGATTTTTAATAACTTAAGCCTATTACTGATTTTAAGCTTATTTGATGATGAATTGACTCATATGCTGTAGTCCAATTTTTTATAATCAACGTTTTATTGATCTGCTTAAATTGTAATGATTTTTACTGTCTGTTTATCTTTTATGATCTAATAGATCGAAATAAAGATTGAATTGATTGATAGGGGACACAGTTAATTCAGCTGCCCCATGGTATGTCGTCTTTCAGGCCAATCACGTGGGTGCCGAGCCGGAACCCCCAACGTTGCTCTTTCTTAAAAAGGCCTTGCTCAGATGGTATTTGTTCAATTACGGTCCAGTGTAGGTCGTTTACACAGTGCATTTTATTCAGAAAGTGTGTCGACATTTTTGTTGTACTTTTCTTGCACCTTACATCGCTCTTGTGCTCACTGATTCTGGTTTTGACTGGACTCGTTGTCATTCCGATGTATTCAAGGTCAAAAGGGCAAGTCATCATGTATATGACATGCTTACTATTACAGTTTGTGAATTTTCTTCGCTCCCAAATGGTTCCGTTCCTAAATTACAGTTGTCTGCTTTTCTTTGTTAAGTGGCAACTGCTACAATTGCCACAGGGGTGATGACCCTGTATTCCGTGTAACATGGGTTGTTCTGGTTGCTTCTTTTAGGGGCAGGTATGGACTAGAATGTCTTTATGGTTTCTACCTTGCCTATGTGCAAAGAGGGGTTTTTCAAAGTTCAGGTCAACACACACCAAAGTACCCCAATGTCTATTTACGATTTTTGAGATTTCATTGGAGTGTGTATTGTAGGTGGTCACACAAATGGGTATTTTATTTGGCTCCTTCTGCACTTTTTCTTCCAGGAGAGCCTCTCTGTTGTTATTCCTGGCTCTCTTCATGGCTTTGTTGATTACAGGGGCAGGATAATTTATTTTTTGGAGTTTCCATTTGAGGTCTTCCGCTTGTGTCTTATAGTCACCCACCTCAGAACAATTACTCCTGAGGCGGAGAAATTGGCCATACAGTAGATTGTCACGAAGGTGTTGTGGGTGAAAGCTGTCATACCTGAGGAGACAGTTTCCCACGTTAGGTTTCAAGTGGGTGGTAGTTTTCAGAAACCCACCATCTTGATAGATTTTCAGATCAAGGAACACCAGTGTTTCATCTGAGACAGAGATGGCAAATTTCAAGAAGGCATTCTGTATGTTGAACCACTCCATGAACTTTGTTACAGAGTGCATGTCTCCTTCCCAGATGACAAAAATGTCATCTATGTAACCCCTCCATGTACAAATGTTGTTTCTGAAAGGTTTATTATCATGAAGGATTGTATGTGTCTCCAGGTGATGGATGTAGAGACTGGCCACAAGGTGCTCCCCATGCTGGTACCGTGGCTCTGCAAGTATAGTGTGTTTTCATATTCAAAAAAGTTGTTTGTTAGGGAGATGGAAATGCATCCGAGAACCACGCCTCTTGGTGTTTAATATGTCCATGGTGTGTAGAACAAATCTTCCTCAAATATGTATTTTCGGGATGGTGTAAAAATACAGTGTCTTGAGTGTCTTTTGAATCAGGATATCTGCCTCTTTTTTCGATAGCCAGTTATGTGCCAAGGCTTCCTCCACCATTCCTGATATCTTTATACGGAGTGCCTCTTTGGGGTTCTCCTGTAGGACAGTGTAATTCCTCCTATCCGCCAAGAGTCTCAAACATTCGTGATTGTAGGCAGTAGCTGTCTTCACAACGATAGCTCCACCTTTGTCAGCAGGCTTTATAATAATGTCCTCGTTACCTGCAAGTTGTTTTTTTGGCTTCTTGTTCCATACTGCTACGGTTGTGGAACACATTCATATTGGTTGTGTTCAGTTTTTTCAACTCAGTCATTAGTGCTTTTTCAAACACTAGTTCTTCGACTGGCAAGACTGCATCAGGGGGGGGGTGAAAGTTGATTTTGGTTTAAGCCCTGTGTCAGTGGGTACGGAGGAGTGTTCTTTGTTATGAAAGAAAGTTTGTAGTTTGATTTTTCTCACAAAATCCTGCATTTCGACGTGGAGTTTAAAGGCATCTATTTTGTTTGTAGGTACAAAACCTAGACCTTTATTGAGGACTGCCTTTTCTATGCCTGAGAGTGCCCATGGGGTTATATTGACTACTAGGTCCCACTCCTGCTGGTTGATGGTTGGTTCTGAGGGCGCCTGTCATGCTCCTGGTTGTCACTCAGGGATCCTCTTGGTCCCCTTCTTGCCACGTTACATTGTTGCCCCTCTTGATCATGCCCCTCTGGGGTCCAGGGCATGATCCTAAAAAAGGCTGTGAACTTCCTTCATATTCAGGAGCCCATGGTTGATAATGAGGTCCCATGGGTGGTGGTCCATACTGGTATTGTTGGAATGCTGGTGGGCCTTGATATGTTTGGTACATTGGTGGGCCTTGTTAGCCTCTCCATCCCCTTTGTCTGGGGTAGAAAGGTTTTTGTTGTCTTTGGCCCCCTCTTTGGTACCTAAAAGATTGATTTCCGCTTGAGTTTGACCCATTCGAGCTGCCATCTGATGACTCAGTCTCCTGGTCACTCATGATGTCTCTCGAGAGGTAACCCTCTCTGATGTAGGGGTATGCTCTTTCGTGAGAGAAGCAATCTTTGTCTTTTTTCAATTTATCGAATTTGCTTTGTTTGAGGGTAAGTTTGAAGTCTGTCATCTGCTGATTAAGTTCCTCTAGGCGTTTTTTGAGGACACTATGTGATTGATATGACTTAAGCTGTACCTTGAGTTTTTGGATATCGATTTTGAGTTCTTGGGCTATTCTGGTGGCAGTCTTTATAATTAGGACCAACCAGTCCCTGGTTCACTGCCATGATATGAGCGACCAGTCTTTTTTAAATTGCATATCATTTTGAAAGATAAAGGGCTCATTTTTTGTCAAAGAAGTTTTTATTAATTTTCCAAAACAGAGATTCAAGGCACAATCCGCCAATATACCCTCGCAGGGGATCTCCGAGGCCTAAAGCATAGTATTCACACTTACAGACAAGTAGGGGGGAGGAGCCCCCTATACCAATAGCGTACCCAAGGCATATCTGCAGCACAAATGTAGGGTTCAGCTTCGAGAAAGATGGGGTACAGTCACAATATCAACCACGAGGGGGAATCACAAGGATTCGTGTCACATCCGTGAGTGTCTCTACGATGATTACCGCCTCTATGCGCTTTGTTCCGACTAGTTGTCAGCATGTGTAACTAGAGAGTATTGCACCTCGAATCAAACAATAAAACCCAACCTACCCTCCCCGAACTCCCCCTCCCTCCCCCTTCCCAAATGGTGGTGTTGCAATACTACAAAGTTTCGACCGTATGGAATCCCTCAGAGTTGGAAAAGATGAAGGGCCCGAAGTGTGGGAGGGCAAACCGCCGATGGCAGGCCTCTCGAGAGGAACGAGACCAAAGGGCCCCATCGAAATTCAAAGTTCTTAAAATCCTCTCGGGAGATATCAGACATGCGTCCCGAACTAAGCAGTTGCCACAGGCGGGAGTGCCTCAGGGACATCGCTGGTGCCTCCCTCTTCTTCCATGCTGCCGCTATAACGATCTTGGCGGCTCCCAGACAAAGCCACATAATCCTCTTATCGGCCCTGGTTTGGTAATCCAACAGAGGATCTCTAATGTCAAGTAGGGCCTCTGTCATTGATGTCAGGATGGGGTACCCCAGGATGGTCTTCACCTGAGCTAGGATCTCTTCCCAGAATGGCCTAATTGAAGGACAGTCCCACCAGATGTGTTGGAAGTCTCCCAGTAGGCCACAGCCTCTCCAACACCTGTCTGACAAGCCTGGAAAGATTCTAGCTAGTTTGGACGGGTCCAAGTACTAGTCCATCATTACTTTCAAATGGGCTTCTCTTAGAGCTGCGGAGTGATTGAATTTAAAGATATCTGTCCACAGATGGGTCCAATCTACCTCTGAGATGTCTTGCTGGGCCATCCCTTCCCACCATGTCATATATCGTGGGCGGGGGGCAATCGCTGTGGAGAGTAAGAGCTTGTACAGAGCCGAAATAGCACCCTTCATGGATGAAGTTTTAATGAGGACAAGGCGGGCCTTTTTGGTACTTTTTATAGCTCCCTGTACTCAGCAGACGCACTGGACACTGAGAATCAGTACGCCTTCCTTAGGGACTTACCAATTCCACAGGTCTCCACGGAGTGGATTGAGGCTCTTATAGCTCCGATCACACTTGAGGAAGTGCAATCAGCTATCAAAGCGCTGAAACCCCATAAAGCGCCCGGCACTGACGGGTATACCGCGGTCTTTTATAAGACATTTGCGGCCGACATTGGTCACAACTTGGTTCGGCGTTTTAATCGGATGGCCTCAGATGGCGACACTTCTTACTCTATGGCCGAGGCGGTGATCTCAGTGATCCCCAAACCAGGTAAGGACACCACTCGATGTACCTCTTACCGGCCCATTGCACTCTTAAACATTGACGCAAAGCTATACTCTTCCATACTGGCCAAAAGACTGTATTAACTCATGCCACTTATTATTCATCCCAATCAGTCTGGCTTCATTAAGGGACGCCAAACACATGACAACACCCGCCGTATAGTCCACTTAATTGAGAAAGCCAACAAATTTAAAATTCCTGCGGTCCTAGTCGACCTAGATGCTGAAAAGGCTTTCCACCACGTTGATTGGAACTTCCTGTTAGCCACGCTCGCAAAATGTGGCTTCTCCCCCCAATTCATAACTATGCTCCAGGCCAATTATATGTGGACATAAAGGAGTTTGCTAGCCCCCACGATGATGATTATTACGAGAAATTCAATCAACAAAGCACAAACAAAGAAACTCTTCAGTTTGTGCAGGTATTTTATTTAAACCTGTTGCAATTTTTTTATCAAATTTAAGTTTTCATGGAAGGGAAAGATACTTCTGAACCATAATTATACATATTTACAACATTTAAACAACAAACATATATACAAATATTCGACAATCTTCTTCTACAAAAAGCTACGTATTCACAAATATTTACTCGTTGTGAAATATTTCGTTGCCTTTATGAAATATTTCTCACTTTTGATTACCAAAAATAGAAACAAAAGAAAGCAACCCATTCATTGCAAGGGAAAATTAATTCAAAAAACAATTGATAATGCAGTCAACATTAAATTTATAATTTATCTTTAAGTGCCAATTATAGACACCCAAGATCCAAAGTCTCAATCAACGTCGTGCAATCTGCCTCTTTCTACCACTCCATGGGGACCAGACGGGGTTGCCCCCTGTCCCCCTTGTTGTTCGCCCTCCGTATAGATCCCTTAGCTATAGCAGTCAGGGAGCATCAGGGGATTGAAGGTCTCCCTTTCACAGCTGAATCCCATAAAATCTCTCTCTTCGCGGATGACGTCCGCCTTTCCTTGTCCAACCCGATAGGTTTGCTCCCACGTCTACAGGAAATGCTTGGTACCTTCGAGAAAGCGGCGAGCTTCAGGATCAATCTGGATAAGTCCTATATACCTAATCTCATCCTCTCACACGCAGAAGCTTTACAACTCCGAACGCTAACGCCTCTAGCGTGGGCGCCCTCTTCCATACAATACCTAGGGGTGCACTTGACACCAACGATAGAGAAACTGTATGCAGCCAATTTTCCCCCAATTCTCACCCGCATCCAAACAGATCTGACGAGATGGAAGCCGCTCTTTCTCTCCTGGTTGGGACGCATCCATGCGGTAAAGATGACACTCCTCCCCAAACTAGTATACTTATTTCAGGCGCTTCCCATAGAACTGGATGAGGATTTCTTTAAACGCATGAAAACGATGATCCTGCGATTTGTCTGGCAGGGAGAGCGGGCCCGTGTCTCCTTTTCTATGCTTCGTCGTCCGCAGAGGAAGGGGGAGAAGGGCTCCCTGATCTTAGACTCTATTATAAGGCGGCCCAACTGCGAATTTTGGTCGCATGGTCACAAAAGGAATCAGAGAAGCATTGGCTCCACATGGACCGCAGTATAGCAGGTAGAACGATATGGGACTTGATCTGGCGCAACAGACAGGACAGACCCCAAAATGCATACCTGAGCACCCCGACACGCACTACTCTTAAAGTCTGGGACTCCGTGGCGACACCTATCCACTTCTCCTCTTGCTTCCCCCCCAGTGCTTCTAGAAGGGCTGTTTAATGCTTGGAGGGAAGGGGGTTGTCTTGCACTGACACATTTATTCCACAACTATTATCCCCTTACATTTGAGAACTGCAAAAGGGATTATGGGGTTGGGGACCATGAGCGATACCATCACGCACAGCTGCTGCATTGGGCCCTCGACCCACGGATTAGGGAGGGTGCCACCAGACCTCTCACCACATTCGAAGCTCTCCTCATTAAAACTTCATCCATTAAGGGCTCATTTTTAACTATGAGACCTTATGGGGCCACTTTACCCCTCAGGTATTCCGTCATCAATAAGCCATGGAGTGCAGCTTTTATCTGGGTCCTCCTGAGATTGGTCAATTCGTCTGTATGTGGATTCTTTTTGTTTAAATAATTCTGTAGAGGGAGAACGGATCCACTTTTTCTCTCCTCTGTTGTTATATTCATTATGCAGACAGCGCACAGCTGTGGGAGTATATTTATTGAACATAACACATAAGCATACACATATCTCACATATCACACGTGCCTAGTTCTACTACACCTTAACTTTTTTCCTGCACAAAGAGTTTCACGAACATGGAGGACGAAAATGGCCTCACGTTCGGAGAAGATGAGATCGAAAGGATACTAGCAGCAGTTAATCCCTTCGAGGGCCTGAGCAACACTGAACCAGGAACTAGTGTAGCAGATTGGGACGAATTGACCAATCTCAGGAGGACCCAGATAAAAGCCACACTCTATGGCTTATTGATGACGGAATACCTGAGGGGTAAAGTGTATGTCTTGTCTGTGTTTTTCTCTTCCAGGGCACATCACAAGAATAGGATGACATATCATGTCTAGCAGTTTGTAGCCCTAACCCATTTTTTTAGGTCACTGAACCTGTACCTCTGGATATTACAATGATAATACCAAAATATTTTCCTCTTGTGTTCTTTTTCTTTCTTTCAGGTTCATATTGCAGAAACTGTGGAACTGACAAGTAGGCACATATTCGCCTTTTGAATTTCACTTTTCAGTAAATAAACCGAAATGTTTAAGGGACGTGAGTAAGGTGGGGATTTGTGCACCCCGTCAAAAACACACGAGGGTCCCTGAAAATAAGTATTAGGGGGAGGAGGCAGGGAAAAACTGTAAACAAAAACAAGAGGACCCCCCTAAGACTAAATCTATTAAATGGCAAACACTCTAATCCATAACAGACATCATTGTAGTCCCACACTGAGAGTATTTATTTGAAAAACATATATATCTATTTATTATTATTTTCTGAAGTTTTCATTTATAGGTCATTCAATAATAGAGGCACAAATGTATATACAAAATCTTTTTACCTATCAAAATGTATGCAGCACATACCCTCTCACACTTTCAAAGTAACCACCAATCACACCCATACAAACCATCATCAGTCATACCAATCAGCAATATATACACAAAGTACAAACACTTTATAAAAAATGTACACCATTAGAAACAAACATACACAAATGAAACAAAGCAAAACGAAAAAGGAAAAGCGCCGACGCGCGTTTCGGAACAGGACCGATATTCACCAATCCTTCGTCAGGGCGCAAACAATTACATGTATTCTCTTCTGTGTGTTTTCAAAACAGTTCCATAGGTTTGAAGTATACATCAATAAATACAAACAGTTGTATGTAGAGAGCTAGGCTCAGGGCTGCCGCTTCATATCACAATATTCAGTCATTAGACAATATCTGCAGGGACAATAAAACACACCATAAATATGGCCATTCATTGTAATACATGTTGCTGGAAATGGAGTACCCGAGAAATAGAGAAAAAATAAAGAAAAGATACGTAACCTGGAAAAGAAGTATAAGGGAATATGCATCGACCGTGTCCAGGATAATAGGAGAAAGAGTGCATAAAGATTTGTGCAAAAAATGGAAAGAATAAGGAATACCATCGAGTAGCCAATTATAACCCCAAGACAAGTTGAATTCAAGCCACTTTAGCACAGTGCATCAAAGGGAAGTGATAGACCAACACCATATTGTCAAGAGTGGAATACATAGCTGGAAATAGAGCATATGAAACTCTAGCACCATGTTTCCATAAAGAAAAATAATTGCACTTACCCCTATCCACAAACAGTTTAAAAAAGAGGTCAGAATACTTCACAACGAAATGAGAAAGAATCTAGGAAATAAAAGAAGTGATTAGTTTAACAAGGTCCTTTTTGGAAAAGTCCAAACAAAAACGATCTCATTATTCTAGTACCTAACAGAATAGACCGTAAGAAATATCGTCGGCCCAAATCACAATCTCAAAACCCATTGAAAACCATAGGGGCAATTGTTACCATCTCTCTCCACTGTAGAAAAGGTGAAGTAAGACTAAGTCTCTTTCTCTACATAGGGCAAAGCACTGGTATTACATTAGAAAGCAGCTGCACCCTGAGCGAATATCGGACCTACCGCAATATGAGTGATGATAGAAAACAACGTGGGTCCGGTTCTAACAGATGGAGGTGTCCCCTCCCGATATAAAGAAACCACTCTTCCCCTCTCAAACGATATTTCAGGTAGAACTCCCTCGCAATCTAGGGGGGAAAAAGTGAAAAGATGAAGGACCACACCTACCGCGCTCAGGCTGGGCTCGAAAGTCAAAGGCAGAGGTAAATACCTACCAGGCGGGGCACCGTTTCCCGGGCAGGCTTCTTCGCATAGGGGCACTAATAGATCATAACAGCCTGAATTCTAACACGATCATGTGGGCTGGAAACAAACAGGCAAAAAAATGGAGAATTTAGAAATAAAATGGGGAAGGGGCTCTAACGCCTAAAAGCTAATATACGGAGTCTAGGAAGCAGAGCTTTACCGGCAGTATGTAGCGCGTCCCTCGAATGTAAAGTCGTGGCAAGTCGTCCATCGGTGAAGCCGGGACCTTCAAGAGACCACACGGATAGAGAGTCATTTAAATACCCAATGCGCACGCCCGGTGGGAATTACTGACACCTGGGAGCCAAACCCGGGCCTGCGCGATCATTGCTGACTCACAGGCGTTTTACAAAAAGGGGGTGGTGATGAACAGAGTGTCTGAGTTAAACAGACCACTCTTACCCAGTCCAAAGATCAGGGCTTGATCCATCACCGTTATTTATCTCACTGCCCCATCCCAGCTTAGAACCTGGCTATATGCAAATCAGTCTGTCCCTGGCCCAGTGCATCATGGGAACAGGGCAGACTAAACTACCAAGCCAATTCTTCACCAGAAAGGAGACAAGCTACCGGGGACCGGTTTCTGGCATTTCAGCCTTCTTCGGCCCGGCTTGCTTGAATCCTGATGGAGCAGTGAGAAAGGGACTCATGTCTGAGTATACCCTGCCACACCTATAGTGGCCAAAAACGATTTACAAAAAGGGGGTGGTGATGAACAGAGTGTCTGAGTTAAACAGACCACTCTTACCCAGTCCAAAGATCAGGGCTTGATCCATCACCGTTATTTATCTCACTGCCCCATCCCAGCTTAGAACCTGGCTATATGCAAATCAGTCTGTCCCTGGCCCAGTGCATCATGGGAACAGGGCAGACTAAACTACCAAGCCAATTCTTCACCAGAAAGGAGACAAGCTACCGGGGACCGGTTTCTGGCATTTCAGCCTTCTTCGGCCCGGCTTGCTTGAATCCTGATGGAGCAGTGAGAAAGGGACTCATGTCTGAGTATACCCTGCCACACCTATAGTGGCCAAAAACGATTTACAAAAAGGGGGTGGTGATGAACAGAGTGTCTGAGTTAAACAGACCACTCTTACCCAGTCCAAAGATCAAGGCTTGATCCATCACCGTTATTTATCTCACTGCCCCATCCCAGCTTAGAACCTGGCTATATGCAAATCAGTCTGTCCCTGGCCCAGTGCATCATGGGAACAGGGCAGACTAAACTACCAAGCCAATTCTTCACCAGAAAGGAGACAAGCTACCGGGGACCGGTTTCTGGCATTTCAGCCTTCTTCGGCCCGGCTTGCTTGAATCCTGATGGAGCAGTGAGAAAGGGACTCATGTCTGAGTATACCCTGCCACACCTATAGTGGCCAAAAACGATTTACAAAAAGGGGGTGGTGATGAACAGAGTGTCTGAGTTAAACAGACCACTCTTACCCAGTCCAAAGATCAGGGCTTGATCCATCACCGTTATTTATCTCACTGCCCCATCCCAGCTTAGAACCTGGCTATATGCAAATCAGTCTGTCCCTGGCCCAGTGCATCATGGGAACAGGGCAGACTAAACTACCAAGCCAATTCTTCACCAGAAAGGAGACAAGCTACCGGGGACCGGTTTCTGGCATTTCAGCCTTCTTCGGCCCGGCTTGCTTGAATCCTGATGGAGCAGTGAGAAAGGGACTCATGTCTGAGTATACCCTGCCACACCTATAGTGGCCAAAAACGATTTACAAAAAGGGGGTGGTGATGAACAGAGTGTCTGAGTTAAACAGACCACTCTTACCCAGTCCAAAGATCAGGGCTTGATCCATCACCGTTATTTATCTCACTGCCCCATCCCAGCTTAGAACCTGGCTATATGCAAATCAGTCTGTCCCTGGCCCAGTGCATCATGGGAACAGGGCAGACTAAACTACCAAGCCAATTCTTCACCAGAAAGGAGACAAGCTACCGGGGACCGGTTTCTGGCATTTCAGCCTTCTTCGGCCCGGCTTGCTTGAATCCTGATGGAGCAGTGAGAAAGGGGCTCATGTCTGAGTATACCCTGCCACACCTATAGTGGCCAAAAACGATTTACAAAAAGGGGGTGGTGATGAACAGAGTGTCTGAGTTAAACAGACCACTCTTACCCAGTCCAAAGATCAGGGCTTGATCCATCACCGTTATTTATCTCACTGCCCCATCCCAGCTTAGAACCTGGCTATATGCAAATCAGTCTGTCCCTGGCCCAGTGCATCATGGGAACAGGGCAGACTAAACTACCAAGCCAATTCTTCACCAGAAAGGAGACAAGCTACCGGGGACCGGTTTCTGGCATTTTAGCCTTCTTCGGCCCGGCTTGCTTGAATCCTGATGGAGCAGTGAGAAAGGGACTCATGTCTGAGTATACCCTGCCACACCTATAGTGGCCAAAAACGATTTACAAAAAGGGGGTGGTGATGAACAGAGTGTCTGAGTTAAACAGACCACTCTTACCCAGTCCAAAGATCAGGGCTTGATCCATCACCGTTATTTATCTCACTGCCCCATCCCAGCTTAGAACCTGGCTATATGCAAATCAGTCTGTCCCTGGCCCAGTGCATCATGGGAACAGGGCAGACTAAACTACCAAGCCAATTCTTCACCAGAAAGGAGACAAGCTACCGGGGACCGGTTTCTGGCATTTCAGCCTTCTTCGGCCCGGCTTGCTTGAATCCTGATGGAGCAGTGAGAAAGGGACTCATGTCTGAGTATACCCTGCCACACCTATAGTGGCCAAAAACGATTTACAAAAAGGGGGTGGTGATGAACAGAGTGTCTGAGTTAAACAGACCACTCTTACCCAGTCCAAAGATCAGGGCTTGATCCATCACCGTTATTTATCTCACTGCCCCATCCCAGCTTAGAACCTGGCTATATGCAAATCAGTCTGTCCCTGGCCCAGTGCATCATGGGAACAGGGCAGACTAAACTACCAAGCCAATTCTTCACCAGAAAGGAGACAAGCTACCGGGGACCGGTTTCTGGCATTTCAGCCTTCTTCGGCCCGGCTTGCTTGAATCCTGATGGAGCAGTGAGAAAGGGACTCATGTCTGAGTATACCCTGCCACACCTATAGTGGCCAAAAACGATTTACAAAAAGGGGGTGGTGATGAACAGAGTGTCTGAGTTAAACAGACCACTCTTACCCAGTCCAAAGATCAGGGCTTGATCCATCACCGTTATTTATCTCACTGCCCCATCCCAGCTTAGAACCTGGCTATATGCAAATCAGTCTGTCCCTGGCCCAGTGCATCATGGGAACAGGGCAGACTAAACTACCAAGCCAATTCTTCACCAGAAAGGAGACAAGCTACCGGGGACCGGTTTCTGGCATTTCAGCCTTCTTCGGCCCGGCTTGCTTGAATCCTGATGGAGCAGTGAGAAAGGGACTCATGTCTGAGTATACCCTGCCACACCTATAGTGGCCAAAAACGATTTACAAAAAGGGGGTGGTGATGAACAGAGTGTCTGAGTTAAACAGACCACTCTTACCCAGTCCAAAGATCAGGGCTTGATCCATCACCGTTATTTATCTCACTGCCCCATCCCAGCTTAGAACCTGGCTATATGCAAATCAGTCTGTCCCTGGCCCAGTGCATCATGGGAACAGGGCAGACTAAACTACCAAGCCAATTCTTCACCAGAAAGGAGACAAGCTACCGGGGACCGGTTTCTGCCATTTCAGCCTTCTTCGGCCCGGCTTGCTTGAATCCTGATGAGGCAGTGACTCACAGGCGTGGCAATGGCCACATTTATGGGTGCCCAGTACAGGATTGGATCCTGTGATGGATTTCTGAAGTACTGGCGGTCCTGTGGTGAGTTTGGAATGGACTAGATGGTTTCTTAAATTCTTATTTCTGTGGAATGCAAAGATAGGGCGCCCCCCCCAGATTGCCCAGGAGGACGCCTGGTGTACCGAAGGTAAGAGCAGTACTCCTGATACCTGAGCAGCAGCCAGGTGGGGTGATGCTATTCCTCCTACTAAATCAGGGGAGAAGATTGAACGAATTTGAGAAAAATATACAGGTGATATTTTTTTTTTTGTACAGTAGCCATTAACATCTAGGTCCTGAAGAAAGCAGTGACATATTTAGAGTCACAATTGCTGAAACATGTTGACCCTACTGACTTGCAGATATTATGTTAAATCTGCTTGTTTTACCACATTTTAATATTAGGAGTATTGAGGGAACCCAATAAAATGTTCTCTTATCCACTCAATAATTACCTAATTATAACATTGCACCTTTTTCACGAATTAAATTTTGGCACTGTAATTCAGCTACCCACAACAAATAACTTTCCGGTCCTCTAAGCACAACTTTGATTCTTCTGAAGTTGTTTTTCTATCAATACTACACTGATATACATACTGCACCTTCTCCTGGGTAAGGAGAGCCCAAATGATGTAGGGCGGTACCGGGCGGGAGCTGATGGGCACTTTTTTCAAATTTGAGAATTTGACTGCAGCATTACACATAGGGCCAGATGTAGGAGCCAAAATACCGGTCGGTAACGGCCGAATGCGGCCGTTACCGACCGATATTTAGTATTTGGCAGGTGGGGGCCCTATTTTACCCATTCGGTAAATTTACCCAATCGGTAAATTTACCGAATAGGTAAAATACCAAATCGGTAATTTTACCCATTCGGTAATTTGCAGATGTAGGTGGGACTCTTCTGAGTCCCACAGGCCTTACCGAATCGGTATTTTACCACCCTATCTAATTGGGTGGTAAAATACAGAATCCAGGTGTGCATGCACATGTGTGCATGCACACCTTTGCCATGTGACACACAGACATGCCCTTAGGGCATGTCTGTGTGCCACATGGCACACATGCCAGTATTTGTGGTGCTAGAGGGTGTCAAAGTGACACCCCCTGCACCCTTGCTGGAATCGGTATTTACCGAATCGGTAAATACCGATTCGGTAATGCCCATTGATTCCTATGGGCTTCAATGCCCATAGGAATCAATGGGCATTACCGAATCGGTATTTACCGATTCGGTAAATACCGATTTTTACAGAATCGGTAATTCAATTACCGATTTTCCCTACATCTCCCCCCTTCTATTTTACTGATTCATAAATACCGAATCGGTAAAATTCGGTATTTATGAATCGGTAAAATATACTTACCTACATCTGGCCCATAGTCACATTAAATTGTTCATCTCATAGCACTCCTTTTGATGTTTTCACAGTAGGATTGTAGTTTCTCTTTGACCCTCAGATACTTCTTTCGTTTGTATAGTTATAACAGGGCATGTGTCTGCTGGGTCGTTAACCTAGCCCTAGGACCCTACTTCAACGTTGTATTTTCTCGTTGTACATTAATATACAAAATACCTCACACTCACTTTTTTAACAGTACCAGCACAGCGGCCCATTAAAGTTTTTGTAGACCTCACGTGCCAGGTACTTTTTAACCTCACTTTGTTACTTCTCAGAACCCACCACTCACTTAAATACACTGAAACCTCACACGCACCACATATAGCCAAATTTTAAAAGTGCTACCGCATAATCGCTGGTCAGTAACACGCCGCATCCCGTAGAGGGGAGCGAAGACAAAGCATGGGCAAGTTTAGCGAATCTGGCGTTCGCGAATTTGCGTATTGGCGAACTCGCAATCCGCAAAATCCGCGAATTCTCGCGAATTTGCAGATTTTTTTTGGGGGGAGTTCGCAAGGGTTTCTGCCAGTTCGCAAGGGTTTGGTACCAGTTCGCAATTGCGAACTTACTTGTCGGCTCGCAACGGTCGCGACTATGTTGTTTCTACGTCTGGTTCATCATCACAGGTTCCCAGCACCCTCTGTTTCACCACTGCCACCCTCTGTTTTACCCATGCCACCCTCTGTTACATCAATGCCACCCTCTGGTTCATCATCACTGTAGATTATGGGGGGGAAAGCAAGCACACCTGCCCTGCTTCAACTGACATGAATTAATTTTGGGTTGGTTTATTAATGTGTCACTGTTTTAAAATTCCAGGTCTGGCATCTTATCTGAATTTGCTTTCTGTTGCAGTGCAATTTTTTTTCCAGGACCTTTGTGGCCTACTTGTAGCTACAATTGTTGCAACTAGCAACTGAACTCTGGAGGGGCCCCAGTCAGGAAGCAATACAGGGAATGGTTACTAATGATGAGTTTGATCTCTTGCACCTGCTGAGTGTTTTCTGTTTTGCAAAACTCGTTTTTCTGCAATTTCGTGGGATTCGTGGAGCGCGAACTTGCGCGAGATCGGATTCGGAAGCCGCGAATTCGTGCGAATATGCGATTTGTTTTTTTTGCGGCGTGTTAGTTCGCAAGGTTTTGTGCGTTTTAGCGAGCCGCTTGTAGCGCAAGGCGCAAAGTTACCCTCGCGGTCGATCAAGGGCGCGGCCATCTTGTTTGCATGACGTATTTCCGTTTCCGGGCGCGAAGTGTAATCTCGCAAAGTGTGCGGCTCGCTAGTACAATTTAGCGGGTGTTCGCAAGGAAAATCTTGCGCGAACTTACCCGCGCGGTCATGAACGGGCGCGGCCATCTTGTTTCTCATTCATTGCTATGGTTCTGGGCATGCTTTTGGTATCCTCTCTGTATCTCTGCCATCCTTTGCTTGTTTGAAGTTTTTTTTAATCTATTTTACTTATTATCTATCTCTCTATTTTTCTTGCTCTATATTTTTGTGTTTTCTGCTACTTTTGGTTAATTTTAAACTACTTTTTTCAACTCTTTACTGTTCTTCTCTTCCCTATTCTATTTTCTTTATTATTTAGCTTCCTTTCTGCCCAGACCATGGTGAAGGGAGCCGGGAAGCATCCCGAGAAGGGGAAGGGTCCCGCACCCTGTGCCCGGCTCCCGTGCGGGCGTTTGAGGGGGGAGCAGGTCGTACCCCGGGAGATCTTCAGCCCGGAGGAGGTGGCTGCACTCATTTTTTATGTTCAGCGCCGCCTCCCCAGGACCATCATGGCAGGCGGCAGGATCGGTAGCGGGTACGGGATCCGGGAGCGCCGGAAGCGGTGGGAGAAGGTGTGCCGGGCCATGTACCACCACTCTCGGGTCCGGCGCACCTACAACCAGGCCACCCACCGCTGGACGGATGTCCTGGACCGTGAACGCGATCTGCTCAACCTGCTTGGCCTTGAGATCCCCGGGCTTGGTGAGTAGTAGTAGCTATTTCTTTACTACTCTGTTTTCTCCTGCTCTGTGTGTTATTATATTGCAAATGTTTGTTTTTTACCAAGAGCAATAATGCTGCTCATTACATTTTAGGTAAATTATATTTCAAAATCTTCTGTGCATTTCAGGTGCACTGCTCTCCTTCTCAGTAGTGTTGCTACTATGCTTATTTGTTTTCGATTTTGTGTTCATTTCATTGGCATGTGAAATTATGTATGAGTGTAGTTTAAAGAACTGCGTAATGCTAGACACTAAGGTTCAGATTTTTAATTACCGGCGCATCCCTGCAAAGTAGCAGGGATGCGCCAGTAATTGTGCGCCACGCCACCATCACCCATGGTGCGCCGTATTTACAATGCGGCGCACCATGGGCCCAAAACATCACCAAAGCGTTACGCATCTGTGCCGTAAAGGCGGCGCATTGCTGGAGTTACGTCGCAACGATGGCGCAGCTCCATCAATGCTCTGGGGTGCCCTGTCTCCCCAATGCTGCGTCAAGCCGTACGTATGCTTCAAGCAGGTGCAGGGTTTGAGTCACGCATCATTGTCCTTAAAGTGACTGATTGAAATCTTGTAGATTTCCCTCAGCCACTTTTAGGATGCGTTCCTGCGCAGGAACACCCTCCCTTGCGCCGGAACGCCCCCTGATGGCCAGGGCTTTACAACGTGATGCATCTCCCATATGCGTCACGTTGTTAATATACGTCGCACCATTGCGCCTCTTTTGTTCTGCCGCTGCGTCACAAAAGTCACGCAACAATGGAGCAAAAGAGCCGCAAGGGGCTTCTAAATCAGCCCCTACAGACTCAAGTCCAGTCCTTCCTTTGTACACATGGCAATAAGAAGAAATAGTGGTGGTGGATTGATAGTTTGAGTATTTTAATGACTGGTTAATGTAGTAGGAAACTTTAGTGTTGTCGCTGATCTGCAATCACGTAGACTTTGTCTGTCACTTCGCGTGCTGCGGACTGCTGCCTGCCAATCCTAGGCAAACCTTTTTTGTACTTTGTTTACTGAGTTACATAAGAACTTTCCAATTCGACGATCCGCAAATCAAGCAATACTAATAACGTAGTAGACCACATGAGATCGGTCAATATAGCCCGTGGAATAGTTGTCTATTTGCTATTTCGCCAAAATATTTTGTTATTTTTCTTTTGAAATGTTTGATTTGGTTGACAAATATCATCCATGTTTTCTGGTCTTTCTTTCTTTCATGTTGTACATCAGCCCCCCCCAGGGGCAAGAGGACACAGGAGGAGGAGAAGGGTGCTGTTCAGGATGCAGGCCAGAATCGGGCAGGCGAGGGCTCCTTTGCTGGCCCCAGTAAGTTTTAATTTTAATATAGAGTACTTATTTTTTCCTAGCGTTCCTCATTCGATTTTTCTAAATCGTCTTTGATCTTCTGGTAGACTCGATCTAAATTCTTATCCTGCCTCGACTATGACTCCCTGTGGTATTACTAGATTATTCTTATTAGTCTGTCTGTGTAGCTAACTAAGATTGCACATTTGGCAATTCCATTGGACTCCCATTCTAGTAAGCAATAGCTCTATGCACTGAGTGCAGTCCTCAGGGATTGTCCATAATGTCTTTTCAAGTCTTCTAAATGTTTAGGCTTTGACAATTTCCAACAATAAAAAGGTGAATGACCACCAAGAAAGAATAAGATACTACTTTACTTTTGGTTTGGATAGTAGGACAATCCATTCTACTACTGTTGCAGGGACAAATCTGCACAAACAGAACTATGGACACTAAATAATGCATTGCTTAGCTTATCAATTATAATAGGTGCTGTTAGACTTTCCACATACCTCAGTGATAACAGACTTTGTAGTTGAACCCCCAATCTCCTTACTGACTAGATAGTGTGGCAGAGTCATTTAGCTCCCAAAGTCACTGATGATTGATCCCCAATGATGTCAGAAGCACGGACTCATGCTTGCAAAAATTCTAAAACCTTTAGCTCATCCACTCTAGTCTGTAGGACCAAAAACCACAGAGTCTATTTAAGTTTAAAAGCTTTATTAAAAGTAAACACATTTATTAAAATCAAGTTTGTCATAAAAGTAAACGTTTAACTGAAAATGGAAAAGTGCTTAGTGCTGACGATTAATTGGACACATTTCTTTTGGTCGAGCCGAGCTCTCACCTGGTTTGAACTTGATCCTGCTCGTGTTCTTAGAAGTCAAGCTTCTGTCTGTTAGGAGAAAAAGTGGTGCGTGTTAAAAATAAAAAGCAAGCATTCATCAGATGTGCCAAAAAGTGCAGCAAGACAACAGCCTTCCCTGGAAAAAGGGACATTTTTACTTTAGAGTAGACAGTCACAAATTATTTCATTGTATTCAGTTTTTTTCACATTTCTTTCTTCCTCCTAGACCAAATATTATATAGTGGTGAGTGGTGAATTCAAACATTTTTAAATGTACTTTGTAGGTGGAACATCTGGAGGCGGGGCCAGTACAGAGGTAGTGGTATTGGACGAGGGGAACAACTCTGGGGAGGAGGCGGTGCAAGTGCCGGACATGCCTGTGAGGGATAACACGGTGGTGGCGGGCAGAGGTAAGCTATATATTCCTTACTTATTGAGATTGAAGACTGCAGAGTGTGCTTTCTGCACGGGTGTATTATAAATCAACCAGGTAGTAGCCTTCTCTAAATGTACTTCGACTTAGCTGTGAAGTTTTTGGTGAGAAGAATCCCAATCAGATCTGAGATGAACTTGATGGATGGGATGAACGAAAAGCAAAAGAAGGGTGTAAGTAAGTGTGGAAGGACGAGAAATGTAATGATGACTGGCAAAGAAGAAAGATATGTGTTTGCTTGGTCCCCGAGGTGGCTGGGAAGGAAAGAATATGGTATGGTGCATGGCTGGGTGAATGATCAAGCAAGGATGGGTGGAAGGAGAACAGCCTGGGTGGGTGAAACAGAAACTGTATGTGTGCATATACTTTGAACGGATTGATGCCTGGATCATGGTACTATCTGACTCTTAGATAGCATATGTGTATCTAGAGAGAGTAGACGGTCACTGGATGAACTAAGTGTTACTTTGAAGAGCATGTAACAGCGCACCTGCACGTCCATTCCAGTGTAGGAAAGGCAAGGAAAAGAAGTTGTAATTTTGTCCAAATACTACCATGAATAGTAGCAGTAGTTTGTATTGCAACTGCAAGCACAGCATATATCCAGTTATTACGGTGGACACTCCCTACCTCTCTAAATAACTTTAGTTTAGTAGTAGTGCCTCATTCATGTGTGGGTGTATCACTGTTCACTCAATAATATGCAAAGCACCTAAAGTCATCCCATATGTCATCAAATACATCCCATGTGAAGTGATAGATAATCAGATTATTTAGCTTCTTCATTTTCCTTTTCTAGTACTCATTTGCACTGTAGGGTAAAAGCTAAATTAATTAAGCAGTAACCCTTTTAACAGAGTATTCTCAGTGCCACCCGTAATAGGAAAGTAAGAGCTTCACCACCTGCATGTACTGGACCGGTACAGTAACGCAAGTCTGTCTCACTCATCATGGTGTGCGTCTGTTTTTCTCGGGTGCAAGTTCACTGCGCTGGCATTATGACGGCTTGCATAAGATAACGTACCAATTTTCCTAAACAAGAGAGAAGAAGAAGAATAAGACTGGTGTACTGTCATAGTCGACTGTAATGGAAGTCCATAGTGCTCGTAGAATTTGTTCCTTAAACTCCCACTAATGTTAGAGCAAGGATGAAGAAGTCGGAGGTTACATAGATACTGTCCTCAATAGTTATGTACTGTGCTTTCAATTTGCTACTTGTACTGTGACACAACTTTCTGCTCAATCATTTTGTGTTAATCTTAAGGAGCATTGGTTACAGACTTTGTCTTTCTTTCTTCATATAGTTGCTCCTTCCAAATCAAACAGACCATCAAGGAGGAGGGAGCTGGCTCGAATGGCCCGGCAACGGAGGCTGGATGCCACTGTCGCCGAATATCGGCGGCTGGTGGCCCTGGAGGAGGAGGACACGCAGCCTACCGGTACAACAACAACATCCACTGGGACAGCTGCATCCTCTTCCGTGCCCCCACGGGCTGCCAGCCAGCGCAGTGCTCCAGCGGTACGGAGCCGGGCTACCAAAGCCAACCGCCACCGCCGAGCAGCAAAGACAGCAGCTGCCCTCCACAGGATTTGCAAGGCACGCCTCAGAGTGTCCTACCTGGAGCAGGAGGTCCTAACCTATAAGAACTTGGTGGAGGGCCTCCGCTTCGACCATGCCACCCTCCGCAAGGAGCATGATGCCCTTGCCGCTAAAGTCAACAGCACCCTGCCGTAGTGTCCCTTGCCCCTTTTTTAGAGACTTTTGGGGGGTGGGAAATGGCAGTTGGGTTGTTTTTGGGACTTTTGAAGGACAATCGTTGGGGTTAGGGAGGGTCCTGTGGGAGATTATTTTGTTAGGGCTACAAAAATATACTTTTTGAAACTTTATCTGACCATACCTGTTTTTACTGCTTTTGAGTCTGGTAGGTGGGGGTTTAACAATAAGTTTGTTTTCCTGAATAGTCCTAGGACTTTAGTAGTACTACCGTCAATCTCTCGTCTCTCCTAATACTCCATTATACTACCTCCAACCAAACGCTTATCTTACCTGTAATTTATGTTTGAAAGTAGGGCTAGGCCCAGGGCTGGCTCCACGGGAAATGGCGATTAAGGTTGGCAATCCTGGGCGGATGAAATGTCCTCCTCATTGCTGTGGTACTAGTGGTGTGACACAGTGGCAGTTGCATGCCTATGGAAAAAAAGAAAATGAAACCTGGTTTGTCCTTACTGTAGCATTACAACGGTACGATAGAGAATATAGCAGGTCACAGTACACTAGAACAGTGCCACAATGTAGCCTAACAAATGGTAAAGTATTGAAAGTATAACTTGTACTTGTGTTGGATTTCTTTGACATTGGCTACTACTACAAGAAATAGTACTGAAGCTGAGTAAGTCTATAATATATCCTCGGATTCCTTCACCAGCCTGTTGTTATGACCTTATCCTCCCCAGCAAGTGTGTGGAATTATTGATGTCATTTAGTCACACATCAAGCAAAACCACACAGCCCTGGGGAAGAGGGTTAGGGTTTGGAAAATGGATGGGAATGGGGGTTTCTTTTTGGGTGGGTTTTGTTTAGAGAAGAAAAAACAAGCACAGCATGGACAAACAATAATTGAAGATAAAGAAATCTTTGGGTACAAAGCTAACCATAAATCTTTTAAGTGACATAAAGGAAGTGCATGCACTACTGCATGCATTGTTACTGAAAAGTAAGTAGTACTAGAATGCGACAGTACAGGGCTGCAGCGTTTTCACTTGCCTATCTCTGCACTCAGAGAAACACTTCTTACATTAAATTAGGTTTAAAAAATAGCCGAAGTAAAACCTATAGAATGGCTGTAGGGATCAATTTAGAAGCAGAGAGAGATCCAAGAAATGCAGTCACACTCATAGAAGAAAACAATGGATACTGTATCTGTATGTTGTTGTAGTTGTCCTGTTGAATTTGGTAAGTAAGTTGCATGCAGCAAACAATTCCTCTTATTAGCGGCACTCCTCTATTCCAGCTGACGCTTCGTCCATCAATGTTGGTGACCAGAAGACACCCTGTCCACTGCCTGCCTGGCGGATGCTGAATTGCGGCTCGCTAATGTGAAGCCTGACTCCATCCTTTTTTCCCCATTGCACAGACTGAAACCCGGCCTGTAATTATTGAACGAAAAACAGGAAGTTATATATTACAACACCACTGATAAATAAATATAAGGTATGTACGCTGTGTAGTGCAAAAAGTCACACTTTGATTTTCCAAATAGACAGTACAATATTTTTGAAAGTGCGTACTCTGTCTGAGTCACCTTTTGAAGGATAAATAAGTATGGGCAAATTAATTTAGCTGATCTTTCCACTCAAGCTAGGTGTACTGTAAACTGTGTTTTAGAACACAATTAGACCTTCCCAGCAGTGCTCCCACCCAGACCCTTACTAAAGCCAGTCGCAAAAATGTAGAAGACCCCAATCAGATCTCAAAAAACGAGGCCTAGCAGAAAACTGGTGACAAAACGTACTTTGAAAGTAAAAGTAGGTCCAAATACCCCCTTACCCACCGTGGATTGTATTCAAACCACTTGCAAGCAAGAAAAAGTATCCACATCGCTCCAAGACTCGAAAACCCCCCCACCCAAACACATGCAATAGAAATACTGCTAACCCTAACGAGCCCTAAGTTAAGAATAGTGGCAAAGGCTTTCTTTAACTATGCCAAATCCCCCCTTTCCCACCATGGATTTTCTTCAAATGACTTGCAACCAAAATTACACATTCTCACGAGTGCTCTAAGACCCCAGAACTCAGTTGCAAAAATCTAGAACACCCCGAAACACATGCAATCCTGCTGCTAGGGCTAACCCTAACGAACCCTAAGTTACAAAAAGTGCCAAAAGGCTTTTCCTTATGGATTTTGTCCAAACGACTTCTATCCGGTATTAGACCTTCCCAGGAATGCCCCATGACCCGCCAATCCACCCGCCAAAAAGCACAACAGCCCCAAACAGCCAAAAAGGAAAATCTCATACTTACAATATTTCTCGGCCTTCGGTCCAAACGTGCTGTGCAGCTAGGTCATAACTCCCGTTTTCCACCACTGATTTCCTGAAAAGCAAATGCAATCAAGATTAGACTGTCCCAGAAGTGCTCCCAGACCCCAAATCTCACCCACAAACACCTGGAACCCCCCAAAGAGCACCTGAAAAGCAAGCAAGTCAGCAAAAACGCAAAAAAAAATCTGCCTCCGATTTGGTCCAAACCACATTTATCCGGTATCAGAGCTTCCCAGCAATGGCCCCAGAGCTGTCAACCCAGGAGAAAACTAGTAGAAGACCCCCAAACAGCCAAAAAGCAAAAGTACAAAAATGTGGACTTAGTCATTTTCTTGCCAATTTCCAAAATCACTCCTCGCGCGCGCTCTGCAGCTAGGCCCTAACTCCCCTCTGCCACCATGTATTTGCTTCAAATCTCTTGCAAACTAAAGTATCCATAGCCAGCAGTGCTCCCAGACCCCGAAACCCACCCACAAACACCAGGAAGCCCCCCAAACAGGCCCCCGAAAATGCTACATTGAGCAAAATGTCAGAAATAGCAAAAAAAATTCTGCATGGATTTTGTCCAAACCACTTCTATCCGGTATTAGACTTTTCCAGGAATGCCCCAAGACCCGCCAACCCACCCACCAAAAAGCACAACATCCCCAAACAGCCAAAAACGAAAATCTCATACTTACAATATTTCTCGGCCTTCGGTCCAAACGCGCTGTGCAGCTAGGTCATAACTCCCGTTTTCCACAACGGATTTCCTGAAAAGCAAATGCAATCAAGATTAGACTGTCCCATCAGTGCTCCCAGACCCCAAAACTCACCCACAAACACCCGGAACCCCCCCAAAGAGCACCTGAAAGGCAAGCAAGTCAGCAAAAACACAAGAAAATGTCCGCCTCCGATTTGGTCCAAACCACTTTTATCCGGTATTAGAGCTTCCCAGCAATGGCCCCAGAGCCGTCAACCCAGGAGAAAACTAGTAGAAGACCCCCAAACAGCCAAAAAGCAAAAGTACAAAAATGTGGACCTAGTCATTTCCTTGCCAATTTCCAAAATCACTCCGCGCGCGCTCTGCAGCTAGGCCCTAACTCCCCTCTGCCACCATGGATTTGCTTCAAACCTCTTGCAAACTAAAGTATCCATAGCCAGCAGTGCTCCCAGACCCTGAAACCCACCCACACACACCAGGAAACCCCCCAAACAGGCCCCCGAAAACGCTACATTGAGCAAAATGTCAGAAATAACAAAAAGAAATTCTGCATGGATTTTGTCCAAACCACTTCTATCCGGTATTAGACCTTCCCAGGAATGCCCCTAGATCCGCCAACCCACCCGCCAAAAAGCACAACACCCCCAAACAGCCAAAAAGGAAAATCTCATACTTACAATATTTCTCGGCCTTCGGTCCAAACGCGCTGTGCAGCTAGGTCATAACTCCCGTTTTCCACCACGGATTTCCTGAAAAGCAAATGCAATCAAGATTAGACTGTCCCAGCAGTGCTCCCAGACCTCAAAACTCACCCACAAACACCCGGAACCCCCCCAAAGAGCACCTGAAAGGCAAGCAAGTCAGCAAAAACGCAAAAATATTTCCGCCTCCGATTTGATCCAAACCACTTTTATCCGGAATTAGAGCTTCCCAGCAATGGCCCCAGAGCCGTCAACCCAGGAGAAAACTAGTAGAAGACCCCCAAAAAGCAAAAGTACAAAAATGTGAACTTAGTCATTTTCTTGCCAATTTCCAAAATCACTCCGCGCGCGCTCTGCAGCTAGGCCCTAACTCCCCTCTGCCACCATGGATTTGCTCCAAACCTCTTGCAAACTAAAGTATCCATAGCCAGCAGTGCTCCCAGACCCCAAAACCCACCCACAAACACCAGGAAGCCCCCCAAACAGGCCCCCGAAAACACTACATTGAGCAAAATGTCAGAAATAGCAAAAAAAATTCTGCATGGATTTTGTCCAAACCACTTCTATCCGGTATTAGACCTTCCCAGGAATGCCCCAAGACCCGCCAACCCACCCGCCAAAAAGCACAACACCCCCAAACAGCCAAAAAGGAAAATCTCATACTTACAATATTTCTCGGCCTTCGGTCCAAACGCGCTGTGCAGCTAGGTCATAACTCACGTTTTCCACCACGGATTTCCTGAAAAGCAAATGCAATCAAGATTAGACTGTCCCAGCAGTTCTCCCAGACCCCAAAACTCACCCACAAACACCCGGAGCCCCCCCAAAGAGCACCTGAAAAGCAAGCAAGTCAGCAAAAATGCAAAGAAAATTCCGCCTTCGATTTGGTCCAAACCACTTTTATCCGGTATTAGAGCTTCCCAGCAATGGCCCCAGAGCCGTCAACTCAACCGCAAAGAAGTAGAACACCCCCACAAGTGCTGAGTCTTTCTTCATTGGGCGTAATCCAGCCCTCTGCTTTGAGGGAAATAGGAGTCTGGAGGAGGAGGATAGAGGAGCATGTTCTTCTGAACTTGTGAACCTGAGGAATGCAGACTGCGGCACCTTCAAATCAATAAGCAAACAAGTGAAGACAGTTCTGCTGATGGGCTTGTTTTTGTGATTAGGTGATTAAAGTTTGAATTATATTAACTGTGCACAACAAAGAAAGACAGACACACAGGAATAAAAGTGAATAAGGACGAAAAAGAAAGTTATTGATTCATTGTCTCATTTTCAGGGCTCGGTGTCAGGGAATAAGAATAAGGCTTCGTCATCGTACTCTGCGAATTCAGGCAGGGTGAGCTCAGTGTCACCTAACAGAGAAGAAATTCCCTGATCTACGTTGCTGTTCACCTCGTCTTCCTCCGGTGTGCTTTCTCGTACTTTGTAATCTGGTGGTATGAGGTCCTGATTCATCTTGATCATTGTTAACCTCTCCACATTTTTGGGCGGGAGGCGGCTCTGTTTGGGAGTTACAATGCCACCAGCAGCACTGAAAACACGTTCAGAAGACACGCTTGCGAGTGGGCAAGACAAGTAGTTTAAAGCCAGGTTGGAGAGCTGTGGCCACAATTCTTTTTTCCCATGCCAATACGCCAATGGGTCAGCATTTACATAGACCTCTGTTGAGTCATTCAGATAGTCCTGCACCATCGACTGAAGGTCCTCCAAGGTTCCTCCACTTTGCTTAGCTTTGCAGTGACCTTTTGAGAACCAAACCCAAGCAGAGTTAGCCAATCCTCTTCAGCATCCAATGTTACTGTTGTGTCTGGTGCAGATGATCCGGTTGCCGGTGTCTTTAAGGGCTGAGAGGTCACTTGTGCCCCAGCCACAGGTGCAGAAGTGGATTGTTTTGACTGGGGATGGCCTGCTGATGCTGATGCTGATGTACTGCCTTTTTCTTCAATGAGCTGCCGTTCTCTTTCAAACCTCCTGGCTGACAAGGCTAGCCAACGTTTGTACTTTGTAACATCTTTCTCAGCAAGAGTAAAGAATGCTCGGCCTGCCAGCGCCTTTTTGTAGAGTGGATCCAGAATAGTAGCACAAATGTAATGCTGTTCTGAGTGGATCATTTTAAGACGTTCATCACCTTGTAGGCGCTCTAATAATTTCTCCGCCTTAACAAAAGGGTCTTGTTTTTTTTCATCTTTTTGAAACACAGAAGACACCACCTTCAGTTGGTGCTCCAGCATGTACAACAATGGGATAGCTTTTCCCAAATTACAGTCCTCCTTGCTGACTGCACGTGTGAAGACCTCAAAAGGACGAAGCATGTCTGTCAGGCTTTTAACTATGTCCCATTGCGCCGCATCCATCCTCAGGTCCTTCTGATCTGTACCCTGTTTTAAGAAATAGTGATCGAGTACCGTATACTGCTCATACAGACGTTCAAGCATGTAGAAGGTTGAGTTCCAACGTGTTGCCACCTCCTGGATGAGTGCTTTCACTGGCATTCGACGTTCATGTAGCAGGCTCCTCAGATGCTTCCGGGCCTTAAAGGAATGGCTGAAATGGTTGTACATTTTTCGGCAGGTGTCTACTACCTCGCACGCTGGACTGTCTTTATCACTCAAGAATTTTTTAACAACCAAGTTTATACAGTGCGCCAAACATGGCACTTTGAAATAGTCACCCAGCTCCATGGCAATACCTACATTGGCGCCATTATCCGTGGAAACATAACCAATCTGGCGTTTTTTTGGGGGACAGCCAGTGAAGGACCTTTGTGTTAAACTCATCCAAAATGTTTTGTGCTGTGTGACGTTTCTCCAAGCCAAACATGGCTAGTGTTGCATGTTTCAGAGCAGCTTTAAAAACTTGGTCCGGGTCAACACCTGCGTTTAGCTTTGCTTTAACCCCTGAAAAAGAGACCCAGTGTGCAGGGAGCAAATGTAATCAGCGCCTGCGCCACTGGTCCACATGTCTGTTGACAGATGTATAGTGTGAACAGCACTCTTCTGCAAAGCTGCCCCACACCTCCAGCACATCTTCATGTAGTGCTGGAACCGCAACTCTGGCAAAATAGAACCGGCTAGGAACCTTCCATTTAGGGCAGAGCGCTGCCACTAATTCTAGAAAACCAATCCCTTCTACAAAAGAAAAAGGGAGAAGGTCCAGAGCTAGCATTTTAGCCAGCTTAGTGTTATACAGACGCGTCAGTGGGGGGTTGCGTTCATATGGCGCTTCTGTAAACAACATCTTTCTAATGTTGCCCTGGACCAAGCATTTACGGGATGATGATGATGACTTCTTCAACCCAGTTACGCTCGCTGATGAACTTTTTTGCATTGGTGTGTCACTCTCTCCCACACTCTTAGTGTGGCTCACATGGGGTGTGCTGCTGACAGGGGTACTGGGTGTAAGTGAAGTGTTTGACACGTCTTCTTCCTCCTCGTCATCATCAGATGAAACATCAACGTTTTCTTGACTTGCAATTCGGGCTTCCTTGATCTCCTTTAGGTGCGCAAACCATTGGACAGCGTGCTGTCTCTCAAGATGACCTCTCTGGCTTCCGGTACCATAGTTGGTACCAAACTTACCACGACTAACTGCATGCTTACCAATGCTACAAATGGCGAGGTTTTCCTTTTTTGGGCAAACACTAAAGAAGTCCCAAACTACGGACAAATGTCTTTGGGGGCCGGAGGAGGCGGCGATACTGGTGGTGGTGGTCCTGCTGCTATTGCCAGATGAAGTGGAGGATGTGGATTGCCGAACTTTAGTACGTTTTGCACTTTCACCACCACTAATTGAGGTCGAGGTGGATGGAGAAATATGGAAGCGGTACGTGTTGGTGTACTAGTTAACTCCAATGATTGTGGTGTTTCTTCCATTGCCTCCTCGTCGACAACATCACGCTCAGCAGCTTCACGGGCTAGGGTCAAAATGTCTATTTGCTGCATGCCCGCTGGGGCTGCAGTGACCTTTATGATGGCTGGGTCGTCGTCGTGACAGTCTTCATCAGCAGCAGTATCCGCCACTTCTTGTTGAGCCTCATCAAACTCCATAACTATGAGTTTTTCGACGACCATCCTTTTATGCTTAACTACCTTTGTCAGATCATGGTGTGCCTCACTCTCAGACGGCCGTGATGGTTCCCAATTTTCATCCATATCATCAGAAGGAGGTGGGCTTGAAGAAGATGTAGACACCACCCTTGATCTTTTCCTTGCTAGGGATGTGGAAGAGAATGAATGATCATCAGGAGGAGTGGCTTCCTCAAATGATACCTCGGCTTGATTGTCGATTTCCTGATGTGCCCCTACTTCGGGAGGAACAACTATTGTGGGCACTTGTGACCCTCCATGCACCTCTGCTTGCGCATCTCCTTGCGCTGCCTCTCCTTCCACATGTACTTGGGCTTGTACTTGCACATGTGGTTGTTGTTGCGGCTGTGGTTTTTCAACACTCGTCAGATGAGTTACAACAACCTGTGTTGATTGAGGGACTTTGCTGCTACTTTCTTGCGATGAGCCAACATCACTGGCCGATGGTGATTGAACAACTAGACTAAGTGCCTCTGCAGCACTGAAGGGCTTGGACTTAAGTTGGCGTGGTGGTGGTGGCACTAAGCACAATGGAGCGGGGGTGCTGCTCCCAGTTTGGTCCCCAGCAGATCCCGCTGCTGCTGCAGGCGTACTTTTTTTTTTACTCCCAAAAAATGTGGCGGGCGGCACACCAGTCTCCTTGGTAACTTGCTTCCTCTGCTCCTTACTGGCAACTTTCTTGCTAGAGGAGTTACGGGGAACTTTTTTGGGGGCCATCTTCTTCAGAGCAGGTCAGAACAGCAGGCCGCAGTTGCACGAGTTGCAGAGTTGTCTGTGGCCAGACGTGACGTCGCGTGACGTTATGCTGCACACACACACCGCTGCAGGACTTCTTCCTTGCACTGGTGGTTCTCTTGAGTCTTGTGCACCTAAAAGCAATGGAAGACAGAGGAACATCAGTTCAGTTATACACCCAAGAAAATCGAAAAACACAGAAAAATCAGTACAAACCCATGCCATCCATGATGTTTACATTCAAGACACCCCACAGAAAGACTAGGCACATGCACCACTCACTACCCCTGGTGAAAAGGCCACAACAACAGCCCAAAAAAACGAAAATCACATACAAATCAGCACAATCCCAAGCCCTCCATTGAGGTTTAAATTCAAGACACCCCACAGAAAGACTAGGCACATGCACCACTCACTACCCCTGGTGAAAAGGCCACAACAACAGCCCAAAAAAACGAAAATCACAGAAAAATCAGCACAATCCCAAGCCGTCCATGATGTTTAAATTCAAGACACCCCACAGAAAGACTAGGCCTATGCACCACTCACTACCCCTGGGCATAAAGGTTGAAAGCTAGGCAAAATGGTTGCAGACCTTAGAACACTGCCTGCATTCAGAATCTCCCCCTGCCTCCCAGCACATGGCCAGGGCCTGCCTGTAGCAGCACTCAAAATGGCCCCCACCCACATGGCCTGTCCCCATGACCACCCTAAAAAATCGAAAAACACAGAAAAATGAGCACAATCCCATGCCATCCAGGCCCTCCATGATGTTTAAATTCAAGACACCCCACAGAAAGACTTGGCACATGCACCACTCACTACCCCTGGTGAAAAGGCCACAACAACAGCCCAAAAAACGAAAATCACAGAAAAATCAGCACAATCCCAAGCCCTCCATGATGTTTAAATTCAAGACACCCCACAGAAAGACTAGGCACATGCACCACTCACTACCCCTGGTGAAAAGGCCACAACAACAGCCCAAAAAAACGAAAATCACAGAAAAATCAGCACAATCCCAAGCCCTCCATGATGCTTAAATTCAAGACACCCCACAGAAAGACTAGGCACATGCACCACTCACTACCCCTGGTGAAAAGGCCACAACAACAGCCCAAAAAAACGAAAATCACAGAAAAATCAGCACAATCCCAAGCCGTCCATGATGTTTAAATTCAAGACACCCCACAGAAAGACTAGGCCTATGCACCACTCACTACCCCTGGGCATAAAGGTTGAAAGCTAGGCAAAATGGTTGCAGACCTTAGAACACTGCCTGCATTCAGAATCTCCCCCTGCCTCCCAGCACATGGCCAGGGCCTGCCTGTAGCAGCACTCAAAATGGCCCCCACCCACATGGCCTGTCCCCATGACCACCCTAAAAAATCGAAAAACACAGAAAAATGAGCACAATCCCATGCCATCCAGGCCCTCCATGATGTTTAAATTCAAGACACCCCACAGAAAGACTTGGCACATGCACCACTCACTACCCCTGGTGAAAAGGCCACAACAACAGCCCAAAAAACGAAAATCACAGAAAAATCAGCACAATCCCAAGCCCTCCATGATGTTTAAATTCAAGACACCCCACAGAAAGACTAGGCACATGTACCACTCACTACCCCTGGTGAAAAGGCCACAACAACAGCCCAAAAAAACGAAAATCACAGAAAAATCAGCACAATCCCAAGCCCTCCATGATGCTTAAATTCAAGACACCCCACAGAAAGACTAGGCACATGCACCACTCACTACCCCTGGTGAAAAGGCCACAACAACAGCCCAAAAAAACGAAAATCACAGAAAAATCAGCACAATCCCAAGCCCTCCATGATGTTTAAATTCAAGACACCCCACAGAAAGACTTGGCCTATGCACCACTCACTACCCCTGGGAATAAAGGTTGAAAGCTAGGCAAACTGGTTGCAGACCTAAGAACACTGCCTGCATTCAAAATGGCCCCCTCCCTCCCAGCACATGGCCAGGGCCTGTAGCAGCACTCAAAATGGCCCCCACCCACATGGCCTGTCCCCATGAACACCCCAAAAAATCGAAAAACACAGAAAAATCAGCACAATCCCATGCCATCCAGGCCCTCCATGATGTTTAAATTCAAGACACCCCACAGAAAGACTAGGCACATGCACCACTCACTACCCCTGGTGAAAAGGCCACAACAACAGCCCAAAAAAACGAAAATCACAGAAAAATCAGCACAATCCCAAGCCCTCCATGACGTTTAAATTCAAGACACCCCACAGAAAGACTAGGCACATGCACCACTCACTACCCCTGGTGAAAAGGCCACAACAACAGCCCAAAAAAACGAAAATCACAGAAAAATCAGCACAATCCTAAGCCATCCAGGCCCTCCATGATGTTTTTATTAAAGAGACCCCACAGAAAGACTCAGTCCACCCACCACTGCTTGCACAATAATATACGTTCTCTCACCATTATAATTCTGCAGGAACGGTAGATAGGGTCAAGATATCTTGCACGAGCTATGGTTACTTTAAGATTTGGACATACAAATAGTACATGCTCTAAGTTCTGAACACCCCCTTCGCACAATGTACATTTTGGCGATCCTCCAGGGAGCCATCTTGATGTGTACGCTAATACAGGTAGGATGCCCAGTCAAAGCATAGTGATCGCCCTCCTTGCACCATGCGTCAAGGAAAACCCGATATAAGGCTGGCTTTGTTTATATTCCAGTAAGTCTGCAAAGGGTTTATAAGTAGATTGTTTGATGCCAATGTTCGAAGTCCAGTTCATAGCTCAATTTAGGGGTGAAACATTTTAAGAAAAGTTTTAACTGCGCTGTTGACCAAGTGAGCAGTAGGTCTGGACTAATTTTTGCCATTCGAAATGCAACAGTCATATTCTCTAGAAAAATTTGCTTTTTGGCATCCAACCCGAAAGTCTCTTTTTTCAGTAGTGATCTTAGAGTATTCTCTTTTGCATGTAGTAAATTATAGGCCCACCTAATTACGTTAGCCACAGCTGTAGCATAAGAGCTTGTGATAGATAGTTCTAATCTCAGTGCTTGAACGGGTGCAGAGTCTGAGACCTTCATTATCCTTCTTAGAGTTTTCCCTTCTTTGCGATCCATAAAAACCCATTGCTTTATGGGGATGTATTCCGTCGCATAGGATAATACAGGCGGTATTTTTACTCTGTATATTTTTAACATTGAGGAAAAATTCCTGTTCCCAGTGGCACTGTAGAGTCTTGAGAGGGCCGCGGCGTGTATATCGGATTTCCTTTGTAAATTTTTTATCTGTGTTGTGTTCGTTAGGTTCTTAGAAAGGATCCTGCCGAGGTAGGGGTATTCGTTAACCTCATCTATCTTTTCTCCACCAAGCCTCCAGCTGTATTTAGCGCTTTGTTTCCTCCCCGAAAAGGCTACCACTTTTGTTTTCTTTATATTTGGAATTAAGAAGTTTTCTTTGGAATATTTGTGCAAGATATCCAATGATATTTGTAATCCGAAAGGAGTGAGGTCTAACAACACTATGTCATCAGCATAGAGCAATGCATGTATGCTTTGTTTGGCGATTTTAGGAGGCAAACTGGAGCCCAATTGCAGCTGATATGGCAAGTCGCTTAGGTAAAGGGAGAATAAGATCGGGGCTAGAAGGCACCCTTGTTTTAGACCATTATCTGTTTTTATTACTTTTGTTAGGCCTTTTTCTCCCCCCATTTGGAATTGACACCAAGTATTAGAATGTAAGTTTACTATGGTTTGTAGCAGTTGTTCATGAATTCCAAGCCTCCTTAATTTTCTCCATAGTGTTGGTCGATCTACACGGTCGAACGCCGTCGAATAGTCAATGAATGCAGCATATACGACCTGGGTTTTCCGGGTTACATATTTATCTAAAGTGGCCTGAATGATCGCGATGTTGTCTGTAACAGAGTGATTAGGTCTAAAACCTGCTTGGAACATAGGTATTAGACCCAACGAGAAAGCCCATTCTTTCAAGCGATCTAGTACTTCTGCTGCAAATATTTTTCCTACGGCGTCCATGAGTGCTATTTGACGGTAGTTCCCTGCTAGGATTCTACTCCCCTTTTTGTGAATGGGGATGATGATGCTCCCCTGCCACGATTTAGGTACTTGTCCGATGTCAAAAATATGGTTAAAGAGGGGGCATAACAACTGACTCCACTCCTTTGGGTCTGCTTGCAACACCTTGATCGGAATCTGATCGGGGCCAACGGCACCTGTGCTTCTTGCTTTACGAATGTTCATTTCGACGGATATAACTGTGGTTTTAGTTATTGGTCGATTATCTTTTTCTGTAATGTAGGTCTCACTATTTTCATATGGTTTTGTTAGATTTGCTTTATAAAGATCTAACAAATAGGTTTCCCAATCATTCCGTGGGAACGGTATAGTTTGCAATTTCTTTTTTGATCCTGTTATTTTTGCGATTAGAAACCAATATTTGCGCTGGTTATATTTTTTCGCTGCTATTTGAATGTCGACCCAGTTGCGATCTTGCACTGCTTTTTTGTTGCTTTGATTCTCACGTCTCAGTTGATTTTTTATTTTATTTATTTCCTTTTTCGTAGATGGTGAATAATTCACATATTGGGCACGTATAAGTTTATTGAGCTTTTTCTTTAATTCAGAGTTCAGAAAAATGTGTTTGTTTTTATCTTTCCTCTTGCTATCACCTACTGTACCCTCTTGTAACATATTTAAAATGAAGTTTTTGATATCCTTAATGATGAGTTCGAAGTTTTCTATTGGATTATCCGAATATGTTTTTGCTAGGAATCGAGAGTGTTCAATTAATTTTGAGATTTTGTCCAGAGTCGAGGAGTTCCAGAAAATGCGTCTCTGTTCGCTTTTTATCATTATTGTACTTTTGTGGTAAATGATGTGACAGACTGATGAAGATTTGGATATCCAGTCTGTGGTTAGATGCATTAGTGCATGATCACTCACTTGAGTAAACTGGGTGTGCAAATACGTAACTGTATCCAGCAGATCCATACTGCTAATGATGTAATCTATAATGGAAGGGGTTCCGTTGCCCCGTCTAGTGTAATTTGCCGGGATGTCCCCTTCCATGTTGCCATTCAATATTACCCCGTTTAAGTTCGGCAGCGCTGTTAGTAACAATTTACCTCTCTTGTCAGTTAATATTCCTTTGGGAAAGTGTGGAGTTGTAATTTCCATTGATTCTTCTACATATAGTTTTACCCACTTATTGATTTCAGTATTAGAAATGTTGCCATTGAAATCTCCCACGATTAAATAAGACAAATAGAGATGATCTTCTAGTATGATCATAATATTTTCCATTATATCTAAGAATATGGTATCCAGTTTTTTGCCTGGAGGGGCGTATACATTGAAGAGAAGGATTGCCTTTTGGGGAGCTGTCCTATTTATTTTTACGGAAATTTTGATACACTGTAAATTTTCTAGATTAGTATCTACTATTTCCTGCGCCCACGAGTATTCTTCCCTCAGTAAAATGGCCAAACCACCCTTTGCGTGACCGCGTTTGGTGGGTATTGCTGGGATATCATAGACATAATAGCCTTTATGGGTGAATGGTTCAGTCGCCCACGTTTCTTGTAGGATCAGGCTGGTTACTCGTGGCTTCAGACAATTTGCTCTTAGTTCTACCAGCGATATTCCAGGATGTGATTTTTAATCCGGTGCTAAACAGATTGTCGTAGAGGGGTCGTAACTTTGTTGCTGTTCAAAGTCTCCGAAACCCAAGACCAGGACTTTAAGCTCTTGTTATTTTCGATTTCTTTTGAGTCATTGTACCAGACTGCCCTTTTTCCATTGTCCACCTGAATTTTTAGGGTATCTTTCCCTGTAAAGTTTGTTCCTGAATACCTAATTCCAAGGTCTTCTGTTACGTCAAAATTTCGATGGAATTTTTTGACGTGTGTGTTGGAAATTGATCGTATTTGATCGTTGTACCCAATTGGGATTTTATTGACCATTGGTTCCACTCTTTCAACTATGTCGTATCCATGTTTATGTAGTATCTCCTTTTCGTTGAGTATGATCCCTGGTAGGACTGATGACCAGAATGTTACTGTCACTAGTTTGATATTATCTTTTTTGGGAAAGATCACTAAATCGAGTTCATTGCTGGTCAGTGTTTGTAAAGACCTTATGTGATGTAAAAGATTAATAATCCTTCCTCTATTAAGTGGGGCTGAGTCGGTAGGGAGAAGTTCCTCAAATTGTAGAGTTTTGGAGTGTGACTCTTCGCCCTTTTGTCTGTACCTGTTGATAGCTTCACTTGGATTTATGCTTCTTTGACCTGATTGTACAGAGAGTCTGATTGGAGCATACTCTTCTGCTCTTGGATCCAAATGTTGCATCTTTTCTTCGAAATTTCTGTTGTTGATTTCCACCTTTTCGATAATTTGAAGCTTTGTTTTATCATCAAATTGTGCCTCGTCGGATTTATGAATAATGGTAGGTTTTTGGAATTTTAGTTTACGGGTTTTCTTTTTTTGGGTCCTTCTTACTGGTTTTTTCCTCCTTCTTTTTCCTCCTTCTTGGTCATTTTTCGTTTTTTTGTTAGCTATCATTTCTCCTTTTTCGTCGCTTGGTATATTATTAGTGCGTGTTTCCTGGGTATCTTGTGCAGGATCATTTTTATGTATATCTGTTATGCTTGTTTTTGAAAAAATTGGGTATTGTTTTACTTTTTGTTGAGGTTTTTCTTTAAATAATTTTTTTAGAGAATATATTACTGATTCATTTTGGTTATCCAACTTCTGGTTTTGTTGTGTTTGGATTTCTGATGTCTGAGTACCAAACTCACGTTTTGTTTTCTCCTGGTCTTTGTTAAATTCTTTTGAAATGTCCTTTTGCGCATGTTTGGTTTTAATTAACAAATTACTTTTCTCTGCTTCAGAAGGATCTTTTTTCCTTTTTTCTTCAACTAGATGTTTTAATATCCCGATTTGAACATCCAAGGTTTGGTCGGAATTTTCTAAGATATTTCCTAAAAATGAAAGAACTGATTCCAATATTTCTTGAAGCGAAAAAAGGGCCCTTGACATTGGTGTAGCTGTATTAATGATGTTATTGTTTTTTGAGATTAAAAGGGTCCAATGAAGAATCGAGTGAGAGGACTTGAGGAGACGTTTTTTTCAGAAGACTGTTGGTTGACCTAAGTTCTGACTTTTGATTCATTAAGTTTGAATTGTTAGAACATAATTCCTCAAGTAGCGATGAGCTCCCATGGCTTTTTATAGGGGTTGAGGTTTTTAAATGAGTCGCCTCGTTATTCGGGGATTGTAGGTCTTTTGGAGAGCAAAATAGTTTATTACTTGAGTCAGGATCCAGATGGCACAATCTTTGTGGTGATTGAAGTTTCATTGGGTTACTTTTTACTACCCCAGTGGTTACTGAAGAGTTGAGAGTAATTTCTTTGTCTGGTGTGTGTGTTACTAGATCCTCTTTAGTTGTAAGGGCAGAGAAATATGTACTAATTGCCGGAGTGTGAGTTATACGACCATGTTTTATAGCTTTATCTGAGGCTTTCCGTACTGCATTCTCGGTACCCATTCTTTTCATAAATATTGTGCGGGATCGCAGTTTTTTGAATCCCATTTCTTATCCGATTGTCGGTCTGATTTAGTTTCTAGGTAACTCGGTTCGCCAGGGATTAGATTATTCTGTTACTATTGGAAGGTTCCTGGCGTTCCTCTACCACCCTTCACTTTACTCGCGATGTCTATATTAAGCCAATTTCTATGTTCAATTATCTACTGGTGATGACCTTGCTCTCGTAGATCCGCGGTGATTTTGAGGTTAGTGAGCAAGAGGTAAGTGGGGAGGCCCGTCCCGTCCCCGTACGTACCCGGACGGCCACTGACGGCCTGCCCTTTGCCCGGGCTTCGCCTGGCGTCCCGCGACGCGGGAGTAGTGATGTAGTTATGTACTTGTAGGTAGTGGGCGTGTCCTTGGGCGGGAGCACCGGGGGAAGAGGAACCAGCTGGGCTACCTGAAGGATGCTGGTCCTCGCAGTCCCCCGGCTCGCTGCAAGTTGTAGTCCCGAGCCTCTACCCGTGGGTCTCAAGCTGGGAGCGTATCACCAGCCCTGCCGATTGCAGGGCTCGCACACACCAGCGAATCCTCGTCGAGGGGAGGCTTCAGGAGATGAGCAAGATGAAGTGCTTGGCGGACTTTCGCTCCATTGTTGAGAAAACAAACAAACAGCACTGTTCCTCTCGTTAAGGTGAGTGGCGCCCGCGAAGCGGGGGTCACGCAAGATATTCACAGTAGGTGGTGGGCGTGTCCGTGGGCGGGAGCGCCGGGGTAAGAGGAACCAGCTGGGCTACCTGAAGGATGCTGGTCTTCGCAGTCCCCCGGCTCGCTGCAAGTTGTAGTCCCGAGCCTCTACCCGTGGGTCTCAAGCTGGGAGCGTATCACCAGCCCTGCCGATTGTAGGGCTCGCTCACACCAGCGAGTCCTCGTCGAGGGGGGGCTTCAGGAGACGAGCAAGATGAAGTGCAGGGTGGACTTTTGCTCCGTTGTTGAGAAAACAAACAAACAAACAGCACTGTTCCTCTCATTAAGGTGAGTGGCCAGCTTCTATAGTTGCTTCGTGTAATAGTCAGACCTCTTTCCATAAAATGCTCAATAAAGTTTTAAATATAATCTTCTGCAAAGCGTGGTAAAGCATGCTCTGACAGCTCTCTTCTAGAACATTCCTATAACCTTGTAATAACGTGAAAAAAAGTTCGAAACCAAATATCCTGGCAGTCCTGCCGAGACCTTCAACGTGTCACGATGAAAGCGCAGAACGAATTACAGCATTCCCAGCGCAAAAGTACCAGTGCGAGGATTCACCTACTCAAGGTACCAGAATGCACTGTTATGGTAAACAGACAAGCGAACCACTTTACTCCTGGCACATAGTCAAAAATTCATCAAATATTCATATAAAATGGAAAATGTGCCGCAAGGTGTTATAATTAGGAAAATACAGCGTGTCCCCGAGAGGAGAGCGCCTCCAGGCACAGTCTTCCACTCTCAAGGGGAAACGACTAGTACCTGTTCGTAGCGCTGTCTTTCCCAGCACAAGTGCGTGTCCTCAGCTGGAGATAACAGCGTTTTGAAGGCTCAAAGAAACACGAGCTGGTAGGACGCTCCGGAATTGTGCTCTCGTCTGCTTTCGTCTGAACAACTCAATTCCTCCACGCATTGGGGATAGAGCACACGGACACAAGGATTGCAATACTTGGCGGCTTTTGTTTGAAACACCCCGACGGACTCTAGCCGGGAAACACCTTCCGCTACGCAATCGGGCACCAAGTAATGCTGCTGAGCAAGGTTGTCAGTTTATCTGCTTGCCAGCAGTTTTTCCCCCATAGTGGCTTAGGACGGCCTTAGGACAGCCTCTGGCCTCTCCACTCCCCCCGGACCGATTCTGGCTCTCCCGCGGCTCTCCAGCGGCTCTCCCGCGGCTCTCCTGGACCCTGGTCCCTGGCTTACTCTAGCCGCCGCTGCCGCCGCCGAAGATTCGCATCAGATTTTAACCGGGAAAACGGTTTCAATACCGCCGTAGCTTCTCCCTCCTTGCGGCTACTCGGTAGCAGGCAGCTGTAAAGGTTAGCCTCTGCAGCTCTCTGCTGCACTCTACTGGTTACTGCAGCTCCACAAACCACCTCAAGCACTGCAGCTCCTCCTCAAGCACTGCAGCTCCTGGAGAATGTGGGGCACTTCCTTCCTCCCACACCCGCCCTCAAAAATGGACTCCTTGCAAAAAAAAAGTGCTGGCAAATGTCAACTTGAGGAGTTATTCTGATAAAAATCATCATTTTCAGAAGGTTTATGCTTACTGGTGGATTTCTTGTGCAGAATTGCAAATTTTGTATTTTCGCGAGTGCGAGATTGTTGCTGCCCGCCGCATGTACGGGTTCGCAATTGCAAACTCCTGCGATACATGATCACGGCGTACTCACGTTGACAAACTCTCGCTGTGCAAGGTGGCGGGCGCGATGACGTAATCGCGGTCGCCAAACTCCCGCGGGATCTCGCAGCAAGATCCAAAATGGCGCAGCACTCGCAAAATATCGAGAAAAACAACTCGGCAAACGCTGAATGACAGTAAGCGAACGCCGCGCGCCGCAAAATTGTATCACCAAGAAAAAAAAATCCGCTGCGTGCGAATTTGCGGATTTTCTGTAATTTCGCGAGCGTTCGCAGATTGCGAATTTACCAAAAATCCGCAAAATCCGCGAGCGGAACGGATTTTCCGCCCATGCTTAGGGAAGACCCCAATGATGAAGCATGACACCAAGGGGCCTTTTGGTGTGTGCGGGGTATTTAAATAACACAGTGTGCTCCCACCATCGTAGGGACCACTCTTACAATATCTGTATGTGGATTCTTTCCGTGCCTTGTAGTGGCCCTGCCTTCTGCATTGTGCGCATGTGTTGACCGCGGCTGTGACGTGACTGGGAACGGGATGTTGCTGCTAGTTCGCGGTTGATGTGTGTCCCAGATGCAGAGGGGTCACTTGTTGGCAGGTGGGTAATGTATGGGTGCCTTTGTGGATGTGTTGTGACCCCCAGCAGGGTGTTTGTGGTGAAATTGGACCCTGTGTCAGCCCGTGTGTTGTGTGTTGTATTTGTGTATTTGCGTGTATTTGTGTATTTGTGTACCTGCGGCGGCATCCGCAGCGGCCCATTTGATGGTAGTGCTGTAGCAGGTGCATGACCGGATGCATATGTAGAGCTGGGTCCATGGCACTTATGACCGGGTAGAGAGGACCCGGTCTCTGCTCTCGCACTCCGCCGTCAAGTTTCCCACGTCTCTGGTTGGGCGATGTCTCCGCTGCGGTGCGTCTGCATGTTTGGGCCATCCTAATTTGTGGAGCGGGGCAGACGTCATTCCGCACGGCGGTGAGTCTCCATTTGCTCCCACCGCGGCCGCGGCAGACGCACTTTGATGGCGGTGCGCGTTGCTCCGCGGCTGTCGCGAAATGACCTATGTTTTGCTATACTATTATGGCGGACCTGAGTACCGCTGCTCGCGGGTGGAAAAGGGCTTTCTTCTGCCCCGCCACCGCCCGACATCCTAATTGACCCCTAGGTATCAGAACAATAGATGAAAAATATCAGCACAACTGTTGCCATTGCTGTTAGAAACCTTGGCCCTGATGTATTATTTATTAAGCAGGTAACAAATAGTGCAATTGTGCATCACAATTTGGTATCCTACCCAGCATTTTGCATTACAATTGATATAGTAATAAATCACATTATGAATGTGAATTTGCAGGAGGGTGTTGAAATTCCTGTTTAGTGAATATTGATTAAGGAGGAGGCACATTGCACTCCTTGCAAATGACTATCAATGCAGGAAAGGAAGACCATAAGGGACATTTGATGTTTTGCACTCTGAAAGAAACATTTCTTTATAAAGCAGCTGGCCACCCAGTGGCTGCTCACAGAGTGAGTGCTGCAGGGCAGTGCGACAGGGAGGTGCAGGGTGGGGGGGGTAGTGGACTTGGACATACGACAGAACAGTGTAAAGTAATTAAATAAATAAATACATCTATTTACCTTGCACTCGCTGCATTGCCAACTCGGCGTTGGAGCGAGCGCAAGGTAAATAGTTGTATTTGTTTATTTGCTTTACTCACTTCTGTCGTATCTCTGAGTCCACTAGCGCCAACCTTTCCCTCCCCCACTCCGCTCACCGCCCACAGCACTCATTCTGCGAGCCGCCACTGTGACCACCGCTAAGAAACAGACTCTAAAAGTCATTTACATGTTCAGCATTTTCAAAACAAATATTAATGTGTCAATCTAAAATACTGTTTTTTTTTAAATTTCATTAGTAAAAGCTGCCATTTTGCATATTATCTTTTGTTACTGAATTAAACATTCTAAACATTTCAAGAGCTTTATCATGCAGACTGTAGGAAGCCAGAGTTTTCCTCCCATACCACTGTCACCAAATGCGAGACCAGGGACTCCTCACTCAATGTTAGGTCAAGTAAGAACACCGTTTGAGATAGCCCTGCTCACCCCCTTAGTAGCTTGGCACGAGCAGCCAGGCCTATCTCCAAGGCATGAGTGTACAGTATGTGCAATCACGGCCACAGCAACCTCCTGGGGACACCACAAATGGACTCCACATGAGTTTGATAAATAAGAGTATAAACTTTATTCAAAAAGATATATGATCAGACCACACGCTACAAAAGCCAACATGCAATAAAGGGTAATATTCATTCCGGCTAGCTGGTAGATTTAAATCCCAGCCACCGCTTTCAAAATGCTATGCTGGTCGTTATGCTAGAATGACACATTTTGCAATGGACAAACAATAGTGCGTTGCATAACAATCCAATCCTGTGCTGCGCAAAGGAAATATAATACAATGCGTAACGATACACCCTGGTACCTTGCAATGAAGGAAAATTGCAATGCGTCACACCCCAATTCTGTGCTTTGCAATGAAGAAATAATGCAATGCGGGCCGCTACAATCATGTACTTTGCAATGAAGAAATAATGCAATGCGGGCTGCTACAATCCTGAATTTTGCAATGGAGAAATAATGCAATGCGTAGTGCTTCAATCGTGTACTTCGTTCTGCAGATATAATGTCAGGCGTCATAAGACAGTCTGGCAGTGCGTTAGCAGCAATATTGGTAATTTGTATTACAACAGTCAGCCTCTTCGATAACAGTTGCCCCCCACACATATCAACAATGACATAAAGTACAGCTTCTATTCTATTCTATTCTATGGTTTTGGTAAAGCGCAAACAGCTGCCCCAGCGAAGAGGCGTCCCGGCGCTAAGGAGAATCACAGAATCCCACCTGAGCTAGGAGAGGAGGAAAAGAGGTGACCTAAACAGAGGGGAACAGGAGGGTCTTAATAGCCTTTCGGAAAGTGGGGAGGCTTTCTAGGGAGCGGATATTGAGAGGCAGAGCATTCCAAAGCTTGGCTCCCAAGACCCCAAAGGAGCGTCCTCCAATATATCACAACAAGGAAGGGGATTGAGGCGTCCTCCAATATGGCAAAGTTTTGTGCGGGGAACGTTCAGTAAGTATTGGTTAGAGGAACGCAGATCACGACGTGGAACGTAAGGAGTGAGGAGAGTTTGTAGGAGAGTAGGACTTCCCAGTTTATAGATTTTGAAGGTCATGATAAGGGCTTTGAAGTGAATTCTGGAGTCAACAGGGAGCCAATGCAAGTTGCGGATAGTAGCTCTAACCGAGCATCTGCGGGGAAGGCCAACTAAAGCTCTTGCCGCCGCATTTTGCAGTCGTTGCAGTCGTGCTATTTCTCCTTTGTTGGCGCCTAAGAGGAGGACATTGGCGTAGTCCAAGCGAGAGAGGATTGTCGCTTGGATGATAAGTTGGTGGACCTTAGCGTCAAAAAAGCCAAGTATAGGGCTAAGACTCCTCAACAGACCAACACAGGTGGCAGCCACTTTCTTGGTGTGAGTCTGATAGCTAAGTGAAGCGTCCATCCAGACTCCTAGATTTTTTACTAGGGACTTGGGAGGAGGAATGGGGCCTAGGGATGACGGCCACCAGTGCTCATTCCAGTGGCTTGTGTTTTTGCCAAGGAGCAGCACTTCCGTCTTTCCCGCGTTGAGCTGTAAATAGTTATCCATCATCCATTGGGCCACTGCCACAAGGCCATCCCTGAATCTAGAGGCCGCGGTGGAGGGGCCTTCTGTGAGGGTGATGGCTAGCTGGGTGTCGTCGGCATACGACACCAGCGTCAGCCCCCACTCTTTGGCCACTGCTGCAAGTGGCTGCACGTAAAGGTTAAAGAGGGAGGGGCTCAGCGCAGAGCCCTGAGGAACTCCCTGTGCAATGGGGTGGGATTTGGATAAGAATGGAGGAGCTTCTTACTCTGGCCCCAGTACTGCCACTCCTTTCATCAGTAGGGGTCCCAATCTGAGCCAAAGCAAAGGCTCACATCATCAGAAGGACTCAGAGGCTGACAGAGTATTACTCTGAGCCCCCACCCCGCCCTGGTAGTGACCCAGGTTAACTGGGGGACGCAACCCCACTCTCCTCTCCCCTTCAGCAAACTGGGCCTTCTGTGCAAAACTTTCTCAATGGGCCTCAGTGGCTTGGCCTGGCAGTTCAGCTCCTCCGGGGCTGCCAGGATGGGCCGTGACTGATAGGAAGGTCTCAGGCAGCCGCACGGCACACATACCCAACGCTCCTAAAAATACTTTACTCTGGGTGAAAGTTCACCACAGCACCCTCCGGGTCTACTCTGACACGAAGCCACACACACAATGCTGATGGGACTCCACGTCGACTCCGAGGGCATGCTCACCATGCACTACTTCCTGCGGTCTCAGTTGACACCAAGACACACACACCGCACTGCAGAGACTCACTTTCTCCTGGTGCACACGATGATTCGCCAGTCACCTCCACAGTCCCAGGTTGCACCAAAGCACGCACACTGCTTCACTGAGACTTACTCCAACTCGGTGCCCCAATATTCAGGTGCTCTTCACCAACGCCTTTGGCCGCACCAAAACACGCTCACTTTGTCTGATCCTCACTTCTCCTCCGGTGCACTCAATCACCAGGTGCTCTTCACCAATGCCTCCGGTGCACCCCGACACGCACCCTGCATTCCCGAGACTCACTCCACTTCTGATGCACATGCCAACCAGGTGCTCTTCACCAGCGCCTGCGCTGCACCATGACACACACCCTGCACGTCCGAGTCTCACTTCAGTTTTGGTGAACACGCTGACCAGGCGCTTTTCACTAATGCCTGTGGTGCACCACAGCATGCAACCAGCGCGTCTGACACTCACTTCACATTTGATGGACACGTTGACCAGGCGCTCTTCACCAACGCCACCTGTGCACCACAACACTAACCCAGCGCATCCGAGTCTCACTCCTCTGTGTGTCCACGATCACAGGGCACACCTTCTGAGGGTCTCAAGCTGCAACGACACAAACTCACAGTGTCGCTTGAAATTTCTCAGGAAACTTTTATGTTCCTGTGTTTCTAAACAGGGAGCAAGCACACCTTGGGCCCTTGGGGTAACATGACACAGCACAGAGCACAGTCTTCAAGCAGGGAGACCCAGCGCACCAAGCACAGTCCCAACAGCCACTTTCTTGGTTAGAACAGCAAACTGCAGACCAGCCCCAGATCACGAAACAAGAATAGGCCCTTCCCCTGTATTCTGTTCAGTTGTTCCTTCTTTAGCAGAGGTTCCTCCTGACCACAAAATGGGTCCAAGCCTTTTTAGTCTTAATCCATTTCTGTTCCATTCCCACGTTCAGGGGTCTCAGCTCTCATAGTTATACCCCTAAATGTCGTTGAAGTTCATTGTGCTCAGGGGTCCCTGAACCCTGCGTAAATCAGTTCTGGGTGTCTCCCTCCCAGTGTCACCTTTCTCCCTTTAATACTGAAGGTCTGGATCCTTGATCACTTTGCAGGAGATGGGTAAATTGTTTTATAGCAGCAACCCAGGTATCTTCACCTCCCGGAGTTTCTTCCCGCCTACTCTCCAGATGCAGGTCAACCTGGTGCCAAGTCAACCCCTACCTTGGGTCAAGATCTCCCCCAGCTCCTCTCACCTCTCAGATCCAGACAGTCACTCCACATTCAGCAGAGACAAACAGAAATGCTTAAAGCACAAAACTCAGCCACTTTCTCAAAGAGTGGTTTCTACACACACAGTGACAAAACCACTTTCATAGAAAGATGTGTTATGACACCGTGAGTTCATACATAATAAACTTCACAACTCGATTATAAACTTATAGGAAACTAGGATACCAAAACACAATGCCCAGCCTCCCCATTCTTCCTTATGTGCAGGATGGCCTTTAACCAGTGAAAACAAAATGGTGGACATAGCACACACCTATGTCCTACCTTTTACTTACACTGCACTCCTCCCAGGGTTTACCTAGGACCTACCACAGGGGTGCCCAATGTGTATGCAAAAGGGAAAGTAAGGCCTGATAAGTGGTTGCACTTGTCAGGACAACATGCTAACTTAGCAAACTGTGCGCAGGCCCTACACTGCAGGCCTCTGTTCCCTTCTCTGCGCGACTTTACATTCCTAGACCTGGCACACACAGTGTACATCTCTAGGGACTTTACTAGTAAGGTAAACATACTAATCATGGCCAACCAATTACCATTACACTTTACACAGGGAACGCTTGCACTTTGACACTGACCAGCAGTGGCAAAGTACCCAAAACATCTAAAACTAAGGAGGTAGAGGCAAAAAGTCAAGGGTAATCATGCCAAGAGGTGCCAGGTGTAACACAGACATTATTTCATTTTGATACATTTTAAAAGTTATTCATCACCACACTATGTTAACCAAGGTTTGTTTCTCAAAACACGTTTCACATGTGTATGTATATATTATCAATGTTTATCTCGCTCTGTTTACAATTTTCATGTTTTCATGCTTCAAACACTTCTAGAGGCTTTTACGATGCAGTATGAAATCTCATGTTTTTCAAATTAGCCAGTTTACATGTTTTCAATAATAAATAATGATTGTAAATCTCTTTTAATAGTGAGAATTGATAAAGGCAAATGTCATTTAACATTTAACCTCCAACATATTTTTTGACAGGAACAGGGTCAAGACTTATTTGCATACTGCTGGGTGCAAACTGGGGTGGCGGGATGAGCAAACTATTGATGGATAAAAACCAGATCCTTTTCACTGGGGGTGATTGTTTGCATTGTCCAGCATTCCCTTCATCAATTCTTTCTTTTTCATTTGTTGCCCAAAGTGGGAGGGGAATACCCAGACGTGGGTCACGTACTCACTGCACTACTGGATTCAAGCTAGCCTGGCAGATGAGGGGTGATATCCTGAAACCAGTTCCAGGATGCTTGCTTTAGACCCAGGGAGGACCTGGCAAGGCATTCAGGCGGAACTGTTCCCATAAGGTACAGAGTCAAGACTGATTTGCACACAGCTGGGTCCAAATTGGGGTGGTGGGGTGAGCAAAATAATGATGGATTACACACAGATCTTTGTGATTGAGGGGGAAAGTTTGCATTTCCCAGCATTCCATCTATCGATTGCTTCTTTGCATAGGACTGCAGTGCATGAAAATAATAATTTAGGAGAGAGATTACTGTAATCAGCCACTAGAATATCTCATTTCATAAAACCAAAGTCATGGGTCTTCTGCTGTTTACATTACCTCTGTGGTGGCCAGTATACCTCATGAGTTGTAAAACAAAATCAGCTTCAATGCAGCATAATTTACAGTTGCATAAAGAATGCGTATCGATCCTTTCTATAAATTTCCCAAGCGTACTTCCCGGGTCCCATATGCAGCCTCGTACCATGACTTCACTTTCTTTTTCTGTATTTTATTGCTATGCATTTCCGTTTCATTGTCCATATAAATCTGATTCCACACATTGGTGAGACTCTACTCTGCTTTTTCTGTTTTCTTTTCCTTCTCTCTCATCATCTATAGTCTTTTTGTATTTCTCGTTGAATTTTTGTTGTTTTTTAGTTGTAACATGTATTGTGTGACATATACATGTAGTCTTTGTTAATATAAAAAAGTTTGCCCAATATTGTATGCCATTTCAGCCCTGAAGAAGCCCATGTTTGCGTGAAAGGCGTTGGCTGGTTTCGTCATCTGCGTACTTTGCACAGCTGAAAATAAAAGATGAAAAACAGCATCTGATTATGTTGTGTCACACCTTTTTCTGTTCTTTATATGTTACCTCTCATTCAAACTAGCTTGTGATATTTTTTGTGGTTTACTAAGAGCAGGCCACTTGAGGTGGGCAATATACTGTATTAAAACCTACAACTAGTCCTGGTAGTGCAGTCGTCTAGGACCCAGCTGCTTGGCCCTACTTAAATTCATCAATCTGATTCTGTTGACCCAGAAGTTGGGTAGCAAGCCAGGTTGGTAATGGGAGAGATTTAAATCTTGATTTAGTACAAGCCGTGTCTCTTACCAGGACATCCTAGATGTCAATGTTGCTTCCTCCACGAGGCCTCCCAAGCATAGAACTCTTTTTTAGTTTTAGAGACTGACTCAATTAATATTCCATGAATACCGGTGTTCTTGAAAATTCTCAGATTCATGACTTTGCGCTGTGTTATATAAAATACACCATCGAAGTCTAATAAAATATTGTATTTTCTCCTTTAAAATGTTGGGACGCTGTATTAGTATAAAAGTCCTGTTCTTGACTCATATATTTTAAAAAAGATTTTAACAACAGCCCTCGAATAAACTGATCTATAGGAGCGGTTCACAAAATGACAAAAGGAAAGCCAATAACAACATTGCAGGTCTGGCAGCATCAAACCACTGTGGTCTAATTTCCTCCTCAATTTTTTTTCCAGGAGATCCTAGCTGTTTTAGTGGTGGCAGTCAACTTCCACATGTTCATAAATTGCCTTGAACTGAAGTCCTATTGGGACAAATAAGGGCCAGATGTAGGTAAATTAGATTTACCGATTTTTAATTACCGAATTTTACCGAGTTGGTAATTAAAAATCGGTAAATCTAAAGGGTGGATATGTAGGTATTTCCAGATGTGGAAATACCGAATCTGTAACAATCGGTATTTACTGATTCTGTAAATACAGAATCGGTATTTCCCATTGATTCCTATGGGCTTTGAAGCTGTGTCTGTGGCACTATAGAGAGGATAAGGACATTGTTTCAGTTTCTATTAGATCAGCAGCTAAAGAAGTGCTAAGTGGATTTGATTCATGGTCGTTAAATTTCATAAGGCATACAGATGTATGTTCTCGGATCTATAGATCCGAGAACATATAGTGCCACAGACCAGGCCCTAATCTATCACTTATCCATTACCATAAATAGGACTAGGAGAACAACATCATATATGTATTTTGTATCTGTATCTACTCCGGTAATATGTTGGTTGAGAAATGAATTTTTACCTTCAACTATTTACAGCTTAGTCAATGTGTCTGGTACACTATACAACCATGTGTGCTCAAAGTGATTCCACTATATCCACATCTTATATATTTGGATGTTTTTTAATTAACCAGGAATTAGCCTTTATCAAGTGGCTCCCCTTGTGAATATGAAACTATGAGATGATGCTACTCAATTTCTGATGTACTAAGCAAGAACACAATACTTTTGCTGTAAGTTGTTTTTGAATTACTCATATAAGCCATATTGTGTTTTGAATTATCTGTTATCTCTATCTAAAATGTAGATACTATACCACCATCAAGAAGAAGGCACTTATCTGTTTTTTATTAACATACCTTGAATGTTATCTAACTGAGCACTGAGAAAATATTTTCGAGTAAATAACTGTCTATCATATGACTTTAGTGTCCAAATTCTTAAGTCTAGAACTTTCAGGTTGAGATGAACTTTGATTTTAATAATAAGGAACGTAAAATTGTTATATCTTTTGCAATTGTGTTTTTTAACATCTATGTATAGATTTTGTCTTTCGTGTATATTTTATTTAACATTATTATCTCACTAGAATACTGATGTATGTCTTTCTTGTAAAATGTATTTTCAGAGTTTTCACCAGTGACTCCTGAGGAAGGCGTTTTTTCAGCCGAAACGCGCGTCGAGTTTTTTGTCAATTTTTATATTTTGTGTATGAACTATTTTATTTGTAATGACTATGGTTTATATACACTGTGTATTTATTGTGAATATAATGTGTTATGTTTCCTTTATTGTATCATATAGTTTCAACGTGTTGTAGTTACTATATGATTTTTATCTATGCTAATTAAACATATTTTTAATATATATTTATATTTCATTGTTCCTCTCTCTGTATAGTTTAGACCAATTGTTCACTAACTCTTACTGACGGCCTAGGTTGTTTTTCTCATATTGGTTCTTACCCTGCCCTAGGAGTCTGCGTACCTTACTACACAGGGGGTCCTTGTTTAATTCTCACTGAGTTGGTACATGCATCACTAACAAAAGATACACGTTTCCTTATATCTAAAACTCACAGCACTTGAGACCTATAAGTCACCTCTCTAGCAGGCCTTTCAGTCCTTGAAGGAAGGGTGCTCAGTTCTAAGTGTGAGGGTGCTCCTGCATGAGCAGGATGCCCCACAACCTTTGGAACCAATTGTCCCGGGTTGGAGGTGCATCAGCCATTACGATATATAGAGAGGTCAGGCGTCACTGGGAAATATCCATCACAACATATGCATTGCAATGCATGCTATTACAATGCATGCCATTACAACAAAACTACCATTACAAAACATGCTACTACCATGGATGCCATTACAGGGAAACTACTATTACAACACATGAAATTACATTGTATATTAAGGTAAGTTACTATTTACGTACTTACTTTTTAATGTTTACTTTAATTGTTTTTCAATTAGCTTTTTGCTATTAATTTTTAAGTTATTTTAACATAAATTAGTAAATAGATTTAAAGAGGATTTGACCCCTTCTTGTCTGGCATGGGATGTCAGGGAAATAAGGCTTTTGGTTGGGGAGGTGTATTAATTATAATACCCAAGTATCCATTTATTTTAGCAATAATACACATTTAAAATGCCTTTAAGAATTATTTTAAAGAAATTAGTAATGTATTTTAATAAAAATGAAAAAAGTTTTACACATTTTCTCTGGCATTGCATGCCGGGAAAATAGGGGTTTAAGTGTGGGGCTGCGTTTTAATAGGTGACTACTAATTTTAATACTCATGTACATTTTTTTAACTTTGGAACTAATTTTAAAGCAATTTTTAAATGTAATTAAATACTTTTAAATGAAGTTGACACCTTTCCCCTGGCACAGGATGCCAGGAAAATATGAATTTTGTGTGGGGAAGTGAATTAATACTCGGGAATTAATTATCATACCCAAGCATTAATTTATTTTAGCATTAATACTGATTTTACACAGATTGCAAAATAAGTTTTAAACATTTCTTGAAATGTTTTATATGTTTTCTCTGGCACAGGATTGCAGGGAATTTGGGGTTTGGTGTATTAATACTTGGGTATTAATTGTAATGTCCTCGTATTATTATGTTTTTTATTATTTATTAATAATTTTAAACTGATTACAGTTTTTTTAATAAATTAATTAATTAAATTAACTTAAAAATATATTAACTTTTTTAAAGGAATTCATTAAAATTTTTAGTGCAATCGTAGTATTTTTACAAACTAAATGAATATTTAAAAACAAGGACAGTTGTTGTTTTAAATATTTATTTAATATAAATTATTTAATAAGCCTTGAATTATAAAAGTAATTATCTAAAACGGGTTGGATGTGCAAAGCAAAAAGAGTATAACCTAATAATTAACATTCCATTTTTTAAAATAAGTTACAAGAAAAATTTAGGACACAGAATAATTTCTAATAATTTTTTATGATAATTAATTTTATTTTCATTTTGAAAAGTAAACAAACAAAGTTACAGCACATACATTACAGAGTGATGTAAAGTCTGCCCCAATAGGCAGTAGAAAGCACAGCCATGGTAGAAATAATCAGGCAAGCCACTAAGCTGGAGAGCAGTACAGGGTTACATGGTAAAGCCAATATAGTAGGTAACCATTTGCTCCAGATCCCTTTGGAATTAGGTTGGACATCCACATGCCTCAAAGATGGGTTCCTCTTGAGCGGCGCACAAGTCTATCCCTTGGTGCCATTTTCGTAAGGTAGGAGGATTGGCCTGCGCCCAGGCCTCCACAATATCTCGCTAGGCCACAGCGACTACTGTCATCAGAAAATGTTTATCCACTCAAGAGCCGTCTAAGCCATCAAACACGCCAAGGAGAAGACGCAGGGGGTCATGGGGGCCTGCCAACGCAAGATCTGTGTAAGTTCAGACATTACCCCCTACGAGAACCAGGCAAGGCCAGGGCACGACCAGACCATAGGGTAAAAATCAGGCGGAGCCAGGCCGCATCATGTACAGTCCAGGGAGGGGCGCAGCCCAGCTTTATGTAGACATGCTGGAATGACATAGGCCATGTGTAGGTAATAGAGTTGAATGTGGGTGGAGTTTAGAGGAGGTCATAAGAGTTTTGGGAGCCATAAGAGCATTGTGCCAGTCCGATTCTTCCAGGGGACCGAGCCATCCTTCCCAGCGAGCCTGCAGCGAGGCTAAATTGGCTGGACCATTGTTCACCAGGGAGAGGTATTTCCAAGACCCCCCTTCTCTTCCAAAATGTCTCATCATGACCTGTGCCTCCAATGGGCTAAACTCGGGGAGTGATGTACCTGCTGGGATGTTGGCGGTGAGGCCATGGCGGAGCTTCTGTAGGTCGGGGAAGGCCCTGATATGGTCCCCAGCCCACACATCCCCCAGGAGAGAAATCGTGATGTGGTCCCACTGCCAGAAGCCTGTGAGGGTCATCACCTCTCAAAATCAAGTGTCCTGACAGAGAGTTGTGTGTTGAGTAAGTCACTTGTCCCAGTGCGTATGTCGCAAGGCAGAGCGCCAGGCCAGCAGGACCGCTCTAGTGATTGGTGGAATCGACTGTAATATGGGGGCTCCTTACTAGTATGTTTTGATTTGTGGAAAGTCCATGTCCCTGAGTTCAGTCTGGTAGGCCGTTTCAGACCACACCTCAGTGAACCAGTCATGGATGATGAGGAGTCTGGTGGCCAGATAGTAGAGGTGGAGATCCGTCATACCCATGCCCCCATTGAAGGGGGATCCTACAGTGGGCCAGGGCGATATGTTGCCTCCCCCCACCCCACAGAAACCTTGTGATCACCCGGTCAAATTCTCAGAACCAACTTCCTGGGAAGGGAAAGGTGGTATTCTGAATGATATATAGGAAGCGGGGGAGGACCATCATTTTAAAAAGTGCCCCTCTTCAAAAGGGATTAAGTGGTAGGGCTTGCCAGAGCTTGAGATCGTTTTTAGATTTGTGACCAGGGGAGTATTGTTGAGTGCCCATTCCAGATACGGGAGTAGAGCCACCCAAATCCCAAGGTACTTGAACAACTGTCTCCTGAAGGGGATATTCGATTGCCAATCGAAGCACGCCCTAGACAGATGGAGGGGGATCAGGGTAGATTTAGTTGGGTTAATTCGCAAGCCTGAAATACTCTCGAAGGTTTGGAGCACCTCCAGGCAGCGGGGACCAGAGCCCTCTGGGTCCACCCAAAAAAGCAGGACATCGTCTGCGTATAAGGTCATTTTGTCCACGTGGTGGGGGTATCAGGACCAGCCCCGGATTATGGGATCATTTCGTATGAGGGAGGCAAGGGGCTCCAACAACAGAGCGAACAAATGGGGTGAGAGGGGGCACCCCTGGTGCATGCCTCTTCAGATTGGGACTGCCTTTGAGATGACATCATAAGTTAGGACCCTGGCTTTGGGGTTGGAGTACAGTACTCTGACAAGGCATCGAAAATGGGTGCCGAAACCCATTGTCACAAGGACATCCTCTAGGTACCTCTACTTCACAGTGTCAAAGGCCTTCTCCGAATCTATTAGAAAAAGTGCCAGGTATGTTGTGAGAAGGTGGTGGTGAGCCAAAGTGAGATGGAGGCGCCCATATCCAGTGTCTGGTACCGCACGCTGGCATGAAGCTGCACTGCTCTGGGTGTACCAGCCTGTGAAAGAGGGGACGGAGATGCTGGGCCAGGGCTGTGGCAAAGATCTTAATTTCAGTATTAATAAAAGAGATTGGGTGGTAGTACGCACAGGTGGCAGAGGGCGGTTGGGTCTTTGGGATTACAACAATAGTGGCCACGTCGGTCTCGGGGTGAAAGGAGCCCACCTCTGAGATGTGTTGAAAGAGTTCCACCAATTGAGGCACCAACACATTCCTGTAGGCCACATAAAATTCCTGCAGGAAGCTGTCCAGTCGGGGCATCTTCCCTGGGTTTAACAAAGAAATGACCCCCTATATCTCCTTTGGGGTAAAGGGGAGGTGTAGGACCGTTACCTCCACCTTGGTAAGGCAGGGGAGTTGGACAGTTGCACAGCCCAACAGATCCGCAAGACAATAGCCTCGGGGAGCGAGTGGAATATAGCTGACCATAATAATCTGCTTATGCCTGTGCGGTGGCCCGAGAGGTGTGTTGAAGGGTTCCGGCAAGTCCTGGATTTCAGGGATTATCCTGTTGGCCATTGACAGGAGAACACGTTCTGCAGCAGCTTCCCGTTTTTGTCTCCCCAGCTGTAAACACGGGCCACAGAGGAGTGCCACAGCATTGTGGCAGAGTCCAGGGAAATTTGTCTGATTTCACCTCAAATGTCTGCAGGCTGCCTATCAGGTTGGGCTTCAGAAGTGTCAGAGAGGGTCATTTCCAGCTGCACGGCCTGAGCCTTGAGCTCAGTCAGGCGATCAGATCGTGTCACTCGCTTCACATGCACCAGGCTCATCTTTGTTGTGGGACTTCTCGTCTTCGTGGGTGCCGATTCGTTAAGCCAGCGGGGGCATCTTTGTTGTGGGACTTCTCGCCGCAGGAGACAGCGGGGAAGCCAGCATGTGTTCCCAGCCCCTCCCTCATCACCGGCAGCACTATTTAACAACTCGTGCCACCCGCCAGCGGAGGCATCTTTGTTATGGGACTTCTCGCCCCAGGAGACAGCGGGGCAGCCAGCGTGTGTTCCCAGCCCCTCCCTCATCACCGGCAGCTCTATTTACCAACTCGCGCCACCTGCTTTGCGGGTGACGCTTCGTGAAGCCAGCGGGGGCATCTTTGTTGTGGGACTTCTCGTCCCAGGAGACAGCGGGGCAACCAGCGTGTGTTCCCAGCCCCTCCCTCATCACCGGCAACGCTATATAACAACTCCCGCCACCCGCTTCGGAGGTGACACTTTGTGAAGCCAGCGGGGGCATCTTTGTTGTGGGACTTCTCGCCCCAGGAGAAAGCGGGGCAGCCAGCGTGTGTTCCCATCCGCTCCCTCATCACTGGCAGTGCTGTTTAACAACTCGCGCCACCTGCTTTGCGGGACGCGCCCGCGTGTGCCGGGCGAAGCCTGGGCCAAGGGCGGGCCCGTCCTAGCCCGTCATCGCCAGGAAAAGGCAGGGCAGGGCCCCCCTCTTTCATCTGTGTTACTGGACATAAGGTACTTTTTTCATCCACTTGCTGGGCCCTGGTGGTTATGTACAGGGGTATCTAAGCCTAGAGACCTTTTCAGTTTGCGGAAAGCCTAATTCTAGAGATTAAAACTGGTAGTCTCCTCCTTGGGGAAAACTGTCCTCCTTTTGGGGAAAAGGTAGTCAATGGAGAGTGGGGGGACAGTAGGGAGCAAGAAAAAGAAAAAGGCTAAGAAAGTGCCCAATGCAGCGAGCAATTGTGTTCTCAATAGAATTGAGACGATAGTCAGTGAATGTGAAGAGATCCAGGGAGTCAACAATAGTACAGTATCGGATGATGTCACCAATCCCCTGGAAGAGGTTCTAGCTTATAAACCTAGAAGAGTTATTACATCGATTTTTAATAAACCACCTCAAAAGTCCCCTACTTGTCCTTTTCACATTTCACCGGCTGACGGTTCGAAGGAATCCCCTTCAGATGAATTTCTAAATGTTTTAACAGATTCAACTAATCAAGGAGTTCCATATGTTTGTGAAGATGATGAGCAGCACCCCTGCTCAAATAGGTTTGTAGTTTTTGAGCATAGTGCTGAGAGTACACCATCTGTTTCACCTAGCGAATATACTGTCACTGGTACTGCCAATGTAGCAACTAGATGTAACTGATGTCTTATAAACGAGGGATTGACACAGAAAGTCGAAACACTCCAAAGGGAGTTGGCATCCCTAAGGAAAACGGTAGAAGATGTAAAGCGTAGGGTTGATCATCCCCCTATTGCAATTAGACCATCCCTTCCGCCTCCCCCTTTTATTCCTATGAGGTCATCAAATAGGTCACCGTTAGGAGTTCCTTTTGGGATGGAGGATAGGCTACTTTCCGTGCTAGGCAAACAAGGTAATGGTTCCTCCTCTATGCCCTCCCTGCCCAGCATCACTAGATCTTATGCTGATACTGCAAAAGACCCAGGAGCTCCAGGTACAATCCCTGGCAGAGCTAGAACCCAGCGCCACTTCTATCCAAACGACGACCAGAACACCCAGGCTAGACCTACTACCCAAGGAAATAATACTCCTTCAGGGGGTATGTTGCCAATAGTTCACATGGTCAAAGTCCCCAAATGCACTCCTAGGCAAGGCTACGAAAACAGCGAATACCTACGCAACAAAGGAATCCACTGGATGCGCCATGTAAGGGGATGCAGGTCAATAATACAGGAAGGTATGGTCAGAGTAAGGAGGTTTATATTGAGCAACTCCCAGACAGATTGCATCGAGCTGCAGTTAACCAGCGCATAACTCGCTGAGTATTTATTGGCTCTGGAGTTCCGCACCTCCTCCCCAGAGCACTCAGCCATCCAGATTAGACGCTCCCCACTCTGTTCACCACCTAGGTTGCCAGAGCACGAAGCGCAAGGGAGGGTGGGAGAAGGGTCTGGACTTAACACAGTCGACTGACTAGTTGGGGACCCATTACAGAACATCTTCACTGACTCACCAGGAGCTAAATGTAGGGAGACCGATTCTCATCTAAGTCCCCCTAATACAGAAAGATCAAAGGGGGAGAGATCTAACGATGACCGGCTTGGGGGCCTCGCTTGTGCTGTAGATAGCGACATTTAGGCTGTTGGGTCTAATTTGAGGGTGCTTGACTTCCTCTTCTGGAATATAGCGGGTCTCCAGAAAAAACTGTCTCTCCCTGAGTGGAACGAGTTTATTGGAAAGTTCGATGTCTGCTTGTACCAGGAGACCTGGAGACAGGCTCGTCTGCATATATCTAGTTATAGTACATATTTTATCCCAGCTACAAGCTCAGGAAAGTGTTGCCCCTCCGGGGGATTACATATTTGAATCAACATCTCTCTGAATTGGTCTATTGTTATGCACCCCCCCATCACATGGCATCCTTTATCTGACCAATAAAGGGACAGTCAATGGCACAAATGTGGAGGTTTTTAATATATATGCTAGAGGGTCTCCCGGCGCCCAAACATCAGCAACCATAGCAGCATTGGAGCGCAAGTTATCTTGCATCCCGTCTCACTCTAACATCATTGTAGCCGGGGACCTCACTTGAACATTTGAACCTCTGAGTAGGGAGAACTTATTGGGCATTAATGAGGAAGATACTAAATGGTCTATACCGATCCTTAATTTAGCTCCTATCAAGGAGTGGTCACAGAGGGCCATTCAAATCAACGCCCTAACATTAGAACATAATCTAAGAGCTGTAAATGGAAGGACACGCTCTGATCCGAACAGGGCAAAAACCTTTAATAGGATTAGCTCCCCATCCCGTATAGACTACATCTTGTTAGATATCCGACTTTTGGATATGGATGTCAGGCACACCTTGGATAGTGACCTCAATCCTTTATGTATGCAAGTTGATAGCAGCTGGTCACCCACTACCAAAAAGGCACCAATTGCTCCCATAATGTTGACAAAAGAGGTTTTCCCCTCAATCTGACGCCTTAAATGGCATAAGGTCTCACACCAAGAAGACAAATTGCATAACATTAGGGAACTCACCGATCAAAAGATCAAGGAGCTTGAAATAACCCACGGCAAACCTGAGGACCTATTCACTGTTTTTTTCTCATTTTATCAAGAAACAATAGAAGCCTAGTATTGTTTTTTATCGTAGAAGAGAGTAGGGCAACAAAAGGATCTCCACCAAGACCCCCTAACCCCTGGTATTCAGCCACATGTAGGGAAAAGCGGCAGGCCCTATATCTAGCTCTAAGGAAAAAAGATCCCCTGGCAATCAGTGTAGCAAGAAAAGACTACTCTAGGGCACAAGAGGTAGCAAAGCGCAATTGAAAAGAGTACATTGGCAGGAGCTCAAACATGCCTCACAACAGAAAGACACCATCCTGTTTTGGGAGCTAATTAATAAAGGGACTAGAAATGGATCTGACTCAATCCCAAACTACATCACAGGGCAGCAATGGCACGATCACTTTTCCAACCTATATTGTGGCGATGTAGGCCCTTTGCCCTCCCAGACTGAATTCTCCCCATCTATCCTCGGGACTCCCATACCATCTGATTTTTTTGATATTCATGAGGTAGACTTGGCAATAGACAGTATAGCTCCTGGAAAGGCTGCGGGACCCAATGGCCTCCCTGGAGATCTGCTTTTGTATGATCCAAAGACATGGGCTCATTTCATTTTGCTGTTGATGAATCATATTGTTAGGGGACATGATGTACCTGATCCATAGAAGAGTGCAGAGGTAGTAACAATCTGTAAAAAGGGGAATATGGAGGACCCCGCCAACTACATGCCGATTAGCTTAATCAAAGTGATACAGAAGGTGGTTGGCAGGGTGCTCCTTATGAGGATAAGGTCCTGGATGGAGGATGGGAACATCCTCTCACACTATCAAGCAGGCTTTAGACAGAAGGTGAGTACGATGGATCAAGTGTCCAGATTTTTCATGATCGACTGGAAAACAGTGGTGATTGGGAAAGGCAGCTTATATCTGGCCTTCATAGATATGAAGACCGCTTTCGACCTCGTCCCACGTGTTAAGCTCTGGCAAGTCCTGTACGAACTGGGCATCCCTCCTCCGATCCTTGATTTTATTAAACGCCTCCACGTGGATAACTATGCCATAATCAGGTGGGGCTTACAGGGCAGTTGATGGAGAGGGTCGCGGTGAATAGGGGGGTACGCCAGGGTTGCATGTTGGCCCCGACCTTGTTTTCTTTCTTTGTGAATGGGGTAGTAGACCATCTAAGAGAGGATCCTGCCGATGCCCCTACCTTGGCTGTTGAGAAAACTCCTACCCTTCTATTTGTCGATGACACCATCCTGATCTCCAAAAGTCTGAGTGGTCTGCAAAAACTCCTAAACAGGTTCAGCCTGTTTTGTGTATCTCGGGGGCTGTCAATTAACACCAGCAAAACAAAGCTAATGACAATATGCCAATCCAAATGCTTTAGAAATGGCATCACCCTTAATGATACCCCACTTGACACTGTTGAGTCTTTTGACTATCTGGGAATCCGGGTCACCAATTCCATGAAGTGGAGTAGCCATATGGCCATGATGCTCCTCAGTCACAAACGGGTGTCTGGGGCTATTCTAAGAGAACAACAACTCTCTGTAAGTAGGCCAGTCGCCCCGGCTCTCACGGTATATGATGGCAAAGCGCTACCCTCTGCACTTTACAGGTCCCAACTTTGGGGCTTCGAGGATACCATCAATCTCGTAAGATCTGAAAACAAGTTCCTTAGAGGCTTGGTTTCACTTCCAACCTCTACTCCATTGAAGCCCTTATATCAGGACTTGGGAGGACGCTCTATTAAGAATATCGCACGCCTCCACCCCCTACTATTCTGGGCATGTATAAGAAGGACCCCTGAGCTGGCCAATTATGCTGCTGCCCTTAGTGAGCTAATTTCAACAAAAAGTAGGAGACCCTGGCACTGTTTTCGTTCTGCAACTTTATTATTTAGAGCAGAATCTCACCCTAAGGTGTTTAATCCTTAGGTGCTTTGTATATTTTGTTTGTTGTGAAATAGTGAAACAACTTTTTACAATCTTTTGAAAAAAGTCCGAGGTTTACTTCGTGTCTTACACAGTGACATATATATTACAAGTGCTGAAAACAATTATTGTGATGTAAAACAAACATTAAATACTTGTGACAATTTTTATCAAAACATTTATCAAACAAGATCATTATTATTCTTCCTCATGATAGTACCCTACCGACTACTTCTACAAAGGCCACTAAGATGCAATTTTTGCTGAAAGTCTGGCCTAGTGACGCAAAGGCATGCAATACATTTTTCTTCCATTCATTACAATTGTTTTTAAGAAGCCTTATGCGAAAAAGAAAAGCATTCAAAATTAAGATGAATGTATAGTTAGCCGACGCGTTTCCGAGCCTGTCTTTTACTTGTCAGGCTCTTCTTCAGGGCTTTGGGCTGGGTACCTGTATAAATGTAAATGAAGGGCATACTTTAGTCTGGAACCTTAACCTATGTTGTCACTAATTGTTGTACATATCAACAATTGTTGTTACCTTATTGTCGGATTTTTTACGTGTTTAATCCGTTTCTTGGGGCTCTTGGTTGAAATAATTCACTGTGTTCTGCAATACAAACAGTGATATTATTCCTATTTATTGTCTGAGATGATCGTTTGGCGCTAGTTTAAAAAGGATGTTAAAGATTCAACTCATGTGATTGTCAGGCGATACATGTCATCCAGTCTGTGATTCCTGTTTTATTCGATCGAAAATCACCTAGGGCTGCAATGTTAATTAAACGTTTTTGTAGTTAACCTACTAATGGATCTGCGGGAAAAGGTCGTCGGCAGGCTGCCAGAATGACGTGCACTTACTTGTTGTTATTTGCTAGGGCGTAGAGCACCAGGCTTTTCATCAAATGGGGCGCCACCTCTTTGGGTCGGTTGTAAGGATTGATGTTTGTGCTGCGGGGTTGAGGTGAATTTGAGTTAGCGGGACGTGTGTTCTACTATGCTACATTATTTAAAACAACCGTTTGCAAGGATATCAAGCACTTACTTTAGTTAAGTCCCAAATGTGCTGAACGCCGAGCATTCGGTAAATGGGGCGTCACCTTTTTGTTCTATTCCAGGATTGCCGTTAATGCTAGAAGAGTGAGGGGAACATGTGTTAGAAGGCTTGTGTTCCGCATATTTGTGCTCTATCTTAGTGGGCACGTGCGGCGTTTACCTGCAGAATTCGTTTTGGGTGCTGCCGTCTGCTTCGAAATCACTCGTGTGAGTGAGTGTTGTGGTCACATGATTGCTTAACGACTGGGCATTTGACCTGGTGCTTATGGGACATGTAGTCCAAGACGTTAGTGGTTCTAAGAGGCATTTTTCAGTTATCAATTTTACATTGGACCTGTTTACTGATTGTAGCATTCTCCATGTTCATTCAATCCTGCACTCACGCAGTCGTGTTTCAGAATCAGATAAGCTTCTCTCTTTAGTAGTAGTGCTTCTACATTTCATCCTCTTGGTGGGACTTTTATCTTTGATAGTACCGACCATTTTAATTCTCTTTCTGAGTGGCCTTGATCTATACAGTGTTGGACCATTGGTGCATTCAACACCTTTTGTTTTATCCTTGATCGGTGTTGGGCCAGTCTTTGTGAAATTTGTTGTGTGGTTTTGCCGATATAAAGTTTATCACGGGACAAATAATTACATAGACTATGTTTTTGCTTTTGCAATTTGTGAACTCAGTGTGAGTTCATCTAATGGTATTATGTACGAAAATGGAACCTTCAATAGTGCTTGCGCACGATATACAGGTTCCACATTTATGGTGGCCCTTCACTGGGTTTAACTTCCACAATGTGGGAAAGTCACTCTTTGTTTGAGGGATACCCAAATCTTCTCTGATTATTTGCTGCCCTATGTTTTTCTTTTTCTTCAGTGCAAACATTGGTTTAGGGAATGGAATGTTCAAATTAGACAACAAATGCCAGTGTTTCAAAACTATTGATTTGAATTTATTGGTGGGTGGACCATATGTGGTAACACACACCAGTTGTTCTAATGGCTTTTTGTCCTTTTTTGTTAATAACACTTCCCTGGGCGTAAACCACGCGCGTTTGCTCGCGTGTTTTAACATTTTTTGGGGTATCCTCTTTTGGGAAGTTGGTCACACAGCATTTCTGCATGTATTAGGTAGTCTTCCTTCCTCGAGCAATTGCGCCTGATTCGTAGCAACTGACTGTATGGCAAGTTTGCTTTCAGACTTTGCGGGTGGAAGCTACGATAATGGAGGATGGTATTCTTGTCTGTTTATTTACGATATAGAGTTGTTGCCAACTCATTATCTTGATGAAAAACTTCTACATCTAGGAATGTTAGGCGTGTGTTACTGCTAGCCATACTGAATTTCATATCAGGATGTCTGTTGTTCAGCCATTCATGAAATATAGTCAGTTGTGCCTCAGTTCTTCTCCACTGGCACCAGACGTCATCAATATAACGATACCATCTGACGATGTATATGCTATATGGGTTGTGTTGGTAGATGAATCGTTCCTCATACAATGCCATAAAGAGCACCACCATTTCTGGGGCATAAGGACACCCCATGGCGGTGCCCTTCACCTGCATGTAGAAGGTGTCCATGAATCTAAAAAAGTTTTGTTTAAGTGCCAAGCTCGCCAGTTCAATTATAAACTTGGTTGGAACTCTGTGGGGTCTAGGCCGTGTGTCTAGGGAGAAATCGATGGCTTCTAGTAGTCCTTCCTCGTTTTCAGCACTTGTAATATATATGTCACTGTGTAAGACAGCAAGTAAACCTCGGACTTTTTTCAAAAGATTGTAAAAAGTTGTTTCACTATTTCACAACAAACAAAATATACAAAGCACCTAAGGATTAAACACCTTAGGATGAGATTCTGTTCTAAATAATGAAGTTGCAGAACAAACATAGTGACCGGGTCTCCTTTTTGTTGAAATTATAATTGTCCTACCCGGCCACAGTGCAGGACATAACCCCACTTGTAGTAAAGCTTAGTGAACTAATACCAGCGGATACAGGCAATGGATTTTTAACCTTAGGCAGCTTTTATCAGATATAGGGTTTGGGGAGGCTTGGGCCAATAAGATTCCGCCATCCAAACAGGATTTAAAACGTGCATACTGGAAATGGGTACAGGTAGAAGAGATGTGTAATTCCAATTTGGGGAATCTCACTGAGCGGTTCATGGAACACAAACCTGTCCGGAAACATGAACCCTTTCTAGATTTCATCCAAATTCCAAGGGACATGGCCCTCTACATGAAGTTGAGAATTGGGACCCTTCCGCTAAACGAAACGACAGCAGCCTGGAAGCGGCGTAATCAATCATCTGCTTCTTGTCTAGGCTGCGCAGCTCCCAATGAGTCTACCTCCCACTTCCTATTTGTGTGTCCAGCTTACAGGACGGCTAGAACAAAATGGCTTAAACCTGTTTGCAAAAAGCTTGGTTTCAAGAATTACCGGGTGGCACTACGTATTTTAAAAACTGACACCTCCTCCCTCACCATGGTCTGCGGTGTAGCAAAATATTTGGGCTGCACCTTGCTAACAAGATCAAAGCTTATACCGAAAAGTAGCAGCCAGGTCGTGCCCATGTTTGTCTTTTGATGCATTGCTTTTATGTCTATTTAATTTTAATGATTCTGTAGTACATATTTTTAATATAATGAATAATGTTCAGTCTGATTCGTTTAACATGTTGTATTGTTTAATGAATCTTTTAAAAATATGAATTTAGGATGTACATGCTTTTATGATAATTCTTATCGAATTAAGTACATACAACAACATATATTTATTATGTGCTATGTAAAATGTTGATAAATATGTTCTGTTTTATAATGTCAGCCATTTTGAGTAGATGAGGGGGTTGGCGGCTGCAATGGATATAGTGGAAAGACACCTGTTTTGTTTGCTTTTCTGACTCGTTTGTAGAACCTGCTTCTGCCACTGACTGTAGTGCTTTTCTAGTTAGAAATGTTTTGTTTGTACTCAATAATTTAAGATATATATTTAGAATATTTTTGTATATAAATATGTACACATTACTACACAGGTATTAAAATAATACACACGTACTAAAATTAGTATCTGGGCATTAAAAAAGATAATAATTATACAGGTATTTAAAATAATACACAAGCATTAGAATTAATACCTGGGTATTAATAGACTACCCCACCCTAACCCCCTCTTTCCCTTTCTCCTGTCCCGGAGGATGGAGTTAAAACAAGGACAGTTTTCTCTTATTCATAAAATGATATTTATTATCCAGTATAAAAGCATGTGTTATAATACTATGCGTTGTGAATATATGCATTGCAAAGGTAGTTTCTATACATCCCTATTATCATTTGTTTTAAAAACATGCGTTGTAATGGTAGTTGTGTTGTAAAAATTGCAATGTAAAGGAATGTGTTGAAATGGTAAGCATTGTAACGTCATATATTCAGCGTCACTACCTGAGGACCATCTCTAAACTGGCTGAAAAGAACCTGGGCCTGTTTAGTATCAAACAAGTTTGAATCATAGCCGATCACAGTATCCAGTGTTGGAGGTAAGATTCCAAGCACAGTAGGGTCCCTCCGAGAGGCCCTTCATGCTTCTGGGACCGATCTTGCTGAGCCTGGCAGCAACCTAGGGATGCTTCCGACCAGAGACACCATTCTGTCTTCCTGCTGCTGGGCCAAGCCCAAGCAAGAGAAGGTGGGTCAATAGGTTTCCTGTCACAGGAAGGTGTGACCACCTCCCACACAGGACTTAGTTTAATGGTCCAGGGACTGAGAGCAACCTAGGGCTGCTGCCGACCACAAACATGATTCTGCCCTCATGCTGCAGGGCCAAGCCCGAGCAGGAGAAGGTAGGACAATAGGTGACCACCTCCCAGACAGGACTTATTGTATTGGCCGGGGGGGAACACTTGCTAGCACTACATAGTCTGCTCGAAGGGCACATTTGGTGCCCTCCTTGCATACTCCAGTTTAAACCAGATAAGGGAGTCATTGTGTCCCCGCTCTGGTGGGAAACTGGACAAAGGACATGGAAGTATCCTCCCCACTGTCCGACCACTCCTCTGGGAGGGACCCCTGAGTCTTTCCAACCCACACCTTAGGTTAAGTTACCTAAGGGCTTACCTGTGGGTGGTTACCTAGATTTGTCATGGTATTTGATCCAATTCCAACTTCACTTCTCATTTGACCATCTGGTCATATTGGCCGAGTCGTGCTGACCATGTCAAACTGATCGCTTTGTCATTTACTTTGGGACCAAGACCGCAACTACTGATATTGCAGAAAGATATTGTCTTCCTGCAAGCACGCTGTACCATCAGTGTCCATGCTCCATGCAGGTTCTGGGCCTAACAAATAGATTGATGCATTACAACATGCTGTTACCCCTGAAAATATTTCAATAAAAACTGTTTGACACAATAGTCAAAGGTGAACACCATGCTCCTACTACCACACAAACACCTCTCATATTGTATGGGACATGAATCATCTACAAGCTTGAAGAGGTACTTGCTGCCTGTCAAAAAAAGAGGTGGTCATGCATAATGATTCACTCTCTCCTAGCTGCTGTTTGGGTCACAACTTCCATTCAAGGTCCGGGCCTGCAAATGCCAGTATGCGGGCCATCAGGAGGGTTAGGGTTCAGTGAATGCCCCTTCTTCCTGGGGAGGATAGACCCAGCTGGATTGCCATGGCACAAACATTCTTGTCACACATTAATACTGTCAGAAACCTGTTTTCATGATGCAGTGGTAAAAGAAGTTTAGAGTAAGCAATATCTTAATTTCACCAGTAACAAACGTTTTGTGATCTTGTCCACAATCTCTAGGCTTAAGACTCACTGATATAAAGTAGTCCAAGATTTATACTATAACTAGAAAATTTCAAAATTCTTGCAATAGGCTTTTGCACAAATGAGTGAAATTTCAACAATTTGCACAAAATTTGCATGAAATGAAAATCCATCATTTTACACTATATTTTTGTGTTAAATGCAGCCTTGATTTAGTTTTGATGACAGGCCACACTTATAAAAAAGTGCAAAAACAAAAGCACTGCAAACTACAGTTGCTTGCTTTTTGTTGTTCCAAGTGTTTGCTATAAATTTCTTAGACAAAAGGTGTATTTGGACAAATCTTTTACAGAAACGATGCACAATTATACAAAGTGGTGTAATGACATGAATAGATATTTTGTGTACTAGCATAATCAATATTCCCCAAATGATGTGAATAAGGCCATCATAATTGACATTTTTCACAAGGTCAAGCATAAACCTAAAAGCTTTCAAGATTGGTGATGCTGAATAAACTCTAAAAATTATCAATCTCAGGTATACCTGAGCCTGGTACGGTTCATCTCTTCATCAACTGTGACAACATCTGAGAATAATGGATACTATTACATCAATGGGAATCATGTTGCTCTCTTTACCCCATTTATTATTCTCAAGTCTCACCCGATGTTCCCCAAAAATGTACAGGTTGAGGAAAATAGATTTTGCAGAAGGCTCTTGGGTATACCAATCTCATCGGCCACCTTTGTAAGCCATAATGAGCTAAAACTGCCTTATTTGGAGGCCTATATTAGGTGACGCCCTGTCCTGTTTTGGCTAAAGGTTTGGAAAAATCCTGAAGCCACCTTGACCAGGGAAATTTCAGCAGACTGCCTAATATGCGACCAGGATATCAGAATTCCCTGGCTGGCCCAAGTACGGGCGAGTTTGACTGCTGGTAACCTCAAGCACATCTTTGACAACCCCAACAAATTAGATGGGATTGATCATCCGTAAAATTTTATATAAATATTATGGGGAAGCTAGATATGCTCAGGAATCAGCCATAGTCTCTGTGAAACAGTACATCTCAGTGAAAGGTGATGGTGAACCCATTTCGTGTTTACCTGTAAGTTAACTCCTTAAAGATATTACACGCTGGGAGCGCAGTCTTCTTTTCCGATTAAGATCAGGATCTATACAATATCTGCTGTGTTTCCCTATAGGCCACCAACCCAATATTGAGAACCTGGCCAGTCCATGCAGGAACCAAGGGAAACAATCCATACTACATTTTCTGTTCTTTGCTCCTTTTATCAAAAATAATGGGCCCGATTCACAGAATGAACTTAAGAGTAAATCCTAAACTTACTTCTATTTGGTATGCACAGAATGCACTTACTACTTTTGGGATTCAAAAAGTGAACTTACTACTTTCAGGATTCACAGAATGAACTTACTACTTTCGGTATTCACAGAATAGATTTAAGACTACTAACTTTACGTCCGCACTCGGGCTGTGAATTCCGACCCGAAGGCGGAGTTTCTGGCTTGGGGGCGGAGCTTACGGCCCGGAGGCGGAGCTTCTGGGCCAGAGGCGGAGCTTGCGGCTTGGAGGTGGAGCTTGCAGCTCAGAGGTGGGTATTTAGCCACGGCTGAAATCTCCACCTCTGGGCCGGAAGCTCCGCCTCCAAACCACAAGCTCCTCCCCTGGCCCAGAAGCTCCGCCTCCTGGCCCTAAGCTCCGCCCCCAAGCCGGATACTCCGCCTCAGGGCTGGAATTTACGGCCCGAGTGTGGACGTAAAGTAAGTAGTCTTAAATCTATTCTGTGAATCCCGAAAGTAGTAAGTTCACTCTGTGAATCCCAAAAGTAGTAAGTGCATTCTGTGAATACCAAATAGTAGTAAGTTTAGGATTTAGTCTTAAGTTCATTCTGTGAATCAGGCCCATAGTATGCAGCTGTTGATACCGTTTTTTAGAGCTAAGGGCATACAGGATTTTAAAGTAGCTTATAAAACTATTTTCCAGCTTAAAGACAATGACATTATATATCCTGTGTGACCCTGTTTGAAAATGGCTAGCCGCTCTTGTTCCTCTATGAATTGATGTTTGCCAGACTAGGTTGTATTATATGCATTTAGAGTTTTTTTTGCATTTTTGTGTTTTGCACCATTGCACAGCCGCACTTTACCTTATGTTGCTAATTGTAGCTTATATGAACTTTAGTAATCTGCTCTTTTAGCTGTTGCTATGGGAAACTTTGCACTTTGTACCTATTTTAATGTTAATTTCAAATAGAAATTCTGCACTTTTGCACTTCCTGCACTTTACTTGATGCTGTTAATTGTAATCTATACGAGCTCTAGAAACCTGCTCCTTTAGCTGTTGCTATCGGAATTTAGCATTCTGTACCTTTTGCTGCTACCTCTAATGGGAATTCTGCACTTTTGCACTTTATTTGATGCTGCTATAAAGTAATATATTTGAGATTCAGTGACTTCCTGGGAAATAATGCATGAAATGGAAAACCTAACAACGTTTTATTTTATTTTTAATTCTGTTTTTTATTAAGAATAATAAGGGACCATGTACATGATTATGTGTGAATAATTGTACTTTTATGGATAATGTAATATCCGAATAAAGACTATTAATTGATTGATGTTCCCCAAGGTTATGATGGAAAGTGTTTTTGGTATTTGTCACATCACAGATTTTTATTACAGGGCATTGTTGAATATTCATCATCCCAGGGTTCACATCTGGTGGTCTCATGTTATCTACATTTATGGAAATTAGATGTCTTGAAATCGTATTCTGCAAATCACCAGTTGTAATATATATGGAATTCCATTATTGGCTTGATGCAGACAGTCCTATAGTGGATTAATATGTATTTGTATTATTACGATTTTTTATGTATTGGTGTGGATTTAAATATATTTATAAGAATTAAATGTGCAGCATTTGAAATTATGTAAACTATATAATAAAATGCATTACTATGCAACCATTTTAAGGGAATACGACTCATGACTTTCTTTCCTGGCATGTAAGTAACTACACTTTTGTACAGATTTATTGATTTGTTGGCTATTTTTTAACTTATATCAAACATTTTGCATCATGTTTCACTTACAAAAAAAATAATAGGAATAATCAGGAGTATCACAGAGAGTCTCCTTGAAGTAGAATATAATCTGTGTGCCCTCAATGTAAAAAAATCAAGAATCACAACTGTAGTCCTTCAGTTGTTTTCCTGTTTGTAAAATAACTTGTGCTGCAGCAACCGATAAAGACAGAATGCTAAATGAATCAAACATTCACCCACAGTCAAGAGATCTGAATTAAAGCCATTGTCTTTAGCTCACTATGCCACACCAGTTTGGACCTAACCATATGCATATCAGTCTTGACTCTGCCCCTCATGGGAACATCCAGCCCGAACTGCAAAGCCTAGTCCTCCCTGAACCAGAAACAAGTATCTTGAGACCGGTTTCGGGGCAACATCCCTTATCAGCCAGGGTAGCTTGGGTCCAGTGGCACAGCAAGCAAGGGACCTATGTCTATAAATACCCATCCTACTTAGGGCAAAGAATTCTGCAGCATGAGGAGCAGGGTCAAGACTGGTGTGCATATGGTGTGGTCCAAACTGTTCAATGTATCTTAACTTGTTTTATAATGTTTTTAAAAAGATAAAAAACATACTTCAACCTTATTAATATTTCATTTTAATTAATTTGAAGTATATTATCCAATGGTAGATGAATACTTAGGTATTAAAACGAATACCTGAGTATTAATACACTCCCCCATCCTTTACCCGTATATACTTTACTTACCATCCTTAGATTTGAGTGTCTTTGATTTGTATACACATAATAAATGACATACTAAATAAATGTATTGTTATACATTAGTACTCAGGCATCAAAAGCTATGAATACACTTCCCCTTCCTATATCCCTTATATACCATACCTAAAATCCAGTCTCTTACATTTTAATGTACAGGAGAGAAAATTTTAAGAAATTAAATATTATGTTTTATATTAATACTTTAGATACTTGTAATGAATTCCTGAGTTTTAATGCTGTTTACCCCATATCTCTATATCCCTCACAACACAACTCTAAATACATGTACCTTGAATTTTTAAACATCTAATACATGACTTATTATTTAAATGATTGTGTTAATATCAAGTATTAACAAGTAATACATTAATATTATCACACTTCCCCACCCTATATACCTATACTTTATATTCCTTAAATCCTGACCCTAAAATCAAGTGTCTTTTAGTTGTATGCACACAATACGTAAGTATTGCTTAAAGTTTTGTGGGGTAATTGATACTCCAGTATTTCATACAATAATCCCCGCGTTTTACTACACTTCCTCACCCTATACCCTATATCCCTTCCATCCAATCCCTAAAATCAATTGTCTTAGCTCAAATTTAAAGTTATAAGTAGTACTTTTTTTCTAATATAGTATTGTAGGTTAAATTATTATTATGTATTGCAAAATAATACCAGAGTATTAATTAATTCCCCACCATATACCCCCTATATCCATTACAACCCACCCTAAATGTATCCTTTAAAGCACATATAACACATTTTTTATGAATATCAATAGTGGGGTATAAATTAATACTCAAGTATTACATATACTACTTGAGTATTAGCGCTCTTCTCCCCTACTCCAAATATACCTTACATCCTATTCATCTTTTTTCTGTCAGGAGTTTCAAAGACATAATATGTTTGCACTATAATACACATCAGTACTGAGGAATTAAAATGTTTTTCATACTGCGCCTATTTTTAATTATTAGACTGTCCCTATATACTTACTATGATATTTACCTATATACTTACACATATATGCATAGTAAAGAAAGGTGCAGCTAGCACAGCTAACAGCGGTGGGCTGGGGTGGGGCGGGGGAAAGTCGACAGATGGTGGAATAGGGAAAGTAAAAAATAAATATAACCACTTACCTTGTGCGCACTGCATTGCCCCACCCCAGCCTCACCACAGTTACCTGTGCTGGCTGTGTCTTAGTGAAGGCAGCCAGCCATGGTAATGAAATTTGTTGTATAGACATATTCTGTGTAATGGCATGCGTGGTTATGTTGCATGCGTTGTAAAGACTTCATTCTATAGGCACTTTGTGGTAGCGACCGAGTGGAAAAGGCTTTTCCCTGTCAAAAAGGTTTATATCATCTTTCTCCTTGAGGCTTCTACCATCACTGGATCACTAATGGAGATGTACATATCCAGACTTTGTGCCAAAGGGAGAGGAGAAGTGAGTGTCAAATGAAAAGGACTTGCAAGTAGACAAATGTTTTGCTCTGATTGGCTGAGCGTGGCTGTCTGCTTGGCTGGTAACATATCACCAAGATAGGTACGAGAGAGCGCTCCAGCATGAAGGGCCTTTTACACATGATTTATAATCCCGCTGAGAAATTTCAGATGCTTTAGGATATGGATTTTTGATGTCACCACCTTTTTCAAATTTACCCTCAGAATTTAGCTTTGCCTGTTTTTGCAGGCTAAGGAACTATGTGCTTTTTACCCTTGCTTACTAGTAGCTCCCCCTTTCAACATAATGAAATTGGTATGCCGCGGATTGCCATTTTTTACTTCCCTATAACTGCCTACTATATGGTACAAAGGTGTCCAGGGACTGTAATGTAAATTTCACTAGTGGATTGCAGCAACTATTGTGTCATCCTCTACAGTAATAATGCAAAGCATGGCTTCAGGCCTGCCGATTTGGTCTGACAACAGCTTTGAAACTAAAATTTGACTCGTCAAAATAAACTCTTTTGCCAGGTCTTAAGCTACATTTTAAATATTGATAATTCACCATGAGTAGACCTTACTTCATGTAAGACATGATGTATGGTAATTAGAAATTCAATATGAAACACGTCCTTCCATTTAAAAAGCCCCAAATCTAATTTTCAGTCTAGCAGGCTGGCTGTTTCTTAGGAAACTAGTTGAATGGAATATTAAATGTATTGCCATGGCAGGATGATAATTTGGTCAGTGCCCAGGAACCTATTTTTCTTTAATGAGGCCTAGCCTGTTACAGGCAGATATCAGTACTGGCACTGGTCCCTTCTTTGTTATGTTATGTTATGTTATTTTATTTTATGAAGATTCGTAAAGTTCACTATCTACTAGAAGGATATCCCAGTGTTCAAGAGGTGTGAGTCTAGCCAAACCTAGGGACTAGTGGGACTACTCAAAAATCCAGGTCTTCTAACAGAATAAAAAAATGATAAGGGGGTTATTATGTGTAGCACCAAGTCATTCTAGGCTTGAAATTGTGGGTGAGGAGTTTGAACTATACTCGTTTGTGTATAGGGAACCAGTAGCGCTATTTATGGTGATATCAGAGCAGCATGGACGGTTGAGAAGGATACTGGTCTTCTTTGTTCCCCTGTCAGCCAGGATCCAAACACAGTGGGGCAGGAACTGCCCCCAGAACTGGTTTGACATGACCACGGGGAAGAGGTTGCTCATTTCTCTGGCCGCACCCCTAAGTTGAGAAAATGATCTCTGCATTTGGGAGACAGATTTCACCATAATGGCCATCACCATCGTGGCATCCTGTTCTCTCCATTACATGTGCACCAAAGTGATACATGTGACACAACAGGCCTGTCAGAAAGTATTTGAGACTTTGGTTTCAACAGCCCCACGCGTGTACTGTTGAGCTCAGAAGTGTTTTTCTTCCCATTTCACATCTCCTTCTCACCTCTATCCCAGGCTGAGCACAGGCTGGGTGTTGCTGTACAGTTAATGCAAAATAGCCGCCAGAAACTTTATGCAGGGAAAAAGTAACTTTTTAAAAGTAACTTTTCCTTAATATTAATTAAAGAGCCAACTTCATCATTCTATTGGATTTTTAATAAGTATTAAAAACTGGTCTTTAATTATTTTTTTAGATGGTCCCATTTTCAACATATCAAATTAGTATATTATTCTGTTCCCTGATTTTCTACATAGGAAAGATAGCTTGCCACAATAAAAATATTTTAGGGCTGTGTAACTGTAGGGACATATTAACAATGATGTACCACTGGTCCTACGTTTAAACACCATGCACCTGCTAGGTGGGTTACAGGGCTTAGATAGGGGGTGAATTCATATTGTTTAAAAGGGAAGGTTTTTTACCTCTCAAAAATGGTTATGTTGACAGGTCAGACTGCAGGTTTTATGCTGCAGCAGTCAGTCTACACATGATGGCCTTTAGACATATTTGGACTGTCATTGTAGATGGCAAAATAGGTGTTTCAGTCTACCAGTAGCATTTAACTTCCACAACCTGGGTGCCCTTTCTGCAAAACATACAAGCTACATGTGCCATTTATGATAAAGGCCATATAACCATTTTTAAAGGGGGAGCACAGGCCCTTTCACTCTGGTTAGCAAGGGTAAGGTGCACAAAATAGGATCCAACATAGGGCAATACTACTGGGAACATTCTGCTAGCAGACTATTTAATACATGTTCCATAAATTGGGAAGAACATTCATTTCATCAGTAATTAGTACTTTTGTTTGCAGGACTTTTGTGGCTTTATTGCAGTATATTTTCACACATGCGAAAAATATCAAATTTCTATGTCACTGCGTCCAAACTGTAAGGATAAATTGTACGATACAATTTAACGTACTGTCCCTTTCGTAAGAAGACTTTAAAGTGTGCAGTCCTTTAGTGGTGTGTTGAACATCATCTGTCCCAACCCTGGAGCGCATTGTTGTCTCGAAAGAATGACGCTACCATTATTCTTCGGTGACATCTTGCATGGAAGAAGCCCATGGGGAGTCTGGTTACAAGGTGAACGAGATTCCCTCTTCGTCAAAACAAAGGCAGTTGATACATGATAGAAAGCAGCTCGGTATTGCTCTAAGCAGATAAATTACACTGCTGATATGAAATGAAACCGAGAAAGAAGACTTTGGGAATTGTACTTATTACATATTCGTTTATACTAAAAACAAGCATCAGCAAACGTATTTTGTAAAGTTAGCACCAGGGTACAAAAATGGACGGAACTCTTTCCAAACATTTTTTGCTGCCGAAAAGTATTTGATAGAAAATAAATGGTTCCACGCCAGGATTTTGTTTCCCTTCTTATTCTAGTTCTAGATTTGTGGGGCTTCATGTATGAGGTCCCTTGCACCATCGGTACTTCACTTTTTGTGAAGTTCCGTGGCGCAGAAGCCTGCGTGATATTTATCAGGCAGCACTAAGCCACTTTTTTTGACGTACTGCTGCCTGATAAATATTAGTCCCTTTAATGCAATGCTCTGTGTTAACCCCTTGCATGCTTGTGACAGCCAGGAGCCGTCACGCATCACTGTGGGCGTGTGCGGTTAAAATCCCCTGCACAGCATGAAAATTTGCGCCACACGCAAGGGGTTAAAGGGGCGTGCAATTGGTTTTTCTGGGGGTGTTCTAAGCAATATACATGGCCTTTTGAAACTGCCCCAGATTTATGAGAAATTGTATATCTAAGGCAGTGCCAAAGGCGTAAGGGAGGCGTAACGGGGAGAAATATCTTTATTTCTCCTCGTTTTTCCTTTTTCTATGTGTGCTGCAGCACACATAAAAAGAGGAAAAGCCTCTTGTGATTATTTTTGTACAGAGAGGTTTTCTTTCCTGTACAAATATAATCATCCCCACTGGGCGTGCACCCTTGCACCATTGTGCAAAGGTGCCAGCGCTGGCGCAGGCAGCTCACTGTGCGCCGGCGCAGGGGAAAAGGATAGGAGTACGCCTTATCTTATGGATTCCTGCCCTTTTCTTTTGCCGTAGGGAAGCGCAGCAGGAAGGCCTGCTGGGCTTCCCCATGGCAAAACCTCATAAATGAGGTCCCTAGAATTCTGTAGACTGGTCTCCGGTTTTCTCTCGCCATCAGAGGAGTGCAGGATTCAATTCAGATAGCCGAGGAGGCCACAATGAAGCGTCTTGTGCGTGAGCGTGAGAATTGTAAGATTTCAGCTTTTTAATTAAGAATAGCTCGAATGATTCCGTTTTTGCAAGTTTTTCTATATGAGGTATCAGTGAGATTTTAATCTATGAAGAATTCCAATGATTTGGCACAAATGGTCAGTTTGAAAGACGCTGAGGTATGGGATCTGAGGGAACCATTATTGGACTGGTTGTTGGGATTTTTCCATTAAGTAGAGGAAAATAAATTCAATTATTACCCGATTTGGTTTCAGGAAGAATAAATGTATATCCAATTGATCAGACGCTCTAAGAAGCGTGTAAATGGTTTAATGTAAGAGATTTTGGTTACTTGAAAGTGCAGTTGTATATAATGTTCACGATGGTGTATCTGGATATCTTTGCCCTGTGCCATCTGATGAAGAGGTTCCGTGTAGAGATTGAATAACGAGGCTGGAATGATGGGACCCTGTTTAACATCATATTTTACAAGTAACGTAATTTAACAAATCATGTTCTAGCAGAAAGCACAGAAGCAAATCATGGTACTGCTTGCCCATTATTTCCCATTCTGCAGACAGTGTGGAGAGAAGTATGACATTGTCAATAGTGTCCAAAGCTGCTTACAGATCCAGTACTGCCAGAAGATATGCATCACTGTTGCCAGTTGCACAGATAATATCATCCACTATTTGAAAGATTAATCTCTCCGTACTGAATCTGTTGCGGTCGTCATTGATTGGTGTTTAGGACGTCTTTGTTGAAGAGGTGTGATAGTAATTACACTGATACGTTTTTTTCGAACATTTTCTCAGAAAGGGGAGTTTGGATACTAGTCTCAAGATTCTGTAAGTCCATTGACACCATTTTGATACTGATAGGAAAGGTCCCTCTTTAAATACTCTTTTGATGGTCAGTGCGGCGATGTCTTGGGCACAAGGTTTTTGCAAATCCGTTTATGATGAAGAGTAGTTGACGTAGTGTTGGAAATGTAACCTTCCTGCAGGGTCCCCTAGCGATTGTACCTTCTGTTGAAGAAACAGTTTTGGTTCAGAGAACTCTGTACACTTTACCTCTGCTAACCAGTGGCAAAGAGCTTCTGCCCCCCCCTTTCAAGCAAGTTAAAAATGGTACATTTAATATACTTGAAAATTCTGAGTATACTGCACTACCTTTACTCATGGCCAGTAGATGAAATGCTACTAGTAACCGGCAGCATCCATTGTGCAACCCATTGAAGCAGCACTGTAAAACATGCCACCACCATTGCAATTGTAGCCTGGGTGTGCAGTTTTAAAACTGTCATTTCGACCTGGCATCATTACCCTTTTGCCAGTTGTTAGACCTGGCATTCTTAGGGTGGACTTCACGCATTATTGTTGCCTTTTTCCCCCATGTTTTGCTGATTCCTTCCCAGTGCCAAAGTGCATGAGCTTCTCTCATAAAACATGATTACATTGGGGTATACCACATTGGCATATTTGTTGTACTGGTAAGTCCCTTATAAAGTGGTATACCATATACCCAGGGCCTGTACTTCAAATGCTACTAGTGGGCTGCAGCACTAATTGTGCCAACCACAGAAGTAGCCTTTCAAACTGTCTCCAGCAGGGGCGTAACACAGGCCCCCACGGTGCAGGGGGGAATCCAAGCTCCAGGGGGGCCCCTCAGCACAGTGCTCGGGCGTCAGGTGTGCGCACAATATCGAGACAACCGGGCGGGGCCTGCTGCCCTCAACAGTGGTTGTGTTACAGCGTTCTAATGGCTGTGGCACCACAGGAGAATGTCATGTGACCTCACCTCCTGGCTGGTTCTGGAAGTGAGGTCCGATCGGATTCAGGAAGCGTGAATCAGTGGAGGTGTGTTGCGCGCCGGCGGTGAGCACCATAACAAGATAGGTACTGCCGACCAGGCCTCATGGACAGAGTCGGGCCCGAGGAGAGGTTGAGACACAGCAGAGGGAATGTAGGTAAGAGAGGGGCTGCCAATTACACACCCGCCTTCCCTAAACCATTTCCGGCAGCTGTAGTGTCCTAATGGATTAAAAAAACATTTAAAACATATAAATAACAGGCAACTCAGCTGACACCTTCTTGGAAACACTCTGCGTGTATACACTGAGTGGAAATTTAAAAGCAAGATTTATGCATTTGTAGAGACCAGTACACACGACTAGATTAGAAGACCGCTGTACTATCAATTTACCTTTAGGAATCACACACCAAAGGCATGCATACTACATCATATTTTCCAGACACCATCGAGACGGTTGCCTCGAAAAAGAAAGCATTGTTGTGACTGCTGTATGTGGTGGTTCATTTTGTTTGCTTGATCTTTCCATGCGTCTATATTCAAAGGGGGTCTAAGAGTAGAATCGTTTTTTTTGTCATTTGTAGTAACAAACACAAGTCTCCCCTACTGACAATAGCTTATCTGTTCGTTCTTCTGGATTACTCCATCAGTCTTCTCAGGATCCTTCATTAAGAATGCGGTCATCGCTCGAACAAAACGAGGAAAATATCAGCAAGTACCATTATTGAAAGTCTATGCACTCCTGTAGGTTTTTAAATGAGTCCCTTCACCACTCTGTTTACCTGAATGCTCTGCTACTTTAGGTAGGTGAGGTGACTCACGCCTCTTCCAGTTCCTTCCTATGACATCAGAAAGAAAGAGGCAGAAAACGTCACTGTTAGATATAAAAATGCAGGGGGCGTGGCTTGCATGCCAAGGAGTGATGGCGGACCCTGTGTGAGCTCCGCAGTGCCGCGGGACACCTCTTCTGATATCGAGTCTCATTTCTCAGTTGCGGAGCAGTAAGGAATCATCTTTTGCCTTTGAAGATGCAGTGCCCCCGATGATACGCTTTTGGAGGTATTTCTGTCCTCTACAAGCAACTTCTGACTACCGGTGATTTCGCCTTGTTTGAGACGTGGGCGGCCGCCATTTCAGGTCGCTTAGCCCACATCTCCCTCAGACACTGACTATCGAATACTGGTATGCTCCTCTTTTCTGCAACTGTTGTGCTGCCACATAGTATTCTGCTCTTTATATAAAGGTGGTTTAAGTCGCACTCTTTATTTGCATTTTCGGACAGATTGCGGTGGTTGTTTTCTTTTTAGACGCGAGCAGCCGCCATTTTAGGTCGCTGCGCTCGCGCCCAGTCTCCTCAGGAAAATCTTGCTGCTTGACTTGCAATATCATTTTTCTACAATAGCCGCATTGTCCTTTATGATTTTTCTTAATTGCTGCAGGAGTTAATGTGTCATGAATGGTGCAGAGAGCCTTATCAAACGCTGACTAATTTTCTTCACGTCTGGAGATAAAGTCATTGTATGAATGCTCGTGGCATTTGCTGTGTACTTCACCAAATGGCAGCTTTCAAACACATCATGCCCCTTTGCAGTGGAATTTGAGTTTTGCTGTAACATTGGATTTATGCTCATCTATATGGAATGCACTGGTCCCTCTTTTGGCTCTACTTCAGGTTTTTAAGTGCAATGTCTTCTCAAGTTTCTTCCAACATGCTGAAGAAGCGTTGTGACCTGCATCTCTGCTGAAGATTTATTCACCATTTTCTTTTTCCTTTTTTCTTGCCACGAGTATCCTCTATGTGCATACCAGTGCATCTGTTTATTATGAAGTGCGATGCGGTTCCTTTCTTAGGTTACTACACTAGCGGCTGCCTGTCCAGGTCGCTGAGCTCGTGTTTTTTCTATACCTCCTGAGGCATGCCGTTCCGCATAGTGAATTGCCATAATTTCACAGAATTACACCTCCTGATGTCATTTTTTTTCTCCAATTATTACAAGTGGCTCTTCTATTTTGGCACTCCTCAATATATGTCAGCCTCATTTACAACGCTGTTTTTGTTCTTACAACTTGCTGTGAGGAAAGGAATATTTTATTGATGTGAGACATTAGAGCAGCTATACTATTTACCAATGCCAACCTTTTTGAGGAACTTGGATTGTGTTTTCTTGTCTCTTTTATCTGGATTGGACAAACTTATCTTATTTTTCAGCTAAAACTATCTGTTCTGTTATTATATTGTATTGTGGTTCTTCTACTACAATTGTTGCACATACCATATTTTTCCTCACACTTTTTGGTACTTTCTTTTTATATCACCATAGCTAATGATCTTCATTCCGCTAGATCTTCAGTTTTTGGTACAAAACCAAAGAGGCATAAAAATGACCCGCCTTCTCCCATACATTCATCGCAGAATCCAATTTTGGACTTTATATTGGATGAAGTCCATGGTCTTCAACCTTTTATGTCAACGACCAATGAAAAACTTAAACAGATTAAAGAGAGATGGATTGTTATGGAGGGCAAGGTATTAGAATTGGAACAAAGTGTCAGCGACCTTCAGGATGTTTCTACTAAGATACCATTATTAGAACAGGAAATTCACAAGTTAAAAATCCATGCTGAGGACCTTGAAAATCGAAATCATAGAACTAATTTACCTCCCTAGGGTCTACCAGAAAATATTGAAGGTCCTAATATGGTATCATTTCTACAAAAACTCCTTCCAGAAATTCTTGACCTCCAGGTTTCCACAAATCCTCTCAACATACAGAGAGCATACCTTCTGGGTCGTCTCAATCCTAATGCTTCCAAACCATGTGGTATTATCATGCTTTTTCTTGAATTCACGGAGCTGATGCAGGTTTTGAAAGCTGTAAAACTCAAACGTCGCCTCATTTGGTCTGGTTAGAATCTCTTCATCTCTCAGGATATTTCTACTGCAACAATTGCACGTCGTAAAGAATTTCTTGCATTGCCTTCTCAGATGAGACACCATAACATTCAATATGGAATCCTCCACTCATGTCTTTGCAAGATTACTCATAATGGTTGGTCACGTTCTTTTGATGATCCAGAAAATTCAGACTCTATCTTCATGATCTGACATCACATGGAATGGATACTAATACCTAATCTATTTTGTGGTTTAGTAGTGTCACTTTGAATTTCTATTTCATGCTTACTTGTTGCTCATAATTTCCTTGGTCTGTATTCAGTTTCATGAGGTTCTTCTCTTCTCATCTTGTTTGTATTTCTTCTGAGGTCCCTGCCCTCTGGCGTCACTATGAACTTCACTTCTTGTCTTTTTTTCTTTCTACAGGTCTGGATGTTTTTCCTTGATCTGTTTACTGCTCTTCTCTCTTGTATCTTTTCTCCTTTCTCTTCCTTCCTCCTCTCTTTTTTTTTCTTTTTTGCTCTTCTGCTCTATTTTTTTCCATATACTTCTTTCTTCTAATCATCCCTATTTGTTCAATGTTGTCCTTTATCATTTATTTATTGTTAATGTATCCTAGTACTGTGGGTCTTTCTGTAGTATTTTCCATATGCAATTCTTTCTTGTGGTGTGTTTTCTCTTGTAGCTATATCCTTGAAGTGTATCAGCTCCAACTGTGTCATACCCTCCCTTCCCTCCATTATGTGTAACTTTGTCACGTGGAACGTCCGTGGTCTTGTGAGTCCAGTCAAAAGGCAAAAGGTATTGTCTCATTTATCAAAACTCAATTCTCAAATTTCTTTTCTTCAGAAAACTCATTGTGATGATGTGGAGTCTTTTAAGTTGAAAAGGCAATGAGTGGGCCAAGTTGTTTTTTCTCCTGCATCCAACAAAAAGGGGGGTGTTGTTATATTGTTTCATAAAACTTTGGCAGTACAGATTCTATCCACACAGAATGATGATGATAGACGATGGGTAATGGCAAAGATTGTGGTACAAAATAAAACGTTAGATTTGATAAATATTTATGGACCTGTTAAGCCAGATCCTAAATTTTGTTATGATATTAAAATTCTACTTTCTTCAATTGACTGCCCTAATATTATTGTTGCTGGTGACTTCAACCAATGGTTAGACCCTTTCTCCGATATCTTGTCCAATTGTAAATTTCAACCTGATAAATCTCATAAAGCTTTTCAATCGGCCATTGCCTCTAGTTCATTGCATGATGTTTGGAAGACTTGTAATCCTGACTTACTTGAATTTACTTTTTTCTCCAATGTACATCACACTAGTTCTAGGATTGATTATATTTTGGTCAGTAAATCCTTGCTTCCTTCTGTCCAAAAATCTGAAATTGGATCCATTTTTATATCGGACCATACCCCTGTTCACGCTGTTCTGGACCTATCACTTACCTCCTCTCAATTTAGCTGATGGAAACTTAATACTTTATTATTATCAGACACTGTTTTTATCAAAGAAGCTACCACTTTTATTAATTAATTTTTTAGTATCAATAACTCATTGGATACTTCTGTTCCTAATAACTGGGATACTTTTGAGGCTGCTTTTCGTGCCTTCACCATTCCTTATGTATCAACAAAAAATAAATCCACAAGGAAGAAATATGTAGATCAGCTACAAAAACTCAAAAGCTTAGAACATACATATTCTACTTCTCGGTCATCTGATGCTCTTCATGATTTGATTAAAGCAAAAACTGAACTTAATGAATTAGCAACAACTGAAGCATGTCATATTTTGCTTAAAATTAAATCTAAATACCATGGAGGGCAAAATAAAGGGGGTAAAATGTTAGCTGATTATTTAAAAATTAAATCTGAACATAAGAATATTGGCCCTATTCTTAATGAATCTACTACAAAACTAATATCGTCAGATGAAGACATTGCAGAGGTCTTTCATGAATATTATAAATCTCTTTACTCTGATGATACATTTCCCACTAATCAAAATTGAAACACCTTCTTCTCAGTTCTCCCTTTCCCTCCATCTTTCCCTGATGAACTTAACGCATTAGAGAAAGACATCACTCTTCAAGAGGTAACTAATGCTATCAAATCTCTAAAAAAGTCAAAAGCCCCAGGACCCGATGGCTTGTCTGTAGAGTTTTACAACACCTTTAATTCCATTTTTATTCCCAAGCTCCTCCAACTCTTTAACTCCTTTATTGCTGACGCCAAAGCATCTGGTTCTTTTATGGATGCCTTAAGTGTTATAATACCAAAACCTGATAAAGTCCTCTTTTATTGTACAAATCTTCGCCCTATATAGTTAATTAATTATGATTGTAAAATTTTTGCCAAAATTCTCGCATCCCGACTTGAAACTATCATTCCTCTTTTGATTAAAACTGATCAAGTTGGATTCGTGAAGGGCAGATTGGCATCTGATAATGCTCTGATGTTTGCTAATATCATTTCATATGGCAAAAAATATAAATCTCCCCTTGCAGCCCTGTCTGTAGATGCTGAAAAGGCATTTGACCGTATTAATTGGCAATTCATGTTGCAAACTCTCCGATGGTTTTGTTTTGGGCCCTCTTTTATTTCTTATATTAAACTTTTGTACTCTTGTCTTTGAGCCAGTATTTTTGTTAATAATCATTTCTCCAAATCTTTTTCTTTGTCCAGAGGCAAAAGGCAGGGATGTCCCCTTTCCCCATTATTATTTATCTTATGCCTTGCACCATTCCTAGAGCGCATTTGTATTAATTCTCAGATCGCTGGCTTCAAACATAACTCTGTAGAAAATAAAATATCTGCTTATGCAGATGATATACTGATTTATATGTCTAATCCTGTTGACTCTCTCCCTCATTTTTTGAATGAAGGTTGATTATACTCCAGTATTTATGGTTACAGACTGAAACCTCTCAAAGAAAGAAGTCTTGCCCTTAAACTCTACATGCTTTCATTTTATGTTTAGTGATACTAATTTTGCTTGGTGTCCTTCCAAAATTAAAAACTTTGGCATTTGGTTTTCGTCTTCCCTAAATGATATACTTAAATTCACGTTTACTGCATTAATAAATAAAATCCAATCGCTCCTCCTTACTTGGTCCCCCCATACCTTTCCTGGTGGGGCAGGCTAGATACCATTAAAATGATGATTGTACCTCATGTTTTATATACACTGTCTATGCTTCCTATCAGAATTCCCAATGTATATTTTTCTAGAATTAACTCTGCATGTACAACATTTTTGGGGAACAATAAACACCCACGAATTGCTCTAAACAAACTCATATGTCCTAAGGATGAAGGTGGTGTGCGCTTCCCAAATTTTAAAGCTCATCATTCAGCTTTTTTGATTAAACAATCTTTTGCATTAGCTTATGATTGTGTGGACATTCCTGTTCCCAGATGGGTCTTTTTTGAATGTTCCTTATTAAAAGATTTTTCTTTTTGGTCCACTAACCCTGTTCTAAAATACTCCCAAACTTTATTATATAACACTTTTTCTAAGGATTTTTCTCCACTACAATGTTTTTGTCCTCCACTGTATGGTATAATACATTTTTTAAATATAAAGGTAAATCATTTTACTACAAATACTGGAAAGAAAAGGGTTTTAATTTTGTTCATCAGTTACTACATAACTACTCTATTGTTTCCTTTTATAACTCACAAATATGCTATCAATTACTTGACTCTCTTCTCAATAATATAAAATTATTGTTGATGCCATACAATCTCATTTAACCACGTTTCCCCTTCCGCCTCACACACCGTCTATATCCCCTTCTACTCCTCTATACCCCTTATTTACAACTCACAGACCTAAAGCTGCTCTAGTATATAAGTTATTGTTATCAACTGTTATTGAAAGACCTAAGTCCCATATTGAGATTGCATGGGAAACTGATTTGTCCGTTTCTTTTCCTATTACTACCTGGGATAAACTATGGTCCAAGGTATTCAAAATTTCTGCTGCTGCTCGTATAACCCAATCTTTGTATTTTATTTATCATAGAGCGATTATTACTCCTGTTAGTATTTGTAAATTTTCACCAATCTCTTCTCCATTATGTTGGTCATGTTCCACTGAAACAGGTACCTTAAAACATCAACTTTATGAGTGGTCTAATTTTTTATCCTTTTGGAACTCTGCTTGGAATATTTGCATGTTCGTATTTCAATTCAATGCTGCTTTAACACTACAGAATGTTTTTCTAGGTTCCTTATCACCTGATGTGGATGCTGTATCTTCTGTTCCCCGATTATTTGATCTTTTTATTGCATTAGCTTTTAAAGTTCTTCTATCATCCTGGAAAGACAATTCTAAAATTTCTTTGCTAACTTAGTGAAATTTTATTTGTGATGAACACAGGATTGCTACTGTTTCCTCCTCTTCTCTTTCTCAAAAAATTAAATCTGATCTTCTTTGGCTTCCTTTCACTACATATCTTTCTTCACACTCTCCTGTACATTAATTATGTTTCTCTCCTTCTCTATACTATTCTCCCACACCATTTTGGTTCTTCCTCTCCTGTCTTTTTCTCTGTGTCTCTTTTCTTCTTTCTATCTTTCTCTTTCCTACTTGCCTTTCCTTTCTTTCTCTCTTTAACTATAAGACTCCTATTTTATCATATGTTATTTGCCTGACTGTTTATTTTAATTATGTTATGTATGTTTTTTATGGCTTATGCCCCTTCCCCATTTTATTGTTTCCATTTTCTCTCTTCTCTTATGTATTTGAAACACTTAATAAAAACTTCCTAAACAAAAAAAATATATAAAAATGCAACAGGTGTAGCAGTGCCCTTCGTTTGCTTTGTTGTGGATTTGACAACCAAATCATCACAGCCCTTCTTGACATGAAGAAATCATCTGGTTGAGATTATCACTGATCTTTAGCTTTCAATAGTTTAATAAACCTTATGGTTATCGTAAACAGACCTTGTTGTCCAGCTTAATGAATATGAGGTTTTTAAATGGTAGTTGTTAAAACTTGAGTCTACATATAGGCTTGTTTTTCTTTTTACTTTATTGTTATATTTATATAATATCATGTTTCTTTGGATTAGTCCAAGCTGACACATGTTTCACTCATGTGGCTGCTAAATTTGGACTTTTTCAAGGCTGTGGAATATATGTTTGTCTTATATCAAATTGAAATTCTGAGAGCATCATAATAAAAAGTTTGATTGCAATGTTTGTAACTGAAAACTTTTGCACATACACAAGTGCATGCACATTATTCCCAGTCATACTTGATCCTAATACTGTTGCACACATTGAAAAACTATTGTTAGACCTGGCCCTTTTGACCTTTTGCCTCCTATTTTTCTGACCCTGTTTTTGTTGGTAATAGGAATTTGGGCACTTTGCCATTGCTGATCAGTGGTAGAGTGCATACGTTCTCTGTATAAATTATGACAATAACTGGTTATCCATGATTGTGATATTTGATTTACTGGTAAATCAAATGCTACTAACGAGTCTTGCAGCAAAGGTTGTGCCACCCACATGATTAGCCCTGTAAACATGTCTCAGACCTTCCACTCTACTGTCTTTGCGTGAAGTTGTGAACTGCCACATCCAAGCAAGTGCACTCACTTGCCAGGCCCAAACTTTCCCTTTCCTTACATGTAAGACACCCCTAATGGGTCAGGCTAAGGTACCCCAGAGCAGGGTGCACCTTATGTGAAAGGTAGGACATGTACCGGTCTGTGAAGCATGTCCTGAAAGTGAAATACTGTGTATTTCGTTTTTCCCTATTGAAAGGGAATCTGTCCCATAGGGTTATCATTGGGGTTGCAGTGTGACATTTTTACATGTGTAGCTTTTTAGAGGGACAAGATAGAAAAGTTGAGTTTAGGCTCTGTGAGCTCAGAATTTATTAGCACGCCTTTTGGTAAAGGTGTTTTAAGTTCTGTGTTTAAAAAGGCTACTTTTATAAAGTGGGCATTTTCTTGCTTTTCCATTCTGTCAGCCTTTGGCTGTTTGTGCATTCAGTGCCTGGTGTTTGAGTGACAGGAGCTGGGTTGTGCATTCACTCTAGACAGTCACTAGGGGGGTTGAAGTGTGTCTGCCTTGCCTGGGTGACTCATTGCAGGGCTGAATAGATATGGTCTGCATTTAGCGTGGTGGGAGGAGTTTTGCTTGCACCTGCATAGGCTATGTCTCCTTTTTCACAATGGTGCCTAATCCCAATGGTCATGCTGCACCAGGTAGGACAGGACTAATTTGGACTTGGTTCAGAGACCCTTAAAGCAAAGAGAGCAATGACAATCTGTGGTATAAGTATTGCACCTAAAACCTCAGGACTTTGGATTACTACCAGGAATAAGAGTGCCCTGCCAAGAAAAAGAGCAGAAGTACTGTGTGACGAACGCTGCCTTTTCTGAGTGAGGGATGGGTTGGCCTACAGTTTCTGCTTCCGTCAGTGGTAGAGGAAAATGACAGACTCTTTTTGCCCTGCCGGTTGGGAAGACAATCTCCATGAGCTTGTGTGTGCTTGCCTCCTGTTGGACGTCTCAGGAAAATCAAAGAATTCATGGAATGATCCTTGTTAGATCTCAAAGGGAACCTGCCTGGAAAGGAAACTGCAGAACGGCATGAGGAGCGCTGCCACTGATGCCTGTTGGGTGGGTTGGCCTGCAGTTGTTGCTCCTGGCTACAGCAGATGAAGGACTGGAGTGCTCTTCACCGTGGTAAGAGAAAAGTGCATGGTGAGCAGTTTAATGATGCTTTTCTCAAAGCGCAGTTGAGTGCTGGACTTGCTATTCCCAGCTGAGGAAGTGCTAAAGCAGTAACTAGTGCGTGGTGAGCGCTTCTATTCTTTATTAAAAAGTGAGTATAGCCTGGTGAGCACTTGAAAATCTGTGGCCTGAGCAAGAGGTGTGGGCTCCTTCTGCTCCAAAGAGGGAAGGGAGCACAGTCTGCTCACCAGAGCACTGCTCCACAAAAACCCCCTTCATCACGGCCCCCTACCTCTAGAGAATTAGCTGCATCTTAATGCAGCCAGAGAGACAGAAGGACAGTTGCCTTAGCAACTGTGACACACTGACCAGGATGTGGAGGAACTCCGCTGTTATCCTGTGCGGGCCAGCAAGGTCGGCTAAGCCCACTCCTCAGCCCGAAGGACCTCCGGGCATCCACCAGCACCAACAGCTGTGTTCTCTGCCAGAAAGGAGAGCAACAAGCCTGCACAAGGGACCCTGTCCCATCCCAGCATAGCACTTTAAGTGGCGACTGCCAGCTGTGGGATCATCTCAGTAGTTGGTGACTCTGAGAGGAAGATGAAGAGTTCTGCGTCCCGCTGTGGGCAGGGTCGGAGGGCCGTCGGTATTGTGGTGAAACTGGGAGCCCAGCAAGGGCTCCGGGCCTGTGAGCGGCTCGAAGCATTGCCCAGTTACTGATTGGTCTCAACCAAGTCAGTTCCCTCTCGCCCACTTTGCAAGAGCGGGCAGTGGCGCTTTTTCTTACTGGGGGAAATTGTTCACTTTTGACATTGCAGGGGATGACCTCCACCGAGACCCCCTGCCCCCGAATCATACGGAGAAACATCAACTTAAGGGTAGAAGGGGAAGTGCAAGGTCGCTGTCCATATGAATTCTCTGTAAACGTAGGGTATTTACCCCATGTCCCTAGGTAAAAAGTGAGTTGGTGACTTTGGCATAAGAATATGGGGTGCCCTGATGTTGTACTTTACATTTGATCTCAAGTGCCACCTGTGTTTTATATATGATACAAGGTATCTGGTGACTAAAGTGCAAGTTATGAGTATTTAATTTATTGCTTTTAATTGGGATGTTATGCCTAATGTGTTCATTATAGTCTGCTGACATGTGCATCTTACTTTAATGCACTTCTGGTGATATAATGACAAAACACTAATTGGCAAAAATGATTTATGATCTACGTGTATTATGACAAGTGCCTGATGGATAGAGTGATTCATGTGACAGTGGTGTATGTGTCTTATGTATAATACAGTGATATTTTTATATAACCTTGTGTGGCGTCTCTTTTTGTAGTGTGCCTAGTGTGTCACTGGTGTGTGTGAGTTGCGCAAACTCTTTACACATTGCCTCTAGGGCAAACCTGACTGCTCTGCCAGGTTACCAAGGGGGTGAGCAGGGGTTATCTTGGGTGTGTTACTCCCTTACCCTGTCTAGAGTGGTGGGTGCTGCCTGTCTTAGGTTCCTACCATAGCCAACCAGAAAGCCCATTTCTAACAGCCATGTCAGACATAATAGTGACAAGAAAAACATGTAGAGTCGACATATCTTGAGTATGTGTATTTCCAACTTTAGGAGTATTCACCTCTGAAGTATTAGGCACGTTGATATGTCCTCCATCCACACAAGGTTTATCCAATTACTCTACTCAGCTGGATCTCAGTATTTTGCTTTGTGGTGCTTTGTATCCTCTTCCTCCACTACTCTCTGTCGCACTTATTTGCCTTTGATCTTCTTTCTTCTCCTTCACGCTCTTCCTTTACTCTTTAGTGTCGCCATCATGCTCACTTACCATTGCTCCCCCCTGTTTCAGGGGTGTAACACAGGCACCCACATCCCCCACAGTGCGGGGGGCCCTGAGCCGCAGGGGGCCCCTCAGTACAGTACTCATACAGGAGCGCTCCAGATTAAATCCGGGGGGGCCCTCTGTGTACCTTGCAGGGGGGCCCCTTCAACTTTCGTTACGCCACTGGTCTCCAGCCTGCCACTTTATTGTCTGTATGTCCAGTTTACTGACCCCTTCGACTTGGCCCTAAGTAACCCTAAGTGCAGGGTGCTATGTAAGTGAAAGGTAGGACATGTACCTTTATGTTTGTCGTGTCCTGGTAGTGACAAACAGCCCATTGTGTTTTCACTACTGTGAGGGCTATTCCTCTCACGGGTTTGCATTGGCAATTCCTCAATACATTTTTTTATCTGTTCCTAATCAGGGAAGCGTAACTTTAGCATGTTTCATTTCTTTGGAATGGCGATGATAAATCTTCCATATTAGTTGAGTTGGATTTAACATCTCTGTTTTAGAAATACCACTTTTAGAAAGTGGACATTTCTCTGCACTTACTGCTTAGTGTGTCTGGCAGCCTGCCTCCAATATACGTCTACGGTGGGTGACAGCTCCACTTTGTGCATTCCCTCAAGACAGCCATAACACAGGACGATAAGTGTGTCTGAGTACCTATCTACGTACATCTGCCTTCTAGTGGCCTTTGCCCAGGCAGGAATGAAGGTAGGGGCTAACAGGTCACTTGAAAAGGCTGTGATTTGTCCCCAAATAAAGGACTGCTTACCCACCACAGATAGCCTGGCAGACAGGACTGGGTTGAAGGGGATCCTTGTGCACTTCAGAGAGCTGCTTTGAAGTCCCCCCTACATCCGAGGCATTTTTGGGTACAAGTACTGGGTCTCTGACCCACTGAAAAGAGACACGTCTGGATCTTGAACTGAACCTTTGTCAGAAGGACGGCTGTGCTGCTTAAAGGACTCATCTTTGGGCTGCAGACTTGGAAGGCCTGCTTTTATCTTGTGTTCCCCTGCTGCATGCTGCTCTTTGGCTCTGCCGAGGGTGAGCTAGACTCCTCCTTCCCTACAAGTGATCTCAAAGTACTTTCTGGCTTTCCTACGTGTTTCTGAACTCTCAGCCAAACAAAAGACTTCTTGCAATCCTACTAGTGCTGTGAATCATACCCTTGCCTGGGATGCCCTCTCTAGTCCTGCAGCTGTTTTGCTACAAAAACGATTCATCATCACCACTGCATCTTTCGGAACAGATGCAGTGCCCTTCGATGCCAGACCAATCTGGAGACAGTCCTGAAAGGCTCAACCACAAACCAGACCCGACTGCAAGGTTCAAGGGTACGAGGTCCCGACTTTGAGACTCGACTTCAGCACATCAAACCGGCTGTGTAAATCGGAACTAACACAATGCTTATTGCATCACAACTCTGGCACCCATCTTTGGAACCAACACATTACCTTCACTGCATCTAATTGCTTGTAACCAGGAAAGCTACTTTTTTCACTGGGGCCTGCGTGGGTCCTGAAGCCTGCCAGCGCTCCATGGTGGTTGGCCTGAACTTTGACTTTGCCCCGGTCCAGTCCGACCTAAAGTGTACGGATCCCACTGATTTCTTTAAGTGGTTATTGTGACCCAGCAGGGTGCCAGTGTGACCCCCAACCCCACAAGAGGCATAGGGGGTCAAGGTGTTTCTATCCTGCCCCCTTTTTTTATCATTTATTTTTGTAGGACTCATTTCAACCAAGTCCTAAGATGGCTCGCCAACACTTCCTAGTTGAAGTGTTGGCAGCCAATCAAGTTTCAGTGGGGTGTCAGTAGGATGTTGTGCTCCCAGGTATCTATATTTTTAAACGTACATATCTCTGAAACTTTTGACTGGATTTACACCAAATCACAAAAAGCACATATTCTGGACCAACATCTAGCTTCTGCCATATTTGGTGTAAATTCAGTTCAGCGGTTCAGGCTATAATCATGTTCAAAAAATGAAAAATCCCCATAAACATAACATTGGGAAAATATGTTTTGGGACCCCCTTTTTTCTTGCCTCCGGCTAGATGGATCACCCCGAAACCTTCAGCATAGCAGCTATACCAAATAGGGTACGTTTTTTAAAAGTTTGTGACGATTTGTCAAGCGGGGCCAAAAGTATTGGCAAAACAAACAACTCTTTTCCAATGGAAACTTTGCACCTAACTCTACCTGCCCAGGTGTGTGTGTGGGAATTATGCCAAATTTGGCAAATATGTAGTCCTCAGTTCAGACTTGTGCCTTTTGGCTTAAATGGTGCCAATCTGTTCAGTAGTTCCTGAGAAAATTACAGTTAAATGCATTTATATATCTATGGCCACAGTGGATCCGCGCTGCCTGAGCGCACCATGAGCGCACCATGAGCGCACCCCTTCCGATCACGCGCTGAATGCTAATTGGCTGTCAAGTGGTTGTCAACATTCAAAACTAGGAACTGTTGTCTGCCATTTTGTGCTTCGGTAGAAGCGAGGCTGAAGAAGTCAGTGGAATATGTGTGCAAAACTTAGAAAGGGGGCAGGGTAGAAATACTTTTATTTATTTATTTTTATTTATTTGACATGTATAGAGCACACCGGAGGGGGGTGCACCGACGGGATTACTGAGTAAACAACCAGGTCTTAATGCCTTTCCTAAAGGTCATGAGATCAGGTGTGTTTCTCAAAGCAAAGGGCAGGGCGTTCCAGGCCTTTGTTGCCCCCAGCACAAAGCTCCTACCCCCCCAACGTGCTTTCCTGACATGCGGAACCATGACTAATCGCTGACTCGACGATCTTAACTGTCGGAGGGGGTTAAGCCATTGAAAAAGATCTTTCAGACAAGCCGATCCGGTGCCTTGAAGGGCCTTAAAGACCAAACACAAGGCCTTAAAAACAATCCTCTTCCGCACTGGCAACCAGTGTAATTTTCAAGAGTTCACACCACACAGAGGCATACTTTGGAATGCCCGTCAGAAGTCTGGTTGCTGCATTTTGCAGCACCTGCAGCTTGTTAAGAAGCCCCTGTTGAGAATTTAGCAGAAAGCTATTACAATAGTCCAGCCGAGGTAAAACCAAGGCTGTAACAATTGTCTTTTTACTGCTTTCGGGAAGGAATGGGAGTATCTTCCTCAGCAGTTTCAGAAGAAAAAAGATAGAGGATGTTAAGGCACTGACCTGGGGCCTAAATGTAGTTGGTCGTCTATTAGAACCCCTAAGTTCCTTGCCTTTGACACCAGAAGGGGTGGTGCACCCATCTCTTCTGGCCACCATTGCGGGCTCCAGAAATTGTTGCATACACCAAATACAATGACTTTGGTTTTGGCTGTGTTTAGTTTCAGGCAGTTTTCGCCTATCCACCCACCCACAGCCAACATACATTCCTGAAACCGTAGGGCCACTCCCACTTCTCTCCCTGGCAGCACTGATACCACAATTTGGGTATTGTCTATGTAGGAGGTCAGATTAAAGCTGAAGGACTTAATGATCGGAGTCAGGGAGGTAATGTATACATTGAACAAAGTGGGGCTTAGGGAGGAGCCCTGGGGGACTCCACATGGAAGAACGAAAGGTTTTGACACGTACTCTCCCATTGCCACCCTCTGTTCTCTGTTCCTCAGGAACGCATTCAAGAGGTCCCCTGCTTTTCCCTGCACTCCTCAGTCCTTCAAGAGGTGCATCAAAATACCATGGTGCACCGTATCAAAGGCTGCAGAAAGGTCCAAAAGGACCAGTGCAGCTCTGCCCCTTCTCTAATTTCCTCAGTTGCCTTTAGTAGGGCAGACTCGGTGCTATGCCCAACTCTGAACCCACGTTGGGACGGGTGGTCCAGGGCATGAGTTGTCTCCAAAAACACACTGAGTTGATGGTTAATCATCCTTTCAATTAGTTTAGCTGGAAGTGGGAGCCTGGAGATGGGCCAGTAACTATTGGGATCCATTGTATCTAAATTAGATTTTTTTCAGCAATGGAAGGATTGAAGCCTGTTTCCAGCATGCAGGGAAATGTCCGGATGCGAACATGTTGTTAAAAATCGTTGTCAAAGCTATTGCAATAGGCAAAGGTGCCAACTTGGCTACCGTTGCTGGACACGGGTCATATGGTGACCCGGATTTTAATCCACAAAGCATCTTTTTAGTCTCTTCCATGCTTAAGGGTGAAAACTCTTCTGGAGTGTCTTCCTTGTGATCGTCCCATACCGAGTTCTGATTGTGTGTTAGTGGACACCTCATCTTTAAGCACCAAAATGCATTAAAAACAGTCTCTACTTTAGTCATAAAATTGTGGCTAAGGCCTCACACAGTTTTTGAATGGGTGGTGGCCCTTCCACTTTGGGAGAAGCAAGACTAGAAAGAGTACTAAATAGTTCTTTTGAGCAATTACTGGCCTGATTAATACGATTAGTGAAGTGCTCTCGCTTTGCTTGCGCAATCAGCTTTTCATATTCAAGAAGACTATTTTTTAGGTTCCGCTTATCCGTTTACTTGTAACCCTTCCGCCATTTCCGCTCTAGCTTTTTACACCCATTTTTTGCCAGTCTGAGGTCCTCAGAGAACCAGGGAGCAGATGGAACCTCCCTTTGCCTACGGCCTCTTATAACTGGCACCAGGGTCACACTTGCTTGTTCCAGCCAGTTCGTATAAGCTAGCGCTGCCTCCTCCACTTCCAGTGGAAGTTCCTTTCTGGATGCCATTAGGAGTTCCTCCAGTTCTTTCCCTTCCAACTTGTTCCAGGCTCTGCTGATCTTTATTTTTTTAGGGCGGGACTCTGTGCTAGTAATCGTCCTAACCACAATGCAAAACTCAACAATTGCGTGGTCAGACCAAGGAACTGGCCATGTTCCCTCGAACATCACTAAAGGATGGTTAGAGAATAAACCATCCAACCTATGGCCAGCGCAGTGAGTGGGTCCCACCACCAATTGTTTAAGGTCGGCTCCTTCCATCAGATCTAGAAGGGCCAATGTTTCAGAATCGTTACCATCCTCGAAATGAAAATTGAAGTCTCCTAGTATCGTGCAGGTCTCATCACACATACCTACTTCCAGTAAACTCCCCACCTCGGTCAAAAACGTATTTTTCGCCCCTGGCGGCCTATATATTAATGTTCCTTTAAAAGCGGGATGGTTAAGAAACATAAAATTAAAGGATAGCGCTTCACATGCTTCCATCAATATGGGCTTAAAAATGGCCTTAATTGCACTTTGGTAGATCACGGCTAAACCACCTGCTCTTTTACCCTTTCTATCCTGTCTATGACAAAGATATCCTGAAGGAGTGGCCTTCACTACGTCCGGCCCTGAGGCGGTATCCATCCAGGTTTCAGTGATGAATGCAATTTGAATGCCTCTCTCTATTAAAAGCTCTGCACAGTCCATGCTGTGTTTCACCAGGGACCTGGCATTAATGGAGACACATTTGAACTTTTTCTCAGTCTCCTTTCTGACTCCCCCTTTCCTCCTCCCCTTTTACTGGATGGGGGTTAATCGTACTCTGGGTAGTGCTACCTTGCATGCCAAACAGGTCCTGACATTACTAGATGGCTTGCTACATATGTCCAAACGTGGACAATCTGTCCCACCGCTAGCACTCCTAAGTCCCAGTAGCGATCCCCTGTCATACCTGATCAAGGGGCCCTTTCCTGACATGCTCCTGCCAGCGGTCAAGGCGCTAAGCACGGGCCAGGCACGGACGGGCGCAGACGGGCTTGCCTTTGGCACTCCAGCCCGGTTTTCAAGCTTCCTGCGTCCCTAGACCTGCTTAGGGGGTCCCAGAAGGACCCCCAGGGCCTACAGTTATTAAGAATTTTTTTTAAAAGACCCAGCAGGTGTGTATAGGGTGCGCGGACTCTGCCGTTAAAAAATAAAATAAAATAAAACAGAGCTTTTTTTATAATTAGCCCACGGGGAGCCAAATACCGGGGACATAATCTTTACATTTTATGGAGGGCCCAGAGGGGCCCCTAACCCCGGGGATAGTCACCCCCGGGGCTAAATAAAAATGGTGGGGGGAGGGGTCCAAGGTCCCCAAAGCCGCAGGGACCAACACCCTCCGGGGCTTTATGTATTGTTGGAGGGGAACTGTGTGACCCTCCTCCTGGGGCACTCAAGGGCTCCGTTACCCCCAGGGGCTACAAAAAAATGGTTTGGGGGAGCTGCAAGGTCTCCAAAGCCCTGGGGACCAAAACTCCCCGGGGCTTTATGTAATGTGGGAGGGCCGGCTCCTGCAGTGTCCATCCCGCCTTCCCAGAGCAAGGAAATCTGTTCTCCCTTTCAAAATCTTAATCAGATTGCTTTTCTACATGGGGAGCTGCATGTTAGTAGCTCCCCATGTGGAAAAACAATGCCGGCACCCAAACGCATAGAAATTGTGCACCAAAGGCGCTGGTGTCACGCACCCTACAGATTATGAGTCGTGCATCCAGCGCATGCACACCAAGGGGCCGCACTGAGTGCTGCGCTGGGTGCGCAACTTCTAATTTTACCATAAAAAAATACCCCTATCAGTAATGTCTAATATCCCTGGGGACCCTATCCGTGGGGGGAGACAAATGCCCCCACTGTCCCGCCGGCCCCCCACGTCCTTCGGGAGCCAGCATTGCTTTTCCACATGGGGAGAAGCTAACTTGCATGTGGAAAAGCAATCTGGTTTGGATTTTGAAAGTGAGAACAGATTTCACTGCTCTGTCTTTCAAAATCCAAACCAAGGGGCATATTATCAAGCAGGGCGATAAAAATGTTCACCGTTTTAATGGGCTTGATAATATGGCTTTGTGAATTCCAATAGATACCCATGTTCTGATGTGAACATGGGCTTCTATTGGAAAGTGGTGCAAGGGTGTTGTAAATCTGGTTTGGATTTTGGAAGAGAGAGCAAGGTGCATCTGTAGGGTAAGTGCAGGTTAGTGTAGGGATAACAATTACTATTCTACCTCCAGGGCGTGTGCATCTGTAGAGTGAGTGCATGTTAGTGTAGGGGTAACAATTACTATTCTAACTCCAGGGGGGTGCATCTGTACGGTATGTGCTGGATAGTGAATCAGTAAAAAATATATTCCAACTCCAAGGTGGTGCGTCTATAGGGTATGTGCTGGATAGTGTATGAGTAACAATTACTATTGCAAATCCAGGGGTTGCATCTGTTGGGTATTTGCTGAATAGTGTATGCGTAACAATTACTATGAAACAGAAAGGAGTTAAAGTAGAAGGAGACACACACTTTCACGGTCAACCTGGATGAACAGAAAGTGAAGAGAAATGATTTCCGACGTATTTAGGCTTGAGAGCCTGGTTAATTTTTAAATGGGGTCTGGCAGATAAGTGTGTGCTTATTCTGCAAGAAGCCTTTTGGAGTTTTGCGAAAGCAAGTCATCCTCAATATTTCGCATCGCACTACACTTGTTATGCAAATGTCACACATGTTCTTTTTAAATTTGCAAGTGAAGTATGGAGCGGCAGACAGTGGTGAAACATAAGTCATGTGATTGATCACTAATGCAGCGATAATGACAACGCCGTGACTGATAATTTTCCTGTTAATTTTTTAAAGATTGTTGATTATACTTCACCTCGTAAACTTTTTTTAATCAAACACGGGTGTGTTTTATTCTAAAGCTTTCTTTTAAACTACCCTTTTTTATTGTTATTATTTATTGTAAGCAACAATTGCCTCCCCTTACGTGTACTTGCAAAGTCATATGATTTGCTCTTATGTTTAAAACAGAAACTTTCTACACCTCTTTTTCGTTGGTTGTGAAGCATTGTAAGAAGACGTATTAACAACAAATCCCTTTCCTTGCGCAGATTTTTTAAAACATTTGATTGGCTGTTGTGTGGTTAACTCTACCTTCCTGATCCTAATGTTAATGGCTTGTTTTTTCTAAGTGACGTTACGATACCCTCACCATGTAAATAGCCCATTTTGTGACGCACTTTATTTTACAATGTGTTTCAAAAACTAGTTGTGGTAGGGTATTTTTAACTTAAAACTGTGAACTCTGCTTACAAGTTTGTTGACTGTAAAGGTATTTAAAAATATTATTCTATCTTCTAGTCTATCATAATTGTGCTGACTTTTTTCCTTTCGCGTGGAGTACTTTGTCCTTTTTTTAAATGTATAATTCTTTAAACCATGCTTGAAAGAAATACTTGCATACTAAAAAAATATTATTTATTATTCTTTCAAATTCTCTGTTGAAAGTCATCCAACTCCACTTGAAGGATCATAAAATTGAATGTAAATTAAAATATATATTAACAATATGATCCCTCTGTGGAAATGAAAGATAAAGTCAAGATGATACCATCATTCCTAATCATTAACTTGCACGTAGTAATTCCTTAATTAACCTATATTTCTTGTAATGGTTCTTTCCTCAACTCGCTATTATATTCCATTTCAAGTTAAACATAGTACATTTTATAATCATTTAAATATTTTTGCTTTGTTTTTTAAAAATATCAAACATATACTCATTTACATAATTTACCTCTCTTTGATATTCTTTCCTTCCTACGTCGAAATTCATCCAACTCCTCTGAAGGGGACATAATGTTTTATGAATTTTTAAATATACATTAACAAAATGTTCCCTCTGAGGAAATGAAAGATATTCTCAAGCTGCTTCCGCAGCTCCGAATCATTACCTTGCCCGTAGTTTCTTCGCCCGTATTGATTCTCTGAAACAAAACTAATCACCCACGGGTGTGGTTTATATACTTTTCGGTTACTTAACAGTCTATGGGATCAATGTATTGCTCCTCCAACTTGTAACTCACGTTTTTTTCAGTTGACAGGTGTTCTCATTTCCACAGTTTTGTACGTCACGTGTTTATGTAAACGTGCCTCTTTCTATTCTTTTTAACTTTCGTATAATTTCTAAAATGCTTTATTTAAACTCGTTTTTCTTATTAAAGCATTTCTATAGGTTATTTTTTTTAATACAAGTATTAACATTCATTTCCCTTTTTTTTATTATTATTCTAGTAACTTCCCTTTTTTAAAACTTTTTTTTATAATTCTTCATAACCCTAAACCCCTACTTTCCTTGCATCCTGTGCCAGAGATACTCTCTATTAAACTTCGAGTATTCTAATTTATATCCGAGTATTAATTTATTTAATTCCATTACTCTGAGTTTTAATACATTTATCTAATATTCTTAATCTTTATTTATACACTGCAAGGGATACTGTTATTTGTCCATAATCACACTGTATATCAGTGTCCATTTGGGAAAATTAAGAGAGAATGATTTGGTTGGTTGATGTGTTTGCAGACACATAAGTACATGTACTGTTGTAGTGAGTTAAGCCTCAGGGCATGTAGTGCTTGAAACTCCTATGCACTATGCATGTAGTAGTCTAACGACCTTAATATCTTGCATTGGAAAATCCGCTTAGTTTCAACATATAACTGTATGGCACTGAAATCTGGAAGCTTAATAGTTATGTAAATGGCATAGAAAATTGATGCTGGTAAAAAAAAGGATTATTGAATATATGTTTATCTGGAGAGGTGTACTGTTATTACTTCATAAGCAGCATACCTGTCTATAATAATCATGACAACCTAATATAAGTAGTTTTTAATCTTGTGCTGTTGTGTGTTTACATTTTCGTGATTGGAGCACAATGATAGTCTATAGGATGTTGGGAATGGTAGGACACCCCAACAAATAAGGAATTGTCCTACTTTTTTCTCATTGAGGGGTGCCTCCTTTTTCCCTGAGCCGTTGCCATTGAGGGGAGGTATCCTCCTCATGCATTTTGGGTAAGAACGACAGCCATGTATCCATTACTGGAGTAGGGTAGGTGACAATGTCAATGTCACTACATTGGTAGTTTGGTTCTGAGAATACTACATTCTATGTTAATGAACTTAAATGTGGGGTCTTTTTTCCTTCACTATGTTACAGATACCGTCAGATATACAGGTTTTGCAGAGGAAGGATCGTACACTCCTGATTACAAGTGATTCAGTTTTATCATTTCCAACCGCTTCAAGTGTACTTGTACTAATTAGTATACATTTTGCCCTAATTTTTCTACGTTTTGCAGTAGCAATAATTTATTTCGTCCTGAAGAAGGCACTGGACAGAACGATGTCCGGGTGTGCTAAAACATGTTGACCTTTTTTCTAACATCAGACAGCTATTTGTTAAAAACTGTTGTCTGCACTGTTTTTTGTTTGGACTGTGAGAGACAATACTAAATATAGAGTCTGTCGTAGTTCAATTTTAAATTCACATATCACTTATGCACTGCACTCATTTCCCATACAAGTCAACTACTCTCGTCTGGTAATTTAGATATGAATATAGTTTTCCTCTCTACAACAAAAGCATCCTCGGGCTCCCCAATCCTTATGATGGGTTTGTAGCCCTTAGTGTCACTAGTGTGACCTTAAGAGGAGACCCGGATCATAAAGCATGTCACCAATTGGTGAGTGATGGGAATCAGTTAATTTAAGTAATACTTTATTACTGAGGCGCACACATTAGGCCTGGTTTGCAGAGTTTAAAATGTTTAGAACATTATTTTAGACCCTTGGATACTTCTACTTGGATCAGTTTGAGAGATGACCAGTGTTAGCATACCTGTAATTGGCTAATGAAATACATATCATAACACCAAGCAGCACGGCTGATACCTAACAGTGGCACAATGAGCAAGAAAAATATTCCAAGGCCTCAATTCTAATGTCAACTACTGCGGGTATGTGTAGTATGGCTTATTCTCACTTGTTTGCTCGAATATCAACAAGCCTCACACATTTGAGTCAAAGACAATGAGAACAGGTCATATATCAGTCAATGTGCTGGCACATGTTGGGCATTTGCATTACTACAAAAGGTTACCTCCATGCACATGTTTCTGTGATTTATAAAGAGATGAGCATGGCACTATGGTCACTTCCATGAACATAACAGACTCACATCTCCCTGATGACAGAGATGGAATTGGGCATAAAATGATCCCTGTGCATATGCAACCTATGAAATGGATCAGTGGGTTTGGCTGACTTACAAACAGTGAAAAGGGCAGAAGTATAAGCGACTGCAACATGCATGTCTAACAAAGCTGTGCAAAAAGACACATACTCACCCCCTCTTTGCTGCTGTTTAGCCTTCAACTGCCCAAGTAGTTCAGGGAAGGCCACCTCTAGGACACAGAGCATGTGTTGGGTCGATGTACGGCAATAAAACCTTTTGCCAGGACATGACAGGCCCAGCACGACCTCAGCAATCCTTCTGGCCCAGCCACAAAGGTCCTGCCATCTCTTGCGGCCTTTTCATGGGTTTTGATCTGTAAGGATAACATGGTGACAGAACCTTAATGCATATGCTAAATGTTTATGAGTCAGACACCAGCGCACACTGTCAATGCTCTATTTGGCATGAATGTCTAAGGGCTATGCATTTGGCATGGTGTGCAGTTGTCCAGGGTCCTATGATTACTCCATCCCATTATAACAGTGATGAGATGTTCCCCAAGTACACACAGTTCTACAGCAGTGTACCTGCCCAGACCAGTTATCTATTCACTTGTAAAGTTACAGATGTCATTTTACCTGATTGAAAATTATATTCTTAATGTTAATTAGGGGTCATGGTGGGGGTGAGGATGAATGTGAGGGTGACTAAGAAGGTGAGTGTGAGTACGAAAAAGAGTATGTGTTGAATATTTTTTTACAATAAAATCTGTACAAATTCTTATCAGTAAGAACAGAAATGTCTTCCCAACTCAAAAGGTTCCCTCCAGGTAATAGCTGGCCCCATGTTCTGATATTTGCATTCTGCAAAGCAGTAGATAATAAATCTTTAGTCCATTCAGGAGAGCCAGGAGAGTCCCATATTGGGGCGAGAGCGGAATAATATGGAATATTCAACGCTCTTCTAGCTCTGGCCCACACATATGCCATGTCCCTAAAAACCTTTAGTCTCACTTTTTTAAAGTACCGCATGTCTCCAAACTTAAACAAAAATGCATTAGATCCTCCCTGGATCTCTGATAACATGTTTTGAAACATGAAGTCTGTTTCTGTCTCCCCTAGGGTGTCAAATAGCCTTATACCCGCTTTCAATAATATGGTCCAGGCATATACTCTCAGATCCGGTGCGCATAAACCACCCTTACTTTTCTTCCTACGAAGCTTTTTCCAAGAAATCCTTATGCCTTTAGAGGCCCAGATAAAGGAGTTTCTGTTCTTACTGATAAGAATTTATCTAAATTCAAGTATTTTCAAATAAAAAGCTGGACCCAGGCTGTTACAGGGGACAAAGGTGTTAAGACTGTTCTCGATGAGCTCCTAATGAAGAAACCTACAACTCTTAAAACATCAGTCCTTTATTGGACAATACTTGAGGAAGAAGATGGAGAGTTCATCCTCCCAGATCAGCTATGGAGGGATCAAGTGCTGGATACCGACTTGCATAATCTATGGCAAGTATCCTTTGATTTATTACATCTTACGGTCTCACCTGCCAATTTAAAGCGGAACCACCTGTTTTCTCTCCATAGAGTCTATTGGTCTCCAGCCAGACTTGCCAAATTTTCGAAGGGGCCTACTCCCTGTTGTCCAAAGTGCAATTTGGAAAAAGCAGATGACCTGCACATGTTCATGACCTGTCCCGCACTTAGAGAATTCTGGTTTGATATACAAGAAGGTATGAAAGCCCTTTTTGGGTATGAAATACAGGTTAGTACGCAACAAGTTTTTTTTGGTATTCCTTATAATTATGAGAATGTCTCACGAGATAATAATAAGTTATTTTTTTATTTAATCGTCTTAGCCCGCAGGGAAATATGTAAACTATGGGTGAGCACTATTGTTCCGACATATGTAAATTGGATTAGGGCAATCAGGCACACTCTCAGTTTGGATAGTATGGTATGGAAGAAAAGGAAGCATTTTTGGACTCCATGCATTATTTGGCTCGATGGTTTATAACTACTTTGTCCAATGATTAGCCCTTTCTGCAGAATGATCCACCCGAAGATCAGTCTAAGGGTCCGGTAAAGTGAGAGACTGAGCTGACTGGCCACTTAGTGGCACTGTGAGATTATCACTGGGTGTCTGCACAAAGAGCTCCCATAAAGATTCTTGGTACAATCAAACACTAAAAATATCTTTATTGGCGTATGAGGACAAAAAAAAAAAAAAAAAAAAATCTGTACAAGTTGTGAGGTGGGTGAAGTGTGAGTGTGTGTGTGGCTGAGAGGCAGAGAGCAGTGAATGTGGACAGACTCCTGATATCTAGCAGCAGTTCTGTTTGAACAAAGGATCATGGTAATGTTCTTCGCCTTTATAAAGGTTCATTTGTGGGTGTGGTTAATTATCATAATTGTTTTGCAGTTGGCAATGCTTATTTGTGTTATTTTTGTCACTTTCCACTTGGCATTTGTCACACAAACAGACACTGTTTAGTAACCACGGCTGATGCTGTTTTGCTCAGACGTGAGTCCCATGCTCTCCACACCACTGGAGTCAAGCTATCCTGGCTGAAGACGGCTGATAGCCAGAAACAGGTCCTAGGATGCTTGATTATGGTCTAGGAAAGACATGGCTTGGCAGTTCGGGCTGGACTGTTCCCATGAGGCACAGGGTCAAGGCTGATTTGCATATGGCCATGTCTGAACTGGGGTGTTGTGGAGTGAAAAAAAACTATGGATTTAGGCCCATATCTCTGTACTGGAGTGAATGTATGACATTGTTCTGCATTCTGTCCATCAACTGTTGTTTTGCATTTTGTCATCCTAATTGGGATGTGTATGCTCAGACAGGAGTCCCATGCTCTCCACACCACTGAAGTCAAGCTATCCTGGCTGAAGATGGCTGATAGCCAGAAACCGGTCCTAGGATGCCTGATTCCGGTCCAGGAAAGACATGGCTTGACAGTTCGGGCTGGAGTGTTCCCATGAAGCACAGGGTCAAGGCTGATTTGCATATGACCATGTCTGAACTGGGGTGGTGTGGAGTGCAAAAAATCGATGGATTTAGGCCCAGATCTCTGTACTGGGGTGAATGTATGACATTGTTCTGCATTCTGTCCATCAACTGTTGTTTTTCATTTTGTCACCCCAAGTGGGATGGGTATGCTCAGACGTGAGACCCATGCTCTCCACAACAATGGAGTCAAGCTATCCTGGCTGAAGACAGCTGATAGCCAGAAACCGGTCCTAGGATGCTTGATTCCGGTCCAGGAAAGACATGACTTGGCAATTTGGGCTGGACTGTTCCCAAGAGGCACAGGGTCAAGGCTGATTTGCATATGGCTGTGTCTGAACTGGGGTGGTGTGGAGTGCAAATAAATGATGGATTTAGGCCCAGATCTCTGTACTGGGGTGAATGTATGACATTGTTCTGCATTCTGTCCATCAACTGTTGTTTTGCATTTTGTCACCCCAAGTGGGATGGGTATGCTCAGACGTGAGTCCCATGCTCTCCACACCACTGGAGTCAAGCTATCCTGGCTGAAGACGGCTGATAGCCAGAAACCGGTCCAAGGATGCTTGATTCCGGTCCAGGAAAGACATGGCTTGGCAGTTCGGGCTGGACTGTTCCTATGAGGCACAGGTTCAAGGCTCATTTGCATATGGCCATGTCTGAACTGGGATGGTGTGGAGTGCAAAAAAACGATGGATTTAGGCCCAGATCTCTGTACTGGGGTGAATGTATGACATTATTCTGCATTCTGTCCATCAACTGTTGTTTTTCAGACCAGTTATCTATTCACTTTTAAAATTACAGATGACATTTTACCTGATTGGAAATGATATTCTTAATGTTAATTAGGGGCCATGGTGGGGGTGAGGGTGAATGTGAGGGTGACTGTGAAGGTGAGTGTGAGTATGAAAAAGAGGGTGTGTTGAAGATTTTTTTACAATAAAATCTGTACAAGTGGTGAGGTGGGTGAAGTGTGAGTGTGTGTGTGGCAGAGAGGCAGAGAGGGAGAGAGCAGTGAATGTGGACAGACTCCTGGGGCCTTATTTATGAAGAACTTGCGCCGCCGGTGTGTCACTTTTAACATGGGAAAAAGTGACGCACCGGCGGCGCAAGTCCTTCATAAATAAGGCCCCTGATATCTAGCAGCAGTTCTGTTTGAACAAAGGATCATGGTAATGTGCTTGGCCCTTTATAAAGGTTCATTTGTGGGTGTGGTTAATTATCATATTTTTTTGCAGTTGGCAATTCTTATTTGTGTTATTTTTGTCAATTTCCACTTGGCATTTGTGCCACAAACAGACACTGTTTAGTAACCACGTCTGATGCTGTTTTGTAGTTCATATATAACCTATACAGGATCTGCAAGTTTGGATAACATAAACTGTGGGATTAGTGGCAGAGTGATTCTTTGCACCCCCACCAGGTATGTTAGCCTGTCTGTATCAGCTAGCTCACAGTGCCACTAGAATATCTGCTTATCAGGGAGAGAATAGTTTTTGGCAACGTCAGAACATGACAACCCTGATCCCTCAGAACTGATGAAAACAACATACTACCTTTCGCTCAGTCACTCGTGCTCACTTAGTTTGTCTCAGAGATACAAAGAATAAACATACTGGGCATTTGTCAATAGGAACATTTTGTACAGTTGGTATTGTAGTGTAAAATAGATGAGCTGCAACAACCATTAGGCAGTAGCAGAGATATATGATTAGAAGTACTATGAATGTAAAAGGATGGGACAATTATACAATTTTGAAGTAATCATGAATATATACAAGTACATAAAGTACATGATAAAAAGTGTGTACTCCTACGATGCCTCCCTAACTAGATGTACAAAAATGTACCTAGCATCTGTGTAGGTGTTATGCCAAGAATCTCTCTAGGATCTAGTCAACCCCATTACCTGAGGATGAGAGAATATGGGACCCCAACCTGGTCTCGAGTTGGACACCCCGCGAGGGATGTTAGACCACTTCGAACTGGAGTGTCTGCATGCAGGAACCTCAGCGTCTCTGTTCAGTGTGTCAACCGGGAAGTCTTGGTCTCCTCTGTCCTTCTAAGCAAGATGTGATGTATATATACCCATAGGTCTCACCAGGGCTCCTACCTTGCAGTGTTACTGTGTCGGCCTAAAGGATGACGTCAGGCCTGAACTTTATACAGCGACAATATACAGGAGGTGGTAGTCCTGCTGTGTTTACAAGAAACCTCATGCAAATTGTATGAGATTCGAACTAGGGAAAAACCTGCATTCCGAATGCAGTGTTGTATCTAGGTAAAAGGTCAGTCCCTAAGAACTGTTATGTATGTAATGTAGGGAAGAATATGGGTGAAAGTTTGTAATGTTACCTGTGCCTACATAGGGTACCCATATAGGGTTAATTGAGTCCAATTCCTACCAGTGCTGTTATTCTGCGATGTTTGCGAACACATTGGTTGCTTTGTGTTAGTTTCTGGACGATGTGATTAGACGCATTGCGTTCCAGGCGATTCGGTTGGAATTCACCAGCATTGCCACATTTTTGTTGCTCGATCAGTCAACTCGCTGTCTGGTCGTTTGGAAAGCATTACGGGACCAGGTTGGTAGGAATGCTTTCCTTGCAAAATCGTAATCGGTCCCTAAGTCTGCTCCCAGCCAGTGAGAGATGTAAATATGCCACCGCCAGCTGGAAACAGACTTGTTTACTGTTTGAAAAGACATATTGCTCCTGCCCAGAGGCAGCATGCAAAAAGTAGCTGTTTTCATGGTGCGGGAGCACAGCTGGATTCCACACCATGCAGAGTGCTGGCTGTGGCTACAGGGGTTCTGAGGCTCCTCTTGCATCCCTCAATGTGTTGGTTGGTGGGTGCCATAGGTGGTTTCTGGGGCACCCACCTATTATAAAGCAATGACCAAGGGAATGGGGTCCCGAGGCCCAAGATGGGTTAATGAGGAGTGCTACATGACACTATCCTCTTTTTGATAAAATACAGCTTTGGGGAGTAGGGTCCATGGGGACTTATGAGGCTCAGAGACGGTGGTCATGCAACCCTCCTCCCTCTTTTATTGTATTGGACCCCAGGGGATGGGGTCCCTAAGGCCGTTTAAATCTTGTATAGGGTCTCCCCTTTCTATTAAAATTGGCCCTGAGGGATATGGTAACAGGGCAATTAAGGTGCAGGGAGGGGAACTGCACAACCCCCTCCCCTTAGATTTTGTCTATGAGGAATGAGGTCTCTGGGGTCAAAGGACGGTCTGTCGTAATTTGACAGTGATCGGGTTAGCGTTAAGCTTTGCTACACGAATTTCCCCTTATCTTGACCATGGTGTTTGGAGGCCATTTTGAGAAACGCTGGCGTCCATTTCAAATGAACGTGCTGCCTCGTGGTTAGCATGCCCTTTGGTCCTTTCTCTGTACCACTGACCACGTAACTTGCCCAGCAACAGGCTATTTTTAGTACTGGTCAAGTTCGCACATGCACAGTCAAACCCTCTTTACTAGTGGACAATCATCACTTAGGAATGTTCTCTCAAACTGACCAGTGGTGTTGTAACTCCTCCCATGAGTTGGCTGTGTTCCAAAAATGACCTTATATGTACCTAAACTGAGCAAATGTGTTCTGCCTACTCTTTTTATTACTGTAAAACTGTATAAATGAGGTCTCACATCGATGTTTGGTGTGATACTTCTTGCACTGCCGAAGGGTGCCGTAGGAATGTACCACCACCCCATGGGGTCTTAATAAACTTGTCTTTTGCATTTTTCAGTTTCCGTGCCAACGTCTGTTTTATAGTGTAGCAGGTTTTGCGGAAGATGTAGGCCTGGAGAACCCAATACCACAAATTGGCGACCACGAAGGGACTCATCGGCGACTCGGATGCCCGAAGGAGAGGTCGTTACGAAGGATTGGAAACTCGCCATGGACGAGTATGATGCCACTGAGTGACCCGAGTCTTGGCACCCACTGTGTTTTCTTCCTTTACTTCTGATCTGACCTTCCAGGTGGCGCTGGTCCTCGACTGAGATCCTGCTCGTTCGAGTTGTCGTACAGTGCCGGTTTGTCTGATTCGATTAAAGAACTTGGCAGTTGGAACCTGGATATTTGAGAATTTGGTAAGCTTGTGATTGGTAAGATAGTCTACGGACGCTTACTGTGGCTCTTTGAATATATTTTGAGTTAGCTAACATTTGGTTCTATGACTTGAGTTATATGTGCAGTGCACTTCACTTAGCGGGCATGTGGAGATATTTCTCTAATTTTGTATTTGTTTGAACGGCACACCTTGTGTGAAGTATATTAAGTGCCATTTTGTGATATTGCGTTTTCGTGATATTTTGACATGCCTGTTTTAAGCACACTCCGAGGGATGTGCTGTCTTGGAAAAGGTACCAATTATCGATTAAATGAATCTCAGCCGGCTCCCCCAGAGGGGACCCATAATCGTGAAATGTACGTTAAATTTGGTATTCCCCCTATTCTATACAGTACATTGTGGCACAGATACACCAAGTCTGATCCCGAATTGCAATGGCCACTACATGGGTCGTTTGATTTACGAAAGGTTCAGTATGTGGATCAATGTTTGATTCAGCGCAGGTCTAGACAAGATATGTTTGATTGTGTACGTATGTGGGAGAAAGCGGTGCATGAACGAATGAAGCGTGAATTAGCCTTGGCGGACAAAGAGCAGCGGAAGGCTGCTCGGGATAAGGCTTTACAGCTGGAGGAGAAAGAGTTGCAGGAAAAGAAAGAGAGGGAGGCACGGGAACGTAATTTGCAAACGAATGGTCAATTTCCTATTCGACGTCCTCTTTATCCTGTCCTTACTAACTAAATTGATGATTTTTCATTATTAGATCGTTGCCCGCCTCCGTATGTTCCACCTACGGCCCCCGCTGAGGATTCGGACGGAGATGATCAAGGAGGTAGTCGTATTAGGTTAACTGCCAGTGAATCTGCGGAATTGCCCAGTTTTGCTCGCAAGCTCAATTTGAACGCAATAACTATTGCAGAGATTAATGACCAAATGCGTAAGTGGTCCGAGCGAGAACGGTTGTATTTCTTGAGCCAGTTTGGAGATAAAGTCGTAGAACGATTTAGAAAGTATTCAGATGATTTGGAGCCTAAGGGTGTATCAGTTGGTTGTGAGGATATGCGTAAAGGTCTTTTTGTTATTGCAGATGCGGATCGGTTTTTCAAACGGTTGGTCCAGCTACGGGATGAGGCGTCAAGATTACGGGAAGCGAGAAAAGCATCAGATGTGCCTGCGCCGGGATCGACGGAGAAGTCCAAAGAGTGTTCTATCTTTGGAGCAGATAAGAGTTCTACAGTTCATGTTATGCCTATGCGTGAAGCTGCACCTTTGTATGTCCCTCCTAAAGGGCAAGGTACAAGCGACGATAAAATGTCTGGGGATGCAAAGGGTTATATTATATATAATTGGGTTTATACACGGTGGAATAGGGCAGATGTTATGGCATTAAAAAATGCTTTGCCTGACCCCCGTAAGAATCCGGCAGCTTTCTATGAAGGAGTAGAAGGGACTATTTCTTTGTGTGTTATGACGTTAGTTGATATCGACCTTTTCTTTGGGTTAATATTGCCTCCTGATATGTGGAGGGCGATTCGTAAGTTCGATGATCGAGCGATCCAGGGGCGGATTGGAAAACTTTATCCCAAGCTGATATAGACAGGGAGCCTGCATGTAAACCAAGTCAATTGATTTTAGATCTCCCGACGGCTATATTAAATAAGTTGAAAACGCTTGTTCCCCCTAAAAAGATTGATTGGACCATGTTAGCCTCTTGTAAACAGAAGGCGGATGAGTCGGTTTCTGATTTCTTTTCAAGTTTTGAGGAAGCATTTCATGGCTATAGCGGGCAGTTACTAACAGAAGATACGGGTAGGTATTTGTTCGTTGATAAGTATGTAGCGAATCTCCTACCGGAGATTTCAAAACGCTTAAAAACTAGTGAAAGTTTTTGGACCACTGCGACCCCTGCTTCTTTATTGACTATTGCTCAGTATTATGAGCGACAGGAATTGGAGGCAAAAGAAAGTACTGATAAGAAAGCGAAGGAATTAAAGACGAAGGTGATGTTGGCTCAGGTTTATGCTGCACAACCGAGAGGGAATGATAGAGGTAGGCGTGGATCGTATGGTACGTCTTCCGTTCGTACCGACATTGCTGAGGATCAGTGTGCATACTGCAAGGAGTTTGGACACTGGGCCTCATACTGTCCGGTGCTTCGAGAACAACGTAATCAGCGTGGTGGAGGAGGTGGAAGGACACGGAATAGTTATTCAGGAGCGAGGGGTGGAGCGAGTGATCGTGGCAGGTTTGAAGCAAGGGGTCGTGGTCAGGCTGATAATAATACTTTTGATCGACGGAATCAGTATCAGATAGAGGAGAGTGAGAATGTAGAGTCTCAGGACTATGTACATGCATAGGATTGCGTAGGATGGGGTGTGGAATCGGTTGAAGTACCAGTAGATCAAAGAGGTCCATATGTATCAGCGGGCGTTTTGGGCTCTACTGATCAGTTCCTGGTTGATACAGGAGCTACTCGTAGTGCTCTGTCTAAAAACTTGGTTCCAAGGGCTCCCCTGTCTGGCGAAATGATTACATCGATAGAGTTCGATGGGACCCCCTCTCTTAGCCAATTGTCACAACCCCTTACATTTTACATTGACAGATTTTTTGGTCCGTGCCTGTTCTTATTGTCACCAAATACACCAGACAATATTATGGGAATAGATATGCTTAAATATTTTCGAGCAACAATACGCTGCGCTCCTGAAGGAGTGCGGGTTATCTTGAATGACAATACCCAGATGTAGAGAGACTGTGCACTATGCAAGAAATTGAAGCGTTGGCCTCTCTCCCGCAAACGTTATGGGCTACTTCAAACACGGATGTGGGACAGATGCTTATTCCCCCTATTCGAATAACTGTAAAGGAGGTAACGTCTCTGCCTCGTGTACCACAGTATAAAATCTCTAGGGAAGGTGAAGTTGCCTTAACACATATTGTACACGATTTGATTATTGCAGGCGTAGTGGAGGAAGTTCCCTATAATGTCTGTAACAGCCCTATTCTTCCGATTCTAAAGAAGGACACTGATGACAAAATCTATCAATTCATTATTGATCTGAGAGAAATTAACAAGATAGTAGTGCCCCAATACCCGGTGGTGTCTGATATTACTACTTTACTTACTTTGATTCCGCCTACTGCCACCACTTTTACCGTGATTGACCTGAAAAATGCCTTCTTTTCCATTCTCATCCATCCTGATAGCCGATATTTACTTGGCTTCACATTAAATAATAAATCATATAGATTTTGTCGAGTCCCTCAAGGCTATACAGAAAGTCCTAGCATTTATAGCCAGGCTCTAAAAAGACAGCTCGATTCTTTCGATCTACAGTCTGGAGTTGCTCTTATTCAATATGTCGATGACATTTTACTGGCAGCAGATACGCAGGAACAGTGTGAAGAGAGTAGTCTTGCTTTGCTTTCCTTTCTTGCTCAGAATAATCACAAGGTTTTGAGGAAAAAGCTTCAATATTGTAGACCAAAGGTGACCTACCTCGGTCATCTTTTGTCTAAGGAGGGCCGTGCATTGACATCTGATCGAATCCAAACGATGTTAGATACACCAGTCCCTCGCACTCAGAGAGATGTGCGTGCTTTTATAGGCCTGACATCCTTTTGTAGGCAGTGGATAATGGGGTTTTCACACATTATAAAACCTTTGTTAGCATTATTGTCCAAGACTACACCAATGCCCCTTGAATGGACAGATGAATTTCAGAACGCTTTTGAACAATTGAGACAAGCCCTTTGTTCCGCACCAGTGTTAGGTACACCAGATTATATGAAGATTTTTACACTATATGTGCACGAGAAGGATGGGTGTGCATTGTCAGTCTTAGTGCAGACACACGGGGATAAACAGAGACCTTGCGCGTATTTCTCAGCAGTACTAGACCCCGTAGCACGAGGATTACCTGGGTGTTTCCGAGCAGTTGCAGCAACAGTAGTGGCCATTTCGACAGAGTGAGGGAATAGTTTTGTCACACAAATTGTTGGTGTTAGTTCCCCATGCGGTAGATGCTCTGTTAAACCAAACAAAAACTCAGTACCTCACGAGTGCACGTTTAACAGGGTATGAGCTAACACTGTTGGCGCCACATATCACACTAAAGAGATGTGCTACTCTGAACCCTGCTACTTTATTGCCGTATCCAGTTGCTGAGGGCCAGGAGGAAGAACACCATGATTGTGTTTTCCTGACTGAAGAACAAACAAAGGGTCGTGTCGACTTACAGGATACGCCACTTCTAGATGTGGATGGGGAACTGTGGGTTGATGGATCGTGTTTGAGGCTGCCAGATGGTACAACTTCCGCAGCATATGTGATCACGACACTTAAGACAGTGGTAGAAGCAGCACGAATACCACAGAAATCAGCCCAAGCAGCGGAACTGATAGCCCTAACAAGAGCATGTGAATTAAGCGCTGGTTTATGTGTGAACATCTACACTGATAGCCGGTACGCCTTTGGAGTAGCGCATGATTTTGGCCTACTCTGGAGAGAGCGAGGGTTTTTGACTTCACACGGAGTGCACATCATGCACGGAGAGCTAGTGCGTGATCTCCTGAATGCGTTACTATGTCCTAAGAAACTGGCGATTATTAAATGTAGTGCACATAAGAAAGTGACAGACAAAGTAGGACAAGGAAATGCCTTTGCAGATCACATAGCGAGGGAAACTGCTATGTCTAGAAATGCCTCGCCAATGTATGTAGTGAAATCGCAGGCTGAGCGATGGCATGATGCTAGAGAGGAGATACTAGACATTCAGAAATCAGCGTCTGAAGCAGAACTCGCAACCTGGGCTACAGAGGGAGTGTTGGACGATGAGGGTTGTTGGAAAAGCAAAGATATGGAGAGATGGAAATTGCCTGTAGCTTATTTGCAAGCAATGGTTCAAATGACACATGGATTGGCACATGTTGGCGCTCTTGCAATTACTAGATTGCTTACGCGAGTCTGGGAGCATACTGAGATTGCCAATATGGCCAAAAGAGTAGTGCAAACCTGTCTGATATGCTTGCAGCACAATCCTGCTAAAGGGACATATACTCCGAAAGGAGGGTTTGTTCCACCTACTGCACCATTCGAAGTGCTACAAATGGATTACATCCAGCTTGAGCATTGCAATAACCTTAAGTATGTCTTAGTGGTGGTGTGTGCTTTCAGCAAATGGATTGAGGCCTTCCCCACGAAGGATAATACAGCGCTGACAACAGCCAAGGTGTTGCTTAAAGAGTACTTCCCGCGCTATGGTGTTTGTACATTTTTGTGGAGCGATAATGGTCCTCATTTTGTTGGGAAAATTGTGGAATACGTCATGAAGGGATTGGGAATTCAGCAAAAATTCCATGCTGTATTTCATCCGCAGTCAGCAGGTCTGGTGGAAAGGTACAACGCTACTTTGAAATTAAAGCTAGCAAAGATCGTGGCATCCACGTCTTTGAAATGGGCGGATGCTCTGCCTCTGGCATTGCTATCTATTAGATCAGTGCCCCATTCCCGAACTGGCCTCACACCTTATGAAGTGGTGTTTGGAAGGCCGATGAATATATGGGGAGTTCCTAAGCCTCGTTTGTTACATGATGTGCCTTGTATAATGATGAACGATTATTTGGCACGATTAACAAATGATTTACTTTTTTGTTGTTTTTTTTTCTTTTTTTTGAATAGATTGTATATTATTGTGTACTGTGCTTTAACAGAATAATACATTTTTGGAAACAAAAAAAATTAAAAAAAATGATTTACTTTCTATTCATCAACAGGTTCGAGAAGCGCTCCCCGACAATTCCATTGGAGAGGCTCACAATCTTCGTCCTGGTGACCATGTGATGGTCAGGTCCTTTGAGAGAACAAGCAGCTTGGAGCCGAGGTGGCGTGGCCCCGAGCAAGTGCTATTAGCGACTCGAACGGCTGTGCGAGTTACTAACAGGAAACGATGGGTGCATTCGACTCATTGTCGTCCTGTCTCTCCGGACCTGGTGAGCCCAACTGTGCTGTCTGATTATCGAGACATCTTGGACGAGGAGAAGAGCCCAGCTTTTATGCCACTGAATCGGAGGGAGCCTTCCCGGACCACACCGTCTCTGGTAGAGAGAGATACAATCGACGGCCGAGAGAAGCAGTTATTTTGTGCGAGACTGGTTGAGTTACCGCTCCAGGGTTGTGAAACGGAAGCCGGGAATATCAAGGGGGGGATCAGTTCTGCCAAGTGTAGCGACACCCGTCTTGAATCTCGGAGAAGAAATCAACGGCTGCCTCGGAGCTCAGCACTCACATTTTTATTTTTTAGTTGCTTTCTTTTTGAGACATTTGTACTTTGAACTATGGCATCTTCTACGATGCGAAATAGGAGAATTCTTGGTGCAGTACTTTTTGTGATGACAATTGTGGTGATAGCAGTAATAGCTTGGGTGGTAGAACTCCTGGTGCCGGCAAGAGAACATTTATTGCCTACTACCCCAATTCTATCTGAACATTTTCATTTCACTTTGCCTTATCATGAAGAACGACACAGACAGACTTATCTGAATAATAGTTTCATCCAGATTCTGCATCACACCCATAATATGACGAACACTTCGAACTGTTGGGTATGTGGGATGTTGCCTAGACATCAAAAGAAAGGAGGCACTCCTCTTATTCCTCTCCCGTTTTCTCACAATGGTTCCTGTAATGCTTGGTACACTCTTCTGTTCACTTTGAGATGGCCAACAAAGGGTGGACTACTTTTTCGACTCAATAAAGTCTGTTTTAATGATCAAGATGGTTATCCACAAGCAGAAGGAACTACATTTGAATGGGAAGAATATCGACCAGATAATGTATCTTCGCCTCGAATTTATACTAATCAAAGAAATGTAAATTTGTCTAGCCTACATGTGATTACAGTCATTGATACAAAAGCAGAGCTATGTGTCCGTAATAAAGGTACAATCCCAGTAGGAAGAAGTGAATGTAACACTACTCTCACCTTTGACACCCCAAATGGTATCACCTTTGTGGCTTCACGAAATACTTATTTTATCTGTGGAAATAAAGGTTATCACTGTCTCCCTATGGGATGGTTAGGAACATGTTATATATCCTTTGTAATACCTCCTGTGTTTATCGCCCCGCCAATGTACCATAATGATTTCGTGCTTTATCATGATTTTATATTGAATAGAGTGAAGAGAACATTAGCCCTCAACGATATTGACCAGACCGATACCTCTCTGCAGCAGTATGTTGATTTTAATTTAGGTCTCTTCTCATTTGTTGGTGCTGCCCTAAATAGCAGAAAAATTAGACGACTGACACGTGTTGTAGAAGCTGTTGCTAATGAGACAGTTTTTGCTTTAGGGAACTTGACTGAGAAGCTTTAAATTACCAGAATTGTAACGCTCCAGAATCGAATGGTTTTAGACGTACTGTTAGCTGATCGTGGGGGTGCATGCCGCATTATCGGAAGTAGTTGCTGCTTGTACGTACCAGATAATTCACCCTCTGTATATGATGCTATTTCTAAATTACACAAAATAGCTGCTGAGATACATCCTGATAATGGTACATGGACACTTTCGGGGTGGTTTTGGACACTGCTTAGCACTTGGGGCTGGAAACTGTTAACTATCCTATGTGTAATTATTAGAATACTATTCTTCCTATGTTTGTGTATCCAGTGTGGCCCTATGTTATGTTCCATGTGTTTTTCTGCTTGTATTCCCTCCAAACGAGCTATTGTTAAGAATGAACAAATGATTCATGGAGAAGTAGCAACCATTATGTTGATATATATTGATGACAAATATCCTGATTATGTCCACTATGAGGTAGCTTCAGCTAAATGCTAAAAGGGTCGTCTGTCGTAATTTGACAGTGATCGGGTTAGCGTTAAGCTTTGCTACACAAATTTCCCCTTATCTTGATCATGGTGTTTGGAGGCCATTTTGAGAAACACTGGCGTCCATTTTAAATGAACGTGCTGCCTCGTGGTCAGCATGCCCTTTTGTCCTTTCTCTGTACCACTGACCACATAACTTGACCAGCAACAGGCTATTTTTAGTACTGGTCAAGTTCGCACATGCGCAGTCAAACCCTCTGTACTAATGGACAGTCATCACTTAGGAATGTTCTCTCAAACTGACCAGCGGTGTTGTAACTCCTCCCATGAGTTGGCTGTGTTCCAAAAATGACCTTATATGTACCTAAACTGAGCAAATGTGTTCCGCCTACTCTTTTTATTACTGTAAAACTGTATAAAAGAGGTCTCACATCGATGTTCGGTGTGATACTTCTTACATTGCCGAAGGGTGCTGTAGGAATGTACCACCACCCCATGGGGTCTTAATAAACTTGTCTTTTGCATTTTTCAGTTTCCGTGCCAACGTCAGTTTCATGGTGTAGCGGGTTTTGCGGAACATGTAGGCCTGGAGAACCCAATACCACAGGTCGGGGAGGACGGCAGCATGCACCCTCCTTTTAAAAAAAATTATTTTGGCCCCAGTGGATGGGGTTTCCACAGCCATTCATGGCTCAGGGAGAGAGTCTGCATGCCCCTACTCCATACTATGTATGTTTGGCCCTGAGGATTAGGTCCCCGGGGTCCGAAGGCCAACCCTATACTCCACAAGCCAAAGGCTGGGCGCAGCATGGTTTTGGCTACAGGGCCAGATGGCAGGCCAATCTCTGTGGCCAACCTCCTGCTGTAAATGGCTGTTTGTTGCCTATGCGGGGGTGACTGCAGGGCCTGGCTGCAGTCCAGGCTGTGCAAAAAAGCCCAACAATGGCAATTTGGCTGTGTGCAACAGGGCGTTGACTTTACTTATATGTTAGACCTGGCACTCTTGGTATGGTTTACCCTTAACATTTTTTCTTTAACACTCCTGTTTTTGCTGAGTTTGTTTGTGCTATTAGAATAAAGGGGGTTGCCCCAGTACTCCACCCTCAACTGGGCAATATCCCAAAAAATCCAAGAAATTGATGAGGCGGAATAGATCAACAATAAACATATTTTTTTAAGGAAAATTAAATTAATCCCTCATATGGAACTTAGGGTCCTCAACAATTGATCTTGTTTCATAAACACACACAGGTACGTAATCCAAATGTTTGTTTCTATATGTATATTTGTTTAGGTGCAACAATACATGCAATATCTGCACAAAAATTCAATAAAGTAACACATGAAATATATACATATGAATTCAAAATATATAAACCATCATGCTTATTCTATACAACAAAAAGAGTCCTTGTTAACCCTGATTTCTTGTATGGATGTGAAAAGAAAAGTTTTTATTACAACAAATATGATTCACAATCCGCATTAAAGGGGATAGCCCATATGAACAACATAAACTAGAGGGAATTTTTGATATAGGTCCCTTTCTACATTAAGTTGCGCTATATAGTTCTTTTTGGTTCTATTCAAAATTGTTAGGGCTTCTCCTAACTGTAAAGTCGACACGTTTCAGAACATTTGTCTTTGGGCCTCATCAGGACTGGGTCGAAAAGGAAACCTTAATTAAATCCGGCCATCAATCCGACAAAAAAAAATTGGAAACCGTCACTTAGAAGATATACTCAATAAGTGTTGATTTTTTAATTCAAGTCTTGGTGGGAACCTACTTCCTGAAGATCTTGTTAGTTTGAGCAGGAACCAAACCGCTCTTAAAGAGTCTGGCTTTCACTTTACCAAAATTACAAAAAGTCGTCTGTGGTTGTACTGTTTGTTCACTAAAGTTCACGATTTATTGACCATCAGGTCAGAAGTATAACCGGCGGAGAGGTGAGATACACCTTTTGATCTAACTACAGAGTTTTGCACAGTGCTGACATATAGAGATATGGTCCGTCAAGAAATTAACTATAAGTGTACTCATACTCATATTTAGGTACTGAACTTAGGATATAAAGAACCAGACAGGTAGGATCCATACATTAATTTATTCAGTGTGAACTGAATGTTCCACAGAGATTGATGATTTAGTTTGACACAATGCCATAATCAATGGATAATGACCCTGGAATCTTGGGCCTATTTATGTGAGGGATCTTAAAAGATAAGAATCAGTTATGATGTTACACCGAATCCCCCCACGCCTCACTCACATTGACATAATATCTATGCAGGAGTTATTATCACCCTTTAGTTTGTTTTGAAGTACATGGGCCAGTATTGTGTTTTAGTGGCTCCACAATTTTGTGAATGTACAGTCACAGATAATATGTAATATATACTGCAAGTATGCTACGGGTTTCCACAATAAGGTGATATGTGGTCACCTTTATTGTACTTGTTTTTAACCCCTTGCGTGCTGCCTTCGGCCGTTGGTCGACGGCAGCACTACCTCGCTAGTGCTGTCATCAGCCAACGGCCGACGTGGCCCCGCCCATTTTGTGGAAGTGCCACACTGCAGCGAAATCGCGGCCGCGGCAAAGGGGCTAATAACATAATGGTTATACCGACCTTCTTTGTATTATTTCCAGCCCTGAAGAAGTCGATGGGTAATCCCCATACAACAAAACACATGTTAGCTGAGTGTTGTTTGAATTAAAGACAAAGAAAAGACTATAAGAGACATTGTTATCTGTTCTTTTGCTCCTACTGTTTGACAAACCTTGACTATATATTGAGTGCATAGGATAGGAGTTAATGGTTTGAGTGACCTTTTTGGTCCAGCATTTTAACCCGTTTACCGCGGCCGTTATTTCGGTGCAGTGCGGGAGTTCTGAGGAGTGGGCGGGGCCTCGTCGGCCTTTGGCAGCATGAGCCAGGTAGTGCTCACGACGGCCAATGGCCGACAGGAGCACGCAAAGAGTAAAGGGTCTAGGGTGTTTTCCCTCACCTGCTGCACCGCATAAATGCGGAGAAGTGTACACTGATGCTAACTGGATAGGTGCCAAATGTCCTATTAATGACACCCCCTTGCACCAGTATCCTCCAACATCCTGCAGCTCTTTGCATTTTTCCTACCCCCAACATGGTTTAAGGACTTGATGACAAATCACTCCGCTTCAGTGAGTCTAAATTGAACATCCTTACTGAGGGGTTGCTTGATAAGTACTCCCACTTTTTACAACCATTACTTCTGTGAAATGGTTGCAAAAATTATAAGGCATCAGTGGGGCTATTGGAATGCTATTTTCTGAAGCAATTTTGGGTCTTGGTTTCAGAACACAAATGGGTAGATTTGCAGTATAATTGCATGTTTAAGATAAAAATGTGCTTGCATAATCCAGATTAGTGAACCAGGGACGTACTTACTGTGATACGCTATGGTGAAGGAATGGATATGACAATGTCCATTGTTGGCATGTTAGTATTTGTGTGTTGTATGTTGTATCATGTGTGCATGCTTTCTGTGTGTATTGTTTGTCATACCTACTAATATTTCTTATAAAATCAAGGCTGATATTGTGCAACTTATCTCACTCAAAATAAAACATATATAGCCAATGTGGACTGCATGTAGACATATTCTCAATAGTGGCATGTATGTCATTTCCAATTCATATGAATCTGTACTGAGTAGGCACATATCATTTGCAGTGTACAGCACAAAAAAATGAGTCTTATAATGCAAAATGTGGCTCTTGCCATAAACACTGTCTGATGTTTCCAAGGAATTAACACATTGTTTATCTTCAAGGCAAATACTGAGGTTAACTTTGACCAAATTTGAGTAATTTGTTTTTATTTTAAATAATTTCTTGACAATACAGTGACAACACATCTACGTTCTATTCAATCCACATGATAATCGTGAGTGAGACAACAGAACTACAATATCAGTACTTGTTTAATGTTGTGTCTTCCTCTGCTATAAATTGTACACCACATACATTAATGTTCTTTTCCATTTTCATTGGACGGGGCTGCCCAAGGACCATCTGGACAGGATCAAGGGCCAGCCAGGACATCCTCAACTTGTTGGTGGGCATGTCCCCTGAGTCCAACTAGCAAAGAGGAGGAGGGAAACCAAACACCCAGCAGGGGAGGAAGTTGAAAGGGGGAATACTTGAGAGGGACGCCACCACCTAGCGGGATGATCAATGGGGGTTTGCCCCTAACCCACAAGAACTGAAAATGGAAATGGGTTCCCTTGAGTGGGCCCACCACCATCTGGGCCTACCACTGTACCTTCCCTAATTCCTCAGGCCACCATTCCATCGGGACTTTCAGCTGCACTCCATGCAACTACTACCAGTACAAGTGCCTTCTTAGAAGAGCTGAGGGAGGCATCTGCCCCTGACACCCCACACATCTCATGTGTGACCCAAACCCTCCATGTGTGTTTACTTCTCTGGGTACACTCGTGTGTTCACTTCTCTGGGTACACTCCATAGGGTGATGGTATCAGAGATAGTGTATGGACTGTGTTCTCTGGAGGCTTACAGAATATCAAAGATGAGATCCAATTGTTCCAAGAGTCACAGTCCATCTTTTGGAGAACATAAATGACACCATCACTTTCTTTGGTACAGCCATAGTGTCTGCATTGTCCCAAAGACCCACCCAAACCGCTGCTCTTTTGTTCCCAAGTGTGTCCTCCCTCTCTGTTTCCCCTATTTCCTCCCATCTGGTGTCTGGTCCTGCATTGGCCAGTCATAGTAATTCCACATGTGCACAGTATCTCAATATTGTCATCTAAGAGGAAAGTGAGGATGGCCAGTGAATGTGTCACTCCAAACCTGGACACTAGCAGGAAAAAACTACATTTGGCTTGGTGGGGGCGGACATATTTTTTACGTTAGTCATGGACGTCCGTATTGTTTTGACACTGGAAAATGTTATTTAACCCTTGTACATAGATTGGTTCCCTTGGCCCTTCATGACATATTTTATTATGTTGTCCAACCCCATCTAAGTTTCCTTGCACAGTCTGCTGGAAGAATATTTTTCCTTCTCCCTTCCAAACGCACTGTGTTTTATTAAAATTATATTTGTACCATTCGTTTTTAATTTTAGATTTTGAGCTAGATATATTTTTTTTACAATTCATGTCTCTGTCGTATGTTTTCCATTATATAAATATTGGATTCAAAGTGGTTAGGTCTACATCTGGAGATGATTTGCTATGCTTTCAACATGATACCTTGAACACAGATGTTCCTATAAATCAACATGTAGTACTCACACACATTTCTTGTCACAAAAATGTCCTACCACTGTCATATGTTCTGTGCAGGCCCGTTGTTGTTTTCGCTATGTTAGCATGAGCACTTGCAAACTGCCATCTGCTTTGCTCTTGTTACTATACACATGTATTTTGATTTGTGCCACTCAATACTTTAACACAGGACCTGTGTTGGTTTTACATTCTATTCTTTCCTGGGACTTTGTCCGCTAACCATAGACAAGGGTCAACCAACAATGCCCCTTATTGTTTTGTTCTCGTCAGGTCTCAGCACCTAGACAAAACACACAAATGCAGCTGTTGTTTGTCATATATCTGTACAGAATAGGTCACACACACTTAGAGAGGGATCTTTCCAGGGAAGAGATCTTGACAGCACCTGAGATGTAGAACTTTCATCTGTGCATGCTAAGGTACAGGGTCTGAAGCAAACACCCAGAGATCTTCTGACATATAATAACTTTGCTTCTGTAAGAAGAGGAGGGGGTTCCGCTACCCTGTCTTGTATAATGACACTTTCATCATTTATGGACTACTTACTATGCTGACTGTATTAATGTTAGGCATTTTCTTACTCATTGTGGCACATATACTGCATACTAGAGCATAATAGTTAAAATAAACATGTTACATTTTTCCTGTGTCTCTGTCAGATCTTATTGTGTAATAGTACGAGTTTGAAAGCAAAAGGATGTCCTGCAACCACAATTGCTGAGAGGGTCAGGAATGTTACGTTTTTGGGTGTCTAATCACTTGTTCCTCTGTGAGTGAGTAGGAGGGCAAGTGAGACACTATAGCTAATCGGTCCTTGGATCATGGGTACTCAGGTGGTAGGATGACTCCATCCCAGCCTACTAAGGTTCGATGATCCCAAGCATAGTTCTGTGACTCTGCAGAATCCCTACAGTTCCACCAATGTTTGGTCTGGTACTGAGTAGTGCTTGAGCGTGTCCACAATACCCTTGCACTGTTTCCCTGGGACGTCCGTGGTGGGAGGGCGTTTACTCCTCAGTTTGTAGGGATCACCTATTGCAGTAAGTTTTTCAAGCTTGAATTGTAAAAGGTTTTTTTACCCATTTTGGTCTATCGTTTATATCCCTTTCTTTGACTTCATGGCACAACTAATTATGATTCCAGCTCCCTGCCATGTGGAGGTTACTCAACATTGTTGCAGCATGGAGTCCCCAATGCAGGGTTGCCACTTGTTTTTGTAGTTGAGGTAGATCTTGCACACCGTTTCCAAGTGTTTTACTACTGGGTTAAGTTTCTCACTGTGGATGCAAATGATAATTCTTTTTATCCTTATAATGCTGCTGCGGTTCTGGCAGCTTATCACATTAATGCGGTTGTTGAAGTTTCTCTTACGGCCTGGGAGTACCAGATTTGATTTAATGGTGCACTACCCCATCCTTTTACTACTGTTCAAATGGACTCCTTAAGTATTGACGGGCAACTTGGTCTGTGTTGGCCGGTTTTACTCCATAACCTAATTATATTAATGCCAATTTGGTGGAAGTATGTCTGATGTATGCTCAGGTGGTTCTTCTTTATTGACGTCTGATCAAATTTGTTGCCCGAACCTTTCTCAGTCTGGGGCTGCACCAGCGGTGCATGCTGCGCAATGTGGGGGTCTTGCTATTTGTCCCGTTATTATTAAGTCAGTTGTGGGCAAACATCCTCAGACTCGTGAGGACTTTCCGTTTTGGACTGCACTGAAAATTGATCAGCTTGATGCTGTTTTTCCTCCTACGGGTGCGGTTGAGAAACATTAGATCATTCCAATGTGCTTTCCTAGTGGTCTGATTCCTCCCTTGGCCAACTGCAACACCTGGGGGATGATGTTTGACTCAGTGTATACACTTTGTTATGGCACCCCCTCAATGAGCTTTCTCCCGAGCATTCTCAAACAAGTACAGAATGAACATAGGACAGGTCCCACCTGCATTTAGACATGAAGTTGAAGGGTATGTCTACAGTAGTTTCTGAAATGATTCTTTCTAATATTAAAGGTGAAGCAGCATCTTTAATGGTCATCAACACCTTTCTGTGGCCGCTGACTGGGAACGTGAGTGGCTGATTATTATAGCTGATGTTTATACAGCCTTAGGTTTCAATAATTTGGCGGTTCGACCTTCTAATCATTCTCAAGGTAAGCCCCCTCCTGAGAAAGAGGGTTGTCCCGTCTTTCCTAAAAAGACATGGGACAAATCCAAGCAGCAACAGAAGCGTGGGTCTCATGATGGGTCACTGCCACCTGACGCTTTTGAACTTAGATATTATTTACGTGATCACTATAAAATTAAAACTCCCGATAGGTTCCAGGTTCCTGATCCATGCACTCCTCATTCCTTTCAGGAGTTGTCTGATCAACAGTATGACCAAGGAGGTCGGCAAGTTCACAGACAGGGTAAGTCCTCGCAACCCAAGCAGGTCCTGCAGCGCTCTTTTAATGTGAAAATTAGGAGTGAGGAACCACTTTAATATAGAGCCTTGTTCCAACTAAATAAAGTTGCTGCTTTAACAGTGTAATATGCCCCAGATGGTGAAAACCCTCTTCCTGGACAGTAGTTGGGTGGTGACTCTTCTCAACAGCGTGGCAGTAGCTACTATAGTACGCCAGACACAATAACCATTTTTGGAGCCGAAAGGAACCTTTGTAACTATTGAAACAGTGAATACATGTGTTGCTCCACCTGATGGACTTTATCATGTAGACATTCAAATTTAAATGCAACATTAATGCTATGTTTTGGGACAACTTGATTTCTTATGATATTTTGCTGGCTGAGGTCGACTGGCCTTCCAGGTTTGTTCTAGCATTTCCTCGAGGAGAGGATGTGATCCTACTTTTCTTTTCAAAACTCGTCACTTTTTTTATAATTTTTATTTTCAAAGCAAAAAAAGAATACAATACAAAAGCTTCAATTGCCAGACCACAGCAAAAAAAGCCTCCCCCACCCCAAGTTCAGCAGAAACCATTGTCATATAGCAAGTAGTGGAAGTTAATTAATCAAATTAACTATTTATCAATTTAGACAAAAATATTAAGAAAAGGTAAAGAGGTAAGATTTAGCCATAGAGCACAGGAAGGACCAAAGGGCGGAAACGGAGGAGAGAAACAAGAGAGGCTGACTCCAAGTAGATGGGGATTGGGCATAGGCATGGAGAAAGGCTGAAACAATAAGAATCGAAGGCAACAAACAGAAATAGGTTAATAACAAAAACATTGCTATCTATTACCAAATGTGGCTACACTTCCTGTACATTCAATATGTTAAGCCACCTGGTTAGAGGTGCCCATATCTCTAATCCCTTTTTTTTCCTGGCCCTTCCCTTCTTGGCAAATATAGTGGACTCAAGTTTATGTGTGGAAAGCAGTCGAGCCTGCCATTGAGCAAAAGAGGGAGGGTTTGGATCCTTCCAATGAGAGGCTATAAAGATCCGAAGAATAGTCATGGCCAGGAACAAAAAGGCACCCCCAGATTTTATGTTAATTGTGTTGTTTAATCCTAACATTACAGTAACCCGCATCAATTGTATATCTTGAAAGAGAACTCTGTTGATAAATAGTTGCACCCTTTTAAGTAATGGGGCCAATTTTGAGCACGTGGCAAACATGTACACTGAGTCCGCACTATATTCAGCGCATCTCAGGCAGGTTGTTCCATTGCCAGATCCCCATTTAGCCACTCTACTTGGAGTTATATATAAGAAGAAGCCAGTTTTAAAGAAGTGTGCTTGCAGCTTTGATGACAGTAGGTGTGTTTGTGCGAGACTTAGGGCATAAAAAAAAGGTATCAGGCAGTACATTCAATTTCTGCTGCCATTTTTCATCCATTCTATTGATGTCATCTGGCCTCTGCTCATTTAACATTGAGTTTTCAGGATACTAAAACGCAAGATGTCTTCTGAAGTGATCACATTGCCCGGTTTGGAGAAACCCGCTTGATACCACTGTAGAAGGTATGCATTTTGAAAAATCAGCGGTAGACTGCCGTTATTCCGAGTAAGAGTATAGTGATTTAATTTGGAAAGCCCAAGCGATTTAAGTATTTTGGAAAATACTCTATAAGCATTCAAAAGAGTCTTAAATCTGACCTGTTTGAAATAGCAGTAATCTAACAGACGCCAAAGGCATCCTCTCACCCTTTCCCCTAGGAGTATTGTATAAGGAGACGGAAGGCCTGAGGGGTTTTCAGTAGGAGAGTCTTGCAATAGCTTAGATCTATATTGCAGAACAGTAGCCCAGTAATATAATTTAATATTGGGGAGAGTCCACCCTCCTCTCTCTCTGGGCAATGAAAGAAATTTGAAAGCCCTTCTTGGTTGTGCATAAGCCCAGATGAACTGGGAAAAATTTGATCAAACATATGCAACATTATGTTGTTAAATTCTAGCGGGATGGTCTGAAAGAAATATACAATTTGGGAAAAGAGGTCATCTTTAAAACATTACATCTCCCCACTATTGTCAAGTGCATGTTGTTAATCCTTTTAAGTGATTTTTTCATGTTGGATGCAAGCGGGGTCAGATTTTCTTTAACAATTACATCCAAATCAGAAACTATATTGAACTCAAGGTATTTAGCCTTTTTGGTTACTCTATCATCATCCCAGCTTATATATTAATTCAGCACAATCTGAGTTTTGGATTTATTAAGAGCATAACCAGAAAACTCCCCAAATTATTGGGCCTCTAGTTCCATATCCCTAATGGCCCTTTCTGGTTCTGGAGTTAAAAAGGCTAGATCATCGGCATGCGCCATAATCTTTGTGTCAAAGCCGAACCTGCTCACCGATACTATCTCAGAATTAGATTCAATTTTCCTAATCAAAGTATCAATAAATAATGCAAACAGCAGTGGTGAGCAGGGGCATCCGTGTCTTTTTCCACGTGTTATCCCTATCTGTCTTGTCAGATGCCCATTGATTCTGGCAGTAGGGCCCTGATATAAAGCCTGTAGTGCCTGTAAAATCCTGGGACGAAAACCAATCCGTCTCAAGACCCCCCAGAGGTATTACCAGGAGACCCGATCAAACGCTTTTTCAGCGTCTAAGAGAATTAATGCGATCGGGTCTCCTGTTACCTTAGCAGCATCGAATAGGGTGATAGTCCGACGGACATGTTCCGTGGTACCCTTTTTCGGTATAAAACCGTGCTGCCAATTCGAAACCAGAGAGTCAATATTTAATGACAGTCTAGGTGCGAGGACTTTACAGAATATCTTGGAGTCGGTATTAAGAAGGGTTATTGGTCTGTAAGAGGACATTTTCAGAGCAGGTTTATCTTTTTTTTGAAATACTACTATTTCTGCCGAAGACCAGGACTGCAGAGGAGATGACCCATTAAAGATTAGAAGAAACTACATTTGTAAATAAGTCTTTTATCTGTTCCGAAAAGATCTTATAAAATTCAACTGGGATATTGTCATCTCCTGTAGCCTTGCCATCAGGAAGGCTTGCTAAGGCAATTGCGATTTCATCTCAGGCTGGGGAGATTTCTAATTGATCGCTACTCTCTCTACTATGCTCCGCTACTGAAGTAGCATCTAAATAGTTATTAATTTCCAATTCTCTGAGCTCTTTAGACTTAGTAATCTCTTCTGTGTATAATGTCTCGTATAAATCTCCGAACGCCTCCTCTATTTTTACAGGATCATTCGTTATCCCCTCCAAATTCGTTTGAATTGAAGAGATTAAATTGGCAGTAGTCTGTTGCCTGGTGGATATGGCCAGTTGATGGCCAATAAGTTCACTGCATTCGTAAAGCCTTTCGCAAGATGAGGCCCATTTTGCTGCTGTTCTTTCTGCTAAAATGGTCCCCATTTTTGCCTTGGTGACCGGACAGCCTGTATTAATTTTTTTTCAGCTTCTAATATTTGCTTGAGTAGAGCATCAGCCCGTGCTTTATTATTTGTGTTCCTTCTAATAGAAAATCTGAACGTCTCCCCCCTTATCCCTGCCTTTGATGTGTCCCAGACAACCATGACTGAGGCTGACCCAGAACTAATCTCTAAGAACTTCTGTATCCATATTTTCATGTGTTCTAGGTAGTCAATATCATACAGGAGAGCTTTTTCAAAAGTCCAATTAGAGCCTTGCCCCCTATTTACCAATCCCTCTAAATAATAATAAGAGGGTTGTGATCTGAAAGAAGTTGAGGAGCAATATTAATAGCGCAATCATGGATCAGAGATGGAGAGACTAGGAAATAGTCCAGCCGCGCAAATGATGTATGGGGAGCTGAGAAAAAGGTATACTCGTCCTGATTAAGTTTTAGCTTAGCCCACACATCTTTTAGACCATGAGTTTGAATCAAATTTAACACAACCTGGAAGACCTTAGGTTTCCTGCCTCTATAATCCTAGGTCCCTTCTGAGTTCCATGCACTAGGCAGATTTAAGTTTAAATTGCCGCACAGTATGATGGGAAGTGGCCAGTGTGCAAGTTCCTCGTTTACTCAGTGAATTACCCCTGGATCATTAACCCCTTCGACACTCATGACGAGCTCAGATCGTCATGATATAGCCCTCTCATACACTCATGACGAGCTGAGCTCGTCATGAACAATGGGATATGAGAAGAAGCAGCACAGCAGGGGAAAACCATTAGCAGCGATGGTGTTAAGGTTGCTTCCATATACAGAGTAGATTGTAAAAAAAAATTTGAGGAACGATAAGAAATGGACCAACCTGCTATCACCCACCGTCCTAGAGAGTCAGCTTTTACCTGGTTAACGGTTAGAGGTAATCTTTTTGAAACCAGGATTCCAACTCCTTTACCCCTGGCTCCTTGCGAGGTTGCACCGATAACCTTATAGTCCAGGGTGTTCAGCAGAGATTTCTGAGCTCCTTCTAAATGCGTCTCCTGAAGGCGGACAATGTCTGTCCCCATTGTTCGTAAGACTTGTGCAGTTTTTAAGTATGGGCGAATTTTGCGAATATGAGGTACGCAAATGTGTGCGAAAGCGTACTCGCGGTCCGCAAAATCTGCGAACTTTTGCGAGATTGTGGATTTTTTTATTTTTGCATGTTCGCTGGATTTTTTTCAGCGCGGCAACCGTGAAGTTACCCATGTGGTCGTACATTGGTGCGGCCATCTTGTTTTCAATGTTTGCGTTGTGTTTTTCCGTTTCCGGGCACTAGTTGCATGCTCGCGTTGTGCATTTCCTACTTACGGGGTGCGATTGCGTGTTCACGTCCGATATTGCGTGCTCGCAGGGGAAATATCGCCAAACTTACCCACATGGTTGCAATGGGCGCGACCATCTTGTTTTTTATTAATTGCTATGGTTCTGGGCATGCTTTTTCTATCCAGCTTTAATCTTTGTAATCCTTTGTTTGTTTGAATTTTTTTGGGGATCTTTTTTACTCATTATCTATCTCTCTATTTTTCTACATCTATATTTTGTGTTTTTTCAACTTTTTATTACTTAATACCTACTTTTTTTTTAGCTCTCTCTTTTCTTTTCTTTACTTTTTTTCCCTATTCTTTCCTATTTTTTCTTTCGTTGACCCAGGACCATGGCAAAGGGAGCCGGCAAGTCGAAGGGGAAGAGTCCCGCACCCCATAGCCGGCTCCCTTGCGGGCAGTTAAGGGGGGAATTGGTAAGTCCTAGGGAGATCTTTAGCGCAGTGGAGGTGGCCACACTGGTCTTCTTTGTACAGCGCCACCTCCCCAAGACCGTCGCGGCATGCGGCAGACCCGGTACCGGGTATGGCCTCCGGGAGCGTCGCCAGCTATGGGGTAAGGTGTGCCGGGCCAATTATCGGGAGTCTGGGGTCCGGCGCACCTACAACCAGGTGACGCACCAGTGGTCCGACATCCTGGACCTCGAACAAGACCTGCTTGACTTGCTTGGCCTTGAGATCCCTGGGCTTGGTGGGTACTAGTAGCTAAATAACTACTTTCTTTTCTTCTGCTCTGTGTTATATTGCAAATATAAGTTTTTTTTCCGAAGAGCAAGAATGCTGCCGATTACATTGCAGGTAAATTATGTTTCAAAAGCTTCTGCGATTGCAGGTGCTTTCCTGCTCAGTCAGTGGTGGTGCATCTATGCTTTCTTGTTTTCAATTTTGTGCTCATTTGGCTTGAGTGATTATGTATGAGTGTACTTTACAGAACTGCGTAATGCTAGAGAGACTAGAGGCTCAAGTCCAGTCCTTCCTTTGTACTCTTGCCACTAAGAAGAGATAGTGGTGGTAGATTGATAGGTTGAGTATATTATGACTTGTTATTTAGTAGGAACTTTTTAGTGGTCTGCAATCATGACGTACAGAGTGCTGCCAGTCCTAGTAGAACCTTTTTGTAGTTGGTTTAGTGAGTATATAACTTTTCAAGTAGATGGTTCGCGAATCCAGCAATACTAATATACTAGTAGACCACATCAGATAGGTCAATAAATTTAGTGCAATTGTTGTTTGTTTCACCGAATTATTTTGTTATGGTTTTTTTGAAATGTTTGATTTTGTTGACAACAATCATCCATGTGTGTGTCTTTCTTTCATGTACATCAGCTCCTCCCAGGGGCAAGAGGACAGAGGTGGCAGTGGCGGCATTGGCGGAGCAGGAAGGCCAGGATCTACTGGCCCCATTAAGTTTTCCCGTTAATATTAATAATTATACTTCCCTAACTTTTACAGCACCTATGTAATCCAAATGTTCATCATAATTCTATTTTTTCCTAAATCGTCTTGATCTTCTTGTAGACTGTTTCTAAATTCATATCCTGCCTCTACTATGACTCTCTGTGCTACTACTATTTAATTAGTCTGCCTGTGTAGCTAGCTAAGCTTGCACAGTTGGCAAAAGGTGTTAAACAAAACTCCTATTCAGCAATAGCTCTAGGCACTGAGAGCAGTCCGCTGGGTTGTCCATAATGTCTATTGAAGTCTTCTTAATGATTATGCTTTGACAATTCCCAACAATCAAATGTCAATGGCCACCTACTGTTGCAGGGACTATTCTGCACATACAGAACTATGGACAAGAAATAGGGCATTGGTGATAATAGGCGCAGTTAGACTTTCCACATACCTCAGTCATAACAGAAGTTAAACCCCCAATCTCTTTACTGACTAGCTAGTGTGTCAGAGTCATTATTTAGCTCCCAAATGCAGCGATGATCCCCAATGATTATACAACCCAGAACATAAGACTACGGAGTCAGAGTCCTGACCTCTCAGAGTCACGGATTCATGCTTGCAAATTGCAAACCCTTTCGCTCACTCACTCATGACCAAAAACCACAGAGTCTATGTAAGTTTAAAGCTTTATTAAAAGTAAAACAACTAGCTCTGTGTGTACTCTGTATATTAAATTTCAATTGTGCAATATATAAAAACATTTATTAAAATCAACTCCATATAAGATAAATGGTGAACTCTTGAAAACTGAACAGTGGCTGATTCTACACATTAATTATGGGAGAACCCTCACCTGGTTGGAACTTAAAGTCTTGGTGGTGATGATGATGACTCCGAGTAACATATTGCTCTTGCTCTTGCTCGTGGAAGGGAAGCTTCCGTCTGTTATGAGAAACATGGTGCGTGTTAAAAAGCAAGCATTCATCAGTTGTGCCAAAAGTGTAGCATGTTATGGCTAAGCATAAATAAAAAACACCCTCCCCTTATGAAAGGGGAATTTTTAGTTCAGACTAGAGAGTCACAAATAATTACATTTGTTTATGTAGAAACATATTTTTTTTAATTCCTAGGCAAAATAGGGAGTGGTGTATATGGCATCTAAAAATAATAAATGTATTTCCTAGGCGTAACACCATCGACACAGCCCACCACCAGTGCCGGGGCCAGCGCCGAGGTGGTCACTCCAGAGGAGGATGCGGTACCAGCAGGAACTGCTGTGGGGGATGCCACGGTAGTGGCGGGCAGTGGTAAGCTATTATATTCCTCACCTATTGAGATTGCAGAGTAGGCCCGCTGCAGGGGTGTATATGTTGTACAGTACAAGTACGCTTTACTGTTAAGAAGACTTACAAATTTAGAACTAAGTTTTTGTCAACCAGGTAGAAGACAGTCACCCAAAGCATTAACGCCGGGAGTTGACGAGTAACCAATGGCCTCCTCTAAATTTGACTTCAACTCAGCTGTGAAAGTTTTATCGAGAAGCCAAGTCAGATCAGAGATGAACTTGATGAATGGGATGAACGAATAGGGAAAGAAGGGTGTAAGGAAGGATGAGCGAGTTAAATTAATGACTGGCAAAGAATGATACGTGTTTTTGAATGCAGGCACAGGTGGCTGGGAATCTGATGCATGGCCGGTTGAAGGCTGAAGCAAGGATGGGTGGAAGGAGAAAGAAAAGAGAACAGCCTGGGTGGGTGAAACGAAAATTGTATGTGTGCGCAATATATCCTTTGGTTCAAATTCAACTGCAAGTCAAGCACGGATGCATGGCTGGCGGTTAACAAAATAAAATATAAAGGGTGTTTTTCGGTGAGAAAAAGTAAGGTTTGTCCAGTTGAGACATTAAGAAGAATGATTGACATTTACTTTGAATGGATTGATGCCTGGATGGTATCTTCCTCATTGATAGCATAGGTGTATGTTGATAGAGTAGACGGTCACTGGATGAAGATTGTTACTTTGAAGAGCATGTAACACCGCACGTCCATGCCAGAGTAGCAAAGCCGAAGAAAGTAGAAGTTGTAATTTTTCAGAATACTCCCTTGACTAATAGTAGTTTGCAAGCACAGCATATATTTTGTATCTATATTGTATAGTTCACATTATCAAGTCAAGTCACAACTTCCTCCGGCGATTACGAGGACCACTCACTACCTCTTTTAATAATTATTTACAACCTTGTTGTTCATGTGTGGCCTATCGGTGTTCACTCAATCAATAAAGCAAAGCACCTAAAGTCATCCCTTATATACGCAAATATCCTGTGAAGGAATAGATGATTATATTATTTCTCTTCTTTAGTTTCCTTTTGTAGTAGTCAGGGGCAGGGAAGGGTAAAAGTTAAATTAATTGAGCAGTAGCCCTAGTAACAGAGTATGGCCAGTGCCACCCGTAATAGAAAAGTAAGAGCTTCACCACCTGCATGTACTGGACTGGTAACAGTAACGCAAGTCTGCGTTATCATGGATTGTGTCTGTTTTTCTTGGGTGCAAGCTGACTGCGCTGGCATTATGCCGGCTTCTACAAGTTTACATACTAATTTTGCTAAACAAGAGAGAAGAAGAAGACTGGTGTACTGTCTGAGTCTAATGTAGTGAGTCCATATAGTGCTAGTAGAATTCCTGAAACTCCCACTAATGTTCGAGCAGAGGCCGACAAAGTGAGAGGTTAGATAGATATATGCCACAAATGTTAAGTACTGTGCTTGCAAGTTGCTAGTGCTACTGTGACACAACTTTCTGTTGAATTATTTTGTGTTAATGTTAAAGAGTATTGGTTACAGTATTTTTTTTTTCTTCATATAGATACTCCTTCTAAACTATCAAGGAAGGAGTTGGCTATCCGGGCCAGGCAACGGAAGCTGGAGGCAATTGTCGTCGAATATCGGTGGCTGGTGGCTCAGGAGGAGGAAGATGACTTGCAGTCAATATCCACAACAGCTGCATCCTCCTCCGCAATATTCCAGCGGTATGGCGCCGTGGTCCGGCAACCACCTGCCGCCGCCGAGCAGCGAAAACAACAGCTGCCCCCCACAGTACCTGCAAGGTTCGTATGCACCGATTGACTCTGCGAGTGGCCTACCTTGAGCAGGAGGTGGCGAGGCAGAGAGCCCTGCTCAAGGACCTCCAGAGAGAGCTGCGTCACCGCCTGGCCACAGGACACCGCCGGTGAAAGTAGAGAGAGAGAGAGACTGTCCCTTGCCCCTTTTTTAAATACTTTTGAGGGGTGGGAATTGGGTATTGGGGTTTTTGGACTTTTGGAGATACTTCATTGACATTGGTTGGGGCTAGGGAGGGGGGTGGGTCGGGTCTTGCGGGATAGTTTATTTTTCCGATTTCAAAAGTTTTTATTGGTTGCTTCAAAGCATATCATATAGAGGTAGAACAATAAAGCAATAAAGCAAATGTCAAACACCACATCAATATTAAATGATATTAATCGTATTAAAGACGGTTTGCTTGCAGAGAAGGGATAAAAACAATAGGTGAAGTGAGGATTTAAATCAACAGAAAGTCAATGTGAGAGTGATGGATTATCATTGCAGAGCAATATAATGAAAAGGTATCATCCAGCAGTTACTGTGGTTGGCAGTGAGCACATGTTGAGGCTGCATACATTGTGTAATGAGTATGCAGCTCCATACAAGTACAGTGGGCAGATAAATAGGCATGCGCGTGGGAGCTGCTGTGTTCAAGGGTGTGACAACTAGAGGCAGCGCGATGGGTGTACAGTTCAAGGAGGTTTATGTGCACTGAAGTAGTTGTCAAGAGTGACCCACATTTGTTTATGGGGAGGGCACCAGGGAGTGTTTTGAAGGGAGATGTTATCAGCACCTCTCAAGTTAGTAATCCAGTTCATCCAACATTTAAAAGAGGCTTTTCTGGTGTCTTTCCAATTGCTAAGAACGGTTTTCACGGCGGCCGTGAGTAGTAGGTCTAAGAGGGCCTTATCGTTGTCTGTGAGGGCAGGATCTCTGTTAAATCCAAACACCAAGGTGGAGAGCTCTTTGGCGGGCGAGATATGGAAGAGTTTGGAAAGGAAGGCGAAAGTTTGATCCCAGAAGGGTACAACACACTCGCAATGTAGTAAGAGGTGTTATAGATCTCCGTGTTTGTCATTGCAGTTCCAGCATGTTGTGTTGTTCCTCATTTCATGTGAGTAGAGGCGCGCTGGGGTCCAAAAAGCTTTGTGGAGAAGCCAAAAGTTTGTCTAGGAGAGTGCAGGGCTTATTTTGCGTCTCATGGTTGATTCCCAGGTTTTGGGCCAATCCAAGTCTGAAATAGGTACAGAGGAGAGAGAAACCCAAAACTGTGTAAGATGTTTGTTAAGAGATGAATGTTGCGGGCGTAGTAACTTGCATATCCTGGAGACCTGGTGACCCAGTTTGTTCAGATTAGCTAGGTATTTCGGAAGGGATGGGGGTTTAGAGGATAGCTTAGCCTTAGATATTGCTGATTTGATACTCAGAAAGTTATAAAACTCCATTGGGGCTAGATCATATTTGATTTGTAAATCCTTGAAAGTGAGGGGATACTGTTCACTGAGGAGCTGGTAAGGGAAGAAGATGCCTTTATTGATCCATGTTTCGTTAAATAGCGGATTCCCTTTGCAGAGCAGCGTACTATTGTACCATAGCGATTCCCATTGCGAATGTCTCATTCTATGACCTAGGGTCTTATCAATTTTAAATAGTGCTGCTTTTGTATTCTGAAAGATGGGTTTCGAGCGGGTTTTGAAGAGATCTTTCTCTATTGCTAGCAACACCGGAACATAATCAAGAGGGGGAGATATCCAGTGTGAGCCTTGCTTAGCAAGAAAGGCAGTCTGATATGATTAAAAGTCTGCTAAATTAATCCCACCCAGGGATCTATCAAGGCAGAGCTTGTTCAGACTAAATCTTGCCCTCTTGCCTTTCCACAGGAATTTGTTCAGTGGGGCATCTAGTTTGTGGTGAAAGTCCTGGGACAGGATGAGAGGGAGCATAGTAATAAGATGATTCACTAGGGGGAGATCATAATTTTTATGGTCTCGATCCTTCCCCACCAGGTAATAGAGCGGTGGGGATCAGCCGTCGAGTTGTGATTTAATTTTTTCTAATGTAAGGGACTCGTTACGTTGAAGTGTTTCTAGGAGGGTGCTTGCAAATTCGATACCTAGGTACTTAATGGGACCGGTCTGCCATGATAGACCCGAGTTACCTAGCATGTCCTTGGTGCCATGGATGTTTAGGGGTTTAACCTCTGATTTAGCCCTATTACATTTATAACCAGAGAGTGCCGAATATTCCTCTATCGTGGACATGAGTGCCGTGATTGATGCTTCAGGGTATTCTGTGACCACCAGAATATTGTCTGCATAAGCTGCCAGTTTCACCTGTGTGTCCCCGAAGAGCACTCCTGTAATGGCTTCATTTCATTTAATATCAGTTATGAGTGGTTCGAGAGCCAGGAGAAATAATGCTGGCGAGAGGGGGCATCCCTGTCTTGTACCCTGCTCTAGTCTAAACAAGTCTGACAGTGCGCCATTTATGGAGATCCTGGCGGATGGGGTAGAGTACATGGCCATAACCATGTCGATATAGGAATCACCCAGATTGAAGGCTGTAATGCAGTGTCTTAAAAAGGACCAAGACACCCTATCAAACGCTTTTTTCCCGCCCAGGGTGATGGCAACAGTTGAGATGGGGGTAATTTTGTTTTTTTCTAGAATATGGCAGAGAAGTCTCGTATTGTCGTTGGACATACGATATTTAAGAAAGCCAACCTGGGAGTTGCTGATCAGTTTAGGGAGGATGTTATTGAGACTGTTGGCCAACATTTTTGAGTAGATTTTGCAGTCCAGATTCATAAGCGAAATGGGGCAGTAGTTTTTTGTACGGAGCGGGTCTTTGCCATCTTTCGGGATAACAATGATGGTGGCTTCGCCCATTGAGTCGAGACGCTCCGTGTGGAGGCGAATTAGTTGAATAATTTTAGTAGGATGGGGTTAAGCGAAGTGTCAAACGCTTTGTAGAAGCTTGCCGAGAAGCCGTTAGGAGCTGGGGCTTTGCCACACTTGAGGGATTTGATAGAGGTAGAAATTTCTTTGGCTGTGAAGGACGATCCCAGGGAAGAGCACTCCTCTTCAGAGAGTTTATGGAGGTTTAGAGTATCTAATTATTTAGTACAGGCTTCCGGGTCACATACTAGCTTGTTTCTGTAGAGGTCTTCGTAAAAGGCCTGAAAGGAGGCCAAAATGCTGTCGTGTTTGGTGTGAATATTGTTGGTGGAGTCCCTAATCGCTGGAATGGCAAATTGTTTTTGTCTATGTTTGAGATATGAGGCGAGTAGTTTCCCAACTTTATTACCCTCGCATAGCTTCAGTGCTTTAAATTTATTTATCCAAACCCCAGCGCGTCTGCTCACAATCGTTTTATATTCATATTTCTTATTAGTGAGTTGCTCTAGGAGATGGCTACTATTTAAGTTAGCTGAGTGGGCGGTTTCTAGAGCCTTAATGTCGCTTTCGAGTGTGACGAGTTCTGCGTTTAGTTTTTTGTAAGTGCACGCCCTGATGCCTATGATGACGCCCCTAATTCTGGCCAGAGAGCGTCCCAAACTAAGCTGTGTTTTTATCTGGGGAGTCATTTAGTGTGATGTATTCCCTGATCGCTGCCTCAATCTGTCGTTTATTCTCAGGGTCGGACAGAATTTCTTTGTTAAAATGCCAGCGCTTGGGGGGAAGTATGGAGCAGGAGCTAGCGAGTTTAGTGCTAATGCAGGAGTGGTCAAAAACTAGTTTGGGTGCAATGTCTGTTTCATCTATAAGGTGAGTGAAGGGGCTGGAAATTAGGATATAGTTGATTCTGGAATAAGAGTTGTGCGGCGCAGAGTAAAAGGTGTAGTCCCTCCCATTGGGGTTTTGGAGGCGCCAGGAGTCCTTGAGGTGAAATTTGGAGCAAATGCGTTTGAGCTCCTCATGGGAACGGGATGGTTGAAAAGTGCATTTGGACTGTCTGTCTATAAGGGGATCTAGCGGTAGGGTGAAGTCACCCCCAACAATTAAGAGTTCATCTTGTGGTATGGACCCCATAGAGGTTGCGACAAAGTCCCAGAAATCTGGGTCAGCAGAGTTGGGACCGTATATGTTCACTAGATGTATGGGATCTTCCCCTCTCAGCAAATGTGTAATTACTAATCTGCCCTCTGCATCATGAGTATGTGAGGTGACTGAGATGTTTGATTTTCTTGAGATTAGAGTGATCATCCCTCTTTTCTTGTGGATGGCCAAGGAGCATAGAGTGTGCGAGGCCCAGTTGAGGTTTAAAAAGCTCAGATCTTCCTCTGATAATTTGGTTTCTTGGAGTAAGATGACATCTCCTTTAGACTTCAGTAGGTAGTCAAAGACCTTCCTTCATTTCACAGGATGGTTGAGGCCATTGACGTTAAGGGAAACAATATTGACATTGTCAACTGAAGACCTGTTCTGGGCTTCTAAACGGATTTGTTTGCCAGAAGGGTGGGTGACCAGTTGCTAACTGTGAACCTGATTAAGCCTGATTAAGCAAGTAGAGGGAAAGGGCCTACCTGAGAATTGTACCCCTTGTGAGGAGGCCGATCTAGTTATATGAAGTCTGAGATGGAGCCTATGCAACAAGCGTGGCACACGAGGAACCAAATGGTGAATGGTGATGTCTGCAAAGAGTAAGGAGCCGCAACAAAATAAAAGGGGATGAAAAATAAACAGAAGTAAAACAACCATTGAATTAAGTACCCACAGGCCCACAACCCACCCACCCACAACCCTCCCACCCCCCTCCCCTTCCAAATGATTGAACTTAGGAGCTGCGACGGCAGTACCGTCTAAGGCAGCACAGAGGAGACAGATTACATAGCAAAACTTCAGGAGGAATCTGAAAAAATGCAGCAAATAAGTACAGTGAATTTGAATAATTTCAGTGACTGAATAAGTCCAGTGTACCAGCTCTGAGTCAGTGATAAAAGGATTAAGCGATATACTGACATTCACTCAGGAATCTGTATGGTAGTTCCAAACATCTTTAAAGGTGGAACATATGTGAGGGAGAACAACATCGAGCCAATCGACCAAAGGGCAAACTTAAGCAGAATTTGGTCTATGAATTAGCATATTGTGAATCCTACCAGGACACAGAGGATAAAACACACATCGGGAAGTAAAATCATTGATCAAGAAAACCAAGAGAGGGCCTATGGTTGGCTCCTGCAATGGTAAATAATATTGTAAACAGGTATTAGCAATTTGCAAAACTGGTAACATTACCAATAAACAGAACATTCAACAGATCAGGCGACAGAGTAGAGCTGGGTCACCATTTTCCCTTACTCGAAGATACCCAGGTCATGACCAAGTGATATCATAAACAAGTATTAACAGTACCCAACACTAACAGCAGTACCAGTACCAGTTAGTCAAGCGACAGAGGAGTACTGGATTTCTGTTTTCCTCTTGTTAGAGGAACCGCTGGACAGGTCCATACTTTGTGAGGGAGAGATTTCTAGATGACTTGTGAGCTCTTGAGGAGAAGAGTAGATGCGAGGTCTGCCATTCTCGATGATTTTGAATTTCGAAGGTCCTGCAAAAGAGAATTCAATACCTATCCCCTTCAGTTTGTCTCTCAGGAGAAGGAAGCCTTTCCTCGTTTTAACCATATCCTTGGAGTAGTCTTGGGTGAAAATGATGCGCTGGCCTTCCCATTTGACCTGGTGGTTCTTCCTGGCGAATTGCAGAATGGCTTCCACATGCTAATATCTTAGAGGCTTGCAGATCAAGGGGCGGGGACCTTTACTCCCTTTGGTATTGAATGTAGGGCTTCTATGAGCTCCATCGAGTTCTAGGCCATGTTGGAAGGTGATCCCCGCGACCATTGGAATCCATGCTTCGAGAAAGGCAACACAAGAGCCTGCATCCTTCTCAGAGTTCTCTGGAACGCCAAAGATGCGTATATTCCCCCTCCTGTTGCAGTCCTCCAATTCGGCGTTTTGTTTCATAGGGAGCTTAGTAGTGGTTTGGAGATGATTTATGATCTTGGAGGATTGGGATGTTCTATCTTCCACGTCGCTTATGCGCTGTTCCGCTTCATTGATGCTCTTGTTCATGGAGATCATATCTGCATGGATCACCATTAGTTCTAGTTGCATAGTGTCTGTGTTACTTTTGGTCGACTTAGCTAGGTCATGGACTTCTGCAAGCTTTTCAATATCTTTTCCATGGTGCTTGTCAGGACTCTGATGGAGAGGGCTATGGACGCACCTTCTTGTTGTTTGTTCTTCTCTACCTATCCGCCATGATGGAGTAAGAAGAGACGTTGTGCAAAGTAGTTGAACTTCCCTATGCTGGTATGGTATGCTAGGGTAGTCTTGGTAGGCTTGCCTTGGTAGGGTTGGGAGGCACCACTGGGTTGTGAAGAATAAAAGTAGAGAGACACCGGTAAGGGCCTCGTGATGAGTAAACCCCTTGGATGGAACACAGCTGGACAAGGCTTTGTCAATTAGCTGTAATGTAAGAGCAAGAGACGGGCGGCTGTTAGGCAGGTAAAACATGTTTTAAGCAGACACTGTATTTATTTTCTACTTAAACATAGCATATGCGTTTTTACTCATTTGTGGGGGAGGCAGGGAGGGATAACTGTAGGTTTGTTTTCCTGAAACTTAACTGGCTGCTTGATTCAAATTGTCTAATTAATCGCCCAAATTTGTACAAAAGTGCTACTGACAGAGTTAGTGAATTCAATTGTCCTACTACTTTACTAGTACTACCACCAGTCTCTCCTCTCCAACTACTCCATTATTCTTCCTCCCCCAAAATGCTTATACCTGTGATTCGTGTTTGAGAATAGGGCTAGGCACAGGGCTGGCTGCATGGCAAATGGCGATTAGGGTTGGCTATGGAATCCGGTACGGATGAAATGGCATCGTTGTGGTGGTAGTAGTAGTGGTACACACTGGCAGTAGCAGCATATGAAAAAAAAAGAAATGAGACATTGAGTGGCCTGAGGAGCATTAGAACAGCACAATAGTACATATTACAGTACACAAGAACAGTGCCATAAATTGTAGCCAAAGCAATGCTAAAGTATTCAATCAAAAGTTAACTACTAGTTGCGTGGATTATGGCTACTACAAGTACTAGTATGGAAGGACACAGCAGCGTAAGCTTTCGTCACATGTAGGAGGATGTTATTGTTGATGAATCCACTCAATGGCGGACATGAAATTCTGAATTGATTTGCAAATACTCATGGGTGTGTGTCAAGCAGAATAAGAATATATCCTCGGATTCCTTGACCTGCCTTGAAATTGATTTTCTGTTGCTTTTGACCTTATCCTCCCCAGCAAGCGTGTGGAATTATTGGTGTCATTTAGTCACACCTCAATGAAAACCACACAGCCCAGGGGAAGAGGGTTAGGGTTTGAAAAATGGATGGGTATGGGGTTTTTTGGGAAAGTTTTTTTGGAGAGGGAAAAAAAACAGCATGGACAGACAACAAATGAAGGAAAACAAATCTTTGGATACGAACATATCCATAAATCATTTAGGGACATAAAGGAAGTGCATGCATGAAGTTGTTTGCTAAATAGATGGTTAGGTTACTGAAAAGTAGTACTTATACTACAACTTACTAACTAGTACTAAACAATTAGACAGTACAGGGCTGCAGTAATTACACAATTTCACTTGCCTATCTGCCCTCAGAGAGAATAAACACTTACTAGTACATTACATTAGTTTTAAAAATAGCAAAGAAACTTATCAAATAGCTGTAGGGATGAATTTGAAGCAGATAGCAAACACACAGAGTCGCACTCATAGAAGTTCACACCAATAACATTATTTAAAAGATAAGGACAAGTGAAGTGGATACAGTAACTGTATGTTGTAGTTGTCCTGGTCAAATTGGGAAGTTGCATGCATCCAGCCATTCCTCTTATTCGCGGTACTCCTCCATTCCATCAGGCGCTCCGTCGATCAATCTTGGTGACCACACTGTCCACTGCCTGCCTGGCGGATGCAGAATTGCGGATTGCTAAGGTAAGCCTGAGTCAATGTTTTCCCATCGCACAGGGTAAGTGATGGCCTGTAATTGTCGATGGAAAAACAGAAACGGATATTAAAACACACCGGAGAAAAAATATAAGGTACGGTGTGTAGTGCAAAAATAACACTTTCACTTTCAGAGGCAACAGTATTACATACATGCATCATTTCTAAAGTGCCTACTCTGGGTCTCTGTTTCCAGGATAATAGTTAGCACACAGCAGGCCAGGTCCATACAGACGGTCAAGGCAGGCACCACTGAGTGAACCAACCTTCATGTAGCATACCTCTTTGACAGAGACAGACAAGGGAGATCTAATTTTATACAGCAAGCCACATAGCCGCAATTTTACATGAACCGCTGTCTGGAGTCTGGCATAACACTACACTGGATCGACCACTCCATACCATGACTAGACAGACATGTAGTTCTGCTGTGGTTGTTGTGGACTTGTTGACCTGTTTGCCACTCACGAAATGGCCATAGTTCTTACGTAAATTGACAATGAAGATCGATCCATCCCAATGAGTGACTGTGAAGATATTATGTAATTTTGGTCATCATGACTCATCATCATCATGGTGTTGGCAAACTCAATGTTGTTCATGCAGTCACAGTCTAATCTACACACAGTGAGTCCAAGGACATTTTCCATATAAAAAAATGCAACGCAGTGGCCCCCGCAGTAGAAGTACAATTTGCATTAAACAAGGTAAACAGAGTAGACTTGAGTTACATTTAGTGTGTAAAACATTGAATATTAACAGAACACATAGGATTCTTTTCATGCACAACAAAGAAACAGCAATTGCTTTCATCAGAGCCAGACAGCCAGTGTTGTCCACTGCATGCCAACTCATCATTCATTACCTGTTACACTTTTTGTCAGCATCCTATTCTTAAGTGAAGGGCCACAGGGCAGCCTCTCGTGTTAATTTCAGAAATAACAGTCAGCATAGTCAGTCATTCCAGTCCAACTTCTTTTGAGGGGACTCGTCTACGAAGCAACAGTTTCTCGATTCTGCGTAATACGGCCATCTGCCTTGAGGGAAATGGATAGGGGGAGTCTGGAGGAGGAGGATAGAGGATCATGACTGAGTTGTGAACTTGTGAACTTCAGGAATGCAGACAGCGGCACCTTCAATATGGAAATAAGACGAAGACAGTGATGCTGATGGATTTGTTGTGATTAGAGTTTTGTTGTGCTAAAAGTTGCAAAACAAAGAAAGACACACAGAAATAAAAGTGAATAAGGACGGGAAAAAAAGTAAGTATTTCAAGCCTAGGTGTCATAGAAGCAGAACTCGTCCTCAAACTCTGTGAATTGAAACGGGAGTAGGTCAGCTAACAGAGAAGAACCTCCGTCACCTAAGCCGGTGTCCTCTTCTTCCTGAGTGGATTCATGTATTTTGTAATCTGGTGGTATGAAGTGCTGATTCATCTTGATCATTGTTAACCTCTCCACATTTTTGGGCAATAGGCGGGTCCTTTTGGAAGTTACAATGGCACCAGCAGCACTGAAAACATGTTCAGAAGACACGATTGCGAGTCGGCCAGACAAATATTTATAGCCAGCTTGGTGATCAGTGGCCATTGAGGCATTTTCCCATGCCAATACACCAATGGGTTCTGATCAAAAAAGACCTCTGTTGGGTCATCCAGAAAGGCCTGCACCATCCACTCAAGGTCCTCCAGGGGGGCTCCAGTTTGCGTACCATCTGTTGCCTTTGCATCAACACTGGAATGAGCAAACCCTTGAAGAGTTATCCAATCTGCTTCAGACAATATTATTATGGCTGGGCCTGGTGCCGGTGATGACGATACAGTTGCTGGTGTCGGTAAAGGCTCTGAGGGAAATTGACTGCCTTCGGCCACAGAAGTGGACCTTGACGCCGGATGGCCTGCTGCTTCAGTAGTACTTGTGGTGGTTCCTTCAATTTCCTGCCGCTCTTTTTCAAACCGAGTGGCTGACAGAGCTAGCCAATGTTTGCACTTGGAAACATCTGCTTCAGAAAAAGGATTGAATATATTGCTAGCCCCTGCCTTTTTGTGCCGTGGACCCAGAATAGTGGCATAAATGTAATGTTGATCTGAATGTATTGCTTTAAGCCTTGCATTGTCAATTAGGCGGCTTAAAAAGCTCACTTCCAACAGATATGCATCTTGTTTTTCAGAATCAACTCGGAACGTTGAAGACACCGCCTTCAGTTGTTCATCAGCAGCAGAATACACCACTTCAACTTCTTCTTCGTCATCATCCATAACTGAAAGCCTTGCGGGAACCTTCCTTTTACCTAGCATTGTCGGCTCATGGCGTGCCTCCCTCTCAGACTGAATTGGTGGGTGCCAATCAAGATCTAGATAATCAGGAGGAAGGGGGCTTGAAGAAGAAGTTGTACTATCCCTCCTTGAACTTTTCCTTGCTGGGGATCTGGAAGACAATGGATCATCAGGAGTCGCTTGCTCTGTTGATACCTCCGCATGAATCTCGATTTCCTGTTGTGCCCCTACTTCTGGAGAAACAAGTATTGGGGGAGCTGTGCCTCTCCTTGGGCCTCTCCTTGTGCCTCTCCATGCGCCTCTCCATGCGCCTCTCCATGTGCCTCTCCATGCGCCTCTCCATGCGCCTCCCCATGCTCCTCTCCATGCTCCTCTCCATGCGCCTCTACATGCACATCTACATGTGCTTCTCCTTGCGCCTCTCATTGCACCTGTGGTTGTCGTTACGGCTGTAGTTGAACACTCATCCGATGAGTTACACCCTGCATTGAATGGATGCTACTTTGCGATGAGTCAATGCCAATATCACTGGTCGATGGTGAAAGAGCAATTAAAGTGGCTGCCTCTGCGGCACTCATGGGCTTCGGCCTAACTTGGCGTGGTGGCACTGAGACCAATGAAGCGGAGCTGCTGCTCCCAGCTTGGTCCCCGGCGGACACCGCTCCTGCAGCCGTAATTTTTTTGTTCCCAAAAAAAGGTCTGTCGGCCGGCACACCAGTCTCCTTGGTAAGTGGCGCCACTTGCTTCTTCTGCTCATTCTTACTGGCAGTGGCACTGGCATCTTTCTTGGTAGAGGAGCTACGACCGCCTTGCTTTGGGCACATCTTCAGATGTCAAGAACAGCAAGATGCTGTTGCACGAGTTGCAGAGTTGTGTCGGGCAACCACACGTGACGTCAAGTGAAGTTGTGCACACACCGCAGCAGGACTTCTTCCTGGCACTACAACAAGTGATGATGATGAGGATGTTTCCTCGTTCTCTGTCTTTGTGCACCTAAAAGCAAAGAAGCTAGAGGAACATCAGTTAAATAAATGTTTCATATGTCATGCTTCAATTAATACTATGATTCAGAAAAGGGAGTGGTGATGAACAGAGTGTCTGAATTAAGCAGACCACTCTTACCCAGTCCAAAGATCAGGGCTTGATCCATCACCGTTTGTTAGCTCACTGCACCATCCCAGCTCAGAACTTGGCTATATGCAAATTAGTCTGACCCTGGCCCAGTGCATCATGGGAACAGGGCAGACCAAACTTTCAAGCCAATTCTTATACTGGGAAGGAAACAAGGTACCGGGGACCGGTTTCTGGCATTTCAGCCGTCTTCGGCCCGGCTTGCTTGAATCCTGATGGTGCAATGAGCTAGGGACTCACATCTGAGTATACCCTTCCACGCTTATGGTGGACAAAAATGATTCAATTAATACTATGCAACTAGGCATTTATTATTATTAACACATTACACCCGAAAACGGAAAGACCCAAAATAAAAATTGCAATTCTAATCAAAAAAGTATGTTTAAATTAATAGAAAAGAGACCACACAGAGAGAGTTGTTTCATGCACCCATTCATAACCCTGGCCTCTTGGCCCGCAAGCTTGCGGGCCTATGGCAAAAACTGCCTGGACTCAATATGCCCCCCCCCAACCATATGGCCAGGCCCTGGACCAGGCCCCAACAAGACCAAAAAAATCAAAATACACACAAAAATCACCATAATCCAATGGCATCCATGCCCTAAATAATGTTTAAATTCAAGAGACCCCACACAAAGACATGGCCCATGCACCACAAAGTCCCCCCGGGCATAATGGATGAAAGCAAGGCAGACTGGATGCAGGCCTATGGCACAAAGCACACTGCCTGGCTTCAAAATGGCCCCTAGACCCCCACCCACATGGCCAGGCCCTAAATCAGGCCTCAAAATGGCCCCCACCCACATGGCCAGGCACCAACAACACCCAAAAAATCAAAATACACACAAAAATCACCCCAATCCAATGCTATCCATGCCCTAAATGATGTTTAAATTCAAGAGACCCCACATAAAGGCATGGCCCATTCACCACTGAGTACCCCTGGCCATAATGGATAAAAGCAAGGCAGACTGGGTGCAGGCCTGTGGCACAAAGCACACTGCCTGACTTCAAAATGGCACCTAGACCCCCACCCACATAGCCAGGCCTCAGAATGGCCCCACCCACATGGCCAGGCACTGGACCAGGCCCCAACAACAACCAAAAAATCGAAATACACACAAATATCACCCCAATCCAATGGCATCCATGACCTAAATGATGTTTAAATTCAAGAGACCCCACAGAAAGGCTTGGTCCATGCACCACTGACTACCCCTGGGCATAATGGATGAAAGCAAGGCAGACTGGGTGCAGGCCTATGGCAAAAAGCACACTGCCTCGCTTCAAAATGGCCCCTAGACCACACCCTCATGGCCAGGCCCTGGACCAGGCCTCAAAATGGCCCCTACCCACATGGCCAGGCCCTGGACCAGGCCCCAAAAACACCCCAAAAATTGAAATACACACAAAAACCACCTCAATCCAATGCCATCCATGCCCTAAATGATGTTAAAGGGACCCCACAGAAAGACTTGGTCCATGCATGCACCACTGACTACCCCTGGGCATAATGGATGAAAGCAAAGCAGACTGGGTGCAGGCCTATGGCACAAAGCACACTGCCTGGCTTCAGAATGGCCCCTAGACCCCCACCCATATGGCTAGGCCCTGGACCAGTCCTCAAAATGGCCCCTCCCACATGGTCAGGCACTGGACCAGGCCACAACAACACCCAACAAAATCGAAATACACACAAAAATCACCTCAATCCAATGCCATCAATGCCCTAAATGATCTTTAAATTCAAGTGAACCCACAGAAAGACTTGGTCCATGATTGCACCACTGACTACCCATGGGCATAATGGATGAAAGCAAGGCAGACTGGGTGCAGGCCTATGGCAAAAAGCACACTGCCTGGCTTTAAAATGACCCCTAGACCCCCACCCACATGGCCAGGCCCTAGAGCAGGCCTCAAAATGGCCCCCACCCACATGCCCAGGCCCCGGACCAGGCACCAACAACACCCAAAAAATCGAAAAACACACAAAAATCACCCCAATCTAATGCCATCCATGCCCTAAATGATGTTTAAATTCAAGAAATCCCACAGAAAGACTTGGCCCATGCACCCCTGACTACCCCAAGGCCTACTGACTAGTGTGGCTTTAACCCGCAAAAACTTCCACATAGATATAACAGGAAGCTATTCAATTCGATGCCGTCATGACTTCAATGATATTTAAGTTCAACAAAACTCACAGAAACAGTTGTATCATGCACCCATGACTAACCCTAGGCCTACTGGATACTGTGGCTACCCACAGTATATTTTTTTTAAAGTTGTGAAAAAGTTTATAATTGTAGTTGCAGCAACTGCGATGCCCCAAACAAACAACACCAACTTATTTGTAAAATCTCAACTCCAAAAGTGATCCAAACAAAAAGTCCTCTAATACAAATATCCAGCAGCAACCACAAAGAGTAATCCTTCCAGCTCTAGATCCAAATGAAAAGTGACTAGGACATAGACAACGCACTGGGAGGAGCCTGCTCGAGAGGAACAGGAAGTTGAAGACTCTGGGGCACTTCTTTCCTCCCAACCTCCCAAAAATGCACTACTTGCACAAAAAGGTGCAGCCAAATGTCAATCTGAGAAGTTATTCTGATCCAAATCATTTTCAGAAGGTTTATGCTGCCCGCGATAGATTTCTTGTGCAGAATTGCAATTTTTGCGATTTCAGGAAAGCGAGCTGTTCAAATCTCCCACCGGATGTCAGCTGCCTGTTGCATCTACGTATTCTCTATTGTTTACTCTCGCGTTTTTTTTTTACGTGGGCCCTAATGATGTATTTGCGTTCTGAAAATCTCACATTGCAAGATGGCGGGACTCCATGACGTACTCGCGGTCGAATAGTCTCGCGCGATCATGCCATGACGTACTCGCCGTCAAAAAGTCTCGCGCGATCACGCAGCGCACACAAACCAGGAGGAAAACAATTTGGCGAACTCAGAATCATGGTAAGTCAACGCCGCATGCGTGAGTTTGTATTTTTGAAGCGCGACCAAGCAAAAAAAATCCGCCAACTCGCGAATGGCGAATTCTTTGACAATTTTGCGCGATTCGCACACGCAAAATTGCCAAAATTTCACAAAATTCACGTGCTGAACGGATTTTCAGCCCATGCTTAGCAGTTTTGCACTTTTCGTGGGGTCATTTAGACCACAAATATTGAGAGAGACGATTCTAAGTTTGTTCAACATATTAATTGTTAAAAATTAAATACATTAACCTAATAACTTCATCAGCAGAAATATTCCTTTTACCAGCAGATAAGCTAATAATGCTGTTAAATAGAATTTTCCCCCCCTGAAGTTTTTTAGAGGCCCCCTTAGCGGCCAGGCTAGCAGATCTTGCTTCATCCCAGATTGTTTAATGGACTCCAGAATGGTAACCAGAAAAGGCTCGGCCGGGCTCCCAGTGATTGTGTTTGGGCTCTCTTCGGGCAGCAGATTGGGGGAATACCCCGTGGGCAATGACATGTGAGAGTCTGAATAATCCCATTTCAGATGAGTCCGTCTTCTGCTTCTGGTTTTCTTTTTTTGTGGAGAGGTCTTGGATGTTGGATCAGATTCTCTGTCCTCCTGTTTGCTGTTCTCAGAAGAGCTGATCAGGGCATCTTCATTCTCCGTACCGGACAAAGACCCGTCTGAGATTGAATAGAAATTTTCGGTAGCTAGATCTGGAGACTGCAGATCTGTTAGGCCAGGGCAAGCACTCTCCTTAAGTGAATCACTATCCTGGGTTTCAATATACTGCTGGGAAGGTTTTACAGTGCTGGTAACAGTATCTGGAGTGACGGGGGTGCTGCATAGTGTCTCTGTACCACTTTTTAATACCTCGGGAGCTTGCACGGGTGTTAGCAGACTCTCCCCCGTCCCCTCCTTCCGGGATTATTTGAGTCATTGGCAGAGAAATTAGGTGAGGCAGCCTGCGAAGTTAGCAGAGTTTGTGGCGTAGGATCCAACTCCTCGATCCCCCTAGCCATCAGACAAGCCCCATCTGGATTGACTTCCCCCCTCCCATCAGGTATGCTAGAGTCTGAGAGAGTTTGGGGGGGCATAGTTATAGCATGGACATTTTTGGTAATGGCGGGTGAGATCACAGAACCTGCCACCGAACTGTTTTTTAATATACTATGTCCTACTGTCTTCCCAGCATTCTTTTTAGTATTCCCCTCAGCCCGTTTTCCTTAAGGGGGGTCCATCTTTTCAGGCAGTGTCTCAACAGGTCTCTCTGCATTATCTCTTTCTACAGCATTTTGATTCAGGGCCATTTTCAATTTGGTGTTTTTCTGCTCCTGCATTGTCATATTGGGCTTCCTCCTACAATGGCGTGTTGAAAACGATATTACACTCCCCAGGCGCCTTCCAAGCAAACTGGATGGAGCCCGGTTTGCTACAGTAGCCGTTGTGCTTTTTTTGATCGTGATGTTGGAGTTCTGGACTTTTTGGTTCCGTCCAGAGGTGTCAGGGTACAACACCCGAAGACCCCGGAGTTCCACCTGCCTTGGTGCACAAATGAACAGAAACACGGGCTTCTCGATGGTGGCGTCAAAGACCAAAGGTTTATTACTGCAGGGACACAGAAGTCACAGAATCTACACACGGGCAGAATCTAGGAGACTGTTCCATTTGTACAAAGTGGGTTGCTCCTTATATACTAAAAATTGTGCTCTAGGCAAATATTTCACATGTCGGTACATTCCCAAACCTTTGTGTCTCTAAACAATAAATATTTGACGTTACACAGGAACTGTCGATAATATCTGATACCAAACATCACGAAGAGGGGTTCCCACCAGTCCATCACAATCCCTTGTCAATATTGCATTCAAGACCCGGACCGCCTCATCGTAAAGTTCGTTACCTCCCCCTAATAAAGGCCCAGAAGGAAAGGAGCAGAGCCAGGTGCAGAAGATAGAAAAGCGGGATAAGAGATGTTTGTGGGTTGTAAATGGGCAAGGCTACCGGCTTCGGCCGCCTAATCATGATCAGGTACAATGGACAGGAAAACCAGTTCAGGTGGGCTGGCCTCGGGCAGAGGAGGCAGCCTTTGTCGAGTCATGCAGCTTCAGCGTGATCTGGTTTAAGGTGCACGTGTCATGTAAGAGGTGAATCTCCGGCTAAGGCTACGTGTCCTTAATCAAAGTGAAGTGAATGAAATGATCAGAGGCTATTGCATATGTGAGGGCAAGGAACCACAAAATGGCGGCCATGATCTAAGATGGATGCCGTGTGTATATCAGAAATGTGTCAGTGGAAGGAGTGCTCTTGCTCGTAGCGTAGCGAAAACACTAGGATATACTAAATGGATCATTTGCGGTTCGCTGATACTAATTTTATGTATTTCCGACAAACTTAAAAACACGGGTTCAAGTCGTCACGGAACCGTCACGGAACCTCAGACCCTCCTTTTGCCCTTACATAGGCAATTACTCAATCTATGTCTGAATCTAGTTCTATGCTCATCAGGTCAGTGACATGCTGTTGTATCATCATCCTTTCTCGTGTCTTTTCTCCAAATGCAGGTGGTTTCCTAAAACAGGTTGTAGCACAAAGACTACACAGAGCAGGACCACACTGGATAATCAGACAACATGAGAATAGGAATACTAAGATGACACCAATGACCATTAGAACCTTCCATCCCCACGCTGAGATCAGAGTCCAAACCCACTCCATAAAGGACCAGTTTCCCTCATCTACATGTATGGAGTCCGAAATCTTGTGCAACTTAGAGATCGCCTCGTAAACTGTTGGAGCATTATTAGGAATAAAGACACAGCAGCTCGATTGGATCATTCTGCATACCCCACCTCGATCTGCAAGTATAACATCTAGAACCATACGGTTCTGCAATGTCATGAGCCTATCCGCCTGAAGCTCAGCTGTCAGATTGCTAAGGGCACCAGCAGTTTCGGTAATAGTAGATTCAACTACCCGTGTTAGCTGACGTATGTTTCTACTATTGGCCATAGGCCCCCAAAACGGAAGGAAGCCTTTGAAGAAGTCTCCAGCTTCCTGACCAGCTGTATCTTCCTTGCTGAAGACACCTCTCGCTACTCTTGTTCTGTGGTAATCAGGTGAAGCAGTGTATGTCGGAGGCAATAATCGAGCAATATAACATGATCCTGAGAAGTCGGCAGGCAACCATGTATAAGCTCTGTCTCGACAAATGAAATAGGTACCCCTAGCAGTAAGAAAGGCAGGGGAAGAGTTAGCCGGAAACACATAAGTCTCTACGCACTCACTCCTCCCTAGCTGAGCTCTCGGATTTCTCCCATTACCTTGCAAACAGACCTGACCTCGGTGAGGTACGACCCAGATTGGAGTTGAGCTTTTACGCTTGCTTTCTCCTAAACTAAGGCGATACTCTGAAGTATTCCAACTTAAATATACTCGCAATTCGTCTCTAGGGTATGATGGAGTATTATTGACGTCTTTGACCATGTCAATAATTCCCTGGACTAAAGCTTTGTTGGCAGAGTTATATTTAGTGGAACGTGGTGGACGTGGAGGATAGGTCTCAAGAGCATAAGCAAAGATGGTTTGAAGGGCCTGAAATGATCCATTGTAGCTGAAAGGCAAAACCAGATAGGGAATACCTTTATCCATAGTGTGGGGTATCAAGCCACATACCCAGCAGTCTGTAGTGTTAACTACCAGTTGGTGTTGGTGCAAGAGCTGTACAAAAGTATTATTAATGAATTCTGAGCGTCGAGCTTGCTCATGTTCCGGAAACGAGTGAAAAGAGTGTATAGAAGAAACAGTAGAAATAGCAGGATCAAGGGGAGGTACTGTAGATACTGGCACAAAAATCAAATTTATGCTAAAGACAATTCCACCCACCAGTGTTGCTAAAACAATCAAAAATGTAATGGCACATTGCATCAAGAAACATTTGCTATGAAGAATTCTATTTAGTCTGTTTCTGCGAACGTAAATCACATTCTCTCGTTGCAGCGCAGGAAGTTCCATCTTCTACAATCCGCTCGCGACCACTGATGATGTGTACGTAGATGAAAATGCCTCTGTCAGCCCTGGGAGTTCCCAGTACTAACAGAAAGATCGACCTTGTGTCAGACCCCTGCAAATTCAAACTAGGCACACAGCCACGACCCTACGGCTACCCAGACGGCAAGGCAATTTTAAAAACAATAAACAATAACAAACTTCCTGGCTGAAGGCAAAAGTTCAAAATATATATATATATATCAAAATCACAGTATGCAGTTGCCTGCTTTATTAGTCCTTTTTATGGCTTCTAAGGTTGTATTTCTGCTTCGCTGGTACTGTCTGATCGGAAAATAGTGTATCACTAGCAGCTGTTGCAGAGTTTACGTTCGCAGATGGCAAAGTTTCTTCTGATGCTGGAGACAAATTTTCAATGTTCAAAGCAGTCTTTTCAAGAGGAGAGTCACGTTTCAAAGTGTCAGAAATCAAATCGGCATCGCTGAAAGGGACAAATTTTGGAGTTATTTCAGATTCGGAGGCACCAATTCCCTTCTTCACCCAGTCGTCGTAGGGCAGCGGCAGTGGAACACGCTTTACGTGAGAAGCGTGGATCCAGTGCTTGCGACCAGCAACACGTACAGCTGTCCTCGTCGCCAGCAGGATTTGGAAGGGGCCGATGTAGCGAGGCTGAAGATTCTTTGTCCTCGCAAAATTTCTGACCACCACGTGGTCGCCGGGTTTCAGCTGATGCCCTGGACTCTCCGGAGGTTTTGGCAAAGCATCAAAGACCTGTTGATGAATAAGACTTAATTTAGCAGTCAAGTCGTAAAGATAGTCTATCAACATAGGATATTCAATGGAGCAGAATTGTTTAGGCCTTGGCACACCCCAGACATTTGCCGGGCGGCCAAATACAATCTCATATGGAGAAAGCCCTATTCTAGAATGCACTGTTGCTCTCGTTGATAACAAGGCCAAAGGAAGTGCGTCTGGCCAAGCCAAACCTGTGGATGCTTGAATTTTGGCTATTTTAAGCTTGAGGGTGCCATTGTAACCCTCGACTAAACCAGCAGACTGGGGATGGTTCGCACTATGAAATTTTTGTTTCAATCCTAGACCAGCACACACACTCTGCATAACTTTCCCTATAAACTCACTTCCGTTATCTGACCATACAATCCGTGGCATTCCAAACCTAGGGAAAAATTCTTTGAGAAGAATTTTGGCAGTTGATAAAGCAGTGTTGTCCTTTAGTGGGTATGCTTCTATCCACCTGGAAAAAGCACAAACCACCACCAGGACGTATTTTAAATTGTTGCAGCGTTCCATGTGAATGAAGTCTAACTGAATTACTTCAAAGGGACAGGAAGGAGGAGCAAAATGACCAGCTGGAGTTGGAGTTCCCTTGCCAGGATTATGCATCAAGCACACCATACAATTTTTCACCACTCTCTCTGCACACTTACTGATTCCCTCATTCTTCCAGACCGGAGCTAACATCTTACATATCCCTTTAGAACTTATGTGCGCCACTCCATGCGCCATCGTTACTACTGCAAGCACATACGCATCAGGCAACATCCAACGCTGCTGTTCTGTCAAATCGATCCAACATCCATTCGAGTCCAATTTGCCCGTACTTTCTCTCCATACGCGTTTCTCTTCCTCAGTCGCTTCTTTCTGAATCTCTTTCACACTTTCCATTGTGTCCTCACACATTCCAGACTCAGCAATCCATCTTGCAGACGTAGCAACATACATTCTACTCATCATGTCTCTAGCTGTCTGTTTAGCGGTTTCATCAGCAAAGGCATTTCCCCGACCAACATCATCCGTGATTGCTTTATGAGCACTGCACTTCACAATCGCAACTTCAATCGGCAAGGTTAGAGATTCTAACAAGTCGTTAACTAGCTGACCATGTTGAATCTTAGTCCCATGGGACGTAATGAAACCCCTTTCTCTCCACAACCGGCCAAAACTATGGGCCACGCCAAATGCGTACTGACTATCTGTAAACACATTCACTCTCTTTCCCTCAGCTAAAACACACGCTCTCGTAAGAGCTATTAACTCTGCAGCTTGGGCAGAATTCTGACTCACTCTTGCAGTCTCCACAATCGTCTTCAAAGTCGTTACTGCGTAGGCAGCAGTCACATCACCATTCTCCAATTTAAAACATGACCCGTCCACATACAGCGTACCATCTGGGTCGGATAGAGGAGTATCTCTCAAGTCGATACGACCTTTTGTCTCTTCCTCCGTTTTGAAATAACAGTCATGTGGCTCAGAATCACTCGACTCTTGATCAGTCGGCAACAATGTTGCTGGGTTCAATACATTGCATCTTTTGATCTGAATATGACTCGCTAATAACGTCAGCTCGTAACCAGATAATCTCGCACTAGTAAGGTGTTGTGTCTTCGTTCGGTTCATGAGTGTGTCCACTGCATGAGGAACCATGACCACTAGCATATTGTTCATCACCAAACCAGCAGATTGTCGAATGGAAGCTGCAGCTGCCGCTGTAGCCCTCAAACAACTAGGCAATGCTCTAGCTACCGGATCTAATGTTGATGAGAAATACGCACAAGGGCGTTGTTTATCACCAAACTTCTGTGTCAAGACACTCAACACGCAACCTTCTCTTTCGTGAACGTAGAGCGTGAATGGCTTACTATAATCAGGTGTGCCCAATACAGGAGCTGAACACAAAGCTTTTCGTAATTCAGCAAAACTCTCTTGACATTCATCAGACCATGGCACCGGACTCGGAACATTTTTCCCAGTCAAAGCTACCAACGGTTTTGCTAAAAGTGAAAAATTTGGGATCCATTGCCTACAGTAAGAGGTAATACCTAGAAAGGCACGTACTTCCCTCTGTGTGCGTGGAACACTCATCTGCGTAATTGCTTTTATTCTTTCTGGGGTCAACTTCCTTCCCTCCTTTGATAAGAGGTGACCTAAGTAGGTTACTTCTTGGCAGCAATATTGCATTTTGGAAGGTGACACCTTATGATTCAAATTAGACAAATGATGCAATAGTGAAATTGTAGCTGCTTTGCAAGTTTCCTTGTCATCGGCAGCCACCAAAAGATCGTCTACGTACTGTACTAGGGCAGAACCTGGAGGAAGGACAAAAGAATCTAGCTGACTTTTTAAAGCTTGACTATAAATGGATGGACTTTCACAATAGCCTTGTGGAGCGCGTTTAAATCTGAAACTGCGACCTCCTAAACAGAAGCCAAAAATATCTCTGCTTTCCTCGGCTATCGGAATGCTGAAAAAGGCATTCTTTAAGTCGATGACTGAGAACCAATTGGCTGTAGCGGGAATCAATGTTAGCAAGGCAGTAATGTCTGGCACTACAGGAAACTGCGGAATTACAATCTTATTAACTTCTCTAAGGTCTATGACAAACCTATAAACTGGAGGCTTTGTAGGGTCAGTTCGTTTCAAAATCGGCAATACAGGACTATTACAAACATTTCCTCGCGTTTCTTCAACCACACCTTTCTTAATCAAATCTTGCACAATCAATAAGAGTGCACGCTCACCTTCATTCGATATTTTATATTGAGGAATTCTTGGAAATTTCACATTCGCTTTCAAAGTTACTACATACGGTGGAATCTCTAGTAGACCTACATCATTGGGACCAGTCGCCCAAAGAGAATCAGGGAGTGAACGTAGCTCCGGCGGGAGTGCGTCCATTGACAAGTACATCGGAGAGGTGAGTCTTTTACCCAAAGTAAGCTGTACTCCTTCCGGAGAACAGTACAATGTCGCATATAGTCGTTTTAACAAATCTAAACCAAGCAGATTTTCATTACAACCTGTCGTCAAAATTAAGGGTGCTTTCAATTGACACGGTCCAACAGAAATAGACAAAGGACCAGATATCGGGTTGTACACAGGGGCGCCTGAAAAACCTACGGAAACATTTGTTGAGCCAGACAAAGGTGCGCCAGGGAGTTTCGCATGCATGATAGAACTTTTTGCGGCACCAGTATCCAACAGAAACGGTTCGACTACACCTGATGTTGCTACTGCGACATAAGGCCCACTCTGATCCACTGGAACTGATACTACTCCCTCTCTCTGTCTATGGCTGTCCTAGTACCCATTTTGTTGAAATCCCTCTTCAACTTCACAATAATCCTCAACAAGATATTGCTGAGATCTATTCTGTTGAGCTGACTGTACATTTCGCTGATCAAAGTGATTAGAAGGACGATCATTAGTTTGTGGAGGCATAGCACCTCGTCCCCGACCTCTAGAATTCTGCGCATAACCACCACGACCTCTCTGAACTGCTGCCGCATTATTTTGTGCTAAAATCTGACAATCATTTTTATAGTGACCCTCTTTCTTACAGTACGCACACTGATTCCACTGGTATTGAGGCCTGGTCGAATTATAATCTGTCTTTTGATACGAATTCTGTTGCATATTAGTCTGATTCGTGCGAGGCGGATACGCCTGCTGTAAAAGAACTTTAGTCTTTAAATCTTTCGTTTTCTTCTCTGATTTCTCCTTTTCCTCTTTATCCCTATTTTCATAGTACTGTGCAGTCGCAAGTATTTGCGCTGTCGTAGATACAGCCCACGCACTTTCTGAGTCTTTCAATTTATTGCATAATTCGGGTAACAAATTATGCACAAATTTATCGACAAACAATCTCTGTCCTCCTTCAGTGCTCATATCCTGACCACTATGGTCTACAAAAGTCTCTTCGAACCTCGTGAAGAAGTCGGAGACACTTTCGTCTTTCTTCTGCTTGCATGCGGATAATTTATCCCAATTAACACGCAATGCTGGCATCAGAGTCTTCATTAAATCTATTATTCTGCCTGGCAGATTAGCAATCAAAGGTTCAGGTTTCGCACCACCTATTTGTTGAGCATCTGCTGCAGTGATAGCTGCCCAATCACCACCTAAAGCAGCCTGATGATCTTCTCTACGAATTTTAGCCCACACTGGTTGTGGAACTACATTACCAAACAACATATCAATGTCGGCTAAGTTCATTATACAAGCCTCAACTGTCTGTGTCAATTCCTTGTAATATCCGGCTGGATTCTTACGTGGATCTGGCAAGGCCTGTTTCACTGCTAACACTTCTGCTCGCTTCCACGGAATATGTATCCATACTCTTTGGAACTGTGCTGGAGCAGCTGCAATACCCGCATTATCATCACGTTGTACTGCTTCGCGCCAAATTGGAGGAACCTCCCTCATAGGATATTGGCGACTTAGCTTCATTCTACCTTTCTCTAAATCTCTCGGCGAACGAAGAGATGGATCATTCCTAAAACTCAAAATGAGTTCCATCGCTTCCTTTATATTATCGCCCACTATCATTCCAGCAGCAAACTCTTTCTGAATCTTAATTAAATCTTCCAAATCTGATTCGACATCGTCTTCTTCTATTTCCTCACGCAACAACGAGCACATCTCGTCGAAGACGTATCGCTGTGTTGGCTCTCCCCATTGCATAAATGTCTCTAACACATCTTTCGTACTATATCTTCTAACTTTTGTAATCCATCTGAGAGCCGTGGAGTCTAAAACTCCCCGTTCCTCAGTACTTGGAAGCTGACTCCGTCTCTGAACAGAGTCAGGAGTAGGAGTCTTTAATCAAGGTTTTATATATAGGAGACAGCATATTAGTAACAGAATCAGTGATTCTTCGACGAACAGAAAGTGGAGTTAGTACACTCGCAGACATAGAGAACGCAGTAGAGGTAGGAATAGATGACGAAACAGTAGGAGTATCAAGGAAAATAGTTTGAGGACCAATAGGTACAGTGGTAGGTATAGGAGCGGGCAGTGCAGGAAGAGGAGGAGCTGTAGGAACATTTACATTCACCACAGGAGGTATAAGAACTTGATTCTGAGGAACAAGAACACCAGGTTGTCCAGCAACCGGCAATTGAACATTCGGGATCAGTGGAGCCGCAGCACCTTGTGCATACGGTGGAGGCGACCGTAACAGATAAGATAGCAGAGGATCGTTTTCGGAGTCCTCCAGTATCTTAGCCATTTTCGATGGCAAGGCAGGATAGCACTTGTCAATCGCTAAGTTACGCTCTCTAATGGCTACATCTATGGCTTTCTCACACTCGTTAGCCTGCAACTGCTTAGTTGCTTGCTCTAGAGTTAACTCTTCTAGTTCTTTTTGCTCTTTTTTTAACCTTTTCATTTCTCTCTGTTTGGATTCTTTCCGCCAATAACGAAAAGAGTCAAACATTGCCGGCCGGGCTTTCTTCCTAAACAATTTCGCTTCTAAATTGTCGAGAATCTCTTGTTCAAAACTACCATGCAGTGGCCAACTAAGGACACCATCCTTCTTACAATAACGGACCCATATCTCATTATAAGTTATAGGACCCACACCATACTTACAATATAGGTCATATAGGGGAGTCCCAATCGGAGGAACCAGACAGGAATCCTCTAATTGTGAGTCACTGTTGCAACTAAAACAAGACAACATTTTCCGACTTACCATTCTCAGTCCGGAACACAAAACAAACAAAACACGAAACAAATTTGTGCACTTGAACCAAGATCTTAGGCCTACCAAAACGAACTGATGTATCGATACCCAAAACTGAACCAAATAGATTATCGTAACTAGAACAACTAGTGATAATCTTACAAAACCAAACCAAACCAAGAACCGATCAAGGATTTTTAACAATCCTCACAAAAGTAACCAGCTAGCTATCACTAAATACTTAACTGAGGCACTGAAGACGTCACCAAGGAGAAACCCGTCACGTTTCGCCGTACTAAGGACTGCACCACAACCGGCCAAAACTATGGGCCACGCCAAATGCGTACTGACTATCTGTAAACACATTCACTCTCTTTCCCTCAGCTAAAACACACGCTCTCGTAAGAGCTATTAACTCTGCAGCTTGGGCAGAATTCTGACTCACTCTTGCAGTCTCCACAATCGTCTTCAAAGTCGTTACTGCGTAGGCAGCAGTCACATCACCATTCTCCAATTTAAAACATGACCCGTCCACATACAGCGTACCATCTGGGTCGGATAGAGGAGTATCTCTCAAGTCGATACGACCTTTTGTCTCTTCCTCCGTTTTGAAATAACAGTCATGTGGCTCAGAATCACTCGACTCTTGATCAGTCGGCAACAATGTTGCTGGGTTCAATACATTGCATCTTTTGATCTGAATATGACTCGCTAATAACGTCAGCTCGTAACCAGATAATCTCGCACTAGTAAGGTGTTGTGTCTTCGTTCGGTTCATGAGTGTGTCCACTGCATGAGGAACCATGACCACTAGCATATTGTTCATCACCAAACCAGCAGATTGTCGAATGGAAGCTGCAGCTGCCGCTGTAGCCCTCAAACAACTAGGCAATGCTCTAGCTACCGGATCTAATGTTGATGAGAAATACGCACAAGGGCGTTGTTTATCACCAAACTTCTGTGTCAAGACACTCAACACGCAACCTTCTCTTTCGTGAACGTAGAGCGTGAATGGCTTACTATAATCAGGTGTGCCCAATACAGGAGCTGAACACAAAGCTTTTCGTAATTCAGCAAAACTCTCTTGACATTCATCAGACCATGGCACCGGACTCGGAACATTTTTCCCAGTCAAAGCTACCAACGGTTTTGCTAAAAGTGAAAAATTTGGGATCCATTGCCTACAGTAAGAGGTAATACCTAGAAAGGCACGTACTTCCCTCTGTGTGCGTGGAACACTCATCTGCGTAATTGCTTTTATTCTTTCTGGGGTCAACTTCCTTCCCTCCTTTGATAAGAGGTGACCTAAGTAGGTTACTTCTTGGCAGCAATATTGCATTTTGGAAGGTGACACCTTATGATTCAAATTAGACAAATGATGCAATAGTGAAATTGTAGCTGCTTTGCAAGTTTCCTTGTCATCGGCAGCCACCAAAAGATCGTCTACGTACTGTACTAGGGCAGAACCTGGAGGAAGGACAAAAGAATCTAGCTGACTTTTTAAAGCTTGACTATAAATGGATGGACTTTCACAATAGCCTTGTGGAGCGCGTTTAAATCTGAAACTGCGACCTCCTAAACAGAAGCCAAAAATATCTCTGCTTTCCTCGGCTATCGGAATGCTGAAAAAGGCATTCTTTAAGTCGATGACTGAGAACCAATTGGCTGTAGCGGGAATCAATGTTAGCAAGGCAGTAATGTCTGGCACTACAGGAAACTGCGGAATTACAATCTTATTAACTTCTCTAAGGTCTATGACAAACCTATAAACTGGAGGCTTTGTAGGGTCAGTTCGTTTCAAAATCGGCAATACAGGACTATTACAAACATTTCCTCGCGTTTCTTCAACCACACCTTTCTTAATCAAATCTTGCACAATCAATAAGAGTGCACGCTCACCTTCATTCGATATTTTATATTGAGGAATTCTTGGAAATTTCACATTCGCTTTCAAAGTTACTACATACGGTGGAATCTCTAGTAGACCTACATCATTGGGACCAGTCGCCCAAAGAGAATCAGGGAGTGAACGTAGCTCCGGCGGGAGTGCGTCCATTGACAAGTACATCGGAGAGGTGAGTCTTTTACCCAAAGTAAGCTGTACTCCTTCCGGAGAACAGTACAATGTCGCATATAGTCGTTTTAACAAATCTAAACCAAGCAGATTTTCATTACAACCTGTCGTCAAAATTAAGGGTGCTTTCAATTGACACGGTCCAACAGAAATAGACAAAGGACCAGATATCGGGTTGTACACAGGGGCGCCTGAAAAACCTACGGAAACATTTGTTGAGCCAGACAAAGGTGCGCCAGGGAGTTTCGCATGCATGATAGAACTTTTTGCGGCACCAGTATCCAACAGAAACGGTTCGACTACACCTGATGTTGCTACTGCGACATAAGGCCCACTCTGATCCACTGGAACTGATACTACTCCCTCTCTCTGTCTATGGCTGTCCTAGTACCCATTTTGTTGAAATCCCTCTTCAACTTCACAATAATCCTCAACAAGATATTGCTGAGATCTATTCTGTTGAGCTGACTGTACATTTCGCTGATCAAAGTGATTAGAAGGACGATCATTAGTTTGTGGAGGCATAGCACCTCGTCCCCGACCTCTAGAATTCTGCGCATAACCACCACGACCTCTCTGAACTGCTGCCGCATTATTTTGTGCTAAAATCTGACAATCATTTTTATAGTGACCCTCTTTCTTACAGTACGCACACTGATTCCACTGGTATTGAGGCCTGGTCGAATTATAATCTGTCTTTTGATACGAATTCTGTTGCATATTAGTCTGATTCGTGCGAGGCGGATACGCCTGCTGTAAAAGAACTTTAGTCTTTAAATCTTTCGTTTTCTTCTCTGATTTCTCCTTTTCCTCTTTATCCCTATTTTCATAGTACTGTGCAGTCGCAAGTATTTGCGCTGTCGTAGATACAGCCCACGCACTTTCTGAGTCTTTCAATTTATTGCATAATTCGGGTAACAAATTATGCACAAATTTATCGACAAACAATCTCTGTCCTCCTTCAGTGCTCATATCCTGACCACTATGGTCTACAAAAGTCTCTTCGAACCTCGTGAAGAAGTCGGAGACACTTTCGTCTTTCTTCTGCTTGCATGCGGATAATTTATCCCAATTAACACGCAATGCTGGCATCAGAGTCTTCATTAAATCTATTATTCTGCCTGGCAGATTAGCAATCAAAGGTTCAGGTTTCGCACCACCTATTTGTTGAGCATCTGCTGCAGTGATAGCTGCCCAATCACCACCTAAAGCAGCCTGATGATCTTCTCTACGAATTTTAGCCCACACTGGTTGTGGAACTACATTACCAAACAACATATCAATGTCGGCTAAGTTCATTATACAAGCCTCAACTGTCTGTGTCAATTCCTTGTAATATCCGGCTGGATTCTTACGTGGATCTGGCAAGGCCTGTTTCACTGCTAACACTTCTGCTCGCTTCCACGGAATATGTATCCATACTCTTTGGAACTGTGCTGGAGCAGCTGCAATACCCGCATTATCATCACGTTGTACTGCTTCGCGCCAAATTGGAGGAACCTCCCTCATAGGATATTGGCGACTTAGCTTCATTCTACCTTTCTCTAAATCTCTCGGCGAACGAACTGATGTATCGATACCCAAAACTGAACCAAATAGATTATCGTAACTAGAACAACTAGTGATAATCTTACAAAACCAAACCAAACCAAGAACCGATCAAGGATTTTTAACAATCCTCACAAAAGTAACCAGCTAGCTATCACTAAATACTTAACTGAGGCACTGAAGACGTCACCAAGGAGAAACCCGTCACGTTTCGCCGTACTAAGGACTGCACCACTTCGGGTCCAAGACAGGGCGACGGTCAAGGCAACGGCCCACTGCAGCCGTCCTGAACGGGAAACCCTCGTGGAAGAGAACTTCAGGGCCACTTTTGCGATATGCCGGGATCGATGAAGTGGGGCGCCTCCCTCAGGAATCTTCACACGAAGCTTCTCGAACTCTTCAGGCTTTTGGACCGGTACCGAATGACGTCGCCCCACGTTGGGCGCCAATTGGAGTTCTGGACTTTTTGGTTCCGTCCAGAGGTGTCAGGGTACAACACCCGAAGACCCCGGAGTTCCACCTGCCTTGGTGCACAAATGAACAGAAACACGGGCTTCTCGATGGTGGCGTCAAAGACCAAAGGTTTATTACTGCAGGGACACAGAAGTCACAGAATCTACACACGGGCAGAATCTAGGAGACTGTTCCATTTGTACAAAGTGGGTTGCTCCTTATATACTAAAAATTGTGCTCTAGGCAAATATTTCACATGTCGGTACATTCCCAAACCTTTGTGTCTCTAAACAATAAATATTTGACGTTACACAGGAACTGTCGATAATATCTGATACCAAACATCACGAAGAGGGGTTCCCACCAGTCCATCACAATCCCTTGTCAATATTGCATTCAAGACCCGGACCGCCTCATCGTAAAGTTCGTTACCTCCCCCTAATAAAGGCCCAGAAGGAAAGGAGCAGAGCCAGGTGCAGAAGATAGAAAAGCGGGATAAGAGATGTTTGTGGGTTGTAAATGGGCAAGGCTACCGGCTTCGGCCGCCTAATCATGATCAGGTACAATGGACAGGAAAACCAGTTCAGGTGGGCTGGCCTCGGGCAGAGGAGGCAGCCTTTGTCGAGTCATGCAGCTTCAGCGTGATCTGGTTTAAGGTGCACGTGTCATGTAAGAGGTGAATCTCCGGCTAAGGCTACGTGTCCTTAATCAAAGTGAAGTGAATGAAATGATCAGAGGCTATTGCATATGTGAGGGCAAGGAACCACAAAATGGCGGCCATGATCTAAGATGGATGCCGTGTGTATATCAGAAATGTGTCAGTGGAAGGAGTGCTCTTGCTCGTAGCGTAGCGAAAACACTAGGATATACTAAATGGATCATTTGCGGTTCGCTGATACTAATTTTATGTATTTCCGACAAACTTAAAAACACGGGTTCAAGTCGTCACGGAACCGTCACGGAACCTCAATGTTCACAATGTAGCAATTTAGATTACGGAAAGCGGAGGATCGAGCACATGACCCACTGCTCGTGAATGAAATTGCAAAGCAGCTGGGCGCATTGGCTTTACAAACAACCACCGCCATAATCTCAGACATCCGCCTCGTTCCACCTCAGTCAGCTGGGATAGAAGCAGGTCATCTCATCGAGCACCGACCGACAGAGCTCCAACGTATCGTTCGTGGTGTGGCGGCTGGCTCACAGGAAGCTCACAATAGCGCCACCTGATCCCCTATAAAAACTCGTCCCTGATGAGACTAAGCATGCTTATGCTTGTGTTTTAGCTCTTGCTTTGGCCGCAACCCTATACAGCAACCAAGCTGGTTGGAAAAAGTTTTCACTATTGCGTGTTGCTCCAGTACGCACTACTCCTCACCGGCAGCATCAATATCCATTCAAATGCTATGCTAAAGCATCCATAAAAGAAAATCTTACTCAATTGGAATATCAGGGTGTAATTGAATCCAGTGTATCTGCAATGAATAATCCTCTTTTTCCTATTTTGAAACCTGATGGGTCCTATCAAATTGTTTTGGATTATTGACATTTGAACAGTCATACTCGTACTTCTGCAGGTGCAGAAAATGCATAGTATGGCTTTAGTCAATAATATTCTGCGTAAACAGTTTAAAACTACACTGGATAATCCTAATGGATTGATCAGTCATTACCTGACTCCTGAGAGCCAGCTTGTGTCCATGTTCAGCTCACTCAGATCTATACGCGAGACTTCCCATGGGGTATAAGAATGGCCATGGGGTTTTCGCTGCACATATTGTGTTCCCTTGCATGATATTGAACCTGATGCTTTATCCAATGTTGATGACATATACCTTTCAGATGATGACTTAAATAGCCATCTTGCATGAGTGGATCCTATCATCAGATGATTCGCTGCTCTTGGCCGCTAGTTCAATTCGGTAATGTTGCATATTGCCTTTCTGACCATCCTCTTTCTTGATTCAGAAAAGGGGGTGGTGATGAACAGAGTGTCTGAATTAAGCAGACCACTCTTACCCAGTCCAAAGATCAGGGCTTGATCCATCACCGTTTTTTAGCTCACTGCACCATCCCAGCTCAGAACCTGGCTACATGCACATTAGTCTGTCCCTGGCCCAGTGCATCATGGGAACAGGGCAGACCAGACTACCAAGCCAATTCTTATACTGGGAAGGAAACAAGCTTCCGGGGACCGATTTCTGGCATTTCAGCCGTCTTCGGCCCGGCTTGCTTGAATCCTGATGGTGCAATGAGCAAGGGACTCACATCTGAGTATACCCTTCCACGCTTATGGTGGACAAAATGATTCAGAAAAGGGGGTGGTGATGAACAGAGTGTCTGAATTAAGCAGACCACTCTTACCCAGTCCAAAGATCAGGGCTTGATCCATCACCGTTTTTTAGCTCACTGCACCATCCCAGCTCAGAACCTGGCTACATGCAAATTAGTCTGCCCCTGGCCCAGTGCATCATGGGAACAGGGCAGACCAGACTACCAAGCAAATTCTTATACTGGGAAGGAAACAAGCTTCCGGGGACCGGTTTCTGGCATTTCAGCCGTCTTCGGCCCGGCTTGCTTGAATCCTGATGGTGCAATGAGCAAGGGACTCACATCTGAGTATACCCTTCCGCGCTTATGGTGGACAAAATGATTCAGAAAAGGGGGTGGTGATGAACAGAGTGTCTGAATTAAGCAGACCACTCTTACCCAGTCCAAAGATCAGGGTTTGCTCCATCACCGTTTTTTAGCTCACTGCACCATCCCAGCTCAGAACCTGGCTACATGCAAATTAGTCTGTCCCTGGCCCAGTGCATCATGGGAACAGGGCAGACCAGACTACCAAGTCAATTCTTATACTGGGAAGGAAACAAGCTTCCGGGGACCGGTTTCTAGCATTTCAGCCGTCTTCGGCCCGGCTTGCTTGAATCCTGATGGTGCAATGAGCAAGGGACTCACATCTGAGTATACCCTTCCACGCTTATGGTGGACAAAATGATTCAGAAAAGGGGGTGGTGATGAACAGAGTGTCTGAATTAAGCAGACCACTCTTACCCAGTCCAAAGATCAGGGCTTGATCCATCACCGTTTTTTAGCTCACTGCACCATCCCAGCTCAGAACCTGGCTACATGCAAATTAGTCTGTCCCTGGCCCAGTGCATCATGGGAACAGGGCAGACTAAACTACCAAGCCAATTCTTCACCAGAAAGGAGACAAGCTACCGGGGACCGGTTTCTGGCATTTCAGCCGTCTTCGGCCCGGCTTGCTTGAATCCTGATGGAGCAGTGAGAAAGGGACTCATGTCTGAGTATACCCTGCCACACCTATAGTGGCCAAAAACGATTCAGAAAAGGGTGTGGTGATGAACAGAGTGTCTGAATTAAGCAGACCACTCTTACCCAGTCCAAAGATCAGGGCTTGATCCATCACCATTATTTATCTCACTGCCCCATCCCAGCTCAGAACCTGGCTATATGCAAATCAGTCTGTCCCTGGCCCAGTGCATCATGGGCCAGGGACAGACCATGATCAAGCTACCGGTCTTTTGGAGATATTCGAGCTTAGCGCGAATATCTCCAAAAGTTGGTAATAGGAGATAGCAATGTTAGCGACTGTTTTCAGTCGCTAACATCTTGGCACTCCCACTTTGCATGTCATTAGTGATAAATATCACTGACATGCAAAGTGGGGCCCAAGATGGTCGCTATCTCCTACTAGCTGTCTCTAACTGGTGTTAGCGACAGCTCGGTAATAGGGAGATAATTTTATCTCCCTCTTATGTTCTTTCTAAACAGTTGGTTTAACAAGAGACTAACACTAAGCAAGCTGATTTTAAAAGAGTGTATGTCTCTCTGACAATGCGCTCATTATGCCTTGGCTCAGATATATTAGGAGCAGTTTTCAAAAACTAGGACGAGCCAACTTATATACCCATCCGGAACAAATAACCAAAAAGCATGTGGGCATAATAAACGCATCCTTCAAAAGTCTTAGGAAACTGGAAAGGAAAGAGATGGAATTGCGGAAACGAAGCTTCCACACATTTTTTATGCTAAAGACACGCCCACTAGCTGAGCCTTATTTTCTGGGGCTTTTAACCCCTTCAGCGCTGCCGTCGGCCAACGGCCGTCACGAGCACTAACTTGCCAGTGCTGCGCACGTCCGTTGGCCGACGGGGCCGCACCCGTTATTCGAACGTTCAGCACTGGGCGCTGAACGTTCGACGCTTCAAGGAGTTAACTGTTTATGAGCTGTTTTTACTGACCAGGTTTTACCTGGATCTCTTTCACCTCCTGCTTGCCATACCCAGAGATAGCAGTAGAGGTCAGTTGTTAGCGCCCTGTGGCTGCGAAAGAGAGTCTCCACAGGATCTTCTACACTTTATGCTTTTTTGTAAATTTTAGGATGTTCCCCAGCAGCATTTTTTAGTCTCAATTTTAAAGAAGATGCATTTTCAGCATGGCTCGCCCAGCACTCCAGTACCTACAATTGCTGAAGGATGATTGTATTTTCTTTGTTTTGGCTGCTATCTTAAATCTGTTGTGAAGTCTAGGGCCTGTTAAGATGAACAGATTATAAAGACCAGGATTTTAGATTATTTATATGGTATATATGTTTTAGGGGACGGGACAATTTTAATAGAGAGTGTTGATCAAAGGGGGAGATTACCTGTGTCTGAACGTTGCAGTTCAATGTTATAGATTGCTATGGGCTGTTGTGCAACACATTTTAACTGTGATTCACTAGGTCTGTCATTTTTTTATGGAAATATGTGATTTTATGTAACTTGGATGTTTTATCAACTTTCATGGTTTTATGAATAAAGTTTACAAAGAAAGAAAGAAATTGCATCTGTATGCTCCTGCAGAACTGCGTATCTCTTCTACTGAAATAAATGATGACCATTCTTAAAAAACGCCCCTCTAGCTTAAGGTTAACTCATTTTTGGCTTTAGAGGCAGTCACAAAAGCTAGAGTTCCTAATTCTAGTCTTCTGCATCCTCATTGGATTCCTTGGTTTACATCCTTAACATCCATTGATGCCAGCTTCATTTTTGACCCAAATGCAAGAGTTTCTTTAGAAGGAACATGCTCACCCTCTGCCTTCTTCTTTTCTTCCCCTTGATCAGTACAAATTTATAATTTACACTGATCGTTCAGCACAACTGCCCATTGGCTCTAAACAAGATTACTCTGCAGCTTGTGCTATTGTCCTAGTTTCAATGTTGTTGGTTCATACCCAGTCCCTTGAGGACTGCATGGCCCAGCTGGCCGTATTGAGGGCTCTCCATTTAGCTCTCGAATATGCTGATCCTGAATTACTCACCCTTGTGTGCGATTCTTTTTATTGTGTTCAGTCCTTCAATGACAATATGTTTTTTGGAAACAAAATGATTTTTGGGATTCTAAAGATAGCTCAATAACTTATAAAATGCTTTGGGTTGTTGTGGCCACTCTTAAAGAATGCCTGCCGCTTACACATGTTGTACACACATTAGGTCATCAACATGCGGGAGCGCACGCTGTTGGGAATTCAATGGCTGATGAACCAGCCAAATCTGCAGTAGCTGCAGTTAAAGTAGCCAACGTTGCACATTCTATGACTAAAATTGGTGATGGCATTTTGGCGGTCGTCACCCCAATTTCGGATGGTATTCCCTTCAGGGATTGGCTTCTAAATATACCTACCAGTTGACTACTGACAAAGTTTCTTTTGTGTTCATTCTGACAGTTGGTGATCGTCTGTTTCCCTACCTTGACCGCAGACAATCTTTGATAGTGGCCACTCATGAAGGTATCGCTTGGGCTAATTGGGCTAAATGGGCTAATTTCCAATCCCATCACAATCTCGAGGGGCATCCGCGTGGCTCAATTGGGGCAATACCACGCGTACAGAGGAATAGCATTTACTACCGGGGGCCTCACCCTCTATATCATAGACCCTGCTGTTAACTTTGAACCTGACACCAGAGAGCTTGTGTGTATTTCAGGGATTCACATCAACTGGGCCAAATCTACCATTCTCCAGCTGAGGGAAGGCACTGTCACCTTCGGATGCGAGTACCCAATTGCCTGAGTGGATGGCCCAATGCACCGGCATCTGGATAGGCAGAGATATACAAGAGACCTGGACTGCGAAATACGGTAGGGTAAATGCGTGGATAGAAGAAAGGATCACAAGATGGAAGAATTTACCCTCATCCCTCTCAGGCCACATCGCTATTACTAAAATCATAATTCTCCCTACATTACTGTATCTCTTCATAAACATGCCTATGCGCTTAACTGCACAGATCTTCAAGCGCCTTAAATCAAACCTGATTGAGTTAGTTTGGGCAGGAAAACAACCTAGCACATCTTAGGAACTTCTTACACTAGCACAGGGTGTCCTGGGGGCTCCAGATTTTGTGTTAAATGCCTATTGTGCTCAGGTCCAATTCTTGCACTTTTGGCAACACCCACTGCCATTTCAATCACAAGTTGCCATCGAAATAGACAAGGTTTGCCCCCCTACCTCTGACAAGACAACAGCAGTGTGTCAAAGCTATAAATGCCCTAGGTAAGAAATTTACACTACAGAAAACCTGCACTTGGCAGGGGGTGGACTCTATAGGAGGGTGATATATGCACCATCTATACCACTGGTCAACAACCTACTACTCCACCGCTAATGGAACAGTACACACAGGTGCGTGCACACCAGAATGGTTTGGAAACATCCGGTGACCTAAACCCCGGCGGCCAATTCCTTACACTGCAGCAAATGGGCAGCTCACCACAGCGATCGCCGCTAGATACGCTACTGTACCTCCAGCTCTGGCCAGCATGCTGCCCAAGACACACTACATTCCCCGCCACACCTCCCGGCACTGGAACATATACTCACAAACGCATGGCCCGTAAACTAATAACTTGCATCTACACTATCACACAGCGCAAATATCCGGTCATTACACCAACATTGCACAGCGCTTGGGATACAGATATCGGCACAGTCATATCGGATGAGTAAGGGACTTTTGCTGTGGTCAACTAGAGCAACCTTCCACAAATTACCACCTCAGACTAATACACTTCAAATTCCTGCACCGTCTACATCGCACCAAGGTACAATTAAACAGTATGGGCCTACAGTATGACACAAAATGCTGGCGATGTGTGACACAACAGCCAACCTTCCTGCATATGGCCTGGGAGTGCAGGTGATAGCTAGATTTTGGGTTTAGGTGTTAAACTACACAGAGGGCATAACAGATCAGAAGCTACTGAGAACCCACCAGAGGTCCTGTTAGGACATGTGCGGAACACTCAGACTGCAGGACGGTGACTCACAATGTAGTGTAGTTCATATATTCCCAATAGGCTCTGCGCATTGGAATAACATAAACAGCAGTGTAGACGTAGGACTGAGGTCCTCTAGGTCTCTACTGACTATGTTACACTTAATTAGTTTTGCCAGATAGCTCAGAAGTCACTAGAAACGTACTTGAATGTTCAGGAAAGGGTTAACCGTCCTGATTTAGACAAGAAGGGATTAGTTTCTGACAACCGCATAAACATGACAACTTTGCTCTCTCAGAATAAAGAGTGTATCTCTAGAGTCGTGTGAAAACAATAGACGGCTATTTCACTCAGTCAATCGTGCATGCTTAGTTTCACCAGAGTGCAGAGAAATATAGAGACAGGCGTTTTCAATAAAAAGTGTTATTTTATTGAGCACTCTTCTTTCCCATGCAAGAGAAATGAATTGTCACAATTGCAATACTTATCATAAAGTAAAGTGCGTACAGTAAGAGTAGTATTATGAAATAATACTGTAAAAGCATGGATATGGTTTCTTAGCCATATGATACTTTAAAATATATGAAATATATACATATATAAAAACATTGACTAAACAAACTCAACTGGTGCTTCTAAGATACGCCTACCCCAGTGTACCTGACCTAAGCCTAATACGTGGGAAGGAGTAAGTAAGTAGCAGTTTTAAGTTAAAGTTAGGTTTTTGCCAAGGATCGGAATCAAGAATTGTCTCTAAGGTTTTAATCAGCTCCCTACCTTGGTTATAGAATGAAGGAGGTCTTGTATCTCGCTTCTCAGGACTCAATCTCCCCGCTACCCGCGAGGGTAACTCGGGAACACCGGAGCTGGATTTCTCGCGTGAAAAAGGCAGCTTCTCCAGCGCGTCAAAAAGGGAGGGGCGGCTTCCTTCTGCTCTGGCAACAGCTGGGCTCTCGGACAAGTAGAACGATGCTCTGCTCCCCACCACCATGTGTTTGCTTAAGGCAACGTTGGTATATTTATACCTGAAAGGTGTCGGGTTTGACGTAAGGTTGGACATAAGACGTCATTAAGAACTAACAGTTCTTGCTGGACTCTAGGAGTTCTTGTGCAAATCAAAACAAAAGCAGGAGGGAGATTCCCGGGCTGCTGGATGCTTGGTTTGTTTTAAGAACGCGTTGTGCTTTCTAGGAGTCTATGGGAGTAGCCTTGACGTGCTTTGGACTGCATGGGCTATTACTAAATATGGATCTGATTCTTATGCCTCTATAAGGGTACTATTTATTAAAACCACATAAGGGCATGAATCAGGAATATCGAATTAGGGTCCTAGATAGAAATACAACAACAACACTCATACTTCTGAAAGCAAAAAGGTACCTCGCTATTCACTGGGAGAAGACAGCATCCCCAATCATAAAGGCCTAGGTAGCAGATGGCACATACTGCAGAGATCAGCTGACATGCTATTGAAAACTTATACCAGCCCTCTCTTGCCCAAAATATATTTGGCCCCCATTCATATACTGGCTCTGATCCAAAGATGAGGTTACGCTATAATAGACATCAGGCAAACATAACACAACCTGGTCTGCACTCACTGTGCTTCAAACAAAATAACTGGCTGGATGCTGGTTCCTGACAGGGTATGCAAAATACGAAGATCCTGCTTGGTGAGGGGCCCACTCGGAGACTTTGATGCTAGCTCGGAGAAAAGTCTGAGTGTTGTTTGTATATATTTCAATGAGAAAATGAATGGTGAAATACGCACAACTAGTTACATGAAGGTAAAATAAGGAGTGCACAGCAAGTTGGAAACCAAAATTTTTAGAAAATCAACTGACAGAAACAACATGTTGCACTACAATAGTTTTCACCAAAAATCCCTAAAAATCATTTACCATACTCTGAACTGTTAAGAGTAAAAATAATAGTTTCAAACCCTGACACTTCCTAAGAACAAATGGAATACATCCTAAAAAGATTTGATGAACGAGGATATCCTGAGAAAGTTTTAGAACAAGCCAAAATTCGCAGCATGGCAAGATCCAGAGCTGAATTACTCACCAAAGCAAAAAAGGAACAAATACACATGGTTACAGTGTCAAAATTCTCTACCACGAGTAGCCGATTAAAACAATCCATCATTCAACCCTGGTTTAATCTAGCTATTGAGCCTGACTTCAAAGGCATTTTCTCCGAGACGCCCATTTTTGCATACCAGAGAGGCAAAAACATCAAAGGATTGATTACACAAAAGAAGAAAGACCAACAGAAAATCATGTACAAAGGGACTGTAATTGTAATTACATTATCAAAGGATGCTGGATAATTCATCCCATGAAAGGCACTAGAATTGACCTAAGGCTGATTGCGAACTGTGATACCAAAAGCTTTATATACTTGTTGAAATACCCCTGTGGTCTGGTCTACGTGGGTAGGACCGAAAGAAAAATCAAGACCAGAAGAAACAAACACAAAAGCAACATCTGCACTAAAAACATGACATCTGTGGTCACCAACAACTTTGTTGAAAACAACCATGACCTCAGTCAATTAAAATTCTTAATCCTGGAAGCTATTGACAAGCAAGAAGGGAAAGACAACAACAACTATCTACTTCAAAGATATAACTTTTGTATTAAATTTGTTAATGCCTTGAAACCTAATGGGATCAACGACAGGATGGAATTTTTATGTTATCTTTAAGAGACTGATATAGTGATGGACTCTCATTTTTTTTGCTATTGGACATTTGTTTATTCTTTTTATACTAGCGCATTTTCACACATTCTTCTGTCCATCATTTTTTGTTCACTTTACACATGTTATATTGAGTTTCAAATCAGCCTCTTCCTTATTGTCACTCTTTGGTACAGAGAGAGGCATTACTTAAGAGTCTTGACACTCTTTCCATAGCCATTGTTCTGCAGTACTTTGGCGGGTATGCATCCTCTCATCCTTTCACACTTTAATTTTATTGTCTAAAATCCATGATTATGGATACATTCACCTTGTTAGTCCTTCAAAACCCTTATGGCAATGGATACTGGCACATCCAAGGGTCACAGTTAAACAAAAGCGGTTCGAACAAACGTAAGTTGAGGATGCTATCAATGCAATCTGAGAAATAATAATAAGCTCTCGAACACACAATGATTCACCAAAGGATTAATACTATGGTAGTTTAGCACATAATAAATAAGGCCTGAGATAAAAGGCTTTGATGAAATTGTTTATATCAGAATTACTTCATTCAAAGACATATACATTTACAAAGGTAGAATGTCAAGGTCAATAATTTACATAAGCATATAATGCATATGGGTGACAAATGTGCATAGTGCTCAAGTGATGAACATTATATACAGTGTAAGCATTTTTATATATACAGGTGTTAAAAATAGGCCAGATGTTGATTACAGTCCAGAGATTTTTATCAAAGGGTCACACAGCATGCTCAACCTTACCCACTATCTTTCTTTCCTTCAATTCTTTTCTCATGCCAGTTTTCTTTTGTGTTTTTAGACCACTGTCCATTTATTTCAGATAGTCAAATGTCTCTGCATGACTTTGTGAAGTAACCTTCCCGAGAACAGTCCATCCATACAGTTTTTGCAACTTACAACATGGCACCTATCCCTTGGGGCTACATACCACATCCAGTTAAGCCAGTCCTTTTTTGCTGTTTACTAGCTATTTTACGTGCACACACTTTCGGCGTGTGCGTACATCTTTGCAGTCACACACTGTAACTGAGAATTCATCCCTGTAAATAGCATGGTTTGAATACTGGTGTTTTGTGTAACAATTCAGTGTCCTGGTAACATGCTGTGTATTTCATCCTGCCCGCAGTGCATGAATCTTACGTACGCACTTGCGAGAGAATTAACGTCACCCACCCCGTTTTACCGATTAAAGTCTTTGAAATACATCAGTAGATTCACTGGATCTAAGAAAGGAGTGAGCCTACCTTTTTTGATTAATGCATGAACAACCATCCACGTCCTGTATCCATGCACAATCTGAGTATTATTGATGTTTTCTTCCTCACTTTGGATTCACCCACAGATAGCAGAATTTCACTCCATAGTTATACACGTTTTAAGTGTTATTTACGCTTTCTTTTCCACTCAGGACAAACTCATAGACAGACAAGCATGATATATTCTTCAAGTTTTCCACTTACCTATGTCTTATTCATTTACAGTTGACACACGCCACTGGCATTTCTGATGAGACACCACAGCCGGGAATGTGCTGATGGCATATATTTATCTATGGAATGGTTTCCTCATTTTTGTAGAAATTTCCACTGACAAAGGGCTCAGTCAGCCCAAAATGCATCGGGAGGGATGATGGGAACAAATGATGGCCATATGTAACAGTGTTACTATGATGTTTCATCAATGATAACATTTCATTGATATGGGAAATTAATATCAGCCACAACACCTTTGCCACCCCAACTGGATTTACGTACACTGGGTACCGATACCAATTTAGCCTCTGCTGATCGGAATGACCTTTTTGGTATATACCAGTGAAATTGTTGCTTAAGATACGCTGGACCAGTTCCTTGAAGTGCCTTGTAGACCATACAGAGGGGTTTAAACTGAACGTGTTATGTAGTAGTATATTCTTATGACCACATCAGAGACATGGAGATGGGTGACAACAGGTATATTTGACACTCACTACACATTGCTAAGATGTTATTCAATAAATGTAATTATGTATGTTATCCAAAGTCATATGTAAGTGCCCTTATCAGAATCTACCATCCACCCATTGTGTGGTGCTTTACCATTTGTGACACCCTTATGTGGAGCAGAGGTCACTGTTGCATGTGTTGTCATGGCCAACATCAAGATATGAGTATGATTTCATTATCATTCTATTTGATACATGTTAAAACAAACATATACTAGTTTAGGTCAGGTCAATAGTACTTTTGTTTGATTTCATTAAAATCATATATTAGTTAAACTTACATGAGTGAAACAAATCATGGAGTTTAAGAAGAACACCTAGTGGTTTTCTGATAGTAATAAAGTACATGGAGCCCACTTCTGGGCATATGTACGTGCCAGTGTGTGCAAGTGGTTCTGGTTGACATTCCCCATGGCATTGGCTTCTTGCAAGTGCTGAACTCTCTGCCCATTTGGTGGATTTAATCTGGCTGTATGTGGGAAGTCAACAGATAAAGGCAACAAACAATAATTGTGTACAACTTTTAACATAGCCAGCTAATTACATTTACAAGGCAAATATGATGTTTACAAATTCATGCACCATTTTACGTGCCAGTTACAAAGCTTCATTGAAATCATGAGCAAATATAATCAACGGTTTCTGAAGAAGAAATTGGAAGTTCCATAAAGCAGAATTTAGTATTCTGGGACAATTGACTAACATATTATATATTTTTCAAATAACATTATTTTTAGCCATCACATCTTATTTGACACCACACTAAGGTAATCAGTCACAGGCAGCCCATGTAACAGGTAGGGTTCTATGGTAAAGAGGATGTCCTTCTCAAGTAGTGCAAGATGGAGGTGGGTTTCAGTTTTTTCACCAAGGAAAGACCTGTCCACCTCTATCCTGGTGATATTCTCCTTCATACATCTCCTCTCATCCTGCCACTTCTTTTTAATGTCAATAATGATTCAGACATCCTCCTCCAATACACTGCATTAGCCAACTGCTGCTATAGGGCTGTGTTCCGCCCTGCACTGGTTAGGTATGGAGGTAGAGTATAGAACGTTTTGTAGTTTTTTTCCACATATTTCACAATCATTTGGGTATCTCCTCTGTAAAATATTTCTTTCTCCTGACAGTCAACATGCTGACAGGGTGATGGGAAAAACATGGCAAGACACAGATCAGCCAGGTAGAAGATTATGTTTGGAAAAAACAGAGCATTGGATGTGTATTGCTTTTATGTGAGTTGTGGTGCATAGGTTGCTGGTGGCATTAATTCGCAGCAGGTGTATGTAATTACATTTTTGACACATTGAGTGTGGAGATTTCGTGCCAATCGTAGAGGCTCTGCTCCAAGTGCAGAGATTATAACCAGAATGCAGAACCTCCGCCCTGTGTGCAGAACCTCCACAGGGGTAAAGATACTACTTGTAAATCCCTTTGAGAACATCGAAAAAGAAGTAAAGTGAGACTTTTGGTCTAAGTTAGACTTTAGTCTAAGTTTACCTTTGTGAATCCAGCCCTGTGTGTCTTAAAAAATGAAACAAGTCAAGCTTCTAATAACTGGATACAAACTCACTCTTGTGGATTTAGTTAGAATTCTAAATCCTCATCGAGTGTTTGAATTGTTTCCCATCCAGTGTGCAATAAATTATGCAGTTCATTTTACACAAAAGATCACATCCTATAAAAATTAACTAAACTTGTGTCACTAATTATGAATTGGTGGTCATTCTCAATATAGCAAATTTCTGAAGGGATATTTGCTATCAATATATAAGTAATTTGCTTGTTACTAATGCCTACAAATTGGACTTCTTTTCATGAGAGAAGTAGTCTGTGAACCTCCATTGGTCTGATTGAGGAGCTGGTAGCTCCGTTATTTTTCAGAAATGATACTGGGTGGCCATTCACCTCACCATCTACATATGGGTCAATCTGGTATACTTCTAGGAGATGGCCAATCATGTAATCCTCCCCTCCCACCGGCGCACCAACATTGTGCCTGGATTTGACTCACTTCAGAAGGAATCAGTATTGCAGAAGTTCGTACAAAAGTGCTGTTCATTACTGAAGGAGTTTGCTGAAACCCAGTAGTCTGTTAAACATTCTGCATTTACTATTAAAGTATAATTCATTATTGAGGCTGAAGACAAGTTTACCTTGAACTGCCTTGGATTCTGAACTGTCTGCACAGAGGCTAGTTGAACCGGGGCAGCTGACTGAGTCATCAGATTCATGCTTGGTTACTTTTGAGGAGCCATTTGCGAATCATTTTGCTCTCTTTCTGTATTGATCTACACTTTCCTGCAAAAATAAGAAGGCATAGATTTGTTCTGTATATTAGTGTTAGCAGAGGCCACATTGAAATTATTGACAAAACTTCTCTTTGAGCAAAAACATGCCGCATTGCTCCATTTTGAAAAAATATTAAAATCAGTAATTCATACCAGAAACAAAACCAGAATCAAAACCAGGATTCGACATCTGTAAAACCTTCTGCCAACTTTCTGAAAGTACTTTGTCTGTACTACTATAGCTTTCTCTTTAATCTTCTTCTGTTTTGCTTCAAAACAATCACTAAAACACTTGACATACTTTTCTAGAGATTTTGCTTGCCACCACATCACACTCTGCAGCATATGAAAACTAATCTCTAGATGCAAACCCAAGATAAAAACTGAAACAAACTAATAAAAACGCGCTAGTGCCTTCTTTTGAGGGGTTATAATCTCCACTTTCCTGAATATAAATCTGCATCACTCTATCATATTATGCTTGCACTGTTTCTCTAGGATGTATGACGTTACAACACATACTTTTAGAACGCATACCATTAAACACATTTTTTACAACGCAACATGCATTACAACGCATTCCATTAAAACGCATGCCATTACAACACATTTTTTAAAACTACCTTTCCACTGCATTCCATTACAACGCATACTACCTTTACAATGCATACCATTACAACGCATACAATTACATTGCATGTATGGTAAGTATTGGATAGTGTAGTGGTAAAAATTATTATTCTAACTCCAGGGGGGTGCAACAGTAGGGTAAGTGTTGGATAGTGTAGGGGTAAAAATTACTATTCTAACTCCAGGGGTTGCAACAGGAGGGTAAGTGTTGGATAGTGTAGGGGTAAAAATTACTATTCTAACTCCAGGGGGTGCAACAGTAGGGTAAGTGTTGGATAGTGTAGGGGTAAAAATTGCTGTTCTAATTCCAGGGGGTGCAACAGTAGGGTAAGTGTTGGATAGTGTAAGGGTACTATGCGTTGTAATGGTATGCATTGTAATGGTATGTGTTGTAATGACTGCGTTGTAATGACATGCGTTGTAGTGGTATGCGTTGTAGTGTCATGCGTTGTAATGGTTGCATTGTAATGGCATGCATTGTAATGGATGTTGCATTGTAAAAGTTTTGTTGTAATGGTAGTCCATTATAAAAGTTGCGTTGTAAAGGTTATTTCCCGTTTCGCTAGGCTTCGGTTTTGCTCCTCAAGATTTTTCACCAATTTATTTCTGTTTGCAGCACCATAGTCTTCAAATGTTCGATCACTGATTTATATTTCCCTGGTATGGTAATGTATAGACCATTCGGGGGAAGAATTATTGGAGGCTCATCACACTGCAGATTCACAACTGCTTTGCATTTGCATTTTAACCCCAAATCCTTAGAAATAATAATCACAACCAACATGTTCAAATATGCCCATATCTGAACATTTGAACAGTTTAAATTATCAACGTTCTCTTTAACACTGTATACCACGTGTCTGGCTCATGTCTATTCTTTGGAAAACTTTTTGCAAATGTCACAAGACTACACCTTTTCCAGGGCACATGTACATATGCACTGCCACTTCCATGCACATCTCCTAATGGGTATCCCACAATTACTTCACATCTAGACTCACTCATAATTATTTAATATTCCTTCCCTACTTTATTATTCTATATTTTATTAATACCTCAAATGTATCCTCAAACTCACACATTCCATTTCTTGTATTTTTACTCTTACTCCTATTTATTTGATAATTTCCGCATATTTGCTTCTTGGACAAATCCACTCCAACCAAGTTCTGCCGGTTCTTCAAGCTTCCCAGATGTATTACATGCACACTTTGTTTTTTATATACTCAACCATTTCAACAAAACTTCATTCACCTGTAAGGGTCTCTAGGCACTGGGGACCATCAGGAAGATTAAGCAAGCTATTGCCCAGAGTCACATGGTGCTGGGCCAACCTGCCGCCGGAGCCGGGGATCGAACCGTGATCCCCAGATTCAAGCGTCATTCACCCTGGCTGCGGCGCCACACCTCTCCCCAAATTTATACATTGTTAATACCGTTGTTGTAAACTCTGTAATCTTACAATTGGGCATCACATTTGATGCTTGAATAAGTGCTATTGATTTATAGTGTGTTGATAGCTGGCACTCCTGAAGTGCTGAGGAACTGAGAAAGACATAATGGTTTTTGCTCATGCAGTAAGGAGTTAAGAAACTTTTAGAACTTAGAAAGACTTAACGACGTGTACTCCTGAGGTGAGGAGTTGCAAGAGAGCTGCAGACAACTGAGAGATAAAAAAAATACCCACTGTTTGCAAAATATAGCAAAATATAAGTGGGTAGGTGGCTATGCGACGTGGATTGAGGTTTTTCAAATATATTGAGAGCACTTGTAGAAGGGAGAACTAATCCTATTTACATCCACTTTAGGAACACACCACATCCTACCACACTACTAAGGGAGAGAGAGGGCCTATTGTTCAGGACTCAGGATAGGGCACTTGAAGGTGAGAAATAGAAACACAGAGGAATGATGAGTAAGATGCAAAGACACATTAGATGGCTTAAGGTGACTCAGAGACTATGTTTTATGTTACAGTTAGTACAGGTTAGATCAATTTTAGTTGCCATTTGGAAGCTGGGAACTACCAACCAAAGATGCAGACATTGAATTTGACTACATCAGGAGAGACTAGCTACTGATACTTCTTCCATCTCTTTCTCTCTCTCTCTCTCTCAGCCCATTCACCTTTCCCACTGTCAAGCTCACCAGTCCACAGCATGATACATTCTCTGGGGGCATAGGAGTTTCATGATAGAGTTGGGATCCAGGGTCTCCGAAAACCATCTTGTCCCAACAGGATGCATCATAAACTGAAGTTAGTGGTTACTTCATTTTTATGACCCACTGGGCACACATAAATGAACATCAGAATCCTAATTATTTTAAGCGCAATCAGATCATTAGTGACTCAAGGGATGCTAGACCATAAACCCTTTTATGTGACTTGTGGCACCGCACCTTCACGAAACATCTTAAATATTTGTATCTTGACATCTTGGAATACTTCAATTCTGATAACCCAAATCAAAGCCAAAAAAACACAATTCTAGATATACAGTACTCACATATTTCAAAACATCAGTACATAAAATCACACTCCATATGAAAGCCAGACCCAGTTTGTACTCACGTAATGGAATCTCCAACAACTGCTTCTGCCAGATCAGCACATCCAGATAATCTACACAACTTTGGGGACTGCCACTAAGGAGAATTTATGGATTCAGGATATGGAGCCCTCAGACAGTTTTTAGAAAAGTGCAATTTTAAATGACAGACTTCCACTAGAGCCTTTCAGTTAATCCAACTATCTACTTTATTTGAAATTAACATTTAAGAATCATAATAGAAGGCAAGAAGACATATAGTTGTTCTATCAATTAAAAATTCTAAAAATGGAATGAAACGTAAATAGCAGTAGAAGTTGAGTCCTAATTCAGTCAATAGCCAAGACCGAATATTGTCTAGCACCAATCAAATAATGGATCAAAGTGCATTTGTCATATTGGCTGCTTTGTAATGGAAGGAGAGAAGCAATATGCAATACATTCTTACATCAGATCATTTTAGAGGTTACCATAGAGTCTGTTCCCTAAAGGGACTGAGAATCAACTTGATTGGCTTATCAAGTAAAGCTTGATTGTAGATTATTTTGACAAAGAAATTGTGTAAGGTGTGTTATTTGACATAAAGGATTCTTACTTCATCCATTCAACAGTAAAACAGGAAACACGCCAAATGATAACATGATTTTTGCTCTACATCTAATAAATTAGCCTGCATTATTTTCGAGAGAAAACAACAGCACATTCAAAATATAAACAGCATCTCTTTTTGGTCAGAGAAATTGGCCTTCAGATGTATACTATGAGAAATTGGATTAGTAGTTGGTTTCAAGGTTTCTTTATTCTTGCATAGTTAATTAAAACCATTGCAATATTAATACTTAAAACAAAAAAATCACATTTTTCAACAGTCAGTGTGATTCCATCCAGCTTTGATGTCCTTTTGATTTTTGAAGTTATGAACGGCAATCTTCAGATGAAAACCAGTTTAAACCCAAGGTAGAACATTTCTTTAGAATATAAAATCAGAATTAATTGTAATCACAATGAATATATTATTAAGTAACTGGATGCCCTAAGTTGCTGTCTCATATTTTTTAGCTCCAGCCATGTATTCTCTTTTATCAAGTCTTATTAAGTACGTCATTTGAAGGTGTCTTCACTTGATTGAGGGATTATTCCTGTACTTCAGGCATTTTGTTCTTTGAGTGGTCTGGCTTGAGACATATTCTAGTCAACAGGGGCCTAATAAAACGTTAGATGATTTGCACATTTTTTTGTTCGGCCAGCATGAGGAATTTTACCAATTTGCAGTTTAGTTGCATATGTTCTGTATTAAATCAGGCTAGCACTGCTTGCCTCCTGTTACGAATGCCTTCCTGTTTGAGAGGTTCTTTCAGAAGCTGTTGCAGTGCTTGGTGCAGTTCCTTGCTGAAGCAGATTAGATGTAAAATTTTGCCTTGCTTGGTGTTACACAGCCTGCACAGCTCTTGTGCTGATGTCCTCAGCCATGGTGGAAAATGATGAGCACACAGGAAGATTCCCAGTCTGTGCCTCAAAAAGTTCATTTTTATGGACTTTGGGTAACCCTGGTTAAAAAATGTTTGTGTAGCAAGTCATTTGTACGAGTTGAGGGTCATCTTGGCATGAGATCTATTTGAAAAGCTTGCCTTGTTCTCCACCAAGGAGATTTGTTTTATGGTCTTCCTGACTAATATTTTAAAGTTCGAATAGCTAATTTGTGCATCACAGAGTCCTGTGATTTTGGTAGATTCTAGGGCTAGCTGAAGATCATTTCTATCTTGGGAGTGCTCCCTATGCTGTTTGTCATGCCACAGCAGATAGTTTAACATGTTTATAGTGGCACTTCTGATCTTGTGCCAACAGATGATATAAGCACCATACCTAGCTAGAACTTGTCGTAGAAGGCCAAATTCCAACCTTATTTGAGCAGATGATGTATAGGGCGGGAGGCAAAACATAGTTCTCTAGGCTTTGACCTGCGTGTTGTCCAGCTTCTTTGCATCTCTTCCCCGCATTAGTAGTTGGGGTAATTATAGTTCACCACAAGCAAGTGTTAGGTCCAATAAATGTTTCACTAATTTAAACCCGAGCTCTATTACTGGTAGCTATGGCACAGAGCAAACACTGTTAACTTAAACAATTGTGTAAAGCGTTACATGGACGAAAATAGAGGAAGAGTCAAAAACAAAACCCTATAAGATTCTGTTATAAATAGGGTCTTAAGTTGGCTGAGGCATGCACCCTGTCCAAGTAGGGACCACAATCCTAGTCAGAGTAAGTTAGTTATCCAGTGCTCACCCTCTGGTAGCTTTGTACAGAGCAGGCAGGCTTAACTTAGAGGTAATGTGTAAAGTATTTGTGCAACACTTAAAACAGTAAAACAGTAAAAATACCACACACACCAAAAATAGTCCACACCAGGTTAGAAACATAGAGCCTAATTTAAAGGGAAAAACTAAACCAAACTGGCAAAAATCCAAAAAGAAGAACTAGAGTTGTGAATTTTTAAAACTTATATTGAAATATATTGCCTAAAAGCATAATGCGCAAACCGGAGATATTTGATTGTGCTTGATCATGATAAACCCATAATAACAGGCTGATAGTGATGGAGCTGGGGTCAAATACAGGGACCAAAATTGTCCTGCTAAAAAAGTACTTTTGGATAGAGTATACATTTTTGTCAAAGACCTAATGTGAAGAAAAGAGGAGGCAATGTGTCATCGTCGATCAGGATGGATGTTTGCAATGCTTCGGTTTCTATCCGCACAGTCAGGGGTGCATCGTTGGTTAACTCCTCTTGATGAATGCAATGAGTCAATGCTGATCCATACAGCTGGGCATGCAATGTCCTCATCTTTGGCAGCAGCGGCAATGTGTCAGCATCGAGGTGAGATGAAATGGTTCCAACTGGCGCAATGATGGTGATGCGTGGATTTTAGCAGATAACAGCCAGAAAAACCACCTCCAAGGACCCAGCATTTGATTGGCACCACTTGGCAGGGCAGCATTGTTGGAAGTATTTGAGGTCCCTTCAACTTCAGAACACGAGGCAATCCAGCAAATCCAGTGAGATACTTTGGTCCTGGGAATGAAGAGATTCAGGCCCAGTTCTTCTCATTTCTGGGTAAGGAGGGCAGCAGGCTGCAGGACAGGTAGAGCAAAGCTGGAGTCCAGCAAAGTCCTGCAGAGTCCAGCAGAGTGCAGTCCTGTCAACAGCACAGCAGTCCTTTTTCTTGGCAGAATGTCCTCAGGTCCAGAGGTGCACTTAGTTGGTAGTATCACAGTACAGTAGTTATACCCATTTGTGCCTTTGAAGTGGGGGAGACTTTACAGACAGGCCTTTGAAGTGCACAGGCTCAGTGGCTTAACTGCCCTAGCAATAGACATATTTTAGGGGGGGATATACAGCTCTTTGTGTGGGGATAGGCTTAGAACTATTCAGGTGCAAGTGTGAATTCCTCCTTCTCACCCTGCCCAGAATGGCCAATTAGATTGGTGATGGCCCATCAGGATGTGAATGGCCCATCAGGCACACCTAAACTCTCTTTGCATGTGGCTGCCTAGAGGGAATGCACAAAACCTTGCTGTAACCCACCCCAGCCATGGGGTGGTTGACACCAAGGTCAGAGACAAGCAGAGGCACAGAATGGTTAAAGTAAGAAATTCTTATTTTTTTTAAGTGGCATTTCCAGACTTGCAACGTAAAATCCAACTTTACCATAGGTTGTGGCTTTAAAATGTGAGTCCAGAAACACCAAACTCGAGTCTTTTATATTTTCAAAATTAGAAATTGCACCTATAAAATATAACAAGGTAATCTAAATGTTAGCCTATGGAAGAGATATGCCTTGCAGTAGTGAAAAACGAATGTAAGAGTTTTTCACTACCTGAGCATGTAAAACCTGAAAGTACATGTTCAACCTTTTAAATACACTGCATCCTGCCCTTGGACAGTCCAGGGTCTACCCTAGGTGTGACTTTTATGTATTAAAAAGGAAGGTTTGGGCATGGCAAGAGGGTTAAATGCCTGGTCAAATGACACAGAGACTCTGCAATGGCAGGCTTGAGACATGGTAAAGAGCTACTTGACTGGGTGGCACAATCAGTACTGCATGCCCACTAATAGCATTTAATTTACCTACCCTGGGCATAGGTAGTGCACCTCAGTAGGGACTTATAAATAAATAAATATGCTAATTGGGGATTACCTGTTTTACCATGTTTTCAAGAAAGAGCGCATGTACTCTAGCTCTGGTCAGCAGTGGTAAAGTGCCCAGAATACCAGGGCCAAGCCAAATGAATTCAGAAAAAAGGAGAGGAGGAAGTCAAAATGTTTGGGGGTGATCATGCAGAAAGGGCCACATTCAACAAAATCCTGTTCGTATTTTTTAAAAATAGAGAACATTTTAATGAACAAAGAGCTAAACGTACAAAGGTTTGGAATCAGCGATGTCCAAATTGCCAATTTTCTGACTCACAATTTAGAAATCCCTATTCCTAATGTATCACAAGGTCCGTTTTTCATTTGGTATGATTAGCATTCACAATTTAGTGATTTCCTGATTCTGATTCCCTAAAAAATAAATAGATATGTGGAAATTAGTGTATTGCTAAAGTGTTGCCGAAATTCTTGGCTATCTTTTGGCGTTTTGGAACTACTTTTTCCAAACATGTGCTATTAGAAAAAAAAGAGGCTGGAGTATGGAAAATAATTTTTAAATTAATGCAGTTGGAGTAACACAACACACAATCAAGTAGATGAAGTAGGGGTGGTACGCTCTGCATTCACAAACTAGAGTAAAGGTTGTAATGTGACTTGCTAAGGCCCAGGTAACAGGATGGTGATCCTCAACCCAGGTACCTCTCACACTTCTAGAACAAATGATTGAAAGCAATTTTTGAGACACAAAGCTTAGGTAGATTTTCCGAAATTGATACCTCTGCGCCGCCTACTTTTAATTTTAATATATATTGTTTTTTTATGCATTTAGGAAACCACTCCTAAGAAATGCTTACTTTTATCTTTTTGATTTATTATGGGAAATGTAGTACATACAGCTTACACTTTAGATAGTTTAGATATTTTTACAAACTATTTAAGAGATTGAGGATTGTTAATAACTAATAATACAACACAATCAACTCTATTTTACAAAAAAGCATTTAGATTTTACTAACATACGTTTTTTTAATGTTTTGTTTCTGAACACGGGGCACATCATGACCTTCCAATAGACATGCAACAAGATAATTTTACAACACACGTACTGCTAACATCTGTGCCTGCCAGACACAGAACAGCAGTCCCTTCACTGGCAGATTTCCTGCAGGACTTAGAGGAACTATCAACAAGCATGGACAGAATACTACCTGACCTGCTAGGAGAGCAAGATCCACATGTACAGAGCTTTTTTCCTGCAGGAACCATTCTTCAAAATGGAGTGGCTGAGGAGCAATTACACCTACAGATGAGTAGGATGCAACTGTACTTTTTGAAGGTTTTGCGAAAATGAATTAAGCAAAACATGAACTCCTTTAATACACAGTGTCAATGAATGCAAATTCAGTTAATAGTTTAGACAAGCTTAATAACACTTTTGAGGAGGGAACAAAAGTTATTGCTGACAATTTCAAACAACTTACATAGGCAGTATTACATTTATGTACAGTATTACAACAGTCTATAAATATTAGGTGCTGCCATCATTAGCTTCTGTGCCAATTAGGTGGATTAACAGACTGACACATGCTACAGCTACTTTAACAAGGAACACAGTCAATATGCATAGATGGGTCACTACAGTAGGGATGGTGCATGGGACATGGTTCAAGTCACTTGTGCTTTAGAGAATATCCAAACTTCAACCATTTCCGCAACATGTGAATTATGTGGGTGTGAAAATGATAAGGCCAAAAGCCTCAGTAGTATCTCTTAACCAGACACAATCAGTCTGCTTCTCACTCTCAAAAAACGAATTCTGGAAGTGATGTATGAGGAGAACATCATGTTGAAAGCACAGAAAGATCAAGCTTTGTGTGAGAGAGAAAGAAGCATTTAAAGATTTTTACACAACTACTTATATTTATTTCACTGCTAAAGATTTTCACTGATTAAAGTCCTTTTACTATCTTTTGAAACATTTTCATAATGCTTGAAGATCTATTTTTTTTTTAAATCATGAAATCCAAACACAATGTAACACAAATTCAAGTAAAAATGTTTTTACATTTTCATGTCCAGAAAACTTTAGAAATACTTTTGAGTGATCTCGGCATGTTACACTCATCCATCTCCTGCCCTTGAGCCATCTTTAGGGTGATGTATTGTTATTGGGACATAATCTTCATCCAAATCTGGCTCTAATAAGATCACAGGTATTCCTCTTTGTGTAGCTATATTGTGAAATATAGCACACATTGCTACAATCTTTCTGCTTGTGTCAGGGCTGTACTGTTGTACACAACCACTTTTATGAAGGCAGCAGAAATGACATATCAACAAGCCGAAAGACATTTTAATAACAGTACATATTAATTTTATTTTCAGCATTGCAGTGGCGCGCACGTGGTGTTGCAGGGTTTATATAGGGCATTAAAATCCAGGACTATTAAAAATAAGCACGGTCTCCAAAAATGTTAAGGTTGAAAAGTATTGCAAACATTAATTATGAAAATATTTATCTACGTATGTTTTAAATGACCAAGTAAATCTCCATCTCCAAATCCTCCTCTTTGAAGACATGCGTAAATAGCACTATGCCTAAACCACGGGTATTACCAGGAAATCTTGCAACTTTATCTGTAATGAAGTTAGATGCATTGCAAACAATTTGAATCATAAGTTAATTGGTATTCTTCCTATTTCTGAAGATATGTTCATATTGTGATGGTGAGCATATTGGAACATGAGTTTCATCAACACAGCTTATTAAGTCGAGGAATTGTGGAACATGATACATGTGCAACTGTGTATCTGCATTTTCTATGCCGTTATAGGAAATAATATATAAAAGCATTATTTTTTAAGAGCATTGCATCCAGATAGGCTCTAAAAAACATAAGAGTGCACTTCGGATACCCCACATGCAACAGCAATCACACCTTAGTAGTCCCCAGAGCTAAGAAGGGGACTGAACATAATACCAGCACATGAGGGGGAATTGAATTGTCATTTAGAGTTTGTCTTTCTAGGTGAGGCTTAATTTCAGCAATATTATCTAATTTAACTGCACTAGTCAGCATATCATCCTATATTTGGCATCAATGTTCTCTTCTTCCTGTTGAAAGTGAGTAACTCTGACTCTACATTTGCTCTCTGCCACCTTTTACTTCCCTGCCAATTAGACAGTATCTTAATACTTCTCTTCATCACGTACACAACAGTCATTGTAGAAAATACAAATACATTTTTTTTCAAGGGTTGCACCTGTTTACCACCTGTTTAGAGCTAGTGGTGATTTGCACTTGCAAAACAACCATTCTGTGAATAGTCGCAATTTTCAAATGATTTGTACATTTAAGTTGCAAATTGGTATTACGAAATCACAAAACGCAATTCTCATTTTATTGTCGCTAGAGTATCGATTCCGTATTCATTCACTTTGCAATAAAAGGGAAGGCAATGGCTCAAGTACATATGAAAAGGCCTTTTTGCATTTGAAATGGTCATATTTAGTGAAATGGACAGTTTGTGATGGCAAAACATTTTGTGCATCTTGCCCAAAATGACCCTAAAATGACAAATCCAGCAAGGAGAAACAGAGAAACGATTTTCAAAAATAATAGATAGAACTAGCAACAAAAAAGAGCAAGGTACCAACTCCAGGACACTGGTCGCTATAGGCTGGGACAAGCGTAAGGATTAAGGCCCACTGAGATGGAGCACATGGCAGATACAGAGACCAGATTTGTCTCAGTTCGGAGTTTTACCTTCTGACTGAGTTCCTGAAATGGAAGTGAAAAATCCTCAGCTAGGCAGTCAGTGGTTAAGATAGTTTCCATGAAGCCAGATAGCCATCAGATGAAGTACCGATATAGTAATTGATTTTTGGAGGGAAAACCGGAAGCAGAAGAAATTCAAAATTTGTGACCAGTGAACATCCCTAGCCAGCTTGATATATATATTTTTTAACTTCAAGTCATTATATTGAATATAATCAAGAAAACATAAACAAACTTTCAATAATCATCATATGTGAGACATCCAACTTTTGCATATTGCAACATTGTCATAATAATCAAGGCAACAGGAGGATAGGCAAGTATAGACTGTAACAAAGCTGCATACAATTTGTAGCCAGGAAGGCTTCTAAACATTGTATCAGTCAGACAATAGGATATTAAAGCAAACAGGGTTTTGACAGGGTTCACACAAATAGTGAATAGGGATAAACTTTGAGAAAAGAAAATGAAGAAAAAAGACAGAAGAAAAAATGTCATTTAGGACGAGGGTACAGCAATATGCATCATGTTCATTCCAAGAAAGAGTATAGGGAAGGGGATATCTCAGGAGGAAGCTGTAGAGATTGTGTGTAAGGATAATTGATGGCACTACAGGAGAGAGCCAGTCTGCCCTCTATGGGATGGGATCTCCAGTAAGTATGGGTGAATTTTGCGAATATGAGGTCCGCGAATTCACGCGAAGTCATAAAAAAATCAGCGATTTGCACTTGGAGTACTTTCTACTGGCGGGAAGACGTTTCATACCACTAGTGTGTGGTGCGGGGCCAAATGGGTGGGGCTTCTATGCGTGTTCACATGCCTCTTGTGTAAAGGGTCAGAGAGAGAACAGGGCAGCAGGAGGAGAAAGCAGCCTTCTGGTCACAACACTACTCAGGGGTTGCGCTCGAGAAACTCATGGATGCAAAGACCTCCCTCAAGTATTACATCTAACTTTCGACAGCAGATATGGGGTTAAAGCACACTTGCCCAGCCTCGACCATGCTCACTAATGTTTTGGGCTGATTAAAACGTTACTGAATTTGAGCTTCAACTCGGGCACCTGCTTTATTTATATCTCTAAGTGCTTCCTGTTGAGGTACATTTTTGTGACAGGAGCCTCGTGCCAGAGTGAATCCTGCCCTGCATAGTTATCCACGAAGATGCAACCATTTTGTGCAATACCTCTACTCTTCTGGAGTACTTTCTACTGGCTAATCAGTAAGTGCTAACTCGTTGGGTAAATGTATAGTGCTTTTCCTACACTGCAGCTGCGTAAAGGGCAAGAAGATTTGCCTCTAGTGACTGTGTGTGCCTGTAACTTTGGTCGCTTGAGTGAGCTGGCCATCCAAAAAAAAAAAAAATCCGCCCGCAAGCAAATGTGTAAATTTTGCGGCAATTTCACCAGATTCGCGGATCGGGAAATTGACAAAAATCCACAACTTTTGCGAGCGGAACGGATTTGTGGCCCATGCTTAATCTCCGGATCTATTGGAGGTGTGTTTAAATAATTTAAGAGCTCTGAGCTGGGTTGGTATGAAAAAAGAATGTTCCATTCTGGAGAAATAATCTATTAGGGGGCCACCAAATGCGACCACATTTGTTCTAATTTTTTGTGTGTTACTCTGATAGATAGCACCTACATGGCCATGACGTGCCAATGGTGTGCAAACTACTGGGCGATCAGTGGTGCGGTCGTTTTCTTCCAGTGGAGAGCAAGAACTTGTTTCGCCGCGCCTAACATTTGAGCTATAAGATGCCAATCAGAATGCATCATTCCTGTCAGTGTTAGAGGGTGACTGCCAAGTATGATGGTATTATATTAGTTCAGGACAGGGAGGCCTATAGTTCCTTAAATGTGGCTCAGGACCACTTTCCTATATAGAGTAAAGAGGGTGCAGGACCACTAGGTATGGAAGAAATCACTGGTTGATGATTGGCAATGCCAGCAGTGAGGAGAGGAAGTAGGAAACATTTTCATTAGGCATGTAGGAGTGTAGTACCACCTAGTCATTATTTTGTAGGCTGTTTTGAGCTGGGAAATGCTCTTGTGTATCTTGGAAGTGTCACAAGTTGCTTCCATTTTTTTCTGGAAGATACCTTCTGTGGAGTCAGCATGCCAATGCACCTGGTAGTTGTGTGTGTGTACAGGGGTGGAGTGTTGTAATACCTGGTAGGTGTGGGGCATTAGGCCACGTATCCTGTCACAAGATTTGACCAGCACTTCAAAAGAGTTAAGTGATTGCATTCCCCCTAGTGTGTTGGGGAATGAAGCAACAAGTGCATCAATTGATAGTACTGTATGCAGACAACATCAGGGAGTTGAAAGTCCTCTTTGCATTGATCCAAGTTCCCTCTCCCTCCATATGGGCAATGTATCAAGATGTAAGGCTGGGGAGAAGTTCAGTTTACATGCAGGGGTGTATTCAGAGAGGGAAAGGTGGTGAGAGCCATTTTATTTGCTATTATGTCCCAGATCTCAAGGACAATCCTAGTATGAGTAGTGATGTAAGCAATGCGGGGTCTAAGGTTTCTTTGAAACCAGAACAAATCCCAGGGGTGTTGACATGCCAACACACAATGCATGTGGAGCCAGTATTTTTTGCCATTTTGGACATCTAATTCTGAGACATAGAGTAAGTGTGCCGCCCAGTAGTATTTCAAAAGATTGGGGCATACCAACCCCCCGGTTCCGTGGGAGCAGTAGGATCATGTTAGAAAACCTTGATTTCTTCCTGCCCCACATGAGTGTAAGTCACGTTGGAGGTAAAGGATTGCTTCCCGGTGGATAGGAATTGCCAGTGTCTCAAATAGATATTATTTAGGATGGATATTTTAACTGTGTTAAGTTGACCTTGGTTTTCATTTCCATAAGTCTTCTATGATTATTCTCATATATCCTGACTAATTGGCATGGGTCCATCAAGTCCAGATATTGGAGTGAACCTGGCATCCCTTGGAAGGGACAGAAGATTAGCTAGGTCCTGTTGAGGAATCATCAAATTCAGTGTTTGGGATTTGGCCATGTTGATTTTAAACCCAGAGACCCTCTCAAAAGGTGCTAGGGTATTTACTATGGCAGGAAGGGAAGATTCAGGTTGGGTAAGGGTGAGCTGGTGATCGTCGGCAAAGAGAGCAATCTTGTGCTCCGGGGACACCATTGCGGATAACCACAATGTTTTTCGCCCAGTGAACAGCTAATACCAATGGTTCAACCGCCAGGGCAAAGAGCAGAGGTGAGAGCAGACAGCCCTATCTAGTGCCTCTTTCCAAGTGAATAGGCTGGGAGAGCTGTCCATTGATCTGAATCTGTGCTGTGGGAGAGGTGTAGGATGCCATTATATGAGAGATCATGCCTGGCCCAAGACATATCTTACTTAAGACAGCACAAAAAAAGGGCCAACTATCGTGGTCAAAGGCCTTTCTTCGCATCTAGTGAGAGAAGGCAATTAGGGATGTCATGGCGGTGTGATTTCTCAACTATGTGGGCAATACTGCAGACATTGTCTGTCCCCTGACGATGTTGAATTAAGCTGACCTGATCTGGGTCAATGAAACTGGGGAGATACTGATCAAGGCGATTTGCCAGATTCTTTGTGTAGATTTTGGTGTCTGTATTTAACAGGGCAATGAAACGATAAGAAACACGTTGTGATAGGTTCTTGTGTTCAGACTTAGGGATGAGCACTGTTTAAGCAGTGGAAATAGTGGGGGTAAGTCCTGTGTCTTCCATGAATGACTTAAAGAGCTGTAGTATGTGGTCTTGGAGTTGGGGGACAAATTTGTAGTAGAAGGACACTGGGAGACTATCTGGGCCAAGACTTTTACCCACTGGAAGTTCTCAGAGGGCACGCTTTATTTCGGCCAAGGTGATAGGGGCCTCCAGGTGTCGTGTGTTTTGGGAGCCAAGGGATATCCATTGGAAGTAATCTAAGAAAGAGTTGATTTCTTCTCAGGGGGTTATCTCCTCAAAAAGTTTGGAACGCATGTTGCTTGGCTTTCTCAGTGATGGCCAAGGTTCCATCCCCAAATTTGATTTTGAATATGTGGGCACGTGCCATCTTTTGGTGGAGTCTGCAGGCATGGATGGAGCCAGAATTATCTGCCCCCAAATAATATTTCTGTTTTAAAGCCATCAGGGATTTCCCTGTCTTGTTCGTTCAGAGTGCCCTAAACTGGCCTCTTAGGAGTGCTAGTAATCTCCTGTGACATCTAGATAGGGTTTTTGGTGAAGGACTTCCAAGGATTGAATGTCCCTAGTCATGCCCGATTCAACCAATCTGGCTTCTCTTATGCAGGCAATAGCTATAGATGTCATAACACACCATATTGTCACCCTAAAACTTTCCATAGGGTAAAGTCTAGAGTCTCAGGAAGGGCAGTGGACTCAAAATAGGCCAATATTGTCATAAACCCCTATTAGACTCCTATCAAGGCCTTCAGCATGCTTAGTACTAATCAGGGTCAAGGCCTTTCATAAATAAAAACCCACCCCTTTCCCGTGCGCCAGCACACCCGTTTTTGTATCAGTGTGTTTGGTGTAAACATTTTTATTTAATTGTACCTGAGTTCACTGTTTTCCTCTTAGTCTTGTAGAATTATAAAAATGATGTTTGTGAGTTCGAGTTTCCTTTTCTTAACAATGTCACTAATTTAATGGCTTGTTTAATTTTTTATTAGTTGCTTTAAGTAAAGGTTTGCACTGGCTGGGAACTCGATCAGCTCCCTGCCTCTAGCTTGTGAGGTGTAGGCGCTCTGATTTACCGCACAAGGAGTCTCAGCCTAACTTGGCTGCGCGTGCGCTTGTTTTTGGGTGTGACCGGGTGCGGTTTACTATTTAAACCGCACCCAATGTTCCAGAAGGCGCTTCGCCTTCTGCCTGGACTCGAGCGATGACGCGTCTTGGATCTCGTGGCTTAGATTCTGAAACTTATCTGATTTAGCTGAAAGGCCCACTTCATCTTCTTCGGTAAAGCGGAATACCAGATGCCTTGATTTCTCGAACAAGCAGACCCTGCAAGGACACAAAGAAAAGGAAAGAGATAAGTACTTTTCTGTCTTAAAAGGCGCCCAACGAAAGATAGGCAACAGGAACAATTTTTGGAATCTCTAGCTAAGAGGACTTTGAACTTTGCACTTGTTATTGTACTTCTCTAGACTGCAATAAGTATTCTGTAAACAAAAGTGATTTGAAGGCTAATCCTTACAATTTGTTAATTCGAAAAAGCCTTTATTGAGACTTGGTGTATTTGACTGTGAGGCTGAAGGGTTGGTCATGTGAGGGATGTTTGTATTCTCTAGTGTTTTCCTATTTTCTAAGAATAAAACAGGCTCCTCCAGTATTATAAAGACTAACAGAAGTACTCAAGTAAGTAAAGGGGGATACTGAAGAAAAACTACTGTTGGCATTTTTAAGAAAGGATTGTAATATCTTCTTGTACCTCCTGTAGGCGTTCCCTATTTGAAAGAATACAGAAAGACAGCCAGAAGAAACCTGACATCATTTAGCCCATCAATACAAGACAAAGACATACTGGACGTTTGACTTACAACAACTGCTCGCAGGCAGGCCACATTAGAAAGCTCAGGAGTAGACATTTTTTAGAATGTATAGGTTTTCTAAGATGATCTGATCCCTTGGTACTTTTTGCTTCGCAGGTCGACAGCAAGAATATTCACGTCCAGTACCAGCCCTCCTCCCCAATTTCTAATTTTAAATATTGTAGTAATAAAATGACAAGTCTAAAGTTAGTTGTTCGGGAAGTTGGTCCCTTACGTCCCTGCAAAATCTACTACGTTGTTGAAAGAGACTAAGGTAAGAGACAACGTAGTATCCTTTGGCAAAGATCTCCTTTTGGATTTTGGCCACATCAACAGTATCTCTCAGCAGATGAGGGGTAAGGTGCCAGCGAGGGCAGGCCTGTGATGAGGGCCACGGATGGTGTAAGATCAATTCCAAGTGAGCGTGATCGTAGAGGAATATGACTGAGATATAGGCATTTTCTGGGCCTGCAGTAAAGAGTGGTACATGAAGAAGTAATCAATATGGGAACAAGAGTGATGAATATGTTTATAAAATTAGAAGTCACGCAAATCAGGGAATCTGTATTGCCATGCGTCCGTGAGGCCCAGGTCAGTGAAATTTCTCTTCAGGGCAGCTGGCATTGCCCCCATGTGCTGAAATGGGGAAGAACTGTGGTACAAATTGGGATCCCAGAGCAGGTTAAGGTCTCCTCCCATCACCAAGTCACCCCCCTCCTGTGCCACCTGATCCTGCAGTATAGTCCTAAGGTACATGTCCTGTGATTGATTAGGAGCATAAGTGCTTAGGAGGGTGATAGTTTTAAGAAGTGACCTTCACGATCCCTGATCACCCCCAACACTTTGGAGCAGAAACCCTCCTTGCACAGGATTGCAATCCCAGATGTTTTAGTTGTGGAGGACAACCAGTAGCAGCCAAAGTATTTGGGATGGGACATTCGGTGTGTGTCAGTATTCAGTAGATGGGTTTCCCGAAGAAAGATGACTTTTGGGTCTTGTAAGAGGAGGTAGTGTATTACCTGGCATCTCTTATTGGATGAGTTAACTCTCTGGGCATTGAAAGATAGAAATTTGATGTGTAGGGTATTAGCCATATTCATGGTCACTGAACCTAGCCAGTGGGAACAATGGGGAAGGTAGATGTCTTCCCCCGACACACATCGGCGACCTGTTTGGGCTTTGGGAAGGACACGAGACAGACAAGAAGATGGGGCCTTTGTTTGGTGGGGGATAGAAAGAATGATAGAGGGGAGGATTGAGGAGTATTCTCAGTGCCAGAGAAAAGGAAGTGATGTTATGTGGAATGAAATGGGAAGGACGTATATAAGCAGCCTTGACCATTTAGAAATAAAAATAAAAAATACAGTTCAAACAATAACAGGTCAACCAGGCCAATAACTTGATTCAAGTCTTGGAATGACCTTCGTGACAGTGCATGAGTCATTCAGGAGAAGCCACTCTCCAAAGTGATGAATCGATTGGGGAGTCATGGGAACAATGGGCATTTCCATAGAGTCCCAACCTTCGCAGCTAGTGCAAGTCAGGGTGGAAATCGACCCCACTGCATTCATAGCAGTTTCTGGAGGATGAGTCTTGGGTCAGCCCCAGCACCAGCGGAGCATCCCAATTGCCAGCTGTTGAAAAAGTTAGGGTTCCGTGGAGTAGATACCTAGATGCCAAGATGGCCGAAAGGTGAGGCGCTCTGGCCGGGAGATCCCTGGTTAGGGTTTGCATTTTTTCTTCTACCCCTGGATTCTACCCCCCTTGGAGCAGGTAACGCAAGAACTCTTGAGAGCGGCGTAAGAGCCTAACAAGAGGAGCGACCCACAGTGGCAGCCGAGACCGCTTTACCTCTCACTGTGACGAATGCTCTGCAGGCGGGATCGACTCTTCAAACCACAGATCACAGCACCAGCCAGAGCAGCTCCCCAGCTGATCTCAGGGCCATCTCGCCAAGGCAGCGAAGCCGGACACTCCTCTTACGACTACTGCTACAGGCAAATACAGGATACTACTATTTGAGTGGGCTGGGGGTGCAGGTGTTGGCTAATGCTCAAGTAGAAGTTGCTATTCTGCAACAGTTCGGCAAGTACGGAGATAATAGCGTAAAGATCTCCCTCACCCACAGGATTCTAAGGATGCTCAACACTGATAGGTGGCCGCCTGATACTCTACAACCGCCCGTTCAATGTGGAACCAGGCTTCCTGCAGAGCTGAAGCCGCGCACCCCTGAGCCTTCCTACCCTATTCCCTCGATCTATTTCGAATGCTGACTTCAACAATTTATAATGGAACCGTGAAAATCTTTCAACTGTAGATGGAGCCCTAGCAACATGGCCAATACCCGGTAGAGCTACTGAAGTAGCTCTAAAGGAGATTGGCTTTGGATCACCCCCTTGGCCGTCACCTACACTCCAGCCATAGGCACTGTTTCTCACCTCCCCGCCCCAACTATTTCTTCCCTCGCCTTCCAATGAATCAACAAAAATCTGCAGATTACAGATCCATACCAACATGACCGATGCCTGGTTTAGCTGCCTATGTACCTGCTGAGGAGATGGGCTGGGATCACCCCTCCGGCCATCACCTGCCTTCCGGAGTTGGCCACAGTGTTTTGGTTTCTCGCTATGCCTTCCGGGATGGCGGCTGGGATGTTCAAAGTCCTGCTCCCCCGACAAAGCAGCAACAAGAATGCTGCAACGCTGCTGAAGTGTGCCATCAAGCTTGTTTGCCAGCGAGCCTGACCCGATCTTCATTCCAAACCCCTTACTATTCCCCACTACCTTCTATGCACCATAGGACATGTTTGTATGTTATGCAATGCTCTAGTAACTGATGTAATGAAGTAACCCTTTTTTTTAAGCTAACCTCATGTAAAGCACCCTGATACCTCCAGGTCCACCCAGCAATATATAAAACTCTTCAAATAAAATAAAATAAATAAATAAGTAGAAGCACTAGTTCCCGAGGGCAGATCAATTTGGCTGGGCATCTTGGTGGGGTAAGACACCATAGTGCACCTGTGCTGTTGCCCATAGAGAAGTTGGGGTTGAGCGTACATAAATGTGTCAAATCCTGTTTATTAGACAGAGGCCGAGGTGGAGTGAGTTGGCAAGAGTGCGCCCTCCAAGTTGCAGAGATGTTGAATAATATCTTGCTTAGTTTCGAGAGGTCAGCTCCGTGTTGTGTGGTTTAGGCTGGGAAGATATCACTTCACACCATTCCAGGTGTAGGGCCTCGCGAGTTTATGTGTGTGGCGGAGACGGACTGGCATCTCATTACTCATATTGTATGTTTATAGTTTTCTTAACCTTCCGTAAGGAGCAAACCACCTGGCGTCTACCCTCCCATATGAAAATTAGTGCAAAAGGATGACCCCATTGATACCTGATGTTAAGCTTAGGTGCCAGCTGCATACTTTTGGTGCCTTCTGCTAGTGATAATTTCTTTCTTCAGACTAAGTAACTCTTTTAGTGCTTTGACTCCTCCAATGGGGCAAGGCTGCTAGCTGTAACCAAACAGGATTCCATGAGGCTGGATATCCTCTCTGTGATGTCCCACTGAAATGAATGTTTGCTGTGGAAAAGTGCCAGGTGGGAGTGTAGTAATTAGACTCAAGAGGCCAAGTAGAAGTCTGTAGGTTTATTGGGACAGACAGCTTGAACAACCACCTCCAGCAGAAGCCCAGTAAAGAATGGATGGTCAGTACATGGAATGTTATCGATACCTAGTTTTTTCCAGGGACAGTTGACAAACTCGATGGGAGAAATATCTGCGGACAAGGGTTTTACAGTTTTGTCACTATTGGCACACGGAGGGCAGGAACTTACCCACCTATCAACCATCCTGTCAATGCCAGGCCACCAGTAAAATTCGCGGATACGTCTTTTGGTACTGGACATACCCATATGACCCTCATGTGCCATAGAAACAATCTTTTCTCTTAAGGAGGAAGGAGGGACAATTTTGTCACTACGAGACACAAAACCCTGGTTAAACATAAGTTCATCCTTAACTTTAAAGAAAGATAGAACATCACCAGATAAATACCTTTCTTGAGGCCAACCATGCTGTAAATAATCTACAACACCAGATAAACAAGTGTCGTTACACATTGCTTCTCTCCAAGCAACCTCAGAAATGCCAGTAGATAAACCTGTACTGTTGCATTCATTGACGTCATCAATGTTAAAAACCACATCAGAGTCGGAAAAATGGAACCAAATAGAATTGACTAGAGGTAACCTGGACATGCAGTCGGCATGTACGTTTAAGTGACCCGGAATATATTCTACAATGCACTGGAATTCTTGTAGTTTGGCAGCCAGACAGGCCAAACGCGCAGTTAAAGTTCTTCCACCACCAGCTGCTAACATGTGTATCAAAGGCTTGTGGTCAGTTCTTAAACGAAAACTGGTACCCCAAATGAACTGCCTGAAATGCTCACAAGCCCAAGTACATGCTAGGAGTTCCTTTTCTATGGTGGAATAATTGTATTCAGCACCACGCAATGTCCTGGAAGCGTAAGAAACCACATGCTCTACACCTTCATTTTTCTGTATTAAAACAGCGCCCAAACCAGTATTGCTTGCATCCACACATACTATGCATTCTTTACCCAGATTAAAAGGTCTGAGAAACGGAGCATTAGCTACCTCTTGTTTCATGGTGTCAAAAGCAAATTGCTGGTCTTTGCACCAGCTGAATTTTACATCTTTCTTTAGTAAAGACCTTAAAGAGTGTACTTTGGAGGCATAATTCTGAACAAACTTACTATAGAATTCAGTTAAACCTAAGAAGGAGACCAATTGTTCCTTATTTGACGGTGCCGGAGCTTTTAAAATACTCTGTATATGGTTGAACTTAGGTTTAATGCCCTCTGAAGAAATCTCGTGACCAAGATACTCTACTTTGCTCTGTCTGAACTTACATTTTGACAATTTTAGCGTTAAACCTTTTTCCTGGACAGACTTGAGAACTTTCTCCAGATTAGCATCGTGCTCCTCATGATTCTTGCCATAAATGAGGATATCATCCTGAAATGCAATTGCACCCAAACAATCCTCTAACACAGTTTTCATCAGCCTTTGGAATACAGAGGCTGCACTGGCTAAGCCGAAAGGCATGCGGCAATATTGAAACATGCCTTCCAGCGTGATGAAGGTTGTTAGGAATTTTGATTCTTCGTGCAACAATACCTGATGGTATGCACTAGTCAAATCTAGTGTGGAGAATACCGATGCCCCAGACAAGGTGGAGATAAGTTCGTGGATGTGGGGCAGGGGATGTCTATCAATCCAAATTTCCTTATTTAAACTCCGTAGGTCAACACATAGACGGAGTTCGCCATTGCTCTTGAGTGACAAAACCACTGGCGAAACCCATGGAGAGGACTCAACTGGCTCAATAATTTTCTTATCTACCAAATCTGAAAGAATACCCTTTAACTTTTCACGATAAGCCAGAGGAACGTTCCTTACTCTATGTCGAATGGGTATGGCTGAGTCCTTAAAAATGATGCAGTGTTTAAAGTTCACAAAGGTCCCCAAATTGTCTGAAAAAATAGATGAGAATTTATTTGTTTAATTGTGAAATGAAATCATTTTCAGGAGGAACTACGTATACCGGAGGAGAGGCATTGGGGTCAAGTTTAATGCCTAGGTCGTACTGATGAGGCCAACATAAAATGGATGCTCCTTTGGAAGATACATAAACCTTCCCTTTAATGGATCTGTCTTTGAATTTGATCTCTGCCCACATGTAACCCTCAATGTCGATATTCTTACCCGTGTACCCACCAGGATTTATGTCTGGTGGTAACAACTTGGTTGAATGCCAATGTCGACATTTTTTCCAATAATGGTGTACCAGGCGCAGGAGTCAATCAACATTGAAATTTCCTTACCATTAATGGTGATGATATCAGTGGGAAAACCTTTGCATTCTGAATCACCTACACATAACAGAGTGTTGATTTCAGAAGGTTGTTCAGTATCATCATATTCTTCATAGGACAGAAGATTTACTCTTTGAGGAGACTTACACATTTTGCTAAAGTGACCAGATTTTTTACACTTTATGCAAATCTTGTTCCAAGCTGGACAACCTCTGTAGTTACCTACGTGATCATTAGCACCACACCTATAGCAAATAATGTGGGATTTTTTAACAGGAAACTTACTTTCTCTAACAGAGAAATCTTTCCTGGGAGGGAAAGAACTCTTCTTAAAGTTATTAAAATTTTTGACTAAAGAGACTTCAGGAATGACTACCTTAGATTTGGTATCTTGACCTCTAATCTCGTTCACAAAAAGTTCGGACTGTTCAATGCCTTTGGCAATATTCAGTACAGCACTAAGGGAGGAATCGGTACCCATCCAGAGACGTTCTTGGATTTTTTTACTTTTAGTGCGCATCATAATTTGGTCCCTCAAAACCTGTTCGAAATTGATGGTTTCAAAAGCACAAGACCCAGCCAGGGTGTGCAAAGCGGCTACGTAATTTTCAATGGACTCATCCTCTTTATGTATTCTGGAATAAAATTTTAATCTTTCCATTACAATGTTAATTTTTCTTCCAAACCTAGTACTTAGTTGTTTAATGACGATATCAAAAACATTTAAATCCCCAGCACCAGTACTATCTATGGGAGGTAAACTCGGTAAACTCTGTAACTCTTTGAGTCCAGCACCACCCAGGACACAAAATGGCTGCTGGAACGCATACGCGAAGGCGTGATGCGTGCGTGATGACAAAGAGGAAATGACGCGGTGATGAGTCAGAGAATGGAGCGCTGGTTTGAAGAGGCTGGAGCAATGGAAGCAGAGAGGCTCGCGTAGGTGGAAGCGCTCGTGTAAACACTCGCGTAGGTGGAAGCGCTCGTGTGAACGCTCGTTAGGTAAGTTTAAATGATGCAAACAAAATGAACAGTCAATAAAGTAGGAAAACTATAAAAATGTAGCGCTTTGGCAGACGGAAGTCGCGTTAAGGTGGCAACTAAGCGCTGGGCAGTTTTTAAACGTAGATATATCGCCAGTTTAAGCGAGGGAAATATAAGGGTAATAAACACAAACTCCCGCTGGTGCAATCAAGGCACAGAAAGATAAAAACAGCCGCTGGTGCAATCTTTACACACATAAAACAGAAGAATACCTTAATTTTCTTTAAGCTGTGCAGGTGAACGCTGTCAGTATCCCTTGACTTCACTAGAAAGGTCCTTGAGAATGCGGGTTCTTTTCTTAAAAAAAATAGTTGTAGATTTTTGAAGATTTTTGATGATTAGTTGAAGATCCCGGTCGTCGCCAAATTTATGTAGTAATTAGACTCAAGAGGCCAAGTAGAAGTCTGTAGGTTTATTGGGACAGACAGCTTGAACAACCACCTCCAGCAGAAGCCCAGTAAAGAATGGATGGTCAGTACATGGAATGTTACAGTGGAAATGTAAGATAACAATTCTAACAGAGAATGCTGGACTAACATGGATTACTACAGGGAGCAACCTGAATCTTTGACCCAGTAGCAATGCACCTTTGTAGGTTTTATTTGGCAGGTTTGTCCCCGTCTTCTGTCAGTTCTTCCAGCAAAATTCCTTGACAACATTTCTAACCACTAGATGTTAGTGTTAGGTAGGGGGAGTACACTCTACACTTACCTAAGGACACAGATCCTTTAGTGACACTACATAGAGGCCAAGATTCACTCCATTAGAATCTACTAGCAGGGTCCAGGGCAGATCCAGTTGTAACTCATCAGCTGGGCTCTATAAAGAGAGTAGGCTTCTGTTATCTTATGTGTCTCTGAAGCTTAACAGGTAGTCAGCCAACTAACCCTTTGAGTCTACCTCTCAGTTCTGGGTACAAGTTGGAGCAAGTAGAGCCCTTAGGGTTTGCCTCATATTTTACAACAGCAGGTGCATTTATCTTTCTGTCTTTCAAAGGTCCTGCAGTGTTCTGAAGAGACCTGCTCCTCTCTATTGACGGAACCCACGTTACTGGTGACTTAAAAGTAGTAAAAAGGTAAGTTTAAGTCTGGCAAAAGGTTTACTTTGCCAGGGGTCACATTTATGGCCCCAACCACCCAGTGGGTGGGCAGAACTCCTGGCCCCCCCAACCAATGGGGTAAAAGTTCCCAGGGGTGACTGTACCTATTTTTGCAGCACTTCCTGTGTGTTATACTATAAACTATGCCACAGTGCCCTTCTCCACTGAAAACCAAGATGACAGAACCTTTCTTTCCCTTTGCAGAGCTCCCTGGGGCTTCCCAAAAGTATGGCTATAATAATGGTCAAAATCTCTCTTGTGGTCACTCAAAACTGGTTCTGGGGCAGCTCCTATCCCACTGCGAATGATGTCTTGCTGGCTAGAAGGAAAATAGATGGTGGCATGCCCAGGTGTGATCTACATTTGCCTGTGACAGGGCAGGAACCTTTTGAAGTAATTTAAGTTCTTGGGCACAGGTCAGATGGCCAGCCCCTCTCCCATTTGTCTCCGCTCTGGGAGCCACTTAATACCTAATTAACCTCTTTGATGGCAGTAAACACTGAGAAAAAAGGCACATTTGGCTTGGTCACAAAAAGGACAACATTCTAAAAGTCCCATGAGTAATTTTTTCCAGCTGATTCCAAACTGCAGTGAAGCATTATTATAGCCTTATAGCCCGCCGTAGAGGTCTATACCGGCTATTGAAGGCCCTCTCCAGCGTTAAAGGCCCTGAGCCGAAGGCGAGGGCCTTTAACAAGGGAGAGGGACTTTAATAGTGGTATAGCCCATCTATGAAGGGCTATAAGGCTATTAGAACATTCTGTCACTAGAGGACAGAATATTCTAACAAAAAAAAAACTTTTGGAAGCGTGAGGGGATTGGAATCCCCTCAGGCTCCCTGAAGCCTTTGTTCACAGCCAGAGCTGTGAACAAAGAAGCATTGGAATGTTGGAGCTCCAGGCTTATACCAGCCATTATAAGCCCAGAGCACTCCATTGTTTTCAATGGAGCTCCCAACATTCCAATGTTCTAATATAGCTTTATAACCCGCCGTAGCGGGCTATACCGGCTATTAAAGGCCCACTGAATCGTTAAAGGCCCGAGCCGAAGGCAAGGGACTTTAACGAGACAGCGGGACTTTAATTGCCGGTATAGCCCTGCTACGAAGGGCTATGAGGCAATTAGAACATTCTGCCACTAGAGGGCAGAATGTTCTAACAAATGAAACAAAGGGTTCTCGAAGCTCGAGGGAATATAAATCCCCTCGAGCTTCGAGAAGCCTTTGTAAAACATTGGACTGTTGCTCTGCAGGCCTTTACCGGCCCGTGGAAGCAGGGAGCACTCCATTGTTTTCAATGGAGCTCCCAACATTCCAATGTTCTAATAGATGTTGTATTGTACCCAAATGCTTTTCTATGGAAGAGCCATCCTTGCCACAGGGAAAAATGACTTAGGGTTTCTTTCACTGGCAGGACACGTGAACATTCAATTAACATGTCCTACTTTTCATATAACATGCACCTTTCACTAATGGCATTTAAGAAAATAAATTAAAATATTGTGCAACAATTTTTCTGACAGATATCATTTAAGTTTAATTGTGTACATAAAAGTTTAAAACCTCATGTAATCAATATTTTTGACAGGTATCATTTAAGTTTAATTGTGAACATAGAAGATACAAACCTCATGCATACAAGGAAGGCAATCAACTTATCCCTGTGATGAAAGTTGGTTCAATGGTGCTGCAGGGGCTGTAATTGAAAAAAGTAATGTCTCTAAAGAAACAAATCAAGGGCTCTAGTGTGGTTAATATATTGTGGTCTGGAAAGGAATGAGGTAAAAGAACTGCAGTGAAAAGAAAAAAGCCCACAAATAGGCTGAAGAAGCAAACAGGTCTGCACCATCCTTGTCATTGCCAAAGGTGTGAGCACACGCTCAGAGCAAGCAAATGAATACCTTGGATCCAAGGCGAAGCTTGATGAGTGAAGTGTTCCAAATCTGACAGTAGTGTTGAAACCACTGATGCCCATCTGAATGTGGATGGCAAAATGCAGGAGTGGACAGAAAGGAAGAGAGAGAGGGGTTGATAGGAAATGCCTAGGATAGAACACTATGATAAAATATCTCAAGAAGGAGAAAATGAAAGGGGAAATGTAAGAGGAGTAAGCAGGAGGATATGAACTTATATGGCTGTCACAGCCAGAGAGTGAGGAGACTACAAAGAATAGACAAAGAATAGAAAAGATACAAATACATAAATTATAAAAAAAGATAAGGTAGGAGTGAAGAATTAATAAACAAATAAGGTTTATAATTACACCAAGTAAGGTAATTATATTGCCATGGTCAATTTATCAAAGTCAACGTTGCATATACAAAGATGCAAAGTTTTTATCAAAACATCAGATAAATAGATACAGGAAAGTGACAGTCTAAACTTCTTACAAAGGCCACACAAATTAAATCCTGGAGTGAGGTGACTATCTTCTGCCGATCTTCAAGAGAATTCAGTCCATTGGAGAATGAGCCACACATAGTGATCCATTTGCATTCAAGTCATGACTAATATCTTCTCCTCTCTCCTGTACTTCAGTCACATCCAGCACCTGGCATCTGAGATGATTAGCAGTATATTGCTTTTCCATCTAGAACGTGACCAACGGGGCAGTGACAAACCCACAGTGGAACCTGCTCCTCTCTATTGACGGAGCCTACTTTATCTGTGACCTTTAAGTAGTAAGAAGGAAAGTTTAAGTCTGGCAAAAGGTTTACTTTGCCAGGTCAGAATGATAGTAATAATGACAGTTTTAAAACTGCTTACCGGCTGCAGGAAAAGGCCTGAAGGCATGCTTTGTATTTGTACATTGTAACAATGTCCCGGTGAGCCAAAAAAACAGCAGCATCAGTTTAGGAACAATGGGGATGACCATAAAAAAATAGATATTTTCCTACAAATTGTGTTGTACTAACCTTCCCTCAGGAACATTGTGCACACATAAAGAGAAACATTTACAGGCTTATTTAAAAGAGGCCTGTGCCGCGGAGCATCCATGAGATGATTAGAAGCCACCCTGCATGGTTTTGCATGGCTTCATAGCTATGGAGCAAGGCAAGGCAGCGCGAAGTGCTGCGTTGCTTTACTCTGCGTCAAGGAGGTGTTACATGCATTGTAGTGGGTGTTCCCATGCAGCACACATGGATGCTGAGGCTGCCCCAAATAAAAAAAAATCATATAAACCTGGGACAGCACTAACACCTTACATCTCCCCACAGGAGGCATAACAAGGAGAAATGTTTTTATTTGTCTTCCTTTTTTTCCATTTCCACATGCGCTGCATTCTGCAGCATACATAGAGAGAGGAAAATGCCTCTCTGGATTGTTTACGTGCAGGAAGGTGTTCCTTTCTGCACAAAAACAATCCTGTCAACAAGGCATCCATGGTACTAGGCACCAAATTATGCACTTGTGCTGGCTGGAAGGACAACAATGCACTGTATCTCGTAAATACGAAGCATTTCTGCCCTTTCAAATTGGCTTAGGTCAGCGCAGGAAGCAGGCTCGAAGCACTGCCATATGCCCTTTTTTTTGTAAATGAGGTTCTTAGTGGCTACAGTGCAAGCAGGACATTACAACCCACAATATTTCTAACAATTAATGTGAATACCAAAGGTCACATTTGATGATCCTTGGTACTCAGGAATAGAAAGAGAAAACATGCTGTCACCACATACTAAATGCATTTGAAATTGGAATAGAAAACTGGGGTAGGTTGATTCATATCATATTTAAGCACTTTGATATATTTAACACAGTATAAATATTGCTTTCGCATCTCACTCCTGTTAATTAGATGAATAGGATTATCAGTTATGACACTTGCTTTCACAATATCCATTGACAAGTATCATGGAAACAAGGGGTAGTGTAATTGATGTGTAATGTCTGCAAGGACGCTTAGAGCTTTTTCTGATTATGAATTGCCCAGGAACATATAAACAGAACGTGATCCATTAAACCTGCAGCATTTTGGTATTGTGCAGATGTCCTATTTACAAAATGTTAATTTGTATACCGAGTGATTTGAAGTGGTTGTTAAAACAGAAAATTAAAAGTGTAGTAGTGTTTGAATGTATTGGAAAAAATATATGGAATGTCGATGTTTTAGCCTTTTGATGTAAAATAAAATGTATGTACTCTCAGTGTGCGGGACTCATATTTACCTCTTCTGGTGTTGCTTTTCTCTTGATATTGCTGGCACTTGATTCCATTGGCAAATGCGAACACAACGCATTTTCATACGTTTCATCGTAACATTGATCGCATATGAAAGAGCATAATACTTTGATTCAAGATGCACACGAGGAACAAAAGCTAAAGATATTGTCTAAATACAGACCCAGCTCTGAGGGAATTGGATAACAAAGTCATGCGTTGAAAAGAAGAAACAAAAAATGCTCAAAGCATCCAGTAATGTACAGTTCTCTGGCGATTGATCAGATGAAACTGAAAATACCAATGCTTGAACGAACTTTTATCAATGAGACAAACTCTAATTACAAAAATACCCATTAGATGTGATGCGAAAATAGAGATCAGATCAAAATGAGGATAAATAATGATGATACTGAATTCTCATGGCTATATGTAAATTACATATCAAAACTATGAAACTAAAAAAAAAATAGTCTTGTTTTTTGAAAAATTGGTTTGAGCTTCATAATATAAACCATGATTTCTGAATGGCCAGGACACACTTGAGTGATTCTGGGCCAGAGTTGCAATTGTAAAATTACAATTTTGTGTCAGTTTACTATTGTTTGCTATTCAAAAAGGTATTTTACTAGCGGTAGGGGAAAGATTCCACTCTACCTTCTGAGAATTGGTGTCTCCTAGCACGTATTCCAGGCACTAGGATGGCATCTAGCAAGATTTTCTTAACACGGGTGCTAGCGGGCAGTGGCGACAGTTTGCAGTGAGAAAGCTGACGCTCTAGTAGAAAATCTTTTTGAGCGGCAGCAAAGAAGTAATCCTGGGCGGAGTTCGTGGAGTTCCGGTATACAGAACAATTCAAAGTGACACGAAACTCTACAGCGCTTTGCGGAGTTTCGCGAGTGAGAAGTGCCCTAGTGTCATGACCATTGCCGTGATTTTGAGCGCCGGGTGTTTGTCCCACACTGTAAAATTATCTAAAACAGCACCATGCACAATGCAAGAGGGCATAGCTTACTTTCCGCTGCTCGGGTATATTTTCTACTCGAGTGGCACCTTTCTCAAAGCGAACGGAAGATTTCTCAAAGCAAGTGGTCGCGACCTGCCGCAACCACTTGCATTGAGAAATACGACCACCCGCGTTGAGTAATCTCGCCAGGAGGTTGACTTTCCTTGCTTGTGCTCACCTACTAGACCTTGGCGAGCACAAGCAAGGTAAAATCTCTAGAAGAGGGGAATTTTCCACACTCGCACTCACAAACTTGACACAAAAAAACCTTCAATCCACATCGCAAAGCTGAGTTTTTGGGAACCCTGCATGCTCCGCAGAGCGCGGAGTGCAGAAAATGTGAAAACCTCAGCAAACGGACCGGAGTTCACAGCCCAGGGTTACAAGGAAGTGGCGCCCTCTGGTGCACCATGTGGTGCCATTTGCGCTGATTTTGCAGCACTGAACAAGCCTGTGATGCTAAATATCAGCACAATATGCCTAGTCTGCCGACTCGCTGAACTCCGTGGTATTTCTCTGAATCTTTATGTATTTCTGCAGAATTTCGCGTAGTGAAACTAAGTGTGTTCCACCCACGCGTATATTTTACTAGCAGTAATTCATGATTGCAGTCTTTGCACATGTGCCGATACTACGCAGTAGTAAAGATACTACTAGAAATCTATTCATGTGAATAGCAAACAATTGTAAACGTACACGTTTACTTTTGTGAATCAGTTCTACTGTGTCTAAAGTTACACAATAAACAACTTGAACTATCATAATATGTAGACATTGAAGATGCGCAAGCCTGCATCTGATTTGCCTTCTCAATGCACTGCAATGGCTTGGACCAGCAGCAGTGTTGTCTCTATATTGATTTTGATGCTCCCTGATAAACCCATCTCTATTTTAATAAATCTTATATATTAGAAGGATGTTGTAAACATTCTCAATAAGAATGACAGACATTAACGAAAGTTTAAAAAGTTTACTCAAATAATAAAAGTACAGAAATACAAAAGCTGGACGATCAATTAATTAAGCATATAGGCGTCTAAATCTTAAAGTACAAGAATAACTCAGTAAAGCAGATTTATTTTCTGAGAATAGGGAAAAGTGAGCTCTCTTGACAGAGAAAAGCAGCTCCTTCTATAGGAGACAGAGGATTTCATAAATTCACAACACAAATGGATGGTTCACAGAATATGCACCAATGGGGAACAAGTTAGAAGAAATTTTTTTCTACAGAATACATTTGAAGATTCTCTCATGATTCTACTACAGATTCATATGTTCCCAGAGTCCATTCAGGTGACATTGCTTGATACACTGTATTTTATTTGATCTGGGACAGCTAGGTATTCATTGATTAGGTACATCACTTTCAGCGCCATGAAACCGCTGGTGTACGTGCGCTCTATAAATATTTTTAAATAGAAATAGAAATAGAAATAGGGTGCCTGGGAAAATCTTGGCTTCTCGGTGTAAGCTCACAATTCTTTATTGCAGCTGAACAAAATGATTATAACAGTGGTCACTTGGTGAAATATGATGCCTCATCTAAAATAGAAGAAAGCACAAAATTGACTTTGGTTAGCATGAGCTTGAATTCTCATATAATAAACACTACAAATCAACATTCACTTTGAATGTAACATGGGTATCTATTATTTGGGCGCTTCTTTATGGAATTCATTGAAGGGCACTGGAGTTCACAAGTTTTTTTTTTCCAAGGGACAAATTTAAAAAACAAGTTTAATGTTTACACAAGTTTCTCACAATAAATGATTATGACAATTCTGTGTGGGGCAAACACCTACACCCTCAGTATGAGCAACCTCAGTATTAGTATCAGAAAGGGAGTATTTTGGCTGTACAAATAGAGTCCAGTGTCGTTAATGTACTCTCTGACTTAATATTCAGTCTGTGTTTTTATATAGCTGCATTTTTACAACCTCATTAGTATAAGGTGGTTGACAACATTTCTGCTTAATGAGAAATGACACATTCATGACATTGAAGTCAAAAGAACAGTCAGCTCAAACCATTAGTGAAATTATGAGACACTAAAACCATTCATGCAACAGAGTTTCAAATATTGCAGCCAAATGGGAAACAGTGTTGCGTCACATGGGTATTACTTTCCATGGCACTGGCAGCAATACAAACAAAAAGCGAATGAACATAACATTTCCATTCACGAACCCAACTTGCTCACCTTGTGGCATTCACAGAACACATCTGAGATAAAAACCTAAACTTACTTCTTTTTGTATTCACTGAATGCATTTAGTAGTAGTAAAGTTAGGAATCCTAACTTTACTACTACTAAACGGAGCTAAAATCCAAACTTTACGATTTTCCAGTATTCTCAAAAGGCATTTAGTAGTAGTAGTAACGATAGGAGTCCTAACTTTACTACTACTAAATGCCTTCTGTGAATACCAAAAATAGTACGTTTAGGATTTTATCTCAGATTAGTTCTGTGAAACGGCCCCAATATTATTCAACATGGAAATTTTTTCAATATGTAGACGGCGCAAAGACAATTGTTAGTTCCAGAAGACATGAAGTGCAAAGGGAGAATATTTTAAAGTTTTTTTGTATCCATTCACAATAAAAATGAATCATTTGTAACTTAAAAACAAGATGTCTTCCTCCATCCCATCCATATGTTCCCCAAAAAGCTCCAAATTACATGCAACTGACAATACCAAATCCAAAAACAAAGTTAGATGGTTCATCTTCTATATGCACTGATCACTAGTCACCATCGGTACAATTTGATCATAGTGAAGGCCAGGCTCACTCATGAATGTAAAATCTGTCTCATACAAATAACAATAATTTATGGTGTTTTCCTCCTACACATAGAAAGACCAAAACACGAGGAGAAAGAAAGGTATTTCTCTTCGTTGCATCACTTTAGTGCCTCCCTGGAGAGGGGTTAGAATCAGAAGCTTTTCCCAGGTTTACAAAATCTTGTAAATCTGTGAATGCAGAAGTATCCATGGTTGTTGCATGGGAGCACCAACAATAAAACCCATGGAACGTCTTTTCACTGAGGTCCAGAATGTATACCAATTTGTACATTTGAAGTGGGAGAAGTTTCTAAAGGGACATCTTTGAAGTTCACAGGTGCCCTGCCTTCTTGGCCCTGGCTCCAGACTAATTGCAGGGAGTATGCAGCAATTTGAGGAGGCAAAACATAGCCTGCTCAAGTGTAAGTTGGCTGTGCCCTGCTCCTTCATCTCATTATGCCAGTGATAGCTCATCCTGTCACACCTAGGCTCCCTGTTGTCTGTGAGTGTCTTGGAGAATTACACAAAGCCCAACTGTCACCTACATCCAGTCATGTGACCCAGAGACAGGCTGCAGGCATCAAATGGCTAAAGCAGGAAAACACCAACTTTCTTAAAGTGAAATTTTAAAAATTGTGATAGAATATCGACCTTCACCATAGGATTTTTCATTGCAATTCCAAAGACATAAAACATGAACTGGCTACCTGCTCTCATTTGGAAGTGACAGCTTATTAAATATAATAAGGTAACTCCAATGTTATCCAATGGAAGATGTGAGCCTTAGTAGTCAAAAATGTATTTTAGAGTGTTCCACTCCTAGGACATACAAACATTTAAAGTACCTTGGAAATATATTGCACCCTTCCCTTTGGGCTGCACGGTGCCTACCCTAGGTGTGACATATATTTCTTACAAAGGAGGTTTGCACCTGGCAAAACGTTTATGTTACCACATAGAAATGATGGTGTAACGCTGCACATACACAGGCTGCAATCGCAGCCTGAGACATGTTTAAAGTGCTGTATATAAGTGGATGGCACAATCAGTGCTGCAGGCCTACTATTAGCATTTACTTTATAGGCCCTGGGCACAGATAGTGCCAACTTACTAGGGACTTACAATAAATTAAATATGCCAATAAGGTATGACACAATTCTACCATGTTTAAGGAAGAATCACAAACACTTTAGCACTGGTTAGCAGTGGTAAAGTGTGCAAAAATGAAGTCAGCAAATAAGGGGGATTGAAGGTAAAAAGGTAGGGCGTTAACCCTACTAAGGATATCAGGTCTAACACCAAGTATATTCTTTAAGAAGCAAAGGAACTTGTATAGACTGCAAAGACTGCATACATTTAACAGGTAAAATGGACCCGACATGAAATGTTCTTTAGCTAGGTTTTCCATACACAAATATGTGGTTAAATGGGCACCTTTAGGCTTCAGAAAATAAACTTATAAGAATACAACATTTGGACCTTGGTTCTTGAAATGGGAAATTGGATTCTAATGCAAGTTGAGTGTCAGTGCTTTATCAACGGAGTCATTAAACTGTTGAATACATTTTATCTGAAAGACAATGACATTTTAACTTGTTCTGGGTGGGTAGATCCCAGAAATTCACATCCTTCAAATCAAGAGTTGGCTTGACAAATTATTCGACAATTTGTATGTTGGACTTGCCCTTTTTTGCAGGGTCATCCCCAAACACTTTGCTTTTTCCTTCTTTTTTTCCTGACCTGCTTTTGTTGGCTTTAAGACCCTAGGCACTTTACCATCGTCAATCAGTGCTAAAGTGTATATGCTCTTTGTGTAAATTATTAGCATGATTGGTTATCCATGATTCGCATATTTAATTTACTAGCAAGCCCCTAGTAAAGTGCACTGAGTGTCCCAGGGCCTGTACATCAAATGCTAATAGTGGTCGTGCAGCACTTATTGTGCCACCCACATGAGTAACAATAAAAAAGTATCTCAGACGTGACACTGCAGTGTCTGCATGTAGTTTTAAACTGCCTTGTCAGCCTTGTCAGTACACCCATTTGCCAGGCAATACCCTTCTCTTTTCTCACAAGTAAGACACCCCTCAGGTAGGCCAAAGTACCCCCATGGGCAGGGAGAAGTGTATGCGAAAGGTAGGACATGTACTGCTGTTTGTGACATGTCCTGACAGTGAAATGTTGCCAAATTAATTTTTCACTATTGAGCGGCTATGTGTCCCATAGGGACAGATAGTCACAAATGTCATTGTGCGCACTGCATTGCATTTGGCGATGTAGTGCGCACCACGTTCAGCCAAAATCCGGAGTTTACTACAACCCCACCCTGCCCCTCCCCCACCCTGTGTTACCACCCGTCAGCACTCCCTCCAGGGGCATCTACTGAACAAATAAACTTCTTTTAAAAAATGTAAACACACATTACCTACTGGTGGTTGCCAGTAGGTAGTTATAGTTCGGGCCTAGTTACCATAAGAAAAACGCGACATTCTATTCCCAATAACTTTGGCGCACATTGATGAATCTTTGCGAAATTTTCAAAACTTATGGCCCTCTCCGGTCAGCTCCTATCCTGAAAGATTAGGGGTGATTCGTCAAGGTGGGCCGAGAAAAAAGCGGGTCCCAAAACGTGTTTTCCCCATACAATTTTCCATAGGAAACTTTAGACACGGCTACAGCCCGAACTGCTGAACGGAATGACACCAAATTTGGCAAACATGTAGCCCTGAGTTCAAAAAGAGCCCTTTTTGTTAAATGGTGTAGATCTGTTAAGTAGATTTTTAAATATGAATGGAAAAATAAATATACATATATCTGGGTGGAGCCTAACCGCACATCTCATCGTGATATCTGATTGGCTGTCAGCACTTCATCCAAGAAGTGATGGCTGACATCTTGGGACCAATATACATGATAGCACCTAATTAAGATGCAATGCAGTTAATAGAAGGTTTTAAGACTTTAGTTATATTATACATCATTTGTTGATGGTACCATACTAATTTTAGGAATTGTGATGTGTTATGAGGTGATTTGACCATGTGAAAAAGTCTACTGCTGGGATATCATAAATCATGTTTGAGAGAATACTATTTTCTCATACTTTTCTTACAGAGGTTTGGAAGGTGATCTATAAGCTAAACTGAGAGCATATTTTCTATAAATTCACATTATCTTTCTCTGTCATGTGAGAATGAAGTCTGGCATTCTCAGTAAAACATGTACATCCAACAAGGGCAAAGACTGTCAGTTGATTCCTTTGTGTTCTACTTCAGCTTCCCAGAGTGTTCTAAAGAACAACTAGAGCGCTAACAGTCCTACTTATGACAAACGTATTGCACACCTGAAGCCATCTTGATTGGAATAAGGTGGCAACTCTTAAAACATTTAATTTAAAAAGGAACTAAATGAGGGGGTTCATCTTGCCATAGAAAGTATGATTAGTGCTGCGGAAAGAAAAATTGGGGCACATTTTGAGTGACTTCTCAAATCTTCTTCTATTTCATTAACAAATGCTGACATGCAGACTGAAACATGGACTTTCAATACCAGCAGAATACTTCCCTGGTGAGCAGTAGCTTTACTACAGTGATCTAATAGGCAACTAGAGTGCTAACATTCATAATTTATTGCAATTGTGTGACACATCTGAATGCCTTCTTGATGGAAAAAAAGTAAAAAACTGAAAGTATTTCCTACTGAGGAGACTGCAGTAAATGAGGAAATTAGGAAACTTCATTACAAATAAGTCTCCCAAGATGGCCACCATAGAAAAAAGAGCCCAAATGTAGCACACATATCACCCAGATGTAGCCCAAGTGTAGCCCAATGACGGAATGTCCCAGAGTGTTTAAAGAACAACTAGAGCGGTAACAGTCTTACTTATGACAAACGTATGACACACCTGAAGCCATCTTGATTGGAATAAAGTGGTAACACTTAAAACAGTTAATTTGCAAAGGAACAGAATGAGGGGGTTTATTTTGCCATAGAAATTATGATTAGTGCTAAAGAAAGAAAAATTAGGGCACATTTTACTTCTCAAATCCTCTTCTATTCCATAAAAAAAACATCTGAATGTCTTCTTGATGGAACCAAAGTAGAAACTGAAAGTATTTCCTACTGAGGAGACTGCAGTAAATGTGGAAATTAGGAAACTTCATAACAAATGAGTCTCCAAAGATAGCCTCCAGAGACAAAAGAGCCCAACAGTACCACAAATATCACCCAGATGTAGCCCAAGTATAGCCCAATGACAGAATGTCCCAGAGTGTTCTTTAGAACAACTAGAGCACTTACTGTCTTACTTATGACAAAGGTATTAATTGTGGGTTTCTAACGCGCTAGAATCGACTCCAGAAGGAGTATCTCTGCGCACAACTGAAGCCATCTTGATTGGAATACAGTGGTAACACTTAAAACATTTAATTTAAAAGGGAACACAATCAGAGGGTTTATTTTGTCATTTAATTATGATTAGTGCTGAAGAAAGAAAAATCAGGGCACATTTTGAGTGACTTCTCAAATCCTCTTCTATTTCATTAAACAATTCTGACATGCAGGCTGAAATATGCACTTTTAATACCAGCAGAAAACTTCTGTGGTGAGCAGTAGCTTTACTACAGTGATCTATTGAGAAACTAGAGTGCTAACATTCAGAGTTTATAGCAAATGTGTGACATATCGGAATATCTTCTCGAGGAAATCAAAGTACAAAACTGAAAACATTTCCTAATAATTTAAAAGTGCTTTGTCGCTATTTGAAATCTCAGAAAATATGTCCTCATTTTAGTTCTTTAGAGCACTAACAGGAGGCCAGAGGCCAGGGACACGGACTCTGAAAATTGAAGGCAGGTAGGAGGGGGCAGAGGCAACAATTTGACCACACTGGGCAGGCAGGAAGGGAAGTGGCAGCACAACAGACTATGGAGGGCAGTGGAAAGGGGCAGGGGCAACAAAGCAACAATACAGGACTGGCAAGAGAGGCTGTGGCAATATAATAGATCATGTGGGCAGAAGGAAGAGGCAGTGGTAGTACAACCATACATGCCAACAGACCCGATTCAGACAGGAAACGGACAATGTTTTTAGGCCCAAATGGGTTTTATTTGATTTGTCTCCTGTCTACAATCTCCTCTTTTTCAATGTAAGTCAAAGGGTAAAATTAATACCCCAGTTTTTTTTCAAGTTCAAAATGCTAGCAAGTATATTGGATCATGGAAGGCAGGAGGAATTGGGGTAGGGACATGGACTCGGATAACAGAGGACAGGAGGGACATGGAGATGTGCAAAAACTGAGCCTACAGGGCAGGGATCAGGGTTTGCAGCAGCACAATACACCACACAGGGCATGCAGGATGGGCGTGCAGCACAACAACAATCTATAGAAAGCAATAGGGAGGGGACAGGACCATGCACATGGACAAAAGAGAACAGAGGGGAAAGAGGCAGTGGTAGCTAGCTGACCATAATGGAGAGACAGGAGAGAAAGCTGCAGCATAACGGATCATAAAGGGCAGGAAGGACGGATTAGGGGCATTACAATGGAAAAGCCAGGAGGGAGTGAATAGGGGTCTGCACATGGAATCAGAGGGCTGGGGGCAAGGGGGCAGGGATGGAGCAGCAGGAGGATCAATGATGTCAGCAAGGATGGGCACTACACGCAAGACACACCATGGAGAGCAACAGTCGGACTATAATGTCATACACACAGACCATGGAGGGAAGCTGGGTGGGGTCAGGGGAAGCAAGCTGACCACACAGGGAAGGTGGGAGGGCAGTGGCAGCACAGAAGACTATGTATGGCAAGCAGGAGGGTTAGTGGCTGCACAATGGCTATGATGGGCAAGAAGGAGGGTGCAGGGGCATGCACAAATGACAATTGAGGATAGAAGGTAGGGTCAGTACCAGGGCACAGTCAAGAGAGTTCAGGGGAAGGGGCCTAACAACAGACCACGCAGGGCAGGCAGGAGGAGCAGTTGCAGCACAAAAGACCAGGGAGGGCAGAAGGGTGTAAAATGGACCATGGAGGATTGGAGGAAGGGGATAGGGGCATGGAATGTGGACAATCAGGGTGGAGTTGGCAGGGACAGGTTACAGTCATCTGACAATGCTAGGCAGGTTGGAGGGGAGTTGCAGCTCAACAGAACACTCAGAGTAGATAGGAGTGGCAGGTCCATGGAACATGGTGGGCAAAAAGGATGGAGCAGGGGCATGCACACAGACACCAGAGGGCAGGGGGAGGAGAATAGGGGCAGCAAGCTAAGCACAGAGGCTAAGCAGGAGATCAATGATGGGGCATAGCATTGAGAAATGGAGGGCAGGAGGTGTAGACTGGTACATTGTGCTAAATAGAGGGCAATGGCAGCACATCAAACCATGCATGGCAGGAGGGAGGAGGCTAGTTTAAGGTTTCAGACAACAGAGGATAGGGAGGAGGTGGATGGGGCAGCAAGCTAACTGTTCAGAGAACGCCAGTGGCAGAACAACAACCACACAGGGCTGAAATAAGGGAGCAGGGACATTGACTTGGACAATGGATGGCTAGGAGGAGGGAAGGCAGGAGCAGCAAGCTTAGGTGGCGGCAACAAAAAATACAGGCCTTGCTTCCAACCCCCCCATCACCCATTGTGATATGCATCTTACTTAATGTAAAAAAAACTAGAAATTTGCTGAAAAACAAAGATTTCAGGGACGGTATAGTTAGATTCAGATTTCACTCATACACAACCAGTGAAATTCAGCAGTTATAGTTCACGCAGCTAACTATAACTTACGCCCCCGCAATGTACTGCTAATGACGTTAGACATTACACCATTCATGACATGGTCAGTTACATCACTCATGACATCACTCATGACATCTCAAATGAGCTGTGAATGTAATGGAACTATAAACGCTAGAACTTTATTTAGGGATAGTGCGTGTATATTAACACCCCTTTTTTTTCTTTTCTTTTATGTAAGAACCCTTATAATACGCAACGTGCCCAGATTAATATGGCTGTTAGCCTTTCTCTTTAAATTAATGTGTTTATTACTGCCCCTAATCGCACTGTAACTAACGCCACGAGGACTAAAAAAACGGCCCGTGGTTCAGTCAGGAGCTCCAGCTTGCCAAAACTGCTTGTAAAAAGCTCGAAAGAGAATGGCGTCACAACTTCTGCCCTGAAATTAAAGCCAGATATAAAGCAGCGCAAAAAGAATATAATAAAAAGATACGCGTGTCCAAAGCATCTCATTATAATAACCGGATCTTGGAATCTGAAAACTCCTCGAAGGAGCTCTTCCAGATTTTCAAGGAAATCTCAATAATCGACTCCAATTCCACTTCCCATAATGACTCAGTGAAAACCTGTAATAAAATTGCTAAGTATTTCTCTGGCAAAATCACGAACATATATGCTAATTTCTCTAGCAACATAAAACCTGGTACTGACTTTGCAGAGAGTGAAGACCATATACGTACACAATCCTGCCTATGTGTTTTTTCCGTCCCTCCCGCTGAAATCCTAGTGAAAACTTGCAAAAGCATCAAATACGGCTCTCCACGAGATCCCGCTCCACCTAAAATTTTAGCAGCCAGCCTTTCGGTCTTAGAGCCCCACTTCAGACATATGCTCCAAATATCTTTTTCCACTGCCTGTTTACCTGCAGAATGGAAGAAAGCTATAGTGGTCCCCATCAAAAAAAAAACCAACATGAGTCAGGACATATTGGAGAACCTACGCCCAATCTCCCTGCTACCTTATCTAGCAAAACTTGCAGAGAAAGTAGCCAATGTCCAACTTATGGCCCATCTTGAAGCCCAAAATGCCTTTCACACATCGCAGTCGGGCTTCAGATCGAGCTTCTCCACAGAGACAGCACTCCTGAGAGCAACTGAAACTCTGCGGGAAGGAGCCGACGAGGGCAAGACCATGGCTCTCCTCATGCTGGACCTCAGCGCCGCGTTTGACACTGTAGCACACTCCATCTTGCTACAGTGTCTAAACAGAGCGGGGGTCACCAAAGAGGCTCTGGGATGGCTGAAGGCCTTCCTTACCAACAGGAGTTTTCAGGTCCAGAGAGGGACTTTCCTCTCGGATAGCATGACATTAGAACAGGGGGTACCTCAGGGCTCTGCCCTGAGTCCCACCCTGTTCAATCTGTACATGGCACAGTTGGCAGAGGTGGTCCAATCGTTCGGCGTAGAGCTTGTCTCTTACGCCGACGATACTCAACTTCTGATCTCCCTGTCTCAAGCTCCCTCCTCCGAGGCCGACAATTTTAAATCCTGCATGAGCAAGCTTGCAGCTTGGATGACCGAACACTGCCTCAAATTAAATGGCACAAAAACTGAGGTACTCATAATAGGAGGAAAAGACACAAAATGGACTAAAGACTGGTGGCCTACCTGTCTGGGACCCTTACCAACTCCCAGTCAGGAAGCTAAGAACTTGGGTGTCTGGATAGACAACAAGCTCTCCTATGACAGCCATGTCAAAAAAACAGTAGGTAAGTGCTTTGGAGTCATGAAAACTCTTAATCGCACACTGGACTTGCTCCCTTTGAACTCCAGGCGCACCATGACTCAGGCACTCATTACCTCCCGAATAGACTATGGCAACGTGCTGCTGCTGGGCACTGCTGAAAAAAACATCAGAAGATTACAAGTCTTGCAAAACTCAGCCGCACGCCTAGTGCTAGGACTCCCCCGCAGAGCTCCTTCCAGACCTTCCCTGGCTACCCTCCACTGGTTGCCTATCAGTAAGAGGATACTATTCAAAGCACTCCTCTGGTGCCACAGGATTATCCATCAAAAAGCCCCCTCCTACATGTCCGATCTAGCTTTACCGTACGAGCCCAACAGATCCCTTCGTTCTAAGGGAATGGGCCTGCTTAAAACATCGCTCCCAAAAAAAGCTAGAATGGGAGGTAGGTCCTTCCGCACTCTTGCAGCTAAGAAGTGGAATACCCTCCCCATGAACATCAGACTAGATAAAAATGAGGCTTCCTTCAGAAAATTGTTGAAAACCTATCTTTTCACTCTCTAGCTGCCTGTTTTCCGTCTCCGCCCTCCTAAGTCTCTTTCTCCACAGCGCGGGGACACGCCGGGAGGCGTCACCAGGCGCTTTACAAACCCCTTTAATAATAATAATTATGTTTGCTATCTCAGTTGTTTAATATGAATAAGTCACGTTGACGAACATACTGTAATGGCAGTCACGGGGCAAGATATGGTGAAATGACATTGTGTGCATATTAACACTTGTTTTCTTTTCTTTATTGTATCAATTCTTGAATTTTCACATCTTGACGAGGCCAATATGGCCACCAGCTTTTTGGATTTTGGATATGTAGCCCTTTGTTAATGTTGGCAACTGGAAGCATTTGTACATTTGAAAAAGGAAGCTACAATGACGTCCTGTATCGTTATCGAGATTCGAACGAGGCGAAATGCGTGGATCACGTCCTTTGCAGATTAAATACTTCTAAACTACAAAGAGAGTGCTGATTCCTTCCTTGTAAGAGTGAGAGGAGAGAAATACATATATATATAAAATTCACTGAAAAAAACACAAGTTTCAGGGACATGATAGTTAGAAATTAGCATTGAAAAAGCCTTAGAAATCCACTGAAAAAACACAGGTTTCATGGACGTCATAGTTAGTTGGACATTTCTCTTGTACAAAACAAGAGAAATGTGGCCGTTATAGTTAGCTGTGCTAACTATAACTTGCGCCCCTGCAATGCACTGCTGATCACGTCACATATTACATCACTCTTGACATGGTCAGTGACATCACTGATGACATCACTGATGACATCGCAAATGAAATTACTGATGACATCATCCATGTGATCATGTGATGCACCTCCTCCCACCCTAAAATACAGACTACCATTCTCGAAACCATAGACACACCAATACTAGTACCGCTACACTATTCTGTGCACTATGCATGCAGACCTCTAATCAGCTATGTAGCATTGAAGCAGTCTTTTAAATACTCAGTTAGTACCTATGCAACCTAGGAATCCATCTATCTGTCCCATGCACTTGTCCATTCACCCATCCAGCACTATGTACATATCCTATCACTCAGGTAATACTTAAGCACTTATTAATGTAGCATGCACTCTCTTTAAAACACTGAACTTACTCCAGTTATCAGTCATATACTAAAGTACAGGCACAATGTGTTGTACACTATGCATGCAGATCTCCAACAAGCTACATACTATTAATACGCTCTTCTGAATACTCAGTTAATACCTATGCACTGTTGGAATCCTTCTGTCTGTGCCATGTATTTCTCCAATCACCCATCCAGCACTATCTATGATCCTATTACTCCACCAATACCTGAGCACTTCTAATAACTGACAAAAATGTTGAGCATTTTTTTATATGTAGTACTCTCAAGGTAAAATTAAGTAATCCAAACACTATCAATGCACCACTACATTCAGCTGGGCACTATATATATATATAAACCTCTTACCAGCTACTTAGTAAAGTACTACCCATACAACCTAGGAATCCTCCTGTCTGTCCAATGCACTTCTCCAATCACCCATCCAACACTATCTACATATCCTATCACTCCACAATGCCTAAGCACTTATAAATTCAACATGTGCTCTCTTTGCAGCACTGAAATTATTCTAGTTACTAGTCATGTACCTAAGGAATGGCCTAGCCAGTAAAACTAGTACAGCTACAATATTCTGTGCACTATGCATGCAGACCTCCAATCAGCTACATAGCATTGATACAGTCTTTTAAATACTCAGTTAGTACCTATGCAGTCTAGGAATCCTTCTGTCTTTCCCATGCACTTCTCCATTCACCCAATCAGCACTCTATATGTATCCTCTCACTGTGCTAATACCTAAGCACAAATACATTTAGCATGCACTCTCTTTGCAGCACTGACATTTCTCCAATTATTAGTAACTAGCAGCCCGTCCCGACCTTGTCCGGAGAGCAATCAAGCTTCGCTGGCCCCCGCCCGCCGAAACATTGTCCTGAAGCCCGGGCCCCCGCCCGGCCCGTCCCCCGCCTGCCCTGACCCCCGCCTGCCCTGACATTGTCCGTGGGTCCCCTTACCTCAGCCACCGCTCCTCCCCCACGCTCCTCAGTTTACTGGTCCGCCACTCCTCGCTCCTCACTGCCGCTGGCCACCGCTCCTCCCGCCTGTCCGCTGTTCGTCACCTCACTGCTCCTCCCGCCTGTCCGCTGGTCACCGCTCCTTCGGCCTGTCCGCTGCTCCTCACGTCACCGCTCCTCCCCCGCACCATGTCCGCCGCTCCTCGTCGCGCTCCTGGATGCTGCTCCTCCCCGCGCTCCTGACCTAAGCACGCCTATAACCATCTGCACACCCTGACGAATACAACAGTGTATCGGGTGTGTGGATTGGCGCTGTTGTTCCCGAGTTTACCCGCCTCAAAGCCTCCAAGTTCTTCCTTTATTATAGTAGTATAGATGTACTTAAGGAATGGCCTAGCCACTAACACAAGTGCTGGTACAATATGTTGTGCACTATGCATGCAGATCTCTAACCAACTTATACAATTGATACACTCTTCTAAATACCCATTTAGTACCTATGCAGTGTAGGAATCCTCCTGTCTGTGCCATTTCTCTAATCACCCATCCAGCACTATCTACTTAGCCTATTAATCCACCTATACCTAAGCACTTATAAATTCACTGTACACTCTGCTTGTAATGCTGTAATTACTCTAGTAACTAGGCATGAACTTATGAAATGGCGTGGCTACTAACACAAGTACAGTTATAATATTGTGTGCACTATCCAAGCAGACCTCTAACTAGCTACATTCTATTGATACCCTCTTCTAAATACCCAGTTAGTACTCATGCAGTGTAGGAATCGGCCAGTCTGTCCCATGCACTTCTTTAATCACTTATCTACCAATATCTACGTATCCTATCACTCCACCAATACGTAAGCACTTATACATTTAGTGTTCACTCTGTTTGTAGCACTGTCATCATTCCAGTTACTAGTGGTATTCTTATAAAATGACCTAGGCACCAACACAAGTACACATAAAATATTTGGTGCATAATTCCTACAAATCTCTAAGCAGATACATACTATTGGTCCACTCTATTAAATACTGAAGTAGTACCCATGAAGCGTAGGATACCTCCTGTCAGTCTGATGCAATTCTTCAATCACCCATACAGCACTATGATCTTATTGTATCAGTCTGCCAATACCTAAGCACTTATAGGGCAGATTTACAAGCACTGTGCGCCACCAGTATGTCACTTTTTGTAACATATTAATGGCACCATGCACTCCTTCATATTTACAAGGAGAGGAAAAGCCACCCTGCGTAGTTTTTCCTCTCCTTGTAAATACGACCCCTTCATACACAGAACTTACCATTAAAGAGGCGTTCCATATATATTCTTGTGGGTGTTCCCATGCAACACCCATAGAACAAGACATATCTGCATATTTATGAGAAATCATAAATCTGGAGATGTCTGTGAATGCTGTGCCATCTTGAAGTTTGTATTGCAAGGCAAAACGAGGACAATTATTTTTATTTCTCCTCATGTTGTCCTCTTTCAATGCATGCTGCATTCCACAGCATAAAATGCTTTACTGATTGTTTTTGTGCAGGAAGGTGTCCCTTCCTGCACAAAAACAATCTCCGCACGACACAGACATCCTTGCACCATGTTGCAAGAGTGCTTGTGTCACCGCATGGCTGCAGTTTGTGAAGCAGTGCAGAGAGAAGCACAGACTTGCAACATATTCATGTACATATGTCACATCCCTGTGCTTTGGAAGTGCCACAGTGCAGTGCAGCTAAAGAGATTGCAGTGTCACGGTGCAGTACTTCCACATAAATGTTCACCTATAAATTCACCATACAATACTAATGCATTCTTTCAGTCAATCACGCTGTGTGCATATATTCAACCAAACCAAACTTTCACACATTACCTTGCAATTATAGTTCTTTCTTTAACCAGATACGGTCGTTCTGATAAGAATTATTTTTCTTTTGTATATGGAAACTTTTGGAATTGCTTGTCATTCCAAAAACAAATCAAATAAAAATTAAGAACTCCAGGCCTCACACCGGCAACTTCAGTGGAAGGTGGATGACGCCAAAAATAGGGCCGCCAAAATAATGTACGCTTTGTGGGCTTTAGAGAAGGAATTGAGGAGAACAACATGGCGGCGTTCCTGCACTCTTGGCTGCAGAAGACCTTCCCGACAGTGAAGTTTCTCCACTTGCTTCCTGATAGAAAGAGTGCATCGGGCGTTGATGGCGAAACCACCAGTGGGGACGAGACCGAGGCCAGTAATTGCCCGCTCCCTGAACTTCGCTGACCGGGATATGATACTGAGAGAATCCAGAAAGCTCAGGGAGATTCGAGTGGAGAATACTCAAATTATGATCTTTCCGGACTATAGCCAGGAGGTACAGAAACAGAGGTGCTCCTTTGACCTAGTGAAAGCAAAACTAAGGGATCTACATATTCAATACATGCTGCTCTTCCCGGCGAAACTGAAAGTATGTATAAGGAGCAGACCTACTTTTTCACTCACCCGGAGGATGCATGGCAGTGGTTGGAGGAGCGTCCCCCTCTTCGGAGAGCAGAGGAAGAGAGATGCTGGATGGCAAGAGAGGCGACTACCACCGGGGCCCAGAGGGGGCAACGAAAGACCCAGAGACAGAGAGAAACACGGGGCAGCAGAAGGGTGAAGACATTTTACTGACATAAAACCATTGAAATTCCAAGTTAAAGTTAGTTGGACTCACTATAACTTGCGCGCCTGCAATGCACTGCTGATGATGTCACAGATTACATCACTCATGACACGGTCAGTGACATCACTCATGACATCACTGATGACACCATCCAGTGAATGTGTGTCTTTCTGTAAAATAAATATATTTTATATATGTATATGTAAAGGTCGATGGAAGAATAAATGTTTAAATAAGTGTCTTAATGGATGTTTAAAAAAAAAAAATGATTGGTTAACTGGCTTATTAAGTGTATCTTAGTGAATACATATATTAGCGAGTAGTGTTTAAATATTTAAATGTTTGTATCAGTGTTTGACTTTGTGTATAAGTGGCTGCATGGGTTGGTGAGTAGCTACATGTGTGTGTATATGGGTTATTAGATGTTTTTTAGTATCAGTATGAGTGTCTGTATGGTTTGGTGGGGTATTACTTAGCACATAGATGCATCAATGACTGACTCACTGTTTGTATGTGTTTTGAAGACAGCATATGTGCAGGACTGTATGGGTGTGTTAGTGAGTGAATGACGGTCTCACTAGTGTCTTTATCATTAACGACATATGTTTTAATCTAGTATATATGAGTATTGATGTATAGAAGTGAGTATATGTGAGATTGTAAGAGTTCCTGTTTAAATAAGTATGTGTTTCTATAAGTGATTGTTTAATAGAGTAAGTATGTGTAAGTTTCCTTAGAAGTAAGGTGGTAGTGTGTGTATAGTTATATATGCAAATAAATGGATGTTCAATAGTTTTTTTGCATGTCTGAGTATGTGTGTGAGTAACTTTTGGATGACGGTCGGTGTGTAACAGGATGTATAGGTGTATCACTAAATATGAGAAGTGAGTATATGTATGAGTGACTATGTAGAACTGTAGCTGAATGAGAGGATGTGTATATAGAAGGTGGAATTACTGAATTGGTTGTTGTAACTGGTATGGGTTTCTCCACTTTTTTGAAAATGTTAGTTTCTATTTTTGAATATGTGTTTCAAGGTTTACTTTACAGTGAAATGAGGTCTGTCACTCTGTCACAAGGATGGTGTCATCAGTGATGTCATGAGTGATGTCACTGACCATGTCATGAGTAACCCTGGGCGAAGAACTACGCTCCGTTCGCGGAGTTTGCGGAGTTTCGGCAACTCCGCGTTCCGCGGAGTACGCGTAGCTGTCGATTACTCCGCTATCCGGTGCGGAGCGTAGTTGTCGCGCGCTGAATAACATTATCGCGTGCGCGGCAATGTCTTACCTTGGTTCTGCGTTCGCTTTTTCCCGGTCGCGTCTGCCACCATGTTTGTAAACCCTCCCGTGCGACTGTGCAAACGCGATAACGTCATTGGAATCGCGATAAAGCCATAAGGATGCGCGAGTATGTTTGTTGGTAAGATCCAGTTGCCGAACACGCAGAACCTGCAATCTTGCACAGAATAACTCGCGAGCATGTTAAAAGTTAAACCATAATATTAAATTACCATTTTGGTTAGCAAACAAGTGAAAAACCCCTCAAAGTTGTACCTTTGGATGTATTTTTTGGGGGGAAGGAGTCCTCTTTCTGTTTCTACTCTATTTTTTAATATTAAGGAGGAAGGGCTCTGGAGTTTACAACTTCCTGTTCCTGCCCACCAGGCTCCTCCCAGTGCTTTGGCCATGAGGTGGTCACTTTCATTTGGATTTTGAGCTGGCAGGATCACTTTCTGTGTGTGTTGGCTGCATTACTGCTTTTTTTTGGATTTTACTGAGGACTTTTGGATTTTGAATTCTCTTTTTCAAGTAAGTTCAGTAATGTATGAGTGAGTATGATGTTGTAGACTTGTGTTTGTTTGATTTAAAATTTTCTAACTACAGTATTCATTCCTTGATTTAAATTATTGATGGGTGCCTATACTTTTATGAGGTCCCAACTTGTATTTCTTTTTAAATTTCATCCAGGCTACATAGAGAGGTACCCATGGGTAAAATCATAATTCTGTGTTTAAATTTTTATTCAAGTTTGTAAACAAACATCATGGCTGGCATTGGATTATGGTCATCATTATGCAATAGCAATGTCTGCTGTGGAATTTCTGTTTGTGTAATTTAAAAGTTTTTTATTTTTTTAAGCCAATAGCTGACCCTAGTACTCCATGTAGTTAGTGTGTAGGCATGTTTGAGTTCATTGTAATAACTTTCTGTGGTTGGCCTGGCCATGTGTTGTTGGCGGCCATTTTATGTTTCCCAGCCACTTTGCTCTTGCCATAGGCCTCCAAACTTGTGGCCTACTCTGCCAGTAGGCCAGAGGTACTAGTCATAGGGTCATGAAAGTTATTCAACTGTTTTTCTGGTGTACCTCTAATTAGAAAATCATGGATGGACTGGTTTGATTTAGAAAATCTTATGTTTATGTGTGGGGTATGTCAGGTTTTGGGTGTCTGTCAATTTCTGCCATTAGGTAACCCTAGGAATACAGCTCGGGTAGTTTTGGTAACGTCGCACCGTGTGAGAACGCGACCTTACCTTTTTTGTCTTGTTCGCGCGCTCAATGTACTGGCTCGGGAACGCGATAACGACTTTTCACTCGATTCGCGTTGCCGAACACGCAGATTTTGCAATCTCGCAAACAATATGTCCCGAGTTGCATAAAAGTTCCTCGAAAATGTTTAATGTGTCCCCTGTGCTACAAAAAGTCCTCATTTATGTGTTATTTGGTTGGAGTTTTGTCTTCCTGGAGCATGGGCCACTCCCAGTTCCTTTCTGTCCTCTATGTAATGATTTCTTGTTTATGGTTGGGGTGACCAATTTGGGCGGTGGTGTGTCCATTTTGTGAAGCTAAGCATTGTCCCTTTGGCATAGGCATTTATTGTCTGTCTTCTCTTTCTTTTCATGTAGTGGTGAGGGCCATTTTGTGTGTACTTACTTCCTTTGTGATGATTCTGCTATGTTGTTGTTGGTGGGCAGGCCATGTGGTGGCGGCCATTTTGTGTAAGCTTCCTTTGTGACTGATTTTGCCATGTTGTTGGTGGCCATGCCATGTGGTGGAGGCCATTTTGGGTGCATCCTTTTTCCATGTTGTTTTTGGGTGTCCCTGTCCTCCTGGCCCTATGGAGGCGGCCATTTTCTGTGTCCTTCCCTGGTTCTCTTCTTTTGCCATAGCCATCCAAGGCTTTTGTAGGTACTACTACTCACAGCCATAGGTGCATTCAAGTTAATCAACTATTTTTGTGGTGTACCTTTAATTACACCGTGTATGGCTTTGGATTGCCTCACATTTTTTGTAATGGTGGTACTTTCAGCTTTTGGTTGCTTGTGTGTAACTAATATAGCACTCCCTGCCAGTAGGTAACCCTAGGAATACTGCTCGCGTACTTTTGGTAACGTCGCACCGTGTGAGAACGCGACCTTACCTTTTTTGTCTTGTTCGCGCGCTCAATGTACTGGCTCGGGAACGCGATAACTACTTTTCACTCGATTCGCGTTCCCGAACACGCCGATTTTGCAATCTCGCGAACAATATGTCCCGAGTTGCATAAAAGTTCCTCGAAAATGTTTAATGTGTCCCCTGTGCTACAAAAAGTCCTCATTTATGTGTTATTTGGTTGGAGTTTTGTCTTCCTGGAGCATGGGCCACTCCCAGTTCCTTTCTGTCCTCTATGTAATGATTTCTTGTTTATGGTTGGGGTGACCAATTTGGGCGGTGGTGTGTCCATTTTGTGAAGCTAAGCATTGTCCCTTTGGCATAGGCATTTATTGTCTGTCTTCTCTTTCTTTTCATGTAGTGGTGAGGGCCATTTTGTGTGTACTTACTTCCTTTGTGATGATTCTGCTATGTTGTTGTTGGTGGGCAGGCCATGTGGTGGCGGCCATTTTGTGTAAGCTTCCTTTGTGACTGATTTTGCCATGTTGTTGGTGGCCATGCCATGTGGTGGAGGCCATTTTGGGTGCATCCTTTTTCCATGTTGTTTTTGGGTGTCCCTGTCCTCCTGGCCCTATGGAGGCGGCCATTTTCTGTGTCCTTCCCTGGTTCTCTTCTTTTGCCATAGCCATCCAAGGCTTTTGTAGGTACTACTACTCACAGCCATAGGTGCATTCAAGTTAATCAACTATTTTTGTGGTGTACCTTTAATTACACCGTGTATGGCTTTGGATTGCCTCACATTTTTTGTAATGGTGGTACTTTCAGCTTTTGGTTGCTTGTGTGTAACTAATATGGCACTCCCTGCCAGTAGGTAACCCTAGGAATACTGCTCGCGTACTTTTGGTAACGTCGCACCGTGTGAGAACGCGACCTTACCTTTTTTGTCTTGTTCGCGCGCTCAATGTACTGGCTCGGGAACGCGATAACGACTTTTCACTCGATTCGCGTTGCCGAACACGCCGATTTTGCAATCTCGCGAACAATATGTCCCGAGTTGCATAAAAGTTCCTCGAAAATGTTTAATGTGTCCCCTGTGCTACAAAAAGTCCTCATTTATGTGTTATTTGGTTGGAGTTTTGTCTTCCTGGACAGGCCATGTGGTGGCGGCCATTTTGTAGGTACTTCCTTTGTGCATTTATCATTGGCCTCCCTGCTTTTGGTCTGATCTGATAGTAGGCCAGAGTCCCAGAGGTGGTAGTTACTAGTTAGCGGGGCTGCTTTATGTAGCTGTTTCTATTTGGTCTATTTAATTACCATCATTACAGCATGTGTGTATGCCATTGCATTTCCAAGTTTGTTGTCTGGGCAGGGGGGTAGGTAACTTTTTTGTGTGTGTAATAATTTTATGGCTTGTATGTGTTTTTGCAGTGAAGTTTTCCAAACTCTTAGCCATGGGGTATTTTGATTTTCCTTGCATTAACCTGTCATGACTCATGTGTAGCAGGCATCCTCCTTTTTCTGTCCATATTGGTATATGATAGGCCTGCTTGACTTTATTATTGGTTCTTTCTGGACTTCATGTGGCTGGGAGCTGTGGAGCTGGTAGTATTAGTCTTCTTTTTTGTGTTTTATACATTGGCCTGTGTGTCTTTCAATTGTTCATGTGTTGGCTTACTGCTTGTTTGACTGACGTGTTCTGTCTTCTTTGCTTGTAGGTGCACAGAAAAAGACTGAGGAGGTGCTGGTTGTTTTCATCCATCGCCCGTTCAACTGCCAGACGGACGTCCTTCAATTGTACGCCACGTGTGGTGTGTGACTCATCTGACCACACATCTCTGCAATTTGTGCTACTGAGTGCTGCTGTGTGCTGACATCAGAAGAAGATGGGCCCTAAGAGAGCAGGTACCAGGTCCTCCACCACCAAGAAAGTTGCTGAGAAGAAGGTACAGAAGAAGGAAGTGTCACTTAAGGCTGGTATGGACCCCCAAACCTTTTTTGGGCCCCCAAAACGTACGCCTGCAGCAGCGGTGTCCGTGGTGCAAGCTGGGGCCAGCACATCCGCATTAGCGGGGGCAAGCCACCAACCCAGGGCCAAGCACATGAGGGTCAAAGAGGTAGCCAGCCTAGTGTTACAAAGCAGTGATACTGAGCCTGAACTTAACTTATCGCTGTCTCAAAGTAGCACACAATCCACGCAAGATGAAAGTGCTCAACAACCGCCGCCAGCAGTAGATGTTCAACAACCACAACCACTTCCCGCAATAGTTGTTGAAAAACCACAACCACCGCCCGCAATAGTTGTTCAACAACAACAACCAGATCCCACAATAGTAGTTGTCGAAGAACCACAGCACGCTATAGTACTTCCTCAAGAACAACAACCACCGTCTCCGCACGCAATAGTGGAAGTTGTTCCTCCCGATGTCGGGGCAGTTCAGGAAGTAGAGCCTCATTCCGAGCAAGAAGAAGAGGAAGCCACTTCTGGAGGTGATCTACTGTCTTTACATTTACGAAAGGAAAGGAGGGTTAGTGGCAGTGCATCGAGTTCTTCGCATAGCATCCCTTCAGATGACCTTGATAAGGAATGGCATCCATGACGAAGAACTGAGCATTCAAAGGAGAGACATCCTAAGACCAGGCTGGGAAAAAGGAAGGATCCATCAAGGCTTGAACTTCCGGAGTTCGATGTAGGTGAGCAGGATACTGATGGTGATAAAGACGGGTCTGACACTAACAATGTCATCATCACAAGCGTTATTCCTGGTGCAGAGGATGTAGAGACCAGCATTTTCACCCTATCCAGAAGGGCTGCGATTAGTGATGAGCAGGTAGCACGTGTAACTCCTACACACTCAGCACCCAAAGTAACACCAGCTCCCATTTTTGCATCAGCAAAGGCCCGGCAGCGTGCGACATCCAGCGCAAGCGCCACCTCAACAGAAGGAGGTAGTGGCAGTACTAGTACTGAACTGTCACATAGGGAAATTCAACAAAAAGGCTCCAGTTCATCCGGCATTGGAAGTGGGTCCTCCTCTTCCTATGGCAGGAGACAAAAGTTTAGCTCCCCAGTCTGGGATTTTTTTACGGTTCACCCACATCAGGAGAACATTGCTATATGCACCATTTGTCATACCAATGTTAGTCGTGGTAAGATTGGTACAAACTATGGTACTGGAGGCCCAACGACCCATATGAAAAAAACACACGCAATTCAATGGGAGAACCACCTTGCAAGCTTAAAAGATGTAAGCACTGGTGTTGGTGGGGAGGATACAGTACTACAAGGTCCACTCATGGAAGAAGAGGGAGACGATGACCTTCTATCTGGGAGTGGTACACAAATGAGCCCTGTCGCCAGCACTGGAGTGGTGCAGTCCAAATCCTCAGCATCAGCAACTTCTCAGTGGCACCAGAGTCAGCCGGAGACACCAAGGACAAGGAGTGAAAAGTCTGCGTTGAAAGGTGGTCCGTCTAGCAGAACAGAAAGAATTACCAAGCAGCTTACCATTACTGGCATGTTTAGGCAGGAGGGAAAGTACGAGCGGAACCACCCAACAGCACGTTTGTACAATGCGAAACTTGCAAAAATGTTGGCACTCGACCTTCTCCCATTTTCATTTGTTGAGGCAGTGGGATTTCGGCAATTAGTGGCAACACTCGCCCCAAAATGGGACGTTCCCAGTCGCTACTATTTTGCAAGAGTTGCTATTCCAGCACTACACCACGACGTGCTGGGATTGATTGGGAAAGCCTTACAACAGAGTGTTGTCCATTGTATCCACCTGACAACCGACATGTGGAGCAGTCGCGAAGCCACAGCAGATTACATGTGCATCACCGCACACTGGATCTCTTTTGCAGGTGTGAAAGACAAGTTAACTTCAGGCCTTCTTGACGTTGCTGGGATTTTCAATGACACTCGCAAACATGCAACTGTAGCCATGTTTGGTATGGAGAAAAATCATACTGCTGACAACATTTTGTCTGACTTTAACAGCAAGGTATTTGAATGGCTGAAACCAAGAGGCCTTAAGATTGGTTTTGTTGCCACCGACAATGGCAGTAATGTAGTGAGGGCAATGAAAGATGGACAGTATTTCAGGGTACCCTGTTTGGCACACTGCATTAACTTAGTCGTGCAAGACTTTCTGAAACATGAACAACAAGTCAGCAACATACTGACCATCTGCAGAAGAATATGCACGCATTTTAACCATTCTTTCAAAGCGCGGAAGCTGCTACGCGTCATTCAGCGGGAGCATAATTTGCCAGTCAAAGCACTGATCCAGGAGGTCCCAACACGTTGGAACTCTACTTATTTCATGCTTGAGCGTCTCTTTGAGCAGTACATACCACTGAATGCTTATGTAATGTCAAGAAGATTAGTGGATCCTACTGTTAATCTTAAAACCCTGACCGTTGAGATGTGGCAGTGGGACATCATTAAATGCTTGACAGAGATGCTACAACCTTTTGAGGTGTTCACACGTGCAGTTAGCAGGGAGGACTGTACTATGGGCCAAGCCATCCCATTGTTGTACATGCTCGAGCAACAGCTGAAGGAGGTCTGTGAAACATACGAAGGTGACGAAGAAAAAGTTGATGCATGTACCTTGGCCAAGGCCTTAGCCAACCGCTTATCTGGAAATGCAAGGCTTAAAATGATTGTGTCAGATCCAAATTACATAACTGCAACAATCTTGGATCCACGGTACAAATTGTTTGTCAGCAGTAGCGCAGTCATTCCTTTTTCAGATGGGGATGTTGCCAATTACAAAAGTTCCATAGCTGTGGAAGCTAATGATTTAGAAACTGAACGGCTGTTACTTAAAGGCCTGCCAGTGCCAGCCCAGGACAGTCAAAGTACTCCAGGCCATCCTCCTGAGGCAAGTTCATCAGAGCATGAGAGCAGTGCATCCGCTTCCCAGCAGGCACCAACAGTACCAAAAGCAGCACCTACACGATCTGATTCAGCAGACACAACCAAAAGCATAACTGCTTTTTTTCTACAGAAGGGGATGGGTAAGTCTGTTGCTGTTGCAAAGGGGAAAGAGGAGCAGCAAAGCCAAGCACCAATGAACACTGAGCGGATGGTTCAGGCCTATCTGGATGACACAACAGAGGTGTTCATGGAGCAAAGCCCATTGGTCTATTGGTATGAAAGAAGGAGACAGTGGCCAGTGCTGAGCAGGCTGGCGATAAAGTATTTGGCTTGTCCTGTAGCCAGTGTCGCCTCTGAGCGGGTTTTCAGTGCTGCTGGTGCCATTGTGACATCGAAAAGGACCAGTCTCTCCCCCAAAAGCGTCGAGAGGCTGACAATGATAAAAATGAATCAACACTTCATACCACCAGACTATACTGTACGTGAATCAGAGCAGGATGAAGAAAGCGAGCCCGAAGAATTCATCACTGCTGGGTTACATGACCTACTGCTGTCCGGACCCACAGAGTTTGAGGACGAGCACCACTTCCCTGACCAATAGGCTTTTAAATTGTTACTTTTTCCCTTCTTTTATTTGTGTTATTTATTTTCTTATTAAAAATGACTTTCTGGTGCAAAACTGCTAATCTTAAAATAAAAAGCTCAACCAAATCCATCCCCACCACTCATTCTTTTAATGTACCTACTGGAGTTGCACACCTGTGCATTTATTTTCGCTGTATCTTTTTTATTTACCTCCTGGAGTTGCACGCCTGTGCATTTATGTTCCATGTTGACTGCACTCCTCTGAGTCTTGCTCCATCTTCTTGACTCCCACTCAAGTCAATACAATTCCATCTTGGCAGCCATACATTTGATGTTGTAGATGGAGTATAGTACAATAACAATAATGTAGCCTCTAACAGTCCCTCCATAACAAGTGAACCGTACATGACTACAGCCATCCTCTATTTCATTTGAAATCTGCAACTCATAATAACTGCCTTGCTGAGTCTTACTCTTAAGGCTATCACCTCTGTCTGCAGCCATTCAGAGACGACTCTTCTGTGTCAAAAGAAACTTGAGCAGGCATCCACAACTGAAGTCAACTTGTTGTGACTCGCATTACAAAGGCTCGGCAGCATCTGTGATCAATCATCTGACAGTGAAAGAGAAGAGCAAAACAGGTATATTAAAAAATGAATGATGCCATGCATTGCATTGGATGTATTTTTTTGCTGACTCTGAGCAAATGTGCATGGAGTTGAAGTATACTAGTAACTTCAGTTCAGACTCACGTGATAGCCAATTTTTCCATGTTATTTACTAAGAATAGAAATTATTTACACACTTGTGTTCCTACTACTACAGATGCAGTCAGGACTTAATTTATCGTAGTCACTCACTACAGACTGAGTTGCTGATGATAATGATGGTGACCACCATATCTTTGCTGTCAGGCAGTTGGATCTGAGCTGATTGATGCACGATGTTTCTTGGAGTGGAATACAAGGTAATAAATAAATACAAATAAGAGGCACAGCACAGTAGACCCAGGCTACTACATGTTTGTGCACTGTGCTGTGGTAGAGTACAATAGTGGTATGATTGATGACTGAGAATGACGCATTGATTTTGTTGATTAATTTTGTAAATGCTAGGTTGCTTTTTCAATTTCATTCACCTTTCTGTGGCTCTGTGAAATTTTTAGGGAAATGCAGTTTGTATAACGGGCAAACCTGTGTCGTCGTGGGCCTGTTGTTGTGTGCTGGCTCCTGTCTTTTTTTGTACTTCTAGATTAAAAATGATATGCAACTAGTAGACTTATACAAATTGTATCCAAGCCGCCTCAGTCTGAAAGTCCTCTCATACGACTACTCCTCTGGTATTATTTTTTTTATCTTCACTGTATTACAATTTGTTTAGGTCATTCACATTCTTTTGTATTTGCCTTTTCTTTTTCAGGCTGGACGTCTTTCACCCACTGCTTTATAGTATGAGCATCAACTCTCACCCTTACCACAAATCCTCATCATCAAGCAATTGGATTGCGGGAAACCAAGAATGATATTCAGCGTGTCCTTTTCTTACGTTCATTGCTTACAATCATTGGCTAGCGGATCAACATCATAAATCATCGTCTTCATTGTTTTGCTTTTGTTGTCTCCAATCTCCATGCGTACTGTTTTTCTTTCTCAAACCTTTCCCAAAACCCCCGTACCCATCCATTAAACAAACCCTAACCCTCTTCCCCCGGGCTGCGTGGTTACATTGAGGTGTGATGTTTCTTACATTAAATATACACCAACAATTTGATCACGCGCTTGCTGGGGCAGATGTGGTGAAAGCAACAATAGTGAAATGTCAACAAGGCATGGCCAGGATCTTCTGCGGCTTCCCAACTCAAGCTCTGTGTATAACGCCAAATAATTTACCATTAACATCAAACAACGAATGCATCTAATGAATTGGCGTAATTTTTTGGGTTTAAAGTTTAAAGCATTATGATTTAGAAAAGTTTGACGTTGCCGTGAGTACTACAAGTACAGTTGAACTTCTTATCTTCTCTTGCACTTAGTTTCCAGTCCCCAAAACCATTGTTTTGTTTCAGTTTAGCAGTTGCAATATTGGGTCACCCATGCAATGTACTGTACTTACTTATACTACCCCCACATTGTCTGTCACGCAAATGACTGCCTCTTTCTTTTTGTCTCTAAATGCTACTGGCAGGGTCTGTCTACTACTACTATCACAGAAGTTCTGATTCTGAACCACAGATTCTTCACCATTGTCTTGGAAATCAAATGCAGCCCTTGCAGTGCCACGCTTCATTATTAATCATCATCATCTCATCAGCAATCACAGGTAAGATAAGTTTGCAGTGAGGTATAACGCAAGACAGACTGGTCGTTCTTCTAATACTACAAATATAACTCGGTGAGGGTTTACCGCATCTATCTGTTTGCATGTTAAAGATGTGGGCAATATATTTTATTATTAAAAAGCACTGTCCGCCGACCTGCATGGCCAAATTAAACCTTGCGAGGTTGCACAACGTACATTATTTGGTGAAACACTCCCCCCTCCAACCCCCCAAGAAACGCAAATGAACTTCAAATGTTTTCTTTTGAACATAACTTTGTTTCTCGTTTATTTGGAACATAATCTAATTTATAACTAAAGATGATACAAAAATAAAATATATATAAATCCTACACCACAGCTGTCCCTACCCGCCTCCCCTAACCCCAACCAAATTCCCACGCTCAATGTAATGTAAAAAAAAAGGAAAAACCCAACACCCAATTCCCACCCACCAACAAAAGGATTGAAAAAGGGGCAAACAGGGTCCATCTCATAGCCGGCGGGCTTTTAAGTGTTGATCCACCAGGATCTTTACACGCTCCTCTATTTGTCTTTTTGTCTGACTGCTTTGAGCCTCCAGCCTGGCTACCCGGAGGAGAATTTTTCTCTGGAACTGGCGGCACCTACATTGGCAGCCATGTTGTTGTGGGGGGGTGGACGATGCGGGGAAAATCTGGCGGCGGGCGGCTGCCTGACCACGCCGACGAACTCCTGCAGGCTTGGGGGCCGGGGCATTTGAAGAGGCAGCAGCTGCTGCCGCCGCCTCCTCCTCCTCCTCCTCGGCCTGAGCCACCAGCCGGCGGTAGGCCTCAACGATGGCCTGCAGTTTCCGCTGACGGGCCCGGACTGCCAGCTCCTTCCTCTTTGGTTTAGAAGGAGTAACTATAAAGAAAGAGACAGAATTGTTGTAATCAAAAATCCCAGCAAATCAAGAACACAAAATGTATCCAACACATAGTGGGCGGCACAGTACAGTAGCAATAGCAAGCAAGCTGAGTACCTAAATGTTGTTTTATCTATCTTGAACATTCTACGCCTTATATACTTCATTTGTCTGACTTTTTGGCACGGCATTATGCCTGCCCTAGTAACATAGCATGGGTGTACTTCAACGGTCACATACGAACACCTGTCTTTTTCATATCTCGTTTTTTTATATCATATACTCTGTGCTTCCGGGAAAAGTGACAGTCTCAAACTAACATTAATTAACAGTGGCCAGCTAGTACTAGTAAATGTCTACTCTAGAGACTATCATTCTTTATATCGCGCAACAAACGTTAGGTGGTTTGTGTTTCGCCAGCAACGACCCGGAATGCATCCAGTCGTCCCCTCCTTCCCTTGCCTTTGGGTTTAACCAAAACACCGCCGCCGACACTAGTATCCACTATCCACTAACCACCGATATTGGATGTGTCTCCCACCCACGCAGGCAGCTGTGTTTTCCCCTTTCTATGCTTCCACAACAACCCACGCATCCAACTGCTCTCAAACACCTGCATTGCTGATTCCAAAGTATCCTTCTATATGATATGATTGGTGCTTTTTCCTTGCTCCTTTCATCATACTTAAAATCAATCTCCTGTTAATCCATCGCGGTCATGTAATGTTGTGGATAAGACTTTTTTAGTCTGCCACCAACCTTTCACAGCTGAGTTGTAGTCACATAGAAGAGGCCTGTATAACTTATTTTATCAATTCTCGCCGGTGGTAATGCTTTTGCTAAGCTTGGTAATGACAAAGGTGGCGTCATATATTGTCCAGTAGAACTTCAAGTTCATTATAAATATCAGAGTACAGTGAGGAAGTTTTCCCCACCCACCAAGTAATGCGGATCACTATTGAATGTAACTTACCATCGCCCACCGTTGTTGGCTCCTCCCCCGGTGCTGCCGGTGCTGCTGTAGGTGCCTCTGGTCCTCCATTCCCCTCCGGGATCGCCTCTGCTGACGCAGTCGCAGCGCCGCTGCCCCCGTCGGCACTGGTGGATGGTACTGGTTCTGCACAAATAAAAATAAGTAATTAAGTACACCTTTTTAGATGGATGCACAGCCCCCATTGTACTTGTTCTCCAAGAATGGAGTTCTGCAAAACAGTTAGGTACAACGTAATCAGTAGTAGTCCACATTGCCTAGTACAGCAGAGTAAGTAACACACTACACATATTAGCATTTATTTGGTATGGTATGGTACCCAAGCTCATCTCATCTATACTGCTACTCTAGTCCTTGGAAAGTTAGACTGAACCATGTAACCTAACCAGTTTGTACATCAATGACATGTCTACAGTTTTGCGCATGCTACCTCACAGCTTGTTGCGCAGTACGAGAAGACGCCTTTGAGGCCACATGATAGTTCAAAGCATACACCTGAAGAGTTTGGAAAATAGAAAGGCCCGTATTTATTTTTTGAATGTGGATTGTGGAATCGAGTTTGCTTACAGCCTCAGGTTACACCTTTTTTTTAGCATGACAGCTAAAAACGTTGAATAAATGTATGTAATGTTTTCATACTGTCTAACGTGCACCACTTTTGTCATTATCTTTCGGCAGATGAGAAGATTTCCTTCTACGAAGCAAAGATTTCCAGAGCTTACCAAAAAGAGGCATATGCAACCAGTATACGTTCAATGGTGAGGGGTCTCCGACATTTCCCACATTTCCCTATCGTGCACTGGTAGCTGTACAAATGTAGATTACTTTTTATTCAGCCTTTTTTAACTCTGGATTTTTTCTTGTGGCCCTGGCCTTGACGTATTTCACGGAACAACTTAAAAACATTGATGTTACTTACTTAGTTACTTCTAACAAAATAAAGGTTTTGAAGTACCACATTGACTCGGAAGTATATTTTCAGTGTCTAAGAACAATATCCTCTGAGCACACCCACAGTTCACTCATGTAATTCCAACGTGTGTATGGCAAGCTACTCCAATCCTCAGGAGTCGGATCAAATTAATATAATCTCCAAGGTCAATGCATACAAGAGTCCACTTTCTGTATAAGAAGTCCTTATAATTTATTTCAACAGTTGATTACACCAGCCAACACGTGTTTCGTCGTGCATATATTGTACCTCGACTTCTTCAGGGCTCTGTATCTTTCCGTAATCTCTCTTTCTTATATGGTCCTCATAACGTGAACAAATCAATCAATCTTCAAAATTCTCCTCGCAATTCATCCAGCAATATGCCAACAGTGTCTCTCTCTCCATTCACCCAGTAATTATCATCTGGTGTGTTCTAATATGTTATCATTTAGACTTCACTTGTCCAATGTATCCAACGGTAACTATAAAGTATATAATATGCACAGGGTCGTCATCTCTTGGTCAATATACGGTTATCAAACGTCGATATCTTCAAATATCTCGACTGCCTGTGTTCTGCTTATTAGCATCTCCTCCTAAATCGTCCGTCCACATCCAAGCATTGGCGTCTATGCTTGGATGTGGACGGACGATTTAGGAGGAGATGCTTGAATTGTGGGTTCCTCTGAGTTCTGTGACTGAGGTGTAAGACTGTAAGTAAGTAAGGTCCAACCTGCCTATCACCAACAACATCCAATTTTGTGGTGCATACATAGTTATGTATGTGACTGCATAGAAGAATACCCGCAAGAGTAGTAGTGGTATTCATTACTAACGCTTACAAAATAGTAGACCAACATCTGGATGCATACTTGGTTGGTGTCAATTGGCAAAGAAGAGACATTACAGAGGAAAAAGCATAAGACAGGAGTGGACCCTGTGCCTTCCGCTATTCTATCACAGATTTTTTGAAAAGATTATTACCTTAACTAAAGAGTGGGCAACAGGGCAAGCTTACCTACAGACAGTCTAGTAGTAGCACAGAGAGTCATAGGAGAGGCTCTTTCAAGGAACAGAAAGGCAGGGACATATAGTAATACCCAAAATTTTGAAAACATAAAACCAAACAAGCATTTGTCAAAATTTCGTTCGGTGAAATGTCATTAATCGGTTGGAAAAAAAGCTCAGTTAGAAAGTTAGGGAAATATCATTGTTCCAAAAGAAAACACTGTTGGACTTACTGGGGACAGCAGCAGGATCCTCAGTAGAGGAGCTCTGTGCCTGTGGTTCTTCGCGTTCACCCGCCGACTCGGTCCCAGTCTTCTGCTTGCCCCTGGGTTCTGTGGTTCATGCAAGAAATAATAATAAAGAAAGAGGAAAACATTGAGTGCTGTGAAACATAGACAGCATTTCAAAAACCACTGCTACAACATTAAAAGAAACAAACATTGGTCTACCAAATGACTACTGCCTTGCATGATTCACTGACTAGTGTATATACTTGGAGAAAACAAATCAAATGTTCCATAAACATTCTGATTGCAGATTACTAAGTAACACAGAGGCAGTAAGACCTAAACAACACCACCGATTCAAGAATGGGGTAATCAATCAATTATCTGTAAGTAGCCATTTCTTTTTCATTTTTTGCCAGCAAAATGCATAGATCACAAGGAGGAGACATGCTTAACTTTGTGCATACTTACTAACACGAAATTGTACGTTCATGGCATCATATTTTGTTTTGATACTGACTGAATGCTACTGTTGCCCTACCCACTCAATAAACAAACTACATCAGTTCTATGGAGGGCTGAGGCAGGGGCGGCTCTAGGCTCATGGTGGTCCTGGACTCCTGGCCAGGGAGCGTAGGTGGGGGGCCCGGAAGAGGAGGTCGGGGCGGAGCACGGAGGCCAGTGAAGAGGGGGGAGTCAGGGTGTTTGGAAGTGGAACAGAGCCGGAGGCACCAAATCCCTGCCAGGGGCCGCCACGCAAATATGTATCCATCCTCTGAGGATTATTACATTAAGGATATATATTGGTGGGGTGACCCCTGGCGTTTGGTGGCCCTGTGCAGTTGCACAGCTTGAACATGCCTAAATCCGGCCCTGGCTGAGGTAAGAAGAACAAAGTAACTTTTGCATTCATTGCCAGAGGAGGATTCATGCAGAAGAGAAGGCCGTGAAAATAAATGATACAATATGCATTGCAAACACGTACAATTATCCATCAACGGCTATTTCACTGACGGACAAAGGAAGGGGACAAGACTATATTAAGCATTAACTAACTTCAGTTCTCTACAATAAAGAAAATCTCACACCAATAAACAGCAACAGCTAGCGCCAAATTGAACACGCAAGAGTCAGTGAAGATGAAAAAGCGCAGCACAAACCAGTGTCATACAATTACAGTAGATATAATAACGGAATACATCGGAAATGTAACTAGGAGCAACAGTCATCGCGTTACTTATTCAGCCAAGATTTACAAAGATACAATAACAATACTTATACTACTATAGAGATATATATTATACACACACTTTTTTTTTTTGGGTAGCCACTCACCAAGACCCACGACCTCGACGCCAAGCAGGTCCAACAGGTCCTGCTCCCGGTCCAAAATGTCTGCCCAACGGTGGGTCAGCTGATGGTGGGTACGCCGGATACCGGAGCAGCGGAAGACTGCCCGGCGCACCTTCACCCACCGCCGGAGACGCTCCTCAATATGGTGGTAGCCGGAGCCGGGCCTGCCACCTGCTGCCAACATCAAGGGGAGGTAGCGCTGGATAAAAAACACCAGGGCAGCCACCTCCTCCTCCCCAAAAAGTTGGCGGGGCCTCACCCCTAGGGGGCGCATTCTGCCGCAAGGCAGACTTGTTTTTTGGGGCACTGGCGCCTTGCCCTTTGAGCCGCCGCTGCTGCTGGCGCCCTTGACCATGGTTCTGGGTGGAGGGGAGAAGAAAAGTTCAAGACAAAAAGGTAGGGGAAAGAAGAAGCAAGGTAAAAGAAGGAAGTAAAATAAAGCAATAGAAAAGTTGTAAAAGTAGAAATAAAATAAAAAATATAAACCTAGGCACAGAGAGAAATAGGTAATAACTAAAGAAAGTTTGAAAAAGTGGGTAAAAAGACAAGGATTAAAGAGATTTCAACAAGATGCAAAAGTAGGCCCAAAACCATAGCCAGAGTGTGTGATCCAAGATGGCTGCGCTCATCGCGACCGCATGGGTAGGTTCGCGCGATATTTAGCGCGATCACGCACTTTTGTAGTGCGAACGAGAAGATGAGTTCCCGAACATGTCTTGCACATCGCGACCACGTTAATTGTGACCCGGAACAGGAAATAAGGGAACGCAAGCAGGCGGGACAAACTTCTGGGGTAATTTAGCGCGCTAGCCATCCCAAGCATGCAGGCAACGCCCCGAACACGCGCACCGCGCTCCCGGAGACGAAAAACGGCGCGCGAACGGGCCCAGCAAGCAACTCCGCATGGCTGCGGAGCTACGCGTAGTTCGCGGAGTGCAACTACGTCTTCGCGGAGCTCCGCGGAGTCCGACTCCGCGAACTACGCCCAGGGTTAGTCATGAGTGATGTAATCTGTGATGTCATGAGTGATGTAATCTGTGATGTCATCAGCAGTGCATTGCAGGCGCGCAAGTTATAGTCCAACTAACTATAACGTGGAATTTCAATGGTTTTATGTCAGTAAAATTTCCAGCTAACTATAACTGGTGTGAAACCTATGTTTTTTTCAGTGAATTTACTAGGTTTTTTAAATGCTAATTCCTAACTATAACTGGTGTGAAACCTATGGTTTTTTCAGTGAATTTCAAAGGTTTTTTAAATGCTAATTCCTTACTATATATAGGGCCTCAAACCTATTTTTTTTTTCAGTAGGTATGAAATGTAATATTTTTTATAATGAATTTTATATTTTATAATTATGTAATATATATATATTTTTTTTTTATTTGTTTGCCCCGGTGCGCTCCCGGGGCGCGTACCGATGCGCTCACCAGTAAGCGCAGTGCTGTGGCACGACCCGGGAAATGTACCGGTGAGCGTCCCGTTAGCGCTATTGCCGCGAACGAAAACAACATTGTGGCGTAGCCGCGTGATGTGTCATATGACGCACAGCGTAAGCGCACCCGGAAGCACGCATGCGCATACGATCGCAAAACGTTCTGACGCACTTACGGTATGCGCCCCGGGGCGTGCCCCGGGTCACGTAGCGTAAGCGCGTCGGGTCATGTGACCTGAAAATAACACTTTTCATTGGTTCACAACACTTTTGGTTTCAAAATGATGAAAGCCCTACTCATGTGACTTGAAAATAACACTTTTCATTGGTTCACAACACTTTTGATTTCCAAATGAGGAAAGTCCTGGTCATGTGACTTGAAAATAACACTTCTCATTGGTCCAGAACAGTTTTTTTTCCAAATGATGAAAGCCCCCTCCTTTTTTCTATATTCTGACTTTGTCCTTTGACTGAGGAAGACCTGTTTGGAGATCTGTCTCTAATATATTCTACTTAAAAATGGCTACAGTAGCAGCAGCAGCTGGAGCATCTGCCCCACCACCACCACCATCAAAAAGACCACCAGAAGAAGTTCATCAGCCCTACAAACCAAAAGAGCACTTCGTATGGCAGTTCTACAAAATCCCAAGGGGTTTCAAAAAAGTCAACGCTGCGAAGGTGACTTGTTTGATTTGTGATGCTGAACTGTCCAGGGAGAACCCTAACTAAAAATATTGCTTCGGGAATCATACCATGATTCGGCACATGATCCGTTGGCACCCAATCAACTATTCTGCTGCAGAGGTAAGGGACCTCTGCAGAGAGCTACCCCCATCATCATCTAGACACTCAACATCAAAAGAACCAACTCCATCGGGTTCAGAGGCAACAGAGACAATGCCTATCATACAACCCAAATTTAACGATTTTAAAATCATGTGCAAATATTGTGGTAAGTTAATTTGCTATGGTGAGCAAAGTGTTAAACTTATCATCTGTGCTGGGGATAACCATAAGTGCCCGAAAAAACACTAATTTTTTGCAGAATTCTTTTTGCTCCAGTTGAGCCATTTACAATTCCCTGTTTTTTGTTTCTCCCCCAAGAAAATACAAAAAAAATATAAAACTGTTCAAACAGTTGTCTCTCGATCCTACCGAGAGACAAGATGGCGGCCGCTCCGGACTGTTTAGAATGTTGACAGTCACTGGAGAGCCAATCCGCTTCTCCTCACGAATTTCCGTTACGCGTCTGGTACGCGAACCGGGGCGCTAACCAGGACGCTGTCACAGATATATATATTTTTTTGAACGTTCATTTCTCAAAATCCACTGGAGCACATATCTTGAGACCTAGCAAAGGCACATCGGGCAAACAGTCTCTACAATTTTGCCAAGTTTCATAGAAATCCATTCAGCCGTTCGAGCTAAAAGTGAGTCCAACCGCCCTATGGAAAACTCAATGTTAAAAACACGTTTTGAGACCCCCCTTTTTTCTCGGCCCCCGTTTGACAAAACCCCCCCAAACTTGCAGGGGACGCTCAGAAACAAAATGTGCCATTTTCCGGAAAATGTCAGCCAATTCCGTCCATCAACGCCAAAGTTATTCAACATAGAATTTTCAGAAATCCCTATTCAAAAAAATCCTAACTATATATACCTACTGGCGACCGCCATTAGGTAATATATATATATTAAAAAAACGGGTGTCACTTGCTTGGAACGCACTCAATGACAGGCCGGACTTCTGTGTATTGTAACAGGGTCCTTTATTTCAGCAGGTCAGCATTTCAGGAGTCCCATTAAAATGCCCAACGCTTTCGAAGCCACATTGCTTCTTGTTCACAGGCTGGAACAAAAATGTGCCCTAATTTTTCTTTCTTCAGCAATAATCATAATTTCTATGGCAAAATGAACCCCCTCATTTTGTTCTTTTGCAAATTAAATGTTTTAAGTGTTAACACTTTATTCCAATCAAGATGACTTCAGGTGTGCCATACTTTTGTCATAAGTAAGACTGTTAGCGCTTTAGTTGTTCTTTAGGACACTCTGGGACATTCTGTCATTGGGCTATAGTTGGGCTACATCTGGCTGATATTTGGGCTACATTTGTTTTTTTTTGTCTCTGGTGGCCATCTTTGGGCTACATTGGGCTACATTGGGCTACATTTGGGCTATAACATATATATAGCCCAATGTAGCCCAATATATATTTTTCAAAGTTAATTTTCGGAAAAACCACTGGAGCATATATCTTGAGACATAGCAAAGGCACATCGGGGTACCAGTCCCTACAATATTACCAAGTTTGGTGTAAATCCATTCAGCCGTTCGGGCTAAAAGTGAGTCCAACCGCCCTATGGAAAACTCAATGTTAAAAACACGTTTTGGGACCCCCCTTTTTTCTCGGCCCCCGCTTGACAAAACCCCCCCAAACTTTCAGGGGACGCTCAGAAACAAAATGTGCCATTTTCCTGAAAAATTCAGCCAATTCCGTCCATCAACGCTAAAGTCATTCAACATAGAATTTTCAGAAATCCCTATTAAAAAAAATCCTAACTATATATACCGACTGGCGACGGCCAGTAGGTAATATATATGTATATATATAAATATATATATATATATATATATATATATATATATATATATATATATATATATATATATATCCTTGCAATCTCTGTTCACCACGGCGTTTTACACCAAACAGAAAGGAGGACCCCAAAGCGGCAAATGAATTTCAAGTGGGAAGATTTATTTGCTCACACGAAATGGTATTTCAGGCATAAATATATATATATATATGTATATATATATATATATATATATATATATATATATATATATATATATATATATATATATATATATATATATATATATATATATATATATATATATATATATATATTAATTAAATAAAGGATTATCCCATAACCAACAGATAACCATTCGGCACTCCATGAGAGGATTAAAACGTTCTCAGTTCTTTATTTCTATGACGAATGTACATCAATGCGTTTCAGGAGTCAAGCCCCCTTGTTCACGAAGTTAAACCACCATTTTTTTCAGGTTAACATACACATCACAGTGACAGTGAAAATCGACAATGGACACAGTGTTACCTGTAGGGCTCTACCTAGTGGAATACAGCAGCCATATTTAAATGTGTCACTTAACAGTATTCACATATATATATATTCTGTTACACCACTGCCAGGCTTCATTTAAAAAAAGTGCAAGTGCTTTAACGAATTTACAACCTTCAGCATGTTTTAAGAATATAGCGGCAGGTACCTGTTTCCAATGATTTTTAGTTCTTGCAAATTTCAAAGTGCCAGTGCAACAGTAAAAATTTCATATTATGCATACCTTCAAAATTCCAAAACAAATCGCAATAGAACAGAAACAAAATTCAATATGATTTCCCATAATCCATATATCGAAAATAAATTTATATCATTGATATCATTTGAAAAAAGGTTTGCAAGCATCTAGAGAAATAAATGGTTCTAGAATTGCCTTTGACATATAGAAAGTGCCTGTGCCTATGTAAACAATGATACTTTTTCAATGTAAACATCTCACTCCTTTCAATGTAAACCAATTCCAATATGGTGATCTATTGGAAAATAAAGTGCATATATATATATATATATATATATATATATATATATATATATATATATATATATATATATATATATTACCTACTGGCGGTCGCCAGTAGGTAGTTATAGTTAGGATTTTTTTCAATGTTAAATCTCAAAATTCTATTTGGAATAACTTTGGCACCGGTTGACGAATCTGCCTGAAAATTTCCTGAAAATGGCCTCGTCGAGCTCCGGTCCTTCCTTGAAAGTTTGGGGGGGATACGTCAAGCGGGGGCCGAGATAAAAGGGGGGTCCCAAAACGCGTTTTCCCCATGTTAATTTCCATAGGGCGGTCGATTTCACTTTTAACCCGAACGGCTGAATGGATTTCCACCAAATTTGGCAAAATTGTAGGGATTGGTAGCCCGATGTGCCTTTGCTATGTCTCAAGATATGTGCTGCAGTGGATTTTGAGTAATTTAGGTTCAAAAAAATATATATATCTATAGCAGCGCACCGGTGCGCGCACCAGGGAGCGCTCCGGGCGCGTGACGCGAGGTGCGCATGGAAAGCTGATTGGCTCTCGGGTGTCTGTAAACATTCGAAACAGTCCAGAGCGGCCGCCATCTTGTGTCTCGGTAAAATCGAGACATAAGAGGTGGCTAAAACAAAGGGGGAACTGACCATAAGGCGTCAGGGATAGACCCCTTTGACCCCCTAGGTTTGATGTGGGGGCTATAAAAGGGCCCCGCGGGGCATTAAAATATATTTTTTTTTCGTTTTGCGCGGGGGAAGCGCCCGGTGCGCGCACCAGGTAGCGGCCCTGGGAGCGTACTATGATGAAAAAAGGTGACAGAGTTTTTAAAAAATGAAGTTTTGATTTAGAAATTGGAGGTAGTTCTAAAAAGAACTTTTTTTTTTCTTCTTTTTGTTGTTTTATATTTTTTTTGTGTTTTTTGAACTTTTTGAACTTTTTTTGGCTTTTCAAAACAGTTTTATATTTTTTTTGGTATTTTTTTAGGGGGAGAAACAAAAAAAGGGAATTGAAACTGGCTCAACTGGAGCAAAAAAACAAAAAACCCAAAAAAATTACTTCTTTTTGGGGCACTTGTGATTATCACCTGCAAGGACGATGAGCTTAACGCTTTTTTCGCCATAGGCGATAAGCTTGCCACATGCAAAACAAGTGATTTTAAAATCAGCAAATCTCGGCTGAATGCAAGGCATCACCTCGGATGTTTCTGGTTCTGATGAAGTTGGTTGGTTTCTTTGGGAGGGGGTCCTTGATGACTGGGGGAGGTTACTGGCCAGTTCCCTGAACTCTGCACGAGAGTAGTTGATTGGGTGCTTTCTGGTCATGTGCCGAATCATGGTATAGTTACCAAAAGAATATTTTTTGTTTGGGTTGCCCCGTGAAAGTTCATCATTGCAGATGAGGCAAGTCACCTTGGGCGCATTCACCTTTTTTTTCCCCTCTGGGATTGAAAAAAACTCCCATACAATGTGTGGTTTGGGTTTGTATGGGGTATTTTCTTCTGGCAGCCATCTTCTTCTCCCCTCCTCCTCTTCCTCTTCCTCCTCCTCCTGTTCTTGACCACCAATATAATTTGGAGCTGGTCCTCTTGGTGGTTGTGGTGGTGGTGGTGGGGCAGATGCACCAGCTGATGCTACTACTGAAGCCATTATTTGGAGCAAAAAAGTAGAGAGAGCAACAAACAGGTCTTCCTCAGTCAAAGGACAAAGTCAGAATAAGGAAAAAAGGTGGGGTCTTTCATCATTTAGAAAAAAAACTGTCCTGAACCAATGAGAAGTGTTATTTTCAGGTCACATAACCAGGGGCTTCATCATTATGAAACTAAAACTGTTATGAACCAATGAAAAGTGTTATTTTCTGCTCACATGACCCGACGCGCTTACGCTACGCGCCCGGGGCGCGCCCGGGGGCGCGCAGCGTAAGCGCGTCGGAAGTTTACGTTGTGCGATCGTATTCGCTCGAGTACTTCCGGGTGCGCTTACGCCGTGCGTATCACGCGGTCGCGGCTACGCGATACGTCACGATCATGTTTTCGTTTGCGATATTGGCGCTCACGGGACGCTCCCCGGAGCGCGCCTCGGGGCGCTTTTCAGAAATACGCTTTTCGGGGCGCTCTCCGGGGCGCGCTCCGGGAGCGCTCCCCCAAAAAATTAAAAAAAAAAAAAAAGGGATAATTGTAGGGACAGGTAGTCAGGTAGGACAGGTAGGAGAAGTGTGGCTCAAGTGGTTGGAGCAGCAGACCCTGATGCAGAGGTCTGGTCCGGACCAGGGTTCAATTCCCCGCCTCGGCGGGTCTTGGGCTCAAATTTCCCCGGACCTGACAATTCTCGCCTCGGTGCCTATTCCAATCATGGAGTCCCACTCTGTAACTCTGGGCAATAGCTTGCTTAATCTCCACAACGGCCCCTCGCAGCGGGATGCCTGGCTTTCACCTTGGGATGCCCAGTAATGGGTTATCTCGCAGGGGAATACCAGGACGGGTTCCCTAAGCAAGCGCTGGGACGCTTTCGGGCAGCCATGCGCTCTACAAATCAAATTTCATTTCATTTCATTTCATTTCAGGTAGCCCTATTCTGAAGTGGTTTGTAAAAAAATTAACTTTAGAAAAATATGTATTGTGCTACATTGGGCTTAATATATGTTAGAGCCAAAATGTAGCCCAAATGTAGCCCAAAGTAGCCCAATGTAGCCCAAGGATGGCCACCAGAGACCAAAAATTGTAAATGTAGCCCAAATTTCAACTAGATGTAGCCCAACTGTAGCCCAATGACAGAATGTACCAGAGTGTTAAAAAGAACAACTAGAGTGCTAACAGTCTTATTTATAAAGTGAAACTTATAGTTAGGAATTAGCATTAAAAAAACCTATGAAATTCACTGAAAAAACCATAGGTTTCACACCAGTTATAGTTAGGAATTAGCATTTAAAAAACCTATGAAATTCACTGAAAAAACCATAGGTTTCACACCGGTTATAGTTAGGAATTAGCATTTAAAAAACCTATTAAATTCACTGAAAAAACCATAGGTTTCACACCAGTTATAGTTAGCTGGAAATTTTACTGATATAAAACCAATGAAATTCCCACGTTATAGTTAGTCGGACTCACTATAACTTGCGCGTGTAATGCCCTGCTGATGACATTACATATTACATCACTCATGACATGGTCAGTGACATCACTTATGACATCACTGATGACAAACCTCCTTTAAGTGTAATGTAACCCTTAAAACACATATTGGAAAATAGAAATTAACATTTTCAAAAAAATGGAGATACCCATACCAGTTACAACAACCAATTCAGTAATTCCACCATCTATATACACATTCTCTCATTCACCAACAGTTCTATATAGTCACTCATACATATACTCACTCATCATATGTAGTGATACACCTATACATCCTGTTACACACCGACAATCATCCAAAAGTTACTCACACACATACTCACACATGCAAATAAACTATTGAACATCCATTTATTTGCATATAAAACTATACACACTCAACCACCCATACAGTCCTGCACATATGGTGTCTTCTAAACACATACAAAGAGAGAGTTAGTCATTCATGCATCTATGTGATTAGTAATACCCCCATAAAACCATAGAAACACTCATACTGATACTAAAAAAACATCTAAGAACCCAAATACCTACACATGTAGGTACTCATCAACCCATGCAGCCAGTTATTCACAAAGTGAAACACTGATACATATATTTAAATATTTAAACATTACTCACTAATATATGTATTCACTAAGGTACACTTAATAAGTCAGTTATCCAATCATTTCTTTTTGAAAAAAACATTCATTAAGACAATAATTTAAACATGTATTCTTCCCTCGACCTTTACATATACATATATAAAACATATTTATTTTTTAGAAAGACACACATTCACTGGATGGTGTCATAAGTGATGTCACTGACCATGTCATGAGTGATGTAATATGTAATGTCATCAGCAGGGCATTACACGCGCAAGTTATAGTGAGTCCGACTAACTATAACGTGGGAATTTCATTGGTTTTATATCAGTAAAATTTCCAGCTAACTATAACTGGTGTGAAACCTATGGTTTTTTCAGTGATATATATATATATATATATATATATTGTATGGGGTAACATTTACTATTCCCACTCTAGTCAATTCAACATTAAAAACAAACAAAATATATTTAACAAGATAAAAATATTTTAAAAACTAAGTAAATAAAAAAATATTTAAATATGCTTAAAAAAATATATGTATAAAAGGTTTTACAAGTAAAAACATATTTTAATTTTAAATACTTATCACAAATACCTACAAATATTATTATGAATAAAATAGAAAAATGAATTTCATACAAATCAATATTTTGTTTAGAAATTATTTATTAACCTAAACATTAACTATCACATACATTTAGTTTAGTTACTTCCCACAATATACCCACACACAACACAATTAATTGTTAAGAGAAAAGCTAGATTAGAGCTGCACCATTTATGAAGTAATCAACAGCCTTATTCATGAAGGCTAAAGCGGCTTGCAAAGGGCCGGATTCTGAGAATCCGGCCCTTTGCGAGTGCGATTTTTGCATTTGGGATTCAGCATCCCAAATGCAAAAATCGGTAATTGCTAAATCGCTAAATTGCGAGAAATTACATTTAAGGAATCTCTATTTGAGATTCCTTAAATGCAATTCATGAAGCATTTGAAAATTGCGAAAATGCAATTTTGGGCCGCTATTTACCGAGAGGTCAGACCTCTCGGTAAATAGCAAAAACTTAGAAAAATGCTTTTAAAAGCATTTTTCTAAGTTGCATGTTGCACACACACATGTCCTTTGGACATGTGTGTGCGCAACACCTGTTTCAATTTGCATTTAAGGGGTGCTACAGGGTGTCCTTTGGACACCCCTGGCACCCTTTAAATCGCTATCTTATTTGCGAGTAGCAAATTGCTAATCGCAAATAAGGAATACTCCCCATGCATTCCTATGGGCCTTTTGGCCCATGGGAATGCATGGGGAGTTATTCCTTATTTGCGATTAGCAATTAGCTAATCGCAAATAAGGAATCAGTGGGAATCGCAATTAATATTGCGATTCCTACATGATTACCGTTTTGCGAGTCTCAAATAGCGATTCCTTATGATTCGCTATTTGAGCCTCGCAAAACGGCCCGATCATGAATCAGGCTGTATCTTCTTTGTTGTTTCATTCTTAAAGAGCAACAGCCAACCTGTTTCATCCTAAGACACAGGACTTCTTCGAGGCATTCATGAGTATGGGTGAATCAGAAGGTAGTATGAATATGGTAGTTGCCTTGTCCGTGGGTATATTCTAACAGAGCTGGCAGTCCCCCAACTGCATGGAGTTTTCCTGTATAAATTGGCCCTGGGGATAGGGAAATGCTCTTGGACAGGGGGGCGGTTTAGAGGCTTGCACACATTATATCTCAAGATTTTTTTACTTTGACTGGTGATTTTTTGCAATTTGTGCCACAAGTGATCTTTGTTGGTCGACTGTTCAAGTTTTGTGTTTTCACAATTAATTGTTAAATTAAAAATAATTATTAATGTTAATAACATTATTCATAGCGTAAAATTAATTTACTTTTCAACCCATGCCCCTACAAAACCCAGAACCAACATATAAAATGTAAAAAAAGTGGCATGTCGAAGGAGCTGCGCTCCATTTCAAGCTTGACAGTTGCGAGATCGAATACAAGCAAATCCCTGAGGATTGCTTTAAACAAAGTCTTAAATTCGTTTTGACACATATAAAATCAAAAGCTCTTTAATAGCTTCTTCTCTGGAGTCAGTGACCAGGGTGAATTTAACCATTTACAGACTTGGCCAGGATTAGAAATTACATATGGAATGCCCATAAGGGTCGTTCAACACTTTTAACTTATTGTCCTGAAGATGGTTTAAAGGATGCTCACACCAAAAAATACTGAAATGTCATCAACTTCATCTATTTCTATTAGTGATTTATTTTCCTTAAGGAAGTGATTTCTGTATTGATCAGGCTCATTTTCCATTTATGTATTTGTTTGGAATAGATGTTCACACTAAGGACTCTGAGGTATTAGTAATTATGAATCATTTGTAAACCTTGGTCATTGTGTGTTGTTCTAGTCTTTTGTACCCTTTCTAGTTTTCATCATTGTTGATTGTTCAACTATAGGTTACCTGTTGGAACTTACAAGCATTGTTGTATGTAAAAATTGTTGAACTAAATGCATTGAAAGAAATCCCTTGTAGGCACAGTTACCTGTTAGTACATATATTACCCAAGCCTCCAAGGGTCAACTGAGTTTCCCACTTTTTCTTGTTGTTTCAATGTTGGGGCTCTGGAGGTTGTTGCTGCTGTTGGTAGCTGGAAGAAACTGAAGCAACTAAGAAAATTGACACATCGCACTTGCAGCTGTTTTTCCAATGCAGCACCACCGTTCAGGAACAATCTCCCCACATCACTGCCATGCCCCTGCAGAGATAATGCAGTGAATGCAACTGCAAGAACTGACACATCCTGAGATTGTGGCAGAAGAAACAGATGCAGCACTGCTCCCCGCATTAAGCGCCAACGCATCCTGGATTTCCCTGCAATGCACCTTTGCAGCAAGTTTTCCCACTGCATCACCCGCAGACCAGAACCATCTTGGAATCGACGCATCACTCTCCCCTACATTCCGGATTCGATGCATCACTTCTCTTGCATGCAGCAGAACTGTCCCATTGCCTCCCCAAGGACTCAGGAACTGATGAATCCCTTTGTTTTTTTCATGCTTCCCTTCTCTGCGTCTGTTTGGCCCTGTGAATTAATTTTCTTTAAACAGGTTTTATTGATATTTTTGGCAGTACATTATGGCGAGGGAGGTCCATTACATGCCTAAAGTTAGAACGTATTACAGAATGATGCCGATATTTCAAAACATTGGCAAAAGCAAAAAAAATACTAAAACAACTCTGAACAGGCAATGCACCTCACCCCATAAAGAACACCTATCTAGTGAATTAAGGTGGCCAGGTCTGCAAGTTGTGAGAAAGTCTGTGTCTGTATATGTGTATTTTGTTCTCGATGGAAAATACCAGGGATTCTGCAGGGGGCCGGTCTATAACTCTGTATTCTGCCCAGCGAGAACAGATCTTATTATGTTTCTGTGGGCAACCCTGCACCTTGAGCACTGCTATTTCCATCCCATGCACTTGTCCATGGCACATTTCCAACCACCCACTGATGGTGGAGAGGTCACCTTCTAAATATTGGGCTATGTCCCGCTTAGCCAATATGAGCCCCAGGATTTAAAGGTGTTGCTGATATCTGTTTTCTTCAATCCCATGTGTGCTGTGTAGTAAGAACAGTTTGGGTTCCAGAGCAAGTCACCAGGATAAGACCTGTTCAAGGCAAGAGATCACCTTCTGCCAGAAGGGCTAAAGAGTCCTAAAGCTCCATACTGTATGTAGAAAGGTCCCCTCCTCCTCTCTACATCTGAGGCAGGTGGGGGATGAAATAATGCCCATATGCAATAAGTGGGACCTTGTGTGGTAAGCTCCATGCACATACTTAAACTGGATTAGGCAGTATCTTAGTGATAGCGGCACCATGGTGGTTGCCAGGGCCTCAGTTCACTCATCATCTGTGAGTTCTGAAATGTCCACTTCCCATGTTGTGCAGAGTGTGCCTAATGTAGTTTGGTTATGTGTAATTAGTGTTTGGTAAATGTGTCTCAGTTTGTGGGCACCCGGGTCTCCCATCAGCAAGTGCCCCTCCAGTGGGTGAAACTCCGGAAAATCCACCATGGATCGAATATGCTGTGTTAGTGCATGCCTGATCTGGAGATATCTGTATAAATGGCTGTGGTGGAGATGGTATTCTGTTTGAAATTGTTGAAAGGACTTAAGCACAGCCCCCTCCATTATGTCCCCCAGTGTTGAGATCCCAATAAGGACCCATGCACAAAGTTCATGCGACCTGACGGAGGTAGGTTCCATGCCAGAGTGGGGTCATCAGTGCCATTTACCCTCCCCAACCCATCCTCTTAACCTCTTAGCTGCGTCGAACGTTCAGCATCCAGTGCTGAACGTTCGAATAACGAGCACTGGCCCGTCGGCCAACGGTCATGCGCAGCACTGGCAAGGTAGTGCTCGCGACGACCGTTGGCCGACGGCAGCGCTTAAGGGGCTAACTGTGCAATGCCATAATTGTATTACCACTTTACATGCTGGAGGTAGGTGACCTAAGTTTGTCTGGCTGTAAAGAACATTGAACAAAGTCTGGGAATTCTTTGCTTGTACCTCAATTGCAAATGCTGGATCCATGTGCACACCCTACCATCACTCATTAATGTTGAGTAAGTGGGAGGTGGAGTAGGAAGCGGATATGTCAGCTGTGGTGATTCTCCGACAATAGATGGACTGTGTGCAGGTTTGCATGGCCATCCTGGTGGCACCTCTACCAGGAAGTGTTTAAGGAGTGCATTGACTTGCCGGAACCATGATTGTGGGGTGGTATAAGGGAAACTTTGAATTCAGTACAGCATTTGTGGTAGGCAGATCCCCACGGATAGGGGGAGAGTTATCCACACCATTGACTTGTCTCAAAGATGCAACAATGAATGAATATTGGGTGACCAGGAGATGATCGGACATGGTGAAATGAATACCCCTAGGTGTTGAAATCCTCCTGTAGCATGTGTCTGTTGGGTCACCCGTTAGCCCATCCCCTGGTTTCTACAGACCGGGAACAGCACCGACTTCGCCAGGCTGGTTCTGAGTCCAGTATCAATACAAGGAGTATCTGCAAGATTTGCAGACCTGAAAATGCTTGGCCTGTAAGGAAAACAAGACTGTTTGACGTCTCCATGGACTATTCGTATCCCCGCACAAGGGGGTCCCGCCTCACGCATGCCATGAGGGGCTCGATGACCAGACCAAATAGTAGCAGGGAAAGCGGGCACCCTGGTCTTATGCCCTTGTGGGTTTACAATACAGTCTTCTGTGCTCCACCTATGAGCCCGCCGACCCGGTGAAAAGCCAGATGATATTTGCCTTGCTGGGGGAGTGCTGCTGTGTGCATGCAGCCTCTCCCTGTCACCGTCCAGGCCTTAGTAGGGTGAGCCCACCAGATCAGAGAGCACCTTGCTGCTGCTCTGACTGTCTCCTCATACCCCCCAGGGAGGCTAGATAGACTTGCTGCTCGATCAAGCCCCGGACGGTTCGAAGGGGCCAATAACTCTCACCCGCCTCAATCTCTACTCCAGTGCAGTCGGACAAACCGCGAGGTGTCTCTGGCTGCAGATGCAGGGCAGGACCGCTTCCCCTCAGGGCTGGCCTCTCGCACTCCTGGCACACCGCACCACTGTCTCCGGATCGTCCCCCAGGTGCCCACCCCCACTGGGGTAAGTGTCGCCCGGTTCGCCAGAGATGTAGTTGTGACAGATGATGTCAGATTTGGAGCTTGATGAGATTGAGCTAGCTAAAATGGCATCTGCCATGATGGCTTCCCAAGCGACACCCCCTGGCCTTTTGAATTTTGATGCATCTACAAGTACTTTGTGTAAAATCACGCATCCATAGTTTCCTGTAGACCAACTTGTTGATACCTTTCAAAAGTCATATTTTTATTACATGTATGTTGGATGTTTGTTGTTTTATTCTTCTTGAGTTCAGATAAAGTTACTATCAATGTTATCACTGCATTCCTGTGTGTTTTGAGCATAAATGCCTTGCATATTACCTTTGGGATAAGCCTGTCTGCTCGTGCCAAGCTACCAAGGGGGTGAGCAGGAGTTATCTAAAGTGTGCATCCCCTTTACCCTGACTTGAAGCAAGTGCCCCTACTTGGACAAAGGTACCTACCTCTGCCAATTAGAGACCCCCAATCCTCACAGTGAATTTCAAATCCATATTAGTGATATGGGAAAAAAGGCCAGCCAACAGGCAGACCCTCTAAGCTGCTCTGATTTCTTGTTGCCAGGTAAATATAACCTTCTATTTGAATATAAAACTATATTGCTTCCTACATGAAAAGTTCAATGCAACACACATATCACTGAATTTATTTTGCACTGCAACCTTTGCATACGTATTTTTATTTACTCACATTGCACGTAAAGCAGTACAGCAAGAGAAGTTTCTGTGCTGCATTGCGTGAAAAGGAGAGAGCAAAACTGCACCATATTTACAAAGAAATGGCGCAGTTCTGCTCTCTCCTCGGGCTGATGCACCTGTGACTGCCTAGCGCCAATGCAAGCACCTTGACTTTCTTTTGCAAGGGTGCCTGTGTTGTGGTCAGGATAGTTGTTTGGGAAGGATTGAATAGGATTCTGCACAAAAACGATCATTTGAGGTTAGTTCCTGCGGGTAATGTGTGCTGCAGATTGCAACACACATACAAGCAGGAAAAACGAGGAGAAATGAAGAAGTTTCTCCTTGCACCGGTCTAGGGTAGGTGTACCATTTTTGTGCAGACACATGTTGACAGGTCTTTGTAAATAAGGTTTTCATCAAAAGAAATCGGCGGATGCACGGAAGGCTCATATTACACCCATGTACACACATGTAAAGCCAGCCTGATGCTAAGTAACGCAAGGCAGCGCAATGCTGTAACTAAATTTATATTAATTTTTAAGATGTATAGAACAAAATGATATAGATCAAATACATTACCTTTTTCATCATCGATAGGTAAACAATGTAAATATTTCACTCAAAACACATTTGAAGGAGATAAGATTAACTTTTCATGTTGAATGAGACCGATTGTCAGTAAACAGATTGTGTTGTTTCCATTCATAAATTGCAAATCTTTGACAAGGAACTGGCCTTCGGTTGATACTTAGGGGTCTGATTAAATGCTGTCAACACTTCAACTTCAGTCAATATCACATTGTGCTCTATTAGAAGAATATAATTCGATATGGTGCTTCGGGATTAGGAAACGCACTTTAAATGAGTAGATGTTCTTTTATATCCCCTTCGAATGCGAAAACAAATTAGCTCTAAAATGTTGCTTCTGCTGCGTGTAATATTCATTCGCACCTCATTTACGACCACTTTGAAGGAATACAAATGTATGAATGTGGTACATACAAAACTACTAAACAATTCAAAATTACTTAAAAGCCGCCAAGCTATTTTGCACTCGATATTTCGAATGGAATGGATGCATTCATGCCGTTTCTTCTCACCATTTCCTTATAATCTAAGACCTCACTCATTATCTGTCATTTGAAAAATATGGTAATTTTCGGTGTGAACACGTTTACATTTTTTAGATGCTTCAGTGCGTCTACTTTGATCTATGTTCTCATTACTCGACAAGCTAAAGACATTCAAAAAAATTGACAAGAGTTTTATAAGTATGATTTCAAAATGTTAACTACAAATATTATTTTTTAGAGTTGGCGTCTATTTGTGCGTTCACAAAGAATTCATAGGACAATGTTTTTCACTAAAGAGCAAAAGACGCTAGAGCAAATAAATTGCCATTCCACACAATGCATATGAGAGGCGCAATGCGGTATTCTGGGAATTATGCTATAGCAATCCCATCCAATGGAGTAATATTTTTAGTTCATGAAATTGACCTAGTCAAAACATTCAGCTAAAATATGATTTTAGAGGCGCACTCCATTAACAGCAGTATGCATTGGTGTAAGGTGAAATATTAGTATAAAAAACCTTTCCAACCCTTACACATGTGTCAATTTCTTCAGGCATAAAGAATGTACGAGCAGTCATGATCGGTTTTCTGCACTGCGCCGGTGTAAAAGAGGTGTGTGTTTCTTTTTCAAAATTTCCATGCATACATTGTCTCAAAAGATCGCTTAATTAGTTCATGGGATGCGAACAGCAGATCTCAGAAACCCCGGTCAGTCATTGCCACTTTGTGTTTTGAGCTCTGCAGTCAGTAAAAAGACTAACTAGGAGAATTTTCGTATTAACGCATGCGCTGAAGACATGAATATTGAAATCCATAGATCAATCAATCAATCAATCAATTAATCAATCAATCACTCAGTCAGTCAGAGATAACTTTATTTCGCCCACAAAATGATGGCATAAAAAGTATCTTACAGATAAAACAATTTTCAATCTTACAAAAAAAAAACACAATAAAACAGCATTATTCTTATTACAATGATTAAAGGAAAAGAATAAGAAATTCATATATACATACAGTGATTAACACAATTCAGTTAATACTTCAGTTAATTCTCAGATTGATGAATTAACTGTCTCTTTTTTAATGCCGATAAAAAGAAGGACGCCAACAAAAAACATGTAAAAGGATCAGGTAATAACTGCAGATAATACAGGGCCACACAACACTGCCTAAAATTCATTTTACGGACAATAGGGACAATAAACCTTTTCCTTTCCTGGTCATCAAATTTACAAAAAAAACAGGAAATGCAGGACATTCTTAAAAGCTCGATCATCACATGTGCAAAATGGCAATTCCGATGTTACATAGGTATTATGAGGTAGACCTAACATCAAGGGGATATATTTCAGGTGAAATCTAACCAAAAATACATCTATTTTGTAGATTAGTGATGAACGATAGATAGATTGCATTCATATCCATTTGCGTTAGGCTTGGAGCCTACAAAAATGCTCTAACGGTTGTCAACTTAAAATTGGAGACACCCCTTCTTGCCTGTAATCTAGATAACAAATGATTTTTTAAATCTGTCTTAGAAATAGACCAGCAAGATGTGGGATCTGTGAACAGATGATGTAACCCAACTGCTTGAAGGGTAGAATTTAACATAAGGTAACCAACTGATAATATTTGCACCATCAAGCTTAAAGGCATCATTTATAGTATCCCCCGTTAACGAGAGAGTCTCCTTCCGTCAGACCGAGTGCCACATTAACAATGGCGCCATAGAAATGGCTGGGTCCGGTGGCTCAGTGGACTAAAGCAGCCACTGCAGGCGCCTGTGTTTGACCTTATGGTCACAGGTTCAAATCCCAGCGGGTCCACTCTGCCTTTCATCCATCTGAGGAAGATAAAATGAGTACCATTGAGTTGGGTAACAATAAACATATGTTATTCAGGGCCAGGACACCTACGGTAACAGTGAGCTTTACAAATACACCTGTTATGGTATGTTATCAGATATATAAGGTACTTGCAATTCTGTGTGACAATTAAAATTAGAGCATGATTTTGAGAGTAAACCAGATTTTTCAAAAAGGTATCTTCTATAAATTGTAATTTTAGGCAATCCATAATGCCCCAGACAGCTGCTCCATAAGAGGAAGCAGATACTGTTTTGGCTTCCTAAACTTTTTTAATTGCTTAAATAGGTTTAGACCCTAATTTTTTTCATGAATTTAAAAAGTGCCCCAATATGTTTCTCCATCTGTAACCCCCTATTATGGCCATGCTTTGCCAGTTGTTTTGGCAATCAAACAATCCCTAAATAATTAAAAGAATCCAAAACTCCCAACTTCCCCACTTCAGTACAGATTTGTGGTTGAATCTGATGCTTTGGCCCTCCCACTAAGACAAATGATTTTGAATAATACATTCTCATTTCCAGCTGGTTCATAAAGTTAGTATAATCCATCACTTGAATGATATTAATGATCTGTATATGCACCCTCATTGCCTCCCTGATCTGCCACAGCCTAGGCTGTGCCGCGCAGTCAAAGGCTGCAGACAGATCCATGAAGGCAAGGTATAAATGGCCTTTTTTCGCTGCTGTATACCTTGCAATTATTAGGTTCAGCCTCTGATCCACAGTGCCTTTTCCTTTTCTGAATCCAAACTGACATGGGATTATAATGTTATTCTCCAGAGCCCATTCCTCAAGCATATTTAAAAGCAGCCAGCTTATTAATTTTGCAGTTGAGTTTATCAAAGATAATGGCCTTTCGGGATTGACCTATCTCTTTTTTTTGTAGATAGGGACAATTACAGTAGTTCTCCTTGAGAGAGGAACATCCATTTGGGTAATTTTATTAAAAACATTAGTTAAAAGCGGGGTCCAAAGGTCCTGATTATCTTAAAAAGATCGATTGGGACGCCATCGGGTTCAAGTGCCTTTGCACCTTTGCACTGATTTAGAGCATCTTTTATTTCTTCCAGCATAAACTGGACACCACCTCGTAAACCTGCTAAGCTTATGGAGGTAGATTGAATAGTTGCCTTTTCAACAGTTCCAAATAGCGCTTGAAAAATGCGTAACCCATTCCTCCTGATAAACATAGTTATCTAAAGACATACACCATTCATCTCTTAAGAACGGTGCATTAATCACAGACCAAAAAGCCTGCAAACTCTTTCATAATACAGCCTTTTCTAGATTTTCCCACCAGTCTCTCTTTAGGGCTTTAAGCCTCTATACCCTTGTTTTTAAGCCTGCCCCAATGATTTAACCAAGGATGAGTTGCGCGTTTTAGATTTTATAGCCACATGAAGATTTTTGAGTGATTGTTCACTGTCCTCATCAAACCAGTAACATTTTTTATGGAGTCCATTGTATATGGATCGAGTTAAATTATTCTTAACTTCCAGTAATATCTGCATGAAAACTGCAACCATGCCATGAACAGATAGAGGGTCTAGCATACCATTATCTCTGCTACCAAATGTAGGTAGCCTAATACCGGTCGGTAACAGCGGAAATTAAGGAATTTTGGCCGTTACCGACCGGTATTAGGCTTGTGAGATATAGGAGGACAAATTGAAGGAATCAGTAATTTACCGAATCGGTAATGTAAGGAATCGGTAAATTACCGAATCTTTAAGATACCGAATCGGCAATCTCCTGAATCCCGAATGTAGGGAGCATTCAAGTGAGTGCATTCCTCATTTAAGGATTCGTTATTTACCACCAACTACAAGTTGGTGGTAAATATCGAAAACCTTAAAAAAAAGCAAATTTGTGCTTTTTTAACTGTGCCAAGTAGCAGGCATACATGCCCTTACTGCATGTATGTGTGCAACATGTGCACACATGCACGATTCAGGGGTGCAACAGGGTGTCAAAGTGACACCCTGCCACCCTTGAATGTGTTACCCCTTTTACCGAATCGGTATTTACTGATTCGGTAATTCCGATTCATTCCTATGGGTCACCAGGCCCATAGGAATGAATGGGAATCGGTATTTACCGAATCTTACCGATTCGGTAAAATTTACCCAAAAAATACCTACATCCTATTTACCGATTCTGAAATACTGAATCAGTAAAATTCTGTATTTTAGAATCGGTAAATCTGGATTACCTACATCTGGCCCCAAATTATCCAAAAACTTCACTGCATCAACTCTCTCCCATTTTAGAACAATTCCATCCATTCTTGCTATTACTGGATTTATATGCAGTTTAAGTGAACCTTCCCTTTTTACTAAAGAAGGGCTAGAGAAAGTGATTGCATCATGATCACTAAAAGCATAAAAATGAATTTCAAACTGAGAAAAACGTTTTCTTATAGAACCAGAAACCTAAACATAATCAAGAGTGGAAAAAGAGGAACGACGAAAAAAAGTGAATGCTAACTGACCAGTTTCCATTTCATCTGTATTTAAAAACACAAGATTATTTATAGTTAGAAGTTTATTTAAGCCACTACCATAATCATTGTGACTAAAATGAGGGACGCACTTCCCATCATCATCTGCCAACCCACACAGTGCAGTATTAACCTTGTCACAAGGGTGAGCATTGAAATCCCCAAGCCAGATTATATCACAGGATTTGGAGCATATTTCCTGCAATTTAACAATGTCTCTTTATTATTATAAAAATTGATAAGCACAAAAAATTGATCAGCACAATGCTCTAAGAGAATAGTATGATTATATAGAGATATATTTGAAAAGGACTTCACTGTTAAAGGAAAACTATTGGAATCAATCAATCACTCAATCATATGTTTGTACAGTGTGAGCTACTTACCCAAAAGAGTCTCAAGGGGCTGAGGGAAGGGGAGAAAGGGGGAGGGTGTGGAACGCAGATCTCAGAAAGGTCACGGAGTTCCATCGAAAAGCTAGGTCTTGAGGTCCTTTAAGAACTTGGGTAGTCTGATGGAGGAGGAGATGGAGGTAATTCCATGCCTTAGCAGTGTGGAGAGAGAACAAGCGTCCTCCTGCACTGGTTTTCTTGATGTGAGGTGCCATCGCGAGGAAGAGCTATTCCGAGTGGAGTGGTCATTGGGGAGCGTGGAAAGTGAGGCAGTGGTCCAGATTGTCAGGTCCAGTGTTATAAAGGGCCGTGTGCATGTGGGCCTTTTATGCTTGTGCAGTGCACTCAAACAAATCATGAAATGGCCGCTGATGTGAACGTTATAGTAGTAAATACCTACTAGTTGAACGAAAAAAGGAAAACTAACTTTTTTGTTGGTTTTATTCCAGCATATTTTACAGCAGTCAAAATGCAATTTCTTCTAAGATCTGTCAACTTTGCCTGAGCGTTGATGTTATTGTCTGTTATTGACCACAGCATGCTCTCTCTGAGCTTCTAACCACCACTGTTTTCTACAATAAGAGTTGCTTGACAATAATACTCCTACAGAGTCTGGGGCCGATAAACGTAGGGCCTCCTCACATTTGGCAGAGACCCTGCAGTCATGGGGGGCCTCACACTCATGGCAGGACCTCTGCAATAAGTAACCACAGAATAGACAGTCCCGTCAGCAGTGCAGATCCCTGCCACGACTGTGGGGCCTCGAACAAGAGTGCGGAGACCCTTTGGGAATTGGCCCCTCAATTACTAAAGGGGTTGGTTTACTGCTTCAAACAGAGTGGAAAGGACATTTGACATTGTATCACCAGTGGTAAATGGTGGCAGCTAACACATTTCTGCTCACCAACCAATGATTTCCAGGTGAACACCTAAAGCAGATGTGAAGTTCCAAGTATGGGTGGTGTTGAAAGAAATTACAAAAGAAATTCTGAACAGTACAGATGGATTTGTGCATGCAGTAAAGAGAGAAGAAACTCACGGTGAAAGGAGAATGACAAAATTAGGGAACTGGACAAGCAGATGTGTCTGTGGATTGTTTCCAATGCTACCATGTTTTAATTAGAGAGTACATGCACTTTAGCACAAAAACTAATTCAGCAAAAAGGGGAGGAGGTAGGCAAAATATATTGGGGCGACCCTGTAGAAAGTGTCAGGTCCAATACATCTCACCCCAGCCTGCCCCCAGGTAGACTAATCAATACCTTGAAGAACTTCTCTGCGTCTGCAATAGAATCTGGACAATGCCTACAACTGCAGGGACACTTGTCAGTTCTACACCTCACTGAACTCAGTTGGACCCCTCCTGGGCCTCTTGCCTTTTCCCCCTGGAGCTGTTCCCGCCAGAGGACGTTTCGGCCCCCCTTCCTCGTCTTTCTCCGCCATTCGCTTCTTAAGGTCGGTTACCTCTTTCATGAGAACTCGCAGCATCTGCTCGGTAGTCATTCGTTTTCCCGCCTTCTTAGGCATCCTCCGACAGAGTATCTGCAAAAGAAACAAGAAGATTATAACGCTCAAAATTGGCTCTTCGTTCCGTCTCGAGCTCACGTGCAGCGAGGTGGTGCAGCTTCAGAGCACAGGAACAAGAGGATGCTTCCTTGGCTTGTTGCTCCTTTTATCCGTCTTCAGGGCGGGCGTAAACCCGCCCCGGCCTGCCCCGAGGGCGTGGCCCGGCCTCGTCAGTGTCTAGGCCAGCCCACTCCAGGGCGGGAAAAGGGCGCGACCCGGCTACGCCGCTTCGGGCATACCAGCCGAGACTCGCCTCCCGCCCAAGATGGCTTCCCGGGGGGATCGGGGTACTCTGCCATACGTTCGGGGGGACCGAGTGGTCGCCCCTTACCATATGGCTGAGGTACCCGCCACCCCCTCTCAACACAATCCCCAAGGATGGGAAACCGGAAACAGTTCTGAACTTTTTGGAAGACGGGAGGGAGTGACCCTCCCGGCCGTATTTATTAAAATATGAAACAAAATTAAAACATTAAAATAACAGTTTCATATTATGTACAATTTCATTCCACATTGCGATGTTTGGCTAACCTTAACATATTCTCTAATACAAAGGTTCTCCTAGCCGAACTAACATCCTACAAAACATTTAACTTGAAATTTTGAAATTGTACATCCTAACGTTTAAGGGCCAACGGCAAGGTCGTAACCGGTGTCAAGATCCCTAAACCAGAAATATCCCCCTCACTTGTGAGGGGCGACCGCACAGAGGTGTACCTCGAGTGCAACTACCAATTTCCTTTGACTTGACGGGGGCCCCAATAAACTCGACGCCACTTAAAGGTCGCCCGAGGACTCGTGTGAGGTATCTAGAAGGTAGCGTAGACCCCCCCCCAAACCCCACACAACTTACCGCATCTGCCGTCGCAGATGACCTGGCCCCGGGAAATTCTCCAGGAGGGGGCTGTAGCCCCTCCTACCCAGGAAGGGGCCTTGACCGCCTTTTCTTTCCTTTCGGCGGCCCATCCTTAGAAGGGACCGCCTACCCCGTTGAGGGGCCAATGGCCACCTCCCTCGAGCGCTCCCATCCGTAATGGGTGACGCCCACTCATAGGGATCTTCCAATTAGTGCTCACCGATCATGACCTTACCGCCCGACCAAAATAAATACGACAGTTCTAAACTAAATGACTAAATTACTTAAAAGACAGTTAAAAGCAACCACTTTATTAAAAGCATGCTACTGATCAACACTTAGAGCAGGATTACTTTATTTGCAAAACATACCACAATTGACCATTCCTTTATTGCATATTCAAAATTATCACGATAATAATCCGGTACCTGCAAAATAAAAGAGTTATCACATCAAACTTTATTCAAAACCACTTGCTGTCCTCAGGGGCTGGTGGGTGGGTCAAAATTGGCTCTTCGTTCCGTCTCGAGCTCACGTGCAGCGAGGTGGTGCAGCTTCAGAGCACAGGAACAAGAGGATGCTTCCTTGGCTTGTTGCTCCTTTTATCCGTCTTCAGGGCAGGCGTAAACCCGCCCCGGCCTGCCCCGAGGGCGTGGCCCGGCCTCGTCAGTGTCTAGGCCAGCCCACTCCAGGGCGGGAAAAGGGCGCGCCCCGGCTACGCCGCTCGGGCATACCAGCCGAGACTCGCCTCCCGCCCAAGATGGCTTCCCGGGGGGATCGGGGTACTCTGCCATACGTTCGGGGGGACCGAGTGGTCGCCCCTTTCCATATGGCTGAGATACCCGCCACCCCCTCTCAACACAATCCCCAAGGATGGGAAACCGGAAACAGTTCTGAACTTCTTGGAAGACGGGAGGGAGTGACCCTCCCGGCCGTATTTATTAAAATATGAAACAAAATTAAAACATTAAAATAACAGTTTCATATTATGTACAATTTCATTCCACATTGCGATGTTTGGCTAACCTTAACATATTCTCTAATACAAAGGTTCTCCTAGCCGAACTAACATCCTACAAACATTTAACTTGAAATTTTGAAATTGTACATCCTAACGTTTAAGGGCCAACGGCAAGGTCGTAACCGGTGTCAAGATCCCTAAACCAGAAATATCCCCCTCACTTGTGAGGGGCGACCGCACAGAGGTGTACCTCGAGTGCAACTACCAATTTCCCTTGACTTGACGGGGGCCCCAATAAACTCGACGCCACTTAAAGGTTGCCCGAGGACTCGTGTGAGGTATCTAGAAGGTAGCGTAGACCCCCCCCCAAAACCCACACAACTTACCGCATCTGCCGTCGCAGATGACCTGGCCCCGGGAAATTCTCCAGGAGGGGGCTGTAGCCCCTCCTACCCAGGAAGGGGCCTTGACCGCCTTTCCTTTCCTTTCGGCGGCCCATCCTTAGAAGGGACCGCCTACCCCGTTGAGGGGCCAATGGCCACCTCCCTCGAGCGCTCCCATCCGTAATGGGTGACGCCCACTCATAGGGATCTTCCAATTAGTGCTCACCGATCATGACCTTACCGCCACAGGCCGGATAGTTGACCGGCTATCCGGACCCCCCACAACACTCCTACCTAAAGGTCATGTCTTAAAGTCTTTAGCCAAGCTATACAGTCCCCTATGAGTAACTCGTTCCCCACCCGGGACAAATGAACACCATCCCCCAAATACATACTGTCACCAGTAATACAATCATGCGAAATAGAATGCAGTGTATTGGAACGGAACAATCTACTCACTTTGTTATTAATTTTCCTTACTGAATGATTCAGAGCAGAAACAGAAATAGCCCCCCGCCAAACTTTTCGTGGGATCATATGTGACCATGCAATCGTGCACCCTGGAACTCTCCTCGCCAACCAACTTACAGTGGAAAGCATCGCCTCAAGGAGAAGTCGTCTACCAGTGGTGACCAAATCATTGCCCCCAAGATGTACTATGATTATAGACGGCGGTGACCTCGTCCGCCCTAGCAAACCCTCAAAAAATGATTGAAACTGGTCAATACAGACTCCGCCCCTTCCGTAGAAGGACACACTGTACCCGTATTCCCCAGCCACGTGAATCATGTCACCTGCTTTGAATACGTCCGCGGCACGCCTCACGCATGAGTGGCCCACGACCCACACCTCCTTTTTCACAGCCGGTGAAGTCTGACCGCTGGCCCGGTGTTGGGTCGACTGCATAGTCCGCCCCGCCTCGTAGGCTTGCGCAACTGAAACCAAACAAAAACAAGAAGCGTGAGTACATCATTATAGCTTCACAACATGTGCAACCGCACATACCTCTTATAACAATTGGAGGACCAACGCCCCACACGTTTAACTTGTTCGACATTCAGACCCCTGGCTGTAGCCTCTGTAGCAGCCCCTATCCGAAAGGAATGGGTCCCAAACTCGCCCGGGTTCAAGCCCGCAGCAGTAATCGACATCGCAAGCACCCGCTGAAACTGAAACCTCGTCAGTGGGGTGGTGTCAACGTGTCTCAACAAGGTCCCCCCCATGATGCCACCCTTTGTGCCAAATATTCCTCTACACAACTCACCGGGCACATGGAGGACCCGGGGATCCTTTGTATGATTATACAATCACCCATCGCACCCTGATCGGTCTTGGACCTGACGAACGAGAGAGTCATCGTCTCCCCTCTGATCTGAACGTGCTCTCGGCACAGTCCCCCCATCACATCCTGCTTGTTCCTCGCCACTAGTTCGCTTACTCGCATAGCTCCATGGAATGCCAGCGTAAAAGCGGCTCGGAATAACACCGTTTCATACTGGGATGAACATGTTGCAGGGAGTTTAGATAATAACAGGGCCAACCTATCCAAACCTATCGGGCGCCTTTCATCTACTCTGCGACCCTCAAGGCGTTGCCACCCACGTAGCGCTTTTTGTACAACGAAAGACGCTGTCGGGTCCTGGATCCCATGAGCCCTAGCCACAAAGGAAATGGCGGCCCGATGCCTCTGGGCCGTAGCCACTGATTTGCCTGCCTGACGTAACGACAGCAGGAATTTCACTACCAACTCCTCCTGACCCCAAAGCTCCCCTCTAGCCGCCCCCAAAAAGGCCCAATAGGAACGGAACGCCCCTTCATATGCCTTCCTCGTCCTGGGTGCTAAACTCTCTCCCACGAGGTCCTGTAGTTCTGGGCACCGAGAGACCAGAGAGCTTCGGGAAAGGGTGCTGCCACCGGGTCCGCTGTGGGCAGAAAACCCCAGAAGGCCTGCATATGAAAACGAGAAAGCGCATCAGCCGCTTGGTTCATCACCCCCAGGACATTTCGTGCCCTAAATAGTACATTTAATAACACAATTTCCTTGAGCAATCTCAGAATCCATTTGCATCGTGCTGCCTGGCTATTGATACACTCAACAACGGTCATGTTATCCGACCAGAATACCACAGAGTGATCTCTGAACCCCTCAGGCAAAGTTCTCAGGGCCACCAGTATGGGAAAAAGTTCTAGGAAAGCAATGTTGCTCGTCAGACCACTATCATGCCACCATGACGGCCATTTTTGTGCCGACCACTGTGTGCCGAATATGGCACCAAAACCAATGCTCCCTGCCGAATCTGTCCACAGCCCTAGCTCCTAAGAGGACGCGGCCGGTTTGTTCCAGACAATTCGACCATTGAAATCCGCCAGAAATGCCAGCCAAATGCGCATGTCCTGGCGAACCTCTGCCGAGAGCCTTGTGCGATGATGACCCTCCCTCAGGCCGACCATGGCTTGAGCGATCGAGTGAGAAAAGGGGCGGGCCATCGGTATAACTCTCAGGGCAAAATTCAACTGTCCCACCAATTTCTGTAATTGATGTAGCTTCACCTTAGACTCACTTATACACATTTGCAAGGATGCCCTGAATCTTAACACTTTGTCATCTGGTAAACGAAAACAACCTTCTTTGGAATCGAGCTCGATCCCCAGAAACTCAAGGCAAGTCGAGTGACCCACAGTCTTACCTGGTGCCAATGGCACGCCAAATTGATTCATCAAGACACAAAATGCAGTCAAAGCCTGTCCACATTCTGGATCCCCGGCTGCCCCCAGAAACAAAAAGTCATCGAGATAATGCATAACATGTTTAAACCCCGTCTTCCTTGTGAAGACCCATTGCAAGAAGCAACTGAACTTTTCGAAATAGGCACACGATATAGAGCACCCCATCGGCATACACCTATCCATGTAATAGTGACCCTGAAACATGAAACCCAGGAGACGCTGATCGTCTGGATGTACCGGGAGCAACCGGAACGCTGACTCGATATCAGATTTCGCCATCAGCGCTCCGGGCCCCAGGCGATTCAAAATGGCTACGGCCTCATCGAAGGATGCGTACCGCACCGAACACACTTCCGGGTCTATTGCCTCGTTTACCGAAAGACCACGTGGGGCTGATAAGTTATGTATCAGCCGAAACTCACCCGGGTCCTTCTTGGGGACCACCCCTAAAGGGGAACAAACAAAGTTAGCAACTGGTGGCACATTAAATGGACCGGCGACTCGACCTCGAGCCACCTCTTTCCCGATCTTTTCCTGTACCACGGTCGTATGCTGTAAGACCGATATCTGGTTTTTACATTTTGCTATACCCTGAAACTCCCTCACTGGGATGCGGAAACCATACGAAAATCCGTCCCGTAACACCCCAGCGGAAGCGTGATCCGGGTATTCACTGAGCCAGGGAATCATTGCCATGGTATCAATCGGAGTAGGTAAAGGCGCCCCTCGGACTATGTCAGACCTGTTTGGCGCCTCCTCTACCCCCGTTATCACCCGTTTTGGCTCTGCACATGGACTCAGGATGGGATGATTGCCCGCACCCCCCACATTCGTGCCTAAATTTGCATGACCCCTGGGGCCTAGTACATTTCCCCCTGTTAAAGTTCCAACAAACCCCCCTTTTACCTGCGTTGCCGGTTGGCCTCGAGTGATTGTCGTTACTCGTACCTGATCGAAAGGGCGTCCCCGCATATTGGCGGGAGGATTCGCCCACGTAACTCCCTACCAATGGCACCTTCAGCATACCAGAATCCTCCATTTTGGACCAGGACACAGAATCATAACCATCCCAGGTTAAGTTTTTATCATGCTCTTTTGCTTTTCTGAAAATATTGTCGTAACAAAACCAATGGTTGCCCTCGTGAGACACTGAATACCCCATGATCCGTGACTGATAAATCGGCAACTCGGGCAGCAATTCGGGCCTACGTTCACCTAAGATGGATGTAAAAACCCCCCATGCTTTGCCCCAATTACCAATGTTTTCATTTACCTTAAAGGCGGCCATCTTTGCACGCCAAACACTCGGATGCATGAGCTCCTTTTGACTCTTAACATGCTCCATCTCATAATGATCGGTAAGCAACGAGAAAATGTTTATATACTCCCCTGCCCATATCTTCTCCTTGATAGCCAGAGGGACATGTTGACCCAACCTTTCCCTTCGAGAGGGTGCCGACTCATCCCTCGCAATCGGCAATGGCCGCTTACCTGAACCGGAAGCTGTATCTGCGACTGGATCTGACCCAGATGGTTTCTCAACTGCCGCAGCCGGCGATGGTGCCTTCGTCGCTTCCCTTGTTTCCCGCAGCTGTTTCATCAACACCTGCGCGTCATCAGCCGTGGCGCCCTTGCTACCTTTACCCAACCACGCTGCTAATTGTGCTGCCAGCTCGGGCGGCATATCCTCCCCGGACACGGGGGTGACCACTACGGGAATCGGATTTCCTTCCTCCGGGACCGAAGTGGGTGCTTCGAGCGGAGTACAGGGAACTGGGACGTCTCCCCCAGCTGTTCCCCTCCTGGGCCTCTTGCCTTTTCCCCCTGGAGCTGTTCCCGCCAGAGGACGTTTCGGCCCCCCTTCCTCGTCTTTCTCCGCCATTCGCTTCTTAAGGTCGGTTACCTCTTTCATGAGAACTCGCAGCATCTGCTCGGTAGTCATTCGTTTTCCCGCCTTCTTAGGCATCCTCCGACAGAGTATCTGCAAAAGAAACAAGAAGATTATAACGCTCAAAATTGGCTCTTCGTTCCGTCTCGAGCTCACGTGCAGCGAGGTGGTGCAGCTTCAGAGCACAGGAACAAGAGGATGCTTCCTTGGCTTGTTGCTCCTTTTATCCGTCTTCAGGGCGGGCGTAAACCCGCCCCGGCCTGCCCCGAGGGCGTGGCCCGGCCTCGTCAGTGTCTAGGCCAGCCCACTCCAGGGCGGGAAAAGGGCGCACCCCGGCTACGCCGCTTCGGGCATACCAGCCGAGACTCGCCTCCCGCCCAAGATGGCTTCCCGGGGGGATCGGGGTACTCTGCCATACGTTCGGGGGGACCGAGTGGTCGCCCCTTTCCAGATGCTTCAGTGCGTCTACTTTGATCTATGTTCTCATTACTCGACAAGCTAAAGACATTCAAAAAAATTGACAAGAGTTTTATAAGTATGATTTCAAAATGTTAACTACAAATATTATTTTCTAGAGTTGGCGTCTATTTGTGCGTTCACAAAGAATTCATAGGACAATGTTTTTCACTACAGAGCAAAAGACGCTAGAGCAAATAAATTGCCATTCCACACAATGCATATGAGAGGCGCAATGCGGTATTCTGGGAATTATGCTATAGCAATCCCATCCAATGGAGTAATATTTTTAGTTCATGAAATTGACCTAGTCAAAACATTCAGCTAAAATATGATTTTAGAGGCGCACTCCATTAACAGCAGTATGCATTGGTGTAAGGTGAAATATTAGTATAAAAAACCTTTCCAACCCTTACACATGTGTCAATTTCTTCAGGCATAAAGAATGTACGAGCAGTCATGATCGGTTTTCTGCACTGCGCCGGTGTAAAAGAGGTGTGTGTTTCTTTTTCAAAATTTCCATGCATACATTGTCTCGAAAGATCGCTTAATTAGTTCATGGGATGCGAACAGCAGATCTCAGAAACACCGGCCAGTCATTGCCACTTTGTGTTTTGAGCTCTGCAGTCAGTAAAAAGACTAACTAGGAGAATTTTCGTATTAACGCATGCGCTGAAGACATGAATATTGAAATCCATAGATCAATCAATCAATCAATTAATCAATCAATCACTCAGTCAGTCAGAGATAACTTTATTTCGCCCACAAAATGATGGCATAAAAAGTATCTTACAGATAAAACAATTTTCAATCTTACAAAAAAAAAACACAATAAAACAGCATTATTCTTATTACAATGATTAAAGGAAAAGAATAAGAAATTCATATATACATACAGTGATTAACACAATTCAGTTAATACTTCAGTTAATTCTCAGATTGATGAATTAACTGTCTCTTTTTTAATGCCGATAAAAAGAAGGACGCCAACAAAAAACATGTAAAAGGATCAGGTAATAACTGCAGATAATACAGGGCCACACAACACTGCCCAAAATTCATTTTACGGACAATAGGGACAATAAACCTTTTCCTTTCCTGGTCATCAAATTTACAAAAAAACAGGAAATGCAGGACATTCTTAAAAGCTCGATCATCACATGTGCAAAATGGCAATTCCGATGTTACATAGGTATTATGAGGTAGACCTAACATCAAGGGGATATATTTCAGGTGAAATCTAACCAAAAATACATCTATTTTGTAGATTAGTGATGAACGATAGATAGATTGCATTCATATCCATTTGCGTTAGGCTTGGAGCCTACAAAAATGCTCTAACGGTTGTCAACTTAAAATTGGAGACACCCCTTCTTGCCTGTAATCTAGATAACAAATGATTTTTTAAATCTGTCTTAGAAATAGACCAGCAAGATGTGGGATCTGTGAACAGATGATGTAACCCAACTGCTTGAAGGGTAGAATTTAACATAAGGTAACCAACTGATAATATTTGCACCATCAAGCTTCAAGGCATCATTTATAATATCCCCCGTTAACGAGAGAGTCTCCTTCCGTCAGACCGAGTGCCACATTAACAATGGCGCCATAGAAATGGCTGGGTCCGGTGGCTCAGTGGACTAAAGCAGCCACTGCAGGGGCCTGTGTTTGACCTTATGGTCACAGGTTCAAATCCCAGCGGGTCCACTCTGCCTTTCATCCATCTGAGGAAGATAAAATGAGTACCATTGAGTTGGGTAACAATAAACATATGTTATTCAGGGCCAGGACACCTACGGTAACAGTGAGCTTTACAAATACACCTGTTATGGTATGTTATCAGATATATAAGGTACTTGCAATTCTGTGTGACAATTAAAATTAGAGCATGATTTTGAGAGTAAACCAGATTTTTCAAAAAGGTATCTTCTATAAGTTGTAATTTTAGGCAATCCATAATGCCCCAGACAGCTGCTCCATAAGAGGCAGCAGATACTGTTTTGGCTTCCTAAACTTTTTTAATTGCTTAAATAGGTTTAGACCCTAATTTTTTTCATGAATTTAAAAAGTGCCCCAATATGTTTCTCCATCTGTAACCCCCTATTATGGCCATGCTTTGCCAGTTGTTTTGGCAATCAAACAATCCCTAAATAATTAAAAGAATCCAAAACTCCCAACTTCCCCACTTCAGTACAGATTTGTGGTTGAATCTGATGCTTTGACCCTCCCACTAAGACAAATGATTTTGAATAATACATTCTCATTTCCAGCTGGTTCATAAAGTTAGTATAATCCATCACTTGAATGATATTAATGATCTGTATATGCGCCCTCATTGCCTCCATGATCTGCCACAGCCTAGGCTGTGCCGCGCAGTCAAAGGCTGCAGACAGATCCATGAAGGCAAGGTATAAATGGCCTTTTTTCGCTGCTGTATACCTTGCAATTATTAGGTTCAGCCTCTGATCCACAGTGCCTTTTCCTTTTCTGAATCCAAACTGACATGGGATTATAATGTTATTCTCCAGAGCCCATTCCTCAAGCATATTTAAAAGCAGCCAGCTTATTAATTTTGCAGTTGAGTTTATCAAAGATAATGGCCTTTCGGGATTGACCTATCTCTTTTTTTGTAGATAGGGACAATTACAGTAGTTCTCCTTGAGAGAGGAACATCCATTTGGGTAATTTTATTAAAAACATTAGTTAAAAGCGGGGTCCAAAGGTCCTGATTATCTTAAAAAGATCGATTGGGACGCCATCGGGTTCAAGTGCCTTTGCACCTTTGCACTGATTTAGAGCATCTTTTATTTCTTCCAGCATAAACTGGACACCACCTCGTAAACCTGCTAAGCTTATGGAGGTAGATTGAATAGTTGCCTTTTCAACAGTTCCAAATAGCGCTTGAAAAATGCGTAACCCATTCCTCCTGATAAACATAGTTATCTAAAGACATACACCATTCATCTCTTAAGAACGGTGCATTAATCACAGACCAAAAAGCCTGCAAACTCTTTCATAATACAGCCTTTTCTACATTTTCCCACCAGTCTCTCTTTAGGGCTTTAAGCCTCTATACCCTTGTTTTTAAGCCTGCCCCAATGATTTAACCAAGGATGAGTTGCGCGTTTTAGATTTTATAGCCACATGAAGATTTTTGAGTGATTGTTCACTGTCCTCATCAAACCAGTAACATTTTTTATGGAGTCCATTGTATATGGATCGAGTTAAATTATTCTTAACTTCCAGTAAATCTGCATGAAAACTGCAACCATGCCATGAACAGATAGAGGGTCTAGCATACCATTATCTCTGCTACCAAATGTAGGTAGCCTAATACCGGTCGGTAACAGTGGAAATTAAGGAATTGTGGCCGTTACCGACCGGTATTAGGCTTGTGAGATATAGGAGGACAAATTGAAGGAATCAGTAATTTACCGAATCGGTAATGTAAGGAATCGGTAAATTTCCGAATCTTTAAGATACCTAATCGGCAATCTCCTGAATCCCGAATGTAGGGAGCATTCAAGTGAGTGCATTCCTCATTTAAGGATTCGTTATTTACCACCAACTACAAGTTGGTGGTAAATATCGAAAACCTTAAAAAAAAGCAAATTTGTGCTTTTTTAACTGTGCCAAGTAGCAGGCATACATGCCCTTACTGCATGTATGTGTGCAACATGTGCACACATGCACGATTCAGGGGTGCAACAGGGTGTCAAAGTGACACCCTGCCACCCTTGAATGTGTTACCCCTTTTACCGAATCGGTATTTACTGATTCGGTAATTCCGATTCATTCCTATGGGTCACCAGGCCCATAGGAATGAATGGGAATCGGTATTTACCGAATCTTACCGATTCGGTAAAATTTACCCAAAAAATACCTACATCCTATTTACCGATTCTGAAATACTGAATCAGTAAAATTCTGTATTTTAGAATCGGTAAATCTGGATTACCTACATCTGGCCCCTAATTATCCAAAAACTTCACTGCATCAACTCTCTCCCATTTTAGAACAATTCCATCCATTCTTGCTATTACTGGATTTATATGCAGTTTAAGTGAACCTTCCCTTTTTACTAAAGAAGGGCTAGAGAAAGTGATTGCATCATGGTCACTAAAAGCATAAAAATGAATTTCAAACTGAGAAAAAAGTTTTCTTATAGAACCAGAAACCTAAACATAATCAAGAGTGGAAAAAGAGGAACGACGAAAAAAAGTGAATGCTAACTGACCAGTTTCCATTTCATCTGTATTTAAAAACACAAGATTATTTATAGTTAGAAGTTTATTTAAGCCACTACCATAATCATTGTGACTAAAATGAGGGACGCACTTCCCATCATCATCTGCCAACCCACACAGTGCAGTATTAACCTTGTCACAAGGGTGAGCATTGAAATCCCCAAGCCAGATTATATCACAGGATTTGGAGCATATTTCCTGCAATTTAACAATGTCTCTTTATTATTATAAAAATTGATAAGCACAAAAAATTGATCAGCACAATGCTCTAAGAGAATATTATGATTATATAGAGATATATTTGAAAAGGACTTCACTTTTAAAGGAAAACTATTGGAATCAATCAATCACTCAATCATATGTTTGTACAGTGTGAGCTACTTACCCAAAAGAGTCTCAAGGGGCTGAGGGAAGGGGAGAAAGGGGGAGGGTGTGGAACGCAGATCTCAGAAAGGTCACGGAGTTCCATCGAAAAGCTAGGTCTTGAGGTCCTTTAAGAACTTGGGTAGTCTGATGGAGGAGGAGATGGAGGTAATTCCATGCCTTAGCAGTGTGGAGAGAGAACAAGCGTCCTCCTGCACTGGTTTTCTTGATGTGAGGTGCCATCGCGAGGAAGAGCTATTCCGAGTGGAGTGGTCATTGGGGAGCGTGGAAAGTGAGGCAGTGGTCCAGATTGTCAGGTCCTGTGTTATAAAGGGCCGTGTGCATGTGGGCCTTTTATGCTTGTGCAGTGCACTCAAACAAATCATGAAATGGCCGCTGATGTGAACGTTATAGTAGTAAATACCTACTAGTTGAACGAAAAAAGGAAAACTAACTTTTTTGTTGGTTTTATTCCAGCATATTTTACAGCAGTCAAAATGCAATTTCTTCTAAGATCTGTCAACTTTGCCTGAGCGTTGATGTTATTGTCTGTTATTGACCACAGCATGCTCTCTCTGAGCTTCTAACCACCACTGTTTTCTACAATAAGAGTTGCTTGACAATAATACTCCTACAGAGTCTGGGGCCGATAAACGTAGGGCCTCCTCACATTTGGCAGAGACCCTGCAGTCATGGGGGGCCTCACACTCATGGCAGGACCTCTGCAATAAGTAACCACAGAATAGACAGTCCCGTCAGCAGTGCAGATCCCTGCCACGACTGTGGGGCCTCGAACAAGAGTGCGGAGACCCTTTGGGAATTGGCCCCTCAATTACTAAAGGGGATGGTTTACTGCTTCAAACAGAGTGGAAAGGACATTTGACATTGAATCACCAGTGGTAAATGGTGGCAGCTAACACATTTCTGCTCACCAACCAATGATTTCCAGGTGAACACCTAAAGCAGATGTGAAGTTCCAAGTATGGGTGGTGTTGAAAGAAATTACAAAAGAAATTCTGAACAGTACAGATGGATTTGTGCATGCAGTAAAGCGAGAAGAAACTCACGGTGAAAGGAGAATGACAAAATTAGGGAACTGGACAAGCAGATGTGTCTGTGGATTGTTTCCAATGCTACCATGTTTTAATTAGAGAGTACATGCACTTTAGCACAAAAACGAATTCAGCAAAAAGGGGAGGAGGTAGGCAAAATATATTGGGGCGACCCTGTAGAAAGTGTCAGGTCCAATACATCTCACCCCAGCCTGCCCCCAGGTAGACTAATCAATACCTTGAAGAACTTCTCTGCGTCTGCAATAGAATCTGGACAATGCCTACAACTGCAGGGACACTTGTCAGTTCTACACCTCACTGAACTCAGTTGGATCCCTCTGTCTACGCACTCCTGAGTTCCTAAACTGACCAATGGGGAACCCATTTATTCAGAACATAGCCTTACTTTGCTCACAGATGCATTGGAATAGGCCAACAGTACCACCATAGTCAACAAAGTGATGTGTCTCATTCCAGCTCTTGCATCTGCCTTCTGTCTGCAACCCAGGGAAAACTCTGTCTACAAGGAGAGCAGTCAGAGACCACTGGCAGCTGTCATTGTCAAGAGCGAGACCCCTAGCCATCCAGGGATCTCTAACTTCTGAGGTTTCCCAAAATGGGGGGCAATTAAGCATGGGCGAATTTTGCGAATCTCGCGTTTGCGAATTTTGCGGATTTGCGAACTCGCAAACCGCAAAATCAGCGAATTCTCGGGAATTTGCGTTTTTTTTGTGTTCGCGCGGATTTCTGCCAGTTCGCGAGGGTTTTGTACAATTTCGCAAACGCGAACTTACCTGTCGGGTCGCAAGTTTTGCGAACTTGTTGTTTCTACATGTCCAGCCTGTTTGGGACACTCTTCTTCATCACTGCCACTCTCTGTCACCACTGCCACTCTCTGACTACTCATGCCACCCTCTGGCCCACCCATGCCACCCTCTGTTTCATCACAGCACCCTCTGGTTATCCAGTGTACATTATTGTGGCAAAGCAAAGCACACCTTCCCTGCCTCAAGTGACCTGAATTAATTTGGGGCTGATTAATGTGTCACAGAATATTTTATTAGCTGGCACCTGCTTCCTTAGTGCTTCCTGATTAGTGATCTTTTGCACTTGCTAAGTGCTTTCATTGTTGCAAAATTAGTTACAACGCCTGCCCTGCCCCAACTGACAATAATGAATTAGGGGCTGATTAATGTGTCACTGGATTTGAACTTCCAGCCTGGCTCCTGCTTGTCTCCCTTAGCTGTAATTCAGGACCTTTGTGGCATATGTGTAACTATTCTGAGGGTCAGAGCAGGGTCACATAATAGTTGCAAGTAGGCAACTGAACTCTGGATGGGCCCCTCAGGAAGCACTACAGGAAATGGCTACTAATGATGAGCTTGAACTTTTGAACCTGGTAAGTAGTTTCAGTTTTGCTTAGATCGTATTTCTGCAATTTAGCGCTTATTCGCGGGGCGCGAAGTTGAACTGGGAAGCCGCGAACTCACGCGAACAGTGCGAGCAAGCCATAAAATCCGCTGCTCGCGGATTTGCGGATTTTGCGGGAAATTCGCGAATCTCGCGGATTGCGAATTTACCGAAAATCCGCAAAATCTGCGAGCGGAACGGATTTTCCGCCCATGCTTAGGGGCAATTGCCTCAGGTGCCTTGCACCATTCTTCCACTAGACCGGGGCTGGTATCCTTAAGCTGGTCACTCAGGTCAGGGTCTGCACTCTAAGGCTGAACAGGAGGTTCTCTCTCACCCTGTTCCTCCCTCTGGGGTCCTGTACCATCCGCTTACCAATGATACCCCCCCTCCCGAAAACTGAACTGTTAGGGCACCGTGGCAGCAGCCCTGTATCAGTTTTCCTGATGCCTAGGGCAAGTTGTTCCCCAGAATGCAGCCTATGGGTTTCTGGGGACTAACTATAATCCTCCTCTGGATCACCTCCCTATCCCACTCTAAGGATACTAGGGCCATAGGGCAGAAGTCCTGCCCATGTGCCAGAGTTACCCTACATACATGGTTGGTGTAATGCTCTGGGGAAATTAGCCTTTCGACAATCATGGTCCGGCTTGACCCGGTGTCCCTCAGAGCAGTGACTGGAACGCCATTCACTGTCATCTGGTGTAAGTGATGACTCCCACCCTCAGGAATCTCCAACTCAACCTCTTAGTCCACCTAACAACTAAGGGAAATCACAGCATGGTCTATGACCTGCATTTGGGGACTGCTTACCCTTATGGCCACATTGGCCTTCCCTGTAGAGATACCACCAATGGGTGTTTTTTTGGGACAGACGGAGTCCTGCTGATCGTGTCCTTGCTGGGAACAATCAAAACAGCAGGGTTGGAAATAGGGTGCCATGTGCTACCATCCACATGAAGCTTCTCCCAGTTCCTCAGAGGAGACATGGTCAGCCTTTCCTACCCCCCTTCACCTGGGGCATGTCTGTGTCTCCCTTGACTTCCCCCTCACTTTGCTGTGGGGAGCCTGAACTACCACTTTTGCGGTCACCTTTCTTTGGACTCTGGTGCTTATCTAGAGGTCCACCTCTTTAGCAAGATCCCTGTGGTTAGAGAGAGAGCCTACTCTCAACAAGGTGTTGGAGCAGTTCTGGAAAACAAAGACTGAACATGTGTTCTCTAGCAATCAAGTTATGCAGCCCCTGGGAATCCTTGAATTCACTGCCCTTCACTCCAAACAATCCATCCGGATCTGTTGAATGTACACAATTCATCCAGTTCTGTTGGGATAGATTCTGACTGTCCCTGAAATTCTGTATGTATTTCTCTGGAGTCATACCAAACTTTCTGATTAGGGTCTCTTTCATGAGAGGAAACCTCATCTTGGAACCCCACTCTAGGCCAGTAGGGTGTCCATCCCCTCATTAGGAATGCGTCTCCACAGACTAGCTCCCCAATCCTCCTTTGGGAACTTGTGCATTTGCATAGCGATTTCATATGCCTCAAACCGTCTGTCAAAGTCATCTCTCACCGCAAAATCAGACACCAAATCTTCAGAATTGAGGACACTCCTGTCGGAGGACACTGAAGAAATGCTGCCACCTCCTGGCTTTGATGTCTAACTCTCTCAATCTCAGTTCCTGAGCCAACGTCATTTTTGTCTTTTTAGAAGGCCAACCTTTTCTTTTTCTCCTATTCCACTAATGCCGAGTGCTTTTGCTTTTCCTCAATTTGAGCATGGCCAGCTCCAATGTGAACTTCCCTTTGTCCCTCCTGTCCTCCAGCTCCTCTGGAGACAGGCCTCTAGATGAAATGATGCTCCCTACCCTGGTGGGACTCACTCTATCGTACCATTGTAATGCTCCAGTAAGGACAAAACAGGTTTCATTTTCTTTTTTTCCATAGGCATGCAACTGCCACTAGTACCACCACAATGAGGACATTTCATCCGCCCAGGATTGCCAACCTTAATCGCCATTTCCCATGGAGCCAGCCCTGGGCCTAGCCCTACTTTCAAACACAAATTACAGGTAAGATAAGCGTTTGGTGGGAGGTAGTATAATGGAGTATTAGGAGAGACGAGAGATTGACGGTAGTACTACTGAAGCCATAGGACTTTTGAATTCACTTACTCTGTGAGAGGCACTTAGTGTTGAAAACATTTAGCCATTTACACTTAAAGGAAGAAAATGACACAGATTTAAGTTTCAGGAAAACAAACTTACTGTTAAACCCCCACCCACCAGACTCAAAAGCAGTAAAAAACAGGTATGCTCAGATAAAGTTTCAAAAAGTATATTTGTGTAGCCCTAACAAAATAATCTCCAGCAAGACCCTCCCTAACCTCAACGATTGTCCTTCAAAAGTCCCCAAAACAACCCAACTCCCAATTCCCACCCCCCAAAAGTCTCTAAAAAAGGGGCAAGGACACTACGGCAGGATGCTGTTCACTTTAGCGGCCAAGGCATCATACTCCTTACAGAGGGTGGCATGGTCGGAGCGGAGGCCCTCCACCAAGGTATTATATGTTAGGACCTCCTGGTCCAGGTAGGACACTCTGAGGCATAAGCAGTGCTGGCGTGCCTTCCAACTCCTGTGGGGGGCAGCTGCTGTCTTTGCTGCTCGGCGGTGGCAGTTGGCTTTGGTAGCCCGGCTCCGTACCGCTGGAGCACTGCGCTGGCCGGCAGCCCGTGGGGGCACGGAGGAGGATGAAGCTGTCCCAGTGGATGTACCAGTAGACTGCGTGTCCTCCTCCTCCAGGGTCACCAGCTGCCGATATTCGGCGACAGTGGCATCCAGCCTCCGTTGCCGGGCCATTCGAGCCAGCTCCTTTCTTGTTGGTTTGTTTGATTTGGAAGGAGCAACTATATGAAGAAAGAAAGACATAGCCTGTAACCAATGCTCCTTAAGATTAACACAAAATGTTTGAGCAGAAAGTTGTGTCACAGTACAACTAGCAACTTGAAAGCACAGTACATAACTATTGAGGCCAGTATCTATCTAACCTCCCACTTCTTCATCCTTGCTCTAACATTAGTGGGAGTTTAAGGAACAAATTCTACGAGCACTATGGACTTCCATTACAGTCGACTATGACAGTACACCACTCTTATTCTTATTCTTCTCTCTTGTTTAGGAAAATTGGTACATTATCTTATGCAAGCCGGCATAATGCCAGCGCAGTGAACTTGCACCCGAGAAAAACCGACGCACACAATGATGAGTGAGACAGACTTGCGTTACTGTACCGGTCCAGTACATGCAGGTGGTGAAGCTCTTACTTTTCTATTACGGGTGGCACTGAGAATACTCTGTTAAAAGAGCTACCGCTTAATTAATTTATCTTTCACCCTACAGTGCAAATGAGTACTAGAAAAGGAAAATGAAGAAGCTGTGCTTGCAGTTGCAATACAAACTACTGCTACTATTCATGGTAGTATTTGGACAAAATTACAACTTCCTTTCCTTGCCTTTCCTACACTGGAACGGACGTGTGGGTGCGGTGTTACATGCTCTTCAAAGTAACACTTAGTTCATCCAGTGACCGTCTACTCTCTCTAGATACACATATGCTATCTAAGAGTCAGATAGTACCATGATCCCGGCATACATCCATTCAAAGTATATGCACACATACAGTTTATGTTTCACCCACCCAGGCCGTTCTCCTTCCACCCATCCGTGCTTCATCATTCACCCAGCCATGCACCATACCATATTCTTTCCTTCCCAGCCACCTCGGGGAGCAAGCAAACACATATCATTCTTCTTTGCCAGTCATCCTTAAATTTCTCGTCCTTTCACACTTACTTACACCCTTCTTTCGCTTTTCGTTCATCCCATCCATCAAGTTCATCTCAGATCTGATTGGGATTCTTCTCGCCAAAAACTTCACAGCTAAGTCAAAGTACATTTAGAGGAGGCTACTACCTGGTTGATTTATAATACACATGTGCAGAAAGCACACTCTTCAGTCTTCAATCTCAATAAGTAAGGAATATATAGCTTACCTCTGCCCGCCACCACCGTGTGAACCCTCACAGGCACATTGGTGTCGTCCGGCATTTGACACCACTCGCTACTATATAATATTTGGTTTAGGAATAAAGAAATGTGAAAAAAACAGAAAACAATGTAATAATTTGTGACTGTCTACTCTAAAGTAAAAATGTCCCTTTTTCCAGGGAAGGCTGTTGTCTTGCTGCACTTTTTGGCACAACTGATGAAGGCTTGCTTTTTATTTTTAACATGCACCACTTTTTCTCCTAACAGACAGAAGCTTGACTTCTAAGAACATGAGCAAGATCAAGTTCAAACCAGGTGAGAGCTCGGCTCGACCACAAGAAATGTGTTCAATTAATCGTCATCACTAAGCACATTTCCATTTTCAGTTAAACGTTTACTTTTAAGACAAACTTGATTTTAATAAATGTGTTTACTTTTAATAAAGCTTTTAAACTTAAATAGACTCTGTGGTTTTTGGTCCTCCAGACTAGAGTGGCTGAGCTAAAGGTTTTGCAATTTTTGTAAGCATGAGTCCTTGCCTCTGACACTTCTTGACTCTGACTCCGTACTCTTGTCCTGCGTTGGATAATCATCATTGGGGATCAATCATCGGTGACTTTGGGAGCTAAATGATTCTGACACACTATCTAGTCAGTAAGGAGATTGGGGGTTCAACTACAAAGTCTGTTATCACTGAGGTAGGTGGAAAGTCTAACAGCGCCTATTATAATTGATAAGCTAAGCAATGCATTATTTAGTGTCCATAGTTCTGTTTGTGCAGATTTGTCCCTGCAACAGTAGTAGAATGGATTGTCCTCCTATCCAAACCAAAAGTGAAGTAGTATCCTATCCTTTCTTGGTGATCATTCACCTTTTTATTGTTGGCAATTGTCAAAGCATAAACATTTATAAGACTTGAAAAGACATTATGGACAATCCCAGAGGACTGCACTCAGTGCATAGAGCTATTGCTGACTAGAATGGGAGTCCAATGGAATTGCCAAATGTGCAATCTTAGTTAGCTACACAGACATACTAAAAAGAATAATCTAGTAATACCACAGGGAGTCATAGTCGAGGCAGGATAAGAATTTAGATACAGTCTACAAGTAGATCAAAGACGATTTAGAAAAAATCGAATGAGGAATGCTAGGGAAAAATAGGTACTCTATATTAAAATTAAAACTTACCGGAGCCCTCGTCTGCCCGATCCTGGCCTGCATCCTGTTGAACAGCAGCCTCCTCCTCCTGTGTCCTCTTGCCCCTGGGGGGAGCTGATGTACAACATGAAAGAAAGAAAGACCAGAAAACATGGATGATATTTGTCAACCAAATCAAACATTTCAAAAGAACAATAACAAAATATTTTGGTGAAATAGCAAATAGACAACTATTCCATGGGATATATTGACCAATCTCGTGTGGTCTACTACGTTATTAGTATTGCTTGATTTGCGGACCGTCGACTTGGAAAGTTCTTATGTTACTCAATAAACAAACTACTAAAAAGGTTCGCCTAGGACTGGCAGCAGCAGTCCGCAGCAAGCGAAGTGACAGACAAAGTCCATTGTGATTGCAGATTAGTGAAAACACTAAAAAGTTTTCTACTACATTAAACAGTCATTAAAATACTCAAACTATCAATCCACCACTACTATTTCTTCTTATCCCCATGTGTACAAAGGAAGGACTGGATTTGAGTCTGTAGGGGCTGATTTAGAAGCCCCTTGCGGCTCTTTTGCTCCATTGTTGCGTGACTTTTGTGACGCAGCGGCAGAACAAAAGAGGCGCCATGGGGCTGCGTATATTAACAACGTGACGAATATGGGAGATGCATCACGTTGTAAAGCCCTGCACCATCAGGGGGCGTTCCGGCGCAAGGAAGGGCCTACCTGCGCAGGAAAGCATCCTAAAAGTGGCTGAGTGAAATCTACAAGATTTCAATCAGTCACTTTGAGGACAATGATGCGTGACTCAAACCCTGCGCCTGCTTGAAGCAGACGTACAGCTTGACGCATCATTGGGGAGATAGGGCACCCCAGAGCGTTGCTGGAGCTGCGGCATCATTGCGACGCAACTCCAGCAATGCGCCGCCTTTACGGCACAGATGCGTAACGCTTTGGTGAAGTTTTGGGCCCATGTGGCGCCGCATTGTAAATACGGCGCACCATGGGTGGTGGTGGCGTGGCGCACAATTACTGGCGCATCCCTGCTACTTTGCAGGGATGCGCCGGTAATTACAAATCTGACCCTTAGTGTCTAGCATTACGCAGTTCTTTAAACTACACTCATACATAAGTTCACAGGCCAATGAAATGAACACAAAATCGAAAACAAATAAGCATAGTAGCAACGCTACTGAGAAGGAGAGCAGTGCACCTGAAATGCACAGAACATTTTGAAATATAATTTACCTACAATGTAATCAGCAGCATTAAAGCTCTTGGTAAAAAACAAAAATTTGCAATATAATAACACACAGAGCAGGAGAAAATAGAGTAGTAAAAAAATAGCTACTACTACTCACTAAGCCTGGGGATCTCAAGGCCGAGCAGGTCGAGCAGATCGCGTTCGCGGTCCAGGACATCCGTCCAACAATGGGTGGCTTAGTTGTAGGTGCGCCGGACCCGAGAGTGTTGGTACATGGCCCGGCACACCTTCTCTCACCGCTTCCGGCGCTCCTGGATCCCGTACCCGAAATAGAATAGGGAATAAGAAAAGAAAAAAGTTTAAAAAAGTAGTTTAAATTTACCCAAAAGTAACAGAAAACACAAAAATATAGAGCTAGAAAAATAGAGGGATAGATAATAAGTAAAATAGATAAAAAAACTTAAAACAAGCAAAGGATGGCAGAGATTCAGAGAGGATACAAAAAGCATGCCCAGAACCATAGTAATGAATTAGAAACAAGATGGCCGCGCCCGTTCACGATCGCGTGGCTAAGTTTGCTCAAGATTTTCCTCGCAAACACACGCGAAATTGTACTAGCGAGCCGCACACTTTGCGAGATTACACAACGGGCCCGGATACGGAAATACGTCATGCAAACAAGATGGCCGCGCCCGTGAACGACCGTCAGGGTAACTTCGCGCCGTTGCGCTACAAGCGGCTCGCTAAAACACACAAAACCTTGCGAACTAGCATGCCGCAAAAAACAAATCGCATATTTGCACGAATTTGCGGCTTCCGAATTCGATCTCGGGCAAGTTTGCGCCCCGCAAATCTTGCGAAATTGCTGAAAAACGAGTTTTGCAAAACGGAAAGCACTCAGCAGGTGCAAAAATTCAAACTTATCATTAGTAACCATTCCCTGTAGTGCTTCCTGACTGGGGCCCCTCCAGAGTTCAGTTGCTAGTTGCAACAATTGTATGACCCTGCTGTGACCCTCACAGTAGGCTCATAGAATAGCTACAAGTAGGCCACAAAGGCCCTGGAAAAAAAATTGCACTGCAACAGAAAGCAAATTACAGATAAGGAAGCAGGTGCCAGACTGGAATTTTAAAACAGTGACACATTAATAAATCAACCCCAAATTAATTCATTACAGTTGAAGCAGGGCAGGTGTGCTTGCTTTTCCCCCCCATAATCTACAGTGATGAACGAGAGGGTGGCATTGATGTACCAGAGGGTGGCATGGGTGAAACAGGGTGGCAGTGTTGAAACAGAGGGTGCTGTGAACCTGTGATGATGAACCAGATGTAGAAACAACATAGTCGTGACCGTTGCGAGCGGACAAGTAAGTTCGCAATTGCGAACTGGTACAAAACCCTCGTGAACTGGCAGAAACCCTTGCGAACACAAAAAAAAATCTGCAAATTCGCGAGAATTCGCGGATTTTGCAGATTGCGAGTTCGCAAATACGCAAATTCGCAAACGCCAGATTTGCAAAATTCGCCCATGCTTAACCAAAATGAACCTGTTGCCCATGACTGTCTTAGGGTTCAGAGGCCCATTGATGTGTTGACTGCCCTTTAAAGCAGGTGCCATTGGCAGGAAAACATTGCAGCGGGCCTTGTGCTTCCTTCCTGACTTGCCACTGGCCTGTCAGGTAGGCCAGTACCTGTAGAAGCATCAGAGGCCTTCATCAGTTGAGGTCAATAAAAGTGGGTGACAAGCCTGTCAAAGCTCTTGTTCTGCCCCAGAGAACCTGCCAGGGTGCCTCCTGAGCCGACTCCAATATCATGGACCTGCTGCGCTGGGAGACCATCAACACATTGGTTGCACCAGACTAAAGAACCTTAGGATCAATATACAGGAGACCATTATGTCAGTAAATCAGGTGATCACCAGAAGTATCACCAGCTGCCGCAGGCCCACAAAAGTAGAGCATTCCCTTTGTGTCTTGCAGAACTCCTCTATGGTAGAACCCCGTCCCTGCTGCCAGTTAGGTAGCTTACAATAATAACATCTCCCCTGTAGGCTTAAGGGTGCCAGCCTCAGGTGAAGTCTCCTCCTGGACCATTCCAGGAGCTGATTTTTCACACCATTTGTGATTCCTCTTTTTGGCAAGCACTTTCTTCCAGTCTCCAGGTCCTCCTTACTACCTGCTTGGGTAGCCATGGACCGTGTTGTCAGGCCCACCTGCTCAGTCAACCGTAACGTTTCCGTGGGCCTATGTTCCACCTCCTTCCACATGTGTGCTTCAGGTCATGGCCAAGCAGACAATCCAAATGGATTGACTCAAAGCAACCCTTAAGGAACTGGAGACCCCCCTCACTCTAAGGGAACCAGAGCCACTAGATAGTGACTCTCATGGCTGTCAGCTGCAATGACCTGGTGGAATACATTAGGGATTACCAGTTCAGAGATCAAAACTGGAGGTCTGAGGGCAAAATGTTAGGGGGAACCATGCCACCCTTGCCAGGTCTAAAAATAATTAGGGAAACAAAGAGGTCTTGCAGTTCCATATAGTTTTCTCTCCATGTTACAGTGCATGAAGGAGACAGGGGGTGTTATGCGTGGCTTCTGAAAGGTATGTATTGTCTGCAACTGTTTATTCTTCAGTTACACCTTCAAAAGCTAATACATGCTGTCCCCTTCATCCTCCCGCTTTAAAATGGGGCTGCCTGCCAGTTTCTAGGCCAAGGACTCCACAATCAGAAAGTGCTATAGTTCTGACATTTTATAAATACAGAAGAATTATGTTTAGAGCGCTCAGTGCTGATAATGCCCTTAAGCTCTGTGCTTTTTGGACGGACGGACCAACCAGTGAATAAAGATACAAAAAGTCAGAATGTTTTTTTCACACAAATAAATAATTTTAATTAACTAACTTGTACAGAAGCATTGTACCCAACAAAATTACTGTGGCATAATCCTCTATTACAAAGCCTATAATATTTGAAACAGCTTTTTGATTAACTGAGCCCTGACTGATATAATGCAGCTCTTTGAGCAGAATCACTAGTTAGAATGGAGTTATTTGGTATTTGTGTTGCCATACAAAGCTATTTGATGACCAATCCACATTTAAAACCGATTCAAGACTATTAGAAAATATGCACATGTGGCATGGTGTCAATCATTGTTACTTCAGCAAATACTGTGGAGGAATAACAGAGGTGCATGGATGTATTTTGTTTTACAATTCATATTTACTTAAAATGCTTTGTTGATAGCTACCAAACTCTTACAAACTGTATAGCTTGTTTAGGGCCTATGATATATCCATTTAAAATATATTTTGTCAGAATAAAAACATCAATATTTAGAAGCAGTATTGCAGGATAATCTATTGTCACAGACGATAAACAAGATGAACTGGAAGGTGTCTGACCACACACCAGATGCTGTTTGTATTGTGCCACTGAGATGGAAAATATAGTGAAAAGGAAAAAACCGATTTGTAAGATGCAATGTGCATCCTATGGTTATAGCTAATCCTAAACATCATCCCTTGAGTTTTACCTTATGTGTCTGACTTCAGTTTTTTTAACAGTATTCAGGTCTGATGAGTAACTATATGTCTGTTGGCTGAAATTCTAATGCTGTATCTGAGCCGCTGCATAAATGTGCATTCTTACAGTGTGGTTAGCTTGCGTAGATAACATACTGTTCTACCAGACAGCAATTCACTCTTGCCTACTTTGGATGTGTATCTGTACCCACTGAAAAGATCCGTTTGAAACGTGATATTTATTATCCAAAAGAAAACAATTAATTAATTAATAATTCTACCTCGCCATGGTAAGATCAGGTTTTCACTGGTCTTATTCTTGGTGATGCCTCCTATTTACACCATTCTTGTAAATAAAGGGCCGCATCAAAAAGCAATGGATGATGCCGTGGTGGAACGTCCACCACAACACCCAATGCCTGGTTCTTTCATGCTAAGTGCAGCGTGAAAGGCATGCCTATTCACAAGGCGTTGTTAAGCCACATTACGTGGCTTAACATCACCTTGTAAATAAGGCGAATAGCTCAACGCAACAGGAAAGTCATAAAATGTTACATTCCTATGGCAATAAGCACTTGTAAATATGCTCAGAAGTTTCTTTACCTAGCATATCAGACGATAGTACAAAAAAGAATTGAACCTTCTCCCGACATTACTTGAGTTATAATATTATTAACAAGAAGGCCATCCCTGACGTTAGTTATTGCTTTTAATTGTAATCTGGATAATTTTTAAACCTTTACTTACTTAGTATGTATCTGCATAGCATTGAACTTGGCAAAGAGACAGCAGTTCAATCCAATATTTTCCTAATTAAATAATTGAAAGTGATTTTAGCACTATTTATGTAGACTGTGGCACTTATGCCATCCACTTGTTTGACAAGGAGCACATGGCTACAGGCATACCATTGTTTCATGACTGCTGCAGTTCAACACTGCAGTCTGACAAGTCAAACTAACCCTTTTGACAGGAGGAAAACAGTAATTTGAAATATTAATAAGTCACCCTATGCAGACCCTGTAGCTCACAAGGTAGGATGTATGGCATAAAAACATGTGGCATGTAGACAATTAATGTTGTCTTGCTTCAACAGTAACGAGCCCCAAAAAGCTACTTTCACTGCGCGGATCACAAAATTAACTTTGCCATCTCTGGTTTAAGACAAGATAGAGAAAATATTAATGTTCATACTTATTAAAAATCCAATTCAATGGTGAAGTTAGATTTATTTTGCATATTTATGAAAATTAACCTTTATGATATTTACCATTTTCCTTCATGAAGTTCCATTAAGATAAACTACATTAACCTGCTTGCAACTGCCCCAAGACTGCTGACATTATTGAGGTGTGAAAGCTGCTCCCAGAGGGGAAATGGCTTAGGCCTGGTGACAGGATGGGCTGTGTTGAGCATGGCTCGCCTGTCAACTCAGAAATGGCAGTTGGGCAGGGTCCAGGAACTTTATTAACTTTAAGGGGGCAAGTGTAAGGCCTTGCCAATCCACAGTTAAGTGTAAAGTGAGACTTGAAAAAGGGAAGGCCTTTTTTACTTCAGGCACTCTAAAGCCAGCTGGGCACTAGCCAGCGGGAGTGGGAGCTGGTACCAGAACCAGTTTGGTGTTGCTGAAGAGAAGTGGCCTGGTCATTTCCATATACAGACCTCAGCCTATCCTAAGTCTTCTTTCAGGGGCAAAAGGACTTTGTCACCTTGGATTTCCTGGGAATCGTAGATCTTTTGGGCCAGTTTGTAATAGACCAAACAGGATGTACTGCAAACGTTGTTGGTGTTGCCCAGGAACATTTTCCTCATGTGTTAGGGAGTGTTCAGGAGAGCCTCCAACCACTGGGTATTGACTTGTATAAAGGTGGACCTCACTACCAGGTCCTCAGGACATTTCAGTACGTGCTAGAGAACAGAAGAAGGACTACACCTGCCATTTGTGACCTGTGCAGAGACCTGCAGCGTTGGGCTTGCTCCCACTTATATGCAGGGCAAGGAAGTGTGTGCCAAAGATTAGTTGGTTGACTTCCTGTATTGATCTAGGGACATCAGATGCTGCAGGAGACCTTTGTGGAAAGACTAACTGACCAGTTACATCCGGATCTACACTGGACCCTGCTAGTGGTCTCTGCTGGTGCGAACACTACCCTTAGGTGCTGTCCCTGAGTTGCTGGGAACCTTAACTGCGTTTAGCTGGACTTTTGCTTACCTCTGAAAGTTCAGGCTTAGAAGAACTATGGACTTCAAAACCTCTGGTACGCAGCAGCCAACAACCCAAGTCAACCCCCTCAAAGATGGTCCTAACTGGGCAAAAAAATCAGGCTGCTCCTGCTAGGAGTTTTTTCCATTTAAAAATCCAGTTCTGTGGACCCTCTCAGGAGGACTATTTGACTTTGGATTGACCATCCTTTATACTCCCTGCTTTCTTGGCATGCTGGAGGAATCCAAGCTTCAAAAAAGAGACTACATTCAAAGGTAGAAAATCTTGATTAGCAAAGGAGCCAAAAACATCCAGTCAATGAGAGGTCTTCCCTTCTTGAAACTTAAACTATTCCTCTAAGGTGCACATGAAATCATGCCTATGTTCCGGTCACACACAAACAGTTCTTGCTATTTGTGCTTTACTTTTCCATCAATTTAATCTACCCTAAATTATCTTGACAGCAAAGAAACAAGACAATTACAAAAATATTTTAAGCTCTCCAGTCAGGACCTGTAAACCTGGGTGTTAAATGCACAGGAGGCAGATTTTTCTATAAAAGAAATAAAGATTCCATTCATATGAACATGGGCAGCAGAATCACAGATGCTATGAATTAAATCCATTTGGTCTGATAATAATTTAGGGTAGATTAGTCCTCTGAGGCGAGATGCTACAATGTTTCTGCACTGTATAGACATTATTGATATGTCAAGATGTCTTTGAACATAGCATATCAAATGGATACAGATGCTGAATGCATTGGGGATGAAACAATGTTTAATTTAATGTCAGCACGGCTCTTTACCAACAACATTATATGACTTAATATGGGGAATGTGTAAATCCCATGATGTAGACTTATCCAAGGCATAGAATGTACTGAATTTGGTACAGATGCTGAATACGCACATGGTGAAACATTACATTTTCAGTTTGAGAGCATAGTTTTGCAAGGACATTATTTCAAGATTGCCTATATGGAGGAATATATTCTCTTGATTTATACAAATGAATGCATTGAAAACATTGAGATGTTACTATGTTGATGTACACTGCATTATTTCAATATGTTTTTCACACAACACTAGTCACTAGTACTTAACCATATTGGGGGACACCAACCAAATACGCATTATGGATTTATGATTTCATGTAAATAATATGTTCCTTTGAAGCACCTCCATGTGTCTTGAATCTAACACTAATGCCTCAGTTGGAATATTTGAAGTTTGATTACTTGTAACATAGGCAGTGTAACATGGCTGCATCGTTTACCCTCACCCTGGTGCATGTGGACAGTCTGTATTTAATATTGTTGCAGAAAGAACCAGATGGTGGTATTTAGATAAGTATTGTTTAAACACCATATGACCCGTGAACAAGCATCCTGTTGCCTCGAAACGCGTTGGTTCCTGTTCTACCATTTTTTGAGGATTAATTAAAAGCATGGTGTTATAAGCACAAGAATGGTGGCCTTTCTCTTTCTTGACCCGAAAAATTGAAAAGGTTTGGCTAGGGAATGGAGAGTTGCTATCTGTAGGAGCTCGTGACTCTGCTGCATACTCACTGACTAAAATCTGCTGGGAGAACCAGCAATATTTCTTGTTTGACTATTTATATATGCAAAATATTAACACATCAACTGCAAAACATTAAATAAATTACGAAATTAATTAAATATATACCACTATAAGATAAACAAGTAATTGACTATGAATATTATAAAAATAAAAAAATATATAAATATAAACAAATGCTATATAATAAAAAAGAAACAAATACCTATAGATATATTCAAGGAAAATGTAAAAACAGAATTTAAATCTGCGAACAATAGATATAAGATTCCCACTCCAGTTTATGCAACAGTAGTGAAAGCGCATTATTATTCCCATTCCAAACAGGTCAACAGTAGGGAAAACATTGGACTTCGCTAGGAGTAAGATTTACTATTCTCACTCCAGTCTCTGCAACGGTAGGGAAAGCATTGGACTTCAGCAGGATAAGATTTACTATTCCAACCCCTATCTGTACAACAGCAGGGTAAGCTTTGGGGGGTTTACATTTACTATTCCCATCTGGTATGTGCAACATTGGAAAAAGTGTTGGACTTCAAAGGGGTTCAATCTATCAGCCCCACTTTAATCTGTGCGACAGTAAGTTAAGCATTTGACTTCACTAGGGGTAGAATTGACTATTTCCATTCCAGTCTGTGCAACAGTAGTGAAAGACATAAACTTTACTACTCCCACTCCAATGTTTGCAGCAGTAGGGAAAGCGTTGGACTGAGGAGGGTTACATTTACTATTCCCAGTCCAGTCTAAGCAAAAGTAGGAAACATTATGGACTTCAAAAGGGTTCATTTACCCTTCCCCCTCCAGTCTGTGCAACAGTCAGGAAAGGGTGGGATTAGGAGGGGTAAAAATCCCAATTTCCACTCCAATCTGTGCTACAACAGGGAAAGTGTTGGACTTTGGAGGGGTTAAATGTCCTATTCCCTCTCCAGTCTGTGCAACAGTAGGGAAAGTACTTCAATTCAAACACATTACATACTTGATTTACCCTACTCATTTCAAACAAATGTAACATTATTAATATAACATTATTAATCTAGCCAAACAATTATACATATAAAAAATAAAACAAAGAAACAATTTCATGACAATTAAACTAGTTAATAATGAATTGTCAATTAGGAACATTGTTATTTATTTATGGTTAATTAACTTCTCACACAATACCACCACAATTCTAGTGACCCACACTTAAAATATAACTAAAATAAATAGGTATAAGACAATCTATATAATTGATAAACAATTAACAATGAATATATAGTTGTGCATTAATTATCACTTAATTAAAGCCCCACCAAATACCCCTAAAAACCTAGCAACTAAAATGTAACTGAAATAAATAAATATTACACAATTAACATAATTAGTTAATAATTAAATTATATATATATATATATATATATATATATATATATATATATATATATATATATATATATATATATATATATACATGATTGATACTTAATTATTACTTAAGTTCTTACCCTATATCAGTACAAAATAACAACACCCCCCAAAATATAACGAATCTATAAAGTTATTACACAATTTACATAATTTATAATTAATTAAATACTTAAGAATACATTATTAATTAATTGTTGATTGTTACTTAATTACCTTCCCACCATTTACCCCCAAACCTGCCAGCATGCACCTAAACTATTACTAAGAAATATAAATAATACACAGTTTACATAATTATTAACCAAATACATAACTAATGATACATTAAAATTTGATTGTTAATTAGTTTTACCTAATTAACTTTCCGCATTTTAATCCAACAGATCTAGCAACCTGCTACAGTACAATAAATTACTATTAGCAATTAAATTAAAAATGATGAATCACTTAAAATTACAAACTATATTAAAACATATTTTTATCAGTCACACAAACAGTAGCACATAACATTAATATATGAACCAATATACATTAATAATAAAAAAACAATACTTTTTACAACTCTAATATTGAAATGATAGTACCAACATTAATCTTCTTAACAACAAACGATATTACTTGCCTAAAAAAATTGATATTCTTGAGAACTATATTTCTGTATCACAATATTTTCGTACCATAATGTTTTTTGCTGCTATTTATTCATCCAAATATTTACAACTAAAAATGTTGTCCAAATACCACACTCGCAACATGATATGCTTTAGTGATGCCCATCTCTATCTGTTTGGTAGTAGTTCAATCTTACCTCACCATTTAAAAGAAAGTACCAGATGCTAGCTTTCATGAAGATAAATCATTCAACTTTGATGGTAAAACTTGTGTCAATATTTTGAAAGCTCTTAAAATAGTTTTTAGACTACTCTTCCAAGACACAAATGTCTGACTTGCCTGGGGGAAAATGTTCTTTCTTAAGTAATTGGTGAATCCTTTGATGGCTGATGCTGCAATGAGGTCTCATCGCTTAATCTGCTGCCATGTCAGGTCTTCACTGGACAGTTCACCATACTTTTCACTCTGACTGTACCATAAAGTACCAAAACAGAAAAATCTTGGTGAGATATTAAAACATTACATTCCGAGGAATATTTGGCAGGTAGCAAGACATATTTTACAGATCCAACAAGGTCAATCTAAGCCTTATGTCTGTCCCTACTTCCTCATGAATACACCTTGCAAACCCACTCATAGCTCAGTTTCAGAAGGAAGGACTGTTGCTGGCAAACCACAATCATTTTTGCATCCTTCTTTAGTACTGAGGATTATAATTATAGGAGCACAGACCTTGCAGTGTTGAAACACAAGCACCAAGTCATGTTTTTGAAAACTTCACCATTGGTAATTGAGAATTGAAACAACTAGATTTCCAAACTAGCTTGCATCTCCTCAATGATGAGGTGCATTTTAAAGATCTTCATACTACCAACCTCTGCTTTCCAAGTTTACTGAAGCTCAATTACACTGGGAGAATAGGTCGGCTTCTAGTTTTGCAGAGTCAAAGTGTTTTTTTATACATCTCTCGTAACATTCACTTTTGTAATATGCTCACCCTTCAGTTAATATAAATTGTTGATACTATGAACTACTTTTGATATAAAGAATGGTTTATAGTTTCTTAGGGAAAGCCAGCTCTGACTCAATAAAAATACATAATTTTTTTATTGTTGCTTATCTATCTGCGGATGACCCTTTGGATATACTAAACATTGCTATTAATACTAAAGTGTTTCATAATGCAGCATATTTTAAATAGGCAGTACATTCTCACTATTGATATTCTTAACATGCAGCCAATTAATAATGGACAATGAATTGTGTCTATATATTTGGGCATGTGTTAGTGAGTTCAAAAGTAAAACTTTTAACTATATACTATCCAGAGTGATGATCGCAAAAGTGTTTAATGGAAACATAACACCCAGCGCCTTTCTGCGAAATGCCTGGGTCACGAGTGACAGAAACAAAAAAAGTACTGTATTCTATACAATATAAACAAAATGGCACTTCAAAGATAAGCGAGACAAGTAAAACATCTGTGCCATCTTAAAACATGTACATTTCTCAATCAATATCCCAAAACATAGGTGTAATTCTGGAAGTAGTATATGTACCAATTTGGAGGTTAAAAGTTGATAATAATAAGCTACTGGTGAAATAAAATGTATGTGTATAAAAACATTGTATGACTGTGCACTTCCAAAACAAGCTGTTAGGATAAAAGACCATAGAATCCCTAACAAAACCTTCCACTTTAGGCTAATGAGAACAATTGCATAGGAAATAAATATTGAAAGAAATCCACAATAAATCAAACCAGAAAATACTATAGCAGGAGATCAATCAATCAGGATTTATAAAGCACGACTAATAACCCAATAGGATGTCCAGGCGTTTGCAGTCCCCGATGATTATTCAAACAGCCTGGTCTTGAGGCCCTTTTGGAATTCCATAAGGGAAGTGGTGCATGGGGAGGCTGTTTCAGGTCTTTGCTGTGATGTGGGAGAAGGAGCATACTCCACGTCTGCCTCATTAGATGTGGAGAGTATGGACAAGTGAAAGGTGGGTGGAGTGTATTCTTCTCGATGGTTGGTGGAAGTTCAGGCAGTGGTTAATGTAGGCAGGCCCTTGATCGCTGTAAAGACTTGTATGCATGGGTCAGCAGCTTGAATTGGCATCTAATCTGTAAGGGGAGTCATTTGAGTTTTCTGAAGTGGGGTGTGATGTGGGTTCATTGAGAAAGGCTGAGTTTTGCTGGGGCATTTTGTATGGTCCAAAGTTTCTGTAGAGCGTGTGCAGTGATTCCTACGTAGAGGGCAATGCTGTAGTCCAGTTGACTGGTGATGAGACCTTGTGTCAGAGTGCTTCTTGTGTGTAGGGGTAGCCACTTGAAGATCGTATGTAGCATGTGCAGAGTGAGAAGCCGGCAGAGGAGACAGCATTGATCTGTGATTTCATGGTGAGCTTGTTTTTAATGGTGATTCTGAGGATTCTGGCATTGTCGGATGGAGTGGGTGTTGGTCCTAACTCTGATGGCCACCAGGCGTCACTCCATGTGTTTCTGCTGTTCCTAAAGATCAGATCTTCCATCTTGTCTATGTTTAGCAGCAGACAATTGTTTTTCATCCAGTCAGCAATGTTTGTTATACATTTGTGGAAGTTGATTCAGGTGGCGTTGGGTCATCGGTGACTGAGAGAATGAGTTGGGTGTCGTCAGTGTAGGAAATTATGTTGAAACCATGGAGACTGAAGCTGTTGACCAGCGAGGCCATATACGCATTGAAGAGCATGGATGCAATGTCAAATTTAAAGCCCAGTTGGACTACTCCCATATGTTCAGAGCATGGTACACAAAAAGGAACTCTTCATGAAAATGTACCATACATAAATAACAAAGTCTCATGTCATGCCCCAGTGGGTTACAATTGTCATACCCAAATAGGCGTGAAAAGATCATATCATGCAATAATTTTTGGAAGAATTCTGCAATAAACAATGCAACATTATTGCATATTGCAAGCAATATCTGATCAGAATACTAGTTGGGCTAATTTCATATGGCCCTAGCATGTTTACCAAAGAAGACCACTGTATGGAAATCTAACAAATGTAAATGCCCAAGTTGTCTAAAATTAGCAAGTCATGCCCAAGTGGGCACCCAAAGCCCATAACGTTATAAAACCAATTTAGCAGATATCACAAAATATTCCTATAAATACAAAAAAATACACAATAAGTTAAAAGAAAAAAAAAAGAAAGAGATGCTTAGCTTTCCCTTAGTCTACCAATAGTCTGATCACACAAACCAGTGCAAATAAAGAGAAGTACAATTAGTGACTGTTATCAACACTTATAAACCTGATTAACTGTTACATGTGATGAAGAGAAAAATAAAATAAAATTGGTTATCCAAATACTGGTATTGTAAACACATAGTTCATTGCGTGTATAAATATATATCTAACTCTTCTTTACTATTGATACTTTGAGGTGCCTTCTTCTCCAGTAAAATAATAAAAGAAGTTTCTAAACATCCAACAAGCAATTTACGATTGCCACCTCTCATGTATCTCATGTTCTTTGAGACATAGTCAAAGCTAAAAATGGTGAAAAGATTTCATTCAGTCTAATGATTGTCTTTGGAATGTCTGGGAAGAGGGTAGTGACAGTCTATATATTTATTGGCACGCACATTTTCAAGTACTCTCATCTTAAGATATTTTGTTCTGACAATATAGTTTTTTTTTAAAAAGACACAGTAAAGCACACACACAAAATTCAATTGCATTAGATATACTTCTATTAAGTTCTGATGGAACATGATAATGAAAAACATTTTTACTATACATACATGCTTTGCAGTACATCCAAATATTACATGAGGGTAGTCAGAAATCATATTTCCAAGTACATTGTCAGTGTTCAGTAGTAACCAGTGTCTACGTAAAATATTTTTGTCTTCCCTAGCCCTAGTGTTAAATGTTGTGATAAATCTGATCTGTTCATCTTGTTCAATTTTGGGTTCACCCTTATTGAGAAGCTCATCCCTGATTATTTGATCAACCCAAGTAACTGCAACACACACACACACATGCACACACACTCACACAGACTCATGCCATGTAATATTATTATGTGTATTTTCATAGCATGCTAACCACCCTTGTGGGTATCCAAGTGCTCTGCAGTTGGGTTAGGCAGCTGTCTCCTTGGTGAGGTTGTTTGAAAAGCCAGGTCTTCAGCTTATTTCAGAACTCAAGAAGTGATGAGAGTCTCTGGTGTGGTGAGGAATGTTGTCCATGCTTTGGGGGAAAAATAGGAGAAGGCTTGGCGTCTAGCTGTGACTTTGTGGATGCATGGTATGTGTGCCAGTGAGGATCCCGTTGAGAGTAGCTGCCTTGGAGGTGTGTGGAAATGTATGCTGCTGTTAAAGTATTCAGAGCCCGAGTTGTGTAATTCTTTGTATGTGTGTTTGAACTGGGTGTGTTTGTAGATTGGGAGCCAGTGCAGTTCTATGAGATGTGGAATGATGTGTGTGTGTAGCAAGGTAGGTTGAGGGTGAGTCATGATTTTGCACTTTTAATGCTTTGTAGCCTTTTCAGGAGCTTCTTGGTGATTTTTGCATAGTGTTTTGCTTTAATAAAGTCTGCTGGTAATCAATGTGTGTAACCTTTTTTCTGATGTTTCTGGTATCCATTTGAAGGTTTTTAGCAGCAGCCTAAGGATGTGGATACAGGTGGAGGTCACTGTATTTATAGCTTGTTGTCCAGTAGGATTCCAAACTTTCTGGCATGGGTAGTGGGGATGGGTGTGGGTCCGAGATCATTAGGCCTCCAGGTGGAGTCTCAGACAGAGGCTTTCCTTCCAAATATCACCACTTCAGTTTTTGTCTGTGTTTAGTTTTAGGCAGGTGGATTTCATCAATGTGTTTACCATCGTCATGCAGGTTTTAGAGCTGGTTTTTGTAGTTGGGGACTTTATGACAGTAAGAGTTTCAGTTAGGTATCTTCTGCGTAGAGGAGTATGTTGATGTTGTGTGATCTGATGAGGTCTGTCAGCAGGGCCATGAATGTGCTAAGTTGGCTTGACTGAGTGGAGGAACCTCATGAGGACAGCTGGTTTCTCTAAGGTTCATGTTTCCCAGAAAGGCAGGTTTGTTTTTGTGTGGTTATAATGGGATTTGGTATTGTACAGAATTCCAAGAATTTGAAGAGGTTGTCGCATAGCTCTTGATAGGGGGTGATACTGTTTGTGTTGGCAGCTGTTGAACTGAAGTCTTTGATGATCATGAAGATTTCTTTGTTCTCATTGGATCTGTTGTCTATGCTCTCTAATAGGGGCTTCTTGGTTTCTTTGATTTGTTGCTGTATTTTATGACTTTCTGTTTCTTTTTAGATGGTTCTTTATACATCTTCTTTCCAATTACTTGGTGTGTTGTTTTGTTGCATAGTGTTGTTTTGTTGCACAGTGTTGTTTTGTTGTGAAGAGTTCTCAGTGTACTGGTGGGTCTGCTTCCGTATATCCAGACAAAAACCCACATATATAGTTTTGTATAAATATATTTCAAATTCCTGAACTAATTTATTGTTCGGTGTATGCTTCAATACTTGTTTGTTATTGAATACATTTTTCATATAAATTGTTGATTTAATTTTTGTTCTAATAATGGACATTTTGCTAATACAACATGGTGCCCTGTGGCCCAGAGTAGTCTGTGCTCCATTTTTCCACTATCTTTGCTGGATAGTAACACTATTGATCATTTAAATGTGTCATGTTTATGCACACCATAAATGATGATGTGGTTGAACCACATCACCCCTGAGTGGCACTAAATATGGCATTTTGGGTGTTGTGGTTGCTGGTGGGTGCTACACTCATGAAGGGCGCAGGGTGGAAAGGGAGCCTGAGTAGCCTGCTTTCTCCAGTGGATTCTGAGGTAACCATGTATTAGGAGGGTACTTTATTTTTGGCAACAACAACGTCTCAACAGATATCAATAAAAAGACAAATAAACATGTATGTACAAAATATTATTGGAAGGAAAGAGGGAGACTCATAGTAAGCTTTTCAAAAGTGCTCTTGGCATCAAATATTCAGAATAACAATGTATTCAAGGGCAGTTATATTAGCACTGTGGGCATAAATTGCAAGGGCAACCCAAGGAGAAATGGATGCACTATTGTGCTCTTGAAACAAGTGACGCCGCAAGTGACAAGTGAGAGAACAGCGAAGGGCACAATGTGACAAGGTGATGAAAAAGATATATACAGAAGAAAAATGGTTCAACAGAAAATATTATTTATAGTGATTGGTCATAGATTAGACATTTATGTGAACCACAAATGTGCGCTATAAGTTTGCGCTGGTAAATTGGTCAATGGTGTTTCGATCCTATTTAATCAGGATAATCATCAGGACTGGGTTGCCAGTTAGGTAAGGGAGCTTTGGGGGACAGGGGCATGTATCGGGGGCAGTCAGGCTTATCCGGAGACAGGACAATGTTCCAGAGGGGATGGCGTGAGCCAAGGATGAGGTGCAGAGGAGAGGGGTGTCTGCGTGAAGATAGGAATTAGATTTCCTAGAGGTACCGTGTGGCCAAACAAATTGGAACTGGCTTAGAAGAAGAAACAGGGTCAGAGCTCTGATCTGCTGTTAGTTGGTAGTGTTCCAAATTGGAATGCCGTGTTGGAGGCAGTTGTTTCGATCTGTGGAATAAATCCAGGGACAGGATACGTCTTTTTAAAAAAAAAAAAAAATCTTTTATTTTCTACAACATCAAACATCTGACATTTGTTGTACAATAATATTGTACAGTATAAACCTCAATATAAGTTCTATTTGGTTATGTTGGACAGATTTGGTTAGAGTGGTTAGCAAAACATTTTCCGCCATTACCTACTCATCTGTTATGCCCCATCAACCTAGGAATATCCTGAAATCATATTTATGTGTATTCTCCGCCTGTTTTTCTAAACAGGCATCTATGATTGTACCGAACTTCGGATGTATGTTCATCAGAAAAGGCAGTCACATTCACATAATCTCCCCCTCCTTTTGCCACCGATGTATTCAGTGTACGCACAAAGGAAATTACAATATGTTGGTCCATTCTAGGTGAGTGTAGTACTTCAACCTCCAGCCTGCTCACTCCAATCTGACATTCCCCAATTTTATAGCAATGTCCCCCAAGAATGCTAGGAGCTCCCCTTATTCTCGTCAGTTTGGGATGCCCTCAGTGGTTCGCTCAGTGTTGACTCACTGTCTGACTCCGCCTCCAGAGTCTTGTAATGTCACCACCAAGGCCTCCCACACCCTCGCAGTCTCCAGCGCTTTATCATTATTAGACATCTTAGCTTGCCGGAACTGAACTGTGCTCTCGCTGGCTGCCCACTTAAGTAATTCTGTCTTCTATCCAATAATGCTGGACCCTCGCCTAGATTTCCAGTTTGACGTAAGTTCCCTTTTGGCGAACAGCAACCCCAAGGCAAAAAATGTACTCGTAACTTTTGTCCTAGATGTATGCGGAAACCAGTGTAATAAGCACGTACCATGTCCAGCTCTATCTGTCGGTCCGTAATCTAACAGAACATGTTAACCACCTCCTCCCAATACGTTCCCAACTGCGGGCAACTCCACATCATATGGTGAAACAGTGCCCCCACCAAACTACAATGTGGGCATTGCACTGTATCCACTGTAAAGTATCTGTTGATCTTTTCCGGGGTTAAATAGGCCCTATGTAGGACATACAAATGAATCAATTGAAACCTGGTATTGCGCATGCCCTTCCACGCTCTTTCAACTAGTCGGGCACACGTTGTCTCTGGAATCTCCGTGCCAAGATCTGCCTCCCACTTCTGTTGCAACTGGGTTAGGGGTTTCGTCTTTTTGCGCACCATTCATCTATGAAGACATGTAATAGCTTTAAAGGTTCCCGCTGCCATCGCCACATTGGCACACGTGCAATGACTTTGGTTCCAACAACCCCCCTCCACAATGATGCTGAATTGCTGACACTAAGGCTGGATGCCATAAGAAATCATCCCTGGGGAGGTCATATCTATCCTGCAAAGCCTGGTACAATATAAGAGTACCATCTTCATAAAGATCTCCCAGTACTTGTATTTCTAGGTCCTCCCACATAGCCAGAGCAGTCCAATTCCCCCCCATGTGGGAGAGCAGTACACATACCAAGAGGAATCTCCGGGGCTTATGGTCGGGCAATCCCACCTCTGGTGCGGCTCCGATTCCAGCATAACTACAGCATACGTTCGTCATGGGTTAGCGACCCAAGGTGTAATCGCTGCTGAAGTATAATAAAAGACAACACATGCTGTGGTATCCATCGACCCACCCGCCCATCAGGGCCGCTAAACTCCCTAGCCACTGCCTTCGTAAGCCACTGCAGCTGGGCCACCAGGTAGTACAGTTCAAAGTCAGGGACTGCTCATCCCCCTCAGCCCGCGGTCGCATCATTGTGACCGGGCCACCGGCCGTCTGCCAGTCCCCCACAAGAATCCACCCACCAGTGATCTCATCGTTTTGAAGAATGAGCTCGGTATCCAAATCGGCAACGTTCTAAAATAATATAGCAATTGGGGAAGCGCCACCATCTTCAGGAGTGCCACTGGGCCTGCTACTGATATTGGCAGAGTACTCCAGAAAGCCAAACTGGTCCTTAGATCCTCTCATAGCTCTAACAGGATACGTGCTATCAATAGCACTGGGCCGCCACAGATGTGTGCGGTGCAAGCAGGTGTTGGAGACCGCCCATCTCCGATGCGCCTCATCCGTGGTTCACATCATCCCCTCTGGAACATTGTCCTGTCTGTGTACAAGCCTGTCTACCTCAACCATCATTCTTCATTACAGACTTGATTTCCATGAGATCCAGAAGTAGCTGTGTTAAGATTCTTGGTCATTCAAATAATTATTGTGTGAATATTTTGTTCAATAAGTCAACAGTGTGTCTTTGCGATGCTGTAAATGTTTCTTTCTTCATGTTTCTGTATGAATGTCCCCAAATCAGCACTGATCATCCGAGGTGCAACCTCAATAGTAGGAAAGGCGACATTCAAGAGATACAAGAGAGAAATCACTTGAACAATTGGTATCATTCGTCACTGCGCCACATCTCTCCTGTCTTGATGCATTTCTAACGTGGTGGCTGAGGGATTAAGCCTAGGAGCTTGGAATAGGCAACAGAATGAGGTAAAGATCGATCACAATGCATAGCATTAAAGCTGGAGTGTAAGGTATCTAGGAAAATCCTGGGACATGTTTTCAGCTAGTGCGTCAAAGAGTGTCTATCTGGATTGTGAATGTACACAAAATAAGCAATATAAGGAGAAAAACGTTATTTTGTAATGGGAATGACCTGATTCCTTTAAAGTCTTTACTTATGGAGTGGTGTGGCTCACTGGTGTGGAGTGGTGTGGCTCACTGGTTAGAGGCGGCAGACCCGAGAACGGCCTTGACCAGGGTTCGATTCCCGAGGCGGCAGGGTCTTGGACCAGGATCAGCGGACTTGATAATTCTCACCTTGGTGCCTACTCTAATCAGGGAACACAGTCGGCAACTCTGGGCATTAAGCTTGCATCATCTCCACAACGCTGGGGATGCCTGGTTTCACCTTGTAGACTCCCAGGAGGGACTATCTCACAAGGAAAGCCAGGACGGGTGCCCCAGCGGTCTATAGCGCTCCGAGGCCTGCGGTGCAGGTAGCAGTGCGCTTTACAAGACACTTAATTAATTAATACCCCAACTATTTCTTTGGTATACACTGGACAGCAAGTGGATCGATTTCAATGAAATAGCACTTATCCCTGTTTAGCGGTTAGTTGTTTTACAGAAAAAAACATGTCTAATTATATTTTAAAAATATGTACACCTGCAATGATGTTAACTATATTCTTGCTGCTTACTATATATATCCTATATAACTATTCCGGACAATAATTTCTCGAAATATGCTTAACCACTTGGATGCTAATGACAAGGGTAACTTGTCATGCACTGCCCATTCATTTCAATGGAAATCTCATTATATGAGCCTTCCAAGCCTTAGCGTCCAAGTGGTTAAACCCCACTTCTGTTACATAAAAAAACATTGGTGAGAACTACAGATGTTTTTCATTCGACTTTACAAATCACATGTCATCTGTGAAGTCTCATAAACGTTTGGGTGCACATTTCATGGGTGTCCAATGTGCGTTCAGAATTTAAATGAATACATACCTCGAGGTGCCTTAGCCAAACATATTTGCAATATTCAAGCTTCTTTATGCAGTTCCTGAAGTAAATAAATACTGATGAGCTACGCATTCCCTGTATTATCACAGATATTGTGATGGCCGCAGTTTATTCGTCTGGAATAAAGCTGACATCTCAACAATAGTTTTTTAAGGGTTTCATTACTGGGCGCACTGCCTAGTGGAATCTAGAGTGATGTGTATCTCTCATGCATTATTGAATCGCTGAGAGACACCATCCACCCCAGGACAGATGAGATCAGCACTGCCGTTCAGCTCAAACAGAGAAGATGCACCGAGGCAGTCCTGCAGCCAGCCGACTGAAACTCTTTTGATTCTTTCTTTTTGATATGTTTCCCCAGCAGAAACTACATGTTTGAACTGCTACTCTGGCAGAAAATGTATTTTCTTCAGACTAACGGTTGCATATCAATCTATACTCATACCACCATCACTGTGATCTCTCATCTTACCTTCATTTGGGATTCGCAATCTCAGTTGTTACCAATGCTTTTGTTGGGAAGAAATGCGTGAATTTTCCTTAGGTATTAACGTTGTTTCCAATAAAACCTGAATCTGATGCTTGATATGCTTTCCTATACACGCAAATCATTGTTTTGTACTTCAGTGCACCGTCTATTGTGGTAATGTTTTTACTATAATAATTGAATATCAGCGCCGCATTCTGGGGCAGATTTATGCAGGGCTTGCGCCACGTTTACGCCGCCGTTGCGTGATGCAACGGCATGGAAACGTGGCGCCTCCCTGCACCCTATTTACAACGTGACGCATCTAGGAGATGCGTCACGTTGTACAGCACTGCGCCATGAGGAGGCGTTCCTGCGCAGGGGGGGGCGTTCCTGCGCAGGAACCCCTCCTGAAAGTGGCTGAGTAAAATCTATGAGATTTCACTCAGTCACTTTCAGGGCAATGCTGCGTCAAAACCCTGCGCCTGCTTGAAGCAGGCGTAAGGCTTGAGGCAGCATTGAAAGAATAGGCCCCCCCAGAGCATTGCTGGAGCTGCGTCGCGCTTGCGACGCAACTCCAGCAATGCGCCACATTTCCGGCACAGATGCGTCACGCATCTGTGCCGTTTTTGTCCCATGGTGCGCCGCATCATAAATGCGGCGCACCATGGGTGGCGTAGCTGCGGCGCACTGTGGCGCACGTTAACTAGCGCATCCCTGGGGATGCGCCAGTTAACATAAATCTGCCCCTCTATATTTTGTTTACTAACAGGATAGGTAGGAGGAGAGAATCATGTTTGCTCCAAATTCATTCGCTGTTGTATGGCTATTGGCACCAAAGCCATGGTATTCTCAAGCGTCCCTATACAGAATCCGCCGCATGAAACTAAAATGTTCGTAGTAATATGACACCAAGCTTGAACGTAACAATGAAGGCGTCACAAAATGCTGTCAGTCTCTTGATGAAATTGACCTGTTGTGTCATGTAGATACACAGGTTGCAACCAGTGTATTTGGACATCTACGTAACTGTTATTGGCAAAAATTGTGTCAATTCCAAATACATCATGGAACGTCTTCCTAATTTTTGTTTTCTGACAACTGAGACCTCTCTTCGCATGCAGATTTCCTTTCAGGTGAGCCAAAGAGGTGGAGTTCAGACACAGAGCGCTATCGGTGTGATCCCTAGGGGTCTCAGAGTATCGGTCCAGGACAAAGAGGAAAGGAGAAAGGTCCTTACATAGCATCGAGGAGTTTGCTCAGCGGTAGGGGTACTATGTGGGGGTGCTAATTTGTAACTTTGCAAATGGACTGAGCCAGCTTCCTCAGAGAGATGATAAGATGGGGTAATATTGAGGCTTGTTTTTCTTTTGTTTTTGTTCGTTTAAAGAGACATTAGCGAAGCAGGAGTATTGGGAGTGGGGTCAGGCCTATGAGGGATCGCAGCCCTTTTTTCTTGCTAGCATTATTACCAAAGCGCAGGGATCAAGGCTGAAGCAATAGGGCATGAGAGATTAAACTTTCCCCCCTTATATTTATGATTGTTTTTACACAAAGAGGCACACAGCCTGCTTTGGGCATCAGGCTTAGGAGTGATGGCACATTTGAGTGGACAACAGACAGGCTGCTTTGCAGGGCTGGGGAATCATTAGTGATGCAAGTGCAGTGACATCAGCGTTCAGGGAAGTAAAAGGCCATCTAAACTCAAATTATGGTTGTTTTGATATCCTTTCTTGCTTGCACTAGGGCCTAGTACTCATTTTTCTTGGCACCATTGCTTTGGCTTTGACCTACAGGATAGGTGAAATTGAAGGCAAGGAAATATCTTAGCAGGACCTCAGAGAGATGGCAGAGAGAGGAATGGGGCAATATGGTGAGTGTCCAAGAAATGAAAAAATGGCAGAGGAGACTGCCCACTTTGCAAGACAGTAGGTATTATTAGTGAAGCAAGGGCAGTGGGTAAAGGGCCCAAAACTGTGGAAGTCCCACTGCATAACAATTATTTGTGTCTGCCTTTTCAAAATGGGCAGTATGGTCTAATATTCTTGTAAATGTTAGGAGTGAGGGAACCTGTGCTGTAAAAATGGGGCAACACATGGAAGCTAATTTTTATTCTGAAAGAGACAGGGTCTGTTTCGAGATTGGAGCGATGGCCAGGCATGACGGGGAAGGGAAACAGCAGTAAAGGAAAAAGCCTGATTCTCAGGGCCACAGTTATAATTAGAGCAGTAAGTGCAGTTGCATTGGGTCAAAAGTGTTGGAGCGGCTCACATCATCCCAATTATGGGGCATAGTTTTTTTTGGTCCATATCTAATTTTATTTGATATATTTGATATATTTGCCCTTTCATAAGTGCTACATTTAGTGTGGATCATGAGTTATAGAAAGGTACCCATTAAATAATTTCATAAGCTCCAACTCCTGATCTTAGCCCTGCCACTTCGTTTCCCCCTACTCTTGCCATAATATTTTGTATGGAGGTTTCAAAACATTTCGCTTAAGGGGACCCAGAGCAATAAATATATATATATATACTAGCAGCCAGTCCCGACCTTGTCCGGGAGCAACAGGCTTCCCTGACACCCGCCAGCCCTGACATTGTCCAGCAGCCCAGGCCCCAACCTGCCCCGACCCCTGACTGCCTCGACCCCCGACTGCCCTGACCCCTGCCTGCCCCGACATGGGTCCCCTTACCTCAGCCGCCGCTCCTCCCGCCTGTCCGCTGCTCGCACCGCCACTGGCCTGTCCGCTGCTCCTCACGTCACCGCTCCTCCCATCACCGCTCCTCTCCCGCGCCATGTCCACCTCTCCCTTACCTCAGCCGCCGCTCCTCCAGCCTGTCTGCTGCTTGCACCGCCGCTGGCTTGTCCGCTTCTCCTCACATCACTACCCCTCCCCCGCGCCATGTCCACCACTCCTCGTCGCGCTCCTGGACGCCGCTCCTCCCCGCGCTCCTGACGTGAGCACGCACATCGCGGCCGGCGCTACTTCGGAGGGACTACTTTTTTTTACTGTACATTTTAAAAAGAACGTTTTAAAAAAAAAATTATTTAGCCTATAACTATCTACACACCCTGACGATTCCAACGGTGTATCGGGTGTGTGGATTGGCGCTGTGGTTCCTGAGTTTACCCGCCTCAAAGGCTGAAAGTTTTTCCTTTATAATAGTGGTATAGATATATATATAAAGCCTCTAACTTAGGGAGATCTACACCACAATTGCAGAAGCCTCTGCCCAGTATGTGGAATTTAAAATACAGTTGTAAACTTACTACTAATAGTAACTTTATAATCGAGTATGACTTTTTTACTGACTCCACTCCATGCTGCAGGGGGTGATGAAATATAAGTCTACATTAACACTGGTAAATGGTTAATAGTCAAAGGTAATAAAGTTACTCCAAACTGTCATCGTAAACATGCACATGTTGATTAACTCATGTGTAAGTTTACCTTTGTGAATAGTAAGAAGTGAGTAGAGAAGAGTGAATGAATAATTATACAAGACTTACTGGCACCAGGTGAAATGCATTACGGTGTGGTAACATCCAATAGGGGCGGTCCCTCTAATCCAGAACCTGGGGCCAATAAATATTGTGAAAACCACATTGGTTCCAGAAGAAATAATTTCCCAAATATTAAGTATAACAGAAAAACAACAAGGAAAAGAGGTGCCAAGTGCCAACATGGAGACTTTCAAAACAGTAAAATTATTATAGAGTTTGTTTTTTTAAACCAAGCATCATAAAAAATATATACACACTAGCAATCTGTGCTCCTATTGTTACAGTAAGCAAACATATAGAGACCATCCAGTAAAGTTGTCTGTTTTAAAGCAGGAACAGAACACAATCAATGCTTTATCCCAGTTTGCCACAGGTGCATTAATGGATTTTCGACCCTTGCAAATTATTTGTTAACATCCGGACAAAGAATTAGTTTTTAAGCACCCTAAAACATAAAATCTGAAAACAAAAAAATTAATTATATATATATTTTTTTCTGCACCTCGTTTTACCTCCTTCACGCACTCCCATGCGGGTGCTTTTCCCGGGTGGTGCGCCCACACTTATAACAGCTCCAAACTCCGTATTACTCCTTAAACACAAAGAAAGCACTCTTGGAGCGAGTCCAGAGCATTTATTTCACGGACTCATGGCAACCAGGCGCGTTTCGGCAAATGCCTTTATTGATGGTAACATGGTGCACCTGAAACGGCCCTCTTTAATGTCAATTACAATTAACTAGACACTAAGAAAGGCATTTCCAGCCGAAAATGCCAGACATCTTGTAATGTACATAAAAACGTTTCTTACATATTTTAACGATACAGTTGTCCCGAATAATTGTACAACTCAAAATTGTGTTGCCACTCTGTGAAATAGATGAATACATTTGTCGCCCACAGATGGACCCAGCTGCAATCATCAAACTTTATGTACGTTTGACAATTTTATAAATATCAAAACTTCACATTTCATCCTTAAAATCTGCCCTGAAAGGGCCTTCAAAACAAAGGTTTTAGCCTCAGTACATTCAACAAATTTTTCTCAGTGAACCCATCATTCATCCCCAAATTTTTTTTTATATAATCAAACCCAGAATATTATCAGAATTTTAAAATTATTGTTATATTATTAGTACATTCAACAAAACAAAGTCTTCTCAGTGAACCCATCATTCATCCAAAACATTTTCTTTACATAATCAAACCCAGAATATTATCAGAATTTCAAAATTATGGTTATATTCTTAGTACATTCAACAAAACAAAGTCTTCTCAGTGAACCCATCATTCATCCAAAACATTTTCTTTCCATAATTAAACCCAGAATATTATCGAAATTTCAAAATTTCATGAGGTTTAAAATCAGATCCTAATCCAGATTACTAATACTCCCATCGCCATGAAATTTCACAGCTAATCCCCCAGATCTACAGTGAGTTCCTCAAGAGAATTAAGGCCAGCAGGTACTTTCGTCTGAAGATCAATAATGTACCAAGATTCTAGTCTTCTCAGAACGCTGACCCTATCTCCACCTCTTGGATTTACCGGTACATGATCCAGAACAAAGAATGTTACGAGGGACCTATTGCTATTATGTTTCACCTTAAAATGGCAAGCTACCAGGTACGTCAAATCTCCATTCTTGATAGCCTTTGAATGTTCTAAGATCTGCATCGTAGTCTGATGGATTGTGCTCCCAATGTACTTGAGCCCACAAGGGCAAACAAGGCAATATACCATATATGGGGTACTACATATGAGTGATGAAGCGTATATCGAAATAAATTCACACTAATGGATTGAAAAGTGTACTGGAAATCGTTTTTTTTTCACAAGTGAAAAAAATTGTTTTGGATTACTGTGAGTCGCAACCCCGTCTGGGCCCGCGGCTGCTAGTGGCAGTGGTTTTTGCACAGAGGAAAGAGGCTGAATATATATATATATATTCCTCCGTACTCTCCCTCGTGCAGTAACGGCCACCACCAGAATGAAGGTTGCGTTGTCGAAAGGACCCCGCAAGAGCAGGTCCCGTTAAATCCAACTTACTCCTTGAAAAAAGGAAGATAATGCCATGTGCCATTTTCAGAATGTATTCTCGGCCACCATTAAACTCGTTTTGACTGCACAGCAGTCTTGCTCACTGATACTGAATTATTGAGCGCGGTTATTTTTTAAATATACTTCCGTGATTCAACCGTGTCACATGACAACTGCACGCATTTTGCTAGTGAAGACAGACTTGTAGTTTTTCACTTTTTAGCGGCGTTTGCAACATCGTATTTCACAATTATTTTCCTGCCAGTTGATGTGAAATGCGTAAACTGTAATAATTAATTTCCTTAAATAGCATTTATTATAAACTAGCATTAATCAATCTAGATAAGGTATTCAACATTATAGCGCAATATTGATGTAAATATATAATTTACCGTCTTAATTTCTATGCAGGTAAGTACTTAATCAATAATAACTCAAATCGGAAAGAAAAAACCAGAGTCCGTGGTGTTAGAGTTCTTAGGGGTTTTATTCCTCAAAAAGGAATGGTCAAGACCAGGATATCATGTTCTTCCCACCACAGGGGTGGAAGAAGGGATAGAGCGCTACATTTTATTGACAATACATAGCTTATATACTTAATTCATGTCATAGAAAGCAATGCAGTAGGCGTAACAGCTGAGAGAAGACAAGATAACAGTATCCACGTGTTACTAGTACGTAATCAGAAGGCGTGGACTAGGCGTGAACTGGAGGTGTGTGCTAGGAACGTCACAGGTAGGTGTCACAAAGGGGGGTGGCACTAACATAAATGTTGCAATGTCAGCAGAAATCGGAAGCTTGGATGCGCGCGCAGCTGCATGACGTGTGATTGACGTGAAACTAGAGGGTGCAGGGGACTTGACATTTACACTAACGGAAAGAGACAGAAGTCTGGCATGTCAGATCAACTCGTACTTCTATCATATCTGATATCTGATGTTTGGGAACCATATTATCTGGACGGAAAGGTCTCTGGGGCAGAAGCCATTCTATACTGACTGTGAGTGCGTGTATATGCGCCTGAGTGTCTGCATGAGAAGCGTGGGGCATGGGGCCTTCCATGATAGCATGGTAACAGAGGCTATGAATTACTTGCACTGAGACAGGTCAGCCCTTTGGCTCTGTAGCTGAGGGGGATGTTTACTGAAGCTAGTAGGCAGGAATGTATTTTCGAGGAGCGGAACAGATAACTCGAAGGTTATAGTCAGTCTTGGCAGGCAGCAGGCTGAGCGGAGTGCGGTGGGCCGCGCTGGAAGTAAGTCAGGGTTCACGGGTACAGAGGCAGCCTGGGCTGAGGCTTTCAGAGTCAGAAGCCAGAAAAAAGGCTCGATGGCAGAAATTCAGGGCCTACTTTGCCAGAGCAGAAAAACATGTAAAGTACACTACAAAAAGACAGTGGCATAGCATACTTAGGAACAGACTAATTAACCCATTCAGGGTGGGTCTGAAAGAGGACATGTTGACGTTGGACGCAAATGTATTTGCGTCTTCATAGCTGGCGCAGGAGGGAAGTTACATGCACTTTAAGCTGGTACATGGAGACGGTGGGGTACGCGCTAGGGAACACAACCTGACCATAAAATTTATATTTCCTCATTCCCTCCTTGTTCCCTAGGGACCCTTCATGATATATCGATCCTCATGAACCGATCAGTTTGTTCTTGTAACATCATTTGCTCCTCTTTCTTTCTTTTGCGTTTTGAAAGGAAACTAGAATGTTCAATGCATTACGTGGCACACAGTCCACAAATCGCTGGCCCACACTGCAGGCACAGGCAGCAACTGAATACTAGGACTAGGCCAATGCCTAGGAAGGATAGGATCTTCCATCCACAAGCTGTTAACGTTGTCCAGAACCAACCGGACCAAGTCCAGGTGCCTGGATTCTGATGTATCAGATTAGCAATTTTATGAAGACGTGTAATAGCTTTGTATACAGATGGCGCGTTTTCTGGAATGAAAACACAGCAACTTGACCCGATGACCTTACAGGCTCCACCTCTATCTGCCAAGATGACGTCAATAACAAGACGATTCTGAAGGACAACAACCCGCATGGCGGACTGCTCTTCGGTTAAGTTACCTAGGGCGGAGGCAGTTTCATTCACTACTGCTTCAAGTGTTCTAGTTAATCTACGTATTAGTTTACTATTTGAACAGGTCCTAAAAAGAAAAAGAATCCTTTATTAAAATCGGTGTACTGTTCCCATGCCGTTTCTGTGTAGTCGACAAGTGGGATATCTCTTCTGAGTCTATTCTTTACTAGATTTGTATTTCTGTGGTAATCAGGAGGAGCTAGAAAAACAGGTGGCAGAAGGAATGCAATATAACAGGTACCATCCCAGTCTGGAGGTAGGCGTATGTATGCGGTATGACCACAAACAAAATAGGAATGACGGATAGCTTTAAAGGACGATTTACCATGATCACTGAATTCGACCACAGTAGTACATTTACTATGACCTAAGTGTACTGAACCTTTCTTCCTGATACATAATTCACCAGTAACGGGTAATACTGACATGGCGGGCAGAACTGGTGCAGCTTCGGACTCAACAGTAAGAATCATAAGGTTAATTGTGTAATTACCTAATCCATACACTTCATTTTCTAGATCAGTTCCTATTCGAGTGGGGAGTCCCTCTTTATCAGGGTAACAGACGTCGAGCAGGACCAAGTTCAAGTTTCCCCAAACCCAGCCCCCGTCGAAAACAGCAATGTCAGGATCTAAGGAGTTAATTATTTTAAACCATGCACCACAGGAGCCATTGTGAGTGAACGGGTACGGAAAGAGGGGCAGAGCTCCCTTGTAATTCTGGTAGGGAGGGAGTCGGCCACATATCCAGCAGTTTGTAGCATTGTTAGTCTGATGGGAATGATGTAGCATAATAATGAAAGTGTTGTTGCGCAGCGCAAGTCTGTAGGAGAGTTCATGTGGAGGTAACTCGCTAAAAGAATGTTCAGCAGAAACATTGTAAGCAGATTGTTCACGCTTGAAAATAGGGTAATAGATAGGGAGAAGTATACTTGCAACTATTATCAGAAGACTTAGAAAAAACATTATTAACAATGTCACTATACAGTGACTACGCAGTGATTTGCAGTATGTACGTTTCTTGAATTGTCTCTCTCTATCTCGATCTAGGGGATACATGTCAGAAACTATTTAACCGATTCACCTAGGGGAGGACTTAAACAATTAAACTGTCTGACTTGCTAGATCGAAGCTTGAGTCGGTACTCCTCTTGGGGAGTTTTCTCTCGTTCGGAAACTTTAAAGTCACTGGGCTCGATACAGTCTTTGGAAGGGGTGGATGAGCCTGGGTCGGATTTCAGTTCATTGCACAGTTTAACATGGCTCATGTGGACCCACCCCTTCCTGCCCTCAACTTTCACCGCTGTCCTCGTAGTAAGTAGAACGGTCTTCGACGATTTCCAGCGGGGCTCCAGCGGACTTTTCCGATCAAAGTTTCTTTTAAGAATCAGATCGCCTGGACGGACATCATGCGGCTTTACATCAGTGTTGTCAGGGAAGGCTGCGGCAACCTGTGAACGACATGATTGGAGTGCAGACATCAAGGAGGCAAGGTAATCTGTCAACATATTGCAATCAACATCAGTAATCTTCTTAGGAATGGGCGTCCCCCACATATTCGGTGGTCTACCAAAGACCACTTCGTACGGGGATAGTCCTGATCTCGAATGGGCAACCATTCTCATATAGAACAGTGCCACTGGCAGGGCGACTATCCAGTCGACCCCTTTCTCTTGACATATTTTAGCAAGACGGGTCTTTAATGTCTGATTATGCCTCTCTACAAGGCCTGCGGCTTCGGGATGTCGGACACAATGGAATTTCCATTGATATCCTAGCAGTAAGGAAACCTGCTTCATTAATTCGGAGGAGAATGGCTGACCGTTATCTGAATACACGACACAAGGCATGCCGTATGGTGGGAAGAATTCACGAACCAACTGCCTGGCAGTGGTCGGGGCAGTATAATCTGGGACTGGATATGCTTCGGTCCAACGGGACAGAGCACAAACAATTACGAGGACATATTTGAATCCTCGACAACGGTCCATCTGGATATAATCCATCTGGAGGACTTCAAAAGGGTGATCGGGAGGATGAAATCCACCTTGCTCTACAGGGACGCTTTTACCTGGATTGAACTGACAACAGATCATGCAAGTACGCACTTTCTGTTTTGCTGCTGCTCGTAAGTGTTTATTGCTCCAAAGATTTTGTAAACTGTCTAACATCGCTTTTTCTCCTAGATGTGCTGGACTATGTGCTGTATTAATCATGACTTGAACCATAGAGTCAGGGAGAAACCATGTAGATTTTCCCTTAGTCATCCAACCTTGATCTGTCTGGATCCCTCCTAGTTCAATCCATTTCTTTATTTCTTCTGGGGTAGCATGTGTCTGAATATCGATAACGTCTAGTGTGGGATCCCTGACTGTCATGCAATTTGTCGGTCCTATTGTCTTTGTTATGTCAGTTGTCTGAGTGTGAGTCAATGCTGTATGTTTTGCTGTCTGGTCTGCCAGGTCGTTACCCTGGGAAACAGAATCTGTAACTTTAGTATGTGCTTTACACTTCATGACGGATATGCCTGAAGGCAGATGTATTGCTTCTAACAGTGCTTGAATGAGGGGACCGTGTTGGATCTTGGCAACATGAGAGGTCAGGAAACCTCGTTCTTGCCATAACATGCCGAAGTCGTGTACAACTCCGAACGCATAACGGGAATCAGTGTATATGTTGACATTTCTGTTCTTGGCTAGAATACAGGCTCGGGTCAGAGCAATAAGCTCTGCCGCTTGAGCAGACAGTGTGTCAATACGATGTGTTTCTTTTACTTCGGTTTCAGTGGTCACTGCATATGCGGCCACTAATTCTCCTGTACTTGTTCGCATACATGAACCATCCACATAAAGTGTCAGGTCTGGATTTGTCAATGGAACATCTGTTAAGTCTCGTCCGGGCTTTGTTACTGCATTAATGATCTCTATGCAATCATGCGGGGCTGGATCGGTCATAATTGTAGGTAACAGTGTTGCGGGGTTCAGAATGCTGCAGCGTCTGATTTCTATGTGTGGCTGGAATAGTGTTAATTCGTAACCTGTCAGTCGTGCTATAGTCAAGCGTTGAGTCTGGGTTCTGTTTAACAGAACCTCTACAGAGTGTGGAACTTGTACTGTTAACTGATGTCCTAAAACAATTGAATCGCTCTGTCTTATTGCTAACGCTGTTGCTGCTACTGACTTTAAGCACGCAGGGAGTGCCTGGGCTACTGAATCCAATGTACTTGAAAAATAAGCGCAAGGTTTATGTGAAGCTGCTCGGTCTTGAGTGAGGACCGACAATGCTGTACCATCGCGTTCTGTAACAAAAAGTGTAAACGGTTTGCTGTAGCATGGTGTCGCTAAAACTGGTGCTTGACATAATGCTTTCTTTAATTCCTCAAAGGCTTGTGTATGTTCCTGAGTCCAAGGGAGGACAGTCGAAGTCGCTGCCTCCTGCGTCGTTAACTGGATGTGTGGTTTAGCTAGAAATCCATATTGAGGAATCCATTGTCTGCAGTACGAGGTGAGGCCTATGAAGGCCCGCACTTCCTTTTGTGTCTGGGGTCGTGGCATATTTACAATTAACTGAATGCGATCGGGAGTGAGCTGTCTCCCCACTTTGGACAGCAAGTGACCCAAGTACACAACTTGCTGAACACAGAATTGAAGCTTCGAAGGAGACACCTTGTGTCCCTTGTCGGCCAGAAAATGCAAAACTGTCAATGATGCTTGTTCACATTCGGGCTCACTTTGTGCGGTGATCAATAGATCATCGACGTATTGCAGTAAAGCGGTGTTAACTGGCATTTGAATACAATCCAGTTGTCTTTTCAGTGCTTGACTATAGATGCTGGGGCTTTCTGTGAATCCTTGAGGTGCGCGGGAAAATTTGAAGCTTCGTCCATTTAAACTGAATCCGAAGAGATATTGGCTCTCTGGATCAATAGGTACACTGAAGAAAGCGTTCTTGAGATCAATTACAGTAAAGAACGTTGCTTCTGAATCAATAGCAGTCAATAGGGAAGAGATATCGGGGACCACAGGGTACTGTGGTACAATACATTTATTCAGCTCTCGAAGATCAATCACCAGCCGATATACTGGCGGTGCATTGGGGTCAGTACGTTTAAGAATTGGAATGATGGATGAATTACAGATATTGGAGTCGGTCTCTACGACCACTCCTTGGGCTATGAGCTCTTCAATGATTTCCAGTAAAGCCACTACAGCATCGGGGGGTAACTTGTATTGTCTGATTCGTGGTAGAACAACTCCTGTCTTGAGTGTAACACGGTATGGTGTGATATGCATACAACCTACATCAGTTGGGCCTTTTGCCCTCAGGTGATCTGGTACATTTTTTAATCTGACATCGAATTCTCGCAACACATAATGACCCTTGAAATCCCGCAGAAAGAGTCTAACCCCCTCCGGGGAACAGCAGATTATAGCTCCTAGAGCCTTCAATGTTTTAATTCCTAACAGATTTTCTGGACATGATTTTGTAAGTAACAAGTCTGTAACTCGTGATAATGGACCCACAGCCAAGGGTACTGGTTCTGATACTTCATTTACAATGGGCTGTCCTGAAAAACCAAGGGAAACATTCTGTGAGCCTGAGAGGGGTGCCCCTGGGACTTCATTATGACTGATCGTTGTGCGGCTTGCCCCTGTGTCAATTAAAAACTTTCTGTCTTTTCCCAATACTTGACTGTGTACATAAGGACCTTCTTGATCTACAGGAATTTCAATAAGAGGCAAGCCAAACTCCCTCTCTAGGCTGTTTCATGTGTATCGTTGATACTCAGGGTAAGCAGATTGGGCATACTGGTACATCTGTTGGGAAACTTGTTGAGTCGTGGCAGTGGGCTGTGGTACTGCTACTGTCTGCGCTGTATGAGATGTAGCATGCATAGGCTGTGTGTTCTGCATGGGCTGTACATTCTGTGAGGTCTGTTGCTGGACCTGATCTTGTCTAGGTGGATGCGGTCTCTCTTTAGTTTTACCTGTAGCTATGTTATGTTTCAGGACTGGACATTCATGTACGTAGTGACCTGGCTGCTTGCAATAATTGCATGTCCCTTTAACGGGACCTGCGGCGTGACCTGTCTGGTTCGTACCCTTTCTGTTTCCGTCGGTATGGACCGACTGGGCTACTAACATTTTCATTTTCGTGTCTTTCATACGTTTTTGTTCCTGATCTTGTTCTTCTCTAATTCTATTCTGATGGTATTGTAACATTTGTAACATCTGGGATGGCGTATTTGCTTGCCATGTACTCTCAACCTTGTATACACGATTTTTGACTGCTAACAGGGAATTCTCAACTAACTTTGATACAAAAAGATGCGGGTATGACTCGCTACTTGGTTTAAGACCACTATTAATAATAAAACATTTCTCGAATCTTGAATAAAAGTCGCTAGTATCTTCGTCGGGTTTCTGTTTACATGCTGAAATTGCATCCCAGTCTTCTTTTCTAGTTGTCAATAATCTTGGCAGAACCTGTACTATCAAACCTGGTAATGCTTTAGTTTTGTCCCCAAGGCCTACCCCCGGGACACGTTTGTTCTCTTCGTCTTCTATTTCTGCCCATACAATCTTTTTCTCTCCCACCTCCCATTCCTTTTCCTTCAGTTTCTCGTAGATGCCCGTGGGCAGCAGTACCTTTAACATTTTCATGATATCTTCATAGGTGTAATCCCCCATCAGTAACATGTCTTTAAGCTCTCTGTGAAAACCTGCAGGGTCTTTATCATGGCTCGGGACTAGTTTCTTCATTTCTAACAGTTCTAACTTAGTCAGTGGCGTGTGTACATATACACGTTTCAAGAGATGATCCTCACCCATAACTGGGTGCACTTCTCGTAAGGGGTTCTGACTTTCAATGCCACTCAGGCGTTGCATTTGATACATTTTCCTTTCTGGGGGCGGAGCGGGAACATATTCAGAGCTTATGAAAGCGTTATATCTATGTCGTTGTTCTAGAATTATTTGTATTAACTTGGTACTGAGACCTCTCCATCTATCCATGAGTAGTGCTTCTAATGTTTCATGTAAGGGACCTGGATCAGAATGTTGGTCTCTGTATTTCGTGAGGAGGTGCTGAATCATGTATACACCTGCTAATTTCTGCTCGTCTGGGGAGAGGTTCAGAAATGTCTGCGCTACTGTGTCATCATTATACATATCCGGGTTTTCAGCCCATAATATGGCTGACCGGGCTAGTTCTTGTTCATCCATCGAATTGAGTATGTGGTACCCCACTCGGTCTCGGAGTCTTTTATCAGTCTCCTGGAACTGATGTTCCGAAGAATTCGGGTTTGTTAAGGCAGAGAGAAAAACTCTCTTGCTTTCCGGACGGATACCTTTCCTAAGGTAAGTTCCCTTACCTACATACGCTATAGTATCTGTAGTCTTTTCTGGTTCTTCAAGTTCTTCTTTCTCCTCGGAGGAAGCCTTTTCTTTCTCTTTTTGGTGTATTTCTATCACTGCTTTTCTAATTTTCTTGTACATACTGGCTATACAAGTCCCCTTATCATGTTTTCCTTCAGATATATTTTGACCCCACTTGTTTAGTGCATCTAATTCACTCTGATCTGTCCCAGGCCTGTCTCGTTCTCTTATTAGGCAATTTATGAAAAAACGTAGTATCTGTGCTTGAACGTCAACTTTCTGACGCTCCATGGCCTCCTGAATACTGTCAGGGTCTTTCCCCGTCTGAACAAACTCATATATTCTATCTAGGCGCTCCTTCATTCCTGCATAGCACAGCAGGAAATCAGTAGCAGATCTTAACCGTAGTGATGCCATCATCATTATATTGTCTTTACCGGGTACTGGATCATATCTGCAAACTGAAAGGTTTTCCTTGAATATGTCAAGGCGGGGTGACTTGAACGTAAAAGGATTCCGCAAATCCCCGAGCTGTAACCTGCGTGTTAACGGCGGTGTTTGGAGACCCCCTGCCGCACCCCCTGAGGCGGAAGCTTGGGCATTATCTCTCGGCGGAGTCTGTATCTGAGCTTGAATTTGTCTTTTAGTAGGATCAGGTAGAAGTGGTTTCGGTAGATCAACTTTAGGTGCGGGAAGTGGTGGTGGAGCAGGAGCATTCTGTTGTGGTACTGGCGGAATATGATCTTGGGGCGGGTTACCCCCCCCGTCCCTGTCGTTAGGCAGGGCGCGGACAGGGAGGTTGGTGTAAGCGGGTGCTACATCCTCTAGATAGGAATTCAGGAATATGTCTTTAGTAGTCTTATGCATTACTTTAGTTGGAACTAATGGTGGCGGCAGATTTTTCGGTATTTCAGAAATGGCCTCAGGCGAACCCTCGGCCGCGAGATACATACCGTTTACGAGGTAATTTCGTGCGCGGTCTACTTGCTCTGATTTTACTCGGATGCCCTCGGTAACTAACTCGTTTTCTTGGGCCTTGTCTGATTCTTTAAGTCTGTTTTCTCCACGTAGTGCTTTTTCAGCACGCTTGTGTGATTCCTTACGCCAAAACTCTATGGCGTCTTTCTGAGATTGTCTGGCTTTCTTTTTCCATTGTGCTTCCTCTACCTTCATGATGCACTCGGCATCCCATGTTCCGGTAACAGGCCATCTGTGTCTTTCGTCTAGATGCTTAGTATAGTCAGCCCATAAATCTAGATATAATATGGCATCTATGCCATGCTTGTGGTACATAAAGTTTCCTGGAGTGTCCCTAAGGGGGATAGGAATTTCTTCCTCTAGTATCCCTTTCCTAGTTCCTATCTGCTTTAACTTGTTGAAAAACGGCATCTTGTTTACTTGGTACTGAAGGCTCAATCCTAACTACTTAATACTGGATACAGCTAGTTATACAAGAACACAATAATGCACATTAAAAACGGTCTCATTCATACCACAACATTTATCACATGAAAAGACATTTGAGACATATATGACTACCCTCTATACTGGATGTACTGCTAAACAGTACAGATACACTGGTGAAACAGTGCAGGAATTCAGAATACTAGATATACTGCTAAACAGTACAGATACACTGCCTAAAAACAGTGCAGACCGGACTTGTGTACCCAAACCCGTCTAGATACGTCCCAGCAATGGTACTCACCGGGAAGCACGGAAACAGAAGGCCTCGGAAAACTCGACTGGACTCGACTCGACACTTTGGAAAACTTCGGAAAACTTCGGAAAACTGGTGGGCCTCTTGACACCTCGGACCTTGCTTCTTTCGGCTAGGCTCTGGTCGGGATCCTCCGCACTCCTCACCGCCTCGTCTGGGTACTGATCGCAGTCTTCATCACCTCCGTGGGCCAGAGGGAGATGCAGGAAATCCTGCCGGTACGCGTAGTTTTCGTCTAACTGATGGCAGGGGACAGAGCTTGCAACGCACCAACCGGCGCGTGAGGTGGGGGAGGGGTCCCTATTCGGGCGCCAAAATGATGTAAATATATAATTTACCGTCTTAATTTCTATGCAGGTAAGTACTTAATCAATAATAACTCAAATCGGAAAGAAAAAACCAGAGTCCGTGGTGTTAGAGTTCTTAGGGGTTTTATTCCTCAAAAAGGAATGGTCAAGACCAGGATATCATGTTCTTCCCACCACAGGGGTGGAAGAAGGGATAGAGCGCTACATTTTATTGACAATACATAGCTTATATACTTAATTCATGTCATAGAAAGCACTGCAGTAGGCGTAACAGCTGAGAGAAGACAAGATAACAGTATCCACGTGTTACTAGTACGTAATCAGAAGGCGTGGGCTAGGCGTGAACTGGAGGTGTGTGCTAGGAACGTCACAGGTAGGTGTCACAAAGGGGGGTGGCACTAACAGAAATGTTGCAATGTCAGCAGAAATCGGAAGCTTGGATGCGCGCGCAGCTGCATGACGTGTGATTGACGTGAAACTAGAGGGTGCAGGGGACTTGACATTTACACTAACGGAAAGAGACAGAAGTCTGGCATGTCAGATCAACTCGTACTTCTATCATATCTGATATCTGATGTTTGGGAACCATATTATCTGGACGGAAAGGTCTCTGGGGCAGAAGCCATTCTATACTGACTGTGAGTGCGTGTATATGCGCCTGAGTGTCTGCATGAGAAGCGTGGGGCATGGGGCCTTCCATGGGAGCATGGTAACAGAGGCTATGAATTACTTGCACTGAGACAGGTCAGCCCTTTGGCTCTGTAGCTGAGGGGGATGTTTACTGAAGCTAGTAGGCAGGAATGTATTTTCGAGGAGCGGAACAGATAACTCGAAGGTTATAGTCAGTCTTGGCAGGCAGCAGGCTGAGCGGAGCGCGGTGGGCCGCGCTGGAAGTAAGTCAGAGTTCACGGGTACAGAGGCAGCCTGGGCTGAGGCTTTCAGAGTCAGAAGCCAGAAAAAAGGCTCGATGGCAGAAATTCAGGGCCTACTTTGCCAGAGCAGAAAAACATGTAAAGTACACTACAAAAAGACGGTGGCATAGCATACTTAGGAACGGACTAATTAACCCATTCAGGGTGGGTCTGAAAGAGGACATGTTGACGTTGGACGCAAATGTATTTGCGTCTTCATAGCTGGCGCAGGAGGGAAGTTACATGCACTTTAAGCTGGTACATGGAGACGGTGGGGTACGCGCTAGGGAACACAACCTGACCATAAAATTTATATTTCCTCAATATTATGCACATGATTTTGTTTTCCATTACACTCAAATGAGTCTATGCTGACATTTAATGTATGGCATTATAGTACCATAAACGTTAAATGAAATCATTTAATTTTTTTAAATTATGGAAAAGAGTTTATGCAATTTACGTTTTTCACCAATAATGCCCCAGTGGGCTTACTATTCCTGTTGACTCAACATGGACAAATGGTATTTTATTTTCAGTTTTTTTATGTCTAGCCATAGTGGGCATTTCACAGTTTAACTCTTAGTTATATCAACTTGATGTGTGTTTCTACAAGTCTGTGATAAAAAAATCACCTAATTTACAATTACAAAAGTCTCCTACTAAACCTTTCAAGGCACGAAATCAATGTTCAAACATGCTACAGATGTGTGTGTAAATCTTCTTCCACATTCAGACCACTTGGTTGTTTAGAATCTAATTCTATAATATAGAGAGATTCTAATCTCCTTAGTGTTTTCTATCTGTTCCCACCTCTAATATTCACTGCCACAGCATCTATCACAAAGTATGTTAATCCCCCAGCATCGTTATTATGGAACCTCTCGAAGTGGCGAGCAACAGTATATGTCTAATCGCCAATTATGGACCTTAGATGCTGCAGGACCCTTTTGAGAACTTCCAAAATTGTGCTTCCAACGTACTGCAAGCCACATGGGCATTGCAGCATGTAGATAGCATAACTTGTCTTACAGGTATATTTTCCTTTGATGGTGTTTATCTTATTAGTTAGGCCTGATTTATATTGATCCATGTTTACACTGTGTGCAAGCTTTACACTTTTCACATTTTATAAAACTTTGTTGTTTACTCAACCAAGTTGCTTTTGGCTACAGTTTTCTTAAGTTGTTGCCTGTTTGAAGGACCTAGCCCTGCAAAATGTGATCTGTGGTCTACATGAACAGCTTTGCATAGGAGTGGATCATTCTTGATAATATGCCAGTGCCTGTTCAAGATGATTTTCAATTTATCCAGCTGTTTGCTGAAGGTTGGAATGAACCTACACTGATCTTCTTTTTCCTTCATTATCTTTTTGTCTTTTCCAAACAGTATTTCCTCTCTCTTTCTTTTAGATGCCCTGTTCATAGCAGTATTAATCCATTCTTCTGGATAACCTCTGGTCTTAAACATTCTTTTTAGAAAACTGAGCTCTTTAGTAGTTTCTATTTCTTCACTGCAATTTTGTTTAGCGCAAAGACATTCTCCTTAGGGAATACTTCGTTTTAAATTGCTCGGAAGAAAACTCTTTGCATGCAACAGTGTATTCCCTGATGTTGGCTTCATGTATAATTTTGTTTCCACTTTTCCTCAAATGATATATACAGTGAGGTCAAGAAAGTTTGCACTGGTTTTACTAATGTCACTAGTGAAGATTTGATTAAGATCATGTATCTGTATTTTATTGATGAGGTTCTTTACCTCTTCTTCTGTGCCTTTCCATACCAGACTTACATTTCAATAAAACAACTCCAGTGCATTATGTGGCCCTCCCATTATTTTTGATACTGAGTTTGGAGCACCGGCTCCTCCCACCAGCCCACATGCAAATTAGCATAGCTGGGGGCGAAGCAGGTGCCCATCGCAGTTCCATATATCTGGTGGAACAGTTCGCAATTGAACAAGAAAAAGTTGCTTGTTAAAACTTTCTCAATCATTCTATTATTATTATTATGTTTCTTATATAGCGCCTGAATCGACCCCCGAAGGGGTATCTCCGCGCTTGCCTTGGGAACCCGTCCTGGCTTTTCCCTGTGAGATAGCCCCTACAGGGCATCCCCAAGGTGAAAGCCAGGCATCCCGCCGCGGGGGGCCGTTGTGGAGATTAAGCAAGCTTAATGCCCAGAGTTGCAGAGTGTGAACCCATGATTAGGTCAGGCACCGAAGCGAGAATTATCGAGTCCATGGACATTTGAGCTCAAGGCCCTGCCGCGTCGGGAATTGAACCTTGGTCCCGGGTCTGACCTCTGCTTCAGGGTCTGCCTGCTCTAACCAGTGAGCCACACTTCTCCACACACTTCTTCTAACAAATATTGCTGTATCTGCCCAAAATCCTATTGGTCTAGCTCCTAAAAAGTATCTGGCAGCTCTTAAGCCATCACTAAGCCTGATGCTAGTATACAGTATTGATACATCAATAGTGACCAATAAGTAGTGTTCTTCCCAGAGTAGATCATAGATCCTCCTGAGGAAGTCCCCTGTATCCTGGATGTAAGAGGGCAAGGTTTTTACCTTAGGATTAAAGAATGAATCAACATATTTAGATGTGTGTTCTAGGGCACTTCTATTGATGAAATTATAGGGCACCCTGGCGGATTCACTACATCTTTATGAATCTTCAGAATCAGGTAAAACACTGGTGTGACTGGCTGTTCAAATTTCGTAAATACAAATTCATCATGGCTTAGCAATCTTTGCTCATACCATTGTTTAATTTCAATAATAACGTTTTCATGATTTAAAACCTTAAAATTGTAATTGATTTTTATATATCAATTTCTGTTGTTTAATTGCTTATATGCTTCAGTTAAATATTTCTGTTGATCCCAAAGGACAACATTGCCCCCCTTATCGGCATTTCGTACAAAGCAGTTGTCGCTATCTGACAGTTTCTTAATTAAAGTCTGATAGGCTCTTTTGTTTTGCAAGATTAGATCTATTCTTCCTCATTTTACTTTTACTAGTCTCAGTGCTCAGATTTTTCAATTGATTAGTGACCAAATCATTGAATACACCAGACACATCCCTTGTTATCATAGGTACAAAGCAAGAGTTGGGTATGAAATTTGTTGGTGCTTCTTCAAAGATATTTAAACGTTCCTCCCGAGCCACTGTTTCAGCATTATTTCCACTTCTTTCTGTGGAGTTATCTGCATCCATTTCTCTCAGTTCCAATAATAAATTAATAACATCAACTGCCGGTCCACTCTCCCCAACTATGGGCACATTTATTACTTTCAATGATCTTGGCATTGGATTTGAAAGGAACAGTTTTTTCAATGTTAGCATCCTGCTAAATTTAAAGAAATCTATTCTCAATTGAACATAGTCCAAATCAATTTCTGGGCAGAGTGACAGTCCCAGCTGCAAGGTTTCTTTTTCTTGATCCGTGCGTGTGACACTTGTTAAATTTATTATAGAGGCTTCATTGTCAACCTCTATTTCTTGTTCCCTTCCTTCTTCTCTTGCACACCTTCAACAGGCTGCCCCCTTCCGCCTCTATGTCCTCTGCCTTTTCCTTTTTGCGGTTTCGGGATCTGTATTTCTGGCCTTGGTCTCAAACTGAACCTCCGTTCTTTGTGTAAAAAAATGAATTCCTGAATGACGGATTGTATTTGCCTTTGTGCACTTAGATCTTCCTCCAGATCCATATAAACCTCCGAACTTTGAATGCTACTTTGTTCTGAGTGGATTTCTTGTGTAGGTCTACTGGCTTTTGTCATTTTTTGCCTTTTTATTGTTTTGAATTTCTTGGCAAATGTAAAGATCTGACCCATGTCATAATCTTCTTTATATCCTATAAACTTCTGGTCTTTCTTCTCTTTTATCGAGCCTTCCAATTTCTTTATTCTCTCTTTCATTTCATTTTTGAATTGCATGATTGCATCTTGTTCTGCCTACTTGCTTAATATTTCAGAGAGGGCCTCTATTTCCACCAGGTTTTTCTGTCTGTCAATATACGCATATTTTATGAGGATGCCTAACATTCTGCTTGAGGCATAATTGTTGTTCATTGCCCACGCTCGTTTTTTTAAGTGAAAAAAAAGGAGGATGCGCCATTGAAAAAGAAAAAATACATTTCAAAAAGCTGGCATCACGGTTATACCACGCCCCCTCCCTGAGCCCTCAGGGTGTGCGTTTGCACCGTGGTGCAGGGAGGGGGTGTGGCCTGATTTGACAAGTGTGCAAATGCTCCCTATGATGTGCTTTAAGTTAGGGAATTAAGTCACCTTGAATCCTGAGGGTCCCTGGGGGCCAACTAACACACCAGGTATGTCCAATAGGTGCCACAGAGTTGCATAGCACAGACGTGTTAAAAGGAGCGCAGTCTTGGACCACCTCTCTGCAACGCAGCTCTGTGGCACTTACAGGAGGTACCTGGTAGGCTAGTTGGCCCCAGGGACCCTCAGGATTCAAGGGAAATTAATCCCCCAACTTAAAATCCACCAGGGCGCTTGTTTGCACAGTGATGACTGGAGGGGGCGGGCCTGAGGTGACATGTGTGTACTTATTAGATCACTCTGTCAAAACCCAAGCACTTATACATTCACCATGGACTCTCCTTGCAGCACTCTACCACCCAGTCACCCATGCACTCATGCAATGAACCATGCACTAACTCATGCACTGCTACCATATACTGAGCAGTACCCATGCAGTCCAGCCATCAGCCTGTCACTACTCATGAACTCCTCCAATCACATAGCCAGCACCATGTACTTATCCAATCACTCCACCAAGACCCACGCACTAATAAATTCACCATGCACTCTCCTTGCATTACTCTAATCTTCCAGTCAGTACCCATGTACTCATGGAATGACCCAGGAACTAACACATGCACTGCTACAATCCCCTGTGCACTACCCATACAGATCTCTAACCACCTACACAGTACTGATTCACTCCTCCAATTATCCAGGTTATACCCATGCACTCCAGAAATCCCTGTGTCACTACCCATGCACTCCTCAAATCAACCATCCAGCATCATGTACTTATCAAATCACTCCACCAAAACCCAAGCCCTTACACATTCACCATGCACTGTTCTTGCAGCATTCTAATCATCAAGTCACTACCCATGTGCTCATACAATGACTCAGGCATTAACACATGCAATGCTACAATCACCTAAGCACTACTGATGCAGTCCAGCCATCTACTCGTCACTAGCCATACACTCCTCAAATCACCCAGCGAGCACAATGTACTTATCCAATCACTCCACCAAAACCTAAGCCCTTATAAATCCACTGTGCACTCTTCTTGTAGTACTCTAATCATCCACTCAGTATCCATGTTTTCAAGCATTGACCCCAGCACTAACTCATGGCAAATACAGAGGCGGTCATGCTAATCACAGGGGTGCCCCAAAGCATAGTGTTCCCTAGAGCATGTAGGTGTTTTCACTGTATTCTAAGTGTCTTTTAGCATTGCATTGGCTCCAGTCCTGGTTGGTCAGTCAGTTTCCACCAGTACCCGTCTGTAAAAAGTTGGGGGCACAGGAGGACTTTCTGCTCCTCTGTTGGTTCTTTCTGCACATCTCTCGCTTCTTCCTGCACTTGCCTTCGTCTTTCCGGACTTCTGTAGCCTCTTTCTGTATTCGACTTGCTTCTTTCTGCACTTTTCTTCCTCTTTCTTCACATGTCCTACCTTTTAAGGCATAGTTAGAAATTAGCATTTAAAAAACCATTGAAATTTACTGAAAAAATCATAGGTTTCAGGCACGTTATAGTTAGAAATTAGCATTTCGAAAAAAACATTGAAATTCACTGGAAAAAACAGGTTTCTTGCACGTAATAGTTCGAAATTAGCATTTAAAAAACCTTACAAATTCACTGAAAAAACCATAGGTTTCAGGGACGTTATAGTTAGTTGCACATTTCACTCGTACAAAACCATATAAATTCCCCTGTTATAGTTAGCTAACTATAATGCCCTCTCATAGAAAACAACAGTGTCACAGGGGTAGGTACCCCGGGACACTGCAGGAGCCAGCTCTGAGTGGTGGCGGTTCCCAGGGCCCTCGAGGGCTCCCGGAGGGGGGCCACACAGCCCCTCTCCTACAATACGGAAAGCGCTGGGGGGGTTGGGCCTGTGGGCTTGGGAGGTCGTTGAGGCCCCCTACCTCTAATTTTGCCGGGGGGGCCTTAGAGCTCCCCCAACCCTTTATTTTATCGCCCCAGGGGTGTCTCTCACTCCTGCATAGCAAACAGCAATGTTGAAAAACAAAGGATGTTGATGTCCATTTTTGTCGTTTTTGGTGTAGTTTGCTGCCGTTAAAGCGGCAACAATTTTAACGCTGTCTTTGTAAATATTAATAAACACCACTGGGTATGGGCTCCCAAGCAGCAAGGCCAAGCCACTGCCTTATGTACTATATAATAGAAAAATGCCAATGCTGCCTATCTCAATTCACTGTCTATTGTTCATCTCACCTTTGACTGAAACATAACATAAAGTGAGGGGACATTAGTTTCTTGAATCAATCCTAAGTTTTATTTTATTTTACTGCATTTGAACTACTTTGATCATTTTTTATCAGATTTTTACATTTCAAAAGAACTTATGACATATAATATAGGAAATAACATTCTGTACAATAAAACATTCCCCTCCAAACAATCACACTCACTATCACTACAAATGTCAGTCAAGCACTCTCAGACATACTTTCAATCATACCATTCCTGTTTACATTTATTGATCCAATAATTTTTCACAAAACAAACTTTTTTTATATATAGATATAGATTATAATGTAAACATGACTCTATAATCTACAAAATTCCATTCATTAGTTGATGTTTTTATGGCTTTGATAAACACAAGGTCTACGCATTCCGAACTCTTCTTATTGTGGAGTACTCATCGGGACCACTCACTCCAGATATTGAAACAAATAAAACACAGCATTGGCGTTTTTCTATTTATATAGTATATAAGTCTTTGTAAATATGCCCTTAAGTTTTGTAATGTCAACAATCCTGTCTCCCATTTAAATAGGCACAAAGTATTTATTGAAGTGCATTGTGAATCGTGAAGCAACACTGTTTTAATTGTGATCGATAAAGAATTGAAAGAGTTGTGTATTTCTTTTGCTCATAATGTGCATAGGGGGAGATTTACAAGTTCATTGCGTTGCTATTGCATCGATTTTAAGATGGAAAAAGTGACGCAAAAGTGGCGCAAGGGGCTTGTAAATCTGCTACAGAGTGTTCTGTCTTACTTTGCTTTCCTTTCTTTCATGTAAAGGATCCTCTGTAAATATAACGGTTTCTGTACAGTCAGTACCTTGCAACCCTACCTTGAAACTGCTTACTGCTGTTACCATAGTAACAGTTCATGGAACACTTAAGTGAGCACAGAGGTTTGAAGTTCATCACACACTGTTACTAATCGAAACAGTTACTGTGCTGGAGTTTTAAAAGTTTTCCATAGGAACTGTTAGTCTTAGCTATAGACTCTGTTAAAGAGCTGGTAAAGAATTAGCCTCAGTATTATACTTCTACTTATACATATCATTTCTATTCTAAATGTTTTCTAACTATATGATTATCACACTAAATAATAGTGAAATGTTGCTAGAAAAAGAAGACGTATATACTTTTTTAGCCAATAAATAACTAGAAACGTAACTTTAATAAAACAATATAATAAACAAAATGTGGTATGGACTCCAATAGTAGTAGGGTAGGTAACCTGCAAAACAAAAATTAACATAAGTGTTTAATATTAGATTGATGTGACTGAAGGAGGTCAAAGATTACAAGTTAATGTTATACTTAGCAATATTTGTTAATTGACATGTCTGCAGTGTGCCTGATACATTCCACCTCTCTTATAGCCTTGCATTCAAAGGGTGTCTGTAGGGGAGTGCCTACTGCATCAGATTTACAGTATGGACCAACAGGTCCTTAAAATGATTCAGAGATGAGCTAGAATTAGGGGAGAGAGCAAGTCATTATGCAGGACAATATTCTTTGGGGTTTATTTACATGTCCCTTGCACCACTTTTGTGTTACTTTTTCCATGTTAAAAGTGACGCAAAAGTGGTGCAAGGGGCTTATAAATAAGCCCCTTTATTTCTAACACATTTAATGGTAGGTATTTTGTATCTAGGCCACTCTGCTTACCTTCTGTAAACACTGTGGCAAACAGAGTTCACAACTTGAACTCAGCTTTGGTTGTACACTGCAGACTGTATTACAATAAGCCTTGTTTTTTTTATCAGCAGAGTGGACAGCAGCATCCATAACTTTAAAAGAGAACGAGAAATGATAGGAGAGAGAGTGAAAGAAAGAAAGAGAGAAAAAACGACATTAAAACTGTGAGAGAGAGTAAGGTATAGATGGAGCAGTTAATACTGGAGAAAATCATTTTGCCTACATTGTGTGTCCAAGCACGTACCGGTTCATAGTGCACCCTCTAGTTTAGTGATCTGAAAGATAGTATAGAGTTAGTAATAGCAGAGTATATACAACTGTACATGTATAATTTCACTTTATGTCTTTGTAAAGGCAGGATACTGTATTTCATCAACTTCCACTGTAAGGAGGTGTCTGTGCGCTGTTTTTCTTCCAAAATACTATATCCCATGCACTCCCTCTGCATAGCTGTGAGTTCTCAATACTGCATACCCAGACTGTTGCACCCCATTGACTCCCAGAGTCCGGAGGTGAGTGCTTTTTCTGGAGCACTCAGAGGCAGATTTACAAGCTCCTTGTACCACTTTTTCCCATGTTAAATGTGACACAAAAGTTGTGCAAGGGGCTTGTAAAGCTGCCCCTCAGACTGTTGTAACCTTTCTATTCCCACTGCTTGGAGGTAATTGTACATTCCTACGCAGTGAAGCTGCTGCACACTACCCACTCTCTCCGTCCACAGATGACTTGTCATTGTTTTGGAAACAAGCTTCTTTGCTCACCTAGTGTCATTGGCATGATTCAAAGAGGGTGCACCACTTGTTGAAGCAGCCTTCTTAGATGTTGTTACGATGGCCAAGCATCATCCCAGAATTCACGAACGTTAAACTTTGGAGGTGTTTGGGGGAACGCCAATTTGTGAAACACAACCTGTAAGATAAAAAGGAAGTTAACATTGTGAGTTATTTTTTATCAAAGGAGAGAGGAAGTGAGAGACTGCCTTAAAAGAATATTTGCAGCTCACCTTTCTGTCACCGGTGTGTTTTTCACCACGTGCCAGGACATAATGTACCCTGAATCTCTACATCTAAAAGATAGTAAAAGAAAGATGCTATGATTGGTGGAGAAGTGTGGCTCACTGTTTAGAGCAGGCAAACCCTGAAGCAGAGGTCAGACCCGGGACCAGGGTTCAATTCCCGACGCGGCAGGGTCTTGAGCTCAAATGTCCATGGACTCGATAATTCTCGCTTCGGTGCCTGACCTAATCATGGGTTCACACTCTGCAACTCTGGGCATTAAGCTTGCTTAATCTCCACAACGGCCCCCCGCGGTGGGATGCCTGGCTTTCACCTTGGGGATGCCCTGTAGGGGCTATCTCACAGGGAAAAGCCAGGACGGGTTCCCAAGGCAAGCGCGGAGATACCCCTTCGGGGGTCGATTCAGGCGCTATATAAGAAACATAATAATATAATAATAATTGGTAATTGTTACTATCTTAATGTGGAGTAGAATTGCATTGCCCTTTCACACACCTTCCCTCACACATTTTAAAAATACTATTTGTACAGTTCCAACTTGTTTAATAGGCTTCAATCTTTTAATAAATACTGAAGTAGTAATTTTTTTATCCGGTTGTGAAAGCAAGTGGTGCGAAGTGATACATGTGGCTTCGATCATCACGAGCGTCGTACATTTGACCGATTATAAAAACTTTCCTGCTATTGGAAAAAAATATATAAATGCAATAAGATACGGTATTAAGGACTGCGTATGCCTAAATCGCTGCGCCGCCTTTTTGTTTCCAGTCTGCTGCTCCCCATCGACTCCCTCCGATGCGCACCCAGGCCTCATTATCACCTTTTTGTGAACAGGACACCTTCTACATCATGCAGTACTGCTCTTCCACCAAGAAGTCTGACATATGGTGCTGAGCCTTGATATTGTTATGGGAAAGGACATACTCCTGCACCTATCTTCATCGCAGGTTCCTCACCCGCTCAGTCCTTGCGGAACTAATAACTCAGTGATCAAAGAGGACATGCACGTAGTGGTGGGCCCCCTACTCGCTGGTTTGGGCCTACATGAGGCATCCAAACCACTAGGATGGGCCATCACAGCGCTTCCGATGGGAGAAACTGTAAAATGGCATAGAGCACGTGCGCCCCCCTTTTTTTTATTGGTAGGGTCACGTGTGTAGTGACGCATGTGCCTGATGGGTGTGGTGTGGGTGTATAGCAGGCATGAGGAAGTGTGTGTGTGCCGTTCTGACAACTAGACCTGGAACTAAGAAATCAGTACAATGGAAATCTGGGCAATGTTGTGTGTTTTTTTTTCCTGGAAGCGTAAGCGGAGTGGGCTGGCCTGATGTATGCCAGTACTGCGCGAGGCTCTGAACCATGATTCCGTAGCAATGAGCGAGGTTCCGTCATGAGCTATATGAGTGATTCGGGTATTCGTCTTGTAGTGCTGATGTCACCCGGGTCTTAAACGCAAATGTGTTATTATATCTATAATGTTCCACAACATGTCCAAAATGGATGGTACGGGGTATCACTGACTCTATATTCATTCATAGTTGCATACATAAACATTAGTGGACCTGACGCATTTCAGTGGAGTGTTGTAGCTATAGTAATACACGGCTGTGAAAGGTTTAAGTTGCAGTTTTGGCACATGAAATGCAGATAATATATATACGTATGTTGTCATTCAGATATATTGTTGAACTTGGTGCTGAAAACCAGTGTTCCAGGCTCAGAGTCCTGCTATTGTAGAGTAATGATGTAATCCACGCGTGCCTGAAAATGTACTGTAAATACGATGCTCATGTAAATTGCTGATATAGTTTGGGTTGATTTTGCGCTATATAAATATGCTAAAAAAAAATGTTAAAGGAGGATTAGCCCACATTTTCTGTCATAATTAAGATGGTTGTATATGTTATTTATATCACAATATAATATGGTAGGGCGTAGGAGCAGCATTTTACAATCATAATAAATACACAGACACAAATAGATAGTTGAAGTGTGTACGGGCACGTGTGCTCGACTCCAATTTATTACATTGCTGTTGATAACAAGTAGAATAGTAATCATGATATCATACATAGACATTCAATTGTAAATGGTTTATGATTTCTGCAGTACAAAGGTAGGAGCACTACATGTGAAATAATACACAGAAGATTCTATTGTAAAGGGTTCATGATTTGTGGTGCACTAAGGTAGGGTCCGTTTTGTGTGGAACATGCGATGATGTGTGGTTCAGACAGACAGACTGCTAAGAATGTCTTTTAGCTACTGAATTTTACCTTAATAAGGCCATGTGGCAATTATTTATGGTGCACTGAGTTAGTGGTACGTCTGGTAGTCAGCATGTTGCCTACTGGACAGCATATTTTGTAATCACAATTGAAAATAAAAGATGAAACGTGTATGTTTCAGGGACATTATAGTTCAAGTTGTGACCTGTGCTGTCCGCAGTGTAGACTGCCATTGAGTGTGCCTTTGCACTTGCAGCGTGAATTTTGTTTTTCAGCAAATCCTAGAACTGATATAAAAGATGTTTTTGAAGGAAGGCTACTAAAGGGATATTGTTTAGGGCTTAAAAGACTTTTTTTTAGTTTGGTACTGCACTCTGCAAATAATGAGTGAAGAGTCAGTTGAATTCTATCCGAATATGGCCACGTGGTGATGATTTATGGTGCACTGAGTTAGTAGTACCTTTGGGACTGTGCGCGTACGTAACCTGCGATGACGCGTGGTCTGGACAGGTTGCACTGTGGGTATTGTTTTTTGACGACTGAATTTTCACTTAATAAATCCTTGGGCGATCATTTATGGTGTAATGAGTTAGTGGTACATCTGGTGTTTAGCGTGTGCTCACCCATGTGAGCCCTACTGTTCGCAGTATAAACAGGAGGCAGTCGTCAGGCAGGGCCCACAGCCATGTGGCATTGACTTGAGATGTATAGAGTTAATAGTAGGTGTGGCTCTGAACATCTACGCAGCCAGCGATGATGCGTGGTGTGGGTCAGCCGAACTGGGAGCAACGTTTTTTGCCTAAAGAATTCTGTCTTAATAATGCCATGGGGAGCTGACTTGTGATGCAGTGATGCGTGGTCTGAACGGGTTGCACTCAAAGCATTGAATGTTGCATACTGGATTGCATGTACTTTGAGGGGAAAAAATAAAATACCATTGATGGTTATGAATTGTTCTGCAAACTAGGTCTACTGATTGCTCCCTATAACAAATTAAACGATTGCACTTCACGCAGTGCATTATAACTTTCTCAAAATGGGGACGTATGTCTGGTGGCGATGTTGCAGATTGGGAGCATTTGGTTTCCTTAACCGAATATAGTCTCTTGCACAATTTGCATTGGTACTAATTTTGAAATGTGAGCCCTACTGTTCGCAGAATAGACAGGAGGCAGTCGTCAGGAAGGGCCCTCAGCCATGTGGCATTGACTTGAGCTGTATAGAGTTAATGGTAGGTGTGGCTCTGAGCGTCTACGCAGCCAGCGATGATGCGTGGTGTGGGTCAGTCGAACTGGGAGCAAAGTTTTTTGCCTAAAGAATTCTGTCTTAATAAGGCCATGGGGAGCTGACTTGTGATGCAGTGAGTTAGTGATACCTGGAGAACTCAGCGTGTGTGCACCCTACGATGATTCGTGGTTCGGGCAGGTCGCACTGGTACAATGTCTCTTGCCTACTGGAATGCGTCATGTGGAATCGCCATTCCAACTGAATCGTGAGCCCTCACAATGTATATCGAAAGCCGTAGTCATCACAAACATCAAGAAATTCTTTTTGTCCTATCCTTCAACAAAATCTGAGGACATAAAGTACAATTATCTCTACCTTAAATAAATCAAGGCGAAATTTCATGCTGTCCGTAGTATTTATTCAAAGCTGAATTAAAGTTGTGAACCCTGCTGTCCACACTGTAGATCGAAGGCAGTACGGAGCACAGATATGGATGAATGATTTTTGTCTCTTATTTTAACAAAAGCTGAACACATACAGTACAATTGTCTCTGCAATAAATAAATCAAGGGTGAATTCCCTACTGTACGTAGTGTAGATGCAAAGTTGAATTCAAGTTGTGAACCCTGCTGTCGGCAGTGTACATTGAAGGCAGTACTCGACACAAACATCGATGAATGCTTTTTTGTCACAGTTAACAAACTGAGGACACAGTAAAATTGTCTCTGCCTTAAATAAATCAAGAATGAATTTAATGTTGTATGTAGTGCTGATACGCCACAGGTATCAAGTGGCAAACTCTGTTGATGGCTGTGTACATTTGAAATCAGTGCTCAGTACAGATATTGAGAAATTTTTTTTTGTCGCATCTTTTAACAAAATTGTCTCTGGCTTACATAAATGAAGGCTACCTTGAATGCTGTCCGTAGTGTAGATGGAAAGCTGAATTGAAGTTGTGAACCCTGTTGTCTGCAGTGTAGATCGAAGGCAGCATTTGACACAGACATGGAGGAATGCTTTTTGTCACTTATTTAAACAAAATCTTAAGACATATAGTAGAATTGTCTCTGCATTAAATACATTAAGGCTGAATTTCCTAGTGTTGATACTTTAACAAAATTTGAGGACATAGTACAATGGTCTTTCCTTTAAATAAATCGAGACTGAATTCAATGTTGTCTGGCTACTGGTATCAAGTTGTAAACTCTACTGACCGCGCTGTAGATTGAAGGCAGGAGTCACCACAGATGCTGACAAAGATTTTTTATCACTTATTTTAACAAAGTCTGAGGACATAGAGTAGAATTGTCTCTGCCTTACATAAATGAAGGATAACTTCAATGCTGTGCGTAATGTAGATCCAAAGCTGAATTCAAGTTGTGAACCCTGCTGTCAGCAGTGTAGATCGAAGGCAGTAGTCGCTGCAGACAAAGGTCTGCAGTGCTGTTGTACTGAGTTCGCAATCGGCCTGTATCATGGCGGCAGCCACGTGGCAGCGTGAGGACCTTCGCTGTGGCAGAGGCTTTTATCTTTGCAGAAGTGAACCACGCCCAAGACGTAGGGTAATTATCTATACTCTTACGCTGGAGTTGCATACGTTGGATCAGCCCACTCCATTTCTGCTTAAAGGGGGGGAGACAACACAGCAACATGACCGCGATATTTGCCAGAGTCTGAGATAATATGGTGGCATCCACAATGCAGTACACATGTATCAATGGTATATCTACAAATGGAAAAGTTGTTAGTTTCTATAGTGAGTTGTGTATAGCATTTCACTGGTAGTCTAGGCATTGTGTAAATTATTGTTGACGTGCAAGTTTGTCCCTTATACATAGTTGGTTACCACATCTCTGAACATAGAGTTTATGTTTATGTTTATTAAAACTTTTATAGCGCGCTCTGTTACCACGGGGTATCCTGGCGCGGTGAGTGGATTGAGAACAAAAGTGCAGGAGCAAGACCTGGATGAACTATACGAGAGGGACATTGAACAAATGGGTCTTGAGATCCTTCTTAAACACAGTAATGGTTGGCGAGGCTCTGAGGGAAAAGGGGAGAGCATTCCAGGCAGAAGCTGCTTTAACTGAAATGGATTGACCTCCCAAACAGGCATATTTGAATTTAGGGGTGGCTAGTAAACATAGATTGGCCGATCGTAGGGCACGGTTGGGAGTGTAGAATGAAAACCGTTTCTGCAGATATGTTGGTCCCTGGCCGTGAACTGCTCTGAATGCCAACACAAGAATTTTAAACAGAATTCGATGTGGTACTGGTAGCCAGTGCAAACTACGTAGGTGGCTACGCACACTCGACCTCCTAGGGAGAGAGAAAAGCAAACGTACTGCAGCGTTTTGTATCACCTGTAGGCGATGAACCATGTACGCAGGTAGACCACTAAATAAGGCATTGGCGTAATCGAGCCGAGATAAGATCAGAGCTCGAAGAACAGACTCCTTGGCTGCCCTAGGCAGAAGAGGAAAAAATTTCCTCAGGGCTCGCAAGGTACCAAAGCAAATGCCAAATAGAGTTAGTGTGCTGTTGATGGAATACATTATCTTGGAAAGGTCAGTTGTCCTGTTTTGCGCTGCCTCTGAGGTAGTAGAGGGAAAGGGGTGAGGAGGGGTGGTTGTAGTGGTGGTGACACTGGGTATTGTGATTTTGTTTGGTGTTGGAAGTGTATAATTCGTACCTCTATCACTTATTGCTCTTTAAATATGGGTATGAGTTGGATGTAATTCCTGCAGTAGATAGTCGACGTCCTTACACTAGTTAAATGTTGTAGTTAATTTGTTAGTGGTAAGTGAAACTATTACTTGTTTTTTTAGGTAGCATTGCATATTTGGTTTCTTGTTGAAAATATGGGGAAGTGTTCAACATTATAATTAGGAATTGTCATTCAAAAAACCTTTGCAATTTAATGAGAAAAAACATAGGTTTCAGGCAGGGTATAGTTATGAATTATCATTTAAAAAACCTTTGAAATTCACTGAAAAAACCTTAGGTTTCAAGCAGGTTATAGTTAGGAATTATCAATTAAAAAACCTTAGAAATTCACTGAAAAAACTATAGGTTTCAGGGGTGTTATAGTTAGCTGGAGAAGTGTGGCTCACTGGTTAGAGGCGGCAGACCTGGAAGCAGAGGTCAGCCCGGGACCAGGGTTCAATTCCCGGCTCGGAGGGGTCTTGAGTCCTAAAAATGTCCATGGACTTGACAATTCTCGCTTCGGTGCCTTCTCGATTTACGGGTTCACACTCTGCGACTCTGGGCAATAGCTTGCTTAATCTCCACAACGGCCCCTCGTGGCAGGATGCCAGGCTTTCATCTTGCGGATACCCTGCTGGGGTTATCTCACAGGGGAATACCAGGACGGGTTCCCTAAGCAAGCGCTTGGAAACCGCTTGGTGATGTGCGCTATGTAAATTCCTGTACATTTCACTAATGCAAAACCATTGAAATTCCTCTGTTATAGTTAGTTCTGCTAACAATAACTTGCGCGCTCACAATGCACTCCTGATGATATCACATATTACAACATTCATGACATGCTCAGTGATATCACTGATGACATTACTGATGACATCACTGATGACATCATCCACGTGACAATCTGATACATCTCGTCATACACTAATATAACCTTTTATCACTCACTGTAAAATACAGAGTACCATATTTGAAACCATTAACACACCAATACCAGTTATTACATACCCACTCACCGATTCCTAAGTTTACACACACAACTATCCTTTCAAATACAGAATCAATTATTCATGCAGTCACTAATTAATAGAACACTATGAAATGCACTTAGACAAATATATAGACATTGACACATCAGCAGTCATCTTATTGGATTATGCAGTAATTCTACTCTCTCATGAAAAAAATTAATCTACTTACATTTACTCACTTACACAATTCTACACACAACACCTCATTTATTCAAACACATAGTAATTCATAGTTAATATGTTAAAAAATTATACACTCATTCATATAGTTACTCTCAAAATAACTGACTCTTACATATACTTATTTATATACACCAAGTCTCACATACAATGCTGTTTATTTTTTTACTTTGTTGAAGATGTACAATTAAAACATATATTTGGTCACCAACACACAAATAAATACACTCAGTCACCCAAACAACTGTTTCCATATGCACTCCTAAACCTAGTCAATCAACCATTCACACATTTATACATAGAGTTACACACAACCCATCCAACCACATACACAAACTCAGTGTCCCATACAAATACTCACCTAACTAATCAATTACTAATAAACACAATCATGTAGTTAGTGACCAACTGATGCAGCATGTTATACAACAACAGATACAGTGATGTACACATTCACATTGTTTAGTTACTAATCCATGTATTACGTGAGACACTTTTAATTACTCAATTAAACAGACAGTCAGACAGCTAGTAAATCTTCCAACCAGACAGTTATATATCTACTCAATCTTCAATACAGATTTATATATATATATAATACATATTTAAATTTCAAACTAAACCACATTCACTGGATGATGTCATCAGTGTTGTCATCAATGATGTCATTTGAGATGTCATCAGTGATGTCATCAGTGATGTCACTGACCATGTAATGAACGATGTAATATGTGACATCATCAGCAGTGCATTGCGGGGGCGCGAGGTATAGTTAGCAGAACTAACTATAACGGGGAAATTTAAATGGTTAAATGGAAATTTCAATGGCAGGAATGAGTGCAGCGCCCAGATGCAAACAAAGTTTCTTTTGAGCCTGAATGCCGACGCGTTTCTGGAGATGTTTCTCCCTTCCTCATGGCAGACTCGGGAGGCTAAATCCAGCTGCCTCACAGTGTCGTTTAAATGTTAGTTCAAAGTCCCACCCTCTGGGCGTGCTTCTAAGTAGCATTATGGTCGTTGTAGTGTGAGGTAAGTATTATCCCATAGTGGGGCAGGCAGCTGTCTTTTTACCTTCCACAATCACTTCCCTTCGGGTTGCTGTCACCCCATGACGCCACACGCATTGCTTTTCTTGTGCCAAGAAGACAGGCAACGTTGTTCCTCTCAGGTATTCTCAGAAGTAAAACACCCGGACCTGTAATGTCAACAGGGGGGCTGCTTCGTGACCGGAGCGGGCCACTTAATATTCAAACACGAGAGTTGCTCTCTAAATGAAGCGCCCACATGACGTTGTTTTCTCTTCGCCTTTTAATATCTTCAATGGCAGGAATGAGTGCAGCGCCCAGATGCAAACAAAGTTTCTTTTGAGCCTGAATGCCGACGCGTTTCTGGAGATGTTTCTCCCTTCCCCATGGCAGACTCGGGAGGCTAAATCCAGCTGTCTCACATTGTCGTTTAAATTTTAGTTCAAAGTCCCGCCCTCTGGGCGTGCTTCTAAGTAGCATTACGGTTGTTGTAGTGTGAGGTAAGTATTATCCCATAGTGGGGCAGGCAGCTGTCTTTTTACCTTCCAAAATCACTTCCCTTCGGGTTGCTGTCACCCCATGACGCCACACGCATTGCTTTTCTTGCGCCAAGAAGACAGGCAACGTTGTTCCTCTCAGGTATTCTCAGAAGTAAAACACCCGGACCTGTACCGTCAACAGGGGGGCTGCTTCGTGACCGGAGCGGGCCACTTAATATTCAAACACGAGAGTTGCTCTCTAAATGAAGCGCCCACACAACGTTGTTTTCTCATCGCCTTTTAATATCTTCAATGGCAGGAATGAGTGCACCGCCCAGATGCAAACAAAGTTTCTTTTGAGCCTGAATGCCGACGCGTTTCTGGAGATGTCTCTCCCTTCCTCATGGCAGACTCGGGAGGCTAAATCCAGCTGCCTCACATTGTCGTTTAAATGTTAGTTCAAAGTCCCGCCCTCTGGGCGTGCTTCTAAGTAGCATTATGGTCGTTGTAGTGTGAGGTAAGTATTATCCCATAGTGGGGCAGGCAGCTGTCTTTTTACCTTCCACATTCACTTCCCTTTGGGTTGCTGTCACCCCAGCAATGTGGAGTCTAAATGAGGATCCATTAATAAGAAAGAGGAATGGAAGATGACTGAGAGTGAGTGAAGGGGAGTCACAGAGTGAAGGGATGAAAGGAATGAGGTTAATATAGAACGATAGAGGAAAACGGAGTGAGAAAGTAAGTACACAGAAAGACAAAGGGAAGGACTGAGTGAACTGCAGTACAATGAGTGAAGAAAGGAAAAAGAGTAAAGGAGCAAAAGAAGGAAAGATAGGGGAAGAGAACTAAAGCAGTGGCACTGGGAGAATGTGAGAAAGCTGAAAAGTGGTGCAAGGGAGAGAGGAAATGCAGACAGTTGAAATTGGATGGAGGAGTTGTGAAAGAAGTGGAGTAAAGGAACAGCGATGAAACAAAGTGAAAGAAAGACAGTGTAAGTGAGTAAAGAGAGCTAAATAAGGGTGGAAAAAGGAAAATGAGTGTGAGACAATGGGAATACAATATAAATTACACAATGCAAACTATAGAATGACTTATACAATATGTTACATGGTTTATTTTTGCTGTTCTCAGAATATATTGACTTTCACTTAAATTAGTGAGTTCAAACTCTTCATCATATAACAGCGGGAAAAAAACCACAATCTAAAAGATTGTGTTTAAAAAAAACATAAAAACTTACAAATCATATATTTACACTAATCTTTGATTCACTTACTTTTCCTTGAGGCCAAATAGTAGATAGTGAAGATCCTTTTGGTGGAAAAAAGTCTGCTGTTCTCAATAACTTCCATTTCATCGACTTCCTATGAAAAAAGATCTAAGAACATCATACCTTACACTTTCCTTACGGCCAAATAGTGTCAGATATATGAGTATTTTTTTAAATTTCTCTAATTAAACTCTGAAATTACTGTTTACCCAAAGTTTTCAAAGAAAAGCTCATATAACATTTTCACAATCTTTAGATATTCATATTCCCTTTTTTGATCACTCATGTTCAACATTTCCTATAAAACTGATATCACTTACTATGAGATCCACTTACAGTACCTATATGGGATAAATAATTTTAAACATTAGACTAATTAACTAACTAACTAACTAACTTTTATTAACTACTCCCGTCTTCAAAGGCCAATTACCTTTACTAAAACTTTGGTTTCAAAAACACTAGGTAAGAATTTTTAAAGTCATAAGGCAAACGTTGTTTATAAGTCAAATGAGAATCATTACAGTAACTCCAACCTTTTTGACATTTTAAGTAGCATGTATAATGTCCTGATGTTGTCGAAGGGCCGTCATGATAAATAATAGCTACAGTTATTAAGGTTCTTCCTGAAAGTGATAACTGAGAAGCCACAACATTTTTGATACAAGTTGTCAATTTAGTTCCATAAGGTCTACATCGTTGGAAAACTAAAATGATATACTGACCATAACTTTGTATAAATAATGTGGATAGCATTGGACACTTACGTTGGGTACACACCATATTATGATCTGCTGCTTTAAATAGATTATTAAATGACACTGATTTACAGTCTGGTAAAGTCAAATATATAAATCTTTCAGTGTCTATTCTAGTAGTACTTGATGAACTACAGTTGTGGCAGTCATGCTGCCATTGGATAAGAAAGGCTAAAAAGATTATCTACATCTACACCTTCATCTTCCAAAACACCAAACATATACATTAAAAATTCCTGACAATCCTGCTGAATGTTCTGTGAAAATCTATCTTGACCAGAACACATATCTAAAATGTTTCGAATTTCTGTTATACTTTCTATTTTTGCTCTATCACTGCTACATTTCTCAAATACAGAATTCAATAAACAACACAATCTTTGATCCTGATTTTCAACAATCTGTTCTTGTAAAGTTTGAAGAAAAAAAACAACATTAACCACTACATTAGCATAGCAGTTGACACCAGAACTGTTTTCAAACTGAAATCCAACAACATTTTTATCAGAATACTCTTTCTTTCTGTTTTGAATTACAGTTTCATCTACTTTTTGTCTTTTTGCTACTACCTCACTGCAATTATTCTCATTTCTTCTTTTTCGGCCTACCACACGTTTTTCAAACAGAGGATATTGAGGCAAATGTGGAGCATACTCTCTTCTTAACCTATTGTATTCTTTAACACAATCTAGATCTTCAAAAATCTTTGTCTCATCACACTCCATCAAGTACAATCCTGATAAAGTTCTGACTCGTGATAATGCCACATATGCCATACCCTCTTTAAACACAGATCTTCCAATGTTCACCAAAGCACTATCTACACTTAAATCTTGAGATTTATGAATTGTCACTGCATATGCCAAACAAACAGGAAACTGTTTTCGGCGAACATATAAGTCTTTTACAAGCAAAAATCTAGCAGAACAATGACTGATTTGTTGTACTTGCTCAATGCCATCAAATTTTATTTTTAAAAATTCAATTCTATCTCTATTTCTATAATTCACAAAATCAACAACATAACCCATTGCTCCATTTACCAGACCTCTTTCAACATTTAAAATTCCTTCTCAAAATGATACGACAATTTAAACACACATTCAGAGTCTTTTCAAAACCAGCTGTTTTAGAAATACTTTTCTCTAATGAATCCAATTTTGTTTTCAAATTTTTTGACAAAATAATTGTTGCACCCATATGCTCTATTTTAACTTTTGCTTCCAGTTTCACAATTTCTTCATTTTCTAACTTTAACATTTTGTTGTTGAAGATGGAACATTCTTGCAGAGTTGGCATCAAACATATCCCAGATTTCTTCTCAGTTATTTTTTTAAAAATATTCTCTGGAAGAATGTTTTCATTTGGATACAAATTTGAAATTAATCAAGCATATAAAGCTTCTTTCCCAAGCTCACTTACTTTTCCGATTCATACATCTTATAGAATATTTTTATAATCTTCATCCTTTGACCTTTCGCATATTTTGAAGCAGTTCAGCATAATTAAGATTTAACCATATATTAACGTTTCCAATGCTTCCAAGGGACTTCCTGGTATCTTCATGCGTAAGCATTTTAAACACTGGTTGTCCTTTTACTGGAGTCAACTGCAGTAGATCTCCAAAAACAATAATGTGTTTTCCTCCAAATAACACATCATACTCTGTTCTAAGAATTTCTTGCATTCTCAAATGCACAAAAGCAAGCATTAGATTTGAGACCATGCTTACTTCATCAATGATAAGAAGTTTCATTTTCTTCAAAACTTTGGAAACTTCAGAACACGCATCTCCAGATAGCTTGTTGTAATGCAATTTATTATCATGCTCAACTGGCAGCATCAGTAAACGATGTAGAGTAATCCCTTTAATGTTATGTGCTTCCAGTCCAGTTGGAGCGGTTACAACACAAGACAGCGGTGATTCAGTCCTTTTCTGCAAATAAGTTGCAATGGCTTTAATCAGAAAACTTTTTCCTGTTCCCGCTTCTCCACTTACGTACAGTCGAACATGCTTAAATGATGTACATGAGCACACTTTTTTCTCATGTCTGAATCCATGTTCAATCTGTTCTGTGACTTCGTCATATATCTTTTTCTGCTCAACGTTTAGTGGCTTTACCAAATCTTTTAAGTTAACTACATCTTCTTGAGCTTGTTCCATAGCTCTTTCCACCTCATCCATGGCAGTTGCAGCTTCATTTTGGATAATTGGTCCTCCTAGTGGATCCTGACTCACTGAAGTAGAACTCTGACTGTCTTGAGAACTGTCTCTAGCAATCTCTTCAGCAATTGTGGTTTCTTGCTCTTTTTCTTCGTTCAACATTTGCAGATAATATGGAAAAACAGGACATTCTATGGTATCCTTAGTTGCATTAAAAGAGTCTTCATAACAGAGAAAATCTCCAAGTAGTTCCTCTTCTGTACGCCATGGCTTAAAGAGTAGCAAAAGAGCTAAATAGTAAAATTCTCTTTTGTCTGGAGCTTCGCAACTCAATTTTCGATGATTAATCAAATGGCCTTTTCTCTGCTTCACTAGACATCCTTCATACCCAATGACAGCATATTTTCCATTATTGATATCTTCTGTGATGTTCCTCTTATAACTGTAGTTTTGCAGAACTTCATACAAACATGTGTTCTCAAGGTGAGTACTTCTATTTGGATAGTAAGTATCCAACATGTTTGTCTTCAAAATATCTGTACTGTTTGGTTCTTTCTCCGCCAAATATTCAATTTCTTGTACAGATTTCAAAACTCGGTTTCGTGTTGCAGCAAGACCTAGACTCACCCAAATGATTGTTCTTGATTTGGAATAGAGACTTGCTGATGATAACCGATCAGAACATTCATATGCTCCAATTTCTCGATGCGACAACATCTTCAGACTGAAACTGTATAATTTCTTGCTTAGACTCTTTTCATGTGAAATGTCCTTCCACATTTCCTTCACTTCTGTCTTTTCTTTTTTTGTGATGTAAGATGTCACATATCGAGCCACAGCAATAGAGTTGTCAGCAACGAACTGAATATCCATGTTAGCATTCCACATGGACAAAATAACTGGGTTGTAGTCGTTGATGTACTTGGACTCTTCGTTTCTTTTTAAATTATATGTATTTTTGAGTGATTTCCTCGTCACAGTATGTCGTAGAGATGACATCAAATTATTTACTCTTCCCTTAGAAATCACTGGTCGTGGAAACGCAAAACGACATTTCGTGTAATACTTTTCCTTGTTTTTGAATTTTCGACAACAGTACTTTCCACAACGATGAGATTGAAAACGTTAAACTTGTTGCCTTAAACTGTTTTCTTCAGTAGTTTTCGGAACAGCACATGTTGAATATTCTTCAATGAAACTCATAACTGTGTCATCCAAATCAATTCCAAATTTGGGTGCATCTTTAATCCATAACAACATATGTATATGAGGAGCACCTCTCGCTTGATATTCCTTCCTCCAAAAGAAATCCAAAACCTCTCCAAGGGGAGGATTTTTTTTGTCGGTAATAAAAGACATCATAGCTTCAAATCTATGATTAAAATATCTGCAAACATTCACTGGATCCAAAGAACACAGTTCTCCAGGTGTTTTCAATTCTATATTTTGTATGTTTCCATTTGCCTCTCGTAGAAATTGAAGTAAGTCGTCCCATGCATACTCAGCACAGCTAAGAGTGAGGAACCATGTAGGAGTTCCTAAGTTTCTTAGCATACATTTCAATTCCACATGACGACGGAACCAATACTCGTTTGTTCCACGCTGACATGCCATGAGATTGATTAGCTGGGATTCCAAAATACTGTCTTGCAGATTGACTTTCTCCATAAAGTCCCTCGCCGAAACATTTTGCAGATGAGCCCTACTTTTCAGTATATGATTAACTGCATAAGAAAGCCCAGACAAATCACTTTCATACAGTAGATGAACAAATACGGAATGCATTGACGAAACCTTGGATCTTTAGCATATAATCTTAAAGTCCGGTATTCAGCTGCAGGAATTTGAACTGGTCGTTCGTCATATCGTCCACCTCGACCTGTTGGAAATGACTGTCGAAAACAACGAGCTTCCAAACTTTCTTCGCATACACTAATAGAACTTCCTTTTGCTGCTTTTATTTGAAACAAGTCAATTGCATTCCCCATTACTTCTTTGGAATGCAAAGGATGAACAGTATAATGTTCATATATTTCTTCACTTCTAGACACATCAACTTTTTCAATTTGGCCAACTGAACAATCACTGTCTTCTTCTGTAGCTGTTTCCTCTGCTCCAACACTTACATCTTTATAGTACTCATTGTTTTTGACCAAATACAACGTTGCCTTTTTGACTTTCCTAACATCCACTAAATCTTGCCTGATTTTCTTACTCTTTGTCGGAACCCCATTAACTAGAATAACCAGAGGATCATCTTCTACTCTTTCTACACCAATTGTATCAATATTTTTCTTGACATCTAGATGCAAATAAACAACTCTTCCCTTTAATCCTCTTTGTAAATCTGTAGGAGGTAATTTCCCTATCTTAGGCTCCATGCGAACAATAGCTTGAAAAGGATGGGCACATTGAATCAAAATTGATTCATAAGTATTTAAATCCATCAATTCAGAAGGAATATCTATCAACTGAAGATTATTATGAGCAGCTCTAGCAGGCATTCTATTTTCATTTAATTTTTTCAAACAATAATTACAAATACGCTGATCAAAACTCAAATCAAAAGAATTCTCCACCAACAAATAACTTACAAAATCCTTCCATTCACTATTATTTTCCAATTCACATTTTGCATATAAATCAACTAACCTAGTCTAAATCTTATAATGAGTCCGTCGACAACACACACAAGTTAAATTAGGCCTTTCACTTGATTTCACCTTAAACTTGGTAATTTCCTCGTCAAACTTTTCTGTACTTGAAATCTGTACATTGTCTTCCACATTACCATCCATTACCATATCCATTTCAACACTGTCCTCTTTGTTCCCAAAATAACAAAACTCAATTTCTTCACAAATAGTCTTCACATCTACTTCAGATCCATGCAAAAGAGCACTGTTTAACTGTTTAAGCTTAAGAGCTGGACTTTTTGCATAATACAACCTTCTCACTAATTTCCTCACCTTATTATGATGCAGTGCTAACATCCTAAAATGATGAAAAACACTCTGACATACTTTTCTAGAAAGACAAGCCAGTGAATGCCCATGCAAACCTGTGTTTTCTCTCACTCTGCAAGGATCTAACTCTTGCAAGATCTTCACTTTCTGTTTTACACTTTTCTTACTATATGTACGTAAGAAATTTCGAAGCAAATTGATTGAATCCTGTCGCACACTACAAATACTACTGCACTTCCATGTGTACACTGGACCCTTAGTACATCTCCCTAAAACTTCATCAGCTAACACCTCTTCTGCATCTCTAGACACAAGTTTCTCTTTTTCCATCACACAACCATCTTTCACCTCATATGCTCGACCACTGGTGTCAACTGCATGCACCAAATCATTTTCCTGAAAGAAACTCTCCTCATTAAAAAATGGCTCTGAACTTGAACTATGCATCCGTTCTCCAGAAAATACTTCACAAAAATTAGTCCGATTAATTATTCTTTTCCATCTACTGTTCGATTTGAAAACATCAATTGCCTTATTAAGTATCCTAATTCTATTGATTACTAAAATAAATAATTTTTTCTTAACTTCAAAAGCCTGATCAACAATCTTCTCAACACTTTTCTTTTTCTTGTAAAAAGCAGCTCTCTGTTTACCTTTCTTTTCATTTTTTAGCAAATTTAAAACTACCCTATTTCGAAACATTCGTCTACGAATATCCCTAAATTGATTTAACCTTCTACTGCTATCCATATTCTTCTCTCCTGCTCCAATAGAGACATTTTTTAGGGCCTCTCCTTCCTTTTCAAATTTGCTCTCTCCTTCTGGATCTTCACATTACCGTTAACATTTGTTTTTGTTTTACATATGTTGAGAAAAAAAGACTTAGTTGTCTTACCAGGACTTTTTTGGGTGTTTTTTGAAGTACTTGTTGTAGAGGATTCCTTTACTTCAGTTGCTAATTTTGTAATTTTCCGTATGGTATTTTTTCTTTTCCTTTGCCCTGACGGCATTTTTGCTTACTTTTTAAATGTTGATTTCAATCTGTGGTAAAGAAAAAATAACACATTATAGACCACTATTAGCAAACAACAAAGCAATCACAATAAGCAAACAATATAAACACTAATTTGCAATATATCTAAGTTTATACCACAGCAACTATATAACTAGGAGTAAGACAAAGAAAAACAGCTAGAGGGAGTAACATAAAAACACAGAGAGACTCAGACAAAGAAACAGGTAGAGGGAGTAAAACATACAAAAGGACTAAGACAAAGAGAGTGTATAATATTTTGAAAGACAGAAAAAGGATGTAATAGGGAAAGGAAGTAAGTCAAAAAAGGGAGTAAATCAGAAAAAGGATGTAACAGGGTATAAAACAGAGAAAGGGTGTAACAGGAACTAACACAGAGAGAGGGTGTTAGAAGAGAAAAGGTTGTAAAAGAGACTAAAACAGAGAGAGCTTGTAAAGGAAGAGACAGAGAGTAAGTTTCAGAGAGGATGTAAGAGGAAGTAAATCAGAGACAGGATGTTACAAGAAATAGGACAGACAGAGGGTGTAACAGGAAGAGAGAAAAAAAGTCAGAAAGAAAAAGAGAAACAGTATAAAACAGACAAAAGGTGTAATAGAGAGTAACTCAAGACTAGAATATTACAAAGAAAAAGGTTGATTAGATAGTATCTGCATGATTCAAGAAATATATATTAACACATTTCAAAATCATGTCATCTATGTTTCCTCAGATTACTCATATTTTTGCATAATGCTTGGTTAAAACATTTTGCTGGTTAGAGAAATGATCTTTTTAGAAACACAGCACAAGACCTATGTACAAGCATTCAATTTCAGTACTGAAACCTCACTGTTTCACAAAATACAAATCCCCTATCTTTCAAATGTTCATAGCAAGCATTATCAAAAGCAAGACACAAACCAACAGCAAAGGAACTCAGGGCCTTATTTATGAAGGCCTTGTGCCACCGGTGCATCACTTCTTTCCCATGTTAAAAGTGACGAACCAGCGCCACAAGGCAGTCATAAATAAGGTCCAAATGTAAATACTATTGATTTGCCACCAAAATCGTTTTTGGAATAACATTTAAGAAACATAGCACAGGACCTATGTACAAGCATTCAATTTCACTACTGAAACCTCACTGTTTCACAAAATACAAATCCCCTATCTTGCAAATGTTCATAGCAAGCATTATCAAAAGCAAGACACAAACCAACAGCAAAGAAACTCAGGGCCTTATTTATGAAGGCCTTGTGCCACCGTTGCGTCACTTCTTTCCCATGTTAAAAGTGACGCACCAGCGCCACAACACAATCATAAATAAGGTCCAAATGTAAATACCATTGATTTGCCACCAAAATCGTTTTTGGAATAACATTTAAGAAACACAGCACAGGACCTATGTACAAGCATTCAATTTCACTACTGAAACCTCACTGTTTCACAAAATACAAATCTCCTATCTTGCAAATGTTCATAGCAAGCATTATCAAAAAGCAAGACACAAACCAACAGCAAAGAAAATCAGGGCCTTATTTATGAAGGCCTTGCACCACCGGTGCGTCATTTTTTTCCCATGTTAAAAGTGACGCACCGGCGCCACAAGGCAATCATAAATAACACCCAAATGTAAATACCATTGATTTGCCCCCACAATCGTTTTTTGAATAACATTTTAGAAACACAGCGCAGGACCTAAGTACAAGCATTCAATTTCACTACTGAAACCTCACTGTTTCACAAAATACAAATCCCCTATCTTTCAAATATACATAGGAAGCATTATCAAAAAGCAAGACAGAAACCAACAGCAAAGAAACTCAGGGCCTTATTTATGAAGGCCTTCCACCACCGGTGCATCACTATTTTCCCATGTTAAAATTGACGTACTGGCGCCACAAGGCGATCATAAATAAGGCACAAATGTAAATACCATTGATTTGCCCCCAAAATCGTTTTTTGAATAACATTCTAGAAACACAGCGTAGGACCTATGTACAAGCATTCAATTTCACTACTGAAACCCCACTGTTTCACAAAATAGAAATCCTCTATCTTGCAAATGTTCATAGCAAGCATTATCAAACAGCAAGACAGAAATCAACAGCAAAGAAACTCAGGACCTTATTTATGAAGGCCTTCCACCACCGGTGCATCACTTTTTTCCCATGTTAAAAGTGACGCTCCAGCGCCACAACACAATCATAAATAAGGCCCAAATGTAAATACCATTGATTTGCCACCAAAATCGTTTTTGAAATAACATTTAAAAAACACAGCGCAGGACCTATGTACAAGCATTCAATTTCACTACTGAAACCTCACTGTTTCACAAAATACAAATCCCCTATCTTACAAATGTTCATAGCAAGCATTATCAAAAAGCAAGACACAACTCAACAGCAAAGAAACTCAGGGCCTTATTTATGAAGGCCTTGCACCACCGGTGCGTCACTTTTTTCCCATGTTAAAAGTGACGCACCGGCGCCACAAGGCAATCATAAATAACACCCAAATGTAAATACCAATGATTTGCCCCCAAAATCGTTTTTTGAATAACATTGTACAAACACAGCGCAGGTCCTATGTACAAGCATTTCATTTCACTACTGAAACCTCACTGTTTCACAAAAGACAATTCCTCTATCTTGCATATTTTAATATCAAGCATTTCCAAAAAATATGCCACAAACCAACAAGAAAAAATCTCAATCTGCTTCCTAATTTGAGGTAACGCAGGTGACATAATTCTAAAACATTCAAATATATTTCTTTACAGAGGCAGACACCAATAATTGTTTCTGAAAAAAATAAAAGCCATTATTTTACCCCAAAATGTTTTTTAAATAACTTTTTACAAACACAGCACAAGTCCTATGTACAAGCATTCAATTTTACTACTGAAACTTCACTATCTGCTTCCAAATCTTCTCCATAGAGCAAATAATTCTCTATCTAACTTAAATGAATCATTACTTACCTTTACAAATGCTTTGGGAGATTAAGAACAGTGTCAGACACACACACCAATGTTTCTTTAGCAGAGCAAAATGTGTGCACTCAATACACTGAAACCAAGACTGGCAGAGAAAACCTCCAATTCTACACACATATGCCACATTTCAACCAATCAAAACTCTTCCCTCACTTTTTTCAAACCAACACCCTTCCCCCTCTCAGACCTTTCTATCTGTTACCATAGCAACTCCCTCCTAACTGAACTCTCAGGTTCAAAAGTTTATTCTACAATGTTGCAAATTAAGTCAGCAAGAATGTTTGACCTCTCAATACACCAGCTTATCCAGGGCATTATTGCTTTTAGTGACTTTTTCTTAACCATTCAAATTGCTTCTTTCACAAAACACAACCATGCACCCTAACTTTCAGTTTTCAACTATCTGAATCCACCAATCATTGTTGTGATTCAAGAGCAGAAAAACTCCACAATTATTCTTTTGTAAAATCCTACTGTTCCAACTGCCATTTCATTCCCACACTTCATCTGACTGCACCAGAACCTTCTCTCATCATGAATTCTGTGTGGATTATTGGACATAGCTACATCCACTGGGCTCAAAGGTATGCAGCTAGCAGACATTTTCACAACCTTGATTTATCAAATGTGGAAATCAAGTGGATTGGCCAGAGAGGATTGAGATGTCACCAATTGATACCATTGGTGAAAACTTTTATGCATCTGCCAGAACCTGACCTTATAATTGTGCACTGTGGTGGGAACGATCTAGGCACATTGACTGGGGTAGGTCTGGAAATGCTTTTAAAGGACACTTTTGATCAATTGATGACACTTTTTTCACAAACTGCCTTGGTATATTCCAATATCTGCCAAAGACAGAAATGGAACTGGTCCAACCAATTTTTATTTATTTTTTCTATTTTTTTTATAGCCTCATTTGCGTACATGGCTCCAATCTATCAAAACAAAAAACTGCAGCAGAGCAGAAAATCAGGCAGTGCCTCTGTACTGTCTCAGCGTCAGCTGGCAGGGATAGCGTAGAAGGGATGGTGGCCGGATCCCACCAGTAACATCTGGCAAGCCATGAAACTCTAGCATGCGGGCTGTTTTGTTGGACAATAGTGCCCGAGGTACCAGGGCCCTTAAAGCACCGCCACTACTGTAGCAGAACCAGAAGGTGAGCCATGTCTGCGTTAATCATGGTCCAACCAATTTTGTCCACAATTTGAGAAAGCACAGAAACATGTGAATAAATCTGTTTCTGCTTACATGAGAGACTATGGAATGGGTTCAATATACAACAATAACTTGTGTTACAACATGCAAGACATCTACAGAGGAGATGGTATGCACTTCTCAGATGAGGGGAATGGAATATTCCTCCTGAATTTAAGACTGTGCATTGGAACCTACTTGTAGGTACTTAAATCAGCCACAGAACCCAAAAGCTCTTTTCAGGGCTACCCTACCTCTGATCACTCATAATGATATTCTTTTTCTAACTTTTTTCACTATTTTTCACCAGAGTACGCTCCCTGGTACGCTTCCCGGTGTGCGTAACGGGCGCTCAGCCCGTGAAAAATTTTAAAATGTTTATTTGGGAGGGGACATAAATGGGCCTCCTAAACTCCCCTCAGAAAACCTAGATGGTCAGGAAGTGTCTACCGTGCCCCCTTCTTCCCATTCCCAACATTGTTTGTCCTCCATCTTGTGTCTCAAATTTACAGAAACACAAAATGGCGGACTTCTGTAGCGCTTCCGGTGCGCGTACTGGGGCGCGCACCGGTAAGCGCCCCCAAAAAAATGTGGGAAAGTAATTTACATAAAAACCACTGGAGACACTTACACCAAATATAGAATAGGCCCTACTACATAGCAGTCCCTACCATTTACCCGAATTTGGTGGTATTCCATTGAGCCATTTGGGCGGTAGCCCTGTCTAAATATCCTGAGGTAAATTACATGACAAAAACACATATGAAACTGTTTGAATTTTCAACCAATTAAAATGTTACTTACATTTTGTACTTTTATGTGCTGACATTTGATTGGTTAAGTACATGAATATATATGAAAAATGAGAGGGAAACACAGCCATTTTGACTAACACTACCTAAGGTACATTTGGAAAGAATTTTGACAGAAAACTTCAACTACTTTCAAATAGGTAAGTTGTTAATTTGAAAGGAGAACTATGTTATACACTTTAAATTAATTTTTGAAAATGTTTTCAGATAGTTATATACTGTCCCTTTGTAAGAGTTAGAGATTGAGATAGGCTTCTCTGTTATAATTATGGATTGAGTTAGGCTTCTCTGGTATAATTATGAATTTACTTAGGCTTCATCACAGGCACTATTTAATAGTTCTACTTCCTGCCTGAAACCATACACTGCCCAAAGATACCTTCACTGTTAAAAACTCACAAGTACCTGACTAAACTTAAACCCAACAGTGCCCTATCTCTACTGATATATTTATTTTTTATGCAATTTACAGCAACAAAATGGAAGGAAAACAGAATATTTCTTTCGAAATTGTTTTGGACAACAACCCTGAAGAAAAAATTGCTGAGAATGATAACTTTGATTTTATGGATGAGTCTCTGGACCATCAATTAGTTCAGTGTGTGGAATCAATAGAATCACAGAATGAAAATGAGGACATTCCAGACAATATATTGTTAGAAGTTTTATTAAATTTTGAAAAAGAATCAGAAAAATAAATGTATATTTAATAATCAAAAATTGTAGAAGACATTATTCATTTTTATATGTAATTCATCAAGTAGTTCCAAATGTTTATAATATTAAGTGAGACTTATAGTATACTGTGCAGCTTTTTTGTGTTACATAGTAAGTTTGCTCATAGTTACTTCCTTTCTCCCAGTATATTATCTCCAATGTGTATTTAACATCTCTTTATCATCTCCTGCCTCCATGTTGTTTCTGCTTTCCTGACAGACTATGGTATGAATTCCATATACCACAATAACTTCTGTAACAACATGCAAGATATCTACAAAGGAGACGGTGTATATTACATTTTAGACTCTGCATTGGTACCTACATGTTGGTACTTAATAGAAAAAAAAACAACAAAAAGAACAATTAATAAACATACAATTTTTGAAAAGTCTGTCATTCTTTTTTCCCCATGGTACGCTCCCCGGTACGCTCCCCAGTCCGCTCCCCGGTGCGCGTACCGGGCGCTCCCCCCGCGCAAAACGGAAAAAAAAATGTTTTTGCCCCGCGGGGCCCTTTTAAACCTAGGGGTTCAGGGGGGTCTACCCTGCCCCCTTATGGTCATTTCCCCCTTTGTTTTGGCCACCTCTTGTGTCTCGATCCTACCGAGACACAAGATGGCGGCCACTCCAGACTGTTTCGAATGTTTACAGACACCTGAGAGCCAATCAGCTTTCCGTGCGCAAGTCGCGTGGCGCGCCCGGTGCACTCCCCATAGATATATAGGTTTTTTTAACCTAAATTACTCAAAATCCACTGGAGCATATATCTTGAGACATAGCAAAGGCACTAAGGGTGGGCGTAAAATCCGTTTCGCGGGTGAATTGGCGGATTTTCCGCAATTTCGCGATCCGCTAATCTCGCGAAATCGCGGTAAAATCCGCAAATCAGCGGGGACGAATTTTCAGCCAAGCAAGGGTTACAGCAGCAGGTGCAAAAGTTGAACCTAAGTTCTTTGTAACGTTTTACAAAAGGGTTACAAACAAATTAACTTCAACTTGGACACCTGCTGCTAATTGCTTCCTGGCGCCTCGTTGCCTACTTGCAACTATTCTCTGACCCTGCTCTGACCCTTGAAGCAGGGTCAGAGAATAGTTACAAGTAGGCAACGAGGCACCTGTCCAAGGAATTAAACCTCATCAGGAAGCACTTAAAGATATAAAAAACAGGAAGAAGGGAGAGGATGGCAAAGACACCCATTTTGAGTTGTCAGGAGGGGTTAAACTAAAAGAGACCTTTACAGCACCATTTTCATATGCATTTTGCTAAAAATAAAAAGCTGTATGTTCTGTAGGGGCAACTCAGGAATCTGGCCCTTCAGAGATCCGGCCTCTCTTTCTTTCTCTCGTTCTCTCTCTCCCTCTCTCTTTCCCTCTCTCTCTATCTATCTATCCATCTATCTATCTATCTATCTATCTATCTATCTATCTATCTATCTATCTATCTATCTATCTATCTATCTATCTATCTATCTATCTATCTATCTTTCTATCTATCTATCTATCTATCTCTCTCTCCCTCTCCCATAAACGACTGCATGGGTAACTTCGCTATGCAAGCGGCTCGTGAAGACGCAAAAATCCCTGCAAACACGCAAAAAAACCCACGAACACGCAAAAAAGCAAAAACCCGCAAATTCGCACAAATTCGCGAATTTTGCGGATCGCTAATTCGCGAATTCGCAAATACGCAAATTCGCAAATTCGCGAATTCGCAAAATTCGCCCATGCTTAAAAGGCACATCGGGCTACCAGTCCCTACAATTTTGCCAAGTTTGGTGGAAATCCATTCAGCCGTTCGGGCTAAAGGTTAGTTCGACCGCCCTATGGAAATTAAAATGGGGAAAACACATTTTGGGACCCCCCTCTTACCCTGCTCGATGACCGGAGCTTGACGAGGCAAATTAGAGGAAATTTTCAGGCAGATTCGTCAACCAGCGTTAAAGTTATTCCAAATAGAATTTTGAGATTTTGCATTGAAAAAAATCCTAACTATAACTACCTACTGGCGACCGCCAGTAGGTAATATATATATATATATATATATATATATATATATATAACTACCTACTGGCGGTCGCCAGTAGGTAGTTATAGTTAGGATTTTTTTCAATGCAAAATCTCAAAATTCTATTTGGAATAACTTTAACGCTGGTTGACGAATCTGCCTGAAAATTTCCTGAAAATGGCCTCGTGGAGCTCCGGACCTTCCCTGAAAGTTTAGGGGGGATACGTCATGCGGGGGCCGAGATAAAAGGGGGGTCCCAAAACGCATTTTCCCCATGTTAATTTCCATAGGGCGGTCAATTTCACTTTTAGCCCGAACGGCTGAATGGATTTACACCAAACTTGGCAAAATTGTAGGGACTGGTAGCCCGATGTGCCTTTGCTATGTCTGAAGATATGTGCTCCAGTGGATTTTGAGTAATTTAGGTTCAAAAAAATATATATATCTATAGGCGCTCTCCGGTGCGCGCACTTGAGTGCGCTCCCGGCGCGACACGCGACTTGCGCGCAGAAAGCTGATTGGCTCTTGGGTGTCTGTAAACATTCTAAACAGTCTGGAGCGGCCGCCATCTTGTGTCTCGGTAAAATCGAGACACAAGGGGTTTGAAAAAAAAAGGGGCAAATGACCATAAGGGGGAAGAGTAGACCCCCTCTGACCCCCTAGGTTTGATGTAGGGACTAAAATAGGGTCCTGCAGGGCATCAAAAAATTTTTTTCGTTTTGCGCGGGGGAAGCGCATGGTACGCGCACCGGCGAAGCACGGGGAAAATCCAGGACCATATTTATGAAGGACTTGCGCTGTTAGTTTTGCGCCTCCTGTGCGTCAATTTTTGTGACGCACCAGCGGTGTAAAAAAATGCGCATTGTTATGCAATATTTAAAAAGTGACGCATCTATCTAGATGCGTCACTTTTTAAATATAGTGCAACGAGGTACATTTTATTACACTGCTGGTGTTATGCGTCACTTTTCTGTGCGCACTCCTTATGACATTCCAGATGTGTCATATTTAATGTATGACGAATCATGTTGCAAGGAGTTACAGATACGTCAGTATTTCTGACATATCTGTAAACATAAAAGTGATGCGAGGTAGGTGCAAGATTTTGACGCAACAGCATCCTAAAAGTGACGCAGAGAAATCTTATAGATTTCAGTACGTCGTTATTACCAAGCTTTTTGCGGGGGAATGCCCCCTTTGCATACATTATACCTGACGCAGATATAATGTGGCGCAGAGTTTTAAAAAGTGACCCATGTACCTAGATGCGTCACTTTTTAAAAATAGCGTCAGGTATAATGCATGCAGAGGGGGTGTTCTCCCGCAAAAAGCTTTGTAATAGCGACGCAGTGAAATCTTTGAGATTTCACTGCGTCAGTTTTAGGATGCTGTTGCGTCAAAATCTTGTGCCTGCTTTACAGCAGGTGTTAGACTGAGGCAATACCTTTCACATGCTGCTTTTTACCCATTTGAAAGGACACATTACTGGAGTTGCGTCACTTTTGTGACGCACTCCAGCAATGCGTTACTTGGAATGTCATAAGGAGTGCGCACAGAAAAGTGACGCATCGCACCAGTGGTGTAAAAAAATGTGCCTCGTTGCGTTATATTTAAAAAGTGATGTATCTAGGTAGATGGGTCACTTTTTAAAATCAAGCGCCACATTATATCTGCGTGAGGTATAATGCATGCAGAGGGGGTGTTCCCCCGCAAAAAGCTTGGGTGTCTGTAAACATTCTAAACAGTCTGGAGCGGCCGCCATCTTGTGTCTCGGTAAAATCGAGACACAAGGGGTTTGAAAAAAAAAGGGGCAAATGACCATAAGGGGGAAGAGTAGACCCCCTCTGACCCCCTAGGTTTGATGTAGGGACTAAAATAGGGTCCTGCAGGGCATTAAAAAATTTTTTTCGTTTTGCGCGGGGGAAGCGCATGGTACGCGCACCGGCGAAGCACGGGGAAAATCCAGGACCATATTTATGAAGGACTTGCGCTGTTAGTTTTGCGCCTCCTGTGCGTCAATTTTTGTGACGCACCAGCGGTGTAAAAAAATGCGCATTGTTATGCAATATTTAAAAAGTGACGCATCTATCTAGATGCGTCACTTTTTAAATATAGTGCAACGAGGTACATTTTATTACACTGCTGGTGTTATGCGTCACTTTTCTGTGCGCACTCCTTATGACATTCCAGATGTGTCATATTTAATGTATGACGAATCATGTTGCAAGGAGTTACAGATACGTCAGTATTTCTGACATATCTGTAAACATAAAAGTGATGCGAGGCCGGCGCAAGATTTTGACGCAACAGCATCCTAAAAGTGACGCAGAGAAATCTCATAGATTTCAGTACGTCGTTATTACCAAGCTTTTTGCGAGGGATTGCCCCCTCTGCATACATTATACCTGATGCAGATACAATATGGCGCAGAGTTTTAAAAAGTGACCCATGTACCTAGATGCGTCACTTTTTAAAAAATAGTGTCAGGTATAATGCATGCCGAGGGGGTGTTCCTTGCAAAAAGCTTGGTAATAATGACGCAGTGCGTCACTTTTAGGATGCTGTTGCGCCAAAATCTTGCGCCTGCTTCACAGCAAACCTTTCACATGGTGCTTTTTCCATGTGAAAGGACACATTACTGGAGTTGCGTCACTTTTGTGACGCACTCCTGCAATGCGTTACTTTTGTGTTTACAGATATGTCAGAAATACTGACATATCTGTAACTCCTTGCGAATTGATTAGTCATATATTAAATATGACATATCTGGAATGTCATAAGGAGTGCGTCCAGAAAAGTGACGCATCGCTGTTTTCACGTAGCGATGCGTCACTTTTCAGAAATGAGGCCTCCAGTTTATTCACTGTGTCATAACTTTCTTTTCTAACACTCACCTTCTTTCATTCCTCCTACTTCACTTCCTTTCACCTCTCATACCTTTCTGTTCTTTCTTACTCATTCTCCTTTCAATTATCAATGCACTATATTTCACTTACTCTTCATTTTTTAAGATTATAGCTCTTTGATGAGAATTGGAGGTAGTTCTGAAAAGAACTTTTGGTTTTCTTCTTTTAACTGAACAGGAACAAAAACAGGGAATAGAAACTGCTCAACAGGAGCAAAAAGAAAAGAAAAAAATTAGGGGTGGGAAGGGCAGTGATGGTTCTCCAATGCCCGAACCATGAGCAGGACACTTTGCTCCCCATAGGTGAGGAGTTGATTGCAGTATCTGCATCTGACGACCCCATGGTTAAATGCAGGTTGAATGTTTGCTACCTGCCCCTGTGATTGTTCTCTTCCAGAAGAAGTTGCTCCTCCTGTTGATGTAGAGGCCCCATCTCTGGGAACCTCTTGTGCCAGAGCCCTGACACTTTCCCGGGCAAAATTCTGGGGGTGCCTCCTCTCCACATGGCGAATCATGGTGAAGTTGCCAAAAGAGTATTTTTTGGGGGGGTTACCCCGTGACAGGACCTGTTTGCAGATCCTGCACTCTACTTTTGGTGCATTCACCTTCTTCTGGTCTGCTGGAAACTTAAAAAATTTCCAGATGAAATGTTCTTTGACCTTCGGCTGAGGAGGCTCTTCATCAATGAAATCATTGGAGTCATCTTCACTGCTGGATGGTCTGGCAGCCATGATGAATCCAGGAATATGGAGCAGCAAAAAAGGCAGGTCTTTCAGTCACAAAAGTGAAAGAAGAAGTGAAGGAAATGGGTGGGGATTTTATTCATTGTAAAAAAAAACTGTTAGCAACCAATGAAAAGTGTTATTTTAGGGTCACATGACCCGACGCGTTTACGCTGCGCGCTCCGGAGCACTTCCGGTGCGTTTACGCAGCACGATCGTAGGCGCTTCCGGGGCGCAAACGTGGCGCGATCGTAGGCGCTTTTGCGTGCGTTTATGCGCCGTGCACGTAGGCGCTTCCGAGGGCACTTACGTTGCGCGCCGAAGTGACGTCATCAATCTTTTATAGAAATGCATAATCATTTTCCTTATTAAAAAAAACAAATTTTATTTGTATGGTACGAAATGTTTTGCATTATTATTAACTTTTCATTCATATTTTTTTTCACGAACGACAGTTGCGCTCTGGGTGCGCTTTGAGATGAGCTCTCGGAAAAGCTTACCGGAGAGCTTAGCTGAAAGCTTCCCGGAGCGCGCACCCAGAGCGCAAAAGAAAAAAAATTATATAAAAAAAATGAATACTTAAAAAAAAACAGCAAATTGTAAAAAAAAAAAAAAGGTTAGAAACTCGATATACAAAGGAATTAGCATTTAAAAAACCTATGAAATTCACTGAAAAAACCATAGGTTTCACACCAGTTATAGTTAGGAATTAGCATTTAAAAAACCTATTAAATTCACTGAAAAAACCATAGGTTTCACACCAGTTATAGTTAGCTGGAAATTTTACTGATATAAAACCATTGAAATTCCCACGTTATAGTTAGATGGACTCACTATAACTTGCGCGTGCAATGCACTGCTGATGATGTCTTATTAAGCTAGTTAACCAATCAATTTTTAAAAACCATCCATTTAGACACTTATTTAAACATTTATTCTTCCATCAACTTTTACATATACATATATAAAATATATTTATTTTTCAGAAAGACACACATTCACTGGATGGTGTCATCAGTGATGTCATGAGTGATGTCACTGACCATGTCATGAGTGATGTAATATGTGACGTCATCAGCAGTGCATTGCACGCGCAAGTTATAGTGAGTCCATCTAACTATAACGTGGGAATTTCAATGGTTTTATATCAGTAAAATTTCCAGCTAACTATAACTGGTGTGAAACCTATGGTTTTTTCAGTGAATTTAATAGGTTTTTTAAATGCTAATTCCTAACTATAACTGGTGTGAAACCTATGGTTTTTTCAGTGAATATATATATATGTATGTATATATATATATATCGTTCACCAAAAAGAATTAATGTCCGCACTCGCTCAGTTACGTTTGTTTGGTTTATTAAACCAGAGACTCATATGTAGCCCCCTTCACCTACGCGTTTCGACCGCAGGTCTTGTTCACAGTGTTGCCACTAGTTCTCATCCTTATTAGCGATGGCCCGTTGGTGCTCTAATATCCTTAGCTTCACTGCTTTTGTTGTACTCCCTACGTAACGGTGTCCGCAGGGACATTTCAGGCAGTACACTACATACGTGGTAGAGCAGGTTATAAATTTAGGGATTTTGATCTTAGCTCCCTTGCTGGGTACCTGCTATGATAGCACCCTCTGGCTGGTGCTACAAGCCTTGCATTTGCCACATGGGTACGATCCATGCATGGCATGTAGTTCTGCTTTAGATATTTCTTTGGACAATTGGCTTTGTACTAACTTGTCCTTTAGGGACTTGGTTTTCCTGAACGCTATCATTGGATGATCTGGTGGATCCTTGCCAATGACAGCATCTGATTTGAGAATGTCCCAATTCCTTAGTATAATGGCTCTCACCCTATTCGCTGCCACCGAATAGTTGGTGATTACCACCCTTCCTTGCTCTGCTCTGCCTCTTAATCAAGAGTGTCTGCCTGTCAGTAGCTAACACTTTGCCTTTTGCTTGCTGGAGCACCGTATGAGAATAGCCACGTGATTTGAAAAGTGTTATGCTTTTCTCAGCTGCCTCCTCAAAGTCCTTATCCAGAGAACTGTTGTATTTTATTCTCAAAAATTCCCCGAAGGGGATACTTTTCACGAGGGATCCGGGGTGACTGCTCCGTCCATGGAGAATAGAGTTCCCCGCTGTCTCCTTTCTGTAAAGCGCAGTTTGAATTGTGCCTGAGTCCACAAAGACCCTAAGGTCCAGAAAATTGACCTCTTTCCTTCTCATGTTGTGGGTGAAATCCAGATTCAGATCATTGATGTTTAGGGCTGCTATGTATTCTTCTGCTGAGGATTACGATCCTTCCAAATAAGGAAGAGATCGTTGATATATCTCCTCCAACAGATTACCCTGTCCACCCATTCGGCCTTGTCATCCGCCCAAGCCACCTGCTTCTCCCACCAGCCCAAAAATAAATTCGGGTAGCTGGGGGCGAAGCAGGTGTAGAAGACGGTGGTAATGGATTTGTTGTGATTCAAAGTTTATAACTAGAACAACAGACACACAAATAAAGGAAAAAAGGGAGGAAGACAGTAAGTGCAAGCCTAATTGTCGAGAAAATATAGCTTGTCCTCAAACTCTGGGGGTTCAGCCAGTTTTAGGCAATCATGATGTGACACACTACTTCCGTCACCTGAGCCGCTGTCCTTATCTTTCTCGCTTGACTCATGTATTGTGTAATTCGGTGGTATGAAGTGCTGATTCATTTTGATAATTGTTAACCTCCCCATGTTTTTGGGCGAGAGACTGACCCTTCTCACTGTTACAATGGAACCAGCAGCACTAAAAACACTATCCGAAGAGACACTTCCAACAGGGCAAGGAAGATAGCTTATCACCAGCCTGCTGAGCAGAGGCCATTCAGACCTTTTCCTATACCAATACTGCAATGGGTTTTGACCAATATAAACCTCTGTTGGGTCGTCCAGATAGGCCTGGACCATTCGCTCAATGTTCAGGGGTGCTGCTGTTAACCTTTCGGGCTCTATTATCTGTTTATCAGCACTGTGCGTATTAATGCCTAACTGTAAATACCAATCGTGTAATGATTCTACTGGGCCTAATGATCCAGTTATTGTTGCTGTTGTTGATAGTTGTGGTGAGTGTTGTGAGCCAAGCGCACTGCCCTCAGCCTCCGAAGTTGCACTTGATGCTGCATGCCCTGCTGCAGTACTTCTTGTGGGTTGATCTTGCAGGTTTTTAATTAGCAGCAGTTCATTTTCCAACTTACTTGCTGCCTCAGCTATCCAAGTTTTGTAGCGGGCAACATCCATCTCTTCAGTCCCAATTTTGCCTCTGTATCCAGAATTGTGGCAGAGATGTAATGTTCTTGTGACAAAATCTTATTGTGCACCCTTGTATTTTCAGCTAAGTGACGGGCTAAGCTGTCCACCAAGTCAAAGGCTTCCTTTCTTTCCTCTACACTTTTGTATGATTCAGACACCTTCTTCAGATGATGCTCTAGCATTTGCGATAATGGGATAGCTTGGCGCATTGTACAGTCCTCCTTGCTGACTTCATGTGTGAAGACCTCAAAAGGACGAAGCATCTCAGTCTTGCATTTAACTAGGCACCATTGATCCATCTGAAGGGGTATGCCTTTCGCAGTAGCATCCAGTCTTTGCATGACATATTTATTGAGTGGCCTTTATTGCTCAAATAGACGATCAAGCATGTAAAACGTTGAGTCCCAACGTGTTGCCAACTTGCCACCTCCTGGATGAGGGCTTTGACTGGCATCTTATATTCACGTTGAATGATCATCAGCTGCTTCCGAACTTTAAAAAATTGATGAAATTAGTGCATATTCTTTGACAGATGGTCAATAAGTTGCTGACTACGGGTTCTTTTTTCAGAAAGTCTTGAACTATAATGTTTATGCAGTGTGCCAAACACGGACCCCTGAAATAGGAACAAAGGTCCATGGCCTTAAGTACATTACTGCCATTATCTGTGACAACACAACCAATACTAGGCCCTCCTGGGCGCAGCCATTCAAAAACCATACTGTGAAACTCTTGCAAAATGTTTACAGCAGTATGAGATTTGTCCATGGTGAACATGGCTACAGTTGCATATTTCCGAGTAGCTTTAAAAATCTCAGCTGTGTCAACATCACTTTGTTCAGATAGCTTATCTCTAACCCCCACAAAAGAGACCCAGTGTGCAGTGATGCACATGTAATCTGTAGCTTGGCAACTGGTCCACATGTCTGTTGTCAGGTGGATATTGTGAACTGCAAAGCTTGTCCAACCAATTCCAGCACATCATTATGTAGTGCCAGAACAGCAATTCTTACAAAATAGGAACGGCTTTGAACCTTAAATTTAGGGCATATGGCTGACACAAATTCAAGGAAACCCACCCCTTCCACAAATGAAATAGGGAGAAGGTCTAGTGTTAACATTTTAGCCAGCTTCGCATTGTACAACCCTGCCATTGGGTGGTTGCATTGGAACTGCCCCTCCAACCTAAGTATGCTCTCAATGGTAGGCTGGATTATTTTCCTTTGTGGTGCTGTTGTTTTCATTAACCCACTTAAGCTCAACAATGCAGTTTGTCCCATTCCGGTACTCGGTCGCCTTGGTGTCTCAGCCTGACTCGGAGTATGGCTCTTACTGCGGTGCCACTCAGATGTTACAGAGGAGGATGTAGGCAGTACCACTACACTACTGGGGACAGGGCTAGAAATGCCTCCCTCTTCTTCACCTTCCACCACAATAATATCATCCCCTGATTCTTCTTGACCAACTTCAATGGGTTGAGTTTTTCTACTTTGTTATAAGTGAAGTAGGTGTTTCTCCCACACAATAGTGTGTTGTATTCTGAGATGACTTGCTTGGCCTCCGGTACCATAGTTTGTACCAAGCTTACCCCGCCGAACACCTTGTCAACAAATTGACCATAGAGTAACGTTCTCCTCCTTGGTACTAACAGAAAAGAAGTCTGAAACTAGAGAGGAGAACTTTCTGGCACTGCTGGATGTGCCACTTTCAATACCGGATGAACTGGAGGGTGTGCTTGGAATGTGACTCTGTGCAGCTACACTGTGACTTTCACTACCACTACCTACTCAGATGGTTGAGCTGGATGTAGGTCCCTGCCGGGCCTTGGAAAGTATGGCAGCTGGAGGTCGCAGTGGTGTAACCTGTGTTGGTGGTATCCGTGCTACATCCCGCTCAGTAGCAGCCTTTCTGGATAGGGTGAGAATGTCGGGCTCCATCCCCTTTGGGGGGGAGAATGTGTGTCATGACTGGCTATTCTTCATCAACATCATCCCCCTCTTCTACATCTACCTCCATAACTCTATGATTTTCTGGAACCTTCCTTTTCAGAAGCATTGTCTTGTGGTGTGCATCACTCTCAGACTGAGCTGGTGGTTCCCAAATGGCATCACGATCATCAGAAACAGGGCTTGAAGAATAAGATGATGGACTAAGCCTCCTTTTCCTTGCTGGTGGTCTGGAAGGCAATAGATCTTTAGAAACAGTGGTTTGCTCCACTTTGTCTGTAGGAAGCTTGATTTCCTGAAATGCCCCTACTTCAGGAGCAACAACTACTATTGTGGGCTGTTCTTGCTGCTGCTGTTCTTGCGGCTTCTGCTGCTGTTCTTGTGGCAGCTGCAGCTGTTCTGGCAGCTGCACAATTATCTGCTCAGTTTCGGCCTGCGTTGGTTGTGTAGTTCTTTGCGATAATGACATTTCAACATTGCTGTTCGTTAGTGTACTGGCTACCTCTGTGACACTCAAGAGCTTGGGCCTAGGTTGGTGGGGTTGGACCGCTGGTGCGGAGGTGCTGCTCCCAGCTTGGTTCACAGACAACACTGCTGCAGGCGTAACTTTTTTGGACCCAAAAAAAACATTGGCCGGCACACCAGTCGTGGTTAAGTGCACTTCCTTTTTCTGTTCCTTCGTCTCCCTGGTAACTTTCTTGGTACTGGACCTGGTACCTTTCTTTGGGGCTATCTTCTTTGGATGTCAGGCAGGACGCAGGTGCACAAGTTGCAGAGATGTTGGTGGTCACACGTGGACGTGATGTGGTGAGAACCGCAGCAGGACTTCTGTCTGGCAGTACAACGGGTGATGATGATGACACCTCCTTCTCGGTCTTTTTGTGCACCTAAAAGCAAATAAGCCAGGAGAAGAACATCAGTGAAATGTTGCATTTGTTGTTGTGGTTCAGTCCACTTAGTGTACTAGTGCAAACAAAAGATATATTCTAGCCATTTCTTAGACTTTGTCAACAAGGGCTATGTTATACTACTGTGTACACAGACTACACTTCCAGGAAGGATAGGAAAGAGAATAAGAACCTCCAAAATAAAAATGTAATGGAAGTGGGGTGTACCCTATTTGCCATTAAATTATTTGAGCATCACATCATTCATGGAGCTGCTGCTGGCAAAGGGTGTGGATGGATGGAAGCAGTAAGCCAATAGGAAAACCATGCAGGCCTATATGGCAAAAGCAGGACACTAATACCTCCCAACACAAAAAAAGGCCACCAGTCGCATGGACACTCACAAATCACAAGCGACAAGCAGGGGGTCTAGCAAACACCAGGAGCTGACAAAACGCCTATAAAATCCAGGCAAATGATTCATGCTAAAGCACACTGCTCTGCCTTTTTAATGCAAAAAAATGCAAATACGAAAATTAACAGGCCCCAAAAAGGTCTGCAGGGTGTGCATGCATTGCACACCAACACACACCAGACATACACAAGAAAGGCATGTCTTTAAGATGCCCATCATCAGAAATCCTACCCCAAAATAACACACTTCCTAACTCAATCCAATTCCATCCATGCCCTAAATGATTTCTAATTTGAACAGACCACATAGAAACACTTGAATAATAAAGCTGTGGCTACCTGCTCTGAGCCTACTGGATGAAAGCAGGCCTGTTGGCAGACAATGCCAGACACACTTGCAGGCCCAGGCTTCAAAATGGCCACCAGCCACATGGCCAGGCCCAACAACATCAGAAAGCACATCCAAAAAAAACACACTTCTCAACTCAATCCAATTCTATCCATGCCCTAAATGATGTCCAAATTCAACAGACCACACTGAAAAACTTGATTATTAAAGATGTGGCTACCTGCTCTGAGCCTACTGGATGGAAGCTGGCCTGTTGGCAGACAAGGCCAGACAAACTTGCAGGCCTATGCTTCAAAATGGCCACCAGCCACATGTCAAGGTCCAAAAACATCAGAAAGTCCACCCCCCAAAAAACACATTTTCCCAACTCAATCCAATGCCATCTATGCCCTAAATTATGTCTAAATTCAACAGACCACAAAGAAACACTTGATTATTAAAGCTGTGGCTACCTGCTCTGAGCCTACTGGACAAAAGCAGGCCTGTTGGCAGACAAGGTCAGACAAGCTTGCAGGTCTATGCTTCAAAATGGCCACCAGCCACATGGCCAGGCCCAACAACATCAGAAAGCCCACCCCAACAAACCACTCTTCCCAACTCAATCCAATGCCATCCATGCCCTGAATGATGTCTATCCAACAGACCGCACAGAAAAACTTGATTAATAAAGCTGTGGCTTCCTGCTCTGAGCCTACTGGATGAAAGCAGGCATCGTGGCAGACAACAAGGCCAGACAAGCTGCAACCTAGGCTTTAAATTGGCCACTAGCCACATGGCCAAGCCCAACATCCGAAAGCCCACCCCCCCAAAAAAACACTTCCCACCTCAATCCAATGCCATCCATGCCCTATATGATGTCTAAATTCAACAGTCCACACAGAAACACTTGATTAATAAAGCCGTGGCTTCCTACTCTGAACCTATTGGCTGAAAGCAGGCCTGTTGGCAGACAAGGCCATATACGCTTGCAGGCTTAGGCTTCAAAATGGCCACCAGCCACATCAGAAAGCCCACCCCAAAAAACACACTTCACAGCTCAATCCAACGCCATCCATGGCCTAAATGATATCTAAATTCAACAGACAACACAGAAACACTTGATTAATAAAGCTGTGGCTACCTGCTCTAAGCCTACTGGATGGAAGCAGGCCTGTTGGCAGACAAGGCTAGACAAACTTGCAGGCCTAGGCTTCTAAATGGCCACCAGCCACAAGGCCAGGCCCAACAACAGAAAGCCCACCCCAAAAAAACACATTTCCCAACTCAATCCAATGCCATCCAGGCCCTAAATGATGCTTGAAAATGAAATACATTAAAAAAACACCAAAGGAACAGTTGCTTCATCATGCGCACATCCACAAGGCCATGACTAGGTCAGGCCTACCGACTACTATTCTACTACCCACAACATTTTTTAAAAAAGGAATGATAGTTACCAAAATTAAATTGTAGTTGCAACAACTGCAATGCCCCCCAATCAAACAGACACAACAACCACTTACTTGTAAAAAATATAATTGCAAATATGCAGCAGACAAAAAGAGTGATCTTTCCTGCTCAAAATCCAAAGGCAATATGATCAGGAGATGGACAAAGCACTGGGAGGAGCCTGCTGAACAGGAACAGGAAGTGGCACTTCTTCCCTCTCCCCAACTTTAAAAAAAAGGACTCCTTGCACAAAAAAGGACAGAATTTTCTTTTTTTTTATCCAGATCATCATTTGCAGAAAGTTTCATGCTGCTAGAGCTAATATTCTTCTCCAAATTGAAAATTTTACATGTTCGAGATTCACATTACTTATGCTGGATGTCGATGGCACGTCCAAAATGACGTGATCGCATTCTCTCTTTCCCTGTCACGTTGGATATGACGTGTTTGGGGTCTCTGGCTCCTTGTCGTGTTTGATATGACTTGTCCGCGTCCTCGCGCTCTCGCTCGCGGTGGAGAATGACATGTTCGAGATCTCATACTCTCGTGGTACATCATCGCAAGACAAATGACGTAATCGCGAGACGAATGACGTGATCGCGGGCTAGCTAAAATGGCTACCAGCAATCCAACATCTCGTGGAGAACGCAACCGGACGGGAAAACTTGTCGGCGAACGCGGGGGTTCAGGTAAGGCGATCGCGTGCGCAAGAACATATTTTTACAGCGCAATCAAGAAAAAAAATTTCGGGACGATGCGGATTGCGGAAATTTTGACATTTTCGCAATTTCCGTGAGCCGAACGGATTTTGACGCCCAGGCCTATTTTTAAGGGTTGCATAGATTTCTGTCCTAAGTATGTTTCTACTTGTATATGTATTTTCATATGTTTTATACATTTTAAGGTGCATAATGTATAACAAACAGCTGTTTTTGCTTTTTATGTGGTAGGGTCAAGACTGGGAGTACTAGTAAAATGGTGATGATGCAGGACAAAAGTGTGGTTTGATGTTCTTTCTGCACTGCTCTGTCTTCTTCCTGCACCTGTGTTCCAAAATGGTTGCATCACTCTTCCTTTTTTCTGCACCAGTCTTCCCTCTTTCTGCACCTCCATTGCCTCACTCTGCCCACCTGTTCCCTCTATCTGCACCTCTTTTGCAGGTTTCTCAAACGTTGTTGCCTCTTTCTACAGTTCTCTTGCTTCCTTCTTTACCTCATTTGCCTGTTTTTGCACCTCAGTTGATTCTTTTGCACTGCTCATGCTTCTTTCTGCACCTCTCTTGAAAATTTCTGAACTCGTCTCATACAGGTATAGTAGTCGGCATGCAGTCTTACAATGCTGCAGGCACTGGATATGTAGTGCTGTAATCAATCAGGCATTACTGCTGCAATTTTCTTTCAGCACCCCTCTTCACTTATTGTGCAGCTCAGGTATAATTATTACCATATTACAAAAACAAACCATAAATGCAATTGTTTGTCGCTTTTAAATAGAAAGTGTGTCTTTAGTAAAAGATAAGACTATTTGTATATAATTATTTTAATAGTATTACATTATTTTTAAAATTGTTTTTTTCAGATATTCTGCATTATTATTAAGAAAGATTTACCATGACTAAAAAAGCGCAAAAGATAAAACAAGAAAAATACAATACTATTTAAAGAAGAAACAAAAGCAACATTACATGAACTACAACATGTGGCAAAAAAGAATAAGTCTTGTGGTAAGGGAACAAAAGAATGTATTAAAAGAATATCAAGGACTGGAAAGGATTTTGGAAATGCTGAAAATAGAAAGAATACTCATAGATTGAAGCAGAATGAAATGAAAAAATGACAAATTAATGTACATTCAGGAAATGAGAAAACAATCTATGTTTTTAAGAAGGATTAAACAATATCATTATATTTGGAAACATATGTATAATAGGAGAATACAACAAAATGTATTGAAAGATGGCAAGAAATATAATAGAAGATCTACATTTTATAAAAAGAAAAAAGAGATTGAAAGTATAGTCGAAAAGGCCTTTGAATTGAAGTTTAGTTTTAAAGAGAATGCGAACATTAGATAAACCAATGCATTCTATAAAGAAGAAAGGTAAAAGGAAAAGACTAATAAACAGAACTAACTTTTGTAAAAATGTTTTGGGTGAAAGGAAGCATACTTCAAGTTCAGAACCTTTTTTTAAAGAAGAGAGCTATTTTCAAAGCAATACATTAGTTCACAAAGTTGATACCAGTGGTCTTGCTTATGAAGTGAAGAACGGTTGTGCCATTGAAAAAGAAAAGATGGTGCCCAGAAATGTGGAAGAAGTGATAGCTGAAGAAGTTCTAGGGATACGTACACAAGCTACAGTGTTTACATGGGATTGTAGAAGTATTTGTAGTATACAACAGGAGTCTATTGATATTTTACAAAATTTCCTACGACAGTATACTAAAAATAGTATTGAACAAAATATTAAGAGGTTGCAAGGACTAGATCCTTGTAAAGTGAAAAAATACTGGCTTTCGAAGTCATTCTCTGGCTTGTCTTTCTAGAAAAGTGGGTCAAAGTGTTTTTCATAATTTGAGAATGTTAGCAGTACATCACTTTGCAATGCGGACGTTAGTAAGAAGATTGTACTTTGTAAAAAGTCCTACATTATTTTTAAGTGAAATAAATACTGCTCTTTTGCATGGGACAGTATTGGATGTAAAAAAAGTTTGTGATGATATAGAGTTTCATTTCTTTAGTACTGGAGAAGAGTGTACACAAAGTGAGAATTTGGTAAGTGTAGGTATTGAAGAGGAGGTGGAAGATAGTACTACTGAGAAGTCTGTGGAGGAAATTACAAACTTTGTGTTGTGGTAATTTGTTCTGAAAAAACAAACTATGGGGCTGATTAGGATGGAGGATTTTCCGCATCCTCCGGGCCGGCGGAAGACACCGCCGGCCTGGAGGATGCGGAAAATCCTCGTCAGACCCACCAAGACCCACCACCACATTAGGATGGCTGGTGGGTCCTTGTTTCCGTCCACAGCTTTTCCTCCGCGGTTGGCTTACAACCGCGGCGGAAAAGCACTAATATGGTGACGGTGTCTCTCAGACACCGTCAGCCAGATTAGGATGTGCTTGGAAACATGCTTTTCCGCTGCGTCTTTTCCGCAGTGGAAAAGCATGTGTAACTTCACTGCGGGGGCCCGTTGCTGGCCCCCTAGGTGAAGGGGGGTGGGGGGTGCACATGGGGGGTACCTATGGTACCCCCCTGCATTTGTATGCGGTAAGCGGCAGGCACCGCATGGTGCCTGCCACTTTCTACATACAAATGCAATGCGTGCATTTTTAACATTGCTGCGGGTGCAGCTTGAAGCTCCACCCGCCGCAATGTTAAAAATAGAGGATGTGACCGCCACCCTGGTGGTCACATCCTAATCTGCACTGAGGGAACGCCGCAGCCCATGCGGACGTTCCCTCCTACTCAGGGGTCGCAGACGGACTTTGAAGTACTCACTATAGAAATCAAGCTGGAAATGTTGATCTGTATTTAAAAAAGTGAAAAGGAAAACAATGATAAGTGGGAGGAATTTGGTGCTTATTTGTTGGTGGAAGATCGGTTTGAGTTGGGTAGTGATCTATGTATTTGTAAATATTTTTACTGCAAACTAGAAGAGAACAAAATGCCAGCTAGAGATGTACATAATAACCTAGAGTTGGAACCTATTCCTTTCAGAACTGGTAGATTTAAATGCGTATCAGTCCATTCTGATACAATCTGTGCACCCTTTTCAGGCTATTGTTCTTATGGAGCCTAAAACAGGTAAGCTGCCTCCATTAGATTTACAAAGAAGATTAAAAGGAAGAGTTATGTTTTTACCTTTAGATTTAAAGAATCATATTGAAACTGTTGGTGTAGAGAGAGAGGCAACTGAACCTGTAGTTATTCTAGTTAATGGTGTTCCAACAATGAGTCGAAAATATGGCAAGAGTTAGTAGATGTAGGCAAAGTTCAAAAGGCTACGTTTTATTTAATAAAAAAATAATCTTTATTGCAAAAATGTATATCTAGAATAAGAAGAAATAGTCATAGGAGATGATAGTGAAATTTCAAGTGGCCAAATCGAAAAAGTGGACATCTCCAGGAGTGATGAAATTTATGAACATTATAGGGTGAATCATTTACATTCAAAGGAAGTGATTGGAAATTCTATTGAATTATTCCAAACGAAGAAAGTGAAGTGAACTCCTATGAGTGTTTAGGAAAGAAGTTTAGAAGCCCGTTGTTTTCCACAGCTCTTCCCCACTGGAAAAGGTGGATGATATGATGAATGACCCGTGCAGATTCCTGCTTCGGAATATAGTACAAGATTGTACTCAGAAGATCCAAGATTTTGACAATGTATTCCACCTAAATTACATCTTTTGTTTTAGAGTGACTTGTCTGGACTTTCATATGCAGTGAACCACATATTAAAAACAGGAGTTCATCTTCAACATGTTTCTGCAAAGGAATTCATGGACAAAGTGGAACAGAGAGATGATAATTTAGAATCTAAGGGTGGGTGGAGTATGCGTAGTGCTGCTCGTGTAGTTCCACAGAGCAAAAAAAAACTCAGTGGGACTACACGGAGCTCCGCTCCACCCCGGCACCAAAAAGTAGGATCAAAAATTTAAAAAACACCACTTATCTTGGCTTCTGCCTGCCTTGCTCCTTGCTGTGGTATCTCTCTTCTTCCTGCATCATCCTCCTTGGGTCCGTGTAGGAGTTACGTCTTGCGTGAACTGCGCATGTGCAGTGTTCACATTGTCCACTTATGATACAATACCTACAGAGACGTGAGGAGGCCGATGCGGGAAGAAGGGATACACCACGGCGAGGAAGAGGGCAGGCAGAAGACAAGGTGAGTGGTGTGTATTTGGGTGGGGCTAGCCACGTACTCTGCTCCACCACGGAGGTAGAGTTTTGCCCAACTTTGCGTTCCCAGCGGAGCACGGAGTTGATATTTCTCCGCAAACTCAGCTGTTGGAGCGGAGTACGATGCCCAGGGTTAGTGGAATCTCAATTGATTAATTTGATGGTGTGTCAATGTGGGACTAATGAGTATTGGTATCGTCGTCACGGAGAACATAAATGTACGTTAAGGAACTTAGGAACCCCTACATGGTTTGCCACGCTAAGCTGTGCTGAATACGCATGGGAGGATGAAGTTGAATTTCTTCAAGAAGCAAATTCAAATATTAAAAACATTGAATTCATGACAGCTGGATCCTTGGATCCTGTAAATGTGGGCAGATATTTTAATCATCGGTTTCAAGCTATGATGTTTTTTATTTGCAATAAAATACAACCCACCTCTTGGAGAAGGTATTGATTGGAGAAAGGAGTACCAAGCTATAGGTGCTCCTCGTATACATATGCTTTTATGGATCAAGGATGCGCCTAAATTTGGAACTGATTCTGATGAGACTGTTTTATCTTTCATCGAAGACTATGTTACATGTAATATTCTAAAAACAGGAGAAGAAAATACCTTAAGACAACAAGTTTTATGGTTTCAAATTCATCGATGTGGGAAGTATTGTCGACGGAAATACAAGTCAAAGAAATCATTTGATACAAAAAGACATTTTGCATTCCCACATCCAGTCATTTCCAAAGGAAGAGTCAACAGTTTCATGTCAGCAGTGAGGCATACTATAACTCGAAAATCTCCAAAGAATACTTACAATATAAAAAGAAGTGATTTTTCAAAGTATATTAATGATTACAATCCAGTGATTTTGATGATGTGGAATGTAAGTATGGATATCCAGTATGTTGCAGATATGTTACGTCATGCATAAAAAACTCTGAAAAGACGGCGTTGAAAGGAATGTGGGAAGAAATTTCACAAGGGAAAAATCTTAGTAACAAATTGTACAGTTTTAGTTTGAAGATGCTTTCTCATCGAGAGATTGGATTCTACTAATTTTCAGATCGGTTGACATCTGCAAGTTTATATTCAAAGTCAAGAAAAATCATTTTGGTAAGTCTAGGTCTTGCTTCAACACAAAATCGAGTATTGAAATCTACACAAGAAATAGAATACTTAGCATTAAATGACCCGGAAGGTACAGATATTGTTAACACAAACATGTTGGATATGTACTATCCTAAAGAAGTCCACATCTTGAAAACATATGTCTTTATGAAGTACTGTGTTATTACAGCTTGAAGAGAAATTTTACAGAAAATATAATTTAAGAAAACTATGCAGTTATTGGATGTGATAAATATGTATTGAAACATACCAAAGGAAATATCATTAAACACAGGAAACTCAGTTGTGATACTCCGATAAAACAGATTTTTTCTATTTAGCACTTCTGCAACACTTCAAGCCTTAGTGTACTGAAATGGAATTACTTGGAGATTTTCAGTGCTATGAAGATACTTTTAATGCATGAAAAGATAGCATTGAATGCACAGTTTTTTCAAAATATCTACAAATGTTGAATGAAGAGATTGAACAAGAAACTACTATTGCAGCTGAAATTGCTAGAGACAGTTCTCAAGATAGTCAAAGTTCTGCTCACTGAGTCAAGATCCACTAGGAGAAACAATTCTTGAAAATGTAGCAGCAATAGCCATGAGTGAAGTAGAAATGGCAATGCAGCAAGCACAACATGATTTTATGGAGTTGATAAACTTGGAAGAACAACTAAATATTGAACAGAAAGAAATATCTCAGCAGGTTACACAACTGATAGACCATGGTTTACTTCATGAAAAAAAATAATGAAAATGCACATCATTCAAACCTATTCAAATGCATATCTGTGGTCAAGCTGGTACAGGAAAAAGTTTCTTAATTAAAGTTTTGACCAGTTATGTACAGACAACCACTGAATCACATGTATTTTGTTTGTAACTGCTCCATCTGGGTTAGCAGCATACAACATTAAAGAGATTACATTACATTGTTTACAGATGCTACCAGTTGAACATGAAAAATGGTTGGAATATCACAAGCTATCTGGAGAAGCTTGTTATGAAGTTTCAAGAGTACTAAAGAAAATGAAACTTCTGATCTTTGATGAGGTGAGCATGGTCTCAAACGTAATGCTTGCCTTTGTACATTTAAGAATTCATCAGATTAAAAAAACATATGTTGATGTTTATTTGGAGGAAATATGTAATTGTATTCGGCGACCTACTACAATTTACTCCTGTAAAAGGACAACCAGTTTTTAAATCATTTGTGCACGAAGACACCAGGAAACCTGTAGGAAGTATTGGAAATGTTAACATTTTGTCTCATTTTGAATATAAAGAACTTTTGAAGAATATGTGACAAGCAATTGATGAACATTATAGAAGCATTCTTCAACATATAAGAATTGGTTTTTTGACAAACCATGGTAAAGAAACCTTGCAAAGACGACTACTTACAAACTTGTTTCCAAATGAAAATATTGGTCCTGAAATAGTTTACAAAAAGATTGGAGAGAAGAAATCTATAATTTGCCTTATGCCAACACTGCCAACACTGCAAATGTGTTCTACATTCAATCAAGAACTTTCGAAGGTGTAAAAACAACAAATAATGAAAATGAAACCATTGATAAAATAGAAAATGAAGGAATTACTATTATTTTGTCAGAAACATTAAGATCAAAATGTAATTCTTTGGAAAAGTGTATATCCAAGGCTGCTGGTTTAGAAAATATTTAGTATACTTGTGAAAACTGTCGGGTAATTTTACAGCATAATTTGGATATAGAAAAAGGTTTAGTAAATGGCGCAATGGGGAAAGTTGTTGATTTTTTTAATTATCCAAAAAATGATGGAATTGAATTTTTGAAGATTAAATTAGATCTGGATTGTATTTTAATGATTTTGATGAGATAAAACAAATGCAAATTGTGTAATAGAGTCTAATCGGTTAAGAAGATTGTATGTTCCCAATTTAGCTGAATATCCTGTATATGAAAAGTGTGTATTATGTCCAAAACAAACATGAGAAACACTGTAGTGAAGTTGGAAAGTACAAAAAAATCAAGAGAATGTTCAGGCTCCAAAGAAAGTGAAAATGGACACAGTTGATGTTATTGTAGGATGCCAGTTAGAAAATAGTTTAGGTATAAACTGTTATGCTAATGTAATTGTGAACGTCATGTTTTTTCTAGAAAATCTTCATCATTAAATTATGGAGAATTGAGAAAAAAGATTTTCTTCTTTGTTGCATTATATTTTTGAAAAATTGACAACTGTTAATACCAAAATCCAAACTGGTTCTGGCATTCGGCATCTTTTTGAATATATGTTCTGGTTCTTCACAATTTACACTTAGAGGACAGCAAGAGGCTCAAGAATGTCTTAAGTTTATGCTTGCAGTATTGGAAGGGGAAGCAATACAAACTGAAAATCTGTTATTTAGTACATTACAGATAGGATCATAATTGTGAAGGCTGTTCATTTTCTTCTACCACTGAAATAGACACTGAAAAATTCATATACTTGACAATACTAGATTGCAAAACAGTGTCTTTTAACAAATAATTAAAATCAGCTGAACAAAATATGGAATCTACTCAATCCAAACCTGAAATGTTGTCAACATTATTTATTGAAAGATTTGGACAATATGTAATTTTAATGCTACAACGTTGTAGAGCAGATGGAACAAAATTGGAAACCAAAATAATGTATTTTGTAGCAAGTGAATTTCAGGAAGAACCTTTAAAGCAGTGGCTAATATTTTCCACAATGGACCTTCTACAACATTTGGAAACTATACTGTGTATTTAAAGTGCAATAAAGAACGGACAAATTGTAATGATGCCCATTTGGAATTCCAATGGCGGTTGCCTAATGAATTTCTGAATTCATATCTGATATTTTTGGTGCAGAGGTTTTGAAAATATCATTTGGCCTACTGGGAAGACTTAAACTTCAATTAACAAGTTTATAAAGAAGGTAACCAAGCAATACCTATGCACTTAGAAAATCATGCTGACACTGCTCCAATTACCCGTGCACTACCCCTTGCACTCCTACAATCACCCAGCCAGAACCATGTACTTAACCAATCAGTCCGCCAATACCCAAACACTTATAAAATCACCATGCATTAGCCTTGCATTCCTCTAATCATCCAGGCAGAACCCATGTACTCATGCAATGACCCAGGCACTAACCATATGTTCAACCAATCCTCCGGACATTACCTATAAACTCATTTAATTACCCAGGCATTAAGCATGCACTCATAAAATCAACCAAGCTATACCCTTGCACTTAGAACATCATGCAGGTACTACATATGTACACCTGCTATCACTGAGGCACTACTCATGCACTTATGCAATAACCCAAGTAATACCCATGTGCTGCTCCAATCACCTGTGCACTACCCCATGCAGCCCTCAAATCACCTAGACACTACTCATTCACTCCTTTAATTACCCAGGCACTACCCATGCACTCCAGCAATCACCCTGTCACTACCCATACACTTCTTGTTAAAGCATGTTTTTTTTAGGGTAAGTAAGATGGACACACACAAAGGCTTCAAGAGTGGCTCTTTATTGCCAATGAACTGCAGTTGAGGCGATTTTCCAGTAGGACTGCAAAGAGATCTAGTTTTACAGAAAGGAAATCAGTCCTTATATACATTTTACAGAACATGGATATATTAATCATTAACACCAACATCATGGTGTGAGCATTTCACAAATATGTCCACGTGTACATGGACACATTAATCATTAACAACAACATCATGGTGTGAGCATTTCATAAATATGTCCACGTGTACATTTACCTTATACATGACGCATATGACCATGCTAATATTTAGCCGATCTCTTACGCTACTGCCTCCTGACCTAGAGCCTAAGTCTGTTATCTTGCTTTTGTCAAACATGCACTGTTTGAGGTAGTCAGCAGATGCTTGTGGTCTCTGCTTTCTACGCACAATTTCCACACACGATATTTGTCCTAAGCAAACACTTTAACCAAGCAAGGGCAGAGCAGATTGCAAGTGAATTTCAGGAAGAACCTTTAAAGCAGTGGCTAATATTTTCCACAATGGACCTTCTACAACATTTGGACACTATACTGTGTATTTAAAGTGCAATAAATAACGGACAAATTGTAATGATGCCCATTTGGAATTCGAATGTCGGTTGCCTAATGAATTTCTGAATTCATATCTGATATTTTTGGTGCAAAAGTTTTGAAAACATCATTTGGCCTACTGGGAAGACTTAAACTTCAATTAACAAGTTTATAAAGAAGGTAACCAAGCAATACCTATGCACTTAGAAAATCATGCTGACACTGCTCCAATAACCCGTGCACTACCCCTTGCACTCCTACAATCACCCAGCCAGTACCATGTACTTAACCAATCAGTCCGCTAATACCCAAACACTTATAAAATCACCATGCATTAGCCTTGCATTCCTCTAATCATCCAGGCAGTATCCATGTACTCATGCAATGACCCAGGCACTAACCATATGTTCAACCAATCCTCCAGACATTACCTATAAACTCATTTAATTACCCAGGCATTAAGCATGCACTCATAAAATCAACCAAGCTATACCCTTGCACTTAGAAAACCATGCAGGTACTACATATGTACACCTGCTATCACTGAGGCACTACTCATGCACTTATGCAATAACCCATGTACTGCTCCAATCACCTGTGCACTACCCAATGCAGTCCTCTAATCACCTAGACACTACTTATTCACTCCAGCAATTACCCAGGTACTACCCATGCACTCCAGCAATCGCCCTGTCACTACCCATACACTTCTTGTTAAAGCACGTTTTTTTTAAGGGTAAGTAAGATGGACACACACAAAGGCTTCAAGAGTGGCTCTTTATTGGCAATGAACTGCAGTTGAGACAATTTTCCAGTAGGACTGCAAAGAGATCTAGTTTTACAGAAAGGAAATCAGTCCTTATATACATTTTACAGAACCTGGATACATTATTCATTAACACCAACATCAATGGTGTGAGCATTTCACAAATATGTCCAAGTGTACGTGGACACATTAATCATTAACAACCACATCATGGTGTGAGCATTTCACAAATATGTCCACGTGTACATTTACCTTATACATGACGCACATGACCAATCCATAGAAAATTGCTTACAGAAGGTTACAGGGATATTAACACATGACAAATCCATAGAAAATTGCTTACAGAAGGTTACAGGGATATTAAAATTAGGAAATAGTTTTAAAAAAACACAGACATTCAGTGAAAAAATCATGCTTGGATTGGGGCAAGATGGCGGCTGCGTGAGGTTCTGCAACTCACCACCCATATGACTCCTGGGAAAACTATGAGATGACACCAGGTAGAGTGCATTAGAAAGCATTAGATGACCACGCATTGCTTGATACACGGGCTGAGGCGAGTACTGGAGAGATTGCATAACAAAGTGAGCATCTTGGCTTACCTGCTTATCCAGACTACAGTGAGGGTACTTTCGGCAGCTGGCTGCCAGGGCCGTCACCCTCGACGAATCAACATCTCAGCCAAAGCACCCAAATCCCTATGGGATCATGGAGGCTTCAAAAGACTCAAAAGGCTCTAAGTGGAAAGAAGGCAGGAGACGCTACTCCCACAGCGGCAGAAAGTGCGGAGGCAGCCCTCACAAAAGTGAAAGCTAAAAAATCAGCTTCTAGGGTAGGAGGCAGGCTCTGCATCAGGCAAACTACGGGTGATTCCGGGAATGTTTTCTGGCTGTGGGAAGATCCAGGAGAAAGGCAAACAGAGCTCTGAAATTGCTGCAAAGAGTAACATTGAAGATACACAAGGGATGGCTGCAAATAGTGAGAGTCATAAGAATGGCGAACAGTGTGCTGGAACTGCTGCAAAAAGCAACACTGAAGCTTCAAAAGTGATGGCCGCTAGCGGTGAGTGTCTTACAACCTCGGCTACTGTAAGTACGGGACTTGTCCCCCTTTTACCAACAAACTCAGACCAAGGGGTAACTATACAGGGGGAACTCCAACATGTGGAGGCAAATGGATGGTTGGGAGAACATGGGAGTATGGAATTGGAGCAGGTCTCTAAGGATGTTTTTTGTGCTAACCATAGACCCTTTCTGGTACAATATAAATAGTAGAAAACCCCTCTTTTCCCTCAATGAGGACTCAGAGCCTTGTAATGCTAGTGCTGGTGGCGATGAGATTTATTTGCTGGAGGAGTCGGTGGCGGATTCGAACAGCTCTCGTTCTAACCTCAGCACACAAAAGCGGCTTCTCACTCAGACATGGCAGAGCTAAAAAAAAGGGGGAAAAAAGAAAAGTATGCAATCTGATTCAGCTCAAAGTCAATCAGTGCAATTAAAATGGGACTACTCTAGTACGCATTTTGATATTGACAATGGGCTGACACCTGATGTTGGCACTCCAAGGAAAAACTATTTACCTACTGAGGCTTCCCCCTCAATAGATCTTATACATTGAACTCTTAAGCAGATTCAATCTGAGGCTCAACAGGAGCACAAGAGGGTTCACCATGCAACTAAACTGATACAAGGGGGCCTTCCGGAAATCAACAAAACTTGTACAGAATTTGCTGAAAGAACAACAGTTCTGGAAGAGCGAGTGTTGACATTAGAGACAGGAGCAGAGAACATTGCCCAATAAGTGACATCGAAAGTATCCAGGATTACAGATGTCATGTGAAAGCTTGAAGATTTAGAAAAACACCAGCAGCGCAATAATCTAAGGTTACTGAGCATTCTGGGAAACAATGAGGTGGAAGACATCCAAGGGTTTGTGCTACGATTGCTGAAGGGCGGCTTTCCCAAACTTTCACGTTGGGATTGGGATTCAGAAGTACAACGTGTACATTGTTTTCAACTCAAGTGGAAGAAAGGGAAGAGTCAAATGGAAGGGGACAACAAACCCAGAGCTATACTAATTTGGGGCAATTTTTTGCTACTACAAGCAATTTTTGACAAAGCACGCCCGGAAGCAAGATTCTCAGGGGAGGGACACTCCTTTTTGTCCGGCCGGACTTCTGCCATGCTTAGGTGGAAAGGAGGTGGAGGTTTACGTCAGTTTATTGCTCCCTTCCAAAAGGTCGGCTGTGAAGTTTACTTGTTGAGCCCAGCCCACCCTAAGGTTATTCATCAGGGAAACTCAAAGGTCCTTTCTTCAGAGATACAAGCACAAGATTTTCTACAAGAGTTATCAGGAGCCTCTGGTCATAAGGAATCTTTAGGCTGAAATACTCGGATAATAAATACATTTATTTTCTGGTGTTGGTACCATGGAGTTTGATGGGTGGTGGTGGGAAGCCGTATCATGCAGGAGGCATCTCAAGGGTTTTTGGACCTTTCTTGCCACAAGGTAGGGTGGGGGAGGGAGGTCGTGTGGGGTTTCTTCTGGAGTCATGGCTGGTCCACTGGGTCAAGGTATATGCAATGGCATGGAGATCATATGGTATGTTAAATGAATTTTTATTTAAGAATGTTGTAAATTGTAAGGGGTATGATATGAATTGCCTCAGTTACCATTTGTGAATTGAATTGTATTGAAAAACGCAGAGTTAATAAGGATATTCAGCATCTTAATGCAGATATATGTCTACAGGAGACACATACTGAAGCGGGGAGGCAACAGTTGGCAGAATTAGCAGGCTATCAGCTAATTTCCTCTACATCACAAGGCACACGTACAAAGGGGGTAGCTATCATGGCTCATAGAAAGAGTTTTAATTTTTCATGCTCTATGGCGGATCCCTTTGTGCAGATGGTTTCTTACTTTATGTAATGCGAATAACATTTACTTCACGCTCAGCTTAGTTTATGGTTTAGTGCTGGATGAAGCAACTCTGTTTAATTGGTTAAATATGGAACTTGTTGGGTTGCCGCTGCCGATTATCATTAGTGGGGACTTCAATCTCATCTGAGAACTAACATGATGAAGCTGGGGCTGAGCTTATACAGAGGACGCAAACCCAAAGTCTTCAAATTACTGTTGGATCTATGTCAGACTCATGGGCTTATTGATGCCTGGACTTCTCAAGAACCCCATGACTATGGCTTCACCTTTTTTTCAGCCGAACACCAGACACATGCTAGGCTTGATTATTTCTTTGCGTCCCAGAGTCTTTCGATTAACTGCCAGATTTCTAAATTCCTTCGGGTTATGTCTGACAACAACCCGTAAGTCTGTGAGATTCCACTCCAGGCCCTAAAGAAGGATGTACCATGGTGGACCTTTGATATAGCACTCCTCTATGATCAAGAGTACATCACACATATGAGAACATGGATTCCTAGATTTATATCTGAGGATAAGGGAAGCACCCGGATGGATATCGTATGGGATACTCTGAAAGCAGGGATAAGGAGGGAAACTTCAAGGTATGGCTGGAGGTCTCAAAAAGCGGCTACACTCTGTCTACAGGAACTTAATGATAAATTAGGGGACGCAGAGACGCAATTGGTCAAAGCTATTATGAATATTTGAGAGGTGGTCCAGGTACAAACTAGGGTCGCACTAGCCAAATCTACAATTTTAGAAGTTTCAACAAAGAAAGCGGCAAGGAAATATGTGGCATGGAGATCTAAAATGTATGAATGTAGTGAGAGAGTCGGACAGACGGTGAAACAGGGAGCTATTTTAGCAATCAACAATCTTCAAGGTGGGAAAGTCTCGGAGGCTTCAGACATTCGGGCTGTATTCCAACACTTCAACCAACTACTCCACACTGAAGATACAACAGGAAGCGAGGAAGACATTTGGGATTATCTAGCAGAGCTGCGGGGCGAAAGACTAACCAGGGAGGAAAGAGAAGCATTAGAGGTACCCTTTACGGCTGAAGAGTTTACATTTGTCATTAGTTCCTTCGCTAACAGGAAAGGACGGGCTCCGATTTTATTCCAGGGGTATTTTATAAAAAAACTGTCTCCCTGTTTACTAGAATTATTGATTGATGTCTTTCTAAAAGCCCAGTCTGGTCAGAGGGCACCCGACTCTTGGGGATCGACCAATATGGTGTCTTTCCCAAAAACAGGGAAAACGATTAAAGAGTATAGGCCTAAAACACTAATAAACTGCAATGTCAAGATCTATGCCTAGATTTTGGCAAATCAGTTAGCCGCAGTGATTAAAAACTGGTCTCTCCTCATGGGTTTGTTCCAGGTAGTAGCACAATCAATCATATCCAGAGGGTGACTGCTCTCTTTGAGGCGGCTGAGATTACGGGAGACCCTATCGGGCTAATCTTGCTTGACACGGAGAAAGCCTTTGATAGGGTCTCCTGACTGTTCTTATGAACAACTCTCGAGAGCAGAGGGTTTGGTGCTGGCTTCATAAGCCTATCTAAATAATGTAAAACAACCCAGTGGCCAGAATCGCTATTATGGGGGAACTGTCAGGTCCTATGTCCATTAGCAGGGGGATGTGCCAGGGGTGCCCCTACTCGCCCATGCTAATCACTTTGTACATTGACCCTCTGGTCAGGAAAATTATGGATAACAATCAGATCTTAGCATTACATTGCGATGGAGGGAGCACAAAGATCTTGGCGTATGACGACGATTTAGCCATCATGACCCCTAACCCACTTGGTGCACTAGCTGACATTGAAAGGGTAGCAGAGATTTTTGGGCACATCTCAGGTTATCGACTCAACTCCAACAAAACTCTTGTTGTAGTTGGTAAGGGACTCCAGGTTAATGATCCTTGGGTCATACAGAAAACAACTTATCTGGGGATCGAGATAATGGCAGAAGTGTCTAAGATTGTGGAACCTAACCTGGATCCATTGCTTCCAAACTTTAAAGCAGATTTTCATTGTATAGATAATCTTAAATTAAGTCTTGTGGGGAGGTACAATGTTTTCAAAATGGTGTTTTACCTAGAATCTTATATTTTTTTAGGGCAATTCTGCTGGCTATTATTACTTGTTTTACAATTATGAATTTACTATCCACTAAATTTCTCTGGGCCAATTGTGGAAGCCCTAAAGTTTTTGATGCTACCCAGGGATCGAGGAGGATGGGCGGTTCCGAACCTTCAACTATACCACTGGGCAACCATATTATTTAAAATAGGAAGCTTAATTGGAGTGGAACCTGATCAAATGAAGGAAGCGGGTCCCGCATCTATCTATGATTTATTGTTGGGGTCTGGGGATAGGGGCTGTCTCCTACATTATACTGATTTTAAGTACTACAAAAGAGAAGTTCAAGACACTAATGTGTGCTTTTAAAACCTGGGTTTCTGTTCGAGAAAGGCTCAGTATGGGCCTAATTTATGCTTATACCCCATTGTATGTTAATAAATCATTCCCCAGTATTTTTAAAGATGGATTTATGAAAAAATTGGAATGACAGAGGAGTTAGGATGGTTGGGGACATCATGGATAAAACAGGGGTGATTACCATTGACACGATTAAAGATACTTTTGGGGTTGATAATAGGCAATTCTTTAAATATCTCCAGATAAGAGATTTCATAGGGAGGAATGCTGGAGGCAGCAGTGGCTTCGATCGGGTGACGTCGATTGAGATGCTACTCAACGGGTTTGGCACACTTGGTGGGATCTATAAAAACTAAATGAAAACAATGACTGATGATTTACCCAAACATCTAGAACAATGGCATGAACAGCTACAGGTTGAAGTGGGGAGGCAGAAGATTCCTTAAATGTGGTTTTAAGACCTGGTTTAATCTTTACATAACACCAGGGAATATTTCTAAATGGGGAGAAGGTGCAGGAACAACATGTCCACGTTGTAGCTATCCAGCAGCAGAATGTGTGCACATGTTTACCTCCTGCCCAGATCTGGGCTTGATTAAAAGGGAAGTTGGTACCATCCGTAAATCCCATCTGGGACAGCGAGTAGAGATGACATCCCAGCTGATAGTATTGGGAGTGAGCAGCTCTCACCTACCAGTTCGGGTTGAGATCTTTCTTTTTGTTGCTGTGACATTTTTTTGATTCTGTTTGGCCACTCACTGGCTTGATCCTGTACCTCCTATGCACAACAAGGGCCAAGGAGATTCCTGGCTGTTTTAAGGTTAGAAACTGCAGTATATGCTAAAAGAGGGCAGAGATCAAGAGTCAAAGGGATGGACATATGGGCTCCTTAGACAAGATGGTTGGAAAATAGCTAAGCTGACGGGATTGGGAAGTCAAGTATATGCGTATTGTTTATGTACCAACTTGGTGCTTTATTAAGGGCTAGATATTGTTTGTCTCCATTTTTGGATGGTGTTTTCTCGCTTAATGTGCCTTTTTTCTTCTTTTTCCCCTTTTCCGTCCCTTTTTCTTCTGTCCTTTTCTCATACCAGAGGTTAAATGCATTTAACCTCAGGATAAACCATTGTTTCTCTTCTTTTCTTTAGTTTTTTCCTCTCTCTTTATGGACCAGCCAGGGTTGGGTGGATGGGAAGATTCTTAGGGGTGGGAAATATGATACACCTGTATTTCTTTATATGCTGTATATTCTTGGTTATGAAAATTCAATAAAGAACTTTAAAAAGAAGAAAAAATACAAAGGTGTTATAATTAGGCTCAGATTTCACTCATACAATACCATTGACATGCAGCAGTTACAGTTAGTTACCTGAGCTAACTATAACTTACACCCCACAATACACTGCTTATGACCTCCCATATGATATCCGTCATGATATGGTCAGTGATATAGCCACTCATACAATTAGTTACTCAACCACACAGCCATTCACACTATATGTATATGTTGGAGGAATGGAGAGACAAGGGGCTCATTGAGTGGGAAGGGTATCTGTTTTTAAGATGTACCTATCCCAAAGTTTCTATATAAAAATAATTTCTTGCCCCCAGGGACACTCAAGAGGTAAGGGGACTTCATCCCTCCAACAAAAGAATGCAAGGAGGCACATTTGCAGAGTGGTGGAGAAAGGGGGCATGGCCTGCAACCACCTCTCAGCAATCCCACTGTGTGGGGCTTACTGGAAGTAACAAGTAGGCTAGTTGGTCCCTAAGGACCCCCCAGCAGTGAAGGGGACTTCATCCCCCAACCTAAAGTGTGCCAGGAGAAGAATTTGTAGAGTGATGGACAAAGGGCATGGCGTGGTGTCAAACTCAGCAATCCTGCTGTGTGGGATGTCCTTGGGGGCTAACTACCCCTCCTGTTATCTCCAGTAAGTCTCACACAGTGGGATTGCTGAGAGGTTTTCAGAGGTCACATCCCCCTTTCTCCACTACTCTGTAAACACACCTAGTGGTGCACTACTGGTTGGGGGATGACGTCTACTTTACTCCTGAGGGACCTTCGATCCAAGAAACCCTCCTGGTACCTTCTGAAGTCCTACGCAGCAGAATTTGTGAGTGCTGTTCCTAATGAATGTGAGAGTTTTTAAAAAAGTTTATGAGTGTTAAATATATATATATATATAATATATACCAAGGTGCATTGGTGAATCAGTGGGTTTATGAGTGACTGTATAGATGACTTAGTGTGTGCGTGGCTGACTGTATAAGGGAGTGATTAGGTGTCTCAGTGAATGTATGGGTGAGTGACTGGTTGTATGAATGTGTGTATCTGTCTCTGAGTTAATGTCTTTGTGGGTGTATGAGTGTGTTAGTGGATACATGAATTTCTAGATGGGTTATTGATTGGTTGTCTGACTAAGTCTACGGTTATCTGGGTGTCAGTGAGTGGGTGAGTCAGTGGCTGTTTGGGGTACTCTTGCATGTGTGGAAAGTTGTAAGAGTGACTGGGGGGCATATGTACAACTGAAGTGGTGGAGTGAGGTGTTAGCCATTATGGCTTAATGTCACACTCCGCTACTTCATAAACGCAAGGCTGCATAATATTTATGAGAATATGGTGCAGCCTTGCATTCCCCTCCTGTGCTTGGCGCTACACTTAGCAGTGTAGCACCAGCGCAGGCACCAGTTCACCATAGTGCAAGGGTATCTGCATGCAGGGGAAAGATTGTTTATGTACAGGAAGGTGATCCTTCCTGTACATAACAATCTTTAAATGACAAGTTGTCACTTCTATGTGTGCTGCTTATTGTAGTACACATGGAAGTCACAGAACTTCATTTTTGTTTACGGATTGTTTATGTGCAGGAAGTATCACCATCCTGTACATAAACAATCCAAGGCTTTTTGCTTTTTCCATGTGTGCTGCACAAAGCAGCAAACATGGTCTTAATTTTGGCGCTGCCTCCTATTTACGCTGTAAATAGGGGGCAGCATCAAAATCAATGCGTGTTGCAGTGGAATGCCCACCACAACATCCACTGCCCACCCCTTTCATGCTCAGCATTGCAAGACAGGGGGCCTTATTTACAAGGCAGCGTTAAGTCATGTTAAGTGGCTTAATGCTGCCTTGTAAATATTATCACCAATGGAATGTAGCGTTCCTGTGGCAATAGGGGCTTGTACTTATACCCCTGAGTGTCTGAATGCCTGTGTCGGTCACTGAGTGCATGTGTCAGCATAGGTGAGTAACTGATTATGTGAAAGACAGTTTACATGAGGGACAGGGTATTTGAGTGACTGTATGCATGAGTGAGTGAACGTGAGAGTGGCTTTATAAATGAGTGCATGCTTCTGTCTGTGACTGTATGCATGAGTGAGTGAATGTGTTTCTAATTCTATAAGTAAGTAACTGGGTGGATGTCGAGCAGTCTGGGTGAGCAGATGGCTGTATGATTGACTGTATGGGTGAGTCTCTAGGTGTGTGAGTAGTTGGATAGGTGACTCAGTCAGTGAGTCAACACCTGTATACCTGTATGAGTGATGTCAATGGCTGTATTAATGAGTAAGTGGGTGTATGAGTGGCAGTATGGGTGAGTGAGTGGATGTGTGTAAAGATCAATGAATCAGTGAGTAGGTATGTTAGTACTGGTATGGCTTTGTGAATGGGTTTGTGAATGGTTGTGTAGGAATGGCAGTAGGTGTATACAATATTCTACAGTGGTGTGAGTGGTACATCTTTGTAAACATGGTGAGACATACAACAGTGACATGGGAAGGGTTGTTGTTTCTTATTCAGCTATGCCCAACAATCTGAGTAGCACGCTACTCACCCTTCAGGATGTCAAGGCGCTGGTGGTGGGGGTTAGCAAGTCTGCTTAGCCAAAGAGCCAGGTTTTGAGGGTCTTCTTGGAGGTGTTCAGGGAAGGGGCTGTCTGAACTCTGCCAGAGAAAAGTGACGTTTAAGACATGTTGGCAGAGGGATTAGGCTACTTCATATGAGTCTTCAGAAAGGTACACTTGAAGTAGGCTATATAAATATAGGTGTGTGCTTGCATTTAAAGTGTAATGGTCGCATTCTCTTTTGATTTAGGTATGTGTCTACTTGTACATGTATTCCGACACTGCTGTGCGTCTGAAGATCCTAGGCAAAAACCTGGTAGCTTCTCACACAGGTGCACAAATCTTCTCAGTTCTGCTCCATCATTCGGTTATGGAGTAATACCTTTTTACCTATGTAGGTGTCACAGGACCCCTCAAATACACTGTTAACAACCCATGTGCCCTGTATTATGAGCAAAAAGAAATACCCCTTCTTAGGTAGAAACGTAGAGAGCATGCAGTCTGAAACACAGGTATTCTACTATTTTTAGGTTTCTTTTTATGTATCATGTCTCTAGGAAAAGGCACAGGCACACATTGAAATGGGAAACATGGTGAGACTTACAACAGTGACAAGGGAAGGCTTGCTGTTTTATATTTGGCTAGGCCCAACATTCTGAGCAGCCGGTGAACAGTGAAGCTGCCAGAGGGAAGTGTGGTTTAAGACATGTTGGCAGAGGGATTAGCATACTTTGTATGAGTCTCTGGATAGGTACACTTAAAGTAGCCCATATAAATGGAGCTGTGTGCTTGCATTGGGAAGTGCACTCTCTAAAATGTAATGGTCTGCATTCTCTTGTGACTCAGTAATGTGTCTAGTTGTACATGCATTCTGACACGTGCTTCGCATCTGAAGATGCTAGCTTAAAAACCTGGTAGCAACCTGGTTGCATATGGGTGAAAAAATCTTCTCAGTTCTGTTCCATCATTTGGTCCCAGACGTGTTCTACCTATGTAAGTTTCACAGAACCCCTCAAATAGACTGTTGAATACCCATGTGCCCTGCATTATGAGTAGAAAGGAATACTTTCACCTTCTTCTATAGAAACTTAGAGAGCATGTGTTCTGAAACACAGGTATTTCACTATTTCTAGGTTTCCTTTTACGTATCATGTCACTAGGAAAAGACACATACACATGCATTGATGCCTTTGAAACATGGTGAGACTTACAACTGTGACATGGGAAGGGTTGCTGGTGAATATGTGGCTAGGCCTAACATTCTGAGCAGTTAGTGAATAGTGAAGCTGCCAGAGAAAAGGCTCTGCTATTAAACTCAATCACTGAATCTTGCACTCAGTCATTCACTTAGATACTACCCATGTACTCATCCAATAACTCATGCACTATCCTTGTACTAAACCAAGAAGTGCGGCTCCGCGGCTAGGATGACTGACTCCGGAATCTGGGGATCACGGTTCGATCCCTAGCACCAGCGGCAGATTAGCCCAGCACCATGTGACTCTGGGCAATAGCTTGCTTAATCTTCCCGACGGCCCCCAGTGCCTAGAGACCCTTACGGGTGATTGTGCGCTTTACAAATAATGATTATTATTATTATTATTATAACCATTCGTTCAGGCGCTATGTATACACTCCTGTATTCTTTCAGGTATAACCCATGCACTTATTCAGTTACCTGGGCAATTCCCATGCACACATCTAATCACTCAAGTACTACCAATGCACTCATCCAATCATTCAGGCACGACCCATGTACTCATCTAATCACCCAGGTACTATCCTTGCACTCATCCTTTCACTCAGGCAAAATGCATATACTCCTGCATTTATTTATTTATTTATTTATTTTATTTTTGCAATTTTTAAAGCGCGCAAATACCCATACGGGTGTCTCGGCACTAGTGTATACAGAGCTCACTGATGGTGTGACGGGGGAGTTAGGAAGAAGAGAACAGCCATGTTTTAAGGCTCTTTCTGAATTTGAGGAGCGTGGGGGCAGTTTTGATATGGAGTGGTAGGGTGTTCCACAGTTTGGCCGTGGCGGTTGTGAAACATCTGTCTCCCCAGCTGGCCTTTCTTGTCCTAGGGACGTTCAGCAGGTAGGCAGAGGAAGATCGAAGGGTCCTGCGTTGTTCCAGTGGGCGGAGAGCTCTTTTTAGAAACTGTGGTCCTGCATTATTCAGAGTTTTATAGGCTATGCACAGAGCCTTAAATTTGATTCGGCTCCTAACCGGAAGCCAATGTAGTTCTTTGATATGAGCGGAGGTTGAAGTGAACTTAGGAATGGATAGTAGAGTTCTGGCCGCCACGTTTTGTACTGTCTGGAGCTTGTTGAGAACCTTTTCTTGAGCATTCAGGAGAAGAGAGTTACAATAGTCGGTTCTTGAGAACACTAAGGTGCTGATGAGTGTTTTGCCCGTGGACTGTGGTAGGTAAGGAAGTAATTTTTTTATTTTTTTAGAGTGTAGAAGGCAGATGATACAACAGCATTGGCGTGGTGGATGAAAGTAAGTTTATTGTCAAAAATTACTCCGAGATTTCGGACCTTGACCACCGGTTGGGGGGGGGGGCCCATCTGAGGTGGCCACCATTGAGGGGACCATGCTGGGTGCAAGCTCCCGAATGTCATCACCTCCGTTTTGTCGGAGTTAAGTTTGAGGCAGTTTGATGACATCCAGGAGCTTATCGCCTTCATTCCCTCTTGAAAGTTGGCGGCGATAGATGCTCCGTTGTTGTGCACCGATAATACTAATTGGGTATCGTCGGCGTAAGTTGTAAGGGCAATTCCATAAGATTTTATCACCCTCGCTAAGTCCGATACATAGATATTAAAAAGCGTTGGACTTAGCGAGGAGCCCTGTGGAACGCCGCATGGGAGGGAGAAGGTCTGGGAGGTGAAATTACCCATCTTGACAGTCTGGGGGCGATTGGCTAGGAAAGAGGCAATCAGGTCTTTAGCTTTGCCTCTAATTCCTAGAGCTGAGACACGGTCGATCAGAGTGACATGATCGACCTTGTCGAAAGCCGCAGAAAGATCTAGGAGTATTAGGACTGCCGCTCCTCCCATATCCATTGTCGTTCGAATTTCGTCAGCGGCCTTTAACAGTGCTGTCTCCGTCCCGTGTCCCTGTCTGAAGCCAAACTGAGTGTCATCAAGTAGATTGTTGTCATTGATGAATTTCGAAAGTTGAATGTTCATGGTTTTTTCGAAGGGCTTGGCTGGGAAGGGGAGACATGCAATGGGTCTGTAACTGGAGGGGAGCAGAGGGTCCAGGGTTGGCTTTTTTAGAAGTGGCTTGATGATAGCCTCCTTCCAAACTGAGGGATATATTCCTGTTGAAAACATGGCATTGCAGATGGTAGTCAACGCGGGGGAAATAGCTTCTGGAATGAGGTTCAGGATAGCAGGGGGACATGGGTCTAGGGGGGATCCGGATTTAGTACTGGTTATCAGACGTTGAATATGCTTCTGGTCAATGGTGTCGAAAACTGATAGAATGGGCAAAGTATTCATGGGGAGTGCCATAGGCGAAGGTGAAGGGGAGGAATGAGAGAGGGTAAGGAAAATGGAACTGACTTTTTCCTCAAAGAAGCGGGCCAGAGCATCTGCTAAAGACTGGGAACCTTCTAGGCGCGGGGCAGGGGGGTTAGACAAAGTGGTAACCACCCGAAATAGTTCTCCAGCTGAATTTTTCGCCTGATCGATTTGGGAAGTATAGTAGAGACTTTTTTCAGCAACTATTAGTCTTTTGTAGATGGAGAGGGCATTTTTGTAGGTCGTTTTGTCTGCGGAGTTGTAATTGCGACGCCACTGCCTTTAAAGATTCCTGCAGTATTGTTTCTGCGTCCGGAGGGCTTCAGTGAACCACGGGGCTGAAGGTATTTTCCTGTTTCGATGGGAGGATTTTATCGGAGCTAGTATTTTACAGGCCGTATCTAGATTCGTCAGATAATTGGAGGACGCTATAATGGGGTCCTGCTCATCGGGAATATGATTCTTCTGCATCCTCTCTGCTAACTGAGTTGTGTCGAGGTTTTTCCAGTCTCTATAGGAAGAGTGATTGGGGGCAGTGGGAGTAGGTTTGGTATGGTTTGTTTCAACCGTAAAACAAATCGCTGCATGGTCTGTCCAAATGAGGGGGATAGTTTGGGTGACAGTTACAAGGGGACTATTGGTAAATATACCATCTAGTGTGTGGCCTGCCTGGTGCGTAGGAGAGTTTATCAGTTGTATCAGGCCTTGACTCATTTACTACCCACGTACATATCCAAAGATGCATATACTACCCATGCACTCATCCATTCTCTCAGACAATACCCATGCACTCATCTAGTCAATAAACTACTACCCATGCACTCATCTAACTACTCAGGCATTACCCGTGAACTCAGGCAGTCTCTCAGGCACTACGTATGCACTCATCCAATCACCCAAGCACCACAAATGCATTCATATAATCACTCAGACACTACCCATGCACTAATCCAATCACTGAAGCATCACTCTTTACCTCAAGCATTCACTCAGGCACAATAGAACGTATGCATTCTCTCAGGCACTATGCTTGTACTCATCCAATCACCCAGACACTGCATGCACTCATCCAATCACACAGACACTACCCATGTACTCATCCATTTACTCAAGCACAGCCCATGCATTCATTCAATCACTCACATACTTCCATGCACTCATAAAATTACCCAGGAACTACCCCTTCACTCAACAATTCAATCAGGTACCATCCATGCACTCATCCATTCTCCCAGGCATTACCCTGTAGTGTAGTTCCTATTTTCCCAATAGGCTCTGCGCATTGGAATAATATATTCAGCAGTGTAGACGTAGGACTGCGGTCGACTAGGTCTCTACTGACTGTATTAGACTTAAGGTTTGCCACCTAGCTCAGAGGTCACTATAAACGTTCTCAAATAAACGAGGAGGAGTTTAACCTCCCTGGATAGGCAAGAAGGGATTAGCTTCTGACAACCATATAACATGACAACTTTGCTCCCTCAGAATAGGAGTGTATCTCTAGAGTCGTGTGAAAACAATAGACAGCTATTTCACTCAGTCAATTGTGCGTACTTAGTTTCACCAGAGTGCAGAGAAAAGAGAGACGGGCATTTTCAATAAAAAGGTGTAATTTATAGAGCAGTCTTCTTTCTCATGCAAGAGAAATGAATTGCCATAATTGCAATACTTAATGTAAAGTAAAGTGCGTACAGTAAAAAGAGTATCATGAAATAATACTGTAAAAGCATTAATATGGTTTCTTAGCCATAAGATACTTTAAAATGGATAAAAGAATCTGACTCAAGAAATCTCTTTAAGGATCTAGTCAGCTCCGTACCTGGGTAATAGAATGCAGGAGGTCTGGTATCTCTCTTTCAGGACTCGATATCCCAGCAGCCCCCGAAGGCGGCTGAGAACACTGGAGCTGGATTTCTCGGCAGGAGAAAAGACAGCGTCTCTCTCAGTGTGTCAAAAGAGAGGGGCAGCGTCCGTGGGCTCTCGCATCAGCTAGGCTCTCAGGCAAGTAGATAGTTGCTCGGCTCCAAAACCACCACGTGTGTTTGCTTAAGGCAACGTTGGTATATTTACACCTGAAAGGTGCAGAGTTTTACGTAAGGTTTGGACATAAGACGTCAATAAAGATGTCACTAAGAACTGACTGTTCTTTTAGTGTTCGCAGGAGTTCAATGACAAATCAAAACAAAAGCAAATGGGGATTTCCCAGGTTGCTGGAGGTTTGGTGTGTCAAAAGAACTTGTTGTCCTCTCTAGGAATCTAAGGAAGTAGCTTTGCCGTGCTTTGGACTGCAAGGGCTATTTACTAAATATGTATCTGATTCTTATGCATTATAGGGATATTATTGATTATAGCCGTACAAGGGCATAAAATAGCAATATTGATTTAGGTTCCTAGATAAAAACACAATAAGCCATGCACTTATGCAGTGACACAGGCACTGCCCATGCACTCATCGATTCACTCAAGTACTGCCCATGCACTCATTCAATCTCCAAGGCACTTCTTTTGCACTCATGAATTCACTGAGACACAACACATGCACTCATCCAGTCATTCAAACACTATCCTTGCACTCATCCATTCTTTTAGACACTACACATACACTCTTCCTTTCTCTCAGGCACTATCCATGCACTCATCCAATCAACCAGCCACTAAGAATGTACTCATGCAATCACACACACACTAGTTATGCTGTCATCCAATTACCTAGGCACTACTATTAAAGTCAACCATTTACTCAGGCAGTACCCATGCACTCATCCAATGAGCCAGGTAGTGCCCTTGCAATAATGCATTAATCTATATACTCAGGCACTACCCATGCACTCATTCAATCATTCAGGCACTACCCATGCACTCAGCCAATCACTCAGGCATAAGCTTTGCACTCATCATTTCACTCAGGCACTTCCCATGCATTCATCCAGTCACACAGGCAGGACCCATGCACTCATCCTATGAGCCAGGCACTACCCATGCACTCATCCAACCATTCAGGCAATATCCTTGCACACTCCTATTTATTCGAGCACTACCTATGCATTCATCTAATCACTCAGGCACTACTCATGCACTCATAAAATCACCCAGGCAGTACCCATGCACTCATCCAATCATCCCCTGTATCATGGCAATGCAGCATCTTGCAGCCCATTTTTATATTGAAAAATACCTATTTACTGCATATATGCATAACTGATATAAAAAATGTATCGAAATACATTACAATATATTAAACAAATCTTTTTTGTATAGGTCTATATATATATTCACTAAAAAACAGGTTTCAGGGACGCTATAGTTAGCAATTAGCATTTAAAAAACCTTTGAATTTCACTAAAAAACCACAGGTTTCAGAGACGTTATAGTTAGCAATTAGCATTTAAAAAACATTTGGAAGTCACTGAAAAAAACACCGTTTTCAGGGACGTTATAGTTAGAAATTAGCATTTAAAAAACCTTAGATATTAAAAAAAATAGGTTACAGCAATGTTATAGTTAGGCTGACATTTCACTCATTCAAAACCAGAGAAATTCAGCCATTATAATTAGCTGAGCTAAACTTGAGCCGCCGCAATGTGTTGCTTATGATGTCACATATCACATCACTCAGGACAAGTTCAGGGACACCACTGATGACATCACTGATATTCAAGCATATTTTTATTGCAATTTGTGTTCCTGTTTGAGACCTGCCACTCCACAGTGCTATGTTGTGGCACATATTTCTTGGGTCACAAAGAGGTCCCAACTCCCACGTTTTCAAACATAATATCCAAATATATACATAGACATTGTTAATTTCCATAAAAGGGAAGGAGTTTCACTAATACTATATTAAAACTAGAACATCTAGAGATATCTTGTGCAATTAAAAATGGTTTAATATATTTTGTGTGGTTGCAGCCCAGGCACTAAGTGCCACCCCATGTGAAATGTATTTGATTGGTGTAACTCCATTCAAGTCCCACCTGTTTCGAGACTTTTCAGGCAGTTTATCACTATTCCTCTACTGTCCTTTGGATAGGTAGCAAGGAGGTTATGCTTGGTGGGTTTGTGTGTAATTTTTTGAATATCATAGAGGGCATCAACATTACAGCAACAAGAGGATGAAGAGCTGACTTTGTAGGAGTGGGCAGAAGTAGCACCCAGGAAAAAAGAAGAGTATTGTCTGGCAATTTTTTGCCGTGCCAAAGGGAGAAAATAAAGTAAATGCTAGAAAACTGTGGTGCACCTTGGGTAAAACAGCTCTTTCCCAACGGAGTGAGCGCAAGTACTCCTTTAGCATGTCAGGTATATACAAACATTTACTTACCATACACAGCACCCATTTGGCTTGTGAAAAGATAGAGAGGCTGAAGAAAAAGCAGCAAGGAAGTGATGCTGCTAGGTCCTTTTCTGCTGGTAGTCATATAACTAATGTTCCAGTTCCCATTCCTGTGTTTGGCCTTATTGCCCAAAATGCAACACTTTGTTAAGTGTGGGAGAGCAGGCTGTTGCAACACTGATCCAAATAATCAATGCACACCTACTCATTTCTTTTTTCTAAAGCCCAGTTTGTTTGCTTATGTGCTTCTTCTGAAAAGGAAATTGCTTTTCAGAAAATAGCAAATAAATCCCCAATTTAATGAAAGAAAATATATATTTTGAATGTCTTTTGTAAGAATTTCAATATATGTTGGTAAGTTTCTTAGTATGTTATTGAGTGTTTATATGAGTTTATATTTCTGGAACATATTGTAAGTGGTTAGATAGTAGGTGAGTGGGTGTGTTACAATATGAATGTATCAGTGAGTATCTATGACAGTGACTGCATAAGTGTGTGAATAAGTGTGTATGTTTATGTATATTTTTGGGAAAGGGTGTGTGCTTGTCTGTATGGGTGAGTGAGCTGTCGTATCAGTGGTTCCATACCTGAGTGAGTGGATGTCTGACTATTTGTATATATGAGTGAGTGGGTGTGTATGTGACTTGCTGAATTAGTGAATGAGTATATCAATGTTTCTATGCATGAGTGACTGAGTATATAAGTTGTGTATGGATGTCAGTGAGTATTTTATAGATTTCATACATGAGTGAGTTGGTGTGTGATTTTTTTTTGTATTGATAAGTGACTGGGGGCCCGATGTAGGTCAACAAATACCGGTCAGTAACGGCCAAATTCGGCCGTTACCGACCGGTATTTGGTGATTGAGATGTAGGGGCATTATTTTACAGAATCGGTAAATTTACCGAATAGGTACATTTACCGATTCTGTAAAATACCGAATCGGTAATTTTACTGATTCAGTAACTCCCAGATGTAGGTAGCACTGTTTACAGTGCTACAGGCCTTCAGAATTCTGTAGTTTACCACCCAATACAATTGGGTGGTAAAATACCGAATTCAGGTGTACATGCACATCTGGGCATATACCCCCGTGCCATGTGACACACAGACATGCCCTTAGGGCATGTATATGTGCCACATGTCACACAAACCTGTACTTGGGGTGCTAGAGGGTGTCAAAGTGACACCCCCTGCACCCTTGCAGGATTCGGTATTTACCGATTCGGTAAATTCCGAATCGGTATTTCCCCTTGATTCCTATGGGCTTCAAGGCCCATAGGAATCAATGGGCAATACCGATTCGGTATTTACAGAATCAGTAAATACCGAATCCTACCGAATCGGTAATTCAAATATAAGAATTACCTGCATCTGCCTACTTCCGATTTACTGACTCTTAAATACCGAATCGGTATGATTCGGTTTTTAAGAGTCGGTAAATCGGATTTACCTACATGGGGCCCTGGGTGAGTTGCTGCAGGTATGAGTAAGTGTGTGGCAGTGTGAGTTTGTGCATGGTGACCAAATGGGTGTATGAGTGTTCGTATTTGTCAGTGAGTGGGTGTGTGAGTATTGATGTGGCGGAGTAAATGAGTTTGTGAGAGAGTATATGGAAGGGTATGTGTTTGTCTGTGTGATTGTGTATGTGAGTAAGTATGTTTGTTAGTATATGTATGAGTAAGTGAATGGGTGTGTGCCTAACTGTATGGGTATGTAAACAACTTTGTGAATGATTCTATGGATTAGTGAGCAGGTATGTTATTAGCTGAGTAGCTGAATGATTCACATTGTGAGTGGTTGTGTAGGTGTATGACTGGGTGTATGAATGTTTATCTGTGTGGATGTGTAAGTCACTGTATTGGTTAATTAGCATGTCTGCGAGTAGCTTTGAATGTGTATTAGTGGTTGATTTGTGGCTGTATAGATGAGCTGAAGTATAAGTGGGGGTATGGATCACTGCAAGCATGTTTACAAATATTTGTATGTTGTCCAAGATGGCACCCGTGTGGTAACAGAATCAGGGAGTTCTGCCACGCTGGAGTGGTGTTTAGCAGTACCCGGGTGGGGCTGCAGCCCCCAACCTGCAGGAATGATAGTGGAAGGTCTGTGGAGTGGGTTCAAGAACCCAGGAACCTAGGCGGTACATCTAGGACTGCCGCAGACTAGTGTTTAAGATCACCCTGGTGGTGAATGGGACAAAATGGTGGACACTTAGACCTTGGGGCTGCGGAGTCCTGGGACAGCGGCAGTGGTTGTAAAGCTGCATCACTTTCTCTGCCTGTGGCGACCGGCTTCGACATGGTGAGATCTTGCGCTGAGGACTGCGCAGAGCTGTTGGCAGTGCCTGGGACTGGCTGGGGCACCTCGGCATCCGGACCAGGAAGCGGAGAGCAATCCATCCTGGCAGGTGTCCCAGGAGCCCCGCTTCATGGTGAGGTGATTGCGGGGGAGCAGTGATCCTGAGAGCGCCTGGGGGGCGTGATGGCTTTCCTCACCGCATTACCCCTGAATAGCTGTTTCAGTGGGAGGGGCCAGCCCACACACACGTGGACCTCGTGGCAGGTAGGAGCAAGTCCCCTCAGGCAGACTTTGTGGCTTGCCTCCTGGTGGATTCAGATGCCAGGCTGGGGCTGTAGGAAGTGATCCTGAAGTGGAAACCTTGGGTGAGTGTCCCCCTAGGCAGGGGAGTCCCTCTTGTGGGAGTTGTCAGAGGGCACAGTTAAGTGCCTAAATCGTGGGACATAGCAGTTTGGCCACCGTTGTCTACCTGTCCTTTTCATCACAAGGGTCCCGCGGCGATGTGCCTTGTGGTTGGACTGTGGTGGGCGTTGCAGCATTGTCACTGGTTCTGGCCTGTGGAAAGCTCACCAGGGACTGGTTGCAAAGACTCTCCACATGGCATTGTGGGCAGTGCTGGCCTCTGGTTCAGGACTCTTCGCATAGCGAGGCTATGCCCCTTTGCTGGGGGACACCTGGATATTGCATTCACAGTAGCCCTCTCAGCACTGGGCCCACCTGGAGTGGGGCATTTGCAGAGCCCTCTCTGCCCCATCATAGCTTCTTCACAATCCAAGAAGGACTTGGCTACTATTAAGGACCTCCTGTGTAAAGGCGCTATCAAGAAGGGGGTCCTATGGCGGTTCCTCAGGGGGCGAGTGGCGCGCACTCACTGGCCTGTCAGGACGCTGATGACCAGGCCCGATAACCAAAGGCTTTATGGAGGCACTTTTCAGTACGCTTTTTTACTTTACCGGTTGCGGCGGAGGTGGTAGTTGCTACTCTTCCACTCCTATCCCGTTGACCACCGGTGACATGGACCCTCTCTACACAATCGCAAGTTGTGCACCACTAGGTGCTTTGTTCCTTTTTGTTGTTCTTGTTATAATGTTTTCGGAAAAGTTTTTGTGCTCTTTTTTCTTTCCAGCAGGCTCACTGTATTACGGGATTTGGGGTGGAGATGTGCGGGATGGGTCGGGAGCTCTTACGGCGATCTTGCAATTGCTGAACTATTGTGAAGGTGTTTAGCATGAATGTATGGGGTCTCAACTCGCCAGCCAAAAGAGTAGCGGTTCTCAACATCCTTAGGTCAGCCCGCTGCGAATATTTGTCTTCTACAAGAAATGCATCTGGTGAAACAGGACTGCCATAGAAAGAGTCTGAGATGGTTTGATCGCCAGTACTAGTGCCCCGGTCAAGGGAAGAAGGCAGGGGTTATGATTCTTGTGGCCATACACTTTCAAGGTAGGGTTTAAGGAGTACAATCTGAGATTCCTGGGCGGATGCTATCTTTGAGGATGTCCTCGGCACACTTTAAACTCACCATAGCCACCCACTATGCCCCTATGAGCGACAGGACTCCTTTATGCAACAGGCCTCAGGTGAGTAACTATCGTCTCCCGATTCCGATTTATTATTGGTGGGGATTTTCATTTAATCATAGATGCAGCTATAGATAGGCTCCCTCCACGTTCAGTGTCTGCGGGGATTTTTTCTTCACAGGGGGTCAGCTGGTTAGCGGAAGCAGGACTCACTTACATTTAGCGGGTATTGCATCCACAGTTGTGCTTCTACTACTTCTCCCCTGCGGCACAGCAATCCCACGCTAGATTCGATTACTTCTTAACCTCGGCCTCCTTATGTCCATGAATAATAGGGGCCATGATTGATGTAGCAGCCATATCGGACCATGCTCCGAACCAGTTAGTTATTAGTCTTTAGACTACTCACCAGACAGCAGAATGTGGAGGCTCAATCCTCGGTTATTGACTTATGATGCTGCGGTGAAGGAGGTAGAGAAGGCCATTGTAGAATATCTCTCCATAACTGATACACCAGACCCTGCCATCACAACACTTTGGGAGGCCTTTAAGGCAGTTATTAGACAGACATATATTGCAATAGCGTCCAGACTTAATAGGGAGCGGGCCGCAAAGCGCACCACACTTAAGGCCAATGTCAAGGACCTGGAGGAAGAATCAAGGCGGGTAGCTACACAGAAAAATCGGCGAAAATTGAATGTAGTGCAGAAACAACTTAGAGCGTTAGATAAGAATGCAGCTGTGCATGTCCTGTTGCGAACACAGCAGAAGTGTTATGCTGGAGGCAACAAAGCAGGGAAATTGCTGGTGCATGAGTTGAGGTCTCAGACACACTCAAGGCATGTACAAACAGTTCTGGATAGTGGGGAAAACCTCTTACGAGGGACAAAGATATAGAAGCAGGATTCGGCCGCTTTTACACACAAATGTACACTGCTGATGACATTCCCCAAATAATTTTACAAAATGGGGTAACCCTGTGTCCCTCAGAACCTGGGTATATGTGATTGACAAAAAAGTGGTTATGTTCAAAAGTAAAACTTTTGAACATTTGAACGTTCCCCATCCCCATCGCTGTTCCCTCATCGCGGAGGCACCAACGCATATGTTTGCATATCGAGGGTTGACCAACGGGCTACCCTCTGGAACGCATTAACTTTTGAACATTCCCCATCACCCTTCTGTCTTGATAAAGACCCGCCGCGACCACCAACTGGGGCTCAACCTGGGTCGAAACGTCGACGCTCTTCCTTTTTGGCCAAGATAATCCCAGGAATATGGACAATAATTCCTTGCTTTCCTTGGAACTTTTACTTTGATGAAACTGGCTACAAAATGATAAAAAAACATATCGTTCTACCCTTTCCCTTCCCTTTGTTGCAAAGTGTATTGATTTAACGTTCTTGTATATAAGTGTCACTACATGTTTCACATTTGTCACTGAAATCACCACAGTCACTGCACTTATGTTTGTTAGCAATGTAGTGGAATGAAGTAATTCCATCTTACTGTTTCATTGGTCTTTGTTTTTAATATATATAAAAACTTTGGATATCAGAGAGTTTTGCTTGTTTGTGTTTTAGAGCTATCTTTAGCCTAACCAAAAGAGATTGTACATTACCCGACAGAACCACTTTTTTGTCGATGACATTCCCCAGGCAGCTGCACACCATACATTGGACAGGCTCCCATCACAAGACTGCTGCCCTTTCACGCGGACCAGTTAGATACAGACATAACGTCTAGGGAGGTGCTGGATGCTAAGGGTCGCTGACAAGTAGAAAAAGCATCGGGTCAAGACGGGTTAATCGCGGCCTTTTGTAAATAATACGCATCTTTGTTGGCCCTCATTCTGACGTGCCTTTATAACTCCTATAGCGACTCAGGGGATCTCTCTGATTCGATGCGCAAGGCAGTCATCACGGTGTTACCAAAACACAGGAAAGAACCTCAATTGTGCACCTTTTACAGCCCTATATCCCTCTTGAAATTCAATGCAAAGATTTTCACTGGGATCTTAGAAGGGGCGATTAGGCAGGATAAGATTGGGCGTTCTCGAGTCCCAACGCTGTTTCTGTCCATTGATGCAGAAATGGCCTTTGACCGTGTGCATTGGCCTTTTTTACACAGCGTGCTGGAGGCAATTGGTTTCGGTCCCATGTTTTGGAGATGGGTTGGGGCGGGCTATGTTGCTCCTAAAGCGCGGGTCTGGGTGAATAACACCTTATATCAGATTTTTCCAGTTCCCCTTCCCCCTTCTATTTGCGCTGTAGATGGAGCCCCTGGCAGAATGCATCCGTCACCACCAGCAAATTGACAGTGTTTGTATGGGGGGCCAATCTCATAAAATAGAGCTGTACGCAGATGACTCTTTGCTGACTCTCACTAACCCGCGTGGTTCCCTACCTCCTCTCCTAGAGGATCAGGCCCGTTGGGATAGGTTTCTTGTTTTAAAGTAAACACCACTAAAACACAAGACCCAAACATCACCATCCCTCGAGAGGAACAAGCCCATCTAGAATCCACGTTCCCCTTCCAGTGGTCACAACAAGGAATTCCATACCTGTGCATTCACATACTGCCCACGGTAGAAGGCTAGAGCAGCCACAACTACATGGCCTTGTTGTGTACTGTGCGATCTCTTATACAGTCGTAGCAGGGGGGGTCCTCTCTCCTGGGTGGGCCATATTGAAGTGGTAAAGATGACCTTGCTGCTGAATATCCTATACCTCATGCAGGTGATGCCACTGCCACCTCCCCCGGCCATCCTGAGGCAATTGCAGGAGGCACTAGAAACCTTCATTTGGGTGGATAAGTGGGCTCAATTTGCGAGACAGCGTACCTATTTGCCAGTGGCCAAGGGGGGACGGGCAATACATAATCTGAACAAATACTATAAGGCAGACCAGCTGCGATATATCATTAAGTGGCAGTGCCTGCTGACAGAAAAGCATTGGTGCTCCTGGACCAGGCCTTAGCGGTCATTCATATTTGGAAAATTCCGGTGTTTCCCTCCGGGTGTTTATTTCTCAACAGTGGCCCGAGCAACTGTTGGGGTCTGGGACGCAGTGCATTTCACCCACCAGTTATCCACAAATATCTCCCCTCTCCCGCCAATCATTGGAAACCCAGATTTTCCCCAAGCAATGTCTGAGAAAGCGTTTGCACCCTGGCAGGAGGCAAAATGTAAGCGGATTGGAGACCTGTTTGATGTGAATGGGCTGAGGGACTTTACATACCAAGTGAAATATCCCGATACACTGGGCCCCAAAATCCACGATGTGAAGATATTAGGTAACTTTCTTTCGAATCCAAAACTATTAGGTTAATCACTAGGGGTGTCGACCTATTTTTGTTGGATCCTAAACAATATATATGCTGACAGTTTTCCCTTGATGAGTTTCTTTCTCCATGTTCTTCTTAGCCACAGTGATATTCAGCCGATATTTATACAAACAATACTGAACCTCTTTTGAGTACTCTATTTTCTTTATATAGCACATTATGACATGCATGTGAAGAATTAGTTGGAATAGGTGAAGAAGTAGCTGTAACAGGTAGTTCAGTGACCATGTAACTATATCATCTTCTGCGCTATACTTACCAGTCCCAGAAATCCTTATATCTTCTTCATTAAATACAACCTTGACCGCATCTAGTTATACATTGAATGGCTCATTGTGTTCAAAGTGTCTTCATTCATTTACAACCATGTTGTTGATTATTATATATTTTGTTTGATCAGGTATTAGCCTTTATCAAGTGGCCCTGTGTATTTTTTTAAAGAAGTTATCATCGATCCCTTTAAACTAGTGAATTGAAAGACAACACTGCAAATGTAAGTTGATTGATTTATATCATGATGTTTCACAGTAAGATCTCAATATGTTATTCTCTATCAGCTCCTTTGTTGAAGAATCTACTCAGAAACACCCTTAAATGTACTAAAGATATCCAACCTTGACCTATATAAGTAATGAACCCTACATGACTTGTTGACCATTTATCCTCCGTCTAGCTAAGTACTGCACTGACATTGTATACTTATCTGTCTATCATATGACAATAAGTGACCAAATTTTATGTCTAGACCTGCTAGGTAGAATAAGTGTTTTCGAATTCTGATTTGTGTAAAAAATAAATGTTTATGCAGTTAGTAATATGTATTAACTATGTGAAATAATATATGTATTGTGATTTATAATATTCTTCCTATAATGTTCTTTCAGAGTTTCACCTATGACTCCTAAGGAAGGTGTTTTTTTCTCTGCCGAAACGCGCGTCGAGTCTTTATAATTAATTTCGCAGTATTTCTTATGTCATTTTTGGATTCTGAATGTATAATCATTTGCAATTCGTTGTGATTTATAATGTTAATATGATGTATATGTTTTTTACTTATTGTCTTTTGTGATTTTTATATGTTACTATTTTAGTGTATCATATAGTTTGACTTATATGTTTGAGTCTCTATATGATTTTTATCTATGTTAAATTAAATATATATTTTTTTAATATACACACCATTTTTCGATAATTCTTTTCTTCACTGGTCCTAGACTCTCTGGTCACTCACTCTGCGGATGGCCTAGGATTTTCTACCCACACTGAGGGACTTTTCAGCCATTATACAGGATTTTGGGCTCCCAGAGTCGGAATATTGGCACTACTTGGCGGTTCGACACTGGGTATCTCTGCCTGCGGTTCAACCTCATGCAATTAGGAAACTGACGTTGGAACGTTGGCTCTTAACTCGGATGGACGATTCTCATCTTTTATCCGACATCTATTCCTTTTTAAATACCCTGCCTGTGCTGCTACACACCCCCAGCTAGAAAGAGATGAGAGCGGGATTGTGAATGCAGTTTCATGGACAAGGAGTGATGAGATATATTACACAGGGCACGCACAGGCCGAGAAACTCTCCTAAAGCTGGCGCACTCCTGGTATTACACCCCGGCTTGTTGGTCTCGTGGCAGAGGGGAGACCTGGTGAGTGCTAGAGACACTGCGCCCACTCAGGCATGCTTAACCACTTATTATGGCTCTTCCCCAAACTTCACGGGTACTGGGAGGAAGTTTTAACAGATATCGACACAATGTTCAACAACGAAATACCACACTTTCCAGCTTATATTCTCCTAGGGTTAGCCAATGCCTTAACTTTTCCCCTACACTCAGAGTGGGGCAAGGCCATTACATTGGCATTATGCGCAGCAAAGCAGGTCTTGCTGGCTAAATGGGGCGCTGATGTGGTACCGACCCACTCCAATTGGCTCCATAAAGCCTGGGTTCTCCTAGGGATGGAGAAATTAACAGCCATGGTTAATCATGCCTTACCTAAGTTCAATAAAAGATGGGGCTCCTGTAACACACACCTAGCAGGAGACTTTCAACAAGTGACCTGCCCGATATACCTAGGTATACTGCACATAACTTCCCCCACGCACTCCGCAGACTCAAGTGAGAAGGAAAAGTGAAATCCACGCATTAACATCATGAGCACATGTTCTTTCTCTTCAGTTCCAGGTTGGAAGTGATATTGAAGTATGTTTCCCTTCCCCTTTTCTCCAACACCCCCTCCCCTCTCTTATTTTTTGTTAAGCATACCGTACCGTCCACTGGATGTAGGTGCAGGATACTATAATTTGAACTTAAAATGCTACTGTGTATTCCTTGCCAGCCACTGGATGTCGGTGCATGCTGATGTTTCCTGCCCCCCTTTCCCTCCGAAACTAAGAAAAATTACAATCCTAACAATGTTTGTATGGGTCTGTAAATGACTGTGTCAGTGGTTGTGTGACAGTGGGAGTATGAGAGCTAGGTGTCTCTATGCATTTATGAGCTTTTTAGTGAGTTAGGTTTGTCGTGACTAAATGACTGTGTCTGTGAATATATGTAAGACTGTCTTCATAAATGCCCTAGGTAGGCCTTAATAAAAATGATGTATTTGTAAATCTCAATGACTCATTAGTAGGTATTATCAGTGAGCTGTTTAGTGTATTAGTGATTCTGTCCTTTTTTAGATTGTTAATTACAATGTGACTGTCAGCCTTGATATATAAATTGGCTTAGGGTATGACTATTAGATACATAGAAGTTGGATGTGTGTGAGTGAGTGAATCTTTAGATACTTCTTATACTGTTTCCGGGGGGTATCTCCTTTTGCTTATGGTTATATGAGTGGAGAGTGGATATAAAACTGACATAGCTCAGTGAAACGTCTATCTGCATGTATTAGCTTTTATGTACAAAGGAGTGTACCCTATGGTCTATCTACAGGCTACCTTATCTATACATGTGATTTAATGTTTAGATGCAGGAAACAGTGCCTGAGTGGGTTTACTAGTAGCTTTCCACTTTTGTATGTGCTTATATGAGATTCAAATTAGGATGAAAGACTGCATGTTTAACTAAACCATTCAGACCTGTAATTGTGCAGGTAGCTTAGTGCAAATTCAAAGGTACATGTGTTAGCTTTAATGCACTTAATAGTGTTACTTATGGACTAACTACAGGCTAACTTTTTGGAGGGTTATATGTGATAGAACAGGAGGTTAAGGCTTCTAAAGGAGAACTGCTTACACAGGTTTACCAGACCCTTGGCATATTTCAAAGGCTATTTCTCTGGATGGTTTACTTTGTACTGCCAACTGTTTACTATATATCTGAATGATTGTCTCAATATCGATGTGGGTGTATGTTTCTATGTGCACAAAAGTTTCTTAGTACATCGTTGGCTCTGTTTGTAACTGTATGGCACTGTAAATCTATATGTAAGGGGTGGAATTGATTTACTGTTTGGTGAGTCAGTCACAAATGGGTGATTTAAGTGAATGTCTCACTGCCTCCATGAGTGCTAGATAAATCATAGTTGTGTCTGTGCATCTGATTGAATGTTTAGATGCCTCTGACACTTTGTCAGGAGATGTATTAGTGGTTCTCTCTTGTTGCATGTACTTATAACAGATTCAAATTAGGGTGGGAGAGTGGAAGTATAACTGAGCATATGGGCCTGTAATTTGAAAAAACCTAATTGAAAACATGTGTTATCCTTTATGCACTTTCGAGAGTATGGTAAGGACTAGATACAAGCTACCTTAGGGGTGAATTATATGTGGTGAAGAGCAGGATAAGGCTTGTAAAAGTGTTATAATGCCAAGTCGGCCTAGCAGTGGAACTTCATGCGCAAGTGTATTAGGACTGAGACATGTTTAAAGCATTACTTTTCAGGATGAGTGACTTAATAGTCTCAGATCTTCAGTAGACATCTGAATTGGTGTCTGTGTCCATATGTAGGGATGTGTTTCCATATGTAAGTGAGGTTGTTGTAATACTCTGTAAGGGAATGTATTAGTAGCTCTCCCCTTTCTTATGTGCTTATTAAGCATTCAAATAAAGGTGGAATACTGGATGTATAAATCAGCATATGGGCCTCAAAATGTGTGTGTTGTAAACTTAAAACATAAACTACATGTGTTAGCATTTATGCACATAGGAAAATACCCTTGAGTACAGCTACAGGCTACCAAAATGGCTTCGAATGCCAAGACGGACTAGCAGTAGAACTGAAAGCAGAGCCTCAAGTGTACAAGGCCTGAGACTTGTTTAAAGGGTTACATCTCTGGATGGGTGACTTTGGTAAATATCAGAATGAGTATATATGTGGGGATTTGCTTCCTTATTTACCAGATTTTGTAACACATTCCTAGCTCGAATTATAACTATATGGGTTTGTAAATACACATTTGATGTGGAATGCATCTTGGGTGTGTTAGTCACTATTGGCTCATTTAACTGATTGTGTCAGAGCCTTCCTTACTACTAGATACATAAGAGTTGTGTATCTGCGTGTGAGGTAATGTGTAGATGCTTATGATATTGCTGATGGAGTATATTAGTGGTTGCCCTCTTTTTTCACCTTATATGAGATTCTCATCAGGATGAAATACTAGGGAGGATTATTTACAAACTCCTTGCACCACTGTGGTGTCATTTGTATTATGGGAAAAAGTAATGTACTGGTAGTGCAAGTGGTTTGTAAATATGCCCCTGGATGTATAATTTAGCACATCAGTCTTTAATGGCCAGATGTATCCACATTCCCTTTTGCGATTCCTAAATAGCGATTTTTAAGGAATCGCTATTTAGAAATTGCAAAATGGTATGTATGTAGAAATTCGCTTTTTTTTTGCGATTTCTTAAAATTCCTTAATTGCGATTAGCAAATTGCTAATCGCAATTAAGGAATCATTTCCCATTCATTTCTATGGGCCAGGAGGCCCATAGGAATGAATGTGAAATGATTCTCAATTTGCTATTCGCAAATTGAGAATAATTTCAAGGGCGCAGGGGTGTCTCAAGAACACCCAGCTACACTCCTGAAAATGACATGTGTGCGCATATGGCGCATATACATGCCCTAAGGGCATGTATGAGCGTCACATGGCACCTTTACAAATTGCATAAAGTGCATTTGTAATAGAAATCGCAAATTAGCACCAACTACAAGTTAGTGGTAATTTGCGATTCCTTAAGGGCATTTTGGTTTTTTTTTTGGTTCATACATTGCATTTAAGGAATCGCAAAATTTGCGATTCCTTATTTTGCACCCAAATTCTTTCATACCTACCATTTTGTGAAAATTTGTTCGTAAAAACCAAAATTCTGCGAATTTCAGCGTTTGCGAACCCATTTGGCCTTGATACATATGGCCCCAAGTGTTTAAGTCTTTAAGAGTGAAAATAGCTCATTCAAACATCTAACTACATGTGTTAGCTTTTGTGACATAGGATCATAGCCTATAGCCTCACTACAGGCTACTTTAGGGCTCAGTTACATGTGGTAGAACAGCAAGTTAAGGGTCCTAAATGTGTAGCTGACCTAGCAGTAGAACTGGATGCACTGACTCAGTGTACCAGGCTTAACACATATTGAAAGGGCTACTTTTCTGGATGATTAATCTGGTAGTGTCAGTTCTTTACTAGATATCTGAATGAGTGTTTCAGTCCGTGTGTGACGTTCTGTTTCTACATGTATGAAAATTTTTTTTATACATCACTGCCTCTATTTCTGACAGTATGGCTCTGTAAATCGTTATGTAACTACATGTCTTTGCTTTTATACATTTAGTAGAGTAGCTTGTGCTAGTGTCAGAACCGTGTAAATATTCAGTCACGTGAAAAGCGAGGACTTCTTTGTATCTACTAGGAATGCAGATTAACAGAAATGACCCTATACAAACTAAGAGACCCAGGAGACTATCCATGCTGCTCCCTACAGATAGATTTACAGGCGCGTACAGTAACAAAGTTAGGAAGTGGTGTACCAGTAAAGTTAGTTATATATAGAAAGACAATGTGACAAAGAAACAGACACACCAATTTAGATATTTACTAAAGAACTGGCACTACCAAGTCATCCATCCAGCTCTGGTACATTTAAGCTTGTGTATGTAGGTAATCTGCTAGGACGTTTTCGTGTTTACTCACAAAATAGGCAAAAATGTAATGAGAAGAGTACACTTCATATATAAAAACCTTTCCATCAATAGCTTTAACTAATATGCTTATGATACAAAAAGTATTCTGCAGCATCTTAGAATGTTGAACTGTAGCCACTATAAAAAAGACATATAACTATATTAGTATGTGATCTTGAAAAATACAGTATTGTAACAATACATTTTTCCTATACCCTACCACTGTATTGCAATGTGATATAAGTATTAGTTTTCCTTTTTTAATGTGCTCAGTTTTCATACTAATTTACCATGCAGTGTAGTTTGCATGTAGTATTATTTCTGAACAGTGTATGAAAAAACCATTGCATGGATTGTAAAAAAAAACAGAACTGCACAGTACATCATTGTAAACATGTTACTATTCTTTGCACTCACTACAATTTGCTAATCACTTGTTTTACCTACTCTAGTAATGTAAACAAATGCATCTGAAAACCTTTTCTATTATTATTATACCTGGTACAGTACTACCAATAAATGTACACCACAGTTGAGTTTTACAGATGTTTTTTCAAAATATTACCCCTAATGTCTATCTCATGTTCTGTGCCAATAAAATACAATAGATTTGTTTTCTTGTAGAAATAGTACATAGAACTGTGATTGAAGCAAGAAATCAGAACAGTTTCATACTTCCAAAGACATTTTTGGTTTATTTATTTATTTTTTATTTATTTTGAAGGTTTTAAATAGCGCGAACATGACCCTTATGGGTAACAGAGCACTTTACAAGTAAGGTAGTTAAATAAAAGAGACAAGGTACAAAGAAACATAGTATTTCAAGGTAAAGACTTATGTTACAGCTGGTTGTTCTACTTGTACGAAATAATGTTCAAGTAAATTTTGTCATGAGAAGAGATTTCACTTTTTTTTAAGGAGGCAGTTGATGGGTTGAGTCTGATTTCTGGGGGTAGTGTATTCCAAATCCTTGGCGCAATTCCAGAGAATGCACAATTATATGTTTTCTTCTTGCCAAATCTTTGAGGCTTCAAAAGAAGGTTGTTGGAGGATCTGTTTCTACACGAGAGCTCCAGTTTCTGGGTCAGGTACCTCGTGGTGTTGTGATGTAGGGCTTTGTGTGTCATGCAAGGGAATTTTTAGATTAATTCTTGCTTCGAAGGGTAGCCAGTTAAGCGCTTTGAAGTCGGGGAAAATGTGGCAATGTCTTTTGGAGCCAGTGATGAGCCTGGCCGCCGAGAGGAGTGATGCTCTTAGCGGGGCAGTTGTCGATCTAGGGAGTTCACAGAGAGTTGCACTACTATATTCTAGTCTGTGAATTACTAGTGCTCAGACTGCTAGTTTGAAAGCATTTACTGGAAGGAAGGGTTTTAATTTTCTCAGGGTGTGCATCTGAAAGTTTGCACCTTTTGCTGTGACACTGATATGTTTTTGCATGTTTAGGTTACTATCCAGAGTTACTTCCAGTGATTATGCTGAATCTATAATAAGAGGTTGGCAGTTGAGCACTGTAAGATGTTTAAGCCATTCTTGTATGATGTCTGTTTGGTTAGGGGGGCGATTAGTAAGAATTCGGTTTTGATGGCATTTAATTTGAGGTAGTTTTCAGTCAACCTAGACTGAGTTTTTTGTAGAGTTAGATCGAGAGCTTTGATGTCATCTGGAGAGTTTATCTTTAAATATAGTTGTGTGTCATCTACGTACATGTGAAAGAGGATATTTGCTGAGTAGAAGATCTCAGTGAGTGGCTCCATGAATATGTTGAACAGTGTAGGTGGAGGGAGGAGCCCTGCTTAACACCTAATGTGACTGGGACGGTCCGGGACAGGGATTGGTTGACCTTTACCCTTTGGGATCTATTACGGAGGATAGAGGTAAACCAATTTAGAACTGACCCTGATAGGCCCATTATGTGTTGCAAGAAGTCTAGTAGATTATCATGTTTGACAGTATCAAATGCCGAAGATAAGTCAAGTAAGATGAGTAGGCAGGCTTCGTTCTGATCTAGGATTTTTAGTGCATCGTTTACTATGTGGGTCATGGCCGACTCTGTATTATGACCTGCCCGGAAGTCAGATTGAAATTTATTGAGCAGGTTGAAGTTGGTGATGTGGTTGTCTAACTGTCTGAGAACACATTTTTCTAGGAGTTTAGCCGGATTTGGGATGTTGGAAATTGGTCGGTAGTTGTTCCTCTGGGTCTGCAGTTGTTTTTTTCAGGATGGGGGAAACTTGTCCCAATTTGAGAACATCCGGAATAACTCCTTGGACTAAGGAAGCATTGATGATCTTTGTCCAAAGTGGCATTAGCACTGGCATGAGATGTTTGAGGAAGTTAGCAGGGAGGGGGTCAGGGAAGTGGTTAGAGGGGTCTAAGGACATGGGTAATTTTAGGATTGTATCTTCGTTGTAGGTAGTGAAGGAGGCCCAGGAGGAGTTGTTTTTGAGGGCGAGCTTAGCTGTGCAGGTACTTGGGGTTGCTAGCATGTGAGATGGCCTGGTCTTCCGATAGTCAATCTGAGCTAATGAGACCTTAAGTGGGTCAGTTTTCAGGAGTTTGGTCTTTCTCGTGAAGAAGGAAGAAAATTCATCGCAGTTGGGTGTAGAACATAAACCATCTTGGTGAGGGTGAGCTACACCAAGAGATTGAGTTTTTACTAGTTCAAATAGTTTCTTGGGTCTCTTCTTGGCTTGGTCTAGCTCATTTTTAAAATAATTTTTGAGTGTCTGATCTGTCTATAATACGAGTTTCTGGAGGATCTGAGAGGTTTAAGGTGGTCTGTGGATGGTGATGACCTCCTTCTCCATTCAACTAATCTTAGGGCTCGTCTATCCTCATTGAGTCTACCATCATACCAAGGTTTAGAGTCTTTTGTGGAGAGCCTCTTCAGCTGTAGAGGTGCAGTTGTAGGATGCTGTAATTACATTCTGTTCTTCAAGTTTTACAATGTTAATATACATTATTATATATACATATTATATGAACGCCTATGCAGTAGATAAATGACTGTTGTATTGTAGACTAACTTTGAAGGACATCACCATTAATAGGCCGAATGATGTCCTGAGGTAAGGGTAGGACTTGTAGATGGAAGAGTCCAGCAGCAACAGACAAATTTCAAAACGTCTTTTGTGTCCCTGAGACTTCAGAAAACAGGAAGAAAGCCCTTGGAGTCACTCTGGGCTCAAGTGAGATGGGTCCAATTCTCATCATCAGCAGGCAGCAGGGCAGCTCATCAAAGCAGAGAAGTAGTTCTTCAGAACAGTCAGTCCAGGCAAAGTGGCAATATTTGCAGCACAGTGGAGTTATTCCTAAGTCCAATGGTTTACTGATTTGGTAGGGTCATAGGCTCAGTACGTATACCCATATGTGCATTTGAAGTGGGGAGTGAATTCAGAACAGCACATTGAAGTGCACAGGTCCCCTTTCATCCCATCCCTGACTGCAAGTCTGCCTGTTGGGGGCAATCAGTCTGTTGTGTGGAGACAGAACACAGCTTATTAAATGTAAGTGTTAGCTCCTTCTCCCCTCTTCCTGCAAGAAAGGCTATCAGAATGCTTATAAAAGCAGCTGAGTTCTCTGTCACACCTAGACCTCCTCTATTTGTGGCTGTCTAGAGTGACATGTATTGGAGACAGGCTGCAGGCACACAGAGCTAAATTAAGAGCAGAGAAATGTTCACTTTCTAAATGTGGCATTTCTAAAATAGCGATGTTAAATCCAACTTTACCACTAAAGAGGATTTATCATTACCATACCAAAGAGATATTAACCTGATTTAGGTACCCGTTTTCACAGCTTTAAAGTGTTTTAAGGAGCTCCCAATACCAGCCTGAAAGGAGTAGGACTCACAGTATTGAAAAACAAATGTAGCCTGTTGTCACTACAAAGACATGTAGAACTTAAAAGTGCAAGTCCTACCTTTTGCTCACATAGCACCTTGCCCTTAGGGCCACATAGTGCCTACCTTCAGGGTGACCTATGTGTAATAAAAGGGGAGTTTAAGGCTTGGCAAGTGATTTTAAATGCCAAATCAACGTGGAAGTAAACTGCACACACAGGCCTTGTGGTGGCAGGTCTGAGAGAAGCTTGAAAGGCTTGAAAGTGCTGAAAGCCCACTAGTAGCAATTAATGTCCAGGCCCTAGGGATATTGTATACCACTTTACAATGGACTTATAAGTAAAAGAAATATTCCAAACAAGTGTAAACCAATTATAACATGTTTAGAGAAGAGAGTACATGAACTTAGCAGTGGTAAAGTTCTCAGAAATCTAGAGCCAACAAAATGAAGGTCTGAAAAATTAGAAGGAAGGCAAAAGTTTGTGGTGACTCTTCAGACAGGACCATTTTCCAACAGAAGTGCATCGTTACCCTTAGTCCCCATATCGCTCACACAGGGAGGCACAGTATGCAGCATGCTGAAGTATTGTTGGGTTGGTGAATTTCAGTAGACAGTAGAGAATATCCAACAAAAAAGTGGAGGTTTAGAGTATTGGGGTGAAAAGTAAAGTGGGGGATTTTGATTAAAAATGGTGAAAATCTTATGTGCGGCTCTTAGGAGATTAAAAGAGGGTACATGGAAAATGTGTGATATTGAACAACAATTGGCTACGGGCAGACTGATAAGACAGCTCTCTTTAAGTGTACATCAGTCAAGCTTTTTCTATGATCTCACTGCAATATTAATAAGTTTTCCATTAGTTCAAACTAAATTCAACTATATTCATTGTCATCTTCTTCCACTCAGTACTAAATTTCAATATTGTTTGTACATATTAATTTTATTTTGTGATACTGATCAATGTATCTCAAACCCTTTTCATTCTCTGTGTGCCGTCCAATTCACAATGATATAGGTCAGTTAGCTTTGTTACATTGTTTTCAGGTCTCCTTCAGTGCTGAGTAAGCATGGGCGAATTTTGCGAATCTGGCGTTCGCAAATTTTGCGAATTTGCGAACTCGCAATCTGCAAAATCCGCGAATTCTCGTGAATTTGCGGATTTTTTTTTTGTTCGCAAGGATTTCTGCCAGTTTGCAAGGATTTCTGACAGTTCGCGAGGGTTTTGTAACGGTTCGCAATCGCGAACTTACATGTCGGCTCGCAACGGTCACAATTATGTTGTTTCTACGTCTCGTTCATCATCATAGGTTCCCAGCACCCTCTGTTTCACCCCTGCCACCCTCTGTTTTACCCATGCCACCCTCTGGTACATCAATGCCTTATGCCACCCCCTGGTTCATCATCACTGTAGATTATGGGGGGAAAAAAGCAAGCACACCTGCCTGCTTCAACTGACATGAATTAATTTGGGGTTGATTTATTAATGTGTCACTGTTTTAAAATTCCAGTCTGGCACCTGCATCCTTATCTGTAATTTGCTTTCTGTTGCAGTGCAATTTTTTTTCCAGGACCTTTGTGGCCTACTTGTAGCTATTGTATGAGCCTGCTGTGAGGGTCAGAGCAGGGTCATACAATTGTTGCAACTAGCAACTGAACAATTGTTGCAACTAGCAACTGAACTTTGGAGGGGCCCTTGTCAGGAAGCACTACAGGGAACGGTTACTAATGATGAGTTTGAACTTTTGAACCTGCTTTCACTTTTGCAAAACTCGTTTTTCTGCAGAGCAGCATTACAGCAACTTTAATGCCCCACCAAGCTTATATGAGAAAGTTGATTTCTAATCCAAAAGTTATCCAAAGAAAATCAAAAGGCCTCAAATCTAAAAAAGTGCAGGCAAATGTCAACCTGAGGAGTTATTCTGATAAAAATAATCATTTTCAGAAGGTCTATGCTGCTTGCTAGTAGATTTCTTGTGCTGAATTGCAATTTTTGTAATTTCGCGAGTGCGAGATTGTTGCTGCCCGCCGCACCTACATGTTCGCAATTGCTAACTTACACCGCAAAGAAAAAAAATCCGCTGCGTGCGAATTTGCGGATTTTGTGGGAAATTCGCGAATCTCGCGGATTGCGAATTTACCGAAAATCCGCAAAATCCGCGAGCATAACGGATTTTCCGCCCATGCTTAGTACTGAGCTCCTCTCAGAAACAACAACAATTGTCTTCATTGCTGTTCCATTTTGCTGATCTGTATGCATCTACTGCAACATACCAAGCTTCACATCACAACAAATGTACAGCAGCAACAGCACAACCTTCCCTAAAATACAGAATATGTAAAAGGCAATTCCCAGAAACAGCAGGGAGATCACATGGTTCTCTATCACAGACAAAACAGGTACAACACTCACTAAAGGAGTGAGAGTAGTTAAAGTTATGTGGTACACTGGCAATGAACACACATACACATGTACAAGCTACAACAGTCCTGGACAAAACGGTAATCCTCTCATGGGATTACCATACATTCAAGTGTTCACATAGGACGATGAAACCTCACCTACCTAGTGTAGTATGATTCATCAATGGGTGGCATATCTAGCATGTGGTAGCCTCCAAGCATTCTACTGTTCACTGGTAACTATATTAAAATTGGTGCATGAGCGAGCTAAGAAATGTTTTTTACAGGTGTCTCCCTACCATAAGATTCAAAACAGGAGAGTTGAGCAACATCCCTTATCTTTGTTGGGACCATCATTCAATGTTTGAATATTTTCCCTACTGGATGAGACTCCTTCCTCGGGACTAAAGGTCTTAATATTTCACATCAAACATTGTCTCTGATTCATAGGACATGTTATACAAATGCAATCAAAATAGACTTTTTGGGGGGCAATACCAGTGGAAACATCCCTTGTTCATAGACCAGGCACATCTTGGGCAGAAACAGTACAAGCTTCATTCTGTCAGAGGACAGGTAAATCTACAGCAGTGGCAGCACATGTTTTCCCCAATACAAGGCATGTCCAAATCAGGTAGGACCAGTGCAAGTTTTCCTTCCTTACTGAACAGGTAAGGCATGGCCGTCGCAAAGCAATCTTCTTGCTCCAGCAGAACGCAGCAAGTGCAATCTTCCAAGCAATGCTCACGAAATTCAGTATGGCAAACTAATTCAAGCTTTTATTGCACATAGAACATGAACATTTAAGGCATAAGTGACATGGGGTTTACAGGTGGATGAGTGAGCAATTTTACAAGTACTGACACTATTCTCATATAAGTGATATTCCAGTTCAGAATCCTGCACGTCCTGCTGCTGCCACTTGGAAACCTGCTGTCACTGCTGTGACTACTAGTGTAATATTTTGCAGAAGTGTTCTCCCTTCCTGCAGGTTGAATTGCTGTCATTCAAATGCACTTTTGGCAAAGGCTTTGACTTGCTATACCAGTACATAATCCTTCTCTTATATTGTGTGAATGGGGATGCAGGGAACAACATACGCTCAGTATGGCTAGTTTGCAAGAAATATAAAAAATGAAAATATTTGTATAAATTATTGCCACTTCTGTCTCTATATCCTTCCTTTCTCTATTAGATATTCCTCACTCTCTAGCAAGCCTAATCTACATCTATCCATTCCCTCCTATCCATCCATCCTTCTAATCTCTTTCTCTCTCATTTTCTTTCCCTCCATCTCTCTCATGAGCACCTTTTTAGCTTACATTTCTATATCTTCTTATTTTCTCTTACTTCACCTTCACCTTTAATGCTTATTTCAAATCTGCCACCATTACGCCCTTGACTATCCCTCTTAAATATTAGATGCATACTTGTGTCATGTTTCCATTGTTCCCACTCTAGCTCTCACATACCACCTCTCTTTCTTAATTGTCTCTTCAAGATCTATCACAGTCTGCCCTAAACTAGGGACAGCTCAAAGTCTGCCATCCCTGGTTCAAGGCTCATTTTATGGTACCACTTTCTCTAGCAATACTACCACATTTGATCCTTGTACTGGAAATATGACATGTCTAGCTGGTGGCAGCCTAGGCATCTACCTAGTGTTCTTTTCTCCCAAAATTGCCCCAGCTCTCTTGTGTCTCACACTATCCTTTCTTTTTGCAGATTCTCTCTTGAACTCTTTTAGCATTCATCTACTTTATTGGTTTAAATGCATGAGTCTCACTCTTTTTCCTTCTCCACCCTGCACTTCTCTTTCTCTATTTCAGATACCATCCTCATACACGTTTTACATGTCCACACATTTCTGTCCATCCTCTGATACCCTGCTCTCTCTATTCTTCTCACTTCTCTCGAGCGATTAGTCTTCCATCTTATTTCATTATAATTTCCCATACATTCCTTTGTCACATCGTCCTTTCACAAATCTACTAGTTTCACCTTTTCCTAGCACAATTCTCTTAAAAGACACTCTTCCCTGTACCACACAGTCTTCTTACAGTCCCATTTTTATTGACATTAACCCCCTCCTTCACCTCTCAGTGAAATGCTCCTCTCATTAACACATGCACACATTCCATTCTCTCTTTTAAATCCACCTTTCCCTTGCAACCCCCACTTACTTGCCTTCTTTCTCCACTCCTAATCTCCCTGCCACTGAGACTTCTCTTCCTCATATCATTCTCTTTCCCGACTCCTATGTCCCTCATGTACGTTCACTTTTTCATTCTTTCTCAGAATTCGACGGCTGCGTTTTTAATTGTTCCTGTAACCAGATTGAATGTTAATCATTATTTTTTAAACTTGCCCTGCTGCAAACCAATCTCTGTTCCACAATTTGGTAGTGCCAACGTGAAGGCACTGCTAAGATCTGAAAAGAACATCCCATGAAGTATTGTACACTTACATCGATGCAGTGATGGTTTCAAGCTAAAGCATGGATATATAGCTGAGGAACAACTCCAAAATGAAAGTTTGAGGCCCTTACAAATTATTGCAGTTTGTGTTGATTCTTTGGTTCACCACATAGTGAGAAGTATTTAGTAGGACATTGTTATTGAGGACTTCCCGGTCACACTCTAAATGATTATGCTCTAAAAAAGGTACACTGGTTTTGAATGTCCTTGTACCAGGCACTGTGCTGCACCTGTTTAAATATTTGAGTCACTCATCATTTCCAAACTACATTCACATCAACTTGCTCAGATTTTACTGTAAATAACACAGGAACTTGGAGATGTACATCAAATATTGTTCGCACACTACTTATCTCCATGAGCCGTTGTGTAATGCTCCTAATTTTCATGTTTGTCATTTAATAGCTGATCCAACACAGTGGTATATTTGCCTATTCATCATGATCTTAAAGCAGGTTCTGATTATCAAAAAGAAGAACAGTGAGGCTCAGCAATCAGAAGCAGTTTAAGTTTAATTAAACAATAAGGGACGGAAATAACAGCCACATCTCTTACAGGTGCATGCTGGAATTCAATTTGCATTAGGTACATGGCATGCTTTAAACTGCACAGTGAGTGCAATAACGTGAAATTTGTCTCCCGTTATACTGCAAATACTGCTACAGTGAGTCATAAATTGTGTGTTTAGATGTTTGATCCCACTGATATAAGGGGCCATAAAAACCAATGGGAAGTCACCATCTGAGGTGGTCCAGTTGATCAGGTGTGTCATGTGTGTTATCTAGGGTCATGCTTACTCCTGGGTATTTTTTGGGCTTTATTTGATTAGTGCAACTGACTGGCTGCTCTGGCATTGTGTCTTTGGGCTGGATGTTTCTTGAAATAGGAAATATTTGTGTTTATGAATGTGTGCATCTGACTAATTTCTTTAGATATTACATCCTAATTCATATGTGAATTACTGCGGCAATGTTCCCGGCGTTTTTGAGGACTGTTCCATAACTGGTGTCCCCATTGCAAGAAGCGCTAAGGGTAAACAGAGGGCAGCTGTGTTATTTTGAATTAATAAGGGTGAGTCTGAAACCATAACTAGTGTGTTATTATGAGTTTGGGTAGCGTAAGCAACAGTTGTTCCTTGGTGTGCCGGACTCCTAAGAACGAGGCCTTTCTATTAATGAATCTTACAACGTTATTGTAGAAGCCTTGTAAAATAGGAATTCTAGGAGTCTGCCATTTTTAAAATAATTGGATGACATGAATATTACTTCAAATGTCCGTATCTGATAGCTTCCTTCCACAAATTGACTTTATCCAAGGGGAAACAACCATTACAATGCGTCTGTTTCCCCACATGCCACTACATTCCAAGCATTGTAAAAGCACATGCGATGTAACAACTCATAACCATTACTACGCATTTTCTTATATCACATGTGCTTTTACAACTCTTGCGATGTAAAAAAGAAATGGCGCTCCACCTCGTTGTGAGAAAACAGAGGCTCTTCTGTTTTCTCACAACAACGTGCACTGCCCCTCAGAGCCGAAATGAAGCAAGAACCATCAGGAGAGAGGAACCACCAGGAGAGAGAGGTAAGGGGAATTGTACCTGGGGTGGGGTTACCTTTTTAGGGTAAAAGGGTTCCTGGTGGGGTGTGCGTGTAGTGCTAGGTAGTGTTTTAGGGTTAAGGGTAGTGTCGGGGGTCGTGCAGAGTAGTGTTTAAGTGTAGGTAGTGGATGGGGTCGGGGTAGGGTCATGCTGGGTGTAGTGTTTTTGGGTTTAGGGTAGTATTGGGGGGTCATGCAGGGTAGTGTTTAAGTGTAGGGAGAGGACAAGGGGGTTGTGGGAGTGTCATGCAAGGGGTAGTGTTTTAGGGTTGAGGGCAGTGTTGGGGGGCATGCAGAGTGGTGCTTAAGTGTAGTGAGAGGACTGGGGGTCGAGGGAGGGTCGAGCAGGGGGTAGTGGTTTAGGGTAGTGTCAGGGGGTCATGCAAGGTAGTGTTTAACCCCTTGGACGCTCATGACGAGCTCAGCTCCTCAAGAGCCAAAGTGCTTGTGTGCTCATGACGAGCTGAGCTTTTCATGACCGTTGGAACGCTCGCACGCTGGGCTAATTCCCCTGCTCTGCGAGCGTTCTAAAGAAACGGGTGTGGTCACGAGGAGCTCAGCTCGTCATGAGCACACGACCACTGTGGCTCATGATGAGCTGAGCTTGTCATGAGCACCGGGGCTCTGTGTGCGCCCACCCCTCCCCCCAGCACAGTGGGGGAATGATCCCTGCATGCAAGGGGTTGAGTGTTTTAGGGCTTAGGGTAGTGTTGGGGGTTGTGCAGGTTAGTGTTCAAGTGTAGCGTGAGGACTGGGGGTCAGGGGAGGGTGATGCAGGGGTAGTGTTTTAGGGTTTGGGGTAGTGTTGGGGGTCGTGCAGGGTAGTCTGTTAGGATATGGAGAGGACTGGGAGTCGGGTCGTGAAGGGAGTAGTAATTCTGGGTTTAGGGTAGTGTTGGAGGTTCGTGCAGGGTAGTGTTTTAGGATAGGGAGAAGAATGGGGGTGGGGAGGGTCATGCAGAATTACTAAATTAGGGTTTAGGGTAGGGCAGGGTAGTGTAACTTACCTTTCATACTTTTACCATGAGTATACCTCTACACGCATGCCTCTGCATTGTAATGGCATGAATGGTAAAGGCATATTGGTGGTAAAAGATTGCGATGTAATGGTAGGCTGTTGTAATTGACAACTCGCAGTAATACCCGCGTTGTAATTGCACGCGTGGTATTAGTATGCGTTGTAATGAGTCATATTCAATCTAAGTTCCCTTTTATAGAAAAAATTGTATACATCCTTCTTGTTTTGTTTCTGTGTAGCTAAGCCAGGGTACAAAAAACACAAACTGCTTAATTATTTAAGAGCGCGTTTTTTTAAACAATCTTTTTAACAGACTCACTCATAATTATACATCACCACTATTTTGCAGTTGGGTAATGTTGCATTCAAGAATATTACTACATTTGCTTATCTAATTAGAAAGGTATTACATTGAGATAATTGCAACTATTCACGGTTTGCATGCTCTCCGATTCTTGTGACTTACAAGGCAAACTCTTTTTTAAGGGATCTTGGCTGTTCATGTTTTTGCTCATTCTTTTTTCTGTTTCGCAAACATTTTCAGAGGTTGGTGCATCAATCATACTAACGCGCAAGCTCTCAACTGAAGCACGCTTGATTCTCACAATGGGGTGCAGAGTTGTCTGAAATAAGGTGATCAATTTTGTCCCATGAGCTCTGTTCAGACCTCTAAGAGCTTAAAAGAGCTCACAGCATATCATGAATAAAACACTCGGTTTATCCATCCATGCAGGCCACTTGTCCTTCTGTCTTGAGAATTGTATAAAAAGATAAATCAGCATGAAACAGAAGCCTTGAAACAGTCTTCTGTTTCCAAAATAGCAGCAAAATGATGTCACTTTATTTGAACATCACATACCCTTGATGGTACGAAAAATGTTTCCACAACCGCTTTAAAAGAAGTTTCGTTATTAGTACGTCTTCAGTACACCTCTATTTCTAATTGTGAAACTCGTGTTTTATTTCGCAAACTAGCTACATACGTTAGTGGTATCCCCTCTTGTATTTATCCCAAAGTTAAGAGGTTAAAAGACTGTCTTGCATTAAATTTGATCTCCTTCCATATATCTTGTAAGAAGGATACTATGATTACATGTTGCTATATATTGAACCTCGAAGAGTTAACTCTGAATTGATCCAGATGTGCAATTCGCAAACCTATCTCATCTTTTCTCCCTTTTAGGTATCACGGCTGCAGACCTGTTAATCTCTGTGGCTCCTACAGCATTAGAATCCTTTGACCTCTCCTGACTTTCTGAAGAGCGTTAAGCCTTCTTAAGAGTTTTCAAACATACTTTTTAAAACATATTTGCTCATCATAACAGAAAGAAACCTTATATTTCAAGTCGCCAATTAAACTGCCTAAAAGAGATAAAGAACGTAATATCAATGCGTGTTCGTGTCCCAAATCTCAATGTGGTCATCAAGGATGACAGCTTTACTAGACTCTATTAACCATTAGTTAAATTACCCATAAGTTTTCAACATTATCGGCTAATTGCTGTGTGAGTCTGAGGCAACTCCGGAGTGTGCTACAGCCTCGGATCACTATAATAGGATTTTATTTCACAGCACTGTATCACAAAATTTTGATAAATGACTTATCTGTAGAAGCTGTTTGCACTTTTACAAAAATTACAAAGAAAGACTGATGGCATAATCGGTCTGATTCATGTATACTTCTGAAGGAGCTAACCTCCTTTTGAGGGGGATGTTTAGTGAGACAATTTTCAAACAACAGCCATTTTCAATGACTAAAATCCCTTTTTAGACCTATTGGAGCGGAAAGAACATGCTTTATCTGCACATGGTGTCATCTAAGTACACCCTACTGCCATTTATTTGTTAGTCAGTGAACATGACTATAATAATTACTTATCACTGCTTTCTTTATCCTTAATTAATTTAAGATTCACAGTAATCGAAATAGATAAACTACAGGCCAAGTAGTAACACAATATTTACTAGTTTACAAAGTCAGTGGATACCAAGTATTTAAATTGAAAGATTCATAAATGTGACCGTTTTTTACACCTTACCAGGGGCCAATATTACCAGAGTATTGGTAAATGATGCACAATGTTTAGTTGCTGTATGATTTGTGAGGTGTCCAAGTGTCTGTCATGATCAAGAGGAGTTAGAACAAACATAGTAACACATGCTCTGTGCTTAAGTTCTATCTATTGGTCAAAATACTGTACAATTCAATCATTAGATTACTCAAGATTTTTCATAGGGTTGTGCAGTTTAACGATAGAGGTGTAGGATAAAATCAACCCTTAAGATGGGTGCTCAATTTGTCCTAAAGCATTTTAAGAGATTATACCAGAGTAAATACCACACATGGGCACAAATTACATACCAAATTCTGGTTCTCTTGAAAAAACTAATCTTGCAGGATTGGCACTTTGCTATTATTTGCTGTGTTTTATGCATACAAGTTTTTAACGTTTATATTGCTAGCTCCCTTTCTTGAATGTAAATTATTTTGGTGTTATTTGGTGTCATTGTCAGTGAAGTGCTTCACCTCCCACTCAGCTCCGCCGAAGTAGTTGCTGCCCCTGACACTAGCTGGTCAGAATTTAAGGTCCTCGTCCACCTGCAGGCACCCACCTGCACCTTACCCTTGGTCATCCCGTAGGGAGCTTTGCTGCTCTGCCCTCTGTCTCTCTGCTTTCTGGTCTTGGTTTTCCTTTTTCCTTCTATTTGCAACTTTTAACTTGTTTATCTTTATCTGCCTCTGCTCTCCTGCCTCTCTTGGGTGTTTTCTCACATGCCCCTGCTTGCCTCCTGCACTGCCCCCTCCAGTGCTGCTTCCTGCTTCGCTTACCTGCCTCCGAGCTGTCCAGCCCTTTCCCTCAAACTACTTATTGCAGCTGCTGAGCGGGGGAAGGAGCACACTCAGTGACCTTGTTTGTGAAATGTTTCACCTCCCAAGCAGAATCCGCCGAACTATCTGTTGCCCCTGAAAATTGTTGGTCAGACTTTAAAGACCTCTTCCACACACAGGCAGCAGTCTGCACCTCATCCCTAGTGGTCCTGTGGACCGCTTCTCTGCTCTGCCGTTGTTCTGACTATTTTTAACTTTTTCTGCTTCTGCTCTCTTGCCTCTATAGTTTTTTCCCCATGCCCCTGCCCACAGCTCCCCCCTCCAGTGCTAATTCCTGATTCCCATTTTCTCACCTCCCAGCTGTCCAGCACACCCCTCACATTACTTATGGTGGCCACGCAGGAGATGCGCGCAGCAGTCACGCCTGAACCCTGCCTATTGCCATGGACCCTAGTTCTTGAATCCTCTATCACTACAATGCCAGCAACATCCACACTGGCAACACCGGACGCCACACCCCCTGCCGCCAGATATCGCGGAAGGACACCCAAGGCCCTTTTTCCTGCCGGGACTGCAGCAACACCTTCACCCGTCATCTCACACCAACCCCCCAACTCATAACCCACAAAAACCGGACTCGCCCACCTCTACTGCATCTTGCTCAACACATGCTTTCTCCACAAACATGCTGTGGAGATTTGGGAACAGATCAACACTGTAGATTCCGTCATTGTGTTCCTCAGGGAAACCTGGATAAACCCCACATCCACCCGAGACAACGCCACCGCCATCCTGAACAGCTACAAGATCACACATAAGGACTGTGTCAACAAACTGGTAGAGATATCACCATCGTACACAAAAGCACCTTCTGCCTAACCCATAATGCAGACGATACCCAGCCAACAAGGAGCACCTCCACTTCCATGCCCCAACCAATTCAAACACCACCCTCTACTGCACCCTACTCTACAGACCCCCCTAGGCCCCTCCCACCCTTAGGCGAGTCCGACCTCGACTTCATTGCACCCCGACTCTTGCCTCCACATACTACATCCTCCTCAGCAACCAAAACAGCTCGTCCCTGCTGGAGATAATTGCCACCATTGGCTAAATAAACTGGTCGCCAATCCACTCAGCAGGACACATGCTCGACACCATGTTCTCTGCCAGTGACAATATCAACTTCAGCCACACCACCAAGCTCCAGTGGGCCGACCACCATTTCGTCCACTTCACATTCACCAAACCCACTGTATACCAACACATTGACTGCTGCCCTTGTAGAAGCTGGAACAAAGAACAGCTCACCACCACCCTCAGCAAAACCTCTCCACTGATATCCACAGATGCCAACACCGCTACACATAAACTCTACCTATGGAACTCTGACTGCACCCACACCTTGGCTACCCTAAAGAAAGCCCAAAGCAAGCAACACTCCCAGGAAGCCAGCTGGTTCTCTCCCACCTTCATGAGTACAGGCGCAGCTCTAGACAGCTTGAGAAGAGATTGAAGAGCAGCAAGCCCCAGAAGACCACTCAGCCTTGAAAGACCACTGTCAGCACACACCACAACCTCATCAGAACAATGATGAAATCAGCCCTACAAGAAGAGATTGAAGCCAATGCACTCAAAAGCATGGAACTTTATGATGTGGTCAAATAATTTGCCAGACCCAGCATATAGACAGCAGACATCCCCCTCCCAAGACCTCTGCAACATCCTCGATACCTACTTCCACCACAAGATCAGGGAGATTTACAACAGCATTGACAGCCTTACTACCCAAGACCCTCCCACCCCACCTCATCCATAACCACTGCACCCTATGACTTTGTACCCCAACAGAGCCTACTCCGCTGGACCCCCTCACAGTGGACAACACCCTCAAGATCAAGAAGAGCATCCACTCCAGACCTCCCTTGGACCGGCTGAACACAGAGAGTCAGACTGCTTCCATTCCTCTCAGAACACACAGAGATCAGCTGCAGAGTGCCTCAGGGCACCTCCTTGAGCCTCTTGCTTTTCAACATCAACATGGCCCCGCTCACAGCCATCGCCAGAAACAACAGACTAAACATAGTCTCCTATGCCAATGACAACAATCTTATTCTCTCCCTCACCAACAAATAGTCGCCAAGAACAACTTTCATGATGGGATGACGTTTGTCTTGCTTGAATGAAGAGCAGCTGCCTCAAGCTCAACTCTGAGGAGACTGAATTCCGATCGTGGGCTCCACCCACTCTGCTTGGGACTTGGAACTTCCCCCACACCCACAGACCAAGTGCCGGACATCAGCATCATGCTGGATTTCCTTACTCACCATGAGCCAGCAGATCAGACGTATCATCATCCTGCTTTCACACACTACGCCTGCTCTGAAACATCTTCAAATGGATCTCCACCGAGTCCAGAAAGACGGTCACCCACACACGTCAGCAGCAGATTCGACTATGGAAATGCGCTCTACGCCAGCATCACACAGAAATTCCTCAAGAAATGGCAGAACATTCAGAACGCCTCTACCAGATTCATCCCGAACATCCCTGCCTCACCCACAACACCAGCCACCTAAGAGACCTCCACTGGCTCCCAGTCAACATAAAATCACCTTCAACTTGTCACACACACACCTACAAAGCCCTACATGAAAAGGGCCCTGCATACCTTAACAACCGCCTTGCATTTCTTGTACCCACCAGAGACCTCCGCTTCACCCAATTGGCCCTAGCTACCATGCCGCATATCTACGAGACTACAGCTGGAGGAAGATCCTTCTTCGACCGCATTGCAAAGACCTGGAACACCCTGCCTCTGCCCCACAAGCAATCATCATCACTGCGCAATTCAGGAAGGACTTCAAGACCAGGCTCTTCGGCTGAACAACAGTGCCTCGCTAGACCAACAGCTGTCCCCCTCGCATCTTAAGACCCTTACGGATGAGTAACCATGCTCTACAAGACACTGATTTATTGATTAATTGATTTTTCTAATTTTAATTTTCTTTATTTTTAGAAATTGGCTGAAGTGTTTTACTGTGTTGTGTTTTTACTTTTGATAGCTTCAGTACTGATAAATACTTAACACGTGTTCTCAATGTTAAGCACGTCTCCTCTCTGCACTAGATAGTTGCTTGTGATACGCAGCACCAGAACTTATTTGTCAACACCAAGACTTAAGCCAGTGGTGGCGCTATTTTGAAAATTTATAAAAGAGCAAAACAGCAGTTGTTTATTAATACAATATACATTAAACATGACTAATACCTGCATCTAAAGCTATTCCTGTTGGTGACCTGGAATAGTCAGAATTCTCACATTTGTAGAAGTGTGATGGTTAGTAGTTGTGTTTGGAATTGTCATTGGCAGTGATGTCAGTGGCAATGGGTGGTGCAAGCTGCAGCGCTCATTGTTCCATGCACTAAAGTTGCACTTTAAAGGAGGTCTCAGGCCTACTCTTGCAGCCTGTATGGAAGTTTTAAAATGCCATTTCGACCTGTCAAAATCAATCATTTCTCAAATCAAACAACACTTCTTAAAATATATATGTAGCCCTTCCATTAGTCCCTAAAGGTCCATAGGGTACAGTGTATTCTATTTAAAAGGTGTGACATGTGGGTTTAGGTTTTACATGTCCTGGTAGTGAAAAGCTCAAATCAATTTTCTCTACTGCAAGGCCTACCTCTCCCTTAGACTTACATTGTGTTGCCTTATTACATTTTTACGGCTGCTAACTTTTGAATGGGAGAAGATAGAAATGTCATGTTTAGACACAAATAAGCTAGAGTTTAAAATCCTCTTCAATGGTAAAAGCTAAATTTTAAGTCACAATTCTGAAAATGTCATTATAGAAAGTTGGCATTTTCTTGTCCCACCTAATTGCCATCTGCAGTATCCTTAGTCACATGACTGTGAATGGCTCTGCTGTTGGGATTTGTGTATTCCTCCTAGACAATGAGACAATTGGACTAGGTTTGGGCAGCATGGGCCAACCTGCCAGGATGGCTGGGGGAAGATATGTTCCCTGCCCCACTTAAACTTGTCTCCAGCACACACAGAGGAGCCAGACACTAAACGTTTGTCACCCCAGACTCCTTGGATTTTAGACAAAAGAAGAGAAGAACTTTCTAGAACCAGATTTGGGGTTAATATGCCAACTTCATCACTCAAAGGCTGGCACCATGTATAAATATTGGACTGCCTGAGCCACCCATCAGTGCACTCTTGGACGTGTGGAAGACTTCGGAGGGACTACCTTTACTACTGGAGGACTACTCACCTGCTACTAGAGAACTGGCAGTTTGCTGGAAGGTCTGCCTTGCTGCTTGAAGGAGAACAGTACCATCTCCTTAAACAGGGTGTGCATACCAGCCATTCTGCCCAAGGTGCGTTGCAGTTAGGTCTGACTTTGTCTAAGACCAAAGGTAAAAATCTTCACTGGGCTCGAGGGTGACCAGCTCACCATTGATGATGACACACTCCTTGTCTCGGAAATCCAACTTTTCCCCTCTGATCTTTTCCCTGCTATCACCAACGGCTTCAAGTAGGCTTTATCCAGCATCACCCCAGCAACAACTCGTCCTACTATTCTTCAGACCCAGTCTTCTGCCTTGCCCCACTGGAACTCTACCTTCTCCTGGAATTTTTTCAAGAAATGTTCTAAGGGCCAAGTTCTCAAGCTACCAGATAGGCACGGTTAGTGTTTCATCTTCACATTGCTATTTCGCACAAAAAAGTTTAAAATGTCATAACTCTGGTTCTACTGATTGGATTTAATTAATTGTTGTGCAATTTTATTTACTACAATATTTCTCTAAATTGGTTTAGGAATTATCTTGTGCTGTGTTTTCACTTTATTGCTGTTTACACTTCATACATTGCCTCTAAGTTAAACCTGAATGCTTTTGTGTCAAGCTACCAGATGGATAAGCACAGGTTAATACAGAGACTTTTGGAATTCACCCTGACAAGGATTGTGGTTGTTGCTTGAGTGGGGCTACCACCCCTCCCCCCACTCTTTAAAAAATAACCCAATTTCTTAGAAGAAATATAATTTGTCTAATAAGGCAAATAACATATATCAAACAAACGTGTTTGTCTGCAACAAAAATAGCTGCGGGAAGTGAAAGAGCCTACACCTCAGAGGAATGTTGGTCAAAGTTACCTTTTAAGCAACATGTTTGTAATCTCTTGCTGCTCTTCTGAATCTGGAAATGAATCACATACATGATACCATCATATGTGCTAGCCCTGGACAAAATGCTCACAACTGTCCCCTTGTAATGGCACGGTTTCAGTCACCATCAGATGGTCCTGAAGATCATTATAATTAAGAAAAAGAGTGGTTCAACCGGACCCAAGAATGTAAATCATTTTGTATTTTTGAGAGTATCATTTGGTAAGAGGTGACCTAATTTTTCTTTGATAGCAAATAGAGCGAGTTAAAACAACATATGAGTATAAGGTAGATTAAGGCAAAATAAATTCATCATATAAACCAAGACTTTAAATAATCCCCAATTTTACCCCAGATACGATGGAATCTAACAGTTGACCTTTGTGTTTTAGCTATCTGGAGTTCAAGTTCATATACTTTTATGATTTCCTTCCACCATTCCACATACATGGACACATATTCAAATATCCATTTTCTGGCAATCATTGGCCTTGCAATGGTTAAAACATAGAAAGCCCAATCTTCCACCCATATAGCAAGCAAAATCATTTTAGAAGTAAATGAGACTCACATATGTTGTATAGTGGCTATCTGCAGCAGAATCGAGGATCACAATGAATCAAGTTTATTGCATGTGACAAACATATGAATATTATTGGCCACTGCAATTAGACAGTGTTGGCAATAGTGAGGGGTGTTGTATCACATTCATAACTTTGAAGGGCTTATATAGAATTCAAATAAAGTGTGATAGACCTGGTCAAGCAATCTGGTAGATATAATAATCGTACAAAAGCGAGCTGTTGCTCTGTGACAAGCTTATCTAAGCTTATAGATCATTTATCTTCCCATACTCCTACATCACTTTTTAAGTATTGGTTTATACATCTATACATGTCTGGAATAGTAGATTGACAAGGGTTGAAAATCAAAATAGCAAATTAACACTGGGCCAGCGGCATTGTTTTTCTAGAAGTACTACTAAGTAGAACTTTCTGATCCATAACTGTTTAAGGAACTCATTGTGATGTAGTGAGAATTCAATAGACAGGTCTAAGAGCGATTTAACCCCCTGATCATCTACCTTCTTGGCTAGGAATCTAACTCTGGCCTGGTGTCAAGTGCCGAAATACGGAGACGAAAAGCAGTCAGGTTCAATATTATCAAGTAGTAAAGTGTATGCATGGATCGGATTAATTCCTAAGAACTTTCTTAAATTCACCCAGATCATATCAAGGGATTCAGTGGTCTTCCATCTCGTCTTCTTGAAGAATGTCTTGCTGCTAAATTTGCCCCAGTAATATGGAGATTCTTATTAAAAGAAATGGCATCAAAGCAACTATCTGACCTGTGGTCATATGACATTTAAATAAAATTAGCCATACTAGCCCAATAAAACAGACACCTATCATGGAGTGCCCCCCAACCCAAATTATAGGAACTTTTAGAAACATGGTCTTCCTCAATACTTTCTTCCATTTCCAGATAAATTTGGTTACTATAAAATCAAGCTATTTAATGTATTTATTGAGAATTAAGAGAAGTAATGCGTTAAAAAATATAAAGTTTTAAGGAGAATATTCATTTTTACTAAGTTGATTCGATCAATTAAAGAGATAGGGAGATTCAACCACTTAGCCATCAGTGCACTGATCTGTTTTAGTTGTGTGATATAGTTATATTCATAACAAAGTTTACAAGAAAGAACAATAGGAAATCCTAGATACTTACCTTAAGAAGCCAATCAGGGATCTTGACTGGTTGCTCCGCCTGTCAATTTAATTTGAGTTTTAAGAGCGTTCAATTTGAAGCTGATCACATTGCCAAAATCAAGGGCTGCCTGCTTAATAATATTCAATGTAGTATCAATGCAATGTGAAAATACTAATACATTGTCAGCATATACAGCAAGGGAAACATCTAGCAGTAAGTTTGAACTGCTGGGAATGTTCTTTCATAAAACCCTGATCTATGGCTCCATATGCAAGGGACACAAGGCATATGACAGAAGGCAACCTTGTTGAGTTCCTCATGTAATAGAGATAGAGGAAGTAAGCTCTTCTTGTATGTGAGAAGTTGGCCTGGCATATGCTGTCCACTAGTTATAGTGGGCACCTTGCAGCAGTACAAACAACCCCTTAGAGGTGATAGGTTAAAGACAACCTTTATTGAAAACTATCCTAGTGGTAGCTATGGAGAGCAGCCTTCAGGCTAAGTCTTGAAGTAATATAAAGCAGTTATTTTACCAGCCTATAATCTCTTGAATGGAAAAATGAAAGGAGAACCATACCAGGTATATATATCAAATATATGTATTTATTCTAAACACACCCTACTAGTCTCTTTGTGAGGCTAGAGGTAAAAGCACATACGTTACACATAATATCACACAGTAAATTAGCACAATATATACGTTGAGCCCTAGGAGCATACCAAACCATATATTAAGAAAATGGTATAAGAACCACGACTTGACTAGGCACAAGGCCTGGAGCCTGGAGCCTGTAGAATCGCCACCCAAGGTAGTGATACAGGTGACCCACGGGGTTAAAGATTAAGGACACTTAGGAGTGGACTTTAAGCAAACCCCTTTAGATTTAAGGGGATCTAGGGCCAACAATCAGGGGAGCACCCGAGTACTCGAGTTACCTCACCCAGTGAAGCCAGGTGCATAGGTGTCTTTTGGTGTTCAGAATCGTCATCGTTTGCAATGGCGATCTACTGCAAAGTGCTGCTGACGTTGAAGTGGAAAGTGTCCGGTGTGATCCAAGCCTGGATCGAAGATGTGAAGAACCTGAAAGCAGAGGGGACAGAGTCTGGGTCACTTGCCAGTGACCAGGGGCACGATAGTCGAATGCCCACCGATTTTGGGTGATTTCAGGTTGAAGAGGTGAAGATTGACTCTGCAGCCACAATGACCAGGTTGTTTTGATGACAAAAGGAGCTGAATTTGAGCTGTCCCATAAAGGATGTGGAGTGCTGCAGCATCGGTGCCTGGATTGGACTCAACAAGCCTTGGTAACAGCAACCAATGCAGGAATTGAAGAAATGCTTTGGTGCGTACCAGCAAAGTCCGAGGGACTCACCAAGTTGTGGAGAGTCGGGGCAAGCCTGGAGCAACCAGGAAAATCCACAGAAAGTAAAAGTTACCTTTTCAGGGACCCACCAGTCAATGGACCACGGATTGCAAAGGTACCTCAAGCTGAAATGCAAAGAGCGGGCTCACAGAACACTTGTGGAGTGTATGCCCACAATCTTTAGTGCAAAAGGTGCTCGGGTTTGAGCTACAAGTAACCCAATCCACAGCCTTGAGAGTCATCAGGAAGCTGATGCACTTGTTGTGAACGTATCTAGGACCCTAATTAAATATTCCCAATTTATGCCCTTATGTGGTTATAACAAATCATATCCATATAAAGGCATAAGAGTCATATCCATATTTAGTCATAGCCAATGCAGTCCAAATGCGGCAAGGCTACTTCCCTAGACTCCTAGAAAGTACAACGCATTCTTTAAACAAACCAACCCTCCAGCATCCTGGGAATTCCCCCAGCTTCTTTTTTGATTTGTCCATGAACTCCTGAAAGAACTGACAGTTCTTAGTGACGTCTTATGTCCAACCTTACGTCAAACACGGCACCTTCCAGGTGTAAATGTACCATCATTTTCCTTAAGCAAACACACAGTGGTTTGGAGCGGAGCGGCTTACCCAAAGCCCAGCTAATGCGAGTACCGAAGGAAGCCGACCCTCCCATTTGACGCACTGAGAGAGACGCTGTCTTTTCTCCTGCCGAGAAATCCAGCTCAGTGTTTACATTCACCCTTGCGGGTTGCTGGGAGATCGAGTCCTGAGAAAGAGATACAAGACCTCCTTCATTCTAAAACCAAGGTACAGAGCTGATTAGATCCTTAGAGAATTCTTGATTCAGATTCTTGGCAAAAATAACTTAACTTAAACTGCAGCTCACTTACTCCTTTCCACGTACTAGGCTTAGATTAGGTACACTGGGGTAGGCGTATTTTAGAAGCACCAGTTGAGTACGTTTAGTCAACTTTTATCATTGTATGTATTGTATATATTTTATTTGTTTTAAGTATCATATGGCTCAGAAACCATATAAATGCTTTTACAGTATTATTCCATAATACTCCTTTTACTGTATGCACTTTAACTTTATGATAAGAATTGCAATTTTGGCAATTCATTTCTCTTGCATGAGAAAGAAGACTGCTCCATAAATAACAAATTTTATTTAAAACCCCCGTCTCTATTTCTCTGCACTCTGGTGAAACTAAGCCTGCACGATTGACAGAGTGAAATAGCTATCTATTGTTTTCACACAACTCTGGAGATATACTCCTTATTCTGGAGAGAGCAAAGTTGTCATATTTATGCGGTTGTCAGAAACTAATCCCTTCTTGTCTAATCAGGAAAGTTAACTCCGTCCTGTTCATTCGAGAAAGTTTCTAGTGACCTCTGAGATAGCTGGCATACCTAATAAAGGGGTCGATTAGGATGGCGGACGGACTTGCGTCCGTCCGCCACCCCTGAGTAGGAGGGACCGTCCGCATGGGCAGCGGCGGTCCCTCCATGGTGTTTAGGATGTGACTGCCACCCTGGCGGTCACATCCTGTATGTTTTACATTGCGGCGGGTGCTGCTTGAAGCAGCACCCGCCGCAATGTAAAAAATGAAAGCAGTGCATTTGCATGCACAAAGCGGCAGGCACCGCGCGGTGCCTGCCGCTTCGTGCACGCAAAGGCAGGGGGGTACCATAGGTACCCCCCCATGTGCACCCCCCATGCAACCTTCACCCAGGGGGCCCACAACGGGCCCCCAAAGTGAATGTCCGTATGCTTTTCCACGGCGGAAAAGCCGCCGCGGAAAAGCATTACTTTCCCTACATCCTAATATGGCTGGCGGTGTCTGATAGACACCGCCAGCCATGTTAGTGCTTTTCCGCCGTGGTCGCCTTCCGACCACGGCGGAAAAGTGGAGGACAGATTGTGAGACCCACCAGCCATCCTAATTTGGTGGTGGGTCTTTCAGGCCTCCTCGGCGGATTCCTCGCATACTCCGGGCCGGCGGTGGCTTCCGCCGGCCCGGAGTATGCGGGGAATCCGCCATCATAATGACCCCCTAAGTCTAACATATTCAGTAGAGACCTAGTCGACCTCAGTCCTACGTCTAAACTATTGTTTATGTTATTCCAATCCGCAGAGCCTATTGGGAACATAGGAACTACACTACATGGCGCCCAACGTTTGGTAAGGCGATAATCTAACGCAAGATACTAGAGTAACTCAGTCGTGCTTTTCACACATACCCCTTTTTCCCGTAAAAACTCCAATAGACGTCTGGAGTGGGTAAAAGGTTAATGTCCGCCAGAACTTAGTAGGAAGAGATTCCTGTGTATTAGTTTTTGGTTTAGTCAACGTTGAAGGATACAGTGTTCCAAAATATTGTGCACCTAATCTTTGTTTCCTTGAAACTCGCTCTGCAAACTTTCTGTCAGCAGAACTCTTAGTGGATGACACAATTATCCAAAATGACGACCCGAATGCTATAATCATCCCGGTCAATATAAGAGGAATACTCTTCTTTCGAGGAAGTTGAAATTCCACTAACATACCAAGAGCACCTGCTCTGGTTTAATGGCGCCCTAAAACATCAAAACCACATTACCAGGCTCGGTCCACTAGGTAGACCAGGAGCCACATGGCCGGTTCTAGCCAGCTATACACCACACCCCGACATTGAAAAAGTGTCAAGCGGAAAACTTTTAGTTCAGCTAAAACAACTAAATAAAACACATAGACAATTGGTCCAATATGTCATGCGGACTTCAACAGTCCAACCTGCAATTAAAATTCCACAGAACACCCCTCAACAGGGGAACACAAATAAAATTACACCACAGAATATACAATCATGTATAGGTAAAATACCTGCAAAACGGGAACACATTCCATTCTGGTTAGCTCAAAAAATCACTCAAATAGAGGCAGTAATTCCTGATACTACCCCTCACGAAAAACACAGTATTCTGACTATCTGTCTTCCAATGGGGATGGCACCACATGTGGAGGACTGTGCCACTTGGGGCACAGACGTTTGCTTCTATCTACACAAAAACATATGGAGTTCCTTCTATGGCGGTTATAACAGACATACTAGACAGATTCAAAATGATTATGGTCCAGAACCTGCTTTAACTCTAGGTATGAAATTACTGAAAGAATTAAGCAGGTCTTGGCTATATTGTTAGCCAACATAAAAGGAGAAGCAGCATCTGTGGCGATCTGCCAAAAATGGAAAGAAACAGATATATTATTATTATTATTATTATTCCGAGTTTTGTATAGCGCCTGGTTACCAATAGGCATCCCAGCGCTTATCAGAACATAACAGTGCTAATAGGAAACAGGGATTAAATGGAGAACAAAAAAGTTTTTAAAAGTTTACGGAACCTGAGAAGACTAGCTTCGGAGCGCAGTTGTAGGGGCAATGAGTTCCACAAGGAGGCCACATTGATTGAAAACCTTCTGCCCCCGGTTCTTGCCTTTTTCACCCTGCCAACCTGAAGGAGGTGTTGGTGGTCAGAGCGAAGGGAACGAGAGGCCTTGTAGGGCTGGACCATATAGCAGACCAACCTTTTGAACTTGCCAGAAAAATTGAAAAATCCTATGAAGAATTAGGTAGAGTTAAACCAGTAAAACCACAACTAATAGAAAATCCTGAAAAAACGTTCATTAAAAATAATCTTAACTCTCAAAAGCAGAAGTTGGAGGGTAATAAGCAAACCTCTCCCAGAGAAAAACAATTTCAGTCAGAGGAAGGTCTCCCCAACGAAGAAATAGATCTCCAGATTGGGGGGGGGGGGCAAGTCTCCACAACGGGAGCCCTCTGAAAAGAGATAAAACCTTAGAAATAGGGACAATTGGAGAAAACCTGACAGATATCAAGATATTGATACACGTCCCTGTTAGACCTGGCATCTTTGGCGTGGTTTTCCCCTATCTTTTTGCCTCTCCCTCCTGTATTTTTGATGCTGTGCTGGATTTCGTTTTTGCTGGTTTAGATGCTTTGGACACTCTGCCACTGCTGATCAGTGCTAGAGTGTAAGTGTTCCCTATGTAAAGTGTTATCATGATTGGATATACATGTTTGGCATATTTGCATCACCAAGAAGTCCCTAGTAAAGTGCCCTGGGTGTGCCAGGGCTGGTGATGGCAAATGCTACCAGTGGGACTGCAGCACTGATTGTGCCACCCACAGGAGTAGATCTAAAATGGTGTCTCAGGCCTGCCACTGCAGTGCCTATGGGCAGTTTAGAAACTGCCATGTCCTCCTGGTCAGTGTCCCCACTGACCAGGCGTAAACCTTACCTTTTGTGCACATCAGTCACCCCTATGGAAGGCCCAAGGTACCCCCCTGGGCAGGGTGCAGTGTATGTAAAAGGTAGAGCATGTACTAGTGCAGGTGACATGCTCTGATAGTGAATGGCAGCCATTTTTGTTTTTCACTATTGTAAGGCTATCTTGCTCTGTAGGTTAACATGGGGGATGCTGGCTACAGTGGTTAACGGCATTTCTTCCCATAGGAACAAGATAGGACATAAGTATCTAGTATCCCTGAAAACAGAATTTGATAACACATCTTTTAGGAAAGGTTGTTTTTAAATACTGTGTTTGAGAACAGCACTTTTAGAACGTTGCTGTTCTCTTGTCTGACCCTTCTGTGTGCCTAGGCCTGTTTGTGTAGTGCCTGTTTGGTTTGAGAGTGACAGGGGCTGAGGATTCCCCAGGAGGCTGGCTGAGTCAGCCCTAGGCTGAATGACTGCATTTGCAACCTGAGTGGTGGGAGGTGTTAGCACCTGGGCCTGAAAGGGCTGTGCCTGCCTTCCACAATGCTGGCTCCACCTCCTGCTGGGCGGCTGATGACCCTGCCCCTCACTCTGAAAGGAAAGCAGAAGCCAGCAAAACAAAGTACTCAGGAAACACCCAGAACTGGTTCAGACCGGGCTCAGGGCCCACATGCACAGAGAGAACAAAGACTTTAGGAGTATAAGTACAGGACCCCTGACAACAGAACATTAGATCATCCTGGAATCAAGAAGGAACCTCTGCCAAGGAGAAAGCTGACTCTGAAGAAGGAAGACTGTCTTGCTGTTGCTCTGCTGGACTGACCTGCTGTTGCTTTGCTGCCAAGGAGAGGGGAAGAACTTTGCTGTGTGCTGTGTCCCCTGTCTTGAAGGAATCTCCAAGGGCCTGAGAAGAGCTGCTCCCTGTTCTGAAGTCCCAGGAACAATAGGACTTCACCCCCAGCTTCCCTGAACTCTGCTGAGAGAGTTCTGTCCTTCCTAGAGTGCTTGATCCAGTTTTGGAGCCTCTGGAAGTTGTACCTGTGCTAGGAAGCTTGAAACTAAGCTTGAGAGACTTTTGCAATTGAAAAGTGTTGCATCGCTCGCTTGCGGAGCGCATCCCTGACAGTGCGAGAAGTTTCCCGCCACTATGAAGGTTGAAATCGTCGCAGCGCCTGACGCCGCTGCCAGAGCCGATGCATCCTTCATTTGCGGAACGCACCAGACCGGTGTGGGAAAGTTGAACATCGCTGCGAGTGTCGTCGCAGAGCCTGTCGCCGATGGGTGAGATCACCGCACCGCTTGCTTGCGGACCGCATCACGTCGTTGCGAGCATCGTCGCAGAACCATCGCATCGAAGAGCTGCAAGAGAGAGGATCACCGCTGGACCGCGCATCGTCGCCCCGGATATCATCGCAGCCCCTTCGAGATCTTCGCATCGTGCCTTTGCGAGAACAAACCTCCTACGGAACCTACGCACCGGAATCCATACAAGTGGCCTTCCTCCCAATACAGACCGGATTTGTCGCAACACGCCAGCTGCTGCAGCGGGGTTGTCGCATCGCCTCCCCAGGGTCTCAGGAGCAACGCATCGCTTGTTTTCGACCGCACCAGCTTCTGCTTTTGGAACTTTGTTGCAACTAAAACGTACTGTGAGTAAACGTGGCACAACTGTGAACTTTTCACGCATCTGTGGATTATTCTATCGCAACTTAAAGAACTTTGATTACAACCTTAAGAACTCTTTTGAAACCATATTCTTGAACTGTGTATGTTGTATTTTTGCCGTTTTGGACTTGTGTAGTTTAGATTAAATACCTTTATTTTTCTAAACTGTTGTGGAGTCAGTTTGGGGTGTTTTCACTGTGTTACTGTGAGTGTTGGTACAAATACTTTGCGCATTGCCTCTGGTTAGCCTAGACTGCTCGTGCCAAGCTACCTAGAGGGTGAGCAGGGGTTATCTCAGAGGGTTATCTCCTTGCCCTGACTAGAAGCAAGGGTCCTTATTTGGACAGTGGTACCTACCTCTGCCAACTAGAGACCCCCAGTTCTAACAGTCCCTCTCGATCTTTTCAGACTTCCTCACAGAAATCGGAAAGAAGAGGGCGGTCAGAACATAAAGAAGAACACGTCAAGTCCAAAGACAAGGAACCTGCTCATCAAAGTAAAAAATTACAATTTCCCAGAAAGAAGGTAGCCAGTATTAAAGTAAAACATGCTGACAATTCTGAGGACACAACAGAAAAACGGAGAGTGGGCCCAGACAATGCTAGACAGAGTAGCAGAAGTGACCATAGCTCGCAAGATCCTGATGAATGTTCTGGAGACAGTGGACACAAATGAATACATTCAGGTGGAAACTGCAGACACCAGAGTTAGCGTACCCCATAAATTATATGAAATAACATTACATATAGAGGGGGACAAAACTAGGAAAATAAGAGTTTTTTGGGGGAGAATCTATCTAAAGGCTATTATGTCCTTCTAGCAGAGAAAGACTGGCCACCAGAGTTTGTCAGGGAGTGCCCACATGGCGAAGAAATGAGTATGCCTGCCTTCTCAAATCACATTCCAATTCATAAAAAATACACATTTGCTAGAAAATGGGCAGTGGCCCAAGCCCCTGCATTATATAAAAATCATGTAGGATGGGATGAGGATTCTCCTCACCATAAAATCCAGTTAAAAAATCAACCTACTGCACAGAGGCAGTATCCTGTTAAGCAAGACGCTAAAAAACAAGTCAGAAATCTTAGATCAACTTGAATATTAAGGGGTAATTGAAACATACACCTCACAAATTAACAATCCTTTGTTTCCTGTCTCCAAGCCAGACGATTCATATCGTCTAGTTTTGGACTACAGACACCTAAACTCCTGCTGTAAAACCTTTGCAGTACAAAACTCACACAGTGCAGCACTAATGAATAATATCGTTCGCAAAAATTATAAAACGACATTAGATATTTCAAATGGTTTCTTCTGTCAAAACATAGCACCTGAAAGAAGATATTTGACCGCTTTCTCCAGCATGGGGACCCAAAAACAATTTTGTCAGGGATTCAAGAACAGCCCAGGATTATTTTCAGCCAGGGTAACAGAGCTACTACAAATATATGATGATGAGGTATTACCTTATGTCGATGACATCTATCTTACAGACGATGACCTGGAGACTCACATGAAAAGAGTGAACACCATCATACTTGGGTTCGCATCTGAAGGGTAGAAATTTAACTTTAAAAAATCATGAATTGCCCATCTAACTGTCCTATTTTTAGGATATGAATTATCAAGTGAAGGCAAAAGCCTAGCAGACAACTTCTTAGAGAAGTGTGCAGTACTACAAGCTCCAAAATAGCGAAAAAGTCACAATCAATTCTAGGTTTCCTGAATTTCGGAAGAACATACATTCTAAATTAGGCAGAGAGTGTTAAACCTCTCTACGAACTAATAAAACCTGATTTTGAACAAATTAATTGGACTCAGAAACACACAGAAATTTTACGATCATTACAAACAGACATCTTAACTAAAACAAAACTACAAACACGCGCAAACGAACGCAACCTTGTAATCCGAGTCATCCCAGGAAGATGCGGATTTACATACCTGACCTCTAATGAGGGAGAAATGGTACCAATAGCTTACAAATCACACTGGTACACACAAGCTGAAATGAAAATTCAGTTCTACTGAACAAATTCTAACTGCGGTTCAAACGGCTGTAGCAAAAGAAAAACCCCTAGCTCATGGGAAGAGGATATATGTTTTAACAGCAGTATCAGCCCTTGAAGCGGTAACAAGACCGAGCATTACAAATGTTTTGGCATTAGATCCAAAATGGATACAATGGGGTAATTCACTTGATACAACTGACGTAATACACGCATTTGATCCCAAAATGAAAAAACTAGAAGATCTGGAATACGAACATGAATGTCCTCTGTCAATTGAAATTCTGCCTCTCGAACAGTACACCTGTGTAATCTACACGGACAGATTTGCACAACACTACGTTGTGGAAAAACAAATTTACAATGGAGCGTGCGCGATTGTTAAGGGTCGCTGGCGCTTAGGTAAATTTAGACCGATGGTCACTAAAACTGAATCAATCAGAAACTGTACAGCTCAGCGAGTTGAAATAAGATCTCTAAAGATGGCGCTTTAAAATGCTGATCGGGAATTTCCCACACTGATAGTGTGCAATCCGCATTACTGCGTCCAGTCTTATAATAATTCCATGCAGACATGGATAAAAAAACTGTCACAAAGATGAGACAGGTGCCACAATAAAGCATAAAAAACTATGGGAACAAGTAGTTCTTTTGCAGAGAGAACTACGAAAGACTCACGTGATACATACCCAGAGTCTTCAACGTGATGGGCTTCACGTTGCAGGGAATTCATTGGCTGACAGAGCCACAGCAGCAGCTGGTCAACCGGCTTCCGTAGCTACAAAAAAGAGTACGAAAAAACAAATATACGGTGAAACGCTACTAGCAGTAAAAGCCTCAATTGAAGGCAATTATGCGGCGTTACCTCTAAACTATCCACTCGGAAATACATACATAATTGATCCGAACTTCGTTCCGTTTGCTCAAATCCCTGGAGGGGGGGATAGAGTAATTCCAAACACGAACCAGACAGTCTTCTTGATTGAAGAAGCACACATGGGATTGGGTCGGAGGCTCCAAGAGATCCTGAAATCTCTAATAGAATTACAATCACGATACTGGTGGACGGGGATGAGCGTGCAAATTTATAACTGTCAGAACTGCAACAGAGATCACAGTTGTGAACCGGACCAGACACCTGCCCAGACACCTCTACTAGACAGCATCAGGCTATCTATACGCAGATATCCAGACCGAAGAATGCGATCCCATAATTATTGAGACGAGATTCATTTGGATGTGGCCCCAGCGCTCGGCTGACAACAGAACTGTTATGAAAGATTTGCGAGTCTTTATCGGCACATACGCAATTGGCATGCTACATTCTGACCAGGATCCTGTGTTTAGCTCTCGGGCTTACAAGGAGGCCATGACCAGCATGGGCATTGCATTGCGGTATTCTAGTCCATTCCATCCCGAAGAAAATGAGGTAGTGGATGGAAAAAAACGTGACAAAAAGCAATTTATAACAGCGAGGGTTTTTTTTAATTTTCGGGTGACAGGTGGGTCAAACATCTAATAAGTGTCCAACGTAGTCTTAATAATCTGCCAAGAAATTCTCTAGGAGGCATCACTCCGTACAAACTTCTGTTTGGTACAAGAATGATCATTCATGATCCCGATTTTCACACTTCAGTGGTGAAACAAAAAACTTTTTATATCAAAGATCGTTTTGCTGTTTTACAGGACTTGAAGGAAACAAGAAAAACACTAAGGAACGAAAAGCTAAAGCCAACGACCACTGAGGAAAAACCACCTGTCCCAGCAATACCTGACTGGATTCCAAACATTGGGCATCTGGTCAGAGAAAAGATCGCGGTGAAGAAGGAATTTGGGCCTTCTTACAGAAAAGCAGTACCTGTCTTAACTGTCAGCGGAACAAGATCAGTTGTACTACCGCCCCTTGCTGGTAAAAAGGAGAGCCGAGTTGTATCAATCGACCTGGTGAAACCACAACCATGTGGCCAATAATAAGAAGTAGGCCCAGTGGACTCCCAAGAAGTAGCAGAAGACCAAATCTTGCTACAATCCAAGAGGTTCAAACTGAGAGACGAATCACATTTGATAAACCTGCAATGAATAAAAAAGGACTATGCAACAAAGCCATGGAACTTGTGCCTCTTGAAACCCAAATTGCAACAGTTCATCAAGAAACACCTGTCTACAATGATGTAGCATCTGAACATACATATTGAAAGATAAATGAAAATCTGGAAGCAATTCCACCAATTGACGGAACTGCATCTGGCTACTTTATCAACTTCGATGACTTTTCTGTTGATCCAAGTGAACATGAAGAAACGCCAGCAAATAAAACTTTCAAAAAGAAATTTACAGAGCTCTTTCATCAACTTAGAAACATGTCTAATTTCACCATAGATTGAATTATGGTTTGTGTTAGGTGTACTTTTCCTCCTTCTGTGGCTCATCTTGGTTTTAAGCTCGGGTAGATTTATTGATGGAAAATATAGTACAATGAACACAGCAAGTCAGAACATCAACTTGGTCCTGAAACCACACAGATCTTCTCACATCGAAAAAAGAGAACTATCATCAGTGAACATCACAGCCATCCCTATACCTCGAGGTATAGTATGAGACAAAACTGTATATGAAACCTATGGCCCAGTTGAACTCTTGGAATATCCACATCAATTCAAGATCTCCTTAAGTGACTTTGTATCACCTAGTACTTTCTCTGCTGATTGGGACTTTGAAAATATTAATAATATGATGTCAGATTTAGAAATGTCAGAAAAATTTACAGAACATGATTATTTACAGGGTTCTTTGAATTATGAAGAAATGTATTACTTCAATCACTTTGGGCATCATAATCTGCATAAATCTGCTAATCCTAGAAAGGTTTTCAGTTATAATCAGTGGGAACAGCGAAGAGGCCAGATGCATCTTGGATTCGGGAGGATCAGTGTTACTGATCCTCCTGGATCTAAGCGCTGCATTCGACACGGTGGATCACAGAACTCTGATTAAGCGCCTCTTCAGTCTGGGAGTGAGGGGCATACCCCTTAGCTGGCTCTCATCATTTTTAAAAGACAGAACATTCCAGGTCTGCGAAGGGAATGTGCGATCCGACATTCTCCCTCTCCAGTGTGGGGTCCCCCAGGGCTCTTCATTGAGCCCTACACTTTTTAATACATACATGGCCCCCCTGGAAGATGTGGTCTCCCCTTCTGGGATAAAAGCTGTCACATATGCTGACGACACCCAAATGATCGTATCATTCTCACTTGAAGAGGATAAGCTCAAAAATCTCCATGACTGTCTAGAAGGAATTCATGCTTGGATGTCCACCTCAAGGCTCAAGCTCAATGGCTCGAAAACTGAGCTCATGCTGTTGGGAAACATAATATCATCTCTTCCCTCTGCCATGTGGCCAGCATGCTTAGGCCCTCTCCCACAACCCAAGACTGAATTAAAAAGTCTGGGTTTTTGGCTTGAACAAGACCTATCCCTGAAAACGCAAGCAAAAAAAACAGCTGGTACATGTGTGGGGTTACTGCGTTCCACCAGAAAGATCCTCCCATTACTTCCGGGTCCCTCACAGAAATTGCTAATGCAAGGTCTAGTCTTATCAAGACTGGACTATTGTAATGCTCTCTTTCTGGCGGCCCTGGAATCTACGATCAACATCCTTCAAAGAACACAGAATGCTGCGGCTAGGATCCTCACAGGGACCTCCCGTAAAGCCTCAGCCAAACCTGCCCTTAAGGCACTACATTGGCTGCCGATCCGCGAAAGGGTCAAATTTAAGGCCCTGTGTACCACTCATAAAGCCATGCAAAACCAAGGGCCTCCAATGCTAAAAGCGATGATCTTCCCATATAGACCCAACAGGCCCCTACGCTCAGCCCAAGATCATCTAGCCACAGTCCACAGAACCAAAAAAGCCCGAACTGGAGGACGTCGCTTCTCGGTCACAGCGGCTACCATCTGGAAGGCTCTGCCATCTCATCTTCGTTCCGAAACTAATCATATGAAATTTAGGAAGCTTCTTAAAACGCATCTCTTTCCGCAATAATTATCCTCCCTACCACCGGCCTCCACCCCCAGAGGTTCTGCAATCTTCAGCGCTGGGACGCTCACGGGCAGCCATGCGCTATAGAAAACCCAAATTTCATTTAATTTCATTTCATTTCAACATTGTCCAACTCTGCCAAAAGGCAGATCGAAAACATTTCCATACTTCTCAGGGTTTAATTACACTAATCCAGAAACGTTTTATTTTAAAATTATGAATAAGACAGGAATGAAAAACATGCTGGCAAATACTAAATTGATTTATTATGAAAAATGTTATGAAAAAATGTCTACATTTGGTTTTTAATTTTGGAAGAACAACATTGAGGCAAAAACCATCTGGGGTACAAAAGAGTGGCAGGTACAAGGTTTAGAATCATTATTTAGAGCCTGCATGATCCCAGAATAAATGATGTTCCTGAATGACAACATTCAACAAACAACCTGTCTTGGCCTAGCCAAGATAAAAGATTTAAACAACCTGTCTATACGGAAGCCTATGCCTGATAGAAACAACACTACAGATAAGGGGTTGGACATGTCCAATATTTTAAAACAAAACAGAACAATTCCTGATTGGAACAAATGGTTGATCTGGCCCACAGACACTAATAACTGTCAAGATAGATTCCTGAACAAAACACAGGGGTTCAGCCAGAACAGGCCAGACCCAAGATATTCCCAGAGACAACATACATGGATAGTTATAACATATAGTGTAGGAAAACTATGCCTCGAATAGCTACAGAGATCCACACTTCCTGAAATTAAGCAACACTTAACTTTACTTAAAGAAGGTGCTGACTTGCGAGATTTCATAATGGGACCTCGAAAACAGCGTCAAAATGTTTCATATACGCCAGTGTATGCGCAGCTTACAATGAAGCTTGGAAAATAACACAAATTGAAACTGTCAAAAAAATACGAGAAATTGATTGTATTAATTTGGAAAAATCACTTTCTGTAGTGGACAATGGGTTAACGACTCTGTCCTCCAGAATGTACTCACTGGACAGCATTGTATCATCTGCTATTGATATAATAGAACAGGATATGCTAATGTTACAACATGGTCAATCCCAATTGCGTTCTATTGTACAGCTAGGCTGGACGTTACAAAACCTCCGTTCAGGCTACCTGCCATGGCGTTTAATCAACACAACGTCATTATTTTCTATCTTTAACCTTAATGATAGACAAATCTCGTTGGCACAAAAAGGAGCAGACTATACGGTGCTGAGCAATGAAAAACTAGAAAAATTACCATTGACAATGTCAGAACGACCAGTCATTGAATGGATAATACATGGCACCATTACAATCCCGATAACAACTTTCCAGTTTCAATATTGCCAAAAGTATATACCAGCAGGCCTGTATGAAAGGTTGGGTAAAGGATACATCAAGTCAACCTGGAATTTGACTTATACACATAGATGTTGGAGTAGGGGCAAGAAAGAATTATTTCTTAGGGTAACAACTGTAAAAAATCACTAAGCGGTACACTTCTGTGTCAAGGTATTAACTTGCATGGAGCCTGCGTAGGTTCATCAAACAACCTTTCATGTCATCTGCACGGCACCCCTGCTGCACAGATAGAGCCCTTTTTCAGACAACTTTCCAACGGTAGCAACGTTATAATAAGTGACCACAGCTGTTGTGGCATGATGCCAGGAAAAGCCTATCTCGTGAGCGTTACTACCTGGGTCATTTGTTGTACGCAAGTATTGTATCCAAACAGCAATCCAGACGTGGAGGCAGCAATATGGATTTCTGTGAATATCTTTTCTATTCGAATTGATACTTTAAGCAGAATGAAGTCTATTCTTTTACAGACAACTGTGCCTTTGACCTCGTCCAAAGAGACGTATGATCTGCAAGTTGCAAGGACAGCGGCAGAGATACATACCCTATTATCGACAATTTGACCCGTGCATTTTGTAGAAATGTTAAGCCAAATCTTAAACATGTCAGATACCAGTGGCATCACACATGTATTTAAGACAATTTTTTCGGGACTGTTAGCACCCTTTGAAACAGTTCTGGGCATCTTCCCGAATTTTGTGCATTCTCTATTCGGTGGCCTGCCTCTTATTTTGGGACTCGTACCAGGAATTGTATTTTTGTGCCTTCTGCTCCAATATGGCAAGCCAAGTCACAGACAAAACTAAGGCTACGATGGAAGAAATGATCCTAGCAATACGATACCGAGAACGGATCACTAAAGTCCTCGGATTGGCCCGGCTAAGAGATCTGAATACTACCTGGTTTCTTTCATTCAGACCAATCTGGCAAGATTGCATCTTACCTGTGCTTCGATGTCTGCTATGCGGAGAAGTATGCGTGTTGGACGTCTGTCTTACACTACCATCAGCACTACCAATGGATATCGATGCTTTGCTTGGTTTGGTAACGGCTCATGCAACGTGTTGTCCCCAGCGGCTACCTATTCTGATGACGGCATTCGTTGAGACTTCACCATTACATTTATGTGGCGGTGAAGTACGAGATGAAAGCAGCAACACATAGGTAAAACCTTCCATGACCATTGCTGATCTAAACACCGATGATGGCAAGGAAACTCACATATCCACTATTTCAACTTTTTCGGAGTTGGCCCAACTTTCACCTACTGTTGTAGACAAATTTTTTGCCGGCCTATCTGAGGTAATGTTCTCTCCTAACAACGGGAATAATATTTGAAATAGCGAGCACACAGCGTTCCCTGAACTCTGAATTCGGCTTTCAGTTTTTATAAACAACAATACTGAAAACATTTGGAACTATTCTTTCCCATGAAAGCAAAATTATTTTTTCCCAATTTCCAAAATATTTACTTTTTTGGCACATGGTACTCTGCTTAAAGTAGAACTATTCTTAGAGAACAGAACTTCTATTTTTAGAGACTCTAGAGACAATATTTCGAATCAGCCTCTAGCACATGTACAATCTTGTATAAATATGTGATGAAATGGTCTCGACCTTTTCTTCTTTATTAAAAGCCATTTCATAAATGTAAATTTTGTGATTCATTCAGTGAAGATTATAATACACTACAAAAATGTTATCTGAATGATACCACTGCTTGAAAACGTACAGTATAATACTCATTTTCGTGTATCTATACCATTTCAAATGCATTTAATGTATTTTGGGGTGGGCTGGAAAACACATGCATACTTATATGTTTATATATTGCTTAGTATTTAGTAATGATGGACATTATACGTGGAGTGGGTGTTGTGAACGTATCTAGGACCCTAATTAAATATTCCCAATTTATGCCCTTATGTGGTTATAACAAATCATATCCTTATAAAGGCATAAGAATCATATCCATATTTAGTCATAGCCAATGCAGTCCAAATACAGCAAGGCTACTTCCCTAGACTCCTAGAAAGTACAACTCGTTCTTTAAACAAACTAAAAACCTCCAGCAGCCTGGGATTTCCCCCTGCTTCTGTTTTGATTTGTCCATGAACTCCTGAGAGTCCTGAAAGAACTGCCAGTTCTTAGTGACAGTTCTTAGTGACGTCTTATGTCCAACCTTACGTCAAACACGGCACCTTCTAGGTATAAATATACCAGCATTTGCCTTAAGCAATCACACAGTGGTTTGGAGCAGAGCGGCTATCTACTTACCCAAAGCCCATCTGATGCGAGTGCCGAAGGAAGCCAACCCTCCCATTTGACGCACTGAGAGAGACGCTGTCTTTTCTCCTGCCGAGAAATCCAGCTTCAGTGTTTCCAGTCACCCTTGCGGGTTGCTAGGAGATCGAGTCCTGAGAAAGAGATACAAGACCTCCTTCATTCTAAAACTAAGGTACGGAGCTGATTAGATCCTTAGAGAATTCTTGATTCAGATTCTTGGCAAAAATAACTTAACTTAAACTGTAGCTCACTTACTCCTTCCCACGTACTAGGCTTAGGTTAGGTACACTGGGGAAGGCGTATTTTAGAAGCACCAGTTGAGTACGTTTAGTCAACTTTTATCATTTTATGTATTGTATATATTTTATCCGTTTTAAGTATCATATGGCTCAGAAACCATGTAAATGCTTTTACAGTATTATTCCATTATACTCCTTTTACTGTACGCACTTTTAATTTATGATAAGTATTGCAATTGTGGCAATTCATTTCTCTTGCATGAGAAAGAAGACTGCTCAATAAATAACAACTTTTATTGAAAACGCCTGTCTCTCTATTTCTCTGCACTCTGGTGAAACTAATCATGCATGATTGACAGAGTGAAATTGCTATCTATTGTTTTCACACAACACTGGAGATATACTCATTATTCTGGAAGGAGCAACGTTGTCATGTTTATGCGGTTGTCAGAAACTAGTCCCTTCTTGTCTAATCAGGAAAGTTAACTCCTTCCTGTTCATTCGATAAAGTTTCTAGTGACCTCTGAGCTAGCTGGCATACCTAATTAAGTCTAACATATTCAGTAGAGACCTAGTCGACCTCATTCCTACGTCTAAACTATTGTTTGTTATTCCAATGCGCAGAGCCTATTTGGAATATAGGAACTACACTACACACTTACAAATGAGCCTGGTGCCCAGGTGTTCCAGTTCCATGGTACCCATGAGCACTATGGGTCTCAGCTTTGCTGAGGACTCGGATTCAGCCTCACGAAAGTTTGGAAATCCACCTCTGGTGTTGCAAAGTCTTCCGCATCTGGCGGGAGCTTCGGAGATGAAGACTGGTCAGATGCCTCTTTGGTGCCTGCCAGCAAAAGACACACAATATATGGACGGAATGCAGAACAAATCAAAACATTCACCCCCAGTGAAGAGATCTGGGTAAAATCCATCCTTCTTTTGCTCAACATGCCCCCCAGTTTAGACCTGGCCATATGCAAATCAGTCTTGACCCTGTGCCTCATGGGAACAGTCCAGCCTGAACTGCCAAGCCAGGTCCTCCTTGGACCGGAAACAATTATCCTAGGACCGGTTTCAGAGTTTCACCCATCTTCAGCCAGGACAGCTTGAATCCAGTGCCCAGTGAGACTGGTACCCACGTCTGGGCATAGCCGGCGCACTTAGGTCAAGAAAGCAAAAGACACACAATTGATGGACGGAATGAGATTATTTGCATATGGCTGGGTTCAAACTGGAATAGCATGGTGAGCAAAAAAACTATGGATTTAGGCCCAGATCTCTGTACTGGGGTGAATGTATGACATTGTTCTGCATTGTGTCCATCAATTGTTGTTTTTGCTCTTTGGTGCCTGCCAAGCAGGGGAGTAACTCCTTTACTACAAGGGAGATTCTTCAGTCATCTAGTCGTGTAGATCATCGACGTTCCAGCATATCTGTAGAAGAGTTTTGTCCAGGTGTAATCTAAAGTCCTGTAGTCAGAGGTTCCTTTCTTATACCCAAGGAAGGGGTTGGACTTACTCTGGGGACCCTCCTATGGCAGGGTTTGGAAAGAGGGGTGGCTACACCCATTTCCTTTGTCCAGTTTCACCCCAGACCAGAATCCCCTGGCACCGGTTTGAACTGGGCTATGCACAGGGATGCCAGGACTGGCGGGGATAAGATTCCAAACTGTTAGACACCAAACACGACTTGTTTCAATGTAGCCATTCCAAAGTTAGCATTTACCGTGAGGTTATAATGCACTTAAGAGAATATGGTCTGGGTGCATCACAGAACAGCCCCAGAGAACAGGTTCCGAAGGCTGCAGAGGGGCCCTGTTCTTGCATGGGCACCCTCTCACACAAAACCAAGCACCTTGCCTTCAGGATGAATAAGGCTTGTCATAGGGGTGACTGATAGGTTTATATGTACTGTGATTTAAGGTAGATATAGGTAGCCTATATCTAAGTAAGGGGTGCATGCACTACCTAACGCAGGCTGCATTAGCAGTCCTGTGGTGTCATTTTGGAAGGCTTCCCAGGGGTGGCATATTACATGCAGCAACTCCTGGTAGGCCCCTGTGGTACCAATGCCATTAGTAACTGGTGTACCATATACTTGGGACTCACAAGGGTGCCCCAGTAACCAAATTGGAGTGTACCTAAAGTACTTGCAATTAATTTAGAGAGTAAGAAGCTAGGTTGGGGTCCTGGATAGCAGGGCCCCAGCCAGACTAAAGCCAAAAAACAGTGAAACATCAGCAAAACGTGGGGGTAACCATAAGAGATGATCCTACTCTCCTACATTGTATATTTATACGAGCCTTGGGTGCTTGATATACAGATTGAATCAGTTTGATCATTTGTGGGCTGATATTAAATTGTTCAAAAAATAAACTGATGAGATCCTGTTGAATGCCGTCTCAGCATCTAGAATAATGATATTTAAGGTTGCTGTAAGGTTTCAGCTCGATCTAGTCATGCAATGATAAAAGTTGTATGTGACACAGTGTCTTTAACTGGATGAATGAACCCGATGGAGCTTGATTATTTAATTGAGTTTTTGCTCAATCGATTCCTGCTCATTGGGTGTGATACTAATACATACTTAAGAAACATGACTAACATTTTGTCTCGTGAAACACATGAAAGTTTAAAACTGCATTGTAAAACCATGCAGAAGTGTCAAAGTCTCGTGAAACACATGAACGTTTAAAACAGCATCGTAAAAGCATGCAGAAGGGTCGCCAAACTGGTTTGAGACTAAGTTGTTAATAACTGAGAGAGAAAAACTGCTAATGTCTCCCCTCCCTCTCCTCCCCCTCAACAGGATCACAAATCTTATAGCGCGGGGATGCCCTTGGGTCACCAGGCGCTTTAGAAATCGTTATTAAATTAAATTAAATTAAATTAATGTACTAAAACGATAATGTGTAGTGTATTAATAAGAACTATACGTTTTTAGCAAAATGATTATGAAAATATTCTATTCAAATGATATCTGCTTATGTTTTTCCAGCATATAAATCTGATAGAAAATGCTTGTTTGATTATTAATGACATCGTAAACAGACTATGCTTATAAGCATAATGAAATGGTGTACTGATATTAATTTCTAAAGCATTTCTATTTCTCTAAATGTTTGCGAATACGTGTTTTTCTTTAGAAAATGGCGATTTAGCTTTCCATTGTAGGCCTCAAAAATGTATTTTGTCCTTCATAATTTTCTCTGAAAAGACTACAAATGCTGACCTGGATGCATTATAGCTACACGTATTATCGTTGGAGTTTCTTTCCTACTTTTTGAATAATGGACATTCTCTCTGTTGATATAAATTGTGACAACATTGTTGCAAGCTCGGAAGAGAGTGTGTGGAGCGAACATGTTAAGTTACAAGTGTATTTTCCTATTTCTGAGGGGAAATGATATTGCGCATTCTTAAAAGCAGTGAACAGTGAATAAAGATATTACCTATGGGTTCCAGATGATTTTGGGATCAAAAACGATCATACCAAGATCAAGCTATGTATTTTGACCAATAGAAAACCTGCAAACTGCACAAAAGTTACTTTGTGAGCAGGAGCTGTGAACCTTTGGCGGTATAATAGCCCTGTGGGAAAAGGATCTATGCAGCTATTTTCTTGCAAACTCTAAGCCTGACATGCTGTCAGTCTGAACTCTGATTCCCCGCAAATAAACTCTCCTCTTTTCCTCTGCACTTTATCGGCTGATAAAGTCAAGCAGACCAAACCATTTCGGCAGAAGGGTTGATGACTTTAGCTTTCGCAAGCTGTGCTCTGGTGTCCTACTAGGTCCATCACGTGTCCTGGTCATGTTAAATCTATAACTGAATTATTTGGTTTGTATATTTCTAAATTGCATACTGTATCTCCTTCTCACCCTCTCACCAGGTTTTACATTTGTGATGTATTTGCTCTGAACTGTAATTTCTTTTATGTTACCTGCATACAGATGAATAACTGTTATTAAATGATTTCTAATGTATTTTTGGGGTTTGACCATTCACCTTGAAGTTTGGATAAATGTTTCTTTTTAACTATTTCATATGTTTGTCATTACTACTTTGTTTCGTAAACAATTTTTATTGGGGTTTACAGAATTTTCGAGAAATCATCATTTATCATGTATTCTGATATGAAGTTGCTGGACTCTGATATGTACAGCTCCACATTACAACAACAGGAAAGAGGCTCAGGTCCTTGCTGTGCTCATGAGACCCCCTTCCTCCCACAGTTATAAAATGGTCAGGGTTCATGTGCGTTCAGTTCGGTGCACAGTCTAAATATCGATTCCTAAATATCAACCTACAGTAATATCGAGATGGAGATATCGAAGGTACAGAATATCGAGGTCAAGAATATTGTTGGACAGAATATTAAAGGTAAGTGATATAAAAAAAATTAAATCGATGTAAGTAATATCGAAGTTAGTAATATCGATGTCAAATATATCGATGTTACTAATCTCGATGTTGCTAATATCTATATTTGTATTATTGTTCTGTATTTTATTAGATATTTAATATGTATGTGTTATATGTTTTTTGTTAAGTATTTTACTTGTTTTAAATTATATGTGTACTATTTTTATATATCAATATTTGTTATTTTTAAGTCAATTGTATGTTTAAGTAACGGAGCTAGTTGTTATATAGGGAAATAGGGTGGGAAGTAATTAAATTATACTAAATTAATTATTAATTTTTAGGAATTATTCATTAATTTTAATTCATTTTTGTGTTTAAGCTCTATAGCGGGTTGTGGGTTTATAGGGGAATTGGGTGGGAAGTAAATGTAAATGTAAATACTGGCATTTGTAGAGCGCACAGCTACCTCCAACAGAAGTGTCCCAGCGCTGTCCGTATACCGCTTAGGAACCCTTCCTGGTTTTTCCATGTGAGATGTACACTCCTGGGCACCCCCAAGGTGAAGCCAGGCATCCCAGCGCTGTTGGGACCGTTGTGGAGATTAGGCAAGCTATTGCCCAGAGTTTCAGAGTGGGACCCATGATTAGAATAGGCACCAAGGCGAGAATTATCAGGTCCGAGGAAATTGAGCCCAAGACTCGCCGAGGCGGGGTATTGAACTCTGGTCCCGGGCCAGACCTCTGCATCAGGGTCTGCCGCTCTAACCATTGAGCCACACTTCTACACAGTAATTTAATTGTAATAAGTAATGATTTATTTTTATTTATTGGTATTGATAATTATTTTATTTTTAATTAATTAATAATTGCTAATTGATTATTTTAATTGGTAATTATTTTTCTAATTGGTAATTAATTCTTTTAATTGGCAATTAATATTTTCAATTGGTAAATATTTTGTATTAATTGGTAATTATTTTTTATTAATTGGTCATTAATATTTCATAAAAAGTAAATTTGGATATAACACTTTTTTTATTGTTTAATATTTTTTAATTGTTAATCAATTTTTAATAATGTATCTGTTTTTGGTATGGAAAATATGTTATTGTTTAATATTTATTATTTGGTAACTAATATGTAGTAATTAATATTTATTGGTATTTATTGTTAAATATTGTTAAATACCAGCCATGAGGGGAAAGGCCATCAGTGTCCATCTGCGGGGGCTATAACGCAAGCCAGAAGTGCTCTGCTGTGCCAGCCCCTACCTTTGCCTTCACTGCCTGCTTCCAGAGGGGGAGCCGATCCACCAGGGTACACGCGAGGTCCAGGACCACAATACCCAGGGGGCCTCGCGCGATGTGCTGTCAGTGACGTGTGCGCAGTGCGACAGAAGACCACAAACCGCCCAGGCCCTCCTGCAGAGTGGGAGGCAAACTCACTGGAGCCAGCCGTGAGGGGAACGGCCATCAGTGTCCATCTGTGGGGGGCTATACCGCGAGCCAAAAGTGCTCCGCTTTTCCAGCCCCTACCTTTGCCTTCATTGCCTGCTTCCAGAGTGGGAGCTGATCCACCAGGGTGCACTCGAGGCCCAGGACCACAATACCCAGGGGGCCTCGCGTGAAGCGCTATCAGTGATGTGTGCGCAGTGCGACAGAAGTTTACAAAACCACCCAGGCCCTCCCGCAGCGCTGGATGCAAACTCGCCGGAGCCAGCCGTGAGGGGAACGGCCATCAGTGTCCATCTGCGGGGGCTATAACACGAGCCAGAAGTGCTCTGCTGCGCCAACCCCTACTGTTGCCTTCACTTCCTTCTTCCAGAGGGGGAGCTGATCCTCCAGGGTACACGCGTGGCCCAGGACCACAATACCCAAGGGGCCTCGCGTGACCCACTGTCAGTGACGTATGCCCAGAGCGACAGAAGACCACAAAACCGCCCAGGCCCTCCCGCAGCACGGGACGTGCGCGGGCATGCCCAGGCGCTGCCCGGGCAAAGCACGGACCAAGGCGGGCCCGTCCGCACCCGTCAAAGGCCGGAAGAGGCTGGGCTGGGCCATCCCCCCTTCATCTAATATTGGTGTGTTGATAACAAGGTACTGTTATTACGACTATTCACCAATATTTTTATGTGGCTCCAATTGAAATTTTTAAAGGATGATAACAGACCAGCACCAGGCTAGAACTGTATGATTGGACTGAAAGGACTAAAGCGCACTACAAATAGACTGGTGTGTTGCTGTATATTGTAATAGTTTGGTTGGGGATCTTAAATACAGTACAGACAGAATGGGGAAAAGAGCCTGTGTAGAGAAGAAACAGGCACTGCTTAAACCATCATTAAAACCTACCCCTATTCATAAGATGTTAGAAAAGGCACTGTGTGCTGTTACATCTGAAATAGTCTGTCATTGACCCCCAACTTAGAAATCCTCTCACCAGATCCTGTGACAGCTCAATCTTCAGGGGCCATAATGCCGGACATCTCTGATGATCAATTACTAACAAATGAAGTCACCTTGCAAAGTGATACCAGGGTCTCTCCACAAGTCCAACCTGGTAGAAATAGTAAAACAAAAACAAAATTGAATCAAGTTGTTAGACACAGGGTTATCCAATGGACAAGGGGAAATTAGGGGTGGGAAATCAGCTAGGGGTTAATATGGAAATGGTTAGTGAACAGCCAGTGTGGATTACTAAATTGATAGTAGACCTACAGTGCCAAATGAGGGATATTGTAAAAGATGAACTTAAGTTTCTCCAAGAGAAAGTAGAGAGGTTGACTAAGCAATTTAATGACTGGATACAGAGAGGCACTACATCTGGCCCTGCTAGTGTTGAGAATGGGCCACCAACCTCCCCAAGAGTTGTTCCAGATAGTGTTAACCCAAAATCCAGTGTCCAAGTAGTATCATAAACTAGAAGGGGGGCACAGCACGTAATGGAGGCCAATATGGTCCATACGGCTTAATTTCCTGAGGTCACCCCAATCCAACCTATAACCTTACCTCCGCAGATTATCCCTGCAGAGCACCAATTAGTAAACCTTGGGCAGGCAGGGGGTTGTGCCCCTAAGACAATAGATGACACTAATGGTCCGTACACCCCAAGAGTTATTAACCTCCCCCCATACATTCTTATACTAGCATGTGTTCCGAACTCAGAAAGGAGCAGTCTGAGTCTCATCAGGACCGAAGGAACAAGTGTGTCCACCGGTTGGTAAATATTTGTCATTTTAGATATGAGAATGTGCAGGAAATTTTGACAACACGCAGGGTGGGTTGGCTCGGAAAATGCCGGAAAGACATAGTCAGGGACTGTATAATAATTAATTTTAGAAATCCTAGGATGACCAAAAATATTTTATGTCGAGAAACAGGAATATCATCTAATGGCATCCAGGCACTCCTATTAGGGTATTTGTATTCCCCCAATTCCCATTCCTACGATTTTTACCAAAGGGAACAGCAAAGAAGAAACAATTATAACATTTTTGGACCACCTCACCCAGATCTGTACTGGCAGGGAAAGCCCACATATTCTATACCCACAGCAAATAGATACAGCTGCCTAGAAGGAGTGGATTGATTAAGGGATGAGTCACCCACTACTATAATACGATCTGCTCAAGTGCAACAAGAAATAAATATGGAGGGATTAGCGTAGAGCCACGTTCTACTTCGAGAGGGGAATATGACAGAGGGAGCATGAGCGGCTCTCCTGCCTGCCCCCAAATCAAAGGAGAACCTGCTAGGCAAGCTAATACCATAATCACATTATCACCTGGTTTTAATCCCATGGCAAATCTTGGGACTACGAAAGTAACAACGCCTCTATCCGGTACAGAATCCTTATTACTGAAACCTACTAACCCGCCAAAAATAAGAATCATATTTTGGAATGTGGCGGGCTGAATAATAAAATGGAGGACCCCTCTTTGGGTCCCTTCACCGACGATTTCGACATCTGCGTGTTCCAAGAAACTTGGGTTAGAGGGGTGACCTCCAGGTTAGGCTTTAACATCCTAGCAACCACTGAAGGTAGGGGGAGACCATCAGGGGGCCTTACTACGAGGGTGGGTGCTCATTTAGGATGTCGAGCTGAGCAGATAAAAACAGGGTCAAACGATATATTAGGTGTTCTATTATATTTCCCCCCAAGGATTTCTGTGGCCCTCATTAATGTATATTCAAGACCCACAGCTCTAGCGAAAGAGTAACAAACCCTGGAGGAATTATCCAACTTTCTAGGCACCATTATTGGTCAGCATATACTGATCCTGGGTGGGGATTTTAACTGCCAGTTTGAACCACTGATGGGACTAAATAAGGAGGGATTATCTGAAGAGGATAATTACTGGACAATTCCTGAGACCAGTTGCCCACCAGTAAAAAAATGGTCTCCCTTGCGAACTGTGACAGCTCCGGTAGTCGGCCGGGCCTTGATGGGGATCTTCTCCCGGGTGGGCTTTCCCCGAGAAGTCGTCAGCGACCGAGGCACAAACTTTATTTCAAAATACATGAAATCCCCCTGGCAACAGTGTGGGGTCACCTACCGATTCACGACCCCCTATCACCCTCAAGGAAACGGACTAGTCGAGCGGTTTAACCGCAGCTCAAAGGGATGATTGGGGGGTTGGAAGAGCCCCTCCGTCGCCAGTGGGATGTGCTACTGCCGTGCCTCCTCTTTGCATATCGAGAAGTCCCCCAGAAGTCCCTTGGCTTCAGCCCGTTCGAACTCTTATACGGACACCCTGTGCGAGGGCCCCTCAGCCTAGTCAAAGAAGATTGGGAGATGCCCCCTCTGAAGACCCCTCCAGATGTCTTCAAGTCCCTCCTGACCCTACGCAATCAGACCAGGCGATTCAGAGAAATGGCGAAAGCAAATCTTGATGCCAGTCAGGAGGACATGAAGAAGTGGTACAATCAAAATGCCTCCTCCATCGAATTCGAACCTGGCCAACAAGTGTGGGTGATGTCCCCCACCGAACCATGCGCCTTACAGGACAAGTGGACGGGGCCCTTCAAAGTGGTCGAGCACAAGAGCCCCGTCACCTATCTTATCGATATGGAATCTTCACGGAACCCCCTCCGGGTCCTCCACGCCAATAGACTCAAACCCCACTTTGTGCGCTCGGAGCTCAGCCTCCTGATGGCTACAGACACCGGAACAGAAGAAGACTCCGAGCCCCTTCCTGATCTCCTAAGGACCCGGGAGAAAGATGGTTCCATGGACGGGGTCCGACTCTCAGAGGCCCTCACCCCGGAACAGCGCCAAGGCTGCCGGGACCTCCTGCTGCAGTTTGCAACTCTGTTTTCCCTCACTCCAGGGGTCACCCCCTGGTGCTTGCACGACGTGGACACTGGGGACAGTCCCCCTATCCGACATCGGGCATACCGCGTACCAGATCGGGTACGGGCCTGCATCCAAGAGGAGGTGTCCAAGATGCTCACGCTCGGGGTCATCGAGCCCTCAGACAGCCCCTGGGCGAGCCCAGTGGGACTGGTCCCCAAAGCTGCCGCCCCCGGCCCCACTCCAGAGCTCCGATTCTGCGTCGACTACCGGGGCTTGAACGCTGTCACCAGAACCGACGCTCATCCCATCCCCCGAGCAGATAACCTAATCGACCGCATGGGAGCTGCCCGCTACCTCAGCATCTTCGACCTGACAGCGGGCTACTGGCAGATCGGTCTCACACCCAGGGCCCAAGAACGATCCGCCTTTTCCACCCCTGATGGCCACTACCACTTCAAGGTCATGCCATTCGGCATGAAAAATGCCCCAGCTACTTTTCAGCGACTAGTGAACCAGGTCTTGGCGGGACTCGAGGAATTCAGCGCCGCCTACCTGGACGATATCGCTGTGTACAGCCGCCACTGGTCCGACCACCTCCACCACCTCCGAGAGGTCCTGCAGGCCCTCCAACGGGCCGGCCTCACGATCAAGGTCAGCAAATGCCAAATAGGTCAGGGGTCCGTGACCTATCTCGGACACCAAGTAGGAAGCGGTCTGGTGGCCCCTCTTCAACTCAAGATCGCTGCCATCCAGTCCTGGCAGCCCCCCATCACACAGACCGAGGTCCGCGCCTTCTTGGGGCTCACCGGCTACTACCGGCGGTTCGTGAGGGACTATGGCAGCATTGTGGGGCCTCTCACGGAACTCACATCCTAGAATCACCCAAAGAAGGTCAACTGGACCCCCGACTGCCAAGTGGCCTTCGAGAAGCTGAAGGCCGCCATGTGCTCTGCCCCTGTGCTCCAGGCCCCCGACTACAGTCGGGAATTCATCGTCCAAACGGATGCCTCCGACCACGGCATTGGGGCAGTCCTTTCCCAGTTAAACCCCGAAGGACTTGACCAACCAGTGGCCTTCATCAGCAGACGCCTTCTGGCCCGAGAACAACGCTGGAGCACCATCGAGAGAGAGGCCTTCGCAGTGGTGTGGGCCCTCAAAAAGCTCCGGCCTTATCTCTTTGGTACCCACTTCCGGGTGCAGACAGATCATCGGCCCCTGCAGTGGCTCATGCAGATGCGGGGGGAAAACCCAAAACTATTGCGTTGGTCCATCTCCCTGCAGGGAATGGACTTAACGGTGGAACATCGACCTGGGCAAGACCACGCCAACGCAGATGGCCTGTCACGCTTTTTCCGCCTCGACGAGGAGAGTCCCCAAGAGGATGGGTGACTCTCCCCGCCTTCAGCTGGGGGGGACGCATGTTGGACAGGCCACGTGAAGGGCTTGCTTCCTCCCCGCATGACAGGGCCCGAGCCCGGCCCTCCAGGTGTTACCCACAGAACCAACCCGCACCCCGTCTCATACGGGACTCCTGCCCCCGGACATCTCCGCATCATGGGCCCGAATCGCTACCAGCTCCCTCGCCCGGCCCGGCCGCCATCTTGGACACTGCACCACGAGGCCGCGTGGCCTCAGATCGACCCTAACCCTGGGCCTGGCCAGGCCCCGACATCCCGGCACCACCATCCACCCAGGAGGTGAGCGGCCCACTTGGCAGGTCAATGGGAGAAAGAAGTGTCGATGGCTCTCCCCCGCCAGGTGCCGATCGCCCCCAGCTCCCCCGGGCGCTGGCTCCACCCCCCTGCTGGGTGTCTGGACTCCCTCATCCCGGACCTCCCGACCTCCAAGTGCGAGGGTCCGGACATCAAAGGACGCCAGACCTATAACTGGGGCAGCTCCAGAGCAGGAAGGCAGTTGTATGCTGGAGTCGAGAGACACCGTGACGAACTCATCCTAGACGGACTACTGGCGCTGCCGTAGCCCTGCCTTGTGAACTACTGTCCTGCCTGCTGGCGCTGCCGCAAACCTTCTGAACCGTTCATCTTCACCGGGACCTGCTGGCGCCGCCGCGGACCGTCGCTACCTACGATCATCTCTGGACCTGCTGGCTCCGCCGCGGCCCGACCATCCAAGAACGCCGAGCTCGAGGATTGTGAGCTATCCATCTATCATCGCATCTACCAGATTGGTAACAAGACTGTCCCGCTACCCCCTTTCCGCCCAAGAGACTAGAATCGAGGGGACCCCTGAGTCCAGACCTCCTTGTACCATTCTACCGTACTTAAAGATTGCTTATAAAGAACGTTAAACCTTATCCTTGTGTGGTGTACGTCTGTGGGGGGGGGAGTTATTCATCTGTACGATCGCTGGAGACGGCTCTCCCCGGAGACCTCTCCTCTTGTCCTCGGCCGACCCTCCCGGTCCGTCTAACAGCCAGAAATCACTGAGTCCGGCCATTGAAATCTATAAAGTCCAAGCACTGGGTAGGGCGTTATATGGTGCAGAGCTTTGGGGGCATGTAAATCATGAGAATCTTATTCAAGCAGAGAACAGTTTCTTGAGACAGTTAGTAAACCTCCCAAAGAGCACTCCACCTATTCCCTTACGCCTAGATCTAGGTCTCATAGCCATCACGAACACAATAGCTCTGAAACCCCTACTCTATTGGTGTAGATTATGGGCTACTCCAGAACTATCATCATATAGAGAGGAAGTAAGGGAAATAATGCACCTGAGAGGGGCTGCGAGACTCCTGTGGTTCTCTCATATTAAACAGTGGCTGGTTCGACTTGGATTGGATGAGCTGTGGTTCCATCCTGACACCTATGGTCCCAGCCTTCCAAGGTAAGCATTGAAAGTATACCTTGACGAGTATAAATCAGCCCAACTCCAGAGCTGCTCTCGACTTGGCCGATTAACATCAGTTTTCCTTGAACTCAAACACAGGCACAGTTTTGAACCAATTTTAGATTAAACTAAACCGACTGGGGCTAGGAAGCTATATTTCCAGTTCAGATACGGGACCATCCCTGTAAGATGTTTTACACATAAATGGGGGGACGCGCAAACTGCAAATTGCCCTGTGTGAATCTAGTGAGGAGACTATTCCACATGTTTTATTTACCTGTCCTGCATACCAAAATGCAAGGAAACGTTGGTTGGTCAAGATTTGTAAGAACCTAGGCACGAGATGTTGTTCTGAGGCCCTTAGGATACTGAAGCATGATACTAGTATGCCAATAGTGTACTCAGTCACAGGGCTCCTACCTTTTATGTGGCACCTGTGCCGAAAACATTTGAAAGTGTGAGAGAAGAGACACTGGGCCTTTTTCCCCTCTTGTATGTGACTCACTCAACCTGGAGCAGGACATTAATTATACTGTATGAGTCTGTTATTTTTAATTAGGTTGCACAGATACCAGAAAAAAGCATGAGTGCTGTTGGTCTTAGACCCTGGGGTAGGAAACTTTCTTACTCATGGGTTCCACGTCTGAGGAACAATAGAACAATGGTCATCCTCCTGTTGTATTTTTGTAAAGTAAATGTTTTTAGGTAATTTATTGATTTATTTAGCATATTTGCACTTCCGACTATGTAATCCCATAGACTGCCACGAACAAACCCCAGCCGTTTGTACTTTTCTATGACAAATCTATATGATAAGCATTCTTTCCTTCTTTTTATTGTCACAATTCTAACAATGCATTGCTTTCTTTTATGATTGTACTTTTTGAGGTTATTTTAACCGAAATAAAGTTTGTTGTGATGATGATGTTACTTTATTGTTAATTAATTATTCAATTGTAATTATGTTTTTACTAATTACTAATGGGTATTTGTAAATGATGTAGAGTTATTTAAAAATTACGCTTTCCCTACTGCTGTAGATGCTTTTTTAATGTATATTTTTTTTAAATAATTTATACGTTATTACTATTAAAATATTCATTAAAACTTATCATTAAGTAAGTATATATTATATATTGTATGTATATGTTTAATTATTATTTTATTATTATATATGTATTATTTATTAATTGTAAACATTATTAAATATTTTTCACTATGTTCATTTTATTTATAAGCATTATTTACTTTATTTTACAATTTTTTTTAACAGAAAAAAAAACGATATTTTTAATTAAGATAGTTTTTAACATTGATATTTTGGTTTTGATATTTTTGTACTTACCATGTTTAGATATAATGTTGATATTCTTGCCTTCGATATTCCTGTGTCGATATTTCTGTAGGTCGATATTTTGTAGGTCGATATTCTGTCAGTGATTCATTCAGTTCTGGGATTATTACATATATCGACATACTCCACTTCAAACTCCCACCAGCCAATAACCCCACCTCTCTTCCCTCCCCCAGACGTGTCACTTATATACAAATTGCACATTTGTGATAAACTTCTGGTTCAGGCTGTGCTTTGCGATTGTCAGAGGTACTCCTTTAGGAACCCTTGACCTATGAGAATGGTGGTGCACTATGGTTGCTACCCAAAGCCCTGGGACTATTTTGTGGTCCGGGGTGCATAGGGCCTAATTTATCCCTACTAGTGGCTCTCCAATCGATTCTTCATCTTCAGCATTGTCTGGGACCCATGAGTTAGACAACCAGAGTTTCCCATGCTCTTGCTGCTTCAAGCTCCTTCTCGCTTTTCGTTTGTTTTGCAATTTGCATCCTAATTATTCCTTCACACTCAGCCCTTTTAAGAAGTTCTTTCTTCCATCTGGTTATATTTGGACCTTATTTTTCTTTCCAGTTCATGATTATATCTCTTTTGGCTAGTACTAAGACCATATCTATGCATTTGCTCAATATTTTGTTTGTCGTAGTGTGTGGGAACCAATGTAACAGGCAATATCCCTGTGATGCCTCGACTTCCCTGTCAGTGATATCTGCCAACAGCATATTTCACTCTTCCCAGAAGCTACCCAGCTGTGGGAAATCCCAGAGCATATGTCTAAAACCAACTCCCTTCCTATTGCATCACGGACAAGCCAACTCCTGAGAATAAAAATACTGATTGATCTTCTCAGGGGTAAGATATGCCCTGTGTAAGATATGAAAATGCAGCAATTGTAATCTGGTGTTTCTGGTGCTCTTCCAAGCCATCTCTACTAACTCCCCCCTGTTTTTTTCTGGAATAACCTCACCGATGTCTGCTTTCCATTTCAATCAGAGCTCCATTAAGGGCAGCAATGTTTCCTGCTTTATTCGCCAGTATATACACGTGACCGCCTTAACAGTCCCTGCCACCATTACCACATACTGACATTCTAGTGACGTCGGGGGGTGAGTGAGTCTCTCCCCCCAATGTTTTCCCATGGCTGTGGTGAGGGCAGAGTGTAATAGGAAGTCATTGATCAGATCATTTAACAGGATCATGGTGCCATCCTCATATAGGTCACCTGGAGTATACAGCCCTGCTCCAACAAAGCCGCCAGTCTATGCCAACAACTGGCAAGGCCTTGCTTATAAGTAGTGGGATTTCCAAAGCATAAGGACATCTAATGTTGGCACGTCTCAGGTACCTGTGCCAATACTGGAAGGCAGTGTGTAGTTCCAGGGGGAGGGCTGAAGATCGAACAGGCACTCTCAAAGAAATTTTGGATATCACTTTTAGGGTCACTGAGTCCTCTCTTGACTCCTCCAATCTCCAAATGCCGCTTACTGCCAATTTTTGTGCAGATGTGCTGAAAGGCAGTAGGCCTCAAAGTCGGGCATCACCAACCCTCCCTCTGCTCTCGGACGCATGAAAATGCTAAGTGCCACTCTTTGCCTACCATTCCCCCACAGAAACCCCCAGACCAAAGACTCAAGTTGGGTGAAGTAACTTGTTGGTATCCAGACCATCAGGGTTCCAAAGTAATACAGTAATCTCGCCGGAGTCACCATCTTAAGTAGAGCCACTCCACCAGCGTACGACAATGGCAAAGAACCCCAGAAATCAAAATTACTTTTGGTGCCCCTGAGAGCTCTCCCTATGTTACCCTTCAGGATGTCTCCCTGAGTGTGGTATATTTGAGTACCTAGGTACGTCAGGCTCCTATTCTCCCATCTCACTCCCTCAGTTTCTTGTGGGCGTATCCTACCCTCCATTGCTGGGAACAAACAGGACTTTGTCCAATTTACGATCAGCCCCGCTACTTCACTTAGGGCATGTAGCAAGCATTTTGCACCCAGGAGCGCCTACCCGAGTCTGCCACAAACAGCAGTAGATCATCTGCGTAGAGCGTAATGTGGTGGATCTGCCCAGGAACATTTAGGCCATGATAGTGTAGCCCTGTTCTAGCCCGGGCTGCCAACATTTCCATTGCTAGGGCAAATAGATGGTGGCAGAGCGGGCACCCATGTCGTGTTCCCAGTCCCACATTACAGGTGTCCGATATTAGCCCCCCTGTTTTAACTCTAGCAGTAGAGTTAGAATATAACAGAGAAATCCAGCCCACAAACCTCTCGTGCAGACCAACCTTCTCCATCACATGAAATAAATATGGCCATTCCAGGCTATCAAATGCCTTCTCCATATCCACTTAGAAGACCGTTGCCACCTCTTTTTTCATAAGTGTCTGCCTCTAGTATACATATGAGGCGTCGGACAGTAAGGGCTGTGTTTCTGGTGGGTATAAACCCGGATTGGTCTCTGTGTATAAGGGCTGTCATATGTGGGAGCATGCAAATGGCCAGTATACGACTCAGGATGTTGTAGTCCTGATTAAGCATAGCGAGCGGGAGGTAAGCTGCTCTATCCCAGGATGATTTCCCTGGTTTAAGCAGGGGTATGATAATCGCCTCCCTGGTCGAGACAGGAAGGTGTCCCACTTGCCTCGCATCATTGTACAGCTGTACCAGTCTAAGGGCTAGAAAGTCAATGTATGTTAGATAAAATTCGATGGGTAGGCCATCTGTTCCCGGTGTTTTATTTTGTGCCATATTTTTAATAGCTCCCCTTACTTCTCCAATCTAGAAACAGGTTGTTGATACCCTGCTGGTCATACCTCACCATTCTTCTCTCTGATTTCCAATTTGACCGAACCCCTCCTGGCTGGGTTGGCCAGCCAAGCCAGCAGAGCTCTCGACTTATCCCTCTCCATGTGAGCTCGGGTTACATACTTTCTTATAGTCAAAGCAGCGAAGGTGCTCCACTTGCACCGCGACTGCTTCTCTAGCCTCCAGGAGCTCCCCCTGCTTATCAGTGTTCTCTGGTCTTTCCTTCTCTAGTTCTCTTAGGCGCTGGTCTGCCCTCTGTATGCCCTCCAGTAAGGTCTTCTGCATTTCCACCATTCCCGATATACAGTGCCCTCTGATGACTGATTTTTAACCCGTCCCACTCCACCAGGGAACTTTATGCTGAATTAGCATTGTTGTGAAAATGGTGTTCAATGGCTGCACTAATCGCTTCATGAAACACCTGGTCCTCTAGGGCCTCGGTCTCAAATGCCTTGTGGGTATTTTGGACCTCTGACAAGACCACTACATGCTTAACAACTCTAGGTTGTGATCAGAGATTGTCTGGGAGAGGTATTTACTATTGTGTACCCCTTCATGTATGTCAGAAGAGCACAATATGGCATCTAAATGAACATGGAGTTCATGTATTGCCACAAAGAAGGAGTAATCCTATCCAGGGGTCCACCAATCCCCACCTCTGCTGCTAGTTCCGCAGTGACTCTCCTATTTTATTTGGGAGGGCGTCAGGGAGTGGCTGTCGTGGCCTGGAATCCTCAGGATCGTATGTTGCTTAGAATGGTGCATCTCTCGACACCACCACAGTCTGAAAGTATATACACAGACTCCATGGAGTGGTCAAGTGGGGGAAGGTAAGGAAGATGACAGCAGGGAGGGAGACCTGGAAAAGGAACATAAACAAATAGGGAAACAGTACAGTACTTTCCCGTCCTACCCTGACCCCTCTGAACTTATAAACAGAATTCTAAGAGTTGTACCTGTAAAGAAAGAAAACCTTCTCTTTGAATTCTGTGAGTCTTACTGGCCTGTCGTAGTACTCAGCTAAATCTGGTGAAAGAATACCATAATCATCAGTTATATCAACACCACGTAACATCAAAGTTTGAGGGTTTACATAGTCCTCTACATTCCATATGAACAAACCAGTATGCTGAGACAGGGGTGTGGAAGAGCCGTTCTCCTGCTCACTCTCAATACCACTGCTATTGGACACACAAAGAAAAAAACATGACTCCAATAATTATGATACGAATATTAGAAACAACAGGAAACAATTCCGTCCCTCTGGCACAATGTGTCTTGCTTAGAGGCCATGATCCTTTGGGTACAATCCGTATGTCCAAGGAGATTTCAAGACAGTCTCTATCCTTAGTTATACAAGGATTATTCCCCTTCTTATGAGGCAATAGGTACCCCACACATGAAGTTCACATGATTCAAAAATCATATGAGAATAACTGCCAATTGCTCCTGATGTTGTATAATAGGCAACCAACACCTGGTAAAGGTGATGAACAAAAAATAGCATTTTCCCCGCGAGAACTGATGGTGGTTCACCAACAGGTGAAAATGTGTCGGGGCTTGCTTGCCCCTCTATACCAAGGAAGTAGCATTTTCCCCGCAAGCACCGATGGCGGTTTACCAACAGGGAAAACATGTCTGCGCTTGCCTGCCCCTATATACCAAGGAAGTTCTTTACACAGAATTTGCACACCATAGAGTAGGACCCCTAAAGGAACAGCAAGGGTCTCTCCCTCTGTGTGTGCCAGAATAGGACTCCGCTGGGAAGTTGCTCCGCAAGGAACCGGCAAAGTGGTTCCGCCAATGGAGCACCAAAAGGAGCAGTGCGGATCCCCCAAAACTGCCACAGCTAGGAAATGAGCGTGGCTTCGACCAAGAGGAATGGAACAAAAGAGTCGGTGCACGAGCACCCTTACCAGCCTCCTTGATCTAGCAGTGTGGCTCCTCGAAGAAAAGTAAGCAGCTTTGTTCCGATGCCCCGGAAAAGTTTTAAAAGAGACGCCTCTGGCGCGTATTGGCGTCGTCCAACGTCACAAATGTCGAGGCTCATGAGATTTGTAGTTTTCGCGGGCAGGTTAGCCTGTTTTAGCACGCCGCGTCAGTGTTCTCCTGGTGCCCCTCCGGTGGGCTACAACAGTGGCAGATGTATGTGATCCAGAGCAACATCAGTAATGGAATTAAAGTCCCCTCCTAATAGTACTGAGTCTTGTCAGAATAGAGGCCAATTGCCCAGAGAGATGTGAAAGGAAGGCTGGTTGATCGAGTTAGGGGCATAACTACTCCCAGTCTTATGTCCCTGCCATTCAGTTTCCTGGAAACCACCACATATCTACCTTCCGGGTCTATAATTTGTCTGTTGCATTGAAAGGGTACCGCAGCCCTCACCCAGACCAGTACCCCTTGTGCAAATGCAGAGTAGTTGGTATAGAATGCTTGGCAATCCATCTATGCTGCAATGCTGCTCCTTCAGCCGCCATAATGTAGGTCTCATGGAGCAGGCAATCTGGACCCACCTACGGAACAAGTATGCATGAATTTTATGATGCTGTATCATTGAGTATATCCCCGTACATTCATGTAATACATTTGAGATCTCGTGGGGGTCCCATTGCATGTGGTATACCTTCCCTCTACTATATTCTGCCATTGTTCCCAAATAACATCACAGTGACCAAAATAAACCCCCAACTCTCCCTCCCCAGGACAGTCCCCAGTGAACTAGTTCCCATCCAAACTTTACTTAAACACCCAAAGTCCACTAGTGGTTGCAGGGATGATCAGCTTACAGTTGTGGTTCCAGATCCCTGCCCACCGCCCTCCCGGTACCTGCAGCAGTTACATCGCCCCGGTACAGACATCTGAGGTCCCTCAATGCCCCGAAACCAGCAACAGGGTCCTTTATTCGCCCTCTCAGGCGAAGTCTGCAGCATTTTTTTGATGTCTACAGTTTAGGGAATCCGATCTACTCCATCAGACAATGTGGTGAACCAACCAATCGATCTGCATCTATTCTGCTTTTACTTGAAGTGGGAATGGTGCTCTGTTGGCTATGCTTAGCTACTTCCTGCAGCAGTCTGCGATGCTCCAAACTGAGTTCTCTAGGAGATGGAGCTCTGTTTTGGTGCTGCAAATGCTCTGTAGCAAAGAGTTTGATGGGGAGTTGTGACGCTCTGGTGATCTCCGCGTGTCCAGCCATTCCCAGGTCTCCTGAGGTGTGGTGAAAAATTGTGGGCCCGCAGCATCCGCCCCTCAAAGCCACGCAGGAAAAAGCATTGCATGCCGCAAAAGTAGCTGGCGAAAGGATGCTCTGTTACTCGGAACTTCCCTTGTGAAGTCCAGAAAGATCATTACTGCGTTTTTGCTGATTTGCAATCCTTGTTTTTGGCGAGCTCGCTGTAGAATGTGGTCCCTGTCTCTAAAATGCAGTGGCCATGCTACTATCGTGCGAGGAGGGGCTCCAGTTTAGGCAGCCTTGCTGGGACTCTGTAGATCCAGCACTTTAACTTTAGTTTCCAGGTCCGTTAGCGACTTCTGCACTGCCATCAACTTCTTTGGGGGGCCGCCTAGTTCCTTCCCTGTAGCTACCACCTGGTCCTTGAGCTTCCGGTGGTCATCTTTTAACAAGCTTAAGTCTGTGCCTATCGCTCCAATATTCTCCTCCAGGGATTCTCTGGAATCTGTGATCGCCTGTATGATATTTCAGATAATTTCAGCTGGAGATCACACATTGATACAAGCATTGGAAATGCAATAGACTCCGGATTTATTTGAGTTAGAGCTAATGGCATTGTAAATGGCAATGTCTTTTAGCCATGTGTTATGGAGTGTATGCACTTAGTGTGTAATGAAATTATGTGGTTTGGATTGGAATTGTTCACCCTGCACACTCACAAACTGTTCACCTTGAACACTCACAAACTGTTCACCCTGCACACTCACACACTGATCACTCTACACACTCACACACTGCTCACCCTACACACTCACACACTGCTCACCATACACACTCACACTTCACACTCTGCACTCACACTGTGCACTCACAACTCTGCACTCTGCACACTCACTCTGCACGCTCACTACTCACTCTGCGCACTCACTACTCTGCACTCACTACTCTGCACTCACTACTCTGCACCCACTACTCTGCACCCACTACTCTGCACCCACTACTCTGCACTCACTACTCTGCACTCACTACTCTGCACTACCTACTATGCACTCACTACTCTGCACTCACTACTCTGCACTCACTACTCTGAACTCTGCACTCACTACTCTGCACTCACTACTCTGCACTCACTACTCTGCACTCTGCACTCACTACTCTGCACTCACTACTATGACCTCTGCAATCACTACTCTGCACTCTGCACACTGCACTCACTACTCACTACTCTGCACTCACTACTATGCACTCACTACTCACAACTCTGCACTCACTACTCTGCACTCACTACTCTGCACTCTGCACTCACTACTCACTACTCTGCACTCACTACTCTGCACTCACTACTCACTACTCACTACTCTGCACTCTCTACTCACAACTCTGCACTCACTACTCTGCACACACCACTCTGCACTCACCACTCTGCACTCACCACTCACTACTCACTACTCTGCACTCACTACTCTGCATTGTTAGACGGGGACCTGGAGGGTCGGCCAAGGATAGGGGGAGAGGCCTCCAGTGAGGGCCGTCTCCAGCGATCGTACAGACAAGTAACTTCCCCCACACAGATGGACACCACACGAGGATGAGATCAACACACTTTATATACGGTTCTTGAAGCAAGGTTATCAGCGATACAGGGAGGTTTGGACACAAGGTTCCTCTCAATTCTAGTCTCTGTACGGAAGGGGGTAGCGGGACAGTCTTGGTACCGGTCCGGTACAGGTGTGGTAAGAAGGAAGCTCACAATCCTCGAGCTTAGGGGTCTGCAAGGTCGGGCCGCGGCAGCGCCAGCCGGCTTGGATGATAGTTCTCGAAGGAGGGCCGCGGCAGCGCCAGCAGGCTTGGTTGATGGATCTCGAAGGAGGGCCGCGGCAGCGCCAGCAGGCTTGGATGATAGTTCTCGAAAGAGGGCCGTGGCAGCACCAGCAGGCTTGGATGATAGTTCTCGAAGGAGGGCCGCATCAGCGCCAGCAGGCTTGGACGAGGGTTCACGTTGCAGAGGGCCGCGGCAGCGCCAGCAGGCTTCAGAGGTAGTTTCACAAGGCAGGGCTGCGGCAGCGCCAGCAGTCCGTCAGGGATGAGTTCCTCAAGGTGTCTCTCGACTCCAGGATACAACTGCCTTCCTGCTATGGAGCTGCCCCAGTTATAGGTCTGGCCCCCTTTGATGTCTGGACCCTCGCGCTTGGAGGTCGGGAGGTCCGGGATGAGGGAGTCCAGACACCCAGCAGGGGGGTGGAGCCAGCGCCCGGGGAGGCTGGGGGCGATCGGCACCTGGCGGGGGAGAGCCATCGACACTCCTTTCTCCCATTGACCTGCCAAGTGGTCTCTTCACCTCCCGGGTGGATGTTGGTGCCTTGATGTCGGGGCCTGGCCAGGCCCAGCTTTGGGGTTGAGCCGTGGCCACGCGGCCTCGTGGTGCAGTGCCCAAGATGGCGGCTGGGCCGGGGCAATGTTGCTGATGGAGGCCCGGGCCAGCCAATAGCGGGGTGTGCGGGAGAAGTCGCCCCGTCGGGGACGGGTTGCGGGTTGCCTCGGTGGGTTGCTGGGATGATTCTTTCTGAGGATACAGGGAGAGCCGGTATCCAGGCCCTATCATGCGGGGAGGGAGCGGGCCTTCCACGAGGCCTGTCCAACATGCGTCCCCCCCAGCTGAAGGCAGGGAGAGTCACCCATCTTCTTGGGTACTCTCCTCGCCGAGGCGGAAAAAACGTGACAGGCCGTCCGCATTGGCATGATCCTGGCCAGGGCGATGCTCCACAGTGAAGTCCATCCCCTGTAAGGAGATGGACCATCGTAACAGCTTTGGGTTTTCCCCCCGCATTTGCATCAGCCACTGCAGGGGTCGGTGGTCTGTCTGTACCCTGAAGTGAGTACCGAAGAGGTAGGGCCGGAGTTTCTTGAGGGCCCAGACCACTGCGAAGGCCTCCCGCTCGATGGTGCTCCAGCACTGTTCTCGAGCCAGCAGGCGTCGGCTGATGAAGGCCACTGGCTGATCGACTCCCTCGGCGTTGAGTTGAGAGAGGACTGCCCCAACGCCATGATCTGAGGCGTCCGTCTGGACTATGAATTCCCGGCTGTAGTCGGGGGCCTTGAGCACGGGGGCGGTGCACATGGCGGCCTTCAACTTCTCGAAGGCCGTTTGACAGTCTGAAGTCCAGTTGACTGTTTTGGGGCTTTTCTTGGATGTGAGTTCCGTGAGGGGCCCCACAATGCTGCCATAGTCCTTTACAAACCGCCGGTAGTATCCGGTGAGCCCCAGGAAGGCTCGGACCTCGGTTTGGGTGGCAGGGGGTTGCCAGGACTGGATGGCAGCGATCTTGAGCTGAAGGGGTGCCACCAGACCGCTCCCCACTTGGTGTCCGAGGTAGGTCACGGATCCTTGGCCAACCTGGTATTTGCTGGCTTTTATGGTGAGGCTGCCTGCTGGAGGGCGTGCAGGACTTCTCGGAGGTGGTGGAGGTGGTCTGCCTAGTGGCGACTGTACACAGCAATATCGTCCAGGTAGGCGGCGCTGAAATCTTCGAGGCCCGCCAGTACCTGGTTCACGAGTCGCTGGAAGGTAGCTGGAGCGTTTTTCATGCCGAATGGCATCACTTTGAAGTGGTAGTGGCCATCCGGGGTAGAGAAGGCGGATCGTTCTTGGGCCCTGGGAGTGAGGCCGATTTGCCAGTAGCCCGCTGTTAGATCGAAGATGCTCAAGAAGCGGGCCGCCCCCATGCGGTCAACTAGCTCAACTGCCCGGGGGATGGGGTGAGCGTCGGTTCTGGTAACGGCGTTCAGGCCCCGATAGTCCACACAGAACCGGAGCTCGGGAGCAACGCCCGGGGCGGCAGCCTTGGGGACCAGTACGACTGGGCTGGCCCAGGGGCTGTCGGATGGTTCGATCACTCCTAGCGCCAGCATCTTGGTGACTTCGTTCTGGATGCAGGCGCGCACCCGATCTGGCACCCGGTATGCCCTGTGTCGAATAGGTGGACTATCCCCGGTGTCCACGTCGTGAAGGCACCAGGGGGTGACCCCGGGGGTGAGGGAGAACAAGTTTGCAAATTGTAGCCGGAGAGCTTGACAGTCTTGGCGCTGCTCCGGGGTTAAAGCGTCGGAGAGTCTGACCCATTCCACTGAGCCATCCTGTTCACGGGTTCTCAGTAGGTCAGGGAGGGGCTCGGAGTCTTCCTCCGTCCCACTGTCTGTTGCTATCAGTAGGCTGAGTTCCGAGCGTACGAAGTGGGGCTTGAGTCTGTTGGCGTGGAGGACCCGTAGAGGGTTCCGGGGAGATTCCATGTCGATCAGGTAGGTGACGGGGCCCTTGCGCTCTATCACCTTGAAGGGTCCTGTCCATTTGTCCTGCAGGGCACAGGGTTCGATCGGCGACATCACCCAGACTTGCTGTCCCGGTTCAAACTCGATGGAGGAGGCATGCTGATCGTACCATTTCTTCATGTCCTCCTGGCTGGCCTCAAGGTTGACTCTGGCAAGCTCCCTGAATTGCCGGGTCTGGTTGCGGAGGGTCAGGAGATACTTATACACATCTGGAGGAGTCTTTTGGGGGGCCATCTCCCATCCTTCCTTGACCAGGCTGAGGGGACCCCGGACTGGGTGTCCGTACAGGAGCTCAAAGGGGCTGAAGCCGAGGGATTTCTGTGGGACTTCTCGATAGGCAAATAGGAGGCACGGGAGCAGCACGTCCCATTGTCGACGTAGGGGCTCTTCCAGGCCCATGATCATTCCTTTGAGAGTGCGGTTAAACCGCTCGACCAGTCCATTTCCTTGCGGGTGATAAGGGGTCGTGAATTTGTAGGTGACCCCGCACTGCTGCCAGAGCGACCTCATGTACTTTGAGATAAAGTTTGTGCCCCTGTCGCTGACGACTTCCCGGGGGAAGCCCACTCGAGAGAAGATCCCCATCAGGGCTCGGCCTACCACAGGTGCTGTCACGGTCCGGAGAGGAATGGCCTTGGGGTAGCGGGTGGCGTGGTCCACCAGGACCAGGATGAATCGGTGCCCCTGTGCCGTGCGGGGGTCCAGGGGCCCCACAATGTCTATTCCCACCCGTTCGAACGGGGTGGTGACAACGGGAAAGGGTTGCAGGGGTGCTTTGATCTTCCGGTCGCTCTTCCCGCTGGCCTGGCAGGTGGGGCAGGCCCGGCAGTGGTTGGAGACATCGTTTCGCATTTTGGGCCAGTAGAAGTGAGTTACCAAGCGGTTGTACGTTTTGTCTTGCCCCAGGTGCCCAGCCAGGGGGACATCATGTGCCAAGTTCAAAAGGAAGTCTCTGAAGCGGAGGGGTACCACCAGTACCCGACTGGCCCCTAGCTCAGCGATTCTTTGCTCACTGTAGAGCAGGTCATTGTCCGAATAAATCCAGTGGGCCCCGGAGGTGTCTCCTGCGCTCTGGGCGATGGCTTGCTGCCGGAGTCCCTCGAGGGAAGGACAGGCTCTTTGTTCCTGGCGGAATTGTTCCGGGGTGGGACCACCCTCTTGACGCCACTGGGCCAGTTCGGGAAGGTCCTGGAGTTGAACGGGCCCGTCTTCATCTTGTTCTGGGGGATTGGCTCCTAGGGCGGCTCCCTCTGGTATGATCGGTGGAGGAGGCTCTGGCCATTCCGGTTCTTCGGGACTGGGGATGGCGCGGGCGGCCATGGACCGGGTCGTTATGCAGGCCCATTCAGGGAGGCCCAACATCCCCAGGTGCTCTCTTCTTTCGACGGCGGCCCAGGGGGAACTTTCGAGGTCGTTTCACAGGAGGCAGTCCACTGGGCATCATCGCGGACAGTCACTTTCAGCATACCGGACACTCCTCCCCACTCGAAGGGGACGCAGGCCATCCGACACAGGCTTTCTGAGTTGTCGGCTGACCGGACGGGGCAAAGGATGTTTGGCAAAATCTGATCCGGGGTCACCAGATGACAGCGGACTGCTGTCACACTCGCCCCGGTGTCGCGTAAGGCTTCAGCCCGGCGCCCATTAATGTTGACCCACTGGCTGTATTTCTGCGTGCTGGCGGGTAGGGGGGCCCGCAGGATCATGTCTCTTTCCCCTAGGCAGACCAGGGACATGGCGGCTGGTTCCCACTCGGGCTGGTCGGCCTCGTACTCCTCAGGGTCTTCTGGAGTTTGCTCTTCCCCCAGGGCGGCGGCAGCGACCTGGCGGGGCATCGGGTTCTGGTTCTTAGGGCAATTAGGATCATTGGCGTAGTGGCCAGGTCGCTGGCATCGGTGGCAGGTAACGTTGGCTCGAAAACCTGGACGCATCGGGGGGTTTCCCCTGCCAACCGGGGGCGGGGCGTTGCTGGCGGGAGCCACCGGGACGGTGTCTCTGCCCCGACCCTGGCCTCCTCCTCCCCCTCGGGGACGATGAGGTCCTTGGGTGGTTCTGTTCGGCTCGCTGGGCCCGCTTCGGGCAACTCGGGTGCTTTCCCATCGGTCAGCTTCGGCGGCGAGCTGCCGAGGTTCAGTTAGTTTAGTGTCGAGGAGGTGCTGCCTGAGCTCGACGAAACAATTGTTAGAGAGGTGCTCCCACACAATAAGGTCAAAGAGTTGCTCGTAAGTGGTCACCTTGCTGCCCTTGATCCACCCCTCGAAGGCTCTGCTGAAGAAGTTCACGTACTCCACCCAAGTCGTACCCGGGATCCGTTTGCAGTCGCGGAACCGCTGGCGGTACATCTCGGGCGTGAGTCCGTATCGAGTGAGGAGTGCGGCTTTCATGTGGTCGTAGGATGTCATCTGGTGGTCCGGGAGTTGCAGTAGGGCGTCTCGCCCCTCGTTGACGAACCTCCCCCATAGCCCGGCTCCCCAGTCGCTCCGGGGAATCCGGTGGGAGGTCATGGCTACCTCATAGGCTTTGAACCATTGCTGGATGTCATTGTTCCGGTAATACTCTCTGACGACATCCTTGGAGATGTGGACTTTAGGGTCTGTAGTAGCAGGAGTGTTCGGGCGTTCGGGAACCCCGAGATCTTTGTTCTGTTTCCGAAGCTCTATTTCTTTTAGGTTGCGCTCATGTTCGTAGGCTAGCTTTTTCTCTTCTAACTCTCTCTGTCTTTGTTTTTCTTCCCGCTCCTCTCGGAGCCGCAGGTGTTCCAACGTTATTTTTTGTTCTGCCAATTTCAGTTCACCATCTAACCGAAGTCGAGCTAGATCCAATTCGTGGAGCCTGCTTTTTTCTCGTTCTCGGATCTCCTCTGGGGAGAGACCCGATCTTCTCTCTTCGGTCGGAGTGGTGCTCGTTTCCGGTGCCTCGCGGTTTTGGTTTTGGGGTACGGCCGTACCTGTCTCTGCCCAAGATTCCAGGGCCTTTTTGAAGTCTTCTTTCGTGCTCCGTCTGGTGGTAGCAATGCCTAGTTCTATGCAAAATTGTTTCAGTTCTCTGTGGTTGTACTCTTCTAGTTTCTCCATCTGGAAGTTTTCTGTGGTTCCTCTCTCTTTTGTTGTCATTGTGGTTGAGTCCTGGGGTGTGTTACTCTCTGTACGATTACGCGTTGGTTCGGATCGCGCCGCTGGCCACCAATGTTAGACGGGGACCTGGAGGGTCGGCCGAGGATAGGGGGAGAGGCCTCCAGTGAGGACCGTCTCGAGCGATCGTACAGACAAGTAACTTCCCCCCCACAGATGGACACCACACGAGGATGAGATCAACACACTTTATATACGGTTCTTGAAGCAAGGTTATTAGCGATACAGGGAGGTTTGGAAACGAGGGTCCTCTCAATTCTAGTCTCTGTAGGGAAGGGGGTAGCGGGACAGTCTTGGTACCGGTCCGGTACAGGTGTGGTAAGAAGGAAGCTCACAATCCTCGAGCTTAGGGGTCTGCAAGGTCGGGCCGCGGCAGCGCCAGCCGGCTTGGATGATAGTTCTCGAAGGAGGGCCGTGGCAGCGCCAGCAGGCTTGGTTGATGGATCTCGAAGGAGGGCTGCGGCAGCGCCAGCAGGCTTGGATGATAGTTCTCGAAAGAGGGCCGCGGCAGTGCCAGCAGGCTTGGATGATAGTTCTAGAAGGAGGGCCGCGGCAGCGCCAGCAGGCTTGGACGAGGGTTCATGTTGCAGAGGGCCGCGGCAGCGCCAGCAGGCTTCAGAGGTAGTTTCACAAGGCAGGGCTGCGGCAGCACCAGCAGTCCGTCAGGGATGAGTTCTTCAAGGTGTCTCTCGACTCCAGGATACAACTGCCTTCCTGCTCTGGAGCTGCCCCAGTTATAGGTCTGGCCCCCTTTGATGTCCGGACCCTCGCGCTTGGAGGTCGGGAGGTCCGGGATGAGGGAGTCCAGACACCCAGCAGGGGGGTGGAGCCAGTGCCCGGGGAGGCTGGGGGCGATCGGCACCTGGCGGAGGAGGGCAATCGACACTCCTTTCTCCCATTGACCTGCCAAGTGGTCTCTTCACCTCCCGGGTGGATGTTGGTGCCTCGATGTCGGGGCCTGGCCAGGCCCAGGGTTGGGGTCGAGCCGTGGCCACGCGGCCTCGTGGTGCAGTGCCCAAGATGGGGGCTGGGCCGGGGCAATGTTGCTGATGGAGGCCCGGGCCAGCCGATAGCGGGGTGTGCGGGAGAAGTCGCCCCGTCGGGGATGGGTTGCGGGTTGCCTCGGTGGGTTGCTGGGATGATTCTTTCTGAGGATACAGGGAGAGCCGGTATCCGGGCCCTATCATGCGGGGAGGGAGCGGGGCTTCCACGAGGCCTGTCCAACATGCATTCACTACTCTGCACTCACTACTCACTACTCTGCACTCACTACTCACTACTCACTATTCTGCACTCACTACTCACTACTCTGCACTCACTACTCACTACTCTGCACTCTCTACTCTGCACTCACTACTCTGCACTCACTACTCACTACTCTGCACTCACTACTCTGCACTCACTACTCACTACTCTGCACTTACTACTCACTATCTGCACTCACTACTCTGCCCTCACTACTAACTACTCTGCACTCACTTCTCACTACTCTGCACTCACTACTCTGCACTCACTACTCTGTACTCACTTCTCACTACTCTACACTCACTACTCTGCACTCACTACTCACTACTCAGCACTCACTACTCTGCACTCACTACTCTTCAGTCACTACTATGCACTCACTACTCACCACTCTGCACTCACCACTCTGTACTCACCACTCTGCACTCACCACTCTACACTCACTACTCTGCACTCACTACTCTGCACTCACCACTCTGCACTCACTACTCACCACTCTGCACTCACTACTCACTACCCTGCACTCACTACTCTGCAATCACTACTCTGCACTCACTACTCTGCACTCTGCACTCACTACTCTGCACTCTGCACTCACTACTCTGCACTCACTACTCACTACTCTGCACTCACCAATCTGCACTCACCACTCTGCACTCACCACTCTGCACTCACTACTCTGCACTCACTACTCACTACTCACTACTCTGCACTCACTACTCTACACTCACTACTCACTACTCACTACTCTGAACTCACTACTCTGCACTCACCACTCTGCACTCACTACTCACTACTCACTACTCTGCACTCACTACTCACGACTCTGCACTCACTACTCTGCAATCACTACTCTGCACTCACTACTCTGCACTCACTACTCACTACTCTGCACTCACTACTCACTACTATACACTCACTACTCACTACTCTGCACTCACTACTCACTACTCTGCACTCACCACACTGCACTCACCACTCACTACTCTGCAGTTACTACTCTGCATTCACTACTCTGCACTCACTACTCACTACTCTGCACTCACTACTCACTACTCACTACTCTGTACTCACTACTCTGCACTCACTACTCACTACTCACTACTCTGCACTCTCTACTCACTACTCTGCACTCACTACTCTGCTCACACCACTCAGCACTCACCACTCACTACTCACTACTCTGCACTCACTACTCTGCATTCACTACTCTGCACTCACTACTCACTACTCTGCACTCACTACTCATTACTCTGCACTCACTACTCTGCACTCACTACTCACTACTCTGCACTCACTACTCACTACACTGCACTCACTACTCACTACTCTGCACTCACTATTCACTACTCACTATTCACTACTCTGCACTCACTACTCACACTCTGCACTCACACTGTGCACTCACAACTCTGCACTCTGCACACTCACTCTGCACACTCACTCTGCACACTCACTACTCTGCACTCACTACTCTGCACTCACTACTCTGCACCCACTACTCTGCACCCACTACTCTGCACCCACTACTCTGCACTCACTACTCTGCACTCACTACTCTGCACTACCTACTATGCACTCACTACTCTGCACTCACTACTCTGCACTCACTACTCTGAACTCTGCACTCACTACTCTGCACTCTGCACTCACTACTCTGCACTCACTACTCTGCACTCTGCACTCACAACTCTGCACTCACTACTATGCACTCTGCAATCACTACTCTGCACTCTGCACACTGCACTCACTACTCACTACTCTGCACTCACTACTATGCACTCACTACTCTGCACTCTGCACTCACTACTCACTACTCTGCACTCACCACTCTGCACTCACCACTCTGCACTCACCACTCTGCACTCACTACTCTGCACTCACTACTCACTACTCTGCACTCACTACTCTGCACTCACTACTCACTACTCACTACTCTGCACTCACTACTCTGTTCTCACTGCTCACTACTCACTACTCACTACTCTGTACTCACTGCTCACTACTCTGCACTCACTACTCTGCACTCACTACTCTGCCCTTACTACTCACTATTATGCACTCACTACTCAAAACTCTGCACTAACTACTCACTACTCTGCACTCACTACTCACTTCTCTGCACTCACCATGCTGTACACACCACTCTGCACTCACCACTCACTACTCACTACTCTGCACTCACTACTCTGCATTCACTACTCTGCACTGACTACTCACTACTCTGCACTCACTACTCACTACTCTGCACTCACTCCTATGCACTCACTACTCACTACTCACTACTCTGCACTCTCTACTCACAACTCTGAACTCACTACTCTGCACACACCACTCTCCACTCACCACTCACTACTCACTACTCTGCACTCACTACTCTGCATTCACTACTCTGCACTCACTACTCACTACTCTGCACTCACTACTCACTACTCTGCACTCACTACTCACTACTCACTACTCCGCACTCACTACTCACTACTCTGCACTCACTACTCTGTACTCATTACTCACTACTCTGCACTCACTACTCACTACTCTGCACTCTCTGCTCTGCATTCACTACTCTGCACTCACTACTCTGCACTCACTACTCACTACTCTGCACTCACTACTCTGCACTCACTTCTCTGCACTCACTGTACTCACTACTCACTACTCTGCACTCACTACTCTGCACTCACTACTCACTACTCTGCACTTACTACTCACTACTCCGCACTCACTACTCTGAACTCACTACTCTGCCCTCACTACTAACTACTCTGCACTCACTACTCACTACTCTGCACTCACTACTCTGCGCTCACTACTCTGCACTCACTTCTCACTACTCTACACTCACGACTCTGCACTCACTACTCACTACTCAGCACGCACTACTCTGCACTCACTACTCTTCAGTCACTACTATGCACTCACTGCTCACCACTCTGCACTCACCACTCTGTACTCACCACTCTGCACTCACCACTCTACAATCACTACTCTCCACTCACTACTCTGCACTCACTACTCACCACTCTGCACTCACTACTCACTACTCTGCACTCACTACTCTGCACTCACTACTCTGCACTCTGCACTCACTACTCCGCACTCACTACTCTGCACTCACTACTCTGCACTACCTACTATGCACTCACTACTCTGCACTCACTACTCTGCACTCACTACTCTGAACTCTGCACTCACTACTCTGCACTCTGCACTCACTACTCTGCACTCACTACTCTGCACTCACTACTCTGCACTCTGCACTCACAACTCTGCACTCACTACTATGCACTCTGCAATCACTACTCTGCACTCTGCACACTGCACTCACTACTCACTACTCTGCACTCACTACTATGCACTCACTACTCTGCACTCTGCACTCACTACTCACTACTCTGCACTCACCACTCTGCACTCACCACTCTGCACTCACCACTCTGCACTCACTACTCTGCACTCACTACTCACTACTCTGCACTCACTACTCTGCACTCACTACTCACTACTCACTACTCTGCACTCACTACTCTGTTCTCACTGCTCACTACTCACTACTCACTACTCTGTACTCACTGCTCACTACTCTGCACTCACTACTCTGCACTCACTACTCTGCCCTTACTACTCACTATTATGCACTCACTACTCAAAACTCTGCACTAACTACTCACTACTCTGCACTCACTACTCACTTCTCTGCACTCACCATGCTGTACACACCACTCTGCACTCACCACTCACTACTCACTACTCTGCACTCACTACTCTGCATTCACTACTCTGCACTGACTACTCACTACTCTGCACTCACTACTCACTACTCTGCACTCACTCCTATGCACTCACTACTCACTACTCACTACTCTGCACTCTCTACTCACAACTCTGAACTCACTACTCTGCACACACCACTCTCCACTCACCACTCACTACTCACTACTCTGCACTCACTACTCTGCATTCACTACTCTGCACTCACTACTCACTACTCTGCACTCACTACTCACTACTCTGCACTCACTACTCACTACTCACTACTCCGCACTCACTACTCACTACTCTGCACTCACTACTCTGTACTCATTACTCACTACTCTGCACTCACTACTCACTACTCTGCACTCTCTGCTCTGCATTCACTACTCTGCACTCACTACTCTGCACTCACTACTCTGCACTCACTTCTCTGCACTCACTGTACTCACTACTCACTACTCTGCACTCACTACTCTGCACTCACTACTCACTACTCTGCACTTACTACTCACTACTCCGCACTCACTACTCTGAACTCACTACTCTGCCCTCACTACTAACTACTCTGCACTCACTACTCACTACTCTGCACTCACTACTCTGCGCTCACTACTCTGCACTCACTTCTCACTACTCTACACTCACGACTCTGCACTCACTACTCACTACTCAGCACGCACTACTCTGCACTCACTACTCTTCAGTCACTACTATGCACTCACTGCTCACCACTCTGCACTCACCACTCTGTACTCACCACTCTGCACTCACCACTCTACAATCACTACTCTCCACTCACTACTCTGCACTCACTACTCACCACTCTGCACTCACTACTCACTACTCTGCACTCACTACTCTGCACTCACTACTCTGCACTCTGCACTCACTACTCCGCACTCACTACTCTGCACTCTGCACTCACTACTCTGCACTCACTACTCACTACTCACTACTCTGAACTCACTACTCTGCACTCACCACTCTGCACTCACTACTCACTACTCACCACTCTGCACTCACTACTCACTATTCTGCACTCACAACTCTGCACTCACTACTCTGCACTCACTACTCACTACTCTGCACTCACTACTCACTACTATGCACTCACTACTCACTACTCTGCACTCACTACTCACTACTCTGCACTCACCACTCTGCACTCACCACTCACTACTCTGCAGTTACTACTCTGCATTCACTACTCTGCACTCACTACTCACTACTCTTCACTCACTACTCACTACTCACTACTCTGTACTCACTACTCTGCACTCACTACTCACTACTCTGCACTCTCTACTCACTACTCTGCACTCACTACTCTGCTCACACCACTCTGCACTCACCACTCACTACTCACTACTCTGCACTCACTACTCTGCATTCACTACTCTGCACTCACTACTCACTACTTTGCACTCACTTCTCACTACTCTGCACTCACTACTCACTACTCTGCACTCACTACTCACTACTCTGCACTCACTACTCTGCACTCACTACTCACTACTCTGCACTCACTACTCACTACACTGCACTCACTACTCACTACTCTGCACTCACTATTCACTACTCACTACTCTGCACTCACTACTCTGCACTCTGCACTCACTACTCTGCACTCACTACTATGCACTCTGCACACTGCACTCACTACTCACTACTCTGCACTCACTACTATGCACTCACTACTCTGCACTCTGCACTCACTACTCACTACTCTGCACTCACCACTCTGCACTCACCACTCTGCACTCACCACTCTGCACTCACTACTCTGCACTCACTACTCACTACTCTGCACTCACTACTCTGCACTCACTACTCACTAATCACTACTCTGCACTCACTACTCTGTACTCACTGCTCACTACTCACTACTCACTACTCTGTACTCACTGCTCACTAGTCTGCACTCACTACTCACTACTCTGCACTCACTACACTGCCCTTACTACTCACTATTCTGCACTCACTACTCAAAACTCTGCACTAACTACTCACTACTCTGCACTCTCTACTCACAACTCTGAACTCACTACTCTGCACACACCACTCTGCACTCACCACTCACTACTCACTACTCTGCACTCACTACTCTGCATTCACTACTCTGCACTGACTACTCACTACTCTGCACTCACTACTCACTACTCTGCACTCACTACTCACTTCTCCGCACTCACTACTCACTACTCTGCACTCACTACTCTGCACTCAGTACTCTGCACTCACTACTCACTACTCTGCACTCACTACTCACTACTCACTACTCTGCACTCACTACTCACTACTCCGCACTCACTACTCACTACTCTGCACTCACTACTCTGTACTCATTACTCACTACTCTGCACTCACTACTCACTACTCTGCACTCTCTACTCTGCATTCACTACTCAGCACTCACTACTCTGCACTCACTACTCACTACTCTGCACTCACTACTCTGCACTCTGCACTCAGTACTCTGCACTCACTACTCTGCATTCACTACTCTGCACTCACTACTCACTACTCTGCACTCACTACTCACTACTCTGCACTCACTACTCACTACTCCGCACTCACTACTCACTACTCTGCACTCACTACTCTGTACTCATTACTCACTACTCTGCACTCACTACTCACTACTCTGCACTCTCTACTCTGCACTCACTACTCTGCACTCACTACTCTGCACTCACTACTCACTACTCTGCACTCACTACTCTGCACTCACTGCTCTGCACTCACTGTACTCACTACTCACTACTCTGCACTCACTACTCTGCACTCACTACTCACTACTCTGAACTCACTACTCTGCCCTCACAACTAACTACTCTGCACTCACTACTCACTACTCTGCACTCACTACTCTGCGCTCACTACTCTGCACTCACTTCTCACTACTCTACACTCACGACTCTGCACTCACTACTCACTACTCAGCACTCACTACTCTGCACTCACTACTCTTCAGTCACTACTATGCACTCACTGCTCACCACTCTGCACTCACCACTCTGTACTCACCACTCTGCACTCACCACTCTACACTCACTACTCTCCACTCACTACTCTGCACTCACTACTCTGCACTCACCACTCTGCACTCACTACTCACCACTCTGCACTCACTACTCACTACTCTGCACTCACTACTCTGCACTCACTACTCTGCACTCTGCACTCACTACTCCGCACTCACTACTCTGCACTCTGCACTCACTACTCTGCGCTCACTACTCACTACTCTGCACTCACCACTCTGCACTCACCACTCTGCACTTACCACTCTGCACTCACTACTCTGCACTCACTACTCACTACTCGCTACTCTGCACTCACTACTCTGCACTCACTACTCACTACTCACTACTCTGAACTCACTACTCTGCACTCACCACTCTGCACTCACTACTCACTACTCTGCACTCACTACTCTGCACTCACTACTCACTACTCTGCACTCACTACTCACTACTATGCACTCACTACTCACTACTCTGCACTCACTACTCACTACTCTACACTCACCACTCTGCACTCACCACTCACTACTCTGCAGTTACTACTCTGCATTCACTACTCTGCACTCACTACTCACTACTCTGCACTCACTACTCACTACTCACTACTCTGTACTCACTACTCTGCACTCACTACTCACTACTCACTACTCTGCACTCTCTACTCACTACTCTGCACTCACTACTCTGCTCACACCACTCTGCACTCACCACTCACTACTCACTACTCTGCACTCACTACTCTGCATTCACTACTCTGCACTCACTACTCACTACTTTGCACTCACTTCTCACTACTCTGCACTCACTACTCACTACTCTGCACTCACTACTCACTACTCTGCACTCACTACTCTGCACTCACTACTCACTACTCTGCACTCACTACTCACTACACTGCACTCACTACTCACTACTCTGCACTCACTATTCACTACTCACTACTCTGCACTCACTACTCTGCACTCTGCACTCACTACTCTGCACTCACTACTATTCACTCTGCAATCACTACTCTGCACTCTGCACACTGCACTCACTACTCACTACTCTGCACTCACTACTATGCACTCACTACTCTGCACTCTGCACTCACTACTCACTACTCTGCACTCACCACTCTGCACTCACCACTCTGCACTCACCACTCTGCACTCACTACTCTGCACTCACTACTCACTACTCTGCACTCACTACTCTGCACTCACTACTCACTACTCACTACTCTGCACTCACTACTCTGTACTCACTGCTCACTACTCACTACTCACTACTCTGTACTCACTGCTCACTACTCTGCACTCACTACTCACTACTCTGCACGCACTACACTGCCCTTACTACTCAATATTCTGCACTCACTACTCAAAACTCTGCACTAACTACTCACTTCTCTGCACTCTCTACTCACAACTCTGAACTCACTACTCTGCACACACCACTCTGCACTCACCACTCACTACTCACTCCTCTGCACTCACTACTCTGCATTCACCACTCTGCACTGACTACTCACTACTCTGCACTCACTACTCACTACTCTGCACTCACTACTCACTACTCCGCACTCACTACTCACTACTCTGCACTCACTACTCTGTACTCATTACTCACTACTCTGCACTCACTACTCACTACTCTGCACTCTCTACTCTGCACTCACTACTCTGCACACACTACTCACTACTCTGCACTCACTACTCACTACTCACTACTCTGCACTCACTACTCACTACTCCGCACTCACTACTCACTACTCTGCACTCACTACTCTGTACTCATTACTCACTACTCTGCACTCACTACTCACTACTCTGCACTCTCTACTCTGCACTCACTACTCAGCACTCACTACTCTGCACTCACTACTCACTACTCTGCACTCACTACTCTGCACTCACTGCTCTGCACTCACTGTACTCACTACTCACTACTCTGCACTCACTACTCTGCACTCACTACTCTTCAGTCACGACTATGCACTCACTGCTCACCACTCTGCACTCACCACTCTGTACTCACCACTCTGCACTCACCACTCTACACTCACTACTCTCCACTCACTACTCTGCACTCACTACTCTGCACTCACCACTCTGCACTCACTACTCACCACTCTGCACTCACTACTCTGCACTCACTACTCTGCACTCACTACTCTGCACTCTGTACTCACTACTCCGCACTCACTATTCTGCACTCTGCACTCACTACTCTGCACTCACTACTCACTACTCTGCACTCACCACTCTGCACTCACCACTCTGCACTCACCACTCTGCACTCACTACTCTGCACTCACTACTCACTACTCGCTACTCTGCACTCACTACTCTGCACTCACTACTCACTACTCACTACTCTGAACTCACTACTCTGCACTCACCACTCTGCACTCACTACTCACCACTCTGCACTCACTACTCAATACTCTGCACTCACTACTCTGCACTCACTACTCTGCACTCACTACTCACTACTCTGCACTCACTACTCACTACTATGCACTCACTACTAACTACTCTTCACTCACTACTCACTACTCTGCACTCACCACTCTGCACTCACCACTCACTACTCTGCAGTTACTACTCTGCATTCACTACTCTGCACTCACTACTCACTACTCTGCACTCACTACTCACTACTCACTACTCTGCACTCACTACTCTGCACTCACTACTCACTACTCACTACTCTGCACTCTCTACTCACTACTCTGCACTCACTACTCTGCTCACACCACTCTGCACTCATCACTCACTACTCACTACTCTGCACTCACTACTCTGCATTCACTACTCTGCACTCACTACTCACTACTTTGCACTCACTTCTCACTACTCTGCACTCACTACTTACTACTCTGCACCCACTACTCACTACTCTGCACTCACTACTCTGCACTCACTACTCACTACTCTGCACTCACTACTCACTACACTTCACTCACTACTCACTACTCTGCACTCACTATTCACTACTCACTACTCACTACTCTGCACTCACTACTCACACTCTGCACTCACACTGTGCACTCACAACTCTGCACTCTGCACACTCACTCTGCACACTCACTCTGCGCACTCACTACTCTGCACTCACTACTCTGCACTCACTACTCTGCACCCACTACTCTGCACCCACTACTCTGCACCCACTACTCTGCACTTACTACTCTGCACTCACTACTCTGCACTACCTACTATGCACTCACTACTCTGCACTCACTACTCTGCACTCACTACTCTGAACTCTGCACTCACTACTCTGCACTCTGCACTCACTACTCTGCACTCACTACTCTGCACTCACTACTCTGCACTCTGCACTCACTACTCTGCACTCACTACTATGCACTCTGCAATCACTACTCTGCACTCTGCACACTGCACTCACTACTCACTACTCTGCACTCACTACTATGCACTCACTACTCACTACTCTGCACTCACTACTCTGCACTCACTACTCTGCACTCACTACTCTGCACTCTGCACTCACTACTCACTACTCTGCACTCACCACTCTGCACTCACCACTCTGCACTCACCACTCTGCACTAACCACTCTGCACTCACTACTCACTACTCTGCACTCACTACTCTGCACTCACTACTCACTACTCACTACTCTGCACTCACTACTCTGTACTCACTGCTCACTACTCACTACTCACTACTCTGTACTCACTGCTCACTACTCTGCACTCACTACTCACTACTCTGCACTCACTACTCTGCCCTTACTACTCACTATTCTGCACTCACTACTGAAAACTCTGCACTAACTACTCACTACTCTGCACTCACTACTCACTTCTCTGCATTCACCATGCTGCACACACCACTCTGCACTCACCACTCACTACTCACTACTCTGCACTCACTACTCTGCATTCACTACTCTGCACTGACTACTCACTACTCTGCACTCACTACTCACTACTCTGCACTCACTCCTCTGCACTCACTACTCACTACTCACTACTCTGCACTCTCTACTCACAACTCTGAACTCACTACTCTGCACACACCACTCTGCACTCACCACTCACTACTCACTACTCTGCACTCACTACTTTGCATTCACTACTCTGCACTCACTACTCACTACTCTGCACTCACTACTCACTACTCACTACTCTGCACTCACTACTCACTACTCTGCACTCACTACTCACCACTCTGCACTCACTACTCACTACTCCGCACTCACTACTCACTAATTTGCACTCACTACTCTGTACTCATTAATCACTACTCTGCACTCACTACTCACTACTCTGCACTCTCTACTCTGCACTCACTACTCTGCACTCACTACTCTGCACTCACTACTCACTACTCTGCACTCACTACTCTGCACTCACTTCTCTGCACTCACTGTACTCACTACTCACTACTCTGCACTCACTACTCTGCACTCACTACTCACTACTCTGCACTTACTACTCACTACTCCGCACTCACTACTCTGAACTCACTACTCTGCCCTCACTACTAACTACTCTGCACTCACTTCTCACTACTCTACACTCACGACTCTGCACTCACTACTCACTACTCAGCACTCACTACTCTGCACTCACTACTCTTCAGTCACTACTATGCACTCACTGCTCATCACTCTGCACTCACCACTCTGTACTCACCACTCTGCACTCACCACTCTACAATCACTACTCTCCACTCACTACTCTGCACTCACTACTCTGCACTCACCACTCTGCACTCACTACTCACCACTCTGCACTCACTACTCACTACTCTGCACTCACTACTCTGCACTCTGCACTCACTACTCCGCACTCACTACTCTGCACTCTGCACTCACTACTCTGCACTCACTACTCACTACTCTGCACTCACCACTCTGCACTCACCACTCTGCACTCACCACTCTGCACTCACTACTCTGCACTCACTACTCACTACTCGCTACTCTGCACTCACTACTCTGCACTTACTACTCACTACTCACTACTCTGAACTCACTACTCTGCACTCACCACTCTGCACTCACTACTCACTACTCACCACTCTGCACTCACTACTCACTACTCTGCACTCACTACTCTGCACTCACTACTCTGCACTCACTACTCACTACTCTGCACTCACTACTCACTACTATGCACTCACTACTCACTACTCTGCACTCACTACTCACTACTCTGCACTCACCACTCTGCACTCACCACTCACTACTCTGCAGTTACTACTCTGCATTCACTACTCTGCACTCACTACTCACTACTCTGCACTCACTACTCACTACTCACTACTCTGTACTCACTACTCTGCACTCACTACTCACTACTCACTACTCTGCACTCTCTACTCACTACTCTGCACTCACTACTCTGCTCACACCACTCTGCACTCACCACTCACTACTCACTACTCTGCACTCACTACTCTGCATTCACTACTCTGCACTCACTACTCACTACTTTGCACTCACTTCTCACTACTCTGCACTCACTACTCACTACTCTGCACTCACTACTCACTACTCTGCACTCACTACTCACTACACTGCACTCACTACTCACTACTCTGCACTCACTATTCACTACTCACTACTCTGCACTCACTACTCTGCACTCTGCACTCACTACTCTGCACTCACTACTATGCACTCTGCAATCACTACTCTGCACTCTGCACACTGCACTCACTACTCACTACTCTGCACTCACTACTATGCACTCACTACTCTGCACTCTGCACTCACTACTCACTACTCTGCACTCACCACTCTGCACACACCACTCTGCACTCACCACTCTGCACTCACTACTCTGCACTCACTACTCACTACTCTGCACTCACTACTCTGCACTCACTACTCACTAATCACTACTCTGCACTCACTACTCTGTACTCACTGCTCACTACTCTGCACTCACTACTCACTACTCTGCACTCACTACTCTGCACTCACCACTCTGCACTCACTACTCACTACTCTGCACTCACTACTCTGCACTCACTACTCACTACTCTGCACTCACTACTCACTACTATGCACTCACTACTCACTACTCTGCACTCACTACTGTTGGACAGGCCACATGAAGGGCCGCTCTCCCCCGGCTCAACCAGGCCCGAGCCCGGTCCCGCAAGTACCACACACCACCATTGCACGTCCTCCGTCCCCTCAGGGACCCCTGCCCCCGAGCACGTTAACCTCGTGGATCCGATCCACTGCCGGCCCACGCGCCCAGCCCGGGCCGCCATCTTGGACACTTCACCACGAGGCCGCCTGGCCCCCGATCGACCTCAACCCGGGGCCTAGCCCGGCCTCAGACATTCCGGCACCACCCTCCCCCCAGGAGGTGAGCGGGCTACTTGGCAAGTCAATGGGAGAAAGAGGTGCCGATGGCTCTCCCCCGCCAAGTGCCGCTCGCCCATCGCCTCCCCGGGCGCTGGCTCCACCCCCCTGCTGGGTGTCTGGACTCCCTCATCCCGGACCTCCCGACCTCCAAGTGCGAGGGTCCGGACATCAAAGCACACCAGCCCTATAACTGGGGCAGCTCCAGAGCAGGAAGGCAGTTGTATCTTGGAGTCGAGAGACGTAAAGAGGAACTCATCCTGGACGGACTACTGGCGCTGCCATAGCTCTGTCCTGTGCACCATCGTCCTGCCTGTTGGCGCTGCCACAGCCGTCGTAACCTTCATCCTTCATCGTCGTCGGGATCTGCTGGCGTGGCCGCGGACCGTTGTAACCGTCATCTTTCACCGGGACCTGCAGGCTCCGCCGCGGACCGTCGTCCTTCCTTCATCCATCTCGGGACCTGCTTGGCTCCTCCACGGCCCGATCATCAAGAACGCCGAGCTCGAGGATTGAGAGCTATTTTGTACTCATTGGTAACTAAGACTGTCCCGCTACCCCCTTCCTCAACCAAAGACTAGAACCGAGGGGACCCCTGAGTCCAGACCTCCTTGTATCATACCACGTAACCTAAGAATTGCATATAAAGTCTCGTTAACCTTCAATCTTGTATGGTGTCCGTCTGTGGGGGGGAAGTTACTTGTCTGTACAGTCGTTGGAGACGGCTCTCCCTGGAGACCTCTCCCCGTAATCTCGGCCGACCCTTCCGGTCCGTCTAACATTGGTGGCAGCGGTGGGATCCGAATCACCGCATAAACGTACAGAGAGTAGCTCACCCCACGACGAAGTCACAATGACCACGAAAGAGAGCGGATCAACCGAGAAATTCCAAATGGAGAAATTGGAGGAGTACAACCATCGTGAACTAAAACAATTCTGCATCGAACTGGGTATCGCTACCACCGGACTGAGTACCAAGGACGATTTTAAGCATGCCCTAGAATCTTGGGCAGAGACCGGGGCTGCCGGAACCCCTGATCAAAGCACCGCAGAAAAAACGACCACGGCCCCTGAAGGACAAAGAACGGGTCTCTCGCAAGACGAGATCCAGGAAAGAGAAAGAACCCGACTACACGAACTAGAAATGGCCCGACTCAAAATGGACGTTGAACTTAAATTGGCCGAACAAAAAATCAACTTAGAGCACCTGCGTCTCCGAGAAGAAAGAGAGGAGAAACAGAGACAAAGGGAGCTCGAGGAAAAGAAACTAGCGTACGAACACGAACGGAACCTAGCCGAGATCAACCTACGCAAGCAGAATAAAGAAGCAGGGGTGCCCGAACGACCCCCCCACCTCAGGGGCCACAGACAAAAAGGTACACATCCCCAAGGATGTTGTCCGAGAATATTTCAGAGAGGACGACATCCAGCAATGGTTTAAGGCCTATGAAATCGCTATGACTGCACACCGGATCGATAGAAGCGACTGGGGAGCCGGTCTCTGGGGAAGATTCCTCAATGAGGGCCGCGACACCCTGCTACAGCTCCCGGACCACCAGATGACCTCCTACGACCATATGAAAGCGGCACTCCTCACCCGCTATGGTCTCACACCCGAGATGTACCGTCAGAGGTTCCGAGACTGCACCCGCATCCCGGGTACAACTTGGGTGGACTATGTAACATACTTTAGCCGAGCCTTCGAGGGCTGGATCCGGGGAAGCAACGTCACGACCTACGAGCAACTATTTAATCTGATGGTATGGGAGCATCTGTCGAACAATTGCTTCATTGAACTCCGCCAGCACCTCCTCGACAGCAAGTTAACCGATCCCCGGCAGCTCGCAGCCGAAGCTGACCGGTGGGAGATCACCAGAGTGGGCCGGAATGGGTCCTACGAGCAGAACAGGAACCACAATGGTCACCACCGACCCAGAGGAGGAGGAGGGGGCCAAGGACGAGGAAGAGACAACACTCCGGCCGCCCCCGTTACCAGCACCACCCCCCCGGCCAACCGGGGCAGCACCCCGGCGCGACCGGGGTACAGAGCCAATGTCACGTGTCACCGATGCCAACGAGTCGGCCACTATGCAAACGACCCAAGCTGCCCGCAGTATCAGAGTCCAAAACCCCGCCATGTGGCCGCCGCGGCACTAGGGGAAGAACAGATCTCCGAGGAACAAGAAACAGACGAGCAAGAGTATCAAGAGTGGGAGCCAGCCGCCATGACTCTCGCGTGCTTAGGGGGAAGAGACATGGTCCCGCGGGTCCCCCTACCCGCTAACACCCAGAAGTACAGCCAATGGGTGAGCATCAATGGACAACGGGCCGAAGCCCTTCGGGACACCGGGGCCAGTGTGACAGCCGTCCGCTGTCACCTGGTGACCCCAGAACAATATCTACCGAACATTCTCTGCCCTGTGCGATCAGCCGACAACTCGGAAAGTCTGTGTCGGATGGCCTGCGTCCCCTTTGAATGGGGAGGGGTCTCCGGCATGTTGAAGGTGACGGTCCGAGACGACGCCCCCGTGGACTGCCTCCTCGGAAATGACCTGGAGAGCTCCCCGTGGGCAGCCGTGGAGCGAAAAGAACACTTGGGGATGTTGGGCGTCCCGGACTGGGCGTGCGTCACCACCCGGTCCATGGCCGCCCGTGCCAACCATCACCCGGAAGAACCAGAATGGCCGGCGCCACCGCCTCCGGTCGCCCCAGCCGAGACCCCCGACCATGACACCCCCCTCGAACCTGCTCAACCTTCCGACCTCGCTAACCTTGACCAGTGGGCCCAAGAGGGGGGACCCACACAAGAACAATTTCGCCAGGAACAGAAGACCTGTCCCTCCCTCGAGGGACTCCGCCAACAAGCGCTCGCCCAAAGCGCAGGGGATACCTCCGGAACTCATTGGGTCTACTGGGACAATGATCTGTTGTACAGCGAGCAACGAATCGCCGAGCTGGGGGCCAACCGAGTACTAGTAGTGCCCCTCCGCTTTAGAGACTTCCTGCTAAACCTGGCCCACGATGTCCCCCTGGCAGGGCACCTGGGACAAGATAAAACCTACAGTCGCCTAGTGACCCACTTCTTCTGGCCCAAAATGAGAAACGATGTGCACCAGCATTGCCGATCTTGCCCCACGTGCCAAGCCAGTGGGAAGAGCGGCCGCAAACTAAAGGCCCCCTTGCAACCTTTTCCAGTAGTCACGACCCCATTTGAGAGGGTCGGAATAGACATTGTGGGACCCCTGGACCCGCGTACAAAACAAGGCCATCGCTTCATTCTGGTGCTAGTGGACCACGCCACCCGCTACCCTGAGGCTGTTCCTCTCCGGACCGTGACAGCCCCAGTGGTCGGCCGGGCCCTGATGGGGATCTTCTCCCGTGTGGGGTTCCCCCGAGAAGTCGTCAGCGACAGAGGCACGAACTTTATCTCTAAATACATGAAATCCCTCTGGCAACAGTGTGGGGTCACCTACCGATTCACGACCCCCTATCACCCCCAAGGGAACGGACTTGTTGAGCGGTTCAACCGCACGCTAAAAGGGATGATCGGGGGATTGGAAGAGCCCCTCCGTCGCCAGTGGGATGTGCTGCTGCCGTGCCTCCTCTTCGCCTACCGAGAGGTCCCACAGAAATCCCTAGGCTTCAGCCCATTCGAACTGCTATATGGGCACCCAGTGCGGGGGCCGCTCAGCCTGATCAAAGAAGGCTGGGAGATGCCTCCGGCCAAGAGCCCTCCAGATGTCTTCCGGTACCTCCTCACCCTCCGCAACCAGTCCCGGCGGTTCAGAGACCTAGCAAAAGCCAACCTAGAGGCCAGTCAAGAGGACATGAAAAAATGGTATGACCAGAACGCCTCATCCATTGAATTCGAGCCGGGGCAACAGGTATGGGTAATGTCCCCCACGGAGCCCTGCGCTCTCCAAGACAAATGGACGGGACCCTTCAAGGTAATCGAGCGCAAGGGTCCTGCCACCTATCTGATCGATATGGAGTCCTCCCGGAACCCACTCCGAGTCCTCCACACCAACAGACTGAAACCCCACTTTGCACGAACAGAACTCAGCCTGCTGATGGCCACAGACAATGGGGTTGAAGACGACTCCGAGCCTCTCCCTGACCTCCTGCGGACCCAGGAGCAAGACGGCTCCGTGGATGGGGTCCGACTCTCGGAGACCCTCACCAGAGAACAACGCCAAGAGTGCCAAGCCCTCCTGTCACGGTTCGCCAGTCTGTTCTCCCTCACCCCAGGTGTCACTTCCTGGTGTGTGCACGATGTGGACACCGGAGACAGCCCTCCTATCCGCCACCGGGCCTACCGCGTACCTGATCGGGTACGGGCCTGCATCCAGGCGGAAGTGGCTAAGATGCTCACGCTCGGGGTCATCGAGCCCTCAGACAGTCCATGGGCCAGCCCGGTCGTACTGGTCCCCAAAGCAGCCGCCCCCGGAACCACACCAGAACTCCGGTTCTGCGTCGACTACCGGGGCCTGAATGAAGTCACCAGAACGGACGCACATCCCATCCCCCGGGCAGATGAACTGGTCGACCGAATGGGAGCTGCCCGCTACCTCAGCATCTTCGACCTGACAGCAGGTTATTGGCAGATCGGCCTCACACCCCGAGCACAAGAACGTTCGGCCTTCTCCACCCCCGATGGCCACTACCATTTTACGGTCATGCCCTTCGGCATGAAGAATGCCCCAGCGACTTTCCAACGGCTCGTCAATCAGGTCCTGGCGGGGCTCGAAGGGTTCAGCGCCGCCTACCTAGACGACATCGCTGTGTACAGCCACCATTGGACCGAGCACCTCCACCACCTCCGAGCAGTACTGCAAGCCCTTCAGCGAGCTGGCCTCACGATCAAGGCCAGCAAGTGTCAAATTGGACAAGGGTCTGTGACCTACCTCGGACACCAGGTGGGAAGCGGCCTAGTGGCCCCTCTACAGCTGAAAATTGCCGCCATCCAGGACTGGCAGCCCCCTATCACCCAAACCGAAGTACGAGCCTTCCTGGGCCTCACGGGCTATTACCGAAGGTTCGTGAAAGACTATGGTACCATAGTGGGGCCTCTCACCGAACTCACGTCAAAGAATCAGCCCAAGAAGGTGAACTGGACCCCAGAGTGTCAAGCGGCATTCGAACAGTTGAAGGCCGCCATGTGTTCCGCTCCTGTGCTCCAGGCCCCAGACTTCAGCCGGGAGTTCGTCGTCCAGACGGACGCCTCCGACCAGGGCATTGGGGCGGTCCTGTCTCAAGTGAACACCGAAGGCCTTGATCAACCGGTGGCCTTCATCAGCCGGAGACTCCTACCACGGGAGCAACGCTGGAGCACCATAGAGAGGGAAGCCTTCGCTGTGGTATGGGCCCTCAAGAAGCTCCGGCCCTACCTTTTTGGCACCCACTTTCGGGTGCAGACCGACCACCGACCCCTGCAGTGGCTGATGCATATGCGGGGGGAAAACCCAAAGTTGCTACGCTGGTCCATCTCCTTGCAAGGTATGGACTTCACAGTCGAACACCGGCCTGGGTCAGACCACGCCAACGCGGATGGCCTGTCCCGGTTTTTCCGCCTCGACGAGGAGAGTCCCCAAGAGGATGGGTAACTCTCCCCGCCTTCAGCTGGGGGGGACGCATGTTGGACAGGCCACATGAAGGGCCGCTCTCCCCCGGCTCAACCAGGCCCGAGCCCGGTCCCGCAAGTACCACACACCACCATTGCACGTCCTCCGTCCCCTCAGGGACCCCTGCCCCCGAGCACGTTAACCTCGTGGATCCGATCCACTGCCGGCCCACGCGCCCAGCCCGGGCCGCCATCTTGGACACTTCACCACGAGGCCGCCTGGCCCCCGATCGACCTCAACCCGGGGCCTAGCCCGGCCTCAGACATTCCGGCACCACCCTCCCCCCAGGAGGTGAGCGGGCTACTTGGCAAGTCAATGGGAGAAAGAGGTGCCGATGGCTCTCCCCCGCCAAGTGCCGCTCGCCCATCGCCTCCCCGGGCGCTGGCTCCACCCCCCTGCTGGGTGTCTGGACTCCCTCATCCCGGACCTCCCGACCTCCAAGTGCGAGGGTCCGGACATCAAAGCACACCAGCCCTATAACTGGGGCAGCTCCAGAGCAGGAAGGCAGTTGTATCTTGGAGTCGAGAGACGTAAAGAGGAACTCATCCTGGACGGACTACTGGCGCTGCCATAGCTCTGTCCTGTGCACCATCGTCCTGCCTGTTGGCGCTGCCACAGCCGTCGTAACCTTCATCCTTCATCGTCGTCGGGATCTGCTGGCGTGGCCGCGGACCGTTGTAACCGTCATCTTTCACCGGGACCTGCAGGCTCCGCCGCGGACCGTCGTCCTTCCTTCATCCATCTCGGGACCTGCTTGGCTCCTCCACGGCCCGATCATCAAGAACGCCGAGCTCGAGGATTGAGAGCTATTTTGTACTCATTGGTAACTAAGACTGTCCCGCTACCCCCTTCCTCAACCAAAGACTAGAACCGAGGGGACCCCTGAGTCCAGACCTCCTTGTATCATACCACGTAACCTAAGAATTGCATATAAAGTCTCGTTAACCTTCAATCTTGTATGGTGTCCGTCTGTGGGGGGGAAGTTACTTGTCTGTACAGTCGTTGGAGACGGCTCTCCCTGGAGACCTCTCCCCGTAATCTCGGCCGACCCTTCCGGTCCGTCTAACAACTACTCACTACTCTACACTCACCACTCTGCACTCACCACTCACTACTCTGCAGTTACTACTCTGCATTCACTACTCTGCACTCACTACTCACTACTCTGCACTCACTACTCACTACTCACTACTCTGTACTCACTACTCTGCACTCACTACTCACTACTCACTACTCTGCACTCTCTACTCACTACTCTGCACTCACTACTCTGCTCACACCACTCTGCACTCACCACTCACTACTCACTACTCTGCACTCACTACTCTGCATTCACTACTCTGCACTCACTACTCACTACTTTGCACTCACTTCTCACTACTCTGCACTCACTACTCACTACTCTGCACTCACTACTCACTACTCTGCACTCACTACTCTGCACTCACTACTCACTACTCTGCACTCACTACTCTGCACTCTGCATTCACTACTCTGCACTCACTACTATTCACTCTGCAATCACTACTCTGCACTCTGCACACTGCACTCACTACTCACTACTCTGCACTCACTACTATGCACTCACTACTCTGCACTCTGCACTCACTACTCACTACTCTGCACTCACCACTCTGCACTCACCACTCTGCACTCACCACTCTGCACTCACTACTCTGCACTCACTACTCACTACTCTGCACTCACTACTCTGCACTCACTACTCACTACTCACTACTCTGCACTCACTACTCTGTACTCACTGCTCACTACTCACTACTCACTACTCTGTACTCACTGCTCACTACTCTGCACTCACTACTCACTACTCTGCACGCACTACACTGCCCTTACTACTCAATATTCTGCACTCACTACTCAAAACTCTGCACTAACTACTCACTTCTCTGCACTCTCTACTCACAACTCTGAACTCACTACTCTGCACACACCACTGTGCACTCACCACTCACTACTCACTCCTCTGCACTCACTACTCTGCATTCACCACTCTGCACTGACTACTCACTACTCTGCACTCAGTACTCACTACTCTGCACTCACTACTCACTACTCCGCACTCACTACTCACTACTCTGCACTCACTACTCTGTACTCATTACTCACTACTCTGCACTCACTACTCACTACTCTGCACTCTCTACTCTGCACTCACTACTCCGCACACACTACTCACTACTCTGCACTCACTACTCACTACTCACTACTCTGCACTCACTACTCACTACTCCGCACTCACTACTCACTACTCTGCACTCACTACTCTGTACTCATTACTCACTACTCTGCACTCACTACTCACTACTCTGCACTCTCTACTCTGCACTCACTACTCAGCACTCACTACTCTGCACTCACTACTCACTACTCTGCACTCACTACTCTGCACTCACTGCTCTGCACTCACTGTACTCACTACTCACTACTCTGCACTCACTACTCTGCACTCACTACTCTTCAGTCACTACTATGCACTCACTGCTCACCACTCTGCACTCACCACTCTGTACTCACCACTCTGCACTCACCACTCTACACTCACTACTCTCCACTCACTACTCTGCACTCACTACTCTGCACTCACCACTCTGCACTCACTACTCACCACTCTGCACTCACTACTCACTACTCTGCACTCACTACTCTGCACTCACTACTCTGCACTCTGTACTCACTACTCCGCACTCACTATTCTGCACTCTGCACTCACTACTCTGCACTCACTACTCACTACTCTGCACTCACCACTCTGCACTCACCACTCTGCACTCACCACTCTGCACTCACTACTCTGCACTCACTACTCACTACTCGCTACTCTGCACTCACTACTCTGCACTCACTACTCACTACTCACTACTCTGAACTCACTACTCTGCACTCACCACTCTGCACTCACTACTCACCACTCTGCACTCACTACTCAATACTCTGCACTCACTACTCTGCACTCACTACTCTGCACTCACTACTCTGCACTCACTACTCACTACTCTGCACTCACTACTCACTACTATGCACTCACTACTAACTACTCTGCACTCACTACTCACTACTCTGCACTCACCACTCTGCACTCACCACTCACTACTCTGCAGTTACTACTCTGCATTCACTACTCTGCACTCACTACTCACTACTCTGCACTCACTACTCACTACTCACTACTCTGCACTCACTACTCTGCACTCACTACTCACTACTCACTACTCTGCACTCTCTACTCACTACTCTGCACTCACTACTCTGCTCACACCACTCTGCACTCATCACTCACTACTCACTACTCTGCACTCACTACTCTGCATTCACTACTCTGCACTCACTACTCACTACTTTGCACTCACTTCTCACTACTCTGCACTCACTACTTACTACTCTGCACCCACTACTCACTACTCTGCACTCACTACTCTGCACTCACTACTCTGCACTCACTACTCACTACACTTCACTCACTACTCACTACTCTGCACTCACTATTCACTACTCACTACTCACTACTCTGCACTCACTACTCACACTCTGCACTCACACTGTGCACTCACAACTCTGCACTCTGCACACTCACTCTGCACACTCACTCTGCGCACTCACTACTCTGCACTCACTACTCTGCACTCACTACTCTGCACCCACTACTCTGCACCCACTACTCTGCACCCACTACTCTGCACTTACTACTCTGCACTCACTACTGTGCACTACCTACTATGCACTCACTACTCTGCACTCACTACTCTGCACTCACTACTCTGAACTCTGCACTCACTACTCTGCACTCTGCACTCACTACTCTGCACTCACTACTCTGCACTCACTACTCTGCACTCTGCACTCACTACTCTGCACTCACTACTATGCACTCTGCAATCACTACTCTGCACTCTGCACACTGCACTCACTACTCACTACTCTGCACTCACAACTATGCACTCACTACTCACTACTCTGCACTCACTACTCTGCACTCACTACTCTGCACTCACTACTCTGCACTCTGCACTCACTACTCACTACTCTGCACTCACCACTCTGCACTCACCACTCTGCACTCACCACTCTGCACTAACTACTCTGCACTCACTACTCACTACTCTGCACTCACTACTCTGCACTCACTACTCACTACTCACTACTCTGCACTCACTACTCTGTACTCACTGCTCACTACTCACTACTCACTACTCTGTACTCACTGCTCACTACTCTGCACTCACTACTCACTACTCTGCACTCACTACTCTGCCCTTACTACTCACTATTCTGCACTCACTACTGAAAACTCTGCACTAACTACTCACTACTCTGCACTCACTACTCACTTCTCTGCATTCACCATGCTGCACACACCACTCTGCACTCACCACTCACTACTCACTACTCTGCACTCACTACTCTGCATTCACTACTCTGCACTGACTACTCACTACTCTGCACTCACTACTCACTACTCTGCACTCACTCCTCTGCACTCACTACTCACTACTCACTACTCTGCACTCTCTACTCACAACTCTGAACTCACTACTCTGCACACACCACTCTGCACTCACCACTCACTACTCACTACTCTGCACTCACTACTTTGCATTCACTACTCTGCACTCACTACTCACTAGTCTGCACTCACTACTCACTACTCTGCACTCACTACTCACTACTCTGCACTCACTACTCACCACTCTGCACTCACTACTCACTACTCCGCACTCACTACTCACTAATTTGCACTCACTACTCTGTACTCATTAATCACTACTCTGCACTCACTACTCACTACTCTGCACTCTCTACTCTGCACTCACTACTCTGCACTCACTACTCTGCACTCACTACTCACTACTCTGCACTCACTACTCTGCACTCACTTCTCTGCACTCACTGTACTCACTACTCACTACTCTGCACTCACTACTCTGCACTCACTACTCACTACTCTGCACTTACTACTCACTACTCCGCACTCACTACTCTGAACTCACTACTCTGCCCTCACTACTAACTACTCTGCACTCACTTCTCACTACTCTACACTCACGACTCTGCACTCACTACTCACTACTCAGCACTCACTACTCTGCACTCACTACTCTTCAGTCACTACTATGCACTCACTGCTCATCACTCTGCACTCACCACTCTGTACTCACCACTCTGCACTCACCACTCTACAATCACTACTCTCCACTCACTACTCTGCACTCACTACTCTGCACTCACCACTCTGCACTCACTACTCACCACTCTGCACTCACTACTCACTACTCTGCACTCACTACTCTGCACTCACTACTCTGCACTCTGCACTCACTACTCCGCACTCACTACTCTGCACTCTGCACTCACTACTCTGCACTCACTACTCACTACTCTGCACTCACCACTCTGCACACACCACTCTGCACTCACCACTCTGCACTCACTACTCTGCACTCACTACTCACTACTCGCTACTCTGCACTCACTACTCTGCACTCACTACTCACTACTCACTACTCTGAACTCACTACTCTGCACTCACCACTCTGCACTCACTACTCACTACTCACCACTCTGCACTCACTACTCACTACTCTGCACTCACTACTCACTACTCTGCACTCACTACTCACTACTATGCACTCACTACTCACTACTCTGCACTCACTACTCACTACTCTGCACTCACCACTCTGCACTCACCACTCACTACTCTGCAGTTACTACTCTGCATTCACTACTCTGCACTCACTACTCACTACTCACTACTCTGTACTCACTACTCTGCACTCACTACTCACTACTCACTACTCTGCACTCTCTACTCACTACTCTGCACTCACTACTCTGCTCACACCACTCTGCACTCACCACTCACTACTCACTACTCTGCACTCACTACTCACTACTCTGCACTCACTACTCTGCACTCACTACTCACTACTCACTACTCTGAACTCACTACTCTGCACTCACCACTCTGCACTCACTACTCACTACTCACCACTCTGCACTCACTACTCACTACTCTGCACTCACTACTCACTACTCTGCACTCACTACTCACTACTATGCACTCACTACTCACTACTCTGCACTCACTACTCACTACTCTGCACTCACCACTCTGCACTCACCACTCACTACTCTGCAGTTACTACTCTGCATTCACTACTCTGCACTCACTACTCACTACTCACTACTCTGTACTCACTACTCTGCACTCACTACTCACTACTCACTACTCTGCACTCTCTACTCACTACTCTGCACTCACTACTCTGCTCACACCACTCTGCACTCACCACTCACTACTCACTACTCTGCACTCACTACTCTGCATTCACTACTCTGCACTCACTACTCACTACTTTGCACTCACTTCTCACTACTCTGCACTCACTACTCACTACTCTGCACTCACTACTCACTACTCTGCACTCACTACTCTGCACTCACTACTCACTACTCTGCACTCACTACTCACTACACTGCACTCACTACTCACTACTCTGCACTCACTATTCACTACTCACTACTCTGCACTCACTACTCTGCACTCTGCACTCACTACTCTGCACTCACTACTATTCACTCTGCAATCACTACTCTGCACTCTGCACACTGCACTCACTACTCACTACTCTGCACTCACTACTATGCACTCACTACTCTGCACTCTGCACTCACTACTCACTACTCTGCACTCACCACTCTGCACTCACCACTCTGCACTCACCACTCTGCACTCACTACTCTGCACTCACTACTCACTACTCTGCACTCACTACTCTGCACTCACTACTCACTACTCACTACTCTGCACTCACTACTCTGTACTCACTGCTCACTACTCACTACTCACTACTCTGTACTCACTGCTCACTACTCTGCACTCACTACTCACTACTCTGCACGCACTACACTGCCCTTACTACTCAATATTCTGCACTCACTACTCAAAACTCTGCACTAACTACTCACTTCTCTGCACTCTCTACTCACAACTCTGAACTCACTACTCTGCACACACCACTCTGCACTCACCACTCACTACTCACTCCTCTGCACTCACTACTCTGCATTCACCACTCTGCATTGACTACTCACTACTCTGCACTCACTACTCACTACTCTGCACTCACTACTCACTACTCCGCACTCACTACTCACTACTCTGCACTCACTACTCTGTACTCATTACTCACTACTCTGCACTCACTACTCACTACTCTGCACTCTCTACTCTGCACTCACTACTCTGCACACACTACTCACTACACTGCACTCACTACTCACTACTCACTACTCTGCACTCACTACTCACTACTCCGCACTCACTACTCACTACTCTGCACTCACTACTCTGTACTCATTACTCACTACTCTGCACTCACTACTCACTACTCTGCACTCTCTACTCTGCACTCACTACTCAGCACTCACTACTCTGCACTCACTACTCACTACTCTGCACTCACTACTCTGCACTCACTGCTCTGCACTCACTGTACTCACTACTCACTACTCTGCACTCACTACTCTGCACTCACTACTCTTCAGTCACTACTATGCACTCACTGCTCACCACTCTGCACTCACCACTCTGTACTCACCACTCTGCACTCACCACTCTACACTCACTACTCTCCACTCACTACTCTGCACTCACTACTCTGCACTCACCACTCTGCACTCACTACTCACCACTCTGCACTCACTACTCACTACTCTGCACTCACTACTCTGCACTCACTACTCTGCACTCTGTACTCACTACTCCGCACTCACTATTCTGCACTCTGCACTCACTACTCTGCACTCACTACTCACTACTCTGCACTCACCACTCTGCACTCACCACTCTGCACTCACCACTCTGCACTCACTACTCTGCACTCACTACTCACTACTCGCTACTCTGCACTCACTACTCTGCACTCACTACTCACTACTCACTACTCTGAACTCACTACTCTGCACTCACCACTCTGCACTCACTACTCACCACTCTGCACTCACTACTCAATACTCTGCACTCACTACTCTGCACTCACTACTCTGCACTCACTACTCTGCACTCACTACTCACTACTCTGCACTCACTACTCACTACTATGCACTCACTACTAACTACTCTGCACTCACTACTCACTACTCTGCACTCACCACTCTGCACTCACCACTCACTACTCTGCAGTTACTACTCTGCATTCACTACTCTGCACTCACTACTCACTACTCTGCACTCACTACTCACTACTCACTACTCTGCACTCACTACTCTGCACTCACTACTCACTACTCACTACTCTGCACTCTCTACTCACTACTCTGCACTCACTACTCTGCTCACACCACTCTGCACTCATCACTCACTACTCACTACTCTGCACTCACTACTCTGCATTCACTACTCTGCACTCACTACTCACTACTTTGCACTCACTTCTCACTACTCTGCACTCACTACTTACTACTCTGCACCCACTACTCACTACTCTGCACTCACTACTCTGCACTCACTACTCACTACTCTGCACTCACTACTCACTACACTTCACTCACTACTCACTACTCTGCACTCACTATTCACTACTCACTACTCACTACTCTGCACTCACTACTCACACTCTGCACTCACACTGTGCACTCACAACTCTGCACTCTGCACACTCACTCTGCACACTCACTCTGCGCACTCACTACTCTGCACTCACTACTCTGCACTCACTACTCTGCACCCACTACTCTGCACCCACTACTCTGCACCCACTACTCTGCACTTACTACTCTGCACTCACTACTCTGCACTACCTACTATGCACTCACTACTCTGCACTCACTACTCTGCACTCACTACTCTGCACTCTGCACTCACTACTCTGCACTCACTACTCTGCACTCACTACTCTGCACTCTGCACTCACTACTCACTACTCTGCACTCACCACTCTGCACTCACCACTCTGCACTCACCACTCTGCACTAACTACTCTGCACTCACTACTCACTACTCTGCACTCACTACTCTGCACTCACTACTCACTACTCACTACTCTGCACTCACTACTCTGTACTCACTGCTCACTACTCACTACTCACTACTCTGTACTCACTGCTCACTACTCTGCACTCACTACTCACTACTCTGCACTCACTACTCTGCCCTTACTACTCACTATTCTGCACTCACTACTGAAAACTCTGCACTAACTACTCACTACTCTGCACTCACTACTCACTTCTCTGCATTCACCATGCTGCACACACCACTCTGCACTCACCACTCACTACTCACTACTCTGCACGCACTACTCTGCATTCACTACTCTGCACTGACTACTCACTACTCTGCACTCACTACTCACTACTCTGCACTCACTCCTCTGCACTCACTACTCACTACTCACTACTCTGCACTCACTACTCACTACTCACTACTCTGAACTCACTACTCTGCACTCACCACTCTGCACTCACTACTCACCACTCTGCACTCACTACTCAATACTCTGCACTCACTACTCTGCACTCACTACTCTGCACTCACTACTCACTACTCTGCACTCACTACTCACTACTATGCACTCACTACTAACTACTCTGCACTCACTACTCACTACTCTGCACTCACCACTCTGCACTCACCACTCACTACTCTGCAGTTACTACTCTGCATTCACTACTCTGCACTCACTACTCACTACTCTGCACTCACTACTCACTACTCACTACTCTGCACTCACTACTCTGCACTCACTACTCACTACTCACTACTCTGCACTCTCTACTCACTACTCTGCACTCACTACTCTGCTCACACCACTCTGCACTCATCACTCACTACTCACTACTCTGCACTCACTACTCTGCATTCACTACTCTGCACTCACTACTCACTACTTTGCACTCACTTCTCACTACTCTGCACTCACTACTTACTACTCTGCACCCACTACTCACTACTCTGCACTCACTACTCTGCACTCACTACTCACTACTCTGCACTCACTACTCACTACACTTCACTCACTACTCACTACTCTGCACTCACTATTCACTACTCACTACTCACTACTCTGCACTCACTACTCACACTCTGCACTCACACTGTGCACTCACAACTCTGCACTCTGCACACTCACTCTGCACACTCACTCTGCGCACTCACTACTCTGCACTCACTACTCTGCACTCACTACTCTGCACCCACTACTCTGCACCCACTACTCTGCACCCACTACTCTGCACTTACTACTCTGCACTCACTACTCTGCACTACCTACTATGCACTCACTACTCTGCACTCACTACTCTGCACTCACTACTCTGAACTCTGCACTCACTACTCTGCACTCTGCACTCACTACTCTGCACTCACTACTCTGCACTCACTACTCTGCACTCTGCACTCACTACTCTGCACTCACTACTATGCACTCTGCAATCACTACTCTGCACTCTGCACACTGCACTCACTACTCACTACTCTGCACTCACTACTATGCACTCACTACTCACTACTCTGCACTCACTACTCTGCACTCACTACTCTGCACTCACTACTCTGCACTCTGCACTCACTACTCACTACTCTGCACTCACCACTCTGCACTCACCACTCTGCACTCACCACTCTGCACTAACCACTCTGCACTCACTACTCACTACTCTGCACTCACTACTCTGCACTCACTACTCACTACTCACTACTCTGCACTCACTACTCTGTACTCACTGCTCACTACTCACTACTCACTACTCTGTACTCACTGCTCACTACTCTGCACTCACTACTCACTACTCTGCACTCACTACTCTGCCCTTACTACTCACTATTCTGCACTCACTACTGAAAACTCTGCACTAACTACTCACTACTCTGCACTCACTACTCACTTCTCTGCATTCACCATGCTGCACACACCACTCTGCACTCACCACTCACTACTCACTACTCTGCACTCACTACTCTGCATTCACTACTCTGCACTGACTACTCACTACTCTGCACTCACTACTCACTACTCTGCACTCACTCCTCTGCACTCACTACTCACTACTCACTACTCTGCACTCTCTACTCACAACTCTGAACTCACTACTCTGCACACACCACTCTGCACTCACCACTCACTACTCACTACTCTGCACTCACTACTTTGCATTCACTACTCTGCACTCACTACTCACTACTCTGCACTCACTACTCACTACTCACTACTCTGCACTCACTACTCACTACTCTGCACTCACTACTCACCACTCTGCACTCACTACTCACTACTCCGCACTCACTACTCACTAATTTGCACTCACTACTCTGTACTCATTAATCACTACTCTGCACTCACTACTCACTACTCTGCACTCTCTACTCTGCACTCACTACTCTGCACTCACTACTCTGCACTCACTACTCACTACTCTGCACTCACTACTCTGCACTCACTTCTCTGCACTCACTGTACTCACTACTCACTACTCTGCACTCACTACTCTGCACTCACTACTCACTACTCTGCACTTACTACTCACTACTCCGCACTCACTACTCTGAACTCACTACTCTGCCCTCACTACTAACTACTCTGCACTCACTTCTCACTACTCTACACTCACGACTCTGCACTCACTACTCACTACTCAGCACTCACTACTCTGCACTCACTACTCTTCAGTCACTACTATGCACTCACTGCTCATCACTCTGCACTCACCACTCTGTACTCACCACTCTGCACTCACCACTCTACAATCACTACTCTCCACTCACTACTCTGCACTCACTACTCTGCACTCACCACTCTGCACTCACTACTCACCACTCTGCACTCACTACTCACTACTCTGCACTCACTACTCTGCACTCTGCACTCACTACTCCGCACTCACTACTCTGCACTCTGCACTCACTACTCTGCACTCACTACTCACTACTCTGCACTCACCACTCTGCACTCACCACTCTGCACTCACCACTCTGCACTCACTACTCTGCACTCACTACTCACTACTCGCTACTCTGCACTCACTACTCTGCACTTACTACTCACTACTCACTACTCTGAACTCACTACTCTGCACTCACCACTCTGCACTCACTACTCACTACTCACCACTCTGCACTCACTACTCACTACTCTGCACTCACTACTCTGCACTCACTACTCTGCACTCACTACTCACTACTCTGCACTCACTACTCACTACTATGCACTCACTACTCACTACTCTGCACTCACTACTCACTACTCTGCACTCACCACTCTGCACTCACCACTCACTACTCTGCAGTTACTACTCTGCATTCACTACTCTGCACTCACTACTCACTACTCTGCACTCACTACTCACTACTCACTACTCTGTACTCACTACTCTGCACTCACTACTCACTACTCACTACTCTGCACTCTCTACTCACTACTCTGCACTCACTACTCTGCTCACACCACTCTGCACTCACCACTCACTACTCACTACTCTGCACTCACTACTCTGCATTCACTACTCTGCACTCACTACTCACTACTTTGCACTCACTTCTCACTACTCTGCACTCACTACTCACTACTCTGCACTCACTACTCACTACTCTGCACTCACTACTCACTACACTGCACTCACTACTCACTACTCTGCACTCACTATTCACTACTCACTACTCTGCACTCACTACTCTGCACTCTGCACTCACTACTCTGCACTCACTACTATGCACTCTGCAATCACTACTCTGCACTCTGCACACTGCACTCACTACTCACTACTCTGCACTCACTACTATGCACTCACTACTCTGCACTCTGCACTCACTACTCACTACTCTGCACTCACCACTCTGCACACACCACTCTGCACTCACCACTCTGCACTCACTACTCTGCACTCACTACTCACTACTCTGCACTCACTACTCTGCACTCACTACTCACTAATCACTACTCTGCACTCACTACTCTGTACTCACTGCTCACTACTCTGCACTCACTACTCACTACTCTGCACTCACTACTCTGCACTCACCACTCTGCACTCACTACTCACTACTCTGCACTCACTACTCTGCACTCACTACTCACTACTCTGCACTCACTACTCACTACTATGCACTCACTACTCACTACTCTGCACTCACTACTGTTGGACAGGCCACATGAAGGGCCGCTCTCCCCCGGCTCAACCAGGCCCGAGCCCGGTCCCGCAAGTACCACACACCACCATTGCACGTCCTCCGTCCCCTCAGGGACCCCTGCCCCCGAGCACGTTAACCTCGTGGATCCGATCCACTGCCGGCCCACGCGCCCAGCCCGGGCCGCCATCTTGGACACTTCACCACGAGGCCGCCTGGCCCCCGATCGACCTCAACCCGGCGCCTAGCCCGGCCTCAGACATTCCGGCACCACCCTCCCCCCAGGAGGTGAGCGGGCTACTTGGCAAGTCAATGGGAGAAAGAGGTGCCGATGGCTCTCCCCCGCCAAGTGCCGCTCGCCCATCGCCTCCCCGGGCGCTGGCTCCACCCCCCTGCTGGGTGTCTGGACTCCCTCATCCCGGACCTCCCGACCTCCAAGTGCGAGGGTCCGGACATCAAAGCACACCAGCCCTATAACTGGGGCAGCTCCAGAGCAGGAAGGCAGTTGTATCTTGGAGTCGAGAGACGTAAAGAGGAACTCATCCTGGACGGACTACTGGCGCTGCCATAGCTCTGTCCTGTGCACCATCGTCCTGCCTGTTGGCGCTGCCACAGCCGTCGTAACCTTCATCCTTCATCGTCGTCGGGATCTGCTGGCGTGGCCGCGGACCGTTGTAACCGTCATCTTTCACCGGGACCTGCAGGCTCCGCCGCGGACCGTCGTCCTTCCTTCATCCATCTCGGGACCTGCTTGGCTCCTCCACGGCCCGATCATCAAGAACGCCGAGCTCGAGGATTGAGAGCTATTTTGTACTCATTGGTAACTAAGACTGTCCCGCTACCCCCTTCCTCAACCAAAGACTAGAACCGAGGGGACCCCTGAGTCCAGACCTCCTTGTATCATACCACGTAACCTAAGAATTGCATATAAAGTCTCGTTAACCTTCAATCTTGTATGGTGTCCGTCTGTGGGGGGGAAGTTACTTGTCTGTACAGTCGTTGGAGACGGCTCTCCCTGGAGACCTCTCCCCGTAATCTCGGCCGACCCTTCCGGTCCGTCTAACATTGGTGGCAGCGGTGGGATCCGAATCACCGCATAAACGTACAGAGAGTAGCTCACCCCACGACGAAGTCACAATGACCACGAAAGAGAGCGGATCAACCGAGAAATTCCAAATGGAGAAATTGGAGGAGTACAACCATCGTGAACTAAAACAATTCTGCATCGAACTGGGTATCGCTACCACCGGACTGAGTACCAAGGACGATTTTAAGCATGCCCTAGAATCTTGGGCAGAGACCGGGGCTGCCGGAACCCCTGATCAAAGCACCGCAGAAAAAACGACCACGGCCCCTGAAGGACAAAGAACGGGTCTCTCGCAAGACGAGATCCAGGAAAGAGAAAGAACCCGACTACACGAACTAGAAATGGCCCGACTCAAAATGGACGTTGAACTTAAATTGGCCGAACAAAAAATCAACTTAGAGCACCTGCGTCTCCGAGAAGAAAGAGAGGAGAAACAGAGACAAAGGGAGCTCGAGGAAAAGAAACTAGCGTACGAACACGAACGGAACCTAGCCGAGATCAACCTACGCAAGCAGAATAAAGAAGCAGGGGTGCCCGAACGACCCCCCCACCTCAGGGGCCACAGACAAAAAGGTACACATCCCCAAGGATGTTGTCCGAGAATATTTCAGAGAGGACGACATCCAGCAATGGTTTAAGGCCTATGAAATCGCTATGACTGCACACCGGATCGATAGAAGCGACTGGGGAGCCGGTCTCTGGGGAAGATTCCTCAATGAGGGCCGCGACACCCTGCTACAGCTCCCGGACCACCAGATGACCTCCTACGACCATATGAAAGCGGCACTCCTCACCCGCTATGGTCTCACACCCGAGATGTACCGTCAGAGGTTCCGAGACTGCACCCGCATCCCGGGTACAACTTGGGTGGACTATGTAACATACTTTAGCCGAGCCTTCGAGGGCTGGATCCGGGGAAGCAACGTCACGACCTACGAGCAACTATTTAATCTGATGGTATGGGAGCATCTGTCGAACAATTGCTTCATTGAACTCCGCCAGCACCTCCTCGACAGCAAGTTAACCGATCCCCGGCAGCTCGCAGCCGAAGCTGACCGGTGGGAGATCACCAGAGTGGGCCGGAATGGGTCCTACGAGCAGAACAGGAACCACAATGGTCACCACCGACCCAGAGGAGGAGGAGGGGGCCAAGGACGAGGAAGAGACAACACTCCGGCCGCCCCCGTTACCAGCACCACCCCCCCGGCCAACCGGGGCAGCACCCCGGCGCGACCGGGGTACAGAGCCAATGTCACGTGTCACCGATGCCAACGAGTCGGCCACTATGCAAACGACCCAAGCTGCCCGCAGTATCAGAGTCCAAAACCCCGCCATGTGGCCGCCGCGGCACTAGGGGAAGAACAGATCTCCGAGGAACAAGAAACAGACGAGCAAGAGTATCAAGAGTGGGAGCCAGCCGCCATGACTCTCGCGTGCTTAGGGGGAAGAGACATGGTCCCGCGGGTCCCCCTACCCGCTAACACCCAGAAGTACAGCCAATGGGTGAGCATCAATGGACAACGGGCCGAAGCCCTTCGGGACACCGGGGCCAGTGTGACAGCCGTCCGCTGTCACCTGGTGACCCCAGAACAATATCTACCGAACATTCTCTGCCCTGTGCGATCAGCCGACAACTCGGAAAGTCTGTGTCGGATGGCCTGCGTCCCCTTTGAATGGGGAGGGGTCTCCGGCATGTTGAAGGTGACGGTCCGAGACGACGCCCCCGTGGACTGCCTCCTCGGAAATGACCTGGAGAGCTCCCCGTGGGCAGCCGTGGAGCGAAAAGAACACTTGGGGATGTTGGGCGTCCCGGACTGGGCGTGCGTCACCACCCGGTCCATGGCCGCCCGTGCCAACCATCACCCGGAAGAACCAGAATGGCCGGCGCCACCGCCTCCGGTCGCCCCAGCCGAGACCCCCGACCATGACACCCCCCTCGAACCTGCTCAACCTTCCGACCTCGCTAACCTTGACCAGTGGGCCCAAGAGGGGGGACCCACACAAGAACAATTTCGCCAGGAACAGAAGACCTGTCCCTCCCTCGAGGGACTCCGCCAACAAGCGCTCGCCCAAAGCGCAGGGGATACCTCCGGAACTCATTGGGTCTACTGGGACAATGATCTGTTGTACAGCGAGCAACGAATCGCCGAGCTGGGGGCCAACCGAGTACTAGTAGTGCCCCTCCGCTTTAGAGACTTCCTGCTAAACCTGGCCCACGATGTCCCCCTGGCAGGGCACCTGGGACAAGATAAAACCTACAGTCGCCTAGTGACCCACTTCTTCTGGCCCAAAATGAGAAACGATGTGCACCAGCATTGCCGATCTTGCCCCACGTGCCAAGCCAGTGGGAAGAGCGGCCGCAAACTAAAGGCCCCCTTGCAACCTTTTCCAGTAGTCACGACCCCATTTGAGAGGGTCGGAATAGACATTGTGGGACCCCTGGACCCGCGTACAAAACAAGGCCATCGCTTCATTCTGGTGCTAGTGGACCATGCCACCCGCTACCCTGAGGCTGTTCCTCTCCGGACCGTGACAGCCCCAGTGGTCGGCCGGGCCCTGATGGGGATCTTCTCCCGTGTGGGGTTCCCCCGAGAAGTCGTCAGCGACAGAGGCACGAACTTTATCTCTAAATACATGAAATCCCTCTGGCAACAGTGTGGGGTCACCTACCGATTCACGACCCCCTATCACCCCCAAGGGAACGGACTTGTTGAGCGGTTCAACCGCACGCTAAAAGGGATGATCGGGGGATTGGAAGAGCCCCTCCGTCGCCAGTGGGATGTGCTGCTGCCGTGCCTCCTCTTCGCCTACCGAGAGGTCCCACAGAAATCCCTAGGCTTCAGCCCATTCGAACTGCTATATGGGCACCCAGTGCGGGGGCCGCTCAGCCTGATCAAAGAAGGCTGGGAGATGCCTCCGGCCAAGAGCCCTCCAGATGTCTTCCGGTACCTCCTCACCCTCCGCAACCAGTCCCGGCGGTTCAGAGACCTAGCAAAAGCCAACCTAGAGGCCAGTCAAGAGGACATGAAAAAATGGTATGACCAGAACGCCTCATCCATTGAATTCGAGCCGGGGCAACAGGTATGGGTAATGTCCCCCACGGAGCCCTGCGCTCTCCAAGACAAATGGACGGGACCCTTCAAGGTAATCGAGCGCAAGGGTCCTGCCACCTATCTGATCGATATGGAGTCCTCCCGGAACCCACTCCGAGTCCTCCACACCAACAGACTGAAACCCCACTTTGCACGAACAGAACTCAGCCTGCTGATGGCCACAGACAATGGGGTTGAAGACGACTCCGAGCCTCTCCCTGACCTCCTGCGGACCCAGGAGCAAGACGGCTCCGTGGATGGGGTCCGACTCTCGGAGACCCTCACCAGAGAACAACGCCAAGAGTGCCAAGCCCTCCTGTCACGGTTCGCCAGTCTGTTCTCCCTCACCCCAGGTGTCACTTCCTGGTGTGTGCACGATGTGGACACCGGAGACAGCCCTCCTATCCGCCACCGGGCCTACCGCGTACCTGATCGGGTACGGGCCTGCATCCAGGCGGAAGTGGCTAAGATGCTCACGCTCGGGGTCATCGAGCCCTCAGACAGTCCATGGGCCAGCCCGGTCGTACTGGTCCCCAAAGCAGCCGCCCCCGGAACCACACCAGAACTCCGGTTCTGCGTCGACTACCGGGGCCTGAATGAAGTCACCAGAACGGACGCACATCCCATCCCCCGGGCAGATGAACTGGTCGACCGAATGGGAGCTGCCCGCTACCTCAGCATCTTCGACCTGACAGCAGGTTATTGGCAGATCGGCCTCACACCCCGAGCACAAGAACGTTCGGCCTTCTCCACCCCCGATGGCCACTACCATTTTACGGTCATGCCCTTCGGCATGAAGAATGCCCCAGCGACTTTCCAACGGCTCGTCAATCAGGTCCTGGCGGGGCTCGAAGGGTTCAGCGCCGCCTACCTAGACGACATCGCTGTGTACAGCCACCATTGGACCGAGCACCTCCACCACCTCCGAGCAGTACTGCAAGCCCTTCAGCGAGCTGGCCTCACGATCAAGGCCAGCAAGTGTCAAATTGGACAAGGGTCTGTGACCTACCTCGGACACCAGGTGGGAAGCGGCCTAGTGGCCCCTCTACAGCTGAAAATTGCCGCCATCCAGGACTGGCAGCCCCCTATCACCCAAACCGAAGTACGAGCCTTCCTGGGCCTCACGGGCTATTACCGAAGGTTCGTGAAAGACTATGGTACCATAGTGGGGCCTCTCACCGAACTCACGTCAAAGAATCAGCCCAAGAAGGTGAACTGGACCCCAGAGTGTCAAGCGGCATTCGAACAGTTGAAGGCCGCCATGTGTTCCGCTCCTGTGCTCCAGGCCCCAGACTTCAGCCGGGAGTTCGTCGTCCAGACGGACGCCTCCGACCAGGGCATTGGGGCGGTCCTGTCTCAAGTGAACACCGAAGGCCTTGATCAACCGGTGGCCTTCATCAGCCGGAGACTCCTACCACGGGAGCAACGCTGGAGCACCATAGAGAGGGAAGCCTTCGCTGTGGTATGGGCCCTCAAGAAGCTCCGGCCCTACCTTTTTGGCACCCACTTTCGGGTGCAGACCGACCACCGACCCCTGCAGTGGCTGATGCATATGCGGGGGGAAAACCCAAAGTTGCTACGCTGGTCCATCTCCTTGCAAGGTATGGACTTCACAGTCGAACACCGGCCTGGGTCAGACCACGCCAACGCGGATGGCCTGTCCCGGTTTTTCCGCCTCGACGAGGAGAGTCCCCAAGAGGATGGGTAACTCTCCCCGCCTTCAGCTGGGGGGGACGCATGTTGGACAGGCCACATGAAGGGCCGCTCTCCCCCGGCTCAACCAGGCCCGAGCCCGGTCCCGCAAGTACCACACACCACCATTGCACGTCCTCCGTCCCCTCAGGGACCCCTGCCCCCGAGCACGTTAACCTCGTGGATCCGATCCACTGCCGGCCCACGCGCCCAGCCCGGGCCGCCATCTTGGACACTTCACCACGAGGCCGCCTGGCCCCCGATCGACCTCAACCCGGGGCCTAGCCCGGCCTCAGACATTCCGGCACCACCCTCCCCCCAGGAGGTGAGCGGGCTACTTGGCAAGTCAATGGGAGAAAGAGGTGCCGATGGCTCTCCCCCGCCAAGTGCCGCTCGCCCATCGCCTCCCCGGGCGCTGGCTCCACCCCCCTGCTGGGTGTCTGGACTCCCTCATCCCGGACCTCCCGACCTCCAAGTGCGAGGGTCCGGACATCAAAGCACACCAGCCCTATAACTGGGGCAGCTCCAGAGCAGGAAGGCAGTTGTATCTTGGAGTCGAGAGACGTAAAGAGGAACTCATCCTGGACGGACTACTGGCGCTGCCATAGCTCTGTCCTGTGCACCATCGTCCTGCCTGTTGGCGCTGCCACAGCCGTCGTAACCTTCATCCTTCATCGTCGTCGGGATCTGCTGGCGTGGCCGCGGACCGTTGTAACCGTCATCTTTCACCGGGACCTGCAGGCTCCGCCGCGGACCGTCGTCCTTCCTTCATCCATCTCGGGACCTGCTTGGCTCCTCCACGGCCCGATCATCAAGAACGCCGAGCTCGAGGATTGAGAGCTATTTTGTACTCATTGGTAACTAAGACTGTCCCGCTACCCCCTTCCTCAACCAAAGACTAGAACCGAGGGGACCCCTGAGTCCAGACCTCCTTGTATCATACCACGTAACCTAAGAATTGCATATAAAGTCTCGTTAACCTTCAATCTTGTATGGTGTCCGTCTGTGGGGGGGAAGTTACTTGTCTGTACAGTCGTTGGAGACGGCTCTCCCTGGAGACCTCTCCCCGTAATCTCGGCCGACCCTTCCGGTCCGTCTAACAACTACTCACTACTCTACACTCACCACTCTGCACTCACCACTCACTACTCTGCAGTTACTACTCTGCATTCACTACTCTGCACTCACTACTCACTACTCTGCACTCACTACTCACTACTCACTACTCTGTACTCACTACTCTGCACTCACTACTCACTACTCACTACTCTGCACTCTCTACTCACTACTCTGCACTCACTACTCTGCTCACACCACTCTGCACTCACCACTCACTACTCACTACTCTGCACTCACTACTCTGCATTCACTACTCTGCACTCACTACTCACTACTTTGCACTCACTTCTCACTACTCTGCACTCACTACTCACTACTCTGCACTCACTACTCACTACTCTGCACTCACTACTCTGCACTCACTACTCACTACTCTGCACTCACTACTCTGCACTCTGCATTCACTACTCTGCACTCACTACTATTCACTCTGCAATCACTACTCTGCACTCTGCACACTGCACTCACTACTCACTACTCTGCACTCACTACTATGCACTCACTACTCTGCACTCTGCACTCACTACTCACTACTCTGCACTCACCACTCTGCACTCACCACTCTGCACTCACCACTCTGCACTCACTACTCTGCACTCACTACTCACTACTCTGCACTCACTACTCTGCACTCACTACTCACTACTCACTACTCTGCACTCACTACTCTGTACTCACTGCTCACTACTCACTACTCACTACTCTGTACTCACTGCTCACTACTCTGCACTCACTACTCACTACTCTGCACGCACTACACTGCCCTTACTACTCAATATTCTGCACTCACTACTCAAAACTCTGCACTAACTACTCACTTCTCTGCACTCTCTACTCACAACTCTGAACTCACTACTCTGCACACACCACTGTGCACTCACCACTCACTACTCACTCCTCTGCACTCACTACTCTGCATTCACCACTCTGCACTGACTACTCACTACTCTGCACTCAGTACTCACTACTCTGCACTCACTACTCACTACTCCGCACTCACTACTCACTACTCTGCACTCACTACTCTGTACTCATTACTCACTACTCTGCACTCACTACTCACTACTCTGCACTCTCTACTCTGCACTCACTACTCCGCACACACTACTCACTACTCTGCACTCACTACTCACTACTCACTACTCTGCACTCACTACTCACTACTCCGCACTCACTACTCACTACTCTGCACTCACTACTCTGTACTCATTACTCACTACTCTGCACTCACTACTCACTACTCTGCACTCTCTACTCTGCACTCACTACTCAGCACTCACTACTCTGCACTCACTACTCACTACTCTGCACTCACTACTCTGCACTCACTGCTCTGCACTCACTGTACTCACTACTCACTACTCTGCACTCACTACTCTGCACTCACTACTCTTCAGTCACTACTATGCACTCACTGCTCACCACTCTGCACTCACCACTCTGTACTCACCACTCTGCACTCACCACTCTACACTCACTACTCTCCACTCACTACTCTGCACTCACTACTCTGCACTCACCACTCTGCACTCACTACTCACCACTCTGCACTCACTACTCACTACTCTGCACTCACTACTCTGCACTCACTACTCTGCACTCTGTACTCACTACTCCGCACTCACTATTCTGCACTCTGCACTCACTACTCTGCACTCACTACTCACTACTCTGCACTCACCACTCTGCACTCACCACTCTGCACTCACCACTCTGCACTCACTACTCTGCACTCACTACTCACTACTCGCTACTCTGCACTCACTACTCTGCACTCACTACTCACTACTCACTACTCTGAACTCACTACTCTGCACTCACCACTCTGCACTCACTACTCACCACTCTGCACTCACTACTCAATACTCTGCACTCACTACTCTGCACTCACTACTCTGCACTCACTACTCTGCACTCACTACTCACTACTCTGCACTCACTACTCACTACTATGCACTCACTACTAACTACTCTGCACTCACTACTCACTACTCTGCACTCACCACTCTGCACTCACCACTCACTACTCTGCAGTTACTACTCTGCATTCACTACTCTGCACTCACTACTCACTACTCTGCACTCACTACTCACTACTCACTACTCTGCACTCACTACTCTGCACTCACTACTCACTACTCACTACTCTGCACTCTCTACTCACTACTCTGCACTCACTACTCTGCTCACACCACTCTGCACTCATCACTCACTACTCACTACTCTGCACTCACTACTCTGCATTCACTACTCTGCACTCACTACTCACTACTTTGCACTCACTTCTCACTACTCTGCACTCACTACTTACTACTCTGCACCCACTACTCACTACTCTGCACTCACTACTCTGCACTCACTACTCTGCACTCACTACTCACTACACTTCACTCACTACTCACTACTCTGCACTCACTATTCACTACTCACTACTCACTACTCTGCACTCACTACTCACACTCTGCACTCACACTGTGCACTCACAACTCTGCACTCTGCACACTCACTCTGCACACTCACTCTGCGCACTCACTACTCTGCACTCACTACTCTGCACTCACTACTCTGCACCCACTACTCTGCACCCACTACTCTGCACCCACTACTCTGCACTTACTACTCTGCACTCACTACTCTGCACTACCTACTATGCACTCACTACTCTGCACTCACTACTCTGCACTCACTACTCTGAACTCTGCACTCACTACTCTGCACTCTGCACTCACTACTCTGCACTCACTACTCTGCACTCACTACTCTGCACTCTGCACTCACTACTCTGCACTCACTACTATGCACTCTGCAATCACTACTCTGCACTCTGCACACTGCACTCACTACTCACTACTCTGCACTCACAACTATGCACTCACTACTCACTACTCTGCACTCACTACTCTGCACTCACTACTCTGCACTCACTACTCTGCACTCTGCACTCACTACTCACTACTCTGCACTCACCACTCTGCACTCACCACTCTGCACTCACCACTCTGCACTAACTACTCTGCACTCACTACTCACTACTCTGCACTCACTACTCTGCACTCACTACTCACTACTCACTACTCTGCACTCACTACTCTGTACTCACTGCTCACTACTCACTACTCACTACTCTGTACTCACTGCTCACTACTCCGCACTCACTACTCACTACTCTGCACTCACTACTCTGCCCTTACTACTCACTATTCTGCACTCACTACTGAAAACTCTGCACTAACTACTCACTACTCTGCACTCACTACTCACTTCTCTGCATTCACCATGCTGCACACACCACTCTGCACTCACCACTCACTACTCACTACTCTGCACTCACTACTCTGCATTCACTACTCTGCACTGACTACTCACTACTCTGCACTCACTACTCACTACTCTGCACTCACTCCTCTGCACTCACTACTCACTACTCACTACTCTGCACTCTCTACTCACAACTCTGAACTCACTACTCTGCACACACCACTCTGCACTCACCACTCACTACTCACTACTCTGCACTCACTACTTTGCATTCACTACTCTGCACTCACTACTCACTAGTCTGCACTCACTACTCACTACTCTGCACTCACTACTCACTACTCTGCACTCACTACTCACCACTCTGCACTCACTACTCACTACTCCGCACTCACTACTCACTAATTTGCACTCACTACTCTGTACTCATTAATCACTACTCTGCACTCACTACTCACTACTCTGCACTCTCTACTCTGCACTCACTACTCTGCACTCACTACTCTGCACTCACTACTCACTACTCTGCACTCACTACTCTGCACTCACTTCTCTGCACTCACTGTACTCACTACTCACTACTCTGCACTCACTACTCTGCACTCACTACTCACTACTCTGCACTTACTACTCACTACTCCGCACTCACTACTCTGAACTCACTACTCTGCCCTCACTACTAACTACTCTGCACTCACTTCTCACTACTCTACAATCACGACTCTGCACTCACTACTCACTACTCAGCACTCACTACTCTGCACTCACTACTCTTCAGTCACTACTATGCACTCACTGCTCATCACTCTGCACTCACCACTCTGTACTCACCACTCTGCACTCACCACTCTACAATCACTACTCTCCACTCACTACTCTGCACTCACTACTCTGCACTCACCACTCTGCACTCACTACTCACCACTCTGCACTCACTACTCACTACTCTGCACTCACTACTCTGCACTCACTACTCTGCACTCTGCACTCACTACTCCGCACTCACTACTCTGCACTCTGCACTCACTACTCTGCACTCACTACTCACTACTCTGCACTCACCACTCTGCACACACCACTCTGCACTCACCACTCTGCACTCACTACTCTGCACTCACTACTCACTACTCGCTACTCTGCACTCACTACTCTGCACTCACTACTCACTACTCACTACTCTGAACTCACTACTCTGCACTCACCACTCTGCACTCACTACTCACTACTCACCACTCTGCACTCACTACTCACTACTCTGCACTCACTACTCACTACTCTGCACTCACTACTCACTACTATGCACTCACTACTCACTACTCTGCACTCACTACTCACTACTCTGCACTCACCACTCTGCACTCACCACTCACTACTCTGCAGTTACTACTCTGCATTCACTACTCTGCACTCACTACTCACTACTCACTACTCTGTACTCACTACTCTGCACTCACTACTCACTACTCACTACTCTGCACTCTCTACTCACTACTCTGCACTCACTACTCTGCTCACACCACTCTGCACTCACCACTCACTACTCACTACTCTGCACTCACTACTCTGCATTCACTACTCTGCACTCACTACTCACTACTTTGCACTCACTTCTCACTACTCTGCACTCACTACTCACTACTCTGCACTCACTACTCACTACTCTGCACTCACTACTCTGCACTCACTACTCACTACTCTGCACTCACTACTCACTACACTGCACTCACTACTCACTACTCTGCACTCACTATTCACTACTCACTACTCTGCACTCACTACTCTGCACTCTGCACTCACTACTCTGCACTCACTACTATTCACTCTGCAATCACTACTCTGCACTCTGCACACTGCACTCACTACTCACTACTCTGCACTCACTACTATGCACTCACTACTCTGCACTCTGCACTCACTACTCACTACTCTGCACTCACCACTCTGCACTCACCACTCTGCACTCACCACTCTGCACTCACTACTCTGCACTCACTACTCACTACTCTGCACTCACTACTCTGCACTCACTACTCACTACTCACTACTCTGCACTCACTACTCTGTACTCACTGCTCACTACTCACTACTCACTACTCTGTACTCACTGCTCACTACTCTGCACTCACTACTCACTACTCTGCACGCACTACACTGCCCTTACTACTCAATATTCTGCACTCACTACTCAAAACTCTGCACTAACTACTCACTTCTCTGCACTCTCTACTCACAACTCTGAACTCACTACTCTGCACACACCACTCTGCACTCACCACTCACTACTCACTCCTCTGCACTCACTACTCTGCATTCACCACTCTGCATTGACTACTCACTACTCTGCACTCACTACTCACTACTCTGCACTCACTACTCACTACTCCGCACTCACTACTCACTACTCTGCACTCACTACTCTGTACTCATTACTCACTACTCTGCACTCACTACTCACTACTCTGCACTCTCTACTCTGCACTCACTACTCTGCACACACTACTCACTACTCTGCACTCACTACTCACTACTCACTACTCTGCACTCACTACTCACTACTCCGCACTCACTACTCACTACTCTGCACTCACTACTCTGTACTCATTACTCACTACTCTGCACTCACTACTCACTACTCTGCACTCTCTACTCTGCACTCACTACTCAGCACTCACTACTCTGCACTCACTACTCACTACTCTGCACTCACTACTCTGCACTCACTGCTCTGCACTCACTGTACTCACTACTCACTACTCTGCACTCACTACTCTGCACTCACTACTCTTCAGTCACTACTATGCACTCACTGCTCACCACTCTGCACTCACCACTCTGTACTCACCACTCTGCACTCACCACTCTACACTCACTACTCTCCACTCACTACTCTGCACTCACTACTCTGCACTCACCACTCTGCACTCACTACTCACCACTCTGCACTCACTACTCACTACTCTGCACTCACTACTCTGCACTCACTACTCTGCACTCTGTACTCACTACTCCGCACTCACTATTCTGCACTCTGCACTCACTACTCTGCACTCACTACTCACTACTCTGCACTCACCACTCTGCACTCACCACTCTGCACTCACCACTCTGCACTCACTACTCTGCACTCACTACTCACTACTCGCTACTCTGCACTCACTACTCTGCACTCACTACTCACTACTCACTACTCTGAACTCACTACTCTGCACTCACCACTCTGCACTCACTACTCACCACTCTGCACTCACTACTCAATACTCTGCACTCACTACTCTGCACTCACTACTCTGCACTCACTACTCTGCACTCACTACTCACTACTCTGCACTCACTACTCACTACTATGCACTCACTACTAACTACTCTGCACTCACTACTCACTACTCTGCACTCACCACTCTGCACTCACCACTCACTACTCTGCAGTTACTACTCTGCATTCACTACTCTGCACTCACTACTCACTACTCTGCACTCACTACTCACTACTCACTACTCTGCACTCACTACTCTGCACTCACTACTCACTACTCACTACTCTGCACTCTCTACTCACTACTCTGCACTCACTACTCTGCTCACACCACTCTGCACTCATCACTCACTACTCACTACTCTGCACTCACTACTCTGCATTCACTACTCTGCACTCACTACTCACTACTTTGCACTCACTTCTCACTACTCTGCACTCACTACTTACTACTCTGCACCCACTACTCACTACTCTGCACTCACTACTCTGCACTCACTACTCACTACTCTGCACTCACTACTCACTACACTTCACTCACTACTCACTACTCTGCACTCACTATTCACTACTCACTACTCACTACTCTGCACTCACTACTCACACTCTGCACTCACACTGTGCACTCACAACTCTGCACTCTGCACACTCACTCTGCACACTCACTCTGCGCACTCACTACTCTGCACTCACTACTCTGCACTCACTACTCTGCACCCACTACTCTGCACCCACTACTCTGCACCCACTACTCTGCACTTACTACTCTGCACTCACTACTCTGCACTACCTACTATGCACTCACTACTCTGCACTCACTACTCTGCACTCACTACTCTGCACTCTGCACTCACTACTCTGCACTCACTACTCTGCACTCACTACTCTGCACTCTGCACTCACTACTCACTACTCTGCACTCACCACTCTGCACTCACCACTCTGCACTCACCACTCTGCACTAACTACTCTGCACTCACTACTCACTACTCTGCACTCACTACTCTGCACTCACTACTCACTACTCACTACTCTGCACTCACTACTCTGTACTCACTGCTCACTACTCACTACTCACTACTCTGTACTCACTGCTCACTACTCTGCACTCACTACTCACTACTCTGCACTCACTACTCTGCCCTTACTACTCACTATTCTGCACTCACTACTGAAAACTCTGCACTAACTACTCACTACTCTGCACTCACTACTCACTTCTCTGCATTCACCATGCTGCACACACCACTCTGCACTCACCACTCACTACTCACTACTCTGCACTCACTACTCTGCATTCACTACTCTGCACTGACTACTCACTACTCTGCACTCACTACTCACTACTCTGCACTCACTCCTCTGCACTCACTACTCACTACTCACTACTCTGCACTCTCTACTCACAACTCTGAACTCACTACTCTGCACACACCACTCTGCACTCACTACTCACTACTCTGCACTCACTACTTTGCATTCACTACTCTGCACTCACTACTCACTACTCTGCACTCACTACTCACTACTCACTACTCTGCACTCACTACTCACCACTCTGCACTCACTACTCACTACTCCGCACTCACTACTCACTAATTTGCACTCACTACTCTGTACTCATTAATCACTACTCTGCACTCACTACTCACTACTCTGCACTCTCTACTCTGCACTCACTACTCTGCACTCACTACTCTGCACTCACTACTCACTACTCTGCACTCACTACTCTGCACCCACTTCTCTGCACTCACTGTACTCACTACTCACTACTCTGCACTCACTACTCTGCACTCACTACTCACTACTCTGCACTTACTACTCACTACTCCGCACTCACTACTCTGAACTCACTACTCTGCCCTCACTACTAACTACTCTGCACTCACTTCTCACTACTCTACACTCACGACTCTGCACTCACTACTCACTACTCAGCACTCACTACTCTGCACTCACTACTCTTCAGTCACTACTATGCACTCACTGCTCATCACTCTGCACTCACCACTCTGTACTCACCACTCTGCACTCACCACTCTACAATCACTACTCTCCACTCACTACTCTGCACTCACTACTCTGCACTCACCACTCTGCACTCACTACTCACCACTCTGCACTCACTACTCACTACTCTGCACTCACTACTCTGCACTCACTACTCTGCACTCTGCACTCACTACTCCGCACTCACTACTCTGCACTCTGCACTCACTACTCTGCACTCACTACTCACTACTCTGCACTCACCACTCTGCACTCACCACTCTGCACTCACCACTCTGCACTCACTACTCTGCACTCACTACTCACGACTCGCTACTCTGCACTCACTACTCTGGACTCACTACTCACTACTCACTACTCTGAACTCACTACTCTGCACTCACCACTCTGCACTCACTACTCACTACTCACCACTCTGCACTCACTACTCACTACTCTGCACTCACTACTCTGCACTCACTACTCTGCACTCACTACTCACTACTCTGCACTCACTACTCACTACTATGCACTCACTACTCACTACTCTGCACTCACTACTCACTACTCTGCACTCACCACTCTGCACTCACCACTCACTACTCTGCAGTTACTACTCTGCATTCACTACTCTGCACTCACTACTCACTACTCTGCACTCACTACTCACTACTCACTACTCTGTACTCACTACTCTGCACTCACTACTCACTACTCACTACTCTGCACTCTCTACTCACTACTCTGCACTCACTACTCTGCTCACACCACTCTGCACTCACCACTCACTACTCACTACTCTGCACTCACTACTCTGCATTCACTACTCTGCACTCACTACTCACTACTTTGCACTCACTTCTCACTACTCTGCACTCACTACTCACTACTTTGCACTCACTACTCACTACTCTGCACTCACTACTCACTACACTGCACTCACTACTCACTACTCTGCACTCACTATTCACTACTCACTACTCTGCACTCACTACTCTGCACTCTGCACTCACTACTCTGCACTCACTACTATGCACTCTGCAATCACTACTCTGCACTCTGCACACTGCACTCACTACTCACTACTCTGCACTCACTACTATGCACTCACTACTCTGCACTCTGCACTCACTACTCACTACTCTGCACTCACCACTCTGCACACACCACTCTGCACTCACCACTCTGCACTCACTACTCTGCACTCACTACTCACTACTCTGCACTCACTACTCTGCACTCACTACTCACTAATCACTACTCTGCACTCACTACTCTGTACTCACTGCTCACTACTCTGCACTCACTACTCACTACTCTGCACTCACTACTCTGCACTCACCACTCTGCACTCACTACTCACTACTCTGCACTCACTACTCTGCACTCACTACTCACTACTCTGCACTCACTACTCACTACTATGCACTCACTACTCACTACTCTGCACTCACTACTCACTACTCTACACTCACCACTCTGCACTCACCACTCACTACTCTGCAGTTACTACTCTGCATTCACTACTCTGCACTCACTACTCACTACTCTGCACTCACTACTCACTACTCACTACTCTGTACTCACTACTCTGCACTCACTACTCACTACTCACTACTCTGCACTCTCTACTCACTACTCTGCACTCACTACTCTGCTCACACCACTCTGCACTCACCGCTCACTACTCACTACTCTGCACTCACTACTCTGCATTCACTACTCTGCACTCACTACTCACTACTTTGCACTCACTTCTCACTACTCTGCACTCACTACTCACTACTCTGCACTCACTACTCACTACTCTGCACTCACTACTCTGCACTCACTACTCACTACTCTGCACTCACTACTCACTACACTGCACTCACTACTCACTACTCTGCACTCACTATTCACTACTCACTACTCTGCACTCACTACTCTGCACTCTGCACTCACTACTCTGCACTCACTACTATTCACTCTGCAATCACTACTCTGCACTCTGCACACTGCACTCACTACTCACTACTCTGCACTCACTACTATGCACTCACTACTCTGCACTCTGCACTCACTACTCACTACTCTGCACTCACCACTCTGCACTCACCACTCTGCATTCACCACTCTGCACTCACTACTCTGCACTCACTACTCACTACTCTGCACTCACTACTCTGCACTCACTACTCACTACTCACTACTCTGCACTCACTACTCTGTACTCACTGCTCACTACTCACTACTCACTACTCTGTACTCACTGCTCACTACTCTGCACTCACTACTCTGCACGCACTACACTGCCCTTACTACTCAATATTCTGCACTCACTACTCAAAACTCTGCACTAACTACTCACTTCTCTGCACTCTCTACTCACAACTCTGAACTCACTACTCTGCACACACCACTCTGCACTCACCACTCACTACTCACTCCTCTGCACTCACTACTCTGCATTCACCACTCTGCACTGACTACTCACTACTCTGCACTCACTACTCACTACTCTGCACTCACTACTCACTACTCCGCACTCACTACTCACTACTCTGCACTCACTACTCTGTACTCATTACTCACTACTCTGCACTCACTACTCACTACTCTGCACTCTCTACTCTGCACACACTACTCACTACTCTGCACTCACTACTCACTACTCACTACTCTGCACTCACTACTCACTACTCCGCACTCACTACTCACTACTCTGCACTCACTACTCTGTACTCATTACTCACTACTCTGCACTCACTACTCACTACTCTGCACTCTCTACTCTGCACTCACTACTCAGCACTCACTACTCTGCACTCACTACTCACTACTCTGCACTCACTACTCTGCACTCACTGCTCTGCACTCACTGTACTCACTACTCACTACTCTGCACTCACTACTCTGCACTCACTACTCTTCAGTCACTACTATGCACTCACTGCTCACCACTCTGCACTCACCACTCTGTACTCACCACTCTGCACTCACCACTCTACACTCACTACTCTCCACTCACTACTCTGCACTCACTACTCTGCACTCACCACTCTGCACTCACTACTCACCACTCTGCACTCACTACTCACTACTCTGCACTCACTACTCTGCACTCACTACTCTGCACTCTGTACTCATGTTGGACTTGGCCCTTCTGGCAGGTTCACCCCTGAACTTTTTGCCTAGTGACTTCTGGTCTTTGCGCACTTTGACACTGTGGCGCAGTGTAAAGTGCGTCCTCTCCCTGAGTGCGTGTGTGAGATTGGCCTGCTCTCCCATAGGAATGCATGGGGAATGTCTGTGTCCCTGGTAGTTCCTGAGGCGTGAGGCGTGCATGGTCAAGTTTGGTATGTGCGAACTCGGGAGAGTGAATGCTTCGCAACGATGTATGTGACATGGTTGTGTCTTGTGCGGAAGTGCTACTTCTAGACATGACTGTGTATGTGCTGTGAAGGTGTTGGCGTGTGATTGGCTGGAGCTGGCTGGGATGCCAGGCTCCAGGAAGTCTGTGTGGGTCTGCCCTGGTGGTGAATGGAGAGATTAGCATGCTGATGTGAGGGAGGGGCTGCGCCTGTGTCCTGAATGAGGCTGGGTTTCCCCCACACAATGCTGGCTCCGCCCCCTGTGGTGCGACTGATGACCCTAGCCTGCCTGATGAATGAAAGGGGTGGTTGAGCCATCAACAGTGCTCTCAGACCAGCTGCGACTGGTTCTGCCCCCACCCTGCACCTACAGACAAAAGGGAAAAGGTGTATAAAAGAGGGGCTGTGACCCCATGAAGATGTTCTTGTTCTGACACTTGAATCCTGCCAGGGGCATGCTGCTGCTTGGGCCCAGGGGAAGGCTTGCCCCCCCTGGGCCCTGCCCAGCCCCTGGACTACTGCAGCCCTTGGACCCCTGAAGGACTTTTTGTTGCTCTCTGTGCCTTCCTAGCGCCTGGGAGCGCTGTATTTCTTTCCTAGCGCCTGGGGGCCCTGGATTCCTTCACAAAGTGCCTGGAAGCGCTTTTTCTTTACTCTAGCGCTTGGGAGCGCTCTATCTAGCCCTTAGCGCTGAAGGCGCTTTATTTTGCTTTGCAGGTGCCACCCTGCTTATGGCTGCCCACGGCTCATTTTGCCGATTTTCGGAGCGGGTGCCACCCCGCTTATTTGCCCTTTAATGGACCTCTAGCGAGTGCCCACCTCGCTGTACAATTTAATTAAAGCCGGTGCCCACCCAGCATTGCCCCGTGTTCACCGCCGCAGCCGCGGGCAAAACAGGAAGTCAGGCGGCGTCGCGCCTGACTGTAGGCGGGACTTCCGGTTTGCTAAAGGAAGTCCCGCCCGCTGCCGTCCTCTGATTGGCCGTGGCGCCCGGCCGGAGAAGAGGAGCCCGGAGCCTTGAGGGCTCCACCTGCCAAGTCCCGGTCCCGAGATGGGGGACCGGGTGAAGATGCCGGATGTTGCGTGACGGGGCTCCCAGAAGTGAGGGGAGCCCCGGAGGCGGAGTCCTGCGCTGTCCCCGGAGAGGGGACACAGAGAGAAGGGACGCCCGGAGCCGGTAAGGAGGGGGGCCTCGGGACTGTCCCTGGTTGTTCTTCGAGCGGCCCCACATGATAGCGGGCCGCTCCAACGATGTGGCCATACCTGTTCCCAGTGGCCCGTCACCCCGGCACTATTTATTTAGAGCCCACGAGGCTCATTGGGCATGTGTACTTCGAGCCTGAGAGGCTCCACCCGTATCTTAACTCCTCGAGCCCTGAGAGGCTCCCCTGGGCCCCACATTGCTTCAAAGCCCATGAGAGGCTCGTTGCCCAGTTTGGCCATGTCGAGTCCCCAGAGGGGGGACTCCGCTTGCCCCCGCCTTGTCCTCGAGCCCTGAGAGGCTCCAACGTTGGCTGCAGTTCATGGAGAGCCCGAGAGGCTCAGGGGGCATTTCCTGTCTTACGAGCCCAGAGAGGCTCAAGTGCCAGACCTTTGTTTTGAGAGCCCTGAGAGGCTCTCCCTTTGCATATTTATTCCTCAGAGCCTGCGAGGCTCCCACGATGCCCAGTTGCCCAGCACTTTGTGGGCAGCTGCCACGTTTAGGTTTTGGCGCAGTGGCGCACCCTGGACTTTGATGTAAGTTCTGGCTAATGTGATTCTGGCGCATTTATGATTGATGTGCTAATGTGATTTATGCGAAGTGTTCTTTGCTGCACCTCTGAATGTGTTGTAGATGCATCATGTGCCTTGTTCCTTGCACCGCTGAATGTGTTGTTGATACATCATGTGCCTTGTTTCTCTTGCACCTCTGAATGTGTTTTTATGCGTCATGTGCTTTGTCCTTTTACACCGCTGAATGTATTGTGATGCATCATGTGTTTCCTTTCTTACACCCCTACAGGTATTGTAATACTTAGGTGGTTGTTTTCTCCCTAGTGCAGGTGGTACTAGCGAGGCCCAGGTCCCTAGTGTAATCTCCTAAGATAGTGAGGGTTGCATAGGTGGTGCTCACCTGGTACCAGTAGTGACTGGTTGTATGTTATCTTTGTGCTACAGTTTTACATCCTAAGTGCTATTTTTAAAAGTGTTACTTCTAAAAGTGCTGATTCCTGACAGTGGTCCAGGTGGCCCTGTCTTGTAAATATCCCCCTGTAAATTCTGCCCGTGCCTCTGGCACTTTGTAAAGTGTGTGTTTTATCTAATGTGTTTTGGTGTAATACAAAGGCTATTTTTATATAACCTTGTGTGGAGTTTCCTTTGTGGTGGGCCTTGGGTGTTGTTGCTGGGGTGCGTGCGCAAATACTTAACTCATACCGCCTCCAAGTTTAGCCTTGCTGCTCGCGCCACGTTACCTAGAGGGCGAGTAGGGGTTATCTTGGCGTGTAACTCCCTTGCCCTGACCTTAGGAATGGTGATCCCTGACTGACCTCGACGCGAGTCTTGGCCAGCCAGGGTCCCGTTTCTAACATTGGCGGCAAGCGGTGAGGATAAGAATTTGTGTTTGCGTTGTACCACAGTAGCAACTGGCCACTACAAAGCTCTGCATTTTAGATGACCACATTTTTGGGGATTATTGTATGGTGCTTTTGCTAAAAATGTCATTTCTGTGGAAATGTGTTTCTTGTGCACTTTGAGTTAGGTGTCCCTAGCTCGGGAGGGTAGATCATCCCCCTAAGTGCAGTGTGTTTTCTGGATTCACCATGAGGGCGGGATCTAGTGGTGGCAGCATAAGTGTGTTCAGTGCATGTGTCCCCCGTCCCTGCCCTGGAGTTATGGTACCTGTGTCACGTGTGGTCAGGTTGAGAAATCAGGGGTGGTAGAAACTGCCTTACCAGTCTGGGGAGGGGTGTGTGTGGATGAATGGTGTGTGGCACTGGACGTGTGTGTGAGTTCTCTGGAGGGGAGCTTGCTGAATGCTTGTGTACTCTTGTTTTGCTCAGATACTTAAGTTCCGTGTGTTAAACTTTTCCCAAGAACGTCTGCAGACAGTGGAGCTGGCTTTTGATTTCTGTGGTCTATTTAGAGACAGATGTTTGGAGTTGGTAATGTTCTGGGAGGAGAGAGGCATAGGGGATGGAGTGATTCCAAAAGGAGTGGCTGAGGTGTCTTCCAGCCCAGTGTGGTGGAAGAGGTTAAGTGTAGCCCAGCTAGGTCTCGGTGTAGGGGCTCACGTCCTGTCTCAAGAGGAGAAGGAGTGGGTGGGACTGCATGTCTCCAGGTGCCCGAAACCCAGTGTCAGGGCCTAGAATGTTTCTGAAGGGAACGTCAGGTCGGGGGCCTAGGCTGTACCAATAGGTCATTTGAGGAAGATCTCCCAGAGTGTTTGAAGAATGTAGAACATCAGTGAACAGGATTTCATGGGTGGGCCTGAAGCTCATGGGAGTTTCCCCTGCCCCTGTGCTATTGTGTTAATTGTTGGGGAGTGACCCTAAGGAAAGGTTCTGGTCTTCCAGCCCAGTGTGGTGGAAGTGGCTCGGAGGAGCACAAGCCTGGTCTTCGTAGTCTGGGTGTTTTTTTTCTTAGGAACACCAGGTGAGGGAGCCTAGCATGTCCGTATGGAGCGTCCTTGTAGGGAGATTTCCCAGCGTGGAGAGAACGTGGAGCGCCTGTAAGCAGGGCTCTAGTAGTTCTGTTATCTGGCAGTACCGCTCCAGTTGGGAGGGTGCAGAAGTCCAGATGGAGGGGTGCGAGGGGGATAGATTCCCCAGTGGAGTAACCAGTGGGTCAGGGGCCAACCAGAAGGGTTGTGTCGCCAGGGAGTGACCAGGGTGATGCCACTTCTGTCCTGAGTGTCAGGAAGACTTGTACACGACACATTAGTTATGTGTCACCCTCAAGGAAGTCCTGGTGCGCCAGGCATCTGACCAAAGGGGTACGTCCCTCGGTTGGGGAGCCAGTAGCCGGTGTGTCCGGATCTGGACGTAAGGGCAACTGTATGTAGTGTCCTGAAGGAACTCCTGCCTGAAGAGAAGGAACCGGGTAAGCTGTATGGGGGATTGACCTGCAGTGGTTGCCTTGCTGCTGAAGGAGGAGTGAATTCGAATCCCAGGTGGTAGACCAGTTAAGGGAGCTGTGACTCTGTCATGACCAGCCTGGTGTCCTGTAGGCACCGCACTGAGCCGCGTCTGCCTTCGGCCGCGCAGCCTATGCCGCTTGCCGTCCCCGTCTCGACGCGGTCCGCGAGCCGCTGCCTGCGCCGCATCTGGCAACCCGCAAAGTGCAACGCCTCACTACACCGATCTTGTGCTGGTCCGACCGTGGTCACTGCTGCTGAGGGAGTAAAGGTCCCGAACTGGTGGGAGAGTTGTGTTCTGGAGGGTGCTTCAGAAGTAGAGGTAGGGTGGGGCATTCTTGCCCGTGACCTCTGGTCAGCCTGAGGGTGCGGACCCTAGGTTGAAGAATCAGTGGTAGTTTGGAACTACACTGAGAAAGGGAGTGGAGAATGGCTATTGTAGGCCAGGGGTTACTACCCCCCACTCTATGTATTGGCAGGGACCAGTGGTATCTGGATGGCCTAGGGCCTGGTCCTAGCCGTGGACAACTAAGGAGTACCAGTGGGGTAGCCTAGTTGGGCCTGTTTTTTTTTAAAGTATGTGCTTGTCTTATGGATCAACGTGGCGTAGAACCGGAGGGTGTCCCTGCAGTGCGGGCCCGCGTCCGTGTTCTATCGCCCCAAGCAGGGAAGTCCATCACGGTGGTGATTGTTCTCCCCTGCGTTTTGGCTGGAAGGGGGTTGTGTTGGACTTGGCCCTTCTGGCAGGTTCACCCCTGAACTTTTTGCCTAGTGACTTCTGGTCTTTGCGCACTTTGACACTGTGGCGCAGTGTAAAGTGCGTCCTCTCCCTGAGTGCGTGTGTGAGATTGGCCTGCTCTCCCATAGGAATGCATGGTGTTAGACGGACCGGGAGGGTCGGCCGAGATTACGGGGAGAGGTCTCCAGGGAGAGCCGTCTCCAACGACTGTACAGATAAGTAACTTCCCCCCCCACAGACGGACACCACACAAGATTGAAGGTTAACGAGACTTTATATGCACTTCTTAGGTTACGTTGATATAATACAAGGAGGTCTGGACTCAGGGGTCCCCTCGGTTCTGATCTCTGGTTGAGGAAAAGGGTAGCGGGACAGTCTTAGTTACCAATGAGTTCAATAGCTCTCAATCCTCGAGCTCGGCGTGGTTGCTGATCGGGCCGTGGAGGAGCCAAGCAGGTCCCGAGATGGGGGAAGGGTGGTCGACGGGCCGTGGAGAAGCCAAGCAGGTCCCGAGATGGATGAAGGATGGTCGACGGGCCGTGGAGAAGCCAAGCAGGTCCCGATGCAGATGACAGTTACAACGGTCCGCGGCCTTGCCAGCAGATCCGGACGACGGTGAAGGATGAAGGTTACGACGGCTGTGGCAGCGCCACCAGGCAGGATGATGGTGCACAGGACAGAGCTACGGCAGCGCCAGTAGTCCGTCCAGGATGAGTTCTTCTTTCGTCTCTCGACTCCAAGATACAACTGCCTTCCTGTTCTGGAGCTGCCCCAGTTATAGGGCTGGCGTGCTTTGATGTCCGGACCCTCGCACTTGGAGGTCGGGAGGTCCGGGATGAGGGAGTCCAGACACCCAGCAGGGGGGTGGAGCCAGCGCCCGGGGAGGCGATGGGCGAGCGGCACTGGCCGGGGGAGAACCATCGACACCTCTTTCTCCCATTGACTGGCCAAGTAGCTCGCTCACCTCCTGGGTGGAGGGTGGTGCCGGAATGTCTGAGGCCGGGCTAGGCCCAGGGTTGAGGTCGATCGGGGGCCAGGCGGCCTCGTGGCGAAGTGTCCAAGATGGCGGCCCGGGCTGGGCGCGTGGGTCGGCCGTGGATCGGACCCACGAGGTTATCATGCTCGGGGGCAGGTGTCCCTGAGGGGACGTAGGACGTGCAATGGTGGGGTGTGGTGCTTGTATGACTGGCTCGGGCTTGGTCGAGCCGGGGGAGAGCGGCCCGTCACGTGGCCTGTCCAACATGCGTCCCCCCCAGCTGAAGGCGGGGAGAGTTACCCATCCTCTTGGGGACTCTCTTCGTCGAGGCGGAAAAACCGGGACAGGCCATCCGCGTTGGCGTGGTCAGACCCAGGCCGGTGTTCAACGGTAAAGTCCATACCTTGCAAGGAGATGGACCAGCGTAGCAGTTTTGGGTTTTCCCCCCGCATATGCATCAACCACTGCAGGGGTCGGTGGTCAGTCTGCACCCGGAAGTGGGTGCCAAAAAGGTAGGGTCGGAGCTTCTTGAGGGCCCATACCACAGCGAAGGCTTCCCTCTCTATGGTGCTCCAGCGTTGCTCCCGTGGTAGGAGTCTCCGGCTGATGAAGGCCACCGGTTGATCAAGGCCTTCGGTGTTCACCTGGGACAGGACCGCCCCAATGCCCTGGTCGGAGGCGTCCGTCTGGACGACGAACTCCCGGCTGTAGTCTGGGGCCTGGAGTACAGGAGCGGAACACATGGCGGCCTTTAGCTGTTCGAAGGCCGCTTGACACTCTGGGGTCCAGTTCACCTTCTTGGGCTGATTTTTCGACGTGAGTTCGGTGAGAGGCCCCACGATGGTACCATAGTCTTTCACGAACCTTCGGTAGTAGCCCGTGAGGCCCAGGAAGGCTCGCACCTCAGTTTGAGTGTTAGGGGGTTGCCAGTTCTGGATGGCGGCAATTTTCAGTTGAAGAGGGGCCACTAGACCGCTTCCCACTTGGTGTCCGAGGTAGGTCACTGACCCTTGTCCAATTTGACATTTGCTGGCCTTGATCGTGAGGCCAGCTCGCTGAAGGGCTTGCAACACTGCCTGGAGGTGGTGGAGGTGCTCGGTCCAGTGGTGGCTGTACACAGCGATGTCGTCCAGGTAGGCGGCGCTGAACTCTTCGAGCCCCGCCAGGACCTGATTGACGAGCCGTTGGAAAGTCGCTGGGGCATTTTTCATGCCGAAGGGCATGACCGTGAAGTGATAGTGGCCATCGGGGGTGGAGAAGGCAGAACGTTCTTGTGCTCGGGGTGTGAGGCCGATCTGCCAATAGCCTGCCGTTAGATCGAAGATGCTGAGGTAACGGGCAGCGCCCATTCGGTCGACCAGTTCATCTGCCCGGGGGATGGGGTGTGCGTCCGTTCTGGTGACTTCATTCAGGCCCCGGTAGTCGACACAGAACCGGAGTTCGGGTGTGGTTCCGGGGGCGGCTGCTTTGGGGACCAGTACGACCGGGCTGGCCCATGGACTGTCGGAGGGCTCGATGACCCCGAGCGTGAGCATCTTAGTTACTTCCGCCTGGATGCAGGCCCGTACCCGATCAGGTACGCGGTAGGCCCGGTGGCGGATAGGAGGGCTGTCTCCGGTGTCCACATCGTGCACACACCAGGAAGTGACACCTGGGGTGAGGGAGAACAGGCTGGCAAATCGTGATAGGAGGGCTTGGCACTCTTGGCGTTGTTCCTGGGTGAGGGTCTCCGAGAGTCGGACCCCATCCACGGAGCCGTCTTGCTCCTGGGTCCGCAAGAGGTCAGGGAGAGGCTCGGAGTCGTCCTCAACCCCGTTGTCTGTGGCCATCAAGAGGCTGAGTTCTGTTCGTGCAAAGTGGGGTTTCAGTCTGTTGGTGTGGAGGACTCGGAGCGGATTCCGGGCGGACTCCATATCGATCAGATAGGTGGCGGGTCCCTTGCGCTCGATTACCTTGAAGGGTCCCGTCCATTTGTCTTGGAGAGCGCACGGTTCTGTGGGGGACATTACCCAGACCTGTTGCCCCGGCTCGAATTCAATAGATGAGGCGTTCTGGTCATACCATCTCTTCATGTCCTCTTGACTGGCCTCTAGGTTGGCTTTCGCTAGGTCTCTGAACCGCTGGGACTGGTTGCGGAGGGTGAGGAGGTACCGGAAGACATCTGGAGGACTCTTGGCCGGAGGCAACTCCCAGCCTTCTTTGATCAGGCTGAGTGGCCCCCGTACTGGGTGCCCATAGAGCAGCTCGAATGGGCTGAAGCCTAGGGACTTCTGTGGGACCTCCCGGTAGGCGAAGAGGAGGCACGGCAGCAGCACGTCCCACTGGCGACGGAGGGGTTCTTCCAATCCCCCGATCATCCCTTTTAGTGTGCGATTGAACCGTTCAACAAGTCCGTTTCCTTGGGGGTGATAGGGGGTCGTGAAGCGGTAGGTGACCCCACACTGTTGCCAGAGGGACTTCATGTATTTGGAAATAAAGTTCGTGCCTCTGTCACTGACGACTTCTCGGGGGAACCCCACACGGGAGAAGATCCCCATCAGGGCCCTGCCGACCACTGGGGCTGTGACGGTCCGGAGAGGAATAGCCTCAGGGCAGCGGGTGGCGTGGTCCACTAGTACTAGGATGAAGCGATGGCCTTGTCTTGTACGTGGGTCTAGGGGTCCCACAATGTCTATTCCGACCCTCTCAAATGGGGTTGTGACTACGGGAAAGGGTTGCAGGGGGGCCTTTAATTTGCGGCCGCTCTTCCCACTGGCTTGGCACGTGGGACAAGATCGGCAATGCTGGTGCACATCGTTTCTCATTTTTGGCCAGAAGAAGTGGGTCACTAGGCGGCTGTAGGTTTTATCTTGTCCCAGGTGCCCTGCCAGGGGGACATCGTGGGCCAGATTTAGCAGGAAGTCTCTAAAGCGGAGTGGCACCACTAGTACTCGGTTGGCCCCCAGCTCGGCGATTCGTTGCTCGCTGTACAGTAGGTCATTGTCCCAGTAGACCCAATGAGCTCCGGAGGTATCCCCTGCGCTTTGGGCGAGCGCTTGTTGTCGGAGTCCCTCAAGGGAGGGACAGGTCTTCTGCTCCTGACGAAATTGTTCTTGTGTGGGCCCCCCTTCTTGAGCCCACTGGTCGAGATTAGCAAGGTCGGAAGGTTGAGCAGGTTCGAGGGGGATGCACTGGTCGGGGGTCTCGGCGGGGGCGACCGGAGGCGGAGGCGCCGGCCATTCTGGTTCTTCCGGGTGATGGTTGGCACGGGCGGCCATAGACCGGGTGGTGACGCACGCCCAGTCTGGGACGCCCAACATCCCCAAGTGTTCTTTTCGCTCCACGGCTGCCCACGGGGAGCTTTCCAGGTCATTTCCGAGGAGGCAGTCCACGGGGGCGTCGTCTCGGACCGTTACTTTCAACATGCCGGAGACCCCTCCCCATTCAAAGGGGACGCAGGCCATCCGACACAGACTCTCCGAGTTGTCGGCTGATCGTACAGGGCAGAGAATGTTCGGTAGATATTGCTCTGGGGTCACCAGATGACAGCGGACGGCTGTCACACTGGCCCCGGTGTCTCGAAGGGCTTCGGCCCGTTGTCCATTGATGCTCACCCATTGGCCGTACTTCTGGGTGTTAGCGGGTAGGGGGACCCGCGGGACCATGTCTCTTCCCCCTAAGCACGCGAGAGTCATGGCGGCTGGCTCCCACCCTTGATACTCTTGCTCGTCTGTTTCTTGTTCCTCGGAGATCTGTTCTTCCCCTAGTGCCGCGGCGGTCACCTGGCGGGGTCTTGGGCTCTGATACTGCGGGCAGCTTGGGTCATTTGCATAGTGGCCGACTCGTTGGCATCGGTGACATGTAACATTGGCTCTGTATCCCGGTCGCGCCGGGGTGCTGCCCCGGTTGGCCGGGGGGGTGGTGCTGGTAGTGGGGGCGGCCGGAGTGTTGTCTCTTCCTCGTCCTTGGCCCCCTCCTCCTCCTCTGGATCGGTGGTGACCATTGTTGTTCCTGTTCTGCTCGTAGGACCCATTCCGGCCCACTCGGGTGATCTCCCACCGGTCAGCTTCGGCTGCGAGCTGCCGGGGATCGGTTAACTTGCTGTCGAGGAGGTGTTGGCGTAGTTCAATGAAGCAGTTGTTGGACAGATGCTCCCATACCATCAGATTGAACAACTGCTCGTAGGTCGTGACGTTGTTCCCTCTGATCCAGCCTTCGAAGGCTCGGCTAAAGTACGTTACATAGTCCACCCAAGTTGTACCTGGAATGCGTGTGCAGTCTCGGAACCTCTGACGGTACATCTCGGGCGTGAGGCCATAGCGAGTGAGGAGGGCCGCTTTCATATGGTCGTAGGAGGTCATCTGGTGGTCTGGGAGCTGTAACAGAGTATCGCGGCCCTCATTGAGGAATTTGCCCCATAGGCCGGCTCCCCAGTCGGCTCTATCGATCCGGTGCGCAGTCATCGCGATTTCATATGCTTTAAACCATTGCTGGATGTCGTCTTCTCGAAAATATTCTCGGACCACATCCTTGGGGATGTGCACTTTTTTGTCCGTGGTCCCGGGGGTGGACGGTCTGTCGGGCACCCCTAATTCTTTATTCTGTTTGCGCAGGTTGATCTCGGCTAGGTTCCGCTCGTGCTCGTACGTTAGTCTTTTTTCCTCGAGCTCCCTTTGCCTCTGTTTCTCCTCTCTTTCTTCTCGGAGGCGAAGGTGCTCTAAGTTTATTTTTTGCTCGGCCAATTTGAGTTCTATGTCCATCTTGAGTCGGGCCATTTCAAGTTCGTGTAGTCGGGCTTTTTCTCTTTCTTGGATCTCGTCTTGCGAGAGACCCGTTCTTTGCTCTTCAGGGGCCGTGTTGGTCTTTTTCGCGGTGCTTTGCTCCGGGGCTTCGACATCCCCGGTCTCTGCCCAAGATTCTAGGGCATGCTTAAAATCGTCCTTGGTACTTAGTCCGGTGGTAGCGATACCTAGTTCGATGCAGAACTGCTTTAGTTCACGATGGCTGTATTCCTCTAGCTTTTCCATTTGGAACTTCTCAGTTGATCCGCTCTCTTTAGTCGACATTGTTGTTCGTTGTGGGGTGAGCTACTCTCTGTACGTTATGCGGTGATTCGGATCGCGCCGCTGGCCACCAATGTTAGACGGACCGGGAGGGTCGGCCGAGATTACGGGGAGAGGTCTCCAGGGAGAGCCGTCTCCAACGACTGTACAGATAAGTAACTTCCCCCCCCACAGACGGACACCACACAAGATTGAAGGTTAACGAGACTTTATATGCACTTCTTAGGTTACGTTGATATAATACAAGGAGGTCTGGACTCAGGGGTCCCCTCGGTTCTGATCTCTGGTTGAGGAAAAGGGTAGCGGGACAGTCTTAGTTACCAATGAGTTCAATAGCTCTCAATCCTCGAGCTCGGCGTGGTTGCTGATCGGGCCGTGGAGGAGCCAAGCAGGTCCCGAGATGGGGGAAGGGTGGTCGACGGGCCGTGGAGAAGCCAAGCAGGTCCCGAGATGGATGAAGGATGGTCGACGGGCCGTGGAGAAGCCAAGCAGGTCCCGATGCAGATGACAGTTACAACGGTCCGCGGCCTTGCCAGCAGATCCGGACGACGGTGAAGGATGAAGGTTACGACGGCTGTGGCAGCGCCACCAGGCAGGATGATGGTGCACAGGACAGAGCTACGGCAGCGCCAGTAGTCCGTCCAGGATGAGTTCTTCTTTCGTCTCTCGACTCCAAGATACAACTGCCTTCCTGTTCTGGAGCTGCCCCAGTTATAGGGCTGGCGTGCTTTGATGTCCGGACCCTCGCACTTGGAGGTCGGGAGGTCCGGGATGAGGGAGTCCAGACACCCAGCAGGGGGGTGGAGCCAGCGCCCGGGGAGGCGATGGGCGAGCGGCACTGGCCGGGGGAGAACCATCGACACCTCTTTCTCCCATTGACTGGCCAAGTAGCTCGCTCACCTCCTGGGTGGAGGGTGGTGCCGGAATGTCTGAGGCCGGGCTAGGCCCAGGGTTGAGGTCGATCGGGGGCCAGGCGGCCTCGTGGCGAAGTGTCCAAGATGGCGGCCCGGGCTGGGCGCGTGGGTCGGCCGTGGATCGGACCCACGAGGTTATCATGCTCGGGGGCAGGTGTCCCTGAGGGGACGTAGGACGTGCAATGGTGGGGTGTGGTGCTTGTATGACTGGCTCGGGCTTGGTCGAGCCGGGGGAGAGCGGCCCGTCACGTGGCCTGTCCAACACATGGGGAATGTCTGTGTCCCTGGTAGTTCCTGAGGCGTGAGGCGTGCATGGTCAAGTTTGGTATGTGCGAACTCGGGAGAGTGAATGCTTCGCAACGATGTATGTGACATGGTTGTGTCTTGTGCGGAAGTGCTACTTCTAGACATGACTGTGTATGTGCTGTGAAGGTGTTGGCGTGTGATTGGCTGGAGCTGGCTGGGATGCCAGGCTCCAGGAAGTCTGTGTGGGTCTGCCCTGGTGGTGAATGGAGAGATTAGCATGCTGATGTGAGGGAGGGGCTGCGCCTGTGTCCTGAATGAGGCTGGGTTTCCCCCACACAATGCTGGCTCCGCCCCCTGTGGTGCGACTGATGACCCTAGCCTGCCTGATGAATGAAAGGGGTGGTTGAGCCATCAACAGTGCTCTCAGACCAGCTGCGACTGGTTCTGCCCCCACCCTGCACCTACAGACAAAAGGGAAAAGGTGTATAAAAGAGGGGCTGTGACCCCATGAAGATGTTCTTGTTCTGACACTTGAATCCTGCCAGGGGCATGCTGCTGCTTGGGCCCAGGGGAAGGCTTGCCCCCCCTGGGCCCTGCCCAGCCCCTGGACTACTGCAGCCCTTGGACCCCTGAAGGACTTTTTGTTGCTCTCTGTGCCTTCCTAGCGCCTGGGAGCGCTGTATTTCTTTCCTAGCGCCTGGGGGCCCTGGATTCCTTCACAAAGTGCCTGGAAGCGCTTTTTCTTTACTCTAGCGCTTGGGAGCGCTCTATCTAGCCCTTAGCGCTGAAGGCGCTTTATTTTGCTTTGCAGGTGCCACCCTGCTTATGGCTGCCCACGGCTCATTTTGCCGATTTTCGGAGCGGGTGCCACCCCGCTTATTTGCCCTTTAATGGACCTCTAGCGAGTGCCCACCTCGCTGTACAATTTAATTAAAGCCGGTGCCCACCCAGCATTGCCCCGTGTTCACCGCCGCAGCCGCGGGCAAAACAGGAAGTCAGGCGGCGTCGCGCCTGACTGTAGGCGGGACTTCCGGTTTGCTAAAGGAAGTCCCGCCCGCTGCCGTCCTCTGATTGGCCGTGGCGCCCGGCCGGAGAAGAGGAGCCCGGAGCCTTGAGGGCTCCACCTGCCAAGTCCCGGTCCCGAGATGGGGGACCGGGTGAAGATGCCGGATGTTGCGTGACGGGGCTCCCAGAAGTGAGGGGAGCCCCGGAGGCGGAGTCCTGCGCTGTCCCCGGAGAGGGGACACAGAGAGAAGGGACGCCCGGAGCCGGTAAGGAGGGGGGCCTCGGGACTGTCCCTGGTTGTTCTTCGAGCGGCCCCACATGATAGCGGGCCGCTCCAACGATGTGGCCATACCTGTTCCCAGTGGCCCGTCACCCCGGCACTATTTATTTAGAGCCCACGAGGCTCATTGGGCATGTGTACTTCGAGCCTGAGAGGCTCCACCCGTATCTTAACTCCTCGAGCCCTGAGAGGCTCCCCTGGGCCCCACATTGCTTCAAAGCCCATGAGAGGCTCGTTGCCCAGTTTGGCCATGTCGAGTCCCCAGAGGGGGGACTCCGCTTGCCCCCGCCTTGTCCTCGAGCCCTGAGAGGCTCCAACGTTGGCTGCAGTTCATGGAGAGCCCGAGAGGCTCAGGGGGCATTTCCTGTCTTACGAGCCCAGAGAGGCTCAAGTGCCAGACCTTTGTTTTGAGAGCCCTGAGAGGCTCTCCCTTTGCATATTTATTCCTCAGAGCCTGCGAGGCTCCCACGATGCCCAGTTGCCCAGCACTTTGTGGGCAGCTGCCACGTTTAGGTTTTGGCGCAGTGGCGCACCCTGGACTTTGATGTAAGTTCTGGCTAATGTGATTCTGGCGCATTTATGATTGATGTGCTAATGTGATTTATGCGAAGTGTTCTTTGCTGCACCTCTGAATGTGTTGTAGATGCATCATGTGCCTTGTTCCTTGCACCGCTGAATGTGTTGTTGATACATCATGTGCCTTGTTTCTCTTGCACCTCTGAATGTGTTTTTATGCGTCATGTGCTTTGTCCTTTTACACCGCTGAATGTATTGTGATGCATCATGTGTTTCCTTTCTTACACCCCTACAGGTATTGTAATACTTAGGTGGTTGTTTTCTCCCTAGTGCAGGTGGTACTAGCGAGGCCCAGGTCCCTAGTGTAATCTCCTAAGATAGTGAGGGTTGCATAGGTGGTGCTCACCTGGTACCAGTAGTGACTGGTTGTATGTTATCTTTGTGCTACAGTTTTACATCCTAAGTGCTATTTTTAAAAGTGTTACTTCTAAAAGTGCTGATTCCTGACAGTGGTCCAGGTGGCCCTGTCTTGTAAATATCCCCCTGTAAATTCTGCCCGTGCCTCTGGCACTTTGTAAAGTGTGTGTTTTATCTAATGTGTTTTGGTGTAATACAAAGGCTATTTTTATATAACCTTGTGTGGAGTTTCCTTTGTGGTGGGCCTTGGGTGTTGTTGCTGGGGTGCGTGCGCAAATACTTAACTCATACCGCCTCCAAGTTTAGCCTTGCTGCTCGCGCCACGTTACCTAGAGGGCGAGTAGGGGTTATCTTGGCGTGTAACTCCCTTGCCCTGACCTTAGGAATGGTGATCCCTGACTGACCTCGACGCGAGTCTTGGCCAGCCAGGGTCCCGTTTCTAACAACTCACTACTCCGCACTCACTATTCTGCACTCTGCACTCACTACTCTGCACTCACTACTCACTACTCTGCACTCACCACTCTGCACTCACCACTCTGCACTCACCACTCTGCACTCACTACTCTGCACTCACTACTCACTACTCGCTACTCTGCACTCACTACTCTGCACTCACTACTCACTACTCACTACTCTGAACTCACTACTCTGCACTCACCACTCTGCACTCACTACTCACCACTCTGCACTCACTACTCAATACTCTGCACTCACTACTCTGCACTCACTACTCTGCACTCACTACTCTGCACTCACTACTCACTACTCTGCACTCACTACTCACTACTATGCACTCACTACTAACTACTCTGCACTCACTACTCACTACTCTGCACTCACCACTCTGCACTCACCACTCACTACTCTGCAGTTACTACTCTGCATTCACTACTCTGCACTCACTACTCACTACTCTGCACTCACTACTCACTACTCTGCACTCACTACTCTGCACTCACTACTCACTACTCACTACTCTGCACTCTCTACTCACTACTCTGCACTCACTACTCTGCTCACACCACTCTGCACTCATCACTCACTACTCACTACTCTGCACTCACTACTCTGCATTCACTACTCTGCACTCACTACTCACTACTTTGCACTCACTTCTCACTACTCTGCACTCACTACTTACTACTCTGCACCCACTACTCACTACTCTGCACTCACTACTCTGCACTCACTACTCACTACTCTGCACTCACTACTCACTACACTTCACTCACTACTCTGCACTCACTATTCACTACTCACTACTCACTACTCTGCACTCACTACTCACACTCTGCACTCACACTGTGCACTCACAACTCTGCACTCTGCACACTCACTCTGCACACTCACTCTGCGCACTCACTACTCTGCACTCACTACTCTGCACTCACTACTCTGCACCCACTACTCTGCACCCACTACTCTGCACCCACTACTCTGCACTTACTACTCTGCACTCACTACTCTGCACTACCTACTATGCACTCACTACTCTGCACTCACTACTCTGCACTCACTACTCTGAACTCTGCACTCACTACTCTGCACTCTGCACTCACTACTCTGCACTCACTACTCTGCACTCACTACTCTGCACTCTGCACTCACTACTCTGCACTCACTACTATGCACTCTGCAATCACTACTCTGCACTCTGCACACTGCACTCACTACTCACTACTCTTCAGTCACTACTATGCACTCACTGCTCATCACTCTGCACTCACCACTCTGTACTCACCACTCTGCACTCACCACTCTACAATCACTACTCTCCACTCACTACTCTGCACTCACTACTCTGCACTCACCACTCTGCACTCACTACTCACCACTCTGCACTCACTACTCACTACTCTGCACTCACTACTCTGCACTTACTACTCTGCACTCTGCACTCACTACTCCGCACTCACTACTCTGCACTCTGCACTCACTACTCTGCACTCACTACTCACTACTCTGCACTCACCACTCTGCACACACCACTCTGCACTCACCACTCTGCACTCACTACTCTGCACTCACTACTCACTACTCGCTACTCTGCACTCACTACTCTGCACTCACTACTCACTACTCACTACTCTGAACTCACTACTCTGCACTCACCACTCTGCACTCACTACTCACTACTCACCACTCTGCACTCACTACTCACTACTCTGCACTCACTACTCACTACTCTGCACTCACTACTCACTACTATGCACTCACTACTCACTACTCTGCACTCACTACTCACTACTCTGCACTCACCACTCTGCACTCACCACTCACTACTCTGCAGTTACTACTCTGCATTCACTACTCTGCACTCACTACTCACTACTCACTACTCTGTACTCACTACTCTGCACTCACTACTCACTACTCACTACTCTGCACTCTCTACTCACTACTCTGCACTCACTACTCTGCTCACACCACTCTGCACTCACCACTCACTACTCACTACTCTGCACTCACTACTCTGCATTCACTACTCTGCACTCACTACTCACTACTTTGCACTCACTTCTCACTACTCTGCACTCACTACTCACTACTCTGCACTCACTACTCACTACTCTGCACTCACTACTCTGCACTCACTACTCACTACTCTGCACTCACTACTCACTACACTGCACTCACTACTCACTACTCTGCACTCACTATTCACTACTCACTACTCTGCACTCACTACTCTGCACTCTGCACTCACTACTCTGCACTCACTACTATTCACTCTGCAATCACTACTCTGCACTCTGCACACTGCACTCACTACTCACTACTCTGCACTCACTACTATGCACTCACTACTCTGCACTCTGCACTCACTACTCACTACTCTGCACTCACCACTCTGCACTCACCACTCTGCACTCACCACTCTGCACTCACTACTCTGCACTCACTACTCACTACTCTGCACTCACTACTCTGCACTCACTACTCACTACTCACTACTCTGCACTCACTACTCTGTACTCACTGCTCACTACTCACTACTCACTACTCTGTACTCACTGCTCACTACTCTGCACTCACTACTCACTACTCTGCACGCACTACACTGCCCTTACTACTCAATATTCTGCACTCACTACTCAAAACTCTGCACTAACTACTCACTTCTCTGCACTCTCTACTCACAACTCTGAACTCACTACTCTGCACACACCACTCTGCACTCACCACTCACTACTCACTCCTCTGCACTCACTACTCTGCATTCACCACTCTGCATTGACTACTCACTACTCTGCACTCACTACTCACTACTCTGCACTCACTACTCACTACTCCGCACTCACTACTCACTACTCTGCACTCACTACTCTGTACTCATTACTCACTACTCTGCACTCACTACTCACTACTCTGCACTCTCTACTCTGCACTCACTACTCTGCACACACTACTCACTACTCTGCACTCACTACTCACTACTCACTACTCTGCACTCACTACTCACTACTCCGCACTCACTACTCACTACTCTGCACTCACTACTCTGTACTCATTACTCACTACTCTGCACTCACTACTCACTACTCTGCACTCTCTACTCTGCACTCACTACTCAGCACTCACTACTCTGCACTCACTACTCACTACTCTGCACTCACTACTCTGCACTCACTGCTCTGCACTCACTGTACTCACTACTCACTACTCTGCACTCACTACTCTGCACTCACTACTCTTCAGTCACTACTATGCACTCACTGCTCACCACTCTGCACTCACCACTCTGTACTCACCACTCTGCACTCACCACTCTACACTCACTACTCTCCACTCACTACTCTGCACTCACTACTCTGCACTCACCACTCTGCACTCACTACTCACCACTCTGCACTCACTACTCACTACTCTGCACTCACTACTCTGCACTCACTACTCTGCACTCTGTACTCACTACTCCGCACTCACTATTCTGCACTCTGCACTCACTACTCTGCACTCACTACTCACTACTCTGCACTCACCACTCTGCACTCACCACTCTGCACTCACCACTCTGCACTCACTACTCTGCACTCACTACTCACTACTCGCTACTCTGCACTCACTACTCTGCACTCACTACTCACTACTCACTACTCTGAACTCACTACTCTGCACTCACCACTCTGCACTCACTACTCACCACTCTGCACTCACTACTCAATACTCTGCACTCACTACTCTGCACTCACTACTCTGCACTCACTACTCTGCACTCACTACTCACTACTCTGCACTCACTACTCACTACTATGCACTCACTACTAACTACTCTGCACTCACTACTCACTACTCTGCACTCACCACTCTGCACTCACCACTCACTACTCTGCAGTTACTACTCTGCATTCACTACTCTGCACTCACTACTCACTACTCTGCACTCACTACTCACTACTCACTACTCTGCACTCACTACTCTGCACTCACTACTCACTACTCACTACTCTGCACTCTCTACTCACTACTCTGCACTCACTACTCTGCTCACACCACTCTGCACTCATCACTCACTACTCACTACTCTGCACTCACTACTCTGCATTCACTACTCTGCACTCACTACTCACTACTTTGCACTCACTTCTCACTACTCTGCACTCACTACTTACTACTCTGCACCCACTACTCACTACTCTGCACTCACTACTCTGCACTCACTACTCACTACTCTGCACTCACTACTCACTACACTTCACTCACTACTCACTACTCTGCACTCACTATTCACTACTCACTACTCACTACTCTGCACTCACTACTCACACTCTGCACTCACACTGTGCACTCACAACTCTGCACTCTGCACACTCACTCTGCACACTCACTCTGCGCACTCACTACTCTGCACTCACTACTCTGCACTCACTACTCTGCACCCACTACTCTGCACCCACTACTCTGCACCCACTACTCTGCACTTACTACTCTGCACTCACTACTCTGCACTACCTACTATGCACTCACTACTCTGCACTCACTACTCTGCACTCACTACTCTGCACTATGCACTCACTACTCTGCACTCACTACTCTGCACTCACTACTCTGCACTCTGCACTCACTACTCACTACTCTGCACTCACCACTCTGCACTCACCACTCTGCACTCACCACTCTGCACTAACTACTCTGCACTCACTACTCACTACTCTGCACTCACTACTCTGCACTCACTACTCACTACTCACTACTCTGCACTCACTACTCTGTACTCACTGCTCACTACTCACTACTCACTACTCTGTACTCACTGCTCACTACTCTGCACTCACTACTCACTACTCTGCACTCACTACTCTGCCCTTACTACTCACTATTCTGCACTCACTACTGAAAACTCTGCACTAACTACTCACTACTCTGCACTCACTACTCACTTCTCTGCATTCACCATGCTGCACACACCACTCTGCACTCACCACTCACTACTCACTACTCTGCACTCACTACTCTGCATTCACTACTCTGCACTGACTACTCACTACTCTGCACTCACTACTCACTACTCTGCACTCACTCCTCTGCACTCACTACTCACTACTCACTACTCTGCACTCTCTACTCACAACTCTGAACTCACTACTCTGCACACACCACTCTGCACTCACTACTCACTACTCTGCACTCACTACTTTGCATTCACTACTCTGCACTCACTACTCACTACTCTGCACTCACTACTCACTACTCACTACTCTGCACTCACTACTCACCACTCTGCACTCACTACTCACTACTCCGCACTCACTACTCACTAATTTGCACTCACTACTCTGTACTCATTAATCACTACTCTGCACTCACTACTCACTACTCTGCACTCTCTACTCTGCACTCACTACTCTGCACTCACTACTCTGCACTCACTACTCACTACTCTGCACTCACTACTCTGCACCCACTTCTCTGCACTCACTGTACTCACTACTCACTACTCTGCACTCACTACTCTGCACTCACTACTCACTACTCTGCACTTACTACTCACTACTCCGCACTCACTACTCTGAACTCACTACTCTGCCCTCACTACTAACTACTCTGCACTCACTTCTCACTACTCTACACTCACGACTCTGCACTCACTACTCACTACTCAGCACTCACTACTCTGCACTCACTACTCTTCAGTCACTACTATGCACTCACTGCTCATCACTCTGCACTCACCACTCTGTACTCACCACTCTGCACTCACCACTCTACAATCACTACTCTCCACTCACTACTCTGCACTCACTACTCTGCACTCACCACTCTGCACTCACTACTCACCACTCTGCACTCACTACTCACTACTCTGCACTCACTACTCTGCACTCACTACTCTGCACTCTGCACTCACTACTCCGCACTCACTACTCTGCACTCTGCACTCACTACTCTGCACTCACTACTCACTACTCTGCACTCACCACTCTGCACTCACCACTCTGCACTCACCACTCTGCACTCACTACTCTGCACTCACTACTCACGACTCGCTACTCTGCACTCACTACTCTGGACTCACTACTCACTACTCACTACTCTGAACTCACTACTCTGCACTCACCACTCTGCACTCACTACTCACTACTCACCACTCTGCACTCACTACTCACTACTCTGCACTCACTACTCTGCACTCACTACTCTGCACTCACTACTCACTACTCTGCACTCACTACTCACTACTATGCACTCACTACTCACTACTCTGCACTCACTACTCACTACTCTGCACTCACCACTCTGCACTCACCACTCACTACTCTGCAGTTACTACTCTGCATTCACTACTCTGCACTCACTACTCACTACTCTGCACTCACTACTCACTACTCACTACTCTGTACTCACTACTCTGCACTCACTACTCACTACTCACTACTCTGCACTCTCTACTCACTACTCTGCACTCACTACTCTGCTCACACCACTCTGCACTCACCACTCACTACTCACTACTCTGCACTCACTACTCTGCATTCACTACTCTGCACTCACTACTCACTACTTTGCACTCACTTCTCACTACTCTGCACTCACTACTCACTACTCTGCACTCACTACTCACTACTCTGCACTCACTACTCACTACACTGCACTCACTACTCACTACTCTGCACTCACTATTCACTACTCACTACTCTGCACTCACTACTCTGCACTCTGCACTCACTACTCTGCACTCACTACTATGCACTCTGCAATCACTACTCTGCACTCTGCACACTGCACTCACTACTCACTACTCTGCACTCACTACTATGCACTCACTACTCTGCACTCTGCACTCACTACTCACTACTCTGCACTCACCACTCTGCACACACCACTCTGCACTCACCACTCTGCACTCACTACTCTGCACTCACTACTCACTACTCTGCACTCACTACTCTGCACTCACTACTCACTAATCACTACTCTGCACTCACTACTCTGTACTCACTGCTCACTACTCTGCACTCACTACTCACTACTCTGCACTCACTACTCTGCACTCACCACTCTGCACTCACTACTCACTACTCTGCACTCACTACTCTGCACTCACTACTCACTACTCTGCACTCACTACTCACTACTATGCACTCACTACTCACTACTCTGCACTCACTACTCACTACTCTACACTCACCACTCTGCACTCACCACTCACTACTCTGCAGTTACTACTCTGCATTCACTACTCTGCACTCACTACTCACTACTCTGCACTCACTACTCACTACTCACTACTCTGTACTCACTACTCTGCACTCACTACTCACTACTCACTACTCTGCACTCTCTACTCACTACTCTGCACTCACTACTCTGCTCACACCACTCTGCACTCACCGCTCACTACTCACTACTCTGCACTCACTACTCTGCATTCACTACTCTGCACTCACTACTCACTACTTTGCACTCACTTCTCACTACTCTGCACTCACTACTCACTACTCTGCACTCACTACTCACTACTCTGCACTCACTACTCTGCACTCACTACTCACTACTCTGCACTCACTACTCACTACACTGCACTCACTACTCACTACTCTGCACTCACTATTCACTACTCACTACTCTGCACTCACTACTCTGCACTCTGCACTCACTACTCTGCACTCACTACTATTCACTCTGCAATCACTACTCTGCACTCTGCACACTGCACTCACTACTCACTACTCTGCACTCACTACTATGCACTCACTACTCTGCACTCTGCACTCACTACTCACTACTCTGCACTCACCACTCTGCACTCACCACTCTGCATTCACCACTCTGCACTCACTACTCTGCACTCACTACTCACTACTCTGCACTCACTACTCTGCACTCACTACTCACTACTCACTACTCTGCACTCACTACTCTGTACTCACTGCTCACTACTCACTACTCACTACTCTGTACTCACTGCTCACTACTCTGCACTCACTACTCTGCACGCACTACACTGCCCTTACTACTCAATATTCTGCACTCACTACTCAAAACTCTGCACTAACTACTCACTTCTCTGCACTCTCTACTCACAACTCTGAACTCACTACTCTGCACACACCACTCTGCACTCACCACTCACTACTCACTCCTCTGCACTCACTACTCTGCATTCACCACTCTGCACTGACTACTCACTACTCTGCACTCACTACTCACTACTCTGCACTCACTACTCACTACTCCGCACTCACTACTCACTACTCTGCACTCACTACTCTGTACTCATTACTCACTACTCTGCACTCACTACTCACTACTCTGCACTCTCTACTCTGCACACACTACTCACTACTCTGCACTCACTACTCACTACTCACTACTCTGCACTCACTACTCACTACTCCGCACTCACTACTCACTACTCTGCACTCACTACTCTGTACTCATTACTCACTACTCTGCACTCACTACTCACTACTCTGCACTCTCTACTCTGCACTCACTACTCAGCACTCACTACTCTGCACTCACTACTCACTACTCTGCACTCACTACTCTGCACTCACTGCTCTGCACTCACTGTACTCACTACTCACTACTCTGCACTCACTACTCTGCACTCACTACTCTTCAGTCACTACTATGCACTCACTGCTCACCACTCTGCACTCACCACTCTGTACTCACCACTCTGCACTCACCACTCTACACTCACTACTCTCCACTCACTACTCTGCACTCACTACTCTGCACTCACCACTCTGCACTCACTACTCACCACTCTGCACTCACTACTCACTACTCTGCACTCACTACTCTGCACTCACTACTCTGCACTCTGTACTCACTACTCCGCACTCACTATTCTGCACTCTGCACTCACTACTCTGCACTCACTACTCACTACTCTGCACTCACCACTCTGCACTCACCACTCTGCACTCACCACTCTGCACTCACTACTCTGCACTCACTACTCACTACTCGCTACTCTGCACTCACTACTCTGCACTCACTACTCACTACTCACTACTCTGAACTCACTACTCTGCACTCACCACTCTGCACTCACTACTCACCACTCTGCACTCACTACTCAATACTCTGCACTCACTACTCTGCACTCACTACTCTGCACTCACTACTCTGCACTCACTACTCACTACTCTGCACTCACTACTCACTACTATGCACTCACTACTAACTACTCTGCACTCACTACTCACTACTCTGCACTCACCACTCTGCACTCACCACTCACTACTCTGCAGTTACTACTCTGCATTCACTACTCTGCACTCACTACTCACTACTCTGCACTCACTACTCACTACTCTGCACTCACTACTCTGCACTCACTACTCACTACTCACTACTCTGCACTCTCTACTCACTACTCTGCACTCACTACTCTGCTCACACCACTCTGCACTCATCACTCACTACTCACTACTCTGCACTCACTACTCTGCATTCACTACTCTGCACTCACTACTCACTACTTTGCACTCACTTCTCACTACTCTGCACTCACTACTTACTACTCTGCACCCACTACTCACTACTCTGCACTCACTACTCTGCACTCACTACTCACTACTCTGCACTCACTACTCACTACACTTCACTCACTACTCTGCACTCACTATTCACTACTCACTACTCACTACTCTGCACTCACTACTCACACTCTGCACTCACACTGTGCACTCACAACTCTGCACTCTGCACACTCACTCTGCACACTCACTCTGCGCACTCACTACTCTGCACTCACTACTCTGCACTCACTACTCTGCACCCACTACTCTGCACCCACTACTCTGCACCCACTACTCTGCACTTACTACTCTGCACTCACTACTCTGCACTACCTACTATGCACTCACTACTCTGCACTCACTACTCTGCACTCACTACTCTGAACTCTGCACTCACTACTCTGCACTCTGCACTCACTACTCTGCACTCACTACTCTGCACTCACTACTCTGCACTCTGCACTCACTACTCTGCACTCACTACTATGCACTCTGTACTCACTACTCCGCACTCACTATTCTGCACTCTGCACTCACTACTCTGCACTCACTACTCACTACTCTGCACTCACCACTCTGCACTCACCACTCTGCACTCACCACTCTGCACTCACTACTCTGCACTCACTACTCACTACTCGCTACTCTGCACTCACTACTCTGCACTCACTACTCACTACTCACTACTCTGAACTCACTACTCTGCACTCACCACTCTGCACTCACTACTCACCACTCTGCACTCACTACTCAATACTCTGCACTCACTACTCTGCACTCACTACTCTGCACTCACTACTCTGCACTCACTACTCACTACTCTGCACTCACTACTCACTACTATGCACTCACTACTAACTACTCTGCACTCACTACTCACTACTCTGCACTCACCACTCTGCACTCACCACTCACTACTCTGCAGTTACTACTCTGCATTCACTACTCTGCACTCACTACTCACTACTCTGCACTCACTACTCACTACTCTGCACTCACTACTCTGCACTCACTACTCACTACTCACTACTCTGCACTCTCTACTCACTACTCTGCACTCACTACTCTGCTCACACCACTCTGCACTCATCACTCACTACTCACTACTCTGCACTCACTACTCTGCATTCACTACTCTGCACTCACTACTCACTACTTTGCACTCACTTCTCACTACTCTGCACTCACTACTTACTACTCTGCACCCACTACTCACTACTCTGCACTCACTACTCTGCACTCACTACTCACTACTCTGCACTCACTACTCACTACACTTCACTCACTACTCTGCACTCACTATTCACTACTCACTACTCACTACTCTGCACTCACTACTCACACTCTGCACTCACACTGTGCACTCACAACTCTGCACTCTGCACACTCACTCTGCACACTCACTCTGCGCACTCACTACTCTGCACTCACTACTCTGCACTCACTACTCTGCACCCACTACTCTGCACCCACTACTCTGCACCCACTACTCTGCACTTACTACTCTGCACTCACTACTCTGCACTACCTACTATGCACTCACTACTCTGCACTCACTACTCTGCACTCACTACTCTGAACTCTGCACTCACTACTCTGCACTCTGCACTCACTACTCTGCACTCACTACTCTGCACTCACTACTCTGCACTCTGCACTCACTACTCTGCACTCACTACTATGCACTCTGCAATCACTACTCTGCACTCTGCACACTGCACTCACTACTCACTACTCTGCACTCACTACTATGCACTCACTACTCACTACTCTGCACTCACTACTCTGCACTCACTACTCTGCACTCACTACTCTGCACTCTGCACTCACTACTCACTACTCTGCACTCACCACTCTGCACTCACCACTCTGCACTCACCACTCTGCACTAACTACTCTGCACTCACTACTCACTACTCTGCACTCACTACTCTGCACTCACTACTCACTACTCACTACTCTGCACTCACTACTCTGTACTCACTGCTCACTACTCACTACTCACTACTCTGTACTCACTGCTCACTACTCTGCACTCACTACTCACTACTCTGCACTCACTACTCTGCCCTTACTACTCACTATTCTGCACTCACTACTGAAAACTCTGCACTAACTACTCACTACTCTGCACTCACTACTCACTTCTCTGCATTCACCATGCTGCACACACCACTCTGCACTCACCACTCACTACTCACTACTCTGCACTCACTACTCTGCATTCACTACTCTGCACTGACTACTCACTACTCTGCACTCACTACTCACTACTCTGCACTCACTCCTCTGCACTCACTACTCACTACTCACTACTCTGCACTCTCTACTCACAACTCTGAACTCACTACTCTGCACACACCACTCTGCACTCACCACTCACTACTCACTACTCTGCACTCACTACTTTGCATTCACTACTCTGCACTCACTACTCACTACTCTGCACTCACTACTCACTACTCACTACTCTGCACTCACTACTCACTACTCTGCACTCACTACTCACCACTCTGCACTCACTACTCACTACTCACTACTCCGCACTCACTACTCACTAATTTGCACTCACTACTCTGTACTCATTAATCACTACTCTGCACTCACTACTCACTACTCTGCACTCTCTACTCTGCACTCACTACTCTGCACTCACTACTCTGCACTCACTACTCACTACTCTGCACTCACTACTCTGCACTCACTTCTCTGCACTCACTGTACTCACTACTCACTACTCTGCACTCACTACTCTGCACTCACTACTCACTACTCTGCACTTACTACTCACTACTCCGCACTCACTACTCTGAACTCACTACTCTGCCCTCACTACTAACTACTCTGCACTCACTTCTCACTACTCTACACTCACGACTCTGCACTCACTACTCACTACTCAGCACTCACTACTCTGCACTCACTACTCTTCAGTCACTACTATGCACTCACTGCTCATCACTCTGCACTCACCACTCTGTACTCACCACTCTGCACTCACCACTCTACAATCACTACTCTCCACTCACTACTCTGCACTCACTACTCTGCACTCACCACTCTGCACTCACTACTCACCACTCTGCACTCACTACTCACTACTCTGCACTCACTACTCTGCACTCACTACTCTGCACTCTGCACTCACTACTCCGCACTCACTACTCTGCACTCTGCACTCACTACTCTGCACTCACTACTCACTACTCTGCACTCACCACTCTGCACTCACCACTCTGCACTCACTACTCTGCACTCACTACTCACTACTCGCTACTCTGCACTCACTACTCTGCACTCACTACTCACTACTCACTACTCTGAACTCACTACTCTGCACTCACCACTCTGCACTCACTACTCACTACTCACCACTCTGCACTCACTACTCACTACTCTGCACTCACTACTCTGCACTCACTACTCTGCACTCACTACTCACTACTCTGCACTCACTACTCACTACTATGCACTCACTACTCACTACTCTGCACTCACTACTCACTACTCTGCACTCACCACTCTGCACTCACCACTCACTACTCTGCAGTTACTACTCTGCATTCACTACTCTGCACTCACTACTCACTACTCTGCACTCACTACTCACTACTCACTACTCACTACTCTGTACTCACTACTCTGCACTCACTACTCACTACTCACTACTCTGCACTCTCTACTCACTACTCTGCACTCACTACTCTGCTCACACCACTCTGCACTCACCACTCACTACTCACTACTCTGCACTCACTACTCTGCATTCACTACTCTGCACTCACTACTCACTACTTTGCACTCACTTCTCACTTCTCACTACTCTGCACTCACTACTCACTACTCTGCACTCACTACTCACTACTCTGCACTCACTACTCACTACACTGCACTCACTACTCACTACTCTGCACTCACTATTCACTACTCACTACTCTGCACTCACTATTCTGCACTCTGCACTCACTACTCTGCACTCACTACTATGCACTCTGCAATCACTACTCTGCACTCTGCACACTGCACTCACTACTCACTACTCTGCACTCACTACTATGCACTCACTACTCTGCACTCTGCACTCACTACTCACTACTCTGCACTCACCACTCTGCACTCACCACTCTGCACTCACCACTCTGCACTCACTACTCTGCACTCACTACTCACTACTCTGCACTCACTACTCTGCACTCACTACTCACTAATCACTACTCTGCACTCACTACTCTGTACTCACTGCTCACTACTCTGCACTCACTACTCACTACTCTGCACTCACTACACTGCCCTTACTACTCACTATTCTGCACTCACTACTCAAAACTCTGCACTAACTACTCACTACTCTGCACTCTCTACTCACAACTCTGAACTCACTACTCTGCACACACCACTCTGCACTCACCACTCACTACTCACTGCTCTGCACTCACTACTCTGCATTCACTACTCTGCACTGACTACTCACTACTCTGCACTCACTACTCACTACTCTGCACTCACTACTCACTACTCCGCACTCACTACTCACTACTCTGCACTCACTACTCTGTACTCATTACTCACTACTCTGCACTCACTACTCACTACTCTGCACTCTCTACTCTGCACTCACTACTCTGCACTCACTACTCTGCACTCACTACTCTGCACTCACTACTCACTACTCGGCACTCACTACTCACTACTCACTACTCTGCACTCACTACTCACTACTCCGCACTCACTACTCACTACTCTGCACTCACTACTCTGTACTCATTACTCACTACTCTGCACTCACTACTCACTACTCTGCACTCTCTACTCTGCACTCACTACTCAGCACTCACTACTCTGCACTCACTACTCACTACTCTGCACTCACTACTCTGCACTCTGCACTCAGTACTCTGCACTCACTACTCTGCATTCACTACTCTGCACTCACTACTCACTACTCTGCACTCACTACTCACTACTCTGCACTCACTACTCACTACTCCGCACTCACTACTCACTACTCTGCACTCACTACTCTGTACTCATTACTCACTACTCTGCACTCACTACTCACAACTCTGCACTCTCTACTCTGCACTCACTACTCTGCACTCACTACTCTGCACTCACTACTCACTACTCTGCACTCACTACTCTGCACTCACTGCTCTGCACTCACTGTACTCACTACTCACTACTCTGCACTCACTACTCCGCACTCACTACTCACTACTCCGAACTCACTACTCTGCCCTCACTACTAACTACTCTGCACTCACTACTCACTATTCTGCACTCACTTCTCACTACTCTACACTCACGACTCTGCACTCACTACTCACTACTCAGCACTCACTACTCTGCACTCACTACTCTTCAGTCACTACTATGCACTCACTGCTCACCACTCTGCACTCACCACTCTGTACTCACCACTCTGCACTCACCACTCTACACTCACTACTCTCCACTCACTACTCTGCACTCACTACTCTGCACTCACCACTCTGCACTCACTACTCACCACTCTGCACTCACTACTCACTACTCCGCACTCACTACTCACTACTCTGCACTCACTACTCTGTACTCATTACTCACTACTCTGCACTCACTACTCACTACTCTGCACTCTCTACTCTGCACTCACTACTCTGCACTCACTACTCTGCACTCACTACTCTGCACTCACTACTCACTACTCGGCACTCACTACTCACTACTCACTACTCTGCACTCACTACTCACTACTCCGCACTCACTACTCACTACTCTGCACTCACTACTCTGTACTCATTACTCACTACTCTGCACTCACTACTCACTACTCTGCACTCTCTACTCTGCACTCACTACTCAGCACTCACTACTCTGCACTCACTACTCACTACTCTGCACTCACTACTCTGCACTCTGCACTCAGTACTCTGCACTCACTACTCTGCATTCACTACTCTGCACTCACTACTCACTACTCTGCACTCACTACTCACTACTCTGCACTCACTACTCACTACTCCGCACTCACTACTCACTACTCTGCACTCCCTACTCTGTACTCATTACTCACTACTCTGCACTCACTACTCACTACTCTGCACTCTCTACTCTGCACTCACTACTCTGCACTGACTACTCTGCACTCACTACTCACTACTCTGCACTCACTACTCTGAACCCACTACTCTGCACACACCACTCTGCACTCACCACTCACTACTCACTCCTCTGCACTCACTACTCTGCATTCACCACTCTGCACTGACTACTCACTACTCTGCACTCACTACTCACTACTCTGCACTCACTACTCACTACTCCGCACTCACTACTCACTACTCTGCACTCACTACTCTGTACTCATTACTCACTACTCTGCACTCACTACTCACTACTCTGCACTCTCTACTCTGCACTCACTACTCTGCACACACTACTCACTACTCTGCACTCACTACTCACTACTCACTACTCTGCACTCACTACTCACTACTCCGCACTCACTACTCACTACTCTGCACTCACTACTCTGCACTCACTACTCTGCACTCACTACTCTTCAGTCACTACTATGCACTCACTGCTCACCACTCTGCACTCACCACTCTGTACTCACCACTCTGCACTCACCACTCTACACTCACTACTTTCCACTCACTACTCTGCACTCACTACTCTGCACTCACCACTCTGCACTCACTACTCACCACTCTGCACTCACTACTCACTACTCTGCACTCACTACTCTGCACTCACTACTCTGCACTCTGTACTCACTACTCCGCACTCACTATTCTGCACTCTGCACTCACTACTCTGCACTCACTACTCACTACTCTGCACTCACCACTCTGCACTCACCACTCTGCACTCACCACTCTGCACTCACTACTCTGCACTCACTACTCACTACTCGCTACTCTGCACTCACTACTCTGCACTCACTACTCACTACTCACTACTCTGAACTCACTACTCTGCACTCACCACTCTGCACTCACTACTCACCACTCTGCACTCACTACTCAATACTCTTCACTCACTACTCTGCACTCACTACTCTGCACTCACTACTCTGCACTCACTACTCACTACTCTGCACTCACTACTCACTACTATGCACTCACTACTAACTACTCTGCACTCACTACTCACTACTCTGCACTCACCACTCTGCACTCACCACTCACTACTCTGCAGTTACTACTCTGCATTCACTACTCTGCACTCACTACTCACTACTCTGCACTCACTACTCACTACTCACTACTCTGCACTCACTACTCTGCACTCACTACTCACTACTCACTACTCTGCACTCTCTACTCACTACTCTGCACTCACTACTCTGCTCACACCACTCTGCACTCATCACTCACTACTCACTACTCTGCACTCACTACTCTGCATTCACTACTCTGCACTCACTACTCACTACTTTGCACTCACTTCTCACTACTCTGCACTCACTACTTACTACTCTGCACCCACTACTCACTACTCTGCACTCACTACTCTGCACTCACTACTCACTACTCTGCACTCACTACTCACTACACTTCACTCACTACTCACTACTCTGCACTCACTATTCACTACTCACTACTCACTACTCTGCACTCACTACTCACACTCTGCACTCACACTGTGCACTCACAACTCTGCACTCTGCACACTCACTCTGCACACTCACTCTGCGCACTCACTACTCTGCACTCACTACTCTGCACTCACTACTCTGCACCCACTACTCTGCACCCACTACTCTGCACCCACTACTCTGCACTTACTACTCTGCACTCACTACTCTGCACTACCTACTATGCACTCACTACTCTGCACTCACTACTCTGCACTCACTACTCTGAACTCTGCACTCACTACTCTGCACTCTGCACTCACTACTCTGCACTCACTACTCTGCACTCACTACTCTGCACTCTGCACTCATTACTCTGCACTCACTACTATGCACTCTGCAATCACTACTCTGCACTCTGCACACTGCACTCACTACTCACTACTCTGCACTCACTACTATGCACTCACTACTCACTACTCTGCACTCACTACTCTGCACTCACTACTCTGCACTCACTACTCTGCACTCTGCACTCACTACTCACTACTCTGCACTCACCACTCTGCACTCACCACTCTGCACTCACCACTCTGCACTAACTACTCTGCACTCACTACTGTTAGACGGACCGGGAGGGTCGGCCGAGATTACGGGGAGAGGTCTCCAGGGAGAGCCGTCTCCAACGACTGTACAGATAAGTAACTTCCCCCCCACAGACGGACACCACACAAGATTGAAGGTTAACGAGACTTTATATGCACTTCTTAGGTTACGTTGATATAATACAAGGAGGTCTGGACTCAGGGGTCCCCTCGGTTCTGATCTCTGGTTGAGGAAAAGGGTAGCGGGACAGTCTTAGTTACCAATGAGTTCAATAGCTCTCAATCCTCGAGCTCGGCGTGGTTGCTGATCGGGCCGTGGAGGAGCCAAGCAGGTCCCGAGATGGATGAAGGATGGTCGACGGGCCGTGGAGAAGCCAAGCAGGTCCCGAGATGGATGAAGGATGGTCGACGGGCCGTGGAGAAGCCAAGCAGGTCCCGATGCAGATGACAGTTACAACGGTCCGCGGCCTCGCCAGCAGATCCGGACGACGGTGAAGGATGAAGGTTACGACGGCTGTGGCAGCGCCACCAGGCAGGATGATGGTGCACAGGACAGAGCTACGGCAGCGCCAGTAGTCCGTCCAGGATGAGTTCTTCTTTCGTCTCTCGACTCCAAGATACAACTGCCTTCCTGTTCTGGAGCTGCCCCAGTTATAGGGCTGGCGTGCTTTGATGTCCGGACCCTCGCACTTGGAGGTCGGGAGGTCCGGGATGAGGGAGTCCAGACACCCAGCAGGGGGGTGGAGCCAGCGCCCGGGGAGGCGATGGGCGAGCGGCACTGGCCGGGGGAGAACCATCGACACCTCTTTCTCCCATTGACTGGCCAAGTAGCTCGCTCACCTCCTGGGTGGAGGGTGGTGCCGGAATGTCTGAGGCCGGGCTAGGCCCAGGGTTGAGGTCGATCGGGGGCCAGGCGGCCTCGTGGCGAAGTGTCCAAGATGGCGGCCCGGGCTGGGCGCGTGGGCCGGCCGTGGATCGGACCCACGAGGTTATCATGCTCGGGGGCAGGTGTCCCTGAGGGGACGTAGGACGTGCAATGGTGGGGTGTGGTGCTTGTATGACTGGCTCGGGCTTGGTCGAGCCGGGGGAGAGCGGCCCGTCACGTGGCCTGTCCAACATGCGTCCCCCCCAGCTGAAGGCGGGGAGAGTTACCCATCCTCTTGGGGACTCTCTTCGTCGAGGCGGAAAAACCGGGACAGGCCATCCGCGTTGGCGTGGTCAGACCCAGGCCGGTGTTCAACGGTAAAGTCCATACCTTGCAAGGAGATGGACCAGCGTAGCAGTTTTGGGTTTTCCCCCCGCATATGCATCAACCACTGCAGGGGTCGGTGGTCAGTCTGCACCCGGAAGTGGGTGCCAAAAAGGTAGGGTCGGAGCTTCTTGAGGGCCCATACCACAGCGAAGGCTTCCCTCTCTATGGTGCTCCAGCGTTGCTCCCGTGGTAGGAGTCTCCGGCTGATGAAGGCCACCGGTTGATCAAGGCCTTCGGTGTTCACCTGGGACAGGACCGCCCCAATGCCCTGGTCGGAGGCGTCCGTCTGGACGACGAACTCCCGGCTGTAGTCTGGGGCCTGGAGTACAGGAGCGGAACACATGGCGGCCTTTAGCTGTTCGAAGGCCGCTTGACACTCTGGGGTCCAGTTCACCTTCTTGGGCTGATTTTTCGACGTGAGTTCGGTGAGAGGCCCCACGATGGTACCATAGTCTTTCACGAACCTTCGGTAGTAGCCCGTGAGGCCCAGGAAGGCTCGCACCTCAGTTTGAGTGTTAGGGGGTTGCCAGTTCTGGATGGCGGCAATTTTCAGTTGAAGAGGGGCCACTAGACCGCTTCCCACTTGGTGTCCGAGGTAGGTCACTGACCCTTGTCCAATTTGACATTTGCTGGCCTTGATCGTGAGGCCAGCTCGCTGAAGGGCTTGCAACACTGCCTGGAGGTGGTGGAGGTGCTCGGTCCAGTGGTGGCTGTACACAGCGATGTCGTCCAGGTAGGCGGCGCTGAACTCTTCGAGCCCCGCCAGGACCTGATTGACGAGCCGTTGGAAAGTCGCTGGGGCATTTTTCATGCCGAAGGGCATGACCGTGAAGTGATAGTGGCCATCGGGGGTGGAGAAGGCAGAACGTTCTTGTGCTCGGGGTGTGAGGCCGATTTGCCAATAGCCTGCCGTTAGATCGAAGATGCTGAGGTAACGGGCAGCGCCCATTCGGTCGACCAGTTCATCTGCCCGGGGGATGGGGTGTGCGTCCGTTCTGGTGACTTCATTCAGGCCCCGGTAGTCGACACAGAACCGGAGTTCGGGTGTGGTTCCGGGGGCGGCTGCTTTGGGGACCAGTACGACCGGGCTGGCCCATGGACTGTCGGAGGGCTCGATGACCCCGAGCGTGAGCATCTTAGTTACTTCCGCCTGGATGCAGGCCCGTACCCGATCAGGTACGCGGTAGGCCCGGTGGCGGATAGGAGGGCTGTCTCCGGTGTCCACATCGTGCACACACCAGGAAGTGACACCTGGGGTGAGGGAGAACAGGCTGGCAAATCGTGATAGGAGGGCTTGGCACTCTTGGCGTTGTTCCTGGGTGAGGGTCTCCGAGAGTCGGACCCCATCCACGGAGCCGTCTTGCTCCTGGGTCCGCAAGAGGTCAGGGAGAGGCTCGGAGTCGTCCTCAACCCCGTTGTCTGTGGCCATCAAGAGGCTGAGTTCTGTTCGTGCAAAGTGGGGTTTCAGTCTGTTGGTGTGGAGGACTCGGAGCGGATTCCGGGCGGACTCCATATCGATCAGATAGGTGGCGGGTCCCTTGCGCTCGATTACCTTGAAGGGTCCCGTCCATTTGTCTTGGAGAGCGCACGGTTCTGTGGGGGACATTACCCAGACCTGTTGCCCCGGCTCGAATTCAATAGATGAGGCGTTCTGGTCATACCATCTCTTCATGTCCTCTTGACTGGCCTCTAGGTTGGCTTTCGCTAGGTCTCTGAACCGCTGGGACTGGTTGCGGAGGGTGAGGAGGTACCGGAAGACATCTGGAGGACTCTTGGCCGGAGGCAACTCCCAGCCTTCTTTGATCAGGCTGAGTGGCCCCCGTACTGGGTGCCCATAGAGCAGCTCGAATGGGCTGAAGCCTAGGGACTTCTGTGGGACCTCCCGGTAGGCGAAGAGGAGGCACGGCAGCAGCACGTCCCACTGGCGACGGAGGGGTTCTTCCAATCCCCCGATCATCCCTTTTAGTGTGCGATTGAACCGTTCAACAAGTCCGTTTCCTTGGGGGTGATAGGGGGTCGTGAAGCGGTAGGTGACCCCACACTGTTGCCAGAGGGACTTCATGTATTTGGAAATAAAGTTCGTGCCTCTGTCACTGACGACTTCTCGGGGGAACCCCACACGGGAGAAGATCCCCATCAGGGCCCTGCCGACCACTGGGGCTGTGACGGTCCGGAGAGGAATAGCCTCAGGGTAGCGGGTGGCGTGGTCCACTAGTACTAGGATGAAGCGATGGCCTTGTCTTGTACGTGGGTCTAGGGGTCCCACAATGTCTATTCCGACCCTCTCAAATGGGGTTGTGACTACGGGAAAGGGTTGCAGGGGGGCCTTTAATTTGCGGCCGCTCTTCCCACTGGCTTGGCACGTGGGGCAAGATCGGCAATGCTGGTGCACATCGTTTCTCATTTTTGGCCAGAAGAAGTGGGTCACTAGGCGGCTGTAGGTTTTATCTTGTCCCAGGTGCCCTGCCAGGGGGACATCGTGGGCCAGATTTAGCAGGAAGTCTCTAAAGCGGAGTGGCACCACTAGTACTCGGTTGGCCCCCAGCTCGGCGATTCGTTGCTCGCTGTACAGTAGGTCATTGTCCCAGTAGACCCAATGAGCTCCGGAGGTATCCCCTGCGCTTTGGGCGAGCGCTTGTTGTCGGAGTCCCTCAAGGGAGGGACAGGTCTTCTGCTCCTGACGAAATTGTTCTTGTGTGGGCCCCCCTTCTTGAGCCCACTGGTCGAGATTAGCAAGGTCGGAAGGTTGAGCAGGTTCGAGGGGGATGCACTGGTCGGGGGTCTCGGCGGGGGCGACCGGAGGCGGAGGCGCCGGCCATTCTGGTTCTTCCGGGTGATGGTTGGCACGGGCGGCCATAGACCGGGTGGTGACGCACGCCCAGTCTGGGACGCCCAACATCCCCAAGTGTTCTTTTCGCTCCACGGCTGCCCACGGGGAGCTTTCCAGGTCATTTCCGAGGAGGCAGTCCACGGGGGCGTCGTCTCGGACCGTTACTTTCAACATGCCGGAGACCCCTCCCCATTCAAAGGGGACGCAGGCCATCCGACACAGACTCTCCGAGTTGTCGGCTGATCGTACAGGGCAGAGAATGTTCGGTAGATATTGCTCTGGGGTCACCAGATGACAGCGGACGGCTGTCACACTGGCCCCGGTGTCTCGAAGGGCTTCGGCCCGTTGTCCATTGATGCTCACCCATTGGCCGTACTTCTGGGTGTTAGCGGGTAGGGGGACCCGCGGGACCATGTCTCTTCCCCCTAAGCACGCGAGAGTCATGGCGGCTGGCTCCCACCCTTGATACTCTTGCTCGTCTGTTTCTTGTTCCTCGGAGATCTGTTCTTCCCCTAGTGCCGCGGCGGTCACCTGGCGGGGTCTTGGGCTCTGATACTGCGGGCAGCTTGGGTCATTTGCATAGTGGCCGACTCGTTGGCATCGGTGACATGTAACATTGGCTCTGTATCCCGGTCGCGCCGGGGTGCTGCCCCGGTTGGCCGGGGGGGTGGTGCTGGTAGTGGGGGCGGCCGGAGTGTTGTCTCTTCCTCGTCCTTGGCCCCCTCCTCCTCCTCTGGATCGGTGGTGACCATTGTTGTTCCTGTTCTGCTCGTAGGACCCATTCCGGCCCACTCGGGTGATCTCCCACCGGTCAGCTTCGGCTGCGAGCTGCCGGGGATCGGTTAACTTGCTGTCGAGGAGGTGTTGGCGTAGTTCAATGAAGCAGTTGTTGGACAGATGCTCCCATACCATCAGATTGAACAACTGCTCGTAGGTCGTGACGTTGTTCCCTCTGATCCAGCCTTCGAAGGCTCGGCTAAAGTACGTTACATAGTCCACCCAAGTTGTACCTGGAATGCGTGTGCAGTCTCGGAACCTCTGACGGTACATCTCGGGCGTGAGGCCATAGCGAGTGAGGAGGGCCGCTTTCATATTGAGGTTCCGTGACGGTTCCGTGACGACTTGAACCCGTGTTTTCAAGTTTGTCGGAAATACATAAAATTAGTATCAGCGAACCGCAAATGATCCATTTAGCATATCCTGGTGTTTTCGCTACGCTACGAGCAAGAGCACTCCTTCCATTGACATATTTCTGATATACCCACGGCATCCATCTTAGATCGTGGCCGCCATTTTGTGGTTCCTTGCCCTCACATATGCAATAGCCTCTGATCATTTCATTTACTTCACTTTGATTAAGGACACGTAGCCTTAGCCGGAGATTCACCTCTTACATGACACGTGCACCTTAAACCAGATCACGCTGAAGCTGCATGACTCGACAAAGGCTGCCTCCTCTGCCCGAGGCCAGCCCACCTGAACTGGTTTTCCTGTCCATTGTACCTGATCATGATTAGGCGGCCGAAGCCGGTAGCCTTGCCCATTTACAACCCACAAACATCTCTTATCCCGCTTTTCTATCTTCTGCACCTGGCTCTGCTCCTTTCCTTCTGGGCCTTTATTAGGGGGAGGTAACGAACTTTACGATGAGGCGGTCCGGGTCTTGAATGCAATATTGACAAGGGATTGTGATGGACTGGTGGGAACCCCTCTTCGTGATGTTTGGTATCAGATATTATCGACAGTTCCTGTGTAACGCCAAATATTTATTGTTTAGAGACACAAAGGTTTGGGAATGTACCGACATGTGAAATATTTGCCTAGAGCACAATTTTTGGTATATAAGGAGCAACCCACTTTGTACAAATCGAACAGTCTCCTAGATTCTGCCCGTGTGTAGATTCTGTGATTTCTGTGTCCCTGCAGTAATAAACCTTTGGTCTTTGACGCCACCATCGAGAAGCCCGTGTTTCTGTTCATTTGTGCACCAAGGCAGGTGGGACTCCGGGGTCTTTGGGTGTTGTACCCTGACACCTCTGGACGGAACCAAAAAGTCCAGAACTCCAATTGGCGCCCAACGTGGGGCGACGTCATTCGGTACCGGTCCAAAAGCCTGAAGAGTTCGAGAAGCTTCGTGTGAAGATTCCTGAGGGAGGCGCCCCACTTCATCGATCCCGGCATATCGCAAAAGTGGCCCTGAAGTTCTCTTCCACGAGGGTTCCCGTTCAGGACGGCTGCAGTGGGCCGTTGCCTTGACCGTCGCCCTGTCTTGGACCCGAAGTGGTGCAGTCCTTAGTACGGCGAAACGTGACGGGTTTCTCCTTGGTGACGTCTTCAGTGCCTCAGTTAAGTATTTAGTGATAGCTAGCTGGTTACTTTTGTGAGGATTGTTAAAAATCCTTGATCGGTTCTTGGTTTGGTTTGGTTTTGTAAGATTATCACTAGTTGTTCTGGTTACGATAATCTATTTGGTTCAGTTTTGGGTATCGATACATCAGTTCGTTTTGGTAGGCCTAAGTTCTTGGTTCAAGTGCACAATTTGTTTCGTGTTTTGTTTGTTTTGTGTTCCGGACTGAGAATGGTAAGTCGGAAAATGTTGTCTTGTTTTAGTTGCAACAGTGACTCACAATTAGAGGATTCTTGTCTGGTTCCTCCGATTGGGACTCCCCTATATGACCTATATTGTAAGTATGGTGTGGGTCCTATAACTTATAATGAGATATGGGTCCGTTATTGTAAGAAGGATGGTGTCCTTAGTTGGCCACTGCATGGTAGTTTTGAACAAGAGATTCTCGACAATTTAGAAGCGAAATTGTTTAGGAAGAAAGCCCGGCCGGCAATGTTTGACTCTTTTCGTTATTGGCGGAAAGAATCCAAACAGAGAGAAATGAAAAGGTTGAAAAAAGAGCAAAAAGAACTAGAAGAGTTAACTCTAGAGCAAGCGACTAAGCAGTTGCAGGCTGACGAGTGTGAGAAAGCCATAGATGTAGCCATTAGAGAGCGTAACTTAGCGATTGACAAGTGCTATCCTGCCTTGCCATCGAAAATGGCTAAGATACTGGAGGATTCCGAAAACGATCCTCTGCTATCTTATCTGTTACGGTCGCCTCCACCGTATGCACAAGGTGCTGCGGCTCCACTTATACCGAATGTTCAATTGCCGGTTGCTGGACAACCTGGTGTTCTTGTTCCTCAGAATCAAGTTCCTATACCTCCTGTGGTGAATGTAAATGTTCCTACAGCTCCTCCTCTTCCTGCACTGCCCGCTCCTATACCTACCACTGTACCTATTGGTCCTCAAACTATTTTCCTCGATACTCCTACTGTTTCGTCATCTATTCCTACCTCTACTGCGTTCTCTATGTCTGCGAGTGTACTAACTCCACTTTCTGTTCGTCGAAGAATTACTGATTCTGTTACTAATATGCTGTCTCCTATATATAAAACCTTGATTAAGACTCCTACTCCTGACTCTGTTCAGAGACGGAGTCAGCTTCCAAGTACTGAGGAACGGGGAGTTTTAGACTCCACGGCTCTCAGATGGATTACAAAAGTTAGAAGATATAGTACGAAAGATGTGTTAGAGACATTTATGCAATGGGGAGAGCCAACACAGCGATACGTCTTCGACGAGATGTGCTCGTTGTTGCGTGAGGAAATAGAAGAAGACGATGTCGAATCAGATTTGGAAGATTTAATTAAGATTCAAAAAGAGTTTGCTGCTGGAATGATAGTGGGCGATAATATAAAGGAAGCGATGGAACTCATTTTGAGTTTTAGGATTGATCCATCTCTTCGCTCGCCGAGAGATTTAGAGAAAGGTAGAATGAAGCTAAGTCGCCAATATCCTATGAGGGAGGTTCCTCCAATTTGGCGCGAAGCAGTACAACGTGATGATAATGCGGGTATTGCAGCTGCTCCAGCACAGTTCCAAAGAGTATGGATACATATTCCGTGGAAGCGAGCAGAAGTGTTAGCAGTGAAACAGGCCTTGCCAGATCCACGTAAGAATCCAGCCGGATATTACAAGGAATTGACACAGACAGTTGAGGCTTGTATAATGAACTTAGCCGACATTGATATGTTGTTCGGTAATGTAGTTCCACAACCAGTGTGGGCTAAAATTCGTAGAGAGGATCATCAGGCTGCTTTAGGTGGTGATTGGGCAGCTATCACTGCAGCAGATGCTCAACAAATAGGTGGTGCGAAACCCGAACCCCTAATTGCTAATCTGCCAGGCAGAATAATAGATTTAATGAAGACTCTGATGCCAGCATTGCGTGTTAATTGGGATAAATTATCCGCATGCAAGCAGAAGAAAGACGAAAGTGTCTCCGACTTCTTCACGAGGTTCGAAGAGACTTTTGTGGATCATAGTGGTCAGGACATGAGCACTGAAGGAGGACAGAGATTGTTTGTCGATAAATTTGTGCATAATTTGTTACCCGAATTATGCAATAAATTGAAAGACTCAGAAAGTGCGTGGGCTGTATCTACGACAGCGCAAATACTTGCGACTGCACAGTACTATGAAAATAGGGATAAAGAGGAAAAGGAGAAATCAGAGAAGAAAACGAAAGATTTAAAGACTAAAGTTCTTTTACAGCAGGCGTATCCGCCTCGCACGAATCAGACTAATATGCAACAGAATTCGTATCAAAAGACAGATTATAATTCGACCAGGCCTCAATACCAGTGGAATCAGTGTGCGTACTGTAAGAAAGAGGGTCACTATAAAAATGATTGTCAGATTTTAGCGCAAAATAATGCGGCAGCAGCTCAGAGAGGTCGTGGTGGTTTTGCACAGAATTCTAGAGGTCGGGGACGAGGTGCTATGCCTCCACAAACTAATGATCGTCCTTCTAATCACTTTGATCAGCGAAATGTACAGTCAGCTCAACAGAATAGATCTCAGCAATATCTTGTTGAGGATTATTGTGAAGTTGAAGAGGGATTTCAACAAAATGGGTACTAGGACAGCCATGGACAGAGAGAGGGAGTAGTATCAGTTCCAGTGGATCAGAGTGGGCCTTATGTCGCAGTAGCAACATCAGGTGTAGTCGAACCGTTTCTGTTGGATACTGGTGCCGCAAAAAGTTCTATCATGCATGCGAAACTCCCTGGCGCACCTTTGTCTGGCTCAACAAATGTTTCCGTAGGTTTTTCAGGCGCCCCTGTGTACAACCCGATATCTGGTCCTTTGTCTATTTCTGTTGGACCGTGTCAATTGAAAGCACCCTTAATTTTGACGACAGGTTGTAATGAAAATCTGCTTGGTTTAGATTTGTTAAAACGACTATATGCGACATTGTACTGTTCTCCGGAAGGAGTACAGCTTACTTTGGGTAAAAGACTCACCTCTCCGATGTACTTGTCTATGGACGCACTCCCGCCGGAGCTACGTTCACTCCCTGATTCTCTTTGGGCGACTGGTCCCAATGATGTAGGTCTACTAGAGATTCCACCGTATGTAGTAACTTTGAAAGCGAATGTGAAATTTCCAAGAATTCCTCAATATAAAATATCGAATGAAGGTGAGCGTGCACTCTTATTGATTGTGCAAGATTTGATTAAAAAAGGTGTGGTTGAAGAAACGCGAGGAAATGTTTGTAATAGTCCTGTATTGCCGATTTTGAAACGAACAGATCCTACAAAGCCTCCAGTTTATAGGTTTGTCATAGACCTTAGAGAAGTTAATAAGATTGTAATTCCGCAGTTTCCTGTAGTGCCAGACATTACTGCTTTGTTAACATTGATTCCTGCTACAGCTACATGGTTCTCAGTCATCGACTTGAAGAATGCCTTTTTCAGCATTCCGATAGCCGAGGAAAGCAGAGATATTTTTGGCTTCTGTTTAGGAGGTCGGAGTTTCAGATTTAAACGCGCTCCACAAGGCTATTGTGAAAGTCCATCTATTTACAGTCAAGCTTTAAAAAGCCAATTAGATTCTTTTGTCCTTCCTCCAGGTTCTGCCCTAGTACAGTACGTAGACGATCTTTTGGTGGCTGCCGATGACAAGGAAACTTGCAAGGCAGCTACAATTTCACTATTGCATCATTTGTCTAATTTGAATCATAAGGTGTCACCTTCCAAAATGCAATATTGCTGCCAAGAAGTAACCTACCTAGGTCACCTCTTATCAAAGGAGGGAAGGAAGTTGACCCCAGAAAGAATAAAAGCAATTACGCAGATGAGTGTTCCACGCACACAGAGGGAAGTACGTGCCTTTCTAGGTATTACCTCTTACTGTAGGCAATGGATTCCAAATTTTTCACTTTTAGCAAAGCCGTTGGTAGCTTTGACTGGGAAAAATGTTCCGAGTCCGGTGCCATGGTCTGATGAATGTCAAGAGAGTTTTGCTGAATTACGAAAAGCTTTGTGTTCAGCTCCTGTATTGGGCACACCTGATTACAGTAAGCCATTCACGCTCTACGTTCACGAAAGAGAAGGTTGCGCGTTGAGTGTCTTGACACAGAAGTTTGGTGATAAACAACGCCCTTGTGCGTATTTCTCATCAACATTAGATCCGGTAGCTAGAGCATTGCCTAGTTGTTTGAGGGCTACAGCGGCAGCTGCAGCTTCCATTCGACAATCTGCTGGTTTGGTGATGAACAATATGCTAGTGGTCATGGTTCCTCATGCAGTGGACACACTCATGAACCGAACGAAGACACAACACCTTACTAGTGCGAGATTATCTGGTTACGAGCTGACGTTATTAGCGAGTCATATTCAGATCAAAAGATGCAATGTATTGAATCCAGCAACATTGTTGCCGACTGATCAAGAGTCGAGTGATTCTGAGCCACATGACTGTTATTTCAAAACGGAGGAAGAGACAAAAGGTCGTATCGACTTGAGAGATACTCCTCTATCCGACCCAGATGGTACGCTGTATGTGGACGGGTCATGTTTTAAATTGGAGAATGGTGATGTGACTGCTGCCTACGCGGTAACGACTTTGAAGACGATTGTGGAGACTGCAAGAGTGAGTCAGAATTCTGCCCAAGCTGCAGAGTTAATAGCTCTTACGAGAGCGTGTGTTTTAGCTGAGGGAAAGAGAGTGAATGTGTTTACAGATAGTCAGTACGCATTTGGCGTGGCCCATAGTTTTGGCCGGTTGTGGAGAGAAAGGGGTTTCATTACGTCCCATGGGACTAAGATTCAACATGGTCAGCTAGTTAACGACTTGTTAGAATCTCTAACCTTACCGACTGAAGTTGCGATTGTGAAGTGCAGTGCTCATAAAGCAATCACGGATGATGTTGGTCGGGGAAATGCCTTTGCTGATGAAACCGCTAAACAGACAGCTAGAGACATGATGAGTAGAATGTATGTTGCTACGTCTGCAAGATGGATTGCTGAGTCTGGAATGTGTGAGGACACAATGGAAAGTGTGAAAGAGATTCAGAAAGAAGCGACTGAGGAAGAGAAACGCGTATGGAGAGAAAGTACGGGCAAATTGGACTCGAATGGATGTTGGATCGATTTGACAGAACAGCAGCGTTGGATGTTGCCTGATGCGTATGTGCTTGCAGTAGTGACGATGGCGCATGGAGTGGCGCACATAAGTTCTAAAGGGATATGTAAGATGTTAGCTCCGGTTTGGAAGAATGAGGGAATCAGTAAGTGTGCAGAGAGAGTGGTGAAAAATTGTATGGTGTGCTTGATGCATAATCCTGGCAAGGGAACTCCAACTCCAGCTGGTCATTTTGCTCCTCCTTCCTGTCCCTTTGAAGTAATACAGTTAGACTTCATTCACATGGAACGCTGCAACAATTTAAAATACGTCCTGGTGGTGGTTTGTGCTTTTTCCAGGTGGATAGAAGCATACCCACTAAAGGACAACACTGCTTTATCAACTGCCAAAATTCTTCTCAAAGAATTTTTCCCTAGGTTTGGAATGCCACGGATTGTATGGTCAGATAACGGAAGTGAGTTTATAGGGAAAGTTATGCAGAGTGTGTGTGCTGGTCTAGGATTGAAACAAAAATTTCATAGTGCGAACCATCCCCAGTCTGCTGGTTTAGTCGAGGGTTACAATGGCACCCTCAAGCTTAAAATAGCCAAAATTCAAGCATCCACAGGTTTGGCTTGGCCAGACGCACTTCCTTTGGCCTTGTTATCAACGAGAGCAACAGTGCATTCTAGAATAGGGCTTTCTCCATATGAGATTGTATTTGGCCGCCCGGCAAATGTCTGGGGTGTGCCAAGGCCTAAACAATTCTGCTCCATTGAATATCCTATGTTGATAGACTATCTTTACGACTTGACTGCTAAATTAAGTCTTATTCATCAACAGGTCTTTGATGCTTTGCCAAAACCTCCGGAGAGTCCAGGGCATCAGCTGAAACCCGGCGACCACGTGGTGGTCAGAAATTTTGCGAGGACAAAGAATCTTCAGCCTCGCTACATCGGCCCCTTCCAAATCCTGCTGGCGACGAGGACAGCTGTACGTGTTGCTGGTCGCAAGCACTGGATCCACGCTTCTCACGTAAAGCGTGTTCCACTGCCGCTGCCCTACGACGACTGGGTGAAGAAGGGAATTGGTGCCTCCGAAGCTGAAACAACTCCGAAATTTGTCCCTTTCAGCGATGCCGATTTGATTTCTGACACTTTGAAACGTGACTCTCCTCTTGAAAAGACTGCTTTGAACATTGAACATTTGTCTCCAGCATCAGAAGAAACTTTGCCATCTGCGAACGTAAACTCTGCAACAGCTGCTAGTGATACACTATTCTCCGATCAGACAGTACCAGCGAAGCAGAAATACAACCTTAGAAGCCATAAAAAGGACTAATAAAGCAGGCAACTGCATACTGTGATTTTGATATATATATATATTTTGAACTTTTGCCTTCAGCCAGGAAGTTTGTTATTGTTTATTGTTTTTAAAATTGCCTTGCCGTCTGGGTAGCCGTAGGGTCGTGGCTGTGTGCCTAGTTTGAATTTGCAGGGGTCTGACACAAGGTCGATCTTTCTGTTAGTACTGGGAACTCCCAGGGCTGACAGAGGCATTTTCATCTACGTACACATCATCAGTGGTCGCGAGCGGATTGTAGAAGATGGAACTTCCTGCGCTGCAACGAGAAAATGTGATTTACGTTCGCAGAAACAGACTAAATAGAATTCTTCATAGCAAATGTTTCTTGATGCAATGTGCCATTACATTTTTGATTGTTTTAGCAACATTGGTGGGTGGAATTGTCTTTAGCATAAATTTGATTTTTGTGCCAGTATCTACAGTACCTCCCCTTGATCCTGCTATTTCTACTGTTTCTTCTATACACTCTTTTCACTCGTTTCCGGAACATGAGCAAGCTCGACGCTCAGAATTCATTAATAATACTTTTGTACAGCTCTTGCACCAACACCAACTGGTAGTTAACACGACAGACTGTTGGGTGTGTGGCTTGATACCTCACACTATGGATAAAGGTATTCCCTATCTGGTTTTGCCTTTCAGCTACAATGGATCATTTCAGGCCCTTCAAACCATCTTTGCTTATGCTCTTGAGACCTATCCTCCACGTCCACCACGTTCCACTAAATATAACTCTGCCAACAAAGCTTTAGTCCAGGGAATTATTGACATGGTCAAAGACGTCAATAATACTCCATCATACCCTAGAGACGAATTGCGAGTATATTTAAGTTGGAATACTTCAGAGTATCGCCTTAGTTTAGGAGAAAGCAAGCGTAAAAGCTCAACTCCAATCTGGGTCGTACCTCACCGAGGTCAGGTCTGTTTGCAAGGTAATGGGAGAAATCCGAGAGCTCAGCTAGGGAGGAGTGAGTGCGTAGAGACTTATGTGTTTCCGGCTAACTCTTCCCCTGCCTTCCTTACTGCTAGGGGTACCTACTTCATTTGTCGAGACAGAGCTTATACATGGTTGCCTGCCGACTTCTCAGGATCATGTTATATTGCTCGATTATTGCCTCCGACATACACTGCTTCACCTGATTACCACAGAACAAGAGTAGCAAGAGGTGTCTTCAGCAAGGAAGATACCGCTGGTCAGGAAGCTGGAGACTTCTTCAAAGGCTTCCTTCCGTTCTGGGGGCCTATGGCCAATAGTAGAAACATACGTCAGCTAACACGGGTAGTTGAATCTACTATTACCGAAACTGCTGGTGCCCTTAGCAATCTGACAGCTGAGCTTCAGGCGGATAGGCTCATGACATTGCAGAACCGTATGGTTCTAGATGTTATACTTGCAGATCGAGGTGGGGTATGCAGAATGATCCAATCGAGCTGCTGTGTCTTTATTCCTAATAATGCTCCAACAGTTTACGAGGCGATCTCTAAGTTGCACAAGATTTCGGACTCCATACATGTAGATGAGGGAAACTGGTCCTTTATGGAGTGGGTTTGGACTCTGATCTCAGCGTGGGGATGGAAGGTTCTAATGGTCATTGGTGTCATCCTAGTATTCCTATTCTCATGTTGTCTGATTATCCAGTGTGGTCCTGCTCTGTGTAGTCTTTGTGCTACAACCTGTTTTAGGAAACCACCTGCGTTTGGAGAAAAGACACGAGAAAGGATGATGATACAACAGCATGTCACTGACCTGATGAGCATAGAACTAGATTCAGACATAGATTGAGTAATTGCCTATGTAAGGGCAAAAGGAGGGTCTGAGGTTCCGTGACGGTTCCGTGACGACTTGAACCCGTGTTTTCAAGTTTGTCGGAAATACATAAAATTAGTATCAGCGAACCGCAAATGATCCATTTAGCATATCCTGGTGTTTTCGCTACGCTACGAGCAAGAGCACTCCTTCCATTGACATATTTCTGATATACCCACGGCATCCATCTTAGATCGTGGCCGCCATTTTGTGGTTCCTTGCCCTCACATATGCAATAGCCTCTGATCATTTCATTTACTTCACTTTGATTAAGGACACGTAGCCTTAGCCGGAGATTCACCTCTTACATGACACGTGCACCTTAAACCAGATCACGCTGAAGCTGCATGACTCGACAAAGGCTGCCTCCTCTGCCCGAGGCCAGCCCACCTGAACTGGTTTTCCTGTCCATTGTACCTGATCATGATTAGGCGGCCGAAGCCGGTAGCCTTGCCCATTTACAACCCACAAACATCTCTTATCCCGCTTTTCTATCTTCTGCACCTGGCTCTGCTCCTTTCCTTCTGGGCCTTTATTAGGGGGAGGTAACGAACTTTACGATGAGGCGGTCCGGGTCTTGAATGCAATATTGACAAGGGATTGTGATGGACTGGTGGGAACCCCTCTTCGTGATGTTTGGTATCAGATATTATCGACAGTTCCTGTGTAACGCCAAATATTTATTGTTTAGAGACACAAAGGTTTGGGAATGTACCGACATGTGAAATATTTGCCTAGAGCACAATTTTTGGTATATAAGGAGCAACCCACTTTGTACAAATCGAACAGTCTCCTAGATTCTGCCCGTGTGTAGATTCTGTGATTTCTGTGTCCCTGCAGTAATAAACCTTTGGTCTTTGACGCCACCATCGAGAAGCCCGTGTTTCTGTTCATTTGTGCACCAAGGCAGGTGGGACTCCGGGGTCTTTGGGTGTTGTACCCTGACACCTCTGGACGGAACCAAAAAGTCCAGAACTCCAATATGGTCGTAGGAGGTCATCTGGTGGTCTGGGAGCTGTAACAGAGTATCGCGGCCCTCATTGAGGAATTTGCCCCATAGGCCGGCTCCCCAGTCGGCTCTATCGATCCGGTGCGCAGTCATCGCGATTTCATATGCTTTAAACCATTGCTGGATGTCGTCTTCTCGAAAATATTCTCGGACCACATCCTTGGGGATGTGCACTTTTTTGTCCGTGGTCCCGGGGGTGGACGGTCTGTCGGGCACCCCTAATTCTTTATTCTGTTTGCGCAGGTTGATCTCGGCTAGGTTCCGCTCGTGCTCGTACGTTAGTCTTTTTTCCTCGAGCTCCCTTTGCCTCTGTTTCTCCTCTCTTTCTTCTCGGAGGCGAAGGTGCTCTAAGTTTATTTTTTGCTCGGCCAATTTGAGTTCTATGTCCATCTTGAGTCGGGCCATTTCAAGTTCGTGTAGTCGGGCTTTTTCTCTTTCTTGGATCTCGTCTTGCGAGAGACCCGTTCTTTGCTCTTCAGGGGCCGTGTTGGTCTTTTTCGCGGTGCTTTGCTCCGGGGCTTCGACATCCCCGGTCTCTGCCCAAGATTCTAGGGCATGCTTAAAATCGTCCTTGGTACTTAGTCCGGTGGTAGCGATACCTAGTTCGATGCAGAACTGCTTTAGTTCACGATGGCTGTATTCCTCTAGCTTTTCCATTTGGAACTTCTCAGTTGATCCGCTCTCTTTAGTCGACATTGTTGTTCGTTGTGGGGTGAGCTACTCTCTGTACGTTATGCGGTGATTCGGATCGCGCCGCTGGCCACCAATGTTAGACGGACCGGGAGGGTCGGCCGAGATTACGGGGAGAGGTCTCCAGGGAGAGCCGTCTCCAACGACTGTACAGATAAGTAACTTCCCCCCCACAGACGGACACCACACAAGATTGAAGGTTAACGAGACTTTATATGCACTTCTTAGGTTACGTTGATATAATACAAGGAGGTCTGGACTCAGGGGTCCCCTCGGTTCTGATCTCTGGTTGAGGAAAAGGGTAGCGGGACAGTCTTAGTTACCAATGAGTTCAATAGCTCTCAATCCTCGAGCTCGGCGTGGTTGCTGATCGGGCCGTGGAGGAGCCAAGCAGGTCCCGAGATGGATGAAGGATGGTCGACGGGCCGTGGAGAAGCCAAGCAGGTCCCGAGATGGATGAAGGATGGTCGACGGGCCGTGGAGAAGCCAAGCAGGTCCCGATGCAGATGACAGTTACAACGGTCCGCGGCCTCGCCAGCAGATCCGGACGACGGTGAAGGATGAAGGTTACGACGGCTGTGGCAGCGCCACCAGGCAGGATGATGGTGCACAGGACAGAGCTACGGCAGCGCCAGTAGTCCGTCCAGGATGAGTTCTTCTTTCGTCTCTCGACTCCAAGATACAACTGCCTTCCTGTTCTGGAGCTGCCCCAGTTATAGGGCTGGCGTGCTTTGATGTCCGGACCCTCGCACTTGGAGGTCGGGAGGTCCGGGATGAGGGAGTCCAGACACCCAGCAGGGGGGTGGAGCCAGCGCCCGGGGAGGCGATGGGCGAGCGGCACTGGCCGGGGGAGAACCATCGACACCTCTTTCTCCCATTGACTGGCCAAGTAGCTCGCTCACCTCCTGGGTGGAGGGTGGTGCCGGAATGTCTGAGGCCGGGCTAGGCCCAGGGTTGAGGTCGATCGGGGGCCAGGCGGCCTCGTGGCGAAGTGTCCAAGATGGCGGCCCGGGCTGGGCGCGTGGGCCGGCCGTGGATCGGACCCACGAGGTTATCATGCTCGGGGGCAGGTGTCCCTGAGGGGACGTAGGACGTGCAATGGTGGGGTGTGGTGCTTGTATGACTGGCTCGGGCTTGGTCGAGCCGGGGGAGAGCGGCCCGTCACGTGGCCTGTCCAACAACTACTCACTACTCTGCACTCACTACTCTGCACTCACTACTCACTACTCTGCACTCACTACTCTGTACTCACTGCTCACTACTCACTACTCTGTACTCACTGCTCACTACTCTGCACTCACTACTCACTACTTTGCACTCACTACTCTGCCCTTACTACTCACTATTCTGCACTCACTACTGAAAACTCTGCACTAACTACTCACTACTCTGCACTCACTACTCACTTCTCTGCATTCACCATGCTGCACACACCACTCTGCACTCACCACTCACTACTCTTCAGTCACTACTATGCACTCACTGCTCATCACTCTGCACTCACCACTCTGTACTCACCACTCTGCACTCACCACTCTACAATCACTACTCTCCACTCACTACTCTGCACTCACTACTCTGCACTCACCACTCTGCACTCACTACTCACCACTCTGCACTCACTGCTCACTACTCTGCACTCACTACTCTGCACTCACTACTCTGCACTCTGCACTCACTACTCCGCACTCACTACTCTGCACTCTGCACTCACTACTCCGCACTCACTACTCACTACTCTGCACTCACCACTCTGCACTCACCACTCTGCACTCACCACTCTGCACTCACTACTCTGCACTCACTACTCACTACTCGCTACTCTGCACTCACTACTCTGCACTCACTACTCACTACTCACTACTCTGAACTCACTACTCTGCACTCACCACTCTGCACTCACTACTCACTACTCACCACTCTGCACTCACTACTCACTACTCTGCACTCACTACTCTGCACTCACTACTCTGCACTCACTACTCACTACTCTGCACTCACTACTCACTACTATGCACTCACTACTCACTACTCTGCACTCACTACTCACTACTCTGCACTCACCACTCTGCACTCACCACTCACTACTCTGCAGTTACTACTCTGCATTCACTACTCTGCACTCACTACTCACTACTCTGCACTCACTACTCACTACTCACTACTCACTACTCTGTACTCACTACTCTGCACTCACTACTCACTACTCACTACTCTGCACTCTCTACTCACTACTCTGCACTCACTACTCTGCTCACACCACTCTGCACTCACCACTCACTACTCACTACTCTGCACTCACTACTCTGCATTCACTACTCTGCACTCACTACTCACTACTTTGCACTCACTTCTCACTACTCTGCACTCACTACTCACTACTCTGCACTCACTACTCACTACTCTGCACTCACTACTCACTACACTGCACTCACTACTCACTACTCTGCACTCACTATTCACTACTCACTACTCTGCACTCACTACTCTGCACTCTGCACTCACTACTCTGCACTCACTACTATGCACTCTGCAATCACTACTCTGCACTCTGCACACTGCACTCACTACTCACTACTCTGCACTCACTACTATGCACTCTCTACTCTGCACTCTGCACTCACTACTCACTACTCTGCACTCACCACTCTGCACTCACCACTCTGCACTCACCACTCTGCACTCACTACTCTGCACTCACTACTCACTACTCTGCACTCACTACTCTGCACTCACTACTCACTAATCACTACTCTGCACTCACTACTCTGTACTCACTGCTCACTACTCTGCACTCACTACTCACTACTCTGCACTCACTACACTGCCCTTACTACTCACTATTCTGCACTCACTACTCAAAACTCTGCACTAACTACTCACTACTCTGCACTCTCTACTCACAACTCTGAACTCACTACTCTGTACTCATTACTCACTACTCTGCACTCACTACTCACTACTCTGCACTCTCTACTCTGCACTCACTACTCTGCACTCACTACTCTGCACTCACCACTCTGCACTCACCACTCACTACTCACTGCTCTGCACTCACTACTCTGCATTCACTACTCTGCACTGACTACTCACTACTCTGCACTCACTACTCACTACTCTGCACTCACTACTCACTACTCCGCACTCACTACTCACTACTCTGCACTCACTACTCTGTACTCATTACTCACTACTCTGCACTCACTACTCACTACTCTGCACTCTCTACTCTGCACTCACTACTCTGCACTCACTACTCTGCACTCACTACTCTGCACTCACTACTCACTACTCGGCACTCACTACTCACTACTCACTACTCTGCACTCACTACTCACTACTCCGCACTCACTACTCACTACTCTGCACTCACTACTCTGTACTCATTACTCACTACTCTGCACTCACTACTCACTACTCTGCACTCTCTACTCTGCACTCACTACTCAGCACTCACTACTCTGCACTCACTACTCACTACTCTGCACTCACTACTCTGCACTCTGCACTCAGTACTCTGCACTCACTACTCTGCATTCACTACTCTGCACTCACTACTCACTACTCTGCACTCACTACTCACTACTCTGCACTCACTACTCACTACTCCGCACTCACTACTCACTACTCTGCACTCACTACTCTGTACTCATTACTCACTACTCTGCACTCACTACTCACTACTCTGCACTCTCTACTCTGCACTCACTACTCTGCACTCACTACTCTGCACTCACTACTCACTACTCTGCACTCACTACTCTGCACTCACTGCTCTGCACTCACTGTACTCACTACTCACTACTCTGCACTCACTACTCCGCACTCACTACTCACTACTCCGAACTCACTACTCTGCCCTCACTACTAACTACTCTGCACTCACTACTCACTACTCTGCACTCACTTCTCACTACTCTACACTCACGACTCTGCACTCACTACTCACTACTCAGCACTCACTACTCTGCACTCACTACTCTTCAGTCACTACTATGCACTCACTGCTCACCACTCTGCACTCACCACTCTGTACTCACCACTCTGCACTCACCACTCTACACTCACTACTCTCCACTCACTACTCTGCACTCACTACTCTGCACTCACCACTCTGCACTCACTACTCACCACTCTGCACTCACTACTCACTACTCTGCACTCACTACTCTGCACTCACTACTCTGCACTCTGCACTCACTACTCCGCACTCACTACTCTGCACTCTGCACTCACTACTCTGCACTCACTACTCACTACTCTGCACTCACCACTCTGCACTCACCACTCTGCACTCACCACTCTGCACTCACTACTCTGCACTCACTACTCACTACTCGCTACTCTGCACTCACTACTCTGCACTCACTACTCACTACTCACTACTCTGAACTCACAACTCTGCACTCACCACTCTGCACTCACTACTCACTACTCACCACTCTGCACTCACTACTCACTACTCTGCACTCACTACTCTGCACTCACTACTCACTACTCACCACTCTGCACTCACTACTCTGCACTCACTACTCACTACTCGCTACTCTGCACTCACCACTCTGCACTCACCACTCACTACTCACTACTCTGCACTCACTACTCTGCATTCACTACTCTGCACTCACTACTCACTACTTTGCACTCACTTCTCACTACTTTGCACTCACTACTCACTACTCTGCACTCACTACTCACTACTCTGCACTCACTACTCTGCACTCTGCACTCACTACTCTGCACTCACTACTATGCACTCTGCAATCACTACTCTGCACTCTGCACACTGCACTCACTACTCACTACTCTGCACTCACTACTATGCACTCACTACTCTGCACTCTGCACTCACTACTCACTACTCTGCACTCACCACTCTTCACTCACCACTCTGCACTCACCACTCTGCACTCACTACTCTGCACTCACTACTCACTACTCTGCACTCACTACTCTGCACTCACTACTTACTACTCACTACTCTGCACTCACTACTCTGTACTCACTGCTCACTACTCACTACTCACTACTCTGTACTCACTGCTCACTACTCTGCACTCACTACTGACTACTCTGCACTCACTACACTGCCCTTACTACTCACTATTCTGCACTCACTACTCAAAACTCTGCACTAACTACTCACTACTCTGCACTCTCTACTCACAACTCTGAACTCACTACTCTGCACACACCACTCTGCACTCACCACTCACTACTCACTCCTCTGCACTCACTACTCTGCATTCACTACTCTGCACTGACTACTCACTACTCTGCACTCACTACTCACTACTCTGCACTCACTACTCACTACTCCGCACTCACTACTCACTACTCTGCATTCACTACTCTGTACTCATTACTCACTACTCTGCACTCACTACTCCCTACTCTGCACTCTCTACTCTGCACTCACTACTCTGCACTCACTACTCACTACTCTGCACTCACTACTCACTACTCACTACTCTGCACTCACTACTCACTACTCCGCACTCACTACTCACTACTCTGCACTCACTACTCTGTACTCATTACTCACTACTCTGCACTCACTACTCACTACTCTGCACTCTCTACTCTGCACTCACTACTCTGCACTCACTACTCACTACTCTGCACTCACTACTCTGCACTCACTGCTCTGCACTCACTGTACTCACTACTCACTACTCTGCACTCACTACTCCGCACTCACTACTCACTACTCCGAACTCACTACTCTGCCCTCACTACTAACTACTCTGCACTCACTACTCACTACTCTGCACTCACTTCTCACTACTCTACACTCACGACTCTGCACTCACTACTCACTACTCAGCACTCACTACTCTGCACTCACTACTCTTCAGTCACTACTCTGCACTCACTACTCACTACTCTGCACTCTCTACTCTGCACTCACTACTCTGCACACACTACTCACTACTCTGCACTCACTACTCACTACTCACTACTCTGCACTCACTACTCACTACTCCGCACTCACTACTCACTACTCTGCACTCACTACTCTGTACTCATTACTCACTACTCTGCACTCACTACTCACTACTCTGCACTCTCTACTCTGCACTCACTACTCAGCACTCACTACTCTGCACTCACTACTCACTACTCTGCACTCACTACTCTGCACTCACTGCTCTGCACTCACTGTACTCACTACTCACTACTCTGCACTCACTACTCTGCACTCACTACTCTTCAGTCACTACTATGCACTCACTGCTCACCACTCTGCACTCACCACTCTGTACTCACCACTCTGCACTCACCACTCTACACTCACTACTCTCCACTCACTACTCTGCACTCACTACTCTGCACTCACCACTCTGCACTCACTACTCACCACTCTGCACTCACTACTCACTACTCTGCACTCACTACTCTGCACTCACTACTCTGCACTCTGTACTCACTACTCCGCACTCACTATTCTGCACTCTGCACTCACTACTCTGCACTCACTACTCACTACTCTGCACTCACCACTCTGCACTCACCACTCTGCACTCACCACTCTGCACTCACTACTCTGCACTCACTACTCACTACTCGCTACTCTGCACTCACTACTCTGCACTCACTACTCACTACTCACTACTCTGAACTCACTACTCTGCACTCACCACTCTGCACTCACTACTCACCACTCTGCACTCACTACTCAATACTCTGCACTCACTACTCTGCACTCACTACTCTGCACTCACTACTCTGCACTCACTACTCACTACTCTGCACTCACTACTCACTACTATGCACTCACTACTAACTACTCTGCACTCACTACTCACTACTCTGCACTCACCACTCTGCACTCACCACTCACTACTCTGCAGTTACTACTCTGCATTCACTACTCTGCACTCACTACTCACTACTCTGCACTCACTACTCACTACTCACTACTCTGCACTCACTACTCTGCACTCACTACTCACTACTCACTACTCTGCACTCTCTACTCACTACTCTGCACTCACTACTCTGCTCACACCACTCTGCACTCATCACTCACTACTCACTACTCTGCATTCACTACTCTGCACTCACTACTCACTACTTTGCACTCACTTCTCACTACTCTGCACTCACTACTTACTACTCTGCACCCACTACTCACTACTCTGCACTCACTACTCTGCACTCACTACTCACTACTCTGCACTCACTACTCACTACACTTCACTCACTACTCACTACTCTGCACTCACTATTCACTACTCACTACTCTGCACTCACTACTCACACTCTGCACTCACACTGTGCACTCACAACTCTGCACTCTGCACACTCACTCTGCACACTCACTCTGCGCACTCACTACTCTGCACTCACTACTCTGCACTCACTACTCTGCACCCACTACTCTGCACCCACTACTCTGCACCCACTACTCTGCACTTACTACTCTGCACTCACTACTCTGCACTACCTACTATGCACTCACTACTCTGCACTCACTACTCTGCACTCACTACTCTGAACTCTGCACTCACTACTCTGCACTCTGCACTCACTACTCTGCACTCACTACTCTGCACTCACTACTCTGCACTCTGCACTCACTACTCTGCACTCACTACTATGCACTCTGCAATCACTACTCTGCACTCTGCACTCTGCACACTGCACTCACTACTCACTACTCTGCACTCACTACTATGCACTCACTACTCACTACTCTGCACTCACTACTCTGCACTCACTACTCTGCACTCACTACTCTGCACTCACTACTCACTACTCACTACTCTGCACTCTCTACTCACTACTCTGCACTCACTACTCTGCTCACACCACTCTGCACTCATCACTCACTACTCACTACTCTGCACTCACTACTCTGCATTCACTACTCTGCACTCACTACTCACTACTTTGCACTCACTTCTCACTACTCTGCACTCACTACTTACTACTCTGCACCCACTACTCACTACTCTGCACTCACTACTCTGCACTCACTACTCACTACTCTGCACTCACTACTCACTACACTTCACTCACTACTCACTACTCTGCACTCACTATTCACTACTCACTACTCTGCACTCACTACTCACACTCTGCACTCACACTGTGCACTCACAACTCTGCACTCTGCACACTCACTCTGCACACTCACTCTGCGCACTCACTACTCTGCACTCACTACTCTGCACTCACTACTCTGCACCCACTACTCTGCACCCACTACTCTGCACCCACTACTCTGCACTTACTACTCTGCACTCACTACTCTGCACTACCTACTATGCACTCACTACTCTGCACTCACTACTCTGCACTCACTACTCTGAACTCTGCACTCACTACTCTGCACTCTGCACTCACTACTCTGCACTCAATACTCTGCACTCACTACTCTGCACACTGCACTCACTACTCTGCACTCACTACTATGCACTCTGCAATCACTACTCTGCACTCTGCACACTGCACTCACTACTCACTACTCTGCACTCACTACTATGCACTCACTACTCACTACTCTGCACTCACTACTCTGCACTCACTACTCTGCACTCACTACTCTGCACTCTGCACTCACTACTCACTACTCTGCACTCACCACTCTGCACTCACCACTCTGCACTCACCACTCTGCACTAACTACTCTGCACTCACTACTCACTACTCTGCACTCACTACTCTGCACTCACTACTCACTACTCACTACTCTGCACTCACTTCTCTGTACTCACTGCTCACTACTCACTACTCACTACTCTGTACTCACTGCTCACTACTCTGCACTCACTACTCACTACTCTGCACTCACTACTCTGCCCTTACTACTCACTATTCTGCACTCACTACTGAAAACTCTGCACTAACTACTCACTACTCTGCACTCACTACTCACTTCTCTGCATTCACCATGCTGCACACACCACTCTGCACTCACCACTCACTACTCACTACTCTGCACTCACTACTCTGCATTCACTACTCTGCACTGACTACTCACTACTCTGCACTCACTACTCACTACTCTGCACTCACTCCTCTGCACTCACTACTCACTACTCACTACTCTGCACTCTCTACTCACAACTCTGAACACACTACTCTGCACACACCACTCTGCACTCACCACTCACTACTCACTACTCTGCACTCACTACTTTGCATTCACTACTCTGCACTCACTACTCACTACTCTGCACTCACTTCTCACTACTCACTACTCTGCACTCACTACTCACTACTCTGCACTCACTACTCACCACTCTGCACTCACTACTCACTACTCCGCACTCACTACTCACTAATTTGCACTCACTACTCTGTACTCATTAATCACTACTCTGCACTCACTACTCACTACTCTGCACTCTCTACTCTGCACTCACTACTCTGCACTCACTACTCTGCACTCACTACTCACTACTCTGCACTCACTACTCTGCACTCACTTCTCTGCACTCATTGTACTCACTACTCACTACTCTGCACTCACTACTCTGCACTCACTACTCACTACTCTGCACTTACTACTCACTACTCCGCACTCACTACTCTGAACTCACTACTCTGCCCTCACTACTAACTACTCTGCACTCACTTCTCACTACTCTACACTCACGACTCTGCACTCACTACTCACTACTCAGCACTCACTACTCTGCACTCACTACTCTTCAGTCACTACTATGCACTCACTGCTCATCACTCTGCACTCACCACTCTGTACTCACCACTCTGCACTCACCACTCTACAATCACTACTCTCCACTCACTACTCTGCACTCACTACTCTGCACTCACCACTCTGCACTCACTACTCACCACTCTGCACTCACTACTCACTACTCTGCACTCACTACTCAGCACTCACTACTCTGCACTCTGCACTCACTACTCCACACTCACTACTCTGCACTCTGCACTCACTACTCTGCACTCACTACTCACTACTCTGCACTCACCACTCTGCACTCACCACTCTGCACTCACCACTCTGCACTCACTACTCTGCACTCACTACTCACTACTCACTACTCTGCACTCACTACTCTGCACTCACTACTCACTACTCACTACTCTGAACTCACTACTCTGCACTCACCACTCTGCACTCACTACTCACTACTCACCACTCTGCACTCACTACTCACTACTCTGCACTCATTACTCTGCACTCACTACTCTGCACTCACTACTCACTACTCTGCACTCACTACTCACTACTATGCACTCACTACTCACTACTCTGCACTCACTACTCACTACTCTGCACTCACCACTCTGCACTCACCACTCACTACTCTGCAGTTACTACTCTGCATTCACTACTCTGCACTCACTACTCACTACTCTGCACTCACTACTCACTACTCACTACTCACTACTCTGTACTCACTACTCTGCACTCACTACTCACTACTCACTACTCTGCACTCTCTACTCACTACTCTGCACTCACTACTCTGCTCACACCACTCTGCACTCACCACTCACTACTCACTACTCTGCACTCACTACTCTGCATTCACTACTCTGCACTCACTACTCACTACTTTGCACTCACTTCTCACTACTCTGCACTCACTACTCACTACTCTGCACTCACTACTCACTACTCTGCACTCACTACTCACTACACTGCACTCACTACTCACTACTCTGCACTCACTATTCACTACTCACTACTCTGCACTCACTACTCTGCACTCTGCACTCACTACTCTGCACTCACTACTATGCACTCTGCAATCACTACTCTGCACTCTGCACACTGCACTCACTACTCACTACTCTGCACTCACTACTATGCACTCACTACTCTGCACTCTGCACTCACTACTCACTACTCTGCACTCACCACTCTGCACTCACCACTCTGCACTCACCACTCTGCACTCACTACTCTGCACTCACTACTCACTACTCTGCACTCACTACTCTGCACTCACTACTCACTAATCACTACTCTGCACTCACTACTCTGTACTCACTGCTCACTACTCTGCACTCACTACTCACTACTCTGCACTCACTACACTGCCCTTACTACTCACTATTCTGCACTCACTACTCAAAACTCTGCACTAACTACTCACTACTCTGCACTCTCTACTCACAACTCTGAACTCACTACTCTGCACACACCACTCTGCACTCACCACTCACTACTCACTGCTCTGCACTCACTACTCTGCATTCACTACTCTGCACTGACTACTCACTACTCTGCACTCACTACTCACTACTCTGCACTCACTACTCACTACTCCGCACTCACTACTCACTACTCTGCACTCACTACTCTGTACTCATTACTCACTACTCTGCACTCACTACTCACTACTCTGCACTCTCTACTCTGCACTCACTACTCTGCACTCACTACTCTGCACTCACTACTCTGCACTCACTACTCACTACTCGGCACTCACTACTCACTACTCACTACTCTGCACTCACTACTCACTACTCCGCACTCACTACTCACTACTATGCACTCACTACTCTGTACTCATTACTCACTACTCTGCACTCACTACTCACTACTCTGCACTCTCTACTCTGCACTCACTACTCTTCAGTCACTACTCTGCACTCACTACTCACTACTCTGCACTCTCTACTCTGCACTCACTACTCTGCACACACTACTCACTACTCTGCACTCACTACTCACTACTCACTACTCTGCACTCACTACTCACTACTCCGCACTCACTACTCACTACTCTGCACTCACTACTCTGTACTCATTACTCACTACTCTGCACTCACTACTCACTACTCTGCACTCTCTACTCTGCACTCACTACTCAGCACTCACTACTCTGCACTCACTACTCACTACTCTGCACTCACTACTCTGCACTCACTGCTCTGCACTCACTGTACTCACTACTCACTACTCTGCACTCACTACTCTGCACTCACTACTCTTCAGTCACTACTATGCACTCACTGCTCACCACTCTGCACTCACCACTCTGTACTCACCACTCTGCACTCACCACTCTACACTCACTACTCTCCACTCACTACTCTGCACTCACTACTCTGCACTCACCACTCTGCACTCACTACTCACCACTCTGCACTCACTACTCACTACTCTGCACTCACTACTCTGCACTCACTACTCTGCACTCTGTACTCACTACTCCGCACTCACTATTCTGCACTCTGCACTCACTACTCTGCACTCACTACTCACTACTCTGCACTCACCACTCTGCACTCACCACTCTGCACTCACCACTCTGCACTCACTACTCTGCACTCACTACTCACTACTCGCTACTCTGCACTCACTACTCTGCACTCACTACTCACTACTCACTACTCTGAACTCACTACTCTGCACTCACCACTCTGCACTCACTACTCACCACTCTGCACTCACTACTCAATACTCTGCACTCACTACTCTGCACTCACTACTCTGCACTCACTACTCTGCACTCACTACTCACTACTCTGCACTCACTACTCACTACTATGCACTCACTACTAACTACTCTGCACTCACTACTCACTACTCTGCACTCACCACTCTGCACTCACCACTCACTACTCTGCAGTTACTACTCTGCATTCACTACTCTGCACTCACTACTCACTACTCTGCACTCACTACTCACTACTCACTACTCTGCACTCACTACTCTGCACTCACTACTCACTACTCACTACTCTGCACTCTCTACTCACTACTCTGCACTCACTACTCTGCTCACACCACTCTGCACTCATCACTCACTACTCACTACTCTGCATTCACTACTCTGCACTCACTACTCACTACTTTGCACTCACTTCTCACTACTCTGCACTCACTACTTACTACTCTGCACCCACTACTCACTACTCTGCACTCACTACTCTGCACTCACTACTCACTACTCTGCACTCACTACTCACTACACTTCACTCACTACTCACTACTCTGCACTCACTATTCACTACTCACTACTCTGCACTCACTACTCACACTCTGCACTCACACTGTGCACTCACAACTCTGCACTCTGCACACTCACTCTGCACACTCACTCTGCGCACTCACTACTCTGCACTCACTACTCTGCACTCACTACTCTGCACCCACTACTCTGCACCCACTACTCTGCACCCACTACTCTGCACTTACTACTCTGCACTCACTACTCTGCACTACCTACTATGCACTCACTACTCTGCACTCACTACTCTGCACTCACTACTCTGAACTCTGCACTCACTACTCTGCACTCTGCACTCACTACTCTGCACTCACTACTCTGCACTCACTACTCTGCACTCTGCACTCACTACTCTGCACTCACTACTATGCACTCTGCAATCACTACTCTGCACTCTGCACTCTGCACACTGCACTCACTACTCACTACTCTGCACTCACTACTATGCACTCACTACTCACTACTCTGCACTCACTACTCTGCACTCACTACTCTGCACTCACTACTCTGCACTCACTACTCACTACTCACTACTCTGCACTCTCTACTCACTACTCTGCACTCACTACTCTGCTCACACCACTCTGCACTCATCACTCACTACTCACTACTCTGCACTCACTACTCTGCATTCACTACTCTGCACTCACTACTCACTACTTTGCACTCACTTCTCACTACTCTGCACTCACTACTTACTACTCTGCACCCACTACTCACTACTCTGCACTCACTACTCTGCACTCACTACTCACTACTCTGCACTCACTACTCACTACACTTCACTCACTACTCACTACTCTGCACTCACTATTCACTACTCACTACTCTGCACTCACTACTCACACTCTGCACTCACACTGTGCACTCACAACTCTGCACTCTGCACACTCACTCTGCACACTCACTCTGCGCACTCACTACTCTGCACTCACTACTCTGCACTCACTACTCTGCACCCACTACTCTGCACCCACTACTCTGCACCCACTACTCTGCACTTACTACTCTGCACTCACTACTCTGCACTACCTACTATGCACTCACTACTCTGCACTCACTACTCTGCACTCACTACTCTGAACTCTGCACTCACTACTCTGCACTCTGCACTCACTACTCTGCACTCAATACTCTGCACTCACTACTCTGCACACTGCACTCACTACTCTGCACTCACTACTATGCACTCTGCAATCACTACTCTGCACTCTGCACACTGCACTCACTACTCACTACTCTGCACTCACTACTATGCACTCACTACTCACTACTCTGCACTCACTACTCTGCACTCACTACTCTGCACTCACTACTCTGCACTCTGCACTCACTACTCACTACTCTGCACTCACCACTCTGCACTCACCACTCTGCACTCACCACTCTGCACTAACTACTCTGCACTCACTACTCACTACTCTGCACTCACTACTCTGCACTCACTACTCACTACTCACTACTCTGCACTCACTTCTCTGTACTCACTGCTCACTACTCACTACTCACTACTCTGTACTCACTGCTCACTACTCTGCACTCACTACTCACTACTCTGCACTCACTACTCTGCCCTTACTACTCACTATTCTGCACTCACTACTGAAAACTCTGCACTAACTACTCACTACTCTGCACTCACTACTCACTTCTCTGCATTCACCATGCTGCACACACCACTCTGCACTCACCACTCACTACTCACTACTCTGCACTCACTACTCTGCATTCACTACTCTGCACTGACTACTCACTACTCTGCACTCACTACTCACTACTCTGCACTCACTCCTCTGCACTCACTACTCACTACTCACTACTCTGCACTCTCTACTCACAACTCTGAACACACTACTCTGCACACACCACTCTGCACTCACCACTCACTACTCACTACTCTGCACTCACTACTTTGCATTCACTACTCTGCACTCACTACTCACTACTCTGCACTCACTTCTCACTACTCACTACTCTGCACTCACTACTCACTACTCTGCACTCACTACTCACCACTCTGCACTCACTACTCACTACTCCGCACTCACTACTCACTAATTTGCACTCACTACTCTGTACTCATTAATCACTACTCTGCACTCACTACTCACTACTCTGCACTCTCTACTCTGCACTCACTACTCTGCACTCACTACTCTGCACTCACTACTCACTACTCTGCACTCACTACTCTGCACTCACTTCTCTGCACTCATTGTACTCACTACTCACTACTCTGCACTCACTACTCTGCACTCACTACTCACTACTCTGCACTTACTACTCACTACTCCGCACTCACTACTCTGAACTCACTACTCTGCCCTCACTACTAACTACTCTGCACTCACTTCTCACTACTCTACACTCACGACTCTGCACTCACTACTCACTACTCAGCACTCACTACTCTGCACTCACTACTCTTCAGTCACTACTATGCACTCACTGCTCATCACTCTGCACTCACCACTCTGTACTCACCACTCTGCACTCACCACTCTACAATCACTACTCTCCACTCACTACTCTGCACTCACTACTCTGCACTCACCACTCTGCACTCACTACTCACCACTCTGCACTCACTACTCACTACTCTGCACTCACTACTCAGCACTCACTACTCTGCACTCTGCACTCACTACTCCACACTCACTACTCTGCACTCTGCACTCACTACTCTGCACTCACTACTCACTACTCTGCACTCACCACTCTGCACTCACCACTCTGCACTCACCACTCTGCACTCACTACTCTGCACTCACTACTCACTACTCACTACTCTGCACTCACTACTCTGCACTCACTACTCACTACTCACTACTCTGAACTCACTACTCTGCACTCACCACTCTGCACTCACTACTCACTACTCACCACTCTGCACTCACTACTCACTACTCTGCACTCATTACTCTGCACTCACTACTCTGCACTCACTACTCACTACTCTGCACTCACTACTCACTACTATGCACTCACTACTCACTACTCTGCACTCACTACTCACTACTCTGCACTCACCACTCTGCACTCACCACTCACTACTCTGCAGTTACTACTCTGCATTCACTACTCTGCACTCACTACTCACTACTCTGCACTCACTACTCACTACTCACTACTCACTACTCTGTACTCACTACTCTGCACTCACTACTCACTACTCACTACTCTGCACTCTCTACTCACTACTCTGCACTCACTACTCTGCTCACACCACTCTGCACTCACCACTCACTACTCACTACTCTGCACTCACTACTCTGCATTCACTACTCTGCACTCACTACTCACTACTTTGCACTCACTTCTCACTACTCTGCACTCACTACTCACTACTCTGCACTCACTACTCACTACTCTGCACTCACTACTCACTACACTGCACTCACTACTCACTACTCTGCACTCACTATTCACTACTCACTACTCTGCACTCACTACTCTGCACTCTGCACTCACTACTCTGCACTCACTACTATGCACTCTGCAATCACTACTCTGCACTCTGCACACTGCACTCACTACTCACTACTCTGCACTCACTACTATGCACTCACTACTCTGCACTCTGCACTCACTACTCACTACTCTGCACTCACCACTCTGCACTCACCACTCTGCACTCACCACTCTGCACTCACTACTCTGCACTCACTACTCACTACTCTGCACTCACTACTCTGCACTCACTACTCACTAATCACTACTCTGCACTCACTACTCTGTACTCACTGCTCACTACTCTGCACTCACTACTCACTACTCTGCACTCACTACACTGCCCTTACTACTCACTATTCTGCACTCACTACTCAAAACTCTGCACTAACTACTCACTACTCTGCACTCTCTACTCACAACTCTGAACTCACTACTCTGCACACACCACTCTGCACTCACCACTCACTACTCACTGCTCTGCACTCACTACTCTGCATTCACTACTCTGCACTGACTACTCACTACTCTGCACTCACTACTCACTACTCTGCACTCACTACTCACTACTCCGCACTCACTACTCACTACTCTGCACTCACTACTCTGTACTCATTACTCACTACTCTGCACTCACTACTCACTACTCTGCACTCTCTACTCTGCACTCACTACTCTGCACTCACTACTCTGCACTCACTACTCTGCACTCACTACTCACTACTCGGCACTCACTACTCACTACTCACTACTCTGCACTCACTACTCACTACTCCGCACTCACTACTCACTACTATGCACTCACTACTCTGTACTCATTACTCACTACTCTGCACTCACTACTCACTACTCTGCACTCTCTACTCTGCACTCACTACTCAGCACTCACTACTCTGCACTCACTACTCACTACTCTGCACTCACTACTCTGCACTCTGCACTCAGTACTCTGCACTCACTACTCTGCATTCACTACTCTGCACTCACTACTCACTACTCTGCACTCACTACTCACTACTCTGCACTCACTACTCACTACTCCGCACTCACTACTCACTACTCTGCACTCACTACTCTGTACTCATTACTCACTACTCTGCACTCACTACTCACTACTCTGCACTCTCTACTCTGCACTCACTACTCTGCACTCACTACTCTGCACTCACTACTCACTACTCTGCACTCACTACTCTGCACTCACTGCTCTGCACTCACTGTACTCACTACTCACTACTCTGCACTCACTACTCCGCACTCACTACTCACTACTCCGAACTCACTACTCTGCCCTCACTACTAACTACTCTGCACTCACTACTCACTACTCTGCACTCACTTCTCACTACTCTACACTCACGACTCTGCACTCACTACTCACTACTCAGCACTCACTACTCTGCACTCACTACTCTTCAGTCACTACTATGCACTCACTGCTCACCACTCTGCACTCACCACTCTGTACTCACCACTCTGCACTCACCACTCTACACTCACTACTCTCCACTCACTACTCTGCACTCACTACTCTGCACTCACCACTCTGCACTCACTACTCACCACTCTGCACTCACTACTCACTACTCTGCACTCACTACTCTGCACTCACTACTCTGCACTCTGCACTCACTACTCCACACTCACTACTCTGCACTCTGCACTCACTACTCTGCACTCACTACTCACTACTCTGCACTCACCACTCTGCACTCACCACTCTGCACTCACCACTCTGCACTCACTACTCTGCACTCACTACTCACTACTCGCTACTCTGCACTCACTACTCTGCACTCACTACTCACTACTCTGAACTCACAACTCTGCACTCACCACTCTGCACTCACTACTCACTACTCACCACTCTGCACTCACTACTCACTACTCTGCACTCACTACTCTGCACTCACTACTCACTACTCTGTACTCACTACTCTGCACTCACTACTCACTACTCACTACTCTGCACTCTCTACTCACTACTCTGCACTCACTACTCTGCTCACACCACTCTGCACTCACCACTCACTACTCACTACTCTGCACTCACTACTCTGCATTCACTACTCTGCACTCACTACTCACTACTTTGCACTCACTTCTCACTACTCTGCGCTCACTACTCACTACTCTGCACTCACTACTCACTACTCTGCACTCACTACTCTGCACTCTGCACTCACTACTCTGCACTCACTACTATGCACTCTGCAATCACTACTCTGCACTCTGCACACTGCACTCACTACTCACTACTCTGCACTCACTACTATGCACTCACTACTCTGCACTCTGCACTCACTACTCACTACTCTGCACTCACCACTCTTCACTCACCACTCTGCACTCACCACTCTGCACTCACTACTCTGCACTCACTACTCACTACTCTGCACTCACTACTCTGCACTCACTACTCACTACTCACTACTCTGCACTCACTACTCTGTACTCACTGCTCACTACTCACTACTCACTACTCTGTACTCACTGCTCACTACTCTGCAGTCACTACTGACTACTCTGCACTCACTACACTGCCCTTACTACTCACTATTCTGCACTCACTACTCAAAACTCTGCACTAACTACTCACTACTCTGCACTCTCTACTCACAACTCTGAACTCACTACTCTGCACACACCACTCTGCACTCACCACTCACTACTCACTCCTCTGCACTCACTACTCTGCATTCACTACTCTGCACTGACTACTCACTACTCTGCACTCACTACTCACTACTCTGCACTCACTACTCACTACTCCGCACTCACTACTCACTACTCTGCACTCACTACTCTGTACTCATTACTCACTACTCTGCACTCACTACTCCCTACTCTGCACTCTCTACTCTGCACTCACTACTCTGCACTCACTACTCACTACTCTGCACTCACTACCCACTACTCACTACTCTGCACTCACTACTCACTACTCCGCACTCACTACTCACTACTCTGCACTCACTACTCTGTACTCATTACTCACTACTCTGCACTCACTACTCACTACTCTGCACTCTCTACTCTGCACTCACTACTCTGCACTCACTACTCTGCACTCACTACTCACTACTCTGCACTCACTACTCTGCACTCACTGCTCTGCACTCACTGTACTCACTACTCACTACTCTGCACTCACTACTCCGCACTCACTACTCACTACTCCGAACTCACTACTCTGCCCTCACTACTAACTACTCTGCACTCACTACTCACTACTCTGCACTCACTTCTCACTACTCTACACTCACGACTCTGCACTCACTACTCACTACTCAGCACTCACTACTCTGCACTCACTACTCTTCAGTCACTACTATGCACTCACTGCTCACCACTCTGCACTCACCACTCTGTACTCACCACTCTGCACTCACCACTCTACACTCACTACTCTCCACTCACTACTCTGCACTCACTACTCTGCACTCACCACTCTGCACTCACTACTCACCACTCTGCACTCACTACTCACTACTCTGCACTCACTACTCTGCACTCACTACTCTGCACTCTGCACTCACTACTCCGCACTCACTACTCTGCACTCTGCACTCACTACTCTGCACTCACTACTCACTACTCTGCACTCACCACTCTGCACTCACCACTCTGCACTCACCACTCTGCACTCACTACTCTGCACTCACTACTCACTACTCGCTACTCTGAACTCACAACTCTGCACTCACCACTCTGCACTCACTACTCACTACTCACCACTCTGCACTCACTACTCACTACTCTGCACTCACTACTCTGCACTCACTACTCACTACTCTGTACTCACTACTCTGCACTCACTACTCACTACTCACTACTCTGCACTCTCTACTCACTACTCTGCACTCACTACTCTGCTCACACCACTCTGCACTCACCACTCACTACTCACTACTCTGCACTCACTACTCTGCATTCACTACTCTGCACTCACTACTCACTACTTTGCACTCACTTCTCACTACTCTGCACTCACTACTCACTACTCTGCACTCACTACTCACTACTCTGCACTCACTACTCTGCACTCTGCACTCACTACTCTGCACTCACTACTATGCACTCTGCAATCACTACTCTGCACTCTGCACACTGCACTCACTACTCACTACTCTGCACTCACTACTATGCACTCACTACTCTGCACTCACTACTCACTACTCTGCACTCACCACTCTTCACTCACCACTCTGCACTCACCACTCTGCACTCACTACTCTGCACTCACTACTCACTACTCTGCACTCACTACTCTGCACTCACTACTCACTACTCACTACTCTGCACTCACTACTCTGTACTCACTGCTCACTACTCACTACTCACTACTCTGTACTCACTGCTCACTACTCTGCACTCACTACTGACTACTCTGCACTCACTACACTGCCCTTACTACTCACTATTCTGAACTCACTACTCAAAACTCTGCACTAACTACTCACTACTCTGCACTCTCTACTCACAACTCTGAACTCACTACTCTGCACACACCACTCTGCACTCACCACTCACTACTCACTCCTCTGCACTCACTACTCTGCATTCACTACTCTGCACTGACTACTCACTACTCTGCACTCACTACTCACTACTCTGCACTCACTACTCACTACTCCGCACTCACTACTCACTACTCTGCACTCACTACTCTGTACTCATTACTCACTACTCTGCACTCACTACTCACTACTCTGCACTCTCTACTCTGCACTCACTACTCTGCACTCACTACTCACTACTCTGCACTCACTACCCACTACTCACTACTCTGCACTCACTACTCACTACTCCGCACTCACTACTCACTACTCTGCACTCACTACTCTGTACTCATTACTCACTACTCTGCACTCACTACTCACTACTCTGCACTCTCTACTCTGCACTCACTACTCAGCACTCACTACTCTGCACTCACACTCACTACTCTGCACTCACTACTCTGCACTCACTGCTCTGCACTCACTGTACTCACTACTCACTACTCTGCACTCACTACTCTGCACTCACTACTCTTCAGTCACTACTATGCACTCACTGCTCACCACTCTGCACTCACCACTCTGTACTCACCACTCTGCACTCACCACTCTACACTTGCTGCTGGGTGTCTGGACTCCCTCATCCCGGACCTCCCGACCTCCAAGTGCGAGGGTCCGGACATCAAAGGGCGCCAGACCTATAACTGGGGCAGCTCCAGAGCAGGAAGGCAGTTGTATCCTGGAGTCGAGAGACACCGTGAAGAACTCATCCTTGACGGCTGGCGCTGCCGCAGCCCTGCCTTGTGAACTGTCGTCCTGCCGCTGGCGCTGCCGCGGCCCTCTGCAATCTACCATCTTCGTTGGGACCTGCTGGCGCTGCCGCGATCCGTTGTGACTACTGTAAAGATGATCAATAGTGACATGCAGCAGGTGTGCTCAGTGAAACTTTTGTTTATTGATGTACAAGAATCTAGACTCCGAGGAGCGCCGGCCGGCGCTCTGCTCCGTGCAGTTATCAGCGCGCTAATGGATGCGCGCGCATCCGGCGCCAACATGGCCGCCGCACGTCACGTAAGCGTGACGTGCATCAACTAGAACGCTACATATCTCCCCCTTTTCCCAATGTCTTAATAGTCACTTACACTTCGTTGTCCAGCTCAAAGTCTCGAAATCTGGAGGGTCTTACCACCTGCCTTCCGCTCCTGGTTACTCTACCAGTGTTCTCTTGAGTGCCTTGAAACTGCGTTCCGGTTCCTTCCATACCTTCACTTGCTGCTCCATCACCGTTCGTATTTCCTCCCAACTGGTCCATCTCAGCTCCTTGATTCTCGATCACTTCTTCACCTTCTCTCGCCCTCGCTGCACTTGCTCCATCGCATTGTTCACTTCCGCTTTGCCCACTCTCCACGTTCACTTCATCCATGTCTTCACATTCCGTTCCAAGTCGTTCCCACCTCAATACCTTGTTGCACCGGGCCATGCGGTCCTGTGACCACACATTACCATCACTCAGCAGAGCCGCTCGATCGAATATGTTGGACAGGCCACATGAAGGGCCCGCTCCCCCTCTGCATGACCAGGCCCGAGCCCGGCTCCTCAAGTGTTACACGCCACCACTCCACATTTTCCGTCCCCTCTGGGACCCCTGCCTCTGAACATCTCGACCTCATGGGCCCGATCCCCTACCGGATGGTGAACTCAAGTTGGCCGAACAGAAACTGAACTTAGAACATCTGAGGCTCCGAGAAGAAAGAGAGGAAAAACAGAGACAAAGAGAGCTCGAGGAAAAAAGACTGGCATATGAACATGAGCGCAAATTAGCTGAGATAGACTTACGCAAGCAGAACAAAGAATTAGGGGTGCCCGAGCAACCCCGCACCCCAGGGGCAACAGATAAGAAGGTACACATCCCCAAGGATGTCGTTCGAGAATACTTCCGAGAGGACGACATCCAACAATGGTTCAAGGCCTACGAAATAGCTATGACCTCCCACCGGATCGATCGAAGCGACTGGGGAGCCGGTCTATGGGGGAGATTCCTCAATGAGGGCCGCGATGCCCTGCTACAGCTCCCGGACCATCTGATGACCTCCTATGACCACATGAAAGCTGCCCTCCTCACCCGCTATGGGCTCACACCCGAGATGTACCGTCAGAGGTTCAGAGACTGCACCCGCATCCCGGGTACAACTTGGGTGGAGTACGTGAACTATTTCAGCCGAGCCTTCGAGGGTTGGATCAAAGGAAGCAATGTCACAACTTACGAACAGCTCTTCAATCTCATGGTGTGGGAGCATCTGTCAAACAATTGCTTCATCGAGCTCCGGCAGCACCTCCTCGACAGCAAATTGACTGATCCACGGCAGCTCGCAGCCGAGGCTGACCGGTGGGAAATCACCAGAGTGGGCCGAAATGGGTCCTATGAACAGAACCGGAGCCACCACGGTCAGCACCGTCCCCGAGGAGGAGGAGGAGGGGGCCAAGGACGAGGAAGAGACAACGCTCCGGCCGCCCCCGCTACCAGCACCACCCCCCCGGCCAACCGGGGCAGCACCCCGGCACGACCGGGATATAGAGCCAATGTCACGTGTCACCGATGCCAGCGAGTCGGCCACTACGCAAACGACCCAAATTGCCCACAGAACCAGAGCCCGAGACCCCGCCAGGTGGCTGCTGCTGCCCTGGGGGAAGAACAGATCTCCGAGGAACAGGAAGAATATGAGCAAGAACACCAAGAATGGGAGCCAGCCGCCATGGCTCTAGCATGCTTAGGGGGGAAAGACATGGTCCCGCGGGTCCCCCTACCCGCTAACACCCGGAAGTACAGTCAATGGGTGAGCATCAATGGACGCCGGGCCGAAGCCCTCCGTGACACCGGGGCCAGTGTAACAGCCGTCCGCTGTCACCTGGTGACCCCAGAACAGATCCTACCAAACATTCTCTGCCCTGTCCGTTCAGCCGATAATTCGGAGAGTCTGTGTCGGATGGCCTGCGTCCCCTTCGAATGGGGAGGAGTCTCCGGCATGTTGAAGGTGACAGTCCGAGATGACGCTCCCGCAGACTGCCTCCTGGGAAATGACCTTGAAAGCTCTCCGTGGGCAGCCGTAGAACGAAGAGAACACCTGTGAATGTTGGGCATCCCGGACTGGGCGTGCGTCACCACCCGGTCCATGGCCGCCCGTGCCAATCTCCGACCCGAAGAACCTGAATGGCCGGCACCTCCTCCCCCGGTCGCTCCAGTAGAAGACACCGACCGTGCCGTCCCCCCAGAACAAGCTCCCGAGGGACTCGCTCAACCTCTGGACCTCTCCGGCCTGGATCAGTGGCATCAAGAGGGGGGGCCCACCCAGGAGCAGTTTCGCCAAGAACAGAAGACCTGTCCCTCCCTCGAGGGACTCCGCCAACAAGCCCTCGCTCAGAGCGCAGGGGATACTTCCGGAACACATTGGGTCTATTGGGACAATGATCTGCTATACAGTGAACAAAGAATCGCGGAGTTAGGGGCCAGTCGAGTGCTAGTAGTGCCCCTCCGTTTTAGAGACTTCTTGCTAAACCTGGCCCACGATGTCCCCCTGGCTGGCCACCTGGGTCAGGATAAAACCTACAGCCGCCTGGTGACCCACTTCTTCTGGCCTAAGATGAGGAATGATGTACTCCAGCACTGCCGATCTTGCCCCACGTGCCAAGCCAGTGGGAAGAGCGGCCGCAAACTGAAAGCCCCCCTGCAACCATTTCCAGTGGTCACCACCCCGTTCGAGAGGGTGGGGATAGACATTGTGGGGCCCCTCGACCCCCGTACAGCACAAGGACATCGGTTCATCCTGGTACTGGTGGACCACGCCACCCGCTACCCTGAGGCTGTTCCCCTGCGAACTGTGACAGCTCCGGTAGTCGGCCGGGCCCTGATGGGGATCTTCTCCCGTGTGGGCTTCCCCCGGGAAGTCGTCAGTGACCGGGGCACAAACTTTATTTCAAAATACATGAAGTCCCTCTGGCAACAGTGTGGGGTCACCTACCGATTCACGACCCCCTATCACCCTCAAGGAAACGGACTCGTTGAGCGGTTCAACCGCACGCTCAAAGGGATGATTGGGGGGTTGGAAGAGCCCCTCCGTCGCCAGTGGGATGTGCTGCTACCGTGCCTTCTCTTTGCCTACCGAGAAGTCCCCCAGAAGTCCCTCGGCTTCAGCCCGTTTGAACTGTTGTATGGACACCCGGTACGAGGGCCGCTCAGCCTAGTCAAGGAAGGCTGGGAAATGCCCCCTCTAAAGAACCCTCCAGATGTCTTCAAATACCTCCTAACCCTCCGCAACCAGACCCGACGATTCAGGGAGATGGCGAAAGCAAACTTGGAGGCCAGTCAAGAGGACATGAAAAGGTGGTATGACCAAAATGCCTCCTCCATCGAATTTGAACCCGGCCAACAAGTATGGGTAATGTCCCCCACCGAACCATGCGCCCTGCAAGATAAATGGACGGGGCCCTTCAAAGTAATCAAGCGCAAGGGCCCTGTCACCTATCTCATCGATATGGAATCTTCACGGAACCCCCTCCGGGTTCTCCACGCTAATAGACTGAAACCCCATTTCGTGCGTTCAGAACTCAGCCTCCTGATGGCCACAGACAATGGAGCCGAGGAAGACTCCGAACCCCTCCCTGACCTCCTACGGACTCGGGAGAAAGACGGCTCCGTGGACGGGGTCTGACTCTCGGAGGCCCTCACCCTGGAACAACGCCAAGAATGTCGAGACCTTCTGCTGCAGTTCGCCAGCCTGTTCTCCCTCACCCCAGGGGTCACCTCCTGGTGTGTACACGACGTGGACACGGGGGACAGTCCCCCTATCCGCCACCGGGCCTACCGCGTGCCAGATCGGGTACGGGCCTGCATCCAAGAGGAGGTGGCCAAAATGCTCACGCTCGGGGTCATTGAGCCCTCAGACAGCCCCTGGGCCAGCCCAGTAGTACTGGTCCCCAAAGCGGCCGCCCCCAGCATCACACCGGAACTCCGGTTCTGCGTCGACTACCGGGGCTTGAATGCGGTCACCAGAACAGACGCACATCCCATCCCCCGGGCAGATGAACTAATCGACCGCATGGGAGCTGCCCGCTACCTCAGCATTTTCGACCTGACAGCGGGCTACTGGCAGATCGGCCTCACATCCCGGGCCCAGGAACGATCTGCGTTTTCCACTCCTGATGGCCATTATCATTTCAAGGTCATGCCCTTCGGCATGAAGAATGCCCCAGCAACGTTTCAGCGACTAGTTAATCAGGTCCTGGCAGGACTCGAAGGATTCAGTGCCGCCTACCTAGTCGACATCGCTGTATACAGCCACCACTGGTCCGACCACCTCCACCACCTCCGAGAGGTGCTACAGGCCCTTCAGCGAGCTGGCCTCACGATCAAGGCCAGCAAATGCCAAATTGGTCAGGGGTCCGTGACCTACCTCGGACACCAGGTGGGAAGCGGCCTGGTGGCCCCTCTGCAGCTCAAGATCGCCGCCATCCAGTCCTGGCAGCCCCCCATCACCCAGACCGAGGTACGCGCCTTTTTGGGACTCACAGGCTATTACCGACGGTTCGTGAAAGACTATGGTAGCATAGTGGGGCCCCTCACGGAACTCACGTCCAAAAATCAACCAAAGAAGGTGAACTGGACCCCAGATTGTCAAGCAGCCTTCGAGCAACTGAAGGCCGCCATGTGCTCCGCCCCTGTGCTCCAGGCCCCCGACTACAGCTGGGAATTCATCGTCCAGACGGATGCCTCCGACCATGGCATTGGGGCGGTCCTGTCTCAATTGAACCCCGAAGGCCTTGATCAGCCAGTGGCTTTCATCAGCAGGCGACTCCTGCCCCGAGAACAACGCTGGAGCACCATCGAGAGGGAGGCCTTCGCCGTGGTATGGGCCCTCAAAAAGCTCCGGCCCTATCTCTTCGGCACACACTTTCGGGTACAGACCGATCATCGACCCCTGCAGTGGCTGATGCAGATGCGGGGGGGAAACCCTAAACTACTACGTTGGTCCATCTCCCTACAGGGGATGGACTTCACTGTGGAACATCGACCTGGGCAAGACCACGCCAACGCGGATGGCCTGTCACGCTTTTTCCGCCTCGACGAGGAGAGTCCCCAAGAGGATGGGTGACTCTCCCCGCCTTCAGCTGGGGGGGACGCATGTTGGACAGGCCACATGAAGGGCCCGCTCCCCCTCTGCACGACCAGGCCCGAGCCCGGCTCCTCAAGTGTTACACGCCACCACTCCACGTTTTCCGTCCCCTCTGGGACCCCTGCCTCTGAACATCTCGACCTCATGGGCCCGATCCCCTACCGGCCCTCGCGACCGACCTGGGCGCCATCTTGGACACTGCACCACGAGGCCGCGTGGCCTCCGATCGACCCTTACCCTGGGCCTGGCCAGGCCTCCGACATCCCGGCACCACCATCCACCCAGGAGGTGAGCGGACTACTTGGCAGGTCAATGGGAGAAAGAGGTGTCGATGGCTCTCCCCCGCCAGGTGCCAATCGCCCCCAGCCTCCCCGGGCACTGGCTCCACCCCCCTGCTGGGTGTCTGGACTCCCTCATCCCGGACCTCCCGACCTCCAAGTGCGAGGGTCCGGACATCAAAGGGCGCCAGACCTATAACTGGGGCAGCTCCAGAGCAGGAAGGCAGTTGTATCCTGGAGTCGAGAGACGCAGAGAAGACCTCATCCTTGACGGACTACTGGCGCTGCCGTAGCCCTGCCTTGTGAACTATCGTCCTGCCTGCTGGCGCTGCCGCAACCTTCGTAAACCTTCATCGTCGTCGGGACCTGCTGGCGTGGCCGCGGACCGTTTGTAACCACCATCTTCATCGGGACCTGCTGGCTCCGCCGCGGCCCGATCATCTAGAACGCCGAGCTCGAGGATTGAGAGCTATTTCATCCATTCAATTGGTAACAAGACTGTCCCGCTACCCTTTTCCCAAACCAGAGACCAGAACCGAGGGGACCCCTGAGTCCAGACCTCCTTGTATCATTTTACCGTACTCGAAGAATTGCTTATAAAGTATCGTTGAACCTTATCCTTGTGTGGTGTCCGTCTGTGGGGGGGAAGTTACTTGTCTGTACGATCGCTGGAGACGGCTCTCCCCGGAGACCTCTCCCCTTATCCTCGGCCGACCCTCTCGGTCTGTCTAACAGAATACTTCCTTGACTTGCATCGGCTTGCTATACTTGCTGTCTCCTTTCTTTTGTAGGGTGGCTAGCTTTACTCTCACCCACTCTCCCTTTTCCAGGCCAGTCTCTTTCACATTCCTCCGTTTGTTGTAGTGGTTTGTGTAGATTGTTTGTGCTCTTTCCAGGTTGGCCCTTACCACTGCAGGGGACCACTCACTGGTTACCACTTTTTCCTTCCAGATCCTGTTGTCATGCGTGAAGGGTTCACGTCCTCTCAATATTTGGAACGGGCTGTACCCCGTGCCTGTGGGGGTTATTCTGTAGGCCCACACCATGTTCTCCAGTGCTTTTTCCCAGTCTTTGTTGCTGGATATGGCCGCTTGTATGGCTCCCATCACTACCCTATTAAATCGTTCTACTAGGCCATTTCCAGCTGGGTGGTAAATTGCCGTGTGTCTGATGGTGATGCCATTTCTTGCCATAAATTGGTTCCATCTCTCCGACGTGAATTGGGGGCCATTGTCGCTTAATATGGACTTGGGGATTCCTTCCCTTGTGAACGTTTCGGACAGGAACTTCAGGATGTTCGCGGTGTCCATGGACTCGCCCACCTTCAACTCTGGCCACTTGGAGTACCGATCAATGAGTACGCACACGTACTTCTGCGTGCCTTGATCGTCTAGTACAGGTCCTAAAATGTCTATGGACAGCTCTTCCCACGGGTTGGAGGGGGAATCAAACTTCCCAAGGGCTGGACGTAGTGGTTTCAATGTCTTGTCAGCTCCTTGGCATTGTGAACACTCCCTGACGTGCCTCTCCGCTCTTATGTCCATACCTGGCCACCAGTAATTTTGTTTCGATCTGGCCTTGAGTTTCCCTATGCCCAAATGGCCTTCGTGTAGCAGGTCCAACAATTTGTTAGTGAGGTTCCTTGGGGGGATCACCTTGTCTCCTCTATAGAGGAATATCCCTTTGTTTCCTACTGACAGTTCCTCCCTCACTTCGTAGTATGGTCTAAGGCTCGTTTTCACATTTCTCTTGTCTGGCCATCCTTGTATGCTGTGCATCTTCACTTCCTTGATGTCGGTATCCTCCTCATACGCTTCAGTCCATTCTTGTATGCTGATTAGTTTCTCCGGGTCTTCTATGAGGGCTACCATCTCCCCTCTGTCCACGGGGTCTTCCTCCCCGGGCTCCATGGCAGCTGCTCTACTCAGGTAGTCCGCTACTCGGTTCCGGTTCCCCGGGATGTATTCCACGTCGTATCTGAACTCAAATAACTTTAAGGACACCTTGGATATCCTAGGTGTGGCACTGGCATGTCCACTCGACGTCAATACTTTTACCAACGGCTTGTGGTCTGTCTTGAGCAGAAATCGGGTCCCCCACAGGAACTGCCGGAACCTCGCCATGGCCCATACCACCGCCAGCATCTCCTTTTCAATCACACTGTATTTGCTTTCAGTATCCGTCAATGACCTGGATGCGAAGCTGATTGTCTCCATGTCTCCTCTTCCTCGGTCTTGCATGAGCACAGCGCCCAGACCCCTGTCACTGGCATCGGTTGTGAGCACTGTGGTGCCTTGTGGGTCATAGCCTTTGAGCGGTATGGCTCCTGTGACATCCTTTTTGATAAGTTCAAACTCTGCTTGGGCTTCCGGTGTCCACTGGAACGCCATGCTCTCCCTGGTCAGCAACCTCATGTTGTAGGTCTTTGAGGCAAAGTGTACCACAAATTTACTATAGTACTCCGCCATTCCCAAGAACGACCTGACTTCTTCCTTGTTCTTGGGGGGCGGTGCTTCGGCGATGGCCTTTACGTTCTCCGCCTTTGGTGTGACCCCTTGTCGTCCAATTTCATGGCCTAGGTACGTCACCGATTGCAGGCCCAACCGACACTTTGTCCATTCTGCTGTAAGGCCCTTGACTTCCAGAGTCTATAGTACCTTTTCCAATTTCCGATCATGATCCAGCCTGTCACTCCCCATCACTAAGATGTCATCCTGAAAATACTGGACACCTTCACAGTCTCTGAATAGTTGGTGCATCATTTTTTGAAAGACTGCAGCCGCCGAGGCCAGCCCGAACCGCATGCGACAGAACCGGTAGCACCCGAATGGGGTGATGAAGGAAGTGAGGCTTTTGCTGTCTGGATGCAGTGCTATTTGGTGATAGGCCGAAGTCAAGTCAATAGTGGAGTACCACCTTACTCCTCTGGTCTTGGCCAACATCTCCTCGATCCTGGGAAGGGGAAATTTCTCCACTACGATGTTTTTATTCAGTTCTCTCAGGTCCACACATAGCCTGACCTTCCCGTTGGGCTTCATTACGACCACTAAGGGCGCCAGCCATTCAGCGCAGGTGATTGGTTCAATTATGCCCTTCCTCTCCAGTTCTTGGAGTTCCGTCTGGACTGCTTCTCTCACTGCAATGGGTACGTTTCTCACCTTGTGAGCTACTGGGACGGCTCCTTCCTTGAGCACGATCTTGTGTTGGAATTTCTCCATTCTCCCCACCGTGCCGCCAAACACCTTCGGGTAGTTCTCCTTCCATTTGTTCATGTCCGGCCATTCCTCCTGTTCAGTCAGTAGTATTTGCTCCTTCCCTCCAGGGTCTAGTTTAATTCCGAGGTCGCCCTGGTCTAGCCATCCTAGGATGGAGGGTCCTTTTTCCGCGACGTATAGTTTGCACCACGCCGATCGGCCTCTGAACTCAAATAGGAGGTGTCGGAATCCCAACATGGGAATGCGATCCCCGTTGTAGGTGACCGGCCGAATGTCTAATTTCTTCAATTCTGGGCCCAACTTGGGTTGGAACTCTACTTCCCATACTGCCCGTTGTACAATGGTGAATGGAGATCCGGTGTCTGCCACTACTGTGATGGTGATACCGCCCATGGACATGTCTAGGATAGGTTTGGTTGACCTCTTCCCATCCACGCTCAGTACCTGGTCGTATGCATAAGACGGTGACCACTTCTTCTTCTGCGACTTCCTCCTGGTCTTCTTCATCTTTTTTTTTTAATTATTTTTTTTTTATTTATTTTTATTGTTTTTTCTGTGGCAGAGGCATAATACATACAAGGACGGAACAGCATTTGATCAATGGCAGTCGTTCACATAGTTGCTAATACATTACTGGCTAAATAAGAAGAAAAAAAAAAAAGGAAAGACAAAACGTATAGCATGTAAAATATATCTTTGCAAATGCAGTCATTATTAAATTAGATCCAATTGTCAATAGGAGACCATATCTTCCTAGCAAAGATCTTCTTTTTCTGTCCTTTCAGTTTATAAACTGCTTTGTCCATTCTATAAACATTTAGCAACTTTCCCAACCATTGCTCACATGATGGTGGATCTATGTCTAGCCATCTAGAAGTAATACAAAAACGGTAAACAGACATTCCAATGAAAAGAAAGTGTTCTTGATCAGCAGATAAACTCTCGGATGGAAAATAGATACCAAAAATAATCACAGAAGGACATAGCTTAATATTGACATTGAGCAAGTTGGTCAGAAACTTTTCAATTTTATCTATGTATACCACCAGTTTAAGACAGCTATAAAACATGTGACATGAGTCCGCTGCTAGGGTTCCACAACGACTACAGTTAATGCCTTTCGTGGCTTTCCATTTGGCCAGCTTAGCAGGTGTGTAGTAGAGATCTAGAGTAGACATATAATATTGGCTTTTAAGAGAGCTATTGATTAATGTTTTGTTACTTATCTCAAAAACCCTTACCAAATCTATCCCTTCTATACACAATTTTCTTTGCCATTTATGGGCTTGTTGATCAAGATCATCATGCAGCCTATTGACCATTAATTGATAAATTGTGCCAATACGGTTATCCTTCCTACAGCTCTCTAAAATATCGTTAGTCTCCATGGCATCACTATATAAGAGGTTTTTTTTTCCAAGAAGCTACGGATCTGTAAATATTTGAAAAATTCATTCCTGGAAAGGCCAAATGTTTCTTGAAGTTCAGAGAAGGACATAAAAACCCCATTTTGATACAGTTGCCCAATTGAGTGGATCTGTCCCATACGCCATCGATATGTAGGAATGTCTTGAAAAATCCCTGATAGTGAAATATTACAACAAATAGGTGTATAAAAATTGAATTTTGAAGCTATCCGTAAAGTTTTGTTGATCTGTCTCCAAACTAAAAAGGCAGAAAGAAGCACCTTAAATTTTGTTTTTTTGTAATAGCTGGGTTCCATGAATTTCAATAAGCATTGACGCGCATGAGCACCCATAAGCATTTCAAAAATAGAGGGTGCCATAGAGGTTTCGGTAACATGGTCATGGAATAGTAGGACCTTAATTGTTTTAAGAGTGATAGCCCAATAATACATTCTGAAGTTCGGAAATCCCAACCCAGCACGCTCTTGCGGAAGAGTACACCACTTTAAAGATCTTCTTGAGCGGCGGTACCCCCACAGAAATCTGGACAACATCCTGTCTATTTTATTGAAAAGAGACATAGAAAAGAATAGAGGAATGGTGTGTAAAAGATAAAGACATTTTGGGAAGATCATCATCTTGATGACATTGGTTCGTCCAAATAAAGATAAGTGTAAATTGTTTATCCTTTCTAAAGTTCTGTTGGTGGATATGAGTAAAGGATCCAAATTTAGTCCAACAATGTCATCAATTTTAGGGGATATAGTTACACCGAGGTATGTGCCAGTAGAATTTAATGGAATATCAGTGGGTGTACCAGTTTTAGCGTGTATAATCTGGGTTTTTGAGATATTAAGCTTATATCCAGAGAATTTACCAAATTCTCTAGCAACTTCAATTATTTTAGGTAGGGCGGTAGAAGAATCAGAGGTTACAATGGCCAAATCGTCTGCGTATGCTAAAACTTTGTGGTCAACCTCATGAAGTTGGACTGGTGGGATGCCAGGTTCTGTAATTAATCTGTCCAAATAGGGTTCTAAATAAAGGGTGAATAAAAGCGGAGAACAGGGGCAACCTTGTCTGGTCCCCCTAGTGATTGAGAATGGTCTAGAGGTATCAGTGCCTAGTCTTATTACACCCTTGGAATTAGAATAAAGTGATTGTACAGCTTTAATAAATTGTGACGGGAAGCCCTTCCATTCTAATACAATCCAAAGGAATCCCCAGTCTACTCTGTCAAACGCTTTTTCAGCATCGAGTAGGATCACCCCGACTGGGGATTCCTTCGCTTGAGCCCAATCCAATAATGCAATAACACGTTTGACATGATCTGTAGTATCCCTATGTCTGATGAACCCATGTTGAATATGAGAGACCAAGCCTACCATAACGTCATTTAGTCTATTTGCAAGGATTTTAGAATAGATCTTACTATCTGCGGTGATAAGAGCGATAGGGCGATAAGAACCTAGTTCCTTTGGGTCCTTGTTCTTTTTTACAAAAACAACTATAGTGGCAGTAGACCAAGAGTCAGGAGATTTACCTTGAAATGCTATATTGAAGATTTTTAACAGCTCTGGTTTCAACATATGTCTAAATGTCCGATAAAATTCAAGGGGTATCTGGTCGGGCCCCATAGCTTTACCGGCCGCAAGACTCATGATGGCCTTTTCGATCTCATCCCAGCTTATTGGCCTAGCAAATAAGTCTTTATCTTCTGGACACAAAGAAAGTTGGTTAGCATTTTGAAGATAATTTGTGGGATTAAGAGTCTTATCAACTTCATTATTGTGGTCATTATACAGTGTCTTATAGAAACCATGAAATGCCTCTAATATTCCTTCCCTGCTTTCGTGAGAGACACCATTCATATCTCTAACACACTGTATTTCATTAATGGAAGATTTTTGTCGTAAGCGCTGTGCTAAAATTTTCCCAGTGCGCTCGCTAAATTCATAACGTTCAGTTTTATATTGCTTAAATTTTGCTGCTACTTCATCGGCAATATGAATACGCAGACCAGAGCGTTCAGTGATTAGACGTAATTGTGCATCCTCTATTCCAGCGTTATTTTTACATGCAGTAGATAAGTCCATCTCGGCTGTCCTAATCTTATTTAACCTCTCCTTAAAATCTGTTTGGATTTTTTTCCTCTTATAATTTGCAAAGCTAATTGTCTCTCCCCGTACAATAGATTTAAAAGAGTCCCAAACTACTTGTGGAGAGGCAGTATCATTATTTATTGGAAAATAGTCTTTAATAATTGTAGCCATAAATTGAAGATAGTCTTCGTCTAATAACAGATTTCTCTGGAATGACCAGGATCTAGTTGGGTTTTGACAATCAGTGGGAAACTGAATCTCAGCAATTATGGGGTCATGATCTGAGAAAACTTGCGGTAATATTTCGATATGGATTTTCTCCAAAAACACAGAGGATACAAAAAAGTAATCTAGGCGGACAAATTTCCGATGAGGAATAGAAAAAATAGTATATCCTGGGTCTTTATAGTAGAACTTATTCCAAACATCAGTTAGCCCATTATTTAGCACCAGATCTCTAAGTGATTTATAAGTTCTAATCTTACGACCCGTATATCTCCTCCCTGATTTGATATTCCAGTCAGCTGACATATGAATATTTAGGTCCCCACATACTATTATTGGTTGTGTCCAAGTAGCCAGCTCTATATTCATAGTGTTGAACAGTTCTGCATCATCCAGATTGGGGCCATACATACAACATATGGTAAATTTACGGCTTCCAATTATTAATTCAGCAAGCCCCCATCTGCCCCATTTGTCAGCTGATGTTTTTAAGCACTTCCCGACTCCCTTTCGCATGCAGATTGCAACGCCTCTTTTAATACCCATTTGTCTAGACGTAAGCAAGACTTCCAATCCCAAATTATCCAAAAGAAAACGTTTGTCCCATGAGATATGAGTTTCCTGGATACATAATAAATCAATATATAGAGTTTGGAGCATTGTTCGAAACATAGCGATCTTTTTTAGATCATTAAGACCATTAATATTGATTGTACATATTTTCACCTTTTTATCCATGTCGAAAATAGTAAGAAAAAAAAGAAATGTTAACCATCATCAACACTATATACTCTTCAGTGTTATCATTTGAACGCCTTGTATTCATCCTTGTATTAGACGCCTCTGCCTTACACCCCCACCACCAACCCTTGCCCTTACCCACCCCCACCCTTTTTCCCAGAACCCCTCCCCCCACCCTCCCCACTATAGGAGGCACAGGAACTATCAGTTCCTGAAACGAATGGGTGCCGTGTCCCTGGCCCATAACGTCCTAACGAAGAGAAAAGAGAAAGGAGAAGGAAAAATAGAAGAGAGAAGAGAAATAGGTAAAATAGAGAAAAAAAAAAAAGCACAGCGATCCTGCTTCTTTAGGTAATTATTAAACAATGCGATTTCTAAACTCAGAGTCTTGAAGTCTAAATTTATCAAACTATGCATCAAAGTTCTTCATGGTTATTCAAAGAGAATCCAGATATTCCTTGGCTTTAATTGTGGAGATAAAGTATTTTACTTGGCCTTTGAATATAGTCTTTAATTTGGCAGCACCTTGGAGAAACACTGCTACTTCTTTCTTTTGGAAATCAGGAATTAATTGCCTCAGTTGCCATCGTTGAGCCACAGTAGCTTGGCAATATTCTGGTCGCACAAAGAACTGACAGCCGAGTCCATCCGCTTTCTTATCTGGTCTTGCGTTTACATAAATGGCTTCACGGGCAAGGAAGTTATTGAATGACACCAAAATGGCCCTAGGATAATTTTCTTGACCTTGTCGTGGTTTCCTCACTGTGAAGGGAAATCTGTGTGCACGTTGTATTTCCCGTGCCCAGTCCCAATCGGTAATCTTGGGAAAAGCATCATTTAATAAATTAATGATGAACCTCCTCGGGTCAGTTCCTTCTTTATTTTCAGGGATCCCCAAAAAGCGCAGGTTGCTTCTACGGGCCTGATTCTCCAAATTGGCTAACTTATCGGATAAATCCTCCTTTTGAGCTTTGAAATCGCCCACTTCTTGTCTTTGGGCCATACATTCTTCTTCTAGAACAGATATCCTGGGCTCTGCTTCGGTGACCCAGTCAGCGGTCTCTGAACATAGTTTAATTGCACGTCGTACTGCGTTTTTAACTTTAGCACAAGTCACCTGCGTGCGTTGGTTCTCAGCTTTACTTTCTGCCCTGTGGCTCATCATGGTGTCGAAGATTGTTTTCAATGTAATCTCTTCGCTGTTTTCTTGTGGCAGAGTAGGATCAGGTACAGAATTATGACTGGACCCCAGAGTATCATTAGCAATAGAAGCGGTAGCTGCTGGGTTAGGAGATAAGGAGTTCACACCATTTGGTGGGTTAGGAACGGTCTCTTTACTCGCTGCATGAGGAGATCTCTTCTTCCTCATCTTCTTTTTGATGATAGTGGCCGTGTTGGTATTATCAGGGCTCATGCTAATCTCACCATCAGAAGATAGACTCTGGCAACTAAAGTCTGCCCAATCTTTATTTAAGCCAGTCGCTTCATCAGATGAAAGTTCTGATAAGGAGTAGAAATTTTCGGGAAGCTCCTGATTATGCTGCTGCACAATAGCTTCTTTACCATTTTGTAAGTCAGTTGCCGATAGTGATAGTGATACTAATGAAGGAAGAGAGCATGCTCGATTGGCAATAGTTCCGCCTGAAACTGCAACTCCCATAATGCCCTTCCTCAAAGGATCAGTCGGTATCAGAGTTGTAGGATTATTCTGGCTATCAACACTTGTAGTCGGTTGATTAAATGATTGAGTTACAGTCGTATCAGTGTTTTGATTATTACTATCAATTATTTTCTTTTTAGCAGCGTGCTTCACAAACAGATCAGGCAATGTTTGTAGCGCCATATTCTTTATACTTGATACTTCATTAGATTTTAGAGCGACCCCTTTATTAGGGTTCTTACCCTGTTTTGTAACGGTTTTGCCAGGAGTCAATGGTGCTGCCTCTGCCATCTCGATCTCCTCGGTATCCAGCTCCACACCTCTCAAATCAATCCCAGCACCGTCTTTCTTGTTGCTACGTGTGGCAATGGAGGGTGGTAGCGGCGTCCTCTTTTTCTTGCGTGAGCCGCCTCTACCAGGGAAAACGCTACTCTGCACCCAGAACAAGCAGAGTGTAGCGCGCCACAGCGGGGACCGCCGATTAAACTCGAAGAAGTTCAGCAACATTCGTGAACTCCGTCCGTCACGAGGATAATTAGTAGCAAGTTGTTGCCACCGTATGCTATTGTAGCACAGCGTAGTTAGCTCTGCTCCGCTTCAGCTCAGCTCAATTCCGCTAGTATTAGTCCCAGAACGCTCTCCTCGGCGCCCTGACCCGACCGGGAAACGGTCAGCGCCTCCGTGTAACTCCGTATCTCGGGCTCCAATCAACCCAGACACAGGGCAGAAAGCAGGCGTTGACTCTGCTCCGCTCAACTCAGCTACGCTGGTGTTAGTTTTAAAAAAAAACGCCTGGTCTTCTTCATCTTGATCAACATATTTCACCATTCCCTTTTGTTGTTTCTTCCGGCACACCTTTTCGTAGTGGCCTATGATGCCGCAGTGTAGACATTTGGCTCGAAATGCCGGACATCTTCTGTCGTGTGCTTCATGAGACCAACTTCCACACCTGTAGCACGTCTTCTTGCTCTCATTGTTCGCTTGCTTCCCTTGCCATCTGTTGGTTCCTTTGGTCCCTGGTGGCTTGCTTCTTTGGTCTTTGCGGTGTTCCTCTTCTTGTATTCTGTTTACCATGGTCGGGGCGGCCACTTCTTTCTTGGTTGCGTTTGCACACCTCCGTGCGAGTTCCGCCCTCTTCACGATAACCATTACATCTTTGAGTGTGGTGTCGCCACTCGCCCACAGCTTTTCTTGTACATTTGCGCTCGTGGTGTGCATGACAATCTGGTCTTTGATGAACTCGTCCTCCCATAGTGCGTATTTGCACGGGGCCGCCAGTTTCCTCAGGGCCGCTACGTATTCTTCAATAGTTTCTCCCGCCTTTTGTTTCCTTTGCTGGAAATTGTATCTGTCCACTGAGACGCAGATGGTGGGGCGATAGCGTTCATCTAGGTCTTCCACTGCATGTGCATACACGTCGTCGTCGGTGTCTTCTCTCTTTTTCGGTACCAAACTTTTGTAGATCCTGAGTCCCTCCGGACCCAGATTCAGCAACAGAATACGTTTCTTTCTTTGAGGGGGGAACTTTTCTTCATTTTCATCCTCCAGGACCCCTATGAAATTGTCTATGTATTCTTTCCAGTCCTCCCACTTCATCAGTGGTTCTCCGGGTTTCGGCAGGAATTGCACTGGTGCTATTGCATACCCCGCCGGTGTGCTCATCTTCACTTCCCTGGTGACTATAATGTCGGTGCTTTTGCCGGTGGGGCTGCCTGGGGTGTTGTCCTTGAACCCTATGCTTTTATCTTCCTGGGGACTCTTGGTGCTGGTCCCCACCTCCTCCTCTTTGGTAGCCAGCGCTACACTTCCCTGGCGTCGGTTATCAGGAATGCTAAACGTGTGACCTGTTGCCTGTGGGGTGGTTGCGCCGCTGCTCTGGCCTATTCGCCGCTTCTGTGATTAGCTGTGGCACTGCCACGCTCCTCGGAATCCCCGTACCTCTAGTGTGTCCTGCCGTGTCTCGGTGCCTCGTTTCGTCGGCTGGGCAGTGCCAGGAAGGTCTTCCCCGTGTCTGGGTGGGCCAGGTGGCTGTGTCTGGGTCCTTCTGCTCCTTGTGGCTGCCACGTGGAGCCGACGATTTTATTTGTCTTCTTGTGGTCGTCTGGCTGTGCCTCCCGACCTCGTCGCCACTGTAAAGATGATCAATTTTGACATGCAGCAGGTGTGCTCAGTGAAACTCTTGTTTATTGATGCACAAGAATCTAGACTCCGAGGAGCGCCGGCCGGCGCTCTGCTCCGTCCAGTTATCAGCGCGCTAATGGATGCGCGCGCATCCGGCGCCAACATGGCCGCCGCACGTCACGTAAGCGTGACGTGCATAAACTAGAAAGCTACAACTACCATCTTCGTTGGGACCTGCTGGCGCTGCAGCGACCCGTTGTAACTACCATCTTCGTCGGGACCTGCTGGCACTGCCGCGGACCGTTGCCACCTCCGACCACTCCGGGATCTGCTGGCGCTGCCGCAACCCGTCCTTCAAGAACGCTGAGCTCGAGGATTGTGAGCTACCCACCATCTCATCGTAACTACCAGATTGGTAATAAGTCTGTCCCGCTACCCCTTTCCCATCCAAGAGACTAAAATCGAGGGGACCCCTGAGTCCAGACCTCCTTGTACCATCCTACCGTACTTCAAGATTACTTATAAAGAACGTTAAATCTTATCCTTGTGTGGTGCCTATTCTGTGGGGGGGAAGTTACTTGTCTGTACGATCGCTGGAGACGGCTCTCCCCGGAGACCTCTCCCCTTGTCCTCGGCCGACCCTCCAGGTCCCGTCTAACATTGGTGGCCAGCGGCGCGATCCGAACCAACGCGTAATCGTACAGAAAGCAACTCACCCCACGACTAAACCACAATGCCGGCCCAAGAGAGCGGGTCTACAGAGAAATTCCAAATGGACAAGCTGGAGGAGTACAACCATCGAGAATTAAAACAATTTTGTATAGAACTGGGCATTGCTACCACCGGTCTGAGCACAAAAGATGACTTTAAACACGCCCTAGAATCATGGGCAGAGGTAAACACCGCTGGTCCCCGGGACCAACACAGCAAAGCCCCGGAAACTGACCCCGCTCCTTCCGAGGAAAGGAGAGCAGGTCTCTCCCGGGAAGAGATCCAAGAGCGAGAGAAAACCAGACTGCATGAATTAGAGTTGGCACGGCTCAAAATGGATGGAGAACCAAAACTAGCGGAACAAAAATTGAACCTAGAACACTTACGGCTCCGAGAAAGAGCGGGAGGAAAAACAAAGACAAAGAGAGCTTGAAGAAAAAAGACTGGCATATGAACACGAGCGCAAACTAGCCGAAATAGAACTACGTAAGCAAGGCAAGGACCTGGGGGTGCCCGAGCGACCACGCACCCCAGGAACTTCAGAATCAAAGGTCCACATTCCCAAAGATGTCGTCCGAGAGTTCTACCGAAACGACGACATACAGCAGTGGTTCAAGGCCTATGAGATCGCCATGTCCTCTCACCGGATCGATCGAAGTGACTGGGGAGCCGGTCTATGGGGGAGGTTTGTCAACGAAGGCCGTGATGCCCTGTTACAGCTCCCGGATCACCAAATGACGTCCTATGATCACATGAAGGCCGCCCTCCTCACTCGATATGGGCTGACACCCGAAATGTACCGCCAGAGGTTCCGCGACTGCACCCGAATCCCGGGTACAACTTGGGTGGAATATGTGAACTATTTCAGCCGAGCCCTCGAGGGGTGGATCAAGGGGAGCAACGTAATGACCTACGAGCAGCTTTTTAACCTTGTTGTGTTGGAGCACCTCTCCAATAACTGCTTTGTCGAGCTCAGGCAGCACCTCCTCGACAGTAAAATGACTGATCCACGGCAGCTCGCCGCCGAGGCTGACCGATGGGAGAGCACCCGAGGGGGCCGGGGTGGCCCGAACGAGCAGAACAGGAACAACCAAGGCCATCACCGCCCCCGAGGAGGAGACACCGTCCCGGCCGCTCCCGCCACCAGCACCCCGCCCCCGGCCAACAGGGGCAACCCCCCGATGCGCCCGGGGTTCAGAGCCAATGTCACGTGTCACCGATGCCAGCGAGTCGGTCACTACGCCAGTGACCCGAACTGTCCACAGAACCAGACTCCGAGGCCCCGCCAGGTAGCGGCCGCCGCCCTCGGAGAAGAGCAAGCCTCCGAGGACCAGGAAGAGTACGAACACGAGCAACAAGAGTGGGAGCCGGCTGCCATGGTCCTGGCGTGCCTGGGGGGGAGAGACATGGTCCCGCGGGCTCCCCTACCCGCCAACACCAGAAAGTATAGTCAGTGGGTGAACATCAATGGACGCAAGGCCGAAGCCCTACGTGACACAGGGGCCAGTGTGACGGCCGTTCGCTGTCACCTGGTGACCCCCGAGCAAATAATACCGAACATTCTCGGCCCCATCCGGTCAGCCGACAATTCAGAGAGCATGTGTCGGATGGCCTGCGTCCCCTTCGAGTGGGGAGGAGTATCCGGCATGCTGAAGGTGACGGTCCGCGATGATGCCCCCATGGACTGTCTCCTGGGGAACGATCTCGAGAGTTCCCCATGGGCCGCCGTAGAAAGAAGAGAGCACCTGGGGATGTTGGGCCTGCCGGACTGGGCGTGCGTAACCACCCGGTCCATGGCGGCCCGCACCATCCCCCGACCAGAAGAACCCGAATGGCCAGCACCTCCTCCCCCGATCGCTCCAGTGGGGGGCGCCGACACCGTCGACCCCCCAGAACAAACCCAAGAAGAACTTGTTCAGCCCCAGGATCTCCCAGACCTGGCTCAGTGGCGTCAAGAAGGGGGACCCACACAGGAGCAATTCCGTCAAGAACAGAAGACATGTCCCACCCTCGAGGGACTACGACAACAAGCCCTCGCCCAGAGCGCGGGAGATACCGCCGGGGCCCACTGGATCTATTGGGACAATGATTTGTTGTACAGTGAACAGAGAATCTCCTAGTTGGGGGCCAGTCGAGTGTTAGTGGTGCCCCTCCGTTTTAGAGACTTCCTGCTGAACTTGGCCCACGATGTCCCCCTGGCCGGCCACTTGGGTCAGGACAAAACCTACAACCGCCTGGTGACCCACTTTTACTGGCCCAAAATGAGAAATGACGTGCTCAACCACTGCCGGTCCTGTCCCACTTGTCAGGCCAGCGGGAAGAGCGGCCGCAAACTCAAGGCACCCCTGCAGCCCTTTCCAGTGGTTACCACCCTGTTTGAAAAAGTGGGAATAGACATTTTGGGGCCCCTGGACCCCCGAACAGCACAAGGACATCGTTTTATCCTGGTACTGGTGGACCATGCCACCCGCTATCCCGAGGCCATCCCCCTTCGAACTGTAACCGCACCGGTGGTCGGCCGAGCCTTAATGGGGATCTTCTCCCGAGTGGGCTTCCCCCGGGAAGTCGTCAGCGACAGAGGCACGAACTTCATTTCGAAATACATGAAATCCCTCTGGCAGCAGTGCGGGGTCACCTACTGATTCACAACCCCCTATCACCCACAGGGGAACGGACTGGTTGAGCGGTTCAACCGTACACTCAAGGGAATGATTATGGGGTTAGAAGAGCCCCTCCGCCGCCAGTGGGATGTGCTTCTCCCGTGCCTCCTCTTCGCCTACCGAGAAGTCCCTCAGAAGTCCCTCGGCTTCAGCCCCTTCGAACTCTTGTACGGGCACCCTGTTCGAGGGCCCCTCAGCCTAGTCAAGGAAGGTTGGGAGATGGCCCCCCTGAAAACCCCTCCAGACGTCTACAAGTACCTCCTGACCCTCCGCAATCAGACCAGGCGGTTCCGAGAAATCGCCAAAGCCAATCTTGAAGCAAGTCAGGAGGACATGAAGAAATGGTACAATCAGAACGCCTCCTCCATAGAGTTCGTACCTGGCCAGCAAGTATGTGTGATGTCCCCCACCGAACCTTGTGCCCTGCAAGATAAGTGGACGGGGCCCTTCAAGGTGGTCGAGCGCAAGAGCCCCGTCACCTATCTCATCGACATGGAATCTTCCCGGAACGCCCTCCGGGTCCTCCACGCCAACAGACTCAAGCCTCACTTTGTGCGCTCGGAGCTCAGCCTATTGATGGCTACAGACAGTGGGACAGAAGAAGACTCCGAGCCCCTCCCTGACCTACTGAGGACACGTGAAAAGGATGGTTCGGTAGACGGGGTCCGGCTGTCAGATGCCCTGACCTCAGAGCAGCGCCAAGACTGTCGGGCGCTCCTGCTGCAGTTCGCAGCTCTCTTTTCCCTCACCCCAGGGGTCACCCCCTGGTGCCTACACGACGTGGACACGGGGGACAGTCCCCCCATCAGACATCGGGCATACCGCGTGCCAGATCGGGTACGTGCCTGCATCCAAGAAGAAGTCTCCAAGATACTCACCCTCGGAGTCATCGAACCCTTGGACAGCCCCTGGGCCAGCCCAGTTGTACTGGTCCCCAAAGCTGCTGCCCCCGGCACCACCCTTGAGCTCCGATTCTGTGTTGACTATCGGGGTCTGAACGCTGTCACCTGAACCGACGCTCACCCCATTCCCCGAGCAGATGAGCTGATCGACCGCATGGGGGCTGCCCGCTACCTCAACATCTTCGACCTGACAGCGGGGTACTGGCAGATCGGCCTCACCCCCAGGGCCCAAGAACGATCCGCTTTCTCCACCCCGGAAGGCCACTACCAATTCAAAGTGATGCCATTTGGCATGAAAAATGCTCAAGCCACTTTCCAGCGACTGGTGAACCAGGTATTGGCGGGCCTCGAAGACTTCAGCGCCGCCTACCTGGACGATATCGCAGTGTACAGCCGCCACTGGTCAGACCACCTCAACCACCTCCGAGAGGTCCTGCAGGCCCTCCAACAGGCCGGCCTCACAATCAAGGCCAGCAAATGCCAGATTGGCCAGGGGTCCGTGACCTACCTCGGACACCAAGTGGGGAGCGGTCTGGTGGCCCCCTCCAGCTCAAGATCGCTGCCATCCAGTCCTGGCAACCACCCATCACCCAAACCGAGGTCCGAGCCTTCTTGGGGCTCACCGGATACTACCGGCGGTTTGTGAAGGACTATGGCAGCATTGTGGGGCCCCTCACGGCACTTACATCCAAGAACCAGCCGAAAAGAGTCAACTGGAGTCATGACTGTCAAGCGGCCTTCGAGAAGCTGAAGGCCGCCATGTGCACCGCCCCTGTGCTCCAGGCTCCCAACTACAGCCGAGAGTTCATCGTCCAGACTGATGCCTCCGACCATGGCATTGGGGACGTCCTCTCCCAACTGAACCCCGAGGGAGTCGACCAACATCAGCAGACGCCTACTGGACCCGGAACAGCGCTGGAGCACCATCGAGAGGAAAGCCTTCGCAGTAGTGTGGGCCCTCAAGAAGCTCCGGCCCTACCTCTTCGGTACCCACTTTCGGGTGCAAACAGATCATCACCCCCTGCAATGGTTAATGCAGATGCGGGGGGAGAATCCCAAGCTGTTGCGATGGTCCATCTCCCTGCAGGGGATGGACTTCACTGTGGAGCACCGCCCTGGCCAGGATCACGCCAACGCGGATGGCCTGTCACGCTTTTTCCGCCTCGACGAGGAAAGTCCCCAAGAAGATGGGTGACTCTCCCCGCCTTCAGCTGGGGGGGACGCATGTTGGACAGGCCACATGAAGGGCTCGCTCCCTCCCCGCACGACAGGGCCCGGGCACCGGCTCTCCAGGTGCTACCCACAGAAGCAACTCACAAACCATCCCCTACGGGACCCCTTCTCCCGGACATCTCTGTATTACCAGCCCGGGCCACCGTCAGCACCATTACCCGGCCCAGCCGCCATCTTAGACACTGCACCACGAGGCCGCGTGGCCTCAGCTCGACCCCAACCCTGGGCCTGGCCAGGCCCCGACAGCCCGCCACCACCATCCACCCAGGAGGTGAACGGACCACTTGGCAGGTCAATGAGAGGAAGAAGTGTCGATGGCTCTCCCCCGCCAGGTGCCGATCGCCCCCAGCCTCCCCGGGCGCTGGCTCCACCCCCCTGCTGGGTGTCTGGACTCCCTCATCCCGGACCTCCCGACCTCCAAGTGCGAGGGTCCGGACATCAAAGGGCGCCAGACCTATAACTGGGGCAGCTCCAGAGCAGGAAGGCAGTTGTATCCTGGAGTCGAGAGACACCATGAAGAACTCATCCTTGACGGACTGCTGGCGCTGCCGCAGCCCTGCCTTGTGAACTGTCGTCCTGCCGCTGGCGCTGCCGCGGCCCTCTGCAATCTACCATCTTTGTTGGGACCTGCTGGCGCTGCCGCGATCCGTTGTGACTACCATCTTCGTTGGGACCTGCTGGCGCTGCCGCGACCCGTTGTAACTACCATCTTCGTCGGGACCAGCTGGCGCTGCCGCGGACCGTTGCCACCTTCGACCACTCCGGGATCTGCTGGCGCTGCCGCAACCCGTCCTTCAAGAACGCCGAGCTCGAGGATTGTGAGCTACCCACCATCTCATCGTAACTACCAGATTGGTAATACGTCTGTCCCGCTACCCCTTTCCCATCCAAGAGACTAAAATCGAGGGGACCCCTGAGTCCAGACCTCCTTGTACCATCCTACCGTACTTCAAGATTACTTATAAAGAACGTTAAATCTTATCCTTGTGTGGTGCCTATTCTGTGGGGGGGAAGTTACTTGTCTGTACGATAGCTGGAGACGGCTCTCCCCGGAGACCTCTCCCCTTGTCCTCGGCCAACCCTCCAGGTCCCGTCTAACAACTACTCACTACTCGCTACTCTGCACTCACTACTCTGCACTCACTACTCACTACTCTGAACTCACTACTCTGCACTCACCACTCTGCACTCACTACTCACTACTCTGCACTCACTACTCTGCACTCACTACTCACTACTCTGCACTCACTACTCACTACTATGCACTCACTACTCACTACTCTGCACTCACTACTCACTACTCTGCACTCACCACTCTGCACTCACCACTCACTACTCTGCAGTTACTACTCTGCATTCACTACTCTGCACTCACTACTCACTACTCTGCACTCACTACTCACTACTCACTACTCACTACTCTGCACTCACTACTCTGCACTCACTACTCACTACACACTTTTCTGCACTGTCTACTCACTACTCTGCACTCACTACTCTGCTCACACCACTCTGCACTCACCACTCACTACTCACTACTCTGCACTCACTACTCTGCATTCACTACTCTGCACTCACTACTCACTACTTTGCACTCACTACTCACTACTCTGCACTCACTACTCTGCACACAATACTCACTACTCTGCACTCACTCCTCTGCACTCACTACTCACTACTCTGCACTCACTACTCACTACACTGCACTCACTACTCACTACTCTGCACTCACTATTCACTACTCACTACTCACTACTCTGCACTCACTACTCACACTCTGCACTCACAATGTGCACTCACAACTCTGCACTCTGCACACTCACTCTGCGCACTCACTACTCTGCACTCACTACTCTGCACCCACTACCCTGCACCCACTACTCTGCACCCACTACTCTGCACTCACTACTCAGCACTACCTACTATGCACTCACTACTCTGCGCTCACTACTCTGAACTCTGCACTCACTACTCTGCACTCACTACTCTGCACTCACTACTCTGCACTCACTACTCTGCACTCTGTGCACTCACTACTCTGCACTCACTACTATGCACTCTGCAATCACTACTCTGCACTCTGCACACTGCACTCACTACTCACTACTCTGCACTCACTACTATGCACTCACTACTCACTACTCTGCACTCACTACTCTGCACGCACTACTCTGCACTCACTACTCTGCACTCTGCACTCACTACTCACTACTCTGCACTCACCACTCTGCACTCACCACTCTGCACTCACCACTCTGCACTCACTACTCTGCACTCACTACTCACTACTCTGCACTCACTACTCTGCACTCACTACTCACTACTCTGCACTCACTACTCTGCACTCACTGCTCACTACTCACTACTCACTACTCTGCACTCACTGCTCACTACTCTGCACTCACTACTCACTACTCTGCACTCACTACTCTGCACTTACTACTCACTATTCTGCACTCACTACTCAAAACTCTGCACTAACTACTCACTTTTCTGCACTCACTACTCACTTCTCTGCACTCACCACGCTGCACACACCACTCTGCACTCACCACTCACTACTCACTACTCTGCACTCACTACTCTGCATTCACTACTCTGCACTGACTACTCACTACTCTGCACTCACTACTCACTACTCTGCACTCACTACTCTGCGCTCACTACTCACTACTCACTACTTTGCACTCTCTACTCACAACTCTGCACTCACTACTCTGCACACACCACTCTGCACTCACCACTCACTACTCACTACTCTGCACTCACTACTCTGCATTCACTACTCTGCACTCACTACTCACTACTCTGCACTCACTACTCACTACTCACTACTCTGCACTCACTACTCACTACTCTGCACTCACTACTCACTACTCTGCACTCACTACTCTGCACTCACTACTCACTACTCTGCACTCACTACTCACTTCTCTGTGCTCTCTACTCTGCACTCACTACTCTGCACTCACTACTCTGCACTCACTACTCACTACTCTGCACTCACTACTCTGCACTTACTGCTCTGCACTCACTACTCACTACTCACTACTCTGCACTCACTACTCTGCACTCACTACTCACTTTTCTGCACTCTCTACTCACTACTCTGCACTCACTACTCTGCTCACACCACTCTGCACTCACCACTCACTACTCACTACTCTGCACTCACTACTCTGCATTCACTACTCTGCACTCACTACTCACTACTTTGCACTCACTACTCACTACTCGGCACTCACTACTCACTACTCTGCACCCACTACTCACTACTCTGCACTCACTACTCTGCACTCACTACTCACTACTCTGCACTCACTACTCACTACACTGCACTCACTACTCACTACTCTGCACTCACTATTCACTACTCACTACTCACTACTCTGCACTCACTACTCACACTCTGCACTCACACTGTGCACTCACAACTCTGCACTCTGCACACTCACTCTGCGCACTCACTACTCTGCACTCACTACTCTGCACCCACTACTCTGCACCCACTACTCTGCACCCACTACTCTGCACTCACTACTCAGCACTACCTACTAGGCATTCACTACTCTGCACTGACTAGTCACTACTCTGCACTCACTACTCACTACTCTGCACTCACTACTCTGCACTCACTACTCACTACTCACTACTTTGCACTCTCTACTCACAACTCTGCACTCACTACTCTGCACACACTACTCTGCACTCACCACTCACTACTCACTACTCTGCACGCACTACTCTGCATTCACTACTCTGCACTCACTACTCACTACTCTGCACTCACTACTCACTACTCTGCACTCACTACTCTGCACTCACTACTCACTTCTCTGCACTCTCTACTCTGCACTCACTACTCTGCACTCACTTCTCTGCACTCAATACTCACTACTCTGCACTCACTACTCTGCACTTACTGCTCTGCACTCACTGTACTCACTACTCACTACTCTGCACTCACTACTCTGCACTCACTACTCTGCACTCACTACTCACTACTCTGCACTTCCTACTGACTACTCTGCACTCACTACTCTGCACTCACTACTCTGCCCTCACTACTAACTACTCTGCACTCACTACTCACTACTCTGCACTCACTACTCTGCACTCACTACTCTGCACTCACTTCTCACTACTATACACTCACTACTCTGCACTCACTACTCACTACTCAGCACTCACTACTCTGCACTCACTACTCTACACTCACTACTCTTCAGTCACTACTATGCACTCACTACTCACCACTCTGCACTCACCACTCTGTACTCACCACTCTGCACTCACCACTCTACACTCACTACTCTGCACTCACTACTCTGCACTCACTACTCTGCACTCACCACTCTGCACTCACTACTCACCACTCTGCACTCACAACTCATTACTCTGCGCTCACTACTCTGCACTCACTACTCTACACTCACTACTCTCCACTCTGCACTCACTACTCTGCACTCACTACTCTGCACTCTGCACTCTGCACTCATTACTCTGCACTCACTACTCTGCACTCACCACTCTGCACTCACCACTCTACACTCACCACTCACTACTCTGCACTCACTACTCACTACTCACTACTCTGCACTCACTACTGTGCACTCACTACTCACTACTCACTACTCTGAACTCACTACTCTGCACTCACCACTCTGCACTCACTATTCACTACTCTGCACTCACTACTCACTACTCTGCACTCACTACTCTGCACTCACTACTCTGCACTCACTACTCACTACTCTGCACTCACTACTATGCACTCACTACTCACTACTCTGCACTCACTACTCACTACTCTGCACTCACCACTCTGCACTCACCACTCACTACTCTGCAGTTACTACTCTGCATTCACTACTCTGCACTCACTACTCACTACTCACTACTCTGCACTCACTACTCTACACTCACTTATCACTACTCACTACTCTGCACTCTCTACTCAATACTCTGCACTCACTACTCTGCTCACACCACTCTGCACTCACCACTCACTACTCACTACTCTGCACTCACTACTCTGCATTCACTACTCTGCACTCACTACTCACTACTTTGCACTCACTACTCACTACTCTGCACTCACTACTCACTACTCTGCACTCACTACTCACTACTCTGCACTCACTACTCTGCACTCACTACTCACTACTCTGCACTCACTACTCACTACACTGCACTCACTACTCACTACTCTGCACTCACTATTCACTACTCACTACTTACTACTCTGCACTCACTACTCACACTCTGCACTCACACTGTGCACCCACAACTCTGCACTCTGCACTCACTACTCTGCACTCACTACTCTGCACTCACTACTATGCACTCTGCAATCACTACTCTGCACTCTGCACACTGCACTCACTACTCACTACTCTGCACTCACTACTATGCACTCACTACTCACTACTCTGCACTCACTACTCTGCACTCACTACTCTGCACTCACTACTCTGCACTCTGCACTCACTACTCACTACTCTGCACTCACCACTCTGCACTCACCACTCTGCACTCACCACTCTGCACTCACTACTCTTCACTCACTACTCACTACTCTGCACTCACTACTCACTACTCTGCACTCACTACTCTATAATCACTGCTCAATACTCACTACTCACTACTCTGTACTCACTGCTCACTACTCTGCACTCTCTACTCACTACTCTGCACTCACTACTCTGCACTTACTACTCACTATTCTGCACTCACTACTCAAAACTCTGCACTAACTACTCACTACTCTGCACTCACTACTCACTTCTCTGCACTCACCATGCTGCACACACCATTCTGCACTCACCACTCACTACTCACTACTCTGCACTCACTACTCTGCATTCACTACTCTGCACTGACTACTCACTACTCTGCACTGACTACTCACTACTCCGCACCCACTACTCTGCACTCACTACTCACTACTCTGCACTCTCTACTCACAAGTCTGAACTCACTACTCTGCACACACCACTCTGCACTCACCACTCACTACTCACTACTCTGCACTCACTACTCTGCATTCACTACTCTGCACTCACTACTCACTACTCTGCACTCACTACTCACTACTCTGCACTCACTACTCACTACTCTGCACTCTCTACTCTGCACTCACTACTCTGCACTCACTACTCACTACTCTGCACTCACTACTCTGCACTCTCTGCTCTGCACTCACTGTACTCACTACTCACTACTCTGCACTCACTACTCTGCACTCACTACTCACTACTCTGCACTTACTACTCACTACTCTGCACTCACTACTCTGAACTCACTACTCTGCCCCCACTACTAACTACTCTGCACTCACTACTCACTACTCTGCACTCACTACTCTGCACTCACTACTCTGCACTCAATTCTCACTACTCTACACTCACTACTCTGCACTCACTACTCACTACTCAGCACTCACTACTCTGCACTCACTACTCTGCACTCACTACTCCTCAGTCACTACTATGCACTCACTACTCACCACTCTGCACTCACCACTCTGTACTCACCACTCTGCACTCACCACTCTACACACACTACTCTGCACTCACTACTCTGCACTCACTACTCTGCACTCTCTACTCACTACTCTGCACTCACTACTCTGCTCACACCACTCTGCACTCACCACTCACTACTCACTACTCTGCACTCACTACTCTGCATTCACTACTCTGCACTCACTACTCACTACTTTGCACTCACTACTCACTACTCTGCACTCACTACTCACTACTCTGCACTCACTACTCTGCACTCACTACTCACTACTCTGCACTCACTACTCACTACACTGCACCCACTACTCACTACTCTGCACTCACTATTCACTACTCACTACTCACTACTCTGCACTCACTACTCACTACTCTGCACTCACTACTCACTACTCTGCACTCACTACTCACTACTCTGCACTCACTACTCACTACTCTGCACTCACTACTCTGCACTCACTACTCTGCACTCACTACTCACTACACTGCACCCACTACTCACTACTCTGCACTCACTATTCACTACTCACTACTCACTACTCACTACTCACTACTCTGCGCTCACTACTCACACTCTGCACTCACACTGTGCACCCACAACTCTGCACTCTGCACACTCACTCTGCACACTCACTCTGCGCACTCACTACTCTGCACTCACTACTCTGCACCCACTACTCTGCACCCACTAGTCTGCACCCACTACTCTGCACTCACTACTCTGCACTCACTACTCTGCACTACCTACTATGCACTCACTACTCTGCACTCACTACTCTGCACTCACTACTCTGCACTCTGCACTCACTACTCTGCACTCACTACTCTGCACTCTGCCCTCACTACTCTGCACTCACTACTATGCACTCTGCAATCACTACTCTGCACTCTGCACACTGCACTCACTACTCACTACTCTGCACTCACTACTATGCACTCACTACTCTGCACTCACTACTCTGCACTCACTACTCTGCACTCTGCACTCACTACTCACTACTCTGCACTCACCACTCTGCACTCACCACTCTGCACTCACCACTCTGCACTCACTACTCTGCACTCACTACTCACTACCCTGCACTCACTACTCTGCACTCACTACTCACTACTCACTACTCTGGACTCACTACTCTGTAATCACTGCTCACTACTCACTACTCTGCACTCACTACTCTGCATTCACTACTCTGCACTCACTACTCACTACTCTGCACTCACTACTCACTACTCTGCACTCACTACTCACTACTCTGCACTCACTACTCACTACTCTGCACTCACTACTCTGCACTCACTACTCACTACTCTGCACTCACTACTCACTACTCTGCACTCTCTACTCTGCACTCACTACTCTGCACTCACTACTCTGCACTCACTACTCACTTCTCTGCACTCACTACTCTGCACTCACTGCTCTGCACTCACTGTACTCACTACTCACTACTCTGCACTCACTACTCTGCACTCACTACTCACTACTCTGCACTTACTACTAACTACTCTGCACTCACTACTCTGAACTCACTACTCTGCCCTCACTACTAACTACTCTGCACTCACTACTCACTACTCTGCACTCACTACTCTGCACTCACTACTCTGCACTCACTTCCCACTACTCTACACTCACTACTCTGCACTCACTACTCACTACTCAGCACTCACTACTCTGCACTCACTACTCTGCACTCACAAATCTTCAGTCACTACTATGCACTCACTACTCACCACTCTGCACTCACCACTTAGTACTCACCACTCTGCACTCACCACTCTACACTCACTACTCTGCACTCGCTACTCTGCACTCACTACTCTGCACTCACCACTCTGCACTCACTACTCACCACTCTGCACTCACTACTCACTACTCTGCACTCACTACTCTGCACTCACTACTCTGCACTCTGCACTCACTACTCTGCACTCACTACTCTGCACTCACTACTCACTACTCTGCACTCACCACTCTGCACTCACCACTCTGCACTCACTACTCTGCACTCACTACTCACTACTCACTACTCGCTACTCTGCATTCACTACTAACTACTCTGAACTCACTACTCTGCACTCACCACTCTGCACTCACTACTCACTACTCACCACTCTGCACTCACTACTCACTACTCTGCACTCACTACTCTTCACTCACTACTCTGCACTCACTACTCACTACTCTGCACTCACTACTCACTACTATGCACTCACTACTCACTACTCTGCACTCACCACTCTGCACTCACCACTCACTACTCTGCAATTACTACTCTGCATTCACTACTCTGCACTCAATACTCACTACTCTGCACTCACTACTCACTACTCACTACTCACTATTCTGCACTCACTACACTGCACTCACTACTCACTACTCACTTTTCCGCACTCTCTACTCACTACTCTGCACTCACTACTCTGCTCACACCACTCTGCACTCACCACTCACTACTCACTACTCTGCACTCACTACTCTGCATTCACTACTCTGCACTCACTACTCACTACTTTGCACTCACTACTCACTACTCTGCACTCACTACTCACTACTCTGCACTCACTACTCACTACTCTGCACTCACTACTCTGCACTCACTACTCACTACTCACTACACTGCACTCACTACTCACCACTCACTATTCACTACTCACTACTCACTACTCTGCACTCACTACTCACACTCTGCACTCACTACTCACTACTCTGCACTCACTATTCTGCACTCACTACTCTGCACTCTGCACTCACTACTCTGCACTCACTACTCTGCACTCACTACTCACTACTCTGCACTCACCACTCTGCACTCACCACTCTGCACTCACTACTCTGCACTCACTACTCACTACTCACTACTCGCTACTCTGCACTCACTACTCTGCACTCACTACTCACTACTCTGAACTCACTACTCTGCACTCACCACTCTGCACTCACTACTCACTACTCACCACTCTGCACTCACTACTCACTACTCTGCACTCACTACTCTTCACTCACTACTCTGCACTCACTACTCACTACTCTGCACTCACTACTCACTACTATGCACTCACTACTCACTACTCTGCACTCACCACTCTGCACTCACCACTCACTACTCTGCAATTACTACTCTGCATTCACTACTCTGCACTCAATACTCACTACTCTGCACTCACTACTCACTACTCACTATTCTGCACTCACTACACTGCACTCACTACTCACTACTCACTTTTCTGCACTCTCTACTCACTACTCTGCACTCACTACTCTGCACACACCACTCTGCACTCACCACTCACTACTCACTACTCTGCACTCACTACTCTGCATTCACTACTCTGCACTCACTACTCACTACTTTGCACTCACTACTCACTACTCTGCACTCACTACTCACTACTCACTACACTGCACTCACTACTCACTACTCTGCACTCACTATTCACTACTCACTACTCACTACTCTGCACTCACTACTCACACTCTGCACTCACACTGTGCACTCACAACTCTGCACTCTGCACACTCACTCTGCACACTCAATCTGCGCACTCACTACTCTGCACTCACTACTCTGCACCCACTACTCTACACCCACTACTCTGCACCCACTACTCTGCACTCACTACTCAGCACTACCTACTATGCATTCACTACTCTGCACTGACTACTCACTACTCTGCACTCACTACTCACTACTCTGCACTCACTACTCTGCACTCACTACTCACTTCTCACTACTTTGCACTCTCTACTCACAACTCTGCACTCAATACTCTGCACACACCACTCTGCACTCACCACTCACTACTCACTACTCTGCACGCACTACTCTGCATTCACTACTCTGCACTCACTACTCTGCACTCACTACTCTGCACTCACTACTCACTACTCTGCACTCACTACTCACTACTCTGCACTCACTACTCACTACTCTGCACTCACTACTCTGCACTCACTACTCACTACTCTGCACTCACTACTCACTTCTCTGCACTCTCTACTCTGCACTCACTACTCTGCACTCACTACTCTGCACTCACTACTCACTACTCTGCACTCACTACTCTGCACTTACTGCTCTGCACTCACTGTACTCACTACTCACTGCTCTGCACTCACTACTCTGCACTGACTACTCACTACTCTGCACTTCCTACTGACTACTCTGCACTCACTACTCTGCACTCACTACTCTGCCCTCACTACTAACTACTCTGCACTCACTACTTACTACTCTGCACTCACTACTCTGCACTCACTACTCTGCACTCACTTCTCACTACTCTACACTCACTACTCTGCACTCACTACTCAGCACTCACTACTCTTCACTCACTACTCTGCACTCACTACTCTTCAGTCACTACTATGCACTCACTACTCACCACTCTGCACTAACCACTCTGTACTCACCACTCTGCACTCACCACTCTACACTCACTACTCTGCACTCACTACTCTGCACTCACTACTCTGCACTCACCACTCTGCACTCACTACTCACCACTCTGCACTCACAACTCATTACTCTGCGCTCACTACTCTGCACTCACTACTCTACACTCACTACTCTGCACTCTGCACTCACTACTCTGCACTCACTACTCTGCACTCTGCACTCACTACTCTGCACTCACCACTCTGCACTCACCACTCTGCACTCACCACTCACTACTCTGCACTCACTACTCACTACTCACTTCTCTGAACTCACTACTCTGCACTCACCACTCTGCACTCACCACTCACTACTCTGCAGTTACTACTCTGCATTCACTACTCTGCACTCACTACTCACTACTCTGCACTCACTACTCACTACTCACTACTCTGCACTCACTACTCTACACTCACTACTCACTACTCACTACTCTGCACTCTCTACTCACTACTCTGCACTCACTACTCTGCTCACACCACTCTGCACTCACCACTCACTACTCACTACTCTGCACTCACTACTCTGCATTCACTACTCTGCACTCACTACTCTGCACTTACTACTCACTATTCTGCACTCACTACTCAAAACTCTGCACTAACTACTCACTACTCTGCACTCACTACTCACTTCCCTGCACTCACCATGCTGCACACACCACTCTGCACTCACCACTCACTACTCACTACTCTGCACTCACTACTCTGCATTCACTACTCTGCACTGACTACTCACTACTCTGCACTGACTACTCACTACCCTGCACTCACTACTCTGCACTCACTACCCTGCACCCACTACTCTGCACCCACTACTCTGCACCCACTACTCTGCACTCACTACTCAGCACTACCTACTATGCATTCACTACTCTGCACTGACTACTCACTACTCTGCACTCACTACTCACTGCTCTACACTCACTACTCTGCACTCACTACTCACTACTCACTACTTTGCACTCTATACTCACAACTCTGCACTCACTACTCTGCACACACCACTCTGCACTCACCACTCACTACTCACTACTCTGCACGCACTACTGTGCATTCACTACTCTGGACTCACTACTCACTACTCTGCACTCACTACTCTGCACTCACTACTCACTACTCTGCACTCACTACTCACTTCTCTGCACTCTCTACTCTGCACTCACTACTCTGCACTCACTACTCTGCACTCACTACTCACTACTCTGTACTCACTACTCTGCACTTACTGCTCTGCACTCACTGTACTCACTACTCACTGCTCTGCACTCACTACTCTGCACTGACTACTCATGTTGGACAGGCCACATGAAGGGCCGCTCCCCCCTCGGCCCGACCAGGCCCGAGCCCGGTCACACAAGTGCCACACACCACCACTGCTCGTCTTCCGTCCCCTCCGGGACCCCGGCCCCTGAACATATCGACCTCGTGGGCCCGACCCACTACTGGCCCGCGCGCCCAGCCTGGGCGCCATCTTGGACACTCCACCACGAGGCCGCCTGGCCCCCGATCAACCTCAACCCTGGGCCTAGCCAGGCCTCAGACATCCCGGCACCACCATCCACCCAGGAGGTGAGCGGGCTACTTGGCAAGTCAATGGGAGAAAGAGGCGTCGATGGCTCTCCCCCGCCAAGTGCCGCTCGCCCATCGCCTCCCCGGGCGCTGGCTCCCCCCCCCTGCTGGGTGTCTGGACTCCCTCATCCCGGACCTCCCGACCTCCAAGTGCGAGGGTCCGGACATCAAAGGGCACCAGCCCTATAACTGGGGCAGCTCCAGAGCAGGAAGGCAGTTGTATCCTGGAGTCGAGAGACGCAGAGAAGAACTCATCCTTGACGGACTACTGGCGCTGCCGTAGCTCTGCCTTGCGCATCATCGTCCTGCCTGCTGGCGCTGCCGCAACCTTCGTAACCTTCGTAAACCTTCATCGTCGTCGGGACCTGCTGGCGTGGCCGCGGACCGTTTGTAACTACCATCTTCATCGGGACCTGCTGGCTCCGCCGCGGACCGTCGCTTCCTTCGTCCATCTCGGGACCTGCTGGCTCCGCCGCGGCTCGATCATCTAGAACGCCGAGCTCGAGGATTGAGAGCTATTCCCATCTTTTCGTAACAAGACTGTCCCGCTACCCTTCTCCCAAACCAGAGACCAGAATCGAGGGGACCCCTGAGTCCAGACCTCCTTGTACCATTCATCGTACTTAAAGAATTGCCTATAAAGTATCGTTGAACTTTACCCTTGTGTGGTGTCCGTCTGTGGGGGGGAAGTTACTTGTCTGTACGATCGTCGGAGACGGCTCTCCCCGGAGACCTCTCCCCTTATCCTCGGCCGACCCTCCCGGTCCGTCTAACATTGGTGGCCAGCGGCGCGATCCGAATCACCGCATTATCGTACAGAGAGTAGCTCACCCCACGACGAAATCACGATGTCAAACAAAGAAAGCGGATCCACCGAGAAATTTCAGATGGAGAAATTGGACGAGTACAGCCATCGTGAATTAAAACAATTCTGCATCGAACTAGGTATCGCTACCACCGGTCTAAGTACCAAGGACGATTTCAAGCATGCCCTAGAGTCTTGGGCAGAAACCGGGGCTGCCGGAACCCCCGATCAAAACATCGCAGCAATAGAAAAACAAACCACAGCCCCTGAAGAGCGAAGAACGGGTCTCTCGCAAGACGAGATCCAGGAACGAGAAAAAACCCGACTACACGAGCTGGAAATGGCCCGGCTCAAAATGGATGTTGAACTTAAGTTGGCCGAACAAAAAATAAACTTAGAGCACCTGCGTCTCCGAGAAGAAAGAGAGGAAAAACAGAGACAAAGGGAGCTCGAGGAGAAGAAATTGGCATATGAACACGAGCGAAAATTAGCGGAGATCGACCTACGCAAGCAGAATAAAGAAGTAGGGGTGCCCGAGCAACCCCACGCCCCAGGGGCAACAGAGAAAAAGGTACACATCCCCAAGGATGTCGTTCGAGAGTACTTCCGAGAGGACCACATCCAGCAATGGTTTAAGGCCTACGAAATCGCTATGACCGCCCACCGGATCGATAGAAGCGACTGGGGAGCCGGTCTATGGGGGAGATTCCTCAACGAGGGCCGCGACGCCCTGCTACAGCTCCCGGACCACCAGATGACCTCCTATGACCATATGAAAGCTGCACTCCTCACCCGCTATGGCCTCACACCCGAGATGTACCGTCAGAGGTTCCGAGACTGCACCCGCATCCCGGGTACAACTTGGGTGGACTATGTAAACTATTTTAGCCGAGCCTTCGAGGGCTGGATCAAAGGAAGCAAGGTCACAACTTACGAACAACTCTTCAATCTCATGGTATGGGAGCATCTATCGAACAATTGCTTCATTGAGCTCCGCCAGCACCTCCTCGACAGCAAATTGACCGATCCCCGGCAGCTCGCAGCCGAAGCTGACCGGTGGGAAATCACCAGAGTGGGCCGGAATGGGTCCTATGAACAGAGCCGGAACAACAACGGTCAGCACCGTCCCCGAGGAGGAGGAGGAGGCCAAGGACGTGGAAGAGACAACGCTCCGGTCGCCCCCGCTACCAGCACCACCCCCCCGGCCAACCGGGGCAGCACCCCGGCGCAACCGGGATATCGAGCCAATGTTACGTGCCATCGATGCCAACGAGTCGGCCACTATGCGAACGACCCAAACTGCCCCCAGTATCAGAGCCCAAGACCCCGCCAAGTAGCCGCTGCTGCTCTGGGGGAGGAACAGATCTCAGAGGAACAAGAAGAATATGAGCAAGAGCATCAAGAATGGGAGCCAGCCGCCATGGCTCTAGCCTGCTTAGGGGGGAAAGACATGGTCCCGCGGGTCCCCCTACCCGCTAACACCCAGAAGTACAGCCAATGGGTGAGCATCAATGGACGCCGGGCCGAAGCCCTCCGTGACACCGGGGCCAGTGTGACAGCCGTCCGCTGTCACCTGGTGGCCCCAGAACAGTTCCTACCAAACATTCTCTGCCCTGTCCGTTCAGCCGATAACTCAGAGAGTCTGTGTCGGATGGCCTGCGTCCCTTTCGAATGGGGAGGGGTCTCCGGCATGTTGAAAGTAACGGTCCGAGACGATGCCCCCGTGGACTGCCTCCTGGGGAATGACCTTGAAAGCTCTCCGTGGGCAGCCGTAGAACGACGAGAACACCTGGGGATGTTAGGCATCCCGGACTGGGCATGCGTCACCACCCGGTCCATGGCCGCCCGTGCCAAGCCCCGACCCGAGGAACCCGAATGGCCGGCGCCTCCGCCTCCGGTCGCCCCAGCCGAAACCACCGACCGTGACGTCCCCCCAGAACCAGCTCAACCTCCAGACCTCGCTAACCTCGACCAGTGGCCTCAAGAGGGGGGGCCCACGCAAGAACAGTTTCGCCAAGAACAGAAGACCTGTCCCTCCCTCGAGGGACTCCGCCAACAAGCCCTCGCCCAAAGCGCAGGGGATACCTCCGGAACACATTGGACCTACTGGGACAATGATCTGCTATACAGTGAACAAAGAAACGCGGAGTTGGGGGCCAGCCGAGTGCTAGTGGTGCCCCTCCGTTTTAGAGGCTTTCTGCTAAACCTGGCCCACGATGTCCCCCTGGCTGGACACCTGGGTCAAGATAAAACCTACAGCCGCCTGGTGACCCACTTCTTCTGGCCCAAAATGAGGAACAATGTACACCAGCATTGCCGATCTTGCCCCACGTGCCAAGCCAGTGGAAAGAGCGGCAGCAAACTAAAAGCCCCCCTGCAACCTTTTCCCGTAGTCACCACCCCGTTCGAGAGGGTCGGAATAGACATTGTGGGGCCCCTGGACCCGCGTACAAAACAAGGCCATCGGTTCATCCTGGTGCTAGTGGACCACGCCACCCGCTACCCCGAGGCTGTTCCCCTGCGGACTGTGACAGCCCCGGTAGTCGGCCGGGCTCTGATGGGAATCTTCTCCCGTGTGGGCTTCCCCCGAGAAGTCGTCAGCGACAGAGGCACGAACTTTATTTCCAAATATATGAAGTCCCTCTGGCAACAATGTGGGGTTACCTACCGATTCACGACCCCCTATCACCCTCAAGGAAACGGACTCGTTGAGCGGTTCAACCGCACGCTCAAAGGGATGATTGGGGGGTTGGAAGAGCCCCTCCGTCGCCAGTGGGATGTGCTGCTGCCGTGCCTCCTCTTCGCATATCGGGAGGTCCCCCAGAAGTCCCTCGGCTTCAGCCCGTTTGAACTGCTGTATGGACATCCAGTACGGGGGCCACTCAGCCTAGTCAAGGAAGGCTGGGAGATGCCCCCTCTAAAGAACCCCCCAGATGTTTTCCGATACCTCCTAACCCTCCGCAACCAGACCCGGCGGTTCCGAGAGCTGGCAAAAGCCAACCTAGAGGCCAGTCAAGAGGACATGAAAAAGTGGTATGACCGGAATGCCTCCTCCATCGAATTTGAACCTGGGCAACAGGTATGGGTGATGTCCACCACCGAACCCTGCGCCCTGCAAGACAAATGGACGGGGCCCTTCAAAGTAGTCGAGCGCAAGGGCCCTGCCACCTATCTCATCGACATGGAATCTGCCCGGAACCCCCTCCGGGTCCTCCACGCTAATAGACTGAAACCCCACTTTGTGCGTTCAGAACTCAGCCTCCTGATGGCCACAGACAATGGGGCCGAAGAAGACTCCGAGCCCCTCCCTGACCTCCTACGGACTCGGGAGAAAGACGGCTCCGTGGATGGGGTCCGACTCTCGGAGGCCCTCACCCGGGAACAACGCCGGGAGTGTCGAGACCTTCTGTTGCAGTTCGCCAGCCTGTTTTCCCTCACCCCAGGTGTCACTTCCTGGTGTGTGCACGACGTGGACACGGGGGACAACCCCCCTATCCGCCACCGGGCCTACCGCGTGCCAGATCGGGTACGGGCCTGCATCCAGGAAGAAGTAACCAAAATGCTCACGCTCGGGGTCATCGAGCCCTCAGACAGCCCCTGGGCCAGCCCTGTAGTCCTGGTCCCCAAAGCAGCCGCTCCCGGCACCACACCAGAACTCCGGTTCTGCGTCGACTACCGGGGCTTGAATGCGGTCACCCGAACAGACGCACATCCCATCCCCCGGGCAGACGAACTAATCGACCGCATGGGAGCTGCCCCCTACCTCAGTATTTTCGACCTGACGGCGGGCTACTGGCAGATCGGCCTCACACCCCGGGCCCAAGAACGTTCTGCCTTTTCCACCCCTGATGGCCATTACCATTTCAAGGTCATGCCCTTTGGCATGAAGAATGCTCCAGCAACATTTCAGCGGCTCGTCAACCAGGTCCTGGCAGGGCTCGAAGGATTCAGCGCCGCCTACCTAGACGACATCGCTGTATACAGCCACCATTGGCCCGAGCACCTCCACCACCTCCAAGCGGTGCTACAGGCCCTCCAGCGGGCTGGCCTCACGATTAAGGCCAGCAAATGCCAAATTGGCCAGGGGTCCGTAACCTACCTCGGACACCAGGTGGGAAGCGGTCTGGTGGCCCCTCTGCAGCTCAAGATTGCCGCCATCCAGTCCTGGCAGCCCCCCATCACCCAGACCGAGGTACGCGCCTTCCTGGGCCTCACGGGCTATTACCGAAGGTTCGTGAAAGACTATGGTACCATAGTGGGGCCCCTCACAGAACTCACGTCCAAAAATCAACCCAAGAAAGTCAACTGGACCCCGGATTGTCAAACAGCCTTCGAACAATTGAAGGCCGCCATGTGCTCCGCCCCTGTGCTCCAGGCCCCCGACTACAGCCGGGAGTTCGTCGTCCAGACGGATGCCTCCGACCATGGCATTGGGGCAGTCCTGTCTCAGGTGAACACCGAAGGCCTTGATCAGCCCGTGGCCTTCATCAGCAGGCGACTCCTACCCCGAGAACAACGCTGGAGCACCATAGAGAGGGAGGCCTTCGCTGTGGTATGGGCCCTCAAAAAGCTCCGGCCCTACCTCTTTGGCACACACTTTCGGGTGCAGACCGACCATCGACCCCTGCAGTGGCTGATGCAGATGCGGGGGGAAAACCCGAAACTACTACGTTGGTCCATCTCCCTACAAGGGATGGACTTCACTGTGGAGCACCGGCCTGGGCCAGATCACGCCAACGCGGATGGCCTGTCCCGGTTTTTCCGCCTCGACGAGGAGAGTCCCCAAGAGGATGGGTGACTCTCCCCGCCTTCAGCTGGGGGGGACGCATGTTGGACAGGCCACATGAAGGGCCGCTCCCCCCTCGGCCCGACCAGGCCCGAGCCCGGTCACACAAGTGCCACACACCACCACTGCTCGTCTTCCGTCCCCTCCGGGACCCCGGCCCCTGAACATATCGACCTCGTGGGCCCGACCCACTACTGGCCCGCGCGCCCAGCCTGGGCGCCATCTTGGACACTCCACCACGAGGCCGCCTGGCCCCCGATCGACCTCAACCCTGGGCCTAGCCAGGCCTCAGACATCCCGGCACCACCATCCACCCAGGAGGTGAGCGGGCTACTTGGCAAGTCAATGGGAGAAAGAGGCGTCGATGGCTCTCCCCCGCCAAGTGCCGCTCGCCCATCGCCTCCCCGGGCGCTGGCTCCACCCCCCTGCTGGGTGTCTGGACTCCCTCATCCCGGACCTCCCGACCTCCAAGTGCGAGGGTCCGGACATCAAAGGGCACCAGCCCTATAACTGGGGCAGCTCCAGAGCAGGAAGGCAGTTGTATCCTGGAGTCGAGAGACGCAGAGAAGAACTCATCCTTGACGGACTACTGGCGCTGCCGTAGCTCTGCCTTGCGCATCATCGTCCTGCCTGCTGGCGCTGCCGCAACCTTCGTAACCTTCGTAAACCTTCATCGTCGTCGGGACCTGCTGGCGTGGCCGCGGACCGTTTGTAACTACCATCTTCATCGGGACCTGCTGGCTCCGCCGCGGACCGTCGCTTCCTTCGTCCATCTCGGGACCTGCTGGCTCCGCCGCGGCCCGATCATCTAGAACGCCGAGCTCGAGGATTGAGAGCTATTCCCATCTTTTGGTAACAAGACTGTCCCGCTACCCCTCTCCCAAACCAGAGACCAGAATCGAGGGGACCCCTGAGTCCAGACCTCCTTGTACCATTCATCGTACTTAAAGAATTGCCTATAAAGTATCGTTGAACTTTACCCTTGTGTGGTGTCCGTCTGTGGGGGGGAAGTTACTTGTCTGTACGATCGTCGGAGACGGCTCTCCCCGGAGACCTCTCCCCTTATCCTCGGCCGACCCTCCCGGTCCGTCTAACAACTCACTACTCTGCACTTCCTACTGACTACTCTGCACTCACTACTCTGCACTCACTACTCTGCCCTCACTACTAACTACTCTGCACTCACTACTCACTACTCTGCACTCACTACTCACTACTCTGCACTCACTACTCTGCACTCACTACTCACTACTCTGCACTCACTACTCACTACTCTGCACTCTCTACTCTGTACTCACTACTCTGCACTCACTACTCTGCACTCACTAATCACTACTCTGCACTCACTACTCTGCACTCACTGCTCTGCACTCACTGTACTCACTACTCACTACTCTGCACTCACTACTCTGCCCTCACTACTCACTACTCTGCACTTACTACTCACTACTCTGCACTCACTACTCTGCCTGCACTCACTACTCTGCCCTCACTACTAACTACTCTGCACTCACTACTCACTACTCTGCACTCACTACTCTGCACTCACTTCTCACTACTCTACACTCACTTTTGGAACTCCGTGGAGATCCACATATTACAATACAAGTTAAACATAATAAAATAAGGCCACAGGTTTATCAACCTCTTAACAGTGATGTACCAAATTTCATGCCATTCAACTAATACAGTTCTAAAAAACATTAAAAAAAATTAAAAATTCTGTTACAGAAAATTACATTCGGGGGACAAACAATTGCATCCGTCAAAGATTTAGCGGCTAAAATACCGAACTGGATACATACAGGTTTTACCCATTGCCGACGGTGTGTCATTAGTGCTGGGCAGACTAACAAAACATGTAAGGAGTCTTGGACTGCACTGTTGCAAAAATTACATCTATTGGAAATACCATACCATTTGGCTAGCAGTTTATTCAATGGGAGTATATCATGCCTAAGGAGTAGCCAGAAGCGGCGCAAGCCATGGGGCATGTTCCAGGTGACATATGGTTGTATTTGTCTTACCAGACAAGAATCAACAACTTGGTTTGTCCCCTTTTTTTGAAAAATCAGATTGCGGTCCCTTTCGTAGCTTAACTTCCAGGTGGCATGCTTTAGTGTAAGCTTTAATTGTTGTGTAGAAAGGGCTAGGAGGGAAGCTTCCTCCAAATCCAAGAGTTTGAGGGCCTTCCTATAGTTCTTTATGAGCAATGAGTACTCTTTTAATGGGCCCATCAACTCTTTTTTAATTAGGAATCTTAGTGTTGACGGCCTTCCCTTGATAAGACAAATTGCCCAGCGAATGACTCCTGCCAAGGCCTGAACCCAGCTACTTCTTAGCCCAAGTTCCAAACGAAGGGCAGCAGTACTGCAGCTATTATTAACTGATGTTAAGCTTCTCAAGAGGGATCCCTCAACAGTGTCTAAGAAACCCCATTCAGTTAGTTCAATAAACTCTATGCCGTAAAGCAGAGTTGGGGGGATTTTTGCCCGGAAAGCCTCCAACAGATATTTAAAGTGCCTTTTACCAGTCGACTTATATAGTGCTCTTAAGCCATTTCCCTGTGATTTTGCCTTGTGAATGCTATTTTCAATATGGGATTTATTACTTAAATTACTGTTCACAACCTTGCCCAAAAATACATAGGATGACACTCTTTCTAATTTTTTCCCTCCCAATTCCCAGCTGATGTTTTCTAACTTTAGTTTTTTTCTCCCCTCCATGCACATTACCTTACTTTTAGAGATATTTATTTTCAGGTAATGCTCTTCGGAGAATGCATGTAGTAATTGGAGACGATTATTGAGTCCCTTTGGGGTGAGGTCTAAGATCAATATATCATCCGCATACATTAGGCAGGAGATGTGTGAATCTCCCAAGCGTGGGGCGATGCCTTCACCTGCTGATAATCTATGGGGAAGATCACTTACATATAGGGAAAATAATAGGGGGGCTAAAAGACAGCCCTGTTTGAGGCCATTTGCAGATGGTATGAGCTGGGATAAGCCTCTTTCCCCCCCCAATAGCACTCTACACCATGTAGTGTCGTGTAGGTCCTGAACCAAACCTAAGAGACCATGGGGCATTCCTAGATCATGTAGCTTTCTCCACAGTAGCTGTCGGTCGACCTTATCGAAAGCCGTAGAGAAATCTATGAATGCCACATAGACTCTCCCCTTTCTGGCACAGATGTATTTGTCTGTTATCACCTGAAGGGCTGCTAAATTGTCCAGGGTCCCGTGATTTTTTCTGAAGCCTGTCTGCTCAAGTGGAAGGACACCCGAGTACTCCACCCAAATATTTATCCGCTTGAGCAGACATCTTGTGAAGACTTTGCCGATTGCGTCCAGCAATGCAATCTGGCGATAATTCTGGGGGGATAGACGATCTCCTTTTTTAAACAACGGTACCAGGATACTTCCCTTCCAGGAAGGTAAAACCTTACCTCTTGATAGACAAATATTAAAAACAGGACAGAGTAACTTGCACCATTTCGCCCTATTCTGTTTTAAAACATTAATGGGCACCTCATCCGGGCCCATTGCCCCTGAATGTCGCATTTCACTTATTGCCAAATCTATGTCCTTTTCTGTAAATGGATCTGGTGGTTCCCTCGTGTCTATTCGCCACATTTGGGAATTCGCCTCGCTATTACTTGCATAGAGGTTGATGACAAAATCCCTCCATATTTGTTCCTCAATGGCAATGGGGGCGGGACTTGTTCTCATTCCACAACCTTCGCCTATGAGGGACCAAAATTGCCTCATTTCCCCATGGATCGCTGCTTCTCTTATTTTTACCCATAAGGTATCCTCCTTTTCTTTGCGTAGCCTAGACAATAACCTTCTCCTTTTCCTTTTTAGTTTAGTTATTTTTTGTGCTGCATCCAACGATCTATTCAGGTATTGGGCCCTTACTAATTTATTTATTTCTATGTTTAGAGTTCTCAAAGGGCTAGGAGAAATTCTATTAAATTTTGTCCTGTTAAGTTTTTTTGTCCCTGCTTCCACTGACTTCATGAAGACGCAGAAGTTTTCAATTTCAGAGCCATTCCAGGACGGGAGCTCAGAGATTGCTATATCTAGCATTACCTCCAAATTTCGATACGCCCTCGCTTTCCAATAACATCTACCTGATTTAGAGTGGAAGTTTGTTTGGTCATTATTCAGTGCCCATTGATCACATCTTGGAGGCTTTATATTCAACGAGATGGAAAGGATTTTGTGGTCACTTAACGGAGTATCAATAACATTGAGATCCTTCAACAGCTCGAATGATTGGATCCCCGTTATTACATAGTCCAGAATCGATTTCCCTCTATATGATTTGTGTGTAAAGTTAGCCGGGGAATCAGATGGAAGTCTCCCATTGGCTATGAGCCCGTCCATCTCTGCCAACTCCTTTAGTATTATTTTACCACGTTTATTTGTTTTTATACTTTCAGGAAACACTGCCTGGGGAATACGGAGAGTTTCCTCTCTTAATTTGTCACTGAATAAGTTTAAGCTTAGATTGGAAATCTTACTATTTAGGTCCCCAACTAAGATTATGTCTGTCATCGGATCTTTCTCCTTAATACCCTGGATATGTATAAAGACCTTTCTAAGAGTGGCGTTGAAACCACTTTCAGCGGGGATGTAAGCATTAATCAGGGCCAGACGGTTAGTAGTTCTTAAGTTTTCTGACCCGAGTATAGTAACTACTTGGAACAGTTTGCTGGGGTCCAGGTAATGTTCATAGTTCCAATTTATGTTGTTTGCTAAAAGGCAGGCTATCCCCCCACTCGCGTGACCTTTTTTGTTCGAGGTAGCACTGCCTTCCAAGACGTAGTAATCCTTCCCTAGTTGTATTTTATCTGGGCACCATGTCTCTTGGATGCATATTATATTTTGCTCCAGAGATAAGAGAAAAGACAGTTTCTCCGGACTATTTTTTAGGCCCGCTGCATTCCAAGAGATTATGGTTAGATTTGTGCTAAAGATCCTGATTATTTAAATGGTTGTTTGAGGGTTTTTCTGCCAAGACTCGGGGGAGCCAATTCCATTGGACACTTTCGTTTCCTGAGTCTGGTTGGTAAGATAACGGAGAGGGGGCAGGATAGGACACCATTCGGGAGTCCTTAGACTTGCATATTTTAAGCTCTGTTAGTTCGCCTGACTTATTTATACACCCTGTTGCTGCTTGCAGCAGGGAGAATGGGGGTTTCTTGGAGGGTTTAGAAGAAACTTTGGTTTGACTTGTATGCTCTAATATCGGGATTACGTCTATCCCTCTGCTCTGCAAATCTTCTGAGCGTTGTAGTATCAGGTTGGCTACTAACTTAGAGTAGAACCTCACCCTAGTTGTCATCCCCACTTCAGATTTTAATATATGTACTCTGTCTAAATCAGCCGATTGTATCAGTTTCAAGTTGGCTGATTCTTGAAAGTATTTAAGTAGGAGGGATCTGTTCAAAATGCATTCTGTATCGAACAGGGGGGCAAATTCCACCCATGTAGTATCTATACATTTTTCTTTAGGCTCAGCCGATATAGTACCTCTCGCTGCTATTCTCGAAAAAGATGGTGCCAGGGGATTAAGTATTGGGCCCACTTTACTCGGAGGTTTGTGATCCTGACCTAGAAATAAAGGTATATTGGGCCCTGTTAAATCCCTATTAACAGGAACTTGTTGAGAGTTAACATTTGGGTCAACTGTTAATAAGGGAGGAAGAACAGGAGTCAGGGATATTGCGGGCGTAACCAAAGGCAGGGGTGTAATATTTTCCCTATTGTTCTTAATTTCAGTGTTATTCTCCTTTACAGCCACCATCTCAATTTGGGGAACCCCATTGTTTATGGATAAATTAAGGTGTTTTCTAAACAAAATTTTCCTCCGCCTATTCTTTTCTATCCGTCTCAGCAATTTTCTTTTATTTTTTCCATTCTTTTTTATGTCCTGTAACTTCCCTTTGTTACCAATCTCTTCTGAAACCTCACCGACTTCTCTATCTCCTTCGCCCAATTGCTTCTTAAAGATCGGGAAGAGGTCGGTCTCTGATTTTGGAAGGGGATTTTCATTGGGATTTACTTCTAAATCATTGACACTTAAATTTCCGTCTACATGTACTTCAATTGCAGTATTGATGGATTTAGAGTGCTGAACTTTTATATCTGTCCCATTTGGTACTAGAGGAGGGGAGGGCTGTACTTGGACTATATCCTTCTCTTTTTGAGTGCCCAATAAGACCTTTAAGATTTTAGTCACCGTATCTAAGACACAGTCAGATCCCCCCACAAATTTTTCCAATAGTTGTAGGATGGATGATAGTAAGTATTCTAGAATATGTAGGGAATCAGAAATGGGTTTGTCATTCCCCTGGCCTTGTAGTACATCCATCCCAGTCAAATTTAAGTTAGGGCTAATGGAAAAATTTGAGTGAGAGGATCTGGAGGGAGTACTACTATACAACTTCAGACCGGCGTGGGTCGATGTTAGCGGAGTTTTTAGGTCCATTTCTGCTTTGACCGGGTCATTTTCTATATATCTTTGACAAAGGTCATTATCCAGCAACAATGGGGACAGCCCATTATTGAAGGAAACTTTTGTCTGAGATATGTTTAGACTGTGGTGGGCGTCCACTAGCGGGGTTTCCCCTATATGCGTCATAACCTCTTCTACACCCTTCCCAGTTTTTATAATTACTTCTGGCACTAATTCGATATTGTTTTTCGCTGTGGAACATACGGGAGGAGAGAAAACACTCTCGACTGTCAAGGGGGCTACTTTTGATTCTACTTTACTAATAACCTCAGTTTCCTTTCCATTTTCAGACAATTCTCTTGGAGCGTTGGTTAATCTATCTGAGAGAATGTCTCTGGATTCGTTGAGGACCGCTGATTTGTTACCCTCCATTGCGGTTTTAGTCTTGCCCTTTTCCCACAAATTGAAAATCTGACAAGTGCTTTTCAAATTAGAGGCCTGACCAAGCTTGTTTCGGAGGGGGTTTGATCTGGTTTTGGAGTAAGATCTTCCTACCAGTATTCTCCCAGACCTCAATTTCTTTGTCATCATCCCACTCCAGTAGTATCGTAAAAAGGACAGATAGGATAGTAGTAGAAAACGTCTACCAATTTATAAGCCTAAGATGAAACAGCCTAACTGTTCATCAATACTGAGGGGAATGGGTGGGATTGGATCTAAAGTGCACAAATTAAAAGTGCAAATCCTAAGGGGAAGGCCTCTGTCATCTAATACGATATTCTTATGCGGCGGGGAGGTCACGGGCCGTGGCCAGATGGTTTGTAAAACTTATGGGGGGAAGATGTTGGAGGGGGGCCTAGCCTGGCCTTCTCGTGCCTCTGAGGGCCTCAGAGGGCCCGCCCTTGTCCCGGGCTTCTCCCGGGCGCTACCCGCGCGCTCCCGCGCAGCGGTATACTAACACTCTAATTATTGGGTGCCGGTGAAGAGGGGCGTGGCCTACAGGGAGAGCGTCACCAGGTGGGATCGGTGATGGCAGCTGCTGGGACTCTTGGGAGTTTGAGTCCAGCAGTATGCTCGCTCGCAGCCCTGTTCGCCTGAAGCCCTTGGTGCAGTAAACTTAATGTCCAGCAAGATGCAGCTCCGATGAAGCGGGACCCGCGGAGCGGGTCCGGCGGAAAGTAGCGCTTTGCAATGCGCTTCTGATGATCCACAGGACGCTTCCTCAGTCCTCCAGCGCTTGGCTCAATCACAAAACTCGACAAAAGGAAATGGCAAGAAATCCACAGGTGTTGCAAGTCCGGCGCCTTTTACCGGACAACAGGGGGCGTGGCCTACAGGGAGAGCGTCACCAGGTGGGATCGGTGATGGCGGCTGCTGGGACTCTTGGGAGTTTGAGTCCAGCAGTATGCTCGCTCGCAGCCCTGTTCGCCTGAAGCCCTTGGTGCAGTAAACTTAATGTCCAGCAAGATGCAGCTCCGATGAAGCGGGACCCGCGGAGCGGGTCCGGCGGAAAGTAGCGCTTTGCAATGCGCTTCTGATGATCCACAGGACGCTTCCTCAGTCCTCCAGCGCTTGGCTCAATCACAAAACTCGACAAAAGGAAATGGCAAGAAATCCACAGGTGTTGCAAGTCGGGCGCCTTTTACCGGACAACAGGGGGCATGGCCTACAGGGAGAGCGTCACCAGGTGGGATCGGTGATGGCAGCTGCTGGGACTCTTGGGAGTTTGAGTCCAGCAGTATGCTCGCTCGCAGCCCTGTTCGCCTGAAGCCCTTGGTGCAGTAAACTTAATGTCCAGCAAGATGCAGCTCCGATGAAGCGGGACCCGCGGAGCGGGTCCGGCGGAAAGTAGCGCTTTGCAATGCGCTTCTGATGATCCACAGGACGCTTCCTCAGTCCTCCAGCGCTTGGCTCAATCACAAAACTCGACAAAAGGAAATGGCAAGAAATCCACAGGTGTTGCAAGTCCGGCGCCTTTTACCGGACAACAGGGGGCGTGGCCTACAGGGAGAGCGTCACCAGGTGGGATCGGTGATGGCAGCTGCTGGGACTCTTGGGAGTTTGAGTCCAGCAGTATGCTCGCTCGCAGCCCTGTTCGCCTGAAGCCCTTGGTGCAGTAAACTTAATGTCCAGCAAGATGCAGCTCCGATGAAGCGGGACCCGCGGAGCGGGTCCGGCGGAAAGTAGCGCTTTGCAATGCGCTTCTGATGATCCACAGGACGCTTCCTCAGTCCTCCAGCGCTTGGCTCAATCACAAAACTCGACAAAAGGAAATGGCAAGAAATGCACTCACTACTCTGCACTCACTACTCTTCAGTCACTACTATGCACTCACTACTCACCACTCTGCACTAACCACTCTGTACTCACCACTCTGCACTCACCACTCTACACTCACTACTCTGCACTCACTACTCTGCACTCACTACTCTGCACTCACCACTCTGCACTCACTACTCACCACTCTGCACTCACAACTCATTACTCTGCGCTCACTACTCTGCACTCACTACTCTACACTCACTACTCTGCACTCTGCACTCACTACTCTGCACTCACTACTCTGCACTCTGCACTCACTACTCTGCACTCACTACTCTGCACTCACCACTCTGCACTCACCACTCTGCACTCACCACTCACTACTCTGCACTCACTACTCACTACTCACTACTCACTACTCTGCACTCACTACTCTGCACTCACTACTCACTACTCACTTCTCTGAACTCACTACTCTGCACTCACCACTCTGCACTCACTACTCACTACTCACTACTCTGCACTCACTACTCACTACTCTGCACTCACTACTCTGCACTCACTACTCTGCACTCACTACTCACTACTCTGCACTCACTACTCACTACTATGCACTCACCACTCACTACTCTGCACTCACTACTCTGCACTCACCACTCTGCACTCACCACTCACTACTCTGCAGTTACTACTCTGCATTCACTACTCTGCACTCACTACTCACTACTCTGCACTCACTACTCACTACTCACTACTCTACACTCACTACTCACTGCTCACTACTCTGCACTCTCTACTCACTACTCTGCACTCACTACTCTGCTCACACCACTCTGCACTCACCACTCACTACTCACTACTCTGCACTCACTACTCTGCATTCACTACTCTGCACTCACTACTCTGCACTTACTACTCACTATTCTGCACTCACTACTCAAAACTCTGCACTAACTACTCAAAACTCTGCACTCACTACTCACTTCTCTGCACTCACCATGCTGCACACACCACTCTGCACTCACCACTCACTACTCAGTACTCTGCACTCACTACTCTGCATTCACTACTCTGCACTGACTACTCACTACTCTGCACTGACTACTCACTACTCTGCACTCACTACTCTGCACTCACTACTCACTACTCACTACTCTGCACTCTCTACTCACAAGTCTGAACTCACTACTCTGCACACACCACTCTGCACTCACCACTCACTACTCGCTACTCTGCACTAACTACTCTGCATTCACTACTCTGCACTCACTACTCACTACTCTGCACTCACTACTCACTACTCTGCACTCACTACTCACTACTCTGCACTCACTACTCACTACTCTGAACTCACTACTCTGCCCTCACTACTAACTACTCTGCACTCACTACTCACTACTCTGCACTCACTACTCTGCACTCACTACTCTGCACTCACTTCTCACTACTCTACACTCACTACTCTGCACTCACTACTCACTACTCAGCACTCACAACTTTGCACTCACTACTCTGCTCTCACTACTCTTCAGTCACTACTATGCACTCACTACTCACCACTCTGCACTCACCACTCTGTACTCACCACTCTGCACTCACCACTCTACACTCACTACTCTGCACTAACTACTCTGCACTCACTACTCTGCACTCACCACTCTGCACTCACTACTCACCACTCTGCACTCACTACTCACTACTCTGCACTCACTACTCTGCACTCACTACTCTGCACTCTGCACTCACTACTCTGCACTTACTACTCTGCACTCACTACTCACTACTCTGCACTCACCACTCTGCACTCACCACTCTGCACTCACTACTCTGCACTCACTACTCACTGCTCGCTACTCTGCACTCACTACTCTGCACTCACTACTCACTACTCACTACTCTGAACTCACTACTCTGCACTCACCACTCTGCACTCACTACTCACTACTCACCACTCTGCACTCACTACTCTGCACTCACTACTCACTACTCACTACTCTACACTCACTACTCACTGCTCACTACTCTGCACTCTCTACTCACTACTCTGCACTCACTACTCTGCTCACACCACTCTGCACTCACCACTCACTACTCACTACTCTGCACTCACTACTCTGCATTCACTACTCTGCACTCACTACTCTGCACTTACTACTCACTATTCTGCACTCACTACTCAAAACTCTGCACTAACTACTCAAAACTCTGCACTCACTACTCACTTCTCTGCACTCACCATGCTGCACACACCACTCTGCACTCACCACTCACTACTCAGTACTCTGCACTCACTACTCTGCATTCACTACTCTGCACTGACTACTCACTACTCTGCACTGACTACTCACTACTCTGCACTCACTACTCTGCACTCACTACTCACTACTCACTACTCTGCACTCTCTACTCACAAGTCTGAACTCACTACTCTGCACACACCACTCTGCACTCACCACTCACTACTCGCTACTCTGCACTAACTACTCTGCATTCACTACTCTGCACTCACTACTCACTACTCTGCACTCACTACTCACTACTCTGCACTCACTACTCACTACTCTGCACTCACTACTCACTACTCTGAACTCACTACTCTGCCCTCACTACTAACTACTCTGCACTCACTACTCACTACTCTGCACTCACTACTCTGCACTCACTACTCTGCACTCACTTCTCACTACTCTACACTCACTACTCTGCACTCACTACTCACTACTCAGCACTCACTACTTTGCACTCACTACTCTGCTCTCACTACTCTTCAGTCACTACTATGCACTCACTACTCACCACTCTGCACTCACCACTCTGTACTCACCACTCTGCACTCACCACTCTACACTCACTACTCTGCACTAACTACTCTGCACTCACTACTCTGCACTCACCACTCTGCACTCACTACTCACCACTCTGCACTCACTACTCACTACTCTGCACTCACTACTCTGCACTCACTACTCTGCACTCTGCACTCACTACTCTGCACTCACTACTCTGCACTCACTACTCACTACTCTGCACTCACCACTCTGCACTCACCACTCTGCACTCACTACTCTGCACTCACTACTCACTACTCGCTACTCTGCACTCACTACTCTGCACTCACTACTCACTACTCACTACTCTGAACTCACTACTCTGCACTCACTACTCACTACTCACCACTCTGCACTCACTACTCTGCAATCACTACTCTGCACTCACTACTCTGCACTCACTACTCTGCATTCACTACTCTGCACTCACTACTCACTACTTTGCACTCACTACTCACTACTCTGCACTCACTACTCACTACTCTGCACTCACTACTCACTACTCTGCACTCACTACTCTGCACTCACTACTCACTACTCACTACACTGCACTCACTACTCACTACTATGCACTCACTATTCACTACTCACTACTCACTGCTCTGCACTCACTACTCACACTCTGCACTCACACTGTGCACTCACAACTCTGCACTCTGCACACTCACTCTGCACACTCACTCTGCGCACTCACTACTCTGCACTCACTACTCTGCACCCACTACTCTGCACCCACTACTCTGCACCCACTACTCTGCACTCACTACTCAGCACTACCTACTATGCATTCACTACTCTGCACTGACTACTCACTACTCTGCACTCACTACTCTGCACTCACTACTCTGCACTCCCTACTCACTACTCACTACTTTGCATTCTCTACTCACAACTCTGCACTCACTACTCTGCACACACCACTCTGCACTCACCACTCACTACTCACTACTCTGCACGCACTACTCTGCATTCACTTCTCTGCACTCACTACTCACTACTCTGCACTCACTACTCACTACTCACTACTCTGCACTCACTACTCACTACTCTGCACTCACTACTCACTACTCTGCACTCACTACTCTGCACTCACTACTCACTACTCTGCACTCACTACTCACTTCTCTGCACTCTCTACTCTGCACTCACTACTCTGCACGCACTACTTTGCACTCACTACTCACTACTTGCGCTCACTACTCTGCACTTACTGCTCTGCACTAACTGTACTCACTACTCACTACTCTGCACTCACTACTCTGCACTGACTACTCACTACTCTGCACTTCCTACTGACTACTCTGCACTCACTACTCTGCACTCACTACTCTGCCCTCACTACTAACTACTCTGCACTCACTACTCACTACTCTGCACTCACTACTCTGCACTCACTACTCTGCACTCACTTCTCACTACTCTGGACTCACTACTCTGCACTCACTACTCACTACTCAGCACTCACTACTCACTACTCAGCACTCACCACTCACTACTCTGCACTCACTACTCTTCAGTCACTACTATGCACTCACTACTCACCACTCTGCACTAACCACTCTGTACTCACCACTCTGCACTCACCACTCTACACTCACTACTCTGCACTCACTACTCTGCACTCACTACTCTGCACTCAACACTCTGCACTCACTACTCACCACTCTGCACTCACAACTCATTACTCTGCGCTCACTACTCTGCACTCACTACTCTACACTCACTACTCTGCACTCTGCACTCAATACTCTGCATTCACTACTCTGCACTCTGCACTCACTACTCTGCACTCACTACTCTGCACTCACCACTCTGCACTCACCACTCTGCACTCACCACTCACTACTCTGCACTCACTACTCACTACTCACTACTCTGCACTCACTACTCTGCACTCACTACTCACTACTCACTTCTCTGAACTCACTACTCTGCACTCACCACTCTGCACTCACTACTCACTACTCACTACTCTGCACTCACTACTCACTACTCTGCACTCACTACTCTGCACTCACTACTCTGCACTCACTACTCTGCACTCACTACTCACTACTCTGCACTCACTACACACTACTATGCACTCACTACTCACTACTCTGCACTCACTACTCTGCACTCACCACTCTGCACTCACCACTCACCACTCTGCAGTTACTACTCTGCATTCACTACTCTGCACTCACTACTCACTACTCTGCACTCACTACTCACTACTCACTGTTCACTACTCTGCACTCACTACTCTACACTCACTACTCACTACTCACTACTCTGCACTCTCTACTCACTACTCTGCACTCACTACTCTGCTCACACCACTCTGCACTCACCACTCACTACTCACTACTCTGCACTCACTACTACTCTGCACTCACTACTCTGCACTTACTACTCACTATTCTGCACTCACTACTCAAAACTCTGCACTAACTACTCACTACTCTGCACTCACTACTCACTTCTCTGCACTCACCATGCTGCACACACCACTCTGCACTCACCATTCACTACTCACTACTCTGCACTCACTACTCTGCATTCACTACTCTGAACTGACTACTCACTACTCTGCACTGACTACTCACTACTCTGCACTCACTACTCTGCACTCACTACTCACTACTCACTACTATGCACTCTCTACTCACAAGTCTGAACTCACTACTCTGCACACACCACTCTGCACTCACCACTCACTACTCACTACTCTGCAATAACTACTCTGCATTCACTACTCTGCACTTGTTGGACAGGCCACATGAACGGCCGCTCTCCCCCGGCTCAACCAGGCCCGAGCCCGGTCCCGCAAGTACCACACACCACCATTGCACGTCCTCCGTCCCCTCAGGGACCCCTGCCCCCGAGCACGTTAACCTCGTGGATCCGATCCACTGCCGGCCCACGCGCCCAGCCCGGGCCGCCATCTTGGACACTTCACCACGAGGCCGCCTGGCCCCCGATCGACCTCAACCCTGGGCCTGGCCAGGCCTCAGACATCCCGGCACCACCATCCACCCAGGAGGTGAGCGGGCTACTTGGCAAGTCAATGGGAGAAAGAGGTGTCGATGGCTCTCCCCCGCCAAGTGCCGCTCGCCCATCGCCTCCCCGGGCGCTGGCTCCACCCCCCTGCTGGGTGTCTGGACTCCCTCATCCCGGACCTCCCGACCTCCAAGTGCGAGGGTCCGGACATCAAAGCACACCAGCCCTATAACTGGGGCAGCTCCAGAGCAGGAAGGCAGTTGTATCTTGGAGTCGAGAGACGTAAAGAGGAACTCATCCTGGACGGACTACTGGCGCTGCCATAGCTCTGTCCTGTGCACCATCGTCCTGCCTGTTGGCGCTGCCACAGCCGTCGTAACCTCCATCCTTCATCGTCGTCGGGATCTGCTGGCGTGGCCGCGGACCGTTGTAACCGTCATCTTTCACCGGGACCTGCAGGCTCCGCCGCGGACCGTCGTCCTTCCTTCATCCATCTCGGGACCTGCTTGGCTCCTCCACGGCCCGATCATCTAGAACGCCGAGCTCGAGGATTGAGAGCTATTTTGTACTCATTGGTAACTAAGACTGTCCCGCTACCCCTTTCCTCAACCAAAGACTAGAACCGAGGGGACCCCTGAGTCCAGACCTCCTTGTATCATACCACGTAACCTAAGAATTGCATATAAAGTCTCGTTAACCTTCAATCTTGTGTGGTGTCCGTCTGTGGGGGGGAAGTTACTTGTCTGTACAGTCGTTGGAGACGGCTCTCCCTGGAGACCTCTCCCCGTAATCTCGGCCGACCCTCCCGGTCCGTCTAACATTGGTGGCCAGCGGCGCGATCCGAATCACCGCATAACGTACAGAGAGTAGCTCACCCCACAACGAACCACAATGACAACTAAAGAGAGTGGATCAACTGAGAAGTTCCAAATGGAAAAACTAGAGGAGTACAGCCATCGCGAACTAAAGCAGTTCTGCATCGAACTAGGTATCGCTACCACCGGACTGAGTACCAAGGACGATTTTAAGCATGCCCTAGAATCTTGGGCAGAGACCGGGGCTGCCGGAACCCCTGATCAAAGCACCGCAGAAAAAACGACCACGGCCCCTGAAGGACAAAGAACGGGTCTCTCGCAAGACGAGATCCAAGAAAGAGAAAGAACCCGACTACACGAACTAGAAATGGCCCGACTCAAAATGGACGTTGAACTTAAATTGGCCGAACAAAAAATCAACTTAGAGCACCTGCGTCTCCGAGAAGAAAGAGAGGAGAAACAGAGACAAAGGGAGCTCGAGGAAAAGAAACTAGCGTACGAACACGAACGGAACCTAGCCGAGATCAACCTACGCAAGCAGAATAAAGAAGCAGGGGTGCCCGAGCGACCCCCCACCTCAGGGGCCACAGACAAAAAGGTACACATCCCCAAGGATGTTGTCCGAGAATATTTCAGAGAGGACGACATCCAGCAATGGTTTAAAGCTTATGAAATCGCTATGACTGCACACCGGATCGATAGAAGCGACTGGGGAGCCGGTCTCTGGGGAAGATTCCTCAATGAGGGCCGCGACACCCTGCTACAGCTCCCGGACCACCAGATGACCTCCTACGACCATATGAAAGCGGCACTCCTCACCCGCTATGGTCTCACACCCGAGATGTACCGTCAGAGGTTCCGAGACTGCACCCGCATCCCGGGTACAACTTGGGTGGACTATGTAACATACTTTAGCCGAGCCTTCGAGGGCTGGATCCGGGGAAGCAACGTCACGACCTACGAGCAACTATTTAATCTGATGGTATGGGAGCATCTGTCGAACAATTGCTTCATTGAACTCCGCCAGCACCTCCTCGACAGCAAGTTAACCGATCCCCGGCAGCTCGCAGCCGAAGCTGACCGGTGGGAGATCACCAGAGTGGGCCGGAATGGGTCCTACGAGCAGAACAGGAACCACAATGGTCACCACCGACCCAGAGGAGGAGGAGGGGGCCAAGGACGAGGAAGAGACAACACTCCGGCCGCCCCCGTTACCAGCACCACCCCCCCGGCCAACCGGGGCAGCACCCCGGCGCGACCGGGGTACAGAGCCAATGTCACGTGTCACCGATGCCAACGAGTCGGCCACTATGCAAACGACCCAAGCTGCCCGCAGTATCAGAGTCCAAAACCCCGCCATGTGGCCGCCGCGGCACTAGGGGAAGAACAGATCTCCGAGGAACAAGAAACAGACGAGCAAGAGTATCAAGAGTGGGAGCCAGCCGCCATGACTCTCGCGTGCTTAGGGGGAAGAGACATGGTCCCGCGGGTCCCCCTACCCGCTAACACCCAGAAGTACAGCCAATGGGTGAGCATCAATGGACAACGGGCCGAAGCCCTTCGGGACACCGGGGCCAGTGTGACAGCCGTCCGCTGTCACCTGGTGACCCCAGAACAATATCTACCGAACATTCTCTGCCCTGTGCGATCAGCCGACAACTCGGAAAGTCTGTGTCGGATGGCCTGCGTCCCCTTTGAATGGGGAGGGGTCTCCGGCATGTTGAAGGTGACGGTCCGAGACGACGCCCCCGTGGACTGCCTCCTCGGAAATGACCTGGAGAGCTCCCCGTGGGCAGCCGTGGAGCGAAAAGAACACTTGGGGATGTTGGGCGTCCCGGACTGGGCGTGCGTCACCACCCGGTCCATGGCCGCCCGTGCCAACCATCACCCGGAAGAACCAGAATGGCCGGCGCCACCACCTCCGGTCGCCCCAGCCGAGACCCCCGACCATGACACCCCCCTCGAACCTGCTCAACCTTCCGACCTCGCTAACCTTGACCAGTGGGCCCAAGAGGGGGGACCCACACAAGAACAATTTTGCCAGGAACAGAAGACCTGTCCCTCCCTCGAGGGACTCCGCCAACAAGCGCTCGCCCAAAGCGCAGGGGATACCTCCGGAACGCATTGGGTCTACTGGGACAATGATCTGTTATACAGCGAGCAACGAATCGCCGAGCTGGGGGCCAACCGAGTACTAGTAGTGCCCCTCCGCTTTAGAGACTTCCTGCTAAACCTGGCCCACGATGTCCCCCTGGCAGGGCACCTGGGACAAGATAAAACCTACAGTCGCCTAGTGACCCACTTCTTCTGGCCCAAAATGAGAAACGATGTGCACCAGCACTGCCGATCTTGCCCCACGTGCCAAGCCAGTGGGAAGAGCGGCCGCAAACTAAAGGCCCCCTTGCAACCTTTTCCAGTAGTCACGACCCCATTTGAGAGGGTCGGAATAGACATTGTGGGACCCCTGGACCCGCGTACAAAACAAGGCCATCGCTTCATTCTGGTGCTAGTGGACCACGCCACCCGCTACCCTGAGGCTGTTCCTCTCCGGACCGTGACAGCCCCAGTGGTCGGCCGGGCCCTGATGGGGATCTTCTCCCGTGTGGGGTTCCCCCGAGAAGTCGTCAGCGACAGAGGCACGAACTTTATCTCTAAATACATGAGATCCCTCTGGCAACAGTGTGGGGTCACCTACCGATTCACGACCCCCTATCACCCCCAAGGGAACGGACTTGTTGAGCGGTTCAACCGCACGCTAAAAGGGATGATCGGGGGATTGGAAGAGCCCCTCCGTCGCCAGTGGGATGTGCTGCTGCCGTGCCTCCTCTTCGCCTACCGAGAGGTCCCACAGAAATCCCTAGGCTTCAGCCCATTCGAACTGCTATATGGGCACCCAGTGCGGGGGCCGCTTAGCCTGATCAAAGAAGGCTGGGAGATGCCTCCGGCCAAGAGCCCTCCAGATGTCTTCCGGTACCTCCTCACCCTCCGCAACCAGTCCCGGCGGTTCAGAGACCTAGCAAAAGCCAACCTAGAGGCCAGTCAAGAGGACATGAAAAAATGGTATGACCAGAACGCCTCATCCATTGAATTCGAGCCGGGGCAACAGGTATGGGTAATGTCCCCCACGGAGCCATGCGCTCTCCAAGACAAATGGACGGGACCCTTCAAGGTAATCGAGCGCAAGGGTCCTGCCACCTATCTGATCGATATGGAGTCCTCCCGGAATCCACTCCGAGTCCTCCACACCAACAGACTGAAACCCCACTTTGCACGAACAGAACTCAGCCTGCTGATGGCCACAGACAATGGGGTTGAAGACGACTCCGAGCCTCTCCCTGACCTCCTGCGGACCCAGGAGCAAGACGGCTCCGTGGATGGGGTCCGACTCTCGGAGACCCTCACCAGAGAACAACGCCAAGAGTGCCAAGCCCTCCTGTCACGGTTCGCCAGTCTGTTCTCCCTCACCCCAGGTGTCACTTCCTGGTGTGTGCACGATGTGGACACCGGAGACAGCCCTCCTATCCGCCACCGGGCCTACCGCGTACCTGATCGGGTACGGGCCTGCATCCAGGCGGAAGTGGCTAAGATGCTCACGCTCGGGGTCATCGAGCCATCAGACAGTCCATGGGCCAGCCCGGTCGTACTGGTCCCCAAAGCAGCCGCCCCCGGGACCACACCAGAACTCCGGTTCTGCGTCGACTACCGGGGCCTGAATGAAGTAACCAGAACGGACGCACATCCCATCCCCCGGGCAGATGAACTGGTCGACCGAATGGGAGCTGCCCGCTACCTCAGCATCTTCGACCTGACAGCAGGTTATTGGCAGATCGGCCTCACACCCCGAGCACAAGAACGTTCTGCCTTCTCCACCCCCGATGGCCACTACCATTTTACGGTCATGCCCTTCGGCATGAAGAATGCCCCAGCAACTTTCCAACGGCTCGTCAATCAGGTCCTGGCGGGGCTCGAAGGGTTCAGCGCCGCCTACCTAGACGACATCGCTGTGTACAGCCACCATTGGACCGAGCACCTCCACCACCTCCGAGCCGTACTGCAAGCCCTTCAGCGAGCTGGCCTCACGATCAAGGCCAGCAAGTGTCAAATTGGACAAGGGTCTGTGACCTACCTCGGACACCAGGTGGGAAGCGGCCTAGTGGCCCCTCTACAGCTGAAAATTGCCGCCATCCAGGACTGGCAGCCCCCTATCACCCAAACCGAGGTACGAGCCTTCCTGGGCCTCACGGGCTATTACCGAAGGTTCGTGAAAGACTATGGTACCATAGTGGGGCCTCTCACCGAACTCACATCAAAGAATCAGCCCAAGAAGGTGAACTGGACCCCAGAGTGTCAAGCGGCATTCGAACAGTTGAAGGCCGCCATGTGTTCCGCCCCTGTGCTCCAGGCCCCAGACTACAGCCGGGAGTTCGTCGTCCAGACGGACGCCTCCGACCAGGGCATTGGGGCGGTCCTGTCTCAAGTGAACACCGAAGGCCTTGATCAACCGGTGGCCTTCATCAGCCGGAGACTCCTACCACGGGAGCAACGCTGGAGCACCATAGAGAGGGAAGCCTTCGCTGTGGTATGGGCCCTCAAGAAGCTCCGGCCCTACCTTTTTGGCACCCACTTTCGGGTGCAGACCGACCACCGACCCCTGCAGTGGCTGATGCATATGCGGGGGGAAAACTCAAAGTTGCTACGCTGGTCCATCTCCTTGCAAGGTATGGACTTCACAGTCGAACACCGGCCTGGGTCAGACCACGCCAACGCGGATGGCCTGTCCCGGTTTTTCCGCCTCGACGAGGAGAGTCCCCAAGAGGATGGGTAACTCTCCCCGCCTTCAGCTGGGGGGGACGCATGTTGGACAGGCCACATGAAGGGCCGCTCTCCCCCGGCTCAACCAGGCCCGAGCCCGGTCCCGCAAGTACCACACACCACCATTGCACGTCCTCCGTCCCCTCAGGGACCCCTGCCCCCGAGCACGTTAACCTCGTGGATCCGATCCACTGCCGGCCCACGCGCCCAGCCCGGGCCGCCATCTTGGACACTTCACCACGAGGCCGCCTGGCCCCCGATCGACCTCAACCCTGGGCCTGGCCAGGCCTCAGACATCCCGGCACCACCATCCACCCAGGAGGTGAGCGGGCTACTTGGCAAGTCAATGGGAGAAAGAGGTGTCGATGGCTCTCCCCCGCCAAGTGCCGCTCGCCCATCGCCTCCCCGGGCGCTGGCTCCACCCCCCTGCTGGGTGTCTGGACTCCCTCATCCCGGACCTCCCGACCTCCAAGTGCGAGGGTCCGGACATCAAAGCACACCAGCCCTATAACTGGGGCAGCTCCAGAGCAGGAAGGCAGTTGTATCTTGGAGTCGAGAGACGTAAAGAGGAACTCATCCTGGACGGACTACTGGCGCTGCCATAGCTCTGTCCTGTGCACCATCGTCCTGCCTGTTGGCGCTGCCACAGCCGTCGTAACCTCCATCCTTCATCGTCGTCGGGATCTGCTGGCGTGGCCGCGGACCGTTGTAACCGTCATCTTTCACCGGGACCTGCAGGCTCCGCCGCGGACCGTCGTCCTTCCTTCATCCATCTCGGGACCTGCTTGGCTCCTCCACGGCCCGATCATCTAGAACGCCGAGCTCGAGGATTGAGAGCTATTTTGTACTCATTGGTAACTAAGACTGTCCCGCTACCCCTTTCCTCAACCAAAGACTAGAACCAAGGGGACCCCTGAGTCCAGACCTCCTTGTATCATACCACGTAACCTAAGAATTGCATATAAAGTCTTGTTAACCTTCAATCTTGTGTGGTGTCCGTCTGTGGGGGGGAAGTTACTTGTCTGTACAGTCGTTGGAGACGGCTCTCCCTGGAGACCTCTCCCCGTAATCTCAGCCGACCCTCCCGGTCCGTCTAACAGCACTCACTACTCACTACTCTGCACTCACTACTCACTACTCTGCACTCACTACTCACTACTCTGCACTCACTACTCTGCACTCACTACTCACTACTCTGCACTCACTACTCACTACTCTGCACTCTCTACTCTGCACTCACTACTCTGCACTCACTACTCTGCACTCACTACTCTGCACTCACCACTCTGCACTCACTACTCACCACTCTGCACTCACAACTCATTACTCTGCGCTCACTACTCTGCACTCACTACTCTGCACTCTGCACTCACTACTCTGCACTCACTACTCTGCACTCTGCACTCACTACTCTGCACTCACCACTCTGCACTCACCACTCTGCACTCACCACTCACTACTCTGCACTCACTACTCACTACTCACTACTTACTACTCTGCACTCACTACTCTGCACTCACTACTCACTACTCACTTCTCTGAACTCACTACTCTGCACTCACCACTCTGCACTCACTACTCACTACTCACTACTCTGCACTCACTACTCACTACTCTGCACTCACTACTCTGCACTCACTACTCTGCACTCACTACTCACTACTCTGCACTCACTACTCACTACTATGCACTCACTACTCACTACTCTGCACTCACTACTCTGCACTCACCACTCTGCACTCACCACTCACTACTCTGCAGTTACTACTCTGCATTCACTACTCTGCACTCACTACTCACTACTCTGCACTCACTACTCACTACTCTACACTCACTACTCACTACTCTGCACTCTCTACTCACTACTCTGCACTCACTACTCTGCTCACACCACTCTGCACTCACCACTCACTACTCACTACTCTGCACTCACTACTCTGCATTCAGTACTCTGCACTCACTATTCTGCACTCACTACTCACTATTCTGCACTCACTACTCAAAACTCTGCACTAACTACTCACTACTCTGCACTCACTACTCACTTCTCTGCACTCACCATGCTGCACACACCACTCTGCACTCACCACTCACTACTCACTACTCTGCACTCACTACTCTGCATTCACTACTCTGCACTGACTACTCACTACTCTGCACTGACTACTCACTACTCTGCACTCACTACTCTGCACTCACTACTCACTACTCTGCACTCTCTACTCACAAGTCTGAACTCACTACTATGCACACACCACTCTGCACTCACCACTCACTACTCACTACTCTGCACTAACTACTCTGCATTCACTACTCTGCACTCACTACTCACTACTCTGCACTCACTACTCACTACTCTGCACTCACTACTCACTACTCTGCACTCTCTACTCTGCACTCACTACTCTGCACTCACTACTCTGCACTCACTACTCACTACTCTGCACTCTCTACTCTGCACTCACTACTCTGCACTCACTACTCTGCACTCACTACTCACTACTCTGCACTCACTACTCTGCATTCACTACTCTGCACTCACTACTCACTACTTTGCACTCACTACTCACTACTCTGCACTCACTACTCACTACTCTGCACTCACTACTCACTACTCTGCACTCACTACTCTGCACTCACTACTCACTACTCACTACACTGCACTCACTACTCACTACTCTGCACTCACTATTCACTACTCACTACTCACTGCTCTGCACTCACTACTCACACTCTGCACTCACACTGTGCACTCACAACTCTGCACTCTGCACACTCACTCTGCACACTCACTCTGCGCACTCACTACTCTGCACTCACTACTCTGCACCCACTACTCTGCACCCACTACTCTGCACCCACTACTCTGCACTCACTACTCAGCACTACCTACTATGCATTCACTACTCTGCACTGACTACTCACTACTCTGCACTCACTACTCTGCACTCACTACTCTGCACTCCCTACTCACTACTCACTACTTTGCACTCTCTACTCACAACTCTGCACTCACTACTCTGCACACACCACGCTGCACTCACCACTCACTACTCACTACTCTGCACGCACTACTCTGCATTCACTTCTCTGCACTCACTACTCACTACTCTGCACTCACTACTCACTACTCACTACTCTGCACTCACTACTCACTACTCTGCACTCACTACTCTTTACTCTGCACTCACTACTCTGCACTCACTACTCACTACTCTGCACTCACTACTCACTTCTCTGCACTCTCTACTCTGCACTCACTACTCTGCACGCACTACTTTGCACTCACTACTCACTACTTGCGCTCACTACTCTGCACTTACTGCTCTGCACTAACTGTACTCACTACTCACTACTCTGCACTCACTACTCTGCACTGACTACTCACTACTCTGCACTTCCTACTGACTACTCTGCACTCACTACTCTGCACTCACTACTCTGCCCTCACTACTAACTACTCTGCACTCACTACTCACTACTCTGCACTCACTACTCTGCACTCACTACTCTGCACTCACTTCTCACTACTCTGGACTCACTACTCTGCACTCACTACTCACTACTCAGCACTCACTACTCTGCACTCACTACTCTGCACTCACTACTCTTCAGTCACTACTATGCACTCACTACTCACCACTCTGCACTAACCACTCTGTACTCACCACTCTGCACTCACCACTCTACACTCACTACTCTGCACTCACTACTCTGCACTCACTACTCTGCACTCAACACTCTGCACTCACTACTCACCACTCTGCACTCACAACTCATTACTCTGCGCTCACTACTCTGCACTCACTACTCTACACTCACTACTCTGCACTCTGCACTCAATACTCTGCATTCACTACTCTGCACTCTGCACTCACTACTCTGCACTCACTACTCTGCACTCACCACTCTGCACTCACCACTCTGCACTCACCACTCACTACTCTGCACTCACTACTCACTACTCACTACTCTGCACTCACTACTCTGCACTCACTACTCACTACTCACTTCTCTGAACTCACTACTCTGCACTCACCACTCTGCACTCACTACTCACTACTCACTACTCTGCACTCACTACTCACTACTCTGCACTCACTACTCTGCACTCACTACTCTGCACTCACTACTCTGCACTCACTACTCACTACTCTGCACTCACTACACACTACTATGCACTCACTACTCACTACTCTGCACTCACTACTCTGCACTCACCACTCTGCACTCACCACTCACCACTCTGCAGTTACTACTCTGCATTCACTACTCTGCACTCACTACTCACTACTCTGCACTCACTACTCACTACTCACTGTTCACTACTCTGCACTCACTACTCTACACTCACTACTCACTACTCTGCACTCTCTACTCACTACTCTGCACTCACTACTCTGCTCACACCACTCTGCACTCACCACTCACTACTCACTACTCTGCACTCACTACTACTCTGCACTCACTACTCTGCACTTACTACTCACTATTCTGCACTCACTACTCAAAACTCTGCACTAACTACTCACTACTCTGCACTCACTACTCACTTCTCTGCACTCACCATGCTGCACACACCACTCTGCACTCACCATTCACTACTCACTACTCTGCACTCACTACTCTGCATTCACTACTCTGAACTGACTACTCACTACTCTGCACTGACTACTCACTACTCTGCACTCACTACTCTGCACTCACTACTCACTACTCACTACTCTGCACTCTCTACTCACAAGTCTGAACTCACTACTCTGCACACACCACTCTGCACTCACCACTCACTACTCACTACTCTGCACTAACTACTCTGCATTCACTACTCTGCACTCACTACTCACTACTCTGCACTCACTACTCACTACTCTGCACTCACTACTCACTACTCTGCACTCACTACTCTGCACTCACTACTCACTACTCTGCACTCACTACTCACTACTCTGCACTCTCTACTCTGCACTCACTACTCTGCACTCACTACTCTGCACTCACTACTCTGCACTCACCACTCTGCACTCACTACTCACCACTCTGCACTCACAACTCATTACTCTGCGCTCACTACTCTGCACTCACTACTCTGCACTCTGCACTCACTACTCTGCACTCACTACTCTGCACTCTGCACTCACTACTCTGCACTCACCACTCTGCACTCACCACTCTGCACTCACCACTCACTACTCTGCACTCACTACTCACTACTCACTACTCACTACTCTGCACTCACTACTCTGCACTCACTACTCACTACTCACTTCTCTGAACTCACTACTCTGCACTCACCACTCTGCACTCACTACTCACTACTCACTACTCTGCACTCACTACTCACTACTCTGCACTCACTACTCTGCACTCACTACTCTGCACTCACTACTCTGCACTCACTACTCACTACTCTGCACTCACTACTCACTACTATGCACTCACTACTCACTACTCTGCACTCACTACTCTGCACTCACCACTCTGCACTCACCACTCACTACTCTGCAGTTACTACTCTGCATTCACTACTCTGCACTCACTACTCACTACTCTGCACTCACTACTCACTACTCTACACTCACTACTCACTACTCTGCACTCTCTACTCACTACTCTGCACTCACTACTCTGCTCACACCACTCTGCACTCACCACTCACTACTCACTACTCTGCACTCACTACTCTGCATTCAGTACTCTGCACTCACTATTCTGCACTCACTACTCACTATTCTGCACTCACTACTCAAAACTCTGCACTAACTACTCACTACTCTGCACTCACTACTCACTTCTCTGCACTCACCATGCTGCACACACCACTCTGCACTCACCACTCACTACTCACTACTCTGCACTCACTACTCTGCATTCACTACTCTGCACTGACTACTCACTACTCTGCACTGACTACTCACTACTCTGCACTCACTACTCTGCACTCACTACTCACTACTCACTACTCTGCACTCTCTACTCACAAGTCTGAACTCACTACTATGCACACACCACTCTGCACTCACCACTCACTACTCACTACTCTGCACTAACTACTCTGCATTCACTACTCTGCACTCACTACTCACTACTCTGCACTCACTACTCACTACTCTGCACTCACTACTCACTACTCTGCACTCTCTACTCTGCACTCACTACTCTGCACTCACTACTCTGCACTCACTACTCACTACTCTGCACTCTCTACTCTGCACTCACTACTCTGCACTCACTACTCTGCACTCACTACTCACTACTCTGCACTCACTACTCTGCACTCACTGCTCTGCACTCACTGTACTCACTACTCACTACTCTGCACTCACTACTCTGCACTCACTACTCACTACTCTGCACTTACTACTAACTACTCTGCACTCACTACTCACTACTCTGCACTCACTACTCTGCACTCACTACTCTGCACTCACTTCTCACTACTCTACACTCACTACTCTGCACTCACTATTCACTGCTCAGCACTCACTACTCTGCACTCACTACTCTGCACTCAATACTCTTCAGTCACTACTATGCACTCACTACTCACCACTCTGCACTAACCACTCTGTACTCACCACTCTGCACTCACCACTCTACACTCACTACTCTGCACTCACTACTCTGCACTCACTACTCTGCACTCACTACTCTGCACTCACTACTCTGCACTCACTACTCACTACTCTGCACTCACTACTCACTACTATGCACTCACTACTCACTACTCTGCACTCACTACTCTGCACTCACCACTCTGCACTCACCACTCACTACTCTGCAGTTACTACTCTGCATTCACTACTCTGCACTCACTACTCACTACTCTGCACTCACTACTCACTACTCTACACTCACTACTCACTACTCTGCACTCTCTACTCACTACTCTGCACTCACTACTCTGCTCACACCACTCTGCACTCACCACTCACTACTCACTACTCTGCACTCACTACTCTGCATTCAGTACTCTGCACTCACTATTCTGCACTCACTACTCACTATTCTGCACTCACTACTCAAAACTCTGCACTAACTACTCACTACTCTGCACTCACTACTCACTTCTCTGCACTCACCATGCTGCACACACCACTCTGCACTCACCACTCACTACTCACTACTCTGCACTCACTACTCTGCATTCACTACTCTGCACTGACTACTCACTACTCTGCACTGACTACTCACTACTCTGCACTCACTACTCTGCACTCACTACTCACTACTCACTACTCTGCACTCTCTACTCACAAGTCTGAACTCACTACTATGCACACACCACTCTGCACTCACCACTCACTACTCACTACTCTGCACTAACTACTCTGCATTCACTACTCTGCACTCACTACTCACTACTCTGCACTCACTACTCACTACTCTGCACTCACTACTCACTACTCTGCACTCTCTACTCTGCACTCACTACTCTGCACTCACTACTCTGCACTCACTACTCACTACTCTGCACTCTCTACTCTGCACTCACTACTCTGCACTCACTACTCTGCACTCACTACTCACTACTCTGCACTCACTACTCTGCATTCACTACTCTGCACTCACTACTCACTACTTTGCACTCACTACTCACTACTCTGCACTCACTACTCACTACTCTGCACTCACTACTCACTACTCTGCACTCACTACTCTGCACTCACTACTCACTACTCACTACACTGCACTCACTACTCACTACTCTGCACTCACTATTCACTACTCACTACTCACTGCTCTGCACTCACTACTCACACTCTGCACTCACACTGTGCACTCACAACTCTGCACTCTGCACACTCACTCTGCACACTCACTCTGCGCACTCACTACTCTGCACTCACTACTCTGCACCCACTACTCTGCACCCACTACTCTGCACCCACTACTCTGCACTCACTACTCAGCACTACCTACTATGCATTCACTACTCTGCACTGACTACTCACTACTCTGCACTCACTACTCTGCACTCACTACTCTGCACTCCCTACTCACTACTCACTACTTTGCACTCTCTACTCACAACTCTGCACTCACTACTCTGCACACACCACGCTGCACTCACCACTCACTACTCACTACTCTGCACGCACTACTCTGCATTCACTTCTCTGCACTCACTACTCACTACTCTGCACTCACTACTCACTACTCACTACTCTGCACTCACTACTCACTACTCTGCACTCACTACTCACTACTCTGCACTCACTACTCTGCACTCACTACTCACTACTCTGCACTCACTACTCACTTCTCTGTACTCTCTACTCTGCACTCACTACTCTGCACGCACTACTTTGCACTCACTACTCACTACTTGCGCTCACTACTCTGCACTTACTGCTCTGCACTAACTGTACTCACTACTCACTACTCTGCACTCACTACTCTGCACTGACTACTCACTACTCTGCACTTCCTACTGACTACTCTGCACTCACTACTCTGCACTCACTACTCTGCCCTCACTACTAACTACTCTGCACTCACTACTCACTACTCTGCACTCACTACTCTGCACTCACTACTCTGCACTCACTTCTCACTACTCTGGACTCACTACTCTGCACTCACTACTCACTACTCAGCACTCACTACTCTGCACTCACTACTCTGCACTCACTACTCTTCAGTCACTACTATGCACTCACTACTCACCACTCTGCACTAACCACTCTGTACTCACCACTCTGCACTCACCACTCTACACTCACTACTCTGCACTCACTACTCTGCACTCACTACTCTGCACTCAACACTCTGCACTCACTACTCACCACTCTGCACTCACAACTCATTACTCTGCGCTCACTACTCTGCACTCACTACTCTACACTCACTACTCTGCACTCTGCACTCAATACTCTGCATTCACTACTCTGCACTCTGCACTCACTACTCTGCACTCACTACTCTGCACTCACCACTCTGCACTCACCACTCTGCACTCACCACTCACTACTCTGCACTCACTACTCACTACTCACTACTCTGCACTCACTACTCTGCACTCACTACTCACTACTCACTTCTCTGAACTCACTACTCTGCACTCACCACTCTGCACTCACTACTCACTACTCACTACTCTGCACTCACTACTCACTACTCTGCACTCACTACTCTGCACTCACTACTCTGCACTCACTACTCTGCACTCACTACTCACTACTCTGCACTCACTACACACTACTATGCACTCACTACTCACTACTCTGCACTCACTACTCTGCACTCACCACTCACCACTCTGCAGTTACTACTCTGCATTCACTACTCTGCACTCACTACTCACTACTCTGCACTCACTACTCACTACTCACTGTTCACTACTCTGCACTCACTACTCTACACTCACTACTCACTACTCACTACTCTGCACTCTCTACTCACTACTCTGCACTCACTACTCTGCTCACACCACTCTGCACTCACCACTCACTACTCACTACTCTGCACTCACTACTACTCTGCACTCACTACTCTGCACTTACTACTCACTATTCTGCACTCACTACTCAAAACTCTGCACTAACTACTCACTACTCTGCACTCACTACTCACTTCTCTGCACTCACCATGCTGCACACACCACTCTGCACTCACCATTCACTACTCACTACTCTGCACTCACTACTCTGCATTCACTACTCTGAACTGACTACTCACTACTCTGCACTGACTACTCACTACTCTGCACTCACTACTCTGCACTCACTACTCACTACTCACTACTCTGCACTCTCTACTCACAAGTCTGAACTCACTACTCTGCACACACCACTCTGCACTCACCACTCACTACTCACTACTCTGCACTAACTACTCTGCATTCACTACTCTGCACTCACTACTCACTACTCTGCACTCACTACTCACTACTCTGCACTCACTACTCACTACTCTGCACTCACTACTCTGCACTCACTACTCACTACTCTGCACTCACTACTCACTACTCTGCACTCTCTACTCTGCACTCACTACTCTGCACTCACTACTCTGCACTCACTACTCTGCACTCACCACTCTGCACTCACTACTCACCACTCTGCACTCACAACTCATTACTCTGCGCTCACTACTCTGCACTCACTACTCTGCACTCTGCACTCACTACTCTGCACTCACTACTCTGCACTCTGCACTCACTACTCTGCACTCACCACTCTGCACTCACCACTCTGCACTCACCACTCACTACTCTGCACTCACTACTCACTACTCACTACTCACTACTCTGCACTCACTACTCTGCACTCACTACTCACTACTCACTTCTCTGAACTCACTACTCTGCACTCACCACTCTGCACTCACTACTCACTACTCACTACTCTGCACTCACTACTCACTACTCTGCACTCACTACTCTGCACTCACTACTCTGCACTCACTACTCTGCACTCACTACTCACTACTCTGCACTCACTACTCACTACTATGCACTCACTACTCACTACTCTGCACTCACTACTCTGCACTCACCACTCTGCACTCACCACTCACTACTCTGCAGTTACTACTCTGCATTCACTACTCTGCACTCACTACTCACTACTCTGCACTCACTACTCACTACTCTACACTCACTACTCACTACTCTGCACTCTCTACTCACTACTCTGCACTCACTACTCTGCTCACACCACTCTGCACTCACCACTCACTACTCACTACTCTGCACTCACTACTCTGCATTCAGTACTCTGCACTCACTATTCTGCACTCACTACTCACTATTCTGCACTCACTACTCAAAACTCTGCACTAACTACTCACTACTCTGCACTCACTACTCACTTCTCTGCACTCACCATGCTGCACACACCACTCTGCACTCACCACTCACTACTCACTACTCTGCACTCACTACTCTGCATTCACTACTCTGCACTGACTACTCACTACTCTGCACTGACTACTCACTACTCTGCACTCACTACTCTGCACTCACTACTCACTACTCACTACTCTGCACTCTCTACTCACAAGTCTGAACTCACTACTATGCACACACCACTCTGCACTCACCACTCACTACTCACTACTCTGCACTAACTACTCTGCATTCACTACTCTGCACTCACTACTCACTACTCTGCACTCACTACTCACTACTCTGCACTCACTACTCACTACTCTGCACTCTCTACTCTGCACTCACTACTCTGCACTCACTACTCTGCACTCACTACTCACTACTCTGCACTCTCTACTCTGCACTCACTACTCTGCACTCACTACTCTGCACTCACTACTCACTACTCTGCACTCACTACTCTGCACTCACTGCTCTGCACTCACTGTACTCACTACTCACTACTCTGCACTCACTACTCTGCACTCACTACTCACTACTCTGCACTTACTACTAACTACTCTGCACTCACTACTCACTACTCTGCACTCACTACTCTGCACTCACTACTCTGCACTCACTTCTCACTACTCTACACTCACTACTCTGCACTCACTATTCACTGCTCAGCACTCACTACTCTGCACTCACTACTCTGCACTCAATACTCTTCAGTCACTACTATGCACTCACTACTCACCACTCTGCACTAACCACTCTGTACTCACCACTCTGCACTCACCACTCTACACTCACTACTCTGCACTCACTACTCTGCACTCACTACTCTGCACTCAACACTCTGCACTCACTACTTACCACTCTGCACTCACAACTCATTACTCTGCGCTCACTACTCTGCACTCACTACTCTACACTCACTACTCTGCACTCTGCACTCACTACTCTGCACTCACTACTCTGCACTCTGCACTCACTACTCTGCACTCACTACTCTGCACTCACCACTCTGCACTCACCACTCTGCACTCACCACTCACTACTCTGCACTCACTACTCACTACTCACTACTCTGCACTCACTACTCTGCACTCACTACTCACTACTCACTTCTCTGAACTCACTACTCTGCACTCACCACTCTGCACTCACTACTCACTACTCACTACTCTGCACTCACTACTCACTACTCTGCACTCACTACTCTGCACTCACTACTCTGCACTCACTACTCACTACTCTGCACTCACTACTCACTACTATGCACTCACTACTCACTACTCTGCACTCACTACTCTGCACTCACCACTCTGCACTCACCACTCACTACTCTGCAGTTACTACTCTGCATTCACTACTCTGCACTCACTACTCACTACTCTGCACTCACTACTCACTACTCTGCACTCACTACTCTACACTCACTACTCACTACTCACTACTCTGCACTCTCTACTCACTACTCTGCACTCACTACTCTGCTCACACCACTCTGCACTCACCACTCACTACTCACTACTCTGCACTCACTACTCTGCATTCACTACTCTGCACTCACTACTCTGCACTTACTACTCACTATTCTGCACTCACTACTCAAAACTCTGCACTAACTACTCACTACTCTGCACTCACTACTCACTTCTCTGCACTCACCATGCTGCACACACCACTCTGCACTCACCATTCACTACTCACTACTCTGCACTCACTACTCTGCATTCACTACTCTGCACTGACTACTCACTACTCTGCACTGACTACTCACTACTCTGTACTCACTACTCTGCACTCACTACTCACTACTCACTACTCTGCACTCTCTACTCACTACTCTGCACACACCACTCTGCACTCACCACTCACTACTCACTACTCTGCACTAACTACTCTGCATTCACTACTCTGCACTCACTATTCACTACTCTGCACTCACTACTCACTACTCTGCACTCACTACTCTGCACTCACTACTCTGCACTCACTACTCACTACTCTGCACTCACTACTCACTACTCTGCACTCTCTACTCTGCACTCACTACTCTGCACTCACTACTCTGCACTCACTACTCTGCACTCACCACTCTGCACTCACTACTCACCACTCTGCACTCACAACTCATTACTCTGTGCTCACTACTCTGCACTCACTACTCTACACTCACTACTCTGCACTCTGCACTCACTACTCTGCACTCACTACTCTGCACTCTGCACTCACTACTCTGCACTCACTACTCTGCACTCACCACTCTGCACTCACCACTCTGCACTCACCACTCACTACTCTGCACTCACTACTCACTACTCACTACTCACTACTCTGCACTCACTACTCTGCACTCACTACTCACTACTCACTTCTCTGAACTCACTACTCTGCACTCACCACTCTGTACTCACTACTCACTACTCACTACTCTACACTCACTACTCACTACTCTGCACTCTCTACTCACTACTCTGCACTCACTACTCTGCTCACACCACTCTGCACTCACCACTCACTACTCACTACTCTGCACTCACTACTCTGCATTCAGTACTCTGCACTCACTATTCTGCACTCACTACTCACTATTCTGCACTCACTACTCAAAACTCTGCACTAACTACTCACTACTCTGCACTCACTACTCACTTCTCTGCACTCACCATGCTGCACACACCACTCTGCACTCACCACTCACTACTCACTACTCTGCACTCACTACTCTGCATTCACTACTCTGCACTGACTACTCACTACTCTGCACTGACTACTCACTACTCTGCACTCACTACTCTGCACTCACTACTCACTACTCACTACTCTGCACTCTCTACTCACAAGTCTGAACTCACTACTCTGCACACACCACTCTGCACTCACCACTCACTACTCACTACTCTGCACTAACTACTCTGCATTCACTACTCTGCACTCACTACTCACTACTCTGCACTCACTACTCACTACTCTGCACTCACTACTCTGCACTCACTACTCACTACTCTGCACTCTCTACTCTGCACTCACTACTCTGCACTCACTACTCACTACTCTGCACTCACTACTCTGCACTCACTGCTCTGCACTCACTGTACTCACTACTCACTACTCTGCACTCACTACTCTGCACTCACTACTCACTACTCTGCACTTACTACTAACTACTCTGCACTCACTACTCACTACTCTGCACTCACTACTCTGCACTCACTACTCTGCACTCACTACTCTGCACTCACTTCTCACTACTCTACACTCACTACTCTGCACTCACTATTCACTGCTCAGCACTCACTACTCTGCACTCACTACTCTGCACTCACTACTCTTCAGTCACTACTATGCACTCACTACTCACCACTCTGCACTAACCACTCTGTACTCACCACTCTGCACTCACCACTCTACACTCACTACTCTGCACTCACTACTCTGCACTCACTACTCTGCACTCAACACTCTGCACTCACTACTTACCACTCTGCACTCACAACTCATTACTCTGCGCTCACTACTCTGCACTCACTACTCTACACTCACTACTCTGCACTCTGCACTCACTACTCTGCACTCACTACTCTGCACTCTGCACTCACTACTCTGCACTCACTACTCTGCACTCACTACTCACTACTCACTACTCTGCACTCTCTACTCACTACTCTGCACACACCACTCTGCACTCACCACTCACTACTCACTACTCTGCACTAACCACTCTGCATTCACTACTCTGCACTCACTATTCACTACTCTGCACTCACTACTCACTACTCTGCACTCACTACTCACTACTCTGCACTCACTACTCTGCACTCACTACTCACTACTCTGCACTCACTACTCACTACTCTGCACTCTCTACTCTGCACTCACTACTCTGCACTCACTACTCTGCACTCACTACTCTGCACACACCACTCTGCACTCACTACTCACCACTCTGCACTCACAACTCATTACTCTGCGCTCACTACTCTGCACTCACTACTCTACACTCACTACTCTGCACTCTGCACTCACTACTCTGCACTCACTACTCTGCACTCTGCACTCACTACTCTGCACTCACTACTCTGCACTCACCACTCTGCACTCACCACTCTGCACTCACCACTCACTACTCTGCACTCACTACTCACTACTCACTACTCTGCACTCACTACTCTGCACTCACTACTCACTACTCACTTCTCTGAACTCACTACTCTGCACTCACCACTCTGCACTCACTACTCACTACTCACTTCTCTGCACTCACTACTCACTACTCTGCACTCACTTCTCTGCACTCACTACTCTGCACTCACTACTCTGCACTCACTACTCACTACTCTGCACTCACTACTCACTACTATGCACTCACTACTCACTACTCTGCACTCACTACTCTGCACTCACCACTCTGCACTCACCACTCACTACTCTGCAGTTACTACTCTGCATTCACTACTCTGCACTCACTACTCACTACTCTACACTCACTACTCACTACTCACTACTCTGCACTCACTACTCTACACTCACTACTCACTACTCACTACTCTGCACTCTCTACTCACTACTCTGCACTCACTACTCTGCTCACACCACTCTGCACTCACCACTCACTACTCACTACTCTGCACTCACTACTCTGCATTCACTACTCTGCACTCAATACTCTGCACTCACTACTCACTATTCTGCACTCACTACTCAAAACTCTGCACTAACTACTCACTACTCTGCACTCACTACTCACTTCTCTGCACTCACCATGCTGCACACACCACTCTGCACTCACCACTCACTACTCACTACTCTGCACTCACTACTCTGCATTCACTACTCTGCACTGACTACTCACTACTCTGCACTGACTACTCACTACTCTGCACTCACTACTCTGCACTCACTACTCACTACTCACTACTCTGCACTCTCTACTCACAAGTCTGAACTCACTACTCTGCACACACCACTCTGCACTCACCACTCACTACTCACTACTCTGCACTAACTACTCTGCATTCACTACTCTGCACTCACTACTCACTACTCTGCACTCACTACTCACTACTCTGCACTCACTACTCACTACTCTGCACTCACTACTCTGCACTCACTACTCACTACTCTGCACTCACTACTCACTACTCTGCACTCTCTACTCTGCACTCACTACTCTGCACTCACTACTCTGCACTCACTACTCACTACTCTGCACTCACTACTCTGCACTCACTGCTCTGCACTCACTGTACTCACTACTCACTACTCTGCACTCACTACTCTGCACTCACTACTCACTACTCTGCACTTACTACTCACTACTCTGCACTCACTACTCTGAACTCACTACTCTGCCCTCACTACTAACTACTCTGCACTCACTACTCACTACTCTGCACTCACTACTTTGCACTCACTACTCTGCACTCACTTCTCACTACTCTACACTCACTACTCTGCACTCACTACTCACTACTCAGTACTCACTACTCTGCACTCACTACTCTGCACTCACTACTCTTCAGTCACTACTATGCACTCACTACTCACCACTCTGCACTCACCACTCTGTACTCACCACTCTGCACTCACAACTCTACACTCACTACTCTGCACTAACTACTCTGCACTCACTACTCTGCACTCACCACTCTGCACTCACTACTCACCGCTCTGCACTCACTACTCACTACTCTGCACTCACTACTCTGCACTCACTACTCTGCACTCTGCACTCACTACTCTGCACTTACTACTCTGCACTCACTACTCACTACTCTGCACTCACCACTCTGCACTCACCACTCTGCACTCACTACTCTGCACTCACTACTCACTACTCACTACTCGCTACTCTGCACTCACTACTCTGCACTCACTACTCACTACTCACTACTCTGAACTCACTACTCTGCACTCACCACTCTGCACTCACTACTCACTACTCACCACTCTGCACTCACTACTCTGCACTCACTACTCTGCACTCACCACTCTGCACTCACTACTCACTACTCACCACTCTGCACTCACTACTCTGCACTCACTACTCTGCACTCACTACGTTGCACTCACTACTCACTACTCTGCACTCACTACTCACTACTCTGCACTCACTACTCTGCACTCACTACTCACTACTCACTACTCTGCACTCACTACTCACTACTCTGCACTCACTATTCACTACTCACTACTCACTACTCTGCACTCACTACTCACACTCTGCACTCACACTGTGCACTCACAACTCTGCACTCTGCACACTCACTCTGCACACTCACTCTGCGCACTCACTACTCTGCACTCACTACTCTGCACCCACTACTCTGCACCCACTACTCTGCACCCACTACTCTGCACTCACTACTCAGCACTACCTACTATGCATTTACTACTCTGCACTGACTACTCACTACTCTGCACTCACTACTCACTACTCTGCACTCACTACTCTGCACTCACTACTCACTACTCACTACTTTGCACTCTCTACTCACAACTCTGCACTCACTACTCTGCACACACCACTCTGCACTCACCACTCACTACTCACTACTCTGCACGCACTACTCTGCATTCACTACTCTGCACTCAGCACTCACTACTCACTACTCACTACTCCGCACTCACTACTCACTACTCTGCACTCACTACTCACTACTCTGCACTCACTACTCTGCACTCACTACTCACTACTCTACACTCACTACTCTGCACTCACTACTCACTACTCAGTACTCACTACTCTGCACTCACTACTCTGCACTCACTACTCTTCAGTCACTACTATGCACTCACTACTCACCACTCTGCACTCACCACTCTGTACTCACCACTCTGCACTCACAACTCTACACTCACTACTCTGCACTAACTACTCTGCACTCACTACTCTGCACTCACCACTCTGCACTCACTACTCACCGCTCTGCACTCACTACTCACTACTCTGCACTCACTACTCTGCACTCACTACTCTGCACTCTGCACTCACTACTCTGCACTTACTACTCTGCACTCACTACTCACTACTCTGCACTCACCACTCTGCACTCACCACTCTGCACTCACTACTCTGCACTCACTACTCACTACTCACTACTCGCTACTCTGCACTCACTACTCTGCACTCACTACTCACTACTCACTACTCTGAACTCACTACTCTGCACTCACCACTCTGCACTCACTACTCACTACTCACCACTCTGCACTCACTACTCTGCACTCACTACTCTGCACTCACCACTCTGCACTCACTACTCACTACTCACCACTCTGCACTCACTACTCTGCACTCACTACTCTGCACTCACTACGTTGCACTCACTACTCACTACTCTGCACTCACTACTCACTACTCTGCACTCACTACTCTGCACTCACTACTCACTACTCACTACTCTGCACTCACTACTCACTACTCTGCACTCACTATTCACTACTCACTACTCACTACTCTGCACTCACTACTCACACTCTGCACTCACACTGTGCACTCACAACTCTGCACTCTGCACACTCACTCTGCACACTCACTCTGCGCACTCACTACTCTGCACTCACTACTCTGCACCCACTACTCTGCACCCACTACTCTGCACCCACTACTCTGCACTCACTACTCAGCACTACCTACTATGCATTTACTACTCTGCACTGACTACTCACTACTCTGCACTCACTACTCACTACTCTGCACTCACTACTCTGCACTCACTACTCACTACTCACTACTTTGCACTCTCTACTCACAACTCTGCACTCACTACTCTGCACACACCACTCTGCACTCACCACTCACTACTCACTACTCTGCACGCACTACTCTGCATTCACTACTCTGCACTCAGCACTCACTACTCACTACTCACTACTCCGCACTCACTACTCACTACTCTGCACTCACTACTCACTACTCTGCACTCACTACTCTGCACTCACTACTCACTACTCTGCACTCACTACTCACTTCTCTGCACTCTCTACTCTGCAGTCACTACTCTGCACTCACTACTCTGCACTCACTGCTCACTACTCTGCACTCACTACTCTGCACTTACTGCTCTGCACTCACTGTTCTCACTACTCACTACTCTGCACTCACTACTCTGCACTGACTACTCACTACTCTGCACTTCCTACTGACTACTCTGCACTCACTACTCTGCACTCACTACTCTGCCCTCACTACTAACTACTCTGCACTCACTACTCTGCACTCACTACTCTGCACTCACTACTCTGCACTCACTTCTCACTACTCTACACTCACTACTCTGCACTCACTTCTCACTACTCAGCACTCACTACTCTGCACTCACTACTCTGCACTCACTACTCTTCAGTCACTACTATGCACTCACTACTCACCACTCTGCACTAACCACTCTGTACTCACCACTCTGCACTCACCACTCTACACTCACTACTCTGCACTCACTACTCTGCACTCACTACTCTGCACTCAACACTCTGCACTCACTACTCACCACTCTGCACTCACAACTCATTACTCTGCGCTCACTACTCTGCACTCACTACTCTGCACTCACTACTCTGCACTCTGCACTCACTACTCTGCACTCACTACTCTGCACTCACCACTCTGCACTCACCACTCTGCACTCACCACTCACTACTCTGCACTCACTACTCACTACTCACTACTCTGCACTCACTACTCTGCACTCACTACTCACTACTCACTTCTCTGAACTCACTACTCTGCACTCACCACTCTGCACTCACTACTCACTACTCACTGCTCTGCACTCACTACTCACTACTCTGCACTCACTACTCTGCACTCACTACTCTGCACTCACTACTCTGCACTCACTACTCACTACTCTGCACTCACTACTCACTACTATGCACTCACTACTCACTACTCTGCACTCACTACTCTGCACTCACCACTCTGCACTCACCACTCACTACTCTGCAGTTACTACTCTGCATTCACTACTCTGCACTCACTACTCACTACTCTGCACTCACTACTCACTACTCACTACTCTGCACTCACTACTCTACACTCACTACTCACTACTCTGCACTCTCTACTCACTACTCTGCACTCACTACTCTGCTCACACCACTCTGCACTCACCACTCACTACTCACTACTCTGCACTCACTACTCTGTATTCACTACTCTGCACTCACTACTCTGCACTTACTACTCACTATTCTGCACTCACTACTCAAAACTCTGCACTAACTACTCACTACTCTGCACTCACTACTCACTTCTCTGCACTCACCATGCTGCACACACCACTCTGCACTCACCATTCACTACTCACTACTCTGCACTCACTACTCTGCATTCACTACTCTGCACTGACTACTCACTACTCTGCACTGACTACTCACTACTCTGCACTCACTACTCTGCACTCACTACTCACTACTCACTACTCTGCACTCTCTACTCACAAGTCTGAACTCACTACTCTGCACACACCACTCTGCACTCACCACTCACTACTCACTACTCTGCACTAACTACTCTGCATTCACTACTCTGCACTCACTACTCACTACTCTGCACTCACTACTCACTACTCTGCACTCACTACTCACTACTCTGCACTCACTACTCTGCACTCACTACTCACTACTCTGCACTCACCACTCTGCACTCACCACTCACTACTCTGCAGTTACTACTCTGCATTCACTACTCTGCACTCAATACTCACTACTCTGCACTCACTACTCACTACTCACTATTCTGCACTCACTACACTGCACTCACTACTCACTACTCACTTTTCTGCACTCTCTACTCACTACTCTGCACTCACTACTCTGCTCACACCACTCTGCACTCACCACTCACTACTCACTACTCTGCACTCACTACTCTGCATTCACTACTCTGCACTCACTACTCACTACTTTGCACTCACTACTCACTACTCTGCACTCACTACTCACTACTCTGCACTCACTACTCACTACTCTGCACTCACTACTCTGCACTCACTACTCACTACTCACTACACTGCACTCACTACTCTGCACTCACTATTCACTACTCACTACTCACTACTCTGCACTCACTACTCACACTCTGCACTCACACTGTGCACTCACAACTCTGCACTCTGCACACTCACTCTGCACACTCACTCTGTGCACTCACTACTCTGCACTCACTACTCTGCACCCACTACCCTGCACCCACTACACTGCACCCACTACTCTGCACTCACTACTCTGCACTCACTACTCTGCACTACCTACTATGCACTCACTACTCTGCACTCACTACTCTGAACTCTGCACTCACTACTCTGCACTCTGCACTCACTACTCTGCACTCACTACTCTGCACTCACTACTCTGCACTCTGCACTCACTACTCTGCACTCACTACTATGCACTCTGCAATCACTACTCTGCACTCTGCACACTGCACTCACTACTCACTACTCTGCACTCACTACTATGCACTCACTACTCACTACTCTGCACTCACTACTCTGCACTCACCACTCTGCACTCTGCACACTCACTCTGCACACTCACTCTGCGCACTCACTACTCTGCACTCACCACTCTGCACTCACCACTCTGCACTCACTACTCTGCACTCACTACTCACTACTCTGCACTCACTACTCTGCACTCACTACTCAATACTCTGCACTCACTACTCTGCACTCACTGCTCACTACTCACTACTCACTACTCTGCACTCACTGCTCTGCACTCACTACTCACTACTCAGCACTCACTACTCTGCACTCACTACTCTGCACTCACTACTCTTCAGTCACTACTATGCACTCACTACTCACCACTCTGCACTCACCACTCTGTACTCACCACTCTGCACTCACCACTCTACACTCACTACTCTGCACTCACTACTCTGCACTCTGCACTCACTACTCTGCACTCACTACTATGCACTCTGCAATCACTACTCTGCACTCTGCACACTGCACTCACTACTCACTACTCTGCACTCACTACTATGCACTCACTACTCACTACTCTGCACTCACTACTCTGCACTCACTACTCTGCACTCACTACTCTGCACTCTGCACTCTGCACTCACTACTCACTACTCTGCACTCACCACTCTGCACTCACCACTCTGCACTCACCACTCTACACTCACCACTGACCAGATCTCCACATCACTCCTCCAAACCTCCCCAGCCCTCTCTTCTAACGCCAACGAAGCCGCCGCCAACCTCACCCTATGGCTATCCAACACTGCCGACACCTTAGCACCACTGAAAAAACGTCAACACAAACCTGGCATCAAGAAGGCCTCATGGTTCAACGATGACCTCAAGAATTCCAAGAAACTGTGCCGCTCCCTTGAAAAGGCCTGGAAAAAAGACCCATCCACCAACACCAAAGACGCCTTCAAAAGCGCCATCCGTACTCACCACCAACTGATCCGAAAAGCCAAGAAAACAGCATTCAAGGATCGACTTGACAACAACGCCCACAACAGCAAGGAACTTTTCAACATCGTCAAGGAATTTTCCAACCCCTCGGCCAACTCCAACGACATCACCCCCTCTCAAACCCTCTGCGATTCCCTAGCCTCTTTTTTCCACAACAAGATTGCTGACATCCACAACAGCTTTGACAACCAACCCGGAAGCCAACCCACCCTACCATCAGCCGACCATCTTCCCCTCGTTAACACCCTTAACGCCTGGAACCCAATCTCCACTGAGGACACCATCCGCCTGATGAATTCCATCCACTCTGGATCCCCCACAGACCCATGCCCTCGCCACATCTTCAACAAAGCAGACTCCGTCATAGCTCCGCACCTCCGAGACGTCATCAACTGTTCCTTCAACTCCGCTACCTTCCCAGAAGACTGGAAACACGCTGAACTCACCGCCCTTCTGAAAAAACCAACAGCAGACCCCACCGAACTCAAAAACTACCGCCCCATCTCGCTTCTTCCATTCCCGGCCAAAGTCATCGAGAAAGCTGTCAACAACCAGCTCGCCGCCTTCCTCGAAGCCAACAAATCACTCGATCCCTCACAATCTGGCTTCCGAGCCAAACACAGCACTGAGACCGCCCTCATCGCAGCAACAGACGACATTCGAACTCTACTGGACAATGGAGACACAGTCACCCTCATCCTCCTCGACCTCTCTGCAGCCTTCGACACAGTCTGCCACAGCACCCTTTTACAACGCCTCAGAAACATCGGAATCCAAGGAAAGGCACTGGAATGGATCACCTCGTTCCTCACCGGAAGAACTCAGAGAGTCCGCCTCCCACCATTCAAGTCCGAAGCCTCCGAAATCATCTGCGGCGTACCACAAGGATCCTCACTCAGTCCCACCCTCTTCAACGTATACATGAGCCCCCTCGCGGCCATCGCCCGCCAACACAACCTCAACATCATCTCTTACGCGGATGACACTCAACTGATCCTATCTCTCACCAAGGACCCCAGCACCGCCAAAACTAACCTACACGAAGGAATGAAAGAAGTCGCCGAATGGATGAAACAAAGCCGTCTGAAACTGAACTCAGACAAAACAGAAGTCCTCATCTTAGGTAAATCCCCCTCTGCATGGGACGACTCCTGGTGGCCGGAAGCCCTCGGAAATGCACCCATCCCGACAGACCACGCACGGAACCTTGGCGTCATCCTGGATTCTTCACTCTCTATGAACAGACAAGTCAGCGCCGTATCCTCTTCCTGCTTTAACATTCTTCGCATGCTCAGAAAAACTTTTCGCTGGATCCCCACCGAAACAAGGAAAACAGTCACCCATGCCCTGGTCACGAGCCGACTGGACTACGGAAACACCCTCTACGCAGGTACCACCGCTAAACTCCAGAAGAAACTACAACGAATCCAAAACGCCTCAGCCAGGCTCATATTAGACATCCCACGCAACGAACACATCTCTGGTCACCTCAAAGACCTCCACTGGCTACCCGTCAATAAGAGGATTACTTTCCGTCTGCTTACCCACGCACACAAATCACTCTACGACATCGGACCAGATTGCCTCAACTCTCGACTGTCCTTCTACACCCCCTCCCGCCAACTTCGCTCTTCCAGCCAAGACCTCGCCACTGTACCTCGCATCAACAAGACCACCATGGGAGGCAGATCCTTTTCATACCTGGCTGCCAGAACATGGAACTCACTCCCCGCTTACCTTCGCCTCACCCAGAATCACCTAGCGTTCAGAAAACAGCTTAAAACGTGGATTTTTGACAAATAATCATCCCCCCCTTCCTAAGCGCCTTGAAACCCTCTGGGTATGTAGTGCGCTATATAAATTTTATGACTTGACTTGACTCTGCACTCACTACTCACTACTCTGCACTCACTACTCTGCACTTACTATTCACTATTCTGCACTCATTACTCAAAACTCTGCACTAACTACTCACTACTCTGCACTCACTACTCACTTCTCTGCACTCACCACGCTGCACACACCACTCTGCACTCACCACTCACTACTCACTACTCTGCACTCACTACTCTGCATTCACTACTCTGCACAGACTACTCACTACTCTGCACTCACTACTCACTACTCTGCACTCACTACTCTGCACTCACTACTCACTACTCTGCACTCTCTACTCACAACTCTGCACTCACTACTCTACACACACCACTCTGCACTCACCACTCACTACTCACTACTCTGCACTCACTACTCTGCATTCACTACTCTGCACTCACTACTCACTACTATGCACTCACTACTCACTACTCACTACTCTGCACTCACTACTCACTACTCTACACTCACTACTCACTACTCTGCACTCTCTACTCTGTACTCACTACTCTGCACTCACTACTCTGCACTCACTAATCACTACTCTGCACTCACTACTCTGCACTCACTGCTCTGCACTCACTGTACTCACTACTCACTACTCTGCACTCACTACTCTGCCCTCACTACTCACTACTCTGCACTTACTACTCACTACTCTGCACTCACTACTCTGCCTGCACTCACTACTCTGCCCTCACTACTAACTACTCTGCACTCACTACTCACTACTCTGCACTCACTACTCTGCACTCACTTCTCACTACTCTACACTCACTACTCTGCACTCACTACTCACTACTCAGCACTTACTACTCTGCACTCACTACTCTGCACTCACTACTCTTCAGTCACTACTATGCACTCACTACTCACCACTCTGCACTCACCACTCTGTACTCACCACTCTGCACTCACCACTCTACACTCACTACTATGCACTCACTACTCTGCACTCACTACTCTGCACTCACCACTCTGCACTCACTACTCACCACTCTGCACTCAAAACTCATTACTCTGCACTCACTACTCTGCACTCACTACTCTGCACTCTGCACTCACTACTCTGCACTCACTACTCTGCACTCTGCACTCACTACTCTGCACTCACTACTCACTACTCTGCACTCACCACTCTGCACTCACCACTCTGCACTCACCACTCTGCACTCACTACTCTGCACTCACTACTCACCACTCACTACTCTGAACTCACTACTCTGCACTCACCACTCTGCACTCACTTCTCACTACTCACTACTCTGCACTCACTACTCACTACTATGCACTCACTACTAACTACTCTGCACTCACTACTCACTACTCTGCACTCACCACTCTGCACTCACCACTCACTACTCTGCAGTTACTACTCTGCATTCACTACTCTGCCCTCACTACTCACTACTCTGCACTCACCACTCACTACTCACTACTCACTACTCTGCACTCACTACTCTACACTCACTACTCTCTACTCACTACTCTGCACTCACTACTCTGCTCACACCACTCTGCACTCACCACTAACTACTCACTACTCTGCACTCACTACTCTGCATTCACTACTCTGCACTCACTACTCACTACTTTGCACTCACTACTCTGCACTCACTACTCACTACTCTGCACTCACTACTCTGCATTCACTACTCTGCACTCAGTACTCACTACTATGCACTCACTACTCACTACTCACTACTTTGCACTCACTACTCACTACTCTGCACTCACTACTCACTACTCTGCACTCACTACTCTGCACTCACTACTCACTACTCTGCACTCACTACTCACTACTCTGCACTCTCTACTCTGTACTCACTACTCTGCACTCACTACTCTGCACTCACTAATCACTACTCTGCACTCACTACTCTGCACTCACTGCTCTGCACTCACTGTACTCACTACTCACTACTCTGCACTCACTACTCTGCCCTCACTACTCACTACTCTGCACTTACTACTCACCACTCTGCACTCACTACTCTGCCTGCACTCACTACTCTGCCCTCACTACTAACTACTCTGCACTCACTACTCACTACTCTGCACTCACTACTCTGCACTCACTTCTCACTACTCTACACTCACTACTCTGCACTCACTACTCACTACTCAGCACTCACTACTCTGCACTCACTACTCTGCACTCACTACTCTTCAGTCACTACTATGCACTCACTACTCACCACTCTGCACTCACCACTCTGTACTCACCACTCTGCACTCACCACTCTACACTCACTACTATGCACTCACTACTCTGCACTCACTACTCTGCACTCACCACTCTGCACTCACTACTCACCACTCTGCACTCACAACTCATTACTCTGCACTCACTACTCTGCACTCACTACTCTGCACTCACTACTCTTCAGTCACTACTATGCACTCACTACTCACCACTCTGCACTCACCACTCTGTACTCACCACTCTGCACTCACCACTCTACACTCACTACTATGCACTCACTACTCTGCACTCACTACTCTGCATTCACCACTCTGCACTCACTACTCACCACTCTGCACTCAAAACTCATTACTCTGCACTCACTACTCTGCACTCACTACTCTGCACTCTGCACTCACTACTCTGCACTCACTACTCTGCACTCTGCACTCACTACTCTGCACTCACTACTCACTACTCTGCACTCACCACTCTGCACTCACCACTCTGCACTCACTACTATGCACTCACTACTCACCACTCTGCACTCACCACTCTGTACTCACCACTCTGCACTCACCACTCTACACTCACTACTATGCACTCACTACTCTGCACTCACTACTCTGCACTCACCACTCTGCACTCACTACTCACCACTCTGCACTCACAACTCATTACTCTGCACTCACTACTCTGCACTCACTACTCTGCACTCACTACTCTTCAGTCACTACTATGCACTCACTACTCACCACTCTGCACTCACCACTCTGTACTCACCACTCTGCACTCACCACTCTACACTCACTACTATGCACTCACTACTCTGCACTCACTACTCTGCACTCACCACTCTGCACTCACTACTCACCACTCTGCACTCAAAACTCATTACTCTGCACTCACTACTCTGCACTCACTACTCTGCACTCTGCACTCACTACTCTGCACTCACTACTCTGCACTCTGCACTCACTACTCTGCACTCACTACTCACTACTCTGCACTCACCACTCTGCACTCACCACTCTGCACTCACCACTCTGCACTCACTACTCTGCACTCACTACTCACTACTCTGCACTCACCACTCTGCACTCACCACTCTGCACTCACCACTCTGCACTCACTACTCTGCACTCACTACTCACTACTCACTACTCTGAACTCACTACTCTGCACTCACCACTCTGCACTCACTTCTCACTACTCACTACTCTGCACTCACTACTCACTACTATGCACTCACTACTAACTACTCTGCACTCACTACTCACTACTCTGCACTCACCACTCTGCACTCACCACTCACTACTCTGCAGTTACTACTCTGCATTCACTACTCTGCCCTCACTACTCACTACTCTGCACTCACCACTCACTACTCACTACTCACTACTCTGCACTCACTACTCTACACTCACTACTCTCTACTCACTACTCTGCACTCACTACTCTGCTCACACCACTCTGCACTCACCACTAACTACTCACTACTCTGCACTCACTACTCTGCATTCACTACTCTGCACTCACTACTCACTACTTTGCACTCACTACTCTGCACTCACTACTCACTACTCTGCACTCACTACTCTGCATTCACTACTCTGCACTCACTACTCACTACTATGCACTCACTACTCACTACTCACTACTTTGCACTCACTACTCACTACTCTGCACTCACTACTCACTACTCTGCACTCACTACTCTGCACTCACTACTCACTACTCTGCACTCACTACTCACTACTCTGCACTCTCTACTCTGTACTCACTACTCTGCACTCACTACTCTGCACTCACTAATCACTACTCTGCACTCACTACTCTGCACTCACTGCTCTGCACTCACTGTACTCACTACTCACTACTCTGCACTCACCACTCTGCACTCACCACTCTGCACTCACCACTCTGCACTCACTACTCTGCACTCACTACTCACTACTCACTACTCTGAACTCACTACTCTGCACTCACCACTCTGCACTCACTTCTCACTACTCACTACTCTGCACTCACTACTCACTACTATGCACTCACTACTAACTACTCTGCACTCACTACTCACTACTCTGCACTCACCACTCTGCACTCACCACTCACTACTCTGCAGTTACTACTCTGCATTCACTACTCTGCCCTCACTACTCACTACTCTGCACTCACCACTCACTACTCACTACTCACTACTCTGCACTCACTACTCTACACTCACTACTCTCTACTCACTACTCTGCACTCACTACTCTGCTCACACCACTCTGCACTCACCACTAACTACTCACTACTCTGCACTCACTACTCTGCATTCACTACTCTGCACTCACTACTCACTACTTTGCACTCACTACTCTGCACTCACTACTCACTACTCTGCACTCACTACTCTGCATTCACTACTCTGCACTCACTACTCACTACTATGCACTCACTACTCACTACTCACTACTTTGCACTCACTACTCACTACTCTGCACTCACTACTCACTACTCTGCACTCACTACTCTGCACTCACTACTCACTACTCTGCACTCACTACTCACTACTCTGCACTCTCTACTCTGTACTCACTACTCTGCACTCACTACTCTGCACTCACTAATCACTACTCTGCACTCACTACTCTGCCCTCACTACTCACTACTCTGCACTTACTACTCACTACTCTGCACTCACTACTCTGCCTGCACTCACTACTCTGCCCTCACTACTAACTACTCTGCACTCACTACTCACTACTCTGCACTCACTAATCTGCACTCACTTCTCACTACTCTACACTCACTACTCTGCACTCACTACTCACTACTCAGCACTCACTACTCTGCACTCACTACTCTGCACTCACTACTCTTCAGTCACTACTATGCACTCACTACTCACCACTCTGCACTCACCACTCTGTACTCACCACTCACCACTCTGCACTCACCACTCTACACTCACTACTATGCACTCACTACTCTGCACTCACTACTCTGCACTCACCACTCTGCACTCACTACTCACCACTCTGCACTCACAACTCATTACTCTGTACTCACTACTCTGCACTTACTACTCTGCATTCTGCACTCACTACTCTGCACTCACTACTCTGCACTCTGCACTCACTACTCTGCACACACTACTCACTACTCTGCACTCACCACTCTGCACTCACCACTCTGCACACACCACTCTGCACTCACTACTCTGCACTCACTACTCACTACTCACTACTCTGAACTCACTACTCTGCACTCACCACTCTGCACTCACTTCTCACTACTCACTACTGTGCACTCACTACTCACTACTATGCACTCACTACTAACTACTCTGCACTCACTACTCACTACTCTGCACTCACCACTCTGCACTCACCACTCACTACTCTGCAGTTACTACTCTGCATTCACTACTCTGCCCTCACTACTCACTACTCTGCACTCACCACTCACTACTCACTACTCACTACTCTGCACTCACTACTCTACACTCACTACTCTCTACTCACTACTCTGCACTCACTACTCTGCTCACACCACTCTGCACTCACCACTAACTACTCACTACTCTGCACTCACTACTCTGCATTCACTACTCTGCACTCACTACTCACTACTTTGCACTCACTACTCTGCACTCACTACTCACTACTCTGCACTCACTACTCTGCATTCACTACTCTGCACTCACTACTCACTACTATGCACTCACTACTCACTACTCACTACTTTGCACTCACTACTCACTACTCTGCACTCACTACTCACTACTCTGCACTCACTACTCTGCACTCACTACTCACTACTCTGCACTCACTACTCACTACTCTGCACTCTCTACTCTGTACTCACTACTCTGCACTCACTACTCTGCACTCACTAATCACTACTCTGCACTCACTACTCTGCACTCACTGCTCTGCACTCACTGTACTCACTACTCACTACTCTGCACTCACTACTCTGCCCTCACTACTCACTACTCTGCACTTACTACTCACTACTCTGCACTCACTACTCTGCCTGCACTCACTACTCTGCCCTCACTACTAACTACTCTGCACTCACTACTCACTACTCTGCACTCACTACTCTGCACTCACTTCTCACTACTCTACACTCACTACTCCGCACTCACTACTCACTACTCAGCACTCACTACTCTGCACTCACTACTCTGCACTCACTACTCTTCAGTCACTACTATGCACTCACTACTCACCACTCTGCACTCACCACTCTGTACTCACCACTCTGCACTCACCACTCTACACTCACTACTATGCACTCACTACTCTGCACTCACTACTCTGCACTCACCACTCTGCACTCACTACTCACCACTCTGCACTCACAACTCATTACTCTGTACTCACTACTCTGCACTCACTACTCTGCACTCTGCACTCACTACTCTGCACTCACTACTCTGCACTCTGCACTCACTACTCTGCACTCACTACTCACTACTCTGCACTCACCACTCTGCACTCACCACTCTGCACTCACCACTCTGCACTCACTACTCTGCACTCACTACTCACTACTCACTACTCTGAACTCACTACTCTGCACTCACCACTCTGCACTCACTTCTCACTACTCACTACTCTGCACTCACTACTCACTACTATGCACTCACTACTAACTACTCTGCACTCACTACTCACTACTCTGCACTCACCACTCTGCACTCACCACTCACTACTCTGCAGTTACTACTCTGCATTCACTACTCTGCCCTCACTACTCACTACTCTGCACTCACCACTCACTACTCACTACTCACTACTCTGCACTCACTACTCTACACTCACTACTCTCTACTCACTACTCTGCACTCACTACTCTGCTCACACCACTCTGCACTCACCACTAACTACTCACTACTCTGCACTCACTACTCTGCATTCACTACTCTGCACTCACTACTCACTACTTTGCACTCACTACTCTGCACTCACTACTCACTACTCTGCACTCACTACTCTGCATTCACTACTCTGCACTCACTACTCACTACTATGCACTCACTACTCACTACTCACTACTCTGCACTCACTACTCACTACTCTGCACTCACTACTCACTACTCTGCACTCACTACTCTGCACTCACTACTCTGCACTCACTACTCACTACTCTGCACTCTCTACTCTGTACTTACTACTCTGCACTCACTACTCTGCACTCACTAATCACTACTCTGCACTCACCACTCTGCACTCACTTCTCACTACTCACTACTCTGCACTCACTACTCACTACTCTGCACTCACTACTCTGCACTCACTACTCTGCACTCACTACTCTGCACTCACTACTCACTACTCTGCACTCACTACTCACTACTATGCACTCACTACTCACTACTCTACACTCACTACTCACTACTCTGCACTCACCACTCTGCACTCACCACTCACTACTCTGCAGTTACTACTCTGCATTCACTACTCTGCCCTCACTACTCACTACTCTGCACTCACCACTCACTACTCACTACTCTGCACTCACTACTCTACACTCACTACTCACTACTCACTACTCTGCACTCTCTACTTACTACTCTGCACTCACTACTCTGCTCACACCACTCTGCACTCACCACTAACTACTCACTACTCTGTACTCACTACTCTGCATTCACTACTCTGCACTCACTACTCACTACTTTGCACTCACTACTCTGCACTCACTACTCACTACTCTGCACTCACTACTCACTACTCTGCACTCACTACTCACTACACTGCACTCACTACTCACTACTCTGCACTCACTATTCACTACTCACTACTCACTACTCTGCACTCACTACTCACTACTCTGCACTCACTACTCACTACTCTGCACTCACCACTCTGCACTCACAACTCACTACACACTACTCTGCACTCACCACTCTGCACTCACTACTCACTACTCTGCACTCACTACTCACTACTCTGCACTCATTACTCACTACTCTCCACTCACTACTCACTACTCTGCACTCACTACTCACTACTCTGCACTCTCTGCTCTGCACTCACTACTCATTACTCTGCACTCACTACTCTAAACTCATTACTCTGCACTCACTACTCTGCCCTCACTACTCACTACTCCGCACTCACTACACTGCACTCACTACTCACTACTCTGCACTCACTACTCACTACACTGCACTCACTACTCACTACTCTGCACTCACTATTCACTACTCACTACTCTGCACTCACTACTCACTACTCTGAACTCACTACTCACTACTCTGCACTCACTACTCTGCACTCAGTACTCTGCACTCACTACTCTTCACTCACTACTCACTACTCACTACTCTGCACTCACTACTCACTACTCTGCGCTCACTACTCACTACTCTGCACTTACTACTCACTACTCACTACTCTGCACTCACCACTCACCACTCTGCACTCACCACTCTGCACTCACTACTCACTACTCTGCACTCACTACTCTGCACTCACTACTAACTACTCTGCACTCACTACTCACTACTCTGCACTCACTACTCACTACTCTGCACTCACTACTCTGCACTCACTACTCTGCACTCACTACTCACCACTTTGCACTCACCACTCTGTACTCACCACTCTGCACTCGCCACTCTGCACTCACCACTTTGCACTCACTACTCACTACTCTGCACTCACTACTCTGCACTCACTACTCTGCACTCACCAATCTCTGCATGCACCACTCTGCACTCACCACTCACTACTCACTACTCTGCACTCACTACTCACTACTCTGCACTCACCACTCACAACTCTGCGCTCACTACTGTGCACTCACTACTCTGCACTCACTACTCTTCACTCAATACTCACTACTATGCACTCACTACTCACTACTCTGCACTCACTACTAACCACTCTGCACTCACTACTCACCACTCTGCACTCACTACTCACTACTCTGCACTCCCTGCTCTGCACTCACTACTCACTACTCTGCACTCACTACTCTGCACTCATTACTTTGTACTCACTACTCTTCCCTCACTACTCACTACTCCGCACTCACTACTCTGCACTCACTACTCACTACTCTGCACTCACTACTCACTACACGGCACTCATTACTCACAACTCTGCACTCCCTATTGACTACTCACTACTCACTTCTCTGCACTCTCTGCTCACTACTCTGAACTCACTACTCACTACTCTGCACTCACTACTCTGCACTCACCACTCTGCACTCACTACTCACTACTCTGCACTCACTACTTACTACTCTGCACTCATTACTCACTACTCTGCACTCACTTCTCATTACTCAGCACTCACTACTCCCTACTCACTACTCTGCACTCCCTGCTCTGCACTCACTACTCACTACTCTGCACTCACTACTCTGCATTCACTAGTCTGCACTCACTACTCTGCGCTCAATACTCACTACTCTGCACTCACTACTCACTACTCAGCACTCACTACTCATTACTCTGCACTCACTACTGTGCACTCACTACTCTGCACTCACTACTCTGCACTCACTACTCTTCACTCACTACTCACTACTCTGCACTCACTACTCACTACTCTGCACTCACTACTCACTACTCTGCACTCACTACTCACTACTCTGCACTCACTTCTCTGCACTCACCACTCTGCACTCACCACTCTGCACTCACTACTCACTAGTCACTACTCTGCACTCACTACTCACTACTCACTACTCTGCACTCACTACTCTGCACTCACGGCTCACTACTCTGCACTCTCTACTCTGCACTCACTACTCTGCACTCACTACTCTGCACTCAGTACTCTGCACTCACTACTCTTCACTCACTACTCACTACTCTGCACTCACTACTGTTAGACGGGACCTGGAGGGTCGGCCGAGGACAAGGGGAGAGGTCTCCGGGGAGAGCCGTCTCCAGCGATCGTACAGACAAGTAACTTCCCCCCCACAGAATAGGCACCACATAAGGATAAAATTTAACGTTCTTTATAAGTAATCTTGAAGTACGGTAGAATGGTACAAGGAGGTCTGGACTCAGGGGTCCCCTCGATTCTAGTCTCTTGGATGGGTAAGGGGTGCGGGACAGTCTTATTACCAATCTGGTAGTTACGATGAGATGATGGGTAGCTCACAATCCTCGAGCTCGACGTTCTTGAAGGACGGGTTGCGGCAGCGCCAGCAGATCCTGGAGTGGTCGCAGGTGGCAACGGTCCGCGGCAGCGCCAGCAGGTCCCGACAAAGATGGTAGTTACAACGGGTCGCGGCAGCGCCAGCAGGTCCCAACGAAGATGGTAGTCACAACGGGTCGCGGCAGCGCCAGCAGGTCCCAACGAAGATGGTAGATTGCAGAGGGCCGCGGCAGCGCCAGCGGCAGGACGACAGTTCACAAGGCAGGGCTGCGGCAGCGCCGGCAGTCCGTCAAGGATGAGTTCTTCTAGGTGTCTCTCGACTCCAGGATACAACTGGCTTTCTGCTCTGGAGCTGCCCCAGTTATAGGTCTGGCACCCATTGATGTCCGGACCCTCGCACTTGGAGGTCGGGAGGTCCGGGATGAGGGAGTCCAGACACCCAGCAGGGGGGTGGAGCCAGCGCCCAGGGAGGCTGGGGGCGATCGGCACCTGGCGGGGGAGAGCCATCGACACTTCTTTCTCCCATTGACCTGCCAAGTGGTCCGTTCACCTCCTGGGTGGATGGTGGTGCCGGGCTGTCGGGGCCTGGCCAGGCACAGGGTTGGGGTCAAGCTGAGGCCACGCGGCCTCGTGGTGCAGTGTCTAAGATGGCGGCCGGGCCGGGCAATGGTACTGACGGTGGCCCGGGCCGGTAATACAGAGATGTCCGGGAGCAGGGGTCCCGTAGGGGACGGTTTGCGAGTTGCTTCTCTGGGTAGCACCTGGAGAGCTGGTGCCCGGGCCCTGTCGTGCGGGGAGGGAGCGAGCCCTTCATGTGGCCTGTCCAACATGTGTCCCCCCCAGCTGAAGGCGGGGAGAGTCACCCATCTTCTTGGGAACTTTCCTCGTCGAGGCGGAAAAAGCGTGACAGCCCATCCGCGTTGGCGTGATCCTGGCCAGGGCGGTGCTCCACAGTGAAGTCCATCCCCTGCAGGGAGATGGACCATCGCAACAGCTTGGGATTCTCCCCCCGCATCTGCATTAACCATTGCAGGGGGCAATGATCTGTTTGCACCCGAAAGTGGGTACCGAAGAGGTAGGGCCGGAGCTTCTTGAGGGCCCACACTACTGTGAAGGCCTCCCTCTCGATGGTGCTCCAGCGCTGTTCCCGGTCCAGTAGGCGTCTGCTGATGAAGACCACTGGTTGGTCGACTCCCTCGGGGTTCAGTTGGGAGAGGACGGCCCCAATGCCATGGTCGGAGGCATCAGTCTGAACGATGAACTCTCGGCTGTAGTCGGGAGCCTGGAGCACAGGGGCGGTGCACATGGCGGCCTTCAGCTTCTCCAAGGCCGCTTGACAGTCAGGAGTCCAGTTGACTCTTTTTGGCTGGTTCTTGGATGTAAGTGCCGTGAGGGGCCCCACAATGCTGCCATAGTCCTTCACAAACCGCCGGTAGTATCCGGTGAGCCCCAAGAAGGCTCGGACCTCGGTTTGGGTGATGGGTGGTTGCCAGGACTGGATGGCAGCGATCTTGAGCTGGAGGGGGGCCACCAGACCGCTCCCCACTTGGTGTCCGAGGTAGGTCACGGACCCCTGGCCAATCTGGCATTTGCTGGCCTTGATTGTGAGGCCAGCCTGTTGGAGGCCTGCAGGACCTCTCGGAGGTTGTTGAGGTGGTCTGACCAGTGGCGGCTGTACACTGCAATATCGTCCAGGTAGGCGGCGCTGAAGTCTTCGAGGCCCGCCAATACCTGGTTCACCAGTCGCTGGAAAGTGGCTGGAGCATTTTTCATGCCGAATGGCATCACTTTGAATTGGTAGTGGCCATCCCGGGTGGAGAAAGCGGATCGTTCTTGGGCTCTGGGGGTGAGGCCGATCTGCCAGTACCCCGCTGTCAGGTCGAAGATGCTGAGGTAGCGGGCAGCCCCCATGCGGTCGATCAGCTCATCTGCTCGGGGAATGGGGTGAGCGTCGGTTCGGGTGACAGCGTTCAGACCCCGATAGTCAACACAGAATCGGAGCTCAGGGGTGGTGCCGGGGGCAGCAGCTTTGGGGACCAGTATGACTGGGCTGGCCCAGGGGCTGTCCGAGGGTTCGATGACTCCGAGGGTGAGCATCTTGGAAACTTCTTCTTGGATGCAGGCACGTACCCGATCTGGCACGCGGTACGCCCGATGTCTGATGGGGGGACAGTCCCCCGTGTCCACGTCGTGTAGGCACCAGGGGGTGACCCCTGGGGTGAGGGAAAAGAGAGCTGCGAACTGCAGCAGGAGCGCCCGACAGTCTTGGCGCTGGTCTGAGGTCAGGGCATCTGACAGCCGGACCCCGTCTACCGAACCATCCTTTTCACGTGTCCTCAGTAGGTCAGGGAGGGGCTCGGAGTCTTCTTCTGTCCCACTGTCTGTAGCCATCAATAGGCTGAGCTCCGAGCACACAAAGTGAGGCTTGAGTCTGTTGGCGTGGAGGACCCGGAGGGGGTTCCGGGAAGATTCCATGTCGATGAGATAGGTGACGGGGCTCTTGCGCTCGACCACCTTGAAGGGCCCCGTCCACTTATCTTGCAGGGCACAAGGTTCGGTGAGGGACATCACCCATACTTGCTGGCCAGGTACGAACTCTATGGAGGAGGCGTTCTGATCGTACCATTTCTTCATGTCCTCCTGACTGGCTTCAAGATTGGCTTTGGCGATTTCTCGGAACCGCCTGGTCTGATTGCGGAGGGTCAGGAGGTACTTGTAGACGTCTGGAGGGGTTTTCACGGGGGCCATCTCCCAACCTTCCTTGACTAGGCTGAGGGGCCCTCGAACATGGTGCCTGTACAAGAGTTCGAAGGGGCTGAAGCCGAGGGACTTCTGAGGGACTTCTCGGTAGGCGAAGAGAAGGCACGGGAGAAGCACATCCCACTGGCGGCGGAGGTCTCTCTTCTAACCCCATAATCATTCCCTTGAGTGTACGGTTGAACCGCTCAACCAGTCCGTTCCCCTGTGGGTGATAGGGGGTTGTGAATCGGTAGGTGACCCCGCACTGCTGCCAGAGGGATTTCATGTATTTCGAAATGAAGTTCGTGCCTCTGTCGCTGACGACTTCCCGGGGGAAGCCCACTCGGGAGAAGATCCCCATTAAGGCTCGGCCGACCACCGTTGCGGTTACAGTTCGAAGGGGGATGGCCTCGGGATAGCGGGTGAAATGGTCCACCAGTACCAGGATAAAACGATGTCCTTGTGCTGTTCGGGGGTCCAGGGGCCCCACAATGTCTATTCCCACTTTTTCAAACGGGGTGGTAACCACTGGAAAGGGCTGCAGGGGTGCCTTGAGTTTGCGGCCGCTCTTCCCGCTGGCCTGACAAGTGGGACAGGACCGGCAGTGGTTGAGCACGTCATTTCTCATTTTGGGCCAGTAAAAGTGGGTCACCAGGCGGTTGTAGGTTTTGTCCTGACCCAAGTGGCCGGCCAGGGGGACATCGTGGGCCAAGTTCAGCAGGAAGTCTCTAAAACGGAGGGGCACCACTAACACTCGACTGGCCCCCAACTCGGCGATTCTCTGTTCACTGTACAATAGATCATTGTCCCAATAGATCCAGTGGGCCCCGGCGGTATCTCCCGCGCTCTGGGCGAGGGCTTGTTGTCGTAGTCCCTCGAGGGAGGGACATGTCTTCTGTTCTTGACGGAATTGCTCCTGTGTGGGTCCCCCTTCTTGACGCCACTGAGCCAGGTCTGGGAGATCCTGGGGCTGAACAAGTTCTTCTTGGGTTTGTTCTGGGGGGTCGACGGTGTCGGCGTCCCCCACTGGAGCGATCGGGGGAGGAGGTGCTGGCCATTCGGGTTCTTCTGGTCGGGGGATGGTGCGGGCCGCCATGGACCGGGTGGTTACGCACGCCCAGTCCGGAAGGCCCAACATCCCCAGGTGTTCTCTTCTTTCTATGGCGGCCCATGGGGAACTCTCGAGATCGTTCCCCAGGAGACAGTCCACGGGGGCATCATCGCGGACCGTCACCTTCAGCATGCCGGATACTCCTCCCACTCGAAGGGGATGCAGGCCATCCAACACATGCTCTCTGAAATGTCGGCTGACCGGACGGGGCAGAGAATGTTCGGTATTATTTGTTCGGGGGTCACCAGGTGACAGCGGGCGGCCGTCACACTGGCCCCTGTGTCACGTAGGGCTTCGGCCTTGCGCCCATTGATGCTCACCCGCTGACTATACTTTCTGGTGTTGGCGGGTAGGGGAGCCCGCGGGACCATGTCTCTCACCCCCAGGCACGCCAGGACCATGGCGGCGGCTCCCACTCTTGCTGCTCGTGTTCGTACTCTTCCTGGTCCTCGGAGACTTGCTCTTCTCTGAGGGCGGCGGCCGCTACCTGGCGGGGCCTCGGAGTCTGGTTCTGTGGACAGTTCGGGTCATTGGCGTAGTGACCGACTCGCTGGCATCGGTGACACGTGACATTGGCTCTGAACCCCGGGCGCATCGGGGGGTTGCCCCTGTTGGCCGGGGGCAGGGTGCTGGTGGCGGGAGCGGCCGGGACGGTGTCTTTTCCCCGGCCCTAGCCTCCTCCTCCTCCTCGGGGGCGGTGATGGCCTTGGTTGTTCCTGTTCAGCTCGTTCGGGCCACCCCGGCCCACTCGGGTGCTCTCCCATCGGTCAGCTTCGGCGGCGAGCTGCCGTGGATCAGTCATTTTACTGTCGAGGAGGTGCTGCCTGAGCTCGACAAAGCAGTTATTGGAGAGGTGCTCCCACACAACAAGGTTAAAAAGCTGCTCGTAGGTCGTTACATTGCTCCCCTTGATCCACCCTTCGAGGGCTCGGCTCAATGTTAGACGGGACCTGGAGGGTCGGCCGAGGACAAGGGGAGAGGTCTCCGGGGAGAGCCGTCTCCAGCGATCGTACAGACAAGTAACTTCCCCCCCACAGAATAGGCACCACACAAGGATAAGATTTAACGTTCTTTATAAGTAATCTTGAAGTACAGTAGAATGGTACAAGGAGGTCTGGGCTCAGGGGTCCCCTCGATTCTAGTCTCTTGGATGGGTAAGGGGTGCGGGACAGTCTTATTACCAATCTGGTAGTTACGGTGAGATGATGGGTAGCTCACAATCCTCGAGCTCGGCGTTCTTGAAGGACGGGTTGCGGCAGCGCCAGCAGATCCCGGAGTGGTCGCAAGTGGCAACGGTCCGCGGCAGCGCCAGCAGGTCCCGACGAAGATGGTAGTTACAACAGGTTGCGGCAGCGCCAGCAGGTCCCAACGAAGATGGTAGTCACAACGGGTCGCGGCAGCGCCAGCAGGTCCCAACGAAGATGGTAGATTGCAGAGGGCCGCGGCAGCACCAGCGGCAGGATGACAGTTCACAAGGCAGGGCTGCGACAGCGCCGGCAGTCCGTCAAGGATGAGTTCTTCTAGGTGTCTCTCGACTCCAGGATACAACTGGCTTCCTGCTCTGGAGCTGCCCCAGTTATAGGTCTGGCGCCCTTTGATGTCCGGACCCTCGCACTTGGAGGTCGGGAGGTCCGGGATGAGGGAGTCCAGACACCCAGCAGGGGGGTGGAGCCAGCGCCCGGGGAGGCTGGGGGCGATCGGCACCCAGCGGGGGAGAGCCATCGACACTTCTTTCTCCCATTGACCTGCCAAGTGGTCCGTTCACCTCCTGGGTGGATGGTGGTGCCGGGCTGTCGGGGCCTGGCCAGGCCCAGGGTTGGGGTCGAGCTGAGGCCACGCGGCCTCGTGGTGCAGTGTCTAAGATGGCGGCCGGGCCGTGCAATGGTACTGACGGTGGCCCGGGCCGGTACTACAGAGATGTCCGGGAGCAGGGGTCCCGTAGGGGACGGTTTGCGAGTTGCTTCTGTGGGTAGCACCTGGAGAGCCAGTGCCCGGGCCCTGTCGTGCGGGGAGGGAGCGAGCCCTTCATGTGGCCTGTCCAACAACTACTCACTACTCTGCACTCACTACTCACTACTCTGCACTCACTACTCACTACTCACTACTCTGCACTCACCACTCACCACTCTGCACTCACCACTCTGCACTCACTACTCACTACTCTGCACTCACTACTCACTACTCTGCACTCACTACTCTGCACTCACTACTAACTACTCTGCACTCACTACTCACTACTCTGCACTCGCTACTCACTACTCTGCACTCACTACTCTGCACTCACTACTCATCACTTTGCACTCTCCACTCTGTACTCACCACTCTGCACTCGCCACTCTGCACTCACCACTTTGCACTCACTACTCACTACTCTGCACTCACTACTCTGCATTCAATACTCACTACTCTGCACTCTCTACTCACTACTCTGCACTCACTACTCTGCACTCACTACTCTGCACTCACTACTCACCACTCTGCACTCACCACTCTGCACTCACCACTCTGCACTCACTACTCACTACTCTGCACTCACTACTCTGCACTCACTACTCTGTACTCACTACTCACTACTCACCACTCTGCACTCACCACTCTGTACTCACCACTCTGCACTCACTACTCTGCACTCACTACTCAGTACTCTGCACTCACTACTCAGTACTCTGCACTCACTACTCTGCACTCACTACTCTGCACTCACCACTCTGCACTCACCACTCTGCACTCACCACTCTGCACTCACTACTCTGCACTCACTACTCAGTACTCTGCACTCACTACTCTGCACTCACTACTCTGCACTCACCACTCTGCACTCACCACTCTGCAATCACTACTCACTACTCACCACTCTGCACTCACCTCTCTGCACTCACCTCTCTGCACTCACCACTCTGCACTCACCACTTTGCACTCACTACTCCGCACTTACTACTCAGTACTCTGTACTCAGTACTCTGCTCTCACCACTCTGCACTCACCACTCTGCACTCACCACTCTGCATTCACCACTCTGCACTCACCACTCTGCACACACTACTCTGCACTCACAACTCACTACTCTGTACTCACTACTCTGCACTCACTACTCTACACTCACTACTAACTACTCTGCACTCACTACTCACTACTCTGCACTCACTACTCACTACTCTGCACTCACTACTCTGCACTCACTACTCACCACTTTGCACTCTCCACTCTGTACTCACCACTCTGCACTCGCCACTCTGCACTCACCACTTTGCACTCACTACTCACTACTCTGCACTCACTACTCTGCACTCACGACTCACTACTCTGCACTCTCTACTCACTACTCTGCACTCACTACTCTGCACTCACTACTCTGCACTCACTACTCACCACTCTGCACTCACCACTCTGCATTCACCACTCTGCACTCACTACTCACTCCTCTGCACTCACTACTCTGCACTCACTACTCTGTACTCACTACTCACTACTCACCACTCTGCACTCACCACTCTGTACTCACCACTCTGCACTCACTACTCTGCACTCACTACTCAGTACTCTGCACTCACTACTCAGTACTCTGCACTCACTACTCTGCACTCACTACTCTGCACTCACCACTCTGCACTCACCACTCTGCACTCACCACTCTGCACTCACTACTCTGCACTCACTACTCAGTACTCTGCACTCACTACTCTGCACTCACTACTCTGCACTCACCACTCTGCACTCACCACTCTGCACTCACCACTCTGAACTCACTACTCTGCACTCACTACTCACTACTATGCACTCACTACTCTGCACTCACTACTCTGCACTCACTACTCACTACTCACCACTCTGCACTCACCACTCTGCACTCACCACTCTGCACTCACTACTCACTACTCTGCACTCACTGCTCTGCACTCACCACTCTGCACTCACTACTCACCAATCTGCACTCACTACTCACCACTCTGCACTCACTACTCACCTCTCTGCACTCACTACTCACTACTCACTACTCTGCACTCACTACTCACTACTCTGCACTCACTACTCAGCACTCACTACTCTGCACTCACTACTCTGCACTTACTACTCTGTACTCACTACTCACTACTCACCACTCTGCAGTCACTACTCACTTCTCTGCACTCACTACTTTCCACTCACTACTCTGCACTCACCACTGCACTCACCACTCTGCACTCACCACTCTGCACTCACCACTCTGCACTCACTACTCATTACTCTGCACTCACTACTCACTACTCTGCACTCACTACTCACTACTCTGCACACACTACTCTGCACTCACTACGCTGCAATCACTACTCACTACTCACCACTCTGCACTCACCTCTCTGCACTCACCTCTCTGCACTCACCACTCTGCACTCACCACTTTGCACTCACTACTCCGCACTTACTACTCAGTACTCTGTACTCAGTACTCTGCTCTCACCACTCTGCACTCACCACTCTGCACTCACCACTCTGCATTCACCACTCTGCACTCACCACTCTGCACTCACTACTCTGCACTCACAACTCACTACTCTGTACTCACTACTCTGCACTCACTACTCTACACTCACTACTCTGCACTCACAACTCTGCACTCACTACTCTGCACTCACTACTCAGTACTCTGCACTCACTACTCAGTACTCTGCACTCACTACTCTGCACTCACTACTCTGCACTCACTACTCTGCACTCACCACTCTGCACTCACCACTCTGAACTCACCACTCTGCACTCACTACTCTGCACTCACGACTCAGTACTCTGCACTCACTACTCTACACTCACTACTCTGCACTCACCACTCTGCACTCACCACTCTGCACTCACTACTCACTACTCTGCACTCACTACTCACTACTATGCACTCACTACTCTGCACTCACTACTCTGCACTCACTACTCTGCACTCACTACTCACTACTCACTACTCACCACTCTGCACTCACTACTCTGCACTCACGGCTCACTACTCTGCACTCTCTACTCTGCACTCACTACTCTGCACTCACTACTCTGCACTCAGTACTCTGCACTCACTACTCTTCACTCACTACTCACTACTCTGCACTCACTACTGTTAGACGGGACCTGGAGGGTCGGCCGAGGACAAGGGGAGAGGTCTCCGGGGAGAGCCGTCTCCAGCGATCGTACAGACAAGTAACTTCCCCCCCACAGAATAGGCACCACATAAGGATAAAATTTAACGTTCTTTATAAGTAATCTTGAAGTACGGTAGAATGGTACAAGGAGGTCTGGACTCAGGGGTCCCCTCGATTCTAGTCTCTTGGATGGGTAAGGGGTGCGGGACAGTCTTATTACCAATCTGGTAGTTACGATGAGATGATGGGTAGCTCACAATCCTCGAGCTCGACGTTCTTGAAGGACGGGTTGCGGCAGCGCCAGCAGATCCTGGAGTGGTCGCAGGTGGCAACGGTCCGCGGCAGCGCCAGCAGGTCCCGACAAAGATGGTAGTTACAACGGGTCGCGGCAGCGCCAGCAGGTCCCAACGAAGATGGTAGTCACAACGGGTCGCGGCAGCGCCAGCAGGTCCCAACGAAGATGGTAGATTGCAGAGGGCCGCGGCAGCGCCAGCGGCAGGACGACAGTTCACAAGGCAGGGCTGCGGCAGCGCCGGCAGTCCGTCAAGGATGAGTTCTTCTAGGTGTCTCTCGACTCCAGGATACAACTGGCTTTCTGCTCTGGAGCTGCCCCAGTTATAGGTCTGGCACCCATTGATGTCCGGACCCTCGCACTTGGAGGTCGGGAGGTCCGGGATGAGGGAGTCCAGACACCCAGCAGGGGGGTGGAGCCAGCGCCCAGGGAGGCTGGGGGCGATCGGCACCTGGCGGGGGAGAGCCATCGACACTTCTTTCTCCCATTGACCTGCCAAGTGGTCCGTTCACCTCCTGGGTGGATGGTGGTGCCGGGCTGTCGGGGCCTGGCCAGGCACAGGGTTGGGGTCAAGCTGAGGCCACGCGGCCTCGTGGTGCAGTGTCTAAGATGGCGGCCGGGCCGGGCAATGGTACTGACGGTGGCCCGGGCCGGTAATACAGAGATGTCCGGGAGCAGGGGTCCCGTAGGGGACGGTTTGCGAGTTGCTTCTCTGGGTAGCACCTGGAGAGCTGGTGCCCGGGCCCTGTCGTGCGGGGAGGGAGCGAGCCCTTCATGTGGCCTGTCCAACATGCATCCCCCCCAGCTGAAGGCGGGGAGAGTCACCCATCTTCTTGGGAACTTTCCTCGTCGAGGCGGAAAAAGCGTGACAGCCCATCCGCGTTGGCGTGATCCTGGCCAGGGCGGTGCTCCACAGTGAAGTCCATCCCCTGCAGGGAGATGGACCATCGCAACAGCTTGGGATTCTCCCCCCGCATCTGCAATAACCATTGCAGGGGGCAATGATCTGTTTGCACCCGAAAGTGGGTACCGAAGAGGTAGGGCCGGAGCTTCTTGAGGGCCCACACTACTGTGAAGGCCTCCCTCTCGATGGTGCTCCAGCGCTGTTCCCGGTCCAGTAGGCGTCTGCTGATGAAGACCACTGGTTGGTCGACTCCCTCGGGGTTCAGTTGGGAGAGGACGGCCCCAATGCCATGGTCGGAGGCATCAGTCTGAACGATGAACTCTCGGCTGTAGTCGGGAGCCTGGAGCACAGGGGCGGTGCACATGGCGGCCTTCAGCTTCTCCAAGGCCGCTTGACAGTCAGGAGTCCAGTTGACTCTTTTTGGCTGGTTCTTGGATGTAAGTGCCGTGAGGGGCCCCACAATGCTGCCATAGTCCTTCACAAACCGCCGGTAGTATCCGGTGAGCCCCAAGAAGGCTCGGACCTCGGTTTGGGTGATGGGTGGTTGCCAGGACTGGATGGCAGCGATCTTGAGCTGGAGGGGGGCCACCAGACCGCTCCCCACTTGGTGTCCGAGGTAGGTCACGGACCCCTGGCCAATCTGGCATTTGCTGGCCTTGATTGTGAGGCCAGCCTGTTGGAGGCCTGCAGGACCTCTCGGAGGTTGTTGAGGTGGTCTGACCAGTGGCGGCTGTACACTGCAATATCGTCCAGGTAGGCGGCGCTGAAGTCTTCGAGGCCCGCCAATACCTGGTTCACCAGTCGCTGGAAAGTGGCTGGAGCATTTTTCATGCCGAATGGCATCACTTTGAATTGGTAGTGGCCATCCCGGGTGGAGAAAGCGGATCGTTCTTGGGCCCTGGGGGTGAGGCCGATCTGCCAGTACCCCGCTGTCAGGTCGAAGATGCTGAGGTAGCGGGCAGCCCCCATGCGGTCGATCAGCTCATCTGCTCGGGGAATGGGGTGAGCGTCGGTTCGGGTGACAGCGTTCAGACCCCGATAGTCAACACAGAATCGGAGCTCAGGGGTGGTGCCGGGGGCAGCAGCTTTGGGGACCAGTACGACTGGGCTGGCCCAGGGGCTGTCCGAGGGTTCGATGACTCCGAGGGTGAGCATCTTGGAAACTTCTTCTTGGATGCAGGCACGTACCCGATCTGGCACGCGGTACGCCCGATGTCTGATGGGGGGACAGTCCCCCGTGTCCACGTCGTGTAGGCACCAGGGGGTGACCCCTGGGGTGAGGGAAAAGAGAGCTGCGAACTGCAGCAGGAGCGCCCGACAGTCTTGGCGCTGGTCTGAGGTCAGGGCATCTGACAGCCGGACCCCGTCTACCGAACCATCCTTTTCACGTGTCCTCAGTAGGTCAGGGAGGGGCTCGGAGTCTTCTTCTGTCCCACTGTCTGTAGCCATCAATAGGCTGAGCTCCGAGCACACAAAGTGAGGCTTGAGTCTGTTGGCGTGGAGGACCCGGAGGGGGTTCCGGGAAGATTCCATGTCGATGAGATAGGTGACGGGGCTCTTGCGCTCGACCACCTTGAAGGGCCCCGTCCACTTATCTTGCAGGGCACAAGGTTCGGTGAGGGACATCACCCATACTTGCTGGCCAGGTACGAACTCTATGGAGGAGGCGTTCTGATCGTACCATTTCTTCATGTCCTCCTGACTGGCTTCAAGATTGGCTTTGGCGATTTCTCGGAACCGCCTGGTCTGATTGCGGAGGGTCAGGAGGTACTTGTAGACGTCTGGAGGGGTTTTCACGGGGGCCATCTCCCAACCTTCCTTGACTAGGCTGAGGGGCCCTCGAACATGGTGCCTGTACAAGAGTTCGAAGGGGCTGAAGCCGAGGGACTTCTGAGGGACTTCTCGGTAGGCGAAGAGAAGGCACGGGAGAAGCACATCCCACTGGCGGCGGAGGTCTCTCTTCTAACCCCATAATCATTCCCTTGAGTGTACGGTTGAACCGCTCAACCAGTCCGTTCCCCTGTGGGTGATAGGGGGTTGTGAATCGGTAGGTGACCCCGCACTGCTGCCAGAGGGATTTCATGTATTTCGAAATGAAGTTCGTGCCTCTGTCGCTGACGACTTCCCGGGGGAAGCCCACTCGGGAGAAGATCCCCATTAAGGCTCGGCCGACCACCGTTGCGGTTACAGTTCGAAGGGGGATGGCCTCGGGATAGCGGGTGAAATGGTCCACCAGTACCAGGATAAAACGATGTCCTTGTGCTGTTCGGGGGTCCAGGGGCCCCACAATGTCTATTCCCACTTTTTCAAACGGGGTGGTAACCACTGGAAAGGGCTGCAGGGGTGCCTTGAGTTTGCGGCCGCTCTTCCCGCTGGCCTGACAAGTGGGACAGGACCGGCAGTGGTTGAGCACGTCATTTCTCATTTTGGGCCAGTAAAAGTGGGTCACCAGGCGGTTGTAGGTTTTGTCCTGACCCAAGTGGCCGGCCAGGGGGACATCGTGGGCCAAGTTCAGCAGGAAGTCTCTAAAACGGAGGGGCACCACTAACACTCGACTGGCCCCCAACTCGGCGATTCTCTGTTCACTGTACAATAGATCATTGTCCCAATAGATCCAGTGGGCCCCGGCGGTATCTCCCGCGCTCTGGGCGAGGGCTTGTTGTCGTAGTCCCTCGAGGGAGGGACATGTCTTCTGTTCTTGACGGAATTGCTCCTGTGTGGGTCCCCCTTCTTGACGCCACTGAGCCAGGTCTGGGAGATCCTGGGGCTGAACGAGTTCTTCTTGGGTTTGTTCTGGGGGGTCGACGGTGTCGGCGTCCCCCACTGGAGCGATCGGGGGAGGAGGTGCTGGCCATTCGGGTTCTTCTGGTCGGGGGATGGTGCGGGCCGCCATGGACCGGGTGGTTACGCACGCCCAGTCCGGAAGGCCCAACATCCCCAGGTGTTCTCTTCTTTCTATGGCGGCCCATGGGGAACTCTCGAGATCGTTCCCCAGGAGACAGTCCACGGGGGCATCATCGCGGACCGTCACCTTCAGCATGCCGGATACTCCTCCCACTCGAAGGGGATGCAGGCCATCCAACACATGCTCTCTGAAATGTCGGCTGACCGGACGGGGCAGAGAATGTTCGGTATTATTTGTTCGGGGGTCACCAGGTGACAGCGGGCGGCCGTCACACTGGCCCCTGTGTCACGTAGGGCTTCGGCCTTGCGCCCATTGATGCTCACCCGCTGACTATACTTTCTGGTGTTGGCGGGTGGGGGAGCCCGCGGGACCATGTCTCTCACCCCCAGGCACGCCAGGACCATGGCGGCGGCTCCCACTCTTGCTGCTCGTGTTCGTACTCTTCCTGGTCCTCGGAGACTTGCTCTTCTCTGAGGGCGGCGGCCGCTACCTGGCGGGGCCTCGGAGTCTGGTTCTGTGGACAGTTCGGGTCATTGGCGTAGTGACCGACTCGCTGGCATCGGTGACACGTGACATTGGCTCTGAACCCCGGGCGCATCGGGGGGTTGCCCCTGTTGGCCGGGGGCAGGGTGCTGGTGGCGGGAGCGGCCGGGACGGTGTCTTTTCCCCGGCCCTAGCCTCCTCCTCCTCCTCGGGGGCGGTGATGGCCTTGGTTGTTCCTGTTCAGCTCGTTCGGGCCACCCCGGCCCACTCGGGTGCTCTCCCATCGGTCAGCTTCGGCGGCGAGCTGCCGTGGATCAGTCATTTTACTGTCGAGGAGGTGCTGCCTGAGCTCGACAAAGCAGTTATTGGAGAGGTGCTCCCACACAACAAGGTTAAAAAGCTGCTCGTAGGTCGTTACATTGCTCCCCTTGATCCACCCTTCGAGGGCTCGGCTCAATGTTAGACGGGACCTGGAGGGTCGGCCGAGGACAAGGGGAGAGGTCTCCGGGGAGAGCCGTCTCCAGCGATCGTACAGACAAGTAACTTCCCCCCCACAGAATAGGCACCACACAAGGATAAGATTTAACGTTCTTTATAAGTAATCTTGAAGTACAGTAGAATGGTACAAGGAGGTCTGGGCTCAGGGGTCCCCTCGATTCTAGTCTCTTGGATGGGTAAGGGGTGCGGGACAGTCTTATTACCAATCTGGTAGTTACGGTGAGATGATGGGTAGCTCACAATCCTCGAGCTCGGCGTTCTTGAAGGACGGGTTGCGGCAGCGCCAGCAGATCCCGGAGTGGTCGCAAGTGGCAACGGTCCGCGGCAGCGCCAGCAGGTCCCGACGAAGATGGTAGTTACAACGGGTTGCGGCAGCGCCAGCAGGTCCCACCGAAGATGGTAGTCACAACGGGTCGCGGCAGCGCCAGCAGGTCCCAACGAAGATGGTAGATTGCAGAGGGCCGCGGCAGCACCAGCGGCAGGATGACAGTTCACAAGGCAGGGCTGCGGCAGCGCCGGCAGTCCGTCAAGGATGAGTTCTTCTAGGTGTCTCTCGACTCCAGGATACAACTGGCTTCCTGCTCTGGAGCTGCCCCAGTTATAGGTCTGGCGCCCTTTGATGTCCGGACCCTCGCACTTGGAGGTCGGGAGGTCCGGGATGAGGGAGTCCAGACACCCAGCAGGGGGGTGGAGCCAGCGCCCGGGGAGGCTGGGGGCGATCGGCACCCAGCGGGGGAGAGCCATCGACACTTCTTTCTCCCATTGACCTGCCAAGTGGTCCGTTCACCTCCTGGGTGGATGGTGGTGCCGGGCTGTCGGGGCCTGGCCAGGCCCAGGGTTGGGGTCGAGCTGAGGCCACGCGGCCTCGTGGTGCAGTGTCTAAGATGGCGGCCGGGCCGTGCAATGGTACTGACGGTGGCCCGGGCCGGTAATACAGAGATGTCCGGGAGCAGGGGTCCCGTAGGGGACGGTTTGCGAGTTGCTTCTGTGGGTAGCACCTGGAGAGCCAGTGCCCGGGCCCTGTCGTGCGGGGAGGGAGCGAGCCCTTCATGTGGCCTGTCCAACAACTACTCACTACTCTGCACTCACTACTCACTACTCTGCACTCACTACTCACTACTCACTACTCTGCACTCACCACTCACCACTCTGCACTCACCACTCTGCACTCACTACTCACTACTCTGCACTCACTACTCACTACTCTGCACTCACTACTCTGCACTCACTACTAACTACTCTGCACTCACTACTCACTACTCTGCACTCGCTACTCACTACTCTGCACTCACTACTCTGCACTCACTACTCACCACTTTGCACTCTCCACTCTGTACTCACCACTCTGCACTCGCCACTCTGCACTCACCACTTTGCACTCACTACTCACTACTCTGCACTCACTACTCTGCATTCAATACTCACTACTCTGCACTCTCTACTCACTACTCTGCACTCACTACTCTGCACTCACTACTCTGCACTCACTACTCACCACTCTGCACTCACCACTCTGCACTCACCACTCTGCACTCACTACTCACTACTCTGCACTCACTACTCTGCACTCACTACTCTGTACTCACTACTCACTACTCACCACTCTGCACTCACCACTCTGTACTCACAACTCTGCACTCACTACTCTGCACTCACTACTCAGTACTCTGCACTCACTACTCAGTACTCTGCACTCACTACTCTGCACTCACTACTCTGCACTCACCACTCTGCACTCACCACTCTGCACTCACCACTCTGCACTCACTACTCTGCACTCACTACTCAGTACTCTGCACTCACTACTCTGCACTCACTACTCTGCACTCACCACTCTGCACTCACCACTCTGCAATCACTACTCACTACTCACCACTCTGCACTCACCTCTCTGCACTCACCTCTCTGCACTCACCACTCTGCACTCACCACTTTGCACTCACTACTCCGCACTTACTACTCAGTACTCTGTACTCAGTACTCTGCTCTCACCACTCTGCACTCACCACTCTGCACTCACCACTCTGCATTCACCACTCTGCACTCACCACTCTGCACACACTACTCTGCACTCACAACTCACTACTCTGTACTCACTACTCTGCACTCACTACTCTACACTCACTACTAACTACTCTGCACTCACTACTCACTACTCTGCACTCACTACTCACTACTCTGCACTCACTACTCTGCACTCACTACTCACCACTTTGCACTCTCCACTCTGTACTCACCACTCTGCACTCGCCACTCTGCACTCACCACTTTGCACTCACTACTCACTACTCTGCACTCACTACTCTGCACTCACTACTCACTACTCTGCACTCTCTACTCACTACTCTGCACTCACTACTCTGCACTCACTACTCTGCACTCACTACTCACCACTCTGCACTCACCACTCTGCATTCACCACTCTGCACTCACTACTCACTCCTCTGCACTCACTACTCTGCACTCACTACTCTGTACTCACTACTCACTACTCACCACTCTGCACTCACCACTCTGTACTCACCACTCTGCACTCACTACTCTGCACACACTACTCAGTACTCTGCACTCACTACTCAGTACTCTGCACTCACTACTCTGCACTCACTACTCTGCACTCACCACTCTGCACTCACCACTCTGCACTCACTACTCTGCACTCACTACTCAGTACTCTGCACTCACTACTCTGCACTCACTACTCTGCACTCACCACTCTGCACTCACCACTCTGCACTCACCACTCTGAACTCACTACTCTGCACTCACTACTCACTACTATGCACTCACTACTCTGCACTCACTACTCTGCACTCACTACTCACTACTCACTACTCACCACTCTGCACTCACCACTCTGCACTCACCACTCTGCACTCACTACTCACTACTCTGCACTCACTGCTCTGCACTCACCACTCTGCACTCACTACTCACCAATCTGCACTCACTACTCACCACTCTGCACTCACTACTCACCTCTCTGCACTCACTACTCACTACTCACTACTCTGCACTCACTACTCACTACTCTGCACTCACTACTCAGCACTCACTACTCTGCACTCACTACTCTGCACTTACTACTATGTACTCACTACTCACTACTCACCACTCTGCAGTCACTACTCACTTCTCTGCACTCACTACTTTCCACTCACTACTCTGCACTCACCACTGCACTCACCACTCTGCACTCACCACTCTGCACTCACTACTCATTACTCTGCACTCACTACTCACTACTCTGCACTCACTACTCACTACTCTGCACACACTACTCTGCACTCACTACGCTGCAATCACTACTCACTACTCACCACTCTGCACTCACCTCTCTGCACTCACCTCTCTGCACTCACCACTCTGCACTCACCACTTTGCACTCACTACTCCGCACTTACTACTCAGTACTCTGTACTCAGTACTCTGCTCTCACCACTCTGCACTCACCACTCTGCACTCACCACTCTGCATTCACCACTCTGCACTCACCACTCTGCACTCACTACTCTGCACTCACAACTCACTACTCTGCACTCACAACTCTGCACTCACTACTCTGCACTCACTACTCAGTACTCTGCACTCACTACTCAGTACTCTGCACTCACTACTCTGCACTCACTACTCTGCACTCACTACTCTGCACTCACCACTCTGCACTCACCACTCTGAACTCACCACTCTGCACTCACTACTCTGCACTCACGACTCAGTACTCTGCACTCACTACTCTACACTCACTACTCTGCACTCACCACTCTGCACTCACCACTCTGCACTCACCACTCTGCACTCACTACTCTGCACTCACTACTCACTACTCTGCACTCACTACTCACTACTATGCACTCACTACTCTGCACTCACTACTCTGCACTCACTACTCTGCACTCACTACTCACTACTCACTACTCACCACTCTGCACTCACCACTCTGCACTCACCACTCTGCACTCACTACTCACTACTCTGCACTCACTACTCTGCACTCACCACTCTGCACTCACTACTCACCAATCTGCACTCACTACTCACCACTCTGCACTCACTACTCACCTCTCTGCACTCACTACTCACTACTCACTACTCTGCACTCACTACTCACTACTCTGCACTCACTACTCTGCACTCACTACTCTGCGCTCACTACTCTGCACTTACTACTCTGTACTCACTACTCACTACTCACCACTCTGCAGTCACTACTCACTACTCTGCACTCACTACTTTCCACTCACTACTCTGCACTCACCACTGCACTCACCACTCTGCACTCACCACTCTGCTCTCACCAATCTGCACTCACTACTCATTACTCTGCACTCACTACTCACTACTCTGTACTCACTACTCACTACTCTGCACACACTACTCTGCACTCACTATTCTGCAATCACTACTCACTACTCACCACTCTGCACTCACCTCTCTGCACTCACCTCTCTGCACTCACCACTCTGCACTCACCACTTTGCACTCACTACTCCGCACTTACTACTCAGTACTCTGTACTCAGTACTCTGCTCTCACCACTCTGCACTCACCACTCTGCACTCACCACTCTGCATTCACCACTTTGCACTCACCACTCTGCACTCACTACTCTGCACTCACAACTCACTACTCTGTACTCACTACTCTGCACTCACTACTCTACACTCACTACTCTGCACTCACAACTCTGCACTCACTACTCTGCACTCACTACTCAGTACTCTGCACTCACTACTCAGTACTCTGCACTCACTACTCTGCACTCACTACTCTGCACTCACTACTCTGCACTCACCACTCTGCACTCACCACTCTGCACTCACCACTCTGCACTCACTACTCTGCACTCACTACTCAGTACTCTGAACTCACCACTCTGCACTCACTACTCTGCACTCACTACTCAGTACTCTGCACTCACTACTCTACACTCACTACTCTGCACTCACCACTCTGCACTCACCACTCTGCACTCACCACTCTGCACTCACTACTCTGCACTCACTACTCACTACTCTGCACTCACTACTCACTACTATGCACTCACTACTCTGCACTCACTACTCTGCACTCACTACTCTGCACTCACTACTCACTACTCACCACTCTGCACTCACCACTCTGCACTCACCACTCTGCACTCACTACTCACTACTCTGCACTCACTACTCTGCACTCACCACTCTGCACTCACCACTCTACACTCACTACTCTCCACTCACTACTCTGCACTCACTACTCTGCACTCACCACTCTGCACTCACTACTCACTACTCTGCACTCACTACTTTGCATTCACTACTCTGCACTCACTACTCACTACTCTGCACTCACTACTCACTACTCACCAATCTGCACTCACTACTCACCACTCTGCACTCACTACTCACCTCTCTGCACTCACTACTCACTACTCACTACTCTGCACTCACTACTCACTACTCTGCACTCACTACTCTGCACTCACTACTCTGCACTCACTATTCTGCACTTACTACTCTGTACTCACTACTCACTACTCACCACTCTGCAGTCACTACTCACTACTCTGCACTCACTACTTTCCACTCACCACTCTGCTCTCACCAATCTGCACTCACTACTCATTACTCTGCACTCACTACTCACTACTCTGCACTCACTACTCACTACTCTGCACACACCACTCTGCACTCACTACTCTGCACTCACTACTCACTACTCACCACTCTGCACTCACCTCTCTGCACTCACCTCTCTGCACTCACCACTCTGCACTCACCACTCTGCACTCACTACTCTGCACTTACTACTCAGTACTCTGTACTCAGTACTCTGCTCTCACCACTCTGCACTCACCACTCTGCACTCACCACTCTGCATTCACCACTCTGCACTCACCACTCTGCACTCACTACTCTGCACTCACAACTCACTACTCTGCACTCACTACTCTGCACTCACTACTCTACACTCACTACTCTGCACTCACTACTCTGCTCTCACTACTCTGCACTCACCACTCTGCACTCACCACTCTGCACTCACTACTCACTACTCTGGACTCACTACTCTGCACTCACTACTCACCACTCTGCACTCACTACTCACCACTCTGCACTCACTGCTCACCACTCTGCACTCACTGCTCACCACTCTGCACTCACTACTCACTACTCTGCACTCACTACTCACTACTCTGCACTCGCTACTCTGCACTCCTTACTCTGCACTCACTACTCACCACTCTGCACTCACCACTCTGCATGCACCACTCTGCACTCACCACTCTGCACTCACTACTCTGCACTCACTACTCACTACTCTGCACTCACTACTCTGCACTCACTACTCTGCACTCACCACTCCGCACTCAACACTCTGCACTCACCACTCTGCACTCACTACTCACTACTCTGCACTCACTACTCTGCACTCACTACTCTACAATCACTACTCACTACTCACCACTCTGCACTCACCTCTCTGCACTCAACTCTCTGCACTCACCACTCTGCACTCACCACTTTGCACTCACTACTCCGCACTTACTACTCAGTACTCTGTACTCAGTACTCTGCTCTCACCACTCTGCACTCACCACTCTGCACTCACCACTCTGCATTCACCACTTTGCACTCACCACTCTGCACTCACTACTCTGCACTCACAACTCACTACTCTGTACTCACTACTCTGCACTCACTACTCTACACTCACTACTCTGCACTCACAACTCTGCACTCACTACTCTGCACTCACTACTCAGTACTCTGCACTCACTACTCAGTACTCTGCACTCACTACTCTGCACTCACTACTCTGCACTCACTACTCTGCACTCACCACTCTGCACTCACCACTCTGAACTCACCACTCTGCACTCACTACTCTGCACTCACTACTCAGTACTCTGCACTCACTACTCTACACTCACTACTCTGCACTCACCACTCTGCACTCACCACTCTGCACTCACCACTCTGCACTCACTACTCACTACTCTGCACTCACTACTCACTACTATGCACTCACTTCGCTGCACTCACTACTCTGCACTCACTACTCTGCACTCACTACTCACTACTCACCACTCTGCACTCACCACTCTGCACTCACTACTCACTACTCTGCACTCACTACTCTGCACTCACCACTCTGCACTCACTACTCACCAATCTGCACTCACTACTCACCACTCTTTACTCACTACTCACCTCTCTGCACTCACTACTCACTACTCACTACTCTGCACTCACTACTCACTACTCTGCACTCACTACTCTGCACTCACTACTCTGCACTCACTACTCTGCACTTACTACTCTGTACTCACTACTCACTACTCACCACTCTGCAGTCACTACTCACTACTCTGCACTCACTACTTTCCACTCACTACTCTGCACTCACCACTGCACTCACCACTCTGCACTCACCACTCTGCTCTCACCAATCTGCACTCACTACTCATTACTCTGCACTCACTACTCACTACTCTGCACTCACTACTCACTACTCTGCACACACCACTCTGCACTCACTACTCTGCACTCACTACTCACTACTCACCACTCTGCACTCACCTCTCTGCACTCACCTCTCTGCACTCACCACTCTGCACTCACCACTCTGCACTCACTACTCTGCACTTACTACTCAGTACTCTGTACTCAGTACTCTGCTCTCACCACTCTGCACTCACCACTCTGCACTCACCACTCTGCATTCACCACTCTGCACTCACCACTCTGCACTCACTACTCTGCACTCACAACTCACTACTCTGCACTCACTACTCTGCACTCACTACTCTACACTCACTACTCTGCACTCACTACTCTGCTCTCACTACTCTGCACTCACCACTCTGCACTCACCACTCTGCACTCACTACTCACTGCTCTGGACTCACTACTCTGCACTCACTACTCACCACTCTGCACTCACTACTCACCACTCTGCACTCACTGCTCACCACTCTGCACTCACTGCTCACCACTCTGCACTCACTACTCACTACTCTGCACTCACTACTCACTACTCTGCACTCGCTACTCTGCACTCCTTACTCTGCACTCACTACTCACCACTCTGCACTCACCACTCTGCATGCACCACTCTGCACTCACCACTCTGCACTCACTACTCTGCACTCACTACTCACTACTCTGCACTCACTACTCTGCACTCACTACTCACCACTCTGCACTCACTACTCACCACTCTGCACTCACTACTCACTACTCACTACTCACTACTCTGCACTCACTACTCACTACTCTGCACTCACTACTCTGCACTCTCTACTCTGCAGCACTCACTACTCTGCAGCACTCACTACTCTGCACTCACTACTCTGCACTCACTACTCAGTACTCTGTACTCACTACTCTGCACTCACCACTCTGCACTCACCACTCTGCACTCACCACTCTGCACTCACCACTCTGCACTCACTACTCACTACTCTGCACTCACTACTCTGCACTTACTACTCTACACTCACTACTCTGAACTCACTACTCTGCTCTCACTACTCTGCACTCACTACTCTGCACTCACCACTCACCACTCTGCACTCACCACTCTGCACTCACTACTCACTACTCTGCACTCACTACTCTGCACTCACTACTCTGCACTCACTACTCACCACTCTGCACTCACTACTCACCACTCTGCACTCACTACTCACCACTCTGCACTCACTACTCACTACTCTGCACTCACTACTCACTACTCTGCACTCACTACTCTGCACTCACTACTCACCACTCTGCACTCACCACTCTGCACTCACCACTCTGCACGCACCACTCCACTCACTACTCACCACTCTGCACTCACCACTCTGCACGCACCACTCTGCACTCACCACTCTGCATTCACTACTCTGCACTCACTACTCACTACTCTGCACTCACTACTCTGCACTCACTACTCTGCACTCACCACTCTGCACTCACCACTCTGCACTCACTACTCACTACTCTGCACTCACTACTCACCACTCTGCACTCACTACTCACCACTCTGCACTCACTACTCACCACTCTGCACTCACTACTCACTACTCACTACTCTGCACTCACTACTCACTACTCTGCACTCACTACTCTGCACACACTACTCTGCAGCACTCACTACTCTGCACTCACCACTCTGCACTCACCACTCTGCACTCACCACTCTGCACTCACTACTCACTACTCTGCACTCACTACTCTGCACTTACTACTCTACACTCACTACTCTGAACTCACTACTCTGCTCTCACCACTCTGCACTCACCACTCTGCACTCACTACTCACTACTCTGCACTCACTACTCTGCACTCACTACTCACTACTCACCACTCTGCACTCACCACTCTGTTCTCACCACTCTGCACTCACCACTCTACACTCAAGTCCATGCAATTAGAGGACATAACATTCTGAACAAGCACCTACCTCATAGTGCCCTCACTGCCTTGCGAAACTTCTCGATGCCGGCCAGGAAGAGAGCAGTGATCGGCGTGCAGCGGGGACGCTGGCGCCGTGAGCGTGCACACGACTGAATCCGCGCATGGCCAGCAAGTGTCGCTCCCTCTCCCATTAGGATTGCTGGGCGTGTGCCCAGCTCTTGTCTCCTTTTGTCGGCTTTGGCGGCTGACATGATTACAATAGTTCTCTGCCGGAAACGCGCTTTGCGCGTCTCTAGGCCGAGGCCTAAAAATGGCCCTGAATCACAAGCGGGTCGTGAGTGCGATAGGAAGAGAACATCGCGCTTCAAAATCCAGGCCAATTGCTCCTGCCCTTGAGATCTATGCTGCCAGGGCCTTAGGTTCAGCACTATATGATGCTGAACTCTGGGGTTTTGATAAAGTTGATGATATCGTAAAGGCGGAAAACAAATTCTTTAGAGAATTGGTCTCACTCCCACAGGGAACACCCACTAAGCCACTATTGAGCGACTTGGGACGCCCCTCAATGAAGGATCTTGTTATCTTACGTCCACTCCTCTATTGGGCCCGTCTCCGGTGCACACCTGAGTTATCTAAATACGCCGACGGCCTAAGAGAAGTGATAAATCTTGAGGTATCCTATAAGATTAGCTGGCTAACAAATATAAAAAAGTTCCTTATAGTATTGGGATTCAAAGCAGCCTGGGAGTTAGGGACTCCCTTGGCCAAGTTAGATATTAAGGGAGCCTACTGGGCATGGGTTGACAGCCAGGAAAATAGAAATCCTAGCCCAGGTAGATTGACTGACTAGTTTCGTCAGCACAAACAGGCCCCCAGCTTTAATTCCTATTTAGATTTTATCGAGAAACCCAGCGACAGGGCCCTTTATATTCAGTTTAGATTGGGCACGCTCCCTGTTTGTGAACACACAAATAAATGGAAGCCTCCCCATCAAACACTCCGAACTGTGAAGGAGTGGTTGAAAGCGTCCCGCATCTTCTGTTCACATGCCCTGCTTACATTAAACCAAGAATTAGATGGTTAAAACCTATCTGCTGGCAATTAGGAACCAGGAATTACTGCAAGGTGCTTAGAATATTGCAAGCTGATACCAATACAACTCTGGCTTGCGGTGTGGCCAAATTCCTTAGTTGGGCTTGGGTGATTAGATCAAAAGCGCTATGTCCTGGTTGAAGGCTCTTCTCAAATTCGCTCTCATTCTGCATCAAAGTTGAGATAGTTTAATTCACCTTTTAATTTTCCCTCGCAGGCTTTTCTCCATTTTATCATTTTTATCTTTTAACAAGTTGTTATTTATTGATGGAATGATTACACGAAATTAATTTTCCAGGTTATGGTATGCAGTCTATTATCTGTTTAAAATTTAGAATAGGTTTTCTACTGTTTTTGTAAAGCAATTTGCACTCCCCGAATGATGTTTTTAAGATTTTTTAACCTGTCTTCTTTGCGTAATTATTACAAACTGTACCTTTTTTATATAATTTGTAAAATGCTTTTAGGATATTTTTATATCAAAATAAAGCTTTGATGATGATGATATCTGCCAGCGTTGGTTTCCTAGGAGTAGTGACGCTTCTTGTTTCCAGTACCTCTTCTTCATTGTTAGTCTGGGCACCAATAGCTTTTACGTTGAGGACTGTATATCCTCTTATCTTTTGGGTTCTCCCCGTCGCCTCGGGTAGATTCTGGCATCTCCTCTCTATTTCGGACAATCTTTTCACAGCAGTGGTCAATCACGTGATATTGCGGTGGGTGCTTGTCTTTTTTGCGCCTCCAGTGGCCCCTCGCAGCTGCCCTTTTCGCTAATGCTGCAATGGACTCTTCAGGGGACTACCCCCTCTTTGTTACCGACTGCAATTGTCTCTGGAAGCACTTAGGTCAGGCTCCTTTATGCGCACATACAGTGGTCACTGGTTAGGCGGCTTCGACCGTGGATAGACCCAACGTAGCTCCACAGCCCTTGGCCCTCAGAATTATGCAGTTGAGCAATGGGCTGTCTGTTTGTCCTCGCAAGCCTCCCTGCTTTGTCTGCGCCCCTATTTCTCAGTATCTCCACTGCCTACAAGGTGCGCACAGCCTACTTCGTGTTGCAGCTGTTTCCCTGTAGTCGCTGCTCACTAGGGGCCTTATTTATGAAGGACTTGCGCCGCCGGTGCGTCACTTTTTCCCATGTTAAAAGTGACGCACCGGTGGCGCAAGTCCTTCATAAATAAGGCCCTAGGCCTTTATCCCTCCGACCAAAGCATTCAGCTCCTTTGGATCAACCCAGAAGCTCTGTCCAGGCTGCTTCAGGTCCATTCTCTCTGCCGGAGGACCCAGTAAGAAATGCCGGGGTGTGCCCTTGTTTATCGCTGCCACCCCGGAATAGCTGCTGGAATGTCTAACTCTTGCATGGGCCTGCACTGTCTGTGAGGGTTCTTCACTACCTCGCGAGGAGCAGCACCATCATAAGGCCTTATGGTAGACTGGAGGCGATAGGTCTCTCCGCGCCGGGTATCCCTTGGGCTCACCTGTTCTCATTATCCTGTTCCATCCACTGCGGTCCGCAGTTGTTTAGCATGGACCATTATTGCGAGGTGCCATCTTTCCTCCTTCCCCTCCCTACTCCTGTGTTCCAGTTTCACAGGGCGGGCCAGCCGGGTCAGGACTGCACGTATATGCTGTGGCCTCTATCTTCCCACCAGTGTGGCCATGCTGCAGGTAAACTTCTCCACTTTGCCAGAAGACAGTCCCTGTCTTACTGGCCCGCTCAGTACAAGCTGAGTCGACTGTTTAGCGCGGCCGTCATTTTGCTGCAAGATTCATAGCACCGAAATTTGCCACGAGCTTGGTAAATATCTTAGAATCATTGTTAAACAGCAATATGGGCTTATATTAGCTCTCTGTTGAGTCTTTTATCCTTTTTTTAATACAGTTTTTGTAGCTTCGTTCTAAGAAGAAGGATCGCAGCCCATACTACGGATTTCCCCTAAAATCTCTAACAGCGACGGACAAATTATAGATGCCAGAATTCTGTATATTTCAGTCTGAATGTCGTCAGGACTGGAGGCTTTCCCTATCGGTATTTCTGAAATGGTAGCAGCCACCTCATTGCGCTGAATATTTGGCATTCATTTTATTGTTTTTGCAAGCATTTAATTCAGGCACTTTTCGAGGTCTTAAAAGCTCACAATGGGTTCCTGGGGGCGACACTCGCAGAGTGTTCGCCCCCGGGCGATTTCGGGCATTGGTACGCCCTTCGCCTTGTGCCGGTGAGCAGCTGTTTTTGGAGCAGGGGCGCGAGACGCGGAGGCCGGCTCTGACATCACCGCTAATCACACAGGTGGTGCAGGGCGCGAGAGCCGGCTTTCCTGCGTCATCGTGTTTAGAGGTAGCCTTTTCCTCACAGAGGTCCGAAGGGAGCTGAATTCTTTGGGGCAGACAGTTATGTCGCAGTAGAAAGGGCACGCCGGAAAGTTAACCGCGACATGCAACGTTTTTGTTTTGTGCGTAAACTTTTTTGGTTACTCCATGATGAGATTCACACTGCTGACTTCAATTTTTCAGACACGACGGGGTCCACCTGTCTTTCATAGGGAATGAGATATATCTGTTGAACATTAAGGACATGTTGTCACGAATACTGAACATTAACCCATGGTGCTAACTGATATTGTTACAGCAAAGAGATGGGTATTTTTTGTAGTTGTTGCTATGGTTGCATTCTTAGTCTTTTTTGCTAGGTTTTCCTCTTTCTACTCCTTCCACTTTCCTTTCCTTTTTTCCCCTTTTTTGTCACCCTGTTTTTCCTTGTAGCTCTTTCCTTCCTCAATGTAACTATACTGCTCGTTTTTCTTGAGAACATTTTGGGGAATGGGGAGTTTTTTGGTTATGGGTTTTTAAGTGCATTGCATTTCTGTGTTTTTACGCTGTTTTTGAGGCAGTATACTTTGCTTACATTTGATTACATTTTCTTATGGCAATAATTTTTTTTCCTGTTTGGCGACAGTGGTTTGGTGATCTTTTTTCACGAATGGCGTTTTGGGGGGGTACAGGAAAAACACCCGTGATGGGGTTTTTCCTGGTGGCAGATTTGGAGGGAAGCAAGACAGGCAGGAAGGTTTGGGGGCATTAGGAATAGGTTTGGGCTGAGGGAAAAAAGGGGAGAGTAGTTGGACACAAGAGGTAGGCAGAAGACGGAGTTAGGCGTTAGGGGAGGAGCTTTGGGATGTCTTAGCTTAGGGGAGGGGGGTGTTAGGGGGGAAATGTATATATATGATATGTATGCCATATTGTTGTTCTGCCTAACTGTCCAATAAAGCGGCCTTTTACCCCACTTTGGCGTGTGGCGTGGTTATTGCCCGATGGGTTCCTGGGGGCGACACTCGCAGAGTGTTCGCCCCCGGGCTATTTCGGGCATTGGTACGCTCTTCGCCTCGTGCCGGTGAGCAGCTGTTTTTGGAGCAGGGGCGCGAGACGCGGAGGCCGGCTCTGACGTTACCGCTAATCACACAGGTGGTGCAGGGCGCGAGAGCCGGCTTTCCTGCATCATCGTGTTTAGAGGTAGCCTTTTCCTCACAGAGGTCCGAAGGGAGCTGAATTCTTTGGCCCTCCCTCCCACCCTCTTTTGTTTTGCAATTGTTACATTAATGTAGTTATATCTTTCTTATTGTTAATAATGTTTTTTGTATACTGGTTTGTTGTCGCTTGGACAGGTGGCAGATTTGGAGGGAAGAGAGACAGGCCGGAAGGTTTGGGGGCATTAGGAATAGGTTTGGGCTGAGGGAAAAAAGGGGAGAGTAGTTGGACACAAGAGGTAGGCAGGTGACGGAGTTAGGCGTTAGGGGAGGAGCTTTGGGATGTCTTAGCTTAGGGGAGGGGGGTGTTAGGGGGAAATGTATATATATGATATGTATACCATATTGTTGTTCTGCCTACCTGTCCAATAAAGCGGCCTTTTACCCCACTTTGGCGTGTGGCGTGGTTATTGCCCGATTGTGTTTTGCGCTTTGTCTCTTCTTGATATAATGCAGAATAATATGTAGTAAAAATTGTCAGAATCTCGGAACGTTGAGTACGGATCTCCCCTGTTTTATCCTTTATCTAGGAGATTATGATTTTGCACATATCTCAGTAACACACCAGTAGTTTCTATAAGTTTTCATCTATTGCACAAACCCCAGCATAAGACTGAAAGGACATTTTGTTATATGGGAAAGTTAATAATGCAGAGATGCAGCTTCAGAGTCCCTAGATTTGCACATGCATTGAGTTCTCCTCTCTGGTAAGAGGAACACGCAATAAATGGAAAATTGAGTGTAGCAATAATGTCTTAAACATCTTAGAAAGTAATACCAGTTCAGGCAATGAAGGACCAATATACAGTTGAAATTGGAAATAGTGATGTTCTGCTCAGTGCTAAAGGGGAAATCACATAATGTGTTTCGATAATATGAAAAAAAACTTGTGAAATAGAAAACGTATGACTGTAGGTGTATCTACAGTTGTTTATACCAATTAATAAAATATAACAATTTGATGTTACATGAATTTGTATTCTTGGTTGACATGTACTATTAGTGACAGAGTTTCAACTTTTTGTCACTAAATGGGTTTCATAATATATGACCTCTCCGTATCCATCACAACTCTCCCAACCTTCTCCCATTTGGGAAAAAGCTGAGGGCAAACCTCTTTACCGAACACTATGGCATGATGCAGTAGCAATCTAATTTCACTCTTAGAAAATGGCTATTCCCCCAGTCACACTTTGAATGTACATTTTCCTTGGACACTGTGCAGTGCTTGCTGCTTTTAAACTAAGTTCACGTTATATGAATACCACAAACATACATACTTACAGGCAGAAAATTGAAAGCAAGCCTATTATGTTCTAGAAAAAAAACATCAGCGCTGTTAAGGCAGTTTCTCAAGGAATTATAAAAGGACTGCTGTACAATGGTAAAGAATTTTACATGGATGTGCATGGAAAGGCTAAACTGCCCTAAGCATTAAAAAGAGAGATTAGTTATTATTGAATAGAAATTACAACAAAAGTAAAGAGCGCCACACAAAAGTGAATGGGTACCTATATGATTGAAGAATTAACTTATGAATTGATTGTAAAAATGAAATATTAGCTGTAAAGGAATTTTTACTAGCAAAACTACAGAACAGCCTAAGACTGGAAGCTTACCAGTCAATCATCAGAGAATGGAGGCTGCATTGACATGCCACAACTGAGAAGGCATGGTGCCATGCATCAGCAAATTATCAAAAGTGAATGCAGTCTGAGTGAAAATAGGCCAACAGCGAGGGGAAATATGGGGCCTCTGGCACAAGGCTAATTGTGTAACGGCTTGACTTGAAAAATCTGTTGCGATTGAATGCACAGGGCAGGCGACTGCAGTGTGACCATCACTGTCAGTGCGTCATGAATCAGTTTGATACACATCGTTGAATGGGTTGAAGTAAAATGATGCCAGAGAGGCATAACATGAAGGGGAAATTAAGAGGATCAGTTATAGAGGGCAAGTGAGGGAAATCCACCTTTTCTGCATGGTCTTCCCAGATTTTTTACTTTTTGCAGGACCTTATATTTTTGCTGACTTTAGAACTCTATGGAACTTACTCTTCTAAGAAGTAATAAACTGATTGGGCTCCCCCTTTAAAAATGTTTGAAGAAATTAGGTATTTGTTGGTTTGGTTAGACCCCTGAGAAATACTACCTTAAGTTAAGGAATACCCAGACACAGTAATTCTATTGCTGGGTGGATTTTTTGAGCTTCTTCTAGCAAGGCATTAGACGGTTTGTTAAGGGAAGCAAAGTAACAATGAGGATGGGCTGTACAACTTGGTTATAAAATATTTTGTTTTAAGTTATTTTGCAGAGTGCCAGCACCTGCTAGACACTAAACTCGCTCTGCCCAGAGATTATTAAGAAGGAAGCTAACCTCTGGATTAGCACCAAAGTATCGGAGAAGGTACCCAAAAATGACCACAGAAAGGATGGTTCTGCTCCCCCTCTCACAGAGGGAAATCGGAGCCCAAGACGAGAGAAGTTCCAATAAGGACCAAAAGATTTTCATGGATGGACTTCAAGACCTCTTCAGAGCACTGAAGGGGGGCTTTTGAAGGGCAGAATCCCATTGTGCCCTTTCACCCACCTAGGGTTATTACTGCCTCTAGTCACTGCAGAAGAAGTTGGACTCTGTATGTCGTCCACATATGGCCAATCCACAAGGATAGGTTATGGAGCCCCAGGGGAAAGTTATTCTCAGCAGGAAAAGGTAGAAAATGCCTTAGTATCCCATAGTTATGAGGCAGATCCTTGGTGTTGACCTCTGTGGGCAGTAGCCATCACATCTGAGAAAGTCACAGTGAGTGAATCCCCGTCGCTGATCTGTGGTCTGCATCCTTGGCAATGAGCTTCCACTGGTGAGAAAAAGCAAGGAGGAGTCGCCATTTAGGTGGCTCCAAAAGCAAAGATTCCTAGGGATACTGTCCCTAAACAGAGGATACTGATGCCCAGATGAAGAGTAAGAGATAATAGATGGATGTCATCTACAGTGGGTGGATCAGAGATTCATGGGTTACCGGTTTTGAGAGGAGAGCACCCCAAGACTGTCCCTGGTGTTGCCACTTATTTATTTATTTTATTTATTTAAAAGGTTTTTTATAGCGCTGCTGGACCCAAGAGTATCAGAGCGCTTTACATAGTGATAAACATGAACATATTAAGATACAATATATACTTGACAATGAACATTAAAATTAAAAAGATAAAAACATTGCGTTACATGAGTGATGGTGGAAAGGAAAAGAGGAATAGTAGAGGGGACAGGGGCAGTTGAAATGGAGCTATAGAGGGAGTGAAGTGAGGGAGAGTGAGACGGAAGGGGAGAGGGGCTGGGTGAAAGAGGGAATCAGAGCAGAGAGGTAATTAGCAGGGTCAACGTCAGTAGCATTAAGAACCCCAATATTTATTGAGGAGAAGTACGGTGAGTCTTCTTTTGAAGAGAGGGAAAGAGGGGTTTCAGCGAAGGGCTTTGGGGAGTGAATTCCAGATCATAGGGGCATTACCAGAGAATGCACGTGATTGGGTCTTTTTACATTTAAGTTTAGGAGGGATAAGGACAAGGGAGTTTGTGCTCCTCAGGGACCTAGAGCACCCTGCTTTTTGTAGTTTACTTGAAAGGTAAGAGGGGGTGTTTTGGTGAAGGGCTTTATGCGTAATGCAAGCAATCTTGTAGGTGGATCGACCTTCAATAGGGAGCCAGTTTAGGTGTTTGAGGACAGGAGAGATGTAGTCACATTTTTTACAGTCAGAAATAGGTCCGGCAGCTAGGTTAAGGACAGATTTAATCGTTGCCAGATGGACTTTAGGGGTGCCTTCCAGAGTGGCGTTACCATAGTCAATCCTTGATAGGACAAGAGATTGGACAACGATTTTGAAATCATCAGCTGGAATGAAAGGTTTAACTTTTTTGAGGTGGTGCAGGGTGAAAAGAGCACTTTTTGCTGCATTTTTAATGTGGGGGATGAGAGTAAGATTTTGATTGATGCTGATACCTAGGGATCTGACATAATTGGCGGTGGAGAGGAAGCAATTAAGTGCATTGATATCATTGATCCAAAGTTGAATGGGCAGGGAATTGTTTTTGGGAGTGAAAAGGATGATTTCGTTTTTTTTTTAGGGTTAAGTTTTAGATGATTAAGATGGAAACAGGATTGGACTTTAATCAGAGTGTCATTGAGGTGAAGGATGTCATTGTGGGATTTATTCTTGTAGTATAGTTGAGTATCATCAGCATGGAGGTGAGAGCTGATTTTGGGTAGTTTGAGAATGAGGTTGATTGGTTCCATAAAAAGATTGAATAGGGTTGGAGAGAGGATAGACCCTTGTGGGACCCCGAGTGAGACAGGTTGTGGTTTGGATAGGCAGTGACTGAGCTTAATTTGTTGTGATCTATTTTGGAGGAACGAGGAGTACCATTTGAGTACAGTGCCTTCAAAACCAAATCAATCTTCGAGGGTGTTAAGTAGGGTGGGATGGTGTACAGTATCAAAGGCAGCCGAGAGATCAAGGAGGATTAGTAGTGAGAATTTACCTTTGTCAAGAGAGCAATAAATGTCATCAATAATATTGAGCATAGCTGTTTCGCTGCTGCATCCCTTTCTGGAACCAGATTGGAAAGCGTGAAGGAGATTGAAGGAGAGGATATGGTTGTCTAACTGAGAGAGGGCACATTTTTCAAGGGCTTTCGAGAGGAAGGGAAGGTTAGAGATAGGGCAAAGATAGTTCAGGTCATTAGGGTCAGAGGTAGAGTTTTTAAGAATGGGTTGATTTTACCTAGCTGCAGGGAGGCGGGAACACAGCCAGAGGAAAGTGAGGAGTTGATCATTTAAGTCCATAATGGGGCAATGATGTATTTGAGTTCTTGAACTAAATGGGCGAAGAGAGGATCATTAGAATGTGAGGATGGTTTGAGTTTAGAGATGATGTTGATGATAGAGGTTTCAGAAATTGGACTAAATTCCCTCCATGAAGCCTTGATTTTAGGAAGGTGTTCGGTCCGGGATGAGTCAGGATGGGTGAGAGTAGGGGGGGTTGGGAGGGGTCGAGGTGTAGGGAGGAGGAGGAAAAAAGGTAATTTAGGAATATTAGGGAGGGTGTATTGGATGGGGGGCGGTTGGAGAGAGAGATGAGGGGAAGAGAAGGATAGTTCAATGGTGTTGACTTTATTTGAAAAGAAGCAGGCAATTTCTTTGCATTTTTCCACTGAGGCTGCTAATTTAGGAGGGACAGAGAAAGTTTTTTTTTTAACGATGTTAAACAGTTCTCTGGAGCAGTTTCTGGCCTGGTCAAGTTGTGACCAGAGAAAGGAGGCCTTTTCGTTAAAGATGTGTTTTTTGTAAAGGGCTCTATTGGTTCTCAGGAGAGCCAGGTTATCAGAGGAGGGATGACTCCTCCAAGCACGTTCTGATTGTCTGAGGTCTTGTCTTTCATTGTTGAGTTTGGCATTGAACCAGGACTTGGGAGGGATTTCTTTTTTGTTTTATAGTTTAATTGGGGAAATTAGATCAAGGGCGCCAAGAATAGAATTGTTGTAATGGTCGGTAAAGCCGTTGGTGCTAAGAGACGGGGGAGAAGTAAGCGAGTTCTAATAGTGGATTCCAATTTGTCATGAGGAATGAGGTGAAGGATTTGAGTGGGTTTCATAGGTAAAGTGCTAATTGGGGCGGGACGAGTAGAGGGGCTGTTCAAGGTGAAGAGGATGAGGTGGTGATCAGACCAGTCTGCAGGAAGTATATTAGAGAGAGAGGCAATGTCCTTGTTCATCAAAATAGCATCAAGGGTGGCGCCCTTGATGTGAGTTTCGGCAAGGCAGAGTTGGATCAAGTCAGTGATGTCTAAGGTTTCATTAAAAGTGGGGACCGCAGGGTTATCATTTTTGTTCCAGTGGAAGTTGTAATCACCAAGGAAGAGATTCTTGTGAGTGGGAGAGCTTGAATAATAAGATCAGTCATCTCTTCGGTAAAGGGGAGGCAGTTTCCAGGGAGGTGGTAAATGGTGTGTAGCCAAGTGGTGGGAGAGCCAGGAATAGAGAGGTCAGCGCAAAGGTATTCAAAGGATGAGGGGTCTTGGAGCTGGACGAATGAGATGTCGAGTTTCTCATTAAAGACCCCTCTACTACACAGCCAGAGAGTGTGTCTACCCGGAAAGTCATGGACTGCTTGGCACATGTTCAATGTTGATGTACAGACCTTGAGCAGAGGAGCCAATCTCTGGGCGCAACCACTTAGACGGTGGATGTAAGAGTGGAAGGCCCCTCTCTAAGAAATCTCAGAGGACAAAAGGACCACAGGAGCAAGTGGGGCACAGCTGGAAGTGAGGCCTATCCAAGGCTCCAGATTGGAGCCTCTACTTGGAATAGGATGGCCAGAGGCCTTGTTGCTGCTACTTACAGATGTCAGTGGCCTCTGTTGGTTTTTAGCCTTTTGGGACGGGTTTTCACTGGGATGGGCACAGACATCCGACATAGGAAGCAGAATGGACTGCATCAACTTGTTGACCATGATTGATACTGTCTGCTTACTATGATGCATCTGTGAGCAAGCTATGGTGAGTTGCATAACAGATGGGGTATGCAGATGGGAAGGGTTCCCCATGGACAGGGTATTGTTAGGAAAGATTTTAACAGAGGGACACAGGTAGGTACAGAGGAGCATCGAATAGACAAGTGCTGCTACAGAGGCAAATTGTACATGTTCTATCACCTGAACAGGGAAGTCAATCAAGGAATTGATTAGACTACTCTAGCTCTTGGCCTGGGCTAGCCAGAGTATAAAATCCCATTTTTCTGCAGGCTCACCCCAGATAGCTCACCTTTTGATGGACCCTATATTTTTACTGGCCTTGGAACTTTGTACACCTTGCTAACCAGTAATAATGTGTGCGTTGTCCTCCACGCTCTCTACACTGGCAGAGACCACCGCTGCTTCCAGACTGCCCCGAAACACACCCACGGACCCTCCTCCTGCCACGCCAGCAACTTCACCTGCAACAGAACCACCCGGCCTCTAAGAACCGGACCCAACCACCTTCAATGCATACTCCTCAACACCCGCTCTGCACGCAAACACGCTTTCGAGCTCTGGGACCTGTCTACACCTCCGCCCCAGACGTTGCCTTCCTAACCGAAACCTGGTGGAACGATTCCTCGGCACTGGACATCGCCATAGCCATCCCGGACGGCTACAAGATCTCCCGCAGAGACCGCACCAATGGAATCGCAGGAGGAATAGCCATCGTCCACAAGTCCACCAACCAGGTCCACACCCTCACAGACGACTTTCACAACTCGGCCGAACACCTCCATTTCCGGATCTACACCGACCCCAACACCACCCTCAGAGGAACACTCATCTACAGACCCCCCAGACCACAGGCCCCATTCAGCGACTCCATCGCCGACCCTGCCAGCACCCGTGCTCTCACCTCCACGGACTACATCCTCCTCGGGGATCTGAACTTCCACCTCGAGAACAACAATGATGCCAACTCCACCACCCTGATCGACAACCTCGCCAACCTTGGCCTCAGACAGCTCGTTACCGAACCCACCCTTGCCGCGGGCCACACACTCGATGCCGTCTTCTCCACAAGCACCCACATCTCCTTCAAGAACACCTCCGAACTCCACTGGACCGACCACCGCTGCATCTACTTCACCTTCATGAAACCAACAACGTACCACCGCACCCAACAGCTGGATCGCCGCCGCTGGAGCAAAGTCACAGAGGACCAGCTGACCTCTACCCTCTCCCAGAACCAACCCAACGACCCAGACACTGCCGCTTGTAACTTCAGACAGTGGATCGACTACTGCTCCAACACTCTCGCCCTGCTCAAGAAACCCTCCATCAACCACCCCAGCAAGAAAGCCCCCTGGTTCACTGAAGAACTCCAGACCTCCAAACGTACATGCCGGAAGCTGGAGAAGAAATGGCTGCACGACCGCACACCAAACAGCCACGTAGCCCACAAGGATGCCATCCGCAGACACCACCATCTCATCAGAACAGCCAAGAGATCGTCCTTCAAATCCCGAATCGATAACAACGCACACGACAGCAAAGAACTTTTCAACATAGTGAAGGAACTCTCCAACCCCAGCGCCAACGCTAACGACATCCCGCCCTCCCAGGAACTGTGCAATTCACTGGACACCTTTTTCCATCTCAAGATCGCCGACATCCATGACAGCCTCAACTTCTTATCCCCCCAGACCGCAAAATACCACCCCCCTAACGCCACCTGCACCAACAATCTGACCTCCTGGACTCACGTCAACGACGAAGAGACACACAAGATCATGAACTCAATCCACTCGGGATCACCATCTGACCCCTGCCCACACCACATCTTCAACAAAGCTAATGCAACCATCGCACCCCAACTGCGAAAAAAATCATCAACATCTCGTTCGACACCGCGACAATCCTGGAAAGCTGGAAGCATGCCGAAATCAACGCACTCGTCAAAAAACCAAAAGCGGACTCCAAAGACCTAAAGAACTTCCGGCCCATCTCCCTGCTCCTCTTCCCGGTGAAGGTCATCGAGAAAATCACCAACATGCAGCTGACCCAGCACCTCGAGGACAACAGCATCCTAGACCCATCCCAGTCCGAATTCAGAAGCAAACATAGCATCGAGACTGCCCTTATCGCCGCCACAGACGACATCCCTATTGTACCGCTTTTGGCCACCATAAGTGTGGCAGGGTATGCTCAGATATGAGTCCCTTGCTCACTTTGCCACTGGATTCAAGCAAGCCAGGCTGAAGACGGCTGGAATGCCAGAAACCGATCCTCGGAAGCTTGTTTCCAGTCCAGGGAAGACATGGCTTGTCTGTTCGGGCTGGACTGTTCCCATGAGGCACAGGGTCAGACTGATTTGCATGTAGCCATGTCTGAACTGGGGTGGCAGAGTAGGCTAAAGAACGGTGATGGATTAAACCAAGATCTTTTGACTTGGTGTGAGTGTTTGATTGATTCAGATGCTCCGTCCATCACTACCCCCTTTTGTACCGCTTTTGGCCGCCATAAGTGTGGCAGGGTATGCTCAGACATGAGTCCCTTGCTCACTTTGCCACTGGATTCAAGCAAGCCGGGCTGAAGACGGCTGGAATGCCAGAAACCGGTCCTCGGAAGCTTGTTTCCGGTCCAGGGAAGAAATGGCGTGGCAGTTTGGGCTGGACTGTTCCCATGAGGCACAGGGTCAGACTGATTTGCATATAGCCATGTCTGAACTGGGGTGGCAGAGTGGGCTAAAGAACGGTGATGGATTAAACCCAGATCTTTTGACTTGGTGTGAGTGTTTGATTGATTCAGATGCTCTGTCCATCACCACCCCCTTTTGTACCGCTTTTGGCCGCCATAAGTGTGGCAGGGTATGCTCAGACGTGAGTCCCTTGCTCACTTTGCCGCTGGATTCAAGCAAGCCGGGCTGAAGACGGCTGGAATGCCAAAAACCGGTCCTCGGAAGCTTGTTTCCGGTCCAGAGAAGACATGGCGTGGCAGTTTGGGCTGGACTGTTCCCATGAGGCACAGGGTCAGACTGATTTGTATATAGCCATGTCTGAACTGGGGTCGCAGAGTGGGCTAAAGAACGGTGATGGATTAAACCCAGATCTTTTGACTTGGTGTGAGTGTTTGATTGATTTAGATGCTCCGTCCATCACCAGCCCCTTTTGTACCGCATCAGGCGTTAGCAGGGCAATGGCGAAACCTCAGCCCTCATCCTCCTGGACCTATCAGCCGCCTTCGACACGGTCTGCCACCGCACACTCAGAACACGCCTCCAAGAAGCCGGAATCCAGAAGAAGAACCTCGACTGGACCACGTCCTTCCTCTCCGGCAGAACCCAGAGAGTCCGGCTCCTGCCCTACCGCTCTGAAGCCACCAGCATCATCTGCGAATGAAGTCAGTTGCCGTAAAGATGAGGAGCAGCCGTCTGAAACTGAACTTGGACAAAATGGAGGTCCTCATCCTAGGTCCCACCCCCTCGGTCTGGGATGACTCCTGGTGGCCGATTCTACTGGGAACAGTTCTGACACCCATGAATTACGCACCCAGCCTGGGATTCATCCACGACTCCCCCTCTCCATGTCAAAGCAGGTCAACAGCATCTCCTCCTCCTGCTACAACACCCTCCGCATGCTCCACAGGATCTATAAGTGGATCCCAACCGAAACAGGAAGAACGGTTACCCAGGCCCTCGTCAGCAGCAGGCTGGATTATGGCGGCGCACTCTACGCAGGAATACCAGCCAAACACCTGCAATGACTACAACGCATCCAGAACGCCTCAGCCCGACTGATCCTCAACGTCCCCCGCCGCAGCCACATCTCCTCCTAACTAAGAGACCTGCACTGGCTTCCCGTCACAAAATGATCACCTTCAGACTCCTCACCCATGCACACAAAAAATTCCACAACGCCGGACCAGCCTACCTGAACAACAGACTCAACTTCTACACCCCGCCCACCAGTTCCACTCCACCAGCCTCGCCCTCGCCACCATACCGCGCATCCAACAAACTACCTACAGTGGCAGATCCTTCTCCTACCTCGCCGCCAAGACCTGGAACACCCTCCCCACCCACATAGTTCTGACCCAAGACCTGCTCACCTTCAGACGGGTCCTCAAGACCTGGCTCTTCAAACAGTAGCAGCCCCCCCCTCTCAGCGCCTTGAGACCCTCACGGGTAAGTAGTTTACAAATCCCTGATTGATTGAATGTGCATGTATTTCCACTGTAAATATGGTTGAATTGTTATTCTCTTAATTGGCATAATAACTTGCCTATAAATCCCTAGTGTATGGTCATAGCTGTACCCTAGGTCTGGCAGTTAAATGCCACTACTGTGCAGCACCTATTGTGCCATCCACTAGAGGGGCAGTGAAAGCATGCCTTGCATGTCCTTACAGTGACAAGCACCCGAAAGCTATTTTCTCTAAGGCTAAATTAGCTATGTAGAAAACCTGTTTACAGATTAAAATACTAATGCTGTATTTTGGGAATAGGACCAGCTATAAAAAATATTAAACAATTATTGTAATAATCAATAAATATCCACTTAAATTGTGAGGTCAGATACCTAATAAATATAAAGGAAACATAACTTTGAAAATGTAAAATTTTTCTAGCCTGATGTTCCTGAAAGCTAATGTGCATTGGCTCTCCAGCATCTACCTGCCAGTAACTTGCATAGAATGGATGAGAAATGCCTCCCAGGAGAAAAAAATAGGCAGATACGAATGGGCTGTGATGATTCCTTGGAACCGTACATGTATGTAAGGTGGTGGCTATGGATATCTTTTTTGACACTACAGTGTCAATTTCTTCTTGGGTGTCGAATACTGGCTAATGGATCTGCTTGTTTTACAGATAATCCTCAGGGCACACATGAAAGGGGAGCAAACCGGTTGCCAAAACAATTCCTGTGGATCCACTGTTTGGTTGCTGAGGGACTTTGCTTTGCTTCTGCCAGACCAAAGTTTGTTTGGGTTTAGTGACTGTTTCAAACTGGATTTTATTGTTTGAAGTGGGAGAACACTGGATCTAATATAGTACACTATTTCCATATACCATCATCCCTCAGAACCCAGTTTTAGTGTGGTTGAAGACTTTTGCCATCTTGAAAATGTCCACAGTAAGTAGTAGGGTTGGGACCAGGAGCTTTTACCCTATTGGTTAGGGTGTGGCCATGTGTCACCCCACCTCTTAGCTGGTTCCAGCTATAAATGTGGTTCCTCCAGGCACCCACAGCAGAACACTTGCTGAATCTGTGCAAAATGAGAGGAGGGCAGGCCTGTGGTCTGTGAAATGAGAAGGACCCTGAAGGACTGTACCTTCTCCCGCTTTGTACCCACTGTAGTGAAGCAGGCCCCAATGTTCATATGAATGACCTCCTATTCAAGCTGCAGGAATACAACTTGATACAGGTCTTTTCTAGTAGCAATTGGACTAGGACTGGATCCTCCTGGTAGTCTCCATTTGACGCTCTGAAAGTCTCCCCATGCTTCCCTAAGGTTAAGATAGGGTTTTAGAAAGGTAATCCTGTGGTCCATTGGAACTTAAAGAACTAAGCACCAGATTTATAATCCGGCAGATGGTCAGTTTTTCAGCCAGGGAGATGGAGAAAATGACATTGTCGCTTTGATGGAGGTACCGTTCACCAAATTTAGAAATGACTGCCAAGAGGCAGTCATTTCTTAAGCATTGCAAGGAACTGCAGTCACTGCAGTTCTTTTCAATGTCTTTTACCATTTTTTGCAGGGTTCCATTAACATAACAGAGCTCTGCACCAAACGTTTTTCTTTTTTATTTGCCTGAAGAGGGATTTGCTTTTTGAAAATGAAAAAAAAGCTCTGCTCACCAAGTGAGTCCTCTCTCAAGGCGAGGGAAGTTGTTAACAATCTTCACTGCCCCTTAGTGCCAAGGTTTTTCTGGTGGTAATAGGCCGTCAAACTTGGCCTCTAATTCTGCCCATCTAGTTTAGATGGGCGGGATAAGTAGTCTGTCTCTGATGGCCCTTACACCACAGGATCATTGGAATTGTTTCATCATGGTAAAGACAGAGTTGTCACTGCCATGATTAATCCCAAGTTTTGCCCACATATTAATTTGGCAGGTGAACCATTATGTTGACAATAATCTTGCTCTGATGATGGTTCAACAGAGTATGCTTATGGCCAACATATAAATCTTACTGTAAATTAGAAGGTAAAGTCTTTGATGAGAATGACGCTGGTTGTTTTTACCATTCCACCATCGATTGTGGTTAGCCTCAAATTATGTGTAAGTCCTACTCTACCATACCCAGTGACTATCATTGCTGCTTTCTGCTTTTTGGTGCTATTTCTATGAACTTAAAAAAAATCACATTTCCCGGTACCCTGAATGAGTGTCATTTTATTTATTACATTTAAAAAAAATCTTTATTTTGCACTTTTGCTTTGTTTTGGTATTGCACAAATGCTTTACCCATTTCTGAGCTAAGCTCTTTCCAATAGCAAAAGGAAGGTTGACTTTAAGTGTTCGCCCTAACTAGGGTTCTGATTTTTCATTGAGGTGGTGGTCACCAGTTTCAAATAATAATCCAATTTCTCAACTGGGGTGTATACATTTCTATAAAATGTAAAAGTCCAAAATAGGTGAAGACCAACAATATAAACAAAGGTGCTATGTAATCTCTTGTAATGTTTTTATAGAGATAGAAAGAGCTTTTTGTGAACTAGAAGCATATAAGTAGGGACAGAAATTGTCCATAGTATGAGATAAAATAAAAATGTGTAGACAGGCTAGCTCATATGGATATAACTGTTTTACCATCTTCATTTACTATCTTCATCTGAAATAAATCCAGATTTGCAGATTCCAGAATAGTTAAAGCATATTATCTCTTTGGCAGAATGAAGGGCATATTTTTTGCCTATGCACCAACTATGAGTTGCGCAGTACTGGGGTGGATTTACTGCACTGTACATTTTCATGGGAGTTTACTTTCACCATGTGGTAAACACATCCATGATCATGCAATAACAAGTTAAACCCCATAGAATGGGGAATTACCCCGTGGTTCTGTGTTTTCCAGCAATAAACCCAAACAGAATTCTCAGTTCCATGGGGTTGAACACATAAAATTATGATCTGCTTTGAGCAAGTGGTTAATGTATGCTGGGTGGGCTCAGCGCTTATTAATGCCTCAATGAGACCCGGGGGACCCCATCACTTGAACGACATCCCCTAGGGGCACATCTGAGCTGGCAGAATGAAAATAAAAATATAGGAGCTGTGGATGGGCACCAGGGCACCCAAAATAAAATAGGTAAAATAAAATAAGTGAGTGGCAGAAACGGCTCATTTCATTTTCTCTGTTATAAGTCACTGCTCCTGCAATGAGCGTCCATTACTGTCCTAATACTTTTTTGAATGATATATATATTTTTTCTTTTGCTGGTGGTGTCCCTAGAATGAGAAGGAGCACCACATTTTTTTAAATGTTGTGGGGGGGCTGCAGGTAGTACAACAACTCCCAACAACATAACAAAAATTACAGTACACCCCGGTCATTGAATCCAGGAGAGCTTACCATATTTTTTGAAGCAATACAAGCTGGAGCTCATTGCTCTTCAGTTGAAGTATGGAGACAGCCAGAGGTTGGTTTTACGGTTGCACTTTATGACTCAAAATAAAAGCTAAAAACAAATAACAGAACATGTTAATATGTTTTAAAGAGCTTTATTGAAAACATTTTATCACACTCACTAATATTAAGCATAGCAATGAGTGAATTTATGAAATATACATTTCATTATGATTATTAGTGTTCTGTTTTAGATATGTTGATATATTGACCCCTTCACGTATCCTATAGGCTCAGCCACTGATGTTTAGTTTTTTGAGCATTTGATAAAGCCAGTAGGTCTGCATTACTTAACTTGGCACTTTCATATTATTACATGATATTGCTGCACGGATATTAGTTTATCTTGAGAAAACAAAAAGACAAGTGGCGAAAACAGGAACATGTTGGTTTAATTAAATGTAGTGGCCGAGAGCGCATCAACAGAGTCACATTTGAAGACAGTCTCAATGTATAGAAGATTTGACCGAGCATATGTAAAGTTTGTGAGGTACACTAAAACAATTTCAAATTCTTAGAGAGCATGTGGATACAATCATCTGATAGTGGGGACACAGATGGCTCTCGACCACAGGGAAAGGTAGTGTGGGCCAGGGCCAGTGTATCTTCATCCAGATGTCTGGCATGGGAAACGCTTGATCACCATGGGCGGTGTCCATGCTGGTTCCTGATTGGCCGAGTGCTCCTAACTACATGTAACATTTAGCTTTGTGTTAATTTGGGAACATGAGCTGTAGTGTAGTTCCTATTTTCCCTATAGGCCCTGCTCATTGGAATAACATAAAACAGCAGTGTAGACGTAGGACTGCGGTCTTCTAGGTCTCTACTGACTATGTTAGACTTAATTTAGGTTTCCGCCAGCTAGCTCAGAGGTCACTGGAATCTTTCTTGACTGAATAGGAAGTGATCAGCTTCCCTGGCTCAGAAAAAAAGGGATTCAGCTTCCGACAACCGCATAAACATGACAACTTTGCTCCCCAGAATAAGAGTCAATCTCTAGAGTCGTGTGAAACAATAGACAGCTATTTCACTCAGTCAGTTGTGCAGATTTAATTTCACCAGGGTGCAGAGAATAGAGAGACAGGCGTTTTCAATAAAAGATATTATTTATTGAGCAGTCTTCTTTCTCATGCAAGAAAAATGAATTGCCACAATTGCAAGACTTGTTATATTGAAAAGTGCGTACAGTAAAAGGAGTATTACGAAATAATACTGTAAAAGCATTGATATGGTTTCTTAGCCATAAGATAGTTAAAATGAATAAAATATATATACATTCATATATACATTGGCTAACGACCTCAACTGGTGCTTCTAACTACGCCTATCCCGGTGTACCTGACCTAAGCCTAATACATGGGAGGGAGTAAGTAAGTAGCAGTTTAAGTTAAGTTGGTTTTGCCAAGAGTTTGATTCAAGAATTCTCTCTAAGGGTTTAGTCAGCACCGTACCTCTGGAATAGAATGTAGGAGGCCTGGTATCTCCCTCTCAGGACCAGATATCCCAGTCACCCAAAAGGGTAGGCTGGAAACGCCGGAGCTGGATTTTCTCGGCAGGAGAAAAGACAGCGTCTTTCTCAGCACGTGAAAGAGGAGGGGCAGCGTCCGTGGGCTTCTCGCATCTGCTGGGCTCTCTGCAAGGGGACAGCTGTTCTGCTCCAGTATTCACCACCACCGTGTTTTCTTAAGGCAACGTTGGTATATTTATACCTGAAAGGTGCCGAGTATGACATAAGTTTTTGGACATAAGACGTCAATAAAGATGTCACTAAGAACTGGCCGTTCTTACAGTGCTCACAGGAGTTCTATTACTAATCAAAACAAAACAAGCAGGGCTTTCCCAGGTTGCTGGGGGTTTGGTATGTCAAAAGAACTTGGTGTGCTATCTAGGAATCTAAGGAAGTGGCTTCTGCTGTGTAATGGACTGCAGAGGCGAGTTACTGAAATATGGCTATGATTATTATGCCATTATAGGGATATGTATTGATTATAGCCGTATAGGGGCATGAGGTCACAATATTGATCGGGGTCCTAGATAAAACACATCAGAGCCTTTGGACAAAAGTGTTTTATTGGGGCCAATTTCCTTGGACCTGTGTTTTGTAGCTGCCTATTTGTGGTATCAATCAGGATTTTCCATCATTGCTCATTAGTCTTCGGGCTGAGTGTAACCCCACCTGTGGGCATGGGTTTGAGCCGCAGTGTCAGTCTGAACATGTATCTCTGATTCAAGGTTGATGGGGAGGTCATCTGTGTGAATTTGACAGCAACAATACAGGTTTGTTATTGCGTTATATAGAATATGGCATACGGCAAGATCAAATTTATTGGAATTGCTACTTTTGCCTGCATATTTCATGGTGTACATTGTCATCAAATTCATAGATATTAAAAATATAGCCAGCCATGTGTACGATATGACGCTTGAAGATGGGCGTGGCATTGGGGGCCAACAGGGGGTGGCGCTCAAGGCCTGTCTGCAGGCATGGTCTTGTGCCCAATCTCACATTTCACATATACATTAAAAAAACATAGAAATTAACTGGAAAAAAACTAAGGTTAAAGTGTCAGGTATAGTTAGATGTAAAGAAAAAAACTTTAGAATTCACAAAAAAAAATGTTAAAGGGTTGTTATAGTTAGGTGGAAATGTCAGTTAAAACATTATGGGCCAGATGTAGGTAATTCTTATTTACCGACTCTTAAATACTGAATTTTACCGATTCGGTATTTAAGAGTCGGTAAATAGGAAGGGGGGAGATGTAGGTAATTCGAATTTAAGAATTACCGAATCGGTAGGATTCGGTATTTACCTATTCGGTAAATACCGAATCGGTATTGCCCATTGATTCCTATGGTCCTTGAAGCCCATAGGAATCAATGGGCAATACCGATTTGGTATTTACTGAATCGGTAAATACTGAATCCTTCAAGGGTGCTGGGGGTGTCACTTTGACACCCTCTAGCACCGCAATTCCGGACTTGTGTGCCATGTGGCACACAGACATGCCCTAAGGGCATGTCTGTGTGTCACATTGCACAGGTGTGCATGCACAGATGTGCATGCACACCTGAATTCAGTATTTTACCACACAATAGGATTGTGTGGTAAAATACCGACTCTTAAGGGCCTGTGGCACTCTCAGGAGTGCCACCTACATGTGGATTTACCGAATCGGTAAATATACCGATTCAGTATTTTACCGATTCTGTAAATTTACCGATTCGGTAAAATATAGGCACCCTACATCTGAAAACCCTAATACCGGTCGGTAACGGCCGAATTCGGCCGTTACTGACCGGTATTAGGGCTCCTACATCTGGTCCTAAATTCCAACAGAACAAAACCACTGACATTCACCAGTTACATTTATCTCAAGTAACCTTCAAGTAACCACATCTCGCACCCTCACTGGGCACTGTTAATTACCTCACATATTCTACCACTCACAGCCTCTTCTATGACATCATTGATAACATCTCTGCAACATCTCAAATGACATCATGGATAACACCACTGTGCATGACTCACAGTGGTATGAAGGCCCACATTTCTAAATTCTGTCACATTAATTAATTAATAAAAACTGGGCCTGCATTAGGGAATATGGCTTTGAGAAGGGTGTAGACAGAGGCAGTGAAGAGGATGTGAGGACTGAGGTTCTGTGAGAATCATAATGACGTTTTTGACTTGTTCGAATATGAACGAGTTTGGTATCTATGAACCGCAAATGACGAGTTTAGTGGGTGTACGCGTTTTCGCTACTCTACTTTGCACCATTCGTCTTATTCGTGGGTTTCTTCATCTGAACCCACGGGTTCAATTTTAGATACAGCATCCATTTTGTTTCTTGCCCTCAAGTAGCCAGTGAACGGACACTGTTCGCTTCGTGACCCTGGGGTTCCCAAACTCTTGCGGAAGACGCATGTTCCTTTGAGGGTGTCTTTATGACAAGGGGGATGACACGGCAAAGGCAGATGGCTACGCTCGAGGCTAATCTTGCCGTGCCGGTCTATTGTTTCAGCCGTGCATGCATTAGGCACGAATCCTTTGATCCTGCAATCATGCTTCCGATATTGCCCCCTACACTCTTTTTCAATCTGTTGTCTGTCTTTGTCTTCCTTACAACTGTTTCTGTCTCTTCTCTTAGCTCGTTTACAGCCTGAATGGAATGTGCCTAATGGTGGGATAACGTGCTTTTACAGTTGGGAACCAGCGATGTTACTGTAATCATGTTCCGGGCTTCTGAAAACATGAATGCAACCCTTTTGAAGTCTACTGTGGGAACTGAGTTATAACCTTTTCTTTACCATGTTGTGCAATGACGAAAATGTGTATAAAAGGAGCGATCCACTTTTGCAATTCGAAGCAGTCTCTCAGAACCTACACTCTGTGTACTTCTTGCGATCTCTGTATCCCTGCAGTAAATAAATGCTGATCATTGACGCCGAAGGAAGTGTCCCGAGTCTCTGTGATTTGTACGCCAAAACAGGTAATCCACGAAGGTTTCAGGTGTTGTCCCCTGGCACCGCTGGGCCTTAGAATAGCCCAGTCCTTCAGAACATGCAGCAATGCAGCGGAACATTACATGTAGCATTGAAAGGACACACACTCCAGTGCATTTGCATGGGAGATCAGGAACAATACAAGGGTGATCAGAAACAGATGACAACTGAAGGGAAATTCAATGTTATGCTAAGGATGAGAGCAGGTATATTCATTAATATGACGTGTGACTCACAAGTCCCAAATAATCTAATCGACAAAGGATAACTTGTTTCTCTGAGGAATCCCTGGATCACTGCCAATACCACAGGACATCTGTCACTGCCTTCCCCAGTGAAAATACACAAACTATCTGTTGGTCAAGTATTATTATGAAATAAAGAATTTATTAAGGTAATTAAGATAAGAAACCAATAAATAAGAACAATCAAATAAACATAAAAGAAAGCCATCTGTATTGATAATTAGTTATAATGACACTCCATAAACACCATTGAAAAGCGTTATTTGTATTCTATGGGAAACAGAAAAAAAGAAAGAAAATTTTGAATTGTCTTCTAAGGAGTTTTCTAGGAGGAAGTTGCTCTTTGTGGCTGCCATACATGTTACAATTGATATGAATATAGGAATTACAAGAAAGTAAATTATTAACAGGGGTGGATTGGGGTCCAAACTAGTCATAAGATCACTAACCTGTTAGGTCCAGGCACAGGTTTAAAATGTTTTAACTAAGCTAAACTCCTGGTAGATATGGGACAGAGCAGGAAGACTCAAGTTAGTCGAAATGTGTGAAGAATTGTGTTGGGGCAGTGTTGAAAGAACAGTTATGCAACACAATAAAGCAGACACACATTTTATAGGCAATATTACGCCAAAAAAGAAAAATCCAGTAAGGGGTGAACGAAGATGTGTATTTTTAATGAACAAAGAAAAAAGCACCAAACTTTAATGATAATATATGATCTCAGTAAACATGTCTGCTGTGTCGAAAGTGGCAAATTGTTTACACAACATGAAACAGTCTGTCTACGCAGACGGCGGTTGAGCCAACACATATCGAAATATGGGGGCTGGGATTCCGTCAGCTTAGCGGAGTACTTGGATACTCCACAATAGAGGAATGAAGGTAGTCCCGTCAAGATCTAAATCAGGCCCCTAGTCTGTTTTTCATAGCTCAGAATCCTCAAACGGGGCAAGGTTACAGGTGGAATCATTTGATGAGTTCCATGAGGCCAGATACCTTCTTGCTCAGGCCCTGATGAAAATGATTTGCTCCTGCCACACAATCTTCAGGTATGAGAAACCAGTTTCTTCAGCTAGTGAAGTCGCACCTTGGGTGGGTTGTTTGAACATGAAATACCTTGAAAAAACAATAGGCAGGAGGCATGTGGCAAAACAGGCCGAGTTTTTTTTAATTCAATAATGCGGACAGTTGTCCAGTTACAGGCATTGAGTTTGAGAACTGTCTCAACTTACAATTAGATTGTGTTATGTGAGGGATGAGCTTCTGGGGTTCATGCACAACCAGACAAGACCCAAATCTTGGTAGGGCAAAAAACCTGTCAGTTGGGTACACCCAATTTCACCAATTTAGAGAAATAATTGTGCTTAAGACAGGTTGTGGCCTATTGTATATATGTAAAGTCCTGGGATTAATGCCCAATTTCCAGAAAGGTGAAATCTCTGCTGATGACTGCAATGAGACTGCTGCAATTTTCAACTCTCTAGCCTGTCATTTGGACAACCATTGGATATTTATATTTTATAAAGACTCTGTGCCTTGAGAAAGCTTTTGACATATGATCCAAATGGGTGATACATGTGTCGGCTATTTGCTGTCTTGTTTTTGTTTTGGCTATTAATACATACGGAGTGAAAAAAATGATGATAAGTCTGGATATTGGGGCATTAATCCCAGGAATTTACATTAATACAATTGGCACAACCTGTCTTCTGCACAATTTTTTAACTTACCATCAGGCTGGAATGGTTTTATTTACAATTAATTGAATGACTTAAAAAGTTCCTTGTATAGTAAGAAATATGAACCGCTGCCTTTGGAGTCATAAATTAATACATTTGATGATGAATTCAGGTGGGCTTCAACCTTGCGTGGACACAAAGTGGCCAGTGCATATTGTGTACAGATGTCCATCAAGGGGAGCGTGTGCTTACTGTTGAATTGCCAACTACACTATTTTACCCGTAGTTCATGACAATTACTTTATTGGGAATTTGTTGTTATTTAATTTCAACAATTATTGCTTTCCTAGTTATTTGCATTTTACCCAGCTTGAGGATTGTATTTTTAAAGCAAGTAATCCCAAAAAGCAAGAACACAATGATAGCTGGCAACAATAATGTGCACAGTCTAAAGATCTACCAGGGGAGCCAGGAGAACAAATTCAAGAACCACTCCTGCTTGGGGGTACCACCCTGCTCACTCAGAAGGATGCACCGATTTTGGCACTCACCCCTCCCTCCATGACGGTCATTAAGTCTACCACATAACAATGCTGCACCACCATGATGCGGATTGCTCTCAGTTCTTCCTTGAATGAATTGAGGCCAATCTCAGTGCTGTTCATCATTTTAGGCATCTCCCACCTGATTGTTTATAACCAGCGGGTTGCTTGCTTCTGCCTGTAGCGTAAAAAAAGGCGTTGACCCTCCTGCTGATACTTGTGTGTCTGTGAACAGTCTGAATACTTCTGGAACGTCCTTGAACTGAGTCCAGCCAGAATAATCTGTAGTTCTATTTCCACACGCCTTATGCATCAAGGTTTTCTTCTTCCTTAGAGAGTGCAAGTACAAATCTGACAGTTCCTCTACGGGAATGACCAGGGTCAGGGTGTGTATGGTGACCAGGGAACAAAGTCCACACCATCCAGGGATGAGTTGAGTGTAGGCATGTATATTTACGTCAGTATGGGTGATAGTGATACGTTTTGCGAGGCGAACAGGGTTGTCAAACTCCTTAGGTAAAATTATTTACCGAGCATGCTGGTTAATGAGGTATCCCAAGAGAAGGAGTGGGAGGGATAATAATGAGGCAACAAATATAGTCCTTTCCGTAGTTTAGTATTCACACTAATGACATATGATTTAGCACCTGGTTATAACTGAGGGAAGTTAAAAGGTCCGATAATACAAAGCTCCTGTGATCAACAAAAGGAGAGACGTGCGTTGGCGCATGGTGGAGAATTCAAGTGGTATCTAACTACTTGTTTAGCTATACTGACATGGGGTATAATTTGAGGGCTTACAAGTGAAGATATACACATGTCACGGTGAGTGCTTTGTGATTATTAAAGTAAATAGCGTGCAATAGGGGTCGTGTGGGTAATTATGAGTGACAAATACTATGACAAATAGGATTTTCAGAAATCCTGTTGCTCAGGTTGTATCAGCTAGCCAGTGGAATACGAACTGTTAGTGTTGCCTAAACGCAGAAAATACAAGTAGAACAGTCTGTTTAGAAACTGTGGGTTTAAGAAAATGCAGTGTGGTACAGTCCCAATGAATTTTGCATTAACGACGAGAGGAAGACAGACAAATGTATAATGAGGTAGTCACTAGACATGTAACATATCTAAACTGATGGTTATTATTATTTATTTATTTTTGTATTATAGATGCCTCTGAGGAAGGGAAGTATCCCGAAATGCATTGGGTTTTAAATAAAGAAGTGGCATGTGGAAAAGGACGTAGTTCCTGTGGATGCATGGAGAATTCTGTATTTACATGGAAATGAGTAAAATTAATTGATTACATATGAATTTAACAAGGAGAAAAGTGAAGGAGAAAACAGAAAAAAGTGAAGATTAAACTAATACATTTCGATTTATTGGATTCATTCAGTGAGGAATTTTGCTGGGCACCTTGAAAAGGAATCAGATGAAGTTCCTTCGCATTTCGTTCAGTTACACAGCGCTAATAGGGCGGGGCGCGAAGCAAGTGAGCATGCCATTACAAATCTGAAACAGTTTGTTTACATTGGAGTACATTGGTGTGCATCTCACCATCTTTGAAACATTTTAAACTCACTGCACTGCCAGTAAAAATCCATCAGCGTGGATGTGCCCCATTGCATATCCAGAATGTGCATAATCGTGCTGCAGTTCTCATTTGTGCCCCGTGGAAGTTTTCCTTTACCTCTGAAACACAAGCAATACATTGTAGGTTTCCATACAATCAGGAGTTGCCCTTTCCCTTCTAACCAAGTATATCCACCCACCTCAGTATCCCAGATATCCTGACATGGGGTGGCCATGCTCTCATTCAATCCTCCCCATGTGACTTATTCCCCTTTTTCCCCTCGAGCTGGATGGCCCTACACAGACACTCCATGTCTGTGTAGGGCCACTTCTTGTTCGAGAAGATCACCACAGATACACTAAGAGCCTCCCTTGGACCGCAAATGGAAGGAGGAGTGGATGTGTTTGTGCATTGAATTGGGGGTTTCACTACCTCTAAGAAGTCACAAGACCAAACAGTATCCTCCCAGATGCTGCTCTTTCTGTGCATCCTGTCCAGATTAGTTTGTATATCTCTAGGCTCGGTGAAATGGAATAGAGCCCCATTGGATTGGTTTCATATTGTGCCAGATTTATTACTGCTCTGTGGGGTTCTACTTTGATGGTTTGGATTGGAAGAAGGCAATTTGCTTTTTCGGGGGCTATCTCACGGGATAAGTAAAGTCTACCTGTGCCTTCTGCATGCAGTATCAGTGAACAGACATAACATGACTTGGCTAATGTTTAGGAACCCTCTGTGGTCATGTGCTGATACCACGTGCTGTATAAGAGGGTACTGCGTAGTACTTGTGGGATGCTAATGTTTGGTTTGGAATAATTGTAAGTTTTTTAATGTATTTTTTATTTATAGAGTTTTATATAGCGCAGGCTTGACCCTTGGGTATCAGAGCATTTAACATTTACATTTTAAACATCATTTTGAAACAATTGAAATACATAGCAAAAAGCAACATTATTATAAATAGTATTCCTGTACATGTCTTTCTTGTCATTTTCAGCAAACATAAATTTTTACACTGTTTAACAGTATTTCTATCCACACGGTTCTGATGTGCTTCCGTTATTTCTCCCGCAGAACCGATTCATGATCGAGCGGTTATGTCATAGACATGATGATAAAGTGTGAAGTCGTCTATGGAAGGAACTTGCTCATTACGAAGTTCTTTGCTTCCTTATTGAATGTGCTATGTTTGGATTTTTTCTAATGTTTGAAGGGAGTGAGATCCAGATTCTGGGGGCTGCTCCGGAGAAAGCTCTGTCGTATGTTTTCTTCTTTTGGAAGATGGGTGGTTTCAATAGCAGATCTCTGGCACTCCTAGCTGGTCTGCTTCTCCCTGAGAGCTCTATTTTCTGCACTAAATAGCTTGGAGATTTGTAGTGGAGCGCTTTGTGTGTAGTACATGCCAGTTTGAATTGAATTCTGGCTTCGTATGGTAGCCAGTTTAATGCTTTCAGGTGAGGGGAGATATGGTCATATTTTCTGGTTCCAGTAATGAGTCTTGCTGCCGCATTTAGACATGCTTTTAGTGGAGCTGTGGAAATCTTCAATCGACCTGCTAGTATTGTACATCCATTTTCGATCTTTGAAATAACTAATGACTGAACTGCCAGTTTGAGGTCCGCCATAGAGATGAGTGGTTTAACTTTTTTAATATAGCTCAGGTGAAACCGGACACTTTTTGTCATTGACTTGATGTGGGCTTTCATGTCAAGGTTCTTATCAAGCTTGATTCCTAGTGATTTTGCAGATTCGACTAGTATAGGGGTGCAATTTAGTGCTGTGATCAATTTGGTCCATTCCTTAACTTCTGTGGGTTTCTTAGGAGGTGAAATTAATAGGAATTCTGTTTTTTGTGCGTTTAGTTTCAGATGATTACTAGTTAACCAGTGTAGTGACATTCTCAAGGCCTCATTCATTTTCTTTAAGTCTTCCAGTGCTGTTATCTTGATGTAGATCTGAATGTCATCTGCGTACATGTGATAGGATATGTTTTCGTCTCTGAGAATTTCTGTGAGGGGTTCAACCTCGCGGTTGAATAGTGAAGGGGATATTGTAGATCCTTGAGGGACTCCAATCGAATTCAGGCAAGATGAGGAAAGCGACTGGTTGAGTATGAATCTTTGGGTTCTGTTCTGGAGAAAGGATTCAAACCTTTTCAGAATAATTCCAGATAGTCCCATCCTGTGTTAAAGTCTGGCTAGCAATTCTTCCTGGTTTACCATGTCAAAGGCAGACAACAGGTCAAGAAGGACTAGTAGGCAAGGTTGATTGTGAACTAGGGCCTGCAGCGCATCATCCACTATGTGTAAGATTGCTGATTCTGTACTGTGGCCTGATCTGAATTCCGATTGGCAGTCGTCTAGCAGCTTGAAATAGGCGATGTGCTTGCTCAGTTGATTTTGTACCCATTTCTCGATTAGTTTGGCAAGTATAGGAATATTGGTTAGTGGGCAAAAGTTATTCGGGTCTGTTGGGTCCGCTGTAGGTTTTTTGATGATGGGGATGACTTGACCAGTTTTTAGACATTCAGGAAGGTTCCCTTTGTGATAGTGAGGCATTTATTATTTTTGTCCATACTGGGACGACAATATGATTATTTTTTTTCAGGCATTTAGAGGGGAGGGTGTATTTCTTGTGGTTATTAGGTTTGATATCTGATATCGTTTTGTCAATGGTATTCTGGTCATATACCTCGAAGGGTGCCCATTGTGCATTGTTTTTCAATCTGTCCTGATCGTTTGTCGTGGTAACAATGTTTTGTGTTGGTGGTTGTCTAGGAAGGTTGTCAGCTGCCAACCTGAGCTCTCTTCTCTCTTTCTAGCATGTTAGCCTCATCATTGAAGAAAGTTGAGAATTCTTCCCAGCTCAATTGAGTTTTAGTGGTTTCTTGTCCAGATTTAGCCAATTTGTTTGATTGTTGTTTTAACATCTCAAATAGTTCCTGTGGTCTGTTTTTGGTGCTGTCTTGTTCGGATCTAAAGAATTCCTTCTTGGAATAGAGTACTTTTTTCTTGTACTCATTTCAGATCTTTCTGAGTGTTTTAAGTTGGGGGTATGATGGATGCTGTCTCCATTTTCTTTCTGTCAATCTCAGTTTATGCCTATCTTCATTCAAAGACTCATTAAACTATGGATTTTTATCCTTGTCAGATATTCTTTTTAGTTTTAGCGGCATGGTAGAGTTGACTAAATTGGTCATTGTTTTAGTGTAGTGCTCAGTGAGTTCGTTAGCGTTCACTAAGCTGTTGGGCGGATTTAGTTCCTTCTCACATCTTGCTTTTAGTGCCATGATCTGTTTGTCCTTATTTTCATCCCAGTGTAAATTGAAGTCGCTGAGGAATATATTATTGGTGTGACTGTTAGAGTTGGCAGTGATGATCTCCATTAGCTGCTCAGTGAAATTAGCGTTATTTCCTGGTGGATGGTAAAGCGCATGCAAGTTGTATCTTTGATTGTTTGCTGTTCCTACGTTGAGGCATAGGTATTAACAAGATTCGAGAGGGTCGGATTGTATTTGGTTGATCTCTCTCTCCGATCGGTGAATGCAGGCTATACTGCCACCTGTCTTTTTTCATCTGTCTAATCTGACAATGTTATAAAGAGGTGGAACCAGAAGATCCATGAACAGGGAAGAGGATTCTGTGAGCCATGTTTCTGTTAGGATTGCTACTCCTACATCCCTGTGCAAGTGCTGTGACAGTGTTTGAACAAACACCATTTGGGCAGGCTGTTCTCTATGCCAATCCACTTTAAGCCACTATAATCTACTCGACCCCACTGCATTCTACTACAGTGTACTCTACATCACTGTACTCTATGCCACTGCACTCTGTGCCATTTCACCTTACTTTGAAACAATCTACTCTATGCCACTTTATTCCACTGTGTACCATTCCACTCTATGCCACTTCACTCTGCACCACTGCAATCTACCCTGTACCACTCTATGTCACTGCACTCTACTCCGCACCGTTCTAAGCTACTGCACTGTACGTCAGTGCACTCTACGCAACTATAGTCTACGCCAATCCACTCTAGGCTAATCCACTCTATGCCACTCTCATCTATAGTGCACCACTGCACTCTATAACACTGCAATGTATGCCACTGCCTGCTACCCCATTCTACTATGCATCACTGCATTCTTTACCACTGCACCACTGTACTGTGCATCTCTACACTCTATGCCAATGCAGTCTATGCCAGTAGACTCCACGACATGCACTCCATGCCACTGCACTCTAGTCTACTCTTCATCACTCCAACCTTTCCTACTCCAATCTATTCTGCACCACTGCACACCATACCGCCACACTCTACACCACTCTACTCAACACTTCTGCACTCTATCCTGCACCACTCCACTCTAACCTGAAATAATCTACTCTAGGTCACTGCACTCCATGCCACCTCACTCCACTTCACTTTACACCATTGCACACTTCACCGTCTCAATCTACTCTGCATCACTCTACTCTACGTCACTGTGCTCTACTCCAATGGACTCTATGCCACTTTGCTCAAAACCATCACACTCTATGGCAATCTACTTTTCACCACTGGAATATACACCACTCCACTGTATTATAGTCTATGATGCTCTGCTCCATTAAGCTCTACTCCACTCTATGGCAATGTACTCCACTCTATGCAACTCCCCTCTACAACACTTTACTCCACTCTATGCCACTTTATGACACCACTCCGATTAATGATGCTCCCCCTATGTCAAAACATGTCACTATACTCCAATCTATCCTATGACACTTTACTCCACTCTTCCACTCTAGACCGATCCACTCCACTCAGAAATTGTGCCGCCGGTGCATCACCTTTATTGACACTCCAGCAGCACTATGAGCTTGTCCATATTAACAAGGCCACTGAAAGTCACCCTGCATGACTTTTCATTGCCTTGTAAATATGGTCCCCTTAAACATATTAATCTGCTTGAAAGGAGCATTCCATAGGTGTTGCTGTGGGTGTTCCTATGCAACACCCATGGATTCTGAAGCATTGCCAGATTTACATTTTAAAAAGCTGGGAATGCACAACAGAATTATATGTCTCCCCAGGGGAGGTGTTGGAGAGGTGCAACGAGGAGAAATACTTGTATTACTCCTCATATTTTCCTCTTTTTATGGATGCTGCATTGTGCAGCATGTATAGAGCGAGGAAATTGCCATCAATGATTGTTTTTGTGCAGGATGGTGTCTGTTTCTGCACAAAAACATTCATCCCAGCAAGGTAGGCACCCATGCAACATGACGCACGGGGACCTGCATTGGTGCATGACTTCTGTTTGTGCGGTGGTGCCAGGGAGAAGGGCAATAATACATTGTATCTTGTAGATAAAACACATTCCTGCCATTTTATTTTGAAGCATGGCAGCGCTGCAGTAAGGCTTGCTGAACTGCAGTGTGTCAAAATATAGTAAATGAGGCCCGTACGTTTTTGCTCACATCCAGCTGTCAGGCAATGTTTCTGACGAACGGTAGAAGCTGACAAGAGAATGATTTTGATTGTCATTTACTGCCATGTATCATCCAAGACCCTGGCCTGACGCAGCTGGTTCTTTGATGAGGGTCATTACCATGCAACAAATATATGTTGGCTTTGAATGTTTGAAAACAGAATAACACACTTGTGACTGGGCGAGAGCCACACGACTACACATTGCATGCATGCTAGTAGCCTTGGTTATGGTTATTTTTGCCAGGACCCAGGAATCTATGCATACCAATGTTCATTATTTGCATATCTGCTTTGATATTTTGCTCCACTCCTGGAGATAAGACTCTAAATGAAAGTGTACATTGCACTCCCTTTTATTCAATTGAGACTACTTCCACTTCAAGTTAAAAAAAAACTCCCAGGCAGTTTCTATTTCACGAAGCTCTATCAGGACAATGACATCCCAAGCCAGACGGGCACAGGATCTTGTCATGCCATCATTCATCCTTGACTACATTCTGGGAGAGTTAAAGGCAATTAAACTCTCCATTACAGGAGTGGAACAAGCAACATCGGACACCAATAGGAAATTAAAAAACATACGTGCTGACCTGGCCACTTTCAAATCTCAACTTGACTAAGCAGATGGGCAAATTACAGACTTGAAGTAAAGCCTTGCAATGGCAAGTGATTGAGCATGGACATCTGGAATATTAAACATAAAGTTAAGTGTTGAAAGACAGCAGGAGGTAGAACAATGGCCACATTTATGTCATACCTTAAACAGAAGGTGATGATGTAAAGTCGTTTTTGACTCCCTGGCTGCTGAAGTTGCTACGAGTAAAATTTGACCAGTCTACACAATTCAAAAGGGCCAATAGGAGGCCTTCCTGACACCAGGCTCCCTTAGATGCCCCATGACCGATAATAGCCTGCTTACTGTGACATTGCCCCATAAGAGCAATGTGAATGCTCTCAAGGCAACACAGTACCTTCCAATACAGCAGACATATAAATGTAACAGATTTTCACATGAAACCAATTCTAAAGCAAAGAAAATTCTGTTGCTGCAGTCATTGCAGAAACTGAGAAGCATTGAGATCTTTACTGAGAAGGAGATCTTTAAAATAGTGGATGACTTCCTAAATCCAAAGATTACCAGACATCCCCCACTCTCAGACCCTTTGCGACTCCATTGCGAACTATTTTGAGGCAAAGGTCCAGGAGCTCACAAAAGCCTTCCCAACACCATTGATGGGACATAAAGTAGGAACTTTAGACCCAGATACCAGAAGGGCGGAGTTGACTGAATTTCTGCCAATTAGTTTGGAAGACAGCCGTCAGGCAATCCTGACTGGAAGATCCGGTTCTCCTTTTGATCCGTGCCCCCCCAAGATATTACACTCTCTGATTGATCTAGTGAACCCGATTATTAATAACATGATAAATTCCTCGCTTGCATCAGCCAAAATCCCTCAGGAATGGAAATTAGCGGCAGTTAAACCCCTACAGAAGAAAGCGATGGCCGATCCCACCTCTCTATCAAACCTACGGCCAATCTCATTGCTACCATTCCTTTTTAAGCTCACTGAGGCAGTTGTAAACAAACAACTGACCAAATTTCTGGAGGATGAGGATCTGTTACACCACAACCAATCGGGTTTTAGAGCCTCCCACTCAACGGTATCAGCTCTCCTCTACACAACTGAGACACTGAGGGCCGCCATGGATCAGGGGGACAGGGCTGTCCTAGTTCTCCTGGATCTGTCGGCGGCCTTCGACATGATCTTGCATGAGATACTGATCAACCGTCTAGCTACAGTGGGCATAAGGGGCACGGCCTTGGCATGGATGGAAAATCTCCTTGTGGACAGGAAACAGATTACTGTCCTCGGACAGTATTTATCAGCAAAAAAATCAAATCCAACAGGTGTACCCCAGGGATCAAGGCTAAGCCCGGTGCTTTTTAATTTATATATGACACCTTTAGTTGAGTTAATATCATCATTTAACATCAATACAGTATCATACGCAGATGATACTCAGCTCATCTTAGTTTTAGACAGCAAGTCCACAAGTGCGGAGGAGAATCTTGGAAAATGCCTCACTGCAACCTTCAATTGGATGAAGATTAACCATCTGAAATGCAACACGGGCAAGACTGAAATTCTACCTGTGGGTCCCCAAAATCTGTTTTCCCCCCAGCTGTGGTGGCCCCCAAATGAGGAAATTCCGCCAAAAACAGTACTATCCGCACGTAACCTGGGAGTCAGATTTGATGAAAAACTCTGGTTTAAACAGCAAGTCTTCGAAAGTTTTTTTAACTTTATCCCATTAGAAGCAAAGAAGACAGTTGCAGTGGCATTAATTTCATCACACTTGGACTACTGCAATAGCATATATGCAGGAGTGAATAGATCTACCCTACATAGGCTGCAGGTTGTCCAAAATGCTGCTGCACGCCTGGTGCTTAATCTTCCAAGGAGATCTTCTGCTTCCGCTGCCTTAAAACAGTTACACTGGCTCCCCATACATAAGCGAGTGCTCTTTAAGATACTGGTAATTACTTTTAGAGCGTACCACAAAAAAGGGCCTAAATATCTGCTCCCACGGTTCAAGCCATACATACCAGGTCGGAACCTGAGGTCATCAGACATGTCTTCTAACGATCCCCAGATTTAGATTAGCCACCAAAGGAGGAAGATCCCTGGCCGTCCTTGGTACTAAAGCCTGGAATAAACTCCCACAAAGCCTACGGCAAATCTCCACTGAATTCGAATTCAGGAAGGCCCTGAAAACCTGGATTTTTAATTTACCAGACACGGTTAGCAAACAGCTAGTCTAAGCTCTAAACATCCCTCAGGTACTATGAAATTGATGTGAGTAGTGTTTACCGGCCCACCATTCTAGGCTACGGACTACAGCGCCAAGATGCTCCTTGGAGCGATAGTATGCGCTCTATAAAAACTATCTTACAATTACAATTACAATTACAATTGATATGGAGTACCGGAGTCCGCCATCATGAAATCCCATAATGGACGTCCACACCAAGGATTTAAATGACCCTTCTACTCTTTAAGCAGTTCGGAATAACAATCAAGAAAGAAAACATGGATATTGCTGCAGTGCCCTCCTAGAGTGAGAAACACTTTAACAAAGAATCCATGGAAGAAGATTTCCAGGCAGGTCAGAACGCTTCAAGTGATAGTTGTCACAGGTATGAAACGCGAAACAAAATTAAACCCCAAAGTAATGCGACAGATCAAAGTCCCCTCTGAAACCAAAATCAGCTGGCAGTTAGGTCCTCATTACGATGTCAGGCGGAATCACCAGTCGGCGGTCCTGACTGCCTCATTAAGATAAGACCGAACAATGCTCAGTCGTATTCCTATATTTTACCATGGGAGCATGTATTATGGCCGTAAACGGGCCATAATGCATGCTTCCTAGTAAAATGGGAGGTGCAGTTCATCCCTGCACCCCGTGGCAGGCACTTCAATCTGGCTGCTACAAGGTTCAAGGATCAACAGGGTGGCACCATAGGTGTGCCCTTGGCCTTCAACTGGAGGCCATGCACCAAACGGGGCCCTGATGGGGGCCCCAAAGAATGCTTTCTGGCATGGTTTCCATGTCAGACAGACTGGCATGGACACCAGGTCGGAAACCATCATTGTAATCTCAAGGGCGGAAAGGTCCACCGTTGAGTTTACTTGACGCATTCCAACTGGCGGACGGGCTCTTTGAGCCTGTCAGAAGCCATCTGGAATAACCTGTCTGATTCCTTTCCCACTGCCTACATCAAAATGAGGCGGTTGGAAAGGAATCCGACTGGCACAATACAGTGCAGTTCGGAAGGCTCATACGGATGATGTGAGCCTACTGAACTGCATCGTTTTTGGCCCTATAATTTCACAATTTATGGTGCTCACTTTGAAACAGGTATAACCAATGGACTGAGGAAGCTAGGGTGAACCAGTTAGTAAGTTTGAGGTACAAAAGCCCTACCTTGGCTTTTCATTGACACGAAATTATTGATTTAGGAGAAATTATGTTTCATTAGATCAAGCAACAACAGCATCTTTTTATTAATTAAATAATCCCAGTTGCCTCTTCCTTAGGCAGATTCAGAACATCCTTAACAGCACATGCCCCAGGACCTTAAGGACTGAATATTGCATGATTGAAAATGAGAGGACTGAATACATATATAAAATGATAAAAAAGTGCTCTCCTTCTTAGCAACTAAAAATCCAGATTTTGCTTTTTTTCACGAACCCCACCTGTTCACCACAGTCTGTAAAATTACAAAAATATTTGTCGAGAAGGCAATCCGCTCACTAGGTTACGAATATAGAAAAGGTGCCACTGCAAATCTACTCATCAAACACTTGATGGCTCATTTAGGCAAGATTTGGACTGACCTGGTATGTTATGTTATGTTATGTTATGTATTTGATTAAGCGCAAACAGCTGCCCCAGCAACGAGGCGTCCCGGCGCTAAGAACCACAAAAACTACTGTGGGGACAGAGGGGTGAAGGGAGATGGCCTAAGACAATGGAAACAGATGAGTTTTAATAGCCTTCCGGAAAACTGACAGGTTTTCCAAGGAGATAATGTTTAATGGCAGGGAGTTCCAGAGTTTTGCACCCAGAACTTTGAAAGAATGGCCGCCAATACGGCAGAGCTTAGTCCGAGGAATTGTCACAAGGTGCTGACCTAGGGAGCGCAAATTGCGTTGAGGGGCATAAGGTACTAAGAGCGGGCGTAGGAGTTCAGGACATTCCGATTTAAGGATTTTGAAAGCAATGGTGAGGGTCTTAAATTGAATACGAGATTCAATAGGTAGCCAATGTAGTCTTTGAATAGTAGCTCTGACGGAACATCTGCGAGGGAGGCCCACCACGGCTCTTGCCGCTGAGTTCTGTACACGTTGCAGCCGCGCTATCTCTGCTTTATTGGCGCCTAAAAATAGGACAATGGCATAGTCTAACCGGGAGAGAATGATGGATTGAACGATGAGCTGATGAGTTTTGGAATCAAAGAAACCGAGTATCGGGTTGAGGCTCCTCAGCAGGCCCACACAAGTAGCTGCCACTTTCTTTGTGTGGGTCTGAAAGCTAAGCGAGGAGTCCAGCCAGACGCCCAAGTTTTTCACCAGGGATTTCGGTGGTGGAATGGGGCCCAGCAAAGAGGGCCACCAGTGTTCACTCCAATAGCTGGATTTTTTTCCGAGGATCAGCACCTCCGTTTTACCTGCGCCACTGGGCAACTGAAGCCAAGCCATCCCTAAATTTTGTGGCCGAGATGGAAGGGCCTTCAGTGAGAGTGATGACCAGCTGCATGTCGTCGGCGTACGACACCAGCGTTAGGTCCCACTCTTTGGCCACTGCTGCAAGTGGCTGCACATAAAGATTAAAAAGGGATGGACTGAGTGCAGAGCCCTGGGGAACTCCTTGGCCGATGGAGTGGGACTGGGAGATAAAAGGGGGGGCTGAAACTCGGATCTGTCCTTCAGAAATGAACGGAACCAATCAAGGGCAAGACCAATGATCCCTATTGCCTCGAGGCGTTTTAACAAGATGTTATGGGAGACCGTATCAAAGGCTGCGCTGAGATCAAGCAAAATCAGCGCAGCACTCTGACCGGCATCGAGTATATTCCGGAGGTGTTCAGTGGTGGACAGAAGGGCATATTCGGTACTATGTCCTGGCCTGAACCCGTTCTGAGATGGGTCCAAGATGTTGTTTTGGAGCATGTGGTGGGACAGCACATTATTTACATGGGCTTCTGCCAGTTTAGACACCCATGGAAGCAGCGAGATGGGTCTAAAATTTTCTAGCTTTGTGGGGTCTAAAGTAGGCTTTTTGATAATGGGAGAGACCCATGCTTGTTTCCAACAAATTGGGACCTCAGCTGAAGAGAAGGAGAGATTAAGTATCGTGGTCAAGGAAGGAATGAAGAAATCTAAAGATTGAAGAAATTGGGCCTGCCTCATGGGGTCTGTTGGAGAACCAGACTTAACCTTCCTACAATGTTTGGCTAGATCGTCATGAGAAATTTCAGGTATGAGTGTCAGCATAGTGCCATTGATGAATGGATTGGAGGGGTTGGGTAGTTCAGGAAGGTACTGCGTAAAAGCACTGTAAATTTTTCTCACCTTTTCTATAAAGAAAGCAGCGAGATCCTCGCACTGCTGTGTGGAGGTAATACAGGAAGCTGGATAACTACTGTTCTGTAGTTCTTGCACCAATTTAAAAATAATTTTTGTAGGATTTGTGCTGGAATTCATTTCTTTCGCGTAGAAGGACGCACGTGCAGCGCGGATGGCTTTGTGATAGAGTTTTAATTTGGACCGGTAGAGAACTTTATCCCTGTCTTTGTACTCCTTCTCCAGCTACGCTCAGCTATGTTGCATTCTTTCCGCATGGTTTTCAGAGTTTCATTATACCATGGGTTGGAGAGGGAACTACGTCCTTTAGTCCATTTGGCTGGTATAAGGGTATCAAGTCCTTTTGTAATCCAGTCATGGAAAGCCGCATATAACATATTAATATCCTATTTGCTTTATGGTGGAATTCTCCTAGAATGGTGTGCAGAGCACTAATTAGCAGTTTGTGCCATGGTCTCTTAAGACGTCGCATTGACACTTCTTTATTGGGCGATTCTCTTACCATCATTGTAATTCTGATGAGAAAGTGGTCAGTCCAACCCATGGGTTTGGGTGGGTCAGCCCTGGCCTCCAGGATGTTCGTGAAGACGGGGTCTAGTAAATGTCCAGCGGAATGTGTGGTGGTATGAATTAGCGCATTTAATTGTAAGGCTGTGAAGTCTGCCAGGAGATTTTTGATGGTGGGGTCTAGAGTGGAATCGAAGTGGAGATTAAGATCTCCCACTATTGTGAAGTTAGCCGAAGTCACTACTAAGGCATTAGCAACCTCTAGGAGTGCCTCAATAAACTTGGAGGGGGATCCAGGGGATCAATAGATATAGAGCCCAGACATGACCAAGTGGGGACCCGTGATCTTAAAGCGAGCGCTTTCACAGCCCCAGATGCCTTCCTTTGAAAAGAACAGGTATATAGCTTTCTATAGATAACTGCTATGCCACCACATCTAGAGTCTCTATTGATAGTCTTCATTAAGAAGCCTACTGGCAACGTGAGGCTCGGGACGCTGGTCAGATCATCATGGAGCCAGGTTTCACATAAAAATAGAATATCAGGATTCTCATCAGTTAAGAGGGTGTTAACTTCAAGGTGGTGTTTTACGAGTGACCTAACATTCAACTGGAGGACTGTGAGGGGAGTGTATTTTAGCACAGTAGCTCTGTGCCCAGATAGGCAGGGTTTGAGTGTAACAAAGTTACAGGACTTACATTGTAGGCATGTCTGTCCAAGGCAGCCTAATAGCTTGTCACATCTCTGGACCGGATTCAGGGCGAGGAGACGCTCCCTATCATAATGATGTAAGTTCTGTGGAGTTTGGCCAGGGGGACAGGCAAGAGGCGATGTCTTGGCGATGATGGGCGCAGACGAGCTTGCCTTAGGCGCGCCTTTGGCGCTTCCGACAGATGCTCATGGTTTATAGGAAGAGGGAAGGCGCTAGGGGGGCGTCTCCTCGAAGGGGCGTGGCCTCGGTGCCCGGCGGTAATGGCGGCAGCAAGTGTTGCTTTAGTGAAGTCCTCGGCAGCGTTAAAATCCCCTGCGTGGGTTGTCAGGGTGTAGGCTTCTGCCCCAGATATCAGCAGAGAGTGAGGTGAGTTAGGATGTGAAATATTTGCTAAATTTTACATACAATCCTCACACATCATAATCAGAAATATTTATCCTCCCAATTGAACCAAATAATCCTAGTTCCCCAAATTGAATAGACGACTCCTGTGTTTTCAATAATCCAAGTTCAAAGCAGGAGTAGGCTGGAACTTTACTTGTGATCTAGTCCTCAACTGCACTAGTCCATAGGATACAAGTGATAACAAAAAACAGACAGTCATTAAAACACTACACTTTTTTACTCCCATCCGCACGGCATTGAAATGAAGATTTATTGTTCTCTGAGTTTTTTACTCACTATCTTTCAATCTCTCCTCATTTGAGTTGTTGGACAACAGAATCTCAGATCATTCAATCATACAGATAGAGCTGCATTTGTGAGTTGTCACTTCTGCTAACAGTGGATAAAGAATGCATCTCTGGAGGTTCAACAACCTTGAAGCTAAAAAAGATCAAAAATATACTTACACAAAACTTTATGGCAAACAAAATTGATTCTGTTAATTTACAACAGATCTTATGGACAGGATGTAAGGCATATATGAGAAGTCAAATAATGAAATAATAGAGCCCCACTCGAAAAAGAACGCAGCTCACCAGCAAAACTTAGAACACTAATTTTGCCTCCTGACTGAGCAGTATTGACTTTTCTGTGTCAACGGAAAAACTTAGGTATCTTGCACAGGCCACGGTGGACCTTAATTACTAATTTACGTTCTTTCCTGAAAAGTCGTTTGGGAAGGTTAAGAGTATATCACTATGAACAAGGTGTAAAAACTGCATGGCTTTTAGCCCAAAACTGAAATTAAAGGAAACTTAATATTTTATAATGGCTATTCAAATTTCAGCTGGTCTGGTTACTAATACAATACAAGTTACTAATAAATGTGCAACTTTTTATATATTGTAATAATGTTGTGTCGCTCTTTGGAACAAATTACCGAAAATTACTTGAATATGCCCATTCATATAATTTAGAGAAATCAAGGGGAAAATGCCAACTCTTAGAGCATTCAGATCATGAGCAATTGCTGCTTGTAACGCGCTGTTTGCAATTTGCGCTAGGGTGCATTTTTGTGCTGAGAAAACATCGATAAATGCAGTGTTATTCCTCTCTCATTCTTCTACGAAGGCTTACAGTTTTTAAGTAATTTCACGTAATTATGATGGATCAGATTACATAAATTACGCCCACTCCTACATTTTATGCATAGCTAGACTCCTCGGAAACCATTGATGATTTCAGGCAGACAGAATCAACTTGTTCTATAAACTAAAACTCTCTAGCCTGCATGATGAAGAAGCAGAAAACCTTTTGACTGATATCACTTATAAGGAGATCTCGGAAGTCATAAAAACATGCCTCGGGAAAGCTTCGAGAGATGATGGATTTGAATACCATAAAAGTAATGTGCAGACCCCGGTGCCAAAATTATGCTAAATCTTTAAAGAGATGTGCGAAAAAGATCTTTTATTATGTTAAATGATTTTTATTAAGGAAATAACCACAGAAAATACAAAAACAACTAGTATGTTCAAATAGTGCAGTAAATAAATATCTTATCAGAACTATAAATGAAAAAATAGTGAAGGTAAGGATATAATAATAAACGATTACATGAACTTGTGAAAAATAATCATAATAAAACAACTGATGGTAAGGAATAAGGCAGAGTGAGAGAATTAAACAAAAAAACATTTCTGTGGAAGAACTAGTAGATAACATAACTATCTTAAGACATTTGTATTATAAAAAAGGAGAGAGGAAGGAAAAAGAGGGGCAAAGGATGAAAAGGAGGAAAAGTGATAGCAAAAGAGAAGAAAATTAGGAGAGAAAAAGGGAATAGAAGAGGAAAGAGGCAATTATGTAAAACGCAAGTTCGAAGATAAATAAGCAGTAAACAGTAATCATAGCATATCAGATTTGGTCTTTAAGTGTGTTGAGGTATAAGAAATTGAAGCAATTCTGTGTTCATTACAAATGAGATTCCACTAATGCAAAACAGACAATTTAGAATTATCTTTCTAATAAGTTAATATGACCTTAAAAGCGACAGCAAGAAACAAATTCAATAAAATAGATTTGGGAAAAACCTGGTCTAAATCTGGAGACATGGTGCCTAGAAATATATTATGGATATTAAAAGGAATATTATATGAAAAAATCAATAAACATTTTGACCAAATATTTCTCCCAAAAGAATTAACCTTTGTACAATGGAAGAGTAGATAAATTAATGAGCCTTCAACAAGAAGGCATGACCAACAAGAGGCTGAAATTGAGTGAGTGAATTTGTGAAGGAGAGAAAGAGTAATAAGAACTCTATTATAGATAAAATATAGAGATTGTGTTAGGTTGGCAGCCTTGGAGGTTTTAAATAGTTTCAGCCATAGTTTGTCCCATTGAGGAATAGATAAAGTGTGGGATAAGTCGTGTTCCCATTCAAGTTCAACCTTAGACTTACTATGAGGACGGGATACAGTAGATAATATTTTATATATAAATGAGGCGCTGGGTATAATGTTAGAAGAAACATCATAAAGAGGAGTATCAGGTGAAAGTGAGAGCGGAAAAGGCTGAGAATTGAACTTCAGGATAGAGTTTTGGAGAGATGTAACCAGAGCAGTATATTGTTGAATACATGAATCGGGTAGGTTATAGTTCTCTTGCAGTTTATGGAAAGGTAAAATCACATCAATAGCGAACAGTTGATAAACATAAAAAATATCCTTTTCTTTCCAATGTTTGTAGTAGAAGGATTTGTGTCTGTACCAGCTAAGAAACAGACCAATGCGGGCCCTAAATGGTTTGACCAGTAATGCTCAAAAACAGCAAGAAGTCTAAGGGTAACCTTAGCTTCTAACCGTAGAGTGCAAGCTGAAGTATTAGTCTGTCGCAGGGACTATAAAATAGCGCTAGCCAAACGTAAGGAGACCTTAAGGAATGAGGCATGGAATGAGTTATTGGATCCTGAAACTCTCAAGAATAGTTCCAAGTTTTGGAGTATATTAAAAAAAACATTTCTTGTCCAGGAGATAGAAGGTGGTCTTGAATGTCACATATCCAAGGAGGATTGGGAGGCTCATTTTGAGCAAATGTATGCTTGCCCCCTGGTAAGGAGTGACACACTGGTACCTGACTCTAATGACAAAAAAATTATAATTGACAAGGGTGAAATACTTGAAGTAATTCTAGGCTTAACAGCCAGGAAAGCACCTGGCCTGATGGGATTCCCCCAGACTTATTTAAGTCTGACCGTTCTTTCTGGGCTCCAATTTTGGAATGCGTTTTTAACGCTGCGATTCAATGTTTCCACTATTGTACCTGTTTTTAAAAAAGTAGACAAAAGCAGTCCGCACTGCTATAGACCCATATCACTGATAGACTCCATGGTGAAAGTATTTGGAAGGGTTCTCCTGCAGAGACTTACAGCATGGGTTGAAGGCAATAACATCATGTCCGCCTCCCAGTAAGGTTTCTGTAGGGGACGATCCACAACTACCCAATGCCTTAACCTTTTTTTGATACTAAGTAAGTATACAATGGCATATAAGGGGACCATCCACCTTGACTTCATGGACCTGTCCTCAGCTTTTGACTGTGTGAACAGAGAGAAGCTGTGGCGGTTCATGAGGGCAAAGGGGATTGACGTTGGTATCGTAGCAGATTTACATAGACATACCAGAGCAAATGTAAGATTTTCTCAAGATCTGAGTGTGACAAAGGATTGTAATATCAAAAGGGGAGTCACACAAGGATGTATTCTGGCTCCCTTTTTGTTTAATTTTTATATTAATGACTTAAATAGTGATTTGCAGGAGGTGGGGGCTGACTGCCCCAGAGTTGGACGTCGGGGTATTCCGGTCCTATTATATGCGGACGATGCGGTCCTCATATCTAGCACCGAAAGAGGCCTTCAAGCTCTTTTAACTGCTTTCGAGTCCTTCATGACAGACAGGGAGTTAACAATAAACAACTCTAAATCATTTATCATTCAGGTAGGCAAGCTGCCAAGAAGGAATTTCCAATTTAATGTGGGTGATGCAATAATTCCCATATCTAGCACGTTCTCCTTTCTTTGGAGTCCTCTTTGATAACAAACTAAAATGGGGCCCGCATGTTTCAAAAAATAAAGGGGTCGTTGCAAGGGTGAATGCATCAATATTTAATTTTTGCATCTAAACTGGGAAAAAGGCTTACTAATGTTGCAACCATATAATGCCAAATCAGTGGCCACAGCAACTTTTGGAAGTGAAATTTGGGGGTATATTCGGGGTGATCAACTTCAGTCTGTGGAGAACGTCTACTGTGTCTCCCGCAAGGTACGCCTACTTTAACTGTCCATGAAGAACTAGGGGTCCAGTATGTCAGTGATATGTTTTCCTTCCGCCCACTGTCCTGCTGGTTAAAACTGTGGCTAAACCTTGATATCCCCTCACACACTTGATTTTAAGAGACTGTCTGTCTTTGGACAACTCATCTGCTATACCCTGGCTGAAATATCTGAAGACAAATTTTTTAAGCCTTGGGCGTGGTGAGTTATTTGAAACTCCTGATTGTATCACCAAGAAGGATGTGAAGGCAATAAAAACGGCATTTCTCATGGAAAAGAGAATGATAAGGGATGCAATAGAGGTTCAGAAACCGAGTTTCAGGACATATGTTATGTTAAAAACAACTCCATATATTGAGCCATATTTAATGGGCTCTCTGACCTCACACGAGAAATTTCTATTAACCCGATTGTGACTGAATCAATTTTATTTTCTGCTTGTTAGGCCACAAAAAAATATTTTTAGTAACAAAGCAGCTCCCTGCGGCTGCGACGGAAAGTCTCCGCAGGACATGCTGCATTTTATGTTTTTATGTAAATCATATGAATTTCCCCGCAAACGCTATCTGGTGCCACTTTTAAAGAAACTCAATTTTTATCAGATCAGACCAGCCATGATGTATTTACAATTATTACACAGTGATAGTATCCTTTTTGTATTAGAATTTTTTAAATCAATTGTAAAGTACAGAAAATGTTTGGATCTGTAATGAGTTTAACTAAAATCCTTTTGCACTTGTATTTAATACATTTTAGCATGATTTGTATTATTATAAACGGCTGCTAAATTTGTATTTGTGTATCTTGATGATGGTTTTTTCTTTCTTTTGAATTCTGTATTGCCATATCTTGCACTTTTATGGTTTGCAAACAAAACTGAAATAATGTTTTTATTGATTGATTGATTTGTGACGAAATCTAATGTGTCTATTAACCCATAATGAGGAAGTCAGAAAGGGTAATCGTCAAAAGGTGTTCGTAATATGTGATTTCAAAATTGGATATTGAGAAATAAAAGTACGATTGGACATAAATATCACATCCTGAAAAGAAAAATCATTTAACAGTGAACTTTCAACGGAAACCCATGAAGGTTTAGATACATCTTGATAATCTTTAGACAAAGCATAAAATTGGTGAATTAAAAATGTATTTAGATACAATCTAAAGTCAGGAAATCGGATAACAGATTTATGACGGGACAATTTGGAAAGTGCAATACGGGCACGCTTATTGTTCCAAAGGAACTTAGTACAAATAGAATTAATCTGAGACAAATATTAATTTTAAAAGGTAACATTGACAAAATACATAATATCTGAGGTACAATCATCATTTTACTTGCATCAAGTCTACCCCACCAGGATAAAAATAAGGGAGACCAAGAGGATAGCAAATTAGTAACTTTAAGTTTAAGGGCAGTAAAATTATGGGACAGTGTGTCACGGATATTAGAGGAAAACCAAATTCCTAAATATTTAACTTTTTGGGGACAACAAGTAAAATTAGTGGAATCAAGCATATGTTGATAACAGGAATCATTCAATGGCAACATTTCCGTTTTGGAGAAGTTTAGTTTGTATCCAGAAACGTGAGAGAATGAGGACATTTCTTGTACAAAATGTGGGAGAAAGGGTACAGGGTCAGACATATAAATAAGAATATCACCTGCATATGCAGATCATTTAATATGATGGGATTTTAGCTTATAACCAGAAATCTGCGAGCTATTCCTGATTCGTTGAAGAAAAGGTTCCAGACATTATAGAAAGAGTAAAGGGGAAAGGGGACAACCTTGGCATGTAATTCTTTGTAGGCAAAAATAGGGAGAATAGAGACCATTAACACATACACATGCTTTCGGATCTGTATATAACAATCCAACATAAGAAATAAACTTGGTACCAAAAGCAAGCCATTGCAAAGTATGTATCATAAAATCCCAATTAATCCGGTCAAAAGCTTTTTCAGCATCTAGTGATAGAGTTGCTAAGGGGGAAGGGTATTTTTTGCTGAGAGTGAGAATATTATAAAGCATTCTGACATTATCAGAGGCCAAACGACCTTTGCAAAAGCAGACTGATCTGGATTAATAAGAGTAGGTATAACAGTCTCCAATCTGGTGGCTAGAATTTTAGCGAAAACCTTACAATCATAATTGATTAAAGATATAGGGCGAAAATTCTTACATAGGGAAGGATCTTTATTTGGTTTGGGAATAACTATAATAAGTGCTTCTAAACAGCTTCAAAAGCTTTCCAATTGGATAGAAAGGAATTTAAAAGTTCCAATAATTTAGGAGCAAAGATTGATGAAAAAGTGGAAAATAATTCTACTGAAAAACCATCAGGACCAGGGGCTTTCGACCTTTTCAGAGACTGAAGAGCAACAGTGATTTCCTGAAGAGAGATATCTTCCTCAAGAGGGGAAACAATGTCAGAAGGGGTAGCAGGTTTGGGAATGCTTTGAAAAAAAGATGTGAAATCCCCCTCAGTTGGGCTAGTTTTTTCTGTATATAGGTTATTATAATAGGATTGAAAAGTACCAATAATGTCACAGTCAGAGGAGAGAATTTGATTTATTTCTGAACGGATGATGCCAATATTTTTTCGTTCAGATTTAATTTTTAAATAATTTGCCAACATTCTCCCGGCTTTATTTTGACCCCAATGATATTTTGATTTGATTTTAAGAAGAATGTTGCATGCATCAACAGTGGCAATTTTATTTAACATAGATTTAGCTTTAATTAGTTCTTGTAACGAAGAGGGAGATTTAGATGAGAAGTAACTATGTTCCAAAGTTTTGATTAAACTAAGCGTGTCTTTATATTCTTTACTCAACAATTTTTTCTTCATAGCTGAATAAACAATAGTAAAGGCTCTGAAAGATGCTTTAAAGGCATCCCAATTGTTGTGTATTGAGGTTTCAAGAGAGTTATTGAGTTCAAACAATTAAAAGAGGTCGCTTCTGAAATAAAGGTACGGTCAGATAAAAGGTAATTATTAAAACGCCAGTGACCCTGTTTGAGAGGAGATAGGGGTGTATCAATACGGGTAGAAACAGGAGCATGGTCAGAGATAAAAATAGAACCAATGTTAGATGATTGGAGACAAGGCAACAATGATTTGGAAATTAAAATATAATCAATACGAGAATTTTTTTTTAACAGGAGAGAAAATGGTCAATTCAGAGGCATCAGGGTTACATGTTTTCCAAGAGTCAAACAGGGAATGGGAGGAAATGGCTGACTGAAATGATTTATGGGTCTTGTCAGGTTTACATTTATAATTTGATACTCCATCAGAGAAGGAATCTAACCAATTTTAAAAAAAATCACCACCATTTATCACATTAGGGTTAGAGATAGACATCAATTTCATTTTATCGAATGCCAAAATTCAGGGTCTGGTTTCACAGGTCCATAGATATTGAAAAAAGTAATGAGTGTTTTGTTGATGGTAGCGTCAACTATCACCCAACGACCATTAGAATCAATGTCAGATGATACAATTTGAGCCTGAATTGATTTGTGAAATAATATGCCAACACCACCATGATGATCAATAACTGGCGAGAAAACAATTTGACTAACCCAATGGCGCTTATGTTTTAGAGATTTAACATCATTACAGTGGGTTTCCTGCTAAAAAGCAACTTGAGCATTAAGTTTAGCTAGGTGAGATAATACCTTTTGATGTTTGATAGGTTGACCTAGACCACGTGCATCCCACTAGACTACATTAACCATGGTGTTAGTTTAGGAAATATGGAAGGAAATGGGATCAAAGAGGAAAATCCAGATCTGAAGAAAGAGAGAAATACAAGTTAAGAGAAGCATGGTGACAGCGAAGAACACGGATACCCATAAGAAAATAGTAACACAAAAAGAATATCAAGAAGACCAAAGATAACCAGCAACTAGAAAAATATTATGCAATTCAGAAATATTGGAGATAAGACAACAACCCTGGAAAGGAACAGTAGATTATACAGTCAGCGAACAAGAAAAAGGAACCATTAGTTATTAGTCTCTATGCCATGCAATGAAATTGTATCGAGGAAAACTTCAGTTTCGTAAGATCATCAAAGGAACATGACCGACAATCATGCGTGATTTTACAAATGCAGGGGTGAAGAATTCCATACTTGATGTAGAGTTGCCTCATTTGTGGGCATAGGGCAAGAAACTCTTTGCGACAGGCATTAGTAGCATTAGAAACATCCTGGGAGATAAAGATGTTGTGACCTGACCAAGTTAGATGACGTTTAAGTCTCACTGCCCTCAAGACATGCATAAGTTCTGTAAATTCCAAAAAGAGCATTATGATGCCATGCGGCTTGTTAGACGTAGGATTGAGACAGCCCAAGTGATGTGCCCTTTGAATGTTGAGAGGAGAAGACGTAGCTTGAAGATCCAGCAATTCAGGAAGAAACTTCTGTAGAAATGCAACCAAGTTAGTCCCTTCAATATTTTCCGGAACACCAATTCTTTGATTACGATTTTCAAGATCCTCCATGTGAAGTTTTAATTAAATACTGACTGGAAAGCTTGAGGACCAGTATTCCCGAAATTCCCCTTACAGAGATGGCAGTGAGCACTGTTATGAACACCTTACAACCAGTGGAACATAAGAAGCCAGACTGTAGTGGAAAGACCTTCTGTCAGTGGACAATGCCTCCCTATAAAACATGAAGAAAGCATACAACACCTTACATATAGAATACAAGAACTAGCTTCCACTGTTCTGCTATACTTTTCAATCCATGAATGAGTTGAAACAAGCAAGTAACTGGTCTGCGTACTCAGTGCCTCAATTAATACAGTTCAGCTTAAAATTCTCAATATCTTCTCGCTCTGCTATTAAAGTCTTCACCAGTATGTCTTCAAAGCTTCCTTTTTCCATCAATATAATGACTGAAGGGGATGTCAGTACATTGTCCATAGCAAACAGGCAAAAAATGCCATAATATTAACAATAATATTGTGCAGGCAAAGTTCCATTTAAAAAAGAAATGAATTCTGCGGCAGAGCGCAAAACAGCAGGTAAAGCTGCAATAATAAACAAATGCGAGCGCAAGCACCGCGGTAGGAAATGGCAGCCGCTCGCATGACGCTTAGGAGATAATGCCGCAATGAAAAAACTCAGCTTGAGAGCGAGGAATTGCCAAGCGCAGCACTCCAGTCGACTCACCCCTCCTTCACATGTCAGCAGGCACCGGAGGAAAGACAGAGTACGGGCGAAAGAGGTTCCAAATATCGCACCGAGTTCCGTGAGGAAATGGAGCTCACTCTGGGTACGCCATGTCGCTTCGGCGGCCAATCCACGCCCCTGTGCGAGAAAGATCTAATGCTTCAGGAATTCAATTGTGCCACAGCCCCTCTCCTTCTAAAACCCAACAAAGATCCATTGCAATGAAGCAGCTAGAGGCCCATCTTTTTTGAGAATTACAATAAAATATTAGCTAAGCGGCTAGCAACAAGACTGCAGAGGTACATCCCTTCCTTGGTGCATGGAAATCAAGTTGGCTTTTAGCCAAGACGCTCACCCATACATCACATGAGATTGTTGTCTCACATAAACTGGCAGGCCCTTAAAGAATGGGCCAGTAAAATAGCAAGTTCGCTAACAGCTCAAAACGCATTCAGTAGGGTTGAATGGTTCTATCTGTTCAGAGTTCGTTCGAGAGCATGCTTCAAAGGCCGCTATCTGCAAAAGATCAGATTACTTTATGGCTCTCCTTTCGTAGTCATAACATCCAATAGTTTTAGGTCAAGGCAATTGAATATCAATGGAGGACCACACCAAGGCTGCCCGTCACCGGCCATTTTCTTCCTATTGCCATTAGAGACTTTAGCAGACAAAATCATGGCCTCTGCTCCAACTGCTGTATTCAAACTGCAACAAAAGGCGAAGTAAAGCTGCTCCTTATGCTGATGACATTTCATTGCTTCTAAGGAAACCTGAAACCTCTTTACTCAAACCAGTAAAATAATACGACTATTTGGGCAATTGTCCGGAGGAAAATTAATTGGAGTAACAGCAAGTTTTACTTTTAAGTATGATTACTCCACCTTTCATTAAAGCAGGAGTACCAGTACATGGTCGCCCACAACTATAACATATTTAGCCATTTACATTGTAAGTTACTTATAAGAAATAGTAATTAAAATCATGGATCTTTTGCTCATTGAAGCATTGACGTACATTACTAATATGGGCACACTTGAAACTCTCACTATGGAAGTGAGTACAAGCAATCAAAATGGTGACGGCGCCCCGGATTACTGACCTTTGAGGCATATTAAAAGGGCATTGCGCCACAGGAGCATCATGTTTTCGGATGCTCCAGTGGCACAATGCACTACTCCATAATTGCAAGGCGCTGCTAAGCCACATTGCGTGGCTAAACGTTACCTTGTAAACACAGGCCTTGTCGCCGCAGTTGTCTGCGACAAAGGGGCATGCAATGGGTGTTGCTGTGGGTGTGCCCACGCAACACCCATTGTTTTTTGACAATACCCCAGATTTACAAGGATCTGTAAATCTGAGGCAGCTCCAAAATGAATGCCTTTGAAACGGAGGCGTTAGAGTGGCGCAACACAGAGATATACTTTAATTTCTCCTCTGCCGTAGTCTTCACAATACGGCAAATCCCTGTGTTTTTTAAAACACCCAGGGCTGCTAAATTGCTTGCAGTGCTGCACCATTTATTTGTAAATTTGCACCTATCTATTAGGAAAGTTTCTGATTTGCTTTCCAAAATTCAAGTTACTTAAATTGAACAAAATGAGCTAAGATTATATTTGGGGTGAAAAAAACTTTGCCTCTAAATCTCAAGGTAATAAGTGGATATGTTATCTAGTGAGCTATGCCTACCTAATATGAACCTTTACTATAATGCACAAAACCCTGTGCATCTATTTCCCAAGAACTGGAAATACTAGAATGGGAACCCATAGAGAAATATCATTTAGAAAGGAAATCTTGGACTACTAAATGGAGGAATTAATACATTGGAGGACCACAGGAATCCTGTGATCATTGAAAGGAAGCGTACGTGGGCCTTGGTCCAAAAACAGGTTAAGCTCATGCATATCTGCATGAACAAGAACCAATCTGAAATAACACTGGAATTCAAATCAACATGATACAAATTGACTGGAAACAGTTATTAGAGAATCAATTTCTCTCATTCGGTTATTTTTTTAATGGAAGCGTATGAAACCCTTTGCAAAACTTCAGGATGACTTTCACTTAGAATCAAAAAAGTATTGGAGGTTGATGTACTGTCTCACTGTGGGTGCTTTCCCCACTAGGTTACCTCCTTCCCAATGCCACACACGGAGTAATCTCTGGTCCGTATAAAACCCTTTCTTGAAGTGTGTTAGACGGGGGTCCCTAGTTGGCAGAGGTTGGTACCACCAACCAAATAGGGACCCTTGCTTCTAGCCAGGGTAGAGAGGATACACTCCTTAGATAACCCCTGCTAACCCCCTTGGTAGCTTAGCACGAGCAGTCAGGCTTATCAAAGGCAATGCGTAAAGTATTTGTACCAACACTCACAGTAACACAGTGAAAACACCACAAAGTAACTCCACAACAGTTTAGAAAAATAAGGGTATTTAATCAAAACTACACAAGACCAAAACGACAAAAATCCAACCTACACAGTTCAATAATATGGTTTCAAAAGTGTTCTTAAGGTAGCGTTAAAATAATCCACAGTTGCGTCACGTTTTAGCCAACAGTACCTTTAGATGCGACAAAAAGTTCCAAGTGAAAGCTGTAGCATTGAAAAACAAGTATGCGTCACTCCTGAGACCCTGGGGAGGCAATGCGACAATGCCGCTGGATGTAGCGGATGTGTTGCGGTTACTCCGGTCTGTATTGGGAGGGATGCGATACCTTGTGTGGATGCCAGTGCACAGGTTTCGGTGGAAGCGGCTCGCAAAACGAATAATGCGATGATCTTCAGGGCGGCGACGATCTCCGGTGCAGCGACGATGTGTGGCTCAGCGGCGATCTTCTCTTGCGGCCCCTCGGTGCGATGGCTCTGCAACGACTCTCGCAGCGATGTGATGCGGTCCACAAGCAAGCAGTGCACGATCTCACCCAGTGACGACAGGCTCTGCGACGATACTCGCAGCAATGGTCATTTTCCCGCACCGGACTGGTTCATCCCGCAAATGAAGGATGCGATGTTTCCGGCAGCGGCAACAGGCGCTGAGACGATCTCGACCCTCGCGGTTGCGGGAATTTCCTCGCACTGACGGGGATGCCCTCCGCAAGCGAGCAATGTGATAAAACTTGCAGAAAGTCTATACAATTTTGGTTTCCAGCTTCTCAACACAGGTACAACTTCCAGAGGCACCACAACTGGCGCAAGCACTTTGGGAAGGACAGAACTCTCTCAGCAGAGTTCAGGGAAGCTGGGGTGAAGTCCTTTTGTTCCTGGGACTTCTCAACAGGGAGCCAGCTCTTCTCAGGCCCTTGGAGATTCCTTCAAGCAAGGGGACACAGCACAAAGCAAAGGCCTTCCCCTCTCCTTGGCAGCAAAGCAACAGCAGGTCAGTCCAGCAGAGCAACAGCAGGACTGTCTTCTTTCTTCAGTTTCAGCTTTCTCCTTGGCAGAGGTTCCTTCTTGATTCCAGGATGATCTCATTTTCTGTAGTCTGGGGTCCTATACTTATACCCCTAAAAGTATTTGTTCTCTTTGTTCATGAGGGCTCTGAGCCCGGTCTGAACCAGCTCTGGGTGTTCTTTGAGCACTTTGTTTTCCTGGACTCTCCTTTCCTTTCAGAGAGAGGGGCATGGTCGTCAGCTGCCCAGCAGGAGGTGGAGCCAGCATTGTGGAAGGCAGGCACAGCCCTATTTAGGCCCAGGTGCTACCCCCTCCCACTACTCTAGATTCAGATGGAGCTATTCAGCCCAAGGATGGCCACTCAGACTCTGGGAGCCACCCAGCCCCTGTCACTCACAAACCAGACAGTCAATTCACAAACATGCCAAGGCACACAGAAAGGTCAGACAAGAGAACAGTCACTTTATAAAAGTGCTGTTCTCAAATGCAGGATTTAAAAACCACCTTTCCTAAAAGATGTGTTATTAAATTCAGGTTCAGGGATACCAGACTTTTATGTCCTATCTTGCTCCTATGGGAAGATATGCAGGTAACCACTGTACACAGCATTCCGATGATAGCCTATGGGCAAGATAGCCTTACAATAATGAAAACCGAAAATGGCTGTAATTCACTATCAGAGCATGTCACCTGCACTAGTACATGCTCTACCTTTCACATACACTGCACCCTTCCCAAGGGGGTACCTTGGGCCTTCCATAGGGGTGACCAATGTGTACAGAAAGGGAATGGTTAGGCCTGGTCAGTGGGGACACTGGCCAGGTTGACATGACAGTTCACAGACTACCCACAGGCACTGCAGTGGCAGGCCTGAGACACCATTTTAGGGCTACTCATGTGGGTGGCACAATCAGTGCTGCAGTCCCACTGGTAGCATTTGAATCACCAGCCCTAGCACACTCAGTGTACTTACTAGGGACTTCTTGGTGATACAAATGCCAATCATGGATAACCGATTACAAAAACAATTTACAAAGAGAGCATATGCACATTAGCACTGATCAGCAGTGGTAATGTGCCCAGAGTCCTGTTGTCAATAACCACAGGTCTGGAAAAACAAGGGAGGAAGACGCAAAAAGTTTGGGGATAACCCTGCAAAAAGGGCCATTTCCAACACAACACCGTTCCAACCTAAAGCCCGGGTAGACCAAACGATACCTTGATGGGATTACCTGCTTACGGCAATAGAACACAGAAACTGGCCCAAACAGTAGGGCACTATTCCTGTTCTAGGCCATCCTGAACCCAGTTGGATCACTCTATCCATACTCTCAGGGTGCACCATGCCAACCCATGTGGAACCCTTCTCCTCACCTGTGGACACCATCTGTGCAGCACCTAAACTTAACTTGCTCACAGGTGTGTCCCAACAGACAGACAGCAAGCCACAGTGGCCACCAACAGTGGTCAGGGATGAGACCCGGGCCTTATGCCTCTCAGGGCTCTCAAACCCTTATGGCGTCAGAGGTGGGGGGCAATAGCCCCAGGTGCTCGGCACCCTTTGTCCACTCTCCCTCCTGTCAGTTCAGGTCTGACATCCTGGTACTGACCTACCAATCCAGGACCTGTATCCAGTGGCTGGACAGGAGGCTGGGGTAGGCTTCTCCACACCCGATCCTCCTCCTCCTCCTCCTTGGGGCTCTGTACCCTCCCACCTGGAGCAGAACCCCCTTATAGAATAGTCAGGGCACCTGTGGCAGGTGTCTTGCACCATTGACCCACCAGTTATGGGGTACTATCCTGCTACTGAGATTCCAGGTCAGGGGGGACAACCCGGACCTGGCCCTCAAACCTAGGGTCCAAAGCCTCCTGGTCAGGCAGCACCTGAACTTGGCTTCCCCTCCAAGGAACCAAGCCCTGTGGTTGCCCACCTTCCTGGCACATCAGGACTTCTGGGGACTCGCACATTACCCACCAGGCCAACACAACGGTATGGCCCAGTCCACCCCCAGGGTGTGGCTTCTGCTCCCTTCCAGGGGCAACCCTGTCCACCAGGACAACCAGCCACAGGGGCCACTGACAACTGTCAGTGATGAGAGCATGGCCGCATGCTGTCAGGCCTCTCTAACCTCTGTGGTTTAAGAGAGTGGGGGCAGTAGCCCCAGGTGCCTGGCACCTTTCTTCCACTCTCCCTCTTGCCAAGTCAGGTAGGGTATCCTGACACTGGCCTGCCAGCCCAGGACCTGTACCCTCAGACTGACCAGAGGTCACGGGCAAGGCTCTTCTCCCCCTACCTCTCCTTCTGAGGTCCTGCCCTCTCCTCCCAGGGGAGTCACCCACAGAACGCAAATCTCCCACCAGTTCAGGACCTCTCTCCAGCAACAGGTCTCTCAACCTAGTGTCTAAACCCCCAGGTTGCACCGGGGTTAGAGCCGAGGACTCACTCCCTCTGCACCCCCTTCCAGAGCGCTGCACCCTCCCTACTGGAGGGATATCCCTGAAAGCCAAACTGGTCAGGACGCTGGTTACAGATGTCCTTCCTTCCAGGTCAGGCAGATCCTGAATCTGGTCTCCCATCCCAGGGACCAATGCCTGCAGTTGTACACTTGCCTGGCACACCAGGACTTCATTGTGAGCACATATGCCCCCCTGAGGGTGACACACAACTCAGGTGTCATGTGACAGTCTGCCTGGCGCAGATCTCCCGACCCCTGTCCATCTGACAGAGCAGGAAGATCCCCCAGGTCAGAAGTGAGGTCACCATGGTCACTCACCAGTGACACAGCCTTTCTGGCTGTCCCCTGACCCACTGGTTCTCCCACTGGGGAGTCCTTCCCCCTCTCACCCCTCAGTCTGGACTTCTGCACCCTCCCAACTGGAGTGTAACTACCAGACACCACAACTGATTGAGGCCTACTTACAGTCACTCCCCGTTTACCAGACACTAGGAGATCCTCCTCAAATGGCCTACTAGCACCCTCTAGGCCCCAAACCTGGTGTTCCCTTAAGGAACCCTCCAGGCCCTGAGACTGGGTTTCGGGCACCTTGGGAAATGCAGTCCCACACTCGTTCCATCTCCACTGAGACAGGACTTGAGCCCCTACACTCCTCCCACTACACTGGGACCTAACTGGGCTACACTGAACCTCTACCACCTCACAGGTCTGGAAGATATCTGAGCTACTCCTTTTGGGATCACTCCCCAATGCCTCTTCAGATTCTCTGGAATCCACCAAGAGGTCTGCTTCCAATGCAAGCTCTCTGGAATCAGAGAACTCACACTCCACCGGGTGTTGGCATAGCTCTGGAAAACAGGAACTTAAAATATGCTCTCCAACAAATGAATCACACAGCCCCCCCACAGTTGTTAACCAAGCTACCCTTTGCCTCACCCTTCAGTGCCTCACACAAGTACCCCACATCTCTCCTGAGATTGGCAAGACAGTGAACTACTGTCTCTGTCACACAACCCACAATCTTCTGGCTGGTCTTCAAACTCACACATCAAGGTTTCTACCATGGGGGAACCCCTCTAACTCCACCTCTCATCTAGAGTCTCCCTCCCACCACTAGTAATATGATACCCTGTGTCAGTCCCTCAATCTAGTTCACGGACACTACACAGCACAGGGGTTATCTCATAAACCTGAACCCCCTGGTGTATGTCAACCCCCTCCCTCAAGTCAGGCACCACATCTCTGGGTGCTTGTATCTTTCTCTCAGCACTGCAAACTATATTGTTACTGCCACCATGTGAGCTGGACTCCACCTCCAAATCAACAAAGCTCACCTCTTGAGGGATGTACGTTGTTACAACGCATGCTTTTACCACGCATGCCTTTACAACGCAGGTTTTTCAACGCAAGTCATTACAACGACTTGCGTTGGGGGGTGTTGGAAGTGAATAGTTTAATTTACCATTCCAACTCCAGTCCCCGTGGATAGTAGGCAAGGTGTTGGATAGTAAATTAAACTATTACCTATCCTACAGCACCCCTCAGCGCAATTTGTTGTAATGACTTGCGTTGAAAAACCTGCGTTGTAAAGGCACTGCGTGGTAAAAGTTGCGTCGTGAAGGATGTTTCCCCCTCTTGAACTGCCCATGTTTCTTCTTATCTGAGACACTCATGGCCTCAAGCCTCTCGAGCTCCAAATCAAGCTTCCTCATTCTCAATTCATGGGCCAAGGTCAATTTCAATTCCTCCAGGGCACTGGCATTTTTGCTCTCCTCCGCCGCCCTTTCTCTCTCTTCCTCCATTTGCTTCATCTTCAATTCAAGCCTCAACGTTTCTAATTTATGAACTCTAGCCCTTTGGTTTTCCTCCAACTCCTCGGGGGGAAAACTTTCAGCTTAATGGTTGCTGCCAGCCCTGGCGGCTGCTCTGGACACAAGCAGATCCTGTAACCTGTAACCATCCCTTTCTGTATCCTCCTCCACTTCTGCACAATCTGTCTTGCCAGCATCTTTTGTCTCACACCAGGCCCTTAAGGCCTTCTGTAGCTCCTCCTTCTTGGAGCGGCGCTTCATGGGGCATCCAAGGATCCTGCAGAACTGCTTGAGTTGACCTACTTTGTAATCACTTAACATTTCAATATCAGGGCGTGGCCAGCAACATGGCCAAGTAGGACGTGCGTCTCTGCTGCTCCGGCAAGCGGCAATGATCCGACGCAGTATCTGGTGGCCAGTGGTCCCTATACCTGATTTAAGCATACTTCTGAGGGTCCCCACACGACCTGGGGACAGGCAGCAGTGAGAAAGCGGCGCAGAGTACCTGAAACTGGTGGCGACTGAGGCTGGAGCACAGGCCGCAAGGAGACATCCAAGATGGCGCCGCAGTATTGCTGGGAGGAGAAGCGGCGGGCCGAAGACATCAGCGGCAGTGAGGGGCTTTAAGTGCCCGGCGGAGTGTCCCCCGCTCTGCCGGCGGGGTTGCGTGAAGTGAGGAGCAGCAGCGGAGCTCGACGTGGGCTCCGGACAGCACACCTGACATTTGGGGGAGGAGCTGCGGTGGCCAGAACCCGATTACCGGATCACTGACTTCGGCCAAGGCGGCTTGACGAGAGCGTCTGGCCGTGTGGGGCAAGGCGAGGTGGCTGCAATGTGCGGCACTGCGGAGTTCCCCTTGCCCGCTCTGGGCCCACGGCTGTGCTGCAGCTCTGCTGCAGAGGGCGGGCTGAGAGACGTGGCGCCTCCGGAGGCTGATGTCGGCTATGGAAGATGGGTCTGGCGTGAGTGACTAAGAGGCCGCCGAGACCGCTGCCCAGCGGAGGCAGGAAGCAGAGTGTGTGGCGCTGGGAGGGAGCTGCGGAGGGGACAAATGAGTACCATAGACGTTTTACAAGAAATAAGCAGCCTGGAAGCCCCCCCCCCCCCTGGGTCCACTGTGATAGCGTGGGCCGGTGCTCAGCCTGAATAGAGGAAAGGCCCTGGAGGACTACATGGGATGAGGAGAGGCCTAGAGAGCCGGTCGGCCTGAGAGAAAGGAAGGTGCCTTATTCCTGAGCATCCTGCTGGCTCATATCTCCTGTACAGGGGCTGGAGTGGGAGAAACTGCCAAGATGCCACGTCGTAGTGAGACGCAACAGGGTCATCCATACCGGGCCTGCTTTGCTTTGCTTGGCCCTGCAGTTTTATCTGGCTGAGAAGACCACTGGAGTAGGTGGAGGGGCGGCGAGAACCGGAGTGGACTGTGGATAGTAGGACCTCGGCTGAACCCTTGATAGTGAACAGCACACCAGGGCAAGAAAGATAAAGAACCTAGGCCCCCCGGCAGGGGACTCTAGACCGATACACTAAGGAACTGCTCCCCCCAGAGACAGACTCACCGGGAGTGCGTTCAGACAGGGCCCTATTGATGGAGGCCATACAAGCGTCCCGAGAGGACATACAGGCGTCCCGTGCAGCCCTGGAAACCAAGATAGGGGAGGTGGGCTCCGAGGTCACGTTTCTAGGGCAGGACTTTCAAAACTTAATGGAGCATGTGACAGCGGCGGAGACTAGACTAGGGAGGGCCGAGGACACCATTCAAGACCTGATGAAGGGCATGGCGGAGCTCCAATCTTCGCATAAACAGCTCCAGTGGAAGGTGGATGACGCAGAAAACAGATCCCGGTGCAACAACCTCCATTTTGTGGGTTTTAGGGAAGTAATTGAAGGGGCCAATATGGCGGAGTTCCTGCACTCCTGGCTGATGCGAACTTTTCCAAAAGATGAGTTCTCTACCTGCTTTGTGATAGAATGGGCACATTGGGCACTGCTGGCGAAACCGCCAGTGGGGGCAAGGCCATGGCCAGTCATTGCCCGTGTCCTGAATATTGTGGACTATATATTGTGGACTATAGCCAGGAAGAGCAGAAGCAGAGGCGCTCCTTTGACGCGTTGAAGGCTAAACTGAAGGAACTTTGCATTCTGTACATGCTTCTCTTCCCTGCAAAGCTAAAAGTCATCTACAAGGAGAGAACGTATTTTTTTCCACATCCGGAAGATGCGTGGCAGCAGCTGGAGGAGCGTCCCCCCTGACAAGACTTGCGGCCGGGGCGTGGATGAAAGCGGAGGCCGGAAATCACACAGAGACCCCGAGAGGGTCACCAAAGCCGCAGAGACTGAGACAAACGCGTGGTGGCAGAAATGTGGTGACAACTCCTTACCATGTACAAGGATCAATACGGCGCAGCGGTGGAGCTCGGCCTCCTTGGACCCTGGCCAGCTGCCGGGCTCCAGATTTCGCTGCCTAGCTGGGAAAGTACGGTCAGAGGGGGAGGAAGAGCCTGGTAGTACTTCTACGGAGGGTGATGCCGCGGAGGAGCAATCACTGCACCCCTTGGTAGTGGCAATCAACGACTTGGAGCAAGAATCAGTTCAGGAGGTGGGAGCATCACAAGGGCACCCCTGGGACTCTAATTTCTGAAGAGGGGACGCACTGGACAGACCAAATATGGACTCTGTGGCCGGGGAGCACGCAAGTTGGACAACCCCCTACAATTTGCTCTGTACTCTGGTTTAATGTGCTTTATTGTTCGTACCTGATTGAGAGTATACCTCTGTATGTTTCTTAGTAAAAGGTTTTGGAGCGGGTTTCTGGTGGGCAATATTGGGAGGGCGACAGACCTTCTTCACCTGGAAGTTCTAATCTCTGTCTTGAATTGCCATGGGACTGGTTGGGGAAGGGCGGTGGGGTGGGGGAAGGGAGGGAAGTTACTCCTTTCTCGGGGTTAAGAGGGGAGGCAGAACTATATGAATCAACGTTCTGGTTGGGGTTTTTTTGTTGGGTGGGGTCGTTTCAGCATGTCATGGTGGGGACTGTCATCCACACCTGGGATACAGGAGCCTTACATCCTCTGCAATTGAGAGACCTATGCTACGATGCCCTGTACACTGATAGATAGTCATGACACCGTAGCCCCAGCTCGGGGGGGACAAAAACTTTAACTTGGAACGTGAATGGCCTGGGCAACAAAGTTAAATGAAGTCTGGTACAAGCCTATGTAACATTACCTCTCCTTGTGCACCAAAGAAATGTTCATGATTTAGAAGGAAACACACCCTTAGGGCACCAAATGTGGCTTCTTGGCGAGGGGGCCTTACAGAGTACTAGCGCATGCGGGATATACTATGGGCTCTAGGGGGGTAGCCATACTGATTAAGAAGACTCCTCCCTTTGTGGTTGTGCAGACTTGGATACACCCTCTGGGGACCTACGTGGGGGTGCGAGGATTGTGGGGACGACAGGAGTATACAATCATTTCCGTATATGCACCGCCAAAACTGTAGGCCGGGACGCTGTCGAGAGTCACAGACATTCTACTGAACACATCGGAGACTCTACAGGTGGTGAGGGGGACTTTAATGATGTCATGTCTCCGGCGCAGGACAGATCAGGAGGTAGGCCTAGGGACTCGACCCCAACTCTTCTGGCCAGAACTGTCTCCACCCTGGGATTAGTGGAGTAAATGGAGGTGGCTCCACCCAGAAGCAAGCACGGACTTGTACTTCTCCGGGTCTCATAGGGTGTACTCCATACTAAACTACATCTTTCTGTCCAGGCAGACACTAAGTGTGGAGGATGCAGCAAAGTATCAGGCGAGAGGTATATCAGACCACTCGCCTCTCTTGGTACAGTTGGGGGCCGACGGGCGGGGGGGACTAAGAAGTGGAGACTGATGGCCAAGGATTTACAGCATAAAGATCTACTAAAGGGCCTAAGAGCAGATGTGAAGGTCTACCTGACCAAAAACGAGGGTTCGGTCTTGTCAGGGATGGTCCTCTGGGAAGCCTTAAGGCGGTCCTGCGGGACAGGGCCCGGTATAGACTGGCATGGGAAAAGAGGAAAGTGCTGGAGGAGGTCCGAACTTTGGAAGCCCAGATTCTGGACTTGGATCTCGATCATGTAGTCAATAAAGACTTACAGACTCTTCGACGACTTCTGGATGAGCAGCGACAATACAGGGATATGTTGATGGGAGAGGCAAAAGCACAGGCGCTTGCGACGTTACATCAGCTGTACAATGTGGGGGATAAGTACGGGAGGCTCTTGGCGTGGCTGAGCAGGAAAGGGAGGGATGCGCGGAGGGTGGAGCAGGTAAGGGACGAACAGGGGCAGTTGCGGCAGACAGACGCGCAAATAGCTCAGACCTTTGCTGACTACTACAGGGCCTTTTATGAGGCTAGTGACCTGGGTACACAGGATGACGCGTTAAGGTACATGGCCCAAATTGACATCCCTGTGCTCTCAGAAGACGACCAGAGGGACCTGGAGGGGGGATAACAGTAGATGAAATTAAGGAAGCCTTGTGTAAACTTCGTCCAGGGAAATCCCCTGGCCCCAACGGGTTTACCGCTGAATTCTTTAAAAAAACAGCGGACCTCCTTGCAAGCCAACCTCCTGGCTCTGTTCGAGGAAGTGACAGAGTAGGGTGTGCTGCCGCCTGATTTACGCATGGCCACAATTATTTCGATATATAAGAGGACTGCGCGCCGTACCGCCCCATATCGCTTCTGAACGTGGAGGTTAAACTCTTAGCAACAATCTTAGCTCTCCGATTACAGCGGGTGATCCCGGATCTGGTTCATTTGGACCAGACAGGCTTTCTACCGGATAGGGCTACCAGACTGAACCTTGGAAGGAACCACAATTGGTTGATGGAGGTGCGTGCTCGGTAGGACCCCCACCTGTTTTTATCCCTGGACCCAGAAAAGGTGTTTGACGCGGTGCACTGGCCTTTTCTCGAAGGAGTGTTGTCCAGATTCGGCTTCGGACCTAAGTTCAGGCAGTGGGTGCGGTTGCTGAATACAGATCCCAGAGCCAAAGTTAAGGTCAACGGGGTGGTGTCTGAGGACTTCCCCATAAGAAGGGGGACCCGACAGGGGTGCCCCCTGTCCCCATTGCTTTTCGCTCTAACCATAGAAGTAGTGGCATGCGCGGCCCAGCAGAATGGGGTTTTTAGGGGCTTTAGAATTAACCAGTCTGACCCACACGAAGTAAAAATATCTCTGTACGCGGACGACGTCCTCCTGTACATCACCCACCCCGTCACCACTGTCCCGGCCCTGTTCTAGGTGCTGGACCGATATGGAGCTTACGCGGGCTATCAGATTAATTGGCATAGGTCAATTCTCTACGACCCCGGGGGGGAGAGGACTGGTCCTACTTGCCGGGTCAGCTGAGAACAACGGAGGAGGGGTTCATGTGTCTCGGGGTGTATCTGACTTTGGATAGCAACCTCTCATACGAGAAGAATGTCAAGCAGGTGTTGAATAACTTCGCTGAGGATGCTGCTGGGGGGAAGGTGCTCCCCCTCGCGATCTTGGGCCGTGCAGCCATGTTTAAAATGATTGCGCTGTTGAGGTTCCTGTACGCCTTACAGAATGAGTACTTTCCGCTTTCTCGCCATGCGTTTCATGATATAATCCAGAGCTGCGATCTTTGTTGTGGCTGGGGAAACAGTCCAGGGTGGTGCTGGGAACCCTGCAGCATAATCAGTATAATGGTGGTATTTCCCTGCCAAACATCGAAGCCTATTACTGGGCGGAACATCTCATCCCACTTATGGCCTGGAGAGGAGAACCATGGCACGGCGCACCTGCCTATACTATCTTTATGGAGGCAAGGGGAAGGAACGTTTGCATTCCGCCACCACAGTCACCACAGTCACCCTGGGGATATGGGAGAAGGCGACTAGGGCAATAGGATGGATGCACACACAGATGAAACAGACACCAATATGGCACTGCTCCTGGTTGAAGGAGCTACACAAACTATGTGAGTTCCAGAGATGGGACGACATAGGTATCTCCGTACTGGGGGACCTGGTGAAGAGAGGGGAACTAAAGCCATCCATGTTTTGCGGGCAAAATATGGGCTGCAACACACACAGTATTAGAGATATGTGCAACTGCGACATGCATGACGGGCGGAGGAGGCATTGGTGGGGCCCCTGCCGGAGTATGCACCACCGGAGGGACTCCTGTTGCAGTAACATGTCCCGTGTAAGGCAGTCTCCCTGTCGTATAAAACACTGATCAATAACACACCGGGTGGGTTAGTGAAACTTAAAGACACCTGGGAGCAGGATGTAGGGGAGATGGATACGGTGGACTGGGACACAGCCCTGATGCACCAGAAGGGAGTTGCCATTAAGTCCCGCCTTTTCGGATTATTCAGTATAACATTTTGCACAGGGTCTATTACGACAGGGTACGCCTACACCGTATGGGGAGGGCTAGTGACTGGAAGTGCCTCAGGTGTGGTCAGGAGAGGGGGGATTTCTACCACACTACTTGGCTGTGCCCCGTCATACAGAACTATTGGACGGAGGTCTTGAGGGAGCTGGGGATGGTCCTGGAGGTCACCCTGACGCTCGACCCCAAACTGGTCCTGCTGGGCATGACAAATGATGTCAACCTGAGCCGCCCACTTTTGATCTTTGTAGTCCTGGCCCTGATGGTAGATAAGAGGGATATGGCGAAGGCAAGGGGGGCCCCTACCCCGCCAAGGCTGGACGAGTGGATGAGTGGCATGGACCTATACATGGCAGCAGAGAGGGTCACATACAAGGCATGGGGGTGTCCTGAGAAGTTCAATAGAGAGTGGGGGAAATGGCGCAGGTATCATGGCCTGGATGGAGGACCTTGAACCAAGGGGGTGGGGTGTTTGCTGGCTTTGGTGGAGGGGGAAATTTAGCAGGGAGTGTGTCCTAGTATCTTGGGGTCCTTGGAGGAGTAATGTACAGCCCGTTGGAGCGGAGGATGGTAGCAGGATTTTGTGGGAGGGGGAAAGAGGGTGGAGGATGAAGGGTGGTGTTTGATGCTCTATTGTGACATGCCTGTTGTATTACTGCATTGTAAAAAGCAAATAAAAATATTTTTTAAAAAGAACATTTCAATATCAAACTCTAGTTCTGCAACCTCACTTGCTGATTTATCATTCTGGAACATGATGCTTGCATTCTTTCAGGTCAAAAATAGAACCAAAAACAAAAAACTCAACTGTAGTATGCGTGGGGTAATGGTCTGCACTCACTAGTGTTGTACACCAGTCACTGTGGGTCTAGTACAAATACAAGTTCAAATCCCACTGCTGACCAACAATGTTAGAACTGGGGGTCCCTAGTTGGCAGAGGTAGGTACCACTGTCCAAATAGGGACCCTTGCTTCTAGTCAGGACAAGAAGGATACACTCTTTAGATAACCCCTGCTCACCCCCTTGGTAGCTTGGCACGAGCAGTCAGGCTTATCAAAGGCAATGTGTAAAGTATGTGTACCAACACTCACAGTGACACAGTGAAAACACCACAAACTGACTCCACAACCATATAGAAAAATAAAGGTATTTAATCTGAACTACACAAGACCAAAACAACAAAAATCCAACATACACAATTCAAGAATATGGTTTCAAGAGTGTTCTTAAGGTTGCGTTAAAATATTCCACAGTTGCGTCACTTTTCAGCCAACAGTACCTTTAGATGTGACAAAAAGTTCCAAGTGAAAGCTGTAGCATTGAAAAGCAAGCAATGTGTCACTCCTGAGACCCTGGGGAGGCGACAACCCCACTGGATGTAGCGGGCGTGTTGCAGTGACTCCGGTCTGTATGGGGAGGGATGCACACGTTTCGGTGGAAGCGGCTCGCAGAAGGTACGATGCAACGATCCTCGGGGTGGCAACGATCTTCGGTGTGGCGACGATGCGGAGCTCAGTAGCGACCTTCTCCTCTCGCGGCCCCTCGGTGCGATGGCTCTGCGATGACTCTCGCATTGATGTGATGCGGTCAGCTAGCAAGCGGTGCGACAATCTCACCCAGTTTCGAAAGGCTCTGTGACAATACTCGCAGCAATGGTAATCTTCCCGCACCAGACTGGTGCGTCCCGCAAATGAAGGATGCGAGGATGCTGGCAGCGGCAACAGGCGTTGTGACGATCTAGACCCTCGCAGCGGTGGGAATTTCCTTGTACTGACGGGGATGCGCTCCGCAAGCGAGCGATGTGATAAAACTTGCAGAAAGTCTTTAGAATCTTGGATTCCAGGTTCGCAACACAGGTACAACTTCCGGAGGTACAACAACTGGCCCAAGCACTCTAGGAAGGACAGAACTCTCTCAGAAGAGTTCAGGGGAGCTGGGGGTGAAGTCCTTTTGTTCCTGGGACTTCTTAACAGGGAGCCAGCTCTTCTCAGGCCCTTGGCGATTCCTTCAAGCAAGGGGACACAGCACAAAGCAAAGCCCTTCCCCTCTCCTTGGCAGCAAAGTAACAGCAGGTCCACCCAGCAGAGCAACAGCAGGACAGATTTCCTTTTTCAGTTTAAGCTTTCTCCTTTTGCAGAGCTTCCTTCTTGATTCCAGGATGATCTAATTTTCTGTAGTCTGGGGTCCTATACTTATACCCCTAAAAGTCTTTGTTCCTTTTGTGCAGGAGGGCTCTGAGCCCAGTCTGAACCAGTTCTGGGTATTCCTTGAGCACTTTGTTTTCCTGGACTCTCCTTTCCTTTCAGAGAGAGGGGCAGGGTCATCAACAGCCCAGCAGGAGGTGGAGCCAGCATTGTGGAAGGCAGGCGCAGCCCTATTCAGGCCCCGGTCTATTCTATTCAGCCCAGGGATGGTCACTCAGCCTCTGGGAGCCACCCAGCCCCTGTCACTCACAAACCAGACAGTCAATTCACAAACAGGCCAAGGCACACAGAAAGGTCAGACAAGAGAACAGTCACTTTCTAAAAGTGCTGTTCTCAAACACAGGATTTAAAAACTACCATTCCTAAAAGATGTGTCATTAAATTCTGAGTTCAGGGATAACAGACTTGTATGCCCTATCTTGCTCCTATGGGAAGATATGCAGGTAACCACTGTACACAGCATTCCCCATGATAGCCTATTGGCAAGATAGCCTTACAATAGTGAAAAACAAAAATGGCTTTAATTCTCTACCAGAGCATGCTCTACCTTTCACATACACTGCACCCTGCCCAAGGGGGTACGTTGGGCCTTCCATAGGGTTGACCAATGTGTACAGAATGGGAAGGATTAGGCCTTGTCAGTGGGGACACTGGCCAGGTTGACACGGCAGTTCAGGTTGACACAGCAGCCGACTGCCCACAGGCACTGCGGTGGCAGGCATGAGACACAATTTTAGGGCTACTAATGTGGGTGGCACAATCAGTGCTGCAGGCCCACTAGTACATTTGAATCACCAGCCCTGGCACACTCAGTGCAATTTACTAGGGACTTCTTGGTGATACAAATGCCAATCATGGATAACCAATTATAATAACAATTTACACAGAGAGCATATTCACTTTAGCACTGAAACGCCTACTTCAGGAAAATCAAGCGCACAAAATCAGATTTCTTCAGCCTCCAGCTCAACCAAGCAAAAAACCGGCCAAGAAAACTGTTTGAACTAATCAAAACACAATCCAAGGCACAACCCCAACAATCACATAGCACAATGGGTGATATACCATCCTGTGAAGGCTTCTCTGCTTTCTTTAATCTAAAGACTGATAACATAAGGAGCGATCTCCTCAATGGCGTAGGCATTTACTCCAACCCCCACAGCATAACACCCACTGAACCAAAAAACAATGCTGCATGGTCATCCTTTGACACCTACTCAGAAGAAACAATTGACAAACTGCTCAGCACATTGAAACCTTCTAATTACCTCAAAGACCCCCTTCCTGCTAACGCTGTACAGGACTTCATCCCATTGCTCCTCCCACTCTGGACCAAAATTATTACCAGTTCACTTCAGCAAGGACTCATCTCTGACTCCCTCAAAGTTGGACAAGTCACACCTATACTCAAGAAACCAACAGCTGACCCTACTGACCTAAACAATTACAGTCCTATTACCAATATTCCCACCATTGGCAAACTGTTGGAAAAATGCGTACAAATCCAATTGACAAAACACATTGATCAGTTTGACCTCCTCAACCCTCATCAATCTTGCTTCTGAGCAGGGCACATTACTGAAACTGCTATGACACACACAATTGATGACGCCCTCCAAATCATAGATCAAAACGATACCTGTCTCCTCCTCCTTCTTGATCTCTACTCAGCATTTGACACAGTCAAACATGAGAACTTACTCGAGCTGTTAAACACCAGAATGGGTCTATCTGGGACGGATGTATGTCGATACCACGCATACCGTTACAACGCGGTATGTTACAACGTGGTTTTAACAACGCAAGTCATTATGTCGACTTGCACTGGAGGGTGCTGGATTTAGGAATAGTGCGAATAACTATTCCAACTCCAGCCTACGTACAGTAGGGAAGGTGTTGGAATAGTAATTCACACTATTACTTAGTCTAGAGCGCCCTCCAGTGCAAGTCGACATAATGACTTGCGTTGTTAAAACCATGTTGTTACATACCGCGTTGTAACGGTTGCGTGGTAAAGGTTGTTTCCCATCTGGGACTGTTCTCAAGTGGTTCACTTCCTTTCTGCATAACCGATCTCAGAAATTCAAGAGCAACAACTTGATGTCCCCACCAGTGCCTGTTACATTAGGCATCCGACAAGGATCTTCCCTATCCCCAACATTGTTCAACCTGGTCATGGAACCTCTCACTACCTTGTTACAAGCATCTAATGTACACTTTCACATGTACGCCAACGACACAATCCCCCCAAAGACATCAAACTTCTGAACTCAACGCTCAGAAACACCCAATCATGGCTTGCTGATAATCACCTCAAACTCAATGCTCTGAAAACTGAGTTCCTTCTGATCTCACCTCCTGCGAAAATCTCCACCACTCAAACTTGGCTTAAGCACCTAACTGCACTCAATGTCCAACCTACCATCGTGGACTCAGCTAAATCTTTAGGCATAACACTTGACGCCAATATCAACATGCAGCAGCATATCAGCAAGGCAACTAAGGGAGCTAATTTCCAAATCAATACCTTGAGGAAACTTAAACCCTTCCTCCCAGCCAAAGACTTCCAAACTGCAGTACAAGCCCTAGTCATTCCTCGATTAGTCTACGGTAGCGTCGCCCTCTGCGGACTCCCCCTATCTACAACTGCACCCCTGAGAGCCTCTTTGAACGCTGCAGCGAGACTCATCACTGGATAGAAAAAACACTCGCATATTTCACCTGACCTAAAATACCTGAACTGGCTGCCTTTTGAAGCCAGAATACATCTGAAAATTGCCTGCATGACACACAGGGCTGTACATCATCACTCACCCGGCTACCTCACTCAGAAGCTGACAATATCTGGTAGCTCAAGAACCACTAGAAGTACAAAGAATCTTCTTCTGAAACCTCATAGATTCCAGAAGGAAAAAACATATAAACGCTCCTTTTCTGGAATGGCACCCAGGATCTGGAATTCACTCCCTCCAGAAACCAGGCTTATCTCCTCCACTACATTTTTTAAGAAAAAAGAAAAAGCTATCCTCATGGCTAAATTCACCTGAACTTTTACTTTGGATCTATTTGAGACTCTGCACCGATTTGGACTATTCATTTATCTGATTGTCTATTTGTATTATTGGTTTAGCTGATTGACTATGCTCCCTCATGTACCTACCCTATTTTGCTACTCATTTATTACCTACAACTATTCTTTGCTCAAAAGTCTGTTAATCACGCTCTTGTTTTCTTACCCCTTGTTTTTGTAAAGTGCTCTGATATCTGCAAAGATCTTGTTCGCACTATATAAAACTTTCAAAATAAATAAATACATAAAATCAGCAGTGGTAAAGTGCCCAGAGTCCTATTGTCAACAACCACAGGTCAGGAAAAACAAGGGAGGAAGAAGCAAAAAGTTTGGGGATAACCCTGCAAAAAGGGCCATTTCCAACAAAGTGTTTCAGTCCCAAACCCCTTGAGCACTTCACCAGGCTAAATGGCACCATAATGTGAGAAAACAATATCCAGAGATGGACTGTGCTGACCTGCTTGAAATTCCCGAACATGGCCCCAAGGCAACAAGACTGAAACTTAGTTTCCTTAAATGGATTCATAATTGGCTTTGGACCCCTCAAATACTATGTATTGCCAGTCTGACCCACATGTATATCTGCTGGAGATATGGAACCAGAATTGTGATAAATAATGTTTGATACTGTCATGCCCATCACTCCTACATCTATGGAAAATGTAATATGTACAATTAACTCCACTAATACACCAACCTTGCAATCTACCCCATAACTCATTTATATGTATGATACTATTGATATGCCGATATGAACTGACATGTGAAAAGGTGGGCCAACAGAGCTTTATTGGTCGCTGAGATGTATAGCCTGCACCCCTGAATACAGTGTGCTCCTCCTACTCATGATGTCTGGCTTCACAACATAGTCTTAGAAAATCTTATGAACAAATGATACTTTGCTTAAAGGACTACATTCACATCTTCATCTTTATCTGAAGCCCTTTCATTACAGGGAACATCCCACGACTAGAATAGTTTTGGTAATCCCTTGCCCTACAGAAGGTTTTGACTGGCTAGCTCCTGACACACTTTAAGACATGAGTCATGTTATTTGTGAGGAAGAGGCCCCCTTTCTGTTTCTTATGTATGGAATACAGTGATAAATAGTTTACAATGACTCTACTCTCGCTTTTTGTTCTCCTTTTCAAAATCTTGGATGCTATCACCTATTATTTCCACATTGGTTTTGATCAATGTCTTAAACTTGCTCTACAAGCTGCCAGGTATGGGTTATTATGTGCACTTCACTTAACGGTATACAGATTATACATTTGATATTGATTATGTGTATTATAGTGATGGTTCCCACCCTCTCTTTTTCTATCTAAAAAAATCTTAAGAGAAATTAACAATAAAAATATGTTTAATTTGTTCAATGACAATCATAGACGTGGTGGTCTGCTGACCCTTGCACACCACACTCCCGATGACTGTGGATAAGTGAACTAAGGTGCAATTTAGAATTTGCCTCATGAACATTATTGAGGTAGTCAGGATTGCGACCCACCCTGAAATGCAATTTTGTGAACAGACTCATTAGCACATGCTTCAATTTGAAAGTTGGCCTATCAGAATAACAAACCTATTGATTTTTACAAGACGTTATGCATGATACAAAACTCATTTTCAAGCATCAAAACAAGAATATTCAAGTACTGAAAATGTATAAAGAAGGAAAAGTATTTATGTTAACACAAAAGTAGATTCGTTGAGAGAAAAAACTGATGAAAATACCAGCGAACGGTATGAAAGGAGACAACTGGCAAAGATGAATACGAATGATAATAACATAACAATAAATAGCTGGATATGTAATGCGACTATAGCTATATACCAAATAGAAACTAGCTGAAATGATCAACCTTGGGATCTTCATAATTACTATCTAAATCGTATTTCATCTACAAATCACTGTATCTTTAAAGCGAGAAAAATGAAAATCTGGTTATACATTTTACAGCTAAAGAGAAATTACTGTGTCTAGTCAGTGTGTGTTGTAGCTGTTTTAGGGGTGCAAGATCATGATTATGTGTTCCTACGAATAAGGCCTTAGCATAATGAATTAGGGAACTCACAATCGGTTCGATTAAGTTAATGACATAAGATTGATTTAGCAAAGTTTTGACTCTTTTTAAAGAGAAAAAGACCAACCACAGCTAATGTTGCAGTGTGCCTCATGGACACTTTCATGGAGAGGTTTGTGTTGATCCAAAAGTCAGGGAATTTGACTTCTTGGGCAAGATTGGGCAAACAGGATTACATCACAGGTAGAGTGTTTACCTTCACAGGTAGAGTGTTTACCTTTGCGAAGCGCTTTGATGCTCTTATTACCAATGATACGCTAAGTAAGGATAAGAAAATGTCATCCATGAGTAGTATCAATACTGTCTCATCCAGCAGTGTGTCTGTGAGTGGAGATGAAGGGGCCACCAATGTTAATGAAGAACAAGCAGGCAGTAGTGCATCTTCTTTTTTAAAGGAGATGCAGAGAATTCGGATTGGCATTTCGAGACAGAGAGAGCAAAGGCTAGAACTATCGTAAATCCAAGAGAGGACAAAGGGGTGGCCGGAAATGAAGGAGAAGGGGTACAGTACCAGACAGGATTTTGGAAGGCCAATCAGAAAAGGTAGATAGTACTAGTGACATTCAGGTCATTAATTTGTTCAGTAAAGAGATCTCTAAAGAAACATGGTCTGTCCTCAAGAAGGGATTAAACTTTTGTCCTACGAGCAAATGTGATTTAAATGATGTTAGAATTGATGTCTATAAATGTATTAGACAATTGAAAATAAAGAAATTCTTTGCAACAAATGGTATTGACAAAAATCTATCCTCACAAGCAGTGTGTGGTGAGGTAACTATTCAGGATGTACATGCTACCAGGTTGTTACTTTCAATTACAGAAAATGAAAATTATCCTATTACACTGCATCAGATCTTACAAGAGCTAGACTGTTGTACTAATCTAAGTGAAGACAGTGGACTGAAGACCAAGTCCAAATGGACCCCTCAAATGATGTGTGGCAATAATATTGATGCCTTCCATAAGATTGTCAACAAAGAATTAGATATATTGGAAGAGAATATCAACAAGACCAAGCCATCACACTTTAACAGTAACTTGACATCTAGAGAAAAGATTGCCCTTAAAAATCTTGCAAACGATTCCTCCCTTGTAGTTGAGGAGGCAGACAAGGGAAGCAATGTCGTCTTTATGGACAAGAGTAAATATGATGATGAGATCTTGAGCCAACTTGGCAATAAAGTTTGGTATGCTAAATTACCATATAATCCCATCTTTATGATTATTGCAAAAAAAATGAGCATCTTAAACGATGGCACCAGGAGACAATTCTTACTAGCAATGAATTTAAATATCTGACTGTACATCGACCAGGTTTCCCGTGTCTTTATACCTTACCGAAGGTGCATAAGGATGCCCTTTCACCACCTGGTAGGCCCATAGTATCGGGCACAGGGGGCCTAACCGAGAAACTGTCGGAATTCGTTGACATTTTCCTGCACCCATATGTGTCAAATTTACCATCCTATATTAAAAATACGAAGGATGTCCTTAATATTTTGAATGATATTATTTGGGAGCCGGATGTGATGCTTGTTACGATGGACATGTCAGCACTGTTTCAGGGAGTCAAGAATGCGAGCACTTTGCCACAAGAGGGACGCGGTCATGTAGTCTGTGAATTATGATTGCCCCCGGAATACGTATGAGACGTTATGCTTTTAGAATAAGATGTTGATTAAGAGTTTTTACTTAGAATGGACCTACGGGGACATCTCCATATTATTTCACTAAGATGGCGGTCACATTTCAGGCAAACATACAGATTAGTCCGTCTACTATGCCAGTTGAGAGTCAAGCACTTATGAGTTACACCAATATGGCGCTGGTGCTACACGCCACGGAATTGTGTTTTGCTAGTCGATTTCACATCGTACAGGAAGGTGAGTGTCCATGTTAGACTATGCTGTATATGTTTCCGCCTACACTTTGGATTTTTAGAAGTGCTCAAACATAATTGGGTTGAGGTTTCGTAATTGACTTAGAAATGGGAAGACTTGCCCTGCATGCGCTAGTGGTTTTTGGAATAACGTTCCCAGAATAAATATAAGTTATGCTGTACTCATGGTATAAATCATTAATTGCATGGATGTATTTTTGATAATAAAGAGTGTGGTAATATGCATTCGGAATAATATTTCTGGCTGTCTTATAAGAATGTTCTCAGAATAGAGATTTGTTGCGCTGACTGATGGCTTGATTTATTAATAACATGGGTATTTTTTTAAATTGAATATAGTATGACGCAAGTGGACTAAATCTCCCGGCATTTTTAACTAAGAGATATTTATCTTTGGATATATGACATTATTGGTGTCTTCTCAATGTGCACAGACTCTTCAGTACACCGAATAGAGGTGACTATATATATGATTTTGTTGAATTATTATCTTTTGTGCATCAGGATACCTGGGGCTCGTTTATTACTTCGCAGTTTTTCAACTATATCAAGAGTGACTGGGGAGCTTCCAGTAAAATAGTGAGTGATTTTGCTTTGGCGATTCATAATTAGTGACATTAATGTATATTATCTGCTCATTTGACAATGATAAACTCACATTGTCTTGCGCCTTTTCTGTCATAGATTATTATCGACCGCTTTTATTACTTGTGGAGGTTACATACTGAGCTCACCTATTGATTTTAGCCATAGGTGAGTTTTTTTTTACTTTTTCCTGATCACATTTTTTCAAAATGTATCCTTTTGGCTTAATATTTAGCCTCTGCTTTGCATCATGCTTTATCTTTTGGCATGCACTTTTTTATTGCTTTTCTTTCTTCCTTTTATATTTTCGGTTATGGATCAAGTGGGACTTTGGATTCCTTTCAAACTTTATGACATATTCAGCCTGATTCATGAACGGGCCGTTTTGCGAGGCTCAAATAGCGAATCATAAGGAATCACTATTTGAGACTCGCAAAACGGTATTCATGTAGGAATCGCAATAGTAATTGCGATTCCCACTGATTCCTTCTTTGCGATTAGCTAATTGCTAATCGCAAATAAGGAATAACTCCCCATGCATTCCTATGGGCCAAAAGGCCCATAGGAATGCATGGGGAGTCATTCCTCATTTGCGATTAGCAATTAGCTAATCGCAAATGAGATTGCGAGTACAAGGGTGCCAGGGGTGTCCAAAGGACACCCTGTAGCACCCCTGCATGGAAATTAACACAGGTGTTGCACACACACATGTCCAAAGGACATGTGTGTGTGTAACGTGCAACTCAGAAAAATGCATTTAAATGCATTTTTCTGAGTTTTCGCAATTTACCCCGAGGTTTGACCTCGCGGTAAATTGCGGCCCGAAATTGCGATTTCGCAATTGTAAAATGGATGATGAATTACATTTAAGGAATCTCAAATAGAGATTCCTTAAATGTAAATCCTCGCAAATATGCGAATTAGCAAATAGCGATTTTTGCATTTGGGATGTTGAATCCCAAATGCAAATATCGCACTCGCAAAGGGCCAGATTCTCAGAATCTGGCCCTTTGCGAGCCGATTCAGCCTTGATGAATAAGGCTGATTGTTTTTCGCTCACCTCCTTCACTTTCCCCTTTGTGGATGTGGAGCTGATGCCTTTTCTTTTATTTTTCTTCTCACACTTTGGATATCACAAGATTGTTTTGGGTTAGGTTGGTGTTGAGCCACTTATCTTGTTGGACATGTGGTATTGATTTGTGCAAACTGCTACACATCAGAAGCAGTGATGATGTCTTTTATCTGTGTTAAAAAGATTCGTTTGAGTTTTTTATTATGTATATTATGACGTTTTAGCCCTGAAGAAGTCTATGGTTCACTGACCAAGACGAAACACGTGTTGGCGGCTAGTTTGTTTCAAGAAGAACAACGACTTAATAAAAGAAGTTATGATGACCATTTCTCTCTCAAGACTTATTTGATGAAATCTCATTGGCCTTGATGTTTAGCTCAGAATATACTCTGTTTTTTTAAACAGCCTTCGATTTGCAGATTAATATGCTGATTACTAGATAAATGTGGGTGGCGGTGCAAAATTATGAGGATAAAAGTAGTCTTCCTTTGGTTTAGGATAAGTATGTTTAAAGGCACTAATTTTAGAGTTATAATTGAGTACTATCTGTTTACTAATGTATGAACACACCTGTGTCTGCCATCACAACCCTCAGCACACTCATGTGAATGAATAACACTGTTTTGGTAAATACATAGTCCTAAATAACCTTGATTGTTGCTGTGTCCTGGGCAGAACGGGTATTTTCCATTCACATAAACTGCAAGGGGTTACTGAGGAAAAGATGTGTGCCCTTGAATCCTATAACAGGTTTGAGGAACTCAGGTGTCTCTGATTATCAATTGTGTCCAAGACTACTGAGATGTCAGGAAGAGCACGAAAGAATATATATTCATAATTCGTTGTCAAATACATGAGGGATATCAACCAAATGTTGATTGAAGGAGTTTGTAGGATGTATAATTGATATGCCGTGAGTAGGTTGGTTCAATTGTCTATGACAGAGGTTATTAGGAAATTTGAATCCAGGGAAATTGCTAGCAATTTGATGGTTACTAGTTCGTGATATCTTTAAGAGTGAATTCTAATTGCAGATTTTTTTTCTCGCAAGTTGTTGTTTTCACTTTGGTGTCTGTTTAGTAAGCCAAAATGTGTTCCAGACTACTGTTTTGTGATATGCAACCTACATTAAAACTACATTGTTGACACACAAAAAATATTTTATAGTTTAAAAATTGTTGTCCCTAGGATAAGCACCGTTGAAAGTGACATCAGTAAACAAATGCATACGCGCGTATCTGTCAAACAAAAGCCCTTCGCACTTGCAACTAATCCACAGCTGATCTTCACAGGGCAGCCGTGGCCACCCACACAGATTGGTGAAGCAGATTTCCAAATCAACACATGGTCAGAAAATGTTAAATTAGCGCTCCATACGACGTATCACATTAATGAATATGCTCCTCTTTTAGAAACATTATGTGTAAAATGTAAGGGGAAAACGAGAAAATGTCAGATTGCAAAAGTAAATTAATTACTTGTTTAATATCAGCAAATGTACGTAAAAAAATACACAGTTCTGAAAAAGATTTTACCCTTTTTAGGTAGAGAGATGCATAATTTCTGATTTGCATTATCGACACAGGCAAACAAATACTGAGCTTGCACAGTTATATATACCACCACGAGGTTGATGGCAAGGCAAAATCTGTGGGCAATGTGTTAATTGCTATGAGAACAACTACATGGTAAAATTAAGCCTAATTCAAATACAGGGCCATATTTACAAGCCCTGTTGTCATCACAACGTCACTCTTAGTGATGTTGTTATGGCAATAGGGGCAACGCCTTATTTACAAGGCAGCTTTAAGCCAAATAACGTGGTTTACAGCTGCCTTGTAAATAAGGCCCCCTTTCATGCTATGCTTAGCGTGAAAGGGGAGGGCAATGGGTGTTGCTGTGGGCGTTCCACTGCAACACCCATTGATTCTGACGCTAACTCCTATTTACAAGGGAGGCGTAAATAGGAGGTAATGCCGGAGTTAAGATCAGGGAAAACCTGGTCTTACCCTGGTGCAATAAGGATAAATGTTTCATTTCTCCTCGTTTATGCTGTACATAAACAATCATTGGCAAAAGGCCAATGCTTGTTTATGTACAGGACCGTCCCCCTTCCTGCACATAAGCAATCATTTTTTTATAAATGCCGTTTTACAACTTCTGTGTGTGCTGCATTAAGCTCCACACATAGAAGTTAGAAAGCAGCATTTAAAGATTGTTTATGTTCAGGAAGACGTACATTCCTGTACATAAACAAGTATCTCCTGAACACAGACACCCTAGTACTATGGTGCAAGGGTGCTTGCTTTGGGGCTAGGCTGCTAAACCTAGTGCCAGCGCATAGGGTGCAGCGCAGTGTTTCAGAAGTGCCGGAGCGTGTTGCTAATCCAAGGAGGCTAACGACATGCTCCACCACTTCTTAGTAAGTATGCCCCATAGTGCTCTGTACCAAGGCACATAATCATGTAATATCTGTTGCACCAGAGAAGTCAGAGAAACGGTGAGAGAACGGAAAAACATGTTTGTAGACTCAATGAAGCTAGCAGTACTTTTCCAAGTAAAAAGTATTATAACGTTCCAAAATACCTGGGAAGGAAAATGGCAACAGTTCAAAATATAGAAAAATAAAACGACAAAGAAACAAGAATCAGGAGGCTAAAAAAACTATCATCTAAACGCAGAGACTTTTTCAGATGTTAACAATGGACAAGGAAAAACATAATGTATTAGAACAATGGAATATTGAAAGCTCCAATGAAGTCAATGGAGCAGAAGCTGCCTTCATAAACTGATATTGGCCTGCTGCTCTCAAAATTTCAATTTCCCAATCCACAGCCTCTGCCTCTCCAAAATATATAGATTAGTCTAATCCAGGGAACGCAAAAGCAGAGCCTTTGCAGCAGGGTACACTAGAGCCTTTCCAACTCTCTCCTCGCATAGATCAGAGTGTTACTGGAACCTCAGCGGGAGTGGGGAATGCTTCTTTTTACACCTGAAATATTTTGTGTCATTTTTCCTCAAAGATGGTGCCTTCTCTCCTCCTGTTTTCCTGAATTTGTTTTTGTTGATGTTACTTTCTGGTTGGCTAGGGCATGCGCCAAAGCCAGGCAGAAACCACTACTCTAGTCAGGGCAAGGGAGGTACATGCTGAAGATAACCTCTGCTCACCCCCTTGATAGCTTGACAGAGCAGGCAGGCCTATCACAGAGGCAATGTGTAAAGCGTTTGTGCAACACACTCACAGCGCAATGACACACTAGGCACACCACAAAAGAAACTCCACACCAGGTTACGTAAAAATAGCCTTTGTATTATCCATAAAACACATTAGAACATAATCACATATATACACTGTGCCACCTGGCACATGTCATGCCTTTACAGGGATTATATGCACTACAGGGCCAATCGGGCCACTGTCATAACCATCAAAATTCACAGTTAGTAAAAACAACCAGTAACTACTGGTAAGGGTGTACTGAGCACAAACAAATTATGCATAAACCATCAGTAGCAGTGAACACGTCGTAGTCACAAACATTACAGTTGTCCCTACCCAGTAAACACTGGTAGAAGTACAGTTAGTATATTATTTTAGGCATACATCCTAATTAGCAACAGTGCCCCAGTTACTGTTTGTTGCATGTGCAGAACATGGGAGGAACCTCCCAAAACATCCCCACATGGGGCACACAGCCTCGTCCTGTGTTACAGCAAATCCCCTCATTTTAGGAAGGGTAACAAGGTTGTGGCACGTTAAATCTGGGGGCCCCTACAGGGCTCGCCCCGTACTGCCACTGAACGGAATTACCCCCTGCAGTCAGCAATTGTGTGGCTACCCGCATCCATGCGTGCAGCTGCACGGCATCAGAAAATGCGGGGATGATGTTGTTGCTATCAATACACCGAAGTGAAATTGGCCAATAGCCCCTGGGGCCAGAGATGGACAGCGTGGCCTATGACAAGAGGCACCCGTCCCCCAAGGCACTAACCCGGTCTCCTCAGGGATGGTCTCATAGGGCAAGTGGAGCTCTTTGCTTCCCCCATGTCTCCAGTAGAACACTATGGGTGGGTGACCTAACCTCCCTCGCTCAGGAGACAGACTGGCTTTTCCTTCTACGGAGCAAAGCCTCTGTCGTCCTGACTCCTCTTGTCGTAGTGGGCTCTGCCCACAATTAGGCAAAGACTTTGCCTGACTTCTGGTGGGCCTCCCACAGTAGTTGGCCCACCCCAAATGATGACAGACAACACCTGCGGGACTCTCCCCTTCCTCACGGGAACACCACCCATGGTCAGGCATCATGTGACCTTGCTTCCTGTTCGCCTTGGAGGCTGCTTTTGGCGTGCTTATGATTAGATCAACCTCTCGGGCCCCGTTGGCAAAACATTGCAGTGACCCGACTGTGCTTCTGGTGTGTGGACATCACAGAGCCCACATGCCTCAGGCTTCCAGGATCAATTCCCCGCCCACAACCAGGCAACACAGATAAATCCCAGGTTTGGGATTCCTTCTTGTCAGGAAACTCTCACCCTGGTGTGAATGCGCACAGCACCCGCTGCTTTTTGGGGAAGAGCCCACCATGCGCTTCAGATAGCATTTTGAAACACTAGCACTCATCATGCACTGAGTCCCAAAATCCAACAGGGCGGAGCTGGGCCCAGACAGGCAAGCTCACAGAGCTCTCCAGGAGAGGGAAGTCCCTTGTGCTGGTTCCTCCTAGAGCCCAGCAGTCCTCAGGTAACCACCAGTTCAGTGACTACAGCGAGTACATGGGGTCACTGCCCCAATATTTATATCCCTCAAGTCGTTCCTGGGCCCTGGCAAAGGGCCTTAGACCAAGTCCAAACCAGTTCTGGGGGGCACTTGACAAGTGCACAACAGTCCTTATTGTTATTGTAGGCTCTGGGCCAAGACACACAACAGGGGGCGGAGCCAGCATTGTGGAAGGCAGGCACAGTCCTATTCAGGTTCATTTGCTACTCCTCTCACTACTCTAAACACAGATCAAGCCTATTCAGCCTGGCACTGACTCACCTAGGCCTTTTGGAGCCACTGCACTTCCCCAGCTTCTGTCATCCAGTCATGCAATACACAACAGGCAGGCACAAAGACACATAGCACACAGAAATGCCCACTTCTAAAAGTGTAATTTCTAAAATAGTTAGAATAAATCTGTGAACACCATTATTCAGCATTTATTGCCACTATTCCAAACATACCAAACTTGATCACAGCACCCCTTTCCTAAAAGGAATTACCACTGAAACACGTATCAGGGAATCCCAATGCATTCATATGAGAGGGTAATCTCACAGCCGTGAGAAACCAAATAGGCTGTTTGTCACTACCGAAAAATGCCACATAGTTAGGGCACATGTCCTACTTTTTACCTACACTGCACCCTGCTCATAGGGCTAGCTAGGGCCTACCTTAGGGGTGACTGATCTGTAGCAAAAGGAGAGTCACAGATGTGGCAACCCCTTTATGTGCCACGTCACAGTGGCAGTAAACTGTGCGTGAAGGCCCTGCAATCGCAGAGTCCTGCAACAGATTTCAAAGGTTACATTGTTGGGTGACACAAGCAGCGCTGCAAGCCCAGCAGTAGCATTTAATTTACTGGCCCTGGGTATATGAGATACCACTGAACAAAGGACTGAAAGGTAAATTAAATATGCCAAACAGGTGTAGACCAATCTTACCAAGTTTACCATGGAGAGCATATGCATTTTAATACCTTGCCTGCCGCAGGAATTCCAGACCGGTGGTGGACATTCCAATCGTTGGCTTGGTCGTGGCAGAACCATGCCGTCATGAGCGCAGCCCAACCGTGACTCATGACGGCATGGTTCGGTCATGAGCATCGAAGCGGTTAACACTGAACTGCAGTGATAAAGTGCCCAGAGTACTAAAACCACCAAAAACAGGTCCGAAAACATACCGGAGGAAGGCAAAAGTCCAAGAGTTGACCATGGGACTCTGCACACTTTACAACAGCTAACTAGTGCTAACATGCTTTTATTCTCCTCTAAATATTGTAAAATTGGCTTACATCCAATCGGCACATTTAATTTTCCTATATCACCTCTAGTAAAGCAGTACTATATGTACCCAGGGCCTGTAAATTAACTACTACTAGTGAGCCTGCATTGTTTATTGTGCCTTTCACTTAATTAGCCTTCTTAAACATGCCCAGGCCTGCTATTGAAGCCTTTCTGATGTTTTAAACTGCCCTTTCGACTAGATAAAATAGTGCTTTTGCCAGGCTAAACCATTCATTTTAATACATATAAGAAACCTCTAATTTAGGCCCCTAACAGCCCTTAGGCAGGGTGCACTGTATTTAGACTGTTGGGCTTGTACTTTAAATTTTACATGTCCTGGTATTCAAACACTCTTAAATTAATGTTTCCCTACTGAAAGGCCTCTCCTTCCCATTGGATAACATTGGATTACCTTATTAAATTTAATAAGTGAAAACTTGTGCTTGGAAACAGGTAGAAATGTCATGTTTGGTCTCTAATGAATTGTAATTTAAAACCCCCTTTAAAGGTAAAACTGGATTTAAGTTATAATTCTGAAAATGAGACTTCAAGAATGCTGGCATTTTCTTGTTTGACTTACTATTCAGAGCCTGCTGCCTGTATACCAGATCATGTGTCTATGTGTCTAGGTGTAGTTGCCAGTTCGGCTTTTTGTGTTCTTCCCAAAGGGGGATTAAGTATTGCCAGGATGCACCATCTTGTCAGGATGGAAGAGGCAGAGCTTTCATCTACTACACTTGCACCTCAAAGGGGCTGACTCTGGACACTCACAAAGGACGTCACATTAGACTATTGTCACTCCAGACACCATTGAAGCCAGGCCTGGTGAAAAAAATACATTTCAGAACTAGATATATTGTACGTCTTGATGTTTCTCATACATCAAGCTGGCACCAGCTATAAACATTGAACCATTAGATTAACTCTTTAATACATTCCTGGACCTGTGGACATATTCAAAGAAGGACTTCCCTGCTGCCAGAGGACTGCCCTGCTATATGAGGCCTGTCCTCTCTCTGATAAGGAATACTGGATCTGCTCCTTTCATCCCAGACTGATTGACTCCAGGGGTCATCTGACTGACCTTCTGTTCTGAGCTACTGGGACACAGTAAGATTCAGAGGACTCCCTGCAACTCTCCAGCTGACCTTCTGCAATGGACCTACCTGGACCTGTAACTGAACCTGCCAAAGCCCTACAAGGCACTGCTGGTGTGAGTTCTTCATCTCTAAGAGGTGCGTTCACAGTTCCATCAAATCTGGAGCAAAATCTGTCCCGTATTGATTATTTCCTTACACTGGGGGGTGGCCGGCTCACGATAAATGATGTACAGATAAGACCTCGAGGTATTTCGGATCATTCCCCCTTGACCATGACCATGTCCTGCACAGCGATAGCCCGTAAGAGAATCTACCCAATTTACCCCGGATATCTCAAGATTCCTCACGTCCGTAAAGACTTAAAGAAAGCGATTAAGCACTATTTTGAGGAAAACTCAGGCTCAGTGTCCTCCCCGACGACCTTCTAGGAAGCATATAAAACAGTGTTGAGGGGGCAGGCGATTGGGACAATAACAAGACATAAACGTGAGCAGAAACGAGAACTGCTAGCTCTGGAACTAAAACTGGAGCAAGCTAATGAGGCCCATATGGCACACCCGTCGGAAGATACACGTCACTCACTCCACCTTTGCCAACAGTTACATGGAGATCTTCTCAGACGACGGACAGTAAAAAACATTGAGACGACTGCGCATAGGGTCTATGATGTAGGGGACAAAGCCAACAAACTACTGGCTTGGCTAGATAAAAAAAGTGAGGGCAGCAGACACATTTTACAATTGAAGGATCCAGAAGGGACATCTCATACACATCCCTCTGAGATTATAGAAATCTTAGCTGACCACTTCCAAGCAGTCTACACCCCAAAAGATGTGGTTACGGCTGAGGCGGCGATGTCGGCGCTTCAGGATATACAGGACGAAACTCTACCACCGGAGGCGGTGACTGAACTGGAGGCAGATCTGATGGAGGATGAGATCCGAACAGCAATTGGTGCGTTACACACTGGTAAAGCACTAGGCCCTAACGGAATTCCGATTGAGTGGTTCCAGGCAGTATCTGACACCCTGAGATCACCACTGTTAGCCATGTTCACAGAGTGTCAGGAAGCAGGGGTTCTGCCCCTGGATCAACGAGTAGCAACCATAGTGACCATCCCAAAACCAGGTAAATCGCCCACGGACTGTGCGTCGTACCGCCCAATTTCGCTGCTTAATGCAGAAGCAAAAATTCTGGCAAAACTGATTGCGAACAGATTGACCCCGCACTTAAAACATCTGATTCACCTGGATCAGTCGGGCTTCATGCCACACAGAAGCACGGCACTGAACCTCCGGCATGTGTACGGGGCACTGGCACGAGCCCATTTGCTGTTGGAGCCGGCGGCCATTCTGTCACTAGATGCCAGAATGGCTTTTGATATGGTAGAGTGGCAATACTTATTCGCAGTCCTGGCTCATATGGGCTTTGGTCCCAAATTTATTTCCTGGATTAAACTATTGTACGCGAACCCGGTGGCGCATGTAGCAGCAAATGGTCACATCTCCCGAGCGATCCCCCTGGCCAGAGGGACGCGTCAGGGGTGTCCACTATCCCCCCTACTATTTGCACTGGTACTGAAACCGCTAGCAACTGTCATTAGGACTACACCACTGCTGAAAGGACTAACATGGGGAGACGCCTGGGAGGATAGGGTATCCCTGTATGCTGACGACATGCTAATTTACTTATCCAACCCGGAGGCGGGCATCCCGAAACTGTTGGCAATCTGTGATACGCATGGTCTGAACTCCGGATACATGATCAACTGGACAAAGTCAGTCATTTACGTACTGAAGGGTCCTGCGCCAATCCTCCCCGACAATTGTCCGCTGATAATAGCCGATACCTCATTTAGATATTTGGGCATACACGTCACTGATGACGCGGATGTGTTTTACGATCAAAACTTGACACCCCCGCTCACTTGTCTGAGGGCGGATGTATGACACTGGAAAGCCCTGCCCCTTACACTGCTGGGACGCGTGGCATTGTTTAAAATGATGGCACTGCCGCGCCTCTTGTATGTGCTGGAGAACACCCCAGTCCTGATTCCACCTTCCTATTTCCGAAAGGTGACGGCGGTGATGACCGATCTGTTATGGGGAGAGCGTCCACCCAGAATAGCGCACGCTAAACTCAATCGCGGGTGGTACGACGGAGGGATAGCTTTGCCGAACATGCAGCTTTCTTACTGGGCGTCACAGCTCAAAGTCATTAATCAATGGTTCCACGCCCCACATGAAGACCCGGCATATCTAGCGGATAGAGCGCAATTGGGAACACACAGTTTGCTGGCCCCGCTGTATAACCGAGGCCTAACGAAGAAACTAATCGTTCCTACCAAACACACAGTATCACTATGGCACAGGGCACTGACACGGCTTAAGTGGAAAGGGGTCATAACCAAACTTACTCCACTGTGGGACACTAAACAATTAGGCTGTTTCAGATCCAGTAAAGGTTTTACCCAATGGGACAATATTGGAATCACGACGGTGGGAGACCTGTGGACCTCTACTGGAATGGTCCCTTTCCCACACCTGCAGCAACAATATGCATTAGGCCCCACTGAAACTTACAGATATATACAAATAAGGCATGCACTAATGGCAGTAATTGAGCCAGGGTCCACTGTCCCGGAGTCCTCACCTCTGGAGGACCGACTTCTCACAGACTTCATGCAAACACGTGCCACCTCACTCACATACCGCAAATTGCTGAACAATCTCCCGGATCCCTTGCAACGGCTAAAAGAGAAATGGGAAACTGAGTTAGGTACCATGGATGAGACAGACTGGAATGCTGCACTGGCAACACCACGGGAGGCGGGTGTTTCAGCCCGGTTCAGGCTAATACAACTCAAAATAATGCATAGAGTATACTACACCAGGACCTCTCTGCACAAAATGCACAGGGCGGAATCCCCGTATTGTCTTAGAGGGTGTGGGGAGGAGGGGACACTGCTGCACACGCTTTGGGAATGCCCGGCCATCTTGTGCTATTGGCGGCAAATCATGCGCAACATTTCCCAGACCCTTGACACTTCATTAAAACCAGATCCGCGTGTCTGCCTATTGAATGTATGGGATGGAACTGACTTGACGCACCGGAAACAGCAATGGGTCACTATTGGGACTATGGTGGCCAAACACGACATTGCACAGAGGTGGAGAGTGGCGGAAACGCCTACACTAGCACTGTGGTGTAGGACGATGGATAGACTTATGATGACCGAACGTGCAGTGTACAAAATGAGAGCCAACCCTCGCAAATGGAACAAGGTCTGGGAGGCATGGAATAGGTACAGGGGGGATCTGTGCGAGCCGCTTCCGGAGGAAGAAGACGACAGCTAAGAAGATGACGAAGAGCTAGATGAGTGAGACATTGGGGAGTGTGTAGACGAACAGAGGAGGGTAGGGATCGGATATTGGGGATACCACTTAGTCTGGTGTCCAGAGGGGGAGGGGTAGTAGCCTGGTAACCTGGAACCGGCAAGTGACAATGGGAATAACTGTGATGCTTAACTGTGACTATATATTCTGCAGGAGTCAAAATTTTGGTTTCAGTTATAAAAACCAAAAAAGTAAGACGACACATACTCTGTCAATGTATCATGAATGCCTTTTGTATTATGCAATCGTTTACTGCCGGACCGGAAGGTTGTGGGCTGAATAGCTGTGTACTAGTATAGAACTGAGGATGAATACGAAACGTTTCCTTATGATATGCTGTACAAGTACTGTAATGATGGCAAATTTAAATAAAGTCTTACACCAAAAAAAAAAAAAAAATCTGGAGCAAAATGACACAAAGCCCCACTAAGGCTTGCTTCACAGCCGCAAGCTTCATCAGAACCAATGCTAGAAAATGCGAAGCCTTATACAGCACCGTTGGGCACCAAGGACATAAGGTTCAATCCTTAGCAGATCAAACCTGTTCCAGTGCCTGTGTTCCATCATGGTTGGCCCAAGACTGTGACTTTGTTCTGTTACAGTACAACCAGATACCCACAGTTGATGATTTGCTCCTTAAAATTGCACATCTCCAGTTCAATTGTTGATTTTTGTCATTTGTTCTTTAATTATTTAATAAGTCATAATCTATTGTGCTAAATTGTTTTATTGTGTTGTGTTTTAACTTAGTTGCAGGTTAACAAGTGAAGCTTGTCTGGATTTGTGCCAAGCTTCCAGAGGATTAAACACAGGTAAATATAGTGAATTTATTTTGTATTTCAGCCCGACCAGCATTGAGGTTGTTGCTTGTAAAGGGTTAACAGCTCTCTCAACCAATAACCCAGTTTCTCAACCTGCTTAGCTCATGGGTCTCCTACACTCAGCTGACTGATCAAAAACTGTTTAAGTCGAGTCCAAGGGAAATTCAGCCTCTTTTAACCGTTGTTCCTGTGACTGTTCAAATGCTAACAGCTGTGGCCTGTTGAGCATTAATAGCAACACCTATGGAACAAAGGCTGCGCAGCCGCATTTAGGATTTCAACCCTCTTGGGCACTGAGAGATCCCTGTGTTTTTTAATTAGGGCATCCTGCCCTCATGGAGACAAGTGTTCTAATACTCTTATAACCTGCTGTTGTGGGCTATCCTGTCCAATAAAGGCCTGCTCCCTTGTTAAAGGCCCTCACCTTTGGCTCTGGATTTTCACTCTGGAGTAGGTCTTTAATGGCTGTCATAGTAAGGACATCAAAGTGGGCTGCCCTATTTAGAGCATACTCTCTAATGTGGCTCTAAATAGGGCAGCCCCCTTTGATGTCCTTACTATGACAGCCATTAAAGACCTATATTTGCTAGGAATACCCTGATTGTGCTGGACAGAAGAAAAAGAAAAAGACAACCTATACTCTTTAAAGAACTCCCATGGGGGTTGGACTCACAACTTTTTAGTTTTTCAAAAACAAACTCCCAAATCGGAGTTTGTTTTTGAAACACAAACAAAGTTTAGTGCTCTGCTGCCTGAATGATGGCAGCTGGGAACCAAACTTGCAGTTACCCTGAAGGTATGGATAACACAGTTGGGCTGGTGGTCATCTCTAAATATTGTGGAAAGAGGGTTGTTAATACTGCTCGTCCTCATTAACTGTTGTTCAATAACTTTAGAATGAATTAGACATGCAATGTGGAACATTTTATTACTGCTGCATTAGTGAAAGACTTTAGGGTTCTCATAATCTAGCCCATCCTAAGATACTAGAGGTTTAACCCATATGGGGCAGGATAGATGTAATTGCAAAATAAGTCATTTAAACACGTAAATAAGAGTCAGATCGATGTTATAATCATGTATGAGGATAATTATTTATCACTTGTTTATTTATTTATTTATTTATTTATTTTAGTGTTGTATAGAGTGGGAACTTGACCCGTCAGGGTATCGGAGCGCTTTACAGATTCAAAGAGTCATACAATAGGCAGGATTTCACAAGAGTACTGTAAATTAGGGACGAGGGGGTGCTGGGTACAAGAGGGATGGGAGTATACAAGGATAGTCAATAATACAGTTGCTAAAGACAGACCCCCGGTTTCTTTGTGGGGCGAGGTCGCAGGATGAAGGCAGTAGTCTCTGAGGTGATTTAGAATGGGTTTAGCCTAGAAATGTACCCATGAGGAAGGATTTAGCCTCCTTTTTGGGGATCCTTGAGATCGTTCCAGTGCAGATTGAAATCTCAGAGGAAGATGTCTTTGGTGTTGGAGGAGCTCTTTGCTGTGATAATTTCCATGAGGTGGTCCGTGAAGGGGTCATTCATGCCTGGGGGGTGGTAAAAGATGTTCAAGTTGCATAGCTGGGTGGTGTTACTGCAGATTGAGAGGGCTAGATATTCGCAGGAATCGTTAGTATCTACCAGAAGCTCTGTGACAAGGAGGTTAGAGTGATGGATGCTGGCGAAGCCACCACCTTTCTTGTTATGTGGTCTGTCTAGCCTAACGATGTTAAAGTTGGGGGGAATAAGAGGTCAAGGCATGGGTATGAGGAATCATTAAGCCATGATTCTGTTAGAATAGCTAAGTCAGAGTTATTGTTCAGAATGAGAGCAGCAACATCAGCGGCATGCTTTACTGACGATCGCCAGTTAATTAATAGACCAGTCAGGGAGGGTAGGGAGGTGGTGTCGGGAGACGGGGCAGACAGGTGTACAGGCACTAGATTGCTTCTGATCACCCTTCTGTTACAGACGGGAGCTGATCAGCAGGGGTTGATAGCGACCCTGCAGATGGGGTGTCCAGAACTCACGTCTGATAGACAAGGAGTGATTTGAGCAGCATTATGGTCCTGGAGAATGTCATGAATTTCCTTTTCAGTGAGGTCTAGCGGATTTGTTGTGACGAGGGAAAGGTTGTAGTAGAGGGCAAGGTCAAGGGTTTCCTCCTCTGATAGGCAGCTAGGGTGCTTACGAGGGCGTAAATGCCTCAAGGATGTCGGTAGTGGGTGTTTGGGGAGCTCTGGGATAGTAGGGGAAGAGGCTTGAGGCTAACGAAGGAGAGTTTGGCGAGGTTAAGGAGGTTCGTTAGATCCAGGATGGGGAAATGGATGCTCTGAATTATTTTGGTGGCTCTGGCGTGCAGAGTGTGGGTATCTGTGTAGGGGGGGCAAGGTAGAGGAGCTGGGAGGGTTAGGATAGATAGTGTTAGTGGCCATAGAAGGGGTGGATTGAGTGTTAGTGGGGCTAGCTTGACCTGCATCAGCAAAAGTTGTTGGAGGCATACTGGTCTTAGAGTCTGAGTGGGGAGCATGAAGGGAGGAGACCAAGGGTCCCGGGTCGATTCCGTTTGGGAGGGTGGTATGAGGGCTGGGGAAATTAGGGTGTGCTGTGTTAGAAACCGTGGAGTCCGAGTGGGGAGCATGAAGGGAGGAGATCAAGGGTCTCAGGTCAAGGGTCTCGGGGTTACAATCTAATACAACAATAAAAAACTGGTTGGATTCAATTAAAAAAATTACAATTAAAAAGTTAAAAACAGTTGACGCAGCGTTCCGGTGTACAGTTGTTTCCACCTTCATCAGGACATTACGGATTCTTTATTACACTTTTATTTAATTTAGAAGGCTATGTCTTATCACTTTCATAGTCCTTGATGCGCTTCAATGAGTAACTTCACTTATTATATAGAAGTATGTGCCATCTAATGTAGGCCCATTAGGGAGGCCCCAAGTACATGATTCATTTTTATGAATAAAACAAGTTTTTAGCAAATTTTCTAGAAGTGGTTGTAATATGTATATTGACCTAAAAACTGATGTTTAAGACTGCTTGTTTTTTGCCCAAATGTTAGCCAGCCTGTGTCAATACTTAACAGGCGACCCTTTTGTCAGTTAGAATACGTTTGAATGTATATTAGAACAGTACAGGCAACAGGTCTTTTTAAAGTTTGCATATAACCCCTCCCTGTAATTACCTATAGGGGTAGCTTCCTCTGGCTTTTTGAACAAAGAAACATTAGAATGTTGGAGCTCTGGGCGTATACCAGCCATTTTAAGCCCGGAGATCTCCATTGTTTTCAATGGAGCTACCAACATTCAAATGTTCTAATTAAGCTTGTTCTACATAAGGAATAAGTTTATGCATTCAATATACTTTTCATATAAGTTAAATAATCACTAATGCTTTAGAAAAGTGAGAGTTTGCTGATGAAACAGGGTTTGACATTCATTCGTTTTTTGGGATGTCTTACTATTTTAGTGCATCATAAAAGAAAGAATTACTTTATAGAGCTCAGAACATAAAACATAGCATGGTCTATTCACAAACTGTACTGCAATGAATGAATGAAGTACATTTAGTAGTACTGCAATAGTTCTACTTATATGATAGAAAATACCTTTTACTAACCTACTGGTTGATGTTCTTTTTGTCTATAAATCGGCACCCAAGTCTGAAGTCACCGTACACATACACATATGTTTTAGTATTGAATTCAGAAGTGGGCGGGTCAAGAATTTGGAATACCTACTACAAAATGGGAAGGATTTAGGGCTGGGTAAGGAAAGTTAAGGGTGGCTAAGGTGGGGTTTAAGGAAAGACATGCACCCACCCACTAAAGAGTAAGGAATTGATTTGACAAACTGCATTCCTAAAGTTACTACTTCCAAAACGGTCCCAAACAGCAGTAAATGTGCTCCAACATAGCCTTTGAGCAAGTCCTCACATGGTCAATCACTGGTAGTGCAACACATGGCCATAGAAAATATTGGAACTACCAAATAACAACAGTAATACATCGGACAATGTAGAATTTTGTTTTACTTTGTGAAAATCCTAATTGCTGAAATTACTGAGTATTTTTTGTATACAGTTTTTTATTTTTTTTATGCAAACACCATTTAATTGTATACCTAGGAATTTATTTATTTAATTAGTATAGCGTGAACATGACCCTTTGGGTATCAGACCACTTTACAGCAATAGCAAGTTATTTACAAGAGTAATAGCAAGTTAAATACAAGATTGGAGCAGGCGAACATGAGAAAACAGTGCAGAAAACAGTGCAGACATAACAGGCTATTTACAGGGAGTAGGAATGGCAATCAAGATTACAGTTGGAGGAGATAGCAAGAGGACGTTGGCAGAAGCAGAGGAAGACTGCATAGCACCAGCCTTTACCACGAAAATGACAGTGAGGCAAAAAAGATGCAGAGTGGTAAGCAATGTCAATGGAAAAATAATCACGTAGTTTACATATATGAGAACAAAGTTGGCAACCCTCGTAGAGTTCAAGTACAGAACAGTTGCTGGGCTGCTGAATCAGTAGCAACAATGAGAGAGTTTAGGGTAGGAATTTGCCTATTAGGAAAGTCTTTGCTTTCTTTTTGAATCTTAATAGAGCTGGTATTCTTCTGATGTAGGCCGGCAGCGAGTTCCAGATTTTGGGTGCAGCCCCTGAGACAGCTCTGTTGTATATTTTCTTCTTCCGGAAGAGGGATGGTTTGAACACAAAATTCCTGGCACCTGGGGAGTGCCTACCTCCTCTGGAAACCACAATTTTCTGAGCAAGTTATGCATGAGACTTAGAGTGTACCGATTTCTGAGTGATACAGGCCAGTTTGAGTTGGATTCTGGCTTCCTACGGAAGCCAGTTCAGCACCTTCAGGTACCGTGAAATGTGGTCACATTTTTTTGAGCCTGTTAGGAGTCTTGCTGCTGCATTAAGACAGGCTTCCAGGGGAGCCGTTGAGATCTTGGGTAGGCCAGATAAGGTTGAGCATCGTATTCAATCCTAGAGACTAAAGCCTGAACTACCATTTTTAGGTCTGTTGTATCTAGGAATGGTTTGAGATTTCTCAGGTAGCTTAGGGGAATCCTGGCATTTTTGACCAGTGTTTTGATGGGGGCTTGTATAGTCAGGCTTTTGTCCAGTGTGATTCTTATTAATTTGGACGGGGTGCAGTTCAGCTGAGTGATTTAGTTGGTCCATTCAAGTATGTAAGGGGAGCTTTTCAGAGGGAAAGTTAATAAAAATGTGTTTTTTTGCACATTAAGGGGTCCATTAGGTTAGCGGGCGGATCACCGCTGCCCGTATGGCGGTGACGATCCACCCACTAAAAACCACTGCCCGCTCTTCATTTCCCGCCGCCACATTATTATGGCGGGGGACCCGGTGGACGGAAAGACTGGGTGCAGCTGAGTGTTGAAGCCTTGATCGGTGATCAGGTGGGGTCTGCTACTAATGGCTGCGCTTCAGTGTCCCCGGAGCTTCAGGCGGCGCCTCCCAATGGCAGGTAGGAGGGCTAAGGCCGTTTTAGAACAATCTGTAAAAGTAAGATTTACTAGCTATTTCTTTTCTTAAATTGTGTGGTAAAGAGCAGTTTAGTGCCATGTTTTCTGAATCCATCGAAAACTGCAGACGTATCATCATCATCTTGAACTAAGCCTTCCTCTCAAAGGGATTTTTGTCTTTGGCCTGAGTCCTTTTTAATTTTAACGGGGCTAGTGAGTCAATTATATCAGACTTTGTTGAGTTGTATTGGTCTGTAAGTTCACTGACAGTTGATAGTTTGGGGGTATGGAGGAGATCCATCTTGCATTGTGCTGCCAGCTTCTTGTAGTCTAGGCTTTTAGTGTCCCAAACCATAATTTTGGTTTCACTAATTGCCCTGATCTTTTCTTAGGTATGTCCAGTACTTGGAAGGAAATACCGTGGTGGTCCGACCAGTCACAAGGAGCAATTGTTTAGCCTGACCTCCATTTCCTTTTAGATGATCCAGTCCAGCGTTGTGCCTTTTGATTGTGTAGGTAGTGTGCAGACTTGAGTAAGTGATTGGTCACTTGGGAAGTCTTTATGGATGTTGACCTGAACGTCATCGAGGTAATTCCAATGAAGATTAAAGTCTCTTAGGAATATTTCATTGGTCGGGGGGGAGGCATTTGCTCTAATGATTTCCATGAAGGGGTCAATGAATCGGTCATTTTTGCCTGGGGGTTGGTAGAAGGTGTGCAGTTTGCACAAATGATTAGAGTTGTTACTTATGGAGAGTGCTAGGAATTCACAAAAGACAAGAAGGTCGAAGCGGAACTGGGTAACAGAGAGGTCAGAGCTATAGATGCCAGCGATACCTCCCCTTTTTTTATATGTTTTTCAAGCCTTATAATGTTATAGTTTGGAGGAACCAGTAGATCCATGCAGGGTGATGAAGCTTCATTGAGCCCTAATTTGGTTAAGATTGCCACATCAATTTCTTGTTTGGCAATGCCGGAGGCATGCTTCACTGCTGATCGGCAGTTATGAAGGAGACCAGAGAGTGGAGAGGCGGAGTTATGTTGTGGGTAGGGGTGTGTAGCGGTACTTGTTTTAGATAACTGCTGTTTACCCCTCTGGTTCTGCATATGTAAAATATGTTCGTGTTGATTGAGACCATATTAATTTTGTTTTCACCTTCCTTGTCAGGGAGATTGGAGGTGGCAGGTGTCTCCTTGTAGGATAGTATAAGAGCTAGTGTTTCATTCTCTTATAGATAGTTAAGGTGATTGCGAGGGTGATGGTTTCTATTAGCCAGCAACAGTGGTTGATGGTAAGGCTTATTTGTGGGTAAATTATTGATTTTTGACTATGCTTGATTTTAGCGAAGGAGTGTTCTGTAAGGGGTAGGAGGTTCCTCAAATCGAAAGTCGCATTATGGATGCTCTGAACTAGGCTGACTGTTCTGAGGTTCAGAGCTTCAAGGTCCATTAGTGAATGGTGTACTAGAGGCGAAGGGACAAAGGAATCAGGGCTTGGTGTAGGAAAGTTGGGGATCCTGGTATGGGCATTAGAGCTCAGTCTCCTCGTGGCTGTATTTCTGTGTGGAGAGGTGAGCTGACGGCCTGTTTTGCCATGCAGGGTGGTCGAGGGGGCTTTAGGTGGATTAGGCAATAAGATCTGGAAGGTCTGAGTGCTTTCCACTGAGTATGTGGGATGGAGACGATGAGTGACTGGTGTGGTTACAGGCGTTGCCTTTTTGAGGGGTTGATGTGGTGAGGTAGGTGGTGTTCTATTGGATTTATTAAGAGATTGAGGTGGTGAGATAGGTGGTACTCTATTGGATTTGGGGGAGAAGGTGCCCTAAGTTCCGTGCTGTAGGGACATCACAATGGGGAGATTAGTGCCTGACCATTCTCTTGGAGAGGGTGTTGTAGAGCGAAGGTAGCGAAAAGAGATAGCTTGTGTTTTGGTAGTCATGGGCGGAAGTCCCTTACCATCTGGAGCTAACTTTGAGCTGTAGTGATCACTGCTCCAAAGTGCGTTAGGTTGAGACAGGGGTGTGTTAAAGGGTGGGAGGCCTTCACCTGCTCTTTTAGGGGGGGATGGACATCACATTTTTGGAGATCCTTGTAAGGAGCTTGGATCAGAACTGTGCCATTTTGATAGTTTGTGATGTTGAGGTCAGCTCTTAGGTATTGTGAGGGACCGATCATTATTTTGGTGTCATACAGAATATTTCTGGTTTCAATAACATTTAGTAAGTTTATTATGGTTGCTTGCCATAGTGTACTTTTCCTGGTGTAGAATATTAGATCATTCACAATGATGCCCTTTTCCAGGTTGTAGTGCTGGTCAGATATCAGTGTCTCAGGGTGTCTTCTCAGGAGATTGTGTTTGAAGTTTTGTGATGCGGACTTAGGTAGGTTATAAGGGTAGGGGATTGTGTAGGAGTTACATCCTTCAGCTTTCAGGCATGGTGAGATTTGTTCAAGGTTGGTGGAAAGGAAATTTCTATCCACTTTCTCAGTAAATTTTCCTGGACAGAGGAGATTGGGAGGGAGTTATGCAAAGTAGATGGGTCTATCCACTATCACAGTGATGTTCCCATATCACTAGTTGGGATGTCTAAGTGCATTGAAGAAGTGTGGGTGGGCTCATCAGAGAGTAAATATAGGAGTTAGGAGGCTGCTATTCTGCTGAAATCCCTTCATGTGTTGTAGGAGGTTATCAGGAATTCACTATGTTATGTAGGGTACACGCATATATTTTTTCTCTCAAGGGTCCGAGGTGGGAGGACCTCATTACCAGACTCTAGGCTCTCTAGCTTGTAAACGAGGATGTTTAAAGAAGACCGCTTCTATTTAAGGTTTTTATTTCATTAAGGCCATTTCTTTATTACAAGTAGATTTTGTTTAATTTCATAAATAATGTTTTACTCTTCATAGCCTATTTTTTCCATTAGAGCAAATCAGGTTGCATTTTATAGTAATGCTTACAATGTTTGTAGTAGACCCAGTAATGCAAGAAATGATTGTTCCAAAATACACCACCGTTCCACAGGTGAAACATGTTTCAACAACAGCTGATCATAGCTGGACTACCCACATAAGAAATTAACTCATACACAAAACAACTTTTTTTGCCTTCACTATCTCAGTGAATGTTTTTGTTGCTTTTCCCCTCATTTTGAGGAACAATTACATGAGGGAGAAAGAGAGGGTTTACAGGCAAAGGATCAAATTCCTTGGCATGGTCAGGGAAGTAATGTTTGCTAGACACCGTTTCTCAACTAATGCAAACCTTGCAGACTGGGAGCAGGAGCTTGATTCACTTACAGCTCGCATCCAGGATAGCCATGCCTAAATACTAATAATTGCCGCACTCCATTTATTGGCCACTATATATTTCCTGCGAGTCACCTCTGACAATGATTGTATCTCACAGGGAAGTCAATCTTGATGCTTGAATGAGGTAATGAACTATATAAACAGAAGTGCACAACAGTTTACCTCCATCTCACTGGAAAAAAGGCAAATGGTGTCAAGGGAATTGTGTGCTTATGAACACTTCCTTCATGTGGTAGGTGCCACTCGCTGCAGCTATCCAGTGCGTCAACATTCTCACCCCACACCACACCTTTTACACATCAGACCCTGCTTGTATTAAATCAACGTACAAGCTGTCTGCAAAGCCTGGGGTTGTTTCACTGATGTTCCTGCTCCCTTTTCTCGAACCACGCATGACAACTACACCTTTTATTAGCCATCTGTTGCACATCTTTTAGTTGCTGGGGATTTCGGTAATATATGGCTCACTGATAAACATCCACATATCACAGTAGGGCTATATGTGCATTTGGGGTTGTCACTCAAATGTAATCATTATTCTGAATACAATACACATCCACTATCTTCTAACCCATTGAATGTATGTAAACATGACAGAGTACATTTAGAATGAAGGGCCATTTTAAAAAAACTTAACAGTTGATAGTAGGTATGCTTCTTCTCTACATATCCTTATATTCTACAGATGTACAACCTCAGTACTTCAGCAGAGGTAAATTAGGGCACATAAAAGCACATAACCCATTGCTAGATCTACATTTTAGATCCTTAAGTCACAGTTCAGATATTCTGACCATACAGGGGATGTAGAAGTACTTCCAAGAAATTATGTGCAAGATTGTTGGAACCTATTATGTGTTGCACAACTTCGTTATGCGACAGAACTTAGGGCCTGATTTAGATCTTGGAAATAATGAGATTTATATTTAGCAGATGTGATATCCGTCACCGTTGAGATGGAATAACCTGTCCATAGGGAACTAAATCAGGCCCTTGACCATGATCTGCATCTACATTCATGTACCTAGGGTGGCTTACAGAATAACAGTCTGGATATTCAGGTGCAAGATTGGCAATAATTTTCAGTTTTTCTTTAGCTGCTAGTTTGACTGATGCATTTATGTAATAGGACAGTCTTGTGTCAATAATGAATGGTGGACTACTACCGAGCTGTCACTATACCACTATGAGACAACTTTGTTCAATTACCATAATGTCATCATTACATATGTTGTTCTGTAGTGAAAAATAAATAGCATCTTTATTTTCTAGAATATTCAAATATTTTTGTACGAAAATTGGTGACTGGTTGAGGGGGATAAAACCCTACTCAAGGAGCAATCACAACTTGGTTCAAGGTGAAAACACATTTTTTGCGCAGAGCACGGGCTTGAAGTGAGCGTGGGGAAAACGAAACTAATGGCCTTTACCCCACGTCGCAGAATATATCCCAAGGTAACCCTAAATAATAGCAGGTTAGATACAGTTAAGGAGTTCACATATTTAGGGGTACAGATAGCAGAGGGCGCCGGCTGGTCGCATCATTTGGAAAAAGTGGCCATAAAACATCAACAGCTTTCAGGTGCTTTGAGGGGGGAACACCGCAAATCCAAGACAAAACCGATCAAACCCGCACTTATAGTGTACGATGCAAAGGTCTTAGGTGCCACATTATATGGTGCGGAGTTATGGGCTTGGGACAATCTTGCGGCCCTACAGACATCCAAAAACAAGTTCCTCAGAGGGATTACAGGACTCCCACAGAGAACCCCTGTTGGGCTTGGCCCGTCTGGCAGGTCCACCCCTGAAGTTTTGTGCTCATTATATGTGTCCGGGGAATGGTGATGCCCCTTCTGAGTGTGTGTGTGGTGAGAGAGACCTGCCTCCCATAGGAATGCATGGGGAATGTATGTGGCTCGGGTAGTTCCTGGTGCGTGGGGCGTGCCGGGTCGTGTTTGGTATGTATGCGCTCGTGAGGTTGAATGCTACAAGATGATGTATGTGGCAGGTGTGTGACTAGAAGGGAAGTGCCACTTCTTGACTTTGGTGTGTGTGTGCAGTAGGTGTGCTGGCGCCTGATTGGCTGAGGCTGGCCGGGCCTTCCCCCACCAGGCTGGCTCCACCCCCCTGGGGTGCGTCCAGTGTCCCTGGCCTGGCCAGTAACCTGAAACTCCTTATAACCAGTTCTGGCTGGTTCTCTCCCTGCCTGCCCCTTTGGGAGACAAAGGAAGCTCCTGTATAAAAGGAGGGTGGGCCCTCTTCTCTCTCTCTTCTTCTTCCTGCTTGGGACCCTGCCTGGGTCGTGCTGCTGCATGGGCTCAGGGAAGGGCGTGCCCCCCTGGGCCCTGCTCTGCTCCTGAACTACGGACCTCCCGAACTTCCTATGGCTTCTGCTTTCCGTGCCCTAGCCCGTGGGAGCGCTTCCCTGCGGTCCTAGCGCCCTGGGGCGCTTCATCTATGCTCCTAGCGCTCGGGAGCACTCTCTTGCGCCTTGGGGTGCTTCATTCATGCCCTCGCGCTGGGAGCGCTATATCCAACAAGACCGGTGCCCACCCGGCGTCTGCCTCGTGCTACAGAGGCTATGCAACCCCAGCGAGTGCCTACCTCGCTTTATCTCCTTCCTGGCTGCCTTATCGAGGGAGCCGGGCCCTCGTCAATTTCCCCTGTGTGTCACCGCCGCAGCCCGGGACCCCGCGTGAAGCCCGCCCCCGGGCCGCGCTCTGATTGGCTGGCGGCCCGGGCTGAACTGATGACGTTTCCCCGGGCCGCGCTCTGATTGGCCGGCGGCCCGGGGAGCTGTGGAGAGAGCCGCGAAGGCAGGGGTCTGCGGGAGCCTACTCCGCGCCCCTGCGTCCCACCAGGACCACTGCCGCTTCCCCCCAGGGGCCCCCAGGAGCGAGAGGGTGCCCCGGAGAGCGAGGAGGACCGGCGCGTCTGCCCGCCACCGGTGAGTGCTGCAGGAGGGGAGGCGGGGCGTCGGAGCACATTGTCGGTGCTCGCCCCTCCCCTCCGGCACGAGCACGCATGCGCCTCAGGGCCCGAGGGGCCCCCAGTAATGCCGGGTCCCCCGAGGGGGGGGCCCCGCCTGCCCACAGTGCTTGTCCTGAGCCCCGAGGAGGCTCCAACGTATCTGGGCCCCGAGAGGCCCCACCACGTGTCCTTACCCCTGGGCCCCGAGAGGCCCCACCAGTTGCCCCTGAGCCCCGAGGAGGCTCCAACGTGTCCCTGGCCCTGCCTGGGCCCGAGAGGCCCCACCACGTGTCCCTGACCCTGCGAGAGGCTTCACCATTGCCCCCCTGTCCCCCCGAGCCTGCAGGGCTGTGTCCAAGTCCCTCAGCGGCCCAGCACTTAGTGGGCCGCTGCCACATTTAGGTTTGCCCCGGGCCCCTTACAGCCCACTCCGGACATCGAGACTCTCAGGCGCCCTCGCCCAGGAAGGCCATCGGGCCTAGGGGGCGCTACTGACTATTACCAATGGGATGCTGAGAATTCTTTTGTGTTGCCCTGCTGATGGGGGCCTCTGTTGTGTTATGTACCTTGCCTCATGTATGTCTATGCTGGTTAGAGTGAGTTCTATTGCTCATCCTATGAGACCCCGGGGCGTGACGTATTCTAATGCTAAGCTCCTGGCGATTATGTGTCTAGTCCTAGTCCGAGGAAACTCCCAGTTGTTATATGTTCTAAATGCCAACTCCATCATGTGCACCTTCCTGGCAGTGGCCCCTTGGCCCTGGCCTGTACCTTTTCCCTTGTAACCCCTGCCGTGCCTCGAGCCCATTGTAAAGTGTATGTTCCTATGGGCCCTTCTTAATACAAAGACTATTTTCATATATACTTGGTGTGGAGTTCCTTTTGTGGGAGGCCTGGGAGGTTGCTGTTGGTGGGTGCGTGCGCAAATGCTTCACACATGCCCTCCGAGATAGGCCTGGCTGCCCGCGCCGCGTTACCTGGAGGGCGAGCAGGGGACGACTTTATATAGGAGTGGCGGTCTCTGACTGGCTGTGGCGCAAGCCCTGGTCGGCCGGGGGTCCCATTTCCTACACTGGTGGCTAGCGGTGGGATCCGGACTTGTGTTTGCGCAGTACCACAACGATAACTGGCCTCTCTACAAAACTCTGCATGGTAAATGGTCGCAAAGAAAGGAGATTATTGTTTTTATGAGGTTACTTAAATGTCCGTTCTGTGAAAAATGTATTCTGGTACGCTATGACTAGGTGGCCCTAGCTCGGGAGGGTAGATCAACTCCCTAGTGCAATGTGTTTTCTGGATTCACCAGAAGGGTGGGATCCAGTGGTGGCAGCGTGATTGTGTTCAAGGTGTATGGTCCCTGTCCCTTCCCTGGAGTAATGATACCTGCGCCACATGGGTCAGGTCAGGTTGCTAAAAAAAAATGTCTGTTCTGTGGAAATGTTTAATGATTAATAGAAGTACCCGTTCGGTGGAAAGTTTTTTAAGGTTACTTAAATGTCCGTTCGGGGGAAAAATGTGTGCGTATACACTGTGAGTTAGGTGTCCCTAGCTTGGGAGGGTAAATAATCTCCCTAGTACAATATGGTTTTCTGAATTCACCAGAAGGGTGGGATCCAGTAGTAAGTAGTGTAACTGTTTTCAATGTGTATGGTCAGGTTGCTAAAAATGTCTGTTCTGTGGAAATGTTTAATGATTATTAGAAATACCTGTACTGTGGAAAGTTTTAAAGGTTGCTTAAATGTCTGTTCTGTGGAAAAAGTGTGCGGGTACACTGTTAGTTAGGTGCCCCTAGCTTGGGAGGGTAAATCATCTCCCTAGTACAATATGGTTTTCTGGATTCACCAGAAGGGTGGGATCCAGTGGTGACTGCGACGTTGTGTTCAAATGTGTATGGTCCTTGTCCCTTCCCTAGAGTAATGGTACCTGTGCCACAAGGGTCAGGTTGAGGAATCAGGGGCGGTGGAAAACTGTCTTACCAGTCTAGGGGACGGGGTGTGGATGAATGCTGAGGTGTGCTGAGGAATGGAGTGTAAGTTCTCTGGGATGGGGAGCTTGCTGAATCAACGACAATAGTGTCCTTCCCTACCCCGCTGAATGTGTTGGATGAATCATGTGTTCCGTACACCGCTGAATGTGTTTGATGCGTCAGGTGTCCCCCCCTCTTCCCCGCTAAATGTGTTTGACGCATCATGTCTTCCTTACCCCGCTGAATGTGTTTACGGCGTCAGATGTCGCCCTGGCTGAATTTAGGTTGAGTTGTATCCCGGACAAGGAAGACCTGCTGGCGCTGCCGCGGCTTGCCTTGGGGAGAGCTGAACACTGAGACCTGCTGGCGCTGCCGCGGCTCATCTTCTTGTGTTTTAGGTGTCAGGTGTCGCCCTGGCTGAATTTATGTTGAGTTGTATCCCGGACAAGGAAGACCTGCTGGCGCTGCCGCGGCTTGCCTTGGGGAGAGCTGAACACTGAGACCTGCTGGCGCTGCCGCGGCTCATCTTCTTGTGTTTTAGGTGTCAGGTGTCGCCCTGGCTGAATTTATGTTGAGTTGTATCCCGGACAAGGAAGACCTGCTGGCGCTGCCGCGGCTTGCCTTGGGGAGAGCTGAACACTGAGACCTGCTGGCGCTGCCGCGGCTCATCTTGTTGTGTTTTAGGCGTCAGGTGTCGCCCTGGCTGAATTTATGTTAAGTGGTATCCCTGTTGTGTTTTAGGCGTCAGGTGTCGCCCTGGCTGAATTGATGTTAAGTGGTATCCGGGTCAAGGAAGACCTGCTGGCTCGGCCGCGGCTTGCTTTAGGGGAAAGCTAAACGCTTAGTTCCCATGTGGAAGACCAGTGGAGGGAGGAAGTTCCAAGACTGGTAGGAAAGTGTGTTCTGAGGGTGTTTCTCCTGGGAGAACGCGGAACCTCAGAAGTAGAGGTAGGGTGGGGCATTCTTGCCCGTGACCTCTGGCAAACCTGAGGGTGCGGACCCTAGGTGGAAGGAACAGTGGTAGTTGTGGCTACACTGAGAAAGGGAGTGGAGAATGGCTATTGTGGGCCAGGGGTTACCACCCCCCACTTCGGATTAGCAGGGACCAGTGGTATCTGGATGGCTTAGGGCCTGGTCCTAGTCATGGACAACTAAGGAGTACCAGGTGGGTAGCCTGGTTGGGCCCATGTCTTCATTTTTTTGTATTTTTTTTGTTGTGTGTGGTTGTAACTTTTATTATTTTCAGTTTGTGTATGTCTATCGGTCCGGCGGTGCGGGCCGCGTCCACGTTCTATCGCCCTGCAGCAGGGAAGTCCATCACGGTAGTGATTGGTCTGCCCTGCGTTTGGGCTGGGAGGGGCATGTGTTGGACTTGGCCCGTCTGGCAGGTCCACCCCTGAAGTTTTGTGCTCATTATATGTGTCCGGGGAATGTTGATTCCCCTTCTGAGTGTGTGTGTGGTGAGAGAGACCTGCCTCCCATAGGAATGCATGGTGAATGTATGTGGCTCGGGTAGTTCCTGGTGCGTGGGGCGTGCCGGGTCGTGTTTGGTATGTATGCGCTCGTGAGGTTGAATGCTACAAGATGATGTATGCGGCAGGTGTGTGACTAGAAGGGAAGTGCCACTTCTAGACTTTGGTGTGTGTGTGCAGTAGGTGTGCTGGCGCCTGATTGGCTGAGGCTGGCCGGGCCTTCCCCCACCAGGCTGGCTCCACCCCCCTGGGGTGCGTCCAGTGTCCCTGGCCTGGCCAGTAACCTGAAACTCCTTATAACCAGTTCTGGCTGGTTCTCTCCCTGCCTGCCCCTTTGGGAGACAAAGGAAGCTCCTGTATAAAAGGAGGGTGGGCCCTCTTCTCTCTCTCTTCTTCTTCCTGCTTGGGACCCTGCCTGGGTCGTGCTGCTGCATGGGCTCAGGGAAGGGCGTGCCCCCCTGGGCCCTGCTCTGCTCCTGAACTACGGACCTCCCGAACTTCCTATGGCTTCTGCTTTCCGTGCCCTAGCCCGTGGGAGCGCTTCCCTGCGGTCCTAGCGCCCTGGGGCGCTTCATCTATGCTCCTAGCGCTCGGGAGCACTCTCTTGTGCCTTGGGGCGCTTCATTCATGCCCTCGCGCTGGGAGCGCTATATCCAACAAGACCGGTGCCCACCCGGCGTCTGCCTCGTGCTACACAGGCTCTGCAACCCCAGCGAGTGCCTACCTCGCTTTATCTCCTTCCTGGCTGCCTTATCGAGGGAGCCGGGCCCTCGTCAATTTCCCCTGTGTGTCACTGCCGCAGCCCGGGACCCCGCGTGAAGCCCGCCCCCGGGCCGCGCTCTGATTGGCTGGCGGCCCGGGCTGAACTGATGACGTTTCCCCGGGCCGCGCTCTGATTGGCCGGCGGCCCGGGGAGCTGTGGAGAGAGCCGCGAAGGCAGGGGTCGGCGGGAGCCTACTCCGCGCCCCTGCGTCCCACCAGGACCACTGCCGCTTCCCCCCTGGGCCCCCAGGAGCGAGAGGGAGCCCCGGAGAGCGAGGAGGACCGGCGCGTCTGCCCGCCACCGGTGAGTGCTGCAGGAGGGGAGGCGGGACGTCGGAGCACATTGTCGGTGCTCGCCCCTCCCCTCCGGCGCGAGCACGCATGCGCCTCAGGGCCCGAGGGGCCCCCAGTAATGCCGGGTCCCCCGAGGGGGGGGCCCCGCCTGCCCACAGTGCTTGTCCTGAGCCCCGAGGAGGCTCCAACGTATCTGGGCCCCGAGAGGCCCCACCACGTGTCCTTACCCCTGGGCCCCGAGAGGCCCCACCAGTTGCCCCTGAGCCCCGAGGAGGCTCCAACGTGTCCCTGGCCCTGCCTGGGCCCGAGAGGCCCCACCACGTGTCCCTGACCCTGCGAGAGGCTTCACCATTGCCCCCCTGTCCCCCCGAGCCTGCAGGGCTGTGTCCAAGTCCCTCAGCGGCCCAGCACTTAGTGGGCCGCTGCCACGTTTAGGTTTGCCCCGGGCCCCTTACAGCCCACTCCGGACATCGAGACTCTCAGGCGCCCTCGCCCAGGAAGGCCATCGGGCCTAGGGGGCGCTACTGACTATTACCAATGGGATGCTGAGAATTCTTTTGTGTTGCCCTGCTGATGGGGGCCTCTGTTGTGTTATGTACCTTGCCTCATGTATGTCTATGCTGGTTAGAGTGAGTTCTATTGCTCATCCTATGAGACCCCGGGGCGTGACGTATTCTAATGCTAAGCTCCTGGCGATTATGTGTCTAGTCCTAGTCCGAGGAAACTCCCAGTTGTTATATGTTCTAAATGCCAACTCCATCATGTGCACCTTCCTGGCAGTGGCCCCTTGGCCCTGGCCTGTACCTTTTCCCTTGTAACCCCTGCCGTGCCTCGAGCCCATTGTAAAGTGTATGTTCCTATGGGCCCTTCTTAATACAAAGACTATTTTCATATATACTTGGTGTGGAGTTCCTTTTGTGGGAGGCCTGGGAGGTTGCTGTTGGTGGGTGCGTGCGCAAATGCTTCACACATGCCCTCCGAGATAGGCCTGGCTGCCCGCGCCGCGTTACCTGGAGGGCGAGCAGGGGACGACTTTATATAGGAGTGGCGGTCTCTGACTGGCTGTGGCGCAAGCCCTGGTCGGCCGGGGGTCCCATTTCCTACACTGGTGGCTAGCGGTGGGATCCGGACTTGTGTTTGCGCAGTACCACAACGATAACTGGCCTCTCTACAAAACTCTGCATGGTAAATGGTCGCAAAGAAAGGAGATTATTGTTTTTATGAGGTTACTTAAATGTCCGTTCTGTGAAAAATGTATTCTGGTACGCTATGACTAGGTGGCCCTAGCTCGGGAGGGTAGATCAACTCCCTAGTGCAATGTGTTTTCTGGATTCACCAGAAGGGTGGGATCCAGTGGTGGCAGCGTGATTGTGTTCAAGGTGTATGGTCCCTGTCCCTTCCCTGGAGTAATGATACCTGCGCCACATGGGTCAGGTCAGGTTGCTAAAAAAAAATGTCTGTTCTGTGGAAATGTTTAATGATTAATAGAAGTACCCGTTCGGTGGAAAGTTTTTTAAGGTTACTTAAATGTCCGTTCGGGGGAAAAATGTGTGCGTATACACTGTGAGTTAGGTGTCCCTAGCTTGGGAGGGTAAATAATCTCCCTAGTACAATATGGTTTTCTGAATTCACCAGAAGGGTGGGATCCAGTAGTAAGTAGTGTAACTGTTTTCAATGTGTATGGTCAGGTTGCTAAAAATGTCTGTTCTGTGGAAATGTTTAATGATTATTAGAAATACCTGTACTGTGGAAAGTTTTAAAGGTTGCTTAAATGTCTGTTCTGTGGAAAAAGTGTGCGGGTACACTGTTAGTTAGGTGCCCCTAGCTTGGGAGGGTAAATCATCTCCCTAGTACAATATGGTTTTCTGGATTCACCAGAAGGGTGGGATCCAGTGGTGACTGCGACGTTGTGTTCAAATGTGTATGGTCCTTGTCCCTTCCCTAGAGTAATGGTACCTGTGCCACAAGGGTCAGGTTGAGGAATCAGGGGCGGTGGAAAACTGTCTTACCAGTCTAGGGGACGGGGTGTGGATGAATGCTGAGGTGTGCTGAGGAATGGAGTGTAAGTTCTCTGGGATGGGGAGCTTGCTGAATCAACGACAATAGTGTCCTTCCCTACCCCGCTGAATGTGTTGGATGAATCATGTGTTCCGTACACCGCTGAATGTGTTTGATGCGTCAGGTGTCCCCCCCTCTTCCCCGCTAAATGTGTTTGACGCATCATGTCTTCCTTACCCCGCTGAATGTGTTTACGGCGTCAGATGTCGCCCTGGCTGAATTTAGGTTGAGTTGTATCCCGGACAAGGAAGACCTGCTGGCGCTGCCGCGGCTTGCCTTGGGGAGAGCTGAACACTGAGACCTGCTGGCGCTGCCGCGGCTCATCTTCTTGTGTTTTAGGTGTCAGGTGTCGCCCTGGCTGAATTTATGTTGAGTTGTATCCCGGACAAGGAAGACCTGCTGGCGCTGCCGCGGCTTACCTTGGGGAGAGCTGAACACTGAGACCTGCTGGCGCTGCCGCGGCTCATCTTGATTGTGTTTTAGGCGTCAGGTGTCGCCCTGGCTGAACTTATGTTGAAGTTGTATCCCGGACAAGGAAGACCTGCTGGCGCTGCCGCGGCTTGCCTTGGGGAGAGCTGAACACTGAGACCTGCTGGCGCTGCCGCGGCTCATCTTCTTGTGTTTTAGGTGTCAGGTGTCGCCCTGGCTGAATTTATGTTGAGTTGTATCCCGGACAAGGAAGACCTGCTGGCGCTGCCGCGGCTTGCCTTGGGGAGAGCTGAACACTGAGACCTGCTGGCGCTGCCGCGGCTCATCTTGTTGTGTTTTAGGCGTCAGGTGTCGCCCTGGCTGAATTTATGTTAAGTGGTATCCCTGTTGTGTTTTAGGCGTCAGGTGTCGCCCTGGCTGAATTGATGTTAAGTGGTATCCGGGTCAAGGAAGACCTGCTGGCTCGGCCGCGGCTTGCTTTAGGGGAAAGCTAAACGCTTAGTTCCCATGTGGAAGACCAGTGGAGGGAGGAAGTTCCAAGACTGGTAGGAAAGTGTGTTCTGAGGGTGTTTCTCCTGGGAGAACGCGGAACCTCAGAAGTAGAGGTAGGGTGGGGCATTCTTGCCCGTGACCTCTGGCAAACCTGAGGGTGCGGACCCTAGGTGGAAGGAACAGTGGTAGTTGTGGCTACACTGAGAAAGGGAGTGGAGAATGGCTATTGTGGGCCAGGGGTTACCACCCCCCACTTCGGATTAGCAGGGACCAGTGGTATCTGGATGGCTTAGGGCCTGGTCCTAGTCATGGACAACTAAGGAGTACCAGGTGGGTAGCCTGGTTGGGCCCATGTCTTCATTTTTTTGTATTTTTTTTGTTGTGTGTGGTTGTAACTTTTATTATTTTCAGTTTGTGTATGTCTATCGGTCCGGCGGTGCGGGCCGCGTCCACGTTCTATCGCCCTGCAGCAGGGAAGTCCATCACGGTAGTGATTGGTCTGCCCTGCGTTTGGGCTGGGAGGGGCATGTGTTGGACTTGGCCCGTCTGGCAGGTCCACCCCTGAAGTTTTGTGCTCATTATATGTGTCCGGGGAATGGTGATTCCCCTTCTGAGTGTGTGTGTGGTGAGAGAGACCTGCCTCCCATAGGAATGCATGGTGAATGTATGTGGCTCGGGTAGTTCTGGTGCGTGGGGCGTGCCGGGTCGTGTTTGGTATGTATGCGCTCGTGAGGTTGAATGCTACAAGATGATGTATGCGGCAGGTGTGTGACTAGAAGGGAAGTGCCACTTCTAGACTTTGGTGTGTGTGTGCAGTAGGTGTGCTGGCGCCTGATTGGCTGAGGCTGGCCGGGCCTTCCCCCACCAGGCTGGCTCCACCCCCCTGGGGTGCGTCCAGTGTCCCTGGCCTGGCCAGTAACCTGAAACTCCTTATAACCAGTTCTGGCTGGTTCTCTCCCTGCCTGCCCCTTTGGGAGACAAAGGAAGCTCCTGTATAAAAGGAGGGTGGGCCCTCTTCTCTCTCTCTTCTTCTTCCTGCTTGGGACCCTGCCTGGGTCGTGCTGCTGCATGGGCTCAGGGAAGGGCGTGCCCCCCTGGGCCCTGCTCTGCTCCTGAACTACGGACCTCCCGAACTTCCTATGGCTTCTGCTTTCCGTGCCCTAGCCCGTGGGAGCGCTTCCCTGCGGTCCTAGCGCCCTGGGGCGCTTCATCTATGCTCCTAGCGCTCGGGAGCACTCTCTTGTGCCTTGGGGCGCTTCATTCATGCCCTCGCGCTGGGAGCGCTATATCCAACAAGACCGGTGCCCACCCGGCGTCTGCCTCGTGCTACACAGGCTCTGCAACCCCAGCGAGTGCCTACCTCGCTTTATCTCCTTCCTGGCTGCCTTATCGAGGGAGCCGGGCCCTCGTCAATTTCCCCTGTGTGTCACTGCCGCAGCCCGGGACCCCGCGTGAAGCCCGCCCCCGGGCCGCGCTCTGATTGGCTGGCGGCCCGGGCTGAACTGATGACGTTTCCCCGGGCCGCGCTCTGATTGGCCGGCGGCCCGGGGAGCTGTGGAGAGAGCCGCGAAGGCAGGGGTCGGCGGGAGCCTACTCCGCGCCCCTGCGTCCCACCAGGACCACTGCCGCTTCCCCCCTGGGCCCCCAGGAGCGAGAGGGAGCCCCGGAGAGCGAGGAGGACCGGCGCGTCTGCCCGCCACCGGTGAGTGCTGCAGGAGGGGAGGCGGGACGTCGGAGCACATTGTCGGTGCTCGCCCCTCCCCTCCGGCGCGAGCACGCATGCGCCTCAGGGCCCGAGGGGCCCCCAGTGATGCCAGGTCCCCCGAGGGGGGGGGGGCCCACCTGCCCACAGTGCTTGTCCTGAGCCCCGAGGAGGCTCCAACGTACCTGGGCCCCGAGAGGCCCCACCACGTGTCCTTACCCCTGGGCCCCGAGAGGCCCCACCAGTTGCCCCTGAGCCCCGAGGAGGCTCCAACGTGTCCCTGGCCCTGCCTGGGCCCCGAGAGGCCCCACCACGTGTCCCTGACCCTGCGAGAGGCTTCACCATTGCCCCCCTGTCCCCCCGAGCCTGCAGGGCTGTGTCCAAGTCCCTCAGCGGCCCAGCACTTAGTGGGCCGCTGCCACGTTTAGGTTTGCCCCGGGCCCCTTACAGCCCACTCCGGACATCGAGACTCTCAGGCGCCCTCGCCCAGGAAGGCCATCGGGCCTAGGGGGCGCTACTGACTATTACCAATGGGATGCTGAGAATTCTTATGTGTTGCCCTGCTGATGGGGGCCTCTGTTGTGTTATGTACCTTGCCTCATGTATGTCTATGCTGGTTAGAGTGAGTTCTATTGCTAATCCTATGAGACCCCGGGGCATGACGTATTCTAATGCTAAGCTCCTGGCGATTATGTGTCTAGTCCTAGTCCGAGGAAACTCCCAGTTGTTATATGTTCTAAATGCCAACTCCATCATGTGCACCTTCCTGGCAGTGGCCCTTTGGCCCTGGCCTGTACCTTTTTCCTTGTAACCCCTGCCGTGCCTCGAGCCCATTGTAAAGTGTATGTTCCTATGGGCCCTTCTTAATACAAAGACTATTTTCATATATACTTGGTGTGGAGTTCCTTTTGTGGGAGGCCTGGGAGGTTGCTGTTGGTGGGTGCGTGCGCAATTGCTTCACACATGTCCTCCGAGATAGGCCTGGCTGCCCGCGCCGCGTTACCTGGAGGGCGAGCAGGGGTCGACTTTATATAGGAGTGGCGGTCTCTGACTGGCTGTGGCGCAAGCCCTGGCCGGCCGGGGGTCCCATTTCCTACAACCCCCTTAATCCCACTGTTCCTGGAGCTGGGTAGACGCCCAATTGCCGACAGAGCACGACTGCGCCCTGTCCTTTATTGGAGACGTCTCTGGACGACTCCAGAGATCAGACAATATGCGGAGGGTTTTCTTTGGATAATTAAGGAAGATATCTTCCACAAGATAAAATGGCTTAAAAATCTAAGGGCCATGCTAATTAACCTGGGGTTCTCCAATCTTTGGAATAACCCTGTGGAAGAAGACTTCCCAAGCAAAGAAGCCCTCAAATCACAATATTGGGATTGGGTGGGTGGTAATCTGTTGAAAGACGCTAGGTCTGACTCTATGGCTGGTCGCTACCTGGAGACAAAAAAATTTCCTATCCTAGAAAATTACTGGGATACTGTTACGGTACCAATGGATAGAAAGCTTGTCTTCCAGCTAAGATCAGGATCTATTCCCCTAAAGAAACTGACGGCAGGTTGGCATAAATCGACCAATAGGTTATGTCCAGCCTGTGAAAATGCTGTGGAGAGTGTAGGCCACTTTCTATTTGTATGTAAAGCATAATCATCACCCAGGAGAATATGGCTTACGCCTGTATGCAAAAACCTTGGGACACGTGACAGTGCAGTGGCTTTAAGAATTTTGTGTACAACAACTCAGGAATCGATAGTTATTGGGGTAGCCAAATACTTGGGATGGGCCTGGGCAATCAGGCGACGATCTCTGGGGGGGATTAGATAATCAGGTTTTCCTTCTAATTCTATGGTCTAAAATGTATAACCATATGCCATATGTAAATTTTATTACGCTAATATTGTATGAGCTGCACAGAATGCCTATATGAATTTATATCTGTAAATGTTATGTTTTATTCTGCAAAGTCTTAAATTTTATACTGTGCTTTCATGAGAAATTATCTCGAATAAAGCTTATACAAACAAAAAAAAAAAAAAAAGAAGAAAACACAAGCAAACTCTAAATTAACCTATGCTTAACCATCTGGTAGCTTAACACAAAGTAGTCAGTAGCTTGGAGGCAATGAATGATGTATATTTGTAGCACTTGAAACAGTAATAAATCATTACACAAGAAAACCCTGATCCAATTTAGGAAAATACAGTGAAATGTAACATTTATTTGAGAAGAAAAGGACAAAAATCTATTCAGTAATACTGGATGTAAAATATTTAAATAAAATAGTGCTTGAGCACAAAGCTTCAACTGTGAATATCTGGCTGTGCTTGACCGGGACAAAGTCACAAGTTCAGGCCAACTACAATGGAGTTCTTTTTAGATACAGGAATCAAACTAGGCTTGTTGAACAAAGTACCTTAACTCATGGTTTGTAGAGAGGTGGGAAATCCTGCATTGAGGGTGCGTCATGCAGTAGCGGTTCCGAGGAGCTGTGGGACTCCAATGCAATCGATGAGGAGATTGCAATGCAAAGTTCTGTGCCGAAGATGCATTATGCAACAGTGAATCCTAAGAGGCTCTGGGCTGTGATACGGACTCCTGCATCATCGACGATGGCATGGATGAGGGGCCTGCGATGCACAGGTTGCATCGAGAATGCATCATGATGCAGCATTTCCAAGGAGACTGCTGGCTGCAATGCATGGTCCAGCACCAGGAATGCGTCATGCTGGGGTGGTTATGATGTGACTGTGAGTAGATGTGATGGTTTGTGTAGTGGCATTTCTGAGGAGACTGTGGGCAGCGATGCAAATTCCAGCATCCAGGAGGGGACACGCTGCGGTGGTTCCGCTGCAAGAAGATATATCACATCACATCATCAATTTTGCTTACAGGACCTCAGCAGGGCTGGTAGAGCACATTCAGACCCACTTCCAAGAGTAAAAAAGTTACCCCAATGTTATTATATGAGAGAGGCAGGCCTTACAGTAGTAAAAAAAAAAAAAATTAAGAGTTCCACTAACATGACATGTAAAACTTAAAAATATATGTACAACTTTTTCAAAACACTGACTTCTGCCCTATTACTATTTAGCGACCTTCTGTTGTGGACTTATACGTATTAAATTGGAAGATTTAGGCTTGCTGAAAGGCTGATTTAGCCACGTTGAAATAAATGACAGTTTAATAATACACACAGACTCCAATGGTAGGCCTGAAACATGTTTAAAAATACTACTTAAGTGGGTGGCACAATTAGTGTTAAAGGCCCACTTGGGGTGACGAATGCAAAAAGAACAATTGATGGACGGAATGCAGAATAATGTCATACATTCACCCCAGTACAGAGATCTGAGCCTAAATCCATTGTTTGTTTGGTCACCATGCCATACCAGTTTGGACCAAGCCATGTGCAAATTAGTCTTGAATCTGCACACAATGGGAACAGTCCAGAGCAACTACCAGGCCAGGTCCTACCTGGACTGGAAACAAGCATCCTAGGACCGGTTTCAGGGTTTCACCCCCCCCCCTATCAACCAGGATAGCTTGACTCCAGTATCATGGAGAGCATGGGACCCACTTCTGGGCATACTCATCCTACTCGGGGTGACAAATGCAAAAAGAACAATTGATGGAGCAAAAAAATGGGGGAAGACCACACCACAGGATATTGATTACTTTTATTTGATTTGGTTTAAATCATAAAAAGAGCGGATTAACCGCTAAAAACACGTTAACGCTTGTAACTTAAAATTCGTGAGTAAAATAGACATTAATTAATGACTTCACATTAAAACCTTTTTGATCAGTGAAACAAAGGAAGCAAAGAAAAACAGCAGAGCAATTGGTCCTTTTAGTCTTATGATAATTGTTCTAGTTTGTGATGACTGTTTCTTATTCTTGAATTGGCTCAAGATGATTAGCTAATCGTTTTTCAAAATCAAGTTCCGTCTCTTTCTTTTCTAGTGCTTTTGCCGCCAGGCTTAGGAACTTTAATGATTTGCATGCCAATGGCACTGTTGATCCTCCTAAACATTTTATTACTGCGGATCTGCAGGTCCTTATCTGCTCTTTTTTCATTAACGGCCGCAGCAGTTCTTTCCGGTTGGAGGATAGTACCGAACAAATACAAAGTAAGTGGAGCACTGATTCTTTTCCTTGTCCACAGAGGCGGCAGTCCATTGAAGGCCAGGTGTGTTTCCAAATTGGTGTTAAATCTTTAGTCGGGTACACTCCCAGTCTCATTAAAATTAGTTGCTGTTTCATTCGGTTTGCAAAGTGTTCCGAAAGATATGATTAGGGCTTTAGCTTTTTATATGTTGGCAGCACCATCCATGCATGTGTTTTCTTGGACAACGTGGCTTTATCCTGTTCTTGGGACCTTTGATTAATAATTTTGTTGACCAATTGTTTAAACTCTGGATAGGCCGGTATGGTGTGCCATGCTTCCTCCAGCTTTAAAGCCTCGATCGATTTCTTCAGGATTGGATAAATGGAATTAGTCAATTTGGATTGTTTTTCGACCTCCAGCCAAAAATAATGTGCCAGAGAGTCGTCCTTTGCTGCCCGCATTCTCCAGTAGTATTTTACCAGCGCTCCTTGTCTTGAGATGATTTGATTTTTTAGCCCAAATTCCAGTCTAATCCGATCTTGAGAGAAGTGGCGTGGAATATTAAACAATTTTTTGAAAAGGCTGGTTTGGGCGATATTCAGGGATGTTGCATCCTTTAAGTTTAAAAGTTCGGAACCATATGTAATTGCGGGCAGAAATTTTGATGCCACAACCTTTAGTAAGTGAGTGGTAGAACTATCACTGAGTTTCTTTTGCAAAGTTTTAAATGCAAATAGTAGCTGTTTGGCTTTTGTTTTTCGCTGTTCTTGGTGTGGTTTGTAGTTAAGATGACAATCCAAAGTAAATCCCAAATACTTGTATGTCCCCTCACGGTCCAAACGGTTGCTGTCGATCGTCCAAATGATTTTTGGTATTTTTTTCAGTGGTCTAGAAAAACACATGATCTTTGCTTTTTTTAAATTTATCTGTAGTTGGTTTAGATCTGTGTATTCTACTAATTTGTTGATCAGCCGTTGTAGCCCGCGAGGCGTTTGGGAGAGCAGCACAATATCATCTGCATATTGTAAGCTTACTATTCTCACATTGCCTAGTTTTGGGGGGTCACCTAATGATGAACGTAGGTTGTGGTCTAGATCAGCTGTGTATATATTGAATAGACAGGGGGCCAGAACGCACCCCTGTTTTAGGCCATTGATGGTTGTAATTTGTTAGTTAGCGTTCGGCCATCTCCCATTTTTGCTTGAACCCATGTTTTTGAATAAAGGTTGATTATCGCATTCAGTAGATTTGTCGGTGCACCCCAAGATTTCATTTTTTCCCACAAGGCTTGTCTGGGGACCTTATCAAAGGCCGCCTTGAGGTCTATGAAACATGCGTACAATACTTTTGAGTTTACAATAGCTTGGTTGGCCAGGAGTGTTACGGCGGATATGTTTGTTAGGGCACCCATTCCGGCTCGAAAGCCCGTTTGTGTATTGGGAATCAGTTTGATGTTCTCTACCCAATCTTCTAGATCTTTAAGCAAGTTTGCTGCGTACATTTTTGCCTTGACATCTATAAGGGCTATTAGCCTATAATTTGCGGGGTTTGCGCGAGCCCCAGATTTATATATTGGGTGAAGAATACTTCCTCGCCAGGAATCGGGGATAGTATGGGATTCAAAAATATTCTCAAACAGTATGGCTAGATGGTTGATAGATAGTTTTTGGAAGATAGTTTTTGGAGTTCTTTGTGACTAACAGGACTAATTAGTTCAGTCTCTTGGGGATTTTTAAGAGGTGATACGTTTGTCTTACTTTGACTGGGCGTCTGCGTCAGGTACTGTGCCATTAGTGGTTGCTTGAGCCGTAGATTCAAGTTTGTAGGAGGATGTTCCTGTGCATTAATTGTTTGACTCCCTTTCTGAGCTAGGAGTGGCTCAAGTTGTGGGTCTACAGGTGTGCTTGGTATAGCGCAGGAGCTGTCGAAGCTGTCTTGCCCGAGCGCTAAGTTGTCCTCTTCGCTGTACCGTCTCGCGGGTTGTTGGACCATTAGCAGTCGTTGGTTTTGCTGCCTCAGGTTTTTTGTTTGGGCTTGGCTGATCCATTGTATTGGTGTGTGTACTGACTCCTGTTTGGTTTCATGTTCTTTGTGGACTTTGTGGACTACTGCCTGAATGGCCTGTTGATGGGGTCCATGGTGAGCCGATAGTAGGCTCTGAATAATGTTGGTGCAACTTGCATCCTCTAACGCAAGCGGGTTAAGGACCTTATGTTCTGCATCTTTTGCATCCTCTGTATTTGTTTGCATGCTGACCTCGTCCTTGTCCTTGTGTGTCTCCTTGTCCACACAGTCCCCCTTATGCTTGTACTTTTCAGCTTCTCTTGCCTCCTTTGCTTCCTTGACTGCCTTATGCGTTTTTTGCTTGCCTGGGGATAGGCTGCGACATACTTTTAGGAAGTCCGTGATGAGAGCCCGTTTGCTGCTTTTATTGCTGGCTTTGATGGGGGAACTGGTTGCCCTGATGGGGGTGTGATTAAGTGGTTGGGTGTTGTCCTTTTCTATTTTACCCCCCGAGCCATTTTCCTGTTTGGGGTCAAAATCCAAACACTGTTCCTGCTCCCTGTCTTTCAGCTTTCTGGGCATTTCCGATTCTGATTTGTCCTCTGTTTAAGCCTCTGTTGGCTCTGTTGGATCCTCTGTTAACTTCTTTCCCTCCATTCCCTCTTTTTCTGGCTTTAATTGCTGGTCGCCTGGTGCCCCCTGATTTTCCCCGATCTCATGGTGAACTGTACACTGTGCTAGTTCTTGGGGTCTTGGTATTGGGGTATTTGGGTCCGGAATTAGGGTTAAGGACTGTTGACTTGTTATTGCTGCTTGTTACAGGTTGCAGGTGATTTTGCGAGCCCTTGACTCCTACTGTAGGTTAGTATGGTGGTTCGAGGTTATTGAGCTCTCCCACCGCCACACTGCTCTGCGCGGCTGCTCTGCTCTGCGCGGCTCCCGGCTGCTTGCTGTCTCAACCGCTGTGGACTCGGAGCTTGGGGATCGCGGCTCCTGCTGCTGTTGTTGACTCGCGGGTAAGATTGGCACACGCAGCTCCTGCCGCTGCACAACGCCACACTCGCGGCGGTTGGAGGCTCGAGGCCCGCGGCTCCTGCCGCCGGTAAGGGGCTGTGGAGAAACTCCTGAGCACTGTATGCAGTGTGATAGTGCTCGCGGCTCACCGCTCACCGCTGACGAGGAACTGTGGGGGAACTGTGGGGGTGTGGAATTGCGGAGCGCAGCTACACCCAGGCTGTGATGCCGCCGCCGCCGCTACTAAGACCCACAGGCTAGGGGGCCGAACAGCGGGGGTCAACCACAGAACCACGGGGGCGCCCTCCTCACCTCCTTGCCTCCTCGCCTCCTCGCACCTTGCTCGCTGCTTCCGCGCTCATGCTCGTTTCGTGCTCGAAGACCACACCAAAATTGTCAGGTCCAACACTTTTCCTTAACAACACTGAAACCATCACCTAGTTCGCTCATCTTTTTTAAATATACTTAAACATTACTTTTCCCAAATACATTAGGTAATTAATTTTGTAATCCTATTAATAGTTTTGGACTATCTCTACATGCAAGTGTCACCCTGCTGCATGTAAAGATAGATAATTTGCATGCACAGGATTCTCTCCCACATGAAGAGTCTCGGCACTGCATACTAATGGCCTCATTTATGATGTTTTGCCATAGGGAAGCACTGAAAGCCTTCCAGCTGTGCTGTCCTATGGCAAAAGAAAAAGGCAGAAATGAACTTTATCTATCAGATACAGCGCATTCCTGTACTGCTCCCTTGCACCGGCTCACAATGGGCTGCCTTGCGCCAATGCAGGCATCTTCTCACCATGGTGCAGGGGTGTGTGCATTGCAGGAATTTATATTTTGGGCAGGAAGGTATACCTTCCTGCACAAAAAAAATCGCAGGATGATTTTTTCTCTTTTAAGCAGAATGTAGCACACATAGAAAAAGGAAAAGCAAGGAGAAATAAAGATATTGCTTCTCGTTGTGCCTCCCTTATGCCTCTCCTGTAGAGGCGTAAGTTGTTAGCGCTGCCTCAAAGTTATGACCCCAGCTACACCCATGGCACGCCCCTGTAATGCAGAAAGCTGTGATAAAGGGAATATATTTTATGAGGCTGCGTTAAGACAAAACAGTGACTTAGTGCTACCTGGTCAATAGGAAACAGGCTCCTGAGCCACAGAACATCACAAAAAATGATGCACCATTGGTGCAAGGAGCCTCATAAATGAGGCCCTAAGTCTCTGCCCTGCATGCAGGGCAGTGACTCTTCAGTAAAGGTAGAAATCTCCACTTAGGACATCAAGCAGGGAACTACATACAGAAAGAGGAAGTCATGAATGGTGTGGTCATTCTGAGCCATACTCTTAACACCACAATGCCACAATGCCATCCTCCTCCATGCTGCTGCTCCTTTTAATAATCAAACCCGCAACATGGCTGAGAGACAAAATGAGAGGGCCCACCCATTCACAGATGAAGATTTTCTTTTAGGTGTCATCCTCAGCTTTGCAATGTGGCCCCAAATATAGAGAGAAATCTCAATGTGCTGTGGTGCAATGGGTGACCATAACTAGCTGGGGAAGATCTGCTGATTGCACTGGGAGGTTATTATTTCTAGACCCATTCAGAGGAGTAAATTATTCTGGGATTGTCCCTGCAGCCACATAATTGTCTTCCAAGCATGGCACCACTGCCTATGAGGGTCTGAAGAGTAGCCTAGCCTACCATCCATGCTCAGCTAGAAGAGTTTGAGCAGTAGACAGGTGGTAAGTGTAGTACCTGCTTATTCAGGCCAGAGAGGTCATCTCCAAAAACAACACAGCATCCAGTGGGAGGCGCACCTAAGTAACATCCAGAAAGCCAAAAGTAGAAATCCAAACTGATATTGCATCTGATGACGAGGAGCTGATCGTGCAGGGGGAGGTAAAGAAGGGAGAGACATTTTTTCTGGTACACACAGTACCCCTGGCAGTAGCACTGCAGTGGTAGCGCCAACATCCCCTACCCCAGCAACATCTAGGTGGCACAGTAAGAGTCTGGTAGAGACCCCAATGCGAAAAAGTAAATCAATGAGCCTAACTGTGTTGAAGAAGTCTGGATCATCATCACATATGAAGATGGTCCAGACCACCATTAAAAGCATGTTTTGGTCAGAGGCTCCATTGGAACGCAACCACCCAACGGCACGTCTGTATAATGCAACGCTGGCTAAAATGTAATTGCTGGACCTTCTCCCTTTTTCTTAAGTGGAAGGGGTGGGTTTTCTAGAATTTGTGGCAACAGTCTGCTCTAAATGGAAGGTTCCTAGCTGGTCCTATTTTGCCAGAGTTGCGGTCCCAGCACTACATCAAGATGTGCTGGAGATGATTGGGGCAGCTTTGCAGAAGAGTGCTGTTCACAATATCCACCTGACAACAGACATGTGGACCAGTTGCCAAGCTGTTGATTACATGTGCATCACTGCACACTGGGTCTCTTTTGCGGGGGTTAGAGAGAAGATAACTGCAGGTGTTGAGAGTGTCACAATTTTTCAAGCTACTCGAAAACATGCAACATGATATCCTTCCACAACAGATGATTTCCCCCCTTCTTTGTAAAGTTTCTTCGGGCTCTTCAGATAGGTTATACTATGAGAGGCAGATGGGAGCATATCTCCTTCCGAATGATAAATTAGACAGGCAAAAAAGTATGGCATAGATCGTAAACTTTCCGCCCCTCTATTAATTTCCCCCCTTCTTTTCTTCCTATCCCTCCCAACCCCCCCTTTTTTCCCCATTTTCTTTCTCTTTCTTTCTGTGTGTTTTTTTTCTCTCTCCTTTCTCTTTCCTTTCTTTCTGCTTTTCTCTCTCTCTTCTTTCTTGTTCTCCTCTTTTCTAGCCCTAAAACATAGTGAAAATAAGTTATTGATTTGTTTACACAAATGTTTTAGTTAATTTTTGTGTAAATTTATGTATATTTTCCACAGCTCCCTCACAGGAAACAAATGGGTCGCACTCCACGGGTTATCTTTTGCAGTTTTTTATTTTTCCATTACATTCCACAGGCAGATGTTCCGATCTACGCGTTTCGGTATTTCAAATACCTTGCTCACGATCGTGAGCAAGGTATTTGAAATACCGAAACGGAAATATATGTGTATAGGAAATATATTAGTCTGAATGGTCTCTCTAGCGATGTATCATGTTATATATATATGTATGTATATTTTTTCATGTCTGACGACAAATGGTAATACCACTGTATATAGTAATAAGGCATTAATTGTGACTGACATAAGGAGATGTTGTGACTCTTTGTTTGTTTAAACCTTAGAATTTTGCTGATATTGTCCTGAGGAAGGCACAAAAAGGTGTGTCGAAACGCGTTGACAGAAATCAGCATCCTCAACATTTTCCGGGCATTATCATTATGCTGATAACATTTTTGTGACCTATGTATATTTCTCTGGAGTAACAGCTTATTTTATAAAAATCTATTTTTTCATCCTCTCAGTTTTAATCATGTGTATCAATGAATATGTTCATATCAATTTTTTATTAATGTAATTAAACTTTCCACTTTATCATATAATATTTTTTCTTGAGTCCCTTTTCTCCTTATGGTGTGTCCTTCTTCCTGTTTTTGTCAGACTTTGTATTTTTGGCCTGGGCCTTTACCCTTGCATATGTTTGCTTAACCCTGACCCAGGAAATGTATCCCTTTCATGGGGTCCCTGTTACCTCACCAAAACAGTAGCCATGTTTGCCATGGAGAAATCTCATTCTGCAGTAAACATTTTAGAGGAGTTTAACAGTAAGGTCTTTGAATGGCAGCAGCCAAGAAGGCGCATATTGGTTATGTTTCCACTGATAATGGCAGTAATATAGTTAAGGCCATGGCTGATGGAGGCTATTTTAGAGTACCGTGTTTAGCGCACAGCATTACCATTATTGTTCAAGATTTCTTGAAAAAAGAAAACACAGTCAGCAAGTTACTGACCACCTGCCGAAGAATCTGCACACATTTCAGCCATTTTTTTAAGGACCGAAAGCAGCTGAGGGTCATTCAGCGTGACCGTAGAGTGCCAGTCAGAGGACTCATCCAGGAGGCGGCAATACGTCTGAACTCAACCTTCTACATGCTTGAGCGTCTGTTTGAGCAGTACTTGGTAATCAATGAGTATGTCTTTCATGCACGGGGTGCTTCTATGAGAGACATCAGGCTAGAGGTGGAGGAATGGGACCTAATTAAAAGCCTTACAGACATGCTTTGTCCTTTTGAGGTCTTCACGCATGAAGTCAGCAGGGATGACTGTACTTTGGGCAAAGGTATCCCATTGTTGCGCATGCTAGAGCACCAACTGAAGGCGGTGTCAACGTTCCGAGTTGATGCTGAAAAACAAGACGCATATCAGTTGGCGGAGAGCTTATTAAGCCACCTAGTTGAAAATGCAGGGCTTCAAGCAATACATTCAGAACAACATTACATTTGTGCCACTATTCTGGATCCACAATAAAAAAAGGCACTGGCCAGCAATACATTAATTCCTTTTTCTGAAGCAGATGTTTCCAAGTACAAACATTGGCTAGCTCTGTCAGCCACTCGCTTTGAAAAAGAGCGGCAGGAGATTGAACAAACCACCACAAGTACTACTGAAGCAGTAGGCCATCCGGCGTCAAGGTCCACTTCTGTGGCCGAAGGCAGTCACTTTCCCTCAGAGCTGTTACCGATACCAGCAACCGTATCATCACCTGCACCAAGCCCAGCCATAATATTGTCAGAAGCACATTGGATAACTCATCAAGGTATTGATGCAAAGGCAACAGATGGTACACAAAGTGGAGCACCCCTGGAGGACCTTGAGTGGATGGTGCAGGCCTATCTGGATGACCCAACAGAGGTCTTCTTTGATCAGAACACATTGGTGTATTGGTATGGGAAAAGGCCTCAATGGCTCTGATCACCAAGGTGGCTATAAATGATTTGCCTTGCCCACTTGCAAGTGTGTATTCTGAACATGTTTTCAGTGCTGCTGGTGCCATTGTTACTTCAAAAAGGACCCGCCTCTCGCCCAAAAATGTGGAGAGGTTAACAATGATCAAGATGAATCAGCACTTCATACCACCAGATTTTAAAATACGTGAATCCACGCAGGAAGATGAGGACACCGATTTAGGTGACTTAAGTTCTTCTCTGTTAGCTGACCTACTCCTAGTTCAATTCACAGAGTTTGATGACGAGCTCTGCTTATCTGTCACCTAGGTTTGAAAGACTTTTTTTTTCCGTCCTTATTCACTGTTATTACAGTGTGTCTTTCTTTGTTTTGCAGCTTTTAGCACAACAAAACTTTAATCACATCAAATCCATCAGCAGCACTGTCTTTGTCTTATTTCTATTTTGAATGTGCCACTGTCTGGATTCCTGAAGTTCACAAGTTCACAACCCAGTCATGCTCCTTTATCCTCCTCCTCCAGACTCCCCCTATCCATTTCCTTCAAGGCAGATGGCCAGATTACGCAGAATCAAGAAACTGTTGCTTCGTAGACGAGTCCCTCCAAAAGAAGTGGTACTGGAATGACTGACTATGCTGACTATTACTTCTGAAATTGACACGAGAGGCTGTCCTGTGGCCCTTCACCTAAGAATAAGATGCTGACAAAAAGTGGAACAGGTAATGAATGATGAGATGGCATGCAGTGGACAATACTGGCTGTCTGTTCTGATGATAGCAATTGCTGTTTGTTTATTGTGCATAAAATGAATACTATGTGTTCTGTTATTATTTAATCTTTTACACACTAAGGGGCTCATTAGGATTGCGTTTTTTCCGCATCATCGGGGCCGGCGGAAGCCACCGCCGGCCCAGAGGATGCGGAAAAACCGCAGTGGACTGACCAAAGACCCACCGCCACATTAGGATGGCTGGTGGGTCCTGGTTTCCGTCTGCAGCTTTTCCGCCACGGTTGGCTTACAACCGCGGCGGAAAAGCTCCAATCTGGTGACGGTGTCTCTCAGACACCGTCAGGCAGATTAGGATGGGATGTAAAACATGCTTTTCCGCGGCAGCTTTTCCGCCGTGGAAAAGCATGTGTAACTTCACTGCGGGGCCCGTTGTGGGCCCCCTAGGTGAAGGGGATGTGGGGGGTGCACATGGGGGGGACCTATGGTACCCCCCTGCATTTGTATGCAGAAAGCGGCAGGCACCGCAAGGTGCCTGCCTCTCTCTGCATGCAAATGCAATGACTGCAATTTTAACATTGCCGCGGGTGCAGCTTGAAGCCGCACCCGCCGCAATGTTAAAAATAGAGGATGTGACCGCCAGGGTGGCGGTCACATCCTAATCGCACAGGAGGGGACTCAGCAGCCCATGCGGACGTCCCCTCCTCCTCAGTGATCGCGGACGGACGCAAGTCCGTCCGCGATCATAATCGGCCCCTAAATGTAACTCTAGTCTACTCTGTTTACCTTGTTTAATACAAATTGTACTTCTACTGCAGGGGCCACTACGTTGCATTTTTTTATATGGAAAATGTCCTTGGACTCACTGTGTGTAGACTGCGACTGCTTGAACAACATTGAGTTTGCCAACACCATGATGATGATGAGTCATGATGACCAAAGTTACATAATATCTTCACAGTCACTCACTGGGATGGATGGATCATCATCGTCGATTTACGGAAGAACTATGGCCATTTCATGAGTGGCAAACAGGTAAACAAGTCAACAACAACCACAGCAGGACTACATGTATGTCTAGTAGTGGTATGGAGTGGTGGAGCCAGTGTAGTGTTATACCAGAGCTCAGACAGCGGTACATGTAAAATTGCAGCTAAGTGGCTTGCTGTATAAAATTAGATCTACTTTGTCAGTCTGTGTCAAAGAGGTATGATACATGGAGGTTGGTTGTACTGCCTTGACCGTCTGCATGGCCCTGGCCTGCTGTGTGCTAAATATTATCCTGAAAACAGAGACCCAGAGTAGGCACTTTAGAAATGATGCATGTATTTAATACTGTCGCCTCTAAAAGTGAAATTGTTATTTTTGCACTACACATTGTACCCTATAATTTTCCTCCAGGGTGTTTTAATATTCCTTTCTGTTTTTCCATAGACAGTTACAGGCCGGCACTTACCCTGTGCGATGGGAAAAACATTAACTCAGGCTTACCATAGCAGTCCGCAATTCCGCATCCGCCAGGCAGGCAGTGGACAGTGTGGTCACCAAGAATGATCAACAGAGCACCCGATGGAATGGAGGAGTACCGCAAATAGGAGGAATGGCTGGATGCATGCACCTTCCCAATTTGACCAGGACAACTACAACAATCAGTTACAGTATCCACTTCGATTGTCCTTATCTTTTAAATAATGTTATTGTTGTGAACTTCTATGAGTGCCACTATGTGCATTTGCTCTCTGCTTCAAATTCATCCCTACAGCTATATGATAAGTTTCTTTGCTATTTTCAAAACTAATGTAATGTACTACTAAGTGTTTATTCTCTCTGAGGGCAGATAGGCAAGTGAAATTGCTTAAGTACTGCAGCCCTGTACTGTCTAATTGTTTAGTACTATTTAGTAAGTTGTAGTACGTACTACTTTTCAGTAACCTAACCATCCATTTAGCAAACAACTTCATGCATGCACTTCCTTTATGTCCATTAAAAGATTTATGGAAATATTCGAATCCAAAGGTTTGTTTTTCTTCATTTGTTGTTTTCACATTGTGTAATGTGTTTTTTTCCCATCCATTTTTTAAACCATAACCCTCTTCCCCGGGGCTGTGTGGTTTTCATTGAGGTGTGACTAAATGACACGAATATTTCCACACGCTTGCTGGGGAGGATAAGGTCAAAAGCAACAGAACTCAATTTCAAGGCAGGTCAAGGAATCCAATGATATATTCTTATTCTGCTTGACACACACCCATGAGTATTTGCAAATCAATTCAGAATTTCATGTCTGCCATCGAGTGGATTCATCATCAACAACATCCTCCTACACGTGACTATAGCTTATGCTGCTGTGTCATTCAGTACTAGTTCTTGTAGTAGCCATAATCCACACAACTAGTAGTTAACTTTTGATTGAATACTTTAGCATTACTTAGGCTTTAATTTATGGTACTGTTTTTGTGTACTGTACTATCGTGCTATTCTAATGCTCCTCTCAGGCCACTCAATGTCTCATTTCCTTTTTTTTCATATGCTGCTACTGCCAGTGTGTACCACTACTACTACCACCACAACGATGCCATTTTATCCTTCCAGGATTCCATAGCCAACCTTAATATCCATTTGCCATGCAGCCAGCCCTGTACCTAGCCCTATTCTCAAACACGAATCACAGGTAAGATAAGCATTTTGGAGCAGGAAGAATAATGGAGTAGGAGGAGAGGAGAGACTGACGGTAGAACTAGTAAAGTAGTAGGACAATTGAATTAACTAACTCTGTCAGTGGCACTTTTGTACACATTTGGGTGATTACTTAGACAATTTGAATCAACCAGCCAGTTACATTTCAGGAAAACAAACGTACAGTTAACCCCCCCTGCCTCCCCCACAAAACAGTAAAAACGCGTATGCTATGTTTAAGTGGAAAATAAATAATTATATAGACTCTAACAAAAATAAACTATCCCACAAGACCCGACCCACCCCCGTCCCTAACCCCAACCAATGTCCATGAAATAAATGTCCGCAAAAGTTCGAAAACCCCAACGCCCAATTCCCACCACCCCTAAAGTCTTTAAAAAAGGGGCAAGGGACAGTCTCTACTTTGGCCTGCAGTGTCCTGTGGCCAGGTGGTTCCTTAGCTCTTTACGGAGGGCATTGAGCAGGACTTTCTGCCTCTCCTCCTCCTGCTCAAGGTAAGCCACTAGCAGGGTTAGGCGGTGTAACACGCTCCTTGCATGTACTGTGGGGGGCAGCTGTTGGTTGTGCTGCTCGGCGGCGGCGGGTGGTAGCCGGACCATGGCGCTGTACCCCTGGAGGATTACGCTGGCTGGATGATTCAGGGGCAGTGGAGGAGGAGGATGTAGCTGTTGCTGTTGACTGAGACTCCTCCTCCTCCTCCTGAGCCGCCAGCTGCCGATATTTGGCGACAATTGCCTCAAGCTTCCGGCGCCTGGCCCGGATAGCCAACTCCTTCCTCAATAGTATAGAAGGAGTATCTATATGAAGAAAGAAAAAAAACTGTAACCAATACTCTTTAAGATTAACACAAGATAATTCAACAGAAAGTTATGTCACAGTAGCACTAGCAACTTGCAAGCATACTACATAACATTTGTGGCATGTATCTATCTAACCTCCCACTTTGTCAGCCACTGCTCTAACATTAGTGGGAGTTTCAGGAATTCTACTAGCACTATGGACTTACTACATTAGACTCAGACAGTACACCAGTCTTCTTCTTCTCTCTTGTTTAGCGAAATTAGTGTACATAAACTTGTGGAAGCCGGCATAACGCCAGCGCAGTCAGCTTGCACCCAAGAAAAACAGACGCAAACAATGATGACGCAGACTCGTGTTACTGTTACCAGTACATGCAGGTGGGGAAGCTCTTACTTTTCTGTTACAGGTGGCACTGGCCATACTCTGTTACAACAAGGGCTACTTCTCAATTAATTTAACTTTCACCCTGCCCTGCCCCTGGCTCCTACAAAAGGAAAATGAAGAAGATAATATGATCATATATCCCTTCACATGATATTTGCTTATATGAAGGAATTACTTTAGGTGCTTTGTTTATATTGATTAAGTGAACACCGATAGGCCACACATGAATGACAGAGTTGAAAGCTGCGGCACACGTGGGAGACCTGCATACTAGGCCTGTACAAGAGAACGAAACTAAATAAAGTCCTTCTAGATTTTGGGACCTTGGGCTAATCATGGCGAAGAGGCTAATCACTAAACATTGGAAACGCAGCGAACCCCACAGGCAATATACTGGCGCAATTCCTTTTATAAATGGGCAAGGGCGGAAAGTGTATTTCTTCATAGAGAGGAAACTGCGTGATCACGAAAGTACCCAATTGCGCAAATCTGGGATGACACCCTAAAGTCCTTCCACCGAGCATGCCTCAGCAGAGGAATCGACCAGACACAACTGCTTCGGACCTCGCCAGGCAGGCAGGAGGGATAGAGGCGCTATATAAGCTTCCACGATTGGTACATAGCTGGTATCTACATACAGCCCTTCTCAACCACGGCATGCAGCCACGCGACAGATCCACTCACTGAACTCTACGGCCCCGCGGGACACTAGCCTAAATCTCCTCTAAGAGATACATGATAGTAGCAGAATTCCTGATCTCCCGGTCCCCGCACTAGTCCCCCCCCGGAACTGAGGACACACGTTTACACTACCAAACAAATGTGCCACACGCGCGCCCACTTTGTCTTTGTTTCTTTTTCTTTCAAGGTTATATTCTAGTGGTTTATTATTTCTTTCACAGTTTTTTCTAGTTGTTAAGATGCTATGAATATCAACCTATCTGAATCTTACTTCTTTATATATCAACGCTCACCAATGACACTACCTGCAACGCTGGATCGCGTGCCCGCTTTCCAGCATAGACGGAGAGGAATACACAGCTAGGCCATTACACCCTACTGACATGCGCCCACTAGGCCTGAGAAGCGAAAGTTTTATATCTATAAGGATGTACACTCTCGAAAAGTAATTATAGCACACACACCTTTTCTATTTGCACAGATTGTGCAAGGGGCCCTGACTCACAAAAGACCCTTTCTATTTACCATGGAGTTACCTCTTTTGAGACACATGACTCATCCTGGTTATGATAGGGTCCTTGTGAATGCAAACTTTTCTTTTTCTTTTTTTTTCTTGTCTCTTCTTATTGCTTTATGTGATATGACACAAGGGAGATGCTCAGTAGCAACTCATTGTTTTCTTTCCCTTTTTTTCTGCATCATTTTGAACGATTGCAAGATGCCATATTGTATTACCTCGCTTAAACTGCTGTTGTATATTGTGAGTGAATAAATAAAAATCAATAAAGATATTCAAACGAAAAAATGAATGACAGGGTTAAAAAAAAAATTATTAACATAGGCAGTGAGTGGTCCCCGTAATCGCTGGAGAAAGGAACTTGTGACTTGACTTGATAATGTGAACAATACAATATAGATACACAATATATGCTGTGCTTGTAAACTACTGTTAGTCAAGGGAGTATTCTTCAAAATTACAACTTCTACTTTCCTTGGCTTTGCTACTCTGGCAAGGACGTGTGGTGTTACATGCTCTTCAAACTAACACTCTTCATCCAGGGACCGTCTACTCTGTCTACTCTACATAAGCCTATGCTATCTATGAGGAAGATACCATCCAGGCATCCATCCATTCAAATAAATGCCAATCATTCTTCCTAATGTCTCAACTGGAAAAACCTTACTTTTTCCAACCGACAAAAACACCCTTTTTTTTTTATTCTGTAAACCACCAACCATGCATCCGTGCTTGACTTGCATTTGAATTTGACCCAAAGAATATATTATGCAAACATACAGTTTTTGTTTCACCCACCCAGGCAGTCCGCTTTTCTTTCTCCTTCCACCCATCCTTGCTTCAACCGGCCATGCATCAGATTCCTACCCGACACCTCTGCCTGCATTCAAAAGCATGTATCATTCTTTGCCAGTCATTAATTTAACTTGCTCTTTCTTCCTCCTTCCTTACACCCTTCTTTCCCTTTCCGTTCATCCCTGAGGTTATACGCCAAGAACTTGATACGGGAGGCACGGCGGCACTCATCCTTTTAGATTTGAGTGCCGCATTCGACACCATATGCCACACAACCCTCATCAAGTGCCTGGAAGACATTGGAATTAGAGGGAAAGCACTGAAATGGTTGGAGCAATTTCTCCTGCATCGTACTTATCAGGTCTTCTCTAAAAGCAATCGGTCAGAAGTACATAAGTCCCCCTAAGGAGTGCCCCAGGGCTCTATATTGAGCCCCCTCCTTTTTAATGTGTATGTCACTCCCCTAGCTAAAATTGCTGAAGAGATGGACCTCACCCTTTATTCATACGTGGACGACACACAACTTGTGTTCTCCCTTACATCTTCAGAACAATCTGACATCTCTCCCCTTCGATCTGGACTACTCAGAATGGCCAATTGGCTCCACTCTAAAAAATTAAAGCTGAATGAGGATAAAACAGAGCTACTCATTTTTGGCAATCAAAAGAATCTCTGGGGCCCAACTCACTGGCCCACTGAAATGGGCGCTACATCGACCGCGGTTCAATCCGCACGCAATCTAGGGATAATAATCGATGATAAGCTGTCCATGTGGACACACACAGCTAAAACTGCCTCCACATGCTTTCTCATCCTCAAATGGCTGAGAAAAATATTGTGGCAACTGCCAGATGGGGCTCAGAGGACTGTCATACAGGCATTAATTACGTTTAGATTAGACTACGGTAACGTCCTATTCTTAAGAGTTACGAATAGCACTCTGAACCAACTGCAAGTAGTCCAGAACTCCACGGCCAGAATGCTCCTTAATCACCCAGGACGCACGAGGATGACAGAACATCTTAAAAATCTACACTGGCTGAGAGTGACCAGCAGAGTAAAGTTCAAAGCACTGTGCTACATGTACAGGATCATTTCAGGGGCAGCCCCGGAGTACCTATGCAAAATGGTCCAGAAATACCTACCTGCGCGTAACTTACGCTCAATGAATCAAGCGAAATTCATTGTGCCCAGGGTAAAAAGGGCTCGACTAGGAGGTCGCTCTTTTTCCTTTTTAGCACCGGCACTATGGAACTCACTCCCCTCCAACTACGGCTAGAACTATGTTATCTACGCTTTCACAAGGGAGTGAAATCATGGCTGTTTAATCAATAATTGTCCCCTGCTTCCTTACCAGGAATACAGATCCAGGGCGCCGGGAAACCCTCAGGGTAGCTGTTGCGCCATACAAATGCAATAAATAAATAACATAAATAAATAAATAAATCCCATCCTTCAAGTTCATCTCTAATCTGACTTGGCTTCTCAATCAAACTTTCACAGCTGAGTTGAAGTCAAATTTAGAGGAAGCCATTGGTTACTCGTCAACTCTCGCCGCTAATGCTATTGCTAATGCGAAGTCAAGGGTGACTGTCTTCTACCTGGTTGACAAAAACTTAGTTGTAAATTTGTAAGTCTTCTTAACAGTAAATTGTACTTGTACTGTACAACATACTACCATGCAGCGAGCCTACTCTGCAATCTCAATAAGTAAGGAATATGATAGCTTACCACTGCCCGCCATTACTGAGGCATCTCCCACAGCAGTTCCTGCTGGCACTGGTGGTACCGCATCCACCCCTGGAGTGACCACCTCCGTTCTGGCCCTGGCACTGGTGGTTGTGCCGATGGTGTTCCGCCTAGAAAAAACATTTCATATTTAAAGATACCATATACACCACTCCCTATTTGGTCTAGAAATAAAAATAAATGTTACTACATAAACAAATTTAATTATTTGTGACTCTCTAGTCTAAACTAAAAATTGCCCTTTCGGAAGGTAGAGTGTTTTTATTTATGCATAGCCATAACATGCTACACTTTTTGGCACAACTGATGAATGCTTGCTTTTTAATGCGCACCATTTTTCTCATAACAGACAGAAGATTCCCTTCTAAGAACAAGAGCAATATGTTACTCCTCATCATCACCGCCAGTACTTTAAGTTCCAACAAGGTGAGGGGTCTCCCACAATTAATGTGTAAATCAGCCAATGTTCAGTTGTCATGAGTTAACTGTTTCTCTTCTATGAAGTTGATTTTAATAAATGTTTTTATATAATTCACAATTGAAAATTAATATACAGGGTAGACACAGAGCTAGTTGTTTTACTTTTAATAAAGCTTTAAAACTTACATAGACTCTGTGATTTTTAATTATGAGTGAGTGAGCGAAAGGGTTTGCAATTTGCAATCATGATTCCATGACACTGAGAGGTTGGGACTCTGACTCCGTAGTCTTATGTTCTGGGTTGTATAATCATTGGGGATCATCACTGCATTCGGGAGCTAAATAATGACTCTGACACACTAGCTAGTCAGTAAGGAGATTGGGGGTTCAATTTCTTTTATGACTGAGGTATGTGGAAAGTCTAACTGCGCCTATTATCACCAATGCCAATCACCAAAGAAGATCAAAGACGATTTAGGAAAAAATAGAATTATGATGAACGTTTGGAATAAATAGGTGCTGTAAAAGTTAGGGAAGTATAATTATTAATATTCAAGGACAACTTACTGGGGCCAGCAGAAGAGCCCTCGGTGGACCGATCCTGGCCTTCCTGCTCTGCCGGCACCGCTGCCTCTGTCCTCTTGCCCCTGGGAGGGGCTGATGTACATGAAAGAAAGACACAAACATGAATGATTGTTGTCAACAAAATCAAACATTTCAAAAAAACAATAAAAAATTATTTTGGGGAAATAAAACACATTTGCACTAAATTGATTGCCCTATCTGATGTGGTCTACTAGGATATTAGTATTGCTGGATTTGCGGACCGTCTGCTTGGAAAGTTATGTAACTCACTAAACCAACTACAAAAAGGTTCTACTAGGACTGGCAGCACTCAGCCGCAAGAGAAGTGACAAACACAGTCCGTCATGATTGCAGACCACTAAAAATTGTCCTACTAAACAACAAGTCATAATATACTCAACCTATCAATCCACCACCACTATCTCTTCTTAGTGGCATGAGTACAAAGGAAGAACTGGACTTGAGTCTCTAGTCTCTAGAATCACGCAGTTCTGTAAAGTACACTCATACATAATCACTCAGGCCAAATGAGCAGAAAATTGAAAACAAATAAGCATTGCAGCACCGCCACTGAGCAGGCGAGCACCTGCAATCACAGAAGCTTTTGAAACTTAATTTGAATGCATTGTAATCTGCAGCATTCTTGCTCTTCGGAAAAAACATATATTTGCAATATAACACAGAGCATAAGAAAACAAGGTAGCTATTAAATAGCTACTAGTACTCACCAAGCCCAGGGATCTCGACGCCAATCAGGTCGAGCAGGTCTTGTACTGGGTCCAGTATGTCGGACTGTTGTAATTTGGCAGCGATAAGGTTAGCATTAGCAGAAGTCATCCTGCATTTAGACACTATCTTGTCCGTTTTGTGGAATCCATTTTGTATTTCTGTCAGCCATTTTGTTTGCCATGTGCTACCATGTGCTTGCCATGTGCTCTGTCCTACCTTCCGGTTAATTGCTTTTGAAATCTGCCTAGAGATGAGATATATTTAGCCTTTTCTGCTTTGCACATGCTCAGTTGAGCTTGCAGCTGTCCTTGCAGCTGTCCCCAGTCTGTAACTGTCAGGATGTGTTCACCAGAATTAGCAACCAATAGCTCCTCCCACTTGTTGACTGTGCATTTTCTGTATGACCTTCTATGTACCTAAAACCAGCATTTTGTGCTTGTACCGCCTTCATTTGAGCCCCTGTGTGGGTATAAAAGGACCAATCTCCTTCCATTTAGTATGCTACTTCATACATTATGAAGAAATCCTGGGAACACGTATAGACTTAAAGGTTAATACAATCTTTAACAGTCTTTAAGTCTATACGTGTGCCCAGGATTTGTTCATATTTGTTTGGCAAAGGGCTTTAGGCTCTTTCCTCATAGATGGGGTTTTGGGTCCACCTCTGACCTGGCAGCACCACATGGTTTTGTTCTTCATTCTGTCAACACCTGACAAGGTTAACTGCACGTGCGCCGCTTCCTGCTACCTTAAAACCCTGTGCAGAAACTACTTCATACATTACCGAAGGGTGCTGTGTGAATGTAGTTCCACCTCATGAGGTTTAATGAACTCTGTATTTTCTATTCCAGCTTCTGTGCCAACTTATTCCTATTGGTCTGAGGACTCTGTGCAGAGAAGGGAGAACCCCTAAAACTGGTAGGCCTTGCTGAGGCTCACCAACACAAATTGGCACCCACAGTGGGGCTCATCGGCGACTCGGATGCCCGAAGGACCGGTCAAAACGAAGTATTGGAATTTCGCTTTGGATGCGATCGCTGCCTGAGGAGACTCGAGTCTTGGCAACCACAACGTTTTTCCTTTCTTTCTGATCTGACCATCAGGTGGCGCCAATCCTCGACTGAGATCTCTTCTGTTGATTCGCTGTGCAGTGACCATTTGGTCGATTTGAGAACTGGGCAGTTGGAACCTGGACACCATTTGATTGGTAAGAGTCTTTCTGCGGCACTTGCGGTTGGTTTTTAATTCCTTGGATTGGTAAGGTAGTTTAGTAACACTTACTGCGGCTTATGATTTGTATGACTGGCCAGTATTTGTATGTGTATGTATGTGATATATATGAATTGCAATTTATATAGGCAGGTAATGAGGATATTTTTCTCTATTTGAATTAGTTTGAATGGCACAATGTACGAAGAGTACCTTAAGCGCTACTTTGATTATAATACTGCATATTTTGCACGATTTTTGGCATGCCTGTTTCTAGCACACTTCGTAGGATGCGTTGCTTTTGTAGAGGTACCAGTTTGAGACTCGATGAAGCACAACCGGCACCCCCGGAGGGGACGCCTAATAGGGACATGTATATTAAGTATGGTGTTTCTTCCATAATGTACAGCAGGTTATGGAATAAATACACTCGTAAGGATCCAGAGTTGCGTTGGCCTCTGCATGGGTCATTTGATTTGTGAAAGATTCAGTATGTGGAACAATGTATGTTTAAACGAAAGACTAGGCAAGATATATTTGACTGTGTGCGAATGTGGGAAAAAGATGTGCATGAACGAATGAAGCGTGAGCAAGCCTTGATTGAAAAAGAACTGCAAAACAACATTTAAGCAAATGCATTAGAGTTAAAAAACAAGGAAATAAAAAAATTAAAAGAAAGAGAGGATAGGGAGCGCCATTTACAGGTAACTGGCCAATACGCTGTTAGGCAACCCCTTTATCCTATTCTTAATAAACCCCAAGATGATTTTTTGTTATTAGATCGTTCTCCACCTCCGTATATTCTTTCCTCTGCCCCTCATGAGTCAGATGAGGATTCTCCTACAGAGCAGGTGAAAGCACGAGAAACTCATACTATGCTGCCCACCCAGCATTCGTCTGAGCTTAGCTCTGCTGCCTGAAAAGCCCTTCGCAGTACCACACCTGCTTCTGAGCTTTTAGAGGAGATGGAAAATTGGCAGGAAAAAGAGCCAATATATTTTACCGAGGTATTTGCCGCAGAAGTCGTTGAGCGGTTTAGGAAACATTCTGATGAATTGGAGCCTGATGATGTAGCACAGGATTGTAAACAAATACGTGATGGTCTTTTTGTCTTTTCTCAGGTGGCTGATACAATCAGGCATTTGGTTAAATTACTTGTTGAGGCAGTCCGTTTGCGAGAGGAGAAAAAGGCAGCAGACGCAGCTGCACAACATCTCAGACCGGCGTGGCACAAGCTTCTATCTTCGGAACAGATAAGACTATGATAGTTCATGCGAAACCTATGCAGGAAGCCACACCTTTGTATGTTCCTCCTAAAGAAGCGGGTACGAGTGATGACAAGACTTCTGTTGATGCAAAGGGTTACTTTATTTATAATTGGGTTTACACTCCTTTGAATAGAGGGGATGTTATTGCCCTTAAAAATGCCTTGCCTGATCCGCGCAAAAATCCAGCAACTTTTTATGAGGACGTTGAGTGTGCTATTAGCTCTTGTACCATGATATTGATTTGTTTTTTGGATTGATATTGCCGCCTGACATGTGGAGAACTGTGCGTAAAGTTGATGATCGTGCAACTTTTTGGGGCATTATGGAAAGAGTTAAAACAAATGGATGTAGAGCTGGAGCCTGCATAGAAACCGTGTAAATTGATTTCAGATATCCCTACAGCTATATTAGTTAAGTTAAAGACTATTATTCCCCCTAAAAAGATAGATTGGACTGTATTAGGATTGTATGAGCAAAAGGCAGATGAATTGGTTTCAGATTTCTTTACACGCTTTGAGGAGGCATTCCACGATTTTAGTGGCCAGTCATTGACAGATGACACGGGTAGGCATCTGTTTGTTGATAAATATGTGCCAAACCTTTTGCCAGGAACAGCTAGTCGCCTAAAGGCCAGTGAGAGTTCATGGACTACCTCTTCTCCGGTTTCTCTTTTGACTATTGCTCAGTATTATGAACGCCAGGAATTAGAAGCGATGGGTAATGAGGATAAAAAGACTAAAGAGTTGAATACAAAGGTTATGTTGGCTCAGGCTTATGGTCCGCCTTCTAGAGGTAATGATAGAGGTGGACGTAGATCTTATGGTTTGTCCTTTCCTTCCTATACTCGTTCAAATTTGTCTTTTGACCAGTGTGCGTACTGCAAGAAATTTGGACATTGGATTTCTGATTGTCCAGTGCTGCGTGCTCAGCAGAGTCCACGTAGTCGGGGACAAATGAGAAGTCGTTCAGGATATTAAGGGCCTAGAGAAATCACGAATGATCGTGCTAGGTTTGATGCTAATACACGTGGGCAGGATGGGTTTAACACTTTTGATAGAAGGAACCAATATAAAATGTCCAACTATGTGCCGTCTGATTTTCAAGATTCTGTTTATGCATAGGATTGCCTAGGATGGGGTAAGGAATCAGTTGAAGTTCCAGTAGATCAGAGGGGTCCCTACATCATAGCACATGTTTTGGGTTCTACTGATCAGTTTCTGGTTGATACAGGAGCTACTCGTAGCGCCTCATCTAAACAATTGGTTCCAAGGGCTCCCCTGTCTGGCTCAACTATTACATCGATAGGGTTCGATGGAACGCCTTCCCTTAGCCCATTGTCACACCACTCACATTCCATGTTGATAAGTTTACTGCTCCATGTCCATCTTTGCACTCTCCAAACACACCAGACAATATTGTGGGTCTTGATATGCTTAAGTATATCAGGGCTACAATACGATGTTCTCCTGAAGGAGTGCGTGTAATTTTGAATGACAACTACCATGTGATTGAGAGATCCTGTCTTGTTAAAGAGGATCCTGCATTAGATTCACTACCTTGTGCTTTGTGGGCTACTTCAGACACTGATGTAGGACAAATGGTTATTCCACCAGTGCACATTAGTGTCAAGGAGGGCGCTTCATTGCCATGATTGCCTCAATATAAAATTTCTCAGGTAGGTGAAAAAGCACTCATTCGTATTGTTCATGATTTGATTAAAGTGGGGGTTGTGAAAGAAGTTACTCACAATGTTTGCAATAGTCCTATTCTTCCTATTTTGAGAAAAGATACTGACACAGGATTTACAGATTCATCATTGATTTGAGGGAAGTCAACAAGATTGTAGTATCACAGTACCCTGTGGTTTCTGACATACAACACTACTTACTTTGGTTCCCCCAACAGCGACTACATTTTCTATGATCCATTTGAAGAATGCTTTCTTCTCGATTCCTATTCATCCTGATAGCCGATATTTGTTCAGTTTTACTTTGAATAATCGATCATACAGATTTTGTAGAGTTCCTAACGGGTACACTGAGACTCCAAGTATTTATAGTCAAGCCTTAAAATGACAACTTGATTCCTTTATTTTGCCTGAAGGAGTGGCTCTCATACAATATGTCGATGACATCTTGTTGGCAGCCGATACGCCTGAACTATGTGAAGAGTGTACTTTGTTTCTACTTTCTTTTCTTGCTACAAACTATCATAAAGTATCACAGTAGAAATTGCAATATTGTCGACCGAAGGTAACCTACTTAGGTCACCTTCTTTCTAAGGAGGGTAGTGCACTTACACCAGATCGCATACAAGCAATTTTAGACACACCAGTACCTTCCACCCAGAAAGATGTCTTTGCATTCATTGGTTTGACTTCGTTTTGTTGCCAATAGAGATTGGGTTTTTCACACATTGTTAAACCTCGGCTAGCGCTTTTGACTAAAGACACTCCGATCCTCCTTCCATGGACAGATGAATGTCAAAATGCTTTTTGTCAGTTAAGACAAGCTTTTTGTTCTGCACCAGTGTTAGGAACTCCAGATTACACTAAGGCATTTATACTCTATGTACACGAGAAAGATGGATGTGCATTAGCAGTTCTAGTACAAACACACGGTGACAAGCAGCGTCCCTGTGCATATTTTTCAGCCGTCCTTGATCCTGTTGCTCATGAATTGCCTGGGTGTATTCGTTCAGTTGCAGCAACAACTGTGTCCATACGTCAGAGTGAAGGGATAGTTTTGTCACACAAACTGTTGGTGCTGGTACCTGATGCAGTAGTTGCCCTTTCGAATCAGACCAAGACACAACACTTGACTAGTGCCTGTTTGACAGGATACAAATTGACACTGTTAGCACCTCATATTGCCTTAAAGAGATGCGCGACACTGAACCCAGCCACTTTGTTGCCATATCCTGTAACCGAGTCTCAATCAAAAGAGCCTCACGATTGTATATTCCTTACTGAGGAACAGATGAAGGGTCGCGTCGATTTACAAGATACGCCCCTTACAGATGTAGATGGGGAACTATGGGTTGATGGGTCCTGTTTGAAGTTGCCAGATGGCATGACTTCAGCTGCATATGCAATCACAAAACTTGAGACAGTAGTGGAAACATCTCGCAAACCACAGAAGTCAGCTCAAGCAGCTGAACTAATATCTTTGACACGAGCGTGTGAACTTAGCAATGACTTGTGTGTGAACATCTACACGGATAGCCGCTATGCTTTTGGAGTGGTTCATGATTTTGGACTACTCTGCAATGAAAGAGTCTTTCTGACATCCAACAGGATGCAGGAAATACATGGAGAATTAGTACATAATCTCTTGACTGCACTTACATACCCAAAGAAAATTGCTATTATGAAGTGTAGCGCACACAAGACAATCATTAACAAAATAGGACAAGGCAATGCCTTTGCAGACCGCTTAGCTCGAGAGACTGCAATGCTTCCATGTACGTAGTGAAGTCTCAAGCTGAGCAATGGCATGATGCAAGACAGGAGTGTTAGATGTACAGAGATCTGCTTCTTTAGCAGAACTTGAGCAATGGGCTAAAGAAGGAATATTGGACGATGAGGGTTGTTGGCGCAACAAAGATATGGATAAATGAAAATTGCCTGCAGCCTATTTACAACCTATGGTTCAAATGGCACATGGGCTGGCACATGTTGGAGCTCTAGCAATAACTAAATTGCTTACACAAGTTTGGGAGCATCCTGAAATTGCCAGCACAGATAAAAGTGTAGTACAGTCCTGTTTGATCTGTTGGCAGTATAATCCTCGTAAAGGGACATGGACTCCCAGAGGAGGGTTTGCTACACCAACCGCACCTTTTGAAGTTTTGCAGATGGATTACATCCAACTCGAATGCTGCAATAATCTGAAATACGTCCTAGTGGTATTATGTGCCTTCAGTAAATGGATAGAGGCATACCCTACAAAGGATAATACTGCTCTCACCACAGCGAAGGTGCTTCTAAAGGAGTTTTTCCCTAGAAATGGTGTTTGTAAACTTTTGTGAAGTGACAATGGACCTCCTTTTATTGGACAAGTTGTTGAGCATGTCCTGAAAGGATTAGGGATCAAGCAAGAATTCCAAGCAGTCTTACACCCGCAATCAGCAGGATTAGTGGAGAGGTACAACGCTAACTTGAAATTAAAGTGGCGAAAATACTGGCTTCCACGTCTTTGAAGTGGCCAGATGCACTACCCTTGGCATTGCTGTCCATAAGATCGGTGCCACATTCATGATCTGGCTTTACCCCATATGAAGTGGTCTTTGGGAGACCAATGAACATTTGGGGAGTTCCTAAGCCACGCCCCATACATGATGTTCCATGTGTTCTGATTAATGATTATTTGGCACAGTTAACCAACAGTTTGATCTCTATTCATCAACAAGTTCAAGAAGCTCTTCCTGACAGATCTTCAGGTGAGGCCCATGAGCTCCGTCCTGGCAACCATGTGATGGTCAAGGGCTTGGACAGATCGAGGTGGCAAGGACCGGAGCAGGTGCTCCTAGCAACAAGGACAGCAGTTCGAGTGACGAACAAGAAGAACTGGGTCCATAGCACACACTGCAAATGTGTGTAGCCTGCCTTGGTGGAACCTGCTGTGTTGACCGACCATCGAGAGATTCTGGAGACGGAGAAAGGAATAAGCTATCTCACCTGACGACTCTGCGGATGTCTTCCTGGACCACACGATCGCTGGAGATTCCCGATATCAGCTGTGACCAAGGAAAGAATCTGCTTTGCCAAAAAAAGACTGGTTGAGCTACCGCCCTGGGTAAGGGAAAAGGAACGCCGATGTGGCAAGGGGGATCAGTCCTGCGTAGTGTAGTGACACCCGTCTTGGCCCATGGTGAAGTAATCAAAGTCTGCCCAGGGATAAGAGCTCCAACGATTGTTTCAACAAGTTTGTTGAAAGATCAATTATCACTGTTGCTAAAATGCATAACAAAAGAATCATTTGTGCTGTAGGGTTTGTTGTTGCTCTGGTTGTTATGGCAATAATCACCTGGTTTGTTGAGAAAGTGGCTCCTGCTCGACAGCGTTTTGTTGCCACTACTTCAGCGCCAGTGGAACATCATTACTTCACACTTCCGTACCATGAGCAGAAGTATCGACAATCCTACTTAAACAACACTTTTTTTCAAATGTGCATCATACACATAATGCCACGAATACCACCAACTGTTGGGTGTGTGGGATGATACCTGCACATCAAAAGAAAGGAGGAACACCTTTTATTCCTCTGCCATTTTCCCATAATAGTTCATGTCAAGCTTGGTATGAACTTTTGTTTGCTTCTGGAAAGCCTTCAGTAGGTGGGATTAACTTCCGTCTGAATAAAGTATGCTATCAAGATACAGATGGTTATCCTCAAGCTAAAGGGACTAAATGGGAATGGGAAGAGCACTTACAAAGGATAATACTGCTCTCACCACAGCGAAGGTGCTTCTAAAGGAGTTTTTCCCTAGATATAGTGTTTGTAAACTTTTGTGGAGTGACAACGGACCTCCTTTTATTGGGCAAGTTGTTGAGCATGTCCTGAAAGGATTAGGGATCAAGCAGAAATTCCAAGAAGTCTTCCACCCGCAATCAGCAGGATTAGTGGATAGGTACAACGCTACCTTGACAACTTTGAAGTGGCCAGATGCACTACCCTTGGCATTGTTGTCCTTAAAGTCGGCGCCACATTCACGATCTGGCTTTACCCCTTATGAAGTGGTCTTTGGGAGACCAATGAACATTTGGGGAGTTCCTAAGCCACGCCACATATCAGCCTGGAAATATTTCGACACCATATGTCTTTAAGAACATGAGAAATATTAAAAATAATGGACTTTTTGTGATTTCTTTAACTAGAGCTAAAGCAGATTTATGTATTAGTAGTGTTGGGAGAATTCCAGTAGTAAGGAGTGAGTGTACAGTACTTCTGACCATTCAAGGTGCTAATAACATCAGTTTTACTTCTTCACATAATACTTATTTTTGTGTGTGGAAATAAGGGATACTATCAACTACCTGTTGGGTAGTCAGGGATCTGCTATGTGTCCTTTCTATTGCCCCCTGTGTTTTGGCACCTGCGTCATATCACCTCAACTTCAAATTGTACAATGACATTTCCAAGAACAGAAATAAGAGGACAATAAGTACTGAAGAAGTGGATCAAACTGACACTGCTCTACAACAATATGTCAATTTTAACTTAGGATTGTTCTTTGTGGGTGCTGCATTGAATAGCAGAAAGATAAGGCGATTGACTCGTGTTGTGGAAGCTGTCACCAATCAAACAGCTATGGCACTTGGGAACATTACAGAGAAGCTGCAAGTTGCGAGGATTGTAGCACTCCAGAATCGCATGGTATTAGATATGATTCTGGCTGATCGAGGTGGTGCATGCCGCATCATTGGCAGCAGCTGTTGTGTCTTCATTCCGGATCACTCGCCTTCAGTATATGATGCAATATCTAAACTGCATAAGATTTTCTCAAGAAATTCACCCAGAGAGTGGTACATGGACATTCTCGAACTGGATATGGACACTCTTTATCACTTGGGGCTGGAAGCTACTGACTATTTTATGTATACCATTGATGATATTTACATGCTGTGTATGTATACAATGTGGTCCTATGCTTTGCTCCATATGCATCACTGCTTGTACACCTGCCAAAACAAAATATTGCAGAAATAGAAGCACAGCAAATGTTAAATAAAGAGATCACTGAGATGATGAGCATCAATGTACAGGATGCATATCTAGATTACTCCAGATGAACAACTGTCTTCAGCTAATGCTCAAAGGGCCGTCTGTTGTAATTTGGCAGCGATTACGTTAGTATTGGCAGAAGTCATCCTGCATTTAGAGACTATCTTGTCCGTTTTGTGGAATTCATTTTGTATTTCTGTCAGCCATTTTGTTTGCCATGTGCTACCATGTGCTCGCCATGTGCTCTGTCCTACCTTCCTGTTAACTGCTCTTGAAATCTGCCTAGAGATGAGATATATTTAGCCTTTTCTGCTTCGCACATGCTCAGTTGAGCTTGCAGCTGTCCTTGCAGCTGTCCCCAGTCTGTAACTATCAGGATGTGTTCACCAGAATTAGCAACTGTTAGCTCCTCCCACTTGTTGACTGTGCATTTTCTGTATGACCTTATATGTACCTAAAACCAGCATTTTGTACTTGTACCTCCTTCATTTGAGCCCCTGTGTGGGTATAAAAGGACCAAGCTCTTCCATTCAGTGTGCTACTTCATACATTACCGAAGGGTGCTGTGTGAATGTAGTTCCACCTCAAGAGGTTTAATAAATTCAGTATTTTCTATTCCAGCTTCTGTGCCAACTTCTTTCTATTGGTCTGAGGACTCTGTACAGAGAAGGGAGAACCCCTAGCTCTGGTAGGCCTTGCTGAGGCTCACCACCACAGGACCACCGGTGCGTCACCTGGTTGTAGGTGCGCCAGACCCCTGACTCCCGATACATGTCCCGTCACACCTCACCCCATAGCTGATGACACTCCTGGAGGCTGTACCCGGTACCGGGCCTGCCACCTGCTGCAATGGTCTTGGGGAGGTGGCGCTGCACAAAGAAGACAAGTACGGCCACCTCTACCGCGCTGAAGATCTCCCTGGGAATTACAGATGCCCCCCCTCAAACGCCCGCAATGGAGCCGGCTTTGAGGTGCGGGATTCTTCCCCTTGGAGTTCTTGCCGGCTCCCTTTTCCATGGTCATGGGTTTAAGAAAAAATAGGAAAGAATAGGGAAAAAGTAAATAAAGGAAAAGAGAGTTATAAAAAAAGTAGTTATTAAAGCAACAAAAAGTCGTTAAAAACACCAAATAAAGATGTACAAAAATAGAGAGATAGCTAATGAGTAAAAAAAGATTTAAAAAAACTTCAAACAAACAAAGAATTACAGAGATTGAAGCAGGATAGAAAAGGCATGCCCAGAACCATAGCAATGAATGAAAAGCAAGATGGCCGTGCCCATTGCAACCGTGTGGGTATGTTCGCGCAATATTTTCCTAGCGAGCATGCAAAAACAGACGCAAACACGCAACTGCGACCCGGAACAGAAAATGCGCAATGCGAGCATGCAACTCGCGACCGGAAATGGAAATACGCAATGCGAACAGTGAAAAACAAGTTGGCCGCGCCCATGTACGACTGCATGGGTAACTTTGCGGTAGCCGCGGTGAAAATAGATCTTTTGCACTCGCAAAAATAAAAAATCTGCATTCTCACGAACGTTCGCGTATTTTGTGAACTGCGAGTACGCTTCACGCGAATTTGCATACCGTGATTTCGCAAAATTCGCCCATACTTAGTCAGAATAAAGACCATAGGGAGGCTTCCTGAAGGCAAAAGCAAGGTTGGAGAGGTAAGTTGGGATGCAGGGGATGCCTGGACACCATTACTTGGGCCACCCAAGGTCATAGGGCATTGAGTGAACTGGTGTCTTTAGGAATCGGGTTTCCTTATCAACTCCTATTGCAGTCAGGAGGATCCTCCAGGTAAAGTATCAGGCATCGTCAGGAGGTTTGAGGTAGGTCAGGGATCGCCAGATCCCAGGTCAAGTTTGTTGGGGGACCTCCTCTTGGTGTTGGGCCACTCGAACTCAGTCCATGGGCATTGGGTGCAGAGTTTTGCAGAATCTTGGATTTGGTTGGAGCTAGATTCTGGTTCTTGGGCAAGTCCTTGCTCTCGGGAGACAGAGTGTTTGCAGGGAAGGCATGGCAGGTCCTCCAGGTTCTGAGGGGCTTTTGGCTGCTGGACAAGCTGGTGTTCAGCTGGAGCAGGTTGAGGTTGGAACAGGCCAGTAGGGCTGTTGATGTCCTCCTCTTCTTCCTTCAGTACAGCTCTTCGGTCCTTCTTCTTCTTCTTGCTTGTCTGAGGATGCAAGGTTCAGAGTCACCCCTAAATCTACATTTAGGGGTGTTTCAGGTAGTTAACAGTCAAAATCAATGGGTTCCTTCCTTGGGGTGTGTGTACCCCTATTTTAGCACCCAATGTGAGGGGGGGGCAGAAGCCTCGCTCTGGTTGACTGGGTCCCCCATTTCAATATAGTGGGGACTGAGAAATGTGCTTCATACCGCCTCCTTCACCTCTCCTCCTATCTTGGTTTTTCCACCAATTTTCCCTCCCAAAATAGGGATTAGAAATGGTGGGGGCCTTTTGTTGGGAGCAGCAAAAGATAGGGTCAGCAATTACAATCAGGAGCTTCCACTTCATGGACTCTGCCCATCTTTGGGGAGAAGGATTGGCAACTCTGCCCAGGATGTACTTTTTTTAGCATCCCGGTAGTGGGAGGCTTTTGAGCCAGGGGTCCAGAAACATGTTTGGGGTGGCAGCTGGTGAAGACCCATTTAGCCAGGACACCTGAGTTAGCTCATTTTTTAGGAAGCATTTCTAAGATGCCTTCTGAATGCATTTGACATTGCATCCAACACTGGCATCAGTGTGGGTTTAATGGGCCGAGAAGTTTGATACCAAACTTCTTAGTCTTCAGTAAAGCCATCATGGAGCTGTGGAGTTCAGGGTGCCAAACTCCCAGACCATGGTTTAAAAATGACTTTATTGCACTTACAATGCCTGTGAATGGCACAGGAACTTTAGAGGCCCAGGGCTCAGGCCACTGTGGTATAGAGCACCCTGCCTTAGAGCTGCTAGAGGTGTGACTGACCTATGCCACAGGCAGTGTTTTCGTGGGCATGGCACAGAGGTCTGTGTGCCATGTCCGCTTGCATTTTTAGGGTCTCCCCCTTGCACATAGACTGCACTGGCAGTATGTATAGATCAAGGGAGGAGTCTCTGCGGGTGGTGAAATATATGCCTCAGCCCTTAGAGACTTTCTCTGGCTACTAGTTCCCTGGTACCCTAGGCACCTTTTACATGGAATTCATATGTAGGTCAGAGGAGTATCAATGTGGGAGCAAAGTTACAGTTTCTGAGATAGAACACACTTCCTGGGTACCTGATTAGCAGGAACCCAGGGCACACATAGTCAAGAAGCATCGAACATCAGGCACAAAGTGGGGGGCAACCATGCAAAAAAGGACACTTTCCTAGATCTAACTTTACTACTTCCCGGTATTCACAAAGGAAAACTTAGATCAAAAGTTTAACTTTACTACATTTTGGGACTTTTAGTCTAAGTTTCCCTTTGTGAATAATGAAAAGTAGTAAAGCTAGACTTTTTGTCTAAGCTCACCTATGTGAATACCGAAAAGTAGCAAAGTTAGGCTTTTGGTCTAAATTCACTTTTGTGAATACCAAAAAATAGTAAAGTTTGACTATTGGTCTAAGTTAACCTTTGTGAGTATCGAAAAGTAGTACATGTACAGAAAAGTGTAAGTTTACATTTGTGAATCAGACCCTGAATAGTAAACCCAATAATCCCCCACGCAATTGGTCATGAACCTTTAACCATACAAAAAGCACTCCTGATGGGTCAAGTTTTAGGGAAGCAACTAGAAAAATAGCAAAAATAGTCTATACAGCAGTAGTGTATACTGAAGAAACCAATGTAAATGTAACAATATGGGTGAACGAAGGTGTATTCTTTGTAAAACAGCATCACATTTGAAAAGTTTATTCAAATAAACATTTCTTTTATGCAAAAAAAGCAGGTAGTAGTGCCATTAAAATCCTTCATAATGCCTTGTACAAATACACTCTATTCTCTGATAGACAAAAGAAAATGTAGCAAAACATCTTTTAATGCTTTATGCACAGTATTACTCCTAGACAAAAGACAACTTTGCAAAACCCTTTCTCCTCCTTTGAATGTATGTTTCCAAAAATATTTTGGTGAAGGAAATATTCTGAAAAATGAATTCACAAACATTAAATTAAAGGACTGTACAATATCAGTTAATGTCTTTCGGGATGTAACATAGCTTTTGAATAAAATACATATGAAATGCAGTATTGAAAATATCACATTTAACTGTTTCTCTTTTTAAATATTTGTTTTCACTTGGGCAGGCTGGCCAAGGATCACCCCAGCAAGACTGGGGGAAGGAAGAAGATTCTAAACTGGGAAGTGAGCATGACCACTCAATACCATAGCAAGAACAATGAAGGCACCATAAGCAGGGTGAGTGTGACACCCAGATATGTCACCAAAAGACCTCCCACCACATCTACCACAGAGCCGCAGACATCATTGCCACTGAACTGCAAAGAATCATCAACCGCTCCTTCGAGACCACCTCCATCCATGATGACTGGAAACATGCTGAGATCAACCCTCTCCTGTGAAAACCCTTGGCGGACCCCATCTACCTCAAGAACTACAGACTAATCTCCTTACTTCAGTACCTTGCAAAAGACATTGAAAAAGCCAACCAGCCTCCTTCATCTGTGAGAACAACATCCTCGACTCCTGCCTCGACAGAGAAGAGACTGTGGCCCTCACCCTCCTGGACCTCTCCGTGCCCTTCCACACAGTCTCACACTGTATTCTAGCCCACAGACTCCTCAATGCAGGAATCCGTAACAAAGCCCTTGACTGGATCCACTCATTCCTCTCTGGCAGAAAGCAGCAGGTCAGACTCCCTCCTTTCCTCTCAAAATCCACACGACCACCTCTAGAGTCCCCCAAGGATTTTCCATCAGCCCCATTCTTTTCAACATCTACATGGCCCCACTCGCATCCTTTCTCAGATCACACAGACTCAATTGCATATCGTACACAGACAACACTCAACTCATCCTCTCTCAATCCTACAAATCCAACATTTACAAACACAACTTTCAAGGAGGAATGGAAGTTGTCACCAGTTGAATTAGGAACAGCTGCCTACAACTGAACACAGACAAAACAAAGTACTCATCATAGACCCACATCCCAAATGCTGGAACAACACCTGGTGGCCCCGCATTGGCAGGAACCCACCCCTACCCACGAACCTCAAAATCCTCCTGGACTCCAAAATCAAAATGGCCTGCCAGCTCAATGCCGACACCTCTTCCTGTTTTCACACCCTCCATCGCCTACGAAAAACTTTCAACTGGATTCCCCTCAAAGGCAGGAAAAATATCACCCATTCCCTCATCAGCAGCAGACTAGACTACAGCAATGCACTCTACACTGTGTTCAACAAGAACCTCATTCACAAACTTCATAACATCCAGAATCCCTACGCCAGACTTGACCCTAACCTACAGCCCCTCTGCCACATCACCCAACACCAGACTCACTCCTTTCCTCTCAAAACCCGCACGACCACCTCTGGAGTCCCCCAAGGATTTTCCATCAGCCCCATTATTTTCAACATATACATGGCCCCACTCGCATCCTTTCTCAGATCCCACAGACTCAATTGCATATCGTACACAGACAACACTCAACTCATCCTCTCTCAATCCAACAAATCAAACATTTACAAACACAACTTTCAAGAAGGAATGGAAGTTGTCACCAGTTGAATTAAGAACAGCTGCCTACAACTGAACAGTAGCTTGTCTCCTTTCTGGTGAAGAATTGGCTTGGTAGTTTAGTCTGCCCTGTTCCCATGATGCACTGGGCCAGGGACAGACTGATTTGCATATAGCCAGGTTCTGAGCTGGGATGGGGCAGTGAGATAAATAACGGTGATGGATCAAGCCCTGATCTTTGGACTGGGTAAGAGTGATCTGTTTAACTCAGACACTCTGTTCATCACCACCCCCTTTTCTAAATCGTTTTTGGCCACTATAGGTGTGGCAGGGTATACTCAGACATGAGTCCCTTTCTCACTGCTCCATCAGGATTCAAGCAAGCCGGGCCGAAGAAGGCTGAAATGCCAGAAACCGGTCCCCGGTAGCTTGTCTCCTTTCTGGTGAAGAATTGGCTTGGTAGTTTAGTCTGCCCTGTTCCTGTCGTAATTGGCCCGTCCGTGTTAGCGATTAGCTGAACCTACACGTTGTCCTCCTTAACTTGACTATATACGATGAACGCCATTTTGAATGTTGCGGCGGCCATCTTAGCTCATGAGCGGCCTCGTGGCCGACGTGCCCTTTAGTCCTTTGTCCGTTCCGCTGACCACTCACATCTGCCCAGCAACAGGCTATTTTTAGTACTGGTCAAGCCACACATGCGCAGTCCTTATTAACCCGTAAACCTTCAGGAATGTGCCGCAAACTGACCAGTGGGTTTGAAACCCTCCAATAAGCTGGCAGTATTCCAAAACATGACCATATATGTCTCTAAAACTGTGTCTTAACTTGTGCCGCCTGTCTTTTATTGCCCCAAAAGTGTATATAAAACGGGGTCACACCGGTGTTCGGTGTGATACCTCTTGCAATACCGAAGGGTGCTGTTTGAGTGTACCACCACCCCATGGGGTTTTAATAAACTTGCTCTTTGCCTTTTACAGCTTCCGTGCCAACAGTTCTTTTGTGTATGTGGGTAATCTCTGGAGCGTGTAGGCCTTGGGAACCCCAAAATACTTCAATTGGCGACCACGAAGGGACTCATCGGCGACTCGGATGCCCGAAGGAGAGGTCGTGACGAAGGCTTGGAAACTCGCCATGGACGCGCACTGCCACGAGTGACCCGAGTCTTGGCTGCCAAGGTGTTTTTTCCTTTCCTTCCGATCTGACCTTCCAGGTGGCGCCGGTCCCCGACTGAGTTTTCGAGTGTCCGCTTCACTGAGAAAGCGCCGTTTGGCTGATTTGGCTTACAAAACCTTGGCAGTTGGAATCTGGACTTTTGAGAATTGGTAAGCTTTGTGTTCGGTAAGGTAGTCTTCGGACGCTTACTGAAGTCTTGAGATTTGTGATCGGTGAGGTAGTCTTCTGACGCTCGCCGAAATTTGTGAACTTTGATTTGAGTTAGCTAACAGTTTGAATTTGTGATCTTTGAACTTATATGTGTAGTGCACTTCACATAGGCAGGCATGTAGAGATGTTTCTCTAACTCTGTTGTTTTTTTTTTCCTTTGAGCGGCACAATCGTGTGAAGAACTGTAAGTGCCATTTGGTTTGGTGTCACGCTTTTGTGATACTCTTTGAACATGCCTGTTTTCAGCAAACTCCGGGGAATGTGTTGCTTAGGAGATGATGCATCAATTAGGTTAGCGGAATCACAGCCGGCTCCCCCAGAGGGAACGCCAAATAGGGAAATGTATATCAAGCTCGGCCTTCCACCTATTATGTACAGTAAATTATGGCATAAGTATACTAAGGCCGATCCCGAATTGCAATGGCCCCTACATGGGTCATACGATTTGAGTAAAATCCAATTTGTCGAGCAATGTATGTTTCAACGTAGGTCCAGACAAAATATGTTTGATTGCGTGCGAATGTGGGAGAAAGCGGCGCGTGAACGAATGAAGCGTGAGGTTGCCTTGGCGGACAAAGAGCAGCGCAAGGCTGCTTGGGATAAGGCTTTACAGCTTGAGGAGAAGGAGGCTCAGGAGAAGAAAGAGAGGGAGGAACGGGAACGCAAATTGCAAACGACTGGTCAGTTTCCTATTCGCCGACCGCTCTATCCTGTCCTTAATAATGAAATTGATGATTTTTCTTTGTTAGATCGGTCACCGCCTCCGTACGTTTCACCGACGGCTCTGACTGCGGATTCCGAGGATGATGGGCAGGTTCAAGTGAGCCAGAAAGGGGTATCGGCTCTCAGGTTTACCGCGGAGAGGTCCGCTCATTTGCGTAGTTGGGCTCGTAAAGTGAATAAGCATTGTGTTACTCAGGAACAGTTGGTAACAGAGAAAAAGGGGTGGTCGGATCTTGAATTAATGTATTTCTTGTCCACTTTAGCGGATGAAGTTGTAAATGCATATCGTGAAGTTTCTGAAACGTTAGAGCCTAAAGTTTTGTCGGTATATCGTGAGAATTTAGCTAAAGGTGATTTTGATCTTACAGATGTGGATGACCTGTTCAAACAGTTGATCGCGCTGCGGGATGAGACAACCTATTTGCGACAGGAGCTGAAAAGGAGGAAAAAGGAGTCCGAGCCGGGAAACGACGGGGCGGTTAAGGAGTGTTCTCTTCGTGGTTCAGATAAGAGCTCTGCGTTGCATGTTATGCCTATGCGTGAAGCCGCGCCTTTGTATGTTCCACCAAAAGGGGACGGTACGGATGATGATAAATTGTCAAAGGATGCGAAGGGATATTTTGTGTATAATTGGGTGTATACACCATGGAATAGGGCAGATGTCATGGCACTTAAAAATTCTTTACCTGATCTCCGAAAGAATCCAGCGGCATTTTATGAGGGGGTGGAGGGGGCTATATCGTCTTGTGTGATGACTCTTGTAGATATAGATTTGTTTTTTGGGTTGATATTACCACCTGACATGTGGCGGCAGATTCGTAAAAATAATGATGAGACAATATTGGGAGGGACATGGAAAGAAATAAATGTTGCAGATTTAGATAGGGAACCAGCATGTAAGCCTTGTCAGCTAATCCTAGAACTCCCGGCAGCTATTTTGCGTAAATTGAAAACGCTTGTTCCCGCCAAAAAGATTGATTGGACCATGTTAACGTCGTGCAAGCAGAAACATGATGAAACGGTTTCAGATTTCTTTACGCGCTTCGAGGAGGCCTTTCATGATTACAGTGGTCAATCTTTAACAGACGATACGGGTCGGCATCTGTTTGTAGATAAGTACGTAGCTAATCTCCTACCGGAGATTGCTAAGCGATTGAAATCGAGCGAAAGTTCCTGGGCCACGGCGACCCCTGCGTCTTTGTTAACTATGGCTCAGTATTATGAGCGGCAGGAGGTGGAAGCTAAAGAAAGTGTGGAGAAAAAGGCGAAGGAATTGAAAACGAAGGTGATGTTGGCGCAGGTTCGGGGAACACAGAGCAGAGGGAATGATAGAGGTAGACGAGGTGGAGGAAATGCGTCGTATGGTCGTACGGACATTGCGGAGGATCAGTGTGCTTATTGTAAGGAGTTTGGGCATTGGGCCGACGATTGTCCGGTACTTCGTGAGCAGCGTAGTCAGCGTGGTCGAGGCAGTGGAAGGTCAAGAGGAGGTTATACTGGAGTGAGAGGTGGCGGAGGAGATCGTAGACAGGTTGAGGAGGGGGGCCGTGGCCAGGGCGAACGAAACACGTTTGATAGACGGAATCAATATCAGATTTCGGAAGGAGAGAATGTGGAACACCAGGATTATGTGCATGCATAGGATTGCGTAGGATGGGGTAAGGAATCAGTTGAAGTGCGGGTAGATCAGCAAGGTCCATATGTAACGGCGGATATTTTGGGCTCTACTGATAAATTTTTAGTCGACACAGGAGCTACTCGTAGCGCTCTGTCGAAAAACTTGGTTCCGAGGGCTCCCCTGTCTGGCGAAATGATTACGTGTGTAGGGTTCGATGGCACACCCTCCCCCAGCCCATTGTCCAAGCCCCTTGCACTATGCATTGACAAATATTTTAGCTTTGGCCAATTTTTGTTATCACCTCATACCCCAGACAATATCCTGGGCATTGATTTACTTAAATATTTTCGAGCAACAATACGTTGCGCTCCAGAGGGAGTGCGGGTTATCTTGAATGACAACTACCCTGACCCTGATGATTGTATTGAGCCCGACAGATTTTATGCCATATTGGATATCCCTGCTTTGGCCTCCCTGCCGCACACATTGTGGGCGACATCGGATACGGATGTGGGAGAGAAGCGCATTCCACCAATACGCATTACTGTTAAGGAAGGGGCCCCTCTACCACGAGTGCCACAGTACAAGATCTCAAAGGAAGGTGAAATTGCACTCACACACATTGTTCAGGACTTGATTTCTGCAGGGGTGGTGGAGGAGGTCCCTTATAATGTTTGTAATAGCCCTATTCTACCGATTCTAAAAAGAGATTCAGATGGCAAGATCTATCGATTTATAATGGATTTGCGTGAAGTCAACAAAATTGTCATTCCCCAATATCCAGTGGTGTCCGATATCACGACCTTGCTCACTTTGGTTCCCCCGACGGCCACCACTTTTACTGTTATTGATCTAAAGAATGCGTTCTTTTCTATCCCTGTTCATCCAGATAGTAGATATCTGTTTGGTTTTACGCTCAATAATAAATCATATAGATTTTGTCGTGTTCCTCAAGGATATACTGAGAGCCCTAGCATCTACAGCCAGGCTTTGAAACGACAATTAGATTCCTTTGAATTGCAGTCTGGCGTTGCGCTCATCCAGTACGTGGATGACCTTTTGCTTGCCGCCGACACCTATGCACAATGCGAACAGAGTACACTTGCATTACTTTCCTTTTTGGCACAGAACAATCACAAGGTTTCCAAGAAAAAGCTTCAATATTGTAGACCCCAGGTGACCTACCTTGGTCATCTGTTGTCTAAGGAGGGGCGGGCATTAACATCTGATCGAATTCAGGCGATTTTAGATACACCAGTCCCCCGCACGCAGAGAGATGTGCGTGTCTTTATAGGGTTGACATCCTTTTGTAGGCAATGGATCATGGGTTTCTCACGCATCATAAAACCTTTGCTAGCATTATTGTCAAAGACCACACCAATGCCTCTTGAGTGGACAGATGAATGTCAGGAAGCTTTCGAACAGTTAAGACAGGCCCTTTGTTCCGCACCCGTGTTGGGAACACCAGACTACACAAAACTTTTCACCTTATATGTACATGAGAATGATGGGTGTGCATTGTCAGTGTTAGTGCAGTTACACGGGGATAGGCAGAGACCATGTGCATACTTCTCTGCCATCTTGGACCCTGTAGCACGAGGGCTGCCTGGGTGTTTTCGAGCAGTAGCGGCAACAGCAGTAGCCATACGACAGAGTGAGGGCATAGTGCTGTCACACAAATTGCTGGTGTTAGTCCCCCACGCAGTAGATGCCCTGCTAAACCAAACTAAGACCCAATATCTTACGAGTGCACGACTCACAGGATATGAGCTGACGCTCTTAGCGCCACATATAACGTTAAAAAGATGCGCTACTTTGAACCCTGCCACCTTGTTGCCTGATCCGGCCGAGGAAGGTCAGGAAGAAAAACATCATGACTGTGTTTTCCTGACTGAGGAACAGACAAAGGGTCGTGTTGACTTACAGGATGTGCCACTTCCCGATGTGGATGGGGAGCTGTGGGTTGATGGATCGTGCATACGGCTGCCAGATGGTACGACTTCCGCAGCATATGCGATCACGACTCTTAAAAGGGTGGTAGAAACAGCTAGGATACCACAGAAATCGGCTCAGGCAGCAGAGCTGATAGCTTTAACAAGAGCCTGCGAATTGAGTGCTGGCCTATGTGTGAACATATACACGGACAGCCGGTACACCTTTGGAGTGGCCCATGACTTCGGCCTTCTTTGGAGGGAACGTGGGTTTCTGACATCACACGGGGAGCATATTATGCACGGAGAGTTAGTGCGTGATCTCCTAAATGCGTTGCTTGGCCCTAAAAAAGTAGCGATAGTGAAGTGCAGTGCCCATAAGAAAGTTACGGATAAGGTGGGCCAAGGAAATGCCTTTGCAGACAGCATAGCAAGGCAAACGGCTATGTCTCGAACTAGCTCCCCCATGTACGTGGTACAATCACAGGCTGAACGATGGAGTGATGCTAGAGCAGAGATACGGGATATACAAAATTCAGCTACAGAATCTGAGCTTGCGGCTTGGGCAGCAGATGGGGTACTAGATGACGAGGGGTGTTGGAGAAGCAAAGACATGGAGAAGTGGAAATTGCCTGCGGCTTACTTACAGGCGATGGTCCAGATGACACATGGACTGGCTCATGTTGGAGCTCTTGCAATCACTCGGCTTTTAACACGAGTTTGGGAACATTCCGAGATTGCGAACACTGCAAAGAGAGTAGTGCAGACCTGCCTGGTATGTTTGCAACACAATCCTGGAAAGGGGGCCTATACTCCGAAAGGAGGGTTCGTTCCACCTTCTGCACCGTTTGAAGTCCTTCAAATGGATTACATCCAACTCGAGCGCTGCAATAACCTGAAGTACGTCTTAGTGGTGGTGTGTGCTTTTAGCAAATGGGTTGAGGCCTACCCCACGAAAGACAATACGGCTTTGACAACAGCTAAGGTGTTGCTTAAGGAATTCTTTCCTCGCTTTGGAGTTTGCAAATTTTTGTGGAGCGATAATGGGCCCCATTTTGTCGGAAAGATTGTGGAGTATGTACTGAAGGGGTTAGGGATTCAGCAAAAGTTCCACGCTGTATTCCACCCTCAGTCAGCAGGTTTGGTCGAGCGGTACAATGCAACGTTGAAGCTTAAGCTGGCCAAAATTGTGGCGTCTACATCATTGAAGTGGCCAGATGCGTTGCCGCTAGCACTACTGTCTCTTAGATCAGTACCCCATTCACGAACTGGCCTTACACCTTATGAGGTGGTGTTTGGCCGCCCCATGAATATCTGGGGAGTGCCCAAGCCGCGATTGATACATGATGTGCCTTGTGTTATGATGAATGATTATTTGGCACGATTAACAAATGATTTGCTCTCCATTCATCAACAGGTTCGAGAAGCGCTCCCTGACAACTCTACTGGAGAAGGCCACGATCTTCGTCCTGGGGATCATGTGATGATCCGTTCGTTTGAAAGAGCAAGCAGTTTGGAGCCCAGGTGGAAGGGCCCCAAGCAGGTCCTTCTGGCAACCCGCACCGCCGTACGAGTGACCAACAGGAAGCGGTGGGTGCATTCGACTCACTGTCGTCGAGTCTCTCCGGATCTGGTGACTCCTGCTGTGCTTACTGATTATAAAGAGATCTTGGAGAAAGAAAAGAGCCCAGCTGTGACGTCGGCCGAAGTAGAGGGAGCCTTCCCGGACCAATCTGCTACTGGAAGAGAGCGCTACAATCTACGACCGCGATAAAAGAAGATTTTTGTTCCTTTTTGAACTGGTTGGTAACCGCTCCAGGTTTGTGAAACGGAATCCGGGAATTCCAAGGGGGGGGGATCAGTTCTGCCAGAGTAGCGACACCCGTCTTGGCCCGGAGAAGAAAACAACGGCTACCTCGGAGTTCAGCACCGCATTTTTCTTTTTTTTTAGGTATACACGTACGTGTATCAGAGACCACTTGTGAGAAACTGTGAACAATTTGTGTTATTTGAGACTTTGCACAGAACTTTCTTGAACTATGGCATCAACGGCATCGCGTGATAAGAAAATACTGGGTGCCTTTCTTTTTGTTTTCACGATTGTGGTGATAGCTGTTATAGCCTGGGTAGTCGAACTCGTAGTGCCTGTACGTGAACATTTGCTGCCGACTACCCCGGCACCGTCTGAACATTTCCATTTTACATTGCCTTTTCATGAAGAGCGCCACCGTCAAACGTACTTAAATAACAGCTTCATTCAGATTCTTCACCACACACATAATATGACCAATACCTCTAATTGCTGGGTGTGTGGAATGTTGCCTGGGCACCAGAAGAGAGGGGGCACCCCACTTATTCCACTCCCGTTTTCGCATAATGGGTCTTGCAACGCTTGGTACACCCTCCTCTTTACCCTGAGATGGCCAACCAAAGGGGGGGTGCTTTTCCGCCTCAATAAAGAATGTCCCCATGACAAGGATGGGTTTCCACGGGCTGAGGGTACACGTTTTGAATGGGAAGAGTATAAGCCCGACAATGTGTCTGCTCCACGAATATACAGCAATCAGAGAAATGTGAATGTATCAAGTGCTCATGTTATAAATGTCATTGCTACAAAAGCTGATTTATGTATCCGAAATAAGGGCACGATTGCAGTGGGGAAAAGTGAATGTAACGTTACTCTCACGTTCGATAGCCCGAATGGCATTTCATTTGTTGCATCCAGAAACACCTACTTCATCTGTGGAACGAAGGGGTACCATCAGCTTCCAGTGGGGTGGTTGGGCACATGTTATGTATCGTTTGTGCTACCTCCTGTATTCATTGCCCCACCGATGTATCACAACGACTATACTCTGTACCACGATTTTGTTTTGAACAGAGTTAAGCGAACTGTTGTTTTAGAGGACATTGATCAAACGGACTCTGCGTTGCAACAATATGTGGACTTTAATCTGGGACTGTTCTCCTTTGTGGGGGCTGCATTGAACAGTCGGAAAATCAGACGGCTGACTCGCGTTGTCGAGGCTGTTGCGAATGACACTGCTATTGCCCTGGGAAATATCACCGAAGAACTGCAGATTTCTAGAATTGTCACCCTCCAAAACAGGATGGTGTTGGATGTTGTTTTGGCTGATCGTGGGGGGGCATGTAGAATTATCGGAAGCAGCTGTTGTGTTTACGTGCCTGATAACTCTCCATCTGTGTATGATGCGATTTCCAAGCTGCACAAAATAGCTGCCGAAATACATCCGGACAATGGAACTTGGACACTTTCTGGATGGTTCTGGTCCATGATTGCAACTTGGGGCTGGAAACTGCTGACAATTCTCTGTATACTTGTGGGAGCAATGTTTTTTATCTGCTTGTGTATCCAATGTGGTCCTGCATTGTGTTCAATGTGCCTATCGGCCTGTTTGCCATCGAGACGAGCTCTTGCCTACGATAAAATGATGCTACATAAGGAGGTGACACAAATTATGTTAATTGACATCGAGGACGAACATCCGGACTATGTTCACTATGAGGTAGATTCAGCTAAACGCTAAAAGGGTCGTCTGTCGTAATTGGCCCGTCCGTGTTAGCGATTAGCTGAACCTACACGTTGTCCTCCTTAACTTGACTATATACGATGAACGCCATTTTGAATGTTGCGGCGGCCATCTTAGCTCATGAGCGGCCTCGTGGCCGACGTGCCCTTTAGTCCTTTGTCCGTTCCGCTGACCACTCACATCTGCCCAGCAACAGGCTATTTTTAGTACTGGTCAAGCCACACATGCGCAGTCCTTATTAACCTGTAAACCTTCAGGAATGTGCCGCAAACTGACCAGTGGGTTTGAAACCCTCCAATAAGCTGGCAGTATTCCAAAACATGACCATATATGTCTCTAAAACTGTGTCTTAACTTGTGCCGCCTGTCTTTTATTGCCCCAAAAGTGTATATAAAACGGGGTCACACCGGTGTTCGGTGTGATACCTCTTGCAATACCGAAGGGTGCTGTTTGAGTGTACCACCACCCCATGGGGTTTTAATAAACTTGTTCTTTGCCTTTTACAGCTTCCGTGCCAACAGTTCTTTTGTGTATGTGGGTAATCTCTGGAGCGTGTAGGCCTTGGGAACCCCAAAATACTTCATTCCCATGATGCACTGGGCCAGGGACAGACTGATTTGCATATAGCCAGGTTCTGAGCTGGGATGGGGCAGTGAGATAAATAACGGTGATGGATCAAGCCCTGATCTTTGGACTGGGTAAGAGTGATCTGTTTAACTCAGACACTCTGTTCATCACCACCCCCATTTTCTAAATCGTTTTTGGCCACTATAGGTGTGGCAGGGTATACTCAGACATGAGTCCCTTTCTCACTGCTCCATCAGGATTCAAGCAAGCCGGGCCGAAGAAGGCTGAAATGCCAGAAACCGGTCCCCGGTAGCTTGTCTCCTTTCTGGTGAAGAATTGGCTTGGTAGTTTAGTCTGCCCTGTTCCCATGATGCACTGGGCCAGGGACAGACTGATTTGCATATAGCCAGGTTCTGAGCTGGGATGGGGCAGTGAGATAAATAACGGTGATGGATCAAGCCCTGATCTTTGGACTGGGTAAGAGTGATCTGTTTAACTCAGACACTCTGTTCATCACCACCCCCTTTTCTAAATCGTTTTTGGCCACTATAGGTGTGGCAGGGTATACTCAGACATGAGTCCCTTTCTCACTGCTCCATCAGGATTCAAGCAAGCCGGGCCGAAGAAGGCTGAAATGCCAGAAACCGGTCCCCGGTAGCTTGTCTCCTTTCTGGTGAAGAATTGGCTTGGTAGTTTAGTCTGCCCTGTTCCCATGATGCACTGGGCCAGGGACAGTCTGATTTGCATATAGCCAGGTTCTGAGCTGGGATGGGGCAGTGAGATAAATAACGGTGATGGATCAAGCCCTGATCTTTGGACTGGGTAAGAGTGATCTGTTTAACTCAGACACTCTGTTCATCACCACCCCCTTTTCTAAATCGTTTTTGGCCACTATAGGTGTGGCAGGGTATACTCAGACATGAGTCCCTTTCTCACTGCTCCATCAGGATTCAAGCAAGCCGGGCCGAAGAAGGCTGAAATGCCAGAAACCGGTCCCCGGTAGCTTGTCTCCTTTCTGGTGAAGAATTGGCTTGGTAGTTTAGTCTGCCCTGTTCCCATGATGCACTGGGCCAGGGACAGACTGATTTGCATATAGCCAGGTTCTGAGCTGGGATGGGGCAGTGAGATAAATAACGGTGATTGATCAAGCCCTGATCTTTGGACTGGGTAAGAGTGATCTGTTTAACTCAGACACTCTGTTCTTCACCACCCCCTTTTCTAAATCGTTTTTGGCCACTATAGGTGTGGCAGGGTATACTCAGACATGAGTCCCTTTCTCACTGCTCCATCAGGATTCAAGCAAGCCGGGCCGAAGAAGGCTGAAATGCCAGAAACCGATCCCCGGTAGCTTGTCTCCTTTCTGGTGAAGAATTGGCTTGGTAGTTTAGTCTGCCCTGTTCCCATGATGCACTGGGCCAGGGACAGACTGATTTGCATATAGCCAGGTTCTGAGCTGGGATGGGGCAGTGAGATAAGTAACGGTGATGGATCAAGCCCTGATCTTTGGACTGGGTAAGAGTGATCTGTTTAACTCAGACACTCTGTTCATCACCACCCCCTTTTCTAAATCGTTTTTGGCCACTATAGGTGTGGCAGGGTATACTCAGACATGAGTCCCTTTCTCACTGCTCCATCAGGATTCAAGCAAGCCGGGCCGAAGAAGGCTGAAATGCCAGAAACCGGTCCCCGGTAGCTTGTCTCCTTTCTGGTGAAGAATTGGCTTGGTAGTTTAGTCTGCCCTGTTCCCATGATGCACTGGGCCAGGGACAGACTGATTTGCATATAGCCAGGTTCCGAGCTGGGATGGGGCAGTGAGATAAATAACGGTGATGGATCAAGCCCTGATCTTTGGACTGGGTAAGAGTGATCTGTTTAACTCAGACACTCTGTTCATCACCACCCCTTTTCTAAATCGTTTTTGGCCACTATAGGTGTGGCAGGGTATACTCAGACATGAGTCCCTTTCTCACTGCTCCATCAGGATTCAAGCAAGCCGGGCCGAAGAAGGCTGAAATGCCAGAAACCGGTCCCCGGTAGCTTGTCTCCTTTCTGGTGAAGAATTGGCTTGGTAGTTTAGTCTGCCCTGTTCCCATGATGCACTGGGCCAGGGACAAACTGATTTGCATATAGCCAGGTTCTGAGCTGGGATGGGGCAGTGAGATAAATAACGGTGATGGATCAAGCCCTGATCTTTGGACTGGGTAAGAGTGATCTGTTTAACTCAGACACTCTGTTCATCACCACCCCCTTTTCTAAATCGTTTTTGGCCACTATAGGTGTGGCAGGGTATACTCAGACATGAGTCCCTTTCTCACTGCTCCATCAGGATTAAAGCAAGCCGGGCCGAAGAAGGCTGAAATGCCAGAAACCGGTCCCCGGTAGCTTGTCTCCTTTCTGGTGAAGAATTGGCTTGGTAGTTTAGTCTGCCCTGTTCCCATGATGCACTGGGCCAGGGACAGACTGATTTGCATATAGCCAGGTTCTGAGCTGGGATGGGGCAGTGAGATAAATAACGGTGATGGATCAAGCCCTGATCTTTGGACTGGGTAAGAGTGATCTGTTTAACTCAGACACTCTGTTCATCACCACCCCCTTTTCTAAATCGTTTTTGGCCACTATAGGTGTGGCAGGGTATACTCAGACATGAGTCCCTTTCTCACTGCTCCATCAGGATTCAAGCAAGCCGGGCCGAAGAAGGCTGAAATGCCTGAAACCGGTCCCCGGTAGCTTGTCTCCTTTCTGGTGAAGAATTGGCTTGGTAGTTTAGTCTGCCCTGTTCCCATGATGCACTGGGCCAGGGACAGACTGATTTGCATATAGCCAGGTTCTGAGCTGGGATGGGGCAGTGAGATAAATAACGGTGATGGATCAAGCCCTGATCTTTGGACTGGGTAAGAGTGATCTGTTTAACTCAGACACTCTGTTCATCACCACCCCCTTTTCTAAATCGTTTTTGGCCACTATAGGTGTGGCAGGGTATACTCAGACATGAGTCCCTTTCTCACTGCTCCATCAGGATTCAAGCAAGCCGGGCCGAAGAAGGCTGAAATGCCAGAAACCGATCCCCGGTAGCTTGTCTCCTTTCTGGTGAAGAATTGGCTTGGTAGTTTAGTCTGCCCTGTTCCCATGATGCACTGGGCCAGGGACAGACTGATTTGCATATAGCCAGGTTCTGAGCTGGGATGGGGCAGTGAGATAAGTAACGGTGATGGATCAAGCCCTGATCTTTGGACTGGGTAAGAGTGATCTGTTTAACTCAGACACTCTGTTCATCACCACCCCCTTTTCTAAATCGTTTTTGGCCACTATAGGTGTGGCAGGGTATACTCAGACATGAGTCCCTTTCTCACTGCTCCATCAGGATTCAAGCAAGCCGGGCCGAAGAAGGCTGAAATGCCAGAAACGGGTCCCCGGTAGCTTGTCTCCTTTCTGGTGAAGAATTGGCTTGGTAGTTTAGTCTGCCCTGTTCCCATGATGCACTGGGCCAGGGACAGACTGATTTGCATATAGCCAGGTTCCGAGCTGGGATGGGGCAGTGAGATAAATAACGGTGATGGATCAAGCCCTGATCTTTGGACTGGGTAAGAGTGATCTGTTTAACTCAGACACTCTGTTCATCACCACCCCTTTTCTAAATCGTTTTTGGCCAATATAGGTGTGGCAGGGTATACTCAGACATGAGTCCCTTTCTCACTGCTCCATCAGGATTCAAGCAAGCCGGGCCGAAGAAGGCTGAAATGCCAGAAACCGGTCCCCGGTAGCTTGTCTCCTTTCTGGTGAAGAATTGGCTTGGTAGTTTAGTCTGCCCTGTTCCCATGATGCACTGGGCCAGGGACAAACTGATTTGCATATAGCCAGGTTCTGAGCTGGGATGGGGCAGTGAGATAAATAACGGTGATGGATCAAGCCCTGATCTTTGGACTGGGTAAGAGTGATCTGTTTAACTCAGACACTCTGTTCATCACCACCCCCTTTTCTAAATCGTTTTTGGCCACTATAGGTGTGGCAGGGTATACTCAGACATGAGTCCCTTTCTCACTGCTCCATCAGGATTAAAGCAAGCCGGGCCGAAGAAGGCTGAAATGCCAGAAACCGGTCCCCGGTAGCTTGTCTCCTTTCTGGTGAAGAATTGGCTTGGTAGTTTAGTCTGCCCTGTTCCCATGATGCACTGGGCCAGGGACAGACTGATTTGCATATAGCCAGGTTCTGAGCTGGGATGGGGCAGTGAGATAAATAACGGTGATGGATCAAGCCCTGATCTTTGGACTGGGTAAGAGTGATCTGTTTAACTCAGACACTCTGTTCATCACCACCCCCTTTTCTAAATCGTTTTTGGCCACTATAGGTGTGGCAGGGTATACTCAAACATGAGTCCCTTTCTCACTGCTCCATCAGGATTCAAGCAAGCCGGGCCGAATAAGGCTGAAATGCCAGAAACCGGTCCCCGGTAGCTTGTCTCCTTTCTGGTGAAGAATTGGCTTGGTAGTTTAGTCTGCCCTGTTCCCATGATGCACTGGGCCAGGGACAGACTGATTTGCATATAGCCAGGTTCTGAGCTGGGATGGGGCAGTGAGATAAATAACGGTGATGGATCAAGCCCTTATCTTTGGACTGGGTAAGAGTGATCTGTTTAACTCAGACACTCTGTTCATCACCACCCCCTTTTCTAAATCGTTTTTGGCCACTATAGGTGTGGCAGGGTATACTCAGACATGAGTCCCTTTCTCACTGCTCCATCAGGATTCAAGCAAGCCGGGCCGAAGAAGGCTGAAATGCCAGAAACCGGTCCCCGGTAGCTTGTCTCCTTTCTGGTGAAGAATTGGCTTGGTAGTTTAGTCTGCCCTGTTCCCATGATGCACTGGGCCAGGGACAGACTGATTTGCATATAGCCAGGTTCTGAGCTGGGATGGGGCAGTGAGATAAATAACGGTGATGGATCAAGCCCTGATCTTTGGACTGGGTAAGAGTGATCTGTTTAACTCAGACACTCTGTTCATCACCACCCCCTTTTCTAAATCGTTTTTGGCCACTATAGGTGTGGCAGGGTATACTCCGACATGAGTCCCTTTCTCACTGCTCCATCAGGATTCAAGCAAGCCGGGCCGAAGAAGGCTGAAATGCCAGAAACCGGTCCCCGGTAGCTTGTCTCCTTTCTGGTGAAGAATAGGCTTGGTAGTTTAGTCTGCCCTGTTCCCATGATGCACTGGGCCAGGGACAGACTGATTTGCATATAGCCAGGTTCTGAGCTGGGATGGGGCAGTGAGATAAATAACGGTGATGGATCAAGCCCTGATCTTTGGACTGGGTAAGAGTGATCTGTTTAACTCAGACACTCTGTTCATCACCACCCCCTTTTCTAAATCGTACAACTGAACACAGACAAAACAAAGTACTCATCATAGACCCACATCCCAAATCCTGGAACAACACCTGGTGGCCCCGCATTGGCAGGAACCCACCCCTACCCACGAACCTCAAAATCCTCCTGGACTCCAAAATCAAAATGGACTGCCAGCTCAATGCCGACACCTCTTCCTGTTTTCACACCCTCCATGGCCTACGAAAAATTTTCAACTGGATTCCCCTCAAAGACAGGAAAACCATCACCCATTCCCTCATCATCAGCAGACTAGACTACAGCAATGCACTCTACACTGTGATCAACAAGAACCTCATTCACAAACTTCATAACATCCAGAATCCCTACGCCAGACTTGACCCTAACCTACAGCCCCTCTGCCACATCACCCAACACCTGTGGGCACTACACTGGCTTGCTGTTCAAAAGAGAATCACCTCCAAGCTGCTCAACCACACCCACACAGCCCTCCACGACACCTGCCCGGCCTACATGATCCACCGCCTCTCGTTCCACACAACCCAAAGATCCCACTGCTCAGCCCAGCTTTCCCTCGCGACGGTGCCATGCATCAAGAAGACCAGAACACTAGGCCACTCCTTCTCCCTCCTCATTGCCAAGTCATGGAACACGCTCCCTCTCCACCTCTGCAAGTTCCTGAAGGACCTCAAGACCTGGCTCTCTGACAGATTACCACCAGCGTCCGGCAACTGCACAAACCCTGGTGGGCACTGGAAGACCTCAAGACCTACTTGGCCTTCGACAAAATACAGTGGGTGCCCAGGAGCTGCCCCCCCCTTAGCGCCTTGAGACCCTTCCAGGTGAGTAGTTGCGCTTTAAAATCCTGTGACTGATTAATTGACCTTTTGACCATCTCCCACTGCATCCTAATCACAAAACTCCACAACACCGGCATCCAAAACAAGGCTTTGGCACTGGATCCACTAATTCCTTACCGGCCGGACCCAGTAAGTTAGTCTACCTCCTTCCCTTTCAGAACCCACTGAGATCAGCTGTGGAGTATCCCAGGGCTCCTCCTTGAGCCCCACCCTCTTCAACGTTTAGATGGCCCCCCTCGCAGCCATCATCAGAAGCCAATGACTTGACATTGTCTACTACACTTTCCATACCCAGCTGATCCTCTCCATCACCAATGAACCCACAACAGCCAGAACAAACTTCCACAGTGGAATAAAGACCGTTGCCACCTGAATGAAAGACAGCTGCCTCAAGATCATCTCGGACAAGATCAAAGTACTCATCCTGGGACCCACCCCTTCAGCCTGGAACAACTCCTGGTGGCCAGCGACTTTGGGATCTCACCCCACCCGATGGACCAAGCATGCAACCTACGCATCATACTGGACTCATCACTCACCATGTACCGCCAAATCAATGCACTTTCCTCAGCCTGCTTCCACACGGTCCACCTGCTTTGAAAGACATTCAGATGGATCCCCACAGAATCCAGAAAGACAGTCAGCCACGCACTCATCACCAGCATACACGACTACGGGAATGCACTCAATGCCCGGGTCACCCAGAAACAGCTCAATAAACTGCAGAACGTCCAAAACGCCGCAGCCAGACTGGTCCTTGACACCCCCACCACAGCCACATCACATAAGACCTCGGACAACTCCACTGGCTCCTAGTCAACAAGAGAGTCACTTTTAAGCTCCTATCTCATGCCTCCAAAGCACTACTTGATGAAGGACCAGCATACCTGAACCACTGCCTCCTCCTATTCCACATAACAGCCAGACAACTCGGATCCTCCAAACTTGCCCTCGCCTCTGTCCCCAGGATCCAGAATACCAGAACCTGTGGAACGTTGTTCCACTACCGCACCACCAAAACCTGGAACACCCTGCCCCTCCACCTCAGGCAATCTGTGTCACTGATCCAATTCAGGAAGGACCTGAAGAGCTGGCTCTTCGAATGATCCTCAACACAGTTCAACCAGCATGCCCGTCCCCCAAAGCTTTGAGATCCGCACTTTAAAAGTCCCTGATTGATTGATTAATATTAATGACTATTGCAATTTAGTATGCTCAAATATGTTGCGCATACGTTCTGTTTCCCATTGCTTCAGGAGAATGTCATCTGTACCAGTGTTAATTTTACCAAATTTAAATAAAGTTTTTAAAAACACTTATAATATTAACAAATATAATGTCTCCACACAATCCTATTTTATTGAAAATATGTACCTGACATAATAGTCGAGACATCATTTTGAAGTAACTCAATACTGACATACACACAAAATATACATTCGAGTGTGTTTATCAATAGCCTTCTTACAATGTGTTTGTCTTAGTAAATTATGTTTTCCAACCTCTTTGTGTTTGTTTTAATTAGTCTACGAATGGTTCTCACAGGTGTGTGTTTTATATAAATGGTATCAGGAAGTCGCTGGATCAAAGGGACTTACATAAATCTAGGCTGACTTAACTGCCATCTAATCAAGCAAAGGCAGATGTCTGGAAACGCTCTTGCCATCCTTTGAGTCACAAGCAGAACAACCAGAAATTAACATTTTTGTCTGCACAGGTCTGTTTCCAGACTGGTAATCTTTACAATAGCACAGAAAGAGCAGGATTTGTGGCAGACCCAGGAGAACTAAATTAAACAAAGCCTGCTGCCCAGGGTTCTGTTGTTTTGTCTCTTTCAACTGAATGCCACCATTCAATCTAAAGAAGCACGCTGATTACCTGTGAGCCATCGCAATTAATAAAGTAAACGAGCATTGAAAGAAACTGCACGTAAGATATTTTAAGCCACGTAGTACAGTCACAGAGTGTAACATGGGTTTGAGCAAAATTGCGTTTATGTGTTGAGCAGTTCAACTGACATAGAACGTCTCGGCAAATAGCCGTTTGAATTTTTGAAACAAAAAAAAAATGGACTCACATCCGTCGTTAAAAGTACCACATGCTGGCATTAGTTTACAACGTTCAATCTGAGAAATATTATTCACAATAATAGAGAAGACATCATGAACCTGGGAAATGAACATGTTCTGAAACAACACGTTAACGAATATTTTGACGAGCAGTGGCAGAAGGAAGTAATGAGCCCGGGAGGGTGGGAAAAAGATGAGTCACCATGAAGGGGTTGTAGATTTAGTGCTCTTTTGTACATTCATAATGTGCAGCATCTGCTCTTGCCTCTTAGCAGCTTATTCAGGTCTATATCAAAAGAGAGTTTTGCCCTGATATTGTTTCTTGCTTCAGAGCCTAATTAGCAATAACGTTTTAGCATTTACAGGTCAGAAATAAAAGACATGAAAAGATGAAGCACGTTCGCCCTGGCCATTGCTTGTTGCATACTGTCTCCTCAGCCATTCAAGTCTCCTTATGGAAGTGCTAGCATTGCCTAATGGGGCCATCGGAGCCAAGTAACATCAACAGATTTCAGACGTCAGTTTCATCAAACACTGATTGAAGATTCGTTCATTCTCTCTTAACTCCATGGAGTATTTCATGTATTTTTAGCAAACCCTCTGCCAGGTAAATGCTTGGCGGACCAGACTTTTTTAGAGCTCCTTACGCAAATGTTCTCTAAGAGTTATTGATAAGTCTAGTGCAGCGTTTTTACACAAAACATCTACTATATGTAAAGTACACCGCCATTTGTAATTGATTCTGAATTATAATTTTATAATGCACGGATTGGGAATTGTGATGATTTATTTAGCAGCCGCTGGAATGTAACCACTCGATTATTATGAAATGACTAGTCATATTCTGAATAATGTTCCTGAAACGTAACAGACGCAGAAACATGTCGATGACGCATGGAGAGTGAATGAAAAAGACCTCTTCTTTTGAAATAAAGTACAAGATTGCGAACGGGCAAACTCTAAACTGGCAACAGCTACGCATTACTGTATGGACTAAAGTTGATATTGTTTGGAGAGAGATTGTAGAATCAAGTTAGTGGAAACATAAGTTAGGTGGGTGAGCTCCTAGAAAGATTATCAGGTGGTATGAAATGCCACTGTCTTTTGGAATTCTCCCTTGCCTATAGGAAGATGTGTTTACTTCTGCCTCATTCCACACAAACGACTACATACCCCCTGTAGTTAGTCTGGAGCCATGGGAACTGAGTATAAATACTGGACCTCAAACACCAACTCTTCAGTGCACTTCTGGACCTGAGGATACTCCCACAGGAAGGACTGCTGTTCTCCTATAAGGCTTCCGCTCTGTTGAACTGCTTCTCTAAAGGAACTCTTGCTCTGCTATGATGAACTGGTGCCTTTTTTTCATGGAGAAGAAAACCTGGACTGGAACTTCATCTTGAATCCAGGACCCCAGAGTGACTCCTAGGGCTAGTCTGCTGGACATAAAAGGCTCCCTAATCAGGTCCTCCACCAAGCTTCTGTGAGTTCCTGTCCCCCAAGTGGTACCTCTTAGTTATTGGAGCCTTGATGCGGCTCACAAGCTCTTGAATCAAGCTTTTGGGCACTTCATGACAGCGAATGGGCCCAATTGCACTGAGACCACTCTGCTTGCACTGAAATCCTATGCGAGCCATCTCCAGTCCATCTCTTCACACAGCAGCATAGAGAGCCAGCGGGGAAACGCCAACAAGAAGCTCCAGCCCGCCTGGCCGCGACACCTGGCCTACTCTTTGTGCTATGCCACCAACCACATACAACTCTCTCCTTGCTCCTTATAGCTTGCTCCAACATGAACAGGACTCTTGGCACAAAACATGGGAGGACAAATGTTCAGCGGGACTGATCTAGTACTGTATCTGACTCGTGCTCCATTGTAGTAAGCCCGAACTTTGACTTTGGCCCAATCAAACACAACAGATGCAGAAGGGGCAGAATTAAGGTCATCAGCTGTTATAGCTTCTGCATACTTTGTTCATTATGAGTTTTTTGGTGCAATGGTTAATACCTACTCAAACCCAAATTTATTTGGTGCTTTGGTTCCTGAGCATGTTTTCACCATGTTGATGTAAAAAAAAACATTTTTAGCCTGCTGGTGGGGGTACTGATCAGCAGGGCAAGGATTACAGGAACTCGTGTACCTCTCAAAGGGGAATATTAACTTCCCCCTGGACTGCAGCAGGCAGCTGGTGGGACTATGACAATGCTGCTGAATACAGCCTCTCTGAGAGGTCCAATGTCTCAAGAGAAAAAGCAAGCTGTTTTTTTTAACAAACTTTATTGAGCCTTCAGACAGAGTACAGTACATCTTATCAAGTATCCATGGCATTCTCATTTTTGTTTATCATGATGCCATCTTTCTCTGTAAGTAAATTTATAATATTAAAATCGTTGTATCCAGCGTTACACAACATAAAAAATATAATGCAAATAAAAGGAAACGTGGATTCATCCATAATATTTACTAAAGTCTCAAAGGACCCTTGTCTCATATCTGTACTTTCAGACCCTAAACTGAATTAACTACCCCCTCGCCCTTCCCCCACCCCTTCCTTGTCTGTCTGAGTTCTGCCATCCATCCCGTCTCACACCCTTGATTTATTATTGATCTCAAACCTATACTGCTGGTGTACCATGGACCGTTCCCTGTAATTTGCTCTAGCTGCCACTAGCTATGTATCAATTTGTTTGAGTTAATCATGAGGTTTAGTCAATAAATGGAAGTGGGACATCCAATTGTGTGAGTTCCTCTAGCATAGTGTCCCATTCCATGGAGATGGGACGTTTCCTCAGCCCTTGCACCGCCTCTTGTCTAAGCACTGGGCTTTCAGCACTGCCCCATCTAATTACCTCCTCTTGCCATACATGTAGTGGGGGGGCCCCTCAGGGACTTTTATCTCATAGTAATTGCTCTGATAGCCAGTGTAATCTCTAGGTCCATGAAACGCAGATTTACTTTCTGGCCCTTGGTGCGCTTGTGCAGGCCCAGTAGGCACTCTAGTATGTTGTCTGTTATTGTGAGATGTGTAATTTTCCCAGGCATATTCCGGATTTGTCCCCAGTACTCCCTAAGATGCGGGCAGGCCCATAATATATGAACAAAACCCGCCTCCTCCGCTTTGCATCTCGGGCAGCAGTTTTGGGTCTCTGGGAACATGCACTGTATCCTCTTCCGGGTTAAATAAGATCTATGGAGAACAAAAGTTTGTATGAACTTGAGTTTGGCATTTCGGGAGACCCTCTTGGGATGTTCCAAAATGCTGTCCCATGCTTTATCTGTAATCAACATGTCTGTAGTTTCTGCCCATTTTGCACGAAGGTCTGTGAGGTTAGTGGAAGCCTGTGCTTGATGCCTGTATAAAGCCATTTAACTAGATGGCCTCCACTCCCCATGTGATAGAGTAGGTGTACCAAGTCATGCTGTGGGGGCTCGCTACGTTGAGGTGCCCATGTCACCCTGATATAATGCGCTATTGTTGCATGTAGCAAGTAAAGGCGGCCAGGAGTTTCGGTGTTCCTCACGAATATGGCATGATCCAAGAGGACACCATCTCCAAAGAAAGAACCCACCTCTGCTATTCCCGTAGTTATACAATCCTGCAGCCTAGTCATCGTAAGCCTACATCTTGTAATTGGCAGCCCCTATAGTGGGATATTGGTTGTGTAAGGGATTGTGGCTGAGGTGTACTGTAGGCCCTCTTTCCAGCACCGTAGTGCCGTCATTAACAGCGGTGGTCCGTCCAAGGGTAATTTCATTTTTGAGAGCAGCATATTTTGCAGGGTACCTCGTTCCAGATTTTGTGTATCATAACCTATTACTTGTAGGTTCCTGCCTGCCGTACAGTAAGACAGCCATTGTAGCTGGGATGCATAGTAATATGCTCGGAAATCGAAGACACCCAGCCCTCCCTTGTTCGACGCCAATTGCAATTTCTTGAGGCTTACTCTACGCCTGCCCCCGCCCCAAATAAATTCCAAAAGTAGTGTGTCTAGGATGCAAAATGTGGATGGTGGAACTCTCAGGGATAAATTAACAAAGAAGTACAATGGAGATGGCTATCCTCCCCATCACTGACAGCGGCAGGGATGTCCAGAAGGAGATGCTGGAGCGTAGCGAAGCAATAGCTTTCATTAGGTTGCCCTCCAGTTGGTCCAAATGAGTCCTGTACATGTGGATACCCAGATATTTAAACGTATCCAGCGCTAGAGGTATCTGATAGGTACCGAATTGGATCATGTCTGGGCGCAGTCCCTCCTCGAAATAAAAAGTGTGTGAGTTCCCTGCATTAATAGCCAATCCCAATATGGCCTTGAAGGCGGAGAAAACATCAGGAAGTGGGCTCGCATCGCCCTCCAAGTCTTACAAATATATTAGGATGTTGTCTGCATATATTGAAATAAGGTGTGTGGTATTCTGTAGGGGTTTTCCCAAAGCGTCAGACGATTGTCTCAAGGCTATAGCCAGCGGTTCCAGTGCAAGAACAAACAGGAGGGGGAGAGTGGCCACCCCTGTCTAGTGCCTCTGTGTACAGGGTATTCTGGGGTGATACAACCTCCAGTATGTGCGCTTGCAGTAGGTTCAGCATAGAGCAGGCGTACCCACCACAGAAAATCCGGGGGGAGGCCAAAACGCAGTAGGACTGCAAATATGTACCCCCATGTTAGGGAGTCAAATGCCTTACGTAGATCTAATGCCAGACATCCCGCCCTATTGTACTCCCTGGGAAAGGCCCTCATTATGTGGTGAAGTCTCCCAGTATTCAGTAAGGTGCTACATGCAGGAAGAAACCCGCATTGGTCAAAGTGTATAAGGGTAGGGAGGACAGGTACCAGATGATTGGCAAGGTCCTTACTAAGGATTTTATTTTCAGTAGCCAATAAAGACAGCGGTCTGTAGTTGGACATCTCAGTGCTTTCCCGCCCTGGCTTGGGGAGTGATACCACCAGAGCTTGAATCATGGATTGTGGCATTTTACCGGTTTCCCAGGCCGTCTTATACAGTTCCTCTAACTTAAGTACTAAGATATCAGAGTTTGTTGCATTAAAAAATTCAACAGACAGGCCATCTAGGCCCTGGGCTTTATTACGGTTAAGGCCTTTAATTGCGGTTCTTATTTCGTGTTGGGTGATGTGTTGCAAGAGATCTTTACCTGTAGCCTCCATGATCGTGGGAAACTGTAGGTCATCTAAGAAGACGTCTATCAGGCCATCATCTGTATGTGCCGCTGCCGTATATAGGGTGCTAAGATAGTTGAAGAATGATTTATTATTCTCTATTTGGGAATGGATCAGACCCTTCAGTGGTGAGCGTATGCAGTTGAATAGTGGCGTTTCAGGGTTAACCATAGCAATGTTCCTGATTTGTCAGCATCCTTGTGTTTTAGTTGTGTGTACGCTCAATAGTCCATCAGTCTAATAGTTTCCAGGGTCTCTGTGTGCCTAATATGAGCCTCTTGAAAAGGTGCCCGTTTGTCTACGTCAGTTACTGTGGCTGGTTCGAGCTCCTTCATCAGCATCTCTGTATCCGTAAGTCTTTTATGTGCTTCTTGCCGATCCCCGCACCACCACTTTGAACGCGTCCCAGTCTATAAGGTTGGAGGAGGCTGCATTCCAGTTGTCTGTGAAGTAATTGCTTATGGTGTCCAATAATGTGGTCCGATAGAGGGCATCCTCTAGGAATTAGGGCCATAGTTTCCAGGTCCGTACAGGGGTTGGGACTCTGCCCCATGTTAGAGTAAGTTCCAGGGGATTACGATCGGAGAATGTTTTGGCTAGATATGTTGATTTGTGTTCATGTGCGGCCATTGTGTGGTAACAAAATAATCTATCCAGCCTGGTATGAATCTAGCGGACTGGGGAGTAAAAGGAGTATTCCCTGTGTGTAGGATGTAGCATGCGCTATGCGTCTATGAGTCTCCAACCCTGCATCCAAGTGGACAAAAGCTCAGCATGTTTGTGAGTTCTGGCCCAGTGCATTGGAGGATGGCATCTATCCAACTCTATGTCTAGGATCGCATTGCAGTATCCCCCTAGGATCCAGGGAATGGTATGCCACCCCGTCAGGGCTCTGCCCAGATCATAGAGAAATGTGTCCTGATCAAAATGCAGAGCGTACATACTACTTAGGACTATGGGTAGGCCATCTAGAGTTCCCCTTATAAGGATATATTGTCCCTGATCATCTGTACGCTAGTCCACTTCTGTAAATGGGACTCAATGGCAAATCCACATGGTTGCCCCTCTAGCAAAGGCCTAATAATTAGTGTTGAATACTCAGCCTCTCCATTTTTTCTGAGTTTTCAATGCCTCCGTCTCCATCAGGTAGGAAACCTGGAGGAACACTATCTGTGCCCTTCTCCTAAGGAGGTAAGCATGCACTCCGTGGCCCTTATGTACAGCCCCTACCCCACGTACATTCCAGGTCAGTAGGTTGTATGAGCCTAAGGTGGCTTGTTTACGAGACATAGATTTGCTACGCATATTATTCTCTGTGCAGTATGCAGCCCATGAACGTATACAGACCAGGAATTCCCCATTCTTCATGAACTAAACATACATACGGTGCAGCCAATAAACAATGCTGAGCCAAACCTATAACTAATGTAGAACCACAGTTGATGGACAGAATGCAGAACAATGTCATACATTCATCCCAGTACAAAGATCTGGGCCCAAATCCATCGTTTTTTTGCACTCCACACCACCCTAGTTCAGACATGGCCATATGCAAATCAGTCTGACCCTGTGCCTCATGGGAACAGTCCAGCCCGAACTACCAAGCCATGCCTTCCCTGGACCAGAAACAAGCTTCTGAGGACCGGTTTCTTGCATTCCAGCCGTCATCAGCCCGGCTTGCTTGAATCCAGTGGTGTGGAGTGCATGGGACTCACGTCTGAGCATACCCATCCCACTCGGGGTGACAAATGCAAAAACCACAGTTGATGGACAGAATGCAGAACAATGTTTTACATTCATCCCAGTACAGAGATCTGGGCCCAAATCTATAGTTTTTTTGCACTCCACACCACCCCAGTTCAGACATGGCCATATGCAAATCAGTCTGACCCTGTGCCTCATGGGAACAGTCCAGCCCAAACTACCAAGCCATGCCTTCCCTGGACCAGAAACAAGCTTCCGAGGACCGGTTTCTGGCATTCCAGCCGTCATCAGCCCGGCTTGCTTGAATCCAGTGGAGAGGAGTGCATGGGACTCACGTCTGAGCATACGCATCCCACTCGGGGTGACAAATGCAAAAACCACAGTTGATGGACATAATGCAGAACAATGTCATACATTCATCCCAGTACAGAGATCTGGACCCAAATCCATTGTTTTTTTGCACTCCACACCACCCCAGCCGGGCTGAAGACGGCTGTAATGCCAGAAGCCGGTCCTCGGAAGCTTGTTTCCGGTCCAGGGAAGACATGGCTAGGCAGTTCGGGCTGGACTGCTCCCACGAGGCACAGTCAGACTGATTTACATATAGCCATGTCTGAACTGGGGTGGAAGAGTGGGCTAAAGAACGGTGATGGATTAAACCCAGATCTTTTGACTGGGTGTGAGTGTTTGATTGATTCAGATGCTCAGTCCATCACCACCCCCATTTGTACCCCTTTTGGCCGCCATAAGTGAGTCCCTTGCTCACTTTGCCACTGGATTCAAGCAAGCCGGGCTGAAGACGGCTGCAATGCCAGAAACCGGTCCTCAGAAGCTTGTTTCCGGTCCAGGGAAGACATGGCTTGGCAGTTCGGGCTGGACTGTTCCCATGAGTCACAGGGTCAGACTGATTTGCATATAGCCATGTCTGAACTGGGGTGGCAGAGTGGGCTAAAGAACGGTGATGGATTAAACCCAGATCATTTGACTGGGTGTGAGTGTTTGATTGATTCAGATGCTCAGTCCATCACCACCCCCTTTTAAACCTATAACTAAAACATATGAGAACCATAGAAAGGGGCATTCGCTTTGTGGGGGGCAAACGCTGCCAACCATACTATTGCTACTATTGCTTGTGTGGGTGTATAGCTCTGGTGGGTCTACTAGGCCCGGGGGGGATTCTTCTCATGATATACTTATCTGTGCACTTTATAATAAGGGTTTCCTTATGTGGGACCAGGGGTTCCACTATAATATCCTAACCTTGAGGGCCGGGCACTACAACTATGACTTTTTGGATCCTACTAATTTTGATTATTGACCTGTGTACAGTTGGAGGAAAAACATCTCAGTGTGTCAGACTTTAATTTTCACAAACTTATTGTCTTACTGGTACTTGCACGAGAACAGAGATGCTAGGTCCCTAATCCCTCTAAGCAATGCTAGCAGGTCTTTAGAAGAACCTTCCAATCATTACTCCGAGGGAAGGGGGAATTGGATGAAATAATAAATAGAGAAGAGACTGGTCCTGAGTTGGCTCCTTACAGTCGACTAACTTGCTGGCGTCTTCTGTCTTCTCTGGAACCTAGAAGGTAATACACCGTTACAATCTTTACCTTTCCTTTCTCTTACTCTATTCTTTTTCTTATCCTCTTTCTCACCTACCAAAACACTTCTGGACTCTTGCTTTTCTTCTATCATATTTTGATAATGTCTATTTGGTCTCGTTCAGTTAGTTGTTACTAAATAGAGAGAAGAAAACATGAGTAATAATTCTCTTGTCTATCTTTTTGACCCTTATCTCTTTTTATGACTGAATTTCGTAAGTGCACTTACTTCACTAACTTGACGAGTCTTGTGTTAACCTTTAACCATTATTCTTTCTTCTTCTTAATTCTGCTTTCTTGTTTGTCTTTTACTTCCTTAACCTCTGTTATTGTCTTCTTTTTCTTCTAGGTTCTTGGGAAGTTGAATACTCAAGTTTACTATCTTAAGTAAGTATTATCATATATACATTATGAAGAGTTCATTGTCTTCTGTTATTCCTTTGCAAGACAACGCTAACTCTCTGTCTCCCTCACTGTTCGTTTTTTAGGTTTTCAGAGTGCAGCATTTTAAACTATAACACGGTAAGTATTTTGCAACAGTTCTATTGAATTCTGTAACTTTTACTTAGCTGAATATCTTCCAGACGTTTTTACTCGGCTCTATGTGACACTCCTCTCAGGAAAAACTGGACTCTGCTCTGGAGACAAGTTTCGTGACTGACTCGAACTCGAGGTTGACTCTGCGCTCCGAGTTCACTTCACGAAAGGCTCTGGTGACTTAAATGTACTCTAAGTTTTATTTACGACTTGGGAAGAAAGTCTTTTCTGGAATTTTCATGGGACATGGCTACTGAACTCCTTCTCCGGTTGAAATCCTCGGTGAAGTGCGCATTTCTTAACGCGCTCGCCCAAAACCTGAGTTTCTCTGCAGCTGTGGCTCAGAGACTAGACCACCAACCTGCATCTCAACAGTGGCGGCCATCTTAGTTCTCCAACACAGGACCAAATCGGTCCAGGTGCCATGAGCTGGAGATTCCTGATGAGTGTAAGGGAATTCTGCACCACAGTTTATTAAAGCCTGTGTTGAGGTCCTGACACAGTGCGGAGCACAATACATGCATTATATACATATTATGTGCACTGTCAAACCATCTCAAGCAAAAAGGTTACTGTCCAGCATTTCATATCGTGTCCGTGGCGCAAGCACCCAACCTCATGTGAGCCTAGTGTGCAAAGATTTAATTTCTGTCCTTCAGTTCTCAAGCAGGCCATCCCCCGTTTGGGGCGTCGCAGAGGGAAAAACAGTAATGCTACGTTCCGAGTCCAATTGTATGGTAATGTCCTCAGAGTCCGTCGTGATCTTTAGATTGTCCTCGCGTAAGGATCCCGTGGCTGTCAACACCTCCGCCCTGTCCGCCCTGTCCACCCTGTCCGCCATCTTCTGAACCAGAGTCAGACCGTGTCCTGTAGAGTTCTTGGGGACTCCACCCCGGCCTCGGCGTAAATGTTGTTGTGTCTGTACGGGGTTATGCCTCACTGAACCCGACGATCTCTCCTGACTGTTTTCAAGGTCCATTATCTCCAGCCATTCTTCTAGGTGATTGGGTCTGTCAAAGAAATAAGATTTTTTCTCGTGCATAACTTTGAGTCTGGCTGGGAAAAATAGGGCAAATTTAAGTTGAGCTGCCCGTAGCTTTTTTTTCACAGCTTAGAAGGAGGTTCGCTGACGTTGTACCATGATAGTGTAGTCCGGGTACAGGGAGATCTGCTGATTTTCAAATTGAATGTTCGTCTTTTCCCTTGCTTTTTGTAACAGCATGTCTCTGTCCCTGTAGTTCAGGATTTTGACAATTTGAGGAGGTGGGGTACTCCCACCCTTAGTGTGCCAGTTGGAATCCGGTTTGCCCTCTCCACACAAAAATATGGGGACAGACCCTCAGGGGCGACATGCTCTCGGAACCATGCTTCCATAAAATCCACAGGTTTCGTACCTTCACTTCGCTCTGGGAGCCCAATGACTCAGACGTTATTTCGACGATTGCGACCCTCCGAGTCCTCAATCTGGTCCTGGAGGCCAGTAACTTGGCTTTGCAATTGTTTTATTTGCGTAGCATGTTTCGTAAGTTGGGGGTTGATGCTTGTCAATGCCTTCTCGTGGTCGCGCACTGTGTCAGCGAGCTTCCCATGATCCGCTCTCAGGAGAGTAAGGCTGGTCGTGAGGGCCCCAATCTGTTGTTCCATTATCTTCTTAGAGTCTTGGAATTCCTTCAATATTAAGTTCAGTTTTTTCTAATTGGGCCTCAGCTGGGCCAGTGGTTGAAGTGCCCAGTGAACGGTCTCTAGTGTTCGAATCGGGGTCTTCAACTGCCAGACCAATATCCAGCATTTTCCCCTTAAGCCTGCCCATCTCCCACCTGCTGTAGACCGAGTCTGAGACCCTCAATGCCCAGTGATTTGAAATCCACTGTATCCCTGGGCCTGCTGATGCCGCCTTCCGCCTGCGCCACTCAGTCACTCTCTTACAGCGCTCAAGTCTCCACAGCAATATGAAGGGGCCAATCGCAAGGAAGGCCACTGTCCGCGCCACTATGGCCTAAGCTGTCGCAGCTGTCAATGCCCCGATGTTCTCCAACTGTGCTGCATTCAGCTCTGTCACAGCCCAGTAGAGGATGGGTGGGTCTCGCTTTGCGCCCCTTAATGGGTGGGGGGCTCACTGCCCATCCGGGGGCTGCGAAGCCGCCATCATGCTTTGCCTTCAGTCCAGGCCAGTCCCCATGCTCACTTTACCCGCCATGGAGCCACGCAGGAGATCAGCATACATCAAAGCGAAAAGAAGGGGGAGGGGCAGCCCGCTCCGGCCCGGTTCTCAGTACCAGTGGCTCTCACTGCCTAATGATGGTGGGTCGCTTCATGGTCCGCTCCAACCCACGGGTGATCCCAGATTCCTGCTCCAGCAGTCGTCAGCACTTGGTCAATCCGGAACAGTCACCATCTGTTGGTCCAGCCTCCGGAGTGTAGGTGGTCGGAGGCAACAAGGGCTGCAGCTCGTTACACAGCACCCGCAATGCTACACAAGCAGGCCGCACGCTCCGGGCCTGCAGCTCAGTGGATGAAATTAAGACTTGTTCCATGTATACTCCATTGGCTGCTGTAATTTATACTTCTTGCTTGGGTGGACCACAGTAGGATTAGGAAAGGGAAACTGAAGCAGTTATCTACTCTGAATCACCTTTCTCCATACCATGACTCAATGCAGTTCACAGCCCAAGATCTCATATATATTTATAACACTTTAGAAATCAACATTTATAAAGTGCAAAGTGCATAGCAGCTTATCATAACTTCAATGCTCTCTCTTAATCGTGCTTTAGTTTGAGATATAATTCCAGTCTCTAACATATTCCTGTATGGAGATCCTCTCATTGCACTTACAATTTCCCTGCTAAGTAAAAAACACCCAGTGCCAACCTAATATGAAAATCCTAAAAAAGGGGTAATGTCACCAGTGTCTTTTACACATATACAGGCCAATGTCATTAGCTACATCTAGAAACCTAAGGTCATGTATAAAATCCAGATCCATTTCCCAGGTTTGGATTCTATATTTTTGAAATACAGGTCAGATTAACTTTTTCCTTTCCTCCATGAAGAATGCACAATCCATCAGTATATGGCTCACTGAATATTTCCTACCTCGCTTACAGGATCACTGCCCATTATTCCTAGCAACTTCTATTTTTTCATCCCTTAATATGCTACCCAGCATCGGCTCCCAATCTCAAATGAAATACTTTTTTATGCAGGTGCTTGTCGGAATGTTACACAGGTAAGGAAATAGATCTGTGCTCTCCTGGGAGTTTAAGTAGAGAATAACTGAGCTCTTTGTTTTAAGATAGTACAAATCCTCTCTCTAGCGTGTTTCTAGAGCACTCTGCCTGAGTGTACTCTTTATCTGGTTGCTCCAGGATACTTCCCCTCTTTCGGTGTGTATCTGTGGGACTCCAATACGCTTCAGCATCATTACCACAGGATTCTTTTTATTGGCGTAAATTAACATTATGTCTACTAAGATTTGCTCCAACATTTTATCAGCTGGCACCCTATTCGTAAGAGCAGTCCAAGCTACAATTCTCAACTCCCTCCCTACAGCTTGAAACAATAGCATTTTTATGGAGTTCAAGGAGCAGTTTCAGAGAATGACTTTTTAAACCTTCCCATAATATCAGCCTATCCCAAGCCAACACCTCTGCACCGTAAGGGACCTGTGGGATTAGCTTATCCTGTATAACTTTACTTAGTGGCTCACCTATGCTTAAACGTGTTTACATCATTCACTAGTGAGGACAGAACAAGTCTCCGGGAAGGCATTTAGTTATCCCACCTCAAAATATCTGAAAAGGTTACACGCAATGGTCAAGTGGAAAGGACATATATTTGGTGTTGGAGTTATTCTGAGGTGCTGTGATTGAGGGTGTGGAAGTTGCTGATTCTGTTCAAGCAATGTGATGAACATATCACAATACACCACATAGTGTCACTGGTGTTTCTCTATTTGTAGATCTGAGAGAAGAACAACTAATTACTTACTCAACCCATATTTGTTAAGCAGGTTGTTCAAAAATAGTGACGGGGTGAATTGTGATATGGAGAAGATTCATCTAACATTTAAGTGAGTCAGAATAGGAGTTAAATAAAGCTTGACGTGGCCAAAGGGACTAGGTAGCAAAGCTTGGTAAAACAAGACTGGGTGTGTGTCAAATTACCTGTGTCCAAATGGATAACAGATTGGATGTAGATGGGTGTTCCTCTGCTGTGTAGTTGACTAATTACCAATGATGGAATGTTACGCAGGTGGTCAAGGTACAAGACGTTACAAGGAGAGATTAAGGAATTGGCTTTACTGGGATGGATTAAGAGAATGTGAATGATGTGGTCACAACAAAACGTTTCGAATTGCCGGCCACTTCATGACTGAAGGACAAAGAAAAAGTGCCAAATCTTCATGTAGAATTCTGAAGAAATTTGAAGATTTTGTTTTGGAGTAGAAGTCTATTCTCTCACTGTATATAGATGTCAATTCTGATATGTACATTTCATCATCTATATGTTTTATCTTGTCTTGTATGCTGAATGGTATTAAGAACCCAATGTTATTATCTAATTTTTTGGTTCATTGTTTAATGTCATTGTTAGAAAAAGGAAAGTGTGTTATATTTATGCCATTGGGGCCTCAATAATGAGCTTGTGAGCCTGTGCTTAGGTTCTATGGTGGAATGTGGAGTGTGGGTTCGGAGAGTTTGAGACAGAGAATGGGTAATGAACCCAGGGGCTCAGATGACACGCCTCCCTCCTTTATTTTGATTGTCTCTTGACAATTAATCCTGAGATTCTAAACTTCATCCATGTATGTGTGCTTGCCTCTTACTACACTGTGCAAACAGTTGAAAATAAAAATATACAAGCACTTGAGTAGTAAGGATAGTTTAAACCCATGCAAATTGGTGACTCCCTGCATTTTGTTTTTACTGATTTCATGAACAATAGTTTATAATAATTGTTTATGAACATATTTCTAACAGAAAAGATGTCTGAAGGCATGCTGGTTATCAAACTAGATTTAAAATAATAGAAAGACTAATAGTGATTATAGAACACTCTGTACTCAACATTCTACCTTGGGAGTAAGGTTCACCACTTTGAATGATTAATCACAAATAGTGACAATGGGAGTCCATTTTACTTATTTGTGTTGAAAAATTTAAATATCCTTCACCTGAAGCTCCTCATAATATTCTCTAATTATTGTCATCTCCACACATGCCCTCTTCTTCCAGGAAAGCATTGACAGTGACCCTCTTAGAGACGTCTTAATCCTTGGGCATTAGTACATTCTATTAATCACCCAGGAGTTTTTTTTAGATATTTATGAAATATAATTGTCTCACAATATCCATGTGGCTATTTCTTAAAATAATGATATGGAATGTAAATAGTGTACACTTGTCCAAGTACCAGTCATATCCAGGAAGGTACAGTGATATCTGACTACTCCATCTGTGCTACTGCTCTGCACTCATCCACAATCCCGACTAAACTCTACAGTATGTATTTTGAATCACCCACACACGGGGATCACCACCATTCACACTATTGATTTCCTAATTTACCAGGAGAACTACAAGTTTTCTCTTTTTGACTAGGTCTCGGGCTCATTTTATAGTGTGTTGATTTCCTCCCTGCTCCCACCCCCATGATTGCCCTTTAGTCTAACCTTATTCTAGGCCTTGTGTTTCTTAGCATAGGAGCCTCTGAACCTACTCTTTCGATACTTAATGTACTAAGGGGGTCATTAGTATACCCCCGGGAATCGGGACCGCCTGCAATGCTCGCGGCGATCCCGCACCCTCAATTAGGATGCACCCGCTAAACTGGCAGGAGCATGGCGCATTTGTAAAATTGCGTTGGGCGTTTCTTTAAGCACAGCCCTCCACAATGCCACAAAGGCAAGTTGTGCCTTTCAATGCACAACGTGACATGCATTGTGCGGTGCCTGCCACGTTGTACATTGAAATACAGGGGGGTACCATAGGTACCCCCAAGTCCCCCCGAACCCCCAAAGTCCCTGGGGGTTCACAACGGGCCCCCAGAAGCAATCTCCGCATGCCTTTCCATGGCAGCAATGCCGCCACGAAAAGGCATGTTTCCCCCCATCGTAATATGGCTAGCGGTGTCTAACAGACACGCCACCATATTGAACGCTTTTCTGCCCGGTTGACTTGTCGACCGGGCAGACAAGCGGCGTACAGTCTTTCCTTCCACCGCGGATCCCCCAGCCATCCTAATATGGCGGGGGGTCTTTGCTGCATGGATGGCAGGCCGATCCGCCCGCCATCCTAATGGGGCCCTAAGTGTCTACCTTTGTCTCCATTCAACCCTTAATAAGTTTTTTAGATGTCTTTACCTGCAACTTCCACGATTACCTCGCTTGCCAAGTCAGTAACATAAATGATGATAGTCTCCCTCAATATCAACGTCTGTCATCATATATGGAAGGGAAAATTAATCAACTATCTCACTTTCAAATCTCCTGTTAAGACACTGCTACATGAAGAGTTACTTTCATTGAAATAATTTGTAAAACTAAAATGAGACTGGTAAGAGAAGCCATTATGTGTTGATGTTCACCCCTCTCTTGCTCCAGATTATACTTTGTCTAGGGATTTATCAAGTGTGAAGTTGTCATTCTATTTCAGAACTTTAAACTCTGCAAGAAAATAGCATTGGGCATCCCACAGAGCTAATTTCATCTGTCAAATTTTACTGTCATCAAGTGGTGCTGGAACCATTTTTAAAGTGAGGGGGGGGGGCTGTCAATGTTCTATCACTGAAATCACATGGATTGTGAAAAATACAGAACAGAAAACCCAACTGCAGAAAATGAGCCAATACCATTCGTGGTAAGGGTGTACCTAGCAGGCGGTGCATGTTTTAGTCCACGGTCTCAAACATATTATTAAAGAATGGCATGGTGGTGCACTGCCATTTACAGGGAGCAAATTCTCCATTGAAATGGTGACTCAATTTGCACTAACATGCAGTTTAACTGAAAAAACTATATAGCACACAAGAGATAATGCTTGAAAATTGGGTAGCAGCAGATATTTATTGTAATAAATTGGGTTGTTTGTTGACTGGGGTGTGAGCTCCAGTCCAGCAGCAATCACATGCTTTGTCAGAATGAGGCAAAAGCAAACCCTAAATTAACTTGTGCTCAACCCTCTTGGAGCTTGGCACCAGGCAGTCAGGCTTAACTAGGAGGCAACTTGTAAAGTATTTGTGCAACACTTCAAAGCATAATAAAGTGAAAATGCAGCTCAAAAAGGATCTCAGACCAAGACGGAAAAATAGAAGTTTCTTTAATAAATAAAACAAGACTAAAACAACAAGAAATCCAATCAGTAGGATAGAGATATTCAAATATAAAGATTTTTGCAAAAATAGTGCTAAAAAGCGCAAAGCACCACCTGCGTAGATCTTGTCATGTCGACTGCAGTGGAGCATGGGACGGCTAAAGAGACCCAGTTAGGTCCACTGAACAAAGTACCCTAAATCCTAATATGCAAAATGTTGTGAAGATCTGTGTAGTAGATATGAAAAGGCTGTGATGTAATGGCGGCATCATCGGCCACAATCCTGTTGATGGGGCTTGCGATGCGAGGTCTCAATCAATCAATCAGGGTTATGTACAGTGCACTACTCACCAGTTTGAATCTCATGGCACTGAGGTTTGGGTGTTCTGCAGCTCCACTGGGTTCATTCGAAGAGCCAGGTCTTGAGGTCCTTCCTGAATTGGTGCAGTGTCGGGCTTCTCCAGAGGTGAAGTGCAAGATCTTTCCAGGTCTTGACTGTGTGTTAGGAGAAGGACTTTCCACGTGCTATAGTCCTGTAGAAGTGTGGGAAGGTGCCTAGGGAGAGGTCAGCTGACTGGAGGTTTCTCTCGGGTGCATGGAAGGAGATGTGCTCATTAAGGTATTGGGGTCCGGCGTTGTGGAGAGCAAAGTTATTTTTCTTTCAAGGGGGAGCCAGTGTAGGTCGCGGAGGTGTTGGGTGATGTGGTTCTTCTGTGGGATATCAAGGATTAGTCTGCCTTTGGCATACTGGACCGTCTGAAGTTTGCAGGTGAGTTTTTGTTGATTCTGGTGTAGAAGGTGTTGCTGTAGTCCAGTCTGCTGGTGACAAGTACATGAGCAACTATTTTCCTGGAGTCAGGGGGATCCACTTGAATGTCTTGCATAGTATGCAGAGAGTGTTTAATCATGCGGAGGAGACTGCATTGATCTGTCGATTCATAGTGAGCGATGAGTGTAGAATGATGCAGAAGTTATGTGCATGAACCGTTGGAGTGGGTGGGTTTCCAAGAGTTGAGGGCCACCAGGTATCATCCCATGGGAAGGAGGTGGAGCTGAGGATGAGGACTTTTGCTTTCTCAAAAGTTGAGTTTCCCTAAGCTGTTCCCCATCCAGCTTGTGTTGGCTTTCATCCCTTTTTGGAAGTTGTGAATGGTGATGCCTGGTTTCTTGGTGAGTGAGAGGATTAGCGAAATGTCAGCAGCATAGGAGACGATGTTGAGCCTGTGGTCTCAGACGATGGTTGCGAGGGAGGCCATGTAGATGTTAAAGAGGGTGGGGCTGAGGGAGGATCCTTGGGGTGCTCCGCATCTGATCTCTGTCGGTTCTGGGAGGAAGAACGGCAGTCTTATTCTCTGTGTTCTGCCTGTGAGGAATGATCATAACCAGTGTAGGGCCTTTCCTTGGATGCCAGCATTGTGGAGTCTGGTGGTTAGTGTTGCAGTGGTGAGACGGTGTCGAAGGTTGCTGAAAGGTCCAGTAGGATGAGGGTTGCCAGTTGGCCTTGGTCGAAGAGGGTGTGTAATGTCATCTGTGGTGGTGAAGAGGGAGGTCTTGGTGCTGTGGTTGCTTCGGAATATGGATTGAGAGGTGTCTAGGATGTTGTTGGTTTTTATGAAGTTTACTAGCTGGGTGTTGACATCCTTTTCAATGACCTTGGCTGGGAAATGGAGTAGTGAGATGGTCCTGAAGTTCTTGAGGTTTGTCATGTCTGCGGACGGCGTCTTTAAGGTGGGTATTGACTTCGGGCTCTTCTAGATGTCGGGAAATGTGGTGGTCTTGAGGGAGCAGTTGATGGTTCAAAGTAGCTTTGGTGCAATGGCTGTGGCGGTTCTGATGAAGATATGTGATGGGCAGGTGTCAAAAGGTGCTCCAGACTAGGGGATGCTCTTCATGGTCTTTAAGGTGTCTTCTGTCATGAGTGGGGTTCAGGTAAGAAGGGTCTGTTGGGTGGCTTCGCTGGAGGTGGGGGTTGTAGCAGGCAGTGGTCTTGGTCATCTGGCATCTGGAATGATAGCATGATGCGTTGGTTCTGAAGAACTGGAAGGCTGAGATGCATAGTCTGGAGTTGTCATCAAGGCTGCTTTTGATAAAGGATGTGAGGACCCGCGCCAAGGATGTGGTGCACAGTGGCAATTCTAATGTGCTCAGCTGTGATACAGAGTGGGTCTTTGTGATGGGTCCAATTCATGCAGCAGTGTCGATACATCCGGTCTGCTTGGGTCTGTGCCTGGCAACAGCAGATGAGATGTGTCAGGTCTGCTGCATCTACAGAGGCTGGTAGAGTTCCTTAAGCCCACTTCCAAACATCCAGGACTGGGATGGCAACACTTGGCAGGGTAGACTCACAGATTGTAGGTACAGCCTCAAGGTTGTCAGAGTCCTGTTGTTTCCCTGAGGCTTGAGATCAGGAGGTCAGCCAACTAAAACTTGGAGTCACTCTTGGTTCAAGGGAATAAGGTAAATACAAGTAAATGATGGACTGAGCGCTTAAACTTTTCCGACACTCACTCCCAGTCACAGATCTGCGTTGAATCCATCATCAGTCTTTAACTCACTTTCCCACTCCAGTTCATACCCAGCCATATGCAAATCGGTATTGACCCTGTGCCTCATGGGAACTGCCGGGGCTGAAGTGCCAAGCCAGGTATTCCTTGAACTGTAAATAAGCATCCTGGGACTGGTTTTGGGTTAGCATCCCTCATCAGCCAGGCTAGCTCGAATCCTGTGGCAAAGTGAGCAAGGGACCCACATCTGGGCATATCTTCCCTACTTAGGGTGAACAAAGCAAACACAAGGAGAAGAGGAAGGAGCGCTGAAACTTTTCAGCCACTCACCCCCAGTCACAGTTCTGGGTGGAGTCTATCATTGTTCTTTAGCTAAGCTGTAGAGAATCAGGTCTAGCCCTTCTTACCCAGGCAAGAGAGCAGCAGGTCAACAGGAAAGCGGTCCTTTAGAGCAGCAGTCCAGCAGATTTGTGGTCCTTTCAGCAACACAATAGTCCCTCTTTTTTAGCAGCGTATCCTCAGGTACAGACATGTACTTTAGAATAGAGTTGTTGCCCGAGGTTCAGTATTTATACCCATTTGTGCTTTCGGAGGCATTTCTTTTCGCTGAACTGTTTCCCTGCCTTCCTGGCTCCAGACTAAGTGCAGCCTTTCATTTGGAGACAGGGCACGGCCTATTCAAGTGTAAGTGGGGCTGGATTCAGCTCCTATTTCCCATGCTGCCAGTGATGGCACATGCAGTTACACTGAAGCTCCCCATTGTGTATAGCTGTCTAGGAAGAATATGCAAAGCCCAACTGCCACCAAAACCTATTCATATGACCCAGAGACTGGCAGCAGGCACCAAATGGCTAAGGCAGGAATATGCCAACATTCTAAAAGTGTTTTACAAAAACAAGGAAACCCAATTCAAAGGTCAGGGGCCTTGGGTAAAAATGATATTTAAAAACAACTGCCCCTCATTAAAGAAGGATGTAAGCATTTGAAGTAGCGCTTCCCCAAATGCCTGGGTCCTACATTTATGTTGTATATTGTCCCACTTGTATGTCATTCTTGCAATCGTTCACATTAAATAATCATGTCCATTTGGACAGATAAACAGACATCATTGTATCTCTATCTGAATTATAATGTTAACTTTTTGTGTTGTGGGGGACTGTTATTTTTTTAAATAACTTTCTAAAAGTGGCATTATCAAAATTGTAATTTGAAGTCTGACCCCACCATAAGGTAACCTTTGTCATTACAATTCAAGAGAAACCAAACGTGAACTGGTTACCTGGTCACATTTAGAAATTACACTTATATAATATAATAAGGTAACTCTAATGCTATCCAATGGTTGTGGTAGGCCTTGCATTAGTAAATAGTGAAGAGCCTTTCACTACCAGGATATGAAAATGTCAAAATTACACGTCCAACTTCTTAAATGCACTTTACCCTGCCCTTGGGGCGTTCAGGGCCTAAATTTGGGGGTGATATATGTCTTAAAAAGAAGGTTTGTGCCTGGTAAAATGTTTATTTTGTCAGGTCAAAATGGCAGGTTTAGAGCTGTGCACACTTAGGTTGCAATGCCAGGCATGAGACATGTCTAAAGTGCTACTTAAGTGGGTAGCACAAACAGTGCTGTGGCCCACTATTAGCCTTTAATTTGCTGGTGCCTTGGCAGAGATAGTGCCGCTCTCCTAGGGACTTGCACATAAATTAAATATGCCAATTGGTATAATCCAGTCTACAATGTTTTAAAGAGAGAACATGAGCACTTTAGCACTAGTTAGTAGTGGTAAAGTGTGCATAGTCCTAAGGCTAGTGAAAATAAAGTCGGCAAAAACAGGCGATCTGGAGGCAAAAAGCTAGGTATAACATTTGTTATTTGTGCATTACCATGTAAATGGTTTTAATTTGCCTTGATCCTATTAAAATCTTTGTTTCTAGCATACTTCAAAATGAAGAATGAAGTACTTTGTACGAGCTATCCAAACTGCTGGCATATTTTGGAACATAAATACAGTTCATTTATAGGTATTTACATTTTATTGTATGCTAGGAAAAAATTATATTCTCCTACCTTTCCTTTCACATCAGCAAGATTGTCACATAGTTCATTTTACAAAATCCTCTCATTTAATAGCCACAGAAAGAAAAGTAAACACCAAATTCCACCTTAAAATAACAAGCAACTGTTTGTCTGAAGACAGAGCAAGACATTTGACCTTTTTCTTCTAACATCGAACAGCGAAGGGATCCGCGAGTGCCTTGGGGCTGTTTTCAGCTGGTTTTCACAAAACAGCCTCAAGTGCAACTCGGACAAGTCCGAAATACTGAAAACAATATCCTCTGAGCACACCCCAGTTCAATCAAGTAATTCCAACGTGTATATGGCAAGTAACTCCAATCCTCAGGAGTCGGTTCAAATTAATATAATCTCCAAAGTCAATGCAAACAAAAGTCCACTTTCTGTATAAGAAGTCCTTATAATTTATTTCACAAGTTGATTACACCAGCCAACACGTGTTTCGTCGTGTATATATTGTACCTCGACTTCTTCAGGGCTCTGTATCTTTCCGTAATCTCTCTTTTATATTATGGTCCTCATAACACGAACAAGTCAATCAATCAACGGTAACTATAAATTATATATTATGCACAGGGTCGTCTTCTCTTGGTCAATATACGGTTATCAAACGTCGTTATCTTCAAATATCTCGACTGCCTGTGTTCTGCTTATTAGCATTTCCTTCTAAGTCAAACGATCACATCCAAGTATTGGCGTCCGAAATACTATTCTTCGGTTGCCCTTCTGAACCAGATTGGCGAGGATGGTGGCCTGCCGACATGTTCCCTCCCACACAGTCCTCTAAGTGGGCCAAGAACCTGGGAGTCAAAATTGATAATGAGCTGTCGCTCAAATCCCAGATTTCTACCCTTACGGGAACTTGTTTTGGGATCCTCAGAATGTTGCGCAAGTTTTTCCCCCTTCTTTCGCAGCAACATCGGAGGATCACTGTTCAGGCCCTCATAGGGTCCAGATTGGACTATGCCAATGCTCTATATCTGGGCCTGCCTGAATATCTCCTCCAGCGTCTGCAGATCACCCAGAACGCGGCTGCGCGTGCCATTTTTGGCCTTCATCGTCGCACTAGCGCCTCTAATCTTCTTGTATCCCTCCACTGGCTTCCGGTACGGAAGAGGATACTGTTTAAGACCATGACTCTTGCCCATAAGGCCTTACATGGCACTGGTGCCAAGTATCTTCAGAGGAGGCTGGACTTCTATCGACCTGCACGATCCCTCAGGTCAGAAACCTTGGCCTTGGCTCGGGTACCACGCATTAAAAAGGCTCGGCTAGGCGGCCGGTCTTTCACCTTCCTTGCTCCTCAGCTATGGAACTCGCTACCGTTGTCTCTGCGAAACACCTCTAATCTGCTTGTCTTTAGGAAAGACTTGAAAACTTGGTTGTTTGCTGGATAATTTTCCCCTCCGGGTGCCCCTTTTCTGTTATTGTTATGTTTCTTGCCCTTTTCATGGTCAGGAGCTCAAAGCGCCGGGACACTCCTTTGGAGTAGCCGTTGCGCTATAAAAGTCCCATTTTAACATTAACATTAACATTAACATACCACAAATGTGGCAGATAAAAACAAAGGTTCAAATTTACTAAGCTCTTGTGTTGCCCTGGTGTCATCCAAGGCCACAAATAACAAAACGATGGTGGAGGGCTAAAGGGATATTTAAAGACCAGCCTAAGTTATATCCCCCAAAAGAGCATCATATACAACAAACAAACTTAGGGGTCTAAACTAGAAACCCTGTTGGGATCTCTTTCAAGCTACCTTAACGTCTGATTGAGTCCATTAAGATAAGTAAGTGACTACCATATTTGACTAACAGAACAAATCACCAAAATATGGGCCACCTGTGATTGTCGATCAACCTCATTGAGGATTCCCATCAATGACTTGTATGGATCAATATTCTCATCTGGTAATCCTGCCAGGGTATTGTGTCTCTTGATCATTGAGACATCCAGCATACCCCCATGGTAGGCTTGGGGTAACGACCCACAATCACTTTACTGAACCATATGATGTTAATCTGATGGGAGAGTGCAGAGCAAGAAAATTATAAGTGTGGTGATTAAAATAGGATAGGGACCTTATCAAAAGACTATTTATTAAGCATAAGCCCCTTTCAGTTTAAAAACAAGAACAGTGCAAAAAAGTAATCGCAGTTTAAACAAATAGCTGCGAGAGGGCCAACATGTTTCAGCCTATCATGGAAAAGGACCATAGGCTTTCATCAGGGCCTCTGTTCTATATAAATGCTACTGCCTAATTGTGGTTAAATGTGTGAAAAATAATTGGAATTATAAAAAACACACAAGTGAATTAACAACAGTAAAGGGTATAATTCTCCTTCATCTTCCTGAATTCCTCCTTGGCACCTGGTGTATTATCAACATCTGTTGAAAACAAACACAAACGTGAACCCAAATGAGCTAACAAGGTCTGTTAGATACTAAAATCTTTACAATCTTTTAGAATGTTAAGTACTCACCCAATGTGCCCGGGGAAAGGACCTCACCTCTTCCTGGACCTGGCTCAGGAACTTAGAGACCCCGCTCTGCCAGAACAAAACAACCCCGCACTTATTAAGGGCAGAGAGAGCTTACTATAACCTGCTCAGTCCTGTAGTAGTGCCTAGGGTTCAATGATAATTTGCACGCAGAGCAAACCTACTAGTATTGACCTCTCCCAAAGTAAGGACTCCACCTCACAGTCACACCCAGTGCTACTGCTTGCAGCAGTAAGATTCATTCAATCTATTGAGTCTAAAAAGGGGACAGCATAGACTTAACCCACAGTTATATCTGAACAAGTTAGTTCTCACCGTGTTCAGTGAAATTATGAATCATTGTCTTTCTCTCCTCAAAATCACTGTTAAAGCAGGATCAGAGAAGGACAAGAAAAGTAAAGTATAGCTCTAGTGGACTCTGTGCCTACCTGTCCGTCGTTGTCTCAGTCTGTGACTGAGTCAGGGGGAGGCACTGAGCTGTTGAACTTCAAATTCACTGGTTGTGTCAACTAAGCAGCAGCCAATCAACTTTCAATGCCGTCAGCACAGCAGCCTCCCGATAGATAATTGAGGCGTACTTTTGTTCCATATCTTGCCACACTCGGTTATGTGAAACATACATCGGAAGAGGGACATCATATTGTAGTTTACCTTCTCCTTCTCGCTAGATTACGCGAGCCAAGCAGCGCGTCGGGAAAGCTACCTTGTCTGTTTGCACCCTAGTTAAATAGAGATTGATATTTTATTTACAACCATGTGGCAATGTTTGCAACTGAAATATATCTCTTGCGTGAAAAGTTCATTAAACTACATACACCGGGCAAATGACATCATACTGTAGTTTAATTCCCCCGCTCGCGAGACTACGCGAGTTAAGCAGAGTTTCCGCAAAATCAACCCTGGCTGGCTGCATTTTAGCAAAAGTTTGATGCTTTGATTGTCTGGGCTCAAATATAAGAATATAATAACCAACGTTAAGTTAGCTTGAAAGAGATCCCAACAGGGTTTCTAGTTTAGACCCCTAAATTTGTTAGTTGTATATGTCATCCAAGGCCACACAAGACTTTAGGAGCATTTTACTAAGCCATGCACAGTCACAGCGACCTCTGCGTGGCTTACAAAATCCACAGTAACAAAAGTTACCACAAATCGCTACTTTGCGGTACCCTGCATTGGAGATTTTGACACAATCTCAGACACATCTCAGATTAGGGTAGAAAACCAGTGATTGAGTCAAGATGGTTCTCTTTCCCAACCGAGGCATAATGAGGAGAAATATCTCAATTTTTCAAGAAGCCTCTCAGGACTGTTCTTTTGCAGCAAGGTGCACCTTACTACACAAAAACGATCCAGCCTGCCTATAACACAGGCTTCCTTGCACCATGTGCAAGGGTGCATGCGTTGACTCTAGGAAGCACTCAGTGCACCAGTGTAGGGAGAGAGCAGGCATACGTCAAATCTTAGTAGATATGGTAAATTCCTGCTCTCTTCCTTTCATGCAGCGTAGAAAGCAGTCTTGCTGCGTTGCCTTGTGAGAAAGTTTGATAAATGTGGCCCAAAGTTTTAAGGCATCTTTATTGCTCATTCACCTTCGGAATTCCAGCATGGCTAGCCTATGCTCTCATGCCTCTGAAATAATAACTGGCTCTGCCTAAATCCGAAACCATTTCCACTGGCAAGAGAATATAGTGGTTTCTGTTCTGTCTCACTGCTAGCAAACACCTTAGAATGCTTCATTCTAAAAATAAGCATTTCTGACCATTTCCCTATCTTACTACATATAGACCTGGACTACATTCACTGCCTATGAAGAGGTGGAATATTAATAGTACCATATTTAAACCATCAGAAGAAAAGCATAAACTACAAATAATCATTAAATCTATCCTTGAGGAGAGTGAGTGCTCTGTCAACTGCAACAAGATGATACTCTTGGAGGCAAGGTCTACCTGAGAGTTAAATTAATGAGAGACTGTCTTTTTCAAAAGCAAATGCAAGGAACAGCAATAGCTGTTGTTGAAGGATATACAGGAACCGATTAGACAGTATGTGAGTAAACCCTCCAGGAAACTGCTGCGGACCTGGAGACAACGATTACACTTCATGCCCTTCATTGACAGGCTAAATGCAACGAGCCAGATTCCACCGAAACACAAAGAGAAGGAATAAAGGCTAGTGCTTTACAGCTGAAGCATCGTAAGCAAAGTCTGCAAAACTGTAAATCTGTGACATATATGACAGTCTAACATCATACCCTCTAAATATCTCAGCATGGCTTGTAAAACGGCACCAATACATTTTTGGGAAAAACTTTAGGGCATATTTACAAGCCCCTATTGCCAGCGGAGCATCACTTTAACACTCCGCAACGATAAATGCCATATTTACAAGGTGGCGGTAAGCCACTTCTCTTGGCTTAACAACACTGTGTCAATATGACACTTTCTGCCGCATTCCTCTGTGTCAAATGGGCGTGCAATGGGTGTATGCTGTTCCTAATGAACACTGTTGGTTGATGTGTAAGTGGTGAGATATAAAGTACTCACTAGAGGCAGAAGGAGGTATCCTCCTTTTGGAAAGAGACCCTTACACACTCATTCAGCGGGGTGTCTTACTTCATCATTGGGTCTGCTCCTTATCGGGTGCGGGCTGCAATACCCTATCGGCACCCTTGATGGGGCCTTTTGGCAGAGATTTTTTTTACTTTGCCGTAAGGTGCAGGGCGTGTAATGGCTCTAGTGAGTGTAGATGTGAGAGATACAAAAGTGAGGTTAAAACATAGGGTAGAGGTCCACCCAGAACTATTTTAATGAATGTAGCCACTCTCCTGATTAACCCCTCCCATGCTGGTGACGAACCCCAGCCGTCACACCCCGCGGTGGGCGTGTGCTGATGATGGCTGGGGTTCGTCACGGCCCCGCTCAATTCTTTTGTTTACCGCACAGCGGTAAAATCGCGGCCGCAGCGAAGGGGTTAAAACAGTGAACATCGAGCACCTGTGTTAAGAGATCACAGGGAAATGTGCTGTTGAGTTCAGCTTGTTTCTTGCCATTGTTTCAATTAGAAGGCAATTCTTCAGGACCTATGCAAGATCTATCTACACTTTTTGGTGGTGGTCCCTAATTAAATAACTAAGTGGGCACCCATACAGCACCCTAAAAAGTGGTATCTGTAAATTTAGGACATCAACCCCAATCGGGTCAAATTACTGTTTCGTCATGTTCCGGTTAATGTTGGACACTGAATAGTGCAGTGTCATGATTTATCCAAGCTGCTGGCGGGAAAGACCTACCCTCACTCTGCCAGTCCCCTCCACAACACCCATTGGTTTTTGTCCCTGCCCCAGATGTAGAAGGCTGAGGCAGCACCAAAAATAGCACCATTCTAACATCAGAATGGCAATACGAGGAGAAACTATTCATTTTGCACTCTGCAGCACCCATAGAAAGCAGAAATCGTCATTACTGATTGTCTATGTGCAGGAAGGTGTCCCTTCTTGCACATTTACAATGGCGCCTGCAGTGCTGGCACCTTTGCAACATGGCAGCAGGATGCCTGCGCTGGCACTGGGCAGCTTTTTTTACACCAGTGCTAGGAGAAGCACAGGTTTGCGACGCTTTTAAAAAAGTTTGAGCGCGGCACTGCTGAATATGGTGCAGATCCACGCTCTGATTTATTTTTGAAAATATGCCCCCTTATTTCTTGAAGTCATTAACTGCCTTTTGTGTACACTGACGCGTGTTCTGATATTCAATTTCTTGCATAGAAGTAGGCATGGAATATCAATATAGTCTAACACATAATTCAGTTATTTCCTCACTTCCAGGTAACTTAGGGCCCAATTTAGATTGAGCCAGTAATGGGATTTTTTTCATGCTTGGAGAAGGTATTACACCTGGAGGAGAATCCATTGAAGGGGATTTCTGTAATACATTGTCACTATGTAATTCCATGGCAGAGAATATTTCACTGATAGATTTTCATCTATGTTTATCACTTTTGCCAGAAAGAAGTTTATTTTCCATTACCAATCAACTCTAAATAAGACCCCCTAGAATATAATGATTAGTTTCACTATGAAGGCAGGGGTGTGGGCAGCCGCGACCCGTGCAGGTAAGAGCTATGGGGCGGTAGTAACCGGGTTAGGGGGATTTCAACAGACGGCCACAAGGGAAAATTATTTATTTATTTCATTTTCCCTTGTGGTTAGCCTTTGTAAACCCCTTCCACACGGCCCTATCGCCCACCCCTCTTACCTGCACGGGCCACGGCTCTAGGGGATAATAGTATGATATCAGCTGACAAGAAAACAAATGGGTCCCCAAAAACGATATACTCTATATGACTGTGATAAATACAGTTTCATTTCAGGTATTTGTTCTTTGCGTTTTACTCTGGATCAGGAGACATTCATGGTTTTCAAAAGACATTGAAGATTGTTTGAATATAAAAGAATATATTAGGATTTGTATACGTTTTTAGTGTCTGGTTTGCAAATTTGAAAACTACTTTGAGAAATCACATTAATTCTATCCTAACATTGGGGAGAATTTTACAGATGTATCCGTCACTTTCCAATAAAATCTGAATTACTGAAGGAACCAATGGTGTTTTAAAAAGTGCATCTTTTTTTCACTTGAACAATTATTTTTCTACCATGTATTCTGTGTGGATGAGGTCAAGTGTGGTTCCCGACTAATTTATTACATACCCACCAACCATAGATGAGTCATGATAAAATGCATAAAGATTGTTTATCTGCTAAGAGTCTCATCATGAGTATAACTAGTGTACTGGTAACTTGGAGAGTTGGGGGTTGTGTTCCAGGCAGATTGACTCTCAAGACACTATTAGAAATGAAGAATGACCAGATGAATTGACAATCATAGGTCTGACCTTTTTGACAGTAAATCCTTGAGATTTAATCTGTTTTATCAACCGATGTCAAACAGAGAAAAGAAACAGATCTGTGGTGTTCCTCCTCCACATGTCATAACCGCTATAGAGGAATCACTGGCAGACTATAGAATACAAGAATATCGACTTACCAGAATATCAAAGTAAAATTATAGAATGAAAGAATATCGACACCCCATCTACAAACAGGTAAGTGCAAAAATATAGAACGAAAAATATCGATGTTAAAAATATAGAATGCTAAAATGTCGAGTTTGTTAAATGTCTTAAAAATAATATTACATTAATTAAATAATAAATATATTTAAATAAAACATACTCGAAATTAAGTGAAAAAGTCACAATTAATAATTAGAAAATGTAATCTAAATAAAAAATATTTTTTTTTCAATATATATATTAATTCAATAATACCATATAGTAATTATTATTATAATTTTACAATGTTAAAAGCATATTTTAAGATATAATTACATATATGTATATATATATATATATATATATATATAAATAAACCTACAATATGAATATAAAAATAAATTAAATATAATAAGTTAAAACATAAAAAATATATTTTTTTTCAATTAATATTTTACAGTACATTAAATATAACAATAGTGAAAACGTTGCATAACGTAGGGGATAAAATTACTATTCCCACTCCAGCGAGTAGTACAGTAGGGAAAGTGTTGGATAGCGAGAAATGAAAAATTACTATTCCCACACCACCAAGTGCAACAGTAAGGAAAGTATTAGATAGCGGGTGGGTAAAAATTACTATTCCACTCCTGTGAGTGCAACAGTAGAGAAAGTGTTGGATAGCGGGTGGGTATACATTACTATTCCCACTCCAGTGCGTGCAACAGGAAGGAAAGTGTTGGATTGAAGGTGGGTAAAAATTACTAGTCCCACTCCAGTGAGTGCAACAGTAGGAAAAATGTTGGATAGCTGGGGTGCTAGGTGGCACACAAATGGAATGGCCGCCTTGAGGTGAGGTTCCCGTAGCCTGGTGATGTTATCCTACATTTAATCGTGCCCCAACGCTACCAATGGCCACAAAAATGGCAGATTACTGGTGCCCGGAAAGTGGATGCAAGTGACGTGAGTTTCAAGCCAATTGGACACCGACTACGGATGTGAAGGAAGGTTGCAGAAGGTGCCGCTGCGGGATCCTACACAGGCTGGAACTCCTTCTTGGTGTGAACTGCTATGCAAGACCCGGGGTCCCCACGTGGTGAGAGGGCCAGAGAGACATCGGCCGCCAGAGTAAGGGTTAAGTGAGTGCGGACCTGCTGGGCCAATAAATGCTGTGAGTGGTGGCCGATTGCAGCGGGTGGTGGCGCCTCAATTACACCCATAAAGCGGCGGATTTTGTGACACATTGCCATCTGTGTCCAGATAGCTAAACGCTAAAAGCAGTACTGGCTGGAAGTGCTGATGTGGGTCCCTGCATGGCCCGGTCCCAACACAGGCAATAGACTACTGGGCAAGGATCAAGTTCCCCAAGGGGGTAAAAGGACTAACAAGTTACCTGCTCCAGGGCTCAGGCGCGCAGAGTGCTGCATTGGCTGTGCAGATTGGCGCTACAGGTGGCAAGTGACCGGAGCGAATGAGGGAGACTGCTGCATACCTGCTGGGCCCCTTTCCTGCATAATGGCTTTGTTAACCATGTGAGCAGTTAACTAAGTATGGGCAAAATTTGTGAATTCACGAATTTGTGCGAACTTGCAAATTTTTTTATTTTGGTGTGTTCGCGTTTTTTTTTTTAGCGCGGCTACCGCGAACTTACCTATGCGGTCGTTTTTGGCCGGGGCCATCTTGTTCGCGGGAGGAAAACAACTCGGCAAACTCAGAATTAAGGTAAGTCAAAGCAGCGCACGCAAGTTTGTATTTTTAAAGTTCAAACAAGCAAAAAAAATTCGGGAACTTGCGAATTGCGGATTGTTTGGCAATTTTGCGCTCTTTGCGGATCGCGAAATTGCCAAAAATCAGCAAATTTCGCGAGCGGAACAAATTTTCGTCCCATGCTTACAGTTAACTCCTTTCCACAGCAGTCAAACCATTGACTTCTGCTGAGTGTTAAAGATCCCAGCTGCATATGCCACCAAGGCCTTCTCGTGGTGACAGAGGGCCCAAGCCACAAGCTACAGAACTGGGCACTCGGAATACTCAGGAGACATAAAAACATGGGGGTAGCTTCACCCTTCTTGCGTCAGCTCGCCCCTGGTTCGTGAAGCCTGGGAGTGAATATAGCTCTCAGTGGACACTCTTGAAAGAAGGAGAGGCCTGTTGGGAAGAGGAGGTGCTAATGAACAGGCTATCAGCTGCACTTATTTATTCATTGGTACCTGGGTAGAAGCGTGGTGGAGTGACGCAGCTAACCAACAGTTCAATCACAGAAGATATTCACGCAGTGCTACTACAGCTAGCGGCTGCGGTTCCTCTCCAGATAGTTGCGCGCTCATCATGGGGAAACTGGATGCGAGACAGTCGCGATTGAATTTTGAAGCAAAAAAATTTACCCAACTGCAACAGATAGAGACGGAACATGGTGCTGAGATGCAGGACCCACCTCCAACCCAGAATGAAGATGTGATAAATATACTACTAGAAGTCAGGCAGGGCCTCACAGCTATTGCAGACAAAATGGATGCCATTTCTACGCGAATGGATGCTATAGTCCATTAACTTGATGGACACGACAAAAGCATGAAGGAGATGGAGCTCCGATTCTTGAACGCTGAAGACGCCATCTCTCACATACAAAACTCTGTGTTACAAATGGACAAGCTGCTGAAACTAATTGCTGCGAAGAATGAGGACATTGAAGCAAGAAGTAGACGGAATAACATTTGTGTCCTAGGAATTCCAGGAAGTACAAATACAGCCAAAATGGAGGAGTACATCTAAAAGCTGCTGCTGGCAGTGGTCGGACAGAATATCTCTCCTCGCACTTCATAGTTTAAAGAGCCCACCGCTCTTTGGGTCCGAGACCTCCACCCGGAAACCCCCCTCAGACTATCATTGCACGTCTCCTGTATTACAGGGACCGTGATGTCGCACTCAAGGTGGCAAGGGGAAAGAAGCAACTGCACTTTGAGGGAGTACTATTCACCATGTATCCTGAGTTCACAGCACTCGTACAGGAGGAGAGACATACATTTCACCCAGTGAAGCAGAAACTTAGACAAGCCCAAATAGACTACACATTGCTATACTCCGCTGAGCTTTGAGTCACCCATCAATGGAAACAGATTTTCTTCACTAAACCACAATACGTTAAACAATTTTTTTAAAAACTTAAAAGCCATTGCACTTCTAAGGACACCCTGAATTAGTCGCTCGGATTGTCCACACCAAATATGGAGTGACCACCTAAATTAGAAACATCCATTCACTTATTGATGCATGTTGGCGACATTCCAGTAATATGAGACATTGCACACTGCTGTCATATGATCCCCCTTGACATGGGATATTGACTTATTATGGCCAGTTGTGTCACATGTTGGGTAATGCGAAATCTCTGTCACCAGGCACCCTTAAGTCCAACAGGGTATCGTGGATCTATCATGATGACCCGGAAGGGAGATACACATTCGTGTGTCACCCACGAGCTTCCCCTCTATGGGAGAACCCCCTTTTTTTCTTTCTTCCAGTTTAAGCAATTCAAATACTATTGCATTGTCTGATGTTAGACTTGTGGGTAGTTGAGAATAGGGTGGGGGGAGGGTGGGATAGTTCTGGCATGATTGGGATGTTTCAGTGGGAGGGGTCAGATGGGGGTGTTGTTCACAGGATTTTCACTGCGCATACTCCACAGCAAAGCAGACATCATTATGCTGATTTACGAGGTCTCACTGCAATAAGCGTCAATATGCAAAGTAATCATCTCTTGTCCTCCAATTGGGAGTATGGCTTATTCGCTAATCATCCGACAGGTATGACTGCTATCTTGGAATGTACAAGGGCTAGGTGACCCGCGAAAATGCTGGCAGATACTAACATACTTAGATTGTCACCAGATAACTATTGCTATGCTTCTGGAAACTCACACTAACCTGCAGCACCCTGCCAGTTTCGCTAATAATAGGCAGACTTTAGACTCTTCTTGTCATTTTCCTCTTATGCAAGAGGCACTGCTATTATTGTAAAAAACTGACACCTTTCACATCATTAGGCACAATCTTGGACCACGGCGGGAGGTACACAATTGCATGGGGGAGACTAGGGAGAGAGTCTGTCAATTTAGTTAGTTGCTGCGGCCCTAACGTTGACACCCCTGATTTTTTCACTAATCTATAGAGAAAGATTGTGGGCATAGGGTCTATCCTCATCATTTGGGGGAGAGACTTTAATGTGGCCCTTAACCCGGCAGTAGATAGATCCAACACAGTGACTTATCACTACAATAGATCTCAGGCAGTCCGACAGGGGATACTGCGAGAGGGAGGTTTAATAGATGCCTGGCACCATCTTCATCCTAATTCAAGGGAAGGTACACATTTCACCACACAGGCAGCTACTTGGGCTCGAATAGACTAGTGTCTACTTTCTCAGGGAATCAGTCTGTCTATACAGAATGTCTCACATCTTGCTAGGACCTTCTCCGAACTCTCACCACACCGACCTACTGCCTTATAAGATATTGCCTTCCACAGTGAGCTTGGGGAGGAAGTCAAGGACTTTTTTCAGAAAAACTGGGGATCCGTAGACAGTGTGGAGACTATATGGGAGGCCTTCAAGGTCACAATCAGATGGTTTTTGCATTTCCAAAAGCTTTGGGGTACTCAAAGATATACAGAACACATTGGGCAAGCTAGAAAATGTACTCAGGCTCTGGGAGACTCGATTTGTTGCAGGGAGGGAGGAAAAGGCACAAAGTGGTGTCCGAGAAAAGCTATCTAAATATACAGATGCAGCGGAACATGAAACTAAATTTAGGGGCAAGTACCGGGTGGCGCGCAGGTATGGAGAGGGCGAACGCCCTGGGAAGACTCTGGCTGAGATAATAAGGCGGCCAAGATTCTCTAATTACATACTGGGGATTGGAGGACCGGGGGAGGAAAAATACTGGAACACTACTGACATTTTTACTGACATTTTAGCAGTTTTTACAACTCATTATTCCATGTTATACACCTCGCAATGGAGAGATGACTTTGAGCTCGAAGGTTACCTGGGAGATGTTGCACTTGGGTGGCTGGGTGACTCCGAGCGGGAGTGCTTAAGTGCCCCATTCGAGATCGGTGAGATTCAGGAGGTGATAATGCAGATGAGTCCCGGGGTTGGATGGCCTCCCTGCCAAGTTTTATAAGATCTATTTGGAATTGATGGCTCCTATTATGAAGGACCTCTATAAAGAATCTTTGATTCTGTGAAATGGCATTACCTCTTCGGCGTTCTACAATGCATGGGATTTCTCCACTATTCATATCCTGGATACGATTGCTATATCATAGTCCCATAGCCAAGGAGCTAGTGAACGGTAATTTTTCATCAACTTTCCCTATTTTGAGAGGTACCCGGCAGGGATGCCCGTTATCCCCCTTGTTATTTGCTCTTGTGGTCGAACCTCTGGCATCTAAGCTGAGACAACACCACCAGGATAAAGCGCTCCATTGTAATCTCCGCCAAATTTTAATATCCCTCTATGCGGATGATGTTACCTCTATGTGAGGGATCCTCAGCAAAATATGAATCCTCTTTTGCGCAAATTTAATGTTTTTGGGAAACTGCGGAATTCATATTAACTGGGTTAAATCACTCATATTCCCCTTAACGCCTGCTTTTACTAAATTCCCTCTGATTTTCCCATTAGACTGGTGCGACACAGACCTGCGATATCTGGGGATTCAAATCACTAGGGACAGGGAAGAATTGACACTCCTCAACTATGAGATGACTATGGATCGCCTCGCGAGTAATGTCATCCGCTGGATTTCTCTGCCCCTCTCGATCGCAGGATGAGCTTCCTTTATAAAAATGGTGATACTACCACAACTTTTATATCTGTTCATAAATATACTGTATTATCCTGGCCGTTTTGTTTTCAGCGCTCTCCGCACAGAAATGATGAGGTTGTTCTGGGGTAGTAAACAGCCATGGGCACAATGGTCGATACTTATGAGACCTTATGTGAAAGGAGGGTTTGATATCCCCGTCTTTGAAATGTACTTTACATGTGCACAAGCTCATTATGCCTATTATTAGATTAGCCCTGCCAAATTCATGCCACAGGTGGCAGCAGAGCACTGCCTGGCTGATCCTATCCCTCCTAATGGGATGCTTAACACACCCAGGCGCACATGGCACATAGCACCTACTACAATCACAGGCAGAGTTGATGCCAGGCATCATATCTCTGGTCTCCTCAAATGTCGTATACTACATTCACCTCTCCTATCATCCTAGAATACCCCTACTCCAAGGAAAGGGTTTCATAAAGCTAAGTGAACACATGCACATCACTGATTGGGGAGATCTTTTTCATGATGGGACATTTCGATCTTTGGATCACTTTTTTCATGAGCTGCAGCCCTCCTTTCTTGATCTTTTTCTATATGTACGTCTTTGACAGGGAATGCGCTCTGTGGTTCCGACGTTTCATCAGGAACTGACTAGCCTTGCACCTCTACACCTTATGTTAGGATCTGCAAAACTGGGACATCTGGTATCCACACTATATCACAATATTGCACACAACAGCCGTATTCCTCCAACACTTCCCGGTCACACTGGAACACTGATCTGGGGGGTTTAGTTAGCGGATGAATAATGGAAATATTGTTGCTCACAAACTGCACACATATCCGCCTGTTGTAGGCTACGCTTTATGCATTATAAGTTTCTGCAGCGTCTATATTATACCCCTGAAAAAGTATTATGGTTTAAACTAAAAAACACGGATCGATGCGACAGATGTCACAGGCTGGATTCCTACATTTAACCTGGGAATGTCCTCGGGTTCAACAGTATTGGGTACAGGTCTTTAGTGCATTGGAGAGAATGACATCCCTCTAGTTAGAGCGTAGCCCTTTCTTATGGCTCTGTTGGGCTACACTTTGCGAGTCCCCAAATCTTATTGTCGATACATTACCATATCATTATTTGCTGGCAAAGCATAGAGTGACCTGTAGGTGGGGCAGAGGGCGGGCCCCAAAATTAAAGGAGTGGTTGGATGATCTCCTGTATTGTCAAAATCAGCTGACTATACATGCTGAAACACTACCACGAGCTTCTCAATCCAAGGATATATGGGGTCCTCTTCAGAGCTATCTACTGGCACAAGCCACGGAGGAAACAGATGCTACGTGAATATAACAAAAGGAGGGAGGGAGAGAAACAAGTGGATTTAGTCTCCCCTGGTAATTCGTTCAAACAAAATAGAATCCACTCAAAAAGGTGGTAGTGATCCCTAAAGTGATGGGGAGCACACAGTGTTGTTTAAATACCCCTCACACACCAACAGGCCCCTTGGTGTCATGCTTCATCATCTGGGCCTTCGCACCCCTTTACGGGATGCGGCGTGCTGCGACTCACGGATACGCAGGAGCACTGATAGTGAACTGTGTGTTTGTGTGTGTGAGAGGGAATGTGAGTGGTGAGGTGAAAGAGTGAAGGTTAAAAAATACCTGGCTTGTAGGAAAAAAATATTTATTATGTCCTCGGCTGGTATTGTTAAAAGGGGTGCAAGGTGAGGTTGACAGTTATACGTATTAGGGTATATCAACCTCTATAAAGTGCATCAACATGTTTCGGAGTACAGCGACTCCTTCTTCAGGACGAGGATACGCACGATTATCCTCACCTTACTCACATGGAATTAAGGACCCTGTGGAATAAAACATTAAAAAGACACACAATAGACAAAGGCATACACTTAATGGAGATACGCCAAAACATCTTTCCCAACATTGACTGTGGAGGAAGGAAAAGGATTTGATAATTGTGGCTTACTTATGGATCAAGGATTGTCTGACCTCATGAGCCTAAGCGTGGTATTGGGGGTTCCTTCCTCACTGCTCAATATAGAAACCTATAGGATGTTAAAGGTAGGTTTTAGGGTCATAAATTAGTACTGAGAAAAATTAGTGGCCCTTGTTTCAACAACACAACTCACGGTTACTGCACGACCTAGTAGACTGCCTTCCCCTCAACGCGGCTCCTCCTGGAAGACAAACCTCCCAGAGAAAACAAACCCAGCAGAACGGTCTGTGTTACCACTTACAGTCCAGTTTCGAACCAAGTTTCTAAACTGGTTAATAAACATTGGCGTATTCTGACAAGCGGCTCACTTGATCTTGAAAAACCTCTATTTGCCCACAGACGGGGCAGGAATTTAAAGGACATGCTTGTACATACAAGACCACCGGCCAAAAAGGAACACCAGACAAGGTTACAGGGAATACATGGCCGCCATCCTTGTGGTACCTGCAACAGCTGTCATCTAACCAAAAAGAGCCAGACCCTCACCTTCATGAATGGTACCAGTTGGGAACAACGCACGTTCACTAACTGTAATAGTAAGAACGTTGTGTATCTGATTACATGCCCGTGCAACAAAGAATATGTGGGCATGACAACAAGGGAAATCAAAATCAGGATCAATGAACATAAAAGCAACATAAGGTGCAAGAAGTCGACCACGAAAATGTCAGCCCATTTTCTAGAATACCAACACTGTGTAAACGAAATACATTGGACAGTGATTGAACAACTGCCAACGGAAGTTGGGCTGTTTGAAAAGGAACAAAGGTGGGTGTTCCGTCTGGGAACAGACACCATTGGGCTTAATGACTCCATCCCTTGGAGCCAATTGTGTTGATCTGTCTTGACAGAATGAGCACCCTTTAATTTTCCCTTATGCTGGATATTAAGAACTCGACATTAAGTTTGTCTTTCCTTGAATACTGTAAATACCATCATTACCATATGGTTTGGTCTCTATGACTCCCAATTAGCAATACGTTATGCATGATCCTTTTCGCTTTTTATTAAAAAACGCTGTCAACAGATCTTGATACTCCTACCACGTGGCTGTGGTACTGAACCTCCTCCTGTGCCACTCCCTACTCAATAGGCCAGCGCGAACAACCAGCGTCTGGTAATGTTTACCAACACGCATGCGCGCAGCCTAGATTTGCCGATTCTATGAACGGCATCATCATCAGCAGTACACATGCGCGCGTGCAGGAATACTTACTGCTAGCGCATGCGCAGTCTTATCGCGTAACACGCCCTTGACCAGCGCGCAATATCGGACCTGCTGTAATGATTCAATCCTTCTTTGGGCATGTATCCACTTCTGATTAACAACTAATTGAAGAGGTTGGTGGTATATAGGAGGCATGAATCAACTTGACTCGACACATCGTCGGAGCCGCGTTGAGGGGAAGGCAGTCTACTAGGTCGTGCAGTAACCGTGAGTTGTGTTGTTGAAACAAGGGCCACTAATTTTTCTCAGTACTAATTTATGACCCTAAAACCTACCTTTAACATCCTATAGGTTGCTATATTGAGCAGTGAGGAAGGAACCCCCAATACCACGCTTAGGCTCATGAGGTCAGACAATCCTTGATCCATAAGTAAGCCACAATTATCAAATCCTTTTCCTTCCTCCACAGTCAATGTTGGGAAAGATATTTTGGCGTATCTCCATTAAGTGCATGTCTTTGTCTATTGTGTGTCTTTTTAATGTTTTATTCCACAGGGTCCTTGAACCTTATTTTTGGTTCAATTTTTACCCTCACATGACTGGAAAATATTTTTCCTGTTCCTGGACGTCCGACTGTGATGTTTATTATGCTTTTCATCCAACAGGTTCTTCAAACGCCAATTGGGCGCATTAGAACTTATCCACACCTCTACACTTATAGGTACATTTCACCTAGTGTTTTTTTGTAAAATACACTTTTACATTATACATCCATGTGAGTAAGGTGAGGATAATCGTGCATATCCTCGTCCTGAAGAAGGAGTCGCTGTACTCCGAAACATGTCGACGCACTTTATAGAGGTTGATATACCCTAATACGTATAACTGTCAACCTCACCTTGCACCCCTTTTACCAATACCAGCCGAGGACATAATAATTTTTTTTTCCTACGAGCCAGGTATTTTTTAACCTTCACTCTTTCACCTCACCACTTACATTCCCTCTCACACACACAAACACACAGTTCACTATCAGTGCTCCTGCGTATCCGTGAGTCGCAGCACGCCGCATCCCGTAGAGGGGTGCGAAGGCCCCGATGATGAAGCATGACACCAAGGGGCCTGTTGGTGTGTGAGGGGTATTTAAACAACACTGTGTGCTCCCCATCACTTTAGGGATCACTACCACCTTTTTGAGTGGATTCTATTTTGTTTAAACGAAACAGATGCTACTACATCGGTGGGGGAAACGTAATGCGTCCTGGGGTCTCCGTTCCTCCTTCTAACACACCAACAGCAATGGTATTGTAATATTAAATGTCTTCAAATGATGATATATGCCCTTCTCACTCTGACCATCTTAGGCATATTATTAGGGCACTCATCAATCTTCTAGAAATGGTAGTCATATGTACGATAATGTAAACTATTACCTTCACAAATCAAGTATAATGTGATGTACTTCATAGGCCTGTACTTAGGAGAGGCAGAGATGTACTTATGTGGTATAATAATGTTAACATTCCTCGCACTTCACTATCATTTGTAATAGCTCTGTGAGACATAAGTGGAGTAGTTGCAATTAATTCCTATGTCTGTACTGACCAATATCAATGATTGTGCTGTATGCTTTTTTTGTTGACTAAAAATCAATAAACACAAGTTTAAAAAAAAGAAAAAGTGTTGGATAGCGGGTGGGTGCAAATTATTATTCCCACTCCAAAAAGTGCAACAGTAGGTAAAGTTAGATTGCGGGTGGGTAAAAATTACTATTCTCACTCCAGTGAGTGCTACAGTAGGGAAAGTGTAGGTGTTAAATATAACATACTTGTAGTTTAAAACAGTTTTGTAATTAAATAATGAATTATCATAAATTAACAATACATTAAATAAAAATATCAATAAATACAAATTAATAGCAATAACTTTAATAACAATTAAATTACTTCCCACCCTATTCACCAATAAACAAACAACCCACTCCACATAAAATGTCACATAACTAATACTATGATCAATTAATCAATTACCAATTTATAATTAGTTCACTGCAATAAATAATAAAAATTATGTATCAATGAATAATGAATACAATTAATATCATTATCAATTGATTAATTATTACAAAGTAATCAACAATTAATAATTAACAATACATTAAGGGGCCGATTCGGATTCGGTAAAATCCCTTACAAATAGCCGTACGGAGCATATTTCCCGTACAAATCTTACCCGTAAACTTTCCCGTACTTACAATTCGTATCCAAAGCAGGTCTCCGTACGAATCGTACCAAACACCGCACAACAAAAAAATCTGTGCGAATTGTATCCGGAACACGCATTAAGCTACGTCCGTATGTAATCAACCAGCAGTTTACGGCCCAGCAAGTACGATGCGTCCCTGCTACACTCCGTACGCCCCTTTTTCTACGGGATCCGAAAACGTCCGTAAAAGCAGAGTCCAAGCCGAACCGCATCCCCGGTACGTGATATACAGTCCATGAGCCCCATTGTCCGTGTTATCCCAGTCCTGTACGCCTACGACCTAGTGCACAGAAACCGACTATGGCGCATACGGTGAGAACAATGTACCGCAACAACAGAGGTGTACGTGTACGGTGCGTCTTACATGCTCGCGTATAGCACCATTGCAATAGTAATATGAGACGCACATACACACCATGAATATTGGGGTACGGTGCGTTTCACACGCTCGCGTACTGCACCATCACAATAGTGATACGAGGCGCACACACGTCATGAATGTTGGGGTATGTTGCGTTTCACGCGGTCGCGTATGGTTCCATTGCTATAGTGATACGAGGTGCACACACACCAGCAATGTTGGGGTACGGTGTGTCTCAAGCGCTCGCGTACGGCTCCATTACAATAGTGATACGAGGCACACACACGCCATCAACCCCATGTGGTCAACAGTATGGGGTGGGTGGATATGACTACCAGCAGTGCCCAGACATATGAGAGGTGGGTGGATATGACTCCCAGCAGAGGCCAGACATATGGGGGGTGGGTGGATATGACTCCCAGCAGTGGTCAACAGTATGGGGGTGGGTACAGAGGACTCCCAGCAGAGGCCAACAGTATGGGGGTGGGTGGATATGACTCCCAGCAGTGCCCAGACATATGAGGGGTGGGTGGATATGACTCCCAGCAGAGGCCAGACATATGAGGGGTGGGTGGATATGACTCCCAGCAGTGGCCAACAGTATGGGGTGGGTGCAGAGGACTCCCATCAGAGGCCAACAGTATGGGGGTTGGTGGATATGATGACCTGCCGAGGCCAGACATATGAGGGGTGGGTGAATAGGACTCCCAGCAGTGCCCAGACATATGAGGGGTGGGTGGATATGACTTCCAGCAGTGCCCAGACATATGAGGGGTGGGTGGATATGACTCCCAGCAGTGCCCAGACATATGAGGGGTGGGTGGATATGACTACAAGCAGTGGCCAACAGTATGGGGGTGGGTGCAAAGGACTACCAGCAGAGGCCAAGAGTATGGGGGTGGGTGGGTGGATATGACTCCCAGCAGTGCTCAGATATATGGGGATACATCATTATCAGAATACCACAACTACATGGGGGTATGTGCACATCCCTAACTTGTGACATAGCAACACATCACTTACAGCAGTGTCCCACTCCCTGGAGGATAGATTACTTTCACACACTGCGTGACACACCACATGTGGGTGTGATGTCAAATTCAACATGCATACAGGCTGCAGGTGAAACACACACCCTACCATCATGACACAATAGTGTATTGTGTTGTACCAGCCTACCAAACAAAGAGAGTGAAAGGGAGCACACACTGTCATGCACATCCCAGGACAGATATGAATGTCCAGGCAGTGGTCAGACCACCATGATGTAGTCTCTCATGGAAGGAATAGGGTCTAAACCCCTTAGATACAATGCAAAAAATTGTGAGTCATGTGCCCAAATACCCTGCATAACAATGCTCAACATAGGGGTAGGCAGTGATTACACACATGCATAGTGGTGAAAAGGGTGAATGTGTCCATGAAGGCATTTGTACATACTCAAAACACAAGTACAGTGAGTTGCAAGCATTGTACAGACAAATGAGCAGTAGACATCTGTGAGCAGGCATGCCCATCGTGGAAGGGAACCATCACCAATAAAGGAAATGTGCACATATGTCAGCACAACAATTGTGCAACTGTCTGCAGTGAAGATGTCAGGTGCCATGAGGAAGGAACACTCCTTTGCAGAGACATTGTGATGGCACACAGATACCATGGTCCACCTCATGACCATCAACAAAAAACATCTTTCAGAACCCCAAAACATTAGCATGACACCAACTCCAGCCCCCTCATCACCAACATTAAGTACCTGAAATGCAATAGTGTTGAACGTAAAATAAAAGTCTTTATTCAGCTGTAAAAAATTAGATGTGCAAAAATGAGTCCATGCTGAAATAAGGCCAATGGCCAGTCCACACAAATGTCCTTGTAGGGGGGCTTTGGGTAGGCCATCTACCCCTAACTTGCCTGCAAATGGAGTATCTACTGGGATGTTGACCCTTGGGGGGCATCATCGGGGCAGGACCAGGCACCGCAGGGACAGGAGTGGGAAGGGTAGGTGTGGTGGGTGCAGGGGTGGACGTATTCTCCTCAGTGGATTATGCAGCACCACAGGTGGACAGATACTCTGTGCTGCACACTGCAGCCAGTTTGCCCAGATCAACAGCTGTTCCCGAGGACACTATGGGAGTGGAGGGAGAGGGCTGTGAGGGTTGTGGACTGAGACTCTGGCTACGTGTATGCAGTCTAACCTCTGCCCCTGTGGGAGTGCCTGCAGCCCCCTGAGTGTGCATGCCAGGAGGTGTGCGCTTTGCCTTATGTGGGGGTGTGCTGCCTGTCTCTGTTGGGGTGTGTGATGGTGTCTCTGCATGTGCGTGGGACCAGTATGAAAGAGGGGATTGTGGATGGATCCAAAGGAGGGGGGACGGATCGCTGCAGGAGGGAAACTGCTGCCATCAGTGATGAGTCCATGGACTGCATAAACCAACGTTGGTCAGACATCATTGCTGACATGCCCTCCATGAAAGACAACAACTGTGTCAGGATTTGTGTGTGGCATGGAGGGCATTTAGCATCGATGTCTGACCAACCTGTAACTGGCGGAGTAAGTCCACATACTCCGTACTGAGGGCAGCAGGGGTGACAGGGGCAGGGGCTGCGGTGCTGAGGCTGAAGGAGACATGGGGGCTGCACGGATAGAAGAGACGGGAGCAACTGGGAGGTCCACAGACTAATTCCCCTCACCCTCTGTGCCACTGGCTCCCTCTGACTCCTCCACGCTGGTGGCACCGTGGCTGGGTCCCTCTTCCTGGTCCATGCAGCTGTCTCCTCCAGTTTCGGGTGATGATGCTGTGGGAAAGGAGAAGAAACAGAAATGCATCAGTCACCTGTACACATCTGACACATGATCACAAAATCAATAGGTCCCACTGCAAATCATGCCATGCATCATAAGTTACAGCCAGACAACTTTGCACATATTTGAGCCTTGTACTGCCCAGGTGGTATAGACACAATGCTACATGGACACGGAGATCCAAAGAACACACCAGGCCACAGCTTGAATGAGAAATACACAGAGAAGCTAGTGTTTGTTTACAGGAGAGCAGATCAATATAATGAAGTGATGCCACCTCTTGTTCACCAAGAAAGAAACAGTAGTGGTGCCCCTCAGGGCAAACTAAGCAGCCTCACTCCCCAAGGTGTCACATCACTCAGAGCCCTGTAAGTACATTGGTAAAACATTAAATTTAAATAAATGTTGGTACCTTGGGACTCACAAAACTTTACACAATCGACATGTATTGAATGTGGAAAATCACCATTTTGAGAAAAGAACACTTATGTGCCCGCATGAAAGATGTCTCACAAGGAAATGCACACTAAAAACATGTCCACATTCATTGAAAAAGCTGGCGCCCTTCAAAATAAAACACTGCTAGGAACAGATGGAGTTGCAGATTGGCAATATACATGGGCCAACAGAGGTCTTGATGTCTTGACACTCCTTAGTTTGTATAATCGACAACAAAGGACTTTCAAAACCCCAGACCACTCTGGGAACATGTATATGGAGATCAAGGCACACCATTTATCGCTAACACTGGCCTCTTTGAAAAGGTGCCAGCTTCTTACATGAAAGTGGAAATGCCGTTTTGTGTGCACTACCTTGTGAGACATCTATAATGCAGGCACATAAGTGTTATTTAAACAATTCGTCATATTAGCACATTCTAAACATGAACAACTTTTAACAAGTGTTGTGAGTGCCAAGGTACTATCATTTATGTGACACAACTTCAAATATGTCAGTCCTCACATGGGCATCCATTGCCTGATGACACAGTTTCTTGCACATAAAACATACTGGCTATCATGTGGAGTGGCAAACATGTCCCAACTCAGGACAATGCCTCAGCTAATGGGCCTGCAATTGTGATGAACAAAATCATTGCTGCATTGTGAACACATCCTTATCCCCAGGCAAAATGTCGACACAGATGTCTGCAAACAAAGACAAAACAGCGTTGTATCTGAACTACATACATGTGGCAAAAATGCATGAGTCTGAATCATGTCTGGAACAAAACAACATAGGCTGCAAAGCTCCAAGTGAAATCATTGGCTACCATCACAAAGGCAGTGCATGGTGAATCATTGTTTAGCCAATTCTCACCCACAGGTCAGACCTGGCAAGGCTAAATCAGGTGGGCCCATGTAGACCTCTCCCGCACAACACCCCCATACGTCAGTCAATGTGATTGATACAGCTCAAGAAGTGAGACCTCTGAATCGGGGTTACAAAAACTGTGCAGCAACAATTCCAAAAGTAACCCAACATCACCTCGTGGGGCTGGCAATACATATTTGTGACAAACAACCATCAACAGATTGTTGTAAATAGGCACACAGGCACTGCCCAGTGTGAGTACGCACAAGTCAAATGTTGTATTCCTGTCCAGTGGACACATGTAGCAGACACAGGAAAAATACAAACTATGGCAGGGACCAATGCCACAGAGGCAGGCCCATGCTTAACCCACATAGAATGGGCACAGTGTTGAATGACACACATGATTAGGAGGCCAGGGTGTCTCAGGGGACTGCAGTGGGCACACTGATCCGTGGGTCTGGAATGAGCTGACTGTACCATGAGCAACCGTCATGGCACTATGCATATCTCCCACTGATGTACATCATATCTGTGGACACTACATAGGTCATGCATGCTGCAAGGGTGTGCAGTTGAAACCTTACACACCTATGTTGAGAGTCATCATCAGTGCCAACAAATATGGAGCCCCAACACAGTACACAGGTCATGGCACAAGCAAGGTCCCCACACATGTGTGTTCTGCGTACCTTTGGCTCCAGAAAATATAGATGTGTCACACTGTAGGTATGTTGAAGAGAGGTCTGGATGCACTCAGATGGTCTCTGTAAATGAAATAGCTGTTTGAAAAGTAAGATTTTTCTAAAATGGTGGCCAAGATGCAGTTTTGAAAAAGAAAAGAAATGATTGGTTGTTTGAGAACATTCTACACTGAAAACTAGGGTGCATGTTTCTGTTTTTTAAAAGCATTATTTTTATTGGTTAACAAAAACTGATTGAAAGGTATGTTACATAAGATAAGCTGATTTGTTGAAAAGTCAAGCACACTTGCTGTTTTGATTAGTAACATTAAGTGATGAACTTTTGACCTGTGTGCTCAGTTAAGTGTTTCATGAGGTGTTTTTATGGTAACAGATAGAAGGTAGAAGGCAGAAGGGGTAGGGTTAAAAGTTATGTCAGTTGGAAAGGGTTCAAAAGTTCAACCAATAGAAATGTGTGTTTGCTTTTGAATTAATGTGGGAAGAAATCTGATTTGTTCATTAACATGTATATGTGTGTAGAATGAGAGGGAAAGTTTGCCATTTTCTGCTTTTGCAAAGAACAGTGAAGTACAGAGATTCTGTATAAGAATATCTTCTGTGTGACTGACATTCTTCTTAATCTACAAATCAATTTGAAAGGTGAGTTGTTAACTTGTAAGGGGACGTATGAGGTGCATTTTGGTTTTAATAAGTATAATGTGTTTCTCCTTCTAAAGGGCAAGGATTAGTTTAGTTGTGTAGAATCACATTCTGAGTTTGTCTGCATTTGGATAACCATTGTGATAAAAACATTTGGTAAGTGAATGTGCTTGGTAGGTCAGGTTTGTACAGTAAAGTGCAGTACAAAAAATGTAGAATGTGTGCAGTCACTCTTTCAATTCTAGAGTACTTATTAGTGTTGCTTGTTTAGAATTAGGCTTTTGTTTCAAATCTACAATTTTCCAGGCAGTATACATACACTACTGAAAACTATATGTGGTAGATTTAAAAGCCTCTTGCGCCTCTTTGTGCTGCCATTGTGTAATGTTGGCGCCAATAATGTAGCAGATTGTTTAAGTATTTGCAAAATGAGTCAGGATTGTATAGTAAAATGCAGCAGTAATATATATAGAATGTGTTTAGTCACCTTACCGTTTCTAAAGTAGTAAATGTTTTTTGGTAAAATGCAAGTTCTGAAATTTTTTATCTAGAATCACACTGTGCATCTGTGTGCATTTAGGAATTTTTCTGAGAAAAGCATTTTATTATGTTTTGTGTTTGCAGACATATAAGTGCTAAAAACCTATCCTTTTTTCAAATTTTGACAGAATTAGAAACCAGGTATTGCTTTTGTATTTGCAAAATGACTCATGGTTGTACAGTAAAATGCAGTATTTATATTTCTGGAATGTGTGTAGTCATATTAACCTTTCAAGAGTAATAAATAGTGTTGCTTGTGTAGAATCAGACTTGTGTTTCAAATCTACAATTTACCAGTCAGTATACATACACTGCTGTATACACTCTGGGGTATATTTACAAGCCCCTTATGCCTCTTTGGTGTTCTATTGTGTCACTTTTTTGATGTAAAAAATCTCAAGCACTTGTACTGTCCTTGCGGAGCTGTAATCATTCAGTCAGTATAGTAAATATTGAATATAAGACACCTGGAGAATTGTGCTCTTTGGATCCAGTTAATTTATGCAGATATTTCAATCATAGATTTGAAGCTATGATGTCTTTTATCACCAATAAAAAAATCCTTCTCTTGGAGAGGTTGTGGATTTCTTTTGGAGAAAGGAGTATCAAGCAAGAGGTCCTCCTCACATACATATGCTAATATGGATCAACGATGCCTCCAAATTCGGAACAGATTCGGATGATACTGTGTTGTCTTTCATTGAAGAATATGCTACATGTGCTATACCCAAAGGCACAGAAGAAAATAACTTAAGACAGCAAGTCTTAAGATTCCGAAGCCATCTTTGTGGGAAATACTGTCATCAAAAATACAAGTCAAAGTAAAAGTTTTATACCAAATGTTGTTTTGGTTTTCCACGTCCTGTAATATCCAAAGGAAGAGTAAACAGTTTTATGTCAGCTATGCGACATACCTTGATAAGAAAGTTTCCAAAGAATACCTATAATTTGAGAAGAAGTGAAGAGTCAAAATATATAAATGATTATAACCCAGTTATTCTGTTCATGTGGAATGCTAACATGGCTATTCAAAACGTTGCGTACAATTCCATTGCTGTTGCTTGATATGTAACAACCTACATAAAAAAAATCAGAAAAGACGGAATTGAAGGAAATGTGGGAAGAGATTTCCCACGAGAAGAGTCTAAGTAAAAAATTATACAGTTGCAGTTTAAAGATGTTATCTCATCGAGAAATCATAGCGTATGAATTCTCAGATCACTTATCATCTGCAAGTCTATACTCCAAATCTAGAAGAATCATTTGGGTGAGTCTAGGTCTTGCTGCAACACGAAATCGAGAACTTAAATCTGTACAAAAAATTGAAAATTTAGCTGAAAAAGAACCAGAAAGTACAGATATTGTAAAATCATAAGTGTTGGATACATATTATCCAAATAGAAGTCATCATCTTGAGAACATTTGTGTCTATGAAGTGCTGCAAAACTATACTTTTAAACGGAATATTACAGAAAACATCAATATTGGAATATATGCTGTGATTGGTTCTGAAGGATGTTTGGTGATACAAAGAAAAGGACATTTGATTAATCATCGAAAACTGAGTTGCGTCACTCCTGACAAAAGGAGATTTTACTATTTAGCTCTTTTGCAACTCTTCAAGCCCTGGCGTTCAGATTTACAATTACTTGAAGATTTTCAGAGCTACAAAGATTTGTTCACCGCTACTAAAGATACTATAGAATGTCCTGTTTTTGCTAATTATGTGAAAATGTTGAACTACAAAATTGAGCAAGACGCTACAATTGCAGCTGAGATCGCTAGAGACAGTTCTCAAGACAGTCAAACTTCTACTCCTTTGAGTCAGGATCCACTAGGAGAACCAATTGTTCAAAATGAAGCAGCAATTGCCATGGATGAGGTGGAAACAGCAATGTATCAAGCTCAGAAGATGTAACAAATTTAGAAAACTTAGAAGAACAACTAAATGTTGAGCAAAAACAAATATATGAGCACGTGAGAGAACAGATTGACCATGGATTACTTCATGAAAAGAAAGAGTTTTCATGCACGTCATTTCAACCTATCCAAATGTACGTGGGTAGACAAGCTGGTACAGGAAAACGTTTTTTAATTAAAGTAATTACAACTTATCTACAGAAAAGAACTAAGTCGCATTTGTCTTGTGTTGTCACTGCTTCAACTGGCTTGGCAGCACACAATATTAAAGGAATTACTTTACATCATTTACTATTGCTACCAGTAGTCCATGAAAACAAATTGGAATACCACAAGCTATCTGGAGAAGCTTGTTGTGAAGTTTCAAGAGTCTTGAAGAAAATGAAACTTCTCATTATTGATGAGGTAAGCATGGTATCAAACTCAATGCTTGCCTTTGTCCATTTAAGAATGGAGCAAATTCTTAAAACAGAGTACAACATGTTATTTGGAGGAAAACATATCATAGTTTTTGGAGATCTACTACAACTTACTCCAGTAAAAGGAGAACCAGAATTTAAAACACTTGCACATGAAGATACCGGAAAGTCTTTGGGTAGCATTTGAAATGTTAACATTTGGTCATATTTTGAATATAAGGAACTTATTACAAATATGCGACAGGCAAATGATGCTGATAATGGTACTATTCTTCAAGATATAAGAATTGGAAAAGTGAATGAACATGGCAAACAAGCTTTACAGAGACAACTACTTTCCAATTTGTTTCCAAATGAAAATATCGTTCCTGAGAAAATATACATGAGAATTGCAGAAAACAAATCTGTAATCTGCTTAATGCCAAAACTGCGTGAATGTTCTATATTCAATGAAGACATTTTAAAGTTGGAAAATGAAGAAATTATACAATTGGAAGCTATTGATAAAATAGAGCATGAAGGAATCACTATTATTTTGACAGAAAAGTTGAAGAGAAAATTAGATTCTTTAGAGAAATCGATATCTATAACTGCTGGTTTAGAATAGAATCTTCATGCATGTATAAAATGTTGGGTAATTTTACGATGTAATTTGAATGTGGAAAAAGGTTTAGTAAATAGAGCAATGGGTAAAGTTGTTGATTTAATTATTTATCTTAATAGAGATGGTATTGAATGTTTGAAAATCAAATTTGATCAAATTCAAGAAGTACAACAATTTAGCAGTTGTTCAGCTCAGTTTTTGCTTGTAAAAGATTTGTATGTTCGCAGAAAACAGTTTCCTGTTTCTTTGGCTTATGCGGTTGTAGTGTAGTTCCTATTTTCCCAATAGGCCCTGCGCATTGGAATAACATAAACAGTAGTATCGACGTAGAAGTGCGGATCTTCCAGGCCTCTACTGACTATGCTAAACTTAATTGGGTTTGTTACCAACTAGCTCAGAGGTCACTGGAAACTTTCTTCTCTGCATAGGAAGTGATCAGCTTCCCTGGCACAGACAAGAAGGGATTCAGTTTTCCAACAACCGTGCAACATGACAACTTTGCTCCTCAGATAAGAGTCAATCTCTAGGGTTGTGTGAAACAATAGACAGTTATTTTACTCAGTCAGTTGTTGTGCAGATTACTTTCACAATATGTAGAGAATAGAGAGACGGGCGTTTTCAATAAAGGGTAACATTTATTGAACAGTCTTTCTTCTCGTACAAGAGAAATGAATTGCCACAATTGCAAGACTTGTTATTATAAAAAGTACGTACAGTAAGATGAGTATTGCGAAATAATACTGTAAAAGCATTGATATGGTTTCTTAGCCATACAATGGTTTAAAATGAATAAAAAATATATACATTTATATATACATTAGGCTAAAATACTCAACTGGTGCTTCTAACTACGCCTACCCCAGTGTACCTGACCTAAGCCTAATACTTGGGAGGGGATTAAGTAAGTAGCTTTTAGTTAAGTTGGTTTTGCCAAGGTTTGCTTCAAGAATTCTCTCTAAGGGTTTAGTCAACACCATACCTCTGGAATAGAATGATGGAGGTCTGGTATCTCCTTCAGGGAACTCGATATCCCAGTCACTCGCAAGAGTAGACTGGAAACGCCGGAGCTGGATTTCTCTGCAGGCAAAAAGACAGCGTCTCTCTCAGCGCGTCGAGGAGGAGGAGGGGCAGCGTCCGTGGGCAGCTTGCATCTGCTGGGCTCTTGCAGGGGACGGCTGTTCAGCTCCTAAGTTCACCACACCATCGTTCGCTCGTTAGCAGCGATAGCAGTAGCGATTGCAGCTATGGTATCATCAGCATAACAGCAGCTTCAGCTTCAGCGAAACAGCAGCAACATCAGCGTTTGCTTATAGCAACGTTGGTAATATTTATACCTGAAAGGTGCCTTGTTTGACGTAAGTTTTTGGAGATAAGACGTCAATAAAGATGTCACTAGGAAATGATCGTCTATCAGTGCTCATTAGAGTTCTATTACTAATCAAAACATAGCAAGCGGGGCTTTCCCAGGTTGCTGAGTTTTTATCTTGTTGAAGAACTCAGAGTGTTAATCTAGGAATCTTAGATAGTAACTTCTGCTATGTCATTGCACTAATTAGCTGCAAAGGAAGTGGCAGAGGAAGCGATTCTGAAATGTGGCTCTGTTCGTGTGAGGCCAGAGACGAGTTTCTGAATATTGCATTTGATCGGTTATGCCAATATAGGGGTACAAGGGGATTATAGCCGTATAGAGGCATAAGGTCACAGTATCGATCAGGGTCCTAGATTAGAAAGCAACACCCACTCCACGAATTCATGTCCATCAAATTACTAAAACTAGAGCAATAAGATGCATGTGTAACATTGCCCACCCCAAAATACATATATGCATTTGAAATAGGCGTATTTGTAATACGTGAAAATGTAGGTACTGTACGTTTTTGAAGCATAGAAATCATTCAAAATTTATAGCATATGAAATCAATGAATGATTTTGCAAAAAGAATTACACATGAAATATCTCTGAATACAGAAAAAAAGGGCGAGATAATTTCATCACATATAAATGCATTGCAGTAAAATGTGCTAGAGGCTGGTGTAAAGTTATTATGTCTCTAGATGTATCTAAAAATAGAAGTAGAAGCTTCTGTTCTCTATGAATAGTTCTACTTTAAGCAAATAATTTTTCGTGCCAGAAAAAAGGTGAATATTAAAAAGTGTTCAATTCAAAAGAATTATTGCTTGAACGGGGAAAATAGAGTTCCAACGCTTTTAGCAGTTTTTGTTGTTCAAAACTGAAGGCCGAATTCAGAGTTCATGGGAACGCTGTGTGTCGGAATGCTTCTCTAAAGTTATTGTTTCTGTTCGGGTGAGAACATCATATCAGACAGGCTCTCAAAGAATTGGTCTACAAAATCAGGTGACAGTTCGACCAAATTCGATAGTGCTTTAACTTGGTAGGTGTGAGAATGATTGCTGTCATCAAAGGCTGGATCAGCAATGTTCACAGAAGGTCGTACCTGGGTGATGTTGCTTTTGTCACTCGCTCCACTGTTACCACCAACAGGAGTCTCAACGAATGCCGTCATCAGGATTGGTAGCCGCTGGGGACAACACGATGCGTGCGTCGTTATCGGACTGAGCAAAGTATCGATATCCATTGGTACAGCTGATGGAAGTGCAAGACAGGTGTCCAACACACACTCATCTCCGCATAGCATACATCGTAGTACAGGTAAGATGCGGTTTTGCCATATAGGTCTTAATGAAAGGAACCAGGTCATGTTTAGATCTCTCAGCCTGGCCAATCCAAGGACTCTAGTTATTCTGTACCGGTAGCGCACTGCTAGGATTGTTTCTTCCATTCCCATAGGAGTCATGTCTGAGCTGTAGCTTGCCAAATCGGAGCAGGAGGGTCAAAAATAAAATCCCTGCTACAAGTCCCAAAAATAGGGGTATGCCGCCAAAGACTGAATGGACAAAATTTGGAATTGCTTGAAATGGTGTCAGCAGTCCCGTAAAAATTGTCTTAAATATGCCTGGGATGCCTGTGGCACTAGACATGTTAAGGAGTTGGCTCAACATTTCTACGAAATGCGCGGGGCAATTTGTTGATAAAAGGTCATGAACCTCCGTAGCTGTCCTTGCAACTAGGAGATCATACGTCTCTTTTGATGACGTGATGGGCACTGTTGTCTGCAAAAGCACAGACTTCATTTTGCTTAAAGTATCAATTCGTATAGAAGAGAAATGCAGACGAGGCCAGATGGGAGTCTCTATGTCTCCAGGGCCGCTCGGGAACAATGCTTGCATACAGCAGTTGACCATGGAAGTTACGCTTACGAGATACGCTTTTCCTGGCAAAAGGCCACAACATCTTTGATCCGTTCTTATAATGTAACTCCCATTCGCAAGTTGCATAAAGAAAGGCTCTATCTGCGTTGCAGGTGTGACAAGCTGGTGGCATGAAAGGTTGTTAGAATTACCTTCACAGGCTCCGTGTAAATTAATACCCTGGCACAAAAGTATACCGCTTAGTGAACGTTTACAGTTTTCACCACTAAGGAATATATTTTTGTCGCTGTCACTATAGCATGAATGTGTGTATAGTAATTTCCATGCTAACTTAACATATCCTTTACCCAATCGTTCATACTGGCCAGTAGGTATGTATTCAAGGCACTTTTTAAATCGGAAAGTTGTTATCGGAATTGTGATAATCCCGTGTATTATCCTTTCAATGACAGGACTCTCTGACATTGTCAATGGTAATCTCTCAAGTTTTTCGATGCTCAGGATTGTATAGTCTGCTCCTTTCTGTGCCAAGCTGATTTGTTTATCAGTAAGCTTAAAAATGGAAAACAATGACGTTGTGTTTATTAAACGCCAAGGCACATAGCCTGAACGAAGATTTTGCAGCGTCCAGCCTAATTGTACAACTGAACGTAATTGTGACTGGCCATGCTGTAACATTAGCAAATCTCTGTCTATTATATCAAAGGCAGAGGATACAATATTGTCCAACGAATATATTCTGGAGGACAGAGTCATTAACCCATTGTCCACTACAGAAAGTTATTTTTCCAAATTAATACAATCAAATTCTCGTATTTTTTCAGCTGTTTCAATTTGTGTGACTTTCCAAGCCTCGTTGTATGCAGCATAGATACTGGTCGCTATGAAACGCTTTTGACGCTGTTTGCGTGGTCCAAGAATGAAATCACGCAAATCAGCACCATCTTTAAGTAAAGACAAGTGTTGCTTAATTTCAGCCAGTGTGGATGATCCTAGCATTTCGAGGCAGAGTTTCCCTACACTGTATGTTGTTACTATCCCTGGATGTTGTCTCTGGGAGTATCTAGGGTTTTGTCTGGTCATTTTTAACCCCTGTGTTTTATTCAGGAATCTATCTTGACAGTTGTTTGTGTCAGTAGGCCAGATTAACGACTTTTTCCAATCAGGATGTGTTCTGTTAAAATGTAAAATTTTAGATACGTCTATCTCAATATCTGTCGTTACATTTTCAGGTATTGGTTTTGGAATAGACGGTTTGTTTAGGTCTTTGATCTTAGCTAGGCCAAGACAGGATGTTTGGTGAATTGTGTCATTTAAAAACATCATTTGTTCTGGTATCATGCAGGTTCTGAATAGTGCTTCTAGGCCTTTTACCTGCCACTCTTTCGTACCCCAGATGGTTTTTGTTTCAATGTTATTTTTCCAATAATCAAAACGAAATGTCATCATTTTTTCATAAAATGCTTCTGAATATATCAATTTAGTGTTTGTCAGCATAGTTTTCATTCCTGTTTTATCTAACAGTTTGTAATAAAACGTTTCTGCATCACTGGTGTTAAACCCTGAGAAGCACTTGAATTTCTCAAAGAATGTTTTAGAACTGCTTTTAGGTGGTGTAGCACAATGTTCCCATTGATTATACTTAAAAACATTTCTAGGCTGTGCAGATTTATGCAAGTAATGATCGCCATAATGTGTAAAACAGAACATCTGTTCATAACTAGACGAACCTTGTAAATAATCATGATCTGTGAATCTAGCTGACATTACTAAATCAGACATCATGGTATTAATACTATCAAAGTCCCAATCATCAGAGAATGTACTAGGTTTTACAAAGTCACTTAAGGAAACCTTCAGTTGATGAGGATATTTCAGGATCTCGACCGGACCACAGATCACATAGTCAGTTTTCTCCCATACTACCCTACCGGGTATTGGAATGGCTGTGACATTGACTGTTGACAGTTCTCTTTTCTTCACGTGGGATGATCTGTGTGGTTTGAGGACTAAGTTGATGTTCTGACTTGCTGTGTCCATTGTACTGTATTTTCCCTCAATGAATTTTCCCAAACAAAGTACCATGATGAGCCAAAGCAGGAGGAAAAATACACCTAGACCAAACCAGAACTCTAACCATGGAGAAATAAGGTAGATTTACTTCAGTTGGTGAAAGAGTTCTGTTGCTTTTTCTTTAAAAGTCTTTTTTGTTTCTGGCATCACTTTGGGGTTGCTTTGATCCTCGGAAAAGTTGTCGAAGTCAATGAAATAACCAGAGGTAGTTCTGTCAATTGTTGGGATTGTCCTTTCAATTTGTCTTTCGGTAGCACTTTCTGATGCCACATCAATGTAGACCAGTGTTTCTTGACAAACTGTTTCAATCTGTGTCTCAAGAGGCACGAGTTCCATGGCATTATTGCATAGTCCTTCTCTGTGCACTGCAGGCTGATCGAATGTGATTAGTCTTTCAGTTTGAACCTCTTGGATTGTTGCAAGTTTGGGTATTCTGTTGTTTCTTGGGAGTTCCCTGGGCCTACTGTTGATTATAGGCCACATGCTTGTGGTTTTACCAGGTCGATTGATACAACTCTGTTCTCCTTTTTACCAGCAAGTACTACTGATCTTGTTCCGTTGACTGCCAAGACAGGTACTGCTTTTCTGTAAGAAGGCCCAAATTCCTTCTTCACCGCTATTTTTTCTCTGACTAGATCCCCAATCTTTGGAATCCAGACAGGCCTTGCTGGGGCTGTTGCTTATGGTGCCTCGTCAGTGGTATCTGGCTGTTGCTTTAACTTTATCTTGCTTAAGGATTTTCTTGTTTCGTTCAAGTCCTGTAAAACAGCCAAACGATCTTTGATGTCAAAGTCTGTTTTCTTATCTTGTACCACTGATACTTGACTTTCTAGGTCCTGAACTCTCATTCTAGTTCCGAACAATAGTTCGTACAGGCTGAAACCTTTTAGAGAATTTCTTGGCAAATTATTAAGACTGATCTGGACACTTATTAAATGTTTGACCCACCCAGCGCCTGAACCTAATACCTTCGCTGTTATAGATTGCTTTATGTCCCGGTTTTGTCTTTCTACCACACTGTTCCCTTCGGGGTGTGACGGACAAGAATACCGCAACCCAACTCCCATGCTGGCCATGGCCTCCTTATAAGCTCGAGAGCTGAAAGCAGGACCATGGTCCGAATGGAACATGGCAATTGCGTATGTGCCGATAAAGACTCGCAGATCTTTTATAACCGTTCTGGCGTCAGCCGAGCGCTGGAGGCCACATCTTTTAAGTGTGTTTAGCCTTAAGGATTAATAGGACACAGGATGAGATGTAGACAGCGTTACGCTGTTTCTGATTGGTAGCCGGTAGCGTAGTTCACTACTGCGATCCCTGTTACAGTTTTCACAGTTGTTTGCATATATTTGGTGTTGTACACTCATTCCCGGCCACCAGTATACCGATTGTAATTCAGTCAGGGATTCCTTGATATTTCTGTGTCTAGGACCCAAACCCATGTGTGCGTCTGCTATTAAAAATATTCTCCTGTTCATGTTTGGAATTACCCTATCCCCCACTCCAGGGATTCGAGCAAAAGGAACGGAGTTTGCATCGATTACGTATGCATAATTGAGTGGATAGTTCACGGGTAGTGCAGCACAGTCGCCTTTTACGGTCGTTTTTACTGCCAGCATGGTTTCCCCGTCTATGTATTTTTCTGCATGCTTTTTTGTGGCTATGGAAGCCGGTTTAATTGCTTCCGCTGTGGCTGTGTTAGCCAATGAATTCCCTGCAACGTGAACGCCATCACGTTGAAGACTCTGTGCGTGTATCACGTGAGTCTTTTGTAGTTCTTTCTGTAAAAGAGCTACCTGTTTCCAGAGCAATTTATGCTTTATTGTGGCACCTGTGTCATCTTTGTAATCGTTTTCAATCCAGCTCTGCAACTTATTATTGTAAGAGTTGAAGCAAAAATGAGAATCGCACACGATTAGTGTGGGGAATTCACGTTCTGTATTTTCGAGCGCCATCTTTAAAGATCTGATTTCAGCTCTCTGAGCCGAACAGTTTCTTACTGATTCAGTTTTTGTTATTTTCGGTCTGAATTTACCGCACAGCCAGCGACCTTTAACAATCGCACAGGCGGCATTGTAGGATTTGCTCTCTACGTTGAAATGCTGTACAAATCTATCTGTATAGATTATACAGGCGTACTGTGGGAGAGGCAGAAGTTTGATTGGCAGAGGATATTCTTCTTCATATTCTAAATCATTCAGTTCTTCGAATTGCGGGGCGAAATAGTATTTCACATCTTCCGCTCCAAGAGAATCTACATACTATATCCATTTCGGATCCAGTGACACTGTAGGCAGGTTTATTTGGCTGAATAGCGCCTCGAAGGCGGATTCCGCTGTGAGGATATTAATCCTTTTACCATGTGCTAATTCTCGTTCATTTGCTAATGCAATTTGCACTGCTTTCACAGTTCTTTCTGTGGGACTGAATGTTTTTTCTACTTGTGTGTACAAGTGAGATTTAATTGAAATTGGTACCTTTTCTCCTTCATTAGATGTCAGGTACGTGAATCCGCATCCTCCTGGGATGACTTTGATTACAAGATCGCGTGTGTTATCACGTGTATCTAATTTTGTTTTTGCTAACATGTCTGTTTGCAGTGATCTCAAAATTTCTGTGTGTTTTTGAGTCTAGGTGATTTGTTTAAAATCAAGTTTAATTAGTTCGTAGAGAGATTTAACCCTCTCTGCGTAATTTAGAATGTAAGTTCTTCCGAAATTCAGAAAGCCTAGAATCGATTGTAAATTCTTCAGCGTTTTTGGAGCTTGGAGTACAGCGCACTTCTCTAAGAAGTTGTCCGCTAGGCTTTTTTCTTCACTTTATAATTCGTATCCTAAAAATATTACTGCCAGATGGGCAATTTGAGACTTTTTAAAGTTGAATTTGTAACCCTCTGCTGCAAACCCAAGTATAATGGTGTTCACTCTTTTCAAGTGAGTCTCCAAGTCGTCGTCTGTGAGATAGATATCATCTACGTAAGATAATGCCTCATCATCATATATTTGTAGTAACTCTGTTACTCTAGCTGAGAATAGTCCTGGGCTGTTCTTGAACCCCTGTGGGAGCCTACAGAAATTTTTCTGAGACCCCATTATGGAGAAAGCGGTCAAATACCGGCTTTCTGGTGCAATGTTTTGACAAAAGAAACCATTAGATATGTCTAATGTTGTTTTATATTTTTTCCTAACTATGTTGTTCAATAGTGCAGCACTATGCAAATTTTGTACTGCAAATGTTTTGCAACATGCATTAAGGTGTCTGTAGTCCAAAACTAGACGATATGAATTGTCTGGCTTGGAGACAGGAAACAAAGGATTGTTCATTTGAGAGGTGCATGTTTCAATCACCCCCTGGTATTCAAGTTGATCTAAGATCTCCCTGACTTGTTTTTTATTATTTTATTTATTATTTATTTATTTAGAAGTTTTCTATAGCGCTAACAAGACCCGAAGGTAGCAGAGCGCTTTACAGTAAAGGCATGAAAAGGTGGACAAAAAGACAAGTAACAAATAAAGGTGATCATCAAATGACAGTTAGGGGAGAGGAGAAGTTCGTACAGTAGGACTTCTTGGCAATAGGATACAGAGTTCTCACATAGTTCTGGGGATGGATGTTGATCCTAGTTACCCAGGACCTAGGGAACAGATGAGGAACAAGGATTTGAGTTGGCTCTTGAATTCCGCATAGGACGGTATGGTTCTGATATGCGGGGGGATAGAGTTCCATATTTTGGGGGCATTTCCTGAGAAGGAGCAGTCCGCAGTTTTCTTCTTTCTGGTTTTTGGTAGGATGAGCAGCAGGGAGTTAGAGCTTCTCAAGATTCTACTTTGGCCAGCTTTTGTGAGTTTGTTTGCCAGGTATTCTGGTTTTCCGGTGTGGAGGGCCTTGTGGGTTAGACAGGCCGTTCTGAAGGTGCTACGCATATCCACCGGGAGCCATTCAAGTTCTTTGAGTGCAGGGGAGATGTGGTCGGATTTTTTGCATCCTGTGATCATTCTTGCTGCCGCATGCAATGTTGTTTTTAATGGAGCCAGGTGTGATTTGGGGATGCCTGTTAGGATTGAGTTCCCATAATCCAGTCTAGATGAAACTAGAGATTGCGTGGCTAGTTTGAGGTCCTTGTTGGGAATGAAAGGTTTGATTTTGTTCAGCAGTCTGAGGTTAAAGAATGCGCTTTTTGCCGAGTTCTTAATGTGGTTTGTCAAGGTTAGTTTGGGGTCTAAGGTGAAGCCCAGAGATTTTACGGAATCAGCTAGCGTGAGAGAACCTTTAAGAGCATAGATCGACTTCAGCCACTCGATGATTTGAGGGTTGTCTTCTTTGTTTGAGATGAGAAGAGTTTCGGTCTTGTCGGGATTGAGTTTCAGGTGACTCTTTGTCAGCCAATCTTGAACATCATTTAAGACGGCATTTACTCAGTGGATGTCGTTAATTGAAGAGGTTTCCAGGTAGATCTGTGTGTCATCCGCGTAGAGGTGGAAGTGGATATTGGCATTCCTGAGTAGTTTGGCGAGCGGTTCCATATAGATGTTGAAGAGCTGAGGAGAAAGTACTGATCCTTGGGGGACACCCCTGTTGACTTGCTGGGATTCGGAGGTGAAGTTCTTCATTTTTATTATTTGCGAGCGGTTGTGTAGAAAGGAGGAAAACCAATCGAGAACTACCTCGCCGAGGCCAGCTCTTACTTGCAGAGTCTTGATGTGGAGCTTATGGTCCACCGTGTCGAAAGCTGCGGATAAATCAAGGAGTATGAGGAGGCAGCATTTGTCAGCGTCAAGGGAACCGTGAATATCGTCTATGATGTTCAGCATCGCGGTTTCTGTGCTGCTGCCTTGTCTGAAGCCGGATTGGAGGGGGTCTAGGAGATTGATGTTATCCAGATGATGAGTCAATTGCAGGAGAACGCATCGTTCCAGTGTTTTGGCAAGTAGAGGGAGGTTAGATATCGGTCTGAAATTGTTCAAGTCAGTAGAGTCAAGACCGGGTTTTTTCAGCAAAGGGGTGACTTGACCCATTTTTAGACAGTCGGGGACCACTCCGCTTTGTAGGGAGCTGTTTATGATTTTGCCCCAGATAGGTGCTAAGGTGAGCTTCATTTTTTTGATTAGTGAGGGGGGAATGGGGTCTGAGATGTGAGCTGATGGTTTGGAGGTCGAGATCAACGAGATTATCTCAGTTTCCTGCACGTGGCGAAAGCTTAGCCAACGGAGGGGGGAGGAGCCAGATGGTAGGGCCTGTGGGATGGCCGCGTTGTTCTTCGGGAGGTGTGAGTTGTTGATGTCTAGAGATAATTCGATTTTTAAGATTTTATCGTTGAAGAAGGTGGCGAAGTTATCGCATAGTTCTTTGGACTCCTGCAGGGGTGAGGGCAGAGGCTTGGATGTTTGACGTCTGATAATGTTGTAGAGCTCCTTAGGTCTGTTTTTGGAATTGGCTAGTGCCTCTCGGAAGAAGCTGGATTTCTTGTTTTTGATGTGGTTGTTGTATTTCCTGCGTGCTGTTTTTAGTTGTAAGCGAAGGATGGCTGTTGGGTTGTTTCTCCACTTTCTTTCTTTGGCTCTCAAGGATCTTCTTTCTGCGTTGAGGTCCGCATTGAACCAGGTTCTAGAAGGGGTGGCACGGCTTCTTTTGAGCTTTAGTGGAGCTAGATTATCGAGAATGGAGACTAGCTCGGAGTTGTAGTGGTCGATGAGATCATTGGTCGAGAGGTGCAAAGAGTTGTCTGGAAGAAGTGAACTTAGTTGACCTTCTAGAATGTCTTGGGGTACTTGGGAGAGGTTTCTTGACCATTTGGGGGGTATTGGTGAGGTTTGAGCAGGATGATGGGGTGATTGATGTGAAATAGGATCATATGATGATCTGACCAGTCAACAGGTAGTATGTGGTTGACCGTGATTGAGTTCTTTTGTGCGATGATGGCGTCCAGTGTGGCTCCTTTGTAGTGCGTCTCCTCAGTGCAATGTTGAGTAAGGTTGTTGTCGGCGAGGAGGCTGGATAGCGATTTGATTAGAGGGTTGTGGATTTCGTTCCATCGGAGATTCAGGTCACCAAGAATTATGTTGTTGGAATCACCGAGGGCGACTTGTGCAATCAGGTTGGATAGTTGATCTCCAAACTCGTTGTTTCTGCCCGGGGGGTGATAGAGTAGATGACACAGTAGAGAGTCGTTGTCTTTGGTTTTGATGACAGCGGATAGATATTCGAATGAGTTGTACTCTAAGGAGGAGGTTTCTGAGATGCTCCAGCTGTCCTTGTGGATGATAGCAACCCCACCTCCTCGTTGATCAATCCTGTCTTTGGAGATGAGGGAGAAACCAGGAGGTACCAGCATGTCAAGGCAGGGAGGAGATGCCTTGTTTAGCCAGGTCTCCGTGAGGAACGCAACGTCAATGTCATGTGTGAGGATAGCTTCGGCTAGGTCCGTTGCATGTAGTGAGGCCGATCTGCAGTTGATTAGGAGGCAGTTGGTGATTTTCTCCTGATTGCTGGTGGTTTTGTCTTTAGCCTCTCTAGGTATAGCGGTGAGGACTGGTAATCTCTGTCGTTTGAGGGTGGGTAGGTCTTTCCGGTAGCTCGTGATTACTTGGATTTTAGATTTAGGTGAAACTGAGATGGTAGGGTCGTAGGTAGTGGCTAGTAAGGCTGCTTCTCTGTCTGACATAGGAGCTTCTGATCTGCGCGGTCTGGAGGTCCGGTGTTTTGAGCCTGCTAGGGAGTGAGAAGAGATAGTGGTCGGGGGCCTGGTGCATGGGGCTCTGGAGTGTTCGAATTTTTTGGGACTGGAAACCGGGTCCTTGGGATATGGATCGATCGGGTGGGCATTGAGGGCTACTGTGGGCCCCTGGGTGGTGTTGGCGTTGGCGAGGAGGGGGGTTCGGAGAGGGGGTTTGTGGGGTTTGCAGGCTATACCGAGGTTAAGAATAATTTCTATTAAGCCCTGGGTGATAGTGTCGACCTGGTTTTCAAGGGCTGTGAGCCGCTTTGTTATGGAGTCAATGGGGGGGTTGTGAGCAGCTGTGGAGGGGCCGAGCGTGTTATAGTTAGAGAGAGTGGGTTGAGAGATAGGGATCGGGATAGTGGGAGGGGGAGGTTTGGGGAGAGGGCTAGGGGGGGGTTTAGACATGAGAGAGAGGGAGAGGGACAGGAGGAGGATTGGACAGGGGAGGTTTGAGAGTAGGGGGGAGACTAGAGGGGAGGCTCGTTGGCTGGGGACTGCCTGTTGGCAGGAAGGGAAATGTCCTAGTCGGTGGTCGGTGGCTGTGGCTGGGAGGGGTGAGATGGTTAGAGGGCGGGGTAGGGGGTGAGGGTTGGGATTCCTGTTGGTGGTGGATGGGTGGGCGAGGGGGGTGAGATATGGTGGGCGGAGGGGGAGCCTGGCGGGCTGTGTGTGGATCGAGAAGGGGCGTGTCGAGGTCTTCTCTGTCAGCTGAGAGAGTGGTCGGTGAGGGTGTAGAGGCGAGGTGTGGAGGGGTAGGGAGGGCTGCCTTGAGAGAGGGAAATAAGGAGTCAAAAGCTTCCAGGTTATCATTGTTGGCTTGTATGAGGACTGTGCCATTGGTGAAGATAGTCACGGTAGTATAACCTCTGCCAGCTGATCTGAACGGAAGAATCGCAGTTAGTTTGCAGCTGTGAGGAGTGGAGGTAGTTTTGGCGATGAACATCCGCGTTCTGATCGTGGAGATCCAATATTCGGGTCTTTCGGTGTGAAATATTAGATCCATCTTCATCGGTCCTATGGAGGTCGAGTGGTAGATGTCAGTGATTAGGGTTTCTATATGTTTGCGGATGAGTTTCTGTTTGAAAGTGCGTCGAAGCTTTGTAGAGAGAAGGGGGGGGGAAGATGATGGTGAAGGCGTTCCGACTGCGAGGTTTGAGGTGGGCAAGTGGGACTGGAGAGGGAGGAGGAGGCTGGTCCCGGGCCATCGTGGGGATGGAGAGGGGGTGGGGGGGGGGGGGGGGGGGTCAGAGCCTGATTGAGTTGCGATGTGGGGCTTGGAGCTTCGGTGGCCCAAGGTGGCGAACCGTGGGGTACCAGTGGAGCGAAGAGTAGAGCGAAGAGGGTGAGGCTCCAGGCCTAGGAGGGGGTCTTAAAGCCCGGGTGATTCTGCTTAGGAGTTTGCAGGTAGCCAGGCTCTAATTGGCAGTTGGACCTTTGTGAGCTTCTTGCTTAATGGGATACTGCCTTTGTGCAGTTGGTTCACTTTTTAACTGGATTTTGTGAGGAGGAGAGTCCTCATCCCATCCTACATGATTTTTATATAATGCCGGTGCCTGGGCTACTGCCCATTTCCTTGCATAAGTATATTTTTTGTCAATCGGAATGTGATTCGAGAAGGCAGGCATAATCATTTCTTCGCCACGAGGGCACTCCCTGACAAACTCTGGGGGCCAATCCTTTTTAGCTAACAGAATATCATAGCCTTTTGAGAGTTTTTCCCAAAATAGACCCCTTATTTTCCTAGTCTTATCACCCTCTATACGCAATGTTATTTTGTATATTTTATGGGGCTCGCTAAGTCTGGTGTCGGCAGTTTCAACCTGAATGTATTCATTCGTGTCCACTGTCTCCAGATGACTCATCAAGATCTTGCGGGCTATACTGTTTTCTGCGGCACTGTATAGCATTGTCTGTGCCCACTCCCCATTTTTCAACTGTGTCCTCAGTATTCTCGGCATGGTTGATTACTCTAATACTGGCTTCCTTCTTTTTTGGAAATTGAGATTTTTTACTCTGAGCAGGTTCCTTGTCTTTGGACTTGGTGTGCTCTCCTGGGTCTGACCGTCCTCTTCTTTCCGATTTCTGCGAAAAAGATCGAGAGGGACGTGTATCAATACTTTGATATCTATCAGGTTTTTTCAAATTATTCCTATTTCTAAGGTTGTATCTTTTCTCAGAAGGCTCCCTCTGGGGAGACTGGTGTTCTCGAGTCGGAGTTCTTTCCCTCCGTCGAGGAGACCTTCCTCTGGACTGGAAAACTTTTTCCTTGGGAGTGGATTGTTTATTTCCATCCCAGCTCTTTTTAGGAGTGTTTGAATTATTTTTAATAAATAATTTTTCAGGATTTTCGAGCAGTTGGGGCTTTACCGGTTTTCCACCCAAGCTGTCTCTACCTAGTTCTTCATAGCATTTCTCTATGATTCTGGCAAGCTCACTTGGTTGATCTGTTATATCTGTTTCCCTCAACTTCTGGCGGATCGCCACAGATGCTGCTTCTCCCTTTATATTGGCTAATAATATAGCCGAGACCTGCTTGAAGTCTTTCAGTAATTTCATACCAAGAGTTAAAGCAGGTTCAGGACCGTATTCATTTTGAATCTGTCTTAGTACATCTGGTATTACCGCCATAGACGGAACACCATGTGTTTTTGTGTAAATGGAAGCAAAGACTGTACCCCAAGTGTCACAGTCCTCCACGTGTGGTGCGATTCCCATAGGAAGGCAGATGGTCAAGATTCTGTGTTTCTCGATAGGGGTGGTATCCGGAAATACTGCCTCTATTTGATTGATTTTCTGCGCTAACCAGAAAGGAATGTGTTCCCGTTTTATGGGTATTTTACCAAGACATGACTGTATGTTCTGTGGTGTAATTTTATTAGTGTTCCCCTGATGAGGGGGCAGCTGTAGTATATTAACAGCTGGTTGGACTGTTGCAGTCCGCATTACATATTGGACTAATTGCCTATGTATTTATATAAGTGTTTTTAGCTGTACTAACAGCTCTTCTTTTGACATTTTTGCAATGTCCGGATGTGGTGTGTAGCTTAGCTAGAACCGGCCACGTTTCTCCTGGTCTACCTAGTGGACCGAGCCTGGTAATATGATCATTATGTTTTAGGGCGCCATTAAACCAGAGCAGGTGCTCTTGGAATTTTAATGGGATTTCGATCTCCTCGAAAGGAGTGTACTTTCCCGGGGGATCCTCTATTTTGTAATAGTGGAACTCATGTGTTGCAGCGTTTGCCGCTGGAAATTTTATCCATGAATAGAATACCTCTGTCTGCCGATATTCATGTGCCTCTATCATGAAGACGACTGTGCCACCTTGTGTGGTCAGTCTATTTTCTATAAGTTTTAACGTTATAGATTTTCTTAAATGTGCCGGGATGATTATTGCACCTGGTTCAGTAGTACCGTCGGGACCCTGCTGAGTCGCATTTACTGCGCCCCCAGTGGTTCCGTTGTTTTCTTCTGACATTTTATAAATGCAGGTTTTCAGAGCAGGTCTCCAAGGAGACAAAGATTAGGTGCACAATATTTTGGAACACTGTATCCTTCAACGTTGAATAAACCAGAGCTTTACATAGGAATCTCTTCCTACTGAGTTCGGGCGGATTTTAACCTTTCACCCACTCCAGACGTCTATTGGAGTATTTACGGGAGAAAGGGGTCTGTGTGAAAAATGCACGACTGAGTTACTCTAACGTCTTGCAGTAGTTTATCGCCTTACCAAACGTTTGGGCGCCATGTAGTGTAGTTCCTATTATCCCAATAGGCCCTGCGCATTGGATTAACATAAACAGTAGTATCGACGTAGAAGTGCGGATCTTCCAGGCCTCTACTGACTATGCTAAACTTAATTGGGTTGTTACCAACTAGCTCAGAGGTCACTGGAAACTTTCTTGACTGAATAGGAAGTGATCAGCTTCCCTGGTACAGACAAGAAGGGATTCAGTTTTCCAACAACCGTGCAACATGACAACTTTGCTCCTCAGATAAGAGTCAATCTCTAGGGTTGTGTGAAACAATAGACCGTTATTTTACTCAGTCAGTTGTTGTGCAGATTACTTTCACAATATGTAGAGAATAGAGAGACGGGCGTTTTCAATAAAGGGTAACATTTATTGAACAGTCTTTCTTCTCGTACAAGAGAAATGAATTGCCACAATTGCAAGACTTGTTATTATAAAAAGTACGTACAGTAAGATGAGTATTGCGCAATAATACTGTAAAAGCATTGATATGGTTTCTTAGCCATACAATGGTTTAAAATGAATAAAACATATATACATTCATATATACATTAGGCTAAAATACTCAACTGGTGCTTCTAACTACGCCTACCCCAGTGTACCTGACCTAAGCCTAATACTTGGGAGGGGAGTAAGTAAGTAGCTTTTAGTTAAGTTGGTTTTGCCAAGGTTTGCTTCAAGAATTCTCTCTAAGGGTTTAGTCAACACCATACCTCTGGAATAGAATGATGGAGGTCTGGTATCTCCTTCAGGGAACTCGATATCCCAGTCACTCGCAAGAGTAGACTGGAAACGCCGGAGCTGGATTTCTCTGCAGGAGAAAAGACAGCGTCTCTCTCAGCGCGTCGAGGAGGAGGAGGGGCAGCGCCCGTGGGCAGCTTGCATCTGCTGGGCTCTTGCAGGGGACGGCTGTTCAGCTCCTAAGTTTACCACACCATTGTTCGCTCGTTAGCAGCGATAGCAGTAGCGATAGCAGCTATGGTATCATCAGCATAACAGCAGCTTCGGCTTCAGAGAAACAGCAGCAACATCAGCGTTTGCTTAAGGCAAAGTTGGTAATATTTATACCTGAAAGGTGCCTTGTTTGACGTAAGTTTTTGGACATAAGACGTCAATAAAGATGTCACTAGGAAGTGATCATCTATCAGTGCTCATTAGAGTTCTATTACTAATCAAAACATAGCAAGCGGGGCTTTCCCAGGTTGCTGAGTTTTTATCTTGTTGAATAACTCGGAGTGTTAATCTAGGAATCTTAGATAGTAACTTCTGCTATGTTATTGCACTAATTAGCTGCAAAGGAAGTGGCAGAGGAAGCGATTCTGAAATGTGGCTCTGTTCGTATGAGGCCAGAGACGAGTTTCTGAATATTGCATTTGATCGGTTATGCCAATATAGGGGTACAAGGGGATTATAGCCGTATAGAGGCATAAATGTAAATGTAAATGTATTGGCATTTATATAGCGCACTACTTACCCGTAGGGTCCCAAGGCGCTTCGACCGCTGCGAAAACCTTCCTGGCTTCCCTGAGAGATGGTCCCTTAATGGGTATCTCCAGGGTGAGACCAGGCATCCCCGGCGGTCTGGTGGGGCCGTTAGTGAAGATGAGGCAAGCTAATGCCCAGAGTTGCCGAGTGTGATCGCTGATCAGAGTGGGCACCGAGGCGAGAGAATTATCGAGTCCGCTGACCCTGGTCCAGAAACCTGCCGCGCCGGGATTCGAACCCTGGTCCCGGGCCGTCCTCTGCTCTCGGGTCTGCCGCCTCTAACCAGTGAGCCACACTACTTCACATAAGGTCACAGTATCGATCAGGGTCCTAGATTAGAACGCAACACGGTGACCATTCATAAATCTCAAGGTTTAAGTGTAGATAGTGATTTGGTGAATGTTGGAAGTACCGTGTTTAAAGAGGGTATGGCATATGTTGCTTTGTTTCAAACCAATTGGAACTTGGTTCCGCACTCGAAGTATATACTCAGTTAATTTTGGTTGTGTGAGTTTTCCTTTATTTTGGTGGTGCATAGGGTGGCAATCCTACTGAGCTGCTAGATTGATATAATAGTGAAAATAGAATATGGATCCTGTGACACAAGATACATTCCAAACTTGCACTCTTTTACTTTTTCATCAGTGATTAATCAACAAATTCAAATCTTTTCATAATTTCATGTTTCATTTATTGGTAACGAAGATTTTTTGATTTCTTCAAATATTTCCCATGAATATTTTACTTCATATTCAACAATTCATCATTTGCCCCAATGCATTTCAAGCATATAGCCCTTCATCAGGGGTCTTCTTTATATCTGAAAAAAGTATCATATGTCATTATTGGTACCAAACAGTATTAAATAAAACACAGGTGCTGTTAATGTTTCATACTTCCTATAGGTCATATCATGTTTCGCATTCATTTTATAATCCATGTGGTTGTCTATCACATGCTGCTGATTGTACCTGCCCTATTAAGCATTTTATACTGTATCCTGCTTGTGTAGACAGGTTCACCTTATATCCCATAACATGCTAAATTCGTATATTTCGACATTGTGTACCCGCGGGTTTGTTACTGCCATAGTGAAAACACTGACCTTTAATCTTTTTCAGCGTTGTCTGTGTGCTGCAGAGTGAATAAACCATTATGTTAAAATGATTTTAAAAAACGAGTGTGGCGATGCTAATTTAATATACAAAAGTATTTTGTGTTCTTACCGAGAGTTTGACAGAATTCGTCCTTTCCTCGCTACCGTCGGCGTGCAACGCTCTATGTCTGACGACTCTATGATCCCTACTCTATATGCTGCATTCTGATCACGTGGGTAACGATGCCGTAAACATCCAAAATGTCTGAACTACCTTACTTAATACAGGATAGACGTAGTCTCCTCGTCTTTTTTTTAAAATGGTGTTCAACTAACTTTATCAACATCACTCCAAATATATGTTTAGCACTGGATATAATCATTAGTGTGTTGCTACCGTGGCGATTAAACAATGTCTAAAAATTCCTCGATATTATAAATCTGCCGTGTACGATTAGATTCCCATGTACCATATTTCGTATATGTTATTCCGGAGGCGAAACAATATCATAAAATAGTTATACGTTTTCACAATGTACAAATGAACCTATTGAAAGCAGTGATTTCATCTATCTACATACATAAACAATGCTACTATGTAAACCAAATACCTTATTATATCGTTCTGCTATTATTCCATATAGCTCAAATCTAAATCTAAATCTGTAGCTGTCCATACATTTCAAAAGAAACAGTTCAAATCGATCGTATCCATGTTGTAACATGTGCTTTAAACCTGAATCTGTTACTGTCCATAAGTTTCATAAGAAGCAGTTCAAATCCATCCTTTCATTCAATCCCTTAGGATAAAGAGTGCATAAATAATGTATCCAGAAGACTTCCCTTCTCAATAATTGGCTGTTATTGTCTCTTACTGGAAGTATTGCTACTTTTTCCAAAATACAAAACTTTAGTTGACTTGCATTATGCTTTGCATTATTAAAGTGTACTGCCACTGTGGATTTAACGTTGTTCAGACGAATATTGCTTTTAAGTTCAATTATCCTTGTTTTAATTTTTCTTTGCGTTTTTCCCACGTATGATAAGCCACACGGGCATCTTAGCATATAAATGACATTACTTGTATTACATGTTCCTGATTCTTTTCATTTCACTGATGTACCTTTCGTGTGATAGTTAATTACATTGTTCTTGAGTATAGCTGAACAGTTTTCTCAATTGTGGTATGGTAGTGTTCCTCTATATTGACTTTGTTCTTGCTTTGATGATTCTTTAATCAATTCTTTAAAGTTTTTTGTTCTTTCATATGCAAAGATTGGTTGGCTTTCAAATATCCCTTTGAAATCTTCCTCTAATGCCAACAGTGGCCAGTAGTTCCTGATCGATTTCTTTTTTCTAGTACTGCGTGTTGAGAACTTTGAAACAAACACCGTTTGTTGTTCCTCCTGTTTCTTTTTGGTTGTTAACAAATGTTCACGTTGTAATTTGTCAACCCTTTCTGATGCGGACTCCAAGATGGATTGGGGATATCCTCTTTTTCTGAATTTCTCCAATGTTTCTGTTTTGTGTTTAAAATATAGTTCATTGGTGGATGCAATTCTTTTAATTCTTAAAAGTTGTGAGAAAGGTAAATGTTGCTTGGGTGGGGTTTGATGGAAACTGTTATAATGGAGTAGGTCGTTCCTATCCTTTTGTTTTCGCAAATACACTTGTAATGATGGTTCCTTCTTTGTTTGTTATCAGTACATGCAAAAATGATATCACTTCTTTCTGTATTGTGAATGTGAATTGTATTCTTTCATTCACCGTATTTAGGTGTTGTAATGCCTTTCTTAGGCTGTCTTGACTGCCTTTCCATAATACAAATATATCATTGATATATCTTTTATACAGTATTAAGTTGCTGGTCCATTCTTCATTGTTCAATATGTGATCTAACTCGAACCTGTGCATAAACGTATTCGCATAGGTAGGCGCCGCGCAATTTATTTTTTAAGAATTTATTTATTTATTTTAAGAATTTATAGAGCGCGACTGTCACCGTTGCAGGCATCCTGGCACTAATAGAATCCAGACTACAGAAGGCAGCGAAGTATGCCTGGGGAGCGAAGGCTAGCCAGGGAAAAGCCAAGTTTTTACCTTTTTCCTAAACTGCATAAGTTCATTAGTGGCCCTAATCTCGATGGGGAGAGTGTTCCAGAGTCTGGATGCAGTCACCTGAAAGGATCTGCCACCAGCTCTGAACTTCTTAAATCTGGGAACAACTACCAGTTTAGCATCCGATGAGCGAAGGTGTCTGGAAGGGGTGTACCAGACAAACTTGGACCTGAGGGGGACTGGGCCGCATCCGTGAAGAGCCCTAAACACAATGCAAAGGGCTTTAAATTGAATCCTCTGTCTAAGAGGAAGCCAATGTAGTTTTGCAAGGGCAGATGGACCATGAGATCTCCTAGCAATTGCCCATAGAACTTCCCGACGCTTGCACAAAATAGTTGTCCTTCCATTTGAAGTAGCTATGAAATAGCGTAAAATTTAGTAATTCCATAAGGAATATCTTCAACTCTTCTGGTTTATCTTCATGGGTTAAGAAACTTTCCATCGCTGCCATACCTAGCTCATGGGGTATGGATGTGTATAATGACTTTACGTCAATTCTTGCCATTATCATGTTCCGTGTAAAGTTCACTTTTTCTTCCTCCAATATGTTTAAATATCTAAAACAATTAAGAACTCTTTGTTGTATATTTTGTCAGCATATATTTGTAAACAACAGTATTTACAATGTATGCAAATTAATAATAATGTTTTGTTATTTCCTCATTGTTGGAGTTGTTTCATATTTAGGTAAGAAATTTCTCTTAAAAAAACCTTTAACATATGTTTTATTTCTATTTTTTAGATTATTATTGAGAATGTTGAATGTTTTATTTAAGATAATCTTATTGATTGTCTTTTTTTTGCCCGCTGTTATGTGATGAGTACAATTGAAATCACTGTTTCTAGTGAAATTCAATATATTCTGAGAACAGCAAAAAAGGCAAATGAAATGTTTTACTAATTATTCTGTGTTGAAAAATATATATTGCAACTGTATTTTTCCTGTCTTCCACAGGTGCTAATTTTATAATATATCGTTTTTTAATTATTTATTATTTTTAAGGTAGGTATAAGTAACTATAAAAAATGGTCAATGTGCTGTGCTTCTACACAGCTGAAGAAACAAGAGATGGACGGAGTACATATCTCTGCTAAGAGGATTTGTATCTTTTAAAGATATATGATAAAGTTAACATACATACTGAGTGTCCCTGGGGACTCACTATCTTAGAAGATATATTAAAAAAGTTACAGAGGTGTATAAAATGGGACATGGCTTCAGAACAGCTCTCTGCAACACACCTGTATGGTATTGAATAGAAAGAGATGCTTGGCTAGTAGAGACCCCAGACTTTCAGGATTAAAATAGACCAAATTGCTCAACATAAAATACGTCACAGAGTGTGTTTTCAAATATTCTTTCATATTTACAAGGACAGGATAAGTTACTGTGTGTAGCTTTTCTTCTCTATGTAAATATGTCCTCATCATACACAATACTTTGTGTTGAAGGGGCGTTCTATAGGTGTAGCTGTGAGTATTTTGGATATATACAAGCAATGACTAGTTTCTAATTTTGTTAAAAGTTGAGTCCTGGATAGGTCTTTAAGGATTGATGTGTGTGAAAACACATGAAGTATTCAAAAACTAGTTTCAGAATGGTACCTAAATACACACAGATTCACAGTGTTATTCTAGACAAGCAACACTATCCCTTGCATTTTAGTGAAAGACATTTACTAGTTTGGAAGGGGTAAGGTGAATAGACATATTCTACTTTTTTTAATCCTGCATTTTAGTATAAGAGCCTGAGTCAATACCACTGCAGAATCTTTTTTCCTGGTATCAGGCTGCCAGACCTCTGAGATCCGCCTCAGCGTTCTTAGTGAAAGTCCCTAGAATAAACAGAGTGAGAATGGGCGGCCGCGCCTTTAGTTTTACGGCCGCCACAATGTGGAACACTCTACCTCTAAAACTGAGGAGCAGTCAAAATTTGATTTTATTTAAAAAGGACCTTAAAACCTTTCTTTTCCCTAGAGCAGAATAATTTGTAGAATTGATGAGGGAACTGATCTCAGCGCCAGGATACCCGCTGGGTGACAGCTGCGCTTAACAAGTATTAAAATACATACATACATACATACATACATACATTTTCCATAGTCAGAAGGAGTGACTGGTTTAGAATTCTAGGAAAACTTAAAAACAGAATATCTTTATAAGTAATTATATGTACATAACTTTATGACCTACTAAAACTCTACTGTTGCAATGTTATTAGAAAACTGTATTTACATAATATTATTTTTGGGCCAAAATAGTTGGTAAACCTACTTTTGTATTATGTACTAAGACAACTGCTAAAGTGATGTGTTTATGTTTTTGTACTAGGACCTAGAACATAACAGATTTGTTATGGATAAAGAGGGCTATATTAAAGAAGTGATATTAAAAATGAGCAACAGTTCAATCGAACTAGAAAATCAATCTATAAGAGACAGCAAGACTGGTTCAGAGGACATCAGTACTGCAGATGTCACCTGTGAATTTGAAAATGAAAGTAATGATGCTGATTTTTGGAAGCACTGGATGACGTAGAGTTACTGGAAGCTATAAACTCTGAAATGGCAAACCAGCAGTATGATCTGGAAGAAGTACCAGATGAACTCCTTTTAGAATCTGTGCTAAAATATGAAATATCTGAAGAATTATTTAACTGTTTAATAATAATAAATTCTGGACTATATAAAGAGATGCTGTGTATTTTTTATGTAGAATTAAAATGTAGCTTAAGACCATAGGAGTTTAAATTTAAATTAATTAATTACTTTTAATTTAAATCTAAATTTGAAATCATCCTGTGTCAACAATATATCACTTTTTGTATCACAGTTACAGTACAAGATTGTGTTTTTTATTTGCAATGACAGGAAAAGATACTCTGTATATGTTTTCTTATCTATGTAAATAGATCATCATACACACCAGTATGCATTGAAGGGGCATTCTATATGTGTTGCTGTGTGTGTTTACATACAATACTTATAGAACAAGACACATTCGAAATAATAAATCTGAAAATGGGTATGAATGCTGTACCATTCTGCAGTTGGTGTAGCAAGGTAGAACAGTGAGCTAGACATTAGTACATGCACTGCTTCAAAAGCTTATCCAGTATGTATGCAGTTCTGCAACTATCTACACACTTGTGTTTCACACCTTCATTTTCAAAGTCTGTATCCTTACACTTCCATAAAACACTCTGTCACTGCCCTTGCACTGTTGTAGTCACCCATTCATCAGTATGTACTAATCCATTCACTATGGTAAAACTCAAGTACTTATGTATTCACTCAGATACTCTGTTTACAGTATTCTATTAATTCAGTCAGTAGCCAGTGCTCATGCACTGAAGTAGACCTTAGGACATGGACTGCTTCAAACCTCTATGTACTATATATGTAGTGTTCTATCCACCTACACACTTGTCTTTCACATCTTTAATTCTGCCGGCTGTATTCTTATACTCCAACCAAACACCCTGTCACTGCTGTTGCACTGTTGTAGTGACTCATTCATAATTATATATATTAATCCATTCGCTGTGCTAAAACTTAAGCACTTATATTTTCCCTTAGACACTCACCTTACAGTACTCTGATAATTCAGTCAGTACCGAAGTACTCATGCAGCGAAGTAGACCTTGGGACATGGACTGCTTCAAACACTTATGCACCATACATGTAGTCTTCTATCCACCTGAACACTTGTCTTTCACATCTTCAATTCCCCAGTCTGTATTCTTATACTTCCACCAAACACTCTGTCACTGATGTTGCACTGTTGTAGTGACTCATTCACAAGTATGTACTAATCCATTTGCTGTGCTAAAACTACAGCACTTATATATTCACTTAGACACTCTCCTTACAGTACTCCAATGATTCAGTAAGTACCCAAGTAAGGGTGCAGAGAAGTAGGTCTTAGGACATGAACTGCTTCAAAAGACTATGCACTATGGTTGTAGTCTTGTATCTACCTGCACACTTGTCTTTTATACCTTCAGTTCCCTAGTCTGTATCCTTACACTTCGACCAAGCACTCTCTCACTGCTGTTGCACTGTTGTAGTGACCCATTCAGCAGTACGTACTAATCCATTTACTGCACTAAAACTCAAGAACTTATATATTCACTTAGACACTCTCCTTACAGTACTCTGATCAATCAGTCAGTACCCAAGTACTCATGCAGCGAAGTAGGCTTAAGGCATGAACTGCTTCAAACCCCTATGCACTATGCATGTAGTCTTGTATCTACCTGCACACTTGTCTTTTATACCTTCAATTCCCTAGTCTGTGTCCTTCCACTTCCACCAAGCACTCTGTCACTGCTGTAGCACTGTTGTAGTGACCCATTCAGCAGTATGTACTAATCCATTTACTGCACTAAAACTCAAGCACTTATATATTCACTTAGACAATCTCCTTACAGTACTCTTATCATTCAGTCAGTACCCAAGTACTCATGCAGCGAAGTGGGCCTTAGGGCATGAACTGCTTCAAACTGCTATGCACTATGCTTGTAGTCTTGTATCTACCTGCACACTTGTCTTTTATACCTTCCATTCCCTAGTCTGTGTCCTTCCACTTCCACCAAGCACTCTGTCACTGCTGTTACACTGTTGTAGTGACCCATTCAGTAGTTTGTGCTAATCTATTCACTGCGCTAAAACTCAAGCACTTATAAATTCAGTCAGGCACTGTCCTTGTAGAACTGTAATCATTCAGTCAGTACCCAAGTGCTCGTGCAGTAAAGTAGGCCTTAGGACATGGACTGCTTCAAACCCATGTACACTATGCATGCAGTCTTCTATCCACCTGCACACTTGTATTTCATATCTTCGATTCCCCAGTCTGTAGTCTTACACTCTGTCACTGCTGTTTCACTGTTGTAGTGACTCATTCACAAGTATGTACTAATCCATTTGCTGTGCTAAAACTCAAGCACTTATATATTCACTTAGACACTCTCCTTACAGTACTCTAATCATTCAGTCAGTAACCAAGTACTGGTGCAGCGAAGTAGGTCTTAGGATATGAACTGCTTCAAACCACAATGCACTATGGTTGTAGTCTTGTATCTACCTGCACACTTGTCTTTTATATCTTCAATTCCCTAGTCTGTATGCTTACACTTCCACCAAGCACTCTGTCACTTTTCAGTGAATATATATAATGTTTAAACTTTCCAGAAACACACAGTCACTGGATGATGTCATCAGTGGTGTCATCAGTGATGTCACTGACCATGTCATGAATGATGTAATATGTGACATCATCAGCAGTGCATTGAGGGGGCGCAAGTTATAGTTAGCTGAACTAACTATAATGTTCAAATCCCTCTTGTTATGTAAGAGTGAAATGTCCAATTAACTAGAATGTCCCTGGAACCTATGGTTTTTCCAGGGACATTGTAGTTAGTTATATATATTAATGTTCATTTTCCTCTCCTTAATCAAGAAATAAGCACTCTCGGGTGGATGTTTCTCGCTGTTCATTATCAACGTGAGCAGGCACACAACAGACGTGTTTCACTAAAATGTATAATTTCTTTAGTCTTTGGACTACTTTATAAAATGCAAATATTTTGCTTGATGCAAAATCAACTAAAATTTAAATCAATTAAAAACCAAGCTAAACTGCCACAAACCCTTGTGGCAAGGCAAAAATAACTCCTCCTTACCTCCTCTAACCTTCAACTACAGACTCTAATTTGACTGTTCGAAAAGTCCCAATGTTTTTGTACAATATATGACCAAGTGGAATCCAAAGCATTTTAGGAACAGGGTGATGAAAAGATACATAAAAACACAAAGTGCTGGGGCAAATGCTGACGTACAATCAGCACAATGAGAAACAGCTAGCAAATCGTGTACCTTATTAAAATGACCTTAACTGGAGTTTCAATATTCATAATAGAGCAGTTACAGCAATATAGTCCTCCCACCAGACTTTATGTATGTGTAATCAAGAGATGCCTTTATCCCAGGCTCATGTCAAACCCTTTATGGCAGTATTTTCGAAGCCCCACAAACGCAACCTAAAGCGTATAATTCAAGTCTCCAACACCATAATAGATATGCTGATTTGGTAGTGATACTACTCTGGTGATATTAGAGCGAAGAAAGAATATACAAACCTGTATCCAACAAATATATGTTGTAACTGTTCTGTCTGCTTGTAATTGTGCAGGTCGCAATTATATGTATTGTTTCAATTTTATCTTGTTTTAGTTCAGGGATTTAGTTTAGTTATCCCTATTGATTGTTTTTTAATATATTCTAATAAATGAATTTTTAACTTTTCCATATTTTGTTGTATGTATTTGTTAAGTCATAAGGTACATTATTTTATACCTGTCTTTATCTGTGCCTTAAGGGAACCCTTTCTCTTACCTAGGTTGAATAACCCCATTTCCCTTGGCCTACACAAGGGGTACCTCTCTGTTTTTTACAGTTATTGCACAGCCGGCTGGCTGGAGAGGCGTTCTCTGTCTCCTAACTAAGACCTTAAATTTGGGCTCTCAAACGTGGATAAGGGTACTCCTACCACGTAATATGGACAAATTGAAAACCTTTGGTTTCTCTGAGGATCAATATAATAGGTTGATGAACTTGAATCCTAGGACTAACAACTCTACAGGGCTTAATAATGCTAGCCATGATCAACTCATTAAAATTCTCAACACCAAAAAGAAGTTGATCAGAACTGAACTCCATGCTGAATTTTTAATTAACTATTTACAAGCAGGAGTTATTCCCATAGGATTGCAGGTCCGTAATGAGCCAGGATTGTTCGTGGAACACCCAAAATTCATTGAAACCTGGACGTTAATAGCAAACCGCTGCAGTCGCGACTGGCTAATATCAATAATAGAAACAGCCCAAGAAATCATAGAAATAGAAAAAGTAGAGATTGAGAAATTAGAAACATCACTCAAACAATCACCAGCATTAGAAGATGCAAAAAAGAAATTAGAGGAAATCAATCAAGATGTCGAAGGATATCAAGATTATTTGTCCAACAAAAAGTCAAAAAAAATTAAAAAAGATATAGAAAAATACTCTGAAGAATTAGTTTACCCCTACACTCATAAAGATTACTTCTCCAACAAAAGTGAACCACGTTGGGAGAAACCTAACTATCAAAGACAAATTTATTCAAGAGGGGGCAACAAACGCATTACTTTCTCAGAAACATCCGGGTCTAGTAGTGAGGAGGAACCTGAGAGACCAATAGAGAATCGAGGAGGACCAAACTTCTCTAGGGAACCTTTTTTAGAGAGGCGACCAAATCGAGGGCAACGAACCTTCAGGGGTCACAATCGGTCAGAACCACCTCGGAACCATCTACCTCAGAACAACTCCAGGGAATACATAGCCACAAGAAACAAACAATATTGGAGGTAGAGGAATTCCCAATTGTGAACCTCTCCAACAGAATATTGACTAACGCAGAGCAAGAAGTACTTCAAAAGGGATTTAGTTTCGCCCCAACCAATATTAATTCCATGTTTAATATAGAATGTGATCTAAAAAACGTCTTCAGAAAGGTACGACTCAATAGATTCTTTGAAAATAGAACATATGACCTAGTCCCTAGTGTAACAGGCCTTAAGCCTAAATCAACCTTCTTCCCTAGTTTACAACAGGTTGACAAGAGCGTGGAGATTTTCGAACGCGTAGTTGAGGTGGAGATTAAGAGTCTTCTTACCAACCCAGGGCATAATAAATTTAACAACAATATCTCGAAAGCACAGAGAGAAGCCTTATCCAATCTTCAAAATAGTGATGAGGTAACAATTAAACCGGCTGATAAAGGTGGAGGGGTAGTAATTTTTGACACCCCAGACTATGAGAAGAAAATAAGAGATCTTCTCAATGTACAAGAACATTACAAGAGAGCAAAATACATGGAACTCAGCCAGTTAAAAACGGATGTAGCAAATCTCCTTCGAAGAGGTAGGGAAGAAGGCTTCATCAATGATCAAGAATTTAAATTCCTCCTTAACACGCACCCCACCATCCCGGCAATTTATGGTCTGCCAAAAATACACAAAAATGCTGCAGATCCCCCGATGAGACCCATTATCAGTGGGATTGGTTCTATTTTGGAACCACTTAGCCGCTACGCTGACCATTTTTTACAACCACTTGTGAAGAAACAAAGGTCATACCTTAAAGACACCTCCCACGCGATTGCTACGTTTGAGGGTAGAGAATTCAACAGGGCGACCCAGTTTCTGGTCGCCCTGGATATCGAAGCCCTCTATACGAATATCCCGCAAAATACCACTCTAGAGGTTATACAATCTATTTTAGAGTCAGAAGATCTAAGAGGGGGCAATAGTGATTTCATCATGTCTTGCCTTTTCTTTATCCTCAAGAAAAATTATTTCCTATTCAAGGATGAGCTGTATCTTCAAACCAAGGGGACCAGCATGGGGGCTACTTGTGCCCCTAGTCTGGCATGCCTCTATGTTGGTAACTTTGAGGAACTACACATATTTAATGAGATTGCTCCCTTTTATGAGAATATATCCTACTGGCACCGCTACATAGATGATATTATTTTCATCTGGAGCGGTACCAGCAGAGATCTAGAGGAATTTTTAACATGGTTGAACCTGGGTGATCCCAATTTGAAGTTTACGGGTCACTATAGTAATGATAAGGTAGCCTTTTTGGATATTAATATAAAAGAGGAGGATGGTATACTTAAGGTGGAACTTTACACCAAACCCACCGATAAAAATTCACTTCTCCACTACTCCAGCAATCACCCCCGGGCCCAGAAAGACAATGTGCCTTTTGGCGAATTTCTCAGATTGAGACGAAATTGTTCCAATCTTGATGACTTTTATAAACACGCTGACAATACGAAAAACAAATTATTAGCTTGGGGTTACCCAAAGAAACTCGTTAAAAATGCACTCAAACGTGCACTTTTTTATGATCTAAACAGTTTATTAGACCAGGACAAACCCAACAAGAGACAAGACGCGACTCTAGACAGACTAGTTTTTGTTACACAGTATACACATGTCAGCAACCAAATTAAAAATATTATCAACAGAAACTGGAAAATTCTTAATTTTAATATGGATAAACAATTAAATAGGCCCCTCTTTTCTTTCCGCAGAAATAAAACCATCCGGAACAGTTTAGTTCACGCTTATAAACCCATCAAGGAAACTCAAACGACCCTCAACGGGGGGCTTGCATCTGGTAACCACAAATGTGGGACTTGTTCGATATGCCCCAATTGTATCACAGGCAAAAATTTGGAATACAATGGCAAACGCTTAACCCCTACCACCTTTAACAACTGTCGTAGCCAAAACGTGGTATACTTAATCTTATGCCCTTGCAATTTGGGATACGTTGGAGAAACCAGCAGGGAATTGCGTACCCGTGTCTTGGAACACAAATCTGCAATACGGACAAATAAACTCAATGCCCCCCTTACTGAACATTTCAAAGCTTTGAAACACACGTGTGATGACCTCAGGTGGTTTATTTTGGAAAAAATCAGAATCAATAGGAGAGGTGGTGATATCGACAAGACCAGAAAGATGAGGGAACAGTGGTATTTTTGCCACTTAAATACAATCTATCAAGGCTTAAATAGTCGGGAAGATTGGACTAAATGCTTATAGATATTTAGATTACTTGAATTGAGCGTTTTTACCAGTGTAGTAAGAGATGTGAATCTGTAGTAGTCTTTGTTTGTGCGAATTTGGTCCTTAAAAACAGGGTTTCCTTGTTCTCCAAAATGATCTTAAAACTCCTTTTTTTCCTTATCTTTCCATTCCATCCCGGGTCTGACAATGCGGGTGTCCTCCATGACAACAGACGGTTTTTGGTAATATCCACTTGTCTGTCCCTGATCCTTTTCAGCGAGGTATGTAACTCACACGACAGTGTCCCCTGATTGGATAGTTAGATCCAATAGACTCAGTTTTCCTTTAAGAAACTCATTAGCATACTCAGTATCCAGTATCCTGTCCCGGATAGGTCAATTCAATATCCAATCAGGCAACAGTCCCACGAGCAGAGGCTTAAACTACGGACCAGAAAGGAAACCATGTTTCGGGTCCCCTGATTGGATAGTTAGATCCAAAAGACTCAGTATCCCTCAAGAAACTCATTAGCATACTCAGTATCCAGTATCCTGTCCTGGATTGGTCAATTCAATATCCAATCAGGCAACAGTCCCATAGATATAACCGTAAGCAACTCTGCTAGTCCTGACACACGACTCGGACCCCCACAGAGAGCAGAACCCTTATCTACAAACTAGGTGAGTGAACATCCTGGCCTTACTTCGAGTTCTGAAGGAAATTAATAGAGACTGTAGGTCTTATTTGAATCCGGTATAGCTCTAACTCTTGACTGCCTGTTTATAACTTATTTACAGGTAGACTCTCATTATGTTTGGCCATATCACGATGACCAAGGGACTGTGAAACCTTAGATCGTCCCATTAGGTAAGCTAACTTAATTTTCTTACTCAATTAGATTAGTATATCTGGAGAGTAACTTAGAGCCAAAAAAACTAGCTAAATTACATCTTAAATTACTTTTAGGTTATCTTTGTGAAGCCTAAAAGAGAATTACAACCGCAACCTTCTGCAACATAACCTGTCAGAAGTGGAGAATTTGTGATATTTATATTTATACATGGTAACTTCCTTTCAACAGATGCTATTGATTGTTCGAGCTTTATGTTAAAACTCGCTAGCTAACCCATATTCCTTGTTTTTTTTTTCTTGTCCTATGGTGCAGGCAATTGTGGCCTGATTGCATATAATACTTATGGTCTACAACACAACCATTTTTCCTTGGTCTCCTATGGTCAGGGGGACAACAAAAGATCGCATTTATTCAGAACAGGTAGGCATGAATCTAATCTATCTCTTCTATCCCTAACAATGTAGCATTATATAAGATATGCATTAATGCAAAACTCCATGTTACCACAGAAACAGAAATATACTACTACCAGCAGCATTGTATAAGGCGACTACAGAAGCCCACGCTCCAATTAGGAAACGTGAAGTGATCCCTATAAAGGATCGTCAATATTATCCCAGGGTAAGCTGATATTAATATTACTACCCCATACGTCTATCTCTGAAACTTGGGTGTTCTTTGTTACAATTCAACTGGTTTAGTGGACCCGTACCCCCCACTTTGTTTCAAGCGTAGTGAAATCTGAGGCCCCAAGTGCCCCTTACCTGCGTTTCTAGAAAAAATCTTTATATGTGGAATCTAGGTAGTATAATTGGGTTACCTAGGAAGGGTTCTAAAACGTTTTCAGAACAAATAGCCTTACTTACTGCTTTGTTAGCTAAAGACATATTGGGAAAATACAGGATATGTTTGCAGTAATTTTTATTGTTGATAAAGCATGTGGCCAAATTGTGAGCGACAAAGTCAATAGCCATGAGCCACTTCCAGTAAATAGTTTCTCTGTTTTTCTAATATTTTGAAAAAATGCACATGTTAACCTAGAGAAAATGGTGTCCATTGTAACCAACATAAGTAATAGAGATGACAGAAGACAATGAATTGTAAATATGTTGTGATTCTTTCCACGTATTAACTACAGTAATGCTATAAGTCCACTGAGTTAAAAATGTTACTAATTTTCTGCATGACATTTACTCCTAGGGCGATTTTTACATACCCTCTGGTTCTGGCAGACAAAATTTATGTCTTGATAAAGGTGATCATAATAAGGAGTTATCACCGAAACGCGTCGACGCAACCTAAAGCGTATAATTCAAGTCTCCAACACCATAATAGATACGCTGATTTGGTAGTGATACTACTCTGGTGATATTAGAGCGAAGAAAGAATATACAAACCTGTATCCAACAAATATATGTTGTAACTGTTCTGTCTGCTTGTAATTGTGCAGGTCGCAATTATATGTATTGTTTCAATTTTATCTTGTTTTAGTTCAGGGATTTAGTTTAGTTATCCCTATTGATTGTTTTTTATTATATTCTAATAAATGAATTTTTAACTTTTCCATATTTTGTTGTATGTATTTGTTAAGTCATAAGGTACATTATTTTATACCTGTCTTTATCTGTGCCTTAAGGGAACCCTTTCTCTTACCTAGTATTTTCGAAGCCCCACAAATACAAGATGCAACTACCAGGTAGCTCTCCTTGTGGTCTGTTGTGTAGAAGCGAATAAATGCCTCATTGCAGTGTTGTATAATAAATTTTTAAAATAGGGGATGTATAAGGTATCTTCGAGATCTCAGGGATCTTTTGTATAACAACATGAAATGTGTAACTGTTTCAGGGTCGCCAAAGTACAATTGAACAGGTCAGCCTTGGACCACTTTTTAATGAAGGACAAAACCTTAAGTGGTCTCATTCTAAACTTCAAGTAAAGGGCTGTCTTCTCATCTGAAAATATCAAGTCTAGGTACGGTTCAAAGCAAGGCCCTGGTTTTAAAACTAAATAATTTGTAAAGAGGATGCTTTCCTTTGCTACTTCCATCCTCCTTATATAGGCCCAAAATTGGTAATCGTCATTGATGCTGCACCCTTGTTCTCTTTCTCAGATTAGTCCAGATAACCTTGCAACCAATTGCGATGGGCTTATTCGCAACATTACTTAACTATGGTAAAACATTTAGTTCCAGTCAAACCTTACAATTCACCGCAATACTAGATGAGTTAAATTTCTATCAGGTCCTCTATTTTATTCATGCCCAGTTCAGATCTTAACACTGTCACAGGCGTTCCTGAGCCAAAATGCAACATCCACTGAGTAGTGAGATCTGGCTGTAATTAGAGAGAGCGTCTCATCGCCCTTTTCTGTAGATGTGGACAATGATTGGTGATTTACATAAAGCTGAAATCACCTATCAAGCCCATATTGAATTAAATGTGGTTGTTAATGTAGTGGACCACAGGTCAAAGTTGTTCTGAAATACATCAACAGTGACTCAGTCTGAGCCAGGAGATTAAAGCGTTATTTGGCTTTTAATAGCGCTGATTATCTCTTTCTGACTGAATTCATTAAACACAATTTTTGGAGGCACAGGATAAATGTTGTCTAACTCACGAACCAGTAATTTATTCTCGTGCCCCTTCTCAATTGGATCCTTAACCAGGGCCTTGTGATATCAGGCAGTGAAGTTCAGTGGCGTACCAAGGTCAGGTGGTACTTGGTGTAAAACATTTCTTGTCACCCCGGCTTGACAAAATGGCAAAAATATGTGTTTTAAACACATATTTTTGCCATTTTGTCATACCCCTCAGTAATGAAACCAGGGGCGCCCTGCACCGACCCCCCTTCCCACGCCACTGGTGAAGTGCTGTATCCATCTTTTTGTGTTTATATTTGAAGCTAAGCTATTTGCCAATCCCTCGCTACCCCACCTAACAATCTTCCATACTTCTACATATTTTCTTTTTACATTGCAGCCTGTAGGGCTTGCCATGCCTTGTACTGCTTGTGAACTTTTTTTTTTGATAAGTCGTTTGTAGGACTTCCTAGCTCCTAGGAAGCATGATTCACTTTTCTTGCTGCCATGCCTATTTTTTAGGGCATCTAACAAATTTCTCTTTAATTTAAAGTATTTCTCGTCATAAAAAAACAAATATGAAATGTTCCAAGTTACAAGTTATTTCCCCCTGCTCTCCCTCAGTACTGATCCTGCAATTTCAAGAAGGAGCTCAATTTGATCCAGCATAGTGTCCCCTGCATCATAATTTGCATTTAAGAAAGATGTGTGAACGGTCTTACAACTTGTGTTTGAAACAAAGTCAATCAATTGCCATTGGGGGTTAGTTGTGAGGACATTTTTTCCTATTAGAGCTCAGGAACCCGATGCAAAGATATAAATTCTGCATAGGAAATTCCCTCTGAAAAAGAAAGAAAAAGATTTATTGTGAAATGAGCGTTTTTTAAATCTCTACACTATCAGCATATCCATAATCAAGTGCCAAGCCAGCAAAATTTCAGTATAACATAAACAAAAATACTTTCTTGATTATCCGATCCAAATGTGGGCTTTGGTGGGTTGTGATGGGTTGTCTGAGGCAGTGCTAGAATTCAAGAGACTTAGAAATGTAGCCACTAATATAGTACTCAGGTGCTCCCATTTGTTGGTGGCTTGAAGATCCTCTCTCTGGGTGGTACAAACGTACCACCCAGAAACGTAGTCATTCTCTACAACTGTTTTCCTCCCCCAGGAATACATGATGAAGTCATGTGTTTGGTTCTCTACATACTACTGCGATCAAGGTAAGATTATCTGTCATCTTGGTATCCTTTCATTTTGTGCAACGTTTTAGCTGTTAGGTCGTGAATTGAGGAGTGCTCTTTAAAGAACTTTAAGTACTAGTCAAATTGCTTTCTCTCCAGCCGGTGGTTGGTTGGTACACATTAAAGAGCTCAAGAACCCACTGAAATTTCTTCGTCTTCAATTGTTAAATGGTGTTTTTTTTTATATTTGAACAGGTTATCCCTGCTTTGCTTGTAAAGCTAGTTCCTCTCCATATTGTGAGACTCCCTTTCAGTCTGCCTTTGGTCTCTTTCATGGCAGGTGTTAGAAACAAGATTGATTATATGCGAATGTCCAGACGTGCCAGGCATCGAGAGGGTATTTAAATCATGCAGAGTCTGCCCCCACCCCAGCTTCTTCCTCTTCGAGGAACCGACCTAATCCCCTTTAGGTGTTTTGTGTGGGAGAAGTATCAGATCGACTTGCTGATCTCTAGTGTGATCAACTTGACACAGCAAGGTGGATCAAAACTTAAATCTAGTCAAGGGCAACCTCAGAGAAATATGACTAAACCCAAATTACATGTAAGAATGCCAATCTAAATAATAATAATACTAACAATATTTGCACTTTAACCTTTGTTTACACAGGGAAGCTCAAGTTGAGGGTCTCTCTGGACTCAGATAATGTAAATTTGTTACGTTAGTGCAGGTTTCACTTACACTGTAAATAAAATTGAGGACTCCAGACTTAAATTAAACACTACTGGCTTACAATGCGGTTAAAAGTAAATAGGAACAGTTGCATGCTCAATTACTTTAGAAGTCCTGCATAGGCCATAAACAATGTATTTAAGGTCCCATTTGCAATAGAGTATCTGTTGCCAGAGGTGTTAGACAGTAGCGCCACTCACTTAGGGCGCGATTCACAGAACTAACTTAAGACAAAATCCTGAACTTACTGCCTTTTTGGTATTCACAGAAGGCACTTACTCATTTTGGCATTCACAGAAGGCACTTACTCATTTCGGTATTCACAGAAGTTAGGAGTCCTAACTTTAGGACTCCTAAATGCCTTCTGTGAATACTGAAAGTCTTAAAGTTAGGATTTTTTTCAATTTAGTAGTCGTAAAGTTAGGACTCCTAACTTTAGGACTCCTAAATGCCTTCTGGGAATACCGAAAGTCTTAAAATTAAGATTTTTCCGAACTTTACTACTACTAAACTGAGAAAAATCCTAATTTTAAGACTTTCGGTTTTCACAGAAGGCATTTAGGAGTCCTAAAGTTAGGAGTCCTAACTTTACTACTCCGAAACTGAGAAAAGTCCTAATTTTAAGACTTTCGGTATTCACAGAAGGCATTTAGGAGTCCTACAGTTAGGACTCCTAACGTCTGTGAATACCGAAATGAGTAAGTGCCTTCTGTGAATACCAAAATGAGTAAGTGTCTTCTGTGAATACCAAAATGGTAGTAAGTTTAGGATTTTGTCTTAAGTTAGTTCTGTGAATCGGGCCCTCAGCCAGCAACATATGTCTGCACCCATGTGTGCATGCCAGATCACGTTCAAATTGCCCAGAATACCACAGACACAAATTTTGCATGTATGCATGTTGTGAATGCTAAGATATTCTCTGACATCTTTTCAATAGTATAAATACAACTACCCAGGAGAGCCATTATTTTCCTCAATCTATATTTATCCAGCTACCTTTCTAGTTCATGTGGGTTAACTTTGCTCTTCATCACGGGATAATCTTTTTTCCAACATCATGATCAATGTACATATTATCATATATGAATTTGTCAAATCTGTTTGAATGTTAGGATATAGGAAAGTGAATACCTTGCCTTTATCATCAGATTCTACATCTTTCAGTGCCTGGAGTGCAAACGAGAATATATAAAGTACATTGCTTCGGTATACATATGCCGAACCCTTGCTGTTCCAGTGATATATATGTTCGGCAACATTCAATCACACTTACAGTGCTTTTACCGGTGTATACTGACTTTTTTCAGCAGACTTTTCTCTTTCTTGTTTTGTTGCCTTAAATTGAACATGAGAAGATGGATTAGACAGGCCATGATAAAAACATACTGCATGTAAACAATAACAGAAAAACCAGGGTTAAGGGATATGATGAATGGACTCAAAGATAATCATTATTACCCAGTTATCTGCAAAATGAAAGTGTCAACTGGTTATAAAGTAGTTTGCACAAAAAGCAATTTATCAGAGCTTTCAGGCATTAATCTAGTTTTATTTTAACTGGGTAAAGATAATATTATGCATTCATCCATCGTACAGACCAACATGCACATTTGCGCAAAGCACTAGAACAATATATTTAGGTCTGCATTTGTTTTAAAAATGTAATTTATTTCATGGAAGCCACATGTTCTTGAGTTATTGCCCAATTGTTAAAATAAATCAAAATAAATCTGTATACAAGTCACGCACGACAAAAAAGAAAGTGGTCATATAAATAATTGATCATGCATATATGTATTTATGTAATATCCCGGGATTACTGCGTGCTGCACATTTCTCAGCATAACTTGGAAATCACAGGGTGTGTCATTCTTTCAAGGTCTTTACTTTGAGTAACCTTAAACAGATAAAACATTAAACCTATTTTAAAGTGCGATAACCCTGGATAATTTCTAGTCGCAATCATCACAGGAAGCTCAAACACACTGCGCGTGGGTGTGGGAGTGAGTGGGATGATGCTTGTGTGACATCCAAACAAAAAATTTATATTTTTTGGATAGGTTTCATTTGCGCGAGTCTGACGCAGTAAAACGAAATAAGTGAAGACATGATTACAAAAGACCAGGACAGCAATTAAATATATTTACAGACGTATCAGGAGCACAGGGGAGAGGCGAGGAGAGGAGAGTAGAGGAGGTCTCACATTTTAGTTTTAGGTTTTCTTGTTTGTACTGGGCTTGTGTGGCACGAGGATTGCATACAGGAACATCTTTGAGCATTGCATACAGGAACATCTTTGCATAATTTTGTTTTGCTTTTACATTTTTGGCTTTGCTCTCAAGATTTGTGCACACAACAGCCATTTCACCAAGTTTAATGGACGTATTGTAGGTGTTTTGAAGAGAGAACTGAAGTAGGTTGTATGACGGTATCAACGCAGGGAATTACATAAGATGCCTTCAACGCACATCGCATGTTTTTACCATTCATATGCTTTTACAACACATATCATTTCCCTGCATTGTTTTTTTTTATATAAAAACAATGTATTTGTGGGGGGAGATCCCTACACCCCCAAACTTACCTTAAATGCATGCTAAAGGTATGCCTTGTAAAGGCATACACGTAAAATATTTGTGCTAAAAAAGCATGATAAAAGTATGACGAGGTAAAAACCTAGTTGTAAAGGCTGCTTCCCACTGTATAGCTGATCAAAACATTGAGTATTGCTTCACAAGTGCCCTTTTGTGGTAATGGAATTGTTGGATGCCTGTCTAAAACAGCTTATATGATGTTGACACTCAAATATATATATATTTGTAGTATCTACCCTGGCATAACTTTAAAATCCTCTCAATAAGTCTCTTAAGTGCATTAGAAGGAAGCTTGATGTGTTCATTTTTGACCTTCACAATCTTAGGTGTTAATAGTATATTCGCTAGCAATAGATTTTTTTTTTCACAACCAATTTTATTGAGCATAAGAGTATCAAGAATGCGGTATCTTCACACACCAAGATCACCACAACAGTATCAATGTAATGATGACAGAGACAGTAATGAATGAAGCAGATGCCAATGAAGCTCAGCTTTAAAGATGCCCTAGCAGCCTACTCTAAACCCCAACTACACCCCCCCCGTACCCAACACCCCCCCCACCACACGTGTACAGAAAGCAACACAAAGGAAATGTACAAAGAATAAGCAGGTATAGCGCAACCAGGGCTTTGCCACTTGAGGCCAGAAGTGTCACTGCGGTCAAATGTCCTCCTCCTGCTCCGCCGTGGGTTCCAAGGACAGGCCACGGTAGTCGGCCCACCGCTTCCAGATCTTGAAATGTTTGCGTGGGCAGCCCCGCGCCTCAAAGACCGGTTTTTCAAGGCCCATGAAATAGTCTAGCCCAGCCTTCCATGCAGACAGGGGGGGGGGCCCTCACAGACTTCCATGCCCGAGCCAGGTCACGCTTGGCCACCACCAGACCCAGGAGCAACAGATGACGCTTATACATGTTGCCCCCAACCCCTTCCATGATATGCAGCAGGCCCAGCCGGTGGGTACGAGGAAGATCCCAACCCAGGACCTCAGTCAGGCAGCTCCACACACCCCTCCAGAATCCAGCCAGGCGACCACACGACCACACCGTATGTATCAGGGAGCCAGGCACCTCCCCACAGCGCAGGCATTCCGGTGACGCAATCAAGCCAGCCTTCCACAGACGTTCACGTGTATAATAGGCACGGTGCAAGTATTTGAATTGTATCAGGCGGAGCCGAACCGCAACAGCGGTGCCGCGCGGGGACTCCAGCGCCTCCCTCCAATCGTCCTCATCGAGGGCGCCCACGTCCACCTCCCACGCCTCCCGAAGGGAGCGGAGAGTGGAGGAGCAGTGGATAACAAGTGACTGATAGATCCTAGAGACCTTCTTGTCTCCCAAGTCTCCCATAAACACTTTTGCCTCAAGCGGGCTGAACTCCGGCAGGGAGTCGAGGCCGGCAATGCTCGGGGCGAGGGCATGCCGCAGCTGGAGGTAGCGGAAGAACTGGGACTGAGGCATCTGGAACTCCGCGCGGAGTTCCTCGAAGGACTTGAGGGTGGTGCCTGACATGACCTGGCCCAGTTGTGTAATTCCAATAGCCTCCCAACCCTCAAACCCGGCCAGGGCCGCCAGTTCCGGAAGCAGGCCATTGTGCCACAGCGGCGTTTCAGCTGTTAATTTGCCCCACCAACCCATGCGGCGCAGGGACTGCCGCCACACCGCAAATACCACTTTAGTGACCGACGGCAATCCACGGCGTACGCGAGCCGAATAGAGAATAGTGTGAAGCGTGCGATCTCCCATGAGAAGTCTCTCCAGGGCATAGGCCGGGTCACTCCTATCACCATACCACCATTCATTGAGGACAAGCAGGTGCGACGCTTGGTAGTAGGAGAGGAGGTCGGATGTGGCCAAACCACCACAGTATGTGGACAGAAAGCACGTCCTCAAGGCCACCCTGGCTGCACCGCCATCCCACAGGAAGCGGCCCAGCACAGAGTTCACCTGGCGGAACCACTCCATGCCAATAGGGTGCGGGAAGTTTTGGAGTTGGTACAGCAGCCTCGGCAGTGCCACCATCTTAAAGATGGCCGACCTCCCAAAGATCGTGAGTGGCATTCTGGACCAAGTTTTAACATCTGTCTGGACCCGTTCCCACACCGGCAAGACACTGCGTGTCCAGGCCACGGCCCGCGAGTTCAAAAGGAAGACGCCCAGATACTTCAGGCCGTCCGTCGCCACACGCAATTCGGCGGCCCATGGGTCGGCAACCACTCCGCCACCCAAAATCCACAGGGTCGATTTATTCAGATTAAGGTGAAGCCCCGAGACCTCGCCAAACCCCCACATGATCTCCAAAACCCGGGGACCCGAGCGCCGCAGATCAGTGAGGAACAGAAGGACGTCGTCTGCATACAGTGCAATCCTATCCGCCAGGTCATCGTTCCAGACAAAGCCACGTAATTGGGCATCAGTTCGTATCCGCGACGCCAGGGGGAACAGGTAGGGGGACAGCGGGCAACCCTGTCGAGTACCACGTCCGATGTGAAAGCGCTCAGAGACCGCGCCGGCCACGCGAACCGACGCCGTGACATTAGTGTAGAGGAGACGAATATACAACAGGAAGACAGGCCCTAGATTGAGGCGGGCCAGCAAAGTGAACAAATATGCCCAACTCACCGAATCAAAGGCTCGGTCCATATCCGCAAGAATGAGTGCAGCCTGTTCTTCCCTAGCACCCATGGCGTCGACCGCCGCCTGCGCCCGCCGGATATTGTGCCGGGTGGCCCTGCGCGGCATGAACCCGGCCTGGTCAGGGTGGACCAGGTCGGCAATGTAGGGCAAGAGGCGGTTCGCCAGGGCCTTCGCCAAAATCTTGGCCTCGATGTTGAGAAGGGAGATCGGCCTGTAAGAGTCGTGCCGGTCCGGCGCCCTGCCCGGCTTCAAAAATACCACTATCTCGGCATGACGCCAGTCTGGTGGCAGCTCGCCCCTAGCCCGCGCCGCCTCTAGGGCTCTGCGAAAGTGGGGTCCCAACTGGACGTGGAACTTTTTATAAATTCGCTAGGATAACCGCTCGGGCCGGGCGCCTTCCCAGTGTTCAATTGGCCAAGGGCCTCCCCGAGTTCCTCAGACGTAAGCGGGGCCTCCAAGGCGGTTCTAGTCTCATCGGGGACTGCCTGCGGGAGCAGGTCGTCCAGATATGAGGCAATCTCGCCCTCCATCAATGGGTCACGAGGAGCGTATTGCGCCTCGTCGTAGCGGGCAAAGCTAGCCGCCAGCAGGCCCGGGTCGGTCATGACCGAGCCGTCATCCGCCGTGAGACCAGGCAGCTCTAGGGGCTGGAAAGTCGCTTGGCAAAGCCTATGCAACATGGTGCAGGACTTGTCGCCCCACTGGTACACCCTGCTGCGCGTGGCGAGCCACGCCTGTCGGGCCTCCTCGTACAGGACCGAAGCATACATCTGTTGGGCCTGCAGGAGCTGTCTCACGACGCCCTCATCACCCCCGAGCCGACCACGCTGCTCCAGCTCCTCTACGCGGGCCGCGGCAGTCACAATGGCTTCCCGATGTTTCCGCCGAGCAGCCACACACCAAGCTATATCAATGCCCCGGAGCGTAGGCTTCAGCGCCTCCCACACAACTAGTGCATCGACATCCCCCACCAAGTTCTCGCGCCAGAAGTGATCAATCGCTTCGCGTAAATGGTTCACGTACTCCGGCCGCTGCAGCTGCCAGGCGGACATACGCCAGCGAAAAGGTTGTCGTTTAGAGGGGAGGGTCACGGTGGCCAGGACAGGGGAGTGATCCGAGAGGCCTCTGGGGAGTATTGCGGCATCCCTGACGCGATTCAGGCAGGCACCCGGCACAAACAAATAATCTAGCCTCGAGAAGGACCCATGCACCGCCGATACATACGTGAATGCACGCACTGCGGGGTAAAAGTGCCGCCATACATCAATCCAACCCAGACTACTCACAGTCGCACACAATCTGGTGGGGGCAGCCGCGGGGGGGGGTCAGACACTACAGGAGCTCGTCTCAGGCGGTCTAGGCCCACATCTGTGACTTCGTTCCAGTCGCCCCCCACCATGGTCAGAACCTCTGGGATCTCGTCCCACAGCGCAAACAGCCGCTCGGACAATGCCCACTGCAGGGGGGGAGGGGCGTATACACTTCCAAAGACCACCGGCTCGGAACCCAGCAGGCCCTTGATAAAGACAAACCTGCCCTGAGGATCAATCCATTGCTTCTCATGAACATAAGCCACCCTACGGTGTACCAATATGGCCACCCCGCGACCCCCTCGTAAAGCCAGCATGATAAACCTGTTGATAACCAAACCTCTGAAGGCTGAGGGCCCTGGAGCCCAGCATGTGAGTCTCCTGGAGCAGGAGCACATCCACCATCTCCCTCTTCCCCCACCGCAGCACAGCCCCACGCTTGATCTTATCTAGGATACCCCGCACATTCCATGTCACCACCCGCAGGGTCTTTTGAGGAGACATAGTCGCAGCATCAGCCATTATCGACACACAGTCCAGAATCCGGCCCCCCCTCCCACCCTGGCGCAACCCGCAAATCAACAAAAATCAAAACTTCAGACACGTGTGGTCCCACCCCCCCAGCCCGCGTACTCAGCAACCCCCCCCAACCCAGGACCCCCCCAACATTTGCAACACCAGAACTCCCCCCCACACCCCACACCCACCACCCCAATACCTCAGAGAACGTTGAAGTATCTGTCGCGGCGTGGAGAGACCCGGGTCCAAAACAGAGGACCCAGGGCCCACCATACCAATGGATCCCAACAACCCAACCATGACACACACACCACCCCCCCAACAACACTCACATCCGTGAGGGTCTGAGGCCCACAAACAGTACCCCCCGAGCCCCACTGCGTCCCCATGGCAATAACTGGAGTCCTCACATGGGAACCGACCGGCATATCAAGGACAGAATGGAACAGTCTCACCAGCCAAAGTAGAGCATTTCAGTATTCAGCATACAGAGTGTGTTCAGTCCCGGCAATGTTCAGCTGCCCGCATCGGAGTGCTCCGAGTCCCTGGCACCACCCGACTGCGATGCACTGGCGGAGGCAGATCTCTTCTTGGAGCGAGACCTCCGATGGCGGCCCTTCCTGTTCGGGCGATCCGTCCGCTCCGGCGACGATCCCTGGGACCTGCCCGGGTCCAGCCCCGGCTGGGCGTGGGGCCTGAGTCGCACCGCTTCATCGGTCCAGCGGAACACCTCCTCCGGTGAATCGAAGAAATGGGTCCGGGACTGATATATCACCCGCAGGCGGGCCGGATACAGGAGAGAGTATTGGAGCTTGAGGCCCCTCAGCTTAGCCTTAGCGTCCATGAAGGATTGCCTCTTATGCTGTACCATCTTCGTATAGTCCGGGAAAATCATGATAGTATGATTCTCGAAGGCGAGCGAGCCCTTGTTCCTCGCCTCCCGCAGGATAACATCCCGGTCATGATAATTCAGCAGCCGGGCGATGACAGGTCGTGGACGCTCGCCCTCCGGCGGCCGCTGGGTCAGAGCCCTGTGGGCCCTCTCAATCACGAAGCACGTAGACAGCGCCCCTTCGGAGAGCCAGCTCTTCAGCCACTCGGTCAAGAACCGCTCCATGCTGTCCTTCTCGCACCGCTCCGGAAAGCCAATGAAGCGGAGGTTGTTTTGCCGCGCGCGCCCTTCGGCATCCTCCACGCGGGCCGCCAGTGTCTTTTGAATGCCCTCCACCTCCGCCAATCTTTTCTTTAGGCCACCAATGTCAGCCTCGGTCGCTGCGATGCGGGTCTCAGCCCCGGTGATCCGCTCCACCGCGTTGCGGAGGTCCTGGCGCAGGAGCGTGACATCCGCCCCGACCGCCCCAATTTTGGCATCGAGCATGTCCCGGGATTGGGTGATGGCCGCCAGTATAGCTGCATTGTCCGGTCCAGGGCCACCGCTGCCACCGGCCGCCCCCGCGCCGCCACTCGGCCCGGTGAATTTATCGATGGGGCCATATTTAGGCGGGCCACCTCCTCTGTCCCTGGTCATGGCACACGCTGGGCAGGGCGGACACCACCCCTGAACCGTCGGGCACTGTCACAAGTCCTGGATGGGACGGCCTAGACGAGGCCTCAGAGGAGAAAGCGGGCCGGGCGGCCCAAATCCGGTGTCGCGAAAATCAAGGTCCCGGCGTCACCCAGGTGGGACAGGCCTCACCCACACTCGTCACCACGAGCGGCCGTCCAAAGTACAGGAGTAAGCTGTGGCTCTGTGGTCTGTGGGCAGCCGTATTCAGCGGGCCGGGCCAGGAGCGGTATATCGGATGCCACCACCGTCTGCCAGTCCGTCACCGGCCGCCTCGGGGCTCAAGGAACCCTGTCTCCAGGCTGTCGCGGGGCTACGCTGTGCTGTCGCCGCTCGCTGGTCACACAGGGGAAGAGCCGTCCTCCCGATGAGTAGGAGCTGGTGGCACCGTCCCGATCTCCAGGCGATCGCAGCCAGAAAGTTGAGCCAAGGGCGGCGTAGTGGATGCCACCCGCACCCGCTAGATCACAACCGCCACCAGGCGTCGCGAAACTCGAGGACCCCGGTCTCCGGCCGGTCACCAGGCCGCACTTCGCCGCCGTCTCCCTCCGATCACAGGAAGGGAAGAAACGCAGGATCGACACACCAAAGTAGACAGGAGACTTCGCCAGATCGAAGTTAACCACTGGGTATCAACAGCGGGCTCGGGGGCCAGGATAAATGATCGAATTAAGTCCGGGCCGGCGGGAGCTCTACAAGGCTGCGACCGCCATCTTCGCCCGCCAAGCCACGCCCCCGCTATCAATAGATTTTAATTTTAATTCTAGTACTTGGAGTCCTTGATCTGTAATTTAAAAAATAGATTCCGTAACAAAATACAAAGAAAACAAGCATAGGCAAATTGATTTGATTTGACCTTTAGCATTGGCTTTTCATTGCAATGGTATAATATGACAAAATCCAAACTAGTCTTTGTTTTGAACATACATCTCATGTTGGTGCCTGCACTGCCAGCCATCTTCAAATGATATTTTTACTTTACTCTATTACAAAAACAATTAATGTATGGCTGGCAGTGAGTCAGCATACATCCAATGCATGGTTTTCCATCTTTAAAAAACGTTTTGTCATAAACTTAAAGCATTCCAAGATGGCCACCAGAGCATGTGCGTACATGTGCCGGTGTGCTGAAGCAACAGCATCAATCTGTGATATAAAAAAAATATTTTTGATAATTATTTACCATTCCATAATGGCAGACAGATATTTTTTGATAGTATATTTAAAAATAAAGTATTGTCGGATGCTCATAATATTTTAATCCTGCTGCTCCCAGTGGGGCACCATGTACCATTTACATGAACTAATAAATCTACTTAACTACATCTTTGGCTCCTGGTCTACCTATCATGACAGTACAACTTCTGTTACAAAAATATCAATAAAATATAAATAGGGGATCTGGGGGAACTCAAAGGGTGGGAGATCATTGGATGCTCTGAGAAGAAATCATTGAATGGAAACTTGGCTCACGACACACTCAGACTTGGACGTGGTCTTGGCCCTGGCTCCGGGTTTCCTCATACAGTCCCAACCTTGTCCCTCCGGCAGAGGGGGCGGACTGGCCATTCTGCATAGAGATCACTTCTCATGCAGAATCAGCAATGCCCACATCATGGATTCAGAGAGCTGCCTTTTTACCATCCAGCTGGCCCCGACTACCTCACTGGCAGGCCTCCTGGTGTATCGCCCCCCCCCGGACACTTTGGTCCCTTTGCTAGCGCCCTACTAGAATCTATATCAACTCTGGCCCACTCTACACCCAACTTCACTGTGCTAGGGGGCCTCAAAATTCACTTTGACGATCCCTCAAACACAGGGGCTGCTGATCTGATTCTAGATCTGGCCGCCTATGATCTCCAACTGGTCAATACTGGAGCCACCCATATCAAGGGCCATCTATTAGACCCAGTTTTCACAAATGTCCATACCCTCCAGGGCAACCCTTTCTGCCCCCTCCCCTGGACGGACCACTTTTTAGTTCCTCTCTTTTTGCCAGGAGAATTCAAGAAGCCACGTAAGCCTGACACGTATACCCGGGACAGGACATGGTCCAGACTCTCTACAGAGGATTGGGCCAGAGCCCTGGAATCAACGACCCCCGCTCCCTCAGGGGATCCTGTTGTAGCGGATAGCAATTTCAGGAAGTGGATTTCCAACTCACTCGACTCTATCCTCCCTATAAAAACCCGTGAAGACAAAAGCGGAAAGACAGGGTCAGCCCCCTGGTTCAGCCCAGAACTTAGAACCCTCCGCAAGGAATGCAAAAAAGCGGAGCGATTGTGGAGGAAGGACTGGCTCCACTCTAGTAAGGATTCCTACCGGAGGACGGTACGAGCATACAAATCTGCTCTGAAACTCACTAAAGCCTCCTATTATGATGACAGGATTAAAAATTCCACTAACTCCGCAAGAGAATCCTATCTCATTGCCAAAGAACTTTTAAAAATACCACAACCCCCTTCACTAACCAGGACCCCACCGGACAGGAGCAATGAACTCGCAAAATTCTTTGACTCCAAAGTCTCCCACATCCTAGCCTCACTTCCACAGCTACCTAGTCAGCCACCTCACTGGGACAAGGCTGCGCCTGATATTTGCCCAGGAGGCACCCCCCGCCCTCAGCTAACCACTTTTAGGGCGGTCTCTTCGGACGAGGTTGGAAAGACTCTGGCCAAAATGAAAAGTGGCTCTCCATGTGACCCTGCTCCCATGAGGTTTCTGAAAGCAGTCGCTCCTGTGATAGTGCCCCCTATCCTGGAGCTAATCAATACCTCGTTGTCCCAAGGCTCCGTCCCTCCCAGCTGGAAGGGGGCGGTAGTTAAAGCCCTTCTTAAAAAACCCCAATTGGACCCCACTGATCTGGCCAACTATAGACCGATCTCGCTCCTCCCGGGCATCAGCAAAATTGCTGAAAAACTGGTTAACGTCCAGCTCTCCCAGTTCCTGGAATCCAATAACCTGCTGCGTCGTTCCCAAACTGGGTTTCGTCCTGGCCAAGGCACGGATACCGCCCTCCTCGCCGTCATCGAGGAGGCAAGGTGCATCCTGGATTCAGGGGGGTCAGTGGCAGTGATCCTCCTGGACCTTAGTGCAGCCTTTGACATGGTGAATCACCGTGTCCTGCTTCACCGGTTGGCCAGGGCGGGACTTGGTGGCACAGCATTGGCATGGATAGAGTCTTTTCTATCGGGCCGTTCGTTCCAGGTCTGGGATGGCAACTCCCGCTCCGATTCTATGCCTTTGACTAGTGGGGTGCCCCAGGGTTCCTCACTTAGTCCGACTCTTTTTAACGCCTATGTGGCCCTTCTTGAGGACGGAGTGGCCCCCTTTGGCATCAAGATTGTGAGCTACGCGGATGACACGCAACTGGTCGTCTCGCTCTCACATCTTGACCAATGCCCAGACAATCTCCTGCACTGCCTCCAGGAAATCCATCTCTGGATGTGCGAGTCCTCACTCAAACTCAACGGGTCCAAAACTGAAGTTATGCTGATGGGCAAGAAATGGTCAGCAATTCTACCATCAGTTTGGCCCGATGTCATGGGTGAGGTGCCCACCCCTAAGAAGAAAATCAAGAGTCTAGGGGTCTGGCTCGAACCAGATTTGTCTATGAAAACTCAGGCAACTAAAACAGCGGGAACTTGCTTTGGACTTATGCAATCAGTCCGCAAGATCCTGCCGATGCTCCCTCCCCAATCTAGGAAACTCCTGGTGCAAGGACTTATCCTTGCCCGATTAGACTACAGCAACTCTGTCTATTTTGGAGCCCCCGAATCCACCTTGGGCAAGCTACAACGAACCCAAAATGCGGCTGCCCGGATGCTAATGAATCTTCCCTCTAGAGCCTCAGCCAGACCAGCGCTCAAGGCTCTCCACTGGTTGCCAGTGCGAGAAAGGATCAAGTTCAAGGCAATGTGCATCGCTCACAAACTCCTCAATGGACAAGGTCCTTCCATTCTGGGAGATATGGTCACCCGGTACAAAGCTTCAAGGTCCCTGCGCTCGGACAATGAGCGACTAGCTAACGTCCCTAAGTTCAGGAGGGTAGGCACCGGAGGCCGTCGCTTTTCAGTAAAAGCATCCTCATGCTGGAATTCGCTCCCTCGCTGCCTGCGGTTGGAACCTGTCTACTTATGCTTCCGCAAACAGCTTTAAACTCTGCTGTTCCCCAAATAAGCTCTTCCCTTCCCTTCGGCCAATTCAAGTTCTTACAGCGCGGGGATGCCTCCGGGTCACCAGGTGCTCTACAAATCGTTAAATAAATAAATAAATTGAATGGAGGAGAAAATGCAGTGACCTATGAAAAGAAAAAGTGGGTGGGGAAATGAGATTGGTAAAGTTAATAAAATAAGCCAGCGGGCTGATGTGCTATCCGTCAGAGATAGTGGTAGGAGAAAGCAAGGAAAGTGATGTGCTTGCAGGGAAAGTGAAAACTGTGAAAGAAAACCATGCTGAAGAATAAATATTCCAGGAGTGGAACAAGCAGAATAATAATGAAGGAAAGCCAATGAATAAGATTTAGTAAGGAGGAGGGATCTGAGTTAGATAATTAAGTCAACCAGTCATGAGCAAATGGTAGGTCCAAAGCCCACTCTAAGTAAATGGAAGTATGGAAGAACATGCTGCAGCTGACAGATACCTAATGCTGCTTTATCCAGCACAAAAACTGCATGATCTGTTCGTGACTCAAGGAGTTTAAGGTGACACATGTAAAGTTTTGTGATGCTTAGTTAGGGGGATGCAAAAAAACCATGTTTTTCTGCCAATGCATTTTCTACTGACTTTTTAAACAGACATAGCGGCAAAACGGCTGAGAAGATGTTCATGAAATATGGCAGTCACTTACATTATGGTGAAAAATGGGTCCCTTTTCTTATTAGATCTTAATTGTCTCATCAGCTTTCAAGTAATAAGATACAAAATATTTCCGATATATTGGGCTGTGGTATACAGCATTGCATCACAATGATGAAACACAACATGATTAGTTAATAAAAACCCTTGCAAAACCAAAAGGCACCCATATTGATTGGACCCCACTTTGCCTTTCGAACGTGTTTAAATGTGAAATGTAGGTTGTTACTCTTGTGTTAATGTAGAGGGAGGAACTAAGCAGTTTAGCAAACTCTGCTGAGGTTTTTGATTTATGGAATTTAAAAAGTTTACGAAGAAATGCAGTTGCCTAGTGCAAGTATCTAAAAAGCACTTCATTACATATTGAAATGTAAAATAAGAAGTATTTGTGAGAAAACCCAATTAGACATAATATAGGGTGGCTTTGAAAATTGCCTTCATTGTTTTTTTAAGTAAATATATTTAAATATGTTTGGCAAGCCAAGTTTCTAGTTTGAAATGTAAAGAAGGTTTCCTTAGTTTGTGAAATGTACACTTTCAGGATGATACAGTGCAACATTTAAATATGTTATATTAAAATGTCAAATGAAGAAAAAATTCAAACGTAACAGCTTTTTGAGTAGATCGCTTCTACTTTTGTCTCTGACAAATATTAGAGAACACAAACTGTGTGTTCAGAAACATAGACCTTGAGATGTTAAATGTGTCTTTCATCTTAATTTAGTCTAATTCCTATTAAGTATCCTATATAATTACCACCACAGTAGGTAGCCATAACCCAGTGATGGTGATATTTACTTGAAGAGGAAGAAACTGATTCTATTTCAAACTTGTTTCTCAATCCATTCTTTCAAATTTAAATCATTTTCAACATCTGCTGTCTCAGCATGTTCTCTGGTCTAAAAAATGAAACTGTGCCCAACAAGCAAAACCCTAAATATCTTACACACACATGGACATGCAAGAATGTGAAACACTAAGGGATACAAACAAATGTGTAAAGAGTTAGATGAGTGGCCATAGGAAAAGTACATAATATTAACAACTTAATTTTGAAAGGAGAAAAATTATTGACTTAAATAAAATGTGAGCTACTAATGTAGCACAATACTAGCAACAATCAAAATGAGGTAAGAAAATAAACTAGTTTGCAGAAAATAATTTTTAAATGTATCAGAGAGGCATTTTAAACACACACTTTTGGTAATATTACATAACAGTTTAAAATGTATTAGAGAGGCATTTTAAACACACATTTTTGGTCACATAACATGAAAACCAATAGAAAACTATATAGGACATAAAACGAAGTAAAGCATTATGTCATTGGTAATTAACACAATGTACGTATGAATACAACTCAATAATACTATATAACACCAACAATCACAGAAAATCTGCTAAATGTTGGAAAGCATAACAGCTGTATTTCTTCTTTAAAGACATTGACAAGAGATTATAAGTTATACCGTATCACCACCATCTTCACAAACGCGATTTACCTCTACAAGATGCCACTCAACTCTGACACACCACTAAACTCTATGACATGCCATTCCACTCTTTGCAGATTGACTCAAAGACACTGTATGACACACCACTCCATGAGACACCACTCCACTCTGTTGTACAGCATACCATTCCACTCTACAAAACTACTTAAGTCTGTGCCCTTTCACTCCACTCCAAACCACTCTACTCTACAACACTCTCCGACACACCACTCAACTCCACTCCTGTGCCCTCTATGACACACCACTACACTCTATAACATGCCACTCAAATCTACGAGATGCCACTCCACTCTTTGACACCATACTAAACTATAGAACACTACAGCACTCTACAACATGTCACTGCGCTCTACAACTCACCACTTCACTTTACCACGCACCACTCCCCTCTCCAATGTGCCATTCCATTTTTCGCCACTACACTCTATGCCCATCTGCTCTAAGACACTCTGCGACACACTACTGTATGACACAACACTCTACGACTCGCTGCTCTACTGTATGCCACTCCACTTTTTTCTATGTCCTGCCTCTTCACTTAGCACCACTCTACGACATGCTACTCTACTCTTTACCCGCTTATAATACTCTATTCCATTCTATGCACCTGCCTCCATGCCACTCAATATCACTTTACTCCACTTCCCTATATTACACACTACTCCATTCTACTCCAGTATATTCCACAACTCCCCTCCATTCCACTCCACAGTACCCCACTCTATCTCACTCCTTTCTAGGACAATCTATGCCACTCCACTCTACCACACTCCAATGCAATGTACTCCATAAGAGGCCACTCCACTTCACTTTAGAACAGGCCACTCCACACTAGAACCTTGCACTCTACTTCATTCCACCACACTTTATGACACTCCTCTCTGCAGCTCTCCACTCTACAACACTCCACTGTAGGAAACTCCACTCTACAGCACTCTCTTGCCCTCTATGCCACTTCACTCTACAGTACAACATTTTCCACCAAAACAATCTATTCCACTCTACTCCACTCTACTCTACTTCATGCTGCTTCACTCTGCAACACTCCACGCCACTCTACGACACTCCAGTCAATGACATGCCATTCAATTCCAATACACTCTATGACACTCGACTCCACTCTATGCCAGTCCCCTCTACGACAGTGTACTCCCCTCTAAATACAATCAGATACCACTGTAGTAGTCAATAATATACTTAATATCTATTAAGAAGCCACCATGAGGTGCGTGTTCAACTTACCTTACACTTACCTTTTATCTCTATATTAATTACAATGTTATATTTCTGATTCCTGAAAATATTATGGTTAATATTGGTTCAAGTGTTTTATCTTTTGAGATGTTTGGTTAGTTCCGAAAATAAGGATTTTTCTTCTTAAAAAAAAAAGTCTTTCAGATTTTTTTTTTTGCGAAGATCCACATGACCAGGCAACAAAACAGTCTTAAACCAATAAAGGACAACAAAGGCAAAAACAACTAAAGCCTTTGAGGAGAACACTGGTGAGGCATCACAAGCTCCTGGTGGATAGTCAGATCTCTGTCTCCTGCAACAATCACAATATATTGCACAGGAGGCAGTGTGTGTCAGTACTGCAATACTGCTCTAAAATTGATGCATTCTGCCTCAAAAGATTTACTGGCACTGCAATACCAGGAGCAGGTACTGATGAAGGGACAGATGCACTGGTTAATCGTGTGGGTGGCAGTGGAGCTGAAGATGTCAAAGGTGGCATTGGAGGGACAGATGGAGTGGGTAATGTTGGAGGTCCTGAAGGTGCAGCATAAGTTCAAAGGTGATGCAGTAGGCCAAGAAATGGCTACTCCCAATGATCCTAATTTGGCCTCTTCTAACTTCTTTTGACGCCTTCTTTTAGTCAGCTCCAGCCCTGTAGAACGGATTGCCTGCAGATGTTTCCTCATTCCCATCCTACCAAATGAGTACTGTTTGATGTTACCAAAGGAAATTACCTTGGTGCATAGGTTGCAGTTACCAGTTTTCAAATTATCTCATCCCCTCCAGGTAGCAAGTAGAAAAGCTCCTACACAACTGAGGGGAGCACAAATTGTGGACTGCATATACCATGATGCAAAGAAGCAAACTTTTCAGGGATATATTGTAGTGTCTGGCCACACCCACATGTTCCTAAAGTTTCTTTTTGTCAGAGGCGGCTTTTCTCTTATGGTGGAAGAGCATCACCCCACTTCTGGAAGGAACAGGCAAAATTGTACACTAAATTGATAATAAAGCAATTATTAAAACTGTTTTGTTATCATTTTGTTTTACCTATGGGCCAGTTAGTACACCACAACAGTCATCGGAGTCCTGAGGGCTGGGCCATCAGCAGCAGGAGTGGTGAACATTGGGTACTGCTGTCAGTGCACACGTGGGGTTTGGCCGGCTGTCTCAGAATAGCCAAACTTACGTGCGCACTAACCTCTCCTCAACACATGCTGCACTGCTGAGAGAAGAGAACAGCAGGTGCAGGCATACAGTCCTCTTTGGAACAGTAAACACGCCTGCTCAGGTCAATTCAGGGCACTTCTTGAGAAGCTCTGGGATTGGCTGTAGAGTAGTCTGGGAGGCTGTGCCTTTGAGAACTGCACTATGCAGTTCCTGGACAAGAAGAGCTCAAAGGTGAGGCACGGGAGAAGAAGATCGTAGAGATGGTGGCCAGCAAGGGGAAGATAAGTGTGCTTTTTTATTGGTTGTTCTCCTCACTACCCCTCCCACTTCATGTCGCAGCAGCCACCACTGCTTTTTGTAAAGATTACATTCCAGCCCATTGAATTCACTTTATTCAGCCCGAGTTGGAGAGTATCGCCCGAGCCGGACAGTATGGTCTGTGTGCGGAGAGTACGTCCTAAACAGGAGAGTCAACTTGTAAATGACCAACTCGTCAAGAGTATAGATAAAACTCATAAATGACCTCTGTGGATACGAAAACTCATAAATGTAGACTTTTGTCTAGGATTGCCCTGTGTTCATAAAGTTACTTCTCGTAAATCCCTTTGTGAATAGCAAACAATTGCAAACTTACAGAGAAGTTTTAGTTTACCTTTGTGAATCAGGCCCAGCGTATTTTCAACTCATTAGCCAGACTAAAAATATAAATGAGTTTCCGTACCTATTAACACTTTAATAACGTGGCAATAGATAGGAAATAATAATACAACCTACTACTTACCTTTAATTAAGTCCCTAGTCCAGAACACAGGTAAAGTCCCTTAAAAATATATCCCTGTCTTTTAAGGGCAGAGATTAACCAATTATATAATGCCTTATCATTGGGATGTACTGCAAAATACTGAAAATTTAATGTAATATATAAGTAGGGGTGTGCAGAACTTGCAGAATTTTACTCTACAGAATTCCATGGAGTTACAGAGTTCGTCCATCTCAGTCCTCTATCTGCTCTGCTGTCTGCAATGTGACAAGCTTGTGACATTTTTCCAACATACAGACTTTATTCTGTTGTGTTGTACTTTATGTCACTCTTTCTTAGGCCAGTGCACTGAGCACTATTAAGTGAGGAAATAGTGAAACCTGCTAGTTTCAGTATTCCCAAACCCCTGAATTGTGAAAGCAAGCAATATTTAAATGCAATTTTTACTAGTTACACATACAAGCACTTGTAGCATATTGGATGGGCTTGTCCACGATTAAGTCTTTAAGTCTCTTCCATTTTTGCAGGAGTTAAGCAGATAAAGTTTCTCTTTCCCATTGCTTTCTTTTTTGTATGAGTTGTACTGGAGGTGGTAATGGAACAGGTGACAGCAGGCGCTTTTGTTCTGTCCACCTCAGTACTCTTGACTGCTCTACTGTCCGCAATGTAACAAGCTTGTGACATTTTTTCCAACATGCAGACTTTATTATTTTGTGTTATGCTTTCTGTCACTCTTTCCTAGGCCAATGCACTGGGCACCATTAAGTGAGGAAATAGTGAAACCTGCTAGTTTCAGTATTCCCAAACCCCTTAATTGTGAAAGCAAGTGATATATAAATGCAGTTTTTACTAGTTACACATACAATCACTTGTAGCATATTAAAATGGCTTGTCCACGATTAAGTTTATAAGGGACTTATGTATGAAAATGTCCATTTGTGATTCTCAAGTAGCAATTTTTGCGAATCCCTATTTGAGGATCGCAAAACGCTATATATGTAGGATTTGCAAAACATTTTGCGAATCCTACATATTTCTTAATTACGAATCGCAAATAGTGATTTGCTGTTAAGGAATACCTCCCTATTCATGCCTTAAGGCCTCGAGGCCCAAAGGGATGAATAGGACAACATTCTCAATTTGCGATTCCCAATTAGAGAGTCGCACATTGCGAATGCAATTTCAAGGGTGCCAGGGTGTCAAAAGGACACCCTATTGCACCCCTGAAATGAGCATGGGTGCAGATGTGGCGCACATACATGCCCTAAGGTATATGCGTCATATGGCACTTTGAAAAATGCAAAAAGGGGCATTTTTCACAAGAAATCGCAAATTACCACCAACTTGAAGTTGGCTGTAACTTGTGATTTCTTAAGTCCAAATTGCACTATTTCTGTGCTTCTTACATTGCATGTTAATAATTGCAATTTGCGATTCCTTAAATGCATTTGCAAAATAGCGATTCGCAAAATTTGCGATTCCTTATTTTGCGAGGGGTGTTTTGTGTCATACATTGGACACTGCTGAATTGCGATCGCAAACGCCAAAATTCTTTGGATTTTGGCATTTGCGATGGAAAAATTGCCTTCAAACATATGGCTCTAAGTCGCTTCCATGTTCACAAGAGTTGAGCAGATAAAGTTTCCCTTTTACATTGCTTTCTTTTTCGTATGAGTTGTAGTGGAAGTGATAATGGAACAGGTGACAGCAGGCGCTTTTGTTTCTATAGTCATAGCTCAACCTGTCAAAGTATTTACGGGGGTCATTAGTCATTGAATTAGTGCCCTCATTTTTGGTATTAAAATTGCAAGTCAGAAGGGAAAAAAAGAACCGCAAATTTCAAACAAAAGTTAAGATAACTCTCCCAGTGGAGGCTTCACAAAACTGTTATTGGCGGATTTTATTTATTTATTTTTTTTTTTTTTGGAAAACCTTTATTTATAGAAAAAGTACACCGCTATTCAGCCATACATCCCGGAGGCCAGGCAGCATGAAGTCAACAGGAAAGGTCGTGCACAACACCATAAGCAGAAGCAATCAGGTTTAATTTTTAAATAAGAGTGAACTCAAAAATAAATAAACCATGAGGTAGAAAGGCCCAGAAAGGGCCAAAAGAAAAAGGTGTGCAGGAAGCACGATAAACAGCGAAAAAGAAAGAGAAGGAGGCTGAGGACAGTACAGATATAGCGGGCTTTTGTAGCGGGAGGGGGTCGGAGGCTCGACACCCAAGGTTGTGCACAAGAAGAATGACAACTGTAAATTACGGGGGGGTAACACAGCAGGAGACAAGGCGGAGTCCCGGGTGGGGGGTACTACGGGGATGGCAGGGTCTCGGAATCGATTTCCACGGGGGGGTCGCAGATGTCGCCCCTATAGGAGTTCCAGGCACCCCACACAGACATCCACATTCTAGGCTTACCCCTGGCCACATACACCGTCTTCTCACGCAGCATGCACCAGTCCATATTTGATTCCCAGAGACTGAGCGAGGGGGGAGCTGGCGCACCCCATTTCTGGGCGATTTCCCTTTTGGCCACCATGTAACCCAGGGTGACCCATCGGGTCTGCGCAACACTATAATCAGACGGGCCCCAGATGTTAAGGAGACATCTCCGTGCCTCAGCCTCAGCCGGCAGGGTCACACCAGTTACTTCCTCCATCACGGCATGTACACGCGCCCAATATCGGGTCACACAAGGGCATTCCCATATGATATGTAGGAAGGTCCCAAGCATTCCACATCCCCTTCGGCACATGCCATCCGTTGACAGCCCCATGTGTATTAGTCTGGGGCCGGTGACATACACCCTATGCAGTATCTTCAGCTGCACCAGGCGAAGACGCGCCGAAATTGCCACTTCTCTGGGAGAGGAAATCGCCGATTGCCAATCCTCGTCATCCACCTCAATTCCATCATGCACCCAAAGCTCCCTCAATCTCACCAGCAAGTCAACCCGCACATTAATAAGTTTTTCCACATCCCCTTCGGCACATGCCATCCGTTGACAGCCCCATGTGTATTAGTCTGGGGCCGGTGACATACACCCTATGCAGTATCTTCAGCTGCACCAGGCGAAGACGCGCCGAAATTGCCACTTCTCTGGGAGAGGAAATCGCCGATTGCCAATCCTCGTCATCCACCTCAATTCCATCATGCACCCAAAGCTCCCTCAATCTCACCAGCAAGTCAACCCGCACATTAATAAGTTTTTTGTAGGTTAGGGAGATAGCGCTGTCCGGCATATGGCCGTCCAACACCCGATCCTCCAGGGGAGATGATTCGGGGATCGCTTCCGCCCCCGACACATAAGGGGAAAGAGCATGGCTAAGCTGAGCGTGTCGGAAATATTCCGTTGCCGCCAGTTGGTACTCTGATTGCAACACATCGAAAGACTTGACCCTACCCCTGGCCACCATGTCCCCAACCTTGGATATCCCGATGGTGTCCCACCTGTCGAAGCCCTTCGTGTTACAAAAGGGGGTGGTGATGAACAGAGTGTCTGAATTGAGCAGACCACTCTTACCCAGTCCAAAGATCAGGGCTTGATCCATCACCGTTATTTATCTCACTGCCCCATCCCAGCTCAGAACCTGGCTATATGCAAATCAGTCTGTCCCTGGCCCAGTGCATCATGGGAACAGGGCAGACTAAACTACAAAGCCAATTCTTTACCAGAAAGGAGACAAGCTACCGGGGACCGGTTTCTGGCATTTCAGCCTCTTCGGCCCGGCTTGCTTGAATCCTGATGGAGCAGTGAGAAAGGGACTCATGTCTGAGTATACCCTGCCACACCTATAGTGGCCAAAATCGATTTACAAAAGGGGGTGGTGATGAACAGAGTGTCTGAATTGAGCAGACCACTCTTACCCAGCCCTTCGTGTGCCACAACTTCCCCAATACGTCCGATTCAAACAGCGGGGTGGCCATGGTAACCCTATTGTGCCAGCCCAAAGTTTTAGTAACTGCACGCCAGATATGAACCATAGTCTTAGTGGGACCCGTAAGCTTCCGATCCAGAGACCTAGAGTATAACGCTCTGTAGTAATTCCCGTCCCCCACGAGCCATCGATCCATAGCATAGCCTGTGTGAACCGCCGGGCCGAAGAGGCCGTAATTGAGTGCCGCAAGTTGGGACGCCCAGTAATATCGTCGCACGTCAGGCAATGCAATACCCCCGTCATAACTCGGCATAGTCAGCTTGGCCAGCGAAATCCGCGGCCTGCCGTCCCACAGCAACGCTCGTTGGAGGGATTCGATTTGCGCAAAGTATTTAGCTGGCACAGGGTCCTGGGTGTTCTGCAGGGCATACAGGAAGCGAGGTAACGCCATCATTTTAAAAAGGGCGGCTCTCCCCATAAGGGAGATCGGCAACTTCCGCCAGCCCTCGACGTCCCGGCGCAGCCGCTCCAACGGTGGAAGGAGGTTGTGTGAATAACGGGCTCGGGAGTCCCGCGACACGTAGATGCCCAAGTACCGGAAGCCCTGTTGGGCCACCTGAATTAAGCATCCCCGGGGGAGACGCGGCGTATCTCCGGACAGTACATACAGCGAGGACTTAGCCCAGTTGATCACCAGGCCCGAGTGTGCCCCAAAGGTCCTCAAGAGATCGAAAGCCACTATGAGTGAGTGACAGGGAGAAGTGAGGTACAAAAGGATGTCGTCAGCATAGAGCGACACCCGGTCCTCAAACCCCGGGGACCACGATATGCCAGAGATATCGGGGTGTGTTCTGACCCACGCCGCCAATGGCTCAAGTGCCAGAGCAAATAGAAGCGGGGAAAGCGGACAACCCTGTCTAGTGCCCCTGCGTAGCGCGAAAGAGGCCGACAGCCGACCATTAACCGCCACGTTGGCCAGTGGTGCAGAGTACAGTAGTCGGACCCAGCCAATGAATGCGGGTCCAAACCCCAACTTGGCCAGTACAGCCCACAGGTAATTCCACTCCAACGAGTCGAAAGCCATAGTGGCGTCGAGAGAGGCGAGGACAGCAGGCTCACGAATCAGGTGCACACGTGCCATTACTGCGTGAAGTCGTCTCAGGTTGAGCGCTGTGTTCCGGTGCGGTATGAAGCCGGACTGGTCCGGGTGGACCAGGTCCGAGATCACGCCCACTAGCCGGTTAGCCAGTATCTTAGCCAGTATCTTAGGCTCAGCGTTCAAAAGGGAGATGGGTCGGTAAGACCGGCAAAGATCGCGCGGTTTCCCCTCCTTGTGTATCACCACGATGGTAGCCAACCGCTGGTCTGGGGGGAGTTCTCCCACGGCACGGGCTTCAAGGAACATGTTCAACAAGGGCCCGGCAAGCGAGTCAGCCCTGAGTTTGTAGAGCTCAACCGGGATGCCGTTAGGCCCCGGCGCTTTGCCAGAACGCAAGGATTTGATAGCCAAAGCCACCTCGTCCGCCGTCAGTGACCGATCCATGTCGTCTCGCTCAAGGTCCGAGAGACAGGGAAGCTCTATATCTTCCAAAAAGGAGGCCGACGCAGACTCCGGAAGAGGGTCCGCCGAGGCGTAGACCTCCTCGAAATAGTCCGCGAAGGAGCCAACTATCGCCGCCGGGTCCGTCAAGGTGACGCCATCCGCTCCCACCAACTCCGGGACCACTCGGGACGCAAGTTCCCTTCTATCCAGCCACGCCAAGAGTTTACCAGCCTTGTCCCCCGCGTCGTATATCCTACCTTGTTGTTCCCTACTCAGGGCTTTCGCCGCATCCGTGGCAGACGCGCGGAGCTCGGACTGTTTAAGGGAGAGCGTGTGAAGCAGTTCGGGAGATGGGTCTAGCTCCAATTGGGAGTTTAGCTCAGCAAGGTCGGATTCCAGCCGAACAACATCCTCATCCCGCCGGCGGCGGGCCTCCGCAATCAAGGAGAAGGCCTCGCCGCGCAGCACGGTCTTGAAAGCCTCCCAGAGGGAGACGGCTGAGTCAACTGAGCCGGTGTTTTCGGCAAAGTACCGGTCCATTGCTTTGATCAGTAGCGACCTGGACTTCGGGTCACAGAAGTACCACGGGTTAATGGGAGCCACTCGCGATGACGCGGGGATTTGAAAATCAAAGGAAACCCAAACTGGGGAATGGTCCGAGATACCCCTAGCCAGGAGACGAGCCGCGGATACGGACTGCGCCTGGGCAGCAGGGGTGAGAACGTAGTCTATCCTGGATAGGCTACCGTGTGCTCCGGAGAGAAACGTGTACTGTCGCTGAGAGGGGTGCATCAACCGCCAGCAATCAACCATCCCCATTGAACCCAAAAAGTCAGGCAACCAGGACTGGGAAGGACGCAGGTCTCTGGATGGGAAGCGGTCCAGGGTTCCGGACACGACAGAGTTGAAGTCCCCACCCACCAACAACAGGCCCTCGGGGAGACCCAAAATGGCGGCAGCGAGGTCCCTAAAAGTAGTTTCCTGCAACCCCGGGGGAATGTAAACTGAAACCAAAACCAGAGTACGGCCCTCCCATTTGCCCACCACAGCCACATATCTGCCTCTCTCATCCGCAGTCACTGACTCCACCTCCAACGGGAGGGACATGCGCACCATGATGCCCACCCCTCGTGATCCCGAAGAGAACCCCGAGTGTGCCACCATTTTAAATCCCCGTCTGCTCAGCGCTTTACAAGTGTGTCCCACTAGATGGGTCTCCTGTAGGAAAATGACATCAGGCGAATAACGTTTAAGCATCTGCAAAACAACACCCCTCTTAATGCGGTCCCCTAACCCGTTGACATTCCAGCTCAACAAGTTTAAAGATTTACCCCCCATCGTCAAGGAAGCTCCACCCCCTCCCCACCCCCCGCAATGGTGCCCACCACAACGACATAACAGTCCAAGGAACCCTCAGCCAGAACAAAGAAGAAGACAGAAAAGAAAGTTGAAAAATCACACCCCAACTACCCCCCACCCTGCACCCCTGCATTAGACTATAATCCACCCCAACTAGCAGTGTGCCTGTCGCCCCTTAACTAATCTACAAGAAGTCTACAGAGGAGAAAGGAGACATCCTATCGCCCCCCGTCATCCCCCATATTAATGACAAAAAGAGTCAAAACCAATAGCAGCAATGTCTGAAGTTGAGGTCCCATACGGTCACCCAGCTAGCGGAAAGTCAAACTGAAAACCATCACTCCCGTGCTCCCGCGCCTCCGGTAGTCTCCTCCGTCTGGTCAGCCGGTTCTTGTCGCTCCTGGGGAAGGGTGTCCAGCCAGTGTCCCACCTCATCCGGAAAGTCAAAAAACAAAGTCCGGTGGTCACGCTCAATCCGAAGCTTGGCTGGGTAGAGCATGGAGTACCGCAGGCCCATTTCCCTCAGTCGCCGTTTCACCCCAGTAAAACTCTGACGTTTTTTCTGCACGGCCTGGGTGAAGTCCGGAAAGAAGTTAACTTCGGAGTTTTGAAAACGCAGAGGGCCCGCGGTCCTCGACGCCTGCAGGATAGCGTCTCTGTCCCTAAAGTTGAAGAGCCGTGCAATAATAGGGCGAGGGAAGGCGCCTGACTTCGGCGGTCCCCCCGGTATCCTGTGGGCCCGCTCCACCGAGAAGAACTTACTTAAGCCTCCGGGCATCAAGTTCTTAAGCACCAGGTCCTCCACGAAAAGTTCCACCGAGTCCTCCTCGGCCTTCTCCGGGACCCCAGTAATGCGGACATTCTGGCGTCGCGCACGGCCTTCGAAATCGTCCATCCGGCGCGCCAGCATACCGTTCGCCAGTTTCAAGTCACGCACCTCCGTCTGTATATCCGACACATCGGTGGTCAGGCTAGTCGTCTTAAGGTCCAGCGATTTGACCCGGTCGTTGGTTTTTCCGAGGTCAGTTCTGATGAGGTTCAACTCAATCTTCAGGGAGTCGACCTTACTGGACAGTTCCTCTCGGAGAGTATGCATTTCTGATTGTACTCCCGTGATTGCACCCATAACGTCCCGAAGCGTTATCTCAGAGTCATCCGGCGATCGATCCCTAGTCGGGTCTTTAGCACGGCCTGCCAGAACCGGCGAGCCTTTCGACTGGGAGAAGCGCTGTGGGATGGTAGATTGGGACTGGGACGGTTTTCTGTTGACCCGTTGGGACTTGCCTTTGTCCAGGTCCCCCCTGCCCGCCATATTGGCGCGTCCAACAAGATGATCAACAGGGACCAAGAAGTCCAGCGGGAGGTGCGCCACACATTCAATGATGTTGCCAGGGTCCGATACACCAGCCGAGGTCCAGGGAGTTCAGATAGCGGAGTCACACACCGCAGGGTCCAGGCGTAGTCAAAGGAGCGCCCACATGGGAGCACCGCTGCGCACCACAGCAATAGATCAGTGGCACGGGCGGAGCCACCGAGGCCCGTCGAGCTAACGGGGTCCAGGAATGTCCGATTTTCACTCCGAAAGCAGGCGCCGCATCAGGACCCACTCAGCAATCGATTCCCACAATAGTGGGACAGGATAGGCATCAGGATTATTGCGGAGGATCGGGAGGTCTTCGGAGCTCCGAGTTCACGCGGCCATCTTGATCGCCGGCGAAGCTCCTCCTCCTATTGGCGGATTTTAAAAAAAAATGTATACATGTCTAGCACTTCTTCCTAGAATATCAGGCAACCCATTGTAATAGAAAGTGCTGTTTGCAGTTAGCAGATGATTAGATATTTGTAAGTTATAATGTGTTTATCACACTATATTGCAGTTTAACCATTTCTGACCTGGGACTAGCATGTAATGCAAATTAAGAGGTTTAATTGTATGTCAAAATACTGGTAGCTTAAGTCTTCAAAATACTTTATTCGGTTTTACAGATGTGAAAACCAAGGGGTTTTCCCACTGGGTGCTGCAATCTCAGATTCCCCATTGTTCATGACAAGGTCAACTCGTCATAAGCACAGGGCAGGTAAAACCCATGACGAGTTGACCTTGTCATTAGCATGGAAGTGGTTAAAAGGTACATTACAACAAATAATATAAAACCTGTTAAAACATATACAGTGACCATGATCATAATACATATAAAATTCATTCCAATGAGAGATAAAAGAGTACAAGATAAAAACAGTCACTCAAATGATACATATAAACTTTTAAGAGGAACCTACAAGGACGTTGACAATAATTTGTGAATCGGTTAATTCTCCATACAGTTTCTGAATTTCAGTGCGGATTTCAAGAAACCAATCACAAATAAAGTGCTTTCTGGCTTTAACATTTATAAGTAGCAAAGGGCTGGGCGGACCTGGGTAAAATTCATCTTTTTAAAAAGGGCTTAAAAAAAAATCCGGAGAACATCATAGAGTGAACAGAAAAACAAAAAGTGCACCAGATCCTGTGGAGACACACTGTCTAAGCCACAGGGAGATAGCACCTGACCTCTGTGGGATCCCTTTGGGACAGCTAATAAAAGATGAAAATAATCCAGTCAAAACCTGGTCAACAGAAACCGCTCGTGGGTTGATATGAGCCATGATAAATATGGCTCCAGTAATGGTGTGGTTTTGAGCATCACAAATTTACGGGCGCTCGGTTTTGCCAAATCCACCTCATCTCGATTACATTTTCTCATTTGTATAAAAAACTTTTTTACAAACTCCACATCAGTGGCAACAATCGAGTCTGGATTTAAAAAGAGGTCCGGACGCTCCAGCTCCTTAAAACTTCCTTTTAAATATTTTAGCCAAGCGATATTAAGCATATGGTCCAAGGACAAGACTTCTTTTAGTAACTGATGGTTGAGAACAAATTCTTTATTTAACCAGCACTTGAGCCAGAATAAGAGGGGCCTTAGTGCTATGGTATCACCAATGAAGGGCAGTCCAGTTTCCTCATGAGCTATTATATTAGACGTTCCTTTGGGTACCCCCAGAAGCTGCTTTTGGAAAGTTGTTCACAGCCACCTCAATGCCCTCGACTGCTACATACCCCCATAGCTCACTACCGTAGCTGCCTAATATGACGCTTTTTGCCTGATAAATCTTCAGCAATGCGGCAACAGGTCTTGAAGATAGAGGTATTCGCCCATGTTATCTCCCCTCTTTTCCTTTGCACCAAAAGTCCCCATTTTAACTGGTCATCAAATAGAACTCCCAGGGAGGAGAATGTTGTAGACAGGGGCACCTTCTCTGCATTCATAACAAATGAGTAGTGTTTCTTGGGACGCGACCCCACCTGCATGACGAAAGATATAGGGCCAGATGTAGGTGGCCATTTACCGACCGGTAACGGCCGAATTCGTCCGTTACCGACCGGTAAAGGGTCATTCCTGATGTAGGTGGCCTATTTTACCAAATCGGTAAATTTACCGAAACGGTAATATACCGAATCAGTATTTTTACCGATTCGGTAACTTCCATATGTAAGTGGGACTCTTCTGAGTCCCAAAGGCCAGTCAGATTCGGAATTTTACCACCCAATCCTATTGGGTGGTAAAATACCGAATACAGGTGTGCATGCACAACTGTGCATGCACACCTGTGCAATGTGACACACAGACATGCCCTTAGGGCATGTCTTTGTTCCACATGGCACACAAGTCCGGAATTGGGGTGCCAAGGGTGTCAAAGTGACACCCCCTGCACCCTTGCAAAATTCAGAATTTACTGAATCAGTAAATACTGATTCGGTATTCCACATTAATTCCTATGGGCTTCAAGGCCCATAGGAATCAATGGGGGATACCGATTCGGTATTTACAGAATCGGTAAATTCCGAATCTTACCGATTCGGTATTTACCGATTCTGATTTATCTACATTTCCCCCCCCTCTAATTTACCACTTCTTAAATACCGAATCGGTATATATCACTATATATAAGTAAGGGCCCGATGTATTATTGTATGCTTTACCCGTGTATCCCACATGGTCTTGCATGGGCAATGCAATAGTTATGTTACATTCAGAAAGCAACATATTAGACTTGGCATCTTTTGGCGTGTTTCCCCCGAGTTTTTTCTTTCTGCCCTCCCGGTTTTGCTAGTGTAGTGTTTCTGCACACTTTTCGCACTGCTGATCAGTGGTAAAGTGCAAGTGCTCCTATGCTAAAGTATGTTATGGATTGAGGTTTCCCTGATTGGCTGTTTCGTTTTCTTGTCAGCCCCTCGTAAAGTGCACTGAGTGTGCCAGGGCCTGGGAATCAAATGCTACGCGTGGGCCTGCAGCCCGGATTGTGCCACCCACGTGAGTAGCTGGAAAAGGTACCTCAGACCTGCCATTGCAGAGTCTACACGCAGTTTGTGACTGTCATGTAGACTTGGTCTGTGCACGCTGCCAGAACCTAACCTTCCCTGTTCCTACATGTCAGGCACCCCTATGGTAGGCCCAAAGTACCCCTGTGAGCAGGGTGCAGTGTTTGTGAAAGGTAGGACATTGCCTGGTGTGTGTGGCATGTCCTGATAGTGATTTACAGTCCATTTCTTTTTTCACTATTGCAAGGTTACCTGTTCCCTATTGGACAGAATGGGAAGTTTGTTTATAACATATTATAAACATAACTGGACCTGGGAACTAGGTAGGAGAATAACATTTAGTAGGCCTGAACTCAGGATTTAACGATGCATCTTTTAGTTAAGGTGATTTTTACATTCGATGTTTAAAAATACCACTTTTAGGAAGTAGGTATTTTCTTGCTCAGTCATCCCATGTGCCTCTGCTGGAATGTGGATTGCCTGTCTGGGTTTTGAACGACAGATGGCTAGGAAGCAAGGGTGGCTCCTGATAGTCTAGGTAGGTCAGGAAAGGGCTGAATAGACCTGGGCTGCGATGGGGAAGAGGGAAGAGATTTCCTTGCACCTCAAAGGGCCTGGTCTGCCTCTGAAAATGCCATCTCCACCTCCAGCTGGAAAATCACACCAGAGAAGGTAGACAACCTTTTTTTTAAAATTTAAATACTGGGGCCCAGACCCCTGAACTTTAGAACTCTTTTGGATCAAGAAGACTGCCAAGAATAAGAGATGGAGAAGCTGTGAGGAAGGATTACCACTTTGCTGTGTGCTTTGCTGTGTTGACCTACAGTGGCTGCTTCTGTCTTGGGCAGTGAAAGGACTGGACTGAACTTTCTGCATTCTACTTATGTGAGTTTCTCAAAGGGTTTGAGGTAGAGCTTGGCCCCTGTTCAAGAAGTCTCTGCCCTTAGCACTGGTGACTGAGTGTTTTGTGCTATGACAGAAGAAAAGCAACTTGATGATGACTTCAATGCCACTGCAGACTCTGTGTTCTGAAGGCATCGCAGGGGGTACCGGTGACCCTGGTCTCAAAAACAATGCCATATGATGCCGCCACTGAGCTGCTGCATGCACCGCAGCCTGAGGGCACCTCACACCGCACGCCTGCACTTTTCACCGCAGCATGCGACGCCTACCAACACCAGTGCTCCTGATCCCAACAGAAATGAGCTCGATTTTCAATGCAAGTGACTTCAAGGCCCTCGGCGCCCTGCATTTCTAACAGGTACTGTTTGCGGGTCTTTCTGACACCGTAGCTGGTCTGCGACACCACAACAAGCCTGAACTGTTTGTATTTGTTTGCCCACAATGCTGTGATTGCCACAGACGGAGCTATCAACATCTAGGAACTGTAGATTTTTAATTACTATATTGTGGATTTTATAATTTTTGGTCTTGTATATAAACATATTGGCTATTTTTCTAAACTGATGTGGTGTCCTTTTGCAGTGCTTACACTGTAATACTGTTAGTTATGTGCAAATTCTCTACATACTGCCTCTAAGATAAACCTGACTAATTGTGCCAAGCTACCATGGGGGTGAGTAGGTTTTTTTTTAGGAGTATAACTCCCTTATCCTGACTAGGAAGAAGGGTCCCTACTTCGACAAATGTGTAAGCCCTTGCCAACTAGATACCCCCATTTCTAACACAACACAATACCATAATGCTTGACCCTGCATTGCTTGATAAATCTGGAGAAATGCAAGGCAGTGCAAATTGCTGTCTTGCGGTAATCTGTACACCAAATTCTACATTCCTGACAAATGTAATCTACATCAATGTGCCACTCCACTTTATGCTAGTTCATTGCATGCCACTCCAATGTGTACTTCTCCACTTTATGCTGCCCCACTGTATGCTCCACTCTATGTCACGCCACTCTGCACTATTCCACTGTATGCCACTCCATTGCATGCAACTCCACTGTGCGCCACTTCACTGTACGCCACTCTACACTACGCCTCTCCTATCTACATTACACCACTGTATGCAACTCCTCTGGATGCCACTACACTCTATGCTATTCCGGTGTACGCCTCTCCACTCTATGCCACTTCACTTCTATGCCCCTACACTTTATTCAACTCCATTGTACTACACCCCACTGTATATATACTCTACATCATTCCACTGTCCACTAATACACTGTATGCCAATCCACTCTATGCTACTTCACTGTATGCAACTCTACTCTATCCTATTCCACTCTATGCTATTAAACTCTATCCCACTCCATTACATGACACTCAAATGTTCGCCACAGCACTGTACACCACTCCACTCTGCCACTGTATGCTACTCCACGCTTGCTATTCACCTCTACCTCCACTCCACTGTACGCCACTGTACTGTATGCCACTCCACTGTATGCTACTCCAATCTGTGCTATTCCCCTGCATGCTACTCCGTTCTATGACACTTCACTGTATGCTACGCCGCTCAAGCCCACTCCACAGTATGCCACTCCAGTCTAGGCCATTCCACTATTGAACACTTCACTGTATGCTATTCCACTATTCTACTGTAAGCCAGTGTACTGTTCACCATGCTGTTATGTGCTAATTCACTGTATGCCACTGCTTTGTACGCCGCTCCACTCTATGCCACTCTACTGTATGGTATTCCACTGTATGCCACTGTACTCTATGCTAGTCCAGTATATGCCGCTGCACTGAACGCCATCCCACCCTATGCTACTGCACCCTATCCTCTCTACTGAGTGAAACTCCACTGTCAGCCACTTCTCTCTGCACCACTCCACTTTACGCTATTCCACTCTACACCTCTTTACTGTACATGACTCAACTCTACGCCACTCGCTGTACACTTCTCCTCTCTATGCCAATCTTATCTACTCTATTTCACTCTATGCCACTCAAGACCACACCCCTCCACACTATGCTATTTTACTCTACTCATTCTAATACACCTCACTCCCTGCATGCTACTGCACTGTATGCCACTCCAATCTATGCTATTCCACTCTATGCCATTACCAACTATAGTTTTCCACTGTACACAACTCCACTTTATGCCACTCCACTGTATTCTACTGTTTAGTACTCCACTGTGCACTAGTCCATTGTACCCCACTCCACTGTATACCATCTGACTCTTCCTCACTCCACTGTACACCATTTGAGTGTATGCTACAGCATTGTACACAACTTAACTGTACATCACTCCACTATATGCTATTCTAGTGTATGCCAGTCCATTCAACGCTACTCCACCTATAGACTCCAATAGTCTACGACATGACGCTGTACACTACAATACTGGATGAAATGAGACTCTATGGCAAAGCACTGTACAGCACTACACTCTATGCAACTCCAATCTATTTTGTACTAGGAACCTCTACTCCACTGTATGGCACTCTGATCTCCTCCACTAATCCACACTCCACTCCACTCCACTCTATAATACACCCCTTTATAACATTGTACTTCAGCCTATCTCACTATACACCACTGTAGTCCACTGTATGCCACTCTACCAGACACTACTCCACTCTCTGACACTCTACGCAACTTCATCTATACTACTCCACCAGAATATACTCCACTCTTCTCGATAACACACTTCTCCACTCCACTAGACCCTACTACTCTACTCCACTACATGCCACTCCACTCAACTACACTGAATGCTACTGGGCTTTACAACACTTTATGCCACAATGCAGTACCACACTCTACTCTATTCCACCTCATTCCATTCTACAATACTGTACTCCACTCTATGCCACTCCACTTTACTCCAATCTATGACATTTTTCCACACTCTATAACAGAGCATACCACTCCACTATACAACATGACACTCCACTTGATAAGACTTTACTCCACGTTGTGCGATGCCACAACACTGCATTCCACTCAAAAGGCACTGTAATATTAAAAACTCCACACCAGTATGTGACACTTTAGCGCACTCTATGGTATACCACTCCATTCAACCCCACTATAGGACAGTTTACCCCACTCTACACCAGTGTATAACAATTCAATATATGATGCTCCACTCTACAACACCCTACTCTATACAGTGTACTTTGCAACACTCTTCTACACTCTATGCCACTATGCAACACTGTGCTACACTGGATGACCCTACACTCCATTGTACAGCACTCTACTCCAATCCATGACACTGTATGTCACTCTACTTAACTCTATGCCACCTCTATACCATGCCACTGCACTTTACTCCACTGCACCCTATAACATGCTGCTCCATTCTACTCCACTCTGTTCGAATACTAAACTCTACACCACTTCAGTGTACATGCCACTCGGCTCTGCAACTCTGCCACTACAGTGTACCAGACTCTATGACACTGAACTGTACACCTCTTAACCCTACAGCACTCTACTCCACTCTATGCCACTCAACTATACCCTACTGTATGAAACGTTCCATCACTATACAACACACCACTCTACTCTCCTGTACCACACAGCAGTCCACTCTATGAAACTTTACTACACTGTATGATATGCCAGACCACTCTACTTCACTCCTCATCACTGTACTGTTTCTTTATATCACTTTACTATCTAACAATTTACAAAACTATCCTATGCAGCTGCAGTGAACCCCACGCCACTCTACTACACTTCACAATAGGTATGAAATAGAATCCATAGAGAGGTGAGAGAAGTCTGTACCATTCCTACTGTCTACCAGTACGAATGTCACAGACTGTCCACACCATCCAAAATATTGCTTTTTATTTTATTCAAGCATTTTACTATACCATAAGCAGCTAAGCATACATGGATCTTTAGGTGAGAGGCGATTGATCCGCATAGGTCTAAACAAATTAAGTGTCAATGATATGGTAGATCCATAAACTGTCTTGGGGTTGATGGCATAAAAAGTATTTTAAAGTTCTGTAAAACAGGTTTTCCCATCCGCAACCAAATTTTGTCTTGAAAAGCAGAAACCGATAATTGAATGCCCCATATCTCTTTTAAAATAAAGGCAAGATGATATGTAATAAAGTCCTGGAAATGAACTCCCCTTTTTATCTTAGGTTATTTAAGATATTGCAAAGAAATCCTTGCCATCTTTTTATTCCATAAAAAATGTGACAATAAACAGTTATTTGGGGGAAAACGATCTAGCAATCTTCATTGAGAACATAGACAAAAAATATAGTTAAAAATAGACAAGTACATCATCTTTACTGTATCAAGTCTACACCTCCTTGGAATTGTGTAGGTTAGCCCATTTTTCCGCTAATCCTTCAAGTATATTTTGTAATTCATCTACAATAATCTTGAGGGTATAACATACGGAGTTTAAATGCAAAATCGCACTGCACTTAATTTTGGCCTTATTCCAGCTCAAACCCACTTGTTAAAATAGGTAATTAGCACAAAAAAACTGTTAGGCAGTAAAACTTTGGATTTATCCATATTCAATTTGTAGTCATGAACATGGCTAACTCCAATTAAAAAAGGCAGGCAGATATATCCCAGGATTGGAGCTATATGATAAGATATCAGAGACATATACAGTACATTTAGGTTGGGTAGAATGTATAGAAATCCTGAAAATAAAATGTTTTGCCTAATATGTTCAAAAAAGGGTTCTAGAGGTAAGAAGAATTACAATGGGGATAATCGGCAACCTTGTTTTGTACCTATATGTGACTAAAAGTGAGGGGAAATGCTACAGTTTACTAGAAAGCTGGTCCTAGAGGAGGAGAAGAATATTTTAATATATCATCACACATTTCGCCCAAAACCATGCCAATGAAGTGCTATGAACATTAAATCCCAATTGTCTATCAAATACTTTTTCAGCATCAAGAGAAATTGCTGTATGTGTACTCTTTTGCTGTGAAGCGCTGTGTGTTGGAAAGTGGTTAGTTAGTAGTGATAAGTAGGGACCTACCACTAGTAGTAAGGCCTCAAACACAATAAAAGGCTCAGTCAATGTCTCAATAAATGATCCCCTTGCACAACTCCTGCTAGCTGGAAATTAGCTGGCAGACTTAACTTAGGAGATCGATGTGTAAAGTATGTAAAAACACCAATATATGAAATAGAACACAATACACAATAAAAATACAACACCAATTATAAAAATAGAGGGCATATTATCGAAGATGGCGTTAAAATTATCGATGGATTAGCGGCTGAAAACTGATGCTAAAGCGGCGATAATGGTCTTGATAATAAGCCCTGGAGAATTCCAATAGAAGCTCATGTTCACACCAGAACATGGGCTTCTATTGGAATTCTCAAGGGCATATTATCAAGCCCATTATTGCCGCTTTAGCTGCAGTTTTCTGCTGCTAAACCGGTGATTATTTTTTACTCCGTCCTTGATAATATGCCACTAGTTTACATTTTTAAGAAAAAATAGACACAAAAATGCAATATAGGGCACAGGAGATATGCATTTTTAAAGAATAAACACTCTCTAGTGCTTGGAAACAATAGAGCAAACATGAGCTATCTGGTCGCACTTGATTGTACAAAGTCAAAGTTTGAGGCCAACTTCCTTGGAGCCCTGGTCTGATACACTAAGCAGAAGGCCTCAGTCAAAATGTAACCTTCGCACTTAGGATTTTCTCTTGTCATCAAGCAGGGCTTGATTCTGCACAAGGCCCAGGTCAACTTGTTGAAGTCTTGTCGATGGCTTTAGCTCCGGAGCTTTTAGTGGGATAAACCTGAAATCCAGGCTGGGTCACTGTTCGACATAAGCAGCTTAACTCTCGTTGACAAGTTGGTCACCTAATAGAGCTTTTCCCAAAAATCCTAAATGCACCTAGCCACATCCTTAAACGTCCACTGGATGAACTACAGGATGGGGACTTAGTGGAGATGATGCTGGTGGGCTCTGTGAACCTGTAGCTTTTGAGGAGTCCACTTCTTAATCATTGTGAATCCAGGTAAAGTCCTTAGGGCTATAGTACCAGATTGTGAAGGAGGAGCAGTCATTTAGAGTCAAATCTTTTGGTGCAGATCAGGGTTAAAGCAGGTTCAGTCCTTCTTCTCCTTGTTGATTCGGGGGGTAGAACTGAGTTGCTTGGCAACTCTCCTATATTTATTTAGTTTTCCTGGGTGTCAAGCAGGGTGGCAGTCCTATCCTATGGGATGCAGGGTGCAGCCATCAGGTATGAACACTTCTTCCAAAGTGGAAAAACTCTCTCCTGAAGAGTTAGATCTGGCTATGCCAAAGCACTGGTATGGCTAAGATTCTCTCGCTCTCCTCTTCCAGCCCCTTCACTATTCTATTTACAGGAGCTACTGTGAGCCTGTTCTGTCCTAAAGTGTCAATCTCCCTTTAAAGACATGTTTAACCACTCCACCACGTTTCCTGTCTGAAGCTTCAACGGCTGTAGCTCTCTACCCACAGGATATCCTTTTTCTCCCTAGCAAGCTACTCCACACCTCCTTAGGAAAGCTTGGCTCAGCCTGACAGAGACTGGGCAATGAAGAGAGGGCAGCTGGAAGGCTAGATTTTGGCTGACAGATAGGAAAGTTTTAAACTTTCTTTTCTGCAATAGTTATTATAAAGAAAACAGCAGCAAGTTGTTGGATTTTTCATAACTATCATTTTGAGTCTTTTGATGATATTTTTAGCTTGCGCCTGTCAATATTATACTTAAATACATTATTCCCATGTTAGCCTATGGAGCTATTTGGCACAATGGGTAAATGAAATTGGCACCTTTTATAATCTCCCTTCTTACAAGGCACCCTACATCTGGGACACCTGGGGGAGACCGTAGGGGTTACTTAAGTGTAAACCTAAGGTAGTTGGAGACTTTGGAAGCACCTTTAATTCCAAAGTCAAATTTGCATATAAATTTAATGTAAAGACAGCCTGAACAGCAGAGCTTCCTTTAAAATGACAGTAGGCAAAATAGTAGTGCACATTTAAGTGCATTAAGTCTACTGGGAATCTAAACCAAAATGCCCTATTATATACTTGGGACGTACAGCTAGGCTGTCAGAACCAATTGTAATTAAACCATAATTACCATATACTTTATATAGCAGAACAGCGGCCTTGGGTCTGGTAAGCAAGCCTGGACACTGTCAGTGTCATTTACCACTGGTAGCAAGCAAAAATAGGGGTTATCAAAGCAAACAGGATGACCTTCCCATACAGCCCCCCAAAATAAAGGTGATAGGTAACCTACACCCTGGTAATCCTCATCAGCTAAGTGGAAAAACCGGGGAAGGTCCTCAGCCTTGGAATGAACAGTCCCAATCTGTGTTCCACTGTGAAGTCCATCCTCTACAAGGAAATGGACAACTTCAACAGTTTAAAAGATCCCCCCTTATCTGAATGAGCCATTTAGATGACCTGTGGTCATCTTGAACGCGGAAGAGAGTGCCAATCATATATGGCTTCAGCTTCTTCTGGGATCAAACCACAGCAAAGGCTTCCCTCTCAATGTTGTTTCATCTTTGTTCTCTGGAGAGAAGTTGCCAACTGATGAAGGTAATTGGCTGATCAGCGCCGTCTTCATTTACTTGTGCCTACACTGCCCCAAACCCTTGTTCTGAAGCATCTGTTTGAACCACACATTCCTTTGTGTAGTCAGGGGCCAGTAACACTGATGCTGAACACGTAGCATTTAAAAGGCCTTCTGACACTCTGGAGTCCAATTGACTTTCTTGGGTTTCTTTTTAAAACTGAGTTCTGTCAGGTGCGCCTCAATGGTCCCATCGTTCTGAATAAATCTTCTATAATTCCCAGTCAGTACAAGGAATGCCCTGACATTAGTCTGGGTTGTAGGAAATGCCCAATCCAAATGGTTAGAATTTTGAGCTGGAGAGGTTCTACATGGCCTCTACCTACTGGGTGGCCCAGGTACACCCCTAAACTCTGCCCTATTGGGCACTTCTAGCCTTAAAAGTCAGGCTTGCCTGCTGCAGGACCTGAAACATTTCCTTCAGGTGGATCAAATGATTCTTCAAGGTGGAACTCTATACAGCAATAGCGTCCAGATAAGCTGCATTGAACTGTTTCAACTCAGACAGGCACCTATTCGCCAACCTTTGAAAGGTGGAAGGGGCATTCTTTAAACTAAAGGACATTACTTTGAATTTGGTAGTGTCCCTCTGGTGTGGAGAATGCTGACCTCTCCAATGCTTCTTCACTGTTTGCAATCTGCCAGTAGCCTGAGGTCAAATCAAATTTACTCATGCACTTGCAGCCTCTAACCTGTCAATGAGCTCATCAGCTCTAGGTATAGTATGAGCATCAGTCTTAGTGACTTCTTTCAGTCCTCAGTAGTCCACACAGAACGTTAACTCCTTCTTCCCCTTGGGGATTAGGTTTGAATACAAGCACCACAGGGATGACCCATTGTCTGTCTGAAGGCTCAATGACCCCCAATTCCAAGATCTTATCTACCTCAGCGTTGGCTCTCACATGGTCAGACAACCTGTATGGTTAAGCTTTGATAGGTAGGCTTTCACCTTTGACAATGTCATGTATTCACCAATCAGTGATACCTCAGGTCAAAGAGAACAGACCAGCCAACTGCCCCAGCACCTACTTGCAGTCTCTGTGTGGTTGGGCAGTCAATTTGGGAGAGAGTGCAACTCCTTCCACTGACACATCTTGCAAATTGCTGGTGAGGAGGTCAGGCACTTGCTCGGTCTCCTCCGCTTCCTCCCTTATCACGGACCATCAACATGGTTATGTTTGCCTTTTCTTTTTAGGGTTTCAACCTATTGACATGTAGGACCCTATGGTGGGTACTATAGGTGTTCAGGCCTACCAGCTAGGTAACCTCAACCTTCTTCTATAGTATTGGAGTAGGCCCAGTCCACTTGTCCTGGAGGCCAGAACACCACACAAATTGTCTTAGAATGTACTCAGGCATAGTAACATTTTGGTCATACAGTACTCCAGGAGCTCCTGGTTGGCCTCCACTTTCCTGTTTGCTTTGTGCATCTACTCTGCCATGCGAGATCTCAGGCCTAGTACATAAATCAGCATATTTTCCTTGGCTTCATTGAGAGGCATTTTCCAATACTCTTTCACCAGGCACAATGGCCCTCTTACAGGGTGCTGAATAACCAATTCAATGAGCGTTACGCCAACCCTTTTTTTGGGACCTCCCTGTAGGCAAACAGTAGGCATGATAGTGGAACATCCCATCTCCTCCTGGGTTGGTCAGACAAACCATTGATCCTGCCCTTCAGGGTCTTAATAAAACTTTCCTCTTGACTATTAGTCTGGGGATGCCAGAGGGCAGAGAACTTCTAGGCAACTGTGCCTTTTACTAGGCCGGGTCACCCCTCCTGCTGCCAACGCCTTCCTGTCTGCCTGCCTGTACCGAGCGACCCAGCCGCCGCTGAGCCGTCCGTCTGCGCCGATTCCCACCGCTGCCTCCCTGCGGCGCCGCCCACCACCAGCCCATTGGCCGCCCCGCTTTCGCCTCCCAGCTGACCCGCTCTCCCGGCTCCAGATTTAAGGGAAGTGCTGCAGGCGATTCAGGAGTGACCACTGTGCCTTTTACTAGGCCGGGTCACCCCTCCTGCTGCCAACGCCTTCCTGTCTGCCTGCCTGTACCGAGCGACCCAGCCGCCGCTGAGCCGCCTGTCTGCGCCGATTCCCGCCGCTGCCTCCCTGCGGCCCCGCCCACCACCAGCCCATTGGCCGCCCGCTCCCGCCTCCCAGCTGACCCGCCCTCCCGGCTCCAGATTTAAGGGAAGTGCTGCTGGCGATTCAGGAGTGACCACTGTGCCTTTTACTAGGCCGGGTCACCCCTCCTGCTGCCAACGCCTTCCTGTCTGCCTGCCTGTACCGAGCGACCCAGCCGCCACTGAGCCGCCCGTCTGCGCCGATTCCCGCCGCTGCCTCCCTGCGGCCCCGCCCACCACCAGCCTATTGGCCGCCCCGCTCCCGCCTCCCAGCTGACTCGCCCTCCAGGCTCCAGATTTATGACGCCCCCAGAGCGACCGCGCAGCGGACGCGCGCAGCGGGAGCACCGATTGAGCGCCGAAGGTGCGCCAAAGGTAAGCCCGTCTGCGCCCGTCCGTGCCTGGACCGCGCCCAGTGCCAGGACCCCTGGCCCCCGCAGACCCCAGCCCGCCCACCGGACGTACAACGCCGCCACCCTCAACGCCCTCAACGCCGGCCGAGTCCCGGGCTGCTACCGAGCCACCCCAAGACGCACCCACGGACCCTTCTGCTGCAACTCCTGCAAGTTCACCTGCATCCGGACCTGCACTACTCCAGCATCAACCAAGACGAGCAACAGCAGCAACCACCTGAAATGCATCCTGTTCAACACCCGCTCCGTCCACAGGCACACCATCGAGATCTGGAACCTACTCGACACCACAGCCCCAGACGTCGCCTTCTTCACGGAAACCTGGATGAACGCCTCCTCAGCGCCCGACATCGCCATCGCCATCCCAGATGGCTACAAGATCATCCGAAGGGACCGCATCAACCACACCGGAGGAGGCATCGCCATCGTCCACAGGAACACCATCCGCATCACGACCAACACCGACGACACCCTCGCAACCGCCGAGCACCTGCACTTTCAGGTCCACATCAACCCCAAGACCACCCTCAGAGGCACCCTCATCTACAGACCCCCGGGACAACGCACACAATTCAGCGAAGACATCGCCGACTTCATCAGCCCGCACGCCCTCTGCTCCGCTGACTACATCCTCCTTGGGGACCTCAACTTCCACCTGGAGAACAACAACGACCGCAACACCACCACCCTGCTGTTCAACCTCGCCAACCTGGGACTCAAGCAGCTGGTCACCACCCCCACCCACTACGCCGGACACACACTCGACCCCGTCTTCTCATCCAGCAAGGACATCGCCTTCAGCCACGCCACCGGACTCCACTGGATGGACCACAGCTGCGTCCACTTCAGCTTCAGAAGGACCACGATCCACCACCACCAGCAACAGGTTGCACGCAGGAGCTGGAACAAGATCACAGCCGACCAGCTCACGACCTCCCTGAGCATGAACCCTCCCACCAGCACAACAAACCCTAGCCAGGCGGCCACCAACCTCACGAAGTGGATCAGCGACTGCGCAGACGAGCTCGCCACCCTGAGGACCCCGCCTAGCAGACCCGGTAGCAAGAAAGCCCCATGGTTCACCGACGAACTCAAGAGCTCCAAGAAGAACTGCCGAGCCCTCGAGAGTACCTGGCGCAGAGACCCAACACCGGACAACATGACTGCCCTCAAGCTCGCCACCCGAAAACACCACCAACTCATCCACGCCACCAAGAAAACTGCATTTAAGGAACGACTGGACAACAACGCACACAACAGCAAGGAACTCTTCAACATCGTCAAAGAGCTCTCCAACCCCAACGCCGGAAACAACGACATCACCCCTTCGCAAGACCTCTGCAACTCCCTCGCCTCCTACTTTTACAACAAGATCGCGGACATACACAACAGCTTCAGCACTCAACCAACGAACGCCACGACCGAACCACCGCCCCCCACCACCACCCTCGGCACCTGGACTCCGATCAGCACCGAAGACACCGTCCGCACGATGAACTCCATCCACTCCGGATCTCCGACCGACCCCTGCCCTCACCACGTCTTCAACAAGGCTGACGCTGTCATCGCACCCCACCTGCGGGACATCATCAACACCTCCTTCAACACCGCTACCTTCCCGGAGAGCTGGAAGCACGCCGAACTCAGCGCCCTACTCAAGAAGCCATCGGCCGACCCCACCGACCTCAAGAACTACCGCCCCATCTCGCTGCTCCCGTTTCCTGCAAAAGTCATCGAGAAGACCGTCAACAAGCAGCTGGCCGCCTTCCTCAAGACAAACGGATCCCTCGACCCCTCGCAGTCTGGCTTCCGGGCCAACCACAGCACTGAGACCGCCCTGATCGCAGCCACCGATGACATCCGAGCGCTGCTCGACAACGGAGAAACAGCAGCCCTCATTCTCCTCGACCTCTCCACGGCCTTCGACACTGTCTGCCACCGTACCCTAGTACAACGCCTCAGCAACGTCGGAGTCCAGAAGAAGGCACAGGAGTGGATCATCTCCTTCCTCGCCGGAAGGACACAGAGAGTCCGCCTCCCTCCGTTCAGATCTGAAGCCACCGAAGTCATTTGCGGCGTTCCTCAAGGCTCCTCGCTCAGTCCAACCCTCTTCAACGTCTACATGAGCCCCCTCGCAGACATCGCACGCCAGCACAACCTCAACATCATCTCCTACGCCGACGACACCCAGCTGATCCTCTCCCTCACCAACGACCCCGCCACCGCCGGAGCCAAACTTCACGAAGTGATGGAAGAGGTAGCCGAATGGATGAAGAACAGCCACCTGAAACTGAACTCAGACAAGATGGAAGTCCTCATCCTGGGATCCTCACCCCCCACTTGGGACGACTCCTGGTGGCCCCCCGCCCTAGCCAGCGCACCCAAACCAACAGACCACGCACGCAACCTGGGCTTCATCCTGGACTCCTCCCTCGCAATGACCAGACAAGTCAACGCCGTCTCCTCGTCGTGCTTCAACATCCTGCGCATGCTACGTAAGATCTACCGGTGGATCCCCACCGAGACCAGGAAGACGGTCACCCAGGCCCTCGTCACCAGCCGTCTGGACTACGGCAACTCCCTCTAAGCCGGAACCACCGCCAAACTCCAGAAGAGACTCCAGCGGATCCAGAACGCCTCAGCACGACTCATCCTGGACATCCCCCGTCGCAGCCACATCTCCGGACACCTGAGAGACCTGCACTGGCTCCCGGTCAACGAGAGAATCACCTTCCGTCTCCTCACCCACGCACACAAAGCCCTACACAACCAAGGCCCAGGATACCTCAACAGCCGCCTCAACTTCTACGCTCCCAAACGCCAGCTTCGATCGACCAGCCACGCCCTCGCCGCCGTCCCCCGCATCTAAAGAGCCAACACAGGGGGACGGTCCTTCTCCTACCTCGCCGCCAAGACATGGAACTCCCTCTCCACCCACCTCCACCTGACCCAGGACCACCTCGCCTTCAGGAAGCAACTCAAGACCTGGCTGTTCGAGCAGTAGCGGACCCCCCTCCCCCAGCACCTTGAGACCCTATGGGTGAGTAGTGCGCTATATAAATGCGATGATTGATTGATTGATAGGTAATACCACATTCGTCCCACATCACATTCAGATAGTTAGGTATGAAATATGTGCCTCTATCTGAAACCACTTCCTTTGGGACACCTACTCTGGTGAACAGACCAAGAAGCCACAGAAGGAGCAGTGACTGTTCTGATATCTTGTGGTGTGGTCCATTACCACAAGATATACTTGTTCCCTGATGCAGTTGGTGGTTCTAGGGGGTCCAACAATGTCCATACCCACCCTCTCAAAGGGAGTCTCAACTATTGGCAGTGGTATCAAGGGGACCTTTGGCTTGTCCCCATATTGCACCTGGCCTGACTAGTGGGACAGGAGGTACAGAACACCTTAACTTTTGCAGATATGTTGGGCCAACAGAAATGGTTAACCAACTAGTTCCAAGTCTTTTTCTGACCCAAATGAACTGCCAAGGGGATATCATGAATTAAGGTGAGAATACATTCTCTGTACTTTTGGGGGACTACCAATATACTGGTCGCTCCCTCCTTGAGGTCTATGACCCCAGTATGCAGAATTCCATCTTCCCAGTAGACTCTGTGTAATTCACTGAAATCCCACCCCTCTTGCTTGGAGGCGGTCTGCTTCAAACTCAGCAGGGTGGGACACCCTCTTTGTCTCTGATAAACTCCACTCTTGAGTGTCATCCGCTCCTGTTAATTCTGCCAATTCTGACAGACGATGCAGGGATGGAATCCCTTTCCTAGATGTCAGATCCTCCCCCCCAGGGTCAGATCCCTGCTGCGCCTCTGGAATTCTTTGGGCTAGCTCACCAGACCAATTACACCTTTCCTTGCAATTGGATTCTTGGCCCATTGTTCCAGGGTCCAAGTGTCCAGCATTTCCCTTCTGGATAGTCTGTGACCTGGTCACAGCACATACCGACCATTCTCTCCACTATTGACCAGTCAGAATCTTTGATATAATTTCCTGGTTGACACACGAGTGGGAATGCAGTAGACACAGCTACCTTCTTAGTATCTGTCAGACCCCTCATTCCAAACTCACCATCACCATGAGTTGGAGATTGGCTCTGTTGTCTCTATAGTTTACTTGGTGATACACACCAAATATGATCTGCTCTGGAGAAACCATTTTCTCTGTGATCATAGTCATTTGTGTCATTTTAAAGATACAAATATTTCCTATTTTTATAAATTGGTGTGGGGTTTTTACTGTGTGTTGTGTTTTACCTATTTACTGTATTGCTGTTTTTAAATGCTTTACATGCCTCTCTCCTAAGTTAAGCCTTATTGCTCGATTTCAGCTAGCAAGGGTTGAGGAAGAGTCTCATTTATAGAGACCCTTTTAGGACCCAGTACAGTATGGGTGGACTTCTTACTGGTGGTAGGTGCATACTTACAGCCACTGATAAATCACCTTCGACCAATTGGCATGTAATGTAATAGATGTAATCTTTCATTATTCTTCAAAAATGTCATCAAATCGTGCATAGGCAAACTTTGTGAATTTGCCACACCCTTAATTTACATACGCTGTTCTCTTATGTGTTTCATTTTCTCTATTAGTTATAATGTACATCAACATGCCATAATGTGTCTAATGTGAGAATGCAAGTGCTTTAAGTTACTTTCTGGCTTGATTTTAAAGAAAATTATTGAATTTCCCAACTAATGTAGAGGTTTAGCCTCTTTTGCTTTAAAAATATTCAGTCAGCAGTTTTAGCGACCTTTGTTGTTCGACTGACACTCGCATTACATATTTTCCTTCTCAGAATTACCATTGTTTACAAGATAACACAATATTCTGGTCTACCTAGCACATGTGCACACTTAAACCACACTCCCAAGGGATATTACAGCAGCATAAAAGAATGACCGGGATATGTTCAGTTGAACACAGGAATTCTGGAGCATTCACGTTCTCACCAGTTTTATTCTGTCATAAAGGACTACATTTAAAATGAATAAAATGCTGACACAGGCCCAACGGGGATGCCAGTCATGTGAAAAAAATGCATGCAACCCAGTGGGGATTTATAAAGGCGAATTTGTAACAACAACCCTGGAACGTACATAGCCTATTAGTTACAGCGAAGGCTATGTGCTCTAAAAAAGCATTCAGGAATAACAAAACCCAATAATTATCTTGATATATAGACAGAAGGCAGTCACAGAGCTCACGTTGTGCTAAAGGCATTCAGGGGTAGGCAGTGTTTTCCCCATTTTGGGTTTCCTTCTAATAAATTAATCCATATTGGCAGAAAGAAAAAACTGAGAATTCGTTTAGCTGATGAATTCTATGCTGAAGAAGACAAAACGTGTGAATTTCAAAATAAGTTTATTGTTGCCAATGTTACTGATGATTTTCCATCCTCGAATGAACATGGATATTTTTACATTTAAATGATTTTACCAAAGAGTTCATGTTCATAAGCCAGAGGAAAGTAATCAAATACTCGGAAAGTGATCACAAATTGTAATAAGTTATTCAGTAAATTGCACATATAATGCTGATTTGTTAAAGATGTGTTTGTGTTCTCATAAAAGCAAATAACTCTTGGACTACAGATTATTAATTTGCTTTATAATGACGTTAATCACGCGTTTGCGTATGATCTCAGATTGCCGATGTTCGATTAGGGATGATAAAGAGTAAAACACAATTCATTCGCACAATTTTGGCTTCTGCACACTGACACTCGTGTGGTGGTTTGGACAGCATCATTCATAAGCAGTGTTTCTCGTCTAGCTGCATTTGTGGCTTTTATCACATGGCATGTGAAATATGGTATTGGAAGGTGAAAATACTGCAAGATTTAAGGAGCACTAATCCGCCCCTAAGCGCCGATACAAGGGATGCAGCACTTTGGACGAGAAATGCCCCCATCTGTTGTGATTTTCATCCATCACACTGATTGTCCAGGGTGTTAATAGCTTTCTCCTGATAACTCATTAATGCACATAAGCACAGCTGACCAGGAGCTTGACCAACTAGATGCTGTTGAGTTATATTATTACAACTTAGAATTACACATTGCGTGGCTTGGGAACCACTTAAATGATAATGTGAAAAAAGTTGTTACCTACATTTGTGCAATGTAGTGGTTCAGTCGCTTTATTTACAAACATCCATTACAATGGATTGTCTTGTGTGTAGTCCTCAAACCTAAACAAAATATGGTCCATCGTTGTAAATACGCTTTGTAGACTGCTTCTGAATTACATGAAAAAATGCAATAGTACTTCTCTGGACTCAAGTTAGCAAGAAATTGGGCCCTGTCCAAGATGCTATTTGGGGGTGAATTAGAGTTTGTCAAACAGGTACTCCCTCACCAGCTTGTCGTATATTATAATTGCTTTTTGAAAGGTCCATCTTATCCCTGTCTTGTTTTATTCAGTTTGATTTGGGATAGGTGTCCTTAGGTTCTGTTGAGTCACTTATTAATTTATTTGTGTGTGTACCCACAGGCCTAAGTATTTTTGTATTTTCACTTATCTGTATATGAAACGACTTATTCAAACGACTCCTTGATAAAACTATATTTTTCTAATACACCTTTGTGTCTGTTGTTCATATGTTGTCTATATGTTTTGGCCTAATAGAGGCCCTATATCCAACCAAAAATGTACTGTGCTCAAGTGATTGTTGATAAGGAATATTTATTTTTCCTTTTAAATTATTCTGAAATATCAAATACTTTCAAAACAAATTCCCTTGAAGGCATCTTTACCTTTCTAGATGACAGGATGTCCTCTTAGTCTTTTTTAGGCCCTAGCAATATGTCAAATTTAATCTTGACCAGATGCTGCCAAAGCAAATAAGTTACTGTGTGTGGGTGGGTAATGTACTTGCGCATGTACACATATGGGAGAAAGCATACACCACTGCTGCCAGTTTAGTGCAGAAGGAAATCTTGAAATCCAGCCATTTGTCCCCTTTGAGAGGAAACAGCGCCTTCCTACTGATTGCAGGCTCCACTGTCTGAGGGATGCCAGCACTGTAACAGTCAGAGTAGAGTCAGATTTTTGAGTGCTGAAAAATTACAGGAATGTTTTCTTTACAGTGCAGAGTGCACGGATACAGTAATACATATACCCTCCATCCATTTAAGCTATGACTATTTAGTAAAACTTTGGTTGTTTAATGTGTTTAGCCTGTATCCATTGTGGAACGTTTTCAATGTGCATACACTTTATAAAGCTACTTGAAATGTAGAGGATAAGGATTTATTTACTTTTCCTGCTATAGGTTGGAGTTTGTAACTTTTGAGCAACATGTGGAATAGATTTGCTGTTTTATTACAAAAGAATTCCATATGAGGGTCAGTGTTGGGAGGTGGTTTATTAGTTGGTGCAGGTGTGTACCCACAGCTAGTAATAACACCATAAGCAAAAATAGGGTCCAGCCAAGTGTTAACAAAACAATCCTTGTTAGCTTGGCTAACAAATGGTCAGGCCTAACTTAGGAGAGAGATTTGTCAATCATTCAATATCACCAAAACAGTAGATAAGTAGGACACAAGACAAAATAAAAATCCAACACCAATTTAGAAAAATAAAGAACATTTGTGTCTCTAAAATTCCACCAAAATGACAAAACTACAATGTAGTGTTCTCGACACATGAATTTGTAAAGATTAAATGTAAAAATGGGCTTTCTAGCTCTAAAAATGAAAAGTGCAAACTGCTGCTATCTGGTCGTGCTTGACTGGGACCAAGACAAAGTTTCAGGCTGACTGTGAAGGAGCGTGGGTCAGATACGCTGGGTGGTTGGAGCCAGTCAAAACTTTAGCTTCTCATTTAGTCACTTTTATGGAGCTTTTTTTCTCGACTTCGAACTGCCATCGTTAGCAATCCAACTTTCAGTTCAATGACAGTTGCCTTTAGCGTGACGGCTCAGTGGGTCTGGATGCTTTTTTCTTCATCGTCGATGGCAAAGAAGTCTTGAGCTTTCAGCAGGGCCAACCTGCAAGTCAGGCCGAGTCTCAGTTCAACGTCGCTGGCTTGACTCTCGTTATTAAGGTTGGGGATCTTATGGAGCTTTTTTCAAGGTCTTGCAGAAGGTCTCTTGAGAGTGTTTCAGGGTCCACAACACCAGCTAAAGGTCCAGAAGCTCTAAGTTGCCTCTTGGAGGCTTGGGACTACAATTCCCACAATGCACATGGCCAAATCCAGTAAAGTCCAGATGAGCTGGTCAGCTGGGCTTGTCCTTAATGGAGCTTATGCAGGTGACTTCTTTCAGCTCTTATGGTCCTGTTGGACCGCTGACCGCTGAGCCTGTAACCAGGCGAGGTCGCTCCCACACACCCCTGCTACTGCCTCGTTGCCTTATTGCCTTCGTTTTGCTTCGTTGTTCCCCAGATGACCCAGCCGCCGCTGAGCCGCCCTCTGACCTCCTTTTCCCGCCGCTGCCTCCCTGTGGCCCCGCCCCCCTAATGCCCATTTGCCGCCCTGCTCCCGCCACCCAGATGCTCCTCCCTCCCGGCTCCTTCTTATGATGCCCATGCATACGCGCAGCGTTGACGCGCAGCGGGTGCGCCGATTGTGCGCCAAAGGCAAGCCCGTCTGCGCCCGTCCGTGCCTGGACCGCGCCCAGCGCCAGGACCCCTGGTCCCCGACGATGCCTGCCCACACGACGGATCTACGACGCCGCCACCCTTATCGCACTCAAACCTGACCGAACAAGAGCCTGCCACCGAGCCACCCCGAGACGCACCCACGGACCCTTCACCTGCCAAGCCTGCAAGTTCACCTGCATCCGGACCTGCACCACAGCCACCAAGCCGAGCACCAACAACAGCCACCTCAAGTGCATCCTGCTCAACACCTTCTTCATACACAGACACGCCATCGAACTTTGGAACCTGCTCGACATTACCTCACCAGACCTCGACTTCCTCACAGAAACCTGGATGAACATCTCCTCCGCACCCGACATCGCCATCGCCATCCCAGATGGATACAAGATCACCCGAAGAGACCGCGTCAACCAGATTGGCGGAGGTATCGCCATCGTACACAAGAACACCATCCGCATCACGACCGACGCCAACGACACCTTCGCCGCCGCCGAGCACCTCCACTTCCAGATACACTCCGACCCAAAGACGACCCTCACAGGCACCCTCATCTACAGACCCCCGGGACCACGTACACAATTCAGTGAAGACATCACAGACTTCATCAGCCCGCACGCTCTCCGCTCGACGGACTACATCCTCCTAGGGGACCTTAACTTCCACCTGGAGAACAACAAAGACCGCAACACCTCCGCCCTGCTGGACAACCTCTCCAACCTCAGACTCAAGCAACAGGTCAACACCCCCACCCACTACGCCGGCCAAACTCTTGATCCCGTCTTCTCATCCAGCAAGCACATCACCTTCAGCCACTCCACCGGACCACACTGGACCGACCACAGCTGAGTCCACTTCAGCTTCAGAAGAACCACGACACACCACCACCCGCAACAGGCTCCACAGAGTAGCTGGAGCAAGATCACCACCGAGCATCTCACCACCTCCCTCAACCAGAACCCACCCGCAAGCACAACGGACCCCACCGAAGCAGCACACAACTTCACGAAGTGGCTGGCCGCCTCTGCTCACGACCTCGCGCCACTAAAAAACCCTCCCAGCAGACCCAGAAGCAAGAAAGCCTCCTGGTTCACCGACGAACTCAAGGACTCCAAGAAAAACTGCTGCACCCTCGAGAAAGCCTGGCTCCTCGACCAGACCACAGACAACATGACCACCCTCAAACACGTCCCCCGCAAGCACCACCAGCTTATCCGCGCTACCAAGAAGAAATCACTGAACGAACGACTGGACAACAACGCCCACAACAGCAAGGAACTCTTCGGCATCGTCAAGGAGTTCTCCAACCCCAGCACCGGCAACAACGACATCACTCCTTCACAAGATCTCTGCGACTCTCTCGCCTCGTTCTTCCCCCACAAGATCGCCGACATCCACAACAGCTTCAGCGCACCATCCATGCACCCAACCGTCAAACCAACGCCCCCCACCGCCACCCTCCGCACCTGGACCACAGTGACCACCGAAGACACAGCTTGCACGATGAACACCATCCACTCAGGATCTCCAACCGACCCCTGCCCCCACCACATCTTCAACAAGGCCAACTCCATCATCGCACCCCAACTCGGGGACGTCAGCGACACCTCCTTCCACACCGCCACCTTCCCGGAGAGCCCGAAGCATGCCGAGCTCAACGCCCTACTGAAGAAACCAACAGCAGATCCCACCGACCTCCAGAACTTCCGCCCCATATCGCTCTTTCCTTTTCCTGCCAAAGTCATCAAGAAGACCATCAACAGACAGCTTTCAGCCTTACTCGAGACGAACGGATCCCTCGACCCCTCACCGTCCGGTTTCCGAGCCAACCACAGCACCGAAACTGCCCTCATCGCAGCCACCGACGACATCAGAACCCTGCTCGACAATGGGGAAACAGCGGCCCTCATCCTCCTAGACCTCTCTGCAGCGTTCAACACTGTCTGCCACCGCACCCTAGTTCAACACCACAGCAACATCGGTATCCAAGAGAAGGCACTGGAATGGATCATCTCGTTCCTCACCGGAAGAACACAAAGAGTCCGCCTCCCCCCGTTTCGATCCGAGGCCACCGAAGTCATCTGCGGCGTACCGCAGGGATCATCACTCAGCCCCACCCTCTTCAACGATTACATGAGACCTCTTGCAGCCATCGCACACCAGCACAACCTCAACATCATCTCCTACGCCGACGACACCCAGCTGATCCTCTCCCTCACCAACAACCCCGCCACCGCCAGAACCAGCCTGCACAAAGGGATGAAAGACGTCGCCGAGTGGATGAAGAACAGCCGCCTGAAACTGAACTCAGACAAGACGGAGGTCCTCATCCTAGGCTCATCGCCCTCCGCCTGGGACGACTCCTGATGACCACCCGCCCTGGGCGCCACTCCCAAGCCAACAGACCACACACGCAACCTGGGCTTTATCCTGGACTCCTCCCCCTCGATGACCAGACAAGTCAACGCCGTCTCCTCATCATGCTTCAACACTGTACGCATGCTCCGCAAGATTTTCCGATGGATCCTGACCAAAACCAGGAAGTCGGTCACCCAGGCACTCGTCACCAGCCGAATGGACTACGAAAACACCCTCTATGCCGGAACCACAGCCAAGCTACAGAAAAGACTCCAACGCATCCAGAACGCCTCCGCCCGACTCATCCTGGACATCCCCCGACGAAGCCACATCTCTGGCTACCTGAAGGACCTACACTGGCTCCCCGTCAGCAAGAGGATCACTTTCAGGCTCCTCACCCATGCACACAAGTCTCTCCACGACCTGGGCCCCAAGTACCTCAACGACCGCTTGACCTTCTACACGCCCACCCGCCAGCTACGTTCTACAGGCCTCGCCCTCGCCGCCGTACCATGCATCCGAAGAGCCTCCGCCGGGGGCAGATCCTTCTCCTATCTGGCGGCCAAGACATGGAACTCCCTCCCCATCCATCTTCGACTGACCCAAGACCATGTGGCCTTCAGGAGACAACTCAAGACCTGGCTGTTCAAGCAATAGCGGACCCCTTTCCCCAAGCGCCTTGAGACCCTGCCGGGTGAGTAGTGCGCTATACAAAGGTTCTGATTGATTGATTGATTAATTGATTGATTGGTTATCAAGGAGTCCACTCCTTGATCTTGGAAGCAAGGCAAAGTCCTCTTTTGTGAAGTCCAGAGGGTGCAGCAGGTGCAATCCTTGTGAGTGCAGTACTTTCTTTGTGCAGACAAGGGATTCAACAGGACAGTCCTTCTTCTTCTGATGTCTTAAAGCAGGAATCTCAGGTGCTGTGTAGCTCTCTCATATTTATTCCAGAGTCTGGGCTGGCAAGAGGGGGGCACCCCTAACTAGCGGGGTTCAAGTTGCCACCCTCTGCTATGACTATTTTCTTAGAAGGCTGGTGTAGTTTTGTCCCAGAAAGTATTTCTCACTTAAAATCATAATGAAGAAAATCTCTCCTGGGAGCTCAGGTCTGGGTAACTCAAACCACAAATGTGGCTAACTTTTCCCTACACTCCCCTTCCTGTCCCTCTCCTATTTCATTTATAGGGGCTCTCATCTAGCTGGGGGTGAGGAAGTGGTAGTGGGCCTTGTTCCTATTATATCTGTCTTTCTCCCTTTGAAGACCAGATTGGCTACACACCACCCTCCCAGACCTGGCTTCTGTAGCAGCAGATCTCCTTCCAGCAAATGGTCTCTTTCTATCACCCCAGGCCACTTAACACCTAATCAGGAGCAACTTGGCTCACCTGTCAAAGCCAGGTGAATCAGCAGAGGCTGATACAGGACACTTTTAGTAACTTCAGGAAAGTAAGGTCTTAAACTACTTTCATGTAATAGTTATAATTCATCTAACCTTGGTAAGTTGTTGGATTTATTGTTACTACTATTATGATGCTTCAAATTTATGTTCTAGCTCACTCCTGTCAAAAGTTAGATTGACGTACACAAGTATAGGCTTAAATGGCGAGCATACACACTCTTTCTTTTCATGGAGGAATCCATGCTTCACTTAGTCTTTCACCTCAGTATATATTTCTTTTTGCTCATCATTTAGTTATACAACTACCTCTTTCAACCAAATGGTTTCTTGTCTTGCTGTTTGAATTGCACTCTTCACTTCATTCAATGCAATAGCAATTTAATTTTCAATTATTGAATGTCCAAGAGGATCGTGACATACAGGCCCTGAACTTGGGCTACTTTGTGAACTCTCCTTAGCTATCTCAGCAGTAGTTGTTTCTTCCTGTTCATATTATAATCTAACATTTTCAAATAGGAAATAGTGAACACTTAATGCGATCTTTTACAGCATTGAAAGAGTTTTCACAGCAGTCAAACTCTTCTAGTAATTCTGATTCAGAAACGCCAAGGCTTAAAGAGCTGTAGAAGTCTCAAATAGAAAAACTATGTTTTTTATTCAATCTGGCAACTTACTTTTCTATGCTTAATTAGGCTGCCTTTGCTATATCATACCAAACAACCATCACAAAAAATGACTGCAAATTTACCTTAATCTACATTTTCTGTCATGTTGTTTATTTATCTGTAGTTTTGAGGTACTTCATAAAGATGAACATTTTCGAAATGTAGACTCCTTTTTCGGTAGTAGGTGTCAGCATGTTTGTTTTGACAATATCTTTACTTTAGGGGTCAAATTCTGCAAGGAAGTGAATTTCAAGAAAATCCTTCAACACTCTATTTCATTTCACTCCAGGCCTAGACCCATCAAACAATTCCTATGGACTTAGAGTATAAACTAGCTGAACTGAACTCAACCAATCACAGCATTCATGAGATCCATTTAGCTATTTGAATGTTAGTAGGTATTGGGGTATGTAACTGTGTGTTCAACTGGCTCAGTTACTGTTAGATGATACAAAAGGGGTGTTTGATTTGCTCAAACGCTCCGTCCATCATCCCCTTTTGTATCACTGTTAGATACATAAGTGCTGTTTGGATGTGTAAGTACATGTATAAGCGCATCTGTCACTGTCTGACTGGATGTGAGAGTGGCTCTATGCTTTTCTGCATAGGTATGTGAGTTGCAGTATGGGTGCGAGACTGAATGTTTAAATTGCTGTATGTGTAATGCATGGAAACTTCAAAGTACGTGTCTTATCTTTTAAGCACAAAGCACCCTGCCATATAGCCTACTTACAGCCTATGCTGGGGGTGAACTATATGTAGTAGAACAGAAGTTCAAGTCTTCGCAAGGGGTTTTAATTGTCAATCTGACCTGGTCGTAAAACTGTGCACATATGCTCTGCAGTAGTAGGCCTAAGACATGATTAAAGAGCTACTTGTCTGGGTGGGTGACCGGGTAGTGTCAGTTCTTCAGTACATATCCAAATGAGTGTATCAGTATATTTGTGGTTGTGTTATTGTATATGTATCTAACTATATTAGCATATGATTAGCTCTAGTAGTAAATCCATTGGACTGCCTGTATTTGAATATGTAAGTACAAATAATGAATAAAACCAATTAGGCCAGGCTAAATCATCTATAGTGAAAGGAAGACCAAGACAATATGTAGAAGGCATCTTACATGTTTAATGCTTGATGGAATCTATATCATGAACATTTTATCATCCTTAACTTGACTAAATGCACGAGAGGTGCAACACAAACAGCTGATAGGTGTATGGCATGTATAGGTCAAATTGTCATTGCAATATGCTACAAATGAACTTGTGTTTATATTTGTAAATATCTTAATTTTTGCATAAATGTTATCTCCGATTTTAAATGGTATTAGCATTATTCATTTAACCAAACTTCAACATTTATATGGTTGTCATCAGAGTGAAATTATATAGTCCTGGTTTATCTTAAAAAATACATATTTGACGATGCCCCCCGTGATTTACGCCCAGGACTAAGCTGCTAGTCACCATATGTATTCCAGCAACTTAATTCAGACCTTAAAGACAGATAGTCTCGGTTTCCTCAATCACTTGTTCTTCTCAATATGTTTTTCTCTTCTCTTTTATGAATTGTATATGATGTGCTTTTATGGTGTCAATGTAAAATCGAATAAAGATATTTACTACAAAAAAAAGTAATAGTATGGATTACTTACTGACTGTGTTAGTTGGGGCAAGAAACTCTGTGTGCAACTGGCTCAGTTACTGCTCAATACATACATGGGGTGGATGTGTATGTGTGTGCATGTGAATGTGTGCCTGATTGTGTAAGTGCCTCTGTTGGTGTCTAACTGGCTGTGTGAGTAGCTCTCCGCTTTTATACATAGGTATGTGAGTCACAATATAGGTGGTAGACTCGATTAATAACTGGACATATTGGCAGGTAAGTGCACATTTAACTCACTGAAATTTAAAAATATATTTCCTACCTTTTGTAGTGTAGTTCCTAGTTTCCCACTAGGCCCTGCGCATTGGAATAACATAAACAGTAGTATTGACGTAGAAGTGTGGATCTTCCAGGCCTCTACTGACTATGCTAAACTTAATTGGGTTTGTTACCAACTAGCTCAGAGGTCACTGGAAACTTTCTTCTCTGCATAGGAAGTGATCAGCTTCCCTGGCACAGACAAGAAGGGATTCAGCTTTCCAACAACCGTGCAACATGACAACTTTGCTCCTCAGATTAAGAGTCAATCTCTAGGGTCGTGTGAAACAATAGACAGGTATTTCACTCAGTCAGGTTAGTGCAGATTACTTTCACAATATGTAGAGAATAGAGAGACAGGCGTTTGTCAATAAAGGGTTAACATTTATTGAACAGTCTTTCTTCTCGTACAAGAGAAATGTATTGCCACAATTGCAAGACTTGTTATGATAAAAAGTACGTACAGTAAGATAAGTATTGCAAGATAATACTATAAAAGCATTGATATGGTTTCTTAGCCATACAATGGTTTAAAAGTAATAAAACATATATACAGTCATATATACATTAGGCTAAAATACTCAACTGGTGTTTCTAACTACGCCTACCCCAGTGTGCCTGACCTAAGCCTAACACGTGGAAGGGGAGTAAGTAAGTAGCTTTAAGTTAAGTTGGTTTTGCCAAGGTTTGCTTCAAAAATTCTCTTCTAAGGGTTTAGTCAACACCATACCTCTGAATAGAATGATGGAGGTCTGGTATCTCCTTCAGGGGGAACTCGGTTTCCCAGTCACCCGCGAGGGCAGACTAGAAACGCTGGAGCTGGATTTCTCTGCAGGAGAAAGGCAGCGTCTCTCTTCAGCGCGTCGAGGAGGAGGAGGGGGGACAGCGTCCGCGGGCAGCTTGGCATCTGCTGGGCTCTTCGCAGAGGGATGGCTGTTCAGCTCCTAAGCTCACCACACCATCGTTCGCGCTTTAGCAGCGATAATGGTATCAGTAGCTTCACCAACAGCAGCGGGGCAGCAGCAGCATCAGCGTACTGCATACAGCATACAACAGCAATGGGACACCAGCAATTGCTTAAGGCAACGTTGGTAATATTTATACCTGACAGGTGCCTGGTTTGACGCAAGTTTGCTGGACATAAGACGTCAATTAAAGATGTCACTAGGAAGTGATAGCTATCAGTTGCTCATTAGAGTTCCATTACTAATCAAAACACAGCAAGCGGGGATTTCCAGGTTTGCTGAGTTTTTATCTTGTTGAAGAACTCTGAGTGTTAATCTAGGAATATCAGATAGTGGCTTCTGCTCTGTCATTGCACTAATTGGTTGCAAAGGAAGTGGCAGAGAACTTTTCTGGAATGTGGCTCTGTTCGTGTGAGGCCAGAGATGACTTTCTGAATATCTCACTTGAACGGTTATGCCAATATAGGGAATAAATGGATTTATAGCCGAATAGGGGCATAAGGTCACAGTATCGATCAGGAACCTAGATAAACGCGCAACACCCACTCCACGGGTTCATGTCCATCAAATTACTAAAACTAGAGCAATAGGATGCATGTGTAACATTGCCCACCCCAAAATACATAAATGCATTCGAAATAGGTGTATATTGTAATACGTGAAATTTAGGTACTGTACGTTTTTTTGAAGCATAGAAATCATTCAAACATTATTGCATATGAAATCAATGAACGATTATGCAAAAAGAATTACACATGAAATATCTCTGAAACAGAAGAAGGGCGAGATAAATCATCACATATAAATGCATTGCAATAACATGTGCTAGAGGCTGATGTAAGGTTGTTATGTCTCTAGATGTGTTTAGAAATAGAAGTTTGAAGCTTCTGTTCTCTAAGAATAGTTTTTACCTTAAGCAAAGAATTGTTCGTGCCAAAAAAAGGTCAATATTAAAAAATGTCCAATTCAAAAGAATTAATGCTTGAACGGGGATATAGAGTTCCAACGCTTTTAGCAGTTTTTGTTGATCAAAACTGAAGGCCGAATTCAGAGTTCATGGGAACGCTGTGTGTCGGAATGTTTCTCCAGAGTTATTATTTCTGTACAGGTGAGAACATCGTATCAGACAGGCTCTCAAAGAATTGGTCTACAAAATCAGGTGACAGTTCAACCAAATTCGATAGTGCTGTAACTTGGCAGGTGTGAGAATGATTGCTGTCATCATAGTCAGGAGCAGCAATGCTCACAGAAGGTCGTACCTGGGTGATGTTGCTTTTGTCACTCGCTCCACTGTTACCACCTAGTCGTAGCACAGGAGTCTCAACGAATGCCGTCATCAGGATTGGTAGCCGCTGGGGACAACACAATGCGTGAGCCGTTATTGGACTGAGCAAAGTATCGACGTCCATTGGTACTGCTGATAGAAGTGAAAGACAGATGTCCAACACGCACTCATCTCTGCATAGCATACATCGAAGTACCGGTAAGATACACTTCTGCCATATAGGTCTGAATGAAAGGAACCAGGTCATGTTTAGATCTCTCAGCCTGGCCAATCCAAGGACGTTAGTTATCCTGTCCCGGTAGCGCATTGCTAGGATTGTCTCTTCCATTCCCATGGGAGCTATGTCTGAGTTTCGGCTTGCCATAACGAAGCAGGACGGACAAAAATAAAATACCTGCTACAAGTCCTAAAAATAAGGGTATGCCGCCAAAAACAGAGTGTACAAAATTAGGAACGATTCCCAAAATTGCTTGAAAAGGTGTTAGCAGTCCCGTAAAAATCGTCTTAAATATGCCTGGGATGCCTGTGGCACTAGACATGTTAAGAGGTTGGCTAAGCATTTCTATGAAATGCACGGGGCAATTTGTTGATAAAAGTTCATGAACTTCACTAGCTGTCCTTGCAACTAGAAGATCATACATCTCTTTTGATGACGTTATAGGCACTGTTGTCTGCAAAAGCACAGACTTCATTTTGCTTAAAGTATCAATTCGTATAGAATAGAGATTCACACAAGGCCAGATGGGAGTCACTGTGTCTGCAGGCCCACTCGGAAACAATGCCTGCATACAGCATTTGACCATGGATGTTACGCTTACTAGATAACTTTTCCCTGGCACAAGGCCACAACATCTGTGATCCGTTCTAAGAATGTAACTCCCGTTTGCGAGTTGCATAAAGAAGGGCTCTATCTGAGTTGCAGGTGTGACAAGCTGGTGGCATGAAAGGTTGTTTGAATTTCCATCACATGCTCCGTGTAAATTAATACCCTGACACAAAAGTATACCGCTTAGTGAATGTTTACAATTTTCACCACTAAGAAATACATTTTTGTCGCTGTCACTATAGCAAGAATGTGTGTATGGTAATTTCCATTCTGATTTTACATATCCTTTACCCAATTGTTCATACTGGCCAGTAGGTATGTATTCAAGGCACTTTTTAAATCGGAAAGTTGTTATCGGAATAGTGATAATTCCGTGTATTATCCATTCAATGACAGGACTCTCTGACATTGTCAATGGTAATCTCTCAAGTTTTTCGATGCTCAGGATTGTATAGTCTGCTCCTTTCTGTGCCAAACTGATCTGTTTATCAGTAAGGTTAAAAATGGAAAATAATGACGTTGTGTTGATTAAACGCCAAGGCACATAGCCTGAACGAAGATTTTGCAGCGTCCAGCCCAATTGTATAATAGAACGTAATTGAGATTGACCATAGTGTAACATTAGCAAGTCTCTGTCTATCACATCAAAGGCAGAGGATACAATATTGTCCAACGAATATATTCTGGAAGACAGAGTCATAAACCCATTGTCTACTACAGAAAGTGATTTCTCCAAATTAATACGATCAATTTCTCGTATTTTTTCAGCTGTTTCAATTTGTGTGACTTTCCAAGCCTCGTTGTACGCAGCATAGATACTGGTCGCTATGAAACGCTTTTGACGCTGTTTGCGTGGTCCAAGAATGAAATCGCGCAAATCAGCACCATCTTTTAGTAAAGACAAGTGTTGCTTAATTTCAGCCAGTGTGGATGATGTTAGCCATTCAAGGCAGAGTTTCCCTACACTGTATGTTGTTATTATCCCTGGATGTTGTCTCTGGGAATATCTCGGGTCTAGTCTGGTCTTTTTTAACCCCTGTGTTTTATTCAGGAATCTATCTTGACAGTTGTTTGTGTCTGTAGGCCAGATTAACCACTTTTTCCAATCAGGATGTGTTCTGTTAAAATGTAAAATTTGTGATACGTCTAACTCAATATCTGCAGTTGTATTTTCAGGTATTGGCTTTGGAATAGACGGTGTTTTAAGGTCTTTGATCTTAGCTAGGCCAAGACAGGATGTTTGGTGTATTGTGTCATTTAAAAACAACATTTGTTCTGGTATCATGCAGGTTCTGAATAGTGCTTCAAGGCCTTGTACCTGCCAATCTTTTGTACCCCAAATCGTTTTCGTTTCAATATTATTTTTCCAACAATCAAAACCAAATGTCATCATTTTTTCATAAAATGCTTCTGAATATATCAATTCAGAATTTGTCAGCATTGTTTTCATTCCTGTTTTATCTAACAGTTTGTAATAAAACGTTTCTGCATCACTAGTGTTAAACCCTGAGAAGTATTTGAATTTCTCAAAAAATGCTTTAGAACTGCTTTTAGGTGGTGTAGCACAATGTTCCCATTGATTATACATAAAAACATTTCTAGGCTGTGCAGATTTATGCAAGTAATGATCACCATAATGTGTGTAGCAGAATAATTGCTCATAACTAGATGAACCTTGTAAATAATCATGTTCTGTGAATCTAGCTGACATTACTAAATCAGACATCATGTCATTAATACTGTTAAAGTCCCAATCATCAGAGAATGTACTAGGTTTTACAAAGTCACTTAAGGAAACCTTCAGTTGATGAGGATACTTCAGGATTTCGACCGGACCATAGATCTCATAGTCAGTTTTCTCCCATACTACCCCACCAGGTATTGGAATTGCTGTGACATTTACTGTTGACAGTTCTCTTTTCTTCACGTAGAATGATCTGTGTGGTTTCAGGACTAGGTTGATGTTCTGACTTGCTGTGTCCATTGTACTATATTTTCCCTCAATGAATTTTCCCAAACAAAGTTCCATGATGAGCCAAAGCAGGAGGAAAAATACACCTAGACCGAACCAGAACTCTAACCAAGGTGAAATAAGGTATATTTCCTTCAGTCGATGAAAGAGTTCCGTTGCTTTTTCTTTAAAAGTCTTTTTTGTTTCTGGCATCACTTCGGGGTCGTTTTGATCATCAGAGAAGTTGTCGAAGTTGATAAAATAACCAGAGGCAGTTCTGTCAATTGATGGGATTGTTCTTTCAATCTGTCTTTCGGTAGCACTTTCTGATGCCACATTAGTGTAGACTGGTGTTTCTTGACGAACCGTTTCAATCTGTGTCTCAAGAGGCACGAGTTCCATGGCATTATTGCATAGTCCTTCACTGTGCACTGCAGGCTGATCGAATGTGATTAGTCTTTCAGTTTGAACCTCTTGAATTGTTGCAAGTTTGGGTATTCTGTTGTTTCTTGGGAGTCCACTGGGCCTACTGTTGATTATAGGCCACATGCTTGTGGTTTTACCAGGTCGATAGACCCGACTCTGTTCTCCTTTTTGCCAGCAAGGGGCGGTAGTACAACTGATCTTGTTCCGGTGTGACTGCCAAGACAGGTACTGCTTTTCTGTAAGAAGGCCCAAATTCCTTCTTCACCGCGATTTTTTCTCTGACTAGATCCCCAATCTTTGGAATCCAGAAAGGCCTTGCTGGGCCTGTTGCTTGTGGTGCCTCGTCAGTGTTAGATGGCTGTTGCTTTAACTTTATGTTGCTTAAGGATTTTCTTGTTTTATTCAGTTCCTGTAAAACAGCCAAACGATCTTTGATGTCAAAGTCTGTTGTTTTTTCTTGTACCACTGACATCTGACTATCGAGGTCCTGAATGTTCATTCTAATTCTGAACAATAGTTCGTATGGGCTGAAACCTTTTAGAGAATTTCTTGGCAAGTTATTAAGACTAGTCTGGACACTTATTAGATGCTTGACCCACCCAGCGCCTGAACCTAATACCTTCGCTGTTATAGATCGCTTTATGTCCCGGTTTTTTCTTTCAACCACACTATTCCCTTCGGGGTGCGACGGACAAGAATATCGCAACCCAATTCCCATGCTGGCCATGGCCTCCTTATAAGCTCGAGAGCTGAAAGCAGGACCCTGGTCAGAATGGAACGTGGTAATTGCGTATGTGCCGATAAAGACTCGCAAATCTTTTATAACAGTTCTAGGCGTCAGCCGAGCGCTGGAGGCCACATTTTTAAGTATGTTTAGCCTTAACTGTGTACAATGGGACGCGCTTCTCTTCTTTGATTGCGCAGATAGACCGCCTTATGCTGTCTAGCAGGGATCCTGAAACTACACTGGCCTGTTCATTACTGCGATCTCTGTTGCAGTTTTCACAATTTTGAGTAAAACATTGAATATCTATGCTCATTCCTGGCCACCAGTACTCCGCTTGTAATTCTTTCAGAGAATCTTTAATTGTTTGGTGTCTCAGACCCAACCCCATGTGTGCTTCCAGTAAGAGGAAGCCCCTCCTGCTCCTGTTTGGAATTACTCTGTCCCCCACTCCAGGGATTCGAGCAAAAGGAACGGAGTTTGCATCGATTACGTATGCATAATTGAGTGGATAGTTCACGGGTAGTGCTTCACAGTCGCCTTTTACGGTCGTTTTTACTGCCAGCATGGTTTCCCCGTCTATGTATTTTTCTGTCCGCTTTTTTGTGGCTACGGAAGCCGGTTTAGTTGCTTCCGCTATGGCTGTATTAGCCAATGAATTCCCTGCAACGTGAACGCCATCACGTTGAAGACTCTGTGGGTGAATCACGTGAGTCTTTTGTAGTTCTTTGTGTAAAAGAGCTACCTGTTTCCAGAGCAATTTATGCTTTATTGTGGCACCTGTGTCATCTTTGTAGTCGTTTTCAATCCACCTCTGCAGCTTATTGTTGTAAGAGTTGATGCAAAAATGAGAATCGCACACGATAAGTGTCGGGAATTCACGTTCTGCATTTTTGAGCGCCATCTTTAAACATCTGATTTCAGTTCTCTGAACCGAACAGTTTCTTACAGATTCAGTTTTTGTTACTTTCGGTCTGAATTTACCGCACAGCCAACGACCTTTAATGATCGCACATGCTGCATCGTAGGATTTGCTCTCTACGTTGAAATGCTGTACAAATCTATCTGTATAGATTATACAGGCGTATTGTGGGAGAGACAGAAGTTCGATTGACAGAGGATATTCTTCTTCATATTCTAAATCATTCAGTTCTTTGAATTGCGGGGCGAAATAGTATTTCACATCTTCCGCTCCTAGAGAATCTACACACTGTATCCATTTCGGATACAGTGACACTGTAGGCAGGTTTACTGGGCTGAATAGTGCTTCGAAGGCGGATTCCGCTGTAAGGATATTAATCAGTTTGCCGTGTGCTAGGTCTCGTTCATTTGCTAATGCAATTTGCACTGCTTTCACAGTTCTTTCTGTGAGACTGAATGCTTTTTCTGCTTGTGTGTACAAGTGAGATTTAATTGAAATTGGTACCTTTTCTCCCTCATTAGAGGTTAGGTACGTGAATCCGCATCTTCCTGGGATGACTCGGATTACAAGATCGATTGTGTTGTCACGTGTATCTAATTTAGTTTTTGCTAACATGTCTGTTTGCAGTGATCTCAAAATTTCTGTGTGTTTTTGAGTCCAATTGATTTGTTTAAAATCAGGTTTAATTAGTTCGTAGAGAGGTTTAACCCTCTCTGCGTAATTTAGAATGTATGTTCTTCCGAAATTCAGAAAACCTAGAATGGATTGTAAATTCTTCAGCGTTTTTGGAGCTTGGAGTACAGCGCACTTCTCTAAGAAGTTGTCCGCTAGGCTTTTCCCTTCACTTGATAGTTCGTACCCTAAAAATAGTACTGTCAGATGGGCAATTCGGGACTTTTAAAGTTGAATTTGTAACCCTCTGCTGCGAACCCAAGTATAATGGTGTTCACTCTTTTCAAGTGAGTATCCAAGTCGTTGTCTGTGAGATAGATATCATCTACGTAAGATAATGCCTCATCATCATATATTTGTAGTAACTCTGTTACCCTAGCTGAGAATAGTCCTGGGCTGTTCTTGAACCCCTGTGGGAGTCGACAGAATTTTTTCTGCGACCCAAATGCAGAGAAAGCGGTCAAATATCTGCTTTCCGGTGCAATGTTTTGACAAAAGAAACCATTAGATATGTCTAATGTCGTTTTATATTTTTTCCTAACTATGTTATTCATTAGGGCTGCACTATGCGAGTTTTGTACTGCAAAAGTTTTGCAACATGTATTAAGATGTCTGTAGTCCAAAACTAGACGATATGAATTGTCTGGCTTGGAGACAGGAAACAAAGGATTGTTCATTTGAGAGGTGCATGTTTCAATCACCCCCTGGTACTCAAGTTGATCTAAGATCTCCCTGACTTGTTTTTTAGCTTCTTGCTTAATGGGATACTGCCGTTGGGCAGTTGGTTCTCTTTTTAATTGGATTTTGTGAGGAGTCGAGTCCTCATCCCATCCTACATGATTTTTATATAATGCAGGTGCCTGGGCTACTGCCCATTTACTTGCATAAGTATATTTTTTGTGAATCGGAATGTGATTCGAGAAGGCAGGCATAATCATTTCTTCGCCACGAGGGCACTCCCTGACAAACTCTGGGGGCCAATCTTTTTCAGCTAACAGAATATCATAGCCTTTTGAGAGTTTATCCCAAAATAGACCCCTAATTTTCCTAGTTTTATCACCCTCTATACGCAATGTTATTTCGGATATTTTATGGGGCTCGCTAAGTCTGGTGTCGGCAGTTTCAACCTGAATGTATTCATTCGTGTCCACTGTCTCCAGATGACTCATCAAGATCTTGCACGCTATACTGATTTCTGCTGCACTGTCCAACATTGTCAATGCCCACTCTCCGTTTTTCAACTGTGTCCTCAGTATTCTCAGCATGGTTTATTACTCTAATACTGGCTACCTTCTTTTTTGAAAATTGAGATTTTTTACTCTGAGCAGGTTCCTTGTCTTTGGACTTGGTGTGCTCTCCTGGGTCTGACCGTCCTCTTCTTTCCGAATTCTGTGGAAAAGATCGAGAGGGACGTGTATCAATACTTTGATATCTATCAGTTTTTTTTAGATTATCCCTATTTCTAAGGTTATATCTTTTCTCAGAGTGCTCCCTCTGGGGAGACTGGTGTTCTCGAGTCGGAGTTCTTTCCCTCCGTCGAGGAGACCTTCCTCTGGACTGGAAAACTTTTTCCTTGGGAGTGGATTGTTTATTTCCATCCCAGCTCTTTTTAGGAGTGTTTAAATTATTTTTAATAAATAATTTTTCAGGGTTTTCGAGCAGTTGGGGCTTTACCAGTTTTCCACCCAAGCTGTCTCTACCTAATTCTTCATAGCATTTTTCTATGATTTTTGCAAGCTCAACTGGCTGATCTTTTAAATCTGTTTCCTTCAACTTCTGGCGGATTGCCACAGATGCTGCTTCTCCCTTTATGTTGGCTAATAATATAGCCGAGACCTGCTTGAAGTCTTTCAGTAATTTCATACCTAGATTTAAAGCGGGCTCTGGACCGTATTCATTTTGAATCTGTTTTTAGCACTTCTGGTATTACCGCCATAGACGGAACACCGTGTGTTTTTGTGTAAATGGAAGCAAAGACTGTACCCCAAGTGTCGCAGTCCTCCACGTGTGGTGCGATTCCCATTGGAAGGCAGATGGTCAAGATTCTGTGTTTCTCTATAGGGGTAGTATCAGGAAATACTGCCTCTATTTGAGTGATTTTCTGTGCTAACCAGAAAGGAATTTGTTCCCGTTTTACGGGTGTTTTACCAAGACATGACTGTATGTTCTGTGGTGTGATTTTATTAGTGTTCCCCTGATGAGGGGTCAGCTGTGGTACATTAAAAGCTGGTTGGACTGTTGCAGTCCGCATTACATATTGGACTAATTGCCTATGTATTTTTATTAATGTTTTTAGCTGTACTAACAGCTCTTCTTTAGACATTCTTGCAATGTCAGGATGTGGTGTGTAGCCGGCTAGAACCGGCCACGTTGCTCCTGGTCTACCTAGTGGACCGAGCCTGGTTATGTGATCATTATGTTTTAGGGCGCCATTAAACCAGAGCAGGTGCTCTTGGAATTTAAGTGGAATTTCAATCTCCTCGAAAGGAGCGTACTCTTCTGGAGGTTCCTCTATTTTGTAATAGTGAAACTCTTTTGTTGTAGCGTTTGCCGCTGGAAAGTTTATCCATGAATAGAATACCTCTGTCTGCCGATATTCGTGAGCCTCTATCACAAAAATTACTGTACCACCTTGTGGTGTCAGTCCGTTTTCTATAAGTTTTAAAGTTATAGATTTTCTTAAGTGGACCGGGATGATAATTGCATCCGGGTCTGTCTGTAGGAGACTCGAGTCTTCCTCTATTAGTAGGGTTGCCAGTCTAACTGCTTCCCTTTCTTCTTTACTGTCTGTCATTTTTTATAAATGCAGGTTTTGCAGAGTTGGTCTCCAAGGAGACAAAGATTAGGTGCACAATATTTTGGAACACTGTATCCTTCAACGTTGAATAAACCAGAGCTTTACATAGGAATCTCTTCCTACTGAGTTCGGGCGGATTTTAACCTTTCACCCACTCCAGACGTCTATTGGAGTATTTACGGGAGAAAGGGGTCTGTGTGAAATATGCACGACTGAGTTACTCTAACGTCTTGCGTTAGTTTATCGCCTTACCAAACGTTTGGGCGCCATGTAGTGTAGTTCCTAGTTTCCCACTAGGCCCTGCGCATTGGAATAACATAAACAGTAGTATCAACGTAGAAGTGCGGATCTTCCAGGCCTCTACTGACTATGCTAAACTTAATTGGGTTTGTTACCAACTAGCTCAGAGGTCACTGGAAACTTTCTTCTCTGCATAGGAAGTGATCAGCTTCCCTGGCACAGACAAGAAGGGATTCAGCTTTCCAACAACCGTGCAACATGACAACTTTGCTCCTCAGATTAAGAGTCAATCTCCAGGGTCGTGTGAAACAATAGACAGGTATTTCACTCAGTCAGGTTAGTGCAGATTACTTTCACAATATGTAGAGAATAGAGAGACGGGCGTTTGTCAATAAAGGGTTAACATTTATTGAACAGTCTTTCTTCTCGTACAAGAGAAATGTATTGCCACAATTGCAAGACTTGTTATGATAAAAAGTACGTACAGTAAGATAAGTATTGCAAGATAATACTGTAAAAGCATTGATATGGTTTCTTAGCCATACAATGGTTTAAAAGTAATAAAACATATATACAGTCATATATACATTAGGCTAAAATACTCAACTGGTGCTTCTAACTACGCCTACCCCAGTGTGCCTGACCTAAGCCTAACACGTGGAAGGGGAGTAAGTAAGTAGCTTTAAGTTAAGTTGGTTTTGCCAAGGTTTGCTTCAAGAATTCTCTTCTAAGGGTTTAGTCAACACCATACCTCTGAATAGAATGATGGAGGTCTGGTATCTCCTTCAGGGGGAACTCGGTATCCCAGTCACCCACGAGGGCAGACTAGAAACGCTGGAGCTGGATTTCTCTGCAGGAGAAAGGCAGCGTCTCTCTTCAGCGCGTCGAGGAGGAGGAGGGGGGACAGCGTCCGCGGGCAGCTTGGCATCTGCTGGGCTCTTCGCAGAGCGACGGCTGTTCTGCTCCTAAGCTCACCACACCATCGTTCGCGCTTTAGCAGCGATAATGGTATCAGTCGCTTCACCAACAGCAGCGGGGCAGCAGCAGCATCAGCGTACTGCATACAGCATACAACAGCAATGGGACACCAGCAATTGCTTAAGGCAACGTTGGTAATATTTATACCTGACAGGTGCCTGGTTTGACGCAAGTTGCTGGACATAAGACGTCAATTAAAGATGTCACTAGGAAGTGATAGCTATCAGTTGCTCATTAGAGTTCCATTACTAATCAAAACACAGCAAGCGGGGATTTCCAGGTTTGCTGAGTTTTTATCTTGTTGAAGAACTCGGAGTGTTAATCTAGGAATATCAGATAGTGGCTTCTGCTCTGTCATTGCACTAATTGGTTGCAAAGGAAGTGGCAGAGAACTATTCTGGAATGTGGCTCTGTTTGTGTGAGGCCAGAGATGACTTTCTGAATATCGCACTTGAACGGTTATGCCAATATAGGGAATAAATGGATTTATAGCCGAATAGGGGCATAAGGTCACAGTATCGATCAGGAACCTAGATAAACACGCAACACTTTCAAGCACATGGCACCCTGCCATATGGGCTACTACGGCCTTCCTTCGGCATGACTTATATGTAGAAAAAGACAAGTTTAATGATTGGCAAGGGGTTTTGAATGGCAAGTTGGCCTGGTTGTAAAACTGCACACAGGGTAAGCAGTAGTAGTTCTGAGACATGTTTAAAGAGTTACTTCTCTGGATGGGTGATTTGGTAATGTCAGTTCTTCATTACATATCTGTACGAGAGTATCATTCCCTCTATGGGTGTGTCATTTGGATAAGTAAGTTTCTATGTCAGCATATGACTGACCCTCTTGGTAACTTTATGGATTTTTAAATGTGTTTGCAAGTGACTGTATGGATTTCTTACTGGCTGTGTTAGTAATTTTTACAGTATGTAACTGTGTTCAACTGGCTATGTTACTGTTCGATACATAAGTGCTATGTGGGTGTGTGAGTGAATGTGTAACTCACAATGCTTTCTTTAAGTTCTGCTGGTGTCTTGAATTTGATGCCTTTAATTTCAAAGTTTGTTTCTCTCAAAAAGTAATGTAAAGTATCCCATGGATATTCTACACAACTGAGGGTTTGAAACCAAATTGGTGTTACAAAAGTTTACAACATGCACCTGAGTTCACCATTATAATGATACCAGTGCACATTGGTCAAATGTTGGCATAAGATCATATTTAACAATTTCACAGTTGGGTAGGGTCCATGTTTAGTTAATTAGAAGTTCAGGTTTGGATGTGTTTCTGTATTTGTAATTAGTTAACTGCATTATGTTTTGTTAATGGTTAACTATTTGGTTTAAATCATATTGCAATTTGTTGGTAAAATGTATGTGTAAATGTTATAAAAAAGCATATTACTAATTTAAATTATGGGTTACAAAAACACCCATAGAGGTACACATAAATGAACTTACTCACCTACAGAGACAATCCCACAGGTACTGATACACCCACACATACACTCACACACCTGATCAAAATATCATCTTTCCCGTCCGCCTGTAGAGTGCATTCAGCACCAGGAACCCCGGCCCCGTGCACTTCCAAAAATACTCTCCATCAAATCTCCCCAGGTGCAACAACAACTCTTGCCCCACATTGCCACACTCTACAGCTGGACCATTCACCTGCATCAACTGCCAGTACTCCTCCAACCCAGGACTGACCACCATCGTAGCAGCCAACACTTCACCACTCCGAGGATCGATGTCTCCCCGGAATAACTCAGCTGTCTCCCGTTCAATGCCAGAACACTCTGCAAACATGCAACTGAAATCAGAAACATAATTTCCACCCTTATCCCTCATGCAACCTTTATCACAGATGTTACAGCAGGGATGAGCCAGTTCCTCACATCAGCCCCTCATCAGCACCTGATATCACCACGGTTACACCCATCGACTAAAAGTTGAGATATCATGACCGCACCAAAAAACATGGAGGCAGCATCACCATCGTACACTAGGATTCGATTACCTGCCACATCACCGATGACAAAACCACGTTTCATGGATCATATGAACTTTCAGCTCCACACTGACAATAACAACCAGGACCGCAAACGGGCCTCAGCGACATCATCACTGAATTTATCACCCCGCTCCACCGAATCCAAACACTATGTCTTCCTGGGAGACCTCAACTTCCAACTTGACAACACCACTGACACCAACTCCACCAGCATCCTGGAAAATGTGGACAAAATCGACCTGAAGCAGCTGGTCACTGACCCCATACACAAAGCATGACACACGCTGGACCCTATCTTCACATTGATCAACTGAATCAGATACACCCCTGAAGTAACCTGGTCAGATAACTCCTTGTACACTTCATCCTTGCCCAACCTAGCTCCACTGCCCCCAACCACCACAGTACCCCTTCCAACAGCTGGACCATGAACACTCAGCAACAATGGACTGAAACCCTCTGCACCACACTGCCCAACATCACCACCAATGTGGATCAGGAAGTAGAGAACCTCAATGAATGGATCACCAGCACCACTGACCGAGTTGCCCCAACCAAACCAGCCAAGACCCACAAAAGCCCCAAACAAGCCAATTGGTACACCCCGGAACTTAACACTTCAAAATGTAGGTGCAAGCAACTGGAAAGAAGATGGTGCACCAACAGGAACTATAAAGACTGAGCAATGTTCAAATCTCCCCTCAATGAGTACCACTGCTGGAACTAAGGGGCACATGTATCATTGAAAATTGCGTTCGCAAAATGTGCGAATCGCAAAATTTCCCGATTTGTGAATGCAATTTTATCATTTGGTATGCATCATAATTTTTGTACTTTTTCGCAATTTAAGGAATCACAAGTTTTTTGCGATTCCTTAAAATAGTGTTGCACTTAAGGAATCGCAAATATTGTCAGAAAATGTGCATGCATGAAAATTCGCAAATTGTGATTCCTTAAAAAATTGCAAATTACATTTCTTAAAATTAGAAGAAGTCATACCAGGTGGTAAAATATCGTCCTGAAATTTGCTGTAAAATAGTTGCAACATGTGCCATGTTGCACAACCTAGCCACTAGAAGAGGCTTATAACTGGACGAGGAGGATGTACTGCCTCAAGTTGATAATCAGCCACAACAACCACAACCAAGACTACGTGGACCTAACGCAGCAGAGGGGAGAAGAAGAAGGGCAGAGATAACTCAACACTACTTTTGACATAGGTAAGAACTACACAACACATCTGGATCATAACTGTAATGGTTTAATTGTAAGTCAGCATTGATTCTGGGTAGTTAAGACATCTTAGTGCATGCAGTAAGTGTGGGCCAAAAATCTGTTCCTGTTGCGGAATTTGTGACTTTTCGGCAATTTTGCAAATCGCGCGAAATTGCCGAAAAATCAGCAAATCCGCTCGCAGGTGGATTTTTTTTCTTTGGCCCACAGGGAGCACAGTTAACAAGGCAGGTGCTCGAGTTAAAGCTAAGTTTCTGACCATTTTAGAATGGCACCGGCAAGCTGCCAGAGTTAAAGTTGCTTACTTGTCTGGCACCTGCCTTAACACTGTAAGTGCTTCCTGTGGGCAAATGTGCTTTAACCCCATATCTGCCGTCGGAAATTAGCAGTAATACTTGAGGGAGGTCTTTGAATCCCTGAGTTTCTCTGGCGCAACCCCTGTGTAGTTCCTGTGACCAGGAGGCTGCTTTCTTCTCACCTGCTGCCCTGCTCGCTCCGCCCTTTCCCAATCCCAACTATGATGGACAGCTCACTCACTGGGTGTGAGTGTTTGATTGATTAAGATGCTCCGTCATTCACCACCCCCTTTTGTACCGCTTTTGGCCGCCATAAGTGTGGCAGGGTATGCTCAGACGTGAGTCCCTTGCTCACTTTGCCACTGGATTCAAGCAAGCCGGGCTGAAGACGGCTGGAATGCCAGAAACCGGTCCTCAGAAGCTTGTTTCCGTTCCAGGAAAGACATGGCTTGGCAGTTCGGTCTGGACTGTTCCCATGAGGCACAGGGACAGACTGATTTGCATATAGCCATGTCTGAACTGGGGTGGCAGAGTGGGCTAAAGAACGGTGATGGATTAAACCCAGATCTTTTGACTGGGTGTGAGTGTTTGATTGATTCAGATGCTCCGTCCATCACCACCCCCTTTTTTTCACCCCCTTTTGTACAGCTCACTCAAGGGACCTCAACACATTTTGGCACAGTGGCAAGTTACAGGCACACATGGTCAGTGGAGACAAATTTTCTGGCCCTTTACGCAGCTGCAGTGTAGGAAAAGCACTATAATTTACCCAACGAGGTAGCACTTACTGATTAGCCAGTAAAAAAGTACTCCAGTTCAGTAGAGGTATTGCACAAAACTGTGGCATCTTCGTGGATAACTATGCAGGGCAGGATTCATTCTGGCACGAGGCTCTTGTCACAAAAATTAAACCTCAAAAGGAAGCACTTACAGATATAAATAAAGCAGGTGCCCGAGTTGAAGCTCAAATTCAGTAATGTTTTAATCAGCCCAAAACATTAATGAGCACGGTCGAGGTTGGGCAAGTGTGCTTTAACCCCATATCTGCCATTGGAAATTAGCAGTAATAATCGAGGAAGGTCTTTGAATCCTTGAGTTTCTGGAGCGCAACCCTGTGTAGTTCCTGTGACCAGGAGGCTGCTTTCTCCTCACGCTGTTCACGTTCAGCACTTGCATCTTCACCTTTCACTAGTTGTATATTTCTCCACTCACCAAGTGCCCTCGGGTTGTCACATGATTCTCTCTGTACAGTGCTGCTTAACTGTATTTCCATGTGAAACACCCTCCTTTGATTTGGTGAATAACAAGCTTTTAAACCATATGAGCCTCCTTTTTCTTGTTCATGTAATGCTGACTGCATACATTACCTAACTGTCTCACACTGATACCTGTTGGGATTTGCTGTTGTTTATACTCCACACCCATCCCGACGTGGTCTATGGGTTTACTCCTGTTGTTCTTACACACATTAACCCCATATCTGCCGTCGGAAATTAGCAGTAATAACCGAGGGAATCCTTGAGTTTCTCGAGCGAATCCCGTGTAGTTCCTGTGACCAGGAGGCTGCTTACTCCTCACCTGTTGCCCTGCTCGCTCTCTGCCCTTATACACAAGAGCCATGTAAACATGCATAGAAGCCCCGCACCACACACTAGCGGTATCAAACGTCTTCCCGCCCTTTTCCAACTATGATGGACAGCTCACTCAAGGGACCTCAGCGCCTTTTGGCGCGGTGGCAAAGTTACAGGCACACATGGTCAGTGGAGACAAATCTTCTGGCCCTCTACGCAGCTGCAGTGTAGGAAAAGCACTATGCATTTATCCAACGAGGTATCACTTACTGATTAGCCAGTAGAAACTACTCCAGTTGACTAGATGGATATCGCAAAAAAAACTGCGATTTTGCAGGAAAATCCGCGAATTCGCTGGGTTTTTTTGCGATTTTTTGCAAACTCGTGGACCGCAGATCCGCAAAATTCACCCATACTTAGCATGCATTTTGCTGACAGCAAATTTAAATGCATTTACTGTTCACAGACAAAGTTATGCAGTCTCTTCACACCTCCCTTGTTCCAGACCCATATGGGTCATTGAGTCATATCCTACTTCTGGCGGCCAAGCACCCCTAATGCCTTTCCTGTGTTTCTCCCATCAACCGTAGTTGGGCTCTCTGCACTGTCATGTCTTCTGGTGCTACGGCGTCCCCCGGCCACAACAGGTTCAAGTAGGCTACTCACATTTGAGCCTCCATCACTACCACCACCATGCAGTAGGCTTCCACTTGCAGCTTAGTCTGCGTGCCCTCTACTACATTCATGACCTTCATTATGCCCCTGCAAACGTCTCCACAACATTTTGAAATCTCCACTTGCATGGCAACAGCACGTTTTGAAAGCTGCGCAGTAGTGTGGCAATCACCATTCTTAAGCTCACTCAGCCACCCCAGTTCAGACATGGCCCTTTTGTACCCCTTTTGTATCGCTTTGATCGCCCTAAGTTGGCAGGGTATGCTCAGACGTGAGTCCCTTGCTCACTTGGCCACTGGATTTAGGATTATGAATCAGAAACCGGTCCCATGATGCTTGTTTCCGGTCCAGGGAAGATATGGCTTGGCATGTCGGAACTGGGGTGGCTGAGTGAGCTAAAGAATGGTGATGGAATAAACCCAGATCAGTTGACTGGGGGTGAGTGTTTCATTTTCTCAAACGCTCCGTCCATCATCCCCTTTTGTATCGCTTTGTAATAGGAATGCAGCAATATGGGTAATTCGCAAATACAGATTCTCAACAATTATGCGATTCAGAAGAAATTGCGATTTTTACCGAATCGCGAGAAATAAGCAAATTTAATCATGCATTGCATTTTGCGATTCCTTATTTGCGATTCGTTATTTTTCACAAATAAAGAATAAGCATGGGCGGAAAATCCGTTACGCTCACGGATTTTGCGGATTTTCGGTAAATTCGCAATCCGCGAACGCTCGCGAATTTACCGAAAATCCGCAAATTCTCACGCAGCGGATTTTTTGTTCTTGGTGATACAGTTTTGCGGCGCGCGGCGTTTACTTACCGTCATTCAGCGTTTGCCGAGTTGTTTTTCTTGATATTTTGCGAGTGCTGCGCCATTTTGGATCTTGCTGCGGGATCCCGCGGGAATTTGGCGAGCGCGATTACGTAATCGCGGCTTGCCAACTTGCACAGCGAGAGTTTGTCAACGCGAGTACGCCGTGATCACGTATCACGGTACTTCACAATTGCGAGCTTGTAGATGCGGCGAGCAGCAACAATCTACAAAATTTGCAATTCTGCACAAGAAATCCACCAGCAGCATAAACCTTCTGGAAATGATGATTTTTATCTGAATAACTCCTCAGGTTGACATTTGCCTGCACTTTTTTTACGAGGAGTCCATTTTGGGGAGGGGGGTGGGAGGAAGGAAGTGCCCCACAGTCTTCAACTTCCTGTTCCTGTCCAGCAGGCTCCTCCCAGTGCTTTGTCCATCTCCTGGACACTTTTCATTTGGATCTGGAGTTGGAAGGATTACTTTTTGTGGATGCTGCTGGATATTTGGATTTGAGGCCTTTTTGACTTTCTTTGGATCACTTTTGGATTAGAAATTTCACAAGTAAGTTTGTTTGGGGCATTACAGTTGCTGCAACTACAATTTTGGATTTTTCGATTTTTGGGCTGTTTTGGGGCCTTTTGCCCAGGGGTACTCAGTGGTGGGTGCACTGAGTCTTTCTGTGGTGTGTTTTGAATTTAAACATCATGGAGGGGCTGGATGGCTTGGGATTGTGCTGATTTTTCTGTGATTTTTGTTTTTTTGGCCTGTTGTGGCCTTTTCACCAGGGGTAGTGAGTGTTCCATGGGCCTAGTCTTTCTGTGGGTTTTCTTGAATTTAAACATCATGGAGTGGCTGGATGACTTGGGATTGTGCTGATTTTTCTGTGATTTTTGTTTTTTTGGCCTGTTGTGGCCTTTTCACCAGGGGTAGTGAGTGTTGCATGGGCCTAGTTTTTCTGTGGGTTTTCTTGAATTTAAACATCATGGAGGGGCTGGATGGCTTGGGATTGTACTGATTTGTCTGTGTTTTTAGATTTTTTGGGGTGTTCATGGGGACAGGCCATGTGGGTGGGGGTCATTTTGAGTGCTGCTACAGGCCCTGGCCATGTGCTGGGAGGGAAGGGGCCATTTTGAATGCAGGCAGTGTTCTCAGGCCTGCACCCATTTTGCCTAGCTTTCATCCATTATGCCCAGGGGTAGTGAGTGGTGCCTGGGCCTAGTCTTTCTGTGGGTTGTCTTGAATTTAAACATCATGGAGGGGCTGGATGGCTTGGGATTGTGCTGATTTTTCTGTGATTTTCATTTTTTTGGCCTGTTGTGGCCTTTTCACCAGGAGTAGTGAGTGGTGCATGGGCCTAGTCTTTCTGTGGGTTGTCTTGAATTTAAACATCATGGAGGGGCTGGATGTCTTGGGATTGTGCTGATTTTTCTGTGATTTTCGTTTTTTTGGCCTGTTGTGGCCTTTCCACCAGGGGTAGTGAGTGGTGCATGGGCCTAGTCTTTCTGTGGGTTGTCTTGAATTTAAACATCATGGAGGGGCTGGATGGCTTGGGATTGTGCTGATTTTTCTGTGATTTTCGTTTTTTTGGCCTGTTGTGGCCTTTTCACCAGGGGTAGTGAGTGGTGCATAGGCCTAGTCTTTCTGTGGGTTGTCTTGAATTTAAACATCATGGAGGGGCTGGATGGCTTGGGATTGTGCTGATTTTTCTGTGATTTTTGTTTTTTTGGCCTGTTGTGGCCTTTTCACCAGGGGTAGTGAGTGGTGCATAGGCCTAGTCTTTCTGTGGGTTGTCTTGAATTTAAACATCATGGAGGGGCTGGATGGCTTGGGATTGTGCTGATTTTTCTGTGTTTTTCGATTTTTTGGGGTGTTCATGGGGACAGGCCATGTGGGTGGGGGCCATTTTGAGTGCTGCTACAGGCCCTGGCCATGTGCTGGGAGGGAGGGGGCCATTTTGAATGCAGGCAGTGTTCTCAGGCCTGCACCCATTTTGCCTAGCTTTCATCCATTATGCCCAGGGGTAGTGAGTGGTGCATGGGCCTAGTCTTTCTGTGGGTTGTCTTGAATTTAAACATCATGGAGGGGCTGGATGGCTTGGGATTGTGCTGATTTTTCTGTGATTTTCGTTTTTTTGGCCTGTTTCTGGCCTTTTCACCAGGGTTAGTGAGTGGTGCATGGGCCTAGTCTTTCTGTGGGTTGTCTTGAATTTAAACATCATGGAGGGGCTGGATGGCTTGGGATTGTGCTGATTTTTCTGTGTTTTTCGATTTTTTTGGGTGTTCATGGGGACAGGCCATGTGGGTGGGGACCATTTTGAGTGCTGCTACAGGCCCTGGCCATGTGCTGGGAGGGAGGGGGCCATTTTGAATGCAGGCAGTGTTCTCAGGCCTGCACCCCTTTTGCCTAGCTTTCATCCATTATGCCCAGGGGTAGTGAGTGGTGCATGGGCCTAGTCTTTCTGTGGGTTGTCTTGAATTTAAACATCATGGAGGGGCTGGATGGCTTGGGATTGTGCTGATTTTTCTGTGATTTTTGTTTTTTTGGCCTGTTGTGGCCTTTTCACCAGGGGTAGTGAGTGGTGCATAGGCCTAGTCTTTCTGTGGGTTGTCTTGAATTTAAACATCATGGAGGGGCTGGATGGCTTGGGATTGTGCTGATTTTTCTGTGTTTTTCGATTTTTTGGGGTGTTCATGGGGACAGGCCATGTGGGTGGGGGCCATTTTGAGTGCTGCTACAGGCCCTGGCCATGTGCTGGGAGGGAGGGGGCCATTTTGAATGCAGGCAGTGTTCTCAGGCCTGCACCCATTTTGCCTAGCTTTCATCCATTATGCCCAGGGGTAGTGAGTGGTGCATGGGCCTAGTCTTTCTGTGGGTTGTCTTGAATTTAAACATCATGGAGGGGCTGGATGGCTTGGGATTGTGCTGATTTTTCTGTGATTTTCGTTTTTTTGGCCTGTTTCTGGCCTTTTCACCAGGGTTAGTGAGTGGTGCATGGGCCTAGTCTTTCTGTGGGTTGTCTTGAATTTAAACATCATGGAGGGGCTGGATGGCTTGGGATTTTGCTGATTTTTCTGTGTTTTTTGATTTTTTGGGGTGTTCATGGGGACAGGCCATGTGGTTGGGGGCCATTTTGAGTGCTGCTATAGGCCCTGGCCATGTGCTGGGAGGGAGGGGGCCATTTTGAATGCAGGCAGTGTTCTCAGGCCTGCACCCATTTTGCCTAGCTTTCATCCATTATGCCCAGGGGTAGTGAGTGGTGCATGGGCCTAGTGTTTCTGTGGGGTTTCCTGAATTTAAACATCATGGAGGGGCTGGATGGCTTGGGATTGTGCTGATTTTTCTGTGATTTTCGTTTTTTGGCCTGTTGTGTCCTTTTCACCAGAGGTAGTGAGTGGTGCATGGGCCTAGTTTTTCTGTGGGTTGTCTTGAATTTAAACATCATGGAGGGGCTGGATGGCTTGGGATTGTGCTGATTTTTCTGTGTTTTTCGATTTTTTTGGGTGTTCATGGGGACAGGCCATGTGGGTGGGGACCATTTTGAGTGCTGCTACAGGCCCTGGCCATGTGCTGGGAGGGAGGGGGCCATTTTGAATGCAGGCAGTGTTCTCAGGCCTGCACCCATTTTGCCTAGCTTTCATCCATTATGCCCAGGGGTAGTGAGTGGTGCATGGGCCTAGTCTTTCTGTGGGTTGTCTTGAATTTAAACATCATGGAGGGGCTGGATGGCTTGGGATTGTGCTGATTTTTCTGTGATTTTTGTTTTTTTGGCCTGTTGTGGCCTTTTCACCAGGGGTAGTGAGTGGTGCATAGGCCTAGTCTTTCTGTGGGTTGTCTTGAATTTAAACATCATGGAGGGGCTGGATGGCTTGGGATTGTGCTGATTTTTCTGTGTTTTTCGATTTTTTGGGGTGTTCATGGGGACAGGCCATGTGGGTGGGGGCCATTTTGAGTGCTGCTACAGGCCCTGGCCATGTGCTGGGAGGGAGGGGGCCATTTTGAATGCAGGCAGTGTTCTCAGGCCTGCACCCATTTTGCCTAGCTTTCATCCATTATGCCCAGGGGTAGTGAGTGGTGCATGGGCCTAGTCTTTCTGTGGGTTGTCTTGAATTTAAACATCATGGAGGGGCTGGATGGCTTGGGATTGTGCTGATTTTTCTGTGATTTTCGTTTTTTTGGCCTGTTTCTGGCCTTTTCACCAGGGTTAGTGAGTGGTGCATGGGCCTAGTCTTTCTGTGGGTTGTCTTGAATTTAAACATCATGGAGGGGCTGGATGGCTTGGGATTTTGCTGATTTTTCTGTGTTTTTTGATTTTTTGGGGTGTTCATGGGGACAGGCCATGTGGTTGGGGGCCATTTTGAGTGCTGCTATAGGCCCTGGCCATGTGCTGGGAGGGAGGGGGCCATTTTGAATGCAGGCAGTGTTCTCAGGCCTGCACCCATTTTGCCTAGCTTTCATCCATTATGCCCAGGGGTAGTGAGTGGTGCATGGGCCTAGTCTTTCTGTGGGTTTTCTTGAATTTAAACATCATGGAGGGGCTGGATGGCTTGGGATTGTGCTGATTTTTCTGTGATTTTCGTTTTTTGGCCTGTTGTGTCCTTTTCACCAGAGGTAGTGAGTGGTGCATGGGCCTAGTTTTTCTGTGGGTTGTCTTGAATTTAAACATCATGGAGGGGCTGGATGGCTTGGGATTGTGCTGATTTTTCTGTGTTTTTCGATTTTTTTGGGTGTTCATGGGGACAGGCCATGTGGGTGGGGACCATTTTGAGTGCTGCTACAGGCCCTGGCCATGTGCTGGGAGGGAGGGGGCCATTTTGAATGCAGGCAGTGTTCTCAGGCCTGCACCCATTTTGCCTAGCTTTCATCCATTATGCCCAGGGGTAGTGAGTGGTGCATGGGCCTAGTCTTTCTGTGGGTTGTCTTGAATTTAAACATCATGGAGGGGCTGGATGGCTTGGATTGTGCTGATTTTTCCGTGATTTTCGTTTTTTTGGCCTGTTGTGGCCTTTTCACCAGGGGTAGTGAGTGGTGCATGGGCCTAGTCTTTCTGTGGGGTGTCTTGAATTTAAACATAATGGAGGGCATGGGATTTTGCTGATTTTTCTGTTTTTGTCTATTTTTTGGGGGTGTATAACTGAACTGATGTTCCTCTGTCTTCCATTGCTTTTAGGTGCACTAGACACAAGAGAACCACCAGTGCCAGGAAGAAGTCCTGCAGCGGTGTGTGTGTGCAGCATAATGTCACGCGACGTCACGTCTGGCCACAGACAACTCTGCAACTCGTGCAACTGCGGCCTGCTGTTCTGACCTGCTCTGAAGAAGATGGCCCCCAAAAAAGTTCTCCGTAGCTCCTCTAGCAAGAAAGTTGCCAGTAAGGAGCAGAAGAAGCAAGTTACCAAGGAGGCTGGTGTGCCGGCCGCCGCGTTTTTGGGAGTAAAAAAAAAAGTACGCCTGCAGCAGCAGCGGGATCTGCTGGGGACCAAGCTGGGAGCAGCAGCCCCGGTCCATTGGGCTCAGTGCCTCCACCACCACCACCACGCCAACTTAAGTCCAAGCCCTTGAGTGCTGCAGAGGCAGTCAGGGTACTTTTTCAATCACCATCGACCAGTGATGTTGGGTCATCGCAAGAAAGTAGCAGCAATGTCCCTGAATCAACACAGGTTGTTGTAACTCATCTGACAAGTGTTGAACAACCACAGCCGCAACATCAACCACATGTGCAAGTACAAACCCAAGTACATGTGGAAGGAGAGGCAGCGCAAGGAGATGCGCAAGCAGAGGTGCATGGAGGGTAACAAGTGCCCACAATAGTTGTTCCTCCCGAAGTAGGGGCACATCAGGAAATCGACAATCAAGCCGAGGTATCATTTGAGGAAGCCACTCCTCCTGATGATCATTCATTGTCTTCCACATCCCTAGCAAGGAAAAGATCAAGGGGGGTGTCTACATGTTCTTCAAGCCCACCTCCTTCTGATGATCTGGATGAAGATTGGGAACCATCACGGCCGTCTGAGAGTGAGGCACACCATGATCTGAAAAAGGTACTTAAGCGTAAAAGGAAGGTCGTCGAAAAACTCATAGTTATGGAGTGTGATGAGGCTCAACAAGAAGTGGCGGATATTGCTGCTGATGAAGCCTCTCAAGACGACGAGCCAGTCATCATAAAGGTCACTGCAGCCCCAGCGGGCATGCAGCAAAGAGACATTTTGACCCTAGCCCGAGAAGCTGCTGAGCGTGATGATGATGTCAACGAGGAGGCAATGGAAACACAACAATCATTGGAGTTAACTAGTACACCAGCACCTACCGCTTCCATATTTCTTCCTCGCAAGAAGGGACCTCCATCCACCTTGACCTCAATTAGTGGTGGTGAAAGTGCACAACGTACTAAAGTTCGGCAATCCACATCCTCCACTTCATCTGGCATTAGCAGCAAGACCACCACCACCAGTATCGCAGCCTCCTCCGGCCCCCACAGACAATTCAAGTCCCCAGCTTGGGACTTCTTTAGTGTTTGCCCAAAAAGGGAAAACTTTGCCATTTGTAGCATTTGCAAGGTTGCAGTTAGTCGTGGTAAGTTTGGTACCAACTATGGTACCGGAGGCCAGAGAGGTCATCTTAAGAGACAGCACCCTGTCCAATGGTTTGCGCACCTACAGGCGATCAAGGAAGCCCTAATTGCACGTAATGAAAATGTTGATTTTTCATCTGATGATGACGAGGAGGAAGAAGACGTGTCAAACACTTCACTTACACCCAGTACCCCTATCAGCAGCACACCCCATGTGAGCCACACTAAGAGTGGGGGAGAGAGTGAGACACCAATGCGAAAAAGTTCATCAGCGAGCGTAACTGGGTCGAAGATATCATCATCATCATTATCCCGTAAATGCTTGGTCCAGGGCAACATTAAAAAGATGTTGTTTACAGAAGCGCAATATGAATGCAACCACCCATTGATGCGTCTGTATAACACTAAGCTGGCTAAAATGCTAGCTCTGGACCTTCTCCCTTTTTCTTTTGTAGAAGGGGTTGGTTTTCTAGAATTAGTGGCAGCGCTCTGCCCTAAATGGAAGGTTCCTAGCCGGTTCTATTTTGCCCGAGTTGCGGTTCCAGCACTACATGAAGATGTTCTGGAGGTGATTGGGGCAGCTTTGCAGAAGAGTGCTGTTCACACTATACATCTGACAACAGACATGTGGACCAGTGGCGCAGGCGCTGATTACATGTGCATCACTGCACACTGGGTCTCTTTTTCAGGGGTTAAAGCAAAGCTAAACGCAGGTGTTGACCCGGACCAAGTTTTTAAAGCTGCTCGGAAACATGCAACACTAGCCATGTTTGGTTTGGAGAAACGTCACACAGCACAAAACATTTTGGATGAGTTTAACACAAAGGTCCTTGACTGGCTGTCCCCAAAAAAACGCCAGATTTGTTATGTTTCCACGGATAATGGCGCCAATGTAGTTAAGGCCATGGAGCTGGGTCAGTATTTCAGAGTGCCGTGTTTGGCGCACTGTATAAACCTGGTTGTCAAACAATTCTTGAGTGATAAAGAAAGTCCAGCGTACGAGGTAGTGGAGACCTGCCGAAAAATGTGCAACCATTTCAGCCATTCTTTTAAGGCCCGGAAGCATCTGAGGAGCCTGCTACATCAACGTCGAATGCCAGTGAAAGCACTCATCCAGGAGGTGGCAACACATTGGAACTCAACCTTCTACATGCTTGAGCGTCTGTATGAGCAGTATACGGTACTCGATCACTATTTCTTAACACAGGGTACAGCTCAGAAGGACCTGAGCATGGGTGCGGCGCAATGGGACATAGTTAAAAGCCTGACACGCATGCTTCGTCCTTTTGAGGTCTTCACGCGTGCAGTCAGCAAGGAGGACTGTAATTTGGGAAAAGCTATCCCATTGTTGTACATGCTGGAGCACCAACTGAAGGAGGTGTTGTCTGTGTTTCAAAAAGATGAAAAAAACAAAGACCCTTTTGTTTTGGCAGAGAAATTATTAGAGCGCCTACAAGGTGATGAACGTCTTAAAATGATCCACTCAAACCAGCATTACATTTGTGCTACTATTCTGGATCCACGCTACAAAAAGGCGCTGGCAGGCCGAGCATTCTTTCATTTTGATGATGAACATGTTCCAAAGCACTGCTGGCTATGGATACTTTACTTTGCAAGAGGTTTGAAGCAAATCCATGGTGGCAGAGGGGAGTTAGGGCCTAGCTGCAGAGCGCGCGCGGAGTGATTTGGGAAATTGGCAAAAAAATGACTAAGTCCCCATTTTTGTACTTTTGCTCTTTGGCTGTTTGGGGGTCTTCTACTTGTTTTTTCCTGGGTTGACGGCTCTGGGGCCATTGCTGGGAAGCTCTAATACCGGATAAAAGTGGTTTGGACCAAATCGGAGGCGGAAATTTCTTTGTGTTTTTGCTGACTTGCTTGCCTTTGAGGAGCTCTTTGGGGGGGTTCCGGCTGTTTGTGGGTGAGTTTCGGGGTCTGGGAGCACTGCTGGGACACTCTAATCTTGATTGCATTTGCTTTTCAGGAAATCCGTGGTGGTAAACCGGAGTTATGGCCTAGCTACACAGCGCGTTTGGACCGAAGGCCGAGAAATATTGTAAGTATGAGATTTTGCTTTTGGGCTGTTTGGGGGTGTTGTGCTTTTTGGCGGGTGGGTTGGCGGGTCTTGGGGCATTCCTGGGAAGGTCTAATACCGGATAGAAGTGGTTGGGACAAAATCCATGCTGATTTTTTTGTTGTTGCTATTTCTGACATTTTGGTCAATGTAGCATTTTTGGGGGCCTGTTTGGGGGGATTCCTGGTGTTTGTGGGTAGGTTTTGGGGTCTGGGAGCACTGCTGGCTATGGATACTTTACTTTGCAAGAGGTTTGAAGCAAATCCATGGTGGCAGAGGGGAGTTAGGGCCTAGCTGCAGAGCGCGCGCGGAGTGATTTGGGAAATTGGCAAAAAAATGACTAAGTCCCCATTTTTGTACTTTTGCTCTTTGGCTGTTTGGGGGTCTTCTACTCATTTTCTCCTGGGTTGACGGCTCTGCGGCCATTGCTGGGAAGCTCTAATACCGGACAAAAGTGGTTTGGACCAAATCAGAGGCGGAAATCTTTGTGTGTTTTTGCTGACTTGCTTGCCTTTGAGGAGCTCTTTTGGGGGTTCCGGCTGTTTGTGGGTGAGTTTCGGGGTCTGGGAGCACTGCTGGGACACTCTAATCTTGATTGCATTTGCTTTTCAGGAAATCCGTGTTGGTAAACTGGAGTTATGGCCTAGCTACACAGCGCGTTTGGACCGAAGGCGGAGAAATATTGTAAGTATGAGATTTTGCTTTCGGGCTGTTTGGGGGTGTTGTGCTTTTTGGCGGGTGGGTTGGCGGGTCTTGGGGCATTCCTGGGAAGATCTAATACCGGATAGAAGTGGTTGGGACAAAATCCACGCTGATTTTTTTTGTGCTATTTCTGACATTTTGCTCAATGTAGCGTTTTGGGGGCCTGTTTGGGGGGCTTCCTGGTGTTTGTGGGTAGGTTTCGGGGTCTGGGAGCACTGCTGGCCATGGATACTTTACTTTGCAAGAGGTTTGAAGCAAATCCATGGTGGCAGAGGGGAGTTAGGGCCTAGCTACAGAGCGCGCGCGGAGTGATTTGGGAAATTGGCAAAAAAATGACTAAGTCCCCATTTTTGTACTTTTGCTCTTTGGCTGTTTGGGGGTCTTCTACTCATTTTCTCCTGGGTTGACGGCTCTGCGGCCATTGCTGGGAAGCTCTAATACCGGACAAAAGTGGTTTGGACCAAATCAGAGGCGGAAATTTTTGTGTGTTTTTGCTGACTTGCTTGCCTTTGAGGAGCTCTTTGGGGGGTTCCGGCTGTTTGTGGGTGAGTTTTGGAGTCTGGGAGCACTGCTGGGACACTCTAATCTTGATTGCATTTGCTTTTCAGGAAATCCGTGGTGGTACACCGGAGTTATGGCCTAGCTACACAGCGCGTTTGGACCGAAGGCCGAGAAATATTGTAAGTATGAGATTTTGCTTTTGGGCTGTTTGGGGGTGTTGTGCTTTTTGGCGGGTAGGTTGGCGGGTCTTGGGGCATTCCTGGGAAGGTCTAATACCGGATAGAAGTGGTTGGGACAAAATCCATAAGGAAAAGCTTTTTGGCAAGTTTTGAAACTTAGGGTTCGTTAGGGTTAGCCCTAGCAGCAGGATTGCATGTGTTTTGGGGTGTTCTAGATTTTTGCAACTGAGTTCTGGGGTCTTAGAGCACTCGTGAGAATGTGTAATTTTGGTTGCAAGTCATTTAAAGAAAATCCATGGTGGGAAAGGGGGGATTTGGCATAGTTAAAGAAAGCCTCTGCCACTATTCTTAACTTATGGCTCGTTAGGGTTAGCAGTATTTCTATTGCATGTGTTTGGGTGGGGGGGTTTTCGAGTCTTGGAGTGATGCTGGCTATGGATACTTTTGCTTGCTTGCAAGTGGTTTGAATACAATCCACGGTGTTTAAGGGGGTATTTGGGCCTACTTTTACTTTCCAAGTACGTTTTGTCACCAGTTTTCTGCTAGGCCTCGTTTTTTTAGATCTGATTGGGGGTCTTCTACATTTTTGCAACTGGCTTTAGTAAGGGTCTGGGTGGAAGCACTGCTGGGAAGGTCTAATTTTGTTCTAAAACACCGTTTACAGTATACCTTGCTTGAGGGGAAAGATCCACTAAATTAATTTGTCCATACTTATTTATCCTTGAAAAGGTGACTCAAATAGAGTACGCACTTTCAAAAATGTTGTACTGTCTATTAGGAAAATCAAAGTGTGACTTTTTGCACTACACAGCGTACATACCTTATATTTATTTATCAGTGCGGTTTTTCGTTCAATAATTATAGGCCAGGTTTCAGTCTGCAATGGGGAAAAAAGGATGGAGTCAGGCTTCAGATTAGCGAGCCGCAATTCAGCATCCGCCAGGCAGGCAGTGGACAGGGTGTCTTCTGGTCACCAACATTGATGGACGAAGTGTCAGCTGGAGTGGAGGAGTGCCACTAATAAGAGGAATTGTTTGCTGCATGCAACTTACTTACCAAATTCAACAGGACAACTACAACAATACAGATACAGTATCCATTTTTTTATTCAATGAGTGTGTGTGATTGCATTTCTTGGATCTCTCTCTGCTTCTAAATTGATCCCTACAGCCATTCTATAGGTTTTACTTCGGCTGTTTTTAAACCTAATTTAATGTAGCCCTGTACTGTCGCATTCTGTCATTCACGGTTGTCGAAAGCACTACTTACTTTTCTGTAACAATGCATTCAGTAGTGCATGCACTTCCTTTATGTCACGTAAAAGATTTATGGTTAGCTTTGTACCCAAACATTTCTTTATGTTCAATTATTGTTTGTCCATGCTGTGCTTTTTTTTTTCTCAACAAAACCTACCCAAAAAGAAACCCCCATTCCTATCCATTTTACAAACCCTAACCCTCTTCCCCCGGGTTGTGTGGTTTTGCTTGATGTGTGACTAAATGACATCAATAATTCCACACACTTGCTGGGGAGGATAAGGTCATAGCAACAGGCTGGTGAAGGAATCCGAGGATATATTCTAGACTTACTCAGCTTCAGTACTATTTCTTGTAGTATTAGCCAATGTCAAAGAAACAAGTACAAGTTATACTATAAATACTTTACCATTTGTTAGGCTACATTGTGGCACTGTTGTAGTCTAGTGTACTGTCACCTGCTATATTCTCTATCGTACCGTTGTAATGCTACAGTAAGGACAAACCAGGTTTCATTTTCTTTTTTTCCATAGCCATGCAACTGCCACTGTGTCACACCACTAGTACCACCACAAGGAGGAGGAAATTTCAGCCGCCCTGGATTGCAACCTTAATCGCCATTTCCCGTGGAGCCAGCCCTGGGCCTAGCCCTACTTTCAAACAGAAATTACAGGTAAGATAAGCGTTTGGTTGGAGGTAGTATAATGGAGTATTAGGAGAGACGAGAGATTGACGGTAGTACTACTAAAGTCCTAGGACTATTCAGGAAAACAAACTTACTGTTAAACCCCCACCCACGAGACTCAAAAGCAGTAAAAAACAGGTATGGTCAGATAAAATTTCAAAAAGTATATTTTTATAGCCCTAACAAAATAATCTCCCACAAGACCCTCCCTAACCCCAACGATCGTCCTTCAAAAGTCCCCAAAAAACCCAACTCCCAATTCCCACCCCCCAAAAGTCTCTAAAAAAGGGGTAGGGACACTATGGCAGGGTGCTGTTGACTTTAGCAGCCAGGGCATCATGCTCCTTGCGGAGGGTGGCATGTTCGAAGCGGAGGCCCTCCACCAAGTTCTTATAGTTCAGGACCTCGTGCTCCAGGTAGGACAGTCTGAGGGATAAGCGGCGCCGGCGTGCCTTGAAAAACCTGTGGGGGACAGCTGCTGTCTTTGCTGCTCGGCGGTGGCGTTTGGCTTTGGTAGCCCGGCTCCGTACCGCTGGAGCACTGCGCTGGCTGGCAGCCCGCACGGAGGAGGATGCAGCTGTCCCAGTGGACGTTGTTGTAGTACCAGACTGCGTCTCCTCCTCCTCCAGGGCCACCAGCCGCCGATATTCAGCATCAGTGGCATCCAGCCTCCGTTGCCGGGCCATTCAAGCCAGCTCCTTCCTCCTTGATGGTCTCTTGGATTTGGAAGGAGCAACTACATGAAGAAAAAAAAACATAGTCTGTAACCAATGCTCCTTAAGATTAACACAAAATGATTGAGCAGAAAGTTGTCACAGTACAAGTAGCAAATTGAAAGCACAGTACATAACTATTAAGGACAGTATCTATGTAACCTCCAACTTCTTCATCGTTGCTCTAACATTAGTGGGAGTTTAAGGAACAAATTCTACGAGCACTATGGACTTCCATTACAGTCGACTATGACAGTACACCAGTCTTATTCTTCTTCTTCTCTCTTGTTTAGGAAAATTGGTACGTTATCTTATGCAAGCCAGCATAATGCCAGCGCAGTGAACTTGCACCCGAGAAAAACAGACGCACACCATGGTGAGTGAGACAGACTTGCGTTACTGTACCGGTCCAGTGCATGCAGGTGGTGAAGCTCTTACTTTTCTATTACGGGTGGCACTGAGAATACTCTGTTAAAAGGGCTACTGCTTAATTAATTTAGCTTTCACCCTACAGTGCAAATGAGTATTAGAAAAGGAAAATGAAGAAGCTAAATAATCTGATTATCTATCACTTCACATGGGATGTATTTGATGACAAATGGGATGACTTTAGGTGCTTTGCTTATTATTGAGTGAACAGTGATACACCCACACATGAATGACGTACTACTACTAAACTAAAGTTATTAAGAGAGGTAGGGAGTGTCCACCGTAATAACCGGATATATGCTGTGCTTGCAGTTGCAATACAAACTACTGCTACTATTCATGGTAGTATTTGGACAAAATTACAACTTCTTTTCCTTGCCTTTCCTACACTGGAACGGACGTGCGGGTGCGGTGTTACATGCTCTTCAAAGTAACACTTAGTTCATCCTGTGACCGTCTACTCTCTCTAGATACACATATGCTATCTAAGAGTCAGATAGTACCATGAATGATCCAGGCATCCATCCATTCAAAGTATATGCACACATACAGTTTCTGTTTCACCCACCCAGGCTTTTCTCCTTCCACCCATCCTTGCTTCATCATTCACCCAGCCATGCACCATACCATATTCTTTCCTTCCCAGCCACCTCGGGGACCAAGCAAACACATATCATTCTTCTTTGCCAGTCATCATTACATTTCTCATCCTTCCACACTTACTTACACCCTTTTTTCGCTTTTCGTTCATCCCATCCATCAAGTTCATCTCAGATCTGATTGGCATTCTTCTCGCCAAAAACTTCACAGCTAAGTCGAAGTACATTTAGAGGAGGCTACTACCTGGTTTATTTATAATACACCCGTGCAAAAAGCACACTCTGCAGTCTTCAATCTCAATAAGTAAGGAATATATAGCTTACCTCTGCCCGCCACCACCGTGTCATCCCCCACAGAATTGTCCGGCACTTCCACCGCCTCCTCCCCAGAGTTGTCCTCGTCCAATGCCACCACCACCTCCACGCTGGCCCCGCCTCCAGATTTTCCACCTACAAAGTACATTTAATAATGTTAGAATACACCACTCACTACTATATAGTATTTGGTCTAGGAGGAAGAAAGAAATGCGAAAAAAACAGTATACAATGTAATAATTTGTGACTGTCTACTCTAAAGTAAAAATGTCCCTTTTTCCAGGGAAGGCTGTTGTCTTGCTGCACTTTTTGGCACAACTGATGAATGCTTGCTTTTTATTTTTAACACGCACCACTTTTTCTCCTAACAGACAGAAGCTTGACTTCTAAGAACACGAGCAGGATCAAGTTCAAACCAGGTGAGAGCTCGGCTCGACCACAAGAAATGTGTCCAATTAATCGTCAGCACTAAGCACTTTTCCATTTTCAGTTAAACGTTTACTTTTATGACAAACTTGATTTTAATAAATGTGTTTACTTTTAATAAAGCTTTTAAACTTAAATAGACTCTTTGGTTTTTGGTCCTCCAGACTAGAGTGGATGAGCTAAAGGTTTTGCAATTTTTGCAAGCATGAGTCCGTGCCTCTGACATCATTGGGGAATAATCATAATCATCGGTGACTGTGGCAGCTAAATGACTTTGCCACACTATCAAGTCAGTAAGGAGATTGGGGGTTCAACTACAAAGTCTGTTATCACTGAGGTATGTGAAAAGTCTAACAGCACCTATTATAATTGATCAGCTAAGCAATGCATTATTTAGTGTCCATAGTTCTGTTTGTGCAGATTTGTCCCTGCAACAGTAGTAGAATGGATTGCCCTCCTATCCAAACCAAAAGTAAAGTAGTATCTTATTCTTTCTTGGTGGTCATTCACCTTTTTATTGTTGGCAATTGTCAAAGCATAAACATTTAGAAGACTTGAAAAGACATTATGGACAATCCCAGAGGATTGCACTCTGTGCATAGAGCTATTGCTGACTAGAATGGGAGCCCAATGGAATTGCCAAATGTGCATTCTTAGTTAGCTACACAGACAGACTAATAAGAAGAACCTAGTAATACCACATGGAGTCATAGTCGAGGCAGGATAAGAATTTAGATCCAGTCTACAAGAATATCAAAGACGATTTAGAAAAAATCGAATGAGGAACGCTGGGAAAAAATAAGTACTCTATATTAAAATTAAAACTTACTGGGGCCAGCAAAGGAGCCCTCGCCTGCCCGATCCTGGCCTGCATCCTCAACAGCACCCCCCCCCTCCTCCTCCTCCTGTGTCATCCTCTTGCCACTGGGGCAAGCTGATGTACAACATGAAAGAAAGAAAAACAGAAAACATGGATGATATTTGTCAACCAAATCAAACATTTCAAAAGAAATAACAAAATATTTTGGCGAAATAGCAAATAGACAACTATTCAACGGGATATATTATTGACCAATCTCATGTGTTGTTCTACGTTATTAGTATTGCTTGATTTGCGGACCGTCGAATTGTAAACTTCTTATGTAACTCACTACACAAAGTACTAAAAAGGTTTGCCTAGGATTGGCAGGCAGCAGTCCGCAGCACGCGAAGTGATAGCCAAAGTCCACCGTGATTGCAGATCAGCGACAACACTAAAGTTTCCTACTACATTAACCAGTCATTAAAATACTCAAACTATCAATCCACCACCACTATTTCTTCTTATCACCATGTGTACAAAGGAAGGACTGGACTTGAGTCTGTAGGGGCTGATTTAGAAACCCCTTGCGGCTCTTTTGCTCCATTGTTGCGTGACTTTTGTGACGCAGCGGCAGCACAAAAGAGGCGCAATGGTGTGGCGTATATTAACAATGTGACGCATATGGGAGATGCATCACGTTGTAAAGCCCTGCGCCATCAGGGGGCGTTCTGGCGCAGGAGCGCATCCTAAAAGTGGCTGAGGGAAATCTACAAGATTTCAATCACTTACTTTAACGACAATGATGCGTGACTCAAACCCTGCGCCTGCTTGAAGCAGACGTACGGCTTGACGCAGCTTTGGGGAGATAGGGCACCCCAGAGCATTGATGGAGCTGCGCCATCGTTGCGACGCAACTCCAGCAATGCGCCACCCTTACGGCACAGATGCGTAACGCTTTGGTGACGTTTTGGGCCCATGGTGCGCCGCATTGTAAATACGGCGCACCATTGGTGATAGTGGCGTGGCGCACATTTACTGGCGCATCCCTGCTACTTTGCAGGGATGCGCCGGTAATTAAACATCTGAACCTTAGTGTGTAGCATTACGCAGTTCTTTAAACTACACTCATACATAATTTCACAGGCCAATGAAATGAACACAAAATCGGAAACAAATAAGCATAGTAGCAACACTACGGAGAAGGAGAGCAGTGCACCTGAAATGCACAGAAGATTTTGAAATATAATATACCTAAAATGTAATGAGCAGCATTATTGCTCTTGGTAAAAAAAAAAAAATTGCAATATAATAACACAGCAGGAGAAAACAGAGTAGTAAAGAAATAGCTACTGCTACTACTCACCAAGCCCGGGGATCTCGAGGCCAAGCAGGTCGAGCAGATCTCGTTCACGGGTCAGGACATCCGTCCAGCGGTGGGTGGCCTGGTTGTAGGTGCACCGGACCCGAGAGTGGTGGTACATGGCCCGGCACACCTTATCCCACCGCTTCCGGCGATCCCGCATCCTGTACCCGCCTCCGATCTTGCCGCCTGCCATTATGGTCCTGGGGAGGTGGCGCTGTACATAGAACATTAGTGCGCCCACCTCCTCCGGGCAGAAAATCTCCCGGGGTGCGACTGTCTCCCCCCTCAAACGCCTGCACGGGGGCCGGGCACGGGGTGCGGGACCCTTCCCCTTCTCGGGATGCTTCCCGGCTCCCTTCATAATGGTCTGGACGGAAAGGAATAAAGAAAAAAGAATAGGGAAGAGAAGAAAAGAAAAGAGTTTAAAAAAGTAGTTTAAAATTAACAAAAAGTAGCAGTAAACACAAAAATATAGGGCTGGAAAAAAAGAGGGATAGATAATGAGTAAAATAGATAAAAAAACTTCAAACAAGCAAAGGATGGCACAGATTTAGAGAGGATACAAGAAGCATGCCCAGAACTATAGCAATGAATGAGAGACAAGATGGCCGCTCCCGTTCACGACCGCGCGGGTAAGTTCGTGCGAGATGTTTCGCGCGAACACTCGCGAAATTGTACTTGCGAGCCACACACTTTGCGAGATTACACTTGGCACCCGGAAACGGAAATACGTCATGCAAACAAGATGGCCGCGCCCTTGAACGACCGCAAGGGTAACTTCGCACCTTGCGCTACAAGCGGCTCGCGAAAACGCACAAAACCTTGCAAACTAACACGCCGCAAAAAAAGAAATCGCATATTTGCACAAATTTGCGGCTTCCGAATCCGATCTTGCGCGTGTTCGCGCCCCGCGAATCCCACGAAATTGCAGAAAAACGAGTTTTGCAAAACTGCAAGCACTCGGCAGGTGCAAGAGTTCAAACTCATCATTAGTAACAATTCACTGTAGTGCTTCCTGACTGGGGCCCCTCCAGAGTTCAGTTGCTAGTTGCAACAATTGTATGACCCTGCTCTGACCCTCACAGCAGGCTCATAGAATAGCTAGAAGTAGGCCACAAAGGTCCTGGAAAAAAAAATTGCACTGCAACAGAAAGCAAATTACTGATAAGGAAGCAGGTGCCAGACCTGGAATTTTAAAACAGTGACACATTAATAAACTAACCCCAAATTAATTCATGTCAGTTGAAGCAGGACAGGTGTGCTTGCTTTTCCCCCCCATAATCTACAGTGATGATGAACCAGAGGGTGGCATTGATGTAACAGAGGGTGGCATGGGTGAAAGAGAGGGTGGCAGTGGTGAAACAGAGGGTGCTGGGAGGCTGTGATGATGAACCAGATGTAGAAACAACATAGTCGCGACCGTTGCGAGCCGACAAGTACGTTCGCAATTGCGAACTAGTACCAAACCCTCTCGAACTGGCAGAAACCCTTGCGAATACAAAAAAAAAATCCGCAAATTCTCGAGAATTCGTGGATTTTGCAGATTGCAAGTTCGCAAATTCGCAAAATTCGCGAACGCCAGATTCGCAAAATTTGCCCATGCTTAATAAAGAATCGCAAAAACAAATGTTGATGCATGTGCCCCTAAGCCACTAAAAAGGAGGCCCTGGCACACTGGATCGATACCACTGACAATCAAGTCAAGGACCTCTTTTCCATCAACAGATAGTTCAACTGCCCATCAGCCACTGAAATCTCAATTTGCTACCTCACAGGAAATCTGTGATGCACTTGCCAACCACTTCCAGAAAATAATAGCAACCATCTACAAAAACTTTGATCCGCAAACCTCCGACCTCTTCAACACCCCATCAACCACCACCGCCAATCTCCTGCTCACAGCATAAGACCAACTCAGCACACTGAGCACAACCACATGTATGAACTCCATCCGCTCAAAAGCACCCACTCACCCCTGCCCCATTTGCTATTCAACCTCAGAACAGACAAGATCAGTTGCCAGCTCACTGTTATGTTATGTTAGTGATATTTATACAGCTCGCATGTTACCCTAGGGTGTCCTGGTGCTAGTTACATCTCCTGTGACAAATGAAAGGAATTTGAGAAATTTACTGAGCAAAAATCAAGGTATTAAGGTTTTTCTTAAAGGCTATAATTTTTGCATCTAAGTTGGAGAGGCAGGTCATTCCAGGCTTTAGCCGCGCTGTGGGTAATGCTTCTGCCCCCCATCAAACTTTTTTTATGCTTGGTACTGCGATAAGCCTAGCTCCTGATGAGTGAAGTTGCCTTTCTGGTGTATACCAATGAAAGTGCTGATTTAAGTAAACCGGTCCTGAGCCAGGCAGTGCTTTGAAAACTAAACAATGGGCTTTGAAGCGAACTAGGTTCCTTACTGGTAGCCAGAGTAACTTCTTAATTTCCTTGGTAATAGGTGCCAATCTAGGTGTGCCTGAGATCAGAATGGCTGCTGCATTCTGTAGTATCTGGAGTCTATTCATGAGCTTTTTGTGAGCGTTAAGGTACAGACTGATGCAGTACTCCAATCTTGACATTATGAGACTAAAGATTACTGTTTGCCGGCTGCTTGGGGCAGGAACAGCAATATTTTTCTGAATGTTTTTATCACGTAGAACGTTTTTGATGCTACAGAATTAACCTGTTGACTAAAGGTAAAATCTTCATCAATTATCACACCCAGGGTTTTCACCTTATTTGTGGGGAGGGGGAGAGATCCTGTCGAAACAGGCCAGCAATTTGGAGTCCAGAAATTAATATCATTGCCAAACAACATAACCTCTTTTTTATCTGTGTTGAGTTTTAAGCAGTTCTCTACCATCCAATTCCACACTGATAACATGCATTCCTGGAATCGATTGAATAGTCCTGCCTCGTTTCCAGGAAGCAAGGACACCACAATTTAAGTGTCATCTGCATAAGATGTCAACCCAAATCCAAACGCCCTGACCATAGGAGCCAGCGAGGAAACATAAACATTTAAAAACATAGGGCTGAGGGAGGAGCCCTGTGGCACCCCACAGGGAAGTACAAAAGGACTGTCATCCTCAATGCCCCATTAACAACAGCTACCTTTCCTAATGCCTGGAAACACTTGGAGATCAGACCCCTCCTCAAGAAACCCTTTGCACACCGCAATGAGCTCCAAAACTACAGTCCAAACTCACCGCTCTAATTGCCCACCAAAGTCCTACTTTGCCACCAAAACAACATACTGGACCAGTCTAACTCAAGCTTCAGAGCCAACCACAGCACCCAGACAGCTCTGATCATCACCACAGACGATATCCGCACCCTACTCAACAGAGGTGAATCAGCCACACTGAACCTACTCAACCTCGCCTCAGCCTATGACACTGTCTTCCGCTGCACATTCATCAATCGATTACGCCAACTTGGAATCACAGACGATGTGCTCAGATGGATGACATCTTTTTCACGTGGCTCACCCAGAGAGTCTGCGCCCCTCCCTTCACATGGCAAGAAAAGCACATCATTTGCGGTGTCCCCCAAAGCTCATCCCTCTACCCAACCCTCTTCAACGTCTAGATGACTACCTGCAGTTATCATCAGCTCATCCTCTTGCTCTCAGCTGACCCCACCTTGACTAAGATCAAATTCCACAACAGTATGAAGATCATATCCGGATGAGAAACATTGCCTGAAGCTCAACAAAGACAAGACTGAAGTTCTGAAATTTGGAAGACACAAGGCTCCTGAAACGACTGATCGTGGCCATCAGAACTCGGACCCCTGTCAAAAGACCACACTGCAACATTGGCTTCAGCCTCAACAGCGAACTCTCCATGAAATGTGGTGCAAGTGTGGCATGAATTGCTGTTAACACTGATCTTCCAGCCACTGGGTAGAAGTTCTACCTGAGCAACAGCTCACACTCGCCAAATTACCATAGTGGGGGAAAAACTCTGCTGAGCTACACTACACAGTGCTTTCTGCACTCCGTAAGCTCCACAGAGTGTGGAGAGCAGAAAACTCCACAAACTCTACGAATGGAATAGTAAATTCATAGGACTGCCTTTGGCCATCCTAAGAGGACCCACATCACCCAGCACCTGAAAGACCTCCACTAGCTCCCAATCTAGAAGAGATTCCAGTTTAAGCTACTGACCACATGCCTACAAACCCATCCATGACCAAAGGTGCACATACATGAATGAACGCCTGCATTTCCACTAAACTTTGAGGAACGTCTGTCCTGCACACCTTGCCCTTGCACACATACCTTACATATGCCACCTATAACTGCTGCTCTGGAGAACGCTCCTTCTCTTATCTCAACACCAAAACCTGGAATGCCCTGCCCCTCTGCATCACACCCATCCTGACCCACTTCCCGAAATGGCTAAAGACTGAGCTCTTCGACTGAGACCAGCAGCAAGTCCCTTGATTGATTAATTGATCATGAGAATATACAAATCCAGTTCATAGATACGCAGGTTCGCAAAACCCATAAAATTCATAGCTTTCTTGATAAACAAATATAAGAGGCAAAATATATACTTGTAAATATGTTCACACTGATGTTATAAAATGAAAACAGAAGGAGGTACATATGTGAAATAATACTGAACATTTTTCATGAATCGGACTATCTCGAATTCATTTGGATCACGTGATCTAAATCAAAAAACATATATTACTTGTGGTCTGGTCTACGTTTTCAGACCCTCGGTATCAACAAATAATTTAAAAACAGGTACAACTTGTATAATTTAATTTAGAAATACGTTATATATTTTACCTTAAATATGTATATAATTGGTACCTTTTAAAACATATACAGAGTATATTTATGAAAAAAGAATGTTTGTAGTAAAAAAAGACATTGTAGTATACTTAGTAATAAAATTTAAAAAAAAGAAATTGCTAAATTAAAATGCACGGATTCAAAAGGGGGGAGAGGATTGCTCCCTACTCCAGCAATCCTCTTCCCCCTCCAGCCTCTCCGTACAATCACTGAATTACACACAGAGAAGTAGAGGAAGAAAGAAAAGTATAAAAATATGTATACAATATATATATATATATATATATATATATATATATATATATATATACACACACAAAAGACAGTAGCACGTGTTCCCTGTGGAAAAAACTGCCCTCACTTCGTGACATGCTTCATCATAGGGCATGCTACAAACACCCCTGGACAAGACCAATGCCTGATGTGGAGACGCAGAGAGGGGAAGACAATACAAACAATTACATTTCTTGGGATCACCAAAGAAAAAGTGCAGCCAGTGAGAGTTAAAACTAACTCGGATGTATACCAACGCCCACATTTATTCCGGGGCCATCCAACTAGATTTAAAAATGCAAAGGATGGAGGATGTGAGAGTAGTTGTATGAGTGAGTGTGTGCTTGTGTCAGTGAATTTATTGGTGAATGAGAATGTGTTAGTATCTGAATGAGTAAGTGAGGGGGTATGGGTGTATCTGTATGGGTGAGTATGTGGCTGTGTGATTAACTGTAGGGGTCAGTGACTACGTGTGTGAGTAGCTGTATGCATGACAGACAGTGTGTGAATTACTGTGTGGGTTTATTGGTGGATATGTCAGTTGCTTTATTAGTGACTGAGTGGGTGTGTGTGGGGATGTATGGGTGTGTGAGTAGATATGCATGTAGATCTATAAATCTGTGAGTTGGTGTTCAAGTACTGGTATAGCTCTGTGAAAAGGTTTGTGAATGGTTGTCTGGGTGTAGGTGTATGACTTCATCCCCCACATGTATTTTAATATTGTATGTGCCCCATGGAGGTGGAAGTCCCTGGGGCAGTGGAGGGGTGGGCAGGCCCCCTGTATTCCTTTTCTTATATGCCCCAGGGAGTTGATAGTCCCCAGTGCAACAGACGGCCATGGGGCCTCCCCCGCACATTTATATTGTTTACTGCCCCGAGGAGATGTCAGGCCTAGGGCTTTGCACAAGCCTTGTAGGGGAGCCCCATGAGCCCCGCTCCTTCATGGGCCCAGGATTGGCCCAAACGGTGGCTTTAAAAAAAAGAAGCATGGTAGTCCTCATGATTTTAATAAAAATGTTGACAGGCATAGGCAGATTCGCCTTCGAGTCTGTGCAAAATTAAAAAAAAGCTTTTTAATGCAAGTGGAAGTCCCTGAGGAACCCCAAAACCATATCTGGGGGTTAGAGTATTCCTACCCTGCCCCCTTTTCTTTATTTGCTTACTCTGTTTGTGGAACTCCACTTCAAGCCCACAATAGCTGCCAACACTTTCTGGTTGAAGTGTTGGCAGCTAATCAAATTTTAGTAGGATCCGATAGTCCACTGCAAGGACTTCTGTCCCCAGATATCAATATTTTTTAAAGTTAGATATCTCAAAAACTACTGAATTGGATTTTATGTTATATCTATGAGTGTAACTGCAAATTGTAAGAGATAATTGGGTGGCTGTGTAACCTACGGTTTTACAGTTATGGTATGGCTTGTAACTACAGATTTGTCTTTTTATATAGGTGGCTAATATCTATGGGAATGTGATAATGATTTATTTGTCTTTTTATATAGGTGCCTAATGTCTATAGGAATGTGATGTTTTCTATACTGTTTTGTTTTTAAGATGTGTTAATTGCAATGATTTTTGTTGATCGAGCAATAAAGAATGTATTCATACTGAATAGATTTACACCAAATCACAAGAGCTCTCTTTCCTGACCAACATTCAGTTTTCTGCCAAATTTGGTGCAATTCTGTAATGCAGTTCGGGCTGTAGTCATGTTGAAAAAATAAAAAATCCCCATAGACATAATGTGGGGAAAATGCGTTTCGGGTCACTCATTTTTTTCGGCCCACGCTTGACAGATCACCCTGTATCTTTCAACACTGCAGTTGAACTAAAAGGGGTAATTTTTTGAGAATTTTCTAGAGATTCATCAAGGTGCACCAAAGTTATTGGGAAAACAAAAAATCTTTTCCTATGGAAAGTTTGGTCCTATATATATTTATAGTTAGGACCTAGATTCCATAGAAAAATATTTTTGGGAGTTGCCTATAACTTTGGCATTGTTTGACCAATCCTCATGACATTTTACAGCGGTTCGGGCTGTAGTCATGTTGAAAAAATAAAAAATCCCCACAGACATAATGGGGGGAAAATGCGTTTCGGGTCACCAATTTTTTTCGGCCCATGCTTGACAGATCACCCTGTATCTTTCAACACTGTAGTTGAACTAAAAGGGGTAATTTTTTGAGAATTTTCTAGAGATTTATCAAGGTGCACCAAAGTTATTGGGAAAACAAAAAAGCTTTTCCTATGGAAACCTTTGGTTATATATATATTTATAGTTAGGACCTAGATTCCATAGAAAAATATTTTTTTGAGTTGCCTATAACTTTAGCATTGATTAACAAATCTTCATGACATTTTCCCAAAAAAGTGTCAATGTAGGTTTTATGTGTCATGGAAAGTTTGGGAATGATCCATGTGGTGGGGACTGAGAAATAGGGCCATGAAATAAGGGTGCATTTGTAATGTTAATTCTCCTAGTAACGCGTTGTCAAAACTACAGCCCAAACCTCTGGAGGGACTTACAGCAAATCTTTTTGTGAAATTAAAGCAGAACAAAATACTGATATCTTGCTGTGGATATTTTGCGACAATTTCATGATGGTCGTGGACATTTTGCAGTATTTCGCGAATGCACTCGCCAACAGTAATGCTATGTTTTGCTGAACAGAAAGGTGAGACTGCCATTTTATCAATCGAGAGCTGTTCCTGGGGCTGAAAATGTGTGACCCCATGTTTGAGAAATGGGGGTGGTACTTTCACTGGTCTGTGTCCAATTATATATTTTTCCAATCACATGTGATATTCGTGACCATGCTGTTATTGGCCCTTGTATTGGTGAGGGAATATTGCGACTATCATGCCGTCTATGTAAATATTGGTTGAAATATTTTTTAAAAGGACCTATATCTAGAGATGGGACACGCTCTGCAGGACACGCTCTACCGGCCTCCGAGGCGCATGTCTTCTGTGGTTCAATCCCTTGACATCAGGTACAGTGCTCGGCAATGGAGGCTATTTATGAACCGAGCTTTAGCGAACAATTGACCTTAAATGGCTCCAGGAGGAAAGACGCATAGTAGTTCATGTTTTTCAATATTTCTCTTAAGAAATTAAACTACACTGATAGAGAGAGAGATTAGAATAACTGTGTATGTTTAGGGTCAGGATGGGGATGGGTGGAATTGGGTGGCCATTACAAGAAATGATGAAAGGTCTGCCTAATATACACTGCTGGGTGTTAAGGTTGCATGATTGTTACATGTGCTAATCGTTTTTAATGTTCACAAACATTGTATTTCTTAATTGTATGTAAATTGCACATAGTTTTTCCTGCGTAGACCAATTTTAATATTGCTTAGGCTCTTACCTGTTGGCCGCTGTTTTCTCCCAGTTCCACTGCAGCTTGTCCTGTTTGAGTGGAGGGAGCTCTAACACGGCCTGGTATTCCTCACTTCCGGTGGCACACTTAGCGGTGGCTATCTTGGCTAAGTGACGATCTAGTCTCTCCCTGATCGGTTGCCAACCAACTATAAAAGTGGGGATGGCGCCGACGTGCAGCAGATGCGCAAAGCGGGCGTGCCGCTGGTGCCCCGAAGTCACACCTGTCGCATAAAGCAGATATCTTTGATCTTTTGGTCAGTGAACAACCATATGCCATATTTCTTACAGATACATGGCTTTCACAAGAGCACTGGCCCTGACATTTGGGCCACTTTGCCAACTAACTACACCATAATCAGGAAAGATAGGGGTTCTAAGATAGGCGGGTCATTGCTATCATTTAAAAAAATCTACCAGTGCAAATTTGAAGACTTACCTTTTAGGAACTGTGAGTCAGCTTTATTTCAATTGGCTCCGACCCTTAAGTTAACCTTCTTTGGGATACTTGTGTACCCTCCTCCCGCTCCGCCTGCTCCATGGGCCTCCTCATTCCCTACTTTGGTAACTCCTTTTCTCATGAAAACTGCACATTTTTCTATTCCGGGTAATCTCAATTTGCACCTAGAATTCCAACATGTAATATCAGTGCTACTTTCATCTCTGAGTGGCAGCAATGAACATTGAATTACACAATTCTGGCACCACACTTGTGGCGGGCCACTTATTAGATCTTTTCCAGTTTATCCAACATTCATTATTCTCCAGATATTTGCTATGCTTGTAAGATCACTTTGCTACAGGCTTTTGTTTAGAATCTTTAGCAAGCTCATCTTCTGCTAATCCTATTCTTAGGAAACTAACAAGAAACTGAAAAAATGTGATATGGTGACTTTAAATAAGATCTAAAAGTGGCGTTTTAATTCAATTGACACCTGTCTCCCTCCTTCCTTAAAAAAGTTTAACAACCATCGTCCTCCACAGCCCTGGTTCACTGAAAATCTAAAATAGAGAAGACCAAATGTAAGGCGCTGGAAAGATGTTGGAGGAGGAACTATGCATCTGAAATCCAAAATTCCTTATAAGAGGGCTAAAAAAGAATACCATAATCTTTGCAAGGCTGCACGTGCAGAGTATGTATTGGCAACCATTTTTGGCTCTCTGAATTGCTCCAAAACACTATTTAACATCGGCAAGGAGTCTCAGGCTCCGAAACTCAATCTAGGTCCTATTTGCTAAGTATTCAGCAATGTGAAGATCTGGATAATTTCTCTCTCCAGAAAGTAGAGAAAATATACTCTGAAATAGAGATTGCAGCTTATAGTTCCCCTCCATTGCAAATTGCTAATTTCCCCCGACCAGCATCCACACTGTTTTTAACTGACAATACCTTTCCTTGCTCATGATAGGGTGCCTTCTGTACCCATGAACAAATTGGATACATGGCCTCTATGGCGTCTTTTAGACAGTGTTGAATCAGGTTCCCCCAGGGACCCTCTCCCTATCTCAGTGCTCAAGCAGCTTTAGCTGCCATCATTGCTAGTAATTAAGGACATCTTGAATGCCTCCTTAAAGGCAGCAATAGTTCCACCAGAGTGGAAACATGCTATGGTGCTCCCCCTTCTGAAGAAGACTAATGCAGACCTTGGTTTGCCCTCCAATCACCGGCCTATTTCTCAGTTACTGGCTTTTTCTAAGATTTTAGAGAAGCACATTAACTCACAGCTGTCTAATTTTGTTGAGTCAAAAAAATGTCTTCATCCATCCCAATTAGGCTTTAGATCTGGCTTTTCAACTGAGATAACTCAACTCAAAGTCATGGAAAGAATGCTTGGCCACCTAGATTCTGGAGATATGGTGTCTTTTATATTGCTTGATTTGCGCACAGCATTCAACAGGGTGTCTCACACCTTGTTAGTGAAAACCTTAATTTCATTGGGCATTTTGTGGTTCAGCTCTCAATTGGCTTGTTTCATTTCTTGCCAATCAGATCTTTCAAGTCTTTTCTCCAACAGCCAGTTCCGATACCCATTCTTCACCCTATGGGGTACCTCAGGGCTCCATTCTCAGCCCTCTATTATTCAATCTATATGTCAGACCTTTGGCTGATTTTGCAGAAGAAGTGGGCTTTCCTTGTTCTCTTACGCAGATGATACCCAGATTATCTTCTCTCTTTCAGTGGAGAGGGTGGCTGAGACTTCCCCCCTCCAGTTGGGCTTGGGTAAAATTACCTCGTGGATGCAGGCTAATTACCTCAAGCTCAACGTAGCAAAGACGAGGTCTTGGGGAAAAACAAGGATCTCTCAGACCCCCAGCACTGACCTGGTGAGATGGGTGCTCTTCCTCAGCCCTCCCACCAAGTTTATAACTTGGGTGTCATCATTGATGATTCACTAACCATGCAACATCAAGCTGTTAAGTTACAACCACATATTTTACCATCTTGAAATGGCTAAAAAAGATTATTTGGATGCTGCCAGAGTATATCCAGAGAACAGTAGTCCAGGCGCTTGTCACCTCTAGACTGGACTGCAGTAACATTCTTTATCTGGGCACCAATAAGAAGGTGACTTGTAGGCTGCAGATGGTTCAAAGCTCTGCTGTAAGATTGATTTGCCAGGTTCCTAGAGCTATCTCTGTTTCCGGTCACCTGCGGGACCTTCACTGGCTCAGGGTAGTGATACGAATAAAGTTCAAAGCCCTGAGCTATATATTCAAAATCAAAATAGGTGAAGCCCCTCAGTATCTGCAGTCCTTGGTTTATCCTTTTGTGCCTTCTCGTTGACTTTGCTAATCCACCAAAGGGAAATTTTCTGTGCCCAGAGTCAGACTAGGCCGCATGGGTGGCTGATTGTTCTCAAATCTTGGTCTCTCCTTGTGGAACTCCCTCCCTACATCAATTCGGAATGAAACGGCATATGTCCAATTCGGCAAATCCTTAAAAACTTGCGACCACATGCATCATTGTTGCCGTTTGCGATTTCTTAATTGCGGAAATTAAGGAATCGCAATTAAGAAATAGCAAACGGCTATGCATCAAGAAATCGCATTTTTTTCTGCGATTTCTAAAAATTCCTTCATTGCGATTTACAATTTGCGAATCGCAATTAAGGAATCCCTTCCCATTGATTAGCCCATAGGAATCAATGGGAAGTCATTCTCAATTTGCGATTCGCAATATGCGAATCGCAAATTGAGAATGCAATTTCAAAGGTGCAGGGGGGGTCCAAAGGACCCCCCTTGCACCCCATAAATATAACTTTAAGTGCATTTTTCACACACACATGCCCCAAGGTCATGTGTGTGTGTAAAATGAAACTTTCAAAAATGCACTTTTGTGCATTTTTGAAAGTTTTCGCAAATTACCATGAAGATCAACTTCATGGTAATTTACCTCTCCCTATTTGCGAATTCGCAAATTTAAAATGTTCATGCATTGCATTTAAGAAATCTCAAATTGCGATTTCTTAAATGCAATCGCAATTTTAGAAATCGTAACATGATTGTGATTTCTAAAAATGCGAAAAACATGATGCATCCCAATTTTGTCAATTGCATTCGCAAACGGCCGAAAATTGCGATTCGCACCGTTTGCGAATGCAATTGACAATGATGCATGTGCCCGTTGGCTTTTTAACCAATAATCATTAAGCTGGTATCTGTTCCTTGGTTTGGTAGACGTCAAGAAACCCTTTTTGGGTAGCTGTTGTGCCTCATAAATTAAATTAATGGTAATAATAATAATATTCATAGGCACAACCTTGCTGTCTCATGACATGTGCATACTCACATATTTCCCTCAGACACTCATACACCCACTCATATACTAACTCAGACACTAATGCACCCACTCACATACTAACAAAGAGACCCATGTGTGTTCTCATTTAAGCATTCATAGGCTTATCTACAGATGCACCTAGAGACTCATACGCCCACTCTCCTACATACTCAGAGACAAACACCCAGTAACATACCCACTCAGAGAATGACACAGACACACTGAGACACTTATGCTTCCAGTCACACACCCACTGACAGACAGACCCTCTCAGACAGTTATGCACCCACAAATAGATCCACTCCCTGAATCATATACCCATTCAGACACTAACACATCCACTCACATACCCAATCAGAATCAATTATATAGTTATACATTTTGAATGTGGTGGTGGCTATTCAATATCTGCTTTTGCTTTTCATTTCCATAATTTTTTCACAATCCTTGCGGGTATAGATGTCCTTGTGACTCCCAACGTCACTGTTTGAATGGGAAATATGTTTTAGAGTTATTTTTTATAGAAACTCACCAGAAGAACATGACTTTAGACAATACAGTAATACGCCCCTTGTAGGTAAAATGCTATAATATGTGTTCATATATGTGTTTAACACATTATGGAAAAAGCACAATCGTCGTTGTTAACAAAGTCGTTGTGATGCCCTGAATTACCGGAAATATAGATAATAGATTGCAAAGAAGGATTTTAAAGAACCTTAGTACAAAAACATGGGTTTAAACATGATTTCTAAAGGAGCATGTATATAGTTATATTGGTAGTGCAAAGTTTAGAATAGATTTTATGGGTAAATATCTTGCATGTGCTGGAGGTTGAATGTCTGTTTTTCTTTTGCAATTCTGCAACTTTGTCGTGACCACCACAACATTATGTCAAAGATTCCCAACAATTAAAATAAGGGATCTTGAGAAAGTAAAATATAACAATTTTTCGGGTACTAGGGTTGCTCTGACATGACCTGTTATGGTGATTTTGTGTATGTAAAAGCTACACAGAAGTTTGGATGCAGAGTTTCAGGTTACTTACAAACACCCTGTTGCATTTATCAGTAAAGTGCACTCCATAATTTCTATGAATTCCATGCATGTCAAATCACAGGCTGTTGTTATAAATTAAACACATGTTATGGTCTCTGAACGGCTGCAGAAACAGTTTTATTAGCATGTTTCCTGGCTTTGACAATCTGTGGATGGAATTGATCTGACCACATCTATTTCTGTCTATGGCATATATTAGAACACCAAGACAGTATGAGGAAAAGGCAACATCAGTTCTGCAAAGGTATCTTTCATTAGGTTTTCCAGCCCTGCCCCATTTAGTGTTCCTAGGCCATTTCTACCACAGTACACAATCATGAGGTGAGGAGCTCGACAATCCACAATGGTTTTAACCAAAACCGGCCTCTGATGAAACTTTAGCCCTCTCTGTCCACAAATAGGACACTTTACTCTGAATGCATTTACCACACGTGCCATTACCCCGCGTTTTTTACTCTACAAAAACTTTTACAATGCAGGGCTTTACAACGCAATCCATTACAATGCATTGTCCATTACAATGCACTTTACTATTCTTACTCCACCAGGGCTTTGTAATGGGGAATGCGTTGTAATGGTTTCCGGTGTAAAGCCCTGCATTGTAAAGTTTTTGCAGAGTAAAAAATGACGGGTAATGACATGCTTCATAACGAAATCGGAGTATGGGATGTTTCCCAATTTCCACATTTGGCATACCCAAGTCCCAGTCAATAGCTCTCTTTTTTCAGCCTCTTTAGCCCAATAGACATGGCTGTGGCCAACAATCCAAACTCTAAACATGTTGAAGTGAATGAGCACTAGCAGTCAGGATAAGGCAAGAGCTGATTGACGTAGTTTTCCCAATAAAAAGCAGTTACAATGGAGTGTTTTCCTTTTTTTTAAACAAAGGTATATTTGAATGGAGGCTGTTATCGTGTAAGTGAATACATTTAGGTAGGGAGTTGGATGCATTAGCAAGAAATCCTATTATTGGCTGTTGTTTAAAAAAAAGAAATGTAACACAGACATGGATATGCTTTTGAATCTGTGGAGTAAACCACACCTGCTGTTTCTCCTTTGAAAGTGGCATGTTCCTTCTAGAATGTGCTGTGAACTTGTGACCTACTGGTTCTACTGGCTTGCTAGATACACTGAGCTAAGAGTGTATTGGGTGAAGGGAGTGAATGATAGAGAACGTTTTTTTTAAAGGTTGAGGAGTTATGACTCGATTTAGGTAATGATAAACATTAATTTCCAATTCAGCACTATGTAATAAAATGTTGTGCAGTATTTAAGTTAAAAAAAAATGAAGCTAAATATAGGTTTGGACGCCCTTTTTTCATGATTACTCCACGATTATCACAAAATCTCATTTTGAAAGAGAGGAAAAGGGTTACCAGCTGCTAACCAATCACAAGTGGAGATAGACTGGTCTAGAGTTAAAGCAATGATTGAATTTGCTGCCTCTCTCATGATCATATAGTGGAAAGTTGAAGAATTTCCCATTTTATGGTTGCTTTGTATGAGAGTGGTGTACCATTCTGGTGCTTATATTTTACAAATCCTAACAGTGTCAAAACTATCCAGAAAGAGCTAAAACAACAATGCAATCTACAAACTCAATTTACTGGTACATACATAACGTTTTAATTATTTAAAAAATGTAGATTAGAAATGAAAATGTATATGGGTGGTTTATAAAAGAGTATCACAGTGATATGAAAGAATATATCAGATGAACTGTATCTGGCAGAGGGTGTCTGTTTAAGATGTTAGTACTGTTGAAAGTTCCAATGAGCAATGCCTTTAAACATGACAATATTTTAAAATGTCTAAGCATCATGTGCAGAACAGACAGATCTATACTATTTCAATTCTGGAAATGTTTGTACTTTTAGTCATTATTAAACAGGAGTAGTGCAGTCATGAATACAAGATAAAAAAATGTGCTGCCTCTGTGTATGAATTATAAAGTAGTAACACTTGTAAGGTATGCATTAGAAAGTATTTGTCAATGTGATTTTTAAAATATATGACCGGTTTACATATGTTTAGATGATGAGATATTTGTTTTCTGGTTGCAGACAGTTATATGTAAAATGAGACTCTTGAGTTTACTTATAGATGTAGAGAACTATGTATTTTTTACAATATGGCCTGAAGGTATATATCTATTATGAAATCACATATATGTTTACATGAAGATCTATTGTCTTTAATGATTTTAAAAATATCATGTATATGGTTAGGGTGGTGCATTTCTTTAAAAATGCTGTGTTTATAATTGTGGTGTATTAATAGAGCAGAATGTCACTTGAGAGTTGTTGTGCAAGCCTCACTTTGTGTGTAACTTTTCTCTGGGAAATACTGAATATATGTTTTAAAGATATACAAAATATTTGAGAAATGTTGAAGGTATGGCATTAAGAAATAGTTTTGTGGTTTTCAAAAGTGATAATTGATGTTTTTAGTTTTAGAAACGTACTGATGCTTGTGCACAGTAAGTAACAGAGCAATATATACTCCTAGAGAGCCATGTATCGTCTGATATCTAGACTCACACATAGCTCAGTAGAAAAGGATTGATACACTAAAACAGATAGTTTGATACTGACAGAAGGACTTAAACGATGAGTGAAAGATATAGTTAGAACTTTATGTATCTAACAGCAATGGAAGTACTTTGACAGTAAGCCAAGCAGTACTCAGGCACTCATCCGATCACCCAAACACTACTCAGCCAGTAATTGAATGTTCATGCACTATCCACACACTTATTCAATCTCTTGAGATCATGTATGCACTAAATATGAAGTCTTTGAACTATGCAGGCCTTACCCATATATTCATCCAATCACCCAGGCACTAGCCATTCTCTTAAACATTCATCAGGGATGTACCTATGCAGTCTTTCCAACATCTAGGCACAACACATGCACTTATCCAAACATCCACTTACAACACATGTACTCATCCAAACATTCATGCACTACTCATTCACTCATCTAATTACACATGGAGTACCATTGCAGTAAACCTATCACCCATCCAGTAACTATACACTCATTTAATACTGTGGCAATGCTCGTTCACTAATACAATCTCCCCAGCAGTACACTTACTTTCATACAATCACTCACGTTTTTATTATTGGACTCATGAAATCACTCTGACACTGGGCGTGTAGTTGTCTAATCAGCCAGGCACTACTGATGCACTCACTCAATTATCCAGGCACTACCCATGTACTTATCTAAAGACCCAGGCACCCAGGGCACTCCTGCAATCATAAAGGCACTAGAGTTGTGCTAATTCAATCGTTGTACTGTAGTATCGGGTTCCCAAGGCCTACATGCTCCGAAGATAACCCACTTACATTCAAGAACTGTTGGCACGGAAACTGAAAAATTCAAAGAACAAGTTTATTAAGACCCCATGGGGTGGTGGTACATTCCTACAGCACCCTTCGGTAATGCAAGAAGTATCACACCGAACATCGGTGTGAACCGTTCTTTTATACAGTTTGTAGGTAATAAAAAGATAGGCGGCACAAAGTTACAGAGCGTTATGTACATATAAGGTCATCTTTTGGAACACAGCCAGCTCATTGGAGGGTTACAACCCCGCTGGTCAGTTTGGCGGCACATTCCTAAGGGGTGACTGGTCAGTGGGGACTGCGCATGTACGGGTTGACCAGTACTAAAAATAGCCTGTTGCTGGGCAGATTCAAGTGGTCAGTGGAACGGACAACAGACAAAAGGGTACGCTGGCCACGAGGCCGCTTATGCTCTAAGATGGCCGCCGTAACTACAAAATGGCGTTTTCAAGTATAGTCAATTTAAGAGGGAAAAACGTGTAGCACAGCTAAGCGCTAACTCGGCCATTGTCAAATTACGACAGCACCACTATCTACGCATGCATGAAATTATTGAGGCTTAAGTCATTCACTTATCTAATCATTCAGGCACTACTGATGCGCTCACCCAAACTCCCAGATAGTAGTGATATACTCATGGAAACATGCAGGCAGTAACAGCGCAGATACAGAACAAACCATGGAGTGTTCACATTCTCAGGAAATCATCCAGGCACTACCTGTATCCTCGGGGAATCACCTAGGTGCTACCTGTGCACACAATCAACCATCCAGGGAGTATTGGGGTATTCAAACACAAATTCAAGTATTTACATGTTATAGAGAGGAATATGTAGTCTTTTGGAATCATCTGGTGAATTTTATATGCAACCTGTCATACACTCTCTGCATATACTCAAAATAATTAGTGGGCTATATGGTCTGCTATGGATTAATGTGCAGATTTTCATATGCACTGTTTCCCAAAATTTAAATCATATACATCTAAGTAGAAAAGTACTGAGATACTAAATCCACCAGTGACAGAGTGTGAGATAGGCACACAAATAACTCTTATGTTGTGTTTTTGGATTCACAGTTTGGGACACTGTATGCACTCCTACAATTTAGTTGATGTTCATTTTAAAGAGAGGGTACTATAATATTAAAAGGTAACTGATAAAGTTTTGTGTGTTGCTTTGGGTTTGATTTATTGTACTGCATGTAGTTATATAACTAGGTTCATCTGAAGATTTAAAACTGTAACATAACATAGAAACTGTTTTTGTATTATGTGTAAGTCAGTAGTAAAGTAGTTGGCACATTGGCTAGAGTAAAAATATAAATATACTTATTTTTTACAAAACAATATCTACATAATTACTGACAGTTAGAATGACTAAAAAAGTGTGAGCTGGAATCCGGTCTGTGTCTTACGGAGAGCTGAGCGCTAGAGAGAGAGCTAGGAGAAGCAGAGTTTGAGGTGTGGCGGCCAGGCTAGTCCGCTGCTGAATACACTGCCGCTGTTGAATATGCTGCTGAATGCCTTGCTGAGCTGACGGGCTGAGACGCTGTGCCGCCCGCCCACCCGCCGAGACCGCCGAGACCGAGACCGCAGCTGCAGCCGGTGAGACAGAGGCTGGACTTCTGCAGCGGTAAGCGGTAAGCCCGTGGATTTCTGTGCCGCGGCGGCGGTGAATTTGGGGAGGAGGAGGACATCAGGAACAGGCCCCCTCACCGCAAGCAAGCAGCAAGGAGCGGTGGGGGGAGAGGGGCCAAGAGTGGCTGGAAGTGGGCCATTTTTGTGTAAAGTGAACAGCGGGTGTTAGCCCGGTATTTCTACTTGCCTGCCTGCACTCCTGGTCTCTCCCAGGCCCCCCCAGTGGCAGCATTCAACCCACTTGCCCCTCCGTTCCATTTGCCGGCCACAACGACAACGGGAGCTAATTGTTTGCAATTACTTGCAGTTCCGAGGCCAGTCACTGGAGGGAGCTCTCGAGCTGAAGTTGGATTAGAAAACGTTAGATACGAAAAGAGACGATCACGAGAGGCACACCATTAAATCACTCTCGTTTTTTTTTTCTTTTTACTAATTACCTGGTAAAACTGTCCTTTTTTTACTAATTACCTGGTAAAACTGTCCTTCAGAAGTGTCAGCTAAAGTCAGAAGTCTCTACACCTTGCAAGATACTCGATACAGCCTGCAAAATCGTAATTGCACCTCGCTATCCTCCCTGACGGCATCTATCCCTATTAGAGGGGTAGATAGGCTTGGGAGGTGGGGGTGTGCAGGTGGAGTGGGACTGGAGGTGTAGTGGCACAACGGACAACGGACACCAGGATACCAGGTACAAAGTCACCAAGGTACCAGTCTGCCAGGCTTACCATTTAATAGACCTAGAGAATGAGATCTGGGAAACTGCGTCTCAACATAAGTGCTAGTACAAGAAAAGACGAAGAAGACCGGAACCAGGGCTCAAATAAGTCAAGTAAAAAAAGGAAGAGGATGGCACAACAAAGAGAGAGACTAGTGTCGGCTCCTGAGCTTTCAACTCCTTGCTCAAAACAACGTAATAAAGGGATTCAAAATTTCTTTTCACCAAAGGACCTCATGACGTGAACTTACGGGCGAACACAGGAACAAGCCCTCCAATCAAGCCCAATCACACCGGCACCATGCGCAAAGGAGAACGTGCAACTCCAACCAAATAGTATAAAGGAGAAGAATAAGGATTCACAGGACACCCACAGTGAGAGCTGTCCAATTAACAATTCACCTGATAAAAAACAAACCCCTCAGTCCCCAGACAAGCAAAAAAGTAACACCGTCTGCGGTAATCTCATTGCGGCAATAGCCCAAATAAACAAGAACGCCTCTCAACCTCAGGAAAGTGACAAGGAAACAAAGTCCATGGACAAGGGCAAGAAGGAAGAAGTAACACCAAGGAATAAATTGGCGGCGGGTCAAATTGCCGCACAGGAAGATTCATGGCCTACTTCCTTCTCCCTACCTGATGACATAAGCTTGGATATTCAAACAGGAATGGAAAAAATCACCAAACCCCAGTTACAAGCACACATAAAGTCCAGCCAAGGTCCACATGACACCCACAGATCACAAGAACATTTGAAAAATGGACCAGGGTGTAATGGAAGACTGGAATCGACACCCTTGCACCCAAGTGTCGACTCCCACGAACGGGACGAAGACCGAAATAAAAATATAGGCTGGACTAATAACATTCTAATCCAGGAATCTCCAATTACGATATCTTCAATGAGCAGGTCAGATGAAGATATAAATGTCCAGAAAACATCGCCAAAAGAAGAAGACAGGTCTCCATGGAGCAAAACACTATTAAACACCTTAGATCAGGCAATTAAAGCTCTGAATTTCCAGTCGGACAAAATGGACGTTCAAATTGACCTAATAAATCTCATAGCAAGCCATATCTCTGGCATAAACATCAGGCTGGACCATATGGCAACCCTGCTCCAAGGGAGGGCTGATAAGGGTCCCTGTACAGAGACTATCCAACCAAGCTGTGTTTGTGGGAAATTAGTGGATAATATGTCAAACTTACCATTAATACTAAATGACATATTAAGGGCGGTCCAGTCATCAATGGACTCAAAACATATCACCAAAACTACGAGTAATATTGAGATAATAAAATCAAATGTGGAACTTGGAAGCCAACACATAGCAATAGATTCTACCCAAAACAGCTATGTAGAGGAAGAAACAAGCAAGCAGTGTAAAGAAAAATCCGACTACGAACAAGGTCAAAAAGAGGAAGTACAACACGCAATAACCCAGTCTAAAATCAAGTTAACAAAAAGACAAAGGAAGCGCGCAAGAAAAGGGAGGGTTCAACTTAAATTTCAACCTTCAACAGATACACACACCTATCCCATCTTTCATCACACGGCTAATAGGAAAATTAAACCAACACCTGAAGTAACTGTCTCAAAACATATCAACACGCCCCCGGTTCAAACAAACCAGTCAAACGCAGTGAAAGGGACTAGCCCGAGTACTGAATCCTCACCCCTTCAAACCTCCCCAAAACCAAGCCAGATACAAGGGATCACACAACTGAAAATTCAGACAAAGAATCAAAAAAAACCTCCAGGAACACAGGAGAAAGACAAGACGCAAGATGAGTCTGGTGAAAGGGTCTTAAATAAAGAAGTTAATGTAAACCAGATAGTAATGATCCACCAGACAGACGAAACGCAATCACTTCAGGTCAAATCAACAAACCAGGAATCAATGCACCAAAATGGCCCAATCTTCGTAGATACTGAACAAAACATAACAGATACATATAATCAAAGTCAATCCATAAAAAGAGCAGATGAAAAGGTATATAAAAGATCACCAATAAAAATAAACTTAAACGAAGATGGACGAACCTGCAGTACTTATCAAACAAACAAACAAATAAGGTGCACACACATACCACAAAATTCGAACATCGATAAAAATACGGACAGGACTAATGAACCAACCACCTATCTGAAAAGAATGGACGGTACATACGAAGATCTAATAATAAAAACACTAAGCCAAGGGAAAAGAACAATCACAATACAGGAACCAACAAAAAATATAAACCTAGAACAAGAGACACAAGTTAAAATGAGTTCACAACTACAAGCAGAAATAAAAAACAAACTGACATTTATACCGGAATATCAGACATCAGGACCCCAAGATTTTCTTAATAGAGGCAATATAATGAGGCTATTAAGAGAAATCCCAGAATTAAATGACATAGAATCTCAAGATCTTTTGTCAGTAGAATTTAGATGCACCAAAAACATGTCAGAGGTGGAAGAGTCATTAACCACCTGGTCAACCAAAGAAATAGTTGATAGAATATGTGAAAGGAGTCTGTCATTTGAAGCCTGGGGTATCAAACTGAGGCGAGACGATCGGAAAAAATATCCATTTCCACTTTTAAAAAATCTAACTATATGTAAAAAGTCAAAGACAGAGGGGAATAGCCAAAAATCATGTTTAAGAGGAGCGTGTGCGGTATCTCCGCAAAAAAATACATCACAAAGTAGACACGAAATTGCAGTGGCTCAAGGAGGCGCCCATGAACAGGCAATTGACTGGACCTGGGTGGCTTCGGCCTTGAGCAAAAAATGCTCCTAACACGACGAGTCACTTAGAAAAAGACACCACGTTAAACCAACGGATAATAGTTGATAATCAAGTGGAATCCATTACAGCGAAACCGCATACGATCAGCCTCTGTTCCTGGAACGTCCACGGTTTCAACAGCTTGTGTCAAGACCACAAAACTGCAAACTTCTTGGATCAACATGACTTAATACTGCTACAAGAAACCTGGAACCTGCGCCAAATCTCCATCCCGGGATATATCGAATTTCACGTCCTCGCCGAAAAACCTTCTAACTTTGGTCACCCTAGAGTAGGCCTATCGACGTACATCACCCAACAACACAGATGGCATACGGAAAAAGTAGACTCTATGGTAAATTGGATACAAGTAATAAAACTCACGGGAAAGTTGGTCACCGGTTCAGGTTCCTGTAATCTTCTATTGCTTAATGTTTATGTTCATCCGGAAAAGAAGGAGAAAAATGAAAACTGATTACTTTACTAACTTTAATCAGGGCTTTGCAAATCACTCATGAGGCGTTCTCCATGATTATATCAGGTGATTTTAATAGCAATCTAACAAAAGAGGAGAAAACAATGCAAGCTCTTGAAGAACTGGGCCTTTTTATCCTAAATAAGAAAGTCAGTGGGGATCATGGTATACCTATAACCTTCTTAAGCGGTAACCGAAAGTCATCAATAGACTTCACAATACTGAGTAACAACTTGTTATCAACGGTGAGTGCATTTTCAGTGGAGCAACGTGTGGAAAGCGACCACTTCCCTCTAATTACCAAAATGTTAATAATAGTTACTAAGACGGAAAAACAAAACACCGTCATCCAGTATACTGAAAAATTCAACCTACGTAAACTAAAATGGAGAGGAAAGGATTTAAAACCAATAATGGATAAACTCAAAAACAAACTGCTTAGTTTAACACCAGAAGTAAAAGAAAACCTGGTAAAAACTTGGGAACATCTATGTGAAGCAGTAACAAGAAACCCACCACGAAAAGATCAAAATTCCATAAGATTTAAAACTGGCAAAAAGCCTTGGTACACAACTACCCTGAGGGAAGAAAAAAGAAAAATTGCACGAGAAGCCCGCAAGCAGGCACAATTGATAAAAAATGGTAAAAAAACAAATCGGAATTGAAAGCTATGCGGAAGAAATATAAGATCATGCTGAGTAGCGCAAAAACACTGTACCAAGAGGAAATGTGGACTAACCTACTAATCGCTAGCAAACACAAAAATGCCAGATCATTTTGGGGTATTATCAACAAACTGACAAGGGGGAACACCCTAAAACAGGAGGCAGGTATCGGAGAAAGTATATGGACCCAGCATGTCGAAAAGATGTTCAGCGACAGGTCGGGAGGTAAGAAAAGATACTGTAAATTGGAGTGCAAAGTATGCATTAGAAACAGCGAACATGCAGGAAACTTGACAGGAAAACGAGATAATGCACTAGGAGACAAGCTAAAGCAATCGATGGGTAGTGGAAATGAGAACAATCCTGAACACTCACAGCTCAGCAAATCAGAAAAACTACTGAATGCTGTGACCGACACCCTAGTAACAACAACCCAGCTCAAAGATAAGATAACTCGCCTGAAAAAAGAGGGTGCGGCGGGTCCAAACGGGCTTCCAAATGCTATCTTTAAATATTCACCTGAATTTTGGGCAGAATATTTAACTCCACTCTTTAATGCAATCTACAATCAGAACAAACCACCAAGATCCTGGACCGGGAGCATAATTCACCCCATTTTTAAACAAGGTGACCACAACGAGCCAGGGAATTACAGGCTGATATCGCTAATGGATGTCGAGGCAAAACTATATGGATCATGCCTATTATCACTCCTCCAGGACTGGATGGAAGATACGAACATAATACCGATGTTCCAAACTGGTTTCCGGCCAAGAACGGGTACTCTGACAAACTTGACAACCCTGGCGCTCTTGAAAGAAAAAGCTGCAAAAAGGGGAACAAGACTGTATGCTTGCTTTATAGACCTGCGAGCAGCCTTTGATAAAGTGAACAGAGCCCGGCTATGGGAAAAATTAAGATCATGGGGTATCCCGAAGAAGTTATTGGAGGCTATTATAGTCCTGCACAGCAACACCTGGGCTCGAGTAAAACTGGGAGACGGTAGCAGCGTAACGGCCGAAATAAGAACTCAACAGGGCCTAAAACAAGGCTGCGTACTGGCCCCAAGTTTATTCAACCTGTACATGGCAGATATAGTCAACCACATGGAGATCGGGGAATGCCATCCACCCCACATGTCAAAAATCCCTATCCCTTTCCTGCAGTATGCAGATGATATTGTTGTTCTGAGCCAAACACCGATAGGGTTGCAAAGATCGATCAACAACTTGACAACTTATTTGGAGCACGAAAGCCTGGAACTGAATAAAGATAAAACTAAAGTTGTTCGCATTGTGGACCCAAAAAAGCAAATATTCAAATGGTATGCAAATAGTTCTCCAATAAAGGAGGAAACATCCTACAAATACTTAGGGTTGAAACTGGGGCGAGGTCCGACGAACAAAGAACATAAAACCGAGCTAAAAGCAAAAACACAGTCTTTGATCTACGCATACCGGCAACTACAAAAGAAACTAAGTTGTCCAAATTATACACACCTGCTGAAAGTAATAAAAGCTCAAACCTTACCAACCTTGTCATACGCATTGGCCACCTGGTGTGGCAAAGAAGCAGGGCTGCTAAACAGCCTACAAACAAAGGTATACAAGGCAGTCCTAAACCTACCAAATTCGTCGGCTCCGGCACAGGTCCGTCTAGAATTTGGCTTTCTAAATCAGAAGTTTCGCAGTATGGGAACCTTTGTGAAACTCTGCCATAAAATACGTTTGTCGGAAACCAACTCATTGGACAATCTGTGCTGGAAAGAAATCGAAACCCAGCAGAAACAGCAAGTTTCAAACAGTTGGGGAGGTTACCTGTCTCAATCCCTAAATTGCATAGGAATTGAAGAAACTTGGGACACGAAGCCAGATAGATCCACCTTTGATAAAATTGTAAACAATGCGGTAAAATGGGAATACTACCTCGAAGACAAGATAAATATCGCAAAAAGACGACACGGGTGGACTGTGATTAATTCATATTCCTGGATAAAACCACAGACCTACTTAGAAAGTCACTTTAACAGTTTGTTAAAACAAAGATATATAAAACACCGACTAGGTCTACAGTTCTCAAAGGACTTGCTACCAGCCTGGAAAAATTGTCATACTGACCCCCATTGTCGTCTATCTGGATACCGAAATGAAACCCTAACGCACTTACTATGTGTGTGTCCGGCACTTAAGGACCTGAGGAGACGTCTTTTAAAGAACATTTTTAACAAATTGAACATTCGGACTTGCAGGCAAGCCGTAATTCGATGGCTAGATGGATCATGTCCTATGTTGGACTGCAGGGGGGTCAAATTTATGATGAAAGCCGAATCTCTCTTACAGCAAGCTGACCATGGAACTATACCTCCAAACTGAAATGTTGACACTTACTTTGCCACTTGACAAACCGTTTTAACTGCTAAAATTTTTTTTTTTTAAAAGTGTTTTATTTCCTATGATGGTCAATATGCATTTTTGTAATGATTTTTAATAATTTTATACAATAAAATTGACTTTGACTAAAAAAGCTCGGAGGAAAAAGCAACAGAAGCAACTCTAGTATCTCTGTGGAACTGAGACACAAAAGGGGGAAAATGCAAGAAAAGTGGTGAATGAATAAAGAACTACTGGTAAGCAGTCAAAGTAATTTCTTAAAAGTATATGTGGACACTTGCTAAGGTTACAAAATAATGAATAGAAAAAGGAAACTACAAGAATGAATAATAGTGGACAATATATTAAAAGAACGGGAACAAATGTAACAAACATGGACACACCTTAACCTGGAGATAGAAGCAGTTTAAAGAAATCAGAGGCAGGATGTTTCATAGTAGAGTGGTTGTAAATCTACTGAGAGTTATGAAGAAGTATAGAAGACAGAGAGAGGCCCTGAAACAGAAAAAACAAGTTGAGAAAGTAGTTGATAAGGTTTTGCTTTGAAGAGAAAGCTTTTCATTTTGATTATAAATAAAATTGAGACTCTTGACAAATTTACGCTTTACACAGAGAGGCTAAACCAGACTAAAAAATCTGTAAATTGAAGTAACTTTTGCACATTTTTAGTGGAAAATGGATACATACTTCTACTGTAGAGCCTTTATTTAATAAAGAAAGATATCTCCAGGATAACACATTAGTTCACACTATTGATGAAAGAGGATGAAGTTATGAAATGAAAAATGTCACTCATATAGCGAAAGAGGTGATGATATCTAGAAACGTAGAACAAGTTATTGCTGAAGAGGTAGAGGGAAGGCATAGTCAGGCCTTGTATACAAATGGAATTTTGGTATTGTTTGTAGTGTTCAACATCAATCCATTGATGTACTAAAGAAAATCAAAATATCTTTCCAAATCAATCAATCAATCAATCAAGAATTTATATAGCGCGCTACTCACCCGGGGGGTCTCAAGGCGCTTGGGGAGGGGGGTCTGCTATTGCTCGAACAGCCAGGTCTTGAGTTGATTCTTGAAGGAGAGGTGGTCTTGGGTCTGACGGAGGTGGATGGGGAGGGAGTTCCATGTCTTGGCTGCCAGGTAGGAGAAGGATCTTCCTCCCATGGTGGCTCATTGGATGTGTGGAATGGCGGCGAGGGCGTGGCTGGTTGAAAGAAGCTGGCGGGTGGGAGTGTAGAAGGTCAGGCGGTTGTTGAGGTACCTGGGACCCAGGTCGTGGAGAGCCTTGTGTGCGTGGGTGAGAAGTCGGAATGTGATTCTCTTGTTGAGGGAGAGCCAGTGCAGGTCTCTCAGGTGTCCGGAGATGTGGCTGTGCCGGGGGATGTCTGGGATGAGTCATGAGGATGCGTTCTGGATGCGTTGGAGTCTCTTCTGAAGTTTGGCTGTAGTTCCGGTGTAGAGGGTGTTTCCATAGTGTAGTCGGCTGGTGACAAGATCTTACGGAGCATGCGTAGGATGTTGAAGCATGAAGATGATACGGCGTTGACTTGTCTGGTCATCGAGAGGGAGGAGTCCCGGATGAAGCCCAGGTTGCATGCGTGGTCCGTTGGTTTGGGTACGCTGCCCAGGGCAGGGGGCCACCAGGAGTTGTCCCAGGCTGAGGAGGATGGTCCCAGGATGAGGACTTCCGTCTTGTCTGAGTTGAGTTTCAGGCGGCTGTTCTTCATCCACTCGGCTACGTCTTTCATCCCTTCATGTAGGTTGGTTCTGGCGGCGGCTGGGTCCTTGGTGAGGGAGAGGATCCGCTGAGTGTCATCGCGTAGGAGATGATGTTGAGGTTGTGTTGGCGTGCGATGGCCGTGAGGGGGCTCATGTAGATGTTGAAGAGAGTGGGGCTGAGTGAAGAACCTTGTGGTACGCCGCAGATGACTTTGGTGGCCTCGGATCTGAACGGGGGGAGGCGGACTCTCTGCGTTCTTCGGGCGAGGAACGAGATGATCCACTCCAGAGCCTTCTCTTGGATTCCGACAGTGCTGAGGCGCTGCACTAGGGTGCGGTGGCAGACAGTGTCGAACGCTGCGGAGAGGTCCAGGAGAATGAGGGCGCTGTTTCCCCGTTGTCAAGCAGGGCTCGGATGTCATCAGTGGCAGCGATGAGGGCAGTCTCGGTGCTGTGGTTGGCTCAGAAGCCGGACTGCGAGGGGTCGAGCGATCCGTTCGTCTCGAGGAAGGCGGCGAGCTGTCTGTTGACGGTCTTCTCGATGACTTTGGTAGGATAAGGGAGGAGCGAGATGGGGCAGTAGTTCTTGAGGTCGGTGGGGTCTGCTGATGGTTTCTTTAGTAGGGCGCTGAGTTTGGCATGCTTCCAGCTCTCCGGGAAGGTGGCGGTGCAGAAGGAGCAGTTGATGACGTCTCTGAGTTGGGGTGCGATGACGGAGGCGGCCTTGTTGAAGACGTGGTGGGGGCATGGTTAGGTTGGTGATCCGAGTGGATGGTGTTCATCGTGCAGACAGTGTCTTCGGTGCTGATCGGGGTCCAGGCGCGGAGGGTGGTGGTGGGGTGCGTCGGTTCGGTGGTTGGGTGCGTGGGCTGTTTGCCGAAGCTGTTGTGTATGTTGGCAATCTTGCTGTGGAAGAACGAGGCGAGTGAGTCGCAGAGTTTTTGCGAGGGGGTGATGGCGTTGGTGCCGGCGCTGGGGTTGGAGAGCTCTTTGACGATGCTGAAAAGTTCCTTGTTGTTGTGTGAGTTATTGTCGAGACGTTCCTTGAATGCTGTCTTCTTGGTGGTGTGGATCAGCTGGTGATGTTTGCAGGTGGCGTGCTTGAGGGCAGTCATGTTGTCTGTAGTTTGGTCTTTGCGCCAGGCTTCCTCGAGGGTGCGGCAGTTCTTCTTGCTGCCGGGCCTGTTGGGATGGTTTTTCAGGGGTGCTAGGTCTTCAGCGCAGGTGATGATCCACTGTGTGAGGGTGATGGCGGCTTGGTTGGGGTCCGTTGAGCTGGCGGGCAGATTCTGGTTCAGGGATGTGGAGAGCTGGTCGGAGGTGATCTTGTTCCAGCTCCTCCGGGGAACCGGCTGCGGGTGATGGTGAGTCGTGGTCCTTCTGAAGCTGAAGTGGATGCAGCTGTGGTCAGTCCAGTGGAGTCCGGTGGAGTGACTGAAGGTGATGTCCTTGCTGGAGGAGAAGACGGGGTCAAGCGTGTGTCCGGCGTAGTGGGTGGGGGTGTTTAAATCACAGTTTAAAACACAAAATAAGTACTTTCCCAGGATTGGACCCTTGCAAGGTTAGAAAACATACACATTTGTAGGGACTCTCACTACCTCGTTTATCAAAGAAAGTGTGACAAAATATTTTTCATCATTTTAGGATTTAAGCTGTACACCTCTCTACAATGCAAACTTTAGTTAGGAGGCTGTACTATGTGAAAAATCCAATTTATGTTTAGGAGAAATAAATAGAGCACTTTTACATGGTACTGTGGTAGAGTAAGAAAAAGTTTGTAATGATGTGCAGTTTCATTTCTTTTCTTTTGTCCAGAACAGGAGTCTAAAGGGGGGGTTGATAACAGGAGGGATTTCAGAACAGAATGCAGGTATTATAGTTGATAGCTTTGAATAAGAAATTACACAATTTTACATAGTGTGCTCTTAAAAACTGGAGTATGTGTGTGCATGTTGTTGACACATTCGCTATAAGATTGAAACATGGATTGTTTACTTGAATTTAAAAAGTGAAAAAGAAAATAATGATGACTGAGAAAAGTTTGTGTGCTTATTTGTAGGGGAAAGCTTTGCCTTGTCCATACAGCAATTTATGTGTAAGTAATGTTACAATAAATTGGAGAATAATTAAATACATGCTAGAGCTGTGTCTTACAGTTAATACTTCTTCCCATTCCAGAACCACTTCAAGGTTTAAATGTTTATGATTTAATTCTTATCCAAAGTATATTGCTTTTTCAGGATATAGTCCATATGGAAGCAAACACAGGCAATATACCACCAACTGAGCTGCAGAAAGGTTTAAAACATAGAGCAATGTACTTGATTAGTGGTAATGTTATATCGATTTGGGGTCCGTGCGTCCCTCCCAGTGCCCCGGGGACCTTCACCTCTCAAGGGCTAAATGAAATATTAATGTACGGAGGCTCTGGCACTCCGCAGCCCTGGGGACTACCACCTCCTGTTGTGATCTCAGCCAGTGGCTTCAGGGATGCTTCTGTTGATCTCCCTATGTGTCGCCACAGAAAAGGTCCCCATAGACTCTGTGGGTGGATACATGCACCAATACCTGTAACTAAACATTGGTGGTGTTGCCCATTCTCATCTCCCAGGTATCGACAATAAGAACCTTTTTACCATTTATCTTCCTTTGATTTTATTGTTTATTGTTTTTAGAGTATGTTTCTATTCCCCTTGATTCTTGCATACACTTGTTGTACTTCCAAGTTTATTGTTTTAGTTCCACATAATTTGATCCTGTAGCCTGCAGGACCAGATCACTGCTTCTTTGCTAGGAACTATATCTCCCAACTCTACGAGTGCCATGTCCATATTGGGAGGGACTCTGCCATAAAATGGACCCCGCCCTGCACAGCACGCTTGCAGTTCCTTTGCCTGTTAACAAATGCAGTCGCAGCCTTGTTCTAGCTCCTGCATTCATTTAGGATGTGGCCAGATCTTGACAGAGCACAAAAAGGTGTACTAGGAATGACAACATTGCCTGGACATCAACGTTTGATTCTATCTGCTGCAGAGATTGGTCGTATGTTTAATAGAGTGAGAGCGAGTGCCCTGATGTGTTGATCCGACTTTTTATTTGGAATGTCAGTGCTCTAGTAGCACTTTGCTCTGATGCTTTAATTGACACTTGCAAAGTGTACTTTGTGGCACTATATACGTCTTGGACACAGCAAAATGAACATAACTAACTTGCGAGGCAGGTCCAGCACATTCATGAACCCTGGAATGACTCTCTCAGGAACTGTGGACTTAATCATTGAGACCTATTAATCACCGGACATAGGTAGCAAAAGTATTTTTTACCTCAGCTTCATACCTCACTGTTTAACACACATTCCTACAAGGTCAGGCAAAGACAACCAAAGAGCGAGATCTGGTAGGTGTTTGTGCAGTTTATTTGTAGACCTAACATGTTATCTAGTTTAGCTGTAGAATGACATAGTGTTTATTATAAATCTTATTTACCATTGTTCTACCCTTCCTTTGTAGAATGACCAAAACACAATCTAGGAGACAGGTAATTATCCTATACACAAGACATAGTTCATAAGCAGGGAAGAGCTAGTGAAGAGTTAACACTTTATTTCTGGGCTCCCTACCTGCAGTTCCTTTCCCAGCACCCTTTCCCTTGCCTGGCCACTCCAATAGCCTGCACCTTTACGGCATTCAGACTTGTTGGAGCATAGAGGTAGAACATTCTTTTGAGAAAAAATCCTGAGGTATCACGGTTTGACACCTGCCTGGGGCAAATAGTTAAAATTAGTTTAGGGACTGTGTGCCCTCATAGCCCCAGGGACTAGCACCTCCTCGGGGCTGTATGCTGAAATGGTTGGGACGCCCTAGGGACAAAATTGGCCCAGGGAGGCGGGGGCTACACAGCCCTCCTTCCCTTAGAAAATACATAGTTTTTTTAAAGCTGGCAACTCGTCGGAGGCCCTGTCCCCTTTCTCCCCCACTGTGCAAATGCGCCTCCTGGCTCCTAGATTTCTATATTTTTGAAACTTTTCTGAAACTACTGAACACATTTTGACCAAATCAGAAAAAGCATGCTTTCCAGACCAACATGTAGCTTTCTGACGAATTTGGTGTAATTCCGTTTAGCGGTTCGGGCTGTAGTCATGTTTAAATATTTAAACATCCAAAAAAACATAACACTGGAAAATAAAGGTTTTATGACCACGCTTCCTTCTTGGACCCCACTTGATGGATCACCCTAAAATTTTCAACAGAGGAGCTGAACTAAAAGGGGGACATTCTTTATAAATGTTGCGGTCGCCAGTAGATAGCTATAGTTAGGACCTATTTTCCATAGAAAAAGTGTTTTTTGATTTGTCAATATCTTTAGCACCAGTTGAAAAATCTTCGCGAAATTTTCAAAAGTAATAGGGCGCTCCAGTTTTGAAAGTTTTGGGGTGATACGTAAAGCAGGGGCCAAGAAAAAAGGGGGTCCCAAAATGAGTTTTCTCCATGTTAATTTCCATAAGAATCTTTAGACAAAGTTACAGCCTGAACTGCTGAATGGAATAACACCAAATTTGGCAAAAAAGTAGTTCTTGGTCTAGAAAGTGTGCTTTTTTTTTCAAACTGTGTAAATCCATTCAGTAGTTGTTGAGGAATTCTAAAAACAAAAATATCGATATCTGAACACCGAGGAGGAGTCGTGACTTCTCCTGAGCACGAGCTGACTTCTGATTGGCTGCCAACACTCCAAACCAGAATGTGTTAGCAGCCATCTTGTGACTCAGTAACTGAATCACAAGAAATCAGTACAAAAGAAGGTGAAAAACAAGAAAAGGGGGCAGCTTAGAAACACCCTGTCCCCTGTCCCCCTATGCCTGCTCATGGGGTGCCAAAGGGACCGCCAGGGCCAAAAAAGCTTTTTATAAATTAAAAATCAGCCGAATCCGGGTGAATCCAGCCAAGAAAAAAAACAAAATATTGTACTTAAACCCTCAGGTGGGCCAAGTCCAGGGGGCAATGGCAAATTATGTAACAGGGGCCACCACCTTCCCGGTGCTTCATTTATGTTTTGCAGGGGTACCCAGCCCCAGGGACCACCACATTCCTGGGGCTCATTTAACATACATAAAATGTGTGGTGGGGCTCCTGCCCCCCCATGCTCCTCCGGGTACTGCCACCTCCCTGGTGCTTTGGCAATTAAACACAAGGGCATGTGAACCCCCATATGTCCCAGGGACCACCACCTCCCCGGGGCACTAATTCTTTTCATACGGGGGTCTGTTGTGGAGCCCTGGGACCACCACCTCCCAGGAGCTTTGCATAATTTGGCAAGGGGCCACGCAGCCCCCTCTTAGAGCCCTCAATGGCCCTGGGGACTGCCACCACCCAAGGCCTGCTTCTGCAATATCCTGGGGAGCCCACCCCCAGAATATTGCCGTTTGCTATGGCAGGGCGGGAGCGTGGCTCCTGCCCTGCCATAGCATACACACAAGAAAAAGTAGGGGGCCACACAGCCCCCTTCTCCCAAAAATGTATTTAATAAAAGCTGGCATCTTGCCGGAGGCCCGCCTCCTCCATTCACCACTCTGCAAACCTGGTGCATTCTACGTTGGGGGATTAACTCCCCTTGAATACTGAGGTTCCCTGGGGGCCAACTAGCCCACCAGGTACCTCCAGTAGGTACCACACAGCTGGATTGCTGAGACATGGTCCGAGGCCATGCCCCTTTTTACACCACTCTGCAAACATACCTTGTGGCATACTGCTGGTGGGGCATTGAGGTCCTCTTGTGTCCTGAATTCCTCAGGACTAAAGTGGACCTCCTCTTCGGAGCAGCAGTAAACCAGGAGGTGTGTTTTCTGAATAGTGTAAAAAGGGGACATAGCCTTAGACCACTCTCAGCAATCCCACTATCTGGGACATACTGGAGGTATCAGGTAGGCTAGTTGGCCCCTAAGGACCCCCGCAGTGAAGGGGATTATAATCCCCATCCAAAAGCGTGTCAGGAAGTGTGTTTGCAGAGTGATGGGGAAAGGGGGCATGGCCTGCTATGACAATTTGGCAATCGTGCTGTGTGGGACTTACTGGAGGTAATAGGAGGAGTAGCTGGCCCCCAAGGATCTCCTTTGGGGCCAACTACCACTCTTATTACCTCCAGTAAGTCCCAGAGAGTGGGATTGCTAAGACATCTTCAGAAGACAATGTCACCCTGTCTCTAAAACCAAGAAGCCCTCTTGGTGCTTCCTGTAAGTTCTTCGCAGCGGATTTCCTGAGCGCTGGTCGGAGGCCCAGCACCATTTCTCCACCAATCTGCAAACGCGACTACTATTTAAAGAAGTGTGTGCATTCGCTGGAGTTAGACCTATTGGCAATACAAATGTGAAGGTTTTTTAATAATGTTTTTCGGAGTGGAGTGGATATACGTTGTGTGTAGTTGAATTATGTGAATTATGCAAGTTGTGCAGTGAAATTATATGGATAGAAAGTATTTGGTATTTATTTTAAAGGAATTATGTAGAGTAGTCTGTGTTGTGGAGCGGTAACCTCAAGTTTAATCTTCCTCATTTCTATAGAAGCTAAACTATGAACTCATTGAGACAAAAAAAGAAGGAATCACTGAGGATCACTTCTGGACCTAGTCAGAGGTATGAACAGGGCCACTGGAATTATGCAACTGTTCGGCTGCACCAACTTTTGTACAGTTATACATTTTCTGCATTAGCCACATAATAAATGTTACCAAAAAATGTATCAACAAGTGTTACACCGTGGTTGAGGGTCCTTTGTAAACCTAGAATGGTCACATGTTATTGATAAATGTGGGTGTTAAATTGGTACTAATGGTGTGCAAGCCACTTTTGCTTTTTTCTGCACATCTTTTGCCTCTTTCTTCATTGTTGTTGCTTCATTATGTAACTTTCTTTCTTTTTCTGCTCTCCTCTTGCCTCTTTCTGCAAATCTTTTCTACTCTCTGCACACCTCTTGCCTCTTTCTTCACCCCTCTTCTCCTTTTCTGCATGTCTGTTGCTTCTTTCTGCACTTATCTTGCATCTTTCTGTACCCCTCTTTCCTCTTTCTCCACCCCTTTTCTCTTTCTGCACTCCTCTTGCCTCTCTCTGCACCTCTGTTTCTTCCTTCTGGGTGTCTGTTGTTACCTTTTCCACCTCTCTTGCTTCTTTCTGCACCCCTCTTGTGTCTTCCTCCATCCCTCTTTCCTCTTGCTACACCTCTGTTGTTTCTTTCTGCACTTCTCGTCTCTTTATCCACCCCTCTTCCCTCATTCTGTACCTCTGTTGCTTCTTTTTGCACCTCTCTTGCTTCTTTCTGCACCCATTGTGGCCACTTTCTGCACACCTGTTCCCTCTTTCTGAACCCCTGTTGCCTCTTTCTGCACCACAGTTCCTTCTTTCTGCACCTCTCTTCTATCTTTCTGTATCTCTCTTGCCTCTTTCTCCACCCCACTTCCCCCTTTCTGCTTCTCTGTTGCTTCTTTCTGTACCGCTCATACCTCGTTCTGCACCCCTCTTCCCTCTTTCTGCACTCCTCTTGCCTATTTTAGCAACTCCTTTGCTTCTTTTTGCACTTCTCTTGCTTCTTTCTGCACCCCTGTTGCCTCTTTCTATATCTAGATTGCTCCTTTGTGCACCTCTCCTGCCTCTTCCTACCCTACCCCTGCCTTTTTCTGCAGTTCTCTTGCCTCTTTCAGCGCCTTTGTTGCTTCTTTCTGGGCTTTTTTGTTTCTTACTATACCTCTCTTGCTTCTCTCTGCTTCCCTCTTGCCTCTTCCTCCATTTCTGTTCCTTCTTTCTGCCTCTCTGTTGCTTCCTTCTGCACTTGTCTTGCCTCTTTATCCACCCTCATCCCTCTTTCTGCATCTCACTTGCCTCTTTCTGCACTTATCTTGCTTATTTTGACACCTATGTTGCTTTTTTCGGCAATTCTCTTGCCTCTTTCTGCATTTCTATTGCATGTCTCTGCACCTCTTTTGCATATTTCTGCACCTCTGTTGCCTCTATCTGTACCTCACTTGCTTCTTTCTGCACCGCTCTTTTCTTTTTTTGCACCTCTCTTGCCTCTTTCTGCACCCCTTTCCATCTTTTTGCACCTTCCTTGCCTATTTCTGTACCTCTCTTGCCTCTTTCTGTACCTCTGTTGCTTCTTATTGCACATCTCTTCCTTCTTTCTGCACCCCTACTGATTCTTTCTCTACCTCTCTTGCACATTTCTGTATCCCTCTTACCACTTTCTGTACTCCTTGTGCCTCTTTCTGGAGCCCTCCTCCCTCTTTTTGCACCCCTCTTACCTCTTTCTGCACACCTGTCCCTTCTTACTGCACTCATGGTGCCTCTTTATGAACCTCTGTTCCTTCTTTCTGCCCCTTTCTTGTTTCTTTCTGTATCTCTCTCTCTATCCCACTTCCCCCTTTCTGCATCTCAGTTGCTTCTTTAAGCACTTCTCTTGCTTATTTCTGTACCTCTGTTGCTTCTTTTTGTACCGCTTGTGCCTCTTTTTGCAACCCTCTTCCCTCTTTCTGCACTCCTCTTGCCTCTTTTTGCACCTCTGTTAGTTCTTTCTGCGCTGCTCTTGCTGTTTTCTGCACCTCTTTTGGACATTTCTGTATCCCTCTTGCCTCCTTCTGCATCATCTTCCCTATTTCTCTACCTCTCTTGCTCCTTTCTGCACTTCTCTTTCTTCTGTCTGCACTGCTCTTTCTTCTTTCTGTACCTCTCTTGCACATTTCTATATCCCTCTTACCTCTTTCTGCACTCCTTGTGCCTCTTTCTGTACTCCTTTTCCCTCTTTTTGCCACCCTCTTGCCTCTTTCTGCACACCTGTTAATTCTTTCTGTACCCCTACTGCCTCTTCCTAAATCTCTCTTGCCTCTTTTGCTACCCCATTTCCCACTTTCTGCATCTCTGTTGCTTCTTTATGCACTTCTTTTGCTTCTTTCTGTACCTCTGTTGCTTCTTTTGGTATTGCATGTGCCTCTTTTTGCGACCCTCTTCCTTCTTTCTGCACTACTCTTGCCTCTTTAAGAACCTATGTTGCTTCTTTCTGCACTTCTCTTGCTTCTTTCTGCAGCCCACTTGCCTCTTTCAGTATCCATTTTTCCTCTTTGTTTACCTGAACTGCCTCTTCCTGTACCACTCTTGCCTTTTTCTGCAGTTCTCGTGCCTCTTTCTGCGTAGAAATAAAACACCTTTTTTAGGGGTTCACTGATACACCTGGTCCTTGAACCAACAAACAAGATATTGGCACAGAAGCTGTAATATAAAAACAATGCATTTATTAACCTCACATGAAGGAGAATGCGTCATACAGTACCCTCAGGCCACTGTAGGAGACAGTCTAAAGATTACAGAGAACAGGGGTCTTTTATGGCCAGTTTATTGCTGAGTTAGCATGAAGACTCAAAAGGAGGCAGTACAAGTGTGCACATAATTACATATATGGATACATAAGAATTGCTTAGTCAACAGAGTGAGGGGAGGAACTAAACTGCGTATCAGTAAGAATAGCTTGACAGTTACACACTAGGAGCAGATGCATTCTGGCAGCTACAGGTCTTTCTGAGCATGTGCAAAGCTCAGGAAGAGGTAGAAAGCACATTGCAAGCACATGGCTAACTAAAATGGCTGCCAAGAACAAAATAGCTTTCAGCTCATGCTAACAGCATTTTCTGCAATCTTTAACAGACAGTCAAGTTTCAAGTTTATTTATTATGTTTTGGAACTCCAAAGAGGTCCACATAAAAAGATACATAATACAAAGTACTTGTACAAATGCAAAAGACATTTAACACATTTTTACCAAAGAACAAAATAGTCAGCACGACACAGTTGAATAAAAAACCCTCTAATAGATGTCTAAAAAACATTTAAAAAAGTTAAAAATGCTAAAACAGAACATTTCATTAGGAGGATTATATAGAGCACATAAGAAAGAATTGTCTGTAAGGATGTTCAATTTCAAACAAATTTGTCTTAACCATTTACGACGAAATAAGCGAAGTTCAGGACATATAAAAAGAACATGTATGGAGTCCTGGGTAGACAAATTACAAAAGTTGCAAATTGCAGAGCAACCATACCACCTCGCCATAAGTATATTAAGAGGGAGTAGATCATGCCTCAATAGAAGCCAAAACGCCGTATAGCATGGGATAGGTTCCAGGCGACATAGGGTTGCATGCGTTTTAGTATGCAAGTATCAGTAAGGGGGATACTCCCTTCCTTGCAAGAGTAGATTCAATGTCCAACCTAAAACTAAGATCCGACGAGGCCTGTTTCAGAAGTGATTTTAACTGTACGGCAGACATAGTAAAATGAGTGCTCTCCTCCAATTGCAAAAGTGTAACAGCCCTTCTGAAGTTCTTAACAATTAAGGAGGGCTCCCTTAGAGAGCCCAACAATTCCGACTTCATTAAATGTCTCAAAGTCCCCACTTCCCCTCTGGCCAGACTGGCTACCCAACGCACCAGCCCTGTCAAGCCCTGCACCCACCCACTGCGAATGCCGAACTCCACTCTCAGGGACGCCACTGTGCAGGCAGTGCTAATAGAGGCTAAAAACCTTAGAATTTTTCCTTCTGTAACGTGTAAAAAAAAACATTGCCCTAAATCAACTGTTTCAATTCCGTACAGAAGGGATGACGGAATTTTCGCCCTAAAGACCTCTAGCAGGTAAGAGAAATGTCTTCTCCCTGTGGCTGAGTACAATGCACTCAAGCTTTGACCCTGAGACAGGGCCTTCCGAGAATTATTATCAATATGGGCCTTGTCGCTTAGGTTATCGGATATTATTTTCCCCAGGAAGACATAAGACTTAACCACCTCCAGCTTATGACCTCCTACGGACCAACCGAAGTTCTCATATTTAATTTTTTTCTTTCCTGAAATGTTCATAATTTTACTTTTAACTGCATTTATCTTTAAATAATGAAGTTCAGCATAACGGTGAAGAGTCTGCAGACGATTGTTCAACCCTTTGGGCGTTAAGTCCAATATGAGGATATCGTCCGCATATAACAAACAGGAAATTGAAGTTCCCCCTAATGATGGTGCAATACCATCACACGCAGATAAAAACATTGGAAGATCTGAAATGTATAGGGAAAAAAGCAAAGGCGCCAAAAGACAACCCTGCTTTAGTCCGTTAATGGTAGGAATGATTTGGGATAAACCCCTTTCCCCTCCTTGAAGGACTTGGCACCAAGTATCTGAGTGAAGGGCCTTAACCAAGTCCACCATGAGAGGAGGCATACCTAAAGCGGCTAATTTTCTCCACAGCAACGGCCGATCCACTTTGTCGAACGCTGTGGAGAAATCTATAAACGCTGCATATACTCTTCCACCACGGACCCTTACATATTTGTCAGAGATTATCTGAAGAGCGGTGAGGTCGTCCAAAGTGCCATGTCCCTTGCGAAAACCTGTCTGTTCTAGAGGTAATATATGATTCGTCTCAACCCAATCGTTAATGGAATATAGGAGACATTTAGAGAAAACTTTACTGATTGCGTCAAGAAGGGAGATTTGCCGATAATTCTTAGGTTTGTTCCAATCTCCCTTCTTGAACAATGGCACAAATATGCTCCCTTTCCAGGACGAGGGGACAGATTTATTCAGGAAACAAAATCTAAATATAAAGAACAACATTTTGCTCCAGGAAACTGGGTCCTGCTTCAGGACAGATGTAGCGAGCTCATCAGGCCCCATTGCACCCGAAAGTCGAAGTTCTTTTATGGCCAATTCAATGTTTTTTTTCAGACGGAAAATCTATTAGAAGATCACTATTATTATAAAGTTCCCCATTCTCGGCCGCAGGCCCATCACTGGCATATAAATTAGAAATATAATTAACCCAGATTTGCTCAGATATATGGATCGGGCGGGGACCTGTTGTTCCACAACCCTCCCCAATTATAGACCAGAATAGTCTAGCAGCTTGATCCAGAAAGAATCCTCTTTTTCTTTTTTTATTTTATTCTTTGCCCTTCGTCTCCTTCTTTTTAAGAGGTCTATTTTGCGATATCTTTCGAAGGATCTGAACAGGTATTGTTCCCTTACCAATTTATTTATTTCCTTAATTTAAGGTGATGACCGAGCTGGGGAGAATGGACTTTTTTGTAATTGAGTTGGAATTTCTTGCATAAGAGTAACCTTCTTCATAAAAACCTCAAAGGAAATTAATTCGACCCCCAGCCAATTATGGAGATCTTTTAATGTTTTATCTAGAATATATTCAAGAACCCTTATGGCTTTTGAATTCCAAAAACATCTTCCAGTTTTGGCACCAAAATTGACCAGATGAACATTAAGAGCCCACGGGTCAGCCGGAGGTGGAAATATAGAAATGGTTAGAGTAATTACCTTCTGGTCACTGAATAAAGTCTGTGAGACCACCAGATCTCTCAGAAGATAAAAGAAGCAATATTCAATGATTACATAATCCAAGATCGACTCACTGTGATTAGTTTTATGCGTATAAAGTGAAGGTGTATAAGAGGGAAGCCTTCCGTTGGCTATAATACCCTCGGTTTCAGATAATTCTTTCAGAAGCAATTTCCCTCTCTTATTTGTTCTAATTTTAACTGGAAACATAGCTTGTGGGATCTGGAAATGTTCCTCTTTGAGCTTGTTTCTAAATAGATCCAAGCTCAAATTAGAAACTTTACAGTTAAGATCACCCAGTAAGATTACATGGGGGGAGGGAACTGTGTCCTTAATTTGTTTGATATAGACAAAGACTTGTTTTAACACTTCATTGAAACAGTCATCGGGGGATATAGGCATTTATTATTACCAGGGGGTGTTTCTTTTCCACGTTGTCAAAACTAAATAGAGTCACAGCCTGAAAAAGGTTACTAGGATCTAAGTGGTGTGAATAATTCCACTTTATCCGATTAGGTAACAGGCATGCAATTCCCCCTTTGGCGTGTTCCCTCTTAGAAGCAACAGCCCCTTCTTCTAGGACAATATAATCCCTCCCCACAATCATTTTATCCACACACCACATCTCTTGAATACAAATCACATTAGCCTTCAAGGAATAAAGATGCTGCAACTTTTCAGGGTTATTTTTGATTTCAGCAGCATTCCATGAAATAATTTCTAAGCTATTGCTAAAGATGAGAAAACAATTTGGGATTGTCCGTAGATTTACCTGATAAAGCGCCAGATAACCAATTCCATTGCTGACTATCTTCTACTCTATTTCCATTTATGGATAGAGAGGGAGGAATTATATGTGTTACTAGGCGTTTAGATTTAGAAAGGCAAATTTTTAAGTCCACAAAAGAGAAAGGAGGACCAGCTTGTCTTATGCCAGAAGACCCACTATCAAAGGAATCAACTCTACAGATGGAGAAAAAAGGCATTACGTCGATACCACGACTCTGGAAACTCTCGGCCTGCTTCAAGATGAGGTTCGCAATAAGTTTGGAATAGAACCTTACCCTGGTGCAAGAACCTGCCTCGACTCTCAAAATTGATACCAAATCAATATCACTGGTTTGGATCAACTTCAGACACTCCATCTCTTTGAAACACTTAAAGAGCCAAGATCTATTCATTATTAATTCAGTATCAAAGAGAGGGAGAAAATCCAACGTCAGCGTGTCTACACTATCCTCTATTGGAGTTGCCAAGGCTTTATTGGAGCATACTGCATCTTCTGCCAAGGCAAAAAAGGGGGGGCCGTTGGATTAAGGTCAGATACTAATACAGGAGCAGATTTGATCGTTTTCACTATTGGAAAAGGGATCGTTGACCTCCCCAATCCAATAATGGGGCTTCCTAAATTGGGATTCATACAAATAGGAATGTTATCGTTGTACTCAACAAAGGGAACTGGAGCATCGTCTCTTTGCATATTGGATCCCTGTTTCTGGTTTCCAACCTCAATTCCAATAGTAGCTGACAAAGAAACATTATCATCACTCTTAACATGCTGGTCCAAAACATCATCAAAAATTATTTGTCTCTGCCTCTTCTTTTTGATTCTACGAATAGGTTTCCTCTTTTTTCCTCTACACTTTTTTGGCTTTTATTTTTCCCCCTTCTCCTTAGTCTCTTGGGCAAAGATAGGAAAAAACTCTTTAACAGAATTTAAATCAACTGCTTCAACGGAATCTTCTACAACTTCAAGAGCCAAGTGCGCAATGCAATTGTATGCAGAGGATTTTGGGACGGATAAAAGCTCATTCGATATATGCTTGTTTCTGACGAAAACAAGCGGAGTATTCTGAGATGAATTATGAGAAAGGTCCAAGGGCCTAGATCCTGGAGAGACATCACCACCGGATTTAGGTCTTGGCAAACCATCTTGAGGAACTATACTGGGTATAATTTCCAAAGAATTATTTAAGAGGACCTTCAATATCTGGGTAATTGTTTCCAGTACACAATCATTACTACCCATGAATTTACCCAAAAGCAGTAATATAGAGGACAGCAGCTGTTCTAAGGCGATCAGGGACTCAGAGATAGGTTTATCACGACTCTCTGGACGAGGAAAGACAGTTGGATGAATGCCTGATATATTCAGCTCAGGGCTTTTTGAGATGTTAGATTGGGAGGAAAAATCTTGGGATATAATTGAAGGGGTCCTACTATAGAGTCGGAGACCCGAGGGAATGGAACCAAGCAGGGTTTTTATGGCCTCAAATAACTTCAAAGATCCATCAACTAAGTAGCGCCCACAGAGTTCCAGATCAATATCTAGCATTTGAGAGTCCTCATTTCCTACTTCCCTTTGGAGGGAACCACCTGCTAGTTCTTGAATCTGGTTAACCCCGGACATTGTAAGAGTATTATGCTGCTGCACACACTCAACTCTAGAAACTGGCAATTTAGTAGGAAGGGAAGCAGTAAGTTGTGTCGAATTAATTTCCTCAGATAACAGTGGGTTCATGGCTAATTTATTTTCCATAAATGGATCCTCCAAAGTCGGCTTGGGAAAACCCTCAAGGGAACACACTACACCCATATCCGTAGGCTTGTTATTATCTTTAGGCTTCTCCCATAATTGGAATAATTGACACTGGCCCTTTAATTGCAGATTTTGGACCTCCTTGTTTCTAAGTGGGTTAGATTTGGTTTTTGCACAAGACCTTCCAACCAAAAGTCTCCCTGAGCGAAGCTTTTTAGCTGTCATGTTTATATAAAAAAAAATAGGAAGATATCAATATAGTCCTTAATGCAAAATAAATAATAAATAGAATAATTGTAAGGGAATGGGCAAGAAAAACTGTGTAAAGCTGAAACTAACCAACAAAGGACAATGTCTGAGCAAGACACAGATAGAGGGCCAATGAAATCAAACGTAAAATAAAAATAAGTGGACCCAGCCCGGCCTTCTTCGGTCTCTGAGGGCCTCGGAGGGCCCGCCCTTTGCCTGTGCTTCGCCCCGTGCTATGTTTTCCGCGCGCGTCCCGCTGCACGGTAATGGAAGCAAGTTTAAATCCCTGCAGGCGGAGGGGCGGGAACGGCAATGTGAGGACGTTCCTGCAATGGCCTTATATTTTAATTTGTACAATTACTTCTATACATTTTCTATTTGGGTGATAAATACAAACATACTAAATAGGTTCAAAACATTACAAAATTTTATTTTTTAAGTTTTTCAATTCATTTAAATACTAATTTTCATCACAAAAATCACAAAGGAAAAAATTACAATTCATATCAAAACCCTGACAAAAAACAGAGGAATCATCAATATATACAACACAATTAATATATAAAAATTATAACCCCTTGGTAACAAACATATCTCTCAACATCCTCACATGCTAACAATCATACCACACTCAACCTCATATTCAAATGGAGAAGGAACTGAATAGATAATAAGCAGAATAACAATGCTAAAATATTGGCCCCCAGATGTACTATTGGGCCATCGCAGCAGGTCTACGCGCGTTTCGGCAGCACTCGGCCGCCTTCATCAGGACCTTTTCCTCGTGATACAATCAATACCAAGGGATCTGAAAAATATATATACAACAAATCACCATTTTGTTACCACCCAAGAAAGTAAGATCTTCTAACAGGATTAATTAATTCACTGTGTTACATGAACCAGAAGCTCATCAACTCGACCACAAACTAAGACATCATACAATGAAACATATAGTACATATGATCAATAAGAAAGGACACATTTAATCTAAGTTATCTAAGCAAGGGGCTACACGGGTGCATAAGTCAGACTTACATAATCGTGTGGCAATAAAACATGTACCCAATGGTTACGAATTAAGTTAGGGCCATACCCGGGTAATCCCGTTTTTCAGATACCTCTGTCAGTGAGCTTACCAATTAGCACCAACGGCAGTAGAGTCAGGGAGGACCGGCTCTCACAATATTCATAGGGCAGGATGTCCTGTTTGTCCTTGAAGTGGCTATAAGCAGAGAATTACATATTTTAGCCAAACAGACCTCTTAGTGTGCAGCTCATTCGAGAAAAGACCAAGAGAGAGGCCCGTATTTATTGGACATCCATTACGTCCTTAAAGGAGTATACCTTTAATGGTAGTTGGAGACCCGGTGTGGCAGATGGTTCCTAGATTTTCGAATTCATGGAGTGGTTTAAGACAAAGACGGTCAGCGGGATGTCAGTTAAAATTCCTACCGTAATCTATAATGAAAAAAAAGGATGAAGAATCCGATTAAGTTAGCGAGCACATGCTACTAGGGTGTGCGTTTGAAAAGGGGCTGCCGGGTGAGTTCTTACTTCAATTTATTATAAAGGACACATATGGTAGAAAGGCACATTCGTGAATGTGCTCGCCGTCATCTGTGATGATAAAAGAATAAAAAAACCGAATAAATGAACATCCACATGTTGCTAAAGTCAATGTTTGAAGCAAGGCATACACAATAAGTCCTTACTTCAATTTGATTAGAGAAACTTATTCATGAAGACAGCACCCTCGTGGGTAAAGTTGCCCAGGGGAGAGGCAGCAGCTGTGGACCAGAGAGCCTGCTGGACCTCGCAGTCCCTTGGCGTCTGCAGTAGTCAATGTTCTCTCTCCTCTCCGCAACCCGCTCTAAACAGCAAGTGCCGGCAAAAGCACAGGGATCCCACGACATCCTTCACTTGCCGCCACAGCATTAGTGTCAGAAACAACAGCAGCAGCACACAATGAGCGGGTCCTTTCACCATGAGGTAAAGATATCCCTATGATCTAGACGGAACGTAGAAATTATTTTGAACATTTATTCTTATAAATTCATCAATATTCTGATCCATTGCTAGGTGGGCCTTTTTCATTCTAAATATTAAGCGGGCATATAAGGTATACACAGAAGCACAAAGGGAACAGAGCATTGGGTCATACTGATAGCAGGAGAGAGTAATGGCTATTATTACAAACAGAACCATCAATATTTTTCAACCCTAAGCAGAAAGCAAATCCTAGAACCATATAGTCCAATTCTATGTAAAAAAACATTTTCAGGGCTCCTATTTATTTCAGTGACCATCTATTTCAATTTCAGAATAGGCAACAGCACATATCTAATAAAAACATTTTCAATAGACTTTTACAGTGTTCTTTTCATGTGGCTAGAGTATCAAACAATATACTCAAGAAAAGAGCAAAGTTACATTTGTCAACTGCTCAAAAGAACGTTTCTGTTGCAGAATAAACATTATTCTTAATGCAAATATTAAAGCGGTCAGACATATTATTACAAAAACAACCCTGGCTGCAGGGGACCAGGAGGACCACACAGTGCCATGAGAATTAGGACGAGGAGCCACAAAGGGCTGCTCTTCCTCAAAAAAAGGACGACTAAAGGGATTCATTGCTGACAAAAAGAAGTCCTTGGGAAATTGAAGCCACTGTACAATCAGCCAGAGGGGAGTCTTTTCCCTGTGTCCGTTTAAGCCTCACAGGCAGGCTTTTGTTGTTCCTAGGGTGGAGCTGCACAACTCGCAACTCAAGGAAACAATTTGATAAGAAAAAGTCTTTCTTTCATGATAGGGTAATCACCTTCCGGGGCAAATACCCTCAATGATCTTGTCCAGTGTCTCAGGCAGTGCACCAGTTTTCTTCACTTTAATCTAACAGGCACCAAGGGGCACAGCACCTGTACCTTAAACTCAAGTCCTTTCCTAACTCCTGTGTTGCTCTGCTGGCGCACTGCATTTTTGTTGGGGCCACAGATTGTACCCAGTGTGCCCAGGTATCTCTTGATCAACAAACAAAGGTGTAAACTTTCATTCACTTTGGGACCAGTATTCAGGGGCGTGAAACAACCAAAGCAAAAACCTCCTTGCCGTTCTGGTCGGTCTGTGACTCTCTCAGTTGGGCATAAAAAACTGGATCCACGACTTCTCCTTTCTGATTGAGACCCCTTCTTTCACCCAAGACAATGGCAGGGGTACACACTTCATGAACCAGTGCTTCCGCTTTCACTGAGGTCCAAGTTGCCAGCAATGCCTGTGCTGGTTACCTTCAGCTTGGCTTCAAACTGGACTGGTGCTGACTCCCCAGGCTGGATCTGATGTTAAGGGCCCCTACGGCAATGGTTGTAAGGCAGGAAATATCTATTGGTGGACAGAACAAAAGGTCTTTAGATGAGGGATACAAATAATCTATCAACAGAGAGGATAGTCTCAGACTACCCCCTTAGTCTTGGGGTACCCCATAGATTAGCAAGGCACCCAAGAACAACTTTCATCTATCTGAGAGTAAAAAAACACCCTAGACCCATTGACAAGTGTAAAAGGAATCTCAGGTGAACTGGTAAGAGTAATACGTTACTTTATTTGATTCATTTCTCCCAATCCCAAGCAGCCAAAGAAGTCAGTGTTCATTTACTAAATTCTGAGGAAAAAAGAAAAACGATACAGACATACTCTAAATCCTTACATTTGTGTATTCCTATATTATTCATCTGAAGACTTTTACTCATAAACCTTGCATTACTGGTACAGGACTGCAGACACTTCTAAAATGATTTTTTACACTTAAGATCATGCTTTCATGTTATAGGTGCGGAGGGAAAATCTAAAACTGCTAATTTAACAGGGATTCTTATTACATAAAGAACTAAAAGAAAACTACAACATAGTGGGTACATACATTTCTCAAGAAGAATATGTTGTGACAAACAAACTCCTATAAAACAATATTTTATTTTCAAAAACGTTTGCTGAGGATCACATGAGTGTATTTCCTGCATTCTAGTTTTCACGATCCAAACTATGCAAAACCAGCTCTAATAAGGGCTGTCAGCTTATTTACACAGACTAGCTAATAAAAGACTAGCAATGCCCTTGCAAAACTGTATGTAGCACGAGAATAACATATAGCTCCCCTTAAAAGTCTAATAAGGGAATAGCAATCTAGACTACTCATCCTTTCACAATTTCATTAGACAGGATGGGCAGTGACATGGCATATTTTATTTCATTTTATTAATGCTAACACTTTTAAAACAGTATTAATGAATAGCCAATTAAGTGTCTCATGGCAGTTTCCGAGGCAGCTTAACCAGGCTCAAAAGAGAGTGAAAAAAAAAGAGAGAGAAAACATACATTTGCCTACCCTTAATTTGCAGAGGAGCTAACCTCCTTCCCCCATTTCGACAGTAGGAAACCTGAGACAGGTTTACCTTCTGTTGACACTATCTACCCCTAGTTTTGGCAGCTGGGCACAAACAAACTTGTAGGAGGTAAATAGCACATTGAGCTAGCTAGAACACATTAATAACCAACTACCAATTCCTTTAACAATTGTCCTAGTGTAACATGAGGGCGCATGAATGCAAACTAAATCCTATTTCCTCCTTATCTTAGATCTTGCACAGTAATCTTTAAATTAAAAGCATTAATGTTATATACATGGCAGAGCTAGTCTCTGCATATGACCTATAAACACTGCTATCCCTTGATAATGTTATTCAATAGGATAAACCCCGCCTGCATATCTCCCACACATGTATTATGTCTTAAGAATACATTGATATCCCCATATGCTCCTAACAGAATATGCAATATTTGCTTTAGCTAGTGTTACCTAAACTTTACTTATAGTGCTTTACCCTTAAGTGTGAGAATCAGGAAATGTAATTAATACTAAGAAATCAGTTGATTTAACTTCTCTGCTGCATTACAAGCTTCCATAGTGTAATGTAGAAATCATATACTGTCACAGTGGCTCCCTACGTGGAAATTACACGTTCAGTAGGGTTGGTTAATTCTAAAAACAGACTTTGCCTTTGACCCTTAAACCTGTTGTTCCCTGTCTGAGAAGGGCTATGCCATATGGACTTTTCAATTCAAAGCACCTGTGGAGAATCACAGCTGAAAGGCAGTCCTGTTCCGTGCCTGTTTGCGAATAATTTAAAGGTAGGATATTAACTTCTGCTGGTGTCTTTATACTTATTTTTTATGCAGTGTGTGGTGTGCTTTTCTAGCAGTATAGATGCCAGCTGCTAGTTCTGTACTTATATATATGCATTAGTGAATCCTGCTGTCAGTTGGAAAACTGCTCTGAGTGGCAAAATTGCTTTTAAAAAGTACATTTTGCCCAAATTCGACTTTGTTGCTAGGGGCACTTAAAATGGATAACCTACAATGTTTTGGCATATTAGGAACCCCCCGAGTGTCCTCTAGATACCCCAGGAATGGAGGATCAGAAATGTGTAAAGCAAACCCTCATAAAAGGAGTTTTGTATGCCTTGGTAAAGTGACATTTCACATTTTATTCCCCACATTGTGGTTAAAACACTGCTAAAATTTCAACTTTGATGTTGGGAATCATATATTATTCACAGTAGGAGTATTAGATATTATAAGGATCAAAAACGATTTTTAGTGCAACTATTTTTAATAAAAAAACTTTCCTCATATAGTCAATTTTTTTTTATATAATGATCACCAACCCTTTTGATGGTTCCACATATGAAAAGCAAGCCTCATTTCTTTCCTATCACCTTTAAATGCATTCATTTATAAGACTAAGCACGGAAGTTTTACTAAAACCCAAAATAGTTTCTGCAACTTTTCAAAGAGCGGTAATAATTTAACATCAGAACCACAGATGTGCTTATGTAAAAAGGCAACAAGAAAGGAAATCCTTACTTTTAATCTTTTTCTCTGTTATCCAAAATAATTAAACTGTGTTTTCTAACTTTTAAAATCAGCAATCTTAAGGTTTGCACTAATTTAAGATTAGGCCTGGGCGGAATTTGCGGAATTTGGGTCATTTCGCGTTCCGCGGAGAATGCGAAATTGTGAAAATTCTGCTTTTCGCTACTTCTTAAGATATTTCCCCCGAGCACGCAAATAGCGATTGCGAACAGTAAAAAAGCAAGAGGTACCCACAGACTGCACTCGAACCAAACCATTTGTAAATACTAGTTGTGAGTCATAATTACAAGAAAAGCTCTCAATAGTAGTTTAAAAGACTGCACCAAAACAGCCCAAAGACTGTTCCATGTTCACGAAGCCAAAATGCACCGAATTTGCCAGTTTTGCTGGCAGAACATTCAAAAAGCACTCTGCATATCACCACTTATGAATGGTACTAAGTGCGCATATTAGGATCATGTTTATGCACATATTTAGTTCTATGGTGTACTTAGTCACCATGGAAGTAATACTTTTTGTAATATACCTAAACCTATTCAGGTATCCCCTCTAGGGCAATCAGCTGACTACTTTCTAAATCCATATTGGTACCTCCAAGACAACAACACTTTCTACAAAGTGTGCTAAAAACAGGCATGCCAATATCGTTGTAAGATATACAATATCATACACAAAGTAGCACTTAACTCAAGGTGTGCCATTCAAGTTCTCACAATTTAGAGAAAAATCTCCTCATTACCTGCCTATACAAATTGCAATTCGTTTATTTCCAAATTCCAAAGTCTTTGGCCAAACAAACAAATCAAATGTCGACAACCTTACCAAGGACAAATATCCAGCCTACCACTGCCAAGTTCTTAATGACCTAACAGTCATTTTAGAATACTCACGCCAAAGAAGATCTCAGTTGGGAGCGGCTACCTCCTGGGGCGCCAGATCAGGGAAACCAGAAACATATGGGTCAGCAAAGATAAATTATCTCCGTGTGCAGGGTACTTCCTCAGTAGAGTCCTATCCTGTCCTCCTCAGTAGATTCCTGTCTCCCATCAAGACCACTATAAATGTAGTGCTTTTATATAGCGCACAAATCACCCCCGAAGGGGTCTCAAGGTGCTGTGCACATACCGCTGTGGAACCCTTCCTGGCCTTTCCCTGTGAAGTGCCCACTCCTCGGCACCCCCAAGGTGAAGCCAGGCATCCTAGCGCTGTTGGGGCGTAGAAATTAAAAACCTTTTTTTAGGGGTTCAATGATACACCTGGTCCTTGAGCCAACAGAGAAGAGATTGGCACGGAAGCTGTAATATAAAAGAAATGCATTTATTAACCTCACATGAGGGAGACTGCGTCACACTGTACCCTCAGGCCACTGTAGGAAAGAGTCTTGAGTACAGAGAACAGGGGCCTTTTGAGGCCAGTTTATTTCTGAGTTAGCATGAAGACTCAAAAGGAGGCAGTACAACTTTGCACACAATTACATATATGGATACATATGATTTGCTTAGTCAACAGAGTGGGAGGAGGAACTAAACTGTTTATCAGTAGGAATATCCTGACAGGTACACACTAAGAGCAGATGCATTCTGACAGCTACAGGTCTTTCTGAGCATGTGCAAGGCTCAGGAAGAGGGAGAAAGCACATGGCGAGAACATGGCTAACCAAAATGACCGCCAAGCACAAAATGGCTTTCAGCTCATGCTAGCAGTGTTTCCTGCAATCTTTAACATCTGCACCACTTTTTATTTTTTGTACACTTTTCTTGCTTCTTTCTGTACCCCTCTTGCTTCTTTCTGCACCTCTGTTGCTTCTTTCTATACTTCTCCTGCTTCTTTCTGCACCTCTGTTGCCACTTTCTGCATCTTACTTCCTTCTTTGTTCACCACTTTTGCCTCTTTATTTACCCCTCTTCACTCATTCTACACTTCTTTTGTTTCTTTCTGCACTTTTCTTGCTTCTCTCTGCTTCCCTCGTACATCTTTCTCCACCCTCTTCCCTTTTTCTGCATCTCCGTTGCTTCTTTCTGTACTTTTCTCGCTTCTTTTTCCACCCTTCATCCCTCTTTCTGCACTCTTGTTGCTTCTTTCTGCACTTTTCTTGCTTCTTTCTGTACATTTGTCCCTTCTTTCTGTAACCATTATGCCTCTTTCTGCAACCCTCTTCCCTCTTTCTGCACTCCTCTTGCCTCTTTCTATACCTCTTTTGCTTCTTTCTGTACCCCTCTTGCCTCTTTCTGCACTTCACTTGCTTCTTTCTGCACCTCAATGTCTCTTTCTGCATCTCACTTGCTTCATTGTGCACCCCACTTACATCTTTCTGCATCTCTTATGCTTCTTTCTGCACCTCCATTCCTTCTTTCATCACCTTTTTTTCTTTCTGCTCCTCTGTTGCCTATTTCAGCACCTCTGTTCCTTCTTTCTTCATTTCTTTTGTTTCTTTCTGCATCCCTTGTGCCTCTTTTTGCACCAGTTGTGCCTCTTTTGGCAGCCCTCTTCTCTCTTTCTGCACTCCTCGTGCCTCCTTCTGCACATCTATTTTTTTGTTTCTGTACTACTTTTGTTTCTTTCTACACCTTTCTTGCGTCTCTCTGCTTCGCTCTTGCCTCTTTCTCCACTCCTCTTTCCTCTTTTTGCCTCTTTGTTGCTTCTTTCTGTACTTCACTTGCCTCTTATTCCACCCGTCATCCCTCTTTCTGCACCTCACTTGTCTCTTTCTGCACTTATCTTGCTTCTTTACACACCTTTGTTGCTTCTTTCAGAAATTCCCTTGCCTCTTTCTGTACTTCTCTTTCTTGTCTCTGCCCCTATCTTACCTCTATCTGTACCTCACGTGCTACTTACCCACCCCTTTTGCTTCTTTTTGCATCCCTCTTTTATCTTTCTGCACCTCTCTTGCCTCTTTCTGAACCCAGTTCCCTCTATTTGCACCATCCCTGCCTGTTTTTGTACCTCTGTTGCCTCTTTCTGTACCTCTGTTGCTTCTTACTGTACTTCACTACCTTCTTTCTACACCCCTACTTCCTCTTTCTGCACCCCTCCTGCATCTTTTTGCACCTCTGTACGTTCTTTCTGCACTTCTCTTGATTCTTTCTACACTTGTTGTTTCTTTCAGCAATTCTCTTGAGTCTTCCTGCACTTCTTTTCCTTCTTTCTGCATCCCTCCTTCTTCTTTCTGTACCTCTGTTAGTTCTTTCTGCACCGATCTTGCTTTTTTCTGCACCTCTTTTGCACATGTCTGTATCCGTCTTTCCTCTTTCCTCTTTCTGCACCCTCTTTTCTATTTCTCTACCTCTATTTCTTCTTTCTGCACTTCTCTTGCTTCTTTTTGCAACCCTCTTGCCTCTTTCTGAACACCTGTTTCTTCTTCCTGCACCCCTGTTGTCTCTTTCTCCACCCCACTTCCCCCTTTCTGTTTTTCTGTTGCATCTTTATGCACTTCTCTAGCTTCTTTCTGCACCTCTGTTGCTTCTCTTTGTACCGCTTGTGCCTCTTTTTACTCCCCTCTTCCTTCTTTCTGCACTCCTTTTGCCTCTTTAGGCATCTCTCTTGCTTCTTTGTTTACATACACTGCCTCTTCTTGTACCACACTTGCCTTTTTGTGCAGTTCTCCTACCTCTTTCTGTACCTCTTTTGATTCATTCTGCACTTGCCTTGCCTCTTTCTGTACCCCGCTTGCTTCTTTCTATGCCTCTGTTGCAGCTTTCCACACTTCTCTTGCTTCTTTCTGCACCTCTGTTGCCTCTTTCTGAATCTCACCTGCTTTTTTGTGTACCCCTCTTGCCTCTTTATGCACCCCTCTTCCCTCTTTCTGCACCTCTTGCCTCATTCTACACTTCTGTTCCTTCTTTTTTCACTTCTTTTGTTTATTTCTGCACCCCTTGTGCCTCTTTCTGCACTCCTGGTGCCTCTTTGTGCACCCCTCTTCTCTTTTCTGCACTCCTCTTGCCTCTTTCTGACATCTCTTTCTTGTTTCTGCACTTCTTTTGTATCTTTCTACACTTCTCTGGCTTCTATCTGATTTCCTCTTTCCTCTTTCTCCAGCCCTGTTCCCTCTTTCTGCATCTCTGTTGCTTCTTTCTGTACTTTTCTTGCTTCCTTTTTACCGTCATCCCTCTTTTAGCACCCCTGTTGCTTCTTTCTGTACTTCTGTTGCTTCTTTCTGTACCCCTGTCCCTTCTTTCTGCAACACGTGTGCCTCTTTCCGCACCCCTCTTCCCTCTTTCTGCACTCCTCTTGTCTCTTTCTGTACCCCTGTTGCTTCTTTCTGCACTTCTTTTGTTTCTTTCTGCACTTCTCTTGCTTATTTGTGTACCCCTCCTGCCTCCTTCTCCACCCCTCCTCCCCTTTCTGCATCTCTGTTGCTTTTTTTCTTCTCTGCGCTTGCCTCTTTCAACACCTCTGTTCCTTCTTTCTGCAACATGTGTGCCACTTTCTGCACTCCTCCTCCCTCTTTCTGCTCCCTCTTGTCTCTTTCTGCACCTCTGCTGCTTCTTTCTATACCTCTTTTGCTTCTTTCTGTAATTCTCTTGCCTCTTTCTTCCCTTCTTTTGCCTGTTTTTGCACCTTTCTTGCTTCTTTCTGCACCTCACTTGCCTCATTCTGCATTTCTCTTGCTTCTTTCTACACCTCTGTTGCTACTTTCAGCAATTCTCTTGCTTCTTTCTGCACCCCTCCTGCCTCTTTCTGTACCTCTCTTGCCTTTTTATCTACCTCTTCTACCTCTTTCTGCACCCCGCTTGCCCCTTTTTGCATATCTGTTAGTTCTTTCTGTATTGCTCTTGCTTCTTTCTGCACCTCTTTTGCAAAATTCAGTACACCTCTTGCCTCTTTCTGTACCTGTTTCCCTTTTTCTCCACCTATCCTGCTCCTTTCTGCACTTCTCTTACTTCTTTCTGCACTGCTCCTGCTCTTTTTTGTACCCCCCTTGCAAATTTCTGTAGCCCTCTTACCTCTTCTGCACCACTTGTGCCTCTTTCTGTACCCCTCTTCCCTCTTTTTACAACCTTTTTGCCTCTCTGTGCACACCTGTTGCTTCTTTCTGCACTTCTGACTAAGAGGTAGTTTTAATCCCCCCTGCCTTATTATGTACTAGGACCTTACAGGCAACGTCATGCTAATCACAAGGGTACCCCAACCCATAGTGTAAACTAGTGTATGTAGGTGTTTTCACTGTATTATAAGTGTCTGTCAGCAAAGCACTGGCTCTGGGCCTGGTTAGTCAGAGTCAGTTACCACCAGTACCAGTCAGCAAAAAGTTAGAGGCACAGAATGACTGCCATAAGGCCTCTTTGTACCCCTTTGTTGGGTCTCCTTGCATATCTCTTGCTTCTTTCCACATCTTTCTTCGTCTTTCTGGACTTCTGTTGCCTCTTTCTGCATTTCTCTTGCTTCCTTCTGTGTTTTTGTCTTCTTTCTGCACATATCCTACCTCTGTAGGCATATTTAGAACTTAGCATTTAAAAAACTTTGAGGGTGCCCCTCTCTAAAATGGCAGCCTCCGTGCTCTGAACTGAGATGCCTGCAATCCTCGGACTGAGCTGCCGGAGCTCGCACATGGATTTTCGTGCTGGTGGAGATGACCTCTGAGGCTACAGCGACCAGTAGTGAGCTGTGGGGTTCCCTGGACGAGACGCCCACCTGCATTCTCCTCCTCAGCCCGGCTGAGGCCCTGCGTGGGCGGCCACTGCTGACGGTTTCTGCCTGCTATTGCTGGGGTTTGTACACCTGACAAGAGGGCTGGGCCACTGGCTGCGGCTGTTGGAGACATCTGGGGCTGAGCCCTGGCTCCCCTGTGGCATTGCCACGGTGCCGGGTGCTATTTTGGGTGGCGGGAGACAGGATTGGTGGCAGCTGGGGCCCAGCAGACTATCTATGGCTGAGTGATCAGAAGTCCATTGCTCGGTGGACCTGGAGACTTGGTGAGAGAGTGAATTAGGCCCTGGGCGGTGTGAACTAAGATTTTGCCCCGCTATTTCTCCCCACCTACTATGATCCATTGCTGCCGGTCTGGCCTGTCCAGCCCCTGGAGCTGCTCCTGTGATATTACCTTGGGGCTGTGACAGTACTCCTGACAAGAGGAAGCCCTGGGATAGGTGGACCCAGCTGTGACCACTGAGCAGTGTGAGGTTCCCGGGGAGGGCCCTCCATCGCCCCGCTGCCCCCAACTTACCATGGTATCTCCTAGTGTTGTCTTTGGGCCTCTACTGCGGAGCCCCCTGTAGCTGTCTTTGGAGTCAGCCTTCAGCTGTGCAGCCTCTGGAGTGCTGTGCATGGGGGAGTGGGTGTCCTGCCACATGCACTGAGCAGCATAACATCCTCGATGAGGGCCTCCCCCACCACCCCCCGGCCCCCGTATTGCTTTTGTGGGTCCTTCAACACTGCGGCCCCAACTCCGGACTTTGAGGGCAGCCTTCTATTATTTCACCTCTGGTCCAGGGGAGGGGGAATCGGCCCTGGAAGGAGCCACCTTTGCTCTCCCCCTGCTCTCGAACTGCTCTTGTGGTGCCTTGTGCTAGGGCCTTCTGAAGCTGACCGTGGGCCCCCCATTACAGAGACCTTTGTAAGAGGCATGTCTGGGTCCCCTGCCCTGTTCAGTGGCGGCCGTGGGTCAAGACAGGCCAACCAAAACCCCTGCCACCCAGACTAAAATGACTGTTTCACCACCACGGACTCCGGGGTTACTGGGGGAAGCGCAGATAAGTATGCCCAACCTGCTGCAAACCTATCTATCCATGCCTCACAATTCTCCATGGAGGTCAAGTTGCTAAAGTCCCGGTTGGATTGACTCTCATCTGGCAGGACCTTCAGAACGCCACAGCCCAGATTAAAGGAACCAATTCCCAAATCCCACTGTGGAAGATGACATTCAGCAACTTATGGGACAAGTCGCTTGTCTCCAATCTCAAACCCAGGAACTACACCAGCGGGCAGAGGATGCAGAAAACAGGTCCTTTTGCAACAACCTTCACCTGGTGGGATTTCCGGAGGGGGGCGGAACAGGGCTGTACGGCGGACTTTATGGAGAAGTGGCTGCGCTCATGTATTCCCAAGGGCTACCCCTCCCCGTGGTTCACAATCAAGCGGGCACACCATTCTCTTTCTCCTAAGCCACCCCCGAGGGTACCCCCCAGACTGGTCATAATGCAAATCCTCAATTTTAAAGACTGTGACTTTTTCCTGGCTGAGGCCCGCAAGCAGCAACACCTCAAATATGATAATAATACGATCATGATCTTCCCTGACTACACTTGCGAGGTCCAGGGTCAGCACCGCTCATTTGGGGAAGTCAAGCAGAAGCTGCTCACTCTTAACTTACAATACAGGCTCCTCTTCCTGGCGTGCTTGCGAGTGGTGTTCTCCAACAAGACCCTATTCTTTGACACCCCTGAGGAGGCTTGGACTTGGGCAACAGAGGAATGCACCCTGCGGACCAGGGACCGAAATCCATCACCTGTGGATGCGGCTGGTGAGTGCGCCCAACAGGAGACCCCTGCCCCTCGGCCTCAGCGCAACGACTCACGTAGGTACCGTGGCCAGAGGGGCGCCCGCTCGGATTCCCCCCTGGGGCCCTCTCGGTAGCCGATGTCGCTCCCTGGAGACCCCCTGGTTATGCAGTAGGTCTGGCTCCTCCGGCCGCTTACACCCTGGGGGTGCCTCACCTCGACCATCACAGCTGGACCTGCCTGATATATATCTCTCATGTAGCCCGATGCTTCTAACAGGCGCACATGAGCTCGTCTCTGCCTGCCAGGCTTAGCTCCACGGCTGGAGGTGGCACATCAGCTCACCACCACTTCAATTCCTGACAGACTTGATTATTCACATCCTCTTATGAGGAGGGGTCCTCCACGGATCCCCATTCCTAAGCGTTTTAGTTTGGTCTTTTGTTAGGTATTCACTGTTTGGGTGACAGATGCTTCCTCTCCTGAAGTATAGGGTGGGAGGTGGGTTGGGGAGTGGAGACCGTTGTCCCGAGTTCCATTGTTTGTTTTTTGTTATTTTATGCACCAGCGCTTCTGCCTAGCTGTGAAACGACCATACAGTGATCAACATAGTTATTCTATGCCTGTTACCCCGCACACTTGTATTACCATGCTCCCTGCCTACGCCGGGTGCTGGACTACTCGCTCAGACCCCCATGTCCAACGATTATTCCAGAATGATATCACTTCATGTTATGTCCTGGAATGTTAACGACCTCTTAGATAAGGTCTAGCGCACTGCAGTCCTGCGTTATGCCAAGCAACACACTATGAATATATTAATGCTTCAGGAGACCCACCTGGTAGGCAACCATTGTTCCTTTCTGGCGTGCTTTGGGGGCATTTGGCACTCTGGTTTTACCCCTGGATCTCGGGGTGGCAGTCCTCATGTGCCACGCTCTTCCGTTTGTGGCGCATAAAGTAGTACATGATCGGGGCTGCTTTGTCATCTTGGAAGGGAACATTGGGAACCAATCCCTGAACCTGATTGCTATATACTCCTCGCCTCTCTGCTGTCCTCCACACTTCAGCGCCTTGCTCCTCTAGTGGCGGCCCTACCCCCGGGGATGACTGTTGTTGGGGAGGACTTCAATGCAGTTATGCACCCGGGCCTTGACACTGCTGTAGCCCCTTCTGCCTCCCGGGATTCCCACTCCGCTCTCCTTTTGAACTGATCTGTGACTCCAGGCCCCAGAGATGCCTTGAGGTTCTGGCACCTGACAGCTTGCATGTACACTCATACATCAGCCTCTCACCACAACCATGCCAGACTGGACTATCTCTTCCTTCTGGCCCGGACTGTTGGTCAATCCAAGCCTTCGCCATCCTTCCCAGGGGCTTATCAGATAACTCTCCAGTATCTATGCAGATGGACAGGCTCCTGGCATCTTCGCGCCTGATCTGGCAGCTAAACTCCTGGTTTCTCCAGGACAAAGACTTCAGGAAACACATAGGGGATGAACTCCGTCAATAATTCTCCACTAATCATGACCAGAGCCAAGAAGCTTTGTTTAAATAAAGCATTGATGGTAGCTATACAGGATATTGCAGCTATTTGGCTGGACCTGACTGCTCTTTCCATGGCACGATGGCGCAGAGGGGTAGATTGGTGCACTGCGCAGGAGCGATCAATGTATGCGGCCCGAGGCTATACCAAAAAATTTCCAAGGGTGTGGGGCAAATGGGTCGGTTGTAGAAGACTGAACATTCCAGATGATCATTTATGGGCTTAGGAGCAGACAATGTTGCTTGCTACTTAACTGTTGAATTGTACATGCTGGGGTACTAATAATTTTTTGTCACTGTTATGCACTGATCACTTTACTAAGAGCTGGTATTGTTTTCCTTTGCTGCAATTTATAACATCAATAAAACGTGATTATCCTAAAGACCTTTGAAATTTACTGAAAAAGGTTTCAGGGATGTTAGAGTTAGAAATAAGCATTTAAAAAACCTTAGAAATTCACTGACAAAAAAACACAGGTTTCAGAACATTATAAATAGTTGGACATTCCACTTGTACAAAAACAGAGAAATGGGGCTGTTATAGTTAATTGAGCAAATTATAACTTGCGCCCCCACAATACACTACTAATGATGTCACATATTACATCATTCATGACATGGTCAGTGATATCACTGATGACATCACTGATGACATCTCAAATGAGATGGGTTTAAATTAAAAGTGAGTATCAATGTCATCTAGCATTTGTTCCAAATAGCTTGATACTTGACGGCATTCTCATAGTATGTGAGTCAGAGTACCCAGGGAACCACAGTCTCTCCAGCATAGTGGGGTTTCTGTCCAGTTGCCTCTGTGGAGATGCTGGGACATCAAATACCAATAGGTTGCAATTTTCATTGCTGATTGGATCTTAGCAACACTATGTGCTGTGTTGGGCCCTATGGTAAATATCTGTTCATTCTTTGTGCGAGAATGCTCTACCCAGCTCTCTTTTCCACTGCAACTGTCCAGGATTTTTCTCTGCCCCCGGCTTATGCCGGATAAGCCTTTAGAGGTCTGTCTTCAAGCGTGCATCAGTGTGTCTTGTGGGTAACCATTTTTCAAATGGTGTGAGTGATCTATCCAACCCACCTTTTATCTCAGGTTTCATTACCCAGTGTCAGATCTGCTGGCATCGGTAGCGCTCTTTCTCTGGGATGTTATGCTGCGCATGAAAGTAAATGAAAGACAGAAACCCTCCCACATCAAAGAAGTGTCCTATTGAGCGGCAGCATTCTGTTGCCAATTGTGCAAATGCTGTCATTATTAGCCCTGGTGTAAAGTCAGGATTGTGGACTATGGGTGTGATTGGGGATGGGAATGACGCAAGCCCTCATGAGGTGGCAACACTGTCCCATGCTATTAAAGTAGCACTTTTGAGAGGTACAGGTTGCAGGGTCTGTTTGCATTCGCAAGGAAGGGGACTACTCATAGTGGTTTCCTAGCGAGACCCCTATCCATGAACAGCTGGTGCTTCTCTGATTCCGGTCAGGACAACTCGATTAAGGCCCTCAGATGCACCCTCCAGTAGTATTCTGGCAGATTTGGGATTGCTAATCCTCCTTTAGTTGGTTCTCTATAGCCTAGTTCTTCATGCATCCTGGGATGTTGGTCTCTCCAAAGTGCTCCAGGTCCCTCTGTAAGGAGTGCAGCACACCTGGGGGAGGGGCTACAGGGAGGGCTTGAAACAGGTATATTAACTTAAGTAGTGTTGTCATCTTTATTGCCGCTATATGTGCCAGCCAAGACAATGAGTATGGCCTCCATCTGCGGAGACATTCTCCTATGTTTTGCAGCAGCACGTGTAATTAAGTGAGGTAGTTCTGTGTATGCTGGCAGGGAGTTGTAGACCTAGGTAGGGCATCGCATCTTGTGCCCATTGGAGGTGGTGTGTACGTTGAAGCAACATTAAGGTAGCTGGAGGAAGGATCAAACTGCGTGCCAGTGATTTGTTAACTTTAACCCTAAACCTGGATGCTTGTGCCAAGCAATCTAATTCCCCAAAAGAGCAGATAAAGATTCCTCGGGCCGCTTCAAGGTTGCAACCACGTCATCAGCTTAGAGGCCAATTTTATGATCTTCGACCTTGAACTTTAACCCGGTTATCGAGGGATCGTTGCACACTCTTTGGGCCATAGGCTCCATGTACAGAGCAAATAAGGGTGGTGAGAGTGGGCATCCCTGCCTTGGCCCTTGTTGAATAGTGAAACCAGGCCATTCACCCTGACTGAGTCGGCCGGCTCGGTGCACCTCCCAAGTACCCAGTTTATAAATTGCTCTGGCAAACCGAAGTGACTTTGTGTGGCCTTGAGATAGGGCCAATGTACCCTCTCAAATGCCTTCAAAGAAAGGAGTGAAGTCAGCAGGATGTGTTCTGTGTGAGGTGTACAGAGTACTGTAAAATCTTTTGAAAGTAGCAGCTATCTCCGCGGTGTCTCTGTGTATGTTCCCTTCATCGTCAGAAATCTCAAGGACAGTGTTGGAGAATCTGGAGGATGAACCTGGGCTGCCAGGGCTTTGCCTGGTCTCTCGCCTTCTCCATAAAGATGAGCTTGAAAATATTTCCCTTTGAATTTACATTACCTTTCGGTTGTCTCTTGGTTGTCTGTGAGAAGTTCACGGAGGCGTGTCTGTGACTCAGGGGTAGGCGTAGCTTGCAGCAGGGCCTCAGTGTGTTGATTTCAGTCTCTAAGTTAATGAGTGTAGAGCGGATGTCCCTCAATATCCCCCCACCTTTGTCGATGCATATGCCGCGCACGCTAACTTTGAAAGCTACCCTGACTGTGGAGTATTGTGCGACTGAGTTATCATTGCGGGGGAAGACATCCTCGATTTCTTGTGTGAGTTTGGATTTGAAAGACAGGGTCTAGTTGAAGCTTGCACGGGCAGGCACCAGGACAGGTACAGGGACTCTTAATGAGGGGCGCTAGCATGAGGAGAACCTGGAAGTGATCAGAGTAGGTGCCCCCTAAGTGGAAGGTATGGAGAAGCCACCTGATTAGGCCTCTAAAAATGAGCCACTTGTCTATCCGGGACCAGGATGAATGCACAGTAGGAAAGCAGGTTCCCTCTTGGTTCAGAGGTTGAACAAGGCAATGGTCTGTAACAATGTGGTCAAGGGTATGATGTGCATTGGAGTAGTAATGGGGTTGAGGGTGGGAGCGATCTAGCGATGGATCTAGGATGGATTGTGAAGCTAACCTGCCCCTTAGGATGCTGTATCTGCCTTGCGGGTCAGCAAGAGTCCCAATGAGGGTAAAGGGGAGTGTGCACTTGAAGAAAACAACTGTGCTGTGCACGTAGATAGAGTAGGAGGAGAAGCATCGGTTGGCTGCCCATCAGAAAGCAAAAGGAGATGGGGACTTGGGCCTGAGGTGTGTTCCTGGAGTAGAATGCAATGTATGTTGTGTTGGTCCAGGTATGCAAGTATATGGCGACGCTTGCGAGGGTCTCCCAGACCTCTCACTTTCCAAGTCAAGAAGTTGTATCTAGGAGCACTAGAAAAGGTGTCCATGGCGACAGATCATGAGTCTCCTAGCATGCGTCAGTCGTTGTCGAGTCGGTCAGTGATCTCGGTCATATTCATGTTTGTCAGGTGATTAATAAGTGGCAGTGAACAAATTCCCCCCTCCCCCCACCCACATCAGCAGCCCAATGCTGCTGTGGCATAGTTCCCTCCCTCTCTTTCCTCCATGCTCCCAACAGAGGGGATGTAAGCAGGATCTCAAACTTATGTAAACAGAGCAACATTGGGGTTCCTTGAGCGGGTAGCAGCCAGAGGGCGAACCAAAAACACCTTGCCACGGCAAGGTTGCACGGGGACGGATACCTAGAAGTCTTATCTTGTCCTGACTTTATGAAGGGTATTTTTTAGGTGGAGTAGCGAGTATCTCTCCCGCAGAAGAGGCACAGGATGGAGTCAATATCGCGATATTGATTAAGGGTGTTGCATAGGAAACGGTGGGTAGATCAAAATGGGGGCAGTTTAAGATTTTGGACCAAGCCTGTAGCATAATCTTCGTAAAGGGGTGAGCTTATTACTCAACCTCTGAGGTGCCACCGGTGTCAAGGGGAGCATGTAGAGGGGAGGCGCGATCAGTAGCCCGCTTGATCAGAGTTTTTATGAAGTCCATGACGTGTTGGGGGTTTGTAAGATGTGTTGCTTCCCCTCATATGTGACTTTGAGGCATGCTGGAAAGAGCCTGGCATAGGCAATGTTCAGTTGCTGAAGTTTTTTCTTCAGCAGTAGTAATTGTCTGTGCTCTTCCTAAAAGGCCATGGTAAAGTCAGGGTATAGTGACCTCGCTAAGCCTTCAAAGTGGACCTGGCTGTGTTCCTGGCAAGTCACGGTGCGGGTTCTCTATCCCTGTAGTTTAGGAACCTCGCGATGATGGGGTGAGGGGCAAGGGATCTGTGTGCTCTCTCACAAATAAATACCGACGAGAAGGCCTCTCTCCCAAAGGCCGCAATAAGCATGCACTCCACATAGTCCTCCATTTTCCATTTTTGCAGCTAGGACCCTCAAAACTATTTCCATGTCAAGGGTTTTGTCCACGGTCGTGGGGGAAGTGTCCTATAGGTCAGAGATGCGTTGCTCTGTTTTATTTATCTGTTCTTCGTGGTATTCGTTTTTGTGCGTGAGGGTGTCAATGCAGGTGTTTATTGCATCCATTTTGGATTCTATGGATGTCAGTCTGGATTGTATTGTCAGGAGAAGTTCTATCAAATCATCCATGGAGGTGGATGGGTCAGGAGTGGTAATCCCAGGCTGCTCGCCCTCTACCTCCACCTGTGATTGTGCTGACTTGCGGGCCTCAAAGGTGAGCTTAGGCTGCTTGCCGTCTGCCTTGCCCATGGCGGACACTGCTGATAGGGGGGAGGCAGTCTATGAAATGTTAACTGGTTGATTTATTATGGTTCATGGGGGTACAGCAGCAGACGGGTCATGAAGATCGCCGCTGGCAGGAGCAAGTGCCAGCCGGTATACTGTCTCAGGTGGTGAGCTTCCAGGTCCAGAGATGGCATTATGGTGTGTGGCAAACAGGATAGGCCTGCTGGCAGTGAAGGGAGGGTAGGAGCGGCGATCAGCGGCAGTTGGAATGGGTTGCTGTCAGGGCTCTCTCACCCTAACCACAATCACAGGCAAGCATGTGAAGATGGTAGATCGGAGGGCCTGTGCGGCAGATGGTCTTCCGGATATTGTTAGTGTGAGAAAGCGTTATCAAACATGGTCATCAACAAGGAGGTGGCCGGCGGGCAGTGCAGCGCTGTAGGGCAAGCGTGAAGGCTGTGAAATCAGTCTGCATTGGTAGCAGGAGCAGTACGGATCTCAGTGAGGGGGTAGTCCCTGACAGCTTGTGAGCATTAGGCCTGCTGGTGTGAGATGGTCATGCAGGATTCAACAATATAGAGATGGTGACAGTAAGGTTTCCTAGCAAGTAGAGGAGGTATTTTTCCCGGGAGGAGGTACAGCAGATATGGCTGTCTGTGAGGCTATGGCCGGGCAAAAATGTGTCTGTAATGCCATCGTATCTACAAAGGCCGACCTTGTTTAGAAATGTGTAAGTTACATGCTTCCTGAGCCTGACCCCCGCTAAGCGGATTCAGGTTGGAGACTATAAGTGTGCGGGAGGAGGGAACCAAATGAACCCCAGAACAAAACATTTAAGAGTAAACTGGAAATTATGAACATCATAATAGTCCTGAGTGATCAGACCCATGTAACGTGAGATGTCAGCAGGACACCCCCCCTAACCTCACCCCATGCAAGCCCCAGAAAATGGCAGCCTGGGAGTCTCACGTATATGCATTGTAACTACCACCGCTCACCCGTTGATTTGTCAAGACAGGTCTCAGTCCGTGTCAGTCGTGTCCATCTCCATCTCCAGGGAGGCAAAAAACGCTTGCCTCTCTTTTGCTATAGTTTCAGGGTCCACATGAGTATGAAATCTCTTTTGAGCACAGGAGAGCCATAAGCAGCTTGAACTCCCTCCTCTTTTGCTAAGTAGAATCTGCCAAGCCCTTCTACAGGAGGGGCCTGGTGGAACGAACAAAACTTGAAAGGATGTTTTTCTCTGGCTTCTCGGAGGATCCTCTCTTTAAGTTGAAAGTAATGGACTCATGTGAGGATATCTGGCGGAGGGTCCTTTACCGGTCTCTCCGGGCAAACCCGATGAGTTCTATCTAGCTTGATGCATTGTTACGGAGGGGCTCCTAGGATGAAGCGGAAGAGTTCCTCTACAAAAACTTCGATATGTTGCATTTCGGCCCCATGCAGAATCGCCCAAATGTGAATGTTGTTCCGTTGGGAATGATTTTCAAGATCCTCTGCATGAGCTTGGAAGTCCAATTGCTGATCTTTCAGATGAATGATCTCCTGTTGGAGCTGATCTATCTCCTCAGCCCGCGTTGTAGCCTGCATCGCCAACGGATCGTCCCTGTCACCTATTCAAAGTTCAAAAAGTACTTTATTCGGTTAAAAGACAATAACCATAAAAGCAACAACATGAAATTACAGTTTACATTGGGATAGTTAAAAGAAAGCAATTATAATTCATCAAGACCAATTGTTTTCCGTAATTTAAAAGCATGTTTAAAAAAGTCTAAAACTACTGCAACAGTTAAAACAGTGTCCATTCTCTAAAATTCTAAAAATGCTTGGCGACATCTATTTAAGTTCATTTCTTTGAGGATTGGGATAATAAATTTCCTACGTGGTAGAATATAAAATTTACAAAAAAATAAAATACAGATTGGGACGAAAATTCATCACACGGGCCCATAGGCAAATCACGCAACCATGAATTCATCTCTGGGAAGGGCAAAAGTCTAAAAACAATATTCAATCTAAAATGGGTCAATAGAAATCGATCATAATTAGTCATCGGCAGAGTTAAATACGGCTGTAATTTATCACCAGTTAATAACAAAAGATGCGAGGTAACTGTCTTTTTCTTCAATTCCTCTCGCCTTCTTTTCTCTTTGAGGTATTCTATACACAATTTTTTCAACAATTTTCTGGATATATTAACCATTGTGAGTGGATCATCATAATAATGTTGGCAATTGATTTCTATAAGAAAACATTTAACATAGTCTAGCCATTTAAAACCACTCACATTTTCCAATTTTAAGACATCCAGCAACATAGCCCGGTTCACGGCACACTCATTTATTGTCCATACCCTATGCCACAAGAGGATAGGTTGTATTCTGATTGTATCTGATATATGGGGTTGTCAAAGTTCAGTATGACAGATATATGTTGCAACACTTTGTGGTACTGCCAGGATATCCCTCATGAACTTATTTTTGGCTATTTGGATTGAATTTATGTTGGAATACCCCCAGAGCCCCGAACCATACAAAGGTACTGATGTACACGTGGCATTATATATAGTTAGGATTGCTCTTATTGGTTTCTTACCCAACTTTTTTATAAAATTCTTTAAGGCCATTATTGTTTTTAAGAAAAAAAAAGTTCTGGCCTTTACAGCACTTGTCCAGGACCCAGATTCATGGAACAAAATACCAAGGTAGGGGAAAGAGGAGGTATTTTCCGAAGGGAACTTCATTTATAAACCTTCTTCTCATTTGCTTCCCAATTCTTGTACCACAGTTCATGGAGAGGGTTTTGCTACAGTAACTTTTTAAATCTAAACTCATCATGAACTTATCAAACGATGTTATCAAATTCTGTAAGGCCAAGGGAGTCCGGGCCATTAGGACTGCATCATCAGCGTACAAGAGTGCAGGGATAGGACTTTTGTCAACCCTGGGCATATCCCTGCACTCCTGCAAAAGATGATGCTCAAGTCCATTTATATAGACCAGGAATAAAAATGGAGCTAGGACGCACCCCTGGCGTACTCCACGTCCAACACCAAATTTCCTGGTACATTCGCCCCCTTTTCCATAACGAACCGTTGCTGTGGCCCCTGAATATAATTCTCTTAAAAAGCAAATGATAGGATCTTCCACGCCCAGCCCTTTTAAGATTGCCCACAAATTAACATGTGACACACAATCGAATGCCGATGTGAGGTCGACAAACGTAAGGTACAGGTGTTCACCCTTTACCCTGGTGTATTTTTGATGAACAGTCAATACATTTAAACCTTGTTCGATTGTTCCTATGCCCTTCTGAAATCCAAACGGCAGGTCGCTCAGTATCCCATTTTCCTCTGCCCAATTTTGAAGTCACCTATTGAGTCCAGGTCCCTTCTCACCTCATGCAGTTCCTGGGTTGTCTCCTTTTTCCTTCAGGGAGGCATATAAGGTCTCCAAAAATGTGTGTGTGACTCGGCTCTCCATGTCTCCCTGCTCTGCATCTGCGAGATCGCTAGTCGAGGATGGAGCTGCTCCGGAGCTTCTGACCCCAGACTTGAGGAAGACGGTCCTTGACCGATCGCTCCTTTATTGGATGTCATTGCTGTGTTGAGCTCAAAAGGCCAGTATGGTAAAGACACAGTGTTTGTGTACCTCCTGTGCAGTCCAGCTTGTACCAACACAGCAATCTCTGTCCTCATAGCTCTTGCCCCCAGCTCTGGCAGCGTCTCCCTCTCCCTCCAGGGCTGTTAAGTCACCGTTCAAAAGCTGATTCCTTGGGAGCTGGTAAATGTCCCTCTGAAGGAGTTCAATACCCTCAATCAAGAAGGGGGCTGAATGTCTACCCCAAATCCGCCTAGGCCTGGCCCTGGGAAGAGAAGTAAGATCTATGTGTCCCACAGGCGCTAGTATGACGTGCTACAGGGAAATTCTCTCTCTCAACCTTGTAAGCCATCCTCCCGATACACACACTTCCTTCTACAGCAACACTCCTGAATGGAGGGAAGTTGCTCACTGAATTGCCCCTCATTCCTGATTCACATGGAGCCTCTGCCTGTTTGGGCCCTCCAGTCTGCTCAGGCCTCACTGTGTGAGGCACCATCACATAGCTCTCACCGGGAAGCACAGAGTGTTAGGGAGAGGACCCCACTCACCTCCTTCTGGAACTGGCTGGTTACCCTGTGCTCACGCCGTCCGTTGGGCCGTTTGGGCTGATGCTACTGCTCGAGGCTCCTGACAATGCCATTCTCCTCTCTACCGGAGGACTCCCATTAAGCAGGGTGTGGCGCACTCCAGTGCAATTAATCTGTCTTGACCTCCCTCTGAGCCGAATCCTGGCATCAGGATGCATCCCTCTTCCAGGCACTGAAGCAATCCTCTACTGCCGCCCCCGGAGGGCAGGGCTCCAGCTAGTCGAGGCGGCTCTGTACAGGCTCTGCACCATCAGGCTTGCGCCTCAGGTTGCTGTGCCCACAGTCTCCACTGCTCTTGGAAGGCTCACACACCAGGGTGCTTGGGTCTCTGCACCTCCACCTTGATTCGCCCTCTAATAGACCTTACGGCATTGTCCGGGCTTCGGCCGGTTGATTTGGCCGAGTGCAGGCCTCGGATTGCAGGATCCAGACTGCCACTCCAGTCTCAGCTTCCCGCAGGACAGGCAGTCGCTCCCGGGTGCCTTACGCACCACACCTCAACGAGTCCTCTGCCCTCAAATTGGCCCTGGATGCAGGGATGACAAATCTATGCAACTCCTGGTGAGGTGTAAACTGATAATGCTACAGGCCTAGGCAGTAAAGCAGAGCCGAGAGTAGACACGTCCATCTTGGCCACCCCCTCCCACTTTTGAATACTAAGCCAGCCCCAGGGGATGGGGACCTGGGGCTTAATCAGCCTAGGGAGGGGGCCACATGCACCCTCTGTCTACTTACATTAGTAACTACCCCACAGAACCCAGAGGTTACAGAAATGTTATGGTTAGAAAATATTGTCAATCAAACCATAGTTAACCTTAATTCCCTGCAAAAGCTAGGGTTACAGGGATGTTATAGTTAGGAAATATAATTTTAAAATTTTAGAAATTCACTGAAAAAACAGAGGTTATAGGGACATTATAGTTAGGCTTAGATTTCACTTGTACAAAATCATTGAAATCAGGAGTTACAGTTACTTAGGCTAACTATATCATATGCCCCTGCAATGCATTGCTTATGCCCTCACATATTACATCTCTCATAACATAGTCAGTGACATCACTCATGACATCTGAAATTACATCACTGATGACATCATCTACAGAACCACTCACACACCCACTCACACACCCACAAACCAATTTACATATCTATTCACAAACCCATACAGCCACTCACACACCCACTTACTCATCCTCAGAGCCACTCATACACCCATTCTCTCACCTAAGGAGCCACTCACACAGCCAATTACTCACCTATATAGCTAGTAACAGAGCTACTTACTCACCAATGCAGCCACTCCCACACCCTTTCACACACCCACAAAAATCACTTACATACCCATTCATCCACACATACAAGCACTGCCACTCTCACTCACTCACTCATACAGCAACTTACACAAGATTTAGACGTACTGTGCAATACAGCTGTTTACCCATCCACTCACTTACCAATAGACTCACTAAAACAGCCACTTACTCACCCAAACAATCACTCACACACCCAGTCACTCATCCATACAACCACCAACACACCCACTCACTCATCCTCAGAGCCACTCACACACCCACTCATCCACCTAAACAGGCACTTACACAGCCACTAACTCAACCATATAGCTTGCACACCCAAGCAGCCACTCCCACACACATTCACACACCCATACAGCACTTCACACAGCCATCAGTTACTCAAACACAGCTGCTCCCACACTCACTCATCCACCCTTTGAGCCACTCACATAGCCACTCAGTACAGATACAGCCACTCACACACACTCTCCAAATCATACAGCTACTCACACAGCCATTCCACCATCCCTACATCAAATCACACCCCACTTGCCCACCTATACAGCCATTCACACAGATACTCATCTGCCCATACAGTCACTCACACACCCACTTAGTCACCCACACAGTCCCTCACATGCACACTCACTCATCCACCCATACAGCCACTCACATAGCCATGCACCCACCGATACAAGCGCTCACATGTCCAATCACTCACCAATATAGCCATTCACACAGCCAATCACTCACCCATGCAGCTACTCACACCCACTTATTCACCCATACAGCCACTCACACAGCAACTCACACACAGATTCAGATAGTCTCACAGCCACTCAGATGACATATGTTGGAAATATTATCACCCTTACACTTACTAGATGTTTTCTGAGATGTCATCACTGGTGTCATTTGAGAAGTCATCAGTGATGGCACATGTGATTCCATTGACCATGTCATGAGTGATGTACTATATGAGGTCATGAGCAATGCATTTGGGGGCATAAGGTATAGTTTGCTCAGTTAACTATAATTGATGAATTTCAATAGTGTTGTACTAGTGAAATCTGAGCCTAACTATAACGTCCCTCTAACTTTTGGATTTTTAATGCATACATATAAATCTTGTCATGCTAAACATAATACATGCCTATTTTTTTATGTGCAGAGTTCTCCAGTCCTACTACGGACTCTCCACAGTTGTAAAGTTACTATTAAATCCTAGCTTTTGATACTGAGAAAGAGTAAACTTATACAAAAGTGTGAGTTTACATGTGTGAATCAGGCCCATACAGATTACAAATTCCTATTTCTATCGAGTTGAATAAGAATTTATAAGGAATAAACAAATACTGCATGTTCTGTAATCACTCCTCCACCCACGTTTCCCCACTGAGCAGTTCACCAGCTGAATGATGATCGAATTGCCAGGTCACAATTGGCAAAAAACAGGGACATGTTGCAGGAATCAAGTGTAGTGTTTCCAGTTCCCACCTTGCTACACAAAGTCTAAGGGGACTTGCATTGATAAAGTTGGAATCCTGCAGTATTCCTTGCATTCCCAAATTACTGATACCTAATGTACAGTAATTTTGTGTGTGGAGTACCGATGTGTTATTCCCAAGGGAGCTGTGATGGACACCAGTTTGGTACAGGCTAAAAAGATAGGAATTACTGAAGATGCTAAAATTGATTCCAGTCACTTTATGCAATGCTAAAATAGCAATGGCTAAGGGACTACATGAGGGGAAGAAAAGCAAATCCCTACCGTCCAGAAAGAACTCTATAAGAATGTAATGCTTCAGTGAAAAAGTGAAGAATATGCAATGACATGATTTTTTTAAACACATCTTTCCTTTTTTTGCAGATTTCATGGAAATGGAGGCAACATGAACCGCTCTAAAAACACGTGTGCAGTCCTTGAATGGTAATTCAACATTCTGTCAACTGTTCTGTGCAGCTTAATTGGACAACTCATTTTGCTATCCGTTTTTTGAACATATGAGGTATGGTAATCACCTACACTAATTATCTAACAACTGCGTTACAGCAATAAAGCGGCAGATAGCTCTTTGTCCTGACAATTACTAAGTACTTGACAATGATATGTAATTTCATCTTGACATCTAGAGGTCATGATGATTAAATGGCTTAGCAGAAGTTCACAGGCTGGACTAATACAGTTAATATGGGTTGAGACTACAAATGTGCTGAGGAAAAAAGGGCTGTTTGAGTGTGATATTAATTGTACACTGTATTTCACAAACGTGACCTTCTTCCGGTCAAAAGTTTTAAGCATGATACATTTAAGCTAAAAATCATAAAACCATCACTTTCTACTGGCCGTAAGCTGAGCGACGTTTACCAGTAGTTCAAGGTAATTTCCGATATGAAGAATAATCTTTTTGGAAAGCATTCTGGCCTGTGAAGCTGAAGCTCAAAAATAAAGTTTTACTCTAAATGCAGTACTTTAATAGAAAATGTACTACCGCTCTCTCACTTCTCCGCCTCCCATATGTATGCAAGTTTGAGAACATTCAGCCTTATTCATGAAGGCTAAATCGGCTCGCAAAGGGCCGGATTCTGAGAATCCGGCCCTTTGCGAGTGCGATTTTTGCATTTGGGATTCAGCATCCCAAATGCAAAAATCGGTAATTGCTAACAGCCTTATTCATGAAGGCTAAATCGGCTCGCAAAGGGCCGGATTCTGAGAATCCGGCCCTTTGCGAGTGCGATTTTTGCATTTGGGATTCAGCATCCCAAATGCAAAAATCGGTAATTGCTAAATCGCTAAATTGCGAGGAATTACATTTAAGGAATCTCTATTTGAGATTCCTTAAATGCAATTCATGAAGCATTTGAAAATTGCGAAAATGCAATTTTGGGCCGCTATTTACCGAGAGGTCAGACCTCTCGGTAAATAGCAAAAACTTAGAAAAATGCTTTTAAAAGCATTTTTCTAAGTTGCATGTTGCACACACACATGTCCTTTGGACATGTGTGTGCGCAACACCTGTTTCAATTTGCATTTAAGGGGTGCTACAGGGTGTCCTTTGGACACCCCTGGCACCCTTTAAATCGCTATCTTATTTGCGAGTAGCAAATTGCTAATCGCAAATAAGGAATACTCCCAATGCATTCCTATGGGCCTTTTGGCCCATAGGAATGCATGGGGAGTTATTCCTTATTTGCGATTAGCAATTAGCTAATCGCAAATAAGGAATCAGTGGGAATCGCAATTAATATTGCGATTCCTACATGATTACCGTTTTGCGAGTCTCAAATAGCGATTCCTTATGATTCGCTATTTGAGCCTCGCAAAACGGCCCGATCATGAATCAGGCTGTAAATCGCTAAATTGCGAGGAATTACATTTAAGGAATCTCTATTTGAGATTCCTTAAATGCAATTCATGAAGCATTTGAAAATTGCGAAAATGCAATTTTGGGCCGCTATTTACCGAGAGGTCAGACCTCTCGGTAAATAGCAAAAACTTGGAAAAATGCTTTTAAAAGCATTTTTCTAAGTTGCATGTTGCACACACACATGTCCTTTGGACATGTGTGTGCGCAACACCTGTTTCAATTTGCATTTAAGGGGTGCTACAGGGTGTCCTTTGGACACCCCTGGCACCCTTTAAATCGCTATCTTATTTGCGAGTAGCAAATTGCTAATCGCAAATAAGGAATACTCCCAATGCATTCCTATGGGCCTTTTGGCCCATAGGAATGCATGGGGAGTTATTCCTTATTTGCGATTAGCAATTAGCTAATCGCAAATAAGGAATCAGTGGGAATCGCAATTAATATTGCGATTCCTACATGATTACCGTTTTGCGAGTCTCAAATAGCGATTCCTTATGATTCGCTATTTGAGCCTCGCAAAACGGCCCGATCATGAATCAGGCTGATTGTTCTCTTCTAAGGTACAGAAGGAGAATGTAATTTTATCCCCTGCCAGGCCACATTCTCCCCTTCTCTCTGCAATCCTAATCCAAAAGAAGCCATCGTCTGGGCTCTCTGCGATAGTATTTTAATTTTACACTGCATTGTTTGAGTGGGTTTGTATTTGAGTGTCATCTCCCACACATCTGGAATATTGCATCATGATGGAGGAGAGGCAGTGATGGCAGCTTCCCGGAGGACTTCGAACTGCACTTATAAGAGGATAAAAAAAAATACATTATATACATATTTGTTAACTCTAGTCATATGTGTTGGGTCCAGTTGCGAAGTATTGAGCACATCTGTACAATGGCTATTCCTGCTTTCCCCACTGATTGCTTGCGCCTTTGCAGTAGAATGATCGTAGGCAACTAAGAGGGGAAGGAGTATCACAGCTGCTTGATGTCCTCATCAAGGGCGACAAGAAGCTCTTCAATGTGTCAAGTGAGGCTGAAACCATACTGGCAATGATTCAGTATGAGGTTCTGTAACGCACATTCTTGCAGTTACCTGTTGACTCTGGGGCCTCATTTACTTGGAATTGACGTATTTGCGTAGATGCATCAGTTTCCTTACACCAGTGTCAATGCAGTGCTCCATGGCGTAAGGATTAACAGATGTGTCGGAAATTCTGACGCATCTGTTGGCTTAAAAATGTGTACATTTCACTGCGCCAGTTCTACACGGCTTTCTGTGTACACTCCCTGCATACATTATACCTGATGCAGGTATAATGTTACGCAGGGCGGTACAAAGTGACACATATCCCTAGATGCTTCACCTTGTAAATAGGCCGCAACGTGGGGCATTGTTTAGGCCGCCACTGCGCCACAAAGAGTTAATAATCCTTTAGGATATGGTAGAATTTTGTTTTTTGGGAAAACTGTGTAGTTTCCTCTTCCAACATGAGCTGAAGAGAGTATATAATTTCTCTCCAGTTACAATTATACAACTTGTTAATCGTTTTGATGTGAGGATTTGCGTTCTGCTCATTTCAAGCCAGATCATCTAGGATCAATACTTTTTTTTGTATCACAGGTGTGCAATCGCCCCATAATCAAAATAATTAGGAAGTTTTAGATCTGCTGATTTGAAGAGATTGTTGCACTCTTTTTCCCTAGTGTTATGTTATGTTAATACTACGACCGATGAGGATAGCATGTTTAAAGACTGATACAACCCTGAAAGCAGTTTCACAGAAGAGGTCATTTTCATTGATGTGAGAGAGCCTCAGGCCTACGGTGTGATCTGCAGTGTGGGTGGGACCATTAACAACTTACAGATAAACCAAAGGTTCTCATGTTCTCTATACAATCAGAGGCCGTGCTTTGTAATAGACTGTCTACCCACAGGTGAAAATCTCCCATATAAAATGTTTTCCTAGGTAACGGAAAAGATATGTGAAGCCAGTTTGTAGATGTGCGAAAATCCATGGTTGTAGTCTGGTGGTTGATAGATGACAGTGAAGGTATGCATATATAAGGACTCAGTATGCATCATGGTTTGTGCTCGAAAAGGAATGAACATCTATGTAGTTCAGGGATTCATCGCATAGCACTAGCATCTAGGCGCTTTCTTGAGATGTGTGGTTGTAATGAGGATCTTGTATAGGTGGGGACTAGGTAATCAGAATGGTGATCTAGTGTTCCATTAGCTCAATGAGAATGCTGTCAGGTTCGGTCATAAGTAAGGCATTTATAAACTTGAGCATTTATTCATTAGTATTGGAAACAGGCACAGGTCTGCTACAAAGTGCTCTGCAAGTAAGAACGTCTAAAAGTAAAGGACATAAAGTAAGAGTCAGAATAAACAAAGACCTCATATGTGGGAGAGAAGAGATCAAAAATGAAAGCGAGTGTATGAAAGAGAAAAAAGTAGAGGAAGAGTTGAAAAAGGACATGAGATTGAGGAATGATGCGAGTGAAGGATAGGCAGAAAAGGAACAGAACAAAGAAAAGTACTTATATGGCAGAAAGGGAGTTTCGAAAAAGTGAGGAAGGGCATGAGAGAAAGAAGTATTCATTGAGAGAGAAATAAAGACAACGGGGCATATTACCAAGCAATAGCGATAATTATCGCTATTGCTTGGTTAGAGACAAAAATTTACCGCTGCGCTGCGGCGATTTTTACCGCAAATAAACCTTGGGGCATATTATCAAGGGGGTTTATCTCCGCTTTTTTGGCTTTAAAAGCCAAGAAAGGGGAGATAAAATTATCTCCCTATTACCAAGCTGTCGCTAACACCAGTTAGTGACAGCTATTAGGAGATAGCGACCATCTTGGGCATTGCTTTGCATGTCAGTGATATTTATCACTAATGACATGCAAAGTGGGCGTGCCAAGATGTTAGCGACTGGAAACAGTCCCTAACATCGCTATCTCCTATTACCAACTTTTGGAGATATTCGCGCTAAGCGCGAATATCTCCAAAAGCTAACACCTGCCCTGAGCAGTTCTTAGCCATGTTATCCAATGGGAGGTGGATAACATGGCTAAGAGCATTTGCTCGATAATGCATGAATAACTCTGACTTTTCAGCGATATTCATGCATTTCGGCGGTTTTTTATCGCATTTTTGATAAACCTTGTTAATAGCAAGGTTTATCTGCGATAAAAATCGCCGATGTGCGGCGATAATTTTTGTCTCTAAACAAGTTAGAGACAAAAATTATCGCTAGTTGTTGGTAATATGCCCCCTTGGTATCACTAAGGTTTATCGCAAATGCGATAAAAATCGCCGCAATGCATGAATATCGCTGAAAAGTCAGCGATATTCATGCATTACCGAGCTAATGCTCTTAGCCATGCTATCCACCTCCCATTGGATGACATGGCTAAGAACTGCTCAGGGCAGGTGTTAGCTTTTGGAGATATTCACGCTTAGCGCGAATATCTCCAAAAGTTGGTAATAGGAGATAGCGATGTTAGCGACTGTTTTCAGTCGCTAACATCTTGGCACGCCCACTTTGCATATCATTAGTGATAAATATCACTGACATGCAAAGTGGGTCCAAGATGGTCGCTATCTCCTACTTGCTGTCGCTAACTGGTGTTAGCAACAGCTAGGTAATAGGGAGATAATTTTATCTCCGCTTTCTTGGCTTTTAAAGCCAAAAAAGCGGAGATAAACCCCCTTGATAATATGCCTCAACATTTGATATAAAATAAGTCGATAAAAAAGAAACCTGAATCTGAACATAGAAACTTTGAAATATACGCTCAAAAAGAAAAAAAGACAACATGAAAAAGTGAGAGAAAGTGGAAAATGTAGGGGCATATTATCAAGGACAGGCGATACATTATCGCCGCTTTTATCGGCAGAAAACTGCCGATAGAGCGGCGATAATGGCCTTGATAATATGCTCTATGAATTCCAATCGAAGCCCATGTTAGATGTGAACACATCTAACATGGGCTTCAATTGGAATTCATAGAGCATATTATCAAGGCCATTATCGCCGCTCTATCGGCAGTTTCCTGCCGATAAAAGCGGCGATAATGTATCGCCTGTCCTTGATAATATGCCCCTGAAGACTCATGCAATGAGAGGATGTTGGAGAGATAAAGGGACATTGAGAAATAGTATGTGCATGCAATAATAAAAAAGACAGAGAAAACGCAAAACAAAAAAAATCTATGGAAAAAATAGAACGAGGAAAGAAAAACATGTGGAAAGAAGAACATGGTTAAAAGCAGGATCCAGCAAAGCCTTCTCCAATCATTAGCGGATCGGTGTAGGTATCTGTTTTTGCTGCTCTGTTGAATAATCTGTGTAATGTAAAATACATTCTGTGTTGCTTTTAAATACTGAATCTGCTGCTTCTTAACTTAAAAGTTATGAAGTAATCTGCTTTAGGCATTTAAAATTAGAATTTTGCTCACTTGCACGGGAGGCGGGAAGGAGCTCAGTTAATGCTCCGGGGGGACTATCAGGCACGCACTGAAAACGGGGATAGCAGTCTAGCTGCACCGGCCCTGACGTTCATCTCTCCTCAAAAGAGGCGCACCTAAGGCAAGCTCCTCTGTGCCTGTCCGCGCCCGACCGGGTCCTGGGGCCAGGACCCCTGGCCCCCCAACAAGAGGTAGGATCTCCTATACTTTTTGATCAGTTATACTATATTAGAGATATGCTACATCTCAAATGTTCACACAGGTTAAACAATAACTGTAAAAAATGTCCCCGATGTTGTTTTGATTTAGGCACTCTGATCCTGTCCGCTGTGGCTAAACCCCGCCAATTTTAAAGGACTTTAAGATGGCTCTTTTAAACTTCCGGTCATTACCTAAACACACCACTGAACTTTGCTTGCTTCCTAAGGTTCATGACTTAGATGCCTTGTTTCTCACCGAAACCTGGCTTTCAAGCGTATCTGATCCAACGGTAGTACAAGCCTTGCCCCCTGGATATGTGATTCAGTGACAGGATTGGGAAGTGAGCAGAGGTGGGGAGTTGGCCATTATTTTTAAAGACAAGTTTAACTGCTGGATTACACCCAGCCTGATCCCAGATTGTGAAAGCTGTCTCTTTGCACTTGGCTTTTCCCCTACGTGCACTTTCTCTGGGGTCCTCATTTATCGCCCGCCAGGCCAAACGGGCCTCTTTATCAGGGAGCTCCTGGATTTCCTAGCTAAATCAGTTAGCTCTTTTTCAAATTTTTCTGTTTTAGGTGACCTCAATATGCATTTTGATCTATCTTCCTCCACAGATGCTGAGGCAGTGATAGACAATTTGGGTGCTGTGACACTGAAGTTAAAAGTGTCCGCCCCCACCCAGCAGAAAGGCCACATCCGTGACCCACTCTTTTCCGATATCGAAAGTCTTGCGGTACGAAAACATGCTCCCACGCCTTGGTCAGACCATTATATTGTCCCCTTTGTCTGGACCAACCAGGAGGGTAGTCAGCCAGAGGAAAAGTGAAAAACATGGTGTTGGAACTCTCCAAACTCTCTGTTGTCAATGGCATCCGCCTTTGACAACACCAGACCTGCCCTAGAGGATGACCTTGAACTCGCTAACAACACAGTTCATTTATGGCTGGAATCATACTTAGATGCACTCATCTCATCTGGATGACCAGAAAAAAAGATGGGCCTTGTGTAGCGTGGTATTCCCCCAAACTTAGAGAACAGAAACAATTATGCAAATGCCGGAGAGAAGTTGGAGAAAGGATTATTTGAGTGCAGAGAAAATTAAATATAGAGAATCCATTAAAGCCTATAAGGCAAAAATTAGAACTGCCCAATCTGAGTATTTTGTAGAAAAGATTACCTCCGCTTCAAACTCCCCCCTGGAAATTTTTAAAATTGTGAAATCCCTTCTTAAACCTCCTGCTCCCCCATTGCCGTGGGAGGACATCTTAGGACGCTGTACGAAGCTGACACAATTTTTCCATAAGAAAATTGATGACATCTATTCCACCTTTCCTCCCTTATCAGCTTCCGTAACTACCCCCATAGAGGCAAAGCCCTGACTGTTGGAGCCTTTCATTGAGACCATCCGTCTGATGGATATGAATTCTTTAAAAACCTTCATGGAGTGGTTGAAATATGGCACCCCAAGGGATGCTGCATATCTCATGACTCTCACTTGGCTCTCTGACTCTGTTGCTCCAATTATTTTGGAGAATATTAACATTTCCCTGTCCTCTGGAATTGTTCTATCCTCATGGAAGCGAGCTATAGTCAGAGCCCTATTGAATAAAACTCTCCCTTGACCCTGAAGTCTTTGCTAACTACCGGCTGATTTCACTCCTACCAGGGATTCCAAAGATATGTGAAAAATATGTTAATTACATTCTCTCCACATTTGTGGAGGTGAATGAACTTCTTCACCCCTCTCAAACAGTCTTTAGACCCCAACAAGGCACAGAGACAGCCTTGTCAGCTGTGGTGGAAGAAGCCAGGAAAATTTTAGACAGTGGCGGGTCCGCAGCTATCATATTGCTCGACCTCAGTGCGGCCTTCAACACAGTTAATCACCAACTTCTGATTACAATACTTAGAGAGCTTGAGGTGACAGGAATCTTACTCAAATGGCTTGAGTCTTTCCTGGTAGACAGGTAATTACAGGTCTTTAAGGGCAACGTTACCTCCGAAAGAATGCCATTACGATGTGGGGTGCCGCAGGGCTCCTCCCTGAGCCCCACACTTTTTAATGTCTATCTGCGCCCTTTGGCCGAGGTGGTTAAAGCCTTTAAAGTTAAGATCATTTCCTATGCTGATTATACTCAGCTGATTGTGTCCCTCAACAGTCTGGACAATGTTAAGAGCAATTTGGCCAGCTGCTTGGAAGGGATCTCCACATGGATGGATGACTCCTTCCTAAAGCTGAATGCAGCCAAAACTGTGCTGATGCTCTTGGGTAAAACCACTGATGTAGACATCAACGCCCTTTGGCCTAAATGTTTAGGGGTGATGCCTACCCCCAAAACTCAAATAAAAAGTCTGGGGGTGTGGCTGGATCACAGCCTGAACTTTAAGGAATAGGCATGTAGGTTGGCAGGTACCTGCTATGGCATTGTAAAAATGATCAGGAAGGTTCTTCCACTTTTGCCGTTTTCTGCCAGGAAGATTTTGGTGCAAGCCTTGATCTTTTCGAGACTTGATTATGCCAATGTGCTATACCTAGGTCTCCAGCCACAACCATTAAAAAATTGCAAACGGTTCAAAATTGTGCGGCGCGACTGCTGATGCAGGTTCACAAGCAGGAATCAGCTAAACCCTACATTATATCCCTGCATTGGCTTCCAGTGGCCGAGAGAATTTAGTTTAAGGCTTTATGTATAGCCCATAAGGCATTCTCAGCTAAGACCACTCCGATTCATCAATCCATTATCTCCTCTCACCTCCCTAAAAGATCTTTGCGCTCTGAGAAAAAACATCTAGCAATAGTTCCTAGAGTATACCGAGCTCGGAGTGGGGGACGTCTTTTCTCCCTCATCTCGGCAAAATGTTGGAATCAGCTCCCAGATCATATCCGACTGGAGGCCAATCATCTCTTCTTTCGCAAACAGCTCTAGACTCTGCTGTTTTCTGGAACTTTCTGATCACTTGATTGTTTGATGGCTTTGTCTCTAGCACTGGGAGGGCTTTGGTAGCCATGCGCTTTACAAGTGTTTATTCATTCATTCACTCATTCATCTGGAGAAACAGTAAAAGAGGAACACAGTGGAAAAATAGGAGACTAGATTGTACATGTAAAGCGCACTAAATTGGAGTTATGAATGGCCCTCAAAAATTAGACTAAAGAGAAATCTACTGAACTGTAAAATTTACATGAAAGCCAGAAGAAGACTATCTGAGCCATAGAAAGAGCTATAAGAACGGAAGCTGTAATAAAGTAAGCAAACACAAGGAGATGAATCACGTAGTGCTGAAACCTTTCAGATACTCACCCTCCAGTCACAGATCTGGGTTGAATCCATCCTCGTGTACACCTCAGTTCAGACCCAGCTTAATGCAAATCATTCTTGACCCTGTGCTTCATGGGAACAATCAAGACCGAACTGCCAATTTAGGTTGTTCCTGAACCAGAAACAAGCATCATGGGACCGGTTTCGGGTAATACCCCTCATCAGCCGGGCTAGTTTGTATCCAGTGGCAAAGTGAGCAAGGGATCTACATCTGGGCATTCCCTGCCAACTTAGGTCAAACAAAGCAAACTCAAGGAGATGATGGACGGAGAACTGAAACTTTTCAGACACTCTCCCAGTCCCAGATATGGGTTGACTCAATCATTGTTCTTTAGCTCACGGCGCCACCTCAGTTTAGTCCCAGCTATATGCAAATCATCCTCAATCCTTTGCCTCATGGGAACAGTACGACTTGAGCAGCTAAGCCAGGGTTTTCCTGGACCATAAACATCCTGGAACTGGTTTCGGGGTAACACTCCTCATCAGCCAGGTTAGCTTTAATCCAGTGGCAAAGTGAGCAAGGGACCCACGTCTGGGCATACCCAGCCAACTTAGGGCGAAAAAAGCAAACACAAGGAGATGATGGATGGAGAACTGAAACTTTTCAGCCACTCACCTCCAGTCACAGATCTAGGTTGAATCCATCATCATTTCTTAGCTCACTTCGCCACCTCAGTTCAGACATAGTAATATGCAAATCAGTCTTGACCCTGTGCCTCATGGGAACAGTCTAGCCCGAACTCCCAAGCCAGTTCTTCCCTGAACTGGAAACAAGCATCTTGAGACCGGTTTCGGTGTAACACCCCTCATCTGCCAGCCTAGCTTGAAACCCGTGGCAAGTGAGCATGGGACCCACGTTTTGGCATACCCTGCCAACTTAGGGTGAAAAAAGCAAACACAAGGACATGATGGATGGAGTGCTGAAGCTTTTCAGACACTCACCACCAGTCACAGATCTGGGTTGAATTCATCAACTTTCCTTAGCTCACTTCACAACCTAAGTTCAGACTCAGCTATATACAAATCAGACTTGAACCTGTGCATCATGGGAACAGTCTATCCAGAGCTGCCAAACCAGGTCTTCTCTGAACTTGAAACAAGAATCCTGGGACAGCTTTTGGGGTTACACCCCTCCTCAGCCAGGCTAGCTTGAACCCAGTGGCAAAGTAAACAATGGACCCACTTCTCAGTATACACTGCCAACTTAGAGAAAACAAAGCAAATACAAGGAGATGATAAAAGGAGTCCTGAAACTTTTCAGACATTCACCCCCAGTTACTGATCTAGGTTGAATCCATCATCATTCTTTAGCTCACTTCACCACCTCAGTTCAGACCCAGCTATATGCAAATTAGTTTAGACCCTGTGCCTCAAGGAAAAGTCCAGCCCCAGCTGCCAAGCCAGGTCTTCGCTGAACCGGAAACAATCATCCTGGGACTGGTTTCGGTGTAGCACCCCTCATCAGCCAGGTTAGCTTGAATCCAGTGGCAAAGTGAGCAAGGGGACCCACGTTTGGGCATACCCTGCCAACTTCGGGTGAACAAAGCAAACACAAGAAGATGATGGACAGAGTGCTGAAACTTTTCAGACACTCACTCCCAGATTGCGGTTGAACCTATCATCATTCTTTAGTCCACTTCACCACCTCAGTTCAGACCCAGCTATATGCAAATGAGTCTTGATACTGTGCATCATGTGAAACCTCTATCCTAAACTGCTAAGCCAGGTGTTCCCCAGGGGTGGGCGGCAAATTCTGTTCCGCTCGCTGAACGTGCAAAATTTTTGCATTTTCAGTTCCGCGCAGAATGGAAAAAATGTCAAAATGTCTGCGATCTGCGGTGGAACGGAAGCATCTTCCTTCAAAATTGGCAGGGCAGGATTCTTTCTGTCACAGTGCTCCTGTCACACACATTAAAGCTCAACAGGAAGCACTTACAGATATAAATAAAGCAGGTGCCCGAGTTTAAGCTCAAATTCAGTAACTCATTAATCAGACCAAAAAAATTGTGAGCTTTGTCGAGGCTGGGTATGTGTGCTTTTCCCCCCTATCTACCCTAGAAATTTAGTTGTGATGCTTGATGGAGGCATTTGCATCATTGACTTTCACAAGTGCAATCCCTGTGCAGTTCCTGTGACCAGGAGCTTCTTTCTCCTCAACTGCTGCTCTGATCGGTCTCTGACCTTTTATAAACACAAGAGGCATGTGAACTCGCATAGAAGGCAGCCCTGTCCGTTTGGCCCCGCCACACACACTAGCGGTGTGCACCGTCTTTCCGCCCTTTACCCACTATTATGGACAGCTCACTCAGGACCCTGGAGCCCTTCATCGCAATGGCAAAGTTAAACACACATTGGCACTGGAGACAACTCTTTGGCCCTTTACGCAGCTGTAGTGTAGGAAAAGCACTATACATTTACCCAACGAGGTAGCACTTACTGATTAGCCAGTAGAAATACTCCAGTTGAGTAGAGGTATTGCACAAAATGGTGGCGTCTTCTTGGATAAATGCAGGGCAGAATTCATTTTGGCTCGATGTTCCTGTCACATAAATTAAACCGGAACAGGAAGCACTTACAGATATAAATAAAGCAGATGCCCGAGTTCAAGCTCAAATTCAGTAACTGAATAATCAGCCCAAAAAAAAGTGAGCTTCGCCAAGGCTGGGCAGGTGTGCTTTCTACCCACATCTACCCACGAAAATTAGTTGTGATGCTTGATGGAGGCACTTGCATCCTTGACCTTCACAAGCACAATCCCCGTGCAGTTCCTGTGACCAGGAGCTTCTTTCTCCACATCTGCTGCTCTGATCGGTCTCTGACCTTTTATAAAAACAAGAGAGGCATGTGAATTCACGTAGAAGGCAGTCCCGCCCGCTTGACCGAGCCACACACACTAGCAGTGTGCACAGTCTTCCCGCCCTTTACCCACTATGATAGACAGCTCACTCAGGACCCTGGCGCCCTTCGGCACGATGGCAAAGTTACACACACATTCTCACTGGAGACAACTCTTTGGCCCTTTACGCAGCTGTTGTTTAGGAAAAGCACTATACATTTACGCAACAAGGTAGCACTTACTGATTAGCCAGTAGAAAGTACTCCAGTTGAGTAGAGGTATTGCACAAAACGGTGGCGTCTTCTTGGATGAATGCAGGGCAGAGTTAATTCTGGCACGATGCTCCTGTCACAAAAATTAAACCTGAACAGGAGCACTTACAGATATAAATAAAGCAGGTGCCCGAGTTCAAGCTCAAATTTATTAACTGATTAATGAGGTCAAAAAATTGTGAGCTTCGACGAGGCTGGGCAGCTGTGCTTTCTCCCCATATCTACCCTCGACAATCAGCTGTGATGCTTGATGGAGGCATTTGCATCCTTGACTTTCATGACCCTCGAAAATTAGCTGTGATGCTTGATGGAGGCATTTGCATCCTTGACTTTCACGAGCGCAATTCCCATGCAGTTCCTGTGACCAGGAGCTTCTTTTTCCTCATCTGCTGCTCTGATTGGTCTCTGACTTTTTATAAACAATAGAGGCATAAGAACTCGCATAGAAGCCCCGCACGTTTGGCCCCACCACACACACTAGCGGTGTGCACAGTCTTCCCGCCCTTTACCCACTATGATGGACAGCTCACTCAGGACCCTGGCGCTCTTCGGCGCGATGGCAAAGTTACACCCACATTGTCACTGGGGACAACTCTTTGGCCCTTTACGCAGCTGTAGTATAGGAAAAGCCCTGACTATACATTTATCCAACAAGGTAGCACTTGCTGATTAGCCAGTAGAAAGTACTCCAGTTGAGTAGAGGTATCGCACACAACAGGGGCGTCTTCTTGGATAAATGCAGGGCAGAATTTCTTCTGGCACGATGCTCCTGTCACAAAAATTAAACCTGAACAGGAAGCACTTACAGATATAAATAAAGCGGGTCTCCGAGTTCAATCTCAAAATCAGTAACTGATTAATCAGCCCAAAAAAATCGTGAGCTTCGTTGAGGCTGGGCAGGTGTGCTTTCTCCCCATATCTACCCTCGAAAATAAGCTGTGATGCTTGATGGAGGCATTTGCATGCTTGACTTTCACAAGTGCAATCCCCCAGCAGTTCCTGTCACCAGGAGCTTTTTTTTCCTCTTCTACTGCACTGATCAGTCTCTGACCTTTTATAAACACAAGAGAGGCATGTGTGAACTTGCAAAGAAGCCCTTCCCCAGAAATCTCTGCGAGCACACGAAATTCAGCGTGTTCACAGAGATTTATTGCTGTTTCGCGATATTTTGCGAAGATTGAAGGGAAAAGAGTATACCTGACTCCGCTAAAGGCCAGAACTTTCCCTAATGTTCCTTAGGCTTGTGTGGGAATAATTAATCTTACTTTTCTATAGTGCAACACCTAGCCTGCTATTGAGATTGGATGGAGTAACAATTGAAAATCTGACTCCATCCTGCGTCCATAACATTCCCTATTGTGGCTTATGTTAAAGTGAGAATAGAGCACTCCAAAATACATCACTTACCCTACTGTTGCTCCATTTGGAGTGGCAATAACAAATCAAACCTCTCCAGAGCCCAACACGTTTCCTACGGTTGGTTATTTCGGAGTGGAAATAGTAAATCTAACATCTACGGAGTACAACATTTTTCCTAACATTGATTAGGACTAAGAAGTAGACTGAGAGGGTAAGCTGGCTGACTCCTTTTAAGCTACAGGGACACAATAGCTACTAGAAGACCATTTTCCTGAATTAACCCAATTGAAAATGTTCAACTTGTGCCCTAAACCCAGCAAGTGCTTTCTGTTGGAGTGAGTCCTGAGCCCCAAGTGCTGTTTTGAAGGTCCCAGAACTTTTGATTGATATCAGAGTGCACTTCCCCTTCCTAAACTGCAAATGTTGGGACATGGAATCTTTTACCCAACTATCTGTCTGGAAAACCGATGGAGACCAGGGTCACTGTGAAAACCACACATAGTATTCCCAATAGGCCTAGACATGCTGATTTACCCCTCTGAAAGAAATCCAAATTCAAGAAAAGTTTCAAAGTCTAAATGAAATTGGCTTCACCAGGACCTACACCGAGCATTATACAATTAACGTTGATTACTTCCTAGGAACAAACTTTGGACTTCTCTCATTCAGAGCACCCAGCTTGCCCCATTGACTTTTCATTGGTAACTAATTAGTCTCCATGTCTAAGTCAGAAGATAAACATTTCACAGGGATCATGCTGGTCCTTGTATCCGATCAGGATGCAATATGATCGTCCCTTTCCTTTTACTAAAATATACACATCTTTGTTTACCTTATTTGTTTTTTTCATTTTGGTGTACTTTGTTCATTAGAATATTCTCTCTATATTGGAGGAGAATTTTATATTTTGTTGTGCTTTTGACTTTTTAACTGTATTTGAACTTGTAAAAGCTTTATACATTTGACCAAGGTAAGCCTTTCTGCTTGAAGGGGTTACGCTAAGGTTGAAAAAGCTATAAACGTTACTGGACGTAATAAGAATGCTTACAATATTACTTGAGATGGACTACCATCTATCCAAAGTAATAATCATCTTTCTCACAATCCTCAACATAATTGATGACATTTAGGGCCTTATTACGATGGCAGACGGACTGGCTCCGTCTGCCACAGTGGTGTGAACCAGGACTGTCCACCAAGCATGCGGCGGTCCCGCATATCCTATTATGATGGGACCGCGGTGGTATTGTTCTGCACCATCAACATTGCGGCGGTGGCTGCTGACAGCAGCGCCGCCGCAATGCCAAAAAAAGTATGTTGTGAATTTCACTGCACTACATGGCAGGCACAACACTGTGCCTGCCACTTGGTACAGTGAAATTTTGGGGGATAGCATGGGTTCCCCCAATGCACCCTCACCTCCCACACCACCACACCACAAGGGGGGCCCGCATTGGGCCCCCAAGACCAAACTCCGCCTGCCTTTCAAAGGTGGTTGCACCGCTGCGTAAAGGCTGGCTGGAGACTGCATCATAATTTGGCGAAAGGTGCTTGCTAGGCACGCCACCATTTTGTGGATACAGACCGCTCGACCGGGCAAATGTAACGGCGTACGGGCTTTGCCTCCACCACGGTCTGAATCCCACTGAAATCATAATATGGCGGTGGGAAAATCGCAGTTCACAGGGCTGGCGGACCTCACCGCTGGCCCGGGGGTGGCAGTCCTTCTGCCATCATAATGAGCCCCTGAGTCTGACAATATAATTTATCAACATATTCCTTAATATTCATTAATATGTGTGTCATGAACCTGTACCTTGTATACTGTAATGACATATATGTATAACTGAATTAAACACAAAATCAGCAAAGGTTGAATGGCATGCAATAGAAATCGGAATTTCCACCCATTTATTTGTTTCATTTCTTGCTTTTTTTTCAAATTTGCAAACTAGTGTTTTGCAAAAACATCATGCTTCTACATTCCACATCAACCCAATGCATTTTGGGTCCAAAGCGACCCTTCCTCAGGGGTCTGTGTGGGAAAAACAAGGAAATATTTTGAGCTCATCGGCCACTTAATGAAACATATGCAACATTTTCTGATACATAAACACTATAATGTTTAATCACATCCTAGTGATGACCGTATTGGTCCAGATGAGATATTATCATCCAAGTGAAATCTGGTATCATCCAAAAGAAGTACATACATTTTCATCAATACCATATAGTTTACCAAGGGGCAAATGTCTTTGCCTGTACAGGCTAGGCCAGCACTTTATGAAATATCACCATTCTAGAAAACTGTTATTTGTTAATACATAAGCACAGTGGAATCCGAAGTCATCATAAAATATATTCTATGAACAAAGGCAGTATGTAAGATTACATCACTCCAATCAACCTATGTCCATTACCTATTCTGGGGAGAATCAAAATAAACTTCTGAAATACAGCAGACCTCCATATAGTGTTTGTCAATCACCAAAAATACAGGTGTTTTGTGTGCTAATGCACAAATCTCCAAGGAAATATTCAGTCCTCTGCATTTGAACAATTTATTAAACTTTAGGTACATTCAGTGTTGCCCATGTTCCTTTGAACTTTTTAACTGATGTTTACTTTATGTGATTTTAAATGCTTTTTATGAAATGTTTAACATACCAAATGTATGTTTTTTAATGATCTGTTATAACTGTGTCAATAATGTTTTTTCATTTGAATAAATAGACAAAAAATATATATATATATTTTTCCCAAAAACTATTTTCTGATTTGTTCTTTACATTTGATGAACTGTGTGCTTTATTGTTATAAACTTACAACTCTTGGTGGTCTAATGAGTACAATATTTGGCCTGTGTTCCGTAATTTAACTCTTGGTACTTTATAGAAGTGTGTGATTGGTATTGCTAAACAGCGTAAAACTTATATATAAAAATTATAAGGTATTACTATTCCATTTCTTACCCACCTAGTGGTAAAATCTGTGGGACATTTTTTGGATTTCTAATGTATCCAATAGTAGCCTCATTCATATATTCTATGATTCATATATTATTCAGATGCTTTCAAGCACTCCATTGCTCCGATGGTTTCAAGCACTCCATTGCGAACTTTTGAGGGTATTTTAATATGTTTGATGTCATAGGACCATAACTCATGCATGTTACCCTTATGGTTGGCCCAAATATGTTTAATCATCGGATATTTATTGTCTCACAAATCTAAAATGTTGCAGTGTTCTTGCTTACTTGTACTTTTTTTAGTAGATCTGCTAATGTATCTTCTGCTACAGCTACATTCCAGTGCGAACATTAAAACAATCAATGTTTTTCTCTGATTAGAGTTAGAACCTAACCCAAAAAGCAAGTTTTTCATGATTTGGTGAAAATCTGTTCAGCCATTTGAAAGAAATTAGGCTAAGCTTCAAAATATATCGATATCTACAGAAGCAGTACTGCCATGGGAGTAATGAGAAAGTACCAAGATAATAACCGGCAAAAGAAAGTATGCAGAATGGCTGGATCTTGGGGACTGAGTCTAGCAGAACTCATGGCTGTGATTGGCTGGCTGCAACATGAAGAGAAATGTTGTGACTGCCATTTTTGGGACTGAGGGACTTGGTGAACCTGTCCTAAACATACAACAGACAACATATAAGGGGGTAGAGTTGGGGTACACTGACCCCGTGCCCCTTGTAGGGGTGTCTCCAAGAGACTATCCTGGGCTCAAAGTGTAAACTAATATATTTGCATTGCTGCAGACTTGCAGTATATGGTAGTCCTCGGGGCAGAAATTTGCAATAATACTGCAAATCACTGCAAGATTATGTGAGATTACTGTGAGACAAAATACATGATGGGTGGGTGTCCATGGCTTGTTATAAGTCCATTTGGGAGTCAGCCAGCAGAGGAGTTTGAACACATGCAGGCAGTTATGAGTGTGGCCTGAGATTGGGAGCTTAAGACGAATTAAAAAAAAGTATGGGGTAGACCTAGTTATGTATACTAATAAAATATTACTTTGTGTTAAAAAAAACTAGAAATTCACAGAAAACAAAACTTTGTGAAAGGTTTTTCAACTACCTATAATGTTTTTTTCAGTGAATATATATATGTATATATATATATATATTCACTGAAAAAACCATAGGTTATAGACCATATATAGTTAGGAATTTGCATTTACAAAACCTTGAAAATTCACTGAAAAAACCATAGGTTATAGACCATATATAGTTAGGGATTAGCATTTACAAAACCTTATTTTACTTGCACAAAATCATTGAAATTCCATATATAGTTAGTTGCACTAACTATATATCGCGCACCCGCAATCCACTGCTAATGATGTCACATATTACATCATTCATGACATGGTCAGTGACATCACTGATGACATCACTGATGACATCTCAAATGACATCACTGATGACATCACTGATGACATCTCAAATGACATCACTGATGACATCACTGATGACAACACCCAGTGACTGTATGTTTCTGTAAAGTTAAAATATGTCTTACATATTGAAAAATGAGTGGATGTATAAGTGTCTGGATGAAGGATTTAGTAGGTGCATGACTGACTGTATGAGAGAATGATTAAATGTGTCTCACTGAGTGCATGGGTTAGTGACTAAACTGTCTTAATTTGTGCATCATTATATATGTTGTTCTGAAAACTGCTGCATGTTTAAATCAGTAGCTATATGTGTAACTATATGGGTTATTAAATGGTTGCCCAAGTATTTGTATGGGAGACTGAGTATGTATGTGGGTGGCTGGGAGGTGTATGACTCTGTGCATAGATGTGTGAGCAGTTGATTCACTAAATGTATGGGTTCAAAAGTGCATGTGGAAACAGCTGTATGGACAGTTGACTGTGTGCATGAGTGTATTAGTTAGTGAATGGATATCTCAGTGCTACATGTCAAAGTAAGTACATATGTAAAACACAGTCCATGTGAGAGTTGACATATATAAATAACTGTGCATAAGAGCCAGTGAATGTGTGAGTGGCTGTATGGATCATTGTGAACTTGTATCAGGGATTGTATAAGACAGTAAATATGTGTTAGTATATGTTTGAATAAGTAAGGTGTGTATAACTGTATAGTTGAGGAAATGGAGGTGTGATTGATTGTTTGCATAACTGACTAGGTGTGTGAGTAACTCCATGGATAAGTGACAGTCTGTGAGTGTCTGTTTATACTGATTGTATCTAAGGTTATATTAGAGTCTGAAGATGTTCATTGTATTATCACATAAATGATATCATCAGTGATGTGATCAGTGATGTCATTTGAGATGTCATGAGTGATGTCATCAGTGATGTCATTTGAGATGTCATCAGTGATGTCATCAGTGATGTCACTGACCATGTCATGAATGATGTAATATGTGACATCATTAGCAGTGGATTGCGGGTACGCGATATATAGTTAGTGCAACTAACTATATATGGAATTTCAATGGTTTTGTGCAAGTAAAATAAGGTTTTGTAAATGCTAATCCCTAACTATATATGGTCTATAACCTATGGTTTTTTCAGTGAATTTTCAAGGTTTTGTAAATGCAAATTCCTAACTATATATGGTCTATACCCTATGGTTTTTTCAGTGAATTTCATTGGTTTTTTAAAAGCTAATATCTATAGCTGTAAAATATATTCTTTATTACGTGACGTATCACATAGCCCGTGAGACGCCTCATGACGCATTGCATAACCGTGACGTATCGTCTCTGCAGCGCAAACAAAACCCGTAACGTAAGCGCGCCGGAGCACGCTTACAGATATATATATATTTTTTTAACCTTAATTAGACAAAATCCACACGTGCACATATCTTGAGGCCTTGCAAAGGCACATCAAACAAACAGTCCCTACAATTTTGCCAAGTTTGGTGGAAATCTACTCCTTTAAATTTTATTTTACTGTTTCTCGTGATTTTCCCCTTGTTACGCTTACCGGAACGCTACCCGGTATGCAAACAAACGCTCCAAAAACACAATATGTCAGACTCCCGTTACGCTGCCGGTTAGCTGCCCGTTTTTTTTGCCCCGTGGGGAACTTTATTAGCCCCCTCATCAATCCTAGGGGTTCAGGAGGGGTCTACCTTACCCCTTTCCTTCATTTACACCTTTGTTTTTTTCCACCTCTTGTCTCTCGATCCCACCGAGAGACAAGATGGCGGCCGCTCAGGACTGTTTAGAATGTTAACAGCCAATCAGCTTCTCCTCAGACTCCCGTTACGCTGCCGGTTAGCTGCCCAGTTAGCTGCCCGGTTCGCGTACCGGGACGGGCCTCTACGGCGAAAAATCGCATTTTTTTTTTTTTTTTTGCCCCGTGGGGCTCTTTAATATCCCCCTTATCAATCCTAGGGGGTCAGGAGGGGTCTACCTTGCCCCCTTTCCTTCATTTCCCCCTTCGTTTTTCACCACCTCTTGTCTCTCGATCCTACAGAGAGACAAGATGGCAGCCGCTCCGGACTGTTTACAATGTTGACAGCCAATCAGCTACTCCTCAGACTCCCGTTACGCTGCCGGTTAGCTGCCCGGTTAGCTGCCCGGTTAGCTGCCCAGTTAGCTGCCTGGTTCGCGTACCAAGACGCGTCTCTACGGCGAAAAAATCGGATTTTTTTGCCCCGCGTGGCTCTATAATATCCCCCTCATCAATCCTAGGGGGTCAGAAGGGGTCTACCTTGCCCCCTTTCCTTCATTTCCCCCTTTGTTTTGGCCTCCTCTTGTCTCTCGATCCTACCGAGAGACAAGATGGCGGCCGCTCCGGACTGTTTAGAATGTTGACAGACACCGGAGAGCCAATCAGCTTCGCTTTGCAAAGCTCCGTTACGCGAAAAGTACGCGAACCGGAGCGCTGCCCGGAGCGCTGTTACAGATATATATCTTGTTTTGAACGTTAATTTCTCAAAATCCACTGGAGCACATATATTGAGACCTAGCAAAGGCACATCGGGCTAACAGTCCCTACAATTTTGCCAAGTTTCGTGCAAATCCATTCAGCCGTTCGAGCTAAAAGTGAGGCCAACCGCCCTATGGAAATTAACATGGGAAAAACGCGTTTTGGGACCCCCCTTTTTTCTCGGCCCCCCCTTGACGAACCCCCCCCAAATTATCAGGGGCTGCTCAGAAACAAAATGTGCCATTTTCCTGAAAATTTCAGCCAATTCTGTCCGCCAAAGTTATTAGACATAGAATTTTCAAAAATCCCATAGAGAAAAAATCCTAACTATATATACCTACTGGCTATCGCCAGTTGGTAATATAAAAAAAAATATATATATATATATATATATATTCACTGAAAAAAACATAGGTTATAGACCATATATAGTTAGGAATTAGCATTTACAAAACCTTGAAAATTCACTGAAAAAACCATTGGTTATAGACCATATATAGTTAGGAATTAGCATTTACAAAACCTTAATTTACTAGCACAAAACCATTGAAATTCGCGTATATAGTTAGTTGCACTAACTATATATCGCGCACCCGCAATCCACTGCTGATGATGTCACATATTACATCATTCATGACATGGACAGTGACATCACTGATGACATCACTGATGACATCACTGATGACAACACCCAGTGACTGTATGTTTCTGTAAAGTTAAAATATGTCTTACATATTGAAGAATGAGTGGATGTATAAGTGTCTGGATGAAGGATTTAGTAGGTGCATGACTGACTGTATGAGTGAGTGATTAAATGTGTCTCACTGAGTGCATGGGTTAGTGACTAAACTGTCCTAATTTGTGCATTAATATGTCTGTTGTTCTGTAAACTGTTGCATGTGTTGATAAGTAGCTATATGAGTAACTATATGGGTTATTGATTGGTTGCCCAAGTATTTGTATGGGAGACTGAGTGTGTGTGTGGGTGGCTGGGAGGTGTATGACTCTGTGCATATATGTGTGAGCAGTTGATTCACTAGATGTATGGGTTAAAAAGTGCATGTGGAAACAGCTGTATGGGCGGTTGACTGTGTGCATGAGTGTATTGGTGAGTGAATGGATATCTCAGTGCTACATGTCAAAGTAAGTACATATGTAAAACACAGTACATGTGAGAGTTGACATATATAAATAACTGTGCATAAGAGCCAGTGAATGTGTGAGTGGCTGTATGGATCATTGTGAACTTGTATCAGGGATTGTATAAGAGAGTAAATATGTGTTAGTATATGTTTGAATAAGTAAAGTTTGTATAACTGTATAGTTGAGGAAATGGAGGTGTGATTGATTCTTTGCATGACTGACTAGGTGTGTGAGTAACTCCATGGATGAGTGACAGTCTGTGAGTGTCTGTTTACACTGATTGTATATAAGGTTATATTAGAGTCTGAAGAGGTTCATCGTATTATCACATGAATGATATCATCAGTGATGTGATCAGTAATGTCAAATGAGATGTCATCAGTGATGTCACTGACCATGTCATGAGTGATGTAATATGTGATGTCATCAGCAGTGCATTACACGCGCAAGTTATAGTGAGTCCAACTAACTATAACGTGGGAATTTCAATGGTTTTATGTCAGTAAAATTTCCAGCTCACTTTAAATGGTGTGAAACCTATGGTTTTTTCAGTGAATTTCTTAGGTTTTTTAAATGCTAATTCCTAACTATAACTGGTGTGAAACCTCTGTTTTTTTTAGTGAATTTCATAGGTTTTTTAAATACTAATTCCTTTCTATATCGAGTTTCTAACACTTTTTTTTTTTTACAATTTGCTGTTTTGTGTAAGTATTCATTTTTTTTTTTTTTTTATATATAATTTTTTTCTTTTGCGCTCTGGGTGCGCGCTCTGGTAAGCTCTCCGGTAAGCTTTCCGGTAAGCTAACCGGCGAGCTCACCTGAAAGCGCACCCAGAGCGCTACTTTCGTTCGTGAAAAAAAAATATGAATGAAAAGTTAATAATAATGCAAAACATTACGTACCATACAAATAAAATCAGTTTTTTTTAAAAAGGAAAATGATTATGCTTTTCCGTAAAAGTTTGATGACGTCACTTCGGCGCACAACGTAAGTGCCCTCGGAAGCGCCTACGTTCACGCCGCGTAAACGCACCCGGAAGCGCCTACGTTCGCGCCATGTTTGCGCCCCGGAAGCGCCTACCTTCGCGCCGCGTAAACACACCCGGAAGCGCTCCGGAGCGCGCAGCGTAAGCGCGTCGGGTCATGTGACCTTAAAATAACACTTTTCATTGGTTGCTAACAGTTTTTTTTACAAAGAATGAAATCCCCACCCATTTCCTTCACTTCTTCTTTCACTTTTGTGACTGAAAGACCTGCCTTTTTGCTCCAGGATATTTCTTGGTTTTTCAATGGCTGCCAGACAATCCAGCAGTGAGGATGAACCAGAATTCATCAATGAAGAGCCTCCTCAACGAAAAGTTAAGGAACATTTCATTTGGAAATTTTTTATAATCCCACCTGGACTAAAAAAGGTAAATGCTCCAAAAGTGCAGTGCAAGATCTGCAAAGAAGAGCTGTCACGAGGAAACCCTTTGAAAAAGTACTCTTTTGGGAACTTCACAATGATCCGGCATGTGGAGAGGAAGCACCCCCAGAATTTTGCCCGAGAAAGTGTCAGGGCTCTGGCACAAGAGGTTCCCAGTGATGGGGCCTCTACATCCACCGGAGGAGCAACTTCTTCTGGGAGGGGGCAATCACAGGAGCAGGTGCCAAACATTCAACCTGCATTTAACCATGGTGTCCTCAAATGCAGATACTGCAATCAACTCCTCACCTATGGGGAGCAAAGTGTCCAGCTCATGGTTCGAGCATTGGAGAACCATCCCTGCCCTTCCCACCCCTAATTTTTTTTGTTTTATTTTGCTCCTGTTGAGCAGTTTCCATTCCCTGTTTTTGTTCCTGTTTTGAAAAAAGAAGAAAACCAAAAGTTCTTTTCAGAACTACCTCCAATTCTCATCAAAGAGCTATATTCTTAAAAAAATGAAAAAGAGTAAGTGAAATAGAGTGCATTGATAATTGAAAGGAGCATGAGTAAGAAAGAACAGAAAGGTATGAGAGGAAAAAAGAAGTGAAGTAGGAGGACTGAAAGAAGGTGAGTGTTTTAGGAAAGAAAGTTATAAGAAGAAGAGTGAATATGGGGAATATTTTAATTCAATGAAAATGTTGAAAAAGAACAGGAGTGTTGAAGGATAAGAAAAGATGCATTGCTGGAGTTGAAGGCAGAAGGCCTCATTTATGAAGCCATGCGTCACTTTAACGCCACCAAAGCATCACTTTTTGTGACACAACATTCCAATAAAAAATGCACCTTATTTATTCATATTTACAAAGTGGCGTTTCTTGGTAAATACATCACTTTGTAAACCCCTGTGCCACATTATTCCTACGTCAGGTGTAATGTATGCAAAAGGGACGTATTGACGCAAGAAAGGGTCGTAGAGGTGACACAGTGAATAAACTGGAGGCCTCATTTCTGAAAAGTGACGCATCGCTACGTGAAAACAGCAATGCATCACTTTTCTGTGCGCACTCCTTCCGACATTCCAGATGTGTCATATTTAATGTATGACGAATCATGTCGCAAGGAGTTACAGATACGCCAGTATTTCTGACGTATCTGTAAACACAAAAGTGACGCATTGCTGGAGTGCGTCACAAAAGTGACGCAACTCCAGTAATGCGTCCTTTCACATGGGAAAAGCACCATGTGAAAGGTCTTGCGTCAGTCTTTCACCTGCTGTGAGGCAGGGGCAAGATTTTGACGCAACAGCATCCTAAAAGTGACGCAGTGAAATCTCATATATTTCACTGCGTCGCTATTACCAAGCTTTTTGCGGGGGAACGCCCCCTCTGCATACATTATACCTGACGCAGATATAATGTGGCGCAGGGTTTTAAAAAGTGACCCATCTACCTAGATGCGTCACTTTTTAAATATAGCGCAACGAGGCGCATTTTTTTACACCGCTGGTGAGATGCGTCACTTTTCTGTGTGCACTCCTTACGACATTCCAGATGTGTCATATTTAATGTACGACGAATCATGTCGCAAGGAGGTACAGATACGTTAGTATTTCTGACGTATCTGTAAACACAAAAGTGACGGTTTGCTGGAGTGCGTCACAAAAGTGACGCAACTCCAGTAATGCGTCCTTTCACATGGGGAAAGCACCATGTGAAAGGTCTTGCATCAGTCTTTCACCTGCTGTGAGGCAGGCGCAAGATTTTGACGCAACAGCATCCTAAAAGTGACGCAGTGAAATCTCATATATTTCACTGCGTCGCTATTACCAAGCTTTTTGCGGGGGAACGCCCCCTCTGCATACATTATACCTGACGCAGATATAATGTGGCGCAGGGTTTTAAAAAGTGACCCATCTTCCTAGATGCGTCACTTTTTAAATATAGCGCAACGAGGCACATTTTTTTACACCGCTGGTGCGATGCGTCACTTTTCTGTGCGCACTCCTTACGACATTCCAGATGTGTCATATTTAATGTACGACGAATCATGTCGCAAGGAGTTACAGATACGTCAGTATTTCTGACATATCTGTAAACACAAAAGTGACGGATTGCTGGAGTGCGTCACAAAAGTGACGCAACTCCAGTAATGCGTCCTTTCACATGGGGAAAGCACCATGTGAAAGGTCTTGCGTCAGTTTTACACCTGCTGTGAGGCAGGCGCAAGATTGTGACGCAACAGCATCCTAAAAGTGACGCAGTGAAATCTCATATATTTCACTGCGTCGCTATTACCAAGCTTTTTGCGGGGGAACGCCCCCTCTGCATACATTATACCGGACGCAGATATAATGTGGCGCAGGGTTTTAAAAAGTGACCCATCTACCTAGATGCATCACTTTTTAAATATAGCGCAACGAGGCGCATTTTTTTACACCGCTGGTGCGATGCGTCACTTTTCTGTGTGCACTCCTTACGACATTCCAGATGTGTCATATTTAATGTATGACGAATCATGTCGCAAGGAGTTACAGATACGTCAGTATTTCTGACGTATCTGTAAACACAAAAGTGACGCATTGCTGGAGTGCGTCACAAAAGTGACGCAACTCCAGTAATGCGTCCTTTCACATGGGGAAAGCACCATGTGAAAGGTCTTGTGTCAGTCTTTCACCTGCTGTGAGGCAGGCGCAAGATTTTGACACAACAGCATCCTAAAAGTGACGCAGTGAAATCTCATATATTTCACTGCGTCGCTATTACCAAGCTTTTTGCGGGGGAACGCCCCCTCTGCATACATTATACCTGACGCAGATATAATGTGGCGCAGGGTTTTAAAAAGTGACCCATCTACCTAGATGCGTCACTTTTTAAATATAGCGCAACGAGGCGCATTTTTTTACACCGCTGGCGCGATGCGTCACTTTTCTGTGCGCACTCCTTACGACATTCCAGATGTGTCATATTTAATGTATGACGAATCATGTTGCAAGGAGTTACAGATACATCAGTATTTCTGACGTATCTGTAAACACAAAAGTGACGCATTGCTGGAGTGCGTCACAAAAGTGACGCAACTCCAGTAATGCGTCCTTACACATGGGGAAAGCACCATGTGAAAGGTCTTGCATCAGTCTTTCACCTGCTGTGAGGCAGGTGCAAGATTTTGACGCAACAGCATCCTAAAAGTGATGCAGTGAAATCTCATATATTTCACTGCGTCGCTAATAACAAGCTTTTTGCTGGGGAACGCCCCCTCTGCATACATTATACCTGACGCCGGTATGATGTGGCACAGGGTTTTAAAAAATGACCCATCTATCAACAAACAACAAAGTAATGTCAAAAAGCAAACAATATAAACAATAAATTGCAACATATTTAAGTTTATACAACAGCAACTCAGGGCTTTATTTATAAAGGCCTTGCGCCACCAGTGCGTCACTTATTACCCATGTTTAAAGTGATGCATCAGCTGCACAAGGCAATCATAAAAAAGGGCCAAATGAAAATACCAACCAATTGCACCCAAAAATCGTTTTTTGAATAACATTTAAGAAACACTGCGCAGAACCTATGTACAACCACTCAATATCAGCAAACAAAGTCAGGGCATTATTTATGAAGGCCTTGCGCCACAAGAGTGTCACTTATTTCCCATGTATAAAGTGATGCACCAGTTGCATAAGGCAATCATAAATAAGGGCCAAATGAAAATACCATTCATTTGCACCCAAAATCGTTTTTTGAATAACATTTAAAAAACACTGCGCAGAACCTATGTACACGCACAGAATATCACTTTTGAAACGTCACTGTTTCCCCAAATACAAATCCTCTATCTTTCAAATGTTGATATCAAGCATTATCAAAAATCCAAAAACAAATCAACAGCAAACAAAGTCAGGGCCTTATTTATGAAGGCCTTTCGCCACCAGTGCGTCACTTATTACCCATGTTTAAAGTGATGCATCAGCTGCACAAGGCAATCATAAAAAAGGGCCAAATGAAAATACCAATCAATTGCACCCAAAAATCGTTTTTTGAATAACATTTAAGAAACACTGCGCAGAACCTATGTACAACCACTCAATATCAGCAAACAAAGTCAGGGCCTTATTTATGAAGATCTTGTGCCACAAGAGTGTCACTTATTTCTCATGTATAAAGTGATGCACCCGTTGCATAAGGCAATCATAAATAAGGGCCAAATGAAAATACCATTCATTTGCACCCAAAATCATTTTTTGAATAACATTTAAAAAACACTGCGCAGAACCTATGTACAAGCACAGAATATCACTTTTGAAATGTCACTGTTTCCCAAATACAAATCCACTATCTTGCATATGTTCATAATAAGTATTATCAAAAAGCAAAAAACAAATCAACAGCCAACAAACTCAGGGCCTTATTTATGAAGGCCATGCGCCACAAGAGCGTCACTTATTTCCCATGTACAAAGTGATGCACCAGTTGCACAAGGCAATCATAAAAAAGGGCCAAATGAAAATACCATTCTTTTGCACCCAAAACCGTTTTTTGTATAACATTTTAGAAACACAACACAGGACTTATATACTAGCATACAATTTGACTTCTGAAACATAACTATCTGCTTCCAAATATTCTCCATAGAGCAAACAAGTCTCTATCTAAATTAAATACATCATTACTTACCTTTACAAATGCTTTGGGAGATTGAAAACAGTGTCAGACACACACACCAATTTCTCTTTAGCAGAGCAAAAAGTGTGCACTCAATACACTGAAACCAAGACTGGCATAGAAAATCTCTAACTTTGTACACATATGCCTTAATTCAACCAATCAAAAGTCTTCCCTCACTATTTTCAAACCAACACCCTTCCCCCTCTCAGATCTTTCCATCTGTTACCATAGCAACACCCTCCTAACTGAACTCTCAGGTTCAAAAGTTTATTGTACAATGTTGCAAATTAACTCAGCAAGGATGCTTGACCTCTCAATACACCAGCTTATCCAGGGTATTTTAGCTTTTAGTGACTTTTTTTTAACCATTCAAATTGCTTCTTTCACACAACACAACCATGCACCCTAACTTTCAGTTTTCAACTATCTGAATCCACCAATCATTGCTTGTGATTCAAGAGCAGTGAAACTCCACAATTATTTTTTTGTAAACTCCTACTGTTCCACCTGCCATTTCATTCCTACACTTCATCTGACTGCACCAGAACCTTCTCACATCATGTATTCTGTATGGATTATAGGACATAGCTACATCCACTGGGCTCAAAGGTATGCAGCAAGCAGAAATTATCACAACCTTGATTTATCAAATGTGGAAATCAAGTGGATTGGCCAGAGAGGATTAAAATGGCATCAATTGATACCATTGGTGAAAACCTTTTTCCATCTGCCAAGCCCTGACCTCTTAATAGTGCACTGTGGTGGAAATGATTTGGGCACTATGACTGGGGTTGGTCTGGAAATGCTCTTAAAGGACACCTTTCATCAATTGATGACACTTTTTCCACAAACTGCCTTGGTATATTCAAATATATGCCAAAGACAGAAATGGAACTGGTCCAACCAATTTTGTCCACAATTTGAGAAAGCACGGAAACATGTGAATAAATCTGTTTCTGCTTAAATGAGAGACTGTGGAATGGGTTCAATATACAATAACAATTTGCGTTACAACATGCAAGACATCTACAGAGGAGATGGTGTAAACTTCTCAGATGAGGGAAATAGAATATTCCTCCTGAATTTAAGACTGTGCATTGGAACCTACTTGTAGGTACCTAACTCAACCACAGAACCCAAAAGCTCTTTTCAGAGCTACCCTACCTCTGATCATTCAAAACGTTTATCTTTTTCTAACTTTTTTCACTATTTTTCACCAAAGTACGCTCCCCGGTACGCTTACCGGTGCGTGTACCGGGCGCTTCCCCCGCGAAAAATTAAAGATTTTTTTTTTTTTTTACGTTTATGAGCCTCCTAAGCCCCCCTCAGAAAACCTAGAGGGTCAAGAAGTCTCTACTGTGCCCCCTTCTAGCCATACCAAACATTGTTTTCCCTCCATCTTGTGTCTCGATTGTACCGAAACACAAAATGGAGGACTCCTGTAACGCTGCCGGTGCGCGTACCGGAGCGCGCACCTGTGAGCGCTCCATAAAAAAAGTTGGGAAAGTAATTTTCAGAAAAACCACTGGAGACCCTTTCATCAAATATAGAATAAGCCTTACTACATAGCAGTCCCTACCATTTGCCCAAATTTGGTGGAATTCCATTGAGACATTTAGGCTACAGGCCTGTCTAAATATCCTGAGGTAAATTACATGACAAAAACACATATGAAATGTTAGAATTTACAACCAATTAAAAAGTTTCTTCCATTTTCTACGATTATTTCCTGACATTTGATTGGTTAAGTACAAAAATATATATAAAAGAAGAGAGGGAAACACAGCCATTTTGACTACTGCTTCCAGAAGTACATTTGAAAACAAATAACACTGACAACTTCAACTGATTTCTCCAAGGTAAGTTCTTATTTTAGAAAGTAAAGTATGTTGTGCACTTTAAGTTAATTTGAGAAAAAATATTCTGTTAGTTATATACTATCCCTCTGTAATAGTTATAGATTGAGATAGACTTCTCAGTAATAGTTATGGATTGAGTTAGGCTTCTATGGTATAAATATGAATTTACTTAGGCTTAATCACCTGCACTTTTTAATAACTCTACTTCCTGCCTGAAACCATACACTGCCCAAAAATTACTTGACTGTTAATAACTCAAAAGTACCTGTCTAAACTTAAACCCAACAGTACCCTAACTCTACTAATATAGTTAATTTTTATGCAATTTTCAGAAACAAAATGGAAGGAGAAAAACAAGCAAATGTTACTTCTATCGAAGTAAAGGTGGAAAATCCAGAAGAGCAAAAAGATAAAGTTGATTTCATGGATGACTCTTTGGATCAACAGTTTATAGAATGTTTGGAACAAATGGAATCATGTACTTATAATTATGAGGAAATACCGGACAATATTATGTTACAAGTTTTATCAAATTATGAAAAAGAATCAGAGGAATAAATTTATATTTAATAATTTTAAATTGTTTGAGACAATATTCATTTTTATATGTAATTCATGAAGTATTACCAAAATAATTATATTATAAAATGAGACTTATAGTATACTGTGCAACTTTTTTTCTGTTACATAGTAAGTTTACTCATAGTTACTACCTTTCTCCCACTATATTATCTCCTATGTATATTTTACACCTTTTTTTCATCATAAGGGATCAGGATACACTACCCATGATCCCCTAGAAATTCTCAGGGAGTGCTTAAAAGATCTGTTTCTGCTTTCCTGACAGACTATGTTATGGATTCCATATACCACAAAAACTTCAATAACAACGTGCAAGATATCTACAGAGGAGACGGTGTACATTAAATTTAAGTCTCTGCATTGGTACCTACATGTAGGTACTTACATAAAATAAAAAAACAAAAAAAACAATTAATAAACATAAAAAATTTTAAAGTGATTTTTTCCCCATAGTACGCTCCCCGGTGCGCTCCCCGGTGCGCTCCCCGGTGCGCGTACCGGGCGCTTCCCCTGCGAAAATCGGAAAAAAACCCCAACATTTTTGAGACCCCGCGGGGCCCTTTAATGGCCCCCACATCAAACCTAGGGGGACAGGGGGTGTCTACTCTGCCCCCTTATGGTCTTTTACCCCTTTGTTTTGGCCACCTCTCTTGTCTCGATCCTACCGAGATCAAAGATGGCGGCCACTCCGAACTGTTTAAAATGTTTACAGACAACCGACAGCCAATCAGCTTTCTGTGCGCAAGTCGCGTGGCGCGCCCGGTGCGCTCCCCGGTGCGCGTACCGGAGGGCGCCTATAGATATATATTTTTTTGAACCTAAATTACTCAAAATCCACTGGAGCACATATCTTGAGACATAGCAAAGGCACATCGGGCTACCAGTCCCTACAATTTTGCCAAGTTTGGTGTAAATCCATTCAGCCGTTCGGGCTAAAACTGAAATCGACCGCCCTATGGAAATTAACATGGGTAAAACGCGTTTTGGGACCCCCCTTTTATCTCGTCCCCCGCTTGACGAATCCCCCCCAAACTTTCAGGGAAGGACCGGGGCGCCGCGAGGCAATTTTGAGGAAATTTTCAGGCAGATTCGTCAACCGGCGCCAAAGTTATTTTAAATAGAATTTTGAGATTTAACATTGAAAAAAATCCTAACTATAACTACCTACTGGCGACCGCCAGTAGGTAATATATAGAGGCTCTTTATGGTAACCTGCCAACTACATCGGTAGAAACCACCCATGACATTCGTATTGCTAGTACCAACAGCAATACTAAGGATCTTTTAAAAACTTTGGAAAAGCTACTTCGTAGTGAATTGTCGAAGTGGTGGGAGAAGAAGTCTTTGAAAAAGTATTTAGAGGCTAACCGGGTTCCTCGCGGTTTAAGAATTATGATTGTTCCTACCTACGAAAATCCGGACCCCAAAATGTTACAGGAGTGGGCGGAAAATAACTTAGAATCATCTAGAAAGATGTTGGAGATTCTAATTAAGTATGCCCACACTGACAGGGAAGCGCTACTGATAGAAATTGATAAAATAAATACTTTGTTGAAAGCTACTGGTGAAACTGACTTGATAACAACCACCAGAAAGGAAATTGACCTACGCTTGGCAAAATTAGAACAAACCATTCAAGAGCGCAAAATACACAAGTTTGCTAGAGACAAACAGGACTATGCAACAGGACGCATTTTTACCTTTTCTCGAAAATACGATACCTACAAGAGAAAGGCAATGTCTCTTCAGCAGAAACCAAATGCTGCTCACAGTTCTAATGTGCAGACCACTGCTGCTGGTGCTGTGAATGAGGACAATCTATCAGTGGCCTCCTTCACGGGCTCTGAGGACAGCACACTGTCTGCTGATATTGGGTCAACTGTTCCAACATCCTTCTCAGTAGTGGATGAACTTAATTTTGTAAGCGAGGACCGGAGATATTCCCTGCGCTCACGGAACAATCCTCCCCAAGCAGGCAAACCAGCAGCCAAAAACGCCGGCGCAGGAAACGAGCCGCCAAAAAGAGGTGGAGGGAGGGGCAGAACGCGCAGGAATTGGAACAAGTAATTGAAACTCAAGACAATACCATGATCAATCTGACTGACTTTGTACTGTCCAAAGCGGAAGAGCAGCTTTTATCCTTAGGTTTGTCCTATTGCCCACCGAACAATTTCTCTTATGTCCAGGCAAGGATTGATGTATTTAAGTTTATTAGGAAAATTAAACTGCAAAAATATTTCCTTTTACATCCTGAAAAGTCTGATGAAGGCATGAAACAAACTATTCCATCAACGGACGAAGCTCTTTCAGTTAGGAATCTGCAGGGGTTACAAACCCTCATTTCCTTGGCAAATGAGGACAGTTCTCAGAATGAACCTACAGTCAGCCAGATTGTCACAGTCAACCGTTCACCATCTACTGGATTCCGGGGAAAGTCTACATTCATGCCACTAATGCCTAAAGATGCTGTGGATGTCTTCAGCGATAGGGTCATTACTGAGCTTAAAACTTTGAATAGGACGTTACTGGGCAAGAAAAGACAGTGTGATTTCAACAACTCACAATACACCAAACTTGTGAAAAAGATTCAAGGCAACAATCAGATAGTTGTGAAAATTGCGGATAAAGGGGGGAACACTGTTCTCTGGGCAAAAAGTGACTATGTCACGGAGGCAACTCGTCAACTTAATGATCCCCTCTGTTATTCCAAAGCCACCAAATTCACTATGCAAAACAGTTATGTTAAGACCAGAAAGGATATCAATATCTGGTTAAAAAGTGGTTTATTGACTAAAGAAGAATCTAGGTTCTTGAATGTTTTGCACCCTATCACACCTTTATTTTATTTGTTGCCAAAAATTCACAAATGCACCACTCCGGTCCCAGGTCGCCCTATTATTTCAGCACAGGGTAGCATGAATGAAAATATCTCAAAATATGTTGATTTTTTTCTTCAGCCTCATATGATTTCTCTCCCTTCCTTTCTTAAAGACACTACTGATTTTTTGGGGAAGATTGATTGTATTACTTGGGGTCCTGATTTATGTTTCCTGGAGATGGACATAGAAGCACTGTATACCAGTATTAACCATCACCAGGGTTTGGAAGCTGTTCAGTTTTTTTTGGATTCCCGGGAGGCAACTATGAGGGATCACAATCGAATGTTGTTAGATATGATTCGTATTTGCCTCTTCAACAATTATTTCCAGTTTGGCAAGGAATTCTATCATCAAGAACGCGGGGTGGCAATGGGTTCGTGCTTCTCCCCCAGCTACTCATGCTTGCATGTTGGCTGGTGGGAGGAGCATGTGCTTGGCGTCACTCACGCTCATTGGCTTCCACACCTTTTAGCCTACTGGAGATACATAGACGATATTTTTATCATCTGGAAAGGATCTCAAACTCTGGCAGCTGATTTTGTCAAAGAAATCAATGTGAATGACAGGAATCTTAAATTCAATGCTACAACCTCTGATACATCTGCTGAATTCTTGGATGTGTTGATTTACATTGATAACAACAGAATACAATCCAAACTGTTCAGGAAGAGCACTGCGGGCGATTCCATCTTGCATGCCCGTAGTACTCACCCCCCCATACAATCAACAGTATACCTCTGGGTGAATTCATCAGAATCAAACGCGTCTGTAGTGATCCTGCTGTCACTCAACAATGTCTAGTGGAATCTAGAAATAGATTCCTTCGCAGGGGCTATAAAAGAGCGGTACTAGACAGAGCCCTCAATACAGTGTCAACACGCACACGCGAAGCACTGTTGACCCCTAAGATAAAACCTGACACTGATGGTACCAAGGTGGGAACAGCTAGATTTATCACCACTTTTTGCGCTCAAAGTTACAGACTCAGCCAGATTATTAGATCTGAATGGCCAATTGTATTAACTGATGTTATTCTAGCTCCCTTTTTGCCCAAATCTCCAGCCATCACCTTTAGGAGAGCTCCTTCAATGAAAGATTCCCTTGACCGTACACAACCAGAAAACCAATTAAAAACCCCTTGGCTTAATAAACCTGGTTTTTATAGATGCACTTCGTGCCGTGCCTGCACATTTGCAGTCAACAGCACTGATTATACATCTGCTTTTAGCAATCGTGCCATACCGATCAGGGAACATCTCACATGCCGCAGTGATTTTGTTGTTTATAAATTGACCTGCACGTGTTCATTGTCTTATATAGGGAGCACGAAGTTGCAAGCACACCAACGTATCTTGCAACACATCCGGGCCATAGTCAATTCGGACATGAATTACCCGGTTGCGCGCCATTTCAAATCAGTGCACAACAAGAAACTAAAAGATCTTACTTATACCTTGTTGTGTTCTGTGGCTAATCCTGGTAGGGGTGGTGATCGAGAAAGACTTCTCCGTCAAAGAGAGGCATATTTCATCATTCTGCTCGATACCAGATCCCCTAATGGGCTGAATGCTTTTGATGAATTACACCATTACCTATAATTCTAGCAGCTTTTCCATTGTATATATATATATATATTTGTTGTCATTTTTGAAACGTGTGTGTTTCTTTGGCCTTTTCAGATATTTAAAAGATGAAATAACAGCTGGGTTTTTATACACCTTTGATATCTGAAATGTTTTTGGTAGCCTCCATAAATTGATGCTTCTGCTGCTAGTGTGATTCCATGTATATAACATCTAAAATCTTTTTTGGTCTAATCATTTGTTTTGTATATATTGGCAATCTGTGATGTCCTCTTTATCATGTTGTGGGCCATGCTTTATGGAAAACCTTACAATTGCACTTGCAAATGATCATGATGTCTCATTATAAATATGAATGTGTTTCCTTTCAGTATAAATTACTATATTTGGCCGCTTATGAGCACTATGCTCTAATTGTTTTCCAATATTCTATTAACTTTGGATATTGATTGTGGACTTTTTATCACATAAATTTGATTGCCAGTCAATGTTGTTATTTGACCCTTGCAACCTGTTTCTTTAGGTGCTTGGGCTTTTATCTCTGATTTAACTCACCGCCTACTCCTGACGCGTCATGTGACCAAGCCCCGTCCGCGGGGCGAAACGCGTCATGGAGAGCACTTGCTCTGCACTACTTGCTGTCGATTAAAATGCACTGCTACAACTGAAAACTTTTGTTGTGCTGGCTCATCTTTTCCAACTTGAGGGATTGCTTTGGAGGTCTGCGCCCGCTTTAACTGCATTCAGAGCAGTTGGGAGTTTGCTGTTCATATATATATATATATATACATATATATATATATAACCTACTGGCGATCGCCAGTAGGTATATATAGTTACGATTTTTTTGAATAGGGATTTCTGAAAATTCTATGTTGAATAACTTTGGCGTTGATGGACGGAATTGGCTGAAATTTTCAGGAAAATGGCACATTTTGTTTCTGAGCGTCCCCTTAAAGTTTGGGGGGGTTTCGTTAAGCGGGGGCCGAGAAAAAAGGGGGGTCCCAAAACGTGTTTTTAACATTGAGTTTTCCATAGAGCGGTTGGACTCACTTTTAGCTCGAACGGCTGAATGGATTTCCACAAAACTTGGCAAAATTGTAGGGACTGGTAGCCCGATGTGCCTTTGCTATGTCTCAAGATATATGCTCCAGTGGTTTTTACGAAAATTACCTTTGAAAAATATATATTGGGCTACATTGGGCTATATATATGTTAGAGCCCAAATGTAGCCCAAGGTAGCCCAAAGATGGCCACCAGAGAAAAAAAAAAAAACAAATGTAGCCCAAATATCAGCCAGATGTAGCCCAACTATAGCCCAGTGACAGAATGTCCCAGAGTGTTCTAAAGAACAACTAGAGCGCTAACAGTCTTACTTATGACAAAAGTATGGCACACCTGAAGTCATCTTGATTGGAATAAAGCGTTAACCCTTAAAACATTTAATTTGCAAAGGAACAAAATGAGGGGTTTCATTTTGCCATAGAAATGTTATATATTACCTACTGGCGGTGAGGAAAACGAAATATCTAACGGCGCTAAGGCCTTTGTGTCCCCTGCATGTACCCTCGCCATTTTGTGTAAACCTGTTCCTCCATTTTAGTGCCCAGCCTCTGCTGTAAGTTTCTCTCCTTCAGATACCCTTGGGGCTGCAGTTGCATTCCTCTGACCTCGCATATTTGTGGTTGAGCCGATTCTAAGAAGAGGCCCAGCCTGGGGTGACAAGATAGCAGTGTGCAAAAGAGCTATCTGCTAACCTAACAAACTACAGTTGGGCCTCGAGCAGGAGGCCCACAGAAATGCATCTGCAGAGATAGGGCCCAGCCTTCCTGCCACCACTTAGAAATAAGCAGAGCTCACGGCAAGGGAAACCTCCAAGACAGCTACACAAAGGACGAACAGGAAGGGCCTAACCGACCCGCCCCACCAGTCCACTGGTATGAAGCAACCATTCTCCTACAGATAAGAGCCATCTGGGTCATGCCCCAGGCTAGAGATGAAACCAGACATACTGGTCACCCTGACACCCAAGACCCTCCCTAACAGATAGGTAGAATGCAGCCCTCCAGGAAAGCTCAGATAAGTTGCGCAAACAGGCAGTGCGAGTTTTAGCTGACCACGCAACCCCCACTATGCACCCACCCACCTCTGACTCACTAAAGTGAACTCCTACATGCTCATATCTTTTTTTCTCTTCTGCTTGGAGGGCTCCTCCCTATGTATGCAAAGAATGTATAAATATTGCACTCTGTGAATAAAGTTCAGACCACTCCTGAACCCGCTTGGTGAAGGAGCTCTCCCTTAACTCGAGTTAATGAAATAAAGCCCATTGACTCTAACACCACGGACTCTGCTCCTCATTTATGCTTGACCCTTTTGGTATTTATAGAAATTATGATAGTGTAAATAATTTATTTACCACAATTCTGGCGCCCAAATAGGGATGCATCCCCTTCCCCACACGCCGGTGATGTAGGTCCAACCCTGCCCCTTCTACAGCCTCGAAGGACTTCAAGTGTACACGCCAGCGGGACTTCCCACCTACTCCCTCAGGCCCACGGAGGAGCCGGACTGTGACCAGACATCCACACGCGGCAGTGAGGAAGATTGCGGAGCGTCCTGACCCAGAGCCCAACCAGTGAGAGCGCCGAGTCCGAGGTCTTCAGAGATCCGCCATTCCTGCGCAAGCTTCAAGTGTCCGATGACCAGGTCTTCAAGTTCTGCTTCCCGGTGAGTACCACTGAGAACGCATAAAGACGGGTTCATTTAATGAACACGGTAAAGACGTGTCTCCTTCACGAGACCGGTATAGTTGTACTGTATTCCAGTGCATAAGGATATGTCATTTATGTTTTGAGTTTGAAATTGTTTTAATTAGATTTTCAGCATGCCGCTGTTTTCAAAGTTGCGTAAGATAGGCACTAAAAAGGGATTGTTGGAAGAGCCAGTTAATGTCCCGCCAAGAGATACTCCCGGCCATTTCATGTATAACAAACATGGCCTAGACGCCATTCTTTATTTAGATCTCTGGGTAGATTACACAAAGGATCTAGAGGTGATGCATAGATGGCCTGCTACTGGCACATGGGATTCGGAATGTATTATGAGAGTAGAGGAACATTTATGGAAAAGGAAGTCGAGACCCTCGCAAAAAGAGGCCATTAAATTATGGCGCAAAGAGGCTAATAGGAGGGCCATGAAAGAACTTAACCAAGTTGGGAAAAGCTGAAAAATGTCAGAACAGGCAAAAGAAAAAGAGTTACTAGGGAGGGTGAACAGGTTCGAGCAGAATGAATGAATGAATGAATAAGATATTTAATAAAGCGCACGATGGCCGAGCGGCTTCCTGGCGCTGGGGACCTGATCAGAACTCAACAGAGGGGGACACCGGGAGACTTAAGAGGGGAATGCCTGAGAGAAAAGAAAGGTTTTAAGAGCTTTACGGAAGTGAGTGTAGATGGGAATGGAGCGGATGGAAAGGGGAAGGCTATTCCAGAACTGGGGGGCCAGGACAGAGAATCGAGTGCCCCCTGTTCTGGATTTACGGAAGCGAGGGATATGAAGAAGAGAAAGAGAAGAGGAACGAAGAGTGCGGGCAGGGACATGAGAAGAGACAAGACAGGTGATGAACAGGGGCGCAGAGCGGGAATGGGCCCGAAAAGCTAGACAGGCCAGTTTGAAAAAGGATCTGAAGCGAACAGGGAGCCAGTGAAGAGATTTGAGAACCGGGGTGATGTGCGAAGATTTAGGGAAGGAAAGGATAAGACGAGCAGCTTGATTTTGGATGGCCTGTAGACGGCGGGATTCGTTAGCAGGGATGCCCACATACAGGCTGTTCCCATAGTCAAGGCGGGAGATGACAAGGGCCATGACTATGGATTTAAGTGCATCGGTAGAAAAAAAGCGTGAAATTTTCCGAATTAAACGGAGAGAAAAGAAACAAGAAGACACCACGGAGCTGATCTGACTGTGCATTGATAGGTCATGACTGACCTTAATCCCAAGAGTGCGGACAGAAGAAGCAGGCACCGGGGGGGGACCAAAGGAGAGGGGCCAGTGTGCCGGGGACCAAGGATTGGAGGGACCACCAGTGAGAACAAGTTCCGTCTTATCTGGATTGAGCTTCAGATGGTTGGCGCTCATCCAGTCAGAAATGAAAATTAAAGTAGAACAGAACTTGGAAAGGGAATCAGGAGTAGAAGAAAGATCAAAGACGAGCTGGAGGTCATCTGCGTAATTGTACACAGAGACCCCCAGCTCAAGAAGAGAGGTGATGAGAGGATGAATATAGAGATTAAAGAGAAGAGGGGAAAGAGAAGAGCCTTGGGGGACGCCACAAGTGACTGAGCGGGGTGGAGCAGAAAAGCCGGGGAGATGAACTGCCTGGGACCTGTCCCGAAGGAAGGACGCCAGCCAGGAAAAGGCCGCACCCCGAATGCCCGCTGCGCTGACACGGTCGAGAAGGATGGAGTGATCAACCGTGTCAAACGCAGCGGACAGATCGAGGAGGACCAAAGCTTGGGGGAGATTAGAGTCGGCTTTCCTCTTGAGCTCGTCCAAGACTGCAAGGACCACCATCTCCGTGGAGTGGCCCGGGCGAAATCCTGCTTGATGGGATGCAAGAAGGCCATTCTCCTCTATATAAGTGGAGAGGCAGGAAGTGACGTGGGCTTCAAGGATCTTGCCGAGGTAGGGAAGAAGAGAAATGGGTCGGAAATTAGAAGAAAGAGAAGGGTCGAGACCGGTTTTTTTTAGAATAGGGAGGACTACTGCGGATTTGAAGGAAGAAGGAACTGAACCAAGGGCCAAAGAAGAGTTGAGGAGAGCAAGAGGGGGGGCAGGACAGTTGGTGAAAAGAGTTTTGAGAATGCGTGCTGGCGCGCAATCCACGGGAGAGCCAGACTTGATTTTGACCAGAAGTTTTAAAAATGAATCGGTAGAAATAGGAGGAAAAAGAGCGAAGGAGAAAGAGGGACAGGTGGGGGGACAAGTAGGACGAGGTTGAGGTACTGTGGGAATGTTAGCTTTGATCTTCACGATCTTGTCGATGAAAAAATCGTTAAGAGAGGAGCAGAGGGATTGTGAGGGAACCAGGCTAGGAGTGGAGCGATCAAAGGTGGCAAGATTATGGACCAGCGAGAAGATTTCACGGGGTTTATTGGCCGCGAGAGCTACTCTCTCAGTAAAGTAAGCGGTTTTGGCCGCTAAGATCGCTTTTTTATATTCAGTAAGGAGTGATTTGTATTTGGCGCGCAAGGAAGAACAATAGTTCCGTCTCCAGTGACGTTCCGACCGTCTAAGGTCGAGTTTGAGTGTTTTAAGTTCTGGAGAGAACCATTTGTGCGCGTCGTGGGAACGAACCGCCTTGATCTTTCGGAGCGGAGCGACTAGATCGCACGAAGAGGAAAGCCATGTGCCAATGGCGTTGACCTGGGAGTCAAGGGGAAGATCGGTGAGGTTAGGAACAGAGGAAGCCAAAGTGAGCGAGAGGGCGTCAAGATCGGTCCGATTCCAACTACGGGCTAAGATGTTTTTCGGAAGGGGGGGCTTGTCGACCGCTCCCAGATGGATGGAGAAGGAGATGAGAGAATGATCCGACCAAACGCATGGGGATATGAGAAGAGATGAGACAATGGGGCGTGAGGACCAGATTTGATCCAAAGTATGACCATGGACGTGAGTAGGGACTGAGACGTGAGATGTGAAGTTTAAACATTGAAGAGTACCAGAAAAATCTTTTGAGGGTAGGTCTTCCCTACGGTCGCCCGGCCAATAATTAAAATCGCCGAGCAGAAGGACGGAGGAATTGTTGACCACCAGTGTGGCCATAAGGTCCTGGAGGGAGGCTACAAAAGAAGGCATAGATTGAGGGGGACGATACACAAGGACAACAGTGAGGGGGGCAGAGAGATTGAGAGAGCGGGCAACAAGGTAGTCTACATTGGATATGAGGGGGTGATTGAGAAGTTGAAATTTAAGGGTTGACCGAATGATCATCGCCACCCCTCCCCCCGCCCTGCCGTCCGGACGGTCAGCCCGGAGGGCATAATGGGTGTCAGGAAGAATGGCTAAGAGGTCGGGAAGGGAGTCGGCAGAAAACCAAGTTTCAGTCAGAAAGAGGAGATCAGGGGAATCGGTAGTGAGAAGGTTAAAGAGAGCTGTCTGATGTTTGACAGCAGAGCGGGTATTAAGCAGTATGGCAGAGGCTATAGTGGGGGCAGGGGTAGGAAGGGAACGTGAGATAAGGGAAGCGTCAGCAGCGGGTGGAGTGGGACTAGATGGAGCCGGAGGCAGGTGAGGAGGGGTAGAGATAGAAATGCCAAGTGTGTCAAGGTGTCGCAGGAGGGAGGGCGAAGGGGGGGAATCAGCGGTAAGAGCCATGAGTTGAGCTGGGGTATACGCCAAGGAAGGGGCAGAGTGCATGGCCCCTGGTCCCGGCCCGTCGTGGACGGGCGCAGACGGGCTTAACTTAGGCGCAACTTCGGATAGGGAGAGAAATGCTCTTGTTGCTGGTATTTACCCCGTCCTCTCAGAAGAAGTTACAGATGTAGCTTCCCAAGATGTACCCCCTAAAACTAAACCCACGGCACCTGATGCGTTCCTTTCTACATACCTAGTAGAACGTCCCCCAGCTTATATTGATCTGCCATTTCCCCCACCCCCACCAGATGTCATGCTCCCGCCGGCCAAGGATCACCAACAACATAGCGGAGGGGCAGAAGGAGGGGGGAATAAGGAAATAAAGGATGACGTCGAACTCCCTAGATGTATATATGATTTGCAACCAGGTACTACTGATCAAATGCGTGCCATATCAATACGACTAAGTCAAGCCATCGCAGAACTAGATGGACTACCAGATATAAATACGCATTTAGATGCCTTGTACGAGTTCATCAGAACAGGGCAGAACCATGAATGCGTAGCTAGAGCCATGACAAATAGAAAAGTAAAGGCTAGGAACAACATCCTCCGTTTTATTACCAACTGTCTGATCAGGGAACTTGATGGGAGTGATGGGGACGTGGAGGTTACTTTGATAGAATGGAGCGACAGCATCAATAACGGTAAACATGATAGGGGAGCGCAGACAGAAGAAATGATGAACCAGATTAAAAAGAAAATACTAACAATGCATAAAGCCGAGAATGAAGGCAGGGATAGTGCGTCAGAGGAGGGGGATAATAACGAGAGGGCAGACAAAGGGAATTTCCTAGGCATGGCACGGTATGGTAGTGTTGCAAAGTGCCCCCGTCCTCAGAAAAAGAGATTAATTAAAGAACAGGGTTCTTCCCCCGAGGACCTATTCCAAAGAACAGAGAAAGCACTTGACAATTGGATAGATGACGAGCCACCCCTCACGTCACAAGAGAAGGAGTTGGCCCGGTCCGCTACCCAGTGGATGTCCCAACCATATGTATATAATCCCGACATACTGTCCCAAATGTTTCTGAATCTCACACTTTCAGAACAACGCCTGGCCAGTATTTACATGGTCCAACTCCTGATCACCCTCTATGAAAGTCATTATCAACACCCTGGTAAATTATACAAACTTTTGGAAAATATAATACTAGACAGATGGATGACGCAGGGCCCGGAATTGATTAACATCATTTTGGACCTGCGCCACCGTTATGAACAATTTCTGTCCACTACAGTACTACCAGGGGCCTCTGTACTACCAGGCACTAACCCCAGAAACTCTCATTCTGTTCAGTACCCCCTGCGGGAAGTCCACCCAATTAAAAAGACAGACTGCACTTTTCAGCGGGTATATGTGTACACCCCTTTGACAAAGTTAGAAATATTGGAAATGAAGAAGCTGTTACCTTCCCATGATAAAGATCCGGGGGAGGTTCCATCGAGAAATAAAAGATATCCTCCGCATTGGAGACTATACATATCCTGACATCATAAAGTTACTAAAGGTCTTGTTACCAGTAGGCATTTACGAGAAACTTAAAGAAAAAGACTAGGAGGTGGGAGATAAAATACTGAAATGGACGGAGTTGGAAGCGGAGGATACAGGTAGGACCCCAGGGGGAGGTCTTGGTGATAAAGCTAAGGAACTCCCCAAACTCCTTATACAAATTTTGCCAAGACTGTTGACAACTAAAAAGGAAGATTGGGATGCAATTTCAGCGTGTAAACAGAAACAAGAGGAAGACATGAGCGATTACTACACTAGGTTGGAGAAATGCTTCTCTGTCAACAGTGGTTTAAAACACGGTAGTGAGGCATATCCCCACCTTTTTGTGACAAAATTGGTAGATAACGCCCTTCCTCAGATTAGGAATAGAGTGCTGAAGGTTGAAAGTACTTGGCAAGCAAATAGCCCCTCACAAATGTTACAAATGTTGCAATACCACCAGAATAGAATAAGGGAAGAGCAGGAACAAGAAAAGAAGCGCATGAAGGATACAAAAATGAAAGTGCTAGTTGCCCAAACTGTACCTGCAAACACGAACAAGAATGGTACAACACCCAATAAAGGGACTTGCAACTATTGTAAACAACAGGGTCACTTTGTAAAGGAATGCTCTTTCCTGAAGCACAATATAGCCACAGGCAAGACAAAGGAACGGCCCTATACACCCAGACAGAACAACACTCAACAGGCACAAGCTCCCACACCGCAGCAGGTCCAGGCGCCCGCTGCTGCTGCACCTCAGATGTATCAGTACATGCAGTCAGACTACCCTGAATACCAATCTTTTTCATGAAACAGCCTTGAGAGGGTAGATGGCTTGCCCCTTATCCCAGTTCCTGTAGACCAAGAGGGTCCCTATGTACAAGCTCAGTTATTGAGACAGGACAGAAAGTTTCTAATTGACACGGGGGCGAGCAGGACTACAATCAGTCATGATGAAGTCCCAGGTGCACCTCTCTCGGGCTCACAGAATATATCCCTGGGATTTTTTGGTAAGCCAATTATTAACAAAGTATCAGAACCAGTCTCAATTGGGGTGGGTCCACTTACACGCATCACAGACCTGCTATTGACTAAAACATGTCCAGAAAATTTGCTCGGTATAAAGACACTAAAGGAAATGGGAGCAGTAATCTGTTGCTCACCAGAAGGAGTAAGACTCTTTCTACGTGATTTTAAAGGACACTTTACAGTAAGAGATTTTGATCTCAGGCTTAAGAACGTCCCACAGCATCTTTGGGCACAAGGTTCGACTGACATAGGTTACATGAACATCACACCACACCAGGTCACTCTCAAGGCAGGAGTAGTCTTACACCGGATACGACAGTACAGGATCCCACCTGAGGCCGAAACAGCCTTATTGAAAATAATTCAAGAACTCATTGAGCAGGGGGTGGTGGTGGAGACAGACTCAAATGTGTGTAACTCACCCGTCCTTCCTGTCCTTAAACGCACAGACCCTCAAGCACCCCAAGTTTACAGACTAGTGGTTGACCTTCGGGAATTGGACAAATGTGTGGTCCCACAATACCCAGTGGTCCCAGACATTTCTTCACTGTTGACTGCTATTGATGCTGAGGCAACATTCTTTACGGTCATTGACCTGAAGAATCCATTCTTCAATATTCCTATACATCCTGACAGCCAATACCTTTTCGGATTCAGTCTAAAAGGTCGAAGCTTTAAATTCACGAGAGCACCCCAAGGTTTTACAGAAAGTCCAAGTGTTTACACTCAGGCATTGAAGAGACAACTTGACAGTATTAGTATGCCTACCAACACAGCATTGCTACAGTACGTGGATGACATTCTCATCACAGCAAGATCAGAATCTGACTGCGAAAAGGCATCCCTCACAGTCTTACATTTTCTGGCTGACAAGGGGCACAAAATGTCCCCTTCAAAGTTGCAATTCTGTGAACAGCAAGTGGCTTACTTAGGGCACTTGCTATCCAAGGAGGGTAGGCAGCTAACACAAGAACGTATTCAATTGATTTCCAACCTTTCACAGCCCAAGACACAGAAGGAAGTACGCGCATTCATTGGCCTCACCTCCTATTGCAGGCAATGGATTCCCCAGTATGCTCACATAGCCAAGCCCCTCATACAGTTGACTACACATGAGGCAGCCACTTCTACTGTCCTCCCTTGGACACCAGAGCACACCCTGGCATTTGAAGTATTGAAGCGGGCCTTATGTCAAGCGCCAGTTTTAGCCACTCCTGATTACAATAAACACTTCACCCTGTTTGTGACTGAGCGGGAAAGAACGGCATTATCTGTTCTCACGCAAGACCAAGCAGGGAAGCACAAGCCATGTGCTTATTTTTCTAGTACACTGGATCCGGTGGCACAGGCTTTGCCCGCATGTCTGAAATCAGTTGCGGCCACAGCCTTGGCCATAAGACAAAGTGACTCGATAGTGCTGGGACACCCTCCGACAGTACAAGTACCACACGCAGTGGAAGTTCTCCTGAATAGGACACAGACGCAACACCTGACTGTAGCAAGATTGACAGGATACAGGCTGACACTATTCCAACCACACATAGAGATCAGAAGATGCAACATACTCAATCCTGCCACTCTTTTACCTTCAAACACAGATGACACCTCACCGCATGACTGTGTGGAACTAATAAATATAGTGACAAAACCAAGACAAGACCTGACAGACGTTGCACTCCCAGACCCTGACATAACGTTTTATGTAGATGGATCATGCATGAGGACATGGGCGGGAGAACTGGTGGCAGCATATGCCGTGACTACTGACCATGAGATCATAGAGACACAAAGAATAGATATCCTGTCAGCGCAAGCAGCAGAACTCATTGCTTTGACGCAAGCCTGTAAACGAGCAAAACAGTTAAAGGTTAACATTTACACCGATTCACAATATGCTTTCGGTGTTGTCCATGACTTCGGAGTGCTATGGAGGGAGAGAGGTTTCTTGACCTCGCACGGGGACAAGATACAGCATGGCCCTCTCATACAGGCCCTGTTAGAAGCTATACATCTACCAGCAGCCATAGCTATCCTGAAATGCAAAGCACACATCAAAGCTACTGATGTCATTTCCCAAGGCAATGACCTGGCAGACCGAACTGCGAAACAGACAGCTCAGACCCCAATTGACACAACACACTCACAGGCATCATTACCGACTACCACTATGGCAGTCAGGGATCCCTCCAAAGATGTACACGACATACAGACCCATGCAACACCAGATGAAATAAAGAAATGGACTGAACAAGGAGGGGTCCAGACTGACCAGGGTTGGATGACAAAAAGCAAAGCCACATGGTTTCTCCCTGATTCTATGGTACAGGTGATAATAGATACAGCGCATAGCTCAGCTCACCTGGGAGAGAAGGGAATGTTGGACAGCCTGCAGAAAATATGGTTCAACAAAAACGTACGTGCTGCAGCAAAACAAAAAGTAAATACCTGTATGATATGCTGTCAGCTCAATCCAGGAAAGGGTACCCCAGTGGAGAAAGGTGGATTCCACCCCCCTGACCACCCTTTTGAGGTTCTCCAGATGGATTACATCCAAATGGACAGATGCAGAGGTTACAAGTACGTCCTGGTAGTGGTGTGTGCCCTAACTCGATGAAGCTTACCCCGTCCCAGATTACACCACAGTAACAACTGCCAAACAGTTGGTAAGAGAATTTTTCCCACGATACGGGTTACTCCATGTCATTTACTCAGACAATGGCCAGCCCTTCTCTTCCGAACTCATGAAGCAGGTGTCCCTTCTGTTAGGATATACCTGGAAGTTCCATTGTGTGAGGCACCCACAAGCAGCAGGTCTGGTAGAGAGACACAACCAGACACTCAAGACAAAATTAGCCAAGATCTGTGCAGACAAGGGCGTGGATTGGATGGTGGCCTTACCGGTTGCCCTCTTCTACATGCGTATGGTAGCTCATTCTAGAAGTGGCCTATCCCCATATGAGGTGGTTTTTGGCAGACCACCGAATGTGTGGGGTACGCCGATGCCTACGAAAATAACTGATGTTGACAGTAATATGCTTACAGATTACCTGGCTTCCTTGATGTCTGCACTACTCTCTTGCCGTTCGCAGGTTGCAGCTGCTTTCCCTGACAACACCAAGGTCGAGGACCATGCCATAGCCCCAGGGGACTGGGTGCTAGTGAGGAACTTCCACCGGACTAGCCCTCTGGACCCCAGGTGGAAGGCGCTAAAGTTAGTCCTGCTGACGACTAGGACGGCCGTCAAAGTCGAGGGAAGAAAAGGGTGGCTACACGCGAGTCATTGTAAAAAGTACTTTGGAGATACTGGAACTTTTGCCAAAAACAAAGACAGTACAGACTTTGAGCCCCCTTTGCTAGAGAACACTACCCAACAAGAGTATACCTCTAAACTAAGAGCTAGGAAGTCGGTTAATGTTTGATTGTCTAAGTCCACCCGGTGGTGAAACGGTTGAACATGATTACTGACTTACAATGGGTCATGAACAGTACGAGCAAAAAGACTAAGATGAAACAAAAATATTGCAAAATACTGCGTGGCAGATATATAGCATTCCTGATCTTTCTTTCTTTATTTTGTATTGTGATAATGAGTGTTGGCTGGATACTGCATATTGTTTTTCCTCCTGCTGTTTCACCTGTGCATTCCTCACTTAATGATACCAAAGAGCACACACATAGTGATTTGCCACCTCATGAACTGATATATCGGCTGGCCCTGCGCAACAATTCTTTCATAGAGATCCTGCATTAGTCCCACCAAACTAGCAATGCGACCAACTGCTGGATATGTGGCCGACTCCCACCTCATCAAAAGGTGAAGGGAGGTATGCCCCTCTTCCCCCTCCCATTCTCTTATAATGGGACATGTGAAGCTTGGACTGCCCTAAGAAGTGCAGGACTCTATAATTGCACGTCCACAGTCTGTGCCAAAGATAATACGTTGTGTAAAGGGGAGTGGCTATGGGGAAACCTGAATATGGTCCTGAATGAGGCTTGTTACCCAGATGATGAAGGAGACCCACAAGGGAGAGGGACCACCCTTGAAAGTGAAGAGTACGAACAAGGAAATGAGTCCCTCCATTATGCAATGCTGAATGTCAAGCCTAAGAAAAATGTGGGTCCAACTTCTATCTCGGTCCTACCGGTGAAGGGTAACTTGTGTGTCCGGAAAAAGGGCACAGTCCAGGTGGGGCACAGCGAATGTCACGATGTAGTGGATTTTAAGGATAAAGGAAAATCCTCTTTCCAAGCATCTTGCCATACCTATTTTATTTGCGGACAGACGGCCTATGTGTGTCTGCCTTTTAATTGGGGGGGAACATGTTATATAGCGTTCCTGTTACCACCTGTCTTCTTGGCCCCATCCACCTATCATTGAGATCTACAAGTAGCCCATATCAGGCATAAGAGGGGGATCGACACCTCCGGGGTTGATCAGACTGAGACTACCTGGGAACAATACACAGACTTCAACAAAGGATTTTTCTTCTTCATAGGCCCGTCCAGAACAGTAAGCTCATACGCAGGTTGACAAGGACTCTGGAGGCAGTGGTGAATCAGACGGCATCTGCCCTGGGGAGCTTAACCCAGGAACAGGCTGCCATAAGGCTGGTTGCCCTTCAGAATCGCCTTGTCCTTGACGTCATCCTGGCTAATAGATGCGGGCCTGTAGGGTGATTGGCTCTAGTTGCTGCGTTTTCATTTCGGATAATTCTCCCTCCGTATATGCAGCCATAACTAAGCTCTATAAGATTGCCGAAAATTTGCACCAAAATCCTGGCACTTGGACCTGGTCCAGCTGGTTCTGGGGATTGGTATCAGCATGGGGATGGAAAATATTGACCGCCCTAGGGTTGATATTGCTTATCATCTTCAGCTGCTGCTTATGTCTTCAGTGTGGCCCGGCCATCTGTGGCTTGTGTGCCACTGTTTGCGTTCCCCGCCCGCATATTCAGAGTAGAGAAAATGAGAAAATTATGGTGCAAGATCACATCGATAGCCTCATGAGAATGGACTGGACTTAGAGGGTACACTAGGGTACAAGGAGGGAATGAGGAAAACAAAATATCTAACGGCGCTAAGGTCTTCGTGTCCCCTGCATGTACCGTCGCCATTTTGTGTAAACCTGTTCCTCCATTTTAGTGCCCAGCCTCTGCTGTAAGTTTCTCTCCTTCAAATACCCTGGGGGCTGCAGTTGCATTCCTCTGACCTCGCATATTTGTGGTTGAGCCGATTCTAAGAAGAGGACCAGCCCGGGGTGACAAGATAGCAGTGTGCAAAAGAGCTATCTGCTAACCTAACAAACTACAGTTGGGCCTCGAGCAGGAGGCCCACAGAAATGCATCTGCAGAGATAGGGCCCAGCCTTCCTGCCACTACTTAGAGATAAGCAGAGCTCACGGCAAGGGAAACCTCCAAGGCAGCTACAGAAGGGACGAACAGGAAGGGCCTAACCGACCCGCCCCACCAGTCCACTGGTATGAAGCAACCATTCTCCTACAGATAAGAGCCATCTCGGTCATGCCCCAAGCTAGAGATAAAACCAGACATACTGGTCACCCTGACACCCAAGACCCTCCCTAACAGATAGGTAGAATGCAGCCCTCCAGGAAAGCTCAGATAAGTTGCGCAAAAAGGCAGTGCGAGTTTTAGCTGACCACGCAACCCCCACTATGCACCCACCCACCTATGACTCACTAAAGTGAACTCCTACATGCTCATATCTTTTTTTCTCTTCTGCTTGGAGGGCTCCTCCCTATGTATGCAAAGAATGTATAAATATTGCACTCTGTGAATAAAGTTCAGACCACTCCTGAACCCGCTTGGTGAAGGAGCTCTCCCTTAACTCGAGTTAATGAAATAAAGCCCATTGACTCTAACACCACGGACTCTGCTCCTCATTTATGCTTGACCCTTTTGGTATTTATAGAAATTATGATAGTGTAAATAATTTATTTACCACAGCGGTCGCCAGTAGCTATATATAATTAGGATTTTTTTGAATAGGGATTTCTGAAAATTCTATGTTGAATAATTTTGCCGTTGATGGACGGAATTGGCTGACATTTTCTGGAAAATGGCACATTTTGTTTCTGAGCATTCCCTTAAAGTTTGGGGGGGTTTCGTCAAGCGGGGGCTGAGAAAAAAAGGGGGTCCCAAAACGTGTTTTTAACATTGAGTTTTCCATAGGGCAGTTGGACTCACTTTTAGCTCGAACGGCTGAATGGATTTCCACAAAACTTGGCAAAATTGTAGGGATGTGCCTTTGCTATGTCTCAAGATATATGCTCCAGTGGTTTTTACGAAAATTAACTTTGAAAAATATATATTGGGCTACATTGGGCTATATATATGTTAGAGCCCAAATGTAGCCCAATGTAGCCCAATGTAGCCCAAAGATGGCCACCAGAGACAAAAAAAAACAAATGTAGCCCAAATATCAGCCAGATGTAGCCCAACTATAGCCCAGTGACAGAATGTCCCAGAGTGTTCTAAAGAACAACTAGAGCGCTAACAGTCTTACTTATGACAAAAGTATGGCACACTAGAAGTCATCTTGATTGGAATAAAGTGTTAACACTTACAACATTTAATTTGCAAAGGAACAAAATGAGGGGTTTCATTTTGCCATAAAAAAAATTTGAATAGGGATTTCTGAAAATTCTATGTTGAATAACTTTGGTGTTGATGGACGGAATTGGCTGAAATTTTCAGGAAAATGGCACAATTAGATTCTGAGTGTCCCCTGGAAGTTTGGGGGGGTTTCGTCAAGCAGGGGCCGAGAAAAAAGGGTGGTCCCAAAACGTGTTTTTAACATTGAGTTTTCCATAGGGCGGTTGGACTCACTTTTAGCTCGAACGGCTGAATGGATTTCTATGAAACTTGGCAAAATTGTAGAGACTGTTTGCCCGATGTGCCTTTGCTAGGTCTCAAGATATGTGCTCCAGTGGATTTTGAGAAATTAACGTTCAAAAAAATATATATATCTGTGACAGCGTCCCGGTTAGCGCCCCGGTTCGCGTACCAGACGCGTAACGGAACTTCGCGAGGAGAAGCGGATTGGCTCTCCGGTGACTCTCAACATTCTAAACAGTCCGGAGCGGCCGCCATCTTGTCTCTTGGTAGGATCGAGAGACAAGAGGTGGAAATAAACAAAGGGGGAAATGAATGAAAGGGGCAAGGTAGACCCATCCTGACCCCCTAGGATTGATGTGGTGGCTATTAAAGGGCCCCGCGGGGCAAAAAAAAAAAATAATTATTTTTTTGATTTTTCGCGGTGGAAGCGCTACCCGGTACGCGAACCGGGTAGCGAACCGGGTAGCTCACCGGTAGCGTAACGGGAGTCCGCCATCTTGTGTTTCGGACGAATGTAGTCACAAGATGGAGGATAAACAATGTTGGGAATGGGTATAAGGGGGCACAGGAGACATATCCTGACCCCCTAGGTTTTCTGAGGGTGGCTGAGGAGGCCCATATATGTAAAAAAAAAAATCCTTTTTTTTTCAAATTTTCGCACGGTTAGCGCCCGATCCGCGCATCAGGTAGCGTTCCGGAAAGCGTAACAAGGGGAAAACCAAGGGAAATAGTGAAATAATATTTTAGAGTGCTTTGAGGTAGGGTAGCTCTGAATAGAGCTGTTCTGTTGTGTGGGTGATGTAAGTACCAACATGTAGGTACCAATGAAGAGTCTAAAATTCAATGTACACCGTCTCCTCTGTAGATATTTTGTATGTTCTAATATGGGTTATTTAAATGTAAATGTGTGGAAAAGCACTTCATGCTTTAAAGCAATTGTATTTTTGAACTGATTGTTCTTTCCTCTTAGTCCTCCTCTTTAGTTTTTTTTCCCCACACTCTTCTTCAGCATGATAGTTGATAAATTTGTTCCCTCAAAAAATTTATATACATAAAAAAATTATATTAAATACATATAAAATATATTTTTCTTTTAAAAGAAGAATACATTTTACAGCTTTTGATATTTGCTATTAAAAAATCATTGAAATTCACTGGAAAAACCATAGGTTATAGACCATATATAGTTAGGAATTAGCATTTACAAAACCTTGAATATTCACTGAAAAAAACATAGGTTATAGACCATATATAGTTAGGGATTAGCATTTACAAAACCTTATTTTACTCACACAAAACCATTGAAATTCGCATATATAGTTAGTTGCACTAACTATATATCGCGCACCCGCAATCCACTGCTGATCATGTCACATATTACATCATTCATGACATGGTCAGTGACATCACTGATGACGTCACGAAGTGCTTGCCTTCAGACTTAGACGAAATTTTGAAAAACTAATTCTGAGAAGGTAAGGTTCAGTGGGGCCAGGCTGCAGGAGGTGTCTGAGGAGGGAGCATCTTCATTAGGGAGCCGCTGGACCAAGCAGCATGAATAATTCTACATATGGACCTAGTCTCTTTTTTGGAAGTCAAAAATCTCCAGTCGAGAAAGGGAGAAGGTTGTAGCCTACGAGAGTTTCACAAGACCAGATAATCCTTTGGTGAAGGACAGCTGAAAAGCATTTCCTGCTATGCACATAAACAAAGTAGGAGTCCCCCCGAAGTCAGGCTGACTGGTGTGGCACCTTGAGAAGATAGACAAGCAGGTTGGCCCTGGTTTTCTTTCAATTCTGAGAGCAATTCTTGGCCACAAATTTTCTAATTCCCAAGTTTGGGATTTTGGCTATCTGGATCCATCTAGCACCACAACCAAGGGTCTAAGACTGCAGGGGTATCACTTGGGAAGTTAGGACTCTCTCAGACTGGGTTCTGTTGTGGGATCAAGATGGTTGGAGCCTTTCCATCCCTGGGCTTCTGATTTAGGAGGCCAGCTAACGAGCCCTTGGAGCCACTTTAGTAGTCTAGAGTTTAAGTGATGACACGGGGCTTTAACAGCAGAGCAGGCCTCAGAGGGTTCAATGCAGGGTCCAGGAAGCAAAACAGTCCTTCCAGGTTCAGCAAAGCAGTATTGGGGCGTACACAGCGGGCCACTGCAACAGGCAATCCTCTGAGAATCCTTCTGCAGGTCCAGAAAGTGATCTGAAGAGTGAGTCTGAGGGTCCTATTATTACACCTGGTGTCTTCTTTGAAGTAGGAGCAGTTTCTAGAGAACTCTCTTTGAAGTGCTTGAAGTTTTCTGACTTACCCAGGCACACCTAATCTCCCTATTTTGTGGCTGTTTGGCAGGAATAAACACAGTCCAAATGCCATCTGTGCCCAGTCATGTGACATAGGACAGGTTGCAGGCACTGAAGAGATTGGGCTGGAACATGCAAACTTTATAAATGAGGCATTTTATAAATTATAACAAAAAATACTTTATCCTTAAAGAGGATATTTAATTACAATTTCTCAAATACCATACCTATTCCCAATCAAAAGTTAGCACTTATTAAAGATGATTCGGCAACCTAATATTATCATATGCGAGAGGTAGGTCTCACAGCAATGAAAAAAGAATGTAGGTTTTCTTCACTACCAAGACATGTAATCATCATCATCATCAAAATACTTTATTTCTGCTATTACAGCCATAAAAGCACATAAAAATTTACAACACATTAAAATCGCAATCAGGAAATAAATACAAACTCATGATGAACACTGGATAATGGACATGAATGAATGAATAAATATTTTATTAGCATAGTTAATTAAAACCATTGCAGTACAAAATCAATATATAAATAGATCTGCATACTTAATAAAACCTGCGTATCATAAACACAGTTTCTCAGTTCGTTTTAAAACCGCGAAGATGTATCCTATTAAATTGCTTTTTTAAAATAGGTACAGTTTTGTTTTATAATGTAGTCTAAAATCATTTAGGGTTCAAATCGGGACGATTTCTCTTCCAGTGCCTTCATACTTCCCGTTAAATTGTCTTTTGCCATAATTACGGTTTTGTTTTATAGGGCTGACTAAACCCATTTAGGGTTATATTTTTGGCATTTTATTTTCCACTGCCTTCATATATTTCACAAAGCTGCAGTTCAACTGTGGGTCCTGAGATGCAAAACAGGCAAGAACTGCTTTCCTTTGTGAGCATATCCCTTGTTGGTTAAAGTGGTGTTTCAGCAGATGTTTTCGTTCATCCAGCAATTTGTCGCAGGAGCATAACAAGTGCAGCATGTCCTCTGGCGCTGTGCCACATAACCGGCAGAGGGAGCCTGCTTTGTCTTTTAGCCAGTGTGGAAAGTGTCGGGTGTAGGGTAGCAAACCCAACCTATACCTTAGAAAACAAGTTTTGGTGGTTTTAGCGTAATCCAAACCAAAGTAACATTGTGCTGCTTGTGATGTGTAAGAGTTTAGGGTCATCCAGCCATGTGATCTTTTTGAAAGGGCTGCCTTATCTTCAACCCACAATAGATGTTTAATTGTTTTCTTGACCAAACTTTTTTTTTTTTTGAAAACCTTTATTCAAAAAAGAAGGAGATACATGCGCAGGCCCACAACCACCATGGCCGGCCGCAAAGACAATCAATAGGAGCAGGAGAAACTTAGGCCAATCAGCAATCAGGATATTTCAAGGTATATCAGACGTGGCTGTGAGGCTCGCAACACAGGATATGAGGTTTTCATTTTGAAATTTTAGAAGAAGAGTAGGGGCTGCAACAACAAGGACATCACACCTTACAGGAGAACTACACAAAAGAGACGAGGGGGACGTACCCCATTTACAGTCGGAGATAGGCTATGACTACAGCAACTATATAATCTAGGCAGCCGCGGCGGTAAGACTGGACAATAAGCAATATTACAGGAAGTAACATTTCTAAGTATCACACCAGAGAGCCCACCCCCCAAGAACAGAGAAACAGAGGCTTGTTGAGATGCCAGAAAAGAAAAAAGGTGTAAGACCAAGAGTCAGCCAACCCTACTAAAGAGGAAAGAACCCTCCCAAAGCCGGAAAAGAGTGATAGGGACCATAGAACAAAACAAACTAAAATAACAACCCCCCCCCGCACCCGCCACCCTGCACCCCTGTAATGGCTACGGCCTAACCCACTAACAGCGTGCCTGTCGCCCCGGAACTGCCCCACAGAAGGGAAAAAGTACAAGAAGTGGAGGAGGAGAGAAACAACACACTCCCGGACCCCCGGTACCCCCCGCCGGCAGTGACCTCCCCAAGGCACAATCATCGTCAATCAAAAGCAAACATTTGGCATTATCACAGGGAGGACAGTCACCAATAAGAAACCCCCCCACCCCACCCCAGGCCCGGTGAGAGACTCGGTGCAATCCCGGCAAAAGTGAACTGAGCAATCCCAGGAGAGTAGAAGTCAACCCTGCAAGTATCAAGGGGAGATCTATCGCCAAAGTCACAACAAATGCGATCAGAGGGAGCGTCTCAGGTGGTCCAAAGCAGTGGCGAGGAGCAAGAACAACTCAAAGTCGGAATCAGCCCTGACCAGTGCGAATCCGTTCCGGAGCACGCGCCAACCAAGCCAAAGCCGACCAGAGGCAGACAAAGCGTCCATGGCAGTCCGAGGCACTGAAGATGGAACAAAGTCCAGACACAAAATGGCGGCCTCCGTTATACAGACGGGCCGGGACAAAGAAAAATGGCAGTCCCCTTTGACAGGACCCTGAGACTCGGCATTGACGATCAGAACCTCCAGCGACGATACTCCTTCGGATAGGAAACGTGAAGGGAAGACCAGGCAATGTAGCGGGTAAAGGAGAAGTGAGGCCGAGTCCCAAAGGAGCGAAGTCGGGCTGCCGCTCGGGAACCTTAAGATTGCGGGTCAAATCGCTCGACTGGACCACGAACTGCTGTTCATGTGTAGCAGCGTCAGTGTGAGGTAATATAAATTTTATGGTCATGTTGTGTTCCCTAGCGAGTACCCCACCGACTCCATGTACGAGTTAAAAGTGCATGTAACTTCCCTCCTGTACCAGCTATGAAGACGCAAATACATTTGCGTCCAACGTTAACTTGTCCTCTTTCAGACCCACCATGAATGGGTTTGATGGTCCGTTCCTAAGTATGCTATGCCAACGTCTTTTTGAAGTGTACTCCTACGTTTTTCAGCCTGGCTGAAAGTAGGCCCTGAATCTCTGCCACCGAGCCTCTTTTCTGGCTTCTGACTGCGAGGGCCTATGCCCAAGCAGCCCCCGTACCCGTGAACTCTGACTTACTTCTAGCGCGGCCCTCCGTGCTCAGCTCAGCCTGCTGCCTGCCAAGATTGACTATAACCTTCGAGTTATCTGTTTTCCTTTCCGAAGATACATTCCAGCCTGCTAGCTTCAGTAAACATCCTTCCTCAGCTACAGGGCTAAAGGGCCGACCTGTCTTTATGCAAGTAATTCATAGCCTCTGTTGCCATGCTTCCATGGAAGGCCCCATGCCCCCACGCTTCTCATACAGACACTCAGGCGCTTATACACGCACTCACAGCAAGTATAGAATAGCTTCTGCTCTAGAGACCTTTCTGCCCAGATAGCTTAGTTCCTAAACATCAGATATCGGATATGATAGAAGCACAAGTTGATCTGACATGCCAGACTTCTGTCTCTTTCCGCCAGTGTAAATGTCAAGTCCCCTGCACCCCGTCTATCACACGTCATGCAGCTGCGCGCGCATCCAAGCTTCCGGTTTCCGCTGACATTGCAACATTCTGTTAGCACCACCCCTTGGTGCCACCCACTTGCGTCACCTATCAGTGACGTTTCTAGCACACACGCCTAGTTACGCCTAGTTTACGCCTCTTGATGATGTACTAGCACCACGTGTATACTGTTATCTTGTCTTCTCTCAGCTGTTACGCCTCTTACATTGAACATTATGATGTAAATCAAGTATATAAGCTATGTATTGTCAATCAACGATGGCGCGCTCATCTATCCCTTCTGACATCCTGTGTGGTGGTCAGAACATGATATCCTGATTCCTTTATGAGGAATAAAACCCTTAGAAACTCTTACACCACGGACTCTGTTTTCCTTCATTTCGATTGAGTTATTATTGATTAAGTACTTACCTGCATAGAAATTAAGAGAGTAAATTAATTATTTACATCATTTTGGCGCCCGAACAGGGACCCCTCCCCCACCTCACGCGCCGGAAGGTGCGTTGCAATCCGTGTCCCCTGCCATCAGTTAGACGGACAACACGTGTACTGGCAGGATTTCCTGCATCCCCCTCTGACACACGGAGGTGACGAGGACTGCGATCAGTGCCCAGACGAGGCGGTGAGGAGTGCGGAGGATCCCGACCAGAGCCCAGCCGAAGGAAGCAAGGTCCGAGGTGTGAAGAGGCCCACCAGTTTTCCGAAGTTTTCCGAAGTTTTCCGAAGTTTTCCGAAGTTTTCCGAAGTTCCGAGTCGAGTCCAGTCGAGTTTTCCGAGGCCTTCTGTTTTCCGTGCTTCCCGGTGAGTACCATTGCTGGGTCGTATCTAGACGGGTTTGGGTACGCAAGTCCGGTCTGCACTGTTTTTAGGCAGTGTATCTGTACTGTTTAGCAGTATATAAAGTATTCCGAATTTCTGCACTGTTACAGCAGTGTATCTGTATCGTTGAGCGGTACATTCAGAGTAAGGGGAAATTAGCTATGTCTTTAAATGTTTCATGTAATTAATGTCGTGGTATGAATGTGATTGTTTTTGTGCATTATTGTGTTCTTGTATAAATAGTTACAGTTGACATTAAGTATCAAGGATCAAGCATTCCAGTATCAAGTAGGCACAATGCCGTTTTTTAACAAATTAAAGCAGATAGGAACTAGGAAAGGGATGTTAGAGGAAGAGATTCCGATCCCCCCTAGGGACACTCCAGGTAATTTCATGTATAATAAGCATGGCATAGACGCCATCTTGTATCTAGAGTTATGGACAGATTATACCAAGCACCTAGAGGAAAGATACCGATGGCCAGTTAACGGAACATGGGATGCCGAGTGCATCATAAAGGTAGAAGAAATATTACGGAAAAAGAAAGCTAGACAATCTCAGAAAGACGCCATAGAATTTTGGCGTAAGGAATCACGTAAGCGTGCTGATAGAGCACTCCGTAGAGAAGACAGGCTTAAAGAATCAGAAAAGGCCCAAGAAAACGAATTAGTTACTGAGGGAATCCGAGTAAAAGTAGAACAAATAGATCGTATCCTAAATGGCAAAGTGAACAACATGTATCTTTTGGCCGATGGTACCCCTGACGCCATTTCAGAAATACCGAAAAATTTGCCGTCACCATTAGTTCCAACTAAAGTAATGCATAAGACTACTAAAGACATATTCCTAAATTCATATCTCGAAGATGTAGCGCCAGCTTACACCAATCTGCCTGTTCGTGCCCTGCCTACTGACAGGGCCGGGGGTGGTACTGCCCCCCAAGATCACTCTCAGCCGACACCGAAAAAGACTAGTCCCGTTCCGCCAGCTCCGCCACTTCCCTCACCTAAAACTGATCTGCCGAAACCACTTCAATCAGATCCTACTAAAAGACAAATTCAGATACTGACTACACACAGAGATAATGCCCAAGTTTCCGCTTCAGGAGGTGCGACCGCGGGTCTCCAGACCCCGCCACCGACTCACAGATTAAATCTCAGAGGTATGCAGAGTCCTTTTACGCACAGATCCCCCCGTTCTTCTAATTCATCCCGTCTTGATGCACTAAAAGAAAATATGTCAGTTTGTAGATATGATCCAGAACCTGGACAGGACGACTTAATGATATTAGCGTCTTTACGGTTAAGATCTGCTACTGATAGTTTGTTATGTTATGCAGGAATGAAGGAGCACCTAGATAGAATATATGAGTTCGTTCAAACGGGAAAGGACCCCGACAGTATTAAGGATGCCCTGGAGAAACAGAAAGTTACCATGCAAGCACTGATACTACGATTTTTCATAAATTGTCTAATAAGAGAACGAGACAGGCCCGGAACAGAGCAGAGTGAATTGGATGCATTGAACAAGTGGGGTCAAAATATAGCCGATGGAAAACATGACAGACAAAATTGCATAGAGGCCATGTATAAAAAGATTAAGAAAGCAGTGATAGCAGTACACGAGAAAGAGAAAGAAAAGGCTCCCTCCGAGGAGGAAGAAGAATCTGAAGAACTAGAACCGACTACAAGCACTATAGCATATGTAGGTAGGGGAAACTACCTTAGGAAAGGTGTCCGTCCGGAAAGCAAGAGAGTTTTCTTCTCTGCCTTAACGAATCCGAATTCTGCTGAACATCAGTTCCAGGAAACTGATAAACGGCTTCGAGATCGAGTTGGGTACCATGTACTCAATTCTATGGATGAACAAGAATTAGCCCGATCAGCGGTATCATGGGCCGAAAATGCAGACATATATAATGATGACACCGTAGCACAGACATTTCTGAACCTCTCCCCCGACGAACAGAAATTAGCAGGTATATATATGATTCAGCACCTTCTCATTAAGTACAGAAAACATTATTCCGATCCAGGTCCCTTACATGAGACACTAGAAGCACTACTGATGGATAGATGGAGAGGCTTAAGCACTAAATTAGTTCAAATAATTCTAGAACAACGACGCAGATATGACACCTTTGTAAGTCCTGAATATGTTCCCGCCCCACCTCCAGAAAGGAAAATGTACCATATGCAGTGCGGGGGTGGTATTGAAAGTCAGAACCCCTTGCGAGAAGTGCACCCTGTTATGGGTGAGGATAAAATTTTGAAACGCGTGTATGTACACACGCCTCTAACTAAATTAGAACTGTTAGAAATGAAGAAATTAGTACCGTGCCATGATAAAGACCCTGCAGGTTTTCATAGAGAGCTCAAAGACATGTTACTGATGGGGGACTACACATATGATGATATCATGAAAATGTTGAAAGTATTATTGCCTACGGGTATATTCGAGAAATTAAAGGAAAAGGACTGGGAGGTGGGAGACGCAAAGATTGCCTGGGCAGAAATAGAGGATGAAGAAAAGAAACGGGTTCCAGGGTTAGGCCTTGGGGACAAAACTAAAGCATTACCAGGTTTAATAGTACAGGTCCTGCCCAGATTATTGACAACTAGAAAGGAGGATTGGGATGCAATCTCGTCCTGTAAACAGAAACATGATGAAGATACTAGCGACTTTTATTCAAGATTCGAGAAATGTTTTATTATCAATAGTGGCCTCCAGCCAAGTAGCGAGTCGTACCCACATCTTTTTGTATCAAAGTTAGTCGAGAATTCCCTACCGTTAGTTAAAAATAGAGTGTATAAAGTCGAGAGTACATGGCAAGCAAATACGCCATCCCAGATGTTACAAATGTTACAATATCACCAGAATAGAATTAGGGAAGAACAAGATCAGGAACAGAAGCGCATGAAAGACACGAAAATGAAAATGTTAGTAGCCCAGACGGTCCCATCCGACAGTCACAGGAAAGGTACGACCCAGACAAGTCACGCCGCAGCTCCTGTTAAAGGGACATGCAATTATTGCAAGCAGCCAGGTCACTACGTACACGAATGTGCAGTTCTGAAACATAACATAGCGACAGGTAAAACTAAAGAGAGACCGCATCCGCCTAGACAAGACCATAACCAGCATCAGTCTACACAGAATACACAGCCGATGCATGCATCCGCACAGACAGCACAGACCGTAGCAGTACCACAGCCACAGCCCATTGCTGCAACTCAGCAAGTCTCACAACAGATGTACCAGTATGCCCAGTCTGCTTACCCCGAATATTCCCGATATACATGAAACAGCCTAGAGAGGGAAGGTGGCTTGCCTCTTATCGAGATTCCTGTAGATCAAGAAGGTCCTTATGTACACAGTCAAGTATTGGGGAAAGATAGAAAGTTTTTAATTGACACAGGGGCAAGTCGCACTACAATAAGTCATGACGAAGTTCCAGGGGCACCCCTCTCAGGCTCACAAAATGTTTCCCTTGGTTTTTCAGGACAACCTATTGTAAATGAAGTCTCAGAACCAGTTCCCCTGGCTGTGGGTCCATTATCACGCGTTACAGACCTGTTACTAACAAAATCATGTCCGGAAAATCTGTTAGGAATTAAAACACTGAAAGCTCTAGGAGCTATAATATGCTGTTCCCCGGAGGGGGTTAGACTCTTTCTGCGGGATTTCAAGGGTCATTACGTCCTTCGTGAGTTTGACGTCAGATTGAAAAATGTACCTGATTACTTGTGGGCAAAAGGCCCAACTGATGTAGGATGTATGCACATTACACCATACCGCGTTACCCTCAAGGCAGGTGTTGTATTACCCAGAATCAGACAATACAAGTTACCACCCGATGCTGTAGCGGCTTTACTGAAAATCATTGAAGAGCTCATTGCCCAAGGAGTGGTCGTCGAGACCGACTCCAATATCTGTAACTCACCCATCATTCCGATTCTTAAACGTACTGATCCCAACGCACCGCCAGTATATCGGCTGGTGATTGATCTTCGAGAATTGAATAAATGCATTATCCCACAGTATCCTGTGGTCCCCGATATATCATCTCTCTTGACTGCTATTGATTCAGAAGCAACGTTCTTTACTGTAATTGATCTCAAGAACGCCTTCTTCAGCGTGCCTATTGATCCAGAGAGCCAATATCTCTTCGGATTCTGTTTAAATGGACGCAGTTTCAAATTTTCGCGCGCACCTCAAGGATTCACAGAAAGCCCCAGCATCTATAGTCAAGCACTGAAAAGACAACTAGATTGTATTCAAATGCCAGTTAACACCGCTTTACTACAATACGTCGATGATCTGCTGATCACCGCACGAAGTGAGCCCGAATGTGAAAAAGCATCACTGACAGTTTTACATTTCCTGGCCGACAAGGGACTCAAGGTGTCTCCTTCGAAGCTACAATTCTGTGTTCAGCAAGTTGTGTACTTGGGTCACTTGCTGTCCAAAGTGGGGAGACAGCTCACTCCCGATCGCATTCAGTTAATTGTGAACATGCCGCAACCCAAGACACAAAAGGAAGTGCGGGCCTTCATAGGCCTCACCTCGTACTGCAGACAATGGATTCCCCAGTATGCATTTCTAGCTAAACCACTCATCCAGTTAACGACACAGGAGGCAGCGACTTCGACTGTCCTCCCTTGGACTCAGGAACACACACAAGCTTTTGAAGAATTAAAGAAAGTTTTATGCCAAGCACCAGTTTTAGCGACACCATGTTACAGCAAACCGTTTACACTTTTTGTTACAGAACGTGATGGCACAGCGTTGTCTGTCCTCACTCAAGACCAAGCAGGTTCACATAAGCCTTGTGCTTATTTTTCTAGTACATTGGATTCAGTAGCTCAAGCACTCCCTGCGTGCTTAAAGTCAGTAGCAGCAACAGCGTTAGCAATAAGACAAAGTGATTCAATTGTTTTAGGTCATCAGTTAACAGTTCAAGTACCACATTCTGTAGAGGTTTTGTTAAACAGAACCCAGACTCAACACTTAACTATAGCACGACTGACAGGTTATGAATTAACACTATTCCAGCCACACATAGAAATCAGACGTTGCAGCATCCTGAACCCCGCAACACTGTTACCTACAGTTATGACAGATCCAGCTCCGCATGATTGTATAGAAATAATTAATGCAGTAACTAAGCCTAGACGAGACTTAACAGATGTCCCATTGACAAATCCAGACCTGACACTTTATGTGGATGGTTCATGCATGAGAACAAGTACAGGAGAATTAGTGGCCGCGTACGCCGTGACCACTGAAACTGAAATTAAAGAAACACATCGTATTGACACACTGTCTGCTCAAGCAGCAGAGCTCATCGCTCTGACTCGAGCCTGTATTCTAGCCAAGAACAGAAATGTTAACATATACACAGATTCCCGCTATGCCTTCGGAGTTGTACACGACTTCGGAGTCCTCTGGCAAGAACGAGGTTTTCTGACTTCCCATGGGGCCAAGATACAACATGGCCCCCTCATTCAAGCACTGTTAGAAGCAATACATTTGCCCTCGGGCATATCAGTCATGAAATGTAAGGCACATACCAAAGTCACAGATTCCGTTTCCCAGGGTAACGACCTGGCAGACCAGACAGCAAAACATACAGCACTGACTTACACCCAGACTACTGATGTGACAAAGACAATAGTACAAACACAGTGTATGACAGTTAGAGATCCCGCCCTAGACGTAATTGACATCCAGACACATGCTACTCCAGAGGAGATAAAGAAATGGACTGAACTAGGAGGGATTCAGACAGATCAAGGTTGGGTGACGAAGGGAAAATCTATATGGTTTCTCCCCGACTCAATGGTTCAAGTCATGATAAATACAGCACATAGTCCTGCCCATCTTGGAGAGAAAGCCATGTTAGACAGTTTACAGAATCTCTGGTACAACAAACACTTACGAGCAGCAGCAAAACAGAAAGTGCGTACTTGCATGATCTGTTGTCAGTTCAATCCAGGTAAAAGCGTCCCTGTTGAGCAAGGTGGATTTCATCCTCCCGATCACCCTTTTGAAGTCCTCCAGATGGATTATATCCAGATGAATAGCTGTAGAGGATTTAAGTATGTCCTTGTAATTGTTTGTGCTCTGTCCCGCTGGACCGAAGCATACCCAGTCCCAGACTACACTGCTCCGACCACTGCCAGACAGTTGGTTCGTGAATTCTTCCCACGGTACGGTTTGCCCCGTGTCGTGTATTCAGATAACGGACAGCCGTTCTCGTCCGAGCTGATGAGACAAGTTTCCCTCTTGCTAGGATATCAGTGGAGGTTCCACTGTGTCCGACATCCCGAAGCAGCTGGCCTTGTAGAAAGGCATAATCAGACACTAAAAATCCGTCTTGCCAAGATCTGTCAGGAAAAAGGGGTCGACTGGATAGTCGCCCTGCCCGTGGCACTATTCTACATGAGGATGGTCGCCCACTCGAGATCAGGGCTATCCCCGTACGAAGTGGTCTTTGGCAGACCGCCGAATATGTGGGGGACGCCCGTTCCGAAAAAGATCACTGATATTGATTGTAACATGTTGACAGATTACCTTGCCTCCTTGATGTCTGCACTCCAATCATGTCGTTCACAGGTTGCCGCAGCCTTCCCTGACAACACCGATGTAAAGGCGCATGAGGTCCGCCCAGGTGACCTGGTAGTCGTCCGGAATTTCGACCGGAAAAGTCCGCTGGAGCCCCGCTGGAAGTCTCCCAAGACCGTTCTGCTTACCACTAGGACCGCCGTGAAAATCGAGGGGAGAAAGGGGTGGGTCCACACGAGTCACATCAAACTATGCAATGAACTAAAAAACGGACTGAAACAGGACTCTGACTCGTCCACCCCCACCAAAGACTGCGTTGAAGCACAAGACGTTACTGTGCCTAAGAGAGAAAAGACTCCTCAAGAACTTTACCGAATGAAGCTTCGATCTAGCAAGTCAGACAGTTTAATTGTTTAAGTCCTCCCTTAGGTGAATCGGTTAAATAGTTTCTGACATGTATCCCCTAGATCGAGTTAGAGAGAGAGAGGAAAAGAGAAGAACATATTGCAAATCACTTCGTAGTCACTGCATAGTGACACTAATAATCATGTTTATTCTGAGTATTCTAATTATTATTGCCAGCATTCTGCTTCCTATGTACTGGCCTATTTTCAGGCGTGAACAATCTGCTTACAATGTCTCTGCTGAACACACTTTTAGTGAACTTCCTGCACATGAACTCTCTTACAGACTTGCGCTGCGCAACAATACATTCATTAGTATGTTACACCATTCCCATCAGACAAATAATGCTACAGACTGTTGGATATGTGGCCGACTCCCTCCCTACCAGAATTACAAGGGAGCTCTGCCTCTCTTTCCGTACCCATTCACTCACAATGGCTCCTGTGGAGCATGGTTTAAAATAATTAATTCTTTAGATCCTGATATTGCTGTTTTCGATGGGGGCTGGGTTTGGGGAAACTTGAACTTAGTCCTGCTCAACGTCTGTTATCCTGATCAAGAAGGACTTCCCACTCGAATAGGAACTGATCTAGAAAATGAAGTATATGGATTAGGTAATTACACAATTAGCCTTATGATCCTCACTGTTGAATCTGAAACTGCTCCAGTTCTGCCCCATATGTTAGTACTACCAGTCACAGGTGAATTATGTGTTAGCAAAGAAGGTTCAGTACACGTAGGTCATAGTAAATGCACTACTGTGGTCGAGTTCAGTGACCATGGTAAATCGTCTTTTAAAACTACCAGTCATTCCTACTTTGTTTGTGGTCATACCGCATACATACGTTTGCCCCCAGATTGGGATGGTACCTGTTACATTGCCTTCCTTCTGCCACCTGTTTTCCTAGCTCCTCCTGATTACCATAGAAATACGAATCTAGCACCGAATAGACCCAAAAGAGATATTCCCCTTGTCGACTACACAGAAACGGCATGGGAACAGTACACTGATTTCAATAAAGGATTCTTTTTCTTCCTAGGACCTGTCCAAAACAGTAAATTAATACGCAGATTAACGAGAACACTCGAAGCAGTAGTGAACGAAACTGCCTCCGCTCTAGGTAACTTAACAGAGGAGCAGTCTGCTATACGGACTGTTGTCCTTCAAAATCGTCTTGTGATTGACGTCATCTTGGCAGATAGAGGTGGAGCTTGTAAGGTCATCGGGTCAAGTTGCTGTGTTTTCATTCCACAAAACGCACCATCTGTCTATCAAGCTATCACCCGTTTACATAAAATTGCAAATCAGATACATCAGAATCCAGGCACCTGGACTTGGTCCGGTTGGTTCTGGACTACGTTAACAGCTTGGGGATGGAAGATCTTATCGTTCCTAGGCATTGGCCTTGTTATAGTATTCAGTTGTTGCCTGTGCCTGCAGTGTGGGCCAGCGATATGTGGACTGTGTGCCACATCCTGCATTGAGCATTCCAGTTGCCTCTCAAACAGTCAAAGAAAGAAAGACGAACATATAATGTTACAAGAACAAACTGATCGATTTATGAGGATCGATATATCATGAAGGGTCCGTAGGGAACAAGGAGGGAATGAGGTAATATAAATTTTATGGTCATGTTGTGTTCCCTAGCGAGTACCCCACCGACTCCATGTACGAGTTAAAAGTGCATGTAACTTCCCTCCTGTACCAGCTATGAAGACGCAAATACATTTGCGTCCAACGTTAACTTGTCCTCTTTCAGACCCACCATGAATGGGTTTGATGGTCCGTTCCTAAGTATGCTATGCCAACGTCTTTTTGAAGTGTACTCCTACGTTTTTCAGCCTGGCTGAAAGTAGGCCCTGAATCTCTGCCACCGAGCCTCTTTTCTGGCTTCTGACTGCGAGGGCCTATGCCCAAGCAGCCCCCGTACCCGTGAACTCTGACTTACTTCTAGCGCGGCCCTCCGTGCTCAGCTCAGCCTGCTGCCTGCCAAGATTGACTATAACCTTCGAGTTATCTGTTTTCCTTTCCGAAGATACATTCCAGCCTGCTAGCTTCAGTAAACATCCTTCCTCAGCTACAGGGCTAAAGGGCCGACCTGTCTTTATGCAAGTAATTCATAGCCTCTGTTGCCATGCTTCCATGGAAGGCCCCATGCCCCCACGCTTCTCATACAGACACTCAGGCGCTTATACACGCACTCACAGCAAGTATAGAATAGCTTCTGCTCTAGAGACCTTTCTGCCCAGATAGCTTAGTTCCTAAACATCAGATATCGGATATGATAGAAGCACAAGTTGATCTGACATGCCAGACTTCTGTCTCTTTCCGCCAGTGTAAATGTCAAGTCCCCTGCACCCCGTCTATCACACGTCATGCAGCTGCGCGCGCATCCAAGCTTCCGGTTTCCGCTGACATTGCAACATTCTGTTAGCACCACCCCTTGGTGCCACCCACTTGCGTCACCTATCAGTGACGTTTCTAGCACACACGCCTAGTTACGCCTAGTTTACGCCTCTTGATGATGTACTAGCACCACGTGTATACTGTTATCTTGTCTTCTCTCAGCTGTTACGCCTCTTACATTGAACATTATGATGTAAATCAAGTATATAAGCTATGTATTGTCAATCAACGATGGCGCGCTCATCTATCCCTTCTGACATCCTGTGTGGTGGTCAGAACATGATATCCTGATTCCTTTATGAGGAATAAAACCCTTAGAAACTCTTACACCACGGACTCTGTTTTCCTTCATTTCGATTGAGTTATTATTGATTAAGTACTTACCTGCATAGAAATTAAGAGAGTAAATTAATTATTTACATCAAGTGGCCGGTCGCGAGCAGACATCATCCAGCTTTGCCGCCAGGGAGACATATGTGACGGTGAATTGTGAGCGGAGCGCCCCAATCTCTGCCGTTACGGAACTCAATGAATGTGCGCTATCCATCCCCTCCATCCCGGGGCCCAAAGGACGGAGGGGGACACAATCTCCAGCCCACATCGCCGGGCTCCGGGCACACATTTAGCGATCTCACCAACAAGGGCGCCCCGAACTGGCACGCTCAACACAGTCACTGGCCATGGGTGCAGCCCGTCAGCCCCCAGACCAGGAAACGAGGGTCAGGCACACAGACCCCAGCCACGGTGCAGGAGGATCGCAGCGCATCACGATGTCTCTTCTCCGGCACCATCTATCAACGAGGTCACAAGTCGAAAGTGGAAAGAATTTTTCAAATCCGGAAGACCGGCCACAATCTCGGTCCCACAGCCGATGTTGATCAGTTCGGACAGTTCAGAAATCGAGGTCCCGGCGGCAGCCCAGGAGTAGGCCGAAAATGGGACACGACATAACTCCATCGTTGAATAAGGTAGGAAGTCCGGGACGGCACCGTTGGCATCAGGTAACCTTCATACATCCAGGCATGGGGCGTGGGTAGAGGATGAACAACAGGATAGACGAGCCGCCGCCGGAGGTCAGCGGAGCCGGGAGCTTATGTGGCCATCTTAGTTCACGGCGTAGCTCCTCCTCCCTTGACCAAACTTTTGAGCATTGTTTGATTTGTTGAGGTGTCCCAAAGCTGCTTTAAGTCTGTGTTTGCCAGGCTGCTTTTAAGATACTTGGCAGCTGGTGAGGCAGGGTGTTGCTCTAACTCCGTCCATAGATAGTCATTTAGAGTTCCTTGTTTGAATTTCCTTACTTTATCCTAGACAGTTATATAGGCCCCCTGTCTTGCCAGAAGCTGTTGTTGAATGCCAAACTCTAGCCTAATTTGTGCTGGGGAGGTCCGTTTGGGCAGGCTAAAAATAATTCTGTAAGCAGCTGTAATTGTGTTGTCGAGGATTTTTGCGTCCCTGCCTCTCTGTGTCTCGCTCCCATAGGTGATTGTTGGCAGGAGTTTAGCATGGATTACTTGTACTAGAGGTAGAAGGGAGGGCCCAGAGAGTTTGCTGTTTAGTGTTGTTAAGGAGATTGAGAGAGCAAGCCCTTTACCTCTGATGCTCGTTTTCTGCGCAGTGAACAGTGCGCTGTTGTCAATTTTCACTCCTACGTATTTGTACACTGGCGCATCATCAATTTGTGTGTTGTTCCAGTACCACAACATTAATTTTCTCTTGTTCTTGCTAATAGTAATTGACTGTGTTTTCTCCAAGTTTATAGTCAGTTCGTTTGCTTTAGAATAGCCATGTGTTGTGTTCACAAGGTGTTGTAGCCCTACCTTTGTGTGGCTAATTAGGACTATATCGTCTGCATATGGAAGACATGGTAATCAAAGGCCTCCCAGGTTGGGGGCATGAGAGTTACAACTGTCCAGGGTTGGTACAAGATCTCCTAAAAACAGATTGAATAGTGTGGGAGCCAAGACGCAACCCTGTTTGAGACCTTTATTAGTTGGTATGCTCTTCAACAGGAGTGATCCATCTCCCACCTTTATCTGAACCCAGGTCTCTGTGTAAAGGTTTATAAGCAGGTCTAACAGAGGCCTCGGTATGCCCCAACCATTCAGTTTGGACTATAAGATGTTTCGATTTATATGGTCAAAGGCAGCCTTGTAGTCTATAAAACAGAAATGGATGGGCATTTTGTTCGATTCAGCCATATCTATTAACATACCCATAGTTAGGATATTGGTCTTTGTCCCAACTGATTTGGCAAAGCCTGTCTGGTTGACCGGGATTAGGGATTTCTCTGTGGCCCATGCCTGTAGTTCCTCCAAGAGTATACCTGAAAAATACTTTGCCTCGTTGTCAATTAGGTCCGCTAATCGGTAATTTTGCGGGAGAGCCTTGTCTGCTGCCCTAAAGATTGGAGAAATATTAGAGCCCTTCCAGGAGTCTGGCAGGCTGTTGAAATATCTGATTTCCAAATAAAGGGGTTCGAGTGCTGCTGCCCAGCCGTTTGCATCTTGTTTGTAAAGAATGGGCGGGATTCCATTCGGTCCTGGGGCTCCCTCTCTTCTTCCTTTCTTAATTTGGCACTTGATGATGCTTTGTAGACTTGTTAGTTCCGCATTTGAAATTGGATTCTGACTATCTTAGTTGCTGGTGCACTTTTGAGGTGGCTGTGCTTTATGTTCTATGAAATTATCCATCACACAATCGGGTTTTTTGACCCCAGGTTATTATCCATAACCTGATTAAAGTGATTTCCGAGATAGCTTGCCTATGCCTCTTCTGTAATGTTGAATGAAACTCCGTCATGCATCGTTCTTATGAAGGAGTTTATGGCTTTCCAAAATTTTGCACCATCGTTCCATTTAGTGTCAGAGTGTAGTCTTGCCCACATGTTATCCTCCACAGATCTGTTGGCTTCCCATTTAAATTTTTTCAATATTACTTTTAGATTCCATAAGTGGTCGTGCTTCCCTATGTCCATGGGGTTCCGCTGAAGTTCTCTCATCGTATGATAAATTGATTTTTTTATGCCCCTGATTTTCTCTTTATACTCTTGCGTAAACTGTTCCATACTGCCTCGGCCTAGTTTGACATATGTCTTTGGTTTTGTAGCGTAAATGGACATAGTTTTTGTAAATTGTTCCCATTTCGCAATTTTGCTATATCCAGTATGGGCCCAGAAATGCTGTTTTGCCCTTTCTATTATGGTTTCATCAGTTGCTGCTGAATATTTGATTTTTTTAAGGTTGATGGTATAGACCAACTCTTTTGGTGCTGCTGGTAGCTCAAATTTTGGCTTCACAATTTTCATGGCCATTTCTTGGGGACAGTGGTCACTGTCTGTTTTTTCACCTATCTGGAATTAGGTTGTGTATTGAAAGAAAGGTAATGAAATAAAAGTGTAATCCAGTATAGAACTGATTCTTGTCGAGTGAAAAGTTGTAGCCGGGGGCCTGTCTCCAGTAAACCTTCCGTTTAGTGCTCTGATGTTCAAATGTTCCTGGTCTTCTAATATCTGTTTTGCTAGTTTTGTTTGTTTGGATACTTGTGGCTTCCCTTGTGACGGAATATCCCAGGTTGAATTTTGAATTAGGATCTCATCATCTGACGTGATTGCCATAAGATTGAGGTTAAAGTCCCCGGTGAGCATGAGGTTTGTTGTTGGTCTTTCTCTTATGCACTCTTCCAAGAAGTTACATAATTCTTTGGCAGCCTTTGTTTTCTTTTTAGGATGGACATAGGCGTTGATCAAGGTAAAATGTGTTTCAGCGTTTCCTTGTTTTAATTGCGACAAAGGAAAGTTTACTGCCAAAGACGCTAGAGAAGATGGTCCAACTTCTTTGACTCTGAGTGCACTTGTGGCTGAAACATAAGTTACTTGGCCGCCTTGGAGGTGCCCATATTTAGCTCTCCTTTTTGCACCAGTGAAGAAATGCAGATATCCCTGGAGGTGTGGGGGGACTGCTAGCCATGTCTCTTGTAGTGCCACAATGTCAAAGCGTTTTATATAGTCAACAAAATCTGAGTCAGATCTTTTAGTGGCTAGACCATTAATGTTCCACGAACATATACGTAGTAGATTATGCTTACTCTCACTTAAGTTTGGGCCGGCTTGTCAATTGTTGTTGTTTATTGTTCTAGCAAACCAGCTTAGATCTGATAATCCAGTTGATGATGACTTGTCGTCACCAGTCCGTCGAGTTATGGTGGAATGTTGGTCTGTACTTGTTCTGCATATATCCCCACCGCTCCTCTATGGACCGAAATTGTGGGGCTATTTGCAATATCCCGATCCACCACCGTTACTACCGGAATTATTATTTCTGGGTATCTTGGTTTTGAGTATGGGAGTATTGTTATCCCCCAGTTTTTAAATATCTCGACCTCAGCTTGTATTTTCTGTGAGATTGCTGTAGTGTCCCATGTTGCTTTCATTTTTTCTCTGCCCGTACCGTCATCATCTATAAATCCGATTGAGACCAGATCAGAGGTTTTCATTTCTTCCAGGGAGGGGATATGAGATAACAACCGTAGGATATTACCTCTATTAAGTGTATTGTGCCTTCCTTTCGAGATGTAGTCCGGATCGAACCATGTGGCACTTGTCACGTTCCTTTGTTCCTTTGTTCGTCTGTAATCGTGGTCCCTTGGTAAATTTGACTTAATGATATAGACTCGGTTCTTTCACGTCACTTACTGTTTGACCGGGTATATGTAAATTTGGTACAGACAGTTTAACCAGTTGGTAGTTCTCTCCGAGCCAGGAAGGGTAGCACGTGGATTCCGCGTTTGTCCGGGTGCTGGTATTTCTTCTCTTTGATTAGCCCGTATGTTTACAGATGGAGTCACTTGAGTAATGGTAGCCAGTTGACTGTTCGTTGTCGAATTAGAGTAGGTCATCATTTTGCTCTTTGGTAATCGGTTCTGATCGGATTCAGGAGATGCTTTACTGACTTTAGCTCTTTCTCCCTATAGTCCGCCTGGAGCTCGGCCACCCGATTGAAGCGCATTAGTTATACGCACGAGGTAAAAAATGCTTTCCTACTTTGTCTACTTTGTTTTAAAACATTTATAGGTTTCTACCGTTAATCCGTACGAGTGATGGTATATATGTGTTTTGATGGCTAGTGAGCACAATTTGATATTAAAACACGATATTATGCATTTTCGTCGATTGTTGAAGAGATAAAAACGATCCTCTGAACTACTTTACACCTTGAGATATGTTTACAATATATGCATGCATCACCAACTCTAAGCATGCTATAGCCCTCTGCATGATTTTGGAGAGATGAAGAGAGAGTTGACATTGCCATATGTACCTGTCGGTCTATGAAGTATTGCCATTTTTAAGTTGTTATGTAGTCTATCATTGAATAGACGTTGTCTAGCAGATTTCTGCTCAGTCTGTGTCCCACTGTACCCCATCCCTTGTATGTTGAAAAACAATTGTGTTTACTTTTCCCACAGGCACATGGAGACCTCCAATACAAAGAAACAGGCTGACAATTTCCCTATTTCTCACCACTATTTTGAGAGCAAATTATATTTATAATCTTTTTCACATTATTCACCTAGCGGTCCTGATGAATGCCCGTAAGTCCTAATCAAGGCCACTGAGGCAGAAACATGTTGACCAATTTTAAACCCCCCCCACTATTTCTGACTTCGATACTCTGAGTGCATCTGTTACTCATAACAAGTTCATGATATGCACTACCTAAGAGTCTACCAGACCCGAACCCAGACTTAATAAAAATTCTTTCTATCTGGTTTTCTAGGCTTTTTAAATACCCCTTCCTCACTGGCTCACTACTGTATCAACCTTGGGTAAGAACCTCCTGGTGGAGTCTGCATAACCTGATCGACCTGATGATTATGCACACACGTGATTAGGTAGCGGAAATCAAGATATACTACCATACCCATCATGGCATGAGGGTCTTTTATTTGGGACACCCCACGTTCTTCCTGAATACCTAAGGTTGTGCAGGACTAGTGATCCTTCCCCATTTGATTAGCTTAGTTTCAGGTTGGTCTTATTAATTTGCGGTCCCCATCCCATTTTATCATTTAAAGTGAGACCTAAATAGTCGAAGATAGGAACCCTCTCCTAGGGTCTATCATCCATTCTTGGATTTGGGCAGTTTATAGAGTTAGTCTTCTTGATTTATATCACCAAGTTCCTCTTTTTGCAAAACTGACTAAATTCATTTAAGACATGCTGCATCCCCATTGGTGATTTTGAGAGGAGCAGAGTGTCATCCGCTAACATTAATGCAGGAAATTTACGGTGTGCTAGTTTTGGAGAGTCTATGTCCTTAACGGCAAGTAGATTTTCAATTAACCTGAGGAAGAGGGAAAAGAGGGTCCGTGCAAGTACACAGCCCTGCCTTACCCCCTTATCAACAGGAAAAGGAGCTGTTAGTTGTCCATTCTTGCCAAACCTTACTCTAGCAAATGTGCCCTCATGGAGGCGGTTGCGATGGTAACAAAGATATGGTGCAACACCCTTGTCCAGCATGATACCCCAAAGCTGGTCACGGTCCACCATATCAAACACTGATTTCAAGTCCACAAAGGTAAGATACAGACTCCCTTCCTCTAGCACTACATGCTTCCAATAGATCAGCTGTAACCTAAACAGATGTGCTATGGTTGAAGTTTTAGCTCTGAAGCCTGCTTGCAGCGGAGTCAGGACATCAAGGTCTTCCATCCATTCCTGGAGTCTTCCCAGTAACTCTGTAGCTAATATTTTTTGTGGTACATCAATTAGGCTAATTGGCCTATAGTTTGCAGGCTCGATGGGGGACCCTTTTTTGTCGATAGGGACAATAAGTGGGCTTGAATATAAATCCTTAAAATACAGACGCCAGGCTTCCTCATCAATATTAGGCTCAAAAGAAGTCCTACCCTCAGATTTCCTTGTGTGGATTAGATTCCAAAAGCCTCTAATATTTTTTAGGTCCAAATCATTCTTAATAGCCTGCCATCTGTCCATTTCCATTTCCCATTCTGATTTTGCTTGTAAGAGAATTTTCTTAAAATAATCCCTGGCTTCCCTAATGTGCGTACTATCACCCCTTCAGACATGACAGTAGGGCTCTTTTAGCATCCCTACACATCCTATAATACCAGGGGTTAATATCACTAAGATGCTTACACTTAGCAGACCTGCTGCTATAAAAAAAAGTCTGTCAGGATTCTAACCATATCCTGGTGGATTTTCCCTAAGTCGTTACCAGGTTCTAAATTAGCAGATTTTCCGGATACAAGACTTGCCTTTTCTAGTAGAGGAATAATACTATTATACATATTTGACATTGTTTCAGGGGATTGATGTATTGTGGCCCAGCGAATACGTCTCCCTCCTTCAACAAAAACTACATTATTTAGGTGGGGGTTATCAAGGCTGTTTCTGCCAATTGGAAGTCTAACAGTGCAACCAAAGTATTGTGGTCGCTTTCTTCACATAAGTTAATGGTAAACTTTACAACAATATGCCAGATTTCAACACTTAATAGGATGTAATCAATTATTAATACCAGGCCAGGTCTCTCAAAAGTGGGATGCCCTGGATCATCATCAGGAAAACGACCGTTACAAGCCCTCAGAGAATAAGTGAGGGTAAGAGAGGTCAGTTGTAAAACGGTCCACCCCCTTATGCATTAGTTACTGGGATCAACCATAATGAATCTTCATCACTAGTAATAGATTTTGTAAGACCATTGAGAGGTTCAAAATGGCAGTTAAAATCCATATAAAAAGAACACATTCCCTGGGAGTGAGTTAAAGAGGCTTGCCAAACAATCTACCGTCCGGGATGTTCCACCATACTGAACTGGCCGTGAATACACATTAATAATGGCCAATTTTGGGAGGTTTCTGTGAGTCAGAAGAATGCATAAGATACCAGGTGAGTGAGTTTCTATTCTCTTTATTGTGCATCCTAAGGGGATTCCCACCCATATACATAGACCCCCCCAGGGTCTACCCCTCGGGCCCTTCACCGCCGCTATGCAATACGCCGCAAAGCCTACTCTATATGGTGAGCTTAAGGCCCAGGTTTCTTGGAATAAGAAAATCTCATGAGAATCAATGTATTCATCCCAATCAGGCAGAACTAATTTAGCTGGGAGGCCTGCAATATTCCAAGACAGAATCCTAAGTCCGCTTAATTGCATTTCCAACCCACTATCAACAATTACCTCTGTATATCGACTATCAATAACATCAGGAGACTCAGGGATGTCGGTGGTAGGAGCTAATTCTTGGGGCTAAAATCTGCCCTCACAGATTACATAATTGGTGCTTGTAACAACAATTGATTTACTCACCACCTCACCTACACTAGCTGTGGAGGTTTTACTACTTTCAGTGAACCCCGTAGCACAAGTTGGCACCAGATGTTCGTTTATTACCCCAACCCGCAAACTCAAGCTATTATCAAAGAACTGTTTGGTCAGAGACAATGGAGAGGAGTCAATAGGGGTCAGTCAGTCTACCAGATCTAGTACACTAAATCTATTAGTAAGTTGGATGCTTGGTGGAAGAAGAGTACCCTCCAACCCTTCTCTATTACCGGCAATGGAAGGCTGGACACTCCTACCCCAGCTCATTCCTTGATAGCCGAGTTTAACCATATGATTTGGGGGAGAATAGAAGGAACTTAAATCAAATGTCTGGATGGTAGATCTCATATTATTATAAAAACGCCTATAGACATAATCCCCCACCCGACTATCTCTAAAGTTGATAACAATACAATCACCCATTATATCTTTGGGTCTACGTCCTACCCAGCTCAACCTGCGAGCAAACAGAATTTGACTTTGGACATTTCGCGGAAGGGGTCTGTTATTGTTCAGCCAGTGAATTGTTTTATTCTTTAATTCAATATAGGATTCAACTCTACCTGTTTCCAATTCTGGGACCGCAGCCAAAACAACAACATAAGGTGAACAGTCAGAGGGTAAATTAATATGTGGAAGTATATTCTTAGGGTCATTGCCATATTTACCCTTTAACACTCCATTTAATCTTTGCCTCTGACCCTCTCCCAACAATAGTTGAGCATCACTTTCACCCTGATTTCCATCCGATATTCGCTGTACCTCTGCATCAGCAGCCGTACTAGGACCCGCTATCTCATTGATACACGGTGTAGAATCCACAGAGTTTGGAACATAAATGTCAGTCAATATTGGATTAGTATCAGAAGCACCCCGTGATCCATTCTTCCCAGGTTTATGATCTTGGCCACATTTCCCCAGGTTTAAGAAACAAAATCCCTCGCACAAAGATTAAGTACAAACAAGTAGGGTGCTACTATATATGATTCACAGCAACAAATGTCCAACGTAGGTTCTTTGATGTATATCTCCTTTTATTAGATCATCACACCAAATGGAAATTCACAGCCAGCCGACACGTGTTTCGTTATAGGTCTATACAATTGCAGACACTATAACTCTTCAGGGCTGGAAAAATACAGAAAACGAGTGACCTATAATAAATATACTACACAAGTAGTTTGTAATCAATGTGCCAAAGTGAATGTGACATTCTCCTCATTCCAAAGACACAACCAGTCATATGGAACCCAAGAGTGATTCTAAAAGCAAACTCTAAACGAAAATATATCCTATTCCGTAATGCCTATATAAATGCATAGCAATTAAAACAGCACTATTGATTGTAATCGTCGATATGATCTGAAAACAGGTGGAAAGACACCCGTGCTGACTTTGAAATATAGATCAATTATTCATGGTGAACTAAGCATGAATATCTACAGTATTTTCAACAAAAATTATTATTGTTCGTACATGAGCATGGTCCGAATATTACTACTACAAACTACTTGTGTAGTATATTTATTATAGGTCACTCGTTTTCTGTATTTTTCCAGCCCTGAAGAGTTATGGTGTCTGCTATTGTATATCAGATGGCTGTGAATTTCCATTGGTGTGATGATCTAATAAAAGGAGATATACATCAAAGAACCTACGTTGGACATTTGTTGCTGTGAATCATATATAGTAGCACTCTACTTGTTTTTTACTTAATCTGTGTGCGCGGGATTTTGTTTCTTAATTCTTAGATGTGAATTCTCACATTTGAATTGAGGGGTTCTTGGGGTCTCCCCTCCCTGCTAGCACCAGTGACTGTTGTAGTTTTCATTTTACATGCACGCTAATACCGTTGAGCGCCAATTCATCCCGTATACTTAATACCCTTTTGTCTGTTGTGTATATTTCCCCAGGTTGTTCTTTATACATTCCAAATCTGATATAGTCCGCTCTTCAAACTTTGCCAGCCTATCCTCAATTCTCAATAGACTTTGTAATAAAGGATTTAAGGACAATGAAATAAGGCCACCCACTTTTGACCAAAAACCCTCTTCCCACTGGGGCAATGGATCCACGGTGGCGACCATACTCATAGTATTTTGTGCAGGGGTTGTCACCTGGGGTGTTTCTATGCACATGGGTGCTGTATTCCCCAAATTCCCGATCTTATTCAATTTCGGGATCTTTGGATTTTTCCTCTTCTGCAGAGCACCCCCTTGCTTCCATCTTAGGGGCCGCTCACTGTGTATGCTCCAGTTGTTGAGACAACACTTTGAGAGCTGAGACAGTACATTTAGCTGTGCCACTATCAGGGTTTAGCAGTAGATTATCTGTAGATAACTCCGGGTGACAAAACTCTTCAACCAAGGGAGTATGATCTATTTCCTGGGGTATTTGACTGTTATTCTGTCTCAAAAGCCCATAATCAAGATATGTATGTATGAGACGCTCCGGTGTACAAGCTTTCATCAGTCCCCCCAGTGAAAAATTGGATCCTGTAACAGACGGCGCTCTGTAATAGCTACCTCATGCTCCAACACTGATGTAGCCCTTGTAATAAACTGATCGAGGGTCCCGGCTGCATACCCACCCGTTACCGCTTTTTTCCCCTTACCTTCACGCCCAGACATAGCTAAATAAATATAGCGCTATATAAATCAATGGCAGTTTAACATTACTTGAAAAGCAACGGCCAACCTTTAGATGCACCAAAGTTAGAGGGGGACCCCGGTCCGACCTCCTCTGATCTCCAACTGGCTTAAACGGGCCCGCACTTGGCCTCAGCTTCGCCCGGCATGCGCCCGCGTGAGTCCCGCACAGCGGGTGCCGCAAGGAGTTTTGAAGTCTCAGCAGGGAGCGGCTGATCCACCACAGGTGCAAGAGGCGGATGCTCCTGGTACCAATAGTCCGTCTGGTGTTTCAAATGGCAGGCAAGTCTCCCTCAGCAAGGCGAAGCGGCACCCACACAGCGGGTGCCGCAAGGAGTTTTGAAGTCTCAGCAGGGAGGGGCTGATGCACCACAGGTGCGAGAGGCGGAGGCTCCTGGGACCAGTAGTCCGTCCCTCATTTCAAATGGCAGGCAAGTCTCTCTCAGCAAGAAGTACATGTATAATTATTTATTACAATGCACCCTGCCCAATGGGCCACCTAGAGCCTACCTTGGAGGTGCATTAAATGCAATAAAAGGGGAGTTTAAGGCTTGGCAAGTGGGTTATATTACCAAGTCTTAGGTACAACTATTGCATTGTCTCTGCTGGGTTATATACTCTTTTAAATTGACTCGCTGCTCGGCCTTTTTATATTGCTTTACTAATTTGATGCTGCTATACTCATTTTAAAACTGTAATTGAATTTGAATCTGTTGTATCGCTCACCTTGCACTTGCACGGAGCCTCTCGGTTTCTCTTCCAGTTTCCAGGTCCCTGGCCCGGGAATTCCTCATTTTTCTGAGAACCAATCATTGCAGGAGGGGAAAGGAGGTAACACCGCACTTGGCTATTAAATGATGGCCCTAGCGCAGGAGCGTCGAAGGCGCGCCAACAGCAAGCGTGTCTCGCCCGTCAGCATCCAGCCAAGGCCAGGAGCCAGACACAATGCCAAAATTTTGTACTACTCCCCTATGAAGCTGAAATCTTTGCAAGTCAGCAAACTGACAATTGATATTGCTACTTGCATCAAACTCAACAAAGCTGGTATCTTGAAGCATAGAGAGTCTCTCCCCGAAATCAACTTTGAGCCTCTCTGCCAGGAGTACCATATTAGGCAAAAGCCTAATCCTGCCCCCTCAATCCCTCAGTGTCATGAGCAAACAAAACTCACAGTTACATATTTGAACACTCGTTCCTTGGTCAAACGCCAATTAGACATTTTTAAGCTCTTGAATTTTGATAAACCGAATATACTACTTCTTACCTTGGCTCACTGAAGAGTCTACTCCTGACATATAAGCAGCAGTGCCTAACAGTTACTACATCCTTCAGGCTAATAGGACAGCGGGGAAAACAGGAGGGGTAGCAGCCATTATACATAAGAAATTACAGTTCACATCGCTAGCTGTTGCCGGTCTACCATCAGTAGACAGCTTAATTTTAAAACTCGATTTTCCTCATCCCCCCTTAACTGTGCACTGATCTCAAGACCCCCCTATCATATACCATTGTTCCCCAGCTATTGGATGACATAATCTCCCACTTAGCCATTACCTCCACAAAAAAATCTTTATTATTGGAGACTTTAATTATTGGGCCAACAATATTATAGGAAGTACTAGCTGTGCTGAACTGACATATCTACTCTCTGGGTTGAATTGCACACAGCATGTGACTGCTGCAACTCACGTTAAGTCATATAACGATCTCTAATTTATTGATCTCTCTGTGCACCTGGTTGGATCACTATTTTATAACCTTTGTCCCCTTCAATGTTCACTTAGCCAAACTTCATTTGAAGGTGAGCCGCATGGCAAGAAACTGGAGATGTGCCAACATAGGAGACTCCTGCACTCTGCCGGCTACCACAGCTCCATCAGAGTAGCAGTTAATTAACAACCAAGCAGAAAGAATCAAATCTTGGCTTGAATCCGCCAGTGACAGCTTTGCTCCCCTTAAGAAAATCAAGATAGTGAGACCTCATGAGGCTCAACGCTGGTTCACTGACAACTTAAAATGTAAGAAACCTGACCTGCGTCACGCTGAACGCAACTGGAGATTAAATTACTCTTCAAACAAAAAAGATGTACTCCTAACCCAGCTTAAAGGATACAAAAATGTCATTCTACAAACCAAGGCTGCCTATTTTTCTAAAAATTATATTAAGCTTTGCTTTTGTGGATGAACTATCCAAGCCAGACAGAGTCACAGCATAATCTTCCCCCACTCAAGCCCTATGTGATTCCCTTAGCACTTATTTTGTTGAAAAAATTGCCAAGTTGTCCTGGCCATAGCTATCTCCTACATCAATTATGCCAATTCACTTTATGCTGGTTTTCCGGCACATCAACTAAAACATCAGCAGCTGGTGCAAAACCAGGTGGCCAGATTAATTTACCACCAGCCCAAATGGCACCATGTTACTCCTTTAATTGAAAGATTACACTGGCTCCAGGTAGCCAAATGTTGCGCATTTAAGCTGGGGTGCATCACTCTCAAAGCTCTCCATGGCAACAGTCCAGCATTTATATCCTCTCGGATTCAGCACTGTGTCTCTTCTTGTGACCTCCGGTCCCCCCATCAGAATTTATTGGTCATCCTGTCTTTCATATGTAAGAAACCTGGAGGACTAACATTTGTTGTCTTGGCCCCTCAATTCTGGAATTCTCTCCCTCTTGAGATTAGATCACTCACTTCCTATGCTCAGTTTAGGAAACACTTAAAGACCTGGCTTTTCTGCCAGGCTTATGACTAAACCTCTCAAGCGGCAGTATCCCCTGGAGTCCAGTGCCATGAAACCTTTTGGTGTATGTGCACTTTACAAGATCATTTAAAATACCATAACAAGTTGAATTAGCAGTTAAGAAAACAACCTTCAGTCTGCAATGGCAGGCCCACAACATGTTTTAAAGGAGTGCTTGAGTGGGTGGTGCAATAGGTGCTCCAGGCCATCTGGTAGCATCTGGGTGTATGTTATACCACTCTACAAGGGACCTATCAGTAAATTGAATATGATAATGGGTGTATGCCAGTGTTACTAGGTTTTAGGATGTGAGCACAAGCACTTTAGCACTGGTTAACAGTGGAAACGTACGCAGAGTCCTAAGACCAATAAGAACAAATTTCTGCTAGAAGTGGAGGGCAAAGACAAAAAGTTTGGGGTTAGACTACATCAATCTGACAGGTCTACCACAATGCAATACTGTGCCATTGCCCACTTTGATTTGTTCTTATGTAAAATTGATCATGCGTACATGGTAACCAGCCAGATAAAAGGAAAACCATTTTAGCATCAGTCATTGCTGGCACTGTGAATATGCAATCTGCCTGTAAGGCATGGCACAATTTCACTAATAAGTGCACTGTCTTTCTACGCTGCAAAAAACAGCTACATTATCTGCCATTCTTTTATTGGTTGTCAGTTGGATGCTGTAGATTTTAGTGCCATGTGGATTCTATGTCACACTAGAATTGTATATGTACCTGGATCGTTGATTCACGAATGTATTCACACATAATGTTCCCATTTCCTGTGGTCCTATGACTATAGCATTGATTGACTGCATGTATGGAATGTTTCATGTCTTAGTTGCTGATTATGTCGAGTTTGGCTTCTCCCCCAAACTCCCTAATCACTTCCCTCAAAAGAGGTATGAAAGGGCACACATTTGCATTCTGTCCATTAACCTTACTTTCAGATGTCATGACCATATCCAGAAATATTCCTCAAGAGCATTGTGCCCGTTTGTGTGTTGCACAACATCACAATGTTATGAGGCTTACATTTAGCACATGACTCCGAACTAGAGACCTATCTTGGTTCATAGGGTGTACCACAGCTCAGAGGTCAGTGTCAGTTGGTGAGTGATATTCAAAGTGGTCTCATAACTCTCCTGACTTTTAGTTTGGGTTGCTCCATCCAAGCCAAGTGTTCAGCCAATGATGAAAGGTAGACTATGCCACCTCAATCACAGCGATCCTGAAATACCACTGTGCATCACCAAAATACCACAACCAATCTGTTATAAATATACTATGCATCTGCAAAAACATCACTAACATAAGTCACTCAGCCACACCTGTGATGTCCCTGCAGATCAGGGCACAGCACATGCTGGAAGGAGCAAAATAGGAGTAGACACAAATACCTTAATTTATGAAAGTATACATTCACTGGGAAATGTTAGTGGTACCACTAGGGTGCCACTCACGACCCCATTCACCACTCTCATTTTCACTAGATTTTGCACGCATGTAACATATAACTATGCATCTCTGCCTCTGCTAAATATTCGCAGATCAAGGTATCATAGTCACACATGAGATTGTCCGTTCTGTTATTTCTTTCATGCAGTCAGGCATCTGTCACAAACTTATGTGTACAACCATGTAGGTAGGACTAATACCCTTGGTTTTTCTTAAGTGGAGCTATATCTGCCCAAAGTAAATTATCTTAAATTTAGCGGCCAGTATGTATTGAAGCTGAATAACTATATCATGCATCATAGAAATAGACAACCTTGCAATATGCACTCTGGGTGTAATGCACTTCTAATCAAAATGCACCTGGTCAGTCTCCTAGCAGGTGATGATCCCTTTAGTCTGGGATTTTGAGGCTATCTTTGTCTCCTGCTGCAGAGCAAATGTACACCAATGGTGGTCCATCTCATTGACTAGTTAGCATCCCCCTTTTTATACAGAATAGATTGCAGTGTAGTTTATCATATTCCAGCCCTTTATTTAGTTGTTTTACTTGTTGAATTCATCATAAAGAGGATGTCAGACACTTGCTGATGGCCCCAATACATTTAAGGGTGTAGTACATTTTTAGGGGGTTCACATTTTCCGGTACATGATGAATGCAATTTAAATACAAACAAAGAAGCAAATAGTGTTGGTAGAAAACTAAAATATGATCATAAAAAACTATGGCTACAAAGGAAATAAGTGTGTATGTGTAATGTAACAGGACATCAAGAACCATAATTATAATGAGATTCCACCTGGTAATAAAATAGTGTTAGGGTCAGAAGATGCAAGTGACTGAGCAATTTTATTAGGGATTCATCTGGGAATGCAATAAGATGGCTACACTGAGTTTGGAGACTCATTGCACAGCAGTGTCCTGAAGGGAGTTTTGTGGTCATACACTGCAATTACGTTTCTGGTGTGTTTCCCCATCCCTAAAATTAGCATGAATGTTTCTTATTTAATTTTGAGCCAACCAAAACTCAATTATTTAATGGACTTCTCTTGAACCGACGCCTGGGACCAAGACCCAATTTTTCTGAGGCCATTGATCCCCTTTTGGAGTTATTCTAATTCAAATCAGATTTCACACTATTGGGTGACTGTAATTTTATTTACTGAACCGGTGGGACGCTGAGACAGAAACACTTATTGATATTCTATAAAGATATGGCCTGAAATAATGAGTGGTTAGTGCTATGCATGCAGTGGGACATACCCTAGGTGGATTTTCGAATAGCCCGTCCATGACAAACCTGTTAATATTTCCCGTAACATGGTATAACTATAGTGTAGTTAGCTGGGAGATTACGCTGTTAAATGAAAATGCCGCTACAAAGCTGTTGGAGCAACCAACTATTCCCTGAGCTTGGCACCGGGGGGGGGAAGCGTTGGACTCTGTCTTGATCACTTTTCAGCCAGAGACAGAAGACATTGATATAATGTAGTCCAACTATTCAGCCTGGCTGATTGAAGCAGCAGATACTGTTGCTCTTTCAAATATAAATTATCTAGGAGAAGCAAACTTAGTGTTGCCAAGCAGGAATGTCAGAGGCAAGAAAGTATCCGGAGGAGAAACTACTATACAAAACAAAAACAAAAAATATAATACTTTGCTTGCAGAATACAACAACATTATTCTCAAGGAAATATCTGACCTCTATAATACATCAGATAAATCAGCCTGTTGTATTACTAAAGCCCTATTTCAAGCTGTTAAAAAACTTTCTTTTCCTGCCTTTAATTACACAGAAGGTTATAACAGGACTCTGGTGACTGCTTAGCTTTGTTCTTTCAGAAGAAAATAGAGATTGGGCCCAATCACAAAAGTAATCCTAACATTACGACTTTCGGTATTCACAAAGGGCATTTAGAAGTAGAAAAGTTAAGATTTTGTCTCAGTTAAACTTAAGTTTTGGTCTTAAGTTAAACTTAAGAACAAATCTTAAACTTAAGACCAAAACTATGTCAAAGTTAAACTTAAGGTTTGGTCTCAGTTAAACTTAAGACCCAAATTTAAACTTAAGACCAAAAACTTTGTATCAGTTAAACCTAAGTTGTGGTCTTTAAGTTGAACCAAAATTCAAGTTTAACGGAGAAAAAATCCTAACGTTAACGTCCTGCACTGGACCAGGAACGTCCGCACTGGTTAAAGGAGAAGTATAATAAACATGGAATACGCACCTGCCGCTAAGCTATTATACAAGCCCTGTGCACAACAGACCCACAATTAATCTGCAGATCAGTTAAGTTTGTTTTGAAGTTCGAAAACAAAAGAGGTGTCACGGCAAAGAGCCGTTAAAAATCCTGAACACGTGTTACATAAAGAACCCATAAGAACTCTGTATTTGCAACCATGTAAGAAGTTCACGTTGTAACATAAAGAACTAATAAGAACTCTGTAACCGCAATCATCCAAGAAGCTGTATTTCCATCCTCTCTCCGTTGAAAGACTCAGATAAACACGCAGTAGATTGAACTAAACTTTCCTCAATCTTGAGATAAGTAGAGTTGCATCTGCAGTTTTTCACTAGTTAAGGGATTTACCCATATTGAGACTAAGTTTGTGAAAAAAGGGCATTCTCCGAATAGAACTAACACAATATCGGATAATGTAGTTCAGTTTAAATTTCCCTAACATGTAACATATGTTTTATCAATGTTTTTAAATTTGAATCTCGCACGCATATTGACCAATTTTATATGATGTACTTTTTACTTTTGTAATGGTTTTAATTAACTACACAATAAAAGTCTGATATATACTAACGCTAATACTCCTAAATGCACTTTGTGAATACTGAAAGTCATAAAGTTAGTAGTTTGTCTCAGATTACTTTCGGGCCCATAATTTTTAATTGGTTCTTCTCTAATATATCCACACAAATCACAATTAAGGACATCCTCTTTTCACAGAATTAAAATCTCTTTCAGAGGGCCAAGTTAAACAGACTGTTCTTACCACCAAGTTAGGTTCTCCCTTACACCCTTACATCCTTGCCCTCCCAGGATTATACATCTTTTCCTTGACTTGGTGGCCTCCTAATTTATGATTTCTTTTTTACGCTTTGTTTAAGACAGGTTTTTTTTCCTAAGATGTGGAAATCTGCATCAGTTCTGCCACTGCAGAAACCCAACCAGAATATTTTAGATCGTAATAGCTACAGACCTTTTTCTAAGCTACCTATTCCAGCCAAGCTGATCGAGAAGGCAGTGACTTATCAGTTATCTGCATTCTTAGATCATAACCATTTTTTGGATGATTCCCAATTGGTGTTCTGCAAAGGGCATTCTGCAGAATCATCTCTTCTTGTGGCCACCCAGATGATTAGGGCTACAGTAGATAAAGGGAGGAAAGCAGCTCTTAATTTACCCGATTTGACTGTGGTCTTCACCACGGTCAACCATGAATTTTTGATTGACTGGTTGGAATGCCAGTGGATATATTGTGTGGCTCTGTCTTTATTTAAATCTTTTTTCACAGATCGAGTACAAAGTGACTCTGGAGGAATCTAAATTACAACCTTCTCTTTGCCATGAGGTGTCCCCCAGGGTTCATAGTTAAATCCAACACTCTTTGGGAGCATGCAAAGATTGCAAAGACGCACAGTGAAGGGCGCCACGTCAGGTCCGGTAATAATCCTGCTACTTCTCCTGCACGCCACTGGTTCCTGTACATTAACATTGTTCCCAGAGCTGTGCGGACTCTGATGACAATGCCTGGTGCAGAACAGACGACTTGTCTCACCAGAGTGTGATCCAAGGCCCAGGGATCCGCATCCAACCTGCACCCTTGATGACTCTCAGCTGCACAGCCGGGAGCTGCACTGTGCTCAGTGGTATGCCTTGAGCTGCTGCAACAGAGAAACGGAGACCGTGCACGAGCGGCCCGATCACAAGTGTTCCATAACAGGAACATGTAGCAATCAGATACATTTTGGGACAAGTGGTGGACAGCCGCCGGCATGTGCACACGTCGAAACAGTGCTCTGGAGCCTGAACAGACCTTTCTGCACACTGGGTTGTGCTCTCGGAGACACCGCAGCAAAACAGATTGTGCAGTCCACACCATCTCAAACGATCTTTGATATACAGTGGTGCAGATTCTCCTAAAGGGACCTGGGAGCCCTTTCCCTCCCTCCACACCAAGACTCATCTGTGCGGTTGTTGGACTGCCTTACCACAGCACAAGGCCTGATCCCGCACTGCCCCTTTCCTTTCAAGCCAAGGATTATTGGCACTGGAACAGAATTACTGGAGTGGCATGGAGCCAGGGCCCACCACAACGTCGCATAGTTTGAAGGCAAGCACATGAAATAACCCCCACTTTGACAAGGTGCTGGTGCAAGAAATTGGGGACCACTAATGCCTATTTGCTGCATTGCAACCACTATTTGAACCATATTTGCCAATACTAGTAAGGTGTTTTCTCTCCTATGACTACTCCAAGGAATATCCTGTCTCATATTATAATTCAATACTTCAGGCACGGAGTGCCACACCATGGTGCCTCACAACCAGCTAACCTTTGGCTGGTGACTGGATGATGTAGGGACCCACCCTGCGATTCCCATCACACAATATAGCTACCAGGCAAGTATTGTGAATCAGTCTGCTTCTTGCTCTTAACAAGTTATGCTTGGCTTGTTATTGACTCCTTACCACTGTTACCGCCATTTTTTGCACAGGAGTGTGGCACAATGGATCACTCTATTACCCATGAGATGATGATGACAAAATCAGATTTGGACCAAGCAATGGCCGGAGGTACACACAGGACTGAAGTATGTACAAACGTCAGCGACCCCCCAGACAAGACATTGGCAACCACGCTATCAGAGCACTCCCGTCGGTTTGAAGAACACATGTCTGCAGTTCTGGACATAAAATCCACTCTGAAACCTGAACTCGATACTTTACATATCGATGTGGACCTCCTCTGTTTAATTCCGACAAATGCCTTTGCGCTATGCAAGAAGAGGAGGAATATTTGCAAGGACGCATTGAGGACCAAAAAGGTAGATCAAGGATGAATAATGTGTTAATCACTGGCTTCCCTGAGCAGTGACAGGGCCCAAACATGGAGCTGCACCTCGACGACTGGTTTGTCAACATAATTGTATAGGGTAAACAGTCCACCTTCTTTTCTGTTGAAAGAACACACAGGGTACATGGGAGACCTCCTTGTCTGGGCACGCCTCCGTGCCTGGAGTTGGCTCACTTATTCAACTACAGAGACAGGGACCATAACTTACAGGCAATAAGAGCCAGGTGTCCCTGGAACATTGAGAATGCTCAAGTCCACATTTATATGGACTATGCCTTGGAGATCCAGCAACACAGATCTTCCACCCTGGAGGTGAATAAATGCCTTTGTGATCATGGTATCAAGCACGCCTTGCAGATCCCTGCCACTCTTCAGGTGCTGCATCTGGAGAACTGCCTCCTCATGTGTGACTACAGCAGAAGCTTGGTCTTGTCTCGAGCACAGGGGCCTTGCACTCTCATCTGGGGCAAAACTGACCCCTCCACCTCATGGCAAGTACAGCGGCAACACAAGACACGTATCAGATGTCAGACACAGAGACCCAGCACAATGATTTGCTGACAATGTCCAACTCACAGATTACTGCAGTGTTGGGTGGCAGCCCATCTGTCACACCACCGTCATCTGAGGACTTGGTATGACCTACTCTTTTGAGGTATGGAGAGGACTCAAGTGGGCGGGCATACTGCCTGTGCTATTGGGCATGTATCTTACTGCAACTAAAGTTATAAAGCACACAGTAGGCTGTGGTTATTGCCATGCAGCCCTATCATTGCCTGTGAATGCTGCCCCCATCTACAAAGAACCTCTGGTAAAACCTATTGTTTTGAACTGTTTGTATTGCATTGCATTGGCAATGGCTGGCCACTGTTGGCAAACTGGCCTGGTAGTGGGAGTTGGGCATTAATATTGTTATCTTTTAATTATTCCCAAAGTGAACCTTTCTTCTGTGCTAGTGGTATATATCTTGTATTGTTTGTGTGGATGGGCTGGAAGGGCAGATGTAGGGTGGGCTGGTGTTGCTGGAGGGGCTGTTCCTGCTTAAAATGTAATGGCTTTTGACGTAAATAATTAATTTACTCTCTTAATTTCTATGCAGGTAAGTACTTAATCAATAATAACTCAGATCGGATGAAAAAAGACAGAGTCCGTGGTGTTAGAGTTTCTAAGGGTTTTATTCCTCATAAAGGAATGGTCGTGACCAGGATATCATGTTCTGACCACCACAGGGGTGTCAGAAGGGATAGAGCAAACTTTATTGACATTACATAGCTTATATACTTGATTTATACCATAGGAAGTAGTGTAGTAGGCGTAACAGCTGAGAGAAGACAAGATAACAGTATACACGTGTTACTAGTACGTAATCAAGAGGTGTGAACTAGGCGTGAACTAGAGGTGTGTGCTAGAAACGTCACTGATAGGTGACGCAAGTGGGTGGCACCAAGGGGTGGTGCTAACAGAATTGTTGCAATGTCAGCAGAAATCGGAAGCTTGGATGCGCGCGCAGCTGCATGACGTGTAACTGGAGGGGTGCAGGGGACTTGACATTTACACTGACGGAAAGAGACAGAAGTCTGGCATGTCAGATCAACTTGTACTTTTATCGTATCTGATATCTGATGTTTAGGAACCATACTATCTGGGCGGAAAGGTCTCTAGGGCAGAAGCTATTCTATGCTAACTGTGGATGCGTGTATAAGCGCCTAAGTGTCTGCATGAGAAGCGTGGGGGCACGAGGCCTTCCATGGAAGCATGGTAACAGAGGCTATGAATTACTTGCACTGAGACAGGTCGGCCCTTTGGCTCTGCAGCTGGAGAGGATGTTTACGGGAGCTAGTAGGCAGGAATGCATTCTCGAGGAGCGGAACAGATAACTCGAAGGTTATAGTCAGTCTTGGCAGAAAGCAGGCTGAGCTGAGCGCGAGGGGCCGCGCTGAAAGTAAGTCAGAGTTCACGGGTACAGGGGTAGCCTGGGCAGAGGCTGTCAGAGTCAGGAGCCAAAAGAGGCTCGATGGCAGAAATTCAGGGCCTACTCTGCCAGAGCAGGAAAAACATGTAAAGTGTACTACAAAAAGACGGTGGCATAGCATACTTAGGAACGGACTATATAATCCATTCAGGGTGGATCTGAAAGAGGACAAGTTAACGTTGGACGCAAATGTATTTGCGTCTTCATAGCTGGCACAGGAGGGAAGTTACATGCACTTTAAGCTGGTACATGGAGTCGGTGGGGTACGCGCTAGGGAACATAACATGACCAAAAATTTATATTTCCTCATTCCCTCCTTGTTCCCTACGGACCCTTCATGAAATATCGATCCTCATGAATCGATCAGTTTGTTCTTGTAACATCATTTGTTCTTCTTTCTTTCGTTTACGTTTTGAGAGAAAACTGGAGTGTTCAATACATGACGTGGCACACAGTCCACAAATCGCTGGCCCACACTGCAGGCACAGGCAGCAACTGAATACTAGGACTAGGCCAATGCCTAGGAAGGATAGGATCTTCCATCCCCAAGCTGTTAACGTTGTCCAGAACCAACCGGACCAAGTCCAGGTGCCTGGATTCTGATGTATCTGATTTGCAATTTTATGGAGACGGGTGATAGCTTGATATACAGATGGTGCGTTTTGTGGTATGAAAACACAGCAACTTGACCCGATGACCTTACAGGCTCCACCTCTATCTGCCAAGATGACGTCAATAACAAGACGGTTCTGAAGGACAACAACCCGCATGGCGGACTGCTCTTCTGTTAAGTTACCTAAGGCGGAGGCAGTTTCATTCACTACTGCTTCAAGTGTTCTAGTTAATCTGCCTATTAATTTACTATTCTGAACAGGTCCTAAAAAGAAAAAGAATCCTTTATTAAAGTCGGTGTACTGTTCCCATGCCGTTTCTGTGTAGTCGACAAGTGGGATATCTCTTCTGGGTCTATTCTTTACTAGATTGGTATTTCTATGGTAATCAGGGGGAGCTAGGAAAACAGGTGGCAGAAGGAATGCAATGTAACAGGTACCACCCCAATCTGGAGGTAGGCGTATGTATGCGGTATGACCACAAACAAAGTAAGAATGACTAATAGCTTTAAAGGACGATTTTCCATGATCACTGAATTCGACCACAGTAGTGCATTTACTATGACCTAAGTGTACTGAACCTTTCTTCTTGATACATATTTCGCCAGTAACTGGCAATACTGACATAATGGGTAGAACTGGTGCAGCTTCGGACTCAACAGTAAGAATCATAAGGCTAATTGTATAATTACCTAATCCATATACTTCATTTTCTAGATCAGTTCCTATTCTAGTGGGGAGTCCCTCCTTATCTGGGTAACAGACGTCGAGCAGGACTAAGTTCAAGTTTCCCCAAACCCAGCCTCCATCGAAAACAGCAATATCAGGATCTAAGGAGTTAATTATTTTAAACCATGCTCCGCAGGAGCCATTGTGAGTGAATGGGTACGGAAAGAGGGGCAGAGCTCCCTTGTAATTCTGGTAGGGAGGGAGTCGGCCACATATCCAGCAATTTGTAGCATTGTTAGTTTGATGAGAATGATGTAGCATACTAATGAATGTATTGTTGCGCAGCGCAAGTCTGTAGGAAAGTTCGTGCGGAGGTAACTCACTAAAAGTATGTTCAGCAGATACATTATAGGCAGATTGTTCACGCTTGAAAATAGGGTAATAGATAGGCAAAACGATGCTGACAACAATAATTAAAATACTCAGAATAAACATGATTAATAGTGTCACTATACAGTGACTACGGAGTGATTTACAATATGTACGTTTCTTTGCTTCTCTCTCTCTCTCTCTATCTCGATCTAGGGGATACATGTCAGAAACTATTTAACCGATTCACCTAGGGGAGGACTTAAACAATTAAACTGTCTGACTTGCTAGATCGGAGTTTCATGCGATAATTTTCTTGAGGAGTTTTTTCTCGTTCAGATTCTGTAAAGTCTTTTGGTTCGACACAGTCTTTGGTGGGGGTGGACGAGTCTCGATCAGGTTTCAGTCCAAAGAATTTTTTCACATGACTCGTGTGAACCCACCCCTTTCTTCCTTCGATTTTCACGGCCGTCCTTGTGGTGAGAAGAACGGTCTTCGGGGACTTCCAGCGGGGCTCCAGCGGACTCTTTCTGTCGAAGTTGCGAACTAGCACAATGTCGCCAGGACGGACGTCGTGCGGCTTTACATCAGTGTTGTCAGGGAAGGCTGCGGCAACCTGTGAATGACATGATTGGAGTGCAGACATCAAGGAGGCAAGGTAATCTGTCAACATATTACAATCAACATCAGTAATCTTTTTCGGAATGGGCGTCCCCCACATATTCGGTGGTCTGCCAAAGACCACCTCGTATGGTGATAGCCCTGATCTCGAATGGGTGACCATTCTCATGTAGAATAGTGCCACTGGCAGGGCGACTATCCAGTCGACCCCTTTCTCCTGACATATTTTGGCAAGGCGGATCTTTAGTGTCTGGTTATGCCTTTCTACAAGGCCTGCTGCTTCGGGATGTCGGACACAATGGAATTTCCACTGGTATCCTAGTAATAAAGAAACTTCTTTCATTAATGCAGATGAGAATGGCTGACCGTTATCTGAGTACACGACACGAGGCAAGCCGTATCGTGGGAAGAATTCACGAACCAGCTGCTTGGCAGTGGTCGGAGCAGTGTAATCTGAGACTGGGTATGCTTCGGTCCAGCGGGACAGAGCACAGACAACTACGAGAACATATTTAAATCCTCGACAACGGTCCATCTGGATATAATCCATCTGGAGGACTTCAAAAGGGTGATCGGGAGGATGAAATCCACCTTGCTCTACAGGGACGCTCTTTCCTGGATTGAACTGACAACAGATCATGCAAGTACGCACTTTCTGTTTTGCGGCTGCTCGTAAGTGTTTGTTGTTCCAGAGATTTTGTAAACTGTCTAACATCGCTTTCTCTCCTAGATGTGCAGGACTATGTGCTGTATTTATCATGACTTGAACCATAGAGTCAGGGAGAAACCATGTAGATTTTCCCTTCGTCATCCAACCTTGATCTGTCTGTATCCCTCCTAGTTCAATCCATTTCTTTATTTCTTCTGGAGTAGCATGTGTCTGAATGTCGATAACATCTAGTGTGGGATCCCTGACTGTCATACAGTTTGTCGGATCTGTTGTCTTTATCGTATCAGTTGTCTGAGTGTGAGTCAGTGCTGTATGTTTTGCTGTCTGATCTGCCAGGTCGTTACCCTGGGAAACAGAATCTGTGACTTTAGTATGTGCTTTACACTTCATGACGGATATGGCTGAAGGCAGATGTATTGCTTCTAACAGTGCTTGAATGAGGGGACCGTGTTGGATCTTGGCACCATGAGAGGTCAGAAAACCTCGTTCTTGCCACAGCATGCCGAAGTCGTGTACGACTCCGAACGCATAACGGGAATCAGTGTATATGTTGACATTTCTGTTCTTGGCTAGAATACAGGCTCGGGTCAGAGCGATGAGCTCTGCCGCTTGAGCAGACAGTGTATCAATACGATGTGTTTCTTTAACTTCAGTTTCAGTGGTCACGGCATACGCGGCCACTAACTCTCCTGTACTTGTTCTCATACATGAACCATCCACATAAAGTGTCAGGTCTGCATTTGTCAATGGAACATCTGTTAAATCTCGTCGGGGCTTTGTTACTGCATTAATGATCTCTATGCAATCATGCGGAGCTGGATCTGTCATAATTGTAGGTAACAGTGTTGCTGGGTTCAAGATACTGCAGCGTCTGATTTCTATGTGTGGCTGGAATAGTGTCAATTCGTAACCTGTCAGTCGTGCTATAGTCAAGTGTTGAGTTTGGGTTCTGTTTAAAAGAACCTCTACGGAATGTGGAACTTGTACTGTTAACTGATGACCTAAAACAATTGAGTCACTTTGTCTGATTGCTAGCGCTGTTGCTGCTACTGACTTTAAGCACGCAGGGAGTGCCTGGGCTACTGAATCCAATGTACTTGAAAAATAAGCACAAGGCTTATGTGAACCTGCTTGGTCTTGGGTGAGGACAGACAATGCTGTACCATCACGTTCTGTAACAAAAAGTGTGAACGGTTTGCTGTAACATGGTGTCGCTAAAACTGGTGCTTGGCATAATGCTTTCTTTAATTCCTCAAAGGCTTGTGTATGTTCCTGAGTCCAAGGGAGGGCAATCGATGTTGCTGCCTCCTGCGTTGTTAACTGGATGAGTGGTTTAGCTAGAAATGCATATTGAGGAATCCATTGTCTGCAGTACGAGGTGAGGCCTATAAAGGCCCGCACTTCCTTTTGTGTCTGGGGTCGTGGCATATTTACAATTAACTGAATGCGATCGGGAGTGAGCTGTCTCCCCACTTTGAACAGCAAGTGACCCAAGTACACAACTTGCTGAACACAGAATTGTAGCTTCGAAGGAGACACCTTGTGTCCCTTGTCGGCCAGGAAATGTAAAACTGTCAATGATGCTTGTTCACATTCGGGCTCACTTCGTGCGGTGATCAGTAGATCATCGACGTATTGCAGTAAAGCGGTGTTAACTGGCATTTGAATACAATCTAGTTGTCTTTTCAGTGCTTGACTATAGATGCTGGGGCTTTCTGTGAATCCTTGAGGTGCGCGGGAAAATTTAAAACTTCGTCCATTTAAACTGAATCCGAAGAGATATTGGCTCTCCGGATCAATAGGTACACTGAAGAAAGCGTTCTTGAGGTCAATTACAGTAAAGAACGTTGCTTCTGAATCAATGGCAGTCAATAGGGAAGAGATATCGGGGACCACAGGATACTGTGGTACAATGCATTTGTTCAGTTCTCGAAGATCAATCACCAGCCGATATACTGGCGGTGCATTGGGGTCGGTACGTTTAAGAATTGGAATGATGGGTGAATTACAGACATTGGAGTCGGTCTCTACGACCACTCCCTGGGCAATAAGCTCTTCAATGATTTTCAGTAAAGCCACTACAGCATCGGGTGGTAACTTGTATTGTCTGATTCTGGGTAGAACAACTCCTGTCTTGAGTGTAACACGATATGGAGTGATATGCATACAACCTACATCAGCTGGGCCTTTTGCCCATAGGTGATCTGGTACATTTTTCAATCTGACATCAAATTCTCGTAAAACATAATGACCCTTGAAATCCCGTAGAAAGAGTCTAACTCCCTCCGGGGAACAGCATATTATAGCTCCTAGAGCCTTCAGTGTTTTAATTCCTAACAGATTCTCTGGGCATGATTTCGTAAGTAACAAATCTGTAACTCTGGATAATGGACCCACAGCCAATGGTACTGGTTCCGATACTTCATTTACAATAGGCTGTCCTGAAAAACCAAGGGAAACATTCTGTGAGCCTGAGAGGGGTGCCCCTGGGACTTCATTATGACTGATGGTAGTGCGACTTGCCCCTGTGTCAATTAAAAACTTTCTGTCTTTTCCCAATACGTGACTGTGTACATAAGGACCTTCTTGATCTACAGGAATTTCAATAAGAGGCAAACCACCTTCCCTCTCTAGGCTGTTTCATGTATATCGGGGGTAATCTGGATATGCAGATTGGGCATACTGGTACATCTGTTGCGATACTTGCTGAGTCGCGGCAATGGGCTGTGGCTGTGGTACTGCTACTGTCTGTGCTGTGTGGGATGGAGCATGCGTAGGCTGTGTGTTCTGCATCGGCTGTACATTTTGTGAGGTCTGTTGCTGGACCTGATCGTGTCTAGGCGGATGCGGTCTTTCTTTAGTTTTACCTGTTGAGATGTTATGTTTCAGGACTGGGCATTCATGTACATAGTGACCTGGCTGTTTACAATAATTACATGTCCCTTTAACGGGAGCTGTAGTGTGATTTGTCTGGGCCCCACCTTTTCTCTGACCGTCGGCTGGGACCGTCTGAGCTACTAACATTTTAATCTTTGTGTCTTTCATACGTTTCTGTTCCTGATCTTGTTCTTCTCTAATTCTGTTCTGATGATATTGTAACATTTGTAACATCTGGGATGGCGTATTTGCCTGCCAAGTACTTTCAACTTTGTACACTCTATTTTTAACTAATGGTAGGGAATTCTCGACTAATTTTGATACGAAAAGGTGTGGATATGACTCGCTGCTTGGTTGTAGGCCACTATTTATAATGAAACATTTCTCGAATCTTGAATAGAAGTCACTAGTATCTTCATCTTGTTTCTGTTTACAGGACGAGATTGCGTCCCAATCTTCCTTTCTAGTTGTCAATAATCTTGGCAAAACCTGTACTATTAATCCGGGTAATGCTTTAGTCCTATCCCCAAGGCCTAACCCTGGGATTCGTTTGCTTTCTTCGTCTTCTATTTCTGCCCATGCTATCTTTGCCTCCCCCACCTCCCAATCTTTTTCCTTTAATTTCTCGTAAATGCCCGTGGGCAACAGTACTTTTAACATTTTCATAATATCATCATACGTATAATCCCCCATGAGTAACATGTCTTTGAGCTCTCTGTGAAAACCTGCAGGGTCTTTGTCGTGACACGGAACTAGTTTCTTCATTTCTAACAGTTCTAACTTAGTCAGTGGCGTGTGCACATATACACGTTTCAAGGTATGATCCTCACCCATAACTGGGTGCACTTCTCGTAAGGGATTCTGACTTTCAATGCTACTCAGGCATTGCATGTGATACGTTTTCCTTTCTGGGGGCGGAGCGGGAACATATTCAGAACTTATGAAGGTGTTGTATTTATGCCGCTGTTCTAGAATTATTTGTATTAACTTGGTACTGAAACCTCTCCATCTATCCATGAGTAGTGCTTCTAATGTTTCGTGTAAGGGACCTGGATCGGAATGGTGATTTCTGAACTTGATGAGGAGGTGCTGAATCATGTATACACCTGCTAATTTCTGCTCGTCTGGGGAAAGGTTCAAGAATGTCTGCGCTAACGTATCATCATTATATATGTCTGGGTTTTCGGCCCATAACACGGCTGACCGGGCTAGTTCCTGTTCATCCATAGAATTGAGTACATGGTACCCCATTCGGTCTCGAAGTCTTTTATCAGTTTCCTGGAACTGATGTTCAGAAGAATTCGGGTTTGTTAAAGCAGAGAGAAAAACTCTCTTGTTTTCCGGACGGATGCCTTTCCTAAGGTAGTTTCCCTTACCTACATACGCTATAGTATCTGTAGACCTTCCTGGTTCTGCAAATTCTTCTTCCTCCTCGGAGGAAACTTTTTCATTCCCTTTCTGGTGTGCCGTTATCACTGCCCTTCTAATTTTCTGGTACATACTGGCTATGCAAGCCCCCCTGTCATGTTTTCCTTCGGCTATATTTTGACCCCACTTTGTTAGTGCATCTAATTCACTTTGATCTGTCTCAGGCCTGTCTCGTTCTCTTATTAGACAATTTATGAAAAATCGTAATATCTGTGCTTGAATGTCAACTTTCTGTTTATCCATGGCATCCTTGATACTGTCAGGGTCTTTCCCTGTCTGAACAAACTCATATATTCTATCGAGACGCTCCTTCATTCCTACATAGCATAGCAAGATATCAGTGGCAGAGCTTAATCGTAGGGATGCCAATATCATTAGATCGTTTCTTCCGGGTACTGGATCATATCTGCAAACTGACATGTTTTCCTTTAATGCGTCAAGGCGGGGGGACTGGAACGTAGGGAGACTCTGCGTGTCCCTGAAATTGAATCTGCGTGTTAATGGCGGGGTCCGAAGACCCGCAGTCGCACCTCCTGAGGCGGATGCTTGGGCATTATCTCCCTGCGGAGTCTGGATCTGAACTTGAATTTGTCGTTTAGTAGGATCAGGTAGGACTTGTTTCGGTAGGTCAATCTTGGGTGCGGGAAGTGGCGGAGCTGGCGGAACAGGGGAGGTCTGTTGTGGTACTGGTGGAACATGATCTGGGGGCGTAGTGCCACCCCCGTCCCTGTCAGTGGGCAGGGCACGAACAGGCAGATTGGCGTAAGCTGGTGCTACATCCTCCAAATATGAATTTAGGAATATGTCTTTAGTAGTTTTATGCATTACTTTAGTTGGAACTAATGGTGGCGGTAAGTTTTTCGGTATTTCTGATAGGGCCTCAGGTGTACCTTCGGCCGCGAGATACATTCCGTTTACAAGATTGTTTCGGGCACGGTCTATTTGTTCTGTTTTTACTCGGATTCCTTCAATAACTAATTCGTTTTCTTGGGCTTTTTCTAATTCTTTAAGTCTGTCCTCTCTACGGAGTGCTTTCTCAGCACGCTTATGGGATTCCTTACGCCAGAATTCTATGGCGTCTTTCTGGGATTGTCTAGCTTTCTTTTTCCATAATGCTTCTTCTACCTTCATGATGCACTCGGCATCCCATGTTCCGGTAACAGGCCATCTGTGTCTTTCGTCTAGGTGTTTGGTGTAATCGGCCCATAAATCTAGATATAATATGGCGTCTATGCCATGTTTGTGGTACATAAAGTTACCTGGAGTGTCCCTAGGGGGAATAGGAATTTTTTCCTCCAGTATCCCTTTCCTAGTTCCTATCTGCTTTAACTTGTTGAAAAATGGCATTTTGCTTACTTATTACTGAATGCTCAATCCTTATTCCTTAATACTCTTGACAGCTAATTTATACGAGAAACACAAAAATGCACATTAAACGGTCACATTCATACCACGACATTAATCACATAAGAACATTTAAGACATAGATGACTACCCCCCTATACTGGATGTACTGCTCAACAGTACAGATACACTGGTGTAACAGTGCAGAAATTCGGAATACTAGATGTACTGCTCAACAGTACAGATACACTGCCTAAAAAACAGTGCAGACCGGACTTGCGTACCCAAACCCGTCTAGATACGACCCAGCAATGGTACTCACCGGGAAGCACGGAAACAGAAGGCCTCGGAAAACTCGACTGGACTCGACTCGGTACTTCGGAAAACTTCGGAAAACTTCGGAAAACTTCGGAAACCTGGTGGGCCTCTTGACACCTCGGACCTTGCTTCTTTCGGCTAGGCTCTGGTCGGGATCCTCCGCACTCCTCACCGCCTCGTCTGGGCACTGATCGCAGTCTTCGTCACCTCCTTGAGTCAGAGGGAGATGCAGGAAATCCTGCCGGTACGCGTAGGTTCCGTCTAACTGACGGCAGGGGACAGAGCTTGCAATGCGCCAACCGGCGCGTGAGGTGGGGGAGGGGTCCCCATTCGGGCGCCAAAATGACGTAAATAATTAATTTACTCTCTTAATTTCTATGCAGGTAAGTACTTAATCAATAATAACTCAGATCGGATGAAAAAAGACAGAGTCCGTGGTGTTAGAGTTTCTAAGGGTTTTATTCCTCATAAAGGAATGGTCGTGACCAGGATATCATGTTCTGACCACCACAGGGGTGTCAGAAGGGATAGAGCAAACTTTATTGACATTACATAGCTTATATACTTGATTTATACCATAGGAAGTAGTGTAGTAGGCGTAACAGCTGAGAGAAGACAAGATAACAGTATACACGTGTTACTAGTACGTAATCAAGAGGTGTGAACTAGGCGTGAACTAGAGGTGTGTGCTAGAAACGTCACTGATAGGTGACGCAAGTGGGTGGCACCAAGGGGTGGTGCTAACAGAATTGTTGCAATGTCAGCAGAAATCGGAAGCTTGGATGCGCGCGCAGCTGCATGACGTGTAACTGGAGGGGTGCAGGGGACTTGACATTTACACTGACGGAAAGAGACAGAAGTCTGGCATGTCAGATCAACTTGTACTTTTATCGTATCTGATATCTGATGTTTAGGAACCATACTATCTGGGCGGAAAGGTCTCTAGGGCAGAAGCTATTCTATGCTAACTGTGGATGCGTGTATAAGCGCCTAAGTGTCTGCATGAGAAGCGTGGGGGCACGAGGCCTTCCATGGAAGCATGGTAACAGAGGCTATGAATTACTTGCACTGAGACAGGTCGGCCCTTTGGCTCTGCAGCTGGAGAGGATGTTTACGGGAGCTAGTAGGCAGGAATGCATTCTCGAGGAGCGGAACAGATAACTCGAAGGTTATAGTCAGTCTTGGCAGAAAGCAGGCTGAGCTGAGCGCGAGGGGCCGCGCTGAAAGTAAGTCAGAGTTCACGGGTACAGGGGTAGCCTGGGCAGAGGCTGTCAGAGTCAGGAGCCAAAAGAGGCTCGATGGCAGAAATTCAGGGCCTACTCTGCCAGAGCAGGAAAAACATGTAAAGTGTACTACAAAAAGACGGTGGCATAGCATACTTAGGAACGGACTATATAATCCATTCAGGGTGGATCTGAAAGAGGACAAGTTAACGTTGGACGCAAATGTATTTGCGTCTTCATAGCTGGCACAGGAGGGAAGTTACATGCACTTTAAGCTGGTACATGGAGTCGGTGGGGTACGCGCTAGGGAACATAACATGACCAAAAATTTATATTTCCTCACTTTAACAACAAATGAACAGGGGTCCACGGTTCTGTTAGTCACCTGGAATGTCCTTGGACTCACATGTTACACCAAACTTTACCATGTGTACCAATACTTCTGTAGGTGCAAGATCCAAATATAACTCCTACAGGAGACAAATCTCACATTGTGCATACTACAATTAATGCGGAGGCGTTGGAAATGGATTCTGATAGGAACCACATATTGCAGTTATTCTAGGGAAGTGATGGTTTGGGTGGCTCCTGGGACATCCGTAGAGAACCTAAACACTCAAATTGATCCTTTGTTCAGTACTGTAGGGGCTACTAGATCGTCTTCCGCCTTCACTCTTATCTCTTTATGCCCCTAACACTAATCAATAAACTCTTTATGGGGTAACCCAGTATCCCTTAGAACCTGGGCAGTACAATAGTAATATCAACAACGGTTCTGTCGGGTATGAACCTGATTGCTTCAGAGCCTGTACAAATCTTAAAATCTATATTCAGACATATTTGTGCCACTTCTGGTGGAGAAGTGTGGCTCAGGGGTTAGAGGCGGCAGACCTGGAGCTTGAGTTCGCCCCTGGACCAGGGTTCAATTCCCCGCCTCGGCGGGTCTTGGGCTCAATAATTCCACAGACTCGATAATTCTCACTCCGGTGCCTCCTCGACTCATGGGTTCACACTCTTCGACTCTGGGCAATAGCTTGCTTAATCTCCACATCGGCCCCTCGCGGTGGGATGCCTGGCTTTCACCTTGTGGATACCCTGCCAGGGTTATCTCACAGGGGAATACCAGGACGGTTTCCCTAAGCAAGCGCAGAGATGCCCCAGGGTAATTCATGCGCTATATAAGCTTCATACATACACATTTACTTCTTATGACTTTTAGACTAAATCATAAAGTGCAAATCCAAACAGGAAAGAGGGTCAATAAACATTTTAATCGTTGAATTATTTTTTCATTCATGACTTGATTTTCACCAAGACCCTGTAGTTATGCATGGAAATTAATTACAATAAACGGCGCACATATTCAAGTGAAATGTGACATATTGGGAAATATTGTGACTGAGTGACAAAAGAATTCGTGATTTATATACACATAAGTGGGGGATATGGGGAATCATATTAGATTTAGAATGGGCCCCAAGTTCCGTAAATGAATCTCCTTATTGTGAAACTCAACAGTGGTGCTGCTGAGGACTGGATCTATAATTTTAGATCCCTTCGACATAGAGCGGGCTCCCGGCTGAGTTGCTCCTTGTCCCTGATTATCTTTGCACTGGCAATGGAACCATTCGCTTGTGCACTCTGACAGCAATCCACGAGTTGGGGGATATTGACATACAACCAGTAGCATGTAATATCACTGTATGAAGATGACACGCTAGAATATTTGCACAGAGACTCAGCAATACTCCCAGACCTTGTGGCACTGCCCAAGAATTTCTGGTGGGTATCAGGCCCAAAAGTGAATTGGAAAAAATCCCTACTATTCCCAATGACTTCATGAACCCTTGAGCAGAGAAGGGCACTCCTGTCCATGCCACTCCCATGGTCCTTTGGCTCCTTCAAATATCTGGGAATCCAGGTATGCCACTCACCTAAAGGTCTGTTGGATGAAAATCTGGGCAGGGCGGTGGCCAGTGTCAGGTCCTCCTCAGCATTCTGGACTGAGTAAGCGCTTTCAGCTATTGGTTGGATAGCCATCTCTAAGAGGCTGGTCCTGCCTAGACTGTTATATTTGTTGCCGCTCTCTCCATCTCAATCCCTAAGGAGTTTTTTTAGGATCTTAGGACATTCTCAATTGCCCTAATATTGGTTTAGGATAGAAATCAGGTTTCTCTTATGAAATTGTACCCCCTTTGAAGGAGGCTATCATGGGGCCCTGAATTACTAATAATATTATTCAGTAGCATAGTTGCAATGACCAATGCACTGGTTAGCCGGTCAAAATGTAACAGTATTGGCATGCTGAGTGACAGGAATACATCCAACTAAGGTGCTGAAATATTTATTGGCCACAGAGAGCACAATCCCGAAGAAGATAGGGAATATTCTTATGACTACGGACCACTCATGTTGGTCCACTTTCTTACACAAGAAACAACCCTTTCCCTCATATGCCCTGAGCTATTCCTTTGGGTGTTGCCTGGTTACAAAGACCTAGGTTCCAGATTGGAGGTGACAGCCTAGATCAACACAGTCCTTACGTCCTAGGGAGACCTGTTTTTTGACAAGTTTCTTTGCACATTTGAGAATTTGATGGATGATTACGAGTTTCCACAGAGCTCCTTTCTCTTGTATGCCTCTCTTACTCAACAATTACATCAAGTTGGAGGTAGAACACATGATGAACCAGAAACATCCAGACTCCTTCAAACTGTATTCGTACATGGTATCATAGTGTTATGAAACTATATATGCCAGGAGAGAGCAATCCCCCTTACCGCACTCAGCGCCTACTTGGACTGAAATCCTTGACATTGTTCACTTGCAAACGATGGAGGCAATGTCTAGAACACCAAAATACATGTCCATGAATGCCAGGCTCAAATACGCTCAAAATAAATTATCTCCATCACACATATTGAATGCCATATAGACTTGCACGGAAGTGTCTAGGCTGCCCGGAGTGGCTAATTTTGCTAATTTGGTATGGTCTTGCCCAGTTTGTCATCTTATTGGAAGGCCATAGCCGAGATAATATCAGAGACTGCAGTTCACATTATACCAATAGATTGTGTGAACTTTCGTTTTGGGATCACCTCCCGTATGGCAGAGCATAAGGCCCTTAATACGTTTTTAGATGTGGCACTTGTGTAAGCCAATCTTAGGATAGCCATGGGCTGAAAATCACCAATGGCGCCTCCCATCCAACTATGGCTCACAGACATACATGGAGGTATAGTAGCCGTGCTTGAGATATCACATGGTTCTACACCAAGTCACCCGGTCACACCAAGCCCCCAGACAGGAAGACCTATCTTACTGTAATTAAGGACAGATTAATGGGCACTCCTACATGAACAATGATACCTACTGGGACTCTTAAGAGCAAAGAAGCAAGCAGTTCTCCCAGACCACATATGTCTGAAGTGTTGTTCCACTCTTCATTCTGCCCTGCCTTCCATGACCCCCCTCCACTGTACCACACAAAATCATTGACAATATACAGCAACCCACTTAGAAAACACAGTTCTTTCCTTCACACAGTTAATGTTTTGAGTATTTCTTGAAATGAGATTCAGGTAGATGTAACTCTGATTCTCATATATTTGAGTTGATGCATGTAAGACAAAGTAATGTAGACTGCATGAAAACTGTATTTATGAGTATTGTATGATGGTCTTATATCCTATCAAACAATCTCACTAAATACAGTGTCCTGTATGACTGTCATATTGGTGATAAAGAAATATAACACAAACTAACCCAACCCTCTATAATATCTCTGTCACGCCGTTAGCAGCTCTTATAAAATCTATTGATCTATTGGGTTGTCACTTGTATCATACACCGACTATACCCAGATTTTGGTCTAATTTTCAGCAAAGGCTCAGACCTGAATGATACTTCCTCTAGCTGTGTGAGTGGAGTGAACTTATGGATTGACAGAAACTACCTTAAGTTAAACTCTTCAAAAACAGAAGTTATTCTGTTTGGACATAACATCTCTTTCAGGAACCTGTTGTGGTGGCCATATGAATTAGGTTGGCTCCCAATACCAGTCAAAAAAGTAAAGAGTGTTGATGGTTAACAGGCTCACTGACAAGGATCAATTAGATAAGGTTATTTCCACCTCCTTCTATATGCTTTGTGTCATTATGAAAATATCACAGTTCCTTCCACTTTATATGTTGAAGACAGTTGCTTTGTTCCTTTTAATGTCCACAGTGGATTATTGCAATGGTCTGTATAAAAATCTGGCAAATATATGCCCTGAATAAGTTTCAGATTTTCATGTATTACAGAGGCTAGAATGCTGATTTCAGCCTGCCTCTTGGGCCTTATTGAGCCCCCATTGGCACCCCATACAAAAGCGTATAGAGTTCAATACCCTCTATTTTACATACCAAGCACTTTACAGTTTAGGTCCAGCCTATCAGATAGAGAAACTCAAAAGGTATGTCCCAGTGAGGACTCTTTGTTCCAACTCAGCAAAAAATCTGGTGGTTCCATTCTGTAAACTCCCTTTTTGGAAAGTTTGGAGTTTTGTGGTTTGTACCACACAGAATGGGAACATGCTTCCCTTTGAAATGCTAACTGCTCCCACTCTCATTAGTTTTCATAAGTCTTTAAAAACGTTGCACTTTTGAAATTAAAAGCTATGGTAATTTTCCCTGCCTTGGTGCGCAGCACCATGCTGCCTCAGAGAATTTGATTGTGTTCTATAAAAACTGAAATCAAATCAAAACAAGGGCTTCAGCAGCCCTGGGGGGGGTAGGATTTATACATTTAGGAAGTAAAAAGGATCCAGTGCTGTGTTTGTGATCCTAACAGACTGCACACCGAAAGGTATAACACGCATATCAGAGCAAAAAGAGTGGTCCTGGCAGATGGGAAGCCATGAATAGTAGATAGTAGATAGTAGATACTCTAGGGGCGGGAAGGACCATTTTTTACTCCTACCTGAGCAAACTGTTGGCACCGGTATTACATGATATCTTGGAAAGGCTGGTAAAATGTGTGCACTAGAACCTGATCTTATTGTGATGGACCACGAGAATGCAGCAGTTGCGTGTGCATGTTGAAAGGAGTAATTTGACTACTGTGAATCATGAAGGCTTAATGGACCCATCTTGGATGTTCTTAGCACAGCTGCCTAAAGAATTTGGTTCCTAAAACACATCTGAGAGGAGTGTAAATAGTAGAATGTAACAGAAAAATAATTGTGAAGGTTATTATAGATGTTATTGTTCAATGAACAGTCAATTCTTTAACCGGTTCCATGCTCATGACGGTTGCGCTGTGCTCATGACGGAGCGGTTCCGTCATGGCCCTGCCGCCGCACCTGCGCGGCGCTGATTTCGTGCCTGCGCAGCGCGTTCTATTGAGCGGGCGGGGCCATGACGGAACCGCTCCGTCATGAGCACAGCGCACCGTGGCTCGTGACGGAGCGGCTCCGCCACGAGCATGCGAGCGCCGCTCGGCCCCCCCCCTAGCGCTGCGGCGGAATTGCCGCCGCAGTGAAGGGGTTAAGTAAAATGTTGACGACTAGTCTTTTGTCAATAGGCCATTAAAACCATGGCAGTACATTTGCCATATTAGAAATAGTAACTGGTCTAGTTCATTTTGTATGGACTGAATTACCACCATCTCTAGTGTTCTTAGCACATGTTTTGAAAAGAACAATAATGAGGCATAGCTTAAATCGCCGCAAGATGGCCAAAATTCCCTTTTTGCTGCAGAACGGCAGTGTCCTTCCTCTCACCATTTAGAAGCATTAATGCGGGAGAGCAGGTAGCAGCCTTTTTTGCTTCTATTTATGAGCCATAATTTGCCCTACTACCCCCACATTGTGTTCCCCTCAGGGGTTACTGATGTGGCCACCATTTTGTCTGCCGTGAGTCCCGGCGGTCCTGGCTGTCGGTTTGAAGTGCTTTGACTATTTATGGTGCACTGGATAATGGAGTGGTAAATATACACTCCATGCAAATGCTTTATTGGGCATTTTATTTCTCACATAGCCAACATTAACCCCTTCCATGCTGATGACGAACCCCAGCCGTCATGCACTACGGTGCTCGTGTGCTGATGACGGCTGGGGTTCGTCATGGCCCGCCCCTGTTTGTTTGTTTACCGCACGGCGGCGGAAACGGGCCAGCAGGGAAGGGGTTAATGCTGAATGTGCTTTACGGACTACCAGTGACTGACTTACTTGCTGAATTTCTTCACTCTTACCTATCAGCAAAGGAGGGTGAGACAGAGGATCAATAAAGAACTATATATGCCTTCCTCCAGGAATTCTTTTGCTGCACTTCATTGGCTCTTCTAACCTGACAACAGTGGTGTCATTTCTTTCTACATATGTATATGGAGCCTCCTTCTTCTTCCAGTCAAAGAGTCGCCTCTGCCACTATTTCCTCAATACAGAAAGACTCCACAACGGCTGCTTCAAAGCGCCAAAAGAAAGAGCCGGGTTCTGCCTCAAAATCTCCACTGACTATAACATTGGAAGGTCTCATGGAGAAGTTAAAGCATTTAATGCCCTTTGTAGTGGACACCAATGCTACCCTTCAGAGACTAAAAGAAAATGGTCCAATTTAGAGTCAAGGGTTACGTTGGTAAGGATTAGTGACACTCAGGATGTCTAGAGAAATAGCTCTTCTCCAACAGCAAACAGAGGACTTTAAAAATCGCAATAGGTGCAACAACCTTGGACTTTATGGTATTTATGAAGGAGAGGAGGGCTCTGATATGATCGTCTGTCTTAAACTCCACATTGCTAAGCTATTTGGCCTTAAAGAAGGTACTACTCTCAACCTACAACGTATGCAATGTATTGTTCCTAAACTTGGGGGTTCCCCCTCCACCTCGTCAGTCAGTTGCCCTAGAGCGATTATTGTTCTTTTCCTGGAATATAAACATTTGTTGATGGTCTTGTCTGCAGCAAAACAAAGGAAGCAGAGGTTATGGGCTTGCCGCAGAGTTTTTCTCACACAAGATGTGGCTCGTGCCACAGCCGGTTGTCATAATGAATTTCTTTCCTTCTGCCCTGCTCTACATTCCATGAACGTCAGATACAGCCTTCCTTGTTTTTTTAAAGGTACCTATAAGGAATGGACCCATTCCTTTGACCGCCCGAAGATTTAAGACAATTAATTTCTCGCCATAAGGTAGAAGAAATGGACTTTGGGAAAAACTGAATTCTGATTCTTCTAACAAGTTTTTGTCTCCTATTTGCTTAATTATTTGCAATTTATAGGTTCAGATGTACTTATATGTTTTTACTCACCTGTTTACTCTGTGATTTTTATATGTTTACTCTCCTTTAATACCATCTCCTAATGATTTTGTGGTTTTCCTCCGCAGATATCACTTGTCTAGTACGGACTCCCCTCCTCGCTGTTCTCTCCTCATTTTGCCTTCCCTCCTACTCCTATTGTGTTTAGTTCTTCAAATATTGGTAAGTGTTCCTTCTTTCTCAATGCTTATCTGTTCCTTATATTTATTCCCATTATGCTTCTTTCTTTGAGCTATTCTGACTATCATGTATCCCATGCTGCCGCTCCATATTTTACTATATTATTTTTCCTTTACTTATCTGTTTGTCTTTGTCATTTATGTCTGATTTAATTGGTTCTTATCTGTCTTCCCTTCGCGGTTCCCCGCCTTCTCATGTCAACCTTGTTAATCTTTTCACTCCGGCAATATGGCAATATGTTTTGTTTATTTTGACTGGAGTCTTCCAACTTCTTGTCAATCGCTCTTTTTCTATCACTTCTTTCTTTTCTTCTTTTTTCTTTTTCTTTCCTTTTCTTTTTTCTGCTTTCTATTTTATTTTCCGATTTTATCTAATATGTCATCTCTGATTGTTTCCATATTCTTTTTTCCTGTTCTTTACTCTTTTACTGTTCCTTTTCATTATTTTACTTGGAAAGGTTGGGTGATTAAAAGGATCATCCAGGCTAAACACTTACTACAGGATATACATTTTCTATCCCCAATTAAATTCTCGATGAAATTGGGTCCATTCTTATTTCAGACCATGCCCCTGTTTTGATTAATTTAAATCTCCCTTCAGAGGCCTTCAAATCCCGTAGATGGTGCTTCAATAACTACTTACTCAAGGACTCCACCTTTATTGGGCATTTTAAAGATTTTCTGTCAGAATATTTCCTTATTATGGCCAATTCTGATATCTCCTTCCACACCATTTGGTATGCTTTCAAGGCGACAGCTAGATGTTTCATCATTGACTATGTTGCTGTCAAAAAGAAACAACTTCTTAAGGAATCTGCTTCCATATTATCCTCCATCAAGTAGCTTGAACATATCTATTTTTCCTCTAAAAATGATGATACTCTCAAGAAATTAGTCCAAACTAAACTGAATTTTAACAGGAAATCGGCGGAAGAAGCCTCTGGGTTGGTACTTAAAATTAAGTCTAAATTTTATGGTGGCCGTAATAGAGCCTGTAAACTGCTTGCTAACTATTTGAAGGCCAAGTCTCAAAGATCCAAAATAATTAATATCATCTATGATAAAGGTGTTAATCATTTTAAATAGGGGGAGAAATTAAATTGTTTAACAGTTTTTTATAAGACCTCATATGCCCCCGAATCTTTTCCTTCTGACTTCGAATTTGAAACATTTTTTGCTCCTCTTCTTCACCTGATTGCTCTTTATTAGAGAAAGATTTGTCCCTTTTTGAACTTAAGTCAGCCCTAGCTCACTTACCTAAAGATAAGGCTCCCGGCCCGAGGGGTTTACCTCTGAATTCTATTCTTGTTTTTCACAGTCTTTTCTCCATTATCTTTTATCTCTCTTTCAACATTTAATCCCCATAATGAGGCTGGTGGCTCCTTTCTTGAAGCCATGACATGTTTAAATCCAAAGAAAGATAAAGATCCCTCATCTTGGGCCAAAGTATCATCCTATTTCTTTAATTAACTTGGATTGCAAGATTGTTGCTAAGTTGCTGGCCCTCCTTATTAATTAGGTTATTCCTGATTTGATTGGTTATGATAGACTGGTTTTGTCAAAGGTAGAATGCTGCCAGATAATTCAAGAAGTTTTTTAAATGTCATACATCTTGTGTCAAACAGTTCCTTCCCTGTTGCAGCCATTACTTTAGATGCGGAGAAAGATTTTGATTGCATTCACTGCCTTATTATGAAGCGCTCACTAAAGAGGCATGGTTTAGGTCTCGTCATTTTATCTCTTATCAGTTTACTACATTCCTCTCCCGCTGCCTCCATTTCTGTTAATGAATTCCAATCTCCTTTTTTTACCCTTCAGCGAGGCAAGTGTCAAGACTGCCCTCTTTCACCTTTGCTCTTTATTTTATCTCTTGAACCCTTACTTCACTCTCTATGACATTCTTCTTCATTTTGTGGTTTTACTCACAAGCCCATTGAAATCAAGTTCACTGCTTACGCAGATGATATTCTACTATGTCTCTCCAATCCTTCTATCTCTATTTCACAGACCTTTTATCTTCTTATTCTGCTCTGTCCGTGTCCGGATATAAATTACAATTTTCTAAATCAGAAGTGCTTCCATTCAATAAATATTGTTTAAGAAGTATGTTTGAAGAGAATGATTTTAAATGGAACTCTAATTGTATTACATGTTTGGGAGTAAAAACATCTCTCCTATTGCTAGAACGGTCTAGCCTAATTTGGAGGATGTTTTATTAATAATATCAGGTGTGGCAGAACAATGGGCTCCCTTATTCTTGTCATGGTGGGGCAGACTGGACATTTCCGAAATGATGATGCTCCATGTTATTAACTTCTATTTGTCCATGCTACCACTGAGGCTCCCCTTAAAAAAATGCTAAACTCTTAATGGTGTTTTGACTACATTTCTCTGGAACACCTGGAAAACTCGCATATCTTTATCTTCCTTGCCTGCTCCTAAAGATAGGGGAGATGTTAATTTTCCCAGTTTTCTTCAATACCACTCCTCCTTTTTAATCAATCAGGTTTTACCTTATCTGTCTTTTTCAGACGAACCCTCCGTGCCGGTATGGTATAGATTGGAAGAATCTGTGGTTCGCCTGTTTCCCTTTTCCTCGTTAGCCAATTTTACTCATTCTCCTCGTTCTTGGAAGTCCCCTACTATTTTCCAATTTATATTAACCTTTAACCCAGTCCTTAAAAATCCCTTTCACTTTTGCAAGCATTCCTAGATTATTCTTTATGGCACAACAAGTCAATTAAACTTTCCACTCGAACCTTGTTTTGGAAAGTTTGGGTGATTAAATGGATCATTCAGGTTAAACACTTACTACAGGATATGCATTTTGTGTCTGCTCAGGAAGTAACTAAATTCTGTTTGCCTGCCAAGTCCCTTCTTAAATACGGCTCGTTAGGATTGCTTTTAACTCAACAACTCTCTCTTCTTTCTGGAATACCCTCCTCTTCCTCCAACCCTATATTAGAACAGTTATCTACATCTCTCTTCATTCTGGCCTCCCATATATATATATCTCAATTTTTCTCCCCAGCCGCCCTAAGTGTAAAACTGAAAGTTTATGGGAATCTGATTTGCAACACACTCTCTCTATACCCACACGTAACTCGATTTGGACACAAATACATCACACTTCTTTTAATGCTAGTACCTCTCAAACACGTTATTATTTTAACCAAAGGTTAGTTTTAAATCCATTGTCTATCTCCATGTTCAGATCTGACCTTTCTCCTAACTGCTGGACTTGTAAAAACTAAGCCTGGGCGTAGTTCGCGTAGCCGCACTCCGCGGAGCTGCGCGAAGACGCACTTGCACTCCGCGAACTACGCATAGCTCCGCGAGCATGCGTAGTAGCTTGCTTGACCCATTTGCGAGCCATTTTTTGTCTTCGGGAGCGCCGTGGAACTCTGGAACCTGCTCAACACCACATCTCCAGACGTCGCCTTCCTCACAGAAACATGGATGAACGCCTCCTCAGCGCCCGACATCGCCGACGCCATCCCGGACGGATAGAAGATCACCCGGAGAGACCGCGTCAACCAGACAGGAGGAGGCATCGCCATCGTCCACAAGAACACCATCCGCATCATGACCAACTCAGACGACACCCTCACAGCCGCTTAACATCTTCACTTCCAGATACACACCTACCCCAAGACCACACTCAGAGGCACCCTCATCTACAGACCGCCAGGACCTCGCACACAATTCAGCGAAGAGATGGCAGACTTCATCAGCCCGCATGCCCTCGCCTCCGCTGACTACATCCTCCTAGGGGACCTCAACTTCCACCTGGAGAACAACAACGACAACACCACCACCACCCTGCTGGACAACCTCACCAACCTCGGACTCATGCAACTGGTGAACACTCCCACCCACTACACCGGACACACGCTTGACCCAGCCTTCTCCTCCAGCAAGTACATCTCCTTAAGCCACTCCACCGGACTCCACTGGACAGACCACAGCTGCGTCCACTTCAGCTTCAGAAAGACCACGACTCACCACCACCCGCAACAGGTTCCACGCAGGAACTGGAACAAGATCACCACCGATAGCTCACCACTTCACTGAGCCAGAACCCTTCCGCCAGCTCAACGGACCCCAACCAAGCAGCCAACAACCTCACACAGTGGATCACCAATTGCGCTCGCCCAACCAGCCTCGACCACTCGCAGTCCGGCTTCCGCGCCAACCACAGCACCGAGACCGCCCTCATCACAGCCACTGACGACATCCGAGCCCTGCTCGACAACTGGGAAACAGCGTCCCTCATCCTCCTGGACCTCTCCGCAGCATTCGATACGGTCTGCCACCGCACCCTAGTGCAGCGCCTCAGCAACATCGGAATCCAAGAGAAGGCACTGGAGTGGATCATCTCGTTCCTCACCGGAAGAACCCAGAGAGTCCGCCTCCCCCGTACAGATCCAAGGCCACCGAAGTCATATGCGGCGTACCACAAGGATCATCACTCAGCCCCACCCTCTTCAACGTCTACATGAGCCCCCTCGCAGCCATCGTACGCCAACACAACCTCAACATCATCTCCTATGCCGATGACACCCAGCTGATCCTCTCCCTCACCAACGACCCAGGAACCGCCAGAACCAACCTACACGAAGGGATGGTAGACGTAGTCGAGTGGATGAGGAACAGCCGCCTGAAACTGAACTCAGACAAGACAGAAGTCCTCATCCTTGGATCATCACCCTCCGCCTGGGACGTCTCCTGGTGGTCCCCTGCCCTGGGCAACGCACCCAAACCAACGGACCACGCACGCAACCTGGGCTTCATCCTGGACTCCTCCCTCTCGATGACCAGACAAGTCAACGCCGTCTCATCATCATGCTTCAACATCCTACGCATGCTCCGAAAGATCTTCCGATGGCTCGCCACCGAAACCAGGAAGACGGTCACACAGGCACTCGTCACCAGCCGACTGGACTACGGAAACATCCTCTATACCGGAACCACAGCCAAACTCCAGAAAAGACTCTAACACATCCAGAACGCCTCCGCACGACTCATCTTGGACATCCCCCGACACAGCCACATCTTCGGACACCTGAGAGACCTTCACTGGCTCCCGTCAGCAAGAGAATCACGTTCCAACTCCTCACCCACGCACACAAGGCCCTCCACGACCTGGGCCTCAGGTACCTCAACAACCGCCTGACCTTCTACACTCCCACCCACCAGCTACGATCGACCAGCCACGCCCTCGCCGCCATGCCACGCATTTAAAGATCCACCATGGGAGGAAGATCCTTCTCCTACCTGGCAGCCAAGACTTGGAACTCCCTCCCCATCCACCTCCGCCTGACCCAAGACCACCTCTGCTTCAGGAAGCAACTCAAGACATGGCTGTTCGAGCAGTAGCGGACCCCCCTCCCGCAAGCGCCTTGAGACCCTCTGAGTGAGTAGCGCGCTATACAAATATCCTGATTGATTGATTGATTGATTGCCTGCATGCTCGGGATGTGTAGCGCGCGAAGTTACCCATGAGGTTTGTCCCGCCCGCTCGTGTCCCCTTATTTCCGGTCACTACTAACGTGTTCGCGAGTTATTCTGTGCCGGATTGCAGTTTCTGCGTGTTCGGCAACTCGATCTTACTGACAAGCATCCTCGTGCACGCAAAATGCTATTGAGCGCGCGAGAACTACGCTACGCAGCAGTTTGCGGAGTATTCGACAACTTCGCGTTCTCCGCGGAGCGCGGAGTTGCCGAAACTCCGCAAACTCCGGGAACGGAGCGTAGTTCTTCGCCCAGGGTTAGTAAAAACACCCTGGCACATATTAACACTCTTTTTTTCCTTTGCCCTAATTACCTCTATTTGCTCCATTAACTCTCTTTTTGATATATACTCTATATTTTGGATAGTAATTCCATACACTGGTTTTGTGCTCGTAGGGTAGGCTTCTTTGTGGACCTGTTACATGCCAACGCATTTCAGGTTATGACTTCTAATTGGAAGGATCCTTCTAAAGTCACTTGTTCTGCTTGGTGGAATTTTCTTTGTTCACACAACAGGCTTGGTATAGCTTCTGCAACCACTTCTCAGCAACTTTACTGAAAAGAAGCCTTCTGGTCTCCACTTACTAATTATTTATCTTCTTCTGCATTACACAAAAATGACAGTAACTTTATTTTTCAACCGCCATAAGTAAAATGTTAACCTTTTTTCCACAATGTTCACATTTGATTGCTATTATTTTGTTATTTGAGAATGTAAAATATTCACTATTGGATATTTCTATATATTATAATTGGTTAGGATGTTGATTTTCAGTTTTTTCGTACCCTCTTCTATTTCTTTTTCTCTCTATCTTTTCTTCCTTTCCTATAAAACCTAAAATGCTTCGTTGTAATTTTATATATTTTATGATACCATTTGCATTTCTTTTAATGACCGGTGATATATTATTGTACCATTGTTTTTATTTGCATCAATAAAAGCTTCTTAAGCTTAAAAAAAAAAGAACAATAACAATTTTTCAGAATGCTCATGGGTGGCAAAATGAAACTGTAAATCACTTTAAAGATAACAGAACTTACAACGACTTTTTAGATTTATAAAGGCTGCCTGAAATGAAAATATAATTACTGATAGCAAGACATGTCAATTTAATTGTTCAATCTTTTAGTAGGTATTTATACTGTAAGAAATTAGATTTTTTGTTGACTGGGGTATAAGCCCTGGTCAAATAGCAGTCACAATCCTTATCAGGATAAGGCACAAGCAAAGCCAAAATTAGCCTTTGATCAACATCCTGGTACCTTGGCACAAAGCAGGCAGGGTTAACTTAGTGTCAATTTGTAAAGAATTTGTACAACACTTCAAACAGTAAAACAGTGGAAACACCACACAAAAAGGATCCCACAACATCTTAGATAAATAGATCTTAATTTATTAAATAAAACAAGACTAAAACAAAAAAAATCCAATCAGTAGAACTGCAGATATTGAATTTTAAGGTTTTAGGAAAAATAAATAGTGCCAAAAGGCATAAACGGCAACTGTGAACATCTGGTCTCGCCAGACTGGGACAAAGTCACAAGTTAAGGCCAACTTCAATAGAACATGGGCTGGCTACAGGGACCCAGTTAGGCCCGCTGAACAAAATTACAGTTAATCATTGCATGGATCTATGTCGAAGATTAGTTGTTCAGCCAATGTCTGAGATGCAGTGAGGCAGCAGCGTGAAGTCCTTTTGTGTTGACTTTAGGATCCCATCAATAGGACTTGCAATGTGAAGTCTGGCGTCAGAGATGTGATGCGCAGTTGGGGCGATGCATGAGTTCCAACGAGCTGTGAGGCTGCGTTGCCGAGTCCTTCATCGTGGTTGAGGCGTCACGAAATGAGAGAAGTGAGGGCCTGCTCTGGAGAACTGTTGAGCAATGTTAGTTCCAAAGGTAATGGGGGTTGCAGCGGTTATGCAAGTGTTCGCACAGGTCCAATTAACTCAGCGGCAGTGATGAGTTAGTTCTGCTTGGGTTTGCATCAGGCTTCAGTTATGCTTAATCCAAAGACTAGCAGAGCACCTTATGACCACTTCTACGGGACCAGGACTGAGGTGACACTACTTGCCAGGGCAGATTCTCAGATGACAGAGTCCAGGTGCAAATGCAAGGTTTTTGGAAGCCTGTTAGGTCCCTGATGTTTCAGATAACATGGCCAGCCAACAAGCCCTTGGAGTCACTCTGGGATCTGTGTTCAAGAGATGCGGATCCAGTTCTTCTCACTCAGGCAAGAGGGAAGCAGGCAGAGTGCAGTCCAGCAGAGAGGCAGTCATTTCTGGTAGGGTATCCACAGGTCCCTATGTCCGCAGGTGTTCTGAAGTGGTGATGTCTGAGGTTCATCTTTTATACCCTTGTACCTTTTTCTGAAAGGTGGGAAAAGCTAGAAAGTGGCTTTGAAGTGTAAGACATTTGATGGTTCCCTGCCCTTGCTCCACACTGGCTGAAATAACAATTCAGGGTTGTTAGGCTCTTTGTGTGTGAACAGGACATAGGCATTTCTGGTGTGAGTGAGGCTGTGTCCATCCAGTCACACCTAAGCTCCCATTGTTTGTGGCTGTATAACAGGAATACACAATTCCGACCTGCTACTACACCCAGTCATGTGACCAGGAACAAGCTTCAGGCAGCAAATGTCTTTTCAAAAAGTAGTGTTTTTTTAATAGCAATTTAAAATCCGACATCCCCATAAGTTAGGATTTTAAATTGTAATTTCAGAGACATTAAACATGACCCAGTGAACTCTTCCCATTTAGAAAAGACACTTATAAAATGAACGAAGGTAACTCCAAAGTTATCCTACGGGAGAGATAGGCCTTGCAGAAAGTGAAAAATGTATGAGAGAGTTTTTCACTATCAGGACATGTAAAACGTAAAGTACATGTCCTACCTTTTGAATACACTAAACCCTTGCCTTTAAGTTTTCCGGGGCATACCCTAGGGATGAATTATATGTTTAAAAAGGGAACATTCCGGCCTGGAAAAAGGTTTATTTTGCCAGGTCAAGATGGTAAGTTTAAATTGCACACAAAGGCTCTGCAATGGTAGACCTGAGAAATGTTTAAAAGGCCACTTAAGTGAGTGGTGCAATCAGTGCTGCACACCTACTAGTTGCATATAATTCAAGACCCCGGGCACAGGTAGAGCTACTTTACTGGGGACTTAAAAGTAATTAAATATGCCAAATGGGGGATGAGACAATATTAACATGATTATAGGAGAGGACACCAGCACTTTAATGCTGGTTAGCATTGATAATGAATGCAGAGTCCTAATACCAGCAAAAACGAGGTCAGAAAAAATGTGGGACGGAGGCAAAATGTTGGGGGAAGGCCAACCTAAGGCTAATAGGTCTAACATGGACTAAGTATTAATCCAAAAGGTCTCACTTTTAAATAGGGGCTTGTTATTATGTCTTTCATGTTTTTCTAAAACTTTCAATCATTTAAAATCTAATCTGCCATATATTGTAGCATATTTCACTAAAGTGTTTCGCTACTAAATATTTCTCTGAGATGTTTCTAATGTAATGTTTATGCTCCTAAAGTCTGATTTTGTGTTTAGTTTTGCCCATATACATTTTACCACATCATCAATTAACCAGGTATAGTCAGTTGGGTTTGTTGCAATAAAAAAGTATGATTGAACAGTGTCATCTATATTAATATTAACAACATTGGTGCTGTTCCATCCTATTGTTTACACTTCATTTACATGAGAACATCCACAATAGTAGTCATTTAACCCTCATGCACTAGTCTAATTACTACTTCCAACAAGGGAACACAGTTGTCACAAACTTTTAGAACACCCATATAAGAGTAACTCTGAAATTCATTTTGATCATTAGTGAATGTCGGACATCTTCATTATGATTAGTTGAAAATGTAAAGAAGCCAATAAGCAATTGGGACATTATCAAACGACCTGGAATACCATCGTGTGATCAGAATGTACATCATTGGTGTACTTTTGCTGTGTACTATCAGACACAGACCATTTATGCTAAAATAAAGCGAAGTTCAATGCTACATTATCAGTTTTGTCTAGGTGTTCAACCACTGCATGCCAAACATCCAAATTTGTATGGATCATGGTTGGAATCCTTGAGCGGTACAAAAGGGGATGGTGTTGGACAGAGCATCTGAATCAATCAAACACTCACATCCAGTAAAAAGATCTGGGTTTAATCCATCACCGTTCTTTAGCCCACTCTGCCACCCCAGTTCAGACATGGCTATATGCAAATCAGTCTGACCCTGTGCCTCATGGGAACAGTCCAGCCCGAACTGCCAAGCCATGTCTTCCCTGGACCGGAAACAAGCTTCCGAGGACCGGTTTCTGGCATTCCAGCCGTCTTCAGCTCGGCTTGCTTGAATCCAGTGGCAAAGTGAGCAAGGGACTCAGTTCTGAGCATACCCTGCCACACTTGTGTCAAGCTATCCAGGCTGAAGAAGGCTGATAGCCAGAAACCGGTCCTTGGATGCTTGATTCCGGTCTAGGAAAGACATGGCTTGGTAGTTCAGGCTGGACTGTTCCCATGAGGCACAGGGTCAAGGCTGATTTGCATATAGCCATTGTCTGATCTAGGGTGGTTTGGAGTGCAAAAAAACGATGAATTTAGGCCCAGATCTTTGTACTGGGGTGAATGTAAGACATTGTTCTGCATTCTATCCATCAACAGTGTTTTTTGCAATTTTCACCCCGAGTGGGCTGGGTATGCTCAGACGTGGGTCCCAGGCTCTCCACATCACTGGAGTCAAGCTATCCAGGCTTAAGAAGGCTGATAGCCAGAAACCGGTCCTTGAATGCTTGATTCCGGTCTAGGAAAGACATGGCTTAGTAGTTTGGGCTGGACTGTTTCCATGAGGCACAGGGTCAAGGCTGATTTGCATTTAGACATTGTCTGACCTAGGCTGGTGTGGAGTGAAAACAAAAACGATGGATTTAGGCCCAGATCTTTGTACTAGGATGAATGTAAGACATTGTTCTGCATTCTGTCCATCAACTGTGTTTTTTGGAATCCTTGTGATCATATAAGACTAGCAGAGCAGTCTTCGCAAAAATATGAAAATGTTGATCTTTGATGGATATTAATTGGTGTATGCATGCACTTATGATTTTTTACTTATCCCGTTTATTCTATTATGGGGCAGCCAGAAAGAAGTTAGGGAAAAACAGGACACATGAATAGACAAGAGTTTGTGCCCCTAAACTCAGGAAATACAGGATCATGTCATGTCTGGTTTGGGGAAATGACTTTTACTTTCATTTGGACACTATTTTGGTTTAAATACACTTAGATGTGTGAGCTTTTGAGCACATGTTTGGACTATTTTCTAAAACTTTATTGTTTGTACAACTTAAACAGACGCTTCAGTATATTGTTATCTATTTCACCCCGCCCCCCCTCACAAACACATTTAGCTTTCCTCCCTAAGCTTGCAATATACTTTAATTAAGCATGCCCTGCCTCAAGGTGTTTTTTACCCTACACTTACTCAATCAATCAATCATATCATTTGTAAAGCGCACTACTCACCTGTGAGGGTCTCAAGGCGCTGGGGTGGGGAATGCTGCGACTGCTCGAAAAGCCAGGTCTTGAGGAGTTTTCTGAAGGTCAGCAGGTCTTGGGTCTGCCGTAGGTGGATGGGGAGGGTGTTCCACGTCTTTGCGGCGAGGTGGGAGAACGATCTGCTGCCTGAGTTCACTCTTCGGAAGTGGGGGACTGTAGCGAGGGCAAGGGCGAGGTCGGCGGAGCAGAGCTAGCTGGTGGGGGTGTAGAAGCTGAGTCGTCTGTTGAGGTATGTTGGTCCAGTGTTGTGGAGTGCCTTGTGTACATGGGTGAGGAGCTTGAAGGTTATCCTCTTGTTGACCGGGAGCCAGTGCATGTCTCTCAGGTGGGGTGTAATGCGGCTGCGGCGAGGGATGTCGAGGATCAGGCGTGCAGAGGCGTTCCGGATGCGTTAGAGCTGTCTCATGAGTTTGGCCGAGGCTCCAGCGTAGAGGGCGTTTCCATAGTCCAACCTAATGCTGACAAGGGCCTGGGTGACTGTTCTTCTTGTTTCAGTGGGGATCCACTTGTAGATCCTATGGAGCATGCTGAGGGTGTTGAAGCAGGAGGAGGAGATGGCGTTGACCTGTTTAGTCATGGAGAGGGTGGAGTCGAGGTTGACCCCTAGGTTGCGTGCGTGGTCGTTGGGTGTTGGTGCGGTTCCCAGTGCGGTTGGCCACCAGGAGTCGTCACAGGCCTAAGGGTTGGACTTGAGGATGAGGACCTCCGTCTTGTCCGTGTTCAGTTTCAGTCTGCTGTTCCTCATCCATTCAGCAACTGCCTTCATTCCTTTGTGAAGGTTGGTTTTGGTGGTGTGGGGGTCCTTGGTGAGGGAGAGTATCAGCTGGGTGTCATCAGCGTAGGAGAGGATGTTGAGGTCGTGCCAATGGGCGACGTGGACGAGCGGTGCCATGTAGATGTTAAACAGAATAGGGCTGAAGGATGACCCCTCGGGTACGCCGCAGATGATCTCGGTGGCTTCGGAGTGGAAAGGGGGAAGGCGGACGCTCTGTGTTCTGCCGGAGAGGAAGGAGGTGGTTCGGTCCAGGGCCTTCTCTTGGATCCCAGCGTGTGGAGGCGTGTTTGTAGTGTGTGGTGACAGACCGTGTCGAAGGCGGCTGACAGGTCCAGGAGGATGAGGGTCGCCGTTTCTCCATTGTCCAGCAGGGACTTGATGTCCTCGGTGGGGGCGATGAGGGAAGTCTCGGTGCTGTGGTTGCTGCGGAACCCGGACTGGGAAGGGTCCAGGATGTTGTTCTCCTCGAGGTAGCGGGTCAGTTGTTCGTTGATGGTCTTCTTGATGACCTTTGCCAGGAACAGGAGCAGGGGGATGGGCCGGAAGTTCTTGAGGTCCTTGGGGTCCGCCTTGGGTTTCTTGAGTAAGGCGTTGAACTTGGCGTGCTTCCAGCTCTCCGGGAAGGTTGCTGTCTCGAAGGAGGTGTTGATGACTTTCTGGAGATGGGGTGCGATGGATGTGCTGGCTTTGTTGAAGATGTGGTGTGGGCATGGATCTGACGGAGATCCGGAGTGGATGGTGTTCATGATTTTGATGGTGTCATCGTCGTTGATATTGGTCCAGTAGAGCAGGCGGTTGGTGAGGATGGTGGTCATGGGGGAAGAGATCTCAGTGGTTGTCGCGGCGGTCGTGGCGTTGAAACTGTTGTAGATGTCTGTGATCTTGTGATGGAAGAAGGTAGCCAGCGAGTCGCATAGGTCTTGCGAGGGTGTGACGTCGTTGGTGTTGGAGCTGGGGTTGTAGAGTTCCTTCACGATGTTGAAGAGCTCTTTGCTGTTGTGCTTGTTGTTGTCTAGGCGGTCTTTGAAGGAGGCCCTTTTGGCGGATCTGATGAGGTGATGGTGTCTGCGGGTGGCATTCTTGTGGGCGGTGTGGCTGTCCGGTGTTCGTTCACGGAGCCAGATCTTCTCCAGCTTTCGGCAGGTTTGCTTGGAGGCCCGTAGGTCTTCAGGTAACCAGCTGGCTTTCTTGTTGGTATGATTGCTGGAGGGTTTCTTTATCGGGGCGAGGGTGTTGGTGTAGTCATTGATCTACTGTCTGAGGTTGCGGGTGGCGGTGTCAGGGTCGTTATGTTCGGCGGGTGGGCTCTGGGTGAGGGTGGTGGTTAGCTGGTCTTCGGTGACTTTGCTCCAGCAGCGGTGAGGCATCTGTTGGGTGTGGTGGTGCGTGGTGGGTTTCTTGAAGGTGAAGTGGATGCAGCGGTAAGGATGGGGTCAAGCGTGTGACTGGTGGAGTGGCTGGGTGTTGTGACGAGTTGTCTGAGTCCGAGGTTGGCTAGGTTGTCGATCAGGGTAGCGGAGTTGATTGTTCTCGAGGTGGAAGTTTAGGCCCACGAGGAGGATGTAGTCCATCGAGGCAAGGGCGTGTGTGCTGACGAAGTCGGCGATGGAGTCGCTGAACTGTGGTCAGGGTCCGGGCGGTCTGTAGATGAGGGTTCCTCTGAGGGTGGTGTTGGGGTCGGTGTGGATCTGGAAGAGCAGGTGTTCGGTGGTGCTGAGGGTGTCGGCGGTGTTGGTCAAGACTCTGAGAGTGTTCCTGTGGACAATGGCGATTCCTCCTCCCACACTGTTGGTGCGGTCCTTGGGGGTGATTTTGTAGCCTTTCGGGATGGCTATGGCTATGTCGGGTGCCGAGGCGGGGTTCAGCCAGGTCTCAATCAAGAAGGGGACATCTGGGGAGGTTGAGTTGAGTAGGTTCCAGAGTTCAACTGCATGTTTTCGGGCGGAGCAGGTGTTGAGGAGGATGCATCTGAGGTGGTTGGGTTCTTTCCTGGTCGGCAGCATGGTGGGGCGGATGCTTGTGAAGCTGCAGTTTTGGCAGGTGAAAGCTCTGTGGTGTGCTTCGGGGCGGCCAGGAAGCAGGTGTGTCATTGTCCGGTGTTGAGTGCGTGGAGGGTTCTGGCATTGTAGCGGTGTCGGGCGTCGTGGTGTTCGTGGTGTCCAGGGGTCCTGGCGCAGGGCGTGGTCCAGGCACGGACGGGCACAGACGGGCTTGCCTTAGGTGAGCTAGCGGCGCACCAGCGGTGCGCCCGCTGAGCATGGCCCTGCGCGCCAACAGAGCGGCTTCCATATGAGGGGAAGTGGGAGTATGGAGCAGCTGGGAGGCGGGAGCGAGGCAGCAAATGGGATTGCAGGTGAGCGGGCACGCAGGGATGCAGCAGCGGGAAAAATGGGCGGAGGCCGCGGGAGAACTGGGCACAGGAAGCTGGGCACAAATATCCAAAATTTCACTTTTTAAATATTTTTTACAAAACAAATATTTTAGAAACCCAAATTGATTCTTTTTCAATTGTTTGCACTGTATATGAGCATGCCTGTGGATGGGTGTGTGTATTATGACTCGAGTGAACTTAGTTAGTGACAAAGATTGTTCACTCGTTACTGTTATATTACCCTCTCATTTTTAAACACTAGTACATGTGAAATAAGGCACAGCAGAATTTCAGGTGCACAAGGTATTTGTTTTTTAAACGAGTGTAAGGAAGTTGTTAACACTAGGTTACAGTGGTGTGATGGAATGAAACACATATGGGGCGGTGACATATAAAATTGGAAATATGAAGGATGATTTTTATTGGTGGTGTTGCCTTTCTCATCTGTGAGAAGGTCGTCCATGTCTGACTTTGCAACACAGGTCCCACATTGGTTTGAGGATCAGGTTGTTCAGAGAAAGCAGATAGGATGGTGAGGATGGTGGGCTCTGCAGGTGGTGATTCAATCCCCACTGGCCAAGACTCCTGACCTAGCCTTTCAGCTTGAGTTGGGCTTTTAGAGGCTCTGTATTAGCTGGGTGAACAGGACATGGCAACTTGCATCTTCCTATCTTAAACTATGGAGATGCTCTGATGTAACTTAATGAGGTCCTAGAGGGCTTTTGTTTAGGTTCTCCAAGACACGGATCTGCATCTCCATCAACCTTGAGAAGGTTTTATGCTGATTGGCAATGTTCTACAGGTGGGTACAAATGTTCATGCTCATGCCACCCCCCATTGTATGGCACTTCCTTCCAAAGTCTATAAACACTAGAGAGCAAAGCTACATACCTGGGAACCAGGGGTAAAAATTGTAATATCAAAGTAAAATTGGTCCCTTCAGATTCCTTTCAGATGCCTTTCTGATTATGGGGCAGGGAGTTGCAATCCAGGGCAGATTCACAATTTGCAAATTAGAAACGATAAATTAAAATAAATTGACATATTAATTCTGAATTTTGTCCAGGTTCGGCCAGCTTTACTATACTTACAGATGCTGAGCTCGGTACAGGTCACATATGGGGTTGCCTGTTTTCTGGTAGCAGCTGCCAGACAAAATAAATTAAGATCTGCTGCTACTATGAATCACCTAAATTGATATTTGCTGAAATGGACACCTACCACACCTATCTTTCTTTTTTATACTTTGTAAATTTTTAACAAAAAATCTTTACTGTGTTTTTATGAAGGAGTTGCAATCTTTTTTTCATACATGTTTAATTGTATTTTAACTTGGTATCATGTACGATGTTCTGCTTTTATGGTTTTAATTAACCGAATAAAGTTTCTTTGACTGACTGACTGACTGACATATAATTAGGGCAAAACAAATTTGCAAAAAAACATAAATCAAATAAATATGCTCCTGAAGTAGCATGAGTATATACATAATACAATGGTTACAAGTACAAATTTAGGCTCCAAGACATCAGCTGATGTACAGTGTTTTGTGGTCCATTATTTTATTGTGGCCAAGCACAATAACAATTGACGTTTTGACCTTCAAAGGGATTTGTTGTGAGTCTTCATCTAAAAAATAGCAATTTATGTCACTTTGTTCACCTCCCCTGATTCTACACCAGGAGCACAAATATTTAATTTTTGTCATTTTGTAATTTTGTTTTTCCCTAATTATACATACTCACATCGTAATTTGTCTTTTGTATTATGGAAATATTGGGGTTTGCTTTGGTTTGCAACTGGGCTCGTCCTAATCAGCCAAGCATCTGAAATTAATCCAAAGAAACCAGCTTCACTTTGATATTATCATTCTCCCAGAGGGTAGCTCTGGCTCATGTCAAATCCCCTCTTATGCAGCCATCTCAGACACATATCTTCATATCTATTGTTGATGCCTGAGAGTCTGCGGGTAGGAGATTGTTCAAATGAGTGTACACTCTGCCTCATAAAAGCGTTGCACTCTGTGAGAAATTGAAGCAAAAACCAAAGTTTAAAGTGGGCGGAACGATGTTATTGGAATTTTCTTTAGAGTATATGCAGGCTGCTGGGTGGAAGAAGGTAAGTCCTGTACAGCAAATATGAACCTCCCTTACATTATTTCTGATGCTGAGGGCATCGAATCCTTAAACTCCCAAGTGAGAGAGACTGCGAGATCGCATTGAGACAGTCTGTGATATCTGTGGGATAAGCAGTCTCATCCACTGCACTTTTGGAGGCCATAGAAAGGGCAGCTTGCATGAGCAGTAGGCTTTCCCTCGGTATAACATGCCATCATCTATTCATAGATGAACAAATACACAATCAAGCTGGTCGTTCCAAAGTGCTAGAATGAAAAAGTAATGACAGCTAGGACTATGACATATGAACAAATGTAGAGGCATACTGTCTCAAACAGCAGGAAACATTGGGGCATATTATCAACAAAGTGGCGAAGGGATGCCTTAGCTATCTTGGCTTAACGCTCCTCTTCGCCACTTCTGAAATGCAAGGCTGCACCATATTCACAAGGATATGGTGCAGCCAAGCGTTTCCCCCCTGCGATGGCGGTAGGTTTTACAACTTATTGCCAGAGCAGGCACCCTTGCACCAGAGTGCAAGGGTGTCTGCGAGCAGGGAGGTTTGTTTATGTTCAGGAAGGAGTTCCTTCCTGCACATAAACAAACCTTAAATGCCATTTTGTAACTTACATGTGTGCTGCTTTATGCAACACACATGTAAGTTACAAATTGGCATTTTTAAAAAGAGGTTTGTTTATGTGCAGGAAGGGGCACCTTCCTGTACATAAAGAAGCCTTGGCGTTTTACACAAGGCAGCACACATGAAAAAGCAAAAATGAGGAGAAATGAAGCATTTCTCCTCGTTTCGCCACCTTAACACCAGGATTTTTCTGGTCTTAAATTTGGCGCTGTCACCTATTTTCGCCAAGCTTGATAATAGGTGGAAGCGTCAAAGTGAATGGGTGTTGGCCATGTTAACTAAATTATGCAGCAAGCAAAGGGACATTATGCAGTGGAAAGCGGGACAATTCGTATCAGTACTATTATATTATTATGCTAATTTTAAAATCTGCACCCCATCTGAGCAGAAGTTGCACATCATAAGTGTTATTCTAATACATCAATACAGCAATCAGAAAACTAAGATAATTCGTCGCTGCAGAGTAAAGTGTCTGTCACTCTGCAGCAACTCATGTGGGAGATGTTTTGGTCAACTTTTGATCCATTTGAGTTAGATACATTTTTTCGTAAAAATCTGCAAATTTTTCAAAGATGATGGATTGCGCAAAAGATCCATAGCTATGCAGAAGTAGCATAATTTCAGCGGCCCTGGATAAAAAAAAAACAAGGGTGTTTGAATTCCAGAGGAGAAAACTTCAGACCTGTTATTACAGCTTTTTGCAAGACACGCTGAACATTAATGTTTCATTCTAAGGTGAGCACGTCAAAATTACTTTCCTCTTGGGATCAGGATTCCTCAGTAAAATACAATATCTAGATATACCACATAACAAGAACTTGAGTTCACTTTATTTTGGAGAACATGAGCCAGCTTCACAAAAAAGTAAGATCATAATATTCACTCTTCACTGTACCGTGTTTACAAGAGACAGCGTGCGGTCCAGAAACTAAAGCCACAACGTAATGTTGTTCCTGCTTCTATCTCTCAACAAAAGCAGAGGTTGTACCCTGGGTGGAGCATGCCCCCATTCAACAGAACCCCCCAAAATAGGACTACATATGCAGAAACACTGGGTGAACTCAAAGACACGATATGTGTAAGGTAAAGAAACCCTTACAGCAACAAACTGATTGATGATTTAAGTATTATCTTTTAAAGCATGGTTCTATCCTCCCGTTTATGTCTATAATACAATATCCCTCACAAGAAAAAATACACAGCCTTGAGGAAGACCTTCATTAAAATTATAGGCCTATCCAGAAGGTCGAAATGCCTCTGTATAGTCAACTGTGAAGTAATCCTCCTGTTTCATACAGTTCCTTTTTATCCTCACGAACTGGCTGTGGGGAGATTGGCTCTAAGGTTCCTTTAATGAAAATTGGAGTAGTGCATGAAGGTGTTCCTGCTGTCTCTTACATGTACAGAGAGGTATTTAGTTGGTTGTTCCCATGTTTTAGAGGTGTTTCAAGGTCGTTCATTTCACTTTTATTGGTTGCTATGGAGAATTGAATGTCTGGGCTTCTTGTATTTAACCAATTTATGAAGTCTTTGATCTTTTCATCGCCACCCTTTCAAATCGTCAATACCTCGTGAATGTATATTTTACATACATGGAGTTCTTTTCTGAAGTGATTGTTATTATAAATCAATTTTTCTTCATAACGAGCCATAAACATTATGGCCCTTTCTGGTGTGAAAGGACATCCCATTGCCCTTCCTTTTGTCTGAAAGTAAAAATATTTGTTAAACTGAAAGAAATTAAATTTGAGGGTAATGTTTGCAAATTCCAATCTATATTCTGTCGGGGCTTCATAACGGTTTCTGTCTTGTAATAAGGTAGTATTCCATGGATTCCAGGGTGCACTCTTGAGGGATATTGGTGTAAAGGCTCATGATGTCTAGGGTTACAAAGGTGTCAGTTGTTTCATTGAAGTTCATGCCTTCCAGTGTGTTGATAGCATCCATTGTGTCTCTTAGGTAGCTTGATATGTCTTCAATCAGAGGTTTGAAATATACATTCACAAACTTTGCGGGGGATTCTAAAATAGAATTTACCCCTGAGATGATGGGTCTCCCTGGTGGATTTAGTGGATCCTTGTGGATCTTGGGGAGAATGTAGTCATCTGGGTGTCTTGTTGCATAGATATGTTTCTTCTTTTTAAGAGATCCATCCTTCACACCTTCTTTTATGTATGAGCTCAGCAATCTTTCTATTGATTATGGTTCAGGGATTGTCGTGGATTTTTTATAATGTTTGCACCTGTCCCATTATTTCTTTTTATATTGTTTGCTGTTGCCCCATGATATGTCTCTGCATAATCAAGTACGGTCTGAGAGCATACACACCTACAAACAGCTAAAGATAGCCACAGGACAGTCGCAAGATCCCTGAACAAGCTGAGAAATCAATGCACCCAACACATACATTGGTACATGTAGGATCAGAAACCTGGAGGAAAATATTATTTCTCAGTGACATAAGTGTACCCTTTTAGCTTTTCTTTCTGGACACTCCCTTAAATATTACTGCTTTCTTGTAACAGTGTTATTTGATTATATGCTGGACGTTTATACTTGTGGATATAAAAAGTATTGTGTAAAAACTGTCAATTAATGTATTTTAAAGTAATGTCAATTGTTGAATATTTAAGCTTTCGTTATGGTTAAAAGTGTCATATATGTGTTTTTTCTTCATAATGTCTGATAAATACTCTGTTTGGCATGACTAATAAAGGTCCACAGCAACAACTTTCAGTTTTGTAGAATATTTATTATTTACTTATACTGTTTTGTGTTTGTAACATGCTTGCTAGTATAATTTGCTAAACATGCATGATATGTAGAAGTTTCAGGAGACAAAGGGTGAATATCATACATAAATACCCAGCCCAAGAGGTAGAGAATAATTACATAGTCTACAAACTGATCATATAAATCCATGGTAGAGAGCGAATTCTTTGAATATAGACTTTATCGATCCTGCCCCCTACTACATCATCAGGATCATAGCCCATCAGTGTAGAAATTTTCCAAAAGTAGCTTTTTAAAATTGTGACTTAAAATCTGACTTTAGCATCAAAGGTTAACATTACAATTCCCCAAATGCCAAACATGATAGTCCCACCTGCTCCAAAACAAATGTTATCACTTATTAAACGTATTAAGGTAACCCAAAGGTATTCTATGGGAGAGGTAGGCCTCACAGTTGTAAAAAATATTTTGTGAGTTTTTCACTATCAGGATATGTAAAACTCAAAAATACATGCCTACATTTTAAAATACACCACACCCTGTCCTATGGGCTGTTTAGGGTCTATCCTAAGAGTGACTTATATGTGTCATAAACTCACCCGGTTCCAATCACAGAGAGAACACTGAACGTGATGCTGGACGTATTATCCCTCCAAAGGACAATGCAGGCCACAAAACTTAAACCTTCCCTCCTACACGGTCCCCTGGGGACAAAGGAGTTGGGATAAAACAAGAACAGATTGACTTGCGATACTGGATCTGCTCAGCCACTGTGTGGGACTGCATAACAGGAGTTGTAACTTCTGAGACCTTTTGCCTTTGCGAGGTATGTGTGCACTGGACCAGAACCTTTGGCTTTGTGATGACACAATGCACTGGAAATACCAACAGGATGCACTTACTATGAGTAGACTAACAAGTCTTCACATACAATAAAAATACATTACCTTTAGGGCCCGATGTAGGTGGCCTTTACCGGTCGGTAACGGCCGATTTCGGCCGTTACCGACCGGTAAATGGGTCAATGAGATTTAGGGGGACCTTGTTTACCGATTCGGTATATTTACCGAATCGGTAAAGTTACCGAATCTGTAAAATACCGAATCGGTATTCATACCGATTCAGTATTTTACATATGTAGGTGGGACTCTTCTGAGTCCCAGAGGCCTTACAGAATCGGTATTTTACCATGAAATAAAGGGCCAGATGTAGGTAGCCCTTTACCGATCGGAATCGGCCGAAAATACCGATTTTCGGCCGTTTCCGATCGGTAAAGGGCTATTGAGATGTAGGGGCACATTTTCGGTAATTTTACCGAATCGGTATCATTACCGAATCGGTAAATTTACCGATTCGGTAATATGTACCGAATCGGTAAAATAATTACCGATTCGGTAATATTTACCGATTCGGTAAAATTACCGAAAATGCAATGTAGGTAGGCAATGTACCTCCTGCACATGGCTTACAGAATCGGTATTTTACCATGGAAAACAAATCCATAGTAAAATACCGATTCCGGTGTGCATGCACATGTGTGCATGCACACCTATGCCATGTGACAGGCAGACCTGCCCTTGGGGCAGGTCTGCCTGCCACATGGCACCCACGCCTGTTTAGGGGGTGCCAGGGGGTGTCAAAGTGACACCCCCTGCACCCTTGTGAAATTCGGTATTTACCGATTCGGTAAATACCGAATCGGTAAAGCCTATTGATTCCTATGGGCTTTGAAGCCCATAGGAATCAATAGGCTTTACCGATTCGGTATTTACCGAATCGGTAAATACCGAATTTTACCGATTCGGTAAAAGGGAACATCTGGATTCCCTACATACCAACCCCTCACATTTACCGAATCTTAATTACCGAATCGGTAAAATTCGGTAATTTTCGGTAATTAAGATTCGGTAAATGTTACTTACCTACATCTGGCCCAAAACCTCATGGTAAAATACCGATTCCGGTGTGCATGCACATGTGTGCATGCACACCTATGCCATGTGTCAGGCAGACCTGCCCTTAGGGCATGTATGCCTGCCACATGGCACCCACGCCTGTTTAGGGGGTGCCAGGGGGTGTCAAAGTGACACCCCCTGCACCCTTGTGAAATTCGGTATTTACCGATTCGGTAAATACCGAATCGGTAAAGCCTATTGATTCCTATGGGCTTTGAAGCCCATAGGAATCAATAGGCTTTACCGATTCGGTATTTACCGAATCGGTAAATACCGAATTTTACCGATTCGGTAAAAGGGAACATCTGGATTCCCTACATACCAACCCCTCACATTTACCGAATCTTAATTACTGAATCGGTAAAATTCGGTAATTTTCGGTAATTAAGATTCGGTAAATGTTACTTACCTACATCTGGCCCAAAACCTCATGGTAAAATACCGATTCCGGTGTGCATGCACATGTGTGCATGCACACCTATGCCATGTGTCAGGCAGACCTGCCCTTAGGGCATGTATGCCTGCCACATGGCACCCACGCCTGTTTAGGGGGTGCCAGGGGGTGTCAAAGTGACACCCCCTGCACCCTTGTGAAATTCGGTATTTACCGATTCGGTAAATACCGAATCGGTAAAGCCTATTGATTCCTATGGGCTTTGAAGCCCATAGGAATCAATAGGCTTTACCGATTCGGTATTTACCGAATCGGTAAATACCGAATTTTACCGATTCGGTAAAAGGGAACATCTGGATTCCCTACATACCAACCCCTCACATTTACCGAATCTTGATTACCGAATCGGTAAAATTCGGTAATTTTCGGTAATTAAGATTCGGTAAATGTTACTTACCTACATCTGGCCCTTAGTGACACAAGCTTACAGGTTTCATCAGCTGTTCTGCATGAGAGCAGAATAACCAAAATCACAGATTGGAGTGTGCCGCTCCTAGGAATAAACTAGAAATACAGACTGGAGTTCATGGCATTACCAGGGATAAACTAGGAACATTGGCCACAGTTACCTCAGGATACACTCAGGGCACAAGGCAGGGTACAAGTTTGATGCACATATCAAAGACTCTAAAGTATTTTCGCTTGCCACTACTGTTCATCAGAGAAACATAGGAGTAAAGTATTTAATCCTTCTGCGGTGACAGTTCTAACATTAACGTTGTAGAAAGGGTCTGGAGAATAAACGAACAAGAAGCGGTGGAATAAATTACAGAGAGGTTATGGAGGAAAAGTCTATAGTTTGAATGGACTTTAAGGAGACTGGCGCACTTCTTGGTTCAAGCAGGATTCTTCAAGTTAGTAGAAAGGGTGAAGCTTGTTCCGTGGGGAGGGAGGCCAAGCTACAATTTGGGTTTGGGTGGGGTTTATATACCATCTCAATGGCTCAGTAGATGTACCTAAATCATGTGTCTGGAAAGTTATTAAACTTTGGGGAAAATGTGTGTTAGTACACGCTCTTTGTCCTAACAGAATGGGCAGGTGCCACTTGTTGATTGGAACCAAATAACAAGAAAAGAATGTATGGTTTTTGCCTGCACATGCATAAAGTAAAACTGCACCAAGGCCCCAGTAACAGTGAGAGCAAGGCTTGCCAAATGCTCACAGGATTCTGGGGGAAGCTTGCAGGGATTTAATGGAAAACCACACCAAGGACCTAGAAACAGCGAGAACAGTTAATCCACTGGTGCATGGGATTTGAGGAACGCTTGCAAGGGTTCAAGTGTAATGGAAATTATGAATGCTGGAAAGCATCTGTCATGAGGGTGCTGGGGAAGCATCAGTCGTGAGGAGTCGGACGCTGAGGAAACCTCAGACATGAGAGTGTTAGGATGGACATCAGTTATAAGGGTGCTGAGGGAAAAATTGGGCATGAGAAAACCTCTGAAGCATCAGTCATGAGGGAGTCAGGGAAGACATCAGTTGTGAGGGTGCTGGGGGAGCATCAGTCATGGGGATGCTGGTGAATCAGCAGTCCTGAGGGTGATGGGGAACATCAGTCATGAGGATGCTGGGAAAACATCAGTCATGATATCATATTGTGTCATAGGGCTCCATGGGATAAAGCGATATGAAGCCTACACACTATACCACTATAACGAGAATGCAAGAGGAATATGTAACAGAGAGGGAGCAGAATGGGGACGTGACAGTTTCCCCTCTACTAGGAATGACCTACAGATCGTGGTTTGACAAGTCTGGATGGAACAAATCAGGTGAGGGGCATGAACATTTCTGGGTAGTTCCCAGAACAGTTCTTCAGGACCATACCCTTTCCAAGCAATCACGTAAAACAAGCTCTCTTTCTAATGCTTAGAATCAATGATTCTTTGTATCTCAAATTGAAAATGCTCATCCATTGTTATAGGTGAGAAAGCGGTACCTGGACAGCTCTGGCCACAATAGGTCTTCAATAGGGACACAGGAACACTGGAAGAATGGGTAAATCTTCTGACAACTATAATTTTACAGCTACTGGGTTAATGACTAGTTCAGTAGAAAGAGGACCCACATATATGGGTGGTATCTTACTTGACCTTTGTAACTGCAGTTGTTTAGTGGACAGCCAAACTTGATCTCCAAAATAGTCTAGCTGTTGTTGTTGATGTCTGTTAGCATATTTTTTCATACACAACTTAGCCAGATGCAAATGTGATAAAACCTTCTGTTGTGGATTAACTAGGTGTATTAGAAAGTCTTGTGTGTCAGATACATTTTCAGACAGTGGTGGCTGCTGCTTAATAGAGATGGCGGGACAAGGGGAGGGGTTGGGATAAAAAAATTATTCACTTACCTGCAGGCCACCAGCCGCCTTTGTCCTCTTCAGTTATCAACGCAGGAAGTACACAGTCTCCCCTAGATAATCACGATGCTGCTGTCACCAGCATTGTAATTGGTCTGAGCACCATGGTTCAGCACTCAGACTGGGAGCTTGTACAAAGACTGCTCCCAAATTGTGAAATGGATTGTGAGCCCTCATCAGAAACCATGATTGAGGGGAGTCTGTGCAACCACATGATTTTTTGAATAAATGTCATTGTGAGGGTCTTGACAGTGGGCATTTCATTTAGGGCAATAAAATGCACCTTTTGAAAACAAAAACCCACAACCGATTTGATTCAAATAGCTTTATTCGAGAAAAACTCATAAAAGCATAGCAAAACATTCATACTGGTAACAAAGTTCCAAAATTACACAATACTAAGTCAAGAAACAACATAATCAGCATAATTTGATTCCAGCATACAAAATTCATGGAAGAGTATGAAATTTCATTAGAGTTAAAAACATATAGCCAAAGGATAAAATTATTAAAATCATTCTAAAATCAATTGACATGGGGCCAATATTTAACAATAGACTAATTGTGTGCAAAGCATGCAATCAACTATTCCCTTAGTAAGTTCTGCCTTAGGGCCCACACCCATCCTAGGTATTTAGCTACCGCTATTGTGATAACTGGCAAAGTGCTAGTGAATATCAGCCTACCGGCTTCGGAGCTTCTATTGGTACCCAGTAGTTTACACATTGGGGTAAGCCAAACACGCCTCGGGGTTGTATATACAGGACAGGCAAAAAGAAGGTGAGCAATCATTTCCTTTTGTCTGCCACAGGCTGGGCAAAGGTTAAGACTCTCAGCAGACCACCTAGAGGTCAGTGACTTCAAGGGCAGTGAACCCGCTGTAAGTTGGAAATACAGCTTCCTGTCCCCAGGCTTGTTGATAGTTTCCCAATAGGGTTCGAGCCTAAGCGTAAGTTTTGCCCCTAGAAAGACCCCCGCCATAGATAATGAATCAGTGGCGATCCAATCACGGCATGCGACCTGTTCCCAGTAATTCTCCTTGATAATATTCTTAGATGGAAATGTGGCTTCGTCTGGGCTTTCCCACAATGTTTGCATGCCCAGAGCAGCCAGGCTATCCTTAAGATGTCTTAGCCACCCGATCTTGTGGTAGGAATCAGATCTTATAATATCCAAAAACCCAGCAGCATAAACAGAAAGCTCAGGCGTCATCCATAACCTATGCCAATACAGAATATGGCGTAGCTTGGCGATGTCTGCAATGACCTTCCTGCCCAGGTCGTATCTCAGGGGAAGTAAGGGTGTGCTCTGGGGAAGACTAGTGATGCTACGAAAGAATTTATTTTCAGAGAGTGTCAAAGGAGCCGTCTTCTCAAACCCCCATAATTCTGTGCCATATGGCGCGGAGCTAACAGCTTTACGTTCATAAACTTGGAGAACAGGCTTAATTGGTTTAGTTAATGACTTTTTGTACTCCAAGCCTAATGCTCCTGAAATCTGGCGATGCTTGAGGACGGCTAAATCTATATGGTGATCCCATTTGAGATCCTTACCTAAATGGACACCCAAATAAGTAAAATCATTGACCATTCAAGAGGTTTCCCATTCATATAAAATTTTCCCTTAAAACTAGGATGCAGATTGAAAGTCATCAATTTAGTCTTAGTCACGTTAACTTCAAGGCCTCGTGCAGTGCAAAACTCTTCAATAAAAACTAAGGTGCGTTGAAGGCCACTGGGGGTTTTATAGACAATTAACGTGTTGTTCGCAAACATTAAAATCAGAATTTTGACACCGGCTAAGGTAGGGGCGTCTGTGTTAACTGGTAGCAAGTAATCGACAATACCATTGATGTACAAGGAAAATAAGGTTGGGGCCATGGCGCAGCCCTGGCACACACCACGTTCTACCGGGAATTGGGCGATGACCCTGCCCTGGCCCCCCATTGGATTTTGGCATAATTTGCCTTATGTAGCCTCATAACCATAGTCAAAATAGCTTCATAGAGACCCAGTTTCTTAAGTGTGGCCCATAACTTTACACGGGGGACAAGATCAAAGGCTGCACATAGGTCAAAAGGTCAAAGGCTGCCCGTGCCTAAGTTCACAGTCTTCCAAAAAATAAGGATAAACCAGAAGCATTGTTCAATTGTGCTAATGTACTAACGGAAGCCTGCTTGAAACGGGGACAACACAGTTTTCTCCTCAGCCCATTCCAAGATTTTATTCAGGGTCATCCTCCCAATTACTTTTTGAATTGTGTCAATTAGGCTAATAGGCCTATAATTTCCCGGTTGAGTTCTGTTGCCCTTCTTGTACACAGGAATGATTACCGCCCCTTTCTAAGAAGCCGGGACCAGGGCTCCTTTTGCTATTGCATTCACCACCAACTGGATATATCTGCCCCATCGTGGCTTATTGTAAATGAAAACATCAGCAGGGATGCCATCTGGGCCCGGGGCTCTCCTTCCTGCCACTGCGTTAAGAGCAGTGGATACATCAGCATTACTAAAAGCATCATCTATAAAATAAATAAATCTAGGGACTTCCATTTGACTTTCTAAAGAGTTGCGGGCGTACAGCGGTTTGAAGTAGTTCACCCACCCTTCCTGAGAAACAACATTTTCAGGCTGATCAGAGTGGCCCCCTCTATCCCACTTAATAATGTTCCAGAATAATCTGGAATTCTTGTTACCACTAGCTTCTTTTAGCTCCTGCCAAAGGAGCTCGTCCCATAAGTTCTTAGCCTTGGAGATAGCTTTTTTATACGCCTGTCTTCCATGACGGACAGCTGCTAAATGTCCAGCCCTAATAGCCTCACTCAAGGATTTTCTAGCTCTCCTACAATCCTCATTATACCACCGTAGCGGTTTGGGAGTCGCATTATTCTTGGTTTTGGCGGGGGCCAGGAAATGGGCACTAATACATTCAAACAAAGTGTCATGGATTGGGTTTACACTATTCCAATCAGTGCCTGAGACATTAACTTGCTCTAGCATCTTCAAATGGTAGTATAGCCATTGGAGCCGGTTATGTCAGTTATAAGGTCCATGCTTATGGTATGCCAAGGATGTTGTGACAGTAGCAAAGTTTGTATATAGCCTGATGGGGTGGAATGCCAAATCTTGTCTTGAGAACATATTGGGCAGGTCTGAACGTGACCAAGCACATCCTTGAACAAGGTGGGCCCCAAAACCCATAGCTGACAACTTGCTAAAGTCTTTTGGATTTACGGATGACCTTTTAAGACTTGTCACATGATTATCCTCTACAGACATCGAAGAGTCCATTTCTTCTTGACTCAGACTCTGCCTAGAAGGACTCTGGTCGCAGATACCTACGATGTGCTTTTAGTTTACAATGTTCTGTGCTGTCTGCCCTAGAGTGTCCTAATTTGTATAACACCATCTAGCAAGGACTTAATCTGTTGAGTGTCTGGCCAAGGGTAGTGTTGCCATTCTTGAACGCACAATCTAATAGACAATAACTCTCCTTTGGCAGCTGAGTAATTCTGCTCAGTCAGCAATAATCTTTTGATGACTTAGGAAACTGGGTGCATGTGTTCTGTTGTGCTATAATGTTGTGATGATATATCACCCACTGCTACCTGGGAGACATTCACCTCTAGGACAGAAGAATGTGTGGGTTCTTGTTGTCTGAGTGTCGGTGCCATGGTGCATCTCTTCTTAACTAAGTGAACAGCATAACATCTAATTATATCAAGCAGCCAAGGGATTTGAGGCCACACTGCCTAATTGAAAAACTGGTTCACTATGAACAATGTTGCCCACCTCGATGGCTTGCTGTTTATAGTCCATATATTTTGACAAACACTTCAAAAAAGAGAGGCAACAATACTAACAATAAGAGTATAAACAAAGAATTTCTTGAGCCTACAGTTTTTAAGCCATATCCTTCGTTAATGTGTGTATTCAATACATATGCAGGCAATGTGTTTCACCCTCAACAGGGCTTCATCAGGGCCATATTGATCCAACTGCATTCTGCTTAGAGTTCAAAACAATGTTTTCCAAGGACAAGAGGACAACATACTAACAAATCCTTCTAGCTCAAAAAATCACATCCGCCGTCCAGACATAAGAGAGAATCGAATGTAGCGTGGTCCAGCAGCTACCTTGAGGTCTAGCATTGAGCCTACGAGCTCAGGATCCAAAAATCAGAGAGCTACTGGCCCACTGAGTCATAAGATATGAAGCACCACTTCCATGGAAAATCCCCAAATTATGCCTATCCCTAGTTTAGTACCCCAGAAAGCAGTATCAATTATCTCCATGGAGTCTACACCACACTCTATGGACCTATTACTGGATGCTAGGCTGTATGTCATTCTTTTGAAATATGTACCAAAATGTTACTGAGACCTACAGAGACTTAGCAAATAACATTTTACACTATATTTGAAAGCAGATCTGTGATATGAATTTCCTATACCATGAAATGTTAATGATGAGACGGGATAACTGGGTCTGTTTTACTAATCAGGCCAGGGAGACTGTACTGTTACAAATTTACATACCCCCTCTTTGGTGAAATCTCTCCTCCTTGATTTTGGCTGTAGGCAACATCTTAGAAGTAACCAAACTGGGAAAATCATAGCTGTACAACTCCCCTTGTTTTACAAACCTCTCATGAATAACAGCGCAAACAATGGATGTGTCCGTACACGTTTTACTTAATACCAGAACGTATACACCTTTACCAATTTTTTACGGATTTGCACCACTTAGAGATTGTGGTTAGCAGGACTGACTACAGGGGATACTCAAGCCTGAACCAAATGCCCCTCTGAACAAGCATCCAAACCCATTTTAGTGGCTAGAATCGAGCCACCTTGTAAGAAGAACACAGGCTAAAGTCTAGTCACTAGGTTATGGAATATTGCAGTGGTCAAACATAAACTGGGGAACACAGAATGGTTGAATACAATAAAAACAGTCCAATTGATATGCCTGCAGGAAACCTGACAGGTGGTGGGGTTTCATACAGAACACTATACCTCTATCATCACCCCAGCCACACCATGAAATAATGGAAGGGCAAAGGGAGGACTAGCTGTATTGGTATCCACTGTTGTCCCATAACCTCAAAGAAGTTTTGCACCAGATAACCTTATTTCCAGATCTTATATTTTCAGACCAATGAGAAATTGAATGTTGGTCTAATACATTTCTATAATAACATATTCGATTGCACAAGAAGCAGAGTAAATTACTGACCTTGGAAGGGAGTCGGGATCCTTTGTGAGTTGCATTGAGGCTGACTGTACTTACAAGTGGGCAGGGTATTTTATTATTAACAAATGAGACGCTCCAGCTGGAAAGAGCAGTGCATGTATAAAAGAACCTGGGGATAATCAACCTCATTTTCCACATGACTCATAAGGGGAGGTGATAAATGAAATCATTGTTAGATATAATCTAGAGGTGATGGAACAGACACATGATATAGATGGAGCAGAAAAATGTAATTAGTAGATTTATATAGCACAGTTTCCACCCGTGAGGGTATCGCGGCCTGTCCATGGGTAAGGGGGGATAAGTTATTTGCCCAGAATCACAGGGTGTTGAGCTGGCACTGGGACTTGAACCTGGATCCCCATTGCCAGACTTGGCAGCTTTGTACGCAACACCACTGATTTTTTAAATCAGCTACAGATTCTTGATACAACAGATAGTCAAGATTGGGTGCTTTGCACCATTGACATTACATCGGTGTATAAGTCTATTCCTTTACAAGAAGGAATTGAAGCTGTGGAGTGGGCTCTCTTGAAACAGCAGCTGATTGGTGCACATAACGTTTTTGTGTTGGAGTTACTGTTATTTTGCCTTTAGCACAGTTATTTTCGATGGGAAGATGAGCTTTTTCTTCAAATCAGTGGTACCAGCATGGGGTTGGGGGTGCACCCACCTACGCGAACATCTTTATGGCTTCTTTGGAGGAACAACACATTATGCATGACATTGCATGGAATGAACATCTGGTGATGTACCGTTGATTCATCTGCATTTTCTTAATTTGGTCACACTCAAATTAATCATTGGAAAACAACATCAAAGCACTAAACACCAAAAACACCAGAATCAAATTCACACACAATTTGAGTACCCATTTTGCCTTTTCTAGATGTACTTGTTACCAAAAGTGAGCAATCCATTCATACTAAGGACTTCGTGAAACCTACTGATCGTAACATCACCCTGCTTTATCAAAGTTTTCACTCTCCACAGTTGAGTCAGAACCTACCATTCTCTCAAATGTTACAGATTAAAAAAATGTCTTCCACGCCAGAAGCTTTTCAACATGACATGAATCGCATAAAAAACAGATTTCTGAATCATAGATATCTTCTAGATTGCATAACCAAAGCTGAAGTACGAGTGGCCAACATCCAGCGCAATGATTTACTCATCAGCCAACCCAAAAAGACTACGACCAATCGGATTGTTTTCATCTCTAAATTCTCAACAAGATCTGCTAACATCAGGACAATTATCAACAAACAATGGGAGTTACTGCAAAAAGAGGGAGAATTTGGCAATTCATTTGAAGATAAACCCCTTGTTGCGTACATACACAGTCTCAACCTCATGGAAACGTTGTTGGCAAAAAAAGACTGCACCACGACGCATGGTGCAGGAATGAGAACATGCAATAACTGCGCACTCTGCAATAATGTGATGCAACAAAATTTTGTTAGGCACCCCAGAACTGGTGAAAAAACTGTATTAAGCTTCTCCGCAGATTTACAGCATTGTATGTCCAAGCGGAATGCTGTATATCGGCAAGACCAACAGGAAAATAAAAACAAGGATAGGTGAGCACAAAAGCATGATATGCACTAGAAACACAAACTCCAACCTGGTAGAATACTGGCTAAAACAACAGCATAATATCTCCCAAGTTCGTTTTTTAGTGTTAGAAAAAGGGCAATCCAAAGAAGGCAGGGATCGGAGGCAGTTGTTATCTCAATGAGAAGTAAAATGGATCAAGAAATGTAACACCATGGAACCGTTGGGACTCAATGACAAAATGGATTTAAGCTGCTTTCTCTAACTTCTTGAGCAATTCCAGTCACCATGACACAGATAACGATGTTGTATTACCAACTCATTAGCACTGTAGCACACCAGAGCAAAGTCACTGTCACAGTTATTCAAATACTTTGATCCAAATCAATGTAAAGACATTTTTTTGTTAAATATTATTGCGTCCATTCAACAAATGTGCCAAATAACACAGAAAGCTCCACACAATGGTTCAAATGCACGTTGAGATTTCAATAGGTAATCTTTATTCCAGATTCACACAGCAGCCGACGTGCGTTACACCAGGCAGGGCTTCCTCAAGGCTGCAAAAATTACATATAAAAAATAACAAATTATCCCTAATCATTACTAATACATACTATAAAAATACCTGTATCAAATTTACATATTCACATACATATTAACTCTAAGGACACCCATGTCAAGAACCATCACCAAAAGAGACAACACAAAAAAGCACTCAATATGATTTATTTAGGGCACCTTATAACGGTTAAATCAAAAATACACCAAAAAAGTGACACAGATTAGTTTCACAATCACTAAAGAATTACTTTAGTCTATGTCGGGATTGCAAGCGGCGCAAGTACAGTCGCGCGCCACTAACCTGAGGAATCGGGACAGCAGGAACGATGAGATGAAAGTCCCCTCGACTTGTCTAAACACCACACTCAGTGGTGACGTGTGAATCACCTTCTGAGTGAGTATTACAAGAAGCCGGGAGGTGAGAAGGTGTAGAAGAGCCGGAGTTTTGGATGTTGCCTTCTGGGTCTGAGGGATCCGAGAGACTCGGTTGAGGGACGGACTGCAGCGTGGAGAGACAATGGACAGGTATAAGTGCCTTGTCTCTTTGAGGTCACTTCCCTCCCCTGGCCCCAAGTAATGACACTTACCAGAGATAAAACTCTCTCGTCTTTGAATAATACCAAGCAGTTCCTCAATCCGGGATAACCGGATAGGTGAAGAGAAAGTTATCGTCACTTTCTCCAATGGCGTAATTTCCAATGGGGTTCTTCTACTCTCGGAAACAGAAAAGTATATTTACTTTGTAGTCTCTTGTTCTCAATAACTCTTGGGAACAATCTTGTTGTTTATAGGGTACAATAACAATGAACTCAAGTAAGAACTCTGTCTTACGGAACTTGGGAACTTCTGGGGAATAAATGAAATCAGAACGCGTAATACGCGGGAAACTTGAAAGAAAGAGAAATACTGGGAAAGAAGAACGATCCCGTTCTTCTTTTGTAATACTTGCGACTTGTCGGAAGTTTTCTCCACTCCTCTGACCTCGCAGGCTTTTCTTCGGCGTAGACTTGAGTGTCTGACCACGCAGGCTTTTCTTCGGCGTAGGCTTGGATCCGTTGACCACGCAGGCTTTTCTTCGGCGTAGGCTTGAATGTCCTCTGACCACGCAGGCTCTTCGTCTGCGCTGGGTTTCTTCTCAGTATACATCCGGCGGGGACAACACCATCCGCCAATACCTAAACCACCATAACAATTGTCAAGCGCCGACCTGTTGTAGAGGAGGAGCTTATATAGGCTCAGCCTTCTTTCCTGCTCTCCAGAGCCGCTTTGCCTTCTGGGACATGTAGTCCGTTTGGAGAGATCGCGCTATTTTACCTTTTCTTCTTCTTCTCGCCGTGGTGGCGAGAGCGATCGCGACAGTCTAAGTCCGCTGACCCCAAAATAGATTAGGGTTGTTAACATAAAAAATGTCTGTTGTATCTCTCCACAAAACCTGTGTGGCAAATACATTAAGTGTGTTTCCAATATTAATTCCAAGAGTGAGATAATCAATTCTCACCTCCAAGATACATAGTTCTTTCTTTAGTGTGATTAGTAGATCTCTTGTAAAAAATGTCTGTCTTCGTTGTAATCCTATCTCAAGGATTCTGCAATGGAATCCACATATATGCAAAGATTCAAAATATATATAAGGTTCCCCATTGGAAAAAGAAAAGAGAATGCAAGTCTTGAAAAGATAAAGTAGCATATAACATATATTAAAAAATTAACAACTCCTACCAAGTGTTATCTTTGAAGTGCGTGGTAACAGAACCGGTCACCATCAATTTGGACATTAATTTTGGAAACACACTTAATATATTTGCCACACGGGTTTAGTGGTGGGATATAGCATTAATTTTTTATGTTCTAACAACCCTACTCTATTATAGGGTCAGTGGACTTAGACTAATGTAATTCTTTGGTGATTGTGAAACTAATCTGCATCACTTTTTTGGTGGATTTTTGATTTAACCATTTGGAGGTGCCCTAAAAAAATTATATTGTGTGCTTGGTTTGAGTTGTATCTTTTAGTGATGGTTGTTGACAAGGTTGTCCTTAGCGTATATTTGATACAAGTATTTTTATAGTATGTATGAGTAATGATTGGGTATAATTAGTTATTTTTTCTATGATATTTTTGCAGCCTTTTAGGAAGCCCTGTTGGGTGAAACACGTGTCGGCTACTGTGTGAATCTGGAATACAGATTAACTATTGAAATATCAACGTGGATTTGGACCATTGTGTGGAGCTTTCTGTGTTGTTTGACACATTTGTTGAATGGACGCAATAATATTGAACAAAAACATGTCTTTACATTGATTTTGATCAACGTATTTGAATAGCTGTGACAGTGACTTTGCTCTGGTGTGCTACAGTGCTTATGAGGTAGATTTGGATTTGGGACTACATTGTTGTTCCAAAAGTGTAATATACTCTAAGTGGATGAGTATTTGGCATTGAATTAGCACCCAATACTGAATGGTTAGAAAGTGACATATTAGGATCTCTATGAGTTTTTGTACATATGGTAATGTGCAGATCAATATAGCATATCCACCCATTCGCTCCCCGTAACGATGTTGTATTAACCCACAATTTGCTCGGACAGGTGACTGCTGCCAACAGATTTTATTGGTTTTAAATCTCTGCCTGATCCAGTCAATCGCTGCTTTTGCCCTGCTCATGTTTAATTTGCCTTGCATGTCATCATTTGTATACTACAATTAGGTGCTCAAATACCTTCTTAGTTTAGTTGCACCCTCCGGTCCGCCGCGGTTTTCCGTTTGTGCGGAGAGGGTGTTTAGGTTTCTAGACTGCTTGGGAGACTTGCTGGGACGGCCGCCATCTTGGTGGTGGTAGGCGGTTCAGCCAAGGCAATTTGCTCACTTCCGGGTGGAGAGAGCATAAAAGCTACGGGGATATGCGAGCGCGCAGGGGACGCGCGCAGCAGACACGCGCAGTGGGCGCGTCGCTGGCAAGCCCATCTGCGCCAGTCCACGGCCGGCTGGGGGCCAGGGGCCCGGGATCATGCCCGTTTATTTTGCTATTCATCTACAAACCTGTACTCCCCGCGCGGAGACTGGGATCTCGACCCCTGCACCTAGAGCAGGTTGGATAACTTTGGGATCCTAACTTCAAAGGGTGATGACTCTCAAACGTACCATCAAGGTCTGCTGCCAGCCCTGTCCGGCCAGGACAAAAGACACTATCAATCTGCTACTTAAACACTCGATCCATGGTGAAACACCAACTTGAGATTTTCCACCTTCTTGACACCAGCAAACCTGATATACTTCTCTTGTCCGAAACCTGGTTGACGGATGAGTCAAGCCCACACATTTTAGCAGCAATCCCCGATAATTATTATATTCTCCAAGCTAATTGACCTGATAACAGAGTTGGAGGAGGGGGGGTGGCAGCGGTTATATCTAAAAAGCACAAATGTATCTCTCTTACTGCTATACCCATCCCATTAGTTGACTACCTTTTGTTGAAATTTGAATTCCACCACTTTTCCTTTGCCTGTGCTGTTTTCTACAGGCCCCCTGTCTCTATGTCTGCCTTTGCACAGTTGCTGAGCGAGGCCATTGCTGAGTTGGCCATAAATCATGGCAAAGTTTTGATTGTTGGTGATTTCAACTATTGGCCTAATAACGCACTTGAAGGTCTTCACTCGGCTGAATTTACTGACCTATTGACAGGCATGAACTATACCCAGCATATTAAAGTAGCCACTCACCTCAAGGGACATACCTTAGACCAGGTTTGGACCCTTAATCTCGAGATAGCCGCCATACGAATCTCTCCATGTTCTTGGTCCGATCATTATCTCATTACTTTCACCATCCCTAGTAGTTCTACCTCCAAAACTTTGTCTTCAGCTACTATCCTGGCCGGAAATTGGAGTCGGGATGACACTAAAGAACTCTGCAACCTACTCACCGCATCTATACCCTCTGGTCTGTCTGCATCCCTTCATACCTAGGCCGAAGACATCAATGATTGGCTGGACTCAGCCAGAGACAGTCTTGCTCCTGTTAAGACAATAAAAAATCAGAGGCCCCACGACGCTCAGCGTTGGTTCTCTGTTGAACTGAAGTCAATAAAATTAGCCTTGAGCTGATTAGAACGGAAGAGGAGACAGGATCATTGTCCTAATCAAAAGACTCTCTTTTTGGCAGCCTTTAAAGCTTATAAAGGCAACATTCTTATGACTAAATCAGAATATTTCTCCTCTAAAATCCTGGGATGCACTAATAAGGCCAAGGATATTTTTACGATAGTGGATGAACTTGTTAAACCAGATCGCGTTACTGTAAAACCCACTCAGTCACAAGCCTTATGTGACTCTCTTAATACTTATTTTATTGACAAGATTGTCAACATTAAATCCAGTATTCCTCAACCCTCGGCTTCTCTTGACTCTCTAGGCTCACACACTAACCTTCGGCATCTGGACCAATTCCCTCCTATTACCCATGATGTCTTTGTTTCCTTACTTAAGAAGGTTCACTCTGGCTCTCCCACGGACAGCTGCCCCCCTCATATCCTTTGGGAAATATTCTTTCACTGTCCTGAGCCCCCTATGTCGCTTCTTAATAATTCTCTCAGCAAGGGCATTGTCCCCAACCTTTTTAAGAGTGCGGAAGTTGTACCCATCCTATAAAAACCTGTCCTTGACCCTGCTACTCCAAGCAACTTCCGTCCTATCTCACGGTTGCCCTACTTGGGTAAGGTCTTGGAAGCCCATGTGGCCAACTGTCTCAGCACCTTTGCTGAGGAATCACACTACTTAGACCCACATCAAGCCGGTTTTAGACCTGAACATTTCACCATGTGTGTTATTTTAGCAGTTCACGATGAATTACATAGAGGGGCTGACCAGGGCTCCACGCAAGCCCTGGTACTTTTGAATCTCTCTGAAACTTTTGACACAGTCGACAACTGCTTACTGGTCGACCTGGTCGAGAGCGTGGGGATCCGGTGTCTCCCATGGGAATGGATATCTTCCTTTCTCAGTGACCGCTTTCAAGCAGTTTGACTTGCCAGCTTCCATGCTGAGAAGAGGAGCCTGATATGTGGGGTACCACAAGGTTCATCGTTCCACCCCTCATTTTTAATCTGTATATCCTTCAACTATTTGTGTCTCTTCAAGAAAGAGAGGTGGTCATTTTTAACTATGTGGATGATCTCCAGTTAGTGTTTAACATCGAATTTTCCCCCTCATCTTCAGTAAACTTTCAGTCTATCATGGTTTTCATCAGCAATTGGATGAACATTAACGTCCTCAAGCTAAATCTCGATAAAACCGAGCTGATTTTTACTGGTGGCACAGCAAATCCCTGGAATTCCAACATTTGGCCACATTCACTGGGGTGCCCCCCCACCCCCTGTCAACTCGTTTAAAAGTCTGGGAGTTTGGATTAGCAATGACCTCACGATGAAAGCACAGATAAACGCCGTGGTCTCTGCTTGTTTCTTCCACCTTCGGAGAATTTGTAAGATCTGCAGATACTTAACCATTGAAGCCGGGATTCCAGTTACTCTTGCTCTGGTTATGTCATGTATCGATTATGCAAACTCTTTTTATACAGGCATACCAGCTTATCAACTACGTTGGCTTCAATTGGTGCAGAACCAAGCCGCTAGGCTTATTCACGGCTTACCGAAATCCCATCACGTGAAACCTTTGTTGAAAAACTTACATTGGCTTCCCGTGAATCAGCGCTGCCTCTTTAAATTAGGTTGCATAATTCACAAAGTCCTCTCGGACCGTGGCCCAGCCTTCACCGCACTTAAAATTTAGCGCCACGCCCCCTCCCGCGCGTTACGATCCGCCAACCTGAATCTGGTGACCCCTTTCTTATTTAAACGCAAAAAACACAGATTTGTAAGATTCTCTGTATTGGCGCCACAATTCTGGAATTCTCTTCCACCGGAATTGCGTCTGACCTCTTCCCATACTCTGTTTAGAAAGTCTCTCAAAACATGGCTATTTGTTCAGGCATATATCTGATGCCCTTTCCTGCTTTTTTTCTGTCTTTGCAACCGTCTGACCCCGTTCTTCACCAAGAAACCGTTGGTGAACGTGCGCTCTATGAACTGCTTATAACATAACATACACTCCTACTATTCACACCACCATACTTCATGTCAACATACACTTATTTACAGTTCAGTGTCTATAACAGTTATTATTGTTATGAATCTATGAATGTCCTGCTGTTTGTACAGATTGTATTGCACAAAGGCATATATGTAGTGCTGATATCCATAGGGCAAAGTATTATTATGTATGTTTCCAGGACAGTCATATCTTGTTGGGATCTTTTGGTTTCTCTGGTGATGGGCGCTTTAATTTTGAAATCTCTATGTTTGTTTCACTGCTACTTTGTGTGTTTTTGTTTGGCTAGTTTCTCATGGTGTATTACACTTATGACACCTTTGTGGATTTTTCAGTTGTTACCACCTACTGGTCAACCTTGAGAGCCGCTGTTCAGCAGTTTTTGAGTTGATCATTACATTCAGTTTACTTTAGTCTTCGCTTTTTGCTTTCTAACGGATGCATCCACACACCTTCACCATCTTAAGATGGCCGCCGCACTGTTGCAGGGATTCTGCTCATACACAGAACTGTGCACAGAGACCCAGGACATCAGTGAATTGTGGTGGACCCAAAAACTCACCTCAGTACCTAGAACCCCTAACCGACTAGCATCAGTGTCACATTAGCTCTTCGTCTTATAGCAAAGGTACCAATGATTAGACAACCCAGAACATGCGACTTAGGTTACTCTCACGAATGGTGGAAATCAAGAACACTCTTTCTTTATATTCTCATGCCAGTCCACAACATGGGTAAAGAAAGATTCACAATTAAGTTTAAAATATTTATTTTAACAATGTGCTCTAAGATGCAGTATTTTTGCGAGCATAAGCAGCCAGATGATCAGAAATAATATGATCAGCATGTGACAATTCCATAAAACACAAAAGGAGAAACTATATTATAACGATGGTGGGAACAGGTTATATAGCACCTTGTATGCCATCCTCCCTAGCTAGGAACTATGTTTTATAAAATATAGAAGGTCTCTTAGGCTTGAATGGGGAACCTCGTACCTCCAAGATCAGCAGAAGTAAATCACATTAGGATCTGCAATAGCTCTCTGGCTCTCTGGAAACAGGTTTTCTTCAGAGTGTCTCTTTCATGCATGCTGGAGAAGTATGGCTCAATGATTAGAGCGGCAGACCCTGATGCAGAGATCTGACCAGGGTTCAATTCCCCGCCTCGGTGGGTCTTGGGCTCAAAAATTCCACGGACCTGATAATTCTCGCCTCGGTGCCTATTCCAATCATTGAGTCCCACTCTGCAACTCTGGGCAATAACTTGCTTAATCTCCACAATGGCCCCTCAACGCTAAGGATGCCTGGCCTCCACCTTGGAGGTGCCCAGGAGTGGACGCCTCACCGGGAAAGCCAAGATCGGTTCCACAGCGGTATTCGTACAAGCGCCTTGAGACCCTTGCGGGTGAGTAGTGCGCTATACAAGTATCAATTTCATGCTGTGTGATATTAAAGACGCCAGAATTTCAGCTAGCTGCAGCTACATGCATGTTATGTCTAGCGCATGAGCCGATCAGCCAGAACAAAACCTAACATTGCTGTGATAACCATGGATGCTTCAGCACTCATTGTGCAGACTAAGCTTAAGCTGTAAGTCTAGGGACGTTGAAAACAAGCCTTTCTCATGTGAAGCAATTCACGCAGCCTAACTTACAACAACAGTTACATATAGTGTTGTGTGCAAAAGCAGCAACAGGTAAAATGGTGTTTAAACTTCTAATAAGCTTATGCTAACATGGCAATGTGTGGAAGTAAGGCCCTGCCTTCACTACAGCACTTTCTACGACGGTCATTTAATTTTTTTTTTACACCACATGAACCACTACAATTGTTTTTTGCAGAGCTCGCTAATATGGAGAAATGTGGCTCACTGGTTAGAGCAGGCAGACCCTGAAGCAGAGGTCAGACCCGGGACAAGGGTTCAATTCCTGACGCGGCAGGGTCTTGAGCTCAAATGTCCATGGACTCGATAATTCTCGCTTCGGTGCCTGACCTAATCATGGGTTCACACTCTGCAACTCTGGGCATTAAGCTTGCTTAATCTCCGCAACGGCCCCCCGTGGCGGGATGCCTGGCTTTCACCTTGGGGATGCCCTGTAGGTGCTATCTCACAGGGAAAAGCCCGGACGGGTTCCCAAGGCAAGCGCGGAGATACCCCTTCGGGGGTCGATTCAGGCGCTATATAAGAAACATAATAATAATAATAATAATGCACTGGTTATAGGCACCTTCCGCATTCACGAAAGGAGGGCGTTTTGGAACAAGCACCCACCGCCAGGTCAGTTGTTTGGGTGTTGCTGTGTGATACATGTTTGGTATAGTGGTTATTCGTTTGACCGCTTTATTGTATTTTTCTCTATAGCAGGCAACGTATATTATTTGTATTGCAGATGGTTCCTTATATTCGTTTCACACACTCCTTCAGTGTCCGTATTACAGGTATGAACATATTTTTTACCCGCATTCATGCTAGTATTTTTTCTTTACACGTGCAGTATGCATTGTATTTACGTGTACTTTCATTTTTGGGTCCCAGAAGCTTGGGACCAGTTGCCGTTTTTCAGGATTTCAATCTTCTTTGTTTTTTAAGTAAGTTCTTTACCCGCTTCAGGCTCTCTGCACTCGTGTTTAGTATTCAAGCTGTCGCACTCTCATTTGGGATGTTGTTTCGAGGTACATATTTCAATTTACTTGCATTTTTCATCTCTGTAATATCATAAGCATGTACATCCGCATCCACTCTTGTTTGCTTATTGCTCCGTTTACAAGCGTCACATTATTTCTCAACTATTTGCTATATTTACATGTGCATAGGGTGTACATCTGTATTTTCTTCTCATGTATGGAACTTGGTGGCATAGTCAGAATTGGAAGACCTTGTAATATTCTTATAAAATCTCTGTTTAAATTCTTGTAACAGCCTTCATTTGAATGTGTATACATGTTTTCTTTGTCATTCACAGTGACCCCTGAGGAAGGAACACAAGGTCCAGAAATGCATCAGTCCGAAGGACACCTGTCGCTACTCTTTGTGTTCTAATCACTACAATGTCATAAATGTGTAATACTTGTGATGCATTTGATTAACATGAAGTACTGTTATCTTCATTGACACATAATGGATGATGTTGAATTCTGTTTCAATGGAAGAAAACGAAAATCAATTGTTATATTGTTGCGAGATCCTTGTTTTTCGTTGTATACTTACAAGATACAACAAACATTTGTGAAATTGTGTATAGTAAGAGTATTTTGCCTCCAGCTGTACACATGGTCACATTCCTGACACATTGTCTTGGATCACACCACAAGCTCTGTCAGCTGCAACACACCCTCTCGCCCATCTCAACTGTCCAAGGAAATGGCCATTGTTCCATCATCCATCATTGTCTCATAAAATGGTGTGGGGGTGATTCATTCATTTGTGGTTGCTTCAAGCTCCTTTAGCGACCACCAACCATTGTTGGTGGTCTTTAATATCAAGCCCAACCATGGGGATGGACCAGAACTCACAGCACACATTAAAACTCAGGGCAAAAATGGTATAAGCCTTAGGAGGACGAGCATTAATTAACCTGCTCTCTTAGAAAGAGTAATAAAAGATAATTCCCCTAAATGTATTAGCTGCACCGAATTTAACACTACTCCTCACCAAATTAAAGATGCCCTTTGTAAAAAGAATTGTTGCAATTGCTGCCAATTTAAGATCGATCAGCAAGGGTATGGATAAAAAGAACATTGGCTGACTTGTCCATTATTGCTCACGCATGAATCGAAATCTCAAAAAAGCCATACAGACCATACTCAGTAATAGGGAGAGGTTACAAATCTGAGACGTATTCATAAACAGGCATTGGATAAGAGGAAGCAGTGTTGCAAGGTAGGGCCAGAGCCAGCCTAGGCAGCTGCATGAAAGACACTACATTGTCTTGGAAAACTATTAACCAACATTTCTTTAATTCTTCAAAAGCACCTAAGGCACTTGTCCAAGAGACAGATTGGCTAAGACATTAAGGGGGGATCTTTCTTCGTCAAAAATGATTTTAGTGGATTTTGCATAATGTAAAACAGCAGCAGTATATTCTGTAGCGCCCCGAAATATGTCATAAGCAAGCTATTGAGTTTATATGCTAAATGGGATGCGCATCTGTTATAGTATAAAGAGGTTTTGAGATCTTGCCATCAAACAACTCATTTCTAGAATGAAACATTTCACCAAAACTTCCATCCCTCCTAAACAAAATTTACCCCAACCCCAAAAAAAGGGAGCTAGAAACTGGAAGAAAGAAACTATTAAGGTACATGGACACCTCATACTCTGTTCAACCAGGTGGTGGGTGACCAAATAGGGACCAAGAGGCTTCGTGCAAGAAGGGGGAAGACCCCATCTCCATCTAAGGGGTTTCAATCCACACTGGTAAAATCAAAAGAGGTGGGGCTCACTCGTACGTGGCGAACTTGCACATAATGGTAGCTCCCCTGAGAGATATGTCACTAAGGACCCCCAAGCGGGAGAGTTGATGGTCGTGATGCTAGACTCGAGTCTATGAATGGACAAAGTATTGGAACATATAAAGCTTAAGAATGAACATCTCAAAGCTTGATTGAGATGCAACAACTTCTGCATTGTGGGAAAGCCGGAGAGTACAGCAATCACCTAAATGGAGGACTTTGTAAACAACTTACTTAGAGACCTCTTTGGAACAGACCTGTCACCAGAGTTCATCGTCAAAAGGGCGCGCTGATCACTCAGCCCCAGCCAGCCTCCTGGAGCATTCCCGGACCTATATTGGTGTGCCTGCTGAACTGTAAAGATACCAACGTAATTCTCAGGCTACCAGGGAAAAGGGATGTTTCCAGTATAAAGGAGACAATATATCCTTTTACCCGACTGGACTTCCTACCTGCTAAACGTCTGCTACAACAGGCAGGTGTGCAGTATGCCCTCTTATACCCAGCCAAACTTAAGATAATGCAAGAGGGCAAGGCCCATTACTTTATGGATACAAAACAATTTCTTAAGTTCACCAAACAAAACATAAAATCGCCACCATCCCAAGTGGACTCACTTCACTCCTCAGGGGAGGCACAATTGAGAAAAAAATATTAGTAATCAAGTACTGTTTATGTTGGATCACAGCTAATAGTAACCTGTAATGTGCAAATGTGTAGTTCACTCAATATCTGCCTTGCAAGTTTTACTTTGGGATGGAGTGTTCTTTCGGAAAACCAGCATCTCAATCCTAGTAATTATGTCCCTTTTTTCATGATTATGTCTATTTTCATTTTTTGCTGCATTTGGGACACCCTAAAATAATCACACTTGACCACTCAGCCATTATGGCGGGTAATTAGCTTGGAGTCTCCACATCTCCAAGAGATTATTCCCAGTTATAAATGTTGAGGGGATGGCAATCACAACCAGATTGGGGGATTGGTGTGAGTGGGGCGAGGGCTGGATATTATTTCATTGTTCTTAGGTATCTGGGTGGGACGGGTTCAGAAATGTTTGAAAGTTGTTGGCCAGAATCCATACAGTGACACCTCAGCACTCTAAACTCTCAAGGATTAGACATTGACCCAACATACATGCACAAAAAGCTGCAGCCTCCCCACTTCCAGACCCTTTTCTCTCTTTTTAATGTCGAATCACATGGCCACAGTTAATTACCTTATGTGGAATTTGTGTGGGCTAAATGACAGCAGGAAAATTCAACTAGTGCATGTTTACTTGACAAGACACAAAATTGATGTTTGCTTACCCCAGGAAACCCATTTAGCCAGGGCCTCTATCCCCAGGTTACTTACGCGGGAGTGGGGCATGTTGTATACTTGATCTATTCCAATTATGTGAGAGTGATATGTTTCCTTATACACAAGGGCCTTGCCTGGAATATTACACAGTGTATTAGTGACACAGAAGGCCAATATGATATATTGGCAGGCACATTATATAACCACTGTATAACATCGGCTACTATCTATAGACCAAAGGTTGATGACCCTGGGTTCTTCGTTAAAGTACGGCAATTAATCACTAACATCATCCGCCAACAGTACTCGGTAGTGGGGATTTCAATGTTCCCCGAGATGATATGCATGATAGGCAGGGTTCCACTAGGCCCCCTCCCCCGTCTGCAGCCACTGCTCTGCAAGCAATTATTGCAGGTAATTACCTTTTTGATGTCTGGCGAGAACACACCAAGAGACTCGGGAGGGCACCTGTTTATCTTTACAACACAAAACACGGTCCACAATCGACTACTCTTTAACACTAAAGACGTGCAACAATGGCTACTTTCGGTCACTCATCTTTCACATATACTCTCAGAGCATGCCCCAGTACTCCTAACCCTTCAACTTCCACACACTCTCCCTCATGCGATCTTGTGGTGACTGCCTCAGGGAGCCCTCCAAGACTTAATTTTCAGAGCAAAAATACACGCAGCTATCATAGAACACTTTGAGTTGAACACTCTGTCGGTCGGCTCCCCCTTCAGACTCTGGGACATGTTTAAGACTGTTATACGGAGCGCATACAGCACAGTATTCTTAAAGCCATCCATGGAAAGCTTGCAGAACTTGAGAATGACATGTCAGATTTGTAGTCCAACTTCTTCCACACCGAAGATCCGAGATAAGATGTCCACATATCAGGAGGAAGCCTTTCAGGAAACACATTTCCGAGATAAGGAGACTCAAGCTCGTTGGAATGGTGAGGGGGACCAGCCAGGCAGGAGCCTTGCACTACTCCTTCAAAAACCTTGATCCTCGTCTTATATATCTGCTCTTCTAGATGCGGAGGGTCAACACCAATCTACCCCTCTGACATTTTGCAGACCATGGTCCCCTTTTTCACATAGCTTTACTCTGCTACCCCCAGAGAGAGCCCCTCAGACCTTCAGGCGTATCTGGACTCACTTCAACTACTCTGGCTATCTGACACTTATAGGCAATTTATAAATTGTTCAATCACAGTAGAAGACGTACAACAAGCAATTGCAGGCCTTTCACCTGATAACGGTCCCTTTCTTAATGCTTACCTGCTGACTTTCATAAAGAGTATTCCCAGCTCCTAGCTCCGAAACTCTTGGACATGTAACAATATTCTATGGAAATGTGCGCTTCACCCTATTCCTGAGAAAAGCTGTCATAATCACACTGCTTAAACCCGACAAGCCGGCCAGACAATGTGATTCGTACAGGCCCCTATCTCTAATAAAGACTGTTGATAAAATATTTGCCAAAGTGCTTGCAAACTAGCTTCAATTGTTATTACCAGTGATGATTAGACCGGACCAATCTGGCTTCATTCCTGGTAGAGCAATGGCCCACAGTCTCAGAAATGTATTTGTGATAATTCATTATAAATAAAGTTCCTTTGAACTTTTTAACCCGAATGTTTATGTGTTGTTTTTTTAAAAAAAAAATTTTAATAAATGTTATAACATGCAATATGTATGTTTTTTAATGATTTGTCACAATTGTGTTTGCTAATGTATCTTTTTGAATGATTTGATAAATATATATATATTTTTCTAAAACATTATTCTCTGATTTGTTCTTTATATTTGACGCTTTGTGTGCTTGAATGCAATTACATTTATAGTTCTTGGTGGGAGAAGAAGTATAAAATTGAGCGTATATTCTGTATTCTATGTCGAGACAACCAATAGAAGTATACTACTGGTATTGCTAGGGTTTGCAAAACGCATTACTGTTTATTTTTCCATTTCCTACCCATTTTGCGGTAAACCTGTGGGACGCTCTCAAGTTTCCTAGATAATTCATTATATGTACCCAAAAACGCCAGTGGTGGCTTCATTGCTTAAAGCAACAAACATTTTGACTCGCTGGTTTGGGATTATTTTTTCCCTCTATTGCAGAGTCTTGGATTACACTCCATCTTTTTTTAACAAAGCCGCCTTTTATACACCTTGCCTACAGCTCGGTATGCCTCAATGAAGTAATTTCAGATCCCTTCCTTGTCACATGGGCCACGAGGCAGGGATAACCACTTTCTCCTATATTATTTGCATTTGACATGGACCCCCTAGCGTTGCAGCTTTGCCAGTCTTTTTTTTGCTCTCTCCTGAGTATTCCTCATTGAAAATGCAAGCATGTACAGCACAAAAGTGTGCCACTTTATCAGCATAACAGTTACCTTTAGTGACCAAATGTCCCCCCTTTCCATGAGCAGCGCACTTTACTACTGCCACTTCCTTCGGCTGCTGCAACGCTTCCAACAGTTGTCTCACATATTCCCCATGTCTGATAGGAGATCCTGATGACGTTAAGAACCCACTCTCTGACTATAGCTGTCTAAAGTCATGAACACACTGAATTCATACTGGCTATCGATATAGATGGTGACTCAGATTTGCTCAGAAACTAGACATTCAGGGGTTTCAAAGCAAAGATTTCAGCTACTCTTGCAGAGTATACGCCCTGTAACCAAGCAGATTCTACAACTCCCAAAATTCCACAACTCCAGAACACTGGCCTCGTATAACCCTCATTGTCTCTTAAACATGAACCATCAACAAAAAGGACTTGGTCTGATTCAGGCAGAGGTTCAGCAACAATGTTGGCCCTCGGTTTGGTACAGAGTTCAGTCGCATCCAGACAGTCATCTTCCACTTCAAGGTTTGGAACATGCAATAATAACGCAGGTTTTTATATAGAGCATCTTTTCAAGGTAACATGCTCAGCGGCCAGTAAGACCGGCTCTTAATGAGTAAGCCTATTGTTAGTCAGATGCTGTGTTTTGCTTTCTCATCATCAGGAGCTCAACTGAATGTGGAACATAAACAGTAAGTGTTTGACCCATCATAATACTTTCACATCTCTTAATGCTGACGGATCTGAGGCATCCGCGTAACGCAGAAGCTACTGGATCTAATGTAGCGGAGAAGTAGACACCTGGTCTATGGACACCCACATGTGTCTGGGGGAGTACAGCTAGCTCACAACCCTGCTGCTCTCGGAAAAATAGCGAAAACGCTTTGCTGTGATCAGGCATTCGCAGAGCTGCATCACGACAAAGACTCTCTCTTAGCCCCAAGAATGTGACTATACAGTTGATATCCCATGGTACTGGATCACTTAAGTCCTTGCGTGTCGGTCTCTGTAAAGGCTTTGCCTTCAGTGAAAAGTTGGGTACCCACTGTCGACAATAGCCGACCATTCCCAAAAACATCTGGACTTCCTTTTGAGTAGTAGGGGGATCAACTCAATGCGATATGGTGACACCTTTTCTTGCCTTTCTTGATACAATGAGCCAAATACTGGACCTCAGGTAAACAGTACCAAAGTTTGCTCAGCAACACCTTATGCCCATTTTGTGCCCGGTGATTTAACAGAGCAACAGTATCGATCCCACGAGCTTCCTCGGTCTCTGAAGCAAAAAGATGATCATCAATATATTGCACAAGTACTAAAGTCTGTAGCAACACTAGACTCTCAAGGTTCTTTTTCAAGATCTGTTTAAAGATGGATGGGCTTTCAGTATACTCTTGTGGGATACAAATCCACGTTAATACAAGGTTCTCCACCTGGAAAGCAAACAAAAAGTAGCTTTTCTCGTGCAAGGGTATCGAAAAGAATTCTTGGCACAAATCGATGACAGTAAACGATTCTGCTTCACAAGGGATTTGAAATAGGATCACAGCCGGATTCAGTACCACAGGACAACAAATAAGACGCTTCCCTCTCCCGTTACCACCTCGCTCAAAAGGCCAGGAAGATTTAGGGATGTTGGGAGGCAAGTCTGATTTGAACGTGGTTGACTGACTAAATAGGGGCTCCATACCTCTCCAATGCTTCCTGCCATAGGAAAAAAAACAGACTTGGAATGGTTATCCTTCTACTGGCTACATTAGATTCAATAGCATTAGTCCTATTGATTCTAATGTAGCCAGTAGAAAGATAACCATTCCAAGTCTGATTTTTTTCCTATGGCAAGAAGCATTGGAGAGGTATGGTCCGACACCCGGTTATGCTCTCAGGGTTGTATTCCATGCAGTGAAGGTCCAGTAGACATGCCAAACATAAATATGCTTAAACTTCTTTCTTGGAACATAGCGGGGCTCCTGAAGAACGTATCGTTGCCCGACTGGAACGAGTTCATCGAGTACTTCGATGTTTTTTTAATCCAGGAGACTTGGAGTGTAGTTACAATATATAAATCTGGCTATACCTCCTATTTCGTGCCAGCCACCAGCACAGGCAAGGGTCGCCTGTTCGGGGGCTTATTAATTTGGATTAGTATCTCATTGAATTGGTCAGTCACATCACACACCTGCCTGTCTCCAGACATCCTTCACCTGACTATCAGAGGGCCACCAAATGGATGAATTTTAGAGGTTTTTAATGTATATGCTAGGGGAACTGTGGGAGGTCAAACATCTTTGTCCATATCAGCACTGGAGCAACAGTTGACCATTACTCTCTCGAGCGCCAACATCATAAAAGCTGGCAACCTGAACTGCACATATGAACCCTTGAGTGCAGATGACCTTTTGGGAATTGCCGAGGAGGATAGAAAATGGGACATTCGGACTCTCACCCTAGCCCCAATTTAAAAATGGTCGCAGATGGCAGTTCAAATTAACGCACTCACCCTGGAATTCAACCTAAGAGCTGTAAATGGGAGGGCACGTTCAGATTCCATGGGCACCAATACCTTTAATAGAATAAGCTCTTCGTCCCGGATTGACTATATTTTAATTGGTGTCCGTTTATGGAGGGACCTTTTGGACATGGTTGTTAAACCATCCGATGTAAGCGACCACAATCCGCTCTGTCTCCAAACGAACAATGTCTGGTCACCCTCTATCCCAGTCGTTCACAGAACCCCTTTAATGTCCTCAAGAGAAGTAATCCCCTCACATTGCACTAGACGGCTCAAGTGACCTAGAGTGTCACAGCAAGAATCCATAATACTAAGCATTAGGGAAATCCTGGATCAAAAGATTATGGAGCTTGAAGGGCTGCCTAGAGAAGTCGAGAGCTTACCGCAATTCCCTGCAATATATCTAGAAACAACAGAAAAGATAGGATCCTTTTTATCGTTAAAGGGAAACAAGGCCTAAATAGAGGTCTGGTTCGGACCACAAACCTATGGTATACACCTATGTGCAGGGCGAAGAGGCAGGCTCTGACTGAAGCGCTTAAAAAGAAAGCCCCCTCGGCGATTCGATCAGCAAGGAAAGTATACATTAAGATACTTGCTGAAGCTAAACGTAGCTGGAATGAGGACCACTGGCAGGAACTCAAACACGCATCCAAATTGAGGAATTCAACCTTATTCTGGGATCTACTTAAAAGGGGAGAGAGGAAAGGATTAGATCTCATCCCGAATCACATCATTGGGCAGATATGGCAAGCACACTTCACTAAACTATATTCTGGAAGTGAAGGTCTCCCCACAGTCCAAATGGGGGCCAACATCATTTTTCCCCTACCCGCTTCTACACTAGATTGTTTCGCTCTTCATGAGGAACAATTAGCAGTAAATAGCATCGCTCCAGGAAAAGCTGCGGGCCCTGACGGTCTCCCTGACGGTCTCCCTGGACACCTTCTCTTGTACAATCCGAAGCCTTGGGCACAGTTTATTCTATCTTTAATGAATACAATCGCCAGTCGGGCTGCAATTCCCGACTCATGGAGAGGAGCTGAGGTCGTCCCAATCTATAAAAAAGGAGATAGGGAGGCCCATGCCAACTACAGGCCGATCGGCTTAATCCATGTGATCCAGAAGGTGGTAGGCAGGGTTTTCCTTATAAGGATAAGGTCCTGGATTGAGGACCAAAAAGTTCTCTCCCATTACCAAGTGGGTTTTAGGCAAACAGTTGGCACAATGGACCAGATCTTTAGACTCTTCTTGATGAATTGGAAAGTAGTGACAATTAGAAAGGGCAGTTTGTACCTGCCATTCATCGATCTCAACACTGCTTTCGATTTAGTGCCACGGGACAAGCTCTGGTTGGTCTTACAGGAAATGGGCATCTCTCCACAGATCCTATATTTTGTCAAACGTCTGCACAAGGACAACTATGCCAGTTGACAGAGAGGATAGAAGTGAACAGGGGCGTTCGCCAAGAATGCGTGTTGGCTCCCACCCTGTTCTCTCTATATATGAACGGGGTGGTAAGCCACCTAAGAGAGGACCCGACAGATGCCCCTAATTTGGTAGGGGAAAAAACACCAACGCTCCTCTTTGCCGACAACACTCTTCTGATTTCCAAAACACCTGGCCTGCAAAAACTTTTAATTAGGTTTAGTTCCTTCTGTGACTCCCGCGGGCTAACAATAAACACGAACAAAACAAAGCTCATAGCAATCAATCCACCCAAATGCTTTAGAAATAACATCACTCTTAACGATACCATATTAGACACTGTTGAGTCTTTTGACTACCTGGGTATTCGGGTCTCCAATGGTATGAGATGGAGTTCCCATCTAGCCAAAATGCTCCTCAGCCATAAACGGGTGTCGGGGGCCATATCAAGAGAGCAACATCTTTCCTTGAGTAAACCAGTCGCCCCCGCACTGGCAGTCTATTAGGGAAAAGCTTTGCCTTCGGCCCTTTACGGGGCCGAATTATGGGGCTTTGCAAATGTTGGCAAACTTGTCAAATCTGGGAACAAATTTCTTAGAGATCTCATTTCCCTTCCGATATCTACTCCGCTAAAACCCCTTTACTATGACATGGGAAGGCGTTCTATCCAGGACATTGCACATCTTCCTCGATTACTTTTCTCTGCCATTATTAGAAGGGTCCCAGAGCCTTCCAATTATGCAGCAGCACTCAGTGAAGTGATACTAGCTTACATAGGAAACAGGGTTCGATGGTTGACCAACCTTAGGCGGGTTTTAGCTGACATTGGGTTTTGGGATGCTTGGGCCAGCCAGATTCCTCCCACCGAGCAGGAGCTTAAAAAAGCCTACTGGAATTGGACTCAGAAAAGAGAAATATGTATTCCCTAGCTTGGGAAACTTACTGAGGAGTTTTTCAAGCACAAATCCATTCATAGAATCGAACCCTATTTAGATTTTATACAAATTCCTAGGGACATGGCTCTGTTCATGAAGTTGAGATTTGGGACACTTCCACTCAACACCATGACCAGAGCATGGAATAGATCCAATGCATCACTTGAATCTTGCCCAGGCGGTGCTGCTCTCAAATAATCCATCGCTCATTTTCTTTTTGCATGTCCTGCATATAGGAAGGCAAGGGCCAAATGGCTCAACCCAGTATGAAAAGAACTTGGCTGCACGAATTATCGTGTCGCACTACGCATTTAAAAACCGACACTGTCTCTCTAACTTTGGTTTGTGGAGTGGCCAAGTACCTGGGCTATGCTTGAAATTAGACACAAGCTCTGATCCTTGCTATCTTAGTAACCTATCGATCCTACATTGCAGATGACCTGTTTTTACAGATGCCACTTATGGATTCAACTGCATGTCAATTTTTGCTAAATTGTACAAAAATAACTTTCATATACAGGACACATTTATTTTTCTATTTTGAGATTTTAGAATGTGATCTTTTATACATGCTGTACGCTTTTATGAAAACTGTTTTTAAGATCCTAAAATGTGATATTATATATATGTAGTATGCTTTTATGATAATTGGTTTATTGAATAAAGCAGATTTGAATGGAATCACAATCGTGTTGACTTTTCGCAGGTTCTGGACATTCCTATACTTGCCATTCGGCTTCAGCAAACCCATAATGGGTGAATTGCATAGGCTTCCTCTTATCTCCTTTAAAATGCTTTGTGGGATTATGGACTCAATTATAGGTGTCATTCTTGCCACAGTTTTGGGGGTCAGGTTGTACTGCTGTTCTTGTAAATTCAGCATTGGGTTTTATTTGTATCTAAACTGGCTCAATCCCTAGTATCAGTCCTATTTTCTCACCTGTAAAGTCCTACATCAAAGCAGAGACAGTGTGTCTCATGTTATATGTAAGCTCCTCCACTGTTAGCACGGGAAACAATTCTGCCCAGAAATTTTGACTTGCCACTGTAAATACAATATCATCATTATTAGTGTGTATTTCCAGTCCTTTGGGCATGCAATAGATCGTACAATTTAACTTACACAAAAGGTCATGTCTAACAAACAGACTAAACTCAAATCGCACATGACAAACTGGTGACAATCCTGGAATGTTACTATTCTTACAGGTAACTCATCTGTAGAAGGATTGGTCATTCTTTTATTGAAAACTTCTACAACTTAGATCGATTGTCCAGAGAGGGGTAGGTTTGGTACTATGGTTGATCTCACAATAGAACGAGTATCTCCAGTATCAACCAATAATGCAATGGGATGACAGTCAACATCTGCCTCCTCAAACGTTCCTCTCTGGTCTACCTCCAAGAATGCTCCAAGAGCACAGTTTTCCTACCCCCTCAGGCGCTGTCATTGTAACGGGTCCGGATCAAGATCATCAAAAGTCTCAATGAAAGACATTTCTTATTACACCTGGATACCTTGTGGGATTCTCTGAGGTTGGGGTACCTGCACCTACTGACTTAAACCCGCCTATTCATCGATCTAGGTCTCGTTACCATATTCATAACATCAGACACTTGTGTTAACTCTTCATCTTGTATCTGATTACCTGGGTTTCCTCGGCACGTGCGCTTCCAATGCCCTATCTTGCGACAAAAATGGCAGGCAGTGGTCCTCCTTAAAGTACCTAAGTCTGTTCCTGATTTGGGATCTGTTCCTCTGTTCCTCTGTCCCATAGCGGCCAACACTTTTTGGGTCCCTCCCTAGCTATTTCCCTGTCTCCAACCCAAAGTTCCTCCATTTATATGTGTCTGCTCTGCTTTATCCACATTTCAAGACTGTACCAGCATAGTTTATCTTTCATCTTCCTCTGCATGGATTCCACTTCATCATGACAGTACCTGGCATAACGTCAATTTTCATTCACAGACTTATTTCGCCAGCAGTTCAAATGCTTTTGGATTCTTAAGTTAATCTCTGGCCTCAATACTAGCACAAACCTGGAAACAAACTGTCCCATATCTTTAGGGTCTTGAGTGTCCAGCTCACTACACTGCTTGAAGGCTTGAAAAAACCTCTCATAGTAGGCATGCACTGATTCCTTAGGATCTTGGGTGGTTCGATCTGTCTTAAGCCAATCAATGTCTTGTTGGGAAACCTTAGTCTGCAACCATGTGATTATCTGCTCAAACATTTTCATGACCTCAGGGGAAGGGCCGTGTGTTACAGGATCTCTTTCTGGTTCCACAGATGGCCAATCAACAGCAATTTTACACACAATCCACAACACTTTTGAAATTTTTACAAAGCGGTCAACTTGCTTGTATCATTCAGCGGGTCTCTCCCTCAGCCAAGGAAAATCATTTGTATACAATGCTAAATCACCTCTGCTCCAAGGCACATGCACATACCTCCAGTCGGTACCTCTTGCAATGTGTAAACCTCCACACCAGCTGTCCCCTTTCCAGGAGTTAGTGTATCTCCAACACTTTTCTTCCCACCTGTCAAGCATACTCCATGCATGTATTCCTATGACCAACTCCCAAAAATGTGTTTTCAAACCGCTTATCCTTCTCTCTTCCAATTCCTGACCACTTTAATTTAACCTATGACTTCCCGGTAACATTTTAGTTTTGGTCAAATCCACATTATATCTCGGGGCCATTTCAGTCAACTTCTCATGTGCCCTCCTTGCCTTACAAGTAATATCCTTCGCCACAAACAATAACTCATCCTGCTCAAACAGTTCTATCCGTTCCAAAGGAAAGTTCCCATCAATTATCTTGTCTACTTCTGCTTTCAATTTTAACACATCTAACAATTTTGCCTTCATTGCAGCCTTGAGCGTTCCCTGACTTGACACACTAGTTTATCCTCTCCTTTCTCAACTCTGATTCCCCTGTCGATCTTCTGACACTGTATTCTGTGAGACATGCTGACCTCCAGAAGCTCCTTGACTCGTACCTACCTTTAGTGTCCTTCCCATAGGTCCTCTAACTGGAGCTTCCCACTTTCTCAAATCTGACTAGGAATTGGCCAATGTACCTGTCCGTACCGTATTAGACCCAACACACACCCTCAAAGGGTCTGCGGTTGCTGGAAATGGTGTACTAGCTTTGACAGGCACCAAAAATTGACCTTTCCCATCCATTGTGACATTTACCCCTGAGTTGATTCTCTCTCCTAGTTCTGTCTGTTTCTGGCTGCTGCTTTCCCCTTGATTTGGATCATATACAGAGACTACAGCTCCAATGGTGACCGGTACCGTAAGGGCTTCTGGTAACCGTATGGCAGCGCTGACTCTACTTTTCTCAGCTCCTGAAAGCGCTAACATCCCTGTTCTTCCTGGCCCCGTTGAAAGCCTTCCCACTACTCACACACTAGGACCTATCTGTGCTGCTTCCATTCTCTACATGCTTGCTACACTTCCCTCCTCTGAAAATGAATTATACGGTGGAGGATGCTCTGCAAACAATTTGTCCTACAGGCTGTCATCAGTGTCACTTCCATCATCCCCGTTCCTACTCTGAGTGTCCGATTCTTTCACAAATAATGGGTACAGCATTTATCTCTCAATGGTGTCTACTCACCACCTCTTTAACTGTGCATCCCATCATGCATCCTGCTATGCCTTCTTTGCTCTTTTCACACTTCCCTGAGATTGTTCTCTATTTATGGCATATGCTGCTCACATCCAAGCATCTAATGTCTCAAACTGTCTCATCTGGGGGCTGTGGGGGGTCGTAATGAAGACATCACTCGCCTCAATTGGCAAAGCACATCCAATCAGAATGACCCTTAACATGAAAAAGCCAATTCTCCATCCTTCTCAGTAATCTTGTGCCAATTGTGCAGTGAAACTATAGAATGGAGACCTACATTTATTGCCATATAGTGTCCTGGAGTTTCCTCGGGCGGTGCTTCTTTGCCCACCTGAGTTACTATACCTGTGTCTCCTCTGCACAAATCTTGTGGTACCCTAAAGAATCGCATTTTTAAGCCAGAGTTCTTTTCACTAACAAATTTTCTTTTCTTTACTTCAACTTCCTAGTGACAACCCACCAATCCTAGCATGGCGCTGCACCAACCAACCTATCACAGAGCGGCGCACTCTGACATCACCTTTTCCTCTTCACAGCAGTTCACCCTCCTTGACAATCACACCATACGCATTCACTCTCACACTCAATAAACCAAGTAACTGTCTGCCTGACAAATGTCCAGACAGTTACAATAAACCAAAACCAAATAATTGTCTGCTTTACTCAAAGATCAATGGAATACAATCACTCAAAAATATTCTATACAATGACCCTTTACCTGGTCTGGCCACTCGAATCACCATATCCTACCACTGAGCATGAGGCTTTCCACACATGCTCTAGCAAATCCACTCACACAAAGTTCCATATCCCAAGCGAGTCGTCGATAGTGCTTCACGATTTCCAAACAAACCAACGTCCTGACAATTACAAGACGCCTGTGTTTTCTACACCACAAATATATCCCAGGATTTAAGCTAGTCTTTAGCCTGATAAACCAAAACCAAACCAAAACCTCATGTACTGTCTGCATTAGGTTCGATAAACCACATTCACTCGACTGTCATTCCAACTCTGCAAGACATCAAACAATCAAATCACTGCAATCTAATACACACATTCCTGTTCATACGCATGGCACCATGCAACGCTGTCTTCACCACATCGTCAATCTTCACCAGCCTCCGCCAAAGCCTGTCGCTCTCCGTTCCGAATAATTGGGCTTGGTTTTGGGGCTCTACCGGTCTAAATTTCTTCTGGATTTTTCTAGATTCTCCCCTAACTTCAAGAGACAACCATCCTCTGCTACCAACTGATGGAGCTGGGTTCCACATTCTAGATTTACTCTGGAACCCCTGGCCATTGGTCTTTGTTGCCTGCTTTGTAAGTATGGAGAGGAGAGAAAATTAGTAGCCAATTATACTGACCATAGCCCATGATGCAAAAGGAACACAGACTCCTAATCCAAATGTTAGTATATTTATTATAAAGCCAAGAAAAGCTGAACATACAAACACCTCAAGATGAGAGTATAAAGATACAAGGGCACTAATACAAAACCAAACCTACGAATAAAATGTAGGCGGTGCAACATGCACAGATTAACCAATTCCAGAATCAGAACACAAATGAATATAGAGACCACATTTAGAACCTTCTTCATTTGTGGTTTATATGCAAAAAGCATTCATCTGTCCCTATACTACTTCCACTGTGACATCTCTATTTAGAATTTCTCCTGCAAGTCCCCAGAAAGGTGTAAGCATGTAAAGACTTCCTAAGAAGCGTACTCACGTTAAATGGGTTGAGTAGAGTAAAGCTACATAGCTCTTTCTAAGATGCTCTCCCCTCTCCAGGTAAGACAGAAGTTCCAATACAAACGTCAAAAATCACACCCCAAATACTTCACATGACCACCTCATCCATTTGGACACCTCCTTGTAGGTAACTTTCCATGAATCAATGGTGCATCCAGGCTCACACTCGATAACCTTGGTTCCCAGGCCTTTCCAGACACAAAAGACATCCTCCTATACTATTGCTTGTTCAAAGGCATCCTCTCCTCCAATGTCTGTATAACTCCTGAAACAAAGATGTTATACTAACAAACGAAGACAAATTCTTGCACCTGCAACAGAAACGTGAGAAGAAGAAAATTCCACAAACACATGCATTCTAATTAACAACCTTCGACATGAGAGTGAATGGGGAGAAACGAAAATTAGGCCTACCAGGTTTGGCTAACATAAGAGCAGTGCACACTTTTAAAATGTATGAATATATGAGCCATTAATATACACACATTATATAATCTTTAATATGAAAACGTTCATTAGTCATGAATAGACTTCACTCGTATATGATTTCATCTAAACACACACATTTATTGCTTACACATTGTTACAAATTATTTTCTAATAACGTAATGATAATGCGACCACAGTTTATATGTGGATGCTGACTAACCATGGTTCTAATGCACAACTACAAATGAAAGAGCAAAGTTGCGCTGTATCATTGGCATGGTCAGATATGGAGATTGGGTAGTTATGTGCCACCTTCACAGCCTGAGTGAGAGATTGGCTAATATATATATAATCTTGTCAAGAGTATGTATGTGTGAGTGAGATAAGAAGGTGTAGTCACAGTTGGCAGGATGTAGAGCTATCCAAGCATCTATGAGTCCCAACGCATGTATAATCTGTGTCAGTGTCTTATAGAAACTCCACATAGTCGATCTGTGAGTGTGTGTGCTATCTATACTGAAATTCAAGGTAAAGTTGAGATCGCCCACCAAGAAGATCTCACCTTCTGTGTATCCCCCAACAAGTATAAGAGTGAATGTATAAATAGGGATTAGGGTTAGGGTATAGAATGAGGCAAAGTTGTGCATTCTGCCTAGATACAAACCTTCACTAGGACCACTCTCCCCTCCTTATCAGTTTTGCACCCTTCAAGCTGAAATTTTAGATAGGAATGGAAAAAGAATGCAACACTGTTGTGTATGGTAGGAGCTGAGAACTTATAAATCAATCAAAATGTGCCTCAGTTTGTGGTCTTCAACTTGTTTGAGATGTGCCTCTTGTAACACCACCACATCCTGATCTCGTAAATATTTCCACAATTTATAGCGCTTGGCTGGTGAGTTCAGGCCCTTAATATTCCATGTGAGAGTGGTAATCACTGCATTACATCAAGTAAACTTAATATCTTTAGGTTGGTGCTGACATGATCTTTCATCAGAACTGCCCCTACTGCCTCTCCATGGACCCCACAACCTCCTCCGAGGAGTCCTGCACTTTTATTAGCTCATTCTCCCTCCCAATGCAACCCACCAAGAATGCCATTTATGTACCAGGGAATATGAAAACCAAATCAAAACATAGGAATAAACTGGTCCCAAATTACATACACAATGTGTGTAGAGATACTCCGTGTCAGGTGTGCAGGTCAATCCTGACTTTGCAGCTCTAAATAAGCCTATTTTGTCAAGGCATCACAAGAACATTAGCAAGAAAACCTGAGAAATGCAATGTAGGGTCAAATTTACAAACCCCTATCGTCATTGCAACTTAATTTTTTCAGATGTTGTTGTGGCGAAAGGGGCTTCACATTTTTTACAAGGCAATGTTAAGCCACTTAACGTGGCTTAACTCTACCTTGTAAATAAGGCACCCTTTTATGCTAAGTATAGCAGAGGCCAATTAGTGTTGCTGTGGGTATTCCACCACAACTCCCATTGTTAAATAAAACTTTATTCAGTCAGTGATGACCATAAAAGCACATTTGCACACCCCAAGAGTAAAATAATAAAAACATTATACAATAATGGATAAAAGGGCAAAAAAGATAGTTCATGTACACATTTCCATGTATAAGTGACAAAGCCCTAATATATAGTAATTTTAATAAAATATAAAAACGAATACATGTCAAAACTACTGTGCCTTCTTAGGCCTGGGTAAAGTGCATTCTGTACAGTACTAACAAATAATTAAAAACAATCCCAACTTATATAAAACAATTCTAGGGACAATACAATGCTTGGTCAAATTTGTTCCTTCACAGTAAGGCTCCTTTTAAGAAACTCGCAAACCCGAAGCATATCAAAGGTGAGGTCAACATTTGCAGATATTTCAGGACTGGCCTCACTTGTGCAAAATTACTGTGTTTTAAAAGTGGTAAAATGTATCTGAAATGAAGACCATTATAAAATCCACAGAAGAACATAAAATATTGGAGAACTTGGTCCAAGAATTCTTCACAAGGGCAGGGATTTAAAGCGTCAGACTTCGAAACACCCCTGGAGACCCTGAGTCAACAGTGAATACAATTGAACCTAAATCTGGCTAAAAGAAAATGGTGGTGTGGGTTTTTAATATCAGACCAGAAGGGTTTTTCTAAAGTCTCAGGACTCAAAATTATGTACTGTCTTATCGTGGGTTTTTTAAGTTCATTATTTTCCCTTTCCACTATCCTCTTAGCTAAAAATTGTCTTTTAATTACTTTCAACTCACCACCGTGCATTTACTCAGATATATAAAATCTCAGGGTGCCCCACATTTGCCAGCTGGTGTGAGATGTAATCAAGTAAAGGAATGTCAGTGGCCCTGTCAAGTCTCATACAATCTTCTAAAACAGTTTGGTCAGCATAGGTATTGGGCCTAGATCATATTTTTAGCCATCATATTAAAGGGGCCACTGCTATGCGGTCAGTGATGTAACCATGTCCTAATTCTTCATGCATCATAATAGATGGGGGGCTGGGGGCACAGATAACAGTTTCCGCAGGTATTTATCTTCAGCCACCTGCAGATTACCAACCTCCTTATAACTCCTTGTCTCGCTCCCATATGTGGCCATTGGTATACATTTCTCATTATAGACCTTCAGTAATGGTTGTAGTGGTTTTCTCCCCAGTCTCCTAGCAAACTCCATTGTCACTCCTGCTGATCTAGACAGGGTGTTTTTGGAGTGTTCGCTAAGCTACTCAAGACCCTTTTTTGTCAAACAGGATACTCAAATACGGAAATGTAGCAACATTTGTCAGTTCTCCACCTTTGCATAAAAGCGTACGCTTGTCACACTTTATTTTATCAGACAACATTATGTGAGACTTCGAGAAATTGATGGAGAGGTTGAGTGAGACCATAAAATCCATAAACGTATTTACAAGTCTTTGCAGCGCCATTAGTGTCTTTTAAAGTAAAACTGCATCATCTGCATACAAAAGAGCAGGTATGAGATTAGCGCCTGCTCTAGGAATCTCTTTGCTAGCCGATGATAGGGGAGCCCCCACATTGTTAATATATAAAGTTAACAAAACAGGGGCCAACATACTCCCCTTTCTCACCTTACTTAATGTCCCAGGATTCTGTAAGGGAGTCGTTTTCGTTGTTTCTGACTGAGGCAGTCAAATTTAGTGGGACCAATACAGAAAAGCCACAAGATTGACATTCATTCCTGTTTCTAATAATAAGGGCCATAATTTTGACCTTTTCACTCGGTCGAAAACAGACGTTAAATCCATGAAAACCATGTGCATATATCCCTTTTTAGCAAGTGAGTATTTGCCGATAATCATAAGTGGGTTTATGCATTGGTCCACTGTCCCCATCCCTTTCCGGTAACCGTATTGCAGGTCTGATATTACATTACTTGCATCGAACCACATTGTTAAGTGTTGTAAAATCACATTCTCCGTAATTTTTGTGGCTGAGTCTAATAACGAGATTGGATGATAACATGCAGGGCCATCCCTTTTTAAAAATGGGTAAAATGACCGTTGTGGATCATGAGTGTGGTGAACCATCTACCGTTGCTGCATTAAAGCACCTAGCTTGGATCTTTGCCCATGTCCCTGGGTCACCCTTATAAAGATCTGCAGGGACCCCATCAGACCCATGGGCTTTTTATCCTGATGTGTCCATGATGGCTATCTGGACCTCAGCTAACCCAAAGCATAGCAGATGCATCTCTATGCAAGGTTCTTAGACTGTGACATTTCTTTCTAAATCCACTCCTTTATAGATCTGCTAAAAATAACTAATCCATACATCAGCATGGGATGACACAGTCTGTTCTCACTCATTGATTTTGACGCTGCCCCATATTTACAAGGGTGGTGTAAATATGGGGCAGTGCCATAGTTAAGACCAGGTAAAACCTGGTCTTACCCCGGCAAAATGAGGGAAAATGTTTAATTTCTCCTCGTTTTTGGTGTGTCCATGTGTGCCGCGTTATGCAGCACACATGGGGACAGCAAAACGCCATTGATTTTTTATGTGCAGGAAGGTGTCCCTTCCTGCATATAAACAATCATTTTAGAAAAAAATATGTTTTCGCAAATTTTATGTGTGCTGCATTGAGCAGCACACAGAAGTTAAAAAATACCATTTAAAGATTGTTTATGTACAGATAGGGACAACTTCCTGCACATAAACAATCTTCGCCTGCAATGCAGACACCCTTGCACTATGAAACAAAGGTGCCTGAATTGGCACTAGACAGTTAAATTTAGTAACATTGCAGTGGGAAATGCAGGGCTGCACTATTTTCTTATAAATGTTGTGCATCCCTGCATTTCTAAAATGATGGAGCATGTTATTAGCCTTCTTGGCTTAATGACACGTAAATATGCCCCATAGTCTTTTCACAAATTACTCTGTCACCATCTCTCAAACAGAGATAGGAGTTCCATTGAGGCTGTCTATGTAGTGTATTGTTTCTATGTGACTGGCTGGTCAACACTGGAGCAACCAGTGGGACAACAACCAAAGAAGAGTTCAGAAAGGGATACATTTAAACATTGTAAGTTAGCGCTTCTTGTGCCATATATGTTGACAGTGGGGAAGCCATTGCTCTGTGAGCTGATTTTCGCTGGTACTTCCTTAGAAGTCCCCCAGTTCGTCCTCTAGCTGTTTCACTGTTGGGGCTGGAATAGCCAGTAGTGTTATGGCCTCCATGAGTTTTGTCACCTGAGGCAATTTGTTGTGAAGTTCGAAAGCTAAATTAATGGGTAGGTCCAGCTTGTTGCAATTTGTCATCAACAGGATGGAATTATTGCTACTGGGCTAGCTTTACAGGGGCTATATTTTGAAAGAGAAAGCAGGTAGCCCCTTGGAATCTGATCAGTTCTATCTTTCAGGCTGCCTGGAGGATGGCCGTCTTCACCTTGAAGGAGTGAAGCTTTGCTAAGATGTCACAAAGGCGTCTTTTCTCACCTGATGCTAGGAGGCCAACTAATAAACTCTCTCTATATTGACATGTATTGACTTACTCCTAAGCAGCTTTGAGAAGAAGTCTGTGGCAAAGGCTGCTATATCAGGACCCGTGCTCCCTCCACTAGGTCTCGATTTTGAATGTTGTCACCTCTCAATCTATTTATGATATCTTTACATTTCAGGATGAATGCATGCAGGTATGATTGGAGGGTTTGGGTTAAGTCTTCCTTGGCATCGAAGGCGACTACAAGGGTACCAAAAGAGTCTACATTGTGTTGCAAGGAGAAAAGTTACCCATTTAGGTCAGAATTGACAGCATCCAATGAGGAAGCTAGGCCTGCTTTAAGCTCCTCTTGAAGTTCCTTTTTGATGTCTCTATGGGAGACAAGCAGCTCTTTTTTAGTGAGTGGCATGGCGTAGCATTCAGGTGCCACTGCCAAAGGGTGTTGTGCCTCCGCCAGTGTGAAGTAGCTAGATACTCCGTTGAGGTCTTGCTTCTTTGGCGGCATAGAGACTGTTGTACCTGTTAAGTGATATGTCTGGGTGGTGAGGAAGAGCATCAACTTGGTATGGTCCTAGCACTGTAGGGAATCCCCAGATACATGCATGCTCACCCTGGGAGCAGGTCTAAATGTTGGCTCTTGTGCTTATGTGTGTGGCTCTCCAAATGTACTATGGTTGGTGGCTAGTGCCACTCAGTTAGAGATGCTTTTTAGGTACCCCAAAGGTGGGGTCACCCCATCTTCTTCACCATCGGCCCTAAGACAGTCTCTGGTATGCCAATCTCCACTAGATGTCTCATCCCCAGGGTGGCGTATATTACTGAGCATCCACATGCGTGTTTTGCTTCTTGCTGACCCCTGCCCTCAGGCAAAAATGATTGGGCTCAACAGAGTCTGTGTTTTACCAGCCCCGTGTAGCTATAGAGCCTGTTAACCCCTCTAATTGGCTGAGTCCTTGGTGACTATGTTTGTTGGTGGGTGCTTCTCAATTACTTCCCGGTGCCACCACATCATCAGTGGGACTTTTGTGTTCACATGTAGGTTTTATTCACAGCCAAGCCACCAAACCCCACTGGACCGACCATCACTGCATCCACTTCACCTTCAGGAAGCCCACCCTGCACCACTGCACCCAACAAATGCCTCATCAATCCTGGAGTAAAATCACTGAAGACCAGTTATCCACCACCCTTGCCTAAAGCCCACCCGCCAACTCGACCGACCCGACACCGCCGCCCGCAACTTCAGACAGTTGATTGACAACTGCGCAAATACCCTCAGCCTGCTCAAGCAACCATCCAACAGCCACACCAACAAGAAAGCCACCTGATTCACTGAAGACCTCCAGGCCTCCAAACGAACAATCCAAAAACTGGAGAAGATCTGGCTCCGCGAACAAACACCGGACAGCTACACAGCCCACAATGATGCCACCTGCAGACACCATCACCTCATCAGATCTGCCAAAAGGGCCTCATTCAAAGACCACCTAGATAACAACGCACACAACAGCAAAGAGCTCTTCAACATTGCGAAGGAACGCCAGCTCCAACACCAATGACATCCCACCCTCGCAAGACCTGTGCGACTCGCTGGCCACCTTCTTCCACCGCAAGATAGCAGACATCCATGACAGCTTCGACGCCGCAACTGCCCTGACAACCACCAATACCTCCGCCCCCACGACCACCACCCGCACCAACCGCCTGCTCTCCTGGAATAACGTCAGCGAAGAGGACACCTGCAAAATCATGAACACCATCCACTCCGGATAATCGCTAAACCAATGCACACACCACGGCTCCAACAAAGCCGGCACAGCCATCGCACCCAATCTCCGGAAATTAATCAACATCTCCTTTGAGACAGCAACCTTTCCGGGAAGCTGGAAGCACGCTGAGATCAACACCTTACACAGGATACTCAAGGCGGACCCCAAGGACCTCAAAAACTTCTGGCCCATCTCCCTGCTCCCATTCCCGTTGAAGGTCATCAAAAAAACTATCAACATACAACTGACCCGCTACCTCGAGGAGAACAGCATCCTGGACCAGTCCCAGTTGCTCAGCAATGACAGCAGCAAAATGGCCCTCATCGCCACTATCCCTTACATCAGGACCCTGCTAGACAACCGAGAAACAGCGGTAAGCATGTGCGGAAAATCCGTTCCGCTCACGGATTTTGCGGATTTTTGGTAAATTCGCAATCCGCGAACTCTCGCGAATTTACAGAAAATCCGCAAATTCGCACGCAGCGGATTTTTTTTCTTGGTGATACAATATTGCGGCGTGCGGCGTTCACTTACCGTCATTCAGCATTTGCCGAGTTGTTTTTCTCGATATTTTGCGAGTGCTGAGCCATTTTGGATCTTGCTGCCGGATCCAGTAGGAGTTTGGCGACGCATCGCAAGAGTTTGCAATTGCGAACATGTAGGTGCAGCGGGCAGCAACAATCTTGCACTCGCTAAATTACAAAATTTGCAATTCTGCACAAGAAATCCACTAGCAAGCAGCATAGACCTTCTGAAAATGATGATTTTTATCAGAATAACTCCTCAGGTTGGCATTTGCCTGCACTTTTTTGGATTTGAGGCCTTTTGACATTCTTTGGATCACTTTTGGATTAGAAATCAAGTTTCACAAGTAAGTTTTTTTGGGGCATTACAGTTGCTGTTCCAGTGGTAAAACAGAGGGTGCTGGGAACCTATGATGATGAACCAGATGTAGAAACAACATAGTCACAACCAAATTTGAGCCGACAAGTATGTTCGCAATTGCGAACTGGTACAAAACCCTCGCGAACTGGCAGAAACCCTTGCGAACACAAAAAAATATAAAAAATCCGCAAATTCGCGAGAATTCGCAGATTTTGCGGATTGCGAGTTCGCAAATACACAAATTCGCGAACGCCAGATTCGCAAAATTCGCCCATGTTTAAACAGCGGCCCTCAACCTCCTGGACCAGTCAGCCGCCTTCGACACGGTCTGCCACCGCACACTACAAATACACCTACACGATGCCGGGATCCAAGAGACGGCCCTGGACTGGACCAAATCCTTCCTCTCCGGCAGAACACAGAGCATCCGCCTCCCACCCTTCCGCTCCAATGCCACCAAGATTATCTGTGGCGTACCCCAGGGCCAATTCCTCAGCCCAATGCTGTTCAACATCAAAATTCCATCTCTCACCCACGTGGCCCGACAGCATCACCTAAACACCATCTCTTATGCCGATGACACCCAGCTGATCCTCTCCCTCACCAAAGACACTCACACCGCCAAAACCAACCTCTACGACGGAATGAAGGCCGTCGCCGAATGGATAAGGAACAGCCGACTGAAGCTGAACTCGGACAAGACGGACTTATCCTCCGATCCACCCCTTCGGCCTGGGACGACTCCTGGTGGCCAACCACACTGGGAACAACCCCAACACCCACCGACCACGCATGCAACCTAGGAGCCATCCTCAACGCCAGCATCTCCATGACTAAGCAGGTCAACGCCATCTCCGCCTCCTGCTTCAACACCCTCTGCATGCTCTTCAGGATCTACAAATGGATCCCCACCGAAATGAGAAAAATGGTCACCCAGGCCTTCGTTAACAGCAGGTTGGACTACGGAAACGCCCTCCATGCAGGAACCTCCGCCAAACTCCTGAGACGGCTGCAATGCATCCAGAACGCCTCTGCATGCCTGATCCTCGACATCCCCCGATGCAGCCAAATCACACACCACCTGAGAGATCTGCACTGGCTGCCCGTCGATAGGAGTATAACCTACAAGCTCCTCACCCAGGCACACAAGGCACTCCACAACACCTGACCAGCATACCTCAACAGACGACTCAGCTTCTACACCCCCACCTGCAAGTCCAAGCAAGACTTTGGGGTATCAGTGAGCATCCTCACAGACCCCCCAGGTGACCAAGAGCTACTGGGTCAGCCCGCGGGTGCCTTGCAGCTAAGCAGCTGCACCTACCGGAGTCCCCAGGTATCTTTTTGTTACGGTATCTTTTTGTTACGGTATCTTGTACGTGCCTTGACTTTCTGCACATTGCTGTGGATGCTCAGGCCATTACATACACTTGGCCATCATGGTTGGCCCTGTCTCTATGGTGGGATTTTTAACCCTAATGAGTATGGTGCAGAATTTCACACTGAACATATATACTGTATATATATACTGTATGGCCCTCACACCTAAATCCACTTAGCTTAGAAGAAGTAGCTATTGCCCTGGAAAAGTTTGCTAGCGAAAAGCTCATGGCCCCAAAAAGATACCAATAGACACTTTCAAATCATATATTTCATTTTAGGCTCCCATATTGATGCAAGTATGCAATTCAGCAGCTAGCGGATACTTGCCCTTAACATGGACAGAGAGTATTGTAGTACCGACCTTTAAAAAGGGGGACCATGGGGATGCAAGGTGTTACCATCCCATATCATTCCTGGACCCAACGTCTAAACTAATGGACAGAGTTCTATTGGCAAGTGTTGGAAATGGCCCTTTTTGCAGGGTTATCCCCAAACATTTTTCTTCTTCCTCCCTTATTTTTCCTGACCTGTGGTTTTCGGCAATAGGACTCTGAGCACTTTATCACTGCTGATCAGTGCTAAAGTGCCTATGCTCTCTGTGTAAATTGTTATTGTAATTGGTTATCCATGATTGGCATTTTTGTATCACCAAGAAGTCAATAGTAGACTGCACTGAGTGTGCCAGGGCTGATGATACAAATGCTACTAGTGGGCCTGCAGCACTGATTGTGCCACCCACATGAGCAGCCCTGAAATGGTGTCTCAGGCCTGCCACCGCAGTGGCTGTGTGCAGTCTGTGAACTGCCATGTCCTCCTGGTCAGTGTCTCCACTGACCAGGCCTAACCCTTCCCTTTCTGTACACATTGGTCACCCCTATGGAAGGCCCAAGGTACCCCCTTGGGCAGGGTGCTGTGTATGTGAAAGGTAGAGCATGTACTAGTGCAGGTGACATGCCCTAGTAGTGAATGGCAGCCATTTTTTTTGTCGCAAATAAATGTACTGTTGGCTAAAACGTGATGCAACTGTGGATTATGTCAACGCAACCTTAAGAACTCATTTGAAACCATATTCTTGAACTGTGATTGTTGAATTTTTGTTGTTTTGGTCTTGTGTAGTTTAGATTAAAAACCTTTATTTTTCTAAACTGTTGTGGAGTCAGTTTGTGGTGTTTTCAGGGTGTTACTGTGAGTGTTGGTACAAATACTTTACACATTGTCTTCAATAAACCTTACTGCTCATGCCAAGCTACCAAGGGGGTGAGCAGGGGTTATCTGAAGAGTGTTTCCTCCTTACCCTGACTAGAAGCAAGGGTCCCCAATTGGACAGTGGTGCATAACAGCTGGGCATAGAAGGTCCAGGGATTCCAGGACTATATTTTTTTTCACAGAGATTTTAGTGTAAACAGGGGAAACATACCCAAAAACTCTGGACCTTTTGGAGTTTTGGAAATTGAAAGTTTTTAGATAGAGAGAGTATGTATTCCAAGTTAGGATGCTATATTAGGTTGAATCCAGTAATCATTGATACAAGTTTTCACTCAAGAAGAAAGAGGGTCAATCCAATTTTTTGAAAAATAGATTTTTATTGATGCAAGAATTGAGCATTGTCCTATTTGGACAGTGGTACCTGCCTCTGCCAACTAGAGACCCCCAGTTCTAACAGCGAGGCTAGAGACATGGGCTACTGATAATCAGATTCTCACTAACTTGCAGTGTGGGTTCAGAAGGGATGTCAGCAGTATGAAGCAATGTGTTTAACTACATCGCCTGATTACTAAATATATTCTAGCAAAAGAGGAATACATTCATTTATGTTCTGCAGATCTGAGCAGTGTGTTTGCTCTGGTGAACCACGCTAAGCTGTGGCAGACATTGGAAAAAATGGGTGCCCCAATAAAGAACATCACATTCCTGTCATAACTGCATGCCTGTCTGGCTGCCAGCGTACAATATGGGCCAAGGGGGGAATACACACTCCATTTTAGGGTCACATGTGGGATCCGACAAGGCCGTGTTCTTGCCCCCCTTTTGTTTTCACTTTGCATTAATAGGGTGGATGAGGCACTGCAAAAGGTAAACACTGATGCCCCTAAGGTTGGCAAGCTACCAACTCCTGTCCTCCTATATGCAAGCAATGCGGTGTTGCTATCTAGAATCGCTGACAGCTTACAGCGCCTAATGAACAGCTTTGTCTCGTATATATGGAGGAGAAATATTTGAAACTCAACCTTAAGAAAACGTTTACTATGGTTTAGGGGAAGGGAGAGTTAAAAAGAGAATACATCATGGCTTTGGGGATGAGTTAGCTGACATTCCAAGCTTCATATTCCTAGGCATACAATTCTCCAGTAGTGGAGACTGGGGACCCAGAGGAAGGCTGAGAAACTGAATTTTGTAAGATCTTCAGAAGCCCTCTTCAGATTAGCTGCAAAAATTGGGAACAAACCTATTAGAGGTAAAAGCAAATATTTATCTAGCGCTAGGTATGGGGCTCCTTGTGTTTGGCAAATTGTACTACCCTACAGACAAAGGAGAATCTCTTCTTTTGTTGACTCTTGGTGGTGCCCAGTTAAACTTCTACTTATATAGTACATAGTGAACTAACTGTCCCTTACCTAGAAGATAGCATCCAGATAAGCCTGAACACACTTTGGCACAGTAAATGGAGCAACGTCGTCACTGAGTTCACTACATAGATTACAGCAAACTGCCTAACAATTGAGAATAGAGCGAAAATCCTATGGCTGTTATATGTGAATAGTTTCATAGAGGAGGTTGATGGGAATATCGGAATTAAGGATCCTGCCAGTCTTTTACTCTAATGCAAGAAAGAACTGAAAGCCATCCTCATAAGCAACAAAGAGACTGAAAGGGAAAATAGAGAAAGCTCAAAATTAACTGTGCATAGTTACTGCTCAGGTTTTGTACAGCAAGGAACTCAAAGTTATCTGTTAATCATACCGGATACAAAAAATTGATTTTACCGTTTAGGACTACGGGTAGGCATATTGCACTTTATGACACATTTTCCTAAAATGGAGGGGTTCGGCTCCTAAGCTACTCCTGGTTTCAGATGTAATGCCGTTTATTTTAACTTTTAATATTTACAATTATTCATTTAAATATTGAACTGTATTTAACTGAATTTTATTTTACTTTATTGTAATTTGTACTGTGATTCTGTTATGGATTTTTTTTCCAAATAAAGAATTATATAATGGTGATGAATAATTTAGAGTCCTTGGGTACATAGTGTGCCAATTGGGTGTAAGACAATTTAACCATGTTTACAGGAGTGAGCAAAAACATTTTAGCACTGTTTAGCAGTGGTAATGTGTGCAGAGTCCTGGAGCCAACAAAAACGAATTCAGCAAAACAGGAGGTGTGAAGGCAAAACGTTTGGGAGAAAACCTCTCCAGTGATGTCAGGTCTAACACTCCCTAACTTAAAGATATACTACTATGCAAACTATCTTCCACAAATAATAAAATTCCTACCTCATTCCTTGCTCAATCCCATACAGGTACATATGAAGAGGCACATGCTGAAGTGTCCTGAACCAAATTTACCACTGCACTGTAAATATTCATGTGAGGGTGAATATTCTATGATTAGATGCATGCTGTCCATGTGGAAACACTTTCAACGGCTGCTACAAATGGACCCTTATACTCTTATCTCTGCCCCAATCAGGGGCTATGCAAAGGTATTGGTGGGTGGCAGGCAGATTAGTAGTGATGATTGGACTATAAAATGCATACAATCAAAAGTATCTTGCCCTGACATATGGACTGTTTATGGCCTACCCTAGGGGTGAACTATATATGTATCAAAAAGGAAAAAGTTAGGCATAACATTGTCTCTTTTGCTGGCTCACAATGGCAGTTTTAAACTGCACACACAGGCTGCAATGGCAGACCTGAGACATGTTTATTTGGACTACTTAGGTGGCACAATAGGTGCTGCAGACCCAAAAGTAGCATTTAACTTACGGGCCCTGGGTGCATGTAGTGGCACTTTACTAGGGACTTACACATCATTTAAATGTGCTAAATTGTTTGTGAGCCCATCTTAACATATATATTTCACAGGTTAGTAGTGGTAAACTGCCCAGAGTCATAAAAAGCAACAAAAACAGGTTTAGAAAACAGGAGGGGTGAATGAAAAAAGTTTGAGGGTGACGCTGCAGAGAGGGCCAGGTGCAAGAGTATGCTGTATTTCAAATTTTATGGATGGAAGTTCCTGGCGTGAAGAGTTGTGCTGCCAGTATTTGCCTTTCTAAATATCTTAGTTTCAAGTTTATTGTTTTTAACATACACCGTAAGATATAAGGAAGTTAATTATCTTTCACTGATAGTACCTACCCCCCCTCGCACATAACCACAGTCAGCGATCTCAATGAGCACTACTCGCCGTCCATTTCAAACATTCTGGACGACCTTGCCCCTCTAAAACTAAAAAGAACACAAATCAAAGACAGAACCCCTTGGTTCACTGGCTCCCTCAACATGGAGAGGAGATCCCTAGGGCAATCTGAAAGAAACTGGAGACAACACCCCTCTGCAATGCATTTAAAACTTCTCCGCCAGGCGAGAAATGCCTACAACAAGCACACTATCAATTGCAAAAATAATATTTCAGATCGGAATTGGGGAACGTCAATAATAAACCCAAAAAGCTATTTGAACTGGTCAAATTCCAATCTAATAAGCTGGCTAAAACACCAAAAGAATCCCCCAAATCGCTAATATTGTCTGATGAATTCTCCTCCTTCTTTGCTGATAAAATCACGGCATTAGGAATTAAACTCAGTACCATCACCTACTCCCAACCCCTTCCTGTCCTGCCCCATTCTTCCACATCAACCATCCTGGCCTCTCCTAAAAACCAATCCCGCTGGACTGACTTCAAATACTATACTGAAGACTCCATTTCAAAAAACCTCTCTACCTTAAAACCAAATAACCACTTCAATGACCCGCCTCCTTCCAACTGCCTCGCTGCTGCCTCCCAATAAATCATTCCTTGCTGGACTGTAATTATCAACGCCTTTCTCCAACAGGGCTTGATCCCGGACCCTTTAAAAGTCGTCCAAGTCCTCCCCATTTTGAAAAAAACTTCACTGGACCTAGCCTCCCCTGACAATTTCAGACCTAAATCCAATATCCTGCTATTAGCCAAAGTATTAGAGAAGTGTGTACAACAGCAACTAAGTCAGCACATCAACAACTTCCACCTACTTGATGACTTCCAATCTGGATTCAGACCAACGGCAGAGCACGGAAACTGCTATGCTCCACATCGTGAACGATGCCCTCCAAGCCTTAGACCAAGGCAAAACCTGCCTTCTAATCCTCCTTTATCTATCCTCCGCCTTCGATACGGTCAACCATGAAAAACCACTTGAACGCCTCAAACTCAGGATGGGTCTGGACGGCACGGTACTAAAATGGTTCAGGTCTTTCCTCCACAACGGCTCTCAGAGATTCCTCATCAACGACAAAGTATCAGTTCCCACCCTGGTCACGGTCGGAGTCCCCAAAGGTTCAACCCTGTCCCCCACCCTCTTTAATCTTTACCTAGAGCCACTCACCGAAGTTCTCCATTCCGCCAACATCTCCTAAAATATGTATGAGGACGATACCCAAACATACATCAACATCTCTTCACTCAATGAGATCCTCTCCCTGAATGAGACCCTGAAACTGACTGTCTAATGGCTAGCCAAACTTAATGCAAAGAAAACTGTTTTTCTCCTAATCTTCCCTTCGAAAGCTTACCCGGAGATTCAGATGTGGATCAAGGCCATCACAGCCCTGAAATGCCCACAGACCATTGTGGACTCTGCCAAATCCCTGGGCGTAATCCTCGACAGTAACCTGAATATGCGAGACCACATTAACTCGATGGCTAAAGCAGCCAGATTCCACTTGAGCTACCGCTGGAAGCTGAAACCTTCCATCGATGCTCCAGACTTAAAAATGGCAGTTCAAGCACTTGTCATCTCTAGACTGTAATACGGCTGTTCCACCCTCACAGGATTACCCCAGATCTCCTTAAAAACCTGCCTCAACGCGGCCGCCAGACTACTTACAGGTACCAGGAAGTTTGACCACATCTCGCCACACATTAAAGCGCTGAACTGGCTCCCCCGAGAGGCCTTGATTAAGCAGAAAATGGCATGCTTTATACACAAGGCTCTACACACAACTCCCCTGCTTATCCGGCACAACAATTAATGATATACGGAGGAAGCAGGGACTCCCAGTCCGCTAGAAACCTCCTACTCCAACCTGTCTCCTTCCAGAAAAAAATAACCTACAACAGGGCGTTCACCGGAGTAGCCCCAAGAATTTGGAACTCTCTCTCACCATCCATCAGAAAAATACCTTCTCTCGCACGTTTCAAATAAGAGACCAGAACCTTCCTCATGGGTAAATTCCTCGCCTAAGGCCTGCCCGCAACCACCACATTGTGCCGGACTAATCTAAGACTAGCATCTTCCCTGATCACCAACTCACCACGACGAGAACATTTGGAACCTTTGTTTAGTTACTGACTCTGACGGTGATTGTAACCATACATGTTGATCTGTATGTTTCTGCACTTTAAACCTTTTTTTTGATCAACATTGTATACCATGTAAAGCGCTCTGATACCCTCACAGGTCAAGTTTGCACTCTATAAAACATAAAAATACAAAAAAATCATTTAAAAAAGATGAAGGTTCTTTTAAGAGCCTTTTAACGCTATACATATACCCTTTCCAAATAATGAATCAGCCATTTATGTAATGTGCCTGCATTATGACTTGCTCTGACCAACCATTTTGATGTTCACTTTTGAGCACATACATCTCCCACCAGCTCATATGCAAATTTGCATGCATAGCAACATTTTTGTACGTGTTCATAGTTGAAGAGTTTCAGCAAACTCAAATATTGTTCAATTGGTCAGAGTCCATGGTCACGTTATGTGCTCATATAGCGTGACGTTACGTTTAGTGACATGAGTATGTACCCTTTTTCCCAGGGAATATAAAATATTTGTTTTAAAAAGTCATCAGTGTCTTGTACAAATAAGGACAGATTTTTAACATGATCTTGCAAGAAGTAATCCACATACTTGGAAGTTTTGTTTAATGTACTGTCAATGGCGGTTATGATCTGTCAGCCAGGAGAGGTAGTCGCATTCTTGAGCACTTTTTGGATCAAGTAGAAAACAGACATTCTCAGATGATCATTTGTAAAATAAAAGATATTCCTTTGATGTAATAATACCACATTACGCCATTCTATTAGCTCCATATCATTACTTTATCCTGGCTTCACTAACTTGTTTCTAATCCTAAAATAACATTCTGTCTTTTTCGTAAGCCAATCTTTTTTCAACAAATACTGATGTATAGATTTCCTAAATGTAGAGAGACCTCCAGATAAACATTAATGCCATCGCTTTGCATGGCAACAAAAAAGCTTGAAGGGGCTTTGTAATTAGTAGTAAGTCCTCCATAAACATTTAATTGCGTAATCTCAATTAATTCGACCTCTGTTACTTCATATGGAATACTGAAACATTTCATTTTCCAATTCCTGTAACTCCATCATTAATTTAAGATTAGTAACTTTCAGATGATCCCAATGGTCGTCAGTGCATATGCTACTAATTTTTCTGTTATCTATGTTGCACGCTGAGGTCTTTTCTTAATTTAAGTTTTCCTATGAATTTATAGATATCGACTTTTGTTTTGCTGTAATTAAATGGGCAAAAAAATCAGATCTGGCGACAATATCTGTTCTTCGGCCTTTTCAGTGTTCTTTCTGACATTGATTATGGCATTCGTATTATCCCCTACTTTTTTTCTCTCTATTTTGATTTCACAGTTATCTGTGTATTCCTTTTCCCCCTCATCATCTTCTCCTCCCCTTTCTAATCTGCGTAGGAAGAATTTCCCATGCCCACATGTAATCACGCATGTGGAAAAGTACAAAATATACAGCCTGTATCTTATTGACAGCATCTGTGCCAAGCCATCTTGGTGAACGTGACATCACTGATATGATTTACAAGAATAGATCTCCAAAACTGCAGTTCATTTTTGGAAACAAAAGAACTAATGTCCTCACATGCTGGACGGTTTCCCCAAACATGTGAATGAGGATTTTTTGTCCTGATCCACCCTGGTTGTTATAGCAGGCCTGGTTGGTACAAACGTCACCTGGAGTGCGTCACGGGAACCACCATACATAGATTCATAGAGCCACGCCCTGCCGAATCATCCCTGCCATAGGGGATTTCCTGTTGGCTACATTGCAATGAAAGATGTGAGAGAATGGAGCACCCACCAAAAATTGCCGTATATTATGTCACTAGTTTACTCCTAAAGAGTCACATTTTCTAGAATCAGCTTTGCTATTTATAGGCTTAAAAGTGATTAAGAAGGTATGTCACATGGGGCATTTTCACGAGTAGGATGATAGAGATGTCGAGGAGAGAAAAGTAAAACACTTAAAAAAAAGCAAGAGTGAATGCTCTTCATTCAGAGCCAACATATCAGCCAGAGAAATGTGTGAATAGGAAAAAAAAGAGGTTAAGACGTAACATTTTAAAGGGCCTTCTGTGAAAGACAATAAGAATCTAAAAGACCATTAAAAAGTAATGGGGAGAAATCCAGCTGTTACTGTGGGTTCTCATATCATTAATATAACTTGAGTCAGTGGTTATGAAAATAAACATACCGATGGGATTATTGGAGTGATGAAACATATTGCAGAGCAGACGTTATTTCATGCTCTTCGCACTTTGCGCGCAGCTGTTCAGTAGCATTCAGAGGTTTCATGCTCAGGTGCAGGATTATGTTTTTGGCGATTTCCAATTTTTCGAGAATTCATAAGTGGATCCTGGGGGATTTTCAGTAGTACTGTTACAGGGCATAGAAAAACGATGTCTCATGAATGATGTACTAGGGCTCATCTCCCCATGGGATTATGAATACATTAGGCAGCACCACATTTCCCCTATAGAGGTTACAATTCAATGACTTATGAACAATACAGTTCAAAATAATACTTCAGCAGAATGCAATAATATGTGTTATCTACCATTCATATTTCTTGCCACTGAGATACGGTAATGAGGAAACAAAAACATATACAAACACCTAAGTTCAAATATAGATTAGTATCCGCTGAATGTGGCACAGGTGAAGCTGTAGACATTATTTTTCATATTGAAATAATACAAGATCTAGTCAATGCAGTGTCCTTGAAATAAGAAGCAGGTTCACGTGAATGCAATCACATCATTGCCACATTTAAACCTAGATTGTGAAAGAATAAAACAAAATGTGCCAAACACAAAATTTTGATAGGATAGACAGGAGACTGTTGATTAACAGTTAGAAAAACAATACGCATGAGTAGTTAAAGGACACATCTTTTTAAGAGATGTGGTAAACGACGTTTACATTATTATCCGACTCTGCTGAGAACATCAAATATAGATATTGCAGAATGCAAAAGCTAAATGTTGTTTGTACTTTACTGTGTTTTTTATATTATTAACCTTTGAAGTAGAAATGGTGAAATATTTTCTGAACAATACGCCCATTTAACTTTATTAAACTCGTAAATGCATTTTAGTTAAATATCAAATGGATTGCACAGGTTGCACAATTTTCTTTATATGATTTTTTTTGTCTTATCCTTGTTTTGGATGCGGTTTTCACCGGGGTTTCCAGGTCTCGGTCACCAGGCATTCTCTGTTAACAATTATGGATTACTGAAGGTTAGGGATGCCTAACTCGTGTTTCCACGAATATGAGATTCATTCTTACGAAGAAATATTTGAGACTCTCACTCCTTCGTGTTCCTTATTAAGCATGCCACATTCCCTATAATATAATGTGTGACATCACAGATAACGTTTGTGTTCACTTCATTGATGACATCATTCTAGTCACCACACTATTCCGCAGAATCCAAGCAATTCACTGTTTACCCTTTCCTTGCAGACCTTTAAGCAGGAACTGATCTCAGACAGGACATGAATTAAGCGTGCTATGTATGCTAGGCCGAGGCTTTGAACTGCCCTTTTTTTGCCAAACCCTCTGAGTATTCCTTTTTTAATGTAATTTTATATTGGGAATTTATATTGGTACATAAAAAAAAATCCATGATCATAATTTTAAAAAATTTCATCTCACAGGTATCAAACAGAGTATCGCAAGTACATGTCATTATCATACAATGTATAGATATAAATATATTCGCATAAAAGACCATGGGAGTAAAAATAAAAAAAAAAGAAAGGGCTTCAAGTATTTACAAAGATGGAGTGGGGAATGACCGGCATAAATTAAGCACACATATTTATATATATATATATATATATATATATATATATATATATATATATATATATATATATATATATATATATATATATATATATATATATATATATATATATATATATATACGGTGAACCTATGTTGGTGATTGTCCATCCCTCCACTCTTCCAGAGGTGCCCATATTTTGCGCCCAAATTCACGTGTTTTTATTCCCTTATGTACATACAATGTGGATTCAATGTTGTGAATACCAAGGAGCCTGGTCAGCCACATCTGAAAGGAGGGGGCATTTGGATCTTTCGAGGCTGCTGACAAAAGGATGCGTAGTACAGCAACAGCCAAGAAAATGAATGCTTCGTTATCCCTATTGAGACCCACCTTACTTTCACTCCCTAAGATCATAACTGTCGGGGATAGACTGATCTTCGAGCCTAGCAGCCCCTCCAGAAATCTCTCGATCTCACCTTTGATAGTATTGAGTTTCTCACAATAGTAAAACATATGCAGTAAATGCGCCGGCCCTTTCTGACATCTGGGGCAGTTGTTATCCACCCTCATACCCCAGTCAAATAATTTAAAAGGTGTAAAATAAAGATTAAAGAGTGTTTTAAAATGTTGTGCCTTTAGATTTGTTGACTGTTAAACCTCCTTATCCAACTGTAAAGCTTTATCCAGATCTGAGTCCGGGTCATGCAATTGTATTGCCCAGGCAACCTCCTGTTTCTCCAGATCATCATCCATCAATTCAATTAGGTCATGATATACATCTTTATTCCTACTCCCCCCCCCTTAATAGGTATTCCAAAATGGGGCAACAATTACCCGGGGAGATGCAGGGTCTTATAGCTCTAACTATTTGCGTGATCTGGACATATTTAAAGCTTTGACTATTGGACATCTGCTGGATGGCATCAAACGTCATAATACTGCCTTCCTTTATTATGTCCCCCACTGTCCGAATGCCGTGCTGTTCCCAGCTTTTCCATGCTCCATCCAGGCTCAGATTGGGAAAGTGGCCAGACTTCCACAGGGGCGTGTACAGGTTAATCTTTTGGACTTTTAGCACTTTCTGAAGTGTTTTCCACAACTCCCAAGCGCTTATAGATACCTTATAGCGCATTTTCTTAAAATATCTATGGTCGGTTTTTATTAACAAAGCACCTACCGCCTCCTCTCCCATTAATAACTCATATATTGAGGGGATATCACTAAACTCGGAGGCCTGCTTTTGAGTATACCTCTTACTTGACGCTGGATCAAACAAAATTGACATCTGTGTCAATAAGCTGGCCCAATGGAAATGCCTTAGATTCGGGACTCCCAACCCCCCACGTTCCTGTGGGAGAGTCATGTATTTTAATAACCTCCTGATCTTCCCATATAAACACAGAAAGCTATTAAAGATTGATTCAATTTTTTTATCATCCCCTCTTCAATTAAAAAGGGGATGGATCGAAACAGGTAGAGAATTTTGGGCAGCATGGTCATTTTCAAGACATTTGACATACAGATAAGAGATAAATGCAACGTGTCCATTCTTTTCAGATCTTTCTCTATTGTTTTTAACAATGGGTCAAAGTTATCTTTTATAATTAATTCCTTTGCTGCATTAATTATCACTCCAAAATATATTGCCGAATTTACATATCTGTGACCAGACTTGATGACATTCTTCGCGCATATTACTTGGGTTTCCCCCTCGTTCAGATGGTATCCAGAGTGCCGCCCGAACTCCTTGGTGATTTCCACCAATATCCGCATAGCCTCGGCAAGTTATGATGATATCACTGCCAGATCGTCAGCATAGGCTAGTATTTTACTCTCGAATCCATTGGTTATCGCCGGCTTCATCTCATGATTACCCAAAAACTGCCTAACCATAGGATCGATGTAAAGCGCGAATAAGATGGGGGAGCAGGGATACCCCTGACGGGTGCCCCTTGTTATCTTGACTTTATCTGAACACTCATCCATCAATTGTATTCTGGCAACCGGGTCGTAGTACATAGCCTTTATAGCCATCAGGATCCTTGGGCCAAAACCTCTCCCTTCAAGAACATTCCATAGGTAGTGCCATCTGACGCGATCAAAGGCTTTTTCCGCGTGGAGGAGGATCATGGCGATCCCATCCTCCCCAACAGCAGGAGCCTCAAACAGAGAGATTGCTCTTCTGATATGATCTTTTGTTCCTCAACCCAGAATGAAGCCATGCTGCCAAGGGGATACCAGATCGCCAATGACCATCCCCAAATGCGATGCCAGGATTTTAGCATACAGTTTATTGTCTGCATTTATAAGCGAAATCGGCCTATAAAACCCTGGATTTTACTTTGGCTTCCCTTTTTTATAGAAAACCACTATGTTTGTGTATTTACATGTTTCAGGTATTTTTCCGGTACACATTATTCCATTAAACAGGTCCAATAGCATTGGAGCCACCTCCCTTGATAGACATTTATATACCTCTAATGGATTGCTATCTGGCCCCGCTGCTTTACCGGCCGCTAGATCTGAAAGCGTCTCACGTACTTCATCGACCGTTATATCGCTCTCTAGCTTTTCCCTCTCAAACTCACCCAGTTTGAGTCCTCCATCCAGATACCTTTCATGCGGCCTCTCACCCACTACCTCTTCCTTATATAAGGTTTGATAAAAATTTGCAAATACCCCAAGAATCTCCTGAGGTTCAGCAAACACATGCCCATTCTCCTGGATGGTAGTTATTATATTCCTTGTATTATCCTGCACGATCCTCAGCACCAGCGCCTGACCCGCCTGTTCCCCTGTTTCATACATCTTCCCTCTGTATGTCCAATACTCTGACGCAGCTTTTTCCACCATCTGTTTATGTATTCCTGCTTTTGCAGAACAAATTCTAGTTTGGCTTTCCTTTCCTTCCTTCCCTTGTGTTATATCCTAACAGTGTTGTTCTTCCGCTCTTGCCAAATTCGCTTGGAGACGATCTTTTTCTACCTGCAGCTTTTTCCTAGCTTGGGTGGTATAGCTTATTTTCTCAGCCCTTAATGCAGCTTTAAACGCATCCCATACACAATTTCTGGGTGCACTGTACCGGTTGGTTTCAAAAAATTCCCCAGCCCATTTCCTCAGATGTTCAGTAAATAGGGTGTCTGCCAACAGTTTTCTAATAAATGTCCAGGTCCTTTGTTTCCTAGTTGGCTCTAAACCATCATAACTTATTGCCAGCGGGCTATTGTCCAATAGCACCTTGGGGAGCTTCCTGATATTAACTTTAGTTATTTATGTAGATGAAATCAGAAAATAATCCAGTTTGGTGTACTTCTGGTATGGGCATGAGAAATATGTAAACCCGGGATCGTCCGGCACCTTTATTCCCCATACATCCACCAACCCGTGTGACTGCATCAGGGAGCAAAGCGCCCTAAATACCCTAGGCTTACGGCCTGTATACAGATTTTTCTTGACTAGGTCGGCTGATATATTCAGATCTCCGCACACCAGGATGGGAGCAGGCCAGGTTGCCAGTTCCCTTTCCAATGTTTCAATAACTTTGGGGTCGTCTTGGTTGGAACCATATATCCCACATATTGTTACACCACACTCCATCTCCACCAAAGCCTATCTAGCCAACACATCCTCCTTAGTTTGTCTGGCCCCCCCAACACCGTTTTACCTAAGATAGCCAGCCCCCTTACCATTGATGTTTGTGAAGAGCATGCAAGCATATCAAATCCACCCATTCTAAGAAGCTGTTTTTTAGCCCATGGTAGATGCGTTTCCTGTAAACACAGAATGTCGATGGGTTCTGTTTTTACAAACTCGGACAATCTAGCCCTCTTTCTCCAATCATTCAGCCCTCCTATATTAATCCAATAAATACTAAGACGCAACATTATTGGGTTTGAACCTTTCCTTCATTCTTGTTATCAACATCTGGGTGGAAAGAACACTCCTAGCAGAAATACCATATCCTGTATTAGAAAATAGATTGACCATTGTACCAAAAATGCCCTTTTTCTGCTTTTTCCCACCAAGCTACAACCCCCCCAGTCCCGTGTGCCCCCTGACCCCCCTGATCCCCCCTGAACCCCTCCCTACCCTTCCCCCTTCTCCCTCCCATGTGAAGCGCTCAGACCTAGGTTTGTGCTTGTGATGTCCATTTGCAGCAGCAATGAAATAGGTGCTCTAAACATTAAATGTCAACATACTTCCCCAGCAAAGAAACAGAAAATAAACTGATTATCTGAGTATACGTACAATAGAAATACCATATAGAAATTGTAGCCATTTGAACAAATACAGTGCATCAGGCCACCCTTCTTAGTTCCTAATATCCCAAAAAAACAGAAACCAGGTTCCTGAATGGAGCTGATTGGTTTTGCTAGCTACCAAGAGAGTCAAGGAACTCCTTTGCCTTTACTTCAGATGAAAAGTATTGAGTTCGGCCCTCTTTCACCACCTTGAGCTGCGCTGGATTACCAAGATATACTTGCAGATGTTTGTCCTGAAACAGTTTGATAAGTTGTCTCAACCTCCAGCTCCTCTCAACGGTCACGTGGCAAAAGTCTGACCTAACAAAGAATGAGACTCCCTCACTGGACCTTCTTGCCTCCGGTCGGGCCTTTTCCGATATGAGTTGCCGGAGAATAAAGTTACCCAGGAAAATTAGGACTGCACTTGGTTTGTCGCTGTTTTTTGCCCACGGATGGACCCTGAACGGAGTGCGGTGTGCCCTCTGGATTTCAGCTGACCAGTTCCATTTGGAAAGTTCCGGGAATGCAGCCTTAAAAAGACTGATCATATAGGCCATAGCATCCGACCCCTCGACCCCTTCCGGTATCCCAAGCACCCGTAAGTTGTTTCGTCTCAGCCTGTTTTCCATATCCTCCAGTTTCCACTGGATGTCAGTGACTTGGGTACTTTGCGACTCCACTTTGGTAATAGCTGCGGCAGCTTGGATTCGGTCGCAACAATCCTCTCCTCTAGATTTGTAACTCTATCTCCCACATTGACATATGCTTTAGAAATCTTTCTTACTACGCCTTGCATCTTGTGCATTGCCGCTTGTGACTTCCGATTGTTATGGCGTGCTTCCTCCCTGTGCGTGAGGATAGTCTGGTAGATGACGTCTACAAATGGGGGTGAATTACCGGGTCCTCAGCATTCGGGCTCCCTTGCAATGGCATGGCTGATAAATGATCCCACGTTTAATCCTGCATAGGCTGGTCCGGGGCGTTCCCTTGGGCATTTGTTCTTTTAGCTGTACTGGGAGGGTTCTGCTCTATATCGCTACCAGACTCAAAGTCACTTCCCCCCTGAGATGAACTCCTATCGTCATCCGACCATTCAGCTTCCTCAGAGACGGAGTAAAAGTACTCACTGCTATCCTTCTCCTTGTACTTTGCGAACGTCTCAAAGGATTGCGGACGGCTCGAAGCAAGATGGCGGCTGCATGAACAGAGCAGCAGGGGAATGGTGCAGCACTAGTCGAAATCCCCCCGGAAACGGCGATAATGTCAGCTGGCCTTCTCACTGAATGAGCAATGCTGTGGGTTACCGCCTGGCTGAAATCGACCACAAGTTTGGCAATAGGGCAAGAGCTCACAGGAACTGATGTGCAAATAGTTGTTAGTAACCCCGATAATGGAACCCTTGCTATACAAGCACATGGAAGCCAACCAGAGATGGTATCAGGGCAAGGACGGAGTGCAGGGGCGGATGAGGGAGGAGGGGCAGAAGGTCTATGCCCCCCCTAGCTTTAATGACCCTAATGGACGGTAAAGACAAGGAAAAGTACAGACCCTCTGAGTATTTCAATACCAGCCTTGTTAAACAAATTGATAATGTCATTAATAATGACATCATGTGCAAAGTCATTAGAAGTGCAGTAAGGGAGTTATGGCTATGTTGCTCATAGTAACTATCTGGCCAGTTTCAATGATTTGTCTGTTTTGCATTACCTGTAGTGAGAATTTTAAAGTTTTTTTAGATGTTTGCTGAAGGAATAGAGTCCAATCTGTGGCCTGCTTGTGCCTATCCATCTCCAGAACACACTGCTCATGGCTATCCCCCATATGCAAAGGAATCGGGTATAGGCTGTGGCCTCATGTCACAGAATTCATCAGCTGTTTTGTGCCCAGATCCCTGTTCACACAGCTTTAAACATTGATTTTTACCCAGCCCCACTACCCAAGAAGTTCATGACCATTGTCTGTGCACAGGAGTTGGGTGCAAGGATGTTCTCTGCCCATGACCTACACCCAGCCACTCTGCACCCAGTGCATATGACCCTCAGTCCAGGTTTTTGCTCAGCCATCCTTCCCTTAAAAGTATTTAGACACTTTTTGCTTCCTATCTTTATAGAAATATTTTATTTTTATAGAATCCCTATTTGTTTAATTTTCTGTGAACAAGTTATACTGGGATGAAACACAAGGAGCTAGTTAAAAAAATGTACCAGCCGAAATCAGACAGATAAAACAACAAAAACAGTAACAAGACTGATCCGATAGCAATATTCAATAGGGTATTTCGTTCTCTAGATGAAAGAGGTATTCATTGTTTGTAGGTTTTTGAATTCAGACTGGGAAATATAACATGTCCATTTTGTAACAGAACAAACAAGGTTTACACAGATTATATGTTCTACCGTTTTTTACAAGTCAACATTTTTTCTCAAACAGCAGTTCATAATGCAATACAGAGATTTTATTGCAGTGGTTTTCGAAGTTTGTCCCTTTGGTATTTTGCCTCTAGAATTTTGAGAGTTCAGCCAAAAATTAGAGGTGGGATTGTGTAACTTGTTAACATTGAGAGGGCCGCCAGACTATGATTTAAATGTGTCTGTTAGCCTTATGACGACCAATGTCAGTATGAACATGAGTTATAATGATCACAAAATAATCTACTTAGGCCAGGCTTCCAGCTCACTTATAATGTAACTAAATTAAGCATTATTGGAAGAGCTTCCCGTTTTTAAGAGTGAGACTTAAATAACATAAAGAGAAACACACAGGGGATAATGGGCAGCCATTTCGGTGCTGCTTTTGTTAGAGAAATTTGGGACACAAAGCCATTAGAGGAGGATCACAGTCATGAATGAGTATGGCACTATCAAGTATTAAGTCGCTGTGAAAAAGCCTAAATATATCGCCTGCCTCTCATTGTGGCATTTCTAATGATCTGGATGAAGTCGCCATGTGCCCTATGAATCTTTAATGTGGAGGGCCTTGTATGTATACTGCTTTATTTAACTCATTGGATAGGAAGGTTGTGGGCACCATTGGCAAATTTTAAAGACTATGACCAGGTGATGATATATGCTATGCCCAGGGAGTATAGTGATGTATAACCTAACAAGCATCTTGTGTTTTATGAGAAAAAGGACATTTAATTAGAGGTCTTGAAGAAGGTGGTTATCAGTCATCTGTACCACTGAAACATGCGTTGACCATCAATTAAGCCCTCTGTTTAAGAAACAGTGATGGAAGACTAAAGAAGAGTCTTCATGTTGTGCTGTTAAGCTGATATCCGGGGGGGGGGCAATAAACAATTCACATATGTTGACCACGTTGACTCTGGTTGCAATATCCTTTCTTTCTAAAGTTTCAAAGAAGCTTTTCTATTTGGCACTTCTCAAAAATATGAAAAGATTAATTTCCATTTCTGTAAAATTACAGCTTTCTACAGAAAAAAACTCAAACAAGTGGGGGTGGATCCGCTGGCATCGAAGGGAGTTTGCCACAGATCTGAAAGAAACTGTATGGAGTGATTTGGGATGATTGAACTGGTTAAAAGAGAGCCAGGGAATTGTGGCCACTACGTTTAATTCCAGAAGGAGGTGCCTCGTCCAAAGAGAAGAACTTGTGTCTTTTCGGAATTATTTTCAATGCAGGGGTAACTCAGGCAGTTCACTATTGCACTCATGCATTTGATTAAATCCAGAAGACACCTCTTCTGTAACATTGTTTATGGATTCCACAAATTGAGTATCACCGGCATAGGAAACTGTGGAGAAGCAGTGCAACCTTATCAGTTCCAAAAGAGGAGCCATATATACTAAATAATGTGGGGCTTAATGAAGACCTTTGCTGAACACCACAGGATAAGGTGGAAGGTGTAGTATTCTTGATATCTTGAACATGCTCACAATAGTAGCTCGAAGATAGCCTGGAGATTTAGAATGTATCCTTGGAAATGTACATGAGGCTGTTACCTGACTGGGCTGTGGCTTGGATGTGTCTCTCATTCCTTGGATTAAACCTAACAACTCATCAACCTTAACATGTGTTCTGCCTAATTCTTCAACTGAACATGGATCTTACAATGGCGTAGTTGGCAGCTGAAGGGAAGAGAGATTCAACACCTCAACTATCTTTCTGTACTCCATAATTAATCAACCTCAAGGTACTGTACAGTTTCTTCTTATATTTATGTGTCATGATTGCACCATCGGCTGTAATCCAAGACACAAAGTTGTCATTATTAGTGCAGTGATAGCACCAGCGGCTGCATTTTAAAATAGCAGTGGGCTGCTGGCTCAAGATTAACTCTGTTTGCCAATTAAAGAGTGGCTTTATCATCAGTTGTGTGCTGATGTAAGAAGATATTGTAAATTAAGGGCTCTCATAGAGATATTGTAAATTCATGTGTCTTGATTGCACCAGCGGCTGGAAAACACAGTTTTTACTGAGAACACAGTCAGTAGTAGTGCAGTGATAGCACCAGCAGCTGTAGTTGACTCTCGTTTACAGTGTGCCAATTTAAGATTACATCTGATGCAACTGTGAGCAGCGTGTGGCGCTATGAAGGTCTTGCACTGTGCACTAATGTCATTTCAGGTTGAATGGTCACAAAGCAACCTACCACTGAATTTCAAGTGAGACTCCTACTAGTGGTGACATTATAAAGTTTTGGGCAGTGTACTGCAGCTACTTCGAGTGTGTTTTGGGCATTTAATCATCAACTTTAGTATTTCTCATGTTCCGCCTTAAAGAAGTTCCGCACAATTAATGAGCAAGTCATCTTCACAGTGACACGCACACTTTATACTCTGCATCTCTATTTTCAATTGTGACTATCCAACAATGACATGCTCATTTCCATCATTGCACAGAGATACATTCATCGTGCCACAACAATGACATGCACACTTTCCTGCTACAACAGTGACACGCTCACTTTCTTGCGTGCCACAACAGTGACACACACACTTTCTTGCCGCAATCGTGACACACACATTTTAATATTTTTGTATTAACTTTATGTAAAACAAGTGTGCTTTCAAGTTGTCCTGTGTTGTACAAGGGTGCTACAACAGTGAATCACATATTATTTGTGGTTTTTCATCTTTCCACAATACTATTGCTAGTTAGTTTGCTTGCATTGTGCTTTGTGTCACATTAATATTTTACCTTTGAAATCATGCAGAATGTAACAGCAGCTCCATTTTTTCTCTCTTAACCGGGTGAACCTGTCATTAAATGGCAAAAACTGAAGAAAGTTTTTGAGCGGTAAGCTAAGGTTTGTGATGTAAGTTTAAGTGCAGAACGCAGAACCTCCCTTCTTTTTCACTGCCTTGGATCTGAAGGCCATTGCAAACAAAACAGGTGATGGACAGAATGTGGATCAATGTCACACATTCGCCCCAGTCAAAAGATCTGGGCCCAAATCCATCGTTTTTTTGCACTCCACACCACCCTCGGTTAGACAATGGCGATATGCAAATCAGCTCTGACCCTGTGCCCCATGGGAACAGTCCAGTCCGAACTACAAAAGCCATGTCCTTCCCAGAACGGAATCAAGCATCCGAGGACCGGACCGGTTTCGAGGTAACACCTCTCATCAGCCCGGCTAGCTTGACTCCAGTGGTGTGGAGTGCCTGGGACCCACGTCTGAGCATCCCCAGCGCACTTATGGCGGCAATTGCAAACAAAACAGGTGATGGACAGAATGTGGATCAATGTCACACATTCGCCCCAGTCAAAAGATCTGGGCCCAAATCCATCGTTTTTTTGCACTCCACACCACCCTCGGTTAGACAATGGCGATTTGCAAATCAGCTCTGACCCTGTGCCCCATGGGAACAGTCCAGTCCGAACTACAAAAGCCATGTCCTTCCCAGAACGGAATCAAGCATCCGAGGACCGGACCGGTTTCGAGGTAACACCTCTCATCAGCCCGGCTAGCTTGACTCCAGTGGTGTGGAGTGCCTGGGACCCACGTCTGAGCATCCCCAGCGCACTTATGGCGGCAATTGCAAACAAAACAGGTGATGGACAGAATGTGGATCAATGTCACACATTTGCCCCAGTCAAAAGATCTGGGCCCAAATCCATCGTTTTTTTGCACTCCACACCACCCTCGGTTAGACAATGGCGATATGCAAATCAGCTCTGACCCTGTGCCCCATGGGAACAGTCCAGTCCGAACTACAAAAGCCATGTCCTTCCCAGAACGGAATCAAGCATCCGAGGACCGGACCGGTTTCGAGGTAACACCTCTCATCAGCCCGGCTAGCTTGACTCCAGTGGTGTGGAGTGCCTGGGACCCACGTCTGAGCATCCCCAGCGCACTTATGGCGGCAATTGCAAACAAAACAGGTGATGGACAGAATGTGGATCAATGTCACACATTCGCCCCAGTCAAAAGATCTGGGCCCAAATCCATCGTTTTTTGGCACTCCACACCACCCTCGGTTAGACAATGGCGATATGCAAATCAGATCTGACCCTGTGCCCCATGGGAACAGTCCAGTCCGAACTACAAAAGCCATGTCCTTCCCAGAACGGAATCAAGCATCCGAGAACCGGACCGGTTTCGAGGTAACACCTCTCATCAGCCTGGCTAGCTTGACTCCAGTGGTGTGGAGTGCCTGGGACCCACGTCTGAGCATCCCCAGCGCACTTATGGCGGCAATTGCAAACAAAACAGGTGATGGACAGAATGTGGATCAATGTCACACATTCGCCCCAGTCAAAAGATCTGGGCCCAAATCCATCGTTTTTTTGCACTCCACACCACCCTCGGTTAGACAATGGCGATATGCAAATCAGCTCTGACCCTGTGCCCCATGGGAACAGTCCAGTCCGAACTACAAAAGCCATGTCCTTCCCAGAACGGAATCAAGCATCCGAGGACCGGACCGGTTTCGAGGTAACACCTCTCATCAGCCCGGCTAGCTTGACTCCAGTGGTGTGGAGTGCCTGGGACCCACGTCTGAGCATCCCCAGCGCACTTATGGCGGCAATTGCAAACAAAACAGGTGATGGACAGAATGTGGATCAATGTCACACATTCGCCCCAGTCAAAAGATCTGGGCCCAAATCCATCGTTTTTTTGCACTCCACACCACCCTCGGTTAGACAATGGCGATTTGCAAATCAGCTCTGACCCTGTGCCCCATGGGAACAGTCCAGTCCGAACTACAAAAGCCATGTCCTTCCCAGAACGGAATCAAGCATCCGAGGACCGGACCGGTTTCGAGGTAACACCTCTCATCAGCCCGGCTAGCTTGACTCCAGTGGTGTGGAGTGCCTGGGACCCACGTCTGAGCATCCCCAGCGCACTTATGGCGGCAATTGCAAACAAAACAGGTGATGGACAGAATGTGGATCAATGTCACACATTCGCCCCAGTCAAAAGATCTGGGCCCAAATCCATCGTTTTTTTGCACTCCACACCACCCTCGGTTAGACAATGGCGATATGCAAATCAGCTCTGACCCTGTGCCCCATGGGAACAGTCCAGTCCGAACTACAAAAGCCATGTCCTTCCCAGAACGGAATCAAGCATCCGAGGACCGGACCGGTTTCGAGGTAACACCTCTCATCAGCCCGGCTAGCTTGACTCCAGTGGTGTGGAGTGCCTGGGACCCACGTCTGAGCATCCCCAGCGCACTTATGGCGGCAATTGCAAACAAAACAGGTGATGGACAGAATGTGGATCAATGTCACACATTCGCCCCAGTCAAAAGATCTGGGCCCAAATCCATCGTTTTTTGGCACTCCACACCACCCTCGGTTAGACAATGGCGATATGCAAATCAGATCTGACCCTGTGCCCCATGGGAACAGTCCAGTCCGAACTACAAAAGCCATGTCCTTCCCAGAACGGAATCAAGCATCCGAGAACCGGACCGGTTTCGAGGTAACACCTCTCATCAGCCTGGCTAGCTTGACTCCAGTGGTGTGGAGTGCCTGGGACCCACGTCTGAGCATCCCCAGCGCACTTATGGCGGCAATTGCAAACAAAACAGGTGATGGACAGAATGTGGATCAATGTCACACATTCGCCCCAGTCAAAAGATCTGGGCCCAAATCCATCGTTTTTTTGCACTCCACACCACCCTCGGTTAGACAATGGCGATATGCAAATCAGCTCTGACCCTGTGCCCCATGGGAACAGTCCAGTCCGAACTACAAAAGCCATGTCCTTCCCAGAACGGAATCAAGCATCCGAGGACCGGACCGGTTTCGAGGTAACACCTCTCATCAGCCCGGCTAGCTTGACTCCAGTGGTGTGGAGTGCCTGGGACCCACGTCTGAGCATCCCCAGCGCACTTATGGCGGCAATTGCAAACAAAACAGGTGATGGACAGAATGTGGATCAATGTCACACATTCGCCCCAGTCAAAAGCTCTGGGCCCAAATCCATCGTTTTTTTGCACTCCACACCACCCTCGGTTAGACAATGGCGATATGCAAATCAGCTCTGACCCTGTGCCCCATGGGAACAGTCCAGTCCGAAAACGATGGATTTGGGCCCAGATCTTTTGACTGGGGGAATGTGTGACATTGATCCACATTCGGTCCATCACTTGTTGTTTTTGCAATTGCCGCCCTAAGTGCGCTGGGGATGCCCAGACGTGGGTCCCAGGCACTCCACACCACTTGGAGTCAAGCTAGCCGGGCTGATGAGAGGTGTTACCTCGAAACCGGTCCGGTCCTCGGATGCTTGATTCCGTTCTGGGAAGGACATGGCTTTTGTAGTTCGGACTGGACTGTTCCCATGGGGAAACAGGGTCAGAGCTGATTTGCATATCGCCATTGTCTAACTCAGGGTGGTGTGGAGTGCAAAAAAACGATGGATTTGGGCCCAGATCTTTTGACTGGGGGAATGTGTGACCATGATCCACATTCGGTCCATCACTTGTTGTTTTTGCAATTGCCGCCCTAAGTGCGCTGGGGATGCCCAGACGTGGGTCCCAGGCACTCCACACCACTTGGAGTCAAGCTAGCCGGGCTGATGAGAGGTGTTACCTCGAAACCGGTCCGGTCCTCAGATGCTTGATTCCGTTTTGGGAAGGACATGGCTTTTGTAGTTCGGACTGGACTGTTCCCATGGGGCAACAGGGTCAGAGCTGATTTGCATATCGCCATTGTCTAACCCAGGGTGGTGTGGAGTGCAAAAAAACGATGGATTTGGGCCCAGATCTTTTGACTGGGGGAATGTGTGACATTGATCCACATTCGGTCCATCACTTGTTGTTTTTGCAATTGCCGCCCTAAGTGCGCTGGGGATGCCCAGACGTGGGTCCCAGGCACTCCACACCACTTGGAGTCAAGCTAGCCGGGCTGATGAGAGGTGTTACCTCGAAACCGGTCCGGTCCTCGGATGCTTGATTCCGTTCTGGGAAGGACATGGCTTTTGTAGTTCGGACTGGACTGTTCCCATGGGGCAACAGGGTCAGAGCTGATTTGCATATCGCCATTGTCTAACCCAGGGTGGTGTGGAGTGCAAAAAAAAGATGGATTTGGGCCCAGATCTTTTGACTGGGGGAATGTGTGACATTGATCCACATTCGGTCCATCACTTGTTGTTTTTGCAATTGCCGCCCTAAGTGCGCTGGGGATGCCCAGACGTGGGTCCCAGGCACTCCACACCACTTGGAGTCAAGCTAGCCGGGCTGATGAGAGGTGTTACCTCGAAACCGGTCCGGTCCTCGGATGCTTGATTCCGTTCTGGGAAGGACATGGCTTTTGTAGTTCGGACTGGACTGTTCCCATGGGGCAACAGGGTCAGAGCTGATTTGCATATCGCCATTGTCTAACCCAGGGTGGTGTGGAGTGCAAAAAAACGATGGATTTGGGCCCAGATCTTTTGACTGGGGGAATGTGTGACATTGATCCACATTCGGTCCATCACTTGTTGTTTTTGCAATTGCCGCCCTGAGTGCGCTGGGGATGCCCAGACGTGGGTCCCAGGCACTCCACACCACTTGGAGTCAAGCTAGCCGGGCTGATGAGAGGTGTTACCTCGAAACCGGTCCGGTCCTCGGATGCTTGATTCTGTTCTGGGAAGGACATGGCTTTTGTAGTTCGGACTGGACTGTTCCCATGGGGCAACAGGGTCAGAGCTGATTTGCATATCGCCATTGTCTAACCCAGGGTGGTGTGGAGTGCAAAAAAACGATGGATTTGGGCCCAGATCTTCTGACTGGGGGAATGTGTGACATTGATCCACATTCGGTCCATCACTTGTTGTTTTTGCAATTGCCGCCCTAAGTGCGCTGGGGATGCCCAGACGTGGGTCCCAGGCACTCCACACCACTTGGAGTCAAGCTAGCCGGGCTGATGAGAGGTGTTACCTCGAAACCGGTCCGGTCCTCGGATGCTTGATTCCGTTCTGGGAAGGACATGGCTTTTGTAGTTCGGACTGGACTGTTCCCATGGGGCAACAGGGTCAGAGCTGATTTGCATATCGCCATTGTCTAACCAGGGTGGTGTGGAGTGCAAGAAAACGATGGATTTGGACCCAGATCTTTTGACTGGGGGAATGTGTGACATTGATCCACATTCGGTCCATCACTTGTTGTTTTTGCAATTGCCGCCCTAAGTGCGCTGGGGATGCCCAGACGTGGGTCCCAGGCACTCCACACCACTTGGAGTCAAGCTAGCCGGGCTGATGAGAGGTGTTACCTCGAAACCGGTCCGGTCCTCGGATGCTTGATTCCGTTCTGGGAAGGACATGGCTTTTGTAGTTCGGACTGGACTGTTCCCATGGGGCAACAGGGTCAGAGCTGATTTGCATATCGCCATTGTCTAACCCAGGGTGGTGTGGAGTGCAAAAAAACGATGGATTTGGGCCCAGATCTTTTGACTGGGGGAATGTGTGACATTGATCCACATTCGGTCCATCACTTGTTGTTTTTGGATCTGAAGGCCAGGATGTTTTTGATCATCCATCAGTGATGCAGAAGGGAGAGATCTAAATGAGTATGACATTTGTATAAAGAAGCAGGATAAGCATTACTTACCCAAAGTAAGTACCATCCTGGAGAGGTACCAATTTGCAAAAAGGGTACAAAATGATGAAGAAACTGTTGAACGTTATATTACTCAACTAAGAAAATTAGATTCATCTTGCAAATTCTCTGATGCCTTAGATGAAAGGATCAGAGATCAGTTTATGGTTGGATGCAACATAGAAAGGTTTGTGAAGAACTATGGTTAAAAGATGAACCATCCTTGGAGGAGGTTACTCAAATAGCAAAAAGGGTGGAACACTCATTAAAATGTGTTGATACTTTAATGAAAGACAAAAAGGTTTCTGTACAGGTGGTTAAAGAAAACACAAAGGATTCCACAAAAAGTACCAACCCTAACAAAATCAAAAAGAAGCTTTTTGTACCTAAATGTTTTAGATGTGATAAAGTAGGACATTATGCCACTGATAAAAAATGTCCTGCATGCGTTTTGACTCGCAAAGTTAAACTTCCATATTGAATTAATAATATTGATAAATCAATCAATCAATCAAAGACATTTGTATTTTGCACTACTTACCCGTAGGGTCTCAAGGCGCTTGGGGGGGGATGCCGTTACTGCTCGAACAGCCAGGTCTTGAGCTTCTTCCTGAAGGAGAGGTGGTCTTGGGTCAGGCGCAGGTCGGCCGGGAGGGAGTTCCAGGTCTTGCCGGCCAGGTAGGAGAACGACCTTCCTCCTGTTGTCGCTCTTCGGATGCGTGGGACGGCGGCGAGGGCGTGGCTGGCTGATCGGAGGTGGCGTTTGGGAGCGTAGAAGTTGATTCGGTTGTTGAGGTAGCTCGGGCCTTGATCGTGTAGGGCTTTGTGTGCGTGGGTGAGGAGACGGAAGGTGATTCTTTTGTTGACGGGGAGCCAATGCAGTTTTCTCAGGTGGCCGGAGATGTGGCTGTTTCGTGGGATGTCGAGGATGAGTCTGGCCGAGGCGTTCTGGATCCGCTGGAGTCTCTTCTGGAGCTTGGCGGTGGTTCCGGCGTAGAGGGCGTTGCCGTAGTCCAGTCGGCTGGTGACGAGGGCTTGGGTGACGGTCTTCCCTGTGTCCGTGGGGATCCACCAGAAGATCTTCCGTAGCATGCGCAGGATGTTGAAGCACGACGAGGAGACGGCGTTGACTTGTCTGGTCATGGAGAGGGAGGAGTCCAGGATGAAGCCCAGGTTGCGTGCGTGGTCAGTCGGTTTGGGTGTGGTGCCCAGGGCGGGGGGCCACCAGGAGTCGTCCCAGGCGGAGGGCGAGGAGCCCAGGATGAGGACCTCCGTCTTGTCTGAGTTCAGTTTCAGGCGGCTGGTCGTGATGAGTTTATGCATGATTTGTACTAATTCAACCTAGTTTAAAAATGCATTCACAAACATGAGGGTTTAACATTCTGTGCTCTTTGTTGCAATTGCGAGTACGTTGAAAAATAATAAACTAACTTTGTCTATTTGTCCTGCCAATATTAATTGCGGCTGTTTAAATAATGGCATGAGCTTATTTTAAATGTGCTTTCGTCTATGTTGTGTCTTTTATGTGGCAAAGGCTCGTTGAAAATCCTGAGGCCCTTGTGAGGAAGGTTTTTATAATGCTGCTTAATTGTGCTTAAAGCTAGATAACATAAACTAATGGGTTAACATTAGTAAAGGGGGTGGGGAACAGAACGACTTTCATTACTCAAATTAATTAATGTTTTGTGTTTCTTTGCATACTAGTTCTTGAAAAAGAGGCCTGAGGCCTAGTTTTTAAATGGGTGTTTGGAATCCTGTCGTGATGAGCTGAGCACAGCAAAAGAATGAAAAAGTTTGTCACATTCATAATCATCAGTAAACAAATAAGAGGAACTGTGCAAGATGTGCTCCGTGTTGAATAATTTCCAAGGACAGGAACCGGCAGAAAAGCCAAGCTGAGGAAGCAGCGAACTGTAATTTAATAAGTTGTTGCAAATACCCCGGAAGCTAATGTCGCTTGTGGACAATGGACAAAGTCGTTTTAGAAAGGCACGATTTTGGAATGAAAAAGCAATGAGATCACATAGACTGACAGCTGTCAGCCAATCAAATCGCTGAATGTCTTTAAACAAGTATTCTTTTAGTTAGTTTTAGATAGAGAAAAGGTATAAAACTTGGCCCCTTGGAGGGAGGGCTGCTGGTTCCTAAATCCTGAAGGGCGTGAGATGCTGTCGGACATTTGACTCACGTAAGGGAAAACTGAACTAATGACTTTCCTTTTAGGTTCTAATAAGTTTAGTCAGAGAAATAGAATTTAGGGAATGAGATCCTTTCTGCTTAAATACTTTTCATGTTGATTTGTTTTAAACTGACAGTCTAATGTGCCTTTATTTAATAAAATGATGCTTATTAAATGCTAATAAAAAAGATTTCTTAAATAAAAATGCTTTTTATTTGAAAATAAAGTTAATAAAATAGATTTTGAAATGACAAGCTGGTCTTGTTTATTCTGAGTCTAGTTACCATCAGTTGATCCATTACCTAGATCACTTAATTAAATGTTTCCAAACATGATAATGATAAACTGCAGTTGTAAATAAATGTAAATAATTTAGTGAATGGTTTCGATAAATTAGGTCACATGATTCAGTTGGCCAATACTTGTCTCAGGTATTTATGGGCCTTTTGAGGAGTTTATGATTAATGGTGAGTATCATGGTGTTGGGTATTGTTGAGACAGATTTTCTATAGGTGCGCAAGATCACCACAAATGTTCTTTTTGATTCAGGGGCTAAAATAACCATAGTCTCAAAAAGTTTTTATCAAAACAAATTAGCCAACAAAATTCACCTGTCTAAAGCTGACATGAGTCCTTTGGCATATGGTGGAGAACGAATTCCTTTGTGTGGGTTTTTAACAGGACCTATTGAGTACAAAGGACATTTTGCTCCTTGGAAAATGTATGTTTCACAGAAAGGAGATAGCATTATCAGCTGGTTCCACCAGGGGGATTTGAATGTCATGCTCGATCCTAACTCATCCACTCCTATTAAACTTAAAGAACAAATCAACGCCATCAACTTAGACTCTAGCATCACTCTAGTAAATTTCTTCAAACAGAAGTTTCCTAAGGTATTTAGGGAAGATCTTGGTTGTCTTAAAGGTTTCAAACTAGATATCCCTGTACGTTCCAATTCACAACCTAGGAGTGTTCCATTAGTTGTGAGAGGTGAGATGATGAAAGAATTAGAAAAACTAAAGAAAGGAGGAATAATTGAAGAAGTCTCTGGTACTGATTGGGTTGCTTTGGTAGTTGCTGCTGGCAAACCCAATGGGTCTTTGTGTTTTTGCATTGATTTGAGGCAACTTAAAAAGTGTGTAATAGTTGATCAGTACCCCTACCTAACATCTCAGTTCTGTTAACGATGTTGGGTGGAGCCAAAGTCTTCAGCACCTTAGATCTGGCATCCGCCTACCATCAAATTGAACTTGAAGAATCGTCCAGAAATTATACCTCGTTCATAACACCATTTGGAACCTATAGGCTTGTATCGGCGGCTTCTGTCTTACAACGTGTTATGGAGAGAGTACTTGATGGCTGCAAGGGTGTGTGCGTCTATCAAGATGATATATTGTTTTTTGCAAAAAATTATAAGGAGCATGAGTGTTTTTTTTAATGATGTTTTGGGCAAACTTGAGAAAGCAAATCTTACAGTTAAGCTAGACAGGTGTCATTTTGGAGTTTCGTCCATTCATTATTTGGGTCACACAATATCAGGTGATGGGATTACACCAAAGGCAAATCTGGTTGATACCATTTCTCCTATGCCTCCCCTTCCTCCAGGGAAGAGCTCCTGAAATTCTTCGGAATAATTGAGTACTTTAATACATTTGTACAAGGTTTTGCTGATCATTGTGTGAGTCTAGGAGGTCTTCTCAAAAACGTTCTGACTTTAATTGGAATGCTGATTGTGACAAAGAGTTTAATACTCTAAAAGAGAAACTTGAAAATGCACCTAATCTTAGGAGTTTTGATCCTGGGAGGATTTCTATCCTTACTATTGATGCTAGCCTTAAGGGAGTTGGTGCGGTTCTTCAACAAGAAGGTGATGGTGGGATGGAGACTATAATGTTTGCCTCACGTGGCCTCAAAGATCCTGAGTCTCAGTATTCAGTTATTGAGAGTGAAGCCCTTGCTGTGCTTTGGGCTGTAAGGAAGTTTAAAACGTTTTTGTGGGAAACAAAATTAGTAATCAAAACTGACCACAAACCACTGTGTGAAATCTTCTCTAAAAAGGGAATTGATTTGATTTCTAATAGAATACCAAAGTGGGTAATTGCTCTACAAGAGTATGATTTTGAAATTAGATACATCCCTGGTGTTGAGAATTCTGTAGCTGGCACTCTTTCAAGATTGGTTGATGTGTCTTATGATTACATTCAAGAGTTTGACAGTGGAGAGGATAACTTTCAGGTTTTCCCAGTTGCTGTGGAGGTTATTGATGAATGTCAATGATGTCTCAAACTGTCCTCAGACCCTGTCCTATTGGAAGTCATGTCCTTGATGCAGAAAGGGTGGCATTCAAAGAAACAGGTTACGGATGAGGGTTCAAAGTTCTGGGGAGTCAAGGACGAGCTAGCACTGTGTAATGATTTTCTGGTTCGTGGAACAAGGCTGGTTCCTCCTTCAGAACTTCGTTGGACTCTAATTGATTTGGCTCATGAGTCTCATTCAGGGATGTCAAAAACGAAGGAGAGACTTTGTTCATCCTACTGGTGGCTGGGTATGGATCTGCAGATTGAGAGAGTGATCAAAAAATGTGTGATTTGCAGCATGTGTGATAAATCTAAGATAGTGAGAGTCCAACCCATGGTCATTAGAGATCTTCCAAGTGGACCCTGGAAGGAAATTTCCTTTGATATTCTGGGACCCATTTACTCCAATGGGTAACAAGTTTTCATTTTTGTCTTACTAGACTTATTTTCAAGATGGCTAGAAGTCCACTTTAGGTCTAGTATAGCGACCAACTGTGTTGTGAAATTTCTTGAATCTCCTTTTGCTAGAGAAGGATACCCGGAGTCTATTCTTACAGATAGTTTAAAGGGAGATGGGGACATTCTTGAAAAACCGGGGTATCAAGCACAGGAAATGCTCCCTTTATCACCCAGAAACTAACGGAATGGTAGAAAGGTTTAACAAAGTTCTTAAAGAAACCATTTCTTGGGCTAAGAGTTCTGGTCCTGATTGGAAAGAACAAGTGCTTAAAAAAGTAGAGAGCTACAGGCTAACTCCACATCTCCGTTTGTTCTTTTTAAAGGAAGATCCCCCTGTACACTGCTGGAACCATCTTGGGTGAGGGATTTTGAAGATAGTATCAAAGTTTCTTCACATGATAATGGGGTCAGTCAATCGTGTGAAAAAGATATGGGGTGGCGTGTAAAAGAAGAAAAGAAATGTTTAAAGAGAAAAATAAATTTTGACTCAAAACATTCTACTAAAGAAACTCATGTAAACATTGGAGACTTGGTTGTCATCAAGCTTCCTTGTTCTAAAGTAACATTTTCTAAACCTATTAAAGTTTTCAAAAATGCAGTGAGAACTCTAGATCACATACTCTGGAATTTAAATAGAGTTTGTGTTTTCTCTGGTTCTATTCCAACTCAACAACCTATGTCTAGCACAAACAATAAGTGTCAGTCTTTATCTCCACGTTGCTCTTCCAGAGCTATCAAGAAGCCATATCACTTGAAGGACTATGTATCTTGATTCACATGCATATTTTCATCACATTGTATTACTTTTCCGGAGCTATCAAGAAGCTGTATTACTTGAAGGACTATGCATCTTGATTCACATGCATATTTTCATGAATTTTATTGTAGTATTTTGCATTATTGTTTTATTATTTTTACTTATCTTTATTTAGTTGTTATCTTTTCTTTCTAACTTTTATATTTTAGTGTTAAAGAGGAAAGGTGTGTAGTATTCTTGCTATCTTGAACATGCTCATGATGATATGGGTGACATCACAATAGTGGTTCTAAGCTAGCCTGGAGCTTTAGAATGTATCCTTGGAAATGTACATGAGGCTGTTACCTGACTGGGCTGTGGCCTGGATGTGTCTCTCTTTCCTTGGATTAAACCTAAAAACTCATCAACATAAACATGTGTCCTGCCTAATTCTTCAGCTGAACATGGATATTATAGAAGGCTTGGAGCTAGAATCTTCCAGGTTGAAAAGTTTGCTCCCTTTCATCCAGAAAGGAGCAAAATAACTTTGAAGGCAGTGCTTTAGACACCTATCTTCATCAATAAGTGTTTCAATATCATGTGACTTACCACTTCGAAGGTTGCGGATAGATCCAAAAGGACCACTGCACCCTGCCTCCATTGTTCAAGATGTCCATGACTTCCTCTGAAACTGCTACTATCACTGTTTCAGTACTGTGGGCTTCCCTAAAGCCAAAGGGTGCTCTGTCCACAATGTGATTCAGGTCCACAAATGTAGAGAGATGTTTAGATGTCTTTCTAGTGCTTTTTCTAGATTAGGATGTCTAGATATCAGACAATAGTTCTCTTCCTCTAAAGGATCAAGAATTGGCTTTTGGAGAAGCAGCAGAATGGAGGCCTTTTTTCATTCTGCAGGAAAACAATCAGATTTTAGAACAGTGATCAGTGAGGCTGGTGAAGGTGCAATGAAATTGGCTATATCATGCAACACTTTAATGCAGCAGGGGTCCGAAGAAGCTCCAGACTTGATCATTTTATAAGTTCAATCATGCGTCCCATGGAAATTGCAGTGCAGTGTTTTAGGAGGGGATGGATCTGCTAATATGAAAGATATGACTGCTTAAACCAAATCCGGATTTGTATTACTACTGCCGTAAATGCATAAAGACAGTTTTACTAGGTAAAGCTTAAGGGCTATGAGGGTTGACAACCTTAATGTTTCGTTTTCTTGCTTTGGCAGTGATTTTTAGTTAATAATGTGAAGAATTTGACTATGTTTAAAGAAGAGACAGGTTTTAAGATGGCACCTAACTCAGTAATGTGAAATGGTGATTTTTGAGAGGGTGGTTCCACTAAATTTGTATGTGATGGCTGATTTTAGAAAAGGTTCAGATTTAGAATGGACAAGCTTGCTGCTGTTTGAGTAAGCAAGCACACTGAGATGATCACTCAGAAATAGAAATGAGAGGTTTGTCCATTATTAGCCCTGTTCTGTCTTGCCTTCTTGATAGATGCAAAGAGATTGGAAAGGGGCGACCACTCGGTCCCCCCGAACGTATGGCGGAGTGCCTCGATCCCCCCGGGAAGCCATTTTTGGGCGGGAGGCGCGTCTCGGCTGGTATGCCCGAAGCGGCGTAGCCGGGGCGCGCTTTTTCCCGCCCTAGAGTGGGCTGGCCTAGACACTGACGCAGCCAGCCACGCCCTCAGGGCAGGCAGGGGCGGGTTTTCGCCCGCCCTGAAGACGGATAAAGAGGGACGCAAGACTGGAAGACGTCCTCTTGTTCTTGTGCTCCGAAGCTGCACCTCCTCGCTACACGTGAGCTCGGGACAGAACGAAGAGCCAATTTTGAGCGTTTTGATCTTTTTTCTTTGTCTTCTAGATACTTCGTCGGAGAGATGCCCAAGAAAGGCGCAAAGAGAATGACGACTGATCAGATGGTTCGGGTCCTCTTTAAAGAGATGTCCGACATTAAGAAGCGGCTGGCGGAGCGAGACGGGGAGGAGGGATCGGGGCATCCACCGGCTGGAGGGAGACCAAAGAGGCCAAAAAGGGTTCCGGCCGGGGGGGACGTCCCGGTTCCCTCTGCCCCGCTCGAGGCGCCGACCCCGGTGCCGATGGAGGGGAATCCGATCCCCATTGTCGTCACACCGACATCCAAGGAGGACATGCCCCCTGAGCTGGCAGCACAGCTAGCAGCATGGTTGGGTGATAGTAGTGAGGGCGCCATGGCTGCCGAGGCACAGGCACTGATGAAACAGCTGCGAGAAAAAAGAGATGCAGCCAAGGTGATAGACAAGCCACAAGTGGCGGAAACAGCGTCCGGTTCAGGTAAGCGGCCATTGCCGATCGCAAGGGATGAGTCAGCACCCTCTCGTAGAGAGAAATTGGGGCAACATGTTCCTTTGGCAGTAAAGGAAAAGATTTGGGCGGGGGAGTATGTGAATATTTTCTCCTTGCTTGTCGATCATTATGAAGTGGAGCATGTTAAGAGTCAGAAGGACCTAATGCATCCGAGTGTTTGGCGCGCAAAAATGGCCGCCTTTAAGTTAAATGAGAACATTGGCAACTGGGGCAATGCGTGGGGTATTTTTACATCTATTTTGGGGGAACGTAGGCCCGAGTTGCTTCCTGAGTTTCCGATTTACCAGTCACGAATTATGGGCTACTCGACAGCGTATCAGGGTAACCATTGGTTCTGTTATGACAACCTTTTCAGGAAAGAAAAAGAGCATAACAAAAATTTAACTTGGGACTGTTATGATTCTTTGACATGGGATAAAATGAAAGAGTCAGGAATGTTAAAAATGCCGTTGGTGGGTAGCAATGTTGTTGAATACTCCCGCCAAAATGCGGGGACGTCCTTTCGGTCAGGTACGAGCACCGACGATTACTCGAGACCTACCGGCAATACAGGGAAAAGGGGTTTCTGCTTCAATTTCAACAAAGGTAAATGTAACAGGCCTCCGGGATCGTGTAAATTCAAACACGAATGTAGTACTTGTGGGTCGTCCCATCCTGAGTCCTCGTGCAGAGCCAGAACGGGTGAGAATGGGGGTAGAGGAGGCGCCAAACAGGTCTAATATAGGCCGAGGGGCGCCTTTACCAACCCCGATTGATACCTTGGCGATGATTCCCTGGCTCAGTGAATACCCAGATCGTACTTCTGCTGGGGTGCTGCGGAACGGTTTCTCATATGGTTTCCGCATCCCGGTAGGGGACTTTCAGGGTGTCGGGACGTGCAAAAATCAACTTTCCGTCTTGCAGCATACATCTGTAGTACAAGATAAGATTCAGAAAGAGGTTAGCCGGGGTCGGGTCGCCGGCCCGTATAGTGTAGCCCCGGTACCGTATTTTGTCTGTTCTCCGTTAGGGGTGGTCCCCAAGAAGGACCCAGGTGAGTTTCGATTAATTCATAATCTGTCAGCTCCGCATGGTCTTTCGGTGAACGATGCAATTGATCCAGAGGTATGTTCGGTGCGGTACGCATCATTTGATGAAGCAGTGGCCATTTTGAATCGCCTGGGGCCCGGGACGTTGATGGCGAAATCAGATATCGAGTCAGCGTTCCGGTTGCTCCCGGTACACCCAGACGACCAGCGTCTTCTGGGATTCATGTTTCAGGGATCGTATTACATGGATAGGTGTATGCCAATGGGATGCTCTATATCCTGTGCATATTTCGAGAAATTCAGTACTTTTCTGCAATGGGTATTCATGAAGAAAACGGGTTTCCGAAATGTAATGCATTACCTTGATGACTTTCTGTTCCTTGGGCCCGCCGGAAATCACGAATGCCGCCAGGCCTTGTCTGAATTTTGTATGTTAATGGGGCAATTTGGCGTGCCATTGGCACCAGGTAAAACTGTGGGTCCTACGACTTGTCTCGAGTTTCTGGGGATCGAGTTGGACTCTAGTGAGGGTTGTTTTCGTTTACCAGCTGCCAAAGTGTCGAAATTCAGGGCAGCCCTGCAAGTATGTATAAATGCATCTAAAGTTACGCTGAATCAATTGCAACAATTGGTGGGGAAGTTGAATTTTGCCCTGAGGGTGATCCCAATGGCCCGCCCCTTTTCCCTTTCAATTGCCCGAGCGATGGTTGGCCTAAAGGAGGGTCATCATCGCACGAGACTATCGGCTGAAGTCCGCCAAGACATGCGTATTTGGTTAGCATTTTTGGCGGACTTCAATGGTCGAGTCGTCTGGAACAAACCAGCCGTGTCCTCTGAAGAGCTGGGTCTATGGACAGATTCGGCAGGGAGCATGGGCTTTGGCGCCATCTTCGGCACAAAATGGTCGGCACAAAGGTGGCCCCCATGGTGGCATGAAGGGGGGCTGACGAGTAATATTGCTTTCCTTGAACTGTTTCCCATCCTGGTGGCCCTCAGAACCTGGCCCGAAGGGTTCAGAGATCATTCTGTAGTGTTTTGGTCTGACAATATGACCGTTGTTGAATGCATCAATAGTCAGGCAGCACGTTGTAAACTGATTTTAAGGCTGCTCAAAGAAATTGTCTTACTGTGTATGCAACTGAACGTAATATTCAGAGCAAAACATGTCCCAGGGGTGATGAATCAGGCGGCTGATGCACTGTCTCGTTTTCAAATGCAGGCTTTCTGGGGTTTCCTTCCCTCTGCGGACCTAGAGCCGGCACCCTTCCCCGAAGCTCTCTGGTCTCTCGGTGCCCCGAACTTCGTCACCTCATGGGAGAGAGTCTAGCGCCAAGGACGAGGAAGGCATATGAAGGGGCGTTCCGGGCCTATTTAGCCTTTTTGGGGTTTGAGAGAGAGGGGCTTTGGGGTCAGGAGGAATGGGTAGTACATTTTCTGATGTCCTTGCGTAGGGCTGGGAAGTCGGTGGCGACGGCCCAGAGGCATCGTGCTGCCATTTCCTTCGTTGCCAGGGCCCATAATATCCAGGACCCCACAGCGTCTTTTGTGGTACAGAAGGCGCTGCGTGGGTGGCAACGCCTTGAGGGTCGCAAAGTAGATGAAAGGCGCCCGATAGGTCTGGATAGATTGTCCCAGTTGCTGGCCACACTCCCTACCACATGCTCGTCTCAGCTCGAGACGTGTTTGTTCCGAGCTGCTTTCACGCTGGCATTTCACGGGGCGATGAGGATAAGTGAGCTGGTTGCAAGGAATAAACAGGATGTGGTGGGGGGTTTGTGCCGGGAACACGTTCAGATCAGGGGTGAAGCGATGATTGTCTCCTTTGTCAGGTCCAAGACCGATCAAGGTGGGATGGGAGACTGCACGATCATTCGCAGGACCCCCGGGTCCTCCATGTGTCCGGTACAGTGTTTAGAAGATTACCTAGCACGAAGGGTGGCATCATGGGGGGGGACATTGTTGAGACACGCAGACGCCACCCCACTGACGAAGTTTCAGTTTCAGCGGGTGCTTGCGATGTCCATTGCCGCAGCGGGCTTGGACCCGGGCGAATTCGGGACCCATTCCTTTCGAATAGGGGCTGCCACTGAAGCTACAGCCAGGGGTCTTAATGTTGAACAAGTAAAACGAGTGGGGCGTTGGTCCTCCAATTGTTATAAGAGATATGTGCGATTGCACATGTTGTGAAGCTGTAATAATGTACTCACGCTTCTTGTCTTTTGTTTGGTTTTCAGTTGCGCAAGCCTACGAGGCAGGGCGGACTATGCAGTCGACCCAACACCAGGCCAGCGGTCAGACATCACCGGCTGTGAGAAAGGAGGTGTGGGTCGTGGGCCACTCATACGTGAGGCGTGCCGCAGACGTATTCGAAGCAGGTGACATGATTCACGTACCTGGGGAATACGGGTACAGAGTGTCCTTCTACGGAAGAGGCGGTCTCTGTATTGACCAGTTTCAAGCATTCTTTGAGGGTTTGTTAGGGCGGACGAGGTCACCGCCGTCTATAGTCATAGTACATTTAGGGGGCAATGATTTGGTCACCACCGGTCGACGACTTCTCCTAGAGGCAATGCTTTCCACTGTAAGTTGGTTAGCGAGGAAAGTTCCGGGGTGCATAATTGCGTGGTCTCATATGATCCCACGAAAAGTGTGGCGGGGGGCTATTTCGATTCCTGCTTTGAATCATTCCGTTAGAAAACTTAATAACAAAGTAAGTAGGTTGTTCCGTTCCAAGACATTGCATTCTATCTCGCATAGTTGTATTAACGATGACAGTATGTATTTGGGGGATGGTGTGCATTTGTCGCGGGTGGGGAATGAGTTACTCATAGGAGACTTCTTAGCTTGGTTAAAAACGTTAAAACATGACCTTTAGGTAGGAGTTTTGTGGGGGGTCCGGATAGCCGGTCAACTATCCGGACCTGTGGCGGTAAGGTCATGATCGGTGAGCACTAATTAGAAGATCCCTATGAGTGGGCGTCACCCAACACGGATGGGAGCGCTCGGGTGAGGTGGCCATTGGCCCCTCAATGGGGAGGCGGTCCCTTCTAAGGATGGGTCGCCGGAAGTAAAGGAAAGGCGGTCAAGGCCCCTTCCTGTGTAGGAGGGGTTACAGCCCCCTCCTGGGGAATTTCCCGGGGCCAGTGACATCTGCGACGGCAGATGCGGTAAGTTGTGTGGGGTTGGGGGGAGGTCTACGATACCTTCTAGATACCTCACACGAGTATTCGAACAACCTTTAACTGGCGTCGAGTTCTTAAGTGCCCCCGTCAAGTCAAGGGAAATTGGTAGTAGTTGCACTTGAGGTAAGCCTCCGTGCTGTCGCCCCTCCCAAGTGGGAGGGGTAAGTCTGGTTAGGGATCTTGACACCGGTTATGACCTTGCCGTTGGCCCTTAAACGTTAGGATGTACAATTTCAATATTTCTAGAGAATGTTTTGTAGGATGCTAGTTCGGCTAGGAGAACCTCTGTATTAGAGAATATGTTAAAGTTAGCCAAACAACGCAATGTGGTAATGAAATTGTACATAACATGAAACGTTTAATGTTTTTTAATTTTGTTTTAATAAATACGGCCGGGAGGGTCACTCCCTCCCACTTCCAAAAACTTCAAGAACTGTTTCCGGTTTCCCTCCTTTTGGGGATTGTGTTGAGAGGGGGTGGCGGGTATCTCGGCCATATGGAAAGGGGCGACCACTCGGTCCCCCCGAACGTATGGCGGAGTGCCTCGATCCCCCCGGGAAGCCATTTTTGGGCGGGAGGCGCGTCTCGGCTGGTATGCCCGAAGCGGCGTAGCCGGGGCGCGCTTTTTCCCGCCCTAGAGTGGGCTGGCCTAGACACTGACGCAGCCAGCCACGCCCTCAGGGCAGGCAGGGGCGGGTTTTCGCCCGCCCTGAAGACGGATAAAGAGGGACGCAAGACTGGAAGACGTCCTCTTGTTCTTGTGCTCCGAAGCTGCACCTCCTCGCTACACGTGAGCTCGGGACAGAACGAAGAGCCAATTTTGACCCACCCACCAGCCCCTGAGGACAGCCAGTTGTTTATAATAAAGTTGATCGATAATTGTGTTTCCGTTTCGTTTACAGGTTGTGATAGTATCATGTTGATGTTGGTTATAATAAAGACTGGTGTATGTTGTGTAAGTTTTACGATTAAAATGATTCGATTTAGTGTGAATTTTTAAGCATGCCCTTTCGGTCGTAGCGACCAATGTTTTCGTAGGTTTTATTAGCATTGTCGTATTTATTTCTGGTAGGCGGTAAGGTCATGATCGGTGAGCACTAATTAGAAGATCCCTATGAGTGGGCGTCACCCAACACGGATGGGAGCGCTCGGGTGAGGTGGCCATTGGCCCCTCAATGGGGAGGCGGTCCCTTCTAAGGATGGGTCGCCGGAAGTAAAGGAAAGGCGGTCAAGGCCCCTTCCTGTGTAGGAGGGGTTACAGCCCCCTCCTGGGGAATTTCCCGGGGCCAGTGACATCTGCGACGGCAGATGCGGTAAGTTGTGTGGGGTTGGGGGGAGGTCTACGATACCTTCTAGATACCTCACACGAGTATTCGAACGACCTTTAACTGGCGTCGAGTTCTTAAGTGCCCCCGTCAAGTCAAGGGAAATTGGTAGTAGTTGCACTTGAGGTAAGCCTCCGTGCTGTCGCCCCTCCCAAGTGGGAGGGGTAAGTCTGGTTAGGGATCTTGACACCGGTTATGACCTTGCCGTTGGCCCTTAAACGTTAGGATGTACAATTTCAATATTTCTAGAGAATGTTTTGTAGGATGCTAGTTCGGCTAGGAGAACCTCTGTATTAGAGAATATGTTAAAGTTAGCCAAACAACGCAATGTGGTAATGAAATTGTACATAACATGAAACGTTTAATGTTTTTTAATTTTGTTTTAATAAATACGGCCGGGAGGGTCACTCCCTCCCACTTCCAAAAACTTCAAGAACTGTTTCCGGTTTCCCTCCTTTTGGGGATTGTGTTGAGAGGGGGTGGCGGGTATCTCGGCCATATTCAAAATAATTTGATGTTTTCATGATGGTAAAATGATTATGGATTTAGGGCAGTGGTTGTGAAAGAGACATGTAGAATATTTCAGCAGGACCCTGAGTGCTTTTATTGAAGAAGATACTGGAGAGGCAAGGGGAATGATAGCTGTGGCTACTTTGGAGTTTATTATAATGTTGATAATTAATGTAATAATGTCTTTTATAAAAAGCATTGACTAGTTGGATGTTTGGTGAGGGAAAGGGGGCATTTGAAATAAAATATGTGAGATTGTTGTTAAACATAGCTATTTCACTTGATTTCTTTCAGAAATTAAACATGTGATAAGTTTGACGTCGATGAACTTTCAGCTTTGATGATTGTAAGTAATACATGTTAAATTGGGTAATTTGGAATAACTCAATATAGGATACATTAGAAATAATTGTATAAACAAGCAAAAGGGTTAAGATAATGTAATAAGTGTTGCTGATATGATTGGAAAATATAAGACCACAATAGAAAAATGTAACATCTGATGTCGCTTAGAGAAGGTGATGGTAAAATGTCAGGTTGATCACTAAGGCTCATTGAAAATCATGCTCACTCACTACTTTTGGTAATATGGCATCACTAAATAGATGGGTTTAAGTGTTTTATTGCAAATAACTATTTTGTTTGTGTACTTTTTTTATTGTCCCTGCTGAAGTACCATGAATGAGACGAAACAAGTTGACTGGGCTTCCGTTGTACACGTTGACCTTTGTAAGAAAGGTGGAATAAAACTGTATGTGTTGGATAACCAAAGGAAGAATCAGAAAGAAAGTGCTTGAAAAAAGTACCTTGGCTTGGATGCTCCTTTACTATCGATTAATTGTGTGTAAACACTCAAGAGCCTTTACATGGTGATTCACAAATGATAAATATCCACAGAAATCCAATTTCTACGAATTATCATTTTTGTGAAATATAGTTTAATCAGTAAACCTGTATGATTGAGCAAATGTAGTAGTCATTTCAATCGGAAAGGTGCAATTTGTAAATGACAGGTCACTGCAACACAAAGATTTAAGTACATGAAAAATCACCCACCCCATGTCTATTGAAACTAGATAGGTCGAGCAAGTTGGCTGTTTTAAAATTTTGGTTTTGGATCTATAATGTTTAGGAAGCACTGCCATAATGTTTAATTCAGCAAAGATTGCGCTCTTTTCAGGTACGCACTACAGGCCTACACTATTGATTGACACTCACATTATCAGGCCTACGCAAGGTCAACACCAGTCCCTGAAGGGTCTCCTCTATGAAAAATATGCTCACTCACTACTTTTGGTAATATGGCATCACTAAATAGATGGGTTTAAGTGTTTTATTGCATATAACTATTTTGTTTGTGTACTTTTTTTATTGACCTTGCTGAAGTACCATGAATGAGACGAAACAAGTTGAATGGGCTTCCGTTGTACATGTTGACCTTTGTAAAGAAAGGTGGAATAAAACTGTATGTGTTGGATAACTAAAGAAAGAATCAGAAAGAAAGTGCTTGAAAAAAGTTCCTTGGCTTGGATGCTACTTTTCTATTGATTAATTGTGTGGAATTACTCAAAAGCCTTTAAATGGTGATTCACAAATGATAAATATCCACTGAAATCCGATTTCTACGAATTATCATTTTTGTGAAGTATAGTTTAATCAGTAAACCTGTGTGATTGAGCAAATGTACAAGCCATTTCAATCGGTAATGTGCTATTTGTAAATGACAGTGTACTGCAACACAAAGATTTAGGTACATGAAAAATCACCCACCTCATGTCTATTAAAACTAGATAGGTCAAGCAAGTTTGCTGTTTTAAAAATGTGGTTGTGGATCTATAATGTTTAGGCCATAATGTTTAATTCAGCAAAGATTGCGCTCTTTTCAGGTATGCACTACAGGCCTACACTATTGATTTACACTCACATTATCAGGCCTACACAAGGTAAACACCAGTCCCTGAAGGGTCCCCTCTGTGAAAGACTGTGAGATATATACACAAGAAGGCGCGATAATTACAGCAAGAGTGGCGCAACAACACTTTCAACATCGCAGCCTATCGCGGGAAAATAACCCAGTGTCAATGTGGAATTCACAACAAGGCGGTGTCATGCGATAGCCAGACGAAACCGCAAACAATGTCCACAAAACAGCACCTCGATGGAGACAAAAACACAAACCACAACACCAGAAAACCTGCGAAGGGCCAAAGCGCGATGAGAAAACCAGCAATCAGCAGCGCCAGTCGTGCAACACACACCTGGCAGGCTGGAAAATTGCAAATCATTAGAAAAAACACCAAACACAAACTGACCAAAACCCAAGCACCATGGAGGAAGCCGGAGCAGGCACAGAGGATGAGCGAAACCCCACAAGCACCCCGGACAACCAGCCCAGGACCTCAGGGACAGGGAAGGTCAAGGAAAGGAGGAAGAGGAAGACGAAGTTCAGTCCACAGGCGAACAGGATCATAGTCACAAAAGGTGATGGAACACCATCAACAACTGTTCTTCACCTCCAACCTGTCATTGGGCACCAAAAATGGAATATAGAAGTACATCGTGGACAATTGACGAGGTCAAGAGGCGATAGAATGACATCAAGTGGTGGACCAAGGAGAAACACTCTGCCAACCAGAAGGCAGCAACACAGACTGGAGGTGGAGGCCAAGTGGCACAGCTCGAGCTGGTTGTAATGGAGGAGCTGGTGTCGACAGTCATCAGTGTGGAGACTAAGGCCAGAGTTGGGGGATCAGACTCGGCTTAACAGGACATAACACAACCGAAACAGGGTGAGTGAACACCAGGTACTGGCGGGACGGGTGGAGATGGCCACAATGGCACACATGCACAATCAAGCAGAGTGCAGTGCAAACCCACAATGACTCTGGTCTACAGACTGTCACAATGTACAATGCCATGCTGTCTCAATGTCAACATGTACCATGCGGCTACATACTTGTGGACGCATTTTAATACACCATCTCCCCTCTACATCACAGGGACACCATTAGCACCTCCTGCAGAACAGTCCCAGCCACTCTTCACTGATGACAAGGAGGACAACACCAGCATCGACACCCAAGCCATCCAAGACCTCATTGACCTCATCTTCCACTCACCTCCAGGATCAGGGTAGGCCAGCTACATTGAAGAGACCCTACCCAATACACAAAGCACCCAGCAGGAGGCACCCACAGCCCGGCACTCCCCCAAGACCCCCGGGAACAACACGTGACCTTCCAACACAGTGTGCTGGAGTGCCAGAGGGGGACCGCAGAGCGCATGCGGTTGGACTTCGGCAACATGGCAGCCAAACTTGATGCCATCCTTGGGTGTGTAGCCCCACTCCATGGTCTCCAATGAGCCCTGACTGAAATCGCTGGAGTCAGACGTGGAAAGAAGAACACCTGTCCACTCATAGTGGCTCCAGCGATACCAGCCGTGAGCTGGCACACATTCGGAGGCTCGTGGAGGACAGGGTGCGGAAGGAGGCGAAAAAGGATGGCAGCCACTGCTGCACATCAGTGTAGTGTTGCTGGGATCTACCATGCCCTGCATATCTTCACCATGGAATTGCTTCCACAAGACGTGACGATGTTGAATGCTGCTCCCCCCACACCATCCACATCTCCGCCCCTGGTGTGCCCATTCCTCCCTGTGCGGCAGGCCTAACCACTCCGGCACCTGATGTTACAGTGCTGCCAACAATTCACCTTCGGCACTTGAGGTGTCATTAGCACAGAGTGCAGCCGACAGTCCACCTCCGGCACCTGAGGTGTCATTGGCACACAGTGCTGCATCTGGGCCAAGCAACACCCCCATGTGGGGCAGGGCATTTATCCGGGGACGAGGACGTGGATGGGATTGTGATCAAAAGGGCTCAGTAGCATTCATTTCTACCACCTGGCCTGTTCCTGGTTGGTCCCACATATGGCCTCATGACCTTCCACTGACCCCTGATTCACTCAGATGCACTCACCTTGGACAGCGACAAGGACCGCCACATCCTAATGGTGTGGTGTATTCAGCATTTCCCAGTACCACTCCAGCTGCTAAACTGCACTGGATGTTCAATAAACATCCAGTGACGCACTGCTGTGTTATGTCTTTCATCATTTATGTATGTATGTTTGGGCGAATGTAGGGACAGTGTTTCCCCTCGCGTCAATGATGCTCATCCTGTGGGATGTCAGTATGAGAGTGCTACATAGCGATGTGTGCACAGGTCCCGTGGACACAACGGGGATACACGCACCAGCCACTTTCTTGTCCGGACCTGGTCTGAACCACACCCTGTGCCTACGAGTCATTATTGCAAGCCCTGCGCTGTTCAGACGTGTGGAAGGCCAGACCATGCCACTCACGCTCCCAGGGGGGGCCTCATTGCTATCTGTCGCAGGTGTACTCGCTAGTGTTGTGCAGGTCACTAGTCTAGTTGTCAGCACGTCACAGCCACTCCCTGAGGGCAGGTTTGCACGCACACCACACCCACCTGGCACTGGCGTCACAGGCCTTGTGACCCCGCAAGTATAAGAAGCCAACAACATCACATACCCCTCTGCCTGTGGTGATTAGTGGATGACGGACCCGAGGCATTATGGCAGGCACGGGCCTACCACCACGTGGCACTGACTGAGGTTGAACAGGGTTTGTGGCACATGCTGCACTGCGGCATGCACGGGTGTACCACCCCGCCAAGTGGCGCTGACAGGGGTTGAACAGGGTCTGTGGCACAGGCTGCATTGCGCAATTGAAATCAAAACAATTTAGGAACATTGAAAATAATGTTGCGGACTTGAAAAGCATACACAATATTCAATACATAAACCATTAATTACAAAAATATGTATTTTTGATTTTTATTTTATATATTAATCACATTTCCATGTAGTTTAAGGAACAGAAGGAGAAAAGTATACTAGAGGGGAAGATGGCCTCTATATTTAAAAGTGTATAATGTTTACACATTTAGTTACATAGATGATTCTAGACAAAGAATACAGCAAATTCTATGATATCTGAAATTCATTACATTTTTGTCAAGATATTGTGCAGATTCTTATTTGATATTGTGAAAAGAAACACATTCATTTTGGGCATGACTCTGGCAGTTTTTGATCCTACGCGCTTTTCGGCTTGGAGCCTTCATCAGGGCTCGATGTACATATATCATATAAAAACTCTTGTTATATATTAGGTCCTTTAACCTCTAAAAAACTTCAGATACAGTAAGGGTCTAGTATATGAAGTTCTTGATATAATATCTAGTCTAGAAGATGTAATTGTTATGATGTCCTGTGTCCAAGAATGGATGTCTGTTACTTCCTGTCTGTATATTTAATCAGCAAGTACCAATGCGTCCACTGCTATGAAAAGCGCCAATGACGATAGTTAACATATTCTGATATGGCAATGATGAAAAGGAATATAATACATGGTCCAAAACAGCTACTGCTACGAAAGCATAACGAGAGAATGTGGTATTTGTTCCAAAGGCTGTGTGTATGGGCTCCGTTATGCAAAAAGGAAGGGTGAAACCACTCTGTACACGGACCGTGTTATCAGAGGGTTTGTACCAATGGAGGAGATTCGGGTATGCAGGGACTGAAAAATTTGCTCTAGATTATCATCCGAGAGTGGAAGCGTCTCGCCTGGTTGAAGCCATCGGTAAAGATACGAGCTTCAGTCCCTGCTAAACCGAATCTCCTCCGATGGCACAAACCCTCCAACATCATAACAATTACATCTTCTAAACTAGATATTATTTCAAGAATTTCATATACTAGACCCTTACCGTATCTGAAGTTTTTTAGAGGTTAAAGCACCTAATATATAACAAGAGGTTTTATATGATATATGTACATGGTGTCCTGATGCAGGCTCCAAGCCGAAACAGGCGTAGGATCTAAAATTTCCAGAGCTATGCCCAAAGTGAAAGTGTTTCTTTTCACAATATCAAATAAGAATCTGCACAATATCTTGACAAATGGTTAATACATTTCAGATATCATAGAAATCACTGTGTTCTTTGTCTAGAATCATCTATGTTAACTAAATGTGTAAACATCATACACTTTTAAATATAACAGCCATCATCCCCTGTAGTATACTTTTCTCCTTCTGTTCTTAAACTACAAGGAAATGTGATGATTACATAAAATAAAAATAAAAAATACTTATTTTTGTAATTAACGGTGTATGTATTGAATATTGTGTATGCTTTTCAGGTCCGCAATATTATTTTCAACGTTCCTAAATTGTTTTGATTTCAATTGTTTGATGCACACTGATTTAGGAATTTACATCAGGGGTACCCCTTTTTTCTCAAACACATGCTGCATTGTGGCGTGCACGGGCCTCCACCCGCCATGTGGCGCTGACTGGGTTGAACAGGGTTTGTGGCACATATTGCATTGTGGCCTGCACAGGCACCCTTCCCCGGGATGGTGACTTAGGGTGCACTGATTCATTGGCACTTTGAGCTGCTGAGCGGGTGTGCAGCCTGCGATGATGGCCCGTTCCAGCGGTCCGGACGGCTCAGGATTAGTGTGCCTTGCTGGACCGCAGTGTAGGCTGTGGCAGCAGGCTGCGCGGGCCTACCGCCATGTGGCCTCGCTTCCGGGATCACAGAGTTAGTGACACCCATTTAGTTGAGCAGCTGTGCATGCTGCGATGTTGGCGGGTGCCCTGGTATGTCCCATCGCATGGTTTAATCAAGACCCAGCACCCGTCGTGAGACTTGGTGGCCTGTGCAACATGGCTGTATGGCGTCGAGGGTGCCATATCTGTCGGCCCCGGGCTTGTAGCTTGCAGCGGCATGTGGTGGGACCTGCACTCAACACACCGGTAGTGGAAGGTGAACAGTGAGGCTCGTGTGTGCATGGGTGGACATGCTCCGAGTGGTAGCTGGAGGGGATGGGATGCCTCTGCTGGGTGTGCATGGGCAGAACGGTGATGTTATCTTGTGCAAGTGTGTGTACTGTGCCAGTCATGTCTCCCGGACTCTGTTTCAGATGACGGCTCTGTCTCAGATGTGTGACCTGGTGTACTGCTATACGTACCAGCAAGTAGTTGGAGACACACTGGTGGCAGCAGGTGAGCAGTGTGGCCTGGGTGCGCAGGGCCGTCTTTCTCTCTCTCTTTCCCCCTCTTCTCTCTCTCTCTCTCTCTCTGCCCCTCTCCTCTTCTCTCTCTCTCTCTTCCCCTTTCCTCTTCTCTCTCTCTCTCGCTCCACCCCTCTCTTCTCCTCTACTCTCTCTCTCCCACTTTTCTCCCTCTCTCCCCCTCTCCTCTCCTCTTCTCTCTCTCCCTCTCTCCCCCTCTCTTCTCTCTCTCTCTCTCTCTCTCTCTCTCTCCTTCTCTCTCTCTTCGTCCTTTGATGTTTGCAGGACACACCTTCTCATCATGATTTTGTCTTGCAGGCTGTGACCTACGGATTGTGTCGAGTGGAGCCGCCATGTGTCCTCATTTGATTTCTGTGTTGATTTCAATAAGGTTTCATTGTTTGCGTCGAAAAGTGAATGTATGATGCTCATTTCTACATGAATATCACCAGTTGTGATTGTGCAACATCAGACGGATTATTTCATACATGTTTTGGTGCAGCTGATGTGGCATGTCTTTGGTCAGGGGTGCCAGGGAGGGGTGGTCATGGATGTGGTGTTGGTGGGTGTTGTGGCCCTCTACGGTGTCCATGCTGCATGTTCAGTTTCTCTATGGCATCTATTTGTCTTTAGGTGTGGATGTGGGCTGGGCTCCCTTTTGTGGTGCAGGCTGTGGTCTGACTACACCAGGACAGGGCAGATGTAAATTTCCTGCTGCTAACATGCCTTTTTGCGTGTTTTGTGTTCTTATCGCCTGTCTGGCTGGTCGTTATGAATGTTGAGGTATGGTTTTGTTGCAGGTTTTGTCACGGGAATGCCTACTCTGCCTCTCATTAGTGATAGTTGCGGGTGTCCTCTGTGGGGATGTTATTTGCGTCTGCTATCGTGGGAAAACTGGTGCTGTGGGCTGCTAGCACCAGCTTGTGAATGGTGGGGTAAATTTATCATGACTTTGGCTGTGATAAAGTGCTGTTAATTCAGCGATAGCTCCTTATGAATATGCCCCAGTGAGTATGCAGATACCTGGCTGAGCTAGACAGTAGTCTCCCAGCTCAACATTGTCACACGTGTGTTCACATGTTCATGTTTTTCCACGCCAGAGCCTCTTACACCTGCTGTGCAGCAGGGGACCTTGTTTTAAAAGGCTGACACTGGTGGCTAGCTAGCTCTGTCTATTTTCACAGAATAAAAAACAGAAAGGGAGGTCTCCTCTCAAAATCCGTTCCAGGGACGAGGAGTAAAGGTAAAACAAGAAATCAGGACAGTCCCTTTTGCTTACTAAAGAAAAAGGATAGTGCTTACTCATATAGTGCCGCCATAACTCAAGAGATCTTTACAATTAGAGCCACTCCTAACAGTTGTCACAAAATATAGAAAAAGCAATTCAGATAAAATTTTTCAATGATTTATTAAAAAAAATACACAATATAAAGCATCAATAACTGTGCCACAGTAAGAAGTAAAAAAGAGTGTCAGCATCATACAAAAATGATGTACATCTCTACAATGTCCACAATACAAAATTTAAAAACAGCAAAAGGTTTAAAAACAAGTTGTCGACGCAGCGTTTCGGTTTCTAAGTTGACACCTTCATCAGGACAGGGTTCTATGCAATAAAGAAACAGTGAATTAACACAACATTTTCTTTGTTATCACAAACTAGATACATAAACTACCCATTACTCTTTTTTTACAACTTATCCAGTTTTTCTCAGACATCTTCTATTAATAGAGCAAAAGGGCAAATTTCTCACAAATATATTTTATTCTAATGAGAGGTACTTATTTTTTAAAACGCATTTACAACAGCAATCAATCACATTGTGGCACAACAAACAGTGGCAACTAGATCCCCTGAGCTACGTGGAGAGTTCTCATGTTGGGTACTACATAGTACATTGCTTAAATCATGGCAATTCAAGTGTGAGAGTGGTTTTAATCTATTCCTGCTGCCATTGTAAATGTGCAGCTGGGGATTTCTTTGGACTTACTTATAAAAACGGACTTGTGTTGTCTTCGAGCCGTATCTTCCTCTGATTCAATTTGAGGGAGACAATCCTTAGTTCATCACAGGGCATCAAATGAAATTCAAATGGATTATGACATTTAGAAAGGAATCTCCTTATGTCTGAAATTACATAAGACCTTCCATTAGAAAATCAATTGCACATTAACTTGGATGTCATTGTATGTGCACGTCACATTTTATTAAAAATTACCTTAATAATGTAATGGAGTTTTCTTTCAAAGGAGGAAAAAGGAGCCACCGGTATATGGGACTGTTATTCGAGGTTCCTTTAGAAAATTAAGAAAACAGGGTATTCAAGTTAGGTCCCTGATATTAAAACTATACAAAGGTGTGTCAATTCCCAAAATCACTACTCCATCGATCTGGAGGACTCACCCCTTTCAATAAGGGACCAGCGCGAAATGCAGCACGTGACTGGATGTCGTCAGGCTCTTTTCATTATAGAGGGTGTCGGATGATTATTCATTATCACTGTGTGGGTTTTTTTTTCGCATTCACCACCCTGAAAAAAACATATAATAATGAAGGGTTTATCAATTCCCCACTAAACTTATGAGTGTATTGCACTAATGGTCTCTATAGTCGAGCATAACAGTTTGTGCCGTTAGCCGAAATCTTTTGTAGCAGTATTTAAACATGTCGGCCTTTATTTATGAAATCGGGGTTATCTGAAATGACGATGTTCATGTGTGAATAGTCGCATGCATTAAAAGTAAACTACACTACAGGTCATTTGAATTTTGGGATTCATATCCATAGGTATGAGACTCTGATTCGACACGTCCCAGTGTTTAATTTACCAACTACCTGACATTGCGGATTATGAAGCTTGTTTTATTTAAATTATGCGAGATGGGTGCATTGAGTCCCACTCTTTATTCAAAAACTGAACTATTAGCACTCCGTCGGGGCGTTTCTCAGAGAGACTACCTCCCATCCAAATGCGCAGCGGGACAATAGCTACAATGTCTCTTTTCTACTGACGGGGGTTTTTTCGCTTACCTAACGTCCGAGATTCGGCCTCCCTGCTCCTTTTTCACTCCGGGTTCTTCAGGTTGTAGCTAACTAGGCATACAACTCTTGTTTATTTAAGAGGTTCCGCTTCGCGCCTTAACCGGGAAACCTCGCGAGATTGAGAATGTTCTTTACGTGTAATCACGTGCGACGAAGTTTGGAGAACTACTGAGGTAGTTCATTACTCAAATGCGACCTTTGTTTCGAACTACAGCAGTAGTTTGTTGTTATTTTCAGCGTTTAGACTGCTATAGTACCGTGCTATAGAACCACGGAACTATAGCAGTCTAAACGTTTGTTTTGTCCGACATTTGTGCTTGTCCATCTGTATTCTTGCCCGTGTTAGCGTTTTTTCTTTGTTTTGTCTCCCATTAGTGCCTGTTTGTTTATTTCTTAGCTTGCGTCCTTCCTGCTTGCCCCGCCTACCTCGCCGCCCTCTGTCTTCCCTCCCCGCTCCCCGCTTCCCGCCACCACCGCAGACCCCGCCCCTTTTTTCCTTCTGTTCCCTCCCCGCTCCCGCCTCCCAGCTGCTCCGCCCACCCGCGCACTTCGCCTTTATATGGCGACTGTGCGATCGCGCAGCGGTCACGCGCAGCGGGCGCGCCGTTTGTGCGCCGAAGGCGCGCCAAAGGTAAGCCCGTCTGCGCCCGTCCGCGACCGGATCGCGACCAGCGCCAGGACCCCTGGCCCCCGAAGACCCCGACCGACCCGCCTGACGTACTCCGCCGCCACCCTCATCGCTCTCAACTCCGGCCGACTCCCAGAATGCCATCAAGTCACACCACGACGCACCCACGGACCTTTCAGCTGCCACGCCTGCAAATTCACCTGCATCCGGACCTGCCTCACACCAGCACCCGCCAAGTCGAACACCAGAAGCACCCACCTCAAGTGCATCCTGCTCAACACCCGCTCCGTCCACAGACATGCCATCGAACTCTGGAACCTCCTAGACGCCACAGCCCCTGACGTTGCCTTCCTCACGGAGACCTGGATGAACGCCTCTTCAGCTCCCGACATCGCCATCGCTATCCCAGAGGGCTACAAGATCGTCCGGAGGGACCGCAACGCCAACCAGATGGGAGGAGGCATCGCCATCATCCACAAAAACACCATCCGTCTCACGACCAGCACCGACAACACCCTGACCACCGCCGAACACCTGCATTTCCAGATCCACACCACCCCGAACACCACCCTCAGAGGCACCATGATCTACCGACCCCCTGGACCACGCACACAATTCAGCGAGGACATCGCCGACTTCGTCAGCCTGCATGCCCTCCCCTCCGCTGACTACATCCTCCTGGGGGACCTCAACTTCCACCTGGAGAACAACAACGACCGCAACACCACCACCCTGCTGGACAACCTCGCCAACCTGGGACTCAAGCAACTGGTGTCCACCCCCACCCACCTCGCCGGACACACACTCGACGCAGCCTTCTCTTCCAGCACAGACATCGACTTCAGCCACGCCACAGAGCTCCAATGGACGGACCACAGCTGCGTCCACTTCACCTTCAAGAGAACGACGTCCCACCACCACCAGCAACAGGCCGCCCGCAGAAGCTGGAACAAGATCACAGCAGACCAGCTCGCCACCTCCCTGAGCCAGCACCCTCCTGCCAGCTCAGCGAACCCCAGCCAGGCCGCCGACAACCTCACGAAGTGGATCAGCATCTGCGCGGACGAGCTCGCCCCGCTGAGGACCCCGCCCAGCAGACCCGGAAGCAAGAAAGCCCTGTGGTTCACCGACGAACTCAAGAGCTCCAAGAAGAACTGCCGAGCCCTCGAGAAAGTCTGGAGAAGGGAACCCACACCGGACAACAGGACCTCCTTCAAGCTTGCCACCCGGAAGCACCACCAGCTGATCCGCGCTGCCAAGAAAACAGCATTCAAGGAACGGTTGGACAACAACGCACACAACTGCAAGGAACTCTTCAACATCGTGAAAGAGCTTTCCAACCCCAGCGCAGGAAACAACGACATCACCCCATCGCAAGACCTCTGCAACTCCCTTGCTTCATACTTCCACAACAAGATCGCGGACATACACAACAGCTTCAACAACCAACCAACGCACACCATGACCGAACAACCACCCCCCACCACCACCCTTCACGCCTGGACCCCGATCAGCACCGAAGACACCATCCGCACGATGAACTCCATTCACTCCGGATCACCGACCGACCCCTGCCCTCACCACGTCTTCAACAAGGCCGACGCTGTCATCGCACCCCACCTGCGAGACATCATCAACACATCATTCGACACCGCCACCTTCCCTGAGAGCTGGAAACACGCCGAACTCAGCGCCCTGCTCAAGAAACCAACAGCGGACCCCACCGAACTCAAGATCTACCGCCCCATCTCGCTCCTCCCGTTTCCAGCCAAAGTCATCGAGAAGACCGTCAACAAGCAGATGGCCGCCTTCCTCGAGACGAATGGATCCCTCGACCCCTCACAGTCTGGCTTCCGAGCCAACCACAGCACCGAGACCGCCCTCATCACCGCCACCGATGACATCCGAGCCCTGATGGACAATGGAGAAACAGCGGCCCTCATCCTCCTAGACCTCTCCGCGGCATTCGACACGGTCTGCCACCGCACCCTAGTACAGCGCCTCAGCAACATCGGAATCCAGGACAAAGCGCTGGAATGGATCATCTCCTTCCTCGACGGAAGAACACAGAGAGTCCGCCTACCACCGTACAAGTCAGAGGCCTCCGAAGTCATCTGCGGCGTCCATCAAGGATCATCTCTGAGCCCCACCCTCTTCAACGTCTACATGAGCCCCCTTGCGGCCATCGTACGCAAACACAACCTCAGCATAATCTCCTACGCCGATGACACCCAGCTGATCCTCTCCCTGACCAACGACCCCGCCTTCGCCAGAGCCAACCTGCACGAAGGGATGAAAGAGGTAGCCGAGTGGATGACGACCAGCCGCCTGAAACTGAACTCTGACAAGACGGAGGTCCTCATCCTGGGCTCTTCCCCCTCCGCCTGGGACGACTCCTGGTGGCCTCCCGCCCTGGGCACCGCACCCAAACCGACAGACCATGCACGCAACCTGGGATTCATCCTGGACTCCTCCCTCTCCATGACCAGGCAAGTCAACAACGTCTCCTCGGCGTGCTTCAACATCCTACGCATGCTACGGAAGATCTTCCGGTGGATTCCCACCGAGACCAGGAAGACAGTCACCCAGGCCCTCGTCACCAGCCGACTGGACTACGGCAACGCCCTCTACGCCGGTACCACCGCCAAGCTCCAGAAGAGACTACAGCGGATCCAGAATGCCTCAGCCAGACTCATCCTCGACATCCCACGAACCAGCCACATCACCGGACATCTGAGAGACCTTCACTGGCTCCCCGTCAACAAAAGAATCACCTTCCGCCTCCTCACCCACGCACACAAAGCCCTACACGACCAAGGCCCGAGCTACCTCAACAGCCGGATCAACTTCTACGCTCCCAAACGCCACCTCCGATCAGCCAACCACGCCCTCGCCGCCATCCCCCGCATCCGAAGAGCGACTACAGGAGGAAGGTCCTTCTCCTACCTGGCCGTCAAGACCTGGAACTCCCTCCCGACCGACCTGCGCCTGACCCAAGACCACCTCTCCTTCAGGAAGAAGCTGAAGACCTGGCTGTTCGAGCAGTAGCGGCACCCCCCCCCTCCCCCCCCCAGCGCCTTGAGACCCTACGGGTATGTAGCGCGCTCTATAAGTGTCACTGATTGATTGATTGATTGAATGCACCCATCTCGCATAATTTAAATAAAACAAGCTTCATAATCCGCAATGTCAGGTAGTTGGTAAATTAAACACTGGGACGTGTCGAATCAGAGTCTCATACCTATGGATATGAATCCCAAAATTCAAATGACCTGTAGTGTAGTTTACTTTTAATGCATGCGACTATTCACACATGAACATCGTCATTTCAGATAACCCCGATTTCATAAATAAAGGCCGACATGTTTAAATACTGCTACAAAAGATTTCGGCTAACGGCACAAACTGTTATGCTCGACTATAGAGACCATTAGTGCAATACACTCATAAGTTTAGTGGGGAATTGATAAACCCTTCATTATTATATGTTTTTTCAGGGTGGTGAATGCGAAAAAAAAACCCACACAGTGATAATGAATAATCATCCGAAACCCTCTATAATGAAAAGAGCCTGACGACATCCAGTCACGTGCTGCATTTCGCGCTGGTCCCTTATTGAAAGGGGTGAGTCCTCCAGATCGATGGAGTAGTGATTTTGGGAATTGACACACCTTTGTATAGTTTTAATATCAGGGACCTAACTTGAATACCCTGTTTTCTTAATTTTCTAAAGGAACCTCGAATAACAGTCCCATATACCGGTGGCTCCTTTTTCCTCCTTAGAAAGAAAACTCCATTACATTATTAAGGTAATTTTTAATAAAATGTGACGTGCACATACAATGACATCCAAGTTAATGTGCAATTGATTTTCTAATGGAAGGTCTTATGTAATTTCAGACATAAGGAGATTCCTTTCTAAATGTCATAATCCATTTGAATTTCATTTGATGCCCTGTGATGAACTAAGGATTGTCTCCCTCAAATTGAATCAGAGGAAGATACGGCTCGAAGACAACACGAGTCCGTTTTTATAAGTAAGTCCAAAGAAATCCCCAGCTGCACATTTACAATGGCAGCAGGAATAGATTAAAACCACTCTCACACTTGAATTGCCATGATTTAAGCAATGTACTATGTAGTACCCACCATGAGAACTCTCCACGTAGCTCAGGGGATCTAGTTGCCACTGTTTGTTGTGCCACAATGTGATTGATTGCTGTTGTAAATGCGTTTTAAAAAATAAGTACCTCTCATTAGAATAAAATATATTTGTGAGAAATGTGCCCTTTTGCTCTATTAATAGAAGATGTCTGAGAAAAACTGGATAAGTTGTAAAAAAAGAGTAATTGGTAGTTTATGTATCTAGTTTGTGATAACAAAGAAAATGTTGTGTTAATTCACTGTTTCTTTATTGCATAGAACCCTGTCCTGATGAAGGTGTCAACTTAGAAACCGAAACGCTGCGTCGACAACTTGTTTTTAAACCTTTTGCTGTTTTTAAATTTTGTATTGTGGACATTTTAGAGATGTACATCATTTTTGTATGATGCTGACACTCTTTTTTACTTCTTACTGTGGCACAGTTATTGATGCTTTATATTGTGTATTTTTTTTAATAAATCATTGAAAAATGTTATCTGAATTGCTTTTTCTATATTTTGTGACAACTGTTAGGAGTGGCTCTAATTGTAAAGATCTCTTTAGTTATGGCGGCACTATATGAGTAAGCACTATCCTTTTTCTTTAGTAAGCAAAAGGGACTGTCCTGATTTCTTATTTTCACAGAATGACAGAATTGTCATAGAGTAAGGTCCGCTCACTTCAGAATTCTCTAATATGATGTGGGGCAGGTCAATTTCTAGCGAAAACCTGGTACATGTTAAAGCTGCAGTGGTGCAATATTTGTAATGTGACGGTAAGCTCCCACCAGACAGTATTTTACAGGGACTACAAATATTTGACCTGTACGATCGTATCAGGGATGTTGAAAAATCCAGGCCTCCATTGCCACAAGAAGCTATCAGGTCTGTGTCAAACACATCTTGGGAGTTTGTAACTACTTAATGACTTGGGGCCAGATGTATCAAGATACCGTTTTGCGAATCCTAAATAGCGATTTTTTTGCGAATCGCTATTTAGAATTCGCAAAACGGTATGTATGTACAAAAGCGCAATTTTTTTGTGATTCCTTATTATTCTTTATTTGCGAATTCGCATTTTGCGAATTCGCAAACAAAGAATAATTTCCAATGCATTCCTATGGGCCAGGAGGCCCATAGGAATGATAGTGCAATAATTCTCAAATTGCGAATTCGCAATTTGCTAATCGCAATTTGAGAATTATTTCAAGGGTGCAGGGGTGTCTCAAAGACACCCTGCTGCACCCCTCAAATCTACATGTGTGTGCATGTGGCACACATACATGCCCTATGGGCATGTATGAGTGTCACATGCCACCCTTACAAATGCCAAATCAGGGCATTTTTAAAAGAAATCGCAAATTACCACCAACTTGTTGGTGGTAAATTGCGATTTCTTAACACAAATTCGCAAACCAAAAATGTGTCATACATATCATTTAAGGAATCGCAAAATTTGCAATTCCTTAAATGCTATGGCAAAATAAGGAATCACAATAATTGCGATTCCTTAAATTGCGATTTTTTTATACATATCAAAAATTGCAAAACGGCCGTTTACGAGTCGCAAAAGCCTTGATACATCTGGCCTTAGGTATTGCATATGATAAAGGAAACTTACTCTTCGGACGGTTCGCCTGGTGCATCGACGCCCCCATCCCCAAGAAAGCAGAAATTAAACAATCTGCAAAGAAGTGGCACGTGAGTTAAAGAAAATAATGTATATGTATCGATGGGAGGTGCACAACGTTTTCATTACCACTTGTATTAGGATACTTCTCATGGGTGTACACATTTTTAAAGACCTGGCACACACAAATTGCTTTTATCGTCCCTTACTTCATCATTCTGTTCCTTTGCTCAAAATCTGCTCTTTCAAGCGACTGTCTTGTTGGGGTTTGCTTTATGAATGTTTATTATACGACGGTTTCATTTACACTATGGGTAGTGTTTGTAAAGTAAGTCGTCGAGTAGCCTCGATATCCACAGGCTTGTCATATATTTAGTATTTGGGAATTTATAGAACAGCTGTTCAGACGTTTGTATTTGGAATATTAACCTATAGTGATATCAGTGTGTTACTATACGCCTTTTTAAACTGAAAATGTGTTGCTCTGTACGTAGTGCCTGTGGAGAGCAGCTAAAATATTAATCAATACCCACCACACTAGTCGGTTGCCTTTTTCTGCTTGAAAATGAAAATAAGTCCCCTAAGAGACTTATTAAAGTTTATTTTTTTTAACCGAAGGCACAGAATACGAGTTATATAAATATTTGATTGTATTTATGTGCTTGGATTCAAATATCTTGAAGCATGTGTTAGTAAAAAGAAGCCAGCTTAAATATTTCGGCATCGTTATTGCAAGGCAAGCAAACGTTGTGAGTTGCATCTATAAACCAAAAGCACGCTCGGATCTTTGCCCATCTAGGTATTTCACTGTTATTTAGTAACAATTACATTCAGCTCTGCTTGCAATCACGTCCTTGTATACAGAACACGGTTAAATACATTTTATTTTGTTAACTCTGTTAGTCACAGTAGAGGCCCGGATCTTGGGGTTAAACTTTTAAAGATTACTCTCAAGACTCTGTAATAGACATTGGAATATTGTGCATGATACAATACCAGAGCTGAACAGCGATTCATGTCGTAAAGTACAGTATGTACCAAAAATACCAGGGGCCTCATTTATGAGGTTTTGCCGTAGGAAAGCACAGAAGGTCTTCCTGCTGCGCTTCCCTTAAGGCAAAAGAAAGGGGCAGGAATTTGACATATCTATAAGATACAGTGCATTCCTGTCCTTTTCTCCTGCGCCGGCGCACAATGGGCTGCCGTGCGCCAACGCAGGCACCTTTCTGTACAAAAATAATCACAAGAGGCTTTTCCTCTTTCTTTGTGTGCTGCAGAATGCAGCATACATAGAAAAAATAAAAACAAGCAGAAATAAAGATATTTCTACCCGTTGCGCCTCACTTACGCCTCCCCTGGGGTGGCGTAAGCTTTTGGCACTGCCTCAGATTTACGATTTATTTCTCGTAAATCTGGGGCAGTGTCAAAAGGCCATGGATGTTGCTGGGAACGCCCCCAGCAACACCCATTGCACACTCCTTTAACGCAGAATACTGTGTTAAAGGGACTGATATTTATCAGGCATCATTAAGCTAAAAAAAGTGGCCTAGTGCTGCCTGATAAATATCACGCAGGCCTCTGCGCCATGGAACGTCACAAAAAGTGACGTTCCGGAGGCGCAGGGAGTCTCATAAATGAGGCCCCTTAAGAGGTGCTTGTGGTGATGGGGGGAGACACAGCTGCTATAATCTTACAAGCATACAATCAGATTCATACATATTTCTATCACACAGTACAAATCAAGATGTAAATGCCACGTGGGCATATGAAAGACATCCTCCATGCATTTTGCTTCATTTGTGACAAGGAACATAAAACCCAGAAAGCAACCAGCATTAGGATTAGAGAAACCAATAGGCCTGGACCAGGGTCGGACTGGGAAATCAAAGCAGCCCTAACAGAAGTGCTGATACCAGCCCCCGATCCCTTCATCTTCTCGTATAATCTCTCTTTTTCCATCATCCATTCTCTCTCTTTCTTCTTATCTATTTCTTCTCCATATCAGTTCACTTTCTCTCCACCTTTTCCCTCACTCCCTCTCTTTCTCACTCTCTTGAAGCCTCCCAGCGCTGCTGCAATTGACCTTGTGGAGCCGGGGAAAGTGACAGAGGTATCAGAAGCAGCCTCTGTCCTAAAATCCCGTCGGGGATATGCCTAATGAACTAACAGACCTGTCCAGCCCTGGTCTAAACCTAAAGTTCATTACCAATGTGCCCCTCTTCTTCATCCAAGTACTTTATGGGTTGTACATTAGCCATAGCATCACTCCATAGTGTTTTCTTGATATAAACATTTTGTAAAAATGGTTTCACACACATGAACAGGTATTTAATTCATCTCCCTTAGAAACTTGTGAGGGGGCTCCTCAGGGAGCTCCCTGATCCTTTCCATCTCGATTTCCATTTTTTTAAATTTTATTGTGGAGGGCCGGGCAGCCATTCCATGATTGGTCATGTTGAAACTATAACGTAAAGAGAATTAAGAATGACTGCCATGCATCATAACGCACAAATGGGCATGTGCTGTGATAAGTGTGAGCATATCTACCAAAGCATGTGCACTCGTGTAGAGAAGTTGCCTATTTTATTTATGTTTTTCTTATCATTGCAAAATGGCAGAGAAGCACTGGGCAGTGTGCCATATTTGCATTGTCACTCCCACAGTGCACATGCATTGTGACGTGGGAATACTATTGTAACCAAGCATTATCTTAGTCTATAGATTGACGTTCACCTTTTAGAAGTGAGACCTTTAATCTTTATCACTGCTTGTTCAATAATGATCCCATTTCTACCCTAGGGAGGGATATATGATGTTACCACGCGTACTTTTAGCACGCATACCATTACCACGCATTTTTTACAACGCAGGTCATTTTACAACGGATACCTTTACAACGCAATACACTACAACGCAGATACTATTACAATGCATACCATTACAACGTAAGTATAGGTAAGTATATAATATCAATATATAATGTAAATAATTATTTTTGTATTATTTAATTTAATTATTTTTTTTCAATTAATAAATAATTTTCTTAATAAAATTAATTTTAATTTTATTATTTGTAAATATATGTTAAAAATACCCCTGTACCCCTGTACCCCAAAACCCAAACCCATCCCTAAAACCTAAAAATACCCCTGTACCTCCAAACCCAAACCCAGCCCTAATACCTAAAAATACCCCTGTACCCCAAAACCCTAAATACCCCTGTACCCCAAAACCCAAACCCAACCCTAAAACCTAAAAATACCCCTGTATCCCAAAACCCAAACCCAGCCCTAAAACCTAAAAATACCCCTGTACCCCAAAACCCAAACCCAGCCCTAAAACCTAAAAATACCCCTGTACCCCAAAACCCAAACCCAGCCCTAAAACCTAAAAATACCCCTGTACCCCAAAACCCAAACCCAACCCTAAAACCTAAAAATACCCCTGTACCCCAAAACCCAAACCCAGCCCTAAAACCTAAAAATACCCCTGTACCCCAAAACCCAAACCCAGCCCTAAAACCTAAAAATACCCCTGTACCCCAAAACCCGAACCCAGCCATAAAACCTAAAAAACCCCTGTACCCCAAAACCCAAAACCAGCCCTAAAACCTAAAAATACCCCTGTACCCCAAAACCCAAACCCAATCCTAAAACCTAAAAATACCCCTGTACCCCATAACCAAATACCACTAAAAAATGTAAAATAAAATGTAAGATAAACTTACCTATAATTATACTTACGTTGTAATGGTATGCGTTGTAATAGTGTGTGCGTTGTAGTTTAATGCGTTGTAAAGGTAATCGTTGTAAAATTACCTGCGTTGTAAAAGTATGCGTGGTAATGGTATGCGTTGTAAAAAATCTGTGGTAACAGTTGCATACCCTAGGGAGCTCAGCTGTGCAGAGCTCGTATTTATCTCAGACCCACATGTAGATTTGCGAATACTGCTGTGCGGTCACTCCACTGGAACCTCTATTTTTGGTTATCAGTCCTATGTGTAGTTATGGTATTTCCCGCAAAGACTTTGTAGTTCTGTTTACCCCTGTCATTTCTTGCCAAAATTTTGCAAGGCCAGGAACTTTAAAAGAATGATGTAGTGTCCTTGGCTGCCACTTTTCCATAGGTCCATCAAATCTTAGTGGAGTGAAGACAAGAATGGCCAGTAATTACAGCTTGATTTCACTTCTTGACCTTGTCATTGACACAAATCCAGATATACTGGTGAACATGTGGGACCTGCTGGAGTGCATTCATCCCTCTTCCTTGAAACATTTGTGAGATTAAAGTAAACCACTTGTGCCAAGGAAGTATTGGTTCCCCCTTCTGAGAGGTCGTCATTCTGGTCCAGAATGGACACTCCTATATATTTCACACTCTCTTCAGTCCCTCATTCCTCTTAAGTTCATGGTTCTGCCCTGGAAGGTCAGGGCTGTTCAATGTAGAGTTTGCTTGAGACTATGCTTTGGTTTTATGAAAACTTTAAAGCTACTCTACTTTGCAATACTATAATAAGCATTGGGTTTTTCATAAGTGAAGGAACTGTCAGTTTCTACTCTTTCCTGTTGATTTGCTGAATTTAGAGCTGTTTATTCACCTTGAGATAATCTCTTTAAAATATTGATTTTGTGCCTTGTCACCTTAGGGTTTCTAAATTATATAAACTATTCCGTTTCCTGTGCCTTCGTGGAATCTTCACTTAGGGGCTTATTTACAAACTTGTCACAGAGCGCAGCCGTTACCTTGCTGCATTGCACTTTGTGGCAGAATGAGCCATATTAAAGGCAATATTGCACATTCTTGCTTTTTGTTTGTGTGGGCGCTCTTTTGTTAGCCTGGCACCAATGCACGCACCCTTGCACCATGGGAGTTGCATGAGAACACCCATGCAATGCCCCTGGAATGCCTTCTCAGGGCAGCGTAAGTCAATACAGCAATTTGCGCTGTGTTGCCTTACTCCAGATGGTATTCAGACAAAATATCAAAACAAAAATATCGTCATACCAAAATATTGTGTCAAAAATATAATTATATTGAAATATCACCTGAAAGAAAATCTTCAAGAATATCAATTTTAAAGTAAGTAAAGAGGATTTTACAAATATAAAAATCATCAATAAAATTTACAAAAATAAAGTTGTGTTTAATATCATTTTTTAATTATTGTTATGAATATTCGTATATATATATATATCTGTTATCTATGTCCAGCCCATGTGACGTATTTATGATGTGGCACTAGCACTTTAAAAGAAATCAACACCATTATCACGTTGTCATGTGATCAAGGCTCGTTGAGAGCAGAAACGTTATGGCGACAGCACTGCAATAAACCGGCATCTACTACCTTGTGGTCCGTGTCTGTTCTTGCCCCACGTCTGGGGAAACTGCAGCGTGTGGGGAACGGAGTTCGTAAATATTTTCAGCAGTTTGGTTTTGCCTGGCTGTACACGGGACCCTCCCAAGCAAAGAAGACTTTCAGCAAGGTCAGCGTCATTTGGTGAAACCACATCCAGGTACGCTTGGATTTCGATACTTCTGGCAGGAAGAACGGCGCTTGACCCCCCTGACCTGGTAGTGTTTCGTAAGAGGCGAAGGCGAAGCCCTGTGACGGCTGTACCGGAGCACCAAAACGCCAGGAAGCCGGGGACGATTTACGGGACCCAACAACACACCAGGTATTTCAAGGGTCGGGAGAAATTGGGATGCGCATAGGACTTCACCTCAAAACGAACTTTGGGACATTGCATTTTGAAAACCTGTGCAAGAAATAATTAAGTGCATAATTGACATGTCTGCCGACAACGTGAGAGAAAGGGAGGCGCGGGCGAGCACAATGTTTTCCGACAGCCTCCCTATACCCAATAACATCCGTGATAGATTGGACACTGCTGGTTCTAAAAATAGCACACTACAAGAAAAGTTTAAGCTATTAGAAAAAAAGTCACGAGCAGAACAAAGTAAATGGTGGGAGTCGACGTCACTTCAAAAGTATATTGACGTAAACAGAATTCCCCGTGGCTTAAGGATCCTCACAGCGCCGAGTTATGAAAACCCCAACCCCGAGTTAATGAGGGAATGGGCAGAGAGCAACCTGGAGGCTTCTAGGCGCCTGGTGTTAATCCTCATTAAATATGCAGATATAGATCGAGCCCAATTACTCACGGAAATTGCAACTATCTATGAGGAAATAGAAGCAATGGGCTCGGTGGATGAAAAGCTTAAACTTACCAATGAAATGAAGGCAAGACTTAAGAAAGAGGAAGAGAAAATCATAGAGCGTAAAACTTATAAGTTTCAGCGCGATAGGCAGGATTATGAACTTGGACAAATATTTACTTTTGCTAAAAAATATGATTTTTGGAGGGGAGCGACTGGGGGCAAACAACCCAATTCAACAGGTGGATGGAGAAACAAAAAGAAAAATGCAAACCAGACGGATTCTACAATTTCTGATGTCAGCTCCGGTCCTGGGAGTGAGTCTGAATCAGAAATGCGAAACATAGCAGCAACTAACATTCAAAAAGTTCCCTCCCCGGGGGAAGAGATCAGTTTTATATGCCAAAATCGCATGGCGTCTTTAAGACCGCTGGTGCATCGGAACTACAAAGAAAATACAGGAACTACAAGGGGAGGAAGAGGTACAGGGCAAGGCAGAGGAGGACAAAATGGGAAAAGGGGCAGGGGACAATGGTCCAAGAAATAAACGCTAACAATAAGACCCAACTTACTATTGTGAACCTAACCACCGTACCTTTGACACCAGATGAAGAAAACATTTTAAAATTAGGCCTGTCATATGCACCTAAAACAAATATGAACTATGCTGCCACTAGAACTGATATTTATAAAGCTGTTCGTAAGTTGAAATTAAAAAAAATTCCATCTGCTAAAAGCGACTAATGACATACCCCGGTCGAATACCTCAGATTCAAGTGGGGAATCCCTGACACAAGAAATGGAAGAGCTGTGGAATAATGAAGGAATTGATAATGTAGCATCAACTGGCAGAGGTGAAAATAGAATAACAAATTCAATCACTCCCTTTAGGCCACCATCTACATTTATCCCCATTATGCCAAGAGACAATTTGGACATTTTTCATGAAAATGTAACTAATGAAATCAAAAGGTTACACAGTAAAACCTGCATGAAAAAATTTAAATATGATAAAATGACTATGGATTATGAAGCGCTGATTAACAAGTTGAGTAATGATAAAAATATTGTAATACGCCCTAGTGACAAGGGAGGCAATATTGTATTACAGACTAAAGCGGCATATGATAAGGAAGCCTATGCTCAACTGAACAATCGGGAACATTATGAACGCATCAATGCATCCTCCACCAAAGCCATGCAAATGGAATATCACCAGAAACTGTGGGGTTGGCGAAATAAAAAATTACTCTCGGAGGCAGAGTTCAAATTTCTTTGTAATGACTATCCAGTGATTCCGAAATTATATCACATCCCCAAGATACACAAAGACTGTACTAATCCTCCTGGCAGGCCTATTATTTCAGCCAGGGGTGGTCTGATGGAAAATACCTCGGTCTATATTGATTATTTTTTACAAGGCTTTGTAAAATTGTTGGATTCTTATATCCAGGATACTGGGGATTTTCTATCAAAATTACGCAATGTTGAATGGCAGGAGGGGGATTGGCTGATGGCGCTAGACGTCTCATCGCTATATACTAGCATTATACATCAAGACGGTATAGCGGCAATTAAATATTACCTATCACGCAGAGACAAAATGTTTGAAAATCATAATGGAATGTTGATTGCTATGCTGGAATACTGTCTACATCACAATGTATTTATGTATAATAATTTATTGTACAAACAGCTCCAGGGAGTAGCCATGGGGGCCAGTTTCTCACCAAGCTACGCATGTTTACACATGGGAGCTTGGGAGGAACTGGTCCTCTTGGTTGAGCACAAAGGAATCATGGCTGACAATGTGATTACTTGGTACAGGTATATTGATGATTTATTCGTAATTTGGAGAGGCAGCGAAATAGATGCACTACAATTCGTGTCCAATATCAATATAAATCCCTGTAACCTTAAGTTTACAGCAACTTTAAGTCAAGAAAAAATAGCCTTTTTAGATACAGAAGTGTTTGTAACTACGAATGGTCTTGAAACACGCCAATATAGAAAAAGCACTGCAGGTAATACCACGCTACATGCAGGCAGTGCACATCCGGCTCATTTAATTGCAAGCATTCCCTATGGGGAAATGATCCGGTTAAGAAGGTTATGTAGCAATGACAAAGAGCTTCAATTGGCACAGGAATCCAGCATGGCTAGATTCTTGGAAAGAGGCTATTCCAAAAAAACTATCAAGAAGGCTATCCAAAAATCGATGTTAACAACTCGATCCCAGTTGCTTAGTAAATATTGCACTACACAGGATACTACTAATCTCCAGATGGTATCTACAAGTTCCAGTGCTTTACCAATAGAGCCATTTAGAATCATAATGGGCTTTTGCAATCAACATACAGAACTGCTTAAGATTATCAATAGAAATTGGCCTACTGTATTGAAGGATGCCGTAATAGGAGATTTGCTTCCCAGTAAGGCTTCCATAACATATAGCCGTGCACCCTCAATGAAGGACAAATTAATAGATACTAGTCCTGAAGTACTTGACAAAACTTCTTGGTGGCAGACGAACAAAGGTTTCTTTAAATGCAAAACTTGCAAGGCCTGTGCACATGGCATTAACAAAAAGACCTTTAGAGATGGTTTTGGCAATAAGGATCATACTATCAATAAGGTCCTTACATGTTAACCAGAATTTGCCATATACATTCTCGAGTGTCCATGTGCTCTGCGATACATCGGGAGTACCAAACTCCCGGTACACAAACGAATACTACAGCATCTTAGGGCCATCACAAACCAGGATAACACGTATCCTGTAGCAAGGCATTTTAAAGAATTCTACCAAAGTAATAGCAATCAGCTACAGTATTATGTGATTGATTCGATATGTGCAAGCAGAAGAGGAGGCAACAGAGAGGCCCAATTAAGGAAACTTGAGACCAAATACATTCTCCAATTAGACAGTAAACAACCTAACGGTTTAAATCTTACGGAAGATATGTATACGTGTTTACACTAAGGCCTCCAGGTATATAATTTAAAGCTTCCCAGTCACAATGCCAAAATATATTGTTGTAATATATGAATCTTAAACGGTTTTTAACTTTTACTAGTTATTTATTGTTTTATCTTTCAGGATGGTTTTATAAACTTTGAATATCAATTTGCACATATTCTCACTGTACTGTATAAATTATCTATGCTGCTAAAGTGATGTACATTCTGGTATCTAGTTGAAGCTAACATATGTCTCTGAATCTCAAGTATTAGTCTATGCCATTATTATCCGGGTATTTAGTTGCTATTTTGACATAAAAACCAGCAGTGTGGTCGGTTCCTCTGTGATCAATTCTGGGCTCAGTTTGATCCAGTGGAACAAGTCCTGATCCATTCTTATTCTTAGATTTTCACTTCATAGCACAAAACACTTTTGCACTTTATTTTCAAGCACAAGTTTGGGTACATGTCCCTTAGGTTGGCATCCATTCATAGGGATTTATCCCGTGATTGATGATTAATTTGGTCTCAGGACTAGTAATTCAATGGTACTTATTTATATACCACGCGATTTAAATGTTTACATAAGGAGTCTATGTTTACAGGTTGGCTGTATATTGCACATATATTTTTAGCAATTTATTGGGAAAAACAGTGTTGATATTTATATATGTATGAATTTATTTTAACATATATTTATATCCCCATGAAAGCCTTATTTAACTGTCATGTTTTAAAGTATTTATTTGCTTTTTATCAATGACGTTATATGTATTTTACTAGTCTGTTATCTATGTCCAGCCCATGTGACGTATTTATGATGTGGCACTAGCACTTTAAAAGAAATCAACACCATTATCACGTTGTCATGTGATCAAGGCTCGTTGAGAGCAGAAACGTTATGGCGACAGCACTGCAATAAACCGGCATCTACTACCTTGTGGTCCGTGTCTGTTCTTGCCCCACGTCTGGGGAAACTGCAGCGTGTGGGGAACGGAGTTCGTAAATATATATATATATATATATATATATATATATATATATATATATATATATATATATTCACTGAAAAAACCATAGGTTTCACACCAGTTATAGTTAGGAATTAGCATTTAAAAAACCTATTAAATTCACTGAAAAAACCATAGGTTTCACACCAGTTATAGTTAGCTGGAAATTTTACTGATATAAAACCATTGAAATTCCCACGTTATAGTTAGTCGGACTCACTATAACTTGCGCGTGCAATGCACTGCTGATGACATCACATATTACATCACTCATGACATGGTCAGTGACATCACTCATGACATCACTGATGACACCATCCTTGTGACACAGTGACAGACCTCCTTTCAGTGTAATGTAACCCATGAAACACATATTCAAAAATAGAAACTAATATTTTCAAAAAAGTGGATATACCCATACCAGTTACAACAACCAATTCAGTAATATCACCATCTAATACACATCCACTCATGTGTATGTATATGGGTTATTAGATATTTTTATTAGTATCAGTATGAGTGTCTATATGGTTTGGTGGGGGTATTACTTAGCACATAGATGCATGAGTGACTGACTCTTTGTTTGTATGTGTTTTGAAGACAACATATGTACAGGACTGTATGGGTGGATGAGTGTCTATATGTGTTTGTTAGTGAGTGAATGACTGTCTCACTAGTGTCTTTATCAGTAACTACATATGTTTTAATCTAGTATATATGAATATTGATGTATATAAGTGAGTATATGTGAGAGTAAGAGATTGTAAGAGTTCCTGTTTAAATAAGTATGTGTTTCTATAAGTGATTGTTTAAGAGAATAAATATGTGTAATTTTAAATAGAAGTAAGGTGGAAGTGTGTGTATAACTCTATATTCAAATAAATGGATGTCCAATAGTTTATTTGCACGTGTGAATATGTGTGTGAGTAACTTTTGGATGAATGTCGGTGTGTAACAGGATGTATAGGTGTATCACTTCATATGATGAGTGAGTATATGTATGAGTGACTATATAGAACTGTTGGTGAATGAGTGGATGTGTATATAGATAGTGGAATTACTGAATTGCTTGTTGTAACTGATATAGGTATCTCCATTTTATTAAAAATTTCAGTTTCTATTTTTGAATATGTGTCTCAAGGGTTACATTATAGTGAAAGGAGGTCTGTCACTATGTCACAAGGATGGTGTCATGAGTGATGTCACTGACCATGTCATGAGTGATGTAATATGTGATGTCATCAGCAGTGCATTGCACGCGCAAGTTATAGTGAGTCCGACTAACTATAACGTGGGAATTTCAATGGTTTTATATCAGTAAAATTTCCAGCTAACTATAACTGGTGTGAAACCTATGGTTTTTTCAGTGAATTTAATAGGTTTTTTAAATGCTAATTCCTAACTATAACTGGTGTGAAACCTATGGTTTTTTCAGTGAATTTCATAGGTTTTTTAAATGCTAATTCCTAACTATAACTGGTGTGAAACCTATGGTTTTTTCAGTGAATTTCATAGGTTTTTTAAATGCTAATTCCTTTGTATATCGAGTTTCTAACCTTTTTTTTTTTTACAATTTGCTGTTTTTTTTTAAGTATTCATTTTTTCTTATAATTTTTTTCTTTTGCGCTCTGGGTGCGCGCTCCGGGAAGCTTTCAGCTAAGCTCTCCTGTAAGCTTCTCCGAGAGCTCATCTGAAAGCGCACCCAGAGCGCAACTGTCGTTCGTGAAAAAAAAATATGAATGAAAAGTTAATAATAATGCAAAACATTTCGTACCATACAAATAAAATTAGTTTTTTTTAATATGGAAAATGATTATGCATTTCTATAAAAGATTGATGACGTCACTTCGGCGCGCAACGTAAGTGCCCTCGGAAGCGCATACGTGCGCGGCGCATAAACGCACGGAAAAGCGCCTACGATCGCGCCACGTTTGCGCCCCGGAAGCGCCTACGATCGCGCTGCGTAAACGCACCCGGAAGTGCTCCGGAGCGCGCAGCGTAAACGCGTCGGGTCATGTGACCCTCAAATAACACTTTTCATTGGTTGCTAACAGTTTTTTTTTACAATGAATGAAATCCCCACCCATTTCCTTCACTTCTTCTTTCACTTTTGTGACTGAAAGACCTGCCTTTTTTGCTGCTCCATATTCCTGGATTCATCATGGCTGCCAGACCATCCAGCAGTGAAGATGACTTCATTGATGAAGAGCCTCCTACCCCAAAGGTGAAGGAACATTTCATTTGGAAATTTTTTAAGTTTCCAGAAGGCCAGAAGAAGGTGAATGCACCAAAAGTAGAGTGCAGGATCTGCAAACAGGTCCTGTCACGGGGTAACCCCCAAAAAAAATACTCTTTTGGGAACTTTACGATGATCCGACATGTGGAGAGGAGGCACCCCCAGAATTTTGCCCGGGAAAGTGTCAGGGCTCTGGCACAGGAGGTTCCCAGAGATGGGGCCTCTACATCAACAGGAGGAGCAACTTCTTCTGGAAGAGAACAATCTCAGGGGCAGGTAGCAAACATTCAACCTGCATTCAACCATGGGGTCGTCAAATGCAGATACTGCAATCAACTCCTCACCTATGGGGAGCAAAGTGTCCTGCTCATGGTTCGGGCATTGGAGAACCATCACTGCCCTTCCCACCCCTAATTTTTTTCTTTTCTTTTTGCTCCTGTTGAGCAGTTTCTATTCCCTGTTTTTGTTCCTCTTCAGTTAAAAGAAGAAAACCAAAAGTTCTTTTCAGAACTACCTCCAATTCTCATCAAAGAGCTATAATCTTAAAAAATGAAGAGTAAGTGAAATATAGTGCATTGATAATTGAAAGGAGAATGAGTAAGAAAGAACAGAAAGGTATGAGAGGTGAAAGGAAGTGAAGTAGGAGGAATGAAAGAAGGTGAGTGTTAGAAAAGAAAGTTATGACACAGTGAATAAACTGGAGTATTTCTGACATATCTGTAAACACAAAAGTAACGCATTGCAGGAGTGCGTCACAAAAGTGACGCAACTCCAGTAATGTGTCCTTTCACATGGAAAAAGCACCATGTGAAAGGTTTGCTGTGAAGCAGGCGCAAGATTTTGGCGCAACTGCATCCTAAAAGTGACGCACTGCGTCATTATTACCAAGCTTTTTGCAAGGAACACCCCCTCTGCATGCATTATACCTGACACTATTTTTTAAAAAGTGACGCATCTAGGTACATGGGTCACTTTTTAAAACTCTGCGCCATATTGTATCTGCATCAGGTATATTGTATGCAGAGGGGCAATCCCGCGCAAAAAGCTTGGTAATAACAACGTACTGAAATCTATGAGATTTCCCTGCGTCACTTTTAGGATGCTATTGCGTCAAAATTTTGCGCCGGCCTCGCATCACTTTTATGTTTACACATATGTCAGAAATACTGACGTATCTGTAGCTCCTTGCAACATGATTCGTCATACATTAAATATGACACATCTGGAATGTCATAAGGACTGTGGACAGAAAAGTGACGCATCACACCAGCAGTGTAATAAAATGTGCCTCGTTGCACTATATTTAAAGGATGCAACAGCATCCTAAAAGTGACGCAGTGAAATCTCAAACATTTCACTGCGTCGCTATTACAAAGCTTTTAGTGGGAGAACACCCCCTCTGCATGCATTATACCTCACGCAGATATAATGTGGCGCTTGATTTTAAAAAGTGACCCATCTACCTAGATACCTCACTTTTTAAATATAACGCAACGCGGCACATTTTTTTACACTACTGGTGCAATGCGTCACTTTTCTGTGCGCACTCCTTATGACATTCCAAGTAACGCATTGCTGGAGTGCGTCACAAAAGTGACGCAACTCCAGTAATGTGTCCTTTCAAATGGGGAAAGCAGCATATGAAAGGTCTTGCCTCAGTCTAACACCTGCTGTAAAGCAGGCACAAGATTTTGACGCAACAGCATCCTAAAACTGACGCAGTGAAATCTGAAAGATTTCACTGCGTCGCTATTACAAAGCTTTTTGCGGGAGAACACCCCCTCTGCATGCATTATACCTGACGCTATTTTTAAAAAGTGACGCATCTAGGTACATGGGTCACTTTTTAAAACTCTGCGCCATATTGTATCTGCAACATGATTCGTCATACATTAAATATGACACATCTGGAATGTCATAAGGAGTGCGCACAGAAAAGTGACGCATAACACCAGCAGTGTAATAAAATGTACCTCGTTGCACTATATTTAAAAAGTGACGCATCTAGATAGATGCGTCACTTTTTAAATATTGCATAACAATGCGCATTTTTTTACACCGCTGGTGCGTCACAAAAATTGACGCACAGGAAGCGCAAAACTAACAGCGCAAGGCCTTCATAAATATAATCCTGGATTTTCCCCGTGCTTCGCCGGTGCGCGTACCATGCGCTTCCCCCGCGCAAAACGAAAAAAAAATTTTAATGCCCTGCAGGACCCTATTTTAGTCCCTACATCAAACCTAGGGGGTCAGAGGGGGTCTACTCTTCCCCCTTATGGTCATTTGCCCCTTTTTTTTTCAAACCCCTTGTGTCTCGATTTTACCGAGACACAAGATGGCGGCCGCTCCGGACTGTTTAGAATGTTTACAGACAACTGAGAGCCAATCAGCTTCCTGCGCGCAAGTCGCGTGCCGCGCCTGGAGCGCACTCGGGTGCGCGCACGGGAGAGCGCCTATAGATATATATATTTTTTTGAACCTAAATTACTCAAAATCCACTGGAGCACATATCTTGAGACATAGCAAAGGCACATCGGGCTACCAGTCCCTACAATTTTGCCAAGTTTGGTGGAAATCCATTCAGCCGTTCGGGCTAAAAGTGAAATCGACCGCCCTATGGAAATTAACATGGGGAAAACGCGTTTTGGGACCCCCCTTTTATCTCGGCCCCCGCTTGACGAATCCCCCCCAAACTTTCAGGGAAGGACCGGACCGCCATGAGACCATTTTCCTGAAAATTTCAGGCAGATTCGTCAACCGGCGCCAAAGTTATTCAAAATAGAATGTTGAGATTTAACATTGAAAATTATCCTAACTATAACTACCTACTGGCGACCGCCAGTAGGTAATATATATATATATATATATATATATATATATATTCTAAGTGTTTATGCTATAAATGTTTTGCAAAATTATTGTTACGTTTTTTAATATAGCTGATACATTTTTAGCTGCTATTAAACTTAGTTTAATTCATTTATGTGATTTCTAGTATCATAGCGGGTTTTGGGGTTTTTAGGGTACATGGTGGAAATAAATTAATTATAACTAATCAGTAATTAATATTTCATTAATATAATGTTTATAATTGATAATTAATTATGTTAATTGTGTAAACACATGTATGTACACTTTTAGGTGCAGGTTTGGGGTTTTGTAGGGGCATAGGGCGGGATGTAAATAAATTATGAATAATTAATACTTATTTTTTAATAATTAACAATTATATAATTGATAACTCATTATGTTGATTGTGCAATCCTTTTTTACAATACATTGTAGGTGTGGGTTGTGGAGTTTGAAGGGGTATAGGATGGGAAATAAAGTATGTAATAATTCATTTGTAAATAATATTAATTACTTAATTGATTAATATTTATGTTACTTGTGTAAGTTATGCTTCATGTGTGAATGTGAGAAGTAAATTAATTATATTTAATTAATATTTTTTTAACTTATATTAAGTATGCAATTTATAATTAATTATTCTAATTGTCCCATTCATTTTTTGGCAATGTAAGTTTTTTTTGCAGGTTGTAGGTTTTGTTGGTGTATATGGGTTGCCCTCACTGAAGTGAGAATAGTAAATTTAACACCTCTGCAATCAAACACTTCCCCTACTGTTTCACTGACTGGATATGGAACAGTAAATTGTACCCCTCAATAATCCGACACTTTCCCTAATGCTGCACTGACTGGAGTGGGAATAGTAAATTTTACCCCTACACAATCCAACTCTTTCCCTACTGTTGCATACACTGGAGTGGGAATAATAAATGTTACCTTTCTGCAATCCAGCAGGTTCCCCACTGTTGCACTGACTAGAGTGGGAATAGTAAACTTTACCCCTTCGCACTCTATCAAAAATAGCCACAGTTAGCCAGGCAATAACTACAAATAGGAGAACTTCTGGGGTTTGGAAGTCAGGAATAAAGCAGCAAACACCCCCCCCCACTACGGGCTAGATCTCCTGACACCTAAAAAAAGGTTTACTCTTCAACTGATGAGTCAGAGATCTCGGATGCAAACATATCAGCCTCTCGTGAAGGAGAAGGGGCCTACTGGAACATTAGCTCCAGATCAGAATACCCTTTAAAGACAGAAGGACAAAGAAAATCCCTGGAAAAAAAAAGGAAGAAGGAAAAACCTGCTTGTGTCCTCCAACTAAGGCAGTATCAGGGACTTGAATTGGGACTATTCGGCCTCAAAACTAACCACTCTAACAGAACAAACAACCAGATCTGAGGGGAATCTCATGATGACACGTAATGGAGAGATCTCAGGGATTGGGAAGGAGAACAACCCTTCTCTATCATTACTACTGCAGTCGCTCAAGAGCTTCCAGGAGGAGATGAAGATGGACAATCAAAGAGTTGTCTGGCTGCAAAAAAACTGCAGGGGCAATCAAGAAAGTAGTCAGAACTTGTGCGGAAATAGTGGTCAGAATGGCCTCCGTAGAAGTCCGGACCGAAAATCTGGAAAAGGAGGTTGCAGCTCTAAAGACACAGAGTGATGCGCACAAGGGATTTGTTAAAGATCTGATTTGGAAAATTAAGGATCAAGAAAATAGGCAATGCCTTAACAACCTTTACTTTTCAGGAATCCCAGAAGGGTTAGAAGGAAATGACCCCAGGAAATACATGGTCTCCATATTAGGAGGAGCCTTTCCAGGACTGAGTACTTGGGACTGGAACAAGGAAATTTAGCAAGCCCACAGGTTTCCCATAATGATCCCAAAATACCCTTTGAATACCCCTTAACGACCACAGGCTATGCTGTTATATTCTGGGATTTTTTTATTACGACAGACTCTCTATGATTTAGGTCAGCCGACGGCTATAAAGAAATATGAAGGAGTGAGTTTTTTCACCAGGCCGGATTTCGCTTATGCCACTGTGGAGCGGAGGTGGCGACTGAAGCAGCTTTTTTCCCCTTTTTAGCAGCTGAGAGCAGAAGTCTACCTGCAGAATCCAGCTCGAATTAAAAAAAATTCAGGGGTATGACATGCAGCTTTTTTCAGAAATTCAGGCTCAATCATATTTAAAGGAGGTTTCTGGTAGATCCGAGAATGGAATCTAGCAGATAACAGATTACATAATCAAAAAATGACGCACGTGGCTCTATGGCTGTAGTGGTTTTTCAATATGTGGAAGCTCAATAATGTGGCTCACCCAAAAGAACCTGTTTAGCAATTAAGTAACTATGTGAGTTAATGTTTTGAGGGGGGCTGGGGGAAGATTGGAGGAGTGACATGGTTGCAATTATATAAATGAAATCATCCTGCTTGGCCCGAGCAAGGTCACGCAGACTTACAAAAAACTTTGCCCCGCCAGCGAAAAGTTGATGAGGGTGAGTGAGGAAAATCCACCTCCCATCAAGAATAATCAATGCGGGTGGTCAGATTTCTCAATGCAGGCAGTCGTGGATGGTTATGACCACTTGCGTTGAGCAACCTTCCATTCACATTGAGAATGTTGACGCTCTGGTAGAATATCTACTTGATTGGCGAGAAAAGAAGCAGCACCCTCTTGCGCTGCACATGGTGCAGTTCGCTATGATTTTAAAGCACAGGACAAATACCCGGCACTGAAAATCAACATGAATAGCATGACCAAATACACTCCACTGCTTGGGGAACTCTGTGCAATGCAGCAGAGGTTTTTGATCACTGTGTGGAGTTCTGCATAGCAGAACTCTGCAAACTCTGCCCAATCCTGAATATTAGTATTGCTACGTTGGGACCAATCAATAACAATAAGGCTGCAAACCCAATAAAAGGATCAGACAAAGGTCAACTGCAGGAAGCCTTGAACTCAGAACCTTTCAGCCGGATGAACCTGAAATCCAGGCTGGTCCGTGGTTTGAAATGGTTACCTTTACTCTTGACGTTGGGTCGGTCACCTTACAGAGGTTTTTCCAAAACTTGCTCAAAACTTCTCCAAATTCCTGGAAATTCTTCTTGACATTCCTCTTTTGGGTTCAAAGTTTCTAAAACACAGATTGGAGGGTCTAGAAGCTCTAAAATGGTCCTTGGAATTTTGAGACTACAACTCCCACAATGCACCTGACCAAATCCTTAAGAGTCCACTGGTCAGACTCCAGGCTGGGAACTTTTTGGTGGAGATAGTGCAGATGGGCTCTGTTATATTTTTGCTTTAGGAAAATCCATTCCTTAATCCTTTCTGAAGCAAGGGAAAGTAGTCAGGGCTATAGTTCCAAAAGTACAGCAGGTGCAGTCCTTTAGAGTGCAATCCTTTGGGGTGCAGGCCAGGTTTCCAGCAGGGCAGTCCTTCTTCTTCTTGTAGTTTCAGGCAGCAAATTCCAGTTGCTTGGCAACTCTGCCATATTTATTCTGTGTTCCTGGGTTCCTGGGTGCAAAGCAAAGGCACCCCTGACCAATTGGATGCAGAGTATCACCCAGGTGAATGACCATTCCTGCAAAGTGTGGCATATTCTTGTCCTAGAAAGCACTATTCTTCCAAAATCCAAAATAGAGAATGTCTCTCCTGAAGAGTTAGATATGGTTAACTCGCCTTATTGGTGAGGCTAAGATTCTCAAAAACTCACATTCCAGACCCATTTGTTAAAGTAATTACAGGGGCTCCTGTGTGACTGGGGGCGCATAACGTGTAATTCTAACTTTGAAGACCGGTTTGACCATACCACCCTCATCTTGCCTTCTGCCTCAGCAGTTTCAGTTCTCCTCCCACAGGAAACCTTTGTCTCTCTAGCAGGCCACTTCATGCCTCCTGAAGCAATGGCAAAGAATCCTCTGACCAATGGTCATCCAAACCAAGCGACGTCAGAATATCCTTGATGAAGGTCACCTACTTAATGACATGTAACTTGTCAAAATTGACAATGTCTTTGAAAGCCAAGTAATATTCAGAAAGAGTGGGAATATGTTTTGATCTCCACCAAAAGAGGAGGAGCTGTAATCTGACCTTTTTTTCCATTGGTTGTAGCACTAGATTGTAGAATAATGGAACAAGAGGGGAGCTTTTTTGGTAGGCCTACCAGAGTGTGAAAGAAGTTATTTTCGGCTCTATTAAGATCAGTTACCCTGGCACCGCACCAAATCTCCACTTCATATAAAACACTGGCCTCTGTCTTGGCCCTGTATACTTTTAAGACAGGTGAAATTATTTTCGCCTTAATGGCTTTAAAGGGTCTAAAAAAAAACCCTGCATGATGAGTTGAGAAAAATGCACTTTTTTTTTCGATTTTGTCCAGGACATACGTTTTCTTCAGCGTGATGCCCAAATACTTGAACTCAGATACTCTTTCCAAAGGAGCACTATTAGACCTCGCTTTTTCAGTGGGTTTATCTGCAGACTTTTGCTTTTTGGGAACCTATTTTTGCTGCTTTTCTGACTATTGACACTTTACTACTGCTGATCAGTACTAAAGTGCATATGCTCTCCCAGTAAATTGTGTTTATCGATTGGAATTTCAATGATTGGATTGTTTTACTTCCTAGTAAGTCCCTAGTACAGTGAACTGTGTGTGCCCAGGGCCTGTACATTAAATGCTGCTAGTGGGCCCGCAGCACTGAGTGTGCACACACGCAGGCAGCTTAGCGAAAGGTTCTCAGACCTGCGACCATGGTGTCTGCGCTCAGTATTTACTTATTTACTGCTGTGTCAACCTGGCAAGTGCTCCACTTGCCAGGCCCTAATCTTCCCTTTTCTTACATGTAAGACACTCCTAAGGCAGGCCCAAGGTAACCCTGTGGGCAGGGTGCAGTGTATGTGAAACGTAGGACATATACTGGTGTGTGTGACATGTCCTTATAGTGAAATACAGTGTATTTCATTTTTCACTATGGAAAGGCTATCTGTCCCATAGGATAGAATGGGTGTTCATTTATACCATCCTATAAGTATAACTTTCCATTGGGACAAGGTAGGAAAATGGAGTTTAGTATGCCTGAACTCAGAATATAAAAATGCATCTTCTAGTAAAGATGATTTTTATATTGTGTGTTTGAAAATTCCACTTTAAGAAAGTGGGCATTTGCTTGCTTAGCCATCCTGGCTCCCTCTGCTGGATTGACTGTCTGGTTTTGGAGTGACAACGTCTGGGGATGTGCATTCGCTAAGACATCCACTGTGGGGGTTGAGGTGTGTCGGGCTGGGCTGAATAGACCTTGGCTGCATTTGGAGTTGTGGGATGAGATTTCCCTGCACCTGTATGGGTCTGGTCTGCCTTACACAATGCTGTCTCCTTCTTCTGCCTGGAAGCTAGATCAGAGAGGACAGAATTAGTTTTGATTGAGCACAGAGCCTCTCTGTCACGAGAGAACAACGAGAAATTGAGTGTAAATATTAGGGCCCAGACCCTAGAACTTTAGATCACTTGTGAACTCAAGAGGAACATTTGCCAAGGCAAAGAGATGGAGAGATGTGAGGAGTACTGTACCTTTGCTGTGTGCTGTTGGTCTGAAATTGTTGCTTCTGTCAAAGAAGGGACAAACACTGGAAGGTTGCAGAGACACCTGCTCGAATAAGAGTCTCCAAAGGGCTTGTGTGTGCTGGCCTCCTGTTCTGAAGTCTCAGGTACACAAACAATGTACCCCGCCCCCCTGTACTTTATTGCTGAGAGTTCCGACCTGCCAGGAGGAGACAGAACCTATCTCTGATGCCGTCAGTGATGCCACTGTGATGCCACAAACTGTACGAACGCCAGGATCACTGCTTGTAAAGTGCATGACGCACTGCCCGGCCTGCACTGCAGCTCTGACGCCCTTAAACTTCTTCCAATGCTTGCAGTTATTGGAATTGCCCGACTCCAGCGCTTACACCGACTCCGTCATCGCCAGTTCCTGTTACCGCGCCACTGATAACCATCAAGGGTGACTCCACAAACTTGCCGATTTTGCATCGTCACCGCCGATGCACCCGTCTTCCCCTGTCCTGGACTCAACATTTTGCCTCCTCATGGACACCTCACCTCCCTCGTGGCAGCCAGGGAGCCAGCCTCGACCTTGGCACCAATGCCTCACCTTCACAACGCTCTGCATCATCATAGACTTTGCTTCCAAAGTGCTTTTTAATTGGGGGTCCATGTGGCTGTGTGCTTGATGACACACTCCTCGCGATCAGTTCAATACTTTGGATTTATTGCTGTCACAATGTCATAATAGCCCCAGGTGGAGCTATTTGTTTTCAACAATCTTTTTTTTAATAACTGTTCTAAAGTCATAACCTATTACTGGAATGTTGGATTTTTGTCATCTTGTTGAGTTTAGATAAAGATACTTTATTTTTCCTAAACTTATGTAGTGTCCATTTGAGATGTTATTACTGTATTCCAGTGTGTTTTGAGTATAACTACTTTACAGATTGCCTTTGTGATGTCTGTCTGCTCATGTGAAGCTACCCGGGGGTGGGCAGGGGTTATCTACAGTGTGTATCGCACTTACCCTGACTAGAAGCAAGGGGTCCCTAGTTGGACAAAGGTATCTACCTGTGCCAGTTAGAGACCCTCATTTCTAATAAGCACAATCTCAAAGAATAGAGACAGTGATTGACCTATATAGATGACCTCTGTGGATTTATGGCCATAAACTTTGTTTTTAAGTATGCCAAGAGATACATTATTCCTTACAATCCATGGAAACATCATATATTTTCACGCAACCACTTAAATCCCTGGTGCATTCTTTTTTAATGTGAAAGAGAGAGCTTGTTTGCAAACTTGTAGCATGAAAACAGAATCTCTAATGCAAAATGAAACACAACAAACCTGTTACATATTTTTTGCAAAAAAATATTAGATTCAAGTTCATGGCAGTTAGTTAAAAAAATATAACACAGCAGCACTGAATGTGTAAAAACATGCAGAAATATTCAACATTTGCTATACTTACCTAAGGAGTGCAAAAAATTAACATGTTTTCATAAATATCTTCTTTCTGTCACCAAACAGATAGAAAAACAGAACATAAGAAAGAAAATCAATGCTCCTTCATTTAAACCGCTGCTTTAATTATGCTTCTTCACCTGCGGCAGCAGGCATTGTGATGTTAGAACTCAACTATAATAAGTAATTAAAGCTGACTTCTGATATTAGCAACAGTGGGTAACGAGTTTTGTTATCAACTGTTGCTACGTCATAGCAGTTCCTTACCAGATTTTGAATCGGGTGCAAATGATAGTCATACATTATAAAGAAATTATAGAAAAGTTTTTACAAACAGTTTGCAGATCTCATATAGCATATCAGGGATAAAATACCCCCCTACTGAACATTATAAGGATATTGCAAGACAATGAGGAGTTCCATAACCACATAGAGTAACAAAGCTGAATGTTGAGTTCCTTTATAGGGTTATGGAACTCTGAGGTGACTTGCAATATCCTTATCATGTACTCCAGATGGTATTGTATTCCATACAATACATAGCCATACCATTGCCTTTCCCATAAACCATTTAAATCCTTGATGCATAGGCCTTTCAAATGAAAGAAAGAGCATGTTTGCAAACATGAAATATAAACATAAAAGCTCTAGTGCAAAATAAATTAAATGCATCAAAAACTAGTTAGATATATGATGTTAACGGATATTAGAAAAAAGCTGCAGTAGCTCCAAAGTGTAGAACCATTCAGAAAGATGCTAGCTTTTGCCTATCTACATAGTTCAAGAAAGTTGCTCTCTCTGATTGTCATTAATTGTAAGCTAGTAAAATAGAGTATAAGACAGAAAAGCATCATTTTGCTTTCCTTGCTTTAATAGTTGCTTCATTTATGCTCTATGACCTGACCTGCCTTTCACATCAGCTGCTGGCTTTAGAAGCATGCATTGGATAAAAGAACTGGGGTGTAATAAATAAATAATACTCGAGTTCTGACATCTTGGTGGTCCCATGTCACCTATCATAACAAAATACAAACTTGAAAAATCCCATGTATTATAAGGAGAATATAAACAGTTCCTGTATATCCTCCAAACTCGCAGTTATGCATGTACCCGGCAATCTTCAGGCCCTTTACCGACAAATGACTTAGGGAAAAATGAATAAGACAAGACATCAAAGAAACATAGACAACGGCGGTACGATTCACTACAGAGGAGTCATTTCGAGCGATGAAAGAATATTACATTTGAAGTAAAGAAAATACATATCGAAAAATTATATCTGCTGAGGCTTGTGTTGTGCTCTTTATTTATTTAGATGTTAACAACAGAGACGCTTGATATCTGCACTCATTCAACCTAAACAGTGTTATATTTAATTAGCTGCTAACGCATACTACAGCATGCACGTGTAGTACAAACAATTCTATTTTACCCGAATGCACTACTTAGTCGTACAATCAGAAGAACGGGGCGAATAGTATGTGATAAAGTTTGGTCTCTCACTAGCTACATACAGTTACGTGGTGTTTCACCCTTGCTCGGTACTGCTATTGACTGATCGATCTGTCATAGTAATCACTTCTCTTACAGGAACATGCAGAGCTCTGTAGTCCTTTTAATAATTTATTTTCAGTAGTCGATGAGGTAGGGTGAAGAAATAAAACCTACCACGAGGGAGTTATGCATTGATTCTCGGTTAATCAGTTCCATTTTGCTCGCCTTTAAAACTGACGATAGATCAGCACCTGCACGATGTATTTCTAGACTCAGTATCATGCAAACGTGTAACTAGCTGCTCCTCTTGATCATAGTCCCCGAAGACAGCGACTTTTCAGATGCCTCCAAATATGTCTTTTAGCTAATATTAAAACGCAAATTCCTACATCAGATTTTGAAATAATGATATGATATATTTAGGCAATCTTGCATTGAATTGGTTTGCGCAGCAAAGGCCCGACAATGATACGATTGTTCTTTTGACAGCCAAACGCTTTTTTAATACAAAGCTTCACTTAATAACTGAAAGGGACCTTTCGAAATGTTAAGATGGGGATAAGCTTAGTTAAGTCACGGTGCCTTTACGACTGAGGAGCAATCAATTAATCACATCGTTTATTTTTCTATAGACATTTATCTATGTTCTTTATTTATTAAATTATGTGGTATTGCTCTTTGGCATGTCACGTTCTTTTTTCATCAACATCAACAAACTATGTCGCAAAATATTTCAAGCCAATGAGGTATGAAAAAGATGCCTATTCCCGCAAAAGAATATTGACAATTTTCTGCAAAGCAAACAAACCAGTTTGTAGGCCTTTGTGGAAATCATGCTGAACCAGATCTAATGGCTCCAAAATAAATAGTGTGTTGTTTCTCCTTTTGTACGCTGTCTTTAGATTGAAGTATGTTGCTTGCATACTTCAAATTACCAATGCTTCTATTGATGCAAGAATACATGTTAAAGCTTTACATATGTTTGTAGTCTATCAAATGTTTATAACAAAGGACATAGGTAGCATTTTATCACTAATTGAAGAGACTACAATACTAGCACGTGGCCATAAGAATGCAGGAAGTCTCCTCTAAAGACTGAAAGATCTATTGCACATCAGGAATAACATTAAACAGGAGGGAAGTGATGGATAATAATGTCAAGATAGTGGAGGCAAATCAGCCATCACTAATGGCTGCTGTCCTCTCAGTCCATTAACTATGAGAAATAAGGTCAGAAATCAATGAGCGTAATTGTCAGTGAGTTAGTTAACTTAAAGGGTGCCCCCACCACAGCTCCATGGTCAGCTGTTCTCAGGGAGGAACGGACTGAGTTTCGCAAACAACCCTATGGTAATTAATTCTTTCTTTTTGATGACCCCATCATATTCGATCTTGGAAAACCTCTGTGACGGCATTATTTTTTGATTCATCTTTACATTTTTGGGACCTGAGACTCGAAGATAACATGTTGCCTGTGCGCTTTACCATTAGGGAGTGAAATGCATCAATTCCAGCGCACACAAATATGGCAGATCAGAAGACAGTGTAGATGATACAAGGCAACAAGTTGTGAATATGTTCTACAAGCTATATAAAAAAACAACCGACCATATTCCCTCCATTAAGATCTTGCAACAGAAAGTAGAAGCATCACAGTATTCTGCAAGGGGTATGAACCATGGACATTGAGGAGCTCTCATTATCATGCTAAGAACCACTGGGATAAAAACCCGTGGAGACAGAACCATGAACACAGCCAGAGGTTTTCGAAGCAAGAACACTAATCACACTAAGCAGTAATGCCAATTTGGAAGTGGAAAGTGGAAGTTAAAAGGCGCTTATGATAAAGTGGAAAGATTTCAGACTTTAGAAAACTTTGAACCTAATACTCCTTTTTTTAGGTACATCGAAAAGTAAAAACAATCATTCACATGACCTAAATTTAATATATTGCAAGAGTTGCACTGATGTAATCGTTCTTTCATGCAGCTATCTATGCCAATCTGCAGTGAAGCAGTTCATAATGGTAAAGAGCAAAAGTCCCAAAGTGCAACAGTAGTACTAAATTATACGAACAGGCGAAAATATGTTTGACTTGCCTCAACCTATATTGCACATAGGCCCCGACGCTCTGAAACTGTTCCTATTTTTAAACCAGTCTCATTTGATCCTCCATTTTTACAATAATAATGACCGTGCTACCAGCATTAAAATAGTAATCAACTTCTAGAATCAGACAGCTATTGGAAAAAAGCTCACCAGAAGTGTAAACGGATTAAAGGGAATTTAAATATGTAGTTGACTTTCAAAGTACTCACTTTTGCGATGCGAGAAAGTATGTAATTCCAGGTAGTGCCATGTAATGTGTGATCAGTTTGCTGCAACTTCTGTTGATTCACACCTAAACAATTGAAGGAGCATACTCGATTAATCTTTTTTAAGTACTGGGCTGGGAGGTATAATAAATCAAACATTTCGAGTAGAATTGCATTTTTCGAAATTAGCAGCTCTTAAAACAGATTAATTCAACTTTTTAATTCTATTCTAGATTTCCAAAGTTAAAATAGCACTTTTCAGTTTCCTCCATTTACGAGAAACTTGTAAGAATATATATGCTTGATTAAATTTCATCAAGTATTTTTTCCAGCTCCCTGCCAATAGTAACCTGGTTTTGGAGTACTTAAAATTTAAGGTTGGTTGTCGATATAATAAACAGAAAAGATTTCTTTACAGTAAACTGGGCTTTTCTCTGCATGATCCATTGCAATGTCATAGCACACTCTTTTAGGTGATTTTATAATTCGGAGTATATCCATAATAATATTGTCTTTTAACATAATATTCCTTATCCCATTATGAAAAAGTGCATGTAGAGCTGGAGCTATTGTAAATCAAGCTGAGTATTGTGCAAAATATGCGTAATAAAAAGTGCTAGTCCTCCCTTTGAAGTGTAGAGTGCTTATTGACATTCTTGGACAAGAGTCACTTCATTAAAAAGATGGGACATTACACTTTTTTCTTAAAAAAAAAAAGATTGTTGCACATAAAACACAGGTTGCAGTTGGGAAATATGAATGAAGTAATGCAAAATAGATATTACACTTTAGTTAACACAACTCTTCCAAAAAGAATAAGACGTGGAGGCTTCCAATTTGGTAGAAATTGTTTTTATGTGATTAATTGGGTCTTAGAAAGGAAATTCATAGAGATCCTCTATTTTATTTGATAAAGTGATTCCCAAATAATGCTTTGGAGCATTATTGAATTGCCTCTGTCACTCAATCAGTACATTTTCTGGGGAGCAGTTAAATAATATCCTTTCAGTATTAGTTTAATTGAAGAAAGAAGAAAGACTTTATTGTTTGATTAATTAAAACCTTACAATATATATGCAGTAATTCTTGATTATAAAATCAGTTATAAAATCAGTTCTATAAAAATAATAAACTTCCAGTTTGTTACGCTATTTACATGTTATATACTTCCTAAATTACATTCTTAAAATTTTTGATGTTGTAACTTAATTCTCAATTGCATTAAAAACCTTACAAAAGCTGGGCTTAAAATGATCTCGTCCGTATGGAGGCATCTTATCAGTGCTTGTCTGCAACTCCTTATTCCGCGAACATTAAAATGTCTCTTTAGAATAAATATTCTTTCAATTTTCAAATCTGGACAAACACACAGGAGGTGCATAATATTCTCTTTGCCAAGTTTGCATAGGTTACAAGTCATTGGACCCTCTGTTCTCAACCATGGCATTAGATGACATGAGCCCGGAAATGCTCCAATGCGAGCTTTTATGAAAATTTGTTTAAATTTCACGGACCAAGGAATTTCGAGGTACGGTTGCACTTTTACTTTGGTATAGTCATTCAAGAGAGGCCATGCATGTTTTCTAATATTTCTATTTCTAGTATTAGATTAGTTAACCTTGTAGCTGCCCAAAGTCGGAAAGGGTGACAATACTTCAAATAGTCTGTCCTGAGGTTCTCTGTATAGACTTAGAAACAGAATTACATTGTCTGCATAAACCTTTAACCAAGCCATCTGCAAGGTGATGCACAAATTAAGTTATTGCTTCAAATGTGAAAGGGGACACCCTTGTCTTATTCCCCACAGAACTTGAAATGTGCCTACTTTAGATGAGTTTAACATTAGCTGGGTCTCCGCCCTCATATTTAGGTTGTGCATGGCCCCTGTGATTTGAAAAGGAAATTCATAATATTATAATGTATAGAAAAGAGTATCCAAGGCCACAGAGCCAAAGAACTTCACTGAATCTAGTAAAACCATAATCTCAGGGGGTTGTTATAAGTTAAAAGTATTCAAGGCTTTGAGCAAACAATTTTTTACTGATAAGTAATTGGCATTTATGAATGAAGCAATGTTGATCTTGATCAAATTTTTTATTTAGCACCCTATTGAATCTATTTACTAATATCTTTGTGAAAAGTGTATTTTTTGATTTTAAAAGGGAAATGAAACAATAGGAATACGAATCTTCTGGGATTTTGCCCTTTTTAAAAAAGCTGAAAACACCACCTGTGATTAAAGAGGAGAATTGTACAGCAATAAATGAGAATTTTAAGTAGTAGAAGACACTTCAAACAATTCAACGGATCGCCATCTGGATCATCTGGGGCACTCACCTTACCACAGAGCAAACTAGCGATTACATCTTCCAATTCCTTCATAGTATAACGTTCTATTATAGAAGCAGTACCTTCTTGTGTGAGTTGAGGTATGGAGAGTTGTACGAAACACTGATTTTAATTATTCTGATCAAGCAACTGAGCATGATTATATACTTTAAATCAGTTCTAAATGAAAGGCAACCCAGAGAGTGGACAATGCAGAGCCTTTGAAAGTGTAAGGCTGCTACCAAACATTGCAAATCTCAAATATGAGTGACAGGCTCTAAGAATTGAGTTTGTATATTCTGTCAATTAAAGTTACTTCTTAGAGTAAAAGTTAATAGAGAATGATTTTTTTTAAATGTGTCTCATGCTCAAATCAAACTTTATAAAAATTAACCACACTAAGCGATAAACCAAAGCCAGCACGTGTTTCACGACTTAAACCTTCTTTTTTTAAGTTCAAAGAGATTTAATTGAATATATTAGTTATACAGTTGGTGGTCAGCAATAGGCAAATATGGCTCTCCAAGGTCTATCACAAGTAGACATCAGTTAAGGCAGGTAATCTGTCACGGTGCATAAGGTAGGGAAAAACCACCAGATCCCCACGTTAGTGCCCAACAGACTACTTATGCTATATATACGCATATTCTGCACACTTTCAAAAGTAAATACATAAAGTTACATTAAATATCACAATGATGCTTGTCTTTATATTTTCAGATGTCTTTAATTCAAGATCCTTAAGCCTTCTTAGTCAACACGTGTTTTGTCGCTGTTACAGGGGATTACCCCGCAACTTCCTCAGGGCTGAGGTCAGTTCAAGCACCTGAGCATGATTATTTACTTTAAATCAATTTTAAATGTAAAGAAACCCAGAGAGTGGACCTTATGCAGAGCCTTTGAAAGTGTAAGGCTGCTAACAAACACTGTGAATCTCAAATATGAGTGACAGGCTCTGAGAATTGAGTTTGTATATCCTGTCAATTAAAGTAATTCTTAGACCAAAAGTTAATCGAGAATGCATTTTTTTAAATGTGTCTCGTGCAAACATTGAGATTCATGAAAATTAACCACACTAAGAGATGAACCAAAGCCTGCACGTTTTGTGACTTAAACCTTCTTTTTCTAATTTCAAAGAGATGTAATTGAATGAATTAGTTATATACTCTGTGGTCAGCAACAGGCAAAGATGGCGCTCTAAGGTCTATCTAACGTACAAATCTTTTGAGGCAGGTAATCTGGCACCGAGCATAAGGTAGGGAAAAACTACCAGATCTCCACATTTGCGGCCAGCAGACCACGTATGCTATATATACACATCCTCTTCACACTTTCAAAAATAAATACATAATGTTACATTAATTATCACAATGATGCTTGTCTTTATATTTTCATATATCTTTAATTCAAGATCATTAAGCCTTCTTAACCAACATGTGTTTCGTTGCTGTTAGATGGGATTATCTGTGACCTCTTCAGGGCTGTGGTCGGTTTCAAGTAGTCTCTTAATTCCGGTGATAACTCCAAACCAGAAGGGATTCCTGAAAGTACTGCTCCTGGGGAGGTAGGCCATTTAGTCTTGTGTCAGGAGAGCTAAATATGCCTCCAAATATAAGGGAGCTTCTTTTAGAAGAGCTTCCCCATCCAGCTTTTTAGGTAGAACACTTCGGATCTCCAGGCCGTGAAGTGTTCGCCGTACAAATCAGCATTAGAAAAGAAAAAGATCAATATCTATAATTGTAGAAATAAGATGAAAGGGAAGGGGATGAAGAGGATGACTTATGTACAAATGAAATACAACTGCATAAATGTCTGATTGTAATGAGCACAAAAGCATTACAATATGAAACAAACAACAATAATTGGATAAAAGAACATTGCAAAAAAGAATGGAAGTTGCAGGTAAAAGTGCAAAACATCTTTTGGCAGATTCATCCAAAAATTGTTAATTGGTGTCCAGATGTCTTGCTGCTTTAAAAAAAGAGGCATAGGTTGCATATAGGCAGTGTCTAATCCATGATTGTGCCAGACTGCTTACTACTATGCTTTAAACGACAACTGCTTAAAGTCCTTCCAATGCTTAGTAATTTGTTGAAAGGCAATTGCTAAAAAAAGGTCTACTATTCCGCATTAACTGAAACAGCAACCAACACCCTAAATCTATGACATAAAGTATGTGATAAGTCAAATATTTTTGAAGCTTCTGAGAAAGACATAAAGTAATAATTATTATATAATTGTTTGAACCATTAGGTAGGAGAATTACGAGTAGGTAAAAAGTCTAATTGAATTGAAACTGGGGCTTGACAGAAATTGGAATGTTGGCCATATATCTGGACTATGGAGAGAATGGGCAAGTTGATATGAGAGAAAAATGTGATCTATCCTAGATTGTGTATGGTGAACAGGATATAAGTATGTGTATTGCCTCAAGGCAGGATTGAAGAAGGACCAAGCATCTGCCAAATGACATGTACAAATGCTTTTTGTGATTTGTTGGTAATGTAGTGAGCTGAACAGTGTCTGTGTACAATGAGATCAACACACTGAGTACAATCTCCTGCTAATATTAAAATATCATACATGCACTGTAATGAATTCTGATCAACAGTGGACCAAAACTGATAATTTGGGGCAGCAGGGACATACACATTAAGCAAAACAGTAGGACCTTTGTTGAGAGATAATGGAAGCAATATGCCCCTGAATATGATTCGTGTGAAAGTAGTTGAATCCGCAGCAATTTATGGCACAGGACGATAACACCATTTTTTACCATTACCAGGCAAATAAAACACGTCTCTCACCCAGCCCTTGCGTATTTTCACACAATCTTGTTCCTGGACGTGTATCTCTTGTAAAAATGTAAAGGGAGCATTAAGGTTCACCAAATGCAATGAAACTCTTTGGCGCTTGATAGGGGAGTTTAAACCCCTGACATTCCTGGAAACCACTGGCAAGAACGTTTAAAAGAAATAATGTGATTAACACAATCAGATTTATCCATGGAAATATTAAAAGGCATCATATACTTCATTAGAAATGAGAAATGCAATAAGAAAGATATCAGGCAGGAAAGCTCAATTTAAAATTGAAAGAGACCCTCATCTGAGACCTATTTGTGTGCCCGCGCACTGAGCCTCAGTGACGTGCCCCCAACTTCGCGAGCATCAAGCCACGTCGCCTGACTTGAACATTCTTAATGTTGCTTCATCAAGGCTTTTTAAGTACATATAATACATATTAAGAAATGAGCCATCAGCACAAGATCAACACAATGAAAAATGAAGATAGATAAAAAGTGAACAATAGAAATAAGAACACTAGACATGTCAAATAAATTGCACTTACAGCAAAAAAGTTTAACCTGTAACATGAAAGCACAGAACACCTTAGATGACAAATTAAAATTGAAAGTTACTTATAACGTAGAGTAATCAGAATTGGTGTAAGTATTAGCCCATTTTGTGCAGCCTGTTGGGGGTCCAAGACTACAAAGCCTAGCCTCCTAGAGGCTTGCCTGCCTCCAGTGTCACGCTATCGCGCCAGGAGGCACTTTCAAAATCGCTGAGGACTCCCGCAGCACGCGATGCCCTTTTTGCTGTGTGCTGCCTGTTGGTTGTTCAGGGTTAGAGACCCAGCCTCACTAATGTCTTGCCTGCCGCCAACATCACGCAACCATGCCAGGGGGCGCTTTAAAAATCACCAACAACAAGGGACGTGCACGGGCTTGCCTGGGCAAAGTCTAGGCCAAGTACGGGTCCGTCCAAGTCCGTCAGAGCCCGGAATAGGCTGGGCTGGGCCTATTCTCTTGGTTTTTGTTCGTCCTTTTTCTCTTATTTCTATTCCGGACTCTGAGACACTTGGTGGCACGTCGCACTTTGTTGGGGAGCCCAGGATCCTCATCAAGTAAGTTTGACTGTGTCCTAGGACTCAGTTAAAAGTTTATACCTGTGGGTCTGTAATTTTTTATTTAATGAAAAGTAACAGCAAATGGGTGACAGGGAGGACACACCTGAGGCTCTCTAAAACTCTACCCTTGATTGCTTTTTGACTCGTGCTGCCAGAACCTTGGATAAGGAAGTCATAGTGGTGGCCTTTCCGCTGTACATGGAGGGGGAATCACTCATTGCTCTGAAACTGGATCACACTCCTAAGATGGCGCTTTGGAATATAGAGTCTGGAATTCCTGCTAGAACTCAGACAATAGAAGATCAATCTACCCCTATGAAGCCCCCATCCCCACCCCGCCATACTACATCCCTGACAATCGAATTACCAGCTAAAACGAAGAAGAAAAGGAAACATCAAAAGCCTCCGCTCGGAGGAAGTAATAGATCTAAAAACAGACCAATGTGTCAACACAGGAGGGGACTAAAAGCGCCTCAACTATATTAACAGTAGCACCAAGATCTCACGCTATGCCACCAGTCCCTACAGTTCTATCCAAGCACAAGAAAGGGACTCTAAAGAATCCCTTGGACAATTTACTCTTAAAGAATGTTGCATCAATCTTGGTTAGACTTGATAAACTTGAGGCTAATGTGGGGGATATCCAAAAGAGTATTAATTAACACATGGTTGGGGTATAAAAAATGTGGTCCACAAGTCGAGAACACCCTGCCTTGGAGGGGGGAGACAAGAACCAGTAAGACAGTCTAAAGACTGTCTTAGTGGTAGGAAGACATTGTATTAGTGCCATACAATCTTCCACGATTAAGTGGAAGGCACATCCAAAGATTAAGCCTTGAGACACAATTTGATTACTCAACTGGGGGTGGAAATATACGGAGTAGCCTAAGAGCACATCATGCCGCACAAAATGTTAATGATACTGTACCTACAAGAGAGCGAAATCCACAAACAGATAACACCTCTAACATGCACCCTTTCCCACATGGGACTAATCTGAACCTTCCACCAGAATGCTGCCCTTACTTGGTGATTTTAACCAATGTTCCCATGTTACAGGGTAATACTGAAAAGACCATAAGTCAACTGAAAAATAAAGTCTGCCACTGGGTATCTCTTAACTCTGTTTATACGAATTCTGGTTACGGCAACATCCTAATTGGAAGAGGAGGGAGTTGGATTGGTCCTCTACGTAAGTCTACACATGGAGACTGCATGGTGATTAACTGCAGGTCTCCAGCCCTAGCAGGAAAACTGATCAGAGGCAGGAGGGAACAAGCTGGGTGGGGTTTTGACAAAGGGATTGGCATAATGCCATTGTTTTTTTTTTTACATCTTAAGAATAAGGGTCCCCTATCATAATAGAGTGATTTTAAATCTCCCAACTAACACGACTCTGATACCCCTCCGCCTTGATCTCGATCTAAGGTCTATTATCCATTCAGCTGTTCTAAAGGTGCTTATGTTCTGGATAAGACCTTGAAGCAGTAACACTTAGATTACATTAAAGGAGGCAGTGAAGGAATTATTAATGCTCCAGAAGCAAACAGGGCAACTAGTCTGGTTTAAAAAGTAAGGCAATTGTTTTATAAATTGGGGCTGGGGTTTATGTGGGATGACCCGCAGTCTATTACTAAAAGAATGGGTTCCCAGCTTTAAAAATGTATTAGGATTTTATTGACTTATCTTATGCTGAAACTAGGATATTTAGAACATTAACAACCCGATTTTTAGATAACAAAAGTTGTTTTAAGTTTGATCTCTACATGGATGATGTTGAACCCCCTCAGGCACGAGCACTTTATATACAGTTTAGAACTGGGGTTCTCCCACTGAATGCTCTAAAAAAGCAGTTGGATGAACGTGACTGTTACTTCATTGTGTGCCCCTTGTGTAGATCTAGCCCTGAAACCCTGGAGCACTTTATATTCCGTTTTATGCCAACTTGAGGAAATTACGGAATTATCCGGCCTGTCAGGTGCTGGCTTTTTCACACCTCTAAGATGCATTACATGTTTTTAGATCAGACTTAATAAGGTGGCTTGTTTTTACATTATCAAGATATCTGCTTTATCCATGGTGGCAGAGGTCTACATTTGGAAAAAGATCATGATAAAAGAGTTGTAATATTATTGGGGTGCCAACTATTCAATCGCTTTTTGAAGGACTGTAGTCTTAAATTATGTGAATTAACCTGACAGTATTGGTGTTTTCTTCTTAAAATTAATTTTGATGTGTTCAGAATTTTAAAGTGCCTATTTTAGTTTTTAATTTCACCTTTATCTAGAATAATGTAAGGGAGTATGAAGTGATGTTATTCTTTTAACTTTCTCTCTATGCTAATATGAAATATGTATGTTTTGTAATATATTTATATGTATATGATCATGCTATTGATCAAATAAAGCAAAGTATCACTCATATTATTATTTCAACATATATCCTGTGTGGTTATATAAAAAAATGTTTTTAGAGCTAGCAGACTCAGACACAATTGTTCAGGGAATTCACAAATGCAGTAGATAAACTGGAACTACAACAAGTTTAAGGAGGTTAAGTGTTGGAAACCAAAGCTATGCAATGTATGCACCTATTCGTTTGTCAGCATATGGCAGTAAAAGAACGCGTAATAGTATGTGCGTATTCATTCAAAATGCCTGTAATCAAAGTCATGAGCTAGATGTAGTAGTGGTGAAAAATACTGTTCGTTAGTACTGACAGGAATTAGAGGGCAGAAATGTTATACCAAAACTAAAGTTTGTAGCATACTGCTCAAAATTGTAGATATTCAAATTGTGGTCTCATGGTGAATGGTAACTGGTAGAAAATTAGTTATTGTTTAAGGGGGTGACAGCTGCATTCCGGCAACAACCACAATCTCTATCAGGGTGAACCACATAAGTCACTAAAATAACCTATGTTTGAAGCCTGGTAGCTTGGCACAAAAGCAGTCAGACTGAACTTAGAGGTAATATGTAAAATATTTATCTAGAACACAAACAATAATATAGTAAAAATACAACACAAGAAAACTATCAAACCAATTTGGAAACATTGAGTACATTTTATTTAATAAAATCATACCATAAGAACAACAATTCAAATAGTAGAGCTGGAGACATTGAATTGTAAAGTTTTAAAAAAGCATCTTAAAGCACCAAGCTTCAATTGTGGTCATCCAGTCTCAGTAAACTGGGGGAAAGCCGTAAGTTCAGGTCGACCATGATAGTATGCAGGCCAAATATAGGGACTAGGTTAGTTCGGCTGAAGAGTTGCCTACTCAAGTCCAGTACAAAATGTTCTGATTGCGTTGAAGGAGGCCAGCTTCAGAATGTTGACCTTTTCTAAAAGAGCTTCCACTGATGCCAGCCAAGGGTTCAGGACACCTCTTGGAGTGCAGGTCATAGAAGAGACCAAGAGCAGGGCACTCATGCAGGTCTGGACAGGTCCACTTGCAGCTGGTCAGCTGGGCAGTTGTAGAGTAGGCCTTTGGAAGATTGGTGTGTCCCTGGAGTTCAAATAGGAAGTAAGCCAACTGACCCTTGGAGTCACAATGCATCACCTAGGACGAAAGCAAGCAGATCCAGTCCTTTTAGCAGCAAGGCAGTCCTTCTGGCAGCAGAACAGACCTTCTATATCTTTCACACATCTAGGAGTGTACTGCAGAAGGACCCTTATGTTCCTATTTCTATACCTCGTGCAAGCTTATGTGTATGTTATGTTATGTTCAGTTTCTTGTAAAGCGCACAGACACCCTGGGGCTTTATGACGCTATCTAACAGAGCATTCTGATGGAAGAGGGAGAGTGCCTAAGTCGATGAAAAGAGTCAGGTCCTAAGCTGTTTCCTGAATGCCAGGAGGTCGGTGCGGGAACGCATCCCCAGAGGAAGGGAATTCAGAAGTCCGGATGCAAGAGTAGCGAACCTGCATCCGCCCTGGCATTGCAGTTTGAATTTTGGCGTTACCAGAAGATGAAGGTTAGCAGTCCGAAGGTTACGGGAAGGAATATACCTGGGCAGGAGGATGTTAATAAATTGAGAGCTATGGACATGGAGGGATTTGTAGACCATGCAGGCTGTTTTGAATTTTACTTGCTGAGCAAGAGGAAGCCAGTGGAATTGTTTTATCAGGGGCCTAGCTGACTGCCAGCGGGGCTGCCAGTGAATCAGTCTGGCAGCCTGGTTCTGAGCCAGTTGGAGACGTTTACCAAGGTAAAGAGGGAGGCCCAGATAGATTGCATTGGCATAATCCAGGTGGGACAGAATGAGTGCTATCACCACCTGGATCAGAGCCGACTGGGTCAACATCTGGCTGATTTTCCTTATTCTGCAGAGTTGGTAAAAGCAAGAAGATACCACCGAGCTCACCTGGGCCTTCAATGACAGCTCACTGTTGATGATTACTCCCAGGCTCTTAACTGATGCGGAGGGAGTGGGCGGGAGACCTAATTCAGGTGGCCAATAATGTGGGCCCCAGAATATTTGGCTTTTACCATTAAGGATAATTTCTGTCTTGCCCGGATTCAGTTTTAAATGATTAGAGTCCATCCAGCGACAGATATGTAGCATGGTCTCTTGGAAATCCCTGACAGAATCGGGAGAGCTATCCACAGTGAAGATGAGCTGTAGGTCGTCCCTATAGTTGAATGTAGCGGCCTTAAATTTCCTCAAGGATTGGATCAGAGGGACTCGATACAGATGAAACAGAAGGGGGGACAAAGAGGAGCCCTGGAGAACCCCACAAGTAATCGGGAGTCTAGGGGCAATGAAAGGGGTAAAATGGACTGCTTGAGTGCGGTTACTCAGGAAAGAGCTGATCCAACTGTACGCTGAGCCCCGGATGCCAGCTTGTGCGACACGGTTGAGCAGGATGGTATGGTCGACCGTGTCGAACGTGGCTGACAAGTCTAATAAGACCGGGGCCTGAGATTTTGCTTTGTGTGCATTAGCACGGAGAGAGTCCATGACTGCGGGTATGACAGTCTCGGTGGAATGAGCAGGCCGGAACACAGCCTGATGGGGATCCAGATAGTTAGATTGTTCAATAAAGTTGGAGAGGTGGCTAGTAACGTGAGCTTCAAGAATTTTGGCCAAGTAATGAAGAAGAGAAATTGGCCTGTAGTTAGAGAGGACTGAGGAGTCTGCACCAGGTTTTTTAAAAAGGGGTACGACCACTGCCTCTTTGAAGGCTTTGGGGACCATGCCCTGTGAGAGGGAGGCATTTAGAAGGGTCAAGAAAGGGGCAGGAATGGTCGAAAGGATTTCTATTTGAATATACAGGGCCAGCAATCCCTAGGGGAGCCAGATTTTACCCTTGTGGTTAAGGTACACAAGGAGTCGACATTGAGGTGTGGGAAGTGGTCAAAAATGTGAGCACTAGGGCTCAAGGACTCAAGGATAGCATTCAATTTAGGACGGGTAGCTAAGATTGCTGGCCTTTATTGCGGAGTTTTTATCCCGAAAGAATAAATTAAGGGAGTTGCATAAATCTTGAGTCACAGTAGGTTTTGGGAGAGCTCTCTCCATATTTGATAATTTGTTGACAATGGAGAAGATATCTTTGGATTTGTTTCCTGAATGAGTTATTATGTCAGAGAAATAAGATGCCTTGGATTGGATAATAGATTGCTTGTAGGCAGTGCAGGCAGCTATGTAGATGGTTCTTGCATGGGGATCATAATTGCTCCTCCATTTACGTTCCTTTTGGCGGGTGTCGAGTTTTTTTGCCCTCAAGTCCTCAGAGAACCATTTCTGAGAGTCGCTATAGTGGCTAATTTTAAATTTCTTCAATGGGGCATGTAAGTTGCTTGCTGCTAACAGCCAGTGAGAGGTGTTTATTTCAGCCTGCTCAAGATCTTAATTATCGGCTGGGATCGTGCTCGCTAAGCTGTCTAAAAAGGCTGGTTTATTAAGGGCGCTCCATTTCCGGATGAGACCTCCTGCCATTGCAGAGGGTTTACTGTCCGTTGCAATAGAAATGGTGAATTTTATCAAAACGTGGACTGACCATACGCAGGGGCTTATGGTGGGAGTGGAGATGGTAAGATTGTTACTCCACACCTGATCAAGAATATGACCCTTGACATGCGTAGCAGATGTAATATGATGGTAGAAATTGAGGCCAGAGAAGTTCCATGAGTTCGGAGGCCTGCGGGCCACCTAGCTCATCATTACACCAATAGTTAAAATCTCCAAGCAGGAGTATTTTAGTTTAGTCTGTGACTATGGTAGCCAATTGTTCACACAGGGACAAGGGGAAGGAGGCCATGTATTGAGGGGGTCTGTAAACTAAGACACAAATAAGTGGACCAAGTTTAGATTCAAGTTTGATTATTAAATGATCTACTCCCGGAAGAGTTAGGGCGGACAAAGAAGTAAAAACATGTTTTTTTTATGATTGCGGCTACTCCACCACCTGTCTTTCCTGGAGCCCGATCGACATGTAAGATGTAATATGAATCTGAAAGGGCTGCCAGGATGTCCGGGGGAAGTCGATACTGAGCCAAGTTTCCGTGATGAAAAATATGTCAGGTTTATCATCAAGGAGAAGCAAAAAGATGTCCAATTGGTGTTTGGCCAAGGAGCGGGTGTTAAGATACAAGATATGAAGTTCTCGGTTGGAAGCCATGGTGGATGTGGACCTGTGGCTGTGGCGGGGGATAGCAGGCAAAGGCTCAAGTATATTAGAAGAATCGCGAAGGATATCTAGCTGATTTAGGTGATCTGAAATGATAGGACAGAGTGGAAATCTTGCCTGGTATAATGTTCGTAAGTCCTCCGAGGAGTACGTGATCATTTGGGTAGGGGGACAGGCCCCAGGTACCGTCCAAGCACGGACGGGCGCTGACGGGCTTGCCTTTGGTGAGCCTTTGGCCCACCGCCGGCACGCCCGCTGTGCTCGTCCGCTGCGCATCCGGGAGGGTGTGGCCATTTTATGCCAATGAGTGCGGGAGGCCGAGCAACTGGTCCGCTCGTCCTCTTCCTCACCTAAGATGGAGGCTGAGGAAACCCCAGGACAGCGCCTAGGGGGACTAGTCCTAGAAAGTTCTTCCTCTTCCCTTGTCAGGGCACTAAACAGTTTGGGGTAATAAAAGGCAGGGTAGGCCTGGTGTTGTGTTCTTGCAACTTTGCTTGAAGAAAAGCCCTTTTGAAGTTTAGGTGAGGCAGCGTGCAGCTGCACCCCAGTCATCCTGTCAGAAAGTCCCTCTCCTAGGTGCACCCAGATCCTATTGTTCATTGTCTGGGCCCAATATGAATTCCTAATAGAGGAGCCATTAACAGTTCCAGGACACTGTAAGCTTATAGAAAGCATCAGAAACCTTTGGGATGGAAAATTACAACCTTCTAAAAGTGGCCTTATCAAAATTATAATCTAAATAGGGCACGTATTAATTGCAATAAGGTTACCCAGTGTTAGCCTATGGGAGAGATTGGCCTCACAATAGTAAAAACATGACTTTCAGAGCTTTTCACTACCAAGATATTTAAAACATAAACTCACATGTCTAAGTTTTTAAATATCACACGCCCTGACCTTTGTGTCCTCTGCGCCTACCGTAAGGGTTACCTATAGGTATTAAAAAGTATTAAAATGGAACGCTTACGGTTGGCAAAAAGCTTATTTTGCCAGGTCGAAATGGCTGTTAGAAACCACACCACAGGCAGCACTAGCAGGCCTGAGACATGTTTTAAAATGCTACTATAGTGGGTGGTACAATGAGTGCTGTAGGTCCATTAGAAGTATTTAATTTAAAGGCCCTGGCAACATGTAGTACCATATACTCCGGACTTGCTGGTAAATTAGACGATCTATGCCCTGGCAACATTTAGCACACTGAGGGCTTGACACCTCCATAATAAATGTTTTAGCTGCTTTACATGCTAATGTAACTGCTAAGATAAGATTTGGAAGAAACAGTGAACATACAAACTCTATAAAACGAGAGTGGGGACTTCACCAAGGCAGTATACTTGTCCGTTTAATATTTCCCCTTTAAAGAAACTCAACTCTGTTCTGGCTAGATGAATTAATTAATTAATACGCACTTATATAGCGCATGGCTACCCCAAAGGTAATCCCTGCGCATAATGTAAAACCAATCATTAATCAGTGATCAAGCAAAGAGAAGAGTCTTCAACTGTTTCCTGTACCTAAGATGGTCGGCTTCAAGGCGGATAGAAACTGGAAGCTTATTCCAAAGCCTGGCTGCGTTATAGAAGAACAGCCGTCCTCCAGTCCAGGACCGTTTGATCTTCGGAACTAACAGCTGTTGTTTATTGTTAGATCTCAAAGTCCTCTTGGTGTCATATAAATGTACCAAGGACTGCAGCAAGGCTGGACCCTTACCCGAGATACACTTGTGGACAATACGCATTGCCTTGAACCTGACCCTTTCCACAACAGGAAGCCAATGTAGTCGTCTAAGCGCCAGCTTAGCCGACTTACTCCTAGGGATACCCATCAAGAGACGAGCGGCACAATTCTGTACTATCTGAAGTTTGTTGATAGTTCCCTGTGGCGCACCCAAATAGACTACATTTGGTAGTCCAACCATGATAAAATCAGGGATTGAACCACCATGCACCTGGCGTCAAATGGCAAAAGGGTGAGAATCTTCCTCATCATCCTAAGCATGCCATACAATTTGCAGCCACCTTACTAGCCTGGCCTTTAAAATTCAAATTACAGTCCAGCCAGACACCAAGACTCTTGATTTGTGTCTTAGGGACAGGCGGCACGCCAAGGCAGGTTGGCCACAGAGAATCCAGATTGTTATGTGCCGCATGACCAAGAATCATGCTCTCAGTCTTTGTGCCATTTAGTTTAAGAAAGGACAAATCCATCCACTCAGAGACCTCAACAAGGCATGCCCCCAGGCCTGAGTGTGGGCAGTGGGCAGTGAGTGCCAATGACAGCCTTCAAGTTTATCACAGCACTTTTATATGAATGTCTTGCACTCACAATAGTCTTAAAATTATGGTTGATGCCTCTGTCCCCTTTATGCAGGATTTATACCTTGAGATGAAGCTAACAACTCTAATGTTATGCCTTGTGGCCCTAACAGCTCCAGGTTGTGTACTGTTTCTGTGATCAATACATTGCTTAAGAAAATCTCATAATGTTACTCTTTGGAGTGGTTTACACCATTTGTAACACCTGGTCGCCATACCCTAAAGTTAGGCATAATATATTCTGCCAGTCCACTGGTCAATGTTTTAACACGCCTCCAATCTAGATTGTCAACCTGTTACCCTGCTACTTCTACATATATTTATAAACCTATAAAATGCAATGCATTCCTCTTCCAATGTATGATGCTGGGATTTGGGGGTACACCAAACGTACGGCACTGCAACTACAGGATGATCGGTTCTGCTGGTATTTCCTCTAGTTATCTTAGACTTATCCTCCTTTTGTTTAGCTACAAGGATCTATTCTTAACCTATATTGATGATATTATAAAACAGGCTCCTCTTTTACTATTGGTATCAATTTGGAATATCCACAGTGCCATTTGAAGGAAAGGGTCGTCTTAGATTGACCCAAAAATGACAACTGTATGAAGATACCTTGGTTATTTTGTGTAAAATGGGCAATGGAGGAGTGGGTTTAAGCCATCCTTATATACTAATCACAGTAAAATTAAAACAACTGATAACATTCAGCTCACTAATTCATTTCTGGGACATAGGTATTTCGAAAGAGAGAACATTGAGAATGGTGAACCCACATTAAGGCAATATATAATTATTCACACTTGTAGTTGTTCAGAACCCTATTTATGGATCATTTCTAGCTCTTAGGAAAGATAACTTTTGTCTAAATTTAGAATTGGAACAATAATACATCATTTATGTTTTCCACTGGGTCAATATTGCAATGATTACTTCTGTTTGTGTCCATATGATGAGGTATTAGAAAAGTCGTTATTACGTTTTATGTTTTTCTTTATATTTTATTTTGATTAAACAAAAAGGCTTTTCATTCCTCTACATTACAGACACAACCTCAAGAGATACAGACCTGAACTATGTTTCCCACAGATGCTGTCCAGAGAGGACATATGTCATGCTGCTGTATAGTTTCTGAAATTAGTGGTGCACCTTCATAATTCTTACTTTTTTCAAACACTCCCTTGTCAATGATTTGCAGCATAGCTTTTTTAACTGTGATTCGGGTATGTGTTGGGTAGCAGTATAAGCAATATGTACTTGAATCGAGAAACAATAACTTTTTCACACCTTCTACCCCGCCCTTAGTGACAAATTCATACGTGGCAATTTTGTGCAGTCTGTGTTATTTTTGACAATATGCTGGCAGACGCATCAACGTAGCCTTTTGATATTCCTAAATAGCGATTTTGAAGGAATCGCTATTTAGGAATAGCAAAAGCCTATGCATGTAGGAATCGCTATTAAAAAAGCGATTCCTAAACTTTCCTTAATTGCTACTCGCAAATTGCTAGTCGCAATTAAGGAATGCTGTCCCATTCATTCATATGGCCCTACAGGCCCATAGGAATGAATTGAAGATTGCATGAGCAATTTGCGAGTACCAGTAGGTACTCACAAATTGCTCATGCAATTTCAAGGGTGCAAGGGTGTCAAAATGACACCCTGTTACACCACTGAAATGTATCTCTGCACATATGTTGCACACACCTATGCCCTAAGGGCATGTGTGTGCGCAACATGAAACTTTGAAAAATGCACTTTTGTGCATTTTTCAAAGTTTTTGCAAATTAACATGAAGTTCAACTTCATGGTAATTTGCTACTCCTATTAGCGAATTCGCTATTGTTTTGACTTTCATGCATTGCATTTAAGGAATCTCAATTTGGAATTCCTTAAATGGAATCGCAGTTTAAGGAATCTCAATTTAGAGATTCCTAAAATTGCCATTTTTGCATTTGGGATGATGCATCCCAAATGCAACAATACCGGGAGCAAAGGGGCAGATTCTGAGAATCTGCTCCTTTGCTCCTGGTATCTACTTTGATGCATATGCCTGATGGTGGTCTAGGTTGCCCAAGACCATTTTTTTCTTACCCCCATTGATATATACCCTCAGTTATTTAAGGTGTTCACAAATCCACTGGAATGTATACTTTGTTATGGCTGCCTTTGTCATAGCACAAGATAAAGGAAGAGCCTCACACTTTTCCCAATTGACAATATAACCCTATATTGCTGAGAAATCAGAGATGATTCACTTGAGAGTCCAACGGGAGTTTTTGTATGTCAGTGAGTGTAAGTCAGATATCATACACGTACAGGAAGATCTTTGAGGAATCTTCTGTCCCAGTTTTTTGTCATTTTTTATCGAATGGCTGCTGCCAACTGCTCATTGGCCATTAAGGTCAACATTGTGTCATGATCAGTCCATCTTGAAAGAGCAAAAGGATCTGACAAAACTTCCTATTGTTGATCTGAGGTATTATGGGTGGTTTGGAGTCGGTGTAGAACATGGCCTGGGATTCTAATGTAGAGGGTATTTTTGTAATCAAGTACGAGCATGGATGATCGTTCATTTGGTGTTCAGTGGTATCAGCTTGAAAATTCTGCTTAGCATTTCCAGAATGTGGAAGCATGATATGGAGATGGTGTTGATCTGTCAGATAATGCAGAGGTTGGTGCCCAGGATGATACCACACTTATTGGTAGGCCCCGGCAGAGTTTGTAAAGCCATGCTTTGCGGACCTCCACAAAGTGCAAAAAAACTTTCCAACGCTATGTGGAGTTCAGAAAACAGGCACAGTTGCTCGCTGTACCCATTCACTTGAAGTTTTCTTTCATACGCAATGGGAAGTGTGTTCTCACGCCGGAAATCACATTCAAACTGCACCATGTGGTTCTCATGGGCACGGCCATCTTGTTTTTGGCTCTGTTTATGGTGCTGGAGCCTTCTTTTCCAATCCCTGCCATATCTTTAATCCTACCCCTCTGAAAGTCATCTACCCCTCTGTTTTATTTATTACCTTACCCTGTGTTTTTATATTTTACATTTTTCAAATTATTGTGTTTTTGTGTGACTTTTATACTTTTTTATTTTTCGCTTCACTTTCTTTTTCTTTTTCATTCTTTCCTTTTTTTCCTTCCTCTTTCTTCTCTCCCGTCCCACCCAGTGCGAGGAGAGAGCAACAGTACAAGACCCCCTTTACCCACCCAGGGGTGTATAGGTAGCACAAGCCACCTACCTCCTGATTCTATTATTTGAAGGGTAATGTGGTCATATTTTTCCAGCTCATTACCCTGTCAAATACACATATGGTCATGTGCTCCTTTAGTAGCCTCTCCAGTTGTACAGGTGTTCTCTCATTGCTCAGGCTAGGATCAAAGGCTATGTTGAGCTTCTATGCTGCAAGCACATTACAATCGTTAGTAAATTGCTCCTCATTGCACTTGCATATTGTAAAGTACTTAAGATTATGTGTGCTGGCAAACAATGCTGTGGATACTGGTAAATTCTGCAAATCAGTGTTATAACTTGTAGATTTCAAAAGGAGTCAAAAAATCCCTCCCCAAGTTTGTCTAGTATATAGACAGTTTCCATTTACCAACGTGTCCCAGAAGGTTAGGCCATCTTGATATATATTGGAGTCCCCAGATGCCTTCTTCAATGTTATCAATAAGGCTTGTTAATATTTGGCTATGTTAATGCATTTAATTAATACATTAAAAGGGTTGAGATGCAGGATCGGGCATGTGACAGTCAATAAATGGCAAATTAAATAAAACCTTCACAGTATAAAATTTAAAATAAAAGCCATAAAGGTTTAATAAAGAAAAGTAGTTAATAAGTCATATGAACATCAGCATCAATAATACATCAAATAAAACTAATTGTGAGAGGCAATAACATAAGGTTACCGTCCAAAGCAAGTACATAACCAGAGCCAAAGTATAGTTCAGCAAGAGAACTATATGGGAATGTGCTCAAATAGTTTAAGATTAAGTCAATCGACAAACTAGCACAGAATCTGGTCAGATAGAAATGGAAAATAAAATATCTATAGACAGATTGATGTGGAGTCTGCTTTTGAGTAAGCGAGAAAAAAGTCTGGCACATATCCAAAAAAGGGCATATTTATAGGTTTCAGACAGTGCAAACTACACTCTTGCCATAGCGAGATCTTACATTGATAGGCTGTACTAATAAATGCTATGCTCACATATACCAATAGTCAAACAATAAAATAAGACATTTCAAGTAGGGAGTATTTAGGAACACCTAATGTTTTGAATAAATATCATACAGACACATAGGAAATCAATAGAATAACATGACATTCATGCAACATGTGTAAATATTACACAGTGCAACTGCTTAGTGCACAGCCTGGCAAAGAGCACTGAGTATGTTGTAAATATAGGAACCTTCAGCACATGGTTTCCTTCTCGGGGAATACAAATAATGCATTCCAGTTCAGCCAAATAAACACCACAGTGAAATGAATTATGTTTTGTTTATTTTCTGAAATAGAAAAACACAGAAGAAAAGCATGCATATACGAAGCTTGTTCATATAATTTTAAAAGCCACAGGGCCATATGTACAAGTGAGGTTCCGTGGCGATTTGAACCCGTGTTTTCAACATTGTCGTAAACTCAAAATTTGGTATCAGTGAACCGCAAATGATCCATTTAGCATATCTCAGTGTTTTCGCTATGTTACGAGCAAGAGCACTCCTGTTATGAACACATTTCTGATTTACCCATGGCATCCATCTTAGATCACGGCAGCCATTTTGTATTTCTTGCCCTCACATAGTCAATGGACACGCAGTGACCTCTTTCACTTAAGGACATGTAAGCTTTAGCCGGCGATTCACCTTGCTAGTGACACGTGCACCTTAGGACAGAAAACGCCATGGCTGCATGACTCGGCAGAAGCTGCCTCCCCAGCCTGAGGCCGGCCTTGCTATACTGGTTCTCGTGTTCGTTGGCCTGATCATGATTAGGCGGCCGAAGCTGGTAGCCTTGCCCATTTACGACCCACAAACATCTCTTATCCTGCTTTTCTATCTCCTGCACCTGGCTCTGCTCCTTTCCTTCTGGGCCTTTATTAGGGGGAGGTAACGAAATTTACGATGAGGCGGTCCGGCTCTTGAATGAAAAGTTGACATGGGATTATGATGGAACAGTGGGAACCCCTCGTTCGTAATGTTTTGACATCAGATATTGTTGACGATTCCTGTGTAACGCCAAATATTTATTGTTTAGGACACGAAGGTTTAGAAATGTACTAGCATGTAAAGAATTTGCCCCAAGCTGAAATTTTAGTATTTAAGGAGCAACCCACTTTGTACAAATCGAACAGGCTCCTAGATACTGCCCGTGTGTAGTTTCTGTGACTTCTGTGTCCCTGCAGTAATAAACCTTTGGTCTTTGACGCCACCATCGAGAAGCCCGTGTTTCTGTTTATTTGTGCACCGAGACAGATAGAACTCCGGGGTCTTCGGGTGTTATCCCTGACACCTCTGGACGGAACCAAAAAGTCCAGAACTCCAATTGGCGCCCACGTGGGGCGACGTCATTCGGTACCGGTCCAAAAGCCTGAAGAGTTCGAGAAGCTTCGTGTGAAGATTCCAGAGGGAGGCGCCCCACTTCATCGATCCCGGCATATCGCAAAAGTGGCCCGACGTTCTCTTCACGAGGGTTCCCGTTCAGACGGCTGCAGTGGTCCGTTGCCTTGACCGTCGCCCTGTCTTGGACCCGAGGTGCAGACCTTAGTACGGCGAGACGAGACGGGTTTCTCCTTGGTGACGTCTTCAGTGCATCAGTTAAGTATTAAGTGGTTGCTAGTTGGTTACTTCGTAAGGGTTGCTTCTGTTTGGATAATCCTTTTAGTTCTTGGTTTGGTTTGGTTTCGTAAGATTATCACTGGTTGTTCTAGTTACCATAATCATTTGGTTTAGTTTGGGTATCGATACATTTGTTCGCTTTGGTAGGCCTAAGTTCTTGGTTCAAGTGCGCACCTTTGTTTGTGTTTGTTCTGTGTTCCGGATTATAAAATGGTAAGTCGGAAAAATTGTATGTTGTCGTGTTTTGGTTGCAACAGTGATTCCCGATTGGAGGACTCATGTCTGGTTCCTCCGATTGGAACTCCTCTTTATGATCTGTACTGTAAGTTTGGTGTGGGCCCTATATCTTATAACGAGGTATGGATCCGATATACAGAGAAAGACGGTGTCCTTAGTTGGCCACTGCATGGTAGTTTTGAACCCGAAATTCTTGACAATTTAGAAAGAAAATTATTTAAGAAGAAAGCCCGGCCGGCAATGTTTGATTCTTTCCGTTATTGGCGAAAAGAATCTAAACAGAGAGAAACTAAAAAGTTAAAGAAAGAACAGAAAGAGCAAGAGTTGACTTTAGAACAGTCTGCCAAGCAGCTGCAACTCAACGAATCTGAGAAAGCAATGGAGGTGGCCAATAGAGAGCGTAATCTAGCGATAGACAAGTGCTATCCTGCCTTGCCTTCGAGTACAGCTAAGATAGTAGAGGACCCCGAAAAGGATCCCCTGTTGTCTTACTTGTTGAGGTCACCCCCACGGTATGCACAGGGTGCTACGGCTCCACCTTTACCGAATGTGCAAGTACCGGTTGCTGGACAGTCTGGTATTCCTGCTCCTGCTCCCCCGAAGCAAGCTCCTGTACCTCCTGTGGTCAATATTAATGTTCCTCCGGCACCCCCTCTTCCAGGGTTGCCGGCTCCTTTGCCTATGCCTGTACCGCTCATACCTGTTGTTTCACAAGCTGCCTTGCCTGCTACTCCTACTGTTCCTGTTTTATCTGTTCCGACTGCTACCCTACTTACGGCTTCTGCTAGCATTATGACTCCGCTTTCTGTTCGTCGGAGAATCACTGACTCTGTCTCTAATATTCTATCTCCCTTCTATAAAACTTTAATTAAGACTCCTGCCTCTGACTCTGTTCAAAGACGCAGTCAGCTTCCCAGTACTGAAGAACGGGGAATATTAGATTCCACAGCTCTTAGATGGATTTCGAAAAGTGGAAGATATAGTGTGAGAGATGTATTAGATACATTTATGCAATGGAATGAACCGACACAGCGATATGTGTTTGATGAAATGGGCTCCCTTTTGCGTGAGGAATTGGAAGAGGATGACTCTGAATCAATTCTAGACAAATTAATTCATGTTCAGAAAGAATTTGCTGCAGGTATGATAGTTGGTCAGAGTATAAAGGAAGCAATGGAATTGATTTTAAGTTATAGGAACGATCCATCCCTTCGTTCACCAAGGGAGTTAGAGAAACGTAGCACGAAGCAGAACCGCCAATATCCTATGAGGGAGGTTCCTCCTATTTGGCGCGAAGCTGTACAAGCTGATGCGCATCGTGGTATTGCGGCCGCTCCGGCCCAATTCCAGAGAGTGCGGATACACATTCCGTGGAAACGAACCGAAGTGTTAGCAGTGAAACAGGCCTTGCCAGATCCGCGTAAAAATCCAGCCGGATCCTACAAAGAGTTAGCGCAGACAGTTGAAGCTTGCGTAATGAACTTAGCGGACATTGACATGTTATTTGGCAATGTAGTACCTCAACCAATTTGGGCTAAAATTCGTAAAGAAAATCATCCAGTTGCTTTAGGTGGTGATTGAGCAGCTATAATAGCGGCAGATGGTCAACAAATAGGTGGTTCTAAACCCGAACCTCTAATTGCTGATTTGCCTGGTAGAATAATCGATTTAATGAAGACTCTGATGCCAGCATTGCGTGTTAACTGGGACAAGTTGTCCGCATGCAGGCAGAAGAAGGACGAAAGTGTCTCCGACTTTTTCACAAGGTTTGAAGAAACTTTCGTAGATCACAGTGGTCAGGATATGAGCACGGAAGGAGGACAGAGACTATTTGTTGATAAATTTGTGCACAATCTATTACCAGAGCTCAGTAATAAATTGAAAGATTCTGAAAGTGCGTGGGCTGTCTCTACGACTGCGCAAATACTTGCAACTGCCCAGTACTATGAAAATAGGGATAAAGAAGAGAAGGAAAAGTCAGATAAGAAAACGAAAGATTAAAAAACTAAAGTTCTTTTGCAACAAGCATATCCGCCGCGCACGAATCAGACTAACACACAGCAAGGATCATATCAAAGGACAGATTATGGTTCTCAGAGACCGCAATACCAATGGAATCAGTGTGCTTACTGCAAGAAGGAAGGCCATTATAAGAATGAGTGTCCAGTATTAGCACAAAATAATGCTGCAGCAGCTCAGAGAGGTCGTGGTGGTTCTATGCAAAATTCTAGAGGTAGAGGATGAGGTGCTATGCCTCCACAAACAAATGATCGCCCTTCTAATTATTTTGATCAGCAAAATGGACAGTCTGCCCAACAAAATAGATCTCAACAGTATCACGTTGAAGACTACTGTGAAGTTAGTGAGGAATTTCAGCAAAGTGAGTACTAGGACAGCCATGGACAAAGAGAGGGAGTAGTATCAGTTCCAGTAGATGAGAGTGGGCCTTATGTCGCAGTAGCAGCATCAGGTGTAGTCGAACCGTTTCTGTTGGATACTGGTGCAGCAAAAAGTTCTATCATACATGCGAAACTCCCTGGCGCACCTTTGTCTGGCTTAACAAATGTTTCTGTAGGTTTTTCAGGCGCCCCCGTTTACAACCCTGTATCTGGTCCTTTGTCTATTTCTGTTGGACCCCGTCAATTGAAAGCACCCTTGATTTTGACGACCGGTTGTAATGAAAATCTGCTTGGTTTAGACTTGTTAAAACGCCTGTACGCGACATTGTACTGTTCTCCGGCAGGAGTACAGCTTACATTGGGTAAGAGAATCATCTCCCCGATGTACTTGTCAATGGATGCGCTCCCACCAGAGCTGCGTTCTCTCCCTGATACTCTTTGGGCGACTGGTCCTAACGATGTAGGTCTTTTAGAAATTCCACCATATGTAGTCACTTTGAAAGCGAATGTCAAATTTCCACGAATCCCACAATACAAGATCTCTAGTGAAGGTGAACGTGCGCTTTTATTGATTGTGCAAGATTTGATCAAGAAAGATGTAGTAGAAGAAACTAGAGGAAATGTCTGTAATAGCCCTGTACTACCAATTCTAAAACGCACTGATCCTTCAAAGCCTCCAGTCTATAGATTTGTAATCGATCTTAGAGAGGTTAACAAAATTGTGATTCCGCAGTTTCCTGTGGTTCCAGACATTACTGCATTGTTAACGTTGATTCCTGCTACAGCCATATGGTTTTCAGTTATCGACTTGAAGAATGCCTTTTTCAGCATTCCGATAGCCGAGGAAAGCAGAGATATTTTCGGCTTCTCTCTAGGAGGTCGAAGCTTCAGGTTTAAACGTGCTCCACAAGGCTATTGTGAGAGCCCGTCCATTTACAGTCAGGCATTAAAAATTCAGTTAGATTCCTTTGTTCTTCCTCCTGGTTCTGCTTTAGTGCAATATGTCGATGATCTTCTAGTGGCTGCAGATGACAAGGAAACTTGCAAAGCAGCTACAATTTCCTTATTGCATCATTTGTCTAGTTTGAATCACAAGGTGTCACCTTCGAAAATGCAATATTGTTGTCAAGAAGTGACCTTCCTAGGTCATCTCTTGTCAAAGGAGGAAAGAAAGTTGACCCCAGAGAGAATAAAAGCAATTACGCAGATGAATGTTCCTAGCACACAGAGAGAAGTGCGTGCCTTTTTAGGTATTACTTCATACTGTAGGCAATGGATCCCAAATTTTTCTCTTTTGGCAAAACCATTGGTGGCTTTGACTGGGAAAGGTGTTCCGAGTCCGGTGCCATGGTCTGCCGAATGTCAGCAGAGTTTTTCTGAGCTACGAAATGCACTGTGTTCAGCTCCTGTGTTGGGTACACCTGACTACAGTAAACCATTTACGCTCTATGTTCACGAGAGAGAAGGTTGCGCGTTGAGTGTTCTGACGCAAAGATTTGGTGATAAACAACGCCCTTGTGCGTATTTTTCATCAACATTAGATCCGGTAGGCAGAGCATTGCCTAGTTGTTTGAGAGCTACAACAGCAGCTGCAGCTTCCATTCGACAATCTGCTGGTTTGGTGATGAACAACATGCTAGTGGTCATGGTTCCTCATGCTGTGGATACACTCATGAACCGAACTAAGACACAGCACCTTACCAGTGCTAGATTATCAGGCTACGAGCTGACACTGCTAGCGAGTCATATTCAAATAAAAAGATGCAATGTATTGAATCCAGCAACATTGTTGCCGACTAGTCAGGAGTCGAGTGATTCGGAACCACATGACTGTTGTTTCAGAGCCGAGGAAGAGACAAAAGGACGAATTGATCTTAAAGACACTCCGTTACCAGATCCAGATGGCACGTTGTATGTTGATGGGTCTTGCTTTAAATTGGAGAATGGTGATGTGACAGCTGCTTACGCAGTAACGACTTTGAGTACGATTGTGGAGACTGCAAGAGTGAGTCAGAATTCTGCCCAAGCTGCAGAATTGATCGCGTTAACGAGAGCATGTGTTTTAGCTAAGGGAAAGAGAGTGAATGTGTTCACAGATAGTCAGTACGCATTCGGCGTGGCCCATAGTTTTGGCCGTTTGTGGAAAGAGAGAGGTTTCATTACGTCCCATGGGACTAAGATTCAACATGGTCAGCTAGTTAATGACTTGTTGGAATCTCTAACCTTGCCGACTGAAGTTGCGATTGTGAAGTGCAGTGCTCATCGAGCAATCACGGATGATGTTGGTCGTGGAAATGCTTTTGCTGATGAGACCGCTAAACAGACAGCTAGAAATATGATGAGTAGAATGTATGTTGCAACATCTGCAAGATGGATTACTGAGTCTGGAATGTGTGAGGATACAGTGGAAAGTGTGAAAGAAATTCAGAAAGAGGCGACTGAAGAGGAAAAACTTGCATGGAAAGAGAATACGGGTAAATTGGACTCGAGTGGGTGTTGGATTGATTTGTCAGAACAGCAGCGTTGGATGTTGCCTGATGCGTATGTGCTTTCAGAGGTAACGATGGCGCATGGAGCAGCGCACATCAGTTCTAAAGGGATTTGTAAGATGTTGGCTCCAGTTTGGAAGAATGATGGGATTAGTAAGTGTGCAGAGAGAGTGGTGAGAAATTGCATGATATGCCTGATGCATAATCCTGGCAAGGGAATCCCCACACCCGCTGGCCACTTCGCTCCCCCTTCCTGCCCCTTTGAAGTGATCCAGTTAGATTTCATTCACATGGATCGTTGCAATAATCTAAAGTACGTCCTAGTGGTAGTCTGTGCTTTTTCCAGATGGATCGAAGCATATCCACTAAAGGACAATACTGCCTTGTCCACTGCCAAAATCCTTCTCAAAGAATACTTCCCCAGGTTTGGAATGCCACGGATTGTATGGTCAGATAACGGAAGTGAATTCATAGGGAAAGTTATGCAGAGTGTGTGTGCCGGCTTAGGGATAAAACAGAAGTTCCACAGTGCGAATCACCCCCAGTCTGCTGGTTTAGTTGAGGGTTACAATGGCACCCTTAAACTGAAACTTGCTAAAATACAGGCCTCCACGGGTTTGTCCTGGCCAGATGCACTACCTTTGGCTCTGTTATCCACAAGAGCGACAGTACATTCTTGAATAGGACTTAGTCCTTATGAGATTGTATTCGGTCGACGTGCGAATATTTGGGGGGTACCTAGACCGAAGGAGTTTAAGCAGCTGGAATATCCAATGTTAATTTACCTTTTCGACTTGACTGCTAAATTGAGTCTTATTCATCAACAGGTTTTCGATGCATTGCCAAAGCCACCGGAGAGTCCAGGTCATCAGCTGAAACCGGGTGACCAAGTGGTCATCAGAAACTTTGGACGGATGAGAAATCTCCAACCCAAATTCGTCGGACCATTCCAGGTCCTGTTGGCGACGAGGACTGCTATACGTGTGGCTGGCAGAAAGAACTGGATCCATGCGACGCACACTAAACGTGTACCCCTTCCACTTCCTTACGATAACTGGGTGAAGCAAGGAATCGGTGCCTCTGAAACTGAACCTGTCCCCAGATTTATTCCTTTCAGCGATGCAGAACTGATCACTGATTCACCGAACTCTGGCTCCCCTTCTGAAACTACTCCTTTGAACTCCGAACATTTGTCCTCTGCATCAAAAGAACATTTGCCATCTGCGAACCTGAACCTTCTGCTGAAAATACACTGTTTCCGGATCAAACAGCTCCAGGAAAATTGAGATACAACTTACGATCTCACACAAAGGACAAATAAAGCAGGAAACTGCCTATTTTACATATTTGAATTTTGATACATTGCCTTCAGCCAGGAAGTTTGCTAATATTTTGTGTTGTTATGTTGTTTTAAATTGCCTTGCCGTCTGGGTAGCCGTAGGGTCGTGGCTGTGTGCCTAATTGAATCTGCGGGGGTCAGACACAAGGTCGATCTTTCTGTTAGTTCTGGGAACTCCCAGGGCTAATAGAGGCATTTTCAACTACGTACACATCATCAGTGGTCGCGAGCGGTTGTAGAAGATGGAGCTTCCTGAGCTGCACCGAGAGAATGTAATTTATGTTCGCAGAAGTAGACTTTACAAAATTCTTCATAGCAAATGCTTTCTGATGCAATGTGCAATTACGTTTTTGATTGTTTTAATGACGTTGGTGGGTGGAATCGTCTTTTGTATGCATTTAATTTTTACACCGGTAACAACTACAGTACCTCCCCTTGATCCTGTTTCTTCTACTGTTGCTTCTTATCATTCTTTTCACTCGTTTCCTGAACACGAACAAGCTCGACGCTCAGAATTCATTAATAACACTTTTGTACAGCTCTTGCATCAACACCAACTGGTAGTTAACACAACAGACTGCTGGGTGTGTGGTTTGATACCCCACACTATGGATAAAGGCATTCCTTATCTAGTCTTGCCTTTTAGCTATAATGGATCATTTCAGGCCTTTCAGACTATTTTTGTCTATGCCCTTGAGACCTATCCTCCGCGTCCACCACGTTCCACTAAATATAACTCTGCCAATAAAGCTTTAGTCAAGGGAATCATTGACATGATTAAAGATGTCAATAACACCCCATCTTACCCTAGAGATGAATTGCGGGTATATTTGAGTTGGAATTCTACAGAGTATCGCATTAGTTTGGGAGAAAGCAAGCGTAAGAGCTCCGCTCCAGTCTGGGTCGTACCTCACCGAGGTCAAGTCTGTTTGCAAGGAAATGGGAGAAATCCGAGAGCTCAGCTAGGGAAGAGTGAGTGCGTTGAGACCTGCGTGTTTCCATCTAACTCTTCCCCTGCCTTTCTTACTGCTAGGGGTACCTACTTCATCTGTCAAGATAGAGCATATACATGGCTGCCTGCTGACTTTTCAGGTTCATGTTATATTGCTCCACTGTTGCCTCCAACATACACTGCTTCTTCAGATTATCACAAGACCAGAGTAGCAAGAGGGGTTTTCAGCAAGGAAGATACCGCTGGTCAGGAAGCTGGAGACTTCTTCAAAGGTTTCCTTCCGTTCTGGGGGCCTATGGCCAATAGTAGAAATCTACGTCAGCTAACACGGGTAGTTGAATCTACTATTACAGAAACTGCTGGTGCCCTTGATAATTTAACAGCTGAGCTTCAGGCGGATCGTCTCATGACGTTGCAGAACCGTATGGTTCTAGACGTAATACTTGCAGATCGAGGTGGGGTATGCAGAATGATTCAATCGAGCTGCTGTGTTTTTATTCCCAATAATTCTCCGACTGTCTATGAAGCGATCTCTAAGCTACACAAGATTTCCGACTTTATTCACGTAGACAAGGGAAACTGGTCCTTAATGGAGTGGCTTTGGACTCTGCTATCAGCGTGGGGATGGAAGGTTCTGATGGTCGTTGGTATTATCCTAGTGTTCCTGTTCTCGTGCTGCCTTATTATCCAATGTGGTCCCGCTCTATGTAGCCTCTGTGCTGCAACCTGTTTCAGAAAACCACCTGCGTTTGGAGACAAGGTACGAGAAAGGATGATGATACAACAACATGTCACTGACCTGATGAGCATTGAAATAGACTCTGACATAGACTGAGTAATTGCCTATGTAAGGGCAAAAGGAGGCGCTGAGGTTCCGTGACGATTTGAACCCGTGTTTTCAACATTGTCGTAAACTCATAATTTTGGTATCAGTGAACCGCAAATGATCCATTTAGCATATCCCAGTGTTTTCGCTATGTTACGAGCAAGAGCACTCCTGTTATGAACACATTTCTGATTTACCCATGGCATCCATCTTAGATCACGGCAGCCATTTTGTATTTCTTGCCCTCACATAGTCAATGGACACGCAGTGACCTCTTTCACTTAAGGACACGTAAGCTTTCGCCGGCGATTCACCTTGCTAGTGACACGTGCACCTTCGGACAGAAAACGCCATGGCTGCATGACTCGGCAGAAGTTGCCTCCCCAGCCTGAGGCCAGCCTTGCTATACTGGTTCTCGTGTTCGTTGGCCTGATCATGATTAGGCGGCCGAAGCTGGTAGCCTTGCCCATTTACGACCCACAAACATCTCTTATCCTGCTTTTCTATCTCCTGCACCTGGCTCTGCTCCTTTCCTTCTGGGCCTTTATTAGGGGGAGGTAACGAAATTTACGATGAGGCGGTCCGGCTCTTGAATGAAAAGTTGACATGGGATTATGATGGAACAGTGGGAACCCCTCGTTCGTAATGTTTTGACATCAGATATTGTTGACGATTCCTGTGTAACGCCAAATATTTATTGTTTAGGACACGAAGGTTTAGAAATGTACTAGCATGTAAAGAATTTGCCCCAAGCTGAAATTTTAGTATTTAAGGAGCAACCCACTTTGTACAAATTGAACAGGCTCCTAGATACTGCCCGTGTGTAGTTTCTGTGACTTCTGTGTCCCTGCAGTAATAAACCTTTGGTCTTTGACGCCACCATCGAGAAGCCCGTGTTTCTGTTTATTTGTGCACCGAGACAGGTAGAGCTCCGGGGTCTTCGGGTGTTATCCCTGACACCTCTGGACGGAACCAAAAAGTCCAGAACTCCACAAGGACTGGCAAAAACTATCACAAACATTAGTTAGCAAACATTAGTAACTAGCGACATATATACAAGGCATTGCTACATGGCAATAGCTTCAGGGGTCGTCAGTAAAGAATACTGCTAACATTAGCGTGATGGCGATAGATATTCCGGCATTAGCAGGTGAAAACCAATTAAATGCCCATTAGCAGCAAAAAAAACGCACATTAGTCAGCCCAGTGTGAGTTTTATTTTACCTCCATTGGAAAAAAATAACCTATCAGGCGACCTCCAATGGAAATAGGCAAAACAACGAAATGCAGAATGGAGCAGCCAGGGCCAAATGCAACACACATCAACAACCCCTTTAAGTCACCCAACATCCAGGATGACCAGGATGAGAGCCTGTATGCCTCGGAGGACCAGCTCCTGGAGCCTGGATGTCTTGCAGGACCTGAGCCCGGAGCCTGGATGCCTCGCCGGACCTGCGCCTAGAGCCTGGATGCCTCACTGGACCTACGCCTTGAGCCTGGATGCCTCGCTCAACCTGCGTCGGAGCCTGGAGTGGGATGCGGAGGAGCTGTGGAGTCAATGAGCCATGGCAGCAGACATTGAGGCGCAGCAATCACACGTGCCTGGTGGGGAAGTCTGGCAGGTTGTGTGGAGACACGATGCTGACCTGTGTAAGAGGACCGCCATGAGCCCCTTGGAGCTGTGAATGGTAGAGGCGCTCCTGTGCACCAACGTAGGGAGGTTTGCATCGCATACTATGATCCACCACTAAATCGGGGAGCACGGAGGGGATAACCAATGGTGGGTGGCACCTCTCTGCATCACAGGTCAGATGATTTTGTGCTGGCCCGACGCTGTGGAGGGTGAGGCCTGAGCTGCGCCATACTTATGTGGCTTGAGCGCTGCAACACGCCTAAGGGGGCCCTGCTGCATCAACTGCATCAGGAGGTTCACCAGCGGACTTGGCGGCAACTGCTGTACCCAGGCTTGTGAAATCCCACCTGGCTGAGGCTCATGCTGGCTGAGTCACAGATTTGGAGAGAGTTTAGCGGTTGTGCCACGTTGTCAATGTCTGGTAAGGAGTAGATGGGACACATGGCTGAGAAGGCCCGGGGGTCAAGTCTCCCACGCCTAGCACCTGTAGATGACGCACCCTCAGTGTCGGCTCATCCTCTATGACGGAAACGCGTCATCCCACTGTTTTCAAGTAGTGCAAGAAGAAGAACAATCATCACATGATGATAACTTCCTGATGTAATTGTGCCATGTTACTTTTGCGGGCGGGAGGGTGGGTAGGGCTGTTCCACTTACGGAGCAGGGCAGGGGCGTAGTGGCATGCCCACTCAGGTACGTATTGACTGTTTAGTTGGCCGCCTCAGGACACCCAAAGAAGTCATGCCCACTGTCCTGTTCGCAATGCAGGCAGCATGACAGCCTTCATGGAGAACATGCCCACCCCTCCAGCCCCTGGCTGAACGCCTCATCCCAGCGCCAAAGACCAATCCCAACGCCGCATTGCAGCTTTGTGATTGGCTTAGGACAGGGAGCCTGACTGCCTACTTCCTGTTACTAGAAGCAGACTCAGGAGAGCAGGAGCAATGAAGACACGGTAACCCGGCCTTGAGGTAAGATTTCTCTCATTTAAACATTTACAACACCTACTCACACACACACACACCCACATCCACACCCCATACAGTGTTCTCTCTGGCGTTTCACACCTCCCAGCTTTCCAGTCCCCCCCGCAGCACTTCTCAATGGCGAACGCTATGCGGCCATGTGCAGCTGGCTTACCACTGGTGTGCCAAAGGTATATATGGTGTTATGATGCATACCATTTCATCGCATTCCATTACAATACATACTAATACTAGGCATATTGCAACAGTAGGAAAGATGTTGGATTGCGGAGCTGTAAACATTGCTATTCCCACTTCAGTGAGTGCAACCCTAAAACTAACCCTTGCACCCCAAAGCAAACCCTGAACCCTAAATTCATCTTTGAGGCCCCAAAACATACTCTAAAAATCAAATTAGAACCAAATGCACGCCCCAATTTTCATATTTGGCTCAAATGCACACCCAAATTTTCATATTTGACCCAAATGCACACCCCAATTTTCATGATTGATCCCAAAACACACCACAAATTTCAAATTGTACCCCATAATACGCCCCACATTTCATCTCAGACACTCGAAACCCACTCTAAAACTTACAAATACCCCATTACTGACCTAACAATGTGTTGTAATGGAATGCGATGTAAAGGCACCTGCGTTGTTGAATTTGCGTTGTAAAGGCATTACGATGTGATGCCTGCATTTTAATGTGCGTCCCACGTGCCAAAGGCAAGTCATAGACAAGCCGGTCTGCGCCCGTCTGCCCCTGGACCTCACACAATGAAATATAGACAACGATGTGTTCTATAAGCCAAAAAGTACCCAGCCGGATACTGATTTAATCAATGTAAGAAGATCAAAAGGAATAAAGTGAACAATTTATACAGTGGGATACAGTCCTGTATCCAATACATATATCACATCAAAAGAAAAGGAGGAAATCAGAACAGATAAAGGGAAGGTAAGTCAGGCAATTTTGAAGCGGGGGCGCTTACTTAAAGGGTTAGTGAATAGCCTAGCTGTCCCCATGTAGTATGCACAATTTAGCAGCACAATGGAAAGACTGGTGTGCAACTACAAGAACAGTCAACGGCGTTTCGATCCTATACAAATTGAGGATCATCATCAGGACTAACGTTACATTGCCTGAGTTAATGTTATTGCAATTTTAGTTAAAGCAAGCCTTGCAAGCAAGACAAACCGGTGGCGGTTTGAGGGCCTAATTAGGTCTAAATTGTAGTAGCTGGTAAATAGGATGGACAGGTCCTTGCGGTGGAAGGCCCGGAGAATCGGTGATTGGAATAGGTCGGTATGGTGACCACGGGGAATAAATATGGGTCAATGTCCGTAACAAGGGCTGCCAACAGGGCGTGGGTTGTTGGGCGGACCGGCGAGGGGATCCGTGAGTAAGGAACCGGTCTCTTAGTCCTCTCAATCGAGTCGTTCAAATTTGCTGCCGGGCAGGATGGCTCGTGTCCAGGCCTTCCACTGCAAGCACATCCATGGTATTGCAATAAGAGGGCAGTGAAAAGTGTTGCAACGCTGTCTTGTTGCAGCGCTGCAACACTTTTCATGAGTGAGGCCCAGGAATGCCAAGAAACCGTCCGGTGTATGCTGCGCTTTATAAGTAATTTTTACATTACATTATTGATGGTGCGCAGTCCTGCCCTGTAGTTTTGTTGCAGGGCAGAGCAGCAACATTGCTTGCAGGGCCGTCCAGCACCAAAACCTGATAAAATGAAGCCCTAAGGGTTATCCCCATTTTTAAGACGGGCTATTTTCTGGTCTTTAAAAACTGCCTCTATCTGCAGTTAGAGGCAGTATTTTTGGCCTTCCTACCTTCAAGAATTCCCTTCTACATATAGCAAAGTGGGGTTACTAGTCATTTTTGCAAGGGAATGCCTCCCTTGCATGTCATTACCGCTAACAGAAGTGGCAATCTTTTCTATGGACATTTTTGCTGGAAAACTACAACTAACAGAGGTTAGTGACAGGTCGTACATATGGCGATAAAAATCTTGCTGCAAAACTGTGAGAAAAGTGCTGGTAATGCAGCATTAACTCCTTGTACATATGCCCTACAGTTTCTTTGGTACTGCAAAAATAAAGAATATTAATGCAGGCTGACTTTTGGCTAGTCACATCAACTGAACCCTGGTAATGTTAATTAACACAAATTTAGCATTATTTTCCATTTCTTCAAATTGTGCTGCCACCTGGACAGTCCTAATGTAAGGATTCTTCACATACTGGGCTGGCTACAATATCTCCACTTGTGATACTAATCTGTGCAGGTATTAGACTGCTGGACTGGGATGCAGTCCACTGTCACAAGTGCACAGGCCATGAGGAAAAACATGACGTCTGCAAGGTCTCATAGGGAATAACACTATGTATCGGATTCTGCCTGATTACTCTATTGATGGCTAGCAATAGACTCCCTCTTGGTAGCTTCAATTAGATCTGGGTCTCACGGTTGCCATGCAGGCTTTTCTCATTCAGGTGAGAGTACCGTCTTAGATGCTGCAGGAGATGCAGTGATACCGACCTTATTAGCTCCAGGATACCAGATCTGAGCCCCTGCTCTTTGCCAGCATCAAATATTCTGCAGTTGATAGACTGAGGAGATATTTGGTAGACTATTAGGTGATCTGCCAGCATCTGCCATCACACATGCGGCCTGTGGTGCCACTGGTGATCCAACGGTTGCAGTGATAGGATGCAACAATCACTTTGACCTCACACCTGGAAACATTTGCTTTGTTATAAACTGGTGGGAATTTATGGCAGCAACCAATAGCTGCCTAACTTTTCTGTAATGCAAAATAGCAGTTAAAGCGAACCAAAATGACAAACGTATTTTTGTGACAATTATTTACTTAAATTAGTAGAATATGTAATGTAGTTGCTCATGCATTTTCAGTGCTAATATGATGTAGTCTCCCACTATCATAACATCTGCCACAGGTAAATGTTTGCTTTAAATAACATTGTCAGATCAGAGCTCTGGGCATATTTATGGCTTTGTCATGCAGTGCAGCAAGCAACCTTGCTGCGCAGCACTGTGTAACAACAGGGAAAAAGCAGGGATGCGCTGTATTTAAGTCAATATGGCACACTGCGGCCTCTTCCCCTGAGCTGGTACCTTTTTTGGTAGTCTTGAGCCAATGCATGCACCCTTGCACCATTGTGTCAGGATGCTTCTGTTGCATGGAGGATTGCTTTTGTGGGAAGGGGCAACGTCCTGCACAAAACAATCTCCTGAGGAATATTCCTCTTTCTATGCCTACTGCAGAATACAGCACACATAGAAGGAGGATGTAAAAAGGAGAAGTAAAGATATGTCTCCTTGGTTTGTGTCCTCTGCGAAGATCTATCTTTTTGGTGCATTCTAAGGTTTACGAATTCTGGTAAATCTGGGAATGTGTCAAAATCCATGGGAGTTGCACAGGAACACCCATGCAATGCCCATGGAACATCTTCCTGAAAAACCTCCAGAGACAGAGTAAGACAACACAGCGATTTGCGCTGCATTGCTTTATTCCAGATTTATGAAGCCACTCAGGGTCATGCAAAGTGGCCTGGCATGGCTTCATAAATTTCACTTAAGGTTTGCATCATGAATGTCCTATTACTCACCGTTAATCTTCATTACTCCTGATCCCGTTGTCCCGAACAGGAGCATGCTGGGATACCCAACCCGCTCCCTCCCACTGGGAGTACATAAGCGGTACCAGCCCAACTTGCAGCCTAAAAATACCAAGCCAACAACCGGAAGGCCGGCCGCCAGGGAGGGAAGGAGGGGCATAAGAAATGGGATGAGGACAACGGGACCAGGAGTAATGAAGATTACCAGTAAGTAATAGGACATTAACCCCAGGTCCCACCTGTCCTCATCCCATTCCTGAATTAAGAGGAGAATACCAAAGAAGACAACCTGGCCTTCTGGACACCCACCAACGCCAGGGGCCCCAGCCCGAAAAACGGCAGCCCACAGGACCAAAATGAGCCCACAAGAAAGGAGAAAAACGCAGGCAGGAGCACACAACCAACCATGCTCCCAACTAAGCGGACAGAGCCAAAACCCCAAAACCAGCAGGGGACGACCAGCAAAAAAGTACAAGAACCCCCCACAGGCAAGCCAGAAAGACGGCAAGGCGAAGGCCCAGGAAGGAACACAGCAGAAGCAAGACAGAGAGCGAATTCCCAGAATCGGGAGGAAGGTGACCTACAGGTGCAGGAACTCACAAAGTACCACACCAAAAAGTGAATGGAAGGAAGACGAAACAGAAGTGGAACGTCAAAGCAAGAAAGCAATGGATAGATGCGACCAACCACTGGACCAACCCCAACACACTAGGGGAAGCCACCAACAGAGGCGCAAAGACCGAAGAGGGCTGAACCAGACAAGAAAACAGGCACCGACCCAGAGGAACAGCCTAAAAGAAAGGGGGGCAGGGAAACCAAGCAAGGCCTCCTCCGGTCAGCCGTCAACAGCAGCAACAGGTAACCCCCAGAGGCACAGAACACACAGAAGGGCCAGGCTAGAGGGAAGGAACAACCAGCGGCCAACCCCAGCAGAGACACCGAAAGAGCCGCAGGAAAAAAAGCCTGCCAGACCGGGCGAAGAAACAGGGGCACAGGAACCGGGCAAGCGGCCAGGCCCGAGGCACACCCAGCAACTCATCCAACAGAGGCGAGGGGGAGCAAAGTAGCTCAACCAGAAGCAGACCTGGTCAAAACCAGGGCACAACCAAGAAAGACAACAACAGAGGCTGAACACGGAACCCAGAAAAGCAAACCCCAGAACCAGGAAGCAATCAAGATCCAACCCGCACGCCAGGAGGAAAAAGGAGGACACCAGGGAACCACTGAATCGAACCCCAAGCAGAGCTCCAGAACGGGAAAACAGGAAAGACCAACAAGGAGGCCATCAGTCCAACCCTGCAGGTGACCCACAAACTCCCCAGAAGCCAGCCGGAGAAACTGGCAGGCCAGCCAGCAAGGAGGCCCCCAACAAGCTGCCACCAGGACCCGGAAGAAGAGGCAAAAAAACCCCAACCAAGAAGGGGCATAGGGAAAGGCATAGCACCCAACCACAGCCAGGCCACCCAGAGAGGAGAAGAAGCAGGAAGACAGGGAGGGAGCCCACAGCCCAAACCAGCCCACCCACACAACAGCCCCTGCGCAACAAACAGCCACAAAAGAGCACCACAAGAAAGGACAGAAGACCAGTCCAGGACCGAGAACACCAGGGCCAGAACCACCAGCTGAAAGAATCCCACAATCACAAGAGAATGAGCGCCCAGGAAAGGACCCAAGCAGGGACAAAAGAGGGCCCCAAAGCAACCAAGGGCCCCACAGCACAAAGCCAGACAGGACCAAGCTGAGAGGTGCACTAGCAACCCACAGGCACAAGCGAACGGGAGGACAAACACAGGGACCGCAAGGACAAAGCCAATAAAGGCAGAGCCCAGGCCCCAACAGCACACCGTAACAACCCAGGCACCAGAAACCAAAGTAGAGGAACCCGAAGAAGCCAAACGTGCACCACCCACCAGGGGTGCAGGAACAGACCCAAACAAAGGGAGAAAAAACAACCCAGAACCAAAAAAGAGAGCAAGGGCCACAGACACCACAGGCCAGAAGCATCCCGTACTGGAGCAAGAAAAAAGCACATGCCCAATGACAGGCCCCCAAAGGGGAAAGGCTAGAGACCCAGACCCGAGGCAAAGCCAACCTCAACCAAAAGGAGGAAAGAGAGGAGCGGGAAGCAAAGCAGGGAAAGGGAACAGCAGACAGGGCAGGGCACAGGAGCCGGGCACCCAAAGAACAAGGGGCCACCCAAGGCAGAGGCCAAGGAAGACCAATGACACCCAGCCACCACTGGAGGCTAAGGGAACGGCAGGTGAGAAGCAAAGCCCAAAGCGCACCAATCCAAGAGAAACACAAGAGGGGAGAAGGAAACCACAACCGGAAACCAAACCCCAGCAGGCAACACAACCACGGCAAATCCAACTCCAGCCAGTACCCACCGGGGGCACGACAAGCACTGTCCCAGAGCCAGCAGCCCAAAAAGGCCAAGGACCCACCAGGATAGAGGGAGGGCACAACAGCCCTCTCCTACCCAAGGAAAACAAGGGGGAGGACCCAGCAATCTGGGGAAGGGCAAGAAGAAACTAGACACCCGAGCACGGGCCAAGCAATAGCACCAGGAAAGATGTAAGAAGCGCCCAACAGCGATAACCGCAGGCAGGCATCCAGACAGGCACGCACCAGGCCCGAACCCACCGAAAGGGCAGGAAGCAACCACCGGACGGGCAGCAGGTAGCCTAAGGAAGGCCATGAACATCAAGGTACCAGGACCCGATAATGGGCAAAAATGTCTGACAAGCAGCCAGTGACGACCAGAGCAGACCAGAGCAACTGGCAAACCCAGACTGATCCCAAACCAGGCTCCAACCATGGCCGACTAGTGAGAACAGAAGCCTGTATGGCAGGATGGCCAGAGGCCCAGAGTACCGAACAAAGAGGCCCCAAGAAGAAGCCAACAATCCCCAGGAGAGACCCCACCAAACCAGGCCACGGCCCAGCAAGCAGACAACACACCAGGGATGAACCAGTGCCGACCCGGCTGAACCACAGAGCGGGCAGCAGGAGGAACAGAAGCCAAGGCCACAGGCCAGCCCAGAAGGAGAGCACAGCAAGCAGGAAACCACCAGCCAGCACGCACCAGGGAGACAGGCCCACAGAACTCCCACAGAGACCGACCCCCAGCCCAGACGCCAACCAGCAACAAGTGTGGAGAAAGCGAAAAGCCGGAAGGCCTGGGAACACACAACCTGTGGAGGAAGCCCCTGAAGGACCCGCCCCAGGCAGAACCCGCAGAAAAGGCAGCAACACAGCGGAAGCCACGGCCCAAGACAGGGCAGAGGCAGCCGTGGCCGGTAGTGGGAGTACTTGCCGGGCGGTGAGGTGGGGAGGGGAATGGGGAGGGGCAGGGTGGGGGTTAGTAATGTATGGATTACGGACCTTAACAGGTAAGTAAACATATAAATAAATAAAATGAATTTCGTTGCATACACCGCATCACCAAATGCGATGCAGTGCGCGCACAGAAATGTGTTTTATTTATTTATATGTTTACTTACCTGTTAAGGTCTGTAATCCATACATTACTACCCCCCACCCTGCCTCTCCCTCTCCCCACGTCACTGCCCAGCAGGAACTTCCACTACCGGCCGCGGCTGGGCAGAGGAACCACAGCGAAAGCAGGGGAGCCACAGACGCAGGTTGCTGAAGACGCTGCGGGCTGCGAGGGTTCCAGGAGCAGGGTCTCGGCGGAGGCAGAGAACACGGTCATAGAGAACAAGGACCCCGGACCCAGACAGCACCCGGACCCATGCCTCACCCAACCAGCAAAGCACAGAAGGCCAGAACGCAGGAACAGGAGCCTGCAAAGAAATGTCCCAACAGGAAACCACCAGCACTGGGAGTGACCTAAAGAAGACGAGATCCAACAGCACCTGAAAGAAAGCAAGGAACCCACATGGGAAGGCCATAGGGAGACCAGTTGTGGCCAGCCCAACCCAAGTCAGGAGCATCCACAAATCCAGTGCACGGTCCAAGGTCCCCGGGGAAAGAGAGCTAGGGGGAGTCAAACCAAACAACAACTGGATGTGCAGTAGAATCTTGCCATGGCAGCATCCATTCCCACCATCAGCATGATAAAAAATAGAACTGCTACACAATACTCAACAAGGGGGCAGGAAGAGCGCACCACAAGCTCACTGCCCCCAATAGCCAGCCCAAGCACCATCCAGGAAACCAGCACCGGGCTAAGAAGCCTGCCGAAAACGGCCTCTGAGGCAACAGCAAGGGCCGCCCCAACATCGTCCTAAATAAACAGTAGGGGTGCCAGGAAGTAGAGGAGGCCAGCAGAACACCAAACCCAGTCAGGGAGCCAAGGAGCTTCGCCCAGCAGAGCCCCAGGACCCGCCAAACATCCGCAGCAGCACGACCCCCATACCGGGAAAGCCACAGGGAGATGCTCACTACATCCCGGAAGAGACCGGAGTAAACGGCCCCCCAGCCGCAAACAGCCGGGATGCATTCAAAGTGGCTCCTAGCAAGCCCGGTAGGTCAGGAGAACGCGGAATGAATACGGCGAGGACAGCCCAGCAGCCCCGGCGAGACATCCAGTGAACAATCCCAACAGGTAAGTCCAAACATGTCCCATCCTGTCGGAAGACAGAAAAAAAGAACAGGCCGCATGCTGGTCTGTACCGCTTATGTACTAACAGTGGAAAGGAGTGGGTTGGGTATCCCAGCATGCTCCTGTTCTTTTTTTCTGTCGCGGAGATGGTCATCTCCACTTAGTTCAGGAATGGGACAAGCACAGGAGGGACCTGGGGGTAATGTATCATGTTGTGTTATGCAAATGTGACACAAAACGGTTAATAAATATGAGACCTATACTTTTTACAATTACAAGAGAATTGCAGAGTGGTTCATTGTGCATCACATAGACCCTACTTGGCAAAAGACGAACGCACACAACGATCATACTTAAATAAATTGAGTAGGTTTAAAATCTATGCTTATATGTTAATCGTAACAAATAGAAACACACTATTTTGTTTAAATATACATCATTTATACATTTCAGTTTATACTTTCAGTGTCCTTTCATTGGACGTTCTTCCTAAACAGTTGCCATATGTTCGGCACATGTAAACTCTAGAACTAGCCATAATTCCTGAACATTTTCTATTAAGAGAAACAATACAATATTTCTCTGGGAATTACATTTAGTTAATTGTTGTTAGCAGTCAGTAAGCATCAACAATGTGCTACTTCACACTCTTAATTTTTTTAAAAATTATTTTCAATTTTCTAGGAACAGTAGGTTCACCAGCTATTCTTAGCTTTACACCTTCTGAATCATAAATCAAATTCGATAGAAAGACCTCATTAAACTTGATAGTATCTTTACAGTACCTAGCAGATAATTGACTGTGCAGATCTAACGCATCTAACAGTTTGACACGGTTTGAATCTTTCTGATCAGCAAAGGCTTTGCGCTGACCAAGCATAAACAGGGAATTATACTTTCACTCAGTCGGAGCAAACCCTCCTGGATCGGGGGAACAGGTCACTGCAGGTATATCCCGACAAATCGTTCATGTGCTCGAGCAGAATTGTTCGAAGGAAGCCTAGAGATGTTCATTAAATTCCTTTACTGCTATATTGTATTCTTACTTTTTACTCAAACAAATCGTACACAGGAACTATTTTATATAACCACATATATATTTAATCATACTTCGATGACAGAAACTATACTTTGTAAAATGTTTTAGAAGACCAGATTCTCTACACTTCCACATTTGAAATTTCATTTATTCATGAAGTTATAGATACCATACCCGAGCAGGCCTCTTTTTTATGAAGCGTCCACGGAACACAATGAAGGAGTTCGTCTGAATAAACCCTCAAACATTTTACAATTAAGTTAAAAAGCGCGCACATTTATGAGTTGAACTTGTATCAAAGTACACATTATTAAAAATATGCATTTTGATCATGACTTGTGGACAATGCCACATTCACGTCTCCATTTATATCTTAAGTACCAATTGTTTCTTTAAACAAAATAATACTAAAACATTAGTACAAAATACTGACACCTTTAGCCTTGCATAAGGACACGTACTGGCCCAGACAAATAGAAGCTACAAAGAACAAGTGCAAAAAGCAGGATACTCATTTATTATGATGTGCTGTTGAACACTTGATCTTTACTCAGGGGATTAAATACCCTCTGCCTTACTTTATGAGTGTACTGCAAAATACTCAGGAGTTTTGTGACTGTAGAGAGGAACAAGGCTGAAGTCAAACTTCCTTCATAATGTCATGGAACATCAGGGTGACTTGCATTATCCTTTTAATGTAGGGTAGGCCTGGGCAGTGAACTTCGCCCCATTCACGGAGTTTGCAGAGTTTTCTGCACTACGCACTCAGCATCGTTTTTTCCCTGAAGTTTGTGACCGCGAACAATACGTTCGCGAGTTGCCGTTCGGGTAGAATTTCTACCTGAGCGGCAGGAATACCAACACAAACTGCAGTTCGCACTGCACTCCGACACTCACAGAACTCAGCAGAGGTTTTTCGTTACTTTGAGGAGTTTCGCGTAGCAAAACACCACAAATTACGCCCAGCCTGATGTAGGGTAGGGCTTACTTCATTAATAATTAATACATAGCCACACAATCATTCTTCCCACAAAACGCAGAATTCTGGTGTAACAGGATACTTGTACACTTGTTGTATGGCTCCCCTATGTGATCCATTTGTAATTTTTCTACATTTGATCTTTACTTCTTAGTTGCTGTATTCTTTTAAATAATGTTAATGTCTTACTGTACTATATTTATTTTAGTATTTCCTAGTTACCTTGTTTATCTGTAGGGCTCTTAATGTTCATTTCATATGTTAAAAAACATGGGAAAAGAGAGACGTGTGGCGTCCTTGAATGTTGGGGTATGTGAGTCTGATTCCATGCACTGCCCTGAGGATTCTACATCTGCCAATTGCTGTCTGGTGCTAGTGGGTGAGGTTTTGCCTAGGAAAACCTTTATTAATTCCACCCTGTTCCTGTGACATATTTTCTTTCACTTGTGTTGCAAAATATTATCAGAAATAGATTAACACCCTTTGTAGGGCTCCAAAGAGCCAGCACGCAAGATGGATGCATTTCTGGGAGGCTCCTTTTGCTTGGGGCAGTAATCTTTCCCTATCCTTCCTCATCACTGCCAGAAGCGGTCCCTGATGGTGCCACATTGTTGCATGGTTAGTTGCCTTGCCACAGAAGCTGGCTTCTCCTGGATAACGTTTAAAAAAGAGAGGAACCCCTTAGTACAGTCAAGGGAAATGGGGTTTTTAACCCAAGATAGAAATAATTCCCTTGAGAAGAATACAGAAATAGCTAAAACATAGCCTCAAGGTAAACTATAGAGTCAAAACTAGTGCAATCACAAAAGTAAAATCCACAAAATTTATTGTGGAGTTAAGAATAAAAACAATTCATATCCTACCTATACATAACGTGGTTATCTAGACAAAATGGTTAAAAAATGAAACATACAATTAATAACACAATCTATTGTGGCCTGCACAATGGAAAAGACAGACAGAAGAGTGTAAAACATAAAACTTGTTAAATACAATTGGTACATTCAAAGCTGTCTAATAACAGCTTGGTGAGGCCTGGCAGCCCTTTCTGCAGCAGAGGCATGTTGCTGAGATCCCATCTGATTGTGAGCGGGCCTGGAGACTCAGGGTGAAGGCCAAGAAGGCTGTGGTCTCGCCTGAGGCTCTGGTGGAGCTTAAGGAGGCTGGGGACCGCCGGCCATCACAGCAAGTGGGGTGAGTTAGGCCCCTTTGGTCTGTGGTGCCATTGGAGTGCTTTTCCATTCTGTTTGTGGCATGGCCTGGTTTGTCAGCGTTGCCTGTTCCATTACTGCTTGTCTGTCAAATTTCAAGGATCGCCATTCTTCGAATGGCACATGAGAAAAACCAAAGGAAATGATGGACGGAGCCTTGACAATACAAGCACTCACACCCAGTCAACTGATCTGGGTTTAATCCATCACCGTTCTTTAGCCCACTCTGCCACCCCAGTTCAGACATGGCCATAAGCAAATCAGTCTAACCCTGTGCCTCATGGGAACAGTCCAGCCCGAACTGCCAAGCCATACCTTCCCGAATGGCACATGAGACACGAACCCTGAAACTCTAATGCAATGACATTTCTTTATTTCCTGATTTAATGGGTGCTGTTCAAGTGGCCCATCATTCTTGGCAAGCAGCACTTCTTCAATACCCCTCAGCAGACATCTGAGTTCCTATGCAAGAAGCCTGATTAGGAACCCAAGGGTTCACACTCGGCCATCACATAGCTCCATGCTTCTCAATAGCTAGATAGTGGTTGACTGGGGTATGTTTGGACCGTGATTTGCCTTGACAGTTGGGCGGCTTGGGTGTGTCCCTTTTCCATAATCCTATGTGTTAACTCTGCATTATTTACCTACTTTCATTGTCTTGTTTGAGTTGTCCTTTACGTGTGATTGGGATTTGACTATATTTCCTCAGACGCCCTCCCTATGTCAAGGATGACTCCGCCCACTCTTTGGTAATACCTCACAGGTTACCGCTCAGATAGTGAGTACTTTTAATTAATTTTTATGCTGCTCTATTTACTTTTAGATTGCTGTGAGCGTTCTGTTTGGGTGGAAGGGTGTGTTTTCCTCATGACATTGGGATGTCAGTGTTGGGGGGGTTAGTTGTGGGTCTTCACATTTGCTACTGTAACTCAATATTTGCTCCCTGTGTATTATCCCAACCCCTTGGTTTCAACTCAATGCTGGGGAAATTTGCCAGGCTTGAAATTTTTCCTTTACCCACATGTCTGGTGAGTTGACAAAGTGTCCCACTTATCACCGATCAAATCACCTGATTAATCTCTCTCCCGCTGTTTTTAGCAGGCCGTGTGGCCTTAATGACAAGGGTGATCCTCCCTAAATTTCTTTCTTTTTGAAAATTCTGATCCCTCTGTTCCAATCATTTTTTTGCACACCAAAAACTCAGATGAAACGACTGGCTTGGGTGAGGGGGCAGCCCTATATTCAATGGGAAGCCCTTACATTTCCCTTTTGAGAGGTGGGATATGAGTTGCCAGGTATGGAGCTTTATTACCTATGTGACCAGGCTCATCATTCTATCCAGTGGTAGCAACCCACCCCCTTTCTCCCTCATCTGTCAATTGAGCACGGCTATATGGCACCAATTCCTTCAGCTTCCTACATTAGTACTCCTTTGTCTGGCACCTCATCTTCCTTGTACTCACTCGCTTGTACCACTAAAGCCTGGCAGTGACTGTGCTGCAAAGTGAGTAAGCAACTTCTGCATTCATGTCTGCACCCTCTGAAATATCACCCCCCATTACTGGTTACTCATGAATTATTTTTAGGATGTCTCCAACTCAAGCGACAGGGTTTAAAACAATGGGGTGATCTATATTATTACAATATCTTCCTAATCAAAACCAAATACATCATGAAGTCACAGGCATCACTCTTGAATGTATTTACATACATTAGGCTGAAATGTAACTCTAAAGCAGCTTCCCCGGATTTCCCTGCTGAGCCTCATTACACAACATGCTACAGTTCACCATGTCCTAAACACCTCGTTTCCCTTCTTTACCGCTCTGCACAGGCTCCCAGGGTAGAGCTCACATGTATTGGGAGCAGGAGTTGGGCGCCTCTCTCTGATGAGCAATGGTGTTACTGCTGTGTGCAGACCTGTCGGATATCCTCTAGTAGTCAACTTAGAATTATTCATTGCAAGTTTCTTCAGCGGGTCAATGTGGTTCTTTGGCAATGATTCAATGATACTTAGCTTGGTTTTACATGATTTCTTTTCTGTTTATAGAGCAGAGATGTCTTTCTTAATTTATTGTCCTTTTTTCTTTTTCTCTTTATTTTCCCATCAGGATTTTCTCTGTAATCCTCTCCTTCTGTACCTCCCACTGCCGCTGTATCTCTGCCCGGTTTTCCCTTCTGTTCCCCTCACTGCCCCTGTGTCTCTGCCCGGTTTTCCCTTCTGTTCCCCTCGCTGCCCCTGTCCTCTCCGCCCATTCTGCCCTTTGTTTTACTCATTTTTTCCTCGTTTTTTGTGCCTTTCTGCCCTCTGTTCTACTCATTTTCCCTAGTTTTTTGTGTCCTTCTGCCCTCTGTTCCACTCGTTTTTCCCTCGTTTTTTGTGCCCTTCTGCCCTCTGATCCACTTGTTTTCCCCTAGTTTTTTGTGCCCTTCTGCCCTCTGTTCCACTCGTTTTTTTTGTGCCCTTCTGCCCTCTGTGCCACTTGTTTTTCCCTCGTTTTTTGTGCCTTTCTGCCCTCTGTTTCACTCGTTTTTTTGTACCCTTCTGCCCTCTGTGCCACTTGTTTTTCCCTCATTTTTTGTGCCTTACTGCCCTCTGTTCCACTCGTTTTGGGTGCCCTTCTGCCCTCTGTTCCACTCGTTTTCCCTCGTTTTTTGTGCCTTTCTGCTCTCTGTTCCACTTGTTTTTCCCTAACTTTTTGTGCCTTTCTGACCTCTCTTCCACTCGTTTGTCGCTCGTTTTTTGTGCCTTTCTGCCCTCTGTTCCACTAATTTTTTTGTGCCCTTCTGCCTTCTGTGCCACTCGTTTTTTCATTGTTTTTGTGCCCCTTTTTGCCTCCTGTTCCACTTGTTTCCCCCACCGCTGTGCCCCCTGCAGCCCAGCCCCCCTGACTGCCCACTGCCGATTCGCTGCCCCCGCCTCCCGCCTCCTAGTTGCTCCTCCCTCCCAACTCCCCATGTAGGCCGGCCACTGTGTGGTGAGGAGAGCGACCCTTGACCCCATCAAGTAGGTCGCTCCCCCTCCGCACAGCACCGCCTGTGCCTCCCTGCCCCAATCGCCGCTGTTGAGGAAGTTCGAGGCCCTCCACCACCCGCAGGCTACCACCTGCGCCTCATCCCTGGTGGCCAGTGATAGCCTTAGGTAGGTTTGTTCATCCTCCGCTGTATTGCTTTTATTGTATTGCCTGTATTTTCATTGTTGTGCCTGTGACTGCTGTTGTCTGCCTTCCCCCACTGTCTGTACATAGTCCCTGCCCCTTTGTCTTCCCTCTGTTCCCCTTGCTGTCCCCGTGCTCTCTAGGCCCAGTCTTTCCTTCTGTACCCCTCGCTGCCCCCGTGTCTCTGCCCGGTTTTCCCTTCTGTTCCCCTCGCTGTCCCCGTGCCTCTCTGCCCGTTCTGCCTACTGTTCTTAGCTGCCCCTGTATTTCTGAATTCTGTATTTTGGCCGCTCTGCCACTCGTTTTTTCCTAAGGCGAGCCTGTCTGTACCAGTCCACGCCTTGACCCGCTGCCACTACAACACCAGCACTCTGTACGCTCTCAACTCGGGACAGAGCTACACCTGCTTCAAGGCTGCCCCGAAACTCACACACGGCCCCTACACCTGCGGGAACTGCAGCTACACCAGCCTCAGAGCCGACGAACCACCAGCCAAGAAAGACCCCAACCACCTCCGATGCATACTACTGAACACCCGCTCTGCATGCAAGCATGCCGTCGAGCTCTGGGACTTGCTCGACACAACATTCCCGGACAGTGACCTGGTTTAATGACTCCCCTGCACCCGACATCGCCATAGCCATCCCAGACAGTTACAAGATCACCAGCAGAGACCGCACCAACGGAGTCGGAGTAGGAATCGCCATCATCCACAAGAACACATCAAGGTCTCGACTAGCACAGACGATGCCCTCAGCACCACCAAACACATGCATTTCCAGTTCCACACAGACCCTAATTCCACCCTCAGAGGCACCCTTGTCTACCGCCCCCCAGGACCCCGCCCCCAGTTCTGCGACTCCATCCCCGACTTGATCTGCATGCACACCCTGACCTCCACTGAACTCTCACCTTGAAAACAACAAAGACAACAACTCCACAAATCTGATCGATAACCTCGTCAAACTCGGACTGAAGCAACTCGTCACAACACCCACCCACTCCGTCGGCCACCCGCTCGATCAAGTCTTCTCCTCAAGCCCGTACGTCTCCATCAACCACACCACTGAACTCCTCTGGACAGACCACCGCTGCATCCACTTTACCTTCCAGAAAACCACCACACTCCACCACACCCAACAGATCCCCCGCCGCTGCTAGCGCGAAATAACCAAAGACCAACTACACGCAAAGCTCACTCACAGCCCACCCACTGCGCCAACACCCTCGCCCACTGAAGAAACCCTCCCACAGGGACAACATCAAAAGGGCCAGCTGGTTCACCCCAGAACTCCTAGCCTCCAAGCAAGCCTACCGGAAACTAGAGAAGAAATGGCACATTGAACAAACTCCGTACAGCCACGCAGTACACAAGGATGCTATCCACAACCACCACCACCTCATCAGGGCGGCCAAGAGGACCTTCTTCAAAGACCGCCTTGACAACAATGCACACAATAGCAAGGAGCTCTTCAACATCGGGAGGGAACTCTCCAACCCCAGCTCCAATATCAACGACATCCCGCTGTCGCCAGCCCTGTGTGACTCCCTCGCCACCTACTTCCACCACAGGATAGCAGACATCCACGATAGCTTCAACACCCAGACAGCCCCAACAGACAGCAACACAACAGAGCCTCCGTACACTATCGACCACAACCCCCCGCTATCCTGGGCCAGCGTCAGCATCGATGACACCATTATGACCATGCACTCAATCCACTCCGGCTCTCCGTCTGACCCATTCCCACACCACGTCTTCAACAGAGCAAGCAGCTCCATCGCACCCCACCTTGCGGTTCCTCGAGGCCGCGACCTTCCCAGGAATCTGGAAACACGCAGAAATCATCCCCCTACTCTAAAAACTTAAGGCAGACCCAAGAGACCTCAAGAACGTCCGGCCCATCTCTCTGCTCCCCTTCCCCGCCAAGGTCATCGAGAAAACCGTCAACAGACAGTTTACCCAATACCTCGAAGAAAACAGAATCCTGGACCCTTTCCAGTCAGGGTTCTGCAGCAACCACAGCACAGAGACTGCGCTCATCGCTGCCACCAATGACATCTGGACCCTGCTGGACAATGGCGAGTCCACAGCACTCATCCTCCTAGACCTATCTGCCTTGGACAACGTCTGCCACCGCACACTACGTGCACGCCTCCACGCCGCAGGGATCTGAGACAAGGCTCTGGATTTGACCACCTCCTTCCTCTCCAGCAGAAACCAGAGCATCCACCTCACCCCATTCCATTCCAAAACTTCCGAGATCATCTGCGGCGTACCCCAGGGATCCTTCCTCAGCCCAATGCTGTTTAACATTTACATGTCCCCGCTCGCACATGTAGCCCGACAGCACAACCTCAACATAATCTCCTACACTGACGACACTCAGCTGTTCATCTCCCTTACCAAGGAACCCATCACAGCCAAAGCCAACCTCCACGAATGAAGGCCATCGCCGACTGGATGAAGACCAGCCATCTGAAGCTGAACTCAGACAAGATGGAGGTCCTCATCCTCGGTCCAACCTTTCAGCCTAGGACAACTCCTGGTGGCCGTCGGCACTAGGGGCAGCCCGACACCCACCGACCACACAAGCAAACTTGGAATTATCCTCGTCTCAACTCTTTCAATGACCAAGCAACTCAACGCCGTCTCCTCCTCCTGCTTCAACACCCTCCTCATGCTCCGCAAGATCTACAGATGGATCCCGACAGATACAAGAAATACAGTCACCCAGGCCCTTGTCAGCAGCAGACTCGACTACGGAAATGCCCTCTATGCAGGAGCCCTGACCAAGCTCATCAAACAACTACAACGCATCCAAAACACCTTGGCACGACTGATCGTCGAAGTACTACCCCACGGCCTCATCACCCTTCACCTGAGAAACCTGCACTGTCTCCCCGTCAACAATAGGATATGCTTCCAACTCCTCACCCACGCACAAAAGGCACTCCATTAGACTGAGCCAGCCTACGTCAAGAGACGGTTCTCCTTCTACATCCCCAGCCGCCAGCTATGCTCCGTCGACCTCTCACTCGCCACCATCCCGCGCATCCGAAGAACAACCACCAGTGGGAGATCCTTCTCCCACCTCGCCGCCAAGACATGCAACAACCTCCCACTGAGCCTATGACAGACCCAAGACCTGCTGACCTTCAGGAGGATATTTAAGACCTGGCAGTTCGATCAGTAGCGCCCCCCCAGCGCCTTGAGACCCTTGCGGGTATGTAGTGCATTTTACAAATGATTGATTGGTGGATTTATTGATTGAATCTTGCTTGGTCACTGTTATCCCTCGGACCAAAGAAAGACTCAGGTAAGTCCTCTTTTTTAATCCTATGTTTTACGTTCTCTTTTTTTTCACATTATGGGAGTGGGAGGTGGAAAGGACTATCAGAATTATCGTAATCCGAATGGTCTTCCACCAGTGATAATACATTTCAAAAAGAAACAACTTTGTAGAATAAATTGTATTTTTCTTTTCCCTCTTTGTGTTTTATACTTTCGTTATTCCTTTTTACTCAAAATTTCTCCATAAGCACCCCTGTACCTGGCTGAGCCACACCCCTCTGGGAAGGTGGCAGTTTGTTTTGTGGTGAGTTTCTCTGCTGAAAACTCTTCTTCCTTCTGGTGTTCCCTCCAGAGCGTGGATCTCAATTCCTTCTGCTGCTGGATTCTCAGTCACCGAAGTTCTCACTTGGGCATAGAACACTGTCCCATGCGGTCCCTCTGCAGTCAAACTCCTGGTCACCGGGGGTTATTCTCTGGGTTTTTCTTCCTCCATCTCCTGGACACCACAAACAGCAGCCACTGCTCCTTCCCGATGTTCCAGCTTTAATGCCATGAGAGCTGATGTTGGTGCTTGACTTCCGACGTCAGCATGTACCGGGATTGTGGTGCAAGGGCTTTAGAGTGACCGTCCTCCACTAAGCCATCTCCACCTTCCTGCTTGTTCAAATTTCAATGCAGGTTAGCTGTGGGTGGAAATAGAGGAAGGGAGAGATGTAAGTGGGGAGCGGGTTCCTCATTCTTGTCTTCTTCCCTCTTGTTTGTTCATGTCACTTCATGACACACCACACCCACAGTCTTTTCCCAATCAGGGAAATGAGGGATGCAGGAAAGCCCTAACAATGTTTCACCTCAAATATATATGTTTTTAAAGATAAGGAACCAATGTATAAGGTGGGGATTGTTTCTTTTATTGTGACTCATCCACAATGAAGGGGCTTGATCGGTATGGAGGGTAAAGGGGAGTAATACTGCAGGTTATCCACAGCCCATTTAATGGCAAGGCACACTTTTTCAACCACTGAGTACTTCCTTTGTCTAGGAAATAGCTTACGACTGATAAACAGCACATGAAGCTCGATACCCTCTTTTGATTCTTGGGAGGGGACGGCACTTAACCCTATCTCAGAAGCATCTGTTTGCAGAATGAATTGTACCTTAAAGATAGGGGATATGAGGATTGGACAAGTGTTTCTAGCTTGTTTGAAATCGTGAAAAGCTTTCTGAATAGATTGTGAGAATTTTATCAGATCTTACATCTTTATCTCTTTCCTCAATACATCTGTTAACCCCTCCCCTGCTGATGACGGAACCGCTCCGTCATCAGCTGCGGTGGCGCTGTGCTGATGACGGAGCAGTTCCGTCATGGCCCGTCCGAAGCTCCTGCACAGCGCAAATTCCACGCCTGCGCTGAGCGTTCTATTGAGTGGGCGGGGCCTTGATGGAACCGCTCCGTCATAAGCACAGCGCAACCGACACTGGTGATGGAGCGGTTCCGTCACCAGCATGCGCCCGCCGTTTTTCCGCCCCACCCCCTTAGCCCTGCGGCGGAATAGCCGCCGCAGTGAAGGGGTTAATGGAGATGTGATCTCGGAGTAATAAGGTATAAATCAACAGTAATAACCTAGAAGACTTAGAATGACCTAATACCTTCCTTAGTGGTTGGAAAAGGGGGTGTCTAGAATTGCTACGACTTTTTGTTGTTGGGGCTGGAGTATCCCATTCCCCAAAAGAGGGCATAAATATTTGACTTTATTGAAACCTATTTTGGATTTCTTTGCATTGACATGGAGTCCAGCTGTTTTTAGAGCTTTAAGTACCTTTCAACAGTCTATAAGATGTTGCTCCCAACTAGGGCTGGATATTAATATATTGTGTAGGTAGGCTGAGAAATAGGATTGATGATGGTGGAGTACCCTATTCATGAGCCTCTGGAAAGTCGCAGGGGCTCTATGAAAGCCAAAAGGTAATACTGTAAATTTGTAAACTCCAGTAGAGGTGATAAAGGCAGGCTTCTCTTGGTCCTCTATTATGAGAGGTACCTGCCAATAGACCTTTGTAAGGTCAAGAGTCAATATATACTAGGACTCTCCTAGCTTCTCAATTACTTCATCAATTCTCTGAAGAGAGTAGAAGTCAAACTTAGAAGTGGCATTGACTGCCTTAAAGTCTATACAAGAACTGATCAAACCATCAGGCTTAGGTACTATTACAATAGGGGAAGACCAATTACTGCGAGATGGGTTTATGACTCCCAAGAAGAAGAAGAAGAAATAACCAAGGGGATCCAAGGCCTTACTCGTAACAAAGCTCCAGGCCCTGACGGTACCCCACCCGACCTACATCTGAGCAATGTAGACTTATGGGCCCCCATCCTCACGAGGGTGTTAAATCCGGACGTTAAGTCTGGATTGCCCTGCTCATGGCCTACCGCAATAATTGTCCCTATCTTTAAGAAGGGCAATACGGACAATCCCCAATGTTACAGACCTATCTCACTGATCGATGTTTCAGCCAAAATTCTGGGCCAGGTAATTTTGAAACGGCTTATGAATTGGACGGAAGAGCATCGCATGATCGCAGACACCGAGTACGGTTTCAGATCTGAGAGGTCAACTAGCAACCAATGTCTGAACCTTTAGATGTTGGTGGCAAAATACACCAAAGCCAGCAGTGAAGCCATTTACATGGGATTCATGGATCTAGCATCCGCGTTTGATCACGTGAATAGGAACAAGTTATGGGCCATGAAGAGTAACATGGGTATAGATCCAGGTCTGATTGACATCCTCAGAGAGTTACACTAGGACACCACTACCAACGTCCGCTACAATATGGAGGGGGGGAACACAGAACTCTTTCCATGTACTAGTGGAGTGAGACAAGGCTGCATTCTTTCCCCCTTTCTATTCTCGCTTTACATCAATAACTTAGAGAGGACCTTGATTGCCTTGAACACAGATTGCCCTAAAGCAGGTCCGCGCCATATACCGGTGCTTTTGTATGCGGATGACGTGGCCCTGTTCGCTCGCACCCCGAGGGGCTTGCAGTGTCTAATTGATGGATTTGCTAACTTCATGGACACTTTAGACCTGTGGATAAATTTAAGCAAGTCCTTCGTGATGCTGGCAGGCACGAACCCCTGCAGGAAGTTTTCATATAAAATAGGGACCCATACCCTAGAGAAGGTGCAGTCTTTTTCTTATCTCGGGCTGCTATTTGACGGGGCACTGAAATTTAAATCTTTGGTAGAAAAGCGGAAGAGCGGTATACAAAACTCATATCTTCAAATGGTGCTATATCAAACTTTGCCCGAAGGTTGGGTCGCTGGTACCCAGAACAGGTTATGAACCTTTATGGCTCTATAAGTAGCACAAAAGACATGTACGGAGCAGAAGTGTGGGGCTTTGTGGATGCCACGCAGTTACAGCTGGAGGAAGATGACTGGGCGCTGGGCCGCTTCCCCTAGGAGCTGTAGGCCTCCCATACCTGCATTGGATCCCTCAGAAGAGGGCTGCGGTGGAGACTTTGTGGCCCGCATTATTGGGGGCTTCATGTGGCAGAGTGTGGAGGTGTGCCGGCGTGCAGAGACTGCCTGGAGGTGCCCCATACAGCATCCTCAATGCTGCTCCTGGAAAGAAGACATTGTGCTGCGTCCGAGTTGCAGTGAATGGGGGCACAGCCTGGCTCTAGCCTGCGGCTGTGGTGGCGGCAGTGGGGCTGGGTGGGGGCCTCAGCCTGTGAGCCGTACCTCTGGTGATAGCACGCTGGGGGGACAGCGGCCTGGAATTGATGGGACCCTTCATGCATACCGACAGTTCCTGGTGCTCGTGCCTCACCTAACAATAGGGAGCTTGGATCTGCCTCATCAGGCAATTTGAGAAGCTGACTGCGGGGCCCAGTGTACATCTTCCATTGCAATACACAGAAGGTACTTGCGGGGAGCCGCAAGGCGGAGAGCGGACATTGCAGCCCTTTCAAATCTTAATCTGCTGCCCTGCATGGGAGAGGAAAATAGCGATGGCTGGGTCTCCTGCACCTGAAGGAAGTCCTGCTGGTTGAACTGCTCCTTTGACACCACATTCTGCTGTGGCTTTACCTTACGCCTTACAGTGCAGGCTTCAAGTCATGTAGCCTGTGGATATCATCTGGGGTACTTAATGGGCCCTGAACGTTATAACACTGTGTGGAATCCGGCCCCACATGCTGGTGCCCGTATAACGGGCTGACTGGGTCACCTTGGTAGAGGATAGCAGAGCTGCTTCCTGCCCCAGCCTTTTTTATGAGCCTCAATATTGTGGGGGCTTCCCGCAACCAATGGTTAATGATGGGGAAGACTGACAAATCACAGACTCGCCTCACTAGTGAGGCACATACAGCTAGTAAAGGGTACCAGAAGGAACTTTCGGACTCAGATCCAGAGGCAGATCTGCAGTCAGATGGTCCATCCAAGCTGGAGACCACATTGCTGGCAATGCAGCGCAGTCTTCAATCCATTGAGGGAAACATGGCAGCTGTGAACCATTGCCTGGACCATATGTCATCACAGCTGGAGAAGCAAAACACCAGAATGGGGGAGGTGGGACAATGGGTCTCTGCTGCAGAGGATGGTCTCATTGAGGTCTCTTGAAAAGCGCTAAATATGGAGAAGTTTCACAAAGAGTGAGAACCCAAGTATACCCTTGAGGGCTTGGGTGATTAAATGAAAAGGTAGGGGGGCCTTCAAGGGATTTGATTTAGAGTAAAAGTTTGTGGTTAAGTTGACTCTGAGGTTAAAATTAAATAACCCAATGTATAAATCGTGTAATTAAATACATTCAATAAATTCTCTCGATAATTCTGTTGTAGAGAGACCGAAACGTCGACCTTCATCTTATCTCCACAGTGTTTTATTCACTTCCTTGGTTGAGATAGATGTTTTTTCATGGTTTTGCTGCATTATTGATTATTTGCTATCAAGCTCTTCATACCAGCATTTCCTTACCTGCTTCTTTAATTTTTTGCTGACTTAATGAATTTTGGATAAAGCTCTTTTTTGATACACCTTTGTGTTCTGTTGTTTATATGTTTATATGTTTTTATGTGTTTCATGAATTTATTGAATGTATTTAATTACACGATTTATACATTGGGTTATTTAATTTTAACCTCAGAGTCAACTTAACCACAAACTTTTACTCTAAATCAAATCCCTTGAAGGCCCCCCTACCTTTTCAAATATGGAGAAGGTCTTAGCGCAGATACAGGCCAAGAATGAGGACCTAGAGGCCTGGTTCCGGCATAATAAAATTAGAATTACTGGGCTGCCTGAATCCACCACTGTGGGCAAGATGAAGACCTTTATTAAAAATCTGAATAGAGATATTTTTGGTGCGGAGCACTTGTCCCCCATGTTCATCATTGAGAAGGGCCCACAGATCCCTTGCAGCGCGTCCTGTCAAGGGGGCTCCTCCCCGCCCTGTCATTGTGAGATTTATGAGCTACAGGGACCGGGACGCCATCTTAAGTATGGCTAGAGAGAAAGGCACCATTGAGCATCAGGGCAACCCCTTAGCATTTTTCCCTGACTTCACAGTCACTGTGCAGGTGGCAGGGCGGGAGTTTGGGATGGTGAAGAAGTTTCTGCAGTCTGAGGGTATTTCATATGCTATGTTGTACCCTGCCCACCTTTAAATAGGTCAGGAGGGGCACTCCAAAATATTAACAAACCCTAAAGTGCCTTTGGAACATGCCAAGCAGCTGAAGCATCAGAAACAAGCATCCACAGCGCAGCGTGACGATGAGGAGCAGTAAGGTGGCAGCATGGATTGGTCTGATCCCAGGTTTGATACCTCCCTGTGGGCAAAACTCTAATGGGAGCAAACAAAGACGTAATTCACAAGCTGCAGCAAGTGCATAACTCTGCTGCTAGACTACTCTGTCCTGCCTCCAGAACTGCCTCGATCTCTAGTCTGAAGAATCTCCATTGGCTTAGGGTCAAAAAACGGGTCTAGTTTAAGGCCCTGATTTATGTGTTTCGAATTAGGCATAACAGAGCCCCCTTTTACCTACAAAATCTGGCTTGTCCCTACGTGCCCTCTCGTACTCTTCAATCTTCCACACAGGCCAAATTCCAGGTGCCCAAGGTCAGATTATCCCACACTGGTGGCCGTTCTATCTTGTACTTAGGCCCTATACTGTGGAATAATCTCCCTCTGTCCCTCCGCACTCAGTATAACCACATACTGTTCCGAAAGTCACTTAAAACCTGGTTTTTTAACCAGTAGGTCCCTCTCTATGCTCTGCTGTTTTCTTGATTGTACCGGGAAACCCTTTTTAGGTAGTTGTTGCACTGATATACAAATTTAAATAAATAAATAAAAAATAAATTGCTCCAATATTGTCTCTTTCTTTTTTGCAATTGTTCCTTTGCATAAGTAAAGAATGGCACTGTAGGGTTGCTCCATATAAGGTGATGCCTTGGGCTAGGGTGTTGGCTTCACAGTACATGTCTAGCGCTTTTGTATTTTTTGATTTGGCGCAGTGATTGACCTGATCAGCCACCTCCAGTAAGGAGGCTAGTAGTTCTCTGGCACTCCCCAGATGGGAGTACCCCACATGCATATTTAGTTTTTTTGTACTTGTTAGGGTTGGTTTAGACAGGGAAGGGATGACTTTAGCCTGTTGGGCTTGCTGAAGTGGGTGGGGGGTTAGCGGCGAGGGGTGGGATTCGGATGTGTGGCGCTATTCCTGTATATGATGACTGCCTCCCTCTGGCATTATGTTACTGTTGGTGCACTTGTGTGTTGTAGTATATGGCTGTATGGTCTGAATGAGTGGTAAAGTGAGATTCCTGACTTTGAATGTGCGTGGTTTAAACACCCACAAGAAAATCCGGTCTGTAATGGCATACCTTTTTGCAGTAGGCTCATCTCACCAATGCCTCCTAGAAGAATGTGGGTGCGTGCTGGGCAGGTGTCAGGGTAGCTTCCTCTTACTCCACTTACTCACAGGGGGTGATGATCCTCTTCAAGAAAGGGGTTCCATTCTCTGGTATTCGCTCTGAAACAGATGAGCAGGGTCGGGTGGCGTTGGTCCAGGGTAAGCTGGGCGGATTGAATGTGTTCCTTGCTAATGTATACGGACCAAATATCGATGATCTGTCCTTCTTTGTGGATGTTTGGTGTCGCATCTCACAGATTCCCCCACCGAAATCATCTGGGGTGGGGACATTAATACTTGCTTGGATGTGGCCATGGATAGGTTGGGAAGTAGAACAGCACAACATAGGTAGGCTACAGAGGTCCTCCTGGGTCTAGTTGAGGAGGGGAACATACATGACTTTTGGTGCCTGCAACATCCTGGGGCACGGGAAAGCACCCTTATATCCTCTGTACATGGGACATGGTCCCACTTAGATTATTGGCTCATTTCTGAGGTCATCTGCAAGTGGGTAGTCAATGTTCGCCTCTTGGCGAAAACGCTCTCCCACCACTCCCCAGTTGTTCTCAAGCTCCAGGTTCCTGGATGTGAATGGCCACCTTTCATGTGGCACCTGCAACCGGCATCCTTAACTGGCCTAGTTTTTAGGCACACTATCGGCAAGGCAATTCACAACTACTTCAGGGAAAATGAAGGCACAGTGGAGAGCGCAGGGGTCTTGCGGGAGGCCTTTAATGTAAGAATTAGAGGTGTCTACATAGGTAAGCAGACCGAACTTGGGGGGTAGGATCCGTAAATTGGCCACAGAGATGTCAACTCTGGAGCATGAATATGAGAGGAACCTGTCTCCTGAGGCACTTTCTGCAATGTGGGAGCTTTTGTCTGAACATAATGCCACAGTGGATCAGGAGATGGTGCATTGGTCCCAGCGTGGTACAGCCTGGTACTATGGTGAGGGGGGTAGGCCGAGTCTTTCATTGGCTCAAAAGTTAGCAGTGCCCAGGTGTCAGGAATAAACCATGGAGATCCTGGACGAGGAGGGAGTGGCTTATTCTACCACGCCTGAGATTAGTGAGGTGGTCCAGCACTTTTATACCAGTTTGTATGCGGATAGGTCTACGGTGCAGTCTGCGGATATACATTCCTATCTTGACGATATTACTCTTGAGTAGCTGTCTTTGGCACAGAGGAAATATCTTACTCAGCCCTTTGATGTTGAAGATGTTAACCTGCTATCATGTCACTCCCAAATTGTAAGGCAGCGGGTCTCGATGGACCAGGTTGAATTTTATAAAGCTTTTGTGGATGTGTTGACCCCCAGACTTCTAGCTGTATATGCTGAGGTATATGAGATGGGGCACTTTCCTCTCACTCTCAAGGAGGCCCTCCTGGTGATGTTACTGAATCTTGACAAGGCTGCCAATCGGTGCAACTCGTATAGACCTCTTTCGATTATTAACATTAACACCAACATTCTTGTGAAAATGATTGCCGCTAGGCTCCAGCCACTTGTCCCTCTGCTGGTTCTCCCTGATCAGTCGGGCTTTGTGTCCACCAAATCAACCACGCATAACCTGTGTATGGTCTTCGCAACCCTGCATTACTTTGACCCAGATTTTCAGGCAGTGGCAGTGCTGCTTGACGCAGCAAAAAAATTTATATTTACAGTGTTATCGAGAATGGGCTTGCCCCCGTTTTTTCTTCACTGGATTAAGATACTGTATACTGACCCCATGGCCCAGTTACAGGTTAATGGCTGGGTGTCCCCAGTGTTCCCTATCAGAAGGGGTACAAGGCAGGGGTGCCCCTTGTCGCCGATGCTCTTTGCGCTAGCGTTGGAGCCTCTGGCTTGTAAACTGCGCCAGCGGCATGCATCAGCTGCATTGCGGTTGCGGCAGAGATCACTTGTGGTCTCACTGTATGCCGATGATATATTGCTGTATGTCCATGAGTCTACCGTCTATCTGCAGGTATTGCTCTGTGAATATGTTAAATTTGATAGATTCTCCGGCCTTGGGATCAACTGGGCAAAGTCAACGGTGTTGCCCTTGATGGCTGGCACACGCGAGGTAGAGTTGGAATTTCAGCTGACGTGCACTCAGGACCCAGTCCAATATTTGGGGATATGGTTGCATAGGGATCTCATTCAGGTCATTTCTATGAATTATGGTCAAGTTGTAACAGATCACTGACCAGGCGATGCATTGGGCACGGCTCCCCTTCTCTCTTGCGGACCGAATTGCAGTGACAAAAATGTCTATATTGCCCAAACTTCTCTACTTGTGTATAAATATTCCTATTTAGTTGAATGCCTCGCTGTTTAATATGCTTCAGTCTAACTTGCTATTGTTTGTTTGGGGTGGAAAGAAACGCAGCTGGGATGTCCTTGTCCAGCTGTTTGCCCGTGGGGGCTTCGAAGCACCCCTCATGCGGTAGTACTATTTGTGCGTGCAGGCGCAGTTTGTGCATTATTGGTTCTTCCCGCAGAGGTTCCTGACGCATATCGCGATCACAGCAGATGCTGTGTTGCCAATGTCGTTGGTAGCAACGGCTTTGTCGGGTGTAGCTGGAGACCCTAGGACTGAAATCAATCCTGTGCACAGCACCGTGTGGACCTGGAAGACACTTGCCAAATGTGTGCAGCTGTACTCCCTCGATGCTCCGTCGCTGCCACTGGCCATGCATCTGGAGATCTCTGCACCTCAGGAGCAGACCGCTTGATGTGCGCTGAAGTCAGTGGGTATCACACGGATGGGGGACCTGTATGACAGGGGTCAATTCCACTCGCTAATCCATGTGCAGAGGGGTCGGGAAGGTGGCATGATGTTGGGTTTAATGTATGGGAGAGTGCGGCAGGCAGTTAGAGTTATTTATCCTGATAATCCAGCTAAACCTAGACCATTGCTAGCACTGCAGGTGGTGCTGGTGGGGAAAGAACGTAGTGGCCTGATCACTAAGTTTTATAATGCGTCACTGCGGGAGAGAGAGCCAGGAAAGCACCCCTCATACCTCAAATGGAACTCAGCACTGGGGTCCACAATATAGCTTGAGCAGTGGAAGTTTTACTGTGAGCTGACGGACTCTTGACTGTGAACTGTAATCTCTGCATAATCCATCTTAAATACACCAATGCAACTGCCGAGGTTCGGTTTGCAGGAGGATGCCTGTTGTGTGAGGTGCGGGCAGGACGATGCGGGTTTTCTGCACCTTGCATGGTATTGTGCAAGAATATTTGCACTCTGGACTCAAGTGGTACGTGTGCTTTCGGAAGTGGTTTTGGAAAAATTGCTGTGTGTGCCTGAGGTTTAGTTGCTGGGATGGGTGAAGAAACTTAAGCCGTGCAATCAGAGTTTAGTCACCGTCTCGACCTTGTTAGCTAAACGGGCGGTTGCGAAATGCTGGGAAGCAAAAACTACCTCCATTGTCAAGAGTTGGGTTCGCGATTTGATCTATTGTAGGGAACAGCTGGAGCCCTATGCGGAGGAGGTTCCAGAGGCCGGTGGCCTAAGGACGTTTGGGCCCCACTCACTATGTACCTACTAAGTCATCCTGACTTGCAATGATTCTGTTGTAATATCATGTGTATAGTCAGGGGAAGCTGGAACTGGTATTCTTACAAGGAACGCCACATATGTTGTTATGGGAGGCTGGAGGCTCAAACATGCATATCTACAGTGCCTGGTTGTGGGGGGTAGTGGGGATATTTTTGTTGTGTTTTTTGTATGTTCTGTTTTTTTTAGGTACAACATGCAAAAATAGTACTTGTTGTTGGAAAGTGGGTTATTGATAGGGGCACATGTAGGTCTGCCACTGGCAATAAGGCACTTACACATGGTAGGACCCAGCATAGGTCTTAGAAAATGTATTCCTACGCTCAACCCTTGGTAATGGGATTGTTAGCAGACAGGCTTAACTTCAAAGACAGGTATGTAAAGCATTTAAAAATACCACTTTAGTAAATAATTAAGACACAACACAAAATAAAAATCCAACACCAATTTATAAAAATATGTAATATTTTTATCTTTAAAAGGACCCCAAACAAAAAAAGTCCACTGCAGGAAACCAGAGATCTGAATTTTTAAAGATTAATCACTTTCTAGTGCTTAGAAACCAACAGTGCCCTTTTAGTCATTTTGTTTTCTCTGACAGGGACACCTTTAGAAATTGTTCTGAGAATCTTACCAAATGTGTTGTGCACCTTCTCCAGCAGGCAGGGTCTAGTTAGAACTCCTTCCTGAAGTTCTGCTTGCAGGTCCCAAAGTATCCAACACACATTCCAAGGTTCTGGAATCTCCAAGAGGGTCCTTGAAAGTGTCAAACTTCAATTCCGCAATCCACTTGAACAAAACCCTTACAAATCCACTGGTCCTCTATACTGGGAATTCATTGTGGGGATGTCCAGGTAAGCTCTGTTAACCTGTAGCTTGCAGAGAGTCCACTCTTTAGTCATTTTGCAGCAAGGTAATCCACAGGGATTGCAGTTTCAGTTGGTGCAGTCTTCAGAGGTCATGCCTTAGAAATCTTTGTAGAGCAAAACTTCTCAGCAGGGCACTTCTTGCCTCAGTAAGTTTCAAGCAGCAGATCTGGAGGGCTCTGCCCCTCACATATATTTACTACAATTTCTCTGGGTCAAACAGGAGGTCACTTCTGACCAATGGGAGCAGGGTAACTCCTCATAGTTATGACCACATCCTGTAGAGTGTGGCGTTATTTTGTCCCACAGCGCATCCAATCTTCCAAATCCATAATGGCAGATTTTCCAGCAAGGAGGTAAGAGCTGGCTAAACACAACCCCTAGGATGGCTTATTTCCATATACTCTCCCACTACCATCTGCACATATATTCCCTAATCCTGGGTCTGGTGGGGTTCAAAAGTGTAAAGTGGAGACTGACACTGTGGCCATCCCTCTACCTTTGAAGACCATGGCATACAACCCCTCCCCCTGGCTTGGCATTCATATTGAAGAACACACTGCCCTGCCAGCAGAACTCGTTAGCGCCAGGGTCTCTTTATCGCCTCTTCAAGGCAGCCTGGCTAATCCACTTAACTCTGACTAATCAGGGCAGACCACTAGAAGGCTGAATTTGGACTTACAAACAAGAAAGTTTTACAACTTCTTGTATGTACAATTTAGGATAAATACAACAATATGATATTGTTGGATTTACTACTACCATTCTGGGAAGTCCATGAATGGCCATTTTAGTCCTCTCCTATCAATAGTTATTAATCAATAACTTCCTACCATATTAACCTATGTAACACGGGATTAGCAATGGGAGAAATGACTTGGGACATTTTTCCAGAACCAGTACTTACAAAAACATATTTTATAAGTACTTGCCTTATATCTACAGGAACCCTACCCCATGTGCAACTAGGGGAGACATTAGGGGTTCTGAATCTGTAGAAATATTGCAGATTCTCCTTTTACTGTGCTCCTGGTATCAAAGTCAAATTTGAGCAGCACTTTACAACAATATGGGGAATTAAATGTAAAATTTCACTTTCCCCAGACATATAAAAACTAATTTTATAAGGGTGCACCTTATGGATAAATTACCCACCACCCCTGGGATACCTAGGAGAGACCCTGGAGGTCCCTAATATGCCAAAGCATTGTAGGTTATCCATTTCTAAGTGCCCCTACCACCAAAGTCGAGTTTGGGCACAATTTCCTTTATGAAAGCTGTCTTGGCACCGAAGGCTGTTTTTTAACTGACCTCAGGCTTCAGCAGTGCACATATGCAAGTGCAGAAAAAGCTGCTGGCCTCTAAACTGCCATGCCCTAGGGTACTGGGGACTTCTAGGTAGTTTCAATCCCCTGCCCTATTAAATACTAGGGGCTTATGGCATAGATCATGCCAATTACAGGGGTACCCCACCATACCATAGTGTACCCTAGTGTATGATAGCTATTTTAACTGTATTCTAATGTGTCTCTTTCAGCTTAGCACTGGCCCTGGGCCTGGTTAGGCAGAGCCCAGGGTCAGTCAAAATCACTTACCACCAGTATCAGTCAACAAAAGGTTTGGGGGTGCCCAGGGCACAGGATGACTTTCCAACACTAGTATTATCATTTGCTACATTGATAGTGGCTTTATGTACTCCTGCTAGAAGCTACTTCATAAAAAAAAGGTTATGAGTGTCTTATTGTTTCTCTTCTTCTTAGGCCTCCTTTCCCATTTCTAATAAAGATAGAGGTTGCCTTCCACAGAGGAGCTCAAAGGGGGAACAACCCAGGTTGCTCTGAACTTGCCTTGTGGTGACAAAGAGGGCAAAAGGCAGAAGCAGATCCCATTCCCTCCCTTCTGTTGCTATGATTTTCTTAAGAGTAAGCTTCAGGGAGACGTTAAACCTTTCACATAAGCCATCTATCAGAGGGTGGTATGTGGAAGTTATTATTTGACAAATATTCAGTGTCTTACGCACTTGCTTCATACAGCAGGAAACATAGGGGTACCCTGGTCTCTCAGAATGTATCTAGGAAGTCCTAATCTAAAAAATAGTTCTAATAGCTTATCCCTTCTGTTCATAGTATTAGGTGTTCACAAAGGAAACGCCTCTGGTTATCTGGTTGCATAGTCCCCTATAACCAATATGTATAGATTTCCTTTTTTTCACGTTGGGAGTGGGCCCACTAGGTCCTTATCTATTCTTTCAAAGTGATTACCAATTACAAGTAAAGGCTGTAGGGGAATGAAATGGGGCTTGTAAGGCTTCATACTTTGGCAATCTTTAGCAATGTTGGCAAAAATTCCAGGCCCAAAAAAAATCTTAAGACATTTTGAGTTGTCTTCAGCGTTCCGCTACAGCCTCCAAGGAGATATGATTAGGCAAAAAAAAAAGAATTTGTTCCTGAAACCTTTGAGGTACTACAAACTGAGGAGGATCATCTTGTTTCCCACTCTGTATAACATGTTGTTTTTAATCAAGAAGTGGAGATAGGAGGGCGGGGACAGAGGATGGGGTTTCTTAGCTTGTTGCCATGCGACCTGAAGAGTAGGATCCTGAGTTTGAGCATAATGAAATGATCTATCAGAGTATCATGTAAGTAAGTCTGATTTTGAAAAGAGTTTTTCTTTTTTTCTATTCACAAGAAGGTTAAGGAATTCAGGGTTGTATGTTCCTAATATAACATTTTCTGGGAGGATATGTAGTACCCCAGGCTTGCAGAGAGTCCACTCTTTAGTCATTTTGCAGCAAGGTAATCCACAGGGATTGCAGTTTCAGTTGGTGCAGTCTTCAGAGGTCATGCCTTAGAAATCTTTGTAGAGCAAAACTTCTCAGCAGGGCACTTCTTGCCTCAGTAAGTTTCAAGCAGCAGATCTGGAGGGCTCTGCCCCTCACATATATTTACTACAATTTCTCTGGGTCAAACAGGAGGTCACTTCTGACCAATGGGAGCAGGGTAACTCCTCATAGTTATGACCACATCCTGTAGAGTGTGGCGTTATTTTGTCCCACAGCGCATCCAATCTTCCAAATCCATAATGGCAGATTTTCCAGCAAGGAGGTAAGAGCTGGCTAAACACAACCCCTAGGATGGCTTATTTCCATATACTCTCCCACTACCATCTGCACATATATTCCCTAATCCTGGGTCTGGTGGGGTTCAAAAGTGTAAAGTGGAGACTGACACTGTGGCCATCCCTCTACCTTTGAAGACCATGGCATACAACCCCTCCCCCTGGCTTGGCATTCATATTGAAGAACACACTGCCCTGCCAGCAGAACTCGTTAGCGCCAGGGTCTCTTTATCGCCTCTTCAAGGCAGCCTGGCTAATCCACTTAACTCTGACTAATCAGGGCAGACCACTAGAAGGCTGAATTTGGACTTACAAACAAGAAAGTCTTACAACTTCTTGTATGTACAATTTAGGATAAATACAACAATATGATATTGTTGGATTTACTACTACCATTCTGGGAAGTCCATGAATGGCCATTTTAGTCCTCTCCTATCAATAGTTATTAATCAATAACTTCCTACCATATTAACCTATGTAACACGGGATTAGCAATGGGAGAAATGACTTGGGACATTTTTCCAGAACCAGTACTTACAAAAACATATTTTATAAGTACTTGCCTTATATCTACAGGAACCCTACCCCATGTGCAACTAGGGGAGACATTAGGGGTTCTGAATCTGTAGAAATATTGCAGATTCTCCTTTTACTGTGCTCCTGGTATCAAAGTCAAATTTGAGCAGCACTTTACAACAATATGGGGAATTAAATGTAAAATTTCACTTTCCCCAGGCATATAAAAACTAATTTTATAAGGGTGCACCTTATGGATAAATTACCCACCACCCCTGGGATACCTAGGAGAGACCCTGGAGGTCCCTAATATGCCAAAGCATTGTAGGTTATCCATTTCTAAGTGCCCCTACCACCAAAGTCGAGTTTGGGCACAATTTCCTTTATGAAAGCTGTCTTGGCACCGAAGGCTGTTTTTTAACTGACCTCAGGCTTCAGCAGTGCACATATGCAAGTGCAGAAAAAGCTGCTGGCCTCTAAACTGCCATGCCCTAGGGTACTGGGGACTTCTAGGTAGTTTCAATCCCCTGCCCTATTAAATACTAGGGGCTTATGGCATAGATCATGCCAATTACAGGGGTACCCCACCATACCATAGTGTACCCTAGTGTATGATAGCTATTTTAACTGTATTCTAATGTGTCTCTTTCAGCTTAGCACTGGCCCTGGGCCTGGTTAGGCAGAGCCCAGGGTCAGTCAAAATCACTTACCACCAGTATCAGTCAACAAAAGGTTTGGGGGTGCCCAGGGCACAGGATGACTTTCCAACACTAGTATTATCATTTGCTACATTGATAGTGGCTTTATGTACTCCTGCTAGAAGCTACTTCATAAAAAAAAGGTTATGAGTGTCTTATTGTTTCTCTTCTTCTTAGGCCTCCTTTCCCATTTCTAATAAAGATAGAGGTTGCCTTCCACAGAGGAGCTCAAAGGGGGAACAACCCAGGTTGCTCTGAACTTGCCTTGTGGTGACAAAGAGGGCAAAAGGCAGAAGCAGATCCCATTCCCTCCCTTCTGTTGCTATGATTTTCTTAAGAGTAAGCTTCAGGGAGACGTTAAACCTTTCACATAAGCCATCTATCAGAGGGTGGTATGTGGAAGTTATTATTTGACAAATATTCAGTGTCTTACGCACTTGCTTCATACAGCAGGAAACATAGGGGTACCCTGGTCTCTCAGAATGTATCTAGGAAGTCCTAATCTAAAAAATAGTTCTAATAGCTTATCCCTTCTGTTCATAGTATTAGGTGTTCACAAAGGAAACGCCTCTGGTTATCTGGTTGCATAGTCCCCTATAACCAATATGTATAGATTTCCTTTTTTTCACGTTGGGAGTGGGCCCACTAGGTCCTTATCTATTCTTTCAAAGTGATTACCAATTACAAGTAAAGGCTGTAGGGGAATGAAATGGGGCTTGTAAGGCTTCATACTTTGGCAATCTTTAGCAATGTTGGCAAAAATTCCAGGCCCAAAAAAAATCTTAAGACATTTTGAGTTGTCTTCAGCGTTCCGCTACAGCCTCCAAGGAGATATGATTAGGCAAAAAAAAAAGAATTTGTTCCTGAAACCTTTGAGGTACTACAAACTGAGGAGGATCATCTTGTTTCCCACTCTGTATAACATGTTGTTTTTAATCAAGAAGTGGAGATAGGAGGGCGGGGACAGAGGATGGGGTTTCTTAGCTTGTTGCCATGCGACCTGAAGAGTAGGATCCTGAGTTTGAGCATAATGAAATGATCTATCAGAGTATCATGTAAGTAAGTCTGATTTTGAAAAGAGTTTTTCTTTTTTTCTATTCACAAGAAGGTTAAGGAATTCAGGGTTGTATGTTCCTAATATAACATTTTCTGGGAGGATATGTAGTACCCCAGGTTTGACTTTCACTGAGACCCCATTTGGTACCAGATATATTCTTACAACTCCATGGACACATCGTATAGGTATTTGTTCCTCTGGAAAGATCTGAGAATCCTTCACATGTGTGGTGTGTATAACCGACTGACTACATCCTGAGTCTAACAAGGCCGTAACATTTCTTCCACTAAATAAAAGACTTGTATAGAGGCAGGTGCCTAATTCTTCTGTGTATAGAATACATTTAGGTATGCAGCTAATATCAATTGGCTCCTCTGTAGGTTTTTTCTGGGGGTAGAACTTGGCCAGTCTCCACAAGCGTAATACTGTGGTCCCCTAAATGAAAAGAATCTGCTTTAGAGGCTAGATCCTTCAGCGATTCAGGAAGATTCTCTTGAGCTTCTCATCTCGTTCCTCCCATGTGCTGAGAATGAACGCACGAGCTTGTCTGGTTCCAACGAAAAGAATTGTGTTTGAACATGGGCAAACGATGTTGCCATATCCACAGCCTGTTGAGGTGTGTGTGTTGATGTAGCTACTGTTGCGTAGGGAACAGTAGAGTTTCCAAAAACTGCTCTAAATAAATGAGAGCCATTATCTACTCATTACTGTTCTCTTGTGGTCTTAACCATTTATCTGCAGCAGCTTTTATTTTGAAAAACAGGGGGAATGTCTCCTAGGGAGCCTCGTTCCTTCCTAAACCTCACCCGGTATGCCTCTGAGTCCATACCCAGAAGATCTAGTATGACTTCCTGTATCTCTTTATAGGGAGCATTACCCATAGGATTTGCCACCTGATACGCAGCCTATGCTTCTCCAGTCAGTAAAGGAGCTAGGAGAAATGGCCACTTTGCCTCAGGCACCCCACAAGCTCTGGTTGCCCTCTCAAAATTCAACAGAAAGGCGTCTGGGTTCTCTCTGGAAAGACATTTCTGTAGGGATATAGTGGGATACCCTGTGTGTGTTCCCTGATGGCTCTGTTGGTGTGGGGTTAGTTGGGCTCGGTCCTCAGTGACCCTCTGAAGGCACTCAGCCTGCTGGGTCATGGAGGCTTTAAACAACTCTCGATCATCCTGGGCCAAAGTCATTTGTCTATTTACAGCCCATTTGAATTTTTGTTGTCTATGAATAAATTGTCGTATAAGATTCTCCATTATCAGCAGTATAATGGAGCATTGCCTGCGTTCTCCACCACGTGTGACTCTTTGTCAATGATTCAATGATACTTAGATTGATTTTATATGATTTCTTTATTGTTTACAGGGCAGAGTTGTAATTCTTAATTTATTGTCCTTTTTTCTTTTTCTCTTTTATTCCCTTCAGGATTTCTCTGTAATTCTCTTCTGGAATCTTCCTTGGTGACCGTCGTCCCTCGAACCAAAGAAAGACTCAGGTAAGTCCTCATTTTTTTTTTAATCCTATGTTTTACGTTCTCTTTTTTCACATTAAGGGGGTGGGCTGTGGAGAGGACTATCAAAATGATCATCACCCGAATAGCCCTCCACCAGTGATAATAAATATAAAAAGAAACACCTTGAAGACTTTATTGTATTTTTCTTTTCCCCCTTTTTGTTTTACACTTTCTTTATTCCTTTTTACTCACAATACCCCATAAGCGCCCCCATGACTGGCTGAGCCACGCCTCTCCTGGGACGTGGCAGGTGGTTTCACAGTGAGTCTCTCTGCTGTGACCTCTTCTTGCTTTTGATGTTCATTCCGGAACATGGATCTCTTTTCTTGTTATTTCCTCTCCTGCTTGAGCTCAGTCACTTAAGTTATCACTGGAACACTGCCCCATGCTGTTCCTTGGCAGTCAAACTCCCAGTTTTCGGAGGTTCTTCTCTGGGTCTTTCTTTCTCTGTCTCCCAGATGCCACAAACAACAGCTATCACTTCTTCTGGATGTTCTGGCTGTAACGCCACAAGAGAAGAGATTGGTGCTTGACTTCCCACATCAGCAGGTACAGAGCTTTGTGCTGCAAGGGTTTTAAAGTGACCATTCTCCGCTAAGCCGTCTTCACCTACCCGCTGGTTCAAATCTCGATACACGTTAGGCGTGGGCTGTGAATAGAGGAAGGGAGAGAGGTAAGGCGGGAGCAGTTCCTCATTATCGTCTACTTCTTCCCTCTTGGTTGTTTCTGTCACTTTGTGAAAGTCTACTATACCCCTGTCAGACTGCATAGATTTGGGCTTAGACCTGATGACTGTTGGGCCAGATGTGGGTCAGAGGGTGCAGATTGTTCTATACATAGCCTGGTCTCACAGGTAATTGTATTCCTATGTGTTGGAGGTGAAGGGGCCCCTTCTCCTTATGATAGAGAAGGGGGCTTCCCTCCTCTTCTTATGGTCCTTCTGGGGTATAAATGGGACTTACTTGCTTCCTCCAGGCGATATGTTTCACAGGCCCTACTGCTTGTAAAGAGACAAGTTGCTTGTCGCTGGGGATTAGGGCAGGCACCTTAGTTTAAAGATGTAATCACAGATTTCAAATACCGTAATAAACAATTTTAATTGGATGCTAAGCTCTTGCCTATTCCCTCACATCCCAGAGATATTTGGCAACCCCGCCACACCTACCTACAGTTACAGCCAGTGGATTCTGCCTTCATGGCATGACATGCTTCAGTGCATTCCTCTGTCCTTATACTGTTGCCTTTTTTGCAAGTTTACCCTCTTCTGGTGTGAGTTGTGCTTTCAGAGTAGCTGGTGACCTTGCCCTTTGACTCAGTATATTCGCTACACCCTAATATATCTAACAAGATGTTCTTTGTGGGAAAGGTTGTGGGAGGAAACAGGAGTGTATGTAAAACTCAATGTTTATGGTGTTGGGAGATGGCAGTTATGTCCTTATGCTGTAATTGCTGACGTGTTTGATTGACATGATAACATAAAATTCAATAAACTAATACATAATTTTTTTTAAAGAATTAGTTTAACACCTTAATTGCTGAGGTTTTTCTACCCCAGTGCTGAACCCTTTTTGTCTTTTTCGGATATTTTGGTCATACGCCTCCATAAACATTTTCCACAAAAGGAAATCATTTGGATCCAAAAGGTACCCATCGTTTGTGGATCCCTCTGGAGAGAACAGAGAAAATAGTTGCAGTATAACTAAATTTGTTTGTTTTTTTCTCAGAGAAATGGGAAAAAGTGTTCTGCAAAAAGGTGACTGTTTTTCCTCCTAAAATGGAATCAATAAAAGGGTTGCTGCGTTTACTTCCCAAATTTCAGGAAGTAAGCACAGCAACGTTCAGTGCTGTAAAAAAAATCCACACTTTTGGTATTTTTCTAAGAGATCAAGCATTTTTCCTAAATTTGGGCTTTAAACCTACTTCGAGTTAGTGGTGGAAACACGTTTGATGGAACCCATGAGTTGCCCTAGAAAGCTACAAGTTTCTCAAAAGTAGACAACATTCTAAATGCAGCAAGGGGTCATTTATGAAGATCCCCCAAGGTTGTCCTAAAGAAACCGTTGTAAAAAAACAATGAAGAAAATAACAACCATGTGTGACATTTTCGTCAGTAACATCTTTTTCAGAATGGTTAGTTACAAAAGCAATATACTGCTACATCTGATGGACCCTTCCGGTCGCTGGGATAAATTAGGTTTGTAGGTTTCCAAGAACCTGAAGTACCCACTGGCAACAACAGAGCTGCACATTACAGTGGTTGTTTACTGTGTGCCTAATATTGAACAATTCACATAGTAAAATATAAAGAGTGATCAAATGGGCATGAATGATACATATGTATTTCTGAAATGTACATCCAATACTGAGTTTGAAGCAGGGAATGTATGTCCATCTCTGATGTTAAGGGTACCCATACTAGCATGATATATAGAGGGCATTTTGCTAAATGTCTTCTTTCTTGCACAATGGCTTACATTTGGAAAGCACAAATTCAGAGATATCCAATTGGTATTAACAAATGTGCTACAATTCTGCGTTTCCACACATCTCCCAATGAAAATGGTACCTCACTCGTTTGACTAGGCCTAGCACCTGCAACACAATGCATGTGATGACAGCATATTTTGTCCAGCAGAATCCATGCTTTTTCTACAATGTAGGTAGGTGCAGTTGTTGGCCTCTAGCTTAGCCTCCACCCCGCAAACCCTACTATACCAAGACATTCCTGAAAACTACACATAGAGCGGTATATAGGGAGAAGTGACTAGTGGGGTTTGAATTCGTTTTTTTGGCCCAGTAACCCCTTGCATACTGTGCCTAAAAACACATGTTTTCTTCACATTTCTGTAAGGATATATTAGGGAATTTGTGGGAAGCCACAACTTTCCCACCACCAAGTGTTCCTCTAAGTTCTCCGATAAGAATGGTACCTAACTTGTGTACATGGCCCATGCCAGGGAAAGGCCCTAAATGCAGGTGCATCATATTTTTACACCCAAGCTCTTTCCAAGCAGTTGGAACTAAAAAATAAAATAAATACATCCTCCTATGTGAGTGCCAGAGAATTGTTTAAAGCCCTCTCCATCTTCAACCATTGGCACAAGGATGAAATAGGGAGGGAGTGTGGGCATTGGCTGGTGGGCATTGCCTGCACTTAAAAATGTACTGCAAGCCAGATAAAAAAACAAAACGCTGTAGCTCAAAATGTGTATCAACATGCAGAGATGTATATTTCTTGCAATTATCCTAAATCAAGTAAAGCACATCAGAGAAGGACAGGTCTAACTGCACCCATCTGCCAACAACATCTGCCAACAATTAAATTAGACCCTCACCAGATGATGGCTATGTGTCAATAAAGTCACCGTCTTTATCACTGAGAGTGTAATGCCATGCCCGAGTCCACATGTTTAACTGTACTGTTACTAGTTTGGATTTTTATCCAGACTGAAAAGAAAACTAAGTGCATGTGAGGTTTAATACACGGGGATGCCATTCTCACCCACTATAGGGGAACAAAATCAGCCAACATCCTCCCAGGGTAGAAGTCGGATACCGAGGGTTGGGTTTCGGGACGCCAAGTCCCAGAGAATAGACACACCCACCTGTCACATTTCCCTACAGCGAGGCGAGGAGGCTGAAGGGGGAGGAGCTGACCCCAGAAGTAGTGGTTCACAACCACTGACAAAGGACCAAGACAGAGAAGAAGCTTTGGCGACCAGTGGAGGTGCCGAGGTGTATGCGTAGCACTACGTGAAGTAGTGTGGCTCACTGGTTAGAGGCGGCAGACCCGAGAGCAGAGGACGGCCCGGGACCAGTGTTCGATTCCCGGCGCGGCAGGTTTCTGGACCAGGGTCAGCGGACTCGATAATTCTCTCGCCTCGGTGCCCACTCTGATCAGCGATCACACTCGGCAACTCTGGGCATTAGCTTGCCTCATCTTCACTAACGGCCCCACCAGACCGCCGGGGATGCCTGGTCTCACCCTGGAGATACCCATTAAGGGACCATCTCTCAGGGAAGCCAGGAAGGGTTTCACAGCGGTCGAAGCGCCTTGGGACCCTCCGGGTAAGTAGTGCGCTATATAAATGCCTATACATACATACATACATACATACAGAGCACAGGAGGAGAAGACGGAGACAGGAACAGAACACCAGAGGAGGAGGCAGACGATCGTTGGATCGAACCGGCGGGGGCTGGAGAGCGGCCGCAACTCAGGAGAGTTGCGGCGGAGCTGGTGAGTGAAGGTAGTTTCAGGGAAGGTGGGGGTGGGTATGAGGGTAGCAGGAGGAGAGTAGACTCCGGACAGGAATTACCAGAGCAGGGGTTCCACTAGCACTTGGGGCTTGTCAATTTCTTTAAATCACACATCACAGAACACTTATTTCTGTTTTCCTTCCTCACAAATCCCCATCCTGCTTTCTGTCATCCTCCCCGTGTGTAGGAAGACTAATTCTTTTGATGCATATAAAGAGATCGCCTTCAAAGTTCATTTACTCTGGTTAACTTCCGCTCACCATAGATATTGTGAGCATCTTAAAGCCTCTAGACATCACCGTTTTGGTGTAGGTGATAGGTAGTTTTGCTGTCCACAATATTTATTTACACGATTACTGACAGCGTCCTTCTTTCCTCTATGCATGAGCCTCCAGGTGGAAGCCAGCAAGATGGACAAGCCGACTCATGAACCGTCAAGCAGCAAACTTTGGACAGACACAACCGAACAAGCACTCCCCAACCCCCACCCCCACCCCCACCCAAAACCGGAGAAGATGAATCAGGATGAGGAAGAAAATCAAACGCCTGTAGTAAAACCTAAAACTTTGTCCTCTGACAATAAAAACCGACCCTTTGGTAAGTATATACAACCTCTGCGTATGTTTATCCGACCCACCCTCCCACAGGTGGTGTCAGAAGTGATATCCGCAGGACACACTCGCTAAGATGCTGAGAATCAGGAATACATGGGAAAGGTGATGGAATGGTTCCTTACAGTGGTGGAAGAGGACTGAGGCATATTACAGCAAGTAATGGCGGGCCAGAGCGAATCGCATGGGGCAGCCATAGACAAAATCACTGAGGCCCTTGGACATCAGAGGGTACCCACTACGCTTCCTTCCTTGGTCCTTCAACGATATGTGAGTGGAGAAGACCCAGACTATTTCTTTAATAACTTCAAGAGAATTGCCACCGCAGTGGCCTGGCCCGCGGACAAATGGGGACAATATCTGGGACCTCTCTTTTTCGGTGACCAGCAAGCAGCCTACCAGGCTGCAACCAAACAAGGAGTAGTTCCATATGCCGAAATTATACAATGCATCATGGAATGATTGGGGTGGATAACGAGTCATATCAGATAAAGCTGTGACAAATAAAAGAGGAACCAAGAAACACCTAGAGCCCTGTACTACTGGGTAAAAGATATGACCGACCGATGGCTGAAGCCCGCCACTACCGACAAAGGTGGTTTCATGGTCAAGATATACTTGGAACAATACCTGTCCTACCTCCACCCACCTATACAGCGGTGGGTGCGACAACAGGCTCATCTCAATCTAGAAACAGCAGTGGAAAATGCCAGTGCCTACAGCCGGGCACAAGAAATCCAGACGGGGATTGATGACCTATCATGGAAACCTGGCGGAACTGGAACCCACCGGCCACCCCATCCACCTGTCGTGGAGAAACCTGAACCTTTCACCATTTACCCTGGGACCCCGGCATTCCGATCCCCTCCTGTTGGCCCTCAATTTTTTAATAGTGGAGGGTTGGGACATATCACCAGTTCCCGCCCCCCAAAAGGAAGAGCCAATGGAGATAGGGATGACCCAAATTTATTATTGTTCCCCCTCCGAAAAGAGACCTCCCCCGTACCACTGTAGAGTGACTGTAAACGGACAGCCAGTCATGGCCTTGGTGGACACAGGTTGCCGACAGAGTGTTGTAAGGCCTAAGGACTTGGAACCCAGATTGGAACCCAGATTGGACCAATTGATTAGACAGTGGCTATACGTTGTGTTCATGGAGATACAAAACAGTACCCAACTACCCGAGTACAAATACAACACCAGAACGACTCAGGTACCTCTCAGAAGGTGGGGCGCATTCTCAGTTTGCCGTAACAAGTCATCTTGGGAATGTTTATCCAAACTTATCCCAAATGATAAAAGAAGCCCCATTGAAGGATGAAGAGTGGTGGACCACGGCACCCTTCTCCAGAGAAGCAGACCATGAGTGGCCTCCCTCAAAAACTCGGAAAAGCAAAAAAAGAAGGGCGGAAAAAGAGAAAACCCCTAAGGTGTTGCCTGTCTTGCGGGAGGATAATCCCTGGGAAGCAGATAAAAACTTTCATGCCCCTCAATCGGAGGACCCCACCCTACAGAACTAAGATCCAGATGGGTTAATATACTTAAAGGGTGGTCCCACACAAAATCCCCAACTATTGATCCCAGGGCCATTCTGAGAAAAGGTTTTATTCCTGGCCCATAGCCACCTGTTAGGGGGACATTTCGGGAATGAGAAAACAGGGAAACAAATCACAGAATGCTTTTACTGGCCTGGTATTTATCGACAGGTGAAAAGGTAGTGTAGGAAATGCTTCGTAGGCAGGAGAAACAGTAGGCACCGGCCTCCCCATGTACCCCTTTGTCCTCTCCCCATCATAGGCGAACCCTTCAGTAGAGTAGGGATGGAATTCATAGGTCCTTTGTTAACTTCCCGAAGTGGGTGTTGTTACATTCTTGTAATCGTTGACTATGCCACCCATTTCCCAGAAGCTATGGCCTTACGGAGTCCAGATGCTACCAATATCGCTAAAGCCATGGTAACCGTGTTCTCACAAGTGGGGTTCCCAAAAGAGATCCTGACGCATCAAGGGACTCCATTTGTATCCATGGTTATTAAACAGATTTGTGCCCAGTTGAGGATCAAACAGATACGGATCTCAGCATACCATACCGAAGCAGACGGATTAGTCGAGCGGCACAACGCCATCATCAAAACACTCTCAAGAAACTCCTGGCTTTAGAATCAAGAAAATGGGAGGATATGTTGCCCCTGGCCTTATTCGCGGTGAGGCGTAAAGTACAAAAAAGGTCCGGTTATTCCCCGTTCAAGCTATTATACGGCCATCAGGCCCATACGCTGTTGGAAATATTTCAAGAGAAATGGGAATCAGAACCAGTTAACACTAAGCTACTGGTGGACTATGTGTTCAATTTGAAAACCCACTTAGGACAAATCCGCGCCATAGGCCATACAAACCTGGAAGAAGCACAAATGGCCCTTGTTAGAACTGGGGTCTCTAGTTGGCAGAGGTAGGTACCACTGTCCAAAAAGGGACCCTTGCTTCTAGTCAGGGCAAGGAGAACAGCAGCTTTCTAAAAGTTCTCAAACACAGGATTTAAAAACAACCTTTCCTAAAAGATGTGTTATTAAATTCTGAGTTCAGGGATACTAGATACTTATGTCCTATCTTGTTCCTATGGGAAGAAATGCTGTTAACCACTGTAGCCAGCATCCCCCATGTTAACCTTTGGAGCAAGATAGCCTTACAATAGTGACAAACGAAAATGGCTGCCATTCACTATCAGAGCATGTCACCTGCACTAGTACATGCTCTACCTTTCACATACACTGCACCCTGCCCAGGGGGGTACCTTGGGCCTTCCATAGGGGTGACTGATGTGCACAAAAAGGGAAGGGTTAGGCCGGGTCAGTGGGGACACTGACCAGGAGGACATGGCAGTTTCTAAACTGCCCATAGGCACTGCAGTGGCAGGCCTGAGACACCATTTTAGAGCTACTCCTGTAGGTGGCACAATCAGTGCTGCAGGCCAGATAGTAGCATTTGTCATCACCATCCCTGGCACACCCAGTGCACTTTACTAGGGACTTCATGGTGATACAAATATGCCAATCATGTATATCCAATCATGATAACAGTTTACATAGGGAACACTTACATTCTGGCACTGATCAGCAGTGGCAGAGTGTCCAAAGCATCTAAACCAGCAAAAACGAAATCCAGCACAGCGTCAAAAATACAGGAGGTAGAGGCAAAAAGATAGGGGGAAACCACGCCAAAGATGCCAAGTCTAACAGCCCTAAAGGGACAGTATGATTAAAAATAACAAAGAGAGGTCCTTCAATGTAGGTGATCCCTTGTTTTTATTGATGGCTTCCTCTGACTGCAAATTATAGGGGCAATGGCAGGGACCCTACACAATAATCGAAAAGTGACACCTGTGAAACGGACCTGGCTAGGGGCACCTCGCAGATCTTTCACATTCATTTGTTGAAGAAATGGGAGGGACCCTTAACGGCACTCGTTACCAAGTTGGAAGCACAAACTGCTTTGTTTGATCAATGTATACACCCTGTACTCCCCCCTAATTTGAGGCAGGGATTGTCTGATGTCCTTCTTCCCCTTCAGGACATCTTATCCTTGTCTCCCGAGAGAACATCCTTGTTGGAACACGCCATCTAAACACCCCTTGGGAAACGTGTGCATCTCAGGCCGTACCAGGTACCCAAGGCGCGTTGGCTCACCATTAGAGAGGAAGTACAAAAGATGTTACAGATGGATATCATAGAACCGCCGTAAGCGAATGGAATTCACCTATCAATCTAGTAGAGAAGCCCAATGGCTGGGTACGATTCTGTAACAATTTTAGAGAAGGTAATAACTTTTCTGAATTCGGTACATATCCCCACCCAAGGGTGGACGAAATGGTTGAAAGGATAGGCAAAACCAAATATATCAGTACCCTTGACCTCTGTAAAGGGTGCATGGCAAATCCCCTTGTGCGAACGAGATAAAGAAAAAACTGCGTTCTCCACCTCAGATGGTTTATACCAATTTAAGGTGTTACCCTTTGGGTTACATGGGGCCTGGCTACTTTTCAGTGAGCCATGAACCAGATCCTACGGCCTCATGAAAACTATGCCGGAGCATACATTAATTACATTATTATTTATAGATAGCAACTCATGGGAATAACATATGTTGCATCTGTATCAGGTGATACGAGCCTAAGGACAACATGGTCTCAAGATAAATCCTGCTAAAAGCCATCTGGCAGCCCAAACCGTATGATACCTAGGCTACCTATTAGGCGAAGGGGATATTACACCTCAGAGCACCAAGCTATCCGCCATCTCCCAGGTCCTGCTACCAAAAACAAAAAAAGACCTCTGAGCTTTTTTGGGGTTGCTTGGTTACTACAGCCGATTCATCCCCAATTTTTCTCACTTAGCAACTACCCTTACAAACCTGCTGCAGAAAACCGTAAACACCGAGGCTAGGTTAAGAAACCCTTTCCCCAACATCCTAAAGGCCTTTGAGACCCTATAAATATCCCTTACTTCCAATACTGTTCTGGCCAGTCCGGATTACTCCCTTCCAATCATTCGCCAGACCGATGCAACAGAGCAGAGCCTGGGGGCCATAATGTCTCAGGTACCAAAACAGCGGAGGAGAATCCTATATTATATATTAGCCAGAGGTTGTTCCCTAGAGTGCAAAACTATGCGTTTATAGAGAAAGAGACAATTAAATGGGCCATAGACACCCTACGGTATCAACTCAAAGGAAGGGAGTTCACCTTATACACAGACCATGCCCCATTAGAGTGGTTAGCACGGAATAAGGGCAATAACGAAAGGATGTTAAGATGGTTCCTGTCACTACAGCCATATATGTTTTAGACCAAACACAGAAAAGGAACAGAGCAAGGGCATGTGGACATCCTGTCAAGATGCCCCCAAGAACCGAACCCTAGTAGTAAGACAGCAAGGGGAAGGGGATGTGAGGTAGCAGACACGGGTGCCTTTCTTAACCAATATAGGAGAACAAAATCAGCCAACATCCTCCCCGAATAGGAGTCGGACACTGAGGGTTGAGTTTCGGGAGGCCACGTCCCGGAAAATAGACACACCCACCAGTCGTGTTTCCCTATGGCGAGGAAGCGGAAGGCGGAGGAACTGACCCCGGAAGCAGTGATTCACAATTACTGAAAAAGAACCAAGATAGAGAAGGAGCGTCATCGACCAGTGGAGGAGCTGAGGTGTATGTGGAGAAGAGCACAGGAGCACAAGACGGAGCCTGAAGCAGAACACCAGAGGAGGAGGCAGATGATTGTTGGAGCGAAGAGTGGTGGTGTCCACCGGAGGAGGCTGGAGAGTGGCTGCAACTCCGGAGAGTTGCGGCAGACCCGGTGAGTGACGGTAGTTCCGGGGAAGGTGGGGGTGGGTACGAGGGTAGCGGGAGGAGGGTAGACTGCAGACATGAGTTACCAGAGTGAGAATTCTGCTAGCACTTGGGGCAAGTCAGTTTCTTTAAACTGCACAACCCTGTACACCTATTTCTGTTTCCCTTCCTCACAAATCCCCACCCTGCTTTCTGTCATCCTCTGAGTGTGTAGGAAGACGCATCCTTTTGTTGCATATGAAGAGAATGCCTTCAAAGTTGATTTACTCCAGTTAACTTCCGCTCACAGTAGACATTGTGTGCATCTTCAAACTACTGGACATCACCCTTTTGGTGTAGGTGACGGGTAGTTTTGCTTTCCACAATAAGTATTCACACGATTACTGACGGCATCCTTCTTTCCTCTCTGGATGAGCCTCCGAGTGGAAGCCAGCAAGACTTACGAACCCTCAAGCCCCAAACTTGAGACAGACGAAACAGAACAAGCACTCCCCAACCCCCACCCAAAGCCAGAGAAAACGATTCGGGAAGAGGAGGAAAATCGAACGCCTGTAGTAAAACCTAAAACCTTGTCCTCTGACAATAAAAACCGACCCTTTGGAAAGTATATACAGCCTCCACGTGTGTTTATCCGACCTGCCCTCCCACAGTGCATCACTGTGAAAAAATTATTTACAGCACTCTAATGCACCTCACAAGCAAAAAGCTGGGGGACGATTACGATCTCCTAAGGAAGGCCTCCAGACAAGTTCCGGAACACCGCTAAGGAGGATGAGCATCACCCCACTGCTTTTCAGAAGAGCCAAAAAGATAAAATAAAATGATGAGTACGTTATTTATTTATTTATATTGCACAGTTACTTAAAACCATTTGCAATACATCTTGTGTGCCAGTTAAAAGAAGGTTAAAAAAAGAGAAAAAGAAAAGAAAGAGAGAAAAAAACAAAAAAAACAACAATTCTAAAAGAAGACATTTGTATGCAACACTCTCAAAACAGTGTATGAAAAGACAATAAATATATAAGTATATGTATCTATACATTGGTAAAAAAAAAAACAACAGCAAGAATCTACCAGTGTGTCCTTTTTACTAAGTTTCTTGCGTAACTGATGTCTTCTCCGTCTGGTTAATGGGGCAAGTTGGCTTATTGAACTGGATTGGCTTTCATCTTGCGTAACCCCTCGTCTTCCATAAACCTATTTCGAAGCTCAGCCATGTATTTTCCAAACCTGGCCAGGTCCGATGGAAGAGTACAGGAGAAAAGTACGGAAACAGCTTCTTTTACTGTTCGAACCCCGTGTCATAGCCAAATTTGTTTTAAAAAGATTGGTTGGGGCAAAAGCATCGCGGGACAGCAGCAAATCATGGGTAGCAGAGATTCGTGTTTATAGTTGCAGAGTCTGCATCTTGTTTTGTGTTCAAGGGACCTCCAACTGGGGTTTAGCTCTTTGATTTTAAGGGGCACTAGTCTGGCTCATATAATGTTTTTAAGTGCTTTCCTTCCTAGTGCTTGACTAAGATAGGGCTGGGTTTTATTCCCAATATATGATGTTGCCAACCCAGGTGGCCCTCTTCCTGTTACGAATTCTGCTAGGTCATTTGTGTGTGACAAGTGAAAACATTGTTTGTTTATTGCATTTTTTATCGCCAGATAGTTTGTTGGTGCATCCTTCCAGTTTTCAATTGCCAGATCCAAGGTTTCCACTGCTTTTTCCTTGTAACTTTGCCACGGGGTAGTGGTCTCTCCGTAGATTGGCTTAAGCATACTTTTTAAACTTCCAGCTCGGGCTGTTATGACTTGATAGAAGTACTTTGCATGTGTTCCCAAGCATTCCTTACTTTGTTGCTTTAGGCCGAACTCCAAATAAAGTAAACTGTGTATTTGGGAAGTTTAAAAATGCATTTGTAGGCCTGGCATTGCACTTTATCCAACATTGCCTCCATTTTGCCTGGGAATGCCTGTTGTGCATATCCTGCAGTTGCCCTGATCTTGACTTGTAATACTTTTTTATTATGTGCTGACATTGGACTCTGCATGAGCTTGTTTAATTTAGATATGGAGAAGATTGTTGCCTGTGCTCTGGCCTTCATTTTTGCATGTGCGATATTGATTGCCAGTTTCACTTAGCCAGCACCCAAGATATTTGTACGAACGTGTGGTGTTGATAATTTCCTTACCCACGTGCCATTTCAGTGAGGCTTTTTTGGGGAAGCATCCAAAAAAGACTTCTTTCGTTTTTTGAGCGTTGATTGTAAGCTCATTGATTTCGTTGTACTTATTTAGGGATTCTAGACCTCTCTGCAGCCCAATTTTTGTGTGGTCATTACCACTAACTCGTCTGTATATTGTAACATTTGCAATTTGTTTCTCCCGATTTTTGGGGTTACAAGGCTAGCATTCAGAAGCTTCTTCCCCAGATCTGCGGTGTATCGATTAAACAGCATGGGGCGAGTACACATCCCTGTTTTAGTCCACGATTTGTCAGGCACTTCTTTGTTATAGTGTTGTCCACTAGCTTTACTTGGATCCAGGTATTGCTGTATAATGAAATGATGGTGGTAAGGAGTCCTGCTGGGATGTGCCAATTGCTCAGTTTTTCCCAGAGCTTATGTCGGGGTACCCCGTCGAAGGCAGCTGAGTAGTCAACAAACCATGCAAAAATTGGTTTATTGTTTTTGCGTTAGCTTGCTGGCTCAAATATGACATGGCCACAATGTTATCAATTGTAGAGCAGCCCTTACGGAAGCCAGTCTGATAGTGCGGGAGGATTTTATTCTCTTTGATCAATTAATTTAGTTCCTTCAATAGGGTACTGGCGTAGGCTTTCCCTTCAATGTCCAGAAGAGCAATGAGTCTATAGTTTTTTGGGTCTGTATTGTCCCCCTTCTAAAAATAGGGTGCAAGAAGGACCTTCGCCATAAGTCTGGTACTTTTGCTTTTAATCTACATTCAGTGAACAGTTTAGAGAGAATTCTACTGCAGTAGACTGGATGTTCTCTAAAGATGGCCCCTGGGAGGCCAATAGGCCCAGGAGCCCCATCTCTTCTTCTCCTTTTTCTCACTTGTTTAACTGAGGTACCATCTTGATCTTTACCAAGTGATCCCACGGGGACCTCCGTATCTGTGTCTTCTCCAAGTGAGAGTTGGACCTCATGTTTTTCATGGAATGTAATAGCTGCCTTCTCAATGTAGATTGAGGCAACGTGCCTTATCCAAGCGTCGGCGTGTACTGAATTGCGCCTGTCCACTTTGCCGTTCTCCAAGTTTGCAATGTATTGCCAAAGTTGTCGTTGTTTGTGGGCTTTTGAGAACTTGTGTATTATTACCCAGTCTTGCTCTAGTTTTTCCTGATTGAGCGACCATAAAAAGTTTCCCTTCTTCTTAGACGGACGAGAGACGGTGGTGTGCAGAGGTAAGTGTCTTTTTTTCCTTTTCACCCCCTTACTGCCCCATTACCACATCCGTACCAGCTGCTACTGCAGCTAAGTTCATTTTAGATTGTCAGAAGGGATGTATTACTGTGATTGATGGTGGATTTGGCTTTGGCTCGGTTCACATTATAGGACAAAATTTCAAGTTGAGAAGTGAGAAGTGCCTGCATCGCCCCAATGGAGGCTCATGCGCTTGCTGTGAGGTGGTGACTGGGAGGATGCGGCTGTGCTGGAGTTGGGAGCCTGCTATTTGGAGATGCCTGCGGCAGAACCAGGCCCCATTAAGTCAGCTTATGTCGGCCATGGTGGTTCAATAACACATATTACGAAGACTGACACATGCAGTTGGAATGGGCTCGAGGATGGTGGCCAGGGCCTGGACTGCAAACCTCCAACCCATCCTCATATGGAATAACAGTTGAGTGCCAGAAGCTGTGGCAGACAGTGGAAGGAGGGACATCCATCCACAATAGCCTGGAGGCACCCCTACCACCAGGAAGTGAGTCCCCTGCTGTAAGACTCCTGGCTGGGATCTGAAGGCAGCGAGTGGGGTCCGGAGGTTGATTTGGGCCTGGGGCCCAGTCCAGGCGGGAACCACATATGCTTTGGAAGTATCAGCAGGGCCTTCTCCCACCTACACTTGGGACTGTGAGGGCCCCTCTTTAACTGATCAGCACCATGGTTAACTGTGGCCCGCACCGCAGGGCAATGTCCAGCTGTTTAAGACACACTCAGACTTGCACAATTGGCTACTGACATTGATCTGGTCTGCCCAGGGGTCATATTGGGTCTAGGCTGCCCTTCCCTCATTTGCCCATTCTGGATCAGGCATTGAATGCCTTCCCTCTATTTCTCCCTCTCTCCCCCCAAGCAGCAGTTTATTTGAATGACCCATATCCTGCAGTCTCCATATATGCATAGTCATTGTTGCCTACTGCATCCATGGCTGAATAGTGCTGAAGTGACATAATCCACAGCGTACTCCAGGAAAAATGAGCTAGAAACCCAGCCTGGTTTATACTCCCTCACAGAGCTCATCGCCCCAATATCGGTCAGGACCCATTGTCAGCCCACTCTATATCAAGATGCCACAGGGACCTCTCAAAAACCTCAGTTTGTGGTGGAACAAGCACACAGGGTGCCAGCGCTCAGGCCCCCACTAGGGGATAATCCACAACCATTTTTAATTAGACTATTGAACTTCAGAGACAGAGATTCTGTCTTGAGGGAACCCCGCAAACTAGAAGACCTCAAGGTCCAAAATGCCCAAATGATGGTTCCTTGACAATACAGCTCAGGTACATAATTGGTGGCGCTCCTTCAGTGCTGTGAAACGCCAACTCCAAGAGCTGAATATGCATTACTACCTGCTGTTTCTGGACCAATTTGAGAGGTAGCAAACAGTGCTAATCGCTTTTTCGACACACCATCAGCTGGCTTGGACTGTTTGGAGGGGTTTCCGCTATCCCCACTTTGTCCTTAGCCAGTCAGTCAGTCAGTCAAAGAATCTTTATTCGATTTAGTTAAAAATCATACAAAGAGAATAAAAAACATTTATGTACAAGTAAAACACAATTAAACAATATTATATCAATCGAATTCATGTGGCGAGATATATAAGCTAAAAACAGGATTATAAAAAGGAGTATACAAAACAATTCATACGGGGAAATCTTATAATGTCTTACGTGATTTTGATCTAGCCGCCGCCACAAAAAAGTTTGCCATACAAAATGTGATACGGATGATACACAATGATTGGAGATAAAACATGGCTGGTCTAACCTGGGAGAAGCCAGCTTCCCTTAAAATAGGTAACAAATATTTTTTTTCTGATCACAAAAGAAATCACAAAACATAATAAAGTGCATGCTATCTTGTACAGAAAAATTATCACAAGTACAGGGCGGTGCTGACTCTGGTTTCGCCCATGTGTTAAAACTTTCCAAATAAAAATGTATAAGATTAAATCTAAATTTAATTAAAAGGAACCTGTGAAATGGTTTGGTGACAGAACATAGATATGGTTCTAGTGCGATGGAATTCACTAGCAAATATTGCGTCTCACTGCAGGCTTTTGCAGTTCCCTTTCATCTCGACCCACTCTTACCCTTAACATAAATTGTTTTTTAATGGTATCTACATCCTTTTTCGTAATGCCAGAGGGGTCTGTAACGAGTTCCGGGCAGCCCAGTTCCATAAATGACTTCTTCAGGTAGGCCATCCACGGTATTCTGCTGCTATGATCCAAAGACATGACTTCCTTCATTATCAAATGATTAAGGGTTAGTTCTTTATTGAGCCATGTTTTAAGCCAGTAAATTAAAAGTGCCAAATTTAACCTGTCATTAACGTAATCCAGACCCACTTCTGGATGTATGGAAAAGGTTGGTGTCGACTGGGGAACGGACAAGAGGAAGCATAAAAATCTATTTTCAGCCTTTTGGATAGATTCCAGACATACATAACCCCATAATGGTGCGCCATACAGTGCCACTGAAAAACATTTGCTGTTGTAGACCTTTAAGAGGGCTTCCATCGGTCTAGAACCCAGCCTTTTAGTGAAACCCAAAAGGGCAGTTGATGTCCTAGTCACCGCCAGGCTTTTGGCCCTTACCTGCGGGCCCCAGGTACCCTTATTATCATAAAGCACCCCCAGGTAGGGAAAAACAGAAACACTAGAAACAACTTCGCCCTTACATGTGAAGTTTTTGACCAGGGCCCTTTTCCTCTGGTGGCCAACAACCATGGTATGTGACTTGTTCGAATTAACCTTCAGGTCTTGTTGGTCCATGAATGTGCCAAAGGCATCCAGGAGCTGCTGGAGACAGACGCCGTTGCGGGCTATCAGCACTGCGTCGTCCGCGTATAGGAGAGCAGGGATCTTAACTTCTCCTACACGCAGAACGTCTCTGGCCACTCCATCCAGAGGGCTACCTAGGCCGTTGATATAGATTGTGAAAAGCAGGGGGGCCAGTATGCAGCCCTGCCTGACCCCTCGCATGGAGTTAAAACGGGACGTGCATCTACCTTCTTTAGTGACCCGCACAACTGCAAAAAGCTCTTGGTGGAGTGAGGCCATGAACCTAACCAGTGCCTCGTCAATCCCAATCTTCAGAAGGATGTCCCACAACTTAGACCTGCTTACCAGGTTGAAGGCCGAGGAGAGGTCCATGAACACTAGGTATAGAGACCCCTCCTCGGCCACCGTATACTTTGAGATCAGCAGGTGTAAGTTGGAGCACTGCTCTATTGTTCCTCTCTTCTCTCTGAAACCGTATTGGACATCGTCCAAACCTCTACAACTCTCCAGACTATCCCTTAACCTGGCCAAGAGGACTCTGCCTAAGATCTTGATTCCAGAGTCCAAAGGAGATATGGGTCTGTAGCACCCTGGGTCATCCCGCTGCCCCTTCTTAAAAATGGGAATAATTGTAGAGGTTGCCCATGTGGATGGAAGAGGGTTGCTGTTTGAAGCTGTAAATACTTTAGCTAGAATGCCCGCCCATAAATCTGGAGAGTGTATATAAAAATCAGTGGTGGCCAGAATAGCTTTCTCAACCTCAACCCTGGTAAAGCACATGGGTATGGCCTCCCGGAATGTCTTGTTAAATGGCTGGGCAACCGTACCATTATCTCCGTAGACTGTTCTAAAATGTGCCAACCATTTATCATCCGGGATGACACAGTCCAAAGCTAGGTTGGACGAGTCAGAGAAGAAAGGCTGGTTAATTACGGCCCAAAATTGCCTGCTATCCCGCAAGATATCAATAGAAAGTAAATTCTCCAAGGCCTCGTTTTTAATTTTATCCTTCCTGGCCTTGATAGCTCGTTTATATTATTTTCTTAAGAATGCAATATCTGTCCTAACCCTTCGGTTTGCTTTAAGTGCCGCCTTTAAAGATGTATGGGCTTTCGAGCATGAGGCATCAAACCAGCGGCAATGTTTATTTTCCCCCTTCCTCAATTTAGCTGTGAGGTTAGAAGAAATGTTACTGCAGATGGTTTGAAAGGCATCCATTATCTCATGATCTTGGGAGTCTGAGTTCTGACAGATCGTAACCTGATCCTCGATTTGCGGGAAAATATCAGCATAAAAAGTGTTAGGAACCACATTTGCCCACTTGAGCCTTCTTCCTTGGTCTATTGTGCGTACAGCAAGCCCTGTGTTGATTTGCCCCGGCATCGGACCGATGGAGTCCCCCCAAGAGACCTCCAAGAGAACGGGATTGTGGTCACTAAGGGGAGAGGGGACATTGCAGTAAAAGAGGGCCCTGTTAGAGATAGCTGGGGTCACAAATATATAATTGATTATTGTGCCTGGGACTGTCCCCTTAAAGGTAGGTGTTCTAGACTCCCCTTCCGTATTCGTGGGTTCTGCAAGATTGAAATTGGCCAAAAGTTCTTCCAACTCTTCACCTGATTTGGTATGCTCGAAGTGGGGTCCCTCTGGTCCCGTAACCCCCATAGGGTCGGTTAAGCCACACATAAGTTCACAAGGGTGGATATTAAAATCGCCCATAAGCACATATTCGTAATTTGTATGAGTATTATGACTGACTAAATTTAAGAAGGAATCTAGGGCAGCAATATTATTACTACAACAATCCCTATTTCCTGAATTATAAAAGTTTATAAACAAAGTACTCTTCGTGGGACTAATTTCCCTTTCAACAATTAAAAAGGTGGGAGAGTCATATTCAATCTGCGAACACCATGAGGGAGGAGGACCCGTGCTGGAGTTTCCCCAGGGGCAGCTCTTTCCAGATCCCTAACCCAGCCACGTATTTTTGATCCGCGAGTCCCCTGACCGTCTTAAGCAGCGTCAGAGTCTTTTGACAGTCATTGCTACTTTTAAAGAATACATTTTGAAAACGTGCAGTCATTGCTACTTTTAAAGAATACATTTTGAAAACGTGCAGTTACCTGCTGTTGCTGTCCGGAGCTCCCTGGCTCTCCGCTGCTGTTGTCCGCTGGGCTCTTCCTCACCACCGCGGGACCTGCTTGTGGCGCCCAGCGCGCTCCCCTGACATCGCCGGTCTCCTCCCCCCGCTGCAGCCTCTGACCACCGGTGCTGCCGCCGAGCGGGGGAGTTGAGGACCACAAGCCCCAGAAGCCTCCGCGACCTGGACGGAAGTCGCGTCGAGGCTGAGCGCGCCAGGAGGCGCACAAAAAGGGGCATCCCTTCCCGCGTCGCGGGACGCGCGCGGGCAGGCGCCGGGCTAAGCCCGGGCAAAGCCCGGGCAAAGGGCGGGCCGTCTGAGGCCGTCCGAGGCTGGACAAGGTTGGGTTGGGCCCGTTACTCTGCTAAAAAACCTGATTCAAGGAGGTGAGCCTGTGTTATAGCTGGGGGTTATATATTGAATTGTTGCCTCTTGGAGCACCTGTTCACCCCGTGCTTACGAAAAGCATTGCCTGTTAGTGAATTATGCCCGGCAAAAAGTTATCCCCTGCAAAAAACACTATGGACAACTATATCTTTCAGGTAGTTGCCAAAATTAATAGTGACAGGAGATCTTCGCTTGGCCTGAGTTCACCGTCTGCCCTGGGTTCACCAACTTCGCCGGCTTCAGCTTTTGCCGAGTCCACGGAGCAACCTACCTCCTGCTGTCCACCTGTAAGTGAATCTGACCAAGCTGATATCGCTGTAATGAACCGGTCGGTTCTGATTGAGTTAGACAGCGAGAGTGATATGGAGACTGAACAACAACTACCCGAGGACAAAGCCCCCACTCCGGTGCCCGCTCCACGATCCACCAGAGGGGCTAAAAAGCCACAGCCACAGCCGAAACGATTTGGGCTCAGATCAAGCCGCAAAAAGATTGCATCGCCCCCTAGCAAATCCGCAAGGGAAGAAGATGTCACTCTGGATGACGTTTCTATGTCTCTTACTAGTGGTCAATTTAAGAACTTACTGAGTATGATAGACACTAAGATAAAGGACATTGTTAATCCGCTGTTAGGCAGAATTGATAAACTCACTAAGGAAGTGAATCGCCTTGGGGGTTTGCTGAATCAAACCTTATCTGAAGTAGGCAAACTACCAGATGCTGTTTCTAGTAGGGTTGAGTCCAGTAAGGCCTCTTCTTCTTTGGTGGGTGGTGGGGCTTCCTCACTACCAGTTCCTCCGGTGGCTCCCTTGATATCCATTTTAGATAGTGCAGAGAATAAAGATGTTCCCTCAGATGCATCCTCCGCCCCAGAATCTGTAAATGGCTCGGTAGAGTTGATAGTTGAGGCCTCTCCATTGGTCTTGGTTTTAGCCAATGTTCCTCTTCTGCAGCCTGGTCAGGAAGAATCTACCTCATCCCTATTGTCTAAAGCACTTTATTGGTTAACAAATAACATGGTAATAACTCCTAGGGGTAGGCACCAATTGGCTGACGAAATAGTAAAGGCTAGAAGGGTGAGGTGGATAGGTAATAGTACAAAGAAGTTTATGGGTGACTGCGTCATCCTACATTTTTCTGACCCAGAGGTTTTGGACAATATTCTACCCAACCTTCTACCTCCGCAGCGGAGATCGACTGAAATCATTCCACTCACTTTAGATTTTTTCTATCAGTGTAGTGGGAGGGTCTCTAATAAAACAATGTTAAAAACTAAGTGGAACGTTGTCCCAACAAAAGGGCGGAGGGAAGTGAAGCAACCAGAGAGGAGTCTAAATCTAGAGAATAGATTTTCAGCCCTTTCCAATCTTGATGCCTGTGATTGACTCTCTATAAATCTAAGTCAAGTACCACTAGCAAATGGGGATCAAAATTCGGATAGCTTATCTACCCAGAATGTTAATTGCCTTACCAATGATTTGTCGAATAACTTGGTTGTCCAACCAGAGGGTGAGGCTTGTGTACTAAATTCTTTTCCTGGATTACGCCAGGGTTGTTTGTCTGGAGTTGCTAACCTACTCTGCTGGAATATAGCTGGGCTGACATCCAAGCTCGATTGTGGGGATTGGCTTGGCTTTGTTACCCAATTTGATATTTGTATATTCCAGGAAACTTGGGCCTGCGAACCTGTCTTTGTATTAAGCTATTTGAATTTTTATGTGTCAGCTGTCAAGGGTCCGAAAGGTAGACCTATGGGGGGGCTTACTATCTGGATTCAACAAGCAATAAATTTCTCGGTTAAAAATATAGCTACTGGACACAATGATATCCAGCTTATTAGGATTTCTAATGACAGAACAGGGTCACTTGATATTTACAATATCTATATTAGGAGTTCCAAAGGTCGATCTGAAACATTACTAACCTTGGCCGACCTCATCGAGGAGCACTCCGTTAAAAATAACATCGTTATAGCAGGAGACCTTAATAGGACGTTTGAGCCATTGGTTGTGGGAGATGCTTTCACTGGTGCTGATGAGGATTCCTTCTGGGGCATCCCTGAATTACAACTGAAACCAGTCTCCCGTTGGACAGAGGACATTATAGCTATTAATGCACTGTGTCTTGAAAAAGGCTTGAGAGCTATGAACGGGAGAACAGCTGGGGATAGAATTGGCTCACCAACATTCGACAATGGGAGGCACAAAAGTCGAATTGACTATGTGATCTGCAGTTTGCATTTGTGGCCTGCCCTTTGTGATATGGAAGTCATCATAAGATCTGAGAGCGACCATAACCCCCTAAGTGTGACTCACAAATGGTGGCCTGCTGAATCAAACTCTAGCTGCATGAATGAATTCGTCCCTCCGCCCATTATCCCCGAGAACAATATGCGTAGGCTACGTTGGGACACTGTAGCGAGAAATCAGCAGGCCATTGATATTATTAACAGTGAAACCGATCAAGCCATTCGAGCTATGGAACTGGCTAATGCCTCTCCTAAGGATCTGGGTGAAGTGGTCAAAATACATGATACCCTCTTTTGTAAGATCAAGGAGCACTTTCTAAGACCTGATAAACATAAGGGGGTTACTACCAGAAAAGATGCTAGATGGTACAACTCTGATTGTAGGAAGGCAAGACTCGACCTTGGCCGGGCAATCAAGAAGCGAGACTGTGTGTCTGTTTCTCTAGCCAGGAAAGAATACAAAGTATGCATTGCTAAAGCTAAGAAGGATTGGGACGAGGAACACTGGTGCAAACTGAAAATGGCCAGTGACAGGAAGGATTCCAGAGTATTCTGGAATATTGTAAAATGGGGTTCTGAGAGAGCTGAAGAGTCACCAAGTAATAACGTCTCACAGGAGGCATGGGTTGAATTCTTTAGTTCGCAATACACTCTTAATACCCGGGTCTCAGTTGATGACAGTACAGCTATGAAGTTTTTTGATGATGACAACTTTAACTATAAAGAGATTATGTCTGCAATCTGTACAGTAAAGCGCGGGCGAGCTCCAGGACAAGATGGAGTACCCGCTGATATATTCTTAAATGATAGTGAACGCTGGTGCAAATATATACATTTGCTTATAAACTCAATTGCTCAAGGAGCAGATGTCCCTGATTCATGGAGGGGTGCAGTTATTATCCCCGTGTATAAGAAGGGGGACCGAGCTCAGCCCTGTAACTATAGGCCTATTAGCCTTATTGACACTGTGCAAAAAATCGTGGGTCGCGTGGTGGTCAATAGGCTTCTCGACTGGGCTGAGGATTTTAATATTCTATCTCCATTCCAAGCAGGTTTTAGAAGGGCAACAAGCACGATCGATCAAGTGTTCCGCTTCCAATTATTACAGTGGAAAACCGTGGTTCTGGGGGGGTGCAGCCTGTTTGCGGCATTTGTCGACTTGCGGGCTGCATTCGACCTGGTCCCACGTGCAAAACTGTGGCAGGTCTTGCATAGCTTGGGGGTTTCCGATGAGTTACTAACCCTGATACTGCGCCTCCACGAGTCTAACTATGCAAAAATTCAGTGGGGCGGTCACGGGATGGTCACTCCTAATTTCCGTGTTGAAAAAGGGGTCAGACAAGGGTGCTCAATGGCTCCTACTCTATTTACATTGTTTATAAACGGGGTAGTTTCTCGATTGGTAACTGCGAATGTTGATGCTCCTTCTCTTGCAGGACTAAAAATCCCCATACTAATGTTTGCGGATGACACGCTAATTTTATCAAAAACCCCTAGTGGACTACAGCGTGCTCTGACAATTTTTGAGAACTTTTGTGGGGAACATGGACTGGAGGTGAATACTATGAAAACTAAACTAATGAGCTTCAAGCCGCAGCGTAGCTTTAAGTCCAAAATGATGATGAGTGGAGGGCCTTTAGAGTTAGTTAAATCATTCACATACCTAGGTATCCAAATAACTGATGACCATAGGTGGAGCCAGCATATAAATATTGCTATTTTGCGACACAAACAAATAGCTGGCACAATTAATTCTGAACACAGGAAATCGCTAACCAAACCTGTTAAACCAGCTTTATTGGTATATGAAGCAAAGGCTATTGGGTCTGCACTTTACGGCGCTGAAATGTGGGGCTTTGAAAATCTTACATCTCTGCAAGCCTCTGAAAATAAATTTTTAAGAACTCTTACCGGTACACCTAAAAGTACTCCGTTGTTGCCTCTCCGATACGACCTAGGAAGGAAACAAATCAAGGACTTGCCCAGATTACGCCCGATCTTGTATTGGCGCAGACTCTGGACCACTCCTGAGCTCTCACATTATGCCGCGGGTTTTGTGGATGTGATCAAAGCTGATGGCTTTCACAAGATAAGCTGGCTTAAATTATTGAAATCTATATTGTTTGAGCTAGGGTTGAGTTCTTTATGGCAGGACCCTGCTGGGACATCTTTCCCTTCTAAGCGTGTCTTAAAAGATATTTTTTGGGAATGGATTGTTACTAAAACTTTAAATGCTTCAAGCTCTGGGTCCATGTCTTCGCATTTTCTTGAGGCCAAAATGTATCCAGTCTTGGAATCATATTGGGATATCATCTCCAAACCAGGTGACAGGAAGCTCCTATTCCAACTGAGAGCTGGTGCACTTCCTATAAAAATATTGACAGCTAAATGGGGTTCAGGTGGAAGTAGCACCTGCCCAGCTTGTGGGTTGGGGGATGAGTCTCTAGGTCACTTTCTGTTTTCATGCGGATCATATGCTATTCCAAGACGAGTATGGTTAGCTCCTATGTGCAGGAACCTTGGGACATCAAGTAGTTCAGTAGCTATGCGAATTATTTGTACAACTCAAGTTTCTTGGATCCTGATAGCTACAGCAAAATATCTGGGTTGGGCGTGGATGCTCAGGCAGAGACTGCTAGTTAGATAACTATTCTCTGCCCGACAATTTAGACAGAGACTGCTAGTTAAATAACTATTCTCTGTGTGACAAATTGGCCCTCATGAATTTGACATTACTGCTTTTTATCTATTAAGGACCATGTATCAAGATAGAGACTGCTAGTTAATCAACTATTCTCTGTCTTGATAATTGTTTTTTTGCATTTGTATAATTGCTTTTAGACTCCAGCGTTTCTCATCTTGAAAAGTATTTTTATCAAATGTTTTAATTCTTCTTTTAACCGAATGAATTTTTATATGTAACCTATAGTGTTGCGTCAATGTGCTGGATTGTAAATTTAATTTGTTTTTAAATTCTTGTGTATAATATGCTTTTATGAGTAACAACTCGAATAAAGCACTTTTTGACTTGACTTGAATATTCAATCTGCCTTAAAGGCCCTTTAAGGTCTAGTGAAAATAGAGTCAAAAGGCCTCCCCTGGCCCTGCCTGCATTATTGGGGGTTGCGGCTATAGCGAAACTCATAAACCCATCCAGCCAAAAGCAGGATGAGGTATCAAAAGTTTCCTGTAGGGCAATAACGTTGTGCTCAGAAACAAATCTAGACCATTCATTGTCGCCAATTTTAGATCTAATTCCTGCGACGTTCCAACTGAGGATTTTACATGCTGCAACCCCATTTGACTTGCTACCCCCGTCAACAGGTATTAAAGCTTCAGTTGGTAGTCAATCTGTGTCATCCAAGCCGGACAAGGGGGCAAAATGATTGCTCGTGACCAACCCTCTGCCCTCTGCTTGCCCCTGGGGAGCCTGGGGGCGAGGTATCAGCGGGGCACTAGGCTCCATTAAGAATTGTGTTTTTGTGTAGTCTTGAACCTTATTCCTCCCCTGTGATGTCCTCAAGCCCTGCCATCTTGCTTGGTAGTGAGTTATTTGTTTAGTGCGGGCTGGGGGTTGATAGAAAAAACCCAAGGGAACGGGTCTCAGATGGTCCCTAAAAGAGATCGCCGAGCCGTCCCAGAACAGCCTATCAGCCAGGTCGGCCCTACAAAAGTTTATTACCACACAGTCCCCTTGCGTGGTTTTTGGTTGTTTACCGATCCAACCCACTCTCCTTGCGTGGATAATCATGTCTGCAATGTTTTCCCCACAACATTTCTCTGCTCACCACCTATTCACCTTAACCATAAGATCCCAGGTTGATTCTCTCTCCCCCTCCATAAGTGGTGGGACCCCAATAAACACTGCTACCAGAGGGGACGCCTCTGGAGGTAGATTAAGTTTATATTGCTTGGTGTGATTTTCCTGTGGGCAGGTGGGCTCATCTGAGGCAGAGAGGATATTTGATCCACCATGTTAGAAGCACTGGCCATAGTGCAAGGGGGAGCAGGTTTGGTGACCTGTGAATTAGTAACCTTGTGCACAACCCTACTTGGGGGCTGTGTAGTTAGAGTATTACCCGGTGACTCCAAGCTCCCTGCACCGACTGCAATCGAACACTTACCTAATGAGACAATATTGGGGGGTATGGAATTTACAAGTCTGTCTATGAGGGAACATTTCTTTAAAAGGCCCTCCAGACAAGTGTTTAAATGTCCACAATGTCTTTAGCAAGTCCCACAAGTAGAGGTTCGATCCTGGCCAAAAAGAGTACCTCCAATTTATCCTCCAATTTATCTCCTAGAAGGTCCGCTTGTTCACTAGAAGTGATAGTTGTGTTAACGCTTTTCCCCTTCTTCCGCCTAGCTGGTTGAGGTACCGTCTGGGCGTTCTGTCTTATGGGATACGTGGGCAGGGCAGAGGTGATATCATTGCTCCTAGGACAGGGAAGGGGGGGATTTACTATAGTCACAACAGGTTCCAGGGTTACTGCAGGTGAGTTGGTTGAGGCTAAGGCATCGGCCTCCAAAGGATAAGATAGTACAATGTTAGAGGGGGAAGGGCGTGACAGCCCCAATTCATGCTCGGCATTAGCGATCTCCTTGGTTAAGGCCCCCACAGCAGAAGAGAGGTAAATCAATATAGAGTTAGAGTGTCTTGGCACTTAAGCATTTTTTTGGCCCTCCTTCATAGTCAGTGTTTTCTTTTGCTTACCCATTTGTAGCAGCAGATGTCAGAGGTGTGGCCCTGCCCTGCCTCTTCCTGCCCCGGACGGCCACAGACGGCCCGCCCTTTGCCCGGGCTCAGCCCGGCAACACCCGCGCACGTCCCGCGACGCGGAGGGAAGGGCTGCCAGAAGTATGCCCCCGGGCGGAAGCCCCAGCGGTCAGCCGGCGTCCCCGCGAAGCAAGGGACGCTGGGAATTGTAGTTTGGTCCGAGGAGTGCCAGACCCCTCTCAGCGGCCGTAGGTGCTCAGCGGCGGCGGGGGTGGGCAGGCGTTGCAGGCTGAAGGGTTGTGGTGCAGCAGACAGCGTCTTTCCCCCAGAGCTGATGAAAATGAGACCCCGCTCCACCGAGGGAAGGGCTGCCAGAAGTACGCCCCCGGGCGGAAGCCCCAGCGGTCAGCCGGCGTCCCCGTGAAGCAAGGGACGCTGGGAATTGTAGTTTGGCCTACATGGCTTCACTTGCCCCCATCGTCAGAACCTACGGACTCAACATTGTGTCATACGCAGACGACACCCAGCTCATTCTCTCCCTATCCAACGAGTCCAACACCGCCAGACGCAACTTTCGAGAAGGCATGGAAGCCGTCGCCAAATGGATGAAAAACAGCTGCCTACAACTAAACACCAACAAAACAGAAGTACTCATCATGGGCCCAAACCCCGATGCCTGAAGCGACACCTGGTGGCCCACCACCCTCGGAAACCCGCCAACCCCCACAGACCACGCACGCAACCTGGGAATCATCCTGGACTCCGAGCTCAAAATGGACCGCCAGATCAACTCTGTCTCATCTTCCTGCTTCCACACCCTTCGCCTCCTTCGTAAGACCTTCAAATGGATCCCCCTCGAACACCGAAAGACAGTCACTCACGCCCTGGTCACCAGCAGACTCGACTACGGCAACGCACTCTACGCCGGAATAAACAAAAATCTCATCCGCAAACTACAGAACATCCAGAAAGCCGCCGCAAGACTGGTCCTCAACCTGACAAAACACTGCCACATCTCCCAGCACCTGCGCACACTCCACTGGCTCCCCGTCAAGGCAAGAATCACCTTTAAGATGCTCACCCACGCACCCAAGGCCCTCCACGGCACCGGACCAGCATACCTGAACAGCCGACTCAAATTCCACGCACACCAAAGGACCCTACGATCAGCCCAGCTTTCCTATGCCGTGGTCCCCCGCACCAGAAAGACCAGATCGGGAGGCCGCTCCTTCTCCTTCCTCGCGGCCAAAGCATGGAACGCCCTTCCGCTCCACCTCAGACAGACAACATCGCTCCCCATCTTCGCAAGAAACCTCAAAACCTGGCTCTTCGACAGACCCCCTCCTTGATGGAATGGAACCTGCACCCCCCCCCCCTCAACCCTAGCGCCTTGATACCCTTACAGGTGAGTAGTCGCGCTTTAACAAACTCCTGATTGATTGATTAGTCCGAGGAGTGCCAGACCCCTCTCAACGGCCACGGGTGCTCAGCGGCGGCGGGGGTGGGCAGGCGATGCAGGCTGAAGGGTTGTGGTGCAGCAGACAACGTCTTTCCTCCAGAGCTGATGAAAATGAGACCCCTAGGAGATTTTGTGGATTTGTCTGGGCTGAGGGTCAATGCGGCAAATAACTGCTTATACACCTTAAATGACACCCGTCAAGTCCCTGTGCATGTCCTCAATGGAGAACGTGTGCAATGGTGTGCTGATACCTTCCTCTATCTTGGCATCCGTGTTTACCGGCAAGAGGTGGACCTATTAGATGGCAACCTAGGTAGAGCACTGATCGCCATCCGCTCTCAAATCTTTTTTGGAGTGTACTTCCATTATCTGTGACTGACCCAGTTGCCCTAACCAAAATGGGGATCTTACTTCAGCTTTTATACTACTTTGAAAACGTACCCCTATACATCCCTCCAGCATTATTGTGTGCTCTTGAGAAGACATCAGAGGCGTTATTTGGGGCAATTCTCGCCATCGAGTAGCCATCAAAAAACGTTACCCACCCACAGACAATGGCGGCCCTCTGACACCAAATATGGAACAATATTTTCTTGCGGTGCAGCTGCAGTGGGTGGCCAGATGGCTGGCCTCCCTCCAACTTTGTGGCACGGCAACCACGTGGCCATTCTTGATGCTAGCTACCCTGCTTCACTTATTTCACCCTTGTACAAAATCCAACACTCCTGAATCTCTGCTTCTCAAGGTGGTGTACACATGTTATTGCAGGTACCTATATATTATGAGGAATACTGTGCCACACGCACCTGCCTTACTGCTCGAGGGCATGCCTAGGGGTCATGCTATCACCACAGCAGCCGAACTGCGCAGTTGGGTGGAGGCGGGAATCCAAGAAATGGGAGACCTGTATTGAGATGGCCTCTTGACCATATGGCATGTCCTCATGTGCCAATCAGACGCACTGCCTTGTAGCAAAGTCTTTTTTTTTAATTAAACCAATGTTCATCCAGTAATCTGAATTGAATCCATATTTTTATTTATATTTTCATCTTTATCCATATTTTATCCAATCACTTGAAACACAGCGTTATTCCAAGTTTTTTGCGTGAGGATATGTCATATATACAGTGAATTATGCTTGTGTGCTATTTGGGACAGAGGACGTAATCAGTCAGCCCGCCGCAATATTGCTACGAGCAACCAGAACAGCCACGAGTATAAGAAATTGTGCAAGCTATCATTCTCATTTGTACATAAACTGTCACAACGAGAGCTTGCACCCTGTTGCTTGAAATGAATCAAAAAGGAGAAAAACGGAGTATCAACAGGGAGACCCATATGGTTATGGTGAACGGTATGAAAGGATGTGTATAAATATGCTAGGAAGAACATTTAAAAGTGGCTTAACACCACCTTGTATATATGCCCCTTTCTGGCAAAGTCCTCTGCGGCAAAGGGGCGTATAGTTGGTGCTGCTGTGGGCATTCCACCGCAAAACCCATTGCTTTTTGATGCTGCCCCAGATTTAAAAAAGAGGTGTTATTCTGTGGCAGCTCCAAAAACGAATGCCATGCAAGCGCAGGCATTAGAATGACACATTCTGCAGCAAACATAGAAAGAGCAAAAAAACATTAATGATTGATTATGTGCAGGAAGGTGTCCGTTCCTGCACATAAACAATGATTAAATAATGAAAACTTGCTACTTCTGCGTTTGCTGCAGAATGCAAAACACATAGATGTAACAAATAGCCATTATGAATTGCTTATGTGCAGAAAGGGACACCTTCCTGCACATAAACATGAATTCCCTGCAACGCAGGAAACCTTGCACGATGGCGCAAGGGCCCCTGCATTGGCACAAGGTAGCTAATTTGAGCACCAGTGCTAGGTAAAACACTCTGGTGCAATGAATTGAAGTAAATATGGCGCATCCCTGATTTTTGAAAATGTTGGAGTGCAGCGCTGACAAAATTGGCACAGCTCCCTGCTCCGACATTTTCTAGTAAATATGCCCCCAAATCATGGACTCCTTCTTCTATGGCATGTTCTGGTAAGATTGGTTGGATCCTATAAATACGTTTGGCATGTTCTTTAAGTGTACACACTCAAGCTGCACTTCCTAATGTGAGCTTTTAAAGCGACCTACCAAGTATATTTAAATTTACAATATTCTGTTGTTTTTTTATACTAATACTCCTATCTTACATTTTCTCACTAAAATGAGATCATACAGCTGAATAAAATAATATACTATTGGACTTAAAGAACTGATTTTCTGATTTTATAAACTGGCAGGTTTATCAATAAAATCCAAGATTATGCACATTTAGACTTTTTTTCATTTACATTTCAACGAGATGTGTTTATCCAAAGGCATTTTGCATTTCAAAAACACTATGCTGTGTTATATGCTCATCTGGCCTCCTGCCTTCAGCCTGTAATTTCACCATATTATACATTATATCTGCAGCACTTTCAAATTAGGTAACAACATGAAGGAAATGCCATCAGAAAAATTGCTGGTTGACCTACTGTGTTGAAGAGCCAAGAGAGACTCATATCATAAACAGAAAATAATGCATTTTAAATAGTACGCTACCAGTAAATTGCAACATACCTGAAACTGCTATTAGGGAGGACTCTAACAATGCTGTTCTATTAGTGAACGAAGAGGATAAAATGACCTAAATTTGCATCAATCACTCCACATGCGTTTTCCAATTTAGGACTGAAAAGAGTGTTTACATTATGAACCTTTTTTGCTGATAAATAAATATTGTAGAATCAGCCCAGCAAACATGAACAGTAACAATGAATAAACTACGTAATTCCAAAATTGAATTTTGAAACGAGGACTCATATCGAAAGGGATTGTTTGAAAGCCTATTTCTAGTAACATTTCGTGCAGTAGCATTTAAGAATTACTTTCACTTAGCATAAATGTTATACCTTGCCTTTAGATTTGACAGATATGAAATGTATGTATTTTGTTGGGGCCCTGGAACTAAAAGAGAGATGAATGGATAGCATCTTTCCTAACAATACAAAAATAGGAGCACAGTGATGAAGGCAAAAACTAAACACATTCAACGCAATTCTCAGCCCCAGCCGACAAAAAATAGAATAGAAGTTGGCTAGGAGCACACATATGGCTGAGGTTTCCAGGAGAAGTTCTGGGAATGCCACGTGACTTGATGAAGGCTACTGTTTCCTTGTGAGGATTTCTATATAATGGAAGATTTCACACAGGTGGAATAGAGGGGCATATTATCAAGGGGCTTTATCTCCGCTTTTTTGGCTTTAAAAGCCAAAAAAGCGGAGATAAAATTATCTCCCTATTACCTAGCTGTCGCTAACACCAGTTAGCGACAGCTAGTAGGAGATAGCGACCATCTTGGGCCCCGCTTTGCATGTCAGTGAAATTTATCACTAATGACATGCAAAGTGGGCGTGCCAAGATGTTAGCGACTGGAAACAGTCGCTAACATCGCTATCTCCTATTACCAACTTTTGGAGATATTCGTGCTAAGCGCGAATATCTCCAAAAGCTAACACCTGCCCCTGAGCAGTTCTTAGCCATGTTATCCAATGGTAGGTGGATAACATGGCTAAGAGCATTAGCTCGGTAATGCATGAATATCGCTGACTTTTCAGCGATATTCATGCATTTTGGCCGATTTTTATCGCTTAGGAGATAAACCTTGATAATAGCAAGGCTCCTAAGCGCTAAAAATCACCGCAGCTCGGCGATAAAAATATTGCCGCTACGCCAACATAGCGATAATTATCGCTATTTGTTGGTAATATGCCCCAGAGTTTCTTATGGAAATGCAATTTTGTATGTGCCTTCCGGAAAAGCATGTTCCTACTGGAGAAAGTCCTTCCATTACTCTCCCACCAAATCTCTGGGTGATCTATTCTCCTTCCATAGTGGGAAGGATGTTACTCCAGTATTTGTCTGGAGTAAATATTTACACATTTCAAGGATGGATAAGGATGAGATGAGAGTTTGGGAATACCCAGAAATGCATGATTCTGGACGCACTCAACCTTCCAAGACACATCATTCCTTGGAACACCAATTTCCCTTGCCAAGAGTTTAATTCAGGAGTGCAGAGTTTTTCACAATTATAACGGAAATCTTCACACTTATAAAACCATTAATATCCACAAGAAATCCCTTCAAGAATTTCTGGAACCCGCAAAGATAGTAAATTCAGTCATAAATGTAAGTTCATGACTGAATTTACCTTTGCAAATCCGGCCTTCATCGTCAAACTGTGTGACAAATCAGTCTTCCTTTCCTTGTTCACCTGCAGCTTGTACATTTTTCGTCAAGTTGTGAATCCTGTGAATTGATGTGAATTATTTAGGTAGAGAATCCAACCCTAAATATCATATGTGGATTTTCCAAATGGCATGCTGAGATTCTGCCACCAATAACTGTATACGGAGCTTGGAGGTCAACTATTTATCATGTTCATTTATATCCAAGACAAACTGGAGAGTAGCCCACCCGACATAGGCCTTCATTGTGTCCCTTACACCATGGGGCAGTACTAAGGGGATCATTATAAAGGCAAAGGCTCACCACTGCCAGCCTGTCGTGGCGGGCCCTCCTGCCATCGCACAGTGCTTTTCCATTCACCACAATATGATAGCGGGGAAGCATTGGTGAAGCGTGGTGGTCAGGAAGACCGAGCGCCAAGGTCCCAGAGTCAGGAAGACCGACCACCTGTCGGAGCAGCTATATTGGGCAGCATTGCGGTGGTGCAACGCTGTTTCTATTATGATATCCCTTTCCGGCCGCTTGTTCAATTCCTGGTAACCTGTCAGGAACAAGTTGGCGGAAAGGGACTTTAGGGGCCCGTAGAGGACCCTCTTATGCCCAGGCACTTTCTCTTGGGGGTTGGGGCAATTATGGTGCCCCCCTACATTTACATGCACCATGTTGCAGGCACCTCATGGTGCCTGCCACATATTGCAGGGAAATGTAACCAGTGCCCTATTTACATTGCAGCGTGTGCTGCAGCCAGCAGCACCCGCCGCAATGTATGGCATGCCTGCTGCTACCACCGCATTGTAATGTAGTGGGGGTTAGACCTCCTTGTAGGCAGCCGGTCCCATTTCCGCAATGATGGCGGTCGGACAGAAGTCCAACCACCATTGTAATGACCCCCTTGAGGCTTTATTCACCACCACAAAATCCTTCAACTGATCAGTCATATAGGTTGTATGTGTAAGGTTGGAAAGAAGCAAGTGTAGAAAACTAAAGCATCGTTCATGTAGACTAGTGGTTGGAAACAGGACTGGATTATGATCAGAGAATATTTTAGGGTGCATCTCTTTTTTAGCAATTTAAGTAAGCTGCTGGGCATAAAAAAACCATACATTCTGGAGTATTGTGTAAGGGGCACAGAAAATTATGTGAAACATGGAGTCTTAGGGTAAAGAGTCCTCCATAAATCTACTAGACCATGAACCTGGAATACCCTGATAATAGAAGTCCTGGTTTTGACCATACGGTGACAGGCCTTATGATTAGTAATATCAATGGAGTATTTGATAGCAATTAAAGTCCTTCAGCAGGAAGATTTCCTCAGACCAAACCAGTAAGTCTAGGCTCAGATAATCAAAAAGCCTAGGGTCAACTATTTGCACCATATATTGCATATATAGTTATAGTTTTCCCAAATACCAATAATTGGGCTATCCCCACCTACCTCTAGAGTCAGAGGAAACTTTGAAGACAGTATTGTCCAAATGATTGGCACATATGATAGAAACACCACAATTAGAAACTGTTTGACTTGTGCTAACAACAGTATTATACCCCAGCTGCCTCAAAGAGAGCGATCTTTGTAAGAGTAATGCGTCTTTGGTAAACACTCTATATGTGGAATTTCCTCTTTAACGATTGGGAGCTTCAAGGGTCAGGTAAGGCCAACAACATTCCAATGCATCACCCTAATTTGTGTCATGATACATAATAATATCCATCAACCTCACTTTCTGCAAAGTACAAATCATGCTAAAAAATAACACTAATATCAACAAGAGGACTGTAAGTTATGCTACTCATTTCTCTATTCCCCAAAAATCCCACTATAGAAAAAGTGACTAAGCCCAACTATAGCAACCACATAACCCTCTCCTTCAACAATGGAATAAAAATCACTGCTCCTTTTAAGCCTGTCAGATCACCATGACAGCCCATAGTGTGCTCAGAAAGCACCTACCCACTCGGTCGCCCCCCAACAGCAATAAGTAGAAAGACATCATAGAAGTATGCGCAAAAGCACCCACAGTTGAAGTATTTGTAAGAACCACCAAATAATTTCAACCCAAGCAAATACATGCACAATTAAAACATGATAAAATCAAATATGCCATCCCATTTTTACATACATTCACATCCCTGTAAGGGAACCCTAATTTTCCTCTGATATTTCATGATGCAGATGCCAAATATTTGTATAAACATGCCTTAAATACCATGAGTCAGCTTTTTGACATTACTGGGCTCCAGAACTCTCCCACCCTTCAAACATGTTATGGGCTTCCCCCAAACTCTTTTTTTCAATTACCTGCATATTTGGGATTGAGTTTATCGTAATCAGCTATATCTAGCTGTTAGGGTAAACAATGATGTTTTAGAGCCCTTTTATACCACAGCCGGTTCATTCTCAATTAGATAATTTCACAGGTGTCCTGGTCTTGGTAAGGAATATGATTGGCCCACTCATGTGCCTAATTTGAGCAGTAGCTTAGAAGAAGCTATCTCAGGAGATGAGATTTCCGATGCATTTGATATCATAAATTACTCGGTTTTCTCTGCTAGTATGAAATTACAACATTTTAAAACGTTATGCAGGCTCAACTATACACCAGATACAATTTGCAAATGGACCAGGAATCATATTAATATTAAGACCAGTTATCCTAAGTGCGGCCGACAATTACTGGCTATAGTACACAGGTTCGTTGGGTGCCCCTGTTAAAAGCTTTCTGTTTGGGTTTTGTGATGCACTTACTTGCCACCTGGGATTTGATACCCACTTATCCATTAAAGATATTATGTTGGCCCATAAACACGATGTCAACCCTAACTGCAATCGCAATTGTCACTGCCCTTCCAGGTTTTGCCAAAGCTTCGATTGACCCTCAACACCCTCCATCACTAACTGATGACCTATGTTTTGTCAGATCTTTGAATTGGAAGAAGCAATATCTAGAAGCAAATCTACTTAGAGTCAGCCCTGTCTTAAATATATTTGGGCCAGATTCATTTCTATCTGATATTTGATTTATATGTTCTTTCTAGTGTATAGTTGTTTCTCCTATATTTTGTACTATGTTGTCCTTTAATATGGTGTGCAGACAGAATAGCGAGGTCAAAATATTGAGTAATAAATATTGTATTTCAGAAATATCGACAGCAAGAATATCGTGGTCAAGAATATCGATTTCAGATAAGTATTTCCAAGTGTTTAATATTGTTTGCAAAAAATAGTTTTTAAAAATACTGTTTCTTTCACTATATCACTATATTCATGTATTTTAGAATATATTTTAAATCCACACACAAATCCAACAGCCGGGAGCTCAGATTCTAAGTAATTGACTCAGTACTAGCATGTAGAAGGGGAGGCAATCGAGAAGAAAAGCTACGTCAATTAGAAACTAGATATATCTTGGAGCTTAATACCAAACAACCAGCCGGCTTGAATATGACAGAGGATTTGTCCACATGCCTCTAGTCCCCCCTATCATAGGTCTTCAGGTTACACTGCTTTTTCTGATTTTAATTGTTCCAAACAAAACTGTACACCTCTCATAGTGACATCTCTAGAAAACAGATGTATTTTAAACATGTACTTTTATATATGTGGCAATGATCTCAATCGGTATTTATGACGTTTTTATGGTTATTTATATAATATGTATACATTTTTATCCTATCTATTTATATTTATATTTATATGTATATCTATATGAATTTTATGATGTATAACATGAATTTTATCTGTCATTTGATATTTTTCTAGAAATTATTATATTATTGTTTTCAACAAATATATATACTTCTGTTGACATCTTAAGATTTAATATTTATGATGTTTGAAAATAACCATATATACCGATGTAAGTCGAATCTGTCACTACATGATAATATTACATGCATAACAACTGATCTGGTTGAGTCACTAGGGGCACTGTATTTAACATCTAACTACTAATTGTGCCCTGTTCCCCGGGTACTATTCCACTGTTATGGACGATCACTCCTCATCCGATATGTATTGTTAATTGTATAGGGGCCCCAGTCAATTATGTGAATATATAGGTCCCACAAGAAATGCTGAATTTTCGGGTATTTATACCGTCATTTTTTCTTTATAGTATTATACACCAAATGTATACTTTAACGAAGTCATAAGATAGGGACCAATCTTCCCTGACTGTTACGCTGCATAAAAAGTAATGTTTTTGCACCTTGCACTTGCACTTTATTTTAGTTTGTTTATTTATTTATTACACTACACTAAATACTTTTAAACGTTGGTTTTATTTTAAATTGTGAATTATGACTTATTTAGCAATTGTCAATAGGTGTCAGTTTATTTAAATGAACCTATTGCTATGATGTGGTTAAAAAGAACTTTTTCATGTCTATGAATGTCTTCGAATCATACTTTACTGTCGTCATCAATCCATATAAAGTATTTAAACCAATGTAATCGGTTTCACTGTGTCATGTGATCAAGGTCCAAGGCGGGATCGAAACGCGTCATGAGGTCCATGCACTAAATTAAACAAGAAGCACTAGAACTGTGGTCCGTGTCCGTGTCTTTGAATACTTGGATTGTGTTTTTGTTTGGATACGGAAACTACGCGATATATATATATATATATATATATATATATATATATATATATATATATATATATATATATATATATATATATATATATGTGTATATATATATATATATACATATATATATATATATATATATATATATATCTATATATATATATATATATATATATATATATATATATATATATATTCACTGAAAAAACCATAGGTTTCACACCAGTTATAGTTAGGAATTAGCATTTAAAAAACCTATTAAATTCACTGAAAAAACCATAGGTTTCACACCAGTTATAGTTAGCTGGAAATTTTACTGATATAAAACCATTGAAATTCCCACGTTATAGTTAGTCGGACTCACTATAACTTGCGCGTGCAATGCACTGCTGATGACATCACATATTACATCACTCATGACAATATGAGAAGAAGAATGAATATGGGGAATGTTGATATTCAAAGAAAATGTTGAAAAGGAGGGTTGTGGAAGGGTAAGAATAGATGCATTGCTGGAGTTGAAAGTAGAAGGCCTCATTTATGAAGCCAAGCGTCACTTTAACGCTACCAAAGCATCACTTTTTTTGACACAACATTCCAATAAAAAATGCACCTTATTTATTCATATTTACAAAGTGGTGTTCCTTGGTAAATACATCACTTTGTAAACCCCTGTGCCACATTATTCCTACGTCAGGTGTAATGTATGCAACGTATTGACGCAAGAAAGGGTCGTAGAGGTGACACAGTGAATAAACTGGAGGCCTCATTTCTGAAAAGTGACGCATCGCTACGTGAAAACAGCGATGCGTCACTTTTCTGGACGCACTCCTTATGACATTCCAGATATGTCATATTTAATATATGACTAATCAATTCGCAAGGAGTTACAGATATGTCAGTATTTCTGACGTATCTGTAAACACAAAAGTAACGCATTGCTGGAGTTCGTCACAAAAGTGACGCAACTCCAGTAATGCTTGAAGTGGGGGTTCCTCAAGGTTCCATCCTGAGCCCCCTCCTTTTTAACATCTTTATGGCCCCCCTGGCGTTGACGGCGGAGTCTTTCGGCGCCCGGATTGTCACCTATGCTGATGACACCCAGCTCCTCTTTGTAAGCAACAAGGATGGCCTGTTTGATGATGCCCAAGTCAAGGGCTGTTTGAGCGCTGTTTTTGAGTGGTTTGGACGTCATGGGCTGAAGTGCAACTCCGACAAGTCGGAGTTGCTCTTCTTTGGCTGTACCTCTGAGCCTGATTGGAAACCCTGGTGGCCGCAAGATATGTTTCCTCCCACTAGTTCGTCTTTGAAAGCCAAAAATTTGGGAGTTATGATTGACAACGAGCTATCTTTCTGACCGCATATCTCATCTCTTACTGGGAAATGTTTCGGCATCCTTCGGATGCTTCGTAAATTCCTCCCTCTAGTTTCTATCCAGCACAGAAAAATCATTGTCCAGGCTCTGATTGGCTCTAGGCTGGATTATGCTAATGTTTTGTTTCTGGGACTTCCCAAATATCTGGTCAGGCGTCTGCAAATCGCCCAGAATTCTGCAGCCCGAGCCATCTTTGGTCTTCCAAGAAAAGCCAGAGCCACTGATCTTCTCTCAACACTACACTGGCTTCCAATTGCTAAAAGGATTCTGTTTAAAACTTTGACCACGACTTTCAAGGCCTTACATGGCATAGGCCCCAAATATATTTCCAAACAATTGTCCTGGTATAACCCCCCCAGATCTCTCAGATCTTCGTCCCTATCAAAAATGAGTGTTCCCATTATCAAGCGTGCTAGAGCAGGAGGACGGTCTTTTCGCTACTTAGCTCCTCATGCTTGGAATGACCTCCCAATCTCTCTGAGACAGACCTCTAGCCTTCTGTCCTTCCGAAAGGCCCTTAAGACATGGCTTTTCCCTTAATTTGATGCTGCTTCCTGTGTCTGCACGTCCTCTCAGTGTTATGTGCTCCCTTCTTCGGTTGGGTTTCCTTCGATAAAGCGCCGGGATACTCCGTGGAGTGGCCGTGCGCTATAGAAGTATAAAAATAACATAACATAACATAACATACCATGTGTCCTTTCACATGGAAAAAGCACCATGTGAAAGGTCTGCTGTGAAGCAGGCGCAAGATTTTGACGCAACAGCATCCTAAAAGTGACGCACTGAAATCTCAAAGATTTCACTGCGTCGCTATTACAAAGCTTTTTGCGGGGGAACACCCCCTCTGCATGCATTATCCCTGACGCAGATATAATGTGGTGCAGGATTTTAAAAAAGTGACCCATCTACCTAGATGCGTCACTTTTTAAATATAGCGCAACGAGGCACATTTTTTTACACCACTGGTACAATGCGTCACTTTTCTGTGCGCACTCCTTATGACATTCCAGATATATCATATTTAATGTATGAGGAATCATGTCGCAAGGAGTTACAGATATGTCAGTATTTCTGACGTATCTGTAAACACAAAAGTAACGCATTGCTGGAGTGCGTCACAAAAGTGACGCAACTCCAGTAATGTGTCCTTTCACATGGAAAAAGCACCATGTGAAAGGTCTGCTGTGAAGCAGGCGCAAGATTTTGACGCAACAGCATCCTAAAAGTGACGCAGTGAAATCTCAAAGATTTCACTGCGTCGCTATTACAAAGCTTTTTGCGGGGGAACACCCCCTCTGCATGCATTATACCTGACGCAGATATAATGTAGCGCAGGATTTTAAAAAGTGACCCATCTACCTAGATGCGTCACTTTTTAAATATAGCGCAACGAGGCGCATTTTTTTACACCACTGGTGCGATGCGTCACTTTTCTGTGCGCACTCCTTATGACATTCCAAGTAACGCATTGCTGGAGTGCGTCACAAAAGTGACGCAACTCCAGTAATGTGTCCTTTCACATGGAAAAAGCACCATGTGAAAGGTCTGCTGTGAAGCAGGCGCAAGATTTTGACGCAACAGCATCCTAAAAGTGACGCAGTGAAATCTCAAAGATTTCACTGCGTCGTTATTACAAAGCTTTTTGCGGGGGAACACCCCCTCTGCATGCATTATACCTGACGCTATTTTTAAAAAGTGACGCATCTAGGTACATGGGTCACTTTTTAAAACTCTGCGCCACATTATATCTGCGTCAGGTATAATGTATGCAGAGGGGGCATTCCCCCGCAAAAAGCTTGGTAATAACGACGTACTGAAATCTATGAGATTTCTCTGCGTCACTTTTAGGATGCTGTTGCGTCAAAATCTTGCGCCTGCCTCGCGTCACTTTTATGTTTACAGATATGTCAGAAATACTGACGTATCTGTAACTCCTTGCAACATGATTCGTCATACATTAAATATGACACATCTGGAATGTCATAAGGAGTGCGCACAGAAAAGTGACGCATCGCACCAGCAGTGTAAAAAAATGTGCCTCGTTGCACTATATTTAAAAAGTGACGCATCAACACATGCAGCAGCTTACACAACAACAAACATACTGATGCACAAATTAAGACAGTTTAGTCACTAACCCATGCACTCAGTGAGACACATTTAATCACTCACTCATACAGTCAGTCATGCACCTACTAAATTCTTCATCCAGACACTTATACATCCACTCATTCTTCAATATGTGAAACATATTTAAACTTTACAGACACATACAATCACTGGATGTTGTGATCAGTGATGTCATCAGTGATGTCATTTGAGATGTCATCAGTGATGTCATCAGTGATGTCACTGACCATGTCATGAATGATGTAATATGTGACATCATCAGCAGTGGATTGCGGGTGCGCGATATATAGTTAGCGCTTCTAACTATATATGGAATTTCAATGGTTTTATGCGAGTAAAATAAGGTTTTGTAAATGCTAATTCCTAACTATATATGGCCTAAAACCAATGGTTTTTTCATTGAATTTTCAAGGTTTTCTAAATGCAAATTCCTAACTATATATCCACTATAACCTATGGTTTTTTCTGTGAATTTCATTGGTTTTTTGATAGCAAATATGAAAAGCTTTAAAATGTCAAGTACGTGATAGATAAAAACATTTTCGTATTTATGCACGCTGATGTGCTTTGAACGCTGCACCCCCCCCCTCCCCTCTTTTGTCTTAGTAGTACTCTCTCTTTGCAGATACTGAAGGGTAGTTAACGCAGGCCTTTACCCCCGTTGTAATCCGTCGTGCCTCCTTGTCTCTCCATTTGATTGATTGTTGTCCAAGCATTTACTGTTTTAGAATTGGTTCTCTTTGGATCATTCTCTATTTACAAACAAGCACAAAGTCGCAATACTCTGTTTAGTCTTTGCAGATAGTGAAAAATCGTGTAAAAAAATAAAAGTAATCGAGCAAAATCAGTAGGCCACTAATTGGATCTCTTTTTGACCTCGCTAAAATAGAAATATTAGGAACAACCCTTCATGAGAAATACGAAAATAGTGAGATGAACTGAGCTCCACACCATGAGGGCTGCAAGACAGCTCGGCTCCATCACCCATCCCACACAAAATAACGACAAACCCTATGCAAATATTAAAAATATAGACAACACACCAGCAAAGAAACAGGGTAAAACATTTTATTAAAAAACTATTTACATAACGTTGGTTTATAAGATGATGTCAGTAGTGGACCGATGTGTGAATAGATCGAAAACAGCACAAGGCTCCAAGATCCGGATGACAAGCTCCTGGATGTTGGGTGCCATAGTTTAGAGTTCTGAATTTCAGCCTTTTTCAATGCCTGTGCTTTGTTGAATCAAAATGGCGGCTTGACACAAAGCTGACTCAAGCGTTGCTACTAATGCTATGCAGACCAAAACTGGTTTTCAGTTTGTACATTTTTCTAGATTTTTCAATCCAAGTTTGGTTGACTTTGTAGAACGATGGCTTCAGATTTTCAACATACGGTGTGGTGGCGCTGACTGGGAGGGGGCGCTTCGCTCCTGCCCCCTCCCCAAGTAAGATTTTCATACGTGAAAGTACGTTAATGGTTTTGGTCCCTGAGATGCTTCGATGTCACTACCATTCTCAAATAGCATAAGTTCTGGATGTTGGGTGCCATAGTTAAGAGTTCTGAGCAGTGCTTGTAACACTGTCTGAAGCTTATTTCCACCTACTGCAGCTTCACTATTCTCAAAGTAAGTGAGTGTCGTTTGTGGACCTGACTGCATTAGAAAACAATGTGATATGTTACCTTCCTTAACAGCTTGACGGAGGCCCCTGAGGGGCGGTGTGATGGCCATGGACTCGGAGAAGACGCTTGGCTCCGACACCCTCCCCAAGTCTTATAGCACTGGTGTAGCCTGAGATCGCCCCCGACATAGGCGGCCGGCTCCCGGGGTCCGGCGGAACTTTTTGCCTTTTGATGACTCTTCAATTCTGGACCTTGTCCCACAATCCGTTTGACCTGAAGACAAGCTGTAGTGGGGCGCCCCTTTATCGTTTTAGTTGCCATTCCGCCCGCTTTTGCTACACTGTGCCTCTTCCGCCATTCAGCTGTTTACCGCCCGCTCTTGCGACTACAGCGTCTCGCTCACCATGTAGTTGAGATGCGCCCGCTCTTGCGGTGCAGCGATAGGCGGCTGCCACAGGACTCTCAAAATGGCGGCCGGCTCTTCGGTTTTGGGCCTGGTCCACTAAAATGGCCCTGGGACACCTTGGAACTCGGACGCTTGTCTGCTAGGGCTTGGGTCCCATTCTCGAAAAGCGTCCCCTCAGCCGTGAAGATTCTACAAAAGTCTTGGGGGCCTCCGACTCCCGCAGGCTTCTGGTGGGGAGCGGCTGCCATGATTGCTCGTGGAATGGCCACGACGGAGCTACGAGATGGTAGTGGTCTCATGCTGACGCCAGCTTTAGTCTGAAACATCCAGAAACACTATAGACTACCAATTCGATCAGTTCCGGTAGCGCCCCAACATGACCCGGAAGAGAAGAACTTGCCCTCCCCTCTTTGACTGATGGTTCTTGTTGCCTGTCCCCTCTGTTGTCATTTAACAGAACTTTTTGGACTGCTGAAAGGGGTTGTGTTCTGAACGCTGGTTGGTGGATACATTTAGACTATATTCTTGACCTACGTTGTCGCGTAATGCGTTTTATGACACGCCGCGTTAGCGCACCCGGAAGTGATCCGAGGCGCGGCGCGCAGCGCGTACCGTAAGCATAACAGGTCATGTGACTTGTTAATAAAACTTTTCATTGGTTCATTTTACTTTTGTTAATTTAATGATGAAAAGCTTGGTCATATGACCTAAAAATTACGCTTTTTATTATTTTCAAACAATATTTTTTTTTCAAACATATGTTATAATATTCCAGGCTAATGTACTTTCCCAGAAAATTTACAACTGTCTTGCAAGTAAAATATATTCCTTTTTCGAGAAAAAGGGCGTTTCTTCCTTCCATGACGGAGCCGTTGAGTAAAATAGATTCGGCCTGCTGTCTTAGTCGCCTGATTATCAGATTCTTATCGATCACTTTATGTTGCAGACATGAAAAACACAACTGCCCTTGACCATTTATCTTTACTGCGTTCCTACATATTATACCTTTTATCCGTCATGTAATTGGACTGCTTTATTTCACTTGCCTTTTACTGATTTGAAAACAGTCACTAAAAGTAAAAACTTTACAAATGTAAATACTACTACCGTGTTTTGTTTTAAAAACCTTTATTGTGAAAATGTCAGTATACAAATACGGGCCTATAACCACGTGGGCCGGCCACGGAGCAAACTGAAATCGTATATGATGAGGAGACATTTACACTGTAGAAGAACGTAATGAGCGGGCCATTAGGTGACAAGAACAAAGGTGTCTAACAGTTGCGGAATCGGTGGACGTACATTTTGTAATTAAAATACGACAGGGCCACTTACAATAACATTTTCTAGATATACATTTGCGGGCAAGGAGTTACGAGTCCCATTTATACCGGCGCCATTTTGGGCGAGGCCGGGCAGGTCCAAGATAAAGTCAAAATGTCTCCACCAACCATCGGCCAGACCAGAACCCCTTTCGGCCCTTTATGCTACAAGATGGTGTCTTCCATTCAGAAAATATTGGTGGCAGCATTTTGAAAGGAAACAGAAACAGCCGTTCTCGAGTTTCACATTGTTACATTTAGGAAGAATGTTGAAGAGTAGTATGTGGAAAATCTGAAGCCATTTTTCTACAAACTCTCAATCAGACTTGGATGGAAAAAAAAAACCTGAAGAATGTACAAACTGAAAACCAATTTTTGTCTGTATAGCACCAACAGTAACGCTTGAGTCAGCTTTGTGTCAAGCCGCCATTTTCATTCAATCAATAGCGTCCCCCTGCACACATTCAGGGACCTGGTCGTGTCTTCAGATGAAACGCATTGTAGGAAAAGAAGCAGAAAGGAAAAGGCAAAAAGTTCCGCCGGACCTAGTGAAGCTGCAGCAGGTGCAAATAAGCTTCAGACAGTCTTACAAGCACTGCTCAGAACTCTCAACTGAGGCACTCAACATCCAGGACTTGCCATTCGGATCTTGGTGCCTTGTGCTGGTTCCGACCTATTCACACATCGGTCCACTACTGACATCACCTCATAAGCCAACGGGGCACCCCACGCCGACTTTCGGCGCAGCATTGTAGGATGGCCACACCAGTGCGGCAACTTGCTGGACACAACATCGGGGCCATCCAGATCTCGGCGCGTTCGACTCACTGTACCGCAACAGGGACCGCAACTCAGCTGGACACGCCGTCTTTCGGCGCAGCATTGTAGGATGGCCACACCAGTGCGGCAATTTGCTGGACACCACCTCGGTGCCATCCGGATCTCGGCGCGTTCGAGTCACTGTACCGCAACAGTGACCGCAATTCAGCTGGACACGCCGTCTTTCGGCGCAGCATTGTAGGATGGCCACACCAGTGCGGCAATTTGCTGGACACCACCTCGGTGCCATCCGGATCTCGGCGCGTTCGAGTCACTGTACCGCAACAGTGACCGCAATTCAGCTGGACACGCCGTCTTTCGGCGCAGCATTGTAGGATGACCACACCAGTGCGGCAATTTGCTGGACACCACCTCGGTGCCATCCGGATCTCGGCGCGTTCGAGTCACTGTACCGCAACAGTGACCGCAACTCAGCTGGACACGCCTTCTTTCGGCGCAGCATTGTAGGATGGCCACACCAGTGCGGCAATTTGCAGGACACCACCTCAGTACCATCCGGATCTCGGCCCGTTGTGCTGCCTTCGGCCTATTCGCACATCGGTCCGCTACTGACGCCGCCTCACGTGCCAACGGATTTTCTACGCTTTTTGTAGCCCTATGCCGCATAACAGGTCATGTGACTTGTTTATAAAACTTTTCATTGGTTCATTTTACTTTTGGTTTCCTAAAGATGGAAGGCTTGGTCATATGACCTAAAAATAACACTTTTCATTGGTTTAGAACATTTTTTTTTCCCAAACGATGAAAGCCCCACCTTGTTTCTGGATCATTCAGACTGAAGCTGGCGTCAGCATGAGAGCACCACCATCTCGTGGCTCCGTCGTGGTCATTCCGCGAGCAATCATGGCAGCCGCTCCCCACCGGAAGCCTGCGGGAGTCGGGGGCCCCCAACGTAAGCATGAGCGGATTTTGCGGATTGGCAATCCGCGAATTTGCGGATTTGCAAACTCGCAATCCGCAAAATCCGCGAATTCCCGCGAATTTGCGGATTTTTTTTTTTTTTTGTGTTCGCCCGTGTTTCTGCCAGTTCGCGAGGGGTTTTTACAATTTCGCAATTTGCGAACTTACCTGTCGGGTCGCAAGTTTTGCGAACTTGTTGTTTCTACGTGTCCAACCTGTTTGGGACACTCTTCTTCATCACTGCCACTCTCTGTCACCACTGCCACTCTCTGACTACTCATGCCACCCTCTGGCCCACCCATGCCACCCTCTGTTTCATCACCACACCCTCTGGTTGTCCAGTGTACATTATTTTTGGCAAAGCAAAGCACACCTTCCCTGCCTCAAGTGACCTGAATTAATTTGGGGCTGATTAATGTGTCACAGAATATTTTTTTAGCTGGCACCTGCTTCCTTAGTGCGCCCTGATTAGTGATCTTTTGCACTTGCTAAGTGCTTTCATTGTTGCAAAATTAGTTACAACACCTGCCCTGCCCCAACTGACAATAATGAATTAGGGGCTGATTAATGGATTTTAACTTCCAGCCTGGCTCCTGCTTGTCTCCCTTAGCTGTAATTCAGGACCTTTGTGGCATATGTGTAACTATTCTGAGGTTCAGAGCAGGGTCACATAATAGTTGCAACTGGCAACTGAACTCTGGAGGGGCCCCTCAGGAAGCACTACAGGAAATGGCTACTAATGATGAGCCTGAACTTTTGAACCTGGTAAGTAGTTACTTTCAGTTTTGCTAAAATCGTATTTCTGCAATTTCGCACTTATTCGCGGGGCGCGAACTCACGCGAACAGTGCGAGCAGTGCGAGCAAAATCCGCTGCTCGCGGATTTGCGGATTTTTCAGGAAATTCGCAAATCTCGCGGATTGCGGATTTCCCGAAAATCCGCAAAATCCGCGAGCGGAACGGATTTTCCGCCCACCCCTACCCCCAAGACTTTTATACAATCTTCACGGCTGAGGGGACGCTTTTCGAGAATGGAGCCCAAGCCCTAGCAGGCAAGCGTCCGAGTTCCAAAGTGTCCCAGGGCCATTTCAGTGGACCAGGCCTAAAACCGAGGAGCTGTCCGCCATTTTAAGAGCCATGTGGCAGCCGCCTATCGCTGCACTGCAAGAGTGGGAGCAACTCAACAACATGGTGAGCGAGACGCTGTGGCCGCAAGAGCGAGCGCAACTCAGCTAGATGGCCGCCACCTGGGGAGGCCCGTTCACGCCGGCTCCCCCACGCCCCGCCCCGGGCCGCCGCACGCCAATTTTCGGAGCAGCATTGTAGGATACCAAAACCAGTGCGGCAGTTTACTGGACATCACCTGGGTGCCTGTCGTACATGTTGTGTCAGCCATGTGACACTGGACACAGACCGCTACTGACGAGGCCTCCCCCCGCACCACCCGGGACGCCCCACGCTGTTTTTCTGTGCTGCATTGTAGGATCCCTAAACCAGTGCGGCACCCAGGCGACATCACCTGGGTGCCGTCCAGAACTCTGCACGTTGTGCTGCCTTGGGACTATTCGCACAACAGACCGCTACTGACGAGGCCTCCCCCCGCCCCACCCGGGACGCCCCACGCCAATTTTCGGAGCAGCATTGTAGGATCCCTAAACCAGTGCGGCACCCAGGCGACATCACCTGGGTGCCGTCCAGAACTCTGCACGTTGTGCTGCCTTGGGACTATTCGCACAAAAGACAGCTTCTAACCATTGTTGCTTTTTGTGTTGAGAAATGTTTAAATGTTTTTAGTTTTTGTTCCGTTCGTTAAAGTTAGTAGTTAATAAAGTTTTATAACCTTACTTTGTTGGAGTGTTATCTATTTTTTTTAAAAACGGGTGAATGGGGCCTTGAATCGGGTTATTGTCATGTGTGGGCTTTGGAAGTGTGCTGCTGCAGGATCGGACATTTCAAACTCAAATGCACGTTCTTTTTCTTACCTTTCCGAAGCATGGAGCGCAATAGCAGGCAGAGAAAGGGTGATGCACGTGTTGAACACTACCTGACCTGGCAAGTTGTTGGCAGTGCCCCCCCGCCCGCTCCTGAAAGAGGGCACACACACACCGCCGCCCCGAGTACTTCACAAATCTTTAAATGACCATGCGCTTGTTCATGAGGCTTAAATGGTTTATCACCCCTTCTAGAACCCCTGCATCGACCCTCTGACGTTTCATGGAAAAATTACCATATAACACAATACCAAGCCCTGTCAGCTGAAACCCCCAAGGAATCGTGGGGCATATTATCAAGGGGGTTTATCTCCGCTTTTTTGGCTTTAAAAGCCATGAAAGCGGAGATAAAATTATTTCCCTATTACCAAGCTGTCGCTAACACCAGTTAGTGACAGCTAAAAGGAGATAGCGACCATCTTGGGCCCCGCTTTGCATGTCAGTGATACTTATCACTAATGACATGCAAAGTGGCGTGCCAAGATGTTAGCGACTGGAAACAGTCCCTAACATCGCTACCTTCTATTACCAACTTTTGGAGATATTCGCGCTAAGCGCGAATATCTCCAAAATCTAACACCTGCCCTGAGCAGTTCTTAGCCATGTTATCCAATGGGAGGTGGATAACATGGCTAAGAGCATTTGCTCGATAATACATGAATATCGCTGACTTTTCTGCGATAATAGCAAGGTTTATCTGCGATAAAAATCGCCGATGTGCGGCGATAATTTTTGTCTCTAAACAAGTTAGAGACAAAAATTATCGCTAGTTGTTCGTAATATGCCCCCGGGTTTTTGCTTGCAGAAATCGGGAGGCGGGAGACTAGCACTGAAATCAGTAGTCACACGCTTGAATCAGGAGGATTGGCATGTCTGAATTCTCTACAGCTTGGGCCATAAACTTAAAAGCCATGAAAGCGGAGATAAAATTATTTCCCTATTACCAAGCTGTCGCTAACACCAGTTAGTGACAGCTAAAAGGAGATAGCGACCATCTTGGGCCCCGCTTTGCATGTCAGTGATACTTATCACTAATGACATGCAAAGTGGCGTGCCAAGATGTTAGCGACTGGAAACAGTCCCTAACATCGCTACCTTCTATTACCAACTTTTGGAGATATTCGCGCTAAGCGCGAATATCTCCAAAATCTAACACCTGCCCTGAGCAGTTCTTAGCCATGTTATCCAATGGGAGGTGGATAACATGGCTAAGAGCATTTGCTCGATAATACATGAATATCGCTGACTTTTCTGCGATAATAGCAAGGTTTATCTGCGATAAAAATCGCCGATGTGCGGCGATAATTTTTGTCTCTAAACAAGTTAGAGACAAAAATTATCGCTAGTTGTTCGTAATATGCCCCCGGGTTTTTGCTTGCAGAAATCGGGAGGCGGGAGACTAGCACTGAAATCAGTAGTCACACGCTTGAATCAGGAGGATTGGCATGTCTGAATTCTCTACAGCTGGGGCCATAAACTACATCCGCAGGGTTAGGTGATAGCCTGGGACCAGCCTGGCATCTAAAATGGCTGCCGTGCACGACAAAATTGTGGCATTCGAAAAAAGGCAAGATGGCGCAGCCGCTGGAAGAGATGTATCAACATATATCAGCCTCCTCAGCCACCCTCAGGAAACATAGGGGATTAGGATACGTCTCCCGCACCCCCTTATACCTAGTACTTTAATTAACGAAGCACAAAATGGCGAATTCCCGTTTCGCTACCAGTTTGCGGCCCAGTTCGCGGCCCGTGAAGCGCTTCTACCGTGAAAAATCATTTTTTTTTTATTTTCCCCACGGGACCCTTTAATAACCCCAACAACATTCCTAGGGGGTCAAGAGGGGGATACCTTGCCCCCTTTCATTAAATTCCCCCTTAGTTTTTCACCTTTTCTTCTCTCTCGATCCTACCGAGAGACAAGATGGCGGCCGCTCCGGACTGTCATGCAGCAAAAAAAAAAAAAAGCTCACGCACAGCCGCTGGAAGAGATGTATCAACATATATCAGCCTCCTCAGCCACCCTCAGGAAACATAGGGGATTAGGATACGTCTCCCGCACCCACTTATAACTAGTAATTTAATTAACGAAGCACAAAATGGCGAATTCCCGTTTCGCTACCAGTTCGCGGCCGCGCTTCTACCGTGAAAAATCATTTTTTTTTTATTTTCCCCACGGGACCCTTTAATAACCCCAACAACATTCCTAGGGGGTCAAGAGGGGGATACCTTGCCCCCTTTCATTAAATTCCCCTTTCGTTTTCCACCTCTTCTTCTCTCTCGATCCTACCGAGAGACAAGATGGCGTCCGCTCCGGACTGTTTAGAATGTTGACAGACACCGGAGAGCCAATCAGCTTTCTGCGCGCAAAGTTCCGATAAGCGAAAAGTAAGCGGACCGGATCGCTGCCCAGAGCGCTGTTACAGATATATATCTTGGTTTGAACGTTAATTTCTCAAAAACTACTGGAGCACATATATTGAGACCTAGCAAAGGCACATCGGGCTAACAGTCCCTACAATTTTGCCAAGTTTCGTGCAAATCCATTCAGCCATTCGAGCTAAAAGTGAGTCCAACCGCCCTATGGAAAAATGAATGGAAAAAACGCGTTTTGGGACCCCCCTTTTTTCTCAGCCCCCCCTTGACGAAACTCCACCAAATTTTCAGGGGCTGCTCAGAATCAAAATGTGCCATTTTCCTGAACATTTCAGCCGATTCCGTCCACAAACGCCAAAGTTATTAGACATAGAATTTTCAGAAGTCCCATAGAGAAAAAATCCTAACTATATATACCTACTGGCTATCGCCAGTAGGTAATATATATATATATATATATATATATATATATATATATATATATATATATATATATATATATATATATATATATATATATATATTACCTACTGGCGATAGCCAGTAGGTATATATAGTTAGGATTTTTTTCCTATGGGACTTTTGAAAATTCTATGTCTAATAACTTTGGCGTTTGTGGACGGAATCGGCTGAAATTTTCAGGAAAATGGCACATTTTGTTTCTGAGCAGCTCCTGAAAATTTGGGGGGGGTTCGTCAAGGGGGGGCCGAGAAAAAAGGGGGGTCCCAAAACGCGTTTTTCCCATGTTAATTTCCATAGGGCGGTTGGACTCACTTTTAGCCCGAACGGCTGAATGGATTTCCACGAAACTTGGCAAAATTGTAGGGACTGGTACCCCGATGTGCCTTTGCTAGGTCTCAATATATGTGCTTCAGTGGATTTTGAGAAATTAACGTTTAAATCAAGATATATATCTGTAACAGCGCTCCGGGCAGCTAACCGGTTCGCGAACTTTTCGCGTATCGGAACTTTGCAAAGCGAAGCTGATTGGCTCTCCGGTGTCTGTCAACATTCTAAACAGTCCGGTGCGGCCGCCATCTTGTCTCTCGGTAGGATCGAGAGACAAGAGGAGGCCAAAACAAAGGGGGAAATGAAGGAAAGGGGGCAAGGTAGACCCCTCCTGACCCCCTAGGATTGATGAGGGGGATATTATAGAGCCACGCCGGGCCCAAAAAAAAAAAAAAAAAAAATCCGATTTTTTCGCCGTAGAGACGCGTCTTGGTTCGCGAACCGGGCAGCTAACCGGGCAGCTAACCGGGAAGCTAACCGGCAGTGTAACCAAAAAAAAAAAAAAATCAGATTTTTTCGCCGTAGAGACGCGTCTTGGTACGCGAACCGGGCAGCTAACCGGGCAGCTAACCGGGAAGCTAACCGGCAGTGTAACGGGAGTCTGAGGAGTAGCTGATTGGCTGTCAATATTGTAAACAGTCCGGAGCGGCCGCCATCTTGTCTCTCGGTAGGATCGAGAGACAAGAGGAGGCCAAAACAAAGGGGGAAATGAAGGAAACAGGGCAAGGTAGACCCCTTCTGACCCCCTAGGATTTATGAGGGGGATATTATAAAGCCACGTGGGGCCAAAAAAAAACAAACGCCGTAGAGACGCGTCTTGGTACGCGAACTGGGCAGCTAACCGGGCAGCTACCGGGAAGCTAATCGGCAGTGTAACGGGAGTCTGAGGAGAAGCTGATTGGCTGTTATCATTGTAAACAGTCTGGAGCGGCCGCCATCTTGTCTCTCTGTGGGATCGAGAGACAAGAGGTGGAAAAAAAAAAGGTGTAAATGAATGAAAGGGGTAAGGCAGACCCCTCCTGAACCCCTAGGATTGATGAGGGGGCTATTAAAGTTCCCTGGGGGGTGAAAAAAAAAAAATTTGCGATTTTCGCGGTAAAGGTGCTTCCTGGTACGTTAACCGGGCAGCTAACCGGCAGCGTAACGGTAGTCCGACATATTGTGTTTTTTGAACGTTTGTGATATGTGCACGTGTGGATTTTGTCTAATTAAGGTTAAAAAAATATATATATATCTTTAAGCGTGTTCTGGCGCGCTTACGTTTTGGGTTTGGTTTGCGCTGCAGAGACGATACGTCACGGTTATGCGATGCATCATGAGGCGTCTCACGGGCTACGTGATACGTCACTTAATAAAGAATATATTTTACAGCTATAGATATTAGCTTTTAAAAAACCAATGAAATTCACAGAAAAAACCATAGGTTATAGACCATATATAGTTAGGAATTTGCATTTACAAAACCTTGAAAATTCACTGAAAAAACCATAGGTTATAGACCATATATAGTTAGGGATTAGCATTTAAAAAACCTTATTTTATTTGCACAAAACCATTGAAATTCCATATATAGTTAGTTGCACTAACTATATATCGCGGACCCGCAATCCACTGCTAATGATGTCACATATTACATCATTCATGACATGGTCAGTGACATCACTGATGACATCACTGATGACATCTCAAATGACATCACTGATGACATCACTGATGACAACACCCAGTGACTGTATGTTTCTGTAAAGTTAAAATATGTCTTACATATTGAAGAATGAGTGGATGTATAAGTGTCTGGATGAAGGATTTAGTAGGTGCATGAATGACTGTATGAGAGAATGATTAAATGTGTCTCACTGAGTGCATGGGTTAGTGATTAAAGTGTCTTAATTTGGCAATCAATATTTATGTTCTTCTGTAAACTGCTGCATGTTTAAATCAGTAGCTATATCAGTAACTATATGGGTTATTGAATGGTTGCCCAAGTATTTGTATGGGAGACTGAGTGTGTGTGTGGGTGGCTGGGAGGTGTATAACTCTGTGCATAGATGTGTGAGCGGTTGATTCCCTAGGTGTATGGGTTCAAAAGTGCATGTAGAAACAGCTGTATGGACAGTTGACTGTGTGCATGAGTATATTGGTGAGTGAATGGATATCTCAGTTCTACATGTCAAAGTAAGTACATATGTAAAACACACTCCATGTGAGAGTTGACATATATAAATAACTGAACATAAGAGTCAGTGAATGTGAGAGTGGCTGTATGAATCACTGTGAACTTGTATCAAGGATTGTATAAGAGAGTAAATATGTGTTAGTATATGTTTGAATAAGTAAGGTGTGTATAACTGTATAGTTAAGGAAATGGAGATGTGATTGATTCTTTGCATGACTGAATAGGTGTGTGAGTAACTCCATGGATGTGTGACAGTCTGTGAGTGCCTGTTTACACTGAGTGTATCAAAGGTTATATTAGAGTCTGAAGATGTATTATCACATAAATGATATCATCAGTGATGTAATCAGTAATGTCAAATGAGATGTCAGTGATGTCATCAGTGATGTCATTTGAGATGTCATCAGTGATGTCATCAGTGATGTCATTTGAGATGTCATCAGTGATGTCATCAGTGATGTCACTGACCATGTCATGAATGATGTAATATGTGACATCATTAGCAGTGGATTGCGGGTCCGCGATATATAGTTAGTGCAACTAACTATATATGGAATTTCAATGGTTTTGTGCAAATAAAATAAGGTTTTTTAAATGCTAATCCCTAACTATATATGGTCTATAACCTATGGTTTTTTCAGTGAATTTTCAAGGTTTTGTAAATGCAAATTCCTAACTATATATGGTCTATAACCTATGGTTTTTTCTGTGATATATATATATATATATATATATATACATATATATATATACATATATATATATGTATATATATACATATATATATATATTATCAACACAAAAGCACCCCATTTGGAAGAGCCAGCTTGCAGGTAGGTAAACTTTCGTGTTTATTGGCAGGATAACATTTGGAAGAGCCAGCCAGGAAGGAAGTGTGGCAGGTTTGAAATATTCAGCGCCGTGTTTGCATGACAATTTACGGACCCACTGGGGCATTTTACTTTTTGAAAACTGACATTGTGAAGGAGCAGCTAACTGTAGTGATACTTTGGCACTACTATTACCAGCAGGCTCTGGGTGAGCCCACGCCCACTGGGGCAGGTGGGGCAGGTGATAAGGATTTAATGAGGCCGGTGCTCCACGCAGTGTTTAATGAAGCCTCTGAGGAAATGCTGCATAGCATGAAACGCGTCAGGCTTAAATGATTCTGGACATTGTTTTCTTGCACTGCGCTGTTATCCTGCCAATAAACACGAAAGTTTACCTACCTGCAAGCTGGCTCTTCCAAATGGGGTGCTTTTGTGTTGATAATAAAAAACGGCCGATCCCGGTCGTGGAGGAGCCCTGCTACTGAGAGGTGGACCTGGCTGCAGTCATTGTCAAGCAGCGTGAAGGGCAGGAAGGAAGTGTGGCAGGTTTGAAATATTCAGCGCCGTGTTTGCATGACAATTTACGGACCCACTGGGGCATTTTACTTTTTGAAAACTGACATTGTGAAGGAGCAGCTAACTGTAGTGATACTTTGGCACTACTATTACCAGCAGGCTCTGGGTGAGCCCACGCCCACTGGGGCAGGTGATAAGGATTTAATGAGGCCGGTGCTCCACGCAGTGTTTAATGAAGCCTCTGAGGAAATGCTGCATAGCATGAAACGCGTCAGGCTTAAATGATTCTGGACATTGTTTTCTTGCACTGCGCTGTTATCCTGCCAATAAACACGAAAGTTTACCTACCTGCAAGCTGGCTCTTCCAAATGGGGTGCTTTTGTGTTGATAATAAAAAACGGCCGATCCCGGTCGTGGAGGAGCCCTGCTACTGAGAGGTGGACCTGGCTGCAGTCATTGTCAAGCAGCGTGAAGGGCAGGAAGGAAGTGTGGCAGGTTTGAAATATTCAGCGCCGTGTTTGCATGACAATTTACGGACCCACTGGGGCATTTTACTTTTTGAAAACTGACATTGTGAAGGAGCAGCTAACTGTAGTGATACTTTGGCACTACTATTACCAGCAGGCTCTGGGTGAGCCCACGCCCACTGGGGCAGGTGATAAGGATTTAATGAGGCCGGTGCTCCACGCAGTGTTTAATGAAGCCTCTGAGGAAATGCTGCATAGCATGAAACGCGTCAGGCTTAAATGATTCTGGACATTGTTTTCTTGCACTGCGCTGTTATCCTGCCAATAAACACGAAAGTTTACCTACCTGCAAGCTGGCTCTTCCAAATGGGGTGCTTTTGTGTTGATAATAAAAAACGGCCGATCCCGGTCGTGGAGGAGCCCTGCTACTGAGAGGTGGACCTGGCTGCAGTCATTGTCAAGCAGCGTGAAGGGCAGGAAGGAAGTGTGGCAGGTTTGAAATATTCAGCGCCGTGTTTGCATGACAATTTACGGACCCACTGGGGCATTTTACTTTTTGAAAACTGACATTGTGAAGGAGCAGCTAACTGTAGTGATACTTTGGCACTACTATTACCAGCAGGCTCTGGGTGAGCCCACGCCCACTGGGGCAGGTGATAAGGATTTAATGAGGCCGGTGCTCCACGCAGTGTTTAATGAAGCCTCTGAGGAAATGCTGCATAGCATGAAACGCGTCAGGCTTAAATGATTCTGGACATTGTTTTCTTGCACTGCGCTGTTATCCTGCCAATAAACACGAAAGTTTACCTACCTGCAAGCTGGCTCTTCCAAATGGGGTGCTTTTGTGTTGATAATAAAAAACGGCCGATCCCGGTCGTGGAGGAGCCCTGCTACTGAGAGGTGGACCTGGCTGCAGTCATTGTCAAGCAGCGTGAAGGGCAGGAAGGAAGTGTGGCAGGTTTGAAATATTCAGCGCCGTGTTTGCATGACAATTTACGGACCCACTGGGGCATTTTACTTTTTGAAAACTGACATTGTGAAGGAGCAGCTAACTGTAGTGATACTTTGGCACTACTATTACCAGCAGGCTCTGGGTGAGCCCACGCCCACTGGGGCAGGTGATAAGGATTTAATGAGGCCGGTGCTCCACGCAGTGTTTAATGAAGCCTCTGAGGAAATGCTGCATAGCATGAAACGCGTCAGGCTTAAATGATTCTGGACATTGTTTTCTTGCACTGCGCTGTTATCCTGCCAATAAACACGAAAGTTTACCTACCTGCAAGCTGGCTCTTCCAAATGGGGTGCTTTTGTGTTGATATATATATATATATACATATATATATATATATATATATATATATATATATATATATATGATGTATGCTTTTTTGTATGAGAATTTTTGTATTTTTAATATATTTGTTACATTTTTAGTAGTTTTTAATTCTTTTGACTTTAATTTTGTGTTTTTTTTTCCAAAGCAGGTTGTGGGTTTATAGGGGAATAGAGTGGGAAGCAATTTAATTATATTAATATATATAACAACATCAATCTGACATTCTGAAAGTCTAATATCAGAAAAAATTACCACAGTCATGGCGTTCTTCATTTTGTTGCTGATCTGCCTCTCATAGTCATTCCCATAGAGCCATCTGGATTTGTTGCCTCCTCTGGTGCCTCATCCTCGTCTCGACCTATGTGTTCTTGGGGTCCCAGATTTCCCAATCTTGGTCTCCCTTTTGCAATTAGATCGAATTCTTTTAAAATTTTTGATTTACTCCAGACTGTCCTGATTGAACAGAGGTGTCACTTTTGCTTGCTTCACTCTCAATACGCTCTCTTAGATCTCTGTTTGCTTTGGTTCCAGTTTCAGGTCTACTCAGGGTGTCATTACTTCTAACAGCCTGATGGCTTCTCCCTTGTTTGTCATAATTAGTTTTCCTTAGATGATCAAATTCTCTTCCAAACGTGAAGATCTGTCATTTTTCATAGTCTATCTAGTTTACGTTGTTTCTTAAGCTTGATTTCTTCCTCGGCTTTATCCAACCGTGAATTTAATTTGGTCATTTCCAAGTTAAAATAATCATCCATGCACTTTTTATATTTAATATCATAATATGTTTTCTTTATATACTTAATTTATTAGATTTTTCGTTTTTCAAATATTGTCTATTTATTTTTATGATTTGTTGTAATTTGCCCACACAGTGGGGGAATTCCGGCGGCGCCCAAAGGGTTAATATATATATATTTTTTTAACTGTTTGAGCGTGAATTGTAATTTTTGTCTATCCGCTATCCAACACTTTCCCCAATGTTGCATTCACTGGAGTGGGAATAGTAATTTTACCTCACCACTATCCAGCATTTTTGATACTGTTGCAATCACTGGAGTGGGAATAGTAATTTTTACCCTGCTGCTATCCAACACTTTCCCTATTGTTGCACTCACTGGAGTGGGAATGGTCTACCCCTCCACAATCAAGCACTTTCCCTACTGTTGCACTCACCGTAGTCGGAATAGTAATTTTTACCCCTCCGCTATCAACTTTCCCTAATGTTGTACTCACCAGAGTTGAAATAGGAATTGTTAGCCCTCCGCTATCAACACTTCTCCTAATGTTGCACTCACCGGAGTGGGAATAACATTTTTTACCCCTCCGCTATCCAACACTTATCCTACTGTTGCATTAAGTGGAGTGGGAATAGTAATCTTTACCCCTCCGCTCTCCAACACTTTCTCTAATGTTGCACTCTTAGGGTTGGGAATAGTAATTTTTGCCCCTCCGCTATCCAACCCTTTCCCTACTGTTGCTCTCACTGGAGTTTGAATAGTAATTTTCACCCCTCCGCTATCCAGCACTTTCCCTACTGTTGCACTCATTGGCGTTAGAATAGTAATTTTTACATTTCCGCTATCCAACACTTTCCCTACTGTTACACCCAGTGGAGTGGGAATACTACATTTTACCCCTCTGCTATTCAACACTTATCCTACTGTTGCACTCAGTGGAGTGGGAATAGTAATTTTTACCCCTCCATAATCCAACACTTTCCCTACTGGTGCACTTTTTGGAGTGGGAATAGGCACATTTTTTCCCCTCCGCTACCCAACACTTTCCCACCTGTAGCACTGATTGTATCATGAAATTAGGTTAAAATATTTTTTAATAGTTTAATGTTTTAGTTTATTATAGGTTTTATTTTTTCATATTTAAAATCATTATTACATATTTTTATTTTTTATATTATTTTAAAATTTTAACATAAATTACAAATAATAGTTTATTCATTTTGAATGCAAATATATATTTATGAATGATTGTGTTTGTGTGCTTTTTTATTTAAGTTTATTTGTTATATTTTGATAAAATGTATATGAAATGTATTTTATTTTTTTAATTCGATTTAACATTTAATATATTTATTATTTTATATTTATATAATAGTCTATATTTTATGGATCTATATGTTTACATCAATATTTTATAGTCATTATTGAAGTATAGGAGTCAATATTCTTGTTGTCCATATTTTTTACTCATTATTTTTTACATATATATTTTTTACATTTATGTTGCGTCAGTGAACCCTTTAATATTAGTAGTAACTGGATTCTTGAACTGTTCGGTTTGTTACACATCTCTGTGAATATATGCAACTGTAAAAAAATATTTATTTTTTGAAAAGTGTATATTTTTTCATCATTTTATCAATTAGTTTCTTTGAGGGTGTAAAATATGTGACTCTTTTTAGTGTGCGTTGCGATAGCCATGTTCCCAAGAAAAAATCTGGTCCCTCATTTACTGACATTTTCCGCAGACGCTCGCATGGCACAACGTGACTCAACAGATGATGTTAATATACTGCCTATTTTAAAAGTCTGCATGGAATTCATGTCTGAACGGTCTGGGCCAAGTTGCATTGTATGGTACGATGGCTCAGAAAAGCTCTACAAATGAGCGCCTACCATGTGGTTTTTAACAGAGTCTGTGTCTGTTGCCATTGTTCTTTCTAATTTTAGCTTTACTTTTTGGATACTTAAGATTCTTTAAGAGTAGAAAAGAATCTCTGCTTTATGTTAGTTAATTTTCAGAATAGAGCTATCCATGCTTCCCACTCTTATGTTCAACTAGTTACTTTATCTCAGGGTATCAATATAGAAATTGCTCGGAAGTAGAAAGAGGCAACCCTGTTTTCAAGCTTTAGTATCTGAAAAAAGCACCAACTTAAAGAAATATCAGGTTAAAACAAGCATTTGCAATGCAATCGGTCTCACCTTTGGGACTGTTTATTTATTTAGCTATGCAGCAAGTTAGCCTGGGTGCTGAAACATCTACTTCCACTCCAAACTGAATACTGCTTGCCTCGCAAAGTTAGCAGCGCATGCGCACTGCTGCTATAGGCTCGACTTAAGACACAAATAGAAAAATTGTACACATCCGCTACCAACACTAGGGGGCAGATATCGTAATTGATTCTATTCTATCCTATTGGATTTACACTCCATCTTCAGTGGTTTTATATAACTAGATGATGGTCTGAAACTCTATGCCCAGAATGGAACAAACTTTACTAAGACATGGCCAGGGCTAGAAGCACAATAAATATTCAAAACAGAAGTCTTGAACGTCTTATGACTAATAAAATACCTTAGAAAAATGTCATTGTATGTTACCCAGTGCGAATGATAAGTGTTGAGGGTACTGTGGGCAAACACAGGGGTTGGAGTGGGTGCTACGGAAAGGGAGGTTTTGATTCCCCTAAGTCGGAGACCTATGTTAAAAGAAACTATGAAGTCGAAGAAGCCCCAGCGATGATTGATGGTATCCAAGTGAAGTGTTTTTTTCCTATTGTATTAAAATGAAAATAACCTTACTTTAAAAAACAAATAAAAACCTGAACTGTCACACTACACAAGGAGGAATGCTGTCCATATACACCACAGAGTCACTGATAAAAGAATGCCTGTGGTCATCATGGGTTCCTAAACATTACAAGCTTTATACAATGCGTTACCATCATGAGAATTAAATCTGAACAAAGAAGGATTCACCTGAGTTTGCTTGCCTCCCTTTAACTTCTCAAGGGTATCACAGGATCAGTGTGTTGTGCTGGCCTGGTTCCGACTGCTACAATGTTGAAATAAATGATGGCCTTCTAGATCACTATCACCGTGGATCAATTCTCACTGGTGAAGCTTTTCCACCAACACAGAGAAAGCACCGGATTGGGGCAGAACCTCCTTTAAGGGATAGAGTAAGCTCTAAAAATAGTAAAGAAAGCCATATGTTACCTTGGTTGGAGAAAAAAGAGGCAGAATCTTCACAAACTCATCCCAAGAACCAAAAAGGCCCAGTTGCTCAAAGCCTTCCAACCAGTAGTTGCTGCCTGTGGAAAAGGAGCCTTAATCAAATCAGTGTTATGTTGCTTCTGCTCATACGCCCAAGATGCACTGATAAACAAACTGGTTCTCTGGCTCTCTCAGTTGTCTCTGCAAGCGGCCCATTATTAATAGGCAACGTTACAGCCTAAGGAAGAAATCAAAAACGCCTGGAGCTAATCATTGCCTTATGGATTGCCAAGCTGCTTTTCACCTGTACAAATGAAAGTGACTTCTCCATCACTCGTGGGATTGTAACTTAACAGGTGTATTTGTTAATTACACGATTACCCGTAGGTATCTTGGCGTTGAATAGCAGATGTTTATTGTTACCAAACTCAGTGGTACTCATTTTATTGACCTCAGAAGGATGAAAGGCTGAGTGGCCCCACCGGGATCTAAACTTGTGACCATGAGGTCAAACACAGGCCGCTGCAGTGGCCGCTTTAGTCCACTGTGCCACCAGACCCAGCTTATGCAAAAACCACAGGTGATGGACAGAATGCAGAACAATGTCATACATTCACCCCAGTACAGAGATCTGGGCCCAAATCCATCGTTTTTGCACTCCACACCACCCCAGTTCAGACATGGCCATATGCAAATCAGTCAGACCCTCTGCCTCATGGGATCAGTCCAGCCCGACCTGCCAAGCCATGCCTTCCCTGGACCGGAAACAAGCTTCAGAAGACCGGTTTCTGGCATTCCAGCAGTCTTCAGCCCGGCTTGCTTGAATCCAGTGGTGTGGAGTGCATGGGACTCACGTATGAGCATACCCATCCCACTCGGGGTGACAAATGCAAAAACCACAGGTGATGGACAGAATGCGGAACAATGTCATACATTCACCCCAGTACAGAGATCTGGGTCCAAATCCATTGTTTTTTTGCACTCCACACAACGCCAGTTCAGACATGGCCATATGCAAATCAGTCTGACCCTGTGCCTCATGGGAACAGTCCAGCCCGAACTGCAAAGCCATGCCTTCCCTGGACCGGAAACAAGCTTCCGAGGACTGGTTTCTGGCATTCCAGCCGTCTTCAGCCCGGCTTGCTTGAATCCAACTGGGGTTTTTGCACCAGACCCAGCTTGTTATGTTATGTTATGGTAAATTTGATTTCTATAGCGCACGGCTACTCCATTGGAGTGTCTCGGCGGTTTATATTGGCAGCACATAGAACACAAAAACATAACAACTAAAAACAATCCTAATCAGCAGAGTGACATAAACTAAAGAGTAAAAAGCCAAGTTTTAAGGCCCTTCCTGGACAACAGAAGATTAGAAGTACTGTGTAAGGCCAGCGGCAGAGTGTTCCAGAGCTGTGGTGCCCTCAGACTAAAGGAGCGCCCCCCAATACGTGCCCTCTTCACCCGGGGAACCACCACGAGAGACAGAGATTCAGATCGTAAAGATCTGGCCGGTCGGTAAAAAGCAAGCCTACGCTGAAGATATTTTGCTCCCGAGCCAAAAAGCGCTTTATGAGCCAGGGTCAGCGCCTTGAAAACTATCCGCTTCCGGATAGGCAGCCAATGGAGCGACTGCAGAAGGCCGGACACTCTGCCTCGCTTGCGAAGGCCAAAAATGGCGCGTGCAGCAGAATTCTGCACGACCTGCAGCCGCTGTACAAGATAGTCCGGAAGGCCCAGATAAAGGACGTTGGCGTAGTCCAATCTGGAGCCAATCAAGGCTTGTACCGTGATCTTCCTGTGCTCTTCTGTGAGCAGAGGAAGAAACTTCAGGAGCATCTTAAGAATGCCGAAACATGTGCCCATAAGACCGAAGATCTGAGATCTCAGTGTCAGACCATTATCGATCTTGACTCCCAGATTTTTTGCCAGCTGGGATGCCTGTGCTGGGGGGAACATGTCAATCGGCCACCATGACTGCCAGTCAGGGTCTGAGGTACAGCCGAAGAACAGCACCTCCGACTTGTCAGAGTTACATTTAAGGCTGTTCTGCTGAAACCAGTTGAAAACAGCCCGAGACATTCCCGAATGCTCTCTCCATCGAAATGCTCACCTTTCCTACACGTGAAGAGGAGCTGGGTGTCATCAGCGTAAGAAATGATCTTGTGGCAGCCTTCCCATGTTTCCCGCTGCAAGACAAGTGCTTGCACCTCAACAGCAAAGGTCACACCATCCAGCACTCTCAACAAGATACTGTGACCCCACATATGTATGCCTCCATTACTCTGAACACCCACAAAGGCTGCTGAGTCCTCCCACCAGATACCACAAACATCTTGGACTAGGGTTTTCTCCATTTGACACTTAAACTGCAAGCGTCCAATACTGACAAGCTAAATGGCCCTGTTCAAACATGGAATGTTGTTGGCCTCATGGTCCAAGCACCCCTCCAAATTAAGGAACACTGAACCCCACATTGTTTCAGAATCATTCTGAATTGCTCATATGTGCTGGAAAAAGTGCCAAAGCTGCATGAGTGAATCCAGGCAAGAGGGCGTTCTTTGCCCCAATTCAACTTAAAAATTGCCAGCACAGTCAGCTATAGGTAATTGACACACAGGGACATAGCTCACAGCTGGCAGCCAGGGTGCTGAAGTGTATTTTTCCAAAAACGAGCTGCCAACCCCATGAGGAAACAAATAGTGATGTACTGACAGTTACCTGGTCTAGGACTGCGGAGCGAAGCGTAAACAAGCGTCCCCACTCAAAGTATACATGGAAGTTGGCCTTCAGGTATACAAGCACCAGGAATAATTCCACCTGTCACGCACACCTCCAGGGGGCTGCGGCAAAGCACAAACAATAGTTAGTGACACGAAAGGTCATGCACACACCTCCCACAGGTCACTTAAAAGTGGGATCCTGGCACACAGACATTATCGGAGAAGAAACATCAATGGGACCAGCCGCAGAGGAGCCATACCCCGAAGAAAGGCACAGAAACTAAGCGTTGGAGGGTACAAAACACTGGGCGGGGCATGACAGGCCTGTGACACTAATACACTGAGCCTGCAACCAGTACACACCTGGTGCAGACGGTTAGTCCGTCCATGTTTGCATCACTTACGTATGCCCCTCCATCCAGCAGCTTGAACACCTCCTCGCTGTCACCACTGGAGCATGCAGCCATGAAGACGGCGCCGTCGTCGAACTTGACCCTGGTCTTCTTGCGCCTAACCACGGGCGGCTCTTGGTCTGTCTCAATGCTGATCCAGTGCTTGAGCTGCTTGCTGTACATCTGCTTTGCGACCATCTTTGTCACCGGGCTGCAGCTGCTGCCGCAAACCCTGCTCTAGGGAAGCCTCTGTGCTCAACCCCCCCAGCCGGAGGGTAGGGCCGCATCGATCCGCCCGCACAGCACCAGGTCCCACACTGGCACACCGCATACAGAGTGTCCTACAGGCTGTAAAGTGGGGGGCCACACATGTGCTCCTGACACACACACACTAAACACTAGCAGAGGGCCCTGGGCACGTGCCGAGCTCATTCACCTACAGGCGTGAGACTTTAGCGAGGTAACCGCCCTGGAGGGAAATTTAGAGCAAATGCCTATGCTAGACAGGTCAAAGTAGAGGTACTAACAGTCGGCGTCTTGTTAGAGTCGAAAAAAAATTAAGATACAAGCAAATGTTTCTATTCGCATTTGCCTGACCCTAACATGGCAACTGCTTACGACACAGTCTAAGCTGCTCCGTGTTCTATATGAACAGATTCTGTGCCACCTTTGAGACAGGATAATGAAAAATACAACATGTAATGCTTGAGACCTTGTTGTCAGAGCTCATACTTTACAATTTCCTAACTCTAACACGTTATGCGCCCAGCAGAGCTCTACGCCCTGCAGCCGCTAACCTTCTAACTGTTCTCAGAATAAACAAAGTTAACTGGAGCGACAGAAGATTTGTAGTGGCAATGGCAAAACTTTGGAACCTGCTCCCTTTACAAATTAAGACTAGTCCAACACTACTATCTTTTAGGAAACAAGTGAAAATGTGGTTATTTGAGCAATAGAAGCCTACTCGCTATCCTTTCAGGCCATAGCGCCGAGACACCCTTTGGTACTTGTGCGCTCTGTAGATTGTTAAAATAAATAAATAAATAAAATAAACAAGCACATGAGAAGGCACGGACTGTGAGACGGGGGGCTCAGGAATAAAGTAGTGCTGGTCAACAGTCGCAGTAAAGGGGCCAGTAGCCATGGAAGGACACAAATGACAACATGATTGTCATGAGGAGGGACTAAGAAGCCTAAATCCAATCGGAAGGCAGCATTTAAGAGAAAAGCCAATGAAAAACATGAGCAGATAGTGGGCGGAGCTTACACAAAGCTTCCCTGCTATACTGAACACTGTATGCCTTATAAAGCGACCAGAGCATGCGCTGCAACGCCAGGCTCACCTAAAAATCACTGTATGCACTGCAGAGGCCCACAACAGGCACTTGGTTGTGTGCTGCACCAGCAAGTCCTATTGTGATGTTGCACATGGTGTCAGCTATGCACCAGCCACAATTTCACATTCTGAGAAAGGGCAGTGGCTCACCATTGTAGAAGCCCTTTTAATAGTGCCCATTCTGTCCTATTGTGAATGTGTGGGAATAATGATTTAAGAATATACTGTCACTGTTGAACAATGAGGTGCCACCAAACTGCCAAGAACTGTAAATACAAGTTCAAAGTATTGTTCAGCAAATTTAAGAGCTACACCAACTCATACTTCCATGAATGCTGTTGTTGTGCTTTGTGAATATTGTGTTGCATCCTACCGTTGTGCACAAGGCTAAGATGCCAGCCTGATGCCCATGTGAAACTCTGGTGCTCAACCCTTTGTACTGACCTTGCTTGCGAAGAACCATCAGCCATCCCAAAAAGTCCATAGACGCACACAAGGGTGCAGTAAAGCCCTCTATGTACTCAATGCAATACGGGTTGCCCTAATTATTAACATCGACAGGTGCTAAAGCTCAGTTGTGACTGATGAGTAAACTTTCCCTATCCAAATATTTGCATCTGGACCATTTGTTAATTTTTGTGGAACCCCCCTTATTCTTGTTTGGAACCCACCTGCCTCAAGCAAGTCAACGGTGAGTATGGGGTCATTATGAACCTCAAGGGCCTTGGAGATAGAAGAATTGCCATACATTGGGTTCTCAAATGCAACCTTGCTTTGCAGTTGTCCAAACCCCCCGCTGATTCAAATGCTAGCTGAATTTACACATTTCAGCCTATTCCAAGCAGCAAAGAGAGTGTGTTAATGCAACAAGTGTATGCCCATGTACCTGTGGGCTTAAATTGTCTTTGTTATGTGCTCTCCAAATGTGAAGCAGTTGACAGTCACTATACCCAATTCATGAATTATTGATTTTTAAAGGGACCAGGTCCTTAGGACTATTATCATAGGGTCCCACAAAATCCAGCACCATCCGTCAACTAAATGGGCTTAATGCAACCCTATGCCTGCCACGGTGCACCCTGCTGTGGGTGCCGACCCTTTGCCCCCAAAATCATCATTCACTGCCCCAGGAGCCACTAATCTCCCTAAAATGGTGGCACGGCCGGCACCACTTGCTGTGAGTACTATGGCCTGGGCTCGGCACCAACACTGCATGAGAGCATGTCTGGTCTGAAGTGGCTTTAAGCCTCCATGGAGAAGTGCGCCCTGCCCCGCTGCCATTGAGTGGCAGATCACTGGTATTGGAGCTGCCAGAGGCTTGTGGTAAATAAATTTACCTATACATTTTTCCGCATAATTATCATTACAAGACAGCTCATTCAAATGAGAGGTAGAGTCCGTGGTATCTGAGTCATACGGGCTTTAATGGACAATGATCCTCGAGGATGGATATCATGTTCCGTCACCACTAAGGTTCGGGAAGGGACAGTCAACGTTTTATTAACATTAGACATTATATATAGTAAAGTAGCACAATTGAATCCAATACAGTAGGCGTAACAGGTGAAAAGAGAGAGATAAGAACACATGTGCGTAAGAGGAGGCGTGAAAAAGAGGCGTGCACTGTACATGTCAGAGAAACGTCACAAGAAACGTCACATGTGGGTGGATGCATAGAGAAAGTTGCAGAATCAGCAGAAACCCTTCACCTGTATGCGCGCGCAACTAGCATGACGTGAAACTGGGGGGCTTTGACTTTAGCACTAGTGGAGGAGACTGGTGTCTGGAGTGTCAGGGCAACCTGTACCTATAGCATATCTGGTATCTTATGTTTGGAGGATGTAGTGTCTGAAATAAAAGGTCTCTCGGGCAGGGGCCATCCAATACTGAAAGCTGGTGCGTGCGTACATGTCTTGGTGCAACGTGCGGAGCCGTGCGGAGCCGTGGGCCTACCATGGTAACGAAGTCAGTAAATCACTTGCAAGGAAGACAGGAAAGGCTGGGCCCTTTGCTCTGCAAACGGGAATATGTTTACCTATTTCACTAGACTGGAATGTGTTTTCGAGGAGGCTGAGCAGATAACTGTAGGTAAAACATGAATTTGGCAGGCAATCCAGGCCGAGCTGGGCACCGCTGCGCTGGCAGGAAGTAAGGCAGGGGTCAGGGATGCGTACAGCTTTCGGAGACAGGAGAGATGAGGCAGAGAGGCCTCGTTTAAGGGCCTAGCTCGACTGGGCCAGGAAACATGGGGAAAAACATGTGCGAATTTCAGAAGTGCAGCATATAAAGACGGTGGCACCGTATGCCTAGGAACATATTTAACGAGATTTCTTGGTATGGTTGGATAGCTTACATGTTAAGGATGGACGCAAATGTATTTGCGTCTGTCTAGCCTATACGGAACAGAAGTTACACAACATACAAGGAACATGGGTGCATGGATAGGGTGCGAGTGGGGGACACATTGGTTACCTGAAAATTTCTATTACCTCATTCCCTCCTTGGACCCTACTACACCCTTTAGGATATATCTATATTCATGAGACCATCTATCTGTTCGTAAAGCATCATTTGTTCATCTTTCTTTATTTGGGAACGGGAACGTGTACTTGGATGGGGAATTCAGGTTGTGGCACACAAGCCGCAAATCGCTGGCCCACATTGCAGACAGAGACAACAACTGAATACTATGACCAATATTATTCCTAGGAACGACAACAACTTCCATCCCCAGGCGGATATCACACTCCAGAACCAACCGGACCAAGTCCAGGAGCCTGGATTCTGGTGTATCAGGTGAGCTATTTCATGAAGCCGAGTTATGGCCTTATACACGGATGGCGCGTTATTTGGAATAAACACGCAACTACTGGATCCGATGACTCTACAAGCCCCGCCCCTATCTGCCAGGATGACGTCAAGGACAAGGCGATTTTGAAGAACAACAAGTCTCATAGCAGACTGCTCCTCGGTCAGGTTACCTAAAGCAGAAGTAGTTTCGTTCACTACTGCTTCTAAGGTCCTAGTCAATCTGTGTATCAATTTACTATTTGAGACTGTGCCTATGAATGGAAAGAATCCTTTATTGAAATCTATATATTGTTCTAATGTAGTTTCAGTCTGATCGACAAGTGGGATCTTGATCTCCCTTCTATGTCTGACATGAACGAGACGTGGATTCCTGTGATAATCAGGCGGGGCTAGAAAAACAGGTGGCAATAGGAACGCAATATAGCACGTCCCATCCCAATCCAATGGCAGACGTACATAGGCTGTCTGACCACATATGAAATAAGAATGGCAAGAAGCTTTGAAAGTAGACTTTCCTTTATCACTGAATTCGACAACAGTATTACAATCACTGTGTCCTAAATGTACTGAACCATTCTTTCTGACGCATAATTCACCTTTCACTGGTAAAACTGTAATAGACGGCAAGTCCGAATTAGTCTCAGACTGCACATTCAGAATCATGAGGTTAAGTGTAAAATTACCTAATCCATACACTTCATTTTCTAGATCAGTCCCTGTCCTCTGGGGAAGACCTTCTTGGTCTGGGAAACATATTTTATTCATGACTGTATTCAGATTCCCCCATATCCAATTGCCTTGGGAAACCTGGGACTTACTATCTAGGGAAGACATTAAAGTAAACCATGCACCACACAAACCATTATGTGTGAACGGATAAGGAAAGAGGGGCAGAGCTCCCTTGTACTTCTGATAGGGAGGGAGTCGGCCACATACCCAGCAATTAGTGGCATTGCTGGTCTGGTGTGAATGATGTAACATACGGATGAATGTATTGTTGCGCATGGCTAAACGATAGGATAGTTCATGCGGGGGCAGATCACTAAAAGTGTGCTCCACAGTATCATTGGAAGAAACATGTGCAAGTGAATCAAGAGGAAAGAAAATGTGTAACATTAGACTAATGCATATAATCGTAAGACTCAGAAGAAACATCGAGATCAAGGCAATTACACATCCACTGTGCAAAACTTTACAATGCTGTTTTTTTTTCTCGATACGCCTATCTCTCTGACTACTGGGGTCTATTCTATACATGTCAGAAACCTGTCTAACCGCTTCACCCAGGGGGGGACTTAAACAATTAAATGCTGTCTGACTTACTAGACCTTAGTTTTGTGCGATACTTCTCTTGGGGAGTTTTCTCTAGCAGGGGGAGTTTTGTATCAATGTCTGGAATGTGGCAGTCCTGGGAAACAGTTTTTGGCGGAAGTCCATAAAATTTTTTCACATAGCTCGAATGGAGCCAGCCTTTTCTTCCCTTGATCTTCACGGCGGTCCTTGTGGTCATCAGAACGATTTTGGGCTCCTTCCAGCGGGGCTCCAGAGGGCTTGATCTGTCGAAATTGCGGACCACGACGATGTCACCTGGAACCAGTTCATGCGGTTTCACCTCGGTGTTGTCTGGGAAGGCTGCCGCGACCTGGGAATGACAAGATTGTAGTGCAGACATCAATGCAGCCAAGTAATCTGTCAACATAGAACTGTCAACATCTGTGATTTTACGGGGCATAGGCGTCCCCCACATATTAGGAGGCCTACCGAAGACCACCTCATACGGGGATAGCCCTGTCCTAGCATTTTCTTTATGCCTCTCAAATCTGGGGAGTCGCTGAAAATTCTTCATGGGATAGCTTGCTCCTTGTAGTTGATGCATGGGTAGTGTGGTTGACTGCACTGTGTTTGCCCTGTTGCGCTGTACGTTTCCATGTTTCTCTTTGATGCTTAAATGTGCGCTGTTTTCTGTTGGTGGGTATAGGATGCAGGTTCTGTTGCTACGGTATGCACTGACGGTAAGAGATGATCAGTGTGGGTGGTGTAGCGATGAGGGGGTTATGTTTTGGATTCTGTTGCTTTCATGGTTCAACGTTATGGCTGCTGATCTTGTATTGCTACTTTGACCTATGGATGTTTGGCCTGGCAGGGTGGATAGGCACTATTGGAAAACTCTAGTTCTTACCATCTATCGGTACGTCCCACGTCTTCCTAACTATAAACCAGCATGTCAAAGTCTCTCCTTAGCAAACTGAGATAATCTATCGCAAATGGAATGCATGCAGCCTCAATGACCACGGAAAACAAGTGTAGCACACTTGACTACTTGACGCACCATGACATTCTGCTCGCGAGCAATGCATATTGGGCCTTAGGCTAAGTTTGTGGGTAATAGGTCTGCTCCTGGGGATTAAGTAAGATACTCCGCTTATGCCACGAGGTCGCCCTACTAGCCAGGAAGAGTCTCCCTCTTTGCTTGCTTTGGGGGTTTTCTGATTCACAGGGCAGGGATGTTATCCTGCAATTGGTCATTCATAAAAAGCATTTTACCATTGTTAATAGCTATGGGTCCAATGCTGATGATCCAGAATTTGCTTGGACTGTCTAGCGATGCTATTTCACCTTCCCTCCTGCTAGAGTGCTTTAGGGTGCAGATTTTACCCTTGCACTAGACAGCCATCTAGAATGTTCTTACCCTGCATCTCATACTCATCTGGCTGCGGACAGCGCAATGAATGATGTTATGGAGTCAATGGTTTGCTAGACTTTTGAAGAGGTTGTCATCCTGAGGTTCGCAAAGCCATACATATTTCTACTGTCCATGAATCCTGTATCAGGCTGGGCACCACTGATGCCTATGGGCGGGTTGCTAGGAACAACAACTTGCTCTCCCACCAGGTTTTGCTGTAACTGGTTTCCTTCCAAACTCTACAATGCTTTCTCGCCCCTTCCTTTTGCAGTTTATGATGAATTCCAGAAAACTGACATCCTACCACCCTCTCCTTGTGAGACTGTTCTCATAATGCTCCTAAAATCAGACAAGCCCCCAGATGACCTTCACTCCTATCAACCCCTCTCTTTAATCAATACCATACACACATCTTTGCTAAAGTGCTGCCAAATAGGCTAATTCCTTAGCTCCCGAAACTCATCCTGCCTGATTAATCCAGGTTTATTCCCAGGCTCTACATCCCATACATTCTGGACTTTGTTTGCTTTGCTACACCAACTGCATCCAGATGAAGAAGTGGTGGCTGTCTTCCTTGACGCCACTAAAGCTTTTGATTCCCTTGAGTGGCCATTTCATTTCGCAGTTCTGAGCTGTCTGGGAATTCATTACCCTTTTTTGCACCTGATACAACTCCTTTACATGGCCCACTTGCACGGGTCCAGATTACTTAACTTTTATTTATTCCTATTGGCAGAGTCACTCGAAAAGGCTGCCCACCGTCTCCATTGTCATATGCATTGACAACTGAACTGCTGGGCAGTTCATCAACACCATGGTCACATGGTTCTAGCTTTCTCCCTATAAAATATTGTCATATCACTCTATGCAGATGACATCACACTCTATCTGAGTGACACAGGAGAAAATCTGGCCCCAGTCACCTGAGAATTGCCAGGTATAGCGATCAATTGGTCTAAATTCTTAATATGTCCCCTTACGCCGGCCACCATCATTCGTCCACTCTGATTCACTGAGTCACTGACTCCTTAAAATTTTTGGGAATTCATGCCAGTACTAGCAAGCCAGCAGTTATCATTGAAAATGATGGTGTTGCATTATCCAAACTGGAAGAACAGATAAGTGGATGGATTTAATTGACCTTTACATTCATGAGAAGTATCTCCCTAATGAAAATGATTGTCCCCCCTAACCCTCTTTACCTTTTCCTGTACATACCAATTCCTTCACCCTGTGATTTTTTTCTATACCTTTTATACTTAATTGTGCGTTTTGCCTGGGCGTGGCCAACTTTGCCTTAGCTGGGAAACCCTTACTCTGCCTCATGACTGGACCGGTCTTCTGGCTCCTGATTTTCTGGCTTTATTATCTTTGTGCTCAAGCTTCCTTCGCTCATTATTGGCTCAGACCTCCCCCATTAGACAAACCTTGTGCCTGCACATGACCAAATGCATCCACCCCTTTTCCTATTTTGTTCAGGGAGGCTTCATGACAGTTCAACACAGAAATTGATGCAGTTCTGTGTAAACAGCGGGCTCAGGCTAAGCTGGATCAACAGATCCTAAACTCCCTGAAACAATTGACTGTCCACTCATATTTGCATGGTATTCTACAAGATAGGGTGGTCTGGTCCAGCAGAGAATTAGATGCGGGGGGGGGGGGGTGCTAGAAATGGGCGACTTTTTCCCTGATGGGCAATTTTGTGAAAGGTTAGCTCCCGCGGACTCGCTTGTTCTTTTCACTTTTTATCGCATTCGAGCTAAGCACCAAGAATGCTACCCGAATTTCCAAGCAGTTCCATCTATTTCATTGGCATATGTTGATGCAGATGCAGCCCTCGTCTACTCTGACAGCTATGCCTGCAATTCGTTAATATACATATGAATTTACGCATATCACAGAGTATGTGATCTAGGCCCTTCACTTCCACTGTGAACTATTGTGTTCCTATATAATAATTGCCAATCCTGCAATGTACAAGGTATACCATGTATGCCTTCTGACTGTCTCGATGTGCTATCAAATGAATTTCATGTTGATTGTTTTACCTTTGGAGAGATGCAGCTATTCTTCGTTATACTGTTTTTTCAAGTCTTGAAATGCACAGTAAATACATATTTAAAAAATATAATAATAGTAAAACTATGCTACAGTTATCTATTTTATGTCAATATTGTGGTCTTCTATATTTTTGGTGTCAGTAATTTAGACTTCAAATATAAAGTGTATAATTTGATGTCTGTGTCTTTTGATATGTTTTGGTGATGTTTTTGTCACCAATATTTTTGTTTGTGATATTTCATCACACAGCTATCCTCATTTGAAATTGTAAGTGTTCCCGCAGGTCTCAGCATCTTCACATACTATTTGCATATCTTGTTTTTATGAAGAAATCTGTTGGGTTTTGGATGATAAATTTGCGCTTTATAAAAAAATCAAGAAAACAAAACCTGCATTGAAGGATGCAGAGGCAAAAAGAGCTGAAAGAGAACGGAACACATTTTTATGAAGACTTAGGGCCTGATTATGACTTTACTATCCTTAATGTCAGACACCTAAACAATCCCACTAAACGCAAATCGATCCTCTCCACCCTGGAGTGCTCTGGCAGTAATATATGCGTACTCCAGGAAACATATATACTACTTTAAGACGTACTTTGCATGCAGTCTCACTGCTTTCCATGACAGCTGTGGTCCGCTGGTACCTCTATGAAGGAAGGATTTGCTATTTCTGTTCTTCTCATTGTTCGACGGCGACATAGTCTCCAGGATCACTGAAACATAGGGAAAGGTGTTGGCATATCGACTGTGACTTGGTTCCTTCTACTTCACTTTAGCAAATATATATGCCATTCACAAGCATCAGGAAGCATTTATCCTCACTGCCTCTCATCTTTACTCCATACGACAGATGCTTCCAAATTGATTGGGGGTGACCTGAACTTAGTCATGGACAATGACATTGTCTGCTATAGCCAACGCTCAGCCAAACAGATGCCCTCTTACCACAGGGTCATCACTGGTTGACAGATTGTGGTCTGACGGACGTATGGTGCACACAGCACCCACAAAGTGGAGATTACACCTTTTACTCAGAGGCACATAAAATGTATGCCTTGATTGATTATTTCTTAGCATCTCCCACTCTCCAACTGCTTGTCACTGACTCTTCCATTGCCCCTTGCTCACTTTCTGACCACTTCCCATTATCTATCACTGTCCGCACTTGCACAACACCTAACACACTTTTCCTGTTGGTGCCATTGGTACTCGTTACTCTGATCATCCAGATTGGTTGCAACTATTCATAAGTGGATAGGTGATTACATACAGGCAAATCACATTGGTTAAGGCACACTAGCTTCCCTCTGTGAGATTCTGAAACCAGTAGTTCACATAGAATTTATTGCCGTATCTGCCTCAGAAAGTTGACTCTGGAAGGAGAAACAGAAGAATCTTGAATGAATAATGCTGTAGTTGGAGGCAATCCACAAATACACTGGGGCTACTTTGGTGTCAAGGGAGTTGGAGGACGTGCCCCTCCTCCTTACACACCTCGATCAGAGGAGAGTAGGCACGTATCTATTTGAAAAACAAGTATTACCTGGGTAGCAACCAGTGCAGATGAATGATGGCCCACCATTTGCAGGTCAAGATTCCTTCCAGCTCTATTTGGGGTATTCACCCTACCCCAACCACAGAGGTCTATTCTGACACTCAGATTGCAGACACCTTTCACAATTTCTATGAATCTCTCTATGCCGCACCAACGGGCCCATGCAGAACCTTTGCAATGTCTTATCTCCCACCCTTTGACCCCACTTCTGAGGACACATAGCTGACACTTTAGATAAACCTATGTGCACTGAAGTTGTATCTGCCATTTCCCAACTCAAACTCTTGAAATCCTGGTTGCTGATGGGTTCCCCTCTAAATTTTATAAAACCTTCTTTCAGGAATTTGCCCCTATTCTTACTAGGCTTATCAATTATTTTGCCTCCTCAGCCTCCCTTACTGACTCTATGTTAGAGGCAACTATTTAGAGCATCCCCAAACCGGGTAGGGACCCAACAATACGTGAGTCATATAGACCAATATCTCTCCTAAATATTGATACCAAATTTTTCTCAAGTGTTCTGGCTCATCATCTAAATACCTGTATGCCAGGTAGAGCCTCTCGCGGGTGAGTAACGCGCTTTACAAACCCCTGGTTGATTGATTGATTGATCTCACCAGATCAACCCGTTTTTACACTAGGGAGACAATGTGGGGACAACACTCAGCATATCTATCATCTTCTCGACAAAGTATCTCATATGGAAACGGAGGCCCTTCTCCTTTCGATTGACATGGAAAAAGCATTAAACAGCGTCCACTGGCCTTATCTGGCTTGGATTAGGAACATTTACAACTCTCCTAGAGCTAAACGGCAGGGTAATGGGCTCTCTTCTTTACCTATCTCTGTTCATCGTGTTATAGGCAGAGATGTCCCTTTTCCCCCTCTTTTGTTTGCCCTCTATATGTAGCCCCTGGCCCAACAAAGGGGGTCATTATGATGGCGGACGGACTTGCGCCGCAATGCTAAAAATACATGCAGTGCATTTGCATGTACAAAGCGGCAGGCACCGCGCGGTGCCTGCCGCTATGTGCAAGCAAATGCAGGGGGTACCATAGGTGGTGCACAGACAAAATATCGACTCTAAAATATCGACTGGACATAATATCGAGTTTTAAATATAGACTGGACAAAATATCGACTGGACATAATATCGACTACAAAAATATCGTTTTTCAGGTAAGTGAAGTAATATTGACTGTATAAAATATAGATAGCAAAAATATCGAATTTTTAATAATATATAATATTTTATAGTGTATTTTTATGTAATAATATGTGTGAAAAGTGTGTATTAATGTTATAAAATATTTTATTCAATGAATTTTGTTTTTTTAATAATTGCGTAATGTAATTCTGTAGCGGGTTGTGGGTTTATAGGGGAATAGGGTGGGAAGTAATTTAATAATAATTAATTAATTAATATATGTTTGTTAATATTTATAATTAATAATTAATTGATAATTAATTAATAATAATTAGTTAATTAATTAATATAATTTTGTACATATTTTGTATTAGTAATTAATTGGTAATTAATTAATTGTAATTAGTTAATTACATTAATTAGAGTACATTTTAATATATATAATTTTGTGTTATTGTTAAGTAATTAATTGGGAAAAAATAATATTAATTATTAAAATAATTACAGCTAATGTGCTAATATATTTACTTTATTGTTATTGTTAATTAATAATTATTTGGTAATTAAATAATATTGATCAATTTTGGGTAAAGGAGTATTTTTAGGGTTCAGGGTCAGTTTTCAGTTTTTGGGTAAAGGGGTATTTTTAGGGTTCAATGTCAGTTTTCAGTTTTTGGGTAAAGGGGCATTTTTAGGGTTCAGGGTCATTTTTAGTTTTTGGGTAAAGGGGCATTTTTAGGGTTCAGGGTCAGTTTTCGGTTTTGGGTAAAGGGGCATTTTTAGGGTTAAGGGTCAGTTTTTAGTTTTTGGGTAAAGGGGCATTTTTAGGGTTCAGGGTCAGTTTTCAGTTTTTGGGTAAAGGGGCATTTTTAGGGTTCAAGGTCAGTTTTCAGTTTTTGGGTAAAGGGGCATTTTTAGGGTTCAGGGTCAGTTTTCAGTTTTTGGGTAAAGGGGCATTTTTAGGGTTCAAGGTCAGTTTTCAGTTTTTGGGTAAAGGGGCATTTTTAGGGTTCAGGGTCAGTTTTGGGTTTTTGGGTAAAGGGGTATATTTTAGGGTTCAGGGTCAACAAATAAGATTGTAAAAAAATATTTTTATTATTTTCATTTATTATTTAATCATTATAATTTAATTTAAGTATTTTTAAGTATATTTTAGTAATTAAAATTTAATATTAATTTAATTTAACACTGTTTTTAATAAAGTCGATATTTTTTACATCTATATTATTGTTAACGATATTTTGTACTCAATATTTTTGTACTTACCTGTTTGTAGATACAAACTCGATATTTTGACTGTCGATATTTTGTCCACGATATTTTGGCAAGTCGATATTTTGTCCCTCGATATTATTTCAGTGATCCACCATAGGTGCCCCCCATGTGCACCCCCCACCACCTGACACCCTGTGGGCCCGCAACGGGCCCCCAAAACAGAAAAGACCACATGCTTTTCCACAGCGGAAAAGCCGCCGTAGAAAAGCATGTTTCCCCATGCATCTTAATATGGCTGGCGATGTCTGATAGACACCGCCACCATATTAGAGCTTTTCCGCCGCCGTACCGCGGCGGAAATGCTGCGGATGGTCTTCCCGACCCACCTGCCATCTTAATCTGGCAGGGGGTCTTTTCTATTACCGCAGCGGTGAATCCGCATCCTCCGGGCCAGTGGTGGCTTCCGCCGGCCCGGAGGATGCGGATTCACCACAATCCTAATCGCCCCTAAGTCAGGTAAATCTGGATATCTCTGACATCCCATTCAGTGGGAAACAACTTCTAATTAGCCTATATGCAGATGATGTGATTCCAGCCATCTGTGACCCCTTGAACTTTACTGCTGCCTTAGTTACAGATGAGCTCCAGACGTTTGAGTCCTTTTCTGGGATCAAGGTCAATATGCAAAAATCAAAAATTCTGAATCTTTCTGTTATTCTCCCTATGGAAACCTCTTTACGGGCACATTTTCCCTTTGTTTTGGCTTCTATATCCATTCCTTATCTTGTGAACCAATTAGCTGATTCTATCCCAAAAACTATTCCCTTAACTTTAGCATATTAACCAAACAACTTATATCAGATATCGATAACTGTGATCGCCTAGGTCTTTCCTGGCTGAATATGTCGGCGGTTATAAAAATGACAACTTTACCAGGTATCCATTATCTATTTCAAGCTTTGCCACTGACCCCACACAAACATGTGCTCCACTCTCTGCAAGTTGAAATTATAAGGTTTATTTGAGGAGGAGAGAAGTCTTCTTAATATATAAAAACCTTCTATATCACTCTCAAGGGGATTGTGGTCTTTCAGAACATTTACTAGTGAGGTACTATTTTGCCTCACAACTAATATTTCTGGTCCAACGGAGCAGACCTCTCATTAAGAAATATTGGAGTCTCATGGATCAGAAAGTCCCTGGTTCCCATATTTTGAAAGAGCCTTTGGTCCCCAGAATACATAGCGCTTGGGAACTGTATTCCTCGCTGGTCAGAAGATATGTGTTTCGTGGCAGGGATGCATTGGCAGTCAGGGTTGGCCTGAAGGCCTTCCCCTCCCTGATGACACTGATTTGTGCCAACCCTAAATTCACTCCGGGACTCCAGCAAGAATGTTTTCTATGATGGCTTGAGGGGCGTTGCAAACTGAGTGGCTGCTTATTTAATACACAAGGGAAAATTCCCTTTGATCAACTAAAAACAGACTACAGGTTGAAGAAGCAGACTGCATTCAATATCTTCATTGGGTTCTACATCCTTCTATTAAACCCCATGTGGAGCTGCCCTTGCCCCTTTTAAAAATGGCAAATACTGAAGAAAAACAATAGACGCTTATTTCTGAGTTGTATATGGATCTTGGTGGTGGGGAGGCTACTACCGGCTCTGTGGGGCAGAAACGATTGGAGAAAAAAATCGGCAGACCTCTCTCAGATAATGAGTGGGCAAAGATATTTTAACAGGCTTGACATGCGGCACACAACATATCTAGCACCGAAACTGCATATAAGATAGTGCCCTACTGATATCTAATTCCTTTGAGGCTTGATGCATGGAATGTGGAATGCTCTAAGGAATGCTGTAGAGGCTGTGGTGGGACTGTTTCACATTTCCATCTCCTGTTGCTTTCAGGACCACCATCCCTTAATTGCCCAACCTATACTATCCTTGGCTCCCCAGTGCTCAGTCTTTTGTAGACGAAAGTAAATGGCATTAGCACTGGATCTAGTGCACCAGGTAATAATTGTGCCCTGGGGCACTGGCATGAGTCCTCGACATACATCCTGGCTGCAGTGAATAGCAGTGGGTCTCACTTTATGATCTACCTCCTTAGTATTCATGGGGTAGGTTGACTTTGATGTGATTTCTTCTGAACCGACCAATTAGTACATAGGTTGGTTCACAGTCAGCCACAATGACAGCAAAAATACAGGTTGCAAATTATATTTAGTACATGTGGCCTTACGGAATATTGATCCTGGTTGGCCTCTACTTTAGCACCAAAAAATACTCATTTACTCATTGTCTATGAAATGTTTGATTAGTGTGTTTCAGGTGCTTACTTTAACCAGAGATCTGAAGGTGTCAAATTTCTGTCATGGAAGGTTGTTTCGCTGCCTGAGTGACTTTGGCAGAAGTGATCATTGCTTACATAACTTTCATGAAGTATACATTCTAGCCATATTAATGAAAACACTGGTCACATATATGTTGGTTACAGTATTTATGTGTGTGTGAGGATAATTAAATATCACTCTGACTGAATAATCTGAATTGTACTTCAAATTCATGATGTAATACTATTGGGGTGATCCTTCGAATACTTACCTCTCCTTACACATGTTTCTTACACCATCAGAGTAATGTTACATGTGGATCATCTTGTAGAAACACTGCTGTGTGTGGCTGGAAAATGCACATGCAGCCACTACTAAGTGAGGCCTTTTACCTCAATTTCACACATCCACTAGTTAATGGCTATATTCGGGGACATGCAAGATTGGTCTTAGTGAATTTTCATTGCTGCCCCCTTTTTAAGATAAGACAATTTGGAGCATTATCTAGTCCGAATTCTGAACTCATCAGATTGTCACATTTTAAATGGTCACATCACTTCATGATGCCATTTTTGAAAACCTATGTTTGACTTTTTTATCTTGAGTTATTCAGCTATACCTTTGAGCCAGGACCCCATTTTGATGTCTGCTAGATGAGACCATCAAGTTACACCAGACTAGATGATTGTGATCAGTGGTTAGCACTAAATACATTTACTAGTGATACAAAACTATTGTTCAATTATATCTTTGAAAATAATTAACTTCAACGTTTCTGCATAGTAAGGACACTACCCCATGCTTCAATATTTGGAAAATGGTGTTGAGTGCTCTTTTCACTTGATTGTTACCTTTACAAATTCCTAATCCTTTGAGCAAAGCAGTGGCCCTACAGGAGGTGACTATGCTCTCCAAAATATTGAGATCCTAAAGACTCATTAGTAAGAAAGCCTGATGCCTGGAAAAGTTGCACCTATCCCATTTGTTGCTATGCATAAAACAAATCACTTGTTTCTGTGGGCTTTCCACCATCCCATGAAGGCAGATTGGGGGTAAACTCCTTACTTGCACCTATTGGGCAGTCTCTTGGTACCATTAGAGTTGTTGTATGGCTGCCACATCCCATTCTTTTTATTCAAAAAAATAATCATTAGCTCCTTTGGGCTCTCTGTCACCTGAGTGAGTAAGTATTGGGAGTTAACCTGGATCTACTTCCAGGGGTCACAAGACTATTATTGCCTTTATGTTGGAGACGGCCAAAGGCCTGGCATACCTACCACAAATGGATTCTCACAGGAAGAACCCAAAGGGTTAGGCTGCCAACCTTCACAGTGATTGTCCTTCAGCCCCACCCTTTTCAACATATACATGACACCACTTGCTACCATCATAAAATCACAGGACACCACTGTTATCTCCTATTCTGATGACATTTAGCTCATCCTCTCAGTGATGAACAAGACATCCACCAACAGAAAAAGCTTCACCAACTGCATGACCATGGTAGGCGACTGGATGGGAACCAACTGCCTGAAGGTCAACTCCGACAAGACAGAAGTATTGGTATTTGGAAACAAGTCCTCCAAAAGGGACTCCACTTAGAGGTCATCGGAGCTCGGAACAACAGCAACACCCACAGACCACGCAAGAAATTCTGGTATCATCCTAGATAACTAGCTCAACATGACGGCTCAAGTTAATGCAGTGAGCACCTCCTGTTTCCTATCCAATGCATGCAGTAAAGATCTTCAAATGGTTTCCTCAGAACTAATCCTGGGTGGAGTTTGCGTAGCCATGCTACTCAGAATTCTGGGAATTCTGTGAAGTTGTAGAAAAACTCAGCGAGCTACAAGGAGTTCCGCGAGCACGCAGAGCTGCTTGATCCACCTGTTCGCGATGCTGTTCCCGTATGTGTATTGCGTGTTCGGGACACTTATTGCGTGCTCGGGTGAAATACAGCGCCAACCTCACCACGCGGTCATCAATGGGCAAGGCCATCTTGTTTTTCACTTTTTGCTATGGTTCTGGGCATGTTTTTATATCCTCCCTATATCTTTTCAATCCTTTTTTTCTAGAAACTTTTTTCTGATCTTTTTTATCTTTTATCTTTCCCTCTATACATTTTCTTTTCCATCTCATGCCTACCCAGAACCATGGTGAAGAGTGTTAAAAAGACTAAGGGCCAGCCGCGCCTGCCTTCCTTGTGGAAGGCACTGCCAGAAAGGGGTGCAGGCCCGGTCCTTATTTTCGGAGGTGGAGGTGGCCACACTGTTTTTTTTTAGTCCCCTTAAACCTGGAAGCAGGAAGCAGGCCAGGGTCCGGGCTCCGGGAGCTTCACCGGCTAGTGGGAGAGGGTATGCCGGGCAATGTTTTGCTGCTCTGGGGTCCGGCGAACCTATAACCAATTGACGGACTGGTGGTCCTACATCCTGGACCGGGAACAGGACCTGTTGGATCTGCAAGGTGTTGAGGTCCTGGGGCTTAGTGAGAAGTTAATTATATCACTATTGTGTTCTTCTGTTCTGTATTATTGCTCATAATATTTTGTTTCACAAATAGCTAACATGCTGCTGCTGCTTACATGCAGGTAACATATGATTGCAAATCTTATATTATGTGATTGTTTTTCTTCTAGGCTGGTGCTCAGTGCTACTAACTAATAGTACTTGTTTGCACCTTTGCGCTCTCTTGGGCTAGTTATTTAAGAGTGGTTAGATAATTTAAGATAGGTAATACAGATTGGAAATACTCCAGTTCTTTCATTTGTCCTGTCAGGCTGTCCTGTCACTACGATAGTGTTAGTAGTTAGTTAGTTAGTATTATTTGGTAAGTTAGCGGCCTGTGTGATGCATCCTCCTGCATGACTTCAGTCCCAGTAGACCTTTTTATAGTTCGCATAGAGAGTGAATAGCAACCAACCAAGTTGGTGTATGCATTAAGTATGGGCGAATTTTGCGAATCTCGCGTTCGCGAATTTTGCGGATTTGCGAACTCGCAATCCGCAAAATCCGCGAATTCTTGCGAATTTGCAGGTTTTTTATTTTTTTATGTTCGCACGGGTTTCTGCAAGTTCGCGAGGGTTTTGTACAATTTCGCAAATTGCGAAATTGTACAAAACGCGTGCGAACTTGCAGAAACCCGTGCCAACACAATGTGCCCAGTAGGGTATGTGCCTCTTGTGTGAATAAAAGGTCAGAGAAAGATCAGTTCAGCAGATGAAGAGAAAGAAGCTCCTGGTCACAGGAACAGCACGGGTATTGCGCTCGTGAAAGTCAAGGATGCACAGCCTATCCAGCATCACAGCTGATTTTCCACGGTAGATTTGGGAAGAAGGCACACCTGTCCAGCCTCGACGATGCTCACGATTGATTTTGGGCTAATGAATGAGTCACTGAATTTGAGCATCAACTAGTTCGAGCGACCATGTGTGTGTTACTATGCAATCGCCCCGAAGGGCGCAGGGGTCCCTTGAGTGAGCTGCAGACCTGTGCCCAGCCATGCAACTATTTTACAATGGCGCCAGCAAGCTGCCAGCGCAGTTGTAAAATAGTTACAAAGTTAGCTTGCACAGGAAGCACTTAGATAAAATAAAGCAGCACCTGCTTCGTTTTATCTAGTGGTTCCTGTGCAAGCTAACTTTGTAACTATTTTACAATGGCGCTGGCAGCTTGCTGGCGCCAATTCTAAAATAGTTGCATGAGTGGGGGTTCAACTTTTGAACCCGTTACGTTCGCTGATTTTTTTTTGCGGATTTTGCGGGAAATCCGCAAAATTTGCGGATTGCGGATTTCCCAAAAGTCCGCAAAATCCGCGAGCGTAACGGATTTCCTGCTCACACTTGGTATGCATTATGCATGTGTTCATCTATGCATTAAGAAGAATGAATGTAGACTTAGTAATTGACCTGTCTAAGGGGGTTAGAGTTGAGAGTGAGAGATGATTGGGAATAAGATCGGAACGTAGAAGTAAATATAATTTTTTTGCAATTCATTTCAAAGTCTAGAATAGGTCGGCTAGGTATATTTAATATTCGGGAATCAGAATTGAACTGTGAAATAACAAAGATACAAGGGTGCGCAACTGCGCTACTAGTCCACTACTAGTCAATCGGATTTAGGATAGGTCAATGTTCTGGCAATTGCTGTTTAATGTCTAAAAAAAATTTTAAAGCAATTATTTAATATTTATTTATTGAACACAAATAATTGGTTGTCTCTTTAATTATGTCTTACATGATCAGCACCCAGGAGCAAGAAGAAGACTGGGTCTGCTGGAAGTGCTGCGGCAGGTGCAGGAGCCGGAGAACCCTCCAAGGAGCAAAAGGAAGCGGCCTCAGGTGCAGATGGCTCTGCTGCTGCCCCAGTAAGACCTCCTGGTGTTGTTATATTATTATTATCCTAACTTTTTCCACTCTATATTTCTATTTCTTCATTTTAATTTTTCAAAAATCCTCTTCAATCTATCTGTTTCACAATTATTGTTTTTGCTCCATTACCTACTAATTTTGTTTATAGTGTCTGTTTTTTTTACATCAAATCAAACTGCTTCTGAATAACCTCTGACTCTGTATTAGTCTGTCTGTAGATTGCTTTCTTCTGGGTTTCCACTCAGCTTTCCCTCTCCCCTTATATGTGGATTTCCTAGTAGTGGCACTGTTAAACTCAGAGAACCCACAGGTCCTAGGCTACTACTAATATTAGCAGTAGTAAGAACTCCTTACTAGTACTAGCACTAATCTATGGTATTCTATGCAGGTTTGTTTAGATGTGAAGGCTTTCTTTTACTGTCTCATGCTCAATCAGTAAATGGTGGTCACTCCCGTTGGACACCCCAAAGGGGTGTATTTTACTTTTTCTAATCCAGGCCTAGTACTTTTTTTATTACTAACAGTTGATGGTGAACACTGAACAACTGAATACCGAGCACCATGGCTGGAGGGAAGTATGAGGAGGAGGAGGACGGCACATTTTATTCCAACTAAGAGAGACCTCATGTCCGTCCAGTTGGTGACTCTTTAATATTTTCTAAAATGGAGTTGCACCAATAGCTCTACCCAGTCCTTTGGGTTGTCCTCTTCTTGAGAGGCCTTTCAAAAATTGCCACCAACAAAATGCCCACCTCGTGAGCACTGTAGCACACCAGAGCAAAGTCACTATAGAAGTTATTCGAACAATCCAGTCATTATCAATACAAAAATGTTCAATGTTTTTCTGTCCATTCAAAAAGTGAGCTAAATGACACAGAGAACTCCACACAGTGATCCAAATCCACGTAGAGATTTCAGTAATCAATCTTTATTCCAAATTCACACAGCAGCCGATGAGCATTTCGCCCAGCAGGGCTCCTTCAAGGCTTTTGGAATTATTAATTCTTTCTTAAATATAGTCAGTCGGTCTTATGTAGAACACCTGTCTTTGTTGAGATCATATCTTTAGGATTCCAATGTAAAAAAAGATTTGAGTGGTGACAAATCCAATTACCATCAATCCTAGCTTGTAAGTTCTGAACCGTTTTGAGGTTAAAGGGTCATTACTCATAGGACCATATTATGTCCTCACTGCTGTCCCACGTCCTGACATCTTCTCCCCGTATATATACCTAGCACTCAACAAAATGCCAAACTGGATATTATTTTATTATTTTTGATAGGACATACTGTCTACTCTACTCTAGTATCCTATTGTAGAAAGTGATTTGTGTGGTATATGTATTATTAATTATGTATTTTCTATCTTGCTGATGAAAAACATAAATAGCAAAGGCGTATAGGGCAGCTAAAAATTGTGAAATATTTTTTCCAGGCATACCAACTACCAGTAGTTGGAAAGAGGGGACCCCTACAACCTAGTGGTTTGCTAATCGTAGGGCTTGTACAGACATGAATTGAAAAGGAGAAAATAGCAAACCAATTGATGGTATTTACGCCCTTGTTACAACCTCATTTTACATAATCGTTACATGAACATTAATAATTCACTTAGACAATAACGTATGCAAAATATATGATTATTTTATTTTTTAAAAACTTTTTTTCCATTTTTTGACAATGATTCATGGTTCATACCAGTAACAATAAATAACATAAAATACCTCTTGTGAGCAAACATGCAACAATATACAATAAATACAGACAAGGTGCTTTACGATATGTTCGGTCGGTGGAAAGTTATATGAAGGCAAAATGCGGTAGAGTGGGACACAACGCGTTTCGGCCTGAGGCCTTCATCAGGTGACCGTCATTTCGTTTTTTACACAGACAGGTGTACAACAAGAGCTTTATTTATTAATTGCGCGGAGTATGTTCCGGTTATTTCATAGGGCGAAGATTCTGATGATTTTAATAATGTAGATGGTTCAGCAGGAAATGTATAGCACTGATATGTGATGATACCAATTATTATTGGTTATCAGGATTATTCTTGGGATATATTTTGTAGCTCTGAAGAGATACGCAGGCACAGCATATTTCCTTCCACAGTTATTTCACAATTTTGATCTTAACAGTAGTAGTGTAGAAAGAGAGAATTTTTTTTTTCATGGTTATGCCACCATTCTTTATATTTTCACATTCGCCATTCCTTTTTTGTAACTTGTAGAGAGGGTTGGTTTCACTAGGTGGCCTCTTCTGAATTGTAGTATTTGATAGCTGTGCGCGTTTCTCCGTAATGAGGGGATCTGCTGGTGTGCCTTCCAGTCGTGCCAGCGCGACTGGAAGGCACACCAGCAGATCCCCTCATGAAAATATAAAGAATGGTGGCATAACCATGAAAAAAAAAATGTTCTCTCTTTCTACACTACTACTGTTAAGATCAAAATTGTGAAATAACTGTGGAAGGAAATATGCTGAAATATATCCCAAGAATAATCCTGATAACCAATAATAATTGGTATCATCACATATCAGTGCTATACATTTCCTGCTGAACCATCTACATTATTAAAATCATCAGAATCTTCGCCCTATGAAATAACCGGAAGTTTTTTAAAAAAATGAAACAAAAGAATTAGAAAAATAAAATAATCATATATTTTGCATACGTTATTGTCTAAGTGAATTATTAATGTTCATGTAACGATTATGTAAAATGAGGTTGTAACAAGGGCGTAAATACCATCAATTGGTTTGCTATTTTCTCCTTTTCAATTCATACCAACTACCAGTGCCAGGGCCAGCGGTGATGGCTGTGCCACTCCAGAGGGAGAGGATGCAGCAGCTGCAGGGCGTGAGCCAGCTGCAGTGGGGGCGGTGGTAAGTCAAATTTCTTACTTATTAGGAAAGATGAATACACTTGCTGCAAGTTTGTACACTCAGTACACCGTACTTCTGCTGAGACTAAGGGCCCCATTACGATGGCGGGCAGACTTTGTTTGCCAGCCACCTTAACGTTAAACGGGACTGACTGCCAGAGGTGTGGTGTCCCGCCAGGCCCATTATGAAGCAATCACATCTATTACATTGTGGCCGGTGGTGCTGTAAGCAGCACCCACTGCAATGTAATAGATGCTTGTTGTGCATTGTAATGCACACCATGACAGGCAACCTGCGTTGCCTGCCTCCTTGTACATGCCAATGAAGGGGGGTACCTGTGGTACCCCCCAAATGTAGCCACCCAACCCCCATCACCCCACCAGAGGCCCACAATGGGCCCCCAAAGCCATTCAACGCATGCCTTTCCATTGCAGAATCTCAGTCATTGAAAGGCATACCCACCGCAGGCATCCATATTGTGTGCCTTTTCTGCCCGGCCTGGCAATCCGACTGGTGGAAAAGCGGCAGACTGTCTTTCTGTCTGCCGCAGTGCCCTTAGCCATGCTAATATGCCGGGGTGAAACAGGAACATTTAGCGGGCGGATCACCATCGCCGGTGGCGATCCGCCAACAATCCTAATGGGCCCCTCAGTTGTTTCGAACACTGAACAGTTGAAGAAGACAACTTTCACTTAACATTCGCATTAGCGGTGGGAGTTGAGTAACTAATGCCCTATTGTATTCCATTTTCAACTCAGCAGAGAAAGTTTTATGATGAAGACAAAAAGTCAGACGGCATGTAATATATGGCCTGCAGAGAAGGATGCGTGGGTGAAGGAAGGGGCCCCAAAATGCATATAAGTGGCTGATGATAGTATGCATGGGTATTTGAAGAATGGGTAAAAGGTGAAAAGAAAGCAGAAAGATGGCCTGCCTGAGTAGGTGAAACAGTATGGGTGAAGGGAATTTTCCGGGGGTTTTGAGGGGTCAAACTCAAAGGCAAGCAAGGATGCATGGGTGGTGGTTGGTCATATCTGTGACAAATGTATGTTGTCGGTGAAAGGTTTATTATTATTATTATTATTATTGGGACATTTGTAGAGCGCTGCGATTACGCACACCGGCGTGTCCACGCGCTAAAAAGTGGGAGAGGCAGCTAACAGGGGGCACAGAGACTGAGCGGACACTTATTTAGGGTAAAGAAATGTTTTAAGTTTTGCTCTGAACCTGGTCTCCTCCGGTTCCAGGCGCAAGTCCGCTGGCAGTTTGTTCCAATTTGTAGCCGCTAGGCATCTAAAAGACCTACCTCCCATGCGGGCTTTTTTAATTCTCGGGATCCTTAGTAGGCCGCCCCCTGTGGATCTAAGCGCACGTGTTGGTTCGTACACTTCGATCAGTTTAGTCAGAGGGTCGGGTGCCCTGCCATTCAGAATGCGATGACAGGTGCAGAGGGCTTTGTATTCTACTCTTCTCCTCACAGGGAGCCAGTGTAGCTGCTGAAGGGCCGCCTTAGAAGGCGCCCTTTTGGGCAATCTGAGGATCAGCCGCGCTGCCGCATTCTGCAGCACTTGTAGGCGGGCTATACTTTTTTCTGGAGCCCCCAGGTACAGCAGGTTCCCATAGTCCGACCTAGCTGTCACCAGAGCATGGACCAGGGTTTGACGGGCCTCAATCGGGAGTAAGTCGAGGACTTTCCTTAGTTTCTTCAGAATCCCGAAGCAGACTCCCACCACCCGATTTATCTGGGGGCCAAAAGTGAGACCCGCATCAAACCACACCCCCAAATTGCGTGCCTCTTGGCGGGGGGTAGGGACAGGTCCAAGGCAGGATGGCCACCACGCCGACGACCAAGCAGACTGGGCTCTCCCCACCACCAGCACCTCTGTCTTGCTACCGTTCAGCTTCAAGCAATTGTTGGCCATCCATTCGGCAAGGTCTTTCATGCACGAACGGAAGCCCTCGGCAGCAAGACAGGGGGCGTGCGATAGGGAGATCACCAGCTGCGTGTCGTCGGCGTAAGAAACCAACTGGAGGCCATGGCTCTCCACAATCGAGGCAACAGGCGCGACATACATATTAAAGAGGGTTGGGCTCAATGACGAGCCCTGCGGCATGCCTTGGCCCAAAGGCACCCCCTTTGAATAGCAGTCTCCTTGCCTGACTCGAAAGCTTCTCCCATTGAGGAAATCTTGGATCCATCTCAGCGCGGTGCCAGAGATGCCACCTCTGTTCAGACACTGTAGCAAGATGTTATGCGCTACAGTGTCGAACGCCGCGCTGAGGTCCAGCAGGATCAAGGCCATAGTTTGGCCTGCATCCACACCCTCTCTCAGATGTTCCGTGGCCATGAGAAGGGCGGACTCGGTGGAATGTCGTGGCCTGAAGCCAAACTGCGTCGCATGGAGCAGTCCCCTCTCCTCCACGTGCTTCATAATCTGGGTGTTAACCACCTTTTCCGCCACTTTGGCCAGAAAAGGTAGGAGGGAGATGGGCCTCAGATTTTCTAGTACCTCGAAACCTAGATGGGGTTTCTTCCGGAGCGGGAGCACCACCGCCTGTTTCCACCCCTCAGGCAGCTTTCCAAATCCGAAAGAGATGTCGAGGACGTGCCTTATATACGGCTCCAAGACCTCCAGACTGTCAGCCAGACGTTTTGGCGACACCGGGTCCCACGGGGACCCTGATTTGACAGAGCGGCATACCACAACTAATTCCTCGAGGGGAGGGGTGCGAAAATGTGTGATATGCCCTACCGTCTCCATGTCCCCCACTACTACCTCAAGGTCAGACCCTGTCGGCGGTTTAGGGAAAGTCGAGTAGATCTTCTCTACTTTGGCGGAGAAGTATTCGGCAATCCGGTCACATGACTCCGTAGAGCTACTCTCCGGCTCTGTAGGAGCGTTTACCGAAGTCAAGGATTTATAAATGCCGAACAGTTCTTTGGCAGAATTTTCCGCCCCCTGGATTTGTCCAGCATAGTATGCCGCCTTAGACTTTTTTATCAGCCTATGGTGAAGGCGCCTTTTTTCCAGAAACACTTTCTTGGCCTTGTCATCATAGGAAACCCTCCAGACTTTTTCTGCCCGCCTGCAGTCCGCCTTGGTTAGCCTCAACTCAGCACTAAACAATGGGGCAGAGTGATTTTTCCTCGCACATGTGGATGTGCGGCAGAGTGGGGCTGTCTGGTCAAGCGCTTTTGTGATGCGCTGATTCAGGTTTGAGACCGCTGTTTCTATATCTTCGCCCCCGGGCTGACCATCCCTACATAGAGCTTGGTTAAAATCCTCCACCGAGAATTTTGCCCACTTCCTCCTAAGATAATTAGGGGGTGCCTGGCTGGCTCTATTTGTTTTCATACTCAGTATGGAAAATGCCACCATGATAGCCATGTTTGAATCAATGGATGGCTGGATGGTATCATAGTAGGTGAAGAGTCAGACTTGAAGTGAATGTAAAAGAAAATTCAACTGTGCCAGAGTACCAAGGGTGAAGAATAAAATAATGCTAGAAGAGCTATGCAATGATACATTAAAAAAGTCTTGGGAGGAAGAAGGACTGTTTTTTGCAAGGTTTTTGATTCACAGCCTAGAGGTTGTCTTTCAGAATGGAATACTCGATTGACTAACGGTAGTTTGCAAGCACAACATATATATTCAGCATAGCTATGTATTATGTACCCTACCCACCCATCATCAATCGCCTCCCTCCGACTCTCAGGCCCACTTCCGCCCCAGTCCCAACCCATGACATTTTGACCGTGTCAGCCATGGGTGGCCTATCAGCTGCATGGTTAACTACTTACAAATCAGTATGTCATAATCATCATCACGTGAGGGACGTGATGTCCTGCCGGATATCATCCATCATCATTCATATTCAGCATGTCATGTGCCTTATTGCAGTAGTCAGGGTGTAAGTGAAATTGAACATTTGCCATTGATTTAAAAAGAGTATGATTGTATTGGAAAAATAGTTAATTGTGTAGTACAGCTGCCTCACCTACAGACAGTGGTAAAGTAAAGTGAGGCTGCAACACGTGTATATCTGTCTAGGGCACGAGCTGACTGAGCTGGCATGCCTACAAGATGAATTGTGCTAAACAAGAGAGAGAAGAAGAACACTTCTCAACGCAGTAGTGCCTAATGCTTGAAAGTGTAATCATCACATCCAAATCTTAGGGGTAGAGGGAGTGAGCAGGATACCATAACTGCTAGTGCCACTGTTCCACTTTAATTGTTATGTGTGTAATTTTTTGTTGCTGTTTTGCTTAGAGTATTGCTTACAATTTTTTTTTCTTTCTTGATATAGCTACTCCTTCCAACAGGCAGAGGTTAGCAGCCATGGTCTGAAAACGGAAGCTGGAGGCCATCAGGGATGAATATTGCTTGCTGGTTGTCCAGGGGGAGGAGGAGGCGGCAGCTGCAGCTTCCTCCAAAGCCCCAGGCCCCAGCCAGGCTCCCCACAGCCTCCAGTGGAACAGCGCTGTGTTCTGGCAGCCGCCCGCCGCCCATCATCTTCAAATTCATCATCCACTGCTGCCCACCCCTGTTGTTCCACCAGGAACGTTCAGCACCTCATGCTTCTCCGAATGGAACGCCTGGAGGCCAGGCTGGAGTAGGTCCTGGAGAGCACTAGCCGGCACGCCCGCTGCTAGACTTCAGTCTTAGACCCTTGCCCCCTTTTTAAGCTTATTTTTGGTGAGTGGGATGTTGTGAGTTGGGGAAGCTTGGGGTGTTCTTGAACTGCTTGACATGAACAATCATGGACATTTATTTAATATACTGGACATTTGTTGGGGCTAGGGATAAGGGTGGGTCAGGTGTTGTGGATTTCCTATTCTAGTGTATATTTGTTAGGGTGATAAATTAGTTATAGTTTTACAATACGTAAATGTAGTAATAAATCACCACACATGTAAGGTTCCAAGAACGTTTATTAGGTCCTCAAGTAAACAGGTGCTCCCAGCTTGACGGAAAGGCCTCCGTGAATATTCTAACACAGGCTCTAGGAGACAGCACGGACCGTACCATGGGAGAGGGAGGGAGAGGGGTGTAGATAGGGGAAGAGACCAACAGGTGCAAAGTTACAACACACCTTTCCCTCTAGGGAGAACAGAAGAGAGGTAAAAACAAGGCCCTGCCAAGGGAGGAGCAAGCTGGCCAGAAGAGAAGCAAAAGCAGTACGAGGAGAGAGAAGGCAGGAGGAAGGAGCCGGGAAAAGGAAACACTGGGAGAAGGATAGAGAGAGAGAGAGATAGCGAGGAAATACAGGTAAGCAGGGAGCAGGGGGAAGGTGAACCTGGACGGGAGGATGACGCAAAGGGATAAATAGAGTCTTGCGCTGGAGACTCCAATAAGTTTCAAAACAGAACGCCTAGATAGTGAATGTTAAGGTCCCCCTACTGGGGAGAAGAACAACCTTCCTTCATCCCAAGGAAAAGGAAGGGAAATAGGTAATACCCACCCCTGCTCATAAGAATGCCGGGTACAAGTATAACAAACGACTAATCCCAAAAGACTGAGAAATCCCCTGTAAGAATGAAGGTGCAATTAGTCAAAACAAGGGTTAAAGTACAACAGTTTACCAGACTATCACTTGCATCGTCTATGGCTAATTCAGATCTACAGTGTCTTTCAAGAGTTAAAGTACAACCCATTACTCATTATATATATATTTTCCTTTTTTTTTCCAATTTCCACTGTATAACAATGATATAACCGTGAACATGGTGGGGAGAGGGAAGCAAAGGGACTAATATAAGATGTCCTTTCCCCAACATTAAAGAAAATGTTGCAATGGTATGCTGTGTCACTAGACATTACGAACCAGGGCACTCTAGATTATCATTGCCCAAATGCTTGCTCCATTTCTCCACCCCGGTGGGTTGCCACAGTCACAGACTTCTTCTTCTTTTTTTTTTTTCTTCTTGGGGAATTTCCTGAACCACGTTGCACTGCAACTTCCCCTATTCCTTCGACAGTTTACCTTCTCATCACAATGATCAGCGTCAGGTCCAACAAGACTCCTCTTGATGTCCTTTGAACCCTTGCCCAATGCAAAACCTGCTGTACCAGCCTCCTCATGAACCCGTCTGTCAGCTGATTCCTTGAAACTAGTACAGTTGAAGAAAGAAGTTGAGTCTTTCCTGTTTTTGTACACAATTTCTCTCCTGTCTTCTTTGCGTGACCAGAACATATCTAGTAGAACTTTGCGGTGTGCACTTCTAGCGTTGTGATGCGCCTCCACCCTTTTATTATCAGACACTTCGCCATTTATCCTTGCCCAGTACTCTCCTTGCTTGCTTCCCTTACATTTACTTTGGCTCTGACTATTTACTCCAGCATGGTCAAAGTCATTTGCATGGGGATGCGCCTCCTCCAGTTTATTATCAGACACTTCGCTATTTGTCCTGACCCAGTTCTCTCCTTGCTTGCTTCCCCTATATTTACTTGGGCTCTGACTATCTGCCGTTGCATGGTCGAAGTCATTTGTACATTTTTCCCTTGTCCAACGGCTAGAGTCGGCCAGTGCAGTAGAGCGCCACGCTTTCTCACCTTTGCGGCTTGAAGATTTACACATATCCCTCTTTACTCTTGTGAATACGGATTCCCTATCCGTTCTCCTATTAGTAATGTCTTTTTTTTCCGCGCCAACATCAGCACAGGCTCTTTCTCCACGTTTTTTGTCTATTCTTTCATCCTCTCCATTCCTCAAGGATGTTTCTTTGAGCATTTTGAATTCCCCCACTTCTGCTTCACTTGTCTTCTCTTTCTTCTTCACCGCCCTTGTCTCTCCTACATCAATAGCAGTCTGTGGAGCTTTCTCCTTTAACACCTCCCATTTTCTAAAATCCCGACAGTTGTGACGTGTCATCTTACTCACGGGGTCTGTTTTTATGGGGTTTTCTGTAAATCCTAATTTCTTTTGATCATCCCCCCCTAGAACAGATCTCTCTTCTTCTGAAATGTAAACTTGGATCCAAGTGCTTCTCTTCATGTGACCTAGATTCATCACTCTTCTACCGACCAAGCTAATGTTGAATTCAGAGTATGTTACCAGAGACGTGTCTGCTTCTTCCAATGTACTCCCTAGTTTTACTTCCAATTTCTTTCTCCATATACTTTTGCTTATTACAGTGTGAGGTGACCCAGTGTCTTCTTTAATGTCAATTTCCACATCAGCCATGTAGATCATATACACAAGTGCCGTTCCCTTAACTTGCCCTATTTTCTTGAAATCTCCAACTTCCTCGAATATTGTGTTCCACAGTGTATGCCCCTTTGTTAATTGCTTGCTATGTTCATCTAAAACTTGCATGACTTTTCCAAATAAATTCCTGTCTTTTCCCTTACTGATTTCTTTTCCCATATTGTTGTCTACTCTCCATCCAACGGCTCCTATACAGCGTAGCAACATTTCTACTCTCTCCTCTGGTGTAAAAGGCTCTTTCACTTCCTCAAGGATGGCCAAATAATTGTTAAAATGTTCCTTCCATTTCCCCCATTCTGCCCAATTAACACCAGATTTCTTACTAAATTACTCAAGAGGTGTCAACTTAAACATCATGCACTTATCCATTAAGAAGTAGCACTTGGTAGCCTCTTGACTATGGGATTTAACAGTGCTGCTTTGGTTATTATGTTAAAGATCAGTTGAAAGAGGGGCGTAGGTTATGTTATGCTTTCACGATATAGACTGTTAAGTTGAATTAATACTTTGCCTTAAAAAATATCCTGTGAGTCTTCTTCTATTTTATTAGTATCTTCTTAATGATCACCGTAGTGCTTCCCTCTTTGACCTGTATATTCCTCGTATCTCCAACTAGGTGCGCTTCCTCGCATCTGTGTCAAAAAACTCCACCTGGGGCTCACTTCGCCCCATGCCCCTCTGAGTTTTCCTCACGCAGCTTCAACCCGCTGCCTCGGTTCATTTATCTTCACGGACCCAGAGGTTAGACACTCTCTCTATTCCTCTGCACTCTCCACACGCAGTTTCCAAGTGCTGCCTCAGTTGCTAGTGGTAACAGGGGTTAAACTCCTTCCCTGCTCCTCTCGGACATTTCAAACAGCAAAGGTGCTGCCTCAGTGAATTTACGATCGTGTGAACCCCGGTTCACTACACCTCCTGTTCCTCTGCTCTTACCTCACGCAGTTATGATGCACTGCCACGTTCAGTTTCAAAGGTTTACTGCTCACTATGTTCCGCTCACCGCAGCTTCAAAACGCTGCCCCAGTGAATTTTCGATCGTGTGAACCCCGGTTCGCTACACCCCCTGTTCCTCTGCTCTTTCCTCATGCAGTTACAACGCACTGCCACGTTCAGTTTTAACGGTTTTCTGCTCACTATGTTCCTCTCGCCGCTCCTCACATTTTTTCACAGGCTCACTATAGTTATCTAAATTGGGTCCCCTTCTGTTAATCTTCCTCACATTTATATAAACAATACTCCCGAATTCTAATAAACTATTATTCACTCACCTCCGATCATTCATTGAGTTAGGAGAGTCTCGCTTTACGATGCTGCCACTCTCTCTTACCTCGAGCGCCAAACACTCTGCCTCAGTTCCGTTTCTTATGCAGTGACAGTAATGCAGCTCTTTCCCTGCTCCGCTCCCTTCTCCTCACGCAGCGTCATACGCTCCCCTCATAGACTGGTGAGAATCCCTCTGTATCCTTCTTGAGTATTGCTTCCCTGCGCCAAAACAATTACACGGGAACACTATAGGTAGTCTGAGTATGCCTTAACCTTTCTTCCTTTACTCCAATATTCATACAGGAAATAATGTTGGCCGCGGAGTCCTCTTTCTTTTTCCACGGTTGAAACACTGGAACTTCCCGTCGACAACTCTGCAGTTACTCGGAGCAAGACCCGCTACGTCTTCTCCCTCATGAGTTTCGACTGTCTCTCACGTCCCGCATGCCAGTCCTCACAAACCTCGGAGGGGACTTCAAACGCTCACCCTTGGCCTCTTCTCCTTCTGAGGTAGCCGATCACTGCCACGGGTAGAACAGCTCTCACACAGTCACGCTGTGCTCACTCTGCCGACGCTGCCTGCTGCCGTCTCACTTTACCTGAAACAGTCAATTTCCGCTGGGCTCACGACAGAGATACCAGCTAGAGGATCCACCAACTCCAGTCAAACTTGACACGGAAGAACAAAATTCCTCTGCTCCACACGGCACGAGCTCACCTTCATCGAGACCACACACCCTGCTTCCTTTGCATTCCAGATGTGAGTACTTCACGTCCCCAAAGGGAACACCTCGATGAGTTCAGCTTATTTCATCAATATACCCGCCGTTCCTGTGACCTTCCTTCTTTGACTGGGTAAGCCTTCATTTTCAATGGTAATCTCCGCTCAAGCATCGAATTGCTCCAGGGGGGGGGGCACCACGCTGACCCTGGCTCAGCTCCTCTCCCTCGTCGCCAAACAATGTAGTAATAAATCACCACACATGTAAGGTTCCAAGAACGTTTATTAGGTCCTCAAGTAAACAGGTGCTCCCAGCTTGACGGAAAGGCCTCCGTGAACATTCTAACACAGGCTCTAGGAGACAGCACGGACCGTACCATGGGAGAGGGAGGGAGAGGGGTGGAGATAGGGGAAGAGACCAACAGGTGCAAAGTTACAACACGATGATGTAAATCTTTTCTGCGGGGTTACTCTTTTACATTGCCTTGTTTGTTTCCTCCTTTGCTGCAGGGCTGCAGGTAGTTTTTGAAAACTGCCAATCAGACCCTCCAGGGTTTCGCGATTTCGCGATTTGCAAAAAAATCGCGAAATCGGCAGTTTTGTAAAAATGCCGCGATTTTTACAAAACTGCCCGCGAAATTTGGACGGTTGGTCAGCGCTTGGAAGGAGGCCCCTTTAAGTTGTCTGTGATGACAGAACAGCTGTCTGCAATGTGAAAATGTGGGGCATATTTGTTAGGCCTTTGCAGGCATCAGTTACAATAATGTCCGTCTATGATTTCAGGAGCTGGGGGGAAGTGTCTTTTTAGCAGATCTCGCCCGACCTGCTGGTATGCCGGCCCCACGTGTGTATTCTTACACATCGCCCTCGTTGGGAACAGGGCCCGGCTTTACTCCTAGAAGTAACCCTGCCCCCCTCCCACCCATGGTGAATCTCTAGGACAAGTGAGATTTCGGACAGCCTGTGCATCGTGTGGTGGAGCATAGCAGAGAGGCAGGCGCAGCGGCGTCAGGAAGTGACCGGAGCAGGCAGGCTGCAGACAGAGCCACAGAGGCGGGATACAGGCCGGAGACCCCTCTAACAGCGGCCGGGCCCCCCTGCTGCCCCCCTCCCTCGGACCCGGAAAAAAAAAAGAAAGTGTGGTGGAGCAGGCTAAGGAGGTGTGGGGGGAGGTGGGCTGATATGACCAGCGGCAACTGCGGGCATTTAAATGAAGAGCAAATTGCAAGGAACGGAAAGATGTGCAGCGTGGAGAGGCGGGAGCTGTGAATGAGACGTGAGGGGGCCCGAACGGGGGAGGGCTGGATGATGTAGAGGCAAGGGGAAGAGAGATTGGAGGAGGGGGAAAGGTGAAGGGACAATAGGGGAGAGAAATGTGAGATGTGAAGGAAGAGTGAAGGAGCTAGAAAGGGAAAGGTTGGAAAGAAATGGAAGGTGTGAGTTGCTGAGGGTGGGAGGAAGATAGAGATGGCAAAGGAGAGATGGGATAGAAGAATTAGGTGTGTGAAAGGAGGCCAAGGCTAAAGAGGGGAGGGAAGGGAGAGGCTTTGAGGGGGCAGAACGAGGTTGAGATGGGGAAAAGAGAAACAGAAGAGATGGGAATAGAAGGGAGAAAGCGTACAAGATGTAGAGAACGGTGGGACAGGAGAATAGAGTTGCGAGGAGAATGAGTAAAAGGTTCCCAGAGAGGAAATGGAGGGGGGCGATGAGTTCTTGAGAGCTGAAGTGGGGGAGGGGGGCAAAGAGGAGGGAAGAGAAGAGGAGGAGAGGTGGGGAGTTTAATATAAACGAGAGACAAAGATAGAAGACATTGGCAGGCAAAGGAGAAGTGCTGGAAGTGAATGCACGAGAGAGGCAGGAAGGACAAACTGAAAGCAGGAGGGAAAGGCATGAAAGGAAGAGCTATGCACTGAAAAGAACCGAGGCAGAAAATTGGAGTGAAAAAGAGAGAAAAAACAAGAAGAGAACTGAGCGAGTAAGGAGAAAAGACAATTTGAAAGAGAATGATAAAGAAGCACTGGAGGGGGAATTATAGGGATGAGAATTGATGGAATCAAGAACAAAACTGAAAATGAGAAAAGAGAAAGGGGAGGAAGGAAATAAAGAGAAGAGAAAGGCAAGGAGCAATGAAAACATAGTAAAGGAAGAGGAGCAGAAAGGTTTGAGAAAAATAACAGAAAAGCAAGAAAACGAAGAGAGAGAAGGAACAAGTCAACGGCTGAAATGGAAATAAAAGAATTATTTTAGGCCTGTGTTGATAGTACAGCTGTCTGCAATGTCAGTATGTGTTCCTTATTGGATAGGCCTTTGCAGGCATCAGGGTGTCAATACTCATGCTCACAAAATTCCAAGGAAAGGGCAGTGGCCATTGAACCTTGTTGCTGCATGATGAAAGGTTTCCTGTCTGTGCAGAATGCACTGTTCAACGTAACCAACAAGAAAACTACAATTATCAGGCTACATGAATTATCAATTTCTTTGGAGATGGCAACCAGTGCAGGAAAGTAGGGGGAATCCACCTGATCTCACTATCGGCAGATTTCCCAGAGAAAAATGCTGAATTTGTCCTGGTGTCTGATAACTCAGCAGCGCCTGCAAGCTGTTTGTATTCGGCTGGGTGCCGCAACGTGCAGGCAGTAGGAGGGCTTTCTTATTTCAATATTCAGCTGGGAGTAAAAGTTATCTTACCTCTATTAAAATCCCATCGAAATTGCAGGGCACACAATGGTCTCTACAACAGGTATCTTAACCCTGTAAGATATTTTAAAATGCAGCCTCTATGTAACCAATTGAGTAACCTAGAACAGATTTACTGTCACATTTGTCATCTGTTAGCAATATCTTTGCAGCAAATTTAAAAAAATAAATATTATGCTGCTACCAATGTTGCAGGGCGTCATTGGCACCCGCAATTGGCAAAAGAGGGTGCCTGAGGAAGAGGTGTCCTGCCTCTCGGAACCGTAGGCAGCGGTGCCCCAATAGGGGTGCATACATGCCACTAGAACATGTCAGGGATAAATACAGCTCCCTCCCACGAGGTTAGGACTGGTGCTGTGCTTACGTAGAGCTGCAGACACTTTAAACATGTCTATTTCAAAGTGGAAGAGACTGCTAAAACACCTACCATTGATTTCAGGCTGAAATGAAGGATTATGAGTAAAATAAAGTGCCGCAAAAATGCCGCAAAATTTCCATATTTGTGCCGCTAAATTTCCAAATTTGTGCCGCTAAATTTGCTAATCCATGCCACAATATCCTGGGGGGTCTGGCCAATAGTGTAACACAGATGGATGCAGCACCCTCACTTGTCCTACTACCTCCTAGTCTATCCATTCTGCAACTAAAACCCCTTTGCAGTATGTATCCCGGAAGGATGTTTGTGTGTGAATTATTTAATTCAAGGATAGAAATAGAAAGGCGCACCCCAGTAGGGGTTTGAGGTAATAAAAGCTGATTTGGTGGATGATGCAATCGGGTTGATCCTCCTGAGTATTAGGAAATGTATAGGCAAAAAAAGCATTCTCCTTGGAACAAGGGGAGCGTCTCCCTTATGCACTCAAAACAATGTTCAATGCTTAATTCAACAAGTAAAAAACCTTTTCACTGATAGCTTTACTGATGGTACATACTTTTATTCATTATTTTCAAATAACTCTTGAAATTCTCATCAATTCATTGTTATACTTCCATTATTATTACTTCATAATAACAGTGATCGTGAACCAAACGTTTTTGTTATGCCCAATGCATTTCAGGCACATATGCCTTTCTTCAGGGTCTGTACACTGAAAAAATGAGGAGGAAACAAGATATCAGCACAGTATGCTAATTAGTTGTTGTTTACTTGTAGTAAGGTGACCTTCTTAAGTTTGTGTACATGCTTATGTGGTGTCTATGAACAACGTGGTATTCTGATTTGATGCCCATAAAAGTGACATGAGAGAATAATCCTATAGAAGTGAATCAACATGTGTAAAAGACGACAGTCATTATGTAAAAGATAAAAACATGAAAGAGCGCAAACGTAACGTGTCAATGATTAATACTCATAATTGTGCTAAACAGACGTATATCTAAGATAGATAAAGTGATCATCGTAAAGAAAGCGAAGTGAAACCCAAGACCAAATGTTCTCAAAACCGGTCCATGCAAAGTGCTGAAGCATGGTTATGACGTGACGTATATAACTCTCGCGGTCCACTGTACTATCGGTTCAGAGCTGTAAATGAAAAGCATAGGAGATATTAAGCATGATCCATGTATCACCAAATGAAAAGGTCCAAAATAATGTGAACCACAGTATTTGATAAGGAATCGGGAAATGCTACAATGGCGAACTCGCTGTACTCCCAGTTGTTTTCCGGCTCTCTTACCCTGGAAATATATACAGATTGCGTGATTAACTATGGCGTGTCGCCCGGAAATAAAGAATGTGAATACACTGATGAAAAACATCAGTATTATAGTTAAAAATATCCCCGAACAAATATGTAAAGGTGAGCAGAGTTTTCCGAGTGTCATAAATGTGATGTTGGAGTCGGCGAACCACATTGCTATGCGGAATAATGCCATGCCAGATAAATCAAATATGTTGTACGTGCAGTGTTTATGGTTGAAAAATTCCACAATATACCCAGTAAGATAAAATACCATGGTTTAACTGCAAGATAGTTGACTGCGAAATGGATGGGAATGTGGTAGTTCCAATTGTGTCGATGATGTAAAATGATATGTGAGTGTTGATAAGTGTGTATGAGCATATAACTTGTACACAAATCAATGTGGACAAAACCATACCTTAATTCCTGTGCCTGTGAATATAAAAAAATAAAAAATAAAAATAATAATAGAATGGCAATAGCAACGTGTTCCCGCTTACCCTTCACACGGAGGATAGCATTAAAAATATGAACCATGCTTAAAAACTAATAAATCCAAATTTTAAACAAATAAAAATTAAAGTTCACAACCTTAACTGATACATACTATTTACAGTAAGTCAAAGAAAGCAGCTTCAATCGAGGCATTTGTAGATAGATCAAAGAAAACAACTAACTTCACAAAGTTCATTAAGCCCCTTGGGGCTGATGGTGTCCATGCGGTTGATCCAATAGATCTCCTTATGCAACATGAATTGTGTATTGTTACGGCCTTTTAAGAGAGGGATCTGTTCAAGTGCCAAAAACCTAATTTGACTAATGCTGTGATTTAAGGTATTTAAGTGCACTACCACTGTAAATTTGATGTTGCGATTATGGATATTGCTTTTGTGTTCATTTAATCGTATGCGGATTTTCCATTTCGTTTTGCCCATGTAGGCCAACCCGCATGGGCATTTGAACATATAAATCACGTTTTGGCTGTTGCATGTTGCATTGACCCTTAGTTTGATAATCAATCCTACTGGGGTGTCTGATCGTGTTTCCTTTAATTATGGATTTGCAATTTCCACAATTCAAGCAAGGTGTGGTTCCCTTGACGTTCTATTCTTGGTAATTGGTGCTTGACGTTAAAATTTGCTTTAGGTTTCTTGATCGCTTGTTGTCGAATCTAGGAGGTGTGTCAAATATGTTGTTGAAATCAATTTCTTTACTGAGCATAGGGCAATACTTTAAGATAGTTTCTTTATTTGGCGGCTTTGAGTTGAATATTTTTGATACAAACACACACCTATTTTCACCATTGTCATGTTCGCTATTCGTCAGTAAGCTTGCTCTTGTTCTCTTTTCAGCTTTGCTGACTGCGGTTTTTAGTGTGTCATCTGGCTAATTCCATTTTTTTAACTTGTCAACATACTTCTTCATGCTCTCTTGGTATAGATGATCATTTGATGATATTCTTTCGAGTCTAAGTAGCTGCGAGAAAGACAGGTGTTCTTTCAACGATGGCTGATGAAAACTGTGGAAGTGTAACAAGTTATTTCTGTCGGTGGGTTTGGTGTATACTTGAGTTATTTATGTTCCATGGTCATTTGTGATGCAAGTGTCCAAAAAGGTGATTTGATCCTTACTCATGGTTGAGGTGAATGATATACGTTGATCTACCCTATTTGGGGGTCTCAATTGCTCTCTGTAATTCTGTTGAGGTAACCTGTCAAAGTACAAAAATGTCATTAATGTATCTCTTATATAGGATCAGATGTTGTAACCAGTCGTTCTGATTGAGTATGTGATCAAGCTCAAAATGATACAAAAAGAGATTGGCGTAGGTGGGTGCGGCGCAATTGCCCATAGATGTTCCGGAGCATTGGATGTAATATTTGTCAGACCATTTGAAGTAACTATTGTATAATGTAAAGTGTAAATCTTGTGGTTTATCGCTGTTAGCAAAAAATTATTCTACAGCCTCAGTACCCATATCATGAGGAATGGATGTATACTGGGATTTTACATTGATGGTACACAAGATAATTTCATATGTTATTTGAGTTTTGATTGTTTCCAATATGTTTGAAAAATCTGTGGTATCTCTTATGTACGTGGCCATCGATTGGACCAGTGGCTGTAGATGTTTGTCAAGGTATTTGCCTATCAGTTTGTGTAAAGAGTTTACCGTTGAGGCAATCGGTCTAAATGGTGGTGAAGTTGGATGCTTGTCAATTTTTGAGATCATATAAATATATGGTACTGCTGGAATAACTTTGATGAGATACCTATTGTCTTCCAGAGTGATTGTGCCATTGTTAACTGCATCATCAATGATTCAAGTATTCGCATAAACTCATTTGTGGGATCAGATGTCATGGGCATGTAGGTGTTGGTATCCAATACGCGTTCGTTAACACTATTGTGAATTCGTTTGCTCACCCAAACTGTTGCCATTTTGGATGGTATATATATATATATATATATATATATATATATATATATATATATATATATATATATATATATATATATTTACCCTGTCGAAAGTGGACATCAACCTTGTCTTCCCCACGCACAGCCTTTCCCGACCAAGTGCATTTTAGGACTTGTGGTCAAGATCTACAACCTCAGAGGGTGTACACAGAGTCGATCATGGGGGTGAGCTTTCAAACCAATGGGAGCACAGTAGGACACTCAAAGGTGTGGGCGGAGCAGTACCGTGAATATAGAGGCATCTGAAGAAGGCGAAAGTGCCGAAATGCATTATGCTTGTCAGTCCTAATAAATGGCTTCGAATTTGGGAGTTCAAATTTGAAGCCATTTATTTGGACAATGATGTTGATGCAGTGCGCCAAAGACAAGACCCTGAAATAGCCACCATCGCCCATGACCTTAACGATAATACTGCCATTTTCTGTGGAAACAAAACCAATGTTAACACCTTCAATGCTATGGGAATTCCCCTGCTGCGCTGACTTTGGACCTTTTCCATTAGTTCATGCCGAGCTCAGCTCGTCATGAGTGTAGCAGCAGGCTACTGCATGACGAGCTGGGCTCGTCATGAGCGTGGAAGGAGTTAAGCCCACTTGGGTGCAGCCCTTCAAAGACCTTGCTGTCAAAGTCTTCCAAAAAGTTTGCAGCAGTGTGAGATTTCACCATGGCGAACATGGCTACAGTTCCATGTTTCCGAGTTGCATTAAAAATCTTAGCAGTGGCCTTGCAACTGGTCCACATGTCTGTTGTCAGGTGGATATTGTGAACAGGACTCTGCTGCAAAGCTTTTCCAAGCAACAGCAACTCTGGCAAAATAGGACTGGCTTGGACCCTTCCATTTTGTGCAGACGGCTGTCACAAATTCTTGAAAATCAACCCCTTCCATGAAAGAAAAAGGAAGGAGGTCCAGTGCTAACATTTTAGCCAGCTTTGCATTCTTTAGACATGTCATTGGGTGGTTGTGTTCGTACTGCCCCTTAGACCTAAGCATGCTGAGAATGGTAGGATGGATTTTATTTTCTCTTGCCACTGATGGAGGTGACTTCTTGACACCAGATGTTGAGGCTCTACAAATGTGTTTGCGTTGCAGCACTCTCTTGCATGGGACCCCTTGGTGTCTCAGCCTGACTCTTACTCTTGTGCTACTGCGATGTTGCTGATGAAGATGTAGGCAGTACCACTGCACTGCTGGGGACAGGGCTGCTTTGTGTACCAGAGGAAATGTGTCCCTCTTGTTCACCTTCAAGCGCAATCGTATTTTCTAATTCACAGTTTTTTGGCCGCTAAGGTGCGCCTCCCACGGGATCAAGTGGTGTTTTTTCAGATGGGTTGTTGGGCCTCCAGTGCAATAGTTTATACCAAGCTTACCTTGGCTAAGACCTTGTCCACAAATGGAGCATATAGCAATGTTCACCTCCTTTGTGCTAACTGAAATGAAGTCCCAAACTGGGGTGGTCAACTTTCTGGCACTGCTGCTGGTGCCACTTGCAATGCTGGATGAACTGGTCGGTGGGCAGGAAGTTTGACTAACTGCAGTACCTACTTCTACTGAGGTGGTACTTGTGGTGGATGTACGTGGCTGTTGGCAAAATATGGAAGCTGGAGTTGGTGTTGGTGGTATGATCTGTGCTGGTGGTATCAGTGTCACATCCCTCACAGCAATTTGGAATGGGGTAATGTCGGTGTCCACTGGGGTGGCACTCATTTCCATGATGATGACTGGCTGGTCATCATCTTCCTACAGGTACCTCCATTACTTTAATGCTTTCTGGAACCTTCCTTTTCCCTAGCCTTGTCTTGTGGCGTGTCTCACTCTCAGACTGGGGTGGTGGGATCCAAGTGGTGTCTAGACTATCAGAAAGGGGGCTTGTAGAAGAAGTTGATGGGCTAACCCTCCTTTTCCTTGCTGGGGTTCTGGAAGGCAATGGATCTTCTGAAAGAGTGGCCTGCTCTTCTTCCTCTGCAGGAAGCTCTATCTCCTGAACTGCCCTTACTTTGGGAGGAACAGCTACTATTGGGGTGGTTGCAGCTGTTGTTGCCCACTTATCCAGTTCCCTGCATTGATTGGGTACTACTTTGCGATAACAAAATGTCAATTTCAATATCACTGCTCGTTGGCGTTGTTGTGATTAGACTGGCTGCCTCTGCGACAGACATGGGCTTGTGCCTAGGTTGGTGGGGTGGGTCAACTGATTTGGGGGTGCTGCTCCCAGCTTGATGTTTTAAAGTAGAAAAAAACACTGAAATTCACTTTATTAACTAAAAGGTGTGCCCGGAACATGGCCAAGCAGTTAACCATGAAGGCCACACCGGTCGTGAACCTTCGGGGCTAACGGCCCACATCTTGCAGGTAGAGGCTTCCATTCTCGTTCCGCCTTGCTGTACCGGGGGATCCGGAGCCACTGAAGCCCCAAAAATGGACTCTCCAGACATTTAAACCTGCTGTGGGGGGGCGCAGCCTAGCCCTCTTCAGAGGGCCCACTGCAATGGGCAGCAGGTGGGCCTTAGGGCAAGGCTACAGTGCCTCTTCGGGCTATGCCTGCCCTCCGTATCCCAACTGTGGATCAAGCGATGACAATCGGGCTAGAGGAAGGGCCACCGCACAACATCACTCTTCTTCAGTGGACTGCTGCATGACACAGACCATGTTGGCTCCTCTTGTGAGCGCCTGCTCGCTGCATGGCAACATTCCTGTGAGAAAGGAATAAATGCAACAGTGGCCGATTCATGAGTAAAAAGCAGGCGCCATATTAAAATTGAGAGGGGCCGAATAGGAAGAAGTCTCCACTCCTAGTGTGGCCCAATATATAAGATCCAAATCAATTGTTATAAGTGCCATTGCAACAAATTGAGTAAGGAAGCATATGGGACCAAATAATAATACAGACAAAAAATACTGTCCGTAAATCAAGCAACATAGTCAAATACTTCTATTGTTAGAGATAATTATAGCCATAATACGTAAACTTTCATGTGGCTCAGTTACTAGGACAAATAAGACTGAAATGCGCAGAAGGAAATGGGTGTTTAGAATTAGGGAAACAAGGTCAGATACTCTACCTAGCCTTAAAACAGGTGCCATCTTAAAGTTGTGTTATGTTAAGTGGAAGCATTAAATGTCTCTTTAATAAGTCTAGATAGACACAATGACAAATGCTGTGCTCCAAGAAGAGGTTTGAGTAGGAAATCAAGTCAACCTGTAGTAGGTGAATATTGTATCAATGTCCCTCAAGGTTAGAAAAAGGTCCAAATAGTTTTGAGGTATACAGGCCCTGAAAGCACGGTGTGCTCTAATATGAAGGAGGAGAAGGAGATGTGCAGAATCTCTATGGGGGTTGTAAATTTAAATGCCAGGTCCTATGCCCTGCAGAGTTCACCAAAAGGTGTTGTGAATATGAGAAGTGCCAAATTATGAATCCTGGGTCAGGACTTATAGTTGGCCTTGATTGGCAGTCATGCTGTACTGGTACACCTGCTCGAATCGTGGGCAAAAAAAAGCTATGAATAAAAAAGTCCCAGGCAAAAAAGAGGGGGAATAAAGAGTATGGATACAGTTCACAGTAAGATGGTAGGCAGGAATCACTCAAGTATACCTAACTCCTGAAAAGTTGTCGAATGGGAAGTATAATATGAGTTAATAAAGGCTGGCTAGGATAGGTTATAATCCATGCACTGTTGTGAGAGATCAATCACTAAAGAAATACTGTAATTCATGGTCAATGTTTAATCCCTCCTCTACTGCTCTAAGGCGCATAATTCACATAGCTTCATTCCTTCTAAGTTTCAATTTTCTATTGCCCCAAAGGGGATCTCTTGCGACATGAACAATTCCATAAAATGTTATACTTTTTTTGGGTCCTTGTGCATTAAAAATATATGTGTGCGCTGCAATCGTATATCTCTCATCACCCTGTTTGACGGCCTGCATATGTTCACTTACTCGTTCCTTGAGAGGTCTGATTGTACTGCCCACATAAATCTTTCCACATTTACATCCAATCACGTATACAACGTCTCTGGTATTGCAGTTGATGTTAGTGAAAATTGCATACATGTTGTGTGCATCAGTTCCAAATTCCTTGGTTTTATCTAGGGCACACTTGCCCATTCCACAATGTCCACATTTAAAGAAACCATGAGTATACTGTGACATCGACTGACTCTGTGGGTGACTCACCTGGTAGCTAGGGCTCAAAATGGAACTCAATGATTTACCCTTGCAAAAAGTAATGTCTGGTCTTGTGGTGATTGACCCCTCTTGTGTTTGTCAGCCATTAAGATGTGCCCTTCTCTTTTCATACTTCTATGTATTACATCTGTCATATGTGTGTAGCCAGAGATCATTCTTATTCTTACTGGTGATGTTGATTCTTGCTTAGATGGGGTTGGTCCCAGTGTAGTTGTCTGTTTAGTCTTCAAAGCTCTTTCTTTAGCATTTATGGGTATGGGAACACTACTTAGTACCGGCGCTAAAATCATTTAGGCTGCATGGTAGGAGGAGGGGGTGTGCCCCTGTAGTCAGACATACGTTAAGGGTAGCATGCTGTCCAATACCTAGTTTGGTCTCACTCCTGGCTTCTCCATCCTTTCACATGCTTCTATTTTTAATGTTTGTCTATCTTTTATCTAACTAGACATGGATAATATTAATGAATGGGAAACCTGGGTTGCATAGGGTATTTTTATTCTCTAAGACCCCGGCTTCTAAATACTATTCAAAGTGCTCCCTGGAATAGGGTTGACCGCATCCTGGATTTTAGAGACCAGGATGAAGACCCGAGATGAAGCATGCAACTACTAGAGTGGGTGATAGTCTTTCAAAAGAAATAATGTATTTTCCTTTTCAGATGGCTAGTCTTACGGATGCCCAACTTAGGACAGTGGATAAGGTTACCCTAAGGTGTTTGTGTGTGATATAGTTGGGAGAACTTATCATATCTTCTCATAAAGGTCTCTCCCCCCTCCTGTGGGAGTAGCAGTTTTGTATTTCCCTCTGTTGTATGGATGTTATTTTGATATGTCTATCTCCCTCAGCATCTGGCCGAATGGCTAGCATGTAGTTTCTGCCGTTTGTGCTTCCCAGTGGCTGCAGACTCTGACGAGGGTCTCACAGTCCCAGGAATCTGTGCTCATACCAAGAGGGGGGGCTTGCCAACATCAAAAAAGTGTTCAGTAACTCCTGAGGCACTGGGTACAGATTCTGCTATTTGTGCTTCCAGGCTGCTGCAGACTCCGGTGAGGGCCACCCAGCCCCAGGAACCTTTGCTCAACCCAGGAGGATGGGCTTGCTAACACTACAAAAGTGTGCGGTATCTCCCATGGCGTGAAGGTGTAGATTCTGCTGGTTCTGCTTCCCGGCTGCGGGGGACACTTGCGAGGGAATCCCAGTACCAGGAACCAGCGCTCAGCCCTGGAGGAGGGGGGGGCTTGCCAACGCTACAAAAGTGCATAGTATCTCATGCGGTGCTGGACTTGCGCGGTCCAAACCTAGGCGAAGCCAGGACCAAGAGCAGGCCCGTCCTGCGCCTGTTAGCGTCAGGAAGAGGAAGGGCAGGGTCACTCCCCTTGGGCTCAAATTGTAAGTACAGAATGCCTTAATCTGGTGTGGGGGGCCCTAAAAGCGGTTTACCAACTGTCTTTAAATGGACACTGGGCCTGGTTCTGACCTAACAAGAATAAGCTATGGGTAAACTGAAGGCTACAGATAAAATTCAGGGAGCAGGTAGTGCAAGAAAAATTCCAAAACATGCCACCGACAACTGCACCCTGGACGAAATCGATGAACCTATTGAAGAAGTGGAGGACCTGTTAGCTCCTAAATCAAAGTCAAAAGGGCTGAATCAGCGAGGGAGATAACAAAAAGGAAGGGGCTTAAGCACCAAAAAAACACTGACTCCTATTGCGACCAACTACCAGTGCCCCGGGTCCACCAATAGTTCCTGTTCTCTCTTCCTAGCTTATAGAAGTACAAACAAATAAGAAGGAGGAGCGTATTACTGCTAATGTGGAATGCTCAAATTAATACTCAGCTCCAGAAAATCTCGAGACTCTGGAACACAACTCCCCACAACTACACATGGAGGGAGATATTACAAGGGCCTCTGCGAGCAAATATTCTGCAAGCATAGATGACCAATTATCTGCACTAAGGAGTGAAATTAACTCCTTGCAGGAGAGTATGGAAAGGATGGCCAGATTACTAACAGCTAAGTAGGACACTCTCAATGTTTTAGCCAAACGGTCATCGGAACAAGCCACTGAGATCGGCCATGGTGCTCCTCATATGATCAAGAGCATGACCGACTTTCAAAACAGAGGGCAATATAACCATGTGAATCCTAATTTCTGTGGTCACATTATAAAGGAAAGGTGCCGGCCCATACCTTTACAGTACCTGACCATTCTTCTCTGTGGGAACGGACGCATGTAAAAGCTAGAGTGGTTGACAGGAGCCCCAGATCACATGTGATAACTGCTGAGATTTATAAATCACATGTAGGACAATGTAAATACATGTACTGTAAGGGGCTCAACATGGAGGGTAGGGTGTTGGTTTCCACACTCCCTAGGCTAAATCATGCCCCCTGGTGAGTTCAGTTGCATGCAAACCATAGTATGGTAGCTGGGAGCTTTAGATACTGTGCCTAAACCAAAGAAAATGGAATAAATAAGACACCCCCTGCCAATAAATGTGTCAAACATTTTGATCTCTTTATGATTCACACCTCTAAATTCCAAAGCCCATTCCAGGAGAGCTATGAGGCATTGTTAAACAAGGCGATCCTTTGGATTCGGTATAAGAGGTGCTGTACATCTATAATTAGGGAGGATATATGCAATGTCAAATGGTTTTCAGGTGATAACCAAAAGTGGGATTATATCGGAGTGGCTATTAATGACAAGGTCCTAGTAGAAGGTGTTCTTGCAATAGAACCACGTTGAAGACCATCTTTGTCACCCATATACGATTAAAACGTAACCCCCCAGCCATTAGCTTAGACCTGCCATTCAGAAAGAACAAAAATCTACTCACAATCAATGGGCAACCCAACCTCATGTAAATTTGTAGCCTCACGAATGCTTCAGATATTGATTGACTTAGAAACAAGAGCCCTGGCTGCCCTGCCTATCTAGATGGGCAGTATCCACCTATAGTTGCAGGGAATCGATCTATTATATCTCCCATTGAAAAGTCCATGATAAAGGTTAGGGGCATTGAACTCCTGAAATTAGAGAAGATAACTCGACACAACAGGCCGAATACATTGGCTATACCTTGAGGAGCTCAATAGAAACAAAGACAGACAGTCTAAATATGCTGTCATGGAATGTAGTGGGAATCAAGTCCAAACTCCAAGACCCTGAGTGGAGCACGTTTGTTGACTCACATTGTATAATACTCCTTCAAGAAACATGGGCAATTAACTCAACATCCCGACCAGGTTTTTTAACTTTTAGTGAACATGCAATCCCCTCTCCAGCCGGTCGCCCCTCAGGTGGGCTGCTAATTTAGTTACGACTTGAATTTTTCCCCATTGTTAGATTAGTTCCAACCAATTCCAGGGACTTACTAGCCATTGAAATCAAAATCTCGACCCAAACAGGCCCAAGATATATAGCCTTGGTAAATATATAAATTAGGTCTGAAACATCCAATCCTTAACAGTGGATAAGTTAGATGCCTTGATGGGGCACTTCAGTTGGAAAGTCCTAATGATTTTAGCAGGTGACTTTAACACTCGCTGGGTGTAATCCCCCGGAAACTAACAATGTGATAGATTTAAGAACTCCTGTGATACCCTCATTCAACCATAAGTAAAGAATAAAAATAAGCAAAGTGGGCGCCCAAATTGTAGAGCTAATATTAGATCATGGCATGACAGTTGCCCCCTCATCCTACCTTAAAAGAGACTTAAGCACTACACGAATAGACTACATACTAGTGGACAGCGAGCTATTGCCAGACCTATAGGATATGAAGGTGGTCCACAGACTCGTTAGTGATCACCAGGTGCTCAGCATAACCTTTTCAATGATTGCATTCACCAATGTAAAATTAGAACCTGTGGTGACCATGTTCTATATAGTTCCCACAAGCAATCTAAGGAAAATTAGATGGGCACTCATGTGACTGACACCAAGAGCATGATACATTTATATAACCTTTTCGTGCACAAACTCGCTCAGATAGGTCTGACATATGTAGGCAGTATCAACTTTGTCTCTATCCATTGTGAACCTATGGGCATACTAAAATCATGCTTCATGACTAAGCAGAAAAGAGGTGATTTCCAAAAGACAACCCCCTCCTGGTATACAAAATCCTGCCATCTGGAAAAATCCCACCAGCTAAGTGCTATCAAAAAGGGCCTATAGCCTGAAATTTCAGATGCCAGAAATAGGCATAAAACCACATTATGCAAAGCCAAAAGGGAGTGGAAGGAATGGCCGAAGCCCTAGAAAAGGGAGACCATGAGACTTTTTGTAATTTGATATCTGTTAACACTTCTGGTGCCAATCATTTAAATTTGTTAAAAAACCTGAATCCTTGGTCTCACAATTCAGTGGTCTGTATAAGGAAAATCGGAAACAAAACAACCTAGCTAGTCCCACCATAGGGAATAATAGTACTGATGCAAAAAATGTAATCCTTGTAGAGAGCAGTGGGCTTGCTACGTCAAAAGGGCATCACTGTTTTACCTTAGCTGAAACTAATCTAGCAGTAAAACAAATAAAAAAAGAAAAGGTGCCAGGGCTGGATGGTATACCGGGTGATCTCTTCTTGTACCAACCATACAACCGGGTATCATAGCTGAATGCAGTATTTAACAGCATTCTAAAAAAAGAATCCTATTCCTCCTACATGGCATAGAGCGATAGTTATACCCAAATAAAAAAAGAGAGAAAGATCAAACCCCTGTAATTACAGACTTATTAGCTTGCTGGATAACACTCAGAAAATTTTCTGCAGGCAGGTGTTGTTCAAACTAAATGATTGGATAGACCAGAACAACATCCTAGAAGAGGCGCAAGCAGGGTTTAGACCAAAGATCAACACACTGGACCCGGTCCTCTGCTTCAAGTTGATAACTTAGAACTATGTCACCTTCAATTGTGACCATCTATATGTCGCTTTCATCAATCTGAGAGCGACCTTTAACCTCATCCCAAGGGAAACCCTATGGGTTGTTTTTGATGGCTATAGCATCCTCCTAAACCTGTTAAGGCTACTGAAATTCCTACATGCAAACACGTATGCAAAGGTCAGGTGGAATAATGCAGGGGACTTGACAGATAGGATCTAGCTCAATCAAGGGGTAAGAGAAGGGTGTGTCCTAGCCTCCACCCTTATCAGCCTATAAATTAATGGAGCAGTAGGCAGATTAATGGACTGCAAACACGATGCCCCAAAATTAACAGGTGATTCTCCTGCCTTTGTGGACTACACCTAGCTAATTTCACGAACCCCAATTAGACTGCAAGCAGAATTAAATGCCTTTGTCTCCTTCTGTGTGGAAAGAGGTCTAGAATTAAACCCCACTAAGTCCAAATTTATGGCCATTAATCCTCACAGAACATATAGAGGTAATGTGTCCATAGAAGGGGTCCCCCTTGAGGAAGTCTTGTACTTTTATTACTTTGGAGATAGGTTACGTGATAGCCAGTCCTGGGGCCCTCAGCTAGAAAAAAGTAAAGCCATCCTCCAAATGAAAACCTCAGTTAAAGGAAGAAAATATAGGGCTGCCTCAAGAGGTGCTCTGTCATCGGTCACTGCTGTATATAGAGCATCAGCTGTAGCATATGCAATTTATGGAGCTGAGATTTGGAGTTACGCCTCAGCAGAGATGCTGACGAAGATTGAATATAAGTTTATAAGGGGCCTTTTTAAACTCCCCCCAAGTTTCCCTATTACCCCATTGAGACTTGACCTAGCCCTTAACCCAATACATCTAATGATTTTAGTCAAACCTTTGTTTTACTGGATTAGACTTCGGTCCACTAGTGAACTAGCAACTTATAGGGACTGTGTGAAAGAGCTTCTGGCACTTGACAGGGACCAGAATACACCTTGGCTGGAGGTTATAAAAGATATATCACATAGAATATATATGGTTAACTCACGGAACACCCCGGAGCTGATCATTAAAAGTGACTCACAGGAAGTAAAGAATCTGTTGTGGGAGGCAACTTTGCTGCAAACATGGAAAGTATACCAGGATAACAGCATAACTGGCCAGTTCCTCAACCACAAATCTGTACCCAGCCTTGAGCCTTACATGTACCGAATGTATCTGTATTGTTCCAGACATGTATATGTCTAATTTAGGTGTGGTATGTTGCCCCTGAGAACCCACACCGTAAAATGGGATAAGGCACTTTCAAAATCCAATTTTGTCCAAATTACTCCAACATTGTGGATCAGGAGAAAACGTTATGTTTTCAGGCCCTAATACAGGAATGCGCATAAATAATGGCTGATATCGGCACTCAAATCTGTGCTAGTGAGACAGTGTAGGGAAGCAGTAAGGCTTCTCAAGAGCGACACAAGGGATTTACTAGCCTTAGAAGTTTTTCGCTACTTGCTCTGTGCCTGGTTTCAGAGAAAGAAGTCTATAGTTAATTCTCCATCTACGATAGCCCGTAGAAAAAGTCGCAGAAGGCCAATTCTTTGTCCTATCTTCTCCCCTCTTTTATACTTCTAATATAGATATTGGGATTATATCATTTGTAGGCCATGTCTTTGTAATTTTTTTTAACTCATATATGAAGATTTTACTTCTATGATGGATTTTTGCATAACAGGATAACTCAGTTCGCCTTAGGAAAAGTATATATATCATATATAGTGGTGACAAGAACTGTTTAATTCAATAATAATTGGATAAAACAGTTCTTGCTGTTAAAACACTTATTGCTGCTTTTTAACTTATTGTGAAAAGGGAGCCTGCATGATGTTTTTAATGATATTGAATATTATGTTTTATGTGTGTAACTTTTTAAGGAGTTCAACCGAAATAAAAAGTTTGATGATGATGACTAGCAAAAAAGTGCGATCTCTTAATCTTAAAGCTTGGAATCGGCTGTGTAGTGTTCTTTCAGTCGTGTATTTGCTTTGAATCTCAGAGGTGCTGAAACAGAGAAGTCTATTGTCTACTGAAAACTATCTGGGGAACTTTACATCCCGTTTTCAAAGATGCTACAGCCCTACAGCTACAGTTGTACTCAAGTGGATTAAGGCGCATATGTACAAGGAAATGTCGGAGCGTAGAGTTGTGCCAAATTTGGCAGTGCCGCACTCTGACATTTCCGAAATGCAAGGTTGTGCTGTATTTGCAACATTACGCCACACCCCTGTGTTTTCCATAGCATTGGCCCTAAAATTAGCTGCCTAGCCCCAAAGCAGGCACCATTGCTCCATAGTTCATGTGTATCTGCATTGCAGAGAATCATAGTGTCTGTGCAGGAGGTTGTCCTTTCCTACACATAAACACTCAATAATGGTGATCTGTTACTTGTATGAGTGCTGCCTTTTGGAGCACACATAGAAGTAAGAAATTGTCATTATTTCATGAGTGTTTATGCACAGGAAGTGACACCTTCCTGCACATAAACAACCCTTCATGACATTTTGCATTTTCAATGGGGAATATTTAAAAGGAGGTAACACTACAGCAGCATCCCTTTTTGGATGCTGCAGCATTTTTTTCAGCACCATACTTAAAAGTAACACTACAGCCCCAAAACATCACTTTTACACTACAAGCACCTACTTTTTTTAATGCCAGTTCTGCTAGCAGCATTTTCTCAGAAAATTATATACAAGGTAGGCATTACCTCAGATTAAACCTGGCAAAACTCATTCTGCCATAGCTGAAATGATTTTTGGAAATGCCCATACATTTCAAAAACTACTGTTAGTCCCATTAGTAGCATTTTTTACCGCTAAGGAAAAGCTGGTCTTAAATATTACGCTAGCACACTGATAGAAAAGCAAAACAGACCCAAAGCTATTTGGCAAGCTCAACTACGCCATGGATCTACTGCTATTGCAGATAGGAGCACCCAGGAGACCACCACCACCACAGAGGCAGCGCAGGAGAAGGGAGTAGACAGAGCACTATATGATATTACTCAATGGCCTCAGGTAGGAAGAGGTCATTTTCCATTATAGGCTCAGGAGAGAGTCCATTGTCTGCCCCTTACACTAGTTTGCACCAAGGATGTAGACAACATTGCAGAACTGCACCAACATCCCTTCGCGGGCCAAACTACTGGCTGTACTCCACATGCTGGCATTTGTAACTTTTCAATCCACCACAGCCAGAGTGGCAGGATTATCCCAGGCATCCTTCTCCATCTTCCCCTCCACAGTTCAGGATGTGATCCTAAGCCTCATGCCCCAGTTCCTCTACTTCCCCAACACAGCACAGCAGAACAGGAGAACAACAAAGACTTTTATGCCATTGCAGCATTCCCACATGTATTGGGGGCAATGGGCTACGCACGTGCACAATGTGTGCCTCCAACGACAACATTCCATATCTACCGCAGCAGGAAGCACACCTATTTCATGTATGAGCAGGCAATTGTGGACCATCTCATTAATGTCTTTGCCAAGTACCCAGGTAAAGCACACAACTCATTCATCTGCAGGCATTCTCCCCTCAATGAGCATTTTCAGAATAGGACCTATGAGAATGTCCGATTGGTTGGTAAGTACAGCTCAAGCACATGACAGACCACATACAAGTCAATTATGTAGGAATATGTTGACATATCATTCTTGGGTTGAAAGAGACAAAATATACGTAGTTGGTGTGGGCATAATACTTGCACCATACTACATGGCCTATGCACAACACAATCATACAAGTCACACATGTCAACTCTGCCTAATCCACTGGGGGCCACAAGAAGAAGAAAACTGTTCTGATGGACTATCACTATTTATGATGCTCTGGTGGAACAGCTTTCCAAATCACATCAATGTGTCAATGCAAAGTCTGTCTGTGTGGCATTACATGGCCTCATTGGTTTGCAGGAAAGCAAGCCACAAGAAAGTGCAGCATTCATTCACCCTCTGTTAAATATGCCTAAAATGTGACTTTTGTTGTACTGTCCCAACCAACACCAATGATTAACTCACAGATTGACACATAACCTAGGTTCAGGGACCCTGGGACTGTGTGCAACTAGTGTGCCTCCCAAGAGAAGGTGAAATGACGATACATAATCACACGTCTCTTTGTCATGTCCAATTACTGTGTCCAGCATTCTGCCTGACACATAGAAGGAGGTAATTGTATTGATGATGTGTTATGGATGCTTTAATGTGTCCCTTAAAGCATTACATCATGTGAGGACACTAAGCTGACACATGTGCACTATGGTGCAAGAGGGGCCTGATGGCAGCACTAGTCATTGTCATGCAATGTTGCTAATATGGATATGGATATTCTGTATGTCAACTGAAAGGCACAATGCACAAAATTACTTTGGATGCAGGTCCCCTCAGCTAGTTCACATCCATTGCTGCCCAGCGGCAACAAATGCTACATGAGGTCCTGTGTGTGCATTCAATAGTGTCAAACACCCTCACAAATGCAATACCTAGCAATGAAGAAGTATCCCAGACCAGTGAAACTGAGATATTTGGTCATATATAAACCTCACATGAACAGTTCTATAAGCACATACACACATCCCATACTATGTGCACAACATTTTTGTTTGTGCTGAAACCACAACAGCGTCCATACGAGGTGTAGCCTCATGAACAAACTATATCTCCCATGACAGCCAACAATACAGTTCTCAGGTAGATATTGTGACTGTCTTAGAGCATTGCTGGACACTGAATTATGTGGAAGATATAGCCTACACTGTCCACAAGACAGTGAGGCCCTGTAGTGCAGTTAGTCCACCAGTTGCATTATACAGAGAAAGAATTGCTCATATCTATAACCAGTTGTTAACTGTCACCATAGTAGACACGAGCCACTACGGTGTACATACTAGCAAGTCCCACATTTATATCCACTCACTTTCCTTCCAATTGCGGAGCACATTGAACAATATTGAACAATATTGACTCCAGATCTCAATGCATAATATGTGTGACTGAAGCTACACACATTACCTGCTCCTGTTACATATAGTCAAATCAGACATGTATCAGTTCAGGAATAACATTACTAGCCATTATTAAACAAAATAGATGAATGTGAGACATGTGTCTACTCGATGGCAAATATACTCTCCTTATTGGAGAGAATTCATAACATGCATGGCATTGGTACTCGCCAGAATCACAAATAGTACGTGAATCACAGTGGGCAGCACAGCTGTATGTGTAGGTCTGTATCAGCCATTTCCAATCCCTACCTGCTTGTATGTCACACTATGTCATAGCATATATATCCCTTGTTACGACTCTTAAATATTATGACCCCTTTCTTTGCAGCAGATCAAGGTTACACACAGATGCCTTTGGGTCATGACTCCAGTCAAGAATCCACAAGCAGAAGCCCAACAGACATGCAACCATGCTGTTTGCCGCACCAGATCCATAGGCGAACGAACATTCAGAGTTTCAAAGTCCCGCTTCCAGAGCCTGGACATATCTTGGGCGGATTGCGCTACCCATTGTGTGTCAAATTATTTTGGTATGCTGCATTTTGCTCAATATCTGTGTCAGGACAAATGTGCCACAGGCAGATGAAAATGGGGAGCAGGAAATGCCGGATGAGAAGAAGAGGAAGATGACGAGCCTCAGCAACCTGGACCAACAGTTGCCTAAACATTCACATTTTACCTGTAACTTCTTGTCACACAGAAAATATATGTAGCTATGTGCAGCAAACAGCATTGACCAACATCTGGTATAAATGACTTAGGGTAGTGTTGCGACAGTCAGGAGGCATCAATATGATTGGCATGACTGCCGCAGTCCAAACAAGCATTTAGGAGTTTTCTCTCAGCCATGGTTTACATGGCGGTTTCTACCGCCATGAAAAGCCTGCAGGTAGCAAACAAAGGGGGCCCTACAGGGTCCTAATGTGCCTCTGCTCCCTTGGGTGCATGCAGGGGGGCATAACATGTGCCTCCCGGTATACATGCACCTCAGTTCCTGCAGTGCATGGACTTATCAGTCCATGCCATGCAGGAACAGTTTTTGGAGTTCCCATTGATGTGCCGACTTTCAGGGCACTGCCGTGGGATCATCAGAAACAAAGCCCGACAGACAGAAGGAAACTCCTAATCTGGTGGGCAGTCTGATAGCCGGTGCAGCAGCAGGTTGGGCCCAGAGCTGCGCCACCAAAGTCGTAATCAGGCTCTTAGTGTGCTTGCCAACAACCTGTCGCTGATAGTCCTCTATTTCCAGCCACATTTACCTAGGGTGGTCAAGTAGATAGTGTGCATACTTATAGACGATATTGGATGCCACTCATAGTATGATGACTTTCAAGTGTTCCACATTGAATGTGCATGGGAACACACGCCCAAAACTGCAGTCTACATATGCTACAACAGGAAATATATCCACATGTCATATCCATTAGGTGATCACATCTCACATAGACAAATGCTACATACTAAGTGTTGCCCATCCAACAGTGTTGCATGTGAACATGCACTTCTATGTAGAAACAAAAATGCCTTGATGCAGAGTTTAGTCATGGTGTGATTTACATAGCCATACTATCAGCCATATGTAGGAGGTCACACCAAGGCGTGCAGGATGATCTACCATAGCACAATCACCATGATGGTGGCCCATGGTTGACACAAAATATGACATAGTCACTTTCCTGTGGGGTATGTCCCTTTGATATAGAATGCAAATACTCTAACAATCAAATGGCTCCAGCCATACATTCCCTTCCATGTTAGTGCAGCCAATTGCTGCACACTCCCAAATTTAAACACAGCCTGATTCCTCCACTGTGGGACATGGAGCTCTTTAACAGTAGGCTGAGCAGTCGTGGATGTAGGTGCACTGACCCCATGACAGTGGTAGGCTCTTGCATCCCAGGGGGAGGCTGATACAATATCAATAGGTGCTATTAATACCTTCACACACAGAGCACCTCTGGTAAGATGCACCATTGTGCTTTCACCGAGTTTGGGCACTATGTATATTATGATCCCTGAACAGGATCAACCCACAATTATGTTCACTTAATAACACACATGACACGTGCACTGTTTATATTTACATGAATTGCATTTCCCAAAACACCAGAAAAGTAATTTAGACTTCTTGCATAAAAAAAATGATGCAACACTATTTAGCGTGAACATTTTCAGCAGCCACGCCAGTGAAAAATGATGCTTCCCAGCTGATGCATGACAAAAGGAGCTTTTCCCATTGTCCTTTTGTGAAATTGACACATTAAGTGGTAGCGTAAAGAAAAGACGTATTGGTGTAAAACGTGACGCATCTCACCAGGAAGAAAAGTAATGGATAAAGGGAAGTAATGTCACGAATCCTGCATGCTGCAAACCTGGAACTGTGAACTTGCTCTACCCACTGAAGTAGCCTTTCAGAACCTGTCTCATGCCTCTGCCAATGCAGGGACTGCACGCGCAGTTTACTCCCGCAGTGAAGGGGCATGTAAAGTGGTTGCCACATCCAAACTCCCCTTTTAATTGATAAAAGTCACCCCTACAGTAGGCCCTAGCTAACCCTATGAGAAGGATGCTATGTAGGTAAAAGTTAGGACATGTGCTTTAACTGTGCAGCATGTCCTGGCAGTGACAAACAGCAGATTTGGCTTCTCACTGCTGTGAGGCTGCCCTCTCATAGTTTTGCATTGGGGAATCCCTGATAAGTGCTTCAGTGGTAATTTCTGACACGAGAGGGGCAGCATGACCATGTTTTGCATGTTTGGGATAGATTGATGAATCCTGCTTATTGTTGAAAGCAGATTTAATATTACTATTTTAGAAAAGCCACTTTTAGAAGTACGATTCAGAAAAGGGGGTGGTGATGAACAGAGTGTCTGAATAAAGCAGACCACTCTTACCCAGTCCAAGGATCAGGGCTTGATCCATCACCGTTATTTAGCTCACTGCACCATCCCAGCTCAGAACCTGGCTATATGCAAATTAGTCTGTCCCTGGCCCAGTGCATCATGGGAACAGGGCAGACCAAACTACCAAGCCAATTCTTCACCAGAAAGGAGACAAGCTTCCGGGGACCGGTTTCTGGCATTTCAGCCGTCGTCGGCCCGGCTTGCTTGAATCCTGATGGTGCAGTGAGCAAGGGACTCATGTCTGAGTATACCCTGCCACACCTATAGTGGCCAAAACCGATTCAGAAAAGGGGGTGGTGATGAACAGAGTGTCTGAATTAAGCAGACCACTCTTACCCAGTCCAAGGATCAGGGCTTGATCCATCATTGTTATTTAGCTCACTGCACCATCCTAACTCAGAACCTGGATATATGCAAATTAGTCTGTCCCTGGCCCAGTGCATCATGGGAACAGGGCAGACCAAACTACCAAGCCAATTCTTCACCAGAAAGGAGACAAGCTTCCGGGGACCGGTTTCTGTCATTTCAGCCGTCGTCGGCCCGGCTTGCTTGAATCCTGATGGTGCAGTGAGCAAGGGACTCATGTCTGAGTATACCCTGCCACACCTATAGTGGTCATTTTGTCCACCATAAGCGTGGAAGGGTATACTCAGATGTGAGTCCCTTGCTCATTACACCATCAGGATTCAAGCAAGCCGGGCCGACGACGGCTGAAATGCCAGAAACCGGTCCCCGGAAGCTTGTTTCCTTCCCAGTTTAAGAATTGGCTTGGTAGTTTGGTTTGCCCTGTTCCCATCATGCGCTGGGACAGGAACAGACTAATTTGCATGTAGCCAGGTTATGAGCTGGGATGGTGCAGTGAGCTAAAAACGGTGATGGATCAAGCCCTGATCTTTGGACTGGTAAGAGTGGTCTACTTAATTCAGACACTCTGTTCATCACCACCCCCTTTTCTGAATCACTTTTAGAAGTAGCCATTTCTTTGTGCATATGTGTCTTTGTGCCCTGCCTGGATGTATATTGACCATCTGCTTCAGACTAACAGGAGAGAGGGGATGTACATTCACTCAATGCCAGTCCCCAGGGGGTTGAGGTGTTCCGCCTTTCCTGGGTGACTCCGCGCTAAGCTGAATAGACCTTGGCAGAATTTAGAGTACCAGGAGTTTTTCCTTGCATATGAATAGGCTTGGTCTGCATTTAGAGTGCACTTGCACATGAATAGGGCTGTGGCTGCCTCCCACAATGCTGGCTCCACCCCCCTGTGGTGTGTACGGGTCTGGTCTCGAAATGTGAATTGGGGTGTTGTGCACTTCGATGCAGTGTTGAAGTATCCCCCAGAAAAAAGACATTGGCACTGTAAGTACAGGGGCTGTGACCCCATGATTTAGAAGAAGACACTGAGTGGACTGCACCTGGCCAGAGGACTGCCAGGAGGAAATGCCATTGTTCATTTCTACTCTTGGCCCTGAACCTGGGCTTGAGGTGCTCTGAGGTTTGTTTGCCTAAGCCCTTGGTGTGAGCTCATTCTGCCATAAAGCATGTGGAGCGCTTAGTTTTAATGGCCCTCAGAAGCACATGGTGAGCGCTGCAAGTAGCAGAGGGATCAGTGTGTGCCGATCCACTGTGATGCCAGCGGGGAGGGCTGCCCGGATCGCAGGTCGGGAGCACATGGTGAGCTTTGACCTCGGGACCTGTAGACCACACCGGATCCTGAAGGGAGCAATTGAGAGCATCAGCGAATAAAAGGAAGAATGGCTGGCGGTGGAGCATTCTGAGCCACGATGCCAGCCAAAGAGGTAATCAGCCTCAACCCCAGCACTGCCTGGTTCAAGCGCTGCCCATAACATGACAGAGCCTCGTATGCTTCAGGAGCTGGAAAGGAAAGGAACAACCCAAGAAATTCCCAGACAACCCGGGCCCCTGGTCCCAGGGAAACCCAGGTCAGTTAGCAGAGTTGATAAATGAACCCTCGGCAAACACCCGACTTACCCTCCTTTTGCCCAGCTGTCATTTGCTCTCCTCATGTGCGGGAAAGACCAAGCCGGGTCACCCTAATGATAACTGTGAAGGTGGCCCCTCGCCTCCTTGTGGGGGTGCATACCTGGTCGCAGCACTGGACCTCACCCATAAGGACAGGGTGAGACCTTGACAGAGACCCCCAATTCCGGGAGTGTCAGAATTTCCAGTCAGAGCGGTAATTACTGCATTCCCTGTAATAGAGGCCAGAATGCTTCTGTGTCCTTACTTTCAATTGGAGTTACCAGATAACGGATAATAGGAGTGCAGAGAAGCCGCACCCTAGGACTTTTGGTGATAGTATTTTTACTTACCACCGGCTGCATGTGTGTGCAGATTTTTTTTGTGACATCTGGTAATTCCCTAGGTTCTGCATCGCATGCCCTGATATGAGTTATGTCACATATGCCTTGCATACATAGCGTACAATGTATGTGCAGGGATGGTGTTAAAATGATGTTATGCCTATGGTCTTTGTAACCCTTGCAATCTATAAATATTTTACACTGGTGCACTACCTATGCTTTTATTACAATGACCTGATTGACCAAGTGATTTATGTGATTCTGTGTGAAGTCATGACAACTGCCTAGTGGCACAATGATTTATGTGATTGTGGTATAATGTTCTTCCTGTGCAATTCAAAGGATATTTCAATATAGCCTTGAGTGGAGTCAATTTTTGTGGTGAGCCTACAGTGTCACTGTTGTGTGAGGGTGTTGTGGAAACACTTTGCACATTGTCTCTAGGATAGGCCTGACTGCTCAGTTAAGCCACCAAGGGGGTGAGCCGGGGTTATCTTAAGTGCATAACTCCCTAGCCCTGACTAGAGTGTGGGGATCTGCCTGGCTTAGGTGCATTCACTAGCCAACCAGAAACCCCATTTCAAACATTAGACAATACATATTGGTATGGTAATGCTAAGCTGTGAGATGAATTTAGGCTGTAGGGCTGTTACCTTAGATGTGATGCAAATGCAAATACTGATATTTTATTATGGTGATACCTTTTCCTATTCAGCCTTTGAGTGGCATGTATCTTCATTACTGTAACAGACAACATGACCGCAGATGAACTGAGGTAGTACAATAAGATAAGGAAGCACTACCACCACCTTCGACAGGGCCATGAAGAGGAGATAGGAGAAGGAAAAGATCCAAGGGAAGTGGTCTAGGTTTCCTATGAGTCCACAAACTACTGCAAATTGAAGTCTTCAAGGCATGGACAGTCCAGTCAGGTATCTCACAGCCAGCCTTTTCCAGTACCACCACCAGTGACCCAATGATCCCCCTGGAAGCACATCTCAGACTACAGGAGGTCCCACCAACTTAGAGAAGGACAATCGAAAGGACATATCGGACATCAAACTGCGTGTGGCAGTCCTGGAGAACAAAATGGATCACGCTTTATCCCAGCAGTAGGAGATTAGGAAGGCAGTGGCCAGACCAAAGCACCCATAGACACAGAGCCCCTCTGCTCATATACTTATGTATTGTATATAGAGGGCCCGATTCACAGAACTAACTTAAAACAAAATCCTAAACTTACTACCATTTTGATATTCACAAAAGGCACTTACTCATTTTAGTATTCAGAGAAGGCACTTCCTCATTGATGAGCAAGTGCCTTCTATGAATACCAAAATGAGTAAGTGCACTTTTGTGAATACCAAAATAAGTAAGTGCCTTCTATGAAAACCAAAATGAGTAAATCGTAGTAAGTTTAAGATTTTGTCTTAAGTTAGTTCTATGTATCAGGCCCAATGTGCTTATACTGTAGTTTAGATTAGTGTACTTGTAGTGCTAGTGTAGGGATAATGATTTCATGAGTTTTATAGGGGTGGGTAAGATTGTTATTGGGCAGGGGAAGTTTGGGATATTTGGGGGTGGGGATTGTAGTGTTTTATATGTATAAAAAAATAAAAAATAAACTTACAAATTTAAAAATATCTATAAAAAATAATTGATTGTTTAGGTTTCTATGTGTCGGTAGTTGATGTTTAGGTGTAGTTTCTGTTGTCCTTGTGTGAAGACATGTCTCAAAGGGGTGAGGGGTTGATGATTATCATGGGGTGCTGAATGTGTAGAATAAGCTAAGTTAAGTTAAGGTCGTTTAGATGATAGGTAGGCTAAGATTGTGAATGATAAGTTAGGATAGCAAGTTAGTATTCTATTGATAGTTATTTTATTTAGGTTTTCTATTAACATTAAATGTTATTGTTTGATACATACAGGTCTTTGTCATTGTTTACTGGGAGGGACTTAGCATATGGGTTCAGTAAAAGTATTTTACATGCATATGTATTTGCTAGCAGTTTTTGGCAACATGTGTGAGTAGCTGTCTTACCTATGGACAGAGACCTGTCAGGTTGGCCATGACTACATCATCTTACATTCAGACATTTTTGAGCTTTGGGCCAGGAAATCATGATAGTATTTTTGGCACAATGCTAATCATGTGTTCACATACAATATATATATGTGTGGGTAAGGATTAGAGGGATGTTGTGTTCAATATCCTTTGCTCAATTATTTGGTTTCTGTGCTCATATACTGAAGGCTTCCCATACCCACTCATATTTGCAGCATTTACATGTCAGGCCAAAGTTGTATGCTTACAGTAACCATGGACCCAGAATTTGTGGGGTGACTTTATTCACCCTTCACATTGACATGCATGACACCAGTTGAACATATTGCTTGCTACATTGAAAAAGTAGTTGCTAATCCTCACACAAATAGTGCTAACCAAAGATGCTACACTCTCACTGCCTAGCATAGTCCCGACTTCACAAAACACTTGTCCCTTTGGCAAGCAGTTGATGTAGTTTACTCACATAATGGCCAATGGCCAACCGGGTCCTGTCTCCTAGAGGTACACAACAAACAAGAAGAAATTATAGTAGTTTTATTCACAAGTACAAATGTTGAAATGTCTCCAAGGTAAAAGTTCATTGGACAACAACCGCGAAGGATGTTAAGAGCCAGCGGATGTGCAGACTCAGGTAATGTGGGGAACATGTCATGGGACATGTTGAGGAGAGGAGTGCTTCAGCCAGAAGGATGATCACAATTTCATTAAGGATGATAGGCCATAAATGGTCAAGGTGAACAGGGCAAAGTAAAAATGAGGACAATGACAGCATATGTTCCCTGACATGTTAACCTGCACAGGGCTGAGGAGAAACTGGGTATATAGCACAGATGAATGCTGCCAAACACGTCATTGGAAAGAGGCACCATCAACATCTTTCTCCTCTGATGTGTGTGGTGTCTCCTGTGAGGGTATTGTTGTAGATGCAGCAGCCGAGGAAGACACACACACATCGGGGTGGAAGATATGGATCCTGTGTAAGCATCAGCATTCATCTTTGCCACAGCATGAGGCATCACTTCAGTGAGGAGGATCTCTGGATTTGCAACACAGCGGCAACGTCACGGGGGTAGGCAGCTGTGACAGCCATGGACACCAAGATGGTTTTGATTGCCCCCAGCTCTTTGGCCACCTTGCTGGTGCCTCTTTGGTAGGGCAGTTATTTATGCCTCTGGTTCATGACACCAGCAATATCATCCAGGGACTGCTAGAGGTCACAGATCAGGGAATAGGTGCCTCTGCTTGTGCCAGTGTTGTCCCTATTGGAAATGATGTACCCACAGAATCCCTCTAGGATAGCCACCAGAGTGTCCATCCTCGCCGGAGCCTGATCTGCCAAATTCCATTGGACTCCTACTGCAGCACGTTAGAAAGTAATCTGTGGGTTGTTAGAGTCAAGGACTCTAGGTGGCTTGGCAGGTGGTACCTGTTGGTTTTTAGGCAGGGATGTGGTGATGCCACGATGCTTCTGACCCTACCCATGTCTAATAATGATGGCCTAATGCAGTCCAGGAGTTCAGTGCCGCAAAGTTCTGGACTGCATGACATTGCATAGTTCACCTGATTGGCCCCTGTTGGGACTTACCCTGTTGCTGTTGTAGTTTGCCATAGTCAGTACAGTCCTGTCCCACAATACTAACCATTGACTTCTCAGAGATGACAGCGGACACCTGCTCCTCAAAGGAACCCAGCTCCTCCTGGGGCCCTGAGCTACCACCTGCAGTCTGTAATGCTGCCTGTAGATTGGTTGCCAGTTTCTCCTTAGTTTTGAGCTTGGCATTGTGCAAGTGCTTTTTACAGTCCGTCACTGTCCTCTTGACTTCAGAAACACTCTCCACCTTGTCCACTAAAGTCTCCCATATGGGCTTTTTCTTCCCCATTGACACTTTGGAGCTGATGAAGAGTTTGAGTTGGTGCTCCATCACCTCCGTTACTTCCGCTATCTAGATCTCATTCTCCTCCTGACTAAACTTGCACTTCCTCTTCCCCATGGACTCTGAGTAGTCATCTTGGATGGCAGTGAGGTTGTGGGGTGGGAGGGAGGTTCTTGTCCTTTGCTGTGCTCACTCCTGTTGGCTCGATAGCTGTTTTCAGGTAAGTGTAACTTTTTTTCTCACAGCAGTGTTTGTCTTTCCCCCGCAAGGTACAGAAAAATGATGTTAGGCAGCTAGTGTGCATTTTATTACTGCTGATTGGCCAAACGTCACTTTTTGAACCATGGCGTACTTTTTTTTATTGACTTGATGCACCAGTCTCCAACTACAGCTGGACTCCTACGACAGCACATTGGAAGGTAATCTGTAGGTCCTCAGAGTCCACGGGTTTGGGAGGGGTGGGGTGGGATGGCAGCTGGTGACTGTTGACTGTTAGGCAGGGTATGTGGAGATGCCACAATGATGCTGATTCTCCATGTGTGCAGAGATAGTACCCCAGTGGAGTCCAAGAGTTCATGTCTAAGTATAGATGAGCCAGCTGCCTACTGTTTGTCCTCCAGACAGTGCCACAGAGGACTGGGACATAGCTGCCTGGACTGCACAATATTATGTAGTTCCCCTTTGGCCCTTCTTTGGACTTACCCGGTTGATGTTGTACTTTGCTATAGTCAGCAATGACCTATCCCCCAAATCCAACTACTTATTTCTCGGAGATGACAGCGGACACCTGCTCCTCCAAGGAATTCAGCTCTTCCTAGGGTGATGGTGTACTACCTCCAGTCTACAAATCTGCCTGTAGATTGGTTGCCAGTTACTCTTTAGTTTTGAGCTTGGCATTGTGCCACTGCTTCTTACAGTTCATCTCTGTCCACTTGACTTCAGCAACACTGTTCACCTTGTCCACTATAGACTGTCATATGGACTTTTTTTCTCCAGTGACACTTTGCAGGTGACGAAGAGCTAGTGTTGGTGCTCCGTCACCCCTGCGATCAAGAGCTCATTCTCCTCCTGATTGAACTTGCACTTCCTCTTCCCCTGGTACTCTGGCTGGTCACCCTTGCTGGTAGTGTGGTTTGACCGGGGTTGTTTGTTCTGTGCTGTGCTCACTCCTGACGGCTCCATAGCTGCTTTCAGATTAGCATAAAAAAAACTTTTAGGAGCATTTTCCTTTGTTTGGTCCCACAAGGTGCCAGAAAATGACATTAGGCTGACTAGGGTGTATTTTTCTTCCTCTAATTGGCCGAACATCCCTTTTTGAACTGTAACATGCCTTTTTTTATAAACTTCACGCTCAATTCAACCTCATTTTTTCCAGGCACATAATATTCCTAACGGCATGTAGCACCGTTTTGTAAATACGATGCTAACATGGCATTAGAAAGTGCCATACCCCAGCTGTAACATTTTTGATGGTCCAGCAAAACAACGGAGGGACAATTTTTGTAAATATATGTGGAGAAATACAAGGTTTTGGTGCTGTCTCAAGTTACACCTCCTTGTAAAGCTGGGGCACCATTAACAACCAATGTGTGCTGTGGTGGAAAGGCCACAGCAACACCCATTGCATGCCACTTTCACGAAGATACCAGAGTGAAAGGGTACCATATTTACAAAGTAGTGTTGTGCCACAAAAAGTATAAGCACCACTTTGTAGAATAGAGTTGAGCATAGCGCCACAGGAACATTGTTAAATGTGACATTCCTGTGGTGCAATACCCTTGTAAATATGTCCCTGCTTTTGATAGAATGAGGTTTGCAGACCTCCAAAAATTGTATATTTCTCATACGCAATTCTTTTTTTTCTAAACGTTCTCTGGGTGCTATTTTATTGTAAGCAATATCATCAATTGAATAGATCAATGCTATTCTGCAGCAGCTACTCATGAAAATGATAGCCCTGAAAAAGAGATAAAGTGCCTTTTTAGGTTGTAAAATGTTTATCTTTGCAAAGACAATGCAATATGAGCTCTTAAACTAGAGAATACCATTTTGGAAAGCAGATCAGTTGCACTGCATAGGCAGATCCACTTGAAAACCCAAAATCTATAATAAAACTAAAACAAAACTGACTAAGGGAAGGCTTGAACAATATTATATCTGCAGCATCAGGTGCCGAAATTATGGTTCAGTTGGACCTTGCTCATTTCCACCATGCTTGGGTCATTGAACCTTTATATCACTGGTAGCTGACTGCCTCAATGAATGCAGATTTTTTGTTGCATGATAGTTGCTCATGTAGTCTTATGAAACAATTTACTTCTCTTCCATTAAAATTGAACCACTATCAAATCTTAATGTTTACATTTTCTTTAAATTGTTTTTACTAACTCTCTTTATTATGTTTATTAAAACATCGAAAACGTTCATAAAGTTCGATGAAGCTGCAGTGTGATTGACAAATGAGGCACCGCCACCAAACTGCAGCATATGCATAAGATTTGCATTACCCACATACTGCCACATGTTAATATTCGGAGAGTGGATATTCCAATCACACCAGACATTTTGTATGTTTCTGCAAACAAACCTTGTATTTATAAATAAACTGCTCTGCTTCAGCACTGAAGTCCATCCTATGAGTCCTTTTTATCACCGAGAGAGCTGACGTAAATCAACATTGCCAGCGAACGTCTATTTTAGCTAGGCTAAGTCCCATGTCTATGAACAACTTAGGGGTATATTAACAAAAAGGTGCGATAAATACTGCAAGAATAGCGTAAAACAACTTTCAACATCACAGCCCATCACGGGAAAATAACCCTGTGTCAACATGGAATTCACAACACAACGGTAGCATGCAATAGATAACAGATAACGCACCAAATGTCTGCGTGAAAATCAAACGCATTACAAAAAGTAGCAAAAATCAACCACAAGCCTGCCCATCCCCACCGTCTGGCGGGACAATGGACCATGAAAACCTCAGAAAATATACACCAGAAACAAGCCAAAGCATGTAGCAACATGGATGCACCCTGACTGAGTGCAAAGGCCTCCTCGAATCCCCCAACCCAAACAGACTTCCGGCAAGGAGCAATGGGGTCGGGGAAGGCCAAGGAGAAGAGGGAGAGGAAGACGGGGTGCAGACCGCAGGAAAACAAGACCAGCAGCACAGAGGTGACAGAACACTACCAGCAACTGACACACTAGCAGATCACCTGGATTCCAGTTGGAGTGCTGAGGAGGCCAATCCAGGAGGACGGCAGTACGTGATCACTTAAACCAGGCACCAACATGCTGCCAAATGGAAGGCGGTACAAAAGGGGGTGGTGATGGACGGAGCATCTGAATCAATCAAACACTCACACACAGTCAAAAGATCTGGGTTTAATCCATCACCGTTCTTTAGCCCACTCTGCCACCCCAGTTCAGACATGGCTATATGCAAATCAGTCTGACCCTGTGCCTCATGGGAACAGTCCAGCCCGAACTGCCAAGCCATGTCTTCCCTGGACCGGAAACAAGCTTCTGAGGACCGGTTTCTGGCATTCCAGCCGTCTTCAGCCCGGCTTGCTTGAATCCAGTGGCCAAGTAAGCAAGGGACTCACGTCTGAGCATACCCTGCAACACTTATGGCGGCCAAAAGCGGTACAAAAGGGGGTGGTGATGGACGGAGCATCTGAATCAATCAAACACTCACACCCAGTCAAAAGATCTGGGTTTAATCCATCACCGTTCTTTAGCCCCCTCTACCACCCCAGTTCAGACATGGCTATATGCAAATCAGTCTGACCCTGCGCCTCATGGGAACAGTCCAGGCTAAACTGCCAAGCCATGTCTTCCCTGGACCGGAAACAAGCTTCAGAGGACCGGTTTCCTGGCATTCCAGCTGTCTTCAGCTCATCTTGCTGGAATCCAGTGGCAAAGTGAGCAAGGGACTCACGTCTGAGCATACCCTGCCACACTTATGGCGGGCAAAAGCGGTACAAAATGGGGTGGTGATGGATGGAGCATCTGAATCAATCAAACACTCACACCCAGTCAAAGGATCTGGGTTTAATCCATCACCGTTCTTTAGCCCACTCTGCCACCCCAGTTCAGACATGGCTATATGCAAATCAGTCTGACCGTGTGCCTTATGGGAACAGTCCAGGTCGAACTGCCAAGCCATGTCTTCCCTGGACCAGAAACAAGCTTCCAGGGACCGGTTTCTGGCATTCCAGCCGTCTTCAACCCGGCTTGCTTGAATCCAGTGGCAAGGTAAGCAAGGGACTCACGTCTGAGCATACCATGCCACACTTATGGCGGCCAAAAGCGGTACAAAAGGGGGTGGTGATGGGCGGAGCATCTCAATCAATCAAACACTCACACCCAGTCCAAAGATCTGGGTTTAATCCATCACCGTTCTTTAGCCCACTCTGCCACCCCAGTTCAGACATGGCTATATGCAAATCAGTCTGACCCTGTGCCTCATGGGAACAGTCCAGGCCGAACTGCCAAGCCATGTCTTCCCTGGACCAGAAACAAGCTTCCGAGGACTGGTTTCTGGCCTTCAGGCCGTCTTTAGCCCGACTTGCTTGAATCCAGTGGCAAAGTGAGCAAGGGACTCACGTCTGAGCATACCCTGCAACACTTATGGCGGCCAAAAGCCGTACAAAAGGGGGTGGTGATGGACGGAGCATCTGAATCAATCAAACACTCACACCCAGTCAAAAGATCTGGGTTTAATCCATCATGTTCTTTAGCCCACTCTGCCACCCCAGTTCAGACATGGCTATATGCAAATCAGTCTGATCCTGTGCCTCATGGGAACAGTCCAGGCCGAACTGCCAAGCCATGTCTTCCCTGGACCGGAAACAAGCGTCCGAGGACCGGTTTCTGGCATTCCAGCCGTCTTCAGCCCGGCTTGCTTGAATCCAGTGGCAAAGTGAGCAAGGGACTCACGTCTGAGCATACCCTGCCACACTTATGGCGGCCAAAAGCGGTACAAAAGGGGGTGGTGATGGACGGAGCATCTGAGTCAATCTAACACTCACACCCAGTCAAAAGATCTGGGTTTAATCCATCACCGTTCTTTAGCCGACTCTGCCACCCCAGTTCAGACATGGCTATATGCAAATCAGTCTGACCATGTGCCTCATGGGAACAGTCCAGGCCGAACTGCCAAGCCATGTCTTCCCTGGACCGGAAACAAGCCTTCCCTTTTGTACCGCTTTTGGACGCCATAAGTGTGGCTGGGTATGCTCAGACGTGAGTCCCTTGCTCACTCTGCCACTGGATTCAAGCAAGCCGGGCTGAAGACGGCTGGAATGCAGGAAACCGGTCCTTGGAAGCTTGTTTCCGGTCCAGGGAAGACATGGCTTGGCAGTTCGGGCTGGGCAGTTCCCATGAGGCACAGGGTCAGACTGATTTGCATATAGCCATGTCTGAACTGGGGTGGCAGAGTGGGCTAAAGAACGGTGATGGATTAAACCCAGATCTTTTGACTGGGTGCGAGTGTTTGATTGATTCAGATGCTCCGTCCATCACCAACCTCTTTTGTACCGCCAAATGGAAGGCAGCAATGGCGACAGGAGGTGGCCGTCCAGAGCACCCCGGAGGAGTTGGAGGAAACCCAGGCCACAGTCATCAGTGAGAAGATGGTGCAAGGAGTAGGGAGTGTAAGAGGACCTGACAGAACATCAACAGGGAGCGCAACAAACAGGGACTGGGGGACGGGGGAGATGGGCACACTGGCAAACATGAACAAGGAGGCGTAGGACAATGTACACCCACGAACACCCAATATCACATCCCAGATCCCCTTGCCACACTGCAGCACACACACATAGCATGAATAGCACACCAACATTGACGACAACGTGGAACAATGCGCATAGCCGACAGTGCAGAACAGAGGACACAACTGTCTCTGCACATGCACAGAAACATGCCCACTACATCTGACAATGCTGGATACAGGAAAATAGAAATGTATGCGGATGACCTCACATCCGTCATGTAGTCCAAATGTACACTTTCCCATGGAAGAATCAAGCCCCCCAAACAGTCACAATGTACATTGCCATGCAGTCAGCATGCAAACCAGCACAATGCGCCAACACATATGTCAACACAAATCCCAAACGCACCTCCCCTTTACATTGCAGCGGGGCACACAATACCTTCAGCAAAGCACAGAACACAACACATCAGTGATGCCAGATAGGACCATCACACCGTCGATACCAATGCCCTACAACAGCCCATGGATATCTCACACAACCCCCCACCAGGACCCTGCCTGTCAAGCAACTCAGGGGGAAGTACTGAGCCTGCAACAGACCACCCAGCAAGAAGCACCCACAAGCACAGCTGGCTCACAACACTTCACCCACTCACACACGGCACCCCAATGCCATATGTCAGCATGCAAAAAGGAGGTAGCCCAACAGGTGTGGGTGGAGACCGAACCCATTGAATGCAAACCAGGACACATACGTAGGGGTCTATCACCCTACAGAGCCCGCCTACAGCCCACTAAGGAGACCCACACTGCCATAGAGACATATGCAGATGCACATTCACAGCACAGAACCATACCCAGGGGCACGCAAACAGCTGTCACACACCCATGTTGGCTGTGTGTATGACGGCCCTGGCTACTCTCCTCACAAATTGAGTGGGTGACAACAAACCTACATGCCCAAGCTCCAACCTACCGCCTGCAGTGACATGTCTGCATCTGACATACACAGCACAATGTAAAGTCATGGGGCCCAGGCCCAGCATGCATACTACAAGACCACAGGGACACACACAGAGATCATGTTGAACTGGCTACGGGCACATGCGCCTGGCCCCTTTATTGACAGGGCCACATGTACAGTGACGCCTGTGCTGGATATGTGTGGGGTGAGTGTAAGCCAACCCGCATGGAATGTCTGGTGCTGGCAACCACTTGAACATTGGACACCAGTGCAATGAAAACAGATAACACATGCAATACAGAGTCAACTGCTGAGCAACATGGAGTGAGCTGGATAAAGTCCAGAGGACAGTCAACATGCTAACAGAAGTGTCCGTGAGTTGCAATGCACTGGGCTGTGGACACTAGAGATGAGCGCCCTCATGTGCAGAAAAAGTCTTGGATTGTGTCCCTTCGATATATTCATGATGCAGATGCAGTGGGGTGTGTTAGACCTGTATCATCTTCCCCATCAACGTCTCAGGGCCCCCAGACTGTTTGAGGTGACATACCTGCGCAACCTCTCCACAGCACAAAACACAATCAGCAACGGACAGTAGCCTGTGGAGCACTGAGTCACTGGCACCTGGAGTGCTGAGCTGGGAATCAGGCCGATGATGGCATCCACGACAAGCCTGAGGAACTCCAAAGTTTGTCAGGACCACTGCTTCAACTCTGGCAGATGGTGTTTGGAGGTGGTCCTTGCAATGGTGGTTGGTGTCTCCTGCGGTGATGCGTCATCCGGGCTGATCTGGTCTCGCATTGCTGTGTGAGCCCTGGTGGGAAGAATTTGGGCCCAGAGGCTATGTACAGCACAAGGCCACAGAGTAATGGTGTTGATGACCCCAAGGCCTACGCCTCAGGGGCCAGCCTATGTCTACGGAGAAGGGGTCCCGGACAGGACCAGCACAGAGTTGGTGGACCTGGATGCACTGCGGCTGGCATAGGCATCCAGCCAGGGAACGGTGACTTGTGGTGCAGTCAGATGGGCCTTGCAACCTGATAAGATAACCAACAATGTCTGAGGTGTATGTTTCTGAGTGTTTCGGGGGACAGTGGAAGGTCTCCACCAGGGCAAGACACCGAAAGTTTTGATTTTATCCGGAAGCAGCAAATGGAGGAGTGGAATGCGTCAGCCTTGTTGCCATCACCAATTCCGTATCAGCTATACAGGGACGAAAACTGCCCGAGTCCATAGGCTCTGACGCCACCACTGTTCGACCAGATAGTGTCCATGAATGTCGGGGAATGTATTGGTACCGGGGCTGACTGGGAATGCAGTCTGCGATGATGCTGGTACACTGATATAAACTACCCCTTGCTGAATCAGACTCTGTTACCTACAGTACCACAGTGTAGGCCATAGGAAGTGGTCAGCAATGGCCCACAGTCATATGTCGTGGCTCGCACTGCGCAGCACAAGTGACACCAGGGCAGTTGTTGGTAGTGTGCGACCACCTCCATAATGAAGATCCTTTTCTCTCCGCTAAGATGCAAGGCATCAACCTCTTATGCCTCTCCTTGTGTGCAATGATATGTAATCTTCCTTTGCATACTCAATGTTCAGTTCAGAATCTGTGACCTACTCGAGCGCACCCTAGGCTGAGAGCAGTTTAGTCCGGAGGCAGCGGTCTGCACAAGCCATACACAGAGTGTCACCAGCATATGTTGGGGGCACCACTGGCGTGCGTAGTTCGGGTTTATTGGCACCACGTATTCGTCACCTTAGTGACTGTGACCCTGCTTTTGTCCGGACTGAGCCGCATCTTCGTCTTACTCCTCTTTGTGTGACCACTGGTGTGGACTCTGCCGGCTGGCGTTGGACAGGGTTTGTGGCAGCACATGTCGCAGGCTGGCGTTGGACAGGGTTTGTAGCAGCATGCACATATGGAACTATGCCTCACGGTCTGGTGCTGTGGCAGCTGTCCTGGATTTGGGGTCACTGCCAGTGGACCGGGGTATGGCAGGTGCACAGGATCTCAGGCAACTCCACTAATGAGACAGTGTCTTCCTCGTGGCGGGGTGGATGGCACCACCCTGGCAGAGATGTTGGACTTTCCGGAAGAGGACCACGCCCAGGGCAACGTGCTTTTTATTCACACCCCTACGCTGGCCTGGCGTAATCTGCTCACACTTACGGGGCCTAACAGGCAACATTTCCACAAGGACCCCCACTGGCTGGGGTGACAGGTTTGTGTCCCCTGTCCATTACACTGTCCATTACACTCCAAACGTCAGAGGTGTATGTTCCCGTGGATATGGGTGTGTTGTGCATACTGCGGTCTTTCCAGCAATTTGCTGACCCTCTTGGCATTGTGTACTTTCCCAATGATGATTCTACTGCACCATTCACACATGCCTGCTTGCCTCCTCTCCCCACATTTGTCTATTGTGTGGCTGAGGTGCCATGCCATGGATTGGTCATGTTCACAGCTTGCCCAGGTTACCATTGTGAGTTCTTCTATCGTGTCTGGTGGGTGGGCATGTTGTTGTGCATGTTGGTTGCAAACTTGTGACGTGAGCAATGCCAGAGTTATGAATTGCATGGTTGTGGAGTTGAACTGAGTGGAGTGTTAATTGGGAACTTGCCAAGGGGCTGTACGATTCCCTTGGTGCCATCCTGGGAAGGATGGTTGCTGTTGGACTGTTGGAGGGTGAACGGATCATGCACACTGGCTGTGTATTTGGATGCGACATTGGTGCAGGTCCCTAATGTTGCCTGCACATTGATGTGTGACATGTGCTTCCTGTTACGCTGATTGTGTGCTGTGTCACCAGGGGGCACAGGTAGGAATTGTGTGCAGTGGATTGCCCCCAACACATGCGTGCTATGGCGTATGGTCCTTGCTTGGTCTCCAGCGATTCCTGCCGATTGTGTTAGCTGTACGGAGCCTGGGGTGCCAGGGTGATGTTGATGTCCAGGACAGGTGTGGGGGACTTGGATGTGGCTGGCTGTGAGATTCCGCCGACTCTAGTGGGTGTTGGTTGGGGTGTGCCAGGGGCCAACAGGTACAGCACAGAAAGCAGCTTGGTGTGGGGTGAAATGTTGTTTGTCCTCTGTGTTAGTGCTGTAGGCCTGTGGGGGGATGACGGCCAGGATGCGTAGGATGGTTGTTCCTTTCAGCCTGTAGTGGACAGTGACATTGTCAGTTGTTGTACATGTGAGGCAGGTGCGTTTCCTGGGGGGCAACTGTCTTTGTATGCACTGCCTCTGTGGTGGTACGGTGGGTTGCCGGGTGGGTATTATGGCCCTCTTGGGTGTCCGGCCTGCATGTTCAGTTGCTCCATGGCAGTTGTTGCCCTTCCGATGACATCCTGGGCTGGGCTCCCTATTATGGTGCAGGCTTCCATCCGACTTTATACCAAGTCAGAGCAGGTGTAACTTTCCTGCTGCTAACGCGCCTTATCGCGTGTTTTGTGTTCGTATCGCCGATCTTGCTGGTTTTTGTGAATGTTGAGTGGTGTGGGTGGTGTTGTCACGGGTTTTGGCACGTGAACGCCTACTCTGCATCTCATTAGCGATAGTTGTGAGGGTCGTCTGTGGTGATGTTTTTTTAGGCTGCTATTGCAGGGAAAGCGGTGTTGTGGGCTGTTGGGACCTACATGTGAATAGTGGGGTAAATTTATCATGACTTTGGCTGCAACAAAGTGCCGCTAATTTGGCAATAGCTCCTTGTGAATATACCCCTTAGTATGTTGTCTGCCTTGCATTTATCCTTTAAAAAATCAACAGTTGATGGACAGAATGCAGAACAATGTCATACATTCACTCTAGTACAGAGATCTGGATCTAAATCCATCCTTTTTTTGCTCACCATGCCATTCCAGTTTGAACCCAGCCATATGCAAATCAGTCTTGAACCTGTGCCCCATGGGAACAGTCCAGCCCTAACTGCCAAGCCAGGTCCTCCCTGGACAGGAAACAAGCATCCTAGGACCAATTTCGGGCTTCCAGCCCTCATCAGCCAGGATAGATTGATTCCAGTGGCATGGAGAGCACAGGACACACATCTGAGCATACCCACCCCATTCGGGGTGACTAATTAAAAAACAACAGTTGATGGACAGAATGCAGAACAGTGTCATACATGCTCCCCAGTACAGAGATCTGGGCCTAAATCCATCATTTATTTACTCACCATGCCATTCCAGTTTGAACCCTGCCATATGAAAATCAGTCTTGAAACTGTGCACTATGGGAACAGTTCAGCTCGAACTACCAAGCCAGGTCCTCCCTGGACTGGAAACAAGCATCCTAGTACCGGTTCCGGGCTTTCAGCGCACATCAGCCAGGATAGCTTGATTCCAGTGGCATGGAGAGAACAGGACACACGTCTGAGCATACCCACACCACTCAGGGTGACTAATTAAAAAACAACAGTTGATGGACAGAATGCAGAACAATGTCATACATGCACCCCAGTACAGAGATCTGGGCCTAAATACTTTGTATGTTGCTCACCATGCCATTCCAGTTTGAACCCAGCCATATGCAAATCAGTCTTGAACCTGTGCCCCATGGGAACAGTCCTGCCCGAACTGCCAAGCCAAGTCCTCCCTGGACTGGAAACACGCATCCTAGTGCCGGTTTTGGGCTTTCAGCCCTCATCAGTCAGGATAGCTTGTTTCCAGTGGCATGGAGAGGATGGGACTCACATCTTAGCATACCAGTCCAACTCTGAGTGACAAATGCAAAAACAACAGTTGATGGACAGAATGCAGAACATTGTCATACATTCACCCCAGTACAGAGATCTGGGCCTAACTCCATCGTTTTCTTGCTCAACATGCTATTCCAGTTTGAACCCAGCCATATGCAAATCAGTCTTGAACCTGTACCCCATGGGAACAGTCCAGCCCAAACTGCTTAGCCAGGTCCTCCCTGGACTGGAAACAAGCATCCTAGGGCCACTTTCGGGCTTTCAGCCCTCATCAGCCAGGATAGCTTGATTCCAGTGGAGTGGAGAGCATAAGACTCACGTCTGAGCATACCCGTCCCACTCGGAATGACAAATGCAAAAACAACAGTTGATGGACTGAATGCAGAACAATGTCATATATTCCCCCAGTACAGGTATCTGGGCCTAAATCCATTGTTTTTTTGCTCACCATGCCATTCGAATTTGAACCCAGCCATATGCAAATCAGTCTTGAACCTGTGCCCTCTGGGAACAGTACAGCCCAAACTGCCAAGCCAGGTCTTCCCTGGACTGGAAACAAGCATCCTAGGACCGGTTTTGGGCTTTCAGCCCTCATCAGCCAGGATAGCTTGATTCCAGTGGCATGGAGAGCACAGGACTCACGTATGAGCATACCCGTCCCACTCAGGGTGACAAATGTAAAAACAACAGTTGATGGACAGAATACAGAATAATGTCATACATTCCCTCTAGTACGGGAGATCTGATAGATCTGGGTCTACATCCATCCTTTTTTTGCCCACCATGCCATTCCAGTTTGAACCCAGCCATATGCAAATCAGTCTTGAACCTGTGCCCCATGGGAACAGTCCAGCCCTAACTGCCAAGCCAGGTCCTCCCTGGACAAGAAACAAGCATCCTAGGACCGGTTTTGGGCTTTCAGCCCTCATCAGCCAGGATAGATTGATTCCAGTGGCATGGAGAGCACAGGACACACGTCTGAGCATAACCACCCCACTCGGGGTGACTAATTAAAAAACAACAGTTGATGAGCAGAATGCAGAATAATGTCATACATTCATCCCAGTACAGAGATCTGGACCTAAATCCATCTTTTTTTTGCTCACCATGCCATTCCAGTTTGAACCCAGCCATATGCAAATCAGTCTTGAACCTGTGCCCCATGGGAACAGTCCAGCCCGAACTGCCAAGCAAATCCTCCGTGGACTGGAAACAAGCATCCTAGGACCAGTTTCAGGCTTTCAGCCCTCATCAGCAAGGATAGCTTGACTCCAGTGGCATGGAAAGCATGGGACTCGCGTCTGAGCATACCCGTCCCACTCGGGTTGACAAATGCAAAACCAACAGTTGATGGACAGAATACAGAACAATGTCATATATTCCCCCAGTACATGGGTCTGGACCTAAATCCATCGTTTTTTTTAGCTCACCATGCCATTCCAGTTTGAACCCAGCCATATGCACATCAATCTTGAACCTGTGCCCCATGGGAACAGTCCAGCCCAAACTGCCAGGCCAGGTCCTCCCTGGACTGGAAACAAGCATCCTAGGACCGGTTTCGGGCTTTCAGCCCTCATCATCCAGGAGAGCTTGAATCCAGTGGCATGGAGAGCACAGGACTCACGTCTGAGCTTACCCGTCCCACTCAGGGTGACAAATGCAAAAACAAAAGTTGATGGACAGAATGCAGAACAATGTCATACATTCACCCCAGTACAGAGATCCCGGCCTAAATCCATCATTTTTTTGCTCACCATGCCATTCGAGTTTGAACCCAGCCATATGTAAATCAGTCTTGAACCTGTGCCCCATGGGAACAGTCCAGCCCTAACTGCCAAGCCAAATCCTCCGTGGACTGGAAATAAGCATCCTAGGACCAGTTTCAGGCTTTCAGCCCTCATCAGCAAGGATAGCTTGACTCCAGTGGCATGGAAAGCATGGGATTCGCGTCTGAGCATACCCGTCCCACTCGGGGTGACAAATGCAAAACCAACAGTTGATGGACAGAATACAGAACAATGTCATATATTCCCCCAGTACATGGGTCTGGACCTAAATCCATCGTTTTTTTTAGCTCACCATGCCATTCCAGTTTGAACCCAGCCATATGCACATCAATCTTGAACCTGTGCCCCATGGGAACAGTCCAGCCCAAACTGCCAAGCCAGGTCCTCCCTGGACTGGAAACAAGCATCCTAGGACCGGTTTCGGGCTTTCATCCCTCATCATCCAGGAAAGCTTGAATCCAGTGGCATGGAGAGCACAGGACTCACGTCTGAGCATACCCATCCCACTCGGGGAGACTAATGCAAAAACAAAAGTTGATGGACAGAATGCAGAACAATTTCATACATTCACCCCAGTACAGAGATCCCGGCCTAAATCCATCGTTTTTTTGCTCACCATGCCACTCGAGTTTGAACCCAGCCATACGTAAATCAGTCTTGAACCTGTGCCCACTGGGAACAGTGCAGACGCACTGCCAAGCCAGGTCCTCCCTGGACTGGAAACACTCATCCTAGGACTGCTTTCGGGCTTTCAGCCCTCATCAGCCAGGATAGCTTGATTCCAGAGGCATGGAGAGTACAGGACTCACGTCTAAGCATACCTGTCCCACTCTTGATGACAAATACAAAAACAACAGTTGATGGACAGAATGCAGAACAATGTCATAGATTCACCCCAGTCCAGAGATCTGGGCCTAAATCCATTGTTTTTTTGCTCACCATGCCATTCCTGTTTGAACCCATCCATATGCAAATCAGTCTTGAACCTGTGCCCCATGGGAACAGTTCAGCCCAAACTGCCAAGCCAGGTCCTCCCTGGACCGGAAACAAGCATCCTGGGACCGGTTTCAGCTTTCAGCCCTCATCAGCCAGGATATCAGCACCATTTTGGGTTCTAGCACAATGGTTCTGCATCAATAACTCTGTATTATAGGACATTCCGACACATTGTGGTAAAAAGTAATCAATTCCGCCTTATATCGCAGGGAATGTGGGTCTAGGCCTTGCTTTATTTAACTTAATTGTGTGGGACGATTGTTTACCCTATACCGATATTTAAGCTGCATCAGCCTCAATCTCATAGATACTGACAATTCGCTGAGGTCCATTTTATCTTCTACCCACTTCTCTTCTTTCGGTGTATCCACATCCCATTCCAATCGCGCTCTCAGGGGTATATGTACAAGAACTACTGCTAATGCTAGCTATCACCAAAAACTATCTCCGTGTTAGCGATGTATTTACAAATACATCGCATCATGGCCATAGTTTCAGGTAGCTACAGGGGAAACTGCTGCAAATACCAGCAAGAAAGTGATGAAAATTCAGATATTAGCGGGCGAAAACTGATAAAAGCACCATTAGCGACAAAAATCTCATGTTAGTCAGCCCAACGTGATTTTTTTAGCCTCGACAGGAAAAACTAGCCTATAAATCCACCTCCAATGAAAAATAGGAAACAAAACCAATGGAATGCAGAATGGAGCAGCCAGGGTCACGTGCAGAACAGATCAACAACCTCACCAAGCCCCCCAGCAGCCAGGATAACCAGCCAGAGTCCCAGGGGAAGAGGAAATTCAGGGCTATAATCATGAAAAGAGGCGAATTGCTGAGCAAAATCAGTGCTGCATCACTTATCAACGCGGTACAAAAGGGGTTGGTGATGGAGGCTCAATGCAACACCATGGCATCCTAAACCTCAAAAGCGCAGACAATCCCCAGGGCCTTGAGGCCCAACTTGGTCTGCAACTGGGACCCGGAGTGGGATACGGTGGGGCAGTGGAGTTGCTGGGCCATGGCGGTAGACATTGAGACATCAGCAATCGCCCTTACCTGGTGGTGAAGTCTGCCAGGTCGAATGGAGGCACGTTGCTGACCTAGATGAGAAGACAGCTTGGTGCCACTTGGAGCTGTAAACGGTTGAGGCACTCCTGCGCACCAACGTTGGGAGGTCTGCATCACATACCATGCACAACCACTACACCGGGGTGCCAGGATGAGATAACCAATGGTGGGCTGTGTCTCTTTGCATCACAGACTGGAGGATATTGCACTGGCCGGACACCGTGGAGGGTGTGGCCCGTGAGCTACGCCAAACTTGTGTGATGGGAGTGCTGCAACTTCACGCCAAAGGAGGCCCTGTCACATCACCTGCATCAGGAGATTCCACAGTGGACTTGGCAGCGACTACCGTACCCATGCTTTTGACATTCAGTATGGCTGAGGCTCCTGCTGGCTGAGTCGCAGATTTGGAGAGAGTGCAGTGGATTGTGCCACAGTGTCAATGTCCAGATGAGGAGATGGTGGTACACGTAGCAGAGGAGGCCTGGTGGTCGAGTCGGGCCCAGGCCTAGCAACTGTGGGTGATGCACCCCCAGTGGAGGCTCATCTGCTACCGCGAAAGAGCGTTGCCCCACTGCTTTCAAGCAGTGCAAGAAGAGGAAACATAACATGATAACTTTCTGATGTTCTCACGCTATGTTTCCTTTGTGGGCAGGAGGGTGAGTGGGGCTGCTCTTCTCATGGAGCAGGGCGGGGTCAGAGTGGGATGCCCACTCAAGTGCAATGACTTCTTGTTCAGCCATCTCAGACCACTCAAATCAGTCAGGCTCACATCCCTGTTCGTAATGCAGGCAGCATTACAGCCTGCATGGAGAAAATGCCCACCCCTTCAGCCCCTGGCTGAACACCTTGACATGGAGCTCGAGAGCAATCACAGAGCAGCATTGTAATTGGCTTAACGGAGGGAGCCTGGCTGCCTGTTCCTGAAAGCAGATTAACGAGAGTGGGAATACAGAAGATGCGGGAACCAGCCTAGAGGTAAGAATTTAAAAAAACATATATTTACAACCCCTGCTCCCCCCGGGTCCCCACTCCCTCCAGTGTCCTGTATTTAATGCATCACGTTTTCTTTTAAGGACAACGGGCTGAATTAAAAAAAAAAACAATACTTTATTCAAAGGCAATCACAGACATAGAGGTCTGCTGAGCCCAGCAGGCGAAGTCCTTGGGATGACCAGCCATTCCCAATGTGGTCAAAAATTGAGAGAGGCTCATTAATATTCATGAGCCTCGCAATGTGTGACCCCAATGGGAATTGCAAAAAGTGTGAAACACATTGTTGTACAAGGCAAATAGCGCCTTGCAAATTGCGAGTCACAAATGTGACGCAATTTGCAAGGCCCTATTTGTCAGGTCGTACATCTGGCCCTTGGTCTGTATATGCCATTGAAATCTCATAACGAAACTGCAATATTTTCAGAACACTGTTCCCACTCCAAATGACATTTTCTCATGCATTCTTATTAAACAATTTACTTCTCACCCATTACACTCGGACCACTGCCAAATCTTACATGTTTAAATGATATTAGAACATTGGAATGTTGGGAGCTCCATTGAAAACAATGGAGTGCTCTGAGCTTATAATGGCTGGTATAAGCCTGGAGCTCCAACATTCCAATGTTTCTTTGTTCACAGCTCTGGCTGTGAACAAATGCTTCAGGGAGCCTGAGGGGATTCCAATCCCCTCACGCTTCCAAAAGGCTTTGTTAGTTTTGTTAGAACATTCTGTCCTCTAGTGACAGAATGTTCTAATAGCCTTATAGCCTTTCGTAGATGGGCTATACCGCTATTAAAGTCCCTCTCCCATGTTAAAGGCTGGAGAGGGCCTTTAATAGTCGGTATAGCCCTCTACGGCGGGCTATAAGGCTATATTAAAAATCTTATTCCCGACTCTCATTATTATGTTGATTACATCAAAAACGTTTATGAAGTGGAGTAAAGCTGCAGTGTGATGAACACATGGAGTATCACAACCAAATTGCAACAAATTGGTAAGAGTTGCATTACCCACCAGAGTGTCATATGATAATATTGTTCACAGAATGGATATTCCACTCACCCCAGATTTTTGGATGTGTCTCATGACAACCCTTTGATTTATAAATGAAGTGCTCTACCTTGGCACAGTAGTCCATTTATTTTATTTATTTATAAAGTTTTATATAGCGCAAACAAGATCCCGAAGGATATCAGAGAGCTTAACAATAAGTTGGTGGAGAGGACAAAATGCCTATGAGTCACTTTTATTACTGAGGGATCTGACTTTTATCTCCAATGCCAGGCAATGTCTGTTTTAGGTAGGATAAGTTCCATGCCTGCAAACAATCTAGTATATTGTTTGCCCCCCCTTTCATTAACCACAGCAGGACAATTTTTGGCTCTGGCCCAATGGGCCTACCCTCATCCACGGACAACGTATTAGATATTCTGTACCAATATCTCTGTATTATTGGACATACCCAAACCATGTGAAAAAAGTTTCTCAGTGCTGCCTTAAATCTCAAGCAATGTTGATTCAGGCATTGCTTCCTTTTACTTTAGATGTGTGGGAGGGTAGATGCAGATATTTCCCTATGCAGATATTTAAGATAGATAGGCCTAACTTTCTTGCACATCACAAACACTGTGGGGGGCATGTTAGCTTCTACACAATCCTCTTCTTCCAGTGTAGCCAGATCCTGTTCCCATTGCTCTCTCAATGTCAGCATTGGGTCTGGAGTGTTAATCACCAGTGTGCGGTACATTAAAAAAAAAAACTTCCTCCAAGCTGGCCCATTGCAATTTGTGCCACCATGTGGATATATTCTGGGAGGGCTTGTAGGCTTCCCTTATAAATCTCCAGAGTGTGATATTTGTCAGTAGCTATACAATTGTGTTGGGTGCATTTTTATATGTGTCCATGAGGTATTTAAAGGTTCATATTGAACTACCCTCCAAAACATCACCTAATTTAGAGATTCCTACAATGTCCCAAACCTGAAAAACTTCCAATGTTGCCATGTGTTGCAGCCAGTACCCAGTTACTAATGGTGCTTACTCTGCCAGGACACCATGCCATTTAACCTATCTCAGAGTCTGCTATATTGCTCAAGGGCACAGATCTCAGGGGCTATTGCTGGAGCTGCCGGCTAACCAAATAGTCATTCATTGATTGGTTAAACATGGCTAGCCGAGTAGTATAACTTGATATTAGAGTTTCCTGCACCCATATGATATGGTCCCAGCATACATATGCAATATGCAACTCATGGTTGGCCTCCCATCCATTGTCGTCTCAGTTTGATGTTTGTAAAGATTTGAAGAATGTATTCATAAGTCATAATGGACTTTTTGCAATATGTAGAGCAGATGGGGGAGGATTATTGTAAGAAATTGTTAGTAGTTAAGAGAGGTGGGGAAGCGCCACTCAAATTATAAACACAATCCAGGTCATGCTGAACCTCAAAAGTCACTTAATTAACCCACACTTAGCACTCTGGTAGCTTGGCATAAATGTTGGGCTTAACTTAGAGGAAATGTGAAAAGTGTTTAAGCAGCACACAAACAGTAGTAAAGTAACAACATAACAGAAGAAAAATAATATACTCATTTAGGAAAATAGAGTACATTTTAATACATAAAACTACATCAGAATAAATGAAATCCAATCAGTAAAACTGGATTTACAAATATTTTAATCATTTAGAGAAAAATAGCTCTGAAAAGATCTAAGCGTCAACTGCAGGTGAATGATCACCCAAGACCAGGGCAAAGTCAAAAGTTAAATACAACCGTGATGGATTGTGGTTTGGATACAAGGGGTGGATTGGACCCACCTTGGCTTGCGATTGGACTTAAAAAAAGATTCGGAAAAAGTTCTGGAGAAGAAGGGGTCTCAGTGAGGCAAGGCAGCAGGCTGTATCCGAGGACACCTTGTTGATAGTGGGGAACAGCTAGGGGGCATATGTATGAAATTAATTTTTAGTCGCAAACACTGCGAATCGCAAAAAACTCTGTTTGCAACAAAAAATTAGCAAATAGCGATGTATGAGACACAATCGCATCGCAAAGTAAGAATTTGCAAAAATAGCGATTTCCTATACTGCAAAAATTAAAATCTGCGAATAACCTTGCAATTTCTTAAATTGCGATTTTCTCTGTTTGCGAAAATCGCAAAATGGAAATTGCATTTTAAGAAATTGCAAGTAAATATATTATAAAATCTTCTAATTGCGAAAATGGCAAATTTGCAATTTAAGAAAATCACAATTAACACCAAGTTCATGCAGGTGGTAACCAGGTGCAAGGTACTTAAACTAGCCCACAATGTAACAGATCTTTCCACAATGGCAGCACTATATGTGATAGCCAGGAGGCTGCATATTCGGGCTCTTGCACAGAGGAGAATGAGACAAGAACGTATCTTCAGGCTGCCCGTCTCTCTGTTCAAGCAGACTGAAGAGGAGATCCATGACAAGCACAGTCTGCACCCACAGACCATCTTGGACTGGATTGAGGAGCTGAAACCCTATTTGGAACTCCCAACACACAGGACCCGAACATTTCCCACCCACGTGCAGGTACTGTGCTCCCTGCACCTCCTGGCCTCAGGGAGTTTTCAAGGAGTCATAGCAGAAGTGGGCAGGGTCTCACAGAGTGCCCTGTCGCGCTTTTTCCGTGCCTTTCTAGATGCAATGCTACAGAGGCTATCACATCACATATACTTCCCCAGCACCCAACAGGCATTATAGCAAACAAAACGTGACTTCTACCAGATTGCATGTTACCCCCACATCACTGGCTGCATTGATTGGACCCATGTGGCCATCACACCTCCATTTGCGACTGAATATGTCTACAGAATCCGTAAATGCTACCATTCTTGAATATACTGATCGTGTGCAATGCTAAGTATATCAACAATGACATTGTAACTGAATACCATGGCAGTACACACAACTCTTTCATCTTTAGACATAGTGGGATACATAGACGTCTGAGTGCTGGAGAGTTTGGAGATGGATACCTGGTAGGTAAATGCATGGCACACATCCATCCATCCACTACATCTCCTGAGGGGGGGCAGTGACTCACCGATTGTGTCTATTCCTGCAGGTGACAATGCCTATGCAGTGCAGGACTTCATCCTGACCCTGTACCTGGATCTTGCCAATGCAAGGGAGATGAGATACAACAGGGCACACAGATCTACGTGCTGCATCATAGAGCGTACATTTGGAATCCTAAAGACGCGGGCCTAGTGCCTGCATAAAAGCGGAGGAGCACTGCAATACAGCCCTGACACCTTCTGTAAAATCGTGGCAGGCTGTACAATGCTCCATAACATGGCTATGAGGAAAGGCACCAGAATTGACGTGACCGATACAGATACATCGGATGACGATTGCCCTGCTCACCCTGGCAGACCAGCATCAGGAGTTGGGGCAGCTGCCGGACGTCAGAGATGAACTGAGATCACACAGAACTACTTCTAGGTGAGTAATGATGACATGAGGCAAAATAATGATTTAAATCAGTGCTGTGTTTATTCATATTTCAAACACGTTGACTGTTGCTGTACCCAGCACATGTCATGTCCACTGTGCAGGTAGTTCCCAAAAAAGTGTTCCATTTGTATTAATGGGTTGCATCACCCATTGACGCAACTGTTTAACTGTACAGTTCACCTCCTTTGGTGACGGATTGGTGCTGCTCGGTCTCCAGGCTGAGTGCCTTCTGTTGGGTTCCTAGGTACTGCACCCTGTCTGCCACTGCGCCTTCTTGCATCTGCCAATGTTGTTGTGTTGCGTATCCTACTTGATGTCTCCTCACTCTCCCCAGAAACCATGAGTGCTGTGCCAACTGAGTTTACCATCTACAACTACTCAACTGCAATGGTGAAGTGCGCAAGGGCTCTTGCAATGTCGTGGCAGCAGTGTAGCATTTCCACCTGCATGGTAATGCTGCGATGGGTCAAGTTGCTGGTGGTAGTGCACAGGCAGTTCACCACCTTTGTGTAGTTATGCAGACGTGCGTTGGAACGTTGGGCAGCCCTGTCCCTGGTGTCTTGATCATGCTTTAAAGTCACACAGAGGTCACGTATGGCACCTGCAATGGTCATGATGCCCTCTCCCATGTAGCTCTGATTCTTGTTGAGTCTGCTGAGCTGCCTATTAATAAAGCGCAATGATTTCTGTTGCAGGCGCTGTACCTTCAGCATGCTGTTTTCAAGACCGGTAAAGACTGTGTGTTCTTCATTGGTGGCAGGGCTGGTCTTGGGCCTTGACCTGCATGTGTCTGTTTCTGGCACACTCATTTGTGGGGTTTCCTGCCCTTGCCTCTCTTTGCTCACTCTCCTCCCCTGTGGCCTCTATGTCATCCTCCAATGGTGGCAGTGGGGTCACATATGTGCGCTTCCTGCGCATGATGGTTGTGTGATCTGTCTCTTCACTTGAGCTCCCATCATCAGCCTGGTCCTCAGCATTTCCAAACTCATCTCCCTCTGCACTGTCATCAAGTGTCCTGGATTGTGGTGTGGATGTAAAGGAGAATAAATGAGTTTGTGTCATTGTCTGCATTTTGTACTCAATAAAGTTTCAACAATTTGTCTTGGCTAACTTCTGACACTGTCTTGTTCCCTCATCACTGATCCACATGTTGCATTTCATTTCCAATGTCTCATGGACACACTCATACATCTGACTACGTCTCCCATGATGTACTGGTGGGTGTGCTGTAAGAAATGGACCGGAGTGACATGTGTTGTTTCTATTTTGCGCATTCCTGGATGTGTGCATGGGAAGGAGATCTGTGCAGATATATTTGGCATCTATCTTACCTTGGCTGCTGGTTGCAGGGTCAGAGCTGTCTATGTCAGCCACACCACTGACACTCTCAGGCAGGAGGATTGACTCCACCAGCTCCTCATGGGGTCTTGGGTCTGCCTCTGTGGATGATCCTCCCCCGGTCTTGTTTGACTCCTTCAGTCTGGCTGTCACCCTCTCCTTCGACCTTTGCCGAATATCATACCACTTCTTTCGCAGTTCTTCTACAATGCGATGAGTCACACTCACAGCATTTACTTTTTCTTGAATGTCCAGCCAGATCTTTCTTTTCCTGGCCTCAGGGTCCCGCAGTGCCTTTTTCCCAAAAAGGAGCTCATGGCTGCACACAATCTCCTCTATGAGCACCTCCTGCTCCTTGTCAGAGAATTTGTGTTTCCTATGCCTCTTTTCTCCCTCCTTGACCTCATGTTGCTTCTGGGACTTCATTGGGGTTGTTCTTCTACTGGGATGACTCCTCACACTCTCCAAACAGCCTTTAACTGTGGCTCAGGGAATTAGGTGCCGCAAATCACTCCCACTTCCGGGTTGTGATGTCATCAGGCTGCACCTGTATTGCAGATTCCATTTTTTTTGCGATTTCCTAATTTGCAAGTTTCGCAATTAAGGAATTGCAAATCATGTTTCTGAGACTTTTTGGCGATTTTTAAGAAATCGTTATTCGTTAGCGATTTTTTAAATACATCCCAATTTGCAAATCTCAAACTGGGAATCGCAAAATATCGCAATTTGGGATTCGCAAAACAAGATATTCATACATATGCCCCTAGATGAGGTCTCAGTGAAGCCATTGCTGAATGCGGGAAAAAGCTCTGAGCCATAGAAGCCAGATTCGAGGACAAGGAGGTTGTCTTAAGCAATAGGGTGCTGTTGTATTTGAGACTGGTGAAGATTTCTACCTTCAGAAATTTTTCAAGTGCTGACGCTGTAAGTTGAAGCCAAAGAGGGCTCCACATTGCTGGAGCCTTTCTACTTTCCCACACAATAGTGTTTACTGCTGCAGAGAAGAAAGTAGAAACAGCTAACACAAAATCAGGATGACAGGTAATGTACCTTAGGGAGATTGACTGGCAGGTAGTTTCCAGTCCTCTATCAGTTCTCTAGGCACTTTGTGGTGAAAGATGTTCCAAATACCCACACCAAGGGTCCAGGACCTAAGGGGCATCACATGGGATTAGGACTCACTCCAGCAGAGGCTAGCAGCAGAGTTAAAAGTCTCAGGAACTAGTTATGTCCCTGTAACTCACATGGTAGGCCAGCCAACTATACCTTGGAGTAACTCTGGTAGTCCCAGGTTTGAGAAATCAATATAATTAGCCGAGTGTATCGTTGATGATTCCATTTATATCAAAATGCACAGATGTAGGGGGTTATACCAGCAAATGCTCATATACATTGATGACAGAAGTTCTAGTTATACCAAATAAAGAAAAACTAGTCATCAATGTATAACTGCCCATCTCTCTGAATCAAAACCAGAGTCTGTCTTCCACAAAGGATCTAGAACTCCATAAATGATGGTATCAATAACTAAAAGGAAGATTGGATTAGAAGTTGTGTTTCTTTTTGTTTCCATAGTAATGTATCAGCGGGACCATCTTCAGGACACAAATATTTCTTGTGAAGAACCATGACCCCTTGGTCAATACCATGAAAATCAAAAAAGCAAAGCTATCCCGACTGCTGGTTGGAGTGCATGGATTCCTTTTGCAAGGCACTTAATGATTGGATGAAGGGCAGTGAGGTAAAGGTTTATTAGGGGCTGTATAATTTGATTGCACAAGAGCAAATGTTCAGTCCTTCCTTTCCAGATGTGCACCAACCCCTTGTTGATAGAAGGCTCTCTGACCCCAGGGAGCTTGCTAAGAAGGTGTGCTGCTTAAACGGCACCAGTGTCCACATAAAGGGACCTGGGAGTGACCCCCAAGAAGAGTCCTTCCGACTCCCCTGAGCAGAGTGAGGGGAGATGCAGACAGGTCCCAGGATAAGGGGAGATGAAAGGGATCCCATGCCCCTTTTGAGAAGCAGGTAGAAGGTTCTGCCGGGCAGTTGCCCAGGTTCCCCATTTCTGACCCCACTGATTTTATTGTTCCCATCTAGGACACAAGCAGGGGGACTCTGTCTGCCCTAAGAAACCCCCCACTAGTGGTTTATCTACAGGAATGGCCAATGTGACCATAAGGATAAGTAGTCCCCAGGGGCAGGTCATAGAGCATCCCATGATATTGGTTAGCTGGTATGTGTATGTAGAGAGTGAGTTGGTGATCCCTGTGGCTGAGAGTTATCACTTCCACCAGGTGGAAGTGAATGGACAGTCCACAAATGCTCATAGACTGCATTCTGGGAATGCGTTGCCCCCGGTGCCTGGGGAACTGGGAGGTGTAGGCGCCACATGCAAAATAACAGTTTATTTTCCTGGGGTACCACTCCCAAACAGAGCTTACAGGACCCCAGATGGTCCTATTTGACGGAGTTATCCGCAGGTTGGGGACAGAATCCAGATGCAAGGGTTGGAATGGGCCACATCCCTTTGTTGGCCGTGGTGGTACTGTCTTCCCACTGGGATGCATCTCTAAGCAAATTAAGGTTAAGTGCTGCACAGATGAGGTTCACACTCACAGATGAGGAGAAAGGATCCTCATGGGTCAGTTCAGTGGCTTAGGAGAGTATAGATATAGGAATACATCTGAGTTCTGTGAGGCGTAGAACTGACAAGTACCACTACAGTAGTGGCCAATTATCCATGTTCTATCGCCTAAGCAGGGAAGTCCATTAAGGTATTGATAAGGCTACCCAGGTTTTGGAAGCAAGGGGTTTGTATTGGACCAGGTCCTTTTTGCAGGGTCACCCCCTAACATTATTCCTTCCTCCTTACCCTTTTGCTGAATACATTGGCTGGCTTTAGGACTTAGCACCTTACCACTGCTAACCAGTACTAAAGTTCATTAAACGGTAGGTTCCCAACTGATCAACCTGCTGGCTGGTCATTTCATAATCAAGAATCAAAATCAAGAATAGACTTTACATTATTGTCAATAGATATTTTTGACAAAATTGGTTCTTATAGACTAAAAAAAGTAATTGAGAGTGACCATAGTAAGCAAATATTAGAAATGTATTTTGAACTTCCAAAACACCCAAACTATTTAACTACCCAAGATCAGATCAGTACGATTAACCATAGGAAACTCATTTGGAAACCGGATAAAAAATATTTTTTGGAAAAAAAGGCCCAAAAATTGGTCCAAGAATGTTTTAATGACCATTCTATCCAATCTACTCTTAAACAATGGGAACAGTTTACCAAGAATGCGATCGAATTGGATGAAGGTACTTCAAGTAGTAGGAAAACCCAACTAAGGATAAGTGTAAAAAGAGATATTGATATTAACCTACCACACACAATTAAAAAAATAAGGCGGACCCGTAACAAACTGAGGAAACAGCTAACCAGGTTAACAGAGAACGAGGAAATTAGAAATCAACTGAGAAGTGTGAACAATAACTTGAGAAAATTGTTGTGGTCTGAAAAAAACAAAGCCCAGCAGGAACTGTGGACAAAAATCTTTCACGCAAGTAATCTCACAAACTCTAGAGAATTTTGGAAAATAATTAATGATCTTAATAGATCTAATAAACACGTTGTAGCCTTGCCAATAACAGAAGAGGATTGGGTAAGATTCCTTAAAAAGACCCTATTTGCTGAATCAGAATTCTGTCCCAAGGAGAACAATCAAAAATTGAAGACCGAAAGAGGGCAAGAAATGGATCTGGTAAAAGTCTTCTTAGAAATCGAAGTAGCCAATCTAATAAAGAAACAAAAAGATGGAGCACCGGGACCCAACGGAATACCGTTTGCACTTTATAAGGAGGACCCGGCTCTATGGGCTACTTACCTGACAAAGGTGTTTAATGAAGTGGTCAAAACAAGGCAAATACCGGAATCCTGGAGAGGATCATTAATGTCTCCCGTTTACAAAAAGGGTAATTGGCAACTACCAGAAAATTATCGCTTGATCACACTCCAAGACACTGATGCAAAGCTATTTGCGGGTCTTCTGCTAGCAACTCTGTCAGATTGGGTTAAAGAAAAGCTAATATTACCCCCAAATCAAACCGGATTTATTAAAGGTTTAGGTACAGTAACACATATTTTAATTCTATCAGTCTTAAAGGATAAGGCACTTTTATCTAAACAGTCCCTCTATTTTTGTTTCATCGATTTTAAATCGGCATTCGATCTTGTAAACAGGTCTCTTCTATGGAAAAAGTTTGAAGATTTTAGAATCCCCGGCTCACTACTGAACCTCATTCAATTACTGTATTCCGAAAACTGGGTCAGGGTGAGGATCGGTGATGGGCAAACCTTATCCAGTAAAATATCGGTGACGCGTGGCCTTAAGCAGGGTTGCGTCCTTGCTCCACTACTTTTTAACCTATTTTTAGCCGACCTCACCAATGCACTAAACGAAGTGAACTCACATCCACCAAGGCTAGCAGGAACACAATTATCAAACTTGTTGTATGCAGATGACGTGGTGTTGTTGAGTCAGACAAAAGTAGGACTGCAAAGACTAATTAATCGAACACTTAGCTATGCAAAGGATAATCAAATGGTAATAAATGAGGCAAAGACAAAAGTAATGGTAGTTACAAGGAATAGAAGACAAAAAAACAAATGGATGCTGGGACAAACTCAGCTAGAGCAAGTTGATAACTATCGGTATCTCGGCGTTCTATTTAATGAGAATGGAAGTTTTCTCCCCAGAGGAAAGATATCACTAGAAAAGCAAATAGCTTGATTGCGGCTTTTAGAACCATACAAAAGAAACTAACTGCCTTGACATACGGTCTTTTACTAAAAATCATAACTGCTAAACTATTACCGACCTTAACATACGGTGCCGAAGTCCTAAATGGTAAGGATGCGGACTTAATTAACAACGCAGTGGCAAAAACCTACAAAATACTATTCCAGCTACCATGTAATGCCTCACAGGCACAAGTAAGGCTGGAGTTTGGAATAAACAATCAACAATACGCCCGACAAGGCCAAATTTTGAAAGTCTGAAACCGTGTAAAAAATGCCCAGGATAATCAATTGTCCCGAGCCTTATGGCAAGAAGTAAGAGACAATCGTAAACTTCAAGCCTGTGCTTATCTAAATAAAGCAATAGACAAATTTGGAATAACAGCAATTTGGGAAAATACAATCACTCCGGAAAGCTTTAAAAAAACAATTAATAAATTGGCTACTCACCTATCGCTGCTAAAAGACAAAGAATTATTGGTAAAAAGGAAGCATGCATGGCCAATTATAAACGCATATACAAAAAAGCAAGTCCAAAAATACCTTGAAACTCCATGGTCCCACCAAAGTAAGAGATCATTTATAAGAGTACGCTTTGGACTCTGGCCAGGCTTGTGCCATCTTCCACCATGGAAGGCCATTGAGGGCAATATGACATGTAGGTTATGTAAACTGGGGCAAGAAGATATTCTGCACTTGGTATGTCTGTGTTCTGCAATGGATAAAGAAAGGAAAGCAATGGTCAGGAGGTTATTTAATGCCCGAGGTATAAGGACTTGTAGACAAGCAGTAATGGCTTGCCTAAACCCGAAAGATCTACCAATGAACTCTGCTTTTGTAAAATTTTTATCGGTGATCGTGAAAAATCTTAAGGAAAATTTTAATTAGATTTCGTTTTTATAAAATATGAGTATAACTATGTGCATGACGTTTTTAAATATCTGATTACATAAAGATATTTTAAATATGTATCTGTTTTGTAAGATTTTAATTAATCAAACAAATAAACATGAAATGAAATGTATGAGTACTAAAGTTCATGTGCTCTCTCCTTAAAACATGGTAACAGTGGTGTTTCGACAATTGGCATATTTAGGTTACTTATAAGCCTTTATAAACTTGTACTACATGTTCCCAGGGTCTGTTAAGTAAATGCTACTAGTGGGCCTGCAGCACTGATTGAGCCACCCACATTAGTAAACCTTCAAACATTGCTCAGGCCTGCTATTGCACAGCCTGTGTGCGCAGTTATATCCATTTCGACTGGCAAGTTAACCCTCTTGCCATTCCCGAACCTTCCATTTTAATGCATATAAGACACCCCTAAGGTTGTCCCTTGACAGCCCTAAGGGCAGGACACAGTGCATTAAAAAGTAGGACGTGTACTGTTAAGTTTTTTATTTCCTGATAGTGAAATACTAGAAAATGTGTTTGTCACTACTGCGAGGCCTATCTCTGACATAGGTTAACATTGGGATTAACTTATTACATATTATATGTGCCAATCTAGTTCTGGCCCTTGGAAGTGGTTTTTCTGAAGTTTGGCAGCAAAATCCATGCATCGCCAGCTTTGTACAAGTCGGTACTGCTGCATAGTCTCCAGTGCAGCTGCCTCGTATGCCTAGTACATTGCATCACCAGCTATGTGTCTCATCCACAATTCATTGCCTACCTCGCAAAGCAAGCCTCTGCATCTTGGATTGTTGTCCCACTTGGACGGGGTGCATATCTCTGCAAGATAGTAGCTAAATTTCTAACCGTTGGCATAAACTCACTCTGATATGGATGTACTGCAGTTCTGATTACCTTTATCAGTCTGTACACCATTGCCTTAGGAAAGATCTTTGTCTCCAAATTATTTAGGGAATTGGGCCTGTAAGATTCACATTTATTTGTTGTTTACCCTGGCTTCATAATTACCAGGATTATAACATTTTGCAAGTCATATAGCATCCCTCTTGATTCCAATGCTTCAGTGTACATTCCCTTTACCAGCGGGATAAACGTAATGCATATTTCTTAAAAATGTTGACTGGGTATCCATTGGGGCCAGGGCTTTTTCCTTATGAGGAGCGACTGAATAGTTGTTATCAATTCGTCTTCTGTCAGCCGTTCTTCTAGCGACTGTCTGTCTCTATCAGAGAGGCTGGGTATTATTAAACCATCCACGATTGGGTGTTAATAATATTAGGAGTCAAATACTTGAGCAATTTATTTGGCGCTCGATCCAGGTTTGCCAGCAAATACAGTATTTTTCCTACTTTATCCCTGACCTCATCCTGTTCTGTGTTGCTGCACATGATAGGGATGCTGAGACAACAGTCTCTATGAGAGAGACAGCCACATCAGCTCTATATTGTGCCATATGTGGTCCCCCATGGGCCCTATCACCTCACCCTAAGCCTTATTTATGCCATTTTTTAGCTCCAAAGGTTTACTGTGCTTGGTACAATATGGCCTATCATCTCAAGACCAACCTTAGTGCCTTTCAAAGTACAGTTGGGTGTTAACCATGCTCTTATTAATTTCCATATGGGCAGCGATCAGTTGTCTGAGTATTTAACTCAAGAAAACATCCTGGAGCCACCAGGAGCTCCTCCGTTATCTGGACTGTCATCTTCCACGTAGCGTAAGCGTGATCATTATCAGAGAATAGTCAGTCAGAGCACTGGAAAGCTTTGGTCATCCAACATTCTGCTTGTTTCGGCAGAGGGCAAGAATAGGTAATCTTTTCTAGATGAGGACCTATGTGAGTGGTTGCATCCACTGTCCACAACACTACAAACACCAGCAGTATATGTCCACAGGGACATGTCTGTGCTCTGCATTCTCAAGACTGTCCAGTATCTCACAGCCACATTTGGTATTGTGTACATTCTCATTCATGGGTCCATTACCTCCTTCGCACATTCTTGGTTCACATCTCTCCCTACATTCTGCAAATGTGTGGCAGGGGGCTATTCCTTTGTCGATGGTTTGTCTACAATTCTGGCCCCTGTTACCACAGGTACTTGTGTTGTTGTGTCTGGTAGGTGGGCTTGTTGGTTGTCATGTTGTATGTGATTTTGTTACATGTGCATTCCCACAGTTGTGAGTTGTATGATTGTGGAGTAAAGGGGTGTGGTGTGTTCCGTTGATACTTACCAATGAACAGGGCATTTCCATAGGTGGCATCCTAAAAGCACTGGTTGATGATGGACTATCGGAAGAATTAGGAATCATGCACACTGCCTGGAAATTTGGCGACAACATTGGTGAACAGTCTCCGGTGGTCCACTATTGCTTGCGCATTGATGTAAAGCATGCGCTTTCTGCAGCAAGAATTGTGTGCAGTGTCGGCAGGGGGCACAAGTAAGACATGTGTGCAGGCTATTGACCCCCAAAATGTAAGCCAGCTATGGCGTAGAAGCCTTGCTTGGTGTCCAGCTATTCCTATGCAGTGTGGGGGAAGTGAAGGTGCTGGGGTATCAAGCTGATGAGGGCATCCAAGACAGGTGTGAGGAACTTTGATAGGGCAGTCTGTGAGACTACTCCGACTCTGGCAGTTGGTGGTTGGAAGTTATCCGGAGGCCAAATAGTGCAGCACAGCCAGCAGCATTGTCCGCAGAGGTATGTTGGCTGTCCACTGTGTTGGTACCATCAGCCTGTGGGCAATGTTGGTCATGATGCAGAGGAAGGTTGTCTTTTTGAGACGGTAGTGGGTGTTAAATCTCCGGGGCTGGTACGTTTTTGGAAGGTCCACTGTCTCGTTCTGAGCTGCTTCGGTTGCAGTCCAGGGGGGTAGTCCTGGGGGTGATGGCAGTGGGTGTTGTAGCCCCCTTGGGTCTCCAAGCTGCATGATTAGTAGCTCCATGGCATCTGTTGCTCTTCAGATGTGGCTCTGGGCTGGGCTTCCTTTATACTGCGTGTTTTCATCCTACTGAAGACCAAAAAAGCAGGTCTTAAGTCCCTTCTGCTAACGTGCCTTATTGCATGTTTTTGGACCGCATCGCGGATCTGGCTGGTCATTGAGAATATCGCGAAGTGGTGTTATTGTGTGTTTTTGCATTGGAACGTCTACACTGCATATGATTAGTTTTAGTTGTCACTGTAAGCCTTGGCAATGTTTTTAGCTGCAACTATCGCATGTAAATTGACGATATCGGCTATAAATCTATTGCCACTTTAATGGCGGAAAAGTGCAGCTAAACCAGTGATGAGTTCTTGAGAATATGCCCCTTAGTTTTCAGGAACCATTAGGATGTAGGTTAGTTGCATCACATTTAACTTTTATTTAACTTCAATATAGAATCTCCACATCTGCTGCACATGCAATGTATTTTCTGAATAGATGCTAAATTATGTCGAGTGTATAATTTTGTAGGTGTGCAGTCAGGGCTTTTGTAGTATGCTATCTCCATCTGTGTAGTTTAGAAAACAAGCAATATCGATCTTGGTGGCACCAGTGGGGGCAGCTGCTCTGGAGGGGATCTATGGGCCCTTTCAGTGACAAAGTGTGTTTACAAAGCTTCTGTGGGTCGCCATGAGTTCAACCATGTGGTCAGAAATCTGTCCAGGTTCAACCCCTTCTGATCACTCAGATACCCTTATGAAATATAGGTTGTTCATTTGTGACCCACCCTCATTTTGCAATTTTTCCCATGTATTGATGAAGTAGCTCAACTTCCAGGTCAACGCCACCAAGCTGCTTCTCTATGTCGGGGCGCATATCACATATGACCAGGAACTTATTTCAGGAGTGAGCTGTATCCCTGCAGCTTCTCCAGATGCAGCAGATCCCTCCAGTGCCCTTATCATGCATGGTCTTGGTATATTTGTTGATTTTATATTGCTGAGTGATTGCTGCTACTTGTAATTTCTCAATCACGTCTGAATGGAAATCTTCCCGCTATAAGCAAGATGTAGTCTGGTTACAAATAGTTTCCCCCTTCTCCTTCTTTATTGGATTTGGGGGGTCTGGAGCATGGGGGTTCATAAAACTGCCAATTAAACACTGCTAAGGCAGTACTGTTGCTTTGCCCTGTTGCACAACAAGGGGATAATCGGATGATGCTGGAGCTGATATTATCACACCTCAGATGCTGGGTTGCTCACAAGAGGTCTCTCTGGCTGACAGCCATGGCGGATCGAGTCAAGCTCCCCACTACGAGCTTCCATATGCTACTTGTTCTTTCTTGGTTGTTCCACCTCCAGTCACATCCATGCAGCTGCAGCCTGGGCAGGATAAATAAGATCCATCCCTGCCCGGGAAACTCAGGAGGGGAGGGCTGCAATAATTTCTCCTGTCTCTCTGTGCACCTCATGGCGTGATTGGCCACCAAGGGACCAATGTGTGCAGAACCATTACTAGCCCCTTCACTGCTGCAACCCATTGGTTAGTCAACTGCTAGAACCATGCAGGAGTTTTTTCTGCTTTCCACCTCAGCTCGGCTGTCCACCTGGGCCCTAGATTCCTGTGTGATCACTCCTGCCACTGAGCACGACTGACTGGGCTCTGGGTGTTACGCTGCAGCGTTGGCACCCTCCCTAACTCATGTTATCTTGCTCTCGTGGAGTGTTCAAGTCTGGTGGTCAGGTAATCACAATGATTTAAGGACATCTCAGCCTCCATGGGACACTTTGCTGTGTTCTGTGCAATGCAGGGCTGTGAAGCACTTAAGGAGGGCATCTTAAAACACCTCCATCATTGTGTGTGGCTGGCCATGCCCCCTCTTCTTTCAAACTGGGTTTTATTAATAATGTTTACCTCTTTAGTTGTCTTCCAAGATCCTCAATGTGAGATAACTATACCCATTCAAAAACACGCTTCTCTTTGTGGATTCCTTGCTTTTATTGCAGATTTGAAGTCCAGTCACAGCTCACATGAAGTCTGTGACCTCTTTCGTTGTCTGTCACAGTAGGATCCCATACATACACATATTAGTCTGGATCAACATTATGATACATGTGTTTGTCTCACCCATCCACACAAGACGGCTCTGTACTATTAATACATTTAATATGCAGCATCACGGACACCTCCTGATGAAAACCCAAGGTATTTCTTCCCTTACCCTCAAATACCTTATCCATCACCACCTGATCAGATAGCTCCATTAAGTTATGACTTTCTTTCTTAGCTCAAGTTATTACATAATGTTTATAAAATGTATGAAGATTATTAAATCATTCAAGACCTCTTCTCATATTTCTGAACTTCACCCACAGTGGTGGTCCTCCAGTATGTCATGTCTGTAAGTGTTATGAATAAGAATATTATTTGGTGCCTCTCTTCATGTTTGATCCTGTCTTGCCTCTCCTGTTGAACTAACATAATTTGCTGTTTTTATCAGAAGCACCTTTGTCTGCTAAAACAGTTCCACAAATGTAATAGGCATGCACGGATAGCTAGGAACATAATTCAACTACATCATTTTAAAGACACATTAAATGATAAGATGATAAAGTAGATGTGTTATAAAGTTTCTTTTTCTGCTATAGAATTAATTGCATCTGAGGTAAATGACCAATATTATGTACTACTTACATATCCCGTGATGCCCATACCTCTCTTGCATTATTGCATAATCATAAGTCAAAATACAACCAAGAAAATGCAGTTGTTTGGTCGATAACTGTAAGCTGTAATGGAATCCCATCAGAGACTTAGGTGCAGATTAACAAGGGGATTGCACCACTAGAATGTTGCTTTTGCCAAAGTTCCAGTGGCGCAATGCCCTGCACCACATTTACAAAGTGGCATTAAGCAATTTTTTGTGGCTTACTACCGCTTTGTAAATATGGTACGCTTTCATTCAGGTATCTGCGTGTAAGGAGCGTGTAATTGGTGTTTTTTTCACCCAAATGACTATGATGTTTTGGTGGTCGACATGCACAAATATGTGTTCGACTGGACTGTGTGAGAATTTGGTGATATTTTAAATGTAAGATGCATTCCCTGAGTGTTTAAAGCTCTTTCTTAGGCCACAGGAATACTAACTAAACAGTGGATGCTGCCTGTAGGGCTTTCGCGGTAAATTGATGCCTTATTCAAGCTACTGTTTATTCCCTTTAAATGATTCATTCCTTGCTATTCAAAAGCTATATTTTTCAATTAACAGGGGTACACATTTCAGAGCATGTAATTTGATACACATTATGAGCTGAAAGCAAAATGCAGTCCACGCTAAATTAAGACATTTCTTTAGAGACAAACACTGCTACATTTGAAAAGGGTCAGAAAGCTAATGGTTTCCTTAAGGAGTTGTACCCAGTGGGACTAGAATAAGGCATTTAAGCTGTAACAGAAATCATAATTAGGAGGTGTTTGGTCTAGTTTATAGCTGTTGGTGTCAAATGGTTTTCATTTATTTCCTTGGAAGTTTTCTGTGATTTAAAGCGTGGCATGCATGTTATTATTATTGTTGTTATTATGATCATTAGTGTTATTATTTTTATTAATGTTATTATTATTTATTGTTATTATTATTTTTATTATTAGTAGTAGTATTCGGAAATGATAGTGGTACGCATATTTAATCAAGATTAATTGACAGGATATTTTGTATATAATACAGGTTTTGCAGTACACTGATATTCAGGGACTATATGAAAAAGTGCAATTAAAACATTTTAATGAGGATTTCATCACTTATTTACTTACATATTTCGAAGTAGAGATTGACAGATCCCCCACCTTACAGAATAAATGCCATAAATGCAGCTCATTTACACAGAGGGCACTCTTCCAAATGCCTAGTCTCCAATTACTTTTCAAAATATTTGGTACAGAAAGAGAACATTGTTTGCATCTAAAAAGTGAGTGATAAAAACGGAAGAACATAATTATATGCTCTTCAATGCCCATTGTTATAGTCTAATTAGTTTAAGCCGTGCCTCAGAAAAGATGATAGGTTCTTGGAGGGTATTCAAACTAGTATACAATTATTTACTTTTTTGTTGTGTCCAAAACTAGAGGCAGTCAATCTAAGAGCAGTAGGAATATCCCATCCCTCTAAACCCTAACAAACACACACAGTCCCAAATTAATGTTACAATTCCAGTCCTTACTATGAACATAGCAAAACCCTCGGTGCATGCTTAGCAACATTATAACCTAACTAGCATTTGTGTACCTAACTATGTTTACAGTGTGAACATACATACTGAAGTAGAAATTTTCACTTTTTAATGGAAACTGAATAAATTGGTTTTGTTCGTGTTTGCATATTTTGGAGTGTATTCATAAACTGCATATTGCAGTATTTGAAGATATACTACAGTAGTACTACTCACGTGCTACAAAACACTATTCTCTAATCTATGTAAGGAGACATTCACCTCCACACACCTTTCTTTTCTATGCAGAGCTCTCTGCAACATGTAGCTCTACACTTTATTTTTAAATTTGGAGTTTATATCGGGCAAGAAGCGGTTTAGAGAGGAACTCTCAAATACAAACACCCACCCACAAAAGTATAAGCCCAGTACCGTTCACAAAGTACACTTTTAAAGTTTCCACAGCCAAAACAGTACCAAAACAGTAGTGAATGTACTCCAGCCTGGGAGTAAGTTCAGCACCAAACATGGCTAAACAAAGGTGCAGAAATACTCCATAGAAAAACGTGGAACCAGGGACTTATATTAGTAAGCAAACACAAGGTGATGATAGACGGAACGCTGAAACTTTTGAGACACTCACCCCCAGTCACAGATCTGGGTTGAGTCCATCATCGTTCTTTAGCTCACTTTGCCACCCCAGTTCAGACACAGTTAGATGCAAATAAGCCTTTACCCTGTGCCTCATGAGAACAGTCCAGCCCAAACTGACAAGCCATGTCTTCCCTGGACCGGAAACAATCATCCTGGGACCAGTTTTGGGCTAACAGCCCTCATCAGCCAGGCTAGCTTGAATCCAATGGCAACGTGAGCAAGGGACCTACATCTGGGCATAACCTTCCATGTTAGGGCGAACAAAACAAACACAAGGAGAAGATAGACGAAGCGCTGAAACTTTTCAGACACTCCACCCCATTCACAGATCTAGATTAAATCCATCAGCGTTTTTTAGATCACTTTGCCACCCCAGTTCAGGCACAGCTATATGCAAATCAGTCTTGACCCAGTGACTCATGTGAACAGTCCAGCCCGAACTGCCAAGCCATGTCTTCCCTGGACCGGAAACAAGCATCCTGGGACTGGTTTTGAGCTATCAGCCCTCATCAGCCAGGTTATCTTTTTTTTTTATTGAGAGTACATACAAATTACAAAGCTACAGAATTGTCAAGTAAAGTGCATATTGCAAACAACTCAGAATATTCAAGTTATTTTGCCAATAGGCGATGTAAAAAGGAAACCAACAGCGTTACATATCTGGAGTAAATACCATACGAAATGCAAAGTGCTATACATTTAGAGGTAAACATATCTCATCAATCTTTTACAAAGCTGCAGAATTGTCAAGTAAAGTGCATTGTGCGAACAACTCAGAATATTCAAGTAACTCTGTCAATAATCAATGGACCATCTAATCAAGGAGGGGGGAGGTGGAAGGCTGATCCATTAAGTTTCCAGAGTACATATGCTAATCAAGTGAGAAAGGATCACTCGTCCTGCACAACCTTAGGTATGCAGGAAGAACGGGGGTGTCCCAATTTAAAAGACCCTCATGCACGTGATGGGTACGGTGGTATCTTAGCGGTATATCTTGATTCTCCGCTATCTAATCACGTGTGTGCATAATCATCAGGTCGATCAGGTTATGCAGCCTCCACCAGCAGGTTCTTACCCAAGGTTGATGCAGTAGTGAGCCAGTGATAAGGGGTATTAAAAGGCCCGGATAACCAGATAGAGGAAAGTTTTATTAGATCTGGGTTCGGGTCTGGTAAACTCTGAATTAGTGCATCTCGTGAACTTGGTTATGAGTAATAGGTGCACTCAGAGTATTCGAGTCATAAATAGTGAGGGAAGAGTTAAAAATTGGTCGACATGTTTCTGCCTCGGTCGCCTTGATTAGGACTTACGGGCATTCATCAGGAACGTTAGGTGAGTAACGTGAAATAAGGATATAAATAAAGTGCTCTCAAAAAAGTGATAGGAAATAGGGATGTTAACCTGTTTCTCTGTATTGGAGGTCTCAGTGTACCTGTAAGAATACAAACATAATCGCTTTTCAACATACAACATACAAGGGAGAGGGTACAGAGGGACACGCACCAAGCAGAAATCTGCTTAACACGTCTATCCTTTGATAGACTTCATAACAACTAAAAAATGGCAATACTTCATGGACCGGCAAATATAAATGGCAATTTCAACTCTCTCTTCAACACTCCGAACTCATGCAGAGGGCTATAGCATGCTTGGAGTTGGTGATGCATGCATGTATTATCGGACTAGTTGTTTTATCTTTGTAAAGAATCCAGTGATTGTGCGCGAAGGTTGGTTCTTCTCATATTGCGCATCATCATTAACACACAAATCCACACCTTCCCTTACTCTGACGTGAAGGTATTTAAATTTGTGTATGATCACACGTGTTGTTTTACAAGTATGATACTGACAGACTGTGGTCTGGTGTAAATAGTTTTGGAGAGTATTACCTAGCGCGTATATCTAATGCGCTCCAGTCGGATGGCTGAGCTTCAGGAGGACTAGAGAAGGGTGAGAAGGCTTGAGTTAAAGTCAAGTGTTACAAGATACTTGCGGTTATCGGTGTTCTCGTTCTTTTGGTCTCGCTACCTGTTGCGTCCGTTCCTGGCGTCCTCTGTGTACGCGCTGCTCTAGCCAACCCAGAAATAATCAGTTCTGTTTCCGGGTGGATGTTATAGGGCGGCGGTTACGTTGGGAAGTGATCCCATTGGTCTTTCTATGTGTTGTTATGGGAACCCTGGATGCTTTCTCTTACTGAATTATTTCGGAAACATTGTTTGAAAAAACATAGTGTTTTGGTCCGATGTTTGGGCTACGACATATCAACATAATGAAATGTTGAGGAACAGCGTTCAGTATGTTATTTAGTTTTAGGGCAGTGGACAGGGTTCAAGACAATATTTGTTTATCAGTGAGAAGTCAAATGGTCAGATTAAATGTTGTGGCTTCTTCTTCTTACTAGGCTGAGCCAGGGAATATTGTCATTTAACCCTTCACTGTCAGTTCTGAGCCTGTGTACCCACTTTTGCAAGAGGATTTTATCAGCATTTCTGTCTCTACTGGGTAAAGTCTCGAGGATGACCCAATGTAGGTCTTGTATTGTATGGCCCTTTTCTAGATAGTGGTTGGCCATTTTAGTGGTACTCTTTTGCATTTCACATTGCTTCGATGTTCACACAGTCTTTGTTTTGCTTTCCTGCATGTCATGCCGATATATCTAAGGTTGCAAGGGCAAGTGATCATGTAGACCACGTGGCTGGTGTTACAATTTGTGTGACTTCTCAGGGTCCATTTGAAATCTGGCAGTAGCTGGAGTTCTTTGTTTTGTTTTGTGAGGCTACATACAGAGCATGAGCCACACGGATAGTGTCCTGTCACTTGGGGGTTGCCCCATAGATACGTGTGCTCTCCTTGGGGCAGGTCTTGTGTGTACTAGGATATCTTTTAAATTCCGACTCCTCTTGTTCGCAAACCTCGGTTTCGGCCATGAGAGGTTACCTGATGTCAATAATCACCAGTTTTTGTTGATGATATTTTTGACGCTGTTCGTCGCTGGGCTATATGTAGTCACACATGTTATGACTTCTTCGGAGGGTGTTTTAGGTACAGTTTTGAGGAGTGCCTCTCTATTCTGGTTTCTGGCACGTTTTTTGCATTTGTTAATAACCTTATTTGGGTAGTACCTGGCTTCCAATTTTCTGCAGAGGTCGTTGGCCTGTGATTTGTACTCAATGGTATTGCTGCAATTCCGCCGTAGTCTGAGGAACTGGCTGTATGGTAAATTCTCTCTCAGAGGGCGGGGATTGAAGCTCTTGTAAGAGAGAAGGCTATTTTTTGCAGTTGTTTTGAAAAAAGTTCGAGTTTGGAGAGTGCCAGCCTCGGCATATATGGTTACATCCAGAAAGTCAATGCTCTTTTGGTCCGCACAGTAGGTGAATTTCAAGTATTCATCTCTCTGGTTGAGCCAGGTTTCGAATTCTTGTAGATTGTTTTGATCTCCTTGCCTGATAACGAAGATGTCATCAATATACCGTTTCCATCATATACTGTTCTGGAAACGGTATATTGATGACATCTTCGTTATCTGGCAAGGAGATCAAAACAATCTCAAACTTTTTTCACCCTTGTCTAGTGCCTCTGTTTATTTGACATGTGCCTATATTTACAGAATTGTTTAAAATTTACACCTGTGAATTCATGTAGAGCCATCTTATTAGATGTATAAACTCCTCTGAGAAGCCAAATTTTCCCAAAATTAAAAACAGACAATCCCTTGAGACTAGGTTGAACGTTTTCTCGGCATTCTAATAACCAGACCTGGGCCTCAGTCTTATTTACGTAAAAAATATCAAATGCTTCTATTAAAAAAATGGGGCGAATATCTTAAAAAATTCTGTGGAAAAGCCGTCTTCCCCTGTAGCTTTACAGTTGGACAGAGAGCTTATGACTAAGTCAAGTTCTTCCTTCATAAAATCAGCTAGCAATTCCTCATGAAATTTCCTATCTAAAATAGGAATTGGCAAATCGTGCATAAAACCGCAAATGGATTCCAAGGGTGCATGGTAGTCTGATTGATAAATTCCCTTATAATGCTTAACACTATCAATGCTAAAGCAATTCGTCCATGGTGCTGAACTTCTTTGAATTCCATTGTTTCGCACGAGCTCAGCTCGTCATGAGCACACAAGCAGTGTACTGCATGACGAGCTGAGGGGTTAAGCAAGACCTCTCCTATGTCCAACATGCTAATTAAGCGCTTTTTAGTCAATTCATTCCAGATACTTTCAATCCTGTTACGTGCCTGTTTCTCTTTTGCCTGCCAGTCTGAAAGTTTCCCTGAGTATTCGCTATCTTCATAGACTGTCTGAAGGTAAGTTCTGCTTGCCATATCGCCTAAGTCATAGTAGAATTCTCTCATTTGTGTTTTTGCTTCTCCAAAGTTCCTGTTCGCTTTTTGGATCCCTGTTTCTGATGTATTCCTTATTCGCGTGGGCAAGTCTTGCTTCAATCTTCAACCTTTCCCCTTTTTTAGTCCTCTGTTGCAGGATCTCCTTCGAGGTAAATATGCCTCTTAGTGTGGCCTTGAATGCATCCCAGATTATATTGATATCAGCCAAGCTAGCTTGAATCCAGTGGCAAAGTGAACTGGGGCACACATCTAGGCATACCCTGCCAATTTAGGGCGAAGAAAGCAATCACAAGAAAATGATAGAAGATGATAGACAGACCCCTGAAACTTTTCAGACACTCACCCCCAGTCACCAATCTGGTTCTTTAGCTCACTTTGCCACCCCAGTTCAGACACAGCTATATGCAAATCAGTTTTGACCCTGTGCCTCTTGGGAAAAGCCCAACCCGAACTGCCAAGACATGTCTTCCCAGGAAGGGAAAGAAGCATCCTGTAACCGGTATCAGGCTAACAGCCCTCATAAGCCAGGCTAGCTTTATATTACAGTGGCAAAGTGAGCAAGACACCCACGTCAGCTAACAGCGCTCATCAGCCAGGCTAGCTTGAATCCATTGGCAAAGTGAACAAGGGACCCACGTCTGGGCATACCCTGCCAACTTAGGCAAACAAAGCAAACACAAGGAGATGATAGACAGAGCACTGAAACTTTTCAGACACACATCCCCAGTCACAGATCTGGGTTGAATCCATCATTGTTCTTCAGCTTACTTACAAACACAGCTATATGCAAACCAGTCTTGACCCTGTGCATCATGGGAACAGTCCAGCCAAACTGCCTAGCCATGTCTTCCCTGGACCGGAAACAAGCATCCTGGGACCGGTTTCTGGCTAACAGCCCTCATCAGCCAGGCTAGCTTGAATCCAGTGGCAAATGAGCAAGGGAGCCACCTCTGGGCATACCCTGCCAACTTAGGGTGACTAAAGCAAACACAAGGAGATGATAGACTGAGCGCTGAAACTTTTTAGACACTCACCCCCCCGGTCACAGATCTGAGTTGAATCCATCATCGTTCTTTGGCTTACTTTGTAACCCCAGTGTTGACATATAATACAACACCATGAAAAATAATATTACATAAATTAAATCATTTTGAAAAGAAAAAGAAAACTGTGGGTGGCTTTTTAATGTATCAATTAAATCAAATACGTCTATTGTAATTAAATATTGAATACAAAAATTGAAAACATTTCCCTATATAGTACCGTAGGGAGACCTCGGTCATAGGGAAGGATATTTCTACCTATTTGTGAGAAGTAAGATCCTGGTGTAGGAGGCTCCACCAAGGGATGGAGATATGTAGGACTACACATGGGGTTAACTTTACACTTTTGTATTACATATTGATTAATCTGTAAATATATATTTACCTTTGTGAACAGGGCTCTATCTGTTACTTGGTTTTGAATAGAGAAAGGGCCTCAGGTTGGGGACATTTGACAATCCGCTAGTAATGCAGTGCAGACATTTAGCATGAGTGTACATATATATAGAACAGAGCTAAACGTCTTGGAATGTTCTTTTCAATCAAAAACGGCATCTGAAATTTAGAAAGCAGTTTAACATCCGTACTTGAAGACAAGCTTGGAATTTGTGTTGCGGATTGCATATATCAATAATTAAAGTTTTAAAATTATAACACTTTACAATTGGATAATATGGGCCTTGTGACACTTCCTATCTCAGGGGTAAAAAGCTGTTTGCGATCCCTCGTCTGATATTTTATGAAATTAAGGTCCTTTCAATGCACATATAGTATCCCAAAATAAGCATTATGGCTGAACCACAAATATCAGGCAACTCAAGAAGAAACAAGGATGGCTGCCAAAGGGCTACCTTCTAACAGTAAGCAAATGGCTCCACACCAGGTAGGATGAATGTGTTTCTAGTCTGACTTAAGCTCTGGAAAGCCATACTAATATTTTTAGAATGGAAAGTTAAATACACCCATGCTGAAAAAATATATATTTTGTATCAGATTTAGGTAAAGCAAAAGAAAATATTAGCTAAGAGATGGGATATGGAGCAACCACTTCATTTTATATCGGAATATCTGCTAATGATGTCTTGTCAAAGATGCTAGGTTACAAGTTTGTTTTTGCAGGAGGCCAGCTCCCACACCACCAAAGCTGTGTGCCCGCCACCCGCCACATTACTTGTTTCTTTGTGTGTGGCAGACTTTTTTTGACAGTCTCAGGGTGGTGTCTCTGCAAATGGGCACCACAATAGGAATGTGAAGAACAGTTCCTGCATGGCATGGATTATAAAGTCCATGTCATGCAGGAACATGTTGTGCCCCCCTTGCATGCATCCCCATGCACATGAGCAATTGGAGGCTCCCTTTGTTTCAGGACCTCCAGCCTTTTCAAGGAGTAGAACCTCTAGGATACTGCTGGTGGTACTGAAACTTATGGCATGCCTGGCGGTGTCAAATCATATTGCTGACCCCTGACAACCACGCCACCACCAGGGAATGGCGGTTGCAGCGGTGAAATGCAATCAGACCACCAAACCTATAATTGAGAGGGTGCAACATTGGCTGTGCTTCCACCACCGCACCCCAGAGGACCGCCAGACTCATAATTTGGCCCTAAGCATCAGAGTCACATACCTAACATAATGCCATCGTCGACCCTAATCACAACCTATATCTGCCATCCTTTTGTAAGCATTTTGAAAAACCACATCTCCATACATGGTATCCTTTTATTATACCAAAATTTGGACCTGGACTTTCAGCTAGGTGTATTGTTGTAGGACCGTTTTGTGTGCAATAATAAGCATTATTAAATGTTGGCATGTCCCAGTGTAACTTGTTACATGGCTCTAAGCTAGATTTGCCATTATTATACCCTGGAAATAACTGACCATGGAAATATGAAAGCTGAATTGAATTCCATTTCATGAATTTCCTATCACAACTTTGGCATTAGCACAGTACTAGTAGGGTACAAACTCTGCATTAAAACATGTGCTTTATCATGTGTTAACACTGAGATAACACTCTGCCAGTACCATGCAAGTACAAGTTTATCCCCAGGAATAGGGAATGGCTGTGCATACATGGTTTTGAGTGTGCTCACATGTTTCACCTACTCTGATTAGGTGGTAACTGTAATCTGGGGAGCAGGTACTTGGAAGAGGTGAATGGGGGCTAGGTAGGTAGTGGAAGGAAGATAAAATCATTTCCCTAGCGGGGGAAACATTATATGCTTTCCCATTGACCCCAAAAAATCCTAGGCAGGGACATGAATATAGGTCTGGAAGCTCCTCTAGCAAAAGCTTAAAGAAATTTTGTTGGCTGCTTTTTAATCATCTAAAATTGAGTCCTGTGTCTACACACTCTCAAAGTCTGTGTTTGGGACACACGCCGCTTGTGAGAGGGTGGATTGAAATTCTGTAAAGGACTCACACTCCGCCCAACCTGCAGTCTGAGGCACATCTTGTTCCCCTTCTGGATCCTCTGCCTTCTGACCACATTACCTGCCCACAAAGCCCAAGAGCCTTGGTAAACCCTCACCTACTCTTCATAAATCTTTTCAAGGCACTTTAGGCTGCCTAGTCTGAGCTGTGCATCACTCTCTTGTTGAAATTCACTGCTCCTTGGTCTTCCCCCTTAACACCGTCCTCTGCATTGTCCACTGTAGCTCTTCGTGGTGTTTCCTGACATTTCGTACCTGGGTGACATGCGAATGGTTGCTAACTGTCACTCTCTCATGCTCTATTGTGTCTCTCCACAGCATATCATAGAAACAGAAATCACCATGATACATGCGAGTTCCAAATTCAGCTGAAGCACATCTTGTGAAGATGACTAAAGTTCAGCCAACTTATCAAAGGTTTATATTTTTCACTTTCAACAACTAATGTTCAGAGAGCTAGTGTCCCTCAGAGTAACATACAGTGATAAACTGTGTAAATACTTGGTAACTTTCCCTCTATTAAACACACTGGGAAATGTGTTCATTGTTTTGACGCCACACCGTAAAGGCTGAACAGAGAGAGGTGTGGCCAAGTTACAGAATTCATCAACACTTGACTGGTGTCTAAATATCTGCAGGCCCAAGACTCAAGAGACAGAGCAAGAAATAGTCCTATATGTCACATTTTGATTGTTTTAAAAGTATATTGTTGCTTTAATTGCATTCTTTTGCCAGATTTAATGTATTATTTTAATCTTATATTAGAAGAGCAAATTGAAAAGATGTTTTTGGCACACACAGTTATGGTGTATTTATACATTTGTTTGTCCAGGAAATCTGTTTACTACTGCTGCAAAATAATTTGCCTTACCATAGGTCAACAAGATGTGATCAAATCAGTATTGGAAAACATCCAGTATTTACTAGACTCACATTCATTAGAAATCACACATTGCAGAAAAGGAGCTGGTATTTTTACAGCATACTCCAGTGACCTTTATTACTCTGCAGACTGTATAAAATATTTCTGATTTTATACACCTATTTTCCAGCTGAGATTTTAAGCAAGACATTTTTATCAGTTCTCCCTCATCCATCCATCTCTAAGCTGTCATTAGAAGATCAAGTCTTCATTTTCAAACTTTTTGGAAATAATCAATTCGCATGCTCAGCATCCTCCACTGCAGCCCAAATCTTGGACAGTGCAAAAGCCCTGTCCGGCATGGGGTACACTGCAATGTTGTCATTTAATATGCCCTGAGTGATGTAATATGTGATGTCATACCCGGTGCATGGCAGATGCTCAAGTTTTAATTATCCCTGTAAAGAATAATTAGTGGATGTTTTTTATATATCACAATACGTAGCTGTAATATCACTTTAAGCTTTGTTTTTTTCATTGGATTTCTACGTTATTCTTTAACTATGAATAACGTTATTGTTAGGAAATGGAATTAAAAAACCCTAGAAAATCCCTGAAAAAAACAAAGTTTACAGGGATGTTATAGTTAATCACGGATAACATTATCCACAGAACCACGTACACACCCATTTACCCACTATATCTCATAAACCCACTCCCACAAAACAACTGCTATTCCCATTCAAAGACCCATACAAGCACTTACACACCTACTCACTGAACAGTAGTTCTACTCCCAAATCAACTCAACGATACAGCCACTAATGTAACCACTAACTCACATATAAAGCCACTCATGCACCTACTCACTGACCAATATAGCCATTCATCCATCCAGTCAGGCAGGCAGGCATATATACACTTACACATCACTTATACACCCATACAACCACTCACACACTGAGTCAGTCACTCACACAGCTACTTATACAGCTACTCACTCACCCATATAGTCAGTCGAATTGCCACTCACTCATCCATACAGTTACTCACATGCCCACTCGCTTACTCATACATATATTAACACATGTACTCACTCACCTAAAAAATCACTGCAACAAGCACATACTCTCCTATATAATTCACTTACCAACCCATACAGCCACTCAAATACCCATAACTCACCCAGACAGCTACTCACATTCCCACTCACTCACTCATATAACCACTCAAACACCCATTCATTTATCCAGACAATTACTCATGTACCCAGCCTCTCATCTATGCAGACACTTATATACCTGCTCAGTCACCCATTTAGCCACTCATGCACCCTCCCATTCCCATTTACAGTCACTAGCACACCTGTATGCTCACCCATACAGCCACTAATTCACCCTCTCATTCATTATTACAGTATCTTAAACAGCCACTTACTCATGAATACAGTCTCTACCATACCCTCTCACTCTTCTATATACCACCTACAAACCCACTCACTCGCCCACACAGGCGCTCCCACAACCACTTACTTTATTATATATATTTAACACTTAGTAATGTTTAGAAAACACCAACAATCACTGGATGATATCATAAGTGATTTCATTGAGATGTCATCAGTAAAGTCATCTGTTATGTCATTTGAGATGTCATCAGTAATGTCACTGACCACATCAAGACTGATATACTATGTGAGGTCATAAGCAGTGTTTTGAGGGAGCGTAAGTTATGGTTAGCTAACTATAACTTCTGAATTTCTCTGGCTTTGCACAAGTGAAATATGAGCTTAACTAAAACGTCCTGGTAACCTTTGTTTTTATTTTGTTGAACTAGCTATATCTTACGCTCCCGCAATGCACTACTTATGACCTCACATAATACATAACCCAAGACATGGTCAATGACCTCACTGATGACATCTCAAATGACATCACTGATGATATCATCCAGTGAGTATAAGTATTTTGTAAGAGTTTATGATTATTAAACATATATACCAATGTACACCAAAAGTGAAAGTAGTAAACTAGGTGTAAAACCAACGAGTGATACTACTTCTAATATATGTATTGTGAGTGGTTGTGTGACTTTATGTATCCTTTTGCGTATGGGTGTATAAATGGCTGTATGGGTGTATAAGTGGGTGTGTGAGTAGCTGTGTGGGTGAGTGAGATATTGTGTGAGTTGCTGTATTGGAGAGTGAGTGGGTATCACAAAACACAGCGATAGTCACAACCTACCTCACTGCTCACAATCACGTTTCCGTGCCGCACATTCCACAGAAACCGCCTTGCTCCTGGCCACAGAAACTGTAGGACAACGGGTGGACGAAGGACACACAGATGCACTGATCCTGTTGTACCTCAGTGCAGCATTTGATATAGTCTTCCATGGCCTCCTCCCACAGAGATTAGAATCTTGTGGAATCAGGGGTATGGCTCTGAGCTGGATGAAATCCTTCCTAGCAGAAAGGGGTTTCCAGGTTACACAAGACACATTCACTTCTAAGAGATCTCACCTATTACAAGGAGTACCCCAGGGGTCAATACTGAGCCCCACATTGTTCAACCTATGTATGGGACCTCTTACTAATATAGTGGAAGGCAACAAAGAGTCCATTGTATCTTACGCTGACAATACTCAGCTTATTGTCACACTATCGCAAAACCCAGAACATAATGCACATCAATTTTCCCAATGTATGGAGGAAGTAACAGCATGGATGGCGGAACACCGCTTAAAACTTAATGGCAGTAAGACAGAACTGACGGTAATGGGAAGAGCGCCTTCTATCTGGACATCAGCTTGGTGGCAGGAAGCACTTGGCCAGCTCCCAACCCCTAAAACTGAAGTCAAGAACCTTGGAGTATGGCTTGACTCCAACCTGATATATGAAAATCAAATCAGAAAAATAACAGGCAAATGTTTTGGAACACTAAAAACCCTACGGAAAGTCATTGACCTACTACTGGTTCAAGTCAGGAAAACTATAATACATGCTGTGGTCACCTCTCAGATCGAGTACGGCAATGTTCTATACCTAGTTGTAGCTCAAAAAAGGCTGATGAAGCTGTAATCAGTCCAAAATGCCACTGCCTGGCTAGTGCTGAATCTATCTAGAGGATCGTGCAACATAAAGGCCCTGGCTTGGTAGCCTGTGGGCAAGAGGATCCTGTTCAAGGCAATGTGCTTCTGCCATCGTATCCAAGCAAATATTGGCCCAAGTTATCTACAAGACATTTTTACACCCTACACCCCCTATAGAAGCCTACGATCTGAAGGAAAGTCATTGGTAATAGTACCCAGATTTAGGAAGGTCAGGCTAGGAGGCTGCTCTTTCAAATACTTGGCAGCAAAACATTGGACTGCATTACCAATGGATTTGAGGAAAGAGCAATGTGATGCTGCCTTTAGGAAAAGGCTGAAAACTCGTTTTCTTCTGACCTGTAAACCTGAATAGACCTTGAAACATTATAGCTAGGGCTCTGCTACCCATCTTGTGTCATTTCTGAGTTTCTGCTCAGCTTGGGGACACACTGTTGGTGTAACCAGGTGCTCTACAAATGCTGATGATGATGATGATGTGTCAGTGGCTGTATTGGAAGGTGAGTGGAGGTGTGACTAGGTCTAGGGGTAGGTAAGTGGGTGTGTAGTGACTGTATGGATGGGTGAGTGGGTGACTGGATGGCTGTATGAGTTAGTAAATGGATATGTAAGTGGCTGTATGAGTGAGCAGCTGTTTTGGTGGTTGTTTGGTTAAGGAAGTTGGTGTGTGAGTGGCTGTATTAGAGAGTGAGTGTCTGTGCGAAAGGCTGTATGGGTGAGTACACTGATGTGTGAAAGGGTATGTAAGTGGTTGTGTGGGTATGTGAGTGCCTGTGGTGAGAGGAAGGTTGGATGAGTGAGTGGGTTTGTGAATGACTTTGTAGAGAAATAAGTGGGTGTGTGAGTAGCTGTATGATTGAGTGTGTGGTTATGTGACTGGCTACTTGGGTGAGTGTCTGGTTGTATAATTGGCTGTATAGGTAAAGGAATGGTTGTGTGAGTGTCTGAGTGAGTGAGTGGGGATGTGAGTGGCTCTATGGAAGAGTGCCTGGGTGTGTGAGTAGTGGTATATGTCAGAGAATGGGTATGTGTGTTGCTGTGCGGGTATGTGAGTGTGCACACAAAAGGTTGTATGGGGTGTGAGTAAGTGTGCGAGTGGCTCTGTGGATAAAGTCATTTGAGATGTCATCAGTGAATACACTGATCATGTTGTAGTGTAGTTCCAATATCCCTAATAGGCTTTGCGCATTGGTCATACATATACACATTTATAGGCATTGTTGATTTGTGCAAGAAATGATGACCATAGTGATTATAACAATACATATGTTTATAGTCTGAAGAACCTTCTAAATATTCATGATTAGTGAACACTGCAGACATTTCTAAACCTGACATCATATTATTAACAGTCTCGAAGTCCCAATCATCAGAAAAGGTACTAGATGAAACAAAGTCACTTAATGAAATCTTGAACTGGTGTGAAATCTTCAACAGCTCCGACGGGCCAAACATTTCATATTCTGTTCTGTCCCAAGCTATACCATCAGGTACCTGAACGGCTGTGATGTTCACTGTTAACAAGTCTCTTTGTTTGCGATGAGAGGATTTGTGTGGTTTAAGGAGTAAGTTGATGTTCTTACTTGCTGTGTCCATTTTGACATATCTTCCATTTAACATCATTCCAAGAGTTATCAGCAGAGTTAACCAAAGTAGAAGAAAAAATATTCCCAACACAATCCAAAATTCAATCCATGGTGAAACCAGGTAAGTCTTTTCCAGGTGATGAAAAAAGTCAGTTGCTTGTTCTTTGAAAATTCTTTTTGCTGGCGTTGTTTCAGGTTCGCTGGGATCCTCAGAAAATGTATCAAAGTTAATGAAATAGCCAGAGGCAGTTCTGTCAGTTGTAGGGATTGCATCAGGATTTGTTGAAATCGCTGGACTCACTTGATCACTTGTTACTCCGTTGTAGACAGGTGTTTTTGGACAAACTGTTATTTGGGTCTCAAGAAGTACAAGTTTCATAGCTTTGTTGCATAGTCCTTCTTTTCTCACTGTATATTCTTCAAAGGTGATGAGTCTCTCAGTTTGAACCTCTTAGATTGTAGCTAGAGGAATGCGTCTGCTTCTTAGTCGGAGTCCACTTGGCCTACTGCTTAGTATCGGCCACATAGTGTGGTTTGGTCGATAGACACAAACCTGTTCTCCTTTTTACCAGCAAGGGGCAGCAGTAAAACTGTTCTTGATCCATGGATTGCTAGGACAGGTACTGGTTGTCTGTAAGAAGTCCCAAATTCCTTCTTGTCTGCAATCTTTTCTCTGACTAGATTACCAAGCTTTGGGATCCAGACAGGCCTTGCTGGGACGGTTGGTTTTTCTCCATTGTTGGTTGGCTTCAGGAACATGTTGCTTTGTTTAGTTCTGAATTCATTTAAGTCCTGTAAAACGGCCAAACGATCTATGATATCAAATGTTTTTTGTTCCACCACTGATGTCTGACAATCAAGGTCGGGGACCAATATTCTTGTCCAAAAAAGGACTTCATATGGAGTGATACCCCCTAGAGAACTTTTTGGCAAGTTATTTAAACTATATTGGACACCTATTAGATGTTTGACCCAACCATCACCCAAACCTAATATCCTAGCTGTTATAGATTGCTTTATGTCCCGTTTTTTTCTCTCCACAACCAAATTTCCCTCAGGATGGAATGGACTAGAATACCGCAATGCAACATCCAAACTGGCCATGACTTCTTTGTAAGCTCGAGAGCTAAATACAGGACCCTGGTCAGAATGTAGCATGCCGATTGCTTATGTACCGATAAAGACTCGCAAATCTTTTATAATAGTTCGAGCTTCAGCCGAGCGCTGAGGCCACATCTAAATGAACCTTGAACACGAATCCACTGCGACCATGATATATTTATAGTTACCATCCCTTTGTAAGGGACCGCATTCATTCAAGTCCACTGTCTCCAGAAGACCCTTCAGGTTCTGGCGAGATATTATGACGTCTGCTGTACTGTCCAACATAGGCTGAGCCCATTCTCCGTTCTTGATGTGTGTCCTCAAGATCCTCTGCATGCCTGATTTTTAGACATGCTATCTTCTTTTTGGTGAATTGAGGTTTCTTGTTTTTCTGAACGTGTTGATTGTATTTGGAATTTACGTGTTCTTCCTTGTTTTTTGACCGTCCTCTTCTTTTGGATTTCTTTGACGAAGTCTGAAAGGTACGAGAGAAACGTGTTTCAGTTTCTTGATATCTATCAGGTTTTCTCAAATTATCCCTATTCCTGAGGTTATACCTCCTTTCAGAGGGCTCCTTTTGAGGAGACCTACCTCGGGAATGAGAACACTTCTCTTTGGAAGTTTATTTGCTATTTTCCCACTTCTTCCCACTTCTTTTTAGACGAGGTTGGAGTGTTTTTAGTGAAGACCTTTTCAGGACTTTCAGACAGTTGGGGTTTAACTGGTTTGCCACCCAAACTGTCTCTGCCTAATTCTTCATAGGATTTTTCAATTATTCTGGCTAGTTCTTGTGGTTGTTCTGTTACATCAAATTCCCTCAACTTCTGGCGGATTGCCACTGATGCTGCTTCTTCTTTAATATTAGCTAATATTATTGCCAAGACCTGTTTGAAATCTTTCAGTAGTTTCATACCCACATTTATAGCAGACTCTGCCCGTATACGTTTTGAATCTGTTTCAGGACGTCAGGTATTACCGCCATAGACGGAACACCATGTGTTTTAGACTGTACCTCAAGTGGTGCAGTCCTCCAGATGTGGTCTGATCCCCATTGGTACACAGATTGTTAAAATTCTGTGTTTCTCGTGAGAGCTAGTATTGGGAAGTACTGCTTCGATTTGAGTTATTTTTTGATCTATCCAGAATGGAATTTGTTCACGTTTTGTAGGTTATTTACCTATGACTGAGTGTAAAGTCTGTGGCGCAATTTTTAATGTATTTCCCTGGTGAGAAGTTTGTTGTGGAATAGCTACTGTAGGTTGGACTGTAAGAGTCCGCATGACATATTAAACCAATTGTCGGTAAATTTTGATGAACTCTTTGAGTTGAGCTAATAGCTCTACATCTGTCATTTCTTCAATATCAGGATGTGGTTTATAGCTGGCTAAAATCGGACATGTTGCTCCTGGTCTACCTAGTGGACCGATCCTGGTAATGTGATTTAAATGTTTTAGGGCACCATTAAACCAGAGTTCATGCTCCTGGTATGTGAGTGGAATTTCAATATCCTTGAAATGAATATATTCATCTGGTGGTTCATCTTCTTTGTAGAATTGAAACAAATGTGTTACTGGATTTGATTCTGGGAATACTATCCATGAATAGAATACCTCTGTCTGGTGATATTCATGTGCCTCTATCACAAAAACTGCTCTACCACCTCTCGATGATAATTTTTAAAGTGATGACTTTTCTTACATTTGGAGAAATGATTACAGCATTCTCATCAGTTTCTTGGAAACCTGTATAGTTTTAAAGCTGGTATGGCGTTTTCAAATGCAGCTCCACTGGCCCCGGGATTATGTTCGTCGGCCATTTTGTTGACTGAAAGTTTTGCAGAGCAAGCTTCAAGGACACAAAGATAATGTGCACAATATTTTGGAACACTGTATCCTTCAACGATGAACAAACCAAAAAGCTAATACATAGGATTGTTCGTCCTACTCAGCTTTGGCTGATATTATCCCTTACCCACTCCAGACTCCTATTGGAGTATTATGTGTCAAGGGGCTCTGAGAAATGCACGACTGAGCAACTTCAGTATTTAGCTTTACATTTGTGCCTTTCCAAACCTTTGGGCGCCATGTAGTGTAGTTCCTATATCCCTAATAGATTCTGCGCATTAGAATAATATACACTATAGATTTGACATAGGACTGAGGTCAGTATGTCTCTATTGAGTATATTAAACTTAATTGTGTGTGTGCCAGCTAACTCAGAGGTCAATAGAAACTTTTGCGAATAAAGAAGAAGGGATTACTCTCTGACAACCGCATAAACATGACAACTCGGTTTCCCTTAGATTCGGAACAATATCTTCAGAGTCGTGGAAACAATAGATAACTATTTCACTCAGTCAATCGTGCATGCTTCGTTTCTACAGAGTTTCATAGGAATAGAGAGCCAGCCGTTTCAATAAAAAGGGGTTTATTGAACAGTCTTATTTCTCATGCAAGAAATATGAACTGCTACAATCGTTAGACAGAATGCAAAGTATAATTCGTACAGCGTGAACAGTAATATAAAATATTATTGTAATAGCATTGTCTGTTGCTATGACATACATATATAAATAACACAGGCTAAAATACTCAACTGGTGCTTCTAAAATATGCCTACCCCAATGTACCTAACCTAGGTTTAGTTCTAGGGAAGAGGTAGGTGCTGTTTAGTCATAGTTTTAGTTCTGCCAAGAATTTGCCAAAGGTTTCTCTAGGTTCTAATCAGCTCCATACCTTAGAGAGGTTGGTATCTCTTTCCCTGGACTCGATCTCCCAACACCCCGCAAGGGGAGTCAGAAACACTGTAGCTGGATTCTCGGCAGGAGGATGACAGGTTCTGGTAAGTGTGTCAGCTTGAGAGTTGACTTCCTTCGGCACTTGCTGTAGCGAGCTGCATTGTGCAAGTAGGTAGACGAGCAGCACCAAACCACACCATGCTTTCCTATAGCAAGTGAAGGTATATTTATACCTTGAAGGTGTTAAGCAATGCCAGTATTCACGTAAGAGTCTGGCATATGAACGTCATGAATGAACCCCTAAGGAATAGATGCTCATACATAATAAATGAGTTCTTGGATAAATCAATATCCAGGCATGGGGAAAGTCCCTTCTGCTTAAGAGTCTGGTGTTCCAAGAAATCGTTGTGAAGTAGATGAACGGATGGAAGTAGCCATGCCTGTATTTGGGTAGCATGGGCTATCCCTAAATAAGGACATGATTTATGTGCCTGAGGCAATGTGAATTATACCTATATAAGGGCATGAAGCGGGAAAATGCATACAGAATCTAAATCAATAGTCAACAATGTCATGAGTGATGTAATATGTGAGGTCATAAGCAGTGCATTGCAGGTGTGTAACTTAGAGTTAGCTCAGCTAATTATAATTTCCTAATTTCACTGGTTTTCTAGGAGTGAAATTTGAGCCTAACTATAATATCCCTTTATCCTTTGTTTTTTTACTGTGAATTTCTTAGTTTTTTTAAATTCTATTTCCTAGCCTAATGTCCCTATAAGTATTTGTTTTTTTAAGTGAATTTCAAACATTTTTCAAAATCCTTTACCTAACCACACAGTTCCTTTAACCTTTGGTGCTTTTTAAGTATTTTTCTATGCTTTTTTAACTAGTAGTTGTGTTTGAGTGGTGGAGAAAATGGGTAGGGCTCTCAGGTATCCTGCTGTGTCAGACTAGGTGGAGTTAACAAAAGGGCTTCTCTGGGCCCCCACAAACCCTCTTAGCGTCCAAAAGGACTTCACCCCCAAGTCGGCAATGTGCCAGAAGGTGCGTTTGCAGAGTGGTGGCCTCTAAACGCCTCTCAGAATTTTGCTGTGTGGGAATTTATGCAGGTAAGAGGAGGGCTTGCTGGGCCCAAAGGACAATGTAGAGCGAAGGAGACTTCATCTCCTAACCAGAAGCGCACCAGGAGGAGTATTTGCTCGTTGATGGAGAAAGGGGGCATGGACTCTGAAGTAATCTCAGCAATCATACTATTTAGGGCTTATTAGAGGTAACAGGAATGCTTGTTGACTCCAAAGGCCCCTTTGGAGCCAAGTGGACATCATTCCCCAACCAGCAGGGCACCATGAGGTGCCTTTGCAGAGTGGTGGAGAAAGGGGGTGTGTCCTCCAAAGTCCTCTCAGCAATCAAACTCTGTGGGAGTTACTGGAGGTAACAGGAGGGCTAATTGGCCCTCAAGGACCCTATAGAGTCAAGGGACTTAATCCCCCAACCAGACAAGCAGTAAAGCTCCCTCCAAGCCATTGCTAACAGCTATCTCCCCAAGGCTTGCACCACGGGGTGTAGCAGGCGTCAGCCCTGATGAGTGGTGATCCCTAAGGCCATCTATGACTAAAGGAGGGGGGGCATTAAGCCTCCCACAATTACAGAACTCAACCCTGGGTAGGTGTTGGTCCCCAAAGACATGGGGGCCACATAACCCCTACTGTAGTTATAACCATTTGCCCTGGGGAGATGACAATCCACGGGGCTGCAGGGTGCCAGCGCCCCCTGCATTACTATTTTATTTAACCCTGGGAGGTGGCCTCAGAGGGGCTGCATGGGACCTGCGCATTCAATCCTAATTTACCCTGGTGAGGCAGTGGTCCTTAAGGCATCGGGGTTGCCTGGGTTAACCCCCATATAATTTAATGAAAATGCCTCAGGATGGGGCATCTCTCGGCGCTTTAAGGCTCCAAGGAAGGGGCCCCCTGCACCCCTCTCCGATATATTTTACACATGCCAACTACTGAAGTTACAGCATTTAACAAAAAAGGCTCTTTATGAACCAACAGCTGCCTTTCTGCCAAATTTGGTGTCTTTCCAGTAAGCAGTTCAGGCTGTAGACGTGCCTAAAGTTTTCTATGGAAATTAACATGGTGAAAAGCGTTTTGGGACCCCCTTTTTCTCAGCCCCCACTTGGCATAACATCCCAAAATGTTCATGCTAGCAGCTGAAGTGAGCCTCAGACTAGTTTTGAAACTTTCATGAGCATTCATCAAACGACGCCAAAGTTATCGGCCGATCTAAAAATGCTCTTCCTATTGAAACTAGGTCCTAAGAATAACTACCAACTGGCAAGTGCCTATAACTTTGGCATCATTTGACCAATCTTCAAGACATTTTCCAACAAATGTGTCAAAGTAGGGTCTGTGTGTCATGGAAAGTTTGGGGTGATCCGTGTAGTGTGGACTGAGAAGTAGGAGTGCAAACAAAGGGTACGTGTGTAATGTTAATTCCCGTAAGAACACATTGTTGAACCTACAGCCTGAACCACTGGATGGAATTACACCAAATTTGGCAGAAAGGTAGATGTTGTTACGTAGATTATGCCTTTTCTTATATTGTGCAAATCCGTTCAGTGTTTTTTAAGAAAATTAGGCACAATTTATGGATATATCTATAGTGGTGGATATGTTGTGACAATTCTGCGATTAATCGGGGCTAAGTGCGCTAACAGAAAGGCTTAGATCGTCTGGACATAACCTGAACAAATATTTGCAGCCGTTGTTTTATCTAGTCATGCAATCATCCAGGCACTGTACATGCCCTTATCCAATCACGAATGCACTACCCATACAGTCATGCAATCACCCTGGCACTACACTTGAACTTTGCTGAAAAGTATATTATCCAATGATATTTCTTGTATGCCCAGTCATGCGATAATCACAGTGACGGACATAAATGCAGTTACCCATATATCTGCAGTTACAGCACGAAAGCGGAGATTCAAAATACAAGTTTAAATTTGTTTTCTTTAAAAAGGGGAACAAACTCAGAACTTTCAACATTATAATAGTGAACAGCTATACTGAAACTTGTTCACAATATCTCTATATATGTTTCATAGTTGTTGAAAAGCACGTGATTACCAGCGTCATCACGTCTTCCGAAAACTGGAAATAAATAAAAATTATTTTGTTAAACAGGCACTCTAGGCAGACACTTTTAGACAAGAGAGCAGTAACAAATGTTGTCAAATATCAATTATAATAGGTCTATATGTATTTTAGATTTTCTGTAAAACATGTGGTATCACGATGAATGACGTCACGGCTGTTGCCGCGAACACAAGAAACGCAAAGTAAAAGTGAAGTTATAAAAAAATTATAATAGACAGACAACTTTAAAAAGGACATCATTAAACAACTAGTGCAAACAATAATTAAAATATGTATATATATGTGTTGTAAAGTTTCTGAAAAACACTCGATATCTGCGACTACTGACGTTGTTGCGATGTCCGGCATCACTGCGAAAATGGAAAATAGACTTTGAAGACGTGTTTTCTGGAAACTCACTACGAAAATATGAGTTTGAAAAGTAAACTAACACAACTCTACTGTTAAATATACTGTAGAATATGTCTTTATATATCTTTTAAACTTTGTACAAAATATGCGCTCTTTGCGACTACCGAGGTCACTGTGAACACTGCAGTAGTCGCAAATATAACAATTGTTTGTAAAGGTTGTTTTTTCCTAAATTGTTCATAGAAAAAAAATGTTAAAAGAGAATCTAACTAAAATGTAGGCAACCTATTTAAAAAACTAAATTTTAAGTGTCTTTTTCAGATTGTCAAATACATTTTCTGAACACAAATTCTCCACAGTAATTGCGACAATGTAGTGCTGAATCAAAAAATTCGTATTAATGTACTTTCGATAAACACATACCAAATCAAAAAATTAGTGGTATATAATATACATTTAGGGCCAGATGTAGGTAAGTAACATTTACCGAATCTTAATTACCGAATATTACCGAATTTTACCGATTCGGTAATTAAGATTCGGTAAATGTGAGGGGTTGGTATGTAGGGAATCCAGATGTTCCCTTTTACCGAATCGGTAAAATTCGGTATTTACCGATTCGGTAAATACCGAATCGGTAAAGCCTATTGATTCCTATGGGCTTCAAAGCCCATAGAAATCAATAGGCTTTACCGATTCGGTATTTACCGAATCGGTAAATACCGAATTTCACAAGGGTGCAGGGGGTGTCACTTTAACACCCCCTGGCACCCCCTAAACAGGATTGGGTGCCATGTGGCAGGCATACAAGCCCTAGGGGCAGGTCTGCCTGTCATATGGCACAGGTGTGCATGCACACATGTGCATGCACACCAGAATCGGTATTTTACCATCAAATAGTATTTGATGGTAAAATACCGATTCTGTAATGCTTGTGGGACTCAGAAGAGTCCCACCTACATATCAATTTTACCGAATCGGAAAAAATACCGATTCGGTATTTTACAGAATCGGTAAATTCACCGATTCTGTAAAATACAGGGCCCTACATCTCAAATTGCATTTACCGGTCGGTAACGGCCGAATTCGGCCGTTACCGACCGGTAAATGCCTACCTACATCTGGCCCATAATATACAATATACATTTTTGGAAAGAAAATACGCAAATCTTAGAGGCACACTTAGAAAAAATGGATGTTACAATTAAGAAATAGAATTTTAAAAAAACATTGAAATTCACTGAAAAAATCTAATTTTACAGAGACATTATAGTTATGAATTAATATTTAAAAAACCTTAGACAGTCACTGAAATAAAAAAAGGTTACAGGGGCATTAAAGTTATGAAATAGAATTAAAAAAAACATAGAATTTCACTAACAAGAACAAAGGTTACAGGGAAAGTATAGATAGGATGACATTTCACTCGTACCAAACCAGAGAAATTCAACAGTTATAGTTACCTGAGCTAATTATAACTTTCGCCGCTCATGATGCACTGCTTATGACCTCACATATTTCATCCCTCATGACATGGTCAGTGACGGTACTGATGACATCTGAAATGACATCACCAGGTACAGTACATTGAGCTAACAATAATTTTGCCTCTCCATGCACTGCTATGACCTCATATTACACCACTCCCTTCATTACAACAATACTATGTAAACTATCCTTATATATATATTAATTAATCTTGTAACTGATTTTACTAGACACTGGATCAGTTATTGGAATTCCAATGTTCTTGAAATAGCAAAGTTCATGCACAATCAAAATGATGCCTGATTTGAAGATAGAAAAACAATAGGTTCTTCATTATGTAACAAAGCAGGATTTCTTCATGTAGTTTGTTAAGCACTAATGAGAGAATTAATTTGTATAGCATAAATAAATAATGGAATTATAAATTAAACCATTTATTAGAGATTGCTCAATAAACATGTGGTGTTGAAACTGCAGCAAAGAGATTTGCATATATTTATCTAAAGGCAATAGAAAATCTCTTTCATGGTTTCTGTTATGGAAATCGTTTAGCTGAACCTTGTGATCACCTAGTAATAAATATATGTCTTTAAGCACATTCAATTAAAAACCTACTTAGTATTTCTTTCTTTATTAGCATACTTTGATTTAAAGAGGTATTACCATCAGCACCCATATCCCTGTAATATACGCTATTGTATTCTTTTCATTGTAAGTCCATGATCTACGTTACATAGTGCATCTAGGTGCTTTTAAATTATTCTTCAGAAAGTCTTATCCAATTATTATATTTAAGTGGTAAGACAGAACGATCTAATTTGTGGAAGCGGTAAATACTCCAACTCAATAGCTGTCTTCAGTAGAGAATATCTGATGGCATTGCCTTCGCCATAACGATAATAAGGTGCACATCACGCCGCTTGATGGTTCTTTATTGACAACAGTAATGGTTATACTGCTTCCTCCAATTTTCATCACTATCCAAAGTTAAACAAGGCCATTCACTATTTACGAACTGTTACTGGGGTTACAAACGGAGATTAATAAATATATGCCCTAGAGAAAATGTAAATTGATATTATCAGGAAAATGAATGAAATTTCAAAATATAAGAGCAACCAAAATGAAGTGAAGTAGATATTTATCTGTTTGAAAGGGTGAATACAAACCAGTGTCAGAGCAGGGTGACACATACTGTACAAAATAATCAATAAGACCATGCAGTGAACGAACTCTTGAAGAACGAAGGAGGTAAAAGGAGGAAGAACATTCGCCAGCTCCAAATGACTGTGCACTATACTTGACAGGGAAACCAAATGTGTGGAATCTAACATGAGGTACAACCATTATTTAAACTAACTAATTGACCCAACATTTAAAAAATGTGAAAATGTGGTTGTATTAGGTCCATCCTTCTTGAGAGCACAGAGAGCCTAAGTGCAAACCAATCATTCAAAAACAGTTTCACTACTGCTTTAAAATCTGGCTCCACAACAATGCAAGAATTTAGCTAAAAATTTCATGTGTGACCCACAAGCCCAACACTTTAACACCCCAAGTTATCTGGCTCAAAATCTTTAAATCTTTGGGTGGTCCAGATCTTCTAGAAGCTCCAGCACTTTGCTGCTTGAACATCAGAGGTTCTCAAAAAAGAAAACCTACAAAACAGTTTTCTCTGGAATCGTCCAGAGAATTGGGAAATCCGTCCCCCCTGAAATCAGACTGAATCCCTCAATGACATATTTTAAGAAAGAAGTTAAACTACTACTCATGAACACATTTCCGCCATAGTTGTTTGAAACTCTTCTCTCTGAGCTAACCTGGACTATTCATCTTCGCTCATAATTCTATGTCAGGAATAGAGGCGAGGATTATGCCTTCTCTCTTTGCTTTATTCGAATAGCAGCATATTAAAACATAAATAAGGACTACGTTTCCCATGAAGCATAGGGAAAGGTAGTAAAGCAAAACATGTGGTAACAGCCAATCATATCAGGGCAACAATGTCCTATCAGTGGCTTCCTAGCCCAACATAGTCCTCTGTTAGTGTCCTTTGCCCTCTTTCTTCGCTGCTACGCAGCCAGATAAGTACCCCTCAGTCTTACTTAACTGTTTGGTGCTGTTTCTTGAAAAATGTATTAGTGTTTATGGTTGATGTTTCATGATAATGTGATACTTTATGCAAATAGAAGTATACTTCCATTTTGGTCGCATTTGGTTAGTGCACACTTCGCACCCGTTCTGTGGGTTTTCTTGTCAGCATTTGATTCTCTGTAAGCGTTTGTGATTGACGCTCCATCTGCAAGTTACTTTTGCTTGGTTTTTTGATCATCACAGGAAAGGGTTTCCCATCCCTACACAGGGTTTTGCTGGCATTGGGATCTCTGGACCTCCCACTGCTAGGAGTGGTGGGAGGCAGCGACAAGTGCAGCATGCTGTTTGACCCCTCCTCAGACATTCAAACAGCGCAGGCGCATTCTGGAGCCTCTGGACTGAGGGAGACGCCCATCCCGGGGCCATAGGCAGCGAGCAGCCCTCATCAGCGCCGACCTCCCATGCAAACTTGAACTCTCTGTTTTCCCTGCCCGATTTTAAACAGGAAACAGTCTGTATTTACTTAAGTGAATGCCCTCGATTGGGGTCCGTATTTGGCCCTAAGTCCTTTTGGGGGACATTCCCCAGGACAGTTTTTGGGCTTATATACCCTCTTATTTATATTTGACTAACCAGCACTTCAAGTCCCCTGGGGCTAGAACCCCTCTAAATTGCGATGCCTCCGCCCATATTACAGACTGTCACCCAGTCATCACAGACTTTTTGCCATTGAGTTACGGCCGGGTGGATTACCACCCTGTAATTTTTTCTTTGGACTTCTTTCGTTTTCTAGCACTATGCAGTACTATGATGATTATTGGGAGAAGGAAGACCCGCTAGCTGATATGCCTTGAGGTGATGCTGTCATATGGATACTTCATTACATATATTGCGTTAAGTTAGCATGAGTGTATTACATGTTTAAACAGCCGTTTTGCCTTCAGGCTTCAGTTTTGCACACGACACGTACTTGTTGTTGTAGCTTTCACCCTAGAAGTGGTGAGGCGTTTTATTTGAGAATAATATGTTATTCCTATGCTATCAGCTGTGCCTTGTACACTTGGTACAACAGTCTGCACACTGAGAGCTGCACACTCTAAGATTAACCTAACACAAGGTTGCTGGGAAGTCTGATCCTCGCACCACATTAGACATTAGACATAACACAAATAATGTTGATGCCAACATTTTGGGCTCTACGCGGGTTTAAGATAGAGTTACACGGAATGAACACAGACACTTGGTGCTGCGCATGAAGAGAGCTGGTAGCTGCTGATGTGAACGGCTCCTACTGACATTGAGAGGTATGGGGTCGCCCTGCTAAAGCCCGAATGAGACCTTCTTAGATATAAAATAATATGCTAGATAGGGTGCGCTAAATAAAGGTGCTAAAGATTTCTATAGGTTTTGCATTATATCATGCTAGCACCTTTTGCTTACTATGGATTAGTGACTATGCTGCTGACTATGGTTTTTATAATCTGCATTTTGATATTATACAAGATACTGCGTTTGAGAACTTTGCATTGAATAATAAATATTTCAAACTTGCACTTGTGTTCTTTGACTCTCAGTTTTGGTTTGAAATGATTATCTAACGAAAGAGTGTTCATGTGTTCCACGACTCCTGAGGTATTCTAAAGATCATGTTCTGGTTTGTCTAATACATGTATCATTCCATAATGATCCATGAGACACTGTAGCTAGCTAGGTAACGAGATCTCTGACACTGAGATGAGTTTTGGATCATCCTAACTCACTGAGGTTCTAGATCTCTATGCACAGTTCTGTGGGAGAACGGAAACCCTGCTACATGGCGCCCAACGGATTGGTTGGCCGTATTTCATGACACTCGAGTAGTATATCATTCAAATCTTGACACCTTCATTCCCGTTTCCGGTAAACGGTGGTGTCGGAAAAACCTACCTATTTATATGATAGGTATTTTCAAGCTTGAATTCTTCTAAAAACGGTTTCTTTGAATTACTACCCAGTTGTGCTACAAACAGTTCTTTGTCTTTTTTCACTTCCTGTGCTGATATGGCCGTGGACATAGCGCAGCATAGCCGAGTCGCGGTTCGCGACCATTTGCGGACATATAATGTGCCTGCGGAAGGCTTAGCTGTAGTTCTAGTGGTGAGTGCGGAACATGCGTACCCGTACGAATTGTTTTATTCCTGGGTGACATTTCCGGGTGTGGACGCTAATTCAGGTGTCTTCCATTCATACACTGCCACGGATGTACCGGCGGTTTATGCTCCGTACAGGGCACTGGAAGTACCTATTGACGCTTGGCAGCACGGAGTTTGGTTTGGTGGCGCCCTACCCCATTCTTTGAACGCTTCGAGGTTAGGTCCTTTATCCATTCCGGGCACAAATTGGCCCGCCTTGGGTGGATTTACTCCTCATCCTAATCGCACCACGTGTAACGTGGCTGACCTGAGGCGTCTTCATGAGGTCTCGGTTGGAGTGATTCGAGCGCTTGTTCATTACATTAGTCGTAATATTCAAGGCGCAGCCCCCGCAGGTGCGCAGCTTCGAGCAGAACAGGCTGGTTTGAAAATCAGTCCTGTCTTGGTGAATTCCGTTATGGGCAGAAAGCCAGATAGTACGGATGAATTTCCTTACTGGCTTGCCGAGAAATTCGACCAGTTGGAGGCTGTGTTTCCTAATACGACTCCGAGTGAAAAACACCGGATTCTTACGCTTAGTTTACCGAAGGAAATAGCCCCGGAACTTGCTGACTGTGAGACATGGGGTAAGACATTTGCAGCGGTTTACTCGAGGTGCTTTGGCACACCGTCAGTTTCGAACCTGTCTGCGATCCTCAAACGTGTTCAGGATGATCACGGACCTGAGTCGGCGGTTGAGTTGGGTATGCGCCTGAACGGTTCATTTGAGACAGTTTGCGGTATTATCCTTGCCAATGTAAAAGGGGATGCAGTGAACTTTCAGGTGGCCAATGGTCTGGCGTTAGTACCCGATGCCGAGAAACCCCGTCAGCTGGCAAAAATTATTGTGGCGGCTTATAAAACGGTTGGCCGCAATTCAAGGGGTGCGAAGGTTTTTCTTGAAAAAGAAAAGAAGCAACCCCAGGGGCAGTCTTCGGAAACAGGTGGACAGCCCAAGTCCAAAAAACAAACTTGGCCAAAAAAGCAGAGTAGGGGTAAGCAACAGCAACAACAGACACAGGTCTCTAGTCCGGCGCCTTCGCAACCTGCGCAGTCTGAGCGAGTTTATGAATTGCGCGATCGCGCTACGATTAAATCGCCTGACAGATATCAGGCAACTGACCAACGCTCTCCTCGTTCCTTTCAGGACTCATCGGCTCCGTCAACCGGTGGTGGAGGGGGCGGCAGGGGCAGGGGTGGTCAGCAAGGACGTGGCCAGCCCCGCACGCGAAGTGAAGGGGACAAGCGGGACGACTCTACGCCAAAGAGACCGCAGTTTGCCAAGAAGAAAGTCGCTGCCTTAACGGCGCATCGATATGCCCCAGATAGTGAGAACGCGGCTTCGGAATCTGACGTGGGCTCTGACCTTGCTGGACAGCGCGGCGGAGATTACCATAGTGAGAGAGGCCCTCCGTCCACTGTTGAAGGTGACAGCGACTGATACTTATGTTGTAATCGAAACAGCTGATACACATGTTGCTCCCCCTGAAAGACTTTTTGAAATTGTCCTGTTAATTGAAGGTGACATGCAGCGAACTGTAAAAGGGGTATTTTGGGAAAATCTTTCAGATACGTATGACATTTTGCTTTCGGAGGCTGACTGGCCCCCACCTTTTGTTCTCGCAGCTCCGCGAGGGGAGGAGGTGATCCTCCCCAGTTTCGCGCACACTGTATCTAGAGTGGAAGCGCTGCATTTTGCAGAGGAGTGGGCTCTGGCGCTTGCGCCGGCTGTGTACCGAAATCAGTGTGGCTGGGATAAATTGTCCCCTAGCCATGAGATTCCTTTACGGTCTCAGCCACAGCCACAACCCCAGTACCCCATACGGCGTGAAGCTAAAGCTTCAGTCGCGGATATCCTTGAACAATTGGAATATCAAGGTGTAATTGAAACGTGTGTGTCACCTATGAATAATCCCCTTTTTACTGTTAACAAGCCGGACGGCTCTTATCGTCTAGTTTTGGATTACCGGCATTTGAACTCGCATTGCCGTAACTGTGCGGTACAGAATACTCACGGCTCTGCCCTAGTGAATAGTCTTGAGCGTAAACGGTTCAAAACCACGCTTGACATTTCCAATGGTTTTTATGCACATAGATTAGATGGTCTAAGTTCCCAATGGACCAGTTTTACATGCGGCGGCGTACAAAAAATGTTTAAACGACTCCCAATGGGATATAAAAATAGTCCTGGAGTGTTTTCCGCCCGCATTGTCTCTCTTTTGGAGAGTTTCGATCCAGTTGCATGTTCGTATGTGGATGACATTTATCTCACAGACGACGAGCTTTGGGTGCATCTGTGTCGAGTAAACAGCATAATTTGTAACTTTGCAGACATGGGTTACAAGTTTAACTTTGCAAAATCACACATTGCGGAGTACACAGTGTTGTTTCTAGGTTATGAACTTAACCATGAAGGAAAGGGATTGGCTCCTCACTTCCTGGAGAAGTGCGCGCAGTTGCGCTCTCCGACAACACTGAAAAAATTACAGTCTTTACTGGGTTTTTTAAATTTCGGGAGGACATACATTCCGGAATATGCCCAGCGTATCAAGCCTTTATATGCCTTGGTACAACCATCTTTTTCCAAATCATGCTGGCTGCCTGAGCATTCAGCCATTCTGCAGTCTTTGCAGGCTGATTTGCTCACTTCTGACTACTTGCAGACCCGTGATAACCAAACCAGCCTGGTGATAAGAATAATCCCTGGGACGGTGGGTTTCACGTACCTGACTTTTAATGAGGGGGATACTGTACCTATTGCTTACAAGTCACACTTGTACACTTCGGCTGAACTGCGTTTTTCCACTGTGGAGAAAGTGTTAACGGCTGTGCAGATGGCAATTCTTAAAGAACGTGCCCTGTCGCAGGGAAAGCGCATGTTAGTAGTTACCCCGTGTCCTGCATTGGAGGCGGTCACGAAAGCCAGTGTACCGAATTCTAAAGCTTTGCACCCTCGGTGGATTCAGTGGGCTACATCCTTGACATCTCAGGATGTCACGTTTATTTTTGACGCCGCTTTACGGTCGCAGGAGTATTTACAGTATGAATTTGTTCATCCTGCTCCTTTAGCAATGCGGCCGTTGGAGGATTTCCACTGTATCATTTACACGGATGGTTCGGCGCAGGTTGCGCATGGCTCTAAACATGCCTACGTTTCCGCTTGCGCCATTGTGGTCGGTGCCATGGTGAACGATGAGTTCAAGTCCAGTGTCGTGCACACGCAGACGCTTGGAGACTGCACCGCACAATTAGCAGAGCTCCGTGCTCTTATGCTCGCATTGGAGTACGCAGATCCTAGTGTGACAACTTTAATCGTAAGTGATTCTTACTACTGTGTCCAGTCTTACAATGAGAACTTGTTCTTTTGGATTCAGAATGATTTTCGTGATTCCAAAGGTAGCACAATAAAACATAAAATGATCTGGGTCCGAGTGGCGGAACTTAAAGAAAAGCTGCGGCTCGTGTTTGTGATTCATACTCTCGGCCACCAGCGCGTGGGAGTCCACGCTGTTGGCAACTCGCTTGCTGATGAAGCAGCGAAGTCAGCGGTATCAAAATACTTAGTTGCAGCAGTCACAAGGTCCAAAAGCAAAATAGATGATGACATCTTGGCAGCTGTTGCTGCCACATCGAAGGGAAGTAAATATCCTGCGGGGTTCCCTTCGAAATACACATACCACTTAAGTCCCGATAAGGTTCCTTATGTGAAAATTCCTGAAGTTGGAGAGCGTCTGATTCCCAACTCGGATCGCAGGGCTTCTCTGATTACAGCGGCTCATGAAGGTGTGGCGTCTGCGCATGCGGGCGTCTCAGCCACTGTATCACAGCTACAACAGAGGTTCTGGTGGCGGGGACTGTACAAACAGACGCGCGATTATGTCCTTATGTGTGACATTTGTCAGCAGATTAAACCTTCAACTGCTGCGCGTCCGCCTCAGACACAGTTGTACATCTCTAATAAACCGCTTGGTTGTGTTTATTTGGATCACTGCGGTCCTTTCTCTTCTGATACTGCGTATAAATACATCTTAGTAGCAGTCGACTCATGCACACGCTTTGTGTGGTTATGGCCGCATCGCAGCGCTGATTCACGGACTGTCATTAAGGATTTGCGTGTCTTTGTGGGAATCTTTGCTTATGGTGCTTTCCATTCGGACCAGGGTCCGGCTTTCGCCTCTAAGGCGTATAAGGATGCTATGGTTTCGTTGGGAGTACAGGTGAAGTTTTCAAGCCCCTACAGGCCTGAGGGCAATTCTGTGGTAGAAAGAATGAACCGCGACTTAAAGCAATCTTTGACAGCCCGAGTTATAGGCACTGGTAGAAACTGGCTGACCCACCTCTATGGCGTGCAGCGTGCGCTTAATAATCTCCCTAGAAGGTCTCTGGGTGGGCGGACCCCATACGAAATGCTCTTTGGTATCAAGATGTACGTCCCTGACCTTGATGGTGCAGACTGCGAGGCCCAGGCCGCGGCCTTTGACGTAGATGAACATTGCAATGTTTTACAGGATCTACAAAAGACCAGAGACAGTCTTGCAAAGGAACACTTGCCCTCCACGTCGGATGATGCGTTGCAGATCCCGGTAGTTGGCTGGCTACCCCAAGTTGGAGAACTGGTTCGAGAGAAGATCGATAACAAAAAGGAGTTTGGTCCCTCATATCGAGCGCCAGTTCGGGTCCTTGGAGTGAAGGGCACAAGAACAGTCATTTTACCACCACTTCCAGGTCGTAAAGAAAACAGATTTATTTCTATTGACAATGTCAAGACACACAGGGTGGCCGATTCTTCATAGCATGACACCGGCTGTATCCTGTCCTTCCATGGTGAGGCACTCTGTGCTGGCTATTACATCTGGTGCAGATCAGGAGGTGTCCCTCGAGATGCCTGCCATATCAAGTCCTTTATTAAATACTATTCCTGTTACTAACATTGATGAGGTGACCTATGCAGATCCTGCTGATTTATCCATGTCCGATTTACATGCACGTTTGGCTAACCAGTCCAGATTCTCTTTTGACTCTGTTTCGGAACTTTCAAAGAAACCATCAACTATTGCAAAATATGCCACGTTGTTTAAAAAACATTTTTTAATTCCGCCTTGGACATACGTTTGGCTGATACTATTTTCGTTTTATCTTTTTATGTCAATTGGTTTTGTGTTTTATTTTTTCCGCCTGATTGATGGCCATTATGTGAAAGAAAGAACAGGAATTCGGTACCTTAATGGAACATTGGCCCCTCACTCCTCCTCGCATTCAGCACACAGACTAAAGAGAGACTTACATTCAGTACAAATTACTGCTTGGCCTGTCCTTGATGGGATTGTGTGGGATGCGGTTAGGTTTCAGATACATGGCCCCACAGAAGTTATTAATGTTCCTAATGTGCTTAGAGTAAACATGGGAGATGTGATTAAGCAAAATATTCGTTCTGATGATTGGGATCTTCAGGCAGTAGAAGCATTGTTCTCTGATTTGAAATATTATGCGGCCTTTGATGATGAGGATTTGTATTTAGATTCTGTCAATTATGGTGATTTATTTTGTTACCAACATTATGGAAATCATTTCTTGCACAAGACAAGTTCCAGGCGGGTTCCTGTGAATTACACTCAGTGGGAACATTGCCCTGCTCCTTTACAGGGGAGCTCAAGTACTTTTCTGGGAAAATACTCTTACTTTACAGATTTTAATCAATCAAATCCTGAGTCTTTTTACTTCAAGGTGAAACAGAAATCCATGCCAAAAGTTAGACTGACTGACACAAAATTGTTGTATTCAAAGTCCTTTCTAGAAAGGTTATCTGTGGATGGCTATGAGTTATGGAAGGATGCTATTGACCTTAAATCGGTTTGGGGTACCAAAGATTGGCAGGTACAAGGCACTGAGGCTTTGCATCGTGCATGTCTCATCCCGAATCACATGTTGTTTTTAAATTCGACTATTTCCCAAACAACATGTTTTGGATTGGCTACATCTAAAAAATTAAATACCCCTACTATCCCTGATTTAGAAGAATATTCAGGTTGGAGTAATTTCACTACATTGCCCATAAGTGAGGTACAAGCACTTTTGCAGAATTCCTCTTTTAATATTTCCAGTTTTGATCCGGATGGGTGGCTTTTATGGCAAAGAAGCTCTGATTCTTGCCAAAGTCGTTTTTTGGGTTTGTCTGAGGGTTTTACACGCGTTAGACCAGATCCCAGGTTTGACTCAGATCACACTGTTACAACTTATTCAGTAGGCAAATTGTGTCAGAACTGGTTACAACATTCCACTTTAGCTGCAGTTAAACTGCATCTGTCCCAGTTGAATGAGAACATAGAGTTAAATGATTTTATAAAAGGCCCGACTATGGGTAGGTCTAAACGCTTTATTTATGCTATTTACAATGAAATTTGGAAATTTTCAAGAGTCGAAGCAGCTAAACGCCTGAGGGCTATTGATCAAGCCAATTTGGAAAAAGTGCTTGCAGTGGTCGATAATAGTATTAACACGCTTTCTTCCAGAATTTACACATTGGATAATATTGTTTCTTCTGTTGTTGATATTGTACATGATGAAGTGTCCACGTTATACCATGGTCAAAATCAATTACGTTCTGTAATGCAGTTTGCCTGGACTCTACAGACAATTAAGGCTGGTCGAGTTCCCTGGACCTCATTGAACGTTTCATCACTTTTTGCCCCTTTTAATCTTACTGATAAACAGCGCATGCTTTCAATGCGTGATGCATCGTTTTCTATGTTACATATTGAGAAGCTAGAATCCTTACCTTTCTCTGTTGCTGAAACAACCACTGCCACGTGGCTTATTCATGGTTTAATTACATTACCATTTCCTTTATATAAATTTACTAACTGTATGCGATATATTGCTATAGGACGATATGAGCCACTAGGCAATGCATTCCTACATGAGGCATGGTCATTACCATACACATACAGATGGCTGAAAGATGGAAAAGAAGTGAATCTTAATGGTGAGGAATGCACACAGTCACCTGACCATTCATTAATATGCAGACACATTCAGTTACACGGTTCTTGTAATCAGGACCGCCCAAATTTAGCATGTGTTTTAAAAGGCACGCCAGTTCCAGCAGTAGTTCCCACATTTACTTTATTAACAAATGGTAGTTATTTGCTTTTAAACAACGAATTATGTTGTGGTTTATTAATTGGTGTGGCTTATATAGTTACTGTATCAGAGCGTGTAGTGTGCTGCAAGAACGTCCTATACCCACCCACGCATGGCTCTTCAGATGTCTCCATCTGGCCACGGATCCCAACCTTGGAAGCGAAATTCAATGGTTTAAGCAGAATAAGGGCTCTTTTGTCTCAAAAACAAGTGACCCTGAGTTCGGCCCGGGAAACTTATGTCCTTCACATAGCTAACACCCGCACAGAGGTGCAGGCGCTTTTAAACACTGATTTGCCATTTCATTTCTGCGAGCTGGTACACCAGATTTTTAATGCTTCTTCAACAACTGGGCTGGCACATTTTTTTAAACTAGTAAGCAGTGGCCTCGTGACTACGTTTGAAAAAGTTTTTGGTATCATTCCCACGTTTTTCCACACTATTTTTGGGAGTTTGTTTGGTGGAATACCTGTATTGCTGGCTGTGGCCGCAGGCTTTCTGTTGGTGTTTTTCTTCATAAAACATGGATGCCCATCCTGCGCAAGACGCCGTTCAACGCCTCCTGACCCTGTGTCGTAATCGGATGCTCAATTACTATGGAACATTGCCGCTTGCAGCATTAAGCACGGCCTATAGATTGTCATTTCGGTTCACCGACTTCACGTGTGTCCAACCTGTGTTTCACTGCCTGAGCTGCGAGTTCGATTGGGCGATTGATTTATGCCTATGCTTAAGGACTGCTCCTGACGTCGATTTTGATCAGCTAATGCGTCCCGTTGTGGCTCACGAGCTGATCTGTTCTGGCGAGAGAGTTATGGCCTTGGCAGCGATAAATGGAGTTCTGGGCCAATGGGAGATCTCTGCAGCGGCGAATGCCTTTCTGACACACAGCGATCTGGTGAACCCACCGAGTTGTCCTCTGACGTTGCAGGAGGATCCGATGCTGGAGGAGCACGTATGTTCTTTCCCATTGCTAAATTGGATGGCTGAACTATTTTCGGATGATGGCAGTGATTTCATACTGGAGGCTGTTGCAACTTTCTTTGCATATACTTTCCAATCGTGAGATGCCTGGAAGGAATGCTTTGTTGTGAAATATAACTTTCCCCTCGCTGAATTGGAGGGATGGACTATGTTCAGCTGATGGAGAGTTCACTCACGTGATGTCGCTGGAGATAACGTCTAGGTGGCACATGACTTTGGATATCGGATAAGTGCCTTGGTTTTTTCTCTTACAAAGATTTGAAAGGATGCGACCTGGTCATACGTTTCATAATTTTTGGACCTGGCGGAAGACTTTTGGTTCAAGACTTTTGTTATTTTTTTTTGATTTGAGGCCACTGTAGGCATTCATACATATTCATTCATACATATTCATTCATACATATTCATTCATATATATTTTTAGCTTATTTTAGCTCAAGATTATTGAATTTTGCTTTCAAATTTTGTATCTGATTTAGTATTGCCTTTTCCCTTATGATTGGCGGTGCTCGGACCAATGGGGGGGTGTCATATGGATACTTCATTACATATATTGCGTTAAGTTAGCATGAGTGTATTACATGTTTAAACAGCCGTTTTGCCTTCAGGCTTCAGTTTTGCACACGACACGTACTTGTTGTTGTAGCTTTCACCCTAGAAGTGGTGAGGCGTTTTATTTGAGAATAATATGTTATTCCTATGCTATCAGCTTTGCCTTGTACACTTGGTACAACAGTCTGCACACTGAGAGCTGCACACTCTAAGATTAACCTAACACAAGGTTGCTGGGAAGTCTGATCCTCGCACCACATTAGACATTAGACATAACACAAATAATGTTGATGCCAACATTTTGGGCTCTACGCGGGTTTAAGATAGAGTTACACGGAATGAACACAGACACTTGGTGCTGCGCATGAAGAGAGCTGGTAGCTGCTGATGTGAACGGCTCCTACTGACATTGAGAGGTATGGGGTCGCCCTGCTAAAGCCCGAATGAGACCTTCTTAGATATAAAATAATATGCTAGATAGGGTGCGCTAAATAAAGGTGCTAAAGATTTCTATAGGTTTTGCATTATATCATGCTAGCACCTTTTGCTTACTATGGATTAGTGACTATGCTGCTGACTATGGTTTTTATAATCTGCATTTTGATATTATACAAGATACTGCGTTTGAGAACTTTGCATTGAATAATAAATATTTCAAACTTGCACTTGTGTTCTTTGACTCTCAGTTTTGGTTTGAAATGATTATCTAACGAAAGAGTGTTCATGTGTTCCACGACTCCTGAGGTATTCTAAAGATCATGTTCTGGTTTGTCTAATACATGTATCATTCCATAATGATCCATGAGACACTGTAGCTAGCTAGGTAACGAGATCTCTGACACTGAGATGAGTTTTGGATCATCCTAACTCACTGAGGTTCTAGATCTCTATGCACAGTTCTGTGGGAGAACGGAAACTCTATGAGGCATTTGACACTTCAGTCTACCAGGCGGTTGATGAGGACATTACTGGTTTAAAGGAGAGGCTCTCTCGCGAGATTGCTCAAGCATTTGAAAGCCTTCCACACCAATCTCTTGCAACCACTCTGGCCCGGTCCCCTTGAGACCAGGAAACCTTGGCTCCCCGCCTTCTAAACGACTCGAGCCTCTGGGGTAGACCTTGATGGATTCGCAAGACTTAAACAAGCTTTTTTGGATAGCCAACCTGCCCTACCTGCAGGGTCCCCCCCTGCTCCTTCACCGGTTACCCCTACTACAGTGGAGTGGTGTGGCTCACAGGTTAGAGGCGGCAGACCCGGAAGCAGAAAATGGCCTGGGACCAGGGTTCAATTCCCGGCGCGGCAGGGTCGTGGACCAGGGTCAGCGGACTCGATAATTCTCGCCTCGGTGCCTACTCTAACCAGGGATCACACTCGGCAACTCTGGGCATTAGCTTGCCTCATCTCTACAACGGCCCCCCACATTCGCCGGGGATGCCTAGTTTCACCTTGGAGATACCCAGTAGGGACCATCTCACAGGGATAGCCAGGACGGGTTCCCTAGCGGTCTACAGCGCCACGACGCCTCAGGGCAGCAGTGCACTTTACAAGACACATTTACATTACATTTACATTACATTACATTACATTAAATTACTACTGACCCAGCTGTGGCAGGAGATGCGGATTCTAGACCCTGGCTCCCATCTCTTTGTTTCTTAACCTTTCAGAGCACCTCTGATATGCTTGACCCCAATGACATTGTCCACCCGCTCTCTTCTGAGTCGGCCCGGTCAATAAGGTCGCTACTTATGTAGCTAGACACAACCATAGGCCTTTGGAAAAAGAGGCTCGCAACGGCTTTGGGCGGAGTGCCCCCGACCATCTCTTGAGGAGAAGGTGGCCCTTACCCCATAAATTGACCCCTGTATGGCCACTTTCCTTCAAAAATGTATTAGGGATCCTATAAAGGGATCAACAGATCATGGAGGGCATGTCAGGATAAACTCCTGGATGTTCTCGGGCCCATTACAAAGATCCTCAACATGGCTGACGAGGCCAAGGAGCCAGGTTTCATCATTTCACCAGAGACCCTGTCAGGCTGGGCCCGAAGGGCCGTGATATTTTTGGGCAACGCAAACTGTGCCCTTTCAGCCCAGCACCGCTGGTGCCTTCTTATCGAGATCGACCAAAAATTGGGGGATCTGGCGGACTCGGAGGCGGGCACTATTGCCCAGGGAGACCTTTTTGGTGAGCTTTTCGTGAAAGAGCTCGGAAAGTTTGTCAACACTTCCACGTCACTGGACAAGGCCCAGTCCACGATTAAAAATGTTTTCCCTCATGTTTTTCAAGGGGCCGGCTGAGGCAGGGGCCGCTCTGCTGGTCGTTAAACCCCATCAGAACAACCAGATAGGCTCCAGACTGTAGCAAGATCAGTCCCGCTTCAGGAAATTTGATCCCAACAGAGGATGTCGTGGCAAGGGAAAAGGTCTCAGAAATAGTGGCCACCTCAAGCCGCGGTGAGTGTTCTACATTCTTTCCAACTGAAAATAGGGGGACGGCTTGCAAATTTTTCCCGGGCTTGGTGGTCCATCACGCACGATGCGTGGGTACTGCAAACAGTGCAGTGGTTACACATAGAATTCATGGGGAATCCGGTTCAACGGTCAAACCCTTTCCCATTCAGTTTTCTGCCAAAGAGGCCACCCTTGTGGACGAGGAAGGCACATCTCTCCTCAACAAGGACACCATCTCCTTGACTTCCCCTCACCCCATCTCTCTTTTTGGTCGACAAGACTGATGGCGGTCGAAGACCAGTTATAAATTTGAGCAAATTCAACAAATTGCTGGTGTATTGCCATTTCGAAATGGAGGGGATACATCTCCTCAGGGATGTCTTATGAACTCAAGATTGATTGGATGGTTTGTTTAGACCTTAACAATGCCTATCTGGTGAGCCTGATTTTTCCTCCCTACAGATGCTACCTACTGTTTTTCTGGTGCCACCTAACGTACAAGTTCACGGCTCTTTCTTTCGGACTCTCCTCAGCTCCCTGGTGCTTCACCAAGGTGCTCAACCCAGTGGTGGAGTTCCTGGGAGCCCAAGGTATCCGGATAATTGTGTATATGGATGATCTCCTTCTCATGGGTTCTTGCCCCCGCAACTGACCACCCATCTTCAAATGGCAGTGGTCCAGCATCAAAGTTTCAGCTTTGTGTCAGCGAGCAATAATCTCTGTTACAACCTGTTCAGTCCATTACCTCTTTGGGGTTTGTAAAAGACACCGCAGCATCTACTTTTATTCTTCCCTCCAAGAAAGTGTCCAAGATCCGTCACAAACTGCGACAGGTTCTTTCCAGGCAACAGGTATCCCTCCGTCAGCTGGCCCTGTTGGTGAGCCTCCTGTCTGCATCCATCCATGCCATCTTTTTGGCCCACTCCACTACTGGGCTCTTCAACTCCTCAAGGCATATTTCCTCCGCAAAGGGTTCTCATACTCCCACAAGACCTCCCTGTCTAACGAGGCCAGGGAAGAGATTCAGTGGTGGCTGGATCATATGGAGGCCTGGAATGACTGTGCGATGTTTGGTTCCACACCGGACCTTGCTATAGAATCAGATGCCAGCAGGCTCGGCTGGGGTGCCAGGTGCAGAGCCCTCTCTACGGGAGGGTTGTGTTCACCCGATGAACAGAAGTTGCATATAAATTGCCTGGAACTTCTGGTTGGGTCGTTTGCCATAAGTTGCTGGACAAGAGACTCGGTGCAGTTGTATGTCCTTCTCAAGATGAACAACATTTCAGTGGTCCGATATATGAACCATCTGGGAGGCACCACATCCAAGACCCTCTAAGACCTAGCTGCAAGTTTCTGGCAGTATTGCTTAGACAGCCAGATCTCATTCACGGCAGAGTATCTGCCAGGGAGAGACATCCAGGAGGTGGATTTCCAATCCCGCCACTTCTGAGATTCCAGCCTTTGGCTGCTCGACCAGAGAGATTTTGAGATGTTGAACGACCACTGGGGACCCTTCTCCATGAATCTGTTTGTGTTCAGATTGGATCATCAGACTCCTCAATTGTTCAGCTGGAGACCGGATCCTTTAGCGATGACAAGGACGCATTTCTTCAGGACTGGAGTTTGGAGAAGGGGTACGCATTTCCCCCCTTTGTGATGATCACAAGGTCAAGGGAACAGGACCACAGGCAGTCAGCAGACCTTGTTATAGTCACTCCCCTCTGGAGGTCGCAAGTCTGGTTTCCATTCCTTCTGGAACATTCTTGGGATTTTCCGATCCTACTCTCCCACTTTCCTACTCTCCTCCTGAGTCCCGATAGAAGTCTGCATTCTCTGGTGCTGACAAATTTCCTGTGGCTCATGGCATGGAGGATTTCAGGGGCCGATGGTAAGCCCCAAGCCTTTTGCGGGAGGCTGAAACATTCATCTGAAACATTCATCTCCAATGCATGGTACTGTCAATATGTACAGATCCGCTTAGGGCAGATGGTACCGTTCGTGTTTGGGATTGTCAACCAGGTTCTCAACCTTTTCCTGTCCTAGCAACCTAATCGGTTTCCCTCCAGGAAGGAGCTTTCCTCCAAACTGATTCAGAAAAGGGGGTGGTGATGGACAGAGTATCTGAATTAAGCAGAACACTCTTACCCAGTCAACAGATCAGGGCTTGATCTATCACCGTTTTTTAGCTCACTGCACCATCCCAGCTCAGAACCTGGCTACATGCAAATTAGTCTGTCCCTGGCCCAGTGCATCATGGGAACAGGGCAGACCAAACTACCAAGCCAATTCTTATACTGGAAAGGAAACAAGCTTCCGGGGACCGGTTTCTGGCATTACAGCCGTCTTCGGCCCGGCTTGCTTGAATCCTGATGGTGCAGTGAGCAAGGGACTCATGTCTGAGCATACCCTTCCACGCTTATGGTGGACAAAACAATTCAGAAAAGGGGGTGGTGATGGACAGAGTATCTGAATTAAGCAGAACACTCCTACCCAGTCAACAGATCAGGGCTTGATCCATCACCGTTTTTTAGCTCACTGCACCATCCCAGCTCAGAACCTGGCTACATGCAAATTAGTCTGTCCCTGGCCCAGTGCATCGGGGGAACAGGGCAGACCAAACTACCAAGCCAATTCTTATACTGGAAAGGAAACAAGCTTCCGGGGACCGGTTTCTGGCACTACAGCCGTCTTCGGCCCGGCTTGCATGAATCCTGATGTTGCAGTGAGCAAGGGACTCATGTCTGAGCATACCCTTCCACGCTTATGGTGGACAAAACGATTCAGAAAAGGGAGTGGTGATGGACAGAGTATCTGGATTAAGCAGAACACTCCTACCCAGTCAACAGATCAGGGCTTGATCCATCACCGTTTTTTAGCTCACTGCACCATCCCAGCTCAGAACCTGGCTACATGCAAATTAGTCTGTCCCTGGCCCAGTGCATCATGTGAACAGGGCAGACCAAACTACCAAGCCAATTCTTATACTGGAAAGGAAACAAGCTTCCGGGGACCCGTTTCTGGCATTACAGCCGTCTTCGGCCCGGCTTGCTTGAATCCTGATGGTGCAGTGAGCAAGGGACTCATGTCTGAGCATACCCTTCCACGCTTATGGTGGACAAAACGATTCAGAAAAGGGGGTGGTGATGGCCATGCTCCTGTGTCTGATATGTTGCAGCTGCGTTTCAGACGTTAGAGCTCTGGACATAACAAGCAGGATGCTTACCCCCAATGGGGTAGATTTCACTCTGCTCCGACGTATGAAATGCCATACAAGAGTCATTTACTACCCGGAGTTTTTAGAATCCCCAAAACTATGTGTGCTTAGATGCCTTAAGGCATACGAAGAGATGACAGAAGAATTCCGGCCCCCTGGATAACGCCAAGTCCTCATTGCTCTCCGGTAGCCCTTTAAAGCGGTTTCCTCTCTGACCATTGCTAGATGGGTTAGATGGGTGATGCAAGAGGCAGGCATCAGTCTTCATCACTTCAGAGCTCTTTCCGCATGAGAAGCAATGGCTTCTAAAACATCCGGCTTGGGCGCTTGCTTAGAGGTTAGCCTCAATGCGGCTGATTGGTCTTCGGACTCCAGTTTCAAGAGATTCTACTTCAAGCCAGTGCTGAATATGGCTCATCTCATTAGGAGCAAGCTTTGAACTAGCATACTCCTCACCCCCAGTCCTGACATAGAATGTAAAATGCCCTAGCTAATGTAACAGAAAGTTTCAATTCTATTAAGGACTCTGAGCCAAGGATTTTACCGCCCTAGATTCCAAGAGTATACATCCCTTCTCGTATTGCAGTAAGTATTTTGCTTAAGTTTATAATTGGATGGGATAGTCTTGCTTTGCTGTAATAACTGCGTGATGCTTCAGTTGCAGGTTTTTGCAGTTACAGTTCAGTTGGTAACGTGTCCCTGTTGTTTGGAAGTTTCTGATGCGAAAAAGCAGGAGACCTGATGCGAATGGGATAGCTGACTTCGCGTTATGAAAGAGGACAAAGGGACACTAATGGAGGACTATGTTGGGCTAGGAAGCCCCTGATTGGACATTGTTGCCCCGATATGATTGGCTGTTACCATGTGTTTTGCTTTACTACCTTTCCCTATGCTTCATGGGAAACGCAGTCCTTGTTAATCTTTTAATATGCTGCTATTCAAATAAAGTGAAGAGAGAAGGAGTAATCCTCATCTCCGAGTCCTTAATAGAAATGAAACTTTCCATTACATTAGCTAGGACATTTTTCATTACGGCTTGCTTGTTATTGTACTGTTTTGATCTGTCCTATCATTGAGAGGATCTCACCCTCTTTAGGGATCTGCCATATTGTGTACTATTTCTCGACTATTATTTATTATTTGCATTTGTCTCTGTTCTTCAACATGTGTCAAGTGCTCTGATACATGTGAGGGTATTGTTTGCGCTATATGAACCTTCAAATACATAAATAATAAATAAATCCTAACTTTTCACATAACATGTATTCCACTATTGAACATTGGGGCATATTACCAAGGGCTGGCGGTAAACTTATTGCCGCTTTAGCATCCATTTTAGGGCGAAAAGAGGCGATAACTTTATCGCTTTATCAGCAAGCACACGCTAACGCCTGTTTTGCATACTTAGCGCCTATTCCCAGCACGTCTAACTTTGCATCGCTAATGAGATGCAAGGTAGGCGTGCCTCAAAAAAGCTTAATGGATAAATACAGCGACGGCTCGTGGAGGGAGTTACGGTGGGGCAGGAGGGCGGGGAGGCGGAGGGGCAGAGCGGAGGTTGCTAAAAACCGGCATATGGATAATTGCAGGTAAGTAAACAATTTAATTAATAAAACGAATTTCGTAGCTCGAACTGCATTGCATTTTGCGATGCAAGGCGCACTACGAAATTCGTTTTATTAATTAAATTGTTTACTTACCTGCAATTATCCATATGCCGGTTTTTAGCAACCTCCACCCTGCCCCTCCCCCTCCCCACCCTCCTGCCCCACCGTAACTCCCTCCACGAGCCGTCGCTGGATAAATATCGCGAAGGCTCCTTCGTGATATTTACAACAATGACCCAGCCTGCGTAACGATGTACAAAATCACACTAGCTGGCCATTATCGTCAGATTTGAACGTCTGGTAAAATCCAGACTTATATATCCATAACGTTGGGGGTGGATTATGATCGTATCACCAAGTCTTTTGCCATTTTGAGTGCAACATTGCTCTTTTTCCACCGATGCTGGCCCATTTCCCTGTATATTGGTGGAATATTATCGCCCTGGAGTAACGCGCTGTTAATGACTTGCTAACCGGGCGATAAAGTCCAGCGATAGATGGCGATAAATAATAAAGCGCTAAGCATGCTTTGCAATATTTATCGTCATCTTTTGCTGATATGCCCCATTATCTCTACAACTCCTCTGTCAGGAGCAGACTCATCCAGGGTCCTAAGTGCAAAAATGACAATAATTAGAACTGAACCAGTTCGAAGGGGAACATGTCAGAATACCTAATGTGCCATTATTACAATCCAATACATTTACATTATTTTAATGATATTAACACATTCTCGAAGGGAAAGACATGCATTTTTTCGTTCTTATACCTACTTAGCTTTAAATGGCCCTTCAACTCTTTAACACCTTCGCTGTGGCGGCTATTTCGCCGCAGAGCTAAGGGGGCGGGGCGGCCGCGTGTTGGTGATGGAACCGCTCCGTCACCAGCCTCCGTTGAGCTGTGCTCATGACGGAGCGGTTCCGTCATGGCCCCGCCCGCTCAATGGAACGCCCAGCGCAGGCGCGGAATCCGGGCCGCGCCATCACGGCGAGCGGGCCATGACGGAACCGCTCCGTCATCAGCACAGCGCTACTGCGGCTGATGACGGAGCGGTTCCGTCATCAGCGCCGGAAAGGTTAACACTATAGGCAGCAAAGTTCCTCAACTGTCAACAACTTTACCTTTACCAACGTGTATCCAATCCACAAAGCCGAGCAGTGTTAGTCCTCTACGCCGTAATCACTTCATGTGAGATAGAGAAAACGTTTTTTGAAGTTTTTTATAGCACAGGCTTGGACACAGAATGCTTTACATGAGCCCAGGTTACAGTACACAACGCCAGTTGTTTGTTTTTTTGGGCACTGCGAGATGAATTGATTTGCCCAGGATGTTGAGCCAGTACCAGGACTACACCATGATGTCCGAGTTCAAATGCCAGCAGTTCTGGCAGTCAAACCTCATCTCCACCCAAGTGGAAATGTAAAATTCAAGACCTCAAGTCCGATCTTGAGGTTCATCCTCACAAATAGGCCTCTACAAAATATGAACTACACCAATGAAATCCCAGAAGAATATCACGTTAGGCAAAATTCACGAATCTTCCTGAAATTTTGCATATGCAATTTCAGGTAAAGATTCTCCTGAATAGACTGTTTCACAACAAAATGCCCAAACCCTTCAGCTCGAATCATGCACAGCATAATGTGAGAGGCGTGCTGACAAACAAAAGTCACGCACATACCGATAAACCACATTTTGCACTGAAAACATAATTTCATATAATCTTAAGAAATTTGCAAGGAATTTCAGGAAATTTTGCACACAAATCCGGCAATTTTTGCATGCGCCTAAACACAAACCATATGGAACAGGCTTCGTGATGCTGAAACCTTAAAAGAAAGGGATTTCAGGATATAAACACAAGTTTAGATTAGGAGAGCAGCTGCTGTCGAAATTGCAATCAAACTAGCTGGCACTGGCTCATTCCTATTTGCAGACGTGTCTATTGCACATAGACACAATCATCAGCAATGTACATTAGTCCTTTGTGTCATTTTTTTTACACAAACACACATTTATTTAGATCCTAATTATTGGACTATCTATGGCTCACATAATTTCGCGCTATTCTTACACCTACATTGTGATGGCAACCACAAAGGTTTCTCTAACGTGATAATTGGCTTGAGAGGGAAAGTCTTTTGGGAAGTGTGGAACCGGATGTTTGGCAAGTGCGCTTCGCAAGTAATTTTCACTACTTTATGTACAGAATCTGGACGGATGTATATGACTGTATTATTTAGAAAAAAATATTTTAATGTGTAAATATAGCCTGAAGCACTCCGTTCGGGAAAATACAACATGCCGAAGCAGTACTTCTTTTTTTGTTAACTTTGTATGAACTCTACATACCACAACTCCTTCCTCTTCCTTTCTTCCAAACTGCTCTGTGTTTGCTAAAAGACTAGTCATTATGACTTTGTATACTACAATAAAAATATCTCACATCCTTTGCAATTCATTGTTAGGGAGATTCGAGTAAAGGGATTGTTCTTTGTAAGATATTTCTACTTGATAACAGAGGAAGTCATAGGAGGCAGCATCGATATATGTTTGTTACTAAAAGTGCTTGGAAATGAACTACATGACTGCAGAGCCAGCAGATTCATGTGGCAAAGGATCAGTGGGTATGCTGTTCTGTAAAGACACTGTAATTTTGTTTAATCTGGGTTAGTGGAGGCCAAGTAAGAATTTTCTACATTTTCACTTTTTTTGTCCACATTTCCTGCTAATGTCCTCGAGGGTTTTGGGTCCTAGTGTAGGTCACAAACATATTCTCAAACTTCTTTGATTTTGTATACAATTCAATTCAATTCAAGTTGTCTTTATTTGATCTTCCGAAGACAGAACATAAAAGATACACACAATAGAAAAAAGACAAACTGCATTTAAAACAACACGTAATAAAAAATAGCAGCCACATTTTCAAAAATAGAAACACAGATGTCTTGTTATACAATGAATAAGGCGACAAGGCAAGAGAACTAATTTAGCTGCAGATAAAGTGACAGTGCAAAGGTACTGGATTCAAAGGTAGAAGCAAAGAGGCAAATGAATAAAAATGTATAAAAGTTAACATCAGTAATGAGCATAAAATAATCGTTTCAAGAGTAGTGAATACAAAAAAACACCAGTATACTGTTTGTGACAATAATTAATGGAGGTTGATATCAGCAATGGACATTAAAAAAACAAAAACATTTCAAATACAATGAATACTAAAATTACTAAAGTTCTTTTATGTCAAAACAACATACTCTTTCTCTTAGCTAAAGTGCACTTCAGAAAACTCGCAACTGCAAATGAGACGTTACAATCAAGTCACGTCAAGTCAAATAAGTCTTTATTTCGACTACAAGTCATAAAAGACAACACAGTAAAAACAATAAAAGAAGCTCAACATTTCATACTTATTACATCCATTATTCGTATTGACCAGAGAAGATTCATTGGTTAATCCATCCAATTGATACCATGTACAGGGTGTCCCAAACATAACAATTGAAAATAATAAATATTTGGGGATATAAAAAAATTACAAGATTTATTACCAATTTTATGATTCAAACATTTTTGTTTTTATGGCCAGATTAAAACAATGCAGTCTACAATAATTTCAGTTTATCCCTACGTATTGACCACATCCATTTTAAAAAATTTGCAAGTGCAATTACCATGCTATCCGTACAGTCTGTTTTTACAATCCTTAGCGCTTCGGTGCCACTTTGGATGCCTTTCTGTATGCAAATTGGTTTAATCCATTTGAGGCGCGGGGCTTTATATGCTGGGCATATAAACAAAACATGGGCTAAACTTTCAGATTGGGCAACACAAAAAGGACACAAATACTGATCTTTGTTAGTTAACCACTTGCTTGTAAATGTATTGATAGGAAGAGTTCCCACCCTGTATTTTCCTATCGGCAGGGATGGTAATGAGGTCCCAATAATGTTCGTAGGCAGGAGTATGTTTTTGTTCCAGAAAAGCCCTAGTAAATGATGGATCAATGTGTTTCTGAAACTCCATTTGAACTATCATTGCCCAATACATCTCTTTTAGGGTCTTTCGTGAGGGAAAGATATTTTCAGGTGGATTTTCCCATAATTCCATCATTCCTAAGGCTTTATATAGCAGCTTGACCTGTCTAAACCATGGTATTTTACCCCCAGTATCCATATTTCTAGTTTCCAGTAGCTCTAGAGCATAGTGAGAAAGTTCAGGCGTGTAAACTAGGATTGATTACATGCAAATCACATCATGAATGGAACATTGTTACAGGAATTTATTTGTTTGTAAAAGCTTTTATTCGACACTTTGTCATAAAGCCAACACACACATAAAATACATACAACATAATCATCATTAAAAAATTTGGTTAAAATTAATACGACAATGATAAACATTCATAGTGTGCGAATACAATAGTGCAATGTGCATACGGTACAGGTCCAGGACCATCATTACAAAAGCTGTGAAGTGATTTGCTACTCAAACATTAATACAGAATCTACAAACCGGCTATCTTACAGGACCAAGTATTTAAAAATAAATGAATACAATTATAAATAGTTAAAAATGCCAGCATTAAAAACCATTTTATCTTACATTAGCATTCCAAGTTTCTTTCTAGATATACAAACACCATGGAGATACCTGCTCGAACCAAATGTTATTAGCTTGGTAGTTGAAGATCTAAGTATACGCTCTGCCTCTGTGAATGATCGTGTGCCCAAGTTTTTACAAAGGGGTATGATCCATTTCTTACGCAAAGATACATATGACGGGCAGAAAAAGAGGATATGTGCCTCATCTTCTTTAAGTTTTAGGTCACATGATTTACATAATTTACAATTTGGGTCTTTGTTTGCCCCACCCCACCGGCAGGTATTAGCATTTATCTGTAAAACCCCATATCTAAATTGGAGGTAAACAGATTTGGCCAGTGGTGGCTCAATTTCGTCCATGAAATGTTCAAACGAGGGATGATCCTTAAATTGCAGAAATGTATGCGTTAAGGTACCAGTAGCACGTTCATATACATTAATATTCACATAGTTCCAATAGGCAGATTTTACTTGTTCCTTACAAATGTTTGGCGAGGTAATTGACAATGCTGGTGTTTCCCAGAAGTGTATTAAGCCTATTTTTTTAAACCATTGGGATACATGTCTCAGCCACTTGATTGAATTAAAAGAGTCCAGATCCCTAACTTCCAATAATCCTGCTCTATAATCAGCAAGTTCCGGGGTTGACCATAATCTCACCCAATAAAGCAAGGGCCTCAACCAACACAAATAATCTGTACGTTTTAGATTAATGTCTAGATAGACCGGCACTAAAGGTGTTCTTACTGGCAGTCTTAATAGGCGTCTAAAAAACATATTTTCACCGATGTCAAGTGATTTTTTTTGTGTGTAGGGCCCCCAGATCTCAGCCCCATACAGGGTGGCAGATTGAGCTTTAGCTTTGAACACCTCAATCGCAGGGGTTATTGCTTTTGATGTGCTCCCACCATGAATTTTTAGAATAGGAAGGGAGTTCTGTTTTAGTATTAACCTGCTTTTCTCTAATTGATTTGTCCAAGACATTCTGCTGTCCAGCCTGATACCAAGATAATCAAAGGAGTCCACATAGTCAAGTTTGGTATTATTTAAGGCCAAGTTCTTCTTAAATGTTTTAGGGGGATTAATGGCCATATACTTGGTTTTAGATGAATTAATTTCTAACCCCTTTGACTCGCAATAACTGTTGAATTTATTTATTAAGTTTTGCAAGCCTTTTGGCCTTTTGGGATATTAGGATGGTGTCATCCGCAAATAACAATGCTGTGACTGCCTCATTGCACAATTTAGGAGAATCGTGATTACATTGTGCTAGGTAATGGGGAATATCGTTTACAAATAGGGAAAAAAGGGTTGGGGCCAGTACACACCCTTGTCTTACCCCCCTTTTTACTGGAATGGCTCGGGTAAGTTCACCGTTTCTTCCCCACCTTACCTTGGCAAAGTTATCACTATGGAGTCTTATAAGGTTGACCAGCAGTTCGTTCGGGACACCCATCTTCCTCAAACATTCCCATAACAGATGGCGGGGAACAAGATCAAACGCTGAGCGTAAGTCCACAAATGCAACATATATACTACACTTCTTTATCTTAATGTATTTCCAGCATATACACATAAATCTATACACCTGATCCACAGTGCTTGTCTTAATTCTAAAACCTGCTTGGAATTTAGGAAGGATTTCGGATTCCTCGATCCAATTTAAAAGCCGATTTAAAATATGTCTGGCAAAGATTTTTTGTAAAATGTCTATTAAACTAATTGGTCTGTAATTACCTGGATTGTAACGGTCCCCTTTTTTTATAGATGGTTACTATTTCTGCCCCTTTCCAAGTTTCTGGAATCGAGTACCCAACAGAATGGAGTTGCACAAATAGTTTATATAGGGGCACCATACGTCAATGTTATGGGTAAATAAATCACCAGGTAGTTTATCCAGGCCTGGGGCCTTACCTGCCTTTATTGCTTTTATTGCACACAAAGTTTCTTTAGTACTGAATTGCACTATGTTAGTGCGCTGAGTTAAAAAATCGAGGTCATTGTACTCAGAGGCTGACCCTTGCTGATCAAGGGATGACCCTGCCTGGTCAAACAAGACCACAAAGTGATCAAACCAGACATTTTCATCCAAAAAGAAGTCCCTGTTGGAGCTGCCTGTTTTATTATTTTTGGCTATCAGGTTCCAGAAGGTACATTGGTCGTGCCTCCTAGCGGCACTCAAGAGATCTTCCCAGATTGAGTCATCCCATTCCCTTTTTGCATTATGCAGGAGTCTTTTGTATTCTTGTCTACATTCTCTAACCCTCAACTGGTCTTTAGATTTCACAGCAGTGATTAAATTAGTTTTAGCTAGATGACACTGTTTGTTGTACCAAGGTGTCTCTAGTTTCAATTGCCTCCTTGTGTTATCTTTTTTGTTTGTACAACTTTTGCTCAGGAGGGGAGTTAGTGATTCCACTAAATGATAATGCATTTTCAGGACCTCAGAGGATCCCAGCCTTAGGTTTTCATATAAGGGGATGATGTCTGAGAAGATATTATAAATTCCCAATAGCGTCTCCTCTTTTGCTAGAATATGAGGCCATTTAATTGCTTTTCTGTTGTTGGAGACAACAACCTCGGCCACCTCCCTCTCACTTTCCTCCATACTGTCATGTGACAAGAAAGGATCCGATAGTAGCCCTAGTTGTAGTGGAAGGTGGTCACTTTCTGGTCTGTTCACAACCTTAAGGGCCAGCAATAAGTACCAGAGGTTGGTTGAGATCAACATAATATCAATCAGTGATTTAGACAACCCCTTACTAAAAGTGTTGTTCGCTGGTCTATCCGGATCTAGTCGCCCGTTGCATGCCCTCAAACCATGGGATACAGTCAGTTCATATATCTGCATAGCAGCCACAGTGCATTTTACCGGCTTTACATTATATAGGGGAGGGATGTCAAGCGCCCTGTCTTCATTTTCCAATAGATTTTCGAGCCCTATTATGGGCTCGAACTGGCAGTTGAGATCCCCGCCTATGAATATTTTAGAATCGGGCTCTAGATTACACAAATAAGAGCTAAGTTGTTCTATAACCATCGATTCCTTATTTTGCGGGGAAGGTCTATTATAGACATTTATCATATAGACATCACCCAGATCTTTCATAGCTAACTTAACACCAAGTAAATCATTGGAAGCAAGATACAGAGGCGATACAACAACATCCAAGGACATACTTATCCAAATTATTAGACCCCCTGAGGGTCTACCTCTCACTGATGCAATTGCCCCACAGTAAAATGATTTATAGCCAAGTCTATGTACGATATTAATAGCCCATGTTTCCTGCAGGAATATAATGTCATGCTCCTCCATGAAGGAGCTCCAATTTCTATCACAGAGGTTTCTAGATAATCCTGCGATGTTCCATGACATTATTTTTAAATCTCGATTGGGCTTACAAAGAACTTGGTTAGCTGGGTGGCTATTGCTTGTGATCAATGTTTCCCCCTCATATAGTAAATCCTTGGGTTCTTTTCCACACACCTGGTCCCGGACTACTCTATTAGACAATGGTGATAAGTCGTGGGCCTGGACGCTACTCTCAACGATTGAGACCAGCTCTTGGTCGCCTACCAGTTTTCTTCCGGACAGTTTCCCAGTCTGTTTTGTCTTGATCATTTCTATTTCAGAGGTCATTACCCCAATACATGACTTTGATGTTTTGCTTGGTTCATGCTGGTGCGCACTAAAATTAAGCAAGGACAATCCATTGAGTTCATAGTCTTAATTTGTTTGTCAGTGACCCCACCATGACCAGTTATTATCCAAACCCTGGTTTATCGAGTGTATTCTTTCAATTGGGGTTGGGGGATCAAAAAAAGAATATCTATTGGCCATCGAACCTGGCTGTTGAGGAACTCTGCTATCTTGCTTCCATTGCATTGGGTAGAAGTAGCTGAGATCGCAGGTTCCAATTCCACGGTTACCTCTTCGTGGTTGTTGGCTGTATACAAGTTGTGCTACCGAGGGATCTTTGAAGTTGACCAAAATACAATCCCCTTCAATATCTTTAGTCCTGGTGCCCAGCCAACGGACTCTTCGGACTTGAATAACTTGACAATTGATAGTATAGGGTAGGGGTCTGTTTTCCCTTAGCCAGTACAAGGTCTTGTTTTTTAGTTCATCATAAGACTCCCTTTTGTTGGATTTCAGTGGGGGAACCCCGGTGAGAACTACCACATATGGTTGGCACCCTGGCGGAAGATGTGCATTTGGGATCTTCCTTTGCACCTGTGATCCTGTGCTACAGTCAGATGTTTGAACATTGATGTTATTATTATTGGCTGTAGGTCCCATTCCATCAGTTGGTTTTGTGGGTACCGAAGTTTGAGGAGTGGTGGTATTTGATGGTTGTTTTGTTTTACGTGGTGCAGGCTTTGGAGGGGCAACCAGTTGTATTCCGCCGTTAGGCGGTGGATCTTTCGGAGGCTCCGTACTTAATCCTCCCAAAACGGAGTTGGTCCTGCTTAGATCTGCTACCCTATCATTCCTGGGTGGGCAAGATGGTTGCGCTAGTTTGGGGGTCATTGAACTCTTCTCCATCCTTACAGTGTCTTGGCCAATCTTTAAGTGGAGTTTTACCAGTGTTTTTAGGGCAAAGAAATTGTCCAAGGATGTTTGCTCGAATTTGTCCAAGCTGTCTAGTAGCCCTTTCAGTTTTTCGGTTACTGGCAGCAATAAGGATGTCATAAGGGATTGGATCCATTCCATCAGCAATTCTGATGCTGGTAATTCTTCAGAATTGTTTGCTAAATCAATTACCATAGCGGTACCAACAGAGACATGCGGTTGGTCACACTCCGGAGGTTCACTACGATTTATCCCATTGTTCGTGGAGTCATTAACTACTGCTTTGCAGGGTACTCCCACGTTCATGTAATTTTTGCGAGTTCTTTTTAGGGCCTTTAGTCTATAGGCTTTGCGTGGGGTGACTAATCTTTTCCGTTTTACGGCAGCCCTACCTGTCTTCTGTGGTGGTGATTGAACAATGCAATCTGCGGGGATGTCGTGTATCGTTATTAGAGGCGAGGCTGGTGATGAGAGCACTGGAAGGTTTGCAACGTTTCTAGTTCCATTAGTTGATATTTTATTTAAAGGTGCTGGATCAGGTGCGATTTCAAAGAAATCACTATCCGGTCTCAGATCGACGACACATGGTTGCTGGTCGCTATGGGTATGGGGGGTATTTGATCCAGCTTGAATGATGTTTGAAGGAGATTTGGCCTGCACAAGAGACCCCATGGAGGATCGCTTGTGCGCCAAGTATTCACGTGATAGTCTACGTTCTGCTAGAATAATCTCCTTTTCTACAACAGAAACAGCACGGGTAATAAAATTATCCATGGTCCCCAGCGTCGAGTTTCCCCCTCTCCGTGAGCATCTACCTGAACGGGTAGCCATTGGGGAATATGTAGACATGTAAAAATGCTTTAGCACAATTAGTTATGTTACTATGTGCCCCTGCTCAGTAGTCCTTTGGTTTACCTGTGGTGTTAGAGGGGTGGCCCGTCCCGGCCCCTGCTGGCCCCGGACGGCCACAGACGGCCCGCCCTTTGCCCGGGCTTCGCCCGGCGTCCCGCAAGACGGACTCTCCTCTGTTGTTATAGGATGGCGATGGGGCGGGGCACGCAGGGGGGCGCTGACCGATGTCACGTGGTCATGCAGGGACTCCTGGGATAGTGAGTCCCTGCCGCGCTTACCCCGGCAGCCTCCTCTGGTGTTAGTCTTCCTCGGCAACCAGGCAGGTGCAAACCGTGTTGGTGGGTCGATTGTTCCTCCCACAAGCGAAGCGTTTCCCGCGCAGCGGGAGCGGCGAGCAGTCGTCAACAAGGGAAACGGACAGGCAAGCTCCCACGTCGTTCACAGTTACGCCAAGAAAAGGGTCACAAACAGGCAAGTTCTAGCTTCTCTCTTAACGGTTTGCCGGTGGGGCGGGGCACGCAGGGGGGGCGCTGACCGATGTCACGTGGTCATGCAGGGACTCCCGGGATAGTGAGTCCCTGCCGCGCTTACCCCGGCAGCCTCCTCTAGTGTTAGTCTCCCTCGGCAACCAGGCAGGTGCAAACCGCGTTGGTGGGTCGATTGTTCCTCCCACAAGCAAAGCGGCTCCCGCGCAGCGGGAGCGGCGAGCAGTCGTCAACAAGGGAAATGGACAGGCAAGCTCCCACGTCGTTCACAGTTACGCCAAGAAAAGGGTCACAAACAGGCAAGTTCTAGCTTCTCTCTTAACGGTTTGCCGGTGGGGCGGGGCACGCAGGGGGGCGCTGACCGATGTCACATGGTCATGCAGGGACTCCTGGGATAGTGAGTCCCTGCCGCGCTTACCCCGGCAGCCTCCTCTGGTGTTAGTCTCCCTCGGCAACCAGGCAGGTGCAAACCACGTTGGTGGGTCGATTGTTCCTCCCACAAGCGAAGCGGCTCCCGCGCAGCGGGAGCGGCGAGCAGTCGTCAACAAGGGAAACGGACAGGCAAGCTCCCACGTCGTTTACAGTTACGCCAAGAAAAGGGTCACAGCAATTTATAGATCTTCTACTTTCTGTATATATTCCAGTGAGAAGTTTATAGAAATCCATGACTGTTTTTTAGCATTTACTGTAAACAAGGATTGATTACATGCAAATCATATCATTACAGTATATTAGGATTGATTACATGCAAATCATATCATGAATGGTACATTGTTTCAGGAATGTATAGGCTTTCCATTTTTTGTATATATTCCAGTGAGAATTTTGTCTATAGTGGAACATATAAACAGCTAGGCATATTGATTTAGTAATGTATTTATCGCGAGGGCAGTATTAGAACGTTAGACATTAGGGTTCAGAATCATTGATATAACCGTGGCTATATATATGGTCTACACTACAAACATTGTTTTACACTACAACTCCCAGCATCCTTTAGTCAGGTAAGGTTACACTCAGACTAATTGGCCGCGTTAGAGTCATCGGCGTTTGGCGCGAATAACAGCAAACAGCAGAGCACTGGCACCGACATCGGAAGGCACGGCAAAGGTTAAGAGGAGTTGCACTACATTTCTAAGTAAGTGCGAGTACACATGAGTTCGGATGAGACTTAGAATCAGATACGCATTATAGGACGCTGAATTAAGTGTTTTTATGTTTACTTTTAGCGGAAGGGTATTCAGGACCTAAGCTGCATATCCATAACATCTGTTACCAGGGCGTACGAATACTGAAAAGGGTCCCGCTACATTCGAGTAAGTCGACACATAATCATTTACCGCTAAGCAAGTAAACATACACGTCCTAGTATTACAATAGGTCCTTTATTTACTTTTAGCAACGGACCACATAATACCTAGACTCGTATCTGAAGTACTTCTACTAACAAAGAAGTGTCACCGGTTACATTCCTGACGGGTGAGTCCGCAGTTTAAAACATATCGCTTCTAGTAACCACATTATTGGTAAGGAGACTACTACAGATTTATCGACCCGACTATCCTTTTCAAAGACATTCTCACGGAAGCAATTCCTGTTTATCGTAGCGGCGGTGAGTTGAATTATTTTGTAGTTGCATAATGGTATAGGAAAGCTTTGAGGTGTAGAAATAGTGAGCTTTCACATTAGTATATAACAGGCTACTGCATTCACGCAGAGAGTTATTGTGATTCATTACAAGTTGGACTATACATAGTATTATGTAAATGTCGTTTTATATTCTCTAGCTTCCATTATAAACAGCAGATGCAAGCATGGCCACCGCTCTTATGTGGAGAGTCATTGTGATGTATTAACAGCTAGATTTTATCCAGCAACATGTGATCCACACACAGTATTAGCAGTGATGTATATGTTGTTGTATAAAAGTCAACCACTAGTATACATAGTAGATGATAGCATGTTTGGCATTTTTATCAAAAATGTGAATACAATCATATGAACTGGTAGGTGAATGCCACTATATAAATAATGCCTAGAGACAGTAACGCACATCTATGGACTGTATGATATATTTAGAATATAACTGATTGCTGTGATAGACCCCATAGAAGTAAATTAGTTTATTGCACGTAGCAATGACTGTATAATTGTAGAGTAATTGTAAACCTTTATTTGCGGAACACAGCCCCTGAGGAAGGAACCAGCGTTCCGAAATGCATTGGGCCAGAGATTAAATATGGTTCAGTAGCTATGATGGAATCAATGTAAAAATTTGAAAACTTCTTGTATTGAAACTAGAATTTGTATTTGTAAAAAAGATTATCAAATGTGATGAAACAACAAATGTATGATTTATGAACATGTATATGAATAAGTTACAAATTTATGTAATGAAATAATGAGTAAACACTGATATGCAATATATCAATATTGTGGTAAAATGAGTATGTTTGAAAATAATTAACGTTTGAAAAATTGTGAACATTTAGTTCAATAGGCACAGTGCACACTAGAGCAGGTTGATCCTGTTCATGGTTTGAAAAGTTCAGGCGTGACGCATAGCCTCCTCCAGTATGCAACTGATCTAAAGCTAGCTATATCCTGAATTTTCTGACATCCCAGATCCATATACAAAGGTATCAGTGGTGTTGAAGGTGGAAGCCTTGTTAGGCACCGCAAACATTTATTTTGTGCATGTGTCAGCGCTGAGACATCCGAAGTCCCCCACAGTTCAGCCCCGTATAACATTGATGCCCTAACTTTCGTCTCATATATTTTTAGGGCTGGGGCTATTGGTTGTGTAACTGAGGATCTTACTTCTCTCAAAAGGACGCCTGCCAGCTGTGCATGTTTTGTGGTTAAGTAAGTCATGTGTGGCTTCCACTCCAACCGTATGTACCTCCCTATAATATTCAGTAACCCTATTTATATATAACGTAAACAATGTTGTTGCCAGGCCGTTACAAACTTGTCAGTAACCTGGCCCTGATCTTCCCACCTAACCTGAGCATAATTATTTTCATGAAATTTGATCAGGAAGGCAAGGAGTTCATGTGGCATGCCTTGCTCGTGAAGCACTCGCCACAGCCTGGTGCGCGGCACGAGATCGAAAGCCGATTTCAAATCGACAAAGGCAGCGTAGAGAGTGCCCCCTCCAAGGATTACCCATTTCCAATATATGGTAGAGAATCTAAAAACTTGATCCACAGTACTCGTGAATGGGCGAAAGCCTGCTTGTAGCGCAGACATGACCCCGGAGTCATCTATCCAGTTCTGAATCCTAAGGAGCACGAGCCTAGCCACCACCTTCTGGATACATGCAATTAGGCTGATTGGCCTATAATTTGAAGGATGCGCACGGTCCCCTTCATTAAAAATAGGAATTAATTCCGCTCCCCTTCAGACATCTGGTATTGGGGAGCCCCTGGAGATGGCATTAGCCAGCAGCTTTAATATGGCACCCATACCTCTTTGCTATGAAGAAAAAGGTCTACTGGAATCATGTCCGGACCCGGGGCTCTTTCTCTGGGAATTGTATTTAAAGCATGTTCGATGTCTCTCCGGCTAAACACTAACGGAGTAATAGCTGCATAGTTTATAATGTGATCCAGACTTTCTGCACATACCGGGACGGGGTGTGCAAACTGCAATTTAAAATGTGATACCCAACGTTCAGATGGGACAGAGTTTTCTGGCTGGGGCCTATGACACCCCTTGCCCCATTTCACTAAATTCCAAAAGCCTGTCATATTTCTAGACTTACTTGCTTCGTAAAGCTCTTCCCAGTATTTATTGTCCCAGGTTTTTTTCACTTCCTGCTGGGTCATTTTATAATGACGCCTAGCGTCACGTATTAGGCGCCTGTCCATTGATTGCACTGCTAGTGCTAGAGATTTGTAAGCAATTCTGCAGCTTTTGCCATACCAGGATTCTGGCTTCTTTCTACTTTTGCGGAGTGAATAATTTCTTTCCTTAATGAAAAATGTACTAAGATTTAAAAAAAGGGTTGTATGAATTGAAACAACCCTGGTCATAATATCGTCATTGGATGTGCAGCCCTGAAGCTCAGTGGTTGCACTTAATACCAGTGCATCCATTTCTGTAATGCATTGGAATTTTTCTAAGCATTCAGCCCATTTGAGTCTTCTTGTGTCGTTCGCAAGAATGATATCTTTAGTTGTATCCCTGGTGACTTCTACCTTGTCCTTAAAAAGCTGTAGCTCTAGACTAAGAGGATTGTGGTCACTCTCAATTCTTTTTATGATGGTCATATACCTGATTGCTGACCAGAACTCCAGGTTAACTAAAATATAGTCTATCCTGCTTGAGCTGTTACCATTATCAAATGTGGGACTTCTGTCCTTGTCCCCTTTGGTTCTTCCATTTGCTGCTCTGAGTCCATGCTCAAGGCTTAGGATCTTGAGTTGGAGAGCTGCTCGGGTCCACCTCTTTATTGGGGGTATATTTAGTTGGGGAATTTGCCAGCTACCATCTTCTGCCTCTGTAAGATCGATGTAAAATTGGTCCAAGGGCTCGAAGGAGCAGTTAAAATTACCACCGATCAGTACGTTTGCGTTTCCCCTATGTGTTTTTATGTAATGTCCCAATTTACTAACTGTCTCAGAGGGTTTTCATCCCGGTTTTCCCCTTGCATAGACATTAAAAACTATTAAATCTCCAAAGACAGGGGAGTGTAACTTTACAATTAGGATATCATTGGAGTTAAAATCCAATTGCACAGTAGTATACCTGTCATCCTGCTTAACCCAGATGGTCAGGCCCCCCATTGGCCTTCCTCTGTTCGTGTGGGTTGCGGGTAACGAGAAACTTAGATAACCCAGCCGATACTGGGATTCCGTTACCCAAGTCTCCTGCATGATGATTATAGTGTAACTATCAATAAAATTTAACCAATCCTTGGAAACCATCTTGTTCCTGAGACCAGCTACGTTCCAGGACACTAAAAACTGACCAGACTGGTCATTACTTTGTTCTCTTTGAGCCTGGTCATACTGTACTTGTGCATCCCTCCCAAGGATAGTAATACGAGTGGTGTCTGTTGTATTCCTTCCTCCTGCACTTCTAGAATTGTTATGACTCTTTTGTGATTCCACATTCTATATGTGGGAGTTGGGCAGAACTAGTCTGTTTCCTGTAGACTGTGGATGTATAAGCTTTTATCCTTAAATAAATCTCCTTTCTACTGCATCCTGTGTTTCCTGGATTACATCATAATGTTGGCGACGTTTTGGGATACTTTTTGAACACCATACTTCTAGGACATCATCTTCTTATTTTTTTTTTTAAAAGAACCGGAAATTTGGAGTAAGGATTGAAAGGATTTAAACAGCGTTCACGTATACCTAAAGGTATTTATTCTTCTATGTGTATTGATTGCACCTGCGCCTGATATTTTGTTTATTTATATGGTCGTGCTTTTGATTGCACCAGGGGCTGAGTCTTCGTCATTTTTAACTTCTGAATGCTATTTTTCTTTCTCTCTCAAACTTTCCTCAATTTTACCAACATTGTATTTTTTATTTTTTTAAATATATCAAAATTCCTATATTTCCTGTTATAATTACTTTGAAATTGCCTGAGTACCTGAGCGGTATACATTTGAATTTCCAGCATCGCGTGTACATTCGAAATTCTACTATCGCACAAGTACTCTGTCAGGATCTTCATTCTGTGCTCCGTGCTCTGTCTTCGATCACTCAGTCTGGCTTTGAACTCTGACTTCAGCACGCATCATGCAGCGCTGTGCGTATCACGTCCTGCGTCATTGAGTGATCCGCCATTTTGAGTTACCTTGACTACCCATAACAACGGCGATCCGCACGGCAGTGCGGACCTTTGGATCTTTATGACAGCGCGATTTCTACGCCAGCTAATTTAAACAAAGAGAGAAGCATTATTTGTCCTACGAGAGCGCGATTTCTACGCCGGCTAATTTAAACAAAGAGAGAAGCATTTCTTTTGTGGTTTGGATTTTCGACATCAACAAACTCACACTTCGTGGTTTCTACACCAACAATTACAAGTACAACTACAAGTGTTTAACTAAAATAGACATCGGTGACTACCTCTTTTATTTTAGTTTATTAATTTTATTTCTCTTATGTATTTAATGTATCTATTCTAGGTGTTTTTTTGGGGTTTTTTTCTCTCCTCTTTTACAATATTCTAACAGACCAGTCTTTCTACTATGTCTAACAACATTTTTTCTCCTGCACATTTCCTACCTATAGCTGGTGATCCTAAAATGGAGTGGGATCTATGGTTTCCTACATTTCTATATACATATGTGGATGTTATTGAAGAGGATGGTTGTTCTCCTAAAAGAAAATTGGCGCTACTTAAAAACTGTTTAGGCAGTGCTGGTCTTAAAGAATTAGAAAATGTACCTCCCATTGAAGGTGCAGGTAATAATAATTTATTTGATGTTGTTGTTAAACAATTGGCTGCTAGATTTGGAAGGAAGATAAATACTGTTATGGAACGTTTTACATTTTATTCTCGTGCACAAAAAGAGGATGAATCAGGTTCTCAGAGACCAAATAATGATGAGAACTAAGAGTAAGAAAATACATGAACGTTTATGGATGGGAACTGAAACTACTCTTAAGGCTGTGTTAAATATTGCTAAAGGCATCGAATAATCCGAACTGTTTATAAGTGAGATTAGAGGTCAGGAAAGCAAAACCAAAGTAGTAATTCCTGAAGTTTCAGTAGTAAAAGATTCCTACAATAAAAAAAAACACAATTGGTTCCCAATAAACCACAGTTTATTCCTTTTAAACCTAAAGAGAATTTCAGAAGGGATATCAAACCTTTTGAAAGGAGAAATCAAATTGTTTGTTGCAAGTGTGGAGGTGTCGACCATGTAGGGAGCTACAGAGGTTGTCCTGCCTGGAACAAAATATGCGTTAAATGTAAACGTTCTGGTCATTTTAGTAAAATGTGTAGGTCTACTCAAAAAGTGAATTTATTGACAGATGATGAATTGGATTCCATTCCCACTGATGATCTTGGAGTTAATAGTTTATTGTGCGTTGGGGATACCAAATGTAAAGGTTTTCCCAAAGACATCATATTAATTGATGGCAATGAAATTTCCATGCTCATTGATTCGTGTGCATGGTACAGTATCATAGGCATGGATATTTACATTTTTTGGGGGGTTCTTTGAAGTTATCACCACCAGATGTACAGCCCGGTGGATACACTGGTCATAAAATTGATTTGGTTGGTTTCATGTGGGCTGATATCACATTTAAGGGTAGGAGCATTAAAGGCAAAGTCTATGTTGCTTCTAATGGTGCTTCCATTCTCAGTTGGCCTCATCAGCATGAGTTAGGCATTAAACTCAACCCCAATGCATCACATTCTGAATACATTGTATCTCCTGAGACCGACAAATTTACCAACTCTATAAAAGAAAACTTTTCTACTATTTTCTCTGACAAGTTAGTTAGATTTGAGAATTTTAAACATCTTATTATTCTTAAGGAAGAAGCTGTTCCTGTGAGGCACAGAGTTAGAAATGGGCCACTTGCGTATCGTGATAAATTAAAAGTAATTTTATCTGACCTTGTGGCTAGGAAGATAGTAGAACCTGTTGAATCTCCCCCCTGATTTTCGCCAGTGGTTTTATCCATTAAAAGCAACGGCGAACTTCGTCTATGTGTCGACCTACGGAGCTTAAATCAAGAGATTTGGGTTGATAGGCATCCTCTACCCAACATACATGAGCTCATTTCTACTCTCTCAGGTGCATGTGTATTCTCTACCGTAGATTTGGCAAGTGCTTACCATCAAGTACTTTTGCATGAAGAATCCAAGTTTTTGACTACTTTCATAACACCAGAAGGTATGTTTCAATTTTGTCGCATGCCTTTTGGTCTAGCTAGCGCAGCTTCAGTCTTTCAAACACTCATGAAAGAAGTCAATAAAAGATCAAGACAGAAATCTTGACTCTGTACTAAAACAAATTCAAAACAAAGGTCTAACTTTAAAATTCTCTAAGTGCAAGTTTAGACAGAGTAAAGTAGAATACCTTGGACATGAGATCTCTTCCCAAGGTATTAACACCTTGGCTGCTATGGCTTTTCCCCTCCTGTGCTGATTGATTGATGAATCCCATTGTTTCATGACGAGCTCAGCTCGTCATAAGCACACGACCAGTGTGCCTCATGACGAGCTGAGCTCGTCATGAGCAGCGAAGGGGTTAAGCCTAAGCTCAATCATATCCAGAGTATACTCAAGGCTCCTGCATCTTCTAATAAGGAACAAATTGTGTCCTTCTTAGGTCTTACCGAGTTTTACAGTAAATGTGTTCAATATTACGCTTCTAAAGTACATTCTTTGAGATTACTGGTAAAAAAGGATGCAAAATTTTCGTGGACCAATCAACAACAATTTGCTTTTGGTCCACTTAAAAAGGAGATCCTTAATGCTCCATTTCTAAGACCTTTTGAGTTGGGTAAAGAATGCATTGTATGTGTGGATGCAAGCAATGTTGGCTTAGGTTCTGTTCTAATACAAAAGAATAAGAGTGAGGAGTATGTTGTTTCATATGCCTCAAGAACTCTCCATGGTGCTTAGTACAATTACTCCACTATTGAGAAAGAATTGTTGGCTTGCATTTGGGCAGTCGAACATTTCAGACAATTTCTTTGGGGAACCAAATTCCATTTACGCACTGACCACAAGCCCTTAATAAACATGCTAGCGGCCGGTGGTGGGAGGACTCTGACAGCCCGCTTGGCACGTTTGGCTGCAAAATTGCAGGAATTCCAGTTTGTTGTGGAATATGTCCCTGGCCGTTTGAATGTGCATGCCGATTGCATGTCTAGGTTGCCTTTTGATTCACAAGTTTCCACTGTTCACAGTGATTTTGATGTTGTATTTTCCATTGGGGATGTCAATGGTGAAGGAAACAACAAGTTGTCTGGGACCATTTCTGAAGTTGACTGGAGAAATGCCATGTTTAAAGATTCTGCTGTATCTACTGTAGTGATATACTTACAACATGATTGGCCTGAGGAACGGAAATTATCAGGTGAGGTTCTGTCTTTTCACAAGATAAAATATGAAATCATGTTTGACCAGGGTTTTGTGACTAGAGGTGATAAAATAGTTCCTCCCGGTGATCTACGGAAGAAAATTATTTCTATGGCTCATGAAGGCCACATGGGCATGTCCAGTACCAAAAGGCGCATTCGTGAATTCTATTGGTGGCCAGGTATTGATAATATGATTGATGAATGGGTCAGTTCTTGTTTACCTTGTTCTTTGAGTGATAAGTCTGTGAAGCCTCTGACTGTTGGTGTTTCACCCATCGAATTTGTTACATCTCTTAGGAAGAAATTGGGAGTAGACATTGTTGGTCCTCTTGATTTGTCACCGAATAAAGAATTGTTTATTTTGGTATTAATTGATTACTTTTCCAAATGGCCAGAGTTAAAGATTGTGGACAAAATAGGTTCCACTCAAGTTGTGGAATTTTTGGATGAAGTGTTTTGTAGAGAGGGCATTCCTGCTGAAATTGTTTCAGACAATGGTCCACAGTTTATTAGCAAAGAATTTTCTTCTTTTCTTGAAAGATGTGGCATTGCACACAAAAGGGTGTCAAATTATAACCCACAGGCCAATGGTCCAACAGAACGTTTTAATAGAGTGATAAAGGAGTCCATCCAACTTGCAGTTAAGAGCAATTTAAATTGGAGAGAAGCACTACGTGCCTCTTTATTGTCTTATCGTGTTTCCCCCAATTCTGTTACGGGTTTGTCTCCTTTTGAGATGTTAAGAGGCAGGAAGCCAGGCTCTAAACTTTTACCCTGGTGGATGAAAAGTAAGATCACTTGCAAGAGTTCCTTTGATCCTCTCAAAGTCAGAGACAGGGTGTTAGCTTATCAGGAAAGGATGAAAAGGAATTGTTCTGGTTCTGTCTCACATTGTCCTAAGATCAAAGTGGGCGATTTTGTAAGAGTAAAATTTGGTAGAACTTTCAGCAATAAATGAAATAAATGGTCTGACCCGTGTAAAGTTTCTGAAGTTTTCAGTAAGGCTGTAAGAGTGGAAGGTGGTAAGATTTGGAATTTTAGAAGGATCTCATTATGTAAAGTCTTGGACTCTAAGAATATTTCGCAGCCAAGCTCGAAAGCCAGTCCATCTTTGCAGCCAAACTTAAATGTTGAAAATTATGCGACTTTTTCTGCTTTTTTAGACACTTTTGGGTGTGAGCCACAATCTGAGATTGTCAATCCTCCACAGGTTGCCAATTCGCCTCATACTGAGAATGTTGATTCGCAACTTAGTGAGGTTGCTTTTCCCATCAATGGTTGTGGTACTTTAAATGATTCTAATTTGAATGCTGATTATGAAGTCGGTGGACGTGTCATTGAACAATCTGACAACAAGGCTTTAAGGAGAAGTGTTTGTGTTAAATATTCTCCTACCAGATTGCGTGATTTTGTTCATTAATTTTATGTTTTTTTTTTTCAAAAGGGGGAAGGTGTGTTGTATTCCTTCCTCGTGCACTTCTAGAATTGTTATGACTCTTTTGTGATTCCACATTCTATATGTGGGAGTTGGGCAGAGCTAGTCTGCTTCCTGTAGACTGTGGATGTATAAGCTGTTATCCTTGAATAAATCTCCTTTCTACTGCATCCTGTGTTTCCTGGATTACATCAGTGTCAATGGGGTCAGTGGACCTATTACTCTGTAAACTATCATTTAGTCTTGTAGCAGCTACTTCTATTGTGCCTATAGTCCTCCTATTATGTTTATGGGATATTGAACCATATTTTATATTACCTTTCACTAGTGTCCCCCTGCTGACTACCTGAGGGTATATTCTAGTCGTATCTTGTGGTCCCACTATAGCTTCTTCCAGAGCTATTACTTTTTGGATTGTTTGTGTACTAGAGGGTTCAATAAATTGTGGTTTCACATGGGTAACACCCTTAGTGGAGGGTGAAGATGAACAGGTTAATTTTCCCCAGATGTAACTGACTACCTTGTTTCCCCCCAGGGGCTGATGTAACATAGGTTGTGATGTAATTTCTATGGGGATCCCATGGTCTATTCCTTCTGGGCTAGTGGCGTATGATCGGCCCCCCATGCCCCGCGTAGACTGAAGTCTTCAGTCGCAGTCATCCATACCAGTAAACACATCAAACCTGTTTGCTTTCTCCAGTGGTGTAAAGGGATTTAAATGGTCCATTCTCCTATTAGTATTTGTATTAAATCTGGGGGGTACGATATTCCACCCAAATGGATCAGCAACAGGTGCTGGGTATTGTGCATGTAGCATTTGCCTAGTGTTGTACGGTGTTGAGAAATTTGTATAGGTATGTGTTTGTCCATTTATGTAAGTTGGAGGGAACACTAGGGATCTGGGATAGAAGTATGTCAAAGTACGAGGGATGATACAGTTATTGCCATTACCTGTGGGCCAGTTTAGTATGTAATTGACTGCACGGGGATCTCTAAAATTAACTACAACTACATCTCCCTCAATGTCTTTGCTTCTACCACCCAGCCATGGGAGTCTCTGAACGTGCACTATTTCGCCATTGATGTTATTTGTGATTGGTCTGTATATACTGAGCCAATGCATGATTTTATTTTTCAGCTGGGCGAACCCTTCCCTCTTGTTGTCTGGCAGCGTGGGGACCCCCGTCAAAACAACCACAAAGGGCACAGCTTCAGGGGGAAGTTCAGCTAGTGAACCTTTGTTCGCTGGTGCCCTTGCGTGTCTAGTGCTTCCCCACTCTTCCCATGGTTTCCCTGTAGGTACCTTTTTCAGTCCCCTCATGGGTTCGCTGACAGGAATTACAACTGGTTTGTTTGCCTGCTTTGGGGGAAATGACATTTGTTGATTTGGGAGGTTGTGATGTGGCTTTGGTAGGTTGGAATGAAACTTTAGGGGCAATAATGGTGGGTAGGGTAGCCAGGGCTGCGAGTGGCACCGCCGCATGGGCCTTAATTGGACCATCCTTACTGCTAATACCGGACTCGATGTCCTCGAGTCGTTTCTCCACCCTCTTTAACCTCTCAATGATGGGTAGGATGAAAGACCTGATAAGGTGTTCCATGCTATCCAGTGAGACGGTGGAGGGTGCTGGTTTCAACAGGGATTCTGGTTTCAACAGGGATTCAGCATGACTAGCAGTAAATATACTGGTACTAGCATCCTTTACAATGTGTGGAGATATAGGGGGGACTGCCAAATTTGGAAAGTTGACTGGTGCGGCCACTAAGACCTGGTCAGTTCTGATGACAGGTTTAGAAAGTTTGCCAAAGTCAGAATGACTACTCTTGGGTTTTTGCGGTTCCCCCCACTTGCGTCTTCTTTTACTTGGTGGTGGTCCATGGGCCTTAAGCGCCACTGGTTTCCTCGTCTTACTTCTAGCAGGTTTACCACGAGTGGGGGTCGGGGTAATCGGGTTGACAGCTATACTGATGGGACTGGGGAGGAGAGTGTGACTCAAAGGCTGTTCAGTGGAGACACAAGGTGTAGGTGTGCAGTCACATAACAAAATTGGGACACTCTCTAGTGATATAAGATCTTCATTGCCACTGGGACTACCTCCACTGAGGGAAAGGGCATGAAGCGTGAGATCTGTTGGAGCCCGGTTTTTCAGACTTTCGACCAATCGACGGCTCTCCGCCCTTCGCTCTGCTAATGTTGCTTCCTTATCTAGGTCGGTAGAAACCTTTGTAAAATAATTGTCAAGAGTGCCGTTTAACGACCCCAAAGGCTTTTCTGAAATGGCTTTGTCGGGACTCAAGGCCATAACAGACATTGCTATCGAAAGGTACAAATGCTAGGAAAAACACAATGAAAGGGTAAAAAAGAACAATGAAAGGGAATAAGCCCTGCCCGGCCTCACTCGGCCTCTGAGGGCCCTTTGTCTGGGCTTAGCCCAACTGCGTCCCGCGAAGCGGTGTGCACCAACCTGTTTATAGAATGTGTGGGTCAGGGGGCGGGGCGCGCTCCAAATGCCGGACAGGTGTGCTTGCCCAGACAGCGCAAGGACTCGTGGGAGTTGAGTCCCCGCTGCGCTTGTAGCCGCCGCACAGCACTCCCAGACAGACCAGCAGTTCTTTCACAGTCCTACTCTCCTCTCGTGTGGCTAGATGCGCTGTACTCACAACAGGAGTAGCGCTAGGCGATGAAAAGGTCAGTGGTTCCTCGTGGACTCAGAGTTCTCAATCAGTGTTCCAATAGGCAAGTATTCCAGGGGGAGTTAAATCCGTGTGGGTCAGGGGGCGGGGCGCGCTCCAAACGCCGGACAGGTGTGTTTGCTCAGACAGCGCAGGGACTCGTGGGAGTTGGAGTCCTCGCCGCGCTTGTAGCCGCCGCACAGCACTCCCAGACAGACCAGCAGTGCTTTCACAGTCCTCCCCTCCTCTCGTGCGGCTAGATGCGCTGTACTCACAACAGGAGCACGCAGCGGCACCCGCGAAGCGGGTGTGGCAAGGAGTAGCGCTAGGCGATGAAAAGGTCAGTGGTTCCTCGTGGACTCAGAGTTCTCAATCAGTGTTCCAATAGGCAAGTATTCCAGGGGGAGTTAAATACGTGTGGGTCAGGGGGCCGGGCGCGCTCCAAATGCCGGACAGGTGTGCTTGCCCAAAGAGTGCAGGGACTCGTGGGAGTTGGAGTCCCCGCCGCGCTTGTAGGCGCCGCTCAGCACTCCCAAACAGACCAGCAGTTCTTTCACCATCCTCCCCTCCTCTCGTGCGGCTAGATGCGCTGTACTCACAACAGGAGCAAGCAGCGGCACCCGCGAAGCGGGTGCAGCAAGGAGTAGCGCTAGGCGATAAAAAGGTCAGTGGTTCCTCGTGGACTCAGATTTCTCAATCAGTGTTTCAATAGGCAAGTATTCCAGGGGGAGTTAAATCCATGTGGGTCAGGGGGCGGGGCGCGCTCCAAACGCCGGACAGGTGTGCTTGCCCAGACAGTGCAGGGACTCGTGGGAGTTGGAGTCCCCGCCGCGCTTGTAGCCGCCGCACAGCACTCCCAGACAGACCAGCAGTTCTTTCACAGTCCTCCCCTCCTCTCGTGCGGCTAGATGCGCTGTACTCACAACAGGAGCACGCAGCGGCACCCGCGAAGCGGGTCCGGCAAGGAGTAGCGCTAGGCGATGAAAAGGTCAGTTGTTCCTCGTGGACTCAGAGTTCTCACGTGTGTTCATGACCTTACAATCATTACGTTGCTAATTGCAAAGAAGGGCCGCTTTACACTTGGAAAATGTATGTTTGCGCAGGACCGGTAATAAGAACTTCCTAGAAAAGGGGAGATACAATTGGCAGAAAGAAGATAGTTTGGCTCAAATGCTCATCACATGGACAAACGGCAACAATGTCGGGAGAATTCTGGCCTAGGGGGAAACATATCTTCCAACGAAAAGGCCCAACCTGAATCTTGTCAGCAGGTTTCTTTCATCAACGTTGGTCATGTTCAATTCAATTCAAGGAATCTTTATTCAAATTTTTCAATTCATAAAAGTACATATCATAATGCATATCCCATAAAATGCTGTTATCCGTAAAATGCAATTTAAAAAAGTACAGGTTAAATTACAATTTAAACATTTTCCATCATTTTGCGCACTCCAACAGCAATTTTTTAAAAGGTACCAATACGACAAGTTATTTCTTCATTATCTAAATTTAGCAGTGCCTGATAGGATTGTTCCAAAGTAATGGGTCTGTGTTTTTAAAAAAACGGAATTAATAACCATTTAGTGTATTTCACATAAAATTTACAACAAAAAAGAAAGTGCAGATCGTTTTTTATGCTTTGTCCATCACAAGGGCAGCTAATTTTAACTGTGCTTTTCTGATAACCCATAGGAAAGTTTAACAGATAACTCACAGTGCCAGCCCTTAGACGAAATAATAAACTTCTTTCCCAGCTAGTCAGTGGTAATGTTAAGTACAATGCCAAAGTACATTTAGGCGACACAGTTTTCAAATACTTAGAGACTGTATTTTTCCCTGATTCAATCTTCAGCCTTTTCTGTAAATAAAGTGCTCTTAGTGCTTCTTTTAATTCAGATTTCTTAACATTACTAGCTTCAGTTGGGTTAACAAAGATATTTCTCATACCTACTTCCTCCAAGCTAGTATACACATGTTGAAGCCACGGGATGTTCCTCCCTCTTTCACAGTTTAAACAGTCAGTTATTATCTCTTGTGTAAGTTTTGCTGACTGGTTCGTCCAAACTGAGTGCCAAAATAAAGCTGGGCGGGTATTAACAAAATCTGATACAAATGGAAGATTTAAATCGGTATGTGTGGTAAAATTAGATGAATAAATGGGGACACTTAACAATTTCCTACAGAACCTATTCTCTATTTGCTGGATAGTGGTACTTTTCCCAATGTCCCATACTTCTGCCCCGTAGGTTGCTACCGGGACACACTGTAGTTTAAATTGTTTTACAATCGGTTTAATAGCATCATATCTCTTTGGTCTTGGAATACTTAAAATTGAGTTAGTGGCCTTTGAGAATTTGCCCATGGCCTGGGCCAAATGCCCAGTCCACGAGCCATTTGCAGCAAAGGTCACTCCCAAATATGGAAAGTTGTGAGTTCCAATATGTTTTCCTTCTCCAACCTGTATGGAGTTCATCTGCCGCTTGCCTTGCCCACAAGACATTATAAAAGATTTTTAAAAATGTACCCTCAAGTCCAATTTATTCATAAAATCTGTAAAATTTAAAACCAGGGTACGGAGTGAGTTAGGTGTTCGTCCCAATAACACTGCATCGTCTGCATACAGAAGAGCAGGTACCGGTTTGCCATTTATTAACGGGACGTCAGGGGTTGATTTTCCAAGGCACTTACTCAGGCCAATAATATAGATTATGAAGAGCAAGGGTGCTAAAACGCACCCCTGCCAAACTCCTCTACCTATATTAATTGGTCATGTATAATAGATACGGAGCAATTGTTGGAGTCGTTTTAATACAGCAATAATCTCTAACTGAGGATTTGATCACTTCTGATAGTTCCCTATAGATTTGTTTGTGCTTACAAAATCTATCCAGAACCCATTTTCCATCCCCTTCTCCAATTAACTCTGGGTGTTCAAACAATAAGGCATTGCCAAATGCCAAAAAAGCAAGTTTTAATATATTGTAGCCAAGGGATGGTCAGGTCATGGGCACAAATTAAACAGTCTTTAATATTTGCCCAATTAAAATAGGCTTCTTTGTTGTACCAGATCGAACACCAGAGGGCTAATGGGGCCGTATTAATTGTGTCTTGGGCATAGTCCATGCCTAACTTCAGATGAAGGGAGAAATGCGGAGATAAGGGAGGGACCCCTAATACTCAGCGGCAAAATCTATTCTCCCCTATCTGCATTGCGTGAGCATCACTACAACCCCAGATACCCATTCCTTATTTGAAAACTGGCAGGAATTTGCAGTTGTATATCTCTGGTATTGAAGAAATTGGCATTTTACCAATCGACATGGCAAGCGAGAAAGGGGTGCCTCCTGCTTGTGTATATCTGGTTATTCTGTTTTAATGGAGGTAAGCAAACAACAACCTTAGTCAAACTCCAGGCCTAGATATGGGAAGGAACTGACTCCTCCCGAGGTTTGCCTTCTATGTTTAAACTACAGGTTTTAGTATTTTTTGGGCCACAAGTCATTGTGAAGGTATTCTTGTAATTTGTCTCTAAGCCCAGGTCCTTCATAAAGCTGACATACCTAAGATAAGTTTTTTAAGACCGTTGGCAGTCCTTGCTAGAAGGACTGCAACATCAGCATATAGCAGTGCGGCACAGTCATATTCTCCACAAGTGGAACGGCAGCCCCAACAGAAACTAATGTCTTCTCCAGGCCGTTTGTATAGAAAAGGAAATGGAGTGGGACAAGGACAGAGCCTTGGCAAACCCCGCGCTTGATGATGAACTGCTCGGTACATTCATCAAAGACACACAACTGATGGACAGAATGCAGAACAAATCAAAACATTCACCCCCAGTCAAGAGATATGGGTTAAATCCATCATTCTTTTGCTCACCATGCCACCCCGGTTTGGACCTGGCCTTATGCAAATCAGTCTTTACCCTGTGCCTCATGTGAACAGTGCAGCTCGAACTGTCAAGCCAGGTTCTCCTTTACTGGAAACAAGCATCCTAGGACTGGTTTCAGGGTTTCAACCCTCATTAGCCAGGATAGCTTGAATCCAGTGGCTCAGTGATCCCAGGACCCACATCTGGCATACCCGACGCTCCTACAGCGAGAATGCAAACGGCACACAATTGATGGACGGAACTCAGAACAAATCAGAACATTCACCCCCAGTCAAGAGATCTGGATTAAATTCATCATTTGTTTGCTCACCATGCCAACCTAGTTTAGACCTGGCCATATGCAAATCAGTCTTCACCCTGTGCCTCATGGGAACAGTCCAGCTCGAACTGCCAAGCCAGGTCCTCCCTGGACCAAAAACAGGCATCCTCGTACCAGTTTTGGGGTTTCACCCCTTATCAGCCAGGATAGCTTGATTCCAGTGGCACAGTGCGCCCGGGACCCACGTCTGGGCATACCCGCACACTTAGGGTGAGAAAGCAAAAGACACACAATTGATGGACGGAATGCAGTACAAATCAAAACATTCACCCACAGTGAAGAGATCTGGGTTAAATCGATCACTCTTTTGCTCACCATGCCACCCCTGCTTAGACCTGCCACAGGCAAATCAGTCTTGACCCTTTGCCTCATGGGAACAGTCCAGCCCGAATTGCCAAGCCAGGTCCTCGTTGGACCAGAAACAAGCATCATTAGCCAGGATAGCATGAATCCAGTGGCACATTGAACCGGGGATCAATGTCTGGGCATACCCGACGCTCCTGGGGCGAGAAAGAAAATGACACACAATTGATGGATTGAATGCAGAATAAATCAGAACATTGACCTTAATCAAGAGATCTGGTTTGAATCCATCATTCTTTTGCTCACCATGCCAACCTAGTTTAGACCTGGCCATATGCAAATCAGTCTTGACCGTGTGCCTCATGGGAACAGTCCAGCTTGAACTGCCAGGCCAGGTCCTCCCTGGACCAGAAACAAGCATCCTAGGACCGGTTTTGGTGTTTCACCCTTTATCAGCCAGGATAGCTTGAATCCAGTGGCACAGTGAGCACAGGACCCACGTCTGGGCATACCCAGCGCACTTAGGGCGAGAAAGCAAAAGGCACATAATTGATGGATGGAATGAAGAGCAAATGAAAACATTCACTCCCAGTGAAGAGATCTGGGTCAAATCCATCATTCTATAGCTCACCATGCCCCCCAGTTTAGACCTGGCCATAGGCAAATCAGTCTTGACCCTGTGCCTCACGGGAACAGTCCTTTTTTATAAAACAAGGGAACCCGAACAATTGGCTGCAGACCACGGGTGTCAATCATACATTACAAAGAACAAGGGTCCTTTGCATTTTGCCAGATCAATAGGAAATAACATATAGACCATAATAGTTAACTATATTACTCCTATGTCCAGCCGGACAAGGATTTTATTTTGTAGTAATTCACAAAAAATTAAGAACAAGAATATCGGAACAAAGAATATAGTAGGGCACAATCCTGTACCATACTTGGAAAAAAGTAATAAGGAGGGAACACATACAACATGAAACAGTTTTCAGGCAAAGACTGAGCAAACGTGGCCACTTTTAAATCAGTGTATCAAAGTATTGCCAAAGTGTGAAACACAACAATATCATACACAATGGTAAGTTGTGTGAACACTAAAAGAAGTCGAAGTTTCGATCCCTTGCTCAAAATGACTTAGGATCATCATCAGGACTGAAATTTAACATTTGCCTGGTAATTGTCAATTAAAACCAACCGTGATACGACAATGCGTTCCGTGTGGGAAAGGATGCAGGGCGCTCGGCGTCCGCTTGGAAAAGACCGTGATGGTCTCAAATGAAGTTAAGCGATACAAAAGGGGTTGATGGATGGAGCATTTGAGCAAATCAAACACTCACCCCAAGTCAACTGATCTGGGTTTAATCCATCATCATTCTTTAGCTCACTCAGCCACCCTAGTTCAGACATTGCCATATGCAAATCAGTCTGACCCTGTGCCTCATGGGAACAGTCCAGCCCGAACTGCCAAGCCATTTCTTCCCTGGACCGGAAACAAGCATCCTGGGACCGGTTTCGGATTCATAATCCTCATCAGCCAGGCTATCTTGAATCCAGTGGCCAAGTGAGCAAGGGACTCACGTCTGAGCATACCCTGCCAACTTAGGGCGAACAAAGCGATACAAAAAGGGGTGATGGATGGAGCATTTGAGCAAATCAAACACTCACCCCCAGTCAACTGATCTGGGTTTAATCCATCACCATTCTTTAGCTCACTCAGCCACCCCAGTTCAGACATGGCCATATGCAAATCAGTCTGACCCTGTGCCTCAAGGGAACAGTCCAGCCCGAACTGCCAAGCCATCTCTTCCCTGGACCGGAAAAAAGCATCCTGGGACCGGTTTCGGATTCATAATCCTCATCAGCCAGGCTATCTTGAATCCAGTGGCCAAGTGAGCAAGGGACTCACGTCTGAGCATACCCTGCCAACTTAGGGCGAACAAAGCGATACAAAAAGGGGTGATGGATGGAGCATTTGAGCAAATCAAACACTCACCCCCAGTCAACTGATCTGAGTTTAATCCATCACCATTCTTTAGCTCACTCAGCCACCCCAGTTCAGACATGGCCATATGCAAATCAGTCTGACCGTGTGCCTCAAGATAACAGTCCAGCCCGAACTGCCAAGCCATCTCTTCCCTGGACCAGAAACAAGCATCCTGGGACTGGTTTCGGATTCATAATCCTCACCAGCCAGACTATCTTGAATACAGTGGCCAAGTGAGCAAGGGACGCACGTCCGAGCATATCCTGCCAACTTAGGGCGAACAAAGCGATACAAAAGGGGATGATGGATGGAGCATTTGAGCAAATCAAACACTCACCCCCAGTCAACTGATCTGGGTTTAATCCATCACCATTCTTTAGCTCACTCAGCCACCCCAGTTCAGACATGGCCATATGCAAATCAGTCTGACCCTGTGCGTCATGGGGACAGTCCAGCCCGAACTGCCAAGCCATCTCTTCCCTGGACCGGAAACAAGCATCCTTGGACCGGTTTCGGATTCATAATCCTCATCAACCAGGCTATCTTGAATCCAGTCGCCAAGTGAGCAAGGGACTCACGTCTGAGCATACCCTGTCAACTTAGGGTGAACAAAGCGATACAAAAGGGGATGATGGATGGAGCATTTGAGCAAATCAAACACTCACCCCCAGTCAACTGATCTGGGTTTAATCCATCACCATTCTTTAGCTCACTCAGCCACCCCAGTTCAGACATGGCCATATGCAAATCAGTCTGACCCTGTGCCTCATCGGAACAGTCCAACCCGAAATGCCAAGCCATCCCATTCCTGGACCGGAAACAAGCATCCTGGGACGGGTTTCGGATTCATAATCCTCATCAGCCAGGCTATCTTGAATCCAGTGGCCAAGTGAGAAAGGGACTCACGTCTGAACATACCCTGCCAACTTAGGGCGAACAAGAGTTAGAAATGGCTACATATGTGTACATATGCACTTGCAGAATATAAGTATTCCATACCCATACTACTGTGCTTCCTTCCCAGCCCTGAGGAGTCGCAGTGATCTGTTCCCACGCGACGAAACACGTGTCGGCTGGCTGTTTGGAACCAATAAACCTACATCTATTTTCCTAAGATACTGAACTGGATTGCAATTGTCTTAATTAAGCTCTACACCATGGGTACTCACAAACTTTCTCTCAGGGGCCAAATTTACAGTGTGGTTTGTGGCCGAGGGCCGCACCGGTGGGGGCAGGGTCAGTGAGGGAGGGGGTGGGGCTAGAGCCCAAAAAAACCTGTGACCATGAGGTTGATCGCAGGCCCCTGCAGCGGACGTCTTTGGCCACTGAGCCACCAGACCCAGCATACACACATATCTCTCTCTCTCTTTCTCTCTCTGTCTCCCTCCCTCTCTATCTCTTCCTCCCTCTGTCTCCCTCCCTCCCTCTCTTTCTCTCCCTTCCTCTCCCCTCTCTTTCTCTCTCTCCGTCTCCCTCCCTCTTTTTCTTCCCCCTCCCTCTCTCCGCCTGCCTCCCTCCCTCTCTTTCTCTCCCTCCCTCTCTTTCTCTCCCTCCCTCCGTCTCCCTCCCTCCCTCCGTCTCCCTCCCTCCCTCTGTCTCCCTCCCTCTCACCCTCTGTCTCCCTCCTTCTCACCCTCTGTCTCCTCCTTCTCACCCTCTGTCTCCCTCCTTCTCACCCTCTTTCTCCCTCCCTCTGTCTCCATCCCTGTCTCCATCCCTGTCTCCATCCCTCTGTCTCCATCCCTCTGTCTCCATCCCTCTGTCTCCACCCTTCCCGCTGCCTCCCTCTTCCTCACCCTGTCTCCCTCTCTCTCTCTCTCTGTCACCCTCCCTCTCTGTCTCCATCCCTCCCTCTGTCTCCCTCCTTCCCTCTCTCTGTCTCCCTCCCTCTCTCTGTCTGCCTCCCTCTGTCTCCATCCCTCTGTCTCCATCCCTCCCTCTGTCTCTCTGTCTCCCTCCCTCTCTCTGTCTCCCTCCCTCTCTGTCTCCCTCCCTCCCTCTCTCTGTCTCCTTTGCTCGCTCTGTCTCCCCCTCCCTCTCTCTGTCTCCCTCCCGCTCTGTCTCCCTTCCTTTCTCTCTCTCCGTCTTTCTCCCTCCCTCTCTCCCTCCCTCCCTCTCCCTCCCCCTCCCTCCATCTGTCTCCCTCCCTGTCTGTCTCCCTCCCTCCCTCCCTCTGTCTCCCTCCCTCTGCCTGCCACCCTCCCTCCCTCCCTCTCACTCCCTCCCCCTCCCCCGACTCTCCCTCTCACTCCCCTGACTCTCCCTCTCTCTCCCTCCCTCACCCTCCTGACTCTCCCTCTCTCTCCCTCCCCTGACTCTCCCTCTCTCACTCTCCCTCTCTCTCGCTACCCTCACTCTCCCTCTCTCTCCCTCCCTCACCCTCACTCTCCCTCTCTCTCCCTCTCTCTCCATCTCTGTCTCCCTATCTCTGTCTAGGCGAGGTGTAATCATTCTATTAGAAATATCACGAAAAGCAAGAGCTCTTTGCTGCACACATCGAACCACCTTCCCCAGCCTTCCCAAAATCTGCAGCATATTATTAATGACACACTGGTTCATCTCTCAACAAAACGACACATAGTTGATTAACTCTGATTTTCCCCTCTTTAAATGTGAACATCATAACTCCACCCCTTTCGTTAAACCAATGATGTTAGCCCACGATTAACATGTTCGTCCCAAAAAACTACCTAACCCATCATGCACTGGTGGAACTATACAACAATATGGACATAAGGTATACCCTCAACATTTTCAAAAGCCGTTTTTTTCACCTATTACATCAATCAAAACTCTCACCAGGCAATAAAATCTATGTACCCTGCCCTCCCTTTTGATGTTCAACACGCTGTTCATACTGAGTGACAATTCTTATGATGTTGACACATTAGAGATAGTCCTTAGTAAATATCTCAGAATTCATGGTTGAGAAAAAGTTGTCATCCGAAAATAATATCCAAATAGTTCTTGAACTTTTTCCTCCAGGTTGAGACTTCCTGCGTGTGTGTTTTTGGAGTCTTTGACCATTAGACGCTGGGTGAAGCATGTAAATAGGGCAGAAAGATTGCTTATGCAAGAAAAAGAGTGTTACAGTGCAGACAGCATACGTGACGATACAACAATGTATGTATTCATAATTCATGTTTCCGAAAATAATTGTTCCAAAATACTCCAAAATGATCTCACAAATTGCTTTTATACTTCATAAACACACGTTAGAAGCAATGGTATTTTGCATAGCTTCTCATGCTACGGATATGCCTACCCAGGCCTTTTTCCTAGTACGCGGAAAATACATCATCATACTGCGCTCTCAGCTTCTATTACCCATGGAGTTCAAGGCCCCCCTCCCTACCCCCCCCTCCCTTGTGTGGCAGTCCGGGATGAGATAGTTTGCCTGGCGCGCACACAGCCGCACCCGAAAACTTCACGGGTCTTTAAAAGACCATTAATGTGTTAATGAGGCTTTGTTCTGTTTAATCTCTTCTGAGGCCCTGCAGCTCCACTCAATGGCTGGAATCCCCCGGCCCCCATAGAGGTGAGCCTCTCCGAGTCCAGGCTGCTGCAACCGGCGGTGTTTACTGACACACTTGAAATTTTTTTTTTAAACTGGTACATGTCTCCAAGGTCCGCGGGCCGCCAAGAAAGGCTTGCCGGGCCGCTGGCGGCCCGCGGGCCGTACTATGAGTACCCCTGCTCTACACCTAGAATGTTGTTGAAATCTGCCTACTATATGGTTATACTGTAAAGTGTGTGTGCGAGGGCATTGCAGTTATGTATGATTTTGTTGTGTAACACACTTTGGCAATACTTATAATTTGATACACTGATTTAAAAGTGGCCAAGTTTGCTAATTCTTTGCCTGAAAACTGTTTCATGTTGTATGTGTTCCCTCCTTATTACTTTTTCCCAAGTATGGTACAGGATTGTGCCCTACTATATTCTTTGTTCCGATATTCTTTTTCTTAATTTTTTGTGAATTACTCCAAAATAAAAACCTTGTCCGGCTGGACATAGGAGTAATATAGTTACCTATTTTGGTCTATATGTTATTTCTTATTGATCTCCCAAAATGCTAAGGACCCTTGTTCTTTGTAATATATCAAGGGAACAGTCCAGCCTAAACTTCCAAGCCAGGTCCTCCCTGGACGGAAAACTAGCATCCTAGGATGGGTTTCAGGGTTTGACCCCTCATCAGCCAGGATAGCTTGAATCCAGTGGCACAGTGAACCCGGGACCCATGTCTGAGCATACCTGCACACTTAGGGCGAGAAAGCAAAAGATATAAAATTGATGGGTTGAATGCAGAACAAATCAAAACATTCACCCCCAGTCAAGAGATCTGGGTTAAATCCATCATTCTTTTGCTCACCATGCCACTCCAGTTTAGACCTGGCCATATGCAAATCATTCTCGACCCTGTGCCTCATGGGAACAGCCCAGCCCAAACTGCCAAGTCAGGTCCTCCCAGGACCGGAAAGAAGCATCCTAGGACCGGTTTGGGGCTTTCACCCCTCATCAGCCAGGATAGCTTGAATCCAATGGTGCATTCACCAGCATTCCAAACCTGACTGAAGCAGAGAGATGATGATGGAGTTGCCTTAGGAATGTAACCTGACCCGCATCAACACCCATGCTCTCTAGGTTGATCCACAACTTTGAGCGGGAGGCATAATCGAATGCTGTTGACAGGTCATTGAATGCCAAATGAGTGGAGGCACCCTTGGCGTATTTTTATTTTGCCACAATGAGGTGGAGACTGAGGTACTGTTCAATTGTCCCAAGCCCCCTTTTTAAACCCATACTGGCATGGAGCAGGTATGCTGTTGGTATTAATCCAGCCCAGTAAGCTGTCAAGAAAGACTCTCCTAACAATTTTAGCTGATGAATCCTAAAAGGATATTGGGCGCCAGCACTTAACATCATGCAAATTTCCTTTTTTAAACACAGGGACAATTACAGATGAAGATCGCAACCTTGGCACCCCCTTGCTGCAGACAGAGTTCAAAACTAAAGTGAGGACCAGAGTCCAGAACACTGAGTTTTCCCTAAATAAGTCAAGTAGAATGCCATCCGGCCCTGGTGCCTACTTGCAAATGCGCCACCCATGCCTCAGGTATGATATTGGCAGTTACTTTATCAGTTGGTAAAGCGGGGGATAGGACCAACCGCATTGCTTTCCTGAAGGATTGTGGGTCTATAGATTGACAGGTCCCCACAATAGACTCCCATTTCTCCTCCTTAATAGCAGTCATTCTTCTTTTAACGGCTTGCTGGTATAACGTTCTACTTTCTTGATCGCACACTGATCTCTGGGGATTTGCTTTAGGGCCCTTCATAGGATGTCTTAACTGCTCTACAAGTGTTATTAAACTATGATTTGGCATGGCGACACAGGTAAACAATGGATCTACAAAGCAGCACTTTTATCTTAAATGGAAGGTTTGTGAAGTCAGTTAGGATGCAAGCAGGTTCGCAAGGTATGCGATTACAGCTGTTCAACAGGGCAGTACTATTGCATATCATCTGAGACATAATGCTGTTTAGGTTTGTGGTTTGCCATACCACCCTCCACCCTGCCTCCTTGGTAGATAGGACCTGGGGAGGCGAAGGCTTATGTTGCATATGTGTTAACAGTATCTTAGTAGAAATGGGATTATGGTCGCTATAGGTCTGAGTGAGGAACTCACAATCCTTAATGGTTGAGGACATACTCCAGGAGGCAAAGATGTAGTTGATTGTGCTCCCGTCGCCCTATGAAGGTTGGAATATATTGGTCAATAGAATTAGGAACCTCATTGACCATGCCCGGTTCTGCCAGATGGGAGAATAAAGGCAGTCCCCTAGTGTCCATCACAATACTGCCAGTGTCTTGAGAGAATAGATCAAAGGTGGTTGGAGATAGAGGCGGAGTGTGCCAAAATGTAGCATTTAAATTGCCCGCCACCAACATCTTAAGGAGCATTCAACCGAAGCCTCTCTTTCCACAAGCATTTCAAACACAACAAAAAGACCTTGAAAATTACAGTTACCCTTAGACGAGAAGTTGTTGTTATAAAAGTTTACGAGATAGATCTTGTGAGAATCTTTCCAATTAATGCAGAAGGCCTCCATCTCCCCCTGCTCCTGGAATAATGGTACAGTTAAACAACCAATATAGACTTTAAACCAGGCAGTCAAACCCCCTTTAGCTCTGCCAGATGGAGATGGAGTTGCAGGCAAGCTAAAGCACACAAAGCCATCAAATACAATTTCATTTGCCTCCCTGGTTTCTTCCATGAATACTATGTCGTAGTTCGCGTTAAAAGATCGCCATCCATCAATTCGGATTTTGGAAGCTAAACCCGTAATGTTCCAGTTCAAAAAAAATTTAAACAAGCATTATCTATTAGGTCATCATCCATGCAGGTGCTTGCACCGGCCCCTGTGGGAAGGAGAGTTGGTGTAGAAATAGTAGACAAGTGGACAGCAGGAATTGGACTGTCATGTACCCTGCATCTATCCAGAAAACCAAGCCCTGTACAGGAGTCGTACTATACAGTTTGCCAATATAGATAGAACTATGAGATGACCCGCCCGTCTCCAGTAATCTGGACCCCATAGAAAGAGAATTCTGTGAGAGAAGGGATGGCAAGTGGGCAACAGAGATTGGTCTGTCAAGTACCCCACCCTTATCCTGTAGACCTGAGCAAACAAGCTCCTCACTGAACCAACAACCTATATCCCCCAACCCATCCAGGGCTGAGAACCTTCTATTCAGGGGAAGGTTTGCTTGAGAGGGGGTTTAGGCAATACACTTGTTTGTGAATTCAAACTGCCAGGAGTACAGGATCGATTAACGAGGTGGCATTAAAAAAGCCAAGTGGCACTATCTTGACAGGGGTAGTTTAAACCATTCCTATACTAGATTTTTCAGTATTTCCTGAACAACCATAGGATAATGAAAATTAACCACAATGCCATCCCCACTGTGCCCACATCCCCCACCACCAATCCTGCCCACCGACTTGCCTACAAAATCTCCTTTGATATGTCACAATTGCCAGCAACATTGTTATTCAAGTAGAGAATGAACTAGTTCATTAGGCTGTGGATTCCATATTATGCACTGAGAGCCTGGGGACATTAGTCAGAGCAACAATGTAAGGAGCAGATGCAGGGGGAGATCAACTACAGGTAAGGGGGACTGGCTTAGAGTACAAAATACTGGTTGATTTACAGGTATTCGGCATGTGGGTGGTGAATGTCCATGCTCTGAGCAGATTTAGAAGTGGATAAATCAGAGGTCAAATACTGAGTACAAACTGAGATCCTGGGACCCAATGGCTCCACCAGTTTAGCTTCAATTTGCCTAGTCGGTCAATAATGGGGCACAATTTGGAGTCCAAAAGATCACCTATGCACTTACTCAGTTTACTCCAAGAGTTTTCATTTGCTACCGTCAAACCCACAATCAAATCATCATTGCCAGCCCTCTTACATGAAGCCATTTTGCTGTTGGCAGCAGGGTTTCTGGACTTTGTTGAATTTACATATTTCCTCCTACCCATGGCCTTTTGGCCACTCTCACCATCTGATTCACAAAGCTGATCACCACCCTCTGTGTCACTAGGGCCGGGATCAATTCCCCCTGTCAGTACTGAGAACCCAGCCTCCATACATTCTGTGCTGACTCCCAGGTTTTGACCTAGCTCCACGGGACAAACATAACCATTTATTATACCACTGATGGGCTTAGGCTTGTTGCAGTGGATACACTCTGCAGCGGTGGTAGTTTAGCAGAACTTTGATTGGTAAGCAAGGGTACATTATCTTCAGTAGTGAGTGAAGGATGATGTTCTACCAGTCGGATTTCATTAGTAACCGTGTCCACAGCCCAGGGTTAGGTAATTTTGGATGGTTGAACGGGTGTGGGGAGGAGCTAGCACCCTGGAGACACCTAAAGCACCCTTCCTCTTGCCAATATTTAAAGACTAAATGAGCTCAGGTAGAGCAGGTTGGAAGAAGGCCAAGTAGACAGGGAACACTAAACAAAGAAAGAAGAGGAAGCCATGGTTTCTCAAGACGGGAACATGGAAATGAATTGGAGGAAAAAGAGGACACAGTAACTCTTTTTGTGGTGGCTGTTTCAAAGACTCAGCCAAACACAAGTCTTGTGAATCCTAAAGCAAGACTAAGGGGGGTCCAGACCAGCCTCTTCCTGGCTTTGAAGCAGTTATTCCCGGGTGTTGCCAAGAGTGTCCGCGCAGGACCCAAGCTGTGGAAGCCCTGGTCGGCTTTTAGCACGTCCAAGCGCAGTGTTTGCTGCGTCGCAGGCTGGCAGCTGTGGTTTCTGCTCCCCCTGTCGGTTGCAGGCAAAAAGGCTTGAAGGGATTCCCGTGCTGTGGGTGCCGTGGATGGCTTTTAGTGCCTGCTGGCGTGGCGTGGGCGACGTAACTGCTGGAATGCAGACTGGGAGCTGCGGTTTCTGCTACCCTGGTCCATTGCAGGCAAAAAGGGTGGATGGGCTTGAATTTGTATACAATTTCACTGATGCTGTAAGGGGATTGGTCTAGCTGTTGCACACTATGAGTGCATCACTGCACATGGGTTTTCTTTCTAGGGTATTGACTAAATGTAGACCTCCATCTGCACTGCATTTAAATTCTTTATAAACATTGAAGAGTTCCAAAGATCAATATGGAAAACGTCCATCATAATGCCAACATCCTAAAACAGTTGAATGTCAAAATCTTTGTATAAGTTAATCCACTCACCATGCAGTTGTTGTGTTGTCCATGCATATAATTCTTACTTCTATGTTAATGAACCTAATCATGCAGTGTATATTCATACAATTAAAAAACACGATGGCATTCAGATAATATGTTGCAAGATTTGCATGCTGTGAGGAAATGTGGTGTATTGTATGGTGTGGTTGTGAGACCTCACCATGGAATACACTCATGTTACCGACTTGGATCCAATCAGAATCGTTTGTTAAAGTTTAGGTTAACTCTTGGTAGCTGGGTCTTCAAGCAGTCCGACTTAGACAAAGGAACATGAATAAAGCATTTTAAAAGTACCAAAACAACTGAATAAGAAAGTCACATAACACAAAAGAAATCCATCACCAATTTATAAAATAGATTGCATTTGTATTCATTTTTAGACATCAAAACAAACAAATACGCCAGAGGGTTATGGAGATGTACATTTTTAAGTAAAACAGAAATCTCATTAGTAACCCCAATGTTTGGAAACTGTAAACTTTCAAAGAGTTGTGTTTGGCTACTGATTCTTAAATTGAGAATCGAAATCCAGCACGGGGAAGCTCAGGGGGAACAGTAAGAAATAGTGGGATTGTTACATTGGCACCGAAGCAGTAGCAAATCAAGTTCCAGGAGCTGTAGGTGAACCACCATAGACTTCAATGTAGTAGTTCTGATGCAAGGGATACAGGAATCTGAAGATGCTGTAAGATGCGGAGTTGCTCTGCGGTCGATGTGGGGTCTTCCTGGGGATAGTTAACTGTCCAAATGGGAAGACTTTGGTCACAAGGGTTGAGGTTCTTTGAGGTCCTCTTTGGTCCAACAAAAGCCCAGTTGCTCCTGGTGTCTGGACACAGCAATACAATTGGTTTCCCTTGGTGAGGGGCTAGAATCCATCTAACTTGGCAAAATGCAATGTGGAAATTAACCCCCACCTTTTGTGAACTATGTGACCCCCTAATGCAATGCGATTTGTGGTTAATGTTCCTTAATAGTTACTTGCTAGGCACTGAGAGAAAATAATTAGAGCCTTAAAAAAGAGAAATGTACGTTTACACAATTAGTTGGGTATTGAGAGCCAAGACATTTTTAGGACTTACCAACTGTGAACCTTTCAACTGGTCCTGCCATGTACGACTATGATTAATTTACAGAAGAATATACCATATTCCAAAATCAATGTAATGAGGAACCACACTCCTTAACAGAAATATGCCTTGTATATAGTGCACCATATTGTTATTAAGTCCATGGAGACTTATATGGCAGCATTATGTATTCTGTCTGCAAATAGTGCTTTTGACAAAATTACGGAGCTAGGAAAAACACCTTTTCTGTATGGTCAGCCTAGATTTTTCACCTTTTGCGAAATTCTGGTTTTCAAACTTTATGCACTTTGTGCAAGTTAATTAACTTGCATTTAGGCCCCTCGTATCTAGGGGCCTACTACAGTGGCAGTGTAAACATGGATACAAGGCCTACACTGCTTGGCCTGACTGCGGCAAGACTAAGCCTGCAAAGTGATGAGTGAAAAAAGATTTTTGGGAGGTGCACACTTTGAAATATAAATGTGTTGCCCCTATGTAGACTTTGCAGCCCACAAAGCAGGGTCAGAGTATTTAAAAGAGAAGCAGGTAGAAAATCAATATTATTATGTCCCTACGCTGGCAAAGCTCAAACACCTGTATTCTCTATGGCAGGACTGGCTGTCTTATGTAGAAAACCAGAGTACAGATTAAAATACTAATAGTGATAAATATTGAAAATACTATGTTTAATAGTTATTAAAAATCCAATTCAATAATGATGTTGGATTGTTTTTAAATATCAAGAAAGGGTGCTTTTTAAAAGTTACCCTTCTCTGGCTAAGCTTTCAATGTCTACTTATGACTACCCTCAGCCAATTCCGAACCTGAACACATGCTTGAATGAAGTGTGAAAGAGGTGTGAGATCCCTACCAGGAGCTACACAATGGGATGGTCAGAACTGAGCAGGGATGTTTCCTATGAAGTCAGTAGAATATTTAGCATGGGGATTGGTGGCATCCTTTTTGACGTCAGTGTCAAATCCTACCTGACAGGTCTGTTTGAGCCACATGCTAACTCTTTGATAGACTTGAACGAGAGAGAACAGGATGCCAGGACATTTCTTGTTTATCCCCTGTATGGGTGCTGTAGGACACTACCTTTGTTCTTCCAGACTCCTGTTCCTAGTTTGCTGTGAGAACAGTGCCTGATTCAAACTGGATTTTAGTTTTAGATGTGGAGGACACTAGTGATTACCAAAGTACACTCAATACACACCCATAACCTCCATTATAAATTACCAAACACTTGGCATTGTGGACCTGTTTGCGGTATGATGAACAGAAAGCACTAAAAAACTGCAAAGGGTTGTCCATGGGAATTTTTACTCAGTTGGTTAGAATGTCGAGGAGTCACCTCCACTCACAATCTAGAGCCAGCCTTAAATGTGGCAAACCAATGCACATGATCAGAACACTTTCTGGAGCTGGGGAAGAAAAGAAGAGGACTGGACCAGCTGTCTGTGACCTGATAGGAGCACTGAAGGACTAGACTTGCTCCCTATTTCTGCCAGAACAAAGACGTAGACACAAAGGGTCAGATGGTTGACCTCCTGGGTGGCTCTAGGGACACAACAAGCTTCAAAATGCCTTTTATGAAATTGACTAGCTGACCACTGACAACTGGATCTTGGACTGGACAATGCTGGAGGCTTCTGCCTGGCACCCTGAGAGTCTATATATGACCTCTGAGGTAGGTCCAGGATCTAAGAAGTGTACTCTTGTTGTTATTCGGGCACTGAGAAAAAGTTGGAAACTTTTGAATTCTTTTACTCCAGAGCTAAGGGACTTATTACAAAAAGTACCTGACTGGCAGTGGCATGGCATTGTACTAAATTTCGAATTCACCCCACTGAAAGGCTTCAGCTTCTCTGAAAAAAACAAGTCTATTTTGTTTTTGGATTTTGAAACTTTTTCCAAGTAAAAACCTCAAAAGTTCCAATGCCTTGGCGGGACCAACCTATGGGAGGTATCCATTTTGCAATTCTATGGCAGTGGTCACAATTACAAATTTGTCCTACAGGGAGACAATATTGGAGCAATAAAAATGTCAAGTTCCCTTCTTGGATTTCAAGTTTGAAACTTTTAAAACGTTTTGACTTACAGACTTTCACTGGGAACAATGTACTTGGTGGATTCGAAAGGAGCTCCAATGCGATCGGCCTGAAATCACACCTTAGTACTGGTCTATCATGACCATTGATTACCAATAGTGTATTGGATTTTTGGGTGATATTTTCTCTTAAATCTTTAAGAAATGTATGTGTTCAGTTCCTCTTATTGGATTTTGGTGTCACTTTGTTCATTAATTTATTCTCAATTGTTTTAATTTGGCTTGGAATTTTTCATGATGAATGTTTTTGAATGTATTCTTTTTTTTACTGCATAATTGCTTTACACATTGCACTAAATTAAACCTGGTTGCTCTGCGCAATACTTACCAGTGGGGTGAGCTTAGGTTAATTTATTGTCTATGAGTGTTAGCCCTAACAAGAGTTGTGAATATTCTTTGAAGCGGACAGTCTTCCACCCCAACTAATCCAACTTCTTACAGCAGATCTTCATGTAATAGATCAGTCCATAGTGTAGTATGCCAGCAAGAAAGTGCTGGATCAATGCTTATGTCATTGCAATCCTTCTTATGGTGGAGTTAGTCACATTAAAAAGAGTGTGGAGGTGTCCACCAAAACGCTTAATGTGCTAAACAATGACAAACAATGCAAAGAGTCAGCATTCTTTACTTAAAAAGGATTCGAATAGCAATCATGGCAAGATTAAATGTTATACATGTGTCTCAAGAAGTCATGCTGCTTCCAGTAATATAAATAATTTTACAGTAAAGGAATGTTTTACGTGTCAGAAGGTGCTTTCACTTCATGCATGTTCAAAATATTAAGGAAACATGCTTTCATTTTGTTTGTGATGAAAATCCAAATACTGAAGAAAAAAATATTCGACTTATGCATTCATTAGTATGTGAAGGAAAAAATGAAATGGGAAGAGATTCTACAATTGGGCCTATCTGAGGGCATAGTTGAGATAATATATGTAAGGAAGTTGAGGATTCTATAACTGTGAAGAATGTTGAGAAGGGTGGCTGAGAGAGTTTATGGTATATGAATTGACAAAGATTCTTTGTGGCCCAACTTAGTGTAACACCATTGAGGGAAGGATGATTGAAATATGCAAGGGAATCGGGTCACCATTTACAATTTTATCTCACAGTTTCCTTTACGGCAAAAGTAAATGCAAAAAGGTAGAAGCCAATGATGTTATGGCTTATGACATTGGTGTCAGTGTGGTTACCGAATTAGGTATTTTGTTATACCTATTTGTTTTCAGGATCAGAATATATCAGTCAAGATTTATGTTGATAGAAGGGGTTGGCATTCCTAAGATTGATGCCATAAGGACATTTTTGCAATGAGATTGTCTCCTGGAGCTTCCATTCCTATATTCTAATTAAGTGTTTCTGAAGAAGGCACAGAGAAGGTTATCAACAAATATAGTAATGATGTTCTTGCAGGATTGCAATAAAGGTATGAGAAATTCCTATCAAACATAGTTTGCACAATGTGCCACTGAGAGATTTGAGTGTGCTGTTCAAGGAAATGCTATATCCAAGGGTGATTAAGCTAGCAGAAATGGAGTGGGCAACTTCAATTGTCAATATCAACCGCTTTATTTTTACTGCTGCTTATTAATGCCACTATCTATTTACAGTTGCAGCCCCCTATTTTCTCATTGTGTTAATGAAATTTCTACAAAATTACCTGACTTTCTAAAGCTTGACAAGGAATAAATGCTCCCTAAGTGGCCTCTTTCTATACACTTTCTATACACTTACCTGAAGTGCTTGACCCCTTCTCTAACGCAACTCAATCAATCAATCAATCAAAAAAATACTTTTATTTGATTTCATTAAAATCATAAAGGGTGGACGTACCACCATGTTTCATAAAACCCCGGATCAACATTTTAAAGCTAGAATTTAAGAAGAGACGAGAATTGTAGGAGAGTGGAGAGACAGAAGAAGTTTGAAGCTAAATCGCGCCAACAGACAATAAATAATTAGGGCCAGATGTAGGTAATTCATATTTACCGACTCTTAAATACCGAATTTTACCGATTCGATATTTAAGAGTCGGTAAATATGAAGGGGGGAGATGTAGGTAATTCGATTTTAAGAATTACCGAATCGGTAGGATTCGGTATTTACCGATTCGGTAAATACCGAATCGGTATTGCCCATTAATTCCTATGGGCCATGAAGCCCATAGGAATCAATGGGCAATACCGATTCAGTATTTACCGAATCGGTAAATACCGAATCCTGCAAGGGTGCAGGGGGTGTCACTTTGACACCCTCTAGAACCCCAATTCCGGACTTGTGTGCCATGTGGCACACAGACATGCCCTAAGGGAATGTCTGTGTGTCACATTGCAGAGGTGTGCATGCACAGATGTGCATGCACACCTGAATTCGGTATTTTACCACCCAATAGGATTGGGTGGTAAAATACCGATTCTTAAGGGCCTGTGGCACTCCTAGGAGCGCCACCTACATGTGGATTTACCGAATCGGTAAATATACCGAATCGGTATTTTACCGATTCTGTAATTTTACAGATTCGGTAAATTTAAAGAATCGGTAAAATATAGACACCCTACATCTGAAAACCCTAATACCGGTCGGTAACGGCCAAATTCGGCTGTTACCGACCGGTATTAGGGCTCCTACATATGGCCCTTAGAAATTAAAACATTCTTATGCCTCCTTTTTCCCAAACTTTGTAACATGATGAAGCTGTCCTGAGCGATTAGCTGGTAAATCATTAAAAAGCTAATATAATCAGAGCAAATAAATACCTTTGTACAATTATTTTCAAGCTGCTTGTATAAAATCGATATTTTTGTCCAGTTCTTTGGCCGCCATTTTCTAAAAGTTTATGGCTCTACATGACAGTTGATTAGACGTCCCTCCGAGGCATTTTATAACTACCGCTCTGCATGTCCTTATTTGTGCATTTCTTAGTGCCACCCTCAAAATAGATTTCCTAATTGCTAGTAGTGCGGGGCAGATACATAGGAGGTGCAACAAAGACTCATCCCCCTGTCCATATAGCCAACATACTTTAGTTGGCCATGTGTGTTTCCATTTGGGGGTTAAGGCCTTCGTGGGGTATGCCCTCAGCCTCAGCAACGTCAAATAATGATTTTTGTGAGATGAGAAATGTTCAGACATGTACTGTTAGGGTTTTAAAGTCTGGTACGATTGTATCATTGCCCAAAAGTGATTTTGTTTGCGATAATTTTTTATTGATTAGTAAGGATGTTCTTTTGATCGTATTATTCACAGCTTTTTAAAATCCAGAAAACGTTGTCATGGTCAACCAAGTCTCCTCTAACTGTAGTGCCTCAAACAATTTTTTTTGCACTGATGTAATAGAGCGTTTTAGCCTAGATTGGATTTCAATCTCCACCCAACAGCGATGTGCTAAAGTGTTCTCTTCGGCAGCTCTCATCCTCCAGGAATATTTAACTAGTGCACCTTGTGTGGATGGTTGCTGTTTTTTTAATCCATATTCCAGTCGGATTTGGGCTTGTGAGATATATCGGGGAATTGAGAAAAAACATTTGAAAAGGGTGGATTGTGCTGTGTTTAGTGCTGTAGCATCTTTGGTATTCAATATTTCTGAGCCGTATGCAATGGATGGTAGAAATTTAACAGCGATTACCTTATGCAAGTTCCCTGTTGAGCAACCTCAAAGCTTTTGCTTTAGGTTTTAAATGCAAAGAGCAGTTGTTTGGCTTTCGTGCTGACTTGGTTAAAGTGTTGTATATAGTTGAGGTAGCAGTCCAGTTGGAAGCCTAAGTATTTATAGGAAGACACCCTGATCGGTGGTTTCTCATCTAATTTCCAGATGAATTTAGTTTTTTTTACTTGTAGAATGGTGTTTGGAGAAGCACATCACCTTTGTTTTTTTGAGGTTGATAGTGAGTTGAACGGAAGCGACGTAGGCTCCAAGTTTGGAGATTAGCAGCTGCAGACCTAGTGGGGTTTGTGCTAATAGTACTATATCATCCGCGTATTGGAGACTTGGACTGGGAATTTTGCCCAATCTTGTGGGGTCAGCTTGAACAAGTTGGAGATGTTTATCTAGATCTGCGGTGTAAATGTTGAATAAGCAGGGGGCCAATACACACCCCTGTTTTAGCCTGTTGGATGTTGCAATCTTACTAATTATGCTGCGCCCATCTCCTTTCCTTATTTGGACCCACGTGTCCAAGTACAGGTTGATGATGGCCTCCAAAAGTTTAGTTGGTACCCCCCAGCTTTGCATCTTGGACCATAATTTGGCTCTCGATATCTTATCGAACGCAGCTTTGAGATCTATGAAGCATCCGTACAAGGTGTTGGATTTTGATATGGCTTTATTAGCTAAGAGCGTGACTGCAGAGACACTCCACTCAAAAAGCTCATACTGCCCAAGTACAATCAGAAGGTACAGTGAAAAGAAGTCCAAAACCAGAATTACTCGTAATGAATACTATCATTGTGTGGGTTAATCTTGGGTTGGGTTCTTTTTGAAAGCAGCCAGGTTTGCTCTGTATTAAACCTTCAAAAAACAAGTGTATTTTGCTGTAAGGCAAACACACCCTCGGCCTGCCAACACACCACGCTGGGGCACGGGACTGATGAGGCCGGCCCTTTAGTTTGAAAACTAGTAGTGTGAGATACAGTGTTTTACGGTTAGAGATTGAGTAAGGGTTATTCCTAAGAGATGTGCTTCAGGAAAATTAGGTTATGGCTAATTTGATATGGGTAAAAGTAAAAGAAAGTGTAAGATATGTGTAAGAAAAATGAGCAGGGGTAAGGTAATACAGGGTGATGAAGCGAGGTTGATAACAAAAAATGTTTGCATACCCCTCGTGAAATTTCTTCCCCATACCATTAATATGTATTAATCGTGTGGTTTTGAAAATTAACCAACATGGAATAGAATGCACATACAAAAAACACATGGGATACTAATTTGCTTATGTTGCAAAATTTTATCTACTAATAAAGTGAAATTGTTGTAATAATCTGGTACGCAAATGTCATAATCGAACAAAAATCTATGTGTAATTGCTTTTTGTATGTCTTATTGTGGCAGAAATGATGGCGAATGGTAAGTAAACTATGCTTATTTGTGGCTGAAAATGGTAAGTAATGATTAACAGGGTTACCTTAGAATGGGGGGAGGTAAACAGAAGGGCAAAATTTCGAAATCTAATGTTTAATTGTGTTTGTTTCTGCAATAGTTCCTATAAAGGCCCATGAGGCCTAATGTAAAATGGAAGTTTGCGAGACTCTGAGACTGTGATGATCTATGTGTGCACGACTGTGCTTGAGAGAAGTGCAAGCAGCTTGTGCCTATACAGCATGGGTCAAGGTCAGTGTGGCTTGAATATACAAACAAGTGCCAAAAATGTGTATGTCCGCATCGTGAGCATGGGAAACCAGTCTGAAATAACAATTTAAAGGACACAAGTGAAAAAACTATGACTTGGTGGAAATATGGACAATGAAGAGATGAGTTTATGCTCATCCACCCCTTACTTCGACCAATGAGGATAAACGAGGACCCTAAAAGTTTCAAATCTTAGATAGATAAGTTAGGGTAAAAGGGTATAAAAGAGGACGTTGGAAGTGAGAAAAAAGCTTTTCTTTGATTTTATTTTCGCACCACGACTTGCAGTTGGACCGACAAACTTTTTCTATGGAGCAAAGACTTTGAATTTTTCTTGACTTTAACTTTTGATGGGTGTGGAGTCCGGATGGGAGGTGAATATCAAGAAAGAATAGAGAGGTGGTCTTTGAGAACTATGCTGTCCTTGCTCTGATGTCCGTGTCCTGAAATCTTGGTAATATTACTTTGAATTATTTTTTTTAACTGTCGAAATGTTTGAATTTAACTTCTCTTTCTCTCTAGGCTATTGAATGTTTTAATGATTATTAAAATAGAGCGAATAAAGAAAAGGGTATGTTAAGATATATAATCTCTAAATAAATATTAAATAAATGGAGAATTAAGCTGGTCTTGTTGTCCATTAACTTTTACTAGCAGATCTATTGGAAAAATGGTGGGGTGTTTTCTTGAAAATAAAACCATGGTAATATTGACAAACTGCAGATGTATATAGTGTATAAAGTTTAGAACGAAATAGGACACTCCGCTAGAATCCAGCAACTCTCCTCTGGTCTTCACTAATCCTGGGAGCAGGGTGAATCTGTGTGTAAATGACTCGCAGTGTTATGGGCCCCACTGACGAGTAATGTGTGAATAGATCCTAGTAAGTATAGTGATGGTTTGTGGGTTCTGTTTGGAGCCATGCTGGATCAGTGTTACTTGGTAGCAGAGCATTTGTTGCTATAGGTTAACAAGAATAAGTAATGTATAGAATAAGTAGGGCAATATACATATCGAGAGTTTTGATGTACAGAACACTATATGTTGAGTCTGTATTGCATTATATGTAGTCCGGAATTTGAGGCTTCTGGGAAGTAGGAAGCTGGTTACTCTGCCTAGGGAGAGGAGCGTGTGGCATGTCAGTCACACACGTGTGGCATGTAAGTCACACATCACATAGTCTGTTTCAAAGTGGTGACATTGACTTATGTTACAAGTTTAGTGACCTTTACATGTAAAAGCGGTGAATGTATAGCGAAGGCAACCTATAAAATCTTGGGTTTAAGAACAGGAATCATTGTGTATTCTGACTTAAAACTTATCCCTGAGAAAGTAATACAGCTTTCACTTAAGCTTGAGAGAAGTGTAAGGTAGAGGGATGTGCTACTTTATCGGCGAAACGAAAATTCTGCAGTAGAGAAGAGGTAAGCACTGTGTACTGGAAATACAGAATACTTGTGTGATTGAGGAAACTATCACTTTAGTATTAGTGAAACAGACAAATGCAGATGTTTTATGTCGTTACTAACCGATTTTAGTTGTATAAAGGTGTAAATACATTGTACCGAAAAGTTTTGTAAAGGAGGGTTCAGTCGAAGCTGCGGAGACAGGAGCAGTGCTGACATCAAAAGTGTTGCACTGAGATTGGTCCGCGTGACTAGAACGGAGTAAGCGCTGATTGGTGCACTAACAATGGCTATACAAGCATTTGTTGTGAGTGATTGAAACGTATCTTGTTCGGATTGGTGCGTTAGTGTGAACCGCACTGTGATAGGTTGGTGAAGCGAAAGTCAGGAACCGTCAGAAAAAATTGAGTTTTATTATGGAGAGGAAAAAGAAAAACCTACATGGTTTTAGAAATGGAAGAATGTTTTTAAAAAGGATAAAGAAATAGTGACGAGAGAGGGAAAATTGCTTCCTCTGCTAAAACGCCTGCATCATATATGATGACAAAATACGGCTACCAAACATGTATATGGTTTGAAAATTGGGCTAGATATACTAAGAATGATGGTGCATTAGTAATCCCAGAAGTAGGTCCTTTTAGACTTGCTGTACTGCGAAATCTGAGAGAAAAGATGACAAAGCTTGAACCAAGACCCAGACCGACTCAATTTGAAGCATTAGTTGTGTTTGAAGATGAGATGCATGAATTGGAGCGAGAAAGGTTTGAAGAGTTTAGAGGACCTACAGGCAGATTGCGAGGATTATGAGGAAAGACTCATGAGAGTAGAATGCGGAGATGGAGAATCACTGATATTTGTGATGGAATGTATCCAGTGAGGACAGTTTATGAAATGGTAGGACGGAAGTACACTGAGAAAAGAAATAATGTGGAATCAGAAAGGAAAGTTTATGAGGATTATGAAACAGAGGATGTAGTACTGGAGGAAATATAAAATAGAAGACCCGCTCCATACCAACCAATTTCTGTAACTGTGACTCCAAATGCCCCAGGCAAAATGAGAAAAACTGAGGAAGTGTAACCTGAGTAGAGAGGAGAATTGAAGAACACCCACGTACTTCTGAATATGTACGGTCTACTAATGAATTGACTGGAAAAGATACAGGAGCTCACTATAAATATAGAAGCTGTAACTGACCCAGTAGCAATAGGTCCTGTAATTCCAGTGTTTGAAAACCGGAAAATAAAAGAACCATCGCTAACAAATCTTTCGAATCAAAGTGAACAAAAAGTAAGAGAAAAGGTTTATCCATATTTGTCTGAGGTTAGGAGCACTGGTCATATGACGCCGCCTGATTTGACTTTTAATCAAAGTCTCGATATAAGTTTCCTGCAGATGCGGATCAGATTCTGCAACACCTGAGAAAAGTATAGAGAAAATCGATTTGTCACAAACTCCCGTAGGACCAACAGAGCAGGAATTAAGTGATTGGCTTAAAACATTAAAAGTAAGAGACCAACAGCCTGATTCATGTAGGTAAATTGCACTCGCAAAGGGCCAGATTCTCAGAATCTGGCCCTTAGCGAGTGCGATTTTTGCATTTGGTATTCATGATACCAAATGCAAAAATCGCTATGTAAGAATTCGCATATTTGCGTGGAATGGCATTTAAGGAATCTCTAATAGAGATTCCTCAAATGCTATTCATGACACACAACAAAATTGCGATTTTGGACTTTTGAGGCCGCTATTTACCGACAGGTCAGACCTGTCGGTAAATAGCAAAAACTCAGAAAAATGCTTTTAAAAGCATCATTCAAAGTTGCATGTAGCACACACACATGTCCTTTGGACATGTGTGTGCGCAACACCTGTCCAAAAGTGCATTTTAGGGGTGCTACAGGGCGTCCTTTGGACACCCCTGGCACCCTTAAAATCGCTATCTCAGTTGCGAGTAGCAAATTGCTACTCGCAAATCCCCATTCATTCCAATGGGCCTCTTGGCCCATAGGAATGATTGGGGAGTATTTGCGAGTAGCAAATTGCTACTCGCAAATAAAGAACATGTAGGAATCGCTATTTAAGTAGCAATTCCTACATGAATGCCGTTTTGCGTGTCCTCAATAGCGATTCGCTATGATTCGCTATTAGGGACACGCAAAACGGCATGTACATGAATCAGGCTGTTAGAACCCAAAGTATTAGATGTGGTTAGGCTGAAAATCGATATGGAAGAATTAATAATTGGAACAATTAGAACAGATAGGTTAAAAGCATACCAAGATGATGAATTAATGTTTATGTGTAAAAGCATTACTTGGAGATCGAAAAATCGACATGATCGACTAGAAGGATTGGCAAGTGAACTCAATGTAGATTTTGCAAAGCTTAAATAGTTACAAAAACCTTACAGAGTAGATTTTACTGAAAAAGATATTGACAACATGAATACTGCTGAAAGATTAACCCAGATAAAAGAGTTAATTGTGTTGCTGAGAAAATGGGGAAATGTGGGTAAGTGGAAGGCTAAATGGACAAAGAAAAGGGAAGAAAGTAATGATAAAACAACTTTAGCGTTCCCAGTTAGAGAAAAAGAGCCCATAGCAAATGAATTCCCTATGAGAGAAATACCAGGAGGAGGGTATGTACATGTTCCCTGACAGGATATATTGTCGTTCACAAATTATTTCCCCAGATTGAGAGAAAAAACAGTGGAATGGTATCGACAAGTAGATCGATTTTTAAAGGTTTCAAAGGTGCTATGGGAAGATTTAGACTGATTGTTTGACATAGTAGTGCCAGCAGACCTATGGTCTGAGTGCAAAATTACAGTTGACTGGCCAAAAACTGAATATCCACGAGATCCAATAACAGGTGCTCCTGGACCTGAGGTAATGCGGAAGTATGAACAAGTAATAGTGTTTTTGAAAAATAAAATCCCACCAAAAGATACAGATTGGGTAAAGATTGACAGGACATTGCAGGAGCCAAAAGAATCAGCACATGCATTTTATGAGAGATTGCTACTAGTGTTTAAGCATTACAGTGGATATGAGGAGTTGAATGAAAAAGATATGAGTCATTTTGTGTATCGTTTTGTTTTTGGATTGAGACCAGAAATAGGAGACATGATTAGGCATAATTTGATGGGATGGCAATCATGCTCAGTGGAGGAGGTTTTGAGACTTGCAAAATACTGCTGTGATAAGATTGAGGTTATGCAAAAAAGTTTAAGGAAAAAGCAATGTGGGCACAGGTAAAAGTAGCAGAACATCAATTAGGAAATAATAGCTCAGAAGGAGGTCAGGCAAGAATGAAGCAAAATTTTAATGAAACAAAAGTGATGGGAAATCTGGTTGAGGTCAAGAAAAAGTGTCCTTGTCACAATTGCTGCAGGTTAGGGCATTGGAAGAAAGAGTGTAAGTATCCACCAAGAGTTAATCCCGAAAATACATCATTGAATCCGCAGGTGCTGAATGAGGTAATTTAACAGCCATCGCCAGAGCAGCAGGTAGTTACCCAACAGATTCACGCGCCACAGCCACCACTTCCACACAGTGTAAAAGTACAGAAATACAGTGCAGAGACAGGATTCTGCAGAGGAGAACAGGTAACAGAGTGAATGTGACTTTGCAGTATTGGTTGAAGGAAGATGGGAGTGAGTCGGATGACAGCTTCTGATGGTGCCTAAGAGAGCCCTTTTGTGAATAGAAAGGTGAATGATGTAAATGTGACTTTCCTAGTGGAAACAGGTGCTACCCGTTCTACTGTCAGATCAGTAGAAGTTCAAAATCTTCTTGTCTCTGGAGAAAGTATTCAAGTTGTAGGTGTAGCGAATAGACAGATCAAAACATCCCTTACAGAACCAGTTGAAGTGGAAATTGGAAATCACAAAGATATGCATTGATTTGTAGTGAGTGACAGTAATCCTGTTAACCTTCTTGGCAGGGACATACTGTGTAAAATGAACTGTGCCATTTACTGTTCACCAGATGGCATTGAACTTCAAACCCCGGATGAAGATAGTTTGTATAAAAGGACTATATCACTGATAGACTCAGAACAAAGTAGTATTTTTCCTGTATTTGACAGAGAGAAGATACCTGTTGAATTGAAAGAATTAGTCAAAGAACAAGTGTGGGTTTTCACAGGACAAGATATTGCACTAATGAAAGGTGTAGATCCTGTGAAAGTTTCTGTAAAAGAAGGAGTGAGTTATCCAAACATTCCCCAGTACAAAATGACAGCAGAAATAATCGAAGGAATAACTCCAGTGATAAACAAGATGATTGAACAAGGAATTCTAAGAGAAATAGTAAGCAGTCCATGTAATTCACCTATAATGGCATTAAAAAAGCCTAATGGAACGTTTAGGATAGTGCAGGTTTTCAGAATAATTAATAAAATTGTTGTCCCATGTTGTCCAATTGTACCAAATCCAGCAGAAATCCTGCACCAAAATCCACATGATGCAGAATGGTATACAGTCATTGCTCTATGTAATGCATTCTTTACAGTTCCATTACACCCAGATAGCCAGCCAATATTTGCTTTCCGGTTTGGAGACCGTTTTTTGGCATGGTGCTGAATTCCTCAGGGGTATACTGAGAGTCCCTCCATCTTTAATCAGTTGCTAAAGAAATCATTGGAGAGTTTAAACATGCCCGGAGATTCAGTACTGGTTCAATATATTGATGACCTATTAGTGGCATCAAGAACAAAGGATACATGTGTTTCAGACACTATTGCATTGCTGACCCATTTGGCAGATGGAGGACATAGGGTGCCCCCATCAAAGTTACAGTTCTGTCAGACAGAAGTACAATACCTAGGTCACAAAATTGCTAAGGGAATCAGACAAGTCACAATAGAGAGAAACAGAATGATACAGGGAATCCAACCTCCAAAAACTCAGAGACAAGTGAGAATGTTCCTAGGAATAGTAGGTTACTGTCGACAATATATTAGTGAATTTTCATTAATAGCAAAACCATTGCAGAGGTTGACAAGAGCAGATGTAAAATATCCCATAGTGTTGAATAAAACTGAAATGGAAGCTTTTGAGCAACTAAAAACCAGTCTATGTGAAGCACAAGCATTAGGAATGCCTGATTATGAAAAAGAGTTTGAACTATATTGCAGTGAACCAGAAGGATGTGCATTATCAGTTCTAATTCAGAGACATGTCAAACTGAGAAAGCCAATTGCATATTTCTCAGCTGTTTTGGATCCAGTTGCAAAAGCATTGCCAGGATGCTTAAAAGCAGTAGATGCTACAAGTGTGAGTTTGGAACAAAGTGAAGGTATAGTGATGGGATTTCCTTTGAGGGTATATGTTCCTCATTCAGTGGAGGTTCTCCTCACTAGGCCAAAGACACAGGTCCTTATTAATAACAGGATGACAAAATATGAGAAGACAATTCTAGGTGCAGATAATGTCACAATTTCACGATGTAAGAATGTGAACCCATCTACACTGTTACCTTATGTTATGAAAGTTGATGTGAGAAATGAGGTTGATCATAAATGTGTGGATGTTATTGAATACTGTTCCAAACTAAGATCTGACATTAAAGATGAGCCATTGCCTGAATCTGATTATGTAATGTTTGTAGATGGTTCATGTCTGAGAACAGATGAGGGTGCTCTTAGTGCTGCATATGCTGTATGTACAGTGGCAGACATCCTAGAAGCATCTTGTCTAAAAGGAATTCGTTCTGCTCAAATAGTAGAATTGATTGCTTTGATTCGAGTATGTGAACTGGGAAAGGAGTTAATAGTCACCATAGTGACTGACAGTCAATATGGTTTTGGGGTTGTCCATGATTATGGTCAACTGTGGTCCCAAAAAGGTTATTTAACTGCTGCAGGATCCTCCATCAGAAATGCTGAATTTTGTGAAAATGTTGATTGATGCAATCCAGCTACCTGATAAAATTGCTGTTGTAAAATGTGCAGCTCACAAGAAAGAAGATGACTACGTCATGAGGGGTAATCATTTTGTTGACTCAATTGCAAAATACTGTGCCAAAAATCTTGCATCTACAAAGTGGGACAGAAAAGCTGAACATGTTTGAAGTTCTTTAATGCTAACCACAGTAGTTGAGACTTGGCAGGAAGTGAGACAAATGCAGGAAGAAGCAAGTGAGGAGGAGAAAGATGTCCGGTTAAAATCAGGATTTAGACAAAGAGAAGAGGATGACATTTGGGTTTACAAAGATGAAAGACCAGTAATGCCTGATAACATGATTTTAAATATGGCCCGAATGTAACATGGTCAAGCCCATATTGGTAGGGATGCCATGATCAGAATGTTCAGTCAGACATGGTATAATCCTAAATTCAGGATGATCGCTGAGAGCCTTTGTCAGCGATGTCTTGTTTGTCAATGGTTACATCCAAGAAGAAAAACAGTTGTGAGTTTGGGAACCATAGGACAGGAGGGAGGTCCATTCACACGAATGCAATTAGACTTCATAGAACTACCACCCTGTAATCGACCTTGATATGTACTTGTGATCATTTGCCTATTTTCTCGGTGGGTGGAGGCTTTTCCTACCAGGAGGAATGATGGAGTGACTGTTACAAAACTGTTGTTGAGAGAAATCATTCCACGCTACGGTTTCCCAGTAAAAATCGAGACAGATAGTGGAACACATTTTTACAATGAGTTAATGCAGATGATTTGTGAAGCACTGGACATTTGTCAAAAATTGCATTGTGCTTACAGACCAGAGGCTTCTGGGGTAGTTGAGCAAGTAAATGGAACCATAAAGAACAGAATTGCAAACATGTGTTTGGCCACTGGACTGAACTGGCCTGATGCTTTGCCTGATGACCCTAAGGAGCATACCTGATAAAAAGATAGGATTAAGTCCACATCAGATTCTGATGGGAAGTGTGATGAGAAAAGCATTTGTGCCAGTTGATAAACTATTGACTAATAATGATGATATACTGGATTACTGAAAAAACCTGTCTGATGTGGTTACTTCTGTGTCCCATCAGGTGGGAACTGAGCCAAACTCTAAAGAAAAACATCCAGCTCATGATCTAGTCCCTGGAGATTGGGTTCAGATAAAGGTACACAGGAGATGAAACTGCTTAGTCACTCGTTGGCAGAAGCCCAGACAAGTCATTCAGGTTAGCACAACTGCAGATAAATGTGCTGGAGTAAAGAGATGGGCGCACGCTAGCCACACCATCCATGTGCCTGAACCTGAAAATCCACAGGACGAAGGAGAAAGCACAACTGACTCAGATTCTGAAGGAGCACCAGAGAAAGATCCAGGTACTGAAGCTCGACCTGTTGTTTGACATCTGGAAATATCAGATGCGTCTGATGGAGAAAGTGAAGCTATTAAAGTGCCAAATTCTGAAGATCGACCTGAAAGTCGAGATTTGGTAAGAACTGATACCAGTAAGGACACTGAGCAAAGTGAAGATGAAACTGGTAGTCAGGAAAATACTGAAAGACAGTCTGAAAGCTCAAAAAGCAGGAACCGGAATCTCGAAACTTGTGAAAAGGAAATAACTCACGAAGAGGATGAGCTTCCAAGTACCAGCTATGAAGAAGTTCCTAACAGTGTGAAAGAACTGACCAAAGAGAAAACAAGCTCAGTGAAAGAAACAAACATTATAAAGTTCACCATAAATGAAACTGTTGAGAGATATGAAACTGAGTCTGATGACAGTGAAGATGAAACTCAATTGAGAAGAAGCTCAAGAAAACAGAGCTTGGAGAGTGAAACGTAACACTGTCGGACCTGAAACCAAGAGAGCTTGTAAAGGAGATAATTGGCCTAAGGAAACTGATTGACTGAAATTTAAACTGGTTAATAAAGCAAAAGTAAAGGAGGATCAAGTAAACAAAATAACCAGTCAACAGGTGTTGTTGTGTAAAAAGATAGACATTGTGCAAAGGCCAAAGAGTGAGATGACCAAATCAGAAGTACAAGTCACCTGAGTGGACTTATATGATTTTGCCTCCAATAAGTGAAGTGAATAGCAGTCAAGAAAATTTGAATTGCCAAAACGAAGAAAAATAAAGTGAGTGAACTGTCACTCAAATGAAAAAAAAGAAGAACCTAAATTTGGGAAACTGTGAAAAGGGAAAAAGTTGAAGGAACAACAATTTTTTTAATTTCTGGTGATAAGGACACTTTAAGTGCAAAGAAAAGATTTAAAAGAGACAATATAAGGGCAGAAAACATTGTGGAATGAGCTGTGTAAAAGAGAAAATAAATGGCTACTAATGATGTAACAAAATCGAAACGTACCATTTTTAGAAAATGGTGTAGAATGTGGTTAATATGTACTGGATTATTAATGTTGGTATGGTTGATTTTAGCTATCATAATTCCTTTCAAGCCAGATTTTAAAAAAAAGCAAAGGCAAATGAGAGAATGAAAGAAAAGACCTATGAGGCAAAGGGTGAAATGCTGCATTTGCATAGACCTAAAGTACATCAAGATAACTCGATTAGCGATTTTTCTCATAATACATTTTCAAAGTTATTGTCTGAATATGTGAAGACAATGAATGCAAATGATTGTTACGTCTGTGTGAAGTTACCAGCAGCACCGGACTGGGAATGAAAACTGGCCCTGGCAAAGTGCGTTCACGCCCCCTTCCCCCCCCCCCCCCCCGGAGTGGGGGTATGACCGAACTCTTTGCCAGGGCCGTTTTTTGGCTGATTTTGTTACAGGGCCGTTTTTGTAGCAATGCTGCAAAAACTGCCCTGTAACAAAAACGGCCCGAGGTCCAAAACCTGCCCCCACCCTTGTGGGCACCGGGGGATTTCCCGGTGCCCGCTACAGCCAGTCCGGGCCTGGTTAACAGCATCTGTATCAGATGGAGTGACATACCATTTACTTCCATTAACCTCTGGAGTTACATGTAGTGTATTAGCTAGTTTGTTTTATAGTACAGGTAAATTAGAGTATTATTATTCTAATTCTGATGATGTTTTTGCGAAACTGAAAATTGTAGCTGAATTGAATCAAATAAAACCAGCAAAAGTTTTTGGGGAATATTTTTGGGAAACACAAGAATTGACCCATGATTATGTGTTGACCTGTAAAATGAGAAATGAAGAAAAAGCCGTTTTGGACATTGTAGAAGAAAGGAGAAATCAATATAAAAGGAGAGAAAAAGCAAAGCATACTAAATCTACAATGTCGACTATTGAGGATGATAATATTGAAGGACATAATGTGAATGTGACTATGCATATAGTTACACCATTATTAGGGAAATTATGTATTCGGAGAGATAACACTTTGTATGATCATTATTTTGTGGGAGCAAGTCAATGTGGAGATACATACATTATAAAAGGGGGTTGGGGATTTAAGGACGTAATGATCCAGTCTTTCCTGGGATATATATTCTCTGTGGGAACAAAGCTTATTTTAGATTGCCAGATCACTGGTATGGGTCCTGTTATATAGGCCTGGTCTTTCCTAAAATTTTCCATGTAGATAGAGGAACTAATGGAATTCACGAGATAGGTACGCCTTTAAGTCGCAGAAGAAGAGAAAGTGTGATAGAAATAATAGGTGATTAGAATAGAGCATTGATACCAGCAGTGGGTATATCCTTTAATGCAAATAGAATTTGGAAATTGTCAGCGATCGTAGATCGTTTGTCAACAGATACAGCAGGAGGATTTATAATGTTAAATACCACAATGGTTGCTATGAGAGCTATGGTGATACAAAATCTACTTGCTCTTGATACATTTTTAGCAAAAGAAGGAGGAGTCTGTGGAATTTTAAAGGTACAACACTGTTGTACATACCTTCCAGATAAAAGTCAAAACATTTAAAGATATATTACAAATCTTGCATATTTGCATAAGGAGATTAAACCACTGAATGTTGATGGTGTTCTTGAGAAACTTGGAAGAAGTTTTTCAGCAGTTAAAAATTGGTTTTATGAAATAGGTAGATCCATAATATGGAAGATACTAATTCCAGTAACATTAATAATAGTAGTGTTTTTTATTTTAAGATTAGGTTGTAAACTTAGAAAAAGAAGAAATCTTAAAAAGACCATGAAGAAAGAATTTGAAGAAAGGCAAGAAAGAGAACGTGAAAAAATTGACATTGAAATGGAAGAGTTCAAAGAGAAACTTTATCAAGATAGAAGGAAACTGGAATTAACTAGAGTATAACTCATACTAATTAAAAGAATTTGAAACATGTTGAGATAAAATTTATGAAATTTTGGGTGTTATTTGGTGATAAATCACCAAAGGGGGAGTAGATGGAGCGAGGGTGAAAACAAAAACTTTTTGTATACCCCTCGTGAAATTTCCTTCCCCATAACAGAAATATGTATTAATCGTGTGGTTTTGAAATTAACTAACATAGAATAGAATGCACACACACAAATACTAATTTGCTTATGTTGCAAATTTAATCTACTAATAAAGTGAAATTGTTCTGTTAATCTGGTACGGAAATGTCATAATCTAATGAATATCTATGTGTATATGCTTTTTGTATGTCTTATTATGGCAGAAATGATGGAGAATGGTAAGTAAACTATGCTTATTTAAGGCTAAAAATGCTAAGTAATAATTAACAGGGTTATCTTAGAATGGGGGAAGGTAAACAGAAGGGCTATACTTCGAAATCTAACATTTAATTGTGTTTGTTTCTGTAATAGTTCCCATAAAGGCCCATAAGGTCTAATGTAAAATGGAAGTTTGCGAGACTCCAAGACTGTGATGATCTACGCTTGCACGACTGTGCTTGAGAAAAGTGCAAGCAGCTTGTGGCTGTACTGCGTGGGTCAAGGTCAGCGAGTCCTGAATATTCAACCAAGTGCCAAAAATTTGTATGTCTGCACCGTGAGCATGGGAAACCAGTCTGAAATAACAATTTAAAGGACACAAGTAAAAATTGTTAAAGAAGAATCAAGACCTTATTTTTTTTTATTTTAACGATGACTTGGCGGAAATATGGACAATGAAGAGATTAGTTTATGTTCATCCACCCCTTACTTCGACCAATGAGGGTAAACGAGGACCCTAAAAGTTTCAAATCTTAGATAGTAAAGTTAGGGTAAAAGTATATAAAAGAGGACATTTGGAAGTGAAAAAAAGCTTGCTTTTGATTTTATTTTCGCACCACGACATGCTGTCAGACTGACAAACTTTTTCTATGGTACAAAGAATTTGAATTTTTCTTGACTTTAACTTTTGATTGGTGCGGAGTCCGGATGGGAGGTGAATATCAAGAAAGAATACAGAGGTGGTTTTTGGGAGCTATGCTGTCCTTGCTCTGATGTCCGTGTCCTGAAATCTTGGTAATATTACTTTGACTTATTTTTCTCGAACTGTTATGCTAATAAATATAAATGTTTGAATTTAACTTCTCTTTCTCTCTAGGTTATTGAATGTTTTAATGATTATTAAAATAGAGAGAATAAAGAAAGGTTATGCTAGGAGATTTAATCTTTAAATACAAATTAAATAAATGGAGAAATAAGCTGGTCTTGTTGTCCATTGATTAACTTTTACTAGCAGATCCATTGACAAAATGGTGGGGTGTTTTAATGCTTTCTTGAAAATAAAAACAAGGTAATATTGACAAACTGCAGATGTATATAAGTTTAGAATGAAGTAAGACACTCCCCTAGAATTCAGCAGCTCTCCTCTGGTCTACACTAATCCTGGGAGCAGGCTGAATGTGTGTGTAAATGACTCGTGGTATTATGGGCCCCACTGACGAGTAATGTGTGAATAGCTCCTAGCAAGTATAGTGATGGTTTGTGGGTTTTGTTTGAAGCCGCGCTGGATCAAAAATGAACGTATCCTTCCACATAGAGAAAGACATATTAAAGTACAAGGTGGGAAAGTTACAGTGGAATACATGTTTAATGATTAGGGTTAAGGTAAGGCTGGCTGTGTGTATCCTCAGTCACTTCCAACCCCAGATCCAACTTAGTTCACTGTAACATGTATAAGTCAGCTGAATGATCAAAGTGGAACAAGTGGTTTCCTTATGCAAATCCAAACAGAACAATACAGTGAAAAACATTCTATACCTCATTCCTGTTTTCTGCATTACAATATTAGCTGCAGGGACTTAAAGCAAAGTAAGATCACCACTCTGATAATTCATATAGGACATTGCACGCTGCTTTTCCAACATTTTTCCAACTAAGCACTATCTCTACGGTGTAGCATACAATCCATCTTCTCATTGATCATTGGTCCAAGGACCCATCCTGTTAAGGGCTCTAGAGCATGTGGGATGAGTACTCGTCACATGGTTAGTCTGTAATCTTTAATGTAAGCAAAAAGTGCAGTATGCGCAAGCCAAGGACACTAACAAAAGATTACCTTTGTCTGTGCTTCTTTTACTACAAAACAGTAGCATATAATAAGCAACTTATATTAAACGGCTCAAATAGCTTATGATTACTTATTCAACGTTATTGTATTTTGATTTTTGTTCACATTTTTAGGCAAGTTTTTACTTCAGATAGGTTTCACTGTGATACATTTTTGTTTTCTTTAAAAGTTTTTTTGAATATTCATTTAGCCCACATAGCAGGCACTTATAAGGGCTAAAACTTGTCATATGACATCTGTCTCAATGTTAAATTGCAGGGATTTGTTAGCATGAGCTGAAAGCCATTTTGTATTTCTGGCAGCCATCTTGTTTGCCATGTGCTGCCACATGCTCGCCATGTGCTCTGTCCTCCCTCAGTGTTGACTGCTCTTGTAATCTGCCTAGAAACAAACTATGTTTAGCAACTTCCACCTTAGCACATGCTCAGAAGGGCCTAGCTAGTGGAATTCACCTTCTCATCTTGTAGAACTGTTAAGCTATTTTTGCTGCTGTATGGAGAGTAAATCTTCTCCCACTTTGTTGAGCAAGCAGATCTTGCATGCCCATATAAGGCATTTTGCATGCTTACATGAGCCAGGACTGCCCCTTGGTCTTATGCTGACTATGTAACTAAGTATGGGCAAAATTTGCGAATTTGCGTTCCCGAATTTGTGCGAAATCGAATTTGCAATCCCCAAATTCCGCGAATTTGTGCGAATTTGCAGATTTTTGTTTTTTGCGTGTTTGTGGGTTTTTTGCGTGTTCGCGGGTTTTTTCCGTGTTCGCGGGGCTTTTTGTATGTTCGCGAGCCGCTTGCATGTCGAAGTTACCCATGCGGTCGTGTATGGGCACAGCACCCTCTGGTTCACCACTGCCACCCTCTGGTTCATCACTGCCACCCTCTGGTTCACCACTGTCACCCTCTGGTTCACCCCCGCCACCCTCTGGTTCACCCCTGTCACCCTCCGGTTCAGCACTGTCACCCTCTGGTTCACCACTGCAACCCTCTGGTTCACGACTGCCACTCTCTGGTTCATCACAGCACCTCTGGTTCACCACTGCCACCCTCTGGTTAACTACTGTCACCCTCTGGTTCAGCACTGCCACCCTCTGGTTCACCACTGCCACCCTCTGGTTCTCCCCTGCCATCCTCTGTTTCACCATTGCCACCCTCTGGTTCATCACAGCACCCTCTGGTTCACCCCTGCCACCCTCTGGTTCAGCACTGTCACCCTCTGGTTCAGCATTGCCACCCTCTGGTTAACCACTGCCACTCTCTGGTTCACCACTGCCACCCTCTGGTTCACCCATGCCACCCTCTGGTTCACCACTGCCACCCTCTGGTTCACCCCTGCCACTATCTGGTTCACCCCTGCCACCCTCTGGTTCAGCACTGCCACCCTCTGGTTCAGCACTGTCACTCTCTGGTTCACCCCTGCCACCCTCTGGTTCATCACTGTCACCCTCTGGTTCATCACTGCCACCCTCTGGTTTACCACTGCCACCCTCTACCGAGACCTTTTGTGACGCAGCAGCAGCACAAAAGATGCGCCATGGTGCTGGGTGTTAACAACATGACGCATCTGAGAGATGTCTCACGTTGTAAAGCCCTGCGCCATCAGAAGTTGTTCCAGCGCAGGGGAAGGCGTTCCTGCTCAGGAACGCCTCCTAAAAGTGGCTGAGTGAAATCTACACTTTTAGGCCAATGCTGCTTCAAGCAGGCGCAAGGCTTGACGCAGCATTGGGGAGATAGTGCCTCCCAGCTCCAGCAATGCGCTGCTTTTACGGCACAGATGCGTGACGCATCTGTGCCGCTTTTGCCACATGTTGCGCCGCATTGTAAATGCGCCGCACCATGGGTGGCGGAGCTGCGGCGCACAATAACTGGCGCATCTCTGGGGATGCGCTAGATATTGTAAATCTGCCCCTATACATTTAGCCCACGAGGGAGCACTTACTGATTAGACAATAGAAAGTACTCCAGTTGAGTAGAGGTATTGCACAAAAAGGTGGCATCTTCGTGGACAAACACGCAGGGCGGGATTCATTCTGCCCCCTGTTAGACTCGTTTTTTGTGCCCTTCTGCCCTCTGTTAGATTCATTTTTCCTTTGTTTTTCTGCCCTTCTGCCCTCCATTAGACTCGTTTTTCCCTTGTTTTTCGGCCCTTCTGCCCCCTGTTAGACTCGTTTTTTGTGCCCTTCTGCCCTCTGTTAGACTCATTTTTCCCTTGTTTTTCTGCCCTTCTGCCCTCTGTTAGACTCGTTTTTGTGCCCTTCTGCCCTCTGTTATTCCCTTGTTTTTGTGCCCTTCTGCCCTCTGTTAGACTCTTTTTTTGTGCCCTTCTGCCCTCTGTTAGACTCATTTTTGTGCCCTTCTGCCCCGTTAGACATGTTTTTTGTGCCCTTCTGCCCTCTGTTAGACTCGTTTTTCCCTTGTTTCTCTACCCTTCTGTCCTCTGTTAGACTGTAATTTTGTGCCCTTCTGCCCTCTGTTAGACTGCATCACCACATCATCACTCAGCGCTACCCCAGCATCACTCAGCACCACCACATTATCACTCAGCACCACCACAGCACCACTCAGCACCACCACAGCACCACTCAGTGCCACTACAGCATCACTCAGCACTACCACAGCATCACTCAGCACCACCACATTATCACTCAGCACCACCACAGTACCACTCAGCACCACCACAGCATCACTCAGCACCACCACAGCATCACTCAGAACCACCACAACACCACTCAGCACCACCACAGCATCACTCAGCACACCACATCACCACTCAGCACCACCACAGCACCACTCAGCACCACTACAGCATCACTCAGCACTACCACAGCATCACTCAGCACCACCACAGCACCAATAAGCACCACCACAGCACTACTCAGCATCACCACAACATCATTCAGCACCACCACATTATCACCCAACACCACCACAGCACCACTCAGTACCACAACAGCATCACTCAGCACCACCAGAGCATCGCTCAGCATAACCACAGCACCACTCAGCACCACCCCAGCATCACTCAGCACCATCCCAGTATCACTCAGCACCACCACAGCACCACTCAGCATCACCACAGCACCACTCAGCATCACTACAGCACCACTCAGCACCACCCCAGCATCAATCTGCACAACCATTCAACAACAACTCGTTCAAATATGTTCTCTCAATGTTTCAAACTTTATTTCAAATGTCCCAAAAAGATGTTAATATTTCACTTTTGTTCTTGGATTTTCGTCACAATAAAATACACTGAACATAATCTTCACTAAAGTTATTTACAAAAGTTTAAGCTATTGCCATTATAAATTAAAATCACTTTTATTTAAGTAATAATTATTTAAAAAAATTAAAAGCCATTATAATTTGTAATATCAATACAGCTAAGTGACGTAAATACAAAACATGTTGCATTACAAATGCTATAGGTGTCACATTTACGAAAGTTATAACTATTGGCATTGTAAATGACAAAGCTATTAATTTAGCTATTTTCAGAACCAACACATAAATAAAAATATTGTCATTTACAAGACCAATAGCTCAAACTTTTCTAATGCGAGACCTATTGCATTGCAAATGCTTGTTTTTATATCTGTCAGTGCTTCCTGTTGAGGTTTAATTTTTGTGACAGGCGCCTCATTGCCTACTTGTAACTATTCTCTGACCCTGCTTCAAGGGTCAGAGCAGGGTCAGAGAATAGTTGCAAGTAGGCAACGAGGCGCCAGGAAGCACTTACAGGTTTACAGCAGCAGGTGCCCAAGTTGAAGTTAATTTCTTTGTAACCCTTTTGTAAAAGGTTACAAAAAATTAGCTTCATCTTTTGCACCTGCTGCTGTAACCCTGTAAGTGCTTGGCTGAAAATTCGTCCCCGCTGATTCGCGGATTTTACCGCGATTTCGTGAGATTCGCGGTACGCGAAATCGCGTAAAATCCGCAAATTCCGCGAGCGGAACGAATTTTCAGCCCATGCTTATATGTAACCCTAAGCATATATAGGGACCCAGTTTTCTGTATTCCTTAGACTGCCTCATTCAGTTGCTAAGGCTCCTGTGTGATGTAGTCTCCGTCATTTGAGGTTAATAAAGATGTTCTTATATTTCAGCTTCTGTGCCAATTTCTTCTTTGTTGGTTTAAAAGGACCAAGTATCAGTGAGACCCTTGAGAAGGTTTCTATTTTCTACATTAAGGCACTCTGAGCATCTAACCAATGGATATTCCAAATTGTCTTAGTCAGTGTAATTTCTACCACTTCTACTTTACTTTGCGAGTAGTCTATTAATTTCAATGTGGTGGCTAATGGTAATTTCGGAGCGAAAAATAACAAGCATAACGCTGATCACTCAAAATGAGGACCTAAATGTTTCCCATTGATGCCATAACATAATGTTGTCGCAGGGCCTCAAAAAGTCTTAACATGTTCCTCCTACTGCTCTCGGAGAGCCCCAACCTTCCTAAAATTCTGACTGTTATTGGCCTTGTATAATGAACAGAAATATAAAATAGCTGTAATGATTAAGATAACCAATTTACTGGGGACACACACTGAGTTAAACTGTCCTGACCATAATATCTTTTGAATCTTACTTTATGCTTTTAATTTTACTATGTGTTTATCTTGCAAAGTTCAAATCACTTTTCATGCAACGTAATTGAGTACAATAAAAAGTAAATGTCTCACCAGTTGCTATTGATCCATAGTGGCCTGTATTATGTTTCTACTTTGAAGCAATCCAAAGTGAAACAAGGTTGATTCAGCAACACTGTTATAATGACGACTATTATGATGAGCAGGCTTTATATATTCACTACCCTCAATGAAAGTAGCCCTAAAAGTTGTGAAATTGTGTTATCATTATTTTATGTATGTTCTGTTTTTACTATCTTACTATCCCATTAACAATATTTTCGTTGTACTATTTATTAAACTAGTATGTTGTTTGTATGTTAATCTTCACTTATTTGTGATTTAAAAACAGCTATGTCCTGATCTTTGAATGCCACTGGGTTAAGCATCTCATATTATGTTTAAAGAACATATTTCAATGTGTATAAAATATAGCTAACCCTTGTGTTTGCTGTCAACATATGTCAAAATGAGTTACCTGTGGGTATGTTGCTTCATGATATACATGAATTCTGTTGATGTCAGTAGGATTTTTTTGTCAGTGGAAAAAGCAAGTCTACTAAAACACCTTACATGTTTAAATATTAATGTTACCTTTAAACAGAAAGTTATTTGGGACTGAGATGTTATGAATTGATAACCTACAGAAAAAGTACCGGAAACCAAAATTAATGAAGTGAATTTTAAAAAGGCCAATTGTCCTATTAATCTTGAAAGATAGGACACGTATCTCATTTACTATCCACACAGAAAATCAATTGCACTATTATATCAGTGATTTAGTGAAGTGCCATGCAATGGACATTCTTTCCTGCGCCACAGAGGAACATTTGAATGGCATGGGAGATAAAGATCATGGTGCATGTACTATAACGTTGTCATTTTGCTTCAGGGTAAATGGGTCTAAGGTTAAAAGTAGATGATGGAATCGGATCGATTGTTTGTTAAATTATGGAGCTAGAAAGGATATCGTTATACTTGGTGCGGTACACAAAATGAGGCAAAGAAATGACAGTTCAAAAAAATGAACAGTGCATTAAGAGTGTGTTGTGAGTAATATCTGTTAAAGAAATCCAGCAGAGCATTTAACAGGAAGAGAGGACCTAAGACTTAGTTATGTATGAATTCTGTTGTTCTGCCATCCTGAAGTCTGTCACCACCTAAATAAATTGGGTGATACTTCCCAGACGAATTTGAAAGATTCTTGAGGCCTTGGAGCACATTTATAACTCACCCGATATTCCTAAAAATGTTCCTGTATTAGTGCAATGTAGACTATAAATGATAAATAATGGCTATTGATTCCCCAAATGTATACATAAGTTACGGCTCCTGGACATGAACCAATCCCAGACTTCTTCTGAGTGCAAAGGGGACCTGATACATATCCTTTTTAATTATAAACACCAACAACCACTATGGGAATACTTAATGTTACACTTGGCCCTCTCTGCAAGGTCACCCCCAAACATTTTGCCTTCAGTCCTCCTGGTGTTGGAACCTGTTTTTCTTGGTTTCTAGGAATGCTAACCAGTGCTAAAGTGTTTGTGCTCTCTCCCCTAAACAAGGTCAAATTGGCCATCTCCTAATTAGCATACGTAATTTCCATATAAGTCCCTAGTAAAGTGGTACTCTGTGTACCCAGGTGTGTAAAGTGAATGCTACTAATGGGCCTGCAGGATTTATGGTGCCCCCCACTTAAATAGACCATTAACATTTGTCTCAAAACTGCCATTGTAGAATGTGTGCAGTTTTAAACTGCAAATTCAACTTGGCAAAATAAACCTTTTTTCAAGCATAAAACTCCCTTTGAAATGCAAATAGGCCACCCTGAAGGTAGGTCCTAAACAGCTAATAGAGCAGGGTGCATTGTATTTAAACAGTTGGACACATGCTTTTACGTTCTACATGTGGTGAAAAACTCACAAATTCGTTTTTCCCTACTGTGAGGCCTACCTCTCCCATAAGTTAACATTGAAATACATCATTACATTTAATAAGTGATACAGTTTGTCTTGGAACAGGTGGTAATATCATGTTTGGTGTCTAAGGAATTGTTAGTTAAAAACCTATTTAATGGTAGAGTGAGATGTTAAGTTACAATTCTGAATATACAACTTTTAGTGGCATTTTCTTGCCATCACCATTTGGTGTCTAAATCCTTCTTTCTCGGCCTCATGAATAGGTGTCGTTGGCAGTTAAATTTTGTGTATTCCTCCCAGAAAGTCACGTAATAGGGGCACTGGGTGTTTGCAGAGTGGGCCATCCTGACATGATGTAAACAGCCCCACTTGCACTTCAAAGAATCTGCCTCAGCCCACATGCAAAGAAACTCACACTAACCCTTTGTGCCTCCCATGTGCCCCCAAACAACCTGGAACCAGAGCAGAGAGGAAGAAAATCCCAACACTACCTGTACAACTGTGAGGGGGTCTGTGGAAGTTTCTTTCACTTCAATGCTAGCATCAGATTTAAAATTAGGATTCTTAGACTTATACTACAGTACACCTATAGACCAGCGGACGATTGCCCTGCTTCCTGTGCCTTCTATGTACTTCAGTGGACTGCCCTGCTGCCTGAAGCCTGTCTTGTGCCCTCAGAGTACTGCCCTAACGATTGAGACCTGCTTTCCTGCTTGTAGTAAGCACTTCCAGAGTGACTACAAGGACTAGTTGTCTTTCCTCATGATCAGAGCCTTGGGGACAGAAAAGGCTCCAACCTTCCGCATTTGGATCCAAGTCCTGTACCTCCAAGTGGTTCCAATCCAGTCCCAGACCCTTGGAAACGGTGCTAAAGGTACCCAGATAGCCCAAGTCTACATTGTGAGACTTGGAAATGTTCAGCCAAAAAGTGTCTTTAGAACTGAGAGGAGACCACGACCTACCTGCTCACTGATCAGCACAATGTTCATCGCTGGTCTGCCCGTCTTCGCGGCTGTTCCTTCTATGTTCTTCTCTGCAACAGCAAGTCCTGTGCAGCAGCTCCTCACAGAAGGGGTGTGTGGTCTCATAGAGACCTGTATGACTATTGCCTTCAGCTTTGTCCTACTGGATACTTTAAACTTCAAAAAAGAGAGTTATGGCTAGATGTATGGAAGTAAATAAATGGGACTTCCTGTGAATTGCCATCAGCAAATTGCTATTTCTAATGTATGAAACTCTTTTACGTTTCATTAGAGACTCCTAGGTTGGGATGTATGATGGAACAGCGCATTCCCTTGCAATGCATGCCTTTACCACGCATGCGATACAATGGAAATGGTTTTACCATGCACATCCTTTATCACTGATTTTTTTAAATGAGTATGCCTTTACCATGCATGCCTCTACAATAAATTTTGTTGAAAAGGCAAGTATGTTAAAGGACTATGCATGATGTTTAGAGATGCCCAGCATTGATCTGCCTCAACCTGGTGAAACATTCAAAAGAACTCTTGTGCAAGTACACACGCTTGACGAACTGCATCCACCATAATGCTTAGGGGCAAACCCGCTGGGAGGTGAAGCAGTGTGATCCCACATTTGTTTCCTGTTTAAAAGGCTCCCTCGAGCGCACCTGGAGAGGTACTGTGACCAGTGTTCCCTGTAACGTGCGCGCGAGCGCGCGCGCGCACGTTGCTGAACCCGAGCGCACATAGTCCTGAGGAAAGCGCGCACACATCCTGTAAGTGCTTTCGCGCCGCCGCGTTTAAAACACGAGCGGCACGAAAACGGCAATTCCGTGTTTGGGGGAAAGATCGAAGAAGCTCCGCACTAATGGGCTGTGGCTGTGGGCTGTTTGTGGCCCTTTGTGAAAACATTTGTTAATTGCAGCGCCGTCATGCGCTGCAATTAACAAACATTTTCACAATGGCTCACAATCAGCCCCCGACCGCGCTCCCTTAAGAGAAGACATTTAGCAAGTCCAAAAGCATGACTTTTCGTGCTTTTGGACTTGCTAAATGTCTTCTCTTAAGGGAGCGCGGTTGGGGGCTGATTGTGAGCCATTGTGAAAATGTTTGTTAATTGCAGCGCATGACGGCGCTGCAATTAACAAATGTTTTCACAAAGGGCCACAAACAGCCCGCAGCCACAGCCCATAATACTTTCTTGTACTTACTTAGGCCATATCTAGTGCTATCTTAAGGCTCACTATCATCTATTATGGGCCTATTGCACTTCGATTTAAATCAACAATGTACCATAGTGCTTACCCTTTTCAATTGGCTGGTACGCAAATGAAAATCTACGCTGAGCAAATATGAATATATTTTTCCCTTCAATCTCCAGGTGCGTTTGTTCTCGAGGTTTTTATATTAAAATCTGTTGGCAATAGCATTAAAGAGAGGTATATTTACACTTGCCATATTATCTTAGTTATAGACACTTGGGTGTAGCTGTAGTTGTTTACTTTTATACTCACATTAAATGGGCTTCATGTAATTCCCACTTTCCATAATAAGTGATGCTGTTAGGTCTTTTAGTAATACCTCCCTTCAATTCTGGAAGTTATTGTTGAATTTCTTTTCCAGCCTACATTGTAAATATACATATATTTATTGACTTCTTAACATCAGGATGTTAATGATATCTATCCGATTGGGCAAGGAACACTTACCATTTGTGAAAATCACTGGTAATCTTGGAAATTCCCTCGTAGGTTTAATAATGAAATCTGGGAGCCTGTTCGGTATCCCACTTGATAAAAGAGCATCCACTGCCTTTTTAATTGTAGCGTGGCATTAGTTCCTATTGAGGAAATAAAAGACCCAAGATCTTATATTTCAGGCATCCTATACAGAGATTCTTGCTTTGTAACTCAACTCTTTGCTCAATTCTTTACTATCTGTCTATGTTATGATACCGCGTTTGAAATTACTGGGCCCGCATCCTCTTGGAGTCGTGATATCACATCTAGCACCCCGTTAATTGCAGTAATAGTAGTGCCTCATTTCTAAATAGCCAGACAAGTGCACCTCTTGAATTATTTCACAATTAGATCGAAAATTGTTATGACGGACCACAATCCATAACTGCACCCTCGTGTTAGTCTTTAACGAGCACACGCTGGACAAATTCCGGAAACTGCATTTCATTTAAACCTCGCACTTGGGTTGTGCATAGAGCAAGTCCAAAAGCATGACTTTTCGTGCTTTTGGACTTGCTAAATGTCTTCTCTTAAGGGATCGCGGTTGGGGGCTGATTGTGAGCCATTGTGAAAATGTTTGTTAATTGCAGCGCATGATGGCGCTGCAATTAACAAATGTTTTCACAAAGGGCCACAAACAGCCCGCAGCCGCAGCCCATTATAAAACAAATTCAGCAAAAGAAAAGACGGGATTAGGCGGTGTCTCCAACATCTATTTTGCCGCCATTTTCAATCATGTCACCAGCCCCTCCTCGCTAGTGGTACAGGTCTCTGTTGTGGCTGGCTCGGGCAGATGCATGAGCGCTCTGCTCAGCTGACAGTTCGGGCGGGACAGAGGCCATAGCTGCCAAGGTTTAAGATTGCTATGGGGGACATTTTTATAATTTCTATGTAATCTTGAGTGATATTTCAACAAATGAGTGACACTTTCAAGCAAAATCAAGCAATGCAGATGACGGAAACATAAAGATGAGACATTACACCCCTCAGATAGCTGTAATTTCTTTTATTTATAGGTCACTCATAATTACACTGTAATTATGAAAATGTCACACACAAGCAATCTGAAACCTTGGCAGCTATGTGTAAAGCACACATTGTGCTTTTGGGTTTGCTGCAGCCTAGCCTCCTAAAAGTTATACACAGCAGTAGTTGGTTGCCAGATTGTGAGCTGTGCATGGAGATGGACGAAGGCCGCTGCGAGGCTTTGCTGCATGCAGCTGACTATACATATAATGAGGGTGTTGTCCTCGTGTGAAGAGTTGGATGCCGTGCATGTTCCTGGCCTCCAGCTATTTTCAGGCATCAATTAAAATGTCTAGATAACTCTGGTGATTATTAGTCTTGCTGAAAAGAGATAGAAGTTTGTCTAGTGGAAGTTTTGACACATCCAAAGGTCGCACAGTGGGTTAAAATGTCTCCTGCTAAGAACATGTGCCATGCAGAAAACAAAGTGAATAAATGTAAATAGGTCGGTGGGTTACTACTTCTGTAAGAGAGCTCATTTTGTTACTTGTGGTTTGGACAACTAGGTTATTTGGAAAATTCCACACCCCTGATTAACTGTCATCAAACAGCTGCGTGTTAACTGCAAGTATTATGTTAGAGCAGAGGTCTTCAATCTGTGGGGCGCAACCCCCAGGGGGGTCGTGGAGTCCTTGGAAGGGGGTCGCAGATTCTGTCAGGGGCATGCAATTCCTGGCGTTGGCCTGATCGAGGGTGCTCATGGTGGAGGCCTAATTCACACCGTGGTGTGAAAAACATCAAAGGCTCATTAACAAGTAGAAGGTCTTTTAAAGACCTGTCAAGTTCTCGGGTGTGGCTGGGTGTGGGTCCCTGAAACGGTTTCAGCCGGGCTCACATACACGAGCTGAGGGAGGGGGGAAAGTGGGTGGGGGGTGGGGTCTAGGGGAGCAGGCTGTAGTGTAGCCCTTTGAGTATAATGGATGTTGTGCGCCTGGAGCTGTGGGTCCCGTGACACGTCCCCCCCTCCCGCCCCCAGCAGGGAGGCACAGAGATGCCTTCCCATGAGCGGGAAAGAAGTAAGAAGACACAGAGATACTGACCCCCCCCTACATCCCACGAGAGAGTCACAGAAAAGGTGGGTGGATGAATGATGGGTGGATGGATGGAGGAAAGGGTGGGTGGGTGGATGGATGTATGGATGAAAGTGTGATGGAGGAAGGATGGATGTATGGATGGGAGGATAAAAGGGTGGATGGATGTATGGATGGATAAAAGGTTGCATGGATGAATGATGGATGGATGTGTGAAAAGGTGGGTGGATGAATGATGGGTGGATGGATGGAAGGGTGGATGGGTAAAGGATAGATGTATGGATGGATGAAAGGGTGGATGGATGAAGGAAGGATGGATGTATGGATGGAAGGATGAAAGGGTGGATGGATGAAGGATAGATGTATGATGTAAGGATGAAAGGGTGGATGAATGGATAAAAGGGTGGATGGATGGAAGGATGAAAGGGTGGACGGATGAAGGATGGATGGATGAAAGGGTGGATGGATGTATGGATGGATAAAAGGTTGCATGGATGAATGATGGATGGATGTGTGAAAAGGTGGGTGGATGAATGTTGGGTGGATGGATGGAAAGGTGGATGGGTAAAGGATGGATGGAAGGATAAAAGGGTGGATGGTTGAAGGATGGATGTATGGATGTAAGGATGGATGTAAGGATGAATGGATGGATGGATGTGTGAAAGTGTGGGTGGATGAATGATGGATGGATGTGATGAGGTCTAACAGGTGCATTTATGGTTATCAAAAGTTGATGATGAGGAGTACCAGTTTCTATAATTTTTGTCGGAAGGGGGTCCTTACGCCTAAAAAGGTTTTACAAGGGGGTCTTGGCAGCAAAAAGTTTGAAGACCTCTGTGTTAGAGCATTCTGTTTTATTGCCCAGTCTTTTATTATCCTAATCTTTCCAAAAGGGTTTATTTGGGTAAAAAAACAATTCTTGTTTTTAAGAGAACCTCTAACACATTTTGAATTCTGAATTCGTACTTTTCCAGAATAAGCATTGTTAAACTATATTGCCTACTAGTATCGATGACTCCTACACTGCACCTTGTAGTCTTGTCTGATGTAACACTTCCAATACACTGATTTACACAACTATGATTGTCTCTGTGCAATGTGTGTATTATGTAAAGTGCTCTGACACCCTACACTGGTATGAGTGGTGCTATAATACTAAATGAATCAGAGAGCCAGTGGTTCTGGAGACTTGAGGGCCGCTGTTAAAGGGTGCTAGTGAGGGAATCCATGGTAGAGGTGGCCATTGGGGGGCACCAACAAACATTGTCACACAGGGCTCCACCAGTGTTAAAGACGGCCTGGCTTGTGCCTAGTTGAAGTTGGCTGACCAAAGTCCAATTGAACAACATGTAAAGCACACGTCGTTCTTTTGGACTTGCTACATTTCTTTTAGATATCACGCAAGATAGAAATCTCTCTGCTTAGCCTAGTGTGCCACCTGGCTGGTATTTTGTTGCTTCTTTCCGTCTGTGCATCCAGATATACAATACAACAAGTAATATTACATCTACAGCAGTAAAATCCTATAATGGTACTATCATTGGAGCCTTGTGCTTTTCTAAACCCGAAGTGTACTTGCCTGTATAACCAATTCATGTAATTGTGTGGGTCTAAATTGCAAACCTGCCATAAGACACTTAACGTGCCGATTTATGTGTGAAAATGCAGTCTTTTCACTTGTTTAAGCATAAGTTTGGAGTGATATTTGGCGCTGCACCCACACGCACGGTCTGGTTCCTGGCGCACATAACCATGGCTGCAGCGCACAGAGACCTCACACTGCCGCACACAGAGGAAAAAAATTAGAGGGAACATTGACTGTGACCCGAGAAGACTTTGGCAGCCTGCTCAGCAACCCCAAATATTTTCATGCTTAATCTCTACTGATGATGGATAATAATCCAGAAAGACGTGTTTAGGGATGGCCTGCATTGATCTGCACCAACCTGGTAAAACACTCGAAAGAACTTTTGTGCAAGTACACACGCTTGATGAACTGCATCCACCATAATGCCAAGGGGCGAACCCGCTGGGAGGTGAAGCAGTGTGATCCCACATTTGTTTCCTGAGACCTACACGACTATTGCCTTCAGCTGTGTCCTACTGGATATTTTAAACATCAAAAAAGAGAGTTAAGGCTAGATGTATGAACATAAATAAATGGGATTTCATGTGAATCGCCATCAGCAAATTGCTATTTCTAATGTGTGAAACTCTTTTACGTTTCATTAGAGACTCCTAGGTTGCGATGTATGATGGAACAAAGCATTCCCTTGCAATGCATGCCTTTACCACGCATACGATACAACGTAAATGCTTTTACCATGCACAGCCTTAATCAATGACTTTCTTTTAACGAGTATGCCTTTACTATGCATGCCTTTACAATAAATTTAGTTGTAAAGGCAAGTATGTTAAAGGCCTATGCATGGTAAAGGTTTTCCCTGACCCCTACCCTCAGCCTTCAAACTGTTCCCTGGTGCCCTCTCAGCCCCCAGCCCTTTTTCAAAATATCAGACCGTGCCCTGATTCCTAGAACTAGACATCAGCACCACTCCCTATTCCCCAGCCTTCTTTACAAATACCCAACCCATCTCCTGGGCCCTAACACTAGACCCCAGCCCAACACCCCTAGTCCCCAGCCATTGTTCATAATACATGTGCCCTATCCTGAACACTAATACCAGATGCCTGCGAGGCCACTCGGCCCCAGCCCTTTCCAAAATCACCTAGCCCTGAACTAAAATCAGAGCCCCCTCTCTCCTCGCCTTCAGCCCTTTTAAAACATATATAGCCCCGAACCCTAAGGAAAAATACCCCAGCGCAACCTCTCCCTGGCCGCCCCACATGGGTTCCATTAGCGAGACCTTTAAGCCACAGCCACGATTCATGAATATCTCTGGTTACATCACTTATCAGCCAAGCAATCCCCTGGCTAATAAAATTGCAACCACCCCTTATTGCCAACCCGTTGGAAGCAAAATAACTGTGTGTAAACTGCTTTAAAATAAAAACATTCAGAAAGTTGTTCTTAAGATAATCTTATGGGGTGCTTTTAATTATATCCAGTATTTGACATTGGACACATTGAATAAAGCTAAAAAACAATTGAAGCCCAAAACTAAAACAGTGGTTGATATGCTGAAGCATGATTTCCAGTTAATTTATCCATGGCTTGGAGACCACCATGGCCGTTTACACTATATTTGCTTTTCATTTTGATGTTTTAAAATCTCTTATTCTTTCAAAAGAGTGGGTTAGAATATCTGGGCTAACTCTTTCTGTGATCATTCATTAGCCATCATCTGGTAAAGTTTGGATACAACTAAAGGGCAAAGGTCTAGGTGGCAGCTTGACCGGAACCTTCTTTCTATTCAAGAGTGGCTTATAGAAATGAAAAAATGTATTCAGGAATCCTTCTGGTTAAATAGGGGTATGGCACTTTTGTTTTCAGTGTGGGAAGCCTTTAAGGCTGCAGGTTTGGGGCAGATTATTGCTTATAAAGTTCATCAAAGTAGAGTGGGGGCAGATCAAATAGCAGAGCTTTAATTGACAGTTGATCTTGCCCTTCAAATCAAGAACAGGTTTCAAGAGTCACAGTTCACTTCACAAAATCATCTTGAAAAGGGTAAGCAAAATTTGAGAGACTTTCAACATCTCTAGGTCATTTCAGCAATGGGTATACAAAGAGAGTCAGCGGATCAGGAAACTCCTTGCATGGTTGACACTGGTGAAGCAGGATGCTGTGCTTGTTAGGACGTTACAGAATCCTACTACTGGGGAATTCATTTTAAGGAAAGCTGTAGCCCAAGATTATTTGTATAATTATAGAAACTTGTATGAAACAAAATTGTTGATCTCAAAATTAAGCGTATCCCAATAATATCAGTCAATTACGCTACCTCAGCTGGCAAAATCTCAGGCAGAAAAAATTACTTTTGACATAACAGCAGCATAGGTACATGAAGCTCTTGCCAAAATGCCTAGAGGAAAGGCATGTGGCAATGATGGGTTCCAGGCAGCATTTTATAGAACATTTGCATTTGAACTTATACCCTTTTAGACCAATTTATTTAACTTTTCTAAAGAGGGTGGGGTGTTCCTTCGTCCTTTAAGGAATTCATGATTATCAGTTGTATGAAGAAAGATAAGAATACTAGTGTTGTCAATTTATATAAACCTATCCATTTTTTGAATGCTGACTGACTACAAGCCCCTAATAAAAATATGGGCTATTTGTATTACTGAGATACCCCAAATTTTAATTCATATAGATCCGGCGGGATTTGTGGCTAGTCATTTGACGTCTGCAAATACAGGCTTTCTATTACACGCGCTGGACTATTTCTCTATTAACCAGATCAAAGCAGCAGTAATTATGGTCAATGCAGAGAAAGCCTTTGACCTGGTTAATTGGAATACATTGGTTTATGGTCTTGAGAAGTTTGGTTTTCCTGCTCAATTAATTTCAGTGTTTGGGAATTTATACTGAGGGGCTCATGCGAGGATTTATATGAATTTCAACCTTGTGGGAACAGTACCTATTACCAGTTGAACTTATAAGTGGTGTGTCCTGTCCTCAGTTTTATTTACTTTCTTTATAGAGCCTCTGGCTGCAAGGCTGCTCTTGATACAGGGTAATGAGCTGATTGACCTTCCAGGTAGGTTGCTTCCCCCCCGTTGCAGCTCCACCTGCGCCTGTGCCCACATCCCTGGTATCTTGCTGCCCATCCGAGGGTGCTACCTTTCCTTTCCTCGCCCCGTGCCCACTGCTCACTTCCAGCCGCTGCTGCCCCTGTGGCCTGCCCCCGCGCCCATTCGCTTCCCCCTGCCTCCCACCTCCCAGCTGCTCCTCCCACCCAGCTCCCCTTTAAATGGCGGCAGCTGCGCGGTGAGGAGAGCGACCCTTGACCTTCCAGGAATGTCGCTCCCCCCACTGCAGCTCCACCTGCGCCTGTGCCCGCATCCCTGGTATCTTGCTGCCCAACAATGGGTACTACCTTTCCTTGCCTCCCCCTGTGCCCACTGCTCACTTCCCGCCGCTGCTGCCCCTGTGGCCCCGCCCCCAATGCCCATTCACTTGCCCCTGCCTCCCGCCTCCCAGCTGCTCCTCTCTCCCAGCTCCCCTTTAAATGGCGGCAGCTGGGCTGTGACTGAGACCTCGGTTCAGGACATCGCCATAGCAATCCCGGACGGCTGCAAGACCACCCGCAGGGATCGCACCAACGGAATCGGAGGAGGAATAGCCATCGTCCACAAGTCCACCCTTAAGGTTGCCACCCACGCAGACGACACCCTCAACACCGTCGAACACCTTCACTTCCGGATCCATACCAACCCCCTACACCACCCACAGAGGAACACTCATCTGCAGACCCCCCCAGACCCCAGGCTCAGTTCAGCTACTCCATCGACGACCTCACCAGCCCCCATGCCCTCACATCCATGGACTACATCCTCCTCTGGGACCTGAACTTCCACCTCGAGAACAACAACAACGCCAACTCCGCCACCCTGATAGCCAACCTCGCCAACCTCGGCCTCAAACAACTCGTCACCACACCCACCCATGCCGCCAGTCACACGCTAGAACCTGTCTTCTCCACAAGCACCCACTTTGCCTTTGACCACACCACCGAACTCCACTGGACCGACCACCGCTGCATTAATTTCACATTCAAGAAACCAACCACGCACCACCGCACCCAAAAGCTGCCTCGCCGCTGCTGGAGCAAAGTCACCGAAGACTGGTTGATCACCAACCTCACCCAGAACCCACCCAGCAACTCCACCAACCCAGACTCTGCAGCCCGCAACCTCAGATAGTGGATCAAGACTGAGCCAACAACTTCGCCCCACTCAAGAAACTCTCCAACAGCCACGCCAGCAAGAGAGCCACCTAGTTCACCAACAAGCTCCAGACCTCCAAATGCGCATGCCGGAAACTAGAGAAAAAATGGCTCCACAAACGCACACTGGACAACCACGTGGCCCACATGGACGCCTGGATCTCATCCAAAGCGGTCGCTCCCCCCACACTCCCTGGCCTCAGACTTGGTCGTGATCCTCGTGTGAAGCTCCTCAGCTGAACCGCACTGGTGTGCTGAGTCCGGTATCGTAGGCTTTTAAACCTAGCGCTTTGACCATATTATAGCGCCGAGCCTCGCCTTCTGCTCTGCATTTTAGCGTGACTTTGTATGATTGTAGCTGCTGCCGATTGCATATTTTGTATAGCGTGCTGGCTTGACTTTGTGCATTACTGGTATTTAATTGAGCTTTGTCATTATTGAACTCTACCCCCGTTTCACTTTCCATTCTCCATTTTGTTTGTTGTGCATTCCCCTGGCCCGCCTACCCTCCCCGCTACCGCCTCCCAGCTGCCCCTCCCACCCACGACTAGAGAGCTCACCTCCTCCTTGTCGAAGTTGTGACCGTCTGGATCTCATCCAAAGCGGTCGCTCCCCTCACGCTCCCTGGCCTCAGACTTGGTCGTGATCCTCGTGTGAAGCTCCTCAGCTGAACCGCACTGGTGTGCTGAGTCCGGTATCGTAGGCTTTTAAACCTAGCGCTTTGACCATATTATAGCGCCGAGCCTCGCCTTCTGCTCTGCATTTTAGCGCAAATTTGTATGATTGTAGCTGCTGCCGATTGCATATTTTGTATAGCGTGCTGGCTTGACTTTGTGCATTACTTGTATTTAATTGAGCTTTGTGATTATTGAACTCTGCCCCGTTTCACTTTCCATTCTCCATTTTGTTTGTTGTGCATTCCCCTGGCCCGCCTACCTTCCCCTCTACCGCCTCCCAGCTGCCCCTCCCACGCTCCGCCCCCTCCACTATCCATTTATGACAGATGCCTCAACGCGCAGCGTCCACGCGCTGCGGCCGCGCTGAAGGTGCGCCAAAGGTAAGCCCGTCTACGCCCGTCCGCGCCTGGACCGCACCCAGCGCCAGACCCCCTGGTCCCCGCAATGCCCAGCCCACCCGCATTACATACGACTCATCGACCCTCCTTGCACTTAACCCGGGCATACTCCCTAACTGTGCCCAAGCTTCACCGGGACACACCCATGGACCCTTCACATGCCACTCCTGCAAGTTTGACTGCACCAAGACCCACACCAAATCCTCAAACACCAAACAGAGATCCGACACTAACACCCTGCTCAACACCCGCTCGGTCCACAGACACACCATTGACCTTTGGAATCTACTAGACACCATCTCTCCAGACGTCGCCTTCCTAACAGAAACATGGATGAACGCCTCTTCAGCTCCAGACATCACAATAGCCATCCCGGACGGCTACAAGATCATCCGAAAAGACCGCACCAACCAAACAGGAGGAGGCATCGCCATCGTCCATAAGAACACCATCCGCATCACAACCAGCTCCGACGATCACCTCCCAGCCACCGAACACCTTCACTTCCAGATCCACACAGACCCCAAGACAACACTCAGAGGCACACTCCTCTACAGGCCACCAGGACCCCGTGCACAATTCAGTGAAGACATCACTGACTTCATCACACCACACGCCCTCCCCTCCGAGGACTACATTCTACTGGGAGACCTCAATTTTCACCTGGAAAAGAACGACAGCAACACCACCACCCTTCTGGACAATCTCGCCAACCTCGGACTCAAACAACTAGTAAACACCCCCACCCACCACGCAGGACACACACTCGACTCTATCTTCACCTCCAACAAACACATCTCCTTCAGTCACACTACAGCTTTCCATTGGACGGACTACAGCTGCGTTCACTTTGTCTACAAAAAGACCACTACCCACAACCACCCTCAACCTACTCTGCGAAGAAACTGGAACAAAATCACCATCGACCAGATTTCCACATCGCTTCTTCAAAACCCCCCTGCCTATTCATCGAACCCTAACCAAGCAGCCATTAACCTTACATAATGGCTTACCAACAGCGCCGACAACCTAGCACCCTTGAAAAAACGTCAAATCAAACTAGGCAGCAAAAACGCCCCCAGGTTCAACCATGATCTTAAGAAATCCAAGAAACTCTGTCGCTCCCTTGAGAAGGCCTGGAAAAAAGACCCAAACACTAGCACGAAGGACGCCTTCAAAAACGCCACCCGTATACACCACCAACTGATCCGGACAGCCAAGAAAGCCGCATTCAAAGACAGACTAGACAACAACGCCCACAACAGCAAGGAATTATTCAACATCGTCAAAGAGTTTACCAACCCCACTGCCAACTCCAATGACATCACTCCCTCTCAAACTCTTTGCGACTCCTTAGCTTCGTTCTTCCACGACAAAATTGCAAACATCCACAACAGCTTCGACAACCAACCCGGAGACCAACCCACCCAACCTTCTTCCGATCCTTCACCCCCCCTTGAACATCCTTTATGACTGGAACCCAATCTCCCCTGAGGACACCATCCGCCTGATGAACTCCATCCACTCAGGATCCCCCACAGACCCATGTCCTCACCACATCTTCAACAAAGCAGACTCCATCATAGCACCACACCTCGGAGACGTCATCAACTTCTCCTTCAATTCCGCCACCTTCCCGGAAAGCTGGAAACACGCCGAACTCAGCGCCCTCCTGAAAAAACCCACAGCTGACCCCACCGAACTCAAAAACTACCGCCCCATCTCGCTCCTACCATTCCCGGCCAAAGTCATCAAGAAAGCCGTCAACAACCAGCTCGCCGCCTTCCTCGAAACCAACAAATCCCTCGACTCCTCACAGTCCGGCTTCCGAGCCAAACACAGCACTGAGACCGCCCTTATCGCAGCAACAGATGACATTCGAACACTACTGGACAATGGAGACACAGTCGCCCTCATCCTCCTAGACCTCTCCGCAGCCTTCCACACAGTCTGCCACAGCACCCTTATACAACGTCTCAACAACATCGGAATCCAAGGAATAGCACTGGACTGGATCACCTCGTTCCTTGCCGGAAGAACTCAGAGAGTCCGCCTCCCACCGTTCAAGTCAGAAGCCACCGAAGTCATTTTCGGCATGCCACAAGGATACTCTCTTAGCCCCACCCTCTTAAATGTATACATGAGCCCCCTCGCGACCATCGTACGACAACACAACCTCAACATCCTCTCCTACGCCGATGACACTCAACTGATCCTCTCACTCACCAAAGACCCTAACACCGCCAAAACCAACCTACATGAAGGAATGAAAGAAGTAGCAGAGTGGATGAAGCACAGCCATCTTAAACTGAATTCAGACAAAACCGAAGTCCTCATCTTAGGTACTTCCCCTTCCGCCTGGGACAACTCCTGGTGGCCAGCGGCCCTAGGAAAAGCACCCATCCCAACGGACCACGCACGGAGCCTGGGCGTCATCCTTGACTCCTCACTCTCGATGACCAGACAAGTCAACGCCGTTTCATCATCTTGCTTCAACATTCTTCGCATGCTCAAAAAAACATTTCGCTGGATCCCCACCGAAACTAGAAAAACAGTCACCCACGCACTGGTTACAAGTCGCCTGGACTACGGAAACACCCTATACGCCGGTACCACCGCAAAACTTCAGAAAAAACTCCAACGCATCCAAAACGCTTCAGCCAGACTCATACTAGACATCCCGCGTAAAGACCACATTTCTGGTCACCTGAAAGACCGCCACTGGCTCCCTGTCAATAAGAGGATAACATTCCGCCTCCTCACCCACGCACACAAAGCACTTTACGAACTTGGACCTGATTGCCTCAACACACCACTTTCCTTTTACACCCCCTCCCGCCAACTACGCTCTTCCAACCAAGCCCTTGCTGCTGTTCCACGCATCAACAAAACCACCATGGGAGGAAGATCCTTCTCCTACCTGGCGGCTAAAACCTGGAACTCCCTTCCCATTCACCTCCGCCTCACTCAAAACCACCTAGCCTTCAGAAAGCAACTTAAAACCTGGATATTCGACAAGTAATGCCCCACCCTTCCTCAAGCGCCTTGAGACACTCTGGGTATGTAGCGCGTTATATAAATTATTTGACTTTGACTTTGACTTTGACACCACCACCTCACCAGATTAGCCAAGAGATCCTCCTTCAAAGACTGCTTGGACAACAACACACACAACATCAAAGAACTCTTCAGCATCGTAAAGGAACCCTCAACCCCAGCGCCAACGACATCCCACCCTCACAAGAACAGTGCGACTCACTAGCCATCTTCTTCCACCGCAAGATCGCTGACATCCATGACTGCTTCAACACCACAACCGCCCGACTATGCCAGACTCCACCTCCCCAGTGAACACCACCAGCGCCATCCACCTGACCTCCTGGTCCAACGTCAACAGCGACGAGACACGCAAGATCATGAACTCCATCCATTCAGGATCTCCTTGTTTCTCTATTGCATTTCAGCCCTACGCGAGCAAAGCGTACCCCAATGGTACGTGCCTGTGTACACCTCGTTTCCCTATTGCTTTCCACCCCCTTTTCTGAATCATTTTTGTCCACCATAAGCGTGGAAGGGTATACTCAGATGTGAGTCCCTTGCTCATTGCACCATCAGGATTCAAGCAAGCCGGGCCGATGACGGCTGAAATGCCAGAAACCGGTCCCAGGAAGCTTGTTTCCTTCCCAGTATAAGAATTGGCTTGGTAGTTTGGTCTGCCCTGTTCCCATGATGCACTGGGCCAGGGTCAGACTAATTTGCATGTAGCCAGGTTCTGAGCTGGGATGGTGCAGTGAGCTAAAAAACGGTGATGGATCAAGCCCTGATCTTTGGACTGGGTAAGAGTGGTCTGCTTAATTCAGACACTCTGTTCATCACCACCCCCTTTTCTGAATCATTTTTGTCCACCATAAGCGTGGAAGGGTATACTCAGATGTGAGTCCCTTGCTCATTGCACCATCAGGATTCAAGCAAGCCGGGCCGAAGACGGCTGAAATGCCAGAAACCGGTCCCCGGAAGCTTGTTTCGTTCCCAGTATAAGAATTGGCTTGGTAGTTTGGTCTGCCCTGTTCCCATTATGCACAGGGCCAGGGTCAGACTAATTTGCATGTAGCCAGGTTCTGAGCTGGGATGGTGCAGTGAGCTAAAAAACGGTGATGGATCAAGCCCTGATTTTTGGACTGGGTAAGAGTGGTCTGCTTAATTCAGACACTCTGTTCATCACCACCCCCTTTTCAGAATCAATTTTGTCCACCATAAGCGTGGAAGGGTATACTCAGATGTGAGTCCCTTGCTCATTGCACCATCAGGATTCAAGCAAGCCGGGCCGAAGACGGCTGAAATGCCAGAAACCGGTCCCCGGAAGCTTGTTTCCTTCCCAGTATAAGAATTGGCTTGGTAGTTTGGTCTGCCCTGTTCCCATGATGCACTGGGCCAGGGTCAGACTAATTTGCATGTAGCCAGGTTCTGAGCTGGGATGGTGCAGTGAGCTAAAAAACGGTGATGGATCAAGCCCTGATCTTTGGACTGGGTAAGAGTGGTCTGCTTAATTCAGACACTCTGTTCATCACCACCCCCTTTTCCGAATCATTTTTGTCCACCATAAGCGTGGAAGGGTATACTCAGATGTGAGTGCCTTGCTCATTGCACCATCAGGATTCAAGCAAGCCGGGCCGAAGACGGCTGAAATGCCAGAAACCGGTCCCCGGAAGCTTGTTTCCTTCCCAGTATAAGAATTGGCTTGGTAGTTTGGTCTGCCCTGTTACCATGATGCACTGGGCCAGGGTCAGACTAATTTCATGTAGCCAGGTTCTGAGCTGGGATGGTGCAGTGAGCTAAAAAACGGTGATGGATCAAGCCCTGATCTTTGGACTGGGTAAGAGTGGTCTGCTTAATTCAGACACTCTGTTCATCACCACCCCCTTTTCTTCAACACGGTCTGCCATCGCACTCTAAAGACACGCCTACGAGAAGCCGGAATCCAGGGGTAGGCCCTTGACTGGACCACATCCTTCCTTTCCGGCAGAACCCAGAGCGTCCGCCTCCCACCCTTCTGATCCGAAGCCACTGACATCATCTGCGGCGTCCCCCAGGGCTCATCCCTCAGCCCGACGCCGTTCAACATCTACATGGCCCCCTTAGCACAAGTGGCCCGCCATCACTACCTGAACATCCTCTTCTACGCCGTCGGCACCCAGCTCATACTCTGCCTCACCAAGGACCAACACACCGCCAAAACCAACTTCCACGAGGAAGTGAAGGCCGTCGCCAACTGGATGAGAAGCAACCGTCTGAAGCTGAACTCGGACAAGACGGAGGTACTCATCCTCAGACCCACCTCCTCAGCCTGGGAAGACTCCTGGCAGCCGACCACACTGGGAACAGCACCAACATCCATCGACCATGCACACAACCTAGGACTCATCCTTGACTCCTCCCTCTCCATGGCTAAACAGGTCAACGCCGTCTCCTCCTCCTGCTACAACACCTTCTGCATGCTCCACAGGATTTACAAGTGGATCCCGACCAAAACAAGAAGAACGTGACACAGGCCCTCGTTAGCAGCAGACTGGACAACGGCAACGCACTCTATGCAGGAATCCTAGCCAAACACCTACAATGACTACAACGCATCAAAAACGCCTCCGCCCAACTTATCGTCAACGTGCCCCGCCGCAGCCACATCACCCCCACCTGAGAAACCTACACTGGCTCCCCGTCGACAAGAGGATCACCTTCAAGCTCCTCACACACGCACACAAGGCACTCCACAACATCGGACCAGCCTACCTCAACAGCAGACTAAGCTTCTACACCCCCACCCCACAGCTCCGCTCTGCCAGCCTCGCCGATATCCCCCGCATCAAATAAACGATCTCCGACGGCAGATCCTTCTCCTACCTTGCCGCCAAGACCTGGACACCCTCCCTACCAACGTACAGCAGACCCAAGACCTACTTGCCTTTAGAAAACTCCTCAAGACTTGGCTCTTTGAGCAGTAGCAGCACCCCACCCCCCTCCCCTCAGCGCCTTGAGACCCTCATGGGTAAGTAGCACGCTCAACAAGTACTCTGATTGATTGATTTATTGATCGATGCCCTGTGTCAGGTGTGGCAAAATCAAAGATGTTTGCTGATGATATTATCCTATATTTTAAGCCAGTAAATAAGATTGTCTGGGGTTCCTGGACAAGCTCGAGCAATTTGAAAGGATTGGGGAGATAAAATTAATCAAAATTGATTTGCTTCTTTTCATTGCTTCACCTAATAAACTCTCCAATTCCTTGCAGCATTGAGCTTATTCCCAAAACCTGATAAGTTATCTGGGGATATTTGTGATGAATAACTACTCCCAGCTCTATCAATTGAAATATGTTGTGATGTTGATGAAAATTAAGTGCTTGCTTATAGATGGGCACTCCTTCCCCAGACAGGGCAGCTCTTATTAAAATGTCTATTTTACGTTTGCTTTTGTTTCTCTTCTTGCATGTTCCTATTAAATTTAGTAACAGCTATTTTCGGGATCTGGACGTTCTTTTTATGCATTTTGTTTGGAACAGGAGGGTACCTTGGGTAAAGTCCTCAACACTTCAATTAGATATTTTTACAGGAAGTTCTGGTGCTTCCTCATGTTCAGGTAAAATAATTGACAGGGAAATAGGGTATTTCAAACCAAACAAAAGTCAAAATTTCCCTTGCCACACTATTTGATATGTTGTCATGCAATCATAAACCTAACTGATTAGGCAAAAAGTAGATTCCAACACTTTATTGTTACAAAACAATGATATTCGAGCTCATTATACACACAATTGCATCATAAAATACATTATACAAATAATGAAATTGAAAACATTCCTAATATTACAGAATAAAACACAGTGTGTTCATAAATTCCATACAAATTCCTGATACCTCAAGTAATTAATTATAACCAAAAAACAGAAGACAACACAAAATGTAAGACCTAACTAATTGTCAATAACAATTGAACATCTATTCTATTTTCTTTGACACATGTGTTAATACATTGCAAACATCAGTATTTCACTATTCACGTGTCAGTTTCCAGATTGTGCCTGAAACAGAGCGTTGGCGCGATTTGGTGGTTTTCGTTTAATTATGTCCACCTTTATCAAGACTTAAAATTTTTCGTTGTCTTAGCACTTTCTTAATTGTTGTATCTCTTCTCCCTATTGATGAAACATATTAAATAGGGAACAGTCATTATATACTTATAAAGCATGAACAATCCTCTTTTACTCTAGAGAGCTTTATTTGTATCTATGCCTCTGGTTATATTACTACCACAGCTACCTAAGGGATACTCCACCTCCAACTATCATCCTTATAGCACTAATTATCAAGCTGTTTTAATAAAGGTTTTGCATACTGCTCCTTTATCTATTGAATCTTTTTGACATTACTCTCTAGTTAATAGCCAATTTCTTAAAAAAACTAGTAAAGAATGCTTGCAAAACATGCATTTTGACCTGTACACATGGGCAAATGTTCTATAATGGCAGTCATAGATCCAATAGAACAAAACCATTTTTAAAATTCATTGCAAGTTTGCTGGTTCACACATCTTTATTAATGTTGCTCTCTATTACTGTTACTGGTTTATCTACCCCCCTTAACGTAAGTTACAATTATAGAGGATATTACACTTTATATATATGCTTTATACCTAATAAAATGAAAACAACAATTTTGGAACATACAGTTGCTGCAATCCCTCCACATTGTATATCTCACCTCGTTGTTAAAAAAGATGTTGCCTCACTCTAGACTAAGCATGGGCTGAAAATTCGTTCCGCTTGCGGAATTTGCGGATTTTCCGCGATTTCGCGATCCGCAAATCTCGCGAAATCGCGGTAAAATCCGCGAATCAGCGGGGAGGAATTTTCAGCCAAGCACTTACAGGGTTACAGCAGCAGGTGCAAAAGTTGAAGCAAATTTTTTGTATCCTTTAACAAAAGGGTTACAAAGAAATTAACTCCAACTTGGGCACCTGCTGCTGTAAGCCTGTAAGTGCTTCCTGGCGCCTCATTGCCTACTTGCAACTATTCTCTGACCCTGCTCTGACCCTTGAAGCAGGGTCAGAGAATAGTTACAAGTAGGCAATGAGGCGCTTGTCATGAAAATTAAACCTCAACAGGAAGCACTGACAGATATAAAAACACGCATTTGCAATGCAATAGGTCTTGCATTAGGAAAGTTTGAGCTATTGGTCTTGAAAATGACATTTTTTTTAATTTATGTGTTGGTTTTGAAAATAGCTAAATTAATAGCTTTGTCATTTACAATACCAATAGTTATAACTTTCGCAAATGTGACACCTATAGCATTTGTAATGCAACATGTTTTGTATTTACGTGACAGCTGTATTGATATTACAAATTACAATGGCTTTTAATTTTTTAAAATAATTAATACTTAAATAAAAGTGATTTTAATTTATAATGGCAATAGCTTAAATTTTTGTGAATAACTTTTGTGAAGATTATGTTCAGTGTATTTTATTGTGACGAAAATCAAAGAACAGAAGTAAAATATTAACATCTTTTTGTGACATTTGTAATAAAGTTTGAAACATTTAGAGAACATATTTGAACCAGTTGTTGAATGGTTGCGCAGATTGATGCTGGGGTGGCGCTGAGTGGTGCTGTGGTGATGCTGAGTGGTGCTGTGGTGGTGCTGAGTGATACTGGAATGTGCTGAGTGATGCTTGGGTGGTGCTGAGTGGCGCTGTGATGGTGCTGAGTGATGCTGTGGTGATGCTGAGTGATGCTGTGGTGGTGCTGAGTGGTGCTGTGGTGGTGCTGATTGGTGCTGTGGTGGCACTGAGTGGTGCTGTGGTGGTGCTGATTGGTGCTCTGGTGGTGCTGAGTGATGCTGTGGTGGTGCTGAGTGATGCTGTGGTGGTGCTGAGTGGTGCTGTGGTGGTGCTGAGTGATAATGTGGTGGTGCTGAGTGATTCTGTGGTGGTGTGCTGAGTGATGCTGGGGTAGAACTGAGTGATGATGTGGTGATGCAGAGGGCAGAAAGGCACAAAAGCAGTCTAACAAAGGGCATAAGGGTAGAAAAACAAGGGAAAAACGAGTCTAACAGAGGGCAGAAGGGCACAAAAAAACAGTCTAACAGAGGACAGAAGGGCAGAAAAACAAGGAAAAAACGAGTCAAACAGAGGGCAGAAAGGCACACAAAACTAGTTTAACAGGGCAGAAAGGCCCAAAAAATGAGTCTAACAGAGGGCAGAAGGGCACAAAAAACGAGTCTAACAGAGGGCAGAAGGGCAGAAAAACAAGGGAATAACAGAGGGCAGAAGGGCACAAAAAACGAGTCTAACAGAGGGCAGAAGGGCAGAAAAACAAGGGAAAAACGAGTCTAACAGAGGTCAGAAGGGCAGAAAATCAAGGGAAAAACAAGTCTAACAGAGGGCAGAAGTGCACAAAAAACGAGTCTAACAGGGGACAGAATGAATCCCGCCCTGCCTGTTTGTCCACGAAGATGCCACCTTTTTGTGCAATACCTCTACTCAACTGGAGTACTTTCTACTGTCTAATCAGTAAGTGCTCCCTAGTTGGCTAAATGTATTGGAGCAGATTTACAATAACTGGTGCATCCCCAGGAATGCGCCAGTTATTGTGCGCCGCAGCTCCGCCACCCATGATGTGCCGCATTTACAATGCGGCGCACCATGTGGCAAAAACGGCACAGATGCGTCACGCATCTGTGCCGTAAAAGCAGCGCATTGCTGGTGCTGCGTCGAGCTTGCTACGTAGCTCCAGCAATGCTCCTGGGGGCCCTATCTCCCCAATGCTGCATCAAGCCTTGCGCCTGCTTCAAGCAGATGCAAGGTTTTGATGCACCATGGCCTAAAAGTGACTGAGTGAATTCTTGTAGATTTCACTCAGCCACTTTTAGGAGGCGTTCCTGTGCAGGAACGCCCTCCCCTGTGCCAGAACGCCTCCTGATGGCGCAGGGCTTTACAACGTGACGCATCTCTCAGATGTGTCTCATTGTTAATACCCAGCACCATGGCGCATCTCTTGTGCTGCCGCTACATCGCCACAGGTCTTGGCAGAGGGTGGGAGTGGTGAAGCAGAGGGTGGCAGTGATGAACTAGAGGGTGACAGTGATGAACCAGAGGGTGGCAGGGGTGAACCAGAGGGTGACAGTGCTGAACCAGAGGGTGGCAGTGCTGAACCAGAGGGTGGCAGGGGTTAACCAGAGGGTGTCGGTGATGAACCAGATGGTGGTAGGGGTGAACCAGAGGATGGCAGTGGTAAACCAGAGGGTGGCATATAATGTTCTGTGAGGGGGCATTTGCTTTCCCTGTTTTAATTGCTGACCTATGGTCCAATAGTCGGATACGCAATTCTCTGCTGGTCTCCCCCACGTATCCCAACCCGCAGGGGCACACCAGGAGATAAATCACGTTTTTGCTACAGCAGTTATTTAGTGTGGTAGCAATTAAGGTTTTACCCGTAAAAGTCATCGTTTTACATTCTAGGCATTGCGGGCACAAAGAGCAGGTGCCACATTTGTTGTTGCCCTTGGCCAAGGAACCCATCAGTGTACTTTGGTTAGCTTTGGTTGTTCTGTATGTGTGTACCACCTCATTTCTAATTGTTCTGTTTCTTCTGAATGAAAAGAGAGGTTTTTCTAGCTGTACATCTGTGTCATAGTTCAAAAGTTTCCAATTACGGTTCACTATATTTTTAATTTGGTTGCTGAGATTGGAAAATTGTATTACAAAAACAATTCTATTCTCGGCTACATTCTTCTTTTCTTTATTGCCTTCTAGCAAGCTGTCTCTATTGTAAAACCTTGCTCTCTTCAGAGAGTTTTTTAGCAATTTGTTGGGATATCCTCTAGCTTTAAATGTCTGTTTGAGGACCTCCGCATGAGAGTAAAAATCTGATATTGTCGTACAGTTCCTCCGGAGTCGTAAAAATTCTCCATGTTCAGACATATTATGAGGCATCACTTTTAAATGCTTTAGCAAAAGCATTAGATGGAAGGAGGACAGTTGATCTCTTTTTTATAGACAGAATGATGAAGAAAGCTGAAATTCGTTTGCCATTTTTTATTAAAGTAGCAAAGTTGCCTTAGAGAAAACTAGATACAAGATGCTTCAGGAGCTTGGAGGGTGATTCGTATCACTATACCTATCCAAACACATTCCATTAGGTTAAATGTATCTCACATTACAGGAGTGCCATTATGCTGGGCTGAAAATAGCATATGCTCAGATCAGATTTTGGAACTCTTGTGGATTTTAAGAACTGGGGCACTTTATTCTTAGGGGTACATGCATTAGATGGCAAGAACATTGTAGTGAGGGAGGTCCACTCAGGAAGGTTGTAATTCAGGATGCTTTATTCATAAAGACAACAGGTTGTAAGGAACAGGACATCATGTTGATAAGTGGTAGATCAGAGCCCCACCAGGAGCTGCCTGTCAGCTGCTCAGCCCATGACCAACTGTCGCTCTGCCTCTCTCAGTCCCAACATTCCGAGGCATCATCAGACTCCAACATTCCACTGAGACAGAGCACAGGCACTGGCAGAGCAGGGCTGGTAAAACACCTTACAGTATAATATGCAGGATACTACATATCCTCTTTCGTTCAAACAGAAGCATTAAACCACTACATGAATAACAATTGGCGAGAGAAAACCAAGGAAGAGATTACAAGGAAGAATAGCAGAGGAACAGAAACAACAACAAAGAAAGGTGTAAGCAAAGCAGCTTGAAGAGACATGTGGAAGGAAATGAGGAGTAGGAAGAGAAGAGTAAAGCGGGAACCGATAGAGATAACACAGACTCACGGACATAGAAAAGATGAGGGTAAAATGAGTAATCAGAACATGGAAATACCAAGGGGCAGAAGAACTCACACGCACCAAGGACTAAACCCCAAACACACCCACTGGCCAGGCAGGCAGGAAGGGAAGAAAGAACAAGGCACGATGGAAAACTGACACCAGCCTCCACACAGACACAGGAAAGAGGGAGTAACAGATTTCTTCCGAAACAGGGAAGGAAAGAGTAAAAAAGGAACGAAAGAAAGCTAGGAGGCAAAAGACGACAACAAGACGTGTAGATCCATAAACCAGGGATGGCAATGAGAATGACACCACAAGGAAAGCTGGACGAATAGGAAAACAGAGAAGAGGCAAAGTAGATACAAACAGTATAACTACAACTTCCCTCCGTTTTCAATAAACAATATAAATGCGATGTAAGAGTAACATTGTGTTATTCAAAACAGCAAAATTACAAAATGTAAAAAGACAATATCAGTCATAAGGACTAAAACCAATGACCGTCCTCTACTCCTATGTAAGAGTGTGAGGAGCACTGTATATGGGACTAAAACCCATGTGACGCCGTATGTAGGGTGACCATCTAAATGTAAATGGGACTGTAACCCATAATAAGCCCTGTGTGTGGGTAAGATGTAAATGGGACTGTGACCCATAATAAGCCCTGTGTGAGGGTAAAATGTAAATGGGACTGTGACCCATAATAAGCCCTATGTGGGGGTAAAATGTAAATATACTTGGGACTGTAACCCATAACACTGTTCCCTGTGTGAGGATACTCGTGTAAAAGTAGATGGGACTGTGACCCTATCTACGGTGCCCTTGTAAGGCTAAAAGTCGTGTGTTACCTATGTAGGCAAATTTATATGGGAAACGGGGCTAGAACCCATTCCCATCCCTATGTAGGGTAATATAATGTGAACAGGCACATATATGTGGGCTAATGGGGCTAATACCCATTCCCATCCCTGTGTGAGGGTAAAGACAGTATGTACCTGTGCCCTTTGTGAGGGTGAAAATTTTTAACCTATGTAGGCAAATGTATATGGGCAAATGGGGCTATAACCCATTCCCATCCCTTTATAGGGTAAAAATAATGTGAACAGGCACATATGTGTGTGGGCAAAAAGGGGCTAATACCCAAACATCATGTTCAGTGTTGTGATTGCTGTAAGTTCCTTTGGGGGGGCTTCCAGCAGATTATACATTTTGGAGGGATCATTGCCAGGAATTTAGTCAAGCCACTCATCCTACTATTTGCTCGCTTTTCAGATCTAAACTCCAGGGAATTGGAAATTGCTATAGGTTATTACATAATCTGGGGGTTTGGCAGCATGTGGAAAGCTTTTTAGAATTAACTTTACTGGCTACACAATGTCGCCTCTCTGAGGAGGACTGGTGGACCTTCTCAGTAACAGGCTATAAGGCATTGAGAGCGGAGCATTTTAGTAGGATGTCTTTTTAACCTTGTGGATGGCTTATTATACTCCAGCAGCCCTTCAAAGAATGTATCCATCATTTGAGGGTCGCTGTTTTTGATTCCAGCAGCAGGGGTTGGGATTTGGCCTCATAAATATTACATTTGCCACATATTGGGGGAGTTTTGGGAAAAGATTTTCTTTGCTTTAAGACTTGGTCTACAAGTTAAAATAGTCCTAGAAGCTCACTTGGTACTCTTCAGGCTTCTCAACCCGAGCCAGTGCTTTAGCAATGGCAAATTGGGGCAATTATTTATATCAACATCATTTTCAATTGCTTGTTCCTTGATTTTACCTAAGTGGAGAACATGTAAGGTTCAAACATACCATGATTGTCTAAATAAAATGCTCAGAATAAAACAGTTTGAGGAGGCATATGCAAGATGGGTTGTGGGGCTAAAGAGATGTAATGCCTCTTAGCAGTTGCTCATCTAATTGAAGAGACAGGCATGAATTTCTTTTAGTACGACCTGAGATAACTTGATGGTGTAGGTGATGTCATTGAAGATATATGTTAACTGAATGTTTTTAAGTAAGGGTAGGAAGTCACTGCATGTTTGCATTTTATCATCCTGTTGTATGCTACTGTAATGAATTTATCTGTTTTTAGAGATACAGGGGGTCCAAGGATATTGGGCTATTCGCAATAGGAAAATGCTTTTTACATCTAACCCCAAATCTAAACATAGAAATCCTCACTACAACTTCAGACAGAGGCTCCCTGACAATGATGCCTCCTCCTTGGACACCGCTGGCTGCCGTGCTCCGCTGAACTTTAACTTCTTGGATACTTTTCTTTAAAAATTCTTCTAAGTACCAAATTAAGTGAAGCCCAGGCACGAGCCACTTTATATATCAGAACTGTTTTCAATCGCGGTCTGCCATAACGTTCAACTTTGCCCAAACCTGCGTAACTAGATATCCGTGGTTCGAGCTTTGATCTTTCAGGTGCTATTTTTTATTTTACATTTTAAAAATACATAACTCCGGTACTACTGATAAGATTTTTGTCATCTTGGTGTCAAATAACTTCCTAAATATGAGTATATTTTTACAAAGTGGTGTCGGATTTTTCTTGTGATGTATTGTCACTATGTCACTGTTTAAGCGCTGCATAAATATGTTACACATTGCCTCTAATTTAATCCTGACTGCTATTGTGCCATGCTACCACAGGATTAATCACAGATTAAATTGGTGACTTTTTGTGGTTGAATTTGACAAGGATTGTGTCAGTGTCTTGAGTACATTGTTACCTTCCTCAATCAACAATCTAATTTCTCATACTTACAATCAAAATGACAAAATACTTAATATATTACTCAAACTAGACTTTACAATTGTTACCTGTGGTACATATATATTACCTTCCATACCACTCTTTAATTTTTTGGACCTATCCCTTTTAGGATTGGACCTGTCCATGTTAGTTGAGGCAATACTTTCTGAATGGAAAAATATGAAAGGTTTTTACTTACACACATGGTGGAAGTGGTTATGTTTTATAAGGAGAGCTAATAATTAGGCAATCAGTGAAACTTGCATATTACCCTCTTCAAGGTGAGTATAGGATGAAATATATACAGAAATTGGACCCTTTCTGAGATCTATTCATGATATAGGGGATAAAAGGCCCCCTATCATACATTATAAGGAGAGCGCAAGTAACTGAGGAGTTCCACTATAAAGTAATGAAGCACAGAGGTGACTTGCCACAGTATTAGAATTTTCAACTGGGGTACATTATTCCTTATATTACCACAACGCACCCTCACTTTTCTCACATCTTTCTAGAGTCTATCTTCCCTAATGTCGAGAATAATAACATCTTTTGAATAAATATCTCCTTTGTGCATATTACTAGTCATCTATAAAAACAGAACAGAAGAATGTAAAAATGCTTTTTGGTTACATTTTTGAAACTGCTCCTTAAATTATGCTCTGTGACTTGGCTTTACTCCTCTATTGCTGGCTCTGGCAACAGGCATTGTAACAACAGAACTCAACTGTTATAAGTTAATACAGTTCAGGATTTGCATCATTTCCTTATTACAGTGGACTATGTGCATCACAAGTCATCTGTAGTAAGGAAATTAGAGGCATGCTTTTACACAGGGATCAAGTCATCTCCAATTTCGGATTCTTTGTGACTAATGCAACATTTGCTGCTTTGAATTACAACCCTTTGCAGGTCGAGTTCCCAGCCCAACCTCCCTTGTTCTCTCTCTCTTCTGAGGAAGTGAACAATCTATCTTCTATATATATAAAAACGAAAGTATGTCTGATTGTCCTTTATGCATTACTGTACCATTCATCCGATCACCATGAAACTTTGAGAAGTTTTTGAGTACACTCCCGCAAAGGTTTCTGGCAAAAAAGAAAAATACAAAGAAAAAATACAAAGAAAAAAAAATGTTAAAAGTTGTTGAGTACACTCCCGCAAAGGTTTCTGGCAAAAAAAAAATAATTGTTAAATATTGCCCCCTCGGCCCCCAGGGCCCTCATAATCTTTCCAATACTGAACGTTTACAGTTTATGGTGCAACTCGCTTTTGCAATGACCATCAACAAAGCACAAGGACAATCGCTGCAAGTGTGTCTACTACATTTGGAGAATCCGTGCTTCTTACATGGACAACTGTATGTGGCCAGCTCACGCATTGGAAAACCTTCTAATTTATTCGTGTACGCAGCAGACGGAAAGACAAAAAAATACTGTGTATCCACAAGCACTCGAATAAATAAACAGAATTAAAACAACACTTTAAAATGTTTTCCATATTAAAATGAATGTTTCACTAAAAATGACACAATGTAAATTGAATGTTATCATAACAAGTTTCCTTAAATTTCCTTTTTCTGAGATCGCAGCAAAGCGCCACGGGTAAGCTAGTATTTATAAAAACGAAAGCATGTCTGTTTGTCCTTTATGCATTACTACACCATTCATCCGATCGCCATGAAACTTTGGGAAGTTGTTGAGTACACTCCCGCAAAGGTTTCTGGCAAAAAAAAAAGAAAAAAGAAAAATTTGTTAAATATCGGCCCCCGTTCCCCTAGGGCCCTCATAATCTTTCCAATACTGAACGTTTACAGTTTACAGTGCGACTCGCTTTTGCAATGACCATCAACAAAGCACAAGGACAATTGCAGCAAGTGTGTGGACTAGATTTGGAGAATCCGTGCTTCTCACATGGACAACTGTATGTGGCCAGCTCACGCGTCGGAAAACCTTCTGATTTATTTGTGTACGCAACATTTACAGTTTTCGGTGTGACTCGCTTCTGCAATGACCATCAACAAAGCACAAGGACAAACGCTGCAAGTGTGAGGACTAGATTTGGAGAATTTGTGTTTCTCACATGGACAACTGTATGTGGCCAGCTCACGTGTCAGAAAATCTTCTGATTTAATCATGTACACACCAGACGGAAAAAAAAAATACTGTGTATCCACAAGCACTCGAATAAATAAACATAATTCAAACAACACTTTAAAATGTTTTCCATTTTAAAATGAATAAGTTTCAATAAAATTAACACAATGTAAATTTAATGTTATAACAAGTTTCCTTAAATTTCCTTTCTTCTGAGATCGCAGCAATGCGCAACAGGTAAGCTATCACAAACAAATGACATGGTCTTAAAGCTAATGAAGGTAAAATTAGTGAGTGTAGAAAGGAATATTACGCAATATATAATGCAAACAATAAAGTATCATGAACAATCTACAGCATGGTTCATTGACTAGAGTAATAACAATGAATGCTTTTGTAGGAAATTTACTGTGGTCAATACCATTCATCATTGGATGGACATATAAAGCATATAGGTATGAAGAATACTTTTTTGTAAGGGGCTTGCCGTACAGATTGAGAGTTTTGATCACAATTGCTGTTACGTCAAATGTATGAATGGCATTGAAAGGGGTATGAATCCTTGTAGTACATATTGCTACTTCATATTAGGTTATATTTGCTAGGAAGAGCCTAGTGAGGAAAATCAATGTGATGTATAGAGTTACTCAAGTACATGTTCATCACCAGGCTGCTAGTGGACACAGTATAAATCATGATTGGAAAGGTGACTGATTATTTATGCGTGACGTTTGCCTAAGCCCGAATCTTCTGTGAGGATAAATAGGACTTGTTGGTGTACATAGAGATCATTAAGCAGCCAATACTGATGTTGTTTACCACCTCCAGGGATGTGCTGAACTGCTATGATAATAAAAGGATCTAATGGAAAGTAAGGGCAGGATTCTTTTTTTGTTGAAGAATGGGGCAGGTAGGCATTTAGACCTTCCAGTTCCTAGTGTGTGTTATCCAAGTGGAAAGCCAGTTCTGCTCCTCTTCAAAAGAAAGAGTTCACCAGACCTCATATATATATATATTCACTGAAAAAACAGAGGTTTCACACCAGTTATAGTTAGTTGGAAATTTTACTGACATAAAACCATTGAAATTCCCACGTTATAGTTAGTTGGACTCACTATAACTTGCGCTCCTGCAATGCACTGCTGATGACGTCACATATTACATCACTCATGACATGGTCAGTGACATCAATCATGACATCACTGATGACACCATCCAGTGAACGTGTGTCTTTCTGAAAAATAAATATGTTTTCTATATGCATATGAAAAAGGTCGATGGAAGAATAAATGTTTAAGTAAGTGTCTGAATGGATGTTTTAAAAAAAAAATTGATTGGTTAACTGGCTTATTAAGTGTATCTTAGTGAATACATATATTAGCGAGTAATGTTTAAACACTTAAATATATGTATCAGTGTTTCACTTTGTGTATAAGTGGCTGCATAGGTTGGTGAGTAGCTACATGTGTGTGTATATGGGTTATTAGAGTTTTTTTTAGTATCAGTATGAGTGTCTGTATGGTTTGGTGGGGGCATTACTTAGCACATAGATGCATCAATGACTGACTCACTGTATGTGTTTTGAAGACAGCATATGTGCAGGACTGTATGGGTGGATGAGTGTGTATATGTGTGTGTTAGTGAGTGAATGACTGTCTCACTAGTGTCTTTATCAGTAACTACATTTGTTTTAATCTAGTATATGTGAGTATTGATCTATATAAGTGAGTATATGTGAGAGTGAGAGATTGTAAGAGTTCCTGTTTAAATAAGTATGTCTTTCTATAAGTGATTGTTTAAGAGAGTAAGTATGTGTAAGTTTCCTTTGAAGTAAGGTGGTAGTGTGTGTATAGCTGTATATGCAAATAAATGGATGTTCAATAGTTTATTTGCATGTGTGATTATGTGTGTGAGTAACTTTTGGATGACTGTCGGTGTGTAACAGGATGTATAGGTGTTTCACTACATATGATGAGTGAATATATGTATGAGTGACTATATAGAACTGTTGGTGAATGAGTGGATGTGTATATAGATGGTGGTATTACTGAATTGGTTGTTTTAACTGGTATGGGTATCTCTATGTTTTTGAAAATTTTAGTTTCTATTTTTGAATATGTGTTTCAAGGGTTACATTACACTGAAAGGAGGTCTGTCACTCTGTCACAAGGATGGTGTCATCAGTGATGTCATGAGTGATGTCACTGACCATGTCATGAGTGATGTAATATGTGACGTCATCAGCAGTGCATTGCAGGCGCGCAAGTTATAGTGAGTCCAACTAACTATAACGTGGGAATTTCAATGGTTTTATGTTAGTAAAATTTCCAGCTAACTATAACTGGTGTGAAACCTCTGTTTTTTTCAGTGAATTTAACAGGTTTTTTAAATGCTAATTCCTAACTATAACTAGTGTGAAACCTATTGTTTTTTCAGTGAATTTCAAAGGTTTTTTAATAGCAAATTTCTATAGCTATGCAATGTAATATTTTTTTAATGAATCCTATATTGTATATTTATGTAATACTATTTTTTTATGTATATTCATATTTATTTTTTTACCTTGGAGCGCTGCCGGTGCTCGTACCAGGCGCTCCCCCCGCGAATTAAAAAATATATATATTTTTTAGGACCTATATAGGCCTCCTAAGCCCCCCTAAGAAAACCTAGGGGGTCACAGGCTGTCTACTGTGCCTCCTTCTACCCATTCCCAACGTTGCTTGTCCTCCATCTTGTGTCTCAATTGTACCGAAACACAAAATGGCGGATTCCCGTAGCGCTCCCGGTGCGCGTACTGGAGCGCGCACCGGTAAGCGCTCCCAAAAAATGTGGGAAGTTAATTTACATAAAAACCACTGCAGACACTTACACCAAATATAGAATAGGCCCTACTACATAGCAGTCCCTACCATTTTCCCAAATTTACTGGAATTCCATTGAGCCATTTGGGCTGTAGCCCTGTTTAAATATCCTGATGTAAATTACATGACAAAAACACATATGAAGTGTTACAATTTACAACCAATTAAAATGTTACTTTCATTTTCTACTTTTTTTTCCTGACATTTTATTGGTTATGTACATGGATATAAATGAAAAATGAGAGGGAAACACAGCCATTTTGACTACAACTACCTGAGATACATCTTTAAAGGATGTTCTCATTTATCTTCATCACCTTTCTATAAGGTAAGTTGTTAATTTGTAAGGGGCACTTTAAATTCATTTGTAAAAACTTTTTCTGACAGTTATTTACTGTCCCTCTGTTATAGTTACAGATTTAGATAGGCTTCTCTGTTATAGTTATAGATTGAGATAGGCTTCTCTGGTATAATTATGAATTTTCTTAGGCTTCTTCACATACACTTTTTTATATTTCTACTTCCTGCCTCATACCATACACTGCCCAAAGATAACTTCACTGTTAAAGTACCTGTCTGAACTTAAACCCAACAGTGCCCTATCTCTACTGATATATTTATTTTTTATGAAATTTACAGCAAGAAAATGGAAGGAGAACAAAACAAATTTAATATTTCATTCAAAATTGATCTGGTGAACAATCCTAAGGAAGAGATTGATGATTTTGACTTTTTGAATCAGTCTCTGGACCAGAGTTACTTAATTGTGTGGAAGAAATTGAATCATCGAATCCAAATGAGGACATACCTGACGATATAATGTTGGAAATTCTTTTAAATTTTGAAAAATCACAGCAATAAATTGTTATTTAATAATTAAAAATTGTTCGAGACATTATTCTTTTTTATATGTAAATCATGAAATAGTACCAAAATGAATATAATATAAAGTGAGACTTATAGTATACTGTGCAACTTTTTTGTGTTACATAGTAATTTTACTCATAGTTACTTCCTTTCTCCCACTATATTATCTCCAATGTGTATTTTACATCTCTTTTTCATCTCCTGCCTCCATGTTGTTTCTGCTTTCCTGACAGACTATAGTATAGATTCCATATACCACAATAACTTCTGTAACAACATGCAAACTATCTACAGAGGAGACAGTCTGCATTGAATTTTAGACTCTGCATTGGTACCTACATGCTGGTACTTATATCACCCACACAACACAACAACTCTATGCAGAGCTACCCTACTTCTAAGCACTTTAAATTATTATTTTACTATTTCACTGGGTTTTCCCCTAGTACGCTCCCCGGTACGCTCCTCGGTGCCCGTACCGGGCGCTCCCCCGCGCTAATTGAAAAAAAAAAACATGTTTTGCCTCGCAGGGCCCTTTTATGGCCCCCACATAAAACCTAGGGGATCGGAGGAGTCTACTCTGCCCCCTTATGGTCATTTCCCCCTTTGTTTTTGCCTCCTCTTGTGTTTCGATCTTACTGAGACACAAGATGGCGGCCGCTGCGGACTGTTTCAAATGTTTACAGACACCCGAGAGCCAATCAGCTTTCCGCGCGCAAGTCGCGTAGCGCGCCCGAAGCGCTCCCCGGTGCGCGTACCGGAGCGCGTCCATAGATATATATATTTTTTTAACCTAAATTACTCAAAATCCACTGGAGCACATATCTTGAGACATAGCAAAGGCACATCGGGCTACCAGTCCCTACAATTTTGCCAAGTTTGGTGGAAATCCATTTAGCCATTCGGGCTAAAAGTGAGGTTGACCGCCCTATGGATATTAACATGGGGAAAACATGTTTTGGGACCCCCCTTTTATCTTGGCCTCCCCTTGACTAATCCCCCCCATACTTTCAGGGAAGGATCGAAGTGCCGTGAGGCAAATTCGAGGATATTTTCAGGCAGATCCCGCAACCGGCGCTAAAGTTATTCCCAATAGAATGTTGAGATTTTGCATTGAAAAAAATCCTAACTATAACTACCTACTGGCAATCGCCAGTAGGTAATATATATATATATATATATATATATATATATATATATATATATATATATATATATATATATATATATATATATATAGTCCCATAGAGAAAAAATCCTAACTATATATACCTACTGGCTACCGCCAGTAGGTAATATATATATATATATATATATATATATATATATATATATATATATATATATATATATATATATATATATATATATATAAAACCTACTGGCGGTCGCCAGTAGGTATATATAGTTAGGATTTTTTCTCTATGGGACTTTTGAAAATTCTATGTCTAATAACTTTGGCGTTTGTGGACGGAATCAGCTGAATTTGGGGGAGTTTCGTCAAGGGGGGGGCAGAGAAAAAAGGGGGGTCCCAAAACGCGTTTTTCCCATTCATTTTTCCATAGGGCGTTTGGCCTCACTTTTAGCTCGAACGGCTGAATGGATTTGCACAAAACTTGGCAAAATTGTAGGGACTGTTAGCCCGATGTGCCTTTGCTAGGTCTCAAGATATGTGCTCCAGTGGATTTTGAGAAATTAACGTTTTAAAAAACAGATATATCTGTGACAGCGTCTCGGGTAGCGCTCCGGTTCGCGAACTTTTCGCGTAACGGAACTTTGCGAAGCGAAGCTGATTGGCTCTCCGGTGTCTGTCAACATTCTAAACAGTCCAGAACGGCCGCCATCTTGTCTCTCGGTGGGATCGAGAGACAAGAGGAGGAGAAAAACGAAGGGGGAATTTAATGAAAGGGGGCAAGGTAGACCCTTCTTGACCCCCTAGGAATGATGTTGGGGTTATTAAAGGGTCCCGTGGGGCAAATAAAAAAAAAATGATTTTTTGTGGTAGGAGCGCTTCTCGGTTCGCGAACCGGGTAGCGAACCGGGTCGCGAAACGGGAATTCGCCATTTTGTCTTTCGTTTTAATTAAATTACAAGATGGAGGAAAAACAATGTGAGAAATGGGTATAAGGGGGTACGGGAGACATATCCTGACCCCCTATGTTTTCTGAGGGTGGCTGAGGATGCTCATATATGTTGATACTTGTCTTCCAGCGGCTGCGCGTGAGCGTTTTTTTTTTTTTTTTTGCTGCGTGACGTCGGTTAACGTTCGATTCGAAGGAAATCAGGAAGTGTTGATCGCCATTTTGACACTGCGAGTAAATATATTGTTAAAAATAATTGTTATAAATTAATCCGTATTGATAAACATTGTCTGCGCCATCTTGCTTTTTTTCCAATGCCACACTTTTGTCGTGCACGGCAGCCATATTAGATGCCTTGACCAGACCCACTCTGCACGCCGCCGATCCTCAGCATGGCTCCCCACCCTTGCAAGCATCTCCCCCACGCACTGGTGACCCCCGCTCTCTCTCTCATGCATGGGCCATAAACCTCCCCCCATCTGCGCTGCTCTTCCCTGAGAATCACACCCTGTGCCCGCCCGACACCTCCCTTTCACCCTATTCATTACTGCACCCTCTGACACTCCTCTTCCTCTGTGTCCGATTGTCCAGGCCGGTCCCAGGCTATCACCTAGCCATGCGGATGTAGTTTATGGCCCCAACTGTAAAGAATCACCCCTCTTCAAAGGAGTTACAGTAGATCAAGGCCCCCACCCCATGAGATCCGTCACACCACACGTGTTCCTACTATCTGATAACGATCTTGTATTGTGATTGGGGAGGGGATTCTCACTGTGAGGGTGTGTGGGACCGAGCCTGAAGCGGAAGATTCCAGGGATGCCTTTTTGTACATCAAAGTCTTCACAATTATGTGTCACATTAAAAATATATAGCACTCCAACAAAGTAGTAGGATTATAACACTTTAATAACTTATAAATATATACAACGCTCCAACAAAGTAAACACGTTAAAAAATTTTTTTTTAAACAAAGCATCAATGGGCTGCTGTGAGGTGGCGTCAGTAGCGGTCTGTTGTGCGAATAGTCCGAAGGCAGCACAACGCGCTGAGATCTGGACGGCACCCAGGTGATGTCCTTTACTTGCCGCACTGGTCTTGGCATCCTACAATGCTGCGCCGAAAAACGGCGTGGGGTGCCCCGGGGGGGGGGAGGCGGCGTGAACGGGCCTCCCCAGGTGGAGTCTCCTCTGCTGCAATGGGGCGCCCCTTTACCGTTTCAGTTGCCATTCAGCGGTTTTCCGCCCGCTTTTGCTGCACTGTGCCTCATCCGCCATTCAGCTGTTTACCGCCCGCTCTTGCGGCTACAGCGTCTCGCCCACCATCCAGTTGAGTTGCGCCCGCTCTTGCGGCTACAGCGTCTCGCCCACCATCCAGTTGAATTGCACCCACTCTTGCGGTGCAGCGATAGGCGGCTGCCACAGGACTCTTAAAATGGCGGCCGGCTCTTCGGATTTGGGCCTGGTCCACTAAAATGGCCCTGGGACACATTTGAACTCTGAAATTTGCCTGCTAGGGCTTGGGCCCCATTCTCGAAAGCGTCCCCTCAGCCTTGAAGATTCTACAAAAGTCATCGGGGCCCCCGACTCCCGCAGGCTTCCGGTGGGGAGCGGCTGACATGATTGCTTGCGGAATGGCCATGACGGAGCCACGAGATGGTGGTGCTCTCATGCTGACGCCAGCTTCAGTCTGAAACATCCAGAAACACTGTAGACTACCAATTCGATGACTTCCGGTGGAGCCCCAACGTGACCCGGTAGGGAAGAACTTGCTCTCCCCTCTTTTGACTGATTGTTGCCTGTCCCCTCTGTTGTTATCTAACGGAACCTTTTTGGATTGCCGAGTGAGAAAAAAAAAGGTGGGGCTTTCATCATTTGGGAAAAAAAATGTTTCAATCCAATGAAAAGTGTTATTTTTAGGTCATATGATCAAGCCTTCCATCATTAGGAAACCAAAAGTAAAATGAACCAATGAAAAGTTTTATAAACAAGTCATATGACCTGTTATGCGGCTTTGGGCTATAAAAAGCCTACAAAATCCTTTGGCCTGTGAGGCGGCGTCAGTAGCGGACCGATGTGCGAATAGGCCGAAGGCAGCACAACACGCCGAGATCCGGATGGCACCAAGGTGGTGTCCAGCAAGTTGCACTGGTGTGGCCATCCTACAATGCTGCGCCGAAAGTCGGCGTGGGGTGCCCGGGGGGGTGGGGAGGCGGTGCGAACTGGCCTCTCCCGCCTCCCCAGGTGGAGGCACCTCATCTGCAGTGCGGCGCCTCTTACCGTTTCACTCGCCGTCCAGTTGAGTTGCGCCCGCACTTGCTGCTACAGTAGGCCGAAGGTAGCACAACGCGCCGAGATCCGGAAGGCACCGAGGTGGTGTCCAGCAAGTTTCACTCGTGTGGCCATCCTACAATGCTGCGCCGAAAGACGGCGTGGGGTGCCCGGGGGGGGGGGGGGGGGCGGCACAAACAGGCCTCTCCCACCTCCCCAGGTGGAGGCACCTCATCTGCAGTGGGGCGCCTCTTAGCGTTTCCCTCGCCGTCCAGCTGAGTTGCGGTCACTCTTGCTGCTACAGTACACCGAAGGCAGCACAACCCGCCGAGATCCGGATGGCACCGAGGTGGTGTCCAGCAAGTTTCACTGGTGTGGCCATCCTACAATGCTGCGCCGAAAGACGGCGTGGGGTGCCCTGGTGGGGGAGGCGGCGCAAACGGGCGTCTCCCTCCTCCCCAGGTGGAGGCACCTCATCTGCAGTGGGGCGCCTCTTAGCGTTTCACTCGCCTTCCAGCTGAGTTCCGCCCGCTCTTGCGGCACAGTGCCTCACCCTCCATCCAGCTGAGTTTCTCCCGCTCTTGCGGTACAGTGCCTCACCCGCCATCCAGCTGAGTTGCGCCCGCTCTTGCGGCTACAGCGTCTCGCCCACCATCCAGCTGAATTGCGCTTACTCTTGCGGTGCAGCGAAAGGCGGCTGCAACAAGACTCTCAAAATGGAGGCCGGGTCTTTGGATTTGGGCCTGGTCCACTAAAATGGCCCTGGGACACCTTGGAACTCGGACGTTTGCCTGCTAGGGCATGGGCCCCATTCACGAAAGCGTCCCCTCTTTTGACTGATTGTTCTTGTTGCCTATCTCTTCTATTGTCATTTAACGGAACCTTTTTGGACTGCCAAAAGGGGTTCTGGTCCGACCGCTGGTTGGTGGAGACATTTTGACTATATCCTGGACCTGCCCGGCCTTGCCCAAAATGGCGCCGGTATAAATGGGACTCGTAACTCCTTGTTGTGTACTGGTTGCCCAACCTTGATATCATGAGATATGTATGCAGTTTTGAAGCACATGGCGGGCGGGGACGAGTACTGATTGAACATTTGGACATCCCTATTGATATTAAGTTTTGATGTGTTATTGATTACTGTACTATTGAAAGTTCGAATTAACGTCACCCATGGTACTTGCCCGCAAATGTATATCTAGATAATTTTATTGTAACTGGTTCTGTCGTACTTTAATTATAAAATGTACGTCCACGGATTCCGCAACTGTTAGAGACCTAATGGGTCGCCCGTTACGTTCTTCTACAGTGTAAATGTCCCCTCATCATATACGATTCCAGTTTGCTCCATGGCCGGCCCACGTACTGACATTTTCACAATAAAGGTTTTTAAAACAAAACATGGTAGTAGTACCTAGATTGGTAAAGTTTTGAATAATAGCCACTGTTTTCGAATCAGTAAAAGGCAAGTGAAATAAAGCAGCCCGATTACATGAAGGTTAAAAGGTATAATACGCAGGAACGCAGTAAAGATAAAAGGTCAAGGGCTGTTATGTTTTCCACTCCTGCAACATAAAGTGATCGATAAGAATCCGATATTCATGCCTATCAGCGACTAAGACAGAAGGCCGAGCCTCTTTTGTTCAATGGCTCCCTCATGGGACGAAGAAACGCCCTTTTTCTCGAAATAGGAATATTTTACTTGCAGGACAGTTGTAAATTTCCCGGGAAAATACATTAGCCTGGAACATTGTTAGTGATAAACTGTAAATGCATCTGGGTCCTTTGCTTTACAAGTCAGAGTGAGAAAAAAAAAGGTGGGGCTTTCATTGTTTCAATGTTCGAAAGCAATGAAAAGTGTTATTTTTAGGTCATATGACCAAGCCTTTCATCATTAGAATAACAAAAGTAAAATGAACCAATGAAAAGTTTTATTAACAAGTCACATGACCTGTTATGCTTACGTTACGCGCCGCGCGCCGCGCGCCGCGCTCTGGATCGTTTCCGGGAAGCTGCGCCTCGCGCACCGGAGCACTTCTGGGCACGCTAACGCGGCGCGTCATATATATATATATATATTTATATATATATATATATATATATATTTGAGCTTATATAGCGCACAGCTACCCACAAAGGGTTTCCCGGCGCTTGCTTAGGGAACCCGTCCTGGTATTCCCCTGTGAGATAACCCCGGCAGGGTATCCACAAGGTGAAAGCCAGGCATCCCGCCGCGAGGGGCCGTTGTGGAGATTAAGCAAGCTATTGCCCAAAGTCGCAGAGTGTGAACCCGTGAGTCGAGAAGGCACCGGAGTGAGAATTATCGAGTCCGTGGAATTTTTGAGCCCAAGACCCACCGAGGCGGGGAATTGAACCCTGGTCCAGGGCCGATCTCAGCTTCCGGGTCTGCCGCCTCTAACCCCTGAGCCACACTTCTCCACGTCATATGACGCATTACGCGACAACGCAGGTCCAGAATATAGTCAAAATGTCTCTACCAACCAGCGGTCGGAACACAACCCCTTTCAGCAGTCCAAAAAGTTCTGTTAAATGACAAGAGAAGGGACAGGCAACAAGAACCATCAGTCAAAGAGGGGAGGGCAAGTTCTTCTCTACCCGGTCACGTTGGGGCTCTACCGGAACTGATCGAATTGGTAGTCTACAGTGTTTCTGGATGTTTTAGACTGAAGCTGGCGTCAGCATGAGAGCACCACCATCTCGTGGCTACGTCGTGGCCATTCCGAGAGCAATCATGGCAGTCGCTCCCCACCGGAAGTCTACGGGAGTCGGGGGTCCCGGTGACTGTTGTAGAATCTTCAAGGCTGAGGGGACTCTTTTGGGAATAGGGCCCATGCCCTAGCAGTCAAGCGTCCGAGTTCCACGGTTGCCCAGAGCCATCTTTGCAGGCCAGGCCCAAGTCTGTGGAGCCGACCGCCATTTCGTGAGCTCCGTAGCAGCCGCCTGTCACTGTACCGCAAGATTGGGTGCAATTCCGTTGGATGGCGGGTGAGACGTTGTAATAGCAAGAGCAGGCACAATTCAGCTGGCCGAGCGAGGCACTGTGTGGCAAGAGCGGGCGCAAGTCAGCTGGTCGAGTGAAGCGCTGGGGTGTAGCTAAGAAACCTCCACCTGGGGAGGTGGGGGAGGCTCGTTCGCGCCACCTCTCCCTTCTACTGCACCCCACGCCGTCTCCTGGCGCAGGTATATGTGATGGTCGGACCAGGGCACCGCAGGACGTGTCTTCAGGTCAAACGGATTGTGGGACAAGGTGTGGAGCAGGCGCAATTATCTCGGGGGCCTCCGTCAAGTGGTTCAGGGAGGCACCGCATCACATTGTTTTCCAATGCAGTCAGGTCCACAAACAGCCCCCATTTACTTTGAGAATAGTGAAGCTGCAGCAGGTGCAAATAAGCTTCAGACAGTGTTACAAGCGCTGCTCGGAACCCTTAACTATGGCACCCAACATCCAGGACTTATGCCATTTGTGCAAGGCAGTGACATCGAAGCATCTCAGGGACCAAGTAACATACCATATCCAGAGTCCTTCCCACAACCTCTGCCTTCCTTCTTACCTAGTTATTGTTCTTTCACTCCCACTCCAGGCTTTTAGTCTGTGGATGGAAAACCATGAACCTACACTCACCTCTGAAAATCTTACTATTGATGGTTTATTTTGGGCCCAAAATACAAAGGCTTGTTTGGATCAATGTTGCAGCAGGCTGCCATGTAAATAGTTATTTAATAAAACGTTTTACCCTGTTACTTTGCTGGTGTGTTGTATATATTTATAATATTTGCATAGTGTTTGTCGTTATTTTGGGTGGGGTGGGCTTCGGAGCCGAGCTGTCTTGCAGCTATCATGGTGTCGAGCTCAGTTCCTCTCACTAGTTTTGTATTTGTCATGAGGGGTTGTTCATAATGTTTCTATTTTAGCGAGGTCAAAAAGAGATCCCATTAGTGGCCTACTGATTTTGCTTGATTCCTTCAATCAATCAAATGGAGAGGGAAGCAGGCACGACAGATTACAACGGGGGCAAAGGCCTGTGTAACCTACCCTTCACTATCTGCAAAGAGAGAATACTCCTAAAAGAAAAGAGGAGGGGGGGGGGGCAGCGTTCAAAGCACATCAGCGTGCATAAATATGAAAATGTTTTTACCTACCACGTACTTGACATTTTACAGCTTTTGATATTTGCTATTAAAAAACCATTGAAATTCACTGAAAAAACCATAGGTTATAGACCATATATAGTTAGGAATTAGCATTTACAAAACCTTGAAAATTCACTGAAAAAACCATAGGTTTTAGACCATATATAGTTAGGGATTAGCATTTACAAAACCTTAATTTACTCGCACAAAACCATTGAAATTCGCATATATAGTTAGTTGCACTAACTATATATCGCGCACCCGCAATCCACTGCTGATGATGTCACATATTACATCATTCATGACATGGTCAGTGACATCACTGATGACATCACTGATGACATCTCAAATGACATCACTGATGACATCACTGATGACAACACCCAGTGACTGTATGATTCTGTAAAGTTAAAATATGTCTTACATATTGAAGAATGAGTGGATGTATAAGTGTCTGGATGAAGGATTTAGTAGGTGCATGACTGACTGTATGAGTGAGTGATTTAATGTGTCTCACTGAGTGCATGGGTTAGTGACTAAACTGTCTTAATTTGTGCATAATTATGTCTGTTGTTCTGTAAACTGCTGCATGTGTTGATCAGTAGCTATATGAGTAACTATATGGGTTATTGATTGGTTGCCCAAGTATTTGTATGGGAGACTGTGTGTGTGGGTGGCTGGGAGGTGTGTGACTCTGTGCATAGATGTGTGAGTAGTTGATTCATTATATGTATGGGTTCAAAAGTGCATGTGGAAACAGCTGTATGGGCGGTTGACTGTCTGCATGAGTGTATTGGTGATTAAATGGATTTCTCAGTGCTACATGTCAAAGTAAGTACATATGTAAAACACAGAACATGTGAGAGTTGACATATATAAATAACTGTGCATAAGAGCCAGTGAATGTGTGAGTGACTGTATGGATCATTGTGAACATGTATCAGGGATTGTATAAGAGAGTAAATATGTGTTAGTATATGTTTGAATAAGTAAGGTGTGTATAACTGTATAGTTGAGAAAATGGAGGTGTGATTGATTCTTTGCATGACTGACTAGGTGTGTGAGTAACTCCATGGATAAGTGACAGTCTGTGAGTGTCTGTTTACACTGATTGTATCTAAGGTTATATTAGAGTCTGAAGATGTTCATTGTATTATCACATAAATGATATCATCAGTGATGTGATCAGTAATGTCAAATGAGATGTCATCAGTGATGTCATCAGTGATATCATTTGAGATGTCATCAGTGATGTCATCAGTGATGTCACTGACCATGTCATGAATGATGTAATATGTGACATCATCAGCAGTGGATTGCGGGTGCGCGATATATAGTTAGTGCAACTAACTATATATGCGAATTTCAATGGTTTTGTGCGAGTAAATTAAGGTTTTGTAAATGCTAATCCCTAACTATATATGGTCTAAAACCTATGGTTTTTTCAGTGAATTTTCAAGGTTTTGTAAATGCTAATTCCTAACTATATATGGTCTATAACCTATGGTTTTTTCAGTGAATATATATATATATATATATATATATATATATATATATATATATATATATATATATATATATATATATATATATATATATATATATATATATATATATATATATATATATTCAACACGATTCCCACCACTTCCAGATGAGCCCCTGGCAAAGAAGGAAACTCAGGCCTCTGCAGCAAGTTTGTTCAGGCAAGAAATCTTTATTTGTCACCCCTCACGACGACGCGTTTCGGGCTATGCAGCCCTTGATCACATTCAGCTTAAACTGCACCATTTTTTTCTTTATAAACATGTAGTGAACGTGCACACCTATATATATATATATATATATATAGCTTCTTACTCCAGATTAAAGAGCAGTAAATGGGACAGCATACAAGTCACCAAGAAAGAGACACAAATATTGTGGGTGTGTTTGAACACTCCGCAATACCCTGCCACAATCTAGTTCAGGATGCATGTCAGCTGTTAAATAAAAAGATCCTGGAATATTAGTCTTGTTAGCCTCTGTGCTTGGCCTTTTCACTAGAGACTGAAATGGAGAATAGCTCATTATGATTTAGACCCACATGCCCTGTACTTTCCAGGGAACAAGAATGTTTTTCATGCGCATTTCATTAAAGGGGTCATGAAAGACATATCTATCAGAGGTAATATATCCTGAGGGGCATTCCTTGAGAAACCCTAAAGGAGCAAGGGGAAAACCTTTTTTTAAGAGCTGTGATGATTTGCATTACATTTTGCGGAGCTCTGATATCTATCTGGATTCAAGCAAGCCGGGCTGAAGACGGCTGGAATGCCAGAAACCTGTCCTCGGAAGCTTGTTTCCCGTCCAGGGAAGAGATGGCTTGGCAGTTGCTCACTTTGCCACTGGATTCAAGCAAGCGGGGCTGAAGACGGCTGGATTGCCAGAAAATGGTCCTCGGAAGCTTGTTTCCGGTCCAGGGAAGACATGGCTTGGCAGTTTGGGCTGGACTGTTCCAATGAGGCACAGGGTCAGACTGATTTGCATATAGCCATGTCTAAACCTGGGTGGCAGAGTGGGTTAAAGAACGGTGATAGATCAAATCCAGATCTTTTGACTGGGTGTGAGTGTTTGATTGATTCAGATTCTCCGTCCATCACCACCCCCTTTTGTACCCCTTTTGGCAGCCATAAGTGTGGCAGGGTATGCTCAGACGTGAGTCCCTTGCTCACTTTGCCACTGGATTCAAGCAAGCCGGGCTGAAGAAGGCTGGAATGCCAGAAACCGGTCTCGGAAGATTGTTTCCGGTCCAGGGAAGACATGGCTTGGCAGTTCGGGCTGGACTGTTCCAATGAGGTACAGGGTCAGACTGATTTGCATATAGCCATGTCTGAACTGGGGTGGCAAAGTGGGCTAAAGAACGGTGATGGATCAAACCCAGATATTTTGACTGGGTGTGAGTGTTTGATTGATTCAGATTCTCCGTCCATCACCACCCCCTTTTGTACCCCTTTTGGCAGCCATAAGTGTGGCAGGGTATGCTCAGACGTGAGTCCCTTGCTCACTTTGCCACTGGATTCAAGCAAGCCGGGCTGAAGACGGCTGGAATGCCAGAAACCGATCCTCGGAAGCTTGTTTCCGGTCCAGGGAAGACATTGCTTGGCAGTTCGGGCTGGACTGTTCCAATGAGGTACAGGGTCAGACTGATTTGCATATAGCCATGTCTGACCTGGGGTGGCAGAGTGGGCTAAAGAACGGTGATGGATCAAACTCAGATCTTTTGACTGGGTGTAAGTGTTTGATTGATTCAGATTCTCCGTCCATCACCACTCCCTTTTGTACCGCTTTTGGCCGCCATAAGTGTGGCAGGATATGCTCAGACGTGAGTCCCTTGCTCTATTTGCCACTGGATTCAAGCAAGCCGGGCTGAAGACGGCTGGAATGCCAGAAACTGGTCCTCGGAAGCTTGTTTCCGGTCCAGAGAAGACATGGCTTGGCAGTTCGGGCTGGACTGTTCCAATGAGGCACAGGGTCAGACTGATTTGTATATAGCCATGTCTGAACTGGGGTGGCAGAGTGGGCTAAAGAACGGTGATGGATCAAACCCAGATCTTTTGACTGGGTGTGCGTGTTTGATTGATTCAGATTCTCCGTCCATCACCACCCCCTTTCGTACCGCTTTTGGCCGCCATAAGTGTGGCAAGGTATGCTCAGACGTGAGTCCCTTGCTCACTTTGCCACTGGATTCAAGCAAGCCGGGCTGAAGACGGCTGGAATGCCAGAAACCGGTCCTCGGAAGCTTGTTTCCGGTCCAGGGAAGACATGGCTTGGCAGTTCGGGCTGGACTGTTCCAATGAGGCACAGGGTCAGACTGATTTGCATATAGCCATGTCTGAACTGGGGTGGCAGAGTGGGCTAAAGAACGGTGATGTATCAAACCCAGATCTTTTGACTGGGTATGAGTGTTTGATTGATTCAGATTCTCCGTCCATCACCACCCCCTTTTGTACCGCTTTTGGCCGGCATAAGTGTGGCAGGGTATGCTCAGACGTGAGTTCCTTGCTCACTTTGCCACTGGATTCAAGCAAGCCGGGCTGAAGACGGCTGGAATGCCAGAAACCGGTCCTCGGAAGCTTGTTTCCGGTCCGGGGAAGACAAGGATTGGCAGTTCGGGCTGGACTGTTCCAATGAGGCACAGGGTCAGACTGATTTGCATATAGCCATGTCTGAACTGGGGTGGTAGAGTGGGCTAAAGAACGGTGATGGATCAAACCCAGATCTTTTGACTGGGTGTGAATGTTTGAGTGATTCAGATTCTCTGTCCATTACCACCCCCTTTTGTACGGCTGATATCTAGCCATTGAATTGTCATATATTTCCCCAAATAAATGAGTCGATGCAGTCCTGATGTTCTTAAATCCAGATGAAGCCTCAAGAATAATATCTACGTATGGGACAACCCACAGTGACAAAGAGCCTGATTTACAACCTGATGGGACTCCCTTGTGCCTCTATGGTGGAGTTTACAAGTACTCCATTGAGCTGGCGGATTCCCGCCTAGCGTATTTAGATGTAGGTTTTCTGATCTGCCATCTGCGTTTTCAGACTGTTTACCATAGCACAAACGGTTCACCACTGACTAAACAGCTCCTCTACTGGCTAACATTACTCCGTCGCCGTTAGGGTGGCAGGCTTACACTGAGCATATTTTGACTACATGGTTTTGCTGGCATTGTTCTAGTGGCTGTTTGCCAACTGAGTGATTTTGTCACAGGATGCATTCAACATTCAACTATTCCTGTGGCATCGTGATGGATTCTAGCATCACACACCTGATGTGTTTTGACTAATTGTTTCCACCTACATATCACACTATAAAACACACGCCATTTCAGACAATAATCCTTTGCCATCCCACTGCAGCAGAACTTTGTTCCTGAGCACTTTGTTCTTTTGCTATCTCTTCATTTACAAACATTTAAGTTATTAATTTCATAATGGCACAGAGATGGAATCCACATTTTACTGAGGGACAATTGTTAGTCTTGGTGGATGAACTTCTAAGAGCTGAGTCACAGAATTTTGGAGCCCAAGTACAAAATACAACTATAGCTCAAAAAAGGCAAATGTAAGCCAAAATAGTTGAGAGAGTGAATGATGTGCCAACAAACCTGCGGACACAGGAAGAAATAAGGAAGAGGTGGAATAACCTGCAGGGGAGAGTGCGTTCCCTGGTCTACAAGTGTCACCTGTAGGTCCAGAGGACTGGTGCATATTCTCCCAGCCCCCGTTTCAACTTTTTCCTTAGGAGGAGAAGGTCTTACAGATACTACATCCTGAAGGCTTGACAGGAATCTCTGGTGGTGTGGGGACTGGTGAGTTAGACTTTTGAAATTGTCACTAAATATAAATGTCCTTTTTGTTTTTAATTTAGTTTTTGCTTATGTGTACCTTTTTAAACATATAAACACATACATCATTTTTTTCTTTCAATTTTGTTTTAGGAATTTTGTAGCAATATTGTTGTTACTCTTGTTTTAATAATTGTTAATATGTGTTGTCAATATGTGTGTTTTTCTTCATGTTACATTTTATGTTTGTTAGAATCTATTTTGTTGTACAATCTCAATTTAATATCACATGCACTTATGGTTCATATAAATGTTTTATCACCTAATAACATTTTTTATATAATTGTTTCATATTGTAAATGTCAGTTAATTATGACTGCATATATTTTACTACGTATGTTCAACTTACAAAGTTGCAAGTGCTGTTAATGTGTAATTGAAATTACAACAACTACCATGATGCCTTAGTCATGTGTTGTGAAAATAATATTGTAATGTTGTTATGCTCATTCTCCCTTTTCTTACATATTTTCACACATGTTAGAGTGTTATGTAGTTATCATTCGTTATGTTATGCCACTGCAGCCTGAGCAATATTGTGCAGTACCCCTTACTTTAGATATAGGTTTACTATATCTATAGATCACTATACTTAAAACCTATCAGTCACCCCTCTAGCAGGCCTTGACAATACCGAAGGCAGGGTGCTGGGTTTTACTTGAGAGGGTCCCCCTGCATGAGCAGAGCCCCTCTTCAGCCTTCAGAGATCATTCTCCCGGGTTGTCGGTGACGCAGCCAGACATAGGTAGGGGTGCATTATATGTTTGCGTAAAATGCTATCTCTAAAATGGTTGCAACAAAACATTTCACGTTTGGTATAAAATGCCTTGCAATCGTACCTCCACACTGGTAACCGATGTGGGAGGCATGATGGCACCCTCCTGAATCAAGTTTCGTGGATTCGCTGGTCTTCCAGCTGCCAGCCTTCTCGACCCAGGCAGCACAAAATGGTTGCTGCCGACCAGAGACACATTTCTGCTGTCCTGCTGCTGAGTCAAGCTCGAGCAGGGGAAGGCAGGACAATAGGCATCCTGTCAGAGGGAGGTGTGACCACCTCCCAGACAGGATTTAGTGTATTGGGGCTGGGTGGGTGCACTTCCAAAGTGCCCGAAAGTCTGCATCTGGGGCACACTTGGTGTCCCCGTGCATAGTCCAGTTCAAACCAGTCCTGGAAGCCGTTGGCTCCTGCTCTGCAGCAAAACTGGACAAAGGACATGGGAGTATTCTCCTCACTGTCCTACCCTCCCCTGGGAGGGTCCCTAGAATTTGTCCAACCAACTCCTGTGGGTAGAAAAGAGTTTACCTGGCTCTAGAACCCTAGATTCGACATGGGCAAGATTATGAACCAGAAACCACTGTACTTCGACCATCTGGACCCTCTGGACTTCACTGGACTTCGACTGGGCCTGACTTTGTCCCACTCACCGTCCATAGCATCGCCTGTGCCCGTGTACCATACAAACTCCATGTAGGACCTGTGGAGTATCAAGGACAACTGAAGTATCTCCCTTGGGGTGAAGGAGCCACTCCCCTGCAGTTGCAGGCACTATAATGCAACTGACTAGTCTGCTGATCCTGAGCTCCTGCAGGCTTCAAAGGCAACAGCAACACAGGAGATGGGTTCCTAAGATCCTCTAGGTCAAGCTGACCTCTCACCAAGTCTGAGGCCAGTATCCCTAGTGGGAACCACGTACCCTAAACCCCTGTGCACCGCATACTTTTCCAATTGCATATGTTTGTTGGCATTCCCCAAATAAGTCTATTTGGCTATTGATTGCTCCAGCCTCTGCACATATTTCCTACAGAGGACTTTGGCCTCCTCACACTTGGTGCCCTGCAAGCTGTTACTTTGTGAAACTGCTAGAGGTCCCCTTGCGATTCCTGTGCCTCCGGCCTGTGGGTCCATTTGAGGCACAACACTTCTTTCCTTGGGCTCCCCTGGTTGCTCCAGGCCTGCCCTGACTTCCCTTGCTGTGGTTTGGTTAGTCTCATTGTCCTTCCTGGGCCAGATCGAAACCTTACTCGACCTTCTTCATGGGTTACTGCTGCCACGGATTCTTGGTGCTCCCGCAGGACACCGACCCTTCAGCACTCGACAACCTTCATGGGACACCATTTATCTGGCTCCTGGTCATCCTCAATGTCTCCTGGTCTCCGTGGCTGCAGAGTCAAGGTCTCCATCTTCACACCTGAAGCACCTGACATCAGTGGGCATTCGTCTACCGAGCCTTGGCCACTCCTGAGTGACCCAAACTCTGTCCCCTCTGCTTTCATCATGAATCTACTTGTGGGTTCCACTGGACACTTTTCTTCTTTCCAGCAGTGGCATTTCTTTGAAGACTCCGATTGATATTGACAATGGTTTCTGACATGAATTCAGCCCTATGCACCCGGCTTCCCTTGGATAGGTAACTCTGGCACTTTGATATCCGCAGGTGGGGTGGCTCTCTGACCTTCTATGTTCTAAAGGTTTTCTTCACAATCCACTGGGAAGGGTCCTTAAACACTAAAACTGCAACCGCAACTCTCCCATTGAATTGTATGTAGCACACAATCGTGTTCTCACACTGCACCTGTACCCTGCAGGATCCCTCTTACTCACCTTGGGTGGTTCCTTGGGGTCTCAGCAATTCTACAACTGCTGGGCACTGTCTTGACTCGAGTTTTGGTTCTTATACCACTATTTTCGTATTTGGTTTGATCCCCCCCTGGAGCCCACTGTGTATTAGTGCTACTTATGTTTGTTTTGTGCTACAGTATTGTGTGTTTTGTATTTGTGTGTGTAGCAGATACTGTAAGGTATTTAAGGTGTGTTATAATAATAAATACATTGTTTTATAACTACTGTGGGGTTCTCCTTTCATTTAATGAATACTGTTAGAAATTGAGTTCTCTAGTTGGCAAGGGCTTGCACTTTTGCCCAAGTAGAGACCCTTCTTCCTAGTCCTGATAAGGGAGTTACACTCCTAAAATAACACCTGGTTACCCCCTTTGTAGCTTGGCATGAACAGTCAGGCTTATTCTAAAGGCAGCATATAAAGCATTCGCACATAACCAACAGTAATACAGAGTAAGCACTATAAAAGGACACCACACCAGTTTAGAAAAATATCTATTATTTTTATATACTCAAGACAAGATCAAAAACGATAAAACAAATCCACAATAAAGTACTTAGAAATCTTCAGTTATCAAAATAACCTTGAAATGCAGTTCCTTGAAGTCAATAACTCTGTCCGGGGCTATTACGGTCTTGAACAAACAAATCCAAACAGTTCTGGCTGACCGCGGTGTCCCAGGCCAGCTACGGTGCCTGGAAGACCCGCAAAACAGTACCTTCAGAAATGCAGGGCATCGGAGACCTATCGTTGAGCTTCCGAAAGCACAGCATCCACAGGCGCCGGTTCCCAAGGTCGGTGCAGGAATTGTCCAGCACTTGAAGTCACACGCACTGCAGATCGAACTCCCCACGGTTCAAATCAGGAGTGCTGGTGTCATAAGGCATCGGGTGCTACGGTATGAAGTGCAGCGGTGCGGTGTGCGATGTCCTCAGGTTGCGATGGCGGCATCAGATGGCTTTGTCGGTGAGAGCAGGGTGCGAAGTGTTGCGGTGCTTGTCAAGGTACTGGCAGGTCACGGTGCAAGCAGAGGCGTAGTCATTTCTGAAGCGCTGTCGTCAGCTAATGAACTGGAGTTAATGGCACCGGCGTCGGTAGGCTAAGGCTGCGGTGCTGGATGAGGGAGGTGCGTCGTGTAAGTTTACGAGCGGTGCCCTCGAACCACGGTGCAAGCAGAGTTGTCAGTTTCGGTGGGGAGCGTCATCGTTGGGGATACCAAGGCGGCGTCTAATGTGAGGTCATGCGGAGTGCGGTTTTCACTTGTGGTGTTGTGAGCAGCGGCTTAGTTGCGGTGTCAGCAGGCAGCGGCGGTGAGACCAACGTCGTGGTGCTGTGTTGTGGCAGTGCCCTCTGCGGTGCCTTCAGGACGCAGAGTCGGCAGCGGCATTGTAGACGAAATTGGGTTGTTTTATCTTCTGTTGCAGCAAAAAACACACATTCCCCAGTGCTGAGGGCAGAAGAACTTGAAGTCTTTGCTGTTCCTGAGACTTCTTGAACAGGGGGCAAGCTCCACCTCGAGTCCTTGGAGAAACTCACAAAAGTAGATTGCAGAATGTTCAGTCCAGTCCTTTCACTGCCCAAGATAGAAGAAGCCACTGCAGGCCAACACAGCAAAGCACTCAGCAAAGTGGTAGTTGTTCCTCACAGCTTCTCTAACTCTTTTTCTTGGCAGTCTTCTTGGTCCAAAAGAGTTCTAATGTTCAGGGGTTTGGGCCCCACTTATTATAGCCCAAAATCATTTGTCCTCTCAGGCAGAGAGTGTCTGTGCCGAGCCAGAACAGGTTCTGCCCTCTCTGGTGTGGCTTCCGGGCAGGAGGTAGAGACGGCATTGTCAGAGACAGACCAGTCTTCAAATTCAGGGCCTGAGGGTAGTGCAGTTGGCTCCCAGCAGTCAAAACCAACAACAAGAAAACCGCAACAACAGAAAGAGAGGCATCAGTCCCAAAATCTGCATATGATTGGTTTCTACAGGCAGGGCTTAAGTCCAGTGCAGAGGCAAAAGTAAAAGAGGATGAGCAAGGTGGAGCACCAATAACTATTTAGAGGATGGTCAAGGCCTATCTCGATCACCAAGCAGAGGTCTATCTTGATCAAAACCCATTGGTGTACATGGGACACCTCCTTGGGGGTAGCTGTTGGCGCTCTAAAACTTATTGTATTATTAATATTGATATTGGAAGAGGTACTAATGGCCAGTCCTCAGCAATCTGGAAAAAGTATCAGGCTTGCCCGGTAGCCAAAGTGTCCACTGTTCATCTTGGGTAGTTGTCCCAGCGATAAGGACCAGTCTCTTGTCCCACAACGTGAAGAGATTAACCATGAATAATATGAATAGGTACTTTCTACCACCGAATTATACAATACCTGTGGTACGACAGGAGGAGGATGAGGGTGATTGGTCAGTCTCAGGTCATGGTAGTAGTGTGTTAGCTGACCTACTTCTTGGTGAACCACCTGAGTTTGAGCACAAACTCTACTTTCCTGAGCACTACGCCTAGGCCACCAACCATAGAACTTTCTATTTTTACAACCAAACGGATTTGAAGAAAAAAAACAATATAGCCAGGGTATCAATATTTTATTTTGTTTGTTTGTGTCTGACTGAATAATGCCAGATTGGAGTTTGTTTAGTTTCCAGTTTGCAGTGGAGAAGCTTCCCTAGAGGACCGCCCCACATTATTTGATTTACAAGACTAACCAATGTGTGTTTTATGAAACAGTGGATCCCCAATATACCACAGTCACCACACCTGAATTAGAACAGCTGAATGGCATGCACACACCAAAGATTGATATATATTAGGAGTTATTGTTATATGTGAGTGTGTTGAGATGATTCATATGGTGGCAGGCAGTGGGTCTGGGTGTTTACTGTTTAACTATAACCGTTAAGCTTGATTGCGTTTGTGATGATTGATTTACAATGTTGGTGGACTAACAACAATGGGTGATCACATTTTTCCTAAAGAGAATTTTTTCCTTCCCATTTGACAATTACCAAGATTTGTTTGCCGAGTCCATCGCACTGCTTTGCTTTCTGCTTCACACTACTCAAAGACGTGACCAAGAGCAGTCCTGTTGGCTAAGAAACACAAATCTAGCCTACACAAAAAATAACTCAATGTTTCTCTTGTTGTTCATCAACAGCATTGCACTACAATTCGATTTATCGATTTTGAGTCGGGGCTCAGATGATACAGAGTTGGACACGTTAGTTACTCAGGGACAGGAGGATGATGGAAGTACTCAGGGAGTGACTACTTTAACAACTGCCACTAGAAAAAGGAAATTATCAACTTCATGGAAACCAACATTTAGTGATGACTCTAAGAGGCCTACTCAACTCTGTGGAATGGCGGTGTAAGAGGTACGTTGATTTTACTTGATTTGGGAAATACAATGTTGCTGAGTGTGGTGGAGGGTGAGATCAATAAATTAATTTGCTTGGCACTAAGAAAAGGAAACTTGGATTACTCTACTGCAGTGTAGGTTAAAGTTATTTGGCTGACATCACCATGTGCCTAAACATTGGCTTAGAAGTCACTGTGATTGACAAAGTTGAGAGGAGAGAATTTGAACATGCATACATTTGTTATAGAAGCCATGATGAAATACATCATTTGGTTAGCAAAATGTGGCACATGTAAAGAATAGAATTTTCAAATTATAAGGGAGGAAGAGGGGACAAAATTTGGGAAAGAAGAAGGGAAACACACCTTCTTAGTTCTTTTTGCATTGTCATGCATCTAAAACTTTGTAAATGCCACAATAACTAAAGCAAACACATATTGCACAGTCAACTCCAGTGACAAAATGAACCTTGCATCAGTTAAGTCACCATGGATGGCGCTGGCAAAATACCATGGTCAGGGAGGGAGGTTATGATTGATGATGAGTGGGAGACAATTAACTGCCTCGCTTAAAAAAATACCAAAGGGTCCATTAGGAGGTCGGGCGGTGGCACCATCGCGGTGCTGGCGGGGCGGAAAAACACCTTTTTCGGCCCGCGAGCAGCGGAACTCACGTCCGCCATGTTAGTATAGCAAAACATAGGTAATTTCCTGCCCGCCGCTTAGCAACACGCACCGCCATCAAAGTGCGCCCGCCACTGCGGCGGTGGTAGCCAATGGAGACTGATCGACATGCGGAATGATGTCTGCCCTGCTCCACATATTAGGAAGGCCCAAATAGGCAGACGCACCGCAGCATAGACACCGTCCAAACAGAGACGCCGGAAACTGGACAGCGGAGCGCCATAGCCCAAAGCCTGTCGCCACCACCCGGTCATGAACTCCATGGACCCAGCCCTACATATGCATCCGGTCATGTACCTGCTACTGCACCACCATCAACTGGTCCGCCGCGGACGACAACACAGGTACAAAAATACACAAATAGAACACACAACACACACACTGACACACGGTCCAAGTCTACCACAGACACCCTGCTGGGGGTCACAACACTTCCACAAGGGCACTCCTACATCACCCACTGCCAACAAGTCCGACCTCTGCATCCGGGACACACATTGACTGCGAACTAGCAGCAACGTCCCGCTCCCAGTCACGTCACCGCAGCGGTCAACACATGCACATAATGCAGAAGGCAGGGCCACTACAAGACATGGGCAGGGCACAGAGACCACAGGGACACACCACCCCAACCACACATCAACACAAACCAGCAAGTCACAGGCCAGGTGCCCATCCTCTGCACCCCCATGCACACCAACAATACAGGAACAAGCAAGCACAATACACACCCGGCACCACACAACAGACAACCAGGGATACAGCCACTGCATGAGTGGCTAACAAGGAACACACTCTACCAGTGACACACACACTCAAGGCTGACAATACCTCCCAGCACATACACACACCCTGGGTCTATCCACACACAGAAAACACACACAGGGTAGCCTGAACAGATGCCTGACCAAAACTACACACAACCACCACAGGAACACCGCCTCCCCCAAACAGAAGCAGACATACCCTGCCAGCCAAACTTTGGAATGGCAATGTGAGTACAAACACAACATGAGTGCACAACATCATCACTCTCGAACTAAACACACAGACAACACAACACAAATCACACAAAAATAGAACCTGCACAGAACTACTCTGCCACATCAAACAAACCACAAATGCACATGAAAGCACAAATCAACAAACCCACAGGACATCAGGGGATGCACATCAGGCAATGCAAAGCCCACATACCCACAGCACTGTATGTACAACAAGCAGTGTGTGCACAACAAGCACAACAGCTACACAAAGACATGACTGACACAACCTCACAACACACACACTACAAATTAACACAGAACAAAAGCAATAGCACACCCAGGAAGTTAAACTACACCACAGCCAACACACAGACATGCAACACAACAACAACAGGATGCACCACTCTGGGATGCAAGAGCACAACCAACTACACCAGAGCACTGGGCAGCACACACAGCTCTAGTGCACAAGGGCAATCCACACTAATGAATAGCACAAGAACATCACACATAAACCAATGTGGCCATGTCCAGGGTGGAACCGCACACTTGGCCCTGAAACAGCACCACACGGCACAGTTTAAAAAATGAAGGGATGGGGAGGCACATACACATGTAAACAAAGGGGACCGCTGACATAAAAATCAACTGACTTGCATGTCAGTAGTAGACATGTGAGGTGTGTACCATACACAAAAAGAGGAAATGCAGACCCACAATGGCAAGGCACAAGTGGCACACATAGGGGATGGCATCACACCACACACCATCCATACAGTAGGAGAAAAGGCACCATGTGCCTGCAGTGAAAGAGAAAGTCACACACAACACCAGTGAGGAGCAGCAGGGCCATACAGTCCATACAAACACACACAACACACATTGATGATCAAACAAACACACCACTGATGTGCAAGTCGCACACTTTGCACACTCATAAGTGATAAAAACAACAAGGAGGAGTCACACAGAACTGCATGGACACATCAACACACTGCACAGTGCACAACAGACAACTCACACAAGTGCATACAATCATTTACACAGGGCAGGACAACAACAGGCACACAACTCCTGGCTGACACATGTGTGGCTATCACAATCCAGGGGCACACTCACATCCACACCCACTAGAAAGTCACACCCTTCACACTGCACACCTCCTCACCACCCAAGAGCGCACATCTCATGTAGGCCAGGGGACCTGGACTAAGGGCCAACACAGGATGACCATACACATACACAGCTGGGCACATATACAGGAATAACACACATACATCATGACAGTGCCCAGCCTGCATGCAAACCTGTGCACAGCATCACACCCTGTGCTGGCAGTGTACCCCAACCTGACATGGCAACAACGTAGCTAACAAAAGGAAACTACTACAAATAGAACTGCATGACAGGTAAAAGAGCCAGCACAGAAAACACAAGTATCAGTGTCTGAAAGGACTGAAGACCCTGTCACCCCTGTTTAGAAATGTGATGCGGCCAAAGAACTTGGTAATGTTGAAGTGACACATAGAGCATGGGGCACAGGCAACTAAGTGCACACACAAAAAAACCTTTAATCAGCAAGGACACTGACAAAACACACAACAGCAGTAACTGTCTTTATTCACATATTGCACAGATGTGAAAGTAGAACAACTAAACACAAGAGCAATGTACAAAATGCTGATCAAATGCAAGATATCCTGCACAAGCAAACTACAAAGAGGAAGGTCAGTGTCCATGGCACAGGGGAGACTCCAAAACAGCAGAGCAACAGGGCCAGTGTCCATGGCACAGTTGAGAGTACAACACAGCAGAGCAACCGGGCGAGTGTCCATGGCACAGGGGAGACTCCAACACAGCAGGGCAACAGTGCCAGTGTCCATGGCACAGGGGAGACTCCAACACAGCAGAGCAACAGGGCCAGTGTTCATGGCACAGGGGAGACCCCAACACAGCAGAACAACAGGGCCAGTGTCCATGGCACAGTTGAGAGTACAACACAGCAGAGCAACAGGACCAGTGTCCATGGCACAGTTGAGAGTACAACACAGCAGAGCAACAGGCCCAATGTTGATTACACAAGGGAGACTCCAACACAGCAGAGCAACAGGGCCAGTGGGCATGGCACAGTTGAGAGTACAACACAGCAGAGCAACAGGGCCAGTTTCCATGGCACAGGGAAGACTCCAACACAGCAGAGCAACAGGGCCAGTGTCCATGGCACAGGGGAGACTCCAGCACAGCAGAGCAACAGGGCCAGTGTCCATGGCACAGGAGAGACTCCAACACAGCAGAGCAACAGGGCCAGTGTCCATGGCACAGGTGAGAGTGCACCACAGCAGAGCAACAGGGCCAGTGTCCAGGGCAGGTGTCACAGCAAGTACATGAGAGGCTGCATAAGTGAGACTAAAATCACAGCAGAGCAACAGGGCCAGTGGGCATGGCACAGTTGAGAGTACAACACAGCAGATGAAACACAGCCAGTGTCCATGGCACAGTTGAGAGTACAACACAGCAGAGCAATAGGGCCAGTGTCCATGGCACAGGGGAGAGTCCAACACAGCAGAGGAACAGGGCCAGTGTCCAGGGCAGGTGGCACAGCAAGTACATGAGAGGCTGCACAGGTGAGACTAAAAACACAGAAGAGAAACAGGGCCAGTGGGCATGGCACAGTTGAGAGTACAACACAGCAGAGCAACAGGGCCAGTGTCCATGGCACAGGTGAGACTCCAACACAGAAGAGCAACATGGCCTGTGGTAATGGCACAGGGGAGACTCCAGCACCGCAGAGGAACAGGGCCAGTGTCCGGGACAGGTTGCACAGCAAGTACATGAGAGGCTGCAGAGGTGAGACTAAAAACACAGCAGAGGAACAGGGCCAGTGGGCATGGCAAAGTGCAGAGTCAGGACAGGAGAAGCTGCACAGACAAGGGGAGAACAGCAGTGAACGACAAGGCCATTGAGAAGTGCAGAGTCAGGACATGAGAAGCTGCACATGCAAGGGGAGAGCAGCAGTGAACGACAAGGCTAGTGGCCACGGAGAAGTGCAGAGTCAGGACATGAGAAGCTGCACAGGCAAGGGGAGAGCAGCAGTGAACGACAAGGCCAGTGGCCAGGGAGAAGTGCAGAGTCAAGACATGAGAAGCTGCACAGGCAAGAGGAGAGCAGCAGTGAAGGACAAGGCCAGTGGCCAGGGAGAAGTGCAGAGTCAGGACATGAGAAGCTGCACAGTGAGTGTGTATGACTGTAACCTTCCATGGCCAGCAACACACCCAGGTGGCAAACAATGGTCAGGACTAGCACACCTGTATGAGAGACAGGTGTATGTGGGGGACTGCCACTCACATTTTGCTATCAGGTGGACTTGGAGCTGGCTGTGTGTCGGGGTCAGCATGAACACTTGACTGGGGAGACAGAGAAGCCGGTGATGTAGGGCTATCAGTCATTTGGCAAGCTGCAGGGCTGTTTGGACCAGGTGGAATAGTGGCACGTGGAGCTGGAGCCATGCAGACTCTGACACAGTGTGGGTGGGAGAGGTTGGTCCACTTTTTGGGAATACGAAATGGCTTCCCTCTCTTGGGGTTAATGGGAACTGGTGATGACACAACAGGTACACACACCAACTGTCCCGCATCAGGTTCAGACACTGGCACTCCCTCTGGTGATGTGCTGGATCCTGCGGAACGCTTTGTCTGGCTGCGCCTCTGGACCACCTTACCCTGCTTGCCAGGTGTCCCACCTACAGTTCCCTCCTTTGCCTCTTTGCCACGGGTGGCCCCTATAGTGCCCTCCTTTACCAGTTTGCCAGGGGTGGCCCCTCCAGTGCCCTCCTTTGCCTCTTTGCCAGGGGTGGCCCCTACAGTGCCCTCCTTTGCCTGTTTGCCAGGTGTCCAACCTACAGTGCCCTCTTTTGCCATTTTCCCTGGGGTGGCTCCTACAGTGTCCACCTCCACCTGCTTTACTGGGCTTGGAATTGGATTTGATATGGTGGGTGGATGTGGGCCTGTGCCCTTCCTAGGTGTACCCTTGCTATACAACACCTCCTCAGTGGGCACAGACACTGCATTCCTAGCTCTGCGTGATGTTTTAGGGACAGGAGAGTCCTTTGCTGGTGATGCCTCAGAGGTTTGTGAGGCTGATGTCAGCCTCATTGCTTTTTTGGCTTTGCTCTTCCGTGACGGGCTCTTGTCTTTGCATTCTGGGCTGGCTCTGCTCTCCTGTGGGGACGGTGTCTGTGGGCGGGACCTCTTGGGTTGTGTGTACTTTATGCTCGTTGTGCTGTATCGTGTCTGTGATGCATGCAAACTGTGGTCACTGTCCTCTGATGTGACCACTGACTGGGAGGTGGACAAAGGCACCTGAGCAGGAATGGGAGCTTGTGCTTGTTGAATGGCAGACGTTACTGCGGATGACAAAACTTGGACTGTATGGTGGAGCCCACCCACGTCAGAGTGTATGCCCTCCATGTAGGCAACCACCTGCCCTAATTTCTTGTCATGGTCACTGAAAGCATTGATCAGGGCGGTCTGGCCCACACAAAGCTGGCGCAAGAGCTCTACATATTCAGCACTGAGTGCAGCAGGGGGGACAGGTGCAGGGTCAGCGGTGCCAGGTGTGAATGTAACTCGTCCCCTCTTACTGACACGGACACGGGCAGCACCAGAGGAAGTGGATGGGAGGCTGGGCACTGGCCGTTGAGTGGTAGATGATGTAGCAGACTCCCCATCCCCTGTGCCTGACAACATGGATGAATCACCACTCGCATCAGATGATGAAGTACTCTTTGTCTCAGCCATGGATTCGTCCTGCATACTCCTGTCCCCTTCAGATGCGCTGGTAAGCTCTGTGTCACTGGCCTCCGGTGCAGCTGTAGTGCTACTCTCGCCACCACTGGATTCCGGCTCCCGTTCCTCTGTACCCACTGGCGATTCTGCATGAGAGAGAGATGCAGGGTTGTACAAATGATATCATCAGGACAAAGCAAAACAAATAATGCATACAGGGGATGCCCAAATCAACATGCTGACCACCACACCCTGCATAAACATTTCAGCAACACACTACATACATCACAACAGTGCCTGCAACACTGATTAGCTGCCATGACAGAGCCATGTTGAGGCCACACAGAACTACACCTTGCCGGTGGATGAAGTGTAACACACACAACTTGCCATGCCCACACCTATTATGTCTCAACACTCATTGCCACTGACAGGCCTTCAGGGAACCTGAGGGGAGAACACACACACCTATTAGGAAATGACAGTCCACAATGCCAAGTAGGCCATACCAAGCCCCATGTGCTACTCTGGGGCACCTTGTTGTCAGATGTGTCACCCTCAACAATCGTGGTGCATGCAAAGTAGGAATACATGAACTCACACTCAGATAGTGGACCCTTCTGTTCACCCCCTAATAGATTTCCCACACCATCCCAATGCAGAATGACCATGTGGATCCAAACACACCTGGCTATGATAAAGCACAGCAGGGATGATCAGCCTTGTAAGGGCTGTTGGGCACAATGCCTGACACTAGCACACATCCCTGCAGCCACTCACATTACACATCACAGCACCACCCCACGAACATCACATGGCTCACCGCTGCCACAGGCTCTGTACACATGCATCTGCTCCCAGGCAAAGTCACCCTCCCCAAATACTTACCCCTGCCTTGCTGGCCATGCTCCTTCCGACGTGCATCCAACTCCGGATTAGTCACTGTCAATATGCAGACCATCAGTGGTGTTAAGTTGCGCCGTGCCAGACACCCTGTGCGCGGTTGCAGCCCCAAGGTCATCTCGGCCACGTTCTTTGCCAGCCGGCTGATGTCATTCCACCTCTAGGGGCAGTGGGTATGTCATCTGTTGGATACCCCCAGGGCTCGTACCTTTTCAGCAATGGCCCTCCACACTGCCTTACGCTGGTGTACCTTGAGCTGCAGCAATGGGAGAAAAGTAGGGCAAATGACCAGTTACACAGTGTCATGTACCAACATCTATCACAACAGTAGCAATACACAGACTCAGGACCAATTGTAATCCCCCTAATTCCCAAACTGGGGACACCTCACAAGGGCACTCTGCATGGCCCAAATTGATATCATAGCATGCATACATGAGGGCGTAGGGGCTACATGCTAATCACACACACATGTAGGATGACTGCACAGAACACCCTCAGTGGGTCGCACACATCACCAGTCCCATGCATATCTGACACCCCCCCTGCCCAACAGCACCCTCAATGTTAACTTACCACTACATTGGGGCCACCATACAGCCTCGGGTACTGTGCCACCACCTCCACTAGCACCTCCAGCTCCTCACTTGTGAATGGACTGGCAGGGATCTTCACAGTTCTTTCCATCCCTGTGGACATGTAATACTTGTGGTTGAAGTGAATGGGGAGGAGTCCCAGAAAGCAGGCTCCCCTAGGCAGCAGCAGGAGAGGGTCCCAGGCAGCAGGCACTTCAGGCAGCAGCAGGAGAGGGTCCAAGGCAGCAGGCACTTCAGGCAGCAGCAGGAGAGGGTCCCAGGCAGCAGCAGGAGAGGGTCTTAGGCAGCAGGCACTTCAGGCAGCAACAGGAGAGGGTCCCAGGCAGCAGGCACTTCAGGAAGCAGCAGGAGAGAGTCCCAGGCAGCAGCAGGAGAGGGTCCCAGGCAGCAGGCACTTCAGGCAGCAGCAGGAGAGGGTCCCAGGCAGCAGGCACTTCAGGAAGCTGCAGGAGAGAGTCCCAGGCAGCAGCAGGAGAGGGTCCTAGGCAGCAGGCACTTCAGGCAGCAGCAGGAGAGGGTCCCAGGCAGCAGTCTCTGTGAGCAGTGGAACTGTGGGGCTCACTCCCACAGATTTATAGCCCCCTGGGCTCATTTGTGAGGTGCAAAGCTGCAGTAATTGGTTGTGCAGGACTGCCTCATTCAAAAGCATCCAATGACGGGCTCCGCGGTGGCGGAGCACGCCTTCCGTGATTTTCAAACCTGTATCATGCCACCACAAACATCGCTCCCATTGGCTGTAGGCAATGCTCCATGGCGGTGATGCACCGCAGGGGCCCGGGGTGCGCTACCACGATGGTGCATTGTTCAAAAGCATCCAATGACCGGCTCCGCGGTGGCGGAGCACACCTTCTGCGATTTTCAAACCTGCATCATGCCACCGCAAACATCGCTCCCATTGGCTGTAGGCAATGCTCCATGGCAGTGTCGCAACGCAGGGGCTAGGCGGTAGCAACCGGCATTTGTGTGGCGCAGAATGCCTACCTCCAGCAACCCCTGCCAATGTCATCATCATCAAAATATCTTTATTCAATTCAAAGAATCATGAAAGAATGCAAAACATAAAATATACAAACATTTCCAGTAGTTAACAATTATTCACAGTTTTTAAGTTTTCCAATTTATACAATATTACATTTGTGCAAATATGCAATACCTGTCTAAAGTGCAATCAGATAAGTGCAAAAGAGAACACATTCATAATAACTATGACTGTTGATGTTCACAAAAGTAGAGGACTAGTTCATAAGAAAGAAAAAAAACATTTGTGCAAATACGCATGGTCCAGACTTAGAATACAATAATCATAAGAGCGGGAAAAAATACAATTCATATATGAGATACAATGCCTAAACTGGTTCTTCGAAAAACAGCTAGTAATATATTTTTGATAAAATATAAATACTATATAAAATAAAATATATCAGTTAGAGAAGAATACGTTGTCACTATTCTCAGAACTAAAATCAAAATAATATGAAAATCCTTGTTTAAAATTTCAAACCCTTTTTCATTCTGATAACGTTAGCAGCTAATAGGAATCTCGAAACTCCAAATACAACAAGCTGGGTAATGTCAGTCTTTAAAATGCACAGCATTTGCATGTATCTTCTCACACCCATCTTCCTTCCTAGCGGTACAATCCATTTCTGTCTCGCTTTCGTATGAATAGGACAAAATAAGAGAACATGGGTTATGGTTTCCCTTGTATGCAGCTGGCAAAATATACACTTGTTGTCCTCCTGCCTGTTCTGGGGCATTCCCCATTTAGCTGTAAAGGACCTGACTAAAAGTTCCCCATACCTAAATTTTAGATACAATGTTTTTGCAAGTTGAGGTTCTATTTGGTCAAGGAAAACCTCAAAACTAGGGACAGATTAAACCATCAAGTAATCATTCGTAAGTGGGCCAGCGCTGCTATTCGATACTACTTTTAGTACAGCCTGACTCAAATAAATCCTCTTAAGTTTTCTTTTAGAATTGGAGGTCAAGTTTTCTGGATGGAGCCAGTACTCGCTGAGCCCCAGATCTGTTAGCCACCTGCGAATGTTTGCCAACCAGGGGAAGGATACATGTGTGTCTAATACAATTAGTTCTTTTAGTGCCTGTCTATAAATACAAAGTTCTTCAGTTGCCCATAACCTGATCCAGTATATTAGTGTCATCAAAACTGCTCTGTCCTCAATGTGTTTTATCCCAAGGTCAAATACGTACGGGATCATCAGGGTGTTTTGAGGTAACGGGATCAGTGCTCTTAAGACCCTATTTTCCCCCAGGGTAATTGAGGTCAGTTGCTCCTGTCCCCACAATTCAGAGCCATAAAGGCCCGCAGTTTGAGCCTTTGCTTTGTATACCTCCAGTGCCGGTGTGATCGATTTAGTGTAAGTGGCATGGAGTTTTTTTAGGATGGGTGCTGAGTTTTGTGTTAATATCGTTCCTGATATCCTAATGTTGGGGCGCCATGACAGCTTTGAATCAAGGGTCACTCCACGATAAACAAAGTTATCAACCCTCTCTATTGCTGCACCATTTAGAGTAATATTGTTCATAAAACATTTGTGGGGCCAAATACACATATATTTGGTTTTAGAGGGATTTATTTCCAGGCCCTTCTCTATACAGTACTCCGCTAACTTGATAAGGAGGTTCTGGAGCCCCCTGGGTGCTTGGGAGAGCAGAATAGTGTTGTCCGCAAAGGTGAGGGCACACACGTGGGAACCACCTAACTTGGGAGAGTCATGGTTTGAGTTCAGTAAGGAGTCTACCAGATCGTTAATATAAAGGAGGAACAAGGTTGGTGCCAGGACACACCCCTGTGCACAACTCTCCTCACCTGGATCTCCTCAGTCAGGGCACCACCTGATCCCCAGCTTTTGCATAGATATTCTCATGAAGTCTTATAAGTTGTACCAGGATGTTTTTCGGAATGCATTGTTTTAACAGATTTACCCACAGCTGATCTCTTGGAACTAGGTCAAATGCGGCCTTAAAATCGATGAAGGCCACATACAAACTACCTGATGTTATTTTGGTATATTTCCAGGCAATGGTTAGCAGCCTAAACACCTGATCTATAGTGCTCACTCTTTTTCGAAATCCAGCCAGGTAAGGAGACAGTATGTCATTCTCTGCTAACTAAACATTTAACCTTTACAGGATCTGCTTAGAATATATTTTTTGGGTAGTGTCTATCAGACTGATCGGCCTGTAATTGGCGGGATTGTCTTTAGAACCCTTCTTGTGTATAGGGACAATCAATGCCCTCTTCCATGAGATTGGGATGGGATCACCGCTGCTTATTGAATTGCACAATAGGTTCATATACGGGGCCCATACATCTAGGTCGTGTCTGAAAAGATCCCCGGGGACATTGTCAGGCCCTGGTGCTTTCGATGTCTTAATTGATAGTATGGCGTTCTTAGTTTCTGTGAGGGTGTAAACAAGTGGAACGGTGTCATCAGGTTTCAACACTTTACTGATTATGATTGAATTCTGCTTTGATATTATTTCCTCAGGTGCATATAAGTCTGCAAAGTGTTTAAACCAGGTGGTAGGAGCCAGGTAGTAATCCTGCGCTAACTTACTAGCCTTTGTACCTTGTGCAACGATCCGCCAAAATAGCGAGTGGTCTCTTGCCCTTGCTGCAATTAACAGGTCTTCCAAACATGCGTCCTCCCAGCATTTACGTTCTGTCCTTAGGGTCCGACTATAATTGTTTCTCGCTTGCCTAATTAAAACTGGTTCATTGAGGCGCAGTGTTTTTATTAAATCTTTTTTTGCTGTTTTGCATGCTTCATTGAACCAGGGATTAGCTAGTTTTGGCTTGATATTGTGAGAGGGTTTCCCCAATGCTGCTCTAGTGAGAAAGGGTTCGATTTTCTCCACTAGCATAGCGTGGATTTGAGTTATTAAGAAAGAATGTGCATCATCATTGGAGAAAAATAAAAGTAAAAGGTCACTAAAAATATTATAAATAGAGGTCAACAGTTCAAATTTCCCTATAATTACTGGCCATCTAATGGCTCGCCTGTTGTTACTCAGCATAGGCTGTGGTCCCTGCATGCCTAGACTAATCTGAGTGGTACAAAAGGAGGTGGTGATGGACGGAGCATCTGAACCAATCAAACACTCACACCCAGTCAACAGATCTGGGTTTAATCCATCACCGTTCTTTAGCCCACTCTGCCACCCCAGTTCAGACATGGCCATATGCAAATCAGTCTGACCCTGTGCCTCATGGGAACAGTCCAGCCCGAACTGCCAAGCCATGCCTACCCTGGACCGGAAACAAGCTTCCGAGGACCAGTTTCTGGCATTTCAGCCGTCTTCAGCCCGGCTTGCTTGAATCCAGTGGCAAAGTGAGCAAGGGACTCACGTCTGAGCATACCCTGGCAACTTATGGCGAACAAAGTGGTACAAAAGGGCTGATTTGCATATGGCCATGTCTGAACTGGGGTGGCTGAGTGAGCTAAAGAATGGTGATGGATTAAACCCAGATCAGTTGACTGGGGTGAGTGTTTGATTTGCTCAAACGCTCTGTCCATCATCCCTTTTTGTATCGCTTTGTTCGCCCTAAGTGTGGCAGGGTATGCTCAGACTTGAGTCCCTTGCTCACTTGGCCACTAGAATCAAGATAGCTTGGCTGAGGAGGATTATGAATCCAAAACCGGTCCCAGGATGCTTGTTTCCGGTCCAGGGAAGACATGGCTTGGCAGTTCGGGCTGGACTGTTCCCATAAGGCACAGGGTCAGACTGATTTGCATATGGCCATGTCTCAACTGGGGTGGCTGAGTGAGCTAAAGAATGGTGATGGATTAAACCCAGATCAGTTGACTGGGGGTGAGTGTTTGATTTGCTCAAACGATCCGTCCATCATCCCCTTTTGTATCGCTTTAGACTAATCTGAAGCTGAAAGTGTTTAGCTTCTAACAATAGACATAGGGGGAAGTGATCACTTTCCCTACGTCCCTCTACTTTAAAATCAATCACATATCCCCAGTCTGTAGCGTTTATCAAGATGTAGTCTATTGGTAATAGTGCCTGACCCCTAGTAAAGGTCTTTGTTATCTCAATATCAGATGGGCACCTACCATTACACGCCCGTAAGACTTTTGCTATAGTAAAATTAAAAATCTGAAGAGCTAGAGCAGTGCACCTTGCTACCTTATCATAGCTTAACTAGGGGATACCTAATGCTTGATCTTCTTCCTCAGTTAGTGTTATCATATCCTGAAGGGGTTCATGACAACAATTGAAATCGCCGCCAATTAAGATAAGTTCCACATTAGTGGTAGAATCGATAATATCTGCTAATTGTGTTATTAGCGGTGTTTCTTTCGAGGGGTCACTGGGTCTTATATATATATTAAAAAGAAGAAGAGTGGATTCGTTGAGGAAATTTAGGGATAAACCCTTGAGATCATGCTAACTGGTCAGTATATCATCTATTTCCGCCTCTATTTGATTTCTAATCCAAATTGTGAGCCCACGAGAAGGTCTACCTTTATTAAAGTGGGTTGCAGCAATACTGAATGTTCGATAACCCACTTTAAATAATGGTTCCAAGGCCCACGTGTCTTGGGAGAGGCATACATCAAATTTGTCTATGTAGTTTTGCCATTCTGGTTCTAATCATTTTTTTGCAAGACCTGCTATATTCCAAGACAAGATGTTAAAACTACTTACTATTGGAACAATTTCACTTGCAGAGGTCTGCTTGGTAATCATAAGGGTATTGATTTTTACAGATGGGTTATCAATCAATCCCCCCTCAAAATCCTCATGGGCGTTTTCATCATCAGTGTTTAGTTCCCCTAGGGTCCCTAGATGGTCCCCCTGTTCCCCATAATTTGCCAATAGCTGGTTAAAAGGCTCAACTGGTCAATCTACTGCTTCAAGATCAGTTTGCAAATTCAATTTAGTCACTAAGCTAATTGGAATAACCTCTGGCACCATGAAACTAGTCCTGGGGCTCAGGTTGAACATAGTTATATTTTGTCTGATCCCCATCTTTGAATCAAAATATACATGAGTTCTCAAGTTAAAAGTTATCAGGTTCTCAGCTATAATCCTCAAATAAAAGGTCACCTTGATGTCATCTAAATCCCCTCCTTTCTGCTGCTGCCGTTAAACGTTTTTGATGTCAGATTTAATTAAAGAAAGGGAGCTGCGTTTGGTCCTGATCCAGTGGATGACCATGTTAACCAAAGTGTCAGGGTCCTCCCTTGTTCCCGGCTTCGATCTAGGGGCATTCGTAAGAAAAACATGGGGTTGGATCATTCCATTATGCAAATTATGTGACAAACCCCTGTTTAAGTCTTGTTGGGGTAACTCAAAGTATACCTCATTTTTCCAGTAGTTCACCCGTTCGTGTGCACCCCCACAAAAACTAAATAATGGTAAACATTCCGGTGCATCTTTTCTGTGGCGGTTCACCCCTTCACGAGCACCCCTGCGTAAATTTGCAGGAGGAGGTCTATCAGGGTGCCTTCTCATATGGAAAGGAATTTGCTTTCCTCTATTTAAGCTACACTGTCCCTGACGGGTTGATTCTTGGTATCCTGGGTTTTGTTGGCAACCACTGCCATAGGCTTCAGGATGGTTCCCGAGGGTAGTAAGAGGCTGGGGATTAGTTGACCCCACAGTTTGATTAGAACACACAAGCAGTTTATTTGCGATTACAATATCCATATGGATAAGGAGGACGACCCGGACAGTATCAAGCTCAACGACATTACTTCCTCCTTACAGTTTCTGCCATACCTTCGTTCCCCCACACACTGTAGAGGACATACATTAGATCAAATTTTCTCTACTGTTCCTGTGGTCCTGACCTCCCTTGCCCCTGTTCTATGGTCAGATCACTTCTTAGCGGATTTTGAGATCCCTCTCACTATAAAGAAAGTAGCTAATGGACAATGGCGCGATGCGCTTCCTTCCAGAGCGTTTCAGCATGTCTCCCCAGTCATGCTGTCAAATGCCTTAGAGACCCACCCTTGCCTGCCAACAGGCTCGCTCGAAAAGGACCTTGATCTTTTTCAGGGCTGGCTGACGCAACATCTTGCCGTCCTTGCCCCCCCCCATTCCGCCGAAGACGCGTTCGGTCAGGTCCTCTTCCCCTTGGTTTCCCCGGCACTTGCCGCCAAACGACGACAATGCAAACAAGCCGAACGGACTTGGCGCAAACTTTGTGACGCCAGTGCTAAGGAAACCTACAGGGCAATGACCAGAGACTATCATCACGACATCGCGGCTAGCAAAAAATCCTATCTGGCTAGCAGAATTGATGACGCCTCCAACTCCTGTAAAGAAATCTTCTGGATAGTCAAAGATTTCATCTCCCCCCCTCGGTCCAGCCCCAAATTGACTCATTCAGAGTCCTGGATCTCCGAACTAGCAGACTTCTTTACCAGCAAAATCAGGACTATCCAGACCTCTTTCGGGACCGCCAATTTGAGTCCCCCTCTCTTCACAGGATCTCTCGATCCCCTCCAGACCTTGACCACTCCCTCCCTCTGGAACTTTCCTCCTTTGTCTCTCCAGTCCTCCCTAGACCTCTTCTCCAAATTAAAATCAGGCTCTCCTCTCGACCCTTGTCCTGCTAAATTTCTTGCACAAATTGCCCCTACCCTTAACCATCTCATTAATTCCATACTCAACCTTTCGCTCAACACAGGTGAACTACCACAATCTTGGAAGCAGGCCCTCATTTTGCCTTTTCTGAAGAAAGCCAACCTGAACCCTGAATCACATGTCAACTACAGACCCATTTCCCTCCTGCCAGCTTTGGCGAAAGTGGTTGAAAAACATGTCCACACCACTTTGTCCCACTTTCTAGAATCTAATGACATTTTACATAAATCCCAATCTGGCTTCCGGTCTAATTTGAGCACCGAAACAGCTTTGCTTGAGGTCACCAAAGTGATCAAAGAAACCTTGGACAGGGGAGGAAAAGCTATGCTGGTGATGATTGACCTCTCCGCAGTCTTCGATACCGTCCCCCATGATCGCCTCCTATCTAGACTCTGGGAGGTAGGTCTAAGGGGGACGGTGTTTAGATGGTTCAGGTCATTCCTCACCGGCCGCCAGCAAACGATCTGGACTCCACCTTTTTCTGCCGCAATGCCGCCTCTGGAGGTCGGAGTGCCGCAGGGCTCGATTTTAGAGCCCTTCACTCTTCAACATTTATATGACCCCTCTGGCGGCATTTGCAGAGGAATTTGGGGCCCAGATTGTGTCGTACGCCGACAATACTCAACTCCTGTTCACCTGTGACAGGGGACATGACTTCGACAGGGCATCCATTCGGGGCTGCCTTGGGGCTGTGTTCGACTGGTTTAGTCAGCACAGCCTGAAGTGTAACTCCGACAAATCCGAGGTGCTCTTCTTTGGCTGCCCCGCTGAGAAAGAGTGGTGGCCTGCAGCAATGTTCCCTCCCACTGGTGACTCAGGGGCTGCAAAAAACCTGGGTATTCAGGTCGATAACTGTCTCTCCTTTAGGGCTCAGGTGTAGGGCCTAGCCGGCAAATGTTTTGCCATCCTGAAGATGCTGAGAAAGTTCCTGCTGCTCCTATCCTTGGAGCGTAGAAAGACCACTGTCCAGGCCCTGATTGGATCAAGGCTGGACTACTCTAATGTCCTTTACCTTGGACTGCCAGACTACCTCCTATCACGTCTCCAGGTGGTGCAGAACTCGGCGGCCCACGCCATCTTCGGCCTCTCCAGGAGAGCCAGGGCCAGTGAGCTTCTTAGAACCCTTCACTGGCTACCCATGAAGAAGCGGATCACTTTCAAGGCGCTGACCATCGCATTTAAAGCTCTTTATGGCACAGGTGCCCGCTATCTTCAGAAATGGATCAGTTTTTACTCACCGCCCAGATCCTTGCGCTCTTCAACCCAGGCCAAGGCAGTCACTCCCATGATCCGTCGTGCCCGCTGTGGAGGGCGCTCTTTCAAACATCTCGCCCCTCGGCTGTGGAACGATTTTCCTCTCTCTCTCAGATCCAGCCCCAATCTGTTGGCTTTCAGGAAAGACCTGAAGACCTTGCTTTTCCTGCAATAATACCGCCCTGCTGAGCTACGCCCCCTTCTTCGTCCTGTCTTTTTCCACTAGCACCCCCTATAACATAACATAACATACTTTCCTGCTCTTGGCTCTCGTAAATTAAGCCCATTAGTTATAGGGATGATATACCTCTCGCTTGTGGGTAGTTTGTTAATAAGCATTTCTATCATTCCCTTGATCACTCTGTCCTCTTCTTCGACCTTGGTTAAGTTAATAGTTAGTGCAATTATCAAATTGCGGGTTTCATCAGGATCTGGGTGCAAGGGGAGATGCAATGTAGGAGGGTTACTTGATACAGGATGGCTATTTGGACTCTTGTTAGATGTATGACCGCCCCCCTGACAGAGCTCTGGGGAGGTTTCTTGGTTGTCTGCTAGAGTGGAAAAGGTGTTGGCGCATTCGATGGTTACAATTTCATTTTGGGTAACAGTATCTAAGGGCTGTGTTTCAACTAGTTCTTTGTTCAGAACATCAGGTTTGCTGGTTGGGGTCGCTACATTTTCTGGCAGTAGGGCTGTTGTTACGGGAAAAAAAACATTTCCTGCTATCTGGGGAACTGTAACTATATCATTACCAACTTCCCCGTGTGGTGATTTGTTCTTCTTAGAATAGTAGGCTAAGATTTTATTTCTACCTCTAGTATGGGGTTCCTTACCAACAGCTAGCATATTCTCAACCTCTTCAATGAGGTTGTCAATATCTGCTTATGTACAGTTCTCTGCTGCAGATTTTTGAGGTCTCTGGGTCCTTGGGATTTTTGCCCTGCCAGTAGTTGTTTCTGCCGCCTTTCTTTTCCCCATCTCTAGTGTTTTTTGACGGGAGGAGGACTGATGGACCACAAGGTTCAAGAATGGTCCGACTAATAAACTTTCAGGGGGTTTGCCCAGTTCAGTCTTATTCGGGCTTCGGGCAGTGTTGCGGGAGCCCTGCGTCAAATTTAAGGTGCCTCCTGGTGCTGGGTGATGATGTGCCTGCAAAGCGCCCCGGGGACTCTGGGAAATGGAGTCCCTGGGCGCAAAGTTCAAGCTTTGCAGTCCCCCACGAGCTGTTCTAGGGCACTTGTGTAGGGGGTGGTGCTTGTGTCACACCGCCGTGGACAGGAGGTAGCAACCGCCATTTGTGTGGCGCAGCATGCCCACCGCCATCAACCCATGCCTCCATGCCAATGTCTGCCGCACTTGTGTAGGGGGTGGTGCTTGTGTCACACCGCTGTGGACAGGCGGTAGCAACCGCCATTTTTGTGGCTCAGCATGCCCACTCTCAGCAACCCATGACAATGTCTACCGCACCTGTGTAGGGGATGGTGCTTGTGTCACACTGCCGTGGAGAGGTGGTAGCAACTGCCATTTGTGTGGCGCAGCATGCCTACCGCCAGCAACCCATGCCAATGTCTACCGCACTTGTGTAGGGGGTGGTGCTTGTGTCACACCGCCGTGGACAGGCTGTAGCAACCTCCATTTGTGTGGCGCAGCATGCCCACCACCAGCAACCCATGCCTCCATGGCAATGTCTACTGCACTTGTGTAGGGGGTGGTGCTTGTGTCACACCTCCGTGGACAAGCGGTAGCTACCGCAAATTTGGTCACATGCAATGCCAAATTCTATCGTGAACTCTGCATCAGTACACAGCAGCAACATGTTTAATAGCACATCATTGTGCACACAATGCCATTAATTGATTTAATGCAAAGGTGGTCATACGATATGTGTGACGCACATTGGTCTGTTGTCCCTGCAATGTCACTGATGCATTTGATGGTTGATGATGCCTGACAGTGTTAAGCTGTTGTCAATGATGTGTGACAAATCAATGTGTTGTGGGTCAGTACTGAACTTGGCAAGGCTTGTCTCAATGTATGGTGTTCTTTCATACCTGTGCTACCATATCAGCCCATGCACACAAGTTTACCATCTACTGTGATCATTTGGCTCCTGATGTGTGCCAGCTTCACATGATGCATTGAGGTGTGACAGGTACAGCAGATGTGTGTGAGGCATTCATGGTCATGTTACACACTTTTGTTGATGGTACGGTATGAGGCATGCACATGTGGAATGTGGTGTTCAGAAACTGCATTTCCATTTACATTCTGTTTTGTTTGCGGCACCTGTGTATTGTAAATGGATTGGTGTGTCCTCTGTGTGCCTCAAATTTAAACACATGTGACCTTGTGTGCCACGCATCTTTCATGGAATTTTAAGGTTTTGCATGACATGCTTAACGGTATGTGCTGAGTCCTCCTCATGATGGTTGTCATTGACATAGGTCCATGTACATCTCAACTAGGAGGAGGCCAAATCTCATAAGTCACATGACAGTGCTGGAGGACATGGAGGATATAGCGATCATCCGAAAATTCCGCCTCAACAGAGCGACCATTGAGGTTCCGTGACGGTTCCGTGACGACTTGAACCCGTGTTTTCAAGTTTGTCGGAAATACATAAAATTAGTATCAGCGAACCGCAAATGATCCATTTAGCATATCCTGGTGTTTTCGCTACGCTACGAGCAAGAGCACTCCTTCCATTGACATATTTCTGATATACCCACGGCATCCATCTTAGATCGTGGCCGCCATTTTGTGGTTCCTTGCCCTCACATATGCAATAGCCTCTGATCATTTCATTTACTTCACTTTGATTAAGGACACGTAGCCTTAGCCGGAGATTCACCTCTTACATGACACGTGCACCTTAAACCAGATCACGCTGAAGCTGCATGACTCGACAAAGGCTGCCTCCTCTGCCCGAGGCCAGCCCACCTGAACTGGTTTTCCTGTCCATTGTACCTGATCATGATTAGGCGGCCGAAGCCGGTAGCCTTGCCCATTTACAACCCACAAACATCTCTTATCCCGCTTTTCTATCTTCTGCACCTGGCTCTGCTCCTTTCCTTCTGGGCCTTTATTAGGGGGAGGTAACGAACTTTACGATGAGGCGGTCCGGGTCTTGAATGCAATATTGACAAGGGATTGTGATGGACTGGTGGGAACCCCTCTTCGTGATGTTTGGTATCAGATATTATCGACAGTTCCTGTGTAACGCCAAATATTTATTGTTTAGAGACACAAAGGTTTGGGAATGTACCGACATGTGAAATATTTGCCTAGAGCACAATTTTTGGTATATAAGGAGCAACCCACTTTGTACAAATCGAACAGTCTCCTAGATTCTGCCCGTGTGTAGATTCTGTGACTTCTGTGTCCCTGCAGTAATAAACCTTTGGTCTTTGACGCCACCATCGAGAAGCCCGTGTTTCTGTTCATTTGTGCACCAAGGCAGGTGGGACTCCGGGGTCTTTGGGTGTTGTACCCTGACACCTCTGGACGGAACCAAAAAGTCCAGAACTCCAATTGGCGCCCAACGTGGGGCGACGTCATTCGGTACCGGTCCAAAAGCCTGAAGAGTTCGAGAAGCTTCGTGTGAAGATTCCTGAGGGAGGCGCCCCACTTCATCGATCCCGGCATATCGCAAAAGTGGCCCTGAAGTTCTCTTCCACGAGGGTTCCCGTTCAGGACGGCTGCAGTGGGCCGTTGCCTTGACCGTCGCCCTGTCTTGGACCCGAAGTGGTGCAGTCCTTAGTACGGCGAAACGTGACGGGTTTCTCCTTGGTGACGTCTTCAGTGCCTCAGTTAAGTATTTAGTGATAGCTAGCTGGTTACTTTTGTGAGGATTGTTAAAAATCCTTGATCGGTTCTTGGTTTGGTTTGGTTTTGTAAGATTATCACTAGTTGTTCTGGTTACGATAATCTATTTGGTTCAGTTTTGGGTATCGATACATCAGTTCGTTTTGGTAGGCCTAAGTTCTTGGTTCAAGTGCACAAATTTGTTTCGTGTTTTGTTTGTTTTGTGTTCCGGACTGAGAATGGTAAGTCGGAAAATGTTGTCTTGTTTTAGTTGCAACAGTGACTCACAATTAGAGGATTCTTGTCTGGTTCCTCCGATTGGGACTCCCCTATATGATCTATATTGTAAGTATGGTGTGGGTCCTATAACTTATAATGAGATATGGGTCCGTTATTGTAAGAAGGATGGTGTCCTTAGTTGGCCACTGCATGGTAGTTTTGAACAAGAGATTCTCGACAATTTAGAAGCGAAATTGTTTAGGAAGAAAGCCCGGCCGGCAATGTTTGATTCCTTTCGTTATTGGCGGAAAGAATCCAAACAGAGAGAAATGAAAAGGTTGAAAAAAGAGCAAAAAGAACTAGAAGAGTTAACTCTAGAGCAAGCGACTAAGCAGTTGCAGGCTAACGAGTGTGAGAAAGCCATAGATGTAGCCATTAGAGAGCGTAACTTAGCGATTGACAAGTGCTATCCTGCCTTGCCATCGAAAATGGCTAAGATACTGGAGGATTCCGAAAACGATCCTCTGCTATCTTATCTGTTACGGTCGCCTCCACCGTATGCACAAGGTGCTACGGCTCCACTTATACCGAATGTTCAATTGCCGGTTGCTGGACAACCTGGTGTTCTTGTTCCTCAGAATCAAGTTCCTATACCTCCTGTGGTGAATGTAAATGTTCCTACAGCTCCTCCTCTTCCTGCACTGCCCGCTCCTATAACTACCACTGTACCTATTGGTCCTCAAACTATTTTCCTCGATACTCCTACTGTTTCGTCATCTATTCCTACCTCTACTGCGTTCTCTATGTCTGCGAGTGTACTAACTCCACTTTCTGTTCGTCGAAGAATTACTGATTCCGTTACTAATATGCTGTCTCCTATATATAAAACCTTGATTAAGACTCCTACTCCTGACTCTGTTCAGAGACGGAGTCAGCTTCCAAGTACTGAGGAACGGGGAGTTTTAGACTCCACGGCTCTCAGATGGATTACAAAAGTTAGAAGATATAGTACGAAAGATGTGTTAGAGACATTTATGCAATGGGGAGAGCCAACGCAGCGATACGTCTTCGACGAGATGTGCTCGTTGTTGCGTGAGGAAATAGAAGAAGACGATGTCGAATCAGATTTGGAAGATTTAATTAAGATTCAAAAAGAGTTTGCTGCTGGAATGATAGTGGGCGATAATATAAAGGAAGCGATGGAACTCATTTTGAGTTTTAGGATTGATCCATCTCTTCGTTCGCCGAGAGATTTAGAGAAAGGTAGAATGAAGCTAAGTCGCCAATATCCTATGAGGGAGGTTCCTCCAATTTGGCGCGAAGCAATACAACGTGATGATAATGCGGGTATTGCAGCTGCTCCAGCACAGTTCCAAAGAGTATGGATACATATTCCGTGGAAGCGAGCAGAAGTGTTAGCAGTGAAACAGGCCTTGCCAGATCCACGTAAGAATCCAGCCGGATATTACAAGGAATTGACACAGACAGTTGAGGCTTGTATCATGAACTTAGCCGACATTGATATGTTGTTCGGTAATGTAGTTCCACAACCAGTGTGGGCTAAAATTCGTAGAGAGGATCATCAGGCTGCTTTAGGTGGTGATTGGGCAGCTATCACTGCAGCAGATGCTCAACAAATAGGTGGTGCGAAACCCGAACCCCTAATTGCTAATCTGCCAGGCAGAATAATAGATTTAATGAAGACTCTGATGCCAGCATTGCGTGTTAATTGGGATAAATTATCCGCATGCAAGCAGAAGAAAGACGAAAGTGTCTCCGACTTCTTCACGAGGTTCGAAGAGACTTTTGTGGATCATAGTGGTCAGGATATGAGCACTGAAGGAGGACAGAGATTGTTTGTCGATAAATTTGTGCATAATTTGTTACCCGAATTATGCAATAAATTGAAAGACTCAGAAAGTGCGTGGGCTGTATCTACGACAGCGCAAATACTTGCGACTGCACAGTACTATGAAAATAGGGATAAAGAGGAAAAGGAGAAATCAGAGAAGAAAACGAAAGATTTAAAGACTAAAGTTCTTTTACAGCAGGCGTATCCGCCTCGCACGAATCAGACTAATATGCAACAGAATTCGTATCAAAAGACAGATTATAATTCGACCAGGCCTCAATACCAGTGGAATCAGTGTGCGTACTGTAAGAAAGAGGGTCACTATAAAAATGATTGTCAGATTTTAGCGCAAAATAATGCGGCAGCAGCTCAGAGAGGTCGTGGTGGTTTTGCACAGAATTCTAGAGGTCGGGGACGAGGTGCTATGCCTCCACAAACTAATGATCGTCCTTCTAATCACTTTGATCAGCGAAATGTACAGTCAGCTCAACAGAATAGATCTCAGCAATATCTTGTTGAGGATTATTGTGAAGTTGAAGAGGGATTTCAACAAAATGGGTACTAGGACAGCCATGGACAGAGAGAGGGAGTAGTATCAGTTCCAGTGGATCAGAGTGGGCCTTATGTCGCAGTAGCAACATCAGGTGTAGTCGAACCGTTTCTGTTGGATACTGGTGCCGCAAAAAGTTCTATCATGCATGCGAAACTCCCTGGCGCACCTTTGTCTGGCTCAACAAATGTTTCCGTAGGTTTTTCAGGCGCCCCTGTGTACAACCCGATATCTGGTCCTTTGTCTATTTCTGTTGGACCGTGTCAATTGAAAGCACCCTTAATTTTGACGACAGGTTGTAATGAAAATCTGCTTGGTTTAGATTTGTTAAAACGACTATATGCGACATTGTACTGTTCTCCGGAAGGAGTACAGCTTACTTTGGGTAAAAGACTCACCTCTCCGATGTACTTGTCTATGGACGCACTCCCGCCGGAGCTACGTTCACTCCCTGATTCTCTTTGGGCGACTGGTCCCAATGATGTAGGTCTACTAGAGATTCCACCGTATGTAGTAACTTTGAAAGCGAATGTGAAATTTCCAAGAATTCCTCAATATAAAATATCGAATGAAGGTGAGCGTGCACTCTTATTGATTGTGCAAGATTTGATTAAAAAAGGTGTGGTTGAAGAAACGCGAGGAAATGTTTGTAATAGTCCTGTATTGCCGATTTTGAAACGAACAGATCCTACAAAGCCTCCAGTTTATAGGTTTGTCATAGACCTTAGAGAAGTTAATAAGATTGTAATTCCGCAGTTTCCTGTAGTGCCAGACATTACTGCCTTGCTAACATTGATTCCCGCTACAGCCAATTGGTTCTCAGTTATAGATCTCAAGAATGCCTTTTTCAGCATTCCGATAGCCGAGGAAAGCAGAGATATTTTTGGCTTCTGTTTAGGAGGTCACAGTTTCAGATTTAAACGCGCTCCACAAGGCTACTGTGAAAGTCCATCCATTTACAGTCAAGCTTTAAAAAGTCAGCTAGATTCTTTTGTCCTTCCTCCAGGTTCTGCCCTAGTACAGTACGTAGACGATCTTTTGGTGGCTGCCGATGACAAGGAAACTTGCAAGGCAGCTACAATTTCACTATTGCATCATTTGTCTAATTTGAATCATAAGGTGTCACCTTCCAAAATGCAATATTGCTGCCAAGAAGTAACCTACTTAGGTCATCTCTTGTCAAAGGAGGGAAGGAAGTTGACCCCAGAAAGAATAAAAGCAATTATGCAAATGAGTGTTCCACGCACACAGAGGGAAGTACGTGCCTTTCTAGGTATTACCTCTTACTGTAGGCAATGGATTCCAAATTTTTCACTTTTAGCAAAGCCGTTGGTAGCTTTGACTGGGAAAAATGTTCCGAGTCCGGTGCCATGGTCTGATGAATGTCAAGAGAGTTTTGCTGAATTACGAAAAGCTTTGTGTTCAGCTCCTGTATTGGGCACACCTGATTACAGTAAGCCATTCACGCTCTACGTTCACGAAAGAGAAGGTTGCGCGTTGAGTGTCTTGACACAGAAGTTTGGTGATAAACAACGCCCTTGTGCGTATTTCTCATCAACATTAGATCCGGTAGCTAGAGCATTGCCTAGTTGTTTGAGGGCTACAGCGGCAGCTGCAGCTTCCATTCGACAATCTGCTGGTTTGGTGATGAACAATATGCTAGTGGTCATGGTTCCTCATGCAGTGGACACACTCATGAATCGAACGAAGACACAACACCTTACTAGTGCGAGATTATCTGGTTACGAGCTGACGTTATTAGCGAGTCATATTCAGATCAAAAGATGCAATGTATTAAATCCAGCAACATTGTTGCCGACTGATCAAGAGTCGAGTGATTCTGAGCCACATGACTGTTATTTCAAAACGGAGGAAGAGACAAAAGGTCGTATCGACTTGAGAGATACTCCTCTATCCGACCCAGATGGTACGCTGTATGTGGACGGGTCATGTTTTAAATTGGAGAATGGTGATGTGACTGCTGCCTACGCGGTAACGACTTTGAAGACGATTGTGGAGACTGCAAGAGTGAGTCAGAATTCTGCCCAAGCTGCAGAGTTAATAGCTCTTACGAGAGCGTGTGTTTTAGCTGAGGGAAAGAGAGTGAATGTGTTTACAGATAGTCAGTACGCATTTGGCGTGGCCCATAGTTTTGGCCGGTTGTGGAGAGAAAGGGGTTTCATTACGTCCCATGGGACTAAGATTCAACATGGTCAGCTAGTTAACGACTTGTTAGAATCTCTAACCTTACCGACTGAAGTTGCGATTGTGAAGTGCAGTGCTCATAAAGCAATCACGGATGATGTTGGTCGGGGAAATGCCTTTGCTGATGAAACCGCTAAACAGACAGCTAGAGACATGATGAGTAGAATGTATGTTGCTACGTCTGCAAGATGGATTGCTGAGTCTGGAATGTGTGAGGACACAATGGAAAGTGTGAAAGAGATTCAGAAAGAAGCGACTGAGGAAGAGAAACGCGTATGGAGAGAAAATACGGGCAAATTGGACTCGAATGGATGTTGGATCGATTTGACAGAACAGCAGCGTTGGATGTTGCCTGATGCGTATGTGCTTGCAGTAGTGACGATGGCGCATGGAGTGGCGCACATAAGTTCTAAAGGGATATGTAAGATGTTAGCTCCGGTTTGGAAGAATGAGGGAATCAGTAAGTGTGCAGAGAGAGTGGTGAAAAATTGTATGGTGTGCTTGATGCATAATCCTGGCAAGGGAACTCCAACTCCAGCTGGTCATTTTGCTCCTCCTTCCTGTCCCTTTGAAGTAATACAGTTAGACTTCATTCACATGGAACGCTGCAACAATTTAAAATACGTCCTGGTGGTGGTTTGTGCTTTTTCCAGGTGGATAGAAGCATACCCACTAAAGGACAACACTGCTTTATCAACTGCCAAAATTCTTCTCAAAGAATTTTTCCCTAGGTTTGGAATGCCACGGATTGTATGGTCAGATAACGGAAGTGAGTTTATAGGGAAAGTTATGCAGAGTGTGTGTGCTGGTCTAGGATTGAAACAAAAATTTCATAGTGCGAACCATCCCCAGTCTGCTGGTTTAGTCGAGGGTTACAATGGCACCCTCAAGCTTAAAATAGCCAAAATTCAAGCATCCACAGGTTTGGCTTGGCCAGACGCACTTCCTTTGGCCTTGTTATCAACGAGAGCAACAGTGCATTCTAGAATAGGGCTTTCTCCATATGAGATTGTATTTGGCCGCCCGGCAAATGTCTGGGGTGTGCCAAGGCCTAAACAATTCTGCTCCATTGAATATCCTATGTTGATAGACTATCTTTACGACTTGACTGCTAAATTAAGTCTTATTCATCAACAGGTCTTTGATGCTTTGCCAAAACCTCCGGAGAGTCCAGGGCATCAGCTGAAACCCGGCGACCACGTGGTGGTCAGAAATTTTGCGAGGACAAAGAATCTTCAGCCTCGCTACATCGGCCCCTTCCAAATCCTGCTGGCGACGAGGACAGCTGTACGTGTTGCTGGTCGCAAGCACTGGATCCACGCTTCTCACGTAAAGCGTGTTCCACTGCCGCTGCCCTACGACGACTGGGTGAAGAAGGGAATTGGTGCCTCCGAAGCTGAAACAACTCCGAAATTTGTCCCTTTCAGCGATGCCGATTTGATTTCTGACACTTTGAAACGTGACTCTCCTCCTGAAAAGACTGCTTTGAACATTGAAAATTTGTCTCCAGCATCAGAAGAAACTTTGCCATCTGCGAACGTAAACTCTGCAACAGCTGCTAGTGATACACTATTCTCCGATCAGACAGTACCAGCGAAGCAGAAATACAACCTTAGAAGCCATAAAAAGGACTAATAAAGCAGGCAACTGCATACTGTGATTTTGATATATATATATATATTTTGAACTTTTGCCTTCAGCCAGGAAGTTTGTTATTGTTTATTGTTTTTAAAATTGCCTTGCCGTCTGGGTAGCCGTAGGGTCGTGGCTGTGTGCCTAGTTTGAATTTGCAGGGGTCTGACACAAGGTCGATCTTTCTGTTAGTACTGGGAACTCCCAGGGCTGACAGAGGCATTTTCATCTACGTACACATCATCAGTGGTCGCGAGCGGATTGTAGAAGATGGAACTTCCTGCGCTGCAACGAGAAAATGTGATTTACGTTCGCAGAAACAGACTAAATAGAATTCTTCATAGCAAATGTTTCTTGATGCAATGTGCCATTACATTTTTGATTGTTTTAGCAACATTGGTGGGTGGAATTGTCTTTAGCATAAATTTGATTTTTGTGCCAGTATCTACAGTACCTCCCCTTGATCCTGCTATTTCTACTGTTTCTTCTATACACTCTTTTCACTCGTTTCCGGAACATGAGCAAGCTCGACGCTCAGAATTCATTAATAATACTTTTGTACAGCTCTTGCACCAACACCAACTGGTAGTTAACACGACAGACTGTTGGGTGTGTGGCTTGATACCTCACACTATGGATAAAGGTATTCCCTATCTGGTTTTGCCTTTCAGCTACAATGGATCATTTCAGGCCCTTCAAACCATCTTTGCTTATGCTCTTGAGACCTATCCTCCACGTCCACCACGTTCCACTAAATATAACTCTGCCAACAAAGCTTTAGTCCAGGGAATTATTGACATGGTCAAAGACGTCAATAATACTCCATCATACCCTAGAGACGAATTGCGAGTATATTTAAGTTGGAATACTTCAGAGTATCGCCTTAGTTTAGGAGAAAGCAAGCGTAAAAGCTCAACTCCAATCTGGGTCGTACCTCACCGAGGTCAGGTCTGTTTGCAAGGTAATGGGAGAAATCCGAGAGCTCAGCTAGGGAGGAGTGAGTGCGTAGAGACTTATGTGTTTCCGGCTAACTCTTCCCCTGCCTTCCTTACTGCTAGGGGTACCTACTTCATTTGTCGAGACAGAGCTTATACATGGTTGCCTGCCGACTTCTCAGGATCATGTTATATTGCTCGATTATTGCCTCCGACATACACTGCTTCACCTGATTACCACAGAACAAGAGTAGCAAGAGGTGTCTTCAGCAAGGAAGATACCGCTGGTCAGGAAGCTGGAGACTTCTTCAAAGGCTTCCTTCCGTTCTGGGGACCTATGGCCAATAGTAGAAACATACGTCAGCTAACACGGGTAGTTGAATCTACTATTACCGAAACTGCTGGTGCCCTTAGCAATCTGACAGCTGAGCTTCAGGCGGATAGGCTCATGACATTGCAGAACCGTATGGTTCTAGATGTTATACTTGCAGATCGAGGTGGGGTATGCAGAATGATCCAATCGAGCTGCTGTGTCTTTATTCCTAATAATGCTCCAACAGTTTACGAGGCGATCTCTAAGTTGCACAAGATTTCGGACTCCATACATGTAGATGAGGGAAACTGGTCCTTCATGGAGTGGTTTTGGACTCTGATCTCAGCGTGGGGATGGAAGGTTCTAATGGTCATTGGTGTCATCCTAGTATTCCTATTCTCATGTTGTCTGATTATCCAGTGTGGTCCTGCTCTGTGTAGTCTTTGTGCTACAACCTGTTTTAGGAAACCACCTGCGTTTGGAGAAAAGACACGAGAAAGGATGATGATACAACAGCATGTCACTGACCTGATGAGCATAGAACTAGATTCAGACATAGATTGAGTAATTGCCTATGTAAGGGCAAAAGGAGGGTCTGAGGTTCCGTGACGGTTCCGTGACGACTTGAACCCGTGTTTTCAAGTTTGTCGGAAATACATAAAATTAGTATCAGCGAACCGCAAATGATCCATTTAGCATATCCTGGTGTTTTCGCTACGCTACGAGCAAGAGCACTCCTTCCATTGACATATTTCTGATATACCCACGGCATCCATCTTAGATCGTGGCCGCCATTTTGTGGTTCCTTGCCCTCACATATGCAATAGCCTCTGATCATTTCATTTACTTCACTTTGATTAAGGACACGTAGCCTTAGCCGGAGATTCACCTCTTACATGACACGTGCACCTTAAACCAGATCACGCTGAAGCTGCATGACTCGACAAAGGCTGCCTCCTCTGCCCGAGGCCAGCCCACCTGAACTGGTTTTCCTGTCCATTGTACCTGATCATGATTAGGCGGCCGAAGCCGGTAGCCTTGCCCATTTACAACCCACAAACATCTCTTATCCCGCTTTTCTATCTTCTGCACCTGGCTCTGCTCCTTTCCTTCTGGGCCTTTATTAGGGGGAGGTAACGAACTTTACGATGAGGCGGTCCGGGTCTTGAATGCAATATTGACAAGGGATTGTGATGGACTGGTGGGAACCCCTCTTCGTGATGTTTGGTATCAGATATTATCGACAGTTCCTGTGTAACGCCAAATATTTATTGTTTAGAGACACAAAGGTTTGGGAATGTACCGACATGTGAAATATTTGCCTAGAGCACAATTTTTGGTATATAAGGAGCAACCCACTTTGTACAAATCGAACAGTCTCCTAGATTCTGCCCGTGTGTAGATTCTGTGACTTCTGTGTCCCTGCAGTAATAAACCTTTGGTCTTTGACGCCACCATCGAGAAGCCCGTGTTTCTGTTCATTTGTGCACCAAGGCAGGTGGGACTCCGGGGTCTTTGGGTGTTGTACCCTGACACCTCTGGACGGAACCAAAAAGTCCAGAACTCCACCATGAAGACCCTTTGTGATCTGTTGGAGACCCATCTGCAGCCTCGTAGCCACTACCCAACAGCCTTCACACCCGCATACAAAGTGATGGCAGCCCTCCACTTTTTTGCAACTGCTTCCTTCCAGGGGTCCGTAGTGGGCGCTGCAGGGATGTCGCAACCCATGTTCAGCAGGGTGCTGAGGGATGTTCTTGCAGCCATGATGAGATATAAGGATCAATACATACATTTCCCCAGGGGAGCAGAATTGCCCGCTGTGAAGGGTGACTTCTATACCCTTGGGCACATCCCCTATGTTGTTGGTACCATCAATTGCACCCATGTTGGTCCGGTGCCACCACAGGCCACTGAGCACATTTTTATGAATCGCAAACATCATTCAATAAATGTGCAGGTGGTGTGCCTTGCGGACATGACCATTTCACATGTGTGTGCAAGATTCCCAGGCTCAGCCCATGATTTATACGTAATGAGGAATAGCATGGTGCCCGGGATGATGGCTAACCTGCATATCGATCGTGCTTGGATTGTGGGTGAGTATGCCTAATGATATGGCGTGATGTGTGTTTGTGACCTGCTGCCTTCTGCCTGTGCAACATTGCAATGTGTGTTTTTCATTCCTAGGTGACTCTGCATATCCCATGAATGCTGAGCCCACTAAGGAATCCCAGGACCCCGGCTGACGTCAGGTACATTGAGGCCCATGGCAGAACCCGACGTGTCATTGAGCCAACTTTTGGCCTACTCAAGTCAAGATTCCGCTGCCTTGACAGGACTGGAGGTGCACTGGCATACTCGCCTGGGAAGGTGTGCAAGATCGTTGTGGAATGCTGTATGCTGCACAACATGGCCATTCACAATGGGATTCCCCTGCTCCTGAATGACGGAGAGGAACCAAGCCCCAGCCTGCCCAAGGATAAGTATGGGCGTAAAATCCATTTTATGGGCAAATTTGCAGATTTTTGTCAATTTCGCCATCCGCAAATCACGCGAATTTGCCCAAAAATCCGCAAATTCGCAAGCTACGCATTATTTTGCTTGGTCGCGCTTAAAAAATACAATATTGCGCGTGCGGCATTGACTTACCGTGATTCTGAGTCTGACAAGTTGTTTTTCTCCAGGTTTGTGTGTGCTGCGCATTTTTGATCTTGCTGCGTGATCGCGCGAGAGTTTTTCGAATGCAATTATGTTATTGCGGCTTGCCATCTTGCACAGTGAGAGTTTGACAATGCGAGTACGTCATAAAGGCCCACGATCACGAATAGCGGGAGTAAACAATGCCGAACACGTAGATGCAGCGCGCAGCTGACTTCCGGCAGGAGATTTAAACAGCTTGCGTTCCCGAAATTGCAAAAATTGCAATTCTGCACATGAAATCCACCACAGGAAGCATAAACCCTGTCTATAGATTTGTTATTGACCTAAGGGAAGTCAATAAAATAGTGGTACCACAGTTCCTTGTTGTTTCGGACATTACAGCTTTATTGACAATGATTCCTGCTTCAGCGGCTTGGTTCTCGGTGATCGATCTTAAGAATGCTTTCTTTAGCATTCCCTTTGCTGAGGAAAGTAGGGATATCTTTGGTTTCTCTTTGGGTGGCCGAAGCTTTCGATTTAAGAGAGCTCCTCAAGGCTATTGTGAAAGTCCCTCTATTTACAGTAAAGCTCTTAAATGTCAACTTGATACCTTTCCTTTGCCTCCAGGTGCTACGCTTGTTCAGTATGTGGATGATTTGCTGGTGGCTGCTGATACGGAAGATGTGTGTAAGAACGTGACTGTTGCGTTGTTGCATCATGTGGCTGTTTTGAATCACAAAGTATTGCCCTCCAAGTTGCTGTATGTCCGACAAGAAGTGATCTATTTAGGTCATCTCTTGTCGAAGGAGGGAAGGCGATTGACCCCAAAACGTATTCATCCTATTGCACAGATGTCTGTACCCACCACACAGAGAGAAGTGCGTGCCTTTTTGGGTATTACTTCCTACTGTCGACAATGGATTCCCAATTTTTCACTTTTGGCGAACCCATTGGTGGCATTAACGTTGAAAGATACGCCCCATCCGCTCCCTTGGACGGATGAATGTCAGAAAAGTTTTGTTGATTACCTACTGCCCTGTGTTCCGCTCCAGTGTTGGGTACCCGAGAATATAGTAGGACCTTTACATTGTACGTTCATGAGAGAGAAGGTTGCACGTTGTCAGTCTTGACACAGCAATGCAGAGATAAGCAGAGGCCATGTGCCTATTTCTCCGCTACATTAGACCCAGTAGCTAAAGCTTTGCCCAGTTGCCTTAGAGCTACAGCAGCTACCGCAATTTCTATTAGACAGTCTGCCGGATTGGTATTGGATAACACACTTATTGTTATGGTTCCACATGCAGTGGATACTTTGTTAAATAGAACTAAGACACAGCATCTCGCGAGTGCTCGTTTGTCTGGTTACGAGCTGACACTTCTAGCAAGTCATATACATATTAAAAGATGTAACACGTTAAATCCAGCTACACTGTTGCCACTCCCAGATGAGAAAGACGATCAGGAAAAGCATGATTGTTTTCTTCGAACAGAAGAAGAGACGAAGGGGAGGATTGATTTAAAGGACACTCCACTCAAGGACCCGTACGGGATCCTATGGGTGGACGGTTCTTGTTTTAAGCTTCCAAATGGAGAAACCACTTCTGCCTATGCTGTCACCACCTTATGCAAAATTGATGAGACGGCACGTATTGGATATAATTCAGCCCAAGCAGCCGAATTGATAGCTTTGACTAGAGCGTGTGTGCTGTCGAAGGGAAAGAGAGTGAATGTTTACACGGATAGTCAGTACGCCTTCGGTGTTGCGCATAGTTTCAGAAAGTTGTGGAGGGAGAGAGGATTCTTCACCTCCCACGGGACAAAGATTCAGCATGGTCAGTTAGTGACTGATCTTCTTGAGTCACTTACTTTACCAGCACAGATAGCGATCATATAGTGCAGCGCACATAAGAAAATCACACATGATGTGGGTCGTGGAAATGCGTTTGCAGACGAGGTGGCGAAAGCCACAGCTAGAAACACTACTAGTCGAATGTATGTGGCAGGTCCCACAAATTGGGTGAGGGAAATTGGAATGTGTGAAGACACGATTGAGAGTGTGAAAACGATTCAGGGAGAAGCTACTGAGAAAGAATTGAGAATGTGGAAAGAAAGGACGGGAATATTAGATTCAAAGGGTTGTTGGACAGAGTTGTCAGAACATCAGCTATGGTTGTTACCGGATGCTTATGTGTTGCCGGTCATGACTATGGCTCATGGCCCAGCTCACATTAGTGCAAAAGGCATATGTAAGCTTCTGGCTCCGGTATGGTGGAATGAAGGAATCCCGAAATGTGCAGAAAATGTGGTTAACCTCTTCGCCGCTAATGACAAGGGTAACTCGTCATGGACTTTCCATTGATTTCAATGGAAAACAAATGAGCCTAACAATAATGCCTTAGCAGCCAAGTGGTTAAACATTGCATTGTTTGTTTAATGCATAACCCAGGATAAGGAACCCCAACTCCAGCAGGTCATTTTGCTCCCCTGTCATATCCCTTTGAGGTGTTGCAGAACGATTACATTCATATGGATCGCTGCAACAACCTCAAGTATGTTCTGGTGGTGGTATGTGCCTTTTCCCATTGGATAGAGGCCTACCCCTTGAAAGATAACACTGCTTTGTCAACTGCTAAAGTGTTAATTATGGAATTCTTCCCTAGGTTTGGTTTGCCGCGCATTGTCTTGAGTGACATTGGAAGTGAATTTGTGGGCCAGATTATGCAGAAAGTATGTTCTGGTCTTGGAATCAAACAAAAATTTCATGCGGCGAACCATCCACAGTCAGCGGGTTTGGTTGAGTGTTACAATGGTATGCTCAAGCTTCAGCTGGGGAAGATTCAAGCCAGTACAGGTCTTGCTTGGCCTGATGCTTTGCCCCAAGCTCTTTTGTCAACCAGAACTACTGTGCACTCTCGTATGATATGGTATGTCTGAGTATCTTTTGGGACGGGGGATGCCCCAAACATTAGCTTGGCGTCCAAATACTACTTCATATGGGCTAAGTCCCATACTAGAGTGAACAGTAGTTCTGGTTGACAAAAGAGCTAGGGGCAAAGCATCAGGCCAAGCAAGACCTGTACCGGCTTGAATCTTCCCCAGCTGAAGCTTGACTGTGGATGGTTCGCCGCATGAAATTTTTGAAGACCTCATGAACATCAGTGTTGACTCTGACTCAGTTTAGCATGAGTTGGTTTGTTTTTGCCTGAGTAATGGCAAAAGGAGGGTCTGAGGTTCTGCAAATTACAAATTTGTTCGTGCTCAGCCTCCATTTTGAGATCGCCACCATTTTGTGTTGCCCTCACTCAGGCAGTTCAGCAAACGCGATGTTTTTGTCGTTTCTGCTTTGCGTGTCAGGTGGGTTCCTCGCCTAAGTTTGCTAACGTGTGTCAGGGTCTGGCCGAGTACACTAATTCCTGTCTGAGCTGATTAATCCCCGTCCGGACTACATGTCATTTCACACCATTGTTTCCTTTAAGTTATCTTATCTGCTGTCCTTCGCTACATGTGTCATGCATTCTCCTGTTTCTCGACTGTCCTTCTACAACACGCAGCTGTGTTTTCTCTGCTTGTAAATTGAATTGTGTGGATTCGCTTGTAATTAACTTAAGGGGTCGAATGACAAACAGAAACGGGAATTTGAGTTGCTTTGGTCTTAAAACATTGTCTATAACATTTGCCTATAGCTCATGCTCGTGTGTGATTGCATTTTGCATTGTATTGTATCATATATAAACCTGTGCGCCAAGGAGTTAAGGGGCAGTCTCTTTTGAACCTCGTTGTACTGACGACTTCTAAGACCACTGTACTTGCTGCAGCTAATAAATACCATCTTCTACGCCAGACGAAGAGTCCGTGTCTCTGTTTTGACAAGGCAGGTGAATCCGGGGATTTCAGGCGTGCCCTGCGCCGCCGGGCCTTAAGGCTGCGGTTCTCCACCTCAGCGTTAGCCTCTCCTTCTCCTATATTGCTGCCAAGACCTGGAACAACCTGCCCCTTCAGCTCCATACAGACTACTCGCTGGAAGACTTCAGAAAGAGATCAAGATTCAATGGAGACACAGCACCCGATACCCTTAGGGGTCACAGTGTTGCACTTTATAAATGCTGGTTGATTGATGGATTGAAGCAGCAGGATAAAAGGCCGATGCAGGAGCTGTTTCAGGTATGATTGGAATATACCATTAAGTTGCAGGAGACCTACTCAGTGAATTTATAACACATACCATTGTTTAGTTCTGCATAGTTTGGCTACATGTTCACCGCTATGGAACAACCACGGCCTGTGGAGGGAGTTACGGTGGGGCTGAGAGGCGAATTTCGTAGTGCACCCTGCATCGCATTTTGCAATGCAGGGCCCTCTACGAAATTCGTTTTATTAATTAAATTGTTTACTTACCTTCAATTATCCATACTCCAGTTTTTAGCACCCCCCCACCCTGCTCCTCCCCTGCCCCGCCTCTCAGCCCTACCGAAACTCCCTCCACGGGCCGTGGCTGCTACGGAAATGTGCATTCAGAGACCGAGCTATGTTGTCAATTGGTACTATGGCAGCATAAGAAGAAATATGCATTACTGTTCATTACTTTTATAATCAGGACTGGTCTGACAGATTGGTGTCCGAAACTGTTTTTTTTTCTTTGCAGTTTGTTGGCCTGTTTTATGGTCTGAAGGGCTGGTTTTTAATGCTGATTTGCGTACTATTGCCACAAGCATTGCCTGCAACAAGCACAGAAATCTCACAGTCCTTGAAAAAAATACATGAAGCATCTTTGTAAAATTCAAAACTGCCTTGATTTGCATACAAAGGCCACTTTTTTGGCCATCTGGTTCGCTAATGGGGCCACCTTGATATCGGTACCTGGGCCTATTCTGTTTGTCCTACTCTGACTCTGATTATAAACACATAGAAATGGTCAAACTGGTTTTAAGCACATTTCCATTTAATTGGTAAAGAGTTAAAGTGAAATTGTTTTAGAAGTTGTTTTTGACATTGTTTTCTACCCCCTCTTAGATTTAAAACAATATAAAAAAAACTTTCATAGATAAAACAGCTAGAGTAGTGACGGAGAGACTGACAAAGGTAAGGTATTCTACAGCAAAACATTTTAAAAAAGGCTTATAGATTGAGTGATATCTGTTGAAGAAACTGCCCAATTAATATTATCATCCGCAAACTAAAACAGTCTACAAGATGCGACTATTTTTTGATCAACGGTGGTCTGATTGCATGAGGCAATTTATCCATGACTGCCCTCTAATAAACAAATACTCAAAGGTTCTCACCGTTTTTCTCCATGACCCTCTGCTAAAACCAGCTATGTGTAAGGATAATGTATGTTCTGATCTAGTCACCGGTAATTCAGGGAAAACCAGGCATTAAAGACAGATGGAATATGGGCTCTTGGGTTTTAGTATACAATACACTGACACAGGGTTGTATCATTCCTGCGCTCTTGTTGATATCCTGTTGTAGGAGGTTAAGCGGTCACAGGTTTGGTTTTAGGTCCTGTTCTTCTCTGAGGGGTGCATGTTCTTTATGAATGTGCATCCCATGTTAACACTGTAATGTAATGTGTATTGTTTAAACGTGTACATCATTTTTAATCATGCAATTTTCATTTCATTTTTGTAATTTCCATATTTTGTTCCCAAATGCCCTCATTAGATTAGGTAATTTTGAAATGCAGCAAGATCTTGGAAGTGGTATCTGTATTCAAACTGATAAAGATGAAGAATCATGTCTAGTTAACAATGGATTCCCTATTGACACGCACCAGGATAGGATGTGAACCATTATTTGAATGATCATCATTGATGAAGCATGTTATTTGCGAAATAAATCCTGCTTGATCAAATCTACTCATATTTGTGTTATTTACAAAATAATAGTGTGAAAATTATTAACGAGTGACTCTTTTTATAAACTTATGTTAAAGGTGCAAAACATAACACAACACTTGTAGTAATGAAAGTTGCATTATACATTCAGAAAGCATGAATAAATGAAGTATTTTTTATGTGAACTAAAAATTCTACCAAAGAAAGAGACTTGAAATAAAATAATTCATTATAAAAGGTTTTATGTAGAATTATGAAATAATATTAACAAGAACGTTTATGGAAAATGTTACATGAAAAGCTTTATTTCTTTACTTATAACGTAAGACAGACATAATAATTAATTATGAGCTGAATTAGAATATGCTTGTAAATCTAGTAGGAATAATGAAACATTTGCCATAATTAATTTTATTATGTATTTTTTACTTTCAGTGTAATGAAATGTGTTTTATTTCCTACAAAAAATGTCGGTATGCAGTTCAGGGTTTTCCTATGAAGGCCTCAAAATCATGCTGGAGTGATTTTCTTTTCTTAAAATCTAGGCCTTGAAAGAAATTTATTTTGACCTTCACTGGTTTTAAAATGCAGTTTCATTTGCTTAGTTGTGTTTAAAGTAATCTCTAGGAATTTCCTCTCTGAACTAAATATTACTCTTTCATGAATAACTGTGTCAAAAAATATTGCAAGCAGATGTGGAAGTATGCATGATCATTGGAAGAAGAATACAATGATTTTCTCCTCTGCCGAAGGACGATGACGACAGCTTGCGCTAACAAAGAACTTTAGAATTCTTGGTGAAATGGAGTGAGATGACTGATCACCTTATGTTTATTGTCCAATGAGAATCAAGGATTTAGCAAAATGCCACATAGAGAGGGACGGACTTTACATTTAGAGTATAATTACTAGCATGAAAAATGTTGTTTTTGGAGAAGCCGTTTCTATGAGAGGAGAGCCTTGCTGCTGTTTTCTCTGTGCTACTCTGGCTGGCTGCTATCTTTGCTATACCCGATTGAGTCTGTCCTGATTACTTTTGCAGTTCATTGGCTGGTGTTGCTGCCTTAAGCTATACCTTTTCGGGCGAAGGTTAGCTCTTCTAACTATCGCACATTGTGCATTAGTCCTATAGGTTTGTATGAAAATCAAATTGCATATTGATATTTGCAATTAACTTTTTTCTTTTATCTCTCCATTTTTCTCCCCTCATGCATGTCATTGATATTGTGATGAATTCATTTAAAGCTGAATTTCTCTCATTTGGGATTTTACCTGTAACATCAAACAAATGTTGATAATCATAATGTTTCCAATTGTGTTTGTGTATTGACTAAGCATGGGCGGAAAATCCGTTCCGCTCGCAGATTTTACGGATTTTCGGTAAAATCGCAATCTGCGAGATTCGCGAATTTCCTGCAAAATCCGCGAGCGGAACAGATTGGGTCAAAAGTTCAAGCTGACTTTTTGTAACTATTTTAGAATGGTGCCGGCAAGCTGCCAGAGCCTCTAAAATAGTTACAAAAAGTCAGCTTCAACAGGAAGCACTAATAGATAAAGTAAAGTAGGTGCTAGAGTTGAATCTCAAATTCAGTTACACAATCATTAATCACCCCAAACTTGGGGTGATTAATGACTGTGTAACTTAATTTGACCTTCAACTTAAGCACCTGCTATACTTTATCTAATAGTGCTACCTGTTGAAGCTGACTTATGGCTGAGGGCAGAAGGGCACAGAAACCAGTGGGGCAGAGGGCAAAAGGGCACAAACAAGAGTGGGGCAGAAAGGCACAAAAACAAGTGGTACAGAGGGCAGAAGGGCATAAAAAACGAGAGGGTGGCAGTGATGAACCAGGCAAAAAAAACCTGCGAACACGCAAAGTGCCCCGCGAATACGCAAAGTTCCCCGCGAACACCCACGAACACGCAAAAATAAAAAATCCGCAAATTCGCGCGAATTTGCGAATTTTGCAGATTGCGAATTCGCAAATCCGTAAATTCGCGGATCGTGAATTCGCAAAATTCGCCCATGCTTAGTATTGACCATTCATATTCTGAGATATTAGATAAATGTGACTTGATAAGTTATCAGAGTTTGTCATTATTGGTGAAGTTTTCGACATATTAGAAATTCATACTATGAGTGCTACTTAGGTAATTCCTTATTTATCGGTCCTCATGAAGGGAATATCATCAATCTTTTCATTATCGAGTTCCTATCAGCTCTACTTAAAGGGACCCAATATGTATAAGTGATCACGTTGTGTTCTTATGGGCCCAAACACATAGTTATAAAGATTTAGTACAAGTATTGAGTTTGGTGATATCATGAATGATTATAAAATTACACCGTTCCAGCTGAATCATCATTAACCACGTCAGTTGCATAAGGCCGCATTCATCTTACAAAAACATCAGAAGTCGAAAATAAGCTATTAAATAAACAGAAAATTTCCAGCCAATTTTTCTGGGCCCTAGTAACCCAGCTATAAGGAGTGCAATTTTACTTCTGAGCCTCAATATCAGAAGAATACGATCTGCATTTACTATGTCTTATCTATTCACAGATCGTCTGTCTTTAATTCAAAATATTTTTAAGTATATCTTTAAGCAGTGTGACTGCTGTGGAGTTTTTAGGAAGAAGAGAGTATGTTTTCCATTATTATATGCGTATTATTTTAAGGTTGAATCCTGTAGTCATGAATTCAAGATGCCACTCAAATGATAAGGTTGCTCCAGTTTTAGAAAAGACAATCTTTATTGGTGCAAATTCGAGCATTGACAGCCGACACGTGTTTCGCCCTCTATGGCGATTGGCGCCAGAGCTTTCTCAAGGCTAATTCAATTACGTTTGTACATTCTGTAAAGTTCTCTAATTTTCATCGTAATGTAGAGGTGGGACCTCTTTGCCACACACAGCACCTTCGTGAAGACGCTGGACACCATAGGAGATTTACCTCCACATTGAAAACTTCAGTAACCTTTGATGTTGCATATACATTACAGAATGTACAAACGTATGTTTCCTTTGTTTTTCATAAAATCTTGTGAAAACTGATACAGCTTTGGAATCCTTGGACCTTTCTCTTTCATTTGTTATGACTGCTGTGGAGTACAGCTTGTGTGCTTATTTGCAAAAAAACACAGATTTTTTTTCAATGCATGTTTCTGACCGGTCATGATTAGGCAACATCTGAGATTCCAGGTGGGTTAGACTACTTTTAAAATGCATATTGCTGAAACCTAGTTAAGAATTAAACTCCGAGCATTTCATACCAGTCTTCAGTCCTTGATGATTCATCCTTCACCAATGCTTCGCCTTACTTTATGCATTTCCGTAATGTACTGTCTCAGCATCTGATCAGGAAAGGTAGTTGAAGCAATTGCATGGTTTTTCGATATACATACCCCCAACCTTGATTCTAGTCATGGTAGTCAGGTCCACCTAGATGTAAATTGCAGATTAATCAACAATCTGCACAGGTGTTTCTTAACACTGTTAGAGCCATGGATATGTAAAAAGTAGAATAGCCAATAATCTGTCAGCCCTCTGAGGCCTCTGTGTCAAAAAATTATAAATGCAAAAAGAATAATTGATGGACTGAATGCTGAACAATGGCATACATTCACCCCAGTACACAGAACAGGCTTAAATCCATTGTTTTTTGTGCTCCCCATTCCATTCCAGTTTAGACCCAGCCATACGCAAATCAGTCTTGACCCTGCTCCCCATGAGAACAGTCCAGGCCGATCTGGCAGGCCAGGTCCTCCTTGAACTCAAAACAAGTGTCCTAGTACCTGTTTCTTGTATCACTCCTCATAAGCCAGGCTAGCTTGACTCCAGTGGCATAGAGAGCATGGGACATGTCTGGGCATACCAGTCCCACTCAGGGTGACAAATGCAAACAGTTGATGGACGGTATGCTGAACAATGTCATACATAAAATTAAATGAAAATGAGTTTTGTAGAGCGCGAATAGCTGCCCTGAGGCGTCCAAGCGCTAAAGAAAAAGAGGCGCTAACTGAGGAGACCCGAGGGCCAAGGAAAAAATTAGTTCTTTTTATTAAACAAAAAAGTTTTCAGTTGTTTACGAAAGGAGGACAGGTTGGTATTAGATCTAAGGCAAAGAGGAAGTGAATTCCACATCTTGGCCACAATGTAGGAAAATGACCGGCCCCCTGATCTTGATCTCCTAATTTTGGGGACTGTCGCCAAAAAGGCATGAAAAGAACGTAGCTGTTTATTTGGATGGTATGGAGTGATTAGAGAATGGTTAATGACTGGGCCTGTGTCCCAGAAGGCCTGATGGGAAATACACAAAGATTTAAAGTCGATTCTCTCCCTTACGGGGAGCCAATGCAGGCTCCTCAGCCCGGGCTTGGCTGAGAGCCTACAGGGAAGCTGAAGCAACGTGCGCGCAGCACAGTTTTGAATTAACTGAAGTTTCCGCAGGGTGTTTTCAGGGGCTCCTAAGTAAAGAGCATTGCCAAAATCGAGGCGGGACTGAATCAGGCCTTGAATCACAATTTGTTTTGCTTCAAAGGATAGGAGGGGAAGGATCTTCTTAAGGAGTCTAAGAGGACCAAAACAGATGGCCGATAACCTGGTTGCCTGGCTGTCAAATGTCAGGGACTTGTTCAACCAGACCCCAAGACTTTTTATGGTGTCTTTAGGTACTGGTGGTTGCCCCAAACAGGGGGACCATATATAGTTGATTGTAAATAAAGCGGAGCAGCCAAGAAGAATCAGCTCAGTACAGAGATCTGGGCCTAAATCCATTGTTTTGTGCTCCCATGGCATTCCAGGTTAGACCCAGCCATATGCAAATCAGTCTTGAACCTGTTTCCCATGGAAACAGTCCAGCCTGAACTGCCAAGCCAGGTCCTCCCTGATCTAGAAACAAGCATCCTAGGATGAGTTTCGATGTATCACCCCTCATCAGCCAGGCTAGCTTGACTCCAGTGGCATGAAGAGCATGGGACTCACGTCTGGGCAGACCCATCCCACTTGGGGTGACAAATGCAATAAGAACAACTGATGGACAAAATGCTGAGCAATGTCATACACTCACCCCAGTACAGAGAGCTGCGCCTGAATGCATTGTTAGTTTTGCTCCCCATGTCATTCCAGTTTAACCCTGTCTTGACCTTGTCCCCATGGGAACAGTTCATCCCGAACTGCCAGGCCAGGTCCTCCCAGGAACAGGTTCAAGACTGATTTGCATATGGCTGGGTCCAAACTGGTGTGGCGTGATGAGCAAAAGAATGATGGCGTACACCCAGATCCTTGTGACTGGGGGTGAATGTGTGCATTGTTCAGCATGCGTTTCTTTTAACAAAGGTATAAAGCCTTTCAGTCAAGTCCACTAAGTTAATGTTTTGCAGTTGACCCCCTAGGTGAGGATCTAAATAGTGATAAATGATACAGAAACAGTATATTGTTCTTTCAGTGTGAACATTCCACAACAGATGCTACCCTTATCAGAATCCACAATTAGCGGCTCAACCCAGACTGGAAGCCTTGGGAGTGCTAAAACCAAGGGGGCACAGGGTCATCGGTTCATAACAGCTGTTGAAAGTCTCTACACCTTAGTTTTGTGAGCGTTCTATATTAACACACTTCTGCAAATCCAATATTGAATGGCTAATTGATAGGCGTGACGCCATTTGCCCTGCCTGTTAGTCCTTTAGAAAATCTCGGCTTGGTCTTTTTAATATCCTGAAGAGAATTAGACCATACCCAGCACTTAGTGTGGCACGAAGAGTGCTGACATGCTGCACCTAAAACACTATGCCATCTGGAAGATACGAGCGATCACGCAATCCTGTTCAGAGTGTGACCACAGAATATGGATGCTCCTCCTCCCGGGGCACTCCCCATATATGATCCTGAAAAAACGTATTTTATGCAATTGCTTCTAGGCCACTCTACCTAATCCGAAATTGTCCTATGTCTCTTTTAATCACTCCTTACTTTCACACTCCATATCTCTCTGGTCATTATTTTCTTTTTGCACTTTTAATAGGCGATGTAGGCTTCTACTTCCCCTATGTGCCTGCATTCTCCACGTATCTATGCTTTCGACCTCGTATTAGTGTCCCTGTGTCATGTGCAATAATTTATCGCACTCAATAAAATCAGAAAATGAGATGCAATACATTTATTGGAGAACTGTCGCGTTTTGCCCTTAAAATTTGGCTTTCAACACCAAACGTAACAGCTACTGGCCCTTTTCCTCCAGTTAAATATTGGCAGGTTCGACTTGCCTAAATAAACCTGTGGAAAATTGCAGTGAAATGATTTTTACGGACAAAATATAATTTTGAATAGTACTCGTAAATTCTGATAAGTGCTCGAACAGAGTTACTGCATGTTCTGTATCAGAATTATCTGAGGAACAGACTGAGCCTATAAATAGCCATGTCCCCCAAATGATGCCTCAATGTTTAATCAATGTATGCTCTATTGCAAGCACTCTTTTACTCAGTCGTGTATTGCCTTTCATGGCCCACTCTTTGGCTGTGATGAAGTTTACTCTTCGCGTATGGCTCTGGCGTCCTACTGGCCCTAGCCCCTCGCAAATAAGACTTTACAACAGAAACATCAAAAAAGAATACTCCTTCAAATATTGAATGGCACCAAAGGTCATAAAATTCTATACTGTTTATAGGCCTGCAGAAAAGGTTGGACCTTGGACTGCAGTCATACTCTTTTCTGAAAATCAGGAAAAGAACGAGTACCCAAAACCATTTCACTGCAGGCAATACATGAGATCAATTTGATTATACTTATACGAACAAGTATCACTAATAACAGATGGTGTTGTGTCGGATGATCTACGCTCAAGGGGCATCTAACCCTGACTAGGCCTAGCACGTGGCCCTCGAATAAACTCAGCCAGACACTGGGAATAAAGTTGCTTGGTCGGTCGGCGCGTGTCTCAGAACGCCCTCTCACGTGCTCGACCTCTTTTTATTATAGGGCGGTCACATGACCAACTTGCCCGTCCCTCCGGACCTCGGGGGCGGACCCTCGGGAACACAACATTCCTCCTAAAACAAGAAAAACAACAAAACCAAAAACACACTGCAAGAAATCACAAACATGGTCTGATCAAACCCATTGTCTCACTAGCATCAGGACCGATACCTTCAGCGTCTTTCAAAAGGCTAGCGCATTCAGTTCAACCATCACGTGCACATACGTAAATGAGAACAGTCTTACGTAAAGTAGTCTCTCAGCCAGCTGGAGGGGGTGGGGTTGGCACGTAGCTGGCGTTGGGACCCCCGCTGAGTCTCGGCTCTGATCCAGCCTCCACCTCGTGGCTTGGCGCCTCGTTGTCGGCCCCCTCCGGATCTGGGGCCTCATCCAGGGCCTCCGTGTCTCCGCCCACATCCTCACTAGAAACCTGCTGCTCGTCACGTGGCCTGACCTCGGGCTGAGATGTTGATTCACCAGGCGGCAACGTAGTTGCAGTTTCGGTTTCTCTGTCGCCTTGCTGGCGCCTTGGCTCGCTGCTCGACGGGTGATAGAGCTTGAAGTGAGACACGTTGAGAGTCACCTTGTCTCGTCCTCGAGTGGCTGTGATGCGGGTGCCCTTCACACCACTGACTCGCCATGGTCGCCTTTCATAACTGAGTTTGAATTTGCCACCAGTGGCCCAATTCTTGATGAGCACTAGGTCACCTCTTTTGAAGTGGGGGGCCACAGCCCTACGTTTCTTGCTGATCTGGTCATAGGCAGAACGTCTCCTCATTTCTACTGTCTGTTCATTTATCAGTTCAGGTGCCCACTGGGGGTGATGGGGAATGGAGTCCGTTATTACCCGCCCTAGGAGAAGGTGTGCAGGAGCTACCCCCGTTGTGGAGTGAGGGGTCTGGCGGTAGCTACGGAGGAAAGTGAAAATGGCCATTTCTACGGACTGCCCTTTATCATGCGCAATGCGGATTACCTTGTTTAGAGTTCTCATGAACCGCTCGGCCTCCCCATTGGCCTGAGGCCACCTTGGGGTGATGCGCCGGTGACGGGTTCCTAGGGACGAGAGATAGTCCGCAAAGTCTTGACCCTGGAAGGGCGGTCCATTGTCCGTTCTGAGTTCTCTCATAGCTCCATGGGTGGCAATAATTTTCTCTATCTTGGGAATCACACAGTCGGCACTAGTACCGGTGATGATTTCGACTTCCGGGTACTTGGAGTGATCGTCTATCATCACTAGCGTGTGCCGTCCATCCGGAAGGCTGCCAAAATCCATGCTGACCCTTTCCCAGGGGCCTCGGGGCCTGGGTTCCACAATGATGGGGGCTTCGCGGGGGCTGTCGCCTGTCGTTTGGCAGGCCGTGCATGTGCGCACAACAGTTTCCACCATATCGTCCATGAGCGGGAACCACACCTTTGTCCGCAGCCGGGCCTTTGTCTTAACCATTCCCTGGTGCCCTACGTGCGCCAGCTGAACTACTCGGCTTGTCAAAGCTGTCGGGATCACCAGACGATGCCCTCGCAGGAGGCACCCAGCCGCGTCCTCGTTCAGTTCAGCCCTCACATGGTACAGACCGTCCATGATTTTCTGGGCCTCGGGTGTGAGTGCCTTCCAGCCCTCCTTGGCTTTCTGCCAGTTGGCCGTCCGGAGCAGATCTTTGGCCCGCTGTATACAGGCGTCCTGAGCCGTGGCGCTCACCACCTCTTCCAGGGATATGGGGCGCGGGCATGATCTGGCCATGACCCATCGCACATAGGCCTCCGTCTCTTCAGCTTCCTCCATTTCCTCTGGGGTGGCCGCCCGGGGGTGTCGTGATAGATAATCCGCCGGATTCCTTGCCCCTGGCTGGTACTCATGGGCACAGTTGTACTCCTGTAGTTGCAGAATCCACTTTTCAATTCTGGGGGGTGGTTTGGATGAGGTACCTGAGAACAGCGACAGCAGCGGCTTGTGGTCCGTTACTACTGTGAAAGGCTTGCCATATACATATAAGTGGAAGTGCCGGCATCCCCAATGAATCGCGATGGCTTCTTTTTCAATTTGGGAGTACCTTTGTTCTGTGTCCGTGAGGGACCGGCTGGCAAAAGCGACAGGGGCCCAGTCTATCTCGTCTCGGGCTCTCTGCATCAGGACAGCCCCCAATCCCGCCGGTCCGGCATCTACTGCAATGAGAGTGGAATGTCTGGGGTCAAAGAACGCCAGCGTGGTGTTGCTGGACAGCGCACTCTTGATATTTTGGAATGCCCTTTCCTGCTCCGGTCCCCAGTTCCATGGCGTGGAGTCTTTGGTTAGATCACGTAGAGGGAGGGTCAGGTTGGCTAGGTCTCTTATGAAGCGACCACAGTAATTCACCATCCCGAGGAAGCTTCGGACTTCCGTGACAGTCGTGGGCGGAGGTGCATCTTTGATGTCCTTGACCTTGTCCGGATCAGGATTGATGCCATCGGCCGAGAACACGTAGCCAAAGAACCCCAGCTTGGTCTGAAGAAACTCGCATTTGTCTCGGTGCAGAGTGAGTCCAGCGCTGCGGAGCCTGCGGAACACCTGTGCCAAGCGTTGGTTGTGCTCGGGAATTGTCCTTGCGTGCACCATGATATCGTCACTGACATTGATCACCCCCGGTATGCCAGTAATGAGCTCTTGGATGACATTCTGGAACACCTCGGCAGCACTGGATATCCCGAAGCTCAGCCTGGTGTACCTGCGCAGTCCGATGTGAGTGGAGAATGTCGTAATGTTCCGGGATTCTTTATCCAGCACGAGCTGATGGTACCCCGCCCTGAGGTCCAACTTGGAAAACCACCGGGCCCCGGCCATCTCTCCGATCAGGTCATCGATCGTGGGGGTGATATGTCGTTCCCTTTTGATGGCCGCATTGGGGAGGCGCATGTCCACACATATCCGGACCGCTCCCGGCTGCTTGGGTTTCCGGGTGACCACGATGGGCGATACCCAGGGGGTGGGGCCGGACACCTTTTCAATGATGCCCGCGGCTTCCAGCTTCTGTAGTTCTTCCTCAACCAGTGGCCTCAAATGAAACGCGACCCGCCGGTGTCGCAGGGCCACCGGTTGGACAGTGGGGTCCACATGCAGGTGTATTTCCCGACCCTTGAAGCGGCCGATCCCTTCGAACAGGTCCGAAAAGTCTGCAATCAGTTGCTGCACTGATTCCTCGTGCACCCCAAACGCAAAAGAGATCACTCCCAGGTCTTCTGCCGTTCGGCAACTCAGGAGCATGCCTTGGCCTTCCTCCGACACGAAGATGTTGGCACGCGTGAGCTTGTCTCCGTGTCGGATTGCTGCTTTGAACTTTCCTCGAATGCGGAGGGGCACGTCTTGGCCATAGGCAAAAACGGTGATCGGAGTGGAGCGGAGGCTGGGTGGAGTAGCCATGTCTCCGTAGAGGGACGCACTCATCAGATTTATTGAGGCGCCCGTGTCCACCGTTGCCATGATGTCCTGATCAGCTACTTGTATGGCACACTGTGGTAGTGTCCTTGTGCGTCGGGTGGCCGTGCCGATCATGTGCACCTTGTGTACAGACCGCTCCTCCTCGTCGTCGTCCATATCACTGTTGCTGGGTCCTCCTTCCGCGCCTTCAGGCTCCGCCACCGCGTGTACTGTCTGGCGGGGCTTGCTGAACTTTTTGGACCGACACACCTTTTCAAAATGGTTCATCTTTCCGCACCCGGAGCATATCTTGCCCCGTGCTGGACATTCTGGCGCCGGGTGTCTCGGGCCTCCACAGTAACCACATGATTGCGCCGAAGCTCCGCCCTGCGGAGTTGTTGTTCGCTTCACCCATTTGGGCTGTGGGCGGACCTGCAGTTTGTTCACCGGTTCCACTTTCATGTTGGCCTGCAGAGCTGCTTCCATGTGGGCTGCCCTGGCCTTGGACAGCTCCTTCGTGCGGCCCAGCGTGAGAATGTCTGGGAGGGGTTTTCCCGACTCCTCCAGAATCCTCTCGCGCAGTTTAGCAGAAGCGCAACCCTGAATGATCTGGCCTCTGATTTCCTCCGTGACATCCTGAAATCCACACGTTAGTGCCAGTTTCTTCAACCGAGAGTGATAGGCGTCCAGCGATTCCTCTGGCAGTTGCCGCGCTTGTCTGAAAATAAACCGTTCATAGTCTTGGTTGGCCATGGGTTCAAAGTGCGCATTGAGTGCGTTTATGAGCGTGTGGTGGGTTTTGGGAGTTGCTTCCGTAAGGGTGCGGGCGATGGAATGAATGTCCTTGCCACCAAGATGGAGGATCATGGCACGCTTCTGCTCCTTATGGACCTTGGTGGCCTCAAAGAATATGAAGAGCCTGTCCACCCATTCTTTCCACTTCGGTGCGAGAGTGGACGGCGCACCTTCCACCACAAACGGCTCAATGGGCGGAATGTTAGCCATCGCTTTGGACGCCCGGGAGGATGTCCGTGGGCAGCCGGGATATGATCCAGCGGCAGCCGGAGCGCCGGACGCACCTCGCGCGACCAATCAGACTCCTGTGCGCCGCAGAGAGATGCAGGCCAGCGCTGCTCACCTGAAGAGAGCCAGGGGTCAGAGTATTTCCTCCAGGCAGAGCGGGGGGGGGGGTGTGTGGTGGCAAGGCACGAGCACCGCGGACACGTGGTAGTGCCCGCAGCCGCCTCACCCCAAGAAGGACACACACACGCACCCCGAGCGGGGGATCGATCACCACCCTCGTCGCCAATTGTTGTGTCGGATGATCTACGCTCAAGGGGCATCTAACCCTGACTAGGCCTAGCACGTGGCCCTCGAATAAACTCAGCCAGACACTGGGAATAAAGTTGCTTGGTCGGTCGGCGCGTGTCTCTGAACGCCCTCTCACGTGCTCGACCTCTTTTTATTATAGGGCGGTCACATGACCAACTTGCCCGTCCCTCCGGACCTCGGGGGCGGACCCTCGGGAACACAACAGATGGTATTAAAAATCACTATCTTGCTATTTTCAGTATGGAATTACCGATTGAAGTAATTTGTCTAACAATTACAGTTTTGGACGCATAACTTACTTTCCTTAATACTTTATAACCTTATTAAAGTGTAATTGTTGATTTAAGGCAATTATTACAATCGTGCATGACAATCGAACGCATTAAAATAATTACCCCTTGATTAGGATGATATCTAGTAGATTCCCTGCTCTGGAGGAGACTGATAACTAGTTTGACGAATTGGTAGAGGCAGGAAAACAGAAATCATTCTTAAGGAGCAAACATTGCTGAAAGCCTATACGTGAAAATATATTTGGCTGCTCGGTTGCATTTGAAACTATCAATAATGTGTACCTGCTCAGGGAGGATGGATTTAAAACAGATATGTTCATTCAGTCGTGTGATTCGCATTACATGTTGAAATTCCAAGCAATCTGAGACTTCTCTGTGCTGGTGCAGACACAACTGGAATATGCAGGGAACGGGTATCCAGAGCTTTTTTATTAAACTTCAGGGCCAAGCAACGCTTAGCAAGATAATACATACACATTCATCACATGCAGGCTTGAAAATAGCTGGTGAACACCTCAATACACATAATGTGGATTATGAGAATATATATGTGAACCCCAGTAGCATACAAACATGCAGAGAGCAGGCAGAGAAAGGTTTTAGAGGTGCATTACATGAGCAACGAACAGTAAACACGTATCCTACGTTAGCCCAGCCTGACAATGTTAATTATTACTAAATACCAAAAGGCATACGTTTAACTACTGAGCAACCATAAACGTAATGTATAACATCTCAATTAACCACTACTCTCTTTGAAAGTATTTCAAGACACTTTTTACAGTCTGAAGGGGTAAACACAAACTCAGTATTTAGTCAATTCCCATGTCTTTTTTTTTTTTTTTTGAGTTCAAATCTGCTTTATTGTGTAATTAAAGACGTGTCACACAGCTTGTCGTGCCCACAACCCGGAGGCCGGCAGCAAATAGGCGCAGGAGTGTACATAGCCTTAGTGTCGGCATCCCGGAGGCCCGACGGCATTACATGGAAGAAATGAAGTGGGGTAGCGCCGCCGATGTGGTACGGCAGAGAAGGATGAACAGCAGCAGAACAGTGTTTTTCATCGGAGATAAAAGAGAGTTCTTCCCTCTCCGTTTTTTTTTGAAGGTTTACAACATCTTAACAAAACAACCCAACAATGTAGTAACGAAGAGGCAAGTCATGCTACATGGTGAGTTAAGAAGTAGTGAGCAGGTGTGGCATGCTATGTGTGCAGAGGTATGGATGTGAGTGTGCGCAAGTTCCAGTCGTCCTAGCGAGAGGATCTCTATAAGCCAGAAGCTAGGGTAGGTATGGAGTCCCAGAGGGTCAGCCTGCAGTGGGTGTCATGGCATAGGGGGGGTAGGGCACATACGGTCCGCATGTAAGTAAGAGGGAGTCATGGCAATCTAAGGCAGTATAGCCACGGTGTGGGCTTCGCATGGGGTCAACAAGTGTACAGTGGTCGGAATTGGAGGGTACTCCCCCTGGAAGAGCGTCGCTCATAAAAATGGTGGTGCTCCCCCGCTTTCTGTACTTCTTTCTTAATATACCCTACTACCCTGGCGCTAATTTTTTCCACACCCTGCGGTCGGAGCTGCGACAGCTCTTTTGGGGCAGCAGGAACCCCCGACTTAAGTGGTCCACCATTATCCTCCCCTATGACAAAGGAGGGTTCGATGTTCCTGATTTCGAAGCCTACTATCAATGTGCGCAGGCGCACTTCGCCCGTCAATTCCCATGTCTTTGTCAAATTGGAGACCCAAAACAGCTCGGACAGAGAAAGCATTCTAGTCTCATACTATCCCGAGTGAACTGAAGAGAAAACTACCACAAGACTCCTTTTGGTGGTATGGAAGTGCGCACCTCCAAAGAACGTTTTATGGTAAAAGATTCACTATGTGGACACATTTATGACAAATGATAAATATGTTGGTTAAAAGTCAATATAAGAGGTAATTATGAAGATAAGTGTAGGAGTATGCCTTTTCTATGGTCAGCCCGATTTTGTTTGGACAGATGCTTCTGTTTTTTTTTTGATTCTGCACACTAGAGCACTGCTAACCAGGTCCCAGTATATGTCCACTGGCCCATAAAGCATATCTAAAATGGCTACACTCCTTACTGGCATATTTACCTTACCTATCAGTCCCTAGCATTTGGTGCCAAAGTCCCTCTAAGTTAAATGCCACTAGTGGACTGCAGCACATATTGTGCCACAAATAAAGTCACAATGCAAATTTTGTCTCCAGGCCTGTCCCTGCAGCCTGGGTTAGCAGCTTTAAAACGGCCAAATTGAGGTAGGAAAATAAACTATTTCCAGGCCTAAATCTTCCTATTTGATAGTTAAATGTCATCTGTAAAGTAGAACCTACATGTGCATAATGCAGGGTGCATGGTATTAAAAATGTAGGGCATGTGTACATGCCCTGACAGTGAAAAATCTTCACAGTTATTTTTCACTGTGGTAAGCTTGGCTCTCCCGTAGGAAAACACTGAGTTACATAATGACACCTTAAAATGCCTAACTTTTAGGGGGGAATATCTAGAACACTGAATCAAGGGGGACTAGTCAAGTTAATTTGTAGATTTCTGTTTTGAAAATTGCACTTCTAAAAAGATGTTATTTTTCTGCCTGAGCCAAATGTGCATTTCTAGCAGTGTTACGTGTCACCTGACTGTTGATGGCTCCTTTGTGGTGTAATGTATACTGCACCTAGTAGTAAAAATCTCAGGAGTCGATTCACAGAACTATTCTGGGATAAAATCCTAAACATACTGCGATTGGTATTCACTGAAGGCATTTAGTAGTAGTAAAGTTAGAACTCCTAACTTTACTACTACTAAACTGAGACAAAATCCTAACTTTACGACTTTCGGTATTCACAGAAGGCATTTAGTAGTAGTAAAGATAGGAGTCATAACTTTAATACTATTAAATGCCTTCTGTGAATACCAAGAGTAGCAAGTTTGGGATTTTATCTCAGTTTAGTAGTATTAAAGTTAGGACTCCTAACTTTACTGCTACTAAATGACTTCTTTGAATACCAAAAGTAGTCAGTTTAGGATTTTATCTCAGGTTGGTTCTGTGAATCAGCCCCTCCGTTTATTTAGATCCTAGTCTGTAAAACCAATAAAAAAATAGAACATCACGCTATTGGTAAAACATTCAAATATCTAAAATGAAAATCTTTAATCAAGAATACACTTAAAAATTCTTCCCAGAGCACAAGCTATTTAAAAAAACTCCAAAATTTAGTAGAATCATAAGAACAATCTATAATCAAGAATACACTTTAAAAATCTTCCCATAGCACAAGCTATGCAAAAAAACTCCACATTTAATAATAACGAAAGTATGTCTCTAAGGTGTTGGATATTAAACAAAAATCAGTTTTAAGATTAAGCGTCTAATTCCTACAAAATGTAGTCAATCAATCAATAAATGTATATTACAATGGTCACACCTTAAATCACATTTTGTACAATATCCATTCGTATCCATGTAATCATCATGTGATCATGAAAAGTACTATAATCTAAATACAAGAAGTTAAAACCTACACAAAATTGCAATAAAAGCATATGAAGAAAAGAATTGGGCACAGAAAGCTGATAAGAGTAAACTCCATTTGACTTCCAGTTTTCCAACATATAACTTGCCGATCTCTTTGGGATCAAATAATGTAGATCGATAAATCGTGATTCCCTGTTATAGATTTATTGTAAGTCTTCTTTCAAAAAGAGCAGAGGCTCCTTCACATTATAGTTCTCAATACAAAGGTTGGTCTCCATTTTTACCAATCTATATTTTACCTTTCACACCCAAACAATTCACATTTGGAGATTTTGTTTTGCACAAAGTGTTGAGATTTTTAGATCATGTGCATTCCGAAGTTTACCACAAAATGATAAGTTGCTTTCCAAGCCTGAGAATTCCAGGACTGCAGATTCTATTCTTTGTGCGGGGGTCATTGGACCATTAGGTAACCCAAGCCGTTTCTTTAAACATTTGCCTTCAATTTCTTACTCTTTCACGTTGGAATTTAGGCATAAAACTTCTGCCCCATACAGACGTTGTGAAGACACCATTGTGCTGCATATTGTGAGCAATAGGGAAAGTGAGGGATGACCCATAAGCTTCCTTAATTGTTATACATCCTCCCAATCATGGATGAGAGCCGCACATTTCCCTTTTTTCCCATTTCTGGATGCAGTGACCAGCTTAATTTCTCACTTAAAAACATACCTAAATACTTATTCAAAGTGCTCACCTCAACTGGGTAATATCCAAATCCCCAGCAAAAGAGCATGTATTTTTTTATCAATTTGTAATTTGGTATGCAATACTTTTTAAACAACTCAAGTTTCCTTTGAAGTCCCACCTGCGTCAGATTAACAATTGGAAATCATCAGCATACAAAAGGCACGTTATGTGTCTCCCCCTAATTTTAGGGGACAGAGCCTTGGTTTTCATGAAGGATTCTGGCAGATCAGTGAGATATAAGGAAAACTATATTGGGACCAACACACACCCCTGACTTAAGACATTGGCACATACTTTTCTCCATGATAGGGAGCCATTTAAATCCAATTCCAGCCATGGGATTTATCACAATGCAATTCTTGGATTATCCTCTAGAGGCATTGTGGAATATCCATATTTCTCAATTTGGACCACAGTATTGTACAATTTAAATACATTAAAAGAATAGGGGCTGGGCTTGGTCCATTAGGCGAAGGGCCCAACTTTCTAATATGTAATATATCTTAATTCACTTGAGAAAGCTTGCACAAGTTAGGCGAAGGGCCCAACTTTCTAATATGTAATATATCTTAATTCACTTGAGAAAGCTTGCACAAGTTACTACAAAATGTATTTTATGTGTATGAAACATGGATTTTAACTGTATTGTGTTTTTTAATATATGTAATGTGTTTTGAAATGTATGTATTTTATACTTTTTGCCTGTGCTTTTATGAGTGCATAACTCGAATAAAGCTTTTTCAACAATTAAAAGAATAACGAAAATCTACAAGTCAACAAAAAAGGTGTCTATATATTCCATTGCCTTCTGACTCATTACCCATAGAATGAAGCAGTAATCTATCATGGAGTGACTTGGCTTGAGTATCCTTACGGGACCAAACCATTTCCCTCTATCCACTACTTCAAATATAGTAAAAGTGCCCTGGAATATAATTTGGCCTCAATATCAATTAGACTTATTGAGACAAAATTACTTGGATCATTCTTCTTAAGAATTAATTTAATTACCCCCCCCTCTAGCTATCTGGACACTGTCCTGAGATAATTATAGAAATAAATACTTTTGAAAAAAGTGAGACCACCACTTGACATTTCATATTACGACAACTGCTGCCAAGTTATCTGGACCTGCTGCTCTTGTCAACTTAAGGGAATGTATTATTTTAGTCAATGAACTAACGCTTAGCAGCCTTAACAGGGGCTCCTCTGGGTGTACCTAAGGGCTCCTGCTTAAATACTCCAATGGCCTTTAAATGTTGGTTAAATTAGTCACCCATATATCCTCTGGGACTATGCACCTTATTGGAACCTGTATCGCCTTTCAAACTGATTGCATAACTTTCCCACATTTTTTCATATCTTTTGTGGCTGAGACAGATACAATTTATTTCCAATTGGCATTGTAATAGTCAGATTTCTTTCCCCTTAACAATATTTCATACTCAAAATTGTCCTTACAATACATGATTCTTTCCCCGATTTTATCTGGTCACCACATATTGTGCCTCACTTTTTCTTTAGAGCTTGGCATTGGTGGTCAAACCAGAGATGTTGACTTACTAAGAGATGAATTGGTCCTTTAATACAAGCTTTGCATAAATCAACTTAGATTTGAATATCCACATATGAACCATGTCTCCTAGTAACAAATCAAAAGATTCTCCTCCCATACTGTACTTACACTTATTCATGTCATTCAAATAGTTTTATTCCATGAATATTGCAGGGGAAAATACATAGGTTAACTGGCGACGCCACTGCCTAATCGACATCGAAAAGCAAAGAGGTTTCATGACCCCAGGATGTACTCAACCATGTATAGCATTTACTCAAAACTGGCGAGAACCCAACCATTGTAATTACACTAGAGAGAACAGTAATTTTGAGAGTTCCTTTCTTGAACCACACTAACTGTCTTCGAGGTCCTACACCCTCTTCTCTGATCACTGATCTTATTTTGTCAGGATTCAGCCTTGCATGGTTGGGTAAAGAGGAGTTTAGCACTAATGTGTTCCCAATTTCATCCTGTGGTAAAAGATTTAAGCCAATTCTCTCAAGACATAGTACAGCATTTTAAATTATGTTTATAATCAAATGGGAATTGAACCCAGCTTTAGAAACATCCCTGCCATTCATACTTTTCACATAGGACACTTGATCTTTGTTGCTAGATATTATGTCACATAGGTCCGTACAGTTCCCAAAATCAGATTTGATTTTTCAATCGTTTCCAAATTTTTAATCTTTTTCCCAGCCCTGTAGATACAGAAAAATAAATGGAATATTTTCTGATCCCCTACCTCAGTAATCAAGTATTTAAAAACTTTTGTTTATCATAATCAATGTTACTGCCAGCTTGGAAGGTATTTGTCCCCCTTTTGATATTTTTAACCTTTTACGATTGGGACTTCTCAAGCTCCACCTCCTTATTTTACAATGAGGCATCTTACTCTCCACAGCTGACATAGACAGTCTTTAACTCCAATGGCTTCTGCATCCTATCAATGTTACGTATTCCCCTTAATTCTGTAAACACTCCTAAAGGCTTTGTATTGATACTTTCTACCTTTCTTTCAACATTTGCAAAATTTAACACATGTTTCTGCTACCCAGCATGCCTCCTGTCTCTACAGCGAGTCAACTGAGGTGATACAATCCTACATGACAGGTAGACAACAGGTGGTGACCCTAGCACCCTTTTCATCTCCCAAGTCCCTGGTCAGTCACGGAGTACCTCAGGGCTCCTCGATCAGCCCTATTCTTTTTAATCTTTATCTGCAGCCCCTGATCCCCATGATCAAATCCTTCGGTATAGATTTGATAAATTACGCCGATGATACACAACTGGTGTTCTCCTTAGAAGGAATACAGGCGGTGACCATGGACACCTTCCAGAACTGCATGAACAAGGTGGCCTGGTGGTTGACAATAAACTCCCTTCAATTTAATGAGGGGAAGACAGAGGTTGTCTACTGTTCATCAGCCAAACTGAGTCAACAACCTTCCCATGAGATCAGGCTTGCGCCGGGAGCAGAACCTTGCATCCCAGTTAAGACTGTGCGCAATCTAGGGGTACTGTTTGATGCGGATCTCCAAATGACCTCCCAGACCAATAAAACCATCTGTGTCTGCTATGGATTATTGAAAGCACTCAGACAGATTTTGCCCCTCCTGCCTGATAAGTCTAGACCACTAGTAGTTAGGAGTGTGATTCTGACCAGACTGGACTATTGTAACTCTCTATATTCAGGGGTCCCCTTATATATCCTACAGGGGCTCCAGAGGGTCCAGTCTATAGCGGCCAAGCTGGCACTTAAAAGACCTCGCAGTTCCTCCACTATGTTGGCGCTAAGAGATCTACATTGGCTGCCAATCGGGAGTAGAGTTGCCTTCAAGTCCCTATGTATCGTGTACAGAGCCCTGCACAACACGGGACCTATCCCTCTACAGGAAAGGCTCTCCTGGTATTGACCTTCCAGGTCCCTGCGCTCTGCTAGCCAGAGTCTGGCAGCTACTACCAGGATCAGGAGATCGAGGATGGGAGGCAGATCTTTCTGCACCTCTGCCTCTAGGTTGTGGAACGAGCTTCCCCAAAACATCAGACAAATTGACACCCTACTGGGTTTCAGAAAGAGCCTGAAAACATGTCTGTTCGCCAAAGTATAATCCCCGTGACTCTATTTAATAGCTCTAGCGGCTGTTTTATATGTCATGACAGCTAGTGTATTGTTGTACCATCTGATTATTTCCTGTTTGGGCGTCAGGATACCCGTAGGGTGACAGTTGCGTGTTACAAATAATAAATACAATACAATACAATACAATACAACTGCGATTTCCCACAAAGGTATTATATCCTCTATTTTCTAACATAGGCCATCAAAACAAGTACACAGAAGCACCCTCCATCTCCTTTCTTTTTTAACAAATTCCTTCCTACTAGCCTAACCCTCTGGCACTGATACTCAGCTTAGTAAGAATGGCATACCAGCGTTAATAGATTTTCTCTCATAAGCAATCACCATTAGTATGTTTACTTGGAATTTCAGATTACCATTTGTCACTACTTTGGATTCTAGATGCCATATATTTTTTTTTAATTTGGAGGAGAATATCCAGCATTAGAGCAGGCCCCATAACTAGAGATTCTGAATTGGAGGAAGACAAAGTTTTGTTTTTGATGGTTGTTTATTGGAGTATATTCTACTCTATTCAACTAAGGAACCACAGCACATCAACAGAGTATGGTAGTTAGGTAGGTAATCACTCTGAAAGGTCATTCAGAACTCAACACCAGCAGCGTATGTTATGGGCAGAATAGAGCACAGGCAGTGATTGCTGCTTGATCCATGGCATTCACTGCCGTCAGTGTGAGCAGCATCAGCACAAACATGGAAGGAGGATCTGCAGGAGTAAGATGGAGAGACAGTCGATAAAGGGTTTGGGGTCTGGAAGATATTTTTCTTCCTGATAGGATAACCATCTGGGTGGTGCCTAGGAACTTATTAAACTTTAAAGGCTACCAACCATGCCACTGGCAAATGTAGCTCATACTAGGGTCTGCCACCTCCAATGTCTTCCTAGACAGCCAAGCACCAATCCCAGCGGAGCGAGGTAGTCCCCAGAACCTGTTTTGAGGGATCACAAGGGAGGGTTTGCCTTTTAACCTTCGACTAGGTGCAGGGAGCTGTGCAAAGGGAAAGAAAGGTTCTGCTGTGTTAGTTCTAGTTAGAGGGTTGCACTGTGGCACCATTTCTTGTAAAATGAACAGGAGAGGCTACAAAAATGAGTAGGGTCACCCCTGAAAACATTTACCCCGTCGGTTATGGAGTGGCCCGGAATTCCCCCCCCCCCACAGGCAGCCAGTAGGCATAATTTGGCTTCCCCAGTTTCCTTTTCCGAACACCTCTAGACCTGTGGAAGACAAAAGAAGGACTTCACATGCTATGATCTGTGAGAAAAACCCTAATGGTTGAACCTGCTTCCACTTTACCTAGGACTCAGAAGTGGACTTCATGGGTCAACTGGCTGACTTCCTGTTAAGCAACAGAAACACAAATGAACTTCACTTTCCTGAAAAGTCAAGTTGACCTGTTCCAACTGGACTTGCCCTGGACTGTGCTGGCAGCTTCGACTGAAGTGAGTCCTGATCCCTAGGTGGTGTCACCAAAGTCCTTGGTCCCTTAGATAAGCATTAGAGTGTATTCCTCTTGTCTAACTTTAAATGATGGGGCTTAAAAACGTTTTCAAACCTTTTTGAAGGAGAACCAAAAGAAGACCGTGATCAACCTGCAAAGCTCATCCGCAAAGGGTGCATTGCTTATGGGAATGACTTTGCCGCAGCTTCCACCAAAGCCTCCACTCAGCGATATAATCTGTTGATGCTGGGGCCACTTCAACTCCATTCTTCAGCTTCCTTGATGTCTCCATCGATGAGAACACAATCAAAATTGAAGACTTACAGAGTGCCGAAACCCTGATCTTTTCCTGCCTTCAATGACGACCACATTGGGAGGCTATCATCCTGCAACCCCAGCCTTCAATCCCTGCTTCGGCCTCCTCCTGCTGGTGAAGACACCGGCAAACTCATTGACAGCCCATCGACATCTGGTACTGTTTCTAAGAAGGTAACTTCTAAATGAGATGTCCCAGTCTTTGTATCTGGCTGGTGATCAACCATGGTCTGCTTTAACTTTTACTTTTTCTGGTCTAGTGTGGTCACTTGCCTGCAGTTGGTGCTTTGCACTTGTTGGTCTTCTTTTTTTAACACATTTAGAAAATCATATCTCCAGTTCCCCTTATTGGATTTGAATTGTTTAGGTATAATTTTGATCATTAAAATATTTTCTGTATTTGCCAATTAGGGGAGGATTTATTATGTTATTTTTCTGCCATGCCAACTGTTTGGATACTTCAAAATGCTTTACACAAGTTCTTATCAACCAGATTTGCTCTGCTCCATAGCTACCTGGGATTGAGCTCAGGTTTATATAACTGAAGCCTTCGCTGGAACTCACAAGAATGGCAACGCTACGACTTGTAGCGAACTACCATTCTCTCCAGCTAAAAATCCTCGTTCTCACTGTAAGCTAATGGCATAGTCAGAAATACTAACCTTTTGGAGTATGGTCATGAGTACATTTCCGAATGTCTATACAGAACTAACGAATATTGCCTTGAGTTCTGACTTTGACTTTGACATACATTTATCCTTTCTGGACTGGTGAAATTGGACACACCTGTCAAATTAGTAGAATGCTTTTGCACCAACAAATAACACATTTTAGGGAATGGTGTTACCTTGGAGAAATGCTGTCATTTTTCTAAACTATTCGGACTTTTCATGTGTGCTGCACATGTCTAAGGTGGGAAAAGTTTTAGAGTGTGTCTAACATGTTGTTCTGGAAGAGTACACTGCAATTGCAAAGCTTAAGCTAGACATTACACATACACCCTTGCACAGTGGTGCAAAGGTGTGTGCGTGGAGCTAGGTAGCCTAACTGGGCTTCAGCGCTAGGGAGAGCTCTCGAAAATATCATCACTTAATAGAAATGTTACTTTATTGCTCTCTTCCTCACACGCAGCACAGTGTAACAAGTTTGGTTGCTGCACTGCAGTGTGACACCTTAGACCTTAGTTATAAATCTGAGGCTAATACAATGTGGTAGTACTGAACCACATGCTGATGGGCAAACTTAATTTTGCTTTACAGGAGCCTGGGTGTGTATTACATATTTTTCATGGCACAGCTGCTGCTATCTGTACACACAATGCAAGACGCTAAAACCATGCCTTATTTTCCATAAGTGTCATACACACTTTGCATCATTTTTCAGCCTGTAAAAACATCTTGGAAACTGTGCTTTTAAATACAGCTTTAGCTGGGTTTTGAATTAATGGCAACACTGACAACATTGAAAATTGCGTGGCCCTTTAAATTAAATACAATCAAAAAGAGGGTTCAGACAATGGTTATTATTTGTCCACAGTTGACAATGTATGGTCAACCTCTTTTTGCAAAAAATAATGGAAACCTTGTTGAGGACAAGCAAATTGATTACTATTTCTATGTGTTCATTAAAATATTTTGTAAAAAATAAGTACATTTTGGTCAAGTGCATTATGATGTCTTTTATTTAAGAGACCCCTTGTTATCCAACCCTTCCTAAATCGAGGACTCGGCAATAGTGTGTTAAACGCCGCCTGCCCCCTTATTGATTTACTTTAACTAAAGTGTAGGATGTTATGACTAAACTGTCATCTGAAAAGAAATTGAAGGTACATTATGTCAGTTTTAAGATAGAAATAAGGAAAAATAAATACCTTTTTTATTCTCAAATGCAGTGACAGCTGATGACTTTTAAGACTTGTGGGACATAAATATCTGCTATCAGTTGAGCAAACAAGCAAACAAAGTGAGCAAGCACAACTTCCTCCACGGAGATTTGGACCTTTCTCCCTCCAATGAAATGTTGCACACAAAGACCAAATCGTGTCTTTTAAATGCACAATTTCCACTAATTTGGCAATTAGTTCAGAGTTCCAGAATGGTAACTTTATGGTACATATGCAAAGGCTACTGAAGTTCATCCTCTCAAAGAAAACTTTGAAAAGTGTATTTTGAACAGTGCATTTTCAAACCAATTTCAGAAAATGTGGCTACAAACCTTTAATTAATAAAGGAGGTTCAAAAGGCTGGATTTGCTATTTTACATGACCTGTAATTGTTCAAATTGTATGTAGCATCTTTCCTCGTTTCAACATGTGTCTTCCTTTCCTTTGTACCCTTTCCCTTCCAAGCATATTTTCAGTCATATTGTAGTGTAGTTCCTATTTTCCCAATAGGCTCCGCGTATTGGAATAATATATGTTATAGATTTGACTTAGGACTTATGTCTACTAGGTCTCTATCTAATATATTAGACTTAACTGTGAGTGCCAGCAAACTCAAAGGTCACTAGAAACTTTCCTGAATAAACAAGAAGGGATTCGTTTCTGACAACCACATAAACATGACAATTTTGTTTCCCCAAGAATAAAACTGATCTTTAGAGTCGTGGAAACAATAGATAGATATTTTACTCACTCAATCGTGCATGCTTCGTTTCATCAGAGGTGCAGAGAAATAGAGAGACGGGCGTTTTCAATAAAAGGGTTTATTGAACAGTCTTCTTTCTCATGCAAGTAAAGTGAACTGCTACAATCGTAATACTGGTTGCAAAGTATAATGCGTACAGTAAGAAGAGTACCATAAAATAATACTGTAAAAGCATTGTATTGTTCCAAGACCATAGATAAATGCATACATAGATAACAAAGGCTTAAAAAGAACTCAACTGTTGCTTCTAAAAGACGCCTACCCCGATGTACGTAACCTAAGTCTAGTACGAGGGAAGTAGTAAGTGAGGTGTAGCATAGTTTTACTTTTTCTTTGCCAAGAATCTAATCAAGATTTCTCTTAGGGTCTAATCAGCTCCGTACCTTGGTTTTAGAATGAAGGAGGTCTGGTATCTTTGTCTCGGGACTCGATTTCTCAACACCCCGCAAGGGGAGCTTGGAAACACTGGAGCTGGATTCTTAGTGAGAGAAAGGCAGCCTGTCGTGCGTCAGCTGGAGGGTCGGCTTCCTTCGGCACTTGCTGCAGCGAGCTGCGTCTGGCAAGTAGATAGTCGAGCTGCTCTGAACCACTGTGTGTTTGCTAGCGCAAGTGTAGGCATATTTATACCTTAAAGGTGCCTGGTTTGACGTGGGGTCGGAATAATAACATCATCAAAGAACCCCAAGGGAATTGCAGTTCTTTGAAAACGCCATGATTTCTAGGACAAATCAATATTCAAGTAACGGAATGTCCCTGACTGCTGAAGCCGAGTTTTCCAATAAATCGTTGTGTCTTTTTGCAACTAGTGGAAGTAGCCATGCCAGTATTTGGACTGGACGGATTATGTCTAAATATGGGTATGATATCTATGTCTATATAAGGGCAATGTGAATTATACCTATATAAAAGCATGAATTGGTAATTTTCACTCGGATCCTAAAACACCATACAACAATACATTTATGATTAAACATGTATCTGCAACAGGCACAGCTGAGAAATGTAATGCCAAGAGGTTCACAATCATACGTCATACACAGAGAACGTACAGGATCAGAAAGCAGGAAGGTTATCCTAATCACTACCCCTGGTGTCAGGAAGCAGTACACAATTCCAATCCACTGTAAATTATCACTCAGGTATCAATGTTAACTCCTTTATTTTAGGAATGCAACCATTCTGTCCATATAGCACACATTTTGGTGTAACTATAGACTTAACATTTTGCCAAATATGCTCAATTTCCACAATCAAAAGTTTTTCACATTCATTAACAAAACACCTTTTCTGCTAAGAAGTACCAAATTGTCGTGTTTTATCCTCCTACATCAGCTTCATTTATTTATCAATTACCCTTATATACCCTTATATTCAACTAGATTCATATGTTATTTCAATTTAACATTACTGAATGCCATCACGTGACAGAAATGTCCAGTACATTGTGCCGTTGATAGCCAGAGTTATATCAAAAAATGTTTACAGTATGTCAAGGACGGAATAATTACACTAATAGGACCTGACCCCCGTTAATCTACCAGTAAGTGGGAACAGACTTCTAGGGTGCCCGTGAACCAGACCCTGGCTGACCTCATGGCATTTGGCAACCTTCTCTGGTGGCTTCTGGCTTGATATCCTGTAGCCCTCTAGGATGCAGATGCAGAGAACAAATCCGAAGGTGGGCTCCTTTCAAGACTGCAAATGAACACTCTGACGCACTGAATGATGTCATCATTAGCTGCTACAACGGCATTCGCAATGTATCTGACTGACTAGCAAAGCATGAAGTGAAGCAGGATCTGATATCAATCTCTGCTGCGTTGCGGCTCTTCCTGTGAAAAGAAGACCACAAGCTCTTAGTGTAGATTCGAGTCCCAGGACCCTTGGGGTGCACGAGGAAGCCCCTGTTCCTGTCTGCTGTTCTCTATTGGCTCTTGCTAGGATAGGTTTTTGTCCTCCTGCCTCACTAACTCAGAACCAAGATTGTTTCAAGACTGTGGGGAAAGCTTGGGTTGCAGACTCTAGACTTTATTTGTGTTTGCCTATCAGCATTATTGCCACTACCAGTTACTTTAGTGCTCTAGCCTTTGCCTTTTTATGGTGGGGTTTGGGATTTTGGGGTGTGGTTTGTTTCTTTTGTGGCAAGATGTGGAAAAAGGAAGGTGATTTCTAATTAAATGGTCGACAAATGACCAAGGACTAACAACACCATCTTACTCTTATCGTAAAAGTGCAGTGGGAGTTCATCAGGGAAGATTACCTGTGTGGGAGTTCATCTAGTTACAATTCATTGTGAGTCTAACTCACTTACAGGGCAAGGGATTCCAACAATGCTCATTGCTGATTCCCCTAATAGCAGCTTAACCCAGCATTGTAGGTTAAACCAAACTTAACTTCGGGCAAGGGGTTCCTTTGTGGCCCACCGTCAAACCTTTCAATAATACTTCCATCTAGCCTTGTTCCTTGGCTAACCGCCCCCCCTTCTTGCTTAGTGTTTTAGGGGTAAATAGTTGTAACTCACCCTCAGCCAGGGAAGAGCACGATGTGGTCTGTGAATTGGTTAATTTTTAGGATGACTGTGTATCAATTTCTACTAGTTTATCATGTTCATGTTCATTTTAACTTGTCTCTGTTCTAACTGCCTTTTCTACGAGGACAATCATAATTATCTTTTTGGTATGGATCAGACTCATCTAAAACACTCTCAGCAGGGGAACTTCTCAATAATAGGATTTCAGAACATACCCTAGTGGAGTTATTCAATAGGGAGGATGCCAACGGCATGGCATGAATCCCAAACTTTAAGGTGGAAGGCTCTAGCTTGATAGTCAACTAAATTTTTAGGGCTTGTCTATTCTTCACGTTAATCAAATAAACGTTCTTTGGCAGAGTGATCACAATCCATTTTTGGGCACATTGTGTGGTCTCAGACTCCAGTCAAGGCGCATAGTCAATATCAGGAATCAGTCAGTATTAAAGATCAGGGGTGAAGAGTAAAATGGGCTAAGGTAGTCCTGGCTGATTTTCCTCTATGTCCCCCTAGGAACACCCAGTGAGATTGCGCATGAAGAACTGGGGTTGGGGTACATTCTGATGTTATTGTTTTATGGCCCCTGCTCCTTTAGTTATCCATCTGGCTGAAGAAAGTTCTAAAACTTAATAGAGTTACAGTACGAGACTATTTAAATCTGAATAATGTGCCCTGTGTCCCATGGCTCTCATTTATCAGAAGTAACTTTTTTACACTGGGTCAGACAGATCCGTAGTGTATTGTGAAGCGGGACATTTTCTGGTTGAAGCAGGCCTTTCACTCCAGGGTGGCAGTGGAGCAAAAGGCTTCTGTGCTGAGTAAGTGCACAGTGTGCCAATTTGTTTTGATGAAATCAGTTAATGGGACCGAACAATATTCGAATCTGGGGATGACTATCAACCCCTGTAGGTTGTTAACCTATTTTAGTGTGTACCTTTGACAATATTTCCACCCAATACCTTTCACATTCTCATTATTTGTCCCAGATTTAATAGTTTACTTAATCAGTTTATCTGTCCGCTACTCTTGCCCTTGAATTTCAGTCAGGTGAGACCAGCGTTTCTGTTTTTTCAACTTTTACAATCTCCTAGGGTGTGTTATTTTTGTGCCATTTTTTACAGGGCATATTTCATTGGCACCGATAACTGTTATGCAAATTCTATATTGTGTTAATATGTGCCTCTTTTATTAATTTTTTTTGGTACACACCAATTTTTCACCATAATACATTATGTATGTGTTGGTATATTTTATCACTGTACTTATGTGCTTATTGTTCTATTGTAATACATATATATATAAAAAATATATATATATGTATATATATATATATATATATATATATATATATATATATATATATATATATATATATATATATATTACCTACTGGCGTTCGCCAGTAGGTATATATAGTTAGGATAAATTCCCTATGGGACTTTTGAAAATTCTATGTCTAATAACTTTGGCGTTTGTGGATGGAATCGGCTGAAATTTTCAGGAAAATGGCACATTTTGTTTCTGAGCAGCTCCTGAAAATTTGGTGGGGTTTCGTCAAGGGGGGGCTGAGAAAAAAGGGGGGTCCCAAAACGCGTTTTTTGCATTGAGTTTTCCATAGGGCGGTTGGACTCACTTTTAGCTCGAACGGCTGAATGGATTTGCACGAAACTTGGCAAAATTGTAGGGACTGTTAGCCCGATGTGCCTTTGCTAGGTCTCAATATATGTGCTCCAGTAGTTTTTGAGAAATTAACGTTTAAATCAAGATATATATCTGTAACAGCGCTCTGGGCAGCGATCCGGTCCGCTTACTTTTCGCTTATCGGAACTTTGCGCGCAGAAAGCTGATTGGCTCTCCGGTGTCTGTCAACATTCTAAACAGTCCGGAGCGGCCGCCATCTTGTCTCTCGGTAGGATCGAGAGAGAAGAAGAGGTGAAAAACGAAGGGTGAATTTAATGAAAGGGGGCAAGGTATCCCCCTCTTGACCCCCTAGGAATGTTGTTGGGGTTATTAAAGGGACCCGTGGGGAAAAGAAAAAAAAAATGATTTTTCACGGTAGAAGCGCTTCACGGGCCGCGAACTGGGCCGCAAACTGGTAGCGAAACGGGAATTCGCCATTTTGTGCTTCGTAAATTAAATTACTAGTTATAAGTGGGTACGGGAGACGTATCCTAATCCCCTATGTTTCCTGAGGGTGGGTGAGGAGGCTGATATATGTTGATACATCTCTTCCAGCGGCTGTGCGTGAGCTTTTTTTTTTTTTTTGCTGCGTGACAGTCCGGAGCGGCCGCCATCTTGTCTCTCGGTAGGATCGAGAGAGAAGAAAAGGTGAAAAACTAAGGGGGAATTTAATGAAAGGGGGCAAGGTATCCCCCTCTTGACCCCCTAGGAATGTTGTTGGGGTTATTAAAGGGTCCCGTGGGGAAAATAAAAAAAAAATGATTTTTCACGGTAGAAGCGCTTCACGGGCCGCGAACTGGGCCGCAAACTGGTAGCGAAACGGGAATTCGCCATTTTGTGCTTCGATAATTAAAGTACTAGGTATAAGGGGGTGCGGGAGACATATCCTAATCCCCTATGTTTCCTGAGGGTGGCTGAGGAGGCTGATATATGTTGATATATCTCTTCCAGCGGCTGCGCCATCTTGCCTTTTTTCGAATGCCACAATTTTGTCGTGCACGGCAGCCATTTTAGATGCCAGGCTGGTCCCAGGCTATCACCTACCCCTGCGGATGTAGTTTATGGCCCCAGCTGTAGAGAATTCAGACATGCCAATCCTCCTGATTCAGGCGTGTGAGTACTGATTTCAGTGCTAGTCTCCCGCCTCCCGATTTCTGCAAGCAAAAACCCGGGGGCATATTACTAACAACTAGCGATAATTTTTGTCTATAACTTGTTTAGAGACAAAAATTATCGCCGCACATCGGCGATTTTTATCGCAGATAAACCTTGCTATTATCGCAGAAAAGTCAGCGATATTCATGTATTATCGACCTAATGCTCTTAGCCATGTTATCCACCTCCCATTGGATAACATGGCTAAAACCTGCTCAGGGCAGGTGTTAGCTTTTGGAGATATTCGCGCTTAGTGCGAATATCTCCAAAAGTTGGTAATAGAAGGTAGCGATGTTAGGGACTGTTTCCAGTCGCTAACATCTTGGCACGCCCACTTTGCATGTCATTAGTGATAAATATCACTGACATGCAAAGCGGGGCCCAAGATGGTCGCTATCTCCTATTAGCTGTCACTAACTGGTGTTAGCGACAGCTTGATAATAGGGAAATAATTTTATCTCCGCTTTCATGGTTTTTAAAGCCAAAAAAGCGGAGATAAACCCCCTTGCTAATATGCCCCACGATTCCTTGGGGGTTTCAGCTGATAGGGCTTGGTATTGTGTTACATGGTAATTTTTCCATGAAACGTCAGAGGGTCGATGTAGGGGTTCTAGAAGAGGTGATAAACCATTTAAGCCTCATGAACAAGCGCATGGTCTTTTAAAGATTTCTGAAGTACTCGGGGCGGCGGTGTGTGTGTGCCCTCTTTCAGGAGCGGGCGGGGGGGCACTGCCAGCAACTTGCCAGGTCAGGTAGTGTTCAACACGTGCATCACCCTTTCTCTGCTTGCTATTGCGCTCCATGCTTCGGAAAGGTAAGAAAAAGAACGTGCATTTGAGTTTGAAATGTCCGATCCTGCAGCAGCACACTTCCAAAGCCCACACATGACAATAACCCGATTCAAGGCCCCATTCACCCGTTTTTCAAAAAATAGATAACACTCCAACAAAGTAAGGTTATAAAACTTTATTAACTTTTAACGATAATGAACAGAACAAAAACTAAAAACATTTAAACATTTATTAACACAAAAAGCAACAATGGTTAGAAGCTGTCTTTTGTGCGAATAGTCCCAAGGCAGCACAACGTGCAGAGTTCTGGACGGCACCCAGGTGATGTCGCCTGGGTGCCGCACTGGTTTAGGGATCCTACAATGCTGCTCCGAAAATTGGCGTGGGGCGTCCCGGGTGGGGCGGGGGGAGGCCTCGTCAGTAGCGGTCTGTTGTGCGAATAGTCCCAAGGCAGCACAACGTGCAGAGTTCTGGACGGCACCCAGGTGATGTCGCCTGGGTGCCGCACTGGTTTAGGGATCCTACAATGCAGCACAGAAAAACAGCGTGGGGCGTCCCGGGTGGTGCGGGGGGAGGCCTCGTCAGTAGCGGTCTGTGTCCAGTGTCACATGGCTGACACAACATGTACGACAGGCACCCAGGTGATGTCCAGTAAACTGCCGCACTGGTTTTGGTATCCTACAATGCTGCTCCAAAAATTGGCGGGCGGCGGCCCGGGGGGGGGGGGGAGGCGGCGTGAACGGGCCTCCCCAGGTGGCGGCCATTCAGCTGTTTACCGCCCGCTCTTGCGACTACAGCGTCTCGCTCACCATGTAGTTGAGTTGTTCCCACTCTTGCGGTGCAGCGATAGGCGGCTGCCACATGACTCTTAAAATGGCGGACGGCTCTTCGGTTTTGGGCCTGGTCCACTGAAATGGCCCTGGGACACCTTGGAAGTCGGATGCTTGCCTGCTAGGGCTTGGGCTCCATTCTCGAAAAGCGTCCCCTCAGCCGTGAAGATTGTATAAAAGTCTTGGGGGCTCCCAACTCCCGCAGGCTTTCGGTGGGGAGCGGCTGCCATGATCGCTCGCGGAATGACCACGACGGAGCCACGAGATGGTGGTGCTCTCATGCTGACGCCAGCTTCAGTCTGAATGATCCAGAAACAAGGTGGGGCTTTCATCGTTTGGGAAAAAAAAATGTTCTAAACCAATGAAAAGTGTTATTTTTAGGTCATATGACCAAGCCTTCCATCTTTAGGAAACCAAAAGTAAAATGAACCAATGAAAAGTTTTATAAACAAGTCACATGACCTGTTATGCGACATAGGGCTACAAAAAGCGTAGAAAATCCGTTGGCACGTGAGGCGGCGTCAGTAGCGGACCGATGTGCGAATAGGCCGAAGGCAGCACAACGCGCCGAGATCCGGATGGCACCGAGGTGGTGTCCAGCAAATTGCCGCACTGGTGTGGCCATCCTACAATGCTGCGCCGAAAGACGGCGTGTCCAGCTGAATTGCGGTCACTGTTGCGGTACAGTGACTCGAACGCGCCGAGATCCGGATGGCGCCGAGGTGGTGTCCAGCAAATTGCCGTACTGGTGTGGCCATCCTACAATGCTGCGCCGAAAGACGGCGTGTTCAGCTGAGTTCCGGTCACTCTTCCGGCACAGTGACTCGAACGCGCTGAGATCCGGATGGCACCGAGGTGGTGTCCAGCAAGTGGCTGCACTGGTGTGGCCATCCTACAATGCTGCGCCGGAAGTCGGCGTGGGGTGCCCCGTTGGCTTATGAGGTGATGTCAGTAGTGGACTGATGTGTGAATAGGTCGGAACCAGCACAAGGCGCCAAGATCCGAATGGCAAGTCCTGGATGTTGAGTGCCTCAGTTGAGATTTCTGAGCAGTGCTTGTAGAACTGTCTGAAGCTTATTTGCACCTGCTGCAGCTTCACTAGGTCCGGCGGAACTTGTTGCCTTTTCCTTTGTGCTTCTTTTCCTACAATGCGTTTCTTCTGAAGACACGACCAGGTCCCTGAATGTGTGCAGGGGGACGCTATTGAATGAATGAACGCGCCGAGATCTTGATGGCACCGAGGTGGTGTCCATCAAATTGCCGCACTGGTGTGTCCATCCTACAATGCTGCGCCGAAAGTCGGCGTGGGGTGCCCCGTTGGTTTATGAGGTGATGTCAGTAGCGGACCGATGTGTGAATAGGTCGGAACCAGCACAAGGCGCCCTGCACTGTTGAGCCTTTTTCAATGTCTGTTTTTTGTTCTTTCCCTTCCATCAAAAACAAAACAAAAATACAAGGCGCCAAGATCCGAATGGCAAGTCCTGGATGTTGAGTGCCTCAGTTGAGAGTTCTGAGCAGTGCTTGTAAGACTGTCTGAAGCTTATTTGCACCTGCTGCAGCTTCACTAGGTCCGGCGGAACTTTTTTCCTTTTCCTTTCTGCTTCTTTTCCTACAATGCGTTTCATCTGAAGACACGACCAGGTCCCTGAATGTGTGCAGGGGGACGCTATTGATTGAATGAAAATGGCGGCTTGACACAAAGCTGACTCAAGCGTTACTGTTGGTGCTATACAGACAAAAATTGGTTTTCAGTTTGTACATTCTTCAGGTTTTTTTTTCCATCCAAGTCTGATTGAGAGTTTGTAGAAAAATGGCTTCAGATTTTCCACATACTACTCTTCAACATTCTTCCTAAATGTAACAATGTGAAACTCACTAGGAGAACGGCTGTTTCTGTTTCCTTTCAAAATGCTGCCACCAATATTTTCTGAATGGAAGACATCATCTTGTAACATAAAGGGCCGAAAGGGGTTCTGGTCTGGCCGATGGTTGGTGGAGACATTTTGACTATATCTTGGACCTGCCCGGCCTCGCCCAAAATGGCGCCGGTATAAATGGGACTCGTAACTCTTTGCCCGCAAATGTATATCTAGAAAATGTTATTGTAAGTGGCCCTGTCGTATTTTAATTACAAAATGTACGTCCACCGATACCGCAACTGTTAGACACCTTTGTTCTTGTCACCTAATGGCCCGCTCGTTACGTTCTTCTACAGTGTAAATGTCTCCTCATCATATACGATTTGAGTTTGCTCCGTGGCCGGCCCACGTGGTTATAGGCCCGTATTTGTATACTGACATTTTCACAATAAAGGTTTTTAAAACAAAACACGGTAGTAGTATTTTCATTTGTAAAGTTTTTACTTTTAGTGACTGTTTTCGAATCAGTAAAAGGCAAGTGAAATAAAGCAGTCCAATTACATGACGGATAAAAGGTATAATATGTAGGAACGCAGTAAAGATAAATGGTCAAGGGCAGTTGTGTTTTTCATGTCTGCAACATAAAGTGATCGATAAGAATCTGATAATCAGGCGCATCGGCGACTAAGACAGCAGGCCGAATCTCTTTTACTCAACGGCTCCGTCATGGAAGGAAGAAACGCCCTTTTTCTCGAAAAAGGAATATATTTTACTTGCCAGACAGTTGTAAATTTTCCGGGAAAGTACATTAGCCTGGAATATTATAACATATGTTTGAAAAAAAAATATTGTTCGAAAATAATAAAAAGCGTAATTTTTAGGTCATATGACCAAGCTTTTCATCATTAAATTAACAAAAGTAAAATGAACCAATGAAAAGTTTTATTAACAAGTCACATGACCTGTTATGCTTACGTTACGCGCTGCGCGCCGCGCCTCGGATCACTTCCGGTGCGCTAACGCGGCGTGTCATAAAACGCATTACGCGACAACGTAGGTCAAGAATATAGTCTAAATGTCTCCACCAACCAGCGTTCAGAACACAACCCCTTTCAGCAGTCCAAAAAGTTCTGTTAAATGACAACAGAGGGGACAGGCAACAAGAACCATCAGTCAAAGAGGGGAGGGCAAGTTCTTCTCTTCCGGGTCATGTTGGGGCGCTACCGGAACTGATCGAATTGGTAGTCTACAGTGTTTCTGGATGTTTCAGACTAAAGCTGGCGTCAGCATGAGACCACTACCATCTCGTAGCTCCGTCGTGGCCATTCCACGAGCAATCATGGCAGCCGCTCCCCACCAGAAGCCTGCGGGAGTCGGAGGCCCCCATGACTTTTGTAGAATCTTCACGGCTGAGGGGACGCTTTTCGAGAATGGGATCCAAGCCCTAGCAGACAAGCGTCCGAGTTCCAAGGTGTTCCAGGGCCATTTTAGTGGACCAGGCCCAAAACCGAAGAGCCGGCCGCCATTTTGAGAGTCCTGTGGCAGCCGCCTATCGCTGCACCGCTAGAGCGGGCGCATCTCAACTACATGGTGAGCGAGACGCTGTAGTCGCAAGAGCGGGCGGAAAACAGCTGAATGGCGGAAGAGGCACAGTGTAGCAAAAGCGGGCGGAATGGCAACTAAAACGATAAAGGGGCGCCTCACTACAGCTTGTCTTCAGGTCAAACGGATTGTGGGACAAGGTCCAGAATTGAAGAGTCATCAAAAGGCAAAAAGTACCGCCGGACCCCGGGAGCCGGCCGCCTATGTCGGGGGCGATCTCAGGCTACACCAGTGCTATAAGACTTGGGGAGGGTGTCGGAGCCAAGCGTCTTCTCCGAGTCCATGGCCATCACAGCGCCCCTCAGGGGCCTCCGTCAAGCTGTTTAGGAAGGTAACATATCATATTGTTTTCTAATGCAGTCAGGTCCACAAACGACACTCACTTACTTTGAGAATAGTGAAGCTGCAGTAGGAGGAAATAAGCTTCAGACAGTGTTACAAGCGCTGCTCAGAACTCTTAACTATGGCACCCAACATCCAGAACTTATGCTATTTGAGAATGGTAGTGACATCGAAGCATCTCGGGGACCAAAACCATTAACGTACTTTCACGTATGAAAATCTTACTTGGGGAGGGGGCAGGAGCGAAGCGCCCCCTCCCAGTCAGCGCCACTACACCGTATGTTGAAAATCTGAAGCCATCGTTCTACAAAGTCAACCAAACTTGGATTGAAAAATCTAGAAAAATGTTCAAACTGAAAACCAGTTTTGGTCTGCATAGCATCAGTAACAACGCTTGAGTCAGCTTTGTGTCAAGCCGCCATTTTGATTCAACAAAGCACAGGCATTGAAAAAGGCTGAAATTCAGAACTCTAAACTATGGCACCCAACATCCAGGAGCTTGCTATCCGGATCTTGGAGCCTTGTGCTGTTTTCGATCTATTCACACATCGGTCCACTACTGACATCATCTTATAAACCAACGTTATGTAAATAGTTTTTTAATAAAATGTTTTACCCTATTTCTTTGCTGGTGTGTTGTCTATATTTTTAATATTTGCATAGGGTTTGTCATTATTTTGTGCGGGATGGGTGATGGAGCCGAGCTGTCTTGCAGCCCTCATGGTGTGGAGCTCAGTTCATCTCACTATTTTCGTATTTCTCAAGAAGGGTTGTTCCTAATATTTCTATTTTAGCGAGGTCAAAAAGAGATCCAATTAGTGGCCTACTGATTTTGCTCGATTACTTTTATTTTTTTACACGATTTTTCACTATCTGCAAAGACTAAACAGAGTATTGCGACTTTGTGCTTGTTTGTAAATAGAGAATGATCCAAAGAGAACCAATTCTAAAACAGTAAATGCTTGGACAACAATCAATCAAATGGAGAGACAAGGAGGTACGACGGATTACAACGGGGGTAAAGGCCTGCGTTAACTACCCTTCTGTATCTGCAAAGAGAGAGTACTAACAAAGGCAAAAGAGGGGAGGGGGGGGGGGCAGCGTTCAAAGCACATCAGCGTGCATAAATACGAAAATGTTTTTATCTATCACGTACTTGACATTTTAAAGCTTTTCATATTTGCTATTAAAAAACCAATGAAATTCACAGAAAAAACCATAGGTTATAGTGGATATATAGTTAGGAATTTGCATTTACAAAACCTTGAAAATTCAATGAAAAAACCATAGGTTATAGGCCATATATAGTTAGGAATTAGCATTTACAAAACCTTATTTTACTCGCATAAAACCATTGAAATTCCATATATAGTTAGCTAACTATAAGCGCTAACTATATATCGCGCACCCGCAATCCACTGCTGATGATGTCACATATTACATCATTCATGACATGGTCAGTGACATCACTGATGACATCACTGATGACATCTCAAATGACATCACTGATGACAACTCAAATGATATCAATGATGACATCTCAAATGACATCACTGATGACAACTCAAATGACATCACTGATGACATCTCATTTGTCATCACTGATCACATCACTCATGTGATAATACAATGAACCTCTTCAGACTCTAATATAACCTTACATACACTCAGTATAAACAGACACTCACAGACTGTCACTCATCCATGGACTTACTCACACACCTAGTCAGTCATGCAAAGAATCAATCACACCTCCATTTCCTCAACTATACAGTTATACACATCTTACTTATTCAAACATATAATAACACATATTTACTCTCTTATATAATCCCTGATACAAGCTCACAGTGATCGATACAGCCACTCACACATTCACTGGCTCTTATGTTCAGTTATTTATATATCTCAACTCTCACATGTATTGTGTTTTACATACGTACTTACTTGCACATGTAGCAATGAGAAATCCATTCACTCACCAACACACCCATGCACAGTCAACCGCTCATATAGCTGTTTCCACATGCACTCTTGAACTCATACTCCTAGTGAATCAACTGCTTACACATCTATGCACAGAGTCACGCACCTCCCAGCCACCCACACACACACTCAGCCTCCCATTCAAATATTTGGGCAACCAATCAATAACCCATATGGCTACTCTTATAGCTACTGATCAACACAAGCAGCAGTTTACACAACAACAAACATACTGATGCACGAATTAAGACAGTTTAGTCACTAACCCATGCACTCAGTGAGACACATTTAATCACTCACTCATACAGTCAGTCATGCACCTACTAAATTCTTCATCCAGACACTTATACATCCACTCATTCTTCAATATGTGAAACATATTTTAACTTTACAGAAACATACAGTCACTGGATGTTGTAATCAGTGATGTCATCAGTGATGTCACTGACCATGTCATGAATGATGTAATATGTGACATCATCAGCAGTGGATTGCGGGTGCGCGATATATAGTTAGCGCTTATAGTTAGCTAACTATATATGGAATTTCAATGGTTTTATGCGAGTAAAATAAGGTTTTGTAAATGCTAATTCCTAACTATATATGGCCTATAACCTATGGTTTTTTCATTGAATTTTCAAGGTTTTGTAAATGCAAATTCCTAACTATATATCCACTATAACCTATGGTTTTTTCTGTGAATATATATATATATATATATATATATATATATATATATATGTATATATATATATATATATATATATATATATATATATATATATATATATATATATATATATATATATATATATATATATATTCTCCACCAAAGCGATCCTCAGACTCTATGCGCTCAACTGTGGGTGCTCTGCAATGGGGCCGGATCAGGGCCCATTCAACAATTTTCTCCCCAAGGATGCAGCACTCAGCGTTTGTAAGTTTTAAACAGCTTTACTTTATTTCTCCAGCTCGGACCAACGCGTTTCAGCCATCACTGGCTTTGTTCACGGTAAGTGAGCTTTTTTCTATGTCCACTATTTATCCCAATTTGACAGTTAGGGTGCATTATGGGACTAGTAGTCAATTACATTTCAATTGAAAATTGCAACGTATAACCACAATATTTACAATTCTTGGTATACACGCTCTGCTTTACGCGCACATCATGCTTACAATCTCATATTATCGTCATATGTAGACAGTATCTATGGTATCGGGTATAGTACCCATTTCCAGCACAGCATTATTCTTTTTATGAATATAATCTCATTCTCCATTGATTGACTCCTGACATGTATCATTTCTCGCGCTGCTTTCAGCATAGATAACAGTTCCTATGGAGATTTATAACAGTATATCAACCACTAGTCTCTTAATGGGTATAGTACCCTATAATGCAATGTTCGGTTACAGTCTGCATATTGGTTAAGTCATTATTTTGTTAATTATTCCAGATGTACATAAAGTTCCTCATCGAAATTCATCCCTCTGGGCATCTTAGTTTTTTGTCTGATAATAAATTTGGATTCGATTTGTCGTAGTTTACGTAGCCTGTTGCCTCCACGTTCTCCCAGGTTGACCATATGTATACCAAAGTACGACATTGCTTTCCAATCTCCTTTCTGACATAATATCATATGTTTCGCTGTTGCATAGGCCAAATCTTTGTTCTTCACTGCTCTAATGTGCTCTAATATTCGTTTTTTTAAAGCACAGGTTGTGCTTCCAATGTAGCATGATCCACATTTGCACTGTATCACATAGACAACATATGTGGATGAGCATGTTATTTGTCCTTCAATGGGCGTTTTTTTACCATCTGGTTCATCGTAGGTATTTTTGTTCAGGCCAATTTTGCATGCTTTACATGCATTACATTTTCGAAATCCATTGCGTTGATCAGTTAGCCAATTATTTGTTTTTGCAGGTTTCTTGGATTTAAAATGGCTATTTACCAGTTGATCTTTCAGTGATGAAGGCTTTTTGTAACTCATCTTTGGTCCATCACCTACAATTTTTTTCAGATCCGGATCTCCAGAGATCAGATGCCAATACTTTTGAATCTTACTCTTAATAATGCCACTTTCTTTACTGAAATCTTGGTGATTCATCAGACTTCTCTATTACTCTTTTTGTAGACATGATCATAGATCTTGTTTTAAGTTCAACTTTTTTCTTGCTTTTCTCAAGTATTCTTTTACTGTATCCTCTCGATCTCAGTCTTTCTGTGGTTTCCATAATTTTATTTTCAGCATCCTGTTCTTTGGAGCAATTTCTTTTCATGCGAATAAATTCGCCATATGGGATACTAGCTAACAAGGGTTGTGGATGAAAGCTAGTCCCATGAAGGATACTGTTGGTGGCTGTTTGCTTCCTGAAAAGTGTAGTTTGTAATTGTTCATTTTCTACATATACCTTGATATCAAGGAAGTCAATTTCTTTTTCACTGATGGTATGAGTGAACTGTAGCCCAATATCATTATCACATAGTTTTTCAAAGTATGCCTCAAAGTCATTTTTCGTGCCATTCCAAATTAAAAACAGGTCGTCGATGTAACGAACCCACAGTATTATTTTCTCTAGATCTGGTTGATTTGTGGGATCCCATGCAATGGATTTCTCCCACCACCCCATGGTCACATTAGCGTAGTTGGGTGAAAATGAAATCCCCATTGCAGTTCCACATTCTTGTTTGTACAATTGGCTGTCAAATAAGAATACATTGTTTGTTAAACATAACTCGATCATTTTCATCAACATTTCCGTGTGTCTACGTTCTCCGATGTTCCGCTGCTTCAGGAAGTAGTTGCATGCCCCTAAGCCAATGTCATGTTTTATCGATGTATACAGTGAAACTGCATCAACAGTAATCAATAGGTAGTTCTCATTCCATGCAATGTCATTTAATATCCTTAGAAAGTCCCCAGTGTCTTTAATATAAGAACTCATGCTCTTTGCAATTGGTGCTAGGAACAGATCTACGTATTGCGAAATATTTTCGTAGAGGCTTTGACATGATGCCACAATTGGTCGGCCAGGTGGATTTACAAGAGTTTTATGAATTTTCGGCAGAAAATAAATTGTGGGGATTACTGGGTGCTCATTCATTAGAAATTTCTTTTCTTCCTCATCTAGTAATCCATCTTGTTGCCATTTTTGTATCAATCCATTTAGTCTCTAATAAAAGAGAGAGGGACCCCAAAACCAAAGGGATAGGGTTCCACAATTGACGTTAGTCAGAAAGAAATTCCCTTTGGGCAAATTTACAATAGTACGTAAGTACTCACAGACATACAGATAACTACTAAACAACCCACATATCACACGGAAGCAATGTAGACAGGTGAAACTTACAATGTATGTGAAAACACTCTAAAAATATTTCAAATTAATAAAACAATTTATTAAAGATACATTACATCAAATAAAAACAGAAATTGGGAAACATACAAGGACGGTGCAATAATCAATAAAAACAACATTCAAGTAAAAAAGGAGTATACAGGGAGAAAGGATAAAACTCAAACAGAAGACAATAATTTTGAATTTCTCCTTAATTTGTATTCCCAGATTTGCTCCTTAGGCGTCGACGCGTTTCAGCGGTGCATTCAATTTAATCCGCCTTCATCAGGACAGTATATAAATAATGTTTCCCAAATAGTTTCTCAGACGAGAGATAAGTCAAGATATATTATAAGGGGAATTCAGCCTCCTTATCGTCAAGTCAAGATATTCGTCCAGCGAATACTTTTTTTCTATATGTACAAACACTATTTAAGAATTAGTGGTATAAGGCGTAAATACGTATTTCAAAATTATGAAGATCTCCAGCTAAATGACTGGTAGAAACAGTTAAAAAGCTAGTTCGTAAGCACGCAGTAGTGATACATTCTATTCCGACTTCGGTCTCTTTTAATCAGGTTTTTTCATAAATTAGCCACAGCATGGGTTCAGGGAGTTGTAGTCCAAGGATACCCACTGTACGAGGGAATTCCTCTTTGTAAGCCCTTAGGCGTCTTGATCGCGGACGTCCTGCGGGAAGACGAAGAGAAGCATGCAGGACGTCCGCGATCAAGACGCCTAAGGGCTTACAAAGAGGAATTCCCTCGTACAGTGGGTATCCTTGGACTACAACTCCCTGAACCCATGCTGTGGCTAATTTATGAAAAAACCTGATTAAAAGAGACCGAAGTCGGAATAGAATGTATCACTACTGCGTGCTTACGAACTAGCTTTTTAACTGTTTCTACCAGTCATTTAGCTGGAGATCTTCATGATTTTGAAAGACGTATTTACGCCTTATACCACTAATTCTTAAATAGTGTTTGTACATATAGAAAAAAAGTATTCGCTGGACGAATATCTTGACTTGACGATAAGGAGGCTGAATTCCCCTTATAATATATCTTGACTTATCTCTCGTCTGAGAAATTATTTGGGAAACATTATTTATATACTGTCCTGATGAAGGCGGATTAAATTGAATGCACCGCCGAAACGCGTCGACGCCTAAGGAGCAAATCTGGGAATACAAATTAAGGAGAAATTCAAAATTATTGTCTTCTGTTTGAGTTTTATCCTTTCTCCCTGTATACTCCTTTTTTACTTGAATGTTGTTTTTATTGAGTATTGCACCGTCCTTGTATGTTTCCCAATTTCTGTTTTTATTTGATGTAATGTATCTTTAATAAATTGTTTAATAATTTGAAATATTTTTAGAGTGTTTTCACATACATTGTAAGTTTCACCTGTCTACATTGCTTCCGTGTGATATGTGGGTTGTTTAGTAGTTATCTGTATGTCTGTGAGTACTTACGTACTATTGTAAATTTGCCCAAAGGGAATTTCTTTCTGACTAACGTCAATCCATTTAGTTGCAGCGTCATTTGATTGATCGGATTCGTTTGTAGTTTGGAATAATTGTCTCGGTTATCCAGTTGTCTTTTAGCTTCTCGTACATAGTCTATGGTATTCATTAAGACGATGTTTCCCCCTTTGTCCGCCGGCTTTATTGTAAGATTGATGTCATCATTCAAGGTTTTGATAGCTTGTCTTTCTCTTTGAGTGAGATTTTCTCTTTTATTTCCTTTTCTTTTTGCCGTAAGTTTTTCAATCTCCTCAACTACGGCTTCTTAAAACATATCAATCCTGTTGCCAAGTGACAAAATTGGACAAAAATCTCGATTTCCTCTTTAGACCGCTTTTGACTCTCCGGTCAGTTCTGATGTTTAGATCTTCTAACAGCTGTGTTCCCGAGATTTCTGATGTTTCTGGTTCATAGAGGAGTCCGAATATATTCTGGAGATCAGGTAGTTCTTCAATCTGCCAGTTTGGATTCTTGTCTGATGATTCTCCATTCTCTGTGTTCAACGTCAGTTTTGGGCGCTTTGCATGAAATTTCGCAAGTTTGACTTTGCGAATATATTTGTATAAGTCTATTCTTGTTTCTGTTGGGTTGAAGTGTTTTTCGGGGCAAAATGAAAGACCTTTATTTAACAGTGTTTTTTCTTCTTCTGTTAGTCTATGCTCCGATAGATTTATTATCAGGTTTTCGATTTCCGATTTCTCAGAGGATATGTCTTTTTCTTTTGGCTCGTCTGGTTTTCCTTGTGGTCCCGTAGCGGGGTTTTTTCCTCTTCCTCTGGGCTGGTATGATCCTCTTCTGCGGCCTCCTCCTCTGGACATGGATTTGTCCATGTTCCACAGGAGTACCTCGTCTAAAAAATCGAAACCCTGGTTACTTGCTCCACTGTCAGAACCTGCGTCTTCGCTTAATTCCGATCCACTGACACTGGCTGGTGCATTTGGTACACCTTGACGTTGAAAGTTCTTTTTTAGATGATCAAATCTTCTTGCAAATGTTAGAATTCTTCCTACTGAATAATCTTTTTCATCTCTTTTGAATTTTCGCTCTTTGCGTTCCTCTATTTCGGTCTCATATTTTTCAAGTCTGTCGTCCATCTCTTTCCTCATTTTGGTTGCTTCATCCTTATTTATTTGTTGTTTTATATTTTCTTCTAATTCATAGATACTGTCTACATATGACGATAATATGAGATTGTAAGCATGATGTGCGCGTAAAGCAGAGCGTGTATACCAAGAATTGTAAATATTGTGATTATACGTTGCAATTTTCAATTGAAATGTAATTGACTACTAGTCCCATAATGCACCATAACTGTCAAATTGGGATAAATAGTGGACATAGAAAAAAGCTCACTTACCGTGAACAAAGCCAGTGATGGCTGAAACGCATTGGTCCGAGCTGGAGAAATAAAGTAAAGCTGTTTAAAACTTACAAACGCTGAGTGCCGCATCCTTGGAGAGAAAAAAAAAAATATATATATATATGTATATATTCAGTGAAAAAAACAGAGGTTTCACAATCGTTACAGTTAGGATTTAGCATTTAAAAAAACTTTGAAATTCACTGAAAAAACCATAGGTTTTACATTTGTTATAGTAAGGAATTAGCATTTAAAAAACCGTTGAAATTCACTGAAAAAAACATAGGTTTCACACCAGTTATGGAAGGGCTCCGGTGCGCGCAGCGTAAGGGCGTCAAGTCATATGACCTTAAATTAACACTTTTCATTGGTTGCTAACAGTTTTTTCTTCAAAGAATGAAAACCACACCAATTTCCTTCACTTCTTTTTTCACTTTTGTGACTGAAAGACCTGTTTTTTGCTGCTCATCCTTTTTGGAATTATAATGGCTGCTAGATCCTCCAGTAGCAGTGAGGATGAGAATGACTTTATAGATGAAGATGTTCCTCAGCGCAAGGTAAAGGAACACTTCATTTGGAAGTTTTTCTCAATACTAAAAGATTAAAAAAAGTAAATGCTCCAAAGGTGGAGTGCCGAATTTGTAATACTGTCCTGTCACGGGGTGACCCTAACAGGAAATACTCTTTTGGTAATTCAACCATGATTCGGCACGTTGAGAGGAGGCACCCCCAGAACTATGCCCGGGAGAGTGTCAGGGCTCTGACACGAGATGCTCCAAGAGATGGTGCTTCTACTTCAACTGGAGGAGCAACTGTATCATCGGTGAGGGGGCGACCAGAACAGCTCATTCCAAACATTCAGCCAGTTTTCGACGGAATCTCAATCAAATGCAAAGATTGTGATGAATTACTTTGTTATGGTGAACCAAGTATTATGATCATTGTCCACACCAGAGAAAATCACCGCTGCCGTCCCCAGCCCTAATTTTGATTCGTTTTTTTGGCTCCTGTTGAGCAGTTTTGCATTACCTGTTTTTGTATTTGTTGAGAAAAAAAAGAAAAAAGAAGAAAAAAAATGTTCTTTTTAGAACTACCTCCAATTCTCAAAAAAAATCTGTATTCTAAAAAAAATCAAAAAGAGTAACTGAAGTGGAGTGCAGTGAGAGAGGAGAGGAATATGAGTGAGAAAGCAAAGAAAGGGACGAGAGGGGAAGGGAAGTGAAGTATGGGGACTGAAAGAAGGTGAGTGTGGGAGGTGAGTGAAGAGAAGGAGAGTGAACATGGGGAATGAGGATAAGTGAAGAAAATGTAGTAAAATAACAGGGGTGTGGAAGGGTAAGAAAAGAGCAGTGATGTTTAGGAAAGAGTGGAGATACAGACTGGATAAAGGCAAGTGAGTGTGAGACAAGGTGAGTAAGGGAGTGAAGAGACAGAGAAAGTGAAAGAAAAAGTGAGAGTAGAAGACTGAGTGACGGGAGGAAAGAAACATAAGTGAGGGAGTGTGGCTGTGTTATAGGGAGTGAGCCTGACAAAAGAGGACTGAGAGACTAAAGGGACGGTGAGAATGAGCCTAACAGAGAGAGAATGAGGAAAGGGGAGTGTAGAAGTAAGAGGACAGAGGGAGTAAAGAAGGAAGTAGTGAAGTGGAGTAAGGAGAGTAATGGAAGGGAAAACAGTAAATTAGTAAAGGAAGGGAAGTGAGAGGAAGGGAAGTAAGGGAAAGGTCTGAAAGAAGGTGAGTGTGGGAGTATGGCTCAGTTATAGGGAGTGAGCGTGATAGAATAGGAGTGAGAGACTAAGAGGACAGAGAGAATGGGAGTAACAGAGAGAGAGTGAGAAAAGAGGAGTGAGTAAGTTAGAGGACAGAGGGATTGAGAGAAGGAGTTACTGAAGTGGAGTAACAGGAGTAAGGGAAGGGAAAAGAGTGAAGGAGCGAGGGATGGGAAGAGAGAGGAAGGGAAGTAAAGGAGAAGGTCTGGTTGAAGGTGAGTGTGGGAGTATGGCAGAGTTATAGTGAGGGAGCGTGACATAAGAGGAGTGAGAGACTAAAGGGACGGTGAGAATGAGGCTAACAGAGAGAGAATGAGGGAAGGGGAGTGTAGAACCAAGAGGACAGAGGAAGAAAGAGAAGGAAGTAAGAGAATAGAGAGGAAAGAAAGTAAAGGAGAAGGTCTAAAGGAAGGTGAGTGTAAGAGAGGAGTGTGAAAAAGGGGAGTAAACGTGGGTATTCCAAATAAGTGAGTCAAGCGCAATAAGGGAACAGAGGTGTGGGAGCATCAAAGAAGAGTAGTGAGGTTAAGTAAAAGAGTATAGGGAAAATACATTTTGTACATCAAACTTACCTTATAAGTAATTTAAACTTAATTTCATATTTCCATTAAAATGTATATCTGTGAAAGACAAAAAAAAGTTAGAATACTTATAATATATATTTTACAATACAAAAGACAAAGTAGGACATTAAAAGTCATAAAGGTTAGTAAGAGATAAAGTAGAAGTGAAGAAATCAGAATGAAAAACCAAGGAATGGTAAAGGTCAGAGAGAGTTTAAAAGAAATAGAGGGAGAGCAAATTGCTAAAAGGATAATGACATAGATACATTCAGTGACAGTGAACAAGAGCAGGAGAGAGAAATAAACTGAGGGTGTGTAAAATCCTAAAGGAATATGCATTACGAAAACTAAAGGGGAGTAAAGAAAGGGGATTGAGTAACAAAGAAGCAGGAATGAATAACAGTGGATTAATGACAATGAGGCATGGAATTTGAGTGAGGGTGAATGTAGGCTTGTAAGACAATGAGGACACAATGAGAGTGAAGGTAACAGAGATGGAGTGGGGGAAGACAAGTGAGAATATGAGAAAATATAGGGAGTAAGATAAACAGTGAGTAAAGGACAGTAAGGTGAGTAGGGAAGGAGAATGACTGAGAGAGCAAAGGAAGGGAAGAAAGGGAAAAAAAGTGAAGCAAACGGACTGGGAAAAGGTGAGTTTGTGACGAAAGAAAGAAGAAGGGTAGTTAAAGATGATGATTGAGGATAACTGAAGGAACTGAAGTAAGGAAACAAGGGTGAGGGAGGGTGAGTGCAGGAGAGTGAGGTTGATAAAAAAGGAAAATAAAAAGAGGATAAAAGCAAATTAGCTTGTGACAAAGGAAGTGAAAGAGTGAGAACATAGAGGTAGTGAAGGAAAGACTGGCAGAAAGAAACTGAGTAACAGAGAAAAGAAAGATAAGTAAGGGAGTGTGGGTGAGTTTTAGGGAGTAAGGATGACGGAAGAAGAGTGTGAGAGTAAGAGGATTGAGAGACTGAAGCTAAGAGACAGAGAGTGAGGGAAAGGGAATAAGAATGTGAGAGGACAGAGGAAGTGGGAGAAGGAGTGAGTGAAGTGAAATAAGGTGAGTGAGAGAAGGGGAATTATTGATGGGACAAAGAAAGAAAACAAGGGGTAGGGGAGTGAAGTAGAGTGACTGACAGCTGGAAAGTAGTGGATGGGAGAGATGGAAAGGGCAGTGAAGGAGTGGTTAATGAGAATAAGTGAGGAAAGTGGAATAAGGGAAGAGAGGTGAGGGAGAGTGAAAAAAGGCCAGTGAGGGTGAATTAAGAGGAGTAATAAAGGGTGGAAATAGGTGGAAATAGGTAAGTGAGCAAAAGAGAATGAAAAAATAATATATATTAAATAATAGAAAATACAAAATAATTTCAACAACATGTTATATGATTTATTTTTGCTGTTCTCAGAATATATTGAATTTCACTTAAAACAGTGACTTCAATAGTACGCATCATATAACAGCGGGCAAAAAAAAACACAATCAAAATGATTGTGTTTAAAAAACCCATAAAATCTTTTCTTACGCAATGTAAAATTTTGAAAAAACATATCTAAACTCACTTTTGATCCATCCACTTTTCCACGAGGCCAAATAATATATGGAAAGTCCTTTTGTTTGCAAATTTGTCCACAGTATTCTTAATTTCTCATTTACCCGATTTTCTGAAAGAAAAGCTGCAACACCTTTTACATTATGAAACAAGAGTTTTATTTCCACCTCTAGCTTACTTTTTATAAATAATTTGTATAATACTCACAGCACACACTTTATGATATACATATACTATCTCTATGACAACTTCATGTTTTTTATTATCTTCATCACTCTCATTTAGAAAGTAATTTTGAACAGCAAACTAAGTTATATTAACTGCTGCAATCTTCATAGGCCAACTTCCTTCCCTAAAATATCGGTTGTAAGAACACTAGGTAAGAATTTAGTTAGTCAGAAGGCAAACGTTGTTTGAAAGTCAATTGAGTATCATTACAGTGCTTCCAGCCTTTTTCACATTTTAAATAGGCTGTGTAATGTCCTGATGTTGTTGAAGGACCATCATGGTAAATAATTGCTGCCGTTGTAAAGCTTCTTCCTGAAATTGATAATTAAGAAGCGAGAACATTTTTAATTAATGTTGTCAATTCAGTTCCATCAGGTCTACATCGTTGGAACATTAAAATAACATACTGTCCATGTCTTCGTAAAAATAAAGTAGATAGCATTGCAGATTTACATTGAGTACAGACCATGTTGTGATTTGCCTCTCTAACTAGATTATTAAAAGACACTGATTTGCAGTCTGGTAAAGTCAAATATATAAATCGTTCAGTGTCTACTGTAGTACTACTTGAAAAGGAGCAATTGTCACAGTCATATTGCCATTTATAAGAAAGGCCAAAAAGATTTTCTACATCTACACCTTCATTTTGCAATACAACAAGCCTATACATTATAAATTCCTGACAATCTTGCTGAATATTCTGTGAAAATTGTGTTTGACCAGAACATATGTCTAAAACATTTCGAATTTCAGAAACACTTTGTATTTTTGTTCTATCACTGCTACATTTGTCAAACACAGAATTTAATAAACAACAAAATGTTTGATCATGATTTTCAGCAATCTGTTCTTCTACAGTTTGGAGAAAAAAAACAACATTAACCACTACATTAGCATAGCAGTTGACACCAGAACTGTATTCAAACTGAAATCCAACAACATCTTTACCTGAATCCTTTTCTGCTTACAATTACTGGTTCATCTACCTTTTTTCTTTTTGCTACAACTTCACTACAATTTTTGTCATTTCTTCTTTTTTGGCCTACCACACACTTTTCAAACAGAGGATATTGAGGTAAATTTGGAGCATACTCTCTTCTTAACCTATTATATTCTTTTACACAATTTAGATCTGCATTAATCTTTGTCTCATCAAAATCAATCAAGTACAATCCTGATAAAGTTCTGACTCGCGATAAACCAACATATGCCATACCCTCCTTGAACACAGAATTTCCAATATTCACCAAAGCAGTATCAACACCTAAACCTTGAGATTTATGAATAGTTACTGCATATGCCAAAGAAACAGGAAACTGTTTTCGGCAGACATATAAATCTTTCACAAGCAAAAATCGTGCAGAACAACTGATTTTTTGTACTTCTTCAATACCATCAAATTTAAGATTTATAAATTCAATTCCATCTCTATTTCGGTAATTCACAAAATCAACAACATGACTCATTGCTCCATTTACTAAACCTCTTTCCACATGTAAATTACGTTGTAAAATTATACGACAATTTAAAGATGCATGCAGAGTTTTTTCCATACCAGCAGTTTTAGATATTGTCTTCTCTAAAGAATCCAATTAAATTTCAACTTTTCTGACAAAATAATAGTTGCTCTTTCATGTTCAATTTTATCAATAGCTTCCAGTTTCACAATCTCTTGATTTTCTAACTTTAACATTTTGTTGTTGAAGATTAAACATTCTTGCAAAGTTGGCATCAAGCATATGACAGATTTGTTTTCAGAAATTTTCTTTAAAAAATTCTCTTGGAGAATATTTTCATTTGGAAACAAATTTGAAATTAATCGTCCATGTAAAGCTTCTTTGCCATGCTTAGTTAGTTTTCCAATTCTTACATCTTGTAGAATATTTGAATAATCTTCATTCTTTGCCTGTCGCATATTTTGAAGCAGTTCTGCATATTTGAAATATAACAAGATATTCACATTTCCACTGCTTCCTAAGCACTTCCTGGTATCTTCATGCGTAAGCATTTTAAACACTGTCTGTCCTTTCACTGGAGTTAGTTGCAGTAAATCTCCAAAAACAATGATGTGTTTGCCTCCAAATAACACATCATAGTCTGTTTTAAGAATTTCTTGCATTCCTAAATGCACAAAAGCAAGCATTACATTTGATACCATGCTTACTTCATCAATGATAAGAAGTTTCATTTTCTTTAGGACTCTTGAAACTTCACAACAAGCTTCTCCAGATAGCTTGTAGTATTGTAATTTGTTATCATGCTCCACTGGCAGCTTCGATAAGCGATGTAAAGTAATCCCTTTAATGTTGTGTGCTGCCAACCCATTTGGAGCAGTAACAACACAAGAGAGCGATGACTCCATTGTTTTATGCAAATATGTTGCCATTGCTTTAATCAGGAAACGTTTCCCAGTTCCTGCTTCTCCACTCACATATAGTCGGACAGGTACAAATGATGTACATGAGCACTATTTTTTCTCATGATATAAACCATGCTCAATGTGTTCTGTGACTTCGTCATATATTTGTCTCCGCTCAATTCTCCTAAGCTTGTTCCATGGCTCTTTCAACTTCATCCATGGCAGTAGCAGCTTCATTTTGTATAATTGGTCCTCCTAGTGGATCCTGACTCAATGATGCAGAACTCTGACTATCTTGAGAACTTTCTATAGCAATCTCTGCTGCAATTGTAGCTTCTTGCTGTATTTCCTCGTTCAACATTTGCAGATAATTTGAAAAAACAGGACATTCTATCGTATCCTTGGTTGCATTGAATGAATCTTCATAAGTAAGAAAATCTCCAAGTAGTTCCTCTTCTGTACGCCAAGGCTTAAAGAGTTGCAAAAGAGCTAAGTAAGAAAATTCCCTTTTGTCTGGAGAATCACAACTTAATTTTCGATGATTAATCAAATGGCCTTTTCTTTGTTTCACTAGACACATCCTTCACATGCAATTACAGCATATACACCTTTATTGATGTCTTCTGTGACGTTCTTTTTAAAAATATAGGTTTGCAGAACTTCATAGAGACAAACATTCTCAAGGTGAGTACTTCTATTTGGATAGTATGAATCCAACATGTTTGTCTTCAAAATATCTGTACTGTCCGGTTCTTTCTCCGCCAAATACTCAATTTCTTGTACAGATTTCAAAACTCGGTTTCGTGTTGCAGCAAGACCTAGACTCACCCAAATGATGGTTCTAGATTTGGCATATAGATTTGCTGATGACAACCGATCAGAACATTCATATGCTCCAATTTCTCGATGCGATAACATCTTCAGACTGTAAATGTATAATTTCTTGCTTAGACTCTTTTCATGTGAAATTTCCTCCCACATTTCTTTCAGTTCCGTCTTTTCTGATTTTGTGATGTAAGATGTCACATATCGAGCCACAGCAATAGAGATGTCAGCCACATATTGAATATCAATGTTAGCATTCCACATGGACAAAATGACTGGGTTGTAGTCATTTATGAATTTGGATTCCTCATTTCTTCTTAGGTTGTATGTATTTTTGGGAGATTTTCTTGTCACAGTATGTCGCAGAGAAGACATAAAATTGTTGACTCTTCCTTTCGATGTTACTGGACGTGGAAATGCAAAACGACATTTCGTGTAGAACTTGTCCTTGGATTTGTATTTTCGACGACAGTATTTCCCACAACGATGGCTTTGAAAGCGTAACACTTGATGTCTTAAATTGTTTTCTTCTGTACTTTTTGGAACAGCACATGTAGAATACTGCTCAATGAAACTCATCACTTTCTCATCTGAATCTGTTCCAAATTTTGGTGCATCTTTAATCCATAGCAGCATATGTATATAAGGAGCACCTCTTGCTTGATACTCCTTTCTCTAAAAGAAATCCAACACCTCTCCAAGCGGAGGATTTGTTTTGTTTGTAATAAAAGATATCATAGCTTCAAACCTATGATTGAAATACCTGCATACATTAACTGGATCCAAAGAGCACAGTTCTCCAGGTGTCTTGTATTCTATATTTTCAATGTTTTTATTTGCCTCTCGTAGAAATTCAAGTAAGTCTTCCCAAGCATACTCAGCACAGCTAAGAGTGAGGAACCATGTAGGAATTCCTAAGTTTCTTAGCATGCATTTCAATTCCCCATGACAACGGTACCAATACTCGTTATTACCACGCTGACATGCCATGAGATTAATTAGCTGAGATTCCAAAACACTGTCTTGCAGTTTCACTTTATCCATAAAATCCCTCACCGAAACATTTTGTAGATGTGTTCCACTTTTCAGTATATGGTTTACTGCATAGGAAAGTCCAGACAAGTCACTCTCAAACAGTAGATGGAACAAATATGGAATGCATTGACGAAACCTTGGATCTTCTGCATATAATCTTGAAGTCCGGTATTCAAATGCAGGAATTTGAACAGGTCGGTCGTCATATCGTCCACTTTCACCTGTTGGAAATAACTGTGGAAAACAATGAGCTTCCAAACTTTCTTCCCATACACTAATGGGACTTCCTTTGGCTTTATTCATCTGAAACAAGTCAATAGCATTCCCCATTACTTGTTTGGAATGCAATGGATTAATACTATAATGCTCATAAATTTCTTCACTTCTAGAGATATCAACTTTTTCTGTTTGCCCAGCTGAGAAATCAGTGTCCTCTTCTCCAGTTGTTCCTTCTTCTCCAACATACACATTTCTATAGTAATGATTATTTTTTACCAAATACAACGTTGCCTTTTTGACTTTCCTAACATCCACTAATTCTTGCCAGATTTTCTTACTTTTTGTCGGAACGCCATTAACTAGAATAACCAGAGATTCCTCTTCTACTTTTTCGACACCAATTGTATCAATATTTTTCTTAAAATCCAGAGGCAAATAAACAACTCTTCCCTTTAATCCTCTCTGTAAATCTGAAGGAGGCAATTTCCCTGTCTTAGGCTCCATGCGAACAATAGCCTGAAAAGGATGTACACATTGAATCAGAATACATTCATAGGTATTTAAATCCATCAATTCAGAAGGAATGTCTTCCAACTCCAAATTATTATGAACTGCTCTAGCAGGCATTCTGTTTTCATTTAATTTATGATAACAATATTCACAAATACGTTGATCAGAGCCCAAATCAAAACAATTTTCAACCAACAAATAAGTTGAAAAATCCTTCCACTCATTATTATTTATCTTTTCGCTTTTTACATATAAATCAACTAATCTAGTCTGATGCATATAATGAGTTTGTCGACAACAAACACAAGAAAAATTAGGCCTTTCACTTGAATTGACCTTAAACTTTGTAATTTAATTTTCAAAATTTTCTGTACTTAAAATCTCTACATTCTCTTCTACATTACCTTCTATTACTGTATCAATTTCTGCACTGACCTCTTTTTCACCAAAGTAACAAAACTCAATTTCATCACAAATGTTCTTGACATCTAATTCAGTTCCATGCAAAAGAGCACTGTTTAACTGTTTTAGTTTAAGTGCTGGACTTTTTGCATAATACAACCTTCTCAGTAATATCCTCACTTTATTATGATGCACTGCTAACATCTTAAAATGGTGAAAAACACTCTGACATACTTTTCTTGAAAGACAAGCCAGTGAACGCCCTTGCAAACCTGTTTTTTCTCTCACTCTACAAGGATCTAACTCTTGTAAAATGTTCATTTTTTTGTTTCACACTTTTCTTAGTATATGTCCATAAGAAAGTGCGAAACAAATCATTAATTCCTGTCGCACACTACAAATACTACTGCAATTCCATGTATACACTGGAGCCTTTGGACATCTCCCTAAAACTTCATCAGCTAACACCTCTTCTGTATTTCTAGGCACAATCTCTTCTTTTTCAACCGGACAACCGTCCTTCAGCTCATATGCTCGACCACTGGTGTCAACTGCATGCGCCAAATCATTATCCTGAAAGTAACTTTCTTCATTAAAAAATGGCTCACAACTTGAACTATGCTTCCATTCTCCAGAAAAAACATCACAGAAATTAGTCTGATTAATTACTCTCCTCCACTTACATTTTGATTTGAACACATTGATTACCTTATCAAGTATACAAATTCTATTCAGTACTAAACTAAACAATTTATTTTTCACTTTAAATGCTTCATTCACAATCTTAACTATGTTTTTTTTTCTTGTAAAAGCAGTCTTTTTTTGATACCTCTTTACATTTTTTAATACATTTGATACTATTCTGTTGTAAAACATTTTTCTACGAATGTCAGTAAGTTGGTTGCTCTATCTTTTGTCATACAAAATATCATCTCCTTGTACAGGTCTAACATTTTTAGAAGGACATCCTGTTTTGTTTCTAATTACAGATGTTTCATTCTTGTTTGCCAAAAAACGTTTTTTCATGACATTTCAATAAGTTCCTGGGAAAATCATTAGTTTGCTTACCAGGAGCATTTTTTTTTTCTCTGAAGATTTTCTTTTGGTTGGTTCTTCATTTTCTTTTTCCTTAGACCTTAATTTTCTTTTATAAACTTTTTCACGTCTTGCTTTCGAAGGCATTTTTTTATCTGTTTGTATATATGATTATAATCTGAGGTAAACAAAAATAACATATTATAGACCACTACAAACATATTACATAGCAATTACAATAAGTAAACAATATAAACACTAGTATACAATAAAAGGCTGATTTACATTACATCTGCTTTGCTTTGTGTCAAAAACGATTTACTAATTAATGTTATGTCTTGCTTATATATAGGAGGCCTGTTTTTCGCCTGTAGATACAGTGAAATAATATGAGCAGAGACACACATACTGCTTGCAGACACAGCGATGGTAGATTACATGTAATATTGTAGACATGTGTCTAAGATCACACTGATGGGTGAATTAAGCTTCACTCACAGTGTGATCTTAGGCAGATTAGCAGGATGTTACATGTAATGAGAAATTAATGTTATGTGTTACTTATATATAGGTGGCCTGTTTTTGGTCTGTAGAGACAGTGAAATAATATGATCAGAGACACACATACTGTTGGCAGAGACAGACATGGTACATTATATCTACCATTCTGATCATGTGCCTAAGATCACACTGTGACTGAAGCTTGATTCACCCACCACTCTGATCTTAGGCAGAGTCACACATACTGTTCGCAGAGACAGACATGGTACATTATATCTAACATTCTGATCATGTGCCTAAGATTACACTATGACTGAAGCTCGATTCACCCATCAGTGTGATCTTAGGCAGAGTAACACATACTGTTGGCAGAGACAGACATAGTACATTACATGTAACATTCTGATCATGTGCCTTAGATCACACTGTGACTGAAGCTTGATTCACCCATCAGTGTGATCTTAGGCAGAGTCACACAGACTGTTGCCAGAGACAGACATGGTACATTATATGTAACATTCTGATCATGTGCCTAAGATCACACTGTGAATCAAGCTTCAGTCATTAATGTCAAACATTGCACAAGAGGCTTGTAAATATGCCAATGAAACCATTACACTATCTCTATACCAGCATTAATGTCAAACATGGTACATTATATCTAACATTAATTCTGGTATAGAGATAGTGTCATGGTTTCATTGGCATATTTACAAGCCCCTTGTGCAATGTCAAACATTATGCAAGGGGCTTGTAAATATGCCAATGAAACCATTTCACTATCTCTATACCAGCATTAATGTCAAACATTGCGCAAGGGGCTTGTTAATATGCCAATGAAACCTCAACACTATCTCTATACCAGCATTAATGTCAAACATTGCGCAAGGGGCTTGTAAATATGCCAATGAAACCATGACACTATCTCTATACCAGCATTAATGTCAAACATTGCGCAAGGGGCTTTTAAATATGCCAATGAAACCATGACACTATCTCTATACCAGCATTAATGTCAAACATTGCGCAAAGGAATTGTAAATATGCCAATGAAATCATTACACTATTCGTATACCAGCATTAATGTCAAACATTGCGCAAAGGGCTTGTCAATATGCCAATGAAACCATTACACTATCTCTATACCAACATTAATGTCAAACATTGTGCAAGGGGCTTGTAAATATGCCAATGAAACCATTACACTATATCTATACCAGCATTAATGTCAAACATTGCGCAAGGGGCTTGAAAATATGCTAATGAAACTATGACATTATCTCTATACCAGCATTAATGTCAAACATTGCGCAAGGAGCTTGTACATATGCCAATGAAAACATGACACTATCTCTATACCAACTAATCAAAAGAGATGGATCACTTGTCCTGCATAACATTGGGTATGCGGGAGTGGTTCTATCAAGTCCCCATAAAAAACCTTCATGCACGTGTTGGTTGATGATAACGTTGAGCGGTATATCTTTGTTCTCCACTTTTCCTCACACGTGTCTGCATAATCATAGGCTTTAGTGGTTATGCCACCTCCACCAGGAGGTGATACCCTTTGTTAAAACAGTAGTGACCAGTAATGGTGCTCGTGATACAGTGAGGTGTGTTAAAAGTCTCTCGGTTCCAGACACAATTTTTTATTCATTCCGGTTTTAAAGAGGCAATAAAATCAGTGTGGGTGACTTAGAGTTATTATGACTCATTCATACTAGAATAGTGAAGTAGGTCAACATGTTTCAGCCCTCAGTCGCCAGAAGGTCGGGTGGGCTTTCTTCAAGACCAGGGGGTGAGGTGTAAAGAGTGAAATGTACTCTTAAGTGTTACTTAGTGTAACTGTCTAGAGGAACCTCATTTAATTGTAGTTCTCAAAGTTCCTATGGTACCTGTGAAAAATAAAAATGTTTTATTTCAGAGACTTAACAAAGGGAAGGGTTTTTTTTGGGTTTACACAAGACGTATGAATTGGTATTTATTCTACCAAGAACACATAATGCTCAATGGTGTAGCAACTAATTAATGACTATACTATCCATCCTAACTGCACCACAGAGAACCCACACAGGAGCACTTTGTGCTTTTCAAGAAATAGTAGAGTATAGTAGGGAAGATATGCCATCAAACTCGAATTCTGATGTATCTGTACTCCGGAATATCCATACGAGAAATCCTTGTTACTTATTAGATACAGGGGCCTACAAAGGGGGAGTTCGTATACCAAACCTGAACCCTGATGCAAGTCGATTGACAGATTTTGACATATTTGGCTCAATTTTGTCATGGAATATTGCAGGGTTGAGTACCAAGGTGAAAAGCCCTGAATGGGCCTTGTTTGTCAGCCAGTTCACCATCTGTATATTCCAAGAAACGTGGCTCCTTGACCCACTATATCTCCCAGGGTTTTTGAATTTTAGTGTCGCCGCTGTAAAAGGAGACAAGGGACGACGCTCGGGGGGACTAACTATTTGGGTCAAACAAGATTCTGGGATCATCGTAAAGGAGCTCACCTCTAATCACAAGGATATACAGATTCTCTCCCTTGTACTTAATCGAGCTAAACCTTTACACATTTATAATGTGTACGCTAAGAGCACAGGGGGGCGGAAGTCAGACACTCTTGTTGTCCTCGAAGGCCTCATTGAAAAATGTTCCCAAAACTCACGGCTGATTATTGCCGGAGATTTTAATGTAAAATTTGAACCACAATCTGGCGATTCTCATTTTGTAGACGATCAAGATAGCCAGTGGGGGGTACCCACACTAGAACTGGACCCCGTGAAGAGATAGACCGACCTGGTGATCCAAATTAATTCAATGTGTCTGAACCAAGGACTAAGGGCAGTCAATGGAAGGACCCCGAAAGACCGGATGGGTGCTGTCACTTTCAAGAGCGGCAACCGAGAAAGTAGAATTGATTACATACTAGTCCACCTTGAGGTATGGCACCACCTGGTAGACATGATGGTTGTTGACCGCCTAGAGAGTGACCAAAACCCCCTATGCATGATCTTTTCCTACTGGGAAGTCCCAGTGACACCAGAGGACCCAAGTAACGGAAGCTCTCAACCCGTTGTATTGGCAAATGACATGCGCCACCTGAAGTGGGCCAAAGTTGCCCAAAATCAGTCAAACATTGACTTTGTTTTAAAAAATTTACAGAAAGCTACTATGGAATTGAGTGCCTGTTCCAATGCCGAACCTTTTACCCCTGTGAGAGAAAGCGCAAGTAAGGTCCACGAAACCCTCTTTTTGCAAATAAAAGGTTTATTTGTTAAACCAAATAATCCGAACAAAAATATGACCGATGAATCTCCAAGATGGTATAATAAAGAATGTAGAAAAGCACGGCTGGAACTAGGTCAAGCCATTAAAAATGGGCCCAGTGCTAGTGTTCGCACTGCCAGGAGCGCGTATAAAACTATTATTCAAAAATCCAAGCGCGCCTGGGATGAAAAAAGATGGGAGGAGCTTAAGGAGGCAAGTTCTCACAAAAATTGTGAACAATTCTGGGACCTTTTTAAATGGGGCTGTGAAGGAAGCCCCGAAAACCCCCAAAATTGGGTAGCCCAGGATGATTGGGTAACTCATTATAAGCCCCAATACGCTAAAGGGCCGGAACTACCGGTAGAACAGAGAGAAGGGATTGTATGTACCCCCTGTACGGAAGATGCGCTTACTATCATGGACATCCAATGCGCACTAGATTCTTTCACTCCTGGAAGGTCCGAGAGTGGGAGCGGGAGATGGACATCCTGTCCCACCTCCAAGCAGGATTTAGAACCTCCATAAGCACAGTTGATCAAGTCCTACATTTTTCAATGCTCTATTGGAAGGTCGTTCAACTTGGAGGAGGTAGCTTGTATGCTGCCTTCATAGAGTTGAGGGCAGCTTTTGACCTTGTACCACGGTCCAACCTTTGGTTTGTCTTGAATGGCATGGGCATGCCCCCCACTCTTCTTTCTATGATTATCAAACTACATGAGCATAATTACGCCCAGATAAGATGGGGCTCCCCAGGACATGTTACCAACCAGTTCCCGGTAGAGAGAGGAGTGCGCCAAGGCTGCGTGTTAGCGCCTACCCTTTTCTCCCTCTACATTAACAACGTCGCAAAGACCCTGTTGGAGGCAAATGTTGACACACCAATTCTAGCAGGCGCTAAGATACCAATCTTAATGTTTGCCGACGACTGTCTCATGATTTCTAAGACCCCAAGTGGTCTTCAAAAAGTACTTGGGATCTTTGAAACATACTGCACTGACCCTGGCCTGGAAGTTAACGTCTCAAAATCCAAATGTATGTCTTTTAATCAACACAAGTCATTCAAAGGAAAGGTCCTGATGAATAACCTACCCCTACAGCAAGTAAAATCGTTTTCATATCTAGGTGTTACCATCCAACATGACCTACGTTGGAATGAACAGATTGACCTGGCCACCCTCAAGCACAGGCAAATCGCAGGGGCATTGACACGCGAACATGCAAAATCCCTGAAAAAACGATGGCACCTGCAGTTAAAGTCTATAATGCAAAGGCCGTGAGTGCAGCACTTTATGGGTTTGAGATGTGGGGACATGGGAACCTAAGTAAGTTAACGGCCTCCGAAAATAGGCTCCTATGAAATCTTGTTATGCTCCCACACAGCACCCCCATGGGCTGGTTTTACACGACCTAGGCATAAAACCAATTGAGATTATTGCAAATCTCTGTCCTGTATTGTACTGGCGACGAATATGGGTAACGCCGGAGTTGAAAATATTTGCCATGGGACTCCTGGACATTATTAAAAGTGATGTCTTTCACCAGATAAAATGGCTCTCTGGAATTAGATCGGTTCTAAGAGAGCTGGGTCTGGCGGAGACATGGGAAGACCCAACCAATGCTGTATTTCCATCAAAAAAGGTCATCAAGGGCTTGTACTGGGTGATGATATCTTCGAAACGTTTTAGGACCGTTCCCCCACTTTCACTAACAGGGGTGTTTATGGAGTTCAAGGATGAAACTCGCTTTGAGACATTCTGGGACGACATAACAAAGCCACTGGACAGAAAACTTTACTTTCAATTGAGAATTGGTAGTATACCTATCAGATCTTTCACATCCAGATGGTCAAACGGTGGAAGCAGCTCTTGCCCATTTTGCCCAGATCTTAAAGAAACAGTTAGCCACTTACTCATTTTGTGCTCGGCCTACTCTGCCCCGCGCCGAGTCTGGCTGCGACCCATGGCTAAACTATTAGGCACTCAGAGTGGAACTGTGGCTACTAGAATTATCTGTACAAACTCAAGCCATGTAATATATATAGCTGTGGTGAAATATTTAGGATGGGCCTGGATTATTAGAAGCAAAAAATGTAAAGGGGTTGGTCTTTGAAAATGCACTTTATACATGAATACTTGATGTATCTTAAACTGAACATTTTTATTATAATGAATTACTTGTTTTAAACTTTGTAAATAATTTTATTCCATTTTTATATAAATTTATATATGTAATGCTTTTATGACTATGTCGAATAAAGCTTGTTTGACTCACTGACTGACTGACTATACTTTTGATCGGACTCTCTATGTCATGGGCAAGGTCAACTCTCTCAAGTTAGGCAAACATCGTTCAATATTAGTATTTCTCCTTACTCGCTTTATTTTATTGAGAAGTTGGTGTATTCTCAGTCATGATAAGCTTTTGGCACTTATTCTTCCATGTAATTCAAGTTTCTCTAGCTTAATTTCATGCAGTTCTATCGTTAAAATCAGACTTATGAAGGCGTATTTCATGTACCTTCAGAAGTAATATTCATGCACTCGTGTTCGTCAAGTCTCATGCTTTCAAAACATAACACTCATGCTTGGGAAGGCGTATTCCATGTACCTTCAGCGGCGTTTCCCATGCATACATTAAGATTTAAGTTTGTCCAATGGATTCGTAGGACTCCAAATTTGGAAGGCGTATTTCATGTAGTACTCACGGACTCATTGTAGTTAGGTTTCATGCTTATAAACCACAACATACATATTCGGGACAGCTTTCGTCATGCATTAATTAGGGTTTAAATGGCCAAAAGTCTGACACAGGCCTCATTTATTCATTCAGACCGTGAGGCTCGAAATTATGAAGGCGTTATTCATGTACCTTCAGGGGCTATTCTCATGCACACAGTAAGATTAGGCCAAAAACGGGTGCGTGTATATACATTCAACGTACCTTTTAACGGTTTCATTAAAACCTCATCGGGATCCGCGTGGGTCAGCGGTGCATGCTATGATAACAGGTTAAATTTCAGTTAAATTATCATAGTTTTAATACGGTACGGTTTTGTCGATGTTGTGCCTCCTGCTACCAGCGGTCACTCCGTCATTCGACTGGTTCTGACTCTGCCACTGCGGTCCCGGAAACAGTGTGACTTCCGGGTTCATGTGTTTAAGTAAGGATGGCAATGTAGACAGACCATCGTTATTCGTAGTCTTTTTTCTAATTATCGGTTTAATGCCAATCTTTGCTGTAAGTGGTATTTTAAAATTAAGAGCTATATCTCGATGGTCGTTTTTAAATAGTTCATACACATTGCAGGGATCATTTTGGTATTCTTTTCATTTCCAAACTTATTTAGTTTCTAAATAGATATTTGGTCTCTATTTTCGCCTAATTTACGTGGATGGACTTATTAACACCATGGTATTGTAGCATCCGGTAGTTCTATGAATTGCTCTAGTTTTTGGCTCTTTTGTTGAAATTAAGGATGACTACTAGAGAGTGACCTACTTTTCTGATCGTTGGTTCGGTGGTTCATCATCTAGTCATTATTTATAGATACTTCCCAACGGGATGTTATCATTGAGTCCCTCTATGTCAGTGCCTAGTCTATGCACCCATCTTTGTTCCTTCTCAAAAAGGATTCTTTCTGCATTATGGTCTCTGTGGGTCAAGGTTTCCAGAACAACCCATTCAAGGTCATGGATAGTATGTCCTGCTTCCAAGTAGACATTTTAGTCGTGATTTTCGTACATTTGATATTGCTTCGGTGTTCACATAGGCGTTGCTTAACTTTTCTACATGTCATACCAATGTAGAGTTTTTTGCATGGGCATGTGATCATATATATCATATGGCTTGCATTGCAATTGGTGTGGTTTTGTAATTTCCATTTGAAGTCTGGCAACAGTTGTATTTCCTTTGTGACCTTTGTTACGGGACATACCGAACAGGAGCCACAAGCGTTATGTCCAACAACTGGGCGGGCATCCCAGGGTGACATTGTGACAGCTAAAGGTTTTTTAGGGTGAGGTCTCGTATGTACCACCATGTCCTTTAGGTTTCTGGTTCTTTTATTGGCAAACCTGGGTTTGGGCCACTTTATGTTCGCTGAGGTTAGGGTTCTCCAGTTTTCTGGTTCTGGTTCACGCGGTGTTGGTTCAAGGAGCCAATCTCTATTTGCATCTCTCGATGATTCTTTTAGGGTAGTTCCTATCTCCAAGTTTTTGTCCAAGGTCATTTGCCTGTTGTTTATATTCAGTGATGTTGCTGCAGTTCCTGCGCAGACTCAGGAACTGACTGTAAGGGAGATTTTCCCTTAGTGGTCTAGGATGGTAACTTTGGTAAGAAAGTAGACTATTTTTGGACGTTGGTTTGTGAAAAGTCTTGGTCTGTAGGGTTAGGCCTTCTGCATAAATGGTGATGCCCAGGAAGTCCAACAGTTTTTTATTGACTGTGTATGTGAACTTGAGCAACTCATCACATGTATTAATCCAATTGTGGAACTTTATGAGACCCTCCATGTCACCTTCCCAGATCAGAATGATGTCATCAGTATAACGCCGACGAACAACTACAAACTTAGGGGTCTCCAAAGGGATCCAGAAGTGATCCGCTACTCAAAGTAACCTTATCAACAGTACAAGGGTACGATGACAGTGACACTCACAGACCAGATCACAAGATGTGAAGAACCAATAACGTGAGTCACCCCTGGTTTAGGATTCCCATCCACGGTCTTGTGATGATCAATATTATCATTTGGTAATCCTTATCGGGTATTGTGTCTCTAGATCATTGAGACCGGCATACCCAGATAACCAGATTCGGGGTAGCGACCCACAATCACTCGGTACTACCACATGATGTTGATGTGATGGGAAGTGCAGTGTAAAAATATATGTAAGTGGTGGTCTAAAAAAGGATAGGGAGCTCAACCAAGGTAAATTTAATAATTGTTGGCCCCTTCCCTAATAAAAACAAGAACAGTATAGTATCATCATCGCAGTCAACACAAATAGCTGCGAGGAGACCAACATGTTTCAGCCACTAAAGGTTCACTCCTCTGGCTTTCGTCAGGGTCTCTGTTCAAATAATCTACTACTGCTTACAAGTGAATAAAGTGTGAAAAATATACAAAAAAACACACAAGTGAAAACCAGTAAAGGATATAATGTTCCATAAACTGTGTCAACTCCTCTCTTCGGCACCTGGTTGCAATTATACTGTGTAAGGAGGACAAACGTACAGGAAGGTCACAATCAGCTACTCTGGTCTGTGATAAACATAATATTGTTTTACAAAAATGAATCTATTTGCTTACTCACCCAGGGTGTCCGGGGAGTGGACCTCACCTCTTCCTGGACCTGGCTCAGGATATGTGAGACCCCGCTCTACAATAACACAAACCGACTGTGTAAATTACAAAGACCAGGAGGTCAAACATTAATTTGCTCTGGCGGTCAAAATACTGTGTATGGAGCTCATTAACAGCCATCTAAAGATACTCCAAACCACCCTCTCTCCACTCCACCATCAACTACAGGCTGAACAAGCTGTTAAATTCAATCATCCCTTGGTCCAGCAATTAGTCTGACAAGGTGATGAATAGCCTGATACAAAGATACAAAGAAAAACAAGCTATTAGACCAGGTGGCCCAATACTCCTACCTGTCCGTCGTTGTCTCTGGCCGTGACTGAGTCAGGGGGAGGCACCGTCTCTCCTGTGCACTGACTACTTCACTGTGCTGGTTGGTGTCATCCAGCCTATCAGCCCATGCAGGGGAGTGGCCTAGTCGCCGCCTACACAGGGAACCCTTTGTACAACATTGCCAGGATAGTTGATCTGGCACTTAGACTGGTACATGTGCCCATCGCTATAGTCAGGACTCAACCAAAACACCCGGTGCTCAGTAAACCCACTTCCTCATTCGCCAGCTCATTCCCGGCATCCCGCTCGTATTCTCGCGAGACTCGCCCGAGTCAAACTACCGAATGACGTCACGTCGGCCATTTTGGTAGTTTAGTAGTCCCGCTTTGCGGACTTTCTCAAGTTTAGCCATCGAGAACTATTCATCTTCAATGGCATAAGAGCGCATCCACCCAGGATAGTATCGAGGTAAATACAGTCTGTCCACTGGAGGCATCCATGCCCCGCGACCCGGCCTCGCGCTCAATCTCTCACTAGATTAATGGAGACTACAGAATGACCTCACAGTTTAGGAGTCTGTAGTTCTTAGTTCTAACATCCGTATAACGGACTAGAACAATGTCTACTCAATGACGCAAGGCCGCGTCCATCGATAGTGATACCACAGTAGAACCATCGCCCCCTCGGAGGGTGTATTCGCCTAGTGCTTAAAACTGAGGTTAGGTCATATCAATAATGAAAAGTCAATATTGGTCATGTGATGGGCGATAATAAAAACTTAAGGATATTAATTAGTGGACAGGGCTCGCAGGCATGCCAGCCAGGGGGCACCAGAGATGTCTCCAACAGCCCACTGTCCTTAGCCCACCCGAAATAATAGTTCCGGTCATGATTACTCCAGACCAAAAGTAAAGCAGTCTGGGGCTTACGGTGATAACTAGCCCTACGGTCGCTCATATATTAAACTTCATGGTGAGAATGCTGTTGGAAGTAGGGTCAAGCGGTGACCGGTAATTAGCTCTTTTACTGTATGCATTCCACGCGTTAGCTCACCAAAAAGCAGTATATCAGGTCAGGGAGAACCACGGAATGTCATCGTTCAACCCTTGTCTGTCTGTCCCCAATTTGAACACCCACTTCTGTTCACGAATAAAAAGGTACCGAGACACATCGCTCACATGTGGTGGAATGTGTGGTTTTTCCAAAACATGCCACATGAAGTCAGTTTCTGCATGCTTCCGTGTAATGAAATGCTTAGTGAGTTTAGAAATCTCTTTCTTGCAGCGAAAAGTGCTTTTATGTTCCTGCATCCTCACACGCACCTTTCTCGTGGTCATGCCCACATATCGTTCATTGCATGTGCAAGTGATGAGGTAGATTAAGTTGGTGCTGTTGCAGTTTGTAAACTGCCGCAATTCCCATGGCCTATCTGTACCAATGTCCACACTGGTGATCTTGATCGTTAGAGGGCAAATCGAACAGCCACCACACGGATGGTGCCCTACCACCGGGGGGAGATCCCATAATGTGCCTATCTCTCTCCTAGGTGTATCTTTGGGTCGGGTGTGTACCAAACGATCCCTCAGGTTGGCTGAGTGTTTAAAAGCGAAAAGTGGGAAGGGAATTTTATCTTTGCCACTGTTCAGAATTTTCCAATGCTTTTTTATCACCTTCTGAACATAGTTCGATTTGGTGTTAAATATGCTCACTAGTGTTAGTCGGTCCAGAGGTGGTTTCTCTACACGTGGTTCCAGAAGGGCAGCACGATGATTATTTGCTGCTCGTTTGTATGAGCGCTGGACCAATTTATTAGGATAATGCCTCTCTCTCAGTTGTTTGGAAAGATCGTCTGCGTGGCGTTTGAAGGTTTCTGGAGTAGAACAGTTCCGATGGACTCGAAGGAACTGTCCAAAAGGCAGATTATCCCTCAAGGACTTGGGATGTTGGCTCTCGTACAGGAGAAGGGAATTCCTTGACATCGGTTTCCTATACAATTCACTCTCCAGGCCCCTCGTGGTGCTATAAATTGAGAGGTCCAAGAAAGGAAGTCTGTCTTTACTCATTTCCATTGTGAACCGAAGGTAGTTGTTCTGCCTGTTCAGCCATTGATGAAATAGTGTGACCGATTCACTAGTCCCTCTCCACACCATCAGGATATCATCAATATATCTTTTCCACCAAATTATGGATGGAAAGAATGGGTTGGTGGGGTGCAAAACTGTAGTCTGTTCAAATTCATGGACGTACAAATTCGCCAGCGAAGGCGCAAAAATACTGCCCATGCTGGTTCCAGAGACTTGGTGGTATATCTGCTCCTCGAACATGAAAAAATGTTCTTTCATGGCTATGGTAGCCAAGGCCATAATGAACGGTACTGGAGTGATGGAGTCCAATTCCGATTCGCCCAGGATGGATCTGATAGTGTCCAGAGTCGCATCCTGGGGAATGGAGGTATACAGGGACTCAACATCAAGAGAGACAAGAAAGTCCGTCTCTCGATCAAAAACTATGTCTGGAATCACTCTCAGGACATCGGTGGTGTCCTTGAGAAATGTAGGCATCTTGCTGACCAAAGGTTTGAGAAAATAGTCAGCAAACGCTGAGAGGGGTTCAAGAAGTGACCCTTGACCTGAAATTATAGGCCTCCCTGGAGGCGGTCTCTGTGGTTTGTGCACCTTGGGTAAGGTGTAGAAATAAGGCATGGTGGGATGTTTAGCCTGCAGGAATTGTGCCTCTGCGGAAGTAATCCAGCCTTCTCCTAAGGCTTCTTCAACCAGGACTTTGATTTCACTCATAAGTCTCGGAGTCGGATCAACAGTCAGTGGATGATAGGCATTGCTGTTACTCAACTGACGGAGGCATTCTGCCCTGTAAGTATCTACATTTTGGACCACAATGGAGCCCCCCTTGTCGGCGGGCTTCACAATAATAGTCCCATCTTGGGTCAAGGTTTTGAGACCCTGTCTCTCCGCAGTGCTGAGGTTGTTATACCCTGATCTCGAATTGTACTGTATACAATCAATATCATTTTTCACAGCCAATTCAAAAGTTAGTACTTGAGTAGGTATGGTATGTGAGGGGGGTGAGAAAGTAGATTTATTCCTCAAACCGGTATTCGTGTCCTTGTCCTCCTCTGATTCTTCAGTGTTCTTGTTTTTAAAGAAATAATGGAGCCTTAGCTTCCGAAAAAACTGTGCTAGTTCCATTTGTAGGACGAATGGATCACCCTCATCCGTAGTCACAAAACCTAAACCCTTATTCAGCACAGCCTCCTCTGTGTCTGATAGAGTTCTTTGACTGAGATTGACCACCAAGCTCTGTTCAGGTCTATTCATTGATCTTGAGCATTCCTTCCCGTCTGGCTCCGAGTTCCTGCTAAGGACAGTGGGCTGTTGGAGACATCTCTGGTGCCCCCTGGCTGGCATGCCTGCGAGCCCTGTCCACTAATTAATATCCTTAAGTTTTTATTATCGCCCATCACATGACCAATATTGACTTTTCATTATTGATATGACCTAACCTCAGTTTTAAGCACTAGGCGAATACACCCTCCGAGGGGGCGATGGTTCTACTGTGGTATCACTATCGATGGACGCGGCCTTGCGTCATCGAGTAGTCATTGTTCTAGTCCGTTATACGGATGTTAGAACTAAGAACTACAGACTCCTAAACTGTGAGGTCATTCTGTAGTCTCCATTAATCTAGTGAGAGATTGAGCGCGAGGCCGGGTCGCGGGGCATGGATGCCTCCAGTGGACAGACTGTATTTACCTCGATACTATCCTGGGTGGATGCGCTCTTATGCCATTGAAGATGAATAGTTCTCGATGGCTAAACTTGAGAAAGTCCGCAAAGCGGGACTACTAAACTACCAAAATGGCCGACGTGACGTCATTCGGTAGTTTGACTCGGGCGAGTCTCGCGAGAATACGAGCGGGATGCCGGGAATGAGCTGGCGATTGAGGAAGTGGGTTTACTGAGCACCGGGTGTTTTGGTTGAGTCCTGACTATAGCGATGGGCACATGTACCAGTCTAAGTGCCAGATCAACTATCCTGGCAATGTTGTACAAAGGGTTCCCTGTGTAGGCGGCGACTAGGCCACTCCCCTGCATGGGCTGATAGGCTGGATGACACCAACCAGCACAGTGAAGTAGTCAGTGCACAGGAGAGACTGTGCCTCCCCCTGACTCAGTCACGGCCAGAGACAACGACGGACAGGTAGGAGTATTGGGCCACCTGGTCTAATAGCTTGTTTTTCTTTGTATCTTTGTATCAGGCTATTCATCACCTTGTCAGACTAATTGCTGGACCAAGGGATGATTGAATTTAACAGCTTGTTCAGCCTGTAGTTGATGGTGGAGTGGAGAGAGGGTGGTTTGGAGTATCTTTAGATGGCTGTTAATGAGCTCCATACACAGTATTTTGACCGCCAGAGTAAATTAATGTTTGACCTCCTGGTCTTTGTAATTTACACAGTCGGTTTGTGTTATTGTAGAGCCGGGTCGCACATATCCTGAGCCAGGTCCAGGAAGAGGTGAGGTCCACTCCCCGGACACCCTGGGTGAGTAAGCAAATAGATTCATTTTTGTAAAACAATATTATGTTTATCACAGACCAGAGTAGCTGATTGTGACCTTCCTGTACGTTTGTCCTCCTTACACAGTATAATTGCAACCAGGTGCCGAAGAGAGGAGTTGACACAGTTTATGGAACATTATATCCTTTACTGGTTTTCACTTGTGTGTTTTTTTGTATATTTTTCACACTTTATTCACTTGTAAGCAGTAGTAGATTATTTGAACAGAGACCCTGACGAAAGCCAGAGGAGTGAACCTTTAGTGGCTGAAACATGTTGGTCTCCTCGCAGCTATTTGTGTGGACTGCGATGATGATATTATACTGTTCTTGTTTTTATTAGGGAAGGGGCCAACAATTATTAAATTTACCTTGGTTGAGCTCCCTATCCTTTTTTAGACCACCTCTTACATATATTTTTACACTGCACTTCCCATCACATTAACATCATGTGGTAGTACCGAGTGATTGTGGGTCGCTACCCCGAATCTGGTTATCTGGGTATGCCGGTCTCAATGATCTAGAGACACAATACCCGATAAGGATTACCAAATGATAATATTGATCATCACAAGACCGTGGATGGGAATCCTAAACCAGGGGTGACTCACGTTATTGGTTCTTCACATCTTGTGATCTGGTCTGTGAGTGTCACTGTCATCGTACCCTTGTACTGTTGATAAGGTTACTTTGAGTAGCGGATCACTTCTGGATCCCTTTGGAGACCCCTAAGTTTGTAGTTGTTCGTTGATTTCTACGGGGGATAATACTTAGGCATGGTCTATAAACATCCCTCTAGCCCTGCAAGATAGTGTGTTTTTCCATCAATATAACGCCGCCAGAATAATATCTGATTGTGAAAGGGTTTGTTGGGGTTGTTGATGTGCTTCACCTCAAAATTTCTTACATAAAGGCCTGCTACACTAGGAGCAAACGTACTCCCCATGGAAGTACCATGGCATTGTTGGTACATGGTGTCATTGTACATAAAATAGTTCTCAGTGACAGCCATCTTGCAGCATTCTAGAACAAAATGCCTAGGTGTTCTGTAGTCCCAATTCATACAAAAAAATGGTCTCCAAAGTCTCAAGAGTCTGTTGTTGTGGCAGACTAGTATAGAGACTTTCGACGTCTAATCCAACCAACAGCATGTTCTCCTCAGAGTAGTTAAAATCTTTTAGGAGGTTGAGTAGGTCCCTTGTGTCTTTTAGGTAAGTTGGTGTTCTTTGGACAATTGGTTTTAGGTATTGATCCGCGAATTGGGACAATGGTTCTAGTACCGAACCAATGCCGGAAGCTATGGGTTTACCTGGTGGAGGGATACGTTCCTTGTGTGTTTTTAGTAAGGAATAGAAGTAGGGTATCCGAGGGTTCATAGTTTCAAGGAACTCTGCCTCTTTTTTAGAGATCCAGTCGTTGGTTTCCGCTTCGTTCACCATCAACTTGATGGTCCGTTGTAATCTTGGTGTTGGGTCAATGCTGATCTCTCTGTAAAAGTTTTGATCAGATAATAGATCTGAACATTGGCGATTGTAGCCGTCTTTTGAAAGGAGGACTATCCCTCCCCCTTATCCGCTTATTTGATGATATTGTCCCCATCATTTTTCATTTTTTTTAACACCTGTTGTTCGGCTCTTGAGAGATTTTGGAAGGGTTTGTTCACAGTATCTTTTAGGTCATCTATATCCTTCATTACGGCTTGTTCGAAGGCCAATATTTCGATGGGTACCTGTGAGTTAAGGGGGCAGAAAGTAGATTTTTTGCGTAGTGTGGTATCACCATCCGGTGTTTAAGAAGTTTGGTTGCTGAAAAAAGATTTTAACTTCAGTTTACGCCAGAATTCTGCGGCTTCACATTTCATCTTGAAAATGTCCAAGTTTGGTGTTGGGACATAGCCAAGCCCTTTGTTGAGGACCTTTTCTTGGGCTTCTGTTAAGACCTTGCCTGAGAGGTTTACTACAAGGCTGTTGTGCTCTTTCCTGCTTTCCTTCTGGTCACACTCCTAGTTTGTACCTGTCGAGCTTGGTCCTGCCAAGCTACACCTTTTTGTCTTGGTCCTCGGTTGTTCTGGCCTCTCCCTAAAAAAGGACGCCCTTGTTGAAAATTTGGTTGTTGCATCTGTTGGTTCATAGGGGGGGACCTTGAAAGTATGGGTCTACCCAACCTTGTAAGTGAGGGTTGAAAGGTGGAAAAGGAATCATTGTCGGGTTCATTGGGTATTGGGGTGTACGCCAGTAATTCCGGCCTCGTCGATTACCTCTCCTGTTGCGGTTTTTTCCTCTTTGATTGGTAGTGAGATCATCCCCACTCCAGTCCGAACCCTCCGTATAAGAGCCACTGTTAGAACCATAATTTGATGCGTTGTCATTAGGGTCAAAGTCCTTACTACTATATGGATGGATCTTTTCCAGAGAGAATTCTTTCAGTTCTTTTCCTAACTTCTGTAATTTCTGTTGAGTTAGATACTCCTGGGTCTGACTAATTTCTTTGTTGATTTCTTCCAGCCGTTCTTTATACACCGTTATGTGCATCATGTTGTTTAATTTTGTCTCTATGATTTGTATCTTTATTGTCAATTCATCCGTGATTTTTGTGGCTGTTTTTATAATCAGTACCAGGTAATCCCTGGTGCACTTCCAAGATATTGCTGACCAATCCTTGCGGAAGGCCAGGTTCTTCAGAAACATTTGTGGAGCGTTTGTTACCCAAAAGCCTTTGGGTGCTGCATTCACCCTCAGGTACTCGGTCATTATTATTCCATGAATGATCTTTTGACTGGGTGTGAGTGCTTGTTTGTTCAGATGCTCCGTCCATTACCATCCCCTTTTGTACCGCTTTTGGCTGCCATAAGTGTGGCAGGGTATGCTCAGACGTGAGTCCCTTGCTCACTTTGCCACTGGATTCAAGAAAGCCGGGCTGAAGATGGCTGGAATACCAGAAACCGTTCCTCGGAAGCTTCTTTCCGGTCCAGGGAAAGCATGGTTTGGCAGTTCGGGCTGGACTGTTCCCATGAGGCACAGGGTCAGACTGATTTGCATATAGCCATGTCTGAACTGGGGTGGCAGAGTAGGCTAAAGAACGGTGATGGATACCGTTGATCAATGCAGTCAGACTTAACTTAGAGGCAATGTGTAAAGAATATGTGCAGTAATCAAACAAAAAAGAAAAATTCCAAACCAATTTGGAAACATAGGGGCCGAGCATGTGTGGCCTTCCTCCGGCCTGGTGGGTGTTGTTTTGCCAACCACGGCCACAATTCCCTGACCGCCACATTACGATGGGCAGACATAGCCCAATTTCCGTCCGCCGTGGTTTTTCCAGTTCCGCCAGTAGTATGGTTCCGCAACAAGAGCGGACGTAGCCAATAGCAAGAGGCCACCAGGCGGAATGACGGGAGACCGCCGTACCAATTACAATGCCTCAAATAGGTCATCAGACCGCAAAGGAGAAACCACCCATCGAAACACGGCGGAAGAAACACAGCGGAGCAAAATGTAAATCCCAGAGTGCTCCACGCAGTTGCTACCGCAATGGATCCTGCCCTACAGGCCCTACCGCTGCTGATCCTGATCAGCCATCATCAAAGACGCTGCCGCTGTGCACAAGGCAGCAGGTACGTGAATGACACACATCCGCACACAACATCAACACACTACACCTGACCTGCAAATGTCTTTCTGTCCACTCCAGACATTCTGGTGGACACAGGACCATATCCACCAGTGTCATTGCAAGGCGCCGCAAGTTGTGAACACACTGCTACGCACCAGTATCATCCATCAACAAATTAAGCACTGCCATATCCCCGTCACGTCGCATCAGTGGTTAAGATGCGCGAAAACATCCACACAACCTAGTAGGCCTGGCCAGCACCAAGCATTTGCAGTGTCATTAAGGGGGTAAGGATTGAGTGGAACCAGGGCCCAAAGTAAATTGTGCTCCCCCATTGGTAGCAGCTGTCATTAGCTGATACAATCACATCTACTACCATCACAACCTGCACCATATCCAAATGTGTGCCCATCTGACTAAGGGGGGAAGTGATGTCTGTCAACCAGGTCATAGGTGTAATGTGGCAAAACAACACCTGTATTGTCTTGCCACACTGGTGATCCTGGTGTCCGAAACCCTCCCTGCTAGTGGCAAGGTGAGTATCAGGGACCAAACCCCACCAGCACACTGGTGCCACACAGGTACCCCTGGTGTCAGCGCCGCTTCCTGCTAGTGGGAAGGTGAGTGTAAGGGACCAAACCCCACCAGCACACTGGTGCCACACAGGTGCCCCTGGTGTCAGCCCCCCTCCCTGCTAGTGGCAAGGTGAGTGTCAGGGACCAAACCCCACCAGCACACTGGTGCCACACAGGTGCCCCTGGTGTCAGCTCCCTACCTGCTAGTGGCAAGGTGAGTGTCAGGGACCAAACCCCACCAGCACACTGGTGCCACACAGGTGTCCCTGGTGTCAGCCCCCTACCTGCTAGTGGCACAATGAGTGTCAGGGACCAAACCCCACCAGCACACTGGTGAAACACAGGTGCCCCTGGTGTCAGACCCCCTCTCTTCTAGTGGCAAGGTGAGGGTCAGGGACCAAACCCCACCAGCACACTAGTGCCACACAGGTGCCCCTGGTGTCAGGCCGCCTCCCTGCTAGTGACAAGGTGAGTGTCAGGTATCAAACCCCACCTGCACACGGGTGCCACACAGGTGCTCCTGGTGTCATCTCCCTCCCTGCTAGTGGCAAGGTGAGTGTCAGGGGCCAAACCCCACCAGCATACTGGTCCCACACAGGTGCCCATGGTGTCAGCCCTCCTCCCTGCTAGTGGCAAGGTGAGTGTCAGGGACCAAACTCCACCAGTAGGGACCAAACCCCATCAGCACACTGGTGCCATACAGGTGCCCCTGGTGTCACACCCCTCCCTGCTAGTGGCAAGGAGAGTATCAGGGACCAAACCCCAACAGCATTCTGGTGCCATATAGGCAATCGTGTGTGAACCACATGACAGGCAGAGTCAAAAGTAGTTGACAAAACACCACTCAAGCCATGTGCTAAAAAAGTTGACATTGTGTGGATCACACACCCAGCAATGTGTAAAAGCACATAGTGACATGTGACCATCACAAATACATGAATAACAACAGATGTGCTTGATGTGGCAGAAAGCATAGATGATAGAACACACTGACAGCACTGCATGCTCAGTAAGCAGTCTCGCAACAACAACCAAAACACAATCACACATATTTGATTGACCCACATGTGACTACACAACACAAGTCACCACAGTGGTACAGTAGCTCTTCAAACACACATACAGCACTGACCACAACCACAGCGGAACAACTAAGCAAAACACAGATGCAAACAACATGACTAGAGGAATGTGCTGCCTAAACACATGCACTCCATATGTGCAACCATGCCTGCAAGCAGGTACCTTACAATGACCCCCAATTGCATGTTAAAGTGTCCTGAGTGGCACATAGGACCAGTATACCCAGCAGCTATGGGCATGGGGTGGAACACATTCGACTGAAGTGGTGTATACATCAGGAATGTACAGGTGATGATTGTACATTCAAAAACACGTCAAACAGTTATTCACAATGTGTAGACATCATAATCACATATAGGGGATGCCATGATTACCCACAACAAACACTGCTTCGGTAACGAAAATCAGACAAGTGACAGCAAGGCAGGTGAAAAATTAACTAAAATGTCAGTCTGAGTGAGTAGGACAGCACAAGTAGCTCCGGATTACATGACACACATGGCTTAACAACAATATACAACTCACACTTTGCAGCCACACACTCTGCACACTCTCAACTGAAAGCAAAAACAGGACTGTGTCCCCAAGGAGTGCAAGGACACACTGCACAGCATCAAACTCATCCGTGTGTAAACAATTAGAGGCACTTGTCAGACTAAATAAACAAACAGGCAATACATACCAGGATCATACACGTGTGCATTTTGCAAGTTTAGTGCCACATACACATCAACAACACTGACAAGGACAGGCCAAGCACACTGTCTGACTACTCAAGTGCACACATACAAATATACCCATGTGAGTATGCAGACAGGCCTACACAATATTACAACACACGCACTACTGTTCACACATCCAAACCCATCACACATATATCACCAACCATGGTCACCCCGCAAGTAAGACTGTGTGTACAATACACCTCGGTTGTGGCATAGCCTCCCAACATTACATGTGTACAATTGAAAGAATCTCAAGGTAAAATGAGTGTAGGAGTACATTAACACAAAAGAGCATCATTGCACTCCCAAGTCACATAGTTGATTATAACAAAAGTGAGTGTTACGTCAGTCAAACAATATCAAACGTAATCAATGAAATAGCAATGTGGAAGTGCCATGCAGATAATGTTGCACATTAACCCATATACACCCATAAAACTATTTAGTTCAGCAAGTGCACCAATGAAGTATACAACAGGAGTAACAGCTTTTATTGCAAAATGACATGATAGCCATCAAATTGCCAACAAAGGAAATTGAATTGTCAAATCCATAGTCCAAACAATGCACATGTGTGCATGAGAATGTACACAGTGAATGTGGCACACAGTGCACTGACATGTGAACTCAAATGCTACAGTGACACCTGAGCCCCGTCCAGGCAAAGCTGTGGGAGAGATGGGAATTGGGGGAGCATTTGGCATCAGCCCTGCCAGTTTTCGGGTCTGTTAGGTGGCAGAGTGTCCTGCCCAGTGGTATGACTTGATCTAGGAAACAGAGGACCAGCAGAGGCAGAGGCAGTAGTGGCTGTGCCATGCAGAGGGCTGAATGGCCTGGTGGCATGTAAGTGTGGGCGCAAAATCCGTTCTGCACGCAGATTTTGCAGATTTTTGGCAATTTCACGATTTGTGAATCTCGCAAAATTGCCCAAAATTCCATCCGCGAGCGAATTTGCAGATTTTTTTTAACACAGTGGCATCTTTGTGGATAAATATGCAGGCTGGATTCATTCTGGCACGTTGCTTCTGTCACAACAATTAAACCTCAACAGGAAGCACTTCCAGATATAAATAAAGCTGGTGCCCGAGTTGAAGCTCAAATTCAGTCACGCATTATAATCAGCCCAAACAACTAGTGACGTAGTGAGCACGGTCGAGGCTATGCAGGTACGCTTCCTCCCTATATTCAACACCTACAATTAGATGTAATCCTTGATGGAGGTCTTTGCATCCATGAGTTTCTCGAGCGCAATCCCCATGCTCTTCCTGTGACCAGGAGGCTGCTTCCTTCTCATCTGCTGCTTTGATCGGCCTCTGACCCTTTATAAACAAGAGGCATGTGAACTCGCATAGAAGCCCTGCCCGTTTGGCCCCGCTCAACACACACTAGGGTATGCAACATCTTCCCTCCCTTTTTCTCACTATCATGGACAGCTCACTCCAGGGACCTCGGCGCCTTTTGGCGCGGTGGCAAAGTTACAGACACACGTGGGCACATATTTTTGCAAATGGAAAAAAAGTCCACAAACTCGCAGATTTTATTGCCATTTCGCGTGAATTCCCGACCGCAAATCCGCAAAATTCGCCCGTACTTAGTGGCATGGTGGCACGTGGAAGTGTGCATAAGCTGCAGTGAGACAGGGTGGGTGAGGGAGAATGTGGAGGACTGACTCGACACTTCTTTGGGATACGATATTTCAGAATTGTCTTGGGCTGGTTGGGAAGTGGTGCGGGCACAACAGATTCACCCTTCAACAAAGGTGTCACTGGTGAAGGTGTCTCTCCCTGTGGGGATTTGACGGATTTGGACTTAGGGTTGTTGGCCTGACTTTTGCTCCCCATCCCCTGTAGTCTTGGTGCACCACGCACATTGCTCTCCTGACTATGACTACGCTTCACAGGGTTGTGGATGGGAGGCTCATGTGCTGGGTGTGATGTCTTTGAACGTGAGCTAGAGGCCTACTTCTTTGCCTGATGCTGCAGAGTCTCATCTGAAGGACTTGTTCCTTTGTCTCCCTGTCTGCTTGTGTCCAGTTTAGGAGCTGGTGTTTGTGGTCTGCCATGCTTGGGGTGGGGCTGTTGTGGGCTGCGTCTCACCAACTTGGGGCCTGAGGGCTCTGTTGTGTGTTCACTCTCCACAGGTGTTGCCACTGGCAGGGTGCTTGTTGAAGGAATAGAAGCCAGACTCTGAGACCGTGACAGCTGAATAGCAGCAATCACAGTCGAGGACATACCCTGGAGAGTCCTGTGTAGCCCACCCACGTCTGAATGAATGCCCTCCATGAATGCCAGAACCTGTCCCAACTTCTTGTCCTGATTCTGGCAAGCATTTAGGAGAGATGTTGGCCCCACATACAGCTGGGGACACTGGGGCAGGGGCAGCAGTGCCTGGGGTGAATGTGACTCTACCCTTGACAGCCCTGCGTGCAGGGAATGCACTAGTGGTAGTAGGCGGGATGGTATGCACTGGCCCATGTGTGGTGGATGGAGATTCTGTATTGTCACTCCCTAATGCAGAATCCCTATAATGAACTAATGCTTTTTTACTGTGATTTCTTTTTGTTCAGTTTTCTTGGAGCATTTATTTTTTTCAAACACTTTTTGTTTAATTGTATCTATATACTTTGGATTGCTGGAGGGATATCGATTGGCTTTGCTTTATCTCTGAATATGTTTGGAGTTGTTTGTACAATATTTGTCCCATTTTTAGTGAATTTATAACTTTTATGTGGATACAGAGAAAGATCACCAGCTATGAAACAGTCCATTTTATTTATTTCTTTACTTTTGGTTGGGAAATATGATATCATATTGTTTGTGTAAAAATTATGGGCCCCATTTGGTAGTCAGTCGTAAAGCCAACCGACTTGCAAGGTTTATAATGCAACTGCCCTGTAGTCATTGTTTAAACTTTCCGGTCAAACCTATTAGCTCCTGACGGGCTCCTCAACGCCAGTCGTAAGCCAAAATGATCACCAATGGTTGGTGATTCCGCCATTGGGATTATGATCTCAGTTTCAGACAGGCTTTCCAAGTTGGGCTTTCCAACATGGAAATCCTGTTGGAAAGCCAGTTTGGGGGTCCCTAGAATGGCCCGCTTCCCTCTGAGACCTCCAGCTCTTGGCCTGGGGGACCAGAAAATCCCTGATTTACACAAACTTCTATTTATCTGTGGGATGCTGTGCTGCAGGTGGTTTCCACCACAGGGAAATTGAACTTTGCAATAGCACCACATGCGGTTGCATCGTAAGATGTCATAATCAGGCCCTAAGTGACTGTTATTTGGAATTGTTTGTTTTATGTGATGGATTGAGTTTTACATTTGCTAGGTCGGAGACAGTTACATTTAAAAAAGAATAATAATAATTTCATCATTCTTCATTAACATTGTCATTTACATTAATATTTGGACTGATGTAATAAAATATTATATGTATTATTTTAAATAAAAAAGAAATGGGGTGTTTGATTGGAATTTGTAATAGTGTTTTAGGACTTTGGTAGGTTACTATTTATTTTATAATATGCTTTTGACTATGATTTATAATCAATCTACTCATTTATTATTTATGAAGACTTTAATTGTTGACATCTTGAAACTCTTTTGGTTTGTTTTCTAAGTTTACCGCCAATTTGGCTAGCACATTTTTCCATTTGTAGTTTTTGGTAGCTTTGAACTTTTTCTGTAATGCTTTTATAAAGTTGTAGAGTGTATGTTGGGCTATTGCTTGTGTGGAATGGAAGCTGTGGTACCATATTTCCACTGTGTTGTTTGCTTTCGATTCCTGTGCCAAGGTGCTGTCACAGAAATTTCACATAGTATTTAGAATTTGAGTTTGCTTTTGTGTCCGGAGGGATGCAGTCTGCCAACTCAAGTATCTTCAAAATAGATTATTATTGGATTAAGTTTGTTTTCATTTTGTTGTTATAAAGTAATTTTAATTAGCAAATTGTAGTAGTCAGCTACCTCAGGGACAGGGTGTTAGTCCCGGCATGTTCCCTCTGTCTTTTTGCTTTCTGACCTCTTGTTTTGATGGTGTTCTGAACTTAGTTTTTGCTAGTTTAGGGCATCATTCGGATGAAGTTCGCCCGCCATCCTGATGTAGAAAGGGACCGCCTGCCATTAGTGCGGCAGTTCCGTGGGGGTCATTAGGATGCGCGCGCCACAATGGCGGGCGCATCCTGCATTCTTGACATTGCGGCATGCTGTGCTTTTAGAACTGCCCGCTGCAATGCCAAAAACGCATGTTGTGCATTTTGAAGCACAACGTGGCAGGCACCGCATGGTGCCTGCCATGTTGTGCATGAAATTGCAAGGGGGGTACCACAGGTATCCCCCATGTGCAACCCCACCCACACAAACACCCTGGGGACCTGCAAAAGGCCCCCTGAAAAAAAACTGCATGCCTTTCCATGACAGAGTCTCTGCCATGGAATGGCATTCCAACGCCATGATGATAATATGGCAGGCACCGCCACCATATTCCTGGGCTTTTCCGCCCGGTATGGTGGGGAAAGTCATGCAGGTGGTGGATTTTGGCGGGAAGGTTGCCACCGTCATACGGGCGGTGGCGATTCGCCCGCTATCATAATGACTCCCTTAGTGTCTCTGCACACTTTTTTACTGCTGTTCAGTACTAAAGTGCAAGTGCTCCTACTGTAAATTGTGTTATGATTGGTTTTTAATGATTGAGATATTTAGGTAACAACAATCGAATAGCGGTGGGTCAAAGAAAAAAGGGATAGAAATGGCTTACTCTACAACTGACAGACTTGGTTAACAGGGGTACTCCATTCAGGTTTGAAGAAAATACCCATCAGTATTCGACCTGTGCCACCCTTGTCATCATATGGGTTCCTCCATACCACAAAGGAAGGTAGTCTACGACAGCTGTTTTATAGGTAGACTCAAATGTAACCCAGTGATGTGGAAACAGATAGTTTGGGCAACAGGAGACTACTGTTAAGCAGTGCATGTGAGACAAAATGTGATAATAAACAAAAGAAGGTGTTGTTAAAATTAGATAGACAGGAGGCAAGAAACTTTAATAAACACCTCACTGCTTCTAAATCAATAAAAAAAAGTAGTGCAGGTCTAGTGGTTTTAACTAATAGCCACTAGTAAATTCTTATCTGGTCGACATGTTTCAGCAGACTTTACAGATCCATCAGGTATCTACTGCATTCTTCAGGACCGGCGGCGATACTGCTTATCATACAAAAAAGTGAAAATCATAATGAAAAGTTTATCACCTGGGTAGATATGAACATCATTCTCCCAGCTGGTAGTACCAAACAAACAGGATACACGTAGACAGTTGTAGAAGAAGACAAAACATATGGTTAATACACTCCAGATTTTCAAATTTCGTGAGATAAATCAGGTGTATACATATTAGCCGACTAACTAATTATGCCTTCGCGCTGCATGTTATGTTACAGCGTGGCCAGCTAGTTCTAATAGCTATGCTCTCACTCACCAATTAATATGGGAGAGGAAGGCTCCACCTCACCTGGCTCTGGCTCAGGTAGCTGAAGCACCGCTCTGAGGGGAGAAGGAAACATACAACAATGTCAGCAACTGCTGACTACATACTTGACATTCACACTGACTGGATCTGTGTCCGAGCTCACAGTAAATAAGTTCTCGGGTGTTTTAAAGGAGATGGTATAGAAGACTTGTATCATAGCGATCCATTCCTGTTATATATTTATTTAAAATAGTATCTTAGATAATGTGCCAAACAACCGTGGTTTTGAATTCATGGTCTTAAGCTCGCCGCTACTGTGGTAGCCCCAGTTATGCTTAATCACATTGCTCTCGCATTATTTGAAATTCACCATTAGTAGGGGAACACAAGGTATATTTTCATTTCCGCCCCCACTGGCTTGTCTCTTATGGTAGGTTAGTAGGCTCACTTTAAGCATTAGTACCTCAGTATAAAATGATTTAACCAAACACTCCAAAAATGTGGCGGAACTCACTTAAGTCGGATCTTCGCGCCGACATCACAAGCACTATTGAGACTGACCACAGACGCTACAACCAAGATACGGCGGACCCCACTCTAGCGTAACCGCTTGTCGGGCCCGCGTCCCGGCAGTCTCCAAAGCAATGTAGTAAGCTCCTACCTGGCCGGCGGTTCTCCTGGCGTCCGTCCGAGCCAATCGGGGAGGTACCGAAGGGTCGGTAGAGTCATCTATTTACTTCCTGATTACGCAAGCGGGCGGCAGCGTCCTGCTTACGTAATGATGTCACATGACATTTCCTGGGTCTCTTGGGAAAAGTAGTTCTGCGGGTTTATTTAGAAAAAAACAGTCTCGGTATCCAAATGATTCTACTTCGAGGAACGGACTTGTTAGTTGGAACTCGTATTATCTAATATAGATATGATCGCTGTGGGGACACGCACTGTGTGCTCCAGTGTAAAAGTGTATGAGGTTACTTATTTCAGCGTGTTAACACCAATCAACACAGTTCTGAATGGTTTGTTTTTTGAAAAAGACTTACAGAATTAACCTCATCTCGGATCTTGGTTTCAGATTGTACCCCACATGATGGCATGGGGCATGCAATTAATATGGGTACTGATTAAATATGCAACGAGATTTTTATAGTTTTCGCAGAGGTAACTGTATATTGGAATCTTTCCTCCAATAATGTCACATATATCAATATCAGGCATACAAGTTCTGTTGTTTAGTTTCACACTTACACATATGTTAGAAACTGGCCTGAGATATTGCTTTTAAAGGAGATGTAAGGCATTTGGGGTCCAATCAAAGATACGGACAACCACGTATTAATGGGGCATATCTCATAGAGTGGACAGATTGATGTTCACAAAGACATCCATGGAATATCGTCATTAAGGCCTCCCTTATCAGAATCAAGTCTATATACCCATTTTTGTTCTTTTTTGAACAGATATTTTTGAACATCTGTGATGTTACTGGGTAATAGGGGTTGCTCTATTATTGTCCATCTGAAGTCGGTATGGGCATGGCCTACTTCAAGAAAGTGATTTGTCATCTTTGTAGATTGTTTGCGGCATCTGATAGTGCTCTTGTGCTCACTTATACGTATCTTTATTTTCCTCGTGGTCATACCCACGTATTTTAGGTCACAGGGGCATGTTATCAAATAAATAACATTGTGACTGTTACAATTAGTGAACCGCCTCTGTTCCCACGGATGCCTGCTTCCTATGTCAATAGTGACAGTCTTGCTTGTCTGGGGACAGGCCATGCAATTGCCACGAGGGTGGTGGCCCTTGACTGCTCGCATATCCCAAAGTGTGCCCACTGCCCTTGGGACAACTGAACGGGGTCTTGTATGGACCAATTGATCTTTCAGGTTTTTACTCCTCTTGAATGCAAATAATGGGGGTGGCAGAGTGTCTTTGCCCGTATTGAGGATACTCCAATGTTTTCGTACAATCTTTTGAATTTATTTCGTTTGGGTTCCAAAAGTGTTCACACAAGTAATGCGAGTCTGTTCAGTTTTATTTGTTGAGGGTTCTAACAGACTCTCTCGATTATTATTGGAAGCCCTCTTCTTTGATTTCTTTATCAGCTGTCTCGGGTATTTCTTTTCAATCAGGTTCTCCTCAAGAGTTTTGGAGTGTTCATTAAAGCTCTCTCTCGTAGAGCAGTTTCTTTGAATTCTTAAAAACTGACCGTAAGGTAAGTTATCTTTAAGAGCTTTAGGATGACAGCTTTCATAGCTTAGTAAAGAATTTTTGGACATTGGCTTCCGGTATAATTCTGAGTGTAAACCAGTCGAAGTGGCTATTATCTTCAGGTCCAGAAATGCCAAGTGTTGTTTACTATACTCTACCGTAAAGCGTAAAAAATCATTTCTGCTGTTTAGCCATGTGTGAAAGGTCAATAGATCTTCTATTGTTCCACGCCATATGACCAAGACGTCTTCTATATAACGTTTCCAGTGACGTATCTGATTAAAAAAAGGGTTGGTGTTATTCAGAATAAAGTCCTGCTCATATCTGTGGACGTACAAGTTCGCTAGACTCGGGGCAAAAACACTGCCCATACTGGTCAACAGACTGAATGCTGCAGATACCACCCTAAGCACACCGAGCAACATTAGGAGGAGGTGGAGTGGCCTCGGGTTGAGGGTGCATGTCTAATAGAATAATCACCACCTGGAGGCTCAGAGAACTGACGGTGGCCCGCCCAGCACCCTGTTACAATTCTTTCCCTGTGAAAATAATGTGTTGGGCATCCTGCATTCTGAGAGCTCGACAGGACTAACTGGGTAAGTGGACTCTGGTAAGTTACACTTCAACAACTGTTGAAATATCACAATTCCCTGTTTGTTCTCAACTCTGCTTTTGCTATTTTGTTCTCTATTTACTTTCATAACATGCAGTACTGAAAATATTTGACTTATTGCTTTGTCTGTGTCAATGTGTAGTGTTTTACATAAGAGCACATTTATCCAAATCCAAATTCATGGCATGCTACATGTTCGAAAGGTATCTGTAAGTGGATAACCATAACAATAATATTCTGGAACCTATAATATGTCTTAAAATATAAATATAAATGCATGGTCCATCCCAAATGCATATTGCCAACAGGTATGGTACACTAAGCCTTTGTTGTGTTGGTAAAGTGATTTTGAAGTGCCTACAATGGCCATGAGGCTCTACGACTTGAACTCTAACCAAGATGCTGGACTCCTTTTGCCCCTTCTCACTTGTCTTCCATTTCACAAAAGATGTTCACTATTTATGCTGCTTAATATTTATTGAATGTTGGTAAAGTGAGTTTGACGTGAGTACATCTACCATGAGGCCCTATGACTGGAACTCTATCAGAGACGCTAGACTCTTTTTGGCCCGTCTCACTTGTCTGCCATGTCACAATTGATGTTGACTAACTATTTAGGTTACCATTTGTCTTGATATGTTGAGAAAGAAAAGCTACCACTAGGCCCTGTGATTAGAACTCTAACAAAGATGCTAGATTCCTTATGCTCCTTCTCTCTTGTCTACCATGTTACAACTGATGTTCACTCATTATGAACTTTTCAATGTACAGACAATGCTCTACTCAGATATATTTCTGAATACTTTTCTTGATGGTGTTCTGGTCTCATCAACTGAAACTGTAGATGGCATGAGTGACACCCTAACAACAGTGTACCCCTAATATATGGAATCCATGAAGGAAACTCAGATGATATGCAGTGACAGGTGACCCATTGACTCTCGACTCCTGACATGAGGAACAATGCTAAATATACAACCAAGCTGGCTGCGTACGTGCCTCTGTTATACAAAACAAGGCCTTTGAATTGACAAATGCATGTGTTATAACTACACTGTGTTGTTTGATATGTTTTGGAGATGTCCTATCTATCTCTTAAGCAAAAGTGCCACATATCTGCACATCTAATGAACAGATTAAATCTACTACATGTATTGAATGTCTTCAAATGTGTAGTAACCAACTTCAACTCCATGCAAACAGATGACAATGCTAATCTCTATCTATTTTGTTTCATTCTAGGTCCCTATTTACTTTGACACAAACAACATGGCTATAGATAACTCACTTCTACTAATAACAATGTTACATATTTCTCAACAGGCCGATCAGCCGCTGAGCCTGCAAGAAGATTGGATATTGAACAGAGCTCTGCTCCACCATAGCGTGAAGCCCTTAGTGATGACAATACTCCTGGAGATGTGGACATGGATGACAGTCCTGGTCAATCTGGTCAGTTGAGCATAAGGGAACAGTAAGGCTCGATGTGCCAATAACACAACCTGCCACCACAGTTTCTACAACACTAACATCCACTGTACCTCCAACCTGTATACCTAGCACAGTCAGTACCATCCTGGGCCACTAGTCCTGGATGGATTCTAAGATGACTATCATTTCCCCTGTCACTGAGGAGTCTGGACAAAGTGGGGGGGTAGTCTTGTCAAGGGCACAGGCCCATGGGAGTAGGATTCTTGGTAGGGTAACTGTGAGCCCACAGACTTAGACCACTAGGGCCACGGACACCCAGTCTGCCATCACCCTAATCATGGGAGTCTACCAGGTCTCCTAAGGTCTGATGGAGCAGGTACTGACCAAAATCCAGGAAATGAAGCAGCTGCAGAGGTAGGCATACCAGGGGTTTACCAGCATCTACTCTGAGGTGGCCGGCATCAACACCCACATGGCCTCCCTGATTGTGGTACCACCACCTGAAGGACTTTTCCACTTGCATCTACCACTTCCTGTGATCAAAGTCTATTCGGGCCATTAATATCTGCTTCAACCACAGGAAGGGAGGCCTTGTCGGAAGAGGATACACCTGAACGTGCACTCGTCTCAGCAGCTACGGTTCCCCCTCAGTCAAAAAGAGGAGACACAAGAATCCAGGAAGTGGGGATGGCAAAACACCTTACACAGCCAAGAAGAAACCTTGTCCCTAATTTCCTAAAGGGTGTACTATACATTCACTTTGTGGACTATTCCTGCCCATTTTTCAATATTTGACGGCAGTAGTATTTTGGACTTTGACCTTCAGGCAATTTTGGTTCTACCACAAAGGTTTTATCCATCATGACTGAAGACTTCTCTTTCGGTTTTCAAAGAGTAATTTTTAGTGCCTTTCTTGATCTTATCCTTGTTCACTTCATTATAAACACACAGTCACTAAATCATTGTCTCCTGTTGTAATTCTTACATATGCAATGCTAGAATCAAGGGACTGCTGGATGAATGGGTATGGTGTATGTAAACAATGTTCAACTCAGGATCACTACCATGTCACCACAACAAATACATACAAGCATCTTGGCTGACAACATCTTTATTCCATTGCTCTAATCATAGGCTGAAATTATGTCAGAAACGTAAAAAATAAGACCTGACTCAGGGCAACATTATCAAGAAAGGGCGATACATTATCGCCGCTTTTATCATCAGGAAACTGCGCTAAAGCGGCGATAATGGGCTTGATAATATGCCCTTGGAAATTCCCATAGAAGACCAGGTTAACACCAGAACCTGGGCTTCTATGGGTATTCACAAGGGCATATTATCAAGCCCATTATCGCCGCTTTAGCAGCAGTTTCCTGCCGATAAAAGCAGTGATATTGTATTGTCCTTTCTTGATAATATGGCCCTCAGTTTTTCTGTTTCAGTGATCACATAATAATTTTTTACAACATGGAAGAAGAGGATACAGCTGATAATATCCTACACAATAGGCAAAAATAAATTGAGTCTACATTATCAGCTAGAGACATATTGCCTACCTCACAAAAGGAATCCTACATCAAATAAACAAATAAACAGACTTGTCAGTACAACAGTTTCTTTTTTATATATATATTTTTATTGATTATTTCATTTCATTAATTCATGTTAGAAAATAAAGGGATTATAATGTTTCCCCTGGTTTGCATCCCCCCCAAACCCCGATGCTACACATTTAAAAACAGTCATTTCATAACAGTAGTACATATTAACTTACTGACTTAATAACAAAGTAGACATAGGTGGAGAATAATACCTCACGACCAATATAAATTAGAAAAAGAAGCAAAAAGCGAGTGCTACAAAATGCGTCTTGCATGACTGTCTCAGTTCCTAGATTCTATCCAATCAGTAAGCTGCCTCCACCTCCTGAGACCCTTCATTTTACTCTGGATCCCTTTTTTTGAAACAATTGCTTTTTCCAGTTTGCAAGTTGCTAGCACCCGGGTTAACCATTGTTGAAACACTGGTTGGTTCTTATCTAGTGTTACAGCAAACAAATGATGAACGGAATGCTGGCAATGCAAACATTCTCCCCCAGTCAAAAGTTCTGGGATTCCCGAAAACTAGATTCAGGGATAGCCAATCACTCTTTCCACTTCAGAGAGTGTTTATCTATATCATCCTTTGTTTGTTTGTTAAGAAGGGAGTACAAAAAACCAATGGAGGGTTTATGCCCAACTACCAGTACATCAACCAGATCGCTCCTTTGGAAACCATTCAGGTTGCTTTTCTTGCAACATAGGAAGTCCCTGACCTGAAGGTATTCAAAAAAATCTTCCTGCATGATATCGAATTTGTTCCTGATCTCTTGGAAAGACCTTACATCCGTAGGGGGAAATAAACGATCTTATCTAGGCCACAATTCACCCATCGAAGGATGTATTCATCCCCCAAAATTTCTGAGAGGTATATATTGTTACTTAACGGGTTGTAGAAATTATGTAATCTCCCCATGCCCATTAGTTTTCCAGCCAATAACCATACTCTAAAAGTAGTCAATAATGTCTTAAAGCGGACTCTCCTGAAGTAATTGAGATCGATTTGCTTCCATAGGTTTCCCCACACCCCTTCGCCTATCAATAGCTCAAGTGGGGAGGGGAAATGCTAATCTCCTAATTGATAAGATAGTTTCTCTTGGAGCAGATGTCATAGATTTTTGGTTAGACGCCCTATAATAGAGATTTTGGATTGGCAATCCCAGCCCACCTCTATCTTTAGAGAGATAGAAGACTTTGAAGGCTCTCCTTGCTTTTGCATATGCCCAAACAAATTAGGAGATCCAATCATGAACTTTTTTTAACCAAGAATTTCCCATCTCTAATGGGATGGCCCAACACAGATAAAGAATTTTAGGGAAAAAAAAATTTTTTAATAACATTACCTCGGTCGACTAAAGATAAATGCAGGTTATTTAACCTGTATAATTCCTTTTTAGATTTTTCCATAAAAGGATCAAGATTTTTTTTAACCCCTTGCGTGCTTATGACGAGCTCAGTTCGTCATGAGGCACAGTGGAGCTGTGCTCATGACAAGCTCAGCTCGTCGTAACCGCCGCGGACGGCCCACGTGGGGCTAATTCCCTGGCTGTGCGGGTGATCCATGGGAGTGGGTGGAGTCGTGATGAGCTCAGCTCGTCATGAGCACAGCTCCACTGTGCAGCATGACAAGCTGGGCTCATCACGAGCACCACGGCGCAACGCATGCCCCCCCCCCCCCCGCACCGTGGGGGAATCAGCCCCGCGTGGAAGGAGTTAATGATACCGTCCAAGTCTGAGCTGATAGAAATTCCTAGCTATACCTCCCTTATGGCTACTCGAGAGTCCGTGAAGTAAAAAAATAATTTTCCTTCTTGGAAGATCTAATAAGTTCACGCTCATTCATTCATTCAGCTCAATCAGAAATCCTACATAAAATTCAAACTCACCACATCATCGCGTGAAACACTTACAAGGCAAAGCAATACTATTACAAAGTATTTATTTGCATCATAAAAAAGACATTCATATGAGTGTACAGTCAATAAAAAATATTCATTTTATTTTTTTTTAAAAACAGAATCACAAATACAAATTAAAAACTTTAAACAATAGCACAGGAGAAAAAAGAGTGTGGGGAAAGACAGTGAACTTTGTCTTGTTGTTGTTAATTGGGACACTCAGTGGGCAACACAAGGCAGGGCTTCCCTTCCCTTTACACAATTTGTTGGTTGGCCCCTCCAAATTTAACAGATATACAATGCGTTGACGCGTTTCGGAGGCTTTCGCTGGGTCAAACTGATTTGCATATGGCCATGTCTGAACTGGGGTGGCAGAGTGAGCTAAAGAACGGTGATGGATTAAACCCAGATCTGTTGACTGGGTGTGAGTGTTTGATTGGTTTAGATGCTCCATCCATCACCACCCGCTTTTGTACCGCTTTGTTTGCCATAAGTTGGCAGGGTATGCTCAGACGTGGGTCCCTTGCTCACTTTGCCACTGGATTCAATCAAGCCTGGCTGAAGACGGCTGTAATGCCAGAAACCAGTCCTAGGAAGCTTGAATCTGGTCCAGGGAAGGCATAGCTTGGCAGTTCAGGCTGGACTGTTCCCATGAGGCACAGGGTCAGGCTGATTTGCATATGGCCATGTCTGATCTGGGCTGGCAGAGTGGGCTAAAGAACGGTGATGGATTAAACCCAGATCTGTTGACTGGCTGTGAGTGTTTGATTGGTTCAGATGCTCCATCCATCACCACCCCCTTTTGTACTGCTTTGTTTGCCATAAGTTGGCAGGGTATGCTCAGATGTGAGTCCCTTGCTCACTTTGCCACTGGATTCAATCAAGCTTGGCTGAAGACGGCTGTGATGCCAGAAACCGGTCCCAGGAAGCTTGAATCCGGTCCAGGGAAGGCTTGGCTTGGCAATTCACGCTGGACTGTTCCCTTGAGGCACAGGGTCAGACTGATTTGCATATGGTCATGTCTGAACTGGGGTGGCGGAGTAGGCTAAAGAACGGTGATGAATTAAACCCAGATCTGTTGACTGGGTGTGAATGTTTGATTGGTTCATATACTCCCGTCCATCACCACCACCTATTGTACCGCTTTCTTTCACTACATCAGTTTGTACTCCATAGCTTTTCTGTAGATGCAAAACGCGCTTCAGCGTTTGTGTACAAATGTCATTTGTACACTCTGAGTACCTTTTCGCCCTCATTGAAGGTATTGTAAGTGTTCCCTGATTGATCTGTGGCCACACAGATCACCACATTAGTGGTGTTTACACATGTGTGTAAGTGTTTAGAAGCTATCATGTCAGCTTTTACGGAACTAAGAATTTCTGTGTGTTCCTGTGTCCAATGGTGGACTGAAAAATCAGGTCATAGGAAGGTTTAACCCCTTCTGTGTAATCCAAAATGAATGTTCTGCCAACATTTTGGAATTCTAAAACTGATTGTATTCTTTTCAGGATTTTTGGTGGTTGGAGCAGTGTACATTTTTCTAATAAATTAGCTGCCAGACATTTCCTTCTCTTTTCCCAAAAATATGACATTGAGGTGGGCAATTTTTGATTTATTAAAGTTAAATTAGTAGCCCAAATCGGCGAACATCAGAATTATGTTTTTCACCTTTGTCAAGTGTGCCAATAACTCATTGTCTGTCAGATAAATATCATCTATGTAGGACAATGCCTCCTAATCACAATTTTGAATTAACTCTGTTACTCTTGCTAGGACCAACCCAGGGCTATTCTCATAACCTTGGGGCAATCTACAGAATTGGCGTTAAGAGCTGATGGCTGAGAATACTGTTCAATATCTGCTTCCAGGTGCTATATTTGGCAGAAGAAGCCATTTGAGATATCTAGTATTATTTTGTATTTTTTTCGCACAATGTTATTAATTAATGTGGCACTGTGTGCATTTGATTCTGAACATTTTTATGTGCATGTGTTCAAATGCCTGTAGTCTAAAACTAAACAGTATAAATTGTATGGTTTCGCTACGAGAAACAAAGGATTATTCATTGAAGTGGTGCAGTTTTCAATCACACCTCGTATTCATGTTGATATAAGATCTCCCTGTCTTGTTTCTCTATGTAATTTTTGTAGGTACTGTCTCTGTGGAGTAGGAGTAGATTTTAATGGGATTTTGTGGTGAGGTGATTCAGCAGCCCACCTTACATGATTGCGGTAAAGTGCAGAGCCAGCGCTAACGCCCACTCCTGCGCATATGGTTTTATAAGTGATTCTGGGACGATGTTGGAGAAAGCTGGTAAAATTACATCTTCCCCTTAGGGCACTCCATAACAAACTCAGGTGTCCAATCACTTTCAGCCAAAAGGATGTCATATCCATATATCAGGTTCGCCCAAAAGAGACATTTGACTTTCCTGGGTATGTCCTACTCCATTTGGAGTTTAATTTTGCATCTCCACCGTGATGTGTTCATTCAATGCTGCAGTCACCAGAAATTCCATCAGGTTCTGGTGACATAATGTTACTTTTGCTACGCTGTCTAGCATTGTCAGAGCTCATTCCCCATTTTGAAGCAAAGTCCTCAGTCATCTGGGCATTTCTTATTTTAAAGCCAGATACCTTCTTCTTTTTAAATTGAGGTTTAGTTTTGATTTTATCTTCTTGTTTGATAATGTAGCCTGAAGTGTGATGTGTCTCCCCTTTCAGCTTAACTTGCTCTTCTAATCTCTGTTCTGACAGTCTTTCCCTCTACGGAGTGTTTTGATGTACTCTGAATGGAACAAGAGGAACGTGTATCAGTATCCTGATGTCTGTTTGGTTTTTTAATATTTTCACGGTTTCTAAGATTACATCTTTTTTCAGAGGGCTCCTGTTAAGGAGACCCACACTGTAATTGTGATGTGTGCTGTCTATTTTTTTTAATGTTTGTTATCCCATTTCTTTTTAGAAGTATCAGGCGCTTGCATTGAGATATCCTTTTCAGGATTACCCATCACTTGTGGTTTCCCAGGTTAAGCTTTCAAGTTATCTATACCCAGCGAAGCATATGTATCTTTGATAATCTTAGGTAGTTCTCGTTACTGTGGTGCAGGAGTTAGTTACCTCAGGTGTTGGTGTGTAGCTACCGCTGCTATCTCCCCTTTTATGTAACCTAACATAAATGCTGATACCTGGGCTAAATTGCCCATCAGTTTCATCCCCGAGTTCAGGGCAGGATCTACCCTGTACTCATTCTGTATTTGTTTAAATACATCTGGTATAACTGCTATTGAAGGGGTACCATGAGTTCTGGTATAAATGGCAGCAGAATCGGAGGGGCTATTCTCATTGGCATAGAAGTTGATAGTATTCTGTGTTTTTGCTACCTACCCATGGGGGGAAATACTGCTATCCAGAATGACATTTACTGCTGCTTGGTTGGCATTCTTCCCATAATCGAGTTCAGCGTTTACGGGATGATGTCTGTTGCAGTCATTTCATGTTGTCCAGCTTGAGTAATCCGCACAGGTGGAATTGTATTTGTTCTCCTTACGAACTGTGCATGGTTTTTGTATAGTTTTACTATGTCTCTGTAGAGTGTGCATAATTCTGCTGCTGGTAATGTATCAATCTCTGGATGCAGTGTGTAATCAGCTAGGACAGGCCAGGTCGCTCCTTCTCTACTGAGCAGACTACGATTACGGGGGACCCTAGGGCTAGTTTAATGACCGTGCTCTGGATACACGCCCTTTCGAACCTTCACAACAACAAGGGTACCAGAGGGTCAAAGTAATAACAAAGGATACTCGGATAATGGCTGAGAATTAGTACCCCTAGCTATACCACAACTCTTATTTATAGGATAAAAGTGAGCCAATCAAGTGTATGGCATTGAACACCCATCAGTCACCACTCGGAACCGCCCTTCATCAATAGGGGTTCTGGGGACCCGCACACCAAACTGCCTGATCTCAACCAGGAAAGGGCCTAATAGATGATAAACGGTCCCTCCTGTGGGCAGCGTGGGGTCACCTCTTGTCAGAAATAGTTGGGTATGTGTGGCGTGGCTGATGGGGTAACAGAAAAATGTGCAGCGCAGAGAAAATGTGATACCAAAAAAAGGGTAAAATTGGTTTAGGAAGCAAAAAACTAATTTAATTGGATATAGCTTCCAATGCCAACATTAAAAATAGCCAAGACAGAGAAAATTTATAAACTGTCTAGTAGTGGAACGTGGTCAACATGTTTCAGCAAATTGCGGCCATGTGGCCTTGCTTTCATCAGGACCTTGTCAAAACGACTGCTGCTACTGCAAACAGAACTAAAGTGTAAACAAACATAAAGAAATAGTGTTCTAAAAAAGTTAAACAACTCAGATACTGGTATACAAGTCACCTGGACCTTCTAGGTGTACTCTTCCGCATCTTCTTACAGATTTGGTTGTTCACTAAAAGAGTCAAAAGAATAGCATGAGTACATCACACACAACCTGTCTCTAAACATACTTGTCCACATTATCATGATTAACCTTCATCGTTAATGAGGCCTGTAAGGAAGATAAGGCCGATTGCACTGTATATACTAGTGTCTCCTTATGTTCATAGAACTTGAAGGTTTTCAAATTTCATATAGTACATCTTACTCGATGTGTAAGATGTGAAGACCTCACCCCACCTGGCTGCGGCTCAGGACATAAGTGAAGCAACGCTCTGTTGAGGTGAATAAATGCAAAAATGAATCACCCACCACAAGGGTGTTCCAACACAGCATAGAATTCGCTCATTCTCATAATATCCGTTTACAGATGGTGGAGATCACTACCTTCTGTTCAGTATGTAAAAAATGCACATTACGAGGTACTGCTTCCAAAAGGGTCCTTCTAGTGTGCTTCCTAAAATGATACTTCAATGATGGTATAAGCAAGCTTTTCTACAACTGAGGTCCGTTATAAAGATCACATGACCCTCCTCGTTTGTATGAACTAGCCCGATAGGAAGAGTGATATTGTTCTACCTTTATCGGTTCTTCGAGGAATACCTTGAGTTCACTAAAATGATTCTTCCAACTCTAATGATCACATAGTGTGCCTGAAAGCACCCGAACACTTGTACTAATGCATCATAACACCAATAGGACGAGCAATGTTGTCATAGCTCAACCGATCTTACATTGGCACCATAAGTTCACCAAACCCCTATAGTCTCCCTACGATGATTCAATGGTGTGCCAATGGCACCTACGCGCTTGTACTAACACGCTAGAATATCAAACATAGCCCTACCTCTCCGTCGGTACTCCAACGCGGCATCTGTGCCGTCTGGGGAGGTAACACCGGCTTACTGGAGGTGAGTTTAAGTTAGTCTGCCCCAGATAGGCAGAGTACACCACGTGGTAAACGACCGAGCCTCGCCATAGGTTGTATCTATGCCGGCAATGTACCGAGTGCTGTGATTGGTTGGGCACTCAATACATTGTCAAATCATATCTCGGTGGCTCGTAGTCATGGTGAAATTAATAAACAAAGACCGGCAATGTTCCAAAACGGACCTGACTAGACTACGGAGTGATGTGGGCCCCTTTATTACTGTGAATATTAACAATATATAGCCTTGGTTCACCAGACAGGAGCATTTATAACGCTATATTGAGTATGTAAAGTATAATACTCCTGATGAAAAACCAACAGGTTACAGTGACTGGAGGAATAATAATCACAACCCTATGGGTCATATAGACAGAACACTAGCAAATCTGGATGACATAACGTCAGCTGGCAAAGTCCTGTCCTCACAGAGAGGACCAGGGTATGTCGTCATTGAGCCCTCTACGGTCAGTGCCAAGTTTCAGCACCCATTTCTGTTCCTTCACTAACAGAAAATTACTCACATTGGCCACATGTGATGGAATAAACGGTTTCTCTAGAACCGTCCATTGGAAAGAAGTGGGTGAGTGATTTAAGTTGATGAAATGGGTAGTGAGTTTTGTAGCCTGCCGTTTGCAGTTGATGGTACTCCTATGTTCAGACAGCCTCACCTTGATTTTACGGGTTGTCATCCCCACGTATCTGAGTCCGCAGGGGCAGGTGATCAGATAAATCAGTTTATCACTGTTACAATTGGTGAGTTTTGACTGTCTCCAGGGCCTAGAGGTGCCGATGTCTATTTCAGTGGTTTTAGATGTCTGTGCACACGATGGACAGGTACCACATGGATGGTGGCCAGACACTGGAGGCAGGTCCCACAAGGTGCCTACCAACCTGGGTGCTTCTTCTCGCGGTCTGGTGTGGACCATCCTGTCCCTTAGATTAGGTCCTCTTTAAAGGCAAACAGCGGCTGTTGAATGGACTGAGGTCCCGAGTTTAAAATAGGCCAACGTCTCTTCACAGCTTTTTTGATGTTATTGGATAATGTACCAAAGGTATGTACAAACGAGAGCCTTTCCAAGGGTTCCTTTGGAGGGGAGGGTTCCAGTAGTGCTGCCTGATGGTTGTTGCTCGCACGTTTCATAGCACGGCGTACCAGGCGGGGAGGGTATTTTCTCTCCACAAGCTGATTGTTGAGAGTGGCTGAATGAGCTTTAAAGGCCGGACCGGTGGAGCAATTTCTTTGTACACGTAAAAATTGCCCAAAGGGCAAATAATCCCGTAACAACTTGGGATGGTGACTATTGTACATCAGGAGGGAATTTCTGGACATGGGCTTCCTATACAGTTCTGACTGTAAACTCTCTACTGACAGACATTATAAATGAAGTAGAAAGGAAAAGAGATAAGGTTTTATACAGTGTGGGAAAATTTAATCCTTCAAGTTGCATAACCTACAGCCAATACCTAGGTTTTACCTACTCAGCTGAAGCCGATTCCATTCTCACAACAGACATCTCTGGTTAAACTTGAGTAGGGGTCTCGGAGAAAGCACGACTGAACTACTCAGATTTCACTGCTAAATAAAACCCAAACCAACTATGCTGGCACCATGTTGTGTAGTTTCTAAAAATACATAGGACCTGCATGTTTGTTGGACAACATAAACTAAGGGCTTGGTGCCAAGGCTGATTCCGGACACCCCCACAGGATATAGAACAGTTAGCTCAAAATGCCACCACAAGCCCCCTAACATTACCAAGGAGCAAATAGTTTTTGGCAACCATCGAACATGACAACCCTTGACCCTAGCCAGGCATTGTGGAAATAGTGCAGTACTTTTCGCTCAGTCAATCATTATCACTTATTCTCAGAGAGATATGCGGAATAAATGTTGGGGACGTTTTTCAATAAGCATTTATTCACTTATAATACTTTACAGACTATTCAACCTTATTACATCATGTGCATATCATTTGACAGCGGATATATTTTCAATAATTTGTCTCAGGTCAATATAATAATTCTAGTAAAAACATGTTTGCTGCAACAATCAATAGACAGAAGCTAACGTCAGATATTTTAAGCATCAAAAGAGTAAATAGAAGGTAGATTTCTACCCTGCTGCTAAAACAGCAAATATATGCAGGCATATAAACATGACAGTAATCATGCACACCCTTACAATGTGGACCCTACTTATGTGTACATAAGTGTACTTAACATGTATGTAGGTGTAAAAGCCAAGAATCCCCTTTGAAAGCACAAACCCATTACCTGATGGAAGAATAGGAAAGACCCCATCTTGGTCCCGAGTTGGACACCCCGCAAGGGATGTCAGACCACTGCGTGTTGAAGCTTCAGCGTGCAGGGATCACAGTGTACCTCATGTGCAGGGGATTTTACTAAGAATCCTCATGTATAATAAATGAGGCTAGTTTCATGCAAACCAATCGACATTTATTCAGCACATAACTGGGTAAAAGGTTAGTGCTAAAACTGTTAGAAAAAGCAAAAGTAGGTCAAATGTAGGTGAAAGGTCACTTTGCTACTTAGGCTAGGTTAGGGAACACACCAGGACAGACGTACTAAAATTGCTAACATTAGGATTTGCAAATTGCAAATCTCAATGTGTATATTGTAATTCCTAATGTACTAAATAATGATTTTGAACATAGTGATTCGTAGTGCGGCTACACATCAACCTATCTCATGCATTTTAATGAGGTATGTCGCCATTTGTGGCCCTCTAGGAATCACAGCAATCACAGTGATGGTAGCCTGCTAGAGTAAGCAGACCTCCATATTTGTGATTGCTTGTTAATAAATACAACCTGTTTTCTCTTAAATACACCCCGTTTTCCTTAAAGGAAACAGGTTGATTCAGGTTTCATTTTTTGAGAGTTGTCAACGGCCCATGGAACCAGTACCTTACTTTAATTATTTTATTAACATTGTTAAACAGGAAGAAGACCCATGAGGACTCCATCTCATTTGTAAATTATTACCACTACCTTTCAGTAGTCTGTAAAAAAAAAAAAAATTGCAATCATAATTCTGTTGCAACACATTAATACATACAACTGCGAATCAGAAGGGACACCTTATGTGTCTGAATCTTTGAATCAGTCAGTTTACAACCTCAAAAAAGCTTTATACATCTTGCTCTTATTTCTCCCATAGAGGGCTAATCTTTCGTCGGAAATATGGTGTACTCTGCATATGGTATAATCTGTATTACATTGATAAATGAATACAATTTTGCTTCATATTTCCCTTCGCAGAATCATTAATTTCAGTACATTGCAAAGCTCTAGGTTCTCGGAAATTTTGTGTTTTAATAATTATAAATATTTAAGCTATTTAGTCTGTATAAGCGTTTCTCAGGGTTGAGTGCTCATACAGGAAGAGCAGTGGGATTTTGAATCATCCTGCAACTGTCAGAATCAGATTTGAAAAAAAGAATATTGGTTTTCTGTCAAAGCTATTGCACAACCAAACCCTGCGCTTGATTACTTTGTATGATGGCTCATGGTGTGCATTCTCTAGAGTAAAGGAAATATTGTCACTGTCTTCCCGTGAATTACTGGGGGTGCAATTTCAGACAGTAAAGGTTAATCTGTAATAGAATTCTTTCTGGAATACATGTATTTTTCAGCAGTTATTTTTGTTAAGATTACTCTGGCGGTACTGAGCAATGAACGATGGTGATATACATTGGCCTTTGTTGTTCCTAGATCACACCTTTCATGGCTGCTTTGTTTTACTTCTAATATTGCTTTTCTATCCATTCATTCACACTCCAGTTTTCCGTACTTGAAACGTAAGGTGTTTGCAAATTATTTACGCAAAGGGTTATATGGCCGCTTGGGGAAGCACATTGTATAAGATACAGCTCTGTCCTGCCCATTTACCGAGGTCATTTGCACTGTCTTAGAACTGTAAACAGGCAGGTAAAAATGAACACTTAGTTATTTACCTTCAATATATCATTTTACCTGTCTCAAGTACAATCAAGACCATCATGTGTGTGCGGTTTTTGAAGTCCGGAGAAGTAAAGAAAATGTGCAACCCATGCCGCAGTGAAAAGTAGTAGGAGTGAATGAATTAAGTCATTAATAATACATTACTAACATTTACAAAGTATAGTTAGCAAATTGCTAACATTTGCCGAATAACTGAAAATGAATGGAACCAAATAAATATTTGGTGTTCAAACGACAGTATAAGTGAGATAAAAAGCAATGGTCATCCCCCCACCATTATATGATGTTGCTGGGATGGAAAAGTCATCTGCATGGTGAAGGCAGTGAACCCCTGCCCTGAGTACCCACCTGTGCTGTTGTCTGGATCCCTAATGCAGATTTTAGTTGTCACAGGCAAACACAGATCATGAATGTGCGCAATGACATAGGCCTGTCTCACATATTGTGTCTTGTTGGCCCGGAAGAGGCCCCCAAAGTGCTACCCTCATAGCAGTGGAAGGCGACTGCTTTCTTTAGAAGTTAAGCAGCATGAGTGTGGTGGTGGCCACATACTGTGTAGTGACCAGTAGGAGTGAATAGGTCCTTTTTACCCAGTGTTACTGGAGTAAGACCTACAGGCTCACTCACCATGTTTTTAAAGTTCAACTGCTGTGTGTTTAACTCACCCTTGGCCGACATCAGTTGGATGTAAAGTGTTGCGCAGTGCAGGATTTTGATACTCCAATCGATGGATGGACGCCTGGGAAGGGCACAGTATAGGGACAGAGCAGTGCAGTGCAGTCCATGCATGGTGTATGCATGTACAGGATGTATGTATACCTGTGAGGGATACATTACATGAGAGATGTAGTGATGTGCAGTGTGTGTGCAATGGGAGCATATACAAGGTGCATGTGGGATGCGAAGGAGTACAATACATGAAAGGTAATGTGTGCACCATGCACATAGTGAGCGTGTGTGCTGGCAGTGTGTGTGCTTGCAAATAGCACAACATAACACAATACAGGTAGGCTACAGTACTAAGCAGTGCACACCGAATGAATTTGTGGGCTGAATGTATGTGTGTCTGTGAGGGCACAATGTATGGAGGTAACAGAAAGGGATAACGTATGTGCTATGGCCATACATTGAGTGCAAGTGTGCTGGTAATGGGACATTGAATGGAGGCTACTGAGTTCCATTTTGGGAAGCCCAGATCTGCCTGCTGCAGACATTGGTAGTAGAGGAATTCCCTCAGACAGATTTGGGTATTGCTGCATTCCTGTGAGCTGGATGGGCAACACTAGAGGAAGGGAGAGAGACACTCCCCCTGTACACTTCAAAAGGGTGCTCTTAGATTCAGTGATAGATCACAAAGTAAGGGCCTGGACACATCTCAGGAAGAAGCTAGAAATAATAAGGGAATCATAAAGAATAGTGCTGGGAGCCCAGTATTAACCCCGTGATTTACATATCACTGTGACTGACATCCAGGTGTGCACTCTAGTCACTCTCATGGCCTGTGTTGTGGACCTAGCAGCTTCAGAATCTCTCCTGCTGTGACAGACAGCCTTTCCAGAGGAAGCAGAGAGAGAAAAGTGTACACATAAAAAGAAGCAGAACGCAAACATAACATTTCAAAGACCCAGAACCTAAATCACATTTGGTGTCTGGAAATAGACTATTAGAAGGGAAGGTTGAGACCCCAAAATTTTCTCATCAGCCAGATAGGTTGTTTGAGGAGAGGAAGCTCTGCAAGACTTCAGCCTGTGACCAGGTCTGATGGCCAAGGTCTGCTATTTTCCCTATTGGGTGGGGGGACATCCCCCAGAGAAACCAATACCACTTGCCTGAAGCCTGGAGCACCAGCACCTGCTTGCTTGCCAAGACCAGTGTGGCCTGTGCGGAAGAGGAGAGCATCCGAAGGAGCAGTGTCCAGTGGGGGGCCTTCGCAAAAGGACTCCTAATGGGAACTGTGAGGAGACAGCTGTGCACCGATAAAATAGTTGCCCTTTTGTAGGAATGACTCAGTGACCCCCGTATTGTAGGAGCGGGCTGCCATGGACTGAGCTATGAATCGAGTACTGTGCAGGGAGTGCTAAGCCTGTACCATCTTGTTGTGGTGTTGTCGTCTACCAGAGGAGGCCACCATAGAAATGATTGTGTCACAAAAGCTTCAAGACTTGTGTGGACCCTATTGGTAATCCCATATGCCAGGAGGACCCATCGTAGTATAGGTGGCTGGACTGTAGTAATATATGCCTTGCCAGTGGGTCCAGTGGCAACTCCATATGCCAGGAGGGGCTGCCAGTACAGAATATTGTCAAGTTAGGGCCATCCATTGGCGTAGCTAGGCCTTAGGCGGCCCGTTGTGGTCCCCTGCATTTGACGCCTTGTGTGGCCTCATCAAAGAGTAGGGGGCTGCTAGCTATTCATGCGGCTGCATCAGTCACAGGTAAGGGGGGTGGAGGTGGAGGAGGTGCAGGTGATTCTTGCGGCTGCAGTGGCTGCAGGTAAGAGCTGGAGGTGGGAGGGCAACCCCCAAAACTTGTGCCACCTGGGGCAGTCCACACCCACCGCCCCCCCCGCACCCCCCAGCTATGCCTTTGGGGCCATCACTTGGGAAAACTGCAGCTGGGACCTGGAGGTCGAAGTTGAGCACTGAGATCTGCTCTCTCTTCTGTCCTGTGTACTTCGGAGGAAGTTGGGAGGATTTTGCTGCTGTTAGGACCCCAACAGGGTATTGCCATTGCTTACATATTTCAGAATACTTCTTTCAATGTGTAGAGTTATAAATAAAATACTTATTGTTTTATATAAAAATAGTTTTGGCTGGACATTGATTTATTGATGTTACTGATTGTACTTTGAGTTATGAGTCAAGTTCTCTCACCTGTATGTACAATACTTCCCCCAGAGGGATCCTTTGACTGCTCGGGCACAGCTACCACTGTGTGTGAAGTGCTGAGGGGTACTTGACCTAGGTGCTCAGGATCCATAGTAAGTTAAGGCCCGGGAAATCAGGAGTGAAAGAGCTCAAACACCATGTTTGGGCCTGTGTGCCCTGTGGCCCTCTGAAAGGTGTCTGACTGGTGTTAATGCCTTTCTTCTTACTTTCTGATGGACCTCTTTGTTCCTTTAAAAAAGTATTGTTCTTTTGTGTCTATCCCACAAGTCAGATAAGAAGATGTCACCACATTACATCAGCCCTGTTAGAGTTTGATTGGCTTGCCATGTACACATGAGTGCATCTACAATATGCTTGTCACAAACTGACTGCTGCATATCTATAAGTGACTTCTTACCTCACTAAACCCCCAAACATCCCAGTTGTCAGAAAACTAAGATTAAGACTGAGAACTACCAAGGCCCAGATTAATTATTTTTAGATGAAATGAAGCATAACACTTTGGCTCTCTAAGCAATCCTACACACTGGGGCCCAGATGTACTAATCTTTGGTGCAGTGCACCACAGCAAGGGAACTTGCTGCTTTGTTTTGCATTAAAGGGCAAGGGATACTAAAATATAGCACATCTCTGCTTTTTTTGCATTTCTGGTTGCCTTGCCCCACTGCAGGCACTCTTGTGCTATAAAGCAGGGGTGCATGTGTTGTGGTCAGAATAGTTTTTGTGCAGAATACAGCACGCATTGAAATTGAAAGTAGCAAGCTGAAATAAAGGCATTTCTCCATGCTATGCCAACCTTTGGTCGGGGCAACATTGCTCTGCAAAACTATGTTTATTAACTTAAGTTAATATGAGTTTGCATCAAAATACAAGGGTGGATGCTTGGGAATGCCTGTTCTCCATCCATGATACTCCTCCCTGACGCAAGGCAATGTAAGGCAGCCCTATACTCTGAGTTGCATTACTTTTGGATAAAGTCGCACTCAAATCCATGCAAATGGCTTGGTAAAATCCAACATGGATTTTACGTCAGGGCTGCACCCCAAAAGTGGTTCATCCCCCAATGCAAAATCTTAGTAAACCTGGGCTTGGATGTTTTCTGTGCACTGCAGTACACTTGCAACGTGTGGGTTGTTCGGAGAAATTAAAGCATTTCCCCTTTTACATTTTGCCTCAAGGAAGCGTGCTATTTTGATGTAAATCCCAATTAGCCTATCTTGGTAAATCAAACTCTGCTCAAAAACTATGGGTGTTTGCACTTATACACCCGAGTTACAACCCATCAACGTCCCCATGACAAAATGAGACACATAGTACGATAAAGTGCTATTTATGCTGAGAAATGGGAAATATTAATACTATTGCAAAACTTTTTCATGGTTGCATGCCACTTTGTGCTACCACAATGTTTTATTATTCTGGGCCCCAATGTCATATCAAGATCTCTGCCAGTCCTACTCAGACTGTAATACAATAGCTGGGAAACACGCTTTAACGTCAAATGCAGCACACTCTCTTGATCTCAAAAGAAACAGTAAACATACATTGTTCTTAGCTTTTTAGAGTCTAGGGGCTGGATGTACGAAATAGGAATAGCGATTACCTAATCGCAAATTTTTGAAAATGGTAATTAGGAAATCACAATTCCTTATCTATGAAAATTATTGAGTTTCATTTAGTGATTCAGAGTATGTCACACATAGACCTACCTCATAGATATTAATGAGGTAGGTCGCAAATTGTCACCCACTACTATTTACTGCCATTACAGGGATGGTGGCCTGCTGGGGTCAGCAGACCACCATGTCTGTTATTGCTTTTATTTCCTTAAAGGAAAACGGGGTGTGTTTAAAAAGTAAAAAATGGATTTTGAATTTTCATTTTTTAGGAGTAGGCAGCGGTCCCATGGACCACTTAAAAACATTTGTAAATGGGGTATCTTTAACTTGGGGGTAGATTGTGAACGTTTTGTGACTGAAATGCCATCATACCAAAGTATTTGGAAGGGACATCCTCAACACACTCCTTCCAAATATTGATTCACAAAAGTCAAACCGGGCTTTGCATATCAGAAAAAGCCCTTTTGCAGTCCCAAATGGTACAATTCTCTGAATCAAGCCATTTGCAAATGCAAAAACGCTTTGTACATCTAGCTCTGGGTGTTCTCTCACACATTTTCATATTTGATGTTCAATCAAAACTGTTCTCTGGCATTTTAAGCCAATACCTCCCTACTTTTTTTTCTTCTTTCACCTACCTTTGTTTCAAATCTGTGTCCTATGTTTCCAACCAATCCTATCTTTGCAATGAGGTTAACTTATTTTCCTTTACACCATTCTTGATATTTGCTGAAGCATGCTGTCCTCCTTTCCGACCTTTTCACGACTCTTTCACATTTGTTTTTTTTACACACATTCGTTTGCTTTTCATTCTTCACAATATGGTGTTTGTAAGGGTTCAAGGGCTGAATGGACATAGCCTATTGAGTCATGTTTTTGCACACTAACTGCAATTAATAACGACCTGAGTTGTGAACTGTGACTGACATATTAATCAGTTACATTGCATAACCTGTAATAGAAAAGAGTCACAACAACTTCTGAATCATAATATACATGGCAGTGGCCCTTTAGTGAATCCCTGCAAATGAGGGTAAATTTAGGGATGGACGGCCGGAGTTACAGCTGTCTCTCTGCAGTTGATATAAGAACAATGGTATATGATCTTAGTTGTAGGCGAAAAAAAAATTATATATATGATTGCAATTTATTATGTGGATGTTAATATCCCTTTTCTTGCTTTTTTCCAAATCACAGGCAGTGCAACCACAAATAGACTGAGAGTCCGTTGGTCTCAAGTTAATATTTTCTATATGAAGTACTCTGGTATTCTCTTGCTTTGTCTGCATGGATATAATTAACATATGACATAAAGCACAACAATAATAACTCTCCATCTCAAACTTTATTCCTAGGTTGAATCATTTGGGACAGCGGAGGCAACGTTTATACCTTTATTCACACATAAGTCTTAAAGCATTTATTGTTGACTTTCAAATCTGTATTTAAACTTGAATAAAATATACTTTATATGTCAACCCAGATGTTTTCTACATTTGTGAGCTACATAGTTCTGCGATGTTCATGCCAAGCAATACACACTAGAAGATTACTTATGATTTATTGCATTAGATTGTACTGTAGCATTTGCAAAATTCAACCCATATAGTCTAACGATAGATAAGATTTGACGTCATATGTGGTCTGCAGAAGGTGTTCTGTTTGTGTTGTGGTGAAATGGTAGCTGTACATTTACATGCAATGAAGATGTTGAGATACAACCTAAAGGCCTTTTACCTGTTCAGAAACTGTATCAATGTTGTCCATAAAGACAAGTTCTCACGACTAGCAGTGGGCGGAATTTGCGTAATTGCGTTACGCAAATTTCCACAAAAGGGTCAAAAATCTCCCCAAACATGCAGAAATTCCACAAACCCGCGCAATTGCTTGTTCGCAATGCTTCTTTACTGTTCGCAATCTCTGCTTGCGTGCTCAGAGGGAAATATCTTGTGGACACGCATTTGAGAAGGTGAACAAGCAAAACATTTTTCAAAGTCGCCGTACGCAGAATTTTGGGCAATTTTGCGTTTTCCGCAAAACGCAAAATTACCCAAATTCTGCCAACTAACGGAATTTACCTTCCAGGCCTACTCAAGACACCTTAGAATTTTGCAGTTATCATGTGCCACCCCCGCCTGAGTTTGCGTAGCGTAACGCTACATGGAGTTACGCGAGCATGCAGAGTTGCTTGTTCCGCATGCGCACGTATGCTCGCACAGGCACACAAGATATTTTTGACGCTTGGCAACGCAGATTGCGTGTTCGGGGGAATTATCGCATAAACTTAACCACGCAGTCGAATTGGGCGCGGCCATCTTGTTTTCCTACTCTTTGCATGGTTCTGGGGCCTATTTTCATCCTTCTCTAATATTTTCAAACCTTTGTTTTTTACACTGTTTTTCTGATCTTTTTTATTTATTATCTATCTGTCTCTAGCCCTAGGAGTATATTTTGCATTTTAATTTCTACTGTTTTATATTACTTGCTTTTTTACCTTACTACTATGTCTCCTGACTCTATTTTTTAATATTTCATTTTCTTTTTCACCCCCGCCCACCCAGAACCATGACTAAGGCTACTACTACCACTAATAGTAAAAAGGGGAAGGTCAAGGCTACAGCTGCGCCTTCAACCAAGAGCTGTCTTCCTTGTGGCAGACGGTGCCCAGAAGGCCTTTTCTCCGAGGTAAAGGTGGCCGCCCTTGTTTTTTTTACAGCACCATCTCCCCTTAACCTTGGCGGCAGGCGGCAGGCCCAGCTCCAACTCCAGTACCAAGGAGCGTCAACGCCAGTGGGTGAGTTTGCACCGAGCAGTGATTTGCTGCTCTGGCATCCGGCGCACCCATAACCAGCTGACTCACCGGTGGTCAGAACGGGATCAGTACGTGCTAGGTGTTGAGGTCATGGGGCTTGGTTAGTAGCTAATTATAGTAGTAGTGTGTGTTCAGTTCTGTGTTATTGCAAATAATATTTCCCCAAATAGCAAGAATGCAGCTGCTTACATGTAGGTAACTTATGTTTAAAAATCTTATGATTAGTGATTGGTATTCTTCTAGACATTAGACAGGTGCTCTTACTTGTTTGCAACTTTGCGCTCGCTTGGGCTGCTTATGTAAGAGAGTTTAGAGAACTAAAGTTAGGTAAGAAACTCCAGTCCTTTCCTTTGTCCTGTCACTAAGATAGTGGGGGATTGGTAGGTAGTTTAGTTACTTAGGGCCCCATCAGGATGGCGGGTGGATCTCCCCCACTGGGCCGGCTGTAGCCACCGCTGGCCCGGCGGTGGCGACCCGCCCGCCATCCATACCCAAAAGACCCCCTCCATTTTAGGATGGCTGGAGGGTTTGCATTGGCGAAAGACCATCTGCCACTTTTCAGATGGTCGAGTCATCGTCTGGGCGGAAAACCTGCATAATATGGTGGCAATATCTGCAAGACACCGCCCTCCATGTTATGATGATGGCGGCAATTGGCCTTTCAATTCCGCCTTGGAAAGGCATGAGTTTTTTTGTATTGGGGGCCTGTTGCGGGCCCCTGGGGTGTTGGGGGTGGAGGGGTGCACTTGAGGGGTACCCATGGTTCCCTCTGACATTTGCATGCACAAGGTGGCAGGCACCACACAGTGCCTGCCACGTTGTGCATGCAAATTAGGAGTGGGCGTAGTTCGCCAAGTAGCGCTACGCGTAGCGACGCAAAGTGCACTTTGTACTCACGAGCTACGCGTAGCTCTATGCGAACTGCATAGTAGCGTGTTCGCACTGTGCAAGATGTCGTTTTCAATGATTGCACAGTGCGGACAAACATCCGGCACTGTGCAATCATTGAAAACGGCATCTTGCACAGTGCGAGCTGTACTTTTCTGCTGCTCGATTAGATTTTTACTCGAGCTGCAGCTTTCTCAACGTGGACTGGTAGTTTCTCATCGCAACCGGTCACGAGAATGCGCGACCACTCGTAATGAGAAACCTTACCTACCCGCATTGAGAATCTCACCGGGAGGTTTATTTTCCATGCACGCTATCGGCAACTTGATGTTGCTGATTGCGAACAAGGAAAAAGTCCCACGAGGATGTCATTTTGCTTGCTCGCGGTCGTGAACTTGACGTTGAGGACCGCGAACAAGCAAAAAATTACTGCTGCACTACGCTACACATGTTTGCACTGTGCTACGTGCACTTCCCGTAGTGCGAAGTTGCGTAAAATTTGCAAACTACGCGAGCATAGCGTAGTGCTTTTCCCAGGGTTAATGCAAATGCACAGCATGCAGTTTTTACATTGTGGTGGGTGCTGCTTGCAGCACCGCCCGCCGCAATGTAAAATATGTGTGATGCGCCTGCCAGTGTGGCGGGAACATCATAATCAGCAGAGCGGGACCGCCACACCCCTGGCGGGCGGCCCTGCATACCGTTACGGTCTCTGCCCGTCACCGTAATGGTGCCCTTAGTATTAGTTAGTCATTTTTTACTGGTCTGCGTGATGCGTCCTCCATCACGTCATGTGCTGCTGACTCCAGTCCTTAGTAGAAGATTTTGTAGTTTGTTAGTGATTGAGTAATATAGCAACTCATAAGCACATCAGCAGCAACCAACCAACCAACAATTTAGCGTATGCAATATGCATGCGTCCATCTATGGATTTTTGAGGACTAAAATAAATGGAAATGTAGACTTAGTTAACAATTGGCCCATCAAAGGGGGCAGATTAATTGATGATTTCGAATGAGATTGAAACTTAGAAGAAGCAAATATATTTTTGACAATTAATTTCCAATGTCTTTGGAATAGGCAGGCTAGGTGGTACTTAGGTTTATGATTTTGGAATCTGGATGGAAGACTGGATTAATAAATAATAAGTAGACTGTCTGCAACACTAATAGTTGATCAGATTATATAGGTAAATTTAATTGTAAGCATGAACTGAAAATGTATTCCGCTCGCGGAATTTGTGGATTTATCGCGATTTCGCGATCCGCGAATCTCGCAAAATCGCGGTAAAATCCGCGAATCAGTGGGGACGAATTTTCAGCCAAGCACTTACAGGGTTACCGCAGCAGGTGCAAAAGTTGAAGCAATTTTTTTTTAACCTTTTACAAAAGGGTTACAAAGAAATTAACTTCAACTTGGGCACCTGCTGCTGTAAGCCTGTAAGTGCTTCCTGGCGCCTCGTTGCCTACTTGCAACTATTCTCTGACCCTGCTCTGACCCTTGAAGCAGGGTCAGAGAATAGCTACAAGTAGGCAATGAGGCGCCTGTCACGAAAATTAAACCTCAACTGGAAGCACTGACAGATATAAAAACAAGCATTTGCAATGCAATAGGTCTCGCATTAGGAAAGTTTGGGCTATTGGTCTTGTAAATGACAATTTTTTTTATTTATGTGTTGGTTTTGAAAATAGCAAATTAATAGCTTTGTCATTTACAATGCCAATAGTTATAACTTTCGCAAATGTGACACCTATAGCATTTGTAATGCAACATGTTTTGTATTTACGTGACTTAGATGTATTGATATTATAAATTACAATGGCTTTTAATTTTTTTAAATAATTAATACTTACATAAAAGTGATTTTATTTTATAATGGCAATAGCTTAAACTTTTGTAAATAACTTTTGTGAAGATTATGTTTAGTGTATTTTATTGTGACGAAAATCCAAGAACAGAAGTGAAATATGAACATCTTTTTGTGACATTTGTAATAAAGCTTGAAACATTGAGAGAACATATTTGAACCAGTTGTTGTGGAATGGTTGCGCAGATTGATGCTGGGGTGGCGCTGAGTTGTGCTGGGTGGTGCTGAGTGGTCCTGTGGTGGTGCTGAGTGATAATGTGGTGGTGCTGAGTGATACTGTGGTGGGGCTAAGTGATGCTAGGGTGGTGCTGAGTGATGCTGTGGTGGCACTGAGTGGTGCTGGGGTGGTGCTGAGTGGTGCTGTGGTGGTGCTGAGTGATGCTGTGGTGGTGCTGAGTGATGCTGTGGTGGTGCTGAGTGATAATGTGGTGGTGCTGAGTGATAATGTGGTGGTGCTGAGTGATCCTGGGGTAGCAATGAGTGATGATGTGGTGATGCAGAGGGCAGAAAGGCACAAAAAGCAGTCTAACAAAGGGCAGAAGGGCAGAAAAACAAGGGAAAAACGAGTCTAACAGAGGGCAGAAGGGCACAAAAAAAACAGTCTAACAGAGGACAGAAGGGCAGAAAAACAAGGGAAAAACGAGTCTAACAGAGGGCAGAAGGTAAAAAAAACGAGTCTAACAGGGGGCAGAAAGGCACAAAAACGAGTCTAACAAAGGGCAAAAGGGCAAAAAAAACGAGTCTAACAGAGGGCAGAAGGGCACAAAAACAAGGGAATAACAGGGCAGAAAGGCACAAAAAACGAGTCTAACAGGGGGCAGAAGGGCAGAAAAACAAGGGATAAACGAGTCTAACAGAGGGCAGAAGGGCACAAAAACAATGGAAAAACGAGTCTAACAGAGGGCAGAAGGGCACAAAAAACGAGTCTAACAGGGGGCAGAATGAATCCCGCCCTTCGTGTTTGTCCACGAAGATGCCACCTTTTTGTGCAATACCTTTACTCAACTGGAGTACTTTCTACTGTCTAATCAGTAAGTGCTCTCTCGTTTGCTAAATGTATAGGGGCAGATTTACAATAACTGGTGCATCCCCAGGGATGCGCCAGTTATTGTGCGCCGCAGCTCCGCCACCCATGGTGCGCCGCATTTACAATGCGGTGCACCATGTGGCAAAAACAGCACAGATGCGTCATGCATCCGTGCCATATAAGTAGCGCATTGCTGGAGCTGTGTCGCAAGGGTGGTGCAGCTCCAGCAGTGCTATGGGGGGCCCTATCTCCCCAATGCTGCGTCAAGCCTTGCGCCTGCTTCAAGCAGGCGCAGGGTTTTGACGCAGCATTGGCCTAAAAGTGACTGAGTGAAATCTTGTAGATTTCACTTAGCCACTTTTAGGAGGCATTCCTGCACAGGAAGACCCTCCCCTGCGCTGGAACACCTCCTGATGGCGCAGGGCTTTACAACATGACGCTTCTCTCAGATGCGTCACGTTGTTAATACACAGCACCATGGTGCATCTTTTGTGCTGACGCAACTGCGGCGCAAAAGAGGGGCAAGCGGCTTGTAAATCTGCTCCATAGTGCTTTTACTACTCTGTAGCTGCGTAAAGAGCCAGAAGATGTGTCTCCTGTAACCATGTGTGCCTGCGCCTGTGTTACAGGCACACATGGTCACTGGGGACACATCTTCTGGCCCTTTACGTAGCTGCAGTGTAGTAAAACCACTATACATTTACCCAATGAGGGAGCACTTACTGGATTAGCCAGTAGAAAGTACTCCAGGGCAAATCGCAAAATAATCTGCGATTTCGCTGGAAAGTTCGCAAATTCGCAGATTTTTTTGCGAGTTCGCAGTTAAATCCGCGATTTCGCGGAACGCAAATTCGCAAATTTCGCCCATGCTTATTTTATTGCAATTATTGTTTCCTGTCCAAAAATGTTTTAAGAGCGTTTTTTAAAAATATTTTATTTGTTTCACACCAATCATCAATGTTTGTCTCTTTACTATATCTTACCTGATCAGCACCCAGAGGTAAGAAGATGACAGGGCCTGATGTTGGAGCTGAAGATGCCTCATAGGGCTAGGACCGCTCCTCTACTGTGGGCTCTGCTGTTGACCCCAGTAATTCCTCCTGTTGTTAATGTTAATAATTACATTTCCCTAACTTTTACCGCACCTTATTTTTCATAACTATTATTTCCGTTTCCTAATACTATTTTTTACCATATTTTCTTTGATCTATCTGTTTCTAAATTCTTGTTATCCCTACCTCTAACTACATCTGACTCTGTACAACTAGTTTTAGTCTGTCTGTAGTTTGCCCAGTTGGCTACTCTTTATTTTTTAAAGGTTTATATGAATGGCATAAGGATGCGTGGGATGCATAGGTGGCTGTTAGGAATAGGATGCATGGGTGGTTGAAGGCTGGGTGGAAGGTGAAAGAAAAGATGCCTGCCTGGGTGGGTGAAACTGTATGGGTGATAGGAAAAATCTACTTGGGGTTTCATGGGTCAAACTCAAAGGCAAGCAAGGAAGGAGGCATTGGTGGCGGTTTAAAAAACAAAAACAAATGTAGATTGTTGTTGAAACTAAGGTTTGTTGAGAGATTAAGAAGAATGATAGACATATTTACTTTCAATAGATAGATGCCTGGATGGTATTCGGTCATCTTAGCATAGGTGGAGATTGTCACTGGATAAAGAGTCATTGAAGAGAATATGAAAGAAAAATAAACTGCACCAGAGTAGCAAAGTCAAGGAGAATGGAATAAGAGTAGAATTAAAGAAATATAATGCAAGAAGATCAATGAAATGATTAATAAATGGAATAATCTCTGGGAAGAGAAACAATAGAACTGCTTTTTTTCAAGGTTTTTGATTCAAGGTTCATTTCAGAAAACTCCCTTGACTCCCAGTAGTTTGCAAGTACAGCATATATATTGTGTATGTATGTTTTCAAGTGCTTCCCTATCTGCAGCATGGTTACACAATCAATCAAAAGTATCTCATGTCATCCCATAAATATTCAATGATCATTTGGATCAGATATTATCTACCTTCTGTAGTAGTCAGGGTGAAAGTGAAATTGAGCAGTTGCCATTGATGCAATGGAGTATGGCCATAATTGAAAAATAAGGTAATTGAGTATTTGCAGACTACAGCTTCCCCACCTGCAGACAGTATAAATAAAAATAGCGTGAGTCTGTGGCACAAGTATGTTTTTCTAGGGTGCAATCTGACTGAGCTGGCATGTGTACAAGAAGGTTAATTTAGCTACACAAGAGAAAGAGAAGAAGTAGTCTTGTCAACTCCATAGTGCCTTGTAGTAGTAATGCCTGAACCTCACACAAATGTTAGATGCTGAGGAAGTGGGAGCATAATTATATACCACAAATGTTATGTACTGTGCTTGCTAGTGCTTTTGTGTCACTATATGTAGCATTCATTAATTTTGTGCTACTGTTTTGCTAAGTATATTGGTTAAAATTATCTTTTTCTTTATTGATATAGCTACTCCTTCCCAACCAAAAACGCAAGTGTTACCAAACAGTTAGCAGCCATGGCCCGGCACCAGAAGCTGGAGGCCATCTGCACTGAATATCGGCGGCTGGTGGCTCTGCCGGAGAAGGAGGCGGCAGCTGGAGCCTCCTCCTATGCCCTGGGCCCCAGTCAGGCCCTGCAATGGTATGGCGCCGCAGTCCAGCAGCCACCTGCCACGCTTCATTGAACACTGCTGCCCCCCCTGTGGATGCAACTATAAAGCATTTAAGTGCTGCATGCTCCTCCGGATGGCGCACCTAGAGGAGTTGATAAAGGACCTGGAGAGTATCCAATGAGCCCCGTAGAAATCCGTAGCCTTGCCACTTTTTTAATCCTTTTTTTGGTGTGTGGGAATTGGGTAATGGGAAAAAGTTGGGGTTTATATTTATTATTTATGGACAATGGAGTGGACATTGGACTCTTTCTTTATCTGTAGACATTGGTTAGGGTTAGGGAGAAGGGTGGTTCAGGTGCTGTGGGATTTTTTCATTAGTTTATTTTGTTAGGGGAATACATTATTTATACTTGGAGATTACATGCAATGTAAATGTTTCGTGGGTTGGCTACTATTTAACTTCACAAGGTTTCCTTTGCTGCTGCAGGGCCGCAGCCAGTTTTTGATTTAAATAATCTGCCAATAGTATAACATACATACAGATAGATACTGTACCCTCACTTGTGAGTGACTTGTCCTTCTAGTACTGTCAGTCTCTCCTCCTAGACAGGACTCGGAAGGGTGTGGGTGTATGAAGGAATTAATTAATGTTCATATTAATAATTATGCTTCCCCAAACTTCTCCTCATACCTGTGATTGATATTTATTTATACTTAGGCAAAGTGATTGCTGCATGGGGATGATGGTTTGGTTTCCCAAGATGCCATGGTGGTGGTGGTGGTGGTGGTAGTAGTAGTAGAGACTGGCAGTAGCATTTGCAAAAAAAGAAAATGAGTCAGTCACCTGAGGGAGACTCAGGAAGGAGTAGTAAAAGTACTGTGCACAAGAAAACTACCAAACAAGAAACCAGGATGATGATAAGATATTCTAAAATAAAAGAAAACATAATGTTGGAAAGGATAGCCTAGTACAAGTTTCAAACTGTAGTTGACGCGACCTATGAAGTGGACAAGCGTAACCTTTAGTGCTGGAAGGATGATGAATCGATGTCAGCAATTAATTATGATCGATTACGTTCCTCTGGAAAACAAGTTGTATTGCAAATACTGGGCATGGGTGGGCAAACAGAAGACGATTCTCGCCCTGCCTTGAGTTAGTGATGCTTACACCACATCGGCTCCAGCAAGTGTGTTATCAATTATTGGTGTAAATGTAATTTAGTCACACCTCAAAATAAATCACACAGATCTAGGGAAGGGGGCTAGGTTTTGATGAATGGATTGGAAGGGGTATTTGAGGAAAATATTTGACAAAGACAAACACTACACATGGACAACACACAATCTTGGTAGACGACCATCATAAATTGTTAAGGGAGAAAAAGAAAATGCATGCATGATGAGGACTTGATGGTTATTGATGAATAGTATTAGGCTAGTAGTTCAGGGCAGTAGTACAGTATTATTATTATTATGCAATTCCCTTGCCTATCCGGCCCCAGAGAGACCTAAATGACATACATGTTATGTTCTGTTGTACCGGGTTTTCTTTTAAAACTAGCAAAGAAAAATGAAAAAATACCTGTAGGGGTCAAATATATATGCAAACATTATATATGCAAACATAGTAAACAACAACACATACAGTTGTAATGCTTGAAGAGAAAAAAAATAATCAAATTAAATAAAGATGATGATTCTATAAGTTACTATGTTATGGTCAAAATGGGAGTTGCATCTCTTAATTGCTCTTGGTCCTTCCATTATGAATGCTCCATCCATCAATTTTGGGTCCCTCTGCCTGCCTGGCGCATGTGGATTGATAAGGTAAGTGTGAGTGGTTTTCCCCAATATAGCATAGGGTAAAGGCCGGCCTGTAGTTGTAGATGGAAAAACAAAAGGGATATTTAAACATCAAGGAACAAAAGTAAAGTTAAAATGCATGAATTAAGGAGGAGGGCAACAAGAACACTTTCAGAGGCGGCATGGCTACATTGTGTCTACTCTGCTTTCAGCATTAACCTACAACAACAACAGAACAGAGGCAGGCCCCTGGCGACCATCCATCCTCCACTTAGCTTAGATTTTGAGCCAGACAGCACTGAGCAGTGCACACTATACAGCAGCATAGCATTTTCCAAATTCAGTAACTAAATTAATGCACCGCTGTCAGTCATATCACTACACTCACCTCCACCTCTTCAGACATGTAGGTCTGGTGTGGTTGTTGTTGACTTGCCTACCTTTTAAGCCACTTCATGAAATGCCTAGAGTTATTCCATCAATCATCTCCAATCCTACTGACTGACTGCGGGTACAGTATGGTGATCATGGTATCCAACTCAGTACTTTACTGAGTGAGTCCAGATTCAGCATCTAAAATGCAATGGATCGGCCTGCAGTAGTACAATTTTGTTATTAAACACCAAGAATGTAAACAGTGACTTGAGTCACTCTTTAGGTGTAAATTATACTAATAGACTTCATGCATAACAACAACAGAAACACCAATCACTCAGAGTCAGCGTCCAATGCATGCCATCATTTACCTGTTCTTAAGGTGCAGTCACTCTCGGCTCGGAAAGGAAGATAGCTATAGTCAGGTTCTTTGGAGGGACTCGATGAGGCAGGCACACATTTCTTGTAGTATTCTCTCTCCAATATCTGGCTTGTGGGAAATGGATTTAGGGCGAGTCAGGAGTAGACTGGAGCAGGACTCGGAGAATTGGACTTACTTCTTTACTGAATGCACACAGTAGCAACTCCAATCTGGCAATAAAAGAGTAAGACGGTGGTGATGGACTTGAGTCACTCTTTAGGTGTAAATTATACTAATAGACTTCATGCATAACAACAACAGAAACACCAATCACTCAGAGTCAGCGTCCAATGCATGCCATCATTTACCTGTTCTTAAGGTGCAGTCACTCTCGGCTCGGAAAGGAAGATAGCTATAGTCAGGTTCTTTGGAGGGACTCGATGAGGCAGGCACACATTTCTTGTAGTATTCTCTCTCCAATATCTGGCTTGTGGGAAATGGATTTAGGGCGAGTCAGGAGTAGACTGGAGCAGGACTCGGAGAATTGGACTTACTTCTTTACTGAATGCACACAGTAGCAACTCCAATCTGGCAATAAAAGAGTAAGACGGTGGTGATGGATTTGTTGTGATTCAAACCAAAAAGATAGAGACATTCACAAATAATAAACGTAAATAGATAAGCAAGAAAAAAGTAGCAAGTAGAAAGCCTAGTTCTTGGGTAAGTAGAGCTTATCCTCATACTCTGGTGGTTCACCCAGAAGTAGGTCATCTAACATAATTCCATGACTTAAGTCACCCTCATCATATTCCTGCTGTGCTACTTCAGGTATGGTGTAACCAGTGATATAAAGTGTTGATTCATTTTGATCTGGTTAACCTCCCCACATCTTGGGGCAAGACACTGGATGTACTCACTGTCAGAACAGCACCAGCAGCACTGAAAACATGCCCAGAAAAGACACTTGCAACAGGGCAAGCCAGATAGCTCATCGCCAGCCTGCTGAACACTGGCCATTAGTACCTTTTCCCATACCAATACACCAATGGGTTTTGAAATATGTAGAACTCTGCTGGGTCATCCAGATAGACCTGGACCATCCACTCAATGTTCAGGGGTGTTCCGCTTTGCTTGGCTTCTTTTGCCTTTGCCTGAGCACTGGACCTAACAAACCCTTGCTTTAGAAACCATTCCTTTGCCGATTTTGGTGGGCTGATGTTTCTGTTCTGGTTCTTGTTGTTGTTGATATTGTTCTTAGTGTTTTGGGTGGTTTTGACTGCTGTGAGCCAACCGCACTACCCTCAGGCTCTGTCGTTGAACTTGATACCGGCTGCCCTGCAGTACTTGCTGCGGGCTGGATTAGCAGGCCTCTAAATCCCAGCCATTCTTTTTCTATGTGACTGGCTTCCGCATCTATCCAAGTTTTGTACTTGGCAACATCTACTTCTGAAAAAGGAATTAATGTGTTCAGTACTGCTTTGCTCCATGGATCCAGAATTGTGGCAGAAATGTAATGGTTGGATGACACAATGTCTCTTTGCACCCTTGTATTTGCAGATAAGTGAGGGGTTAAGCTCTCCACCAATTCATAGGCTTCTTTTTTTTCCTCCACACTTGCCTCAGACAGTCAGTCATAAATCTTTTTTCAGCTGTAACCAGCCATAAAATAATGCATCATAAAAATCATTTCATAACAGAATAACGCAATGAGAATGATAAAATACAATCAATAAATAATAATTCCATGATGATGACAATTACTGATATCCGGATGTCTGCCTCTGAGGGCAATTTGATCACAGACAAAAAACGATGATACCTAAACATAGCAACATTTCAATCAGGGTAATATCTGAAATGCAAAAATTACATCTATATTCAAAGTCCTTGTATGTGTCAATTTCAGTTTCCAGGATTGATCATTGTGATGGTTTAACACCACGTAAGGGGATCTTGAGTCTTAAGCGCATAAATCTGATGAACGTGCAAAGAAATCATTCTCCAACAACATTCCTGAGCCGAACAGCCAAGGAATTATACTTATAGACCATTATGCAAATGAATGTATCTTTCAAAAGCAGAAGATGATGCAACGCGGCCAGACATTTTCTAATGTTTCAAAATCTTAAACGAGTTGTTAAAAAGGCACATCTTGGGTTAATATAAAGTTTACAAAAAAACATCAAATGCAGAGTAGTCTGGATTGACTTTGAATCACATGGACACAAATCAAAATTGGCATTGATACGCATCATGTGGATATGAAACCATTAAGTGGGAGGTGCCCATCCTAAACATTACAAGTTAAAACATTTTAACATGGCTAAAATAAAAAGTGAGGTAGGGCTCAGTGCCTGGAGAACAAACTAAAAAAGAAAGATCAACAACCCTTTTTTTGCCATCTTCAAATTATCTACAATCAGATACGAGTGAGTTAAAAAAAAATCTCTTTTCAGCTTTCCTCTCAATATTTTAGCTATATTACCTGGGCTGTTGAGGCAATCCGACAATCTCAATTTCTCCAGTTGATCATTAATATAAGTAATCCAGATGATTTTTTTTTGCACAATCCAATTTTAAACAATCTAAAATTATAGCACAATTCAAAACTGCTTCTTCTTTTACCCAAATGTTGTGTCATAGCGTTAAAGGAGCTAGTTGTGTACGAAAAGACTGATGAATAACACCAAGTTCACTAAGACTCGCAGCAGTACATTTGGGGACTGTCAACAATTGTTTCATGAATGTGTTCTCCGCTCTCTGTAGGCTTTTGATATTACAAAAGCCCCAAACTCCAGCACCATACAGAGTAACAGCACAAGTGCAGGGTTTATGGATATCGATGATGGCTTTAATAGGCCGAGAGCCTAGCTTTTTGATAAATATGAAAATAGCCTCCACAATTTGGTTGAGACCCCTGGTCTTTGCCTTAACTAAATGAGACGGGAACTTTTTTGGTCGAAGAGAATTCCTAAACAGTAAAAGGTGGGCATGTAAGACAATTTTTCATCATTTATGAAGCATGTCTTTAAAATTTTGGGGGGTTTTCCCACCACCATAATATGGGATTTTGCTACATTAGTTTTTAGACCAAGATCATTCATGAAAATAATAAAACTAGTTAAAAGCCTGTGAAGCCCCAGCCCAGTTCTGAACATTAAGACACAGTCGTCCGCGTATAACAATGCTGGCAGGGACTTGTGGCCTATCAGGGGGGCATCAACATTCCCTTTTTTAATTTGGGTTTCTAGATCATTTATATATAAACAAAAGAAAAGAGGGGCAAGAATGCAGCTGCATATATTGCAAACCCCCCTTCAGCTGTTCCTGTAGAATGTGCAACAATGGGAAAGCTTGGTGCATAGTACAGTCCTCCTTGCTGAATTCACGGGTGAAGAGCTCGAAAGGAAGGAGCATCTCTGTCAGGCATTTAACTAGGCCCCATTGGTCCATCTCAATAGTAATGCCTTTCAAAGTAGCATCCCCTCTTTGCATGACATATTCATTGTACTGCTCAAACAGATGTTCAAGCACGTAATAAGTTGAGTTCCAACGTGTTAACACCTCCTGGATGAGTGCTCTAACTTGCACTCTATGCTCATGCTGAATGATTCTCAGCTGCTTTCGGACTTTAAAAGAATGGCTGAAATGTGTGCAGATTCTTCTACGGGTGGTCAGTAAGTTGCTGACTCGGTTTTCTTTTTTCAGAAAGTCTTGAACAATGATGTTAATGCAGTGCGCGAAACAAAGGGCCCTGAAATAGCCACCATTGTACATGGCCCTAACTATATTACTGCCATTGTCCTTGGCAACAAAACCAATGTTAAGCCCTCTTGGGTGCAGCCATTCAAAGACCTTGCTGTCAAAGTCTTCTAAAATGTTTGCAGCAGTATGAGATTTCTCCATGGCGAACATGGCTACAGTTTGTGAGTGGCATTAAAAATCTTAGCAGTGTCAGCAACACCTGCTGCTGATATCTTTTATCTAACCCCCACAAAAGTGATCCAGTGTGCAGTGATGCACATATAATCAGTGATTTGGCAACTGGTCCACATGTCTATGGATAGTGTGAACAACACTCTCCTGCAAAACTTGTCCAAGCAATTCCAGCACATCTGGATGTAGTGCTGGAACAGAAACTCTGGTGAAATAGGACCGTCTGGGAACATTCCATTCTGGGCAGGTGGCTGTCACAAATTCAAGAAAACCCACCCCTTCCACAAAAGAAAAAGGGAGGAGGTCCAGCGCTAACATTTTAGCCAGCTTTGCATTGGACAAACATGCCGTTGGTTGGTTGTGTTCGTACTGACTCTCTGACCTAAACATACTGAGAATGGTAGCCTGGATTTTTTTCGTTTGTGCTGATGCAGGTGACTTCTTGATGCCAGATATTGTGCTCAATGCATGTTTTTTCATTGCTGAACTCTCTTGCCTGGGACTCCTTGGTGTCTCAGCCTGAATCTTAGTCTACTGCCACTGAGATGCTGCTGATGAGGATGTGGGTGGTACCACTGCACTGCTTCCACAGCAATTGTATCTTCTTCTTCCCCAACAACAGTAATGGGTGCAGTTTTTTGCCCGCTAAGGTGCTCCTCCCACTGAATCAAGTGTGCTTTTTCAGATGGGTTGTTTGGCCTCTGGTACCAAACTTTGTACCAAGCGTACCCCGATTAATACCTTGTACACTAATGGAGCATACAGCAATGTTCACCTCCTTTCTGCTAACCAAAAAGAAGTCTCGAACTGGGGAGGTAAACTTACTGGTGCTGCTGCTGGAACCACTCGTACCACTCGCAATGCCAGATGAACTGGTAGGTGGGTGTGAAGTTTGACTCTCTGCAGTACCTACTTCTACAGTGGTGGCACTTGTGGTGGATGTATGTGGCTGCCAGCAAATTATGCAAGCTGGAGGTGGTGTTGGTGGTATAATCTGTGTTGATGTTATCCGTGCCACATCCCTCACAGCAATTTGGGATGGGTTACTATCGGTCTCTACTGGGGGGACTAATGTCCATGATGACTGCCTCATCATCATCATCCTCCTTTTCTACATCTACCTCCATAACTCTAAGGCTTTCTAGAAACTTCCTTTTCCCTGGAGTTGTCTCATGGCGTGTCTCACTCTCATACTGAGGTGATGGGATCCAAATGGCATCTAGATCATCAGAAGGGGGGCTTTCAGAAGAAGTTTATGGACTAACTGGGGATCTGGAAGGCAATGGATCTTCTGAAAGAGAGGCTTGTTCTTCTTCCTCAGCAGGAAGCTCTCACTCCTGAACTGCCCCTACTTTGGGAGAAACAAGTACTATTGGGGTTGGTTGCGACTGTTGTTGCCCACTTTTCTCAGTTCACTGGATTTATTGGGTACTACTTTGCGATAACGATAAGTCAATTTCAACATCACTGCTCATAAGCTTTGCTGTTATTAGACTGGCAGCCTCTGCAGCAGACATGTGTTTGGGCCTAGGTTGTAGGGTTGGGTCCTCTGATGTGGAGGTGCTGCTGCCAGCTTGCTCCCTGGACATCGCTGCTGCAGGTGCAATTTTTGATTTCCCCATAAATATCTTTGGCGGCTCACCAATCTTGGTAAGTGGCAGTTCCTTCAATTCACTGTCAACTTTCTTGGTACTGGAGGACCTGGTACCTTTTAAGTATGGGTGAATTTTGCAAATCAGCGGTCTGCGAATTTACAAAAAAATCAGGGAATTTGCAGATTTCCCTAGGAAATCGCAGATTTTTTTGCGATTTGCACCATACTTAACAGGAGTGCTTTCAACTAGCTGATCAGTAAGTGCTACCTCGTTGGGTAAATGTATAGTGCTTTTCCTGCACTACAGCTGCGTAGGGCCAGAAGAGTTGCCTCCAGTGACCATGTGTGTGTAATTTTGCCATCGCACCAAAGGGCGCCGGGGTCCCTCGAGTGAGTTGTCCATCATAGTGTGTAAAGGGTGGGAAGACGGTGCACACCGCTAGTGTGTGGTGGGGGGCAAAAGGGGGTGGCATCTTTGTGAGTTCACATGCCTCTTGTGTGAATGAAAGGTCAGGCCCAGATCAGAGCAACAGATGAGGAGAAAGAAGCTACTGGTTACAGGAACTGCACGGGGAGTGCACTCGTTAAAGTCAAGGATGCAAAGGCCTCCGTCAAGCATCATAGCTAATTTTCGACGGTAGATATGGGGAGAAAGCACACCTGCCCAGCCTCGACAAAACGCACATTTGTTTTGGACTGATTAACTTTGCCATCGTGCCGAAGGGAGCCGGGGTCCCTCGAGTGAGCAGTCCATCATAGTGGGTAAAGGGCAGGAAGACGGTGCACACAGCTAGTGTGTGGGAGAGGGGTAAACGGGGGGCTTCTTTGCCATTTCACATGCCTCTTGTGTGTATAAAAGGTCAGGCACAGATCAGAGCAGCAGATGAGGAGAAAGAAGCTACTGGTTACAGGAACTGCACAGGGATTGCACTTGTGAATGTCAAGGATGCAAAGGCCTCCATCAAGCATCATATCTAATTTTCAACTGTAGATATGGGTAGAAAGCACACCTGCCCAGCCTCGCAAAAAACGCACATTTAGTTAGGGCTGATTAACTTTGTGATCGCGCCTAAGGGCGGCGGGGTCCCTCTAGTGAGCTGTCCATCATAGTGGGTAAATGGCGGGAAGACGGTGCACCGCGCTAGTGTGTGTGGGGGTAAACGGGGGGGCTTCTTTGCGAGTTCACATGCCTCTTGTGTGTTTAAAAGGTCAGGCACCGATCAGAGCAGCAGATGGGGAGAAAGAAGCTCCTGGTCACAGGAACTGCACGGGGATTGCACCCGTGAAAGTCAAGGATGCAAAGGCCTCCATCAAGTATCATAGCTAATTTTCGACTGTAGATATGGGGAGAAAGCACACCTGCCCAGCCTCGACAAAGCACACAATTTTTTGGGGCTGATTAAGGAGTTACTGAATTTGACCTTCAACTCAGGCACCTGCTTTATCTATATGTAAAAAAAAATGTAAATTGATACTTGTATAGCGCACTACTCACCCGCAAGGGTCTCAAGGCGCGTGTACGAATACCGCTGTGGAACCCATCATGGCTTTCCCTGTGAGGCGTCCACTCCTGGGCACCCCCAAGGTGGAGACAAGGCATCCTTAGCGTTGTGGGGGCCGTTGTGGAGATTAAGCAAGCTATTGCCCAGAGTTGCAGAGTGGGACTCCATGATTGAAATAGGCACCAAGGCGAGAATTATCAGGTCCGTGGAATTTTGAGCCCAAGACCCGCCGAGGCGGGGAATTGAACCCTGGTCCCAGGCTAGACCTCTGCATCAGGGTCTGCTGCTCTAATCATTGAGCCACACTTCTCCACTACTCCACATATCTGTAAGTGCTTCCTGCTCACGTTTAATTTTTGTGACAGGAGCCTCGTTGTCTACTTGTAACTATTCTCTGACCCTGCTTCGAGGGTCAGAGCAGGGTCAGAGAATAGTTACAAGTAGGCAATGGGGCGCCGCTCAGGAAGCACTTACAGGGTTACAGCAGGTGCCCATTTGAAGTTAATTTCTTTGTAACCATTTTGTAAATGCTTACAAAGAAATTAGCTTCAACTTGGGCTCCTTCTGTAACCCTGTAAGTGCTTCCTGAACAAAATTTGTCCCGCTCGCAGATTTGCGGATCTTGCTGCGATTTCGTGAGATTTGCGGATCGCGAAATTGGGAAAATCTGCGAATTCCGCGAGCGGAACAAATTTTTGGCCCATACTTAGTACCTTTATTTGGGGCCATCTTCTTCAGATGTCAGCAGCACACAGTGGCACAAGTTGAAGCAATGTCCGTGGTCACATGTCACATGACGTCGTACGCAGCAGGACGTCTGTCTGGCAGTACAATGGGTGATGATGCCTCCTCCTCTTATGTGCCCCTAAAAGCAAATAAGCAAGAAGAACATCAATGAAACGTGATATTCATTGTGTGGTTCAAATACTACTAGTACAAACTAACAAATATAATATATAAGAGTGCGTGGGGTCACACATAATAATATTATTAAATGTAATACCTCAGTTAATAAAAAACATAATACAGTGTAGACATTTGTGAGACTGACAAAAACATGTGCTTTCATTGTTGGTGTACTAGTGTACAGTACACAGAGGAAGGATAGGAAAGAAGAAGAACAACAAAAATACAAATGTAACGGACCGTATTAAGCCAAGAGGAACAAAGGAAAGAAGACATGCAGGCCTATGGCAAAAGCAAGAAAACTAACTACCACCACTACAAAATGGCTACCAGCCACATGGTCGCTCACAAGCAACAACAACAAGAAGGATGCCTGGAAAACAATGAATATGTATTATCAGAGACAGTGGTCCCTAGACAAGAAAGGAAATGTACAAATAATAAATAAAGACTAAATAGAACTATATTTCTTTTTTGAAAATGTCCAGCCAGACAGTTTAATATCGTGATAAGGATAATACAAAAGGAGTTTGTCACAAAGTGTATTGTACGTGGGACACCAGCCGATGTCTGACTAACACACTAGGGGGACACAAACAGAAAAGGGGAATAATAGGCAAGGTAGGGTCATCTGAATATCATAAGTCATAAGCAGACAATCCACAATATACACATATGCATCCACAATTTTTGTCAACTATGCATTTAATGCATTTTAGGTCGACAACGTTTCGAACTATACATGATATTGGTTCATTCTCAGGACGGTAATAATTGCCTAGAGAGAAAACAATGTCACTATAACCCACGGTGGGGTAAGCTGTGAATCAATCAGCGCGGGAATGGCGATTGATTAGGTGGGTTTTCCCGGGAACGGGTCTGGCGTGGAAAACGGAAAGATCAGATGGAACGATATCCTGTTCAATGGATCGAGATAGAAGACTGGTGCAGGTCCTCAATGGGGGTCCTTGCACGGCGCGAGGGAAACGTCACAGGTGAAGTTTCCCTCACGCCGTGCAAGGACCCCCATTGTACATTTTTTTACATTTCTTTTCTTGTCTAGGGACCACTGTCTCTGATAATAAGTATCTATCCAAGGTCCCTAGCTTATTGCACCCTGGGTTCCCTTGTATTGTCTAAATAATGGAAAACAATGAAGTCAAGCACGCCTATATTGACAGAGACTTTACAAAATGGCCCCTGGCCACGTGGGGAGACACAGCCAAGGCAAATGCATACACATCCAACAAAGACACACATGAAAAAAGTGAATACCCTTCAGAAAAACACATTTTGCAATTCAATCCAATGCCATCCATGCACTAAATGATGTTTAAATTAAGCAGACGCCACATAAATAGTTTTTTCATGCATCCATGAGTTGCTCGAGGCCTATTGGTTGGAAAACCCATTGGCAGACTAAGCCACATAGTGAATCAATTCAAATCAATAATATTGCAAATTCATTAGAAAATGTAGGCAACTGTGCTACATTTCTTGCTGGATAAAAGAAAAAACAAATTGCGTGCAAAACAACAACCAGCAAGAAGGCATGGCCACCACAAAGAAGGCTTGCAGACCCTTTGCAGAAGCATACTGACTGCCCCTTCACAAAATGTCCGCCAGCCATCTGACCAGGCCAAATCAACAAGAAAGGGAAAACAAACAATGCAGGCTAATGACAAAAGCACACTGGCTGCCTTCACAAAATGGCTGCCAGCCACATGGCCAGGCATGCCACAACAACAAGAAAGTGAAGACAGACAATACAGTCCTATAGCAAAAGCACACTGGTTACCTTCACAAAATGGCTACCAGCCACATGGCCAGGCAGGCGACAACAACAAGAAAGGGAAGACAGACAATGCAGGCCTATTGCAAAAGCACACTGGCTGCCTTCACAAAATGGCCGCCAGCCACATGGCCAGGCAGGTCACAAAAAGAAGCAAAAAGCCAAGAGGAACAAAGCAAAGAAGACATGCAGGTTTATGGCAAAAGCACTACCACAGTGTAGAAGTCAATCACTAGCACACCTTTTTATGTCTGTTGAACTTGTTTATAATGCTATTTCACTTATATCCTACTGTGGCGTGCTTTTGGGTGACATAGGGCTGCCTATCCCTAGGGTTTCCCAATTTAAGTATAGAAGGTGCGAAACGTACTGTCACAACCTGACCCAGAGCACAGCAAAATTGAATTTACACTGTCTTTTCACAGTTAAACATTGAATCACTAAATAATCATTTGACTCATCGTCCTTTTGTCATTAGGTGCTTATATTTCATGAGTTTTCAAGTAATAATCATGCTGAAATGTTCAAACTAAAATACAAATGAATTCTGTATCTACATCATACAGTCATTTCTTCTTAACATAGTACATCAAGCTTTACATATCATTAACATCGTGTAATATTGCCGATGCATTTCAGGACATAAGGTCCCTTCCTAAGGGGCCACTGTAGATAACAAACATTCATAGGACCATGTCAGTGTAATTGCTTACATACATATTGATGTCATATGAAGTAAACATAGCCACAAATGCTGTAGAATCTCATGGTAATTTCAGTTTTCTGTGTAGAGGTGATCCGCATGCATTCAATCACTCATTCAAAAGCATCAGGGTGAACAGGTTGAAAAGTGAAGTGAACTAATTTGTGTGGACAAGGGTGAAAGACGAAATATCCAGCACACTAAGGCCGATAATAAGTGCTTCATGTGTTCGTGAATCGGAAAAGACCGAGAGAATAGAACAACATGCCGGACATATCTGAAGCTATCCTGATGCAGCGTGAGTAAAATATATCGAATACTCGGATAGCTAACCAGTGCCAGAATAACAGGGAGAAATTGAGCTGTGGTTGGCATGGAGCAGCAAAGTTCTGAAAAGTGAAACAGAGCGTTCTCAAAATTAAAATCCTAAATTACGGCCAGAAGACAAGAAATGCGCATCGAACAGAGTGGGACAATACCTGAATGGACCTGTCTTTACACCGTAACCAGAGCCTGCAGCAAAGACGAGCTCCGTTACACTTTAACCACTTGTAATGAAAACAGTAGCGCTAAAACACTATATCCAACCGGAATACTGGATCACCTTGTCAATCTTACTGCCTGATATGTATGAACTCGTAAAGGTAGAAGGATAAAACAAACCTGTACCGCAAACTCATAAGAGATTCGAACATGGCGTGCACATGACTCGCTATAATCATAGGACTAACCAAATGCAGACCGGACGAAAGAACTGGCAGCTTGGGGGCCATGCTGAAAAGTGAATATGTGATTAATATGCATAAAGCAAGACGAAGACAAAAGAAGAAAGAAAAAATAGCTCTCTTAGAGAGGAACCGTGCTGAATAAAAGATTACTATGAAAATGACACAAACGAACACTCATGCTTACATTCAGAGAGGATGTGTTCAGTGTGCTTTGTGGAAAAAGCTAATTGATAGCTGAGAATCGTCATCGATGCAGGTACAGGAGTACAATACAACTAATGCCTGGCTTCAACAAATGCTGTTTAAAAACACCTCTGGATTGTACTGGTGGATTTATATGTGTGTGCTTTGTAGTATAAGCGAGGCTGATTTTTACAAAAAACAACTAAGGTCTATTTTGTCATTTAACCCAAAAGGTTACATAGTTTGAAATGTCTTTATTAGTAGCACTTCTCGTTGTGATAAATGCTGGCTGGCATTCCTTCCTTCTACGTTGGGTATTTTTTCGATTACCATGAATCGAACTTGGGCGATATTATGTTGATGTTTGAGCCAGTGAACAACAAAATTTGAGTTGGTGTTTTTGTTGCGAATCATGCTTTTATGTTCTCCTATCCTGATTTTTATTTTTATTTCTGTTTTTCCTATGTAAAGAAGTCCGCATAGACATTTGATGCTGTAGATGACAAAGTTTGAGTTACAGTCAGCTGTGAAATGTAACTTTGTTTTTTCTCCAGTTCTGGGATGTTTTATGAAATTTTGTTGTATAACATTATTACAGTATGTGCAGTTGTTGCATTTTCTCATACCTCTATGTTGTGTGTTTTCACTCTTTTTGGATGGAGAAAGCATTTCTTTAAAGTTACAGCTTCCTGTATATGCAAATATGGTTGGTTCACTGAAGATATGATTGAAATCATTTTCCTTTTGAAGCAGTTCCCATCTTTTCAAGATTATTTTTTTAATGCTCGGAGATCTGGTGGAAAATTTGGATACAAATACGTTTCGGTTATTGACTAGTTGCTTGGAGTTGGGTTAAAGTAGGTCTATCCGGCTGATAGTTGCAGCTCGTGCTTCTGCTTTATCAATATACTCTTGGGGGTAACATCTGTCTTGAAATCTCTTCTGCAAGCGGTCAAGATCTTGATGATACGCTTCTGCTGTGGATAAAATTCTTCTACTTTGGAGGATGTGCGAAAATGGAAGGTTACTGATTAGTTGTGGTGAATGGAAACTTTGGTACATTGAGGTGTAGTTGCGATCTGTTCTTTTAATGAATGTCTGGGTGTGGAACATGTTGTTCTCTTTTTTGATCATTGCATCCAGAAATGATATTTCATTTTGATTGATGTGATGTGTAAATTTAATCCTTCTATTTTGATTGTTCAGAGTCCAGATGTTTTCTTCAAGAGATATTGCGGTGCCTGTCCATATAAGGGAGAGGTCATCAATAAAACAACGTTACATCATTAATTCTTGGTTCCATTCTTTGGTGGGCAAAATATGTTGTTCTTCGAAAGCTGCCATGAAAATGTTGGCGTATGTTGGAGCTCCCTCAAATCCCATACTTGTACCACTTATTTGTAAATAAAAATATTCTTTGAAATGAAAATAACTGTGTTGAAGACAAAACACCAGTAGTTCAAGTAGGAGAACTTTGTTGGCTCCAATCTGATCCATTTGTAACAGAGCCCATCCATTTTTCTTCATCACTATACATAACGTCAATGGTTCATAAAATCCACTGATTGGCTCTCTGCTGTGTTCAGATTGTTTAAATGGTTCAAATAGTTTCTGATATCTTTGATGTTGGTCTCCATGTTGTTACAAACGTTTGTAGAAACTGATCAATGTATTGGGGAACATCCTTTACAACGCAACTTTTACCACGCAGAGCCTTTACGACTCAACTATTACAACGCATGCCATAACAACGCATTTAATTAACTATCCAACACATTCCCTACTATCCACGAGGACTGGAGTTGGAATAGTAAATTAAACTATTCACTATCCAGCACCCCTCAACACTATGCGTTGTAAAAGCATGCGTTGTAAAACTTGCGATGTAAAGGCATGCATGGTAAGGGCATGCGTTGTAATGTCACACATCCAATGTATTTGCCTATTGGTTAAAAAATTGACCCTACTCCAGACACAATGGGTCTGAAGGAAGGATCTGTCGGATGTTTGTGAATTCTGGGTAGCATGTATAAACGGGGCCGCTTTGGGATGTTTTTGGATGTTTTTGGTCAAATATTGTTTAGTTTTTGCTGGGATCCAATCCATGGTGTGAGCGTGTTCTAGTATTGATTCAAGTGTTTTTACAATTTCTTGAGTTGGATCTGAGTCCAATTTCAGATAAGTGGATGCATCGGCAAGATGTTCTGCAACTTTCCGGTGATAATATGAAGTTTCCATAATGATAAGGGCGCGTTGAAACGTTAATCCAGAGGTGTTTTCAAAAAGCATCTATTGAAGCCAGGCATTAGTTGTATTGTACTTCTGTGCATGCATCGATGACGATTCTCATCTATTAATGAGCTTGTTCCACAAAATACACGAACACATCCTCTCTGAATGTAAGCATGAGTGTTGGTTTGTTCTTTTTTCTTTGTCTTGCTTTAGGAGTATTAATCACATATTCACTTTTCAACATTGCCCCCAAGCTGCCAGTTCTTTCGTCCGGTCTGCGTTTGATTAGTCCTATGTTTATGGTGAGTGACATGCACGCCACATTCGAATCTCCTAAGAGTTTGCGGTACAGGTCTGTTTCATCCTACTACCTTTACACGTTCGTACATATCAGGCAGTAAGATTGACAGCAGCAACTTCTATTGAAAAGATGAGCCAGTATTCCGGTTGGATATAGTGTTTTAGCGCTACTGTTTTCATTACACGTGGTCAAGGTTTAAAGGAGCTCTTCTTTGTTGCAGGCTCTGGTTCAGTGTAAAGACAGGTCCATTCAGGTATTGTCCCACTCTGTTTGGTGCGCATTTCTCAGCTTCTCTGCCGTAATTTAGGATTTTAATTTTGAGAACCCTCTGTTTCACTTTTTAGAACTCTGCAGTTCCACGCCCAGCACAGCGCAATTTACCCTGTTGTTCTGGCACAGGTTAGCCATCCGAGTATTCAATACCTTTTACTCACCCTGCATCACGGATAGCTTCAGATATGTCTGGCACGTTGTTCCATTCTCTCTGTCTTTTCCGATTCACGAGCACATGAAGCACTTATTATCGGCCTTAGTGTTCTAGATATTTCGTCTTTCACCCTTGTCAACACAAATTAGTTCACTTCACTTTTCAACCTGTTCACCCTGAAGCTTTTGATAGAGTGAATGAATGCATTGCGGATCACCTCTACACAAAAACTGAACTTTCCATGAGATTCGACAGCGTTTGTGTCTATGTTTACTTCATTTGAAATCAATAAGTATGTAAGAAATTACACTGACATGGTCCTATGAATGTTTTTTTATTTACAGTGGTCCCTGAGGTAGGGGCCTTGTGTCCCGAAAAGCATCGGGCCAGTCTGCAACCATTGTACTACTGAGTTTGTGAATTAAATAAATATTGAAAATTGATTTCAAAAGTTGGAGAAAATGTAGTAAACTTTGCAACATGTTTCCTTTATGAAAGACAATTAGAATAAAAATGACATACAAATAAACAACTAGGCCCCTCCTGAAACAACAGACCACCCACCACAATACATTGTAAAAAAACGATGAAAAGTACAAATAAATGTAGGTGCTATGCCCCAATCAAACAAACAACACAAATTTTTCAACTTACTTGTGAAATCTGAAATCCAAAGGTCCTCAAATCCAATGATATATGATGCAGCGAAGACAAACAGTGATCCTTACAGTTCCAACTCCAGATGAAAAGTGAACAGGAGATGGACAAATTACGGGGAGGAACCTGCTGGATAGGAACAGGACGTTGGGGACACAAGGGCACTTCCTTCCTCTTCAAAAAAAGAAAAAGGACTCATTGCACAAAAATACAGCCGAATGTCAATCTAAGGAGTTTTTTTTAATCCAAATCATCATTTTGAGAAATTTTTGATGCTACTTAAGAGAGATTATTCTCCAGATTTCAAATTCTGCGTGTTTGGGATCGCAATTTTCTCAAAAGTTCAGCTGGCAGTCCGATGGCACCCCCGAATGACGTATTCGCGATGGCACAATCTCGCAGGACCGTGCGGCCGGTTATGAAATTGCCTGGCATTTGCGACCGGATGGGAAATCTCGTCAGCAAATACAAGTATCAGTAGCTCCTGCATGCTCGAAAACGCATTTTGAGCGCACAAACACAAATAAACCTCTGCTCCGCTCTGTTGCTGATCACAGAGTTTTTGGCAACTTTGCGTTCTACGGAGAACGCAGAGTTGCCAAAAATCAGCAAACTCTGCAAGCGGAGCGGATGTTACTCCCAGGGTTAATCATGGGTAGCCCTTTTGAAGATTTTTTTAATATCATTACAGAACAGCTTTTCTCCATCAGAGTGTTTAGAAACAAGTGTGCCAGGTTTATTTCTTTGCAAAAGAATTAATGCAAATGTTTGATATCTGAAATCCTGTCTTCGAGAGCTGTTGATGCAGGGTGCTAGCATATTAGGCATTTCTTCTTTCCATAAATAATAAACTGATGTGTCTCTCTACCTTACTCATATACTGCTACGTTTTAGACCTTATGATGAATTTTGGCAATGTGGACAACACAATGGGATCGTACACCCTTTTGTTTATTTCTATGGCTTTGAAAAATGGGTTCCCTCCATTTAATGCTCTCAGATTTTTTGACCACTACATTTTGGATTTTTTACTGTGGAAGAGTCTCACTATGTCTCTAACCCACAATAATCACACTGTAATTGAATTTTTTGTGTTTGCTGCCAGTGTCCATCTTTTTAAGGTAAGATTGGGTAAGGGGTACTTGGCTGGTTGCACGTATACACAGGTGCACTCTCGTTTGCAAGCTACATGCAAATAAATCAAACCAAATAAACCAAACGATGATAATCCTTAAATGAGTTGATTATAAGGAAGTTAAAAAAGAGTATTAAACATCTATAGTGAGAAACCTGAGTAAAACATAAGGTTAATAATTATATAACGAACCATAACAATCAATGGGACACCATTTCATACATAAAGTGCAAAAGTTCAAAAAAGTGCAATCGGTTGTTCATGCAGTAAACTGAATATGTCACCTTATGAAGCAATATTGGGGGGCTCTAACAACTTTGACATGTGTTTTGACCTGATAATCCACGCCCACCCCAGATATTTAGCTAGGCTCACTACAAAGACCTCAGAGGTGATAGTCTTTAGCGCCCAAATGGCATCTGCAGATTTTCTGAATGGTAGACGCTGAAACAGTGGTTTTAACCATTTGTTTCGCGGCGCCAAGTAGCTGGGGCAGGCAAAAAGAAAGTGGCCCTCTGATTCCCTCTGCCCCAGACAGCCTTTACAGAGATCTGATACACCCGTGGACCATTTATTTACAAAGGTGTTCAAAGGCAAAGCACCTACCCTAAACTGGCGGTAGAGTTTCTTGTCCAGCGGTTTATTAATAACATCCCAGTAGGGCTCGCGGGACAGGTCTAGCTTGAAAGTAAGAAACCTGCCCGTGAGACTGGTAAGGCTGGAAATTGAAACTCGATTTAGACGAAGAGACGCCCAATACAATGCTTTAAACTCTTGTTTGGAGGGAAAGGCATTGGAGGAGGGAGCTGTCCACAGTTGTTCTAATCCCATATCTACCAGGATGTTTTTTACAGCTTGGAGCCATGGGATTTTTCCAGAACCACCGATTGACCTGACTTCTGCTAGTTCTTTCTGAATAAGGACAGGTCAGGGGAGGTCCATATTCGCCTCCACAGTGCCACCAATCTGAATCTGGCCATTTCATTGCTCGGAAGGCACCCCAGATCCAAACAGAGGGGAATTGATGGAGACGACTGTGGTAGACCTACTAGGTTCCGTAGGAACTTACATTGAGTTTTAAAGAGATTTAGGAGATCCATGTAGCCCCAAAGATCTGCGCCATATAAGATAGCAGTACTGATTTTGGCGTCATAGATCGTGAGAGCTGGGGTAACCCGCTTGGTGATGGATCTCTTTTGCTCTTTTATCAGACTGCCAGTTAACCGTGCTAGCTTAAGATGTTGTACAGCAATTTGATCTTTCCATCTCAAGCGGCTGTCGAGGGTAACCCCCAGGTAAGTCATGGTCTCGACTTGCTCAAGGCTGACTCCATTCAAGCTCACAGAGCTCCGAACAGGATGGTTTCTCGAGAAAACCATAAACTTTGTTTTGCCCACGTTCACCGCAAGATTGTTAATGGCACAGAATTCCTCAAAGCGGTCCAATGCCCGCTGCAGGCCGCTGCGTGTTCTGGAGAGGAGTAGGGTGTCATCGGCGAAGATGAGCAATGGGAATCTCGTCCCAGCCAGCATTGGGGCATCAGTGGGGGTATCCATAAAAAATTTCACCACTTGATCGATAAATAGGAGGAAGAGTGTTGGTGCCAGGACACACCCCTGACGAACACCTCTAGTTACGGGAAATGTTTCCGTCACTTGTCCCTGGCCTCCCCACCTCACCCTCGCATAGTTATCCTCATGGAATTTAATTATGAGGTCAAGTAGTTCTGATGGACAACCCAAGTTTCTCATAACTCTCCATAGTTGGTCCCTTGGGACTAGGTCGAAGGCGGACTTCAGGTCAATGAATGCAGCAAAGATTGTTCCGCCACCAAGCAAGACCTCTTTCCAATAGATCAGACAGAGTCTGAACACTTGGTCAATGGTGCTTATACCTGATCTGAAGCCCGCCTGCATAGGAGATAATATGTCCTCAGATTCAATCCAGCCCTGAACCCGTCCCAAGACCATACGAGCGATGATTTTTTGTATGGAGTCAATGAGACTGATCGGGCGGTAGTTCCCTGGGTTGGACCTGTCGCCTTTTTTAAATATTGGTATTATCTCGGCTCCCTTCCATGATTTTGGGATACTAGCTCCTTTAGCTAATGAGTTAGCAATCATGGTTATGTAAGGGAGTCACAAGGCTGAGTTTGATTTAAACAGGTCCGCTGGTATGAGATCCATGCCAGGAGCTTTCCCTCGCAAGGTCGAGCCCAGAGCCAGCTCGGCCTCTGATTCTAAAAAAATGAGTTTCTCCCCGTGGGTGTGTAACGGGGGTGCCTTTCCCAAGATTTGTAAGGGTTTGGAGTTTTCAGCTCTGAATTGGGCAGAATAGAAAGATACCCACTCTTCTGGAGGTACATGATTTGCCGGGGTACACGAGTCAGGATCCTTCCCCCACTTGACTAAATCCCAGAACTTTTTCGGATTATTCGAAGTGGAGGCATCCAAAAGATCCGACCAGAACCTGTCCTCCCACTCCCGTTTAGAATCCCACTGGGTTTTTCCATAACGTAACCTAGCCGCTTTAACTGCGCCCATATCACGAGATTTAATGGTTTTAATAAGATCTGAATGGGCCTCCCTGCATTTTTTGTTATACCATTTCTGGTGGTGGGAGTTGGCTTCAGTGGGAGCACTCCGACAAGGGAGAGAGAGTAGGGACTTTAAATGGTCGAAACAGCTAATGTGGAGGTTAATAACATTATTAGCCAGTTCCGGGCTATCCCCCCGCAGGTCAATTTTTAACATTTCATTGCACACATTTTTAGCCACTGTGTTAACATTGACCCATAAGGTTTCGTCCTCCACAACCCTGGACCATTTCAACCTCCTCCTATCGTTAGTTAACAAAACATCCCCTGTTTGTGAAATGGTAGGCTCCATTAGTCTCTTTATATCTGGCAGTTTCAATAGGAGCGACAGGGGGTTATGGTCACTTTCTGGGCGCTGTATTACTGCCATGTGCACTACTAGGGGCCAGTATTCCAATTTTAACAGAACATAGTCAATGCGGCTACGCCTTAGGCCATTGTCAAAAGTGCAGTTGACTCCTTTATCCAACCTTGTGCGGCCATTGCAAGCCCGGAGTCCCCTGTTTAGACAAAGAGCCAACCAATTCACTGCCGCCTCGGTCGCTTTAACCATTTTATCGACCATCAAATCAGGAATGTCCCAAACAACGTCCTCGGCCGAGCCCCAACTGTCCCCAATGTCATACAATGGCTCAATGGTACAATTTAAGTCTCCTGCTAAGATGGTAACATTCCCACTATCCATTTCAGCAAGCTTGTGGTCAATGACATTCAACAACGGGGGACTACGGCCACCGGGCAGACCTCTGGCATATATGTTGAAAATAAACAGATCCCGTTGGCTGGCCTTACTCAGTTTAATAAGGAGGAGATCCGGGTTCTGGACAGGTAGCTCTATTGGATAAAGTCCCAATGACTGCTTCACCCAAATCAGTAGGCCACCTGAAGCACGCCCTTTGCCCCCTATGATCGCAGGTTTAAAGAAATTAACAAAGCCCAGCTTGAAGACTGGTTCAGATGCCCAGGTTTCTTGGAGTAGAATAATGTCAAATTTGTCCACAAACTCCATCCAATCTTCAGAAAGCATACAGGCCTTAATCCCTGCGATATTCCAGGATAGTATTTTCAAGGTGTCTAGAACAGGAACCGCAGGGGAAGGTGGCAAAGTTGAGACTGAACTAGGTACCTGATTGCACCCTCTAGCCCTCCTGTTCTCCATAAGCCTAAAATTATCCATAGTATCCCCAATCGTCATAGCCTCTGGGTCGTCTTTCGGTGCTGGTAAAATAGACTCCCTTGCGGCTAGACCTCCCCTAACTGCATCTAGGTTATCGATTGGATGCGGGGTCTCCCTACTCCACCTTATCGGTTTATGACCGACTACAACAACAGGGGAAGACTCACAAGGTGTTGTATGAAGTCAATCTATGGCCTCGAGGTCGGAGAGGGGGCCAAAGTGGTTGAAGAGGAATGGGCGTTGGCGGTCAAGAGGAGTTAATTCCAAGGGGTATCTTGTAACTGGGGGCTGGGCAAAGTTAGGATATGGTTGAATGGGTCTTTGCCTATGAGGATAAAAATACGATAGGCCCAGTGTTTGGACGTCCCCCTGTCTAGCGAACCTGGCTTCTCTTCGAATGGTATCTACCACCCATGGGTCCTTAAACGAGATCAAGATGCAGTCTCCCTCCAGATCCTTAGTACCATGGCCCACCCAGTCCACTCTTCTTACAAATAAAATTTCAGTGGGTGAGGAGGGGGGTAGAGGTCGGTTTTTATTTAACCAGAAAATTACTTTATTGCGAAGGTCCCCATACGACTCCTTAATGCCAGGTTTTAACGGAGCAACACCTGTTAAAACTATTGTATGACAATTGCACACTCCTGAGGCGGAAGCCGGGAGTCTTTTTAAATCGGCGAAATACTTTCACTTGTGTCACCTGTATAATTTGCATTTTCTTGTACTTTTAAAACAACCTTTATCACGCGCTAGCATAGCGCCAGGGCACTCACCTGCCTTAGACCATTGCGAGCAGCGGATTTAGCGCTGGTCCTGGTAAACAAACAAAGCTGAGCTAAAACGCCGATCACGACGAGGACGGAGGCCACGCCCCCCGGAAGGCCACGCCCCCCGGTCGCATACTTAAGCGCTGATACACGAGCGCCTAAGCCTGACAATTGCACACTCCTGAGGCGGCAGCCGGGAGTCTTTTTAAATCGGCGAAATACTTTCACTTGTGTCACCTGTATAATTTGCATTTTCTTGTACTTTTAAAACAACCTTTATCACGCGCTAGCATAGCGCCAGGGCACTCACCTGCCTCAGACCATTGCGAGCAGCGGATTTAGCGCTGGTCCTGGTAAACAAACAAAGCTGAGCTAAAACGCCGATCTCGGCGAGGACGGAGACCACGCCCCCCGGAAGGCCACGCCCCCCCTGTCGCATACTTAAGCGCTGATACACGAGCGCCTAAGCCTGACAATTGCACACTCCTGAGGCGGAAGCCGGGAGTCTTTTTAAATCGGCGAAATACTTTCACTTGTGTCACCTGTATAATTTGCATTTTCTTGTACTTTTAAAACAACCTTTATCACGCGCTAGCATAGCGCCAGGGCACTCACCTGCCTCAGACCATTGCGAGCAGCGGATTTAGCGCTGGTCCTGGTAAACAAACAAAGCTGAGCTAAAACGCCGATCTCGGCGAGGACGGAGGCCACGCCCCCTGGAAGGCCACGCCCCCCCCCTGTCGCATACTTAAGCGCTGATACACGAGCGCCTAAGCCTGACAATTGCACACTCCTGAGGCGGAAGCCGGGAGTCTTTTTAAATCGGCGAAATACTTTCACTTGTGTCACCTGTATAATTTGCATTTTCTTGTACTTTTAAAACAACCTTTATCACGCGCTAGCATAGCGCCAGGGCACTCACCTGCCTCAGACCATTGCGAGCAGCGGATTTAGCGCTGGTCCTGGTAAACAAACAAAGCTGAGCTAAAACGCCGATCTCGGCGAGGATGGAGGCCACGCCCCCCGGAAGGCCACGCCCCCCCTGTCGCATACTTAAGCACTGATACACGAGCGCCTAAGACTGACAATTGCACACTCCTGAGGCGGAAGCCGGGAGTCTTTTTAAATCGGAGAACTACTTTCACTTGTGTCACCTGTATAATTTGCATTTTCTTGTACTTTTAAAACAACCTTTATCACGCGCTAGCATAGCGCCAGGGCACTCACCTGCCTCAGACCATTGCGAGCAGCGGATTTAGCGCTGGTCCTGGTAAACAAACAAAGCTGAGCTAAAACGCCGATCTCGGCGAGGACGGAGGCCACGCCCCCCGGAAGGCCACGCCCCCCCCTACCCCCTACAACATGTGCTGTCACCGGAAGCGCAGCGGACGAGCGCAGCGGGAGCGCCGTTTGCGCGCCGAAGGCGCGCTTAAGGCAAGCCCGTCTGCGCCCGTCATCGCCACGACATTGTCAGTCGCCAGTCCCCCTGGTCCAACCAGGCCCCACAGGCTCATACAGTACGATCGTGAAGAACTCCTTGCTATGAACCTTAGCCAAAGATGTCCCGATACTACTGGCATCCTGGGCCACTCGCAACTCCATTGCAACCGCTGCCATTTCTCCACCAATACTCCTGCTCGCGTATCGGAACACCGTGGCAGAACTACAACCCTGCCTCTGACGATACTCCAGTTGAATGTCAGATCCCTCTCCAAACACCATCTAGAGGTAAATTCGCTCTTACTAGATGAAAATCCTGACATCCTCTTTCTCTGCGAAACATGGCTACGAGATGGCGTAACCACCATCCCTAACCTGACGCTCCCAGATGAGTTTCACCTGGCCACCATAAACCGCGAAACTCGAGGCGGTGGCATAGCAGTAATTTATAAAAAGCACCTCACCTGCTCTTTTTTAAAGGAAACTCTCCCTGACTGCGAATGTGCCCAATTCACAATTAGCATTAGCCCTCAGTTCACGATGTCTGGTTTATACATCTACCGCCCACCAGGCCCTGTCGGCAGGTTCATCGACGCCCTTCTTGAGACGTCTACGGCGCTCATTACTAAAACCGCCAATTTCACGATTCTGGGCGACCTTAACCTACACCTTGACCTTTCCAACGATCATACAATTGTGAATCTCCTCACAGACCTTTCGGCTTTACAGCTTAACTCCCTCGTCCATGGTCCCACCCACATAGCCGGCCATACCCTGGACCCGGTTTTCACCAATATCCAAGAGGCTGTCACTGAGACCCCCACCCCGATGGGATGGACCGACCACTACCTCATCAAACTAACGGTTCCTGCCCCTGGTCGACTGTACACTACTGAATCCAACCACCGCTTAAAAAGACCGTGGCACAAACTCTCAATCCCCACTCTTCACGAAACATTAGGAGGATTCCACTGCGAAGCCAATCAGGACATAGACACGACCTACACCTCCTTCACCTCCTGGATTACAGATGGCCTTGACACTCTCATCCCAGCTAAACTAACTAAGAGCCGACTTACACCCTCTAATCCCTGGTATGATGAAACACTTAAAGCCATGCGTAAGCACTTTAAGAGAGCCGAGCGCCAATGGAGAAAAAACTTTGACAGTCAGGATAGGGCTAACTATCTCTCCAAACTTAAAGCCTATCACAAAGCCATCAACACTACCCAGGCAGCTTTCTACGCTGAGAAAATTAGTTCCAACCCGAATCCATCCAAAGTGATCTTTTAACTAGTTAAAGAACTACAAAACCCTAGGACACCTCCCCCTAAAATTTCATCTAACCAACAATGCGAGCAGATGGCTACATACTTTGTGGAGAAAGTTCAAAAAATCTATGCAACCTTTTCGCAGAACTCTCCGCACGCTGAGGAACGCAAGAACCCAGCCTCCACCCACACCCCCCTTACCCAAATCCCCGCCATCACGGCGACTGAGCTGATTAAACTTTGTAAGAAAGTAAAATCTGGCTCCCCGGGGGACCCTATGAGCCCTTCTCACTTTCTGGACTCGATTAACTTCTTTCTACCCCCCATGATGGACATTCTCAATCTTTCCTTTTCCTCTGCCTCTGTACCCATAGCCTGGAAACAAGCGTGGGTTTCTCCTATAATCAAAAAACCCTCTCTGGACCCATCAAAGCCAGAAAACTTCCGGCCAATATCCCTTCTCCCCTGGATATCAAAAATAGCAGAACCCATGTCAATGGCACTCTCTCAAAACATGTGGTTCTAAACGGAATCCTGAACCCATCCCAAAATGGCTTTAGAGCGGGCCACAGTACCGAATCCGCCCTACTGGCCACTACTGAACATCTCCGGACGATTTTAGACTCCGGCCAAAGTGCTGCGCTGGTCCTTTTAGATCTCAGCGCAGCCTTTGACACGGTATCTCATGACATCCTTCTGAAACGTCTGGAGATGGCCGGCGTGTCTGGTCTCGCGCTCGCCTGGTTCCACTCCTTTCTTAAGGACAGATCCTTTAAGGTATCTGCTCCCCCATTCCTTTCAAAGTCCCATCCTATAACACAAGGAGTCCCCCAGGGCTCAGCATTGAGCTCCTCCCTCTTCAACCTGTATGTCCAGCCGCTTGCGGATGTGGCCAAAAATCGGGGGCTCACGCTGGTGTCGTACGCCGACGACACCCAGCTGGTCGTCACCCTCACGGAAAGCCCGTCCACCGCGGCATCCAAGTTCAGAGAGGGCATGGCAGCAGTGGCACAATGGATGACGGATATCTTCCTCCAACTCAATGCCGGAAAAACCGAGGTGCTCCTGCTTGGCAGAAACACCAGCCTATGGAACGAGCACTGGTGGCCGTCATCCCTTGGCACCACACCACTCCCCAAAAACTGTGTAAAAAACCTGGGAGTCTGGATGGATGCCAGCCTCAGCTTTCAATCCCACACTAAAAAGGTGGCTGCCACCTGTATAGGTCTCCTAAGGAATCTTAGGCCTATACTCGGTTTCTTTGATCCTAAGGCGCGACAGATAATTGTCCAGGCAAACATCTTGTCACGCCTTGACTATGCGAACGTCCTCCTCCTGGGAGCAAATAAGACAGAAATGGCTAGGTTCCAACGAATCCAGAATGCGGCAGCTAGAACACTAGTCGGTCTCCCACGCAGATGTTCAGCCAGAGCTACCATCCGCAAACTCCACTGGCTGCCTGTGGAACACCAAGTCAAATTTAAAGCTCTCATTATGATCTTTAAAATTGCCAAACAAGGAAACCCCCCTCTGCTACGAAATCTAGCCCGCCCCTATGTCCCTGGCCGTGAACTACGCTCCTCCAGCCAACTTCTCTTGAAAGTACCTAGAACAAAGCTTTGCCGTATTGGAGGCCGCTCCTTCGGCGTTCTCGGTCCCAAACTTTGGAACGATCTCCCCCTCAGCATACGCTCCATAGACTCTCTCTCTGCCTTTCGTAAGGCAATTAAGACCCTTCTCTTCCCCGCCCCTTAGGCCATCCCCCAGCCTGTCCAACAAGGTGTGTGTTCTGTCTCTCAGCGCCGGGACGCCCCATTGCTGGGGTAGCTGTTGCGCTTCACCAAACTTAGAATAGAATAGAATTGCTTCGACCGGCAGATCAGCGCAGGGGGTGGTAAACCTTCTATGCCCCCCCACCCTTTGGTTGGTGTTACTGCGCTGGCCAGCTATATCTCCGTGGGGTGGGAGACGGGGGGGGCAGGATTGGGTTTTGCTTGTGAGGGTGGCCTAGTACTTTGAGGCCTACAAGAATTGTGTTTATCAGTAGCCTTCATCTTAGATGCCTGTATTAGGGTACTCGCGGATGACTTAGAGGATGTAGCTTTTGGCTTCCCCCCCCCTATGGTCATATTGGTGTCTAACCCTGGTGTTTTGTTATGGGCAAGGTTGCCCGTGGGGATATTACTTGTGCCTGAGATCTTGGGGGCTGTTTGTGTTTTGCTAACTCCTATATGACTAGTGCCGGTTAGTTTTTGTAACATGGCCTGGTTTGAGTTAACTGCAGCCTCCATGCTGTCAATTTTCGAGGTCATTAACCTTGTCCGCTCCAAGACAGGTAGTAGCAAGGTTTTAAACATGGCCTCAATTTTTACTAACAGGATTTCATCGCTGTTAAGGCACATAGGGCAGGGGTTCGAAGAGCCCAAAGTGGTGAGGGAGGGGCACAATACATTGGGAAATACAGAGGGAATTTGTGTGTCTAAAAGATGCTCAGGGCCCTGGCTCCCTTTGTCTGTGGTATCTTTCGTTTTTGGGATCTTACGTTCTCTCCCCCCCGAAAGTCTTGAGTCTTGTTTTCTCTTTCTAGAATTAACGTCTGTGCTTGGGGGGATCTATGGTAGTAGCGGTGTTAGAGACGTTAAGGGGTAAGTATCCAGATATCTGACTAGGTTCAAGTCCCCCGCTAGTCTGTAAGTCATCCCCCTGGCTAGCTTGTGAGTCATCTATGCTGTACGCATCTTCCTCCAGAATACGAACAGTTGGGCTCTCCCCCACGCTTTCTAGATGGACAATGGCATCCGTGGAAGAAGTTTGAACACAATTGAAAGCGGCATGTGCAACGGGGCTGGTGGTGGTAGCTAGTCCGCCCAGCGATGAGCGCTTTCCGCTAATAAGGTCAAGCAAGAGTCTTTTTTCAACCATGGCAATTTCCTTCTCCAATATCCCCGTGGCCCGTGTGATGAAAGCGTCAAGTGGGCCTGATACGACTCCCTTTGTGGTTTGGATTTGGACTGTGCGCTCTTTACCCGACCTTAAGGGCATTGTAGAATGTAGTTGGAATGCAAAACCACACAGTTACTTTTAGTCCGTCCCCGCAGTACCAAGAAGCAAAAGAATGTGAGGTAAGGTGGGCCGCCTACCTTGAGTACTTCCAGACGGCCAGGGGGGGGTGGGCCCAGGCCGGACTCTGCCGTACTCGAACGGCCTCAAACGGCCCGCTCTTTGCCCGGTCTTTGCCCCGGTTGCTCCTGCGTGCTCCCGCGCAGCGGATGCACCGCCCTGATAAATAGGGCAGGGCAGGGGGCGTTGCCGGCAGGGAGAGCGGCCACAGGTGTAGCACGCAGGGACTCCTGGACAATGGAGTCCCTGCTAGGCTGCTCGCAGCCCAGCCGGTGAACAAGCAAGTTTTTAGGGTGTTCGGCACCTCTCCAGCGCCCCACAGGATGTCCTCGGGCGCAGCGGGCACCCGCGCAGCGGATCCGGCAAGTCGTTGAAAAATCCGGTGACAGCCAAGAAGTTGCGTGAGCCTCCAGCAGTGCTCAGTAGATCCGATATGTGATAACTCAGTTTCCGCTGGACCATTTTTTAGTGGAATTAGTTGTGTCATACTCCTGGTGATAGGCTCCAACCATATGTAACACTAGCTAGGGGCATTCCTGGCACAATATTTTCATGAGATTTCATATGCTGTCTTTAGACATTCTATGGTACTACTGCATCCTCCTCCCGGCTAACTACAGCTTTGCGGCACAGGTTTTAGGCATTCTCTCTTACCCAGATCTGATGATATCTTGACCTACAGTGTTCCTCAGTATCATCTCCATAGTTGACTCCATTAACCGCTTGCACTGCACAACCAGCAAATAATTCAGCCTCTTGCAGGGCAACAGCAGGAATTCACAGAGCCTGTTAGCTCAGGCGCTTTAGCAGAAGCTGTATAAGTACGGAGGGTCCCCATCTTCAATGTCCCTAAGAATTCCACTATCCTCCATTCCTGGGCAATAGTCAAGGAGATGTTGTCACCAGCACTGCACAGAGTTCCCAACTTCCCAAAAACAAAGAAGCAGTAGATGATATTTAAGCTTCAGATAGAGACCCATAGCTAAGCTGGTCTTTCCTTGGTTCTTTCTAGGATCATTCCCAGATCTTCCAGACTGTGCAGTCGCCTACTAAGGGAGCTGGAGTTTTCCATAATGAATAAGGCAGTCATCTGTTCTTGTGATGCTACATCATCCCTTTACTTATAAATGACATTCAAGGATATAGAACACAGCCTGTCTCATTTGCTCTGTGCTTTCTGGGTGTAGGGAATTGGCTCATAAGTAGGAACGTCTCACAAACTAATTGTTCTTTGCTGTATGGTTTATTGCACAATTGTTAGGTTTTTCGCATTAAAGGACAGTCAACAGAATATCTTCAATCTTCTCTTTGTCCAGGAACTGACATTGTGGGGCTTCTTCTTGGACCGTAGCTTGGGTAGTTCCTCAGAAATAAAACACAGAAACAGGGACACCAGAGTCAGTGGACTATTTTCAGCATATGAAGCAAAACACAGGCGGGAGGTGTTGGGATGAATTCATCTTACAGAAAAACCATCACCAGTGATCATGTATCTATAGTCTGGTTGACCTATCTCAGCAACTCTCAAGTGACGTTTGATGCCTGCCTCCTGCCTCCCGCTCAATCCCCTTAAACGCTCTCCTACCTGTGAGAGCCATGCTGCTCCCCTTGTAGCAGCTACTGGAAACGTGGGTATCTGCTCAGGAGTTGGTTCTGGATTTCCGGTCCTGACACGCCTTCTGCTACAGTCGTGGTTCGGGCTGTAGTGTCCTTCATGGCTGTGCTTCTTGGTCGGCGCAAAGCTCGGCGTCCTCTCGATCTCACTTGAACACCACAGTGATGGCAAAGTTCAGGGTTTTGACGTCGCCGCGGGCTGGGTAGTTGGTGTCATTGATTGGAGGGCTTGGATGATGTAGTCCTCGGCGGCCAGGCTGGATTCCTGGAATACATCTTCCTTAAAGGGCCCGCTGCTGTCCTTGATATACATGGAAAAAGCTGTTTATGGACAAAATAGCTGTAAATGAAGAGAGGGCAGAGCATGAGGAGGTAAAGGGTCATCACCCAGGTCACTTGGGCTGGCGTTCAGGGGAAACCCTCGATTGTGTGACACTGGGTCGAACAAATAATGTATGCTCCATCCAAAATTAAGGAAGATCATTCTCTGCACTAACAATCAAGCTCACTAGCCTGCCTCTTTGTTGCAAAAATCTTCAATTGGGCACTCTGTTCCGAAGCAGAGATAGAAGTCGCAGCATATTTTATAGTTTACACTTTGTAATTTCTCCCCCTTTAGTACCAGACAGTCTCCGTTGATGCCTATGGACATTTTATTCCCACTCTCTTCCTTAAGCAGGTGATCCATAATTGCACTGGAAGCAGTCTACTGTCTATTGGGGCCGTTGATCTGACATGTGGTGCAGCACAGTAATTCATAACCTCAGATAATAATTTCAGGACTGATCAATTTGGGATAATGCAACAACGTTGACCACTGTATCATGTTGCAATCTAGAGTTGCAGTTCAAGCATGATTTATGTATAAATCGTAAAATACACTGGCAAGATATATATATATATATATATATTCACTGAAAAAACCATAGGTTATAGACCATATATAGTTAGGAATTTGCATTTACAAAACCTTGAAAATTCACTGAAAAAACCATAGGTTAGAGACCATATATAGTTAGCTGGCATTTTATTGATATAAAACCAATGAAATTCCATATATAGTTAGTTGCACTAACTATATATCGCGCATTCGTAATCCACTGCTGATGATGTTAACGCTATTAACACCGATTTGCTTTACAAAGTGTACCTCTGTGTCAGTTTGATAACAGTTATATACAAGATAAAAATGTTATGATGTATGGTAGATTGTTTGTCCATGCATAAAGCAAAAGGTGTTATATACTACTCACACAAGGATTTGTAATGTTAGTAGTATTGTGGTTGCCATACTAAAATCTTGATCTAAATAAATAAGAATCAAGTTATATCCCATGTTTGGTCAATTAATGTTCACGTTGTGTGACTGTCTATGAATAGTAAATAACTGAAAAATAATTCCCTTGGGGACATTTTTGTTAAATTTAACATATTACATCATTCATGACATGGTCAGTGACATCACTGATGACATCACTGATGACAACTCAAATGACATCACTGATGACATTATCCAATGACTGTATGTTTCTGTAAAGTTAAAATATGTCTTACATATTGAAGAATGAGTGGATGTATAAGTGTCTGGATGAAGAATTCAGTAGGTGCATGACTGACTGAATGAGAGAGTGATTAAATGTGTCTCACTGAGTGCATAGGTTAGTGACTAAACTGTCTTAATTTGTGCATCATTATGTCTGTTGTTCTGTAAACTGCTGAATGTGTTAATCAGTAGCTATATGAGTAACTATATGGGATATTCATTGGTTGCCCAAGTATTTGTATGGGAGACTGAGTATGTGTATGAGTGGCTGGGAGGTGTATGACTCTGTGCATAGATGTGTGAGCAGTTGATTCACTAGATGTATGGGTTCAAAAGTGCATGTGGAAACAGCTGCATGGGCGGTTGACTGTGTGCATGAGTGTATTGGTGAGTGAATGGATATCTCAGTGCAACATGTCAAAGTAAGTACATATGTAAAACACAGTGCATGTGAGAGTTGACATATATAACCGTGCATAAGAGCCAGTGAATGTGTGAGTGGCTGTATGGATCATTGTGAACTTGTATTAGGGATCCTATAGGAAATTAAATATGTGTTAGAATATGTTTGAATTAGTAAGGTGTGTATAACTGTATAGTTGAGGAAATGGAGGTGTGATTGATTCTTTGCATGACTGAGTAGATGTATGAGTAACTCCATGGATGAGTGACAGTCTGTGAGTGTCTGTTTACACTGATTGTATCTAAGGTTATATTAGAGTCTGAAGAGGTTCATCGTATTATCACATGAATGATATTATCAGTGATGTTGTCAGTGATGTCATTTGAGTTGTCATCAGTGATGTCATCAGTGATGTCACTGACCATGTCATGAATGATGTAATATGTGACATCATCAGCAGTGGATTGCGGGTCCGCGATATATAGTTAGTGCAACTAACTATATATGGAATTTCATTGGTTTTATATCAATAAAATGTCCAGCTAACTATATATGGTCTCTAACCTATGGTTTTTTCAATGAATTTTCAAGGTTTTGTAAATGCAAATTCCTAACTATATATGGTCTATACCCTATGGTTTTTTCAGTGAATTTCATTGGTTTTTTAAAAGCTAATTTCTATAGCTGTAAAATATATTCTTTATTACGTGACGTATCACGTAGCCACGTGAGACGCCTCATGACGCGTCGCATAACCATGATGTATCGGCTCTGCAGCGCAAACAAAACCCGTAACATAAGCGCGCCGGAGCACGCTTACAGATATATATTTTTTTTAACCTTAATTAGACAAAATCCACACGTGCACATATCTTGAGGCCTTGCAAAGGCACATCAAACAAACAGTCCCTACAATTTTGCCAAGTTTGGTGGAAATCTATTCCTTTAAATTTTATTTTACTGTTTCTCTTGGTTTTCCCCTTGTTACGCTTACCGGAACGCTACCCGTTACGCAAACCGGACGCTCCAAAAACACAAGATGGCGGACTCCCGTTACGCTGCCGGTTAGCTGCCCGGTTCGCGTACCGGGAAGCGCCTCTACCGCGAAAAATCGCAATTTTTTTTCTTTCGTCCCGCGGGGAACTTTAATAGCCCCCTCATCAATCCTAGGGGGTCAGGAGGGGTCTACCTTACCCCTTTCCTTCATTTACACCTTTTTTTTTCCACCTCTTGTCTCTCGATCCTACCGAGAGACAAGATGGCGGCCGCTCCGGACTGTTTACAATGTTGACAGCCAATCAGCTTCTCCTCAGACTCCCGTTACGCTGCCGGTTAGCTGCCCGGTTAGCTGCCCGGTTCGCGTACCGGGACGCGCAAAAAATCCCAATTTTTTTTTTTTTTTGCCCCGCGGGGCACTTTAATATCCCCCTCATCAATCCTAGGGGGTCAGGAAGGGTCTACCTTGCCCCCTTTCCTTCATTTCCCCCTTCGTTTTTCACCACCTCTTGTCTCTCGATCCTACCAAGAGACAAGATGGCAGCCGCTCCGGACTGTTTACAATGTTGACAGCCAATCAGCTTCTCCTCAGACTCCTGTTACGCTGCTGGTTAGCTGCCCGGATAGCTGCTCGGTTCGCGTACTGGGACGCGCGAAAAATCGCAATTATTTTTTTTTTGCCCCGCGGGGCACTTTAATATCCCCCTCATCAATCCTAGGGGATCAGAAGGGGTCTACCTTGCCCCCTTTCCTTCATTTCCCCCTTCGTTTTTCACCACCTCTTGTCTCTCGATCCTACCAAGAGACAAGATGGCGGCCGCTGCGGACTGTTTAGAATGTTGACAGACACCGGAGAGCCAATCAGCTTCGCTTCGCAAAGTTCCGTTACGTGAAAAGTACACGAACCGGAGCGCTACCCAGGATGCTGTCACAGATATATCTGTTTTTTAAAACGTTAATTTCTCAAAATCCACTGGAGCACATATATTGAGACCCAGCAAAGGCACATCGGGCTAACAGTCCCTACAACTTTGCCAAGTTTCGTGCAAATCCATTCAGCCGTTCGAGCTAAAAGTGAGGAAAAATGAATGGGAAAAACGCGTTTTGGGACCCCCCTTTTTTCTCGGCCCCCCCTTGACAAACCCCCCCAAAAGTCCCATAGAGAAAAAATCCTAACTATATATACCTACTGGCGACCGCCAGTAGGTAATATATATATATATATATATATATATATATATATATATATATATATATATATATATATATATATATATATATATATATATATATATATATATATATACATATATGTATATATATACAAATATATACATATATATATATTTTTTTTCCCACTGGTTTCAGGATCGCTATAGTTATGGATTAGCATTTAAAAAAAACCTTAGAAATTAATTGAAAAAAACAAACGGTTTCGAATGGATTCAAATTTGTTTGAATTATGAATACTATTATCTGATTGATCTAGTCAGTATCTCTTCATTTTACTTTCACCTCACTACTAACTAACACGATAAGTCCAACTTCTATCACCTCAGGGCTATTATTTGAACTTTAGTGATTATGGGTTTGATTTTCAACGATTCGGTTATTATCTGACCATTTATGAGGTTATTATCTTGTACAGTGACGGCTGTCTGCAGTGGTGTTTTTTCAAGAACTTTTTCATTGAACATGAGACCCATTTTTGGATAACTTATAGGCCACAGCGATCTGGCTTTTGTTTTATTATGTAGTGCACACTCTTGACTTTAGACTAGTGCGCAGGGGTATGCATCACTATAGTGCATGTTACCTTTCATTGTTCAAGATGGCTGGACAGCTTTCGTGCTTATTGATTTTTATCATGTGAAGAATCAGCAAACCACTGGATGTGGTTTTTCACAATATATGTCCAATGTGGGGATGCATGGTTCGTCATCTATTTTATTTCTTACATTAGGTATGATAACATTGGAGGCCATTTAACACACCCGTTTATTTACATAAATTAGTTGATATTTTAACATGGCGTATTCAATTAGGACAAACGTATTCAAGTTCAGCTACATACCTTGAGCAGAAACTACCAACAAAGATACAGAAGGAGGCAAGAGGGGTGCATAAAGTGCCAAGAGAAGGACAGAAAGAAACAACAGAGGTGCAGAAGGAGACAAGAGAACTGCAGAAAGAGTCTAGAGATATGCAGAAACAGGCAAGAGAGCTGCAGAAAGAGGGAAGAGGGGTGCAAAAAGAGGCACGAGCAGTGCAGAAAGAAGCAAGAAGAGTGAGGAAAGAACCAACAGAGGTGCAGAAAGAGGAAAGAGGGGTGCAGAAATGTACAGTAGAGGTGTAAAAAGAAGCAAGTAAACTGCAAAAAGAGGTAAGCGAGTTGCAGAAACAGGCAAAATAGGTGCAGAAAAAGGGAACAGTGGTGCAGAATGATGCAATAGAGGTGAAGAAAAAACCGACCGAGGTACAAAAAGACTCAAAATGGGTGCAGAAGTGTGCAAGACAGTAGCAGACAGAAGCAAGAGCAGTGCAGGAAGAACCAACAGAGGAGCATAAAGAGGAAATAAGGGTGCAGAAAGACAGAAAAGAAGTGCAGAAAAAAGCAAAAGAGGTAATGAAATTTGCAAGAGAGGTACACATAGAAGCACGAGGGATGTGGAAATTTGCAAGAGAGTTTCAGAAAGAAGCAAAAGAAGTGCAGAGAGAAGCAACAAAGGCACAGAAAGAGGCAAGAGGAGTGTCGAAAGAAATAAGAGAAGTGCAGGAAAAAAGCAATAGAGCATATAGAAAGAGGCAAGTAGGGTACAAAAAGAGGCAAGAGAAGTGCAGAAGGAAATAACAGAGGTGCGGAAAAAAGGCAAGAAAAGTGTAGAAAGAGGCAAGACAGTTACAGAAACATGCAAAAGAGGTGAAGAAAGAGGGAACAGGGGAGCAAACACAGGCAAGAGAGGTGCAGAAAAAGGGAAGTGGGATATATAAAGAAGCACAAGGGGAGTAGAAATTTGCAAGAGATGTGCAGAAAAAAGCAAGAGCATTGCAGAAAGAACCAACAGAGGTGCAGAAGGAGGCAAGAGGGGGGGGCATACAGATCCAAGAGAAGTACAGAAAGAAGCAACAGAGGTGCAGGAGAAGACTGCATAAAGAGACAAGAGATTTGCAGAAACACGCAAGAGAGTTACAGAAAAAGGGAACAGGGGTTCAGAAAGAGGCAAGAGAGGTGCAGAAAGAGCCAAGAGGCAAGTGGGTGGCAGAAAAAAGCAAGAACAGTGCAGAAAGAACCAACAGAGGTGCAGAAAGAGGCAAGAGGGGTATAAAAATGTACCACAGAGGTGTGGAAAGAGGCAACAAAATGCAGGAAGAGGCAATAGAGTTGTAGAACCAGGCAAACGAGGTGCAGAATAAGGGAACAGGGGTACAGACTGATGCAATAGGGTGCTGAAAAAACCTACAGAGGTACAGAAAGATGCAAAAGGGGTGCAAAAATATGCAAGACAGTAGCAGACAGAAGCGAGAGCAGTGCAGGAAGAACCAACAGAGGAGCAGAAAGAAGACAGAGGGGTGCGGAAAGAAGCAAGAGAAGTACAAAAAAACAAATGAGGTACAGAAAAAGGAAATGGGCTGCAGAAAAAGGCAAGAGAGGTACAGAAAGAGGCAAGAGAGGCACACAAAGAGTGAAGAAGGGTGCAGCAAGAGGCAAGAAGAGTGCAGAAAGTAGCAAGAGAGGTGTAGAAAGAAGCAAGAGAAGTGTAGGAAAATCAAGTGTGGTACAGTAAGAGGCAGGAGGGGTGCAGAAAGAGGCAAAGGAAGTGCAGAAACAAGTAAAAGAAGTTCAAAATGAGATAAGAGGGGTGCAGAAAGAGGCAAGAGAGGTACAAAAAGAGCCAAGAAAGGTACACATAGAGGGGAAAGGGGTAAAGAAAGAGGCAAGAGGGGTACAAAAGGATGTAAGAGAGGCGTAGAAAGAAGCAGGAGAAGTACAGAAAGAAGCAACAGAGGTGCAGAAAGATGCAAGAGGGAGCAGAAAGAGACAAGAGGGGTGAGGCAAGAGGCAAGAAAAGTTCATAAGGAAGAACAGAGGTGCATAAAAAGGCAAGAAAAGGCAAAAGAGGTGCAGAAAGAGGGAACAGCGGTGCAGACAGAGGTAAGCAATCAATCAATCAGTGACACTTATATAGCGCGCTAACTACCCGTAGGGTCTCAAGGCGCTGGGGGGGGGGGGGGGGGGCCGCTACTGCTCGAACAGCCAGGTCTTCAGCTTCTTCCTGAAGGCGAGGTGGTCTTGGGTCAGGCGCAGGTCGGTCTGGAGGGAGTTCCAGGTCTTGGCGGCCAGGTAGGAGAAGGACCTTCCTCCCGTAGTCGCTCTTCGGATGCGGGGGACGGCGGCGAGGGCGTGGTTGGCTGATCGGAGGTGCAAGGCACAAGAAAGAACCAACAGGGGTGCAGAAATAGGCAAGAGGGTTGCAGAAATGTGCAATAGAGTAGCAGATGGAAGCAAGAGCAATGCAGATCGAAACCAACAGAGGTGAAGCAAGAGGCAAAAGGGGTGCAGAGAGAGGCAGGATTAGTACAGAAAAAGCAAATGAGGTGCAAAAAGAGGCAAGAGAGGCATAGTAAGAGGCAAGAGAGGTACACATAGAGTCACATGGGGTACAGAAATGTGCAAGAAAGGTGCAGAAAGAAGCAAGAAAAGTACAGAAAGAAGCAACAGAGGTGCAGAAAGAGGCAATGGGCAGCAGAAAGAAGAAAGAGAGGTACAGAAAGAAGAAACAGAGTTGCAGAAAGCGGGAAGGGGTACAGAAAGAGGCTAGAGGGGTGCAGAAATGTGCAAGGCAGGAGCAGAAAGAAACAAGCAAAGTACAGAAAGAAGCAACAGAGGTGCTGAAAGAGGCAAGAGGGGTGTAGAAAGAAGCAGGAGAAGTGCAGAAAGAAGTAACAGAGGTGCAGAAAAAAGCAAGGGGGTGCATACAGTAGCAAGAGAGTTGCAAAAAGCAGGAAGAGGAGTGCATAAAGAGGCAAGAGGGGTGCACAAATGTGCAAGGCAGGTGCAGAAAGAAACAAGAGCAGAATAGAAACAACCAAGAGAGGTGTAGAAAGAGGCAAGAGGGGTGAAGAAAGCGATAAGAGAACTGCAGAAAGAAGCAAGAGAAGTGCAGAAAGAGGGAAGAGATTTGCATATACAGGCACGTGATGTGCAGAAAGAGGGAATAGGGGTGCAGAAAGTGGCAAGAGAGGTATAGAAAGAGGCAATAGGGGTGCAAAAAGAGGCAAGGGGGGTGCAGAAAGAAGCAAGAGCATTGCAGAAAAAAGCAAGAGAAGTGCAGAAACAGGCACAAGAGTTGCAGAAAGAAATGAGAGGTGCAAAAAAACAAGAGAAGTACAGAAAGAGGTAAAAGAAGTGCAGAAAAAGGAAGAAAGGTACAGAAAGAAGCAAGAGAAATGCAGAAGAAGGCAAGAGGGGCACAGAAACAAGCAAGAGTTGTTTGTACACCATAAGTACCAATCTAACACCCACATTTAGCAATAAGTAAGAGGTGACCATTCTAGGTTTGCAAAGGGCCTTCCACCATGCTATACCATTTGTCGCTGCATTTTTGATAACGTTTGGGCCATTTGACCTAAAAACAAGTTGTTTTTGGTTCAAATCTGCAGATTCTGAAGCAGATGATGGATTATTTGGCAAATGCAGCAAATTTATGATAGTGCAAAAGTTGGTGCAGCCATACAGTTGCATAATTCCAGTGGCCCTGCTCATACCTCTGACTAAGTCCAGTAGTGCTTGTCAGTGGTTCATTTTTTTGTCTCATTGAGTTTATAGTTTAGCTTCTATGGAAATGAGGAAGACTAAACCTGAGTTTACCACCACACAACACTGATTAACTACCACATAATTACTCTCCATAACACATAATCCCACTCTACATAATTTCTATTAATTCCTATACACTAAATACCACATACTTTCTATCCACATAATTTCACTGCACACAACATACATGCACTCCACTAAAAAAACATGAGTGAAAAACCTTTACATTTACAACGCCAATAGCTCCAACTCTCGCAAATGCAAGACCTATTACATTTCACATGCTTCTTTAACTGGTAGTTGCGTTTGCAGAGTGGTAGAAAAAGGCCTCCAACTAGCACTTAAAAATTCTGCTCCATAGGACTTAAAGGAGGTACCAGAAGGGGTTCACGGTCTCAAAGTCCTTCAGGGGTAAAGTAGACTTCATCCCAGAACCAGTACTTTGCCAGGAGGTGCGTTTGCAGAATGGTTCAAGTTCAAGTTCAAGTTTAACATTTGTATAGTGCACTACTAACCCAGAGGGTCTCAAGGCGCTTGAGGGAGGGGGTACTTTACTTATCGAATATCCAAGTTTTTAGTTGTTTTCTGAAGAAGAGGTGGTTCTGTGTAAGGCGGAGGTGGGTGGGGAGAGAATTCCAGGTTTTGGCCGCTAAATAGGAGAAGGATCTTCCCCCCATGGTGGATCTATGGATGCGTGGAAGTACGGCGAGGGGTTGATTGGACGATCGAAGTTGGCGGGTGGGGGTGTAAAAGGACAGGCGCGTGTTGAGGCATTCGGGTCCTAGGTCATAGAGGGCTTTGTGTGCGTGGGTGAGGAGATGGAACATTATTCTCTTGTTGACGGGGAGCCAGTGGAGGTCTTTCAGGTGACCGGAAATGTGAGCTTGGCGGGGGATGTCTAGTATGAGTCTGGCGGAGGGGTTTTGGATGCGTTGGAGTTTTTTCTGTAGTTAGGCTGTGGTTCTGGCGTAGAGGGTGTTTCCGTAGTCCAGTTGGCTTGTGACCAGTGCGTGGGTGACTGTCTTTCTTGTTTCGGTGGGGATCCAACGGAGGAATTTCTTTAGCATACTTAGGATGTTGAAGCATGATGATGAGACGGCGTTGACTTGTCTGGTCATCGAGTCATGCTATTGTGGGCGTTGTTGTCGAGTCGATTCTTGAATGCTGATTTCTTGGTGGATCCGATCAGTTGGTGGTGTTTGCGGGTGGCGTTCTTAAAGGTGGTCAGGTTGTCAGTGGTTGGGTTTTTTCTCCAGGCTTTCACGAGGTCTGGAGGAGGACATTCTATCGCTCCTAAATAGTTCCCTTACCTCGGGACTAGTCCCCTCCATTCTTAAAGAGGCAAGACTGATCCCCCTGCTAAAAAAGGCCGGTGCCGACACTAAGATTCTAAAGAATTACAGGCCCATATCTCAACTGCCTTTTTTAGCTAAAATACTGGAACATCATGTGCTGTCCGCCCTCTCGCACCACCTCGAGAGTGGAGCACACGAGCTGCGGAGCACACGAACTGTGGAGAAGAGGTCAACGAGGAGACACCGACTCCAGCCGCTACCTTTTGCTCACTGCCGGGCATCCCAGGCATCCCATGCACGGCTGCATCGTTCTGTGCCCCCGGACGCGGCTGGCGCTACGTCGACTCTCGTGACAGCAGCGTGTCAGCTGCGATTGGCGCTTGGGGTGCAGCAGTGCGGCAGTGCGGCAGTAACTGCGGCTGGACCCGCGAAACCCTAGCAGGACACGGCAACTACCGCAAATGCCGTGCTGGGTGCGGCCGGAGCCGCCAGCACCCGTCAGACGCGGCAATAGCCGCGAGTGGTTTCTTGTGTGTGCGGCTGGAGCTGCGAGGTCCCCCCTGGATGCAGCAGGCACTGCGAGAGGCGTTTTGGGTGCAGTCAGAGCCACAAGAGACTGCTGGACGCGGAGCCGAGGAGTGAGCAGGCTCGCAGGGAGAGACAGGGGTTTATGAGAGAGCCATCTGCCCGCTGCTCCGTCTGTTTGCTCTGTTTACTCTGTCTACTGGCCCGAACCTTGCCTGAACTTGGCTGGACTTGCACCCTAATCCTGCCCCACCGACTCAGCTGCAGATGATGACGACACGGTGAGGAGGCAGGAGGGAGGGGGAGCGGGCTGCCACGGGCAGTTGGAGCAAGTTGAAAGGCGAGATTGCCCAGGTGTGCATTCGGCGTGCCACTGAGTGGTTAAAGCCTCGGGTGGGGCATTGAGTCAGGCACTGAGCCAGTATAGCCAGCATAGCTGCCACCCCGGCAAATCAAACATTCAAATATTCAAACACTCTCTGCAAAACCTCCGCAAAAACATTAAATTGCCTTAAGGAAACGTTAAATGTGCGGCAGGCAGGCGTGGAGCTCCGAGCGCTGTGATTACAACGCCGACACCGACACTGATCAAATTAACCATCTGGGTTAGCCATCTATTGAGAAAAGCTTTTAACCTCAAGTGAACCAGAGCACAGGAGTCCTACGAATTAAAGGACACAGAGTGGTCGCGGTACGTTGCCCCCCTCTTCATCATCCTGACGGCCCTAGAGGGGACAATGCTATGCCACAGAAAAGCAGTGGGAAATCGCAGGGGAAACAATGAGGACTAGAAACTCGTCCCTAATGCAGGCCCAGACCCAGGCAAACCCCCGCCCTCACAGATCTGCTAGAAGACGGAAGGCTAAACTCTTTTATCCCTCGGGCGTGGGGGAGCTTTTCCCTGGGCCGGCGCTCTTGGATTCATCTGGAGCCACAGGAACCACACCTACGCTCCCAGGCTCCCTCTCGGGAGCTCCAGCACTGACAGTCACATCAAACACCACAGTGCCGCAAACAGGGGAAGAGGGGAAGCGCCATATCCGAGCCAAATTAATCCCCACCTTACCCACCGGCTCCGGTGCCACCTCTGGGCCCTTGGGTAGCAGAGATATAAGATCTTTCATGCATCCCTTGGCAGCAAGCCCCGCAGAACTCTTTAGGTCACAGAGTTGCACATTGCCTAACATATCTCCAGAGGACGACCCGAGCACAAGCTCCATTGCGGTTCAGGCATTCCCCTATCACCAATAATAATACCCACGCTTCAGGGGGGTGATTTGCTCAAGTTAGAGCCATCTGACAGGGCCGCTTCGAGGTTTGATCACAATAGAACAAGATCCCCGCCCCCTCTAGTGTCAAAAAATCTTCATATAATAAACTTGCCCTCATTGGCTGATGTTTGCACCGGACAAAGCCGTCGCGCATCAGGAAACGGAGAGCATTCGCCTGATGCGCCCGGTAGCAGCAAACGTCCCGTTGAAGGAGAAGGAGACACTACAGAATCATCGGCCCGGCACATCCAGTCCCCGATCTTGTTGTGCTGGAGTCCTCCGGACCAAGACAAAATGTCTCCGCCATCTCGCACAACAAGTAGAAGGGGGGACAGCCCCCCAGTACTAGTTGACCATCTAACTTTGATCAATGAGACCTTGATTTCCATGACTGGAGCCGCAATCATGCATGCCGACAAGCTCGACGCCCAGATAAATATTTTACAAACAGTGGCAAACTTAATCTCTGGGGTTGATGCGAAATTGGATCATCTGAACTCCCTGATCCGTAGAGCACAGGACGGCTCAGACTTTAAGCCCGAACCTTGTAGTTGCGGCCCCATCCTGAGAAATCTAGAAAAGCTTCCGCATATTATGGCTACACTAGTCGAGGATCTTAAGATAGAAGCTGGCAAGAACAAGGATTCAAACGCAAAGACATCAGCGCCTGATCCGTCAAAAAAAGAAGACTTGAAAATCCCTCTACTAGACAGTATAGAAATCGGCAAGGCAAATAAACTCGACAGGGTGGAACCCGCCTCATTGATCAACGCAAACTTAGTAGAGGTTTCATCGATCACAACAAAAACCCACGACCGGCAGCAGATTCCCACACCAACCAGCCCAGAACTCCAAAAACACCTTTCGAGGAAAAATAAGAAAAAATTAAAAAAACTGAACAAAGCTAACAAAAACAAATCTATAAGGGAATGGCTACGTCCCGGAACCCACACGCATGGACATAAAGAGTCACCAGAAATGATAGAACTAGATGCACTCACCACAACACTAGAAAGCTCGGCACAAAAACATGAAGTTCTCCTTCTCGCTGATGCAGCATCCATTCCAGGGCCGGATGTCCCTCCAGTAACGTCCACCCCAGTTCCACCAGCACCAATCATAAGCCTTGTAAATGAATTACAAGGCCAAGATGCCGTTGAAGCGATTGAAATATGCACCATTGAACATAATGCTGGCCCGCACGATCCGTTGGTCACGGTCTCAGCAATGTCGACGTCGCATGGTGCCCCTCAAGTGCCACGGGCTGCCTCAAATACCAAGAACACCATAAACTCCTTGTTTAACAATTGCCTTCCTAGAATTCCATTCATGGCGGCCCCTCAACGAGCCATGAGCGCAAGAGGCCAGGCAAGCGCACTTTCACCTGGTTGTCCACAGTCAGCAGAAACTGGCGGTCAGGCTGGGCTCCTTGCTGGTTATTTAAAGTACGACCAATCTCAGGACCGGGAAATTGGGCTGTACCCAGACTATGTCTCGCAGGGGAGGTGGGACATCCTCAATCGCAGTAACCTTCTGACCCTCTGTGCGAACATTCCAGGGCTGGAGGGAATAAAATCTACGGACATCAAAACCGTTTCTTTCCTACCGCCAGAAGCGGAAGAGGAAAATGAAACAACGGAGTTAACCTTCACGAACTCGGCCTTGACAGAGGCCTTGAGAAGCCAGCATAAGCTCCTGGAAAGTTGGGGCATAAAGATAAAACCTAAGCATCTACAAAAATACCCTCTCATACTAAGACCACAGTTGGTATACCCCCTGATGGGAAATATGGCCCATCTAGCTGGAGAGCCATCACGCCCACAGGCGCATTCCACATATGCCCCAAAAACGGCGGCTACCCTTCAGGGGTCTAAAGGGGGCATTAATACTGGCCATTCCATCAGAACCCCTATAAAGATAACCATGAATCCAATCCAGGGTTCACGCACATGTGCTACACTGGGACCTGTGAACAAAGATTGGTCCTGGTTGTCGCTTGCTCTAAACTCCAAGACCTAATGCTCATTGCCCTAATGCCTGGAGCCACCTCCACCGATGTCCGGTAAACACGCACCTAAAGCCCTCAGAGAAGGTACGGCCTCCAGTGAGTTTGAAAATCATGTCTTGGAATGTTGCTGGGCTCAGGAGGCTGCTCCTCAAACAAACTGCAGTGTCATTTATGAAGGAAGCAGACGTTATCTGTACACAAGAAACGTGGCAAATGCACCCCCTCTCTTTGAGAGGATATGCTGAGTATGGAAAACCCGCTAAAAAGCTCAATATTTTCGGCAGACCGGCCGGTGGGTTATGCACTTATATTAAACATTCACTTAACCTGGAATTTGCAGAAATATCTAACCTGACGGATACTCTCCAGGCAGGCATTCTGAAAGGCTGTCGGACGGCAAACAGTATTTTTTTTTCATTTTTAATAGTTAATCTTTATCATAACCCTCACGGGCCCAACTCTAATATGGCCACGATGATTCACCATATTGAGCGTCTAATGCTTCAATTCGCGGGCCTTGAATGCATCATTCTTGGTGATTTTAACTCTCATAACATAGGAGTCTCAACAACACGCAGGTGCCAGGCAGGGGCTACCAAGGCCCTGAACGATCTTTTAAAAACCTATAACCTGCTGACGGCGCACTCACTCCTTCTAAAGACTACTCCTGGGCTGATTGTAGCTCCCACATTCAATAACCAAACTACGGTTGATTATATAATCCTAAGTGGCAAACTCCAACTTTTAATGTCAAATTTCTCAGTTCAACCGCGTAGTGACAGCGATCACGCCGCTCTAACCGTCACTTTGAACCTCACAGCGGACCACAACCACAAGCTTGAATTCATCGGGGAAGCCGAGGGGGAAGAACTAATAAAGCTGCCCAGAAGGATCAAATGGGAACAGACTGCAATCAATAGATTCAACAGCTGGGCTAATCATTGGACAGGGTGGTCACTTAGCGATCAGAATAAAGACGCCCTAGAAACTTGGAGTGTCACAATAGAGACCCTTGCGGTGACTCTTCGCGGGAATTTGAATATTACATCGCACAGGCGCGCCTCACCTACATATGGGTATAACTCTGAAATTAAAATAAGCGCCAAAAATTTAAACAAAAAACGAAAACTTTTCCGCAAAATTGGGACAAGTTTAAACAATTTTGAACTACAAGAAGCCAAAAAAAGCCACTCAAAGAAGGTTTGGGCAGCAAAACAGGCCCATTGTGAAGCACAATGGCTAATAATTTTTGACCTGTTGAGCCCGGGGAAATCACAGGAGTTTTGGAAGTACATATGTAACCTGGGCAGAGACATAAATCACAGAGAAAACTCCCTTGAAGCCTCTACTTGGGTTGCCCATGTAAAAGCACTATATACTAATGATGGCGCAGCTACCATGCAAATTGACACACCCAAGGTTGGAGACAATCTAGGCACACACACCGAGCTGATGGATCCACCGGGGAAATTGCTTGTCTCTAAAATCATTAAAAACATCAGACAAAACGCTGCTCCAGGTCCTAATGGTCTCCCTGGGCATCTATTCAAGGCAAATATCGACTTTTGGTCCTCTAATCTGACCCACTTGTATTCAGAATGCTGGCTTCGGGGGGACGTACCAGACTCTTGGAGAGGCTCGCTTTTACAGCCCATCCACAAAAAAGGCCCAAAAAATGAACCTACCAACTACCGCATGATCGCACTGCTTGATATTGAGGGAAAAGCTTATGCCAGCACTATCTTGAAGGCCCTCGTAGACTGGACGAGTGCAGAAGGCATCCTTCCATTCTGTCAAACAGGTTTCAGACCAGGGTCTGCCACAGTCGACAACATCATCGCTCTTTCTTTCCTGGCACATCGTGCTCGGAAAAGCAAAAGCCTTCCCCTCTTCGCATGCTTCATTGATTATTCGGCGGCTTTCGATGGGGTAGACCGTGCAATTCTGTGGAACAAGCTGGTCCAATGGAACATCAACCCGGTACTGTTAAGAGCGATACAGTCCCTTTATCAAAAAACATGGGTGCGAATTAAACTCTCGAGGGACCACGCATCAGCTAAGATAAACACAGACAGAGGCTTAAAACAAGGGTGTGTGTTAGCCCCACTATTGTTCAATTTATACACAGCGGACATGGAGAAGGCTCTGACTGGGGCTGCCCTGGCCACCCCAAAGATTGGTGGAAAAAAAATCCTTTTCATGCAATACGCTGATGACTTGGTTCTTTTTGACCACACGAAAATGGGGCTACAGAAGGTGCTGACGGCTCTTGCCAAGTATAACGACAAAAACAGGCTTGTAGCAAACCCAAGCAAGTCAAAAGTAATTATTTTTGGTCACTACCCTAGGAAGAAAGCAATAAAATGGAGACTAGGCAACCTCCTTCTGGACTCTACGCAGCGGTACACCTATTTGGGCATTTGCTTCCAGGAATCAGGACTCGCAAGTGCCCACCTTAAGTCTATCCAAGCCAAAGGTAAATCCATCACCTATGCCATTTGTAAGCTGCAAGCATCCTTACATAGCCCGTCCACCACGGCCATTAATAGAGTTCTTAAAGCCAAACTTATGCCAGCACTTAACTATGCTCTACAGGCATTTCCGGGCAAACTGAGCAACGAATTGGAAAAAATTCAGTGCAGAGCATACAAGAAAGTCTTCCATCTTCCAAGGTGTACTAGAAACACCCTTGTTCGCCTGGAGTTCTCGCTCAACCAGCAAAATCTGGAAGAGTTGGCCGCCCTAAGTAAATATTACTTTTTAACAACGGCTGCACAGGAGAACACATTAAAGGCTGTCTTGAAATGTATTTTCATAGAGCTTGACAACCCCTGGTCGGCCACCCTACAAGTGGCTAAAACCCAGCTCAAACTTGCAACGGACTCATGGAACCCTGAATATGTCAAATATTTTGCCATCAAGAATGCAATAAAAAAACAAGTGTGTGCACGGTCAAGGGAACTGGATCTGGACTCCCTGAGTAGAAAAGACTTGCATAAGACCTTGTGCCTTCCGCATACCCAGCATACTCCCAAACATCATCTCACGCAGGCGGTGGGCCGTGCAGCCCTCCATAAGATTCTGGCTTACAGACTACACCCACTGCCCCTTAAAGAACTATATTCCTGTGGTCAGGCCAGCTTTGAAGTCCGGGATTGCAGGCTTTGCAAATATAAACGTGAGTCCTTGGCCCACCTCCTGTTCTGCTGCCCGGCCCTACGCCTGGCCCGTAGTCTTTATCTCAGGCCAGTATTAAGACAATCGGGGTCACGCACCGCTGAGGAAGGGATTACTCATCTGTATACCCTTGCCACGGTAAAGCACATGGCGGCCTTTGGAAAGTTCATCTTTCAAGCTCGGGCTGGGTTGATGGCTTCCACAGGCCGGATTCCAGAGTCTTCCGTCGGCCTATGAAGCTTTGCCCTGCTTGCTCTGCGGCTATGGACCTTTGCAATTTCCTTGATTTTAACTTTTGTAATGTTGTTACCTTTGTATTTTGGTTCTATGTAATGGTTTTTAGTAACCAAACAAATAAATTCATTCATTCACCTCGAGAGTAACGCACTACTCGAACCCAACCAAGCTGGGTTTAGAGCCCACAACAGCATGGAATTAGTCATGCTATCAGTGCTAGATGACCTACGTCTTAAAACAGATAATAAAGATCCCTGTGCCCTGGTGCTACTCGACCTCTCCGCGGCATTTGATACGGTCAATCATGACCTCCTTCTGTCGCGGTTGGGGGAGTTTGGCGTCAAGGGCACGGCCCACGCCTGGCTGACCTTGTTCCTCGGTGGACGGGTCCCGAAAGTACAACTGGATGAGCTGGTGTCAGAGGCAGCTAAATTAACATGCGGCGTCCCTCAGGGCTCTGCCTTGTCCCCCTTGATGTTTAACATGTATCTGCAGCCCCACATTTTATCTCTGAATCAGATGGACTGTAATATATACAATTATGCTGACGACACCCAGATCATCCTACGCATGCTACGGAAGATCTTCTGGTGGATCCCCACCGAGACCAGGAAGACCGTCACCCAGGCCCTCGTCACCAGCCGACTGGACTACGGCAACGCCCTCTACGCCGGTACCACCACCAAGCTCCAGAAGAGACTCCAGCGGATCCAGAACGCCTCAGCCAGACTCATCCTCGACATCCCACGAACCAGTCACATCTCCGGACATCTGAGAGACCTTCACTGGCTCCCCGTCAGCAAAAGAATCACCTTCCGCCTCCTCACCCACGCACACAAAGCCCTACACGACCAAGGCCCGAGCTACCTCAACAGCCGAGTCAACTTCTACGCTCCCAAACGCCACCTCCGATCAGCCAACCACGCCCTCGCCGCCGTCCCCCGCATCCGAAGAGCGACTACAGGAGGAAGGTCCTTTTCCTACCTGGCTGCCAAGACCTGGAACTCCCTCCCGACCGTCCTGCGCCTGACCCAAGACCACCTCTCCTTCAGGAAGAAGCTGAAGACCTGGCTGTTCGAGCAGTAGCGGCACCCCCCCCCCCCCCAGCGCCTTGAGACCCTACGGGTATGTAGCGCGCTTTACAAATTTCATTGATTGATTGATTGATTGATTGATCATCATTCAGATAGGCAATTCCCCTATGGCTGATCAAAAACTGAAGAATATTCTAAAATTTACCATCAACTGGATGATGGCAAACTTCCTAAAGATCAACCCGGATAAGACGGAGGTTCTTCCTATCACAACTTCATCTAGCCCCTGGTGCGACCTCCTCTGGCCCTCAGAATTAGGTAACCCCCCAATACCGGCAACAGCAGTAAAAAGCCTTGGCGTAATCATCGACACAAATCTCACTATGTCAGCCCAGGTCTCGGCTGTGGTGGGCACCTGTGTAGGCCTCCTGAAACAACTGCGCAAGCTAGCTCCCATCCTAAAGGCAGACACCCTCAGAAGAGCAGTGCCAGCCTTAATTCTGGCCCGACTGGATTATGGCAATGCCATGTATTTCGGCATTCCGAAAAAACTCACCAAGAGACTCCAGATCGTCATGAATGACGAGGCCAGACTTATAAACAATAAACCAAGAAGGACACCGGCCACCCCTCTCCTCCGGGAGCTACACTGGTTGCCAGTGAATCAACGAGCCAAGTTCAAAGGCCTATGCATTACGCAGAAAGCCTTATATGGGCAAGCCCCGAAATACATCAAAAAACGCCTTGTCCCATATGCCCCCAACAGGAACTTACGCTCAGCCAACGCCGCCCTATTGATCTGTCCTAGGATCAAACGGTCCACTATCGGTGGTCGGACATTTTCCCACACAATGCCCAAAGCCTGGAACCAACTGCCTGAAAATCTGCGCAAGGAAACCAGACTCCTGCCTTTCAGGAAAAAGCTAAAAACCGTGCTTTTCCAAGAGGCATGGGGTAATATCTAGTCTGTTTTCCTCCTGCCAGTATTCACTCGCCTGTTAAGCGCTTAGAGACCCCGGGGTGATAAGGCGCTCTACAAGTCTAAAATACAAATACAAATACAAATACAAATACGAGGGTGCGACAGAGCTTCTTGGATTTCTTAAGGTCATCGTTGAACCAGGGGGCTTTTTTGCTACCTTGCTTGGTTTGATGTTTTTTCAGGGGTGCTAATTCGTCAGCGCTGTGGGTGATCCATTGTGTGAGGTTGGTGGCTGCAAGGTTTGGGTCTGATGATTTTGCAGGAGGGTTTTGGTGAAGCGATGTGAAGAGTTGGTCGGTGGTAATTTCGTTCCAGTTTCTGTGGGTAATTGGTTGTGGGTGGTTGTGGGTCGTAATCTTTTTGTAGCTGAAGTGAACGCAGCTGTGGTCTGTCCAATGGAGAGCTGTGGTGTGATTGAAGGAGATGTGCTTGCTGGAGGTGAAGATTGGGTAGAGCGTGTGCCCAGCATAGTGGGTGGGGGTGTCAACAAGTTGTTTGAGTCCGAGATTGGCGAGGCTGTCCAGAAGGGTGTTGGTGTTGCTGTCGTTTTTCTTTTCCAGGTGGAAGTTGAGGTCTCTCCCAGTAGAATGCAGTCCTCGGAGGGGAGGGCGTGTGGGCTGATGAAGTCGGTGATGTCTTCGCTGAATTGTGTGCGGGGTCCTGGTGGCTTGTAGATGAGGGTGGTCCTGGGGTCGGTGTGGATCTGGAAGTGAAGGTCTTCGGCGGCTGCGAGGTGATCGTCGGAACTGGTCGTGATGCGGATGGTGTTCTTATGAACAATGGCGATGCCTCCTCCTGTTTGGTTGATGCGGTCCTTTCGGATGATCTTGTAGCCATCCGGGATGGCTATGGCGATGTCGGGTGCTGATGAGGCGTTCATCCAGGTTTCTGTAAGGATGGCGACGTCCGGTGATGTGGTGTTGAGTAGGCACCAAAGGTCAATGGTGTGTCTGTGGACCGAGCGGGTGTTGAGCAGGATGCACATCAGGTGGTTAGTGTCGGATGGTGGAGAAAGAAGAGCTTGGCTTCCAAAGTCCTCCTAGCAATTCCACTTAGTGGAACTTATTGGAGGTAACAGGAGGGGTTGCTGGCTCCCAATGACAACCATGAGTGCCAACTACCTCTCCTATAACCTCCAGTAAGACCCACACAGCAGGATTGGCCACTCTCCCTTTGCCCCCTGTCATGCTCTTGGATGCAGATTAAAGTCCCCTTCGCTGCTGTGGTCCTTAGGGGCCGACTAGCCTACCTAATACCTTCGGTAAGCCCCATAGAGTGAGATTGCTGAAACTGGGCATGCCCCTTTCTACACCACTCTGTAAACATGCCTCCTGGTGCGCTCATTGGTGGGGGATGAAGTTCCTTTGGCTCCTGAGGGTCCCTGGGGGCCAACTAGCCCTCCTGTTATTTCTAGTAAGCCCCACACAACTGGATTGTTTTAAGCGTTCTGAGGCCATGCCCTCTTTTTACACCACTCTGCAAACGTGCCTACTTGCACACTGCTGCTCGGTGAATGACATCTGTCATTGTTTTTCCTCATTTTCCCGTTGTGTATTCCCTCCCTCCCACCCTCCTCCCCCTGTGACTCTTTGATTTAAGTGATGTAACTATATAACTTGTAACTCGCTGTAACTCATGTAAAGCGCTCTGATACCTCTGGGTCTAGTAGCGCTATAAAAAACTTTTTTATATAAATAAATAAAATTAAATAAAAACTGTAGCTGTCGTTGGAGAAGGTTTTTCACCCCCCTCCAACCAATATCCAATTTTCTACGTTGGTGTTAAGTGGTGGGATCCAGTCCTTGTGTTTGTGAAGTGTGTCTTAGTGATTGTGTGTAACACTGAAAGCCTTAAAAATAATCTGATGTCAAATTTGATTTTTATTCTCTAAATTCTCTTTTGACAATTTTTTCCTTTGCCTAAGGTAAGTTTGCCTTACAACCTCTTTGCTACAATGGAGATGGATCTGATGAACTATTGACAACTTTGACAAGGCAAAGCTGCAGAGGCTTTGCAAGCAGAGGGGACTGAGAGCCTTATTTATGATGCGGTTGGAGCCTTTCTGACTGCATCGAAATATGCTTGTTGGTTTCCATTCCGACCATGTCATTACGATGGAGGCAGCCAGAAAGGAATTCAACCGTCAGCAACACTAAGGGTGGCACTTTCCACCCGTGGGATTACGTGGTCATGTTTCGGCAGCGTTTCCATGCTGGCCTTTCTGACACAGAAATACTGTTGGAACTTGACTTTGGGGGACCCCAGCCATGGAGTGCAGAGATGAACTGCACCTCCTATTTTACAATGGGAGCATACATTCCGGCCAGAATACATGCTTCTCTTGTGAAGTATAGGAATATGACCGAACAATGTTCGGTAACATCCTAATTAGTTGGTCAAGACTGCCAACCAGGTGTCAGTCGGTTCTTTGACCGAGACAATGTCTTGCGGAAGAAACTCCAGCCGATATCGTAATCAGGGACTGAATGTGTGTAGGTGGACCCCCAGGGTACTGTTTGCAGTATTTTGACAAAATATAGAATAAAAAATGTTTAGATTCAGAAATATCAAATTTTTTATATTGTGATCCACACATATCGTGATGCAGGAATTTTGTTGACAAGAATATACATTTTTTTAAGGTATGAATATTGATGTCAAAAATATCCACGCTAATAATATAATTTACAAATATATCTTTGTTGTTAATATCAATGTTAAAAATATCTGTTATTAATGTAATTTACAAAAATATTGTTGTTAATAATAAGGGGCCCGATTCACAGAACTAACAAAATCCTTAACTTATTTTTAGCATTCACAGAATGAACTTATTACTTTTGGTATTCACAAAATGCATTTGCTACTTTTGGTATTCACAGAATGAATTTACTACTTTTGGTATTCACAGAATGGATTTACGACTACTAACTTTACATCCGCACTCTGGCCGTAATTGCCGCACCAGAGCGGAAATTCCACATACCAGCCGGAAGCTTAGCTCTTGGGTCGGAATATCTGCTTATGACCCGGAATCTCAGATTTTGGACTGTAATACATGCACTGTGGCCGTTGATCATTTTCCTTGATGGTAAACACCTGTCCAAGTGCCTACCATCCCCCACCAAGCATCAGCTGACACACTGCAGCCAATCCCAGCTTTGCAGCATGTATAAATGCAGAACAGACAAACATAACCCCTTTCAACATGTAGCTAAATGTGTTTGTTGCTTTCCCCCTTGCCATGTGGCAAAACTACTTGAGGAGGAGGGGGAGAGCGTAAAGGATCTTCAGACAGAGGATCAACCTATTTGGAATGTCCAGCCAAGATGTAAGGGCCAGGTACCGTTTTCCTCCAGAAGTCATCTTGAAAATGGTATGTGAGTGGGAGCAGACACTTGACTCTGTGACCTGCTGTTCCCATGCAATAGCAGCCTATCTCAAGATCCTTTCTGCTCTCCATGTCATTGCCACTGGGTCTTTCCAAAGGGTCTCCAGTGACCATGTGGACATTTCCCAGGCAAGCCAGTTGTGGTGCCTGCATGAGGTACTAAGATGTATCACTGCTAGAGCCCACAACCACATACAAATGCCCCATGCACTGGACAGGAGACAAAGGACAGCACACAATTTCTATCTCATTGCACACTTCCCACGTGTGCTGGGTGCAATTGATTGTATACATGTGGCCCTTCAGCCACCCCGCCGCATGGCACACATCTTCTGCAACAGACACCAATGGTATTCCATCAAGCTGTCTGTGATGCCAGTGGGAGATTCATTGATGTGCATGCAGTGTTCCCAGGCAGTACCCATGACAGCTTCATATTCCGCATGTCAACTCTTGCCCGGTGGATGGCTGCAGGAGAATTTGGCAACATGTGGCTACTGGGTAGGAACCAAGCACTAAAAATGAGGGATATCTGCTATTGAAATGTCTGAATGCCACATAGCATTAACCATTGTACTATAAGAATCATAAAGCTACATATGTGGCCTAACAGACACTGCAGGTACTAAAGTATAGATCGAGTCCTGTGCAAATCAAACCAACTGCCATTTCTTCCCTCCTCAGACGATGCTGGCTATGCACTCTCCCCACATCTCTTCACTCCTTACAGGCGTGCAAACACTGTACCTCCACGTAGGTACAATAGGGCACACATAAGGACTAGAGCAATCATAGAGCGCATTTTTGGTCTGTTGAAGTCGCGATTCCGATGTCTTGACCATACAGGGTGTGTGTTGCTGTACTCCCCTGAAGCTGTGTGCAAGATCATATTAGCCTGTTGTGTTTTGCACAACATTGCTTTAATGCATGGCTTACACATACCTCTTGAACCTTGGCTACCTCTGAATCTGGGAAACCAGGCCATTGCACTTAACCAAGGTCAGGGTATGCAAGTCTGTGATCAGCTCGTTGCCACATTTTTCACATGAGCAGCCTGTAGAGTCATGGACAAAATGTGGTTTGCTGTCTGTTGTCAATGATGAAACTTGGATAGATACGACTATGTCAATAAATTCCATCCTGAGACTACTTTGCAAGCCACACTAACTGCATGTAAATCACGGCTGTTGAACAGTAGCCAAAAGGTTGAGCGTGCCTCAGGTCATGTGCCCATGTCAGCGATCAGTGTAGTGGATGTCCCTAAACAATCTATTCAAGCAGATGAAAAGTGAGACATGTTCTGAGAGACCTACCTGGTCCTTATGAGGATGGGTCACTGAATCACAAAAGACCATCACCAACTCTTCACATCGCTTCACCACAACGTGAGTGATTATATCACGGGTTAATCAGGCACCATGTGTCTGTGATATACAGCACTGCTCCACCCCAGTGTTAAGTAACACATCACACAACTCTTTTAATGAGCAATCAATATGGACTACATGTACCGTAATGTAAAGTAGGAGAAAACAAAATTGGGGTTTGATGTTGTGTCAGCCCCCCACCCTGTCCACGCATAAATGTAATCAAATGGGCTGTTCCCCCTTTTGATACATGTGCATGATTCACACCAGCACTGTCATTTCAGGTTTTTTTCACCTCAGAACAACAGGATGGCAGTGGATTTGATTAGTGATTGTGAATGGATCAGGATGAATTCAAAATGGCTGCAACAATTTCCTGTGATGTAGTTCCTGTCTCCCACTTCCTGTATTACATTTCCTGTATGAAATAATGTGTGCTGGGTCATTTACGGAGGTTAAGGCCCAAAAACGTAATTTCCGATTTGCATAGCTCTGGAACTGGAAACTACATTCTCGGGCCACAATCTCCGACAATGAACCAGAGCACATTATTCCATACAGGAAATGATTTACAGGAAGTGAGAGACAGGAAATACATCACAGGAAGTTGTTTACAGCCATTTTGTAGTAATTCTGATTCATCCTCTATCACAGATTAGATCCTTTCATATCCTGCTGCTCTCATCACACTCATTTCCCCCAAAATGGCTGAGGGTTATGAGAAAGCCCCCCCTTTCACTGAAAGGAAATTAGATATCATAGTTGAGGGGTGGTGTCCAAATTTCCTCAGCTATATGGGGATCCAGAACACCAGCTGAGCATTGCAGCCCGGGCCAGGCTATGGGCCAATATCAAATAGCGCTGCAGTACAGAGGGAGTCCACATCAGGAGTGCTAGGGCATGCCACAAGCACTGGGGGGACCTAAAACTCTGGTCCCGGCACAAGGCTGAGGAGCTGGTGGGCCAGTTTGGTTCCAGCACCGTGTGCATCATCCTCGCCTCTCCCCACTGTACAAGAGGGTCCTGCAAGTAGCTTGGCCGACCCTCCATGCTTAGCTGGAGCAGCATGAGCAGCAGAGACCTGGTAAGTGCATTCTATGCATAATGTGTCCAGGAGTATGATGTGAGTGAAGACAGTCCTGTACTATTGTGAGTCCCATGCCCCCATTCACATATTCTGTGTCCATGCAGCAGTCATCAAGAATAATAAAGCACACTGTGGCATATGGACTGTACAGGGTAGAGTGCATTTTGGGAGTTGTAGTTTCTTCATCACAACTGGGTAAATGAGCCACACTTGTGCATTTTTTTATGTGCTCTGCCAGCACCAGCACCACTACCAGTGAACCAAGGGTATCATAACTGATGTGTGCTTTGGATAAGCAATGGGACAGACTCTGTCCAGTGAGTGCATGGCAGGCCAAAGGCTATTGAATGCTGTGACTTGCATCGCATATGTTGAGTTTGGGTTTTAATTGAGACAGATCATCATGTGCCATGGAGGCAAGATAGACTTTGAGATCCCTGCCTCACTCTTAAGTGTTTCTAAATTTGCAAAGTGTGTTCAATGACACATGTCTTACCCTCAGTGGTTTATATGATATTTCACATGTACAGGTAGCTGTCACAACGACCCACCACCACTAGTCACTGGTGTACTGCACTACCTCATCAGTCACCAAAGCCAATATGTGCCACAGGATTGTCAGATTATGTGAGGGGACGTCAAAAGGCTAGACTCACAATGTAGCAAAACAAATAGCCCAGACCCATGTGGATGTGTGACCCAACATTCGGCGTTTGTCTTGTCCCATACAATGCTATACTATGTATTTGGCTCAATGGAAGAAATATTGACATGTAATTCACCATGTACTATGATAGGAAGAGCATCAATTTCCTGGACATCCCTTTTAAAGTTGACAATGGCCTCTTATGCTGTGATCTGTATAGGAAACTGACGGAAAGAAACACTTTACTAAAAATAAGTCACATCATCCTCGCAACCTCAGAGATAACTTGCCTTAAGGGCAATATCTAAGAATGAGGAGAAACTGAACACGGAGGGGACATTTCTTCAGAGAGACTGACGTCTTGGCTAAGCAACTACATGGGCGTGGCTACTGCACACGACTACTAAAGCAGGTCAGAAAAAGAGCCTGGTATTGCCTGAGAGACCAACTGCAACAACCCAAAGACAAGAAAGCAAAAACAGACAACATCATGTGTGTGACAACATTTCACTCGAAGAGCAACAACATCAAAAAGATTGTTAGAAAACATTGAAATCTGGTGGCCTCTGAACTCAACACGAAGGAGAATCCTTTGTTTGTCTTTAAAAGGGGCAGGAACCTACAAGACAATGTAGAGAAAGCCTACCTTGAGCCCCCGAAAACAACCTGACCTACAAAGCCAAGTGGGTTTGCCACCAATACTGGCACATTTCAAATGTTGCTCATGCAAAGCTTGCCCCTCATGCATGAAAGGTTCTACCCTGATGCATTTTTGTACATCCTACAAACTACCTACCTTCACAAACTGCAATAGCACCAACTTCATATACATCATCTTTTGTCCCAGCAACACAGCTTACATTGGTCAGACTACCCAGAAGGTAAAAAACAGAATCCTACAGCACATGAGCAGAATCAGATTCAAAGTACAAGGGGCATCACTTGTGGAACATTTCCTTGCCATGAACCATCCATCTGAAAGCATCAGATAGAGGGTGGTTGAAAAGATCAACCCCAACCCCAGAGGTGGGTCCATTTCAACTTCCCTCACCCTTAAAGAGTGCAAACTAAGGTGCATACTTTACCATATTCAGTGTGTTCAGTGTACGGGCCAGCCAACCTCCTCCACCTATGCCCTACCACACTGCAACAAAATTAATGCGTACACTCTGTCAATATACACGCTGCTTAAATTGTACAATAATGTAATACAGATACTGTTCAACAACCTTGCAATCACATGGGATAATTTTCATGTGTACACCAAGTCGGAATATACGCTGTGTAAATATGTATAATTTTGCAAAGTATATGCCTCATGCCCCACCACAGTGTGATACATTCTGTTACTATATACACTATGCAAATGGTATAATTATGCAATATGAATGCTGGTCATCGCACCTTGCCATCTCTGCTCGAATCACTGGTGATAGTTTTACTGTATAGACCTCGTCATATTAGACGCTTTGTTATTGTTTGACCTTTTGCAAAGTAGAAACTTGTCCACAGTTCAGTCACTTAGGGTTATCACAGAGAAAGGCTCCTTGCCCAATCCCCCTTCCGTTTGCTGGGCAGCATCTCTCACACTCCAGGCAAGATACAGGACACCGCTCCTACGTTGTTACCTAGCAACGTATTTCCCTTGAGCAACGTGCACACTGGTTACAGGACCCGTCAGTTTCCATATTTACTGACGCTCAGCACATCGCACTCAATCTGACTTGTTGCAGAGGATGGACGGTATTACGGCCCGTTTACCCAGCTCCCGTTGAATAGAATTTTTACAAGTGCGAATACTGCCGAGCGTGTGTAGGTCAGCAGCGAGACTCCACATTTTCCCCCATCTAACCTTTGGAATTATCCCACACCACATCCTTTAACTGCACGCTCCACATGAAGTTCTTCCCCTTTTTTGATCTAACTGGAATGGTGTATTTTTATTATCATAGTCATTTCCGAAGGCAACCCCAAACCTTTCTCGGCCACGGAGGGCACCACTTGCACTTTTAACCTCGATGTTAGACATCATTAGAGGCCACAACATACACCGGCCGCATAACAGCCCGGTGCTAAGCACTCTAATCTGTTGTGGTGCATTAAATTTCAACACTACTTCCTGAACTCACAGGATCACACCAATATCGCAGTCACAATGTAGAGGCGTTTAATTTTTCCCCTGGTTGTCCGTCACGGCCCACTAAAGAAAACCAGCTGCACTTATAACCTTATGATCACACCTCGCTCGATGCTACGGCTTATACTGGCCTTGTACTAACCCTAACCTTTACCCTCACCACTCTGATTCACACCACATCTCAAGCATGCAATGTATTTTTCACAGCGTTTTAGGCACGCATAGCTATACATCTTTCTGTTTAACCAGCACATTAATCTCTCAATACTGGTCTAATTTACTCAACCATCATTACCAGCACTTTTGCCAAGTTTGTCTCTGCGTCAGTTTTGCAGGAATTTTAAATCACTTGCCTTTGGTTTTAATCATCTCCTCGTTTCCTCTCCCAGAATCATACTCCTTGGGATCTGAACTGAATTTTCATCTGATCCTCGTCGTCCTGGCTGAGAAGTCTAGCCATTTTAGGGTGAGTAGTGTAGCCCCTACTAGAAGGTGCATCATCCCTGAGCAGGCTTACAACCTCTGTTTTACATTCCAGGCTGTCAACAGGTCCTACTTTCTTTTACCCCCATGCACCTTGTCTTGAGGAAGACCCATCGTGACCTCCAACCGGGGCACCATTAGGGTCAAAATATCAATGCCAACTTCAGGTCCAGCACTACCAGGATTCCGCATAACGCAAGATAGGAATCTCAGGAATGAAAGCATTGACTGGCCTACCTCCAAATTGTACATAGATAACCATGACCTCACTGTATATTTCGTACACCATTTGAGCACTGAGCACTATTGTCACTCTCTTCACTTTGTATCCTTGTAATTATTTTTGTTTTGTCAGACCACTTGTTTACTGTGAATATCAATGAATGTCATAATTCAGATGCAAATAATAGTACCAAATGGCTCTTTATCTCTGTCCTTATTTACTAAGTGTTGAGATTGTATCCCAATAGGCGTATTCCAGAGGTTGCCCCCTTCTCTCCAAAACTGCACTTTGAGCTGTTCAAACGTACGTACTTTCTACTTGACAGAAATATCTTTTTCTAATCCATACAATACGATACAGCAGATGACATTTGTCTAGACGTCAAAGAGCTGTGAGTACATATCACTGGCCAATTTCAATTAAATCTGGACTCTCTCTGTTCTCCTTTGGTGGACTGGTTTTGGAACCTGCACATGTATCAGTGACAGGACACACAGATCACAAGCATGCCAAAGTTGAGGGTTGGGCAATACAGTTGTGTAAACCACAAATATTCATGTGAGATGCCCATGTCAGACTCAATTCAGGAGATGACCGTGAACGTACACATAATGAAAGCTCATTAACACTGACAACTGTATGGTGTGATCAGAGGAAAACAAAGTCTGAACTTGGCTCATATATGTATGTGTCTTGTTCTTAATAAAACAACCATTGGTTTTGCCTAATTTTAGCGGGGACAGCTGTCTAAATGGTCGAATAGCAGGACCAGGTCTAGAGTGAGAGGCCATCAGTGCGCCGGTGGCTACGACCTCTTTCGACCCGTGAGGAAGAAGAGAATGAGGAGGGATGCTACACATCTGGAGGCAAGGGGATTGAGCCTACCCGGACTGACGAAGAACGCAGACTGGTGCTACAGCCCGGGTGGAGGCTGTGGACATTGAATTGGGGTGGGAGAACCCAACAGCTCTGGCCATGGGGTGGTGGAGTGCTAATCTTCCCCAGACTATTCACCTGTGGGTTCTGTCGAGGTGTCCTTTGGGCAGGCCAATACACAACCTGGGACTGCCAACAGTCCCTTCCTACCTCCAGAGGCCCCCATTCCATCAGGGACTCCAGCTGCATCCTCTGCAACCGGTTCACATCATCGTGGCTGCCTGCTTGACCACAACATTGGCTCTGGACCTGAGGCACCACATCGCTCCACTCCCATCCAGGCCCCTCCCTATGTAGTTCCTCCTGTGGCTGTCCCAGAGGACTTGAGATGCATGTATGAGGGTAAGCCATACATGTTTGGTAGAATCATGCTGCAGGTGTGTCTGGAGATACGCATGATGCGAGCGGAGCTTGTCAGAACTCTGGCCACCCTCATCACCACCGTCATTTCCCAGGCCACAGCCATGTCGCGTGTTGTTTCCCAACTCCCTTCCCATACCACCGTCAATGTCTCCCCTTGTCCGTTGGCCCACACTGTTTCCCCCTGTACCCCTCGTGTGTCCTGAACCTATGTGTTGCCTGCTCCGGCCAGCCATGTGCCTGCATCAGACTCAGAGGATATGGACATTGTGGAGTAGAGGATGACCAGAAGGACACTTGACTTTTTGACTGATACATCTTTGTGGACAAAAATGTATTTTCCCCTTGTAAATAAACTGGTTTCCGTGACGCTCCCTGACATGTTATATGTTTATTACCCCACACCAATCCAAGTTCCTCTCTCCATCTGCATTTAGATCATCATTTGTTTTCCTTTCTCCCTTCCAAACAGACGGTTGTTCTAATAATCATACATAAATATATTGGAGGACTCCTACTTACTTTAACTTGTTTGACTTCATTGTGAATGTCTGGTACAGAAAATGGACACATATATGGTGAGTCATCTGTATTGCACATTATGGGTTGTTGCAATGATAGGTTACACTTGTAACTGTGTCACCCACACACATACCTCCTCAAATCTCCACGCCACCTACATTGTTATACAGGACATGATACACAACAGAATCTTACTTGGGAAGATCTTCACTTTTTCTGAACACATATTAACAGTGGTCAAATTTGTTTGGGGATGTTGTCAATGGCGATTGGGCTTGCAAGATCGCAATTTCGGAGGTGATGATCGCTGTGAGGGATCATGTCTGGTTTGTCGCCTGCATGTATGTGGGTGTTGTCCATGTGCCTGTACAGGGTGCCCTACATTTGCAGGGGTCGATGGTGTATGCACAATTGATGTTTGTGCCTGGACAAGAGCTGGTTGTGCAGGTGGTGGAAGTGCCTGTACAGGGTTGGTGGTGTTTGTGCAGGTGGTGGTAGTGCCTGTACAGGGTTTGCTGGTGGTTATGCAGGTGGTGGTAGTGCCTGTACAGGGGTTGCTGGTAGTTGTGCAGGCGATGGGAGTGACTGTACAGGGGTTGCTGGTGGTTGTGCAGGTGGTGGGGGTGCCTGTACAGGGGTTGCTGGTGGTTGTGCAGGTAATGGGAGTGCCTGTTCAGGATGCCGGTGTGGATGTGTACCTTTATTGTGGTCCTGGGCAGTTGGTGGTACAGGTGTGTGGATGTGCTATCCTGCAGGCAGATATGATGGCTCCCCTCCCTGCGTTGACTGTGAAGGGAGACTTTGGATCACTTTGAACATGCCCTCCATCATCTTCATGGCCAAGGCATGGTGTCTTGCACTCTCCTCCCTGGATATGTCCTGCCAAGTTTTATCCATCCTATCCAAAACATGGCTCAGTCTATCCCCCACCTGAGGGAATGGGACCATGTCCTGCAGGGAATCAGACATGTCTGACAGCGAATCCCCTCTGGCATGAATTTCCTGCCTCACATCTGTCTGCTGTTGGAAGACGTCCTGCTCCCACTGGCCACAAATTCCAGGTGCAGGCCCTCTCTGCAGGTGACTGCTATGGATGGGACCAGCAGGTCCAACAGCAGGGGGGGTGGCAGGTGGAAGCCTATGGGCAGGCGAATGGTGCCCAGGGGATACCTGCCCCACAACAGGGTTGGTACATCCCCCAGGTTGTGGCGAGGATGCTGGGGATATACTGTATAGGAAAGAGCGTGTAGGGCAACCACCATGTCGGTCCGGGGTGAGAGGGCTGTGAGGGAGTGATGTCTGTGTTGTGTGGCGTGAGAGCTGTGGCTGGTTCACCCTATGCTCGGGAAAGGCAATTGTTTGTTTTGGATGAGGCTGTCGAACATTGCTGGGCAGAGGATGTGATGCCGTGAATGATTTTGGCGATTTGGTGCGATTGCTGTTGATGGCATCTGAATCGCCATCCCCGGAGTGGATGGACATTTAGTTGACTTCCTCTTCCAAGTCTTCGTCCTCAGTAACTTCCTCCTCCTCTTGTACAGTACTTGCTGCCGACAATACTGCGTGGAGGATCAGTGGATTTTCACCTCTGATTGGCCGTCGCCCCACGCTGGTTGTTGGTCCGTCATTCTCATCCTCTTCATCCCCTTGAACACACAGGTTGCAACCATGTTAGTGATTGACCTGGTATTACATGTGGTTCAACACAAGGGTTGTATTAACTGTAATACCACCACACTTCGGACAGTGGACCACTCAAAGAATGGATAAGGCACCAATCCTGGTATCACCAAACAAATTTGTTTACAAAATCCAGCGTGCACTTTCCAAATGCTCCCTGTTTCAAGAGCATCACCGAAAACTAGGGTAAAGAGTCAAATTTTGTCCTGAATGGAAAACCACTACTATACAAGTTGGTCTCATCCAGTTATCAGAGACTATTCAACTTTTCAATTGTCCTCATATATAGACGCTGAGTCGTGATATATAGTTGCAATACTCATTTAATAATCCATTTAATGACAAAACATCAGCCAACGCGTTTCGTTCTGAAACCAGAACTTCTTCAGGGCTGTACGTTTAAAAACATACAAAATGACAGTGTAAGTGCCAGACAAGACAACACACTAAATTAAAAAAGGTGACATTACAGTGCCCACATTAAAAAGCCACAATCAATTATTAAGAAAATCAACGAATCTCATCATATGATAAAAAAGGTATATATATACAATGTTTAGTCAAATTTTGCTAAAGACATTTTGGTGCTACATATTTTTTGGTTGTATTAGTTATTAGATATTTAAACCATTTTATACCGTTTTTTTGAAAAATCACACTCATTTGCGTCCTTGTCAGTCAACAAATTCGGTGAGAGCAGTGGAGAACATCAAACATATCATCTGTCATTACTGCATCAGATAAATTATATTGTCATCATTAATTTCGCCGCCACTCCTACTAATGAGGGCGAACCACAAAATGCATAATATCTGATTCATGTCTGTACAGTCATCGACAGTGCAACCTCCCATTACCATATCTGTTGTGTGCCTGCCCAGCTGGTCCATGCGGACTTTTGACACACAAAAATCAACAAGCATTTAGCTGATATTATTTTCCACCCCATATAGGTTAAATACACGAATGCGCCCCAAAGACAACCCCAGTGAGTACCTCTCCGTCCCGTTCCTTGTTAACAAAAAACATCTCAACCATTCAACAGTAATTGGTAACATAGGAAAAAATATAAAATAAACACGTGGAATGTTCCCTACCGTAGTAGTTGTATCGAGGCGTGTTAGTTTCCAATTTCAATGTTTAGCGGAGTCGCTTGAAAAGAAGACTTGTATGTCTTGTTCTATCTTTTAATTTAACTTTCTATTCTTTGTCTTCCAGTTTTTGAAGTAATTCAGGAAACAGAAATCCTTAATATTCCAACGAGTTTTATTATATATTTTTAAGGAAGCTTAATCTGCAATAATAAAAAAATGAAGAGAGCATGCACCAGTATGCATCTATAATATATGGATCAGGTAACTGGACACATGCATTTGAATCATATTTCCAACAAAGCATGTCTGCATATGTAAAGACCAAGTCCTACAGACGGACACCTACCTTAAGCGAGGAAAATCCGTCCTGTGCGATTGATATGTTACGCCTCTTATTCGATCCAGAAATGCTAAGTATCCTTATGGTAGTTGCCTGAGAAGAGTTTTAGCATTTAAACATTTTTTGGGTAATTATAAAGACGACATCCTTTTACTACATATAAACTTCAATCTAATTATATTATTTGTTGATGTTTAATTCTTTGGTTTTTAGGCACTCAAAGTAAGGGCGCTAGATATAAGCTAACCATGATACTAGTGACTCATGTGTGTCCCTGAGTCAAAAACCGTAGTTTCAAACAAATGCATAATGCACACTCGTATATGCCTGGTTGCGTTACGATGTCGCGGGATAGCCCAAATTTTTTCAGTGTGCGGTCGGAAAGAACAAAGTATCCCCGATGCATGGGTATACACACTACAGTAAGAAACTCAAGGAAACAAACACCCGTGCAGTGTCAAGTCACGCCATATAGTATAGAGCATACAATCGTAACGGAACCTAAAGTAAGCTGGCATGACTCTAGTGATATAGAACACATTTACTATGCATAACAGTTTACGGTTTCCAGTTTACCTGGTATGTTGATCCCGATATGTCAACCCTTCGGCGTCCAACTATCCTAACACGCCGTCATCTCCACTGCCTGAAACAAGTGCCGCCATGATTAGGGTTTAACAGGAGACACCCTGTGTCACGTGTTCAAGCCCGTATTCCGCTCGTACCTTACAACTACGTTTTGAGACAAAAGTGCGGACATCTTAACACTGTAATTTCATGCCATGGTGGTGCCAGGAAAATATGTGTATATTTTGTGGCACTATGGTATAATGTAGATAGACATTACTATATTTTCTAACGGTAAAGGGAACGTGCCATAAACTTGTTTTTTCACATTTCTAGACATTTGAAGAAAGGGGATAAATGTCCCGGACTCCTCCGCTTTACACTGATTTCACATTCACCATTAAGACCAACAGGTTTTATGAGTGTAATGTTGTCTGTTGACAAGTCAAAAGGTGTTCATGTGTGAGATGTGCAATAGTCAGGTACATAATGTTGGTCATTTGTGAATCCCTACCAAAGAAGTCTTAAAGCTCATTTCTGACTGAGAAAACACAGTTTTCTTGTGTCCTCTGATTGCATACCCTAATTCCAACATCATGGTTGTATTTAGTAGGGGTGGGCGGAATTTGCTTACTCGCGCTATGCAAAGCTCCGCGAAACGGTAACAAATCTCCATGAGCACGCAAAAGTTCAGTGAACACCCAGAATTGCTTGTTCCGCCCGTTCACAATGCTTTTTTCCTGTTTGCGAACGCTGTTTGCGTGCTCAGGGAGAAATATCTTGTAAACACACATTTTTAAAGCGCAAACAAGCAAACAATTCCGCTAAGACGTGGATTGTATAATTTTTGGCAATTCCGTGTTCTTCGCAGAATGCTAAATTACCCATATTCCGCGAGCGGAATGGAATTTACTGCCCAGGCCTAGTATTTAGTTGACAACGGATGGTGTCTTGTACCGCAGACATCCTAACCTCATATGTCAACCATTCACCTGTATGTAAATACGGTAGATGAGGAGCCAAGCAGAATGGAACATTTCGTAAGGATCCCTCATTGTGGCTCAGTTGAGAAGCTTTGATTCTTTCCCCCTGCACTGGATTAGCATGTTGCTTTTCAGCCAAGTGATTTGAAAATGTATAACTGCATGGAGAGTCAGCTTAGCAACCCATACACCCTTCTCAAAGGTACCCAAATGAAATCAGTGTGAGCCTCATCTATACCAGTTTCAATATGATGCCCCTTCAAACCTTCCCCAATTGTGAAGCACTGATTTTCAAAATTACTCTGACCACCCAATACTCATTTAATGGAGTACTACTTTGCAGACTCCCTGGCCATAGAACCATCTTTCCTAGCAATAGCAGCCACTTTTGGACATCAAGGTCTTGTTCTGATACTTCACTATTTTAGGCGATTTTAATTTTCATCTTGAAAATAACGCAGATAAAAGGGCAGTTGCCCTCACTGACCTTATGAGCAGTGTGGGCCTGCTCCAGCTAGTGATCGACCTGACCCATCAAGCAGGTCACACATTACATGGGATCTTTTCTAACAATCCCTTTCTTAAGTTCTCCTCAGCTGTCCCTCCTACCTGGTCTGACCACTCAGCAGTGCTGTTTAGTATCTGCCTTGAGGTAGGAACAGAGAGGGGTCTCACCTCTCCAATTAAAATTGTCAAACGCCCTTTGCACATAATTAACCTGGAAAACCTCAGGTGATGTTTGGACCTTACCAAACCAGGTCTGTCTGTTGACCTGGATGAGGCCACAACACCATACCATGACTTGATTACCGGAAAAATTGATTCTTTAGTGCCCCCTGAGTGTACTAATACTAAAAGAACATCGCCCTTTGAACCATGGTTTGATGAAAGCCTGAAACAACAAAAGCAGGTCTATCGTAGGATGGAAAGGAAAAGGCACTCATAATATAAAGCAGATGACAAACTTAAATACAAAAAAAACATGGCAGACTACAAAATAAAAATATTATCTAGAAAAAAACAATACTTTTCCACTAAGATAAGAGCCTGTCTCAACTCCTCCAAAGAACTTTTTCAACTGTACAAAAATAAAGCAAACTTACCACCCAGAAAAACATCGGAGTCAATCAAGGCTTCTGTAACCAACTAGCATCATTCTTTCAAGCTACAGTAAAGGCAGTTTCAGAGTCTGTGTCCTCACCTCATGGAGCAGGAGGTAGTCTGTCCGATGGGCCCCTTCTCTAAGAATGGAGATATTTGATGAAAGAGCCTCCGTGGATGAAACAGTGACCTGCCTCTGCAACCTTAGTAACATCTTGGTAACACAGGTCATGGCATTGCTTTGCCAGATGCGCTCAGGGTCACCCCGGGACCCTTGCCCCCCTAAAATTCTTTATCTCACAGGGATCTTCAATCAGTTGTTCGCTGCGGGATATTTCCCCAACACCTGGAAAAAGGCATCTATTCTCCCGCTACTGAAGAAATCTAGCCTGGATTGCCAAGACGTTAATAGCTACCGGCCTATTTCTCGGCCCCCTTTGCCTTCTAGAATCATCGAAAAAGCCATAAATACTCAACTTACTATGTTCTTGGAGGAAAACAAGTTACTGGATTGTGCCCAGTATGGCTTTAGAAGTCAACATGGGATTGATCTGGCTCTGATAAGCGTATCAGAGGAAGTTAGAGAAGTTCTGGACAAAGGGGGGAAGGCAGTACTGATCCTCTTGGACCTCTCAGCGGACTTCGATACGGTTGATCACAGCCGGTTCACGGACCGCCTTTTCTCCGTGGGAGTTAGGGGGAAGGCGCTGGCCCTGCTAAAATCCTTTCCTACTAAAAGAAAACATAGGGTGGAACTCAAAGGACACCGTTCATTTGGTTCACCTTGCCCTGTGGAGTTCCGCATGGCTCCTCACTGAGCCCAACCCTTTTTTTATCTATATGCTACCACGCTCTGCCTGCTCATAAATTCATTTGGTTTTAAAATGGTGTCTTATGCCGATGACACACAAATTGTGGCTTCCTTTGCTGGAGACCACACGGATACAGCACTAAGATTTCAAGAATCTATGCGCAAAGTTGGGCAGTGGATGACCCAAAACCACCTCAAACTGAACGCAGGAAAAACGGAGGTACTCCTCTTTGGAAATGACACCAGTTTTTGGGTTCCCAATTAGTGGCCACAGGAAATGGGTGAAATTCCTACCCCATCCAACAAAGTGAGAAACCTCTGAGTAATTTTTGATTCCAGACTATCCGTGGGAGGGCAAATTAACGCTATCACCTCTTCTTGCTTTTTTTTAATAAAAACCATCAGGAAGATCCTCTTCATTCCACTTGAGCTCCAGAAGGCTGTAGTGACAGCACTTATACTGGCCAGGTTTGATTATTGTAATCAACTGTTTCTGAACATACATATCCATCTCCTAAATAAAATGCAAGTCCTGCAAAATACCCATTGCCCCATTGTGGACGTCTTCGAACTTCACCGGTGACCTCCCGTTTTATCCTCCGGTAAGTGCAGCGCTAACCGGCCAGCTCCCCTGGTAGTGCGAGCAATGTCTGATCGCCTCCCCCCCTCTCTCTCCAGACACACAGAGAGGCGAGGCACCTCCGTTTCCAGAAGGAGACCCCAAGTACAACTGATCGGCCATTCTCCCGAGTACACCGGCAATAGGACCTGGGTAAGTCCACGGACGTGGTCTACCGACCCGATTCACCCAGGCGGACCCTCATTGACCGGAACTCTTTCCCTCCCCAGCCCAGACCAAACCCATGATTGGCGCCATCCCTGCACCAAGACGTCAGGGCTCTCTGGCAATTGCCACACAGGTATACCTCAGCCCCCCATGTTCCTTGTACTAACTGTGCATAAATGCACCCCCGGGCACTACACTAACACTCGTTTTGCCAATCCTTTATTTGATCACGTCGGTCATCAGGTTTTTCACTTAAGGAGCTGTCACTCACGTGTAGACACTCGATGACATTTTTAAAAAAGCATTCACTCTTGAAAAACACGCGTGTTGTATTCTGCTCCCTTATGGACCATGTAGTCACTTAGACTCACCAAAAGTCACCAGATATGTTCTGTTCTGTGTTCCTTTTGACTTAATTTTCCTAATTTCCTTTTTCCCTAGGCTATTGTGTAGAACAGGTTTTAGGCATAATACTTTGTGTCCTGATGATGATTCCTTGTATTTCGGCTATGGAATCGAAACGTCGTCGACCTCTTGTCGCACCATATATGAATGTGTATATTCATTTGAGATATGCTATTTATGGTGTGGTTGAATTTCTGTCATCGCTATAATTAACAGAAATCGCTCACTTTCTGCCTAAGATTCTTTTTCTCCCTTTCCTTTCACCTTGCCGAATTGTAAGCGTGAAGGCACAGGCTTGTGTCTCACTCTTTGTTGAATGTAAGAGAATTTTCGTTGTTCATTATATATAGTAAAAAATTCCTGTGATCACTGTCCGGCTGGACAGATCACTCTAAACAAATATAGTTCCATTGTGTCTATATTATTACCTTTTTTTATTCTAACCTTGCATGGGACCACTGTTGTTAGATATAACTGCAAAATGCAGCAGCTCGACTGCTCCTCAATATCCTTAACCAGCAATCGGTAGCACATGCCCTTCCCTCCTTACACTGGTTGACGATGCAAAGAAGGATTGAATTCAAGGCTCTCTGCGCCACCTTCAAGACACTCAATGGGCTTGGACCAGTCTTTTTGAGAAACAGATTTCAATGGTATCTCCCTGGAAGGGAGCTTCGATCTGCAACCTCAGTCAATCTGGCTACCTCCAAATTAAAAAAAGCAATGTGGGGGGGGAAGCGTAGTGGTAGGGACAGTGAAACTGTGGATTTCACTCCCAATACGACTGAAGACTGAAAAGAATCTCATGACATTTCGAAAATCCTTAAAAACTTTGCTGTTTAACCTGTAGTGACTCTTTCTTCTCGCTCTACCCATGCCGGCTCACTCTAGGTTCTTAGCCGCCGCGCCTACACACCTTTGGGTATTAGCGCGCATTACAAATATACATTTTATTTCATTTCATGATTATGGCATAGATATTTTGTTAGGGGGTTTTTAGATCATTGAATTACAAGTCAGTTGTGTTTCAGAAATTCCATATGACAAATTGTACTATTTTATGTCCATTCAACCCTCACTCGGCATACATTTTGTGTCATCCTTTCATTAGCCACCAAAGTCTGATCTAGTATGTGATTAAATGCCATATGTGAGCATATTATGATGCAGGACAACAGTGTTGTACAACACATACAACATACAGTGGAGATCAAAGGCACATTTAATGAGCATTCAGGTTTACTCAACATGGCCCAGCACCGGCCCTGTGTGTGGTCCCAGACCAGATGTCACAGCCAGCCTTGTAGCAGCAGTCAGTGTGTGTCTTTGATTCTGGGAGGACCTCATTGTATCTATAACAATAAGTGTGTTTGCAACTTTACATTTCTGCTGCTACATGTGATGCACTCAATTTCAGGCCCAAAGGATAAGCACAAGCAGTTGTGGACACCACTGTTGCAGAAGTGTGTGTCACTTAATATCACATATAACTTAGAATGGGCCCACTACCTAGAAGCTGCATATATCAAAATGACATGACTCAGGATCCTGAAGTAAGGTCCACTATCGTGTTTTGTTGATGACCAATTAACAAGCCATCCAATGTAAAAAGTACACAACGAGCTGGGTGGACTGGGCAATTTCATGTATAGTGAAAACATTCTAAGTTGAGCAGTGGATGCATTGTCAATACTACTGACAATGGTAGCTTACTTCTTGTTCATCATTGTCATATTTGTGAACATTAGAATTCTCGATTATGTCTACAGACACTATTACAATATAGTGGGGACATCCTTTTAACTTCTTGCGGCACTCGATTGAAGGATTGAATTCCTAGGTCTGCGACTATTGATGAAATACATGTTATGTACACCAATTGCAGAGGTATGATGAGCCTAGACATATTATATTTCATATTTCGCTATTCACATATGTCATTTACTAAAGGTGAATGTCCATTGACAAATCCAATAGTTATTAAGCTAGTTTTTCATCTCTGGTTACCTTTCATATTCGGGCACTACATTGTCTCCTGTATGCCTTTTGACCATCTCCTGACCAGTTTGACTTACCAGTTTGAGACAGTGGTATGCCTTGCTCTGGATGATGTTGTTTCCTCCCAGAAGATGCAGGAACCTCTGCTACTGTGGTTGTCTGTGCTCTGGCTGAATATGTCAATAGGTGAGAAGAGAGAAAAGTAAGTGGAACTTTTTAGGCATTTCCCCATGTCTTCTACATGCTAACAGTGTTGTGAAGTACTGCAGCAGATTGGGCAGGTAGGTGCAGTGGGGCTTTGGGGATTTAATGGTGTGGTAGAGTGGGAAATAAACAATGGAATATGTGAATGACATACTTTGATCTGAGGATTCTCTCACCTCCTGCTTTGTGATTTTTGCTGGCACAGGGTGAGTTACTTCTTTGATAATTTGTGTCAGATTTACAGGCCCCTTGCAAGACATTTAAGCCACTGTTGCATTACTTCTGTGACACAGCAGCGAGGGAAACCATGCGCCATGTTGCAACTTAGTTACAGCGTGACACATCTAGGGATATGCGTCACATTGTGAAGCCTTGCGCAAAATTAAACCTGTGTCAGGTTTAATGTAACCACTGTGGGCATTCCTTTGTGAAATGCCTTATGAAAGTGATGCAGGGAAATCTACAAGGTTTCATAGAGTCACTTTTCATAGGCCGCTGCGACGAAACCTTACGCCTGCTTGAAGCAAAAGTAAGGAGTGGCACAGCACGTTAGGTATGGGCGGTCCATGAACATTGTTGTAATTACGTTGGACTTGCGACAGCAAAGCGCCGCCCTAACGCCATCAGAAGAGACACGGTGCGCAGCATTGTAAATGTGATGCATCCGTGGTGGCACAAGGGAAGAATTGCGTGTCACATCGGTGGTGGCCCATCCCTGCTAATATGCAGGGATGTGCCAGTCCTTGTAAATCTGCCCCCTTGTATTGCCCCAATTAATTTGTCATTTGGTTTTCATATGCTCCGCAACCCCTTACATTTTTAACTGACTCAGACTAGGCGTGGGCGGAAAATCCGTTCCGCTCGCGGATTTTGCGGATTTTCGGGAAATCCGCAATCCGCGAGATTTGCGAATTTCCCGCAAAATCCGCAAATCCGCGAGCAGCGGATTTTGCTCGCACTGCTCGCACTGTTCGCGTGAGTTCGCGCCCCGCGAATAAGTGCAAAATTGCAGAAATACGATTTTAGCAAAACTGAAAGTAACTACTTACCAGGTTCAAAAGTTCAGGCTCATCATTAGTAGCCATTTCCTGGAGTGCTTCCTGAGGGGCCCCTCCAGAGTTCAGTTGCCAGTTGAAACTAGTATGTGACCCTGCTCTGAACCTCAGAATAGTTACACATATGCCACAAAGGTCCTGAATTACAGCTAAGGGAGACAAGCAGGAGCCAGGCTGGAAGTTAAAATCCATTAATCAGCCCCTAATTCATTATTGTCAGTTGGGGCAGGGCAGGTGTTGTAACTAATTTTGCAACAATGAAAGCACTTAGCAAGTGCAAAAGATCACTAATCAGGGCGCACTAAGGAAGCAGGTGCCAGCTAAAAAAATATTCTGTGACACATGAATCAGCCCCAAATTAATTCAGGTCACTTGAGGCAGGGAAGGTGTGCTTTGCTTTGCCGAAAATAATGTACACTGGACAACCAGAGGGTGTGGTGATGAAACAGAGGGTGGCATGGGTGGGCCAGAGGGTGGCATGAGTAGTCAGAGAGTGGCAGTGGTGACAGAGAGTGGCAGTGATGAAGAAGAGTGTCCCAAACAGGCTGGACACGTAGAAACAACAAGTTCGCGAAACTTGCGACCCGACAGGTAAGTTCGCAATTTGCGAAAGTGTACAAAACCCTCGCGAACTGGCAGAAACACGGGCGAACACAAAAAAAAAAAAAATCCGCAAATTCGCGGGAATTCGCGGATTTTGCGGATTGCGAATCCGCAAATCCGCAAAATTCGCGAACACGAGATCCGCAAAATTCGCTCATGCTTAACTCAGACACATCTGGATGAGTGGAAAGAACACTTTGTCAATTGCTACTTAGCAGGGTTAGGTATATACAGCAAAAGTATTGTGTCCATGTTTTCAATTGTGGGAGTGGGATTTGACATTTCTATTACAAAGGATTCTGGGACTTGTGCTGCAACATACAGTGGGTAACACATGAGTCTCTGGCTGACTATATTTTTATATACACTTTGTACAACTTCCTTACTCACAATGCCAGTGCCACAAAGACAATCTTTTCATATACTTATTCTTGTCATCCCATTTACCTGGTACCACATTGCGGACATAATTCACAGGCAGCCCATGGAGCAGGTGGGGGTGGATTATGGTGAGGATATCCTCCTCTAGTGCGGTGAGACGGAGGCAGGTTCCAGAGTGTGGGGCAGGGAGAATCCTGTTCAATTCGATCCTGGAGTACTTCTCCTTCACTGTCTGCTTTTGATCCTGCCACTTCTTCTTGATGTCCTGGACTGTGCGCCTCTCCTACCCCAATGCTGTGACAGCAGTGGCTGATTGCTTCCATATTGCTGCCTTCCGTGTGCCACTAGTTCAGTAAGGTGTAAGTTAGTTTTACAATGAACATCTACTCCTTAGGGGTTCATTCATGACGTTCATATGCCCGAATTTACGTCAAACATGGCATTCCTAAACACCTTCAAGGTATAAATATACCTTCACTTGCTATGGCAAAGCACGGTGGTCCGGAGCAGTTCTGTGACCTGACCTGACCTGGTCAGTGCCGGTCGCTCCTCCCGCTGCGTGGCGCACCCCGAGTGTGCCCGGATCCGCCACCGCTGCCAGTTGCTATCTGTTGGTATCTGCCTTCATTTGTTTCATTGTTTTGTATCTGCATCGTCCTCTGTTGTGCCCGCATTTGTGCCTGCATTGACCTCTGTTGCTCCATCGCCCTCTGTTGTGCCCCGACTGCCTGCCTGCCTTAACTGTTGTTGTTCCATCGTCCTCTGTTATGCCCCGACTGCCTGCCTGCCTTATTGTATCTGCCCCTCTGTATTGTCCAGTATCTGCCCATGTGCATTGGCTTCCATCGTCCTCTGCTGTGCCTCTTATCGTTCTCCGCTCCCTGCCGCTGCTCCCCACGGCCCCACCCCCGCTCCCTCCAGCATCACCGCTCCCCTCCCCACTCGCTGCACTGCTTCCGCCTCCCAGCTGCTCCTCCCACCCACTGTACACATAAGGTGGTGACCACGAGGTGGGGAGCTAAGACCTGACCTGACCTGGTCAGTGCCGGTCACTCCTCCCGCCGCGTGGCCCACCCCGAGTGTGCCCTGATCCGCCGCCGCTGCCGCTGCCAGTTGGTATCTGCCTTCATTTGTTTCATTGTTTTGTATCTGCATCGTCCTCTGTTGTGCCCGCATTTGTGCCTGCATTGACCTCTGTTGCTCCATCGCCCTCTGTTGTGCCCCGACTGCCTGCCTGCCTTAATTGCTGTTGTTCCATCGTCCTCTGTTGTGCCCCGACTGCCTGCCTGCCTTATTGTATCTGCCCCTCTGTATTGTCCTGTATCTGCCCCTGTGCATTGGCTTCCATCGTCCTCTGCTGTGCCCCTTATCGTTCTCCGCTCCCTGCCGCTGCTCCCCCACGGCCCCACCCCCACTCCCTCCAGCAACACCGCTCCCCTCCCCACTCGCCACCCCGCTCCCGCCTCCCAGCTGCTCCTCCCACCCACTGTACACATAAGGTGGTGACCACGAGGCGGGGAGCTGTGACCTGACCTGACCTGGTCAGTGCCGGTCGCTCCTCCCGCTGCGTGGCCCACCCTGAGTGTGCCCGGATCCGCCGCCGCTGCCAGTTGGTATCTGTTGGTATCTGCCTTCATTTGTTTCATTGTTTTGTATCTGCATCATCCTCTGTTGTGCCCGCATTTGTGCCTGCATTGACCTCTGTCGCTCCATCGCCCTCTGTTGTGACCCGACTGCCTGCCTGCCTTAATTGTTGTTGTTCCATCGTCCTCTGTTGTGCCCCGACTGCCTGTCTGCCTTATTGTATCTGTCCCTCTGTATTGTCCTGTACCTGCCCCTGTGCATTGGCTTCCATCGTCCTCTGCTGTGCCCCTTATCGTTCTCCGCTCCCTGCCGCTGCTCCCCCGTGGCCCCACCCCCACTCCCTCCAGCATCACAGCTCCCCTCCCCACTCGCCACCCCGCTCCCGCCTCCCAGCTGCTCCTCCCACGCTCCATTTATGGCAGGCCCCCGCAGAGACCACCCCACCAGCTGTACATATGACGCCGCCACCCTCAGCGCACTCAACACCGAGCGCCCCCCCGGCTACCACCGAGCCGCCCCAGGACGCACTCACGGACCCTTCACCTGCCATTCCTGCAAGTTCTCCTGCATCCGGACCTGCAACTCACCCGCACACGCCAAGCGGATCACCAACAGCAACCACCTGAAGTGTATCCTGCTCAACACCACTCCGTCTACAGACACGCCGTGAAACTCTGGAACCTCCTCGACTCCACATCCCCAGACGTCGCCTTCCTCACGGAAACATGGAAACATGAATGCCTCGTCAGCACCCGACATCGCCATCGCCATTCCGGATGGATAGAAGATCACCTGGAGGGACCGCATCAACCAAACTGGAGGAGGCATTGTCCACAAGAACACCATCTGCATCAGGACCAACTCCGACGACACCCTCACAACCGCTGAACACCTGCACTTCCAGATACACACTGACCCCAAGACCACCCTCAGAGGCACCCTCATCTACAGACCCCCGGGACCACGCACACAATTCAGCAAAGACATCGCCAACTGCATCAGCCCGCATGCCCTCCCCTCCGCTGACTACATACCCCTCAGGGACCTCAACTTCCACCTGGAGAACAACAACGACCGCAACACCGCCACCCTGCTGGACAACCTCGCCAACCTTGGACTCAAGCAACTGGTGACTACCCCCACCCACACGCTTGACCCCATCTTCTTCTCCAGCAAGGACATCTCCTTCAGCCATGTCACCGGACTCCACTGGACAGACCACAGCTGCGTCTACTTCAGCTTCAGAAGGACCACGCTCCACCACCACCACAATAGGTCCCCCGCAGAAGCTGGATCACAGCCGACCAGTTTGCCACATCCCTGAACCAGAACCCTCCCGCCAGCTCAGCGAACCGAAACCAAGCTGCCAGCAACATCACAAGGTGGATCATCAACTGCGCAGACAACCTCGCTCCACTGAAGACCCCCCTCTCAGACCCGGCAACAAGAAAGCATCATTGTTCACCAATGAACTCAAGAGCTCTAAGAAGAATTGCCGTGCCCTCGAGAAAGACTGGCGCAGAAACCCGACACCAGACAACATTACCACCCTCAAGTTCGCCACTCGAAAACACCACCAGCTGATCTACACCACCAAGAAAACTGCTTTAAAGGAACGACTAGATAACAATCCCCACAACAGCAAAGAACTCTTCAACATCGTCAAAGAGCTCTCGAACCTTAACGCCGGCAACAACGACATCACCCCATCGCAAGAACTCTGCAACTCGCTCGCCTCGTTCTTCCACAGCAAGATCGCAGACATCCACAACAGTTTCAGCACACAGCCGACGCACCCCACGAACGCACCAACGCCCCCCACCACCACCCTCTGCGCCTGGACACCGGTCAACACCGAAGAGATCATCCGCACGATGAACCCCATCGACTCCGGATCTCCAACCGACCCCTGCCCTCACCACGTCTTCAACAAGGCCGACTCCATCATCTCACCCCATCTCCGGGATATCATCAACGCCTCCTTCAACACCGCCACCTTCCCAGAGATTTGGAAGCACGCCGAACTCAGCGCCCTACTGAAGAAACCATCAGCGGACCCCACCGACCTCAAGAACTACCACCCCATCTCGCTCCTTCCTTTTCCTGCCAAAGTCGTCGAGAAGACAGTCAACAGACAGATGGCCACCTTCCTTGAGACGAATGGATCCCTCGACCACTCACAGTCCAGCTTCCAGGCCAACCACAGCGCCGAGACCGCCCTCATTGCAGCCACCGACGACATCCGAGCCTTGCTCGACAACGGGGAAACGGCGGCCCTCATCCTCCTTGACCTCTCCGAGGTGTTCGACACGGTCTGCCATCGCACCCTAGAACAGCGCCTGCACAACATCGGAATCCAGGAATAGGCAGTTGAGTGGATCATCTCCTTCCTCGCCGGAAGAACCCAGAGAGTCCGCCTCCACCCATTCAGATCCGAGGCCACCGAAGTCATCTGCGGCGTACCACAAGGATCACCACTCAGCCCCACGCTGTTCAACATTTACATGAGCCCCCTCGCGGCCATCGCACGCCAACACAACCTCAACATCATCTCCTACGCCGACGACACCCAGCTGGTCCTCTCCCTCACCAACGACCCCGACACCGCCAGAACCAACCTACATGAAGGGATGAAAGACGTAGCCGAGTGGATGACGAACAGCTGCCTGAAACTGAACTCAGATAAGACGGAAGTCCTCACCCTGGGATCATCACCCTCTGCCTGGGAAGACTCCTGGTGGCCCACTGCCCTCGGCAACGCACCCAAACCAACGGACCACGCACAAAACCTGGGCTTCATCCTGGACTCCTCCCTCTCTATGACCAGACATGTAAACGCCGTCTCCTCGTCATGCTTCAACATCCTACGCATGCTCCGGAAGATCTTCCGGTGGATCCCCACCAAAACCAGGAAGACGGTCACCCAGGCCCTCGTCACCAGCCGACTGGACTACGGGAACACCCTTTACGCCGGAACCACAGCCAAACTCCAGAAAAGACTCCAGCGCATTTAGAGCGCCTCAGCATGACTCATCTTGGACATCCCCCGACACAGCCACATTTCCGGACACCTGAGAGACCTGCGCTGGCTCCCTGTCAACAAGAGAATCACGTTCCGACTCCTCACCCACGCACACAAAGCTCTCCACAACCAAGGCCCCAGATACCTCACTCGCGCCTGACCTTCTACATTCCCACCCGCTAAATTCGATCGACCAGTCACGCCCTCGCCGCCGTTCCCCGCATCCGATGAGCCACAACGGGAGGAAGATCCTTCTCCTACCTGGCTGCCAAGACCTGGAACTCCCTCCCCATCCACCTCCGTCTGACCCAAGACCACCTCTCCTTCAGGAAGCAACTCAAGGCCTGGCTGTTCAAGCAGTAGTGGACCCCCCTTCCACAAGCGCCTTGAGACCCTCCGGGTGAGTAACGCGCTATATAAATGCTTTGATTGATTGATTGATTGATTGACTTGCCTGACGCAGCTCGCTACAGCAAGTGCCGAAGGAAGCCGACTCTCCAGCTAACGCACTGACAAGAAGCTGGCCTCCTCTGCCGAGAATCCAGCTCCAGTGTTTCTGACCCCCCTTGTGGTGTGTTGGGAAATCAAGTCCTGAGAGAGAGATGCAGACCTCCTTCCTTTTAAGGTATGGAGCTGATTAGAACCTAGAGAAACCTTTGTTAGATTCTTGGCAAAAACTAAACCTATGCTAAAGACCATACTTACTTCTTCTCTTGTACTAGACCTAGGTTAGGCACATTGGGGTAGGCATATTTTAGAAGCACCAGTTGAGTATTTTAGTCTACAATATTTATGTATATATTTTTATATGGCTTAGAAACCATACAATGCTATTACAGTATTATTTAATAATACTATTCTCGCTGTACACATTATACTTTGCATTCTGTCTAACGATTGTAGCAGTTCACCTCTCTTGCATGAGAAAGAAGACTGTTCAATAAAACTTTTATTGAAAACGCCTGTCACTATTTCTCTGCAAACTCTGTAGAAACGAAGCATGCACGATTGACTTTATTGAAATACTTATCTATTGTTTCCAAGACTCTGAAAATAGTTATTCCAGTTCTAGGGAGACAAAGTTGTCACGTTTATGCGGTTGTCAGAAACTAATCCCTTCTTGTGAATTTGAGAAAGTTTCTAGTGACCTCTGAGCTAGCTGGCACTCACAGTTACATTTAGTATATTCGATAGAGACCTACTGACCTTAGTCCTACGTCATATCTATAGGATATATTATTCCAATGCGCAGAGCCTATTGGGAATATAGGAACTACACTACAGTAAAGTTCTTCTTCCTCCTCATTTGTTCCATTTTCCTCTGGTGATGTACAGCGATTGTAAACATAAACTCTCTGTGGCCAAACCTGTTCCTTCAATGTGTGCTGCTTTTATATGTGTGGTGGTGCTGGTCTTGCAGTTAGTGTTATTTGACTGCAGATGGATCGTGGTGGGGGATGGTAGGCACTTGAAACGTTCATCAGGCCAAAATGGAGGTATTCTGGCAAAAAATCGGGAGTTCCGGCTCGGAAGCAGAGGTAAAGTTAGTAGTCTTAAATCCATTCTGTGAATACCAAAAGTAGTAGGTGTATTCTGTGAATACCAAAAGTAGTAATTTCATTCTGTGAACACCAAAAGTAGTAAGTGCATTCCGTGATTACCAAAAGTAGTAAGTTCATTCTGTGAATACCAAAATAGTAGTACGTTTAGAATTTTGTCTTGAGTTAATTCTTTGAATCGGGCCCATCATTTTTTTATTGTCCTTATGTATTTTATTATATGTTTAAAGTATGTTGTAAATGGTTTCAATAATTATTGTTAATGTTTTTAATGTGGTTAACACATTTTTTGTTGTTTTCAAATAAATATAATTGTTTATTGTAATTTTGTAGCATCGCAATGGGCTGTGAGATTTGTAAGGTCACAGGGTGTGAAGTATATTAATTATAATTATTTAATAATTAGGTATGTAAATTGTGTAATCATTTTTTTTAAAGTTATATTTTAGATGCAGGTTGTGGGGTTTGCAGGGATATAGGGAGGGAAGTAAATTAAATATAATTAATTGATTCATAATGTTTCATTAATATTTAATTGCTAAATATTTATGTAAACTGTGTAATCATTTTTTTTTAAGTTAAGCTTTAGGTGCCTGTTGGGAGATTTGTGGGTGTACAGGGTGGAAAGTAACTAAATTATAAATAATTAATAAATAAATGTTCATTTTGAATTATTTTCTTGAAAAGTAATTATGTAAATTAAGTAATTTGTTTAAAGTATATTTTATGTTTTAGGTGCGGGTTGTGGAGTTTGTAACAGTACAAGGTTTGGAAGTAAATTATGAATAATTCAATAATTAATTTGAATACATATTTATAATTTAACTGATAATTCATTATGTAAATTGCGTAATTAGGATATCTTTTAAATTATATTTCAGGTCGGTTTTTGCGTTTGTAGTGGTACAGGGTGGGAAGTTAAATTATTATAATTAATAATTAATAATTGTAGGTATGTATTAATAATTTTTCAAATGGTAAATAATAATGTACATTGTAAAATTATTATAATTTTTAATACATATTTTAGGTGTGAGTTTTGGTTTTATGGTTACAGGGTGACAACTCATATTTTGTAAGTTGTATTTTAGGTGTGTGTTGTTTATTTGTAAATAAATAGTCTGGAAAGTTATTTAACTAGGCATAAATCAAAAAAAAATTTGTTTGTCATTTAAACATTAATTGTTTGATAATTTGATTATTTTTTTGCTGCTACATTTGAAGGAATGTAGTGGGGTATTTTCATTACATTAATAATATTTGTTGCAATAAATAATAATTCCTAATAATGTAATATTTATTTTATTGTTTTTAATGTAGACATTATGGGGGTCATTATTATGGGGGGCAGACTTTGTCCTCCCGCCATCCATCAGTGAAATGGGACCGCACGCCATTGGTGTGGGGGACCTGTTGCTGACATTAGGATGTGCCTGCCACCCTGGTGGGCACATCCTGCATTCCTGCCATTGCGTTGCCTGCCATGTTGTCCATGGAAATGTAGGGGCTACCATAGGTACCCCCATGTGATCCCCCCACCCCCAGAATCCCTGGGGGCCTGCTATGGGCCCACAATAGTGAAAACCGCCTGCCTTTCTGAGCGGCGTTGCCGCCACAGAAAGGCACAACCCTGCATTAATGCTGATATGGATGGTGCTGTCTCCCAGACACCGCCACCCTGTTAGCAGCCTTTCCACCAGGTCGACTCATCGACCGGGCTGAAAACCAGCGGACTATCTTTCCGTCCGCCGGGGTCCCCCCGCCATGGTAATGGGGTGGGGGGGGTAATTCCAAAGCAGGCAGTGTTTTTTTAGAGGGGGGATTGTCACCGCCATACGGGTGGTGGCAATCTGCCCGCTAACCTAATGGACCCCTTAATGTTTATATGTAATGAGAATTTTATATTCTTGGGTACTTAATTGAGTTGTTGAATTATGTTATTTGTTTGAAGTGAAGTATGTCTCTCTGTACTGTAGCAGTAAATGGAGTGGGATTAGTAGCATTCACCCCTCCTGACTCTAAAACTTTCCTGTCTGTTGCACCTACTGGAGAGGGAATCGTAATTTTACCACTCCTGAGTACAACGCTTTCCCTTATGTTGCACATACTAGAGTGGGAATTGTGATTTTTACCACTCCTGACATCAACACTTTCCCTACGGTTGCACACACTGGAGTGGGAACAGTAAATGTACCCCTCCTGAGTCCAACACTTTCCCTATTGTTGCACAGTCTAGAGTGGGAATAGTAAATGTTACCGCTCTTGGTTTAAATGCTTTACCGCCTTTTGCACAGACTGGAGTGTGGATAGTGGGGGTGATGATGGTGTCGGGTGGGACACCGATGCAAAAAGAAGACCGACTGACCGTCCAAGATCAGGGTTCCTGCCACACAGTGCACAGATGATCGGGGGGCAAAAGGTGCCCCCTTGACTCTCAACCGGAGGCCGCAGAGGCAAGGAGGCCCCCATACTCAATCTCCAACTGGTTTTCCATGTCAAAAAGCCTGCTATGAAAAACCTGCCAAAGCCCAAGGGCCAGATGTACGTAAAACTGAATGCACAAACGGATTTGCAATCGTTTGCGCATGCTATTGTAGTCTGGGTCATGTACCTACACTATTTTGCGAGTCGCAAATAAGTAGCGTCTCACAAAAAAGTGTTCAGAGACTTGCTATTTGGAAGATGCATTCCCTTCCACATAGCGAATCTCTAACCCATCTATGAATGTTTTGCGACCGCAATTGCGGTCGCACAACATTTACAAATTACCACCCTCTTCAAGCGGGGGGTATTTATGTCCCAATTTGGAAGGGGTCCCCAGGGGACCCCTTCCACTTTGTGACTGGCTGTAAAAATATTTTTTAAGGGCAGGCAGTGGTCCCAGGGACCACTACCTGCCCGTAAAAAATTAAACAAAAATGTTTTATTCGTTTTTTAAACCTCCATTTTTCCTATAAGGAAAAAGTACTGCATTTAAAAAAACTGCTCTATTTAAAAGCAGTCCCGACATGTTGGTCGGCTGATCCCAGCAGGCCACCATACCTGGGAGGGCCTGTCATTCTGAATGGGCTCGCAAATTACAAGAGGCTAATTAATATTAATGAGCCTCGCAATTTGCGACACTATTTGGAATCGCAAACAGTGTTAAACATACTGTTGTTAATAGCAAATTGCGCCTCGCCAATTGCGCCTTGCAAAAGAGTCGCAATTTGCGATGCACAATTTTGTTGGTCGAACATCTGGCCTCAAGTATCGTAATCCTAAAGGCAGTAAGCTGCCTTTTTGGATTGCGGGCCAGCCTCCGACTGAAGTAAGCCATAATGACCGGGCAGTTTAATTTCTGACCACCAGCATTTTAATGTGCGGTCGAATATTAAACTAAGATGTGACCCGGAAAGGCTCCGACTGATGGACTGAGCCTTTCCAGACGGTTTTATAATAACGCCCAGGAAATTGAATTGCTCCTGTGTCCAACGCCTTCCCTATTGTTGCACTGACTGGAATGGAAATAGTAAATTTTACTCCTCTGGTGTCTAACGCTTTCCCTATTGTTGCACACACTGGAGTGTGAATTGTGAATTGTAGCCCTTCGGTGTGCAACTCTTTCCCTACTGTTGCGCATACTGTAGAGGAATTAGTACACTTATTATTGTTAGATTGTTTTCAATATTATTTAGATGTATATACAAAATTAAACATATAAATACGTAATAAGAAATATGTATATAATGCTAAAAAATCTAATGTACTCTAATAATAATAAATATACTATTTTCACTACGGTATGTGCAACAGTATATACATATATCTAATTTGTAGCATATTTTTTGTAACAAGTATTTGTATCTATTGTTTACGTTTTATGAATAATTTAATTTGAAATATTTAGAATGTGTTTGCAGTTTATTTGTTACATTTATTTTTTCATTTGATGTATATGTATTTTGTGATATTGGAATTTTTGTTTGCAAATTAGAGAATTAAAATATGGATTATATTTAATATTATTTAAAAATAGTTGGATATGTGTATTTAAATATAAAAATATTTAGCTTAGATTATATTAATGATCTATGTTAAAATATGTAAATTTCCTGTTTTAACTATAAATAGTGTAAAATTATATCTTTTTCGATATTTTTGTACTTACCATTCCATGCATTGATAAACAATATTTTTGTGATCGATATTTTAGGCACAATATTTCTGTCTCACAATATTTTTTATTTTGATATTGTGTCAGAGAACTCCTGTATCAACAGGATCTGCCTCAACCTGCAACTGGACCTGCCTGAGCCATGCTGGCCTCTGGTAGTGCGACTTCCCTATCCTATTTTGTAAATTGGTTTGGGATTTTTCTTGCACAGTATTTTCACTTAATTACTGTGTGTGTGCTTGTCTCTAAGTTAACCCTAACTGCTTTGTGCCAAAGTACCATAGGTTAAGGCACAGATTTATTTAGTGACTTTTTGGTCCACCCTGTCAACGATTGTGGTTGTTGCTTAAGAAAGGATCCCCCCAACCAATAACCCAATTTATTGCACAGAGGCATTGTGAGATAGTTTGCAGTAAGGACAAAGTAAATGGAGGGCACCCTCAGTCCCAGTCAGGAGCTCTCAGGCTGGTGGCCTACTGCCCATGTACAATACCGGCCATTGTGCAGTGCGTGACTGCATGCATGAGCATTAAACTAACTGGTCCCAGAACAGTCAGTGTACTGTGCTGAGGGGACCCCTGGAACTCGTGGGCTTTCACACGCTGCAGGGGATGAAGTAGCTATAACATAACTTTACGTTGTGGTCAATGCACTCAGCTGCTCTGTGCTGAGGGCAGATATGTTTGCATTCATATGAATTTAGCCTTGGAAAGTGTTTTATGCTATATATACAAGGATTCAATTATGAGTTTAGCAGTGAGAACCGCCTGCTGTGTTATTACATTTTAGTCACTGGCAGGTGGTTTCTTTGGCATTCTCACAGAGATAATACCAAAATAGGCGCGACAATGGGAATGTCAAAGGAAGTTCCAGCACGGCATGTACTGTGAAGTTCATGCCGTGCTAGAACTGGGGGTTCATGAACACAGGAGGCATATGTTGTGCCCCCCTGTTTGCATCCACATGGAGTAAGGCACAAGGGAGTCCTGTACGGGCTTCTTTCTTTCCTCACCACCACTTATTTCGTGCAAAAAAGACCTCCATGAAATCATTGGAGTGAGGAATTTCGTAATATGCTTGGCAGGACTGCTGCATCTCCGTCAAGGTAGTCGCTTTTCCCAGGTTGGCACGACCACCAAGGTCGTAATGTGGCAGTCCGAAGATCGCCACTGGCGCCCACCACGGGTTTCGCAGCCCAGGGACAGCCTGGCTTATAATTAGGCCCGAAGTGTGAATGCAGTAAGAGTTGCTCTGTTGTAAGTGTTGCAAGGGTAGAGGTACGCAGCTTGATTAGCTGTTTTTGCTCTATAGCACGGTAAGAATATTCTGCCCACACCTGCCTATAACAACAGTGCAAAAAATAAAAATTATTCAAACAATGCCAAAGTAGGGAGGCATAGTGTTTGGTCGCTTCTAATGACTTTCAGTAGAAGGTCTACCAGTTTACAAAACATGCTTCAATCTTTTTTGCACTGTAAACCGCTGCCATGCACACAGATTTAAAAGACTCAAGAGTGGCGAACGACGAAGGCAAACATTTATTTTACTGTGTGGCCTACTCGTGTTCAATGACACTGGCTGAAATAAGTATTTCAAAACTATGTTAATGCAGCGATTCCAGCAATAAGTCTAAAATGGGATAGAAATGTCAATTTGCGCCATCATGAAAAGTAATCACTATTCCAGTATCTAGAATCTGCTCACAAAAATATGTCCTCTTTTATACAGTACAAGTATACAAAATGCAAACTCTACCTCTTTCATAAGAGATTCTTTTGTGGAGCTGTAGAAAATCTGTTTCCCCAAGAGAAAGTAAAAAACTACAGCAACGCCATATTATTGGTCTAATTATAAATGAAAGTGTGCGGCACATTAAAACGATGTGTAAGGCTGCACTCTTGTTTGTGCCCAGCTCAGGGGATATTCTGCTTTTTAAAGTGCGAATACAAAGACATTTGCATTGGCTGTCCATATGCAGCGGGACTAACTATAATGTGCAATAAAAACACCTTAAATAATCACATCAACACTGGTGATTAGGGGAACAGGTTTGGCCATCCCTTTCAATGCAACAGCACATCTATTACACTCAAATAAAGCTAGCCTTTGGAGTTCTGGGCCCTCACAGCGGCCCTAGGTTAGTAACACTGCTGTTCAAAGATAATAAAATAGACCCTAGAATTCAGAAGCGTGACTGGGACATGGGCGAAAGGGCATCTGTTACACATTATGAAGATATGCTTTAAAGGGTAGCAGCGATTTACGCAGCAATGGAAAAGGAGTAATGGGACATTTATCTTCCACACATCATTGCATCCACTGCTCCTGGTTGCTTCCCTTGATCAATTCAGTAATTAAGCTGCTTAGGGCAGACTCACGGACCACCTGCTTTCCGCAGCCCCATATGGATTCACAATGGAATTAATGTACTCCACGCAGATGCATCTGCATTTAAATGCTATGGGAATACAATGTATCCGCTTAAATGTGTTCCCACCTCTTGGAATCCTTTAGGGGTTTCCACATGCTGCAAACTCCCGCGTATTAATAATTTAACACAATCCTGAGGAGGAAAAGCACAAGCTGGATATAATGGCTTCAGAAGTCTATTCATATTTTTTGAAACATTCCATTATTGTAGTTCTAAATAAGTTCATCTATGCGAATAAATTAATTTCTCCTTTAACTTACATTTTACTGCACACTTCAAAGATTATGAGCAAACAACATTTAATATGTTATTTAATTGTATTGTTTTAGCTTGTGCAGATTTAAACCATGATACCAAATAACGACATATTTCCATAATGAGTAAATCTTTTCTTTTTGTGTAAATGTATGGTTACATGTTCTCGGCTTTTTAATCTTTCACTTCATAATTTGCGGATGCTTTATATTTTATAATGGGTGCTTTTCATCGACAAATGTCTACTACAAAAATTGGTAGGGTATTTATTAAGGGAAATACATATTATAAGGGCCAAAATGATTGCTCTTATTTTTTTTTTAAAACCGTTTTTATTTGCAGGAAAATTAATTCAGTGCACATGTATACAACATTTCTTCTCCACAGGCTCCTACGTGCTCCCCTCCCGTTACTCTTGAAGTGTACACAGCCAATAAGCCCACAACCCGGAGGTCGGGCGGCGTCAGTCAATGGATCATCCTGTCTGCCATCTTGCACATATGACTTTCGATAGACTCGGAGTAGCACAACCTGCTTTTAATATTTTCGCCCCGCTCCCCTCTAACAGCCCATGCCCTCAACCCCCTCCCTTTGACCCAACTCCCCTACCCTCCCGAACCTCCCGCTCCCCCCCGAGTGCTCCTCCCTGCGCCTAAGCTCTACCGTGATATACCTGTATGTGTGCTATCAGGAGTGGTGATGTCTTTTTAGGAATGTGCTCCTGGTAAGTGTCAGGGTTCTACTTCGCCCGACTCAGAAAGGCTATCCTCCTCTTCCATCGTGATGTCTCGCAAAGCTTGCACTAGCATCTCCCATTCCAAGGCCACTTCCAGTGCTCTGTCGTCAGACCTGCGGCGGGCTAACTGATATCTGAGCGTGCTTTTGCTCGCTGCCCATTTAAGCATTTTGTTGGTCCACCTCCTAAGTGTTGGGCATTGTTTTGATTTCCAGTTCCTAGTCAATTCTCTCTTAGCTAAGATCAGGCCCATATCCACAAATTTACTCGAGATCTTGTTTTAGGGTGTATGCGGGAACCAATGTAACACGCCCACCGCCTTGGTGATTTGTAACTCCCTGTCGGTCACAGTATTCAATGTCTCAATAACCTCCCTCCAATAGTCCCGCAGGTGTGAGCAGTCCCAGAGCATATGTCCCAGGTCCGCCCCCACCGTGTTGCATCTGGGACATGCCGCGTCTGCCACTCCGAAATACCTCCCAATCTTCCTGGGTGTGAGATAGGCCCTATGCAGTACGTAGAAATGGATAAGCTGAATACGAGCATTTCTTGTGCTCTTTCTCGCCCGCCTCACTATCTGTGCCCATGTGGTATCCGGGATCTCGGTCTCCAGCTTGAGCTCCCAAACCTCTTTCAACGTGGCCAGGGGTTGCAGCGTCTGGCGTAACATTCGTGAGTAGAGGCATGTCACTGCTTTATAATTGGCAAGCCATTGATGTTAGGGGCTCTTGGATCCCCTCCCCCCAATGTGCCTGCATCGCTCGTGTTATAGCCGCACGATTAGAAAATCCCCCCTCTGGAGGTCAAAACGATCCTGCAGCATTTGGTAGGGGATCAATTCACCGTTCTCATATAAGTCCTCCAGTATCTGCAGTCCCGCATCCTCCCACCCTTGCAGTCTCAACCAGTCGCCCCATCCGGAAGTGCCGTTACCATGCCCAGGGGTATCTCAGGCGCGTACATATGTCGCACCCCAGCCCGCTTCTGCGCTCGGTTCCAGTCTCTTCTCTAGGCTCTTCTAGCAACAGGTCTCTGAGAGTCAGCTTCTGTTGCAAAGTTATGAATGCCAGCACGTGTCGGGGGGTGCCTTTTTCTCTTTCCTGCTCCGGCCCTCAGTACACACGCGCCACCTCCTGTGTGAAGGTCTGCAGTTGCGCTGCTAAATAATATAACTCAAAATCAGGGACCTCTAGGCCACCCTCATCTTTCGGCCGGAGAAGTGTTGATAAAGCTATTCTACGCCTGTCCGTACCCCAGAGGAAGGAGATCAACAAAGACCTCAACTGCCGAAAGACCGATCTGGGTATCCAAATAGGCATTGTGCGGAAATAATAGAGGAGGCGCGGCAAGGTTATCATTTTCACCAGGGATATGCGTCCCGTGACTGATAGCGGGAGAGTAGACCGAAAGGTCATATTACCCCGCAGCGCTCGTATACAGCGACCTACGTTGCCCTATAGCAGGTCTGCAGCCGTGTGATATATGTGCACTCCCAGATATTTCAGGCAGTCTGGCGCCCAGGCAAGCAGAGGGCGGGTAGCAGGTCTCGGTTCTCCGTGACGCAGCGGAAACAAACATGATTTGGACCAATTAACCCGCAGCCCAGATAGCCTGCCGAAGAACACCAGGAGTCTCTCCGCCCCCTCCAATGCCTCCTGCGCATTTTCTAGGTATAATAGGTGGTTATCCGCGTATAATGAAATAAGTTGTGGGTTTCCCCGGTAGGTCAAACCCCTGTAAGAATGTCCCTTCCTGACTTCCTCTGCGAAAGGTTCGATCGCCAGGGCGAACAACAGGGGGGATAGTGAGCATCCCTGCCTAGTGCCTCCACGCACTGGGTACTGGTTCGACACAAGGGGGCCCACCCGCACGCGTGCCACCACTGAAGCATATAACACTCTCGTCCAGTGTATATAACCGTCTCCGAGACCGAAGTACTGCATAACCTTATATAGGTATTCCCATTCCAGGCTGTCGAATGCTTTTTCTATGTCAATTGACAGTACCATTGGGGTTTGCGTGTCAGGCCACGGTTCTCCCAGATGGCGAACTAGACGGCTTATGTTAGTTGTCGTGTTTCGGGCGGGGATAAAGCCTGATTGGTCGCTATGGACCAATTCTGTCATGTGCTGCAGTAATCTGGTAGCCAGTATGGTGCTCAGGATTTTGTAGTCCACTGTCAGCATGGACAGCGGCCTGTAGGATGCCGAGTGTTTGCTCTCCCTGCCCTGTTTCAACAATGGAATCATGAGAGCTTCGCACATGGATTCAGGCAGCCCACCCCTAATTTTTGCTTCGTTGTACACCACCTGAAGCTGCGGGGCCAGTTGGTCTATGTATTTACTATAAAATTCGATAGGGAGCCCGTCCAAGCCTGGAGTCTTGTTGCGAGCCATCTTCTTCACTGCGCTCCTAATCTCACCCAGTTCTATATTCCTGCCCAGGGCCTCCGCCTGCTCTTGTTCTAGGCGTGGCAACTGAAGGCCCTCCAGGAAAGCATTTATCTCATTCTCCTGCCCTTCGAGCGCGCTCTCATAGAGTGTCTCGTAGTACGAGGGGAAGCATTTCAGTATCTCCGTCTGAGTGTGGCGAGCAAGACCATCTTCCCCTTCAATGGCCAAAATTGGGTGGCTATGTCTTGTGGGGTTGGCCAGCCAGGCTAGCAGTGTCCCTGCCTTGTCCCCCTCCGCATGCGCTCTTGTTACATAGGACTTATGGTCGAAACAGCGGAGCCGTTCCATTTCCACAGCCACCGCCTCCTTGGCAGCACTCACCGTCCCTTGTAACTCAGGGTGACTAGGACGCGCTTTCTCAGCATCGTGCAAAGTTTTTTCCGCCCTCTCTGGATCGTCCAACAGGGATCTGCACGCTCCAGTAAATTTCCCTATACAGTGGCCTCTAACAACTATCTTAAAGGCATCCTACTCCTTCGCTCTAGACGATGCAGTGCCCTCGTTCTCCTCGAAGTAATATGTTATCCTATCCCCCAGCGCTTCTCTAAACAATAAGTCATCCAACGTGTCCGGCCTCAATTGCCACGTCGAGACCCGCAATGTCTCGGTCATCCAATTAAGGGTTAGCAGTAAGGGATTGTGATCAGAGATCGTGCGGGCTAGGTATTCCGAGCTGGACACCGCCGGTAGAACCTGTGAGGAGCACAAGAATGTGTCCAAGCGGACATGGAGGTCGTGCAATCCAGAGTAGAAGGAGTAATCTCTCGCCGCCGGGTGGTGTGCCCGCCAGGCGTCTTGTAGTTCCTAGCTTTCCTGCCATTCCAGCCTGCGCTTCGCCAGGCGGTGCATCGGAGATGTTCTCAGAGGAGGATGAGATCTATCCAGCTCCACGTCAGTCACTGAGTTATAATCCCCTCCCATAACAATGGGGCCCGCTAAAAACCCTGCCAGCGCACCGCAAAGTTTGGTAAAGAAGGACGCTTGGTCAATGTTAGGTGCATACACACTGCACAGCGCTATGTCCCTACCTTTTAGTTTCCCTTCCACTGCCACGAACCTGCCCTCTGGGTCTATTATGTGCCTATTTACTTGGAAAGGAGTCCCCGCCTGTATCCAAATCAGCGCCCCCTGGCAAATGCGGAATATGTGGTGTTAAACAGTTGACCCCTCCACCTCCTTTGCAGCGCTATACCCTCCTGCTTCGTCAGATGCGTTTCCTGCAACAGTGCTATCTGCACCCCTCTTCAAACCAAATATGCATGTATTTCATGCCTCCGTGCCATCGTGTGCAGACCCGTCATGTTCCAGGTTACACATTTCACATGTCCAATATTAGTCATAGTCCCATGTTGTGCAGCAATATCCAGTAACGGTGCGCGGCCCGGCACACAGGGTCATACTCATCCCTCCTAGCCCCAACACAACAAAACCCCCCTCCCCGATCAACCCCGCTTCGAGCTCCCCCAACTACTCTCAGCTCCCTCCCCCCCAGAACAGGGCCCAGCTTCGCGAGCGCAGCTCCCATCCAAACCTAGTGAGGACTCTGTGTCCTATCCCAACAACCCAACTATTCTGTAGTCGACACTACAGTGGCTTAGGGGCCCGAAAGGCGTAGCTCGGTTCCGAAGGTGGTCAACTCAGACCCCTTCCCCCCATCCCGCAATCTCCCCATTCAAGTCCGAAGCTCCATCCTACTGCACAGCATTCGTTACCATCTGCCAGCCACGGCTCTCCCCAGGCACCTTACCAATCCAGCGTGGGGCATCTCCATTATCATTCATCCATTAGACCTCCCGACGTCTGTGGCGTGGCGTCTGGGCCCTTAACGCTATTTAAGTCTGATAGTTCTGCTTTCGAGCCAGTAACCAGGCCCTCTGCTTCCGAACTTTCACACGATATAGACCTCACTGTTCCCGACAGGTCTATTACAGCTTGCAACGCGGCCTTCCTCTCGCCTTCAGTTTGTGATTCCATCAGTTTTTGAGATCATTGTCGGCGCTTCCGGATCCTTTGTGATTTCCGAGTCGGCTGCTGGGTTCGCTCTTCTTCCGTCCTGTATTTCGCTCCATCCGTTCCGGCCTTGTATGTGTCCCACCACGCCCAGGCGTCCGCTGAGTTTTGAAAGAAGATCGTCTTGTCGTCCACCACCACAGTTTGGCCGGGAACAGAAGTGAATATGTTATTCCTTCCGTTTTGAGTTCCTTTTTGAGCGACAGGAAAGAGGTCCGCAGCTTCTGTGTCTCATATGTATAGTCCGGAAAGAGCGTCACTTTACTATTTTCCACCTGGAAAGGGCCCACGTCCCTCGCCCTCTGTAACAGCCAGTCTTGGTCCTTGTAGTGCAGGAGTTTTATCACCACTGGACGGAGCTGTTGCCCTGGTCTAGGGGGTCAGGCCGGGACCCTGTGCGCTCGTTCTAGCGTAAAGAAGGGTGATAGGTCTTCTGGTGCCACCTCCGTCTTCAACCATTGTTCAAGATACCCTACCATATCGTCCCCTTCTTTCTGTTCTGGAAGGCCCACCAAGCGCACGTTGTTGCGCCTACCACGATTTTCTGCATCTTCCGCTCTCCTCTCCAAGGTCTGAATGCGTCCACGAGCCACCATTCCATAGATTTGTGCTCGGGCAATATCTCCTTGATGGTGTGTTCTGCATTTTTTACCCTATCTTTGAGTTTATCATGGTCAGCCCGCAACAGCCCCAGTCCCGTTGTCACCTGGGCAATATCCTGCTGCAGCGCTTCTTTTGTGGCTTGGATGGCTTCCAAAATGCAAGTTTGTAATTGCTGCAGGTCCGCCGGGGCTTGTGGCGTTCCGTCCGCCGCTCCCGAACCCGCAGCCTCCTCCACTTTTCCCCTTGGCTTTCCCATTTGATCTACTGGAAGGGGAGGGGGGGGAACCTCCACCTCCTCGCCGTCTGAAGAGGAGAAGGCAAGCGGGTCGACACCGCTGGTGTCCGGGCGGCTAGGGCTGGGCCTCCAGGTAGTTTCAATGTCCACTTGGTCGCGATTCACCAGTGTCCAGTATCGACGTTTAGCTCCTCTATCCGCTCAATGTGGCTGCATAGGCCTCTGACCCATCGCCAACAAGATCAAGCCATCTCTGTCCTCAGGCCGCTCAGCCCTTTCGGAGATAGTTAAACTCAGTTCGCCAGTGCCACCTCCATCGACTCCTGCCAATGAGCAGTCTTTCCGGAGTCACTCGGTCTTTCGAACCATGATCGTTCTCGCTAAGGCCGCTCCAGCAATCAGGCCCACACTCCGGCTCTTCCCCAGTGCGTCGTCGCGAGGTAGCGTTTCCCACTCCTCCGCCGTGCGGTCGCGGGTCAATCTCAGGATGCCTCCGGATGCCTGCCAGTTGGGCCCCTGTCCGTGCCGCCAGCGCCACCCTGTTCCACTACCAGGCGTCGAGCTCCCCGCGGCTGCCGGGTGCCAGGGTAGCCGCCATCTTGAGTTCTTCGGCCTTTGTTCGTATGAGGTCCGGTCCACCCCGCTACAGGACCGACGAACTCCCTTGTTCACAGCATGAAGGAAGGCTCAGGCGAGCTCAGGCGATGTCGCCTCTGTCCCAGGCTGTCTCTAAGGGGGCGCTATGGGAACTCGGTCAACTTTGTTCTTGATCCAAAGCTCCGGCTGCCATCTTGTCTCAGAGCGAGCTCGGTCCTTCTTTGTGCTTCCCTCGAGTCGATAAGCGCTGGGGACACCTTTAGTCCATCGCCTGGGGGTCCATCTCCGTTCAGGTAATCTTCGCTGATCGAGTGATGCTCTTTGGGATGGATATCGTGCGGTTTTTCAGGATAAAAGCGGGGATCTGGAGCGGAGCTCCGGGCTCACACTGCCTGTCCGCTCGGCATCCAAGCCACACCCCCATAATTGCTCTTATAAGGGTAATTGAATGAGAGTAAATTCTAAGACCTCTATTACGAGTTTGGCGTGGTGGAATTAAACAATGTTTTGAATGTCAATCCCACTATATATATATATATATATATATATATATATATATATATATATATATATATATATATATATATATATATATATATATATTACCTACTGGCGGTCGCCAGTAGGTATATATAGTTAGGATTTTTTCCCTATGGGATTTCTGAAAATTCTATGCCTAATAACTTTGGCGTTTGTGGACGGAATTGGCTGAAATTTTCAGGAAAATGGCACATTTTGTTTCTGAGCAGCCCTTGAAAATTTGGGGGGGTTTTGTGGAGGGGGGGCCGAGAAAAAAGGGGGGTCCCAAAACGCGTTTTTTCCATGTTAATTTCCATAGGGCGGTTGGACTCACTTTTAGCCCGAACGGCTGAATGGATTTGCACGAAACTTGGCAAAATTGTAGGGACTGTTAGCCCGATGTGCCTTTGCTAGGTCTCAATATATGTGCTTCAGTGGATTTTGAGAAATTAACGTTTAAATCAAGATATATATCTGTAACAGCGCTCCGGGCAGCGATCCGGTTAGCGAACCTTTCGCGTATCGGAACTTTGCGATGCGAAGCTGATTGGCCCTCCGGTGTCTGTCAACATTCTAAACAGTCCGGAGCGGCCGCCATCTTGTCTCTCGGTAGGATCGAGAGACAAGAGGAGGCCAAAACAAAGGGGGAAATTACCATAAGGGGGCATAGTAGATCCTCGTTGACCCCCTAGGTTTTATGTGGAGGTTTTAAAAGGGCCTAGGAGGGTCCAAAAAAAAAATATTTTTTTTGCGTGGTAAGCGCCAAGTTCGCGAACCGGAAAGCGTTCTGGGCAGCGAACTTTAAGGATAAAAGAGAATGATAGACTTTTCTAATACTGTATGTAAATTATTTGTTGTTTTTGTTCGTTTATTTATTTATTTATTTATTTTGATTTAAAAAAAAATTATTTATTATTTTCATAGTTCATTAAAACTTCCAGCATTATATCATCTGGTATCTCGTCAAACATGGATGTTTCTGTCTCTTGTAAGGTTTGAATAAATTGTTCGTCAAAAGATTGATCCATAAAATCTTCATCCACATTTTCTTCAGTTACAATGTCTTCGGATGTAATCTCGAAGGAAACATTAGTTTTTTCTTGCTCCCCTTCCATTTTTTTGCTGTAAATTGCATAAAAAAAATAATTAAATTAGAAGAGTTAGGGCACTGTTGGGTTTAAGTTCAGACAGGTAGTTCTGTTTTTTTAACAGTGAACTTAAAGTAAGTAAATTCATAATTATAGCAGAGAAGTGTAAGTCAATCAATAAATATAACAGAGGAGTCTATCTGTATCTATAACTATAGCAGGGGGACAGTAAATAATTATCAAAAAACGTTTTTACAAATTAATTTAAAGTGCCACTTACAAATTATCAATTTAATTTACAGGGAGGTGAAAAGGCTCTTGAAATGTAGTTCAGGAAGTAGTAGTCAAAATGGCTGTGTTTCCTTCTCTTCCTTTATATATATTCAGGTACATAACCAATCAAATGTCAGGAAAAAAAAATTGAAAATGAAAGTAACATTTTCATTGGTTGTCAATTCCAACACTTCAGATGTGTTTTGTGAAGTAATTTACCTCACGGTACTTAGAGAGGTCTACAGGCTTAATGGCTAAATGGAATTTCAATCAAATTTGTGAAAATGAAAGGGATTGTTATGTAGTATGAGCTAATCTATATTTGGTGAGAGTGTCTCTAGTCGTTTTTCTGTAAATTACTTTCCCACCTTTTTTTAGGACCGCTTTCCGGAAAGCGGCCCGGTTAGCGAACCTTAAGCGTCACGGGAGTCCACCATTTTGTGTTTCGGTCGCATTAAGATACAAGATGGAGGGCAAATAATGTTTAGAATGGGTAGAAGGGGTCATGGTAGACTTATCTTGACCCCCTAGGTTTTCTGAGGGTGGCTGAGGAGGCTTATATGTGCGGAAAAAAAACATTTTTTTTAAAAATCCGCGAGGTTAGCTTTCGGTTAGCGAACCGGGTAGCGCTCCGGGGAGCGTATTTTGTGGAAAATTAGTGAAAAAAGTTAGAGAAAAATAATAATTGTGAGTGATCAGATGTAGGGTAGCTCTGAGAAGAGCTTTTGGGTTTATGGTACATTTAGGTACTTATAAGTAGGTACCAATGCACAGTCTTAAATTCAGAATGAAAATTCTGTTGCCCTCATCTGAGAAGTGAACTCCATCTCCTCTGTGGATATCTTGCATGTAGTAACGCAAGTTATTGTTGTACAGAGAGCCCATTCCATGGTCTCTCATGTAAGCTGAAACAGATTTGTTTACATGCTTCCTCGCTTTCTCAATTTGTGGACAAAATTGGTTGGACCACCTCCATTTCTGTCTTTGGCATATATTGGAATATACCAAGGCAGTTTGAGGAAAAAGTGCCATTAATTGCTCAAAGGTGTCCTTTAAAAGCATTTCCAGACCTACCCCTGTCAAAGTGCCCAAATCATTACCTCCACAGTGCACTATTAACAGGTCAGGTTTTGGCAAATGCATAAAGGTTTTCACCAATGGTATCAATTGGTGACATTTTAATCCTCTTTGGCCCAACCACTTAATTTCCACATCTTGTAAATTGAGGTTAGGTAAATTTCTGTTCTCAGCATACCTTTGAACCCAGTGGATGTAACTATGTCCAACAATCCAGACCTTAAACATGGTGGGAGAAGGTTGTTCTGCAGTCAGATGAAGTGTGGTAATGAAAGGGCAGTTGAAACAGTAGGAGCTTCTAAAGAAAAAAAACTGTGGATTTCCAATGCTAATGATTCATTAGCAGTGATTGGTGCATTTCCATTTCTGAAAACAGAAAGTTAGGGTGCATGGATGTGTTCTTTGAAACATGTAATTTGAATGGTCAAGGAAGAAACATTTAATGAAAGATTGCACTGGATACGCAGGTGCACTGAGAGTTCAGAGTTCAATTGAAACATTGTTGTGTGAATTTGCAAACATGAGAGGTCTTCCAGGAGGTGGTTGCTATGGAAACAAGGCAGAGAGGGCAGAGGGGGGAAGGGTTTTGATTTGAAAAAAGTGAGTGAAGAGGTATGATTGGCTAATATGAGAGATATGTGAAATGAATATCTGTATTTCTGAGCTTTCAATAGCTGCAGCCTTTGGAGTGCATCCTTTTTCTTCTGCTGAAGACAATTTGGTGTATTTCTGAGACTGTTTTCAAAACTCAAAAAATATTTGCTAAGGTGAGAAAAGATTTATTTAATTTAGATAGAGAATAGTATGATTTAAGGAGAAAATGATGAAGAAAGCTGTGTTTTTAAAATGTGGTTTTGTCTCTAGTGATATACTAATAGAATTAGTTTCTTTGAGAAATTGTAATTGCATATTCGGTGTAGCATTCTGGCATGCAGTAACACAAGTTATTGTGGTACATGGAGCCCATTCCATGGTCTGTTATGTAAGCTGAAACAGATATGTTGTTTTTAAAAACGTTTTAAGAAATCAATTACATTTCTGGATATGTACTGCTAGAGCTTCATAGGTTGTTTTGAGCCATATTTATAAGGCATTTGAGTGTCTTTGATGTTATGTTTTCCTTTTAAAATGTAAAGTGTTCCTCATGGGGCAAGTGTCTTGTAAATACGCTCCCACTTGTGCTTTGCAAATTTAGATTTTGATTATGGGAGTTACATAGCCATGTTAATAATGTCCAAACAATGGTGGTAGGGCATTCAAGAAAACGTTTTTCTGTGTCTCTAGGACATTTTCAGTCCTTTCCTCTTGAATGCAGGTATACAATTGATTTATATGCTGTGTTTAAAAACGAATTTTCAAATCAATTACATTTCTTGATATGTACTGTTAGAGCTTCATAGGTTGTTTGGGGTCATATTTAGAAGGCATTTCAGTGTCTTTGATGTTATGTTTACCTTTTTAAATGGAAAGCGTTCCTCATGGGGCAAGTGTCTTGTAAATACGCTCCCACTTGCGCTTGGCAAATTTAGATTTAACAAGTTAACAAGAATTATAAGGTAAATGTTTTCTACTCTTTTTACCCGCAATGCACTGCTGATGATGTCACTGACCATGTCATGAATGATGTAATAAGAGGACATGACTTACTTCATTGGTAGGCCTTCACATGCATTATCTGCTCTGTATTCTTCAACAAGTGTAAAATTGATCTGTAACCCTGAGTAGGTCTCACCTTAAACAAACCTCAGGACAGATCACACCTTATCGTCATCCTGAATTAATAAATAGATCTATTAAACAGTATCTCTGGTTTACTCCCTATAGCTGTCTTTCTTTTAACATTACTCTCTGTTTACTTCCCTTATACTAACTCTTCTTTTTTTTAAAAAAATATTTTTTTGGTTCGCTTCAAGTTCGCGAACCGGGCAGCGAACGGGAAAGCGAACCAAAAGAAATAGAGCTTGCCAGAGTGATAAACATTCTAGCAATTTTATTTGAAAGGGGAGGTAGTTCTGAAAAGAACTTTTTTTTTTTTGTTTTTGTTGTTTTATTTATTTATTTTTTTCTGAAATTTTTTTGATTTTTTTGTATTTTTAGAACAGTTTTATGTTTTTTTTGTGTTTTTTATGGAGGGGAAACAACAAAAAAACAGGCATTGAAAAGGGCTCAACAGGAGCAAAAAAAAAATTACTGCTTGGGTGGGTTAGGGCACTTATGGTTTTCGTACACCATATTGATCAAGTTCACGCTCATGTTCCCATATGAGAGCATAGCACCACAATATATACAGGTAAACTTCATATGTTTGAAATTTGGCTGAATGTTTGGCACAGTTTCCTGTGCCTCTCTTCCTGTCAAAGATATAGTTGACGTAGATCTGGCCACAGGAGTTGTCGGGGGATTATCTTGTAGGTCCCTTAACTCTGCCCGGCTGTAGTTTAAGGGATGCCACCTGGCCATATGGCGATGCATAGTATAGTTGCCCATACTATATTTTTTCTCTGTGCCTCTAGACAATCTGTATTTACAGATGAGGCAGGTGGCATATTTAGCATTGACCTTCTTGTCCCCTGGAGGGATGGAAAAAAACTGCCATATGAAACTTGTTTTCCTTCTAGAAACACGGGGCAACTCCTGTATAAATTCTGGTTCATCTCTATCCTCTTCTTCTACTTCCTCCTCTTCCTCCTCTCTGTTGGAGATGAATTGACTTGGTGGTCCTCTCTTCTTATGAGGAGGTGGAGGTGGTGGTGGGGGTGCACCAGCTGCAGCAAGTATAGAAGCCATTGCTGAACTCCAGGAAAATGGTCTTTCTCTCACCAAGATGAAAGTCAGAGTGAGGAAAGAAGGAGGGGTTTACATGATTTGGGAAAAGCAAAAGTTCTGAACCAATGAAAAGTGTTATTTTTAGGTCACATGACCTAGTCATACATCATTTGGAAACCAAAAGTGAAATGAACCAATGAAAAGTTTGATAAACAAGTCACATGACCTGTTCCGCTTACGTTACGCGGTGCGCGCCGCGTCCCGGATCGTTTCCGGTTCGCGGTCCGGAGCACTTCCGGGAGCGCTAACGCGGCGCGTCATTTGAAGCATTACGCGACAACGTGATACGTCGCGCTTCCGCGACGCGTCACAGTTGCGCTAACGTAACGTTTACCGGTTCGCGGACTAGGTCGCGGCATCAAGATGAGCTAACGGAAAGCTTCCCGGTTCGCGAACTGGAAGCGAAGAAAAAAAATATTTAAAAAAAAATTATTAATAAACATCTAAAATATATTTTAAGATTTAAAGAAGAATACATTTTACAGTTACAGATGTTAGCTTTTAAAAAACCAATGAAATTCACAGAAAAAACCATAGGTTATAGACCATATATAGTTAGGAATTTGCATTTACAAAACCTTGAAAATTCATTGAAAAAACCATAGGTTATAGACCATATATAGTTAGGGATTTGCATTTACAAAACCTTATTTTACTCGCATAAAACCATTGAAATTCCATATATAGTTAGTTGCGCTAACTATATATCGCGCACCCGCAATCCACTGCTGATGATGTCACATATTACATCATTCATGACATGGTCAGTGACATCACTGATGACATCACTGATGACATCTCAAATGACGTCACTGATGACATCACTGATGACAACATCTAGTGACTGTATGTTTCTGTAAAGTTAAAATATGTCTTACATATTGAAGAATGAGTGGATGTATAAGTGTCTGGATGAAGGATTTAGTAGGTGCATGACTGACTGTATGAGTGAGTGATTAAATGTGTCTCACTGAGTGCATGGGTTAGTGACTAAACTGTCTTAATTTGTGCATCATTATGTCTGTTGTTCTGTAAACTGTTGCATGTGTTGATAAGTAGCTATATGAGTAACTATATGGGTTATTGATTGGTTGCCCAAGTATTTGTATGGGAGACTGAGTGTGTGTGTGGGTGGCTGGGAGGTGTATGACTCTGTGCATAGATGTGTGAGCTGTTGATTCACTAGATGTATGGTTTCAAAAGTGCATGTGGAAACAGCTGTATGGGCGGTTGACTGTGTGCATGAGTGTATTGGTGAGTGAATGGATATCTCAGTGCTACATGTCAAAGTAAGTACATATGTAAAACACAGTACATGTGAGAGTTGACATATATTAATAACTGTGCATAAGAGCCAGTGAATGTGTGAGTGGCTGTATGGATCATTGTGAACTTGTATCAGGGATTGTATAAGAGAGTAAATATGTGTTAGTATATGTTTGAATAAGTAAAGTTTGTATAACTGTATAGTTGAGGAAATGGAGGTGTGATTGATTCTTTGCATGACTGACTAGGTGTGTGAGTAACTCCATGGATGAGTGACAGTCTGTGAGTGTCTGTTTACACTGATTGTATCTAAGGCTATATTAGAGTCTGAAGAGGTTCATCGTATTATCACATGAATGATATCATCAGTGATGTGATCAGTAATATCAAATGAGATGTCATCAGTGATGTCATTTGAGATGTCATCAGTGATGTCATTTGAGATGTCATCAGTGATGTCATCAGTGACGCCATTTGAGATGTCATCAGTGATGTCATCAGTGATGTCACTGACCATGTCATGAATGATGTAATATGTGACATCATCAGCAGTGGATTGCGGGTGCGCGATATATAGTTAGCACAACTAACTATATATGGAATTTCAATGGTTTTATGCGAGTAAATTAAGGTTTTGTAAATGCAAATCCCTAACTATATATGATCTATAACCTATGGTTTTTTCAATGAATTTTCAAGGTTTTGTAAATGCAAATTCCTAACTATATATGGTCTATAACCTATGGTTTTTTCTGTGAATATATATATATATATATATATATATATATATATATATATATATATATATATATATATATATATATATATTACCTACTGGCTATCGCCAGTAGGTATATATAGTTAGAATTTTTTCCCTATGGGACTTTTGAAAATTCTATGTCTAATAACTTTGGCGTTTGTGGACGGAATCGGCTGAAATTTTCAGGAAAATGGCACATTTTGTTTCTGAGCAGCCCCTGAAAATTTGGTGGGGTTTCGTCAAGGGGGGGCTGAGAAAAAAGGGGGGTCCCAAAACGCGTTTTTCCCATTCATTTTTCCATAGGGCGGTTGGACTCACTTTTAGCTCGAACGGCTGAATGGATTTGCACGAAACTTGGCAAAATTGTAGGGACTGTTAGCCTGATGTGCCTTTGCTAGGTCTCAATATATGTGCTCCAGTAGTTTTTGAGAAATTAACGTTCAAACCAAGATATATATCTGTAACAGCGCTCTGGGCAGCGATCCGGTCCGCTTACTTTTCGCTTATCGGAACTTTGCGCGCAGAAAGCTGATTGGCTCTCCGGTGTCTGTCAACATTCTAAACAGTCCGGAGCGGACGCCATCTTGTCTCTCGGTAGGATCGAGAGAGAAGAAGAGGTGGAAAACGAAGGGGGAATTTAATGAAAGGGGGCAAGGTATCCCCCTCTTGACCCCCTAGGAATGTTGTTGGGGTTATTAAAGGGTCCCGTGGGGAAAATAAAAAAAAAATGATTTTTCACGGTAGAAGCGCGGCCGCGAACTGGTAGCGAAACGGGAATTCGCCATTTTGTGCTTCGTAAATTAAATTACTAGTTATAAGTGGGTGCGGGAGACGTATCCTAATCCCCTATGTTTCCTGAGGGTGGGTGAGGAGGCTGATATATGTTGATACATCTCTTCCAGCGGCTGTGCGTGAGCTTTTTTTTTTTTTTTGCTGCGTGACAGTCCGGAGCGGCCGCCATCTTGTCTCTCGGTAGGATCGAGAGAGAAGAAAAGGTGAAAAACTAAGGGGGAATTTAATGAAAGGGGGCAAGGTATCCCCCTCTTGACCCCCTAGGAATGTTGTTGGGGTTATTAAAGGGTCCCGTGGGGAAAATAAAAAAAAAATGATTTTTCACGGTAGAAGCGCTTCACGGGCCGCGAACTGGGCCGCAAACTGGTAGCGAAACGGGAATTCGCCATTTTGTGCTTCGTTAATTAAAGTACTAGGTATAAGGGGGTGCGGGAGACATATCCTAATCCCCTATGTTTCCTGAGGGTGGCTGAGGAGGCTGATATATGTTGATATATCTCTTCCAGCGGCTGCGCCATCTTGCCTTTTTTCGAATGCCACAATTTTGTCGTGCACGGCAGCCATTTTAGATGCCAGGCTGGTCCCAGGCTATCACCTACCCCTGCGGATGTAGTTTATGGCCCCAGCTGTAGAGAATTCAGACATGCCAATCCTCCTGATTCAGGCGTGTGAGTACTGATTTCAGTGCTAGTCTCCCGCCTCCCGATTTCTGCAAGCAAAAACCCGGGGGCATATTACGAACAACTAGCGATAATTTTTGTCTATAACTTGTTTAGAGACAAAAATTATCGCCGCACATCGGCGATTTTTATCGCAGATAAACCTTGCTATTATCGCAGAAAAGTCAGCGATATTCATGTATTATCGACCTAATGCTCTTAGCCATGTTATCCACCTCCCATTGGATAACATGGCTAAGAACTGCTCAGGGCAGGTGTTAGATTTTGGAGATATTCGCGCTTAGCGCGAATATCTCCAAAAGTTGGTAATAGAAGGTAGCGATGTTAGGGACTGTTTCCAGTCGCTAACATCTTGGCACGCCACTTTGCATGTCATTAGTGATAAGTATCACTGACATGCAAAGCCGGGCCCAAGATGGTCGCTATCTCCTTTTAGGTGTCACTAACTGGTGTTAGCGACAGCTTGATAATAGGGAAATAATTTTATCTCCGCTTTCATGGTTTTTAAAGCCAAAAAAGCGGAGATAAACCCCCTTGATAATATGCCCCACGATTCCTTGGGGGTTTCAGCTGACAGGGCTTGGTATTGTGTTACATGGTAATTTTTCCATGAAACGTCAGAGGGTCGATGTAGGGGTTCTAGAAGAGGTGATAAACCATTTAAGCCTCATGAACAAGCGCATGGTCTTTTAAAGATTTGTGAAGTACTCGGGGCGGCGGTGTGTGTGTGCCCTCTTTCAGGAGCGGGCGGGGGGGCACTGCCAGCAACTTGCCAGGTCAGGTAGTGTTCAACACGTGCATCACCCTTTCTCTGCCTGCTATTGCGCTCCATGCTTCGGAAAGGTAAGAAAAAGAACGTGCATTTGAGTTTGAAATGTCCGATCCTGCAGCAGCACACTTCCAAAGCCCACACATGACAATAACCCGATTCAAGGCCCCATTCACCCGTTTTTCAAAAAATAGATAACACTCCAACAAATTAAGGTTATAAAACTTTATTAACTTTTAACGATAATGAACAGAACAAAAACTAAAAACATTTAAACATTTATTAACACAAAAAGCAACAATGGTTAGAAGCTGTCTTTTGTGCGAATAGTCCCAAGGCAGCACAACGTGCAGAGTTCTGGACGGCACCCAGGTGATGTCGCCTGGGTGCCGCACTGGTTTAGGGATCCTACAATGCTGCTCCGAAAATTGGCGTGGGGCGTCCCGGGTGGGGCGGGGGGAGGCCTCGTCAGTAGCGGTCTGTTGTGCGAATAGTCCCAAGGCAGCACAACGTGCAGAGTTCTGGACGGCACCCAGGTGATGTCGCCTGGGTGCCGCACTGGTTTAGGGATCCTACAATGCAGCACAGAAAAACAGCGTGGGGTGTCCCGGGTGGTGCGGGGGGAGGCCTCGTCAGTAGCGGTCTGTGTCCAGTGTCACATGGCTGACACAACATGTACGACAGGCACCCAGGTGATGTCCAGTAAACTGCCGCACTGGTTTTGGTATCCTACAATGCTGCTCCGAAAATTGGCGTGCGGCGGCCCGGGGGGGGGGGGGGGGAGGCGGCGTGAACGGGCCTCCCCAGGTGGCGGCCATCTAGCTGAGTTGCGCTCGCTCTTGCGGCCACAGCGTCTCGCTCACCATGTTGTGGAGTTGCTCCCACTCTTGCAGTGCAGCGATAGGCGGCTGCCACATGGCTGTCAAAATGGCGGACGGCTCTTCGGTTTTGGGCCTGGTCCACTGAAATGGCCCTGGGACACCTTGGAAGTCGGACGCTTGCCTGCTAGGGCTTGGGCTCCATTCTCGAAAAGCGTCCCCTCAGCCGTGAAGATTGTATAAAAGTCTTGGGGGCCCCCGACTCCCGCAGGCTTCCGGTGGGGAGCGGCTGACATGATTGCTCGCGGAATGACCACGACGGAGCCAAGAGATGGTGGTGCTCTCATGCTGACGCCAGCTTCAGTCTGAATGATCCAGAAACAAGGTGGGGCTTTCATCGTTTGGGAAAAAAAAATGTTCTAAACCAATGAAAAGTGTTATTTTTAGGTCATATGACCAAGCCTTCCATCTTTAGGAAACCAAAAGTAAAATGAACCAATGAAAAGTTTTATAAACAAGTCACATGACCTGTTATGCGACATAGGGCTACAAAAAGCGTAGAAAATCCGTTGGCACGTGAGGCGGCGTCAGTAGCGGACCGATGTGCGAATAGGCCGAAGGCAGCACAACGCGCCGAGATCCGGATGGCACCGAGGTGGTGTCCAGCAAATTGCCGCACTGGTGTGGCCATCCTACAATGCTGCGCCGAAAGACGGCGTGTCCAGCTGAATTGCGGTCACTGTTGCGGTACAGTGACTCGAACGCGCCGAGATCCGGATGGCGCCGAGGTGGTGTCCAGCAAATTGCCGTACTGGTGTGGCCATCCTACAATGCTGCGCCGAAAGACGGCGTGTTCAGCTGAGTTCCGGTCACTCTTCCGGCACAGTGACTCGAACGCGCTGAGATCCGGATGGCACCGAGGTGGTGTCCAGCAAGTGGCTGCACTGGTGTGGCCATCCTACAATGCTGCGCCGGAAGTCGGCGTGGGGTGCCCCGTTGGCTTATGAGGTGATGTCAGTAGTGGACTGATGTGTGAATAGGTCGGAACCAGCACAAGGCGCCAAGATCCGAATGGCAAGTCCTGGATGTTGAGTGCCTCAGTTGAGATTTCTGAGCAGTGCTTGTAGAACTGTCTGAAGCTTATTTGCACCTGCTGCAGCTTCACTAGGTCCGGCGGAACTTGTTGCCTTTTCCTTTCTGCTTCTTTTCCTACAATGCGTTTCTTCTGAAGACACGACCAGGTCCCTGAATGTGTGCAGGGGGACGCTATTGAATGAATGAACGCGCCGAGATCTGGATGGCACCGAGGTGGTGTCCAGCAAATTGCCGCACTGGTGTGGCCATCCTACAATGCTGCGCCGAAAGTCGGCGTGGGGTGCCCCGTTGGTTTATGAGGTGATGTCAGTAGCGGACCGATGTGTGAATAGGTCGGAACCAGCACAAGCCGCCCTGCACTGTTGAGCCTTTTTCAATGTCTGTTTTTTGTTCTTTCCCCTCCATCAAAAACAAAACAAAAATACAAGGCGCCAAGATCCGAATGGCAAGTCCTGGATGTTGAGTGCCTCAGTTGAGAGTTCTGAGCAGTGCTTGTAAGACTGTCTGAAGCTTATTTGCACCTGCTGCAGCTTCACTAGGTCCGGCGGAACTTTTTTCCTTTTCCTTTCTGCTTCTTTTCCTACAATGCGTTTCATCTGAAGACACGACCAGGTCCCTGAATGTGTGCAGGGGGACGCTATTGATTGAATGAAAATGGCGGCTTGACACAAAGCTGACTCAAGCGTTACTGTTGGTGCTATACAGACAAAAATTGGTTTTCAGTTTGTACATTCTTCAGGTTTTTTTTTCCATCCAAGTCTGATTGAGAGTTTGTAGAAAAATGGCTTCAGATTTTCCACATACTGCTCTTCAACATTCTTCCTAAATGTAACAATGTGAAACTCACTAGGAGAACGGCTGTTTCTGTTTCCTTTCAAAATGCTGCCACCAATATTTTCTGAATGGAAGACACCATCTTGTAACATAAAGGGCCGAAAGGGGTTCTGGTCTGGCCGATGGTTGGTGGAGACATTTTGACTATATCTTGGACCTGCCCGGCCTCGCCCAAAATGGCGCCGGTATAAATGGGACTCGTAACTCTTTGCCCGCAAATGTATATCTAGAAAATGTTATTGTAAGTGGCCCTGTCGTATTTTAATTACAAAATGTACGTCCACCGATTCCGCAACTGTTAGACACCTTTGTTCTTGTCACCTAATGGCCCGCTCGTTACGTTCTTCTACAGTGTAAATGTCTCCTCATCATATACGATTTGAGTTTGCTCCGTGGCCGGCCCACGTGGTTATAGGCCCGTATTTGTATACTGACATTTTCACAATAAAGGTTTTTAAAACAAAACACGGTAGTAGTATTTTCATTTGTAAAGTTTTTACTTTTAGTGACTGTTTTCGAATCAGTAAAAGGCAAGTGAAATAAAGCAGTCCAATTACATGACGGATAAAAGGTATAATATGTAGGAACGCAGTAAAGATAAATGGTCAAGGGCAGTTGTGTTTTTCATGTCTGCAACATAAAGTGATCGATAAGAATCTGATAATCAGGCGTATCGGCGACTAAGACAGCAGGCCGAATCTCTTTTACTCAACGGCTCCGTCATGGAAGGAAGAAACGCCCTTTTTCTCGAAAAAGGAATATATTTTACTTGCAAGACAGTTGTAAATTTTCCGGGAAAGTACATTAGCCTGGAATATTATAACATATGTTTGAAAAAAAAATATTGTTCGAAAATAATAAAAAGCGTAATTTTTAGGTCATATGACCAAGCTTTTCATCATTAAATTAACAAAAGTAAAATGAACCAATGAAAAGTTTTATTAACAAGTCACATGACCTGTTATGCTTACGTTACGCGCTGCGCGCCGCGCCTCGGATCACTTCCGGGTGCGCTAACGCGGCGTGTCATAAAACGCATTACGCGACAACGTAGGTCAAGAATATAGTCTAAATGTCTCCACCAACCAGCGTTCAGAACACAACCCCTTTCAGCAGTCCAAAAAGTTCTGTTAAATGACAACAGAGGGGACAGGCAACAAGAACCATCAGTCAAAGAGGGGAGGGCAAGTTCTTCTCTTCCGGGTCATGTTGGGGCGCTACCGGAACTGATCGAATTGGTAGTCTACAGTGTTTCTGGATGTTTCAGACTAAAGCTGGCGTCAGCATGAGACCACTACCATCTCGTAGCTCCGTCGTGGCCATTCCACGAGCAATCATGGCAGCCGCTCCCCACCAGAAGCCTGCGGGAGTCGGAGGCCCCCAAGACTTTTGTAGAATCTTCACGGCTGAGGGGACGCTTTTCGAGAATGGGACCCAAGCCCTAGCAGACAAGCGTCCGAGTTCCAAGGTGTCCCAGGGCCATTTTAGTGGACCAGGCCCAAAACCGAAGAGCCGGCCGCCATTTTGAGAGTCCTGTGGCAGCCGCCTATCGCTGCACCGCAAGAGCGGGCGCATCTCAACTACATGGTGAGCGAGACGCTGTAGTCGCAAGAGCGGGCGGAAAACAGCTGAATGGCGGAAGAGGCACAGTGTAGCAAAAGCGGGCGGAATGGCAACTAAAACGATAAAGGGGCGCCTCACTACAGCTTGTCTTCAGGTCAAACGGATTGTGGGACAAGGTCCAGAATTGAAGAGTCATCAAAAGGCAAAAAGTACCGCCGGACCCCGGGAGCCGGCCGCCTATGTCGGGGGCGATCTCAGGCTACACCAGTGCTATAAGACTTGGGGAGGGTGTCGGAGCCAAGCGTCTTCTCCGAGTCCATGGCCATCACAGCGCCCCTCAGGGGCCTCCGTCAAGCTGTTTAGGAAGGTAACATATCACATTGTTTTCTAATGCAGTCAGGTCCACAAACGACACTCACTTACTTTGAGAATAGTGAAGCTGCAGTAGGTGGAAATAAGCTTCAGACAGTGTTACAAGCGCTGCTCAGAACTCTTAACTATGGCACCCAACATCTAGAACTTATGCTATTTGAGAATGGTAGTGACATCGAAGCATCTCAGGGACCAAAACCATTAACGTACTTTCACGTATGAAAATCTTACTTGGGGAGGGGGCAGGAGCGAAGCGCCCCCTCCCAGTCAGCGCCACCACACCGTATGTTGAAAATCTGAAGCCATCGTTCTACAAAGTCAACCAAACTTGGATTGAAAAATCTAGAAAAATGTACAAACTGAAAACCAGTTTTGGTCTGCATAGCATCAGTAACAACGCTTGAGTCAGCTTTGTGTCAAGCCGCCATTTTGATTCAACAAAGCACAGGCATTGAAAAAGGCTGAAATTCAGAACTCTAAACTATGGCACCCAACATCCAGGAGCTTGCTATCCGGATCTTGGAGCCTTGTGCTGTTTTCGATCTATTCACACATCGGTCCACTACTGACATCATCTTATAAACCAACGTTATGTAAATAGTTTTTTAATAAAATGTTTTACCCTGTTTCTTTGCTGGTGTGTTGTCTATATTTTTAATATTTGCATAGGGTTTGTCATTATTTTGTGCGGGATGGGTGATGGAGCCGAGCTGTCTTGCAGCCCTCATGGTGTGGAGCTCAGTTCATCTCACTATTTTCGTATTTCTCAAGAAGGGTTGTTCCTAATATTTCTATTTTAGCGAGGTCAAAAAGAGATCCAATTAGTGGCCTACTGATTTTGCTCGATTACTTTTATTTTTTTACACGATTTTTCACTATCTGCAAAGACTAAACAGAGTATTGCGACTTTGTGCTTGTTTGTAAATAGAGAATGATCCAAAGAGAACCAATTCTAAAACAGTAAATGCTTGGACAACAATCAATCAAATGGAGAGACAAGGAGGTACGACGGATTACAACGGGGGTAAAGGCCTGCGTTAACTACCCTTCTGTATCTGCAAAGAGAGAGTACTACTAAGGCAAAAGAGGGGAGGGGGGGGGGGCAGCGTTCAAAGCACATCAGCGTGCATAAATACGAAAATGTTTTTATCTATCACGTACTTGACATTTTAAAGCTTTTCATATTTGCTATTAAAAAACCAATGAAATTCACAGAAAAAACCATAGGTTATAGTGGATATATAGTTAGGAATTTGCATTTACAAAACCTTGAAAATTCAATGAAAAAACCATAGGTTATAGGCCATATATAATTAGGAATTAGCATTTACAAAACCTTATTTTACTCGCATAAAACCATTGAAATTCCATATATAGTTAGCTAACTATAAGCGCTAACTATATATCGCGCACCCGCAATCCACTGCTGATGATGTCACATATTACATCATTCATGGCATGGTCAGTGACATCACTGATGACATCACTGATGACATCTCAAATGACATCACTGATGACAACTCAAATGATATCAATGATGACATCTCAAATGACATCACTGATGACATCACTGATGACAACTCAAATGACATCACTGATGACATCTCATTTGTCATCACTGATCACATCACTCATGTGATAATACAATGAACCTCTTCAGACTCTAATATAACCTTACATACACTCAGTATAAACAGACACTCACAGACTGTCACTCATCCATGGAGTTACTCACACACCTAGTCAGTCATGCAAAGAATCAATCACACCTCCATTTCCTCAACTATACAGTTATACACATCTTACTTATTCAAACATATAATAACACATATTTACTCTCTTATATAATCCCTGATACAAGCTCACAGTGATCGATACAGCCACTCACACATTCACTGGGTCTTATGTTCAGTTATTTATATATCTCAACTCTCACATGTATTGTGTTTTACATACGTACTTACTTGCACATGTAGCAATGAGAAATCCATTCACTCACCAACACACCCATGCACAGTCATCCGCCCATATAGCTGTTTCCACATGCACTCTTGAACTCATACTCCTAGTGAATCAACTGCTTACACATCTATGCACAGAGTCACGCACCTCCCAGCCACCCACACACACACTCAGCCTCCCATTCAAATATTTGGGCAACCAATCAATAACCCATATGGCCACTCTTATAGCTACTGATCAACACTTGCAGCAGCTTACACAACAACAAACATACTGATGCACGAATTAAGACAGTTTAGTCACTAACCCATGTACTCAGTGAGACACATTTAATCACTCACTCATACAGTCAGTCATGCACCTACTAAATTCTTCATCCAGACACTTATACATCCACTCATTCTTCAATATGTGAAACATATTTAAACTTTACAGACACATACAATCACTGGTTGTCTTGATCAGTGATGTCATCAGTGATGTCACTGACCATGTCATGAATGATGTAATATGTGACATCATCAGCAGTGGATTGCGGGTGCGCGATATATAGTTAGCGCTTATAGTTAGCTAACTATATATGGAATTTCAATGGTTTTATGCGAGTAAAATAAGGTTTTGTAAATGCTAATTCCTAACTATATATGGCCTATAACCTATGGTTTTTTCATTGAATATATATATATATATATATATATATCGCCAAGAGTGCCGCTTCGTTGCGCCAGCTATCAGTATTCAGCTAACCCCAACAAGGACACAGGAAGACCCAGAGTGCAGGTGAGTTTTTATTTTTTCGCACACCACGCCAAGATAACGTTTCGCCCTACACAGAGGGCTTGGTCACATGGCGCCATGAAAGAAGTTGCGTAAATTTAAAGTGCCGGTGCAGACTCAACGTCAAATCTGATTGGTCATTATTTAAGCAATCACAATTGAAAACACCTTTGCAGACATTTTTTCAAATACATGTGCCAAATCACAACGCAGGGTATGAAAAAGATAAAGTGCAATTGCTGACATTATTCCTGTATAAATACATTTTCAGTATCCGACATCATTTAATCAAAGGCTTTAAAAATAAAATAAATAAAGCGAACAATTCTTATTATGCACTGCTACGCAAATGGTAGTCAATCAAAGTTGTCTGTGAGACATAATTCATATATATACAAATAAGTGCAAATAGGCATTAATCTATGTGTACGCTGTTTGGCTACCGCTCATCACTGCATGAATGCAAAAAGCCAAAATTATGTCCAAAACCTTAAAATATATACACATTAGTTCATATATATACATCTATATACAACGAGTATGCTATACACGTTTGTCACTGATTACCATAGAGATTTTAAAATGGTAATATATGCCGGATAGACAGGTAAGGCCTAATGAATAGACATACCTTTGTCAGAAAACATTCATACCCTGCTAAGGGTGTTAGGTCAGTATTACCCTGAGACGTTGAAATACTGTGCACCAAATAAACCAGTGAAAGTTAAAAAGCAATGATGTTCTAATATTGCTGAATCAAGTTATCTAAATTACAGTCAAAACTTAGCTACAGAGCAGAAAATACAGTGAACAGCAAATAAAAGGCACATGAAAATTGACCCAGACATGACAAGAAAAATAAACGTGGTAAGCAGCACAAATCATGGGGATTGGAATATATGGAACTATAGACAAGTGTAAAAATCCTCAGTGGAGTTAAGCCCATTGGGGCTTTTACTGTCCATTTCCAGAATGTACCTGGTCTCGAGAGCCCTCAAGATCCCTTCCCTATTCCCTCCCCTTCTCAGTGGGCCAATGGCGTCAATGGCATAGTATCTTAGGAGCCCACTGTTGTTGTTGTGGAACTCCTTGAAATGCCTGGCCACTGGGTATGTGGCGTCGCTGGTGTTGATAGCACGGATGTGCTGGAGTACCCTCTTGTGAACCTGCAGTTTGGTACTACCAATGTACTGCAGGCCACACGGGCACTCCAGCACATACACCACATATTCAGATTTACATGTCAGCTGCTTATTGATTTTACGTGGCACTGTAGAAAAGGCTGTTAGGAACTCGGTCTTATTGAGTCCCTGAGTGCAGGCCTTACAACTGGAACACTTTCTGAATCCACGGCTTGCCGCCAACCAGTTTTTAGGAGGGATCACTTCAGGGCTGGATTTGACCAGGGCATTTTGCATTGCAAATGCTTTCCTGTAAGTGATGGCAGGCTTGTTACACATATGGTCTCCTATAACTGGATCCAGTTTAATCAGATTCCAGTTCTGATTGACAATTTTCCTGAGTGCTCCATGCTGACTGTTATAAGCCCAAATAAGTCTGACTGGCTGCTCACAATCAATTGCATTGGGTTTCTGATGTTTTCTATGGGTCAATGCAACTGTGCGGGAAAGGGCATTAGCTTTATTGATTGCTGAATCAATAAGATGTTCCTTATAGCCTCTGGCCAGAAACCTAAGTTTGCTAGCTGTTTGTGCCTCCCTACAGTGAGATTCAGTACTGCAAACACGCCTAATTCTAAGCATCTCCCCGTAGGGGATGCTTCGAATTAAATGTGGGGGATGGTGACTTTCTGCATGCAATATAGTATTGCCCGCAGTAGGCTTTCTAAACAACTTGGTCTCTAGTTTGCCCTGGTTGACCACTAGTGTCACATCTAGAAAATGTGCTACATCCTGACTAATGTGTGATGTAAATGAAAGATTGTACGAATTGCAATTCAAGGTCTCAATGAAACAGGTGACTTGCTCCAATGTACCCCGCCAAATCATGAGAATGTCATCGATGTATCGATACCATCGAATGACATGGCGAGTGCAGGTGTCTTGATGAATGCCCATGAGGACCTGTCTCTCCCAGTACCCCATGTGGAGACAGGCGTAACTGGGAGAGAAACACGCCCCCATGGCGACTCCTCGCGTTTGTTGGTAATAGCGGTTAAGGAACATAAAAATTCATCATAGCAAGCAACATTTTGTTATGTTCCAACATCTCTATTGGTCGCTTGCCTAGAAAGAATTCTGTGGCCCTGAGTCCATCTTTGTGCACAATGCTGGTATATAAGGAAGCCACATCTAGGGTTACCAGCCAATAGTCATCCTGCCACTCAAAATCCATATATATATATATATATCCAGAACGAAAATTCAATGTTGTACGCTCTCAGAAATCAAACACAGTCCAAGAGTGAAAGTGGAACCTTGGCTTTAATCACACAACGCGTTTCGGCGACCTGCCTTGATCACGTGTGACATCTGCAGGAAAAGCTGGAAATAATTGTAATGATTATGAAATAAAAGATTTGAAGTCTAACGCTTGACTCTGGATCCGTATTTTGGAAGTCTTTCTCCTATCAATGAACTATATTCTACAAACTTATGATTATTACTTGGATCAATACATATTTTGTGAGGGTGCTTGATCAATGCCTGTTTTCTCTTTGATATATATATATATATATATATATATATATATATATATATATATATATATATATATATATATATATATACACATATATTAATAGATAAATATTACAAAATTCCAAAGCATACAAAAATAATTAATTATTTGAAATTACTAAAAAATAAATACAAACATTAATTTATAGAATTTTAAAAACAACACTTTTCAATAAAAATAACTATCATTAAAATAAAATAATTTGAATACAAAAAATATTTATGAATATTTTTTAAATAAGTTACTTCACACTGTATTCCCCTATAAATGCACAACATTTGATGAAATTAAAATAATTACCAATTAAATATGTATCTTTTTCAAACAATTAATAATTAAAAATTATTAAATAAATGAACACAAAAACCACTAATAAATAGAAATATAATATAAATAGCAATAAATAAAAAAGATGAATTACTTTTTTAAATTAAAATACTTCCCACCCTATCCCCCTATAAACCTACAATACACTTCTTCACAAAATTGCACTATTATCATAATTAGCAATTTACTAATTATTAATACATTAATAACCCATTTCTAATTAATTAATAATACATTAATTAAAACTATTAATTAATTTAACAATTACTTAACTATAATTAAATTACTTCCCACCCTATTCCCCTATAAACCCACAACCTGCTAATAAAAAATATTAATGTAATTTTCAATTAATATTAATACATTAATAACATTATTAATACATTCATTATAAATACTAAGAAATAAAAACATTATTATATTATATATATTATTATAATGAAATATTCCCTTAAAAACCCACAAACCACACCTAAAATAAATATCTCAATTATAATAAAGATCAATTAATACAGTAGAAAAATAGTTACCCTATTAATAATTAATTAATATTTAATTATTTGTAAATACTAATAAATGAAACATAATATTTACTTTATTATCATTACATTACTTCCCACCCTATTCCCCAATAATCCCACAACCCGCTCCTGAAAAAATAACACAAATAATAAAAGTATCTAAAAATTAATTAATAATAGTTAATAACCAATTAATAATTAATTTCTAATTATTTTTTTATGAATACTAATATATAAAAATAATAATTACTTTATTATAATTAAACTACTTCCCATCCTATTCCCCTATAAACCCACAACCGTCTACAGAACTAACATAAGCAAAAATTATTTAACATAAATGTAATTATTGTTAGAAATTTAACACATACATTAATAAAAATTACTATACTTGTACGAAAAAATTACATCACATACTTTTAACAAACATACTAAAATACAGAACACTAATATCAATATCAAAATAATTAACAACGATATTTTTACTAACGATATTACTGTCTTCGATATTTAAAAAAAACGTTATGTCTTACCTTACTGTCGATATTCTGTACCACGATATTCTTGATATCGATATTCTTTTACTTTGATATTTAAAACTCGATATTATTGTACACAAAAAAAAACCCTCGATATTCTGTCTGTGTATCAGTTGACTGGACAAATCTTGACGAAGTGCTTGGTGGTATGGGCCTTGGAACTTGTTTCTGGGCATATGTGAGAGTCCTCTGCATGGTTCCTTGAGCCCAGGTGCGGTTTAATGGTGTCTTATCGGACCTCTTTAATGTATGGAGATGCACCTGGCATGGGTGCCCATTGTCCCTTCTATTGTCCCTGCCATTTTCCCTGCTTTTGTTCGTTATTTAGCTGCTTATGGTGTTTAATTTGGTGCTATGTCCAGGTGTGGTGATTCGACTGGAAGATAGCGATGGAGGATCGAATAGCCCTATATGTGGACTATGTCCTCTTATTTATGTCCAAATGGGCTGAAAATGGACCTAGAGTACTTCACATCCTTAATTTTTTTGGGGAGGCTTCGGGGCATCAGGTCAAATTCCTATTGATGTACGTAACATGGGAACTGGATTTGATGTGGAGCCTGATCTTGCCCCAGTGATACGCAGAGCTAAGGAGTACCTCTCACGCTGGCTTCATCATCCTCTCAACACCATAGGTTAGGTGGCTTAGAACAAAATGGTGATCTTGCCCAGATTCCTCTAAGCATATTCCTATTCCACAAACATGATTTGACTCAGCCACAGATTTATTTGGCCAGGAGGGGTGCCCGAGGTGGCCTGTGTGAACTGCACTTGTGTAATATTTGACGGCTGCCTGGCCATGGCAGATATATGCATATGTTATTGGGCTGTTCATTTACTCATCATTATTGACTGGGTGCACAGGAATAGGACAATCCAGCCTACCAGGGTGAGTTGGCTCTGCTGGGTCTGGACAATGTGCTCCAAGTCTGTTATGGTGACTCATTTCCCTCTAACACCCGGAGGTCACCCAGGTAGCACTTAAAGAGTGGAGGGGGTGGGATCACAAACTCACCCAGTAAACCCCTCACTGGGTGGGTGGATAGTTGACTTAGGTGTCCTCTCCAGAGGCATGTAGAGAGTGGGATTTTATTTGGTCATCAAGACTTGGTGATGTTTGAGACGCCCAACATATGAAATCCTCCCAAGAGCTCAAATCATAATTTCAAATGCCATCCTTGCCATTCTACCATTATTTACAACTCAGGCATACCCTGCATGGCAATTTTGGTGAGCTTCAGGATCTGTCTGACTACAGTCCCCTGGAAAACATATTCTCATGGGCTACTTGGGCAAGGCCAGGACATTCCAGATTTACATAACCCTTGAGTTCGCATGTATGACCTCATTGCTTTCACTGAAATAACACTGGAAGTCCTGGGTAGGGTCTTTAGAGGACTGGTGAGATGTCTGCATGGCTCACCACACTCTAGCTATTTCAGCCTGACGCCACTTTATTTAATTCAAATACCTCCAGCAAGCATACATGATTCCTCTTCGCCTGTGGATGGTGGGGCTGATAGACTACATGTTTTAAGTGTGCGAACAAAGCAGGGGATGTTTCATGTTGTGTGGCAATTCCCTGCGATACAAAGAATCTGGTCTGTTGGGTTACTGTGTTATCTGCTGTGGTGGATATGACTATTGATGTTGATCCAAGCATTGTTCTGGTTTCGATCCTGGGTGAATTGGGTGGGACAGATGGCACAGGCCCTTAATGAGCCTGGGCACACTACTAGCTAAATGTGATATGACTAGCAATTGGACCTCCTCTGTGGCACCTTCGCTAGAGGTTTGGACTAAGGGGATGGATTGGAATGGCAACTTGTAGAAATAATCCATGAAGTCAAGTGGGCCACCACAAATATGATAAAGTCTGTGAAAACGGTGTAACTATCACCGATTGGTGATCTAACAGCCATTTAGAACATCTTTTGTTTATGTTGGGGGGTTACTTACTGGGGCTGGTTCCATTTCCCTGTGATATCAATGCTGCTATTTCTGGCTGTTTTATTGCTGTACATGGCAAAAGGTTTGATGTTAACCTGAAAAATGTTAATAACATCTTTCTATTAAAAAACTGCATTCAGGCTGCAATGACTAGCCTATGACATGATTCATTGTAAATTCTGTTTATTGAATAAAGAACATGTAATACAGACCAAGCTAGATGAAGATACATGTTCCTGTAAAACAAGCATCAAATGAGCCCACTTTCCCTTATACAAAATAGAACATCCGGAAAAAAACATACATGTCAAGATCTACCCCATTGAAAATGCAGGCAGGCTCTACATTACAAACTATAGCCAATATAGGGCAACAACATTCCTTCGAGCCTCACTGCTATTTATTGCAACAAGTAACACAGTAACGAGGGCCTAGATGCAGGAGGTAGAAAATGGGAAGAACAAGGTTCCTCTAACCTTAAGCTGTGGACATCTTGGTGCAGCAAAGAATGCATTTAAGATGTACTATGGGTGTTTGCAGTAAATATAAATTCTTCCCAAGCTCAAGGGGGTCTACTCTGATCAGGAAAGCCACAGGAAACTGACATCAATTTCGAATGAACAATAACCATAGAGAAAAATACAAACCTAAAAAACTCCCCAAACAAAAAGGTAAAAAGAAACAAAGGAATGTGCTGAGAAAAGATCACCCCAATGGCAGGAGTTGAGGAGTCATTAAGGCCAGATTGTCAGGCCTAGGTGTGTAACTCCGGGGAGTCCGGCATCTGGCCTCTAGTGTAACCCTGGGTGTAGTTCGGGAAGTAGCGCTATGCGTAGCTTGGCAAAGTGCACTTCGCACTACGCGAGCGCTACGTGAACTGCGTAGTGCGCTGTTCGCAACATTGAAAACGGCATCTTGCACAGTGCAAGCTGTGTTTTACTGCCACTCAAGTAGATTTTTACTAAACGTGGAGTGGTAGTTTCTCATCGCGAGTGGTCACAACCATACACAACCACTCGCAATGAGAAACCTAACCTCCCCCGCGTTTAGAATCTCACCGCAAGGTTTATTTTCCACTCTCGTGATTGCCAACTTGATGTTGCTGATCGTGAACGAGGAAAAAGTCTCGCCGGGGTATCATTTTGCCCGCTTTTAGTCGCCAACTTGACGTTGAGGACCACAAGCAATCAATAAATGACCGCGACACTACACTATGCTTGTTCGCACTGTGCTACGTGCAATTCGCATAGTATGAAGTAGCACAAACTTTGCAAACTACGCAAGGATAGTGTAGTTGTCCACCCAGGGTTACTCTAGTGTATGGTTCAAGAGAATCCTCAAATAACTGCAAGACCTGAAGTCTAGGGGGGGCCAGATGAGCGTGCCTGGTCTCAGTAAAGTAGTGTATAAGAGGCTGCCAGATGCGGGTAAAACACGTGTCTGTGTGATTAATGTGGGCGGTTAGCAATTCAAGAGCTAAAACTTTCCACAGATGAAGAAACCAGGTGGCAATAGGGGAAGGATGTGGTTTCTTCCCAAATAGGGCTATGCACTGTCGGGCTGCTCCTAACAGATGGAGGATCAGGCGCCAGTCCGTATATGACATAGATTTGAGTGTTGAGGGTTTAATGCCTCTGAGCGTGACTATTGGGGAAGAAGGAATTGTAAAACCCACTTCTGAGGACCTCCTTCCAAAAGACTGTGATAAATGGGCATGACCACCAGATGTGCAGGAAATCCCCTCCAGCCCCTTGGCATCTCCAACAAGTTGGGGGGTTTGGACTCATTTGGTGCAAGTGGGATGGGGTGTAGTACCAGTGCATCATTAACTTATAGGCCGATTCGCATTGTGGTGTGCTATGGAACGACTGTGGGATACCCTGCTATAACAGGTCCATTCCGCAAGAGAATTGTCTACTGCTAAGTCTTGGGCCCGTCGTGTCTGGTATCTGTGGGGCGTGGGGGGCTGAGAGCACTGTAAATTAGAGTATGAGTTAGAAATCAAGCCCTTCGACCCCTCATATTTGCAAACCAAAGACTCAAAGGTGATGAGATGTCTAGTAGCTCCCGGGGAATAAGTCTGGGAGCTAAGCAATGGCGTATCTGATAATATTGCATACGTGCCCCCTCTGTGAGATTACATTTTTGCCTGCATTGCTCAGAAGTAAGAAAAGCATCACCCTGAAAAAGGTCCTGAATGACCCGGCATTAGCCCTCAGTCCATGTACTAAACGCCTGGGTGTGCATTGCCGGGGGAGACATTGTATTACAGGCTATTGTAGAATTTGGGGATAGGAATGACGCCAGTCCACGGGGGACTGCCAATTTGTCCCAGATCTCCAACATCGTCTTCATAGGGGTAGCTATGTAGGCACTGCGAGGACGCGCTCGACGTGGGAGCCAGGCCAAGTCTCACAAAGGCCTACAAGCCACTGCCCGGTCTAGATGAAACTGTTGTTTTTTGCTTTCGCGAACCACCCATTCCGAGATGTGCCTAAGGTAACAAGCCCAATAGTACTCCAAGAGATTGGGGCATGCCAATCCACCCTGGTCCCAAGGCAACATCAAAATCCTGTTGGAAAAGCTCGGGAGAGATTTCCCCCATATGAATTTAGTAAAGTCACGCTGTAGGGCAAGAATATCAGCCTGAGGTATAGGGTTTGGAAGGGTCTGGAAAAGATAAGAACCTTAGGATTGAGGGGCATTTTAATAGTATTATTACGCCAAAGCCAGGCAAGGGGAACACCCTTCCATCTGTGTCTTTCCTCCCGCATAGCCTTCCTATATCGACGCCAATTAGATTTAGTCCAGGTCGAGAGTGTAGAGGTCAAGTCTAGACCCTGGTATTGAATCGAGACATCAGTCCACTGCACCGGAATCAGGTTACGCAGTGCATGGACTTCCAAGGCAGAGAGAGTAAGGTTAAGAACATGAGATTTTCCCAGATTGATTCTTTATCCCAATGCATCCTCAAAGATCTTCAAAAGGCAGGCCACCACCTGGAGGGATGTACAGGGAGAAGACAGAGAAAGAAGGAGGTCATCTGCAAAAAAGAGAGGCTTTATGGTCATACCCATCCATAGGAATGCCTCGAATACTCAGATCTCGATGAATACTGATAGCCAGGCATTCCACAACCAGGGCGAACAACAACGGGGATAACGGGCACCCCTGACTAGTGCCCCGGTAAATGGGAATAGGGCCGGTGAGATGACCGTTGAAGCGTATACGGGTAATGGTTTTTGTATAGAGTGTCATCAACCTGGAGATCATCCCGAGTCCCACCCTTCGCAACACTTCTCTAAGGAATCCCCAATCCACTTGATTGAAGGCTTTCTCCGCATCGAGGGATACCAGACAGGCAGGGATATTCTTATAGAATACTTTTTTCACTGGATGGGGAACCCGCCGGATATTATCCTGTCCCTGGCAGTGACCAATAAAGCCCACCTGGTCCAGGTCAGGATAAAAAGTGACAGGCAGTCCATCCAGCCCCGGACTCCTACTAATAGGGAGTTGCCTGAGAGCCTTAGCTATTTCATTGTGAGTAATGGGGCTTTCCAGTAGTCTCCTAAAGTGAGGATCGATAGGGTACCAGGGCCAGGAATCAAGAAAAGCAGTAACAGGATCAGGAGGACAAGAGGCTTTCATGTAAAGATCCACATAAAACTTCTGCAGCTCCAGGCCTTTTTCTGTCTCTGAGATTGGCCATGAGCGATCTGGGCACTGGTGTTTAGCGATGTGTGCTCTCATAGTCTGCGCTCGAAGGTGTACCCACCCATAAAGAACATCTGTTTAAGATTGAGCAGATGTCTCTCCGCTTTATTGGTACAATGCAGATGCAGTTGATCCCGCAATTCAGCCAGGCTCTGCTTATTATGGAGGGATTAGTGAAGATGGTCCCTACATTCCAGTGTTTTGATGTCCTTAGAAAGAGTGGTTTTGACCAATCTAGCCTCCCGGGTCCTAGCCATAGATATAGTTGTGATGGCTCCCCATATAGTAGACTTAAAAGCATCCCATTTAGTGTCCTCCAAAATCTCGGTAAGGGAGTTGACAAGGAAGAAGGTCTCAATTTCTTTCTGGATGTCTGCCCCATCCACAGGATCCCGTAGAACCTGAGGAGGCAGGCTTCAGCGAGGCACAGGTTGGAGAGAGACCAAGACATGAGAATGATCCTATAAGAAAATATCTGATACATTTGCATTGCACAAAAGCATATATCAAAGGGAGGGAGAGTAAAACATAGTCAATACAAGAATATGACCTGTGTGAATGGGAGAAGAAAGAGTAATCCTTTGAGTCCGGATGTAGATGTCGCCAGGCATCGACTAAACCCAAGTAAGTAATGGTAGACCTCAGTGCCGCCAACATTACCCCAGAGCTCTGACAAATCTGCGCCTTGCGGTCCCAGTCAGGGTCTCAGACCAAATCAAAATTGCCCCCAGAACAGTTGGAGTTATAACTAACTGTAGGTGCTCCTTAAGATGGAAGCGCAGGAAGGCATCCTGTTGCTGATTAGGGGCGTATATTTAAACAAAGGTTAGGGACCTCCCATTATGGACCATATGTGCCCTAAAAAACCTCCTGCCCTCATCTGTCACAGCTTTGGGAGACATTGCATGCCAGCTTGATTTAAAGAAGATTGCAACCCCCCCAGTTTTGGACGGTGAACAGGCTATCCAGGACCCAACCTAGCTGCTTCCTCTCTAAACTGATTGCAAGAACTTTAGGTACACTCCAGTTTGGTTACCGGGGTACCCTTATGAGTCCCTAGTATATGTGTCCTTAGGTACCAAGGGCATAGATACCCCATGGGCCTACCAGGGGCTGCAGCATGTATTATGCCACTCCTGGGAAGCCTTCCAAAATGACACCACAGGACTGCTACTGCAGCCTGGGTAAGGTGGTACATGCACCCCTTTCTTAGATATAGGTTACCTATATCCACCTTTAATCACTGCACATATAAACCTATCAGTCACCCCTTTGGCAGGCCTTATCAACCCTGAAGGCAGGGTGCTTAGTTTTGTGTGAGAGGGTGCCCGTGCATGAGCAGGGCCCCTCTGCAGCCTTCGGAACCTACTCTCTGGGGCTGTTCTGGGATGAAGCCAGACCAAATACACTTAAGTGCATTATAACCTCGCTGTAAATGCTAACTTCTAGAGGGAGAGACATGTGCACAACTTTATACCCGGTACCAATTTAAAAGAGCCCTGGAATCACAAAATGGATGCTGCAGCCACAGACACGAGTCTGGCCTTCTGCTGCTGGAAGAAACTCCTGCAGGGGAGGCCTGGACAATAGGTTTCCTGTCACAGGGAGGTTTAAACACCTCCCAGACAGGCCTTATTGGATTGGGGCTGGGTGGGAGAACTCCAATAGTGCTTTGAAGTCTGCACTGGGGGCACATTTGGTGACCCTGTGCATAGCCTAGTTCAAACCGGTTGCAGGGACTACCAGCCCTTACTCTGGCGCAAAACTGGACAAAGTAAATGGGTGTAGCCATCCCTCTTTCCAGACCCTCCCATCGGTGGGTTCCCAGAGTATGTCCAACCCCTTCCTTGGGTATAAGAAAGAAACCCCTGACTACAGGACTTTAGATTACACCTGGATGAAACTCTGCTCCAGATATCCTGGAACTTCGACGATCTACACGACTAGATGACTGAAGAATCTTCCTTGGAGTAAAGGAGTTACTCCCCTGCTTGGCAGGCACCAATGAAGCATTTCCCAGTTTGCATCTCCAAAGCTTCCAATGGACTCCAAAGTATTTGCAGCCCAGGAAGTGGATTTACAGACTTCGCACAGGCCGACCCAAGTCCCCAGCAAAGCTGAGACCTGCAGCCTTCGTGAGTAATATGGAACCATAAATCCTGGTCACTGTGCACATTTGCAAGTGAATCAGCTTCTCAACGTCCCTTGAGGCTGTGATTTGGGTTACTAGTAGCCCAAGCGCGGAGCTACTTTTCCACTGAAGATTGCTGGCCTACACTCCACGAGTGTTCAGTGAGCCAGCTCTGTGTGTTTCCGCTTGAGGCTCCTTTGCGATCCCTGGTCCGTTGACTGGTGGGTCCCTGTGAAGGCAACTCTGATTTTCCTTGTGCTTCCCTATTGCTCCAGATGTGCCCTGACTCTCCACTGCGTGGTGATTCCCTCGAACCTTGCTGGTCTGCACCGAAGCATTTCTTCTCTTCCTGCGTGGGGTGCTGTTGGCAAGGCTTGTTGGGTCTAATCCGGGCACCGACACCGCAGCACTAGACATCCTTTGTGGTACAGCTGGAATCCAGCTCTTGGTTGTCATCGACACCTCCTGGTCCTCGTGGCTGCAGAGTCAAGCTTCACCTCTTCAACCTGAAATCACCCGACATTGGTGGGCATCCGTCTATTGGGCCCCTGGTCACTGGCAAGTGACCCAGACTCTGTCCCCTCTGCTTTCAGGTTCCTCCCATCTTCAAACCAGGCTTGGATCATCCCGGACACTTTCCACTTCGATGGCAGCAGCACTTTGCAGCAGATCGCCGTTGAAATCCACAACGATTCCCGACCCCAAAAGACACCTATGCACCCGGCTTCCCTGGGTGAGGTAACACAAGTACTCTGGTGTTCCTGTGGGTGTTGCCCTAGAACCCCTTAAGTATAAAGGGGTTTGCTCAAAGTCCTCTCCTAAGTGTCCTTAATCTTTAAATTTCCAACCGCGACTTTTCCCATTGAAGTTAACAGCGATTTGCTGCTCTGTTCACACACTGCACGCGTCCCCTGCCTGTGGGTCCCTTGTGTCACTACCTTGGGTGGTTCCTTGTGGCCCCATCACATCTACTGGCCCTAGGCCTTGTGTCTAGTCAAGTTGTGGTTCCTATACCACTTTCTTAAGATATGGTTTGGTACACACCTAGGGCTCAACGTATATTGTGCTAATTTACAATGTGATATTAAATGTAACATATGTGCTTTGACCTCTAGCCTCATAAACAGACTAGTAGGGTGAGTTTTGAATAAATTAATATATTTTATATATATATCTGGTGTGGTTCTAATTTCCTGTGGTCATTCAAGAGATTATAGACTTGTAAAACAAGCTGCTTTACCGTCCTTCAAGACTTAGCCTGAAGGCTGCTCTCCACAGCTACCACTAGGATAGCTTTTAAATAGGGTTGTGTTTAACCTATCACCTCTGAGGGGTTGTATAGACTGGTGCAAGGTGCCCACTGTGACTAGTGTACAGCATATACAAGGCCAACTTCTCATACACCTGAATATAAATATCACCAGGATCCTGATGCAAAAAATATCGCCAAACCTGACGCCTCTTGTTTGGGGAGTTCAGACCCTTCACATTAAGAGAATGGAATTTAACATAGTCCATCATAACGGTTGTGAAAAGGAGGCATCGCCCCTATAGCCCGCACAGTCACCCCAGAAGCCTGCATTTCCAGCCCCAAGATTGCTTGGCCACCCCTCAGAACAAAAGGACCATCATGAGACAGCAACACTGCATTATTTATTTTATTTATTTATTTATTTCATTTCTAAAGCGCACTTTCACCTCAAAAAGGCATCCTGGCACTGGCAAACTCAAATCAAAGGAGGAGGGCAGACTACTAGCAAGCTAAGGGGTTGGAAAAAGCCAGGTTTTCAAGTGTCTTCTAAATGCGAGAAGGTTGGTAACCTGCCTAAGTACATTCAGAAGAGAATTCCAAAGTTTCACAGCTGCCATGCCGAACGATCTACCTCCAGCTCTAGATCTCCTGAACCTCGGAATGATCACCAACCTAGCCAAGGCGGAGCGTAGATTACGAACTGACGCATGCCAAGAGAACTTCCTTTGCAGAGGAGCCGGGCCCAACCCATGAAGAGCTTTAAAGGCCAAGTATCACTCAGCAAAGCATTTGTATGCATTCTTGACCCCCCAACCCCAATGATCAGCACATCCAACAGAAAAAAAATGAACTAGGAAAGCTAATAAAGGTAAAGGATACAACAAATGGAGGCCAACTGGACCCATCGCTACCAGAGTCTATCAAGAACAGCCCTACGTCACACAGATGGGACATTTCTGAAAAGTCACTCTCCTGTGGGACTCTGTAGAAGGAGTGGCAGTTGTACAAAGGTTTGTGGGTCTCCGCCACCACTGTCCTATTGCAATCTTCAAAGAAAAGAATGAAAAGCAAAAGGCACCCTAATCCTCGGGTCAACCTCTGGGCAATCAGCCGCATCCACAGTTCTGGCGGCTTCCAATGACGTAGACACTGAATACAGCAAGGTTAAATGTCATTGTCTTTGGTATGTAATATTGCGATCCATAATTCTGCTCTGGCAATATCAATTAGGTCCTTCCCAGAACCAGGAGCACCTCAAGACTAGTTCAAGGTACAAGGGGCCTTGTCGAAAAACTAAAAGATGGCACAGCCAGCAGTGTTCATTCTGTGTGATCTTTTGATCATGCTTGGGAGGAAGAGCTATCCAAGGATCGAGTGTGATAATCTCCTGCTTGGCTTGGGAAAAATAAAGTCCCTGTAAGTGGCGTCTGGACTTAGGAGGCAGGACTGTGGATCATATCCACTCTTGCGGTGAAGAGACGCCCACACCATCAGTCTCCGTTGGGACCTGCAGAAGCTGTTTTGCATCTTTCAGTGAGCAGAGGACCCGCCTTTTGCCCTCCCAAGCAAAGATCAAGGCGAACAGATGACCCCACTGGTATCTGATGTTGAGCTCCCATAACTTATCTGTGACAGGCTTGAAGTCTTTTTGCCGACGAAGTATGGCTGGCACCAGGTCTTTGAACATTTGGATGGAGAGGCCATTGTAAGAAACCGCATTAACCCCCTGCACCTTACTCAGAATAGCTTTATTTTTCGGCATAGCAATGGACTCTGGTGAGGATGTCTGGGATGCAGTCAGGCCTATTGCGATGACCGAAGACTAGGTGAGCCCTGTCCAGCTTAGCTTGGGAGGCTTCTTCCTTCTCTCGAATGGCGTGTAAAAGGTCCCCCGTATACATCAGGATGTCTTTGACCTCCGCTTCCAATGGGACTTCTCTGATATGCAGGTTGTTCCGCCAACTGCGATTTACCAAGTCCTCCTGATTCAGCTGCAAAGTAATATGTAGGTCCTCAATCTCAGACTGTCTCTTCCAGATGTTTTCATGGTCTTCAGCCTTGGTATCCATGGTGTGCTCAAGGTAATCTACTCTACTTCCAGTCTCTGTGACTTCACGGCAGATGTCTTGCAGGCCTGCCTTAAAATCCTGCCTGAGAGTGCCAATCTCATCCTTGATTTCCTGCAGGAAGGATACCATAAATACCTCAGTCACCTGCACCTCCAAAACAGGCTTCCCCAATGCCAGGGTTGAGGGGTGGGCGTCATCCTGTGGATGAGGAGTGGTCTTCGGGCAGAGGGAGGTGACTGGGTTGTCGCGAGCTGCTGCCGACTCCATGTCTTTGCATGCTTTGTTTTTAGGAGCCATGACCAAGTGCTCCGGGGGAGCCACACAACCAGCAATGGAGAAAGGCCAGGCCCTGAAGCTGAATTTGAAAGGTGTTGAGGAGGAAAGCTGGGACAGTACTGCTGGCACCTTCCGAAGGCTGCCGTTGAGCCAGATCCAATCTAAGCTGCAAAGGACGTCATCGAAGAGGCATGTGTCAAGCAGGGATGGTCCCACAGTACTGTCACTGCCTCAGCAGGGGTGATAGTCTACCCTAGCTCCCTCCAGGTCTCCTCCATACAGCAGGAGAAAAAGTCTGATAAGGTCCTCAGTCACTACACTCTGTACTGCAGGTAATGATCCAAGGCCCAGAAAACAGTGATCAAGACTGGCAGCAGTACCCAGGGTTAACCCCAGAGTCTCACCACAGCACCCAGGACCCAAAGTTGTCTGCCGCCTCAGCAGGGTTCATAGATGCAGCACACAGCAAGCCTCATTGAGCTCAGCAGCCCGTCTATTTAGCGTCTCACTGCAGGGCATGGCAAGCAGATGGTGAAAGGAGGCCCCAGGGACCACACCGGGATCAGGGCCCTCTCCCAGGTCCTCCCAACAGTCAGTTAGCTTTCAAGGGGGACAGGACCAGCCCCAAGATATGCCAGATGGGCCTGTGATGACCCCTCAGCCCCCAGGTCATGGGCAGCATTCAGCAGGGCTGGGAGGGCCTAGCACATCCTTAGATGGTAGCCAAGGGAGTTGGCTGAGACCCGACCAACCCCACAGGTCGCCACCACTCACCTCACGCTGTTAGGGGCCCCCGTGCAGCAAACTCCTCCTCTTCGGCACAGCACACCAGCTCCACCACTGCCGAGCGGCCCTCCAGGACCATGTTGCCAGGCTGGGGGGTGGCGGGTGTCTGCAGGATGCCAGTGTGAAGACAGGACGGTCCCCATGCTCCTCACCTGTCGGCACCTCCTCAAAGCCTGCTGCAAGCTTACACACCTCCAGCGCAAGGACCAGAGAATGCTCCTGGCTTCCCACCCTCCAGGTAGACAGAGGATGCAGTCTTCCTCTCAAAATGGCAGCCGGAGAGAGTGCTGCATAGGCCGTCCGGGGATCAGCCACTCCAGGCATCCCAGAGCACCCAGCCGCACCTCTGGGGTCTCCACAGGTATTCATCAAGGAAAGCGGACCTCCTTGACTTGGATGGCAGAACCAATGAAAAGGAGCAGTAGAAGTAAAGAGACACAGTGAGCGGGGAGCCCGGCTCACACGTCTTTCGACATTCACGTCCTGGCTATGCCCCCTGGGACATGTTTTAAAATGCTATTTAAGTGTGTAATATAAGAATTGCTGCAGGCCCACTAGTAGCATTTAATTTACGGGCCCTTGGTACATGGTATGTCATACTACAAGGGGACTTGCTAGTTAATTAAATATGTCAATCAGGTGTAAGCCAATTAAAGCAAGTTTAATGGAGTGAGCGCAAACACTTTAGCACTGGTTAGCAATGCACAGAGTCCTAAGAACAGCATAGATTAATTTCAAAACAAAACAATAGGCAAAAGGTTTGGGGGAATATCACCCTACGACCGAGAGGTCTAAACGGTACCTCCCTAGGTGAAAGTGGGGAAAACTACCCAACCTCCTGGGAGGTCTCATCACTAAGGTGGATGAACCTGGAGAGACCATCAGCAGTTGAGTTGTCTGACTCAGAATGGCGTTCTACTGTAAATTGAATTTCCTAAAGGGATATGGACCAAAACAACAATTCTGTATTTTCACTCCTCATTTGCATGAGCCCCAGAGGGCCTGTGGTCTGTCTGAACCCGGAAAGGAGCCCCACACAAGAATGGCCTCGCATTCTTCAGTGTCCAGACGACAGTAAAGGCTTCTCTATCAGTAGCAATCCACCTCTGTTCATTGGAAGTAACCTCTTAGAGATAAAAGCTCCAGGTTGGTCTGGGCCCTCCTCATTGAACTGCAATAAGACGACCCCTATGCCATTCTCTGAGGCATCTGTTTGGACTATGAATTCCTTATAAATGTCAGGGGCCTTCAGCACAGGAAGTGTGCACATGGACTGTTTGAGGGAGTCAAAGGCTCTCTGGCAAGCCTCCATCCAGATCACCTTTTTGGGCTGCTTCATGAAAGTCAGCTGATTCAAGGGGGCAACATTAGTGCCATATACCCCTTGACAAACATCCTGTAATATGCAGTGAGGCCCTGGAAATCCTTCACCTTAGTCTGAGTTTTTGTTGAACCCAGACAGAATAACTTCTATTTTGGCCTAGAGAGCTGCCTTTACCTACACGCACCAAGGACACCACAGACACAGGCCTGATTGTTGTAGGGACTGAAATGCTTCCTGCAGGTGAATGAGGTGGTCATTCCAGCTGCTGCTGAAGACATCTATATCATTTAAGTAAGCAGCACTGATGGCATCCGTACTAGCCAAGACCTGGAATGCCGTACTCTGAAAGGTAGCTATGTCAATTTACAGTCCAAAGGGCATCACCTTAAATTGAAAGTGGCGCTCTGGCTATAGAAAAATTCAACCTCTCTTTAGCCTCCTCAGTTAGGGCAATCTGTCAACAACCTGAAGTCAAATCAAATGTACTCAGGGACTTGGCAACCCCCAATCTGTCAATAAGCTCACCAGCTTGGATGATGAGGTAAGCATCAGTCTTAGTGACAGAGTTGAACTCCCTGTAGTCTTCCCAGTACCAGAGTTTTGGGACCATGCCCGGTGAGGAAGGGTTTGTTACCAGCACCACTGGGCTTGACTAGGGACAACTGGAGCATCCAGTCACCCCTAATTACCACATATTAGAAACCTCCTCTTTGATGCTGTCCCTCACTTTTTGACAGGTGGGCTGTCTTCAGTATCAATAGCATGGGTATACAGATGTGTAAACCCAGGAGTGAGGGCAAACTGACCCAACAACTGGTGAAATTACCTCTCTAGTTCTGGAGTCAAGGTAGGGGAGAGGTTGGCACCTTCCACTGACCCATCTTTCTCTTTAGATGGCAGGAGGTCAGGGAGAGGTTTACACTCCTCATCCTCCCCATCATCTGTCACCATCAGCATCTCCACCTCAGTAGCACCCTCCACTGACCGCTCTTTCTCTTTAGATGACAGGATGTCAGGGAGAGGTTTACTCTCCTCATCCTCCCCATCATCTGTCACCAACTCAGACCTCTCGTTGTGGGGTTTGAGGTGGTTGATATGGAGTATGTGATAACTTGGGTGACTGGATCAGGGGGTGAAACCCTACTCAAGCAACAAACACAATCCTTGTCAGAGTGAGTCACAATCAAACCCCAAATAAACCTGAGCTCAACCCTCAAGTAGCTTGGTCCAGATCACACAGGCTTAACTTAGAGGCACTGTGTAAAGTAGTCATACTGTACTTCAAACTGAAATAAAGTGACAACACAATAAAATTCCCACACCAATTTTAGGACAATTGAGTTCATTTTAATAAACAAGCTCAAAACAACCAAAAATCTATTGATAGATCCGGAGGTATGCAAGTATAAGGATTCCAATAAATATAGTGTAAAAAAGCCCAATGTGTAAACTGTAGACATCTGGTCGCGCTCCACTGGGAAAAAGTCACTAGTTCAGGCAGACCACGATGGAGAATGGGTCGGCTACAGAGACCCATTTAGGCCTGTCGAATGAGAGTACCTTAAATCCTGGTTTTGGAACGTTTCCAGTTTCCGCATTGGGGATGCATCATGCAGCTGAGGCGATGCGTCGTTCCGAGGGGTAGCAAAGCTGCGATGCAAGATCCTGTGTCATCATTGAGCATCCCATCAACAAGGGCTTGTGATGGGAACTCAGGCATTGAGAATTTCTTGTGCAGTTGAGGCAATATGTTGGTTCGGAAGAGCTACAAAAATGCAATGTGAGAACCTGTATCCTTGTCATGGCTGTGATAAATTTGTGATGCATGGGCACAGGGGTAGTTCTGATATGGGCTACAAGGCTGATACGGAGACCTTGCACTGGGAGGACCCTCGCAGCTGAGGAAACGTGTCAGTTCAGCTTCGGTTTGTGCAGTGCCTCAGAGGTGATGCAACATTTCTGCTGGATCCATTGATGGGTAGGCTGAGCACTTTCATGCCCATTTTCAATGGTCCAGGACTGATGCGAAGAAGAGGGGATACATTATTTCTGCTGGACCCACAGATGGGCTGGCAGAGCACTTTCATGCTCATTTCCATGGGTCCAGGACTGATGTGGCACCATTTAGCAGGGTAGGAGTCGCAGATGGTAGAGTCCAGGTGATAGGTTGTTGGAGCTTTCAGTCCCTGAGGCGCTGGTTAGGAGGCCAGCCAACTATACATTTGAAGTCACTTCTGGATCCTAGGTTCCACAGATGCACATCCAGACCTTCTCATCCAGGTAGGAGGGCATCAAACAGCAAGTCAGCAGGGCAGCAGTCCTACACATCTGCAGCAGTCCAGCAGGTTAACACAATTTGTTCAAACAGGAAAGCCGGGATTGATCCCAGATTACCTGGCTTTCCATCATGCAATGGTGATTTTGATACAGCGAAAGTGGCAGAAGCCATGTGTTGGCTCTGCTTTTGTTTGGCCTGAAGTTCCAAGAATATGTTGAATTAAGCCAGAGCCATGTATCTGACTCAGCAAAGTAAAAGCCATGTATCTGGCTCGAAGTTGGTTTGAGACATCAATTGCTCCCCCATCCATATTGTCCAATTCTAGAGCTAGGTAAACAACAGCAGGATAGTTTGTTAAAAATAATATAATTATAGAAAATAAAAAAAACATTGCTCCCAGGCTCTTGCGTCTTTTTCACTCCCCATGTTAGGGCACCGATGACCCTCTTTTAACAAAGCGAGCTCATAAGTCATGTAAGGTGATGAAGTTTTATATATATTTAAGCGTGCCTCTTCACTGTATGAATTCATCACTTCCTAAGGCACCTACGGGTCCCTATCAGTGAAATATAGTGCTGACCTGTGCTTTATATTGACCAACAAATCAGAACTTCTTGAATAACATAGTATGTATCTTGGAATGAAAAGGGGCACTTTCTGTATCAAGCAAGAGTGACTTTCATGCATTCCACTCATTGAATCATTCCTGAGCACAATGCAAGCTGCTCTAGCTTGTCTGCGGCGGACAGCAGAGACATTGATGCCATGAAACACGAGGCAGCTTTAGTATCTCCTAAAAAACATGCACAACAGTTCATGCTTGTATCTGCCACTAGAGGTGTATTATAATGAAGAGAAAGTGAGTCTCGCCACAAAGCTATACCCACAGTAAGGGTTGGCCCACACAACATGTTTTTGTGACTTGGAACACGAAGGGGAAGAATCAATCGAAAACAGATGCTTTTGCAGGAGATATGCCCGTGGCAATTGGTTTTTACAGTAGAGGCTAGAATTAAAATATTGCTTTTTTGGGAACTGGGGAGCATATTATCAAGACAGGCAATAAAATGATCGCCGCTTTAGCGGCAGAAAACGGCGATAATGGGCTTGAAAATATGCTCAATGGAATTCCAATTGAAGCCCATGTTAGATGTCCTTCACATCTAACATGGGCTTCAATTGGAATTGCATAGATCATATTATCAAGCCCATTATCTCCGTTTTAGCGGCAGTTTTCTGCAGCTAAAGCGGCGATAATTTTATCGCCTGTCTTGATAATATGCCCTGTAGTTTCTTACCTTACAATGTACAACAGAGCTAATAATACTTCCGGTAAAGTGAGAATGTGAAGCATTCTTATGAACATGCTTCTTTCGAATTTTTATTAACCTCACTGCTTTTTGCAGTGGCAGCTCTGCTCTATATTACGCGCAGGCACAGCATACAGTCAAAGAGATAAGAGATACCTAAGAGCGGAATGCCCTCTTCTGACAGAGACCAAGAGCGATGCCTGTTAGACTAACTAAACGTTTAAACACACTCACCGTCTAGCACCAAACATAGTCTCAGGCTCCGCTCCAGTCATGTGATTGTGTGCCGCAAGCAAAATATGACCTCAACTCCTTCAGGTCTGTTCCCAACCCTGTGACTCCAGGTTGGGGGCTGCCAATGCTCATTTGAAGCCCAGGGGGCTATGGCAACAATCTCGGGGGCTCCTACATTGCAGAGCCTGGCAAGAGTTCTAGTGCGCAGGTTGGGCTGGCCATAGCAAGGCAGCCGTCTAACCTGACATGCAGGCTTTAACCCAAGGAAGACCAGAACCTGCCAGTCATCAAGTAGGCGCAGAGTGGAGGCCCCCCCCCCCTCTCTCTCATGTAACCTATACCTGTGTCATGGCAGGCACTGTGGCTAAAATCGAATATGGAATTAGAATAAATAATAATATTAAACATCTCATATGGTAAAACTAACAGGGGGTGAAGCCCTCAAAAACAAACCAACCCTGTTGAAGGGAAAAGGGTGAATGGGTGTCTGAAAACTTTCAGCACTCCATCCATCATCTCCTTGTGTTCGCTTTGCTCGCCCTAAATTGGCAGGCTATGCCCAGATGTGGGTTCCTTGATCACTTTGCCACTGGAATCAAGGTAGCCTGGCTGATGAAGGGTATTGCCCAGAAACCGGTCCCAGGATGCTAGTTTCCGGTTCAAGGAAGACCTGGCTTGCAGTTCAGGCTGGATTGTTCCCATGAGGCACTGGGTCAAGAATGATTTGCATATAGCTGGATGTTAAAAGAGGTGGCAAAGTAAGATAAAGAATGATGATGGATTCAACCCAGATCTGTGACTGGGGGTGAATGTCTGAAAAGTTTCAGCACTCTTTCCATCATCTCCTTGTGTTTGCTTTGTTTGCCCTAAGTTGGCAGGGTATGCCAAGAAGTGGGTCCCTTGCTTACTTTGCCACTGGATTCAAGCTAGCTTGGCTGATGAGGAGTATTACTCAGAAACCGGTCCCAGGATGCGTGTTTCCTGTTCAGGGAAGACCTAGTTTGGCCGTTGGCTGGACTGTTACCATGAGGCACTGGGTCAAGACTGATTTGTATATAGATGGGTCGGAACTGAGGTGGCAAAGTGAGCTGTGACTGGGGGTGAGTGTCTGAAAAGTTTCAGCTCTCCATCCATCATTTCCTTTTGTTTGCTTATTACAGTAGAGACCATTATTTCTGACCTGAAAGGAAGGCTAAACCTAAAAACATGGATAACTCTCCTCTTTTGTGGGAAGCTGCCCTCTCATAAATGTCAAGAACCTAAGCTTCCTGACCGTGGTGCCCAGAGTGCTGCTTTTTGCTGTTGCTGTTGGTAACAAATACTTTCTGTGCTACCAATTAGGGAGTATCATACCACTTTCTTCCTGTAAGGCTGTAAATGTGTTGAACTTAGCATCTTAATGTATGTGCGACATGACAGGTCAGAGGTCTACATTAGCTATTGTTATGAATTCTTGAAAATATGCATAGAGTGGGCTTTTGCAATATTTATTTTATTCTCACCTGTTGCTGTCCCAGAAGGCCTTTAAGTTTAATGGGAACAGGACTGAAGTATTGTGCTACTCCAGGAACAAGATGCCCAGTCCACTCCCAATAACTTTTGGTTGCCTATGTGGATTCTTCTTTCACCTTTTCAGTGATGTCAAACGTCTTTGCTTTCATTTCAATTGTGAGCTGTCTTTGACAGCTCATGTCTACAAGTTGGCTGCCTGACATTTTCCCATTCAGAAAACCTTGCAAATGATGCTCCTGCTTGTCCTATTTCACCACCGCTTGCTCGTAGTTCAAGATAAAATCCCGACTTGCTGTCTGGTTATGTGTGTAAACCTTTGCAGAGATACAAACTAATTTTAACCTTCTCCCCAGTAATTTCTGGAACTATCAACTATTAAAAAAACTTTGTTAGTAGAACATTAAGTACAGCACTTACTAATATAACAGAATCCTCAATCATCAAATACCTAACTACTTGGGGTATATAAAAAGGGGCAGTCTCAGGCATTTACAAACTCAGTATGTTACTACAACCCACAGCTACTGACCTTAGGAGGTGGTGGAACAGCAGAGTAGAATAGGAATACTGTGAGTAAGACTGGGATGGCAACTTGCATACATGCAACAAGTATATGTGAGAAGCCAAATTGAAATGTTGCTATTTCAAGATTCGACACAGGTAGCATGGGCCCCTTTTACCAGTGGTGGCTCGAAGAGGTAACGCTGTGGGGCGGTGAGGCGGGCGGGGGCTGGTTGCGGGGTAGACTTGTCCGACATACAAAGGCAGATATTTATTTATGTTCACCTTTGCTGTCGTATGTCAGATTCACTTCACCACCCAACCAGCCCCGCCCCACCCCCCTCACCTCCACACAATGTTACCTCTGTGAGTTGCCACTCCCTGACCGGTAATGTGAAATGTTAGAGATGTCCGCCAGATAGATAAGACATTGTCCACATAATGTGGGAGAGTCAACTCCAAACACGACTGACAAGAGGTTTGGTCAAATATAGCAGGGCCACTAAACATTGCGATCCTATAACCTTCTCTTGAACATGACACATCAGACTACCCAGAATTTGCACAGCACAAGGGCAAATGGCTTGCAACAGCACTAGCCACAGCAAAGATATATAGGGTCCACCTTTGAAAAGCAGACAAAATCTCAAAAATAGAGACATAGCTCCAAGAAATGCACTTCCTAGCTTCGTACTAACAGGTCATTTACAGAATACACACCCAGTCAGAACAATTTGATGAAGTTGGGCGCAAGTGTTTTTCCGATGAATGAACAAATTGATATTTGCCTAATAGGCTAATACCTGTAACAATTTGGGTTTTTGGCTGAGAAAGGGTGGAAGCCCATCTCATACAACAACCCAATCCTTGTTGAGGTGAACAACAGGAGTCACTAAATTAAGTTATGCTTAATCCTCAGGTAGCTTGGCACCAAAGCAGACAGGTTTACCTTAGAGGCAATTTATTTATGCGACACACAAACAGTAACTAAGTGAAAACACAACGCAAGAAAAACCCCAAAACAATTTAGAAGAAAGTGTAAATTTTAATACATAACACAATACCATAATGACAAAAATTAAATCATTAAAACCGGGGATACTGAACTTTAATTGTTTGGGGGAAAATTGTGGCAAGAAGCAATACCACCACTTGCAGTCATCTAGTCGTTCTAGACCAGAGAAACATCACAAGTCCAGGTCGACTGCAATGGAGCACAGGCCAAGTAAAGGGACCAGGTTAATCCCACTGAAGAGTTACCTTCTGGAATTCGGAACAAAGAGCTCTGTTTGTGTTGGAGGAGGTCACAAGGAGGAGGATTTCAGTGCAAAGAGCATGTTGAGCGTCACCAAGAGTCATTGCTGTAGCGTGAAGAGACAGCTATGATTAGAGCTTCACACTTGTTGAGTATGGTCACTGTCTGTGCAAAGTGAGGGTCTTGTATTGGCGGTCGTCATGGATGGTCGCTGTCAGCACAAAGAACAGGTCTCAAAAGAGTTTCACATTGGCGGTCATCCTGAGTGACAATTTTGGTGCATACTGGGTCGTCCACAGTCGTGAAGAGCCCAAATTTAAGGTTGCCTATGTTTTTCTTTAGGAGTCGCTCTCCCTATTGCCAGTCAAGTGTTCAGCCCCTAGGGGGAACCTCTTGGTGATCAGGTTTCACTCCAGCAGAGGTCAGCACAATTGGTTGGGAAAATAAAATGCAATGTTCAAAAGTGGCATTTTATGATTTATAACTGAGAATCCACCTTCACCATTAAATAGGCTCTTAACCTTTTAAAATTCTGGTGTCAGTCAGTGACCGAGACCCACACTACCTCCTCAATGTGTGTGTCAACCATTGTCCGACACTGGGGAGGTATGTAAGGTCCCCAAAGGAAAACGATCCTCAAGCAGTAGTCCCCCCATTAGACACCATGGATAGGGGAAGCAGTCCTTTGGGAAAGGGATTGTGTTACCCCTTGACCTTTTTTATATTTCAGTCTTTCTGTCCCCTGGAGAGCAGATGGGGGCTATTACCCACAATCAGTCCCACGGGGTTAGAAAATCCACTAGAAACCAGGGTATTTTAAGTTGTGTGAGAAAATCATCCTTTTTTACTTCAACACTTCATTTTTTGATTGATACTGGTGGTAACTAACTCTGGCTGTGCTCTGGGCTCAACTGAACAGGCCCACGTCCTGTGCTCTGACTAAGATTGTATGTGATAATTAGGTGTATTTAAAGTTGGCACTGACAGCCCACCACCCATTATGGACAATGGAATCTGCTGTTGAAGATGGCACCAACAACAAACTTTAAAAAAAGTATTTTCTTGTTTTTTCAAGGAGCTGTTTTTCCCCGTTTCCCAGATCCCTGCCCCGTAAGTTGCTGTGGCAATGCACTTTTCGTAGTAACGTTTTAGCATCTCCACAATGGATTTAATACTCAGTTTAGAAGCAAACCTATCTAGGGCTACACTGTTCCTGTACGTATTTGGCTAATTACTTAGTGGCCTTTTCAATGTAAATCAGACGAGAACTTGATTCCCAGATAATTAAAGGCATCAGTATTTTGTAATTTCTTACCCTCAATATAAAAGGAGCTAGATCCAAACCCGAGTCTGCCACAACTCATAGTACACGTTTTGGCAACCGTTATCTTCATGCCCCTTCCATCAATGTATTCCACAAAGGAATTTCTATCGGTCTGGAGGCTGTTGGGAGTAAGAGCCAATACAGCTGCATAATAAGAATATAGCAGGACTGGGATTTGAAGTTTCCCAATCCTGGGGTTATCTGCCAGCACTTACCCCTGTCTTTCCCCCTTCCGGATAGTAATGGGTGAGGTTAGTTCCCCTTTTGCCATGCAGCGCACCTTGGCTGTTAGGTTCCTATATAAAAGGGCTAACAATACAACAACATCCTTTAGAGGCCCCTAACGTATCCATGCACTCCCACAATCCACAATGGTTCACTAGATCAAATGGGCAAGTAAGATCAAGAAAGCATATATATATAAAATGCTTCCTCCTTGTCTTGGCAATACGTGCTCATTAGTGGATTCATATTTAGTACCTGCTCCACTGTCTGCAGTCCTTTCTTCAAATGGTATTGGGCTTTCGAAAGGATTTCGTTGTCTTCTACTCAAACTTGCAATCTCTCTAACAGGACACTTCCCAATCATTTGGCAGAAGAGTCTAGTAGAGAGATCGGATGATAATATTTAGGATCATCCCTCGATCCATTTATAAATATGGGGATAATTAATGAAGAAAACCAAGATGGTGGATGTCTAGCTCCCACAGTATTAAACACCTTTGTTAAAAGTGGGGCTCATAAATGAGGTAATAACTTATAGGTGTCTATTGGTACCCCACCCGGGCCAGGGGCCTTGAAGTTGGCACTATTCAAGATGGCCTTCAACATGTCCTATTAGGAGAGTTCCAAAGTTGAAGCTTTTAATCCCACCTCCCATTCCAAGGAAGACTCCTCTTGAGTATATTCGAAGAAAATGACACCAAAGTGGTCTACTTTCTCCACAGCCCTCACCTCCCTATACAACTTTTGATATGCAACGGCAATAATTCCATACTCATAGAAAGGATCCATCCTCTTCCCAATTCTCAAAAAAGGAGACCACTGCAACCCCGCAAACTATAGGCTAGTGGTCCTCCTGGATGTAGAAGCCAAAGCTTTTGCTAAATTACTACTGAGAGAGCTAGAGGAAGGGGTAACTAACACAACGATCTACTCCCATTCTACCAGACTGGCTTCAGGAAAAACAGTGCAACAACAGACAACATCTTGGCCCTGGCCTACCTCTCAAAACGTGCTGTGAAAGTCAGGCAGCCACCACTGTTCTGCTTTTTCATTGACTAAAGCACAGCTTTTGACAGAGTTGATAGGGGCAAACTTTGGAGAAAACTGTCATCCTGGGGGGGCACCTCCTAAGCTACTAAAGGCCATCATGTCCCTTCACGAGGAGACTTGGGTACAAGTCAAGATAAGCCCCACAGCTCTATCGACAAAAGTGGAAACCGACAACGGACTGCAGCAGGGTTGCGGCCTGCTCTATTCAATCTTTACACAGCAGACATGGGGGCAGCCTTGAAAGAGGTAGGTTTAGTTCCACCGAGACTAGGAAAGGCAAGACCGGCAATCTTACAGTACCCATATGATACTGTAGTGATGGACCACACAAGGGTATGTCTCCAAAGAGCCCTTAAAGAGCTAGGGAAGTACAAGGAAAATCACCTGACAGTTAATCAAGGTAAAACAAAGATAATTATATTTGGCAGATACCCGCACAAAAACAAGTAGTCTGGAAGATTGGAGACCAGCAAATTGGGACCACCGTAGCCTACAGCTATCTCGGAGTTTGGATAAATGAGAGGGCATCATCGGCAGCTCACACAAAACATCTAACTGCGAAAATGAATGGATTAATTTTTTCAAAAAACGATTGAGCCAATGCCTGACCAGCCGCAAAACCGAACCCATGCTAAAGGTCCTCAGGGCAAAACTAATTCCAGCCATCAACTACGGACACCTCGCAGTTCCAGGAACTCTAGACAAACTCATAGCTGCAGCGCAGGTCAAAGCCCTCAAGATTGTGCTGCAATCACCTAGGAATGCTAGAATTACGAGATTACGGCTGGAACTAGGGCTTACCAGACCGGAACTGGCCCTCCAGGGAGACTTGATAAAGTTCTACATCGGAGTCCTTAAAGCATCCCACAACTCCCTAAAACATCATCTGGCAACAATCTTCAAAGAGGTTTCCCCCTGGCACACCAAGCTGGACAAAGCAATAGAGACACTAAATACAGATCGAAACAGTCTTCCCCTAACAGAAATCCTGCATGAGGCCTGGTTGAACACCATGAGACGGCAGGTCCGCTCCGTTTCTTATGAAAAGGATCTAACTGCACTCCAAAATAACAACTATACAAATGCATTGGACGAATCTTACATCCTGGGGAACGTCCAACCATACCTAACGGAAGCACTAGGGGCCCAGGCCTGCAAGAAAATTCTGTATATGAGGCTAACGGTCCTCGGAATTTGGGATTTTAATACAGCATGTGCACGATCAAATGAAGCCATTTCAAGTCGCCTATGTAACTACCAGCGTGAATCTTGGCTCCACTTACTGTGTTGCTGTCCGAAACTCATCAATGAACAACAGAGGTTTCTTCGTCCCATCCTAAGAGCCCAAGGTATCAGAACTTGCAAGGAGGCATCAGATTGCTGCTTCTTGGAAACAAAAACACACCATCTTGCAAGAGTGGCAAAATTCGTTTTTCAAATTGGACAAGTTCTAAGTGCTATAGAGCAAAAAAAAAGGTCTGTCCTCAAGCTCTCAAAATTAGAGTTGATAAACGCATCAACTAATGGCTTCCCTCAAACACTAAGGGGCAAAGAAGAGCCTACTTGCCACTTCAAGTGCTCTGCCTGGAACCCAGCCGTATCAAAATTAAGCAAAGGGTTAGAAAGCTGAAAGATCCCCGCAACATAGGATTGACTGTTGGAATGTTTTTGTTTTTTTTTCTTCACAGGAGGCACCAGGAGGGGGGTGGAAATGGTCGGTGGCGTTCTAATTTTATTTTTTTATTTTTTTACTGTAATGATTTTAATTAATCGAACAGTTTAATAAATAAAAAAAATCAAACACCAAAGTGGTCCACCCATTACATTGGGTCAATTGACGACTCTGAATCTGGAGCTATAGTCTTGGAAAAAGAGTAAAATCCTTAGTCTGTGCTGCTTGTAACAGATTAGCCAATGCTTCCTCTATAGCTCTTTCTTTCTATGCTTAAGGATATGTTTATAAGTGGCTCTTGATTCCTGTATCAGTGCTATATCCCTGGGCCTCTGATTTAATAACCTAACCAGTTGGTTTCATGTCTTTGTGCATTGATGATCTAACCATGACTTTGAATGTATATGTTGGCGGTTTGGTCTTGCCATCAAATTACGATTGATAGAATTTGTGATATGGATATTGTCTTCTCTCTATTCTTCATGATTCCATTATTACAAACAGGAATGATATTATTCATTGTCCCATTGTCTGTCTTATTTGGTACTCATATCTCTGTGGTTAAGAGGAATGGGTTATGATCGATTATGCTATTTGGTCCAGAATGTATCTCCAAAATGCAAGCCTACCAAATTCTGAGATCACGAAGTAGTCAATAACACTACTAGAGCCTCTTCCTATGAACATTGGAAGTATAGGATGCTACTCCCCCATTTCCTTGTATCCACAAAGCTCCTTCACACCTATGTTACAGACAGTTATATTAAAATCCCCTGCTCATATAACATAAGGATCCCCCCTTTCCCTACCCATGAACTTGTCCACATCTGTATCTAATGAGTCAACCACATTCACCCTAGTATTGTTATAAAAATATATTATTAATAAGTCTTGCTTCATTCCTAGGGTGACTAAAGAGAGTTGATAATGGTTATATATATAATGACACCTCTTAATTTGTGGATCTAAGCCAGTCGATATAAACGTTATCATGATGCCCTTAGCTCTACCCATATTGGATGGTGTTGCACTACTGTTGAATGATACAAAGCCATTAAATAAGTCTTAGTGATCCTCCAGGTCTCCCGAATGCAGACAATATCAGCTGTTTAGACATAGTTCAGCCAGTCCTGCATGTCCATTTTATTAGAGATGCCCATAATGTTCCATGTATTGATTTTTATTGTTGACTTTTCTCTCTCATTGGAAGGGGTGGACTTATTCACTGGCTCTGAGTGGTAAGGACTTTGTCATATGGATGGTGGGGAGATTAGATCGTTTAGTCATCCTTGACAGTCCAACTGGCTTAAGGTGGAGAAAATATTATAAGTTGGTATAGGGGGCAGGGGCAGTCAAGGAGGTCCTAGAATATATCTAAATGGCCTATAAAAGTGACCATATGGAAAGGCCTTGATAGATAATGGAGATCACCCTCCCAGTTGATCCTTATTAGAACCTCATTGGTTATTTGCTTATCTTTGAAGTTTACAACAACAAAATCTGAATTGTCCATTTACTTGCAACAGCTGACCCAACCAACCCTTCTGACGAAGGCAATAATAATATGAGTTATTTCTATTCCCTCTATTCTTTGATTGAACCAATGAACAACCTTTTGATGGTGGTCTTCTTTTGCTTCCTGTCTCAAAGGGGGCACTCCTTTCAGCACAACTACAAATTGTCCAGCTTGTGGGGGCAAATGCAAGGATTGACTGTGTATCCTCACGGTCTGTAATTGGCTGACCCATAAAGGAGTTAGGAGCTTTTATACATTCATCAATTCTATTCTGAGGTGTTACTTCCCTCTGGGTATTACTGCAGGCCATGACTTTTGTGCCATTATCATAAGGAAATCTGGACAGAATACTAGATTCCTGGATCTCAGGCGAAACTAGGCTTCTTGGGTCCATAACTAAGTTCCCCCTTGAATTAGTTTCTTGTCTGGAGGAATCTCCATTGAGAGGATTTGAAGGCAACTGGGCAGTATTAGCCCCATTTTCTAAGGTCCTTCTAATTTTCATGATTGTCTCAGTCATTGGCATCAGTTGAGACAGTGCCTGGTCAATTTTCATTAGCTGCTACAGGATGGGGGCGATTACGGTTGATATAGCAATTGGCAATTATGTTTCCCATCATGCGTTGCAGCTTCATTTCCCCGCAGTATTCACTAGATTAGCAGTTTGTAGTGGTATACCACAACAGACTTGTTAAGGATTTTCACTCTCTTTCACACTCTTTCTTTTGCCTCTTTGGGATTTGCCCTTTCCCATCCTTCCTGAGGCTGTTAGTGGCTTGAGTGTCTCCTTCTATTATAACACTTGTTAACACTAATTGCACATCTGTATCTGCCTCTTGGGGGGATTTGTGAAGGATTTGGCCCTTCACACTATTCTTAAGAGGGATGGCCTCTTGGGGAAATGTTCCATATCTGCTACCAAGTGTGGGGTTGGGAGTGATAGAGACAAACGTCTTTCGGCAAGCTCTATTTCATTGTCCAGTGCGCTCACCGCGTTTTTTTTAGAAAACTGTACATGATTTGATTGGCAACCAAAACAGGGGATTCGTTTTTCACTTCCCCATCCTAAGACTATTCACAAATTCTGCAGGCTTATAGAGGCTTTTCCCAAATTAAAAGTTAAAAGTTAAGGATAAGTAAAACAACCACCTCAGAGGCTATTTCTCCAGTACGGTTACTCAGCCCCCTCAAAAGATTGAGCAGACGTATGGCCAACTAATGATCCTGGTAAGCTCCAGGATGAAAACTAATAGGGGTGGCCCATCCCGGCCTTTTCCGGGCTTGGACGGGTGAAGATGAGCCGCTCTAGGCCTGAGCCATGCCTGAGAATTACCCATGCTCATCATGTGCTGAGGGAGAACAGTTTTAATTTCTATGGGCGCGAGCTGCTGGTATCAGTGTCTTTCCTGCAGTCTGCCCACACTCCAGTGCCCAAAGGATTTCCCCTGTGCTGCAGAAGTCCTGGCTTAACTCAATGACCGCTTCCGGGAGTGAGCTACTCGCATCATCGGCTTTCCTGCTGTGTGAGATGATGGGGCTTTAAATCTGCCCTCACTCTGGTTCACAAAGAATTTACCCGTACTGTTGGAGCCCTGCTTAATTTAAATCCATTGTTCTTTTGCCCATCACGCCACCCAAGTTTGGACCCAGCCATATACAAATCAGTCTTGACCCTGTGCCCCATGGTAACAGTCCAGACCAAACTGTCAGGCCAGGTCCTCCCTGGACCGGAAACAAGCATCCTGGGACCGGTTTCAGGGTATGTCACCCTTCTTCAGGACAGGCTAACTTGAATCCAGTGGCACAGTGAGCAAGTGACCCACGTCTGGGCATACCCATCCCACTTAGAGCAAAAAGTGTAACAGAAAACAAATGATGGACGGAATGCTGGCTGAAGAAGGGTGACATACCCTGAAACCGGTCCTAGGATGCTTGTTTCTGGTTCAGAGAGGACCAGGTCTGGCAGTTCGGTCTAGATTGTTCCCATGGGGCACAGGGTCAAGACTGATTTGCATATGGCTGGGTACAAACTGGGGTGGCGTAGTAGGCAAAAAAATGATGGATTTAACCCAGATCTTTTGACTGGGGGAGAATATTTGAATTGTCAGCATTCCGTCATTCATGTGTTTGCTGAAACACATTTAGAAAGTGAAATTTTCTCTTCACTTACTATTCTGTGTGCCTGACTGCCTATCTCCAATACACTTCTAGGGTGGGTGACAGCTACAGTTTGTGCATTCCCTCCATACAGCCACAACACAGGTAAGATAGGCGTGTCTGAGTGCCCAACTACACACATTTGCATTCTGATGGCCTTTCCTGGGCTGGATGGAAGGGAGAGGTTAACACTTCATTTGAATAGGCAGTGTCGTGTCCACACACAAAGGGCTGATTATTCCCAGCAGGTAGCCTGGCAGACAGGACTTGGGTGAAAGTAATACTTGTGCCCTTCAGAGAGCTGCTTTGAACTGATTCCCACATCAAAAGGCACTTCTGGGTATAAGTACTCCTAAAATCAAACATTATTGGACTTGTAACTGAAGTCCTGCCAGAAGAACTGCTGTGCTGCTTAAAGGACTCAACAGGACTGTTTACCTGGAGCATGCTTTTTTGTTTGGTTACTGTGCAGGGTTTAGTGTGACAGGCTATTGGCGCTCAAACAGGTAGCTAACGAGGGTGACAGAATAAAGGAAGTCATTTAAGAGTATGGTGCTGCCAGGAAAGGGGAAAACCCAAAACCCCTAGGATGATTAGGAGCAAGGCCCTGACCTATACAATGAGACACAAAACCTGGGCACACATATGATTATTAACAGTACATAAAGTAATGAGTAAATGCAGTCGACACCAGATTTATATTTTGCAGATTTTTATACGTATGGATGATCTCAAGAAAGACAAACGCCGGTCGACACGTGTTTCATCAAAGGACAGTGCCTATGACTCTTCAGGGCTTAAAAGTGTCATTCTGGTATCGGATGTCCGGTGATAATTCCAACCCGGAAGCGGGTAAAATATATGTGGAAAGCAAGTATTAAGGAAGTAGACAGACGGGCGGGTGCGTCCGGGACCACGGAGGAATCTGTAAAAGCAGAGATCCTCCTGTCAACGTCTCGTCGGTAAGGGTGACCCTTACCGAAGAGATGTTGACAGGAGGAGCTCTGCTTTTACATATTCCTCCATGGTCCCTAACTTTACGTCCGCACTCAGGCCGGAAATTCCGGCCCGGAGGCGGAGCTTCTGGCTTGGGGGCGTAGCTTGTGGCCCGGAGGCGGGCTTCTGACCCGGAGGCGGAGCTTGCAGCCCAGAGGTGGAGATTTCGGCCATGGCTAAATCCCTACCTCCAAGACGGAAGCTCTGCCTCCAAGCCACAAGCTCTGCCTCTGGCTCTGAAGCTCCGCCCCTAAGCCGGAAGCTCCACCTCGGGCTGGAAACTCCGCCTCTGGGCCGGAATTTCCGGCCTGAGTGCGGACGTAAAGTTAGTAGTCTTAAATCTATTCTGTGAATACCGAAAGTAGTAAGTTCATTCTGTGAATCCCGAAAGTAGTAAGTCCACTCTGTGAATCCCGAAAGTAGTAGGTGCATTCTGTGAATACCAAATAGTAGTAAGTTTAGGATTTAGTCTTAAGTTCATTCTGTGAATCGGGCCCTGTGTTCCTATATCTGAGTGCCAGGATACCCGTAGGTTGGCAGTTTGCGCTGTATAAGAATACATACAATACAATTTAAAGACTGCTCCACCGTCAGAAAAGTGCACATAGTGGAAGAAGGTTCAAACCCACTAGTGTGGCGATATAAAAAATGATTAGGAATCAAACTTGATCCTAACAACCCTGAACAGGTCTATCACAGGTAAATCCTTGTGTGATCAGCTCCTGGACGTTTTCACTATTAAACTAGGTCTACAAAAACATTTCCAACATAAAATGCAAATTAGACCTAATGCTAAACAGGTAGTTCAGAAAACTAGACCCATACCCCACCTCAAGAAATGGCTAGATATCTTCCAACCTATATATTGCTCAGCTTGGGTTGCTCCTGTAGTTATAGCTAAGAAAGCTCATGGGGAGGACATTCGATTATGCATTGACCTTAGATATATCAGCAAAATTATTTTTGTTGAAAGGCATCCATTGCCTTGCATTCATGAGATTCTAAGCACAATGGGAGACGCAACCTGTTCCAGGGTCCTAGACCTTTCCATGGCATATCATCAAGTAGAACTAGTCGCGGATTCCAAAGAATTAACTGCATTATCCACCCCTATGGTTTAATTCATATTCAGTAGGATGCCGTTCGGGTTAACCTCAGTGGCTACAGTCTTTCAAAAGGTAATGCAACAAATTTTAGTGGGCGTACTCAACTGCTAATGCAGGTACTCTTCAAGTTCAAAAAGGCTAGTCTAACTTTAAAAGAAGACAAATGCCAGATAGGTGTGGGAGCCATTGAATACCTTGGGCACACCATCTCCAAGGATGGCTTCAAACCTAAAAAGACTCTACTTGAAACAGTAGAGAATTCTCCTGACCCTACACCAAGATATGAACTTCTGTCTTTCTTAGGTTGTGCAGAGTACATGGTAAAATATGTAAAGAACTTTGTGTACTTCACAAGTAACCTTGGAGAACTTACTAAAAATGATACACCATACAAATGGCAAAACAAACACTAATCTTCTTTTGAAAATATAAAAGATGGTATACTCTCTACTCCATATCTACTTAATGTTGATCCCTTTAGGAGAACAGTTCTTACCCCTGACTTTAGCAACAATTCTCATTAGCCACATTATCTCAACTTATCACTGGTAAAGAATGCATGGTAGCCTTCACCTTCTGCACCCTCAGTAACTCTGAAAAACAATACTGAGTGTTGGAGAAAAAAGCCATGGTGTGCTTTTAGACCATCAAACACTTTAAGTTCTATTTATGGAAGATCAAATTCACCGTCTGCACTGACCACAAACCACTTAAGTTCATATTCAGTCCCAAACGAACTCTTAACAGCACACCACAAATTGGCAGATGGGTACTGGGATTAGAACGTTTTTGCGTAGGTAAGAATTTCACTCTAATATTCTCAAAACAGCAGCAGAATTTCTATTGAGGGCACCTTTAGGCATAGATGAACATTATAAGACACCTAAACACCATGTATTGGAAAGCCATTTTTAGCTACAAGCCCAACAGTAAAGGTGGTAAGTTTGGCTCATGATACTACCCTAGTTCACCTCAAAGCATACACATTACAAGGTTGGCCAAAAGCACGTAGTGAAGACAATGAGGAAATGTATACATTTTGGGAAGTTCATCACAAAATCAACCTGCACCAGAACTGTGTATAGAGGAATGACAAGATTATACTCCAGTAAGATTTGAAAGATGAAATTATAGATCTCATATATGAAGGTCACCAAAGGAGAATTTTGACAAAAAGCTAGAGTCAGGGAACACTATTGGTTTCCATAAATGGGTTCATTAGTGGAAGCAAAGGTAAAAAACTGCAGTATCTGGGCCAATAGCCATAAAACCAAAAGCACCTGTGAGGTTCCATTATCTTCAGTTACCATTCCAGACAAACCTTGAGAAAAATTTAACTAAAAAATATAGGTCCCAACAACAGAAAAAGGGGTCACAAAATGATTTGCTTTTGTATTAACCAAATATCATCCCCATTGGGTGGTTACTAGGATGGTCAGTTATCCTACATGCCTTTCTGAGGAACACTTTTGCCTCATAAAGCATCCCATCCACCATAGATACAGACAATGGAGTTCAATGTAATTCTTCAGCCATGACAGACTTCTTACCCAAATTAGCCATAAAACATCTCATGACTGCTCTATACTGTTATCCGGCCAAAGTCCTAGTTGAAAGACTGAATAGGATGGTTAAAGAAAACATCCAACTTGCATTTGTCAATCATTTAGCAATAGAACAGGTGTTTCAAGAAATATTGTGGGTTTTCCATACAGCCCCTAACCAGGTCACAGCAATGTCCCTGTTCTCTTCAATTAAAAGAAGGAAACCAAGTACTAAATTATTCACCAATTGAATCGGTGGAGGAGAAAAAGTGATACATGATTTAAACATGGCAAAAGACAAGATTGCCTTTCACCAAACCAATTGTAAGTCTTACTATGACCAAAACCATGGATCAAGCCTCATAAAGGTGCAACAGGGGTTTGGGTATCCATAAAGAAGTGTAAGTGATTCCAAATATTATGAACCCAAAAAGATTGTAAAGGTGAAACATAACATAAAAACATAATGTAACATAAGAAGCATTCTAAACCCTTCCCTCTGACTAGTCTTGCTCCAAATCCTTTTACTCATCCCAAGCCTCCTCCTACTACTATGATCTCTAAAAATATCTTTTATCCCTTCACTATCCTTTTCAATCCAAATAACAGACTAACATATCCACCTCTCAAATTTATTTCATATTTCAATATACCAATTCACAACTAATCCTTTATGGGTTCCAGAGAAGGTGCTACTTGCCAAAGAAGTGCTTCAACACCACATCAGGGGTAGCAAGAGCTATATAAATGCAAACCTTTTCCCTCTTTCAGCTCTCTACTATCCTTCTCAATCCAAATAGCTGACTAACATATCCACCACTCAAATTACTTTCATATTTTACTATACTAATTCACCAATAATCCTTATTGGGTTCCAGAGTAGCGTGCCAGTCACCGAAAAAGCGGTTTGACGCCTCATGAGTGGTATTAAGCGCTATATAAATGCAATTGCAATACAATACAATGAACTGATTCAAATATATTTTTGATAGTCTCTATATTTGTTAGATCTGTTATTGATAGTTTCCACATTGGTTAGATCTGTTATATACCTATGCCAGCGCTTCAATATAATGCTGCAGAGTTTTGTCTCTAGAAAGGCAACAGTTGATTGATATTAATCTTTATTCACTTATAAAAATGTTATCATAAAAGATAGAAACATATGTTAAAAGGAGCATGGTAGTGCGATATTATAAAAAAACACAGACAACATTAAAATCAGTATTGAGCACATACCGGTTCAATTAATATAATTAAAAATATATATAAACACATAAAATCGGATTAAGATCAAGACCCCAGCCTAGCATGTATGCAGTTAATACTATGCACACATTATAATGTTCCAATATTAGGTGCTTCCCAGGGACTGGTTGGCCCACATGTGTCCTCTTGTAGCTATCCTCTGCACCGAGATTTCTTGCAACTTGTGAAACTGGAGGAGCAGGAGTCTGAAGGAGCAGCAGAGTTTTATTGAAAGATTGAAAGTGGAATTAGCTGTCCCATCTGCACTTTGACCTCAAGGCAAAAAAACTTGCATGGTATCCTGCCCATACATAGTGAGTGTGTCGACCCCCGTAAACTTCCCTCCCAAAGAACAGATTGAACTCACAGCGTCCTTAAGTGGATCAAACCTAGCTACTCATTTTGTGAGGGCTGTCTCCAAAGTGGATATTCTTTCCAGTAGAGGGACAATACTTAGCTGGATCATGTCTCTGAGATTGCCAAGCAAGTCAGCCTAATCCATGACAGCATGGCCCAGTGGAACCGAACAGTTTGCGCTGGGCTGAATAATGGGCTTAGCAATAGATGAGTTTGAAGGTCATTTTGCCCCCTTACTTTAGATGGTTGTTTGGTATGCCTCTTCCATTTAGGCTGGGGTGAACAGAGACTGTTGTTAGGTGTTACCATGATGGGGTCTGCAGGAGGTTGAGCCAGAGGAGGTGACATTAAACAAAGGGGGTTATACCCAATAAAGTCACTAGGGACCTGGGTGCTGTATGATACAAATTAGGGGGTCCCAGTGAAGAGGTATCAAAAGTACACAACCGAACACTTATTAAAAAGAATTCAACAAAAACAAGTACTTCAACACACTGTTATTTAATCAAAATGTGCTTGTTCACGTTACATACAGCAGACTGATAGCAAAATTATCATAGTGCCCCAGGGAGAGGAAGGGTAGGATAAGGTGTTTGTGTAAGAAGAGAGGGATGTGCAAAGTAGGTCATAGTGCAAGCAATAGTATCAGTACATAAGAATTCATGAGAGACCGATACACCTGGCTTCAGAGCACTGAGCCAGTAGAATAATGGAGCAACTAATGCTCAACAATTTAATAAAATACATGCTATTGACGCTAATATTTAATAGTTATAATGATGGTTGCGTTAGCTGGTGTGTGGTAGTAGCTGTCGACGTTTCGACCCCCAGACTACAGTGGTAGGTATACATCACACCTTAAAACGGGTCTTCATCAGGACAACAGAGACCCAGGAGAACACAGATTTTTCTGTGAAAAGTGAGGTAAAGTGTATATTACTATTTACAGTGATAAAAATGTATTAAAACCGCGCTACCTTCTCGGACTCATCCTACAGTTCCGGAAGTGATTCAGATCAAGGGGGCCCAGGTTCCTCATACAACTACCAATATCAAGACTTTGGTTATCAACAACCTCCTATTTTAGGCCAAGGTCGGGGCCAATGGAGACCGCCACGAGGCCGAGGCAACTGGGCCCGTGGGCAACAACGGGTCCAACAGTCGAATGCTGCGAACTGGGATGGAGGAAAGGGCAGAGCCCAGAAACAAGTCACTTTCCGACCAGAGAACCATGGAGAGATCTCCACGAGGAGGAAAGTCTACCGCTGGTAAATAACTCATTTGTCAACCAGACCTCGTTGAATAACCAGACGATAATGACCAATCATGTCACGAGGGCTGTGTCCATTCCGGTGGTGAACATCTCTAAATACCAGTTAACAGATGATGAAAATAAAGTACTAATTAGAGGCCTGTCGTATGTTCCCAAGGCACCATCTAACAAATTCCAACTTAAAGCTGAACTATACAGGTTTTTTTAAAAGATTCGCCTACGTTATTACTTTAGGCATTCTACTATACAACAGAGGACTTCTGTGACAGGTCTTAGAGAACCATCTACTTTCTTCCCCCCACGTATGCCATGAGCAATAAAATCCTAGCTTTTGAAGATATGGTGACCAGAGATGTGGACAAGCTCCTGTCCAAACCCAAATATACAAGATTTAATCTCAGTAGAGTTGAAAAACTGGCATTGACTACCCTGAAGAACAACAAAGAAGTGGTAATCAAGCCCGCTGATAAGGGGGGAGCCATTGTGGTTCAATATGTCAGTAATTACAAAGAGGAAATCTATAGACAATTCATGGATGGAATAAGCTACAGGAAAATAGGAAAGAGCTCATCAAAAGACCTGGCCTCCGAGATCCTGCACGTTACTCAGAGGGGTTTGGAGGAGGGTTTCCTTTCAGATCAAGAATTCTAATTTCTTAACCAAAGTCATCCACGTTTGGCCACAATTAACACCTTACCAAAGGTGCATAAAATCATGGAAAACCTACCCGGACGTCCCATCGTGTCTGGGTGTGGTTCAATGCTGGAAACATTGTGTCAATATATAGATCTTTTTCTGAAGCCACTAGCCAACAAAACCAGGGCCTACCTTCGGGATACCACACAAATAATTAATCTGATAGACCAAAGACCTTTTGACCCTACTAAACAATTTTTGGTCACGTGTGATATCGTGTCCTTGTCCTTTGTAGAGAGTACCCACTGGCTTGTAGAAGACGACGCTGTCATGCAGGTTTGCCGGACCGTTGTCATAAAGTGCTTTGTGCATCTTGAAAATTGCTCTCTTATGAACCGGAATCCAGTGAAGAGAATTTAGACAAATGGTATCTGGGCTCCTGCTGGGCCTATTACAAATCATTCTTGCTGCAGCACTGTGTACTGATTGGAGGCGCGTAAACAAATAATCAGCTATTACAACATACAAAGCATTTCCGTAGTCTAGCCTACTCATAATCAAAGCTTGTACAATATTCCTCCACGATGCCACCGTAATCCATTGAAATAGCCCACAAAGAGTACATAGGACTCCAGTACAGATCCTACACACATCATTTACCTGATCCTGCCTGAAAAGAGAGTTGTTAATCAGGAAGCCTAAATTCTTCTCAACTTTTTTTTTACCTCAGTGCAGGTCCTAACAATGAGGGTCACCAAGGGTCATTTTCTGATATTGTGGGTCCCTTCAATAAGCAAAAGTTCAGTTTTGTCTTCATGCTCTTTCAGACAGTGTGCCTGCATTATAATGTGATGTTCATTTTTTATCTGTCATCAAATGCTGTGATTTGTCCAGTCAAAAGCAGCATATGCCTTAAAATGTCCTTTGACCAGCAAACATTAATTACTGTCTTAGGTGGTAAAAGAAGACTGCTTCAACTCTTTAACTGCCAAAGACACCAGTGTTCCCAAAACTGTGGCAAAGACTGTCGCTTAACTAATTAAGTTTGCCTATTGAAAGGTATTTCCAAAATTGCTAAACGATCCTCGGTTTTCAGTCAATTGCTCCACTGTGCTGCTTTCCTCAAGCCTAACGCTGAGCTGTTGATGTGTGATCCCAGAGATTCAGCAGATGGACATGCTCATGCCACTCTGTCCTAACCACTGGTAATGCCAGACTCTTAGCCATCCAGAAAGCCAGCAAGGTTAAAGGATTGTATAAGAGAGACTGAGGGCAAGGAAGCGGACTACAGTGTACCTTGTGTATAACAAATGGTTCGAGGGTGAGTTAGTGATGTTGTTGATGATGTCATCAGTGATGTAATCAGTGATGTCACAGACCATTTCATGAGTGATGTAATATGTGAGGTTATAAGCAGTGCATTGTGGCGGCGCGAGTTATAGTTAGCTCAGCTAACTATAACTGCTGATTTTACTGGTTTTGCACGAGTGAATCCTGAGTCTAACTATAATGTCCCTGTAACCTTTATACCACAATAACACCAATCAAAGCAACCAAATTTCACAAAATAATGTACAAACACAACAATGCAGCACTAAAATAACAAAATTTCACAATTCAAAGTAACAGAAGTACAACCTAAAACAACAGAATGACAGCAGAGCTGGATGACAGCAACACAGCACAAACCCCGAAACAATACTCCACACTAATACAAAAGATCATTTTTACAATAGCGCAATAATGTGCCCCAAAGTAACCAAACCCAACAAACAACCAGAGCACAATATAGTATCACCCCACCAAAACACCAGAGCACAAAAACTACTTCATTGCAAATGTGTGCTAGTTTTTGTTTTCGTTGGGATAATACAGTGGTGTGTGTGTTGTGTTGATATTTGTGTAGTGTTGTATTGTCTTTTGCAGTCACTGTTTTATTACTGTCTTATTTGGCTGCATTTTGTTGACGCTGTGTTGTTGTGGTGTATATTTGATGTTGTGATATTGTTTTATTGAGTTCATACAGTGTTGTGTTGTTGGGCTGTAATGCAGTTATTGTGGTGTTTTACTGTAATGTGAGTTGTGCTATTATTTCACATCAACAGAATGGTGTCAGCTTATATAAGCACAAATAATCTTGTCATTAATACCTACATAGCCTCATAGGCCTGTGTCACAGTAAGATTGGATTAAGGCCTAGACATTTTCATTGCACTTAGGGCATCGCACTGAGGAAAACAATGAAGTGATGGGTGGATAGCTTTATATGATTGCAGTTACCGCTAATTGTTCTAAAACAATTGGTACATTGCCTTTTTGAACACCATTCCACCTCAAAGAGGAGCCAGCAACTTGCATATCAGTACTGGTCCTTATTCAGTCGGAGCATTTCAGACAAAACTGCGGGGTGAAGTCCACTCTGCATCTGAAAGGAAACAACCCCAGACAGTTTTGACTTACTTGTTTCTCATCAACAGTCCCACTGTACAGTGGCTGACCCAACACAAATTTGTTAGATAAGAAAATAAAAGAAGAAAGACAATCTACCATTACCACAGATTTGTTAGCTAAAAAATAAAAGAAAGACACTCTACCATTAGTAGTAGTAGTAACATAGTGCATCAGACAATTGCTAGAACACCTGCGTCAATGAAGGAAAAGAAAAAGTCACTAGTAAAATGTCAGTAACACTATCATCAAGCAATGGTCTGCCAGATGCCTGAGATGTCATAGTTCCTGGTCCTACTCTGGCTATTCATTTAGTCTTTTTCACAGTGCTTCAAGTAACTTTTCCAGAGAGTCCAGGATGCAAAGTAATAAATATAGTAGTAAGTAGTGTTGTCCAGGCACAAAAAGATCCTGGACAGACTCAGCAAGGTACAGTACTAGTCATATGAAGGGCAGTAGGTGTTTTTTTAACCTAGCAGTTTCTGCAGGTTCACCCCAGACTTAGATAGAACTTGTTTATGTTTGCTTTCAAGATTCTGTGCACTTTGTTTAGTGCTTGTACACTTCCTTGAAAACATGGTGAAATTGGCCTACACCTGATTTGTGCATTTAATTTACATGTCAGGCCTTAGTAAATGGTACTACATATGCCCAGGCCTGTAAACGAAATACTACTAGTGAGCTGCAGCACTCATTGTGCCACCCACTATCGTATACTTTTAACACGTCTCAGGCCTGCAAAGTGTAGCCTGCAGTGGAGTTTTGTTTTTAACTGCCATTTTAACATGTTAAAGGAAATCTTTCGCCAGACATGAATCTTTGTTTTTGAATAATTATAAGGCACCACTAAGTTCGGCCTTAAAGGCTTATAGGAGGGTACATGGTATTTAAAAAGTAGGACACATAAAATCAAGGTTTATGTGCCTTGGTAGGGAAAAACTCTTTAAGGTTTGGCTGCTGTAACTCCATTGCTCCCATTGAATAACACAGAGTTATTTCATTGGTTTTAATAAGTTATAACTTCAGACTGAGAACAGGTGGAAAAATTCTGTTTACCCTTACATTAATTGAAATTTGAAATACTCTTTAATGGTAACAAAGCATTTGGAGATACTATACTAAAAATAGAGGTTTTAGAAAGTTACATAATTAGAGGTTGGACCCTTTTATATGCAGCCAAATTGGGCCTTTTCAAACTTTTACCATAAACATAGAGGCTTATTTATGAGCCCTTGCATCACTTTTGTGCCACCGGTGCATCACTTTTTGTGATGCACCAGTGGCATAAAAAATTAGCCTTGTTGCAACATATTTACAAAGTGACGCATCTACCTAGATGCGTCACTTTGTAAACCCCTGCACCACATTATACCTGCGCTAGGTGTAATATTTGCAGAGGGGAGTTCCAACGCAAGAAAGGGTCATAGAAGTGACACAGTGAAATCTATAAGATTTCACTGTGCCACTTTTAGGATGCGAATGGGTCAATATCTTAAGCCTGTCCTTTGACAGGCGTAACACTGACGCAGGCACATTTCACATGAGACTTGCCCATGTGTAATAACCCATTGCTGGAGTTGTATCACTTTTGTGACAGACTTCAGCAGTGCGTAATTTTTGCACATACAGATGTTATGTTATGTTATGTTATGTTAGATGTGTTTGTATAGCGCACGGCTGCCCCAGCCAAGGGGCGTCCCGGCGCTTGCTGCCTATGTCCAGGGGACGGCAAGATGGAATTGCAGGAAGTCCAGAGGTGTACATAGCATAACTAGTTAAAAAGGTGGGTTTTTATGGCTTTGCGAAAGGATAAAAGGTCATTCATTGCGCGGATTTGGGCAGGAAGTCCATTCCAAAGTTTGGCGGCTAAGTATCCAAACGAGCGGCCGCCCATTCTGGATAACTTGATGCGGGGGATAATGACCAAGTTCTGCCCTTCTGACCGCAGGGACCGCCTAGGGACGTAGGGTGAGAGCAGAGGACATAACATAGGAGGAGAGGAGAGTTTCAAAATTTTAAAAGCAAGACAGAGAGTTTTAAAATGGATCCTCTTTTCAACAGGTAGCCAGTGTAGGTTCCTGAGGGTGGAGGAGACCGATTTGTGCCGGGGTAGCCCTGTGAGAGCTCTTGCAGCGGCGTTTTGGACTCTTTGTAGTCTCACTTTCTCCGCTACGTTAGTTCCCAACAGAAGTGAACTAGCGTAGTCCAGCCGTGATAGAATAGCCGACTGTACTATCACTTGGCGGGTTTGGCGGTCGAAGAATTTTAGGATGGGCCGGAGGTTTCGAAGAATCCCGAAACAAGTGGCAGCAACTATTTTTGTGTGGTGGGTAAAGTTCAGAGCAGAGTCCACCCAAACTCCTAGGTTTTTTACCACCTTCTTGGGGGCAGGCGGTTGGTCTAAGGTATCAGGCCACCAATTATTGCCCCAGACCGTCGTGTCTTTGCTTAGTGGCAGAACCTCCGTTTTCCCGGCGTTTAATTGGAGGTAGTTTGCTGACATCCAGCTGGTGATGTCACTGAGGGTTTGCCTAAAGTTCCTGGCATTCAGGCCATTATCGTCTTTTAGAGCCACCACCAGCTGGGTGTCGTCAGCGTAGGACACCAATGTGAGTCCATGTTTCCTAGCTACCTCTGCCAGTGGGAGGACATATACATTGAACAGGGTCGGGCTAAGAGCCGACCCCTGAGGAACTCCTTGTTCAACGGGACATTCCTTCGAAATGAACGGTGGGGTAGAGACCCTAAAGGATCTGTCGGCAAGGAAGGCCCTAAACCAATCAAGGGCCTTGTCTACAACTCCTACTTCCTCAAGTCTGGACAGCAGTACCTTGTGTGAAACTGTATCAAAGGCAGCACTGAGATCTAAAAGAATCAGTGCTGCCTTTCCTCCTGCGTCCAGATACGTCAGAAATACTGGCGTATCTGTAACTCATTGCGACATGATTCGTCATACTGTAAATATGACTCATCATTGGTGTCGCAACGAGGGTGCAATGAAAAGTGACGCATTGCTGTTTTCCCGCAGCGATGCGTCACTTTTCAAAAATGAGGCCCAGAGTCTGGCCGTGATTATTCAACCATCATCTTTTGAATATCCAGGCCAAGTTGGTTAGTATTCTTGGCCCATGTCAACATAAAAAAATAAACGTTATTTATGTGATTTGAACCATACAAGTGCACAGTATAAATAAAAAATCAGTAATCAATTGTTTTAAATAACAGTTGAAATCATTCACTTAAATAGAATTTAGGCAGCCGCTCCCTCTGCCACCGTGCAGACCCCCTGTGTCCTCATCCCCCGATATCACCATAGCCGTCCCGGATGGCTACAAGATCACCCGGAGGGACCGCGCCAACCAAACCGGAGGAGGCATCGCCATCGTCCACAGAAACACCATCCGCATCACAACCAACTCCGACGACACCCTCACCGCCGCCGAGCACCTTTACTTCCAGATACACACCGGCCCCAAGACCATCCTCAGAGGCAATTTCATCTACAGACCACCGGGCCCTAACAACCCTAACAACCCGCCTCCACCACGTCGGGATCCAAGGGAAAGCTCTGAAATGGATCACCTCCTTCCTCTGCGACAGAACTCAGATAGTCAGCCTCCCCCCTTCCGCTCAGCAGCCACCAAGATCATCTGCGGCATTCCTCAAGGCTCCTCACTCAGCCCCACCCTCTTCGACGTCTACATGAGCCCCCTCGCAGCCATCGCACGCCAACACAACCTTAACATCATCTCCTACACTGACGACACCCAGCTGATCCTCTCCCTCACCAACAACCCCGCCACTGCCAGAGCCAGCCTCCAGGAAGGAATGAAAGACATTGCAGAATGGATGAAGCTCAGCCGTCTGAAACTGAACTCAGACAAGACGGAACCCCTCATCCTCGGACCATCCCCCTCCGCCTGGAACGACTCCTGGTGGCCCCCCGCACTGGGCACCGCCCCCAAGCCCACGGACCACGCAAGCAACCTGGGCTTCATCCTGGACTCCTCCTTCACGATGGCCAAACAAGTCAACTCCGTCTCATCATCTTGTTTCAACACTGTGCGCATGCTCCGAAAGATCTTCCAGTGGATCCCCACCGAAACCAGAAAGATGGTCACCCAGGCCCTCGCCACCAGCCGACTGGACTACGGGAACGCCCTCTACGCTGGAACCACAGCCAAACTACAGAAAAGACTCCAGTGCATACAGAACGCTTCTGCACGACTCATCCTGGACATCCCCCGTCACAGCCACATCTCTGCCCATCTGAGTGTCCTGCACTGGATCCCCGTCAGCAGGAGGATCACGCTCAGGCTCCTCACCCACGCACACAAGGCTCTCCACAACATGGGCCCCAAATACCACAACAACCGCCTCACATTCTACACACCCACCCGCCATCTCCGATCCTCCAGCCTCGCCCTCGCCACTGTCCCACGGATCTGCAGAACCACCACTGGAGGAAGATCTTTCTCCTACCTAGCAGCCAAGACATGGAACTCCGTCCCCACCCGCTTACGGCTGACCCAGGACCATCTCTCCTTCAGGAAGCAACTCAAGACCTGGCTCTTCGAGCAGTAGCAGCAACCAACCCCCCCCCCCTCCTCCCAGCGCCTTGAGACCCTAGCGGGTGAGTAGCGCGCTCTATAAATGTGTTTGATTGATTGATTGAATTTTGAACATACTACATCCCTTGGCACTTAGGTCTCTTCCAACTGAAAAGAAAACGAAAAGTGACAAAACCTAAAAAAAAAAGTCCTTAAAAATAGGCTAAAAAAGGGTCCATCATGCCATATGAGAAATCTAACAAATTCGGGTGCCTTGGGGAGAGATCCAACAGTTTCACATGCCTTGAAAAGAGGTTTTCCTAGCTTAAAGTGCACCGTGCACTTCATTGTCAACATTCCATTGAGTCTTCCAGGAGGGAGTTTGTCCTCTTTATGTAATTTAGGCAGGAAGTAGATCACTCTGTTAAAAAGGGGTTCCAAAGACAACCGGTAACCAAAAACCCTTTTTATGTTGCCCGGCGGTATCGCCTCTATGACCCACCAATATTAATCAATGAAGAAGCAGGCGCTGGAGACTGGAAGGCAGGAAACGAGGATTTTATTCTCTCCGGAGGAGAACACATCAATTCAGACAGCAAGTATCGTCACGAGGTGCTCTAACCACATCTCTGAGGCCTGGCCTCTTATACTAGGGTTTATGACCTTTATTGCACATAACACATTCTCGCAACACTTTAGTATTAGAAAGAACATCCTCGGAATCTCCCCTACAGGCCCGTTCCCACACACATTTACAGTTGGATTCCCCACCCCGGTCACAACAGGTGATGGTTGTCGCACAGCAGGGCATTCCGCCGATTCACGGAATGCATGGGGTTGATCGGATCTCATAGGGTGGGGGCTTTGATCGGCTCGAGGGTCTTTCGATGGGGAGGGGAAGCTTCCTACTGTACGGGGTAATAAACAGTATCCGCAGGGCCAGGTGGCGGCCTGGGAACAAGGAAGACAAACGGGGACACAGGAAAAGGGGGTTTGCATCAGAAGGATCTGAGGCCATGAAAGGAATGAGGGGAGGTGTCGCGCTGGGAACAGGATGGGATTCAGTGGTGAAGCTGCGCTGAAGAGGGGTTTATGACCCAAGGCATGAGAGAGCGGGGGTTGTCAGTGTGCGGGGGGGGATGCTTGCGAGGTTAAGGGAGAGAGAGAGACGCGCTGGCTATCAGCGAGGGGCAGGGAGGCCATGGTGCTCAAAATGGCTGCCGCTTACGTGCACGAATGGGCTTGAAAAGGGGCAAGATGACGCCGATAATGTTCACCAAGTTTGAGTTAATTTTCCACAGTCCTCCCTTTAACATTTCCAAGACATCTTGCTGGCCTATTTCCTATCTATACCTGTATGCAGCGATCATAAGTAAGGGAGAGGGGACTTAGGCAAAAGAGCTGTACATAAACATCACATTATAAACATTATATTAAAAAAAATCTCATCATCTAGTAGGCGGGTTCATCGTTAAGTTGGTTGCAGAAAAAGTCATCGTAATGTAATATCAGACTAGAATTACGTAGCGAGGGCGTTGGGTATAGATCATAGATGCTTGTAGTCATTCGAAATAGGAGCTGGTAAGTTATCATATAAGTAAGTCCTCTTAGCATTCGGCGGGTGCATAGTTAGTCCAATGGTGCTTGGGAGAGAAAGGAGAGATAGTAAAAATATCAGAGTTCTCGTTGTCTTTTGTCGTCTTCTGTTGGCACTGTTAAGCACCTGGATTACAATTCGGTCTGTCAACAGGAATGTTCATGTGGATTGAGTCGTTGGAGGTCTGCGGGCAGGGGTACATTTTGTCTTGTTTCGCCAGGCCTCATAGGAGCAATGCGTTACGGTTTTGGAGCAGGTGCACTTTCTTTTGTAACGCAGAGCATAGATTTGCAATAAAAAATGCGATTGTTCCTGAATTGTGAGATCTGTTTGTTTCTTGGGTCTGTGTGGTGAGCATTTCCAGTCGCTTCCATCATCTTCGAGGCGTTCAGCAGCGGGTAGAACCACATACTTTGTTCATCTTTTCTTTAGAGGCGACCCTTGGTGGAGTTCTAGGTCACCGTTCTAAGATTAACATAGTTCGTGGTCTACTTAGTCGGAGCTCCCTCCCTTCTGACGCAGGGAGTACTCTTCTCTGGGTAGCTCAGTAGGATTTGGAGGAACTTGGGAGTTCGTGTGGAAAGGTGCGGGTGTGAACAGTCCTTATGGTAGGTCGGAGGAGGAGGGGATGGAGCAAGGCCAAGTCGGGGACAGATCAGGGGGAGGCGGAGAGTTTGCGACAGGCGAGTCCGTAACCATGTTCAGAGAGCGGGGGCTTTTGGCACACGTTGATCATATAGCAGGGGCTTCAGGTCAGCCCTTTCCTTAGCTTTGTCTGAAACAGTGCCCCGTCCGGCGTCTCCTTACTGCCGTGGTCTCGCCTCGGCCTCCGTCGCTGATGTTCCACAATCCGCAGTCAGGCCGCGTGCTCCCACATCCGGTCTCTTTCTCCTCCGACAGTGATACCCTTAAATGAGTTTTGAAAAGACAGTCTTTAGAGATATTGCAGAAGAAGGTAATTACATAAGTCTATTTCTCTCCCAACACCAAGCAACTGGGGTAAGCACTCGCTACATTGGAGATTCTTGCGGCTAACGTATAAACAATTGATGATGGGTTTGCTGGATTCCTTACAACTTCCTTTCACTGGCTAATTCTTTGGCGCCTTGATGGTTATTACGTTCATTTGTAATAGGTACGAGGTCTGGTACTCATTTATTGCATACGTCTATTATAGTAGATGTCAGTTCTTCTGGTAGAGACCTATTTCCCTAGTACGAGTCTTGCAAGGCTAGGCTGGTCTTCAGGGCCTAGTATTTTATGAAAAAGTGTAACGTGCTATTCACCATAGTCTGATAGGCATCCTTCTGAGGGGTGAACATAGGCTAAACAAGTCTGCATTACATAAAAACATCTTATTTTCAACCAGGCTTACTGCAACAAGTTCCTTCGATTTTCAATCTAATTTTCAACTTTGCACACATCCTTCTAACTTTCTATATAAATCCTCGCAACCTGGTTACTACAAAAACTCGGGAGGGGTGGTTTGCGATAATTATTAAACTTATCCTCGGGGAAGGAGGGATCTTATGGAAAACAATTAGGGACACAGTGAATTAGAGCAGGGGGCGTTTTTCAGGCTCTCGTTCAGGGCAGCTGACACAAAACTGGGGGCAATTTTCGGGAAGACGGGGGTGTCTCGATCATTGCTTACTGTTTGGGGTACGGGGACAATTTGGAATGGGGGTGGTCGCATTACCACAGACATATTTTATCATAGAAGCCACTGACAAATAGTTCCCTGGTTGTGGGTCAAATTTAGGGAACCTCAGTCGTCTTACCTGTCCCTTTCCTATTGGCCAATTTAAATTTCATCCATATTTAGCAGAAAAGGAGAGGTAGTAACGTGGTACCGATACAACTTTATTTTAGGACAAATTTGTGCAAATACTTGTGGTATTTGGGGCCAATCAGGAGGTGCACCAGTTTCGTCAATTAGGTGCCAGTCGCTAGGAAGAGGGAAAGTGTGGAGGGGTGAAAGAGTGAGAGAGAGAGAGAGAGAGAGAGAGAAAGAGAGAGAGAGAGAGAGAGAGAGAAAGAGAGAGAGAGAGAGAGAGAGAGAAAGAGAGAGAGAGAGACAATAGGCCAAACAGTACACATGGGACATGGAGAATGACCGTGTATTGTTTGGGCTATTCAGTGCGTTACCCAACGTTAGACGTTTCGGGTCTGTGTTAGGATGTAAAAAGCATGCAGTTTTGGGACAGAAAAGCATTAGATCTGGTACAAAAAGGTCGTGCATTGGGTAGGGCGTCCTTTTTGTGTCGTCTTGCAGCGGTAGTCCGTTTTCATGCATCGGGCGTGACGTGGTTCTAGATCCCTTACGATACTCTAATCGGGATTCTAATGTAACCTGCAGAAGGAAAAAGGAGGGAAAGGGGGAGGTGGGGGGACAACATTTGAACACATCAAATGTACGGGCACGAAAGTCCTTTACTTACCGCATACTCGTACTTATCTCTTCGGGATATAATCCCTTAGGGTTTTAGTTTCCGAAAGTCAAGGGGGCGGGCAATGTGATAGGTGGTTCATGGGGAGGTTCGAGGATGGCATTAAGGATCGTGTGTAGAGAAACGCTTAAAAAGGAATCAGAGGTGCCTAGCGTGAGGTACCCGGTTTTGTAGATGTATCCGGCCTTCGGGATCCTTAAATCATTCCCAAAGCTGTGAGGTTCTAAGACATATCAGTTCTTCGTTTTAACCCGGAACCTTAGTACCTTCGACCACCATATCTTAATAACATTTTATCAATCACCCCGCTTTACTTTACCCATTCTCAGAAGTCGAGGTCCTTCTTCATATGTTAGTCCCTGAGCTTAGTCGCATATTTTGGAGGCAACGTATCATACCTGGGATCCGATCATCAATCCGGGGCCGGACAACCATTTCTCGGATAACCTTGAAAAAAAGAGCAGAACGGTTGCGCATAGAAAAACCCTCCCACCGATACCCGCATTTACAAAAGTATGCGATGCTTATTCATAGTTGTTAAGACCTTTATTTGTATAATCCTTCAGTATGTAAAATGTGAGAGCACAATCATAATTTGGCCTGACATGTCGTCGATGGAAGCACATACAGTAAGGGGTTATTTTGTAACACAAGAACATGTAAAAAAACCCTAATTAATTATTTGCAAGTAACTAAAAACATTTCATTGCGTGACGAGGGAATCAGGGGCATTTCAGTTCATAAATGGAAACACAGTCAAGCTCATCGTAATCACATTTCCTAGATGTAAACCGTGGGTATGCATCATAAGCGACGTTATGTATCAGTTACAATAAACATCAAAATAAATCGTTCATTGAAATCAACATTTTTACGGAACCCCTCTCAAATGTTCGCCAAGTAAACCCTCCTCCCTTTCCCCTCGAGTGCACAATGGTTCGTATATACATCTTAGTACATCAAGTTTCATTAGTTAAGGAACACCACGAGGCGTCCATTAGTTTCCATTGATACCGGCGCCATTTTGGGCGAGGCCGGTTTAGTCCGGAAGTAGCACCAGAGGAAAAAATATCCCCGACGATTGGCGGTTGGACCAGAGTCCCTTTCGGCAGTTCAAAAAACTGTGCTAGCAGAGGGGCTGGTGGTGTGGACCGTCAATCAAGAGAGGGAGGGGGATAGAGTCTTTCTTACCGGGTCATGTTGATGCTCGGCCGGAACTTACTCAAGTTCGTTAGCCCATAATGTTCCTGGGTGGTTCAGACGGAAGCTGATGCAGACACGAGAGCACCGCCATCTTGTTGCTGTGCCGTGGTTATGTCATTAGTGATCAATGCAGCTGTTCCCCTCCGAAAGCCTGAAGGTGCTGAGGGCTCTTGGGACTTTGGTAGAATCTTCAAAGCCGAGGGGATGTTTGTCGATGGTGGGGGCTTGCGCCCAGGTGGGCAAGTGCCCGAGTTGCAATTTCGGACAAAGTTACTCCAGCGGCCTAGACCCGCCTTTCGAGGGCCCAGACGCCATTTTGAGACCCTGTGGCAGCCACCTTTGCCGTATCCATCAGGAGTGGAAGAAAACTTCTTGTGATGGCGAAAGACAGAGCATCATGCTGCTGGAGCAGGACATTTTGGTTCGGGGCGCCAGGGTGCAGCAGTGGAGCCTTCATCTGGGGAGGTGAGGGAGGCTCACCCGTGCCGTCTCCCTCTCCCGGCGCATCCTACACCGTCCCTTGGAATCAGGGGCGCACATGATGACCACCCTACACCCCTGATTCCGACTCTTGGGGGACCACTGTACATCCGGTGCTCCGTAAATATGCCCGTCGGACATTGTATGTCCTGTACTAAGGAAGTATACTAGTCGGGCATTATGTGTCCTGTGCAGCGTAGGTATATGGCCGTCGCCCGGCTGGAGGACATCGGCGCCGGACTAGGGCAGGGAAGCCTCCTACCTGCGGAGGTGGAAGAGGCTTGTCCGCGTCGCCTCTTCCTCCCTGCCCACCCTGCATCCATTCGATGGAGGAATTCGTGATGGCCGGACCAGGAGATACGAGGGAGGGGGTCATTTGCAGCCGCCCCCTCCCTACTCGCGGCCCGGGGGACGCCATCCCTGGAAGGGTAGTATGGAAAGACCATTTCATTGCCTGCTTGGTGGAGCCTCCAGGACCTTCTCGCCAGCGATCTCTTTTTGGCCCATGGTTGCTGGCAGGCCCCGCCCCACACGTGCTATGTGTTTCGGATGGGCGGGACCATTGAACTGTTACATTTGGAGGACTTCCGGAGTGAGCATAATATGTTTTGTATTTTTCTTATTAGTAAAGTTTGTTTTAGAGAGAGAGTTCTACTAGTTATTCTATTTACCGTTGGTTGTGTGTTTTCTTTACCGTAATTAAATCCTAAGTTTATATAATAGACGCTTGGTTTCCTTGAGTCTTTTCTCTAACGGGGGGTTGTTTACACTGGTCTGTAATAGTGTTTGGTTTTTCAGAGTGGGGGAGTAACAGAGAGCAATCAGTCCCAAAACTCTAACATGTCGTTAAAATTGGTCTGACGAAATCTGTGCCATCGAGCATAATCAAACGGGGTGGTTCTATCTGTCCTGTCCGTACTAGTCTGATTGGTTTTTATTTTGTGCCTTTTCCCTTTCTGTCGGCCTGTCCTTTCTGTCGACCCTCCATTCCTACCTATGCTCTGCAAAGTCGGACATTGGGCTTTCCAGTGCCCGAGACATTTACAGAAAGCACATTGGTTTTGTTTTAAATCTGTTCGTCCTGTGCGCAGTGTCGGGGGATTACCTTCGGGTCGTTGTGTTCCGGGGTTGACTTGTCGGCACACCCCTTTACACCGTTCTCTTTTCATATCTATTCCTCGGAATTGTGCCATCGTTGGCCCTTCCCTTTGCCTACTAGACGTTTGGAGGGTTGTCCGTCGTGTCCCTTCACCTTCTCCGAATTCGTCGCCTTCCCTTCGTCGTGCGGCTTCTTTGCGCCACATACCGAGACTATCGAGCATAATAGGTGTTGTTTCATTCCTACGAAGGGCTATTTCTACCGTTTCTATTTTGTCGAGATCAAAGGATCCTCTCAGTGGCCACTGTCTTTCTCGATCCTTTTTCGTATATTTATGCCACAGCTCACTATAGGCTATAGCAATTAATCCATGCTTCATGAACATGTCCTTATTAGGGGTGCCTTCCAGCGGAGCCGGATGGTTCATCTCTAATAAGCGGTCCGGGTTAAACAGGCTACTAACCAGTGGGGAGAAGACAGGCATGACGGATCACAATGGGATAATAGTCAGCACTACCTATCTTATCACTGCGCGCAAAGACTAGACAGAATATTTCTATTCTACGTTGTTTGCACGTAGTGAATACCTCATGAACCAATCTTGAGCAATCAATCAATGTTAGGCCAAAAATAAAAAATCAATATGGTCAATGGGGAGAATAAGTAGGCTCGCAAAGGTTTGCGTCACCTACCCTTTCACTATCTGTAAAGAGGGGACCTATTTTTCCCTGTTTGCAGACAGAGAATCTCCAGAAAACAATCTATAACAGTTAATCAATGGGGGGAAGGGGCAATTGTTCAGTGGGGGAGAAAGATAGGTCCGACGGGTGCGTACTTATCCTTCGCTCTTCTCTTCGTACTTCTCGTGGCACTCCTGATGGTTCCCAGTCAGGACCGCAGATCACTCGAGAGAGGTCTGTTCGGAACCAGTGAAGTTCGGATGATCGGCTGTCAGACGAGGGTCTATCGGACAGGGTACCTTCCGATCGTTGCAGTCGTTCACTCTGTCGTCAGGACCTCTCCCACTGGATCCACGAGTCGCTGATGGGCCCCACGTTTGGGACGCCAATTGTTAAAAAGGGGTTCCAAAGACAACCGGTAACCAAAAACCCTTTTTATGTTGCCCGGCGGTATCGCCTCTATGACCCACCAATATTAATCAATGAAGAAGCAGGCGCTGGAGACTGGAAGGCAGGAAACGAGGATTTTATTCTCTCCGGAGGAGAACACATCAATTCAGACAGCAAGTATCGTCACGAGGTGCTCTAACCACATCTCTGAGGCCTGGCCTCTTATACTAGGGTTTATGACCTTTATTGCACATAACACATTCTCGCAACACTTTAGTATTAGAAAGAACATCCTCGGAATCTCCCCTACAGGCCCGTTCCCACACACATTTACAGTTGGATTCCCCACCCCGGTCACAACAGGTGATGGTTGTCGCACAGCAGGGCATTCCGCCGATTCACGGAATGCATGGGGTTGATCGGATCTCATAGGGTGGGGGCTTTGATCGGCTCGAGGGTCTTTCGATGGGGAGGGGAAGCTTCCTACTGTACGGGGTAATAAACAGTATCCGCAGGGCCAGGTGGCGGCCTGGGAACAAGGAAGACAAACGGGGACACAGGAAAAGGGGGTTTGCATCAGAAGGATCTGAGGCCATGAAAGGAATGAGGGGAGGTGTCGCGCTGGGAACAGGATGGGATTCAGTGGTGAAGCTGCGCTGAAGAGGGGTTTATGACCCAAGGCATGAGAGAGCGGGGGTTGTCAGTGTGCGGGGGGGGATGCTTGCGAGGTTAAGGGAGAGAGAGAGACGCGCTGGCTATCAGCGAGGGGCAGGGAGGCCATGGTGCTCAAAATGGCTGCCGCTTACGCGCACGAATGGGCTTGAAAAGGGGCAAGATGACGCCGATAATGTTCACCAAGTTTGAGTTAATTTTCCACAACTCGAGTCTTAGGGGTTTATTTTCTTCGAATACTCAAATTATTTGGGGCCCAGCAATTCGCTTTCATTTTTTATATCAAGAACACGTAGAATAGACATTGTATAACTGAAGAGATGGCATTGCATGCCACCATTATATTAACAAGGGAGACACATTTAAACTGATCTTTAGGGTTCAAACTTTAACAACATTCACAGCTCCGAAGCTTAACACTTCAGTCAGAAACAAACCGATAATGGAATGCAACAACGTTTCATTTCAGTAACAGTTCCAGTGTGTCTTTTCTAGCAGTGAGGGCCCGAATTGAAACGCTTTCACTACAACAGCGGAGCCTGGCCTTAGACGGGCAGCGCATGCGAACGAAGATGAAAAGTTGCAATACAAAGTTCCAACTGGCTATCCCTCTTTTTTTTAAATCCTCTCTTTTTTTTAAATTCACACACAAACACTAAAGCGTCTCACAGGATGAAATACAAGGCAATGCAGTTATACAGCCAAGCACTCAGCCTTAATGATATTTTTAATTCACGAAATGATGAGCAAGTTCCAATTATTCCTTCCTTCCCTTCTAGAATGAAGGCCAATTGAAATTCACTCGGCAGTCTGAAAAGAGGAACTAAAGGAAAAGTCCAGATACGTTTGCTGCCTCAGAGGACACGAGGTACAGATTCATGTTTATATAGTGGAAACACCTAGTTGATCGAAGAAGAGTCAGGTGGTCATCCGTTAATACACTTTATGTATCATTCCTCCACAGATCATGACCAGTCATGGTCCTGATGAGAACCCTAAATATGTAGCGGTTCAAAATGCATGGGCGAAACCCCTACAAAAATTGTCTATCTGTTTTGTGGGAAATGCTTTGTACTGAAATCCCACTATAGTTAAATAATTTTGAAACCCCAAGTGCTATTGTCACCAAGATGCTTTTCGCGATCTGTGAAAGAACAAGATGGGTCACCAGCAGCTCTACTGGAGCCACCCGAATTAGTTCGGACAGGGTTCCCGATGTTGCTGCGTGTGCTTGATTAAGCGCTGACTGATTCGCAAGTATGGTTTGAACATGTGTCGCCAGTGTTTCAGGCAGTATGCCAAAGATATCGGCTTTGTAAAGTTGGACTAAACTGCATGGACGTCTAAGGAAAGAGCAACCAAGAAAGGAAAGCTATTGTCACCAAGATGTTCAGGGCACAGAGAACAACCTCTGCTTTTAAAAAGATAATTTGACTGGTTTTAAAAGTTCTAATAGGTGTTATGTTGAAATTGCCTATTCAATATGTAATCATCATTTAGTTTGTGTCCACGTTTTCTATGCATAACACACATATTTTTGTTTCATGTACACCCAGGTATTGCACAGAACAGTTTTGCACAGCTCTTTGGGACCATTTCCATATTTGTTTGTTTATAAACAAAATAAACTCAACGTGGCCCTTTCATGATATGTCTAAAGTTCATTATACGTTTCTAAATATCAGTGAACGAATTTTAAATAAATACATGGGCCAGGAAAATTAACTCACTTGACATGGTTTTTCTGAAGATGATGATTGAATAATCACAGACGGACTCTGGCTAAGGTAAAACGTTTAGAAAGTTGGCATTGTTCTGCCCAAACCAACTTGGTCTTTCTGCCTACGACCAGGGTCACATGACTGTGGATGGCTATCCTGTAGTGTTTTGAGTAGTTTATCTAGACATGCAGAAAAGAGAGATCTAGGTGTGGAGGGAAAGAGTCTTCCTGACATGATGGCTGTGGAGGAGGTGTGCGCTGCCCTGACTTCAGTACATGCATTGGAAAATGACACCAGGCCTTCCCTTGCATTTGTTATACTAGCAAGCCTGGAGCATAACCCAGGGTTAGAAGAAGGGACCACAACCAGTTTTGGGAGTAGGCCAGGAAACTCCCCCTCACAAAGTTTGGCACCAGGTATAAAAGTGGCAAATTCAAAACATCTCAGAACATTCCAGCACCTATGGAAGATTCAAAGGAAGGACTGCCCTACTGTCTGAAGAAGGAAGATTGGACTTGCTTGCCTTAAACTCAGGCTCCCCAGAAGTTACTACAATGGTCAGTTTGGTGACATCCGGTTTAAGCTACAGGGACACAACAAGCCTCCAGAGACCTCCCCTACAACTGTACAGCTGCCCAGCACTACCTGGACCTGCATGGTCCTGTCTGAGATCTGCTGCTGGTCTCTGCTGAAATAAGAGCAGCTCCCCAAGTGTTGCCCCAAGGTTCTTGACCCTTGGCTGACATCAGACTGTACTCCCCTTGAAGAAAAGTTGAAAATATAGACGTTTTGTCATCTTAGCTACTACACAATTAATTACCTTTATTTGCAGAGAATTAATCACATGTCATGGCTGCTATTGCAAGGGTCGTGCGCAACCTGCTCTTCATGCTGACAGTGACCATCTACGACAACCGCCAAATCTGAGACCTGCATTTTGCACTGACAGCCCACAATGATCAACAATGCACAGCTCCTACAACGACTGGCTCTGCGCTACAGCAGCAACTGGACATGATGCCTTATGTGGTCCTTGTGGCAACAACAATCTCCTGGCAGGCCTGGCCATGCAAAAGGCACTATTCTTGCAGATGTGAGAAAGTAACTCTCCAGTGGGAGGAACATGGCAGCATATGTATGAGAGGCCTGCTCTGCCATTGGGTCACAAATTTTGACATGAAAGCAGGACAGGCAGTACTCCATTTTTACGAATCGTTTTGGTAGGTCTGGGCCTGAAATTATCTGGGTGAGAACTGGCTGTGAGACTCTAACACTAAAATATGTAAGGTAGGCATTCTCTTGTAAAAATGTATCATAACATTAACACAGTGATCATTGTAGTTTTGTCAATGTGTGATGCATCGTCGGCAAACGGCACGCAGAGCCTGAAATGCATCAACATTCTGGCGCATCAGAAATTCAGGCCTAGGAAATGATGCAGTGTCTTTGGTACATAAAGGCAACCCACTCAAAACAGGTTTGCAAGCTAAACTGCGCCATGGAGGTACTGATACTGCAGCTGAGATTTGTGAGGAAACCAATACACCACCACCACCTTGTAGGCAGCATAGGAGAAGGGAGGGTGTTTTTCGCCATTGAACATCCCTTAATGACTTCGGGGAGGCTGTGGTTACTAGATCCTACTGACTCAGTATGGAGTCCGTAATAGAACTGCTGAACCAGAGAGCACCAAGGGTTCAGCCACCAACTTTCAGGCCCACCATCATCCTTCCGCAGGTCAAGGTGATGGCAGACCTCCACATGCTGGCATCTGGGTCATCCCAGATTATATCAGCCAGAGAGGCAGAAATATCACAGCCAACATTTTCTGCCTTCCTACCCGCTGTCCTGGATGATGTAATTTGCCTTACACCCCAGTACCTCCTCTTCCCCAAGACATAATAACAGCTGCAGGAGACCAAGCAAGGTTTCTATGCCTTTGTGGGTTTTCCACATGTGCCATGTGCCATGGATTGTACACATGTGCATCTGGTTCTCCCTGCTATATATCACACCTGTACAGGAACTGGAAGCACGCATACTACACCAATATCCAGGTCATTGTAGACCATCTGAGGATGTTCATTAAAGTTCAGGTAAAATACTTGGGGAGCACGCATGATGCCTACATCTTCAGGCACTGCATCATTAATTAGCACTTCCTGAATGGGCAGTATGGGAGTGACCTACTCGTTAGTAAGCAAATCTGAAGTACATTACAGACCTACTATTAGTAAGAAATGTATGACATAGTAGCATCTCTGTGTTTGTCAACTGAGATAGGACTAATTAGTTTGTTGGGAGGTGAACTCCTTTCGCTTCCTATTAATGATCCTCCTCCAATGAGGTTTTTTTCAAAATAATCAAATGGTGCTACACCGCTGCATGTGTTGTCAACACACGCTACTAATTGGCAAAATATAACAAGATCACAGTCCTGATTGCAGTGTGCACTGTTCACAACAATTCAAACTGAATTCATCACAATCTGAACCTCAATTAGTTTCTTTCTGCATTTTTCAAGCATTTATTTCTGTGTACAATGTATTTGATCAATTCATTACATTTAGTACCATACTGGTAGTACTTGATGCTTATTCCATTCAGCAAAATAAATTTTCAACAATGATTTCTATAATGCAAAATCTAACTTATAACAATAATGTGAAAACATAGATGTATGTAAATAAAAATCATTTTCTGTTCATTTTCATGCCCAATGCATTTCGGGACTGCAAGGTTTCTTCTTCAGAGGCATATCTCTTGTCACTTTCAACAACCGTAAATCCACTGAATTTGTCAATACAACTAATCAGAAACGATCTCCAATCTGTAGTGTTACGTCATATGAGTTAGACTGCTCAGAGATAGACTCCAGTATGTCTGTTGTTGGGGCTTCCAAGCACACCCCTCAACTGAGATAGGACCATTTGTATGAGGGGTGTGCCTCATACTTGCACCGTGCATCATGGTATATTTGTACTGTAAACCTCCAAGTCATACATTTTAAGACAGGCAAAGACACTTTGTGTGCCATTGAATGGTTTAAAGATTCAGACCAATGCAACGCTGCGCAAAATGTAGTGCAGCATCACTGTGTGCAAGGGAGGGGTTCCCTAGGTGGTGTGTTTGTCTCCATGCAACTCCCATGGTTCATGAGGCATGACATGTGTCCCAGACCAGATAAATGTTTACATTTGTCAAACACATTTTTCTCTCCAGGTGATGTGTCGCAAAGAAAAGTTACTTAAGTCATCCAAGACACTCCCACTTCCTATGTGTGCATCATATTCTGCCACACACGCATAGACAATCAGGCCTATGAGGAATCATTAGGTGCAGGAAGGAGTCCCTTGCTTCACAAAGGCCATCATGCATACAATGCAGGCACCCAATCCACATTGTGCATGTTAACCTGTGTCAGGTTTAGGCTGTCTGATCATTTTCCCTCCTGAGGCGGAAGCTGGGAGGTTGTTGTGCCACGAGTTCTGCTTAGCTTTTAAAAATTACCATTGCTTTTAAAATTACTTTTTCAGATTCACTGACAAAGCCTTTACTTGCCACCACCTCCCCCCTCCTCGCTACCTGGGCCACTCTCAGCCGAGTGTTGATGCTGAGAGCCCGGTCCCGGGTAGACGAAGAAGATTAGGGGCCATATTGGGTGTGTTCAAGCTCTGGGGCGCGCTCTAGCTGCGCATAAAAGGGGCATCCCTTAGCCCTGCTCTCGTTTAGGCTGTGCGATCATTTCCCTCCTGAGGCGGATCATTTCCCTTCTGCTTAGCTTTTCAAAATTACAATTGCTTTTAAAATTACATTTTCGGCTTGACTGACAAAGCCTTTACTTGCCACCACCTCCCCCCTCTTCCTTGCTAACTGGGCCACTCTCAGCCGAGTGTTGACGCTGAGAGCCCGGTCCCGGGTAGACAAAGAAGATTAGCGGCCATATTGGGTGTGTTCAAGCGCTGGGACGCGCTCTAGCTGCGCATAAAAGGGGACGGTCATGTCTCCGCGCAGCGGACGCGCAGGACCTGCGCCGGAGTCGTGCCAGAGTCCTGCCCGTCTGCGCCCACCAGTGCCAAGGAAGCACCTGGGGCCAGGGAGGCTGGCCCTATACACATCCAATCCTCATGTGAACCTTTGTATTCCCTATCTGCCCTAAGATCTCTGAAACCCCCCTGGCAATCTTGCCATCACACTAATCCCCCGGACTTGCTCATGACTAATCCTGACTGTGATTGTAACAAGGAAGGCAATCATCACAACTTCCCGGATTCCACCTATAAGCAGTTTACCCTTAATAGGCCAGCCGCCCCCCACTTTTAACTACTCTGGGTTTCTTATCAATACCCGCTCGTTAGTTAAAAATAACCTCACTTTCAGGGAATTTCTTCTAGAACAAAACCCCACCCGGGTCTTTATCACCGAAACCTGGGCTATGGACTCTTCCGAGCCGGACCTAATAAATGCGATTCCAGAAGGCTATGCCATAGCCAGAATGGACAGAGTTGGCTGTAGGGGAGGAGGGTTGTGGATAGTTTATCACAGCTCGACAAGATGTCGAATCGATCACCTGTCCTCTCCGTCTGACCCTTTCCAGGCCTTATATTTTGCCCTAAATCCCTCCCCCACTGTATCCTTCACTGGGATCCTGATATACAGGCCCCCGGGCCCAAGATCCACTTTCAGCCTCGGTCTTCTTAAGACTTTGGAACCTTACATGGATAGACCTAACCTTACGGTTCTTGGGGATTTCAATTTCCATTTGGAGAATTCTACTTCCTCTGAAACTGTTCATCTGCCGGACGCCCTTGTTTCCTGTGGACTCCCTCAGGTAGTGGGCAATCCGACCCACCTAGCTGGGCACCTCTGGACGGGGTATTCACCAATGACCCCCAGCTTCAGATTGGCTCCCCCCATCCCCTGTCTTGGTCAGATCATTTAGCTGTTCCCCTCAATCTTGTTCTTCCCCTTTCCACGGTGTCCCAGTTGAATAATAATAAGTGGGAATTGAGGAGGAACTTCAGAAGGCTAAACAACGATACACTCTCCCCCTTTATGTCTAAAATCAAGCCCCTGTTAGAGAGTGATGCCGATGCCGCGGCCCTTGACCTGTCTAATACCTTGGCAGGTGCCGTTGAATCTTTAGCGCCGGTTAAGCAACACTACTCTGCTAGGAAACGACCTTCAGCCCCCTGGTTCTCTGACTCCCTCAGGGTCCTCAGACAGGGATGTAGGAAACACGAAAGACTTTGGAGGCTACATTTGGATCCCATAGAAAAGGACAAACACAAAAGACTTCTCAGGGGCTATAAGGCCGCGGTTTTGGCAGAAAAGAAGGCGCATTTTGCCAAAGTGACTGCTTCTCTCAATTCCCCTAGGGACCTGTTCAAAATAGTTGACACCTTGTCCCTCCTCCAGTCTCCCGACCCAATAGTAGCCTCCCAAGAACTATATGATCAGATCTCCTCCTTCTTCCACACTAAGATCATGGACATTTACACCAACCTGGAAACTCTCAACCTAAGTCCTGGGAGTCCCTTTTCGACCGTCGCACCCCCTTTGGATAGCCAGATGCCCGAACCCTGTTGCTCCCTCACTCACTTTCCCCCCCCTTTCCCCCGAGCTTCTTAGCCCTCTCCTGGACAAACTTAAGTCCAGATCCCCGCTTGACCCCTGTCCCTTGAAAACTCTCAAAGAGTGTAGGGAGGTAATACTACCTCCCCTTGCAGAGGTCATGAATCTGGCAATCTTGGAAGGCGTCTATCCCCTTTCCTGGAAATTGGCTATTGTCAAGCCCTTGCTGAAGAAGCCTACCTTGGCCCCTGGGACATTGAAAACTTCCGCCCCATTTCTCTCCTCCCTGCCCCTGCTAAGCTACTAGAGGCACACCTTAATTATCATCTGAGTGCCTTTATGGATAGCTCTAGCTCCCTGGATCCCTCACAACACGGCTTCCGGAAGGCTCACAGCACTGAGTCTGCGCTTACAGTGGTCATTGATAGTATCCGCACTAAGGTCGACAGTGGCCAGACTGCCTTACTGGTGCAGTTAGACCTGACTGCGGCCTTCGACACCCTGTCTCCCTCCATCTTAGCTAGCAGACTCAGTGAGGTGGGAGTTGCTGGCCCAGCACTCAGCCTCCTAACATCCTTCCTTGACCAGCGGAAGCAAAGAGTAAAGTTGGGCGATTTTCTTTCGCCCGTCATTCCTGTGAAGTGTGGGGTACCACAGGGCTCCTCCTTGAGCCCCACGCTCTTTAACATCTATGTGGCCCCACTCGCCAGGCTTGTTTGGGCTGGAAGTTCTTTCCTACACCGACGACACACAGATTGTGGTCTCCATATCACAATCGGTGAATATAGTGGCCTTAAATTTTAAAAACTGTATGGAGGCAGTTGCAGGCTGGATGGTTCAGAACTTCCTTGAGTTAAACGGGGAGAAAACAGAGGTCCTTATTTTTGGAGTTAAACATCAGATTGGGTCAATGGACTGGTGGCCTGCTTCTCTTGGTGCCTGTCCCACGCCCTCTACCTCGGCCCGAAACCTGGGTGTTATTCTGGACACCACCCTTACTCTTCATAAACAGGTTAGTAGGACAGTCTCTACCTGCTGTGGTGTCCTAAGAATCTTAAGAAACATTTCTCACTATCTCTCCCCAGAAGCACGAAAACAGGTCGCAGTGGCTCTTATAGCCTCCCGGCTGGAATACTGCAATGCACTATATCTAGGCATTAACAACGGCTTGGTCCAACACCTTCAGATTGTGCAAAATGCAGCGGCCCGCTTTGAGGTAGATGCCCCTAAGCGTGCGTCAAGCGCGGCCATCAGGAAGAACCTACACTGGCTCCCCATCCAGGCCAGGATCAACTTTAAGGCCCTCTGCCTTACGCACCATGCCCTAAATGGTTCTGGGCCAGAAGACATTCGTCCCCCTGTGTCTTTCTATGTCCCTGGCAGGGCTCTTCGCTCCGCCGATAAAAATCTATTGACTGTTCCTCGAGTCCTCAAGGCCAGATGGGGTGGAAGGGCCTTCCGTTCCCTCGCACCTAAACTCTGGAACATGCTCCCTGATGACCTCAAGGTACTTGCCTCTCACTCCCTCTTCCGCAAGGCACTTAAGACCTGGCTTTTCCGAGAAGCCTACCTATGATCTGCACATCTCCTGCTCATACAGCTATACCATCTTCAGCGCCTTGATGCCTTTGGGTTTAGTCGCGCTCTATAAATTCAGATTCATTCATTCATTCATTCATTCATTCATTCTGTGCTAGGCAGGCCATTGTGTGCCAGTGCAGGGTGAAAGGTCAGGAATGTGGTGTATGACCTAATTAGTGTGAACTACTGCCTTTTTCTCAGTGACACAGTGTAGCACAGTGCAACATTTAGAAATATCTTGGCCCTGGTGTCATGTGCACATAGGGGACCGAACAGACTGCAACATGTACATAATTATGTCCTACATTGACATGAACTCACATATCTGTCAATGGCAGTAGCAATAGAACATCAGTGACTAGTAATGTGTCCTTTAACTCTGTATGAATGGATGAAACCACATCATCTGCCCTGTGTAAAAATCATGATGAAAGTCATGTGACATGCCAGGCAATCTAATATGAGTACAAAAGCAACACAAGAGATACGTGTGAGATAAGTGCCTCCTCAATGGCATACCTACTCTTGGTATCAGTCAAGGATCAACAATGTCAGTGGTCATAGAACAAGTACTGCGTAAATGAGCAAGTGCTGCACACATGGTAGTATACTTGTAAGTTGACTACATTTTCTGGAGCAACTTAGGAAGAAGTATTTGGAAATACCATATGTGTGTGCTATGTCAGTGTAGGATCAAGATATTTGTAAATGTCAACACTGGATAATGTTGTGACACCAACAGTACAAAACACACCTATATCTCAGCCATACTGACAATCTACATACACACACACACTTATTGGCTTACGCCTGCATTAACAGTGTATTTAATGTGATGGCCAACTTACTCTATGGTGCAAGTTGCCCAAATGAAAAGCATATGAATCAAACAATGTGAAACTCACAAAGTGTAACACAATGCTGGCAAACATGTCATATACCAGTCATCAACATAGAATAAATGCAACCTCGACAAGGCACCAAGGAGTATTCTGGATACCAATCTCAACATTAATTTGCCACAGCAATGATTAGAGAAGCAAAGCATAGCGGTGCACAGTCCCCTACAAGTCATTGTCATACACAAACATGTGAATAACAAAGTATTTTGTCCTGGTCTGTGACAGGCAGATACTTGTAATAATATCACTGTGTCCTAAACAGAGATACCCCACATCGCAATACCTATGTGTCAATCCCAGGGCACCATGACAAAGGGTCAGATCAAAAGCAACAGCTTGAGGCTGGCGATACATTGTACAACTATCCAAGTAACATATTTGCAACACACCACATGTACGCACAAAAATCACATGGCAAAGTAAATGAACAAATCAAAGACTATGTCATTAGTAGACAACATCTGTGTGCCACACGGACATATGTATGTGTGAGTGTCAAACATGTTAGCACTGTCACAGCCTACATCAGTGTGACCAAAGGGCCAAAATATGATCAACATACCGTCACTTTGCACATGCAGTGTGTGCGCATAACCAAGAGTGGTAATACACCTCTAACAATACCTATCAGAGTAAACTATTGACCTCATGTTAATGTCTCCATTTGTAAGTGTTCAATGTATCAGTGTGTGTGCATCATTTGCCATGACACAGAGATCTAGAAGAGGAATGTGTAATACAATGGTCAAGAGTATTTATAAAAAAATATTGACTAATACTGTAAGAAACGTGTCGGAGTCATTTAGTACACATAAGAGGTGTGGACAGGAATTTGGCTGTACAATCTCTATATTTATTTACAGTATTATTATTGTATTATTTTGTGCTGGAAAAGGATACTGTCTGCAGCCATGGGTCATGACCCCAATTGCACATCCCCACACTTAGCCAGAAATGCAGTACAACCAGGCACTGGCCAAGACTAGGACTAGTGTGGAAAAATATGTGTTGTGCTAAAGTCTTGCTTATGATGCCTGACCTTGTCGGGGGGGAGATTGCTATACCTACCCCCTATGGTGTGGTCTGTAAGATCATCTTTGCAAGTGCCATTCTACACCACATACCATGAGGAGCAGGAACCAATTTAGGAGGAGGAGGAAGATAGGATGGAAGAGAGATCCAAAACACAATGGCTGGTATATGGTCATGCAACGACAGTGTGCAGAATATTTTTGCGTATATTTCCGTCTACTAGATGGACAAATTCTCTGATGTTAACTGATTTGTGGAAAATGGGAATAGATGTATGAACACATTTGTTGTGTTATTTTTGCAGCTTTTATGTCACAGTCACTGTAGACATCAATTCACTCACATCTCCATACCTGGAAATAGGCCTCAACATATAACAATCATATTGTAAGATCCATTGAGCAACATGGGGCAATGACTCCCTTTATTCAAACCACCTGTGCAGAAATGTAATGTAATGCACTGCATAAAAGGAACAGGCCAGGCATGTCACAAATCCACATCCAAAATTATTGTTTCTGTTTTCAAGCAATTGAATTGATTAGTGCAGTACAGTGCTGCACATCTAGCAGACCTGTTGTATTCTGCAGCATAAAAAGTGTTTTTCGGATGGCACTCAGTGAGTGTTTGAGCACAAACCTCCAAATATGTCCATACCTGATACACTCAAATCAGTGTAATGAGTCTCACCAACGTGGTAGCATGCACAATGGTAACACTGTTCAGGAGCTAAAGTATCACATACCTTAACAAATCATTAGTGACAGTTGTCATAGACAAAAGCCAAGTATGATGTGTACAAGATGAAATTGTCTTGTTACAGAATGCATACATGCTTGTCCAGGGAACCTCAAACACTACACATGTCAATCAATCAATCAAGATTCTTATAAAGCATGGATAATCACCAGTTAAGGTCTCAAGGTGCTGAGGTGGGTGGAGACTGGTGCAGCTTCAGTCGAAGGGACAGGTCTAGTGTTCCTTCCTGAATTGAGTCGGTGACTCATTCCTGGCCTAATCATCATAAATACCACTTCTGGACAGAGTTGTCAGTATACACAACTCACAGGCATTGCACAGTCATGTGATGAGAGTTAAAGTCCTGTAACACAGCAATACGAGCGGATGGCTTTGCATTGTGTAAAATTACTCAGCTAAGTATGACAATGGAGATGCGTTTAGCAAACATCACAACATCCATGTGCAGAATCCAGGTGACCGTTCAAGAGATACACAGCATATGTGTTCCATTATTTAAAAGTGTGCAGAAGATGAATGTTTGTGTCCACCTTCCCACACTCAAATACAGTCAAAAGGGAGTATAGTACCAATCAGCACGTGCCAACTGAGCGTTTGTGCTGCATGTTTTCATGCAGGTGGAAAGCAAACACATGTTCATCACAGCATAGTGGCATAATTGTCCTGTGACAGTAAATAGATGGCTTACAAATGAGCATGGCTATACCATGCAGGTCAGTAATTCCCCCTTCTGCAGTGGTGAAAGCAAAAATGCAGGAATGTGCTGCCTTCAGAAGTATAGTCTGCCTTTTCCCCTTTGTTGTTGCGGTTTTGGATGGCTAGGCCCAACACACTCAATCGTGCCCCATGGTACAAGAGTGCTTAATTTGCATGAATGAGTGTATTTGTTCATGAAGGTGTGCCTTCTGGATAAGTAAAATAACCTGTGAGGCATAGCTCACAATGTTGGTGTGCTGCAGAATGCAGCACATATTTTAAAGTTGATGAAACATCGGGACCCTAAGGTAGTACACCTTGTTACCCCACTCCAGGGACGCTTGTACTTACTGGGGCATTCCCAGGTTCCCCTAGTTTGGTACGTTTGGGAATGGGTCCCAAACCATTGATGTTGCATGGCTTTACCCATGCAATGGTCATGGAATCTCTCTCTGGTTCAGAGTGAGGCAATGCAGTGTTTTCATATAGTATTGTATCATAAATGATGAATAAGCCCTCACAGGGCCATGCAATGTGCATTTTGTGTGGGGAGTTGATATAATAGATGTGCATTGCAAATGTACCATGTTGCATTGTGAAAGAGCAACACAACTCAGGTCATAGATATCCCTCTGAGTGCTGAAGTGCCTGCTCCACTATATAACATGGATGATCTTGCCTAGCTCTCTGTGTAAGACATGATTGACTCACAAAACCATGCAGCAATTTCTATTACCAAATGATTGTGTCCATCTATTCAGGAAATGTGCAAGCTGGGTGAGACACACACTGTGGTATGATTGATCCAGCTTCTCTTTGTGCTTCCCTAAGTGTTTGTTGCTGCTGTGACACAAGGACATTATGGATTGCTCACATATGGCATGAATAGAAAGCTTAGACAGATTTAAAAATTTGATTACACCGCACATAGGCCCTAGGAGGCATTTCATTCTCTTAACCTCTCTTAAAAAGTGTAGCTGTTTGTCACCACAAGGACATGTAAATCTTAAAAGTACTTATCCTATATTTTATCTACACAGCACCCTGACCGTAGCTCTACCTTAGGGGTGACTCATTTGTAATGGATGGGAAGTTTAAGGCTCAGCAAGTGGTTTTAAATGCCTAGTCTTAGGGGCAGTTAACTGCACCTACAGGTCTCACAGGTCTCACAATGGCAGGCATGAGACACGTTTGAAAGGCTACTTGTATGGGTAGCATAACCAGTGCTGCAGGCCTACTAGTGGCATTTAGGTTACAGGCCCTTGGTATATGCTATACCACTTTATAAGGGACTTATAAGTGAACAAAATATGCCAATAATGTATACACCAATGTCACCATGTTTAGGGGAGAAGCACATGCACTTTAACACTGGCCAGCAGTGGTATCAATCAATCAATCAATCAAGAGTATTTGTAAAGCGCGCTACTCATCCGCTAGGGTCTCAAGGCTCAGGGGTGGGGGGGCTGCTACTGCTCGAAAAGCCAGGTCTTGAGTTGCTTCCTGAAGGAGAGATGGTTCTGGGTGAGTCGTAGATGGGTGGGGAGGGTGTTCCAGGTCTTGGAAAATACCAAGTTTCAGAGGAGGGTCAAGGGTAAGTAGTTTAAAGACCATCAAAGTCACAACCCCTACTCAAGCTACTAGAATCAACAGCTTCGGCTCAGGATTATGCCGAGGGGTACCAACGGAGAGAGCGGGGCCTCATCACTCTGAGTCGTTGCCGAGTGAGGTGAGGCTATACTCCCACAACTTGCTGGGGATGGTATCCTCCACTTACTATAGAATTTACAAGGATACGGTAGGATCGTCTTATTGACGATACCAGTTATTATACTATTTTTCACTTTAATTTACTTTGCACTTCAAGTTTGAGTATAACTTTACAGTAGTAGTATTACAGCTTTGGCCCTGAAGAATGCCGGTGGACTTTTCACCATAAGGCAGAAACATGTTGGCCTGTTTGACCAATCAGCAAAGAATACAGTGATTTTTTCACACTGTTCTCTCACTCGTTTTAACCTGACGTCTAGGTGAATACCTAATAAAAAAAATTTTTTTGCCTCGATAGTCATTTTAATATCACTCACTACATTCACTGCACTGCACTGTACCAGCACCGCCAGGAGGGAGGACACTATCACTCATTGAACCTTTGGCACATGTCATCCCGCCAATACATCAAGGCACGGAGACACCAGACAGGTTTCATATATCCTAAATGATGATGCTCCGCCACGAGGGTGGGCTGATAGGACTTTGTTTACATTACTAGTGTCTCTTGACTACTGTGAGGCTGGCTCAGGGCATGTCCAGTTCTGACTATTTCCGGTGAGAACATCTAAGACTCAGCTTAATTGCAGACCGTCAAGTTTTTTGTTGATTCTAGTTCCAGGTCTTAGCCACCAGGTAGGTGAAGGATCTTCCTCCGGTGGTGGTTCTGCGGATCCGTGGGACGGTGGCGAGGACGAGGCTGGTGGAGCGGAGCTGGCGGGTTGGCGTGTAGAATGTGAGGCAGTTGTTGAGGTATTCGGGGCCCAAGTCGTGGAGAGCCTTGTGTGTGTGGGTGAGGAGTCTGAACGTGATCCTTTTGCTGACGGGGAGCCAGTGCAGGTCCATCAGGTGGGTGGAGATGTGGCTGTGTCGGGGGATGTCCAATACGAGTCGTGCTGAGGCGTTCTGGATGCGCTGGAGTCTTTTCTGTAGTTTGGCGGTGGTCCCAGCGTAGAGGGCGTTCCCGTAGTCCAGACGGCTGGTGACGAGGGGCTGGGTGACCGTTTTCCTGGTTCCAATGGGGATCCAGCAGAAGATCTTACGGAGCATGCAGAGAGTGTTGAAGCAGGAGGAGGTAACGGCATTAACTTGGCCATTGTGAGGGAGGAGTCAAGGATGAAGCCCAGGTTGCGTGCGTGGTCCGTGGGCTTGGGTGGGGGGCCCAACGCAGGGGGCCACCAGGAGCCGTCCCAGGCGGAGATGGATTGGCCGAGGATGAGGACTTCCGTCTTGTTTCAGTTCAGTTTCAGGCGGCTGAGCTTCATCCAGTTTGCGATGTCTTTTATTCCGTCCTGGAAGCTGGCTCTGGTGGAGGTGGGGTCGTTGGTGAGGGAGAGGATCAGTTGGGCATCGTCGGCGTAGGAGATGATGTTGAGGTTGTGCTTGCGTGCGATGGCTGCGAGGGGGCTCATGTAGACGTTTGGAGAGGGTGGGGCTGAGAGAAGAGCCTTGAGGTACGCCGCAGATGATCTTGGTGGCTTCTGCAAGGAATGGCGGGAGACGGACTGTTTGGGTTCTGTCGGAGAGGAAGGAGGTGATCCATGCCAGGGCCTTTCCTTGGATCCCGGCATGGCGGAGGCGGGTTGTAAGGGTGCGGTGGCAGACCGTGTCGAACGCAGCCGAAAGGTCGAGCAAGATGAGGGCGGCGGTTTCTCCGTTGTCCAGCAGGGTCCGGATGTCGTCGGTGGCCGCGATGAGGGCGGTCTCGTGCTGTGGTTCGCTCGGAATCCGGACTGCGATGGGTCGAGGGAGTTGTTCGTCTCCAGGAAGGCTGTCAGCTGTTTGTTGACGGTTTTCTCGATGACTTTTGCAGGGAAGAGGAGGAGCAAGATGGGGCGGTAGTTTTTAAGGTCTGAGGGGTGTGCTGTGGGTTTCTTCAGGAGGGCGTTGATCTCTGCATGCTTCCAGCTCTCCGGGAAGGTGGTGGATGTGAAGGAGTTGTTGATGATGTCCCGAAGTTTGGGTGCGATGATGGAGTCGGCTTTGTTGAAGATGTGGTGTGAGCAGGGATAGGCTGGGGAGCCCGAGTGGATGGTGTTCATCCTGTGGGTGGTATCTTCCGTGCTGACCTGAGTCCAGGCGCACATGGTGGTGGTGGGGGGTGTAGGTTCGGTGGTGGGGTACGTGTTCTGAGCACCAAAGCTGTCATATATGTCGACGATCTTACGGTGAAAAAAGGTGGCCAGAGAGTTGCAGAGGTCTTGAGAAGGCGTGATGTCGTTGTTGCTGGCGTTGGGGTTGGAGAGCTCTTTAACGACGTTAAAGAGTTCCTTGCTGTTGTGGGTGTTGTTGTCCAGTCGTTCTCTAAAGGATGACCTTTTGGTGGTGCGGATCAGCTTTTGGTGTTTGCGGGTGGCGTTCTTGAGGGCTGTCATGTTGTCCGTTGACTGGTTGTGGCTCCAGGCTTTCTCGAGGTCACAGCAGGATTTCTTGGAGTCTTTGAGATCGTTGGTGAACCACACAGCTTTCTTGCTGTTGAGGTTGCTGGGAGGGTTTTTCAGTGGAGCAAGGGTGTCGGCACAGTCGGTGATCCACTGTGTGAGGTTGCGGGTTCCTTAGTTGGGGTCCGTGGTGTTGGTGGGAGGGGTTAGGCGCAAGGAGGTGGTGAGTTGGTCGGTGGTGATCTTGCTCCAGCATCTTCGGAGGGTTTGTTTCGGGTGGTGGTGGGTCGTTGTTTTCCTGAAGTTGAAGTGTACGCAGCTGTGGTCGGTCCAGTGGAGCTCGGTGGTGTGGCTGAAGGAGATGTGGTTGCTGGAGGAGAAGACAGGGTCGAGCGCGTGGCTGGCATAATGGGTGGGGGTATTGACCAGTTCCTTGAATCCGGGGTTGGCGAGGTTGTCTAGTAGGGCAGTGGTGCTGTTGTCCTGGTCGTTCTCCAGGTGGAAATTGAGGTCTCCTAGGAGGATGTAGTCGGGGGAGGCGAGGGCGAGTGGGCTGATGAAGTCTGCGATGGTCTCACTGAAGTGTGAGCGTGGTCCCGGGGGTCTGTAGATGAGGGTTCCTCTGAAGGTGGTCTTGGGGTTGGTGTGAATCTGGAAGTGCAGGTGTTCTGCGGTGGCGAGGGTGTCGTCGGTGTTGGTCGTGATGCGGATAGTGTTTCTGTGGGCGATGGCGATGCCTCCTTCGGTCTGGGTGACGCAGTCCCTCCAGATGATCTTCTAGCCGTCCGGGATGGCAATGGCGATGTTGGGGGCTGAGGAGGCGTTCATCCAGGTTTCCGTGAAGAAGGCGACGTCTGGTGCCGTTTTGTCCAGGAGGTCCCATAGTTCGACGGCGTGCCTGTGGATGGAGCGGGTGTTGAGCAGAATGCACTTGAGGTGGTTGTTGTTGGCGGCTGTTTTGGCTGGCGTGGTGCAGGACCGAGTGCAGGTGAAGTAGCAGGCATGGCAGGTGAAGGCTCTGTGGGTGCGTTTCGGGGTGGCTTGGTAGCAGGCTGGATGTCAGCCGGTGTTGAGTGCGTGGACGGTGGTGGCATCGTAGCTCAGTCGGGTTGGCTGGCTCTGGCGGGGTCCAGGGGTTCTGGCGCTGGGCGCGGTCCAGGTGCAGATAGGCATAGACAGGCTTGCCTTTGGCACGCCCTCAGGCGCGCAATCGGCGTGCCCGTTGCGCATGGCCGCTGTGCGTACGCGCAGTCCTCGCCATTTATGGCGAAGTGGGAGGGAGGAGCAGCTGGGAGGCGGGAGCGGGGCGGCGAGTGAGGAGCGGGAGACAGGAGAAGGGGCGGGGCCTCAGGAGAGCAGTGGCGGGGGAGCAGAGGGGGGGTTGGAAAAATCGGGAAAGCGGAGCGGGGGAGAGCGAGGGCAAGCCTGGGGAGCGAGGGCAAGCCTGGAGAGCAGGGCCCTAAGGAGAGGCGGCAGCAAGAGGGCCAAGCAGGCAGCGGCAGCAGAATCCAGGCACAGGGGGGCCGTGCGGTTGTAGAGTGACCGGGTCAAGGGTAAAGGGTCAGAGCCCTTTGGTCAACAAAAAGATACAGCAAAAAGAGGAGGCAAGCAGGCAAAAGGTTTGGAGGGAAGAACGCCCTAAAGATGACAGGTTTAACAGTTATTTTCCAAGTCATTATTGAAGGTCGAAGCACAATATAAATCTCACTACTTCAGCCTTAATCTCCAGCCCAATTTGAGGAATCAATGTCATTACAGTTTACAGTTCTGTTTTGGAATATTAAACATTTGCATCTCAGTTCTTGGTGGGGTAAGAGGCAGTGCAGGACTATTTGGTGCAATATGCAGTCAAAAAATATGGGCCTAGATGTATCATCGTTCCTATTTGCGATTTCTTAATAGCGATTTTTACCGAATCGCTATTAAGAAATCGCAAAATGGGATGTATGTTTTAAATCGCTATTTTTTTGCGATTCCTTATTATTCCTAATTTGCGAATTCGCACGTTGCGAATTCGCAAATAAGGAATAATTTCCCATTCATTCCTATGGGCCAGGAGGCCCATAGGAATGATTGCGAAATAATTCTCAAATTGCGAATTCGCTATTTGCTAATCGCAATTTGAGAATTATTGCAAGGGTGCAGGGGTGTCTCATGGACACCCTGCTGCACCCCTGAAACTTACATGTGTGTGCATATGGCGCACATACATGCCCTATGGGCATGTATGTGTGTCACATGCCACCCTCAAAATTGCCACATTTTGGTTTTTGAAAGGATTTCGCAAATTAACACGAACCTCAAGTTCGTGTTAATTTGCGATTCCTTAACCTGAATTCGCAAAATAAAAAAGCTTCATACATGGCATTTAAGGAATCGCAAAATTGCGATTCCTTAAATGCTTAAGCGAAATAAGGAATCGCCATTTTTTGCGATTCATTATTTTGCTAATTTCACATACATCCCAAAAGATGCAAAATGTCAGTTTGCGATTCGTTAAGGCCGAAATTCTGCGAATTTCGGCCTTAACGAATCGCAAAATGCTTGATACATCTAGGCCATGCTGTGTGCAATCATTGGATAAACTATTTGCAGTCCCTTTATCTACAAACAAAATTGTTTCAATCCCTTTCAGAAAGTATTAACGGGCATTTTTATAAAACAAAATGTAACGCAGTGCAGCAAGTTACCTTGCTGTGCTGTGCTGCATTACAGAAAAAGGGCATGAATGTGCATTATTTATGGTAATGCAACGGATCCTTTCCCCAGTGCTGCCGCACAATGGGCTGCCTAGCCCCAATGCAAGCACCCTCGCACCGTGGCGCAAGATTGCCTCCGTAGCATGGAGGATTGTTTGTGTGCAGGAAGGGCCCCTTTCTGCAAAAAAACAATCCCCTGAGGCATTTTCCTCAGAATGCAGCACACATAGAAAGAGGAAGTAATAAGGAAAAATACAAATATTTTTTCCACGTTACACCTTCCGGGTATTCCAGTAATGGTAAACGTCCACACATCCCTAGAGCCGAGTAACACAGCACAGCTATCTGCACTGTGCTGATTTACTCCTGATTTATTAAGCCACTTAGGGCCACCCAAAATGGCTTTGAGTGGCTTTATAAAATACATTTTGGGTTTTGCATCATGTATATATCACGTTGTGAGGTGAAAATGTGATGCAAACCCCTTGATAAATATGCCCCTATCTTTTCAAAGGACTACACTCTGGCTGTTTCCTCACATCAATTGACTGAAAACAGAGGAATTTTGAATCTGTTGTAAAGGGACACAACGTGTAATTCGGAATCTTTGAAAGACATACCGAGGGGAGCAAAAAATCGGAGTAATTGGGCACCTAAAATCGACTCCCAGAAAAAGCTGCACAGTGTATTATGCGAATTTGAGGCTTTTTTTCAAATTAATGCTCCCACAAGACTTGATTATTTCACAACACATAAAAAAACCCTCTTACAGCAATTATGGTGAGAAGTGCATGATTTCCATTGTATTTTCATATTGCAAGCTTAGCCAGCAGATGTTTGGTCTTGTTGTACTGTTCTTTATTGTAGGCTGCCACAACTCTAGTAAAATTAAAGAACACACACAAGCGCACACAAAAGATTTCACACAGACCTTCATGAACAGAATAAATCCTGTTGTTTCAGCATTGCCACTTCTTTGTCAATCTACTGAGTTTTATTTGCATAACGTTTAAGTCTGCATAGCTTACCTACCAACTATATTTCTACAGTTTGCACAGAAAAATGCTTCATTAATTTGGAAATGGTTTTAGATCTTTGCATTCATACCATATTTTGAACATCATGTTCATAATTTTAGTGCAGAAATAAAACTCCCTCATATAAGCAAATCTGATGTTAATAGTGTAAGTAGAGTGGCAGCATTATTTGATTGTGGAAGCAAGGACATTAGATTATGCAGAACTATTAGTGCAGTCTTTATGGTGTATTACTTCTAGCATCCCAGCTGGCAAATTTATTGAAGTCATCAAATCTCAACGCTATTTAGATTACCACATTCTGTGGGCGGTTTAATAGAGTAAAATTAGAATAAAGCAGCAGGGTCAGATATTTACTGTGGTGTGCAATCAGATAATGGAGAACAGTTTGGGATTTATTCTGTTGAATGTTGTTTATGAAGATCTAAATCTGAACACATTTAAAAACATAACTATGATGTGATCATTTAAGTCAATATATAGATTCAGATTTGCGAGTCGATCTGATTGTTAGGATACTATGGTGTCCCCTAAAGTCAAGTTTTTTTATTGTTTATATAAGTCACAAGTCACTAAATAAACTGAAGTTAAAACCCTTACATTGTACTAACTTTAGTTTATTTAGTTGGGCTATGTTTAAAAAATATAGTGTGAGGGATGCTTGAGACCCCACACAGCCCCGGAAACCACCTCCTCGCGGGGCATACATTAATTAAATGAACGGGTCTGTTGCAGACCCCAAGCCCTTGGGACCACCACCTCCCGAGGGGCTGAACTTGTCCCATGAGTTAGCCTGCTGATGAATGGTAATACCCAGAAATCGGTCCCAGGATGCTTGTTTCTGGTCCAGGGAGGACCTGGCTTGGAGTTTCGGTCTGGACTGTTCCCGTGAGGCACATGGTCAAGACGGATTTGCATATGACTGGCTCTAAACTAGGGTGGCATGGTGAGAAAAAGAACAATGGATTTAACCCAGATCTCTTGACTGGGAATGAATGTATGATTTATTCAGCATTTCGACCGTCATTTGTTTACATAAAACAGTTCCAACCAGGAAGTGTTGGCAACCATCTTGTGACTCAGTTGAACTGAGTCACATGAAAAAAAGTTTTAAAGAAAGAATTTAAAAGAAGAAAAAGGGGTAGGGTAAAAACACACTGACCCCCTAGGCCAGCTCAGGGGGGTCCCACAGGGACCCCCAGGGCCCATAAATTCATTTTTGTAAAAATAAAAATTCGCCTGGATTCGTACTGAGTGCGTCAATCCCACCAAACATTTGTTTCTTTTAAGCCTCTATGTGGGTCAGATACTGGGGGCAATGCCAAATTATGATGCGTGGGCCTGCAGGGGCCCCAGCAGCCCCAGTGACCCCCACTCCTAGGGGCTATGTTTAAAAAATATAGTGTGAAGGAGGCTTGAGCCCCCCACAAAGCCCCAGAGACCACCTTCTCCACGGGGCATACATTGATTTATTGTGAGGTCTGTTGCAGAGCCCTAGCCCTGGGGACCACCACTTGCACATAACAATTAAATTAGGTACTATGTATACACTCCAGCATTCTGTCATGTACTACCCATGCACCTATCCAGTCATACGGGCACTTCCAATGCACTCATCCAATCACTCAGGCACTACCCTTGCACTCATCCAATCATTCACCCGCTACCCATGCATTCATTCAATCACCCAGGCACTATCCATGCACTCATCCTTACACTCAGGCACTATGCATACCTTCCTGCATTCTCTCAAGTACTAAACATGTACTTATCCAATGACTCAGACACTATTCTTGCACTAAACCATTCAGTCAGGCATTATGCATGGTTTCATTCTATCACAAGGCACTACCCATGCACTCATCCGTTTTCTCAGGCAATACCCATGCACTCATGCAGTCACCCAGGCACTACCCATGCACTCATCCAATCACTAAACCATTACCCATGCACTCATCTAATTATCCAAGCACAGACCATGCACTCATCCATTCTCTCAGGGACTACACATATTCTCACCCAGGCACTAGCCTTGCACTCATCCTTTCACCCAGGCACTACCCATGCATTCAGTCAATTACCTAGACACTATCCATGCACTCATCCAATGAACCAGGCACTACCCATGCACTCATCCAAACACCAAAGCAATACTGATGCACTCATTCAATCTTGCAGTCAGTATCCTAGCACTCATGCATTCACTCAGGAACTACCCATGCACACAACCATTCACTCAGGCAGTAGGCATACACTCCTGCATTCTCTCAGGTACTACCCACACACTTCCCAAGTCACCCAGGCACTTAACATGCACTCATCCAATCACTCAGGCACTAACCATCCACTCATCCTATCATTCCCCTTTACCATGGCAAGGTAGTATTTTGGAGCCCATTTTTATAATAAAAAACTATTTACTGAATATATATATATATATATATATATATATATATATATATATATATATATATATATATATATATATATATATATATATATATATATATATATATATATATATATATATATATATATATATATGTGTATATCTATATATATATATTCCAGTACTCTATCTTAAGAATCCACTCAGCAGACAGGACTCAGATAGACAAGCGCGGACCCATTCTTTCGTGCTTTTCAGTGTTTATTCAAAGAAAATTCACCACGCATAAGTATGCCGCCATGCCGCGTTTTGGTCCGACCTGGACCTTGATCACATGACGCGTTACTCATGGACCCATGCCATATTTAAAGTGACAGGTAACAAATAATTGTAAACAGCTGTTGCATTGCACAATGAAACTGAGAAACAGACTATGCAACGAACATAATGCATATAAACCAGACTGCTAATGGAATATATATATACACACAAATCTTGATAGAATGTACAATTAAAATCATGCGTATTTACAAGTGATTTCATAAATATACACCTATATATTGATACAAAAATATACATATAAATCTCAGTAGAAAAATATATATATATACACATATCTTAATAAATAAAGACATTTTAAGAAATGGCTCCCAAATGATGTAAGGAGCCCTCCTCATATAGTCATTAATACATAACCAAATCGCTGGTCAACAACTATATATGTAGTATCAATCTCCAAATGCAGTCTTAAATATGCTGTTTACATTAATATAGCCCAAGTGGGCGAACACCTTAATCTAGACAAACGGGTCCTGGGATATACAGATCGATGTTATCAGCTGCCTGGAATGTATAGGCGAAAATAAAGTGATAACATAATTGTGAATCAGTGTAACAAAAGAAATAGAATAAAAAGACCCCAAAATACTCTATTCTATTGCTAGAGATAACCAACAGTGTGTTGCGTGAATTAAAAATGAGTGAATACTCAATTCATATTATAGCGCAGATGTATATTCTCGAGAGACATAAAGAGAGGCATAGTTGGAGATTCAGAAACATGTCAGAGTAGTGAAATGAATTTGCCAAACCAATGTTTAAAGTATATCAATTCATACAACGCCTATCAAACATGTTGAAAACAGCATTAGTACCAGAGACAGAGAAATTAAGAGATAGTTTATATACAGGTATATAAGTCCTCTGTGGTGTTAAGACCATTTGGGACTTTGGAATTAAATTCCAGAATGTACCTGGTTTCCAGCACTCTCAAGGCACTGTCCCTGTTGCCACCCTTGCGAGATGGAGGTATGCAGTCAATGGCAAAGTACTGAAGCAGAGTGTTATCGCTATCATGCTTGGCTTGGAAATGCCGTGCTACAGGATATGCTTGATCCTTGTTATTGATGGCCCTGAGGTGTTGCAGGATCCTCTTGTGCACGGGTAGCTTTGTACTGCCAATGTAGCGCAATGCGCAGGGACATTCTAACACATACACGATGTATTCAGTTTTGCACGTAATACGTCGCTTGATTTTAACAGGTTGGGGCAAGAATGGAATACTGTATTCCTTCACATTTTTCGCATGTTTGCAGGCTTTACATTGGATACATTTGAAAAAACCTTTTTGCTTTGACAACCAGTTAGAGGGAGGTCTGATTTCAGGATTGCATTTATCCAGACAGCTTCCCATGGATCTAGCTTTCCGAAAAGTTATCAGAGGGGTTGGATTGTCTCTAAGCAAATCATTGCCTATGACAGGATCCTTTAACAACAAATCCCAATGCCTCCTGAAAATCTTTCTAATGGCCGCCTGCAGTTTGTTGTAGGTTATAATGACTCGCAATGTATTATTGGAATCATTGGTCATGTCAGGGATTTTGGGGGCTAAGATCTTATCACGACTCAAAGATTCAGTTTTCCTGATAGCTTTGTCAATGATCGCGGGTTTGTATCCCCTTTGAAGGAACCGCTCTTTACAACTTTCCTGTGCCATTTTACATTCCTCATTGTCACTGCAGATGCGTTTGATCCGCAGCATCTCCCATAGGGGATGCTGTTGATCAAGTGCTGGGGGTGATGGCTTGAGGCATGGAGAACAGAGTTACCAGCTGTAGGCTTACGATGGAGTCTAGTGCATAAATTGTTGTTGCTAACATACACTTCCACATCTAGAAAGACTACCGAAGTTTTGCTCATATTCGCAGTAAATTGCAAGTTCAATAGGTTGTCATTTAACTTTTCTATGAACTCCCTGGCTCTTTCCTCAGACCCCCTCCATAGAATGAAGAGGTCATCAATGTACCTCAGCCATAAAGGGACATGTGCCTTCAAGATGTTTTCATATTCCCTTTTCAAGACCTGCTCCTCCCACCAGCCCATATGAAGGCAGGCGTAGCTGGGGGAGAAGCAGGCCCCCATAGCTACCCCCCTTATTTGCTGAAAAATGATGTTATCAAAAGAGAAATAGTTGTGTTCTAAACATACTTTAACCATTTCTACCAGCATCTTATTATGGAGAGCAAAACATGCAGGTCTACGATTGAGGTAATATTCAATCGCTCTCATCCCATCCTTGTGACTAATGGAGGTATAGAGGGATGTAACATCCATGGTAATTAAGATAAGGTCATCAGACCAATTGTTGTCACTGATTTTTCTCAAGAAATCAGAGGTGTCTCTAACATATGATGGAAGTTTGAGCACCCATTCTTGTAAGAAAAAGTCCACATACTTGGAGGTGTTCTCAGTTAGACTACCTATACCCAATATTATGGGCCTGCCGGGTGGTTTTATCATACTCTTGTGCACCTTAGGAAGAAAGTAAATCGATGGCACAGCTGGATAATCATTGTACAAAAATAGGTACTCATCATTGCTGATTAAACCACTACTTTTCCATGCCAATAATTTGCCATAGTAGTCCAACCAAGATGACTTCATAATTTGAAGATTACTACGTTTGTAGCATGCAACATCATTAAGTTGGCTATAAGCCTCGTCCATGTACATAAGTCTAGGCCAAAGGACAATGTTGCCCCCCTTGTCTGAATGTTTTATAACAAGCTCCTCATTGGCCTGTAGTTTTTTCATCAGTTCTATATAGCACCTTTGTTTACAATTCATCTTGGTGCTACAATGATTAGTAACTCTGTACAAATCCTTCAAATCCGAGGCAACAAGTTCATGAAAACGATCTAAGCTGTCATGCATCATAATAGGCAAAAAAACTGATTTAGGTTTAAATGGGGTTTTGATAGTACAACCTAAATCCATACCTTCTAACCCCAAGGCATCAGTGGGTTCAGTTTGTTCTTCCTGAAGTTGTTGTAAGTCAAAGAATAGATTCACATCACCAGCTGAAATTAGAGGTGGACTAGTAGCATATTGAGGGGTTTTATCACTTTCCTTATTCCCTTTTGTTTTATGAAATTTTTTCAACTTTAATTTCAGAATGAAACGGAACACATCCATTCGGGTTTCTGAGTAGTTGAAATTACTTTCGGGACTGAAAGAGAGACCCAAAGATAATATCTGACACTCCGCTTTATTAAGTGCAATGTCAGACAGATTGATCACTGTATTGGCAACATTATCCACATTTATTTGCAATTCCATCTGCCCTTCGTGGTTTTCTTCTTCAGAGTCTTGCTTTCGTTTGCGCTGCCGGTTATATTATATATATATATAAAAAAAAAAATATATAAAATATGTATATAGAAACATTTAAATATATTTAAATAATCTTTTTTGTATGTGTTTATATATATATATATATATTATATTCACAAAAACACAGGTTTAAGCGAGGTTATAGTTAGCAATTAGCATTTAAAAACCTTAGAAATTCACTGAAAAATACAGGTTTCAGGGATGTTATAGTGAGCATTTAAAAAAAACAAAAAAATTCAATAAAAAAACACAGGTTGCATGGACGTTATAGTTAGGTATTAGCATTTAAAAAACGTTAGAAAATCACTCCCTTCCTCTATTCCGCAAATCTCTAAAAACCTGGCTCTTCCCACAACCCAGCTAAGTCCCTCTGCCCCCTCAGCATCTGATCAGCGCCAGGAAACCCATGGTGACAGTGCGCTCTACAAGCACCCCTTAACATAACATAACATAACATAACTGAAAAAAACACAGGTTTCAAGGACGACATAGTTAGGAATTAGCATTTAAAAAACCTTAGATATTCACTCAAAAAAACACAGGTTTCAGGGATGCTATAATTAGGAATTAGCATTTAAAAACCTTGAATATTCACTGAAAAAAACACAGGTTACAGGAACGTTATAGTTAGGCTGACATTTCACTCATACAAAACCAGAGAAATTCAACCGTTATAGCAAGCTGAGCTTACTACAACCCATGCCCCCACAATGCACTGCTGATGAAATTGCATATTACATCTCTCATGACATGGTGACTGACATCAGTGATGACATCTCAAATGACATCACTGATAATAGCCAGCTGTTGGGTGGAGGTGGCAGCAGGCCGACAGAGGCCAAAGGAGGAGGAATTAAATCCACCACAGTGACTTCTTCTGCTTCTAACTTGTATGACTGCCTAATTAGGATTTACATATCCCTGTCTAACCAAGCAAGAAAACAGTCAATTAGTCATTTCAGTAATATGATATTACTGCACCATAGAAAATATGCCCTTTCTTTTTTGTACTATCTTTAAGTATTTTGGTAAGCACTGGCAGCTCATCCGCTATGGCAAAAGTACATCATTCCCCACCCCTGCCAGCAGCCTCAAAACTTGAAATAATAACATGGGTTTAATGGTGTAATATTGTTTTATTTTTCAGTTCAAACGTCTTGGGAGCAGGGCAGACAGGCTGTGAGGCTGGAGGGAGAGTGATGTGCAGCACTGGTGTCAGTGCACAGGTGTGTTTGGCCAGCTGACTCGGGCTGGCCAAACACACATGAAGATAAACGCTAAGCATGGGTGTAAAATCCGTTCCGCTCGTGGATTTTGCGGATTTTTGGTAAATTCGCAATCCGCAAACTCTCGCGAATTTGCCGAAAATCCGCAAATTTGCACGCGGCGGATTTTTTTGCTTGGTGATACAATATTGCGGCGCGCGGCATTCACTTATCGCCATTCAGCATTGGCCGAGTTGTTTTTCTCGATATTTTGCGAGTGCTGCGCCATTTTGGATCTTGCTGCGGGATCCCGCGGGAGTTTGGCAACCGCGATTACGTAATCGCGGCTTGCCACCTTGCACAGCACGCATCGCGAGAGTTCGCAATTGCGAACACGTAGATGCGGTGGGCAGCAACAATCTCGCACTAGCGAAATACAGAATTTGCAATTCTGCACAAGAAATCCACCAGCAAGCAGCATAAACCTTCTGAAAATGATGATTTTCTATCAGAATAACTCCTCAGGTTGACATTTGCCTGCACTTTTTTTTTGCAAGGAGTCCATTTTGGGGGGGGGGGGGAAGGAAGTGCCCCACAGTCTCCAACTTCCTGTTCCTGTCCAGCAGGCTCCTGCCAGTGCTTTCTTCATGTGCTGGTCACTTTCATTCGGATCTTGACCTGGAAGGATTACTTTTTGTGGATGCTGCTGAATATTTGGATTTGGGGCCTTTTTGACTTTCTTTGGATCACTTTTGGATTAGAAATTTCACAAGTAAGTTTGTTTGGGGCATTACAGTTGCAGCAAATACAATTTTGGAATTTTCGATTTTTGGGCTGTTGTTGGGGCCTTTTGACCAAGGCTAGTGAGTGGTGCAAGGGCCTAGTCTTTCTGTGGGGTGTCTTGAATTTAAACATCATGGAGGGCATGGATGGCATGGGATTGTGCTGATGTTTCTGTGTTTTTCGATTTTTGGGCTGTTGTTGGGGCCTTTTAACCAGGGGTAGTGAGTGGTGCATGGGCCTAGTCTTTCTGTGGGGTGTCTTGAATTTAAATATCATGGAGGGCATGGATGGCATGGGATTTTGCTGATTTTTCTGTGTTTTTCGATTTTTGGGCTGTTGTTGGGGCCTTTTGACCAGGGCTAGTGAGTGGTGCATGGGCCTAGTCTTTCTGTGGGGCGTCTTGAATTTAAACATCATGGAGGGCATGGATGGCATGGGATTGTGCTGATTTTTCTATGTTTTTCGATTGTTTGGGGTGTTCATGGGGACAGGCCATGTGGGTGGGGGCCATTTTGAGTGCTGGTACAGGCAGGCCCTGGGCATGTGCTGGGAGGCAAGGGGCCATTTTGAATGCAGGCAGTGTTCTCAGGCCTGCACCCATTTTGCCTAGCTTTCATCCATTATGCCCAGGGGTAGTGAGTGGTGCATGGGCCTAGTCTTTCTGTGGGGTGCCTTGAATTTAAACATCATGGAGGGCATTGATGGCATGGGATTGTGCTGATTTTTCTGTGTTTTTGCGATTTTTGGGCTGTTGTTGGGGCCTTTTTACCAGGGCTAGTGAGTGGTGCATGGGCATATGTCTTTCTGTGGGGGTCTTGAATTTAAACATCATGGAGGGCATGGATGGCATGGGATTATGCTGATTTTTCTGTGTTTTTCGATTTTTTGGGGTGTTAATGAGGACAGGCCATGTGGGTGAGGCCATTTTGAGTGCTGGTACAGGCAGGCCCTGGGCATGTGCTGGGAGGCAAGGGGCCATTTTGAATGCAGGCAGTGTTCTCAGGCCTGCACCCATTTTGCCAAGCTTTCATCCATTATGCCCAGGGGTAGTGAGTGGTGCATGGGCCTAGTCTTTCTGTGGGGTGTCTTGAATTTAAACATCATGGAAGGCATGGATGGCATGGGATTGTGATGATTTTTCTGTGTTTTTCGATTCTTTGGGCTGCTGTTGGGGCCTTTTGACCAGGGCTAGTGAGTGGTGCATGGGCCTAGTCTTTCTGTGGGGTGTCTTGAATTAAAACATCATGGAGGGCATGGATGGCATGGGATTGTGCTGATTTTTCTGTGTTTTTCGATTTTTTGGGGTGTTCATGGGGACAGGCCATGTGGGTGGGGGCCATTTTGAGTGCTGATACAGGCAGGCCCTGGGAATGTGCTGGGAGGCAAGGGGCCATTTTGAATGCAGGCAGTGTTCTCAGGCCTGCACCCATTTTGCCTAGCTTTCATACATTATGCCCAGGGGTAGTGAGTGGTGCATGGGCCTAGTCTTTCTGGTGGGTGTCTTGAATTTAGACATCATTGAGGGCTTGGATGGCATGGGATTGTGATGATTTTTATGTGGTTTTCGAGTTTTTGGGGTGTATAACTGAACTGATGTTCCTCTGTCTTCCATTGCTTCTAGGTGCACAAGACTCAAGAGAACTACCAGTACAAGGAAGAAGTCCTGTAGCGGTGTTTGTGTGCAGCATAACGTCACGCGACGTCACGTCTGGCCAAAGACAACTCTGCAACTCCTGCAACTGCGGCCTGCTGTTCTGACCTCTGAAGAAGATGGACTCCAAAAAAGTTCCCAGTAGCTCCTCTAGCAAGAAAGTTGCCAGTAAGGAGCAGAAGAAGCAAGTTACCAAGTAGACTGGTGTGCCGGCCGCCACATTTTTTGGGAATAAAAAAAAAAGTACGCCTGCAGCAGCAGCGGGATCTGCTGGGGACCAAGCTGGGAGCAGCACCCCCGCTCCATTGGGCTCAGTGCCACCACCACCACGCCAACTTAAGTCCAAGACCTTGAGTGCTGCCGAAGCACTTAGTCTAGTTGTTCAATCACCATCGACCAGTGATGTTGGCTCATCGCAAGAAAGTAGCAGCAATGTCCCTCAATCAACACAGGTTGTTGTAACTCATCTGACGAGTGTTGAACAACCACAGCCACAACAACAACCACTTGTGCAAGTACAAGCCCAAGTACATGTGGAAGGATAGGCAGCGCAAGGAGATGCGCAAGCAGAGGTGCATGGAGGGGCACCAGTGCTCACAATAGTTGTTTCTCCCGAAGTAGGGGCATATCAGGAAATCGACAATCAAGCCGAGGTATTATTTGAGGAAGCAACTCCTCCTGATGATCATTCATTGTCTTCCACATCCCTAGCAAGGAAAAGATCAAGGGTGGTGTCTACATGTTCTTCAAGCCCACCTCCTTCTGATGATATGGAACAAAATTGGGAACCACCACTGCCGTCTGAGAGTGTTGCACACCATGATCTGACAAAGGTAGCTAAGCGTAAAAGGAAGGTCGTCGAAACTCTCATAGTTATGGAGTGTGATGACGCTCAACAAGAAGTGGCGTATACTCCTGCTGATGAAGACTCTCACGACGACGACGCAGTCATCATAAACGTCACTGCAGCCCCAGCGGGCATGCAGCAAACAGACATTTTGACCATAGCCCGAAAAGCTGCTGAGCGTGATGATGTTGTCGACGAGTAGGCAATGGAAACACCACAATCATTGGAGTTAACTAGTACACCACCACCTACCGCTTCCATATTTCTTCCTCGCCAGAAGGGACCTCCAGCCACCTCGACCTCAATTAGTAGTGGTGAAAGTGCACGACGTAGTAAAGTTCGGCAAAACACATCCTCCACTTCATCTGGCATTAGCAGCATGACCACCACCAGTATCGCCTCCTCCGGCCCCCACAGATATTTCAAGTCCGCAGTTTGGGACTTCTTTAGTGTTTGCCCAAAAAACTTAAACATAGCCATTTGTAGCATTTGTAAGCTTGCAGTTAGTCGTGGTAAGTATGGTACCAACTATGGGACCGGAGGCCAGAGAGGTCTTCTTAAGAGACAGCACGCTGTCCAATGGTCTGCGCACCTAAAGGAGATCAAGGAAGCCCGAATTGCAAGTCAAGAAAACGTTGCTGTTTCATCTGATGATGACGAGGAGGAAGAAGTGTCAAACACTTCACTTACACCCAGTACCTCTGTCAGCACACCCCCTGTGAGCCACACTAAGAGTGTGGGAGAGAGTGAGACACCAATGCGAAAAAGTTCATCAGCGAGCGTAACTGGGTCGAAGAAGTCATCATTATCATCCCGTAAAATCATGGTCCAGGCCAACATTAGAACCATGTTGTTTTCAGATGCGCCATTTGAACGCAACCACCCAATGGCGCGTCTGTATAACACTAAGCTGGCTAAAATGCTAGCTCTGGACCTTCTCCTTTTTTCTTTTGTAGAAGGGGTTGGTTTTCTAGAATTAGTGGCAGCGCTCTGCCCTAAATGGAAGGTTCCTAGCCGGTTCTATTTTGCCAGAGTTGCGGTTCCAGCACTACATGAAGATGTGCTGGAGGTGATTGGGGCAGCTTTGCAGAAGAGTGCTGTTCACACTATACATCTGACAACAGACATGTGGACCAGTGGCGCAGGCACTGATTACATGTGCATCACTGCACACTGGGTCTCTTTTTCAGGGGTTAAAGCAAAGCTAAACGCAGGTGTTGACCCGGACCAAGTTTTTAAAGCTGCTCGGAAACATGCAACACTAGCCATGTTTGGCTTGGAGAAACGTCATACAACAGAAAACATTTTGAATGAGTTTATCACAAAGGTCTTTTACTGGCTGTCCCCAAAAAAACGCAAGATTGGTAATGTTTCCACTGATAATGGCACCAATGTTTCCAAGGAGGGGACTCCGGATGAATGGGGTGCCCACACTATCGTTAGTTAGTAGCAGGAAATGATTTACAATACAACTCAATGGTGTTACCACACTAACACAATAAATTGAAAAAAATAGAAAAATTAGAAAAAATACAAATGACCAGGTTGTTGATTCAAAAGATTATCATTTTCTTTAGAAAAAGGTAAATTCAGTCAATATTAAAAACAGGGTACAAAAAGATGCACTTGAGATATAGAAGGAGTATCTTATATGCTCCAATCAAAACATCACAAAATAAGTCTATACTGCTAATAGATAATGGCACAATGATTTTCAAATCAATACATGAAAATCAATGATAACTGATAAATCATGAGCATGATTAGACTTGGTAGTCGAAGTTTCGGTCTTTTGGAAAGTCGTTTCATAAGACCATCATCAGGACAAAGATTTATGCATTGTGATTGAAGACCCTAACGAAAAAGGAATTGAAGGAAGCAGTACACTTCCAAGAGAGGTCAGTGATGCTTGGCAAGAAATCCAAGTGATGGGGAAACTCTGCCAATTGTCAGGTCAGAGGTTTAAGGCAACTGAATTGCTTATGATTTATAGATCCGATACGCAGCAGAATCATGCAAGTATCAGGAGTTAGCTTCAATGGCAGCTGATGTAGAGTCACGACTTCAAAGGGAGGAAACTGAGCAGCAAAAGTTCACGACCTTGGTGGCAGCAGCGCGTCAGTTTTGAAAAGAGCTGTTATTTATACATGCTGGGTTGTTACCATCCGGGTTTACACAGTAACATTATTAATATGTCAGAGCTTTGAAATATTGGAGCGGTTTAAGAACTTTAGCTGTTTTTTATATTTGGGGGTACAGATGTATTGTCCCCGATTCGTTTATAGTAATTGCATAAAGGTTTAGGAAACTATTGGAACCCAGATATGGGGATTTACGGCATTATGTGTCTCTGCCCCATAAGTTCTATAAATTGGAATAATACATTGTCCTCAGATGAATCAGACATTAGCATACTATAAATAGTTCCCTAATTATAATTGTTCTTCTTTTCAGATTCATTGATAATTTATTTCTACTGTGAAAACTTTGACTTATGGAGCGTATTTGAGTTAAATTAATAGAGGTTTTAAAGACCTTCTTGTGAGGTAAATTAATGGAAACTTAAAAAGACCATTATGTAATGCAGATGATAAATAGTGCCCTATTTTTCCTCTCGCAAGTGTTCTGTTTTAACTTAAAATATGGCTTAATATGAGGGTTGAAAGGTGATATTTAGGGCCAATAAGTTTGCTTTAGATATAAACTTAAAAAGGTAAAAATGTGCTTAAAGATTTACCAAAAAATTTATCTATTTTACAGTATTTTAAATTACCCTATGAAGAGTGATAATACACTGGATTGATGTTGGGATAATTGTGAGAAAACCGATTTCATTGGTGAGTGTGTGTTGCACATTTCAGTTCTTTTCTTTTCTGAATGCCTTTGAAATCTTACAAATTAGGCTCCTCTAAACATTGGTGAAGTTTATAATGGATCAATTTCCTTCTTTGTACTAGGTGGTTGGTTACTTTGGTTGTTATTACTACCTATGCACCGCTTTCTTTCTTTCTATCTGGGATTCTTTGATGAATTATTAAAATACTTAAACATGTGTTCTCTGATAGAGAACGTTTGAAGACTAGTATTGTTAAATTTGTAAAGTATTGTTTAAATATTTATATTTATTCGATTTCCATTTTGTTTTGTAGCCCTAAGGAAGTCATTGGGAGACTGTTCCCGTGACGAAACACGTGTTGGCTTTGGTTTTTGGCTACGCTCGTTGTACATTACATTGCTTATGACCTATGGAATGATGAAATTTGAAGAAGAAGAGAAAAAAGAAAAACAAAAGAAAAAAGACTGTTGAATATCTTGAAAAACGAATGCTTGGATTTGATTTTCTTCTTTTTCTTTACAATATACTGTGTATTGTGGGATTGTGCTCGGGGACAGTACCAATTTTCTTGTATTCTCTGTTTACAGAGAAACCGTTGGGACGCTAGTGGCCGTTTTTCCCTTGTTCCCTAGAGCCACTGATTTGAAGTAAAAAAGATAAAAGTAAGCAGTGTTGCGCAATATCAAACCAGCCACCAATCTATAATTATTTTACCGGATAGAAGTGGTTTGGACAAAATCCATGAGGAAATGTTTTGGCTATTTCTGACATTTCGCTCAATGTAGCGTTTTCGGGGGCCTGTTTGGGGGGCTTCCTGGTGTTTGTGGGTGGGTTTTGGGGTCTGGGAGCACTGCTGGCTATTAATACTTTTGATTGCAAGAGGTTTGAAGCAAATCCATGGTGGCAGAGGGGAGTTAGGGCCCAGCTGCAGAGTGCGCGCAGAGTGATTTTGGAAATTGCCGTGAAAATGACTAAGTTCCCATTTTTGTACTTTTGCTTTTTGGCTGTTTGGGGGTCTTCTACTTGTTTTCGCCTGGGTTGGCGGCTCTGGTGCCATTGCTGGGAAGCTCTAATACCGGATAAAAGTGGTTTGGACCAAATTGAGGCGAAATTCTTTTTGCGTTTTTGCTGACTTGCTTGTCTTTGAGGTGCTCTTTGGGGGGGTTCTGGGTGTTTGTGGGTGGGTTTTGGGGTCTGGGAGCACTGCTGCCACAGTCTTATTTTGATTGCATTTGCTTTTCAGGAGATCCATGGTGGAAAACGGGAGTTATGACCTAGCTGCACAGCGCGTTTGGACAGAAGGCCGAAAAATATTGTAAGTATGAGATTTTCCTTTTTGGCTCTTTGGGGGTGTTTTGCTTTTTTGCGGGTGGGTTGGCGGGTCTCTTGGGGCATTGCTGGGAAGGTCTAATACCGGATAGAAGTGGTTTGGACAAAATCCATGAGGAAAAAGTTTTTGCTATTTCTGATATTTCGCTCAATGTAGTGTTTTCGGGGGCCTGTTTGGGGGGCTTCCTGGTGTTTGTTGGTGGGTTTCGGGGTCTGGGAGCACTGCTGGCTATGGATGCTTTTGATTGCAAGAGGTTTGAAGCAAATCCATGGTGGCAGAGGGGAGTTAGGGCCTAGCTGCAGAGCGCACGCGGAGTGATTTTGTAAATTGCCATGAAAATGACTAAGTCCCCATTTTTGTACTTTTGCTTTTTGGCTGTTTGGGGTCTTCTACTAGTTTTTGCCTGGGTTGACGGCTCTGGACCATTGCTGGGAAGCTCTAATATCGGATAAAAGTGGTTTGGACCAAATCGGAAGTGAAATTATTTTTGCGTTTTTGCTGACATGCTTGTCTTTGAGGTGCTCTTTGGGGGGCTTCCTGGTGTTTGTGGGTGGGTTTCCGGATCTGGGAGCACTGCTGGCACAGTCTAATTTTGATTGCATTTGCTTTTCAGGAAATCCATTGTGAAAAACAGGAGTTATGACCTAGCTGCACAGCGCGTTTGGACAGAAGGACTAAAAATATTGTAAGTATGAGATTTTCCTTTTTGGCTGTTTGGGGGTGTTGTGCTTTTTTGCGGGTGGGTTGGCGGGTCTTGGGGCATTGCTGGGAAGGTCTAATACCGGATAAAACTGGTTTGGAGAAAATCCATGCGGAAAAGCCTTTTGGCACTTTTTGTAACTTAGGGTTCGTTAGGGTTAGCCCTAGCAGCAGGATTGCATGTGTTTCGGGGTGTTCTAGATTTTTGCAACTGAGTTCTGGGGTCTTAGAGGGGTCTTAGAGCACTCGTGGGAATGTGTAATTTTGGTTGCAAGTGATGTGAAGAAAATCCATGGTGGGAAAGGGGGGATTTGGCATAGTTAAAGAAAGCTTTGCCACTATTCTTAACTTAGGGCTCGTTAGGGTTAGCAGTATTTGTATTGCATGTGTTTGGGTGGGGGGCTGTTTGTGGGGAGGTTTGCGAGTCTTGGAGCAATGCTGGGATATGGATACTTTTGCTTGCTTGCAAGTGGTTTGAATACAATCCACGGTGGGTAAGGGCGGATTTGGGCCTACTTTTTGTCACCAGTTTTCTACTAGGCCTCGTTTTTGAGATCTGATTGGGGGTCTTCTACATTTTTGCGACTGGCTTTAGTAATGATCTGGGTGGGAGCACTGCTGGGAAGGTCTAATTTTGTTCTAAAACACAGTTTACAGTACACCTAGCTTGAGGGGAAAGATCCACTAAATTAATTTGCCCATACTTATTTATCCTTCAAAAGGAGACTCAGACAGAGTACGCACTTTCAAAACTATTGTACTGTCTATTAGGAAACTCACAGTGTGACTTTTTGCACTACACAGTGTACATAACTTATATTTATTTGTCAGTGGTGTTCTAATATCACTTCCTGTTTTTCCATCAATAATTACAGGCCGGGTTTCAGTCTGTGCAATGGGAAAAAAAGGATGAAGTCAGGCTTCACATTAGCGAGCCGCAATTCAGCATCCGCCAGGCAGGCAGTGGACAGGGTGTCTTCTGGTCACCAACATTGATGGACGAAGCATCAGCTGAAATGGAGGAGTGCCGCTAATAAGAGGAATGGTTTGATGCGTGCAACTTACTTACCAAATTCAACAGGACAACTACAACAACATACAGATACAGTATCCATTCTTTTCTAATTATTTTTAAGTCATGTTATTGCTGTGAACTTCTATGAGTGTGACTCTGCATTTCTTGGATCTCTCTCTGCTTCTGAATTGATCCCTACAGCCATTCTATAGGTTTTACTTCGGCTATTTTTTAAACCTAATTTATTGTAAGAAGTGTTTCTCTGAGTGCAGAGATAGGCAAGTGAAAACGCTGCAGCCCTGTACTGTCGCATTCTGTCATTCATGGTTGTCGAAAGTACTACTTACTTTTCAGTAACAATGCATGCAGTAGTGCATGCACTTCCTTTATGTCACTTAAAAGATTTATGGTTTGCTTTGTACCAAAAATGTCTTTATCTTCAATTATTGTTTGTCCATGCTATGCTTTTTTTTTCTTCTCTCAAAAAAACTTTCCCAAAATCCCCCATTCCCATCCATTTTACAAACCCTAACCCTCTTCACCCGGGCTGTGTGGTTTTGATTGATGGTGACGAAATGACAGCAATAATTCCACACACTTGCTGGGGAGGATAAGGTCATAGCAACAAGCTGGTGAAGGAACCCGAGGATATATTCTATACTTACTCAGCTTCATTCTCAGTCACTATTGGCAAATGAAAGCAGATTTTCATGTGCGCCATGCCGCCATCAACTTGATAGGTCATCAAGAACATCCTCCTCCTAGAAGTGGCAAATTATTACGCTGCTGTGTCCTTCACCTTCAGTACTATTTCTTGTAGTAGTAGCAAATGTCAAAGAAAATCAATGCAAGTACTAATTATACTTTCAATACTTTACCATTTGTTAAGCTACATTGTGGCACTGTTCTAGTGTACTGTCATCTGCTATATTCTCTATCGTACCGTTCAAATGCTACGGTAAGGACAAACACGGTTTCATTTTTTTTTTTCGGTTGCTGCAACTGCCACTGTGTAACACCACTAGTACTAACGCAATGATGACATTTCATCCGCCCAGGATTGCCATATCGCCATTTGACGTGCAGCCAGCCCTGTGCCTAGCCCTATTTCCAAACACAAATTACAGGTAAGATAAGCGTTTGGGAGGAGGAAGTATAATGGAGTATTAGGAGAGACGAGAGACTGACGCTAGTACTAGTAAAGTTCTAGGACTATTGAATTCACTTACTCTGTGAGAGGCAATTAGTTTTGAAAACATTTGGGCAATTAATTACACAGCTTGAATCAAGATGCCACTTAAGTGTCACCAAAACAAAGTTACTGTTAAACCCCCAAACACCAGCCTCAAAAACAGTAAAAAAAGCAAACACGTATGCTAAGATAAAGTTTAAAGTATATTTATATCCCTGACAAAAAAAATCTCCCACAAGACCCAACCCACCCCCACTCCCTAACCCCACCGAATGTCCGTGAAAAGTCCAAAAAAGTGAAAAAACCCAACTCCCAATTCCCACCCCCCAGAAGTCTTTATAAAAGGGGCAAGGGACAGTCTCCTCCTACTGCTGGCTGCTGCTGTTGAATTTCCGGGCCAGGTCGGAATGCTCCTTGAGGAGGGTCTCGAGCAGGGTTTTCGTGTTGAGCAGCTCCTGCTCGAGGTAGGAAACCCTCAGGGAAAGGCGGTGCATGCGTTTCTTACAACTGCTGTGGGGGGCAGCTGATTTCTTTGCTCGGCGGTGGCGGGTGGCTGCGGTACCCCGGCTCCGTACCGCTGGTGACCTGCGCCGTCTGGGTGACCCAGGGAGTGCGGAGGAGGATGCAGCTGTCCCGGTAGATGTTGTGGTAGACTGCGTGTCCCCCTACTCCTGGGCCACCAGCCGCCGATATTCAGCGACAGTGGCCTCCAGCCTCCGTTGCCCGGCCTGTCTAGCCAGCTCCTTCCAGGTTGGTTTGTAAGGAGCATCTATATGAAGAAAGAAAGACATAGTCTGTAACCAATGCTCTTTAAGATTAACAAAAAATGATTCAGCAGAAAGTTGTGTCACAGTAGAACTAGCAACTTGCAAGAACAGTACATAACTATTGTGGCCAGTATCTATCTAACCTCCCACTTCTTCACCCTTGCTCTAACATTAGTGGGAGTTTAAGGAATCAATTCTACGAGCACTATGGACTCACTCCATTAGAGTCGACTATGACAGTACACCAGTCTTATTCTTCTTCTTCTTCTCTCCTGTTTAGCGAAATTGGTACGTTAACTTCTGCAAGCCGGCATAATGCCAGCACAGTCAAATTGCACCCGAGGAAAACAGACGCCCGCCATGATGAGTGAGACAGACTTACGTTACTGTACCAGTCCAGTACATGCAGGTGGTGATGCTCTTACTTTTCTATTATGGGTGGCACTGAGAATACTTTGTTAAAAGGGCTACTGCTTAATTAATTTAACTTTCACCCTACAGTGCCAATGAATACTAGAAAATGAAAATGAAGAAGATAAATAATCTGATTATCTATCACTGCACATGGTATGTATTTACTTACATAGGGGATGACTTTAGGTGCTTTGCTTTTTATTGAGTGAACAGTGATACATCCACACATGAATGACCGAGTTCTACTAAACTTATTAACAGAGGTAGTGAGTGGCCATCGTAATAGCCGGATATATGCTGTGCTTGCAATACAAACTACTGCTACTATTCATGGTAGTATTCGGACAAAATTACAACTTCTTTTCCTTGCCTTTCCTACACTGGGACGGACGTGCGGGTGTTATGTTATGTTATGTTAAAAAGCTTATACCGCGCACGTACACCAAAACGGTTTCTTGGCGCTCATAACAAACGTAGCAGACAAGGGCAGGTGGTTACTCAAAGGCAGCTTTGAAGAGATAAGTTTTTAAGGTTTTACGGAAAAGCTCATAAGAGGAGCAGTGACGAAAGGAGGAAGGAAGAGAGTTCCAAAAGGAAGGACCTAGAAAGGAGAAGCGCAGGCCGCCATGTTTCTTTCGGCAGTTGTATGGAATGCACAGAAGGTTATCTGCAGAGGAGCGTAGGTTGCGGGTTGGTAAATACCGCTTTAGCTTGGAAGAGATGAAAGCGGGTGCACGGTTATGGAGAGATTTGAAAATAGTGCATCCGAGTTTGAAGGAACACCGTTTGGCCACTGGAAGCCAGCGGAGGCTCCTCAAAAGAGGGGAGACATGATGGTGTTTAGGTTGGTGGAACACCAAGCGAGCGGCCTGGTTCTGAATCAGTTGGAGTCTTTGGAGCTGGTAGGCAGGAATCCCCACATATAAGATGTTTGCAAAGTCAACCCTGGAGATGACCAAAGCCAAAACGACTAAAATGAGTGCCTCTCTGGTAAGAAATCGACAGATCTTGCGGATCCTGCGCAGCTGAAAGAAGCAGGAAGATGTTACAGCCGAGATCTGCGATTTCATAGATAGATCGTCAGAGATGACCACTCCAAGGCTTTTCACGGAGCTGACCGGGCGAGGGGGGATGCCGAGAGAGGGGGGCCAATAATTGTCATCCCAAGGATTGGTCGGGCCACCCACCAGAACAAGTTCCGTCTTAGACGGATTCAGCTTGAGCTGGCTGTGAGCCATCCAATCAGAGATGTAAAGCATAATGGTTTGGAAGTTAGTGCATGAAGAAGGTGAGGAATCCAAAGGAAAGATCAACTGCAGATCGCCTGCGTAATTATAAATAGTGGCAGGGGAGTGGCGAAGAGAAACCATAAGGGGTTGCATGTATAAATTAAAAAGGAGGGGGGATAGAGCCGAACCCTGAGGGACACCACAGGAGAGGGGGGAAAGGGGAGCAGAAAAGGGGGAGAGATGAAGTGCCTGGGAACGGCCGAGAAGGAAAGATCGAACCCAGTCAAGAGCAACGCCCTGAATGCCGGTGTTGGTGACACGGTCGATCAGTATGGTGTGATCGACCGTGTCAAAAGCCGCCGACAGATCCAACAGTACGAGGGCTTGGGGAATGTTGTTGTCAGCTCCTGTTCTTAAGGTGTCCATGACTGCCGCTATCACCGCCTCGGTGGAATGGAGGGGGCGGAAACCAGCCTGTTGGGGGTCCAAGAAAGATGAGTTCTCAATGAAGGTGCTCAGACACCGAGTTACATAAGTCTCTAAGATCTTTCCCAGAAAAGGGAGCAGAGAGATGGGTCTATAGTTGCTCAAAAGTAAAGGGTCTGCGTTGGCCTTTTTTAAAATGGGTAGCACTACGGCCTGCTTGAAGGAGTCTGGGACTACTCCAGTGGCTAAGGAGGTATTGAGAAGGGCCAAGGCAGGATCAGGGCAGGTCAGAAAGATTTCTTTAAGAATGTGGGGGGGGGGCAGCAGTCTTTGGGAGACCCGGAACTGACTTTGTGCAGAAGGCTGTGGAATTCGGTGATGGAAATAGGAGGAAATGTATTAAATTGCTGGGAGTTTTCAGAGGGGAGAGAGAATGAATGGGAGGGAGAAGGTGGAGAGATATTGTTTTTGATCGTGGAGATTTTATCCTGGAAGAAGGCATTGAGCTCGTGACACAAGGCCAGGGTGGGCATAGGGGGGAGAGTGACGCGATCGGGAAGGGAGAGCTCATTGACAATCGAGAAGATGTCTTTAACTTTGGAGGCCGACTCCAAGATTTTGCGGGAGAAGTAGGATGTTTTTGCCTCTAATATAGAAGATTTATATTTGTTCAGTAAAATCGTGAATTCTGTTTTGAGTAGAGGATCATACTTATGACGCCAGCGGCGTTCGGCTTGGCGGAGGGCCAATTTGTCAAGTTTTAACTAGTCGGTAAACCATCGCTGGGCGTCATGGGGACGCATAGCTTTTATAGTTTTTAGAGGAGCTACAGAGTCAGAGGCTGCCATCAGCCAAAGCTCAAGGGTAGAGGCTTGGTGGGAGGCTGAGCGGGAGGTTGACGGGACTGAGGCTGCCAGAAGGGAGTGTAATTCAGTTAAATTGGCATTCTTCCAATTGCGAGCTGAGATGTTGGCAGGGAGCGGGGGGCGGTGGGAGATGGAAAGATCAACTGAAAAGGAGATAAAATAGTGGTCTGACCAAGCACAGGGGGTTACCAATGGAGGCGAGATGTCTAAATTAGCCGTCCAGACCTGATCTAGTATGTGGCCCTTGCAGTGGGTAGGCGTAGAAATCAGTTGCCGACAGTTCATGCTGGTTAAAATTTCTGAGAACTGCTCGGACAGTCGGCTTTCTCGAGGGTCGGTAGGCCAATAATTAAAGTCGGCCAGAATGATGACTTTGGCATGGTTAATAAGAATCTGGGAGACGAGGTCCCCAACTTGTTGTGGGAAAGAGGGCATGTAGGTAGGGGGTCTGTACATGAGAACACAGGTAAGGGAGGTCCTGGTCGAACGAAGTTGGAAGACAAGAGTTTGAGTGTTAGGGATGGGAGTGCAGTCTAAGATGGAAAAGATGTGTTCTTTTCGAATGATGGCTGCAACTCCACCACCAACTTGTTCCCCTGGGCGGTTAACTTGTAAGATATAGTATCCGTTGGGAGTAGTGGCGAGGATATCGGGTATAGAATCATCTGTCAGCCAGGTCTCGGAAAGGAGAAGGATATCTACATTGCTGTCATCAAGTAAGCTGTGGATTTCTAATTGGTGTTTCACCATGGAATGAGTGTTGAGGTAAAGGATGGTTAGGGAGCGCGTCTCTAGCTTAGGAGAGGTGGAGAGCGGGAGTCCGGGAGTAGGAGCAAGTCCCGGCAGAGGGGGAATTACAGTGTGTGGAGTAGTCAAAAAACCGCACTCCTGAGCCATCCTAATGGCGCGGGGCGGTAGTGGAACAGCATGTTGCAGAGTACGTAACTCGGCAGGCGAGTACGTGAAAATTTGGGCAGGGTGTAAGGCCGCAGGTCGCTGCCGGCCGCGGAAAGGCGCAGACAAGCTGGACTTAGGCTCGACTTCGGCGTGAAGTCGGCGCTCCCGCTGCGCTCGTCCGCTGCGCTTCCGCCATATCGTCATTTTATGGTGATCTGCGTTTAACCACTAGACCGCTAACCTGCGCTGGGTAAGGCAGGGCGGAAGTGGTGAAGAGAAGGCGGAGAATGGCACTCTGCAGTTCGACCCTCCGCACAAACGGCACTCAGCCGGGGCGGAACGGGGCCTGGAGCGGAAATAATGCAGGTGAGATCTCTCACGAACAAATATCAACAATTGAACAATTGCAGTTAAAATTGCACTTTAAAATAAACACAACAGTAAATGCGGAGAACCGCTTTAAAAAAGCTTTTAGTCAGCTTAACAGCGTTAGTGAGGAGAGATTGGGTAGAACAACACATCTGCAGCCTAGATCGCTGCGTCTGTCAACTGTTACCCACGTTAGCGCGATAGATATACTTCCTGGTCAATAGCCACTAGACCGCTAACCTGAGCTGGGTAAGGCAGGGCGGAAGTGGTGAAGAGAAGGCGGAGCTTTAAGCAGCACCCGCCGCAATGATAAAAATACAGGATGTGACCGCCAGGGTGGTGGTCACATCCTAATTACCACGGAGGGACCGCCACTGCCTCTGCGGACGGTCCCTCCTACTCTATGGTGGCGGACGGACTCAGGTCCGTCCGCTATCATAATAGGCCCCTAAATGTCAATCATTCTTCTTCATGTCTCTCATCTGGACAAACCTTACGTTTTCTCATGGGGAGCAGCACACTATGCAGTCTGCAATCTCAATAAATAAGGAATATAAGAGCTTACCACTGCCCACCACTACCGTGGCAACCCGCACAGCAGTTTGGTCCGGCACTTTCACCGCCTCCTCCCCAGAGCTTCCCTCCACCTCCCTGCTGGGCCCAGCACCAGATGTTCCACCTACAAAGTACATTTAAGAATGTTAGATGTCATAGACATACCCCACTCACTAGTATTTTGTCTAGGAATGAAGAAATGTGAATACAGAAACCAATCTACTAATTTGTGACTGTCTACTCTAAAGTAAAAATGTCCCTTTTTCCAGGGAAGGGTGTTGTCTTGCAGCATTATTTGGCACAACTGATGAATGCTTGGTTTTTAACACGCACCATTTTCCTCATAACAGACAGAAGCTTAACTTCTAAGAAGAAATCATTAGGATGAAGGGACCAATGATTCCGCACCAAAAAGAAAAATGAAAGTTCAAACCAGGTGAGGGCTCGGCTCGCCCACAATAAATGTGTGAAATAAAAAATGAGTATAAGCACTTTTCCATTTTTAATCAACCGTTTATGTTTTATGACAAGCTTGATTTTAATAAATATTTTAACTTTTAGTAAAGCTTTAAAACTTAAATAGACTCTGTGGTTTTTGGTCATGAGTGAATGATCAAAAGGTTTTGCAATTTGCAAGCATGAGTCCGTGCCTCTGACACTTCTGGACTCAGACTCCGTACTCTTGTCCTGCGTTGGATAATCATCATTGGGGATCAATCATCGATGAATTCGGGACGCAAATGACTCTGCCACACTATCTAGTCAGTAGGGAGATTGGGGTTCTTCAAAGTCTGATATCACTGAGGTATGTGGAAAGTCTACCTGCGCCTTTTATAATTGATAAACAATGCACTATTTAGTGTCCATAGTTCTGTTTGTGCAGATTTGTCTCTGCAACAGTAGTAGAATGGATTGTCCTCCTATCCAAACCAAAAGTAAAGTAGTATCTTATTCTTTCTTGGTGGTCATTCACCTTTTTATTGTTGGCAATTGTCAAAGGATAAACATTTAGAAGACTTGAAAAGACATTATGGACAATCCCAGAGGACTGCACTCAGTGCATAGAGCTATTGCTGACTAGAATGGGAGTCCAATGGAATTGCCAAATGTGCATTCTTACTTAGCTACACAGACAGACTAATAAGAATAATCTAGTAATACCACAGGGAGTCATAGTCGAGGCAGGATAAGAATTTAGATACTGTCTACAAGAAGATCAAAGACGATTTAGAAAAAATCGAATGAGGAACGCTAGGAAAAAATAGGTACTCTATATTCAAATTAAAACTTACCGGGGCCAGCAAAGGAGCCCTCGCCTGACCGATCCTGTTCAGCAGCAGCAGCAGCAGCCTCCTCCAATGCCCTCTTGCCCCTGGGGGGAGCTGATGTACAACTTGAAAGAAAGAAAGACCAGAAAACATGGATGATATTTGTCAACCAAATCAAACATTTCAAAAGAACAATAACAAAATATTTTGGCGAAATAGCAAATAGACAATTATTCCGCGGGATATATTGACCTATCTCATGTGGTCTACTACGTTATTAGTATTGCTTGATTTGCGGACCGTCGACTTGGAAAGTTCTTCTGTAACTCACTAAACAAACTACTAAAAAGGTTCGCCTAGGACTGGTAGGCAGCAGTCCGCAGCACACGAAGTGACAGACAAAGTCCATCGTGATTGCAGATCAGCGTCCAGTCATTAAAATACTCAAACTATCAATCCACCACCACTATTTCTTCTTATTGCCAGGTGTACAATGGAAGGACTGGACTTGAGTCTGTAGGGGCTGATTTAGAAGACCCTTGCGGCTCTTTTGCTCCATTGTTGCGTGACTTTTGTGATGCGGCGGCAGAACAAAAGAGGCGCCATGGTGCGGCGTATATTAGCATTACGTTGTAAAGCCCTGCACCATCAGGGGGCGTTCCGGCGCAAGGGAGGGCGTTACTGCGCAGGAACGCATCCTAAAAGTGGCTGAGGGAAATCTACAAGATTTCAATCAGTCACTTTGAGGACAATGATGCGTGACTCAAACCCTGCGCCCGCTTGAAGCAGACATACGGCTTGACGCAGCATTGGAGAGATAGGGCACCCCAGAGCATTGCTGGAGCTGCGCCATCGTTGCGACGCAACTCCAGCAATGCGCCGCCTTTACAGCACAGAAGCGTAACGCTTCAGTGACGTTTTGGGGCCATGGTGCGCCACATTGTAAATACGGCGCACCATGGGTGGTGTTGGCGTGGCGCACAATTACTGGCGCATCTCTGCTACTTTTCAGGGATGCGCCGGTAATAAAAAATCTGACCCTTAGTGTCTAGCATTACGCAGTTCTTTAAACTACACTAATGCATAATTTCACAGGCCAATAAAATGAACACAAAATCAAAAACAAATAAGCATAGTAGCAGCGCTACTGAGAAGGAGAGCAGTGCACCTGAAATGCACAGAAGATTTTGAAATATAATTTACCGACAATGTAATCAGCAGCATTATTGCTCTTGTTAAAAAACAAAAATTAGCAAGATAATAACACACAGAGCAGGAGAAAACAGAGTAGTAAAGAAATAGCTACTACTACTCACCAAGCCCGGGGATCTGAAGGCCGAGCAGGTCGAGCAGATCGCGTTCCCGGTCCAGGAGATCCGTCCAACGGTGGGTGGTCTGGTTGTAGGTGCGCCGGACCCGAGAGTGTTGGTACATGGCCCGGCACACCTTCTCCCACCGCTTCCGGCACTCCCCGATCCCGTAGCCGCTAGCCATCTTACCGCCTGCCATGATGGTCCTGGGGAGGCGGCGCTGGACATAAAAGACTAGTGCGGCCACCTCCTCCGCGCTAAAGATCTCCCGGGCTGTGACTGTCTCCCCCCTCAAACGCCCACAAGGGAGCCAGGCACGGGGTGCGGAACCCTTCCCCTTCTCAGGATGCTTCCCGGCTCCCTTTACCATGGTCTGGGCAGAAAGGAAGCTAAATAATAAAGAAGAAATAGAATAGGGAAGAAGAAAAGAAAAGAGTTAAAAAAAGTAGTTTAAAATTAACCAAAAGTAGCAGTAAACAAAAATATAGAACTAGAAAAATAGAGGGATAGATAATAAGTTAAATAGATTAAAAAAAAGTCAAACAAGCAAAGGATGGCAGAGATTCAGAGAGGATACAGAAAGCATGCCCAGAACCATAGCAATTAATGAGAAACAAGATGGCCGCGCCCGTTCACGACCGCGTGGGTAAGTTCGCGCGAGATTTTCCTCGCGATCACACGCAAAATTGTACTGGCGAGCCGCACACTTTGCGAGATTGCACATCGCGCCCGGAAACGGAAATATGTCATGCAAACAAGATGGCCACGCCCGTGAACGATCGTCAGGGTAACTTTGCGCCGTTGCGCTACAAGCGGCTCGCTAAAACGCACAAAACCTTGCGATCTAACATGCCGCAAAAAAACAAATCGCATATTCGCACAAATTTGCGGCTTCCGAATTTGATCTTGCGCCAGTTCGCGCCCCGCGAATCCCCCGAAATTGAAGAAAAATGAGTTTTGCAAAACTGAAAGCACTCAGCAGGTGCAAAAGTTCAAACTCATCATTAGTAACCATTCCCTGTAGTGCTTCCTGAGGGGCCCCTCCAGAGTTCAGTTGCCTACTTGCAACTATGCTATGACCCTGCTCTGACCCTCACAGCAGGCTCATAGAAAAGCTACAAGTAGGCCACAAAGGTCCTGGGAAAAAAAATTGCACTGCAACAGAAAGCAAATTACAGATAATGAAGCAGGTGCCAGACTGGAATTTTAAAACAGTGACACATTAATAAATCAACCCCAAATTAATTCATGTCAGTTGAAGCAGGGCAGGTGTGCTCGCTTTTCCCCCCATAATCTACAGTGATGAACCAGAGGGGGGCATTGATGTACCAGAGGGTGGCATGGGTGAAACAGAGGGTGGCAGTGGTGAAACAGACGGTGCTGTGAACCTGTGATGATGAACCAGACGTAGAAACAACATAGTCGCGACCGTTGCGAGCCGACAAGTAAGTTCGCAATTGCGAACTGGTGCAAAACCCTCGCGAACTGGAAGAAACCCTTGCGAACACACAAAAAAAAATCCGCAAATTCGCGAGAGTTCTCGAATTTTGCGGATTGCGAATTCGTCCTGCAACGAGGGCCAACATTTACCGATGGGGCGATACGAATGGGATGGCTGGCTTCCTAACAACAGGTCGATAGAATAGTTCCAGAGATTAGAGACTAGACTGGCCACACGCTTCAGGCCCTGCTGTACATTGCCCGTGCCTTTGCCCTTTACTATGAGTAACTTTACTTTGTGACGAAAGATAGAGATGGAGCGGACAGCGATCACCTTTTAAAAGTAGTCAACCTCCCATCTCTCCCCAGGAGAACTCCTGATCACTAGAAGATCCCTTTATGATGGAAAAGATTTGGTACACCCTCTCAGGGCTGAAGCCCAGTAAAAGAACAGGCCCAGACAAGTCCCCATGGAATACCTGGTGAAAACTCGGGACTTACTGCTCCATCACCTCCTTGAGCTCTTTAGGGAGGAATGTCAACAGGGCTCAATCATGGAGCACCTGGACTCTGCCACCATAGTGGTGATTCCCAAAATGCTGCATCCCTCCAGTGCCTGTGCCCACTGCCAATCCATCTCCCTGCTCAAGTGCAAAATAAAACCTTTCAACACAATTCTGGCCAACAGACTGAAAAGTTTACTGGTGACACTTGTTCACCCGGAGCAGTGTGGCTTTATTCCGCAAAGAAGCACCCAACACTGTTTCCGATGGTTACAAGTGTCCCTTATCCATTGCCATTCCCTTCCTTCCTACCTGGCCCTACTCCTAATTGACTTCGAGCTTCAAGAAGGCCTTTGATACAGTGGACTGGGACTACCTCGGCAAAGTAAAATCTTGTACTGGCATGTGCCCATATTTTTGAGGTATGTGCTTTATTTCTACCCCCTGGCCTGGGTGCGAGTTCATGTGTCCTTTCCGACCCATTCCACATTCGATGCCTCAAGAGGCAGGGTAGCCACTTATTCTCCCTGCTCTTTGCCTTAGCGATGGAGCCTCTAGCTCAGCCTATTCTTGGCAACCGGACATACAGGAAAAGGAGGTGGCCATAAGATAAAGAGATTTAGGTCTGACAGGAGCCAGAAATGAAGACCGCATTGCCCTATATGAAGACAATGTCCTTCTGTATCTGGCGGACCCAGCACAGTGTGGCCCACGATCCCTCCTCTTGCTGGAGGCCTTTGGACATGGCTCTGGCCTGAAGGTGAACCCAGCCAAATCTGTGCTGGTTCCCCAGGCTCTGTCGAGGGACAGTTTTGACTGGACATCATCCATCTCTCTTCACAGGCTGAGTATCAAATATTTGAGCATATGGGTGGCACTCCACCCAGAGCTCACCTGGACCCTAAATTTACAATCGCTACTCCGGAAAGCAAAAACAGACCTGACCAAGTGGCAAAGCCTTCTTCGTTAATGTGATGGGCTGCATAGCCCTGTATAAATTGATACCTTTACCTCGCTTCATGTAAATCTTCCTCAAATTCTTCTTATAAATTCCAAAATCCTGGTTCCAGAAGCTAGAGGGCGATGCTTGCACCTTTCTATGATGAGGCACACGACCACAACTGGTGCTCACCCACTGCCAGCAAGGACCCTATGACAGTGGACAGGGCATGTCTAATTTGCATCTCTACCACCTTGCTTCCCAACTCCTCATGGCCCATGATTGGTTTAACGGCGGTAGTCAGACCAAGCCTACAAGCTATAACTTTGACTGCTGTGCTTCCCTATTCTGCAGTCACTGCTATCTGGAGCCCCGATCCCCTCCCAGATGTTCACGGTTACATGAGTGGTACTCCTAGCCTGTCATGCCACCGTGCACCATGTGCAGTGGAGAACCAAACTAACGCAACAAACACAGTTATGGTAAGGCACCTGGATGAAGGACGTGCTGTTGCTTGCTGGCTTCCACACTTGGGACTCTGTGGGGATCTCTCAACCCGGGGATATGTGGTCAGGGACTCATATATGCTCCTTTGCTAACCTACAAGAGTCTTTTTCCTCGCAAACTCGCAATTCGATAAATCCCTTCAGGTCCAGCACACCCTCCATACCCACAAAAAACCCCTCCAGAGTTTATTCCACTTGAAGCTAAATATCTGATGGGTAACTGTGAGACACTGGCCTGGTATATGATGTCCACTTGTAAGTGGTAACCTTAGAAAGCGCTCTAAGTGGTAGCTGTGGAAAGCAACTTTCAGGCTTAGTCCAGAAGGAGTGTAAACAGCTTTTTTTTTTTACCAGAATGCAATCTTATAGTATATATTAAGTGAAAAGAACCACACCAGGTATTTATAAAAATATGTATTTTTATATATAATACTCTCTAGTACGTTCTAATATCTCAAACATGGAGATGAACACAATGCACAAAATACTTAAGCAAAGAAACACAGTAAATAGCACAAATTACACAGTGGCCCCAGGGGGGGACCAAACCATTCACTAAGAAAGTGGTAAAAGAACCATAACTTGAGTCAAGACAGTGTTGAGAGGACGTAGTGCTGGGACCCCAAGGGACCACCCAAGGTGAATGGATAGGGACCCCACAAAGAGCGCGTGCAGCGTTTAAACACAACTACGTGCTCCGTACAGATCTATGTGCAAGTCACAGTTGGATTTTTAAAGATTAAGGACCCTTCCCAGTGGACCCTGGTGAAACCCAATGGAAGATGGAAGGTTGGAGCGCCACCCCACCTGTGGATATCCTAGTACCCACGTTACCTTCACCAGGGAAGCCGGGTGCATATGTATGAAGTGATGCCGGAAACCGCCGTCGAACACAATGGAGGACTTCAGGAAAGTGCTGCTGTCGAAGATGGAGAAAGCGTCCGGTAGAATCCAAGGATGGATTCTTGATGAGCAGAGGGGACAGAGTCTATGTCTTATAGGGGTGACCAGGAGTCTTTGAAGACGAATGCCCTCTGATGTCGGATGCTGCAGGATGGGTGACGATGACCTTGACTCTGCAGCTGTGAGGACCAGGCGATGCAGAGGAGGACCAGGAGCCATGCACAAGCTGTCCCATGGAGGATGTTGCATGCTAAGGGGTCAGTGTCCAGTGGGATAACCAACAAGCCTTGGCAAAGGCAAGCAACACAGGAATCAAAGAAGGAGCAACATTCGGACCAGCAAGGTTCAGGGGACTCACCGAAGGCAGGGGAGTCAGGACAAGACCTGAGCAATCGGAGGCGCGCAAAAGAAACAAGTGCAACCCTCAAGTGGACCTACAGGTTGGAGACTCTGGAGTCGCAAGAGTACCTCAAGCAGCTCACCAAAATGATGCAGGCCATGATGCACACCATGTGGTGTGGCAGAAGATTCTGGTCACTGGAGGTGCTCAAGGCTGGAGCTACCTGGAGGCCTGAGATATTCTTGCAAAGAAGCCAACAAACCTTTGCAACTGCAAGTTGGACGCGGTGCCCAAGTGTTCAGTTATTACAACCCCTATGAGAGATACTGGCATTAACCTTGGTAAGAAGACAGGGCAGCCCTCTGAATCAGTGGAAAACTACCACCTGTGTTGCAGAGCTCAAGGAGTCCAGAGGAGCTCAGGATCTGCAAAGCGGTCAACTTAATTGCGTTGATTGCGAATGCAGGGGAGTGACTCCTTCACTCCAAGGGAGATTTATTCAGGTGTCTTTGATGCTGCACAGGCCTTGGAAGGTTCCTGTATGATGCACAGGCATAGACAATGCAGCAGACTGGAAGGGAGAAGAGGTCAGGCCCCAACGAAGTCCAGCAAAGTCCAGTTTGCAAGACGGTAGATGTGCAGTGGTGTCTGATCTGAATTTTATTCCTTGTCGAATCTAGGTACCTACACCCAGGAAAACCCTTAAGCACCCTAGGAAAATGGTTGGGAAGATTCAGGGGGCCCTCCCAGGGGAGGTTCTGGACAGGGGTGGAGGTTACTCCCATGTCCTTTTCCCAGTTTGGTGCCGGAGCGGGAGCCAACTGCTCCCAGAACTGGTTTGAACAGGACTATGCATGGCGACACCAAGTGTGTCCCTCATGCAGACCTTCTGGCACTGGCAAGTGCGCCCACCTGGCTCCAAAATGCTGGGTGGTCACACCTCCATGTGACAGGATGCCTATTGTTCCACCTCCCTCTGCTCGAGCTTGGCTCCGCAGCAGGGCGGCAGAAATGTGTCTCTGGTCAGCAGCAACCATTTTGTGCTGTCCTGGTCTAGAAGGTTGGCACTGAGAACACTGAGAGCCTAACGGAGGGCTCTTCCAGTGCTTGGAATCATACCTCCCACACTGTTTACGGATTGGGGTTAAGATTCCAACATGTTTGATACCAAACATGATAGGATTTGTTGCAGCTGTTTTCGAGATAGGCATTGCGTAATTAAGCAGTGCCCCTCTGTATAGAATATGGCTGCTTCACTGACAATCCGGGAGAATGGACTCCATAGGCTGCAGGGACCCTCCCACTTAGAACCAATCACCTTGCTTTCAGGATTGTAAGGTGTGCTATAGGGGTGACTTATAGATTTTAAGTGCAGTGGCCCTTAGCTATAAGAAACCTATATCTTAAGTAAGTGGTGCAAGCACCAACTTACACATGCTGCAATGGCAGGCCTGTAGATCCATTTTACCTGGTCTTCCATGGGTGACATAATGTATGCTTCAGCCCATGAAAGATCTTTGGGATACCTATGCGCTGGGTACCTTAGTACCATATACTAGGAACTGATAAGAGTATCCCTGTATCCAATTTGGAGTGTACCTTAGTACTCAACACAACAATTTAGGGAGAACGCAGATACACTGGGGTCCTGATTAGCAGAATCCCAGTCAAAAAGTGGGGGGTATCCATAGAAGTAGATCCTACTTTCCTACAGTAACCTAGGAAGTGAAAGTGTCTTACATGTTTACTGCACTCTAATAATAAATTCCCCCGGCTCACTCTGTCACCTATGGGCCCAGTGGAAGGTCTGGGTAGGAACACTGGAGGTAAGAGAATGGCACAATGCCCTGATGTGTCCCCGCATACTCACTATCTCCTCCAGATTGAGACCCATACAGACTTACTACCTTCAGGTAGCATTCTCCTTACGCCTACACAGAGCTGGTCTCAGTCCTCATACCACCTGCCCCATATGCACATTCGTGTATGCTAACTTCTTCCCTATTTATGGTCTTGCGCTCTAATACAAACGTACTGGGTGGCAGTGGTGGGGGAATTATTAGAGGTTCGAGGCGGACGGTTCCTCTATCCCCCAACCGGATCCTCCTGGAGACAGCAGAGGGTGCCAGAGGCCCCAGAGCTGAGAAGGCCTTCTTGAGTACAGCCCTCCTAATTGCTAAATGCAAAATTGCGGCAAAAAGGATGAACACCGCCCCCCACCATTGCAAAGTGGTGACGTGTAGTTTATTGGTGTGCCCAACAGGAGAGGGTGGTGTTTGAGGCAAGAGGCAGTCTCTAAAAATATAGATGAGTATTGGGGAAAAAGCTGCAGCTGTGTCCACAAACCTCACAACGTAGAACCGGAGAGAATCAATGAATGTATTTTTGGACAAAATTGAATCTCAGGATGTTAACAGACAATGGAAGAAATTGTTCTCTCCCATACGTACTTTAAATAAGATGAATAATAAATTACTTTGCTGACAGTGACAGGGCATACACCAGATGTGACAGGAGAGACAAAAGAACACAGCACACACACCACCACCACCACCACCAATACCATCATCACTACCACCATCACACCAGCACCAACAATCCCCCAGCACACAACACTCCTCACACATCAACACCATACCCACCACACACACCCCTGCACCCACAAACACTTCAAACACCACGCACCATGGCAGCTCATAAAATGCCCAAATTCACAGAAAGTGAGTTGACAGTCATGGTCAATGAGATAGTGAGAGTGGAACCACAACTGTTTGGTAGCCTGGTCCAACAGACCCCATTAGCCACAAGGACACAAATGTGGGAAAGGATAGTTCAAAGGGTCAATGCAGTAGGGACCACCCCGCGGTCCAAGACGGAGATCATGAAGCGGTGGCATGATCTCAAGAGGGATGTCGAAGAGAGGAGAAGCAAGAACCGGGAGCTGGCTGACAAGACTGGCAGTGGCCCTCCCATTCCACCAAAACCATTCACACCATGGGAGGAGAAGGTGCTTGCCATACTGCATCCTGAGAGTCTCACAGGAGTATACGGGGGAGTGGAGGCTGGTAAGTACAAACAAATGTTAACCAACACACTGATAAGTACTTCCTTGCACAACCCAAACACCATTGCATTTTCCACCCTCAACTAATAGGTAGCTAGCCATCTTGCTTGCTAGGCCCTGTTTGGTGGTAGGACGCCTGTACCACGACTCCCAACATGCCCCCTGTCCCACACCTTAGCAGGATAGAGGCCTTCCCCACCCAAGAGCATGTGTCAGCCATTGCACTGTTCACCTTCACCTAACAGGTAGGTAGCCGTCTTGCTTGGGAGGCTTGTTTGGGGGTAGGAGGCCTGTACCACGACTCCCACCATGCCCCCTGTCCCACACCTGAGCAGGATAGATGCCTCCCCCACCCGGGAGCATGTGTCAGCCATTGCACTGTTCACCCTCACCTAACAGGTAGGAAGCCATCTTGCTTGAGAGGCTGGTTTGGGGGTGGGAGCCCAATACCACAACTCCCACCATGCCCCATGTCCCACAACTGAGCAGGATAGAGACCTCCGCCACCCAGGAGCATGTGCCCACCATTGCATAGTTCACCCTCACCTAACAGATATATAGCCATCTTCACTGAGAGTCCTGTTTGGGGGTGGGAGGCCTGCACTACCACTCCCACCATGCCCCCTGTCCCACACCTGAGCAGTATAGAGGCCTCCCCCACCCAGGAGCATTTGTCAGCCATTGCACTGTTCACCCTTACCTAACAGGTAGGTAGCCATCTTGCTTGGGAGGCTTGTTTGGGGGTGGGAGGGCTGTACCATGACTCCCACCATGTCCCCTGTCCCACACCTGAGCAGGATAGGGGCCTCCCCCACCCAGGAGCATGTGTCAGCCATTGCACTGTTCACTCTCACCTAACAGGTAGGTAGCCATCTTGCTTGGGAGGCTTGTTTGGGGGTAGGAGGGCTGTACCACAACTCTTACCATGCCTCCTGTACCATACCTGAGCAGGATAGAGGCCTCCCCAAACAAGGAACATGTGTCAGCCATTGTACTGTTCACCCTCACCTAACAGGTATGTAGCCATCTTGCTTGGGAGGCCCTGTTTGGCATTGGGAAGCCTGTTCCACGACTCCCACCATGCCCCCTGTCCCACACCTGACCAGGATAGAGGCCTCCCCCACCCAGGAGCATGTGTCAGCCATTGCACTGCTCACCTTCCTAACAGGTAGGTAGCTATCTTCTCTGTTCTGGATGTTTGGGGGTGGGAGGGCTGTAACACGACTCCCACCATGTCCCCTGTCCCACACCTGAGCAGGATAGAGGCCTCCCCCACCCAGGAGCATGTGTCAGCCATTGCATGTACACCAAATGAACTTACAGGTAGGTAGCCATCTTGCTTTGGAGGCTTGTTTTGGGGTGGGAGGCCTGTACCCCTACTCCCACCATGCCCCCTGTCACACACCCCAGCAGCATGGAGCACTCCCTCCCACCCAGGAGTACCTGGAAGCCATTGGACTGTTTACCAAACAAACTTACAGGTAGGTAGCCATCTTTCTTGGGAGGCTTGTTTGGGGGTGGGAGGCCTGTCCCACGACTCCCACCATGCCCCCTGTCCCACACCCCAGCAGCATGGTGGCCTCCCCTGCCCAGGAGCATGTGTCAGCCATTGCATTGTTCACCAAACAAACTTACAGGTAGGTAGCCATCTTGCTTAGGAGGCTTGTTTGGGGGTGGGGGGCCTGCCCTCCTTCTCCCACTATGCCCCCTGTCCCATACCCCAGCAGCATGGAGCACTCCCTCCCACCCAGGAGCACCTGGAAGCCATTGCTGTTTACCAATCAAACTTACAGGTAGCCATCTTCACTGGTCTGGCTGTTTGGGGGTGAGAGACCTGCATCACTACACACAGCATATATTGCATGCAATGCAGCGATACCTGACATGTACGATTAATTGATGTTCCACTGCACCATGTAATAACACTCAGTATTGCACTTAATAATATTACTGAAGTTGTCTCAATTGTGTAGTGTACAGACAGTCAATGACACACAGTTAACAGAATACTTGCACAGTGCCCAACACTGACCATTCCCCATATAATCCACAGGAGATAAAGTACTTGCTGCTGAGGACAACAAGGACCAGCAGTGCCAGTCTCCACCCACGGTACATGGACTCTCGATGTTGACTCCCAGGATAGTTTGGACGATGAGCTCCAGGCCAGCCCATCTGGTTTGCCAGGGGCCAACAGGTCCCAGGCCCCCATCCGCCCCACCACCACGTCTACTACAACAACAACCGCACAGCAGAACCCTGCAGTCACGGTCTCCACCTCCACCACTGCCTTCTCTGCCACCACCACCACCAGTACCACCTGCAGCACCCTCCCTGTCCCAGGTGATGGCCAGGACACACCAACAACTGTAGAGGGCAGAGAGAGTGTGCAGTGACCCACAGTGGCAAGACAATAGGTCTGTGGCAACAAAGCAGGTGGAAGGGTCTTGGTCACCCCCAGACCTCAAAGGGTTGGCACACCATCCCTGGACCACTTCACCAGAGTCATCGGGGCATATGAACAGGTCTAGGGACAAAATGGCCGGTCTAACGAACTATTACCTGAGCTCATCCTGCCGATGAGGTCCATCAACAAATGCATTGGACAAATGGTGGACCTCATGGCCCAGCAAGTGGCGTTACTGAGGGACAGGCCTGCGTCCTGAACAACAACTCTGCCCCCCTCTGTTGTGCTGCAGGATGACAGTGCAACATCCTCACCTGCAGCCACAGAGAGGGGTGAGTCCTCAGACGCCGCTGGCCATGCAGCAGGCCCCCCCACCAAAGCGATCAAGGGGGTGTCCAAAGAAGAGCCTGGGAGTCTCTGGAGGCAAAGTACCAGCCACAAACTAGTCACGGAGCCAGCCCTGATGGCAACCCTCTTCCCCACTGCATTGACTGTTTGGACTGTCCTTCCCCACACTACCTTGTGAATGGCACCTGTCTGTTGGACTGGGTCACCACATCCATGTGGTGGCTACTCTTGCATCTCATCTACCATGACTGTCAACTCACTGCTCCATCACCACCTTCATGTAAGTATGTCTGCACCCCTCACATGTCAACTTTGTAAATAAAATACCTTACACACTTGAATTTATGCAGTTTTGTGTTTAGTGCAAATGTCCATTATATATCCAAAAGATATACAGTATGTAGGCCTGGATAATTTCGAAGCACCTAGGGAGACACAACAGAACAACAGTCACTGGCGTTAGTGTGCGATCACAGATATGACACTACACAAAACATTCACATAAGTCTACAGGCAGACAACACAATGTGCAGCAAGTTTCACAAACAGAGTTCTGTATACGTTCACATGTGAAATGTCACTGCCACATTTCCATATACAGGTGACTCAACATGTGCCTGTCTATACCATCCACGCATAGGCCTTCACAACAACAGCAATCACACCAGACAATGTACAAGTCGTACCTCTTCACCAACCTTCAAGTGAAGTAGCTGGTGAGGAGCTGTTGACGCATGTCAACTCCTTCCTCCTCTGCACTGTCCACATCACTGGACTCAGGGCCCTGAACAGGCGGGGGCCTTGGGTCCTCACCATCATCCAGGACCAGGGGAAACCCCTTGTGAATGGCCATGTTGTGTAGCATACAGCATGCCACAATGATCTTACAGACCTTCCCAGGCGAGTATGACAGTGCACCTCCAGTCCTGTCAAGGCAGCGGAATCGTGACTTGAGCAGGCAAAAAGTACGCTCAATGACACGTCGGGTCCTGCCATGGGCCTCATTGTACCTGACATCAGCCAGGGTCCTGGGATTCCGTAGTGAGCTCCTCAACCATGGACAGCTGGAATATGCAGTCACCTGTGAATGACAAACACACATTGCAATGTTTCACAGGCAGAGGGCAGCAGGTCACATACAGCACACCATAACACTAGACATACTCACCCAAAATCAAAGCACACTCGGGAAGCAGATTTGCCATCATTCGGGGCACCATGCTGTTCATCAGGATGTACGAATCATGGGCTGAGCAGGGGAATCTTGCACACACATGTGATGAGGTCATGCCCGCAAGGCACACCACCTGCACATGCATCGAATGATAATGTTTACGATTTCTAAAAATGTGCTCACTCGCCTGTGGTGGCACCAGACCTACATGGGTGCAATCAATGGCACCAACAACATGGGGGGTGTGCCCAAGGGGATATAAGTCACCCTTCACACCGGCCAATTTTGCTCTACTGGGGAAATGTATGTATCGATCCTTATATATCATCATGACTGCAAGAACATCCCTCAGCACCAGGCTGAACATGGGTTGCGACATCCCTGCAGCACTGGCCACGTTCTCTTGGAAGGAACCAGTTGCAAAAAAGTGGAGGGCTGCCATCACTTTGTATGTGGGTGTTAATGCTGTTGGGTAGGGGCGACAAGGCTGCAGGTGGGGCTCCAACAGATCACAAAGGGTCTTCAGTGTCGATGTGTTGAGGCGGATTTTGCGAATAATCGCTATATCCTCCATGTCCTCCTGCACTGTCAGGTGACGTATGAGATTAGGCTTTTTCCGAGTTGAGATGTAAATGGACAATTGTCAATGACAACCATCATGAGATGGCCACAGCACAAACCATTACGGATGTCACGGAAAACCACAAACTGCCATGAGAACTGCGTGGCACACTAGGTTACATGGGTGGACATTTGAGACACACAGAGGGCAGACCTTTCCATTCACAATACACAAGTGCCGCAAACAACACATAGGTCAATGGGAATGCACACATACAGAACCCCACATTTCACATGTGCACGCCTCGTACCGTACCATCCATAAATGTGTGTAAAATGACCATGACTGTCTCATACCCATCTGCTGTACCTGTTACACCTCAATGCATCATGTGAACTTGGCATACATCCACAACCCAATGATCACAGTAGCTGGAAAACTGTCATTTGTGTGCATGAGCTGATATGGTAGCACAAGTAAGTAACAACACCATACAGTGAGAAAAGCCTTGCCAAGGTCATCCCTGACCCACAACACATTGATTTGTCACACATTATTGACAGCAACTTAACACTGTGAAGCATCATCAAATATAAAATGCATAAGTGACATGGCAGGGACCACAGACCAATGTGCATCACACATAACGTGCGTCCACCTGTGGATTATATGGAATAAAGCCATTGTGTGCACAATGATGTGCCCTTAACCATGTTGCTGATGTGTACTGATGCAATGTTCATGATGGACATTGCCATTGCATGTGCCCCAAATTGCAGTAGCAACCACCTGGCCACTGCGGTGTGACAACAGCACCAACCCCTTCACAAGTGCCGAAGCCATTGGCATGGAGACATGGGTAGATGGCGGTGGGCATGCTCCACCACCCAAATTGCGGTAGCTACCACCTGGCCACGGCGGCGTGACACTAGCACCACCCCCTTCACAAGTGGGTAGCCATTAGCATGGAGACATGGGTAGATGGCGGTGGGCATTCTCCGCCACCCAAATTGCGGTAGCTACCACCTGGCCACGGCGGCGTGACACCAGCACCACACCCTTCACAAGTGCGGTAGCCATTGGCATGGAGACATGGGTAGATGGCGATGGGCATGCAAATCGCGGTAGCTACCGCATGGCCATGGCGGTGCGACACCGCCATGGGGCATTGCCTACAGCCAATGGGAGCGATGATTGCAGTGGCATGATGCAGTTTTGAAAATCATGAAAGGCATGCTCCGCCTCCGTGGAGGAGGTCATTGGATGCTTTTGAACAATGCACTATCGCGGTAGCGCACCTCGGGCCCGTGCAGTGCATTACCGCCATGGAGCATTGCCTACTGCCAATGGAAGCGATGATTGTGGTGGCATGGTGCAGGTTTGAAAATCGAGGAAGGCATGCTCCGCCACCGCGGAGGCGGTCATTGGATGCTTTTGAATGAGGCAGACCTGGAAAACCAATTGTTGAAGCTTTGCACCTTACAAACGACCCCAGGGGGTTATAAATCTGTGGGAGTGAGCCTCACATGTTCACTGCTCACAGAGCCTGCTGCCGGGGACCCTCTCCTGCTGCTGCCTCAAGTGCCTACTGCCTGGGACCCCTCACCACTCACTTCCACCACAGGTGTTCCATGTCCACAGGGATGGCAAGGACAGATCCATGTCAGTCCTTTCACAAGTGAGGAGCTGAAGGTCCTAGTGGACAAGATGCTGGCACAGTACCCAAGGCTGTATGGTGGCCCCAATGTAGTGGTAAGTTATCATTAATGGAGCTGTAGTGCAGGGGGGTGTCAGACATGTAGTTGTGCTGCTGCAGTATATGTCTGAGGGTGTGGGGTTGTGTCATACACTGACAAACAAACTGTCTCCAGGGCGAGGGAGTGTGTATGTCCCAATGTCACTGTTTTTCCTGCCTGCAGTTGTATGTGTGAGTGGAGTGTGTTACATTGTCAGCCATACAGAGCAACATGATGTTGGACTTGTAGGTGCCAGGACAGTAATTGCTCGGGTGAATGTTTCTGTGTGCCCCTGTTGTCCGACTCAGAGACTAGGCCCAGTGCCTGCCCACCCAAACAATAACACCACCAAACGTACATGGTCCTTGCTCCTGTTCATTCACACTGAACAGTTGATATGGACCGTCTCCAAGGTGCCCCAGAGTACCACATGGTGCTTGGTATGGCCTACTTGGCATTGTGGACTGTCATGTCCTAATAAGTGTGTGGGTTGTCCTTTCCTGTTCTCTGAAGGTCAGGCAGTGGCAATGAGTGTTGTCCCCACCTCATGTCCCTAGGTGTGGTCAGGGCAAGTTGTGTGTCTGGTATCTTCATTCACTGGCAGGCTGTTTTGCTGTGTGGCCTTAATCATGGCAGATATTCAGTGTTACAGGCACTGTTGTGGTCTATGTAGTGTGTTGCTGCAATGTGATTGCAGGGTGTGGTGGTCACCATGTTGATTTGGGCATCCCCTGTACTGCATTGATTGGATTGCTTTGTTCTGATGACAACACTAACACAACCCTGCATCTCTCTCTCATGCAGAATCGCCAGTGGACATGGAGTAACGGTAGCCGGAAACCAGTGGTGGTGAGAGTAGCACCACAGCTGTACCAAAGGCCAGTGACAGAGAGCTCACCAGCGCATATGAAGGGGACTGTAGTATGCAGGAGGAATCCGTGGCTGAGAGACACAGAGTACTACATCATCTGCTGCCAGGGGTGATGCATCCATGTTGGCAGGCACAGGGGCTGGGGAGTCTGCAACATCATCTACCACACAGCGGCCAGTGCCCAGCCTCCCATCCACTTAATCTGGTGCAGCCAGTGTCTGTGTCAGTAAGAGGGGACAAGTTACATTCACACCTGGCAACACTAAGCCTGCACCTGTCCCTCCTGCTGCCCTCAGTGCTGAGTCTGCTGAGCTCCTGCGCCAGCTTTGTGTGGGCCAGACCACCCTGCTCAATGCCTTCAGTGACCATGGCAAGAAATTAGGCCAGGTGGTTGCCTACTTGGAGGGCATACACTCTGACGTGGGTGGGCTACACCGTCCAGTCCAAGCTTTGTCATCTGCAGTGACATATGCCCTTCAACAGGCACATGCTCCCATTCCTGCTTAGGTGGCTTTTGTCCACCCCCCAGTCAGTGGCCACATCAGAAGACAGTGACCACTGTTTGCATGCGTCACAGACACAATACAGCACAAGGAGCACACAACAGACACAACCCAAGTGGTCCCGCCCACAGACACCATCCCCACAGAAGAGCAGAGCCATCCCAGAATGATGCAAGGACAAGAGCCTGTCAGGGAATAGCAAGGCCGAAAAAACAATGAGGCTGACATCAGGCTCACATGCCTCAGAGGCATCACTAGCAATGGACTCTCCTTTCCCTAAAACCTCACGCAGAGCTAGGCGTGCAGTGTCTGTTGCCACTGAGGAGGTGTAGTATAGCATGGGTACAACTAGGAAGGGTGCAAGGCCACATCCCCCCCCACATCCACTCCAATTCCAAGCTGAGTGAAGCAGGTGGAGGAGGGCAATGTAGGGGCCGCCCCTGGCAAAGAGGCATAGGAGGGAACTCTAGGGGCCACCCCTGGCAAAGAGGCAATGGAGGGTACTGTAGGTGGGACACCTGGCAAACAGGGGAAGGTGGTCCAGAGGCGTAGCCAGACAAAGCGTTCCACAGGATCCAGCACGTCACTAGAGGTAGTTCCAGTGTCTGCACCTGATGCGGGACAGTTGGTGTGTGTGCCTGTTGTGTCATCACCAGTTCCCATTCACCCCAAGACAGGGAAGCCATTTTGTATTCCCAAAAAGTGGAAGGGCACCCCTCAAACCTCTCCCACCCACACTGTGTAACAGGTCTGCATGACTCCACCTCCACGTGCCACTATACCACCTGGTCCAAACAGCCTTTCAGCTTGCCAAACAACTGATAGTCCTACATCACCTGGGCCTCTGTCTCCCCAGTCAAGTGTTCATGCTGTCCCCGACACACAGCCAGCTCAAAGTCCGCCTGACAGCAAAATGTGAGTGGCAGTCCCCCTCATACACCTGTCTCTCATACAGGTGTGCTAGTCCTGCCCATTGTTTGCCACCTGAGTGTGTTTCTGGTCATGCAAGGGTACAGTCAAACACACTCACTGTACTTGCTGTACCCCCTCCCATGGACACAGGCCCTGTTGCTCTGCTGTGTTGTACTCTCCCCTGTGCCATGGACACTGGCCCTGTTGCTCTGCTGTGTTGTACCCTCCCCTGTGCAGCCTCTCATGTACTTGCTGTGCCACCAACCATGGACACTGGTCCTGTTGCCTGTTCCTCTCCTGTGTTGTACTCTCCCCTGTGCAGCCTCTCATGTACCTGCTGTGCCACCTGCCATGGACACTGGCTCTGTTGCTCTGCTGTGTTGGAGTCTCCCTTGTGCAGCCTCTCATGTACTTACTGTGCCACCTGCCATGGACACTGGCCCTGTTGCTCTGCTGTGTTGTACTCTCACCTGTGCCATGGACACTGGCCCTGTAGCTCTCCTGTGTTGTACTCTCACCGTTGCCATGGACATTGGCCCTGTTGCTCTGCTGTGTTGCACTCACACCTGTGCCATGGTCACTGGCCCTGTTGCTCTGCTGTGTTGGAGTCTCCCCTGCGCCATTGACACTGGCCCTGTTGCTCTGCTGTGTTGTACTCTCACCTGTGCCATGGACACTGGCTCTGTTGCTCTGATGTGTGGTACTCTCACCTGTGCCATGGACACTGGCCCTGTTGCTCTGCTGTGTTGGAGTCTCCCCTGCACCATGGACACTGGCCCTGTTGCTCTGCTGTGTTGTACTCTCACCTGTAAAACACACAAGATGATGGACGGAATGTTGCACAATGGCAAAACATTCACCCCCATTCCTTGGTTTAATCCATTGTTATTTTGCTCACCAAGCCACCCCAGTTCAGACATGTCCATATGCAAATCAGTCTTGACCCTGTGCCTCATGGGAACAGTCCAGCCTGAACTGCCAAGCCATGTCTTTCCTGGACCGGAATCAAGCATCCTAGGACCGGTTTCTGGCTATCAGCCGTCTTCAGCCAGGATAGCTTGACTCCAGTGGCTTATTGAGCAAGAGACAAAAAGGCGTTGGCACGGCGCACTGCGTAGTTTCGTAAAGAGGTTTAGTTTAAAGGCTATGAGAAGTTCATAAAGTGTAAAGGTGCACCGGCAGGTGACGTAACTGTCCTGGTACGTCTGAAAACTGTTGATAGGTTGAGTGCGCAACTGTTCACCTTCATTGATGGTCATTTGGGAAAGTTCATTAAGAAATTCTGTAGTGTCTTTGATGTGACTTTTGAGGTTGGTGACAATGGGTTGTAAGTATCGATCGATGAATTTCCCGATGGGTTCATGTAATGACCCTCTGGTGGAGACAATTGGGCGGAAAGGTGGATTCGTTAGGTCTTTGTGTATCTTGGGTAACATGGTGATAGTGGGACTCCTAGGGTGTTCCACTATGAGTTACCTTTTGGTTCTTTCATCGATGATTTCGTCCTCAAAGGCTTTGGTGATTAGTTCAGTTAATTCCGCTTTGTATTGACTAGTGGGGTTCCCACTTAGTGGCATATAGGTGTTTGGATCCAAGATGTGTTCCATGATCCTTTCATTATATAAGCTGATATTGAGGATTACTAAGGCGCCTCCTTTATCAGCTTTCAGGCATTTGATGGATGTGTTTTTAGCGATTTTTCTTAAGACGTCCTTATCCTTGTTGGTGATGTAATGGCTAGTTTTCCTCCTAAAGTTGATTTTGGAGATGTCTTGTCTTACCAAAGTCTCAAAAGTGGCTACAAGGAGGCATGTAGGTGCTAAATGGTCTTAAGCCTAGTAGCAAGTCCGGTTTGGTTTCAGTGGGAGGTTCTAGTACTTTTTCAAAAAAGTGTCTTAAACGTAGTTTGCGAGTGAGTTTAAAAGTGCTCACTTCCAGCTCCAATAGATTGGTGTTGCTTGTGGGGATGAATGACATTCCCTTTTGAAGTGTTTTTACTTTGTGCTCGGTGAGTTGTGTATCCGAAATATTGATCACTAACGATTCTTCCTCGTTTTCGTTTTGGCCTTCAAAGGTTGTTGAGTACCTTCTATTTCTTTTTCCTGCCCTTTTTCCCCGCCTGGGTCGTCGGTTCTGTGTGGGCTTACCTCTAAAAAAGGCTCAGTTGTAGTGAGATTTATATTAATTGGTGCTTGTGCGGATTTTTGGCCATGTGGATCTCCGGACGTGGAAGGTTCCGTTGTAGTTCTCCTAGGTGGGCGGCTTGTACTATCACTCCCTGAAGCGGAAGTATCGGTATTTTGGTTGTACGGTTTGTTTCATCGACGCTGAGCGTAAACATCCGCCCAGGTGTAAACCTCCCCTAATTTGTAGTCCAAAGTATCTCGGCGAAATTTTCGGATCTTTCGCTCATTGATTTATTTTGCGTGTTTGTCGAGCTGTTTGTTAATGTCATCCAAGGTAGATGTAAGTTCTTCGGGGGTGACCGTTTCTTTCAATTCAAGTTCAATGGCCGTGATTTCTTTTGAGAGTTCAGATAATATCTCTGATAGCTCTTCAACGATCAAGAGAATAAGGTCCAGGCTACATTTGTTTAGAATGGCATTCCACCTCTCTTGGAATGCCTTTGAGTTTTTACACAATGAGGGTTTCAGGGCAATTCGTAGGCCTCAGGGTATGCGCAGCGCTTTATGGTACTTGACTAGTGTATTTGCGTGTAGCTTTTGGTTTATCCTGCGTTTGGAAAGATAAAGGAGTTGTTTTACACATTGTTCCTTTGTCCTGCTTCAGGTGGTCTGTGTAAGGTCTTCATTAATCAGTGCGTAGATACGTTCAGTTTCTTCTGTTCCAAAGGCTAATAGGCTAGCTCGGGCTTCAGTTGACTTGGAGATTTCCTCGTACTGCATTCTTGAGTTATAAGGGGAGGCGTGCTGCCTGCCAATTGGGCAGTTGATGTGGATTGAAGACAAAAAGGTGTTGGCACGGCGCACTGCGTAGTTTCGTAAAGAGGTTTAGTTTAAAGGCTATGAGAAGTTCATAAAGTGTAAAGGTGCACCGGCAGGTGACGTAACTGTCCTGGTACGTCGGAAAACTGTTGATAGGTTGAGTGCGCTACTGGAGGAATAGATGCATCCCTGCGGTTGGGCACACTTGCGTGGTTCGTTGTATGGATACTACAGACTCCAAAAAGTTTGAATGAGAAATGTCTTTTTTATTTCAAATATTCAATCTTTGATTCATTTCTTTTCAATTCAACTCGTAAATTAAAGTTCATCATATATCGTTGATTTCATTAACTTTTCAACATTATTAAACAAGGCGTTAACCAAGAAATGCTCAAATGCATTTCGGACCTAAGAGGTCCTTTTTCAAGGAGCGCTGCAGAAAGAAACAGAATAATGCACTAATCAATGTGTATCTAATGCTCATAACACACAATAAACTTAACATACATGCAATAATGGTGCACAGACAAAATATCGACTCCAAAATATCGAATGGACAAAATATCGAGTTAAAAATATCGATAATAATAAAATATCGATAACAAAAATATCGTTGGTCAAAATATCGATTAAAATAATGATAAAAAAATCGAGTACAAAAATATCGACTAAATATATATAAATAGTCAAAGTAAAAAATTTCAATAATATGTAGAAAAAAGGTTAAAAAAATAATTGTTTTTATTAATAGTAATATAAATTGTAGTTAATGTTTAGGAGCGGGATGTTGGGTTAATAGGGGATAAGGGTGGGGAGTAATTTAATAATAATTAATTAATTAATATATGTTTGTAAATATTTTTAATTAATAATTAATTGGTAATTAATTAATATTAATTAGTTAATTAATTAATATAAGTGTGTACATATTTTAAATTAGTAATTAATTGGTAATTAAATAATATTAATTAGTTAATTACATTAAACAGAGTAATTTATTTATATATATAATTTTTAGTTATTGTTAATTAATTATTTGGGAAAAAATAATATTAATTATTAAATTAAATTAATTACAGCTAATGTGCTAATATATTTACTTTATTGTTATTGTTAATTCATAATTAATTGGTAATTAAATAATATTAATAATTTTGGGTAAAGGAGTATTTTTAGGGTTCAGGGTAGGTTTTCAGTTTTTGGGTAAAGGGGTATTTTTAGGGTTCAGGGTCAGTTTTCAGTTTTTGGGTAAAGGGCTATTTTTAGGGTTCAGGGTAAGTTTTCAGTTTTTGGGTAAAGGGCTATTTTTAGGGTTCAGGGTCAGTTTTCAGTTTTTGGGTAAAGGGGTATTTTTAGGGTTCAGGGTCAGTTTTCAGTTTTTGGGTAAAGGGGTATTTTTAGGGTTCAGGGTCGGTTTTGGGTTTTTGGGTAAAGAAGTATTTTTAGGGTTCCGGGTCAGTTTTCCCTACTGTTGCACCCACTGGAGTGGGAATAGTAATTTTAACCCCTACGCTATCCAACGCTTTCCCTACGCTTGCACTCTTTGGAGTGGGAATAGTATTTTTTACACTTCTGGTATCGTACGGTAATATAATAGTATCTTATTTAATTATAGTATGTTACTATATATATATATGTTTTAACAAATACGATTGTAAACATTTTTTTTATTATTTTCATTTATTATTTAATTATTATAAGTTAATGTAAGCATTTTTAAGTATATTTTAGTAATTAAAATTTAATATTAATTTAATTTAACACCGTTTTTAATAAAGTCGATATTTTTTACAACTATATTATTGTAAACGATATTTTGTACTCGATATTTTTGTACTTACCTGTTTGTAGATACAAACTCAATATTTTGACTGTCGATATTTTGTCCACGATATTTTTGCAAGTCGATATTTGGTCCCTCGATATTATTTCAGTGATCCTGCAATAATATGTGCACTGTGTATAGGTTACACCCAAGCAGTGTGACAAGTCTTGTATTCGGGATTTGAACGTAGTGGGTGATCAAAATGGGGGTGACAGGATAATGAGGGGTCAATGTACCAGGGTGGTGCTTAACGCGGCGAGGTGGTGAAAGGTAGTGCGGAGAATTAATAAACGCCGGTACGCGTTTACATGAAACTAAACGAACGTGGAGAGGTGCGGAAACAAGGTAAACAGGTAAACGGGCAGCTCGTCGGAGACGAGACTTACGTGAAAGGCTTTGATCACGCTTCTCAAACCTGGGGACAATAGAGCGGAGAATGGATCAGTACGGGAACGCTATCAATCATGCGTTCTCGGAGTTGTCTGTAGCGGATTTAACACTTACTTGAAAATGTGACACGCAGCGAACATGTCTGAGGCAATGTGGTCTGGAGTTTCAAGGGCGGAGTTCGTGCCAACGCCTTTTTGTCTTCAATCCACATCAACTGCCCAATTGGCAGGCAGCACGCCTCCCCTTATAACTCAAGAATACAGTACGAGGAAATCTCCAAGTCTACTGAAGCCCGAGCTAGCCTATTAGCCTTTGGAACAGAAGAAACTGAACGTATCTACGCACTGATTAATGAAGACCTTACACAGACCACCTCAAGCAGGACAAAGGAACAATGTGTAAAACAACTCCTTTATCTTTCCAAACGCAGGATAAACCAAAAGCTACACGCAAATACACTAGTCAAGTACCATAAAGTGCTGCGCATACCCCGAGGCCTACGAATTGCCCTGAAACCCTCATTGTGTAAAAACTCAAAGGCATTCCAAGAGAGGTGGAATGCCATTCTAAACAAATGTAGCCTGGACCTTATTCTCTTGATTGTTGAAGAGCTGTCAGAGATATTATCTGAACTCTCAAAAGAAATCACGGCCATTGAACTTGAATTGAAAGAAATGGTCACCCCCGAAGAACTTACATCTACATTGGATGACATTAACAAACAGCTCGACAAACACGCAAAATAAATCAATGAGCGAAAGATCCGAAAATTTCGCCGAGATACTTTGGACTACAAACTAAGGGAGGTTTACACCTGGGCGGATGTTTATGCTCAGCGTCGACGAAACAAACCGTACAACCAAAATACCGATACTTCCTCTTCAGGGAGTGATAGTACAAGCCGCCCACCTAGGAGAACTACAACGGAACCTTCCACGTCGGGAGATCCACGTGGCCAAAAATCCACACAAGCACCAATTAATACAAATCTCACTACAACTGAGCCTTTTTTAGAGGTAAGCCCAGACAGAACCGATAACCCAGGCGGGGAAAAAGGGCAGGAAAAAGAAACAGAAGGCACTCAACAACCTTCGAAGGCCAAAACGAAAAGGAGGAAGAATCGTTAGTGATCAATATTTTGGATACACAACTCACCGAGCACGAAGTAAAAACACTTCAAAAGGGAATGTCATTCATCCCCACAAGCAACACCAATCTATTGGAGCTGGAAGTGAGCACTTTTAAACTCACTCGCAAACTACGTTTAAGACACTTTTTTGAAAAAGTACTAGAACCTCCCACTGAAACCAAACCGGACTTGCTACTAGGCTTAAGACCATCTAGCACCTACATGCCTCCTTGTAGCCACAAGAGTATAGACACTTTTGAGACATCTCCAAAATCAACTTTAGGAGCAAAACTAGCCATAACATCACCAACAAGGATAAGGACGCCTTAAGAAAAATCGCTAAAAACACATCCATCAAATGCCTGAATGCCGATAAAGGAGGCGCCTTAGTAATCCTCAATACCAGCTTATATAATGGGAGGATCATGGAACACGTCTTGGATCCAAACACCTATATGCCACTAAGTGGGAACCCCACTCGTCAATACAAAGCGGAATTAACTGAACTAATCACCAAAGCCTTTGAGGACGAAATCATCGATGAAAGAACCAAAAGGTACCTCATTGTGGAACACCCTAGGAGTCCCACTATCACCATGTTACCCAAGATACACAAAGACCTAACGAATCCACCTTTCCGCCCAATTGTCTCCACCAGAGGGTCATTACATGAACCCATCGGGAAATTCATCGATCGATACTTACAACCCATTGTCACCAACCTCAAAAGTCACATCAAAGACACTACAGAATTTCTTAATAAACTTTCCCAAATGACCATCAATGAAGGTGAACAGTTGATACTATGCACCGCAGACATCAACAGTTTATACACCTCCATCCCCCATGACAGTGGAATCGAGGCAGTAGAAAAAGCACTACTCCATAGCAATATTGCGGATTCTCTCCAAACATTCATCTTGGAACTTATGATATTTACCCTGTATCATAGTTACTTTTCCTTTGATCACAAATGGTACCTACAGATGTCCGGCATGGCCATGGGCAATTGCGCAGCGCCGACCTACGCAAATATCTACATGGGTGAATTTGAGTCGAACCACATCTATACGAACAATAATTGGACTGACAACCTTAAACTATACGTACGTTACATAGACGACTTGTTTTTCGTCTGGAAAGACTCCCGAGAAAAGTTGGAAATTGCTCTTACAGACCTGAATTCTAGAGACAACCAGATTTAATTCACTTGGAACATCAACAATCAGGAAATAACCTTTCTAGACGTCCTCATAAAATTGACTGCAAACGGATTACAGACAGACCTCTTCCGGAAACTTACAGACCGTAACAATACTTTGCACCACACCAGCTTTCACCAAACCTCTTTAAAAAAACATCTACCATTTAGCCAGATGTTAAGGATCAAACGAATGGTCTCGGACCCAGAAACTAGGACCTCTCAAACGCAAACCATGGCATTAAGATTCTTGAATAGAGGATACCCCAAGAAACCGTCAATGAAGCCATCAAAAGAGCATCTGCCATCCCTCGCTCAGAAGCCCTCGAAGGCTCAATCAAGAAAGACAGTAAAAGAATGGTACTAGTCTCCAGATATTCCACATCCAGTAGAACTTTCAAAAACATCATTATGAAACACTGGCGGATTCTATCTTCTGAACCAGATTTTGGTGACCTATTCCAGGAACCGCCCATCTTTGCTTACACTCGCTCTGAGAACCTAAAAGAGATCCTATCAAAAACTACCACTGAACCTCAAATACATACTGGCACACGTCCGTGCCATCACTGTAACAACTGCAATAACATAATCAAAGGGAACATCATCAATCATCCCATGAGAGGATTTAAGATTAAACTGAACGTTGATGCAACGTGCGATTCGTCGAATCTTATCTACTTAATAAAATGCCCGTGTGGCATGTTTTATATTGGAAAAACCACCAGGAAGATTAAAACTCGTCTGAACGAGCATAAATCTAATATCCGTACTAACAACACAAAGTCCAATGTGGCCATCCACTTCAACGAAGCCAACCACAGCGTAGCTCAACTCAAATTTCCTGTACTTGAAACTGTGCCCAAAGTGGAAGGAAGAGACATCAACAAAACTCTATTACAAAGAGAAACTTCATGGATATATAGACTGCAAGCTATGAAGCCACATGGCCTCAATGACCGTCTTAAACTCAGTTGCTTTCTTTAGTACCCCACGGGTACACCTTGTACACATTTCAACCTGTTTTTTGTCCATTATGCTTGTTGTGTAAGATTGCTTTCTCCTCCCATTACACTCACTACACTTTCCATTGAACCCCCTTCCAAGATGGCCGGCCCTTTCACTTTCGCTGTCACTAGTCCCTCTTTCATTTTCGGTAAACCCATGTACCACTTTAGGACCCCTTCAGAACTCCGCTTTCACTCCGCGGAGTCCGCAAACTCCGCCCTTGAAACTCCAGACCACATTGCCTCAGACATGCTCGCTGCGTGTCACATTTTCAAGTAAGTGTTAAATCCGCTACAGACAACTCCGAGAACGCATGATTGATAGCGTTCCCGTACTGACTCCATTCTCCGCTCTATTGTCCCCAGATTTTGAGAAGCGTGATCAAAGCCTTTCACGTAAGTCTCGTCTCCAACGAGCTGCCCGTTTACCTGTTTACCTTTTTTCCGCACCTCTCCACGTTTGTTTAGTTTCATGTAAACGCGTACCGGCGTTTATTCATTCTCCGCACTACCTTTCACCACCTCGCCGCGTTGAGCACCACCCTGGTACATTGACCCCTCATTATCCCGTCACCCCCATTTTGATCACCCACTACGTTCACATCCCGAATACAAGACTTGTCACACTGTTTGGGTGTAACCTATACACAGTGCACATATTATTGCATGTATGTTAAGTTTATTGTGTGTTATGAGCATTAGATATACATTGATTAGAGCATTATTCTGTTTCTTTCTGCAGCGCTCCTTGAAAAAGGACCTCTTAGGTCCGAAATGCATTGGAGCATTTCTTGGTTAACGCCTTGTTTAATAATGTTGAAAAGTTAATGAAATCAACGATATATGATGAACTTTAATTTACGAGTTGAATTGAAAAGAAATGAATCAAAGATTGAATATTTGAAATAAAAAAGAAATTTCTCATTCGAACTTTTTGGAGTCTGTTGTATCCATACAACGAACAACGCAAGTATGCCCAACCGCAGGGATGCGTCTACACCACCAGTAGCGCACTCAACTTATTGAGCTAGAGACCCATGTCTGGGCATACCATTCCCACATAGGGTGAACAGCAAAACACACAAGATGATGGACGGAATGTTGCACAATGGTAAAACATTCACCCCCAGTCACAGATCTGGGTTTAATCCAATCGTTATTTTGCTCACCAAGCCACCCCAGTTCAGACATGGCCATATGCAAATCAGTCTTCACCCTGTGCCTCCTGGGAACAGTACAGCCCGAACAGCCAAGCCATGTCTTTCCTGGGCCGGAATCAAGCATCCTTGGACCGATTTCTGCCTATCAGCCGTCTTTAGCCAGGATAGCTTGACTCCAGTGGCTTATTGAGCAAGGGTCCCACGTCTGGGAATACCCTTCCCAGATAGGGTGAACAGCAAAACACACAATATGATGGACAGAATGTTGCACAATGGCAAAGCATTCACCCCAGTCACAGAACTGGGTTTAATCCATCGTTATTTTGCTCACCAAGCCACCCCATTTCAGATATGGCCATATGCAAATCAGTCTTGACCCTGTGCCTCATGGGAACAGTCCAGCCCGAACTGCCAAGCCATGTCTTTCCTGGACCAGAATCAAGCATCCTAGGACCGGTTTCTGGCTATCAAATGTGACTTGCACATCAGTGTTGTGTTTGTTTGATCATCAATGTGTCTTTAGTGTGTTTTTGTAGACTGTATGGCCCTGCTGTTCCACACTGGCATTGTGTTTGTGTTTCTCATGCATTGCAGGCACATGATACCTTGTCTCCTCCTGTATGGCATGGTGTGTGTGGTGTAATGCCATCACCTATGTGTGCCACTTGTGCCTAGCCATTGTGGGTCTGCACTCCCACTATTTGTGTATGGTGCACCCCTTACATGTCTACTACTGACATGCAAATTGGTTTACTATGATGTCAGCTGTCCCCTTTGTTTACATGGGTATGTGCCTCCCTATCACTTAATTTGTGAGACTGTGCCTTGTGGTGCAGTTCTTGGGCCAAGAGTGATGGGAGAGGTGTGGTGCCGCGGCCAGGGTGACTAACTCCAAAATATGGGGATCACAGTTCGATCCCTGGGGTCGGCAGCAGATTAGCCCAGCACCATGTGACTCTGGGCAATAGATTGCTTAATCTTCCCGACGGCCCCCAGTGCCTAGAGACCCTAACAGGTGATGGTTTGCGCTTTACAAATGTGGATTATTATTATTAGTATTGTTATTTTCCACTCTGGATATTGCCCCAATGGTTTATGTGTGATGTTCTTGAGCTATTGAACAGTAAGGAATGCCTATTTGCACTTCAGCTGTGTGTGCTGCCCAGTGCTCTGGTGTAGATGGTTCTGCTCTTGTATCCCAGAGTAGTGCATCCTGTTTTTGTTGTGTTGGATGTATGTGTGTTGGCTGTGGTATTGCTTCACTTCCTGGGTGTGCTGTTATTGCTGTGCTGTGTTCATTTGTGGTGTGTGTGTTGAGGTTGTGTCAGTCTTGTCTGTGTGTAGCTGTTGTGCTTGTTGTGCACACACTGCTTGTTGTGCATACAGTGCTGTGTGTATGTGGGCTTGGCATTGCATGATGTGCATCCCCTGATGTCCTGTGGTGTTTGTTGATGTATGCTTTCATGTGCATCTGTGGTAGTTTGATGTGGCAGTGTAGTTCTGTGCAGGTGCACTTCTTGTGTGATTTTTGGTATGTTGTGTGTGTGTTTTGTTCTTGAGTGATGATGTTGTGCACTCATGTTGTGTTTGTGCTCCCATTGCCTTTCCACAGTTTAGCTGACCGGGTATGTCTGTTTCTGTTGGGGTTCTGTGTGTGTTCCTGTGTTTTTGTGTGCAGTTTTAGGGCAGGCATCTGTTCAGGCTTCCCTGTGTGTGTGTGTTCTGTTTGTGGATAAACCCAGGGTTTGTGTTTGTTTGTGTGTGTATGTGCTGGGAAGAATTGGTAGCCTTCAGTGTGTGAGGCACTGCTGTTGTGTGTTCCTTGTTAGCCACTCCTGCAGTGGCTTTCCCCCTCGTTGTTTGTTTTGTGGTGCATGGTGTGAATTGTGCTTGCTTGTTGCTGTGCTTGTTGCTGTGCATGGGGGTGCCGAGGATGGGCACCTGGCCTGTGACTTGATGGGGTGTGTTGATGTGTGGTTGGCGCTGGTGTGTCCCTGTGGTCTCTGTGCCCTGTCCATGTCTTGGAGTAGCCCTGCCTTCTGCATTGTGCGCATGTTTTGACCGCGGCGGTGACGTGACCGGGAGCGTGCGCATGTGTTGACCGCGACGGTGACGTGACCGGGACGTTACTGCTAGTTCGCGGTTGATGTGTGTCAGTCAGTCAAATTAACTTTATTCGATTCTGCCATTTGATGTGTGTCACAGATGCAGAGGGGTGACTTGGTGGCAGGTGGGTAATGTGTGGATGCCCCTGTGGATGTGTTGTAACCCCCAGCAGGGTGTCTGTGGTGGAAATGGACCCTGTGTCAGCCTGTGTGTTGTGTGCTGTATTTGTGTAGTTGTGTACCTGCTGCGGCGTCCGCAGCGGCCCATTTGATGGTAGTGCTGTAGCAGGTATATCACCGGATGCATATGTAGAGCTGGGTCCGTGGCGTTCATGACCGGCGCTCCGCTGTCGAGTTTTCACCATCTCTGGTTGGGCGGTATCTCCGCTGTGGTGGGTCTGCCCGTTTGGGCCTTCCTAATTTGTGGAGCGAGGCGGACGTCATTCCACACGGCGGTGAGTCTCCATTGGCTCCCACCGCCGCGGTAGTGGGTGCACTTTGATGGCGGTGCACGGCATTCCGCGGCGGACGGAAAATGACCTATGTTTTGCTATTCTCATATGGCGGACGTGAGTACCGCTGCTCACGGGCGGAAAAAGGAGTTTTTCCGCCCTTCAGCATCGCAGTGGTGCCACCGCCCGACATCCTGATGGACCACTTGGTGTCAGAGATTGCAGGGGGGTGACCAAGGCCTTTTGACAAGGATACCTACATTTGATGATTTAAAGGAGGGTTGCCTGTTTGCTCCCTGTTAGAACTGAGGGGTCTCTAGTTGGCAATGGCTTGCACCTTTGTCCAAATAGGTACCCTTGCTTCTAGTCATAGTAAGGGGGCTAGACTCCTAAATAATCCCTGCTCAACCCTGTGGTAGATAAGCATGAGCAGGAAGGCTTATCTCAGAGGCAGTGTGTAAAGCATTTGTGAACACATACAGTAATACAGTGAAAACGCTACAGATGAACACAGCCCAGGTTTTTAAAAAAAATAAGTATTCTTTATATAGACTTAACACAAGTCACAAATGACAAAAATCCTCAATACAGTGTTAAGAAAATGACTTTAAGATGGTAGAAATAACTCAGTTCACTTTAGATGGTAAATGCGACACGTTTCTCACAAAGTGCCTTTGAATGCGTCACGCAAGATAAACAGAAGGTTCACAGGGGATGGCGATGCATCTGTTCCTCAGTGTTTGCGCAAGAGGAGGTGATGCGAGGATCTCGTGGTGCGTCATGGTTGCAATGCGACGATGTTGGCGCCTCAATGTGATGCAACGATCCGGTGTGATGCGAAAAGATGGAGCCCTTAATGCGATGTGATGATGTGAAGATGATGCACGTACGGCCGACAGCCGTGCAGTGACTCTGTAGCTTTGGAGCTGTGACAGGCCCTGTGACACGCTTCTCTGGTGATACGACGGTGACACTTGCGGTGGTGACACGCTTCTCCGGGGATGCGAGGACAAACAGATGCAACAAAGACATGTATCTCCGGTGATGCGACGGCGACCCTTGCGGTGGTGACACACTTCTACGGGGATGCGACGACAAACAGATGCAACAAAGACATGTATCTCCGGTGATGCGACGGCGACCCTTGCGGTGGCGACATGCTTCTCCTCGGATGCGACAGCAACAGCTGCGGATGCGGCACGCTTCTTCTCGTTGAGTCTTGATTCCAGCTCCCAACAACATGCAGGCTTCTGCAGACAGAATTCCCAGTAAGGAAATTCAGGTGGGAGCTGGTGGAGAAGTCTTGTATCCCTGAGGCTTCAGCAGGAGGAAAGCACAGTTGAAGTCCTTGGAGATTCTTCTTCCAGGTGATGAAAGTTGCAAATAAAAAGATTTCTTCTGTCCTTGGCAATAAGGAAACCACTGCAGACCAACCCCAGAAAACAACACACTGGCACAGGGGAGGTAAAACAAAACGCCTTCAGATTCTGTGGTTCTCTGCAAAAGGTCTGTCTTGTTGTCCAGAAGTGATCTAAAGATCTGGGTTCTGGGTCCCCCTTTTTATACACACAAATCCTTTGTCTCTGAAGGCAGAGAGTGTCTGTACCTAGCCCAAACCAATTCTGAGTGCATTCTGCCTGTGCACAAGTTCTTCCTTTGGCAGTGTGGGCCTGGGTAATCAGACGCCTCACAGGAGGTGAAGCCAGCATTGTGGAAGGCAGGCACAGCCCTATTCAGGCTCAGGTGCTACTCCTCCCACCACTCCCAATGCAGATAGGTCTATTCAGCCTAGTGCAGATTTACCCTGCCTCCTGGAGCCCCCTCAGCCCCTGTCACTCACAAAGCAGACATGCAATACACAACCTAGCAGAGGCAGGCTGGATGGTTTAGGCAAGAAAATACCTACTTTTTAAAAGTGTTTTTTTCAAACACAGAATGTTAAAACCAACTTTACTAAAATATGTATTTTATCATTCGGAGTTAAGGCATACTAAATTCGTTTTTCTCCCATGTTCTCTGGGTCAGTTAGGATGATAGGAAAGTATAATCAAACTGCCCATTGTGGCCTATAGGGACAGGTATCCTTGTAATAGTGAAAAATTTAATTGGCTGTAATTCACTATCAGGACATTCTACACACATCAGGGCATGTCCTACCTTTCACATACAATGCACCCTGCCCTAAGGCCTACCTTAGGAGTGCTATCATGTAGAAAAGGGAAGGTTTAGGGACTGGTAAGTGGCTGCACTTACCACGTCACATGGCAGTACTAGAATGCACACAGGCTCTGCAATGGCAGGCCTGAGACACAATTTACAATCTGCTTTTGTGGGTGGCACAATAAGTGCTGCAAACCCACTAGCAGCATTTTATCTACAAGCCCTGGGCACACATGGTGCTCTGTACTAGGGTCTGACAAGTAAATCACATAATCCAATCATGGAGTCACTAATCAATTACAGTAATTTACAACAGGGAGCACTTGCACGGTGGCACTGAATAGCAGTGGCACAGTGCCCAACGCATCTAACCAGTAAAAACATATACAAAACAGCGGAGACAACTGCAAAAAATGAAAGGGAGACTCACACCAATGGTTCCAGGTCTAATACTCTTCTATTGTCTTCACTTTATACTTATGATCGCCCCTTGCAATAAACAGTTGTAAGTGGGATACCCCAAAAGTTGTAGATAGTGCCACTCCTTATCTAATGTACTCCAACAATATTGTTATTTTGATTTGAATCCTAAGGGCTTAAACAACCATCTGACATGCCTCCAACAGCATGCAAACTCTATTTTCTTTTTTAAATTAACACATCAAGGTCTTGACATTTAATTGTAAAAGACAGAGGAAGAAAACCACTTTCAATGGAAAGGTGGTATTGAAACTCCAGAAATTGTAAAATCTTAACCTAACTTGGGGAAAATCTTTTCTAACAACTTAGACGAAGAAAAACATATTCAACATATCTAGTAAAGGAATATCCCATTGCATGGTAATGGTTTAAGCACTTATTATAATGCTTTAGGCCGTCAGGGCTTTGTTCATTTTTTGATGGCATATTGCTTAACAATTGCCCCAACCCTTTTATATGCTCTAGAAATAATTGATATGAAAAATTGGACCTTCATGGATTCAGTAGAGTTAAATTTGAAGTACAAACTGTAACTTAAATACACTACCAGTCAGCAGCAGTGCTTCGCTGGTGTCACCACTAGCTTTAAGGTGAGGATTGTATACTAAGAAAGTTTTTTTTAGGATAAGAGAAAGGTCTGTCTTTTCTAGAAATATTATATATGCCTTAAGCATGTTTCAAATGTAAAGGGACACATTGGAGAAGATGTCAATGTAACAGGTAAAAACTGAGCAGGTCTGTTGCATCAGTGCGAGTCTGGACGATGATGTCTGTTTAAAAAAGGAAAGAAATAAATTAACAGTTTTTTCTTATACTTTTAATTGACAGAAACCTTTTCTGACATGGAATATTAAACATTCGTCAATTATTGCTTTTTATTAGAATTAATATTTTACTGTTGAAAATGTATAAATGGACACTTGGAGGTCTTCCGTTCGCTGAAAGCATCTGTGAAATTTGTAACAATGGTATTGCAGATTTAAGTCATGTAATTTTTATGTGACCCAGGTTACATGTTTCGTGTAGGCTTTTTAGTACTTGCTTTTATACGTTGTAATGCATCTTCAGTATACGAAGCATGAAAATTTTATTTTTTCTCTGTAAATGAAAAGATTTTTTTTAATGTTTCATATTTTTAGGAGTATTATGTATTTGCATTACATTGTATTAATTGTTTATGTTATATTATGTAGGCCTCGTATGGGTGGCAAACCTTAGAATAAAAAATGTAAACTTATAGAGGCACCAGGTTTTCTTTTTTGTCCCTAAAAGAAAGGTGAGAGATAGATGTAATGGAGGTGGTGATACATTCCAGTGTTTCTGGTCCAATACAATTTTGCAAATCCTTCCAAATTTTAATCGTTTGGACTTCTCCGAATATAGGGTGATCCTTACACAGCTTGTTTATGTGCAAAATCCAGAACAGAAAAATAGCTTAATGAATGTATTAAGAACATGGTTTTGTTATGTTATGTTATGTTATGTTAATACCGCGCTCATACACCAATTGGTTTCTTGGCGCTCGAAGACAGTGGAATAGGACACAGGGGGTGTGGACAGCTAACCGTGAGCAAGACGGAACAAATGAGTTTTTAAAGATTTGCGAAAAGTGGGATAGTCAGGGGTGAGCCGAATAGGGAGGGGAAGGGAGTTCCAGGTGAATGGGGCAAGGAAGGAGAAGCCAGCACCACCGTGCTTCTTACGTCTGAACCTAGGGGTGACCAGCAGATTGTGGGCAGAGGATCTAAGGTGTCGGGGAGGAGTGTAAGGGTGTAGGCAGAGAGAAATGAAAGCAGGAGCAGAAACAAAGAGAGATTTGAAAACGGTGCAACCAAGTTTAAAAATGCATCCTTGCGCAACCGGGAGCCAGTGCAAGGTTTTTAACAGCGGGGTGACATGTTGATGTTTAGGTTGCTGGAAGATTAATCTGGCAGCCTGGTTTTGCACCAGTTGAAGTCGTCGTTTTGAACACAATTCTAGCTTTGAGATAAATCCAATGCTTCTAAGTCCATATTGCTTCAATGACATCGTGGTAAGGACCAAGCAGAGCATTTCCCCATAGCCTAGCCTAAAATTAATTAAGCTTAGGTGACAACTGGCTCAGCAGTGGGCTGGTATTTGGGTGGCAGAACACAGCTGACTCTGAGATAGGATTCCTACTCCTACTCTGCTTGCATGATAGTATGACACACTCTAAGTTCACGAGGTCACATGTCCTTAGACCTACTTGGATATCACAAGGATAATCTCATTTTTCACTGAGTTAAATGTTACCATTGACTTTTCATTAGGTTAGTGACTGCATGCAGCCCCGACATGTATCTGCATATGCACCACGCTCAACATAGAAATCTCAGTAATATCTGCCTAAATATATAAAGGAGGCCAAAGAGCTCAAATGTTTGGCCATCTGCTGAATGCAGGTTGAACAACCTAGAAAACAGAGCTGGCTGGCCATTTCATGTATGTTTGTTCTCATAGAAATAATTTGGTGGAAAGGGTGTTCATATTCAATAGGATGGGCTTGCCAATTTATATATTGCCCAATGAAATTATCATATGGAGTCTCTCAAATAATAGAGAAAGGTCCACATTGACATTGTGCACAAACCAAGAGAATCGCAGTGATAACTTGACGCCATTGCTGTCAAATGACGTACATGGATCTTACAGTGTTGAGATGTGTTCTTCTAATGGAACATCAATCCAGTTAGTAATAATTTTAAATATTATCGTCTTCTAGGTATAATCTGATATCAAGAAATTCATAAATGGTAGGAGACGGGAGATGCGCTGATGGTTAGAAAGAAGTTAAAAAAATTCTCAGTCGAGGATTACAGATGTGTGTTTGATTGCATCATCCACTCCTCTGGACGTTAAAAGATTATTCAATGTGGTAGTCAATCGAACAACTAATTATGACCCAGGACATAGTTCACAAGGGGATCCAGCTTTCTATATTTGGAGAATGGAGTTCATGTCTACACTCGGGCAAAGTATTAAAAGAACAACTGATCGTAATCACAGAGTGAACTAAACCTGAAATGCCCTTCACAGACGAGCCCAAGGCTTAGTTATGTCTGCCGTCTTGACCATACAAAAGTCTGTGAGTTTATCAGACTGTAGGTGTGGGGTTGCCTTAAATCTGATTTGTGAAGTACATCTTTTTTAATCTCCATCCTTTCAGATTAATATATTTTTAAGAATAGACTTTCAGTGTGACCCACTTCATAGCTTCAGAGTAATTAGTTATCACTTTGAGCACAATTAAACCAGGTTTTAACTTCTCTGAAGCTTTCCCAAACTGAAAGTGGTTCAATTCTCAACGTTTAACTGGGTTTGTCTGACAAAACCAATAATTAAAGTCAACATATGTTGGTACATTCTCAGCTCTTTGCTACGGGTGCTGATCCAGAACAAACGCCATCTCACCAAAAATAGCTGGATCCACACACACAAGTTTGCTTAATGAGCTGCTGTGGTAATTGGCTTACAGGACAGAGTATATCTAAGAATATATGTACCAAACACAAGGTAGCATGCTAAGGACATGACATGCTCTCTTAATGTTATACTAGTGTACAACGTCTGGCCAGCTGTATGTGTGGATTATTTTAAAAGTTTGTGCAGTCCTAGCAGCTTCAAATATTTAATCAGATACTGTCCATTAATCTTGGGATATGTATTTATTGAATGTTTTTTAGAAATGTCTAACTGTATAAAAACAAATAAAAATATATATTTTCTATAAAAAGTATGGACTGATGTACATATGATTGATGTCTTTGGCTCTGATGTACTGTTAACATTGCTCCCCTTATAACAGAATTGGGTCCTCAAGAGGACCGCTAGTTATTTACTCTGGCAGGGTGTTGCTCTTTTCTATTTTCAAGACTGATTTGCATATGGCTGGGTCTAAACTAGGGTGGCATGTTGAGAAAAAGAACAATAGATTTAGCCCAGATCTCTTGACTGGGGGTGAATGTATGATTTATTCAGCATTCCGTCCATCATTTGTTTGCGTAGAAAAAAACACATTTTATCCACCTCACTCACAGCTGCTTTATTCATCTTTTCTGATTTACATGTAGGAGGTAGACACTGTCACCTGCTGGCCCACTCAGTGGCACCACTACCTGGTTTTGGTTTTGACGTCAATAAAAAAATTCAATGAGAATACCTGCCTCGCCTTCTTCTATGTAAAAGTGATGCATGCAAAAATGTAATGTTGGTCTGTACCTACTGAGACAATCCAAGCAAATTATTTTCACTGTAACAAGGTCGAGGTTCTCCAATGAGAAAAACAGAAGTTCAGAAAAAAATCATAACTCTGCTGTCTTGAGTTTGGCACAAGCTGCTGTAATGATTCAATCACTATTTTGGATGCTTATTAAAATTCAAGTTACTGGTGTAGTCATATTTTTAATATATATTTAATAAAAGTAACTTTTAGAAAATTAGACTGTGTCTGCCTGAACCTCCAGTAGGCTAACTAGCATTAGACTGCCAGAAACTTGCCCCTGTCAATGCTTCTCCCTAATTTGGTGTGAAAATCGCTCGCAGAGCAGAGACAATGGCTTAGGCCTTTTGATAACATGACCTGGTTGTGAGGTATGGCTCTCCTCTCATCTCAAGAAGGGCAGCTGTAGAGGTTTAAGAAACTTCATTAACTTGAAAAGGACTAGGGTGAGGCCTGTCTATTTATATATGTGTCCAGGGTGACTTGGGGAAGAGAAGCCTTTGTTTCCTTGGTCAGCAGCGGCCAAATTGCCATCAGCCTAGCTGGGGGGGGGGGGGGGGGGTGCTGGTCCTTGAAAGGTGTAGTTAAGGAGCAGGGGAAAACTCTCACTTATACCAAGGACTAAGAGGTGGAAACCAAGGGTCAACTGGCCATGTGAACGTCCAAAACCAGCCTGCCAGAATGGAGGAAACTCCTAATCTAAACCCATGAGGAAAAAACTTTAGGGGGCATATTATCAAGGGGGGTTATCTCCGCTTTTTTGGCTTTAAAAGCCAAGAAAGCGGTGATAAAATTATCTCCCTATTACCTAGCTGTCGCTAACACCAGTTAGCGACAGCTAGTAGGAGATAGCGACCATCTTTGGCCCCACTTTGCATGTCAGTGATATTTATCACTAATGACATGCAATGTGGGCGGGCCAAGATGTTAGCGACTGGAAACAGTCGCTAACATATCGCTATCTCCTATTACCAACTTTTGGAGATATTCGCGCTAAGCGCGAATATCTCCAAAAGCTAACACCTGCCCTGAGCAGTTCTTAGCCATGTTATCCAATGGGAGGTGGATAACATGGCTAAGAGCATTAGCTCGGTAATGCATGAATATCGCTGACTTTTCAGCGATATTCATGCATTGTGACTGATTTTTATCACATTTGCGATAAACCTTGGTAATACCAAGGTTTATCTGCGATAAAAATCGCCGCAGCTCAGTGGTAAATTTTTGTCTCTAACCAAGCAATAGCGATAATTATCGCTATTGCTTGGTAATATACCCCTTGGTTTTTTACAGAACCCTCACCCACCAACCTAGTTGGTGGCATGATTCATCATCTGGTTTCCACCTAGGGGACTGAGTGCCTCTTAGGTGTGCTTCAATGCCTGATTACAGCGGAGCTGGATTTTTTGGGGTGAACAGGTGAATTTAGGTGAGTGTAGATAAGAGCATTCTAAAAAAGGCGTATAATTATTTGATTAGCACAATGTTTGTTTATACAGTACACAATGTAAAATCCAATACATAATAACATAAAAGTCTTGAAGGGGATCGTTAAAAATTATTCAGATTTTTTGCAGATATTAAAAAGGAATACATTTTAAGAATATGTAAAAAACAATATAAAGATCTGTACTAAAAATACCTATTTTTTTATGTTAGGGCATTCAGGTGGGGATTATCTTTTCTTCTTTTAATCGCCATTTGCAAAAAGACAATTACTGCATTACAGACTTTTTCATTTTCTAAACGACAAATGTAATTAAAAGCAAGTTTGTAAAAATGCAATTTATTATCGCTAGATATCATAAAACATGGTTCCTAATATCTCCATAAAAGTTACAAAAAAGTATAAAGTGCAATGTCACAACGACAATTCAGGAGGATTTAGTTCCACTTGCCCATTGTAGGGAATGCAATCAGATAGTGAAGGGTACCCAGCTGTAACTTTGTTTTTTTGTTGTTTTTTTCCGTCCTCATTGAGCAATTTGTGGGAGTTTGAGGTGTCAGGGGCCCCTTGACTCATCTGTTCTGAGTAAGGGAGTTTTCCTTGATGACCCCATTGTATACATGGAAAATGTCTGTTTCCCCATCCTTCGAGGTCCCTTTGTGTCCGCTTCCAGCGCAAAATCGGTACTGGGGAGAGCTAGTCACTCTGACTACTCGTTCAAGACCCTGCTTGAAATCTTTATTGCATTTGCCTAATCATTCGACAATATATCACTCATTTGATTGTGTTGTTACCAGATGGTCCAGAATTTGTACCTTTTACTCCTATTCCTTTTTCTCTACAGTTTATATACCCTCTGATAGAGGCTAGCCATTCTCTATCTGTTGGAGGCATATTCTTTACCCATTTAATTCATATTTCTCTTCTGGCTAACAGTATTAATAGGAAAACAATATTCTCCAGATCTTTACTCAGCTTGGGGTAATTTGGGTTATGTTGATTTACCCCAAAAATAACAATATTAATGCTTACCTCCACTGGTTCTTCCAACAGTTTGGAAAGGGTCTTACCCGTCTCTCTCCAAAATTCCTCCAGTTGGGGGCACTTCTGGAACATATGTAGATCATCTGCTCCTTCTTCCCCGCACTTAAGGCAGCTTTTCACCTTTTGACTTTTGATCTTAGACAGCATTTCTGGGGACCAGTACGCTCTGTGAGTGGTAAACAAGTGATTTTTTCTCAGAGGAGCAGATTTCACAATGCACCAACATGTAGCCAGTGATACTTGCCATTTATGATGGACATCCAGCTCCAGCAGTTCTTTGCTCCAGATCTCATACGGAATTTTATATTCTCCTTCCCCTGCTTGTATGAGAGCCCAGTACCAGTATGAGATTTCCTTTTTGATGATCGTGTTGCCCTGCATCCTATTTTCGATGTTGCCATCCCCAGGTTGATCTTCTTTTTGGCATTTAAACCAGCTGGTTAATAGATAATACTTGAAATTCGTTAGCGTGCCCTGGGTCTTTTAGTTTAGGTCTTCCCATTCGATAACCAAATTATGTTTTATTATCTGGCCCCATTTACTGATGTTACGTTCCCTCAGGGGAATTGCTAGTTTATCCTTGAGACATTCTGGTGTTCTTGGGGAATCCGAGATTAGTGGAAACTTGCTGTAGTACGGTACTTTTAGAGTTCTTCCTTTTTCATACTAAAGTTTTGCGGCCGACCTTAAGGTCTTTAGTTTAATCATCTTAAAATATTTGGGGTGCCCAAATTTGTAGAGGTAGTGGTTTCATTCTCTATTCACTAATGCCTTCAGGTATATGGAATATAAATCAAAACTGTCCAATAATTTCCTAATATTTTTACATTATAAAGCTCTGCAATATTCTAGGATATCAGGGCTTGCAATTCCACGCAGTACCTTTTTCCTTCTCAGCTTTTTCAATCCAATCTTTACCCCTTTTGCGGCCCAGATGAAGCTATTTTATTCTCCTTGAAGTGTTTTTATCCGATCTATCTTGAATTCTATTGGAACGGCACTGAACAAATACGTGAATTGTGGCAGTATTCTCATTTTGATTATGTTTGATCTCCCCGTGAAGGTCAGAGGAAGACCTCTCCATACATTAAGCAACTTCTTTACCTCTTTTGTCAAAGTTCATATTCGCTATTCTCTCTTTATCCGTTGTGAGGTCTATCCCAAGATATTTTATTTTTTCCTTCACCATTGGATTTTTGGAGTTGGTTTTCCATTCTAGAATTTCAGATTTTGTTTGGTTTACCAAGTAGTCTGAGACTTTCCTGCATTGTTCTACAAGGCCTTCTGTTTTGGGGAGCGAAGCCGTTAGGTTACTAGTGAACATCACCAAATCATCCCAACATTGATATTTAAATGATATTATTTCCTCTTCCTTTCCTAATAGACATGCTAAAGGCTCGATATATAAGATAAAAAGTAACGGGGATAGAGGGCACCCTTGTCTCGTGCCCCTCTTTATCATTATCCTGTCTGTGAGGCTGTCATTAACCTTTGCTTAGAGGTTCTTATAAATCTGTTTCTATTGCATCCTGAAAAGTATGCCCAAGGTAACATTTTGCTAGGGTTGCATTAACAAAAGGCCAGCTAACCCTGTCAAAAGTTTTGCAGCATCAAAAATTATAATTAATAAGGGTACAGATTGGTGAATTGCTACGTCTATTGCGCATATGAGTTTGTGAGTTATTTCTTGTATTTGCCTTTCTTTTAATAAAACCTTTTTGGTTTGGACGTATTAAGGACCCTGCCACCCTTCCTAATCTCTTAGCTAATATTTGTGTGTATATTTTAAAGTATGCATTTAAAAGTTAAATTGGTCTATAAGACTCAAATTTAGCTGGGTCCTTCGCTGGTTTTATGAAGATACTAATGATTGCAGCGTTCCAGGAGTCTGGAAGATCTTTTTTACCTAAAGAAATATAATTCAGGAGTTCCGTCAGAGGGGTGGCCAATGATTCTCTCAGGTTTACATAGAGCTCATTTGGAAGTGCATCCAAGCAAGCTGCGTTTCCCTTTTTTAAGCCTTTGATGACTTCTATGACCTTCTCTTGTGATCTCTTGATTAAGTTCTGCTCTTTGCTCTTGGGACGTAGAGGGGTTTGTTACCTTCTCCAGTAAGATGTTTATCTGTTCTGCTATAACTGAAGTCTCTTCAGTATAAAGGTTATCAAAGAAATTTACAAACTCTTGTCTAATCTCAATATCCTCTGAGCCACATTCATGTTGACCTCCCATTTGTATTTTTGCCACCTTACTGCGCGTTAATTCTGTTCTTGTTTTCCAATAATTTGCCACATCCTTTGCCGTGTTTGTAATGTGACAGTTTACTGGCCTCTCATCTATCCTTTACGATTGCTTAACGATAATCCGCCAGATCCTTCTTTTTCATTCTCCTCATCTCCTCTATCTTAAAGTTTTCCTGTCTGGTTTTCTTTTTAGCTAACTCCTATTCTAAAGTTGCTATTTCTTTTTCCATCTGTTTGATGTAAATCCTTTTATTCTTATTTGTATACGCAGAGAGATTGATTATTTTCCCTCTGACAATAGCTTTGTTTGCATCCCAACCAATTTGTTTTGTGGTCCATTTTTATTTAACTGAAAAAACAAATCTGTAACCCTTGCTAACAGTTCTGTATTAGTTGTATCTGTGAAAATTACTCTGTGCACTGTCCACCTTGGGCAGGAAGGAGTGCTTTTTAAAGTAAGATGGGCACTGTATCCTTGTTAGATAAAACCTGTGTTTTAAATTTCTTGCCGACAGTAAGTATTGTTGGGTGTCCAGTAAAAGGGGACCTTTTCAATATGTTTTAATCTTCTGTTTAGATCTTGCTAGTATATCTCTTAAAGATTCTCCTGTTTTACTATAATTCTGAATAAATGTGGGTCTTTAAAATCAACATCGACCTTACACTCAGTTAAGAGTTTGTAGATTTACTACAGCCAAGGGATTTTTTGCAATGGTTAAGGGCAAGCAAATTATTTTCTGGATAAATGTAGTCCCCTCCTTGGTTCAAATCCCACACCAAAGCATTAGAGCTGCTGCACTAATGTAGTCACTAATATAGGACACTGGCAATCCCTTATGCGCTATATATGAGGAGGTTGAGTTGGGAACTGTTAAAAGTCTCCTTAAAAATACATTTTCCTGAGTGTGTATTAAATTATGATTTGTCATCCCACATAATGCAGCACCGTAATAGTTTCTGTAAGGAACTTAATCCTGTATAGGGTCAAGATTTCCTTGACTGGTTTGTTCCCCTTTTTTTTAGAAAATTAGAAAATGGCCTCAATTGATCATAGGAATTTCAATTATCAAAGATCGATATGTGTACCAGAGTGTTCATTCCATGTAAAAATAATTAACTCCCTCCAGACCACCCACTCATTTACTCGCTTGTTTGTGATCCTTAGGCTAGGGCGGTATTTTGATTATGCTGGAATAATCAGAGTAATGTCAGTAAATCTGCATTACATCTTGACATTGAAATACCAATAATAGATTACTCTTGCTCATGTAATTAAGAGTAAGTTGGGGGAAATTGTACCCAGGACCATATTTAGTGAGTGGGGTAGATGTGTGGTCTCACTAATAAAGTTCAAGTTGCACTAAGTGCAAATTGTAAATTCAGAATATTACCTCGATCCCATTTCTGGGCTAAGAAATATTGCTAAACACCGAAATACTATCCATGTGTAATACAAGAGTAATCTTGTTGATTTCTTATATATTTTCCCAGAAATGCACTATATGAAATTACTCGATTTGCACCCACCTCTTGTAATCTTTTTCTTGGGAGACTCTAATAAATAATCCAACTAAACCAGTAGTTACTTGTAGATTAACTTTCTAGGTCCTCTATCACTGTTAAAACTCACAGGAATACAAATAGAGTTCATGGTGAGAACACTAGAAACATTGGGGCATATTTACAAGCCCCTTGTTCCACTTTTGCGTCATTTTTAACATGGGAAAAGTGACGCATAGGTGGCGCAAGGGGCTTGTAAATCTGCCCCATTGTTGATTGGATCATGTCCTGTTTTCAAGAAACTATGTAAAAAGAATTCAATTGTAGACAATGTGTAAGAGATTAAGAACTTCCTTGTCTCCCATTACTTCATTATTCAAAGGCCCTGCTTGTTGCTGGCCCAATGTACATGGTTGAAAGCCTGTGTGGCAGTTGATTGTATTAAGATCATGAGAATGCGGTATGACCAAATGCATGCATACACACACAGGTGAAATAATTTATAGTCTAAAGGTTTTTTGGAGCATAAACTTGGATTATTGTAACTCTAGCTACTCAAGCTCCCGGCTATAGTTATTGGTCAATTTCAAAAGACTTAAATATGTATAAATCAGGCTGCTGACTGTCCTACCATCGTTACATACCTCTCCGGCTTGTGGTCCCTTCACTGGTTTCCAAGAAAACAATAGGTTTTGTTCAAGATACTAAGCATAGTGAAAGTTTGGGCTGTACCAATAGCACCTAAAAAAATCTGTTTTGCAAATGTTCTTTGGTTAGTTTGCCCTTAATGCTTGTAGCAACCAAATGCTATTAGGTGATCATGTGCTTCAGAGATATATATTTAATACATAAAAAATAATGACCACTGAACTGAGCTGATATGAAACTATACAACTTAATGCCTAGAGGGCTAAAATATCTACACTGTTATTCTAAGAAACTATCACAAATATGCATACCTAGTGTGGATAACTTTAAATTGAAACACATTTTTTAAGGTGGTACTGCATGTTGCTCAATGACTCCCTTTCAATTAGAGAATCAAATCCCAAACTCTTCCATTATGTCTGAGGTTCACTAGGATGAAGCCCCGAGCTATATGCTAAAAGTGGCTCCACATTACTTCCCAACCCAAGATAAGCTTCCATCCATCTAATGTAATCACAGTACTTTAACATATCAATCATGGAGAAATATTGTATTGCCTTCCATCCATTTATTATGCACATTTCTTACAACAACTCTGAAAAGATTAAGTTATTGTGTCATTCTATCTAACATGTTTGAAAAAAATTAAGTAAATAAATCCAATAGTGAAACATAATTGTGCAGCATAATGAAAATATATTATAGAGGATGGAATTGCGGCCTCCATTTGGAGAAGAGCAGATAGACTAAAGCCCATTGATGCTCAAAGAACCACACCAGATAGTGACCACTGGAAGGAGTTAGCGGAACCAGGATTTTGACCATGCATCCCTTAGTTATATTCCCTTTCCTTTAGAAATCTTGTCATGGCTTCTCGTTTTCACCATGGTCAATCTCCCATGGGTACAAACAAGTCCAATATCATTGATGGATCACTTAATTTCATCTCCTCCAGTTGTATGCCAGCCTCAATATGGTTCTGCATCACCATATTTCCTTTTCTTTCCTTTAAGTTTGCATTGTCTCTATATCGGTTGTCTGCAACTCACTATTCCTCAAATGTATTTGCAGGAACCCCTTTGATGACCTGTGTCATCTTAAAAACTCAACTCTCATTTGAATTATACAGTCATCAATACCTTTAACATCAGTTCTTTCGTAAGGTATGAATGGAGCTCTTGTTTGTCCTGCTCACTCTATATCTCCTTTCTTCATTCTACAGTACTGCCATAATGCCTGGCACTGGTTCGATTCCCATATCCTTCGTTTAGATAGATCTCATCATACCCACTCTTTGTATTATATTATAACGAGTAGTTATTTGCATAATATGTTCCTCACACCACTTGTCAAGCCTATAGCAGTTTCAGATTGTTTAGTAAGTAGCTACTTCGTATGTTTGACTGATGTGTGGAATATGGATTTTATTTATTTATTTCTTTATTTTATTTATTTATTATAAAGTTTTGTATAGCGCAAACAAGACCCGTGGGTATCAGAGCGCTTCAGAGTATGAGGACGGTTATGATTCACATATGTAGTAACACTTTTAAAGTCAATCAGAATATGAGGTAGATACTTGTTTGAAATATTGAGGTAGATCCTTATATGCCATTGGGTTTGGGCGTATATATAAAATACATAGCATGAGCGTTTACATTAAGAGTTAGATTAGAGGTTCGGATATATAGCATATGGTTCACTCGGGGAATACCTATGAGGTAGGTAGTTATAAGGCATTACGTGGGGTAAATTAGGTAGATGTGCATATACCTCTTAGCAAGATGTAGTAGGAAGGATACAACTAGAGACTCCTGACCCGAATCAGTGTTCCGCATTATCTCAGATCAGTTCAGCATCTTTCCCTTATAGTTATGTTGATGCTATGAATTAGGACGACAATAGTTCCAATCAGTGGTCATCAGTCTTCACTATGTAAGTAATTTACTCATCAAACTGCTTTTCACTTCCCTCTTAAAGGTTCCTGTATTCTGAGTCTTCCTAATGTTTGGAGGTAGTGAGTTCCAGATTCTGGGGACTGCTCCTGAGAATGCTCGATCGTGAGTTTTTTTCTTCCGGAAAATGGCTGGTCGCAGCAGCAGCTCCTTGGCACTCCTGGCTGGTCTCTTTCCCCCAGATAACTCAATTTTCCCTGCTAGGTATCTGGGTGTGTTGTGGTGGAGCGCTTTATGGGTGATACATGCTATTTTTAGTTGAATTCTGGCTTCATAGGTTAGCCAGTTTAATGCTTTCAGGTGAGGAGAGATATGATCAAATTTCCTCGATCCGGTAATAAGTCTTGCCGCTGCGTTGAGACATGCTTTTAGCGGAGCTGTGGACATTTTTGGTAGACCAGCTAAGGTGGAGCACCCATATTCAATCCTTGAAATAACTAGTGATTGGACTGCCAGTTTAAGATCCGCCTCTGATATGTATGGTTTCAGTTTCCTTAAGTAGCTCAGGTGGAAACGCGCATTTCTAGCCATTCACTTAATGTGGACTTGCATGTCGAGGTTCTCATCTAAGGTGATTCCTAGCGATTTCGCCGAGTTGACTAGGGTTGGGGTGCAGTTTAGCGCAGTCACCAGTTTGGTCCATTCCTTCATTTCCGAGTGGTTTCTTGGAGGTGCGATTAATAGGAACTCAGTTTTGTTAGCATTTAGCTTCAGATGATTGGTTGTTAGTCATTCCACTGTCATTTTTAATGTCTCGTTCATTCGTTCAATGTCTTCCATGGACACGATCTTTATGTATATTTGCGTGTCGTCCGCGTAGAAGTGATAGGCTATCTGTGAATTACGGAGAATTTCTGTAAGCGGTTCAACATACAGGTTGAATAGATCTCGGGATAGCGTCGAGCCTGGAGGGACTCCAATTGAGTTAGGGCATGATGGTGAGAGTGCTTGGTTGACCAGGAATCTCTGTGTTCTGTTTTGCAGGAATGATTCGAACCACTTCAACACATTTCCAGATATTCCCATCCTCCCTTGCAGCCTGGTCAGTAATGCTTCATGGTTTACCGTGTCAAACGGTCTAGGAGAATCAGTAGGCATGCCTGGTTTTGATCTAGTGCATGTAGGGCGTCGTCAACAATCTGGAGGATCGCTGTTTCTGTGCTATGACCTGCTCTGAAACCTGACTGGTAATCGTCCAGTAGGGAAAAGTTGGTGATGTGTTGGCTCAGTTGGCCTTGCACACATTTCTCAATTAGTTTGGCAAGTGGAGGGATGTTGGTCACCGGCCGAAAATTATTCGGATCTGTTGCATCTTGATCTGTTGCATCCGCTGTAGGTTTTTTGATTATTGGTACGACTTGTCCTGTTTTCAGGTAATCCGGGAGGAGGATCCCTTGTGTTAGCGATGCATTTATAATTTTGGTCCAGATTGGTACTACAATATGTCTGATTTCTTTTAGGCATTTTGCTGGTAGCGGGTCTTGATAGTGGTTGTTTGGTTTGATACCCAAGAGCGTTTTGGCGATGCTATTCTGGTCATATAAATCCAAGGTATCCCATTGTGCCTTATTTTTGGTCTTATTACAGTTTGTTTTCAGGCTGGTATCCATCGTAGATACTGGTTGAGTGGGTAGGTTATCTGCAGTGCTCTTGAGCTCTTTCTCGAGCGATTTGGCCTTCTCCATGAAAAATGATGAAAATTCTTCGCAGCCTAGTAGTATATTCGTGTTTTCATGGGCAGATTTTGCTAGTTTATTTGATTGTTGCTTTAAGATTTCGAATAGTTTCTTTGGTCTGTTTTTGGCATTATCGAGTTCTGATCTTATAAATTCTTTTTTGGAGTTGATGATCTTTTTGTTATATTGGTTCCTGATATTTCTGAGGGCTTTCAACTCCGGAGATGATGGGTGTTGTCTCCATTTCCTTTCAGCCTTGCTCAGTTTTCGCCTTTCTTCGTTTAGCAATCCATTAAACCATGGATTTTTTCATCTTTTCTGTGATTCTTTTCATTTTTAGTGGCATGGTGTTATTGATAATTTTCTCAATTGATGTAGTGTAGTGATCTGTCAGATCGTTTACCTCCTGCAGGTTGCTAGGTGGCTGTAGGTCTCTCTCACAGCATTCTACTAATAGCTCAATATTCTTCTCTTTAGTCTCTCGAATCCATTTTTTGTGCCTGATGGGTTGAGATGTCTTGCTTTTTGTAAAAGTGGGTATCGCGAATGTTATGGCATGATGGTCAGACCAGTCACACGGGTCTATTGAGAGGATTGATGTGCCTTCGTTTCTAGATATAATTTAGTCCAACGTTGCACCTTTCACGTGTGAAGGTTGCGTGTATACTTGTGTGAGGTTTAGTTCCAAGAGGAAGACCTTGAGCGAGTTGACCAGTTTGTCCTTGCAGTCATCCCAGTGTAGGTTGAGATCACCTAGGAAAATGTTATTGACGTAGGAGTTAGAGTTTGCCGTAATGATCTCCATTACCTGTTCAATGAACTTGGCGTTTTCTCCTGGTGGGTGGTAAAGCGCGTATAGGTTGCATCTTTGGTTGTCTGTTGATCTTATATTAAGACCTAAGTATTCACATGATTCTATAGGGTCAGAATGCAATTGGTTGATCTCAATATCCGATTGGTGAATGCAGGCTAAACCTCCTCCTATCTTCTTCGGTCTATCCAGCCTTATAATATTATACCGGGGCGGTACTAAGAGATCCATGGATGGAGATGATGATTCCGAAAGCCATGTTTCTGTAAGAATTGCTAAATCAATTTCCTTGTTGATGATGAGATCTGCTATGTCTGATGCATGTTTGGTTGCAGAGCGGACGTTGAGTAGAAGGCATTTCATAGGTTTCCCAGAGATTCTGGAGTTCAAGTCATGCACTTCAGCAGTTAGTTTAATTTGTTGTAAGTTATGGAGGTCGAGTTTTCTTTCATTCCGTCTGAGTGATCTATTGGGATCGATTGGTACTGTATTGATTCTCTCCCCTCTCTTGTAGTTTGAAGGTTCATATCATCGGAGCAGGGCAAGGGTCTCCTCCTTCGACCATGAGTTTGTCCTAACTGGTCAGTTGTGCCTGTATGATAGTGGCATGGCCATCTTGTTGTTTTTTCTTTGAGCGGAGTGAACCAGATTTTGGATGTGCGTGATCTTGGATTGAGTGATTACCGTCATTTCCAGTATTTTTTCGGTTGCTTGTCGAGTATTAAGTATGTCTTGCGTCATGTTGCCAATTAGTTTCTGGAGCTCTTTGATGTCTTTCTGATTTTGGAAAGATCTCTTAGGGGTGTGTAGCCTTTCTTTCCAAGATATGCAGTTTGCTTTCCTATGTTTCTGAGCGGTTCTTTTGTCCGCAGCCCCTTCCTTTTTATCTTCAGCAAGATTGTCGGTGCCTGTGGTATGAGTTGTGTTGTTTGTATTTGGTGAAGTAGGAGCTGCATTCAAGGGTGAGGTTCTAGCTGTCTCTTGTGTGGAATCAGAACGAGGTAGGGGGTCGTTGGTATCTTCTACTTTAATCACTTCCCGATTATCGTTGAGGTGTTCTCTCATAGGAGATGTCTGCGTTAAGTGCAGTGGCTCTTGTTTTGGGGGCGGCGTCACTTCCTCCCTTAGGTATAGGTCTTGTTCGTTATTCATATGTCTTGTAGACTTCTTCGGCCTTTCCGATTTATTCTCGGATGTTGTCTCTCTAATCTCAACTCTGTCTCCTATTCTAGTAGCTTGCTCCTGATGTTCTTCATTTCTTAGACCGATTCTAGAAGTAGTGTTGAATAGGTCAGGATTGTCTTCTGGTGGGGTCTGGTGTAATTGATAACCTGAACCCTCTAATGATGTCTCTTCATTAGCGAGCGGCGACGGCTCTTCTCTTAGGAGTTTTTTCTTTCCTGTATTCGCATACTTGGTGGGTCTCTCTTTTCGTCTTGTCCCATTTTTTGAAGTTGTCACTCCTATTTCAGTATCCAGAATATCACCTACCCTTGTGGCTTGGGCCTGTTGTCCTCCAATTCGGTTAGCGTCCCTGCTGGTAGTATTGATATATTCAGGAGTGCCTTCAGGTGTGGTTCGGTGTTGTTGATCACTTGCGTCCTCAAGAGCTTCCTTTAGGGATGGAAATATATTGTCGAATTCGTTTAGTTCGCTGTTGGCTGCTTGAACCAGCACTATTCTGGTTATATATGGTGATGCATAGTTCCGCTTTGCATCTTTTTGATGGTGAGATCATCATTTTTGTTCCATGTGGGATGTTTTTTAAAGTTTTAGTGTTAAGCATTCTTGTAAAGGCATTGCGCCATTTAGCTGTTTTATTTGTGAAGAATATCAGGTCATTCATAATAGTGCCTTTATCTATGCTAAAGTAGGGGTCAGATATCAGAGTGTCTGAGTTGTTTCTCAAGAAGTTATGTTTGAATTTATTTGCTGCATTTTTGGATAGCTTAGTTGGATATTTTATGGTCTTGGCATTCCGGCCATCAGACTCCATGTAAGATCCATCCATGTTTTTCTCTTCGTTGGTCTTGTGTAGGCACTTCCCTAAAGACTACATGAGTTCCTTTCCAGTTGGTCTTGTAGTTCTCTTACCTAAATTACTAGTAGCAGTATTTGTCGTTGGGTCTCATATTAAGACACTAGTCTTATATAAGTAAATCAGTATTGGTATACTAGTAATAACTTTTTTCCCTTTAGTTTCCTCTATATTCATTGGAGTATGCTCCTATCATATTGTGTTGAACAATAGGCTACATTCCAAGATGTCTGCCATATTTGAGTGTTCTTCTGTGCCCTACACTCCGGTCTTAGTCCTCTTTTTCTTTTCTCTCTCTTTTTGGGTTCATGGAATTACTACTCCTTCCTGTCCCTGAGGGAATCTTCATAAGTCCTTCTTTCCTGTTCCTGTATTATGTTGGGGTCAGGGATGTCTCCTTCCTTCCTGCTTCGGAAAAATTGTGTTAGTCCTCCTTCTCTGTCTTGATTTTTCATTCAAATCATCATTAGTCCTCCTTCTCTGTCTTGATTTTTCAATCAATTCAACATTCGTCCTAGGCGGCCGCCATTTCAAGGTCAGGCGCGCCGGTTTGGGGATTTCTCCTTAGATAATTGTTGGACTGCTGTTTAATACACTCGCTAATTTCGGTCGCTCCAGACCTGAGTTACTCCGCGATCGTCGGAAGTTTGCTATGGGGTGTGTCTTCCCCGGATTCAGCTCCCGTCTCTTGTCTCTGCCCGGTGTCACCCCGGGGCTCCGCGCTCCTCTCACTGCTCGAGCCACATCCTCTCGGTCCTCATTCCTCCACCGGCTTCACTCCAGATTCAAGGGGCATTGCAGAGGTCATCCCGCTGTCCCAGTGTCAATGAGGTCGAAGTCGGATGTTCGTTGCCGCACTCCCGGGGTCCGCTCTTTCACGTGACCTGAGTCTGCCCCGGTGTTAGTTGATCATCGTCGTCGCAGCGATGCCTCATCCCGCAGCACCCCTGCTTCCCCGGCTGTCCTCGTCCCCTCTGATGATCGCTGTCCGGATGTCCAGCGAGGGGCTGCAGAGCTGCACAGTGGACGCTTCCTCTCCAGTAAGTCTTTGGATAGTTCTTTTTTAGTTATTTTCTTCCTTCTTGTTGCAGCTTTGTTTTGTCGGTGTCCGGTGGGTGGGGGGGGGGGGGGGTTATTCAGGGATTTAAACTCAAAAGGTTATCCCGAACCCCGGCAGCTCCTGTAGTGAGCGGCCATCTTCTTTGCATTTTTCCCTTCAGGATTGTTGGTAAGAAAGAATTGTTGGGTGAGCTTCGTGGCACATGAGCATATGTGTTAGAATATTGAGAGGATAGACACACCAGTGCATGCAGGTTTATTTAATTACTGTGCATTGACTCTTATTATCAGTGCAATGTTTGTTTTTATAAAATTTGTATTCTTCACAAGTTCAGAAAAAAATTGGGCACTCAGTATTATGGTCATAAGTTTCAATATCAAATAAATCTAAAAAAAATCATGGGTAATGCTTTAAACTGGTCCCTGCCTGTCAAACCCTAATCAGCTCAAATCCATAGTACCTCTGGGTTCATCCTTAAATCTCACTCTTTTTACCGTGTACATACATCCCTTACCAGATATCATCTGCTCTGCTGGCTTACCAATGGTGTCATATGCAGACAACGCCCAGATCATCATATCCTTGACACCCAACGCCATCCTCACTTCCTCAACGTTGTTCACCTGCTTTGACCAAGTGTACAGCTGGATGACAGACAGTTGCCTCAAATAAATGGCGACAAGACTGAGGTGATGGTGGTTGGAAATAACCCCTCCCTCTGTGGCCATGTTAGCTGCCCCATATGTCCAGAGGATTGTCCGGCTCTAAAAGCGGAGTTTAAGAGCGTTGGAGTTCTCCTGGATAAAGACCTAACCATGGCATCCCAGGCCCAGAAAGTAGCAGTGACCTGCTTTGGCATTCTAAGAGCCCGTAGAAAGATGGCTAGATGGTTCCCTGTGGCAAAACGGAGAACTGGGATACAAGGTATTATCTTGTCAGGGTTGGAATACAGCAATTCACTTTACCTTGGCAGCCATGGTAATGTTAAGAGGGGGCGGGCTGAAGATTATTCAGAATGTGGCAACCAGAGTTCTGCTGCACATTCCTAGATCACAGGCTGCCCATTGAGCCTTTGTCAGCCTTCATTGGCTACTAGTAAAGAAAAATGATAGATTTCAAAACACTATGTATTGTACACAGAGTAAAACATGCTCAGAAACCACATATTCTTAGTCATTTCATCATCCTTCAAGGCAAAGCACGCAATCTGAGGTCAACCATCTCTTTTTTCTGGCTACCCCCAGAATTAACAGGGCCCATAGTGGTGGGTAATATTTTGCCTTTCTTGTCACAGAGCTTTGGATTTTCCTCCCTATTCAATTAAGAGCCAACAATAACCAGCTCAGTTTCAGAAGACATTTGAAAGACATATCTGTTTGCATAAGTAGTGTCTACTGCTAGCGCCGGACAGACTGTTTTGGGTAGCCACGCACTCTAGAAAATCTACTAACATAACATAATATTTGCGCACATGAGTCATGTTGTTAGCAATATCCATTAAGACACTGACGTCCAACAAAAACAGAGCTATGAAACATGGTTCAAAAAGGCAGATCCAGGATCCACTGGCGTCCTGCTCGTAAATAGACAGTAACATTACAGTATTTCAATCCAGCTTATGAGTTTGAGTGCTTGAGTTTTGTTTTTGGAAAAGCCATGCTTTAATATCTTCGTGAATCTTAGATGATTGTAGTGATTGCACATATTTTTCTAAGGTAAAGTCCTCCATAGTTTAGACGTTTGTTCTGAAAATGAGCTACCCCATATGTATGTTCTCCTTCAGGTAGGTTGGTTGATGGTGATGCCACTCCAGATATGAGGTTCCACTTTTCTTGCTGTAAAATTTGAATATGAATTGTAGAAAAATGTGTCCAATATGATGGATTTTATATCAAGACCTGAAGGCCAACATTATGCAATGATATTCTTTATTGACACCACTCAGCAGCATATTAAAATCGTCTAGAACTTCCAAACATAATAAAACCCACCAGCAACAAGTCCTCTTCCTTCTTGTATTGTTTCAGCTCATTCATTTAAGTACTAACTGCTGTTCTTTTCTATGTCAATACTGTACGTAAAAGGTAGAGTTTTACTTTTTTGGTTTGGGAGCTGCTTAGCTGTTTAACTGGTTAGTACATGGTGTGTTCTTCTTGTGAGTCTTGGCATCTCTGTTGATTTTTTAAATTATATATTTTTGGTTTGTTGCATTTTTTTAGATAGGACTTTGTGTTTTGGGTAGGTTGGATAATAGTTTGTTTTTCCCATGTTAGGGCCTACCTCTGTATGTTTGGAAACCAAACTGTTAGAGGAACAGGGTCTGACTGATTTGCATATGTCCATGTCTGAAATGGGGTGGGGGAGTGAGCTAAAGAATGATGATGGATTAAACCCAGATCAGTTCACTGGAGGTGAGTGCTTGCATTGTTCAACACTCCGTCCATCACCCCCATTGGTTTTGCTTTGTTTGCCCTAAGTTGGCAGGGTATCCCCAGACGTGGGTCCCTTGCTCACTTTGCCACTGGATTCAAGCTAGCCTGGCTGATGACGGCTGATTAGCCAGAAACCAGTCCCAGGATGCTTGTTTACAGTCCAGGGAAGACATGGCTTGGCAGTTCGGGCTGGACTGTTCTCATGAGGCACAGGGTCAGACTGAGTTGCATATATCCGTGTCTGAACTGGAGTGGTGGAGTGAGGTAAAGAATGATGATGGATTAAACCCAGATCATTTGACTAGGCGCGAGTGTTTGATTAGCTCAAACGCTCCGTCCATCATCCCCTTTGGTATCGGACTGTTCCCATGAGGAACAGAGTCAGACTGATTTGCTTATGGCCATGTCTGAACTGGGATGGCGGAGTGAGCTAAAGAATGATGATGCATTAAACCCGGATCAGTTGACTGGGATTGAGGTCTTGCAATGTTCAACACCCGGTCCATCATCCCCTTTGGCTTTACTTTGTTCGCCCTAAGTTGGCAGGGTATGTCCAGACGTGGGTCCCTTGCTCACTTTGCCACTTGATTCTAGCTAGCCTGGCTGATGATGGCTGATTAGCTAGAAACCGGTCCCAGGATGCTTGTTTCCGGTACAGGGAAGACATGGCTTGGCAGTTTGTGCTGGACTGTTCCCATGAGGCACAGGGTCAGACTGATTTGCATATGTCCATGTCCGAACTGAGGTGGCAGAGTGAGCTAGAGAATGATGATGGATTAAACCCAGATCAGTTGACTAGGGGTGAGTGCTTGCAATGTCCATCATCCCCTTTGGTTTTACGCAAAAGGAAGCATGTGTCAATCAGTGATGGTTTTGCAAAGAAAAGGAAATCTACTCTGGTAGAACAAGTTTGCTGTGATGACAGACAAAGGGATGATACTGAGGGCATCGAAGATGGGCATATTGAAGGCCCGCAATATAACAATGGTAAAAAGTCAAGGGGACACAAACATAAAGTGGTGATTTGTGATGAATTGTTTGGTAGTGCGGAGGTAGACCTAGGTTGTTCATCAGATTTTGACTCACAAGGTGAAACTTCTGTGAAAGGCAGCTCACATAACGAAGGAAAATTAAAATAAGAGGAAGGCTCTGTTTTGGACCCTTTTGGTCAGAGCATGTTTGTCTCTATTCTTATCAAGCACCCTTTATCTCGTGAAAGGCATCCCCACTGAACATGTTTTTGTTTGTCCTCATACGCCAAAAGATATCCCCAGAGTCTACTATATCCGTATAACGACCTCCACAGCAAGTGAAAGCCACCCGCAATTCGTGGACTCTGAAGATCTTAATGGATGCACTTTCCACAGATACCCTCACACATAGTCAGTTCAGTTCTTCTACTAACTTGCCAACCGTGGGACTGATGCGAAGGGTATATATATCTACAAAAAGGCATAATCATTGGACAAAGTAAGTCACAACTGTCACAGCTTATCTGGCCAGGCTATACAGGGCAGCCAGAAATGTTTTTTCCTTTTCCAATTTACTCTATCTAGATTCAGTGTAAATTTAATCGCATTTACCCAGTCTAGGTAGGTTGGTGAGGTATCTTTTAGCCAGCATTTGCATATTTCTCTACGAGCAAGTAAAATCAAATATAACGACAACTTATTAACATCTCTGGAGAGTAAATCATAATTTGGAAAAATACCGAAAAAAATAAGATAATGCTCACCTGAATTTCAAAATTAAACATGGCTTCCATACCTTCACAAACCACACTCCAGAAGTTATATAAAACAGGGCACCTTAAAAACATCTTGTATTGTTTCAGCTCATTCATTTAAGTACTAAATGATGTTCTTTTCTATGTTAATACTGTACGTAAAAGGTAGAGTTTTACTTTTTTGGTTTGGGAGCTGCTTAGCTGTTTAACTGGTTAGTACATGGAGTGTTCTTCTTGTGAGTCTTGGCATCTCTGTTGATTTTTTAAATTATATATTTTTGGTTTGTTGCATTTTTTTAGATAGGACTTTGTGTTTTGGGTAGGTTGGATAATAGTTTGTTTTTCCCATGTTAGGGCCTACCTCTGTATGTTTGGAAACCAAAGTGTTAGAGGACCAGGGTCAGACTGATTTGCATATGTCCATGTCTGAAATGGGGTGGGGGAGTGAGCTAAAGAATGATGATGGATTGAACCCAGATCAGTTGACTGGAGGTGAGTGCTTGCATTGTTCAACACTCCGTCCATCACCCCCATTGGTTTTGCTTTGTTTGCCCTCAGTTGGCAGGGTATCCCCAGACGTGGGTCCCTTGCTCACTTTGCCACTGGATTCAAGCGAGCCTGGCTGATGACGGCTGATTAGCCAGAAACCAGTCCCAGGATGCTTGTTCACAGTCCAGGGAAGACATGGCTTGGCAGTTCGGGCTGGACTGTTCCCATGAGGCACAGGGTCAGACTGAGTTGCATATATCCGTGTCTGAACTGGAGTGGTGGAGTGAGCTAAAGAATGATGATGGATTAAACCCAGATCAGTTGACTAGGGGTGAGTGTTGGATTAGCTCAAACGCTCCGTCCATCATCCCCTTTGGTATCGGACTGTTCCCATGAGGAACAGAGTCAGACTGATTTGCATATGGCCATGTCTGAACTGGGGTGGCGGAGTGAGCTAAAGAATGATGATGCATTAAACCCAGATCAGTTGACTGGGGTTGAGTGCTTGCAATGTTCAACACTCTGTCCATCATCCCCTTTGGTTTTGCTTTGTTCGCCCTAAGTTGGCAGGGTATGCCCAGACGTGGGTCCCTTGCTCACTTTGCCACTTGATTCTAGCTAGCCTGGCTGATGATGGCTGATTAGCTAGAAACAGGTCCCAGGATGCTTGTTTCCGGTACAGGGAAGACATGGCTTGGCAGTTTGTGCTGGACTGTTCCCATGAGGCACAGGGTCAGACTGATTTGCATATGTCCATGTCCGAACTGAGGTGGCAGAGTGAGCTAAAGAATGATGATGGATTAAACCCAGATCAGTTGACTAGGGGTGAGTGCTTGCAATGTCCATCATCCCCTTTGGTTTTACGTAAAAGGAAGTATGTGTCAATCAGTGATGGTTTTGCAAAGAAAAAGAAATCTACTCTGGTAGAACAAGTTTGCTGTGATGACGGACAAAGGGATGATACTGAGGGCATCAAAGATGGGCAGATTGAAGGCCTGCAATATAACAATGGTAAAAAGTCAGGGGGACACAAACATAAAGTGGTGATTTGTGATGAATTGTTTGGTAGTGCGGAGGTAGACCTTAGTTGTTCATCAGATTTTGACTCACAAGGTGAAACTTCTGTGAAAGGCAGCTCACATAACGAAGTAAAATTAAAATAGGAAGAAGGCTCTGTTTTGGACCGTTTTGGTCAGAGCATGTTTGTCCCTATTCTTATCAAGCACCCTTTATCTCGTGAAAGGCATCCCCACTGAACATGTTTTTTTGTTTGTCCTCATACGCCAAAAGATATCCCCAGAGTCTACTATATCCGTATAACGATCTCCACAGCAAGTGAAAGCCACCCGCAATTCGTGGACTCTGAAGATCTTAATGGATGCACTTTCCACAGATACCCTCACACATAGTCAGTTCAGTTCTTCTACTAACTTGCCAACCGTGGGACTGATGCGAAGGGTATATATATCCACAAAAAGGCATAATCATTGGACAAAGTAAGTCACAACTGTCACAGCTTATCTGGCCAGGCTATACAGGGCAGCCAGAAATGTTTTTTCCTTTTTCAATTTACTCTATCTAGATTCAGTGTAAATTTAATCGCATTTACCCAGTCTAGGTAGGTTGGGGAGGTATCTTTTAGCCAGCATTTGCATATTTCTCTACGAGCAAGTAAAATCAAATATAACGACAACTTATTAACATCTCGGGAGAGTAAATCATGATTTGGAAAAATACCAAAAAAAATTAAGATAATGCTCACCTGAATTTCAAAATTAAACATGGCTTCCATACCTTTACAAACCGCACTCCAGAAGTTATATAAAACAGGGCACCTTAAAAACATATGAATATCATCCGCTTTTTCCTGCTGACACTTTGGACAACAGGGAATAGAGCCTTTCGAACATTCTGACAGCCTAGCTGGGAACCAATAAACTCTGTGGAGAGAAAAAAATGATTTATTTTTAAATTGGCAGGAGATACTGTAGAGTGTAGAATATCATAAGATACTTGCCATAGTTCTTCTGTATTCTCGTCCGGCAAGTGGTCCCCCCAAAGCTCGGCTGGTAAGATAAAATCTCCATATTAAATTCCAACATGGTCCAATAAAGAGTCGCAGTCTCTTTCTTGTTGCGTTTTGCCTGAAGTGCCTTCTCCAGTTCATTTGTTACTCCTACCACTGAGTCCACCGCCTGGCTCCAGCTTTTGATTTGAAGATATTTGAATTTGGATAGTTTTCCCTCTGTAATTATATTGATTTCATCCCATCATCCTTCAATGGTTTTGCGATTGCATCCCTAGACCATTCTGGAGATTCCAGCAAATCCCAAATAGGAGCCAGGGCACTATAATATACAATTTTCAAGGTTTTCCTTACTCTTGCCCAGGTGGACACCATATCTTTCAGCAGCTTTAAACTGACCTTTTTTTTCAGAACAAAGTTTTATTTTGGTGTTGATAAATTGCATAACAAGCACAGCACCCCGGATATCAGAGGAGCTGTGAGCATCAGAATAGTAATCACAGTAAAGCAATTCAATCAACAGTTCAGGAGGAAAAGATGCAACAAAAGCCCCCACCCCTCCCACTCCTCAACCCAGAACTCCCCCACCCCTTGCACAGCGTTTAAAACAAATTTCAAATACAGATACAGGAAGAAGCGTACAGTGTGTATGTCTCATGGCCCGGGCTCATCATCCAAGTGTCCCTCCACAGGCCGATCAGGTGGTGGCGGTTCCAGCCACAGTCCACGATAATCCGCCCATCGCTTCCAAATTTTTATGATGTTTCCGGGGACAGCCCCTAGCAACGAAAATCGGGCGTTCCTATCCCATTTAGAAGTCCAATCCCCTTTTCCACACTCCCACTAGAGGGGCCCTAGGGTCCTTCCAGGCACGGGCAATGTCCCTCTTGGCCATGGTAAGGCCCAACAATAGCAAATGTTGTTTATAAATGTTCCCCCCTACCTGTTCCATGACATGGAGGAGACCCAACTGTGGTGAGCGGGGAGCTCCCAGCCCAGCACCTCAGACAGGCAGTCCCACACTCCAGACCAAAACCTCTGTAGCCCAGCATACAACCACACAGTATGGGAAAAGGTGCCCACCTCCCTGCCGCATCTCAAACAATCCGAGGACCCAATCAGGCCCGCCTTCCACAATCGTTCCCTTGTGTAGTAGGCCCTGTGGAGGTACTTGAATTGAATGAATCTTAGACGTACCGCAATGGCAGCACCTCTCGGGGCCTCAAGTACTTCCCTCCAGTCTTCCTCCTCAAAGGGACCAACATCCCTCTCCCATTTATTCCGTAGGCCATCTAGGGAAGTTGAGCAATGTTTCACTAGTGTTTGATAGATAGTGGATATCTTTTTACTTTCTAACTCGCCCATGAATACTTTGGCCTCCAGTGGGCTGAACTCCGGTAAGGAGTCTAGGCCCCTCAGAGTAGGTGTAATGGCGTGTCTAAGCTGTAGGTATCTAAACAACTGGGTCTGGGGCATATCATATTCCTCGCAAAGTTCCTGGAACGACTTGAGGGTTGTGCCCCTGGCAATGTGTCCCAGGGCCGATATTCCAATCGTGTCCCAGCCCCGAAACCCCAGCAGGGACGCCAATGACGGTAATAGCCCATAGCAAATAAGTAGGGCGACAGAGGGCACCCCTGCCTGGTGCCTCGACCTATAGGGAAGGGGTCGGACACCGCACCAGCCACCCTCACGGACGCAGTCAGGTCTGTATACAGTAGATGCAGATATGATAGAAAGCGGGGCCCGAAGTTCAGGCGGGATAGGAGCGAGCAAAGATATACCCAGCTCACTGAATCAAAAGCTTTATCAATGTCGGCCAGTAAGAGTACCGCAGGAATCCCCGCTGCTCGGGCCGCTTCCACCACCACCTGGGCACGTCTGATAATATGTTGCGTTGCTCTATGGGGCATGAAGCCGGGTTTAATCGGGATGAACAAGGTCCGTAATGTATGGGAGAAGACGATCGGCCAGCGCCTTTGCCAAGATTTTCGATTAGGTGTTTAATAGCGATATTGGTCTGTAGGACTCGGGTAGGTCAGGGGGCCTACCGGGCTTGCAAAAAACCACTATCTCCGCATGCCGCCAGTCCCTCGGAAGCCGGCCACTCTCCCTGGCCGCCTCCAGAGCTCTACCGTAGTATGTACCCAACTGGAGATGGAATTTCTTGAAAAATTCACTGGGAACCCATTGGGTCCAGGGGCCTTGCCCGCATTTAATTCACCGAGGGCTGTTCCCAGCTCCTCCGCCGACAACGGGAGATCAAGTCGAGCGCGCCCTTCTTCCGAAATTGCTCGCGGCGGAAGGTCAGCGAGAAATTTGTCCACTTCCTCCGCCTGGAGGTGTTCCCGGGGGACATATTGGGACGCGTAATACCGTGCAAAACTACCCATCAGGGCCGCCGGGGCAGTCATGGGCGTACCCTCCTCATCTCGAAGGCACGGCAGGGACTGGGGATGGAAGGTGCTCTGGCAAAGTCTGTACAGCATCAAACTGGATTTATCGCCCCATTGGTAGATTCTACTTTGAGTCGCCAGCCACAACTGCCTGGCTTCATCTAACTGCAGGGAGGCGTACGACTGCTGCAACAGCAGCAGTTGACCCACGTCCTCCTCACTCCCACCCACATGGCAACGTTCCTCCTGGGCATGAACTTGGTCAGCGGCTGTCACAATATCCGCCCCTCGCGCCTTACACGCAGCCGCACACCAAGCAATGTCCACCCCTCGAAGTGTAGTGAGAATAGAACAAAAGAAAGCAACCCTGCCTTGTGATGTAATGGTCCTAAGAGTAGGATCCAAACAATATATATGGGGTGATTAGTCTAGGAGCCAGCATTGCACATGACAAAAACGGGTCAATCCAAGTATACTCAAAGGAAGATATTTAGAATATATATATATTTTTATTTTTTTATATTCTTTGAATTGAGGTAGCAAAAAGGTACAAAAATAGATTGCAATTTTAAATCCACATAATATTATTTAGAACATCAAAAAACATACATTGGTGAGGGGAGGGATAAAAAGAAGGAAAATTCATCCTGCATTAAGACCTACCCAGTAACATACCACACTTCAATCATACTCTCATACTCACTAATTTCAATTCAATCTACCTAATATTCTATCATTCAACTTTCATTCTTCCATTCATTCCAATAGTCCTGGTGTGTGCAACATGGAGATGGTGAATTTGTTGTACAAATCAGGATGTTATTCCAGGCAGATGACACATATACGGGTCCTGATGGATATTGGACAGTATGCCGTATTCCTGGAAACACAAGCCGACGCGCGTTTCGGTGACAGGCCAGTGAGGCCACACCTTCATCAGGGCTAGGAGTTGTTAACTGGGAGGGGAACAAGAGTAAAATCTATATTAGAGTCCTAATCATGGAGACACAGATACTCGTGACCAGAGGACCTATGCAATAAGGATATCGCTCTCTACTTCCATTCTCTACTTCCAGGTAGCTAAGGAAGGAATCACCATCCTTAGCTACCTGCTCTCCCACATAGCAGGAAATACGGCGGCGTCACGCCCCATTTCTTTACGGAATCGCCATCCTTAGCTACCCGCTCTCCCACATAGCAGGAAATACGGCGGCGTTACGCCCCATTTCTTTATGGAATCCCTATTGATAGCTACCTGCTCTCCAATATAGCAGAAAATACGGCGGCTTTACGCCCCACCCACTACTACTGGCCTATCCTCCACGGAACCAGTTTCCTTGCATAGCGCTCTGTGATAGCGACCCTTCCTGCCTTTCGACAAGCCACCAATCCATTCAGGAAGTATCACCGAAAGCCACATGTTTTCGTTCCTTGGAGTTTAAACAATTATACACCACCTCCGGAGAGCGTTCACTAGAACCCTTCGGGACTACTACCATCTTTATCCAGTGTGAATGGAAGTAGAGAGCGATATCCTTATTGCATAGGTCCTCTGGTCATGAGCATCTGTGTCTCCATGATTAGGACTCTAATATAGATTTTACTCTTGTTCCCCTCCCAGTTAACAAGTCCTAGCCCTGACGAAGGTGTGGCCTCACTGGCCTGTCACCGAAACGCGCGTCGGCTTGTGTTTCCAGGAATACGGCATACTGTCCTATATCCATCAGGACCCGTATATGTGTCATCTGCCTGGAATAACATCCTGATTTGTACAACAAATTCACCATCTCTATGTAGCACACACCAGGACTATTGGAATGAATGGAAGAATGAAAGTTGAATGATAGAATATTAGGTAGATTGAATTGAAATTAGTGAGTATGAGAGTATGATGAAGTGTGGTATGTTACTGGGTAGGTTTTAATGTAGGATGAATTTCCCTTCTTTTTATCCCTCCCCTCACCAATGTATGTTTTTTGATGTTCTAAATAATATTATGTGGATTTAAAATTGCAATCCATTTTTGTACCTTTTTGCTACCTCAATTCAAAGAATATAAAAAAATAAAAACATATATATATTCTAAATATCTTCTTTTGAATATACTTGGATTGACCCGTTTTTGTCATGTGCAATGCTGGCTCCTAGACTAATCACCCCATATATATTGTTTGGATCCTACTCTTAGGACCATTATATCACAAGGCAGGGTTGCTTTATTTTGTTCTATTCTCAGTTTTCTCCCCCCTACAGCCTGCCTACATCCTTAAAAGCCCATTGGGGAACCCCCTTCTTTCATTAATCACCCCTCGAAGTGTAGGCTTCAGGGCTTCACAGAGAGTCATGGCGTCTATGTCAGGGTTATCATTCTCATTCCAGCAGTGTGCAATAGCCTCCCTCATGTGTGTTTGGTAGGGTTCCTGCTGCAAATGCCATGTGGAGAGACGCCATTGGAACGGCTGTCGTCACTTGTCTAAGAGTAGGTCCATCGCTACCGGGGAGTGGTCCGACAGACCGCGGGGCAATATAGATGTGGTACCTACCCTCTCGACCCAGGCGTGGGGGACAAACAGGTAGTCGATCCTGGAGAAGGATTTATGCACCGCTGAAACATAGGTGTACTCGCGACTTTGGGCATGCTGGTGGCGCCACACGTCTACCCACCCCAATCCTCTCACCATGGCGTTCAGTTTCGTGGGTATGCCTGAGGGCAACTCGCCTCCTAGCCTATGCCTATCCATCCGCACACTCATCACATCGTTCCAGTCACCGCCAACCACTGCCATAACATCTGGCATCCCAGCCCACACACTGAACAGTTTTTCGATAAGGGCTCCCTGCAGAGGAGGCGGGGCATACACACTCCCAAAAACCACTGGCTCGGTGCCTATCTTGCCCTGGATGAACACATATCTACCTTGTGTGTCGAGCCATTGAGTTTCATGAACGTAGGACAGCCTACGGTGAACCAATACGGCCACTCCTCGAGATCCCCTCGCAAATCCGGCATGGTACACCTGCTGAAAGCCATACCGCTGCAGGCTAAGAGTCTTAGTACCTTTAAGGTGAGTCTCCTGCAGCAATAAGACATCCGCCCCCATCTCTCTTCCCCTGCTGGAGGACCGCCTCTCTCTTAATCCTGTCTAACATCCCCCTCACATTCCAGCTCACAACACGCAACAAAGCCCTCTGCAGGCCTGATTCAGGGGTATTAACCGCCATCTACGGGCAGAAAAATGAACATTCTGAGCAAACGAGACCACACACACACACCTCGCCTCAATAGTACATGAAAGAATACTGTGCAAATCAAAGCCTACCGCCACCCCATGCCCCTCTTCCGCAAACCCTCAACAAGCCCCCCAACCTCCCCCCCTCGCAAGTCCCACCAACAATGGCCCGCTCCCCCCCACCCCATACCTCAAAAACGTTGAAGTATCCGTTGCGGTATAGGTCAGCTCCGGCCCCCAACGGGAGGCCAGAGATCTGCTATTCCAATGGATCCCCATGAACTACCAACTCCGTCCCCTCTCAACCCCCCCAACAAAACTCCTCGAAATTGAGGGGTTACCACCTCATAGTCCACCCCCTTACCCAACCCGCACCCCGCGACTGTAAATCCACAAGTAGTTGCCAGTGTTAGTGTTACCATTAGCATAGACCATCTCCATGTAGGCCGGCAATCGCCGGTACCCGGCCTGTACCACAATCTTCAAAGCAAAGAGTCCCCCCTCGCCACTTCATTCATCACGGATCCACCATCGGAGAGTCTGGGGGCTTAGTCTCTTCTGCAGTCCCCTTCTTGGCTGGGGAATGTTTCTTTGAGCGTGATCTCCAGTTGCTTCTGCTGCGCGAGCGCCGGGGCGTCCGCGGCGGTGCCGCCGAAGAGGATGAGTCCGAGTCTCTAGCCGGCGGCGTATGAGGTCGAATACGTACAGTTTCATCCGTCCAAGTAAAGACTTCTTCAGGGGAATTAAAGAAGAGAGTGCAGGATTGAAAGATCACTCGTAGCCGAGCCAGGTAAAGCAGAACGTATTGGATCTTGAGGCCCCACAGGCAGGCTTTTGCGGCCGAGAAGGACTGCCGCTGCTGCTGCACCAACCGTGTGTAGTCTGGGAAGGTCATGATCCGCAGGTTATTCCACAAAGGGGTTCTTTCAGCCGGGCCTGCTTCAGGATCGTGTCCCGATCGTGATAGTTGAGCAGCTTGGCTATCACCGGCCGCGGACGTTCACCCACTGGTGGCTTCTGAGGGAGCGCCCTATGAGCCCGCTCGATGATGAAGCAGCGGGAGAGGGACTCCGGCGGGATCCAGCCCTCCAACCACTCAGTAAGAAAGGCTTCCATGTTACCTTTCTCACAGTCCTCCGGAAAGCCGACAAAGCGCAGTTTGTTGCGTCGAGCTCGCCCTTCGGCATCCTCAGCTCGGAGAGCTAGGCCCTTTTGTATGCCCTCCATATTGGCCACTCTTTTCTTCAAGGCCGCCATTTCACCCTCCACTCCAGTGATCCGGGTTTCAGCTTCCGTGATAAGGGCCACTGCGTTACGCAGATCTTGTCGCAGCAGGGTCACATCGGCTCCAACAGCCCCAATTTTAGCGTCCAATGTATCTCGGGACTGGGTGATTGCCGCCAGGAGAGCGGCATTGCCTGGCCCAGCGGTCTGTTGGCCTCCCGAAGCTCCTGAGCTTCCACTCGGGCCCGTGAACTTGTCGAGTGTTCCTTGTTTCGAGGTCCCGCCACCGCTCCCGCCTCTGGTCATGGTGGGGGATAGGGAGGGCAGTCGTCAGGTCACCTCCGCAGCCCCTCCACGGGTCAAAACAATAGGCCGTAGTGGGTCGTGAGGCCTATGCGTGGATCCGCTGCCCCCCGCCTGTTCCGGCCGCTAGTGTGTCGGGCCTCACAGAAAGGGCGCCAGGGAACTCCACCCACCTCAAGTTCGGCGCACTCACTCTTCAATATCGGGGGCCACCGCGGTCCGATCTGACCGCCGGATCTCCACAGTTCTCCCTTTACTCTGCAGCTCCGACCACCCCCACCTCGGAGGACACTCCGCTGGGCATCCGGCCCGACCTCCGGGCAGCCGGTCGATGTCGTGCCAGCAGCAAGCGTGCCCCCCCGGCGTAGCACCCCCTCCGGCACAGGGTATCAACAGCAGGCACCCTCCAGCAGCCGCACCTCGGGAGGGGTCGGGCCGCCGCATAGCCTCGCTCCGCCGTCCGCCGCCCCGTGGCGCCCTCCTCGGGCGCTCTCAAAATCGAGGTCCCGGCTTCACCTCGCAGTACAGGCCGCTCCGCCTCCGGGGCCGATTACACCCGCGCCGAGTCCCCGGTGCGGCTGAAAGTCTCGCCACACCCGCCGGGCACCTTCCGCCACTCTTCCCTGTCGCAGGATGGGAACCGGGGAGGGGGGAAGGCAGGATAAATGCTCAGGTGATGGAACGGCGGGACGGAGCTACACTAGGCTACGTCCGCCATGTTCGCCGACTTGGCCACGCCCCCCTAAACTGATCTTTTTAATGAAACTCGGATCTCCAAACTTGAACAAAAAGCCATAGTTTCTTCCTTTAGTATCCTATAGCATTTCCTTAAACATTGAACCAATCTCTGATCCATCAGGCCGATTTAAAAATATTTTTCCTGCCTTTAGTAAATGTGTCCAAGCAGACAACTTCAAATCCGGGGCACACAGCCTCCATTTACATTTTTTTCTCCGCAACTTCCTCCATGAAATCCTTATGCCCTTTGAGGACCAATCAAAGGAATTCATTTTGGCTTGAATTTTTCTTAACTTCCCTTCCTTAAATGCTGAGGGAATGTTCTGAAATAACAATATAAACTTGGGCAGGAGCATCATTTTCAGAATATTCACTCTTCCTATTAAAGCCAGGGGAAGAAACGACCAACTCTTTAAAGAATCTGCAATTCCTTTATCTAACTTGGCAAGATTTCTATCGGTCATCTGATCAATATCCTGAGTGATTTGGATTCCCGAGTACCTTATCTCACGTTCAAAGATGGGAAATTGAATATCTATATTCCAGACCATACACTCTGACTTGGACTGATTAATCTAGTAGCCGGAGAGCTGCCCAAACTGTGAAGCTGCAATATATATTAATGGGATCGCCTCTGTTTGGTCAGAAGTGTAGATCATCATGTCGTCCGCATATAGCAATACTTTTTTTCCCCAATTTTGACATTTAAAAGGACCTATGCTGGCATCCTGCCTGATTTTCTCTGCCAGTGGCTCGATGTAGAGATTGAAGAATAGGGATGACAGGGGGCACCCCTGCCTCGTCCCTCTCTTAATTGTTACTGGTGCAGAAAGATTGCCATTTACCAACACTCTAGCTGTCGGATTTTGATAAAAAGATAGGATAGTTCTGCAAAAGTTGTCACCCAGATTACATCTTTCCAGGACTTGTGCTAAATAGACCCAATTCATGCGATCAAACGCCTTGGTAGCGTCAGGTGTGATAATGGCCAACGGCAATTTGTACAAGGCTGCTAAGTCTATTGCACCCACCAGCGTATGAGTCAAATCCTGTATACTCCGCCCTTTAACAATCCCCTTCTGATCACTATGCAGTAGATTTCCTACTACCCTGTTTAATCTCTCTGCTAAAATTTTGGTAAAGATCTTGTAGTCAAGATTAAGCAGGGAGATTGGCCTGTAAGAGTCACATTGGCCTGGTGGTTTTGATGGTTTTAGGTTAAGAACCACATTTGCCTCATTCCATGACAGGGGTGATTACCCTCCCTCCTCAAAAATAAATGCAAAAAGCCTTTGGAGAACAGGGACGACAACTGGCACTAGAACTTTATATAGTTCGGCTGCCAGCCCATCTGGGCCTGGCGCTTTACCTCTCTTACCCATCTCAATTGCATTGGCCACCTCACTTAAGCCGATGTTTCTGTTTAAATTGTTAGATTTATCGTCATCGATTCTTACCAAGGCATATTGATCAAGCCATGATTGAATCAAACTATCTTGTGGGGTTAAATCTTCCCTATATACCTGTTCAAAGTGCTTATAGAAGGCTTCCTCAATATCCTCAGAGTTCTCTGAGATCTTTCCCGAGGTCTCACAAAAGACTCCTTCGATCCTGTTTTCTTTTTAGTTTACCAGGCTAGGAGCTTCCCACTCGCTTCACCATATTCAAAATGTGCAAGATTGCTGGTCTCCCACCATTTCCTCAATCTAGAGTCCAGCACCCCTGCTAATTCCAATTTACAAGCTGAAAGATCCTCCTGAATAAGGCCCTGAGACATCGACGTCTGAGCTATAAGATCATGCTCTAGGTTACAAATGTTTGTCTCTATTTCAGCTATCATGGCCCTAAACTTTTTTGTTGCATGAATTGTATAGACGTGATCACCCCACTTAAATATGCTTTATAAGTGTCCCAGACCATTTCGATTGAAGAGGTTCCTAGATTTCTCTCAAAAAACCACTCTGACTCATCTAAAAGCTTTTGTACCTCTTCATCATCCAGCAGAATAATTCGGTCCAGGCTCCATTTTTAGAGCCCTGTGCAGAAGTCAATTTTAAAACTAATGAGACTGCAGAGTGATCTGACAGGTGCCCTCCTAGATGTTTAACATCCGCCACCCATCCTAACAAAAAAATCTAATCAGGATTTATGACCGTGTTTCTTATTGTGGAAAGTAGTACCCAGTAGGGACCATCTCACAGGGAAAGCAAGGACGGGTTCCCCAGCGGTCTATAGCGCCAGGACGCCTCCGGGTTGCAGTGCGCTTTACAAGACACACACACATTTACACAGTGTACCCCTTTTTAGTCCCCCACCTTTTCCTCCATACATCCACCCAACCCATTTGATGGATCGCATTTATTGAACATGTTGGGCAAAATAATGAATATTAGATTAGAAGGGAAATTCCTAAGGAGCTGGGTGTCAGAATGAGGTCTGTATAATCGAGGCCCTCAGTTGAAAATAAAGTTTTAGCAACTCCTGAGCTGGATGCTAAAATGATAGCGACGGCAAGAAAGGCCTTGATAAATGTATGAGGTCATGTCAAGATAGGCTCCTGGATGTAGTAGGCCAATTGACAAACGTTTGTGAAATGGCTGAGTAGGCTTACATGTATAAGAATCTTGTTGATGTTAACATGCTTCTTCAGTGTTCTAGAGGGCAATCTGCCTTTTTGGTAATGCCAATACGGCATTATCAATTGAGAGAAGCAAAAGCATCCTGTTGAAAATCGATCTCAACCTGGTGGAATTAGAAGGGAAGGAAGAGGGTCGTTCTGCGACATGGTCTTTTGTTGGGGAATGTTTTATAAAGGACTTTTCTAGATATGTGGGGGCCTTAAGCTACCTTCAAAAATCTCAAAAAAATATTAAGAACGTGTTTTAGGAGCATGTTTCTGGCATTGCTGGGAGAACAAGGAGTCAATTCACCGGCCGTGGTCAGGGCATCACTAGAGGCTCATTTTCTCAAGGATTCAAATGATTTCAGAGTCAACATTTCTTTTGTGGAGGTGAGTTTTTTCCCCAGAGACAAAGATCTTGGGTAAGATACAATCGTGGGGATAGAAGGAACAGAGGCTCAGTTGGTAACTCAAGGCCAGAGGTGCAGTGTGGAGGGGGCCATCCCAGGTGTCATCACTGATGGGGATGACAAAATGGCAAACATATGTGCTCCACATTTGGTCCCTGTTGGTTCTGAGAGGTAGGATAGGAGTGACTTGCTGAGATCCGCCTGTGAGAAATGAGCACATGTAGTCAAGGTCCTTTCCACAGATGCTGGAATCATGGATTCTAGTGGCTAGTGTGTGGAGGGAGACGGTGTCAAAGGCAGCTGAGAGATCCAGGAGGTTGAGGGCTGCTGTTTGACCCTGATCAAGGAGGGAGCCAATGTCGTTGGTGGCGGGGAGTGAGCCGGTCTCGGTGCTGTGGTTGCTGTGGAATCTAGATTGGGTGATGTCCAGGATGTTGTTGGCTTTGATTCAATTTTTGAAGACTTTGGCTGCAAATGGAAGCAGTGAGATAGGCCAGAAGTTCTTGAGGTCTTTCGGGTCTGCTGAGGGTTTCTCCAGGAGGGGACTGACTTCGTCATGTTTCCAGTCATGAAGAAATGTGGCGGTTTCGCGGGAGCAGTTGATCATCTGGCATAGGTCGGGTGTACTATAGATTTTTTTAAGGTCCAAGGAGTCTCAAAAACAATGAATGTCTTTTTCTTAAATGTAATTTTTCAGGAATTTATGATAGAGGATTTCCTATGTCTTACCAGGTCACCCAAAAGTGTTCGATACAAGACATTGCAATGGTACCTGAAATTAAAGGAACAATTGGTTAAACTCCATGACATACCCGCCATTATTGGGGTAATACGCGTAATGGATAATTATATTGAATATGTTCCCATAATAGATTTTAAAAAATGCTTCCAGATGGGAAAGCAATGGCTATTGATGCATTGTGGATGTTTTTTTATCTGAATTCCTAGAAGGATTGGGCTGAAGTGTAACCTACTATTAGGCACTGTAAAATGATGATGCAATGGCCATGTAAGGCACTTTTTAAAAGAATTAGATCCCAGAAGAATCATGGCAATTCTTGATTTAGTTGAAAACCTGATAGAGACTAGAACACGTAGATCTATGAGTTATTGGGTAACCTATTCGTTATGTGGTAACCTATTCGTTACTGGGTAACTATCCTAAGGCTGAATAGGGGCCTTGGCATATTCCAGAAAGGTTGGGAGAAGTGGAAGACCAAGGAGGGACTTCAGATATCGGTGGAGTCTTGGAATAAGAATAATTTGTTGAAATGTTCTTACTTAAAGGAACAAAATATTTGCCATAAGCAATATTGTACGAAATGGTTGCTGTATAGAACCCTGACTTTCTTTAATAAAATTAATCCCCAGATTTCACAAATCTGTTTTAGGTGCTCAATGGAGGGCGGGGTAATTGGACACACATCACCTGGAGTTGTCCTAAAATATAACATTATTGGGCCGATATACAGGAATACTGTCTACATACATTGGAGATTGATTGTATACTGGATGCACATAAAGCAGTTTTGGATGATCCATCTGAAATTAATATAAAATCAATGTAGAAAAAACGATAATTTTTAAACAACAAGGTAAAAAATTCCCCAAAACTGGTGGTCGGAATTGACCCCTACATTTTAACAATGGTTTCTATATTCTGAATTTTTTAGGAGTAATAAAACAGCCATAAGAAATTACAGTAGCCACGTGATACCCATGAGGCTGGTAATGGAAAACAATTATGTAGGTCATGAATGAATTGTAACAAGAAAATGAACAGAATGATTTAGGTGAAGGTTTTGTTGCAATTAACCCAATATAGACTTAATTCAATGAACTGAGGTAACTAAAGGAGGATGTACCAGAGGATGGGAGTCAGAAGAGAGAGCAAGTAGGTTGTTAAAGAAATTAAAATAACGTTTGTGTGACTAAATATGTTCTTCCTTCTATATTCAGTTGCCTTCTACTTACAAGGCCAGACTCGTGCAGGGAGTGTCTTTTCAGAAACCCAGGTGCAATCCAAAATTTAGAAATGATGCAGAAGATCTCTGTCAAAGATGGGTAATTTGACAGAGAAATAATCAGAGAAAGAGGACAGTGGCTGTTATGACTCACATTCACAAATCAGAGTGCCATTCATGAGACTCCAGATAAACTTCTTGAGATGCCAATTTACAATGTCCTGAAATATATTTTTTTAATTGTCTGATGGTCTCCAAATGAATGGGTTCAGGCCTATCCTACCAGAACATTTGACAGTATGTCAGTTACCAAACTGTTTGTAAGGGATATTATACCACAGTTTGGTTTGCCAACTGCTAGTGAGACAGACTGTGGACAGACCATGGAAATTATTTTAAAAATTAGGTGCCATTTTTATGAATTTTGATTCAATGTTGCATTGCAGCTGTGTTGCTATAAGAAACCTGTGCTTTGTAACGCCATTTTCTTGTGACATGAATGAGGTGTATTTATGGTAAGAAGCACCATGTTGCAAGCTCCCTGGCAGCATCGAAACTACTGATGCATCTATGCAAAAATTGATGTAATGTGTCATAGGACAACTGCCATCTACATGACACAAAGCTGATTTGTGTGTTGTAAAGCACTTGTAATTGCTGCCAATCAGCATTGCATCACTTAGGAGCGGGATGCATGGCATGACACGTAAAAAAAGATGCATTTAAAAATAAAGAATAGCAAACCAAAGATAACTTCAAAAAATGACGGGAGCACCATCCATCAGTCAGGAAGGCAACAACCCTAACCCCTGGCAAGATAACTAGACAGCAGGCCAGGGAAGAGGAAGACCACTTTTAGTAAGGAGGAGAACCAAATATCAATATCTGGGGTGATAAAGAATGAACACCTTCTCTCTAAATTGCCAGTAGTGAAGAAGGAATACATTTGGCAGTCCATATTTGATAAGGCCAAAAGTGTAGGGCAAACAAAAAGGACAGTGCCAGTGTGAAAGAGGTGCTGGCCTGATTATCAGTGCAGGGCCAAAGAGAAACTGGCCAAGAAACTGAGGTCAGCAATTAGGACTGGGTGGATGACTCAATCTCCAGGAGGAGTAGTACCCATTGGAGGAGCAGGATGAATCACTTGTCCCAACATAGTTTGTGACAGGAGTAGAAGTACTTGACATTCCTTTTTTGAGGACCAGGAAGAACTATATGGTGAATCAAAACAAGGGACCATATGGTCGAAACTGTCATGAAGCGCATCATAGCAATACACTTTGTTGCACTGCACTGCACTGTGTGCACGGGAAAAAGCAGGAATATCTCTCATTTGAACTCATACATATCATAAATATAATTTAGGTTGGCAGTAATAATTCATTCAGCCCAGTCCAGCCATGCCAAATTTCTCAGGGCCATGTGTGATGTGCTGGCCAAGTCGTGCTTGTACTTTCAATCCACACTACCAAGCAGAAACCCTGGACTGGAGCAGCACATCATGCATGGACCTTGTAAAATTTGCAGATATGGTGCGAGCCCCCTTGCACCATGGTGCAAGCCTCCTTGCACCATGAAGCTAGTGTGTTTGTCTAGGTGCCAGGCAGCCAACAATGGAATGTAATAGAATGCAGCGTGCCAGAGGGTAAGCCGGTCACTCAAGAGGGGATCAAGGTACTGAGTATGTGAAGGGTCTACAAGTAGAATCATAAGAAGAGCCAGGCAGATATTCAGTAGCACTACACCATATTGTGCACAGTTGTTCTGATGTGTTAGATATGATTTGTTATAGGTGTTGAATGCCATGTAAGACACCACCCTACCTACTGTCTTGCTCAGATGAAAATTGGGGGTGGGGCAAAGGAATTGAAGTTGTGGCACAGCACATTGTACTGCCAGTTTCATAGAATGGGCAGCCATTGTATCTCAAGGAGTTGAGGCGTGGTATGTGTGCTGCAAGGTAGGCTGAGTGATAGTCAGCCGCTGCTATGTGTGATAGTTTGCCACTTGTGTAGCAGTTGTGGAGAGATGCTATGGTAGAGGGCAATGGTGTAACACAATGTAAATGTTCTGTGTGCCTGTGTGATACTGTTGCAGGTGTCTGGATGGAGGCATAAAAAGAAAAGGTTGACTATAGAACATATGTGAAAGCAAGTGGATGTGAAGCAGGGAATTGTGAAGTGTCAGGCTGAGGTAGGCATCCAGGATGATGGGCAGGTTTTTTGACTGGTTGGAGGGTGAGGTGTTTTGGCCTAGTAGTGTGGCCAGTCAGGGTGGGTGCAAGTGACAGAATATCCTCCCTACTTCCTTGTGTTACTTTATGATCCACACCTCTGACATACAGGTAGGTATGTTGACAAATTGCATAATGTAGCAAATGTGTGTGGTATTAGTGTCTCCAGAGAGTCATTGTATGGCATGGGTGTCATCAGCGTGGTAGATGAAGTTGATCCCTAGGTCTAAATGATTGCCAGAGGAGTCATGTACAAGTGAGTGGGGCTGAGTGAAGACCTTCACGCAACTCTGCTTATGAGCACCTTGTGTTATAAGGAAATGGAATGTGAATGAGTGGTTGCATAATAACAAGTGTGGCAGCGGATATCCTCGTCATAGATGCTACTCGGTGCCATCTGTTCTGGACTCTAAAAAGGACTGTAAGACATTTTAAGTTAAAAAAAAAGATTTTATTGAAAGAATATAAACGAAGTTTACAAAATAAGTTGTAGAATAATGACAAGCAAATTCATACAGCAAGATAGATAGTGGTGATAATACAAACTGTAAAAAGAAACATAAAAATTTGAGAATGATTATAAACAAAACTGGCAACTGGCATATTATAAAGCATTGAAGGATATAATAAAAAATACAGTATAAAGTTAAGAAAATATAACATGATAGTAATATGTTTAATAAAATTATAGGAAGTCATGGAGGTTTGGGCACTTTTTGTTGCAACGGGGATGGAGACAGAGAATTTTTAGCACTCATATCATAGAATAATGTGACTGGAGTCCACAATTCTCTTAGTTTAGTAGCTAAAATCAAGGGATAAACAAAAGTCGTATCCAATCTATGATTATAGCAGATAGCATACCACCAAGCCTGATAAGATATTTTTGTTAAATCTTTCCAATTTTTGGTAATTTGTTGAAATGCCACTGCCAACAGTAAGTCAATTATTCTAACCTTGAACTTACAATGATCCCAAATGGGGGAAATACTCCCCAGGAAAATGTGAGAAATAGAGAAGGAATGAGTGAAAGAAAAAATCTTGTTAATTTGAGACCAAACTTGCACCCAAAAACTATGAACAAGGGGACAATTGAAAAGCATACGAAACAGATCTGCGCATGGTGAGGAGCAGGCCCAACATTTGTCAGAGATGTCTGGGTATTGTTTGCTAAGAATGAGTGGTGGTAATAATAAACGATTATGAATAAAAAATAGTGTCTGAATTGTATTAGCAGCCTTGGAGGATTTACGAATCTTCAACCACAAATTGTCCCACAACTCAATAGGCAAAAAAAAACCTAAATCTTTCTCCCAGGCTTTTTCTAATGTGGTTTTCGTGCGGGGTAAGGGTGAAGATTGAAGAAATGCGTAAATTGTTGAAACTTTAGAATGTTTAAGAAGTAAAGAGCGTAATGTAGTAATATCAGAGGGCATGTGACCTGCTGGAGGAGAGGAAGTGCAAAAAGTATCATAAGCATGCTGTAGTGCAAGTGTCAATAACGAGTATTCAGCTCAGAAAGTGGGAGGTAAAGTAAAAGAAGTGGCAGCTATTTCAAAAGGGATGATCTGATTATGATGGAATAATTGGTGCACCCAAATAAGGCCACGCGATCTCCAGGATTTCCAGAAAATCAACTTATTGTTAATTAAAATGTATGTGTTGTGCCAAATAGGCTGATCGAAAAAGGATGAAATGGGAAAACTAGGAAGGATTTTAGAAGTATATTTAAGAATGGGAGTAGATAAAGATTGAGGCTTATGAGAGAACATAAGATATTCCTTGAAAGAAAAAGGAGATATGCAAGACCGTAGTGAGGCCAACCAGAGAGGGGAGGACAATGTGGAATCCGAAATCCAATTTGACACCTGGTTTAATAAAAAGTATTTATGGTAAAGGGAAAAGTTCGGAAAATTCACCCCACCCTCTCTTTTAAGACACATTAATTTGGATACCCTGCCGGGGTTATCTCACAGGGGAATACCAGGAAGGGTTCCCTAAGCAAGCGCTTAGAAACCGCTCGGTGATTTGCGCTATATAAATTCCTGTACATTTACATTTACTTTGTTTTGCTTTACCTTCAAATAATTAGCCAACAGTTTCTCAGCCTTATTCTGCCCACCATAAAATTTGGCGGTAGATTTTTTTTTTTTTTTAGAACAGATTTTATTGTGTGAACTCACATATCATGCACACCTCTGATACCCAGAGACAAGTGCCATCATCAATGCACCAGCAATATCTTTAGTCACATATACAACAAAGATTACCCCCAAACAACTCCCCCCACTGGTGAATTAGTGCCACAGGATATAATCAATATGCAACCCCCTCTGCTAACTTGCCCATCCAATGCATAAGGTAGCAAAACATTACATGCCATGTAAATTCCATACCAACTGCCACTGTTCACAGTCTGTGTCCTCATATCATCGAGAGTGTGGCCTCCTCAAGCAGTCAAGGTCTATACCCCGGTAGTGCGCCCACAGTTTCCAGAGCTTCCGGGGACAGCCCCTTGCTAGAAATATGGGTTGTTCCAGGCCCATGCAATAGTCCATTTCGTTCTTCCAGGCCGTGAGTGACGGTGCCTGGTGGGCTTTCCATGCTTTTGCAATATCAGGTTTCGCTAGCGTAAGTCCTAACAACATTAGGTGACGCTTATACCTATTCCCCCCAACCCCAGCCATGACATGCAGCAGTGTTAGTTCAGGGTCCCTCTGTATCCTCCAGGGTAAGACTTCATCTAAGCATCAATGAACCCCATCCCAAAAGTTTGCAACGATGGGCAGTCCCACACCGTATGCAGTAATGTGCCAACTTCTGACCCACAGCGAAGGCAGTCGGGGGACGCCACCAGTCCCGCCTTCCACAGCCGCTGTCTGGTGTAGTATGTGCGGTGCAAGTATCTGAACTGGATTAGCCGCAGGCGCGTGGATATGGCCGCTCCCCTGGGTCTTCGAGGGCTTCAACCCAGTCCTCCTCGTCTAATTCCCCGACATCCCACTCCCAGTGGGCTCTAAGGCCACTCAAATCTGAGGAGCAATGCCGCACTAATATCTGGTAGATACGCGATAATTTTTTGTCTGGCAGCTCACCCATGAAGAGTTTTGCTTCAATGGGACTGAATTCAGGGATCTGCTCCAGGCCAACCAGGGAGGGTGCCAGGGCATGTCGGAATTGAAGGTATTTATAGAACTGGGTGCGGGACATCCCATAGTCCTCCTGTAAATTTGCAAATGATTTCAGTGTATCGCCTGACAGAACGTCGCCCAGGGTGGAAACATCAATGGCATCACAGCCCCTGAAGCCCGACAGGGCGTCCAGCTGCGGGAGCCTTCCATTGCACCAAAGGGGGGTTTCCCACGTGAGGACATTCCACCAACCCGTCTGCCGCATAGCCTGCCTTCACACGTGAAAGACCACCTGCGTGGCTGATGGGAGGGACCTCCTAAGGGGTGCCGCATACTGCAGCATATGCACGGACGCCGAGCCCATTAAATGTCTTTCAACGGCGTAGGCCGGGTCTCCCCTGTCACCATACCACCAGTCATTCAGCACTAGTAAATGCACCGCCTTATAGTACGAGAGCACGTCCGATGTGGCCAGCCCACCGGTGTTTCTTTTGACAAAAAACACGTCCGTAAAGCCACTCGGGCCACACCCCCTTCCCACAAAAATGCACTCAAAGCTGAATTAAGCTGCTGGAACCAGCGGGGGGAATCATATGTGGATGATTCTGTAGTTGGTACACCAGGCGTGGGAGCGCCACCATTTTAAAAATTGCAGACCGCCCGAGAATAGATAGCGGCGTCTGCGCCCAGACGTTCAGGTCTTCGCGTATTCGATCCCATACTGGAGTGATGTTGCATTCCCGGGATATAGTCGCATCTATAGACCCCCAGGTACTTTACTCCATCCGTCGCCAACCGGAGGTCAGATGCCCAGTCCCCAACGCCCCGCTGGTCGCCCAACAGCCACAGAGTGGATTTGCCCGGGTTCATGTATAGGCTAGAGGACTCGCCAAAAATCAGCAAAATGCGCAGCATTCGCGGGCCTGAGCAGTCCAGGGCAGTGAGGAAAAATAGGACATCATCAGCGTACAGAACTATTATGTCGGTGAGACCAGGCGCTCATCGGAATCCCCTTAGTTGGGCATTGATGCGCACCCACGCCGCGAGGGGTTCCATTGCGAACGCAAATAGGTATGGGGAGAGAGGACAGCCCTGTCGCGTCCCCCGCCGGATCGGGAATGAGCGAGACACCGCGCCCCCAACACGCACTGATGACGTGAGGCCCGTGTAGAGCAATTGGACATATGCTAGGAACTGTGGGCCGAGATTGAGGCCGCTCAGCAGGTCAAAAAGATATGTACAGCTGAGTGAATCAAACGCCCTATCCATGTCCATCAGGAACAACGCGGCCGGCTCCCCCAGTCCTCTCCAAGCCAACACCGCCACCTGAGCTCGCCTGATGTTATGGCGGGTAGCCCACTGCGGCATAAACCCGGCCTGATCCGGATGTATCAGATCTGTAATATGCGGCTTGAGCCTGGTGGCAAGAGCTTTCGCCAAAATCTTGGCTTCATTGTTCAGGAGTGATATTGGGCGGTAAGACGCATGGCTCTCCGGGGGTCTCCCAGGCTTCAAAAACACCACCACCTCGGCATGTTGCCAGTCCAACGGGAGTGATCCGCTCTCACGTGATTCTTCAACGACCGGTCTAAAAAGCAGGCCCAGCTGAACCGAACACTTCCGGAAGAATTCACTCGGGAATCCGTTGGGACCCGGCGCCTTGCCTGGGTTTAGGTCTCCCAGGACGGCGCCCAACTCCTCGTCCATCAGAGGCTGATCTAAGATATCCCTGACCTCATCTGAGTCGGCTCTTGGCGGGAGGTCATCAATAAAATGCTGAACAGTATCAGCCTCCAAACATTCCCTGGGGGCATATAGGGCCTCGTAATACCCGGCAAAGCTCTCCGCAATCTCCACTGGATCTAGCATGGGCTCCCCCTCAGGGGTAACTATCCGAGGTAGTGGCTGTGCATGCATAATGCCCTGGCAAAGATGATGCAACATTTTGCAGGACTTGTGGCCCCACTGGTAAACCCGACTACGGGTCGCCAACCAGGCCTGCCTCGCCTCGTCTAGCAAGACCGACGCGCGTTGTTGTTGCGCTAGCACCAGCTGTGGCCGTGCCGGCCCGCCATCAACCTCTGGGGCTCTGCACTCCAGTGCTTCCAGCTCCGCCTACCGTCGCACTAAATCCTTACGTCGCTCCCTCTTGACCGCGGCGCACCAGGATATGTCCACTCCCCGTAACGTAGGCTTCAAGGCTTCCCAAAGAGTAGATGTGGAATCAACGGACCCCTTATTCACCGACAGATAATTATCTATTTCTACCGTGAGGTGCGCTGTGTATTTGTCTTGAGTCAAGTGCCAGGCCGACACCGCCACCGAAACGGCTGCACGGCAGGGCCCACACGCAGCACGGCGAGCACAGGCGAGAGATCTGACAAGGCCCGTGGTAAGATTTCAACCGAAGCTATGCAAGAGGCAGACCCCTAGGGAGAAGAATGTAATCTAACCGGGAGAACGAATCCCACGCTGCCGAGAAGTATGTGTAATCCCTTTGCGCACCATGTTTGTGTCGCCAAGCGTCTAGCCCGTCCAGCCCTGTGATCATCGCTGACAGTTTAGTGTTAGTTCCTTCATTCCTCTGGTCCTGACCTGCTGCCCCCGTCTGCCACCTGTCCCAACCTTTATCCACAACATCGTTTTAGTCCCCCCCCACAATAGACAAGGAGTCAGGTATCTCACCCCACAGGGATATGATCTTTTCAACCAGAGGCCACTGGAGCGGCGGTGGGGCATAGACGCTACCAAATGTCACTCTATCTCCGCCTATCTCCCCCTGCACCACCACGTATCTACCTTGTGTGTCTGCCCAGGCGCACCTATGAATGTATGACACCCTGCGGTGTATAAGAACCGCCACCCCCCTAGAGCCCCTTGTAAATCCGGAGTGAAACGTCTGTGTGTATCCTGAGCGCTGCAGGCACAGTGCTTTAGTTCCAAGCAAATGGGTTTCCTGCAACAAAAGAACATCCACACCCATCCTTTTGGCATACTGGAACACGGCAGCCCGCTTAATTTTGTCTAGCATCCCTCTCACATTCCAACTCATGACCCTTAGCGATCCGGGGCCTACCCGCCCTCCCTCCCTGACAGTAGACATCTGAACAATATGACAAGTATAGGACTAGGAGTCCCAGCATCCAGCCAGCAGGGTACATGCCAAACATTAGGCAGCAGAGCGCACGCAAGCAACCCCCCCCAAAACATCCCAAGAACACCCTTCCCCTCCATCCTCCCCCATCCCGCACCTCCCAAACATGGAAGCAGCTGTCGAGGACGGATGGCGACCAAGCTCCCAACGGGGGAGCAAGTGCTGCATCCTCCAATGGATCCCCAAGTAACAACCCATAAGAACTAGGCCGTCACTCCCACCCTCCCATGTTGAACAGGACAGGCTCCTAGCCTAAATCTACATTGCATCTGGGATTCTATTAATAGCATACATATTAATCAGCGTTCATGTCCCTCTGTCATCAAGGCACTTCAGGCTGCTGATCTTGTGTCGGGTTGACCTGACGTGTGGTCGAGGTAAGCACAAACTCCTGCCTGAGCGCGACCCTCTGCTTCGCTGACGTTGGCTCCGTAAGCCCTCCCTGGCAGGCCCACTCGAGGAAGAGTTCGACTCTCCGTCCCTGGCAGTGTTGAGACGAACTTTGACCGTCTCATCAGTCCACTGAAACACTTCTTCAGGAGTGTCAAAAAACAATGTGCGGGACTTATAGACAACTCGTAGCCGCGACGGATAGAGTAGTGCGTATTGGAGCTTTAGATCTCCGAGATGGGCTTTGGCAGCGAGGAAGGATTGCCGCTGCTGCTGAACTAGCCTCTTATAGTCCGGGAAGATCATTATTGTGGCGTTGTCGTGTGTGAGAGTACCTTTAATTCTCGCCTGCCTCAGGATAGTGTCCCGATCCGCATAATTCAGGAATTTAGCAATGATCGGTCTTGGGCACGCACCGACCGGGGGCTTCTGCACCAGTGCCCGATGGGCTCTCTCCACCACGAAGCATCTAGACAGGGCATCTGCCGGGATCTAGCCCTCCAGCCACTGCGCTATAAAGGTCTCTGTTCTGCTCCCCTCACACCCTTCCGGAAAGCCAACAAAGCGCAGGTTGTTGCGTCGGGCCCATCCTTCCGCATCCTCCGCCCTCAGGACCAGGCCCTTCTGCACTTTCTCCATGTCTGCGACCTTCCATTTAAGGGTAGACACGTTGTCCTCAACTCCAGATATCTGAGTCTCCGCACTTGTAATGCGCTCTACCGCATTCCTCAAGTCCTGTCAGAGAAGGGTAACATCTGCCCCGACCGGCCCTGTCTTCACTTCTAGCATGTCCCTCGACTACGTCATTGCGGCAAGCAATGCCGCATTGTACGGAGCGGGTGCCGAGGGTTACTAGATCCCACCACCTCTGTGAACTTGTCAATGGGCCCATGTTTACCATGTCCCCCTCCGGCCCCTCCTCGTGTTATGGCTCACTGTTAGCGCCATGCAGGATATGAGTCCTACTGGTGGCTCGAATATGCCGGCAGCTGACTAGGACGGGAGGGTCAGGAGCAACTGCAATCAACAGGTATAAGTCAGGAGTCCGCGTCCACCCGCACTGGCACAGTGTCACACCGCTCCTGACCCGACCACGTGCTCAAATGCCTCGGGGACACTCACTCAGGCGCCCCCGTACAGACTGGCCTCCGGCAACACCCCTACGGTCACACACAGTCTATGGGTCCTACCCACCGGGGCCTGAACTGACCCCCAAATTCTCAACTGGGGGAGCGCAGGACTCACCGCTGGTCTCGGCTGGTAGGCCGCCTCAGGCAGGGCCTCAGTAGGCACTCTCCTCCCCACCGGGGCTCTCCGCTGCCGCCGTGATGGGCATCCGGCTCAAAATGGTGGCCCACTCCGTCAGCCCCACCAGGGCTCAGTCTATGCTCCTCCACACGGGGCAACGCACCTCCCTGCAGGCTCCCAGCGGCAGTGGCAATGGCGCGATGTAGTCCTGTACCCAGGGCAAGCCCCAAGGCTGTTCCTCTGTAGCACAGCCACTGACCAACTTGCTCCCACTCTGCCACTCCAAAGTTGGCATCCTGGCTATGTGGGCCACACGGGATCGTCCGGGCCCACGGTTATCCACGCAACCCGCAGACCCTTCAGCCTGTGGCCGCTGGCTCCCCCAGGAATCCCCAGACCTCCTCACCGGGACCCGATTTGGTCCTCGATCACATATAATGCCCACTAGTAACTCGTTCAGCTCACCTCCCGGTCCCGGGGACCGTCCGAGCAGCAATGGGGGTCTCGTCTGACCCACGCCGGCCGGGGCAGCCCGCTCCGAGCCAGGGCGAGGAAGTTAATGAGGTGCCGGAGGGCTTCTGGCCACCCGAGCCCCCAGGAGAGACTGTATGCCAGGCCTCCCCTACCGCCGCGCCTGTAGTCCCATCAAGGCCGGCCGTGCCAAAATAGAGGCCCCGGCAGCGCAGGCCCCACCAAGCTCCTCCGGTCCGGCTGCACCCCTGCGGAAAGTTATCTGCACTGGAGTCACCGCAGGAGCACCTTCTGCGGAGGTCTGCTCTCAACTCCTGGTACCGGCGCCGCTCCTCTCTCCGCAGCAGCGGACACGCCCGGACCCAGCAGCCCCAAAATCAAGGTCCCGGCTGCCTAGGCCCCAACGCACCTCGTGGGACTCCGCCGCTTCGCCGGACCGCTGCTCCTCCTCCCGGGGCTTTACCGAGCTGGAGATGCCACCGAGTGCAGCCCTGCTCCCCCGCCGTCGATCGCCATTGCAAAGGACTCGTGTTGAAGCCCAGGGCCAGGATAAATGTTCATCAGTGTGTTAGGCTGGTCAGAGCTCAGGCTCTAAACGACCGCCATGTTCACCAGCTTGGCCATGCCCCCAATTTGGCACTAGATTTTATTAGATAATTAGAAGCATTGTATGTGGAATCTTTGTTAAATTGAAGTTTAGTGGCAATGAGGTCATTTAAGCAAACTTTAGATTTGGAAGTATAATATGAGTGTTCTAATCGTCAAGAGTAGACGGCAGAGGCTTTCAACCAATGCGTAAACTGCTGGGGAAAGTCCTTTTATGAATGCTGTAGTTACAGCTCTATGAGATCTATATCCTCCGGCCGGTACGAGTGGAAATGGCTGTGAGAGGTTGTGTGGACTAAAATTGTTCATATGCAGTGGCTTTAATTCATGTGATGCCCTGAAGAAATTGCTAAAAGTTGTCTGTGGCAATGAAACATGTCGGCAAGCATAGTAGTGGTGGTTGGATAGTTAGTGACCTCACTTACTATTTTTAGAGTCTCTCACCCAACACAAGAAAGAGAATAAAGTTACGTATCTGTGTTGTTGTGAGATTTGTATATATATGTTGTCTGACTCTTTTGTAGATCACTTTTTGACCTTCTTTTTCTCCTTTTCACACTGCATATTCTTTTACACAATTTCTTTGTGTGTCTGTGACACTTCACTTCACTCCTTCCTGAGCTTGAAAACACCGATGATGACAACAGGGCAATCCTGGTGAGTACCTGCCAGGTTCCCGTTGGTGGTTCGCCCGTGAGGTGTTTTCTCGCTTTCTCTCACATTTTTTCTGTGTCATTGATGTATCACTGGTTGACACTAAGTGTGTAGGTGTCTGTTGTCCCACAACTGAAGTGTTTTACGTGGAACGGGCGATTGCAAAATAGGGCACCATCCAGGGTTATACTTACTACCCCAACAAACTAATGAGAGGGGAGTGGAATCTCGCAATATTAATGCGAACATTGGTATACCCATAATAAAAGGATAGGTTCTTATGTGCCTAATTAGTCTAGGTCTTTTCTATGTATATTGTCATAAAAAAGGGCAACTGCAGTAGAACAGAGCGGCAGGCTACGTCAGCGCTGTGAAAATAGTGACTGCTGCGTCGTGAAGAGAAAGCAACCAAAGCACTTGAGGAACGCGCTAAGTGGAACAAGGTTGTTGTATTGAGGCAAGTGAGTGAGGCATGGCTATGTGCAGACAGGAGAGCAAAGCGACATCAAGAAAAATCTGCCAGCTTTGTATCAGTGCGGAACCGCTAGGAGCAGAGCTCCGTCAGCGAATCCCAAAATGGCAGCCGCTACACCAAATATCAGCGCAACACTCACTTGATAGCAAAAAGTCCTTAAGAGGGTACAGCAGGTTGACCAAGTTGGCCCCTTTAAGTCATCACATCTTCCGACATCGAATTTTGTGACAACTGATGCGAATGACGCAGATAGGAGTCACGCCGGGTCCTCCGCTCTCCGCGCCTCCCGGGAGAGCTACAGAAAAGTAGCCATCATCGTCGGGCGCTAGCCACGCCCCCCCAGGACTGTGAGACATAGAAAACAACTGATTGGATTCCACATAACTAATTCAAGTATGGTAAATACATGCCCTTATCCATTCTTCTGTGTAGCAAGGTTTCCTGCTGTATAGAGTAGTGTGCATTTGGGCAACATCTGAGCCTTAGGCAATAATGTTGCACACATTGCATGCAAGACAGCACAGTAAGCAAGACTGGTGTGTTGTATTGTATGAAAGGCAGGGTGCAGGATTATATGCAATCAATTACAAAATACCATTACTTGGTATGTACTGTGGACTAACTGATGGCTAGAGGGAATACAGGCACCCTGGTGACATGAGGCAATATTCTCAGCACTGGCGTAAATAAGTTAATGTAACATCACTACATACAAAAATTAGATAAGCAAATAAAATTGTGAAATGGGGCCCATATCTGCCCTAACCCTTTTTGGCAGGACATGGCAGCTAGCTACCTAGCTGTGTTGCATTGCATATTATAATACAAATGGGCTTCCTTGAAAAACAGTGTTTGTGTGAACAACAAAAGCCAACAATAGTGTTACATGCCCACATTTACCTGTAGAAACATATTTTCCACATATCTCTGTGTACTTGACAGTGACTTAAAGCAACAGTCTGATTGTCACCTAATTTGTTAATGTCTAAACCTATTATGGATCATTGCTGACAGTACGAGGGTGTAAATCTGGTTCACCATTAGATCCTGTTCCCGCCCAGATCCTCACCACCCTTGCTCCAGCTGTCATTGCCCCCTTAATCTCAATATGGAACTCTTCTCTATCCTTAGGCCAGTAAGGAAACAGGCCATGCTGATTCCCATCCTGAAGAAGCCCGAGTCCGACCCAGCTGTATTCAGCAATTACCGGCCTATATCACTTCTCCCTAAACCAGCTAAGATACTGGAAAAAGTTGTGCAGGAACAACTGGCCGATTACTTGGAATCCAGAGAACTCCTCCATGACTCACAATCCCGATTTCGGTCCGGTTATAGTACGGAGACTGCTCTGTTGGAAGTAACCAAGACTATCTGCGAGAGCGTGGACAGAGGCGAGGTAGCCATGATGGTGCTACTCTATCTGTCCGTGGATTTCGATACTGTCTCACACACCATCCGACTTGTAAGGATCCATAACCTAGGGATTCGAGGCACTCCCCTGGCCTGGATAAGATCATTCTTAACGGGAAGAACGCAACTGGTCTGGTGCCGGCCCTTTGCTTTCAAAGAAAAAAAACCCTTGAGCTGAGGAGTCCCCCAAGGATGGGCTCTTAGCCCACTCTTTTTTACTGTTTACCTAGCACTGCTAGCAGAGGTAATTGAAGACTGCGAGGTCAGAGTGGTCTCCTACGCTGATGATACTCAGCTAGTATTTTCATTTAGAGACCACTCTGACAACTGACTCTATAATTTTAAATGCTGCCTCACTAACATTGTATCATGGATGATGTGTAATACCCTCAAGTTAAACACTGACAAAATTGAAGTGCTGTTTTTTAACCAAAAGACCCCACTGCTTCCTTCGGTGTGGTGGCCATCTGAGCTTAACCCTCCTCCATCCCCTGTTGTATCTGCCCAGAATCAGGGCTTTATATTTGACAACGAACTGTCGGGCAAGGTCCAAATCAATAAAGTCACCTCCGCTTGCTTTGGCAAACTGCGCATGATTAAAAATATCCCTTATCTCCCCCTGGATTCTTGAAGGATGGTGATCCATGCCCTTATCACCTCCCACCTGGACTATTCTAACAGTTTATACGTGGGAGCTCCAACCTATCTCATCCACCGGCTGCAGATCATACAGAACGCGGCCTCCAGGCTGATTTGTAACATCCCCGACTGTCACTCAATAACCCCGCATCTGTAGAAACGCCACTGGCTCCCTGTATATTCCCGCATCCAGTTTAAAGCCCTGGTCCTGACCTTCAGGGCTCGGAATGGCAGGGGACCAGTATACCTCCGACGAAGGTTTAAGCTGATGCACTCAGCTCAAGCACTCAGATCTAACCACCTCCGCCTGCTTCTTACCACCATTTCCAACACTCCAGGAAAGGGGTAGAGCTTTTGCAGTGGTCACGGCTAAGCTCTGGAACAGTTTACCCCTAAGTCTCTGGCATATCAAATCTGAATCCCTATTCAGGCGCAGCTTGAAGACCTGGCTGTTTTCCATTCTCTAGCCTCTTTTGGTCCTTGCAGTGTTGCTGTCCACAGCGCCGGGACAACCCCGTTGGGGGTAGCCGAGCGCTTAACAAATGTCAAAAACAAATAAATAAATATATCTTACTCATTGCAAAGGGATAAACAACACATCCTCTGCATTGGCCTGTCCTTGATGACCAATCTGTTGGTGATTCATCCTGCCCCCTGGATGACAACACCTTTCAACAAATCCTGGACTATATTAAATCTCCTCCTCTGGCCTTGTAAAGGGTGGCATTGCAGGTTCTGCAGAGGTGCTGTCACCCACAGGGAATGACCTATCCAAAAGTGAAGGGCTAATGAGGTGCGGGCAGGGATGGAGACACAAGCAGGCACCCCAGAAGATGTCTGGAAGTGTCTAAGTCCTAATATTGAACCTGTTGCAGATAGGTCGCTCCCCCGTGCTGCACAGCACTACCTGTGTGCACGTGCCCCCCTGCTCTCTGCTTCTGCCGTAGGCCCTCTGTCAGAGCAGTCTTATTTGTACTTGTCATTCATTGACTGAGTTGTGCTATTTTGTACCTTTTACTTTCTGATTGTTGTTTCCCATTGCCCCCCCTTGGTCTCTATGTCCCCTTGCCTTCTGTGCCCTCCACCTTGCCCCGCTGATGCCCTTTTATTTCTCCTTACTTGCTCCCGCTCCCTGGCCTGTTTTTTTCCTGCCGCTGCATCCCCTGCAGCCCGGCCCCGCTGCTTGCCCATTCGTTCTCCCGCTCCTGCCTCCCAGCTGCTCCTCCCTCCCACCTCCCCTTATATGGTGGCAGCTGCGGGCCGCTCGCTGAAGGCACCCCTAAGGCAAGCCTGTCTGTGCCCAGCACCAAAACCCTGTTCTGCCCGAATGCCACAACACCCACCACCACTACGATACCAGCACTCTCCATGCACTCAACACCGAACAATCACACACCTGCGTCCAGGACGCTCGAAGCATACACTAGGAGAAAGGACGCAACCACCTCAGATGCATTTTACTCAATACCCGCTCTGTCTACAAACACTCCATTGAACTCTGGGACCTACTTGACTCTGCCTCCCTAGATGTTGCCTTCCTGACGGAGACCTGGATGAACACCTCCTCGGCACCTGACATCGCCATAGCCATCCCAGATGGCTACTAGATCACCCCCAGGGACCTTACCAACAGAACAGGAGGAGGAATCGCCTTCGTCCACAGGAACAACCTTAGAGTCTCGACCAGCACCGACACCAGCCTCAGCAACGCCGAACATCTGCACTTCCAGATCCACACTGATTCCTCCCTCAGAGGAACCCTCATCTACAGACCCCCCAGACCACGGCCACAGTTCAGCGACTCCATACCCGACTTTGTCAGCACGCACGCCCTTTCCTCCACGGACTACATCCTCCTCTGGGACCTGAACTTCCACCTCAAGAACAACTGCGACTCCAACTCCACCACCATGATCGACTGCTCGCCAACCTCAGACTCAGACAGCTCGTCACAACACCCACCCACTCTGCCAGCCACACGCTTGACCCATCTTATCCGCAAGCTTCCACGTCTCCTTCAGCCACACCACTGAACTTCACTGGACCGACCATCGCTGCATCCACTTCACCCTCTGGAAACCCACCAAGCACCACCTCACTCAACAGATCCCCCGCCGCTAATGGAGCAAAGTTACCGAAGACCAGCTAAACACCGCTCTGACCCAAAACCCACCCGCAGACCCCACCGACCCGGATACCGCCGCCCGCAACCTCAGAAAGTGGATTGACAACTGCGTCAACAGTCTTGCCCATTCAAGAAACCCTCCACCAGACACACAAATAAGAAAGCCAGCTGGTTCACTGGGGACCTCCAGGCCTTCAAGCAAACCTGCCGAAAACTAGAGAAGAAATGGCACAGCAAACAGACACTGGCCAGGTACGCAGAGCAAAATAACACGATCCGCAGACACCATCATCTCATCAGATCCACCAAAAGGACCTCCTTCAAAGACCGCCTAAACAAAAATGCGCACAACAGCAAAGAGCTCTTCAACCATGTGAAGAAACTCACCAACGACATCCCACCAACGCAAGACCTGTGCGATGCCCTGGCCACCTTCTTCCATTGCAAGATCGCAGATATCCATGACAGCTTTTAAAAACCTGACCGCCCTGTCAGGCTCCTTGTCCTCTGACCTCACAGCCACCACCCACATCGATCCCTTGCTCACCTGGACGAACATAAATGACGACTAAACCATCAAAATCATGAACATCCTCCACTCCTGCGCTCCGTCAGACCCATGCCCACACCACATCTTCAACAAAGCTAACGCCACCATCGCACTTCTTCTTAGCAAGGCCATCATCATCTCTTTCGAGACCACAAACTTCCTGGAGAGCTGGAAGCATGCCCAGATCAACGTCTTACTCAAAAATTCCAAGGCTGACCCAAAGGACCACAAAAACTTCTGACCCATCTCCCTGCTCCCGTTCCCTGCAAATATCATTGAGAAGACCGTCAACAGACAACTGATCTGCTACCTTGAAGAGAACAACATCCTGGACACGTCCCAGTCCGGGTTACGCAGCAACCACAGCACCAAAAATGCCCTCATCTCCACCACCGACGACATCAGGGGCCTGCGGGACAATAGTGAATCCGCACCCCTCATCCTCCTGGACCTATCAGCCACCTTCGACACTGTCTGCCACCGCAGCCTGTGCACACGCCTCCACGACACAGGGATCCAAGACAAGGCTTTGGAATGGACCACCTCCTTCCTCACAGTCAGAACACAGAGCATCCACCTCCCCCCTTTCTGATCTAAAGCCACTGAGATCATCTGCGGCATACTTCAAGGATCGTCACTCAGCCCGATATTTTTCAACATGTACATGCCACCGCTCGCTCACGTCGCCCGACTGCACAACCTCAACATCATCTCCTATGCTGACAACACCCAGCTGATCCTCTCCCTCACCAAGAACCCCCTCACCACTAAATCCAACCTCCACGAAGGAATGAAAGTCGTCGCCGAGTGGATGAAGAACAGCAGCCTGAAGCTGAACCCTGACAAGACGGAAGTCCTCATCCTCAGCTCCACCCCCTCGGCCTGGGACAAATCCTGGTGGCTGACCACATTGGGAACAGCACCTACACCCACCAACCACGCAAGCAACCTGGGGTTCATCCTCGACTCAACACTCTCCATGACCAAGCAAGTTAACGCTGTCTCGTCCTCCTTCAACACCCTGCACATGCTCCACAAGATCTAGACGTGGACCCCTACCAAAACCAGAAGAACGGTCACCCAGGCCGTCGTCAGCAGCAGGCTGGACTACGGATACTCCCTCTATGCAGGAGCCTCGGCCAAACTCCTGAAATGACAACAACACATACAAAAAGCCTCTGCATGCCAAATCCTCAACATCCCACGCCACATCACTCCCCACCTGAGAGACCTGCACTGGCTTCCCGTCAACAAGAGGATCACCTTCAAGCTTCTCACCCACGCACACAAGGCACTCCACAACACCTGACCGGCATACCTCAACAGGCGACTCACCTTCTACACCCCGAACCGCCAGCTCTGCTCCACCGACCTCTCCATCGTCTCCCGCATCTGAAGAGCGACCACCGGTGGCAGATCGTTCACCCACCTTGCTGCTAAAACCCGGAACATCCTCCCCATCCTACTACGGCAGACCCAGGACCTACTAACCTTCAGGAGGCTACTCAAGACCTGGCTATTCGAGCAGTAGCAGCACCCCTCCCCCATCCCCCTCAGCACCTTGAGACCCTCACGGGTAAGTAGTGCTCTTTTCAAATGCACTGGTTGATTGATTAAATATTGATATGACTATTACATTGGCTTCCAATGCAAAAATGAGTCAGTTTTAAACTTTTATACCATGCCCATAAGGCTCAGCAAAATACTGAACCTGAAATTCTACAGGCTAGAGTTGAACATTGTAAGCCCACACGTGACTTGAGTTTCTGTAGTCTAGTTCTAGTCAAAACCAAAATAAATAAGGAAAGTCTGAACAGGCGGTCGTTCTTTGTTATATTTGGCTGCAGCCCATTGGAACTCTTTACCCCTTGATCTCTGCCTTACCGGTAACCATTTTTGGTTCAGAAACATTTTTAAAACCTGCCTTTTTTCAGGATAATGTTCCTTCTGTGTATGATTCAATTCATTATTGTTCTCAAAGTTGAAAGGATAGGGAGCTTACTCGTGCTGAGATATGCCCATGGGGATGTGTGTTGAGCTCTAAAACTACAGTAAATAAATAAATACATCCATAAATACATAAATAAATAAGGCCATTAGAAATACCTACACTTGGCTCCAAGGGATGGATGAATCCCTAGCTCGGTGAAGTTGCCAATCAGTTGGGGGCAATCTGTAACATCATGGAATCCCCGGATCGCAAGTTGGACTCCTTTATGTCAACATTGGTTGTGCTTAACAGCAACATTGTTGCTTTGTTGACAAGCGACCAAACTCTTGCCAGGGATTTCCAGGCTGCCTTTCTGACACTGATGAATGCTGGTGACAGAGTAGCAACATCTTCTGCCTCTGATGTGTGTGTGCCTCCCATGCAAAAGCCATCAACTACAGGGGCGGCACTACACCAATCAGAGGATGAAGATGTTGCTACTCTGTCACCAGCATTCATCAGTGTCAGTAAGGCAGCCTGGAAATCCCTGGCAAGAGTTTGGTCGCTTGTTAACAAAGCAACAATGTTGCTGTTAAGCACAACCAATGTTGACATAAAGGAGTTCACCATTTTACATCAGGAATCTGCCTGATGACATTTCTCAGTGCCTCCTGGCCAGTTTCATGGTGGTCCTATGTTTGATATCATACCACCTCCACTGTTTGTCTGTGCACATGTTGATTTTATCCACTTGTGGACTTTGAAACACCCATAAATACCCTAATGGGAATTTTTTACCTCCTCACTGTAATTCTCATCACCTCCACATGTCGCATGACATGTCTCCTAAATGGAATTTGTCTGGTCGTCTACACTTTCAATAATTGTTGCTGTTACTATTGCCCTAAATATGGAAAGCAGACTCCAGTAAAAGATTGTGAAGGACCAACAATCTTCAATAAAAATTACCAGCGTACACCAATGTGTATTAAACCACAAAGACTACTGTATGTTGTTTAGCTGAAAGGACTACATGTGGAAGAGTACATTCAAAACACACTTGTTTGCATTACAAGAAGAGTGGGCGGAACACACACTGCCTTTGGATATGCTCCTACACCAGGTTAAACCACTGCAATGGGATAATGAGCAATATGTTCTCTACCATTGGAATGTCAGCGTGTAACAATAAGCTGCAATCCCTTGACTGACATATAATGGGAATCTGCTCCTAATACCACTAATACTTACCACCTATGAATGGAAAATGTGGGTCCATGATTCTGTTCGAATCATCCATATAAATGTCTCTCAGTGAGCATGAAAACTGTATCATCCTAAAATGAGAACCTCACTGCTCACACTGTAGAGATTCCACTGAACATAAATCTGCATGGATGTATCAATTAGGGCTCCATGTTGGGGACCTGTGTAAAGGTATAACTGTTTAAAAATGCTTCACTAGGATAAGTTAATATAATGTGTTCATCTGCCCCAGTTGTATGTGAGTGCAACCACACATTACATCTCTTGTACATTGTAAATATATTTATCCTATAAGTGCCAGACCATGAAACCAGAATTAATGCAATACCTCCGGATGGCAAGAGCATATGAAAGAAATATGGGCATGAAACATTTAATGTAGTTAACCAGAGTTAGCTGTACAATGTCCCACAGTTAGCAAGTAGTCAATGGCAATGATGACAGACAAATTTCAGGCAGGTGTGACTCCATACACAATTAGTATACCTGTCAACAGCAATGGCCCCCTTGCACAATGGTGTAAGGGTTTGTGTGGTAGTTTAAGGCACCAATGTGTGTTCTAGCACAGCCAGGGAGTAGTAATCTGTAGTGACATCCTAACTCTACCTATCCTATCACTTTCACACAGGGTGTAACAGTAGGAGATCGCCTATGCTGTGCTGTGTGTAAAATCACCAACTGAGCCCCACTTTCAGTGTCTACAGTAAGAAAAGCAGGTCAATAAATTACTCAAAAGTCAGGTAGACTAACAGTTGTCCATATTAGGCCTGGGCGGTAAATTCCGTTCCGCTCATGGAAGTTGCGGAATTTGGGTAATTTCGCATTCCACGGAGAATGTGGAATTGACACAAAATGCGCTATCCACAGCTTCGCTGAATTTTTTCTAGTTCATATGCCTCTGACAAAGTTACATATACCGTTATAGAGCACAGGTCAATAGCTGCAGCTTGTACTCAACTCAAAATACACAAAGGTATTAAATCATACATATGAGTTGATGACTAGTGCAAGTAGGAACATTTTAATGTATCAAACTATTATACTTACTACTTACAACTACCTGGCCTACACTAACTAACCTAACAATATTTTAATTTATCTAAATGTATCTTAAACCACCTCAACTCATCAAAACCATCTAAACTTACCTGAAACTATCTAAATGTACCATAAACTTTCTAAACTTCTCTTAAACTATCTTCACTACTATACACACATGACAAGGTAAATATCAAACCCCAAACCCCCTTCATACACATAGACCAGCACAAGACAAACAAAAACATCCTAAACATGCATTACCAGTGCATGTAATCCAAAATAAATATATATCTTTGGGGAATTATTCTATATAATTTTTCTATTTGTATTGTATTCATTTTAAACTCACTAATCTTTAACCCCCCACACACTTAAAAACTGTATACAACAGGCTAAATATCTAAAACTTAACACTAAATTACACTATACCTATAAGAAACTCTAACAAAAACCATGCCTAATAACCACAACAAATTACAACAACATTAAAAACAGGGAAATACAGGTAGGGTTGCAATTTGTGAAATAATAGGCTCCATGGCCTCTTGTAATGTCAACATAATGTCAAGGAGGCTTGCCTGTTCCTTTTTGATGGTATGTATCCTCCTTGTTATCCTCCTGCAATGTATGAGAATCCTGGACAATGTGGTTGGCAGCTGTGTAACAGTAGATGGTCCTGCTGTGGCCATACTTCCTAGTATGCAGCCTCTCACACTCATTGAGTCATTCCTGGGTGTGTCTAGCATGTTTCACAACATTTGTCATTGTATATGAAGCATTGCTTCACAAATTGTTATTGCATGATTGATGCATGTTTCAGTGGTAGTTCTGCAGTCAGTTCAACTCAATAGCTGTCGAAGCACGCTTTTGACCGCTGCAATTGTTTTGATGCATTGTTCAACAGGAGTGCTGTGTGGGTTCTGACCCTCGCAACAGGGCTGATGCATTGCATCCTACTGTAGAGACCCGGGTTATGCTGGATCACACTCCTTAGGTCCACTTCCATTGGTCCAAAAAGGAGCTGACACCAAATTATTCCAAACATTAGCTGACACCACTTGCCAGGTCTGTTTGACAGAGAGCAGCGCCCCTGTGGAGATACAGGGTGGTTAGATGTCTTTCATGTGCCTGTGATACACAGGAGTCCGCCACACTCCAAAGGTAAATGAAGGTATTCTAATAGGTACTGCAAGGAAAGTTCGATCTTTTAGGGTGATCAGGATGCAGCCCCTACTGTCCTGGAGGGGCGGAAAATATAGGAAACGTAAAGGACCTTGTAGGCACAAGGTGGATAACCTGAGCACTCCTATGTGCTAAAAAAGGCAAATGTATCCAAGGTTGTGTGACTATTCAAAGTTTTAATCACTTTGTGTCATTATATGAACAGTTGCTCAATTCAAAAGGTCTCCAAGTTGAAGAAATGAAATTTGAAAATATTTTACACATTGGTTTCCAAATATTCCAATAAATGATTCATGACGTCATATTAGTAATCCAAGTCCCCAATGCATTTCGAGCGGGATGCTCTTCATCAGGGGGTTAAAGTAGTTCTGTGAATGAGTAAGAAAAACGGTAGGTAAGTCAGGAGCCGAGTGTTTTTTTAAAGAGATGATTATTGAAATCAAAAAGTGAAAACCAAGGCTGAAACGAATCCCAATACGAAGCGAAGGTACGAGTTTAGAAACGTGGAGTGGAAAGGTTGACTTAATTTCCAAAATAGTGAAAATGGTGAGAAAATAGTGAAAAAATAGAAACGTAGAAAATTCACCCGGTGTGCGTTATGTGAAAATAGTAGAGGAATGAACGAAACAAGTCGATAGAAGTGATGTTCGGGTTGAAATGTGAAACCGAATCCAAAGGTCGTGTAAACCAGAGGACACAGAATGGAAAAACGAAGAAATAATGCCCAAAGTGAATACGTTACCAAAGAAAATCTAAACGACATTAGTTGAATAGTGGTGATGATGATAGCTTACCAGAAATGTGAGGTTAAATGGAGCGTCACAAATTGAAAACACCGTGAGCCGCCATCGGAAAGATGGGGAAGTGTAACAGATGATACAGCGCATGCGTGTATAACTTCAAGCGTGCGGAGGTGAAAAACAGACTATCTCCATTGAATCTGAATCATAGAAAGAGAAAGAGGGGTGGAAGGTTGAGGGATTGTGGTGGAAAAAAGTTTGAATGGAGTGTTCAATGATGAACGGAACAAAATGAAGAGGTTAGAAGGTTGAAGTGAAATTGAAGTATAAGGAAAGGGTGTGAAAGTCACAGGAACGAATTGAAAAGGTGGAGGCAAGAAAAAGAAAAATATAAGGAGGGTCATATGAAGGTGATTCAAAATGAGAAGAAACAAAAGTGATATACAAGAGGGGATGAATATGGAATAAGGAGAAAATGTGGAGTAAAGAACAAGTAAATCAGAAGATACACAGGATAAATATGTACAGTCGTAGAAAGAATAACATTTCAAGTACATTCAATATGCAGGCAAAAAAGGGGCGAATCAACCAACATGAGCAGTTAACGCAGTACAAAAATGCACATTTTAAGAAAGCTGCTAAATTCCAAACGCTCATTGAGTCCTTTCGGTAAAGTAGTACCAAGTTTGAAAATCCAAAACAGTTCTTGTTGAAGCAAATATTTTTTGGGGTCAATTCCCTCAGGTTTCTGTACGACCTCTAAAATGAGGAAACAAATTTGACTATTGTTGTGATTTTGCTTGGTAAAGTGAGCTGAAACACAAGATTTAAAGTTTTTGTTTCTAATGTTGCTCCGGTGCTCATTAAGTCTGGTTTTCATTTTCCGTTCAGTTTTCCCTACGTAGGGTAATCCGCAGGGACACTTCAAAAGGTACCCCACATTCGTGGTGTCACATGTCGCATTTACTTTGAGCAAGATTTGCTTGCCAGGACTGGGATGATTTATGCTGTTTCCTGGTATTATGCTGTGGCAGTTTTGGCAATTGTGACAAGGAATGGTTCCTTTGTAGATGGTAGATTGGGTGGTTTGTGGTTTTATCAATGATCGTAAATTCTTTGAACGCTGGTAAGCAAAAATTGGCAATTCATTGAACAGATTGTTGAAGTCAGGTTCCAATTGGAGTATTTGCCAATGAGTTTTGATGCTTTTTTTGATTAGATAACTCTTGGTTGAAAATTTGGAGACAAATACGTTAGGTTGTACATTGGAAATGTTTTTGAGTTTGGGTTTCAATAATGTGGAACGGTCAATGGTGGCCACTCTTGTGTGAGCTTCTTTACTCCACATTTTCTCCTTATTCCATATTCATACGCTCTTGTATATCACTTTTGTTTCTTCTCATTTTGAATCACCTTCATATCACCCTCCTTATATTTTTCTTTTTCTTGCCTCGACCTTTTCAATTTGTTCCTGTGACTTTCACACCCTTCCCTTATACTTCAATTTCACTTCAGCCATCTACCCTCTTCATTTTGTTCCGTTCATCATTGCACACTCCATTCAAACTTTTTTTCACCACAATCCCTCAACCTTCTGCCCTTCTTTCTCTTTCTATGATTCCGGTTCTATGGAGATAGTCTGTTTTTCAACTCCGCACGCTTGAAGTTATACACGCATGCGCTGTGTCATCTGTTACACTTCCGCATCTTTCTGATGGCGGCTCACGGTGTTTTCAATTTGTGATGCTCCATTTAACCTCACATTTCTGGTAAGCTATCATCATCACCACTATTCAACTAATGTCGTTTAGATTTTCTTTGGTAACGTATTCACTTTGGGCATTGTTTCTTCGTTTTTCCATTCCGTGTCCCCTGGTTTACACGACCTTTGGATTCGGTTTCACATTTCAACCCGAACATCACTTCTATTGACTTGTTTCGTTCATTCCTCTACTATTTTCACATAACGCACACCGGGTGAATATTCTACGTTTCTATTTTTTCACTATTTTCTCACCATTTTCACTATTTTGAAAATTAAGTCAACCTTTCCACTGCACGTTTCTAAACTCGTACCTTCGCTTCGTATTGGGATTCGTTTCAGCCTTGGTTTTCACTTTTTGATTTCAATAATCATCTCTTAAAAAAACACTCGGCTCCTGACTTACCTACCGTTTTTCCTACTCTTTAACAGAAATACTTTAACCCCCTGATGAAGAGCATCCCACTCGAAATGCAATGGGAACTTGGATTACTAATATGACGTCATGAATCATTTATTGAAATATTTGTAAACCAATGTGTAAAATATTTTCAAATTTCATTTCTTCAACTTGGAGACCTTTTGAATTGAAAAACTGTTCATATAATGACACAAAGTGATTAAAACTTTAAATAGTCACACAACCTTGGATACATTTGCCTTTTTTAGCACATAGGAGTGCTCAGGTTATCCACCTTGTACCTACAAGGTCCTTTACGTTTTCATGTGCCTGTGACATCATGACAGGTGGCCCGGCAGATTGCTGGCAGATTGCCCATTGTTAGAATTAGGATTCCTATTTGGCTTAGGCTTGCTCCCAGGCCAGTCAGGACCCACCACTCTAGTCAGGGTAATCTAGATACTCACTGGAAGATAACCTGTGCTCTGGTAACTTGGCATAGAGAAGTCAGGCTTATCTAAATAGGCAATGTGTAAAGTATTTGTACAGCACACACAGTAACATAATGAACACACCAACAAATAATCCACACTAGTTTATAAAAAATAGATTATTATATTTTGAACAAAACAAGACCAAATGCATAAAAGTTGAGATATTGAGTCTTAAAAGAATAAATGCAGAAAAGCACTTAACACACTTAGAGTCAGTTTAGGTTCAAGGAATGCATGCACACTTCTCATCACCCAGCCTGGGGAACAGCAGGCAGCATGGAAGGACAGAAAAGCAGGAATCAAGAGCAGTATGATCACACATCAGTTTTCACAGGCTTTTCAGGACACACACTTGGATGTCCCCCACAGCCATATGTACTTGTAAAGTTTGATCCTTGGTCCTATGGCACACTCTATTGTATTCCCTATGCTCCAAAATCCCACTATTCCTGCACTGTTTCAGGAACACACAAGGATGCAACAAACATTGAGACCCGCTGGCTCCCCCCTTCTCTAGTGTATGTCTCACCTAGCTTACAGATGTTCTGAACTTTCAAACTCCATCTGATGTAATTCAAACATTCCTCATGTTTTCACCAGGCAGCCATATCTAACATACAAAGCTAGCCATCGTCCTCCATGTAATGTAGTGGCGCATCCACTTCTGTACTCTTGGGTATATGTATGACCAGAATTGTGTGGCAATTGCACAACCCAGCATAGTACATGTGTAACACAACTCTAATATGATATTTGTAAAGCCATCCCAGGCCACTTTGCTTAGCTTTGAGAGGGGTTATTAATATTGGGTGACATAATGAGTCAAAATTGACTGCAGTGCCTAACTCTACTCCCAGGGAGAGGTTCCATACTTAGTGCATGGGTGTACCCATGCAACTCCCATGGTTTTAGACACATTCACAGACTTCCCAGACCTGGCAAACCTAGGAATGCACCAGAAAGTACAACCTTTCCAAGACAGGTGTACCAAGTAGTAATAACGTTAATTATGATTGTTACTTCCTCTTTTAATGAATACTGCATTCTGCAGCACTCATAGATGGAGGAATGACTCTCTGTTTTTTTTGCTTTGCAGGAAAGTTTCCCTTTATGTACAAATACATTCCCGCATGCAACAAAAGAAATGATGCCTGCATTGGCCCTTGCTGGCCAGGGCCCAGCTTTCATCTCTTCTAGGATCCATCGCTATGTCCCCGTACGAGAACTCCGCTCCTCCCAACTCACCTTTAAACTCAAAAAACATGGTGGTCTCAGATTTTCCTTCCTTGCCCCCTATTTTTGGAACTCCCTTCCGACTGAACTGAGGTTTGTAACCTGTGACACCCAATTCGGAACACTTCTCAAAACCCTTCTGTTTTCACAAGCATACGAGTAAAGTTTCAGTTATCCTTCTGCTGCGCCGTCCTCCCGCTCTTAGCGCCATGAAACCGCTTGGTGTAAGCGTGCTTTACAGATAATTTCAACATAACATAACATTGGCATTAGGCAGCAAAAATGGCATTGGCACTAGGGAAAAGGCAGTAATGCACTGTATTCTATTAGATACAGCACATGTATGTCCTTTTGCTTTCACACATAGAGGTGCAGTCGTGTGGCTTTCTGCACTGCACTGTGTGGCCGCGTTCAAAATGTGCCCCTCAGTGTACAGTCACAGGAAAAATAGTGAGCAATACTGCAACCCACATGTATCTGGCTACCACAAGCATAATAAAATGCAGCACACGCATTCAGTCACTGCACATTGTTTGATTCTACATTCCCTTTGGACTGTACTAAAGTGTGTCACTGTGAACACACACTACCGGCACATACACACATTCCCAATTGTGCACACTTCTGCACATTAGAACCTATGTGTTGTGTATGTCTTGCATAGGCACATGTTGTATTTCTATCTAGGACCCTAATTCGATATTCCCGATTCATGAAGGCCTTATGTGGTTATAGTAAATAGTATCCTTTTAAAGGCATAAGAATCATATCCATATTTAGTAATAGCCCATGCAGTCCAAAGCAAGGCAAGGCTACTCCCATAGACTCCTAGAAAGCACGACGCGTTCTTTAAACAAACCAAGCCTCCAGCAGCCTGGGAATTCCCCCTGCTTTTGTTTTGATTTGCACAAGAACTCCTGGAGTCCAGAAAGAACTGTTAGTTCTTAGTGACGTCTTATGTCCAACCTTACGTCAAACCCGGCACCTTTCAGGTATAAATATACCAACGTTGCCTTAAGCAAACACACAGTGGTGGGGAGCAGAGCCATGTTCTACTTGTCCGAGAGCCCAGCTGTTGCCAGAGCCAAAGGAAGCCGCCCCTCCCTTTTTGACGCGCTGGAGAAGCTGCCTTTTCTCACGCCGAGAAATCCAGCTCCGGTGTTCCGAAGTCACCTTTGCGGGTTGCTGGGAGATCGAGTCCTGAGAAGCGAGATACAAGACCTCCTTCATTCTATAACCAAGGTACGGAGCTGATTAAAACCTTAGAGAGAATTCTTGATTCCGATACTTGGCAAAATCCTAACTTAACTTAAGACTGCAACTTACTTACTCAGTCAGTCAGTCAAAATACTCTTTATTCGATTTTTGCTAAAATCATAAAAGGCATAAAACAAACACAATACAGTATTTAAAAACATCACTTGATCACATTAAAAGGAATAAATTTCTACATAATGATTACATTTCATCAGATTGTTGCATGCAATAGTTTTAAAAATGTTTCCTTTAAAAAACACATTTGAGTTAAAACAGGTCAATCTGGGGTAGCCTTTTTTTTCTAGTTCTAAAAGCCGAAGTTAGATAGCAAGCAACACTAAACATAGTATAAGTGTCTGTTAACATTTGAAGGAAAATGAGGGCTGGCCTTATTTGGGTAAAGCCCGCTGCCTTCAGAACAGGGAATAGATATTTCTTCCTTGCAGTGCTATAAAAATCACAGAAAAATATAAAATGAAGGGTGTCCTGAACTGAGAAGTTATCACAACCGCATGGCGGACCATCCTCAGGTTTTGACCACACCGGAAAATTTCCTAAGGTATAATGAATTAAATTCATCCTAAATTTGGTCAATAGGAGTCTATGCAGAGGATTAGTCACGGTTTTTAGGTAAGGTTCCATGGTGGGTGAAGTAATTAAAACAGTATATGCCCTTACCATGGGTTTCCTCAGTTCCAGATCTTCTCTATCCATGCGGGCCCTATCCATAAACATCCGCTTAATCCACCCAACATCCTCCCTCCTAATGTTAGTTGGGTCATTAAAAAGTTCCGGTCTCCCCAGCATTAATAAGGTAGATTTAATAAATTTTAGCCAGGGAATTCTCATGGCGTTATCCCTTGCGATGACGTCCCTAAGGATGGCATGATTTAACGTCAGCTCGGGATTCAACCACGTTTTGACCCAAAAAAGGAGGGGTGCCAATTTAAGTTTATCAGAGATGTATCGTAGGCCTATTTCCTCATGAATAGAGAAGGTAGGTGTAGAGTCTGGTACAGATAAAATATTCCTGATGATACCGTTTTCCACCCTCTGAATTTTTGCCGTCTCTACATAGCCCCAAATCGCAGATCCGTACATGGCGATTGGAACGCACTTGCTATTATATATTTTAATCACAGCCTCCATTGGTTTTGCTCCCAATCGCTTTGTGAAGGCCAGCAAGGCTGATGAGGATCGTGCTAAGCTGAGACTTTTAGCTGTGACCTGTGGAACCCAAGACCCTCTGTGATCAAAAAGGACTCCCAAGTAAGGAAAGACTGGGACCCTAGAAAGGGTCTCCCCTTTACATATAAAAGATTTTTTCTGCAGCATGTTAACTTTACGGCCAATAATCATAGTGTGGGACTTGGACACATTAATTTTCAAGTCTAGGTTCTCCATAAAGGAGCCAAAACGGTCCAGAAGAATCTGTAGGCTAATCCCTGTTCGCGCTATCAGGACGGCATCGTCCGCGTATAGGAGGGCTGGGATTTGAGCACCTCCTACACGTGGGACATCCGCCAATCCTGTTTCAAGGTATTTCCCGAGACCATTTATATAAATAGTAAAAAGAAGGGGGGCCAGGATACAACCCTGTCGCACCCCTTTTTCAGAATTAAAACTTTCTGTGCACCTACCGTCCCTGGTGACTCTTATTTTTGCCTTAAGGTCTTGATGTAGCCTTGCCATAAATGCCACCAAGGGTTCCTCTATACCTAAATCTAATAGGGTAGTCCACAGCTTACTTCTATTCACCAGGTCGAAAGCCGAGGAGAGGTCCATGAAGGCCAGATAAACTGTCCCCTCCCCGGCCACCGTATACCTGGAGACTAGAAGGTGGAGGTTGGAGCATTGTTCCAATGTCCCCCTATTCTCACGAAAGCCATATTGGATATTCGAGAGTCCCCCATGCAGTTCAATATTTTCCCTTAGTTGATTCAAAAGGACTCTACCTAAGATTTTAAAAGTAGAGTCGATAAGGGAAATAGGGCGATAGCACCCAGGGTCCTCCCGATTTCCCTTCTTAAAGATGGGGACTATTATGGATGTTGCCCAGGTTTGAGGTAGGCATCCTTCGGCTGCTGCTCTAAATACTCTGGTCAAAACTTTACTCCAAAGTACTGGGCAATATTTAAAAAAGTCTGCCGGGACACCATCCGAGCCTGGAGCCTTATTTTTTGTGGTATCCGCAATGGCTTTAAGGACCTGCTCTTCCGTAACTACCACTGTGGCTGTACAAGAAGTCGCCCCAGTAGTACTTGGACAAACTGACGGTTCACCCCCGTAGATTTTACTAAAATGCTGTACCCATCTTTCGTCTGGGATTACACAATCTGTGATCAGATTGTTCTCTCCTGAGAAAAAGGAGTGGTTAATAATTTCCCAAAACTGTTTACTGTTTTTTAAAACATCTACATTGAGAAGATCAGTCCAAGCATTATTCTTGATTTCATTTTTCCTTGCCCTCACGATGGTTTTATAGGCCCGTCTTAAATTAGAGATTAGTTCTTTGTCCCTTTTTTTGGCCCTAAGAGCCGTTTTCAATTCTCTATGTGCCCTTGAACATTTGCTGTCAAACCATTTGTGGGGCTTTGGGGGGTACTTAGATTTAGGTTTTAAAAGATCCCTAACAGTTTGTGCACAGATACAATTAAAAGCTGCAACAACCTGAGGGTTCGAGGCGGTATGATCTAGACAAATTTCTATAGGTCCCTCAATTTTAGGGAGTAGGGTTTCCATAAACCGTTCCTCCATGGCCATACCCCATCTAAGTCGTCTGCCCTGATCACTGGGCACCGTCAAGGCGCAAACCCGGGGCTGATCCACCTGCCTGCGCCATAAGTCACTCCAGTGTATAGCAGTTGATAGAGGGTTATGATCACTATGGTGTGAGACAGTGACTTTATAGTCACTTGCCTTTGAAATTAAGCCTACGGTCATAAATATGTAATCAATTATTGTCCCTTTGGTTGTACCTTTGTACGTGGGGACCTTCTCATTATTAACAGTTTTAAAAGATTCGAATAAATTAGAATTCGCACACAATAGGTCAAGTGTCTCCCCCATTTTGGTGTGTTCAAAGTGAGGAATGCAGGCTCCGTCAGGAGAGTCTACATCTAATGATTGGCAAGGCAAATGACATTTGTGGCTATTAAAATCGCCCATTAAGAAAATTTCAAAAGGAGTATGTGAATTTTGACTGAAGTTATTTATCAAGTTCGCCAAACAATACACATGTTCATATTCATTTGATCCACCCCAAGCATTGTAAAAATTAATTACTAGTATAATACAGCTTGGGGAGACTGTCCACTCTATTGCTAGGATGTTTGGGGAACCTGAATTCAATAAGTTAAAAGATCCTACTAGATCTAACGAAAAAAGTGTGATGAGCCCCCCTTTTGCTCTCCCCGCGTTACTGGTGCTGGCAGGTATTGTGTAACTTAGAAATCCATCTAAATAAAAAGAAAGTGAAGTGTCCCACGTTTCTTGCAAAGCTATGACCTTATGTGAAGAAATATATTGGGTCCAAGTAGGGTCAGATGTTTTAGCTCTTATTCCTGCCACGTTCCAAGTCATGAATGTACATGGTAGGGGGGTTACCCTCTCAGGCATAACTATTATAGGTGATGTTTGAGGTAAAGGTAGTCAATCGTTGGTGTTCAGATCACTTAGAGGATTAAAACGATTTACCAAATCCATAACAGGGCCTATGTTATGGGACATTGATCGATTTCGTTTCACATTCCTAGTTACAGTTTGCCACCCGTTCACTGATGGGACCGTAATTGGGGGGGGCATCCTCTGTGGATAAAAAAGGGGCTGTGGGGGATAAAAGAAACCTAGTGGGACTGCCCTGAGTTTATCACTTTCCTTAATATCTGATCCATCCCAGAACAAAGTGCTCGGGCAATGGTCGTTGTTAAAGTTTATCACTACACAGTCACCTTTCACATTTTTAGCCCGTTTTCCCACCCATCCTACCCTTCTAGCGGCTATAATACTGGAGGATGTATTTGAGTCACCACTGCTGAAATCATCACACCATTTTTTTGCTTTTCCAATAAGTTCAGGAGTTGACTCCTCCTCTCCTTCCCTTAGCGGGGGCACCCCTAAGAAAACAGCTACGTAGGGTACTACCGCTGGGGGCAAGTTTAGATGGATCTTGCTTCCAGGAAAATTAGTAGCCCCAGGTGTTGAGTGGATCTCCTGTGGAATAATGGATGTGGGAGGTTGGGCAACCTGTGAGCCTGCTATAACTGATTCCATGGGCTCAGAGATAGTCTCAGGTGGTGGTAAGGGTAGGTGTTGTGCTCTGTGACAATCTACGGCCTTTTTCTCGCCAAGATGCAAGCTATCAAGTTTTTTCGCGATATCATCAATTAGCACACATTTTTTTAACAAGCCATCAAGACATGTGGTCATTGTGTCTACTATGTCTTTTGCAATTCCCACTAAAAGGGGTTCAATCCGTTCCTCAAAAAGAGCCTCGATAAGATCCTTTAGAGACTCCTCCATCCCATGAGTGGCTCGGGGGGGTGCCTCCCTCTTCTTGCGTTTTTTCGAGGGTGATTTTAAAGTTCCCAAAGTGTCCGAGGTCACAGTAGGGAGCAAAGTTTGGGATGCACAGGATTGAGGTAAAGTGGAAACAGTAGCAATTGTGGGTTTTGTTATAATGATGTCAGGCTCTAAAGGGATGGATTGTATTTCAGATGATGTGGCTGGGGGGGGAGATTTAGCAATCAAGCCCAGTTCTAATTGTGCTGTAGCAATTTCCTTGGTTAAAGCCCCCACCGCAGAAGTAAGATAGGACAGAATAGAGTCAGATTGTTTTGCCACTTTTGCTTTTTTTCCGCCCTCTTGTGTGGTAGCACCGCATTTCCGCTTACCCATATTTGCAGGAGATGTTAGATGGGTGGCCCAGCCCTGCCTGGTCTTGCCGTGGACTGCCGTAGACTGTCCCGCCCTTGTCCCGGGCTTCTCCCGGTCGCTCCCGCGCGCGACTCGCGGGGCGAGAGGGGGTGTCAGCCTTTTACTGGCGCCTCCGGGCGCTCTGTCCGCGTCACCGGAGCGCCGCCGCCAAGGGGTTGCTGGGGAGTGTGGTCCGCTGGATTTGACCGCCTCCTGCTGCCTCCCCGTCGTTGTGTGCCTCGCCGTTTCCCTCACGGCACTGCCCGATGGCAGAAAAACGAGTAAGGCTTCCTGGTGTTCCCCCACTGGGCTCCCGGGGGGTCAGCCTTTTACTGGCGCCTCCGGGCGCTCTGTCCGCGTCACCGGAGCGCCGCCGGCCAAGGGGTTGCTGGGGAGTGTGGTCCGCTGGATTCGACCGCCTCCTGCTGCCTCCCCGTCGTTGTGTGCCTCGCCGTTTCCCTCACGGCACTGCCCGATGGCAGAAAAACGAGTAAGGCTTCCTGGTGTTCCCCCACTGGGCTCCCGGGGGGTCAGCCTTTTACTGGCGCCTCCGGGCGCTCTGTCCGCGTCACCGGAGCGCCGCCGGCCAAGGGGTTGCTGGGGAGTGTGGTCCGCTGGATTCGACCGCCTCCTGCTGCCTCCCCGTCGTTGTGTGCCTCGCCGTTTCCCTCACGGCACTGCCCGATGGCAGAAAAACGAGTAAGGCTTCCTGGTGTTCCCCCACTGGGCTCCCGGGGGGTCAGCCTTTTACTGGCGCCTCCGGGCGCTCTGTCCGCGTCACCGGAGCGCCGCCGGCCAAGGGGTTGCTGGGGAGTGTGGTCCGCTGGATTCGACCGCCTCCTGCTGCCTCCCCGTCGTTGTGTGCCTCGCCGTTTCCCTCACGGCACTGCCCGATGGCAGAAAAACGAGTAAGGCTTCCTGGTGTTCTTCCCACGTATTAGGCTTAGGTCAGGTACACCGGGGTAGGCGTATCTTAGAAGCACCAGTTGAGTTCGTTAGTCAATGTTTTTATGTATGTATATATTTTATCCATTTTAAAGTATCATATGGCTAAGAAATCATATCAATGCTTTTACAGTATTATTTCATAATACTAGTTTTACTGTACACACTTTACTTTATGATAAGTATTGCAATTGTGGCAATTAATTTCTCTTGCATGAGAAAGAAGACTGCTCAATAAAATAACACCTTTTATTGAAAACGCCCGTCTCTCTATTTCTCTGCACTCTGGTGAAATTAAGCATGCACGATTGACTGAGTGAAACAGTTGTCTATTGTTTTCACACGACTCTAGAGATACACTCTTTATTCTGAGGGAGCAAAGTTGTCATGTTTATGCGATTGTCAGAAACTAATCCCTTCTTGTATAAATCAGGACGGTTAACCCTTTCCTGAACATTCGAGAAAGTTTCTAGTCAGTAGAGACCTAGATGACCTCAGTCCTACGTCTACACTGCTGTTTATGTTATTCCAATGCGCAGAGCCTATTGGGAATATAGGAACTACACTACACACATGCATTCTGCTAAATATTTTTTATCATGCTCACATATTTTGTTCAACCTGATTAAGAGTAGGGGTGAGTGAAACACACAGCAACAGACCTTTGTAAGAGGTGAGTGAACCAGTAGGCCTCACTGCAGAGAACCAGGGTCACATGGTCATGTTCACTACTTCTGTTCACTACCGAGCATTCTGCCTGCCCTAATTTAGCTGTGTGTGACTCCTGCCAAAGGCAGTAGCAATACATCTATTATGAGGACAGGTCTTTGTCTATCCCTCTTGGTCCAAGCAGAGTACAATCCATAACACAGGCTTATGTAATTGCACACATGCATATTTCATGGTCCACTTTGGGATGATACAAGAATTAGTGAGACCCACAACTATGCAGTTGTACACTCAGAGAAGGGGTACACTACCCTTACCAATCAGGGATAATTGCCTACCCAACACCTTCATGGTGCCATGTTCAATGAAATTGTTTATGTCCACATACAAATGTGCTTCACTTTCGACATGGACGCTTCACATTTTTACCTTATATGTATTCTTTAGGTTCTGTAATGGTTGCAAAAACATCTCCATTGTCTTACTTCTCCAGTTAATGCCACACATTGCACATTTATCTGTTCATAGTATTCTGTCACAGGCCTTTGAGCCTCATTGCATGTTTCTACAAAGCATGGAAAATGTGTATTTTCTGAACTGTGGCTAGATGATGTAAGTATATCAATCTGCCCAGGAAATGTATCACATGTGAAGTGTTTTGGGGATAACAACATATGCATGTATGCCTTATTTATAAATAACATTTTAACATTTAGAACTGATACTAGGCATTTGTCCATGACAACTGTTAATCATGATCTGTGGTGGTATCTGCCACAACATTGGTTGGTGAGACATACTACAATGAGGGGTTTTTCCTCAGGTATGGATATTTTGGGTGATTTTTGCTCCAACTATCACTGAGTACAACAGGAAACACACTTTGAGGTGCAGGGCACAGTACGACTGCTAGCTGTGGTGCATTGCACTGCTTGATTGTATGAGGGCAGGAATTGGATATGTGCCAATCCTGCCCTGTCCCTTTCTTGCAGTACACTGCATCGCATTGGCTTGCTGTGTTATCTCAGACTGGATCATTTTTATGTATTTATTTATTTGGGAGTTTTATATAGCGCAAACTAGACCCTAAGGTATCATAGCACTTGAGCACCAGTTACGTTACTGACAAACACGTTCATTTTTGTTAGGCACTGGGACATTAGGTAATTTTCCCAGAATCACAGAATGTTGAGCATCCCTGCTTTGATAATTGTTACTTGTTGAGGCCTATAGTTAGGAAGTTTTGAGTGACTAGATTTTTACATTGATTTTCATTTAGCGACAGCACAATGAATGAGTTCTTAAATGTATTTATATGTTGACCATTTGGCATAATTTCTGTTTTGCCAGCAGATGATATAGTTTAGCTAAAAGAAATTAGCCCCCATCTGGCGTTGTCTCCTCCGACCGGCAAATGTCTGCTGAATGTCTTCTTCGCTGTCTGCATCCTCTTCCATTTCCTCCCTATGTAGTGGCGCGTAGTGCCATGGGAGATTTATTTTTACACTGATGCTGGTCAATATATCGCAGATGAGGATTATTTTGCAGACAGTAAGGGGTGAGTACAACAGTGATCCCCCAGCCATATTCAAACACCTGAACTTGGACTTTAGGAGTCGCAAAGTCCTCTTCACAACATTCCCTGTCTTGTTGTGTGCTGTGTTATACTGGTTTTCGGCCTCTTTCTGGGGATGGGTGATTGGGTAATGACCCATGTCTGCAACCCCCATCCTTGGTCACCTGAAAGTACAATATTATAACAGCAACTGATTATGCATATTGTTACAGAGACATAACTGTCCATGAGTGTTATATTGGGTGACAAACTCATATTTCTTATAGTTTGCATTAATATGTGTTAGATACTGTTGACTATTGATTTACACATGTATGTTCATGTTCTTTGTGTAATTGCAAATGTTGACCATGTCCTGATACTTTGGACACTTCTAGATGATGACATTGATGTGTAGGCAACAGATTACTACAATGGATATTTTGATATGTTCGTGACCTATCTAGGTTATTTATATTCACTATATGGGCAAAATTACAAACTTATGATCAGTTTCTATAGCTTATGTTCATTCCCAGGTAGGTTGTGACAGTGCCTACTCATTTGACATTCACACATACATTTGTCCTTTTGACAACCTCCAATATTCTTGCTTGGATGATGGGATGATGAAAAAAAATTCAGAGAGCTGATTAAGGAAGACTTTAGGTTTCTAGTTTGCATCCAAGATTGAGAATGGAATGTGAGATAATGGGTGAATTGTGTCTAGTGCATCAATGAAACTAAAGAAGTTGGGTCAATAGAATTTGTGGGTAAGAGTGAGTGTGAATGAAGCTGTGTTGTTGGTATTAATTTTCTACTTGGTTAAGAACCAATACTGAAAGGAAATTATTATATGAGTGGCCAGACTGCTTACTTCAACCTACCTTGTAATTGGGTAGTTTCTTGCTATTTGGCTTTAATATTTCCATGAGAGATCATGTGAATGGTATGAATGATGCTATTTGTTTTAAGAGAGGGAAGTGTAGATTTGGGCAGAAAGTATTAAATGTATTACATGCTATAATTCCATCTATAGGTGTGACTATGGATGATATGAAAATTAGAAGATTGTCTACTTTTGTTGATAGACTTGCTTTTAATACTGCCAGAGCTCTAATGCTGATGAATACTGATTTAAATACCGTAGGTTCAATTGTAATGCAAAGTCACTAGATATTCTTGAGAAGGAAGGCAGGGTTTGCAGGATTTTGAAGGTAAGAGGAGAGGTATCAACGCCTATGTTCAGGATATCACCAAATTTACTCATGCAGTCCATGACTGAGAAGAGAATGATTTGTGGGAATTAGTAGGTTCTTTTATTTGTGAGAGAGAATAGGGGTTTAAGAAGATTGTTGAATAAATCAATAGTTTTAGAAATGGTTTGATTATAACAATATTAATCCATATTAATATTGTGTTGGTTTTTGAAATCGTCTGCTTTCTCTTGTTTCATTTCTCTAAACTATTGTTTCTAAATTGTGGGTGTAAAGATAAAAAAGGGTAATCGAAGAGGAAGTGGGATGAAACTGAGATTAGGGATCCTAGAGATCCAGCATACAATCAACAAAAGCTGTTTGAGATACATTGTTAGAGGTTTTTTTGCAGTTTATATTTTTGTGCGTTATTAACAATGAGTAGAACATGGATTTACTCTCAAATCCACATGTACACTCTGACATGATGCTATTGCATTTCAAACAAATGTGCTATGTCTTGTTAAAGTGGGGTTTTCTTGTTAATGCTAACAAAGGGGGTCATTACGATGGTGGCGAGACCACCACCGGCAGGCTGTCTGCAGCGGTCTCACCATCATCGGAACAACCTTCACAGCCCACCACATTAGGATGGCAGGCGGTGTGATGGCGGTTGGAAACACCGACTGCCACAAATCCAACAGGCTCCTTAAATCTGCTGGTGCAGCCGAGGGCCTCGCAATCCCTGCATTGGTGGTAATGCCTATCAGGCACCCTGTAGGTATTACAATGACCCTCCCCACCAGCCTTTCCATGGTGGTTCCCCTACCATGGAAAAGCTGGTGGAAAAGTACATTGGGGGCCGTAGCTAGTCCCCTTTTGTCCCCTGGCCCTAGGCTGTGGGCACTGGGGTGGGCACCTATGGTGGCCTCTTACATGACCCTGCACCATGTGGCAGGCATCACATGGTGCCTGCAATATAAATCAGGGATATGTGTGGTGACCTCTTATTGTGTTGCGGCATGTGCGGCAGTCAGCAGTACACGCCACAATACAAAATATAGGCAATGCGACCTCCTTGGTGGCGGTCGCATCGTAATTCCTACTGTGGGACTGCCACCTTGTAGGCAGGCATTCCCAAATATGAAACTATGGCGGATGGACTGAAGACTGTTCATCGTAATCAGCCCCTGGGCATCAATTTAGGCCTCAACACCATCTTTTTCAATATGCATGTCTTCTGCTGCATGTACACTTTTCATAATTTCTTTTGCATGCAGTCCAGAAGAGCCACATTTGTTTAATTTGGAAAATACTTTCCAAAATTGACATAGGAAAGTTGCACTTTTCAGCTAGCCTTCTGTATTGTATTCTTTCACATCATTTTGTGGTTCTTTTGTAACTAGTTTTTCCTGCCATCTCTGGATGATATTAGAATAGAGCTTCCTGTGCAAGAAAACTGTTTACAAACCCTCGATTTTGAGAGTGAGCCAGAAGACTTTCTGATGCTTCTAGGAATGCGTTCTGTTTTCTTATTGTTTTTGCTACTCACTTTGGTTTAGAATTTTCCTGTTCTGCATATTATTCAGAATTATTCATTTTAGCGAGAGACTTCTTTGCATTTTTACTTTATACATGTGCAGCGTATAATTTCTGCATTACACCTTTTGAATTTTTAATTAAATCTTTATATTCTTTCAATTGATAGTTTTTTTGCCACTCTAGAACTCATTTAATGAGTCTGTCCTTACTTAATTGACTGTATTTTGACATGCTGTAAGGTGCCTGAATTTTGACATGCTGTAAGGTGCTGTATTTTATCAAATTGAGGTTCAAGTAATATTTTGAAGTGCACAAATTTATGGCTTTCCGATGCTCACAATCTCTTCTATTTGGTTTTCTCACAGTGATCACGGAATATCGGTACTAAATATTTAATACTTAATATTGTGTTATGACTTGCATTTGCTGATTGCATTAAAATTATATTTTGTATCAGCTAGTCTTTCAATATTTTCTTTCAAAATCACATTGCCTGCGATGATTAATACATTTTTTTCATAACTGCTTGGTAATTAATTGTTTGAAATGTGTCAGCAATGAACCAATGTTATTGCTAATGCACTTACCGAGGTTCCTGTAATTTATTAGTTTACCCTTGTTTCCTTTACTGCTACGAAGAATGTTTTCAGTGCCAATGGATTTTTGAATATTGTTTTAAAACATATTTTATCAAAGGTGTTTAACCAAAGTTATTGCCTTCATTGACATTGAAGCACCATTGGTATTCAAATATTATACTGATGTATAAAAATGCAGAAATAAGCGGTGTATCCTATATGATTAGATTTTTAGAGAGTGTAACTTTAAACATGGGACAACGTGCGCTGTATTGTAAATTACTAGAAAGATATGGGAGCATAGATATAGTTAGTATAGATTATGCATCGGAATCAGAGCCATAGGGCCTTTTTGGCCCACTGAACTAAAATGATGCTTGCATTTTACATTTCAACCGATGGAAGTGAGGCCTCGTTTTCTCTATTTGTATTCGTGCCCCTGCACCATTACTCGGCTATTGGACAAATTATCAGTTTCACAATGTTAATATTCAACTCTTTCCAGCAACTAAAATTCTGTTTATTGAATGGCAAATTCATAAAAAGAAAAATTTGCAGGGAATACATTTCCGCTAGTGAAGAGGGTAGGTCACACGTGCACGCAACGTAAGAGCTCCATCCGCGCACTGTGAAAGCTTCCAGCTCTTACCCCTGAAAGTTTTATAAATTTTAAATTGTTATATTTATGTATTCATTACACAATATAAAGGTACACATTATATGGGATAATAAAGAACATGTTAGTTTAAAATTTTAAAGACAATATATAACTTTAGGCAATTATAAATCTTGCGAGGGTGCGTAATATGTAAACGCATCGTAATATGACATCAGCGCTCCGTAAATAGAGCGTAAACACAACGTAAGCTTACGTAAGCGCTCGTAAACGCTACGTAAGCGCACCGTAAGCTTACGTCCAACCATGTGACCCCAAAACAAAAGATTTAATTGGTTTATAATACTTCCTACTCCAATTGTTAAAGACTCCTCCCATGTTCATCATTATTCTTTGGCTTTCAGAGAAGCAACACCTTTTTTCTACAGCTCCTAGCTACAGAAAAATACTTCCAAATGGCTGAATATCCAGACTCTGACCATTCTTCTAATGAAGAATTTGTTGATGAGGACCCTCACCCAAGTAAGAAGAAGGAGTCCATAGTCTGGACATTTTTCAGCTTTCCAGAACATCAAAAGAAGGTAAATGCACCACTGGTCACCTGCAATATCTGATACACAGTGTTATCAAGAGGAAATCCAATTAAGAAATATTCCTTTGGAACCCACAGCATGGAACACCATGTAAAAAATATACACCGCAACAATTGGAGTAGAGCTGTGGTGCAAAGATCTCAGGAGGAGGACTCTTCTCCTAGTACATCTACAGCAACAACCGGAGTACCACCAATGCCATCTTCAATGGTGGTGAACATTCAGCCAGAACTGAAAAATTTTATGATGCAATGCATACATTGCAGTAAATTAGTAGCCTTCAGGCAACAGTCCATTGAAGTAATTTTACAGAAGAACAGGAACCACCGATGCAGCAAATTATTTTTTTCTTTCAATTTCATAGTTTGTTCCTGTTGAACAATTATTTTGTGTAAAAAGTTCATTTTTCTACGTTTTTCAAGTAAAACAAAAAAAAACAGTTCTTTTTAGAACTACATCTATTGGTTAAAGAAAGAACTACATTTCTATGCTTGTATGTAAAGGTTTGTCATAGTGAATGTCAAAGTGCAAAACTATAAGGATGTGGTACAGCATAAACTTATAAGGTGTTTACCTATAGTATACTGTACTACTTCCAAAGCACTGAAATGTAACATATGTATATAAATATGTTACAACTCAATGGGCTAAATGTACATAATCTCGATTTACCTACTCATTAATAACGAGGGTCCGATGTAGGTAATCCCAGATTACCACTTCTTAAATACCAAATCATACCGATTCGGTATTTAAGAACTGGCAATGGGGATATAGGTATTTTTACCAAAGTAATTACCAATTCGGTAAAATTCGGTAATTACCGATTCAGTAATTACAGAATCTGTATTTGCCATTGATTCCTATGGGCCTTAAAGCCCATAGGAATCAATGGCAAATACCAATTCGGTAATTACCGAATCAGTAAATACTGAATCCTGCCAGGGGGAACAGGGTGTCACTTTGACACCCTGTAGCACCCCTGTTTTCGGCTTGTGTGCAATGTGATACACATACATGCCCTTAAGGCATGTATGTGTGCCACATGGCACAGGTGTACATGCACAGATGTGCATGTACACAGGAATTCCTTATTTACCACCCAATTGTATTGGGTGGTAAATAACTAATTCTTAGACGCTTCTAGCACTGTCAACAGTTCTACCTACATTAGAATTGACAGATTTGGTATTTTTACCGAGTCTGTATTTACTGATTCGGTAATTTTACCGATTCGGTAAATACAGAATCAGTAAAAATACCAAATCTGTAAATAAATGCCTCCTACATAGGAAAAGGCATTTAGGGGTCAGCAACGGCCAAATTCAGCCGTTACCGACCGGTAAATGCCTACCAACATAGCATCCCAAATCATACCACTTCAATATTTAAGAGTAAGTAAATGGGATATAGGTAATTTGTCTTTTAAAATTACTGAATCTGTTTAATTCAGTCATTTTACCGAATCGGTATTTACCAATTCAGTAATTGCCATTGATTCCTATGGGCCTTGAGACCAATAGGAATCAATGGCAAATACTGAACCAGTAAATACTGATTCGGTAAAATAACCGAATTGTCAAAGGGGACAGGTTATCACTTTGACAGCCTGTTGCACCCCTAATTCTGACTTGTGTGCCATGTCACAAACATACATGGTCTTACGACATGTATGTCTGCCACATGGCACAAACGTACATGCACAGATGTGCATGTACACAGCAATTCATTTTTTACACCCGAAAGTTTTATCGTTATATCTCCATATTCATTGTACAATATAAAAGTACACATTATCTGGGATAACAATGAACATGTTTATTTTAATTTTTAAACAACATATATAACTTTATTTAAGCAACTTTTAAACAACATATATAACTTTATTTAAGCAACTTTAAAAAAAACATATATAACTTTATTTAAGCAATTACAACTCTTGTAAGGGTGTGAACCAAACAGTTCTTTTTACAACTACCTCTACTGGTTAAAAAAAGAACTACATTTTTATGTTTGTATGTAAAAGTTTGTCATACTGAATGTCAAAGTGCAAAACTATAAGGATGTGGTCCAGCATAAACCTATAAGCTGTAACAAGAACATGTTTATTTTAAACTTTAAAACAACATATTTAACTTTATTAAAACAATTTTAAATCTCATGAGGGTGGTAAATCATTATATCTACATATTCATTGTACAATATAAAGGAACATATTAACTGAGATAATAAAGAACATGTTTATTTTAAACTTTTAAACAACATATATAACTTTATAACAAAAGATTGTATTGGTTTATAATTCTTCCAACGCTAATTTCTGAAAGACCCCTCCCATGTTGATCATTCTTCTTTGGCTTTCAGAGAAGCAACACCTTTTTTCTAGTCTGGAAGTTTTTCAGCATTCCAGAACATCAGAAGAAAGTAAATGCACCACTGGTCACCTGCAAGATCTGTGACACAGTGTTATCTAGAGGAAATTCTAATAAGAAATATTCATTCAGAACCCTCAGCATGGAACGCCATGTAAAAAATATACACCCCAACAATTGGAGTAGAGCTGTGGTGCAAAGATGTCAGGAGCAGGACTCTTCTACTAGTACATCTACAGCAAGAACCAGAGTAACACAAATGCCATCTTCAATGGTGGCGAACGATCAGCCAAAACGGAAAAATGTAATGATGCAATGCATACATTGCAATAAATTGGTAGTCTTCAGACAACAGTCCATTTTAATTTTGCAGAAGAACAGGAACCACAGATGTAACAATTATTTTGTGTAAAAAGTTCATTCTTCTACTTCATCTTCAGAAGAGTTTGTTTCTGAAACCCCTAGAACACAGAGAGAGTCCATAGTACGGAAATTAAAAAAAAAAAAACAGAAAGAGAGAAAAAGGTAAATGCGCCTTTTGTCACATGTAAAATCTGTCAGACAGTTCTTTCAAGAGGGAATCCACAGAAACAGTACAGCTTTGGAACTTATTGCATGGAATGCCATGTCCAGAGTATACACCCAAACAATTGGAGTAAAGCTGTAATAAAAATATCATCAGAGGAGCAGGGCTCTACTCCCAGCACATCTTCTGAAACAACAGCACCACCAATGCAAGCATCAATGGTTGCAAATATCCCACCTGAACTTAAAAATTTGATGATGTAATGCATCTGTAGCCAGAAACTAATAACCTGTTCACAAGAGTCCATTCAAGTTATCCTGCAAAAAAACAGGAAGCACAGGTGCATTACCAGGTGCATTTTTTTCTTTTCTCTGAAGATTGTCTTCTGGATGATGCTTCTAATTGAGTCCTCTTGATTGATAAGACTTGCTCATAAATTCTTTGTGTTTGCGGTTCTTGGTAGGCATACTCTATTATGACTCTGTAGATATTTACAGTCTGTTGTAAAGAAAAATATGACATATTATAGACCACTACCAACATAGCACATAGCAATTACATTAACTAAACAATATAAACACTAGTTCACATCTCTCTTTCTGTGTCTCATATCACTCTCTGCCTGCACCATCTCCGTCTTTACATGCCTCATCTCACTCTCTCCTTCCACCATCTCTCTGTTTGTATGTGTGCGTTATCTCATTCTCTGCCTACACCATCTGTCTGTTTGTGTGTGTCTCTCATCTCACTTTCTGTGTCTAAAACGATTTACCATACTAAATGTGTTTTTTTTAAATGTCTGGCTTTAGGTTTTTTGACAAGGAAGACACTAAGTGTGTATGCGATTGTCCTTTGCATGAATCTTCTAATTGAGTCCTCTTGGTCGATAAACCTTTCTTATAAACTCTTTGCGCAAGGAGCTTGTAAATATGCCAATGAAACCATTACACTATCTCTATACCAGCATTAATGTCAAACATTGCGCAAGGGGCTTGTAAATATGCCAATAAACCATTACACTATCTCTATACCAGCATTAATGTCAAATATTGCGCAAGGGGCTTGTAAATATGCCAATGAAACATTACACTATCTCTATACCAGCATTAATGTAAAACATTGCGCAAGGGGCTTGTAAATATGCTAATGAAACCATTACACTATCTTTCTACCAGCATTAACGTTAAACATTGCTCAAAAAGCTTGTAAATATGCCAATGAAACCATTACACTATCTCTATACTAGCATTAATGTCAAACATTGGGCAAGGGGCTTGTAAATATGCCAATGAAATCATTACACTATCTGTATACCAGCATTAATGTCAAACATTGCGCAAGGGGCTTGTAAATATGCCAATGAAACCATTACACTATCTATATACCAGCATAAATGTCAAACATGGCGCAAGGGGCTTGTAAATATGCCAATGAAACCATTACACTATCTCTATACCAGCATAAATGTCAAACATTGCGCAAGGGGCTTGTAAATATGCCAATGAAACCATTACACTATCTGTATACCAGCATTAATGTCAAACATTGCGCAAGGGGCCTGTAAATATGCCAATGAAACCATTACACTATCTCTATAGGAGCATTAAGTTTAAACATTGCGCAAGGGGCTTGTAAATATGCCAATGAAACCATTACACTATCTCTATACCAGCATTAATGTCAAACATTGCGCAAGGGGCTTGTAAATATGCCAATGAAACCATTACACTATCTGTATACCAGCATTTATGTCAAACATTGCGCAAGGGGCTTGTAAATATGCCAATGAAACAATTACACTATCTCTATACCAGCATTAATGGTAAACATTGTGCAAGGGGCTTGTAAATATGCCAATGAAACCATTACACTATCTCTATACCAGCATTAATGTCAAACATTGCACAAGGGCCTTGTAAATATGCCTTTCTTTGTTTGTATATTCTATCTCAATTTATGCCATTAGTAAAACCCTTTAAGCATCTCTAAAGACATTTCATATTGTTGTCTGTGTGGCAATTTTATTACTCTGCATGCATTTTCTGCTTGCACCCATGTCAAACATTGCACAAGTGCTTGTAAATATGCCCCTCTTAATCTTATATTCCATCTCAATTGATGCCATTAGTGAAATCCTTTATGCATCTCCCACACAATTTCATAATGTTTTCTATCTGCTATTCCTATCCCCCTCATACATTCACTGCTTCCACCCATGTTAACGGTTTCGTAAGGCGCTTGTAAAAAAGGAGCATATTTACAAGTCCAATGAAACCATTACACTATCTCTATACCAGCATTGAATTCAAGAATAATAAACACTTTAAAAAGAAGTCTACCCTGTAAGCTAAAAGATACAAATTGTTAGCACACACAGCTAACAATATGGAAAAAGATGAAAATATAATTCCTTAATTCACATACACACACAGTGTAACCCTTGTGAAAAATATTATAGCCACACATTTCAGCAAAAATCATTTAACATGGTAAATCGATTTAGACACAGAACACAGTCCATTTCAATATGCACTACATTACATTGCTGAAACCTAACACATTTCAAAATGTCATTTCTAATATGCACCATTCAGTTAAGATTATGGAAAAAGGTGAAAATATAATTCCTTAATTCACACAGACACTCACTGTGATCCTTGTCAACAATCTTTAAGCCACACATTTTATCAAAAAACTTTTAGCGTGGTAAATCATTTTACACACAGAGCACAACCCATTTAAATGAGCACTTCACTACAATGCAGAAACCTGACTCATTTTCAAAATACAACAGTAATGAAACCCATTATGCTTGGTATGCTTCTAAATACTGCAAACAGCACTCTCTCTATATTACTCACCTTTAAAATCGCTTTTGAAAATGTAGAACCGTGTGAAACACACACCAAATTTTCTTAAGCACAATCCCTGAACTGCAGCTCAGACACTAGAAACAGAAATGGCAGTTTCCCACTCATTCTTCTGACTTATTTCAGCTCATAACCAATGAAATCTCTTCCCACACTATTTCAAAACTAAACTAACATTTCAATTGGTTCTACATTTCCACACTTTCAAACTCACATAATATTCACCCATCCCCCTACTGCTCATTCAACTTGTTACCATGGTAACTCCCACCTAAGGAAGAACAGAGTTTAAAAGTTCATCATATTATGTTGCAAATGAATTCATTAAGGTTGTTAGAGCTTTCAATATAACAGCTGATCATGTGCAATGTTCCTTTCAATGACCTTTTCTGAACCATTAAAATTGCTTCTTTTAAAAAACAAAACTATTCACCCTAATATGCTCTTTTGCATTTTCAGAAAGCACCAATCACTTCATAAGCTTCAAGTGCAGTGAATGTTGTCCTCATTTTTTTCTAAACGGCAAGGTTTCCAACTGTCATTTCATTTACAGCCCTCATCTGAGTACAACCAGATCTGCCTTCAACATGCTTTCAGTATGTTTTTTAGGACACAGCTTTGTATTCTGGTCTAAAAGGTATGCAATAAACAGAGGAATTTTAAACCTTGATTTACCAAATGTGGATATTTTAGGTATTGGCCAGAGAGGATTGAAATGTCACTAATTGATACCATTGGTGAAATCCTTAATGCATCTCCCACATCCTGACCTCATAATTGTGCACTGTGGTGGAAATGACTTATGCACTTTGACTGGGGTTGGTCTGGAAATGCTATTGAAGAACATCTTTGGACAATTGATGTCACTTTTTCCTCAAACTGCCTTTGTCTATTCCAATATATGCCAAAGGCATAAATGGAATTGGTCCAATCAATTTTGTCCGCAGATTGAGAAAGCAAGGAAACATGTAAATAAATCTGTTTCTGCATACATGAGACACTATGGAATGGGTTGTATATACCACAACAACTTGCGTTACAACATGCAAGGCATCTATAGGACAGATGGTGTACATTTCACCGATGGAGGGAACAAAGACTTTCTCTGTAACATCAGGCTCTGCATTGGTACTTAGTTGTAGGTACCAAAAAAAACACAATGAACACAACGGCTCTTTTTAGAGCCAACTAACATGTAAACACTCAAATATGATTTTTAACATAATGTTTTTTATGAATTTTTACTGAGGTCCGCGCACCGAGCACTCACCGAGCACTCCCCGTGCGCAGCCCTATCGTGTTTTCTGTTATTTTAAAAAAAATACACATTATTTATAACCTTAGGAGTCCTTGAAGAACCCCCTGAGAAGACCTAAGGGGTCAGGAACAGTCTACCCTACCCCCTTCCCACGTTTTTAAGTTATATTTTTCACTCTCTTTTGAAACCACAAAATGGCGGCGAAAGGGTTCGCGCACCGTGCATTCACCGAGCACTCATGGTGCGCGGACCTATTGGAATTTAAAAAAAAAAACTAAATAAAAATGGACATTGTCTCCTCCTTGGCGTAGGAGGTCATGAGTTCCTACTCTGGTGAAACACACTTGCTATTTTATATACTTACTTATGTTGTAAACTAGTGAATCAGAGACAGCCAGTGAAAGAAAGTATGCAGGACATGAAGAACACAATATTGTATCACTTTACTACTACCTCATAAATTACATTTAAATAAGTATAACAATTAAAACAAATGTTTCAATCATAAATTAAAATGTATTTTTCAGAATTTTCAAAATCTAAAAACTTGGAGCATTTCTTCATCAGAAATGTCATCCATCAAAGTGTCTTGAAATGATTCATCCAACTCAACAATGTCTACACACTCCAGTAATTCCATGTCCAGTGTTTCATCTAAAAATTCTCCTTCATGTTCTTCATGATTTGGTTCATCTATACAATCAATAAACTTTGCTGTGATTTCGATGTCAAATGACACTTCATTTTCAGCCATTATTGAAGTTAGTGTACTATTAAAAGAAAGAGAAAGACAGTGAGATGTTGCAGGGTAAGAGTGACGTAGGGTAGAGAAAAACTATTAAATTCTGTAAGAAGAGTTACTACTGTGTAAAACACACACCAGAAATTGAACACCAAAAAATCCACACAAAAGTACCTCAGACACTATAGTCACAAAATGGCCGTATTTCCCTGGACAGTGTATAGTATCAAGCAAGAATTAGAAATATAAAGCACTGCATCTGATGTTGCCCTACTCAATTCATAAGTATAACAGAAAACCCTTAAATAACTAACAGAAAACATTTTTCCTATTAACTTAAAGTGAACAACAGAGTTCTCCTTACAAATTAACAACTCACCTTCTAGAAAACTGTTGCACAGTAAAATCTGCCTCAATCTCACACCTCAGAAGTATACCTCAAACACTAAAGTCCCAAAATGGCTGTCTCCCTCTCATTTTTCATACATATTCAAATACCCAGCCAATCACATATCATCACACACAAAATCAAAACCAAAGTAAAATTTGAATTGGTTCAAGTTATCAACACATTCAAACTCACATAATCTTCAACCTACCCCCAATGCTTTCTACCAATTACCATACAAATTCTCCACAAAACACCTATCAAAACCCAAAGGTGAAAGAGTCATCACTCAATGTTGCACTCAACCAACATCTAAACACTGACACTTGTTATTTTAATGTATTTTTTTTTGTCTTTTTGAGCCGCGGTCCGCGCACGGTGTACGGACCCTGCGATTTTTTTAAAAATGTTGTTTATTTTTTTCAACCTTCGGGGTCCTTTACAGACCCCATGACAAAACCATGGGGGCTCAGGAATCTCTACCCTGCCTCCTTGTCAACTATTACACTTCTGTATACAACCACTCTCATCTGCCACAAAAACAAGATGGTGGACAACACTTCCTCATTTCGACTGACTGGAATGTTGACAGACGTCCAACAGCCAATCAGAATTCGGCGCGCGCACGCAAAGGTCCGCGCACGTGCAAGGACAGTGCAAGGGCGGAGCATGCCCATGCGCGCACCGTGTCCCGCCCATAGATATATAATTTGAAAAAGTTGATTTTCTCAACAATTACTGGAGAGCACTTCTGCATTCCAGGCTCTACCATTTTGCCAAGTTTGCAATAATTCCATTCAGCCGTTCGGGCTGTAGCTGTGTCTAAAGGTTCTATGGAAAATTGCATTGGACTCAATTTCACATTCAATTTTCTCATAAACTACTGGAAGGATTTACACCAAACATGCAAAAGGCACTGCTCCATACCAGTCCTTTCCATTTTTTTTTATTTTTTTTTTATTTTTAAGGATTTATTTATACCGCGCAACTATCGCTCCAAGGAGCATCTTGACGCCCACTTGCGTAGCTGATCAGATAGAAATCTTACACTAGGGATCTGGCAGTAGTGTCCGGAAGGGTAAAGATCCAGGTTTTTAGTTGTTTCCTGAATTCAGTTTCTATGTCCAGCGCTCTTATGTGGGGTGGGAGGGTGTTCCATGCTTTTGCACCTAATACCGCGATGGACTTGCCTCCACGAGTCTTAAGCCTGAATGATTGAACTGCCAGAAGATTGGCGTTGGTCGAGCGGAGAATTCGGGTTGGATGATATCTTGTGAATTTTTTCCGCAGATACAGTGGTCCACGTTTGTGAAATGCTCTGAAAGTGATGAGCAATATTTTAAATAGAATTCTTTTAATGATAGGTAGCCAATGTAGAGTTTTAAGGGCTTCTGTCGCTGATGATCTTCTGGGCCACTTTAATATGAGTTTGGCCGCCGAATTCTGCACCATTTGGAGCCTATGGGTGACCTCCTTATTGGTGCCTGCATATAATCCATTACAGTAATCGAGATGAGATGTAATCAGTGCGACCACCACTGTTTTCCTGGCCTTCAAAGGAAGGAGATCGAAGAACTTTCTCAGACTCTTTATAACACCAAAGCACGTACCTGCCACTTTCAGTGCCTGCTGTTTAAAGGACAGATTTCTATCAAAGGTCACTCCCAGGTTGCGGGCCGTGATGGCAGTATTGGGTGGAATTTCTGCTTTCTCAGGCCACCACAGTCTGGGTATGAATTCATTGTTTGGGCCCATCGGTATTATCTCCGTCTTCCCGGTGTTACATTTCAAATGATTAGTTCGCATCCAGTCAAAGGTCGCCGTAAGGCAGCCTTTGAGTTTCTCTTCCCAGTCCTGGTTGTCTTTGTCCACGGTCAGGATCAGTTGCGTGTCGTCGGCATAGGCTATAGCTTCTATGCCAAACGAAGCAATCAAGCTAATTAGGGGTGCGGTGTAGACATTAAACAATGTCGGGCTAAGACTAGAGCCCTGAGGTACTCCTGTCGTGAGTCTTCTCTCCCCAGATTGAAATTCTCCTAGCGTCACTACCTGTCTCCTTCCACTCAGGAAGTTCTTGAGCCATTCAAGTACCACGCCAGTGATGCCAAAGGATTTCAGGCGGTCTATCAGAATGATATGTGAGACCGTATCGAAGGCCGCCGATAGGTCTAATAGAATCAGGACGGCCTTCTTCCCTTGGTCTAGGGCTGTACGGATGGTATCTGCAGTATGCAAGAGAGCAGACTCCGTTGAGTGCTGTGCTCTAAAACCTGCCTGGTTAGGATGCCATACTTCACTCTCTTCTAAGAACCTGGTCAGTTGTTTATTGACCATAGATTCTGTGATTTTGCATAGAGCAGGAAGTAAAGAGATGGGACGCAAATTAGATAATGTGGTGGGGTCAGGGAGCTGTTTCTTTTGAAGGGGTCTCACTGCTGCTATTTTCCACTCTGAGGGGACATTGGCTGTGGCCAGGGAACTGTTTACAATGTCGTTAATGACAGGGTTGGCAACCTCCACAATAAGGTGCAGAAGTTTAATAGGGCAGGGGTCAAATGGAGAACCAGATTTGGTGCGGAGAATAGTCTGTCGAGAGTCCTCTAAGCTGACAGGTTGGAAGCTCGTCAATTGTTTCTCTGCCAGTCTCTCCTTTCCATTAGCTTCATCACTGGTCAGGCTAGGGATTACGAAATCCCTAGTCAGGCCCTGTACTTTAGCTTCAAAGTACTCGGCGATGGCCTCGCACAGAGTCTCCGAAGGCGGGATTTCTTGTGTTAGGAAGTCAGGTTTATTAAAACCCCTAACGATGTTGAAGATGGCTTTCTGTTTGTTATTTGCGGCCTCAACTGCCTTGCAGTAATAGTTTTTTTTTGCCAACTTAATATGTTCATGGTATTTTTTCTTGGTAGCATTATATTTGGTGCGTTCTAACATGCAGTAGTTCTTACGCCATCTGCGCTCTGCTCTGCGTAGTTCTCCTTGTCTTGTTTTAAGATCTTGGTTAAACCATGGGGCTGACTGCTTCTTTTTTTTGCCTTTGGTCTTCCTCATGTTTCCCTGCCCCCCCATTCTTTTTAGTACATTCATCCATTCCTTGAATGTATTAGGGTCCGTATTCAGGGATCCTATCTTATTAGGTCTACATTCCATTTCCAATCTGGCAAGGTCTGGGTGGGCTATTAGTTCCTTCCATTCTTCATGGGTGGACAGAAATTGCTGATCGCGATTTTTACATTTCTTGTTATGTTCAAGCGTGAGAGTGAACGGTATGAGCGCATGATCTGTCCATACCTGAGGTTTTGGATGTTCACATCTTAAAGTGCTTATGTTAGTCGCGATACAGTCGAGCATGTGTCCTGCATCGTGAGTGGACTGGTTACCATTGATCACTAAGCCAAGAACTTCCATGGTCTCCCTAAATGATACAGCCGCATTGTCTGATCTATTTTCTAAGTGAATATTTACATCCCCCATGACCGTGAAGTTAGAGAACTTTAGTACCAAAGGGCTGAGTGGCCAAATCTGGTATAATTCCGTTCAGCAGTTCGAGCTGTAGCCTTGTCAGAATGTCCCTATGGAAATTAACATGGGGAAAACACGTTTTGGGACTCCCCTTTTTTCTCAGCCCCCGCTTGACGAATCCCACCGAAACTTTCACGGAAGGAGCGGAGCACAGCGTGGCAAATTTGAGGAAAATTACAGGCAGATCCCTCAATCGGCGCCAAAGTTATTCCCAATAGAATGTTCGGCATTTCCTATGGTAACTAGGTCCTAACTATATATACCTACTGGCAACCGCCAGTAGGTAATATATATGTATATACACTAAAAAAACATAGGTTTCACACATGTTATAGTTAGCTGGACATTTCACTCCTACAAAACCATTGAAATTCCCCTGTAACTTGCGCGCCCGCAAACCACTGCTGATGATGTCAGATATTGCATCATGGCCAGTGACATGGGTAAATGAAGGCTGGTTCCCTTATCTGGAAATATTGCCTAACCAAGGGTTACGACATGAAATATTAAGGACCCGGGTTGGGATCAACCCTTGGAAGATAGACGGGAAATTAAAATCTGTACTGATTGCCCCAGAAGGTAATTGTAAGTGTGGGCCTAGTATAAGAAACGATATGTTGCACATTTTGCTTGATTGCACATTTGTACAGGATCTAAGGAAATTGTTTTTACGTCCTATATTCCTATCACATAAGACATTTACACGTGCCCATGCATTTGCTAGAAATTGCAATCGCATTGGGCAAATTCCTGAAGGCTGTAAAAGATTTTGGAAGGGAGATATCGAAGGATGGGCCCTGATTTTAAGTTCTTTTAAGCCTTTTATAAAGTTTAAATCTGTCTTTTTATTCTTCCAGATATGTGAAAACTTTGGTAAAATTTGGGTTTAATGAATTGTGTATCAGGAGGTGTTACCCTCTTTTAACCTTCTCTTTTTTCTTTTTAACAAATATGAATTTTAACTATTTATGACGTAGGAATATTTTGTCTGCTCGTACTTTGTCCGATTCTGTTTGCATTTTGTTTGTATTGTTTAAAAGACTATGGTCTAAATAAACAAGTTTCTCTCTCTCTCTCAGTGACATCACTGATGACATCACTGATGAAATCATCCAGTGAAAGTGGTTTGGTTCTTATTTAAATATGTTTTATATATATATATTATGTAAAAAAAGAGTGCCTGGGCTCGGATTTGTTAAAGACTGCTCTTTATTTAAAAGCAGCCCTGGAACTTCGTTTTTTGGATTGCGAAGACTCCTGTATTTAATTCATACATTACATTTCAGTTTACCTATATTTACACATTCTAATTGAGTCAGAGGTTTTAACACACCTATAACATAAAACAGTTAATACAGACGTAAATCATACACATAATGATATGTGGGTACATAAATGACAACATTCAATGACATTTCAACATATTGATTTAACAAAATTATGTTAATGAAACAAAACAATTCGGTACACCAGAGTTTGTTTCTGTAGTAGTCCTAACTTTTTAGTATTCGAAGTTTGTAGGACTAGTCACAATGGGCTTTTGGAGTTTATGATTCCTTAGGATTGACTTTGATCGCCCTATTTGTGAACTTAGGTATTCCAATCCTGTAACCACCAAGGTGTAACTTTCCTTGGAACAGCCAAACAGCCGACGCGTTTCCAAACCCTTAACTAAGTTAACCGGGTTCTTCCTCAGGGCTGAGCTGGGTACCTGCGGTGTAAAAATTGGGGATTTTTAGCTTCTCCTGTTCCCTGAATTATTTGAATCGCTATTCATCATTTTATATGAAGGGTTACCTTAATTTTCAGAGAGTTCGTTCTCTGTCGTTCTCATGCGCAGGGAGTCTTTATTTCCTTCACTTAAAACAATGCCTAGGCACAAAATGAGGAGATGGCATGCTGATGTCGTTCTATTTATGTGTCAAAGCGTTCTACATTTAAAAACAGTAAAATAACTTGTTGGTTTATGGGGGTGCCAACACTTACTTGACCGTGGTTTAGTAGCTCCCTGATAGTTACGTTATCGGTGTATTGTTCTTTTCATCACGGGTGCATATTGCTGTTGAAATTAATTCAAAAATGTGATCAACAGCTGAGTTTAGCCGCGTGTTCGAAAGTGTTTGCCTACAAGGTTAATGCTTACTTGTAAACGGGAGGAGGATTCTCTCTCAATGCGGGTCCGCTTCAATGTCGTATCTTTATTCTTTAGAGCGCCTGAAATGATAAGATGTAATTTTTATTTTCACCTTACAAAACTAAAGCGGAGGTGGTGCTATGTGCAGTGTTCAAACTATCTTTTTGTTCCTTACCTCGTGTTGCTCCTGACAAGTCGGCAAATGCATCCTCCGTTATACCGCATAACCGGCTTGCTGGTTCCCGCGATTCAACTATTGTTGTTCACGGTCCCCCGGAAGTGCTTCACACTTAAGCGGGATGCTAAGCATGATGGAACTTGTAGTGTTTGACGATGTTGATTGTCAAATGTATTGCTTGATATTGACATAATGATTGATTGTCCAGCCAGGGCCCGTAGGACAAAACCCCTTTAGTTCAAGATATTATATATATATATAGCAATACGCCTTGAAGACTGAGTGGATGTATAAATGTGTGAATTAAGGAATTAGTACCAATGTGATTGACTGTCTTAGTGATTAAACTGAATGAATACCTGTATCACTCTACCTCTTGTTGTGTAAACTACTACATAAGTTGGTTACTACCTATGTACATGTTTACATTAGTTATTAATTAGTTAAATGAGTATTTGTATGGGATAGTGAATGAATGTGTGTGTGGTTGGGTGGGATGTGTGTGACTGTGGAAAGATGTGTAAATAGTTCATTTAGTAAGTATATGAGGTTAAGACTGTATGTGGAAACAGTTGTTTAGGTGAATGAATTTCTTTATTGGTTTGGTGATGAGAAAATATATTTCTCAATAATATATGTCCAACAAACTAAAAATATAAATGGCAGTGTATGTGACAGTTATTGTTTATAAATAAGTATACATAATACTCTGTGATTGTATGATTGATGTATGGATAACTGTATACTTGTAATACTGATTATATAGCACACTAAGTATGAGTTACTATCTATGTGAATAAATTAAGTGATGTGTGTGTAAGTGAGTAGCTTAGTAAATATAAGTATGATCCATTGTTTGCTTAAGTGAGTAGGATGTCTGCATAAAGGAATAGGATATGTGCTGGTGTGTAATGTTGATGTAGGTATATAAGTATATTTAATAGTGTTCTATTTATCTTTGTTAGCATGTATGATTGAATCTATAGGTAAGTGTTTAGATGTGTGTGTAGATGTAGGAATCACTGAGTGCATTTTTAGAAACGTATACTGGTGTGCCAATTGTTTCAAATATGGTACTTCATATTTTATAATGTGTGCTAAAAGATGAAGGTACTGTATGATCAGGTGTATCAGCTTGTCACATGGATGATGTCATCAGTTATTTCATCAGTGATGTTATTTGATATGGCATCAGTGAAGTCACTGACCATGTCATGAATAATGTAATATGTGACATCATCAACAGTGGATTGCGGGCGCACAAGTTAAAGTTAGTACAACTACTTTCAATGGTATTGTATGAGTGAAATGTCCAGCTAACTATAACATGTGTGAAACCTATGGTTTTTTCAGTGACTTTGTAAGGTTTACTAAATGCTAATTCCTAACTATAACATGTGTGAAACCTATGGTTTTTTCAGTGAATTTGCAAAGTTTTTTACATGCTAATTCCTAAATATAACATTCCTAAAGCCTATGGTTTGTAAATGCCAACTTATAAATGTATTAATTGTTATATGTATTTCTTTGATACTAATGTATTCCATTTTTTATAATAATTATTTTTAGCTATTTTGTTTTTTAAATTCCATTACATATTTTTAATTTAAAATAATAGAAAAAAAATCTAAAATGATTTTTTTTATTTTATATATTTTTTCAATATATTAAAATTATTTTCTCTCCATTTTTTGCATTTCTTTTGTGGTAAACGTGGGGTACATGTACCGTCCTCGCACTGTCCTAGGCACCTATACTCGTACTGTACGCATATGCATGCATACATCACAAATACATTTTGACATTACGCATCGCTTCTGCGCTTCCGCATGACGTCATGTACGTTTGTATGGCGTACTGTAGGCGTACCCCGCAATTTTTTTTCAAATGTTTGAAAAGATATATTTATGTATTTAATGTCAATTTTAAGGCAAAACATTATCTAAGGTTATCATGAAAATAGTATTCATTTATTTTTTATTACTTTTAAAAGCAATTACGCAAATCGCGGGGTACATCGTACGTGTGCATACCATAAGCGCACCTTACGCGCACCCCATGTGACTTCAAAACAACAGATTTGATTGGTTCATAATACTTCCTATTCTAACTGTTGAAGGACCCCACCCATTTTAATCATTCTTCTTTGACCTTCACTGAAGAAACATTGTCTCCCTCCCCAGTGTTGCTATCGGCCAACGGCGGACGCAGCCCCGCCCACTCAATAAAATGCACGCACCGCAGAGAAAAAACCGCAGCGGTTAAGGCGTTAAAAAGAGGTTTGTTTATGTACAGGAAGGGACACCTTCCTGTACATAAAGAAACCTTGGCAAAAAGAAACCTTGGCATTTTGCTTTTTCCATGTATGCTGCACAAGGCAGCACACATGGAAAAAGCAAAAACGAGGAGAAATTAGGCATTTCTCCTCGTTTCGCTACCTTAAGAACAGGTCTTTCCTGTTCTTAAATTCGGCGCTTCCACCTATTATCGCCTCTCTTGATAATAGGTGGCAGCATCGAAGTGAATGGGTGTTGCGGTGGAACGCCCACTGCAACACTCACTGCACGCCCCCTTTCACAATGAGTTTATCGTGAAAGGGGCCCTATTACCAAGTCAGCGTTAAGTCAATTAATGTGGCTTTAAGACATGTTGATTGACTTAACCCTGCCTTGATAATAGGGCGATGCAATTATCGCCGCGTTATCAGCAGAAAAGCCAATAGCACAAACTGCTGAATGGGTTACTACAATAGTGCAATAGCAGTGCCGGAGTGCTTGGAGGAAGTGTAAGTATAAAGACTAGTGAACTGAAGTTATAAAAGACAAGTGTGCAGGTAGATAGAAGAATACATGCATAGTGCATAGCGGTTTGAAGCAGTTCATGCCCGAAGGCCTACTTCGCCGCATGAGGACTTGGGTACTGACTGAATGATTACAGTTCTCCAAGGACACTGCCTGACTGAATTTATAAGTGCTTGAGTTTTCATGCAGTGAATGGATTAGCACAAACTCCTGAATTGGTCACAACAATAGTGCAACAGCATTGACATAGTGCTTGGTGGAAGTGAAAGGATACAGACTAGGAAATTGAAGGTATAAAATACAAGTGTGCAGGTACAAACAAGACTACAAGCATAGTGCATAGCGGTTTGAAGCAGTTCATGCCCTAAGGCCTACTTCGCTGCATGAGTACTTGGGTACTGACTGGATGAATACAGTTCTGCAAGGACAGTGCCTGACTGAATTAATAAGTGCTTGAGTTTTAGTGCAGTAAAAGGATTAGCACAAACTGCTGAATGGGTCACTACAATAGTGCAACAGCAGTGAAAAAGTGCTTGGTGGAAGTTAAAGGATACAGACTAGGGAATTGAAGGTATAAAAGACAAGTGTGCAGGTAGATACAAGACTAGAAGCATAGTGCATAGCGGTTTGAAGAAGTTCATGCCCTAAGGCCTACTTTGCTGCATGAGTACTTGGGAACTGACTGAATGATTACAGTTCTGCAAGGACAGTGCCTTACTGAATTTATAAGTGCCTGAGTTTTAGTTCAGTAAATGGATTAGCACAAACTGCTGAATGGGTCACTACAATAGTGCAACAGCAGTGTCAGAGTGTTTGGTGTAAGTGTAAGGATACAGACTACGGAATTGAAGGTATAAAAGACAGGTGTGCAGGTAGATACAAGACTACATGCACAGTGCCTAGGGTTTTGAAGCAGTTCATGCCTTAAGGCCTACTTTGCTTCATGAGTACTTGAGTACTGATTGAATGATCAGAGTTGAGGTTCTTTAGTTTCCGACTTTGTCCCGTATTTAGCGGCCATTTACTGTTTTGTCGCCATTTTGTGTTGCCATCACTCAGCAGCACGGCGAACTGAGTGTTTTTGATTTTCTCAGCTGCTATGTGTCTCTTCTGTTAAAAAGTAACCCCCTGCCCTTGTTTACGAAACTGATGTCAGAGTCTGGCCGAGTGCACTAATCCATGTCTGGGTTGATTGATCCTTGTCTCGACTGACTATTTGGCTTCTTCTATTCTTTCCTTACATTATCCGACTGGCCTTTGCTATTCTCTCCTTGTATTCTCTTGTTACACAACTATCCTTTGAAACACAAAAATACGTCCTGCCACCTGCAAATTGGATTGTAGGCACTAGCACTGATTAATTTGTGGGGAGGGGTGACACACAGGGTTTGAAAGAGGGGCGTATTTGGGACACCTGATAGCTTGTTTTCCAACTTTTCCTATTGGGTTGATTTGTATGTACTGGGAGTATACGTTTTAAATATGTGTGCTATAAAAGATTGTGCACCACGGCCTAAAGTGGCAGTCTCCTCAAAATATACTCTGTACTTCTGGGACGACTCTGCTTAGCTGCATCTAATAAACCTGGTTTTCTACGCCTAACAGAGTGTTTCCTGTCTCTGTTCGATAAGGCAGGTGAACTCGGGGATTTAAGGCATGCTCTGCGCCACCAGGCCCATAAGGCCTGGTTCTCCAACTGGCACCCAACGTGGGGCGGCTTCAGTGGTAGCAGTTCCCCCCGAGGGTCATGAGAAGCCTCGCAAGAAAATTCCAGAGGATTCGCGAACCACGTCAAGCTACCCCTGTATGTCAAAGTGGACCGAAGGTCTTTTGCAGAGCGGCTACTCCTTTCCGACGGCTGCTGACGACTTCTGCCCTGACTGCCGCCCTGCATTGGTCCCTTTGGTGATGACTGGTATCGCGAGACGTTAGACAGACCTCTGTTGGCGTGAGAGACTACTTAGTTAAGTATTCGTGGGTAGCGCCCACTTCTTTGTTTTGTTTTTTGGGTTTTGTTATTCGACCATTGCAATAGCCGAAGCCAAGGGGTGAGTACGTTTGTGCAGTATTATTTGCTTTAACCCCTTGAAGTTGGTAAACGGACCAGTGAATTAAAGATGCCTGGTTTTAGCAAATTTAGGAAGTTTTGTTGTTTTGGTTGTAATAGGGATTCCTGGCTCGAGGACTCTTGTCCGATTCCTCTGGTTGGAAATCCCACTTATGAGCTCCATTCTAAACATGGTGTTGGCCCCATTGCCTTTAAAGAGGCATGGATCCGATACACGAAGAAAGATGGTGTTTTGCAGTGGCCGCAAAATGGTAGCTTTGAGTCTGATATATTAGACAATTTAAAAGCAATGTTGTTTAAGAGAAAAGCCCGGCCGGCAATGTTTGACTCTTTCCGCCTTTGGTGTAAAGAAGCCAAGCAGAGAGAAATTAAGTAGGCAAAAAGAGATAGAAAGGCGAAAGATATGACGATTATACAGGCTGCCCAACAGTTCAAAGAAAATGAGATCGATCAAGTGATTGAAGTTTCAGACAGACAGCATCGTATGGCAATAGATAGATGCTACCCTGTGTTGCCTACTTCTCCACAGAGGAAGGATCTTGACGAAGATCCCTTAATGTCCCATTTGTTGAGATTGCCTCTGCCTTATGTACCAGGAGCCAATGCACCCTTATTGTTGGCACCTGTTCAGTAACCTGTTGTTCAGCCAGTCGATCCGGCTCTTCCACAATTGCCCCTTCCTATATTGCAACCCCCGCCTCCTTTGCCACCAATTTCTGTACCTCAGTCTCCTTTACCCTTGGTTCCCCTTGTAACGATTAGTCCTTCTCCTCCTTTGCTTAATACCTTGTCTCCAGTTTTACTGTCAGATTCTCCCCCAGCTCGTAAACGGTTGGTCGATACTGTTTCTGGCCTTCTCTCCCCCTTCTTTGGGTCTTTTTCCTTGACTCCTGCTCTGTCTCGAAGGCAGCCCCGTAGTCAAATCCCAGGTTCCGACGAGCAAATTGCGTTGGACTCTCTTGCTCACAAATGGATCATGAGTGGTCCAAAGTATAGTGTGCCCGATATACTGAGGACCTTTATGCAGTGGAATGCGCCCACACAAAGATATGTTTTTAATGTTATGTGTGACAATCTTGTCAAAGGATGGGAGGATATAGAGTTGGGTCTAGCTCCTCAGGGTCTGTTGGACGTGCAGGCTAAGTTTGATAAGGGTCTTATTGTGGATTCTGAAGTTGAAGATGCCATTAGGACACTTGTCGCTTTCAGGTCTTTAGTTTCTTCTCAGACTATCTTTGAACCTGATCCTGCAGTTCGACAGAAAATGAAACATTATCCTATGAGGGAAGTTCCTCCAGTATGGAGAGAAGAGGTTCCACAGGCAGGCAACATTCTGCGTGTCCCTGCTAATTTCCAGCGTATATGGGTACATGTCCCCTGGAAACGATCTGAAGTTTTGGCGCTCAAACAGTCTTTACCGGACCCTCGTAAAAATCCTGCAGGATATTACAAAGAGCTGTCCTAGACTGTTGATGCATGTATTATGAATTTGGCCGATATTGATATGCTGATGAGGAATGTAGTTCCACAAGCGTTGTGGGCTCAGATTTGTAGGGAGGACCACGACCAAGCTTTAGGTGGTAATTGGGCTGCTATAACTGCCGCAGATGCAGCACAGGTGGGTGGTGCTAAGCCAGATGATTTGATTACACAATTGCCTGGTAGAATCATCACTTTAATGAAAACGATGATGCCTGCCTTACGTGTTAACTGGGATAAGTTAGTTCCGTGTAAGCAGAAGAAAGATGAGAGTGCCTCTGATTTCTTTACTCGTTTTGAGGAGACGTTTATCGACCACAGTGGTCAAGATATGAGTACTGAAGGTGGACTGCAATTATTCGCAGATAAATTTGTATTCAATTTACTTCCAGAATTATCACATAAGCTGAAAGACTCAGAAAGTTCGTGGGCTGTTTCTTCTTCTGCACAGATATTAGCTACCGCTCAATATTACGAGAATAGGGATAAGGAGGAAAAAGATAAGATCGAGAAGAAGACTAAGGAATTAAAAACTAAGGTTCTTTTGCAACAGGCTTATCCCCCTCGTTCTGTTCAGCGCCAGTTTCAACAGCCTCCCCAGGTTCAGAGGTTGTTACAAAAATCTGAACCTTTTGTTCCGTGACCTTTGCAAGGTCCTAATCATTGTGCCTATTGTAAAGAGGAAAGTCATTTTTAGAATAGCTGCCCGGTTTTATTGCAGCGTAATGGTGGATTCCCACGGCCGCGAGGCCGTGGTGGTTTTCAATCAGCACCCTGAGGTAGAGGGCGAGGTGCGTTGTCTCAAGGACAGCGTTCCTTTCCCCCTCAGAATTCTTTTAATTATTTTGATCAGCAGAATTCTCAGTCTGCGCAATATCACAATGACGATTATTGTGTTGAGGGTGAGGCTCAGGATTTTCACACTAGTTAGGACAGCCATGGACAAAGTAAGGGAGTCGTATCAGTTCCAGTCGATCAGAATGGGCCTTATGTTGAAGTTGTTGCATTGGGTGTTTCAGAGCCATTTCTTTTGGATACTGGTGCAATGAGAAGTTCTATCATTCACTCCAAACTCCCTGGGGCACCTTTGTCTGGCTTAACTAACGTTTCAGTAGGATTCTCTGGCGCCCCAGTTAGTAACCCGGTTTCTTGTCCTTTGCCTCTTTCGATTGGTCCTTATAATTTGGAGTCTCCGCTTATTTTGACGACTGGTTGCTGAGAGAATTTGTTGGGTTTGACTTGTTGAAACGTCTTCATGCAACATTGTATTGTTCCCCCTCTGGTGTGCATCTTTCCTTAGGTGAGAAATTGGTTTCTCCTATGTATTTATCTAATGACCAATTCCCACCTGAATTGCATTCTCTTCCTGCTACGCTCTGAGCTACAGGTCCAAATGATGTTGGTCTGCCTCAGATTCCGCCCTACGTGGTTACTATTAAGCCTAATGTTAAATCACCACGCATTCCTCAGTGTAAAATTTCTAATGATCGTGAACGGGCTTTGTTGGCTATTATCTATGATCTGGTTCAGAAGGGTGTGGTCGAAGAAACGAGAGGCAATGTTTGTAACTGTCCTGTTCTACCTGTCCTTCAACGCACTGATCCTTCTCAGCCTCCTGTATATCGCTTTGTGATCGATCTTCGGGAGGTAAACAAAATTGTTGTCCCCCAGTTTCCTGTCATTCCAGATATCACTGCCTTGCTCACTATGATACCCGCATGGTTCTCGGTTATTGATCTCAAAAATGCTTTCTTCAGCATTCCTATTGTTGAGGAAAGTAGGGATATTTTTTGGCTTCTCTCTCGGAGGCCGAAGTTTTCGATTCAAACGTGCACATCAAGGCTATTGTGAGAGTCCCTCCATTTATAGTCAGGCTTTGAAATCTCAGCTCAATGCTTTTACTTTGCCCCCAGGTGCTACCCTTATTCAGTATGTGGATGATTTGTTAGTTGCTGCTGATTTAGAGGATGTTTGTAAGGATGTGACTGTTTCATTGTTGGGTGACTTGTCTGACCTGCATCACAAGGTGTCACCCTCTAAGTTGCAATATTGTCGACAAGAGGTTACCTACTTAGGCCATCTCTTGTTGAAGGAGGGAAGACAATTGACCCCAGAACGTATTCAAGCAATCGCGCAAATGTCTGTACCATCCACACAAAGGGAGGTGCGTGCCTTTCTGGGCATTACCTCTTATTGTAGACAGTGTATTCCAAATTTTTCTTTGTTGGCTAAACCTTTGTTGGCACTTATGCTGAAAGATACACCCCAACCTCTTCCTTGGACCGACGAATGTTAGAAGAGTTTTTGTCTTGTGTTCTGCCCCTGTGTTAGGTACTCCAGATTACAGTAAGCATTTCACACTTTACATTCATGAAAGAGAAGGGTGCGCGTTGTCAGTTTTAACACAACAGTTTGGAGACAAACAACAGCCATGTGCCTATTTTTTGGCTACATTGGATCCAGTAGCCAAGGCATTGCCTAGTTGTCGCAGAGCTACAGCAGCGGCAGCAATTTCCATTCATCAATCTTCTGAATTGGTACTAGATAACACTCTTGTTGTTATGGTACCACATGCAGTAGATACTCTTTTGAACAGATCGAAAACACAACATCTCACGAGTGCCTCGCTTGTCTGGATATGAGCTGACGCTTTTGGCTAGTCATATACACATCAAGCGGTGTAATATTTTGAATCCAGCAACGCTGTTACCCATTCCGGAAGAGAGCGGCACTCAAGAACAGCATGATTGTTTTCTCGGAACAGAGGAGGAAATGAAAGGTGGAATAGACTTAAAAGACACACCACTCATGGACCCGAATGGGATCCTATGGGTGGATGGGTCTTGTTTCAAAATTCCAAATGGCGAGACGACTGCGGCCTATGCTGTTACCACTTTGTATACGATAGTGGAGACAGCACGCATTGCACAGAATTCAGCCCAAGCAGCTGAACTGATTGCCCTGACGAGAGCGTGTGTGTTAGCTAAGGGAAAGAGAGTGAATGTTTACACGGATAGCCAATACGCCTTTGGCGTGGCTCATAGTTTCGGTCGTTTGTGGAAGGAAAGAGGATTCTTTACTTCCCATGGGACTAAGATACAGCATGGTCAATTGGTAACTGACCTTCTCGAATCACTTGCTTTGCCTAACCAAATAGCGATAGTAAAGTGTAGTGCTCATAAGAAGATCATTGATGATGTGGGTCGCGGGAATGCTTTTGCAGACGAGGTAGCAAAAGAAACAGCGAGAGATGCTACGAGTCGCATGTGTGTTGCAGGCCCTGTAAGATGGGTCAGAGAGAGAGGAATATGTGAGGACACGATAGAAAGTGTGAGAATGATTCTAGAAGAGGCTACTGAAAAGGAATTGAGTAAGTGGAGAGAAAGTATGGAAATGTTGGACGGGACAGGGGGTTGGACGGACTTGTCAGAACATCAGTGTTGGCTGTTACCAAACGCCTATGTACTGCCTGTAGTTACTATGGCGCATGGTCCAGCCCATATCAGTGCAAAAGGAATATGCAAACTTCTGGCTCCAGTATGGCAGAATGAAGGAATTCCTAAATGTGCGGAGAATGTGGTGAAACATTGTATCGTCTGTTTAATGCATTATCCAGAAAAGGGAACCCCAACTCCAGCAGGTCATTTTGCTCCCCCTACGTGCCCTTTTGAGGTATTACAAATTGATTATATTCATATGGAACATTGTAATAACCTCAAGTATGTTCTGGTGGTGTGTGCCTTTCCCAGAAGGATAGAGGCCTACCCCCTAAAGGACAATACTACTTTGTCTACTGCCAAAGTCCTTTTGAAGGAATTTTTCCCAAAGTTTGGTTTGCCGCGAATTGTCTGGAGTGACAATGGAAGTGAATTTGTAGGCCAAATTATGCAGAAGGTGTGTGCGGGACTTGGTATTAGGCAGAAATTCCATGCGGCAAACTACCCTCAGTCAGCAGGTTTGGTAGAGTTCTATAATAGCACTTTTAAGCTTAAACTGGCGAAGATTCAGGCCAGCACGGGTCTTGCTTGGTCTGACGCATTACCTTTGGCACTTTTATCCACGAGACCTACTGTACATTCTCGTTTGGGACTCAGCCCATACAAGGTTGTTTTTGGGCGCCCAGTTAAAGTCTGGGTTGTCCCTCGACCTAAAAAGTACTCTGACATCCCGTATCCAATGTTGATTGACTATTTGCATGACCTCACCACTAAATTGCGTGTTCTTCACCAACAGGTTGAAAACGCTTTGCCAGAGGCCTCTGCAGATCCAGGTCACTACATCCAACCCGGTGACTGGGTCTGCCTGAAGAATTTTCAGCGGAAAAAGATTCTGGACCCTCGTTGGGGCCCGCCTCGGCAAGTTCTGCTAGCAACACGTACAGCAGTAAAGGTCGTCGGAAAGAAGGATTTGGTCCATGGCGTGCTCTGTAAGATGGTACCTTTGCCTTTACCTTTCGATCAGTGGGTCCGTAAGGGTATAAGTGACAGCGAAGGCGAAAGGGTCCCTCGATTTGTACCTTTCAGTAGTGCACGCCTGGATCGAACGAACTCTGAGAAAGAAGACGACGACATGTTGCAAGAAGCTGTACCATCACATCTACGATTGAACACAGTAAATCCAGAGACTTTGTTTCAAGAACAAACAATACCTAATAAGACTCGGTACAACTTAAGATCCAGATTGATGAAAGACAATTGAATTTTCTTTTTCTGATCACACTTTTTGAGAGACATGTTTTTTTCCACTATCCATCAAGGTGCAGGGTCACAGTAGGAGTCTTAGGCTGTGACCTGAGTAGTGACAGTAGGTCTGCAGGACTTGCAGTATCATAGGACAGGCTAATAATCACAGCTAAGTGATCTAGGAAGATTGCTGTGGGCAACGCTTTAGAGAATGGATATTAAAGTGGAAAAGAGTGATAAGAATCAAGTAATGAAAAGTAAATATAAAAAATTGTTGGTTAGTCTATGTGGCATAGCCTTATGTATTTTAATATGTTCATGTATTTATTGGCTTGTGTGAGTTGGGTTGTTCACACTATGCAGCAAGCACCTCTTCCAACTTCTGTTTCTTTGTCTTTTCCTACTACTGCCTACCCACATCAGTTCCACACACTCCCAGAACATGAGCAAATTAGGAGAACAGAATACTTCAACAATTCATTTATTCAGTTATTACATCAGCATCAACTGGTAGTCAATACTACTGACTGTTGGGTTTGTGGGCTCATGCCCCATAACACAGAGAGACGGATGCCATATTTAGTCCTTCCATTTTCCTATGAAGGCTCCGCTTGGGCCTATTTGGCCATGTTTTCTAATGTATATCAGAATCAACTTCGATATCCTCCTGGTAGACCATATGGTGTTGGAGCAGATTTTAGTCACAGTTCTTTGATAAAGGGAATAGTGGCCATGGCTAGAATTGCTGAAATTAGTAAGATTCCTGTTGATGAGAAACGAGCATATGATGGCTGGAACGTGACTCGTTATGTTACTAGCCTTACAGATAAGGCTAGACGAAGGAGATCGCTATGCCGTACGAGCCTAACAGATCCCTCCGTTCCAAGAGAATGGGTCTGCTCAAAACCTCGCTCACAAAAAAAGCTAGAATGGGAGGTCGGTCTTTCCGCTCTCTTGCAGCCAACAAATGGAACACCCTCCCCACCAACATCAGATTAGATAAGAATGAGTCCTCTTTTAGAAAATTGTTGAAAACGTATCTTTTCGCTCTCTAGCAGCCTTTTTTCTCCGTCCTCCTATGACTCTTTCTCCACAGCGCGGGGACACGCCGGGGGGCGTCACCAGGCACTTTTACAAACCCCTTTAATAATAATAATAATAATCCCCACCAGTTTGGACCGTACCCCATTGAGGTAATTTCTGTCTGCAGATAAATGGCTAAAATGTTAAAAACCAACAGGAAAAGAGTGTTTGTTCCCATACGTACATCTATTCACCTCAGATTTCTTAACCATTAGTGCCATCACAAGGCACATATTTTGTCTGTCATGACAGAGCCTATACGTGGCTTCCTACCTACTTTTCAGGAACTTGGTATGTGGCTTTTCTTCTCCCTCCAACATATACCGCTCCTTCAGGTCATCATAGAAAGAGGTATGGCAGAGGGGTTATTGATTCTAAGGACACAGCAGGACAAGAAGGAGGTGACTTTATCAAAGGGTTGCTTCCTTTCTGGTGCCAAATGGCTAACAGCAGAGACATTTGACAATTAGTTTGCGTTGTTGAGGCTACCATAAATGTAACTTCTGGAGCCTTGAGTAATCTGACAGCCGAACTTCAGGTGTATCGCCTTATGACTTTGCAGAACCGGATGGTTCTAGACATTGTCCTTGCAGATCGTGGAGGAGTCTGTAAATAATTCGGGTCTAGTTGTTGCATTTATATTCCTGATAATGCCCCTACGGTATACCAAGCCATCTCTAAATTGCATGTAATTTCCGAGTCCATACATCAGGACACAGCAGATTGGTCTGTGATAGGATGGTTTTGGGGACTACTGTCCACTTGGGGATGGAAGATACTAACCTTCCTTGGAATGGTTTTGGCCATCATTTTCTCTTGTTGTCTCAGTTTACAGTGTGGCCCTGCCATCTGCGGTCTTTGTGCCACCATGTGTGTCCGAAGGCCTGTGTCACAGAAAACAGAGAACATTGATGTTGCAGCAACAGCTCGACGACCTCATGGCCATTGACATCGACTCAGATTAACTTGAGTCCTTTGTGTTTTGCCTGAGAAATGGCAAAAGGAGGGTCTGAGGTTCTTTGGTTTCCGACTTTGTCCCATATTTAGCCGCCATTTTGTGTTGCCCTCACTCAGGCAGCACGGCGAACAGAGTGTTTTTGCTTTTCTCAGCTGATACGCGTCTCTTCTGTTAAAAAACCCCCTGCCCTTGTTTACGAAACCGATGTCAGGGTCTGGCCGAGTTCACTCTCTTGTTACACAACTATCTTTTGAGACACACAAATACGTCCTGCCACCTGCAAATTGGATTATAGGCACTAGCACTGATTCATTTGTGGGGAGGGGTGACACACAGGGTTTGAAAGAGGGGCGTATTTGGGACACCTGATAGCTTGTTTTCCAACTTTTCCTATTGGCTTGCTTTGTATGTACTGGGAGTATACATTGTAAATATGTGTGCTATAAAAGATTGTGCGCCACTGACTAAAGTGGCAGTCTCCTCAGAATATACTCTGTACTTCTGGGACAACTGCAGCTAATAAACCTGGTTTTCTAAGCCTAACAGAGTGTCTCGTGTCTCTGTTCGACAAGCAGGTGAACTCGGGGATTTAAGGCGTGCCCTGCGCCTCCAGGCCCATAAGGCCCGGTTCTCCAGAGCACTGTAAAGAGAGTGTTCAAGTGGATATATAAGTGCTTGAGATTGAGTGCAGTAAATGGATTAGTACATACTGCTGAATGGGTCACTACAACAGTGCAACAGCAGTGACAAAGTGCTTGGTGGCAGTTAAAGGATACAGACTAGGGAATTGAAGGTATAAAAGACAAGTGTGCAGGTAAATGCAAGACTACATGCATAGTGCATAGGGGTTTGAAGCAGTACATGCCCTAAGGCGTACTTCACTGCATGAGTACTTGGGTACTGACTTAATGATCAGAGTTCTGTAAAGAGAGTATGTAAGTGAATATATAAGAGCTTGAGTTTTAGTGTAGTAAATAGATTAGTACATACTGCTGAATGGGTCACTACAACAGTGCAACAGAAGTCACAGACTTCTTGGTTGAAGTTTAAGGATATAGTCTAGGGAATTGAGGGTAAGCATGGGCTGAAAATTCCTTCCGCTTGAAGAATTTTCTCGCAGAATTTGTTTGGCAATTTTGCACGATTCGCGAATCGCGAAATAGCCAAACATTCTGCAATTTGCGAGTTGGTGAATTTTTTTTGCTTGGTCGCTCTTCAAAAATACAATCTTGCACGCGTCGTTGACTTTCCGTGATTCTGAGTTCGCCGGTTTGTGTGTGCTGTGCCATTTTGGATCTGGCTGCGTGATCGCGCGAGACTTTTTGACTGCCAGTGCATCATGGAGTCCCACCATCATGCACTGCGAGATGTTGAGAACATTAATACATCATAAGGGCCCGCGATCATGCATCACAATAGTAAACAATAGCGAATACGTAGATGCGAAGCGCAGCTGACATCTGGTGGAAGATTTGAACAGCTAGCTTTTCCGAATTCGCAAAAATTGAAATTCTGCACAAGAAATCTATTGCTGGCAGCATAAACCTTCTGAAAATTATGATTTGGATCAGAATAACTCCTCAGATTGACATTTGGCTGCACTTTCTTGTGCAAGGAGTCTATTTTTGGGGGGTGGGAGGAAGGAAGTGCCCCAGAGTCTCCAACTTCCCGTTCCTGTCCCTCAGGCTCCTCCCAGTGCTTTGTCCATGTCCTGGTCACTTTTCATTTGGATCTGGAGGTGGAAGGATAACTCTTTGTGGCTGCTGCTAGATATTTGTATTTGAGGACTTTTTGTTTTATATCACTTTTGGATTTCAGATTTTACAAGTAAGTTGGTGTTGTTTGTTTGGGGCATTGCAGTTGCTGCAACTACAATTTATACACTTTTTCACAACTTTAAAAAATATATATTGTGGGTCGCCACAGTATCCAGTAGGACCAGGGTTAGTCATGTGTGCATGATACAACTGTTTCTGTTAGTTTTGTTGAACTTAAATATCATTTACGGCATGGATGGCATGGAATTGAATAGCTCACTGTTATATGTGGAAGTTTTTTTTTAATTTTGGGGTGCATGTTAAAGCCACACTAGCCAGTAGGCCCAGAGGTATTCAGTGGTGCATGGACCAAGTCTTTCTGTGGGGTCTCTAGAATTTAAACATCATTTATGGCATGGATGGCATTGGATTGAGGTGATTTTTTTCTGTGTATTTCGATTTTTTGGGTGTTGTTGGGGCCTGGTCCACGGCCTGGCCATATGGGTGGGGGCTATTTTGATTCCTGGTCCAGGCCCTGGCCATGTGGATGGGGGTCTAGGGGCCATTTTAAAGCCAGGCAGTGTGCTTTGTGCCATAGGCCTGCACCCAGTTGGCCTTGCTTTCATCCATTAGGCCCAGGGGTACTCAGTGGTGCATGGACCAAGTCTTTCGGTGGAGTCTCCTGAATTTAAACATCATTTAGGGCATGGACGGCATTGGATTGGGGTGATTTTTGTGTGTATTTCGATTTTTTAGATGTTGTGGGGCCTGGTCCAGGGCCTGGCCATGTGGGTGGGGGTGCATATTGAGGCCAGATAGTTGTTGCCTTAGGCCGCAAAGCTTGCTGGCCAGTAGGCCTAGGGTTATGATGAATGGGTGCATGAAACAACTCTCTCTCTGTGGTCTCTCTTCTATTTATTTAAACATCGATTTTTGATTAGAATTGCAATTTTTATTTTGAGTCTTTCCGTTTTTGGGTGTGTTGTGTTAATAAAATAAATGCCTAGTTGCAATAGTATTAATTGAAGCACGACATATGCAACATTTACTTAACTTATGTTCCTCTGGCTTCTTTGCTTTTAGGTGCAAAAAAACTGAGAACCATGAATCCTCCTCATCATCATCACTTGTTGTAGTGCCAGGAAGAAGTCCTGATGCGGTGTGTGCACAACGTCATGTGACGTCACGTGTGGCCACAGACAACTCGTGCAACTGCGTCCTGTTGTTCTGACATCTGAAGAAGATGGGCCCAAAGAAAGGTGGCCGTAGCTCCTCTACCAAGAAAGTTGCCAGTGCCACTGCCAGTAAGAAGGAGCAGTGGGGCCACTTACCCAGGAGACTGGTTTGCCAACCGACACTTTTTTGGGAAAAACAAAACTACGCCTGCAGCAGCGGTGTCCGCCCGGGACCAAGCTGGGAGCAGCACCTCAGCTTCATTGGTCTCATTGCCACCACGCCAACTTAGGCCCAAGCCCATGAGAGCCGCAGAGGCAGCCACTTTAATTGCTCTTATTACATCGACCAGTGATGTTGGCGTTGACTCATCGCAAAGTAGCATCCAATCAACGCAGGGCTTAGCTCATCTGATGAGTTTTCAACCACAGGCACAACGACAACCACAGATGCAACAAGGAGAGGTGCAAGGAGAGGCACAAGGAGAGGGGAAAATAGAGGCGCAAGTAGAGGCGCAAGTAGAGGCGCAAGGAGAGGCGCAAGGAGAAGCGCAAGGAGAAGTGCAAGGAGAGGCTCAAGGAGAGGCACCACTGCCCACAATGCTTGTTGCTCCAGAAGTAGCGGCACATAAGGAAATCGAGATTCATGCGGAGGTATCAGCCGAGCAAGCAACTCCTGATGATCCATTGTCTTCCAGATCCCCAGCCAGGAAAAGGAGGGCTAGTACAACTTCTTCGTCAAGCCTCCTTCCTTCTGATGACCTAGATTTGATTGGCACCCACCAATTCAGTCTGAGAGGGAGGCACGCCATGAGCCGACAAAGCTAGGTAAAAGGAAGGTTCCCGCAAGGCTTTCACTTATGGGTGATGACCAAGAAGAAGTAGAAGTTGTGTATTCTGCTGCTGATGAAGAGTCTGACGATGACGACTCAGTCATCACAGTCGTCACTCCATCCCCAGCGGGCATGCAGCAGACAGACATTTTTACCCTATTCCGAAATGCTGCGTGGGATGTGGGCAGCATGGCACTGGTACCACCACCAACACAGGTAACTACTACACCAACATGAACTACAGCTTCCATAATTTCTCTTCAGAAGGGCCAGCAGGGACCTCCATTCAGCTCGACCTCCATTACCTCAAGTAGTAGTGCTGTAAGTGCACAACAGAGTCAAATTCCACCACATCCATCCTCCACTTCATCTGGCATTGAAAGTGGCACCTCCACCACCACCAGAAATCTCAACTCCCCAGTTTGGGACTTCTTTAGTATTAGCAAAAAGGCGGAAAACCACGTTATTTGTTTGATTTGTAAACAAGTAGTTAGTCGGGGTAAGCTTGGTACCAACTATGGTACCGGAGGCCAGAGAGGTCATCTCAAAAAACACCACAGCATCCAGTGGGAGGCGCACCTAGGTAATATCCGGAAATCCAAAAGAACAAATCTAAATGTATCCATTGATATTGCATCTGATGACGAGGAGCGGATCGTGCTGGGGGATGTGATGAAGTGAGAGACATTTTTTCTGGTACACACAGTACCCCTGGCAGCAGCACTGCAGTGGTAGTGCCCACACCCTCTACCCCAGCAACATCTAGGAGGCACAGCAAGAGTCTGGTGGAGACACCAATGCGAAACAGTACATCAATGAGCCTAACTGGGTTGAAGAAGTCTGGATCATCATCACATATGAAAACGGTCCAGACCACCATGAAAAGCATGTTTTGGTCGGAGGCGCCATTTGAACGCAACCACCTAACGGCATGTCTGTATAATGCAATGCTGGCTAAAATGTTAGCGCTGGACCTTCTCCCTTTTTCTTTCGTGGAAGGGGTGGGTTTTCTAGAATTTGTGGCAACAGTCAGCCCTAAATGGAAGGTTCCTAGCCAGTCCTATTTTGCCAGTGTTGCGGTTCCAGCACTACATCAAGATGTGCTGGCCGTGATTGGGGCAGCTTTGCAGAAGAGTGCTGTTCACACTACCCATCTGACAACAGACATGTGGACCAGTTGCCAAGCCGTTGATTACATGTGCATCACTGCACACTGGGTCTCTTTTGCAGGAGTTAGAGAGAAGATAGCTGCAGGTGTTGACAGTGTCACAATTTTTCAAGCTACAAGCAACAGCAGCCATGTTTGCCATGGAGAAATCTCATACTGCAGTAAACATTTTGGAGGAGTTTTACAGTAAGTTATTTGAATGGCTGCATCCAAGAAAGCGCATGATTGATTATGTTTCCACGGATAATGGCAGTAATATTTAAGGCCATGGCTGATGGTGGCTATTTCAGAGTGCAGTGTTCGGCTCACAGCATTACCTATTGATCAAGATTTCTTGAAAAGAGAAAACACAGTTAGCAAGTTACTGACCACCTGCCGAAGAATCTGCACACATTTCAGCCTTTCTTTTAAGGCCCGGAAGCAGCTGAGGATCATTCAACATGACCGTAGATTGCAAGTCAGAGGACTCATCCAGGAGGTGTATTTTTTGCTTAGCCCTTGTTCCCCATGTCTGTTCCCGGCGTTTCTTTCCCTCCCCGATCCCTGCCGCTGCTCCCCTGCGGCCCGCCCCCTTTTGTTTTCTGTACCCGCCCTCGACCGCCCATAGGCCACCATGCTCCCGCCTCCCAGCTGCTCATCCCTCCTACTTTGACATTTATGGAGGTCGCCGCGCGGAAGCGCAGCGAACACGCGCAGCGGGCGCGTGCAGCAGGCGCGCCGATTGTGCGCCGTAGGCGCACCAAAGGCAAGCCCGTCTGCATCCGTCCGCGCCCAGCGCCAGGACCCCTTGTCCCAGTCGTCGCCAGTCCACACGAAGAACCTACGATGCCGCCACCTTCAACGCACTCAAACCCGACCGGAAGCCGGCCTGCTACCGAGCCATCCCGAAACGCACCCATGGACCCTTCACCTGCCAAGCCTGCAAATTCACCTACCTCTGGACCTGCACCGCACCCACCAAGCCGAGCACCAACAACAACCACCTCGAGTGCATCCTGCCCAACACCCGCTCCGTCCACAGACACGCCGTCGAACTCTGGAACCTGCTCGACACAACATCACCAGATATCGCCTTCCTCACAGAAACCTGGATGAACGTCCCCTCAGCGCCCGACATCGCCATAGCCATCCCGGACGGATACAAGATCACCCGGAAGGACCGCGCCAACCAGACTGGAGGAGGCATCGCCATCGTACACAAGAACACCATCCGCATCACGACCAGTTCCGACGACACCTTCACCGCTGCCGAACATCTCCACTTCCAGATACACACCGACCCCAAGACCACACTCAGAGGCACCCTCATCTACAGACCCCCGGGACCACGCACACAATTCAGCAAAGACATCACAGACTTCATCAGCCCGCACGCCCTCCCCTCCGCTGACTACATCCTCCGAGGGGACCTCAACTTCCACCTGGAGAACAACAAGGACAGCAACACCACCACGCTGCTGGACAACCTCACCAACCTCGGTCTCAAGCAACTGGTGAACACCCCCACCCACTACGCCGGCCACACGCTTGACCCAGTCTTCTCCTCCAGCAAGTACATCTCCTTCAACCACTCCACCAGACTTCATTGGACTGACCACAGCTGCGTCCACTTCAGTTTCAGAAGAACCACGACCCACCACCACCCGCAACAGGTTCCTCGCAGGAACTGGAGCAAGATCACCGCCGACCAGCTCACCACCCTCCCGCCAGCACAACGGACCCCAACGAAGCAGCCAGCAACCTCAAACAGTGGATCACCAACTGCGCAGACGACCTCGCTCCACTGGAGACTCCTCCCAGCAGACACGGCAGCAAGAAATCCTCCTGGTTCACCGATGAACTTAAGAACTCCAAGAAGAACTGCCGCACCCTCGAGAAAGCCTGGCGCAACGACCAGACCACAGACAACATGACTGCCCTCAAGCACGCCACCCGCAAACACCACCAGCTGATCTGCACCACCAACCAGACAGCATTCAAAGAACGAATGGACAACAACGCCCATAACAGCAAGGAACTCTTCAGCATCGTCAAAGAGCTCTCCAACCCCAGCGCCGAAAACAACAACATCACTTCCTCGCAAGAACTCTGCGACTCACTCACCTCGTTCTTCCACTGCAAGATCGTCAAAATATACAACAGCTTCGGTGCACCAACCACGCACCCAACCACCGAACCAATGCCCACCACCACCACCCTCTACGCCTGGACCCCAGTCAGCACCGAAGACACCACCCGCACGATGAACACCATCCACTTCGGATCCCCAACCGATCCCTGCCCCCACCACGTCTTCAACAAGGCCGACTCCATCAGTGCACCCCAACTCCGAGACATCATCGACGCCTCCTTCAACACTGCCACCTTCCCGGAAAGCTGGAAGCACGCCAAACTCAGCGCCTTCCTGAAGAGACCCACAGCAGACCCCACCGACCTCAAGAACTTCCACCCCATATCGCTCCTCCCTTTTCCTGCCAAAGTCATCGAGAAGACCGTCAACAGACAGCTTGCCGCCTTCCTCGAGACGAACGGATCCCTCGACCACTCGCAGTCTGGCTTCTGAGCCAACCACAGCACCGAGACCGCCCTCATCGCAGCCACTGACGACATCAGATCCCTGCTCGACTATGGGGAAACAGCGGCCCTCATCCTCCTGGACCTCTCCACAGCGTTTGACACTGTCTGCCACCGCACCCTAGTGCAGCACCTCAGCCACATCGGAATCCAAGAGAAGGCACTGGAGTGGATCATCTCGTTCCTCGCCGGAAGAACCCAGAGAGTCCGCCTCCCAGTTCAGATCCGAGGCCACCGAAGTCATCTGCGACGTACCACAGGGATCATCGCTCAGCCCCACACTCTTCCACGTCTACACGAGCCCCCTCGCAGCCATCGCATGTCAACACAACCTCAACATCATTTCCTACGCCGACGACACCCAACTGATCCTCTCCCTCACCAATGATCCAGCCACCGCCAGAACGAGCCTACACGAAGGGATGAAAGACGTCGCCGAGTGGATGAAGAACAGCCGCCTGAAACTGAACTCAGACAAGATGGAAGTCCTCATCCTGGGGTCATCACCCTCCGCCTGGGACGACTCTTGGTGGCCCCCTGACCTGGGCACCACCCCCAAGCCAACGGACCACGCACGTAACCTGGGCTTCATCCTGGACTCCTCCCTCTCGATGACCAGACAAGTCAACGCCGTCTCATCATCGTGCTTCAACACCCTGCGCATGCTCCGTAAAATCTTCCGATGGATCCCCACTGAAACCAGGAAGACGGTCACTCAGGCACTTGTCACCAGCCGACTGGAATACGGAAACACCCTCTACGCCGGAACCACAGCCAAACTGCAGAAAAGACTCCAACGCATCCAGAATGCCTCCGCACGACTCATCCTGGACATCCCCGACACAGCCACATCTCCGGCCACCTGAGAGACCTGCACTGGCTCCCCGTCAGCAAGAGGATCACGTTCAGACCCCTCACCCATGCACACAAGGCTCTCCACGACCTGGGCCCCAAGTACCTCAACAACCGCCTGACCTTTGACACGACCCCCCGCCAGCTACGGTCAACCAGCCTCGCCCTCGCCACCGTTTAATGCATCCGCAGGGCCACCACCGGAGGAAGATCCTTCTCCAACCTGGCAGCCAAGACATGGAACTCCACCTTCGGCTAACCCAGGACCACCTCTCCCCCAGTGCCTTGAGACCCTCCGGGAGAATAGCGCGCTATACAAATGTGTTGATTGATTGATTGATTGATTGAGGTGGCAACACATTGGAACTCAACCTTCTACATGTTTGAGCATCTGTTTGAGCAGTACTTGGTAATCAATGAGTATGTCTTTCACACACAGGCTGCTTCCATGAAAGACATGAGTCTAGAGGTGGAGGAATAGGACCTAGTTAAAAGCCTGACAGACATGCTTCGTCCTTTTGAGGTCTTCACCCGTGAAGTCAGCAGGGAGGACTGTACTTCGGGCAAAGCTATCCCATTGTTGTGCATGCTAGAGCACCAACTGAAGGCAGTATCTTCAACGTTCCGAGTTGATGCAGAAAAGGAAGACGCATATCGGTTGGCGGAGAGCTTATTAAGCCGCCTAGTTGACAATGCAAGGCTTAAAGCAACACATTCAGATCAACATTACATTTGTGCCACTATTCTGGATCCACGGTACAAAAAAGCACTGGCCAGCAATACATTTATTCCTTTTTCTGAAGCAGATGTATCCAAGTACAAACATTGGCTAGCTCTGTCAGCCACTCGGTTCGAAAAAGAGCGACAGGAAATTGAAGGAACCACCACAAGTACTACTGTAGCAGCAGGCCATCCGGCATCAAGGTCCACTTATGTGGCCAAAGTCAGTCACTTTTCCTAAGGGCCATTACAGACACCAGCAACCGTATCATCACCTGCACCAGTTCCAGCCATAATATTGTTGGAAGCGGATTGGATAACTCATCAAGGGTTTGCTCGTTCCAGTGTTAATGCAAAGGCAACAGATGGTATGCAAAGTGGAGGACCCCGGAGGACCTTGAGTGGATGGTGCAGGCCTACCTGGATGACCCAACAGAGGTCTTCTTTGATCAGAACCCATTGGTGTATTGGTATGCTAAAATGCCTCAATGGCCACTGATCACTAAGCTGGCTATAAATTATTTGGCTTGCCCACTTGCAAGCGTGTCTTCTGAATGTGTTTTCAGTGCTGCTGATGCCATTGTAACTTCAAAAATGACCCGCCTCTCGCCCAAAAACTTGGAGAGGTTAACAATGATCAAGATGAATCAGCACTTGATACCACCAGATTACAAAATACATAATCCACGCAGGAAGAAGAGGACACCGACTTAGGTGACAGAAGTTCTTCTCTGTTAGCTGACCTACACCCGGTTTAATTCACAGACTTTGAGGACGAGCTCTACTTCCCTGACACCTAGGCTTGAAATACTTACTTTTTTTTTGTCCTTATTTACTTTTATTTCTGTGTGTCTTTCTTTGTTTTGCAACTTTTAGCACAACAAAATTCTAATCATAACAAATCCATCAGCAGCACTGTCTTTGTCTTATTTCCATATTGAAGGTGCCACGGTCTGCATTCCTGAAGTTCACAAGTTCACAACTCAGTCATGCTCCTCTATCCTCCTCCTCCAGACTCCCCCTATCCATTTCCCTCAAGGCAGATGGCCAGATTACGCAGAATCAAGAAACTGTTGCTTCGTAGACAAGTCCCCTCAAAAGAAGTGGGACTGGAAACACTGACTGTGCTGACTCTTACTTCTGAAATTGACACGAGAGGCTGCCCTGTGGACCTTCACTTAAGAATAAGATGCTGAAAAAAAGTGGAACAGGTAATGAATGATGAGATGGCATGCAGTGGACAACATTGATGTGTCTGTCGCCGATGAAAAAATAGCTGTTTGTTTGTTGGGCATGAAATAAATCCTATGTGTTCTGTTATTATTTAATCTTTTACACACCACATGTAACTCAAGTCTACTCTGTTTACCTTGTTTAATGCAATTTGTACTTCTACTGCAGGGGCCACTACGTTGCATTTTTTAATATGGAAAATGTCCTTGGACTCACTGTGTTTAGACTGTGACTGCATGAACAACATTGAGTTTGCCAACACCATGATGATGATGAGTCATGATGACCAAAGTTACATAATATCTTCACAGTCACTCACTCGGATGGATGGATCATCATTGTCGATTTACGGAAGAACTATGACCATTTCGTGAGTGGCAAACAGGTAAACAAGTCAACATCAGCCACAGCAGAACTACATGTCTGTTTAGTTGTGGTATGGAGTGGTCGATCCAGTGTAGTGTTATGGCAGAGTCCAGACAGCGGTTCATGTAAAATTGCAGCTATGTGGCTTGCTGTATAAAATTAGATCTGATTTGTTTGTCTGTGTCAAAGAGGTATGCTACATGGAGGTTGGTTCACTCAGTGGTGCCTGCCTTGACTGTCCGCATGGCCCTGGCCTGCTGTGTGCTAATTATTATCCTTGAAAAGGAGACTCAGAGTATGCACTACGCACTTTAGAAATGATGCTTGTATGTAATACTGTCGCCTCTGACAGTGAAAGTGTTATTTTTGCACTACACTCCGTACCTTTTATTTTTCCTCCGGGGTGTTTTAATATCCCTTCCTGTTTTTCCATCGACAATTACACGCGGGCTTTTACCCTGTGCGATGGGAAAAACATTAACTCAGGCTTACCATAGCAATCCGCAATTCCGCATTCGCCAGGCAGGCAGTGGACAATGTGTTTGGTCACCAAGATTGATCGACGGAGCATCAGATGGAATGGAGGAGTACCGCGAATAAGAGGAATGGCTGGATGCATGCAACTTCCCAAATTGAACAGGACAACTACAACATACAGTTACAGTATCCTCTTCGCTTTCTCCTTATCTTTTAAATAATGTTATTGTTGTGAACTTCTATGAGTGCGACTCTGTGCGTTTTCTCTCTGCTTCAAATTCATCTCTACAGCTATTTGATGAGTTTCTTTGCTATTTTTAAAACTAATGTAATGTACTATTAAGTGTTTATTCTCTCTGAGGGCAGATAAGCAAGTGAAATTGCGTAATTACTGCAGCCCCGTACTGTCTAATTTTTTAGTACTATTTAGTATGTTGTAGTATAAGTACTACTTTTCAGTAACCTAACCATCCATTTAGCAAACAACTTCATGCATGCACTTCCTTTATGTCCCTTAAAAGATTTATGGATATGTTTGTGTCCCAAAAATGTGTTTTTCTTCATTTGTTGTTTGTCGATGCTGTGTTTTTTTTCTCCCTCCAAAAAACGTTCCCAAAAATCCCCATTCCCATCCATTTTTCAAACTCTATCCCTCTTCCCCTGGGCTGTGTGGTTTTCTTTGAGGTGTGACTAAATGACACCAATAATTCCACACCCTTGCTGGGGAGGATAAGGTCAAAAGCAACAGAAAATCAATTTCATTTCCTTGATAGTTTAGAAGGAGTATCTATATGAAGAAAGAAAAAAATACTATACCGATACATGCTGTGCTTGCAAACTAATGTTAGTCAAGGGAGTATTCTGAAAAATTACAACTTCTACTTTTCTCGGCTTTGCTACTCTGGCACAGACGTGCGGTGTTACATGCTCTTCAAAGTAACACTCTTCATCCAGTGACCATCTACTCTGTCTACTCTACATACATCTATGCTATCTATGAGGAAGATACCATCCAGGCATCCATCCATTCAAAGTAATTGTCAATCATTCTTCTTAATATCTCAACTGGACAAACCTTACTTTTTCTCACTGGAAAACAACCTTTTTATTTTATTTTGTAAACTGCCACCCATGCTTCCGTGCTTGACTTGCATTTGAATTTGACCCAAAGGATATATTGCGAACACATACAGTTTCTGTTTCACCCACACAGGCAGTCCTCTTTTATTTCTCCTTCCAACCATCCTTGCTTCAGCATTCAACTGGCCATGCATCAGATTCCCAGCCACCTGTGCCAGCATCCAAAAACACGTATCATTCTTTGCTAGTCATTAATTTAACTCGTTCGTCCTTCACAGCTGAATTGAAGTCAAATTCAGGGGAGGCCATTGGTTACTCGTCAACTCCAGCCGCTAATGCTATTGCTAATGTGAAGTCAAGGGTGACTGTCTTCTACCTGATTGACAAAAACGTAGTTCTAAATGTTTAAGCCTTCTTAACAGTAAAGTGTACTTGTACTATACAACATATACAACCCTGCAGCGATCCTACTCTGCAATCTCAATAAGTAAGGAATATAATAGATTACCACTGCCCCCCACTACCGAGGCATCCCCCACAGCTGTTCCTGCTGGCACCGCATCCGCCCCTGGAGTGATCACCTCCGCGCAGGCCCCAGCACTGGTGGTGGGCTGTGCCGATGGGGTTCCGCCTAGAAAATAAATTTCATATTTTTAGATGCCATATACACCACTCCCTATTTTGTCTAGGAATGAAAATAAATGTTACTACATAAACAAATTGAATTATTTGTGACTCTCTAGTCTAAACTAAAAATTCCCCTTTCGGAAGGGGAGGGTGTTTTTATTTATGCTTAGCCATAACACGCTACACTTTTTGGCACAATTGATGAATGCTTGCTTTTTAACACGCACCATTTTTATCATAACAGACAGAAGCTTCCCTTCTACGAACAAGAGCAATATGTTACTCATCCTCATCACCACCAGTACTTTAAGTTCCAACCAGGTAAGGGGTCTCCCACAATTAATGTGTAAAATTAGCCAGTGTTCAGTTTTCAAGAGTTCTCGTTTCTCTTCTATGAAGTTGATTTTAATAAATGTTTTTATATAAAACACAATTGAAAATGAATATACAGAGTACACACAGAGCTAGTTGTTTTACTTTTAATAAAGCTTTAAAACTTACATAGACTCTGTGGCTTGTTGGTCATGAGTGAATGAGTGAAAGGATTTGTAATTTGCAAGCATGATTCTGTGACTCTGAGAGGTCGGAACTCTGACTCCATAGTCTTATGTTCTGGGTTGTATAATCATTGGGGATCATCGCTGCATTCGGGAGCTAAATAATGACTCTGACACACTAGCTAGTCAGTAAGGATATTGGGGGTTCAAATTCTGTTATGACTGAGGTTTGTGGAAAGTCTAACTGCGCCTATTATCACCAATGCCCTTTTTCATGTCCATAGTTCTGTATGTGCAAAATAGTCCCTGCAACAGTAGTAGTATGTCCTCCTTTCCAATCAAAAAAGTAAACTAGTATCTTATTCTTGGTGGCCATTGACATTTTATTGTTGGGAATTGTCAAAGCATAAACATTAAGAAGACTTCAATGGACATTACGGACAACATAGAGGACTGCACTCAGTGCCTAGAGCAATTGATCAATAGAAGTTTTGTTTAACACCTTTTGCCAACTGTGCAAGCTTAGCTAGCTACACAGAGAGACTAATAATAATAAATAGTAGTAGCACAGAGATTCATAGTAGAGGCAGGATAAGAATTTAGAAACTGTCTACAAGAAGATCAAAGACAATTTAGGAAAAAATCGAATTATGATGAACGCTTGGAATAAATAGGTGCTGTAAAAGTTAGGGGAGTATAATTATTAATATTAACAGGAAAACTTACTGGTGCCAGCAGAAGAGCCCTCGGTGGACCGATCCAGGCCTTCCTGCTTTGCCGGCGCCGCCACCGCCACCGCTGTCTCTTGCCCCTGGGAGGTGCTGATGTACATGAAAGAAAGACACAAACATGGATGATTGTTGTCAACGAAATTAAACATTTTAAAAAAATAACTAATTATTTTGGGTAAATAAACAACAATTGCACTACATTTATTGACCTATCTGAATTGGTCTACTAGGATATTAGTATTGCTGGATTCGCGGACCGTCTACTTGGAAAGTTATGTAACTCACTAAACCAACTACAAAAAGGTTCTACTAGGACTAGCAGCACTCAGCAGCACACAAAGTGACAGACACAGTCCGTCATGATTGCAGACTACTAAAAAATGTCCTACTAAATGACAAGTCATAATATACTCAACCTATCAATCCCCCACCACTATCTCTTCATAGTGGCAGGAGTACAAAGGAAGGACTGGACTTGAGTCTATATTCTCTAGCATTATGCAGTTTTGTAAAGAACACTCATACATAATCACTCAGGCCAAATGAGAGCAAAATTGAAAACAATTAAGCATAGTAGCAACTCCACTCAACAGGCAAGCACCTGCAATCACAGACGCTTTTGAAACATAATTTACCTGCAATGTAATCAGCAGCATTCTTGCTCTTCGGAAAACACATATATTTGCAATATAACACAGAGCAGAAGAAAACAAAGTAGTTATATTAAATAGCTACTAGTACTCACCAAGCCCAGAGATCTCGACGCCTAGCAGGTCGAGCAGGTCTTGCTCCCGGTCCAGTATGTCGGACCACCGGTGCGTCACCTGGTTGTAGGTGTGCCGATACCCTGACTCCCAATACATGGCCTGGCACACCTTACCCAATAGTTGGTGACGTTCCCGAAGTCCGTACCCGGTACCGAGCCTGCCCCCTGCTGCGACGGTCTTGGGCAGGTGGACAAAGAAGACCAGTGCCACCTCCACTGCGCTGAAGATCTCCATGGGGTTTACAAATACCCCGTAAGCGCCCGCAAGGGAGCCGGCTGCACAGTGCAGGAGCGGGACTCTTCCCCTTGGACTTGCCGGCTCCCTTTGCCATGGTCCTGGTTAAAGAAAGGCAATAGAGGAAAGAATAGGGAAAAAAAGTAAATAAAACAAAATAGAGAGTTAAAAGAAAAAGTAGGTATTAAAGTAACGAAAAGTATAAAAAAAACACAAAAGATAGATCTACAAAAATAAAGAAATAGATAATGAGTATTTTTTTTTTTAAAGTTAAAAAAAAACAAAGAATTACAAAGATTGAAGCTGGATAGAAAAGGCATGCCCAGAAGCATAGCAATGAATGAAAAACAAGATGACCGCGCCCATTGCAACCACATGGGTAAGTTTGTGCGATATTTTCCTCGCGAGCACGCAAAAACAGATGCGAACATGCAACTGCGCCCCCGAACAGGAAAAGCGCAATGCAAGCATGCAAATAGCGACCAGAAACTGAAATATGCAACGTGAACAGTGAAAACAAGATGGCCGCGCCCATTTTTTGACTGCATGGGTAAGTTTGTGGTATTTGCGGTGGAAAAAATCCCGCAAACACGCAAAAATTTAAAAATCTGCAATCTCGCGAAAGTTTGTGAATTTTGTGGACCGCGAGTTCGCTTTTGCACAAATTTGCCTACCGCAAATTTGCAAACTTCCCCCATACTTAATTGAAGGTATCAAAGACAAGTGTGCATGTAGATAGGAGAATACAAGCATAGTGCATTGTGGTTTGAAGCAGTTCATGCCCTAAGACCAACTTCACTGCATGAGTACTTGGGTACCGACTGAATGATTACAGTGAAGGACACTGCCTGACTGAATTTATAAGTGCTTGAGTTTTAGTGCAGTGAATGGATTAGCACAAATTGCTGAATGGGTCACTACAACAGTGCAACAGCAGTGACAGAGTGCTTCATGGAAGTGGAAGGATACAGACTAGGGAATTGAAGGTATAAAAGACAAGTGTGCAGGTAGATACAAGACTAGAAGCATAGTGTATAAGGGTTTGAAGCAGTCCATGCCCTAAGGCCTACTTCGCTGCATCAGTACTTGGATACTGACTGAATGACTACAGCTCTGCAAGGACAGTGCCTGACTGAATTTATAAGTGCTTGAGTTTTAGTTCAGTAAATGGATTAGCACAAACTGCTGAATGAGTCACTACAATAGTGCAACAGCAGTGACAGAGTGTTTGGTGTAAGTGTAAGGATACAAACTACGGAATTGAAGGAATAAAAGACAGGTGTGCAGGTAGATACAAGACTACATGCACAGTGCCTAGGGTTTTGAAGCAGTTCATGCCTTAATGCCTACTTTGCTTCATGGGTACTTGAGTACTGACTGAATGATTACAGTTCTGCAAGGACAGTGCCTGACTGAATTTACAAGTGCTTGAGTTTTAGTGCAGTGAATGGATTAGCACAAACTGCTAAATGGGTCACTACAGTAGTGCAACAGCATTGACAGAGGGCTTGGTAGAAGTGTAAGGATACAGACTAGGGAATTCAAGGTATAAAATACAAGTGTGTAGGCAGATAGAAGACTACAAGCATAGTGCATAGGGGTTTGGAGCAGTTCGTGCCCTAAGGCCTACTTCGCTGCTTGAGTACTTGGGTACTGACTGAATGAGTACAGTTTTGTAAGGACAGTCCCTGACTGAACTTATAGGTGCTTGAGTTTTTTTTTACATCAAAAAAGTGACACAATAGATCAACAAAGAGGCACAAGGGGCTTGTAAATCTGCCCCAGAGTTTATGCAGCAATGTATGTATAACGACTGGTAAATTGTAGATTTGAAACACAAGTCTGATTCTAGACAAGCAACACTATTAATTACTCTTGAAAGGCTAATATAACTGCACACATTCCAGAAATATAAATACTGCATTTTACTGTACAACCATGAGTTATTTTGCAAATACAAAAGCAATAACTGGTTTCTAATTCTATCAAAACTTGCAAAAAGGATAGGTTTTTAAGCACTTATGTGTCTGCAAACACAAATCGTACAAAAATGCTTCTCTTACAATAATTCCTAAATACACACAGACGCACAGTGTGATTCTAGACAAAAAATATTAGACCTTGCATTTTACCAAAAAACATTTACTAGTCTAGAAACGGTATGGTGATTAAATACATTCTATATATATTACTGCTGTATTTTACTATACAATCCTGACTCATTTTGCAAATACATAAGCAACCTGCTGCATTATTGGTGTTAACATTACATCAAAAAAGTGACACAATGGCAGCACAAAGAGGCACAAGAGGCTTTTAAATCTGCCACAGAGAGTTTGCAGTAGAGTATGTATACTGCCTGGAAAATTTTAGATTTGAAACACAAGCCTAATTCTAAACAAGCAACACTATTAACAACTCTAGAACTGAAAAAGTGACTGCACACATTCTAAATTTTTTAGTACTGCACTTTACTGGACAAAGCTGACTCACCAAACACATTAACTTACCAAATGCTTTTATCACAATGGTTATCCAAATGCAGACAAACTCGGAATGTGATTCTACCAACTAAACTACTCCTTGCACTTTAGAAGTAGAAACACATTACTCCTATTAAAAACAAAATGCACCATATACATCCTCTTACAAGTTAACAACTCACCTTTCAAATTGATTTGTAGATTAAGAAGAATCTTCGTCCTTCACTGTTCTTAGCAAAACCAGAAAATGGCAAACTTTCCCTCTCATTCTACACACATATACATGTTAATAAAGAAATCACATTTCTTCCCACATTCATTCAAAGGCAAACACACATTTATATTGGTTGAACTTTTGAACCCTTTCCAACTGTCATAACTTTCAACCCTACCCCCATTCTGCCTTCTGCCTGTTACCATTGAAACACCTTAAGAAACACTTAACTGAGCACACAAGTCAAAAGTTCATCACACAATGTTGCTAATCAAAACAGCAAGTGTGCTTGACTTTTCAACATACCAGCTTATTTTATGTAACATACCTTTTAATCAGTTTTTGTTAACCAATAAGAATAATACTTTTGAAAAACAGAAACATGCACCCTAGTTTTCAGTGTAGAATGTTCTAAAACAACAATTCATTTATTTTCTTATTTGAAAACTGCATCTTTTCCACCATTTTAGAAAAATCTTACTTTTCAAACTGCCATTTCATTTACAGAGACCATCTGAGTGCATCCAGACCTCTCTTCAACATGCTTACAGTGTGGATTGTGGGACACAGCTATATTTTCGGGAGCAAAAGGTACGCAGAACAGAAAGAAATTCACAAATTTCTAGCTTTACCAAATGCAGACATTAAATGGATTGGACAGAGAGGGTTAAAGTGGCACCAATTGATGCCATTGGTTAAATCCTTTTTACATCTCCAACACCCGACCTCATAATTGTGCACTGTGGTGGCAATGACCTAGGCACTTTGACTGGGTCGGGAAATGCTTAAGTAAGGACACCTTTGGAGAATTGATGGCACTTTTTCCCCAAACTGCCTTTGTGTTTTCTAATATATGCCAAAGGCAGAAATGGAACGGGTCCAATCAACATTGTCCACAGATTGAGAAAGCTAGGAAACATGTGAATAAATCATTTTCTGCTTTTCTCCGAGACTATATAATGGGGTCCATTTACCACAACAATCTGCGTTCCTCTATGTATGCATCTATAGGAAAGATGGTGTATATTTTACAGATGAGGGGAACAGAGGCTTCCTCTTGAAATTTAGACTTTGCATCGGTACTTACTTGTAGGTACCAAAATCTCCCAATAAACACAAGCGCTCTTTTTAGAGCCAAACAACATCTAAACACATAAGCTTGATAGATATCTGAAAAATATTTGTCTTTTTCTTGCTTGGATATCCGTATGGAATGCCATATAAATCGTGCAGCATATGGGGTACGATACACGTACCTAATGCGTGCACACCAGAGGTCACGCTAAGCACCGCGCTGTGTGCGCGTAAACGTTTAGTCCCCTGGGGAGGTGTCGGACCCCGGAGCTTGGGGCGACCTTTCAGCCTCCCCACACATTTATATTTGCTGCAGGGGGGCAGAGAGCCCACTTCCCATATTAAACCAATGCCCCGGGGAGTGTTGGTCCCCGGGGCTGCCAGGGGGCCGAGAGCCTCCGCACACATAATGTTAATTCCCCAGGGAGTGGCAGTCCCCAGGGCTGGGGGCCCCTCTTGGCCCCCCATTATTTAAAAAAAAAAGCCACGGGGGTGGCAGTGCCCAGGGCCCCATTATAATAAATGACATTGCGCCCGGGACATTTCCCCCCGGGGGCTAATTAGCACTAAAGCGGGCATCGTTTTTTTTTTGTTTCAGGCTATAAGCGTATCATACACGTATCCGGGGACTTTTAAAAATAACATTTTTGGGGGGCCTTGGGGGTCCTTGTTGGACCCCATGGGCAGGCCTAGGGGGTCAGGGTGTTTATACCTACCCTCTTTGCGTCTTTTGCACACTTTATTTTCAGTTTTCTTGTGCCTCAGTTCTACCGAGACACACGATGGCTGCCAACACTTCCTGGTTTGGAGTGTTGACAGACAGTTGACAGCCAATTAGCATGCAGCTTGTGCTCGTAAGGGGACGCATATGATCCTCAGACGATAAGCGTACCCTACTTTGTCCATAGATATATCTATGATTTTGGTTTTGATTTTCTCAGGAACTACAGCACAGATTTACACCATTTAACAAAAAGCATGAACTGTGCACCAAACTCTACCTTTTTGCCAAATTTGGTGTCATTCTGTTCAGCAGCTCGGGCTGCAGCCGCGGCTAAATGTCCCTATGGAAAATTGCATGGGGAAAACATGTTTTGAGACCCCCCTTTTTTTCTCGGCCCCCGCTTGACGAATCACCCCAAAACTTTCAGGATAGGAGCAGAGCGGAGCAGGCCATCTTCTTGCGCCAAAGTTATTCCAAAAAGAATGTTGCAGATTTCCTATGGAAAATAGGTCCTAACTATAACTACCTGCTGGCTAATAACTATATAACAGGCTTCACTCATGCTCTGCTTCTCACCCTTTGTATGCTAAGGTTGTATTTCTGTGACTCTAATGAGATTGCCCATTTCTTGTGTGATGTACCACCTCTGCTGAAGCTTTCCTTCTCTGATATCTCTCTTAATGTTGCGCTATTACTATATGTGACTGGAAGCTTCATTTTAGGTCATCTAGTCATAATTATTATCTCTTATGCTGATATTATTTATACCACAATGAAGATCAGCTCTGAACACAGATGTGCTGTAATTTGGCAGCAATTAGGTTAAGCATTAGAAGAAGACATCATGAATTTAGAGACTATCTTGTCCGTTTTGTGGAATCCATTTTGTATTTCTGTCAGGCATTTTGTTTGCCATTTGCTCGCTGTGTGCTCTGTCCTACCTTTCTGTTAACTGCTCTTGAAATCTGCCTAGAGGCGAGATATATTTAGCATCTTCCACCTTCACACATGCTCAGTTGAGCTTGCAGCTTCTGTAGTCTGTAGCTGTCAGGATGTGTCCACCAGAATTAGCAAACTGTTAGCTCCTCCCACTTGTTTCCTGTACACTTTCTGTATGACCTTATACCAGCATTTTGTACTTGTACCACCTTCATTTGAGCCCCTGTGTGGGTATAAAAGGATCAAGCTCCTTCCATTCAGTGTGCTACTTCATACATTACCGAAGGGTGCTGTGTGAATGTAGTTCCACCTCATGAGGTTTAATAAACTCTGTCTTTTATATTCCAGTTTCTATGCCAACTTCTTTCTATTTGTCTGAGGACTCCATGAAGAGAAGGGAGAACCTCTAGCACATGGCTTTGTATATGCTTATGGTGTGCTTAGGCTGCTCTTACGATATGAGTACGCATGACCTTCTACCGCGATTTGTGTAATTCTTTTTAAAAGTAATATTCGATTGTTAAAAGTAAAAAAAAAATATTTTCATAATTATCCCAGATAATGGCTTCCCTTAGTATGTATATAAAATACATAAATATATGTTTTTAAAGAACTAGAAACATGGACTCCTTTCGCATACAGTATGCCGTACGTGACGTCACACAAAAGGTTTGATGCGACGTGGAACGTCAAAGCATATTCGTACCGTATTCGCGGGTACGCTGAATATGATTAGCAGTACAAAGTATGGCGCGATCACCCTCTCAGTGACAAATCAGAGCACAGGGCGCGCTAACGAGATTGATTAGAAGTGGTCACTTATTGGAGATCCGATTCTGGGCCTGCCTCTGCGCACATGATACCCTTTCCCCGTCTCTCTCTGTTGTTAATTGTTGCTGCACATACTCACACTTGCACATGCGCTGTGCACCCCTGTCCACACTCCCCAAATGCCACCACCTAGGATGCTTGCCATCATTAAGCCTGGAAAGCAATACATTAACCAATAGGAGGTCCCCCAGGCACATCATTCTTGTAGAGCATGAAAACGCTACCAATGACGGCCCAGGGGCTTGGTTTGGTCAGCCCCTGCGGTTCCCATATAATGTGGGCACTAACTTGACCACGCTCTCTTTTGCCTGCCTGTGCTGGGATGACAGACACACTGTCGTGGTCGATTTTACAACTAACTGTTTGGTCGAGCGGAGCAGGACTCGTCACACTCGACGTGGTGTCACTGCTGCTGCCGCACAGCCAGAACACCATAGGCGCGGAGGCGGCGGTGCCTGGCGCAGCCCACCCCAGGCCCAGCCAAAGCCCCAGCCTTTGAAGACAAGACAAGACACGACAGAAGCAAAGGTAGGAGAATGAGCCGTAAATTATACCTGCATGGTAGTATTATTTTTTACTGCGTCACGTGGCCCTCCTAGCTCTGATTTGGTTTACTTTTGCTACATCCTATTTGCTCCCTCCTAAACCTCCTGTGACTTTTACTATTTATTGTTATCTCACGTGGCCATCCCAGGCCTCTATTCTTATTGATCTTACTTGGATGATTCTATTATTTAATTCCTTTTGCGTCACAGGACCCTGCTAGGCCTCTCTTTAATAATTTATGCGTGCATGAATTTCTTTGTCGTATTTTTAAAGTGTAAAAACCACAGTTGATGGACAGAATGCAGAACAATGTCGTACATTCACCCCAGTACAGAGATCTGGGCCTAAATCCATAGTTTATTTGCACTACACATCATCCCAGTTCAGACATGGCCATATGCAAATCAGTCTGACCCTGTGCCTCATGGGAACAGCCCAGCCCGAACTGCCAAGCCATGCCTTCCCTGGACCGGACACAAGCTCCCGAGGACCGGTTTCTGGCATTCTAGCCGTCTTCAACCCGGCTTGCTTGAATCCAGTGGTGTGGAGTGCATGGGACTCACGTCTGAGCATACCAAAACTGGGGGTGAGTGCTTGTATTGTCAACGCTCCGTCCATCATTTCCTTTGGTTTTTCTTTGTTCGCAATAAGTTGGCAGGGTATGCTCAGACGTGAGGCCCTTGCTCACTTTGCCACTGGATTCAAGCAAGCCGGGCTGAAGAAGGCTGAAATGCCAGAAACCGGTCCTCGTTAGCTTGCTTCCGGTCCAGGGAAGGCATGGCTTGGCAGTTTGGGATTGAGTGTTCCCATGAGGCACAGGGTCAGACTGATGTGCATATGGCCATGTCTGAACTGGGGTGGCAGAGTGGGCTAAAGAACGGTGATGGATTAAACCCAGATCAGTTGACTGGGGGTGAGTGCTTGTATTGTCAACGCTCCGTCCATCATTTCCTTTGGTATTTTTAAAGTGTGTCACGTGCTTTCATGTCTGTTCTTAGAAATTTTACGTGCTTGATGGTATTTTTTTTCTGCGTCACTTGGCCCTCCCACCTCTGTTTTGCTTTATTTTTGTGGGGTACATGCCTTTATGGTACATTGTATTTGCTCCCTCCTAATTCTCCCATGACTTTTAATATTTATTACTGCCTCATGTGGGCTTCCGAGGCCTCTATTCTTATTGATCGCACTTGTATGATCCTATTAATTCCTTCTGTGTCATGGGGCCCTCACATGCCTTTGTTTAATAAATTGTGCGTGCATGAATTTCTGGGTCGTATTTTTTAAGTGTGTCACGTGCTTTCGTGTCTGTTCTTAGAAATTTTACGTGCTTTACGGTATTTTTGTTTCTGCGTCACGTGGCCCTCCCAGCTCTGTTTTGCTTTATTTTTGTGGGGTACATGCTTTGTGGTTCATCGTATTTGCTCCCTCCTAATTCTCCCATGACTTTTAATATTTATTACTGCCTCACGTGGCCTTCCGAGCCCTGTATTCTTATTGATCGTACTTGCATGATCCTATTAATTCCTTCCGCGTCATGGGGCCCTCCTATGCCTTTCTTTAATAAATTGTGCATGCATGAATTTCTGGGTCGTATTTTTGAAGTGTGTCACGTGCTTTCGTGTCTTTTCTTAAACATTTTACGTGCTTGATGGTATTTTTTTCTGCGTCATGTGGCCCTCCCGAGCTCTGTTTTGCTTTATTCTTGTAAGGTACATGCTTTGTGGTTCATCGTATTTGCTCCCTCCTAATTCTTCCATGACTTTTAATATTTATTACTGCTTCATGTGGCCTTCTTAGCACTGTATTCTTATTGATCTTACTTGCATTATCCTATTAATTCCTTCTGCGTCACGGGGCCCTCCTATGCCTTTCTTTAATAAATTGTGTGTGCATGAATTTCTGGGTCGTATTTTTAAAGTGTGTCACATGCTTTCTTTTCTTTTCTTAAAACCTTTACGTGCTTGATGGTATTTTTTTCTGCATCACGTGGCCCTCCCAGCTCTGTTTTGCTTTATTTTTGTGGGGTTCATGCTTTGTGGTTCATCGTATTACCTCCCTCCTAATTCTCCCAGGACTTTTAATATTTATTACTGCCTCACGTGGCCTTCCTGGGCCTCTATTCTTATTGGTCGTACTTGCATGTTCCAATTATTTAATTCCTTCCACGTCATGAGGCCTTTCTAGGCCTTTCTTGTATAAATTGTGCTTGCATGACTTTCTGGGTTGTATTTTTTAAATGTCACGTGCTTTCGTCTCTGTTCTTTGAAATTTTACGTGCTTCATCATATTTTTTTCTGTGTCATGTTTTCCTCCCAGCTCTGTTTTGCTTTTTTTTCTCCCATGAATTTTAATATTTATTACTGCCTCACTTGGCCTTTCCAGGCCTGTTTTTTTACAAATTGTGCTTTCATAAATATATATGCTGCATTTTTGTGCTACATCACATGCTTTGTGTTTCAACATACGTACCCTCTCCTAATCATCATATTTGCTTTTTTTTAATCCTCCGCTGACTTTTAACATTTCTTCCTTCCTCACATGACTTATAGTTGTTTTTTCATGTGCTCTAGTTGGCCTACGAAAGTTTTGCCTCCTCAGACTAGCATAGTTTTAATTCATAATAATTGTTGGCTTTATAACCTTGACACTACGGTGTTGTACTGGCCATTAATTTGGCTTAGGTTCCCTAACCATTTTTCCCTCTATCGTACATCTTGTTATGACATGCTTTCGCCAAAATACATGTTTTAGACACTTCACCACTTCATGATCAGTCATTAAGTGCAATTGCTTCCTTTTGAAAGTGTGATTGTTTGTCCATGAATATCAAATTTAAGCTATATAAGTCCTAGGAGTCTTTAGAACGGATTAAGTCTCCCGTTTACATTTGTCTGATACCGGGTGTATATTACTCTCACTCAGATAACTGAGGCATTTGCAAGGGTCTTTGTAGAGTTACGTCCACCATGTTGGAAAGCTGGTTATGCACCCTTCCAAGTTCTGGTGTCATTACCACGTTTCCACTAAGTGATGAGAGATAACTATGTTTACCATGTAAATACATATGAAGTTTTCATTTCAAAAAGCTATTGACCTTTAAACAATGTAATGTTAATAACACGTTACTTTCCACTATCTTCCCAACAGGCCCAATGTTTTGAATGCAGCAGATGACTCCACCTTGACTTTATAAAACCAAATGTAAATCCTACTTACCTTTTACTGGTTAGATATGTACAAAATGTATGTTTTTAAGTAACATATGATCACATGCAAGATGTCTAACCATTTTTCCCTCTATCCTATATCTTGTTATGACATGCTTTCACCAAAATACATGTTTTAGACACTTCACCACTTCATGATCAGTCATTAAGTGCAATTGCTTCCTTTTGAAAGTGTAACTGTGATTGTTTGTCCATGATTAAAATATTAGTCTTGATAGTTATGTATACTATGTTTACCAAGGCTGCTCATGGTATTGCTACTACTGGGCCTACAGCAGTAATTGTGCCACACATACAAGAAACTCTAAATATAAAAATCACGCCTATCACTGCAGGGCCTGAGCGCCGTTTGTTAAACTGTCATGTTTTCAAACTTCATCCATTTGACAGGCCTTACCTCTGTATTTGTATAGACTGTACTCTATATCCCTCGCTTAAACTTTCTGCACACAACATATTTTCCAAACTACATTAATATAAGAACGTTATTTTGGATGAACTTTTTTTGTTTGAGAAACATTTGTGTTAGGTGGTTAAACTAATTTCTTCTTTAAGAAATGTTACTTTTGCAAAATTAATTTGCAGGAAGCATAACCAGTGATAATTCACCAGCACCTGTTCCATCTTCAGGACCAGTTCGATCTTCAGAACCTGTTCAATCTTCAGAATCTGTTTGAACTTCAGAACCTGTTCGCTCTTCAGAACATGTTCGATCTTTAGGACCTGTTTCATCTTCATCACCTGTACAAGTTACACCACGTTCTGCTACATGTAAATTGTGTATACTATAGCTAATAGTGTATGATGTACATATTGGTTCTCTTTCAAAGCTCATGTGCTTTCATATATTTTTACAAGTAATCAATACCTTCCTCTCAAAAATGTCTCTCAACACCAAATATATGTATATTTTCATTCCTATTACAGTTACTTATCTTTAAGTAATAATTTCCCATCAATCTGTGTACTGAAATTCTCTACTCTGAAACCTATGACTGCTTTAACATCCAGATTTGACTTTTGCTCAACATATACATTTGTTATTATGTTTTCAGTTTGCAGAATGCTACCCAACTCAGCAGCCAGTTGCCCAGATTTTTGCTAATGCAATATTTCTGGGGAATTATGGACTGAAAATTGCAATGAACCTAATGGAGTCAACACGTTTGACTTTAAAATTTCAATGATAAATAAGGTCTCACACTCTAGTGTTGTCCTGAACATTGGATTCTTCTTTATTTTGTTTTTTCATACAAGATCTTTCATAGATAAAGACATATCATTACTTTTTAACATAGTATAGTAAGATATTGTCATTATAGTTGTGAATTTTCAATATTGTTTGTAGTGAAGCCATTTGAATATGTAGTAACTGCCTCTAATCGTGGATCTAAAAACACCTAGACTCATGCATAATATATTGCAAACTAAGTTTTTAATTGTTAGCATTGCTGTTATGATGTCCTAATGTACATCTTTTTTTTACATTTGGACTATATTAAAAAGTATTGTGTTGTCTGCAACCAAGATACTTCAACAACATACGGGCAAAAGTTAATGGTAAGTACCCTCAATGAGCGTAAATGCAGAATATCAAAATTAAGTGATATAAATCCTTGGAGTCTTTAGAAGGATTAAGTCTCCCGTTTACATTTGTCTGATACCGGGTGTATATTACTCTCACTCAGATAACTGAGGCATTTGCAAGGGTCTTTGTAGAGTTAAGTCCACCATGTTGGAAAGCTGGTTATGCACCCTTCCAAGTTATGGAGTCATTACCACGTTTCCACTAAGTGATGAGAGATAACTATGTTTACCATGTAAATACATATAAAGTTTTCATTTCAAAAAGCTATTGACCTTTAAACAATGCAATGTTAATAACAAGTTACTTTTCACTATCTTCCCAACAGGCCAAATGTTTTGAATGCAGCAGATGACTCCACCTTGACTTTATAAAACCAAATGTAAATCCTACTTTCCTTTTACTGGTTAGATATGTACAAAATGTATGTTTTTAAGTAACATATGATCACATGCAAGATGTCTAATTAGATATTTGCACACTCCTGCAATCTAGTGTTGTGTCTGAATTATCATAAAAACTAATGTTGAGACACACTTCTTTCAGCTGTCACGATTTGCACAATCCTACTTAGTTTTCTCTAACATTCCTACTTAATTTTTTTTTAAATTAAGCAAATATTTTGTTTAGGTGTTGAAATATAAATATACATTTTCCTCCTCTTTGAAGGTCAAGAAGCAATACCACTCCTCTACACATGATTGTTCAATGGTAGTCTAAAAAGTAGTGGTAATTCCACTATCACTAAGGTAGATATCTGACATAGAATCTATGATATAGTTACACCACTATTCCATGGTCATAATCCAAAAGGCATGTTTAGACTCAACAAAAAGAACAATTATGCACTTTTTATGCTAGACAGTATTGCTTCTAAACACCCTTTCACTGCTTTCTTCCATACCTTAAAAAAAGATTTAATGGATTTACATGCATAGTCTTTCAGGTCTGTATATCTTTAATGTAAAACAAGCATACTTGTTTTTCTTTTCTTTTGTCACTGACATATATAAACTCATCAGTCACTCCTATGGCATGCTTTTACAATCCTGATTGCTGAGTGCTACGTTTTGAGTGAGACGATGCCCATGCATAACCATGCTAAGTTTTCTTTAGCTGCATGGACACAAGTAGTGTAACCTGTCAAACACTTTAAAATGCTAACCTCCCGCTAGTCCTACAGGCAGATGTAGAATTCAACTGTTCTTCATAAAATAGAATTGGATGTCACTAAGTACAAAGTATTTCTGTATTATGGAAGCCCTAATGTGTCCCTTAAAGATTCCAGTAAAATCCAGACACATACTAACTGAAACACACCAACCATTAGTAACCTGTAAAATTTGCCAAACAACTCTTTCAAGGTGTGATCAATCCAAAAAATACTCCTTTGACACAGCAAATATAGTGCAACACGTAAACAACTTGCACCCCAACAATTTTGCTTGAGCTGCAACACAGAGATTGCAGGACAACCCACTTGCTGCTGCACCAAGCACATCAACTGTTGCAACAGCATCTTCAGCAAACAGTCCATACTCACATATTGATCTTGACTTTGGTAAACTTAAATTTCTATACATTTATTGTGATGAACTTTTGTGCTGTCCTCAACATTAGTCATTAGACATTTATCAAGCTTTTTTGTTGTAAGAACTACCCCGTCCGAAGCCAGTGGGAAATGTGCACAGTTGCTGCCTTTCTTGGCTGGAGTTATCAATTACTTTTCAATTTGATATTCTGATTCAAAGTCAAGGCCCTTTATCAAGCCTTTTTCATGTAGATACCACCCAGGCATAAGGCAATGGGATATTTGCACACTTGCTGCCTTTTTTGGCTGGGGTTATCAATTATTCTTCAAGTAATTTAAATTCAAAATGCAGGCCCTTTATTAAGCCTTCTTGGCAACTACTATGCATGAATAGCATTGGGTAATTTGCACACGTACGTCCTTCTTGTGTCCTTTCTATCACACAGTGTGTGTACATTGTCCACTTGCATTGGTTGCTTTGATGTGCTATCCATTTCTCAGGTTCCCACTGCGGAATCCGACGCACAGTCTGTGCAATGGACTGGAAATCCAAACATCCACTTCCCTCACAAGGCAGTGGGTACTTTGCGCATCTGTAGCCTTTCTTATTTTTCAGCTTTTTTATCTTTCACTCAATCAACACATCATCTACACATACACATACCTACTTGCTGCCTTTCTTGGCTATGGTTATCAACTATTCTTCTATTTCATATTCGTATTCAAATCGAGCCTTTTTGTTGTAACAACTACCCCGGCCGAAGGTAGTAAGAAATTTGCTCACTTGCTGCCTTTCTTGGCTGGGGTTATCAATTATTCTTGAATTTCATATTCTGATTAAAAGTCAAGGCCCTTTATCGAGCCTTTGTGTTGTAGCTACTACCCTGGCCGAAGGCAGTGGGAAATTTGCACACTTGCTGCCTTTCTTGCCTGGGGTTATCAATTATCCTTCTTTTAATACAAATTTAAAGTGCAGGCCCTTTATTGAGCCTTCTTGGTAACTATTACTTGTGAATGGCAGTGGCTAATTTGCGCACTTCCTGCCGTTCATGTATAAAAACATGCTTAACAAAAGTCTATCAATATTAAAAAACAGCCAGTATAGTTTTTGATTATCAAATCTTCTATTTGTTATTCTAATTCAAAGTACAGGCCCTTCATTGAGCCTTCTTGATAACTACAACCCGTGAATGGCAGTGGATAATTTGCCCACTTGCAGCCTTTTTTTTTTTTACATTATTTATCTACCACTCAATCAACACATCATCTACACATACACACACACCTACTTACGACCTTTCTTGGCTATGGTTATCAACTATTCTTCTATTTCATATCTGTATTCAAAATGCAGGCCCTGTATCGGGCCTTTTTGTTGTAGTTACTAGCCTGTCTGAAGGCAGTGGGAAATTTACACACTTGCTGCCTTTCTTCGCAGGGATTATCAACTATTGTTCAATTTTTTGGAGCTATTACCCTGGCCGAAGGCAGTGGGAAATTTGCACACTTGCTGCCTTTCTTGGCTAGGGTTATCAATTATTCTTCAAGTAATTGAAATTCAAAATGCAGGCCCTTTATTCAGCCTTCTTGGTAACTACTTCCCGTGAATGGCAGAGGGTAATTTCCACACTTCAATCCTTTCTTGTGACGCACAGTCTGTTTAATGAGCGGGTATCCAAAGATCTACTTCCCTGATAAAGCAGTGGTTACTTTGCGCGTCTGCACCTTTTCTAACTTTTTACTTTATTTATCTTCCATTAAATGAACACATCATCCACACACTTACTTGCTGCATTTTTTGGCTGGGATTATCAATTACTCTTCAATTTCATATTCAGATTCAAAGTCAAGGCTCATTATCAAGCCTTTTTCATGTAGATACTACCCCGGTAGAACTCAACGGGAAATTTGTGCACTTGTTGCCTTTCTTTTCAGGAGTTATCAACTATTGTTCAATTCCATATTCCTATTCAAAGTGCAGGCCGTTTATCAAACCTTGTTGTTGTATCAACTACCCCGGCCGAAGGCAGTGGGAAATTTGCGCATTTGCAGCCTTTCTTCGCAGAGGTTATGAAATATTGTTCAATTTCATAATTCTATTAAAAGTGCAAACCCTTTATCGTGCCTTTTTGTTGTAGCTACTACCCCAGCCGGAGGGAGTGGGAAATTTGCAAACTTGCACCTTTTCTTGACTGGGGTTATCAATTATTCTAAAAGTAGCTGCAAACTCAGGAACAATATTTTCATTTGCAAACAAATCGCAAAGTAATCGCATCTGTAAAACTTCTTTGCCATATTCAGTAATTTTTCCAATTCTTATATCTTATAGAATAGTTCTATAATTAGCATCATTTGCTTGTCGCATATTTGTTATAAATTCCATATATTCAAAATATGACCAAATGTTAACATTTCCAATGCTACAGTACATCTTTTACTTCTACTACCTGTGGAGCATGACAACAAATTGCAATACCACAAGCTATCTGGAGAAGCTTGTTGTGAAGACTCTTAAAGAAAATGAAACTTCTCATTATTGATGACATAAGCATGGTATCAAACTTAATGCTTGCCTTTGTGCATTTAAGAATGCAGCAAATTCAGAGTATGACATATTAGGCTCAATTTATTTAAGGCAGAGACAATTGTACTATGTCCTCAGATTCTGTTAACTGAACAAAAAAGAATTCATTGATGTTTGTGTTGAGTACTACCTTCGGTATACATTGCAAACAGCAGACTTCACAAGTTCAATTCAGCTTTGCATGTAAATTCTCAGTAGAGTTGACAACTAGATACCAACAGTGCCAGCACTACAAAAACATTCAATACAATCTTGATTTATTTAAAACAGAGACAATTTCACAATGTCCTCAGATTTTCTTAAAGTTTCAACAGTAGGAAATTCAGCCTTCATTTCTTAATTTAGAGATATTTCTATTGTATGTCTTGAGATTTTGTTTAAATAAGTGACAAAAAGCATTCCTCCATGTCTGTGTCAACTACTGCCTTCGATCTGCACTACGGACAAGGGGTCACAACTTGAATTCATGTTTCTAACTACACTACGCACAGCATTCAAATTAGCCTTAATTTATGTAAGGCAGAGGCAATTTTATTAATGGATGGCACAAGAAGCATTCTTCAATGTCTTTACTAAGTACTACCTTCAAATGTACACTACGAACAACAGAGTTTATCTCTTCATACCACAAGTCATATCAGTACTACAAAAAACAATGAATCCAACCTTCCTTTAATTAAGATAGAGACTAATGGATTCTATGTCTTACGATTTTGTAAAAGAATGTGCAAATAGCATAAACTGTGCTCACTAAACCCTTTAATCTACACTGCGGACAGAAGGTATCACAACTTGAATTCACCTTTCCATCTACACTAAGGACAACATTGAATCCAGCCTTGCTTTATTTAAGACAGACAATTGTTCTGTGTCCTCAGATTCTGTTAACTGTGACAAAATAGCATTAATCGATCTTTGTGTCAACAACTGCCTTCAATCTACACTGCGGACAGCAGGGTTCACAACTTGAATTCAGCTTTGCAACTAAATTTGTCTTCTATATCTGTGCCGACAACTGCCTTCAATCTATTCTGCGGTCAGTAGAGTTCAAAACTTGATAGCAGGAGCTCCACTACTACAGAAAACATTCAATCCAGCCTTGCTTTATTTAAGGTAGAGACTAATGGATTCTATGTCATCCGATTTTGTAAAAGAATGTCACAAATAGCATTCATCTATAACTGTGCTCACTAGAGCCTTCAATCTACACTGCGGACAGCAGGGTTTACAACTTCAATTCAGCTTTCCTTCTACTTTAAGGACAGCATTGAATCCAGCCTTGCTTTACTTAAGGCAGAGACAAGTGTACTCTGTCCTCAGATTCTGTTAACTGTACAAAATAGCATTTATCAATGTTTGTGTTGATTAGTACCTTTGATCTACATTACGGACAACAGAGTTCACAACTTCAATTCAGTTTTAGAATGTAAATTTCTCTTCACTAAGTGTGCTGAGAAGTGCCTTCAATCAATTCTGCGCTCAGTAGAGTTCACAACTAGATACCAAGAGCGCCAGCACTACAGAAAACATTCAATACAATCTTGATTTACTTAAAACACAGACAATTGCGCAATATCCTCAGATTTTCTTAAAGTTTGAACACTAGGAAATTCAGCCTTCATTTATTTAATGCAGACAAAATTCTACTATATGAGTTCACATTTTGATTAAATACGTGACAAAAACCATTTGTCTGTGTCTCTTAACAACTGCCTTCAATCTACATTGCACAGGAAACATACAAGCTCAGCGCCAAATATACTACTTACTCAGTGCTCCATAAATCATCACAAAGAAGAGTGAACACTTTTATGTCACAGTGAGACATACTGTCCCTATTAAATGGAATTGATGCAGAATTCAATCAACAAAAGACATTACTTCAATTACTGTAATTCCCCCCCGACCACACATTATCACAGGGTACATTCAAGCTCAGCGCCAAAGGTATTACTAACTCAGTGCACCACAAATCATCACCACGTGACCGTATTGAATAAGATGATTTATTTAGAAAAAAATATATCATACTTTCTGAAAATATACTTCAACTTAGTTCTCTGAATGGACTACCAATATTTATTAGAAAACTTGATGTATAAAGAACTTGCACCCCACCAACTTTGCTTGAGCTGCAACACAAACATTAAAGGTTATCCCACCTGCTGCTGCACCAAGCACAACAACTGCTGCAGCAGCATCTTCGGCAACCAGTCCATACTCTATTCTATTAATCTTGATTGTGGTAAACTAAATTTCTATGCATTTATTGCAATGAACTTTTGTTTTACATGAAATAGTCTATCAACCTCATCAGTCACTACACATTTATCAAGCTTTTTTGCAGAAAGAACTACCCCTTCCGAAGGCAGTGGGAAATTTGCGCATTTGCTGCCTTTCTTCGCAGAGGTTATGAACTATTTTTCAATGTGATATTCTGATTTAAAGTCAAAGCCCTTTATCTAGCCTTTTTGTTGTAACTACTTCCCTGGCTAAAGGTAGTGAATAATTTGCACTCTTGCAGCCTTTCTTAATTTTTGACATAATTCATCTTCCACTCAATTAACACATCATCTACACATACACACACCTACTTGCTACTTTTCTATGCTACGGTAATCAACTATTCTTCTATTTCATATCCGTATTCAAAGTACAGGCCATTTATCAAGCCTTTTTTATTGTAACAACTACCCCGGCCGAAGGCAGTAAGAAATGTGTACACTTGCTGCCTCTCTTGGCTAGAGTTATCAATTATTCTTGAATGTTATAATACAGTTGTAACGAATTTAATTAAGAAAGTGAAGAATTTTTTTATAAACTGCATTTTATAAGAAAAAAAAAACTATAGAAAATCTATTTGAGAAGGCTTTCGAATTGAATTTTTTTTAGTTTAATAATCAATACTATTCGATCACTAGATAAACCAATCCCTTTAATGAAGGCCAAAAGTAAGTGGAAAAGAGTAACTAACAGAAATCATTTTTCAGAAGTTTTTTGGGGTGAATGGAACCATGGTTCAAGTTCTGAGCCTTTTTTAATGATGACAGTTATCTTCAGAGAAATGATTTGTTGCAAGCACATGACACTAGTGGTCTGCTTATGAGTTTAAAAATTATTGTGCTTTTGAAAAAGAGAAAATTGTTCTGAGAAATGCAGAAGAGGTGTTAGCTGAGGAAGTTTTAGGGAGACGTCCTGAAGCTCCAGTGAACACTTGTAATTGTAGTAGTATTTATAATGTAAGTCAAGAATCTATTGATTTTTTATGCAATTTCTTACATAACTATATTAAGGAAAGTGTTAAACAAAAGATTAAGATGTTGCAAGAATAAGTGACAGAAAATACTGGTTTGCAAGGTCATTCTCTGGCTTGTATTTCTAAAAAAGTTTGGTGAAGTGTTTTTCACCAATTCAGAATGTTACCAGTTCATCATACTCAAATGACAAAATTATTCAGAACATTATATTTTGCAAAAAGTTCAGCACTAATTTTAAAAAAGGTGAACAGTATTCTTTTCCGTGCATCTGTATCAGATGTAACAAATGTTTCTGATGAAATTCAGCTCAGTTACTTTGGTCCTCAGGAAGACAGTGCAGAAACTGAGATATTAATAGTAGAAAATGTGGAAGAGAATGTACAATGTTGTACTGTAGAACATTTTGAGCAAGATATTACAAAGTTTAAGGTGATTTCAAATGAAACGCCAAATTATTCTTCTATTTGTTTTCAACAAACTCATTATAAAAGTCAAACCAGGACTGTTCATCTGTATTTAAAAAGTAAAAAAGAAAATAATAATGAATGGAAGCATTTTGCAACTTATTTGTTGGTAGAGAATTGTTTTCATTTGGGTTCTGATCAAAATATTTGTAAATATTGTTTTAATAAATTAGATGACAACAAAATGCCTGTTAGAGTAGTGCATAATAATCTTGAGTTGATAATTATTCCTTCTGAACAGATGGATTTAAATACCTATGAGTCTATTCTTATTCAATGTGTGCATCCATTTCAGTCTATTGTTCGTATGTAGCCTAAGACAGGAAAATTGCCTCCTTCAGATTTTCCACCAGGATTAAAGGGAAAAGTTGTATATTTGCCTGTAGATTTTTTATAAAAAATTGAAACAATTGGTGTAGAAAATGTAGAAGATGAACCTTTAGTTATTCTTGTTAATGGCGTTCCTACTAGGAGTAAGAAATCTGGCAAGAATTAGTGATCGTTAGGAAAATAAAATAAAGGCAACGTATCTGGTAAAAAAACTAATCAATGTTATGTATGTAAGCTGTGCTGAGTACACCTGGGATGATTTACTTCAATTTCTTCGAGACACAAATCCAAAGATACTAAATATTGAATACAAGACACCTGGAGAATTGTGCTCTTTTGATCCAGCTAATGTATGCAGGTATTTCAATCATAGATTCAAAGCTATAATATCTTTTATCACCAATAAAAAAAGTTATCCTCTTAGAAAGGTTTTGGATTTCTTTTGGAGAAAAGAGTATCAACCAAAAGATGCTCCTCACATACATATGCTAATATGGATCAAAGATGCTCCCAAATTTGCAAATGAGTCAGATGATACTGTGCTGTCTTGTATTGGAAAATATGCTACGTGTGATATACCCAAAAGTACATAAGATAAGGATTTAAGACACAAGTCTTACAATTACAAAGCCATCATTGTGGGAAATACTGTCATTGAAACTACAAATGTAAGGACAAGTTCTACACCAAATGTCATTTTGGATTTCCACGTACCGTAATATTGAAAGGAAGAGTGAACAGTTTTATATCATCTTTGCTACATACTATCACAAGAAAGTCTCCAAAAAATACATACAACTTAAAAAGAAATGAAGATTCAAAATACATAAATGACTACAACCCAGTCATTTTGACCATGTGGAATGCTAACATAGACATTCAATATATTGCATACAATTCCGTTGCTGTTCCTCGATATCTAACACCCTACATAACAAAATCAGAAAAGACAGAACTGAAGGAGATGTGAGAAGAGATTTACTACAAGAAAAGTCTAACTAAAAAATTATATAGTTACGGTTTAAAGATGTTATTTCATTGAGAAATTGGAGCTTATGAATGTTCAGATCGCTTATCATCTGCAAGTCTTTACTCCAAATCTAGTAGAATCATTTGGCTGAGTCTAAGTCTTCATGCAACACGAAATCGAGTACTTAAAGCTGTACAAGAAATTGAATATTTAACTGAATAAAACTTCCTATTCCAACTGTTCAAAGATCGCTCCCTTTTTATTCATTCTACTTTGACTTCCTAAGAAGGACCATCTCTTGAGAGAATCCTGTCAAATAGAAGGAAGATCACCATAATACCAGCAATGGACTCATCTTCCAGCTTTTCTTCCGAAAGAGATTTAATTCCTGAAGAGCCTCCAAAGAAGAAGAAAAAATCTCTAATTTGGAACTTATTTACTATCCCTGATGGGCAAAAAAACGTTAATGCTTCGTTAGTAACCTGTAAAATTTGCCAAACAACTCTTTAAAGGAGTGATCCATCCAAAAAATACTCCTTTGGCACACCAAGTACGATGCAACATATCAAGAACTTGCACCCGAATAACTTTGCTTGAGCTCCAACACAGAGGTTACAGGAAAACCCACCTGCTGCTACACCAAGCACATTGATTGCCGCAGCAGCACATTCAGTAAGCAATCCACACCCACAAATTGATCCTGCTTTCGTTGAAATTAACATTCTATGCATTTATTGTGATGAACTTTTGTCTTACGGGGAACAGTCTACCGACCTAATAAAATGCAGGGAGCAGGAGCATTGCTATGCTCAACATTACTTTTTTTGACATTATCTTGTAATTGGTATCAACTACCCCAGCCAAAAGCAGTGCTAAATTTGCACACTTGCTGCTTTCTTGGCTGGGATTATCAATTATTCTTCAATTTCATATTCTGATTAAACGTCAAGGCCCTTTATCGAGCCTTTTTGTCGTAGCTACTACTCCAGCCGAAGGTTAATGCCCCAAAAGTAATCTGTAACATTTACCAACCAACTCTTTCAAAGAGTAATCCATCCAAAAAAGACTTCTTTGACACAGCAAATATAGTGCGACACATGGAGAACTTGCACCCCAACAACTTTGCTTGAGCTGCAACACAAAAATTGCAGGGCAACCCACCTGCTGCTGCACCAAGCACATAAACTGCTGCAACAGCATCTTCACAAACCAGTCCATACTCACATATTAATCTTGATTTTAGTAAACTTAAATTTCTATACACTTATTGCGATGAACTTTTCTGTTACAGTCTATCAACTTCATAAAAAAAAGAAAACAGGAACATATCTGTCCTCAACATTACTCATTCGACATTTATCAAGCTTTTTTGTTGTAACTACTCCGACCGAAAGCAGTTGAAAATGTGCACACTTGCTGCCTTTCTTGACTGGGGTTATCAAATATTCTTCTTGTAATACAAATTCAAAGTGCACAATCTTTATTCAGCCTTCTTCTTAACTACTTCCCGTAAATTACAGTGCGTAATTTCCACACTTGCATCCTTTCTTCCGATGCACAGTCTGTGTAATGAGCTGGGTATCCAAATCTCTACTTCCATGATAAGGCAATGGTTACTTTGCACATCTTCAATATTTCTAACTTTTTACCTTACTCATCTTCCATTCAATGAACACATCATCCACATGTACACACACTTACTTGCTGCCTTTCTTGGCTGTGGTCATCAATTATTCTTCAAATTAAGATTCTGATTCAAACTCAAAGCCCTTTATCGAGCCTTTTTAATGCAGATACTACCCCGATAGAAGGTAGTGGGAAATGTGCGCAATTACTGCCTTTCTTCGCAAGGGTTATCAATTATTCTTCAATTTCATATTCTCATTCAAAGTCATGGCCCTTTATCGAATCTTTTTGTTGTAGCTATTACCTCGGCCAAACAAAACCCAACATGACAGGACTATGGAAAACATCTAAATCTACAGCACTACATGCTAAAAAGAAATGCTTACTGTGTAAGTGATATTTTCCATTGTTAAGATATAAAATCTGTCAACAGAAAAGAAACATATTCTCAGTGAAGTGAAATGACTTTTTTTTGATATAATAAAACTATTTTCACAACTTCTTTACTGTTGTATTTTGTTACAGTGTTTTTTCCTCCTCACGTTCAATATCTTAACCTACACTGCAACTATTTTCACAACTTCATTACTGTAAAATCGATGTTTGTACTACTCACATAAAACATTTTATGACACCTTGAAACTATTTTTAGAACTTGTTTACTATAATATCAGTGTTTCAACTGCTTTCATAAAACTTTTTTGAATATATTGGAACTATTCTAAAAAAATATTTACTGTAATATCAGTGTTTGAATTGATAACAGAAAATAAATGTTAATATTAAAACAGAAATGTGATAGTGTTTGCTGGAAGTATAAGGATACAGACCAGATATAAAACACAAGTTTGACGGTGCATGGAAGAGTGCATACATAGTCTATAGGAGTTTGAAGCAGTCCATGCCTTAAGGCCCACTTTGCATCATGAGTCCTTCAGTACTGCCTAAATGATTCCAATTCTGCAAGAAGTGTGTCTCAAACCATTATTATTTTATAATAATAAATGTATTCTTGCAACATCTCATAATTTAATAGAACTTTTAAAATAATTTCATCATGTATTTAATTTTCCTGCTTATCAATTTCAAAAGTCATATAATCATACTCGATGTCATCTAAGGCTTCCAGAAAATCAGCATCCAAGATTTCGTCTACAAAATTACAACTGATATCTGCAGCATTTATTTCTTCCTCTTCATTGTAACTACTTACAAAAAGTATGTTCAGCTCTTCTATGACACTGTTATTAATTTCGAAACCGTCTTCCAACTTGTTTTGTTGATTTTCCATATTATTTTTCTTATTTTGTAGGTTGTTCTATCTACAAAAACATAAACACTTCACTCTATACTGACTGTAATATCAGCATATTCTGTACTTGAGTGTATATTATTTTGAAAAATGTCTTACAAATACAATAAAGTATGCATTGATTCATGTGCTTTACTTAGCATATACAAGTATATGTTACCTTTCATTGTCATCACATACAAACCATACAACACTACATCTAAAGCACATTACATAATGGTACAAAGCATCTCATTGGAATGTTGGGTATTAGGATAACATACACAACTCACATATAAAATGATTTTAGAAACTTGTTACTTTTTCAATGATAAGGATTACTAATATCTTTCTGAGAACATTTAAATATTTAAAAGGGTTAAGTAAGAGGTGAAGAACACAGGTAAGAAGTTACATCTCAATATGCAAGAATGGATAAAAAGGGTGGTCCAAAATCTCCATGTACAATACCCAGTGGAGACGTTTTAAAAGCGGGTACAACTCAAGGAAATCTATAATGTGCAATAAGTGTTGCGATAACACCACACAGAATGGGCAAGAGCAGATAAAATAATGGATTGTATGTGCTTGGAATATGATGAGAATACACTGTACAAGGACCACTGTCAAGTGCAAAGATTAAATACTTAAGACATAGCAAACGAGGTGGCAACAAGAACCAGGAAGTTCCAAGAGTGGTGGATGATGGCTTTCTTCACCTGTGCCCTACCTACGGTGTTGCAAACTTAAAACAGTAACGACAGGAGGAGTGCCTTACTTTGACTCCCCCCATCACATTGTCAATTAGGGTGGAGGGAGAGAAAGGAAAGGAGTAAACAACATGTCTACAGATGTACTGCTATGTTCAGAACACTGGATTAAGCACTGAATAAACAAACTCAGATACAAATGAAAATACACAAAACATACACAATGGAAAGCTACACAAATAAGACGGCGAATCTTGAACACAAACTGGTAAGCAAACAAAACAACAAAAAATCTAAGGACACTGTAACGGACGCTACACTGTAGACCCCATTGTTAGGTCCATGAAACTGTGCTGGCAGCTGTTAGGAGCCTACACAGGATGATGGCAGTACGAGGCCTCTGTCTGAGGTTGGGGGAGTGGCGGTCCCAGGGGCTACAAGGTGGATCCGTGAGCCCCCCGCATACTTCAAAATAAAACCCTGGAGGGTGGCGTTCCAAGGGCTCCGAGGGCTTTACAAGCCCCCCATCATGGAGAAAAAAATAGCCCCCCGACTTGGGCCCCCCCGGGTCTAATTAAGAATGAAACAGACGTCTAGTTTTTTTTCCTTTTCTGCAGCGTACGCGTACGATACACGTACCTCGCAATTTCTTTTTTTTTTCAAAAATTAAAAAATTGCGACAAAAAGATCCATGTAGGACCCCCTGAGCAGGCCTAGAGGGTCAGGATGTTTCTACCTTGCCCCACTTCCTTATTTTTCAACTTTCTTTTTCTGTTTTCTTGTCACTCGGTTCTACCGAGGCACAAGATGGCTGCCAACACTTCCTGGTTTGAAGTGTTGACAGACAGTAAACATTTAATCAACATGCAGTTCGTGCTCGTAATTGTACGGTTTTCGGTACACTTACTGTATGTATAGGAGGAGAGGGGGGGGCAGCTGAAAACATACTTTAAAAAAAAAAGGCCCTGAGGAGGTAGCTGTCACCGTGGCTACGGGGAGGGCAGCCGTGAGCCCCACTGTAAACTTCAAAATTAAACCCCGGGGTGTGCCATTCCCCGGGACTCCAGAGACCTTACAAACCCTTCATTATGGTAAACAAATTCCCCCGGGATTTCGCCCACCTAAAACGGACTTCTAGTCTTGTTTTTTCCTTTTCCACAGCGTACGCGTACTATACACGTACTATACACGTACCCCGCGATTTAATATTTAAAAAAAAATTATAATTTGGACCTAAAGATCCATATGGGACCCCCTGAACACACCTACAGAGTCAGGAGGTTTCTACCCTGCCCCCTTTCCTTATTTTTCAACTTTGTTTTACTGTTTTCTACTCAGTCGGTTCTACCGAGGCACTTAATGGCCACCAACACTTCGTGGTTTCGAGCGTTGACAGACAGTTGACATCCAATCAGCATGCAGTTTGCACTCGTAATTGAACGTACGCATGCAGTACTTTGTCTCTAGATATCGCTATGATATTATTTGTGATTTTCTTAGGAACTACTGAATGGATTTACACCATTTAACAAAAAGCACAGTCTGTGAATCGAACTCTACCTCTCTGCCACATTTGGTGTAATTCCATTCAGCGATTCGGGTTGTAGCCTGGCTAAAGGTGCCTATGGAAAATTACAAGGGGAAACACATTTTGGGAACCCCCTTTTTTCTCGACCCCCACTTGACAAATCACCCCCAAACTTTCAGGGAAGGAGCGGAGCTGAGAAGGCCATTTTCTTTGAGAAATATGCGAAGATTCGTCCACCGGCACCAAAATTATTCCAAATAGAATGTTGCGGATTTCCTATGGAAACTAGGTCCTAGCTATAACTACCTACTGTTATCTATGTTTATTTGAAATGTAGTGTTGTGGCACCAAACGTTGATTACATACTCCGTCCACCGCCATTTTATTAGTTTTTCTCTATTACTTTTATTATACCTCTCTAAGATCCATGAGATTTCCTGGCACGACACCACGGTGTTTGTCCTTGCCCTCCGATCTTATGACTTGGTCACATGTATACCTAAAACAGATTTGAAGTACTTAAGCCAGAGCCATTACAACGCGTGTTCGTCAACACAAAGATAATATTAAGATTATGCGTTTATCATGCGTGGTAAATGTTTACTAGTTGTAAAAGCATGCATGGTAAAGGCATGCGTGGTAAAGCCATATGTGTGCCAATGGCTTCGTGGTTAAGATCACGCGTGGTTATGACCGCGTTGTAATGGCTGTTTCCCCCCAGGACACTGCAAGAACCGGGTCTGGGCGTGGTGGACTCCTGGGCATCAGGCAGAGGGCACGCAGTCCCTCTTATACAATATAGACATTTTTGTGGGGTGATTGTTTCCGTGGTTTGAGGGGCGTCATTGAGGCCCACACTTAATTTTGTAGGGTGGTAGGTTTACATGGGAAAATGTCACAAGAGGTTTGTAAATGTGGTACACATTATTTTGTATTAGTTTGTTGTAGTGTATCCAGAGAAAATATAAGTCAGTACTTTTCAATCTTACTCTTGAACATCTTACTATAGTGCTTCAACATTATAAATATTATTTTTATTGTGGACAGTCAACCCCCCACAAAAAAAGAAGTATGTAGTTTTTTTATTCACTTTTATTAAAAGAATAACCATAAACAACATTTAATGATAACTATATTATAAAGAACTAGAAAAATAACTTTAAAAAACAATATTATGAACAAATTGTGAAGTGGACTCCAAATGACGTTTCATTGGTAATCTGCAAAATAAAAAAGAAAATTAGAGTTTAGAATTATGTAGATGTGAGTAAATGAGATGAAGCATTACAAGTCAAGGTAACAGTACAATTTTACGTGTGCAGTGTGCCTAGTACATTTTACTTCTGTTATAGTGCCGCGTTCAAGTGGTGTCTATATGGAAGTGCCTACTGCGTCAGTGACACAAAAGTGGCACAACAGGATTGTAAATACGCCGACTTATTTCTAATGCATTGTAATGAAGGCATCGTATATTTAGGCCTCTGTGCTTACCGTTGTATAAAAACTGCTGCCAGTGGAATTCAAAACTTAAAGACTTCTTTGCTTTTACATGTGAAAGCAGACAGCCTTTTCTAGAACTTTAAAAGAGAAATAGAAATTATGTCAAAAAGAGTGAGAGAGAGAAAAGGAGAGTAAAGAACATTAAAACTGTCTTGCAGAGTCTGGAGTTGAGATTTTTTCATGAAAAGTCAGACGTAGATTTACAAGCTGCTTGCGTCACTTTTCCCATGTTAAAAGTGACCCAAAAGTGGTGTAATAAGCTTGTAGATCTGTTTGTCAGACTGTTGAAACCTATCTGTTGGCAGTGTTCGGAGGTAATTATACATTTTAGACAGTGAAGCTGCTGCACACTACGCACTGTCTCCTTTCACACATGAAGGTAACACTACAGTTTTACATGTGCAGTGTGCCTAGTACATTTCAGTTCTGTTATAGTGCTGCAATCAAGTGGTGTCTATCTGGAAGTGCTTACTGTGTTCCTGACACAAAAGTGGCAGAACGGTATTGTAAATATGCCGACTTATTTCTAATGCATTGCAATGAAGGCATTGTATATCTAGGCCTCTGTGCTTAACGTTGTATAAACACTGCGGCCACGTGAGTTCACAACTTGAGTTCAACTGTTTTTCTAGATGTCAAAGCAGACAGCAGTGTCTATAAGTTTAAAAGAGAAAGAGAAATGATGTCACAGAGAGTGAGAGAGAGAAAGAAAGAAAGAGAGAGAAAACAACATTAAAACTGTCTCGCAGAGTCTGGAGTTGAGATTTTTTCTTGAAAAGTCAGACGTAGATTTACAAGCTGCTTGTGTCACTTTTCCTATGTTAAAAGTGACACAAAAGTGGTGTAATAAGCTTGTAGATCTGTTTGTCAGACTGTTGTAACCTATCTGTTGGCTGTGTTCGGAGGTAATTATACATTTTAGACATTGAAGCTCCTGGACACTATCCACTGTCTCCTGTCACAATGAAGGTAACACTACAGATTTACGTGTGCAGTGTGCCTAGTACATTTCGGTTCTGTTATAGTGCCGCGATCAATTGGTGTCTATTTGGAAGTGCCTACTGCGTTACTGACACAAAAGTGGCAGAACAGGATTATAAATATGTCGAATTATTTCTAATGCATTGTAACGAAGGCATTGTATATCTAGGCCTCTGTGCTTACCGTTGGATAAATACGGCAGCCACCGGAGTTCACAACTTGACTTCAACTATTGTTCTATATGTCAAAGCAGACAACAGTGTCTATAAGTTCAAAAGAGAAGAAGAAATGATGTCACAGAGACTGAGAGAGAGAAAGAAAGAGAGCGAAAACAACATTTAAACTGTCTCGCAGAGTCTGGAGTTGAGATTTTTTCTTGAAAAGTCATACGTAGATTTACAAGCTACTTGCGTCACTTTTCCCATGTTAAAAGTGACCCAAAAGTGGCGTAATAAGCTTCTAGATCTGTTTGTCAGACTGTTGTAACCTATGTGTTGGCACTGCTCGGAGCTAATTTAACCTTTTAGACAGTGAAGCTGGTGCACACTACCCACTCCTTTCACAGATAATTTGTTGTTGTTTCAGAAACAAAATTGTTTGTCACTTAGTGCCATTGGCGTGATTGAAACATGGTGCTCTATGTGTGGAAGAAGCCTTCACTGTAATCAAGAGAGTTAATCATTTCATTCCAGATGAGGTTGTATACAGCAGAGTGGAGATAGCAGCGTCAAAATCTTTAAAAAATAAAGAGAAATGATGTGAGAGAGTAAGAAAGAGTAAGGGAAAAAAGGACATTAAAACGTGGGAGAGACACACACGACAGGGGAGGGGTACGTGAAGCCAAAGGCGCAACCAGTCAAAAATAACAGGGGTGGGGGGACTAGAAAAAATTTGGGGTTGGGGATTTAGTTCAAGCAAAAATAAGAATGCAGGGGCTATACACGGGGTTGGGTTATCAAAGTCTCATTAACAAGCAAAATGTTTTTAAAAGACCTGTCACATACTCTGGTGCGAGTGTGTGTGAGCCTAGAAAGCTATCTCATCCTTGCTGAAGCCCAGTTAGCCCAATGTTTTTTTTGCGCCTTCTGCATACTACACATTCTCTCCTTTGACAGATAACTTGTCGTTGTTTCAGAAACAAGCTTGTTTGCTCACTTGGTGCTATTGCCGTTGTCCGTGTTACATAATCCATCCTGAAGCTGTACATCTAAAAGATATTAAAAGAAAGATGTTATGATTGGTACTTCTTGCTATATTAATTTGGAGTTAGATAGTATCGCGCTTTTATAGACGTTTGATTGTCAGATTTCTACGAACTGCTTGTATTGTGAATATATTCCAGACATTTCAGCGATTATAAAAACGTTACTGCTATTGGGAAAAAAAAATAAACATGTAAATTAATGCATTATGTAGGAGTGCGTTCGTCTAAAATACTAAGCCGCATTTTTATATAGTCAGCTACAACCCTTTGACTCCTTCCGATGCATACTCAAGCCTCACTGCTCACCTTTTCCTGGAAAAGATACCTTCTTCATAAGGTAGTTCCGATTTCTAACAAAGAAGTCTCATATATGGTGCCGAGTCTTGATATCTCAATGGCTAACGACATATTCGTGCTCCCATCATCATCATCGCAGATATGGCTGAGATACCCGCCACCCCCTCTCAACACAATCCCCAAAAGGAGGGAAACCGGAAACAGTTCTTGAAGTTTTTGGAAGTGGGAGGGAGTGACCCTCCCGGCCGTATTTATTAAAACAAAATTAAAAACATTAAACGTTTCATGTTATGTACAATTTCATTACCACATTGCGTTGTTTGGCTAACTTTAACATATTCTCTAATACAGAGGTTCTCCTAGCCGAACTAGCATCCTACAAAACATTCTCTAGAAATATTGAAATTGTACATCCTAACGTTTAAGGGCCAACGGCAAGGTCATAACCGGTGTCAAGATCCCTAACCAGACTTACCCCTCCCACTTGGGAGGGGCGACAGCACGGAGGCTTACCTCAAGTGCAACTACTACCAATTTCCCTTGACTTGACGGGGGCACTTAAGAACTCGACGCCAGTTAAAGGTCGTTCGAATACTCGTGTGAGGTATCTAGAAGGTATCGTAGACCTCCCCCCAACCCCACACAACTTACCGCATCTGCCGTCGCAGATGTCACTGGCCCCGGGAAATTCCCCAGGAGGGGGCTGTAACCCCTCCTACACAGGAAGGGGCCTTGACCGCCTTTCCTTTACTTCCGGCGACCCATCCTTAGAAGGGACCGCCTCCCCATTGAGGGGCCAATGGCCACCTCACCCGAGCGCTCCCATCCGTGTTGGGTGACGCCCACTCATAGGGATCTTCTAATTAGTGCTCACCGATCATGACCTTACCGCCTACCAGAAATAAATACGACAATGCTAATAAAACCTACGAAAACATTGCTCGGTACGACCGAAAGAGCATGCTTTAAAATTCACACTATATCGAATCATTTTAATCGTAAAACCTACACAACATACACCAATCTTTATTATAATCAACATCAACATGATACTATCACAACCTGTAAACGAAACAGAAACATAATTATCGATCAACTTTATTATAAACAACTGGCTGTCCTCAGGGGCTGGTGGGTGGGTCAAAATTGGCTCTTCGTTCTGTCCCGAGCTCACGTGTAGCGAGGAGGTGCAGCTTCAGAGCACAAGAACAAGAGGACGTCTTCAGTCTTGCGTCCCTTTTTATCCGTCTTCAGGGCGGGCGAAAACCCGCCCCTGCCTGCCCTGAGGGCGTGGCTGGCTGCGTCAGTGTCTAGGCCAGCCCACTCTAGGGCGGGAAAAAGCGCGCCCCGGCTACGCCGCTTCGGGCATACCAGCCGAGACGCGCCTCCCGCCCAAAAATGGCTTCCCGGGGGGGATCGAGGCACTCCGCCATACGTTCGGGGGGACCGAGTGGTCGCCCCTTTCCATATGGCTGAGATACCCGCCACCCCCTCTCAACACAATCCCCAAAAGGAGGGAAACCGGAAACAGTTCTTGAAGTTTTTGGAAGTGGGAGGGAGTGACCCTCCCGGCCGTATTTATTAAAACAAAATTAAAAACATTAAACGTTTCATGTTATGTACAATTTCATTACCACATTGCGTTGTTTGGCTAACTTTAACATATTCTCTAATACAGAGGTTCTCCTAGCCGAACTAGCATCCTACAAAACATTCTCTAGAAATATTGAAATTGTACATCCTAACGTTTAAGGGCCAACGGCAAGGTCATAACCGGTGTCAAGATCCCTAACCAGACTTACCCCTCCCACTTGGGAGGGGCGACAGCACGGAGGCTTACCTCAAGTGCAACTACTACCAATTTCCCTTGACTTGACGGGGGCACTTAAGAACTCGACGCCAGTTAAAGGTCGTTCGAATACTCGTGTGAGGTATCTAGAAGGTATCGTAGACCTCCCCCCAACCCCACACAACTTACCGCATCTGCCGTCGCAGATGTCACTGGCCCCGGGAAATTCCCCAGGAGGGGGCTGTAACCCCTCCTACACAGGAAGGGGCCTTGACCGCCTTTCCTTTACTTCCGGCGACCCATCCTTAGAAGGGACCGCCTCCCCATTGAGGGGCCAATGGCCACCTCACCCGAGCGCTCCCATCCGTGTTGGGTGACGCCCACTCATAGGGATCTTCTAATTAGTGCTCACCGATCATGACCTTACCGCCACAGGTCCGGATAGTTGACCGGCTATCCGGACCCCCCACAAAACTCCTACCTAAAGGTCATGTTTTAACGTCTTTAACCAAGCTAAGAAGTCTCCTATGAGTAACTCATTCCCCACCCGTGACAAATGCACACCATCCCCCAAATACATACTGTCATCATTAATACAACTATGCGAGATAGAATGCAATGTCTTGGAACGGAACAACCTACTCACTTTGTTATTAAGTTTTCTAACTGAATGGTTCAAAGCAGGAATCGAGATAGCCCCCCGCCACACTTTTCGTGGGATCATATGAGACCACGCAATTATGCACCCCGGAACTTTCCTTGCCAACCAACTTACAGTGGAAAGCATCGCCTCTAGGAGAAGTCGTCTACCGGTGGTGACCAAATCATTGCCCCCTAAATGTACTATGACTATAGACGGCGGTGACCTCGTCCGCCCTAACAAACCCTCAAAGAATGCTTGAAACTGGTCAATACAGAGACCGCCTCTTCCGTAGAAGGACACTCTGTACCCGTATTCCCCAGGTACGTGAATCATGTCACCTGCTTCGAATACGTCTGCGGCACGCCTCACGTATGAGTGGCCCACGACCCACACCTCCTTTCTCACAGCCGGTGATGTCTGACCGCTGGCCTGGTGTTGGGTCGACTGCATAGTCCGCCCTGCCTCGTAGGCTTGCGCAACTGAAAACCAAACAAAAGACAAGAAGCGTGAGTGCATTATTATAGCTTCACAACATGTGCAACCGCACATATCTCTTATAACAATTGGAGGACCAACGCCCCACTCGTTTTACTTGTTCAACATTAAGACCCCTGGCTGTAGCTTCAGTGGCAGCCCCTATTCGAAAGGAATGGGTCCCGAATTCGCCCGGGTCTAAGCCCGCTGCGGTAATAGACATCGCAAGCACCCGCTGAAACTGAAACTTCGTCAGTGGGGTGGCGTCCGCGTGTCTCAACAATGTCCCCCCCCATGATGCCACCCTTCGTGCTAGGTAATCTTCTAAACACTGTACCGGACACATGGAGGACCCGGGGATCCTGTGAATGATCGTGCAGTCCCCCATCCCGTCTTGATCGGTCTTGGACCTGACAAAGGAGACAATCATTGCTTCACCCCTGATCTGAACGTGTTCCCGGCACAAACCCCCCACCACATCCTGTTTGTTCCTTGCAACCAGCTCACTTATTCTCATCGCCCCGTGAAATGCCAGCGTAAATGCAGCTCGGAACAAACATGCCTCGAACTGAGACGAGCATGTGGCGGGGAGTGTGGCCAGCAACTGGGACAACCTATCCAGACCTATTGGTCGCCTCTCATCTACTCTGCGACCCTCTAGGCGTTGCCACCCACGCAGCGCCTTTTGTACCACAAAATACGCCGACGGGTCCTGGATATTATGGGCCCTGGCAACAAAGGAAATGGCAGCACGATGCCTTTGGGCCGTAGCCACCGACTTCCCAGCCCTACGCAAAGACATCAGAAAATGTACTACCCATTCCTCCTGACCCCAAAGCCCATCTCTCTCAGTCCCCAAAAAGGCTAAATAGGCCCGGAACGCCCCTTCATATGCCTTCCTCGTCCTTGGCGCTAGACTCTCTCCCACGAGGTGACGAAGTTCGGGGCACCGAGAGACCATAGAGCTTCGGGGAAGGGTGCCGGCTCTGGGTCCGCTGAGGGAAGGAAACCCGAGAAAGCCTGCATTTGAAAACGAGACAGTGCATCAGCAGCCTGATTCATTACCCCTGGGACATGTTTTGCTCTGAATATCACGTTCAGTTGCATACACAGTAAGACAATTTCTTTGAGCAGCCTTAAAATCAGTTTACAACGGGCTGCCTGACTATTGATGCATTCTACAACGGTCATATTGTCAGACCAAAACACGACAGAATGATCTTTGAACCCTTCGGGCCAGGTTCTGAGGGCCACCAGAATGGGAAACAGTTCAAGGAAAGCAATATTACTCGTCAGCCCCTCTTCGTGCCACCATGGGGGCCACCTTTGTGCCGACCATTTCGTGCCGAAGATGGCGCCAAAGCCCATGCTCCCCGCCGAATCTGTCCATAGACCCAGCTCTTCAGAGGACACGGCTGGCTTGTTCCAGACAACTCGACCATTGAAGTCCGCCAAAAATGCTAACCAAATACGCATGTCTTGGCGGACCTCAGCCGATAATCTCGTGCGATGATGACCCTCCTTTAGGCCAACCATCGCTTGGGCAATTGAACGGGAAAAGGGGCGAGCCATTGGGATCACCCTTAGGGCAAAATTCAACTTCCCCACCAATTGTTGCAACTGATTCAGCGTAACCTTAGATGCATTTACACAAACTTGCAGGGCTGCCCTGAATTTCGACACTTTGGTAGCTGGTAGACGAAAACAACCCTCACTAGAGTCCAACTCGATCCCCAAAAACTCGAGGCAAGTCGTGGGACCCACAGTTTTACCCGGTGCCAATGGCACGCCAAATTGACCCATTAACACACAAAATTCGGCCAAGGCCTGGGCGCATTCGTGATTTCCGGCGGGCCCAAGGAACAGAAAGTCATCAAGGTAATGCATTACATTTCGGAAACCCGTCTTCTTTGTGAATACCCATTGCAGAAAAGTACTGAATTTCTCGAAATATGCACAGGATATAGAGCATCCCATCGGCATACACCTATCCAAATAATATGATCCCTGAAACATGAATCCCAGAAGACGCTGGTCGTCTGGGTGTACCGGGAGCAACCGGAACGCTGACTCGATATCTGATTTCGCCATCAACGTCCCGGGCCCCAGGCGATTCAAAATGGCTACTGCTTCATCAAATGATGCGTACCGCACCGAACATACCTCTGGATCAATAGCATCGTTCACCGAAAGACCATGTGGAGCTGACAGATTATGAATTAATCGAAACTCACCTGGGTCCTTCTTCGGGACCACCCCTAACGGAGAACATACAAAATACGGTACCGGGGGTACACTAAACGGGCCGGCGACCCGACCCCGGTTAACCTCTTTCCGGATCTTATCCTGCACTACAGTTGTATGCTGCAAGACGGAAAGTTGATTTCTGCACGTCCCGACGCCCTGAAAGTCCCCTACCGGGATGCGGAAACCATATGAAAAACCGTTCCGCAGCACCCCAGCAGAAGTACGATCTGGGTATTCACTGAGCCAGGGAATCATCGCCAAGGTATCAATCGGGGTTGGTAGAGGCGCCCCTCGGACTATATTAGACCTGTTTGGCGCCTCCTCTACCCCCATTCTCACCCGTTCTGGCTCTGCACGAGGACTCAGGATGGGACGACCCACAATTACTACATTCGTGTTTGAACTTACAGGATCCCGGAGGCCTAGTACATTTACCTTTGTTGAAATTGAAGCAGAAACCCCTTTTCCCTGTATTGCCGGCAGGTCTCGAGTAATCGTCGGTACTCGTACCTGACCGAAAGGGCGTCCCCGCATTTTGGCGGGAGTATTCACCAACATTGCTCCCCACCAATGGCATTTTCAACATCCCTGACTCTTTCATTTTATCCCATGTCAAAGAATCATAACAGTCCCAAGTTAAACTTTTGTTATGCTCCTTCTCTTTCCTGAAAAGGTTGTCATAACAGAACCAGTGGTTACCTTGATACGATGTCGAGTAACCCATAATTCGTGACTGATAAATTGGAAACTCAGGTAGCAACTCAGGCCTACGTTCTCCCAAAATCGATGTAAAAATACCCCAAGCATTGCCCCAGTTGCCAATATTCTCATTTACCTTAAAGGCGGCCATTTTTGCGCGCCAAACACTCGGATGCATTAGGTCCTTCTGACTCTTAACATGCTCCACTTCATAATGATCGACAAGCAAGGAGAAAATGTTCACGTAATCCCCCGCCCAGATCTTTTCCTTTATTGCCAAAGGAACATGTTGACCCAATTTCTCTCTACGAGAGGGTGCTGACTCATCCCTTGCGATCGGCAATGGCCGCTTACCTGCACCGGACGCTGCTTCCGTCACTTGTGGCTTGTCTATCACTGCCGCCGGTGCGGGCACCTTGGCTGCGTCTCTTTTTTCCCGCAACTGTTTCATCAGCGCCTGTGCCTCGGCAGCCGTGGCGCCCTCACTACTATCGCCCAACCACGCTGCTAGCTGTGCCGCCAGCTCGGGGGGCATATCCTCGTTAGATGTCGGGGTGACGACGACGGGGATTGGATTCCCCTCCATCGGTACCGGGGTCGGCGCCTCGAGCGGGGCAGAGGGAACCGGGACGTCTCCCCCGGCCGGACCCCTTCTTGGCCTCTTGGGTTTCCCTCCAGCCGGTGGACGCCCCGATCCCTCCTCCCCGTCTCGCTCCGCCAGTCGCTTCTTTATCTCGGACATCTCTTTGACGAGGACCCGAACCATCTGATCAGTCGTCATTCTCTTCGCGCCTTTCTTGGGCATCTCTCCGACAAAGTATCTAGAAGACAAAAGAAAAGATCAAAACGCTCAAAATTGGCTCTTCGTTCTGTCCCGAGCTCACGTGTAGCGAGGAGGTGCAGCTTCAGAGCACAAGAACAAGAGGACGTCTTCAGTCTTGCGTCCCTTTTTATCCGTCTTCAGGGCGGGCGAAAACCCGCCCCTGCCTGCCCTGAGGGCGTGGCTGGCTGCGTCAGTGTCTAGGCCAGCCCACTCTAGGGCGGGAAAAAGCGCGCCCCGGCTACGCCGCTTCGGGCATACCAGCCGAGACGCGCCTCCCGCCCAAAAATGGCTTCCCGGGGGGGATCGAGGCACTCCGCCATACGTTCGGGGGGACCGAGTGGTCGCCCCTTTCCATTCTTCACCCACTCAGTGCTTCGGGCACCACTAACTCAGTGACTAAAGAGAACACGCATGTAGTAGTGGGCCCCTTGTTCGGTGCTTTCGGAACAACTCTAAAATGGCGTACAACACGTTTGCTCCGTCTTTTTTATACAAAGGGTCACGTGTGTAGTGACAGATGCGCTGGATGGGTGTGGTGTGGGTGTATACCAGCCACGAGAGAGTGTGTGTCGATCTGACAACTACACCTGCAACTAAGAAATCACTACAATGGAAATCTGGGCTTTGTACTGTTGTTGTGTTTTTCTGGTAGCGTAAGCACAGTAGGCTGTACTAACGTATTCAGTCTCGATTCATTTATCACCTCCCCCAGGGGCTTTGAAATGTTGGGAGAGGGGTCAATAATTGTGTTGACTTTTCTTCTTTAGTGTGCAGTGCTATATTGTTTTATAAAATGTATAAGTCTTCAAACTATCTTTACTCTTACGATGTACGTGCCATATTTCCGTAATTGATTTTAAAAATAATATACGCTTTTTTACAGTTTAAAAAAATAGTTTTATGATTATCTCAGGTAATGTCTTCTCTTAATATGTACATTAAATACATAAAAATATGTTTTTGAATAATTAGAATCTTATTTGGAGTACGTGTACGGGCGCCGTATATGACGTCACGCAGGATTTTTTTTAAATTAAAAATACTCAGGGTACGCGTTTTGGGTGAAAAAGAAAAAAACGTGAAGCCCGCCTTATTGTTAATTAGCCTCCGGGGGTGTCAAATCTCTGGGGCTATTTGTTTTTCATATTGGGGGCCTAGAGGGTCTCCCCTGCGCGGGGATCGCTACCCCCCGGATGTTTAACTATATGTATGCGGGGGGACTCATGGCCCCCCGGAGTTCCGGGGACTGCTTTTTTCTCCACTCGATTCCCTTCCCCCCTCCCCCACATCCAGGGGCCTCTTTTTATTTAAAAAAACTGTGAAAACGTGCTGCAAATGTGCTTCTTTGGTTTCGTTTCTGTCTTGTAGAGGATCCAAGGGAAATATAACGTTTTTTTGTACAGCCACTACTTTTCTGCCTGTTAGTATAGTAACAGTTCATGGATGAGTTGTGTGAGAGTACAGAGGTTAGAATTTCACCACAATATGTTGGTAATTGAAATACTTACTGTGCTGGAGCTTTATATATATTTTTTTCATAGGAACCTTTAGTAGTAGAAGACGTTTGTGGAAAAGTTTTATTAAGGATTCCTTCCTGTTCGGGGAGTATTATCGTAACGTGCTCCAAGCGGAACTTTACGAAGTTTAATGCGCATTGGCTGTAAAGTATTAAAAGTATAAGGCTTAGCAGTCATTCCTTGCTCGTCTTTGGAGAACATGGACATTTTATTAGCTAAAGTGTTCCCGAACACAAATTTGCTCCATATTGGGTGGGAACAGTTCACTGTTGTAAAATGTAAAATGTACAGGAATTTATATAGTGCAAATCACCAAGCGGTTTCTAAGCGCTTGCTTAGGGAACCCGTCCTGGTATTCCCCTGTGAGATAACCCCGGCAGGGTATCCGCAAGGTGAAAGCCAGGCATCCCGCCGCGAGGGGCCGTTGTGGAGATTAAGCAAGCTATTGCCCAGAGTGTGAACCCATGAATCGAGTTGGCACCGGAGCGAGAATTGTCGAGTCCATTGACATTTTAGGACTCAATACCCCGCCGAGCCGGGAATTGAACCCTGGTCCCGGGCTGACCTCTGCTTCCAGGTCTGCCTCCTCTAACCAGTGAGCCACACGTTGTCAGTGATATTGTGATGCATTTTCCAAAGAAGTATGGGGAAATAAAGTAGTAGAGTGTAGGTTAGAAAAACTATTAACTGTGTACAGTGTCCATAAGGTGGCGGAGCGGAATTATGAGGTAAACAATTTTTTATATATGTTTCAAGGTCCATTTATATAATTGCGGTGTGGAGTATAAATCACGGCAGAAAAATTACAGTGTTTGCACTGTTTTCTTTTATCAAGTTTGTAGGTGACATACTTCTTAGTACTAATATTTACTTATAATGTGGTGTTTACTTTCATGATGGGGAGGTGCGGTTGTGCAGCAGAAAAATCAGTCAAGGTTTGAACCAGTTTTTATTAAGCAAATACAATTAAACTTTCTTCAGAAACTATCGCAGTATATATGAAAGGGGTGACAATTAAAAATGGAATTTCATAAAATATCAGTTAAGCGTGGCTATATAGTTCATTTTTGTGCTACAGTTTGTTAACGTGTTGGCCCACATTCTTGTTGATGTAAGAGGGCATCAGTTACTTTTAGATAAAGTAGAATAGAAGTGCTACAACAGACACTCCCACACTACATTATCTCAGATCAAGAGAGCAAGTAAAACAGTAAAATCTAAATTGTTTCATATTACATAGAAATGCATGCATTATTATTTTTAAAATTTGTATTCTGTACAATTCAGAAACATGCTGTTGTAGTGTTTACAAGTTACAGACTGTTCCGATAATAAATCACATACTCACCAAAGAATATATAGAATGTTACTATTATAATATATAGTACAGGTCCTATATATTCTTTAGGGAGAAGGTGAATAGGAATCACAAATAAAAATAGAAATTAGAAAATAACATTCAGAAATGTAGGGTTTATTAAATATTTAAAGTAACAAAGTATGCATGATAGCTATATTTTAAAATATATATAAATATCTGATCAAGTTTTTATAAATATTTGATAATTATATTACAGATGGCACTGAAAAATCTCCCATTCCTCTTCTGTAGCAATAGGACAATCTATTATAATATAACGATTGACACCATTGTTACAGTAAAAAGAAAAGGAAAATAAAGTTATGTATTTAACAGAACATCCATAATGAAATAGTTTCGAGCTGTAATTATTTACTTAACTTATTTTGTCCGGAGGGTGAAAAAACTTAGATCTTCATGGCGACGGGTCTTAAACTCCTCTGACATCACGACTTTGAGAATAATAATATGTATATATTCTGACAGCATATGATCACAAGGGGAAAATAGACTGAAAGCCGCAAGCCGGTAACATAGCTTACTTATTGTTACTGTTTGTGACGACGGATTGTGAATTCCGCTAGAATCACTATGACTGTTAATGTTGTAATATACATATTAACAGTATGTGATCTCTAGGGGAAAACATAATAACAAGTGTATCATTGTCACGTTGATTGTAAATGTTTAGGGTTTGCGTCGACGGGTTAGCAACACCTCTCGAGCGAAGTACAGTATCAATATTATAATATAAAAAGTCACTATATATAAGGTAAAAGGAGCCAGAAAAGGAGAAATATTTGTTATAATATATCTGTTTCTAAGAAAAAGCTGCTTACGTTAAAGAGAAAAAGGGAAAAACATGCAAAAACATTTTTTTCTACATATAAATGTTTAAATATTGACAAATAGTCATAATTTATAACTAAGTACTATGCCTATGCCATCTTGAAACAACTTACAACTCCGGAATATGTTTGTTGACGAAAAAAGAGAATCCGATGCTGGAGAAAGGAACCTGCAATATAGATTGGCGATTCAGAAATACCTTGGGAAAACGAAACTAATTGCACAGTTTTTTGTTGTTTAGTAGTCTATGGAAGGAAGATGTGGCTCCGCCTATGTAGATGGCACATTTTGCAGTTTATACGTGCTTACATTTGAACTGTTTTTCGTCTGCACGTGTTCGGAAAAGTTTCAAACTGTGAAGCTGTAAAGGTTTCGATTTTGATAGTAACACGTATAAGGTATTATTATCTACATACGTTGGAGAGTTTAAAAAGGGTTACTCGGTAAAATGTGTTCTTTGCATTTTCATTATTAAAAGCATCTAAATAGAAGACGTATAAAAAATATTGTATTCATTAGACGAAAAAAAGGTTTCATATTTGTTATTTTTATGGTTCTTAATTTAAAAAATGCTATCATTTGTAGATCGTAACCCTACCCTCGGAAAGGTGTGCTGGCACTTGGGGCTTTGGGAAGGTTATTAAATTATAAAAGGCCTTTTATTTCCACCTGTAGACTTGACTTTTAAACTTTCGTCTGTATATTCACACTTCCTCCAAACATTTTGGTACTGCTATTTTAGTATTTCAGTGAGCCATTCAGCAGTATGTGTTTATGTATACACTGTTCTAAAAGTGAACCTGCTGTACATTTTGCCAGACACTCTCCTTGCAGAATTGTAATAATTCAGCCAGTACCCAAGTAGTCATGGTGCAAAGTGGACCTTAGGGCATGGACTGTTTCAAAGTCCTATACGCTATGCATGCAGTCTTGTATGCATGGGAAACTTGTCTTTTATAGCTTTTATTATCCAGTCTATGTTCTTACACTTCCAGCAAACTCTTTGTGATTGCTGATGATTCAGTATTGTAGTGAAGTATTCAGCAGAATGCCCTTATGTATGCACTGTGCTAAAAATAGAGCTCTTCCAAATTCAGACAGACACTCTCGTTGCAGAACTGTAATTATCCGGTCAGTACTCAAGTAATCATGGTGCAAAGTAGGCCTTTGGCCATGTACTGCTTTAAACCTGTATAGAGTATGCATGCACTCTTCTATGTAGGTGCACATTCGTTTTTTATACATTCAGTTGTCCAGTATGTATCATTAGGCTTTCACAATCACTCTCACTCTACTATTTCAATATTGTTGTGAGCCATTCGGCAGTATTTCCTTGTATATGTACTGTGGTAAAACTGAAGCTCTTATAAATTCAGTCATGCACTCTCTTTGCAGAACTGTAATCATGCAGTCAGTACCCAAGTAATTATGAAGCAAAGTAGGCCTTAGTATATGGACTGCTTCAAACTCCTATTTACTATGCATGTACTGTTCTATGCACCTGCAAATTTTCCTTTTATGTTTTGAATTCCCCAGTTTCTATCCTTACACTTCCAGCAAACACTCTGTCATTCCTGTTATAGTTTTGTAGTGGCTCATTGATCAGTGTGTAGTAATCCATTCTCTACATTGAAACAGTAATCCAGAGATGTACAATAAGTGTTACATTCCCAGAGATATGGCAGTTATTGTGCACTGTGATATCAGCACAATGGATGGACTGTATGTATAATGTAGAGTATTATGAAGCAAAAACAGCACAGATGTGTGATATATTTGTGTTGTGTAGGTGGTGCATTGCTTGACTTTCATTCCAAGTGCAACACAGCTCCAGCAATGCTCTTGGGGTTCTACGCTCACAAAGCTGTGTCAATCCTTACACCTGTTTCAAGCAGGTGCAGGGTTTTGATGTAGCATAGGACTAAAAGTGACTGAATTAAATATTATAGATTTCACACAGTCACTTTTAGGAGGTGTTCCTCTGCTAGAACACTTGTACTCCCTCCCCCCACCTCTCTGCGCAGGAAAGTCTCTTTCTGGAGCAGGGCTTTAGTATATGATGCTCCTTCCATATGCATCACATTGTAAATATAATAATAGTGAAGAAGTGTGGCTCAATAGTGGAGAAGTGTGGCTAAATGGTTAGAGCGGCAGACCCTGATGCAGAGGTCTGGCCCGGGACCAGGGTTCAATTCCCCGCCTCGGCGGGTCTTGGGCTCAAAATTCCACGGACCTGATAATTCTCGCCTCGCGCTTATTCCAATCATGGAGTCCCACTCTGCAACTCTGGGCAATAGCTTGCTTAATCGCCACAACGGCCCCCACAACGCTAAGGATGTCTGGCCTCCACCTTGGGGGTGCCCAGGAGTGGAAACCTCACAGGGAAAGCCAGGACGGGTTCCACAGCGGTATTCGTACAAGCGCCTTGAGACCATTGCGGGTGAGTAGTGCACTATACAAGTATACATTTTTTAAATATCAGGTACTATGGTACATCTTTTGCAACACCGCTTCATCACAAAAGTGACGTAAAAGATGTGTAAAAGAGGTACAAGGGGGTTGTAAATCCGCTCCTATCACATACAAATTCACCCAGGCAGTTTCACTAGCAGTGCAAATTGAAGTATGGACTTCTAACATATTTATATGGATGTGTTACATTGAAGTGCTTTGGAGGTACTACAGTATAGTATAGGTAAACACCTTATACATTTATGCTGTAGCACTTTCTTATAGTTTTGCACTTTCACATCCACCATACACTACTAATTCATTCGTTCATTTATGCACTACACATTCATTCTGTCAAAGTTTTACACATTATTATAGAAATATAGTTCTTTTTTAAGCCAGTGGAGGTAGTTCTGAAAAGAAGTTTTTTTAATCTTTTTAGTTTTCTATTTTTTTTGTATTTTTTCGGGAAGTTTTTAGTTGTTTTTTTCTTTAAACCAAAAAAATGAAACTGGAAACAAAAAACTGTGGAACAGGAAGAAAAAAAATATATATATATTATTCATTTGGGCAACAGTGCTCTTCTTTGCTCTTCACAAAGAGGTGAATAGACTGCTCACCGTAAGAAAGGAGTTCTCTCCAAAATTTACAATGAATTTTAAGATTTGAAAACTGAGGCACAATAATAGGATGCGGACTGTTCGGAGGAGGTGGTGGTGCTTTTGAGGTAGAAGGAACTGCAGAGAGAGGGTTTTCCTGGAATCTTTGTGTTGTCATTCTTCCAAAATTATTTAGATGCAAATTTTTGACATGGTGAACCATTGAGGCTGTCCTGAAAGAGTAATTTTTAGTGGGGTCAGCCCTGGAAAGTGTAACCTCCCAGATCTTGCATGTTACTTTCGGTACTTTCACCTTTTTCTGTCCCAACGGAAATGAAGAAAACTTCCAAATTAAAGCTTCTTTTCTCTTTTTTCCGAGGTGGCTTAGTAACAACAAAATGTTTCTTAGTGGAATGTACTGATGAAGTCTCTAAAAGAGCAGTCATTGTAGAGTTTGGTTGTAAAAGACCACAGCTCCACAGAATAGAAGTTTATCCTGGAAAAGTCGAAGTAGGATAATAAATATGAGAGGGGTCTTTCAAAAGTTGGAATAGGAAGTATTATGAACTAATCAAAACTCTCCTTTTATGGTCAGATGACTTTGCGTACGCTTACAGTGCTCTTACTGTGCTCTTAAGATGCGAGTATGTACGACGTACCTTTGCGTTTCGCGTGATTACTTTTAAAAGTAATAATCACTTATTAAAAGTAAAAAAATGTATTTTCATGATTGTCCTAGATACTGTTTTCCCTTAATAAGTTCATTAAATACATACATATATGTTTTTTAGCAATTAGAAACTTTTGCGCCGCACGCTTACGGAGGTGCGGTCACTGTACGCGTACGGTGCGATGACCCCAAAAAATATGAAAAAGGAATTATACAGGTTCTACTTGTAAAAGACTGGGAAAAAAGTTTTGTATATAAAAATAAATTGGGATTTAGTTTTGTTAAGAATATGAAATATAGTTTAAAAAATAAATTTAATATAAATATGTTTCATAAAAATGTAAGAAATTAGTATAAAAGAAAGAAATGTCATAATTTATACATTTAAAAAATATAATTTACTAAACCTTTGAAATTCACAGAAAAAACCATAGGGTTCATCCACGTTATAGTTAGGAATTAGCAATTAAAAAACCTTGCAAATTCACTGAAAATATATATAAAACATATCTAATTTTCCGTAAAACAAACATTCACTGGATGATGTAATCGGTTATGTCATCAGTGATGTCATTTGAGATGTCATCAGTGATGTTCTGAGTGATGTCACTGACCATGTCATGAGTGATGTAATATGTGACATCATCAACAGTGCATTGCAGGCGCGCGAGTTATAGTTAGCTGAACTAACTATAACGGGGGAATTTCAATGGTTTTGTATGAGTGAAATCTCCAGCTAACTATAACATGTGTGAAACCTATGTTTTTTTCAGTGAATTGCAAGGTTTTTTAAATGCTGATTCCTAACTATAACTTGGCTGAAACCTATGATTTTTTCAGTGAATATATATATATATATATATATATATATATATATATATATATATATATATATATATATATATATAATATATATATATATATATATGGTAAGGCGAGCTTCACTGAATAAAAACGAAATTGCTCACTGCAACCTTGGGTCGGCTCCTCTTTCCTTACCTTGAAGCGCTCCGGTTCATGTGGAGTTCGAAGGTTCCTGGATTGGGTGCTTTGCATATATATATATATATGCATATGCATATATACATGGCATGTGAACAAGGGCTTTGGAAGCCCGAAACACGTCTTGCCCTCGCTGTTTTCAACCCTTGAAATAAACCATCTGTGTATCCAGTTTGTGGTCCGTCTCCTATTTGCCTGGAGGGTTCTGATTCTCACAAGAACCAGTAGTGGCTGCTTTTGGAGTTTGCGTAGATATATATATATATATATATATATATATATATATATATATATATATATATATAAATAGGTCCTACTTTCCATAGGAAATCCACAACATTCTTTTTGGAATAACTTTGGCGCCGGTTGACGAATCTGCGCGAAATTTTTAAAACTTATGGCCAGCTCCGTTTCACTCCTATTCTGAAAGTCTTGAAGTGATTCGTCAAGCGGGGGCCGAAAAAAAGGGGGTCCCAAAATGTGTTTTCACCATGCAATTTTCCATCAGAACTTTTAGTCGCAGCTACAGCTCGAACTGCTGAACGTAATTACACCAAATTTGGCAAAGAGGTAGCTCTTGGTTCAGACTTGTGCCTTTTTGTTAAATGGTGTAAATCCGTTAAGTAGTTGCTGAGAAAATTTAAAGTAAAATCACTTATATATCTATGGCCGTGGCAGATCGGCGCACCCAGTGCGCACCCTGCGCGCTCTCTCCCGATCACAAGCTGCATGTTAATTGGCTGTCAACTGGCTGTCAAAACTCCAAATCAGGAAGTGTTGGCAGCATTTTGTGCTTTGGTAGAACCGAGGCTCAATAAATCAGTGCAACAAGTTCGCAAAACGTAGAAAGGGGGCAGGGTAGAAACTCCCTGATCCCCTAGGCCTGCTTAGGGGATCCCACAAGGAAAACGGCAAAATCTGCTCAGGGTGTGCGGATTCTGCAGTGAAAAAAAAAAACAAAGTGCGGGCTCCTGCACTTGTTTAATAATTAATCCCCGGGGTGGCCAAATCCCGGGGGCAAAACTATTTATTGTAATGGGGCCCAAAGGGTCCCCCCAGTCCCGGTGACTGCCACTCCCTGGGGCTTTTATGAAATATGTGTAAGGGGACTCACAGCCTCCCCCAGCCCCGGTACCGCCACCTCCCTGTGGCTACAAAATAGATGGGTGGGGGGCTCAAAGGCCCCCCCGAGTCCCGGGAATCACCACCCCTGGGTTTTCATGAGTAAATGGGTGGGGGGCTCAAAGTCCCCCCAAGCCCTGGGGACCACCTGGGGCTTTGTACATTGTGGAGGGAGGTGTGTGGCCTCCCTCCTGGAGGACTAGAGGGCCCTGGGGTCCGCCAACCTCCGGGGCTGGCTCCTGCAGTGTCCCGGGCCTGCCCACCCCCGAGATACTGCTGTTTGCTATGGCAGGGTGGAAGTCTCGTGGCTCCCACCCGCCTTTGTAACACCCATTCACGACTGTAGCTAGCATGCGCAGCAGTTCATGTTCGCCTCACTGCCACTGCTTGCAAGGCATGAAGGATGTGAGTGATGAGCACAGCAAGGAGGTACCCTTGATTGCATCAAGACCTGCAGAGATATCCCAGGGAGCTTGTTCCTTTGCGTGCACAAAAATCATTTATAGATGATAACTTTGACTCACTTGGGGAATCGGGTTTGAGTGCATTGGTTCATACTGGAACACAGGTAGAGCATGCAAGCAATGTTTCAGAGCAAGGTGCCCAAGATACTCGAACAAGGGTGGCTAAGTAGCAGTGCTGCCTACCGCTGGTCAAATTAACGTTTAAGTACCTAATATCACAGGTAGCGTATCTGTGTCATAAGACACTGATCGCCTTGGGAGGCTGAGGGAGAGCAATGGGGATGGATTTCATTCCTGCATACTGGACTTTCCTACAATTACTAATTCTCCACTATCTTTCAGATGTGGGGCTTCAGGGTGCACTATGTCCTGGCACATGGTGGCAGACACACCGGTTACAGAAAGTTGACCTGCAAAAATTATCTTTAGTGTCACTCTCACACTCTTTCTCTCTCTCTCTTCCTCTCTGCTTTGATGAACGCATGACACACAATCTTATCTTGCTTTTTATCTAACATGAGAACTGTGGTTGATGCATTGGTGTCCCCCCAACACTGCCAGAGCTCAACGCCTGTAGAACTTGCAATGATGCGTTGCCATCCTCGCAATGCCTGAGAAGGTTGCTTCGGCACGTTGTGGATCCTCCTTCACACACACCGGTGGCACAAGGTGAACAGTAAAGCTTCTTTCCGCAGCAGCGAGATTTCTCCTGCGGGCGGTGGGAGTGGATAGTGTGCAGCAGCCTGGGTGCACAGGAGCGGGCAAACACCTCTAGGCAGTGGGAGTGGATGGAGTACAGCAGTCTGGGTACCCAGGAACGGACAGTCAACTCCGGGCAGTGGGAGTGGATGGGTGCAGCAGTCAGGGTGCGCAGGAACGGCCAATCACCTCCAGGCAGTGGGAGTAGATGAGGGGCAGCAGTCTAAGTATGCAGGAATGGACAATCACCTCCAGGCAGTGAGAGTGGATGGGGTGCAGCAGCAGTCTGGGTGCGCAGGAATGGGCACTCACCTCCAGACAGTGGGAGTGGATTGGGTGCAGCAGTCTGGGTGCTCAGGTACGGCCACTCACCTCCGGGCAGTGGGATTGGATGGGGTGCAGCAGTCTGGGTGCGCAGGAATGGGAACTCACCGCTGGGTAGTGGGAGTGGATGGGATACAGCACCCTGGGAGCAAAAGAGCGCACAGACTTCTCCTTGCAGTGGGATTTGATGGGGTGCAACCGCCAGGTTGTACAGAGGCAAAACAGAGAATGTATTATGTGTAGTTGTATGAACACTACTATTACCAATTCTAAATGGGACATGCGCCCGCCTTTGCCCAATCGCATGACTTTTTTTTTTTTAAACACGCGAAAGCCAATGCCTGACGGCGAAAGCTAATCACACGCACAAGCGTGTGGTCAGCTTTCAAAACCCCATGCAAAATGGCTCTCGCTGCGCAAGCAGTGCTGCCCACTGCAACCCAGGCAGGAGCCCTAAAAGCAGAGAAAGGAAAGGTTTTCAAAATAAGATGGTAAATTTAAGGGTACAAACTATGAAAAAATAAATACTCCACTACATTGCTACAGATATGGGAGCGACGGACATTTGGCCAATTCTAAAAATGTACCTGCTATTGGAAATAAAAATAAAAATGCAATAAGCTGCGTCGCCTTTCTGTATCCAGGCTGTTGCACCCCATCCACTACAGAGGTGTCTGCACGCCGCTGCTCACCCAGTCCTCGTTGCTCACCTTTTTGTGGATAGGGCACCCTCCACATCATGAAGCCCCGCTCTGCAACCAAGAAGTCTCACATTTGGTGCTGAGTCTTGACATCGCCATGGCAAAGGACATATTTGTGCACCCATCCTCATCACAGGTTGTTCACCCACTCAGCCCTTCCGGTGCCACTAACTCAGTGACCAGTGAGGCCACACACGTGGTGGTAGGCCCCCCTGTTGCATAGTTAAGGCCTACACTGCAGTCAAGCAGGGCACACAATACATGAGGTGTCCAGACCACCGGGACGGGCCATCACCGTAGAATGCATACCCTCTCAGCACTTACAATGCCCCTACCTCAGTGGACCGAAATTCACCATTCCATGGCTTTGTGCCTGTGCTGACAGCAGTGCAGCCGCTTCAAGCAACTCTAAAATGGCGTAAAGCTTGTGTGCCATGTCTGTTTTATTAGGAGGGTCACGTATCCTGTGACGCCAGTGCTAAATGGATGTGGTGTGAGTGTATAGCTGCCGTGAGGTAGTGGCTGTGGTGCACCGACAACTAGACATGTGAGCAGCAGATCACAACAATGAAAATCTGGGCTATGCAGCGTTGTTGTCATTTCCTGTAAGTGGAAGTGGAATGGGCTGGCGTGGCATATGCTAGTACTGCGTGAGGCTGCAAAGAATGACTCCGGAGCTATGGGTGTGGCTCTGTAGTGAGGTATATGAGGAATCAACTGATGCGGGTGTCCATGTTGTAGTGCTGCTGTCACCAGGGCTGCAAGCACAAATGTGTCATTCTGTGAGTAAAGTCCCACAACATGGCCAACATGGAAGGTACGGGAAATCACTGACCCTATATTCATCCATAGTTCCACACATGAAAGATGAAAAATTTCAGTGTATATGAATGTTTATTGCACATTCACTGGAGTGCTATAGCTGTAGCAATACAGGGCCATGTAAAGTTCAGGTTGCAGTTTTTGGCACATGGAGGGCAGCTAATTACAGCGAAACTCATGGTTGAAGTTAGGCAGCCCCAACATATGTACTTATGTGGTCCATTGGCTAGACTGACGAACTTGGTGCTGGAAACCCGGGTTCGAGCCTCGGGTCGGGTCCACATCCTGTGATTTTGGGCAAATCACGTAATCTCTGCGTGCCTGAATGTGTAATGTAAATACTGTGCTCATGTAAAGAGCTGAAATACTTTTGGGTTGAGTTTGCGCTATATTAAAATGCAACAAAAAAAAAACTCTGGCAATCCCTACTCACTTAGAAATTTATTATATACTTTGCTTGCAGTACTCTAATGATCCAGTCTCTACGTTCGTACTTGTAGAATGAGTGAGAGAAAGTTACATAACCAACAGTTTTCCTACTGCAAGTGGTAACATGGTTGCATAAACTGTCTACAGCACAATGTAATGTGGTAGGGCCCAGGGACAGCATCTAGTAAACATAATGAACACACAGACACAGATATTTAGTTGAACTGGGTACCGGCACGTGCGCTCAACTCCTTTTTATTACCAGGGTCACATGTCCAGTGATGTCCGGGAATTGTTGGTGCTGGTAACAAGTACAACAGTAATCATCAGATCATACACAGAGATTCCATCATAAAGGGTCTATGACTAGTGCTGCAGTAAGATAGGAGCACTATATGTGAAATAATACACAAAAGATTCTATTGTAAAGGGTCCATGACTTGTGGTGCACTGAGGTAAGGGCAGCAGATCTCAAATCATACACAAAACATTGTATCATAAAGGGTCTATGAGTTCTGGTGCACTGAAGTACGGGCATCTGAAGCATTCAGCGTGTGCGCAGCCTGCGATGATGTGTGGTCGCAATGGGAGCAATGTCTGTTGCCTACTGGACTGCATCATCTGCAATTGCGACTCAATCTGAATTGTGAGCCCTGCTATCCGCAGTGTAGATCGAAGGCAGTAGTCAGCACAGACATCGAGGAATGCTTTTTGTCACATTTGTTTAACAAAATCTGAGGACATAGAGTACAATTCTTTCTGTAATTAATAAAACAAGACTGAATTCATATTGTTAGCTCGGCTGACTGCAGTGTAGGCACATGGAAGAAAACATGAAATATGTATGAAATACATTGTCGAAACATGTAGGTTTCAGGGACAATATAGTTCAAATTGTAAGCTGTGCTGTCCGCAGTGTAGACTGACATTCAGTGTTCGTTTGGACTTGCAAGATGAATTTGGTTATTGTACTAAAGCTATACCTGATATAAACAAGTTCTTGAGGCAAGGATACTAAAAGGAGAATGTGTAGGTTTGACGGACGTTATACTTAGTTGCGTACTGCACTCTGCAATTAATGAATGAAGAGTCAATTTAATTGTGAGCCCTGATCATCGCAGTGTAGGCAGGAGGCAGTGGTCAGCAATGGCCCAGGGCCACGTGGTGTTGAGTAGAGCTGCACAGTATTGGCAATTCAGCGTGTGTGCAGCCAGCAATGATAAGTGGTGCACTGAGTTAGTGGCACCTGCAGCAACCAGCTTGTGAGGAGCCTGCGATGATGCTTGGTCCGGGCAGGCTGCACTGGTAGCAATGTCTTTTGCCTACTGAATTCTGCCTTAATAAGGTCACGTGGAGATGACTTATGGTGCACTGAGTTAGTGGTACATCTGGTGCTCGCTGTGTGCGCAGCCTGTGATGATGTGTGGTCTGGGTGGGCCGCACTGGGAGCAATGTCTTTTGTCTAATGTATTCTGCCTTATTAAGGCCACATGGTGATGACTTATGGTGCAGTGAGTTAGTGGTATTTGAAGAACTCAGCATGTGCTCACCCTGCGATGATGCGTGCTCCAGGCAGGCCACACTGGCACAATGTGTCTTGCCTACTGGACTGCGTCATCTGCAATCGCCACTCCACCTGAATTCTGAGCCCTGCTCAGTATAGATCGAAGGGAGTAGTCAGCACAGAGATCGAGGAATGCTTTTGGTCCCATCCTTTAACAAAATCTGAGAACATAGAGTACAATTCCCTCTGCATTAAATAAATCAAGGCTGAATTTAATGCTGTCCGTAGTGTAGATCCAAAGCTGAATTCGAATTGTGAACCCTGCTGTCCGCAGTGTGGATCAAAGGCAGGAGTCAGCACAGACATCGAGGAATGCTTTTTGTCACATCCTTTAACAAAATCTGAGGAGATATAGTACAATTCTCTCTGCATTAAGTAAATCAAGACTGAATTCAATGCTGTCCATAGTGTTTATCTAAAGCTGAATTCAAGTTGTGGACCCTGCTGTCCGCAGTGCACATCGAAGGCAGTAGTTAGCATAGACATCGAGCAATGCTTTTTGTCACTTCTTATTCACAAAATTCAAGGACATAGAGAACAGTTTTCTGTGCAATTAATAAATCAAGGCTGAATTCAAGTTGTGACCCTAGCTGTCCGCAGTGTAGACCGAAGGCAGTAGTTGATACAGACATAAGTTTGTGGTGCCTTGCGCTGGGCTTGCAGGGGGCCTGTGTCGAGAAGGCCCGAGGTCATGGCGGCACCCACGTGGCAGGGTGAGGGCCGCCACTCTGGCAGACTCATTTGTCTTTGCACAAGTGAATCACGCCCACAGCGAGGCTTATGTATTTATACCTTTACGCTGGAGTTTTGTGTGTTGGACCAGGCCACTCTGCTTCTGCTTCAAGGGGAGGGACACAGCTACATTACCGAGATATTCCTGTGTCAAAGGTAATATAGTTGCATCCACTGTACAAGTAGCAATACTATATCTCCACATGGAGAGGTTTGTGGTTTGTATAGTGAGTTGTGTACAGCACATCATCGCTACACTTGGGAATGTATGAATTATTGTTGATGTGAGAGTTGCCTCCCTTATACATAGTTGGTTGCCACATCTCCGAACATTCAGCTATCGTGCAGGGATATGGTATTTTGGGAAGGTCCATTGTCCTGTTTTGCGCTGCCTTGGAGGTAGTAGGGGGGAGTGATCGGCGGGGAGGTTCTGGTGGTGGTGGCGATGGGTGTTGTGGCTTTGTTGGGTGTTGGAGCTGCATGATTAGTACCTCTATTACATGTTGGTCTTTAGATGTGGGTGTGAGTTGGGTCTAATTCACGCAGTAGATAGTCTACCTTCTTACAGCAGTTAAATGTTGATGTTAATTTGTTACTGGTAAGTGGGACTATCGCCTATTTTTAGGTTGCATTGCAGATATGGCTGGTTGTTGAAAAAATGGGGAAGTGCTGCTTTCGTGTTTTTTTTGCATGGCAAAGCCTAGTTTGTATATCATTAGCTCTAGTTGTGGTGATTTTTTGGGCGGAAGGTATCGATGGAAGAGTGGGGAGATTTGCAGTTTGTACCAGGTTGAGAATGGGATGATAATTAGAAAAGACAGAAAAAAAAGATATACTTAAAGAACATTAAAAATTGAAATCAGCATTTAAAAAACCTTAGAAATTCACTGAAAAAACCATAGGTTTCAGGGGCGTTATAATTAGCTGGGTATTTCACTCGTACAAAACCATTGAAACTCCCCCGTTATAGTTAGTTCAGCTAACTATAACTCGCATGCCTGCAATGCACTGCTGATGACGTTATATATTATATCACTCATGACATAGTCAGTGACATCACTGATGACATCACTGATGACACCTTAAATGACATCACTGATGACATCATGCAGTGATGTCATTTGAGATGTCATCAGTGATGTCCCTGACCATGTCATGAGTGATGTAATATGTGAAATTATCAGCAGTGCATTGGGGGCCGCACGGTCCCCCTCCTTTTAACAAAAGAAATAGATTTGGCCATACCCCAGGGCATGGGGAACCCAGGGTGAATATAAAAAAACGGAAGTGGATGTTTTTTTCTGTTAAAGTTTGGAGTCTCCACCCTAGTGTGAATGCGATGGGTGCGCACCGCTCAGTGTGGCCCCCTAGTTTGAACGTGATGGGTGTACGGCTCCCAGTTCACCCCCTAATGTGAAGGCGATCGGTGCGCTGCGCTCAGTGTGGCCCTCTAGTGTGAACGCGATGGGTGCGTGGCTCCCACCGTGGCCCACTGATGTGAACGCGATGGGTGTGCAGCTCCGTCAGTTGTGCTAGGTGATTGACTCCAAGCAAAAATGATTACATTTTTTCATATAAACTTAGGTTATATGTTGAGTTATTGGGTGCCTCTATAAAGATCCCTTGTTTTCATTGAGAGATTGTTATAGCTACATGTAAGAGCTTCAGGTTGTTGAGAAACACTTTGTTGCCTTGATCAGGGAAGTGTACTCCATCACTTCTATAGATGCCATTCATATGGAAATGTAGATTGTTGTTATAGATGGAGCCCATCCTATGGTCCCTGAGGTAAGCAGAAAGAGCTTTATTGACATTTTTTCTAGCTTTCTCAATCTTAGGACAAGCTGATTGTTCTTGGCATATGTTATAGTATACAACGACAGTTTGATCAGTTCTGCAAAGGTATCCTTCATTAGCATTTCCAGACCTATCCCAGTCATTGCCACCACAGTGCCCAATCATGGTATCAGGAGGTTTTAATCGAAGGCATTAATAGATGCCACTTTAATCCTCTCTTTCCAATCCATTTAATGTCTACAATATGCAAAGCTAGGTCTTTGTCAATAACTCTGCGTTCAGCAAACCTTTTGCACCAGAAAACATAGCTGTACCCAACAATCCACACTGAAGGCTGAGGTAGTCAGTTGGTAGAATGAGAGGTATGTAAATTGGTGTACAAGATGCAATTTTTTAAAAATTAGAGAATTGATTGGCTGTTTAAGAACATTCTACATTCAAATATAGGGTGTATTTCACTTTTTTTAAAGCATTTCTCTTATTGGTTAGTAAAACATGTTTGAAAAGTACAATAGAAAGGATAAGATCATATTTTGCCAAGTCAACCACACCCTCTCTTTGTATTTGCAACATTGTGTGATTAACTTGAAAATATGGGGAGCTTGTGACCTGTGAGTTCAGTTGAATGTTCCATGAACTGTTACTATGGAAACTGGCATGAAGCAGAATGGGGAAGGGTTCAAATGTAACTGTGCTTTCAAAATGTGAAATTCTAATTTATATATGAGTAACAGTTTTCTTTCAATGCATTTTCCTAAGTAAATACTATCTTTAGAAGTGGTGTTTTATTAAAAAAATAGCGTTTAATTTTTTTGTTATATCTTTTTGAACTCCCGTATGAATTCACGACTCCATCGCTGTGGTGCACGATGGGGTTGCTACCTCTAAAAAGATTTAAGAACAGTTTGGGTACCTTTAGACGTGAGCTGCTAAGGGCTATTATGTGTAACCGATAGAAATGTTTTTTTTACAATTTTGAAAAATCTGGGAAGCAATGTGATATGTTACTTGTGGGTATTTGTTTGGAGAAAGATATGGAAACTTTGTCATTACTGGTTTTACCTTGCTGAGTCTGGTGCATTATAGTGATTATGAATAAAAGAAAATACTGTCAGAGTTTGTGAGATTTTAAACAATACATTTGCAGGGTGAGTTATACATTTGTGAGGTTTATTTTAAATTTGGTCACATTATTCAAGAAGTGACAATCCCCTGTGAACTACCCATGCAGTCTTCTAACCACCTAGCCACTATTCATTCACACCTTTAATTACCCATATAGTACCCATCTAGTTCAGTAATCACCCTATCACTACCCGTGCACTCCTCCAATCACCCAGATAGGACCATATACTAATCCAATCACTACGCCAATACCCAAGCATTTATAAATTCGCCATGCACTCTCCTTGCAGTACTCTAATGATCCAGTCAGTACCCATGTACTCATGTACTCATTCAATGGCCCAGGCAGTAACCATGCATTGCTAAAATCACCTGTGCACTACCCATACTGCTCATTCAGACCTTCAGTTACCCATGTTGTACCCATGCAGTTCACCAATCACCCTGTCACTACCCATGCACTTCTCCAATCATCCAGTCAGCACCTTGTTCTCATCCAATAACTTTGCCAATATCCAAGCACTTATAAATTCACCACGTACTCACCTTGCAGAACTCTAATCATCCAGTCAGTAGACATGTACTCATGCAGTGACCTAGGCACTAACTCATGCTCTGCTACAATCCCCGGTCCACTACCCATGCAGTCCTCTAACTACCTTTACAATACTCCTTCATTCCTCCAATTAACCAGGTAGAACCTATGCAGTCCAGCAATCACCCTGTCACTACCCATGCAGTCCTCCAATAACCCAGCTAGCACCATGTACTTATCCAATCACCATGCTAAAACCCAAGTACTTATACATTTGCCATGTACTCTCCTTGCAGTACTCTAAGCATCCAGTCAGTACCCATGTACACATGCAATGACCCAAGCACTAACACATGCCCTACTACAATCACCTGTGCACTTGCCATACAATCTTCTTTTTGCCTAGACACTGCTCATTCACATCTTCAATTACCCATGTAGTACCCATCCAGTCCAGCAATCCCCATGTCACTCTCTGTGCATTCTTCCAGTGACCCAGCCAGCACCATGTACTTATCCAATCCTCCACCAATACCACCTATAAAGTCACCATGCACTCTCCTTTCAGTAATTTAATCATCAATTCACTACTCATGTACTCATGCAATGACCCGGGCACTAACACATGCAGTGCTACAATCCCCTGTGCACTACCTGCATGGGTACTACATGGGTAACTAAAGGTGTGAATGAGCAGTGTCTAGGCGGTGAGGAGATTGTATGGGTAGTGCACAGGTGGTTTAAGCAATACGTGGTCACTGCCTGGGTCATTGCATGAGTACATGTGCACTGACTGGATCATTAGAGTACTGTAAGAAGAGTGCATGGCGAATTTATAAATGCTTGGGTATTGGTGTGGTGAATGGATTAGTATATTGTACTGGCTGGGTGATTGGAGGAGGGCATGGGTAGTGATAGGGTGATTACTGAAATGTGAGGAGAGTTGTTGGCCAATGGATTATGCTAATATGCCACATTTGACTATCGTAGCACATTAAACACAGACCTATTGGCTTTGCCACTTGTCTTCCATGTTTCTCATTTCCCATCTTTATCCTTGCTCAAGTTTATGCTTCCACTTCAGTCATTCCACTCTCTTTCTTGCCTCCTTTCTTTCGTTACCCTAACCCATCTTCATTCTCCCTTTTGGGGTTATCTCTCTCTTCCTCATTTTCTCTATGCTTTGTTTGCTGTCTTCATTACTTTACTGCTCCCTTCATTCCTTGTCTACTCTGCTCCATCCTCATACTCTCACTGCTGTTCCGGGCACAGTGTTTTCTCCTCCTTATTTCTTGTCTCCTTAATAGGTCTTTAGCTTTCTTTCTCTGATCATCTCTTCCGCTCTTTTCTCCTCCTCCATATCCTTGACTCCTCACTTTTCTTCTATCCATCTGATGGGATTAAAGTGAGACAGTTGCCTGTATATAGGGATGTATGCTTGGTTGGTGGTTGAAAGTATTTTTCAAAAAAAGAGGAATAGGAAATTTGTCAGGAAATTGTTTTGCTTATTTCTTATAGGTTGTCTTAAAATGTTCTTGCTGATAAACTCTTCCCTCACTTAGGATGACCTGGTGGGTCCATGTCACTGGGACACCCATTTTACATTCCTGGACTTTGCTTTAACATGTTATTGTTATAATGCGTAGTAGTCCAATTGAATCAATTCCATTAAAGAAAGACTACAATTCCCAGAATGCATTGATGTGTAAAAACGAAGTAAGGAATGCAAACGTGAAATGGAGCAATCTGGTCATCCTGGCCTCACCTCGTTTTTTCATTGGGGGCTTATGCATTCAACTCAGTTCCCAACTTAGTGCCTCATTCTCACCACCATCAGTATTGACAAGCAATGAATGCCTCTGAATCTAGTTAATACCAAGGGAATAAGGAAGGCATGATACAATTATTCGAATGCCATTTCCTCAGGCAAGTCCTAACTCGGTTTAGGAGTCATTTGGGGAAGAGACTGGGCAGGTGGAGGACAAAAATATCTCCTGCCTTCATGAGAAGATGATTTGTATTAATATGCATGCAATAAACCCGCGATGGTCTATTGGATGTGGTTGTACTATTTTAATTAGAGGAAGAAACAATGTACTTCACATGTCCTTGTTCAGCTCCTTTATGTTCATCCGGGGAAATTGTATTTTAAAATCATGTGTGTAGATGCAGGAGACAAACTGAGATGAGCAAGTCGTCCAAGCTTATAATCATCAGAAACATGGGAACGAGTTAATATTAAAGTAACAGGTGGATCTCTGCCTTCTCATGACAAATTTTCATAACACATTGGCTGCTTGCCTAGCACTCATCCTCAATGCAGATCACACTACTATTTGTTAATCTGTATCTGCATGCAAGGAAATGATCCTTTCGCCTTTTTGTAGAGCAATTTGCTTACAGCTATTGTAAGGCAGCAAATGTGCCTTTTCTTTATCAATGTATCAGCCTAATAAAGTGTTCTTTTATATATTGAGAAGACTAATCTTAATTAGAGCAATTTACTTCACAGAGGCGAATATTTCCCATGTTTCCTATGACAATTACATGTTCCCTGTGGAGAATATGTTGTTACTGATACTCTTGATTTACATCCGTATTTGTCGGTATAGGAAAGAAGCATATTTTAAATTCAACTTCGATTTTGCTCTTTTGAACGTCATTAAACATTTTTGCTTTGAATGTGGGTACAGCAAGGTCTTGTAAATTAAAGTTGTGTCTTTTTGTTGGTGCTGCTGAAAATTTGCAGTAAACAAAGTGAGTCATAGGGATCTATGACAGAATTTCGACAGACAGAATTTCGACCTACACAAATATCGGCGTAATTATATCGATAGCAAAAATATCGACGCCCTATGTACAACATGGTAAGTACCAAAATATCGAAAAAATAATATCGATGTTAAAAATATCGTTGTTAAATATATCGATTTTTTTAAATTTAAAATAACATAAAAAATACTGTAAATAATACTTATTATTTACTTAAACATATTTAAATATATGTAATAATGGTAAAAAAATTAATAATACATATTTAATTTAAAAAATAATCATTAAAAATCATATATAATATATACTTACTTAACAATAATTACTATTCCCACTCCAGTGGGTGCAACAGTAGGGAAAACTTACCCTGAACCCTAAAAATACCCCTTTACCCAAAAACCTAAAACTGACCCTGAACCCTAAAAATACCCCTTTACCCAAAAACTGAAAACTGACCCTGAACCACAAAAATACCCATTTACCCAAAAACTGAAAACTGACCCTGAACCCTAAAAATACCCCTTTTCCCTAAAAACTAAAAACTGACCCTGAACCCAAAAAATACCCCTTTACCCAAAAACTGACAAACTGACCCTGAACCCAAAAATACCCCTTTACCCAAAAACTGAAAACTGACCCTGAACGCTAAAAATACCCCTTTACCCAAAAACTGAAAACTGACCCTGAACCCTAAAAATACCCCTTTACCCAAAAACTGAAAACTGACCCTGAACCCTAAAAATACCCCTTTGCCCAAAAACTAAAAACTGACCCTGAACCCTAAAAATACCCCTTTACCCAAAAACTGAAAACTGACCCTGAACCCCAAAAATACCCCTTTACCCAAAAACTGGAAACTGACCCTGAACCCTAAAAATACCCCTTTAATCAAAAACTGAAAACTGACCCTTAACCCTAAAAATACCCCTTTACCCAAAAACTGAAAACTGACCCTGAACCCTAAAAATACCCCTTTACCCAAAAACTGAAAACTGACCCTGAATCCTAAAAATACCCCTTTACCCCAAAAACCAAAACTGACCCAGAACACAAAAAATACCCCTTTACCCAAAAACCCAAAACTGACCCTGAACACTAAAAATACTCCTTTACCCAAAATTAATTAATATTACAATTAAATTACTTCCCACCCTATTCCCCTATAAACCCACAGCCCGCTCCAGTAGTAAAACATATAATTTAGGTAAAAATAAACATAAATTATCAATTAATTATTCTATTAATCAACTAAAATAATTTATTGCCAATTAATATTTAATAGAAAAATAAATACATCATTAAAAAATAATTATTTAATTACAAATAAATTACTTCCCACCCTATTCCCCTACAAACCCACAACCCGCTCCAGTAGTAAAACATATAATTTACTTAAAAATATACATAAATTATCAATTAATTAATCAGTTAATCAATTAAAATAATTCATTGCCAATTAATATTTAATTGCAAAATAAATTAATCATTAAAAAATAATCATTTAATTACAAATAAATTACTTCCCACCCTATTCCCCTAAAAACCCACAACCCGCTCCGGTAGTAAAACATATTATTTACTTTTATATATTTTTTTATTTATAAAAACATATCAAACACATATTATAACAATTAATTTAAATACTTAACTAAAATTTCTAACACATATTAGTAAATCGAAATTACTTACATCGATATATATGCTATCGATATAAGTAATTTCGATATTACTTACCTTAGGGTCGATATTCTGGCCATCGATATTCTGGACATCGATATTCTGTCCCATCGATATTAGCAACTCAATATAAGTGTAAGTTGAAATTAAAAAATCGATATTTTGACTGTTTACCGAGTCATAGTGCCAGCAACTACTCCCAATTGTCAGTAACATTTACAATGTCCTTCATTTAAGCTGTCCAAGTTATATAGTTTGCAGAAATTCACAGCGCGAAAATTTACGTATTGGAAGCGGTATCGTGATTACGATGTGGAACTGTTCAGCGGTTTGAACGGAACCATATAGCCTTTTTTAATGTAATTACATTGGACAAACTATACATACCAAGGGCCATTATTAGTAGAATCTCACTGATTCCTAATTTGATCTGTATTTTCTTAGGATTTTAAAGGGCTCAATTTACAGGTAAAGATTGGGGTAAAACGTCACCGTGAAAAGTCTTTGAATTGAGGGAAAACCTGGGAATCAAAACGGAAACACAAAATACTAAGGGGCATATGCAGTAGCGGCTCCTGGAGGGAGTGTTGCGGGGTGGTGGGGAAAGATGGGGGAGGGGTAGATTAGGGAGTAGTAAACTCCGGCATACTGCAATCGGAGTTAAGCAAAAAAATAAATAAATAAAACAAATAAAATTGTGAGTGCTGCAATGCATTTAGTGTTGCAGCGCGCGCAATTTAATTCATTTTATTTATTTATTTTGTTACCTAACACCGATCGGCCATATGCAGGAGTTTACTACCCCCCACCTTGCCCCTCCCCCACCCTGCCGCCCTGCAGCACTCCCTCCAGGAGCCGCTACTGGGCATATGTAAAAGCACCTATCGCCACGGGAACGTCACTTTTTGTGACATTCCCGTGGCGATGGGACCCATGCCTTATATACAAAGCAGCGTTAAGCCACTAAACTTGGCTTAACCTTACCTTGTACATAAGGCACCCGTTCATGCTATGTTTAGCGTGAAAGGGGTGTGCAATGGGCGTTCCACTGCAACACCCTTTGTATTTGAAGCTACCCGCTATGTACAAGGGTGGCACATAGGAGGCAGCGCCAAAATTAAGAACAGGAAAATCCTGGTCTTTAGTTGGCGAAACGAGGAGAAATGCATTATTTCTTCTCGTTTTTGCTTTTTTCCTGTGTGCTACCTTGTGCAGCACACATGGAAAAAGCAAAATGCCATGGTTTGTTTATGTACAGGAAGGTGTCCCTTCCTGTACATAAACACACCTTTTAAAACAATGCCATTCTGTAATGTTCATGTGTGCTGCATGAAGCAACACACTTGAAAGTTACAAAATGGCATTTTAGGATTATTTATTTGCAGGAAGTGACACATTACGACACATAACCAATCCTCCCCTGCACACAGACACCCTGGCACTCTGGTGCAAGTGTGCCTGTGTTGGTTCTAAGTTGTTAAATTTAGCGCCATCGCAGGGGGAAACGCAAGGCTTCACCACATTCTTGTAAATTTGGTTCAGCCTTGCGTTTTCAAAGTGGCGGAGCATTTAGTTAAGCCCATTCCTGTAAATATGCTGCAGCCTTGCATTTCCAAAGTGGCGGAGCATGTCCTTAAGCCCAGGAGGCTAACAACACGCTCCACTACTTCATTGTACATATCCTGCTATGGTTTTTTTACAGTCCTTATATTCAAAATTGTATTTGCGAGGCAAAACTGCATCCTTGCATGCGCTAATTCATAGAATTAACGCATATATGTGGTGTTTGAATAGCGCAAACCCAGTCAGACCACAGCCGAAGCAAACAGCACTATACAGGGTGGAGGTGGGAGAAACGACTGGAGAGATGTATTCTATTTAGGGACTGCTGGGTTCTGGAAGGAACATTGGACTATTTACAGTAATATATGTATGTGTGTTGTGTTGTGCACAGTCATCACCACAAGACTGTGGCTGCATTCAATCTTGCATCTCTGCATAGCTGTTTTTGGTTCGTGCACCTATGCAGATCTGTTTCCTTATACATATTCGGAAAGGAAAATCACGAAAAAATAATTCAATTTACATCTGATTAAACCCTATGATTGATAAACTCATTTGATATTGATATTGATATATCGTTTGAGGTCTGAAACCAAAACATAGCGTCTTCAAAAGGACCACAGTATAATCCATTGTCTCTGTTAGTTGATAGCTATATTGATCAATAATTTATATTGTTTTTATAACAATAATGCTGTCTTTCAAACTTTTCAGTTATTTCATTTTTAACATCGCCGTCGGTGTTCATGGTACTTTTACGCACAGGATATACATGAGGTGAAGCATGTTTGACTTGGGAAGGTTAAGCACACATTCAATGTGATTTATAGTGAATGTCAGATTGACGTACCACAAAATGAACGGAGAGCTGACACACCAGTCAGTTGTGGAGTCTTCGATGTGATTGTTTAACTTTATTGAGTATGACAGATAGTGTCTCAAAAATAAAAGGAAAGTTGTCATGTTAGTCAGCAAAGTACCATTTACTGTGATTGCCTTATTGTGTGTCCCCTTTGACAAAATATGTGATCAGTTTCACATTGAATTTACGCGTAGTGTGGTAACCTGAATGACATTCGTTCACCCTGATTTATTGTAGAAGTGAACAAGAGCTACTCGAAGGACAGATGCACTACGGACTAGTACCCACGCCTACAAAGAAATTTTTAATTGTTAAATGAAAAACGTTTGTTATACTTGCATGAAATGGCACTAATAATAATTTCATTATCAAATTTCTATCTTTCAGAGAACCTCAGCGAAATTCCACGATAACATTTTTGGCCAGTCTGCTTACCCTTAGTAATTAAGGGGAAAGTGGTATTTATTTTCAAAATCACAGATGACTTATAACAAAGACATTGTGCTGGGAATGCAAATACGTCTGGATTTATTGTGCTAACCCATGTGGGCAAATAAATGCACAAATGAGCACCTACTATAGTTGAGTTGCCACCGTGTAATCTGCCTCTTTTTGTCCCTCATTGGTATGTACTTAATGTCTTAGGTCTGTATGCAGTCATATTACTTCCAACACATAACATATACGTAAATTAGGCATTAGGTCATTTTCTTCCTATTGAATGGATACATTATTTTGTCAAACTCAAATGTTACTTGATTCGATGGTCTTCTTCCCTGTTAGAAATTGGGTTACTGGTTGATTGGGGTGTGAGTGACAGTCAAACAGTAACTACAATCCTAATTAGGGTAAGGTACAGGCAAATCCTAAATTAAGATGTGCTTACCCTCTAGTACCTTGGCACAAAGCAGTCATGTTTAACTTAGAGGCAATGTGTAAAGTATTTGTGTAAGATTCAAACTGTAAAACAGTGAAAACACCACACAAAAAGCCCAAGGTTTAGAACTATAGAGTGATATTTAATAAGTAAAACAAGTCCACAATGACAAAAATCCAAGCAGTAAAACCAGAGGCAATCAATTTTAAAGTATGTTGGTCAAAATAGCGCCAAAAAGCACCAACGCTCAACAAGGAATATTTGGTCACACAAGACTGGGACAAAGTCACAATTCAGAGAGACCACAATGGACCGAGTGCTGGCTACAGTTACTCTGTTAGTCTCACTGAAAATAGTACCTTAAATCCTGGTTGTGGAGCGCTGCGTGAATCCTGGTTGTGGAGCGCTGCGTGAATCCTGGTTGGAAAAGTGCAGTGCACCCGAAACTATGAATTGGTTCCTTTTGCATCACAAATGAGAATCCCATTGATGGGGCTTGTGATATGAAGTCCTGAATCGGGTCTGCAGGGCACAGCTGGAGATGCATCAGTTTTGAGAAGCTGCGAGGCTGTGATGTGGAGTCCGTCGATGTCAAGGTTGCTGTTGATGAAAAGATGCAAGGACCTGGGCTGGAGATGCACCATACGTTAAGCAATGCATTGGTTCTGAAGACTGCAAGGGGGATGTAGGCCTTCTGCTCCAGGTCTTATCAACACAGCAGTAGAGATGCATCAGGTATGCTAGAGGATGCAGTGCTCATCCCAGGAAATTAGCCGGTTCTGCTCAGGGATGAGCCACTCAGCAGAGAAGATGCATCAGTTCCGCTAGTAAGCACTCTAGGCTCACCTCTAATGGTCCAAGACTAGAGAGGCACCATTTGGCCATGTCATCTCACGGATGGCAGAGTCCAGGTGCAGGTTCTGGGTGGTAGGAAACCTGTTATATCACAGAGACTTCAGATAAGGAGGGCAACCAATTGCCAATGGATTCACTCTGGGTTTAAGAGATGCAGGTCCAGTTCTCCCACCCAGGCAAGAGGGCATCAGGCAGCAGGTCAGCACAGCAGGAGTCCAGTAGAATAGCAGTCCAGCAGAGTGGCAGTCCCTTCAGAAGCACAGCAGTCCCTCTTCCTGGCAGAGTATCAACAGGTCCATAAGAGCACTGATGCGGTGGTGTCTGAGGTCGTTCTTTTATACACAGTTACGCTTTGAAGTTTTGAGAAGCTTCTAGAGGCATGCCTTTGAAGTGCTCAGACGTGCTACCTTTTCTTCCCTAGCTTCAGACTAACTACAGGGGTATGTAGCACTTTGTGGGTAGACAGGACACACTCTATTCAGGTGTAAGTGAGACTGGGCCCAGCTCCTCCTCCACATCCTGTAAGTGATGGCCCATTCAGTCACCCCTAAGCTCCTATTGTATGTGGCTGTCTATGAGGAATACACAAGACCAAACTGCCAACTACACACAGTCATATGACCAGAAACAGGCTGCAGGCACTTAGGGCCACATGAATCATGCAAATTTGCAATCGCAAAGGTCAAAATTCACAGAATTTCGTCCTTTGCAAATGCAAATTTGCTAAATGGAATGTATGAAGCAAAACTGGTGCAAAATGAGGAATCGCTAAATTTGCGATTTCTTATTTTGCAATTGCATTTTAGAATCGCAAATTTTGCGATTCCTTAAATGCAATGTATGTAGCAAAAATATTTAGCAAAATGCCCTTAAGGAATCGCAAATGACCACCAACTTCTAGTTGGTGGTAATTTGCAAAATCCTTGGAAAATGCACATTTTTGTATTTTTAAAAGTGCCATGTGACGCAAATACATGCCCTTAGGGCATGTATGTGCGCCAAATGTGCACCCATGCATATTTTAGGGGTGCAACAAGGTGTCCTTTGGACACCCCTGCACCCTTGAAATTATTCTCAATTTGCAATTAGCAAATTGTGAATCGCAAATTGAGAATAACTTCCCATTTATTCCTATGGGCCTCCTGGCCCATAGAAATAAATGGAAAAGTATTCCTAAATTGCGATTCACAATTTGCTAATCACAATTAAGGAATTCTAAGGAATCTAAAAAAAAATGCGATTTTGTACATACATACCCATTTGCGATTCTCAAATACCGATTTCTTAAAAATCGCTATTTGAGAATCGCAAATGGGTATCTTGATACATAAGGCCCTAAGTGGCTAAGGCAAGAACATGCAAACTTTCTAAAAGTGGAATTTTCAGAATTGTAATTTTAAATTCACTTCATCAAAAGTTAGGGTTTTACATTAGTTTTCCAGTTACACCAAATTTGAACCACTTATATCTTCCCATTTGGAAATTACACTTATTAAATGTAATACAGCAATCTCAATGTTATCCTATGTGAGATATAGGCCTTGCAGTAGTGAAAAAACTAATGTAAGAGTTTTTAACTACTAGGGCAAGTAAAATCTAAAGGTAAATCTTGCTTTTTAACTACATTACACCCCGCATCTGGGCTGTCCAGTGCCTACATTAGGGGTAACAAATATATGTTTTTAAAAGGAAGGTTTGCGTCTGGCAGAGGGATTATTTTGCTGTGTCAACATGGCAGTGTAAACAGCACACATAGGCTCTGCTGTGACAGACCTGAGGCATGATTCAAGGGCTACTTAAGTGGGTGGCACAATCAGTGTTGCAGGTCCACTAGTAGCATTTAATTTAGAGACTCTGGGCACATGAAGTAGTGCCACTTTACTAGAAACTTATACATAAATTATGTGTGCCAATTGGCTGTAAGCCAATGTTTTAAGAAAAGAGCGCAAGCACTGGTTAGCAGTGTTAAAGCGTGCAGAATCCTAAGGCTATCAAAAATAAAGTCAGCAAAAAAAAAGAGGTCTGAAGGCAAAAAGTCAGGGGTAATCCACACCGAAGATGCCAGATCTGACATTCCCTATTCGTGTGTATGTCCCTTCTCAGACCAATTTTGTCACACCAACTCCTTGTGTCCTTTATAGGCCCATTACCCCATGCTCTTTCCACTCCTGTTGCCCTCCCTCTCTGTCTCTCCTTCGCTGTTCCCTTCACACATCATCTTTCCACTCTGCCTCTGATCCCATCCTTGTCATTGCACTCCGCTTAAAGCCAATGTCAGCGCAAAAGAGTCTGTGAAGTTTTTATGACATTTTTAATAGTAGTGCTAAGAGTGTAGCTCAAACTGAGGTTTCCAAATCTGGAGGGAAAACGTCAGCCATTGAACTACAGCTACACTGCTGTAAATCAGTGGGAGCACTTATTCTTAAAGTCTTACGCTAGATTTCCGTTCTAAATTAGCTAGAAAAAGTGCTAGAGAGAAGCCCTTGTCATGTGACACTGACAGCACCAAAGTTGTTAGGATTCCGGTGGGTTTGCTGCATTTAACATGCTTGTTTTGTTGGAATATATGGTATATTTTTTAGATAAAGGATCAAAAGAAAACAACAACTAGCCTGGGTAAATATAATCCTAAAGGATACAGTAAGTGAAAAAGAAATTAAATATCCAAGAAAAAGTGATTCAAACAGATTGCCTCACCAAAGAACACAAATATATTTTCACTACACATTTGGGCTCCCACCTTGTTCTGCTAGTTCAAGATTGTTTGCTCATTGGCTACACAGCTGACACTCCTGAGTAACAAGGTTTTAACTTTTTTGTCAGTGATGTTCATTCAATCTGGATGCAATGCTTTTAAATTGTGCATCAAAATTAGTTTTTTTAAGATATGTTCCACAGGCAAAGTCTTTAAATCTGATAGCAACTTGTTGCCTGCTAAAATTTCATATTTCCACTGGCAAGCAGCCTAATCCTTGGACAGCGCCTAGACGCCCTTGGGCATTCGAGCGCTCCATAATCACAAAATCAAATCAAATATTAATTATTGTTAATTTGTGATTCCTGAATCATGTACAATGATCATTCACTGTCCTGCCTTCATATTGTTTTTACAGCTTTGGTGTTGGCACTGAATCACATAAATAATACATGTTGATTGACATGTTAGATACTGTCTTAAGCCGTAGGTTTTTCTTGTAACAGAATCTGTTATTGATAATGTTTGTAAAAGGTATTTACATGTGATACACTTTTTAGAATCACAGCGACAGTCCCATGCATTAGTTACAGCTTGCTTGTGTTCAGCTCACACAATAAGGGCCCATAAATTAAGAACTCTGCAATAAGAGATGACTGGCATTTTTGGAAAAAAGCGTTTTTTATTTTTTTACAGATTAGTTATAAGGGGAATATATTTTGCATTATATTTTTGAAGTTAGGAGCTGATGGTTGATAGTCAACCACAAATTGACCCTATCACTTTTGTGTCTTATGTTGGTATTCCACATATGTGCTTCTGTGGGTAACTGCAAATACTTGTCATTGTGTTCCTCTATGATATGTACGCAGAGGATAGCCCTGCATTTGAAAGAATCTATCAATTTATATTTTTACAAATGTCCTCATTGCAGAAGATGTGATCTATTATGAATGCTTGACTTACGATGATGCTGAATTTAATGTTGTGTGGGTGACATGAAGTCCAGGTTAGTTGCAAATGAGCATCTGTAGGCTTGTGGTACAGATCAGTTCCAATGTTCCATTCAAAAGCTGGAAATAACACATCTGGATTAGGGAGATGATGCTTGTATGTAATACTACTGCTTGTAAATTTGATTGTATGATGTACACTGTTGATATAAGCAACATATTCTTCCAGTGTTTTACTTACTGCATTCAATTCCATATATATGTCATCAATAGATCGTGGCCAAACCAGTGGCTTAATGCTAGATTAGAAGTACCAAGTATAAGGTCCTCTAGTTTGCAAATATTTTCATATAATGGAGCTATTAGAGTGCCATTGAATTCCCCTGTATCTGCAAATGCTGCTTACCATTGAAGATACATTGTTGAACAAAAGGTTAACTCTTGCAAAGTTGGTAAGCACTTTGATTCGTGGCTTTTTCACAGTTCCTCGATTAAGAAAATCAGATAATGTCATAAGACGATTTTCATGTGGTATGTGATAATGATGTAACATCAAACACAGCCATGAGCATGCCATCATTAAATGTGTAATTTTGGCTTAACATTTCAATAGTCTGAAGGAAGTGACTGGTATCCTGAAGAGATGCAAGATAAAACAAAGGTGAACGTGGAATTATAGTTAGAAACAGTAATAAGTTCTTAGCTTACAATAAAAATTACTAGAAATCCACTGTAAAAAAAACACAAAGGTTAATATGATGTCATATTTAGGTGCTGAACCAACACTAAAACTAACATTTAAAAACAAAAATACCATTAAAGTCACCAGGTCCCCAGGTATAGTTTAATAAGCTAACTGTAACTTGCCCCACACAATGTACTGCTTTTCACCTCACATAGTACATCACTCTTGCCATGTAAAATAGCACCTTTAATGACATCACTGAACACATCTCATATGATATCATTGATAACATTATCATATCTTGCATAGAATTAGTGTATGCACATGTAAGGGTGCGTTGCATGGAAATAGAGTGTGTGAAGAAATTGTGTTTGTGTATAGTGACAGAAAAATAGTACATCATTTATAAATACATTTTGAAGCCCAAACATTTCTCCATTAAAAAAAAGCTAAAGGCTGAAATCGTATCATATAGGTTGCAGAGATATGTTTCAAGGGAGGTTGTGGATTAAAGTCAAAGCATATCCCAAAAAGTGTGAGAAAGGACAAAGCTTCTGTTGAAAATAAATTATTTACCAGTAGATAATGTTCCCATGCCCATGTAAACAGTTGTGTTACTGTGGTATATCCAAACTCCATGTAGGGAGGACAGTTATGAGGTGTGTATTATAGACTGGTTAATAATGTAAATTGTAGCAGTGTTCCGCTTAAAGGTGGTTTATATCTCACTAGTGTTGCAAGCATGTTTTTAAAGCTGTATGAGATTGTGCCACCTAAATGTAAGGCGGTACAAAAGGGGGTGGTGATGGACGGAGAATCTGAACCAATCAAACACTCACACCCAGTCAACAGATCTGAGTTTAATCCATCACCGTTCTTCAGCCCATTCTGCCACCCCAGTTCAGACATGGCAATATGCAAATCAGTCTGATCCTGTGCCTCATGGGAACAGTCCAGCCCAAACTGCCAAGCCATGCCTTCCCTGGACCGGAAACAAGCTTCCTAAGACTGGTTTCTGGCATTACAGCCATCTTCAGCCAGGCTTGCTTGAATCCAGTGGCAAAGTGAGCATACCCTGCCAACTTATGGCGAACAAAGCGGTACAAAAGGGGGTGGTGAAGGACTGAGCATCTGAACCAATCAAACACTCACACCCAGTCAACAGATATGGGTTTAATCCATCACCGTTCTTTAGCCCACTCTGCCACCCCAGTCCAGACATGGCCATATGCAAATCAGTCTGACCCTGTGCCTCATGGGAAAAGTATAGCCCGAACAGCCAAGCCATGTCTTCGCTGGACCGGAAACAAGCTTCCTAGGACCAGTTCTGGCATTACAGTAGGGGCCATGTAAAATTATTGAGAGGGTAATGTTATTGGCACCTGGCAACAGGTGTAGCATTTTGAATTACCACCATGAACAAGGCCCATCATTTTACCATTGATCAGAGAAACAGCTTTCTATTTGCTATAAAATTGGTAAATGGGTGGTATATATCACATATATGGATAGCACTGTGCTAATCCTATGCTTAAAGACTTTGCTGTACGAATGGCAAAAGACTTTGTCCATTTCTATCTCGTCGTGGATAGCTCTGTGCTAATCATATGCTTAAAAACTTTGATAGAAAAGCAGTCATTTGAGGTGAGCAAATTTAGAGTGTCGCTGGTGTTGAGGGTCCTATATATAGGAGCTGCCTGCCACCTAAACTTGGGAACTACTCAGAGTTCTCTCCTTTTTTTTTGCATATTTTATGCATCACTCCATGCCTGCAAGGGAATTGTTTTGACTTATACTGGGTGCTCCCTTGTGTCTGGACAAAGCTAAACCTCTCTGAAGAGCTATAATGACAGCAAAACAGGTTGGGTTGGATTGAATTTTACCAATCCAAAGCTGTAATATTGTGCCCGGAGTGGTAAATGGTTTTTGTCATTTTACAGCTCGGCGTGGATAGCACATTAGACATTTGAGGTGAGCAAATTTAGAGTGTCGCTGGTGTTGAGGGTCCTCTATACAGGAGCTGCCTGCCACCTAAACTTGGGAACTACCCAGAGTTCTCTCCTTCTTTTTTGCATTAATATATAGGTCCTAACTATAACTACCTACTGGCGGTCGCCAGTAGGTAGTTATAGTTAGAACCTAGTTTCCATAGGAAATCCGCAACATTCTATTGGGAATAACTTTGGCGCCGGTTGATGAATCTTTGTGAATTTCTGAAAGAAGATGGCCCGCTCCGCTCCTTCCCTGAAAGTTTTGGGGGGATTCGTGAAGTGGTGGCTGAGAAAAAAGGGGGTTATCAAAACGTGTTTTCCCAATGTTATTTTCCATAGGACAATTAGACACGGCTACAGCCCGAACGGCTGAACGGAATTACATGAAATTTGGCAAAATGGTAGAGTCTGTTTCGCAGATCACTCTTTTGTTTAAATGGTGTAAATCCCTTCAGTAGTTGTTGAGAAAATTACGTTTAAAAAATTTTATTTATCTATAGGCGCACATCGTCCGAGCACTGTGCGTGCACCTATGCATGCGCAAGCCGAATTCTGATTTGCTGTCAGCCGTGTGTCAACATTCCAGTCGGTAGAAGTCAGGAAGTGTTGGCCTCCATTGTTTCTCCGAGGCAGAGGCTAAAAGTGGAAATCGTGAAAAGGGGGCAGGGTAGAGACTTTCTGACCTCCTGGGTGTTTTCAGGGGGTCCCTGAGGGACCCCTGAATGATAAAAAAAGTATTTAAAAAAAAAAAAAGAAAAACGTCAGGTGCGCGCATGGTGCACGCACCCCGGGGAAAACGTGAGAAGAAAACAATAGTGGAGAATGTGGTAAAGGAGGCAGTGAAGAGACTCCCTGACTCCGTAGGCCTTCTCAGGGGGTCCCTTAATAACCCCTGAAGGCCAAAAAAAAGTTTTGTTTTTTTAAATCGCCAGGTGTGCGCACCCTATAGCCGCCATTTTGTGTAGTTTTAGAAGAGAGTGAAAAACGAAAGCGGAGAACGTGGTAAAGGAGACAGGGTAGAGTTTTCCTGAACCCTTAGGCCTTCTCAGGGTGTCCCTGAAGGACCCCTGAAGGCCCAAAAAATATATTTATTAATTTTTAAAAAACACGAGGTGCACGCACGGTGCTCGCACCATATAGCCGCCATTTTGTGTGGTTTCAGAAGAGAGTTAAAAACAAAAGCGGAGAACGTGGTAAAGGAGGCAGTGTAGAGTCTCCCTGACTCCATAGGCCTTTTCAGGGGGTCTCTGAAGGACCCCAAAGGCCAAAAAAATATATATTTTTTCAAAATAAAATCACGAGGTGCACGCACGGTGCACGCACGTAAGAATAAAAAACTAAAAAAATTCCTTCAAATAACAAATTTGTGTGTTTAGATGTTGGGTGGCTCTAAAAGGAGCCGTTGTGTTCATTGAGTGGTTTTTGTACCTACCAGTAAGTACCGATGCAGAGTCTAAAGTTTAAAAAGAAGACTGTGTTCCCCTCATCTGTAAAATGCACACCATGTTGTAACACAAGTTGTTGTGGTATATAGAACCCATACCATAGTCTCTGAGGAAAGCAGAAACAGACTTATTCACATGTTTCCTTGCTTTCTCAATCTGTGGACAATATTGGTTGGACCAGTTCCATTTTTGCCTTTGGCATATATAAGAATATACCAAGGCAGTTTGTGCAAAAAGTGACATCAATTGCCCAAAGGTGTACTTTAAAAGCATTTCCAGACCTACCCCAGTCAAAGTGCCTAGGTCATTGCCACCACAGTGCACAATTATGAGGTCAGGGTGTGGGAGATGCATACAGGTTTTTACCAATGGCATCAATTGGTGACATCTCAATCCTCTCTGGCCAATCCACATAATATCCACATTTGGTAAATCGAGGCTGAGAAAACATCTATTTGCTGCATACCTTTTACTCCAGAAAATATAGCTATGTCCTATAATCCAGACTCTAAGCATCCTGAAGGCAGATCTTGCTGTACTCAGATGGTCTCTGGAAATGAAATGGCAGTTTGAAAACTTGGAGTTTAGAAAACATTGAAAACTAGGGTGCATACTACTGTTTTTAAAAGGAATAATACTATTCGTTTTGAAAAAGTAATTGAAAAGAATATTGCACAGGATAAGCTGGAATATTGAGAAGTCAAACACACTTGCTGCTTTGGTTTGCAACATTGAGAGATGAACTTTTCACCTTTTGAGTTCAGTTAGGTGTTCTATGGGGAGTTACCCTGGTAACAGGCAGAGAGAGCAGTGGGGGAAGGTTTGTAGTGTTGAAATGTACAACCAATTAAAATGTTAGTTTGGTTTTGAATTAGTGTGGGACGAAATTTAACCGGTCATGTACAGAAATATGTGTGAAAAATGAGAGGGAATCAGGGTCATTTAGTGGTTGCAGTGTCTGAGGTACATTTTAGAGATTCTGCTTAAGAAAAACTGGTGTGTGATTGACACTGTTCTAAATCTTCAAAAGCATTTTTAAAGGTGAGTTATTAATTTGTAAGGAGATATATGTTAAGCAGTGTAAGTTAATAATTTAAATGTGTTGTAATGTGGAAATTACTCACTTTCTCTCTCTTTCACTCTGCCTCACTGTCTTCCTTTCTCTCCACCACAGTTCTTTTTCCTTTCCTCTCTTTTTCTATAAATCCTTCTATTTCATTTACTCCTTTATCCTTTTTCTTAGTATGCTTTTTTTTCTATCACTCTCCTTTCCTTAACCTCATATCTTTTTCCTCACTGTCATATCCCTTTCCTTTACTCCTCTTTTCTAACTCCCTCTCTCCATGTGATTTACTCCATATTTCTCTCTCCCTCACTCTTGCTGTCTTGCTGATATACTGAGCTATATGTGTTTTGGTAAAATGTATGGTTTTAACATTTTTGACTAGGATCACACTGAGTCTCAGTGTAATTTAAAGAATTATATTTGCACCTTTTTCTATAATGTCACCTGTGTCTCCTCACAGTTTGCATCTCTCTGCTTATAGGGTACTCTTTATTTTGATATTTTGTCTCATGTTTTGGTCAAATGCTGGTATAAAGAGACTGCTGTAATTTGGAAATGTATTTTCTGTCTACACTATCCCTCTCCCTCTGTCTGCACCCTCTGCCTGCACCCTCTCATGTGAATCTGCAGAGGCCTATTATGATATGGCTGCTGGTGTGTATTACACAGCAGTATCATGTTAAATCTTTTCCTTCTCTGCCTGAAATCTCGCACCTTCTGCATGTATTATTTTATCTGGCCCTTTGCCTGCAGCCCTGCACCATCTATCCTCTGCTTGTACCAGTTTCGTCTCTGCCTGCATTATCTAATTTTGTGTGTGCACCAACCTTCTCCCTCTGCCTGCACCCTCTTTTCTCTGACTGCACTATATGTTTCTATGCATACAGCCCTGTACCATCTATCCTCTGCCTGTACTAGTTTAGTCTCTGCCTACATTATCTCATTTTCTGGCTGCACCATCCCTCTACCTCTGCCTGTAACCTCTGCCTGCACCCTCTCATGTGCTTTCTTCATAATACTCTATGTTTTATAAGACCTCCTCTTAGCACTGATCCAATTAATAAAGATAGAGTACTGTATACACTCTTGGGCAGATTAACAAGCATATTGGGCCTCTTTCTTCCTGCATTGTGTCTCATGTTTGGTTATAATGCTGGCAAAAAACTAATGGTACATATTGGAAATGTATTTTGGAAATCAGTTATGTTTCTGCATTGTAATGTAGTGCTCATTTACATGGACTGTGTTCTGTGTCTTAAACAATTTACTGAGGTATATGTGTTTTGGTGAAATGTATGGTTTTAACATTTTTGACTAGGATCACACTGAGTGTCTGTGTAAATTAAAGAAATATATTTGCACATTTTTCTATAATGTCATGAGTGTTTTCTTACAGTTTGCATCTCTCTGCTTATAGGGTACTCTTTATTTTGATATTGTGTTTCATGTTTTGATTAAATGCTGGTATAGAAATAGTGCTGTAAATTTGAAAATATGGTACAGAGAGAGGGTGAAATGGTTCAAACAAAGACACAGATAGTGCAAGCAGACACAGACATAGTACACACAGAGGATAGATGGTACAGGGCTGCAGGCAAAGACACAGATAATGCAAGCAGATACAGATATGGTACAATCAGAGGATAGATGTGAGGGGCTGCAGGCAGAGGGACAGATGGTGCAGTCATAGAAAAGATGTTTCAGAGAGAGGGTGAGATGGTTCAAGCAGAGACACAGATAGTGCAAGCAGACACAGACACGGTACACACAGAGGATAGATGGTGCACAGCTGTAGGCAGAGACACATATAGTGCAAGGAGACACAGACATGGTACACACAGAGGATAGATGGTGTAGGGCTGCAGGCAGAGGGACAGATGGTGCAGTCATAGAAAAGATGTTTCATAGAGAATGTGAGATGGTTCAAAAAGAGACACAACTATTGCAAGCAGACACAGACTTGGTATACACACAGGATAGATGGTGCATGGGTGTAGGCAGAGACACAGATAATGCAAGCAGACTCAGACATGGTACAATCACAGGATAGATGGTGCAGGGCTGCAGGCAGAGGGACAGATGGTGCAGTCATAGAAAAGATGTTTCAGAGAGAATGTGAGATGGTTCAAGAAGAGACACAACTATTGCAAGCAGACACAGACTTGGTATACACACAGGATAGATGGTGCATGGGTGTAGGCAGAAGGACAGATGGTGCAGTCATAGAAAATATGTTTCAGAGAGAGGTTGAGATGGTTCAAGCAGAGACACAGATAGTGCAAGCAGACTCAGACATGGTACAATCACAGGATAGATGGTGCAGGGCTGCAGGCAGAAGGACAGATGGTGCAGTCATAGAAAATATGTTTCAGAGAGAGGTTGAGATGGTTCAAGCAGAGACACAGATAGTGCAAGCAGACACAGACACGGTACACACAGAGGATAGATGGTCACAGCTGTAGGCAGAGACACATATAGTGCAAGAAGACACAGACATGGTAGACACAGAGGATAGATGGTGTAAGGCTGCAGGCAGAGGGACAGATGGTGCAGTCATAGAAAAGATGTTTCAGAGAGAATGTGAGATGGTTCAAGAAGAGACACAACTATTGCAAGCAGACACAGACTTGGTATACACACAGTATAGATGGTGCACGGGTGTAGGCAGAGACACAGATAATGCAAGCAGACTCAGACATGGTACAATCACAGGATAGATGGTGCAGGGCTGCAGGCAGAAGGACAGATGGTGCAGTCATAGAAAATATGTTTCAGAGAGAGAATGAGATGGTTGAAGCAGAGACACAGATAGTGCAAGCAGACACAGACATGGTACACACAGAGGATAGATGGTGCAGGGCTGTATGCAGAGACAAAGATAGTGCAAGCAGACACAGACATGGTACACACAGAGGATAGATGGTGCAGGGCTGTGCCTTTTTGTATAATCTCCTCTGTCTCTCATCACAGTGTACCTCTCTCTGCTTATATATTGTCTTATTTCTTCATAATATTGCGTCTTATGTTTGGATGTAATGCTGACATAAAGTAATGCTGCAAATTGGAAATGTATTTTGAAAATACCTCAGATTTCTGCACTGTATTGTAGTGCTGAAATAGATAGACTGTGTTCTGTCTCTTACAATTTTTCATGTGGTAAATGTGTTTTGGTAAAATGTATGGTTTTAAACTTTTTGTCCAGGATCACACTGTCTGTGTAAATTAAAGAATTATATTTGCACCTTTTTCTATAATTTCCCCTGTCTCTCCTCACAGTCTACCTCTCTCTGCTTATACTGTCCTTTGTTTTCTGAAATTCCCACTCTTTCCTTATATTTTCTTGTCTTTTTTGAAAGTGCTATTCTTTTAAAATAGTTTCCTGTGTTCCCTCTGTTGTGGTTGTTTTTAATGTCTCCTAATGTTCCATTTTCATGTTATACTCTCTCCTCTGCTTTCTTAATAATACTCTCTGTTTTATTAGACCTCCTGTTATCAATGGCCCATTTAATATAGATAGAGTGCTGTATATACTATGGGCAGAATTACAATCATATTGGGCCTCTTTCTTCCTGTATTGTGGCTCATGTTTGGATGTAATGTTGGCAAAATACTAATTGTGCATATTGGAAATGTATTTTGGAAATGAGTTAGGTTTCTGCATTGTAATGTAGTGCTCATTTACATGGGCTGTGTTCTGTGTCTTAAACGATTTACTGTGGCATATGTGTTTTGGTGAAATGTATGGTTTTAACATTATTGACTAGGATCACACTGAGTGTGTAATTTAAAGAAATATATTTGCACATTTTCTATAATGTCATGAGTGTCTCCTTACAGTTTGCATCTCTCTGCTTATAGGGTACTCTTTATTTTGATATTGTGTCTCATGTTTTGATTGAATGCTGGTATAGAAATAGTGCTGTAAATTGGAAAAGATGGTGCAGAAAGAGGGTGAAATAGTTCAAACAAAGAGACAGATAGTGCAAGCAGACACAGACATGGTACACACAGAGGATAGATAGAGTAGGGCTGTAGGCAGAGGGACAGATAGTGCAAGCAGATACAGATATGATACAATCAGAGGATAGATGGTGTTGGGCTGCAGGCAGAGGACAAATAGTGCAGTCATAGAAAAGATGTTTCAGAGAGAGGGTAAGATGGTTCAAGCAAAGACAGAGATAGTGCAAGCAGACACGGACATGGCACACACAGAGGATAGATGGTGCACGGCTGTAGGCAGAGACACAGATAGTGCAAGCAGACAAAGACATGGTACACACAGAGGATAGATGGTGTAGGGCTGCAGGCAGAGGGACAGATAGTGCAGGCAGATACAGATATGGTGCACACAGAGGATAGATGGTGCAGGGCTGCTGGCCGAAAGACAGAGGGTGCAAGCAGACACAGACATGGTAAACACAGAGGATAGATGGTGCAGGCAGTAGGCAGAGACACAGATAGTGCAAGCAGACACAGAAATGGTACACACAGAGGATAGAGGGTGCAGGGCTGCAGGCAGAGGGACATATGGTGCAGTCATAGAAAAGCTGTTTTAGAGAGAGGGTGAGATGGTTCAAGCAGAGACAGAGATAGTGCAAGCAGACACAGACATGGTACACCCAGATGATAAATGGTGTAGGGCTGCAGGCACAGGGACAGATAGTGCAAGCAGATACAAATATGGTACACACAGAGGATAGATGGTGCAGGCCCCACTCCAGCCGTTGCTCATGTGTGTCACAGCCCATGCTCGCCACAGCCAGCAGTGCTCATCAGCTGCTTGGACCCAGCAAGCACCTTCCAAACAGGCACTGTCCTTTCCTTGCCCCCTGGGGATATACAGACCCTCCCCGTTGTGACACCAGCCGGGGGAATGCAATTAAACGTGCTTTTGATTGGCTAGGGGCGGAGTGCCAGCATAGCACTCTATCTTAGCCACACCCCCATAAATGTACTTCTTCAGGCTATTCACTATTGATGAGTGCAAATTTACTACACATTATAGGCTTGCATGTACCACCCGAAATCAAGGAGCAAAATATAATTTACTATTGTAAAGTTACAACTTGAACCTTTTCTAATGTAAGCAGAGATCTGCAACACTGTGGCGAAGATCTCCCTATCTTAAAGTGTAGTGAAATGTTTAATGGTATTTCAAAATAAAAAGTAAATTATTTTTAAGATAAATGCAGTTTTTGGAAATACCTATAAGTCTCCACACTAACATGTTCTTTTTCTCTTTCAATGTTCTCAAAAGTTACAGAACATACTCACACCAACCACATAAATGTTTATTTGAGTTTTAGCTCAAACTCAATTTGAATTTGTGGGAATTTTGTCCAGCAGTTTTTACTTGACTGGTAAATTCAATTAGTGATACTTTCCTGAAGATTTGTCCTGTTAAATAATTCTCATGCAGTTTGAAAATATATACATTTTCATAGACTTATGCATATTTACCAAAGAATCAGGAAGAATCATTTAACCGGGCAATATTGAATAATTATAAAACTGCTATCTTTCAGATAAACTAACATAAATGTGTATTCTGAGCAGTGACTATATATTCATTAAAAAATAACAAATACACTTACCTTGCACTCACCACTTCGCTGAGCTGGGGAAGTAGCGAGAGCAAGGTAAGTGGTTTTCTTATTTTATGTTATTTTCCCTTGTTGTCTTCACCTGCTAAAGTTAAACGCTGATAAAGCCAAAGTTGTTGTCACTAAAAACAACCTGACCCAACAGAATCCCTCCTTTTGGTCCTCAGAAATAGGTTCCCCACCTACGGCTAATAAAGATTTGAAAATCCTTGGGATTCTCCTTGATGAGGATCTATCCCTTAAACATCAGATTGGAGCTCTATTATACTCCTGCACTTTCAACTTCAGAGAAAAAGAAAAACCAGGAGCTATTATATGGAGAAATCTGCCATGCAAACTCTCATTGCTCTTGTGATATTTCGGATGTATCCAAAATTAAATATTGGATAACTTGCTTAAAGAGTAAGGGGCTGATTACGATTGCAGGCTGACTAAGTCCGCCTGCCATCGTAGCGGTGTTTGGGACAGCCCACCAGAAATGCTGCGGTCCCACCACTGCGATTAGGATGCGCCCACCATACTGGTGCGTTAAGTGGGAACAGGGTTGACCCAAAGAGTCGCTGGGACCTGGGTAGCTAACGTTGAGAGTAGGGGGTCCCAGTGAGCAAGAACATACAATTACACATATAATAGAAAGACTAGTAAACAAAGAATCATTACCACTACAATGTTTTAATCACATTATAGGGAAGTTGCGTGACTGTATATTCAACAAAGCGTATACAATTATCAATGTATTGGTGCCCCTGAGGGTTGGGGGGGGGGGAAGGAAAGTGATGTCGTGGAGGTAAAGTGAAGGGAAGGATAAGTGACAATAAAAGCGAGATATTGATCAGATGATAAAACCGGAAAATCAAATGTTCAGTAATAAACAAACTAGACCATAAATCATCATTGTAATTCCAACATAGCACATGCCCCAATGTTCTTCAGGACATTGATAATTGTATACGCTTTGTTGAATATACAGTGGGTACCCCCAGTGCAGGGACACTTTCCCCACAAGGGGGGCCCGCAACAGGCTCTCAAACCCAATCCCCACCAGCCTTGCAAATGTGAACTGTACATATACAACAGATTCCAGTATATAGCTGGTGCTAGTACCTCAGTTTTTTATCGTGCTTGTGCTGCCCATGACGCTTTTTGGCCACATCCTGTGGCCTCGATCACATGACCACGCTGCGTCAATGTAAACATTTTAAAGGGAACCTCACACCCCACGTGATTCGTGTTGTGATACAAATGAAATAGAAAACATATTGCCATATTATGGGTAGCATAATTTCAACATAATGTAGCTCCTAACACAAATATATGAGCAAAATGAAACAAAAGAATGTGCGATAGCAGACATAGATAATACAGACATAATATCTATTATTTTGATACGTTCATGGATGCCATGCAATTATAAATATTGCATTGTTTCCAATCCTACATTACATGGATATATTGTAAATGCTATGCCATAAAGTGATCAGTAATAAATGATACAGTACAATGATTACTCATAGCCTCAGATGGCTGCTTAAAAACAGGGTGTGCAAACATGCAAATGCTAAATTAATTGATGTGTAGCTAGCACTATACTGTATCGCCATGGGTTTACCTACATGTTCATCCAACCAATTTTGGAGTGCAAATTCGCAGTGATATTATCGTACAGGGCTGCTGAGATCTAAAAACTGTATACTGCGTTTGAATACGCAAGTGAATGCCTATTATAGCATATTTAGCTGATTATAAAATTAATAGTAAAGAGCTATGGTTATACCAATGTGCCAATACACTGTAATGACTTACAGATGTACAGGACAGCATATTTCTAGTACGTATGGCAACTTAATTATCGGAACCATTGTAAAGGCCCAGTGCTGGCATATTTGGCATAGCATCATAATTCCAATATGCCATCTGTAATCATTGCTTACATCGATATATGGCATGCTAATGAGCCAACACCCAACTTACTGATATATATATGGCATCAACTTCTGTGATCCATTCATAAGGATCACATGCTAGCATTTAATGCTATATTACTAAAACTGTGTAAATACGCAGTTATAATGTGCAAAACATAATGTGTCAACAATGCTATGGCAGAAATGGGATTGGTTGATGTCTGACGCTTGTGTAAAATCAATACTCAGGAAGGCACACATATCACACCCGCCTACAATAGCTGGTCATGCTTGGACTACTGGTTGTTAAATGAAGACTCGAACAATTGGGTTACACACATATGCAATTTACTGCGCACTCTGTCGGATCATAGTCCTGTCTGCTTACACATAAGGATCCCTGCCAATCTCCATCGCCCCTTTACATGCCGCTTCCGGGATGAGGCCTTACTTGACCCTATCTGTAGTGAAGCCATTAGAACAGCCATAATTCAATATTTTGACATGATCAAGGGCTCGGTAGACAGTCAGGCATCTCTCTGGGAGGCATTTAACTCCACTGGCCATAGTTGACCAATTCAGAGACTGTTACAGGGCACTGTACACCACACAGGGGAGCATAGGTGCAGCCACCATGGAGGAATATCTGTCAAACATAGCATGTGCGTTGCTGTCAGACACACACGGAGAATATCTATCCTTGCCCATAGATTAAACTGATGTCAAAGATGCTAATCTCTCACTTCCCAACAACAAGGCCCCAGGGCCGGATGGACTAACGGCAGAATTTTATAAAAGCTATGCAGACCTTGTTGTTCCCTGCCTACTAGAAATGTACGCTGAGGCCCATGATTCCCGTTTCCTGCCCCCTTTTTTATGGCAAGCCATGATCATCACCCTGCTCAAAAAAGACAAGTTGCTTATGTCTTGTGAGTCCTTCCGACACCCTATCATTGATTATGCTCGATGTAAAAATATTGGCAAAGTTATTGGCTACAAATATTCAACCTCTGATGACCCACTTTTTTGTTCCTTGACCAATTGGGGGTTGTGCCAGAAAGATCTACTTCCCATAATCTGTGCACCATTTTTGCCATGTTCCACATACTTAATCCTGACTTGCTGGCAGCTGCCATAATGCTCGACGCGGCCAAAGTGTTCAACGCTATATGTTTCATATACTACGCAGAATAGGGTTCCCCAGAGTTATGCTACAGTGGATTCAGATTTTATACACTGACATATCAGCCAGAGTATGCTGGGGCAGCCTCACCTCAGAGCCCTTCAGATAGAACTTGGCACCAGGCAGGGATGTCCATTATCCCCTCTCCTATTTGCTCATGTGCTTGAACCACTTGCTTGTAAGGTCCGTCAGTGTCACAGAGCGCCTGCACTCAATTTTAACCATCGGCCAGTCGACATATTGATGTGTGCGGACAACATGGTCCTCTTTATTAGAGATCCTCAACAACACTTATCCCCTGTTCTCCGAGAATAAATCAGATTTGGCCTGTTTTCCAGACTCACAATAAACTGGGAGGAATCAGTTATTATACATTATACTATTAACAACAATCACGTCTCAGCCCCATCTGGAATACCCTCTACTATGGACGACAGACCCAGTTAAGTACCTTGGTGTCTGGATGCATCGCGATCCCAACATTGTAGTCAGAGAAAACGATGGCAGAGCGTGTGACACATTAGTACAACAAGTGGATAAATGGTTGCATCTTCCACTATCTTTAGCAGACCGTATTGCAGTAATACAAATGGTCATCCTTACCCCGCTTCCTATATCTTTATTGTAACATACCGATCAAACTGACTCAACACTTTTTTGAAATAGTGAGAACCTAGCTCTTACGCTTAAAATGGGGTGATAGGCAGCTTAGAATTAGCTGGCAAACGCTAATACTCTCATATAAGAAAGGGGAATTTTCAGCGCTGGACTTTTACATGCACTATCTCTGCACTCAAGCCCAATACGCCTAATAATTTTTTTAGAACACATGACTTTATTTCGCATGTTGACATGGAGGATGAGGATGCACATCCTACCCGCTTGTAGGCATACTGACACACTCCAAAGGCAAAAATCAACACACTAGACACAGCCATTACAGCGTGGCAGGTGGAGAACTGGGCCTTATGGGCCTGGCGGCGCAGGGCATGCCTTAAATCCCCGAGTTCACCTTGCTTGTCAAACAGAGACACGAGACACTCTGTTGCGCCTAGAAAACCAGGTTTATTAGCTGCAGCTAAGCACATTTGTCCCAGAAGTACGTACAGAGGATATTCTGAGGAGACTGCCACTTTAGTCCGTGGCGCACAATCTTTTATAGCACACATATTTCCAATGGTTACTCCCAGTACATACAAAGCAAGCCAATAGGAAAAGTTGGAAAACAAGCTATCAGATGTCCCAAATACGCCCCTCTTTCAGACCCCGTGTTTCACCCCTCCCCACAAATTAATCAATGCTAGTACCGACAATCCAATTTGCAGTAGGCAGGACGTTTTTGTATGCCTCAAAGGATAGTTGTGTAACAAGAGAATACAAGGAGAGAATAGTGAAGGCCAGTTGGATAAGATAATGTAAGGAAAGAATAGGAGAAGCCAAATAGTCAATCGAGACAGGGATCAATCAACCCAGACATGGATTGGTGAACTCGGCCAGACCCTGACATCGGTTTTGTTAACAAGGGTAGGAGGTTACTCTTTAACAGAAGAGACACGTAGCAGCTGAGAAAAGCAAAAATACTCTGTTCGCCGTGCTGCCTGAGTGAGGGCAACACAAAATGGCGACGAGACACAAAATGGCGGCTAAATACGGGACGAAGTCAGAAACCAAAGAACCTCACAGGCGATTGGCAACTAAGCACATAAACTCCCATTGTATGCACCTGCTCTGCCTTTAGCTCTTCACCCCGCCGCCTTATCCATCACTCAGGAGGTGGGACCCCTAAATCCTTAAAAGAAGCTGGCATTACTCATATGCGCGACCTATATCCTGAAGGGCACTACCTTACAGGGAGTGATCTCGAATACTCTAGTTATCGCTGTAAGCATGCAATAAGAGACTATTACCCTGACTCCCCTACTGAGCCCCCTACACTTCCGTTTTTACAACTCTTGTTAGTAACATCAACCAAGAAAAAAATGATCACTAAACTTTACAGGGCTCCACAGGAAGAAACCGTCAGGGGACCCGATAAAAGCCTCGCAAGATTGAGAGATATTTTGGACCCCAGATCACTGGAGAGGAATGGGAGCAAATATGCCAATTAACGGGCCACCTTACACCAAATGGGAATTTACGTATTAATTATTTTACATTTCTTCATCAAATATATTACACCCCCTCCAAGTTGTATAAAATGTGCAAAAGATGTGGGCAACTTCATGCTGATTTTCTCCCCCTTGCCTGGCGCTGTAGATTGGTGCTGAAATATTTGGAAGAAATGCTAAACCGTATCCACACTATGACGGGCACTATAATTCCATATACATCACTTGAATGCTTACTAAGCCATGTCCCCCAATTGAAAGGCACTCTGGGCAGGTTTGTGAGAGTTGCCCTCCTGCTTGTTAAAAGCCATACTCTGTTTACGTGGGATAGTACACTTGCTCCGACAATGGAAGGGTGGAGGAAAGATATGGTATATTGTAGAGAAAATTTAGAATTATACGCCAAAGAACTGCCTGTAACCTCCAGACCGAAAGATATTTGGGGACCGCTCAGACAATTCCTAGCACTTCCAACCCCTAATGATGATGAGTGACTTCATAAACTAACCATATTGCTGTTTAAAATATCATATGATTATATTCACTGTATTATGATTGAAGGGCTTATGCATTGTATGTATTGTAAACTCTGATCACTGATGATTCGTACACTGTTCTCTTGTTTTTTTCACAATCGCTATGCTTGTACGGCAATTGAAGGCAGCATTTGTGTATTGCACCATAAACCTAATAAAAATAATTTTTAAAAAACGATAATGTGCAAGACATCACAAATATCATGTACAGCATTCCAAGTGACATGCTTTATCTACTCAATATTCAAACTTATTTTAGGAGTTTAAACCATATACGTAATCCTATATACCATACAGTAAAAAAAAATGTGCTCTGTATAAAAACATCCATCCTAAACTATATTACTGTGTTGTGTAGAAGTTAATTATCCTCAAACCCTAAAGTGTCTAAAATGATGTGTTTCTAGTATTGCAGCTGTTAATGAATATAACATATTACAGATGTTATACTAGATGAAGGTGCCTATTTCATAATCATGACATGGTAAAAACACTTATATGCACAAACCTCAATAAGGGAAAGAAACCTAATGTTAAAAATAAGTAGTTATACAGATCCTCGCAAGCATTTAAACCTAATGGGGCCTTTGTGTCTAGTTGCATGATGTATTTGGACTCTAGTTGCCTTCTTTTTTTCTCACAATTTCCTCCTTTAGGATGTGCCTGAACTGTATCGGTGACAACATTTTGTAAACGGCTCAGGTAATTTCCATGCACATGTTTAAAAATGCCTAGCAACTGGGTATGTTGAGTCAGAATTGACGATTGCTCGTAAATGTTGCAATATGCAAACATAAACTTTCAGCATCGGACTCCATAATGAGCGTAGTGCACAGCTGCATTGTAATACGTACAACACATAGAGGATTCTGCATGTAAAGTGTCCGGTAAACTGTATGGTGCCCTGAGAATAAGCTGTTGTGTAGGAGGTGATGTTGACCCCAAATTTACAAGCTCTGCAGGTAGTACACTTGTAGAACCCTCTTTTGAGTATAAGCCAGCTGGTGGTCCTACGGACCTCAGGATTGATGCGAACTAGATAATTTCGCATGGAGTATGCCTTACAAAAGGAAAATGTGGGTTTAGCTGCTAGTACCTGTTTTAATGTAAAATTGGTGCAAAAAAAGAAGCAGAGAACTCTGGGTGGTTCCCAAGTTTAGGTGCAGAGCAGCTCCGGTATAGAGCACCCTACAACACTAGCAACACTGAATTTGCTCACCTCAAATGTCTACTTTTCTTTCAAGGTTTTTAAGCATAGGATTAGCACAAGGCTATCCATGCTGAGATAGAAAGGGAGAAAGTATTTTTCCATTTCTACATCACAGTCTTTAAGCATAGGATTAGCACAGTGTAATCCAAGCCAAACTGTAAAATCACAAAAGCCTGTTATCACTCCAGGCACAGTATTACAATTCTTATGTATCTAGCGCTAATGTAGGTAGTGGCACTCTACCTTAAACAACTCATTAGTGACTGACATAGCCAATAGACAATCCATGCCACCCCTTACATACAGTTTTGCTGAAACAAACAGCCAAAACAGAGTCAGCAATGTACTAAGAGATTTTACTACATAGAGAAAAAACACTCCATATAGGAACAAATGGCCAGATGTAGGTATTTGGATACTGAGATGTAGGGCATTTAAAAACACAGATTCAGTAAATTTACTGAATCAGTAAATTTACCGATTCGGTAAAAATACTGATTCGGTTTCAATGTAAACAGTGCTACAGGGCTTTAAGGATTCGTTATTTACCACCAACTATTAGTTGGTGGTAAATAACAAATTCCTATGTAAATGCAAATATGTGCATTTACACCAGTGTCAATATGTGCATTTACACCAGTGTCAATTACCGAATTGGTAATTACTAATTTGGTAAATACTGAAAAATTCAAGGGTGGCAGGGTGTGACTTTGTGCTTGTGTGCCATGTGTGCCATGTGGCACACATACATGCCCTAAGGGCCCTAAGGGCCCTAAGGGCATGTATGTGTGCCACATGGCACACATGGCACACAAGCACAAAGTCACACCCTGCCACCCTTGAATTTTTCAGTATTTACCAAATTAGTAATTACCAATTCGGTAATTGACATTCAATCCTATGGGCCTCCAGGCCCATAGGCATCAATACCAAATACCAAATCGGTAAATACCGATTCGGTAATTGCTGAATCTTACCGATTCAGTAAAAAATAAAGAATTATTACCTACATCTAATTTACCGATTCTAAAATACCGAATCGGTAAAATTCAGTATTTTAGAATCGGTAACAAAGATTTACCTACATCTAGCCCAAGGACACTTATCGAGATCTGTACTAAAGGTCTTATACTAACAAGTGAACCATTTAGACAACTCGACCCGTCAACATATTGCAGGCCTGGGACACACCCATGTCTGTGCATGCAGTTCTACAGCTAGGCCAACTTGGTATTGCAAACCTCTTGACATGCCTTAAGCTGCTGGAGTACTATCTAAAAGTCACCCCTAAGGTAGTCTCTAGCTAGGTCATAGGGTAAACTGTACCTGCATAAAAGTAAATACATTTAATCAGAGGATTTTCAGAAGTACTTGCACATTTTTATGGGCGTATGTTGACTTATACATCCAGAGTGTACATTGACGTGTATGTCATGTAAGTAGTTATCAAAGGTCAAAGCAACTAATACATTATCTATAACAGCCTATCACTCAAGAGACAGTATTACAGCTTTGGAGTGGTAAAATATCAGAGCTACAAATACATTCTCTTAAACAGCCTCTACACCTTCACTCACATGCACAGACACAACATTTATATATCTAGCGCTAATGAAGGTAGTGACACTTCCACCGAAACAATTCATTAATGATGAACACACCCAACAGACATGCCATGCCACCCCTTACACATTGATTCACAGAACCAATCACCCAGAAACAGAGCTAGCAATGTACTAAGAATCTTTACTACCGATAGAAAAAATCACACATAGGAACTAACAGCCTGATTCATGTAGGTAAATTGCACTCGCAAAGGGCCAGATTCTCAGAATCTGGCCCTTAGCAAGTGCGATTTTTGCATTTGGTATTCATGATACCAAATGCAAAAATCGCTATGTAAGAATTCGCATATTTGCGTGGAATGGCATTTAAGGAATCTCTAATAGAGATTCCTCAAATGCTATTCATGACACACAACAAAATTGCGATTTTGGATTTTTGGGGCCGCTATTTACCGACAGGTCAGACCTGTCGGTAAATAGCAAAATCTCAGAAAAATGCTTTTAAAAGCATCATTCAAAGTTGCATGTAGCACACACACATGTCCTTTGGACATGTGTGTGCGCAACACCTGTCCAAAAGTGCATTTTAGGGGTGCTACAGGGCGTCCTTTGGACACCCCTGGCACCCTTAAAATCGCTATCTCAGCTGCGAGTAGCAAATTGCTACTCGCAAATCCCCATTCATTCCAATGGGCCGCTTGGCCCATAGGAATGATTGGGGAGTATTTGCGAGTAGCAAATTGCTACTCGCAAATAAAGAACATGTAGGAATCACTATTTAAGTAGCAATTCCTACATGAATGCCGTTTTGCGTGTCCTCAATAGCGATTCGCTATGAATCGCTATTAGGGACACGCAAAACGGCATGTACATGAATCAGGCTGTAAGACACTTATTTACATGTGTAGTAAAGCTCTGACACTAGAAAGTGAGCCACCTAGACAAGTAGCCCTTTCAACATATCATAGGCCGAGTACATGCGGTCTGTACATGCAGATCTACACCTAGGCCAACTTGGTATTCCAAATGCCCCTCAGGTCTTAAACTGCTGTGGTATTACTTAAAAGTCACCCCTAGGGTAATCTCTAGCTAGGCCATAGTGTAAACTGTATCTGCATAAAAGCAAAACACATATAGTTAGAAGTTTTTGACAGGTACATTCACACCTTTAGGTGCATATCCTTACTTATACATCCAGTGTTCTTCACTGAGTAAGTTTGCATGTAAGTACTTATGTAAGGGGGTACTCACAAGGCTGCCATTTGTGGTGCTGTGCTAGGCTGATCGACGGTGTGTGGGCCAGGGGAAAAGGCTTCCATTCCAAGGCTCCCTGGTCTCCAACTACGCAATTTCCGCACCCAGAGGTGCTTATTAACATCGCTGCAGTCCGGCAGCTGAGGGGAATCGCATGGCTGCCATTTGTTGTGCTGTGCTGGACTGATAATAAGTAGGAACAATATTAATTGTAGGACAAATACCACTAATTATCTTTCCTTAACACAATATGTTATCTTCTGAATTAAATCAATCTTATATTGTACATACACTTCATTCCTATAGATGCATGTTAATCAAATTAATGACTGAGAAAAAAATTCCAAATGTTGATTTTTATGTTATATTTATCTTTCTCCTTTTTCTCTTATTTTTGAAAACGCATATATATATATATATACAAACATTTAACAAATATATATATACACAATATTTATACAAATCCACAAATTACACGCATAGAAAAAATTCAAACATAAATAAAGAACCTTACTTATGGTTCAAATGCCCACAATAAATTCTAGTAAGGGATGTTAACCTATCATTATGTCAATACATTCCCTATACTTAGGTCACCAAAAAAAGTATAATGGAGCTTAAGAAGGTCTAATCTGTTCTCCCTCCATTTGTATCCAGCTCCTTTCCTGTAATTTCATCTAATTTATATCAATTATCTTATGCTGATGCCATAAACAAGAAATCAACGCGTTTCAGCCTCTCTTTTGTTTCAGGCCTCTTCAGGACTTTAGGGCAATTCAAACAAATACTTCCTAGTATCCTTCTCTCCCTGCGTGTATTATTCCAACTTATATTCTGTTCTTCGCAGGTTAGATAACACCGCAATTTAAATGCCTTTCCCCTGGCCTGATCAAGGGAGACCAGGCCAGGGGAAAAGACTTCCATTCGCAGACTCCCTGGTCTCCAACTATGCAATTTCTATGTCTGGAGGTGCTTATTAGCATCGCTGTAGTCCCACGGCTGAGGGGGACTCGCAAAGCTTCAATTTGTTGTGCTGTGCTGGGCTGATTATTGGAGACCAAGCCAGGGTAAAAGACTTCCATTCCCTGACTCCCTTGTGTCGAACTAAGCAATTTACATGCACGGAGACGCTGATTAACATAGCCTCAGTCCACGCCCCGCAGAGCCTGAAGAAGGCTGAGCCCCCCCCTATAACACCTGAGACCTGAGGGCTATCAAGGCACAGGGAACCATTAGCTCGAAGAAGATGCTGGGTCCTTGGCTTTATCGTTCCATCTGCAAGGTACTGCAGATGCCCTTTGATTTCCTTGTTGCCTGTCTGCCGATTATCACTGGATTGTGTTTTTCCCCATTTCTTTAAACCTTTAACTGGGCATTCAAATACTCTCTCACAAAATGGGAAAATGCAAGGCAGGTGAACCTGCCAATAGTGAAACCCTTTAAAAAAAACAAGGAGGTAGGAAAAGTGAGGCCGGATGCCGCTCTATCACATTTGCAGTCTTTTGCTGACATCGACCACCTTATTGAGGTAGTGGAACAACTTCTAAAAACTAACGGGAATAAGGGGAAAGGGAAGAGTAATTTACCAAAAGTTACAACGATGTTTAAAAAGGCTAAAGTTTGCAACCATCCTGATGTAACTACCAATCTCCTAATGATAAGTACAGAACCTCATGAATCCCTGGAATCTCCTAATCAAGTGGTCGTTAGTAAGGACTATTCGAACAACCCAGGGAAAGCGGATAAAACTGTGTGCCCTTGTACCCTAAAATAAAAATAGTTGCAAACGTGCCATTTCATAACCGCTTTGAACCGTTATACCTGGATGATGAAAATCAAGAAATCACTGTCCAAAAGATCCCCTCATCAGAAACAAATCAAGCTGTATAGTCTAATAATACTGTTACTGATCACCACGGGAGTAGCCGCTTTGATATACTGGATACCAATTTGGATCATCTCAAAATGTTTATTCTTTTATTGTAAGCCAGAGTCACTAAATTATTAAATAAAACCTGTTCTTGTGATCAAGGCAACATTTGTAACAGGGAAGCTCACAAGCCTTTGGTAACAGATCAATTACGCACCAATTGTAAACCCCTCTCCTCCAATATATCAAGTAATGGCTCATGCCAGGCGATCTCTACGAACTTCAACAGAACGCATCTTGGAAAAATGGCTGTTCCAGAAAAGATACCAAACAGATTTTAGCTTACAGTTGGCAAACATAGCTCTGAGTTGCTGTGATCACAAAATTACTTGGATCATTTAAATAATAAACCGATGCTCTTCACTTACTCAAGGAGAAAAATAAATCCCAATAGCGATGGGTGTCCAGCCAAACCTGATAACTCTGGTCTGTATACTCCCAATCTGCCATGGATATTCTGTGTTAAAGACTACGCCACATTGCACAGTATCCTATATTTACTCCGTCGTTTAAATAAATTTACATGACCCAGGTACCGAAGTTGAAGTCAGACTCATGTGAGGACTCTGAAGCCTTGACTAATAAAGTAATTTACTGACTAGGGGCTGAGCAAAAATGTCTCTCCATGGTCAGACAGATCTGACATTGTGCATGCTAAAAGACATTCATCTAGTTCAATGATGCATGATAACATACAAGATGGCTCAATGTCACATTATTTGGCTCAAAATTTTATTAGCTTTGAATTGTGTACTTACCACCTCAAGGGGATCAAACCACTTGGATTAAGACTGAAGGCATCACCACCGCCTGCTGAGACACAAAGAGACATTGTAGCTGGTCAAATGAACCTGGGAGAAATTGATTGACTAATGTGTAATTTTAAAAAGACATATCACAAGTTTTCCAAATGCATAGTCTGTGAAATGTCTGTTACCTCTAAATCGTTGGTAAGTGCTCATGTTTCAGGGTGTATTGATGGATTTACTTTGACCGTTACTAACTCGAGCAAATCCCCTTTTTATTGTGCTATGGGTGATTCCTCTGAGCTCTGGGATAGGGTTAGGGCAGTTAGAGCAAACATACTTAACTAAACAGGGAGTTGCGATTCCACTGGCACAGTTTCCACATTGTCATTCCTGACCAAACCAGATAACAATCCGGTAACCAATAAATATGAGCATGCTCCCCTTACTAGCAGATATTATTTTGTGAACATAGGTCAAGATGAGATATTGGCAGTTCCATTCGGAAATTGGTGTAGTCGTCAAACTTACTCCCTACCTAGTATTAGACTTCTATCATGGAACGTAGTTTGGCACAAGCAGACAGGCTTATCTCAGGGGCAGTGTGTTTAGCATATGTGATCACATACAGTAATACAGTGAAAACACTACAAATGGACACCACACCAGTTTAGAAAAATAAGTAATCTTTACTAGACTTAACACAAGACCAAACTACAAAAATCCACAATACAATATCAAGAATATGACTTTAATTGGTAAAAATAGCTTAGTTCAATGTAGATGGTAATTGTGACACTTTACTCTCAAAGTAATTTGGATGCATCACAAAATATAAACAAAAGGGTCATAGGGAAGGTGATGCGTCGGTTACTTGCTTTGGGGGAGGTGATCCGTCGGTTCCTTACTGCAGCGCAGGGGAGGTGATGCATCGGTTTCTTACAGGAGAGGAGGTGATGCGTCGATTTCATTCTGCGTTCCGTTTACGATGCGACAAGATGGCGCCTCAATGCGATGCAACGATCCGGTGCGATGCGACAAAATGGCATCTTTGATGCGATGCGACAATTTGGATGTGATGCGTGCACGCCCGACGGCCGCGCAGCGAACTCGGTAAACTCTTGAGCCGCGACAGTCGCTGTGACCCACTTCTCCAGTGATGCGACAGCAACCTCTGTGGCGGCGACACGCTTCTCCGGTGATGCAACACACTTCTTTGGTGATGCAACATGTTTCTTCTGTGATGCGTCGGCAAATAGCTGCGGCGGCAACACGATTCTTCGGCGATGCAACGGCAACAGCTGCAGCGACGACACGCTTCTTCCTCATTGCGTCGCACTTCCAGCTCCCAGCTCAAAGCGACACACAGTCTCTAGTGGTCCTGATGGAGTAAGATTTATATGTAAAGAAACTTGCTTGTATTCAGTCCGCTTGATATAAAATGTAACTTATTAACCAACATGTTTTGTATTTACTAATAACTGCATTTCACAACATTTTAGTATCTAGGGGAAGCTTACCTGTGTGCTTTAACTAACATTAATCCGAGTGGCTAAAAATGGCTGCCGAAAATGCGGGAACCTTTCTGCGCATGCGTCTACAATATCTACGTAGCGGGACGTATCTTTCGCTTTTGGTGGGAATTTCTTGCAGCTGTGCAGTAGTGCCAAAAATGGCCACTTCAAACTTCACATGCTAAAGCATATGCCCTGCTTGAACTAAACCTTGTGTGATTTGCAGAACCATTAATGATATAGTTAAATTAAAATATTGGGGTTAGTGTAGAAATAAGTGGTATACAGTGCATTCATTTATTTTTGTATTCTAATGTGTCTCTCTTCAACTTTGCTGATAGCTCATATTTGGGCTTGAAAGGGATTGCAAACTCCATTTTGAAAACCCTTGATCATGCCCAAATGACATCAAAGTCCTCGAAGCCCTGAAATTGAATGCTTGCCAGTTCTCAGCTTATTCACGATGCTCGTGGGAATCTTACCCTGTGACCCGGAGCAAGAGAAAGAAATTTAAAGATTTTGAATACATTGTATATGAAATTGAAACTAATATTGCTGGGTGGAACAAAATCATGGGAAAGTAAATTATGGGCGGGAACATTTATCAATTACATCAAATAGAAATTATCTCATTTTAGTATGGTGTGATAACCTCTCCTCGTCTTTCTGACCAATCAAATGAAGGGAACACATTTGCAACATTAGGGGGTGGTACACACTCTGAAATGGTATAACTAAGGTAGGTTTAGTCAGTTAGATTGTCCGACTTGTCACAGACCTGACACTGACCCAAGGTATGCTGAAGGAGAATCAAGAGCAGAGTGCTGGTCGAGCACTTTGACAGAAGAATCATGAGTTTGCTGAGGGAGAAGAATCGATCTACCCAATCGGGGTTCCGAGAGTTGCCGTAGAGAGGGGTGTAAAGCTGGCGTTGCACTTAGCGGAGGTTACCTGTCCTGTCCTGTACCTGTCCTGTCCTGTTGGCACCCGATTAGTCGGGAGCCCCTTTTCTTGTCCAAGCCCGTGGCCAGGGTTGGTCTTCACACCATTCTAGGTAAATGTAAATCTGGGTGAAATGTCCTTGTACTCTCTCCTTTTCTCACCCTTCCCAATTACCAATGTCTAAAGGTGTTTTCTTAAAGTCCTGCAAGATTTATGCTTTAATAATTATTTTCTTAATTGCAAAGTCCTTAGTCTCATTGTTATGGCTTCTGACTCATACATGTTTGCATAGATAAAGTGTTTTAAATCTTATCCCGAGTCTCTGGTTATTCAATGACAGTAAATATTATATTATACCTATTATTCTAACTCTTTTTGATCCAACCAAATTAGGACTCAGAGCATAAGTGACAAGGATTAGTAAGTCATGGTTTACAGGCATAAGTCCTAAAGTTAAGTTGTATTACCGGTTCGGAGGCTGAATGTTTATGGGCCCAGGTGAGTATGATAAACTGAGCCGGTAATCCCGTGCCATCAGTCCCAAAAACAGCAGCAGGCACCTCTCTGCAGGCAGAATTCCCAGCAAGGAAATTCAGGGGAGCTGGTGTTGAAGTTTTGTGTCCCTGAGACTTCAGAACAGGAGACAAGCTCAGCTTCAATCCCCTGCAGATCCTTTTCTCCTATCCTTGGCAATAAGTAACCACTGTAGACCAACCCCAAACAGCACACAAAACAGGGGCAGTCTCCTCCTTTAGCTTCCTTGGTTTCTCTCCTTGGCAAAGGTTTGTCTTGATTCCCAGAAGTGATCTAAAGTTCTGGGTTCTGGGCCCCAATATTTATAATACGAAATCCTTTGGTCTCTGAAGGCAGAGAGTGTCTGTACCCAGCCCAAACCAGTTCTGTCTTCCCTGGTGCAGCTTCCGGGCAGGAGGTGGAGACAGCATTGTTGAAAGCAAACCTGGCCAAGGTAGCTGAAAATAAATCTTCTCCCTCTACTCTCTATTCTATGCAGGTCCTATTCGGCCCAGCCCTGACCCATCAGATGGCTGGAGACAAGGCCCTCTCCAGCCCCCTGTCACTCACAACCAGACATGGAATACACAAACCTAGCAGAGGGATACTGGATGGTTAGGCAAGAAAACACCTATTTTCTAAAAGGGGTATTTTCAAACACTGAATGTAAAAATCACCCACACTCAAAGATGTATTTTAACATTCTGAGTTCAGGCATACTAAACTCGTTTTTAGGTCGAGCCTGTAACAGCACGCATGGGCTGTTCACGCGAAGACTTCATGTAGGGGCTTTCGAAAACTAACCTAAGAATCGCACACACTTGTGCTTTTTGTTTTGGCCCATGCTATTGGCTTCTGCGTGCGTCTTTTTAACAAAGACAGCTCACAATTGGCCAAAGACAGGTGCATTGTCCGCCCATGGCCTATTGGTGTTGGTTACCCGCACGGCCACCATGTGGTTTCAATTATCGTGCCCAGACATGGGTGCGAGAATTGAAACCAGATGTCTCACTGTGGCACACATGCGCACACCACTCGCATGCTTGTTCGTATTTATTCCTGTTTATCTTTTTGCCTCCTCCCACCCGAGCTCTCTGTGTTGCTTCACCCATGTCTCTGCTGCTCTAGTGTTGGGTCCGCGCTCCTTAGCTTTGCTTTGACTCCGTTGTTTCCGTTCTCTCCCTCCTACCACGCTCCCTTTAAAAAACCAAAACAACTTTTCTGCCCGTTTTCTTTTTCCTTTTTTTTGGTCTTGATATTGCCCTTGTGCCGAATGGCAGAGCTGAGCCATGCGCGGTGGCAGCTCTCCCTGCTGTAACCGGTTTTGAGTGATGTGAGCCCCGCCTTATGACCGCCAGTGGATACACGAACCTGCTGGAGAAGTTGCAGTCCATAATGCCTTACCATAAAGGCCCGGAGCCGGGCTCCAAGAGGAAGCTATCAGACGGCTAGTACAGCAACCATGAGGAGTCGCCACTGCCCCTCCTCCGCCTCTCCACTACCAGGTCGAGGAGGCATGCCGGGTGAGGCACGGGATCCGGAAGATGCTTCTCTTCAGCCCAGCAGAGTGCTCCTGCTTCGAGAGCTGCATAGGCGAGGTGGTGTGCACTGCCGAGAAGGGGCTGTACAAGGAGCACATTGTGGACCAGGCTCCATTGTGCAACAAGTATTTTTTCAGGGAGGGCTACACTTATGTGGGACAGCTGTAGAAGCACAGGCCTGGCCAGGAGCGGCTATACTCCAAGGGTGACATTGATGAGATCCCCGCCTGGGTGCACCAGCTGGTCATCTGCAAACTGGAGCAGCCCCAGGGTCATCCCCGAGGGCTTCGTTAAAAGCGCCATCATCAACGATTACCAGCCCGGAGGCTGCATAATCTCTCACGTGGACCCCATCCACATTTTCAAACAGTCCAACGTTTCCATGTCCTTCTTCAGCGATTCAGCGCTGTGCTTCGGCTGTAACTTCTAGTAGAAGTTGATCCGGGGGTCCGAGCCTGTGTTTTGTTTGCCTGATACCTTCTCAATGTATGGCGAAAGTGATGGGTAATGTCATTTTAAGTGCCAAAAGCCTAAAACATTTGTGATCATCATTATACAGCAATGCATGTCATAATGTAGTCTTTCGTTAATATAGAGCCCCCTAAAACTCGGACGGGACCTGTAACACTTCTTAAGCAATGCTCAAAATGTAATTATCAGTCTTCTTGGCGGATGGATAGATAGAAGGATTATAGTCCTTGAAGTAAGGTGGGATAAAGGCCCACTGCCCTGTGGTAAAGAAATATATGCTCACTATCCACAGGGGTGGATAGCCTAACGAAACAAGCATTTACAATGCAAAAGGTCTCACACTTTCAAAACTTTAAACTATAGGTATTTTAAATGGCAATTGCTTTTATTTATGTGCACTTTGTACTCATAGTCATTGGCTGAAGGTTTTCAAAACACATAAATAAAAGGCATTGTCGTTTACAATCAGAATGGCTCGGAATCTCGCAAATGCGAGACCTGCTGCATTGCAAATGTCGGTTCTACCTTGTTCCCTGGCTCAGTTAGGATTATAAGATGTTATAATCAAACTGCCCATTCTAGCGCCTATGGGAACAGGTAGCATTGCAATAGGGAAAAATGAAATTGGCTTTAATTCACTATCAGGACATGCCACACACATGAGAGCATGTCCTATCTTTTACATACTATGCACCTTGCCTACAGGAGTACCTTGGGTCTACCCTAGGGGTGACTAATATGTAGAAAAGGGAAAGTTTAGGCACTGGCAAGTGGGTGCACTTGCCAAGTTGACATGGCAGTCCCAGATTGCACACAGGCTCTGCAAGGGCAGGCCTGAGCCATATTTTACTAGCTGATTCTGTGGGTGGCACAACCATTGCTGCAAGCCCACAAACAGCATTTGATGTAAAGGCCCTGGGCACTCATGGTGCATTGTACTGGGGACTGAAAGGTAAATCAAATAAGCCAATCATGGAATCACTAATTAATACAATAATTTGCAAAAGAGAGCATATGCACTTTAGTACTGCAGTGGTAAAGTGCCCAGAGTTATAAAACCACCAACAACAGGTCAGAAAAAAATACAGGAGGAAGGCAAACAGTTCAGGGTTGACCCTGCAAAAAGGGCCACGTCCAACAAGGGACATTTCGGAATAGTGAGAACCAAGAACAGAGTTAAACCTTCATATTCGTGGACGGGGATTTATCTGGAAGTTTAGAGTATTGTAAGGGATTGTGGACCGTGTGCTGATTCAGATAAATGTTTACATACTTTGAGACCAAAGTTAATGCCTATGGAGTGTCCAGAGATGGTTTTGGATATGTTGGCTGTGGATTTTGTGGGTCCTGGGAAGTCCAAATCTGTTGAGTCCAAATTTATCATTGTATTAGTGGCCTATTTCAGTAAGAGGGTGGAGTTGACTATTGTTGAAAAGGCTGATGTGGACACTGTTGTGAAGTTTCTAAGAAAAGGTGTTTTTGCAAGAGGGTTTACCTAAGAGGCTTCTAAGTGACAATGGAACACATTTTACAGCAGCCAAAGTTGAGCATATTTTTAAGTAAATGGTGTACAGCATGTTAGAACTTCGGTGTATCATCCGGCCGGAAATGGTGCTGCTGAGCATTTTAATCGGGGGATTAAAGGTACTATACAAATTGCTTGTGACAATAAGAGGAAGTAGAAGTTAAAAACATGTTGTGGGGTTAGCTGTTGATGCCATCTCTCACAGGGCTCAGTCATTTTGTCCTATTGCGTGGAAGGGAGCCTTTTACAAAAGATAACATAGGATGGATGGACAGTACAAGACATGTTGAATGGTCACCTGAAGTTGTCAAGGGCAACATCATTAAAGCACAGTGAGTTTACAAAAGGAATTATGATAATAGGAATGCTACCAGGAAGGGGACATTAATAGTAGGAGATTGGGTGAAAACAGAAAACTGGGGGAAAGTTCCTAAAGGGGAGAGTGTATTTTCTGAATCATTAGAAGTTGTGGAATGTTTGAGGAATTCTGCAAGATTGAGTTGTAATAGGGCTTGGCACATGAGTTGAATTGCTAAATTTAGAGCTTATGGAAAAGGAGAAAGAGTAGATGTGGGTGGTTCTCTTGACTTGAGCGATTGGTTGAGGGAAGATGAAGTGGATGATGAGATGGACAGGTCCAAGAAGAAGCTGGATGTGCACAGGAAGAGTTGCATGCCTTCCAGGATGAACAGGAGTGTGAGGATACTGATATTATGAGGTTGGGTAGAATGGGAAGAGTAATTCACACTCCTTATAAGCTTGAGGATTGTGTACTGTGTTAGCCTTATATGTAGCCATCATTCTAGGTATTTAATTAGTTTTATTGTATAGAGTGGTTATTCTTGTTTTTTCTTCTTTTGTTGTTCATTGTATACAGGAGGGGATGTGTGGTGTTGCTGCATTCCACCTCTGGAAAGCTTTCTGCACCTCTATAAGGCAGTGGTTCCCAAACTTCTTCATCCTGCGGCTCCCTTGACCTTTAGGCCGTTGGCCACGATTCCCCATTATGCTCCTTTTGTTTGACGGGGGTGCATACACAGCCACAGGGGTCGTCCATTTTTCTCACTGAAAATAATTGGTATGAAGCAGATGAAGGTATTATAATCAAAGATGTGGAGCTCACTCATGGAAACCTAATGGGGGGGGAGGGTGGAGAAGGTCGGGGGACCAAATAAATAATTCTCTTCTGCACCTTTCATGAGGTCGCTAGGTGTCAGAGTGAGGCTATTATGTGTTTAAGGAAATGATGGACGGAGTGTTGACAATACAAGCACTCACCTCCAGTCAACTGACCTGGGTTTAATCCATCACCGTTCTTTAGCCCACTCTACCACCCCAGTTCAGACATGGACATATGCAAATCAGTCTGACCCTGTGCCTCATGGGAACAGTCCAGCCCGAACTGCCAAGCCATGCCTTTCCTGGACCGGAAACAAGCTACAGAGGACCGGTTTCTGGCATTACAGCCATCTTCAGCCTGGCCTGCTTGAATCCAGTGGCAAAGTGAGCAAGGGACTCACGTCTGAGCATACCCTGCCAACTTATGGCGAACTAAGAAAAACCAAAGGAAATGATGGACGGAGCGTTGACAATACAAGCACTCACCCCCAGTCAACTGATCTGGGTTTAATCCATCACTGTTCTGTAGCCCAATCTGCCACCCCAGTTCAGGCTTGGCCATATGCAAATCAGTCTGACCCTGTGCCTCATGGGAACAGTCCAGCCCGAACTGCCAACTGCCAACTGAAAAACTGTTTTTTCTTAGTGGACATATATAGCAGAACATGACATCTGTATATAACAATAAACTTGGATGACAGAGAAAATATTTATAGATGGGTTTACTGCCCACACTGTAGACACAAAGCCAGCTGAAAAATGTGGATGATCCATTGGTGGTCTTATGATTGTTCTTAGGAATGGATGCACTAGCACACTTACAATGATGGTTATTGATAGTCCAAATTTAATGGGGATTACTGTTACTTTTTCATCTGGATTTAGCTTGGCTATTTTTAATATTTATGTTAGGAATACTAGGGGAATCTGATAAATCACTCTCATTATAGCTCCTAGAAGAAGCCATTGACACTATACAACCAAAGATACAAATTTTAGAAGTGGCAACGTTAACACCTCTTTTGAACCCTCTGCTTACTTAAATTACATTACAAGAAAGAAAGACAAAACATCAGCATTTCTTCACAAGGGCAGAGTGCCATCAGTTTTACCATCTAACTTCTGGCCTATCCCCACAGATGTCACGTTGGTACCCGTGAGTATGGTACGCAATCTGGGGGTCAGCTTCAATGATAAGCTGAACTTGGAATCTCACATCTATAAGCTGGTCGGGAACCGTTACACTCCCATTAGAGGACTTGAGGAAGGTGTTGCCATTACTACCTTCTCTGGCCAGAGGTACAGTGGTTAGGAGAGTCATCCTGAGCCGCCTGGATTACTGTTATGCCTTGCTATTGGAGTCCCCGATATACTTGATCTCAAGGCTCCAGAGAATCAAGGCGATAGCAGCAAAGCTTGCACTGTCAAGTACACATCATTCATCAACATCTCAGGTATTAGCAGAACTGCACTGGCTTCCGGTGACCCAAAGGATACTATTCAAGTCTTTGTGTATAGTGTTCAAGCACTGCATGGACATCAAACCGCTTCAGGGTAGATTTGTATGGTATGCACTGGCGCGCAGTGTACATTTCCCATTCACCAATCTTGCAATTATCCCGAGGATAAAGAGATCTACAATGGGGGTAAGAGCGTTCGGCTTGGCAGCTGCCCGCCTTTGGAATAATCTTCCCTTGGAACTGAGGCAAACACAGGACTTATTGTTGTTTCAAATGAAAGTCAAGACCTGGCTCTTCCCTAGAGCATAATCAGCCGGTTCAGTCTCCTAGCTTACCTGCTAGGATTTTACTTGTATCTTAGCACCAGGATGCCTCAAGGGTTACAGTGCGCTTTATAAATGTCGATACATACATACACACACTACTAGGGCAACCAAAGAAAAACATTTCTAGCCTCGAATAAAAAATTAACATTCTTAACAATTAGGAAGGGCCTCAGGGCATGCAATGGATCCACTCCTTCTGATCCTAATGGAGCAGTAACATTTAAAGAGGGGACTGTACTAGCATTATTGATTACGTACTTGTTGATGTGAGACTGTTGCAACTATTGGCTGATATGAAAGTGGCAACGCACTTTGATAGTTATCACAATTCTCTAGAAGTGACTCTGATAGGTGATTCCCTGAGGCAGGAAATTAATATTTATTCAACTATAGCAGCAGCCCCTCTCATGGCTGAATGTAATGTCTAACCGAAAACTATGCTTGCAAATTAACAGAATTTGTGTAATGCACCTGGAAAAATTTGTGGGACTGCAATTTCCATTTTAAATACAAATATTGTCTTGTTTGAAGTGCTACAAATGCTTTTTTATAAGGATATCTCTAATGAGAATGTTAACCCTGTTAAGTCTGAAAAGTGGTTTGACCAAGCATGCAAAGTAGCATAGCTATCTTTAAGGAAGGCTATAATTGAGGGTTATAGCGCTAGGATTAAAGGAGCAAGAACTACATATAAGACAGCTTTGACAAAGGCAAAAAAGAGTTCGGACAACAAACTATGGCAAGATATTCTGAATGCCAGTAAATGCAATGATACTCGATTAATTTGGTGTCTTGTGGCCCAAACAAAGTCAGATGAGTTTAAGTCACATCCCTATAACATCCCAATCGAAACATGGGTGGTGCAATTCTCTACTCTTTGTGCCCCAGGAGGTTTGCATGATTTTAAGAGTAATGATAATCCTGATGTTCTCATAGCGCTGGACACTATCACTGCTGTAGTTTTAGGCATTGAAGATACAATCAGACTTCCTAAAATCTGTTAAAGCCTCTGGCCCAAAATAAATTCCAGAGACTTTTAGAATGCTATAGCAGCCAGGGGCATGGTGCTTGACGCTTGACTTGGGGGCTGAAATTGTAGCAATACAGAAAAAGAGGTGATGCAATTGAACCATCAACCTATAGCCCAATTAGCTTGATTGATTATGCCCCAAAAATGTCTTGATTGGGTAAATACTAATGAAATGTTGGCTCCTTCAGGCAGGGTTTAGAGTCAAGATCAGTACAACAGACCTGATTTTTAAGTTTGCTATTTTATACTGGAATTGTTTTGTTGCAGAACCAAAAACTTTATGTGACTTTTATCGACCTAAGAGCACTATTTAATCTTATTCCATGCCCAAATGTATGGCAAGCCCTGATGAAAATGGGGGTCCCAGGCAATTCAGTATATTTAATTAACAAACTGCATGTAAATGAATATGCCCAAGTTAGCTGGGGTTCTTATGGAGAATAAATGGATCGTATCCCCATTGAGAAAGGAATTTGCCAGGGCTGTGTCCTGGCACCCACATTGTTCTCTTTGTACATTAGCGATGTTATAGAAGCCTTTGAGCAATGTAGAAATTATTTGCCCGTTTTGAATACTGGTAAGATACAAATTCTGCTTTTTGCTGATGACTCTCTCCTTATTTCTAAAACTATGGGTCTTCAAATGTTAATTATACATTTTTAAGCTTTTGTAAGTCTAGAGGTTTAGAATTAAATATAAGTAAAACAAAAAACATGGTGTTTGAGAAAAATGAAAACAAAAGTTGCACTGTCTGTGTACGTAGGGAGACATCCTTTACATCGCATGTGATACCTTGCATGCCATTACAACACAGTCATTAAAACAACTGCGTTTTTACATCACATACCTTTACAACGTAAGTGGTTACAAAGACTTGTTGTAGGGGGTACAAAACATTGGATTTAAAATCCAACACCTTCCCTGCTGTTTCACACACTGGAGAACAATCAATCAACAGAATTTGTATAGCGCGCTACTCACCCGTAGGGTCTCAAGGCGCTGAGGGGGGGGGGGGGGGGGTCGCTACTGCTCGAACAGCCAGGTCTTGAGTTGTTTCCTGAAGGAGAGTTGGTCCAGGGTCAGCCGTAGGTGAGTGGGGAGGGAGTTCCATGTTTTGGCTGCCAGGTAGGAGAAGAATTTTCCTCCGATGGTGGATTTGCAGATTCGTGGGATGGAGGCGAGGGCGAGGCTGGCGGATCGGAGCTGGCGAGTGGGTGTGTAGAATGTGAGGTGGCTGTTGAGGTACTTCGGGCCCGTGTCGTGGAGAGCCTTGTGTGCATAGGTGAGGAGTCTGAATGTGATCCTCTTGTTGATGGGGAGCCAGTGCATGTCTTTCAGGTGGGTAGAGATGTGGCTGTGGCGAGGGATGTCCAAGATGAGTCGTGCTGAGGCGTTCTGAAAGCGCTGGAGTCTTTTCTGGAGTTTGACTGTGGTACCAGCGTAGAGGGTGTTCCCGTAGTCCAGTCGGCAGTTGACAAGGGCCTGGGAGACCGTCTTCCTGGTTTCTGTGGGGATCCATCGGAAGATCTTTTGGAGAATGCGCAGGGTGTTGAAGCAGGATGACGAGACGGCATTGACTTGCTTGGTCATTGTGAGGGAGAAGTCCAGGATGAAGCCCAGGTTGCGTGCGTGTTCATTGGCTTGGGTGTGGTGCCCAGGGCAGGGGGCCACCAGGAGTCGTCCCAGGCGGAGGGAGATGGTCCGAGGATGAGGACTTCTGTCTTGTCTGAGTTCAGTGTCAGATGGCTGATCTTCATCCATTCCGTGACGTCTTTCATTCCTTCCTGGAGGTTGGCTTTGGCGGTGGCGGGGTCGTTGATGACGCAGATGATCAGCTGGGTGTCGTCGGTGTAGGTGATGATGTTGAGGTTGTGTTGGCATGCGATGGCTGCGAGAGGGCTCATGTAGATGTTGAAGAGGGTGGGGCTGAGTGAGGATCCTTGCGGAACGCCACAAATGACTTCGGTGGCTGCGGATCGGAACGGAGAGAGGCGGGCTCTCAGGATTCTTCCGTCGAGGTAGGAGATGATCCACTCCAGGGCCGCTCCTTGGATTGCGGTGTTGCTGAGGCGCTGTATCAGGGTGCGGTGGCATACGGTGTCGAAGGCTGCTGAGAGGTCCAGGAGGATGAGGGCAGCAGTTTCCCCGTTGTCGAGCAGGGACCTGATGTTGTCGGTGGCTGCGATGAGGGCGGTCTCGGTGCTGTGGTTTGCTCGGAAACCAGACTGTGAGGGGTCGAGGGATCCGTTGGTCTCGAGGAAGGCGGAGAGTTGTCTGTTGACGGTCTTCTCGATGACTTTGGCTGGAAAGGGGAGGAGGGAGATGGGGCGGAAGTTCTTCAGGTCCGTGGGGTCCGTGGTGGGTTTCTTCAGGAGGGCGCTCAGCTCGGAATGTTTCCAACTCTCCAGGAAGGTGGCGGATGCGAAGGAGCTGTTGATGATGTTCCGGAGTTGGAGTGCGATGATGGAGTCGGCTTTGTTGAAGATGTGGTGTGGGCAGGGGTCGGTAGCGGAGCCGGAGTGGATGGTGTTCATCAGGCGGGTGGTGTCTTCGGTGCTGACAGGGGACCAGGTACAAAGGGTGGTAGTGGGGGGCACTGGTTCGGTGGTTGGGTGCTTGGTCAGCGCACCAAAGCTGTTGTGTATGCCCGGATTTTGCGGTGGAAGAACGAGGTGAGCGTGTCGCAGAGGTCTTTCGAGGGTGTGCTGTTGTTGTTGCAGGCGCTGGAGTTGGAGAGCTCTTTAACGATGCTGAAGAGTTCCTTGCTGTTGTGGGTGGTGTTGTCCAGTCGTCCTTTGAATGTTGTCTTCTTGGTGGTGCGGATCAGCTGGTGGTGTTTGCGGATGGCGTTCTTGAGGGCAGTCATGTGTTCTGATGTCTGGTCGTGGCTCCAGGCTTTCTCGAGGGTGCGGCAGGTTTTCTTGGAGTTTTTGAGGTCGTTGGTAAACCACGAGGCTTTCCTGCTGCCTGGTCTGCTGGGAGGATTCTTCAGTGGTGCGAGTTCGTCGGCGCAGTTGGTGAGCCACTGTGTGAGGTTGCGGGCTGCTTCATTGGGGTCCGTCGTGTTGGTGGGAGGGTTCTGGCTGAGGGCGGTGGTGAGCTGGTCGGCGGTGATCTTGCTCCAGATTCTGCTGGGAACCTGTTGCGGGTGGTGGTGGGTCGTGATTCTCCTGAAGTTGAAGTGGACGCAGCTGTGGTCTGTCCAGTATAGTCCAGTTGAGTGGCTGAAGGAGATGTGCTTGCTGGAAGAGAAGATGGAGTCGAGCGTGTAGTCAGCGCAGTGGGTGGGGTTGTTCACCAGTTGCTTGAGTCCGAGGTTGACCAGCAGGGCGGCGGTGTTGCAGTCCTTGTTGTTCTCCAGGTGGAAGTTGAGGTCCCCTAGGCGGATGTGGTCTGTGGAGATGAGGGCGTGCGGACTGACGAAGTCTGCGATGGTTTCTCTGAATTGTGTGCGTGGTCCCGGGGGTCTGTAGATGAGGGTGCCTCTGAGGGTGGTCTTGGGGTCAGTGTGAATCTGGAAGTGAAGGTGCTCGGCGGCGGTGAGGGTGTCGTCGGAGTTGGTCGTGATGCGGATGGTGTTTCTGTGGATGATGGCAATGCCTCCTCCGGTTTGGTTGACGCAGTCCCTCCGGGTGATCTTGTAGCCATCCGGGATGGCTATGGTGATGTCGGAGGCTGAGGAGGCGTTCATCCATGTTTATGTGAGGAAGGCGATGTCTAGTGATGTTGTGTCGAGGAGGTTCCAGAGTACGACGGCGTGCCTGTTGACGGAGCGGGTGTTGAGCAGGATGCACTTAAGGTGGTTGTTGCCGGAGCTCGGCTTGGCGGGTGCAGTCCAGGTTCGGAGGCAGGTGAATTTGCAGGCTTGGCAGGTGAGGGGTCCGTTGGTGCGTTTCAGAGTGGCTCGGTAGCAGGCGGGGTTCCGGCTGGCATTGAGTGTGTGGAGGGTGGCGGCATCATAAGTTAGACAGGTGCGTTGGCATCATTGAGGATCAGGGGTCCTGGCACTGGGTGCGGTCCAGGCACGGACGGGCGCAGACGGGCTTGCCTTTGGCGCACAATCGGTGCGCCCGCTGCGCATGTCCGCTGCGCGGTAGCTTCGAGGTCTTCATAAGTAAGGAGTAAGGGTGGGCGTAGTGGGCGTAGTGGGGTTTCGCGAAGCTACGCGAAGTGGGCAAAAAACTACGCCCACCCACGCACTTTGCGTAGCCCCACTGCGCGCCACCCGCCTCCCTCTCGCCCTCCCTAAATGCTTAAATTACCTTAAAAATGAATTATAAAACCACTTACCTTGCCCGCTGCGTCTCCGGGGCTCCCTATCGTCATTGCGCCACCGGCGCCGCCGCCTTAGATACTAATGCATGCGTGTTGTGTGCTTATCTAGGTTCCTGATCGATACTGTGACCTTATGCCCCTATTCGGCTATAAATCCATTTATTCCCTATATTGGCATAACCGTTCAAGTGCGATTTTCTGAACAGTCATCTCTGGCCTCACACGAACAGAGCCACATTCCAGCATGACTCTCTGCTACTTCCTTTGCGACCAATTAGTGCAATGACAGAGCAGCAGTCACTATCTGATATTCCTAGATAACACTCCGAGTTCTTCAACAAGATAAAAACTCAGCAAACCTGGAAATCCCCGCTTGCTATGTTTTGATTAGTAATGGAACTCTAATGAGCAACTGATAACTGTCACTTCCTAGTGACATCTTTAATTGACGTCTTATGTCCAGCAAACTTGCGTCAAACCCGGCACCTGTCAGGTATAAATATTACCAACGTTGCCTTAAGCAATGTGAGCTGTGAGCTGTGAGCTGTGAGCTGTGAGCTGTGAGCTGCAAGCTACTGTTGCTGATGCTGGCTGCCTGCATGACCCTGTGTTGGTAAAAACTAGCACTCTGTCGCTGCAGCCTGCTATCCTGTGGTGGTGAAGCTGCTGATTACCATTATCGCCGCTACAGCGCGAACTATGGTGCAGTACGCTTGAGGAGCCGAGCAGCCGTCCTCTGCGAAGACATCCAGCCGATTCCAGCTGCCCGCGGACGCTGTCACCCCTCCTTCCTCGACGCGCTGAGAGAAGCCGCTGCCTTTCTCGTGCAGAGAAATCCAGTCCCGGCGCTTCCGGTTTACCCTCGCGGGTGACTGGGATATCGAGAGAGAGCCCTGAAGGAGATACCAATCCTCCATCATTCTATTCAGAGGTATGGTGTTGACTAAACCCTTAGACGAGAATTCTTGAAACAAACCTTAGCAAAACCAACTTAACTTAAAGCTACTTACTTACTCCCCTTTCACGTGTTAGGCTTAGGTCAGGCACACTGGGGTAGGCTTAGTTAGAAGCACCAGTTGAGTATGTTAGCCTAATGTATATATGACTGTATATATGTTTTATTACTTTTAAACCATTGTATGGCTAAGAAACCATATCAATGCTTTTACAGTTCTATTTCGCAATACTTATCTTACTGTACGTACTTTTTATAATAACAATTATTGCAATTGTGGCAATACATTTCTCTTGTACGAGAAGAAAGACTGTTCAATAAATGTTAACCCTTTATTGACAAACGCCCGTCTCTCTATTCTCTACATCTCGTGAAAGTAAACTGCACTAGACTGACTGAGTGAAATACATGTCTATTGTTTCACACGACCCTAGAGATCGACTCTTGATCTGAGGAGCAAAGTTGTCATGTTGCACGGTTGTTGGAAAACTGAATCCCTTCTTGTCTGTGCCAAGGAAGCTGATCACTTCCTATGCAGAGAAGAAAGTTTCCAGTGACCTCTGAGCTAGTTGGTAACACAACCCAATTAAGTTTAGCATAGTCAGTGGAGGCCTGGAATATAAGCAGTTCCACGTCGATACTACTGTTTATGTTATTCCAATGCGCAGGGCCTAGTGGGAAACTAGGAACTACACTACATGGCGCCCAAACGTTTGGTAAGGCGATAAACTAATGCAAGACTTGTAGAGTAACTCAGTCGTGCATATTTCACACCCCTTTCTCCCGTAAATACTCCAATAGACGTCTGGAGTGGGTGAAAGGTTAAAATCCGCCCGACCTTAGTAGGAAGAGATTCCTATGTAAAGCTCTGGTTTATTCAACGTTGAAGGATACAGTGTTCCAAAATATTGTGCACCTAATCTTTGTCTCCTTGGAGACCTACTCTGCAAAAACTGCATTTATACAATGTCAGTAGAAAACAACGGCACCGCTGGGGCCGCAGCAGATGCGACTCAGCGAGGTCCCGAATACACAGACCCGGGTGCTATTATCATCCCGGTCCAGTTAAGAAGATCTATAACTTTAAAACTTATAGAACACGGACTGACACCTCAAGGTGGTACAGTGATTTTTGTGATAGAGGCTCACGAGTATCGGCAGACAGAGGTATTCTATTCATGGATAAACTTTCCAGCGGTAAACGCTATAACACAGGAGTTTCACTATTACAAAATAGAGGAACCTCCGGGAGAGTACGCTCCTTTCGAGGAGATTGAAATCCCACTTAAATTTCAAGAGCACCTGCTCTGGTTTAATGGCGCCCTAAAACACAATGATCACATAACTAGGCTCGGTCCACTAGGTAGACCAGGAGCCACGTGGCCGGTTCTAGCCAGCTACACACCACATCCTGACATTGCAAGAATGTCTAGAGAAGAGCTGTTAGCACAGCTAAACACATTAATAAAAATACATAGGTAATTAGTCCAATATGTAATGCGGACTGCAACAGTCAAGCCAGCTGTTAATACACCACAGCTGACCCCTCATCAGGGGAACACAAATAAAATTACACCACAGAACATACAGTCATGTCTTGGTAAAACACCCGTAAAACGGGAACAAATTCCTTTCTGGTTAGCCCAGAAAATCACTCAAATAGAGGCAGTATTTCCTGATACTACCCCTATTGAGAAACACAGAATCTTGACCATCTGCCTTCCTATGGGAATCGCACCACACGTGGAGGACTGCGACACTTGGGGTACAGTCTTTGCTTCCATTTACACAAAAACACACGGTGTCCCGTCTATGGCGGTAATACCAGAAGTGCTAAAACAGATTCAAAATGAATTCGGTCCAGAGCTCGCTTTAAATCTAGGTATGAAATTACTGAAAGACTTCAAGCAAGTCACGGCTATATTATTAGCCAACATAAAGGGAGAAGCAGCATCTGTGGCGATTCGCCAGAAGTTGAGGGAAACAGATATAAAAGATCCTGTTGAGCTAGCAAAAATCATAGAAAAATGCTATGAAGAATTAGGTAGAGACAGCTTGGGTGGAAAACCAGTTAAGCCCCAACTGCTCGAAAATCCTGAAAAATTATTTATTAAAAATAATTCAAATACTCCTAAAAAGAGCTGGGATGGAAATAAACAATCCACTCCCAAGGAAAAAGTTTTCCAGTCCAGAGGAAGGTCTCCTCGACGGAGGGAAAGAACTCCGACTCGAGAACGCCAGTCTCCCCAGCGGGAGCCCTCTGAGAAAAGATATAACCTTAGAAATAGGGATAATATAAAAAAACCTGATAGATATCAAAGTATTTATACACGTCCCTCTCGATCTCTTCCACAGAATTCGGAAAGAAGAGGACGGTCAGACCCAGGAGAGCACACCAAGTCCAAAGACAAGGAACCTGCTCAAAATAAGAAATCTCAATTTCAGAAAAAGAAGGTAGCCAGTATTAGAGTAATCAACCATGCCGAGAATACTGAGGACACAGTTGAAAAACGGGGAGTGGGCATTGACAATGTTGGACAGTGCAGCAGAAATCAGTATAGCGCGCAAGATCTTGATGAGTCATCTGGAGACAGTGGACACGAATGAATACATTCAGGTTGAAACTGCCGACGCCAGGCTTAGCGAGCCCCATAAAATATACGAAATAACTTTGCGTATGGAGGGTGATAAGACTAGGAAAATTAAGGGTCTATTTTGGGATAAGCTCTCAAAAGGCTATGATATTCTGTTAGCTGAAAAAGATTGGCCCCCGGAGTTTGTCAGGGAGTGCCCTCGTGGCGAAGAAGTGATTATGCCTGCCTTCTCGAATCACATACCGATTCACAAAAAATACACATATGCAAGGAAATGGGCAGTAGCCCAGACACCTGCATTGTATAAAAATCATGTAGGATGGGATGAGGATTCACCGCCTCACAAAATCCAACTAAAAAGTGAACCAACTGCCCAACGGCAGTATCCCATAAAGCAAGAAGCTAAAAAACAGGTCAGGGAGATCTTAGATCAACTTGAGTACCAGGGGGTGATTGAAACATGCACCTCTCAAATGAACAATCCTTTGTTTCCTGTCTCCAAGCCAGACAATTCATATCGTCTAGTTTTGGACTACAGACATCTTAATACATGTTGCAAAACCTTTGCAGTACAAAACTCGCATAGTGCAGCCCTAATGAATAACATAGTTAGGAAAAAATATAAAACGACATTAGACATTTCTAATGGTTTCTTCTGTCAAAACATTGCACCAGAAAGCAGATATTTGACCGCTTTCTCTGCATTTGGGTCGCAGAAAAAATTCTGTCGACTCCCACAGGGGTTCAAGAACAGCCCAGGACTATTCTCAGCTAGGGTAACAGAGTTACTACAAATCTATGATGATGAAGCATTATCTTACGTAGATGATATTTATCTCACAGACGACGACTTGGATACTCACTTGAAAAGAGTGAACACCATTATACTTGGGTTCGCAGCAGAGGGTTACAAATTCAACTTTAAAAAGTCCCGAATTGCCCATCTGACAGTACTATTTTTAGGGTACGAATTATCAAGTGAAGGGAAAAGCCTAGCGGACAACTTCTTAGAGAAGTGCGCTGTACTCCAAGCTCCAAAAACGCTGAAGAATTTACAATCCATTCTAGGTTTTCTGAATTTCGGAAGAACTTACATCCTAAATTACGCAGAGAGGGTTAAACCTCTCTACGAACTAATTAAACCTGATTTAAAACAAATCAATTGGACTCAAAAACACACAGAAATTTTGAGATCACTGCAAACAGACATGTTAGCAAAAACAAAGTTAGATACGCGTGACAACACGATCGATCTTGTAATCCGAGTCATCCCAGGAAGATGCGGATTCACGTACCTAACCTCTAATGAGGGAGAAAAGGTACCAATTTCAATTAAATCTCACTTGTACACACAAGCAGAAAAAGCATTCAGTGGCACAGAAAGAACTGTGAACGCAGTGCAAATCGCATTAGCAAATGAAAGAGAACTAGCACACGGTAAACGGATTAATATCCTTACAGCGGAATCCGCCTTCGAGGCGCTATTCAGCCCAGTAAACCTGCCTACAGTGTCACTGGATCCGAAATGGATACAGTGCATAGATTCTCTAGGAGCGGAAGACGTGAAATACTATTTTGCCCCGCAATTTGAAGAACTGAATGATTTAGAATATGAAGAAGAATATCCTCTGCCAATCGAAATTTTGCCTCTCCCACAATACGCCTGTATAATCTATACAGATAGCTTTGTACAGCATTTCAACGTAGAGAGCAAATCCTACGATGCAGCATGTGCGATCATTAAAGGTCGTTGGCTGTGAGGTAAATTCAGACCGAAAATAACAAAAACTGAATCAGTAAAGTACTGTTCGGCTCAAAGAACTGAAATCAGATCTTTAAAGATGGCGCTCGAAAATGCAGAACGCGAATTCCCCACACTTATAGTGTGCGATTCTCATTTTTGCGTCAATTCTTACAATAACAAACTGCAGAGTTGGATCGAAAACGACTACAAAGATGACACAGGTGCCACAATAAAGCATAAAAAGCTCTGGAACGAGGTAGCTCTTTTACACAAAGAACTACAAAAGACTCACGTGATTCACGCACAGAGTCTTCAACGTGATGGCGTTCACGTTGCAGGGAATTCATTGGCTAATACAGCCACCGCGGAAGCAACTAACCCGGCTTCCGTAGCCACAAAAAAGCGTACAGATAAGTACATAGACGGGGAAACCATGCTGGCAGTAAGAACGACCGTAAAAGGCGACTGTGCAGCACTACCCGTAAACTATCCACTCAATTATGCATACATAATCGATGCAAACTCCGTTCCTTTTGCTCGAATCCCTGGAGTGGGGGACAGAGTAATTCCAAACAGGAGCAGGAGGGGCTTCCTCTTACTGGAAGCACACATGGGGTTGGGTCTGAAACACCAAACAATCAAAGCCTCTCTGAAAGAATTACAATCAGAGTACTGGTGGCCAGGAATGAGTATAGATATTCAATGTTTTGCTCAAAATTGTGAAGACTGCAATAGAGATCGCAGTAATGAACAGGCCAGTGCAGTTTCAGGATCCCTTCTAGACAGCATAAGGCGGTCTATCTGCGCAATCAAAGAAGAGAAACGCGTCCCAGTGTACACCATTAAGACGAAAAGCACTTAAAAGATGTGGCCTCCAGCGCTCGGCTGACGCTAGAACGGTTATAAAAGATTTGCGAGTCAATATCGGCACATACGCAATTACCACGTTCCATTCTGACCAGGGTCCTGCTTTCAGCTCTCGAGCCTATAAGGAGGCCATGGCCAGCATGGGAATTGGGTTGCGGTATTCTTGTCCGTCGCACCCCGAAGGGAATAGTGTGGTAGAAAGAAAAAACCGGGACATAAAGCAATCTATAACAGCGGAGGTATTAGGTTCAGGCGCTGGGTGGGTCAAACATTTAATAAGTGTCCAGACTAGTCTTAACAACATGCCAAGAAATTCTCTAAAAGGTTTCAGCCCATACGAACTATTGTTCGGAATTAGAATGAACGTTCAGGACCTCGATAGTCAGATATCAGTGGTACAAGAAGAAAAAACGCAGTTTGATGTAAAAGACCGTTTGGCTGTTTTACAGGAACTGAATGAAACAAGAAAATCATTAAGCAACATAAAGTTAAAGCAACAGCCAAGTACCACTGACGAGGCACCACCCGCAACAGCCCCAGCAAGGCCTGTCTGGATTCCAAAGATTGGGGATCTAGTCAGAGAAAAGATCGCGGTTAAGAAGGAATTTGGGCCTTCTTACAGAAAAGCAGTACCTGTCTTAGCAGTCACCGTAACAAGATCAGTTGTGCTACCGCCCCTTGCTGGTAAAAAGGAGAACAGAGTTGTGTCTATCGATCTGGTAAAACCACAAGCATGTGGCCTATAATCAACAGTAGGCCCAGTGGACTCCCAAGAAACAACAGAATACCCAAACTTGCAACAATCCAAGAGGTTCAAACTGAAAGACTAATCACATTCGATCAGCCTGCAGTGCACAATGAAGGACTATGCAATAATGCCATGGAACTCGTGCCTCTGGAAACACAGATTGAAACAGTTCGTCAAGAAACAACACCAGTCTACAATGATGTGGCATCAGAAAGTGCTACCGAAAGACAGATTGAAAGAACAATCCCATCAATTGACAGAACTGCCTCTGGTTATTTCATCAACTTCGACAACTTCTCTGAAGATTTAAATGACCCCGAAGTGATGCCAGAAACAAAAAAGTCTTTTAAAGAAAAAGCAACGGAACTCTTTCATCAACTGAAGGAAATCTACCTTATTTCCCCTTGGCTAGAGTTCTGGTTCGGTCTAGGTGTATTTTTCCTCCTGCTTTGGCTCATCATGGTACTGTGTTTGGGAAAATTCATTGAAGGAAAATATATTACAATGGACACAGCAAGTCAGAACATCAACCTAGTCCTGAAACCACACAGATCATCCCACGTGAAGAAAAGAGAACTGTCAACAGTAAATGTCACAGCAATTCCAATACCTGGTGGGGTAGTATGGGAGAAAACAGACTATGAGATCTATGGTCCGGTCGAAATCCTGAAGTATCCTCATCAACTAAAGGTTTCCTTAAGTGACTTTGTGACACCTAGTACATTCTCTGATGATTGGGACTTTAACAGTATTAATGACATGATGTCTGATTTAGTAATGTCAGCTAGATTCACAGATCATGATTATTTACAAGGTTCATCCAGTTATGAGCAGTTATTCTGTTATACCCATTATGGGGATCATTACTTGCATAAATCTGCACAGCCTAGAAATGTTTTTATGTATAATCAATGGGAACATTGTGCTACACCACCTAAAAGCAGTTCTAAAGCATTTTTTGAGAAATTCAAATACTTCTCAGGGTTTAACACCAGTGATGCAGAAACGTTTTATTACAAACTGTTAGATAAAACAGGAATGAAAACAATGCTGACAAATTCTAAATTGATATATTCAGAAGCATTTTATGACAAAATGATGACATTTGGTTTTGATTATTGGAAAAATAATATTGAAACGAAAACAATTTGGGGTACAAAAGATTGGCAGGTGCAAGGCATTGAAGCACTATTTAGAACCTGCATGATACCTGAACAAATGCTATTTTTAAATGACACTGTACACCAAACATCTTGTCTTGGCCTAGCTAAGATCAAAGACCTTAAAACACCGTCTATACCAAAGCCAATACCAGAAAATACAACAGCTGATATTGAGTTAGACGTGTCACACATTTTACATTTCAACAGAACACATCCTGATTGGAAAAAGTGGTTAATCTGGCCTACAGACACAAATAGCTGTCAAGATAGGTTCCTGAATAAAACACAGGGTTTAAAAATGACCAGATTAGACCCTAGATACTCCCAGAGACAACATCCAGGGATTATAACAACATACAGTGTAGGGAAACTCTGCCTAGAATGGCTAACTACATCCACACTGGCTGAAATTAAGCAACACTTGTCTTTATTAAAAGATGGTGCTGATTTGCGCGATTTCATTCTTGGACCACGCAAACAGCGTCAAAAGCGTTTCATAGCGACCAGTATCTATGCTGCTTACAACGAGGCTTGGAAAGTAAAGCAAATTGAAACTGCTGAAAAAATACGAGAAATTGATTGTATTAATTTGGAGAAATCACTTTCTGTGGTAGACAATGGGTTAATGACTCTGTCTTCCAGAATATATTCTTTGGACAATATTGTATCCTCTGCCTTTGATGTGATAGACAGAGATTTGCTAATGTTACAACATGGCCAATCTCAATTACGCTCTATTATAGAACTAGGCTGGACGCTGCAAAATCTTCGTTCAGGCTATGTGCCTTGGCGTTTAATCAACACAACGTCATTATTTTCCAGTTTTAACCTTACTGATAAACAGATCAGTTTGGCACAGAAAGGAGCAGACTATACAATCCTGAGCATCGAAAAACTCAAGAGATTACCATTGACAATGTCAGAGAGTCCTGTCATTGAATGGATAATACACGGAATTATCACAATTCCGATAACAACTTTCCGATTTCATAAATGCCTTGAGTACATACCTGCTGGCCAATATGAACAATTGGGTAAAGGATATGTAAAATCCGAATGGAAATTACCATACACTCATTCTTGCTATAGTGACAGTGACAAAAATGTATTTCTTAGTGGTAACAACTGTAAACATTCACTAAGCGGTATACTTTTGTGTCAGGGTATTAATTTACACGGAGCATGTGATGGAAATTCAAACAACCTTTCATGCCACCAGCTAGTCACACCTGCAACTCAGATAGAGCCCTTCTTTATGCAACTCGCAAACGGGAGTTACATTCTTAGAACGGATCACAGGTGTTGTGGCCTCGCGCCAGGGAAAAGTTATCTAGTACAAGTAACGTCCATGGTCAAATGTTGTATGCAAGCATTGTTCCCGAGCGGGCCTCCAGACATAGTGACTCCCCTCTGGCCTCGTCTGAATCTCTATTCTATACGAATTGATACATTAAGCAAAATGAAATCTGTACTTTTACAGACAACAGTGCCTATAACGTCATCTAAAGAGACGTATGATCTTCTAGTCGCAAGGACGGCTACTGAAGTCCATGACCTTTTATCACCAAATTGCCCCGTGCATTTCGTAGAAATGTTCAGCCAACTCCTTAACATGTCTAGTGCAACAAGCATCCCAGGCATATTTAAGACAGTCTTTACGGGACTGCTAACACCCTTCCAGGCAATTTTGGGAATCTTTCCTAATTTTGTGCACTCCATTTTTGGCGGCATACCACTATTCTTGGGACTCATTGCAGGGATTCTATTTTTGACCCTTCTGCTACGTTATGGCAAGCCTCGGCTCAGACATAGCTCCCATGGGAATGGAAGAGACAATCCTAGCAATGCGCTACAGGGACAGGATAACTAACGTCCTCGGATTGGCCAGGCTGAGAGATCTAAACATGACCTGGTTCCTTTCATTCAGACCGATGTGGCAAAATTGCATTTTACCTGTGCTACGGTGTATGCTTTGCGGCGATGAATGCGTGTTGGACATCTGTCTTTCACTTCCATCAGCAGTACCAATGGACGTCGATACTTTGCTCAGTCCAATAACGGCTCACGCATTGTGTTGTCCCCAGCGGCTACCAATCCTGATGACGGCATTCGTGGAGACTCCTGTACTACAGCCAAGTGGTAACAGTGGAGCGAGTGACAAAAGCAACATCATCCAGGTACAACGTTCTGTGAGCATTGCTGGTCCTGCCTTCGATGACAGCAATCATTCTCACACCTGCCAAGTTACAGCGCTATCTAATTTGGTTGAACTGTCACCTGAATTTGTAGACCAATTCTTTGCGAGCCTGTCTGATACGATGTTCTCACCCACAGAGAAACAATAACTTTTGAGAAGCTTTCCGACACACAGCGTTCCCATGAACTCTGAATTCGGCCTTCAGTTTTGATCAACAAACTGCCAGGAGCTTTGGAAATCTATTTTCTTTGAATTGGACAATTTTTTCTAATATTGACCTTTTTGGCACGAACAATTCTTTGCTTAACGTAAAAACTATTCTTAGAGAACAGAAGCTTCACACTTCTATTTCTAAACACATCTAGAGACATAACAACATAACACCAGCCTCTAGCACACATGTTATTACAATGCATTTTTATGTGATGATTTATCTCGCATTTCTTCTGTCAGAGATACTTCATGTGTAATTCTTTATGCATAATCGTTCATTGATTTCATATGCAATACCTTTTGAATGATTACTATGCTTTAAAAAATGTACAGTACCTAAATTCCATGTATTACAAGTACGCCTATTTCAAATGCATTTATGTATTTTGGGGTGGGCAATGTTACACATGCATCTTATTGCTTAGTTTTAGTACTTTGATGGACATGAAAACGTGGAGTGGGTGTTGCGTGCTTATCTAGGTTCCTGATCGATACTGTGACCTTATGCCCCTATTCGGCTATAAATCCATTTATTCCCTATATTGGCATAACCGTTCAAGTGCGATTTTCTGAAAAGTCATCTCTGGCCTCACACGAACAGAGCCACATTCCAGCATGACTCTCTGCTACTTCCTTTGCGACCAATTAGTGCAATGACAGAGCAGCAGTCACTATCTGATATTCCTAGATAACACTCCGAGTTCTTCAACAAGATAAAAACTCAGCAAACCTGGAAATCCCCGCTTGCTATGTTTTGATTAGTAATGGAACTCTAATGAGCAACTGATAACTGTCACTTCCTAGTGACATCTTTAATTGACGTCTTATGTCCAGCAAACTTGCGTCAAACCCGGCACCTGTCAGGTATAAATATTACCAACGTTGCCTTAAGCAATGTGAGCTGTGAGCTGTGAGCTGTGAGCTGCAAGCTACTGTTGCTGATGCTGGCTGCCTGCATGACCCTGTGTTGGTAAAAACTAGCACTCTGTCGCTGCAGCCTGCTATCCTGTGGTGGTGAAGCTGCTGATTACCATTATCGCCGCTACAGCGCGAACTATGGTGCAGTACGCTTGAGGAGCCGAGCAGCCGTCCTCTGCGAAGACATCCAGCCGATTCCAGCTGCCCGCGGACGCTGTCACCCCTCCTTCCTCGACGCGCTGAAAGAAGCCGCTGCCTTTCTCGTGCAGAGAAATCCAGTCCCGGCGCTTCCGGTTTACCCTCGCGGGTGACTGGGATATCGAGAGAGACCCCTGAAGGAGATACCAATCCTCCATCATTCTATTCAGAGGTATGGTGTTGACTAAACCCTTAGACGAGAATTCTTGAAACAAACCTTGGCAAAACCAACTTAACTTAAAGCTACTTACTTACTCCCCTTTCACGTGTTAGGCTTAGGTCAGGCACACTGGGGTAGGCTTAGTTAGAAGCACCAGTTGAGTATGTTAGCCTAATGTATATATGACTGTATATATGTTTTATTACTTTTAAACCATTGTATGGCTAAGAAACCATATCAATGCTTTTACAGTTCTATTTCGCAATACTTATCTTACTGTACGTACTTTTTATAATAACAATTATTGCAATTGTGGCAATACATTTCTCTTGTACGAGAAGAAAGACTGTTCAATAAATGTTAACCCTTTATTGACAAACGCCCGTCTCTCTATTCTCTACATCTCGTGAAAGTAAACTGCACTAGACTGACTGAGTGAAATACATGTCTATTGTTTCACACGACCCTAGAGATCGACTCTTGATCTGAGGAGCAAAGTTGTCATGTTGCACGGTTGTTGGAAAACTGAATCCCTTCTTGTCTGTGCCAAGGAAGCTGATCACTTCCTATGCAGAGAAGAAAGTTTCCAGTGACCTCTGAGCTAGTTGGTAACACAACCCAATTAAGTTTAGCATAGTCAGTGGAGGCCTGGAATATAAGCAGTTCCACGTCGATACTACTGTTTATGTTATTCCAATGCGCAGGGCCTAGTGGGAAACTAGGAACTACACTACATGCGCGGGCGGCCGTGTTGCCTGCTGCGCCTACTTTGAAAAGGGCGAATTAGGCAAAACTACGCCCACTTCGTGGGCATAGCGAAGTTGCCCGCCCAGGGTTAGTAAGGAGCCGGGAGGGAGGAGCAGTTGAGTGGCGGGAGCGGGGCGGCGAATGGGCTGGAGGGGGCGGGGCCGTAGCTATGCAGTGGCGGGAAAATCAGGTGGTGGGCGGCTCAGCGGCGGCTGGGTTGTCCAAGGCGGCAGCGGCGGCAGGATCAGCTGGGCGAGGAGGCAGGCTGGGAGACAGCAGCACGTGGGGGTGACCTAGCGAAGCGGCAGGGTCAACGGTCACTTCCTATGCCTGCACGCAGCCCCCTTAAGTAAGGAGCTGGGAGGGAGGAGCACCTGGGTGGTGGGAGCGGGGCGGCCAATGGGCTGGAGGTGGGCGGGGCCACAGGGAGGCAGCAGCAGGAAAATCAGGTGGTGGGCGGCTCAGCGGCGGCTGGGTCATCCAAGGCGGCAGCGGCGGCGGGTTCAGCTGGGCGAGGAGGCAGGCTGGGAGACAGCAGTGCGTGGGGGCGACCTAGCCTAGAGGCAGGGTCAACGGTTGTAAAGTATACTATTCCAACATTCAGCTCCCCCTACAACAAGTCGTTGTAACTACTTGCATTATAAAGGAATCCAATCTAACAGCGTGGTTGCTGTAATGACCGCTTTGTAAAGGCATGTGATATATCACATGCGATGTAACATTACATATTCATGTAGGCAGAGAGGTTTGCTTGACTGGCAGTGTGTGTGGACTTGCACTTGGCTGATAGTGTGTGTGAACTAGGACTTGCTGGCCGGTGATGTGTATGGATGGGTGCTTGACTGGTGCTAGGCTTGTGATGTGGACTGATGCTTGGCTAGCAGTGTGGGTGGACTGGCACTTGGCTGGTGGTGTGTCTGGACTGGTGCTTGGCTGGCAGTGTGCGTGGAATAGTGCTTGGCCTGTTGTGTGCGTGGAGTGGCATTTTGCTAACATTGTGTGATCAGTGGTGTGTGTAGACTGGTGGTTGAGTGCCAGTGTGTTTGTGTTCTGATCAGCTAATACCCACACACACCATAATCAAAATTCCAGTCCACACACTCCACCAGCTTCCAGTTGGCATGGCTGTTGTGTTTGAACTGGCAGCTGGCTTGTGGTGTGTTCAATGGCAGTGTGTGTGGTTGGCCTCCAGCTGGCAGTGTATGTGTAGTGACTTACTGCTGGTCACGACACACACATTGCCAGCAATATACCAGTCCACACACCCCTTAATCTGTCTGGGGATGTGCTTATGGTGTCAGTCCTGTAGGTATATGAAAGTGATGGGCCCTTGAATGGCACTGTTTGTTGATGTGAGGGTTAAAATCTGATGATTTTGTGTGTTTTGGGGATAACAGGTGTGTGAAATTCCTGCAAAGAAGTTGGTCCAATGATGAGGCTTTACTGCTCAAAAGCTATGAGTCAGTGGTTCATCATTCTAAACTTTCAATTATTGACAGGGAATTTTATTTTTGTGAAATCTTTTGTTAATAAAATTTACTTTTTGAATTTTGAATTCACCTTTGTGACAAATCCAACCAGTACTTGTGTGTTCTTGAGGAATAGATTGTTGTGCAGTAATATTTATTTTTCCTTCCTTTCTCTGCAACTGTGTATATGTGTATATTGCCTCTAGAGAAAATCTACCACCTCTAGAAATGTTTGTAAACTAGACACAGGGGGACTCCAAGGTGGTTCGTGTGGATCCCTCAAAGTACTTGAATCTGCTGGAAGCCTCAACATTCCTGCCAACCAGAGCTTCCACACATGTACTGATAAGAATTGTACTTCACCGGTGCGAGTGGGCCTAGTGCCCTTAAACAGGTGAGGTCCAAGACGCAATGTGGCACCATCAACAAAATGGGTAGCCTGTTTTCGGTGGCTACAATGGAAAACCTAAAAAACCCTGGCATTTTTTAAACCTAGATACCCAGGGGAGTAGAGGGTGGTGTGCCTCTTATGAATCCTACAAAGTGTTCTTACCCACAATTCCCTGCAAACCTCAAAATGTGACAACAATCTCACACTTTGCTTGCATTCCAGACGCAGCAGGAATACCCAAAATTCCTCCCACCCAGCTTTTTCACACTTCTCCCAATAAAAATGCTGACCACTGAGCCGGGTTTAGTGCTTGCAATAAGAATGGATCAAACTAACATCAATGTGAGTAATAGGAGGTGGTAGGAAATTAGTTGTTAAATGTGAGGGAAATGTATTTTTTTAGCCAACGTTTCAGGTTTACAAGAGCTTTGGGTAAGAAAACCTGGTGAGAGCCACACAAGTCAGCCCAGAATGCATTTACCCAAGTTTCCAAACATGTGTAGGTTTGCTCGGTTTCTCTAGGTGCCGACTGAGCTAGGGCCCACATTTCAGTTAACTTCATGGCAAAAAAGGCTCAGTTTTCAGTAGAAAAATGTGATGTGTACATATTGTGTTTTAGCACTTTTCCAGTCACTGCCAAAATCCCTACCCCTACAAGTGAGGTGCCATTTTTATCAGGAGACTGTAGAGGGAAGGGTGAGTGGTAGGAAATTAGTTGCTGCCTGAGGATTCCAGAACTTTCTGTTACCGAAATCATGAAGAAATTTTTTTTGTCAAAGGTTGAGGTTAGTAAGGGCTTCTAGGTAGGACATCCTGGTGGGAACAACGCCAGACACCCCACACTGGATTCTCCTGGGTGTCTAGTTTTTAAAAAGGTACAGTTTCGCTATGGTTCTCTAGGTGCTGGCTGAACTAGGACCAAAAATCCAGTTAGTCTCATGGCAAAAAAGCTCAGTTTTCAGTGTAGGTTTGCTCGGTTTCTCTAGGTACCGACTTAGCTAGGCCCACATTTCAGTTAACTTCGTGCCAAATAAGGCTCAGTTTTCAGTGGAAAAATGTGGTGTGTACATGATGCATTTTGGCACCTTTCCTATTATGGCTACTAGCCCTACACTCACAAGTGAGGTTCTAATTTTATAAGGAGACTTGGGGGAACGTTAGGTGGTTTGAAATTTGTTTCTAAAAGTTTCCATCACAGGAATATGAGAAAAATGTGATTTATTAGCCAACATTTGAGGTTGTCAAAAGCTTTTGGTTAGGAGAATATGATGGGACCCATACAAGTCACCCACCCTAGATTCTCCTAGATGCCTAGTTTTTTAAAATATACATGTTTGCTAGCTTTTCCTAGGTGCTGACTGAAATAGGGCCTAAACTCCAACATCTTTGCAAATAGAAGGCCAATTTTTTGTGGAAAAACGTGATTTGTTCACTTTGCATTTTCTTCCCTTTCTTATGGCAGCACTAGACCTACCCACACAAGCGAGGTACCATTTTATTCAGGAGATTTAAGGGAGCACAGAATAGTAAAACAAGTATTATTACGTATTTTATTCCTCTGCATTTGTGCCTTCCAAATGGAAACCAGTGTGTATGAAAGACAACATTTTGAGAATTGGCATCTAATTCACATTCTAGTATGGGTACCCGCAAATTCAGAGATGTATAAATAACCACTGCTTCTAAACTCCATATCTTGTGCCCATTTTAGGAGTACATAGGTTTTCTTGATACCTATTTTTCGCTCTCTATGTTTTACAATATGAATTGCTCTATGCCAGGTAAACAATGAAAAATCACTGCAATGTGCAGCTCAGTTATTGTCTCTGGGTACCTTCAATTCTTGGAAAAACATCAAACCGTTTATATCTGTGCAAATGTAATGGCATATTTCTTTTGGTAAATCAGCCAGTGTGATGAGAAGTTACAAATGAAAACACTGTCTTCAATGCACATTTTTTCTACAAATTTTAAATAATGTTTTATTTGAACACTGAAGGCATCATTATGATGGCGGTCATCGCTGGTGGAAGGAACCATCCGACAATGAGTCGGTAGTCCCTCTCACCCTATTAGGATATGACCACTGTGCAGGCGGTCATAAATGCTCTTTTTTAGTATGGCTTGTGCTATATCCTGGGAAAAGGGCAGCAAAACACAAGCCGCACTAGAAAAAAGCATTTTGCACACATCCATACACTGTGTGCCTGGCACACGCTGCATGGATGTGTGGAGGGCACTACATGTTCTCCCAGGCCACTAAGCAGTGGCCCATGGGGGACAGGGGCTCTGCTTGGGGCCCCCAAGTTCCCTTTCAAGACTGGCTAGTCAAGTCAATGGAACTGCCAATAAAAAGTAGTTGGGAAGAAAAGTCACAGGTGCTGTCTCTATTGTAGGGATTAGGGTCCGACTGCAGTCCCTACAGGCTCCTTCAGACTGTCAGAGGCGGTGGTCTTCCACTTCGACGTAATCGATCTCACCACCTGCATTGTGACCTGGCAGTCGGATTTATACCCTGGATGTCGGGCGGACAGCTACCGACGGCCTGTCGCAGGCCATCTGCCTAACATATTAATGCCAGTCTTAGTTTCTTCAAGAAAACCTTATGGGGTCTACACAAATAACCCCTTGTCAAAATCATTTTTGTCCTAGTTTTCAGAAATGTACAGCTTTCCTGGATCCATCATGGGTTTTGCACACCCATTACCATCAAAAACTGGAAGGAGATTAGAAGCACAAAAAATAGTAAACATTTGCTATCTCCTAGTAAATGGCCAAAACTGTGGTAAAAAACAGCATTTTCTAAATCAAGTCGGCCAGTACTTAAAAGCTGGGAAGATGGTGATTTTAGCACCACAAACATTTCATTGATGCACTTTGAGGGGAAAAACAGACACTTTCTTCTGCTGCACCTTTTTCCCATTTTCCGCACAAAAAATAGAGGGGCAGATTTACAAGCTTCTTGCGCCACTTTTACATCACTTTTCCCATGTTAAAAGTGACACAAAAGTGGTGCAAGGGGTTAATAAATCTGCCCCAAAATGTTGCTCTGATTTGGATAATTTCTTGGTCCCTCCTACGGAATCCATCAACCCTGCTTACCTTTGGGCAAAAATTGGTAAGGATAACCTTGTGGGAAAAAGTTATGGAGGCCTAAGTATGAAATTAACTATCCCAAATAGCCAAAAAAGGGTAATCATGGTCTAGCAGTGAAAAGGTTAATAATATATTTTATTTTGTGTTGTTCCTTGTTCAGTGCAGTTATGATTCCCTGTTCCTGTTCTCTGGGTCCGGTAAGGCAACTTTTTAGTTATTTTTGGGGGGTTTTAGTATTTGGGGGATGTGTTTGAGAATATTTTAGATAGCATAGGTTAGTGTTTGTTAGTTCTTTTACTTGGTTTATGATTGCTATGTATTAATTGCATGTGTTTTTGCTATGTGAGAAAATATTTGTATTCCAGATTAATAATATATGTTGCAAAAAGTAAAGTAAAATGATTTTTTTGCAAAAATATGCTTGGTTTGTGGCCTATGGGATGAGTAATAAAAATATACAATATGCATTGTGAATAAAAACATAGTAGGAAAAGTCATTGATCCCTAGGGAGTCGCAATAAAAAGAAAATGTAGTGCAAATTTTCTGTGCACCAGGGAAGTCTCTGAAAAGCATAAAAGCTGGATATGAGGTAAAGAGAAAGATTATATGGCGCCGGAGTTCGCCTCCTGTGCTGGTAGCAGTGTTTTTGCTATGATTTACTACTGTATTGATATTTTTATGTTGTTTTATATGTTGTTTGATTGGATAATTTATTTATAGTTTGCTTTTGCTTTGGTCCTTGTTTTGGTTTCTAGATACATGTATTTTCAAGGAAATATGGTTTTATTTTAACCAGAGTATCATTTCCATGTTTTTTCAGTTTCTGGACAGTTTTCTAGTATTCTATTTTCCAAATTTTGGATGGTGCCTATAGATTACTAATATTGTATTACAAATGTTATTTAACCATTGCTCTCATTGTGTGAGAAAACATTGTAGCCAATTTTGTAGTTGCACAGTCTTTTAGATTATTGTACATTTTGGTGTCTTCAATATAAAACAGTGTGATAATTGCCATTAGTTTAAAGTAATGCAACGTTATTATGTTTTATGTATCGCTTATTCGTATCTGTGTTTCTACTTATAATCATTTTCACATTGGCATTTGAATTTTGTAGTGGGCTTTCTGGAGTTCTTATTTGTGATGTTTATGTATTCATCATTTAGAAACATTTTACTTTTCAATCTTCATATATTACACTTTCTACTTCATCAAACAAAACCAATTCTCAATTTTCACCAGGCAGTAACACACAAGCGAGAGAAGCTTCAAAACAAAATTGGACTGGCTAGAGAGCACAATAAACCGTACCAACATCACCACTTGACAAAACCTCCAGCACAACATGGCCCGCTGCGTCAATAGCAAGTACTAGCTGTGTGGATGAGCTGAATGTGACGTCTACAGCAATACGTGAAATAAATGCAATCAGAGCAATGTTTAGGAAAGAGGAAGATGAAAGGAAGGTTGTGATAATAATAAATGCCTACTTGCTTCCCAGGGGCAAGGCAAAGGGCTCCACACAGCTGGTCAGTGAATTAACTAGAATCCTTGAAGATGAACAAGGATCTAACTTCTCACTAAGTGGGGACATCTACCTAGTCGGAATACCACAGGACGAACACATTGCAATGGGACATCCCACATCAGTGACAAAACAATGAAGGCATGCAAACCAAGATAGGACACCAACATCTGAGTGAGCTGGAGTACCTCAGCTTCTGGGCCCTGAACGGCCACTTCCAGGATGATAATCCCTCAACAGCACCATTCTGTTCCTCAACAACCAGCTCAACGCTTGATTATGTGTTTGTTAGTCGGTCCTTGTTCCATAAATACTCCTCCTTCCACCTGGCTGAGAAAGGCATGAGTGCCCATCTCCCACAAGTCATCTTTAAAGACAGAGCTACTTCACTTTGTGACCCAATCACATCTCCAAACTTACAACACAAAATAAATAACGGATCCAAATCATAACCTCTACAGTAGTCAATTTCCTTGAAACCAATAGGAGCTTGCTCCAATGGAAACAAGACAAATAAAACAACCCCCTAACTACATAGGAAGCCTTCGGCAAGGAGCAAAGGGACACATTTGCTACTTCAGTATCAACCACAAGCATGCCCTAAGTAGGACAGTGCTCGTGCGCCTTGCCTCTCTATAACAATCCCAAAAAAGAACCTTAAAAAACCTATGAATAAAACTCTGAGAAAGCTTCACTAGAACCCACAGGCATTCACTTTGCGATGTAAACTAAGACGAAACAAAGCTGCACTAAAAAAGTTAATCAAGGTATTAAAAAGGCTAGATGAAGAGGCGCTATGGGCAAGGATGCTTCAAGACATAAAAGTGACAACTTTGCACGATTTGGCACACATTAAACTCTCTCTAACATCCCCCTCATCGAGGAATCAACTCTCATCTGATGAAAGAAGCTCAGGCTAAGTTTCTGTTTAGGCAATTTAACAGCTTGGTGGAGCAAGACATTTACACAAGAGCCCACACAACTCCATCAGATGATACAACCCTGTCACCAGGGTTAATGCAGATACAAGCAACTTAGATTCTCTATCCCAAAGGCAACAGCTATCATCTGATCCCTGCTTGGATACGCTTACTTTTTTTGTCATGGCAAGTAATGGGACAGTTTGCCAAGGGCAGGAGGGAAGGGGCAGTGGTACTAAATGAGATTCCACTAGAACTGTTCAAATAGGACTCAAGAGCTAGGAGCCACTTTTTAAGCAGATACTGAAGGAAGAGCCAATCCTTGACTCCTGGAAAGGTTTTATAATTTCGTCCATCTACAAGTAAGGCGACAGGAATAAAGCCAAAAACTACCACCTGGTACTCCATATCGATAATGATGCAAAATATTATGCAGGAATCATCTTGGAGGAACTAACAGCGTGGACTTCAGGTAAGTCAATTATACCGACAAACCGGATTGGTTTCTGCACGCATACAGAAACTACCACTAATATTATGGCCATATCCCTGCTGATAGATGCAGCTAAGGAGGCAAAGCTACCCTTGATCTTATGCTTCATAGTCAAACTATGGCAGAACTTGATCAGCTGAAATTTTCCATCAGCTCTACTGAAGCAGTTATTCTTATTGCATACAGATACATGGGTACAGATCAAGCTAGGGGCCGGGAGTCACCTCTCCAGGTGTAAAAAACTACTAAAGGACTGGCGCAGGGGTGCGTCCTTGCCCCAACCTTATTCAACCTTTTTTCGGATGACCTGACCATGAGATTAGCTAACTGCAACTCATATGCCCTTAACTGGGCAATGCTGTTATTTTAAGTCTTCTTTACATGGACAACTTGGTGCTAACAAGTCGCACCCCTGTCGCGCCCTTGTCTGGCTGCAGGACTTGCTATATGCCACACAAACATAATCAATGGAAATCACTCGGACAATCAACCTGGACGAAACAAACACAATGGTAATAAACCATGGGAAAAGAAGAAAACCTTCCTGGCATCTGGGCTCCAGTTTCTTGTGTCAGTAACAGAATACATATATCTAGGTGTCTTCATCGACAACAAGGGATCTTTCAACCCACAGAAAGAAGCACTGAGAATTAAAGGCAAATCCATGACTCTAGCAATAAAAGCTCTAAAAAGGAAGATGACCAGCCTCGCTCTAACTCAATTACTTAAGGATAGGCCTTACAAGCAAAACTCCTACCAACAATAACATATGGGAGTAGGCTGTTGCCATGGAGATATGCAGCTACCTTGGAGAGGATGACCACTTGGGCATACAGAATGATCTTCGGCCTCCCTGAATGTAGCTTTCCCAGCCAGACAAAACTGGAATGTGGTCTCCTATGACAAAGGGCGACCAAAGGCGGCCAATAGGGGGGTGTACACCAAAAGCTGACACAAGAATGCGGAGCCAAACACATTCGATTCACATCTCTGGTAATAGCTGACCACTCACGATAACTATGCAGCCAGAGTTTCATCTATGATTCATTAACAAAACTACGCTTACAAGCCTGTGGGAAACATCCGCAACCCATTCAATCAATAAAGGCCTGGTCAACAAATCCAATAATCTGACCTCATTAATCAAGGATACATTGACACTGGCAAGCAGGGATCGTGGCTGGTTTGTCCTGAACAACTATATTGCAGTAGCCCCACAAACAGGAAAAATTCCTGAGAAACAGCCTGGCCATTTTAACCCTGCCCCTTCACCAGCCTCCCTGGAAATGAAGCCTAAAAAAGTCCCACAGTCGTTATTGCGAATCGGGCCGGGAAGACCTGCCACATTTAACATGTAGACTCAGTGAATTGCTGGCGGAACGAAGATTAATGCTACGCCCTCTCTTTAACCAAAGTGGGATTCATGCCTTCAAGCAGGGGATGACAATGCTTCGATCTGGTGAAGTTGCAGCTAAATTGCGCTTTGTAAGATAATTAGGGGCATATTAACAAGAACGGCGTTAAAAATTATCGCCGGTTTATCGGCAGAAAACTGCTGCTAAAGCAGCGATAATGGGCTTGATAATATGCCCTTAAGAATTCCAATAGGAATTCATGTTCTATTTTGCTAATGAGAATAATCATAGCATTCGGTCAATTTTAATGACTCAAAACCCAGACTGAATCTGTTGTCTCAATAGCATAGAGGATATTAGCCCACAGCCTCAAAGAAATTTAATTACAGTAAGTGCCAAAGAAACAATGAAACCAAGAAGGTCCTCTTGGGACGATTAATTTAATATACCATATAACAATGTTTGAAAATCAATCTAACTATGTACATATATTTACACACATCATAACGCAAATTACAATTTTATAAAAAGAGGAGACGTGCACAGAGAAAGATAAAGTAAGTGCTCAAGTGAATGATCAAGAGGATCAGAAAATAGTGTAGATGATTTATATACAAAGAAATAATGAGCCTGTCCTAGGTAATGCTTGTAAAAAATATTTCTTTTTTACTCGCTAAATGCTATATACAATTCCTTGGTCCTTCAATTGCACCGTTGGCAATGGGGTGGCCAGGAAGAGAGAGGGGGGGGGGGCAATGGACAGGGATTAGTAGGTACAGGCTCCCAAGGGGGAATGTCGTCGACGTTTCGACCCAACCATAAAGTGGGTTGTTCAAGTCCTCAACAACGGGTCTTCATCAGGAGGGAGTGGGGAAGGGGAATGTCTCTCAGAGTGCACGTCAATTAGAATTCATTGGGCACCCTTCAGTGGTGCCTTGTCAAGACAAAGTGCGTCAATTGATCCGCACCCACAATGTTAAAATCCAAAGATATACCAGTTCGTGTGTACACTGCTGTTATTCAAAAAAACGTTTTCCAAGCCAAATTGACATTAAATGTCAAGGCGTTAAATCGCTGGTTTTGTTAATTCTCCAACAAAACAGACACACAGTGCCCGTTTTTTTCGTGAGGGCGAAGAATATTGTTTCTTTCGTCTCACTCTTGCTCCGCTGAGTGGTGCACCGCTTCCCTCACCGATCAGCGTTATGGAATGCGGAGAATCCGCATTCCATAACGCTGATCGGTGAGGGAAGCGGTGCACCACTCAGCGGAGCAAGAGTGAGACGAAAGAAACAATATTCTTCGCCCTCACGAAAAAAACGGGCACTGTGTGTCTGTTTTGTTGGAGAATTAACAAAACCAGCGATTTAACGCCTTGACATTTAATGTCAATTTGGCTTGGAAAACGTTTTTTTGAATAACAGCAGTGTACACACGAACTGGTATATCTTTGGATTTTAACATTGTGGGTGCGGATCAATCGACGCACTTTGTCTTGACAAGGCACCACTGAAGGGTGCCCAATGAATTCTAATTGACGTGCACTCTGAGAGACATTCCCCTTCCCCACTCCGTCCTGATGAAGACCCGTTGTTGAGGACTTGAACAACCCACTTTATGGTTGGGTCGAAACGTCGACGACATTCCCCCTTGGGAGCCTGTACCTACTAATCCCTGTCCATTGCCCCCCCCCCCTCTCTCTTCCTGGCCACCCCATTGCCAACGGTGCAATTGAAGGACCAAGGAATTGTATATAGCATTTAGCGAGTAAAAAAGAAATATTTTTTACAAGCATTACCTAGGACAGGCTCATTATTTCTTTGTATATAAATCATCTACACTATTTTCTGATCCTCTTGATCATTCACTTGAGCACTTACTTTATCTTTCTCTGTGCACGTCTCCTCTTTTTATAAAATTGTAATTTACGTTATGATGTGTGTAAATATATGTACATAGTTAGATTGATTTTCAAACATTGTTATATGGTATATTAAATTAATCGTCCCAAGAAGACCTTCTTGGTTTCATTGTTTCTTTGGCACTTACTGTAATTAAATTTCTTTGAGGCTGTGGGCTAATATCCTCTATGCTATTGAGACAACAGATTCAGTCTGGGTTTTGAGTCATTAAAATTGACCGAATGCTATGATTATTCTCATTAGCAAAATTATGTCTAGGACCTTTTGTTGTTTTTACTGCTAAATACCCAGGTCCTTTGACTACATTGGGTCAACCCCTGTTTTATAACATGTTCTATTTTGAACATGGACTTCTATTGGAATTCTCCAGGGCATATTATCAGACCCATTATCACCGCTTTAGCAGCAGTTTTCTGCTGCTAAACCAGCGATCATTTTAACGCTGTTCTTGATAATATGCCCCTTAGATATAGAAAGAAAAAACCTTGCTGTGGTGGCAACGTCTAATGAAATCCTTGACAATCTGAACTGCAACTATTTCTGATTATAAAGGCACTCTAGCACTCTGGACTTTGAAGCAGGGTTAGAAGTTTTATGATGCTTCCTACAATCCTTTGAGATAAATTGATATAAACTGTAAAAACAAAGCACACACCCAATAGATGTTTATAAAATCGACCTGCTCCCCATGACACTCTGTCCCCCTAAAAGCACCTTCCTTTCTGATGGATTACTGCGTGCTTTTGAAAAGAGTCGCATTTTAATTTTAACTGTTTACAATAATTGCACGGCACTGTGTTTTTACAAAGGAACCTTGGGGCATATTACCAAGCAATAGCGATAATTATCGCTATTGCTTGGTTAGAGACAAAAATGTATCGCCGACCTGCGGCGATTTTTATCACAGATAAACCTTGGTAATACCAAGGTTTATTGCAAATGCGATAGAAATCGGCCGCAATGCATGAATATCGCTGAAAAGTCAGCGATATTCAGGCATTACTGAGCTAATGCTCTTAGCCAATGTAATCCAACGCTCATTGGATAACATGGCTAAGAACTGCTGAGGGCAGGTGTTAGCTTTTGGAGATATTTGCGCTTAGCGCGAATATCTCCAAAAGTTGGTAATAGGAGATAGCGATGTTAGCGACTGTTTCCAGTCGCTAACATCTTGGCACGCCCACTTTGCATGTCATTAGTGATAAATTTCTCTGACATGCAAAGCGGGGCCCAAGATGGTCGCTATCTCCTACTAGCTGTCGCTAACTGGTGTTAGCGACAGATAGGTAATAGGGAGATCCTTTTATCTCCGCTTTCTTGGCTTTTAAAGCCAAAAAAGCGGAGATAAACCCCCTTGATAATATGCCCCCTTGTACCTCGTGTTTTAGAGCAGAGTCGAATGCCATATGATGCTTTATTTTTAAACCTCTGTAATATTATTCCAAGAGATGCATCATTGCTCCATGAAGCAACAGCATTATTCTGCACTTTGTCTTGTTAGTGCTTAATTTTTTACTATGTGTATTTGAAATGTAAAGATTTTTATTAAACATACAACACATTATTTACTTGCTACTTATAAATAAATACATTTTTTTAATTAGTTTTTTTCCTATTTAGATTTAAATGGCGTAGTTTGTTGTTTGGTCTGTGTTTTTTATATTAGCTTACTTGCAGTTTCAGTTTCAGTTTCGGCTATTATGGGGGAGGATAGGGCTCTCTGAAGTTTTCAAAAATGTAATTATTTTTTGTTGTTCTCCCATAACATGCACCAGAGCCTCACCAGTAACATCTCTTGGGACATCATCTGCCACATACAACATTAGTTTCTATAAGCTATTCTATTTTTAAGAATCAGTGGATGCAAACTATCATCCTCTCGAGTGCACCTTTGATTGAGCACACATGCATGATGCACTGACCCACTGGTAATTAAACAGGCACGCTCACCAAAGCGCACACCACCATGTGAATGTTAGGACCCAGCCCCACCCACTTTGTTCTAATATGTTAAAGAAGACTGGGGCAAAATCTTGTTACCTTGTGGAATTAATTCCTTTTTTAATAATGATGCACTGACAATTTAAATCACACTACAATATGGTGTTATGGCAGTGTCTGACATTTTTAATTAAACACACACTTACCAAAGCGAACATTAGCACTTGAATGTCTGAAACCAGCCATCACCTCATACTAATATCACAAAGAAGACTTAGGCAATATCTTGTTATCCGGTCGAATAAATCCCTTTTTAATAATGATGTACTGACATTTGGTGCTATGCCAGTGTCTGACATTTTTATTTCAGTTACGCCATTCCATATATGTTATTTATTTGTAAATACATTTTAAAATTACACTGTAACGCATGCCATGACAGTGTCTCACACTCTATATTAAGATATTTTTGTTTTATATGTGTTATCAGTTTCCATTGGCTTTAATCAGCCGTGTAGTAATAACTTGTAACTTGTAATGAACTTGAAAACATGCACTAGAATGGTATTTTGTACTTTTCCAGTGTATTTTTTCACTGTTTTTTCTTTCTTTGATGTATGTATATCAAAGTTTGCACCTGCAATGGGAACAGGCATCAGTTAAAGACAAAGCTGTAGTATGGAACTATGGCTCCATCTGTCACTGCCAGGAGACTCAGCTATATTAAAAATAGAAGGCAGAGATCCCCTCACAGGTGGATATAGGATGGGGTTATAATGAATAATCCCTTATCCTGCCATACCCATTCCTTGAAATGCCTTTGAGTGCGCAAAGACTCTGTAAAACGTCATACATCGTGCACAACTAGTTTGCCACCAAACAGCTTCATTGCTCTTGCACCAGTATCTCTCATATGCCACAGGTGCAACAGCAAATGTGCTGCCTCGCTTATTGGGATGATCATCCCATATAAATGAGGGAACAACCTCTTGCAATGCAACCAGGGTGAAGTTTTGTAAAAGTAACTTATTTAACACTGAAGCAAAATCAATGCTAAATGTAAGTTTTGATAAATTTAACCCATGCTATATTTTTCCATTGTCTATAATTTGCATTTGTCATATTTTAGGAATTTGTATAAGTCTTGTAAGCTTCAGCAAACCGAAAATATTATGTGTCCAACTGGCATTATGAACATATTCATCCTTATGAAGGCTCACTGAAATTTTGTAGATGGCAGTTAATAAAAATCTTGTTACATATGCTTCATTGGGTACCCTGATAGGGATTGACTATGATAGAGCGATCAAAGCTCTCAAAATTGTAGGGGTGCATTATATTCACGTACGAACTACACTCGCATATATTCTATTGTTCTGTGGAGATTCATGTTCTTAGAATGAAGTTATATCCCTACATTATAATCAGTAGAGTGAAATTGTGATGTTATGTACAAGCACGTATTTAGACGAATCATGTATTCACTGTTCTAATTCATTCATATAGAGGCCTGTGTAACAAGTGCACATTAAAGAAAGTACTTAGGTTAGCCAAATTGTAGTGCTAACTTTTTTTAGGTTTTGCATAGCGTTGTAGTGCAACACACTGTTTGCTTTGCGAAACATGCAGAATACAGTATACTGGGGGAAGCTCCACCCACTTTTCATCCATGATTTTCATTGGCTTTAATCAGAAATGCTGCATTCTGATTTGTATCTGGCTTTTTTGTCCCTCCTCTTCATGGCCATGTCGTCATTTTAATCCTCCCATGGCTATCAGTCCTAATACTTTACAACCTCTTTTCTTCCTCTGCCTTCCATTCCCTCCCGCAGTCTGTAACTTTTCTGTCCACCCCCACTCCCGATAATGCCTTCTTGGAGGCAGGCACTTTTGTTTATAATGCAATAGGGCTCGCGTAATACGAGTCCTATTGCATTTAGAATTTTTTTCTTCTCTTCAGATTGGCTGGCTGGGTCGCACACTTTATTTTGTCTGACCTGTCCAGCCGCTATGTTACGCATGCGTCGTCCAGCAGCCGCTAAACAGACGCTCCTGCGCTTGCAGCACTATTTTTTCCGCTCCCCGCCTGCCGTCAAAAACTTAAAACTAGATGTATCAAGTGTTTTGCATGTCGCAAATGCTGCGAATCGCATTTTCGCAGCGTTTGCGACATGCAAAAGTGCAATTGTCATGTATCAAAAAAATCGCATCGCAGAATAAGAATTCGCATTTATGCGAATTCTTAATGTGCGAGAAGTGAACATTCGCAGAAAATTTTGCGATTTCTAATTTTGCGTTGTCGCACTTTTGCGAAAACCGCAAATAAGAATTCGCAAGGCATGAAATCGCATCGAGATGTAAGAAAAAATCGCAAATTGCAAATTTCCAAAAATCGCACATTAAGAAATCGCTATAAACACCAAGTAGAAGCAGGTGGTAAAAAAAAAATCACATAAAAAGCTTCCAGAATGCATTTACTTCCTCTACAAAATGGCGGGACTGTACCTGATTGCCAGGATGCTGCGCATCCAAGCTCTTGCCCAGAGAAGACAAAGGCAGGATAGAATTTTCCGAATACGCATTACGCTGTTTCAGCAGACTCAGGAGGAGATATATGAAAAATACAGGCTACATACTCACATCATTCTTGACCTCATTACTGAATTGGAGCCTTTTTTGGCACACCCAACAGCCAGAACACAATCAATACCAACACATGTGCAGGTATTGTGCTCACTGCACCTTTTGGCATCTGGCTCCTTTCAAACTGTGATTGCAAAGGTTGGTGGAGCGTCACAGAGTGCCCTATCACGCTTTTTCCATTGCTTCCTGGACGCAATGCTAAATAGACTCCAATACCATATATATTTCTCAAATACACAGCAAGCCATACAGGAAACAAAGTTGGATTTCTATCAAATTGCAAGATTTCCTCATGTCATTGGATGCATAGACGGAACCCATATTGCCATTACTCCACCAGCAGCCATCGAATATGTATTCCGGAATAGAAAAAGCTACCACTCGCTGAACATCCAGATCATATGCAATGCTAATACATTATCAATGACATTGTTGCAAGGTTTCCAGGGAGTACACATGACTCTTACATCTTCAGACATAGCGCAATTCATAGATGTCTCAGTGCTGGTCAGTTTGGAGATGGATACCTGCTAGGTAAGTCATACACATGCAAACATCCATCCATCCATCCATCAGTATGGACTGGAACATACAATTACTAATTCCTCTACAACCTGCAGGTGACAGTGCCTACGCAGTGCGTGATTTCATACTCACCCCATACTTGAATCCTGCAAATGCAAGTGAAAAACGGTACAACAGGGCACACCGGTCTACACGTGGGGTGATTGAACGTACATTTGGAATCCTGAAAAGCCATTTCAGATGCATACACAAAAGTGGAGGTGCATTGCAATACAATCCAGAGACATGTTGCAAAATTGTGACAGCATGTGCAATGCTGCATAATATGGCTATTCGCAAAGGCACAGAAATAGAAGTGATGACAACCCTCCACCAAGAATGGCAGTGGCCGGAGTAGGAGACATGGCTGGTCGTTAAAGAAGGGCAGAGATTACACGTAACTATTTTTAGGTAAGAAAAAATACTACACACCAATATTACTTTGCTATTGTTCTTTTAATTCAGAACGTGCAAAAAGTAATGTTTGACTCATCACTCCTACTTTTTGTGAACGTAAAAGGTACATGAGTGTTAAAGAAAAGAAGAAATTGTCTCCATGCATTACTGCTGCATAGTAAATTGAACACTTTAAAGTCATTTTATCCGCAGGCGGGTGGAAGCATGTTGCTCCTGTTGAGGAATGGCCTCTTGCTCAGCTCCAGTAGTGGAACGCCTTCCACTCCTGCGTTGCACCATGATGTTATTTGGGGTGGGGTTGTTACTACTCCTGCTGGAGTTGTCCTTGCTTTCTCCAGAGCAGAGGAGAGCGCTTGCACCTGATTGTGTGGTTTGCATGGTTTCCAGGACCAATGTCATTTTGTCCACACTCTTTACAACTGCAAGTGTGCAGTCAGTCAATTCACGCTGCATGTTGATGCTGTGACGTGTGAAATTGCTGGTGACTGCACATAGCCTTTTGATGGCCTTGGTGTATGTGTGCATCCATCCTGCGCAGCCTGTGCAGCCCTGTTTCGTGCCTTTTCTGTTTTTAATAGTGTCTTGCAGAGTTTGTCAATGGAAGCAGCCATGCTTTCCTGGTTTTTGTTTGACTTCAGTAGCTGCCTATTAATGGATCTCAGTGCCTTATGTTGTTGGCGTTGCACCTGAAGCATGTTCTGCTCAAGCCCTGCAAACACTGTGATTCCTTCACTTTGTCCTGTGTTATTTGCAGATGCATCCAGACGGAATGAGCGTGCCCTCCTTGGTGTTTGGGATTCCTGTTGTGCCGCTTGGGAGGAGACTGTGACTGTCTCATTGTTGACTGTTTCAACATCAGAATTTTCATCCTGTACCATTGGTTCTAAAGGTGGTACACGTCGGCGCTTCCTTTGTATGGTGACATGTTGCACAGGGGCATTAGTGACTTCATCTTCATTTTCTGACGTCACATGGGGAGGTGAAAATTCAAAGTCATTCTCAGTCCTGGCCTGACTTGTATGTTCTGTGGATGTAGAGTGCAAAATATGAATTTGTGTTCATGACAAAATAAATTAATTCATGGCAGACTAATTGTACTGCATTGCTGCAGCATACAGAAGTACTACTTAGAAAAATTACATGAGTGACTATGATTGTGAGTGTTACTATGTCAAAAGGACTACTACTCCCATAATGCATTGCTCAGTTCTTGTTTCACAGTGTGACTGGACTACTATTCCTCTGACATGCAGAGCACACACACACATTCTTTGTACACACGCATGCATGCAATTTGCAGTCCTCTTACCTTGGGAACTTGCTGTGGGTTCAGAGCTGTCAATGGTAGCCACTCCACTCACACTTTCAGGTAACAGTGTGGATTCAATCAGTTCCTCATGGGGTGTGGGTTTGTGCACAACAGAGGTCCCACCACCTGTTTGGTTTGCATCTTTGATCCTCTCAGCAAGTCTTTCTTTGGATCTGAGTCTCATGTCATACCACCTTTTTTTGATTTAATCAATGGAGCGTGTGGTTACTCCTACAGAGTTGACTTTCTCCTGGATCTCCAGCCAGATTTTTCTTTTCCTGGAGTCAGGTACTTTTAATGCTTTTTTCCCAAACAGGTCCTCATGGTTACACACCATTTCTTCTATAAGCACTTCTAGCTCCTTTTCAGAAAACTTCTGCTTTCTTTTCCTCTTTTCCTCTTTTCCAATGCCTGCTCCTCCTGTGCCTTCTGTGACTCCATTGCTCTCCAAACAGGTCTGCTCTGCCTCAGCACACTCTTCCAACTGCCACTGGGTGTGGCTCTGGGTAGCAGGTGCAAGCAATCACTGGAACTTCCTGGTTGGGATGTCATCAGCCTGTTCCTGCATTGCAAGGTTCCCGTTTTTGCGATTTCTTAAAATGCGATTTTCGCAATTTTAGAAATCGCAAAAAATGCGAAGATTTTTCTGCGATTTTTAAGGAATCGCTATTTTCTCGCAGAATTCTTCTTACATACCATTTTGCGATTCCGATTTAGCGATTCGCAAAAAATCGCTATTAGAGACTCGCAAAATGTTCTTTTGATACATCTGCCCCAAGGTGCAGAGAGAAAACTGACCGAGTGGAGGGAGTGCACAAGAGCTCGGCTTTCTTGTTATTAGAGTTCCGGCAATGAAAGTTTTGCAATTTAAAGGCTGGCAGTGAAGGGCTTGGCTTCATGTTGCAATAATTGGTTACATAAATCTAGCTCTACTGCATATTATTACTCAGTAATAACACAGTCATAGTACGTGAAGAAGAAGCATTTCTAAATCAATCATGTTTGGCGTTCTTGGGTTCCAAATTAATCATACATTTCTGTGCAGTAATAGGTGTGGATGTCTATGCTCTAGTCTGCAATAGCGTTCCTTTTGAATGTAGCTTTTAATTGCAAGAAGGTTGCACAGCAGCTAAAACAGGGATAGTACATTTGTACATAGGGAAGTGTACTGTTCACAAATAGCTTGCTTTTTGAGGAGAGGTATAGAAAGAAGTACTTTTATATTAAATCAGGATTTAATGTATTGATTGGTTTTCCGATAGTAATATGATTTTTTTGTTTTGTTTACTTTTCACGTGAACACCGCCGTTAAACGTTGTACTAATTAAGGCATGGATGGCAAAGGCTAGGCTCTATATTGCAATGTGTGCGTATTTTCATTTAGCTCTTAGTTGAATAATGTTTCTTGGGCAGCTTAACATGGATAGTATGTGGAGAAGTTTAATGCTCACAAATATGGCAGTTTGTACTGGGGATCATTGAACAAAGCAATGTTTACTTTTCGTGCACATAGTTTGGAAAGTCGTTTTTGCAGAGTAGGATTTAAAACTCAGCTTCGTTCGCCCTTGTAATGTGTTTATTTTTTATAATGTACCTTTTACTTGCATAGTGGTTACAGAGCAGCTAATTAGGGATAGTATATGGGTAATTGGGGCAGTATACTGTTTAAAAATAGTCCGCTTTTTGTTAGGGGGTCTAGAAAGAAGTGATGTTATTATAAAAAGGTATTTCACGTGCTGAAGTTAAATGCTCACAAATAGGCAGCTTTGTTTATGATGCGTATAGCGGAAAATACCAGCAAACTAAGAGCGAAAACAGCAGATGTTGCCTTGCCCAAGCGATAAACATCTTGCTGATTTTAGGAATACTATTTGGTTTTGGTTTGAAGTCTTTTTTATTACTGGGTTATACGGCTACTAACTCCTTGCTACAAACAAGTTTTCTGCCCTAAATACTGTATCCAAATATTAAAAGAGAATTTCTTTTTTTAGAGTATATTTACATATTTTTTAACCTTGGCTATTTAGCATTTTTCATCCGTAGGAAGAAAAATGTATGTTACATTAATGTTTAAATACTTTACCAAAGAAAACACAAAAACGCTTGCAGTTAAAATAAAAAAGTATTCAAAATACTAAAGCACTATCAGTCATTTATTAAAATTTGCTACGTCTAACATACTATATTATTACTATAATATTTTAATAAAACAAAAAATTCACAAAATACATAAATATGGCGAAACCAATTGCCATGGCCAATGCTTGTCTTGAGTTTCATTTCTCCTCGTTTGTTCTTGAGTTGGGAGCTAATTATAATTTATGTGTGTAGAAAGGTTTTCTTTTGCCCCTACTGCAGGTCAAATTTGACCTCGTTATTTTAGATTTAAGAAGATACATGGGAGGAGAGGAATGTCTTTGAAGACTATAGACAGAGAGAAGGGAGGACACCCTCCATGCCTGATGGAACCTGGGAACAAAGGTTGGCGACTCAACTGCAAAATTAATTGGAGTTTGTGGGAAGTTACTCAAGGATGGTGTTCACAGAATAATGTACCATGTGACCTGTTAGGGGTGTATATTTGTCTTTTTGTATTAGACACAGGGACAGATTTCCAGGACTTCTTCTTTGACTGAGGAGCATCTTAGAACGAGCTCTGTAACCTTTACGCTACTTGACTCATTTTGACGTGAGCACTTCGTAGGAAGTCAATACTTGCTGACACATTTGGTGAAAATTCTTCAGGGGAAATTAGGAAGGGATGTCACTTTAGACGTAGAGTAGGGACAGATTATTCTTTATTTCAGGAATACAAATGAAAAAGGATTGGTCGCAGTGTCTAAATTCAGCTGAGGTCTGATTTTGGAATTCATTGTTATGTGCCTATTGTGCCAAAAGAATTATATTCGTAGATTGGGCTCTGTATTAGTGTTCATGTATATTTATGCCTTGATTTTGAGGTGTGTCTAAATTCTGTTATTTCTGGCTTTGTAATAAATTAGCAAAACTGAATTTGTGTCTGTGGTCCTTTGGTTAGACAGGAGGGTAAATGTATGATTGGTAATTTGTTTTCTTCCCTCTACACTTCTTTGCAGGCAATAAAGACCATCGGCCAAGAATTCCTAAGTAAATTTAGAATGGGGAATCCGGCCACATCAACTATAATGATGTTCTGGCTGGCTTGTTAAGAGCATGAGCATGTAAGGGTTGTGTTTTGAACTAAATCCATGTTTTGAAGTCATGTGTAAGAGCCAGGACTGATACCCAATCCACCAGGTCCTAAGAGGGATGCTTAGGCTCTGACCCACAGGCCATTATTAAGAAAGGCATTAAAAGACAAAAACACTGCAATTCATGTCACAAGGGTTATAATCATGAAAGCACCTTTTCTATATACTAAACACATTTTGTGATTCAGAAAAGCCATTCTATCTTGCAACAGGGTTTTGCAATCTCTAAGAATTCCTGCCTTGTCCCCAATGCATGTGCTTTGACACCTAAAATATGGAAAAATTGGCTAATCCCCATTTGGCATCTTTAACTTTCCAGTTAGGTTATGGTGCAAGACAATTTACCAATGTCATAAAAAGTTAAATGTCACCCAAGTACAGCAGCATGTATTGTGTCATTCAATTGGTTGACAAGGAAAATGTGGAATCAGACCTACATGTTTAGCCTGACTCCTACACCTTTTAAACGTGCATGCAGACATGTCAGAATAAACATTTTCACAGAAGTGATACCCTACCTTTAAAGTTAACTTGCTCACTCATAAGTAACTTGCAGCTCACAAGGTGGCGTTCCTGGTTTTTAAAAGTAGAACGTATAAGATTTTAATGTTTGCATGCTCCTACAGTCCCCAGACTCCAGAAGCTATTTTAACTGTTAGGGTTCTAGATCATTACATTTCAAAAATGCTAACATACAGGTAATTTGTTATTTATGTATATTTGGTGTGCAATAAGCTCGAAAGATGGTTAAACAACTGCTTCAATATTTAATAAAATTCCATTTCTATGCAGAAGTTGGAATTGTGATGAATATACTTTAAAACAAATGTTTAAATATAGTCTTTTCCAGCTTCAAGCACCTGCAGGCTAATTGCAGTGAGGTGTGAAATACTTTTCTCAGAGATACTGTGCTAGACACACAAAGGTAAATTGCAGGTTTTAGTAAATATACACTTTTAAATAAGTTTACTTTTTTTTGGTATTCATAAACATAGGGCACAATTCACAAAGAGCCTCCACAGTCATGGCTGAAGCTCCACACTCAAGACAGAATCGCCGTAATGCAAAGCTGCAATGCAGAGATTACACCCCGAGTGCAGAGGCTCCACCACGACTCCGAGGGCTTTTTGTGAATCAGGCTTGTTGTGTGTATGTTACTTCTAAAAAATTTTTTTTATAATATGTCTAAAGTTGGAGCAAATCAAATACTCACCCAGAGTCAACTGATCAGGGTTTAATCCATCATCAATTTTTAGCTCACTCCACCTCCCCAGTTCGGGCATGGCCATATGCAAATCAGTCTGACCCTGTGCCTCATGGGAACAGTACAGCCTGAATCCGTTCCCAGAATGCTTGTTTTCAGTCCAGGGAAGACATGGTTTGGCAGTTTGGGCTGAACTGTTCCCAGGAGGCACAGTGTAAGACTGATTTGCATATGGCCATGTCCAAACTGGGGTGGTGGAGTGAACTAAAGAATGAGTATGGATTAAACCCAGATCAGTTGACTGGGGGTGAGTGTTTGATTAGCTCTAATGCTCCGCCCATTATCCCCTTTGGTATCACTTTGTTCGCCCTAAGTTGGCAGGGTATGCCCAGATGTGGGTCCCTTGCTCACTTTGCCACTGGATTCAAGCTAGCCTGGCTGATGGCGGCTGATTAGCCAGAAACCGGTCCCAGGATGCTTGTTTCCAGTCCAGGGAAGACATGGCTTAGCAGTTCGGGCTGGACTATTCCCATGAGGCACAGGGTCAGACTGATTTGCATATGGCCATGTCTGAACTGGGGTAGTGGAGTGAGCTAAAGAATAATGATGGATTGAACATAGATAAGTTGACTGGGGGTGAGTGTTTGATTTGATCCATAGCTCCGTCCATCATCCCCTTTGGTATCGCTTTGTTCCCCCTCAGTTGGCAGGGTATGCCCAGACGCGGGTCCCTTGCTCACCTTGCCACTGGATTCAAGTTAGCCTGGCTGATGACGGCTGATTAGCCAGAAACCGTTCCCAGGATTCTTGTTTCTGATCCAGGGAAGACATGGCTTGGAGTTCCGGCTGGACTGTTCCCATGAGGCACAGGGTCAGACTGATTTGAATATGGCCATGTTCGAACTGGGTTGGTGGAGTGAGCTAAAGAATGATGATGGGTTAAACCCAGATCAGTTGACTGGGGGTGAGTGTTTGATTTGCTCCAACGCTCCGTCCATCATCCCCTTTGGTATAGCTTTATGACCTGGGAGGAGATATGAAGGGCTGATCCTACATCTCTTGTAAGTGTGACCATAATCCGAGTTGGCTAACCTTCTGTGTGTCTAAAAGACATAACTAGATGCAAAAAGTATTTTTTTGTAAATTAACAGTGGGCCATTTAGAACTGGAACATGACCGGGGCTTGCTTTTGGCTTCTGCTTTAGTGTGCCTGGGCCCCCAAGTGCTACCCGAGGTCTTGGGAGTTTTAATGGGAATTTTAATAGTGGTGAGGAAGAACTGCTTGAGAAGCTGGGTCTTCACCAGGACGTCATTGTGAGAAGTTGGCCTGGTATATAATGCTCACTAATTCTTAGTGATCACTTTGTACCATGCCAAGCAACCCTTATGATGATGGTTGTAATTTAACCTTGTAGACCAGTTATCCTAGTGGTAACGTGGACAAAGCAGTCTTAGGATAAACTCTGAAAGGCATGTGAAGCCAGCTGTATTACCATACACAACCCCCTTGAATACCAAATGAAAGGGACACCACACAGATATATATTGAAAATATATATTGATTTAAAAACAATAAAATCCCCTGGACTCTTTATGAGCACAGAAGCACAAGCGTTAAATCACAAGACAGTTTAAAATACACAAAAGTTGCACAATATGGATGAGCCCTAGGGGCCACCTAAACCATATACTAAGAAAGTGGTATAAGAGATACCAATAGGAAAGGGAACAGGCCTAGGGCCTTGGGAATCGCTGGAACTATTCGAGACTAGCAGTGACTAAGTCGGGAAAGGCCCGCGGGACTCGGGTGCAGTGTTCAAAGTGCACGCACTTTCCAATACAAAGTCTATGGTGCGTAAAAAGTACACAAAGTTAGTTTAAGGGCACTTCCGCTGAACCTAGAGGAACAAAACTTAAGACACAGACCCTAGAGGTGTGTACCAGTGTAGGGACACCGGCGTTGCAATGTTACCTCACCCACAGGAAGTGGGTGCACAGGGTCGAAGTGGCGTCGGGTTTTGACACGCAGGTTCTTGGTGCTTGAAGCTGAAGATGCTGCAGGCGATGTGAAGGAGAAGTGTCCGGTGGATCCAAGGGTGGATCTGAAGTGGTGAAGACCTGAAAGCAGAGGGGACAATGTTCAAAGTCACTGACCAGTGACCACCGTGGAACCAGATTGGAACCAGGCAAAGTCGGGTGCAAACAGGTGATGAGGTGTTGCTTCTCTCTGCAGCCACGTAGACACGAAGAGGTCAAGGACGTCTAAGAGTCGATCACAAGCTGTCCCTTGAAGGCTCTAGCTGATGGCGGTGTCGGCAACTCGATTGACGCAAACAAGCCTTGGCTAATGCAAGCCACGGGGAAAATGAAAAAGGCTTATTTCTCGGACCAGCAAGGTCAGAGCGGATACTCCTTTCTACAGGAGCGAGGGCAGGTCTGGAGCAACCAGACCCATAGTGTATATTGTAGGTTTTGTTGCCAAGATGGCCGCTGATCACGTGACAAGCGGCCGGGAGGGCGAGTAGAGTGCCACAAAGCAAAAGGGCCCCACGCAGATCGTGGAGATGCTGGAGGGCTGATCTTTGGTGCAAATGCTGCTCGGTTATAAGGCTTCTTAAACCTCAAAACACAGAGTCGAGGGTGCCTCGGGTCCTGCGCAGTCAGCGTCTCGGGGGTCTCTCAAGATGTCTGCTCCCACGTCTCTCGGTGCCTCCACGGGTCCCTTCTTTGCAGGGACTGTGGATCGGGCTGTGAGAAGTCTAGGAATCTGGGTCTTGTCAGGCTCTGCACTCGGGCTCCGGCGGGAGGCGGCGGCAAAGCAGATGTCGAGGTGCGGGGTGATGCCTGTGTTCACAGGGTGGCCCCTCCTAGGCCACAAGGGAGATTCTCTTCAGTCTTCTGTGCAGCAGAATGTCGAAGTCCAGTCTTCTTCTTGTTTAAAGTTGATTTCAGGATGATCTGAGTTGCATTGGCACTGCTCCCACTCTTATTCCAATCTGAGGGGTGGATCTCCTGCTAGGTCCCTCCCCTATGGGTGGGACCAGGAAGGGGGGTGGTTACACCCCCTTTCCTTTGTCCAGCTCCTCGCCAGGACTGGGGCTGGAAAGCTCCAGAACCGGTTTGGACTGGCTTATGCACAGGGACACCTTGTGTGCCCCAGGCATGTCTCAATCTATTCAGCCCTGTCCTACCCAATACACAAAACCCTGTCTGGGGTGGTGCTCGCACCTCCCCAGGCAGGAAACCCTTTGTCCAGGCCCTTCTCGCTGGAAGGACTCCCAGCAGCAGGAGGTCAGACATGTGTCTGTGGTGGCAGCATCCATTTTGTGATGCTGAGGCTCTGGTTAACTTTAACCGGGGTTAAGGCTACACACATGTTGTGTCCCTCTAGAAAGGTGGAATGCTATCCCCATCGACAGAACTGTCGAGGGGATAGTATTCCAATTCGTATGACACCTTACTCGACATGTTTTGATAAAGCCAAACCAAAGATAGCATATAACCGCGAGGATTATAATGCATTTAAGAGTATATGGTATGGCAATATCCCAGAACAGCTTAGGGAGTGGTTCCCGACAGCTGCAGACAGGCTCAGCTCACGCTAGAGCACCCTCTCACATATTTCCAAGCACTCTGCCTCCAGGATTGATGAGGCCTTCCATAGGAGTGGCTGATAGGAACATATGTGTCCAGTTTAGGGTTAGATTTAGGGATACTATATCTAAGCAAGAGGTGCTTACACCAACTTACCCCAGCCGAGTGATCAGCCAGTTGTGTCAAATATGGAGGCCAGGCCAGGGGTGGCACAATACATGCTGCAGCCCCTGGTAGGCCTTGGCTACACCTATGCCCTGGGTACCTATGGTACACTGTTACAGGGGCCTATAAGGTGAACCAATTCCAATTGTTTTATGCACCTAAGGTACATGGAGTCCATTTTAAGGAGAGAGCAATCGGCCTGGGGCCCTGAATAGCAGGATCCCAGGCCAACTAAGTCAAAAACCAGCTAAACACCAGGCAAAAAGTTTGGGGGTAACCATAGTCAGATATCCACCTTCCTACATAACCCCCCCCCCCCAAACGAAAGGAGATAAGGCTCTCCTTGACCAGGTAAGCCTATATTGCCTAAGTGGCCATATAAGGAAGTACCAGCTCTGGCTTGGTAACCCCCTGTCTCATGGTCCACTAAGCAATCCCTCACCCTAAGGGTATCTGAGGGTCTCCACCATAGGGAATCTCTACCTGTGGTGTGTCTTTGCAAAGTCAAAGGCTGGTGTTGAGATGGAGTACTGAAGTGAGTCTCCTCTGTAGGGCTCAGCTTCCTCCAATCACTCTCCACCATGTGTGCCTTTCTTTCTTTGACTGAGTTGCACTGTGCTCTCAGGGTCAACCTCTGGCTACCTAAAGCTGGAGGCTGAGTCCCTCTGTTTGGCTTACTGGAGGGACAGTTCAGGTTTGGGCACTTAGGGTCCCAGGTTTGGCTGTGCCCAACAATATCCATCTGGGGGAGGTCCCTAACTACTTTTAAGGGGGATCCCTCAGGAGTTTTTAAAGTTTGCACCTCACTAGGGCTACTAGTTTCGGTGCCCCTAATCTGTTGATGGGGGTGCTTTATTTGACAGGGGGCCCTTTGGGTCTCACTGTCCTTCTTGTCCTCTGCAGCCCTGGGCAGGGTAAGGCAAGGTAGAGAGGGGCAGGTTACCTGCTTCAGACTGGGTCCCACCTGAGAAGGGTCCACTGCCATCAGAGGCTCTGTTAGGCCAGGTCTAACAACCCCTGGGACAGTTCCTTCATCAGGGGTAAGATCAGTTCCCTGAGGAGGCTGATCCTTTCCTAAAGTCTGGTGGGAGGGAGATTTCTCTTCCTCCTCAATGCTCTCTGTTTGGGTGGAGTGATCCATCATTTCAGGCTTCACTACCCATGTATCAGTTTGAGTTTGGGCTGTGGCCATCACAGCCCCACCAACCTTTTCAGGAGGAGACTCAGTTTGGGTATGGGCTGTTACTAGTACAGCCCTGCTACTCTTTCCAGGAGGGAAGTTATCTAAAGATGGGGCTGAGGTTTGCTCAGCCCTCCCAACCTTTTCAGGAAGGACATCTTGAATTGGGGCTGTAGCCATTACAGCCCCACTAACCTTTCCATGGAGATTTACCATTCTAGAATGGGTTTGCTGTTCAACCTCAGCCCAGGCTGAGATTTCCAAATCATTACCCAGTAGGCAATCTACAGGCAAGTTTGCTGAAACTGCCACTCTCTTTTGGCCAGTGACACCTCCCCAGCTAAGATTGACTACTGCCATGGGATGATTGGTTTCTATGCCATCAATGTTTGTCACCTGATATCTGGCATCAGGTAAAAGTTGCCTTGAGGGGACTAGACATTCAGCCACCATGGTGATGCTAGCCCCTGTGTCTCTGAAGGCCTCAACTTTCAAGCCATTGATGAGGGGCTCCTGTCTATACTTGCTCAAAGTGTTTGGGCAAGCTGTGAAATTGGCAAACCCCATGCCAGTCTCATAGACAAGAGTATCTGAGTTAGGGGACCTGGATAGGCCAGAGTCCGCCTGTCCTCCAAAAGTAAACCCACCCAAATTCTTGGGGGTGCTCCCACCACCTGGGGGACCACTGCTAACAGTGACAGGAGGTGTTGGAGCCTTACCTGGAGGTAGGTTCTCCTTATTGCCATTCTTGGGACAACAGCTATCTGTTTTGTAATGCCCCACCTGTTTACAGGTATGACAATTAGGTATGGGCGGAAAATCCGTTTCGCTCGCAGATTTTGCGGATTTTCGGGAAATCCGCAATCCGCGAGATTCGCGAATCTCCCGCAAAATCCGCAAATCCGCGAGCAGCGGATTTTGCTCGCACTGCTCGCACTGTTCGCGTGAGTTCGCGGCTTCCCAGTACAACTTCGCGCCCCGCGAATAAGTGCTAAATTGCAGAAATACGATCTTAGCAAAACTGAAACTACTTGCCAGGTTCAAAAGTTCAGGCTCATCATTAGTAGCCATTTCCTGTAGTGCTTCCTGAGGGGCCCCTCCAGAGTTCAGTTGCCAGTTGCAACTATTATGTGACCCTGCTCTGAACCTCAGAATAGTTACACATATGCCACAAAGGTCCTGAATTACAGCTAAGGGAGACAAGCAGGAGCCAGGCTGGAAGCTAAAATCCATTAATCAGCCCCTAATTCATTATTGTCAGTTGGGGCAGGGCAGGTGTTGTAACTAATTTTGCAACAATGAAAGCACTTAGCAAGTGCAAAAGATCACTAATCAGGGCGCACTAAGGAAGCAGGTGCCAGCTAAAAAAATATTCTGTGACACATTAATCAGCCCCAAGTTAATTCAGGTCACTTGAGGCAGGGAAGGTGTGCTTTGCTTTGCCAAAAATAATGTACACTGGACAACCAGAGGGTGTGGTGATGAAACAGAGGGTGGCATGGGTGGGCCAGAGGGTGGCATGAGTAGTCAGAGAGTGGCAGTGGTGACAGAGAGTGGCAGTGATGAAGAAGAGTGTCCCAAACAGGCTGGACACGTAGAAACAACAAGTTCGCAAAACTTGCGACCCGACAGGTAAGTTCGCAAATTGCGAAATTGTAAAAACCCTTGCGAACTGGCAGAAACACGGGCGAACACAAAAAAAAAAAAATCCGCAAATTCGCGGGAATTCGCGGATTTTGCGGATTGCGAGTTCGCAAATCTGCAAAATTCGCGAACGCGAGATCTTCAAAATTCGCCCATGCTTAATGACAATACGGCTTTTTCTGGGATGTAGAAGTGTCTTGGGACCCACCCCCATTCTTGGAGTTTTGGGGCCCTGGGGAAGTCTTTTCCTTACTTTTATCCCCACCCTTCGCTTGAGGCTTGGTAGTCTCTTTCTTTTGGTCACCACCTTGGTTCTTAGGCCTGATCCTGGTTCTGACCCATTTGTCTGCCCTCCTACCCAATTCTTGTGGGGAGGTCAGATCAGAGTCAACCAGGTGCTGATGTAGAAGCTGATTTTGACAATTACTTAAGATTTGCTCTCTCATAATTAAATTATACAATCCTGTATAGTCAGTAACCTTACTTCCCAGCAACCAGCCCTCCAGAGCCTTAGTGGCACACTCAACAAATTCAGACCAGTCCTGAGTCTGTGTCTTCTGGGTATCTCTGAACATTAACCTGTACTGTTCAGTGGTTAAGCCTAACCCCTCAATCAGAGCACTCTTCAGGACCATGTAGTTTCTAGAATCCTCATCACTAACTGTGAGGAGTCTGTCTCTGCCTCTACCTTCAAAGGAGAGCCACAAGATTGCTGCCCACTGCTCCTGAGGGATCTGCTGTACCATGCAGGCTCTCTCAAGTGGAATCATCCATTTGTGGATATCATCCCCAGCTTTGTAGGGGGGCACAATCTTACTCAGGTTTCTTGTATCAAAAGACCTGTCTTTATCCTTCTGGATAGTGCTGCCACCAGTGGATCCTAATCCACTCTCTCTAGGCTGTCTTGCTCTAGCAAGTTTCTCCTTAGCTAGGGCAACCTCTAACTCTTGCCTCTGGATCCTAAGCTCAGCCTCTCTCATCTTGGCCTCATGTTCCCTTCTCTGAGGGCTAGTCATCTCCCTTCTGGAGTGACCATGAGAACCTCTAGAAGCATGGGAGTTGTTAGAGTCACCTGAGTGAGTCCTTCTCCTCCTAGGCTTCTGGTTAAGTCCACCTGGGGGTCTGAATGGGTTGTTACCAGATTCATTCCCAAGTAGGCTTAAGTTAGCCTGGTTCAGTCTACTGACCAACACCTGACTATTTCTGTCATCATCTGACTCACTGCTCCCCCCCTCTTCTGTCTCTTCTTCCTCTTCCTCCTCTGGGTCTACCTGAGGAGCTCCAGTGATGGGGGCTTCCTCATCTACCAGGATGATAGGGACAGGGTGTCTACAGTGTCATCCTCTGAAGGATGGCCTCCATCAGCATCCCCTGTGGGGTTTGCCTTAGAGGGCTTTAGAGTCTCAGACTGGTCTAAGAGCTCTCTTAGGTGGTCTGTAGTAGGGGAAGGCCCTGTCTTCAGACCCCTTAAGACACAAAGCTGTCTTAATTCCTTAAAGGAAAAAATAGAAAATTTGGATGGTGCCCTTGGAGGGTCACTCTCAACAGGAGTAAGTCCACTAAACCCCTCTGCTCCAGACATTGCTCTAGTATGGGTGGATGTGTTGCAATCTACCTACACTGGTGTTTACCTACTAAACCTATCTAGTAGTTGTAGCTAGGGTGTGCTACTCCCTTTGCTCTACAACAACTAAGTTCAGTAGAACTTATGTATACTAGTCTTGTTTTATATGTACCTAGCAGGTACCTGTATGATCTTTCAAATGATAATCTCAAAGATTGTAATGGTAAAACAACAGCAAGCTCAGATCCCAATCCGCTGCTCACCAATGTGAGAAGTTGGCCTGGTATATATTGCTCACTAATTCTTAGTGATCACTTTGTACCATGCCAAGCAACCCTTATGATGATGGTTGTAATTCAACCTTGTAGACCAGTTATCCTAGTGGTAACGTGGACAAAGCAGTCTTAGGCTAAACTCTGAAAGGCATGTGAAGCCAGCTGTATTACCATACACAACCCCCTTGAATACCAAATGAAAGGGACACCACACAGATATATATTGAAAATATATATTGATTTATTAACTATAAAATCCCCTGGACTCTTTATGAGCACAGAAGCACAAGCGTTAAATCACAAGACAGTTTAAAATACACAAAAGTTGCACAATATGGATGAGCCCTAGGGGCCACCTTAACCATATACTAAGAAAGTGGTATAAGAGATACCAATAGGAAAGGGAACAGGCCTAGGGCCTTGGGAATCGCTGGAGCTATTCGAGACTAGCAGTGACTAAGTCGGGAAAGGCCCGCGGGACTCGGTTGCAGTGTTCAAAGTGCACGCACTTTCCAATACAAAGTCTATGGTGCGTAAAAAGTACACAAAGTTTGTTTAAGGGCACTTCCGCTGAACCTAGAGGAACAAAACTTAAGACACAGACCCTAGAGGTGTGTACCAGTGTAGGGACACCGGCGTTGCAATGTTACCTCACCCACAGGAAGTGGGTGCACAGGGTCGAAGTGGCGTCGGGTTTTGACACGCAGGTTCTTGGCGCTTGAAGCTGAAGATGCTGCAGGCGATGTGAAGGAGAAGTGTCCGGTGGATCCAAGGCTGGATCTGAAGTGGTGAAGACCTGAAAGCAGAGGGGACAAGGTTCAAAGTCACTGACCGGTGACCACCGTGGAACCAGATTGGAACCAGGCAAAGTCGGGTGCAAACAGGTGATGAGGTGTTGATTCTCTCTGCAGCCACATGGACACGAAGAGATCAAGGACGTCCAGGAGTCGATCACCAACTGTCCCTTGAAGGCTCTAGCTGATGGCGGTGTCGGCAACTCGATTGAAGCAAACAAGCCTTGGCTAATGCAAGCCACGGGGAAAAAGAAAAAGGCTTATTACTCGGACCAGCAAGGTCAGAGCGGGTACTCCTTTCTACAGGAGCGAGGACAGGTCTTAAGCAACTAGACTCACAGTGTAAATTGTAGGTTTTGTTGCCAAGATGGCCGCTGATCACGTGACAAGCGGCCGGGAGGGCGAGTCGAGTGGCACAAAGCAAAAGCGCCCCACGCAGATCGTGGAGATGCTAGAGGGCTGATCCTTGGTGCAAATGCTGCTCCGTTGTGGGGCTTTTTAAACTCTAAAGCACAGAGTCGAGGGTGCCTCGGGTGCTGCGCAGTCAGCGTCTCAGAGGTCTTTCAAGATGTCTGCTCCCATGTCTCTCGGTGCCTCCACGGGTCCCTTCTTTGCAGGGACTGTGGATCGGGCTGTGAGAAGTCTGGGAAGCTGAGTCTTGTCAGGCTCCGCACTCGGGCTCCGGCGGGAGGCGGCGGCAAAACAGACGTCGAGGTGCTGGATGGTGCCTGTGTTCACAGGGTGGCCGCTCCTAGGCCACAAGGGAGATTCTCTTCAGTCTTCTGTGCGGCAGAATGTCGAAGTCCAGTCTTCTTCTTGTTTAAAGTTGATTTCAGGATGATCTGAGTTGCATTGGCACTGCTCCCACTCTTATTCCAATCTGAGGGGTGGATCTCCTGCTAGGTCCCTCCCCTATGGGTGGGACCAGGAAGGGGGGTGGTTACACCCCCTTTCCTTTGTCCAGCTCCTCGCCAGGACTGGGGCTGGAAAGCCCCAGAACCGGTTTGGGCTGGCTTATGCACAGGGACACCTTGTGTGCCCCAGGCATGTCTCAATCTATTCAGCCCTGTCCTACCCAATACACAAAACCCTGTCTGGGGTGGTGCTCGCACCTCCCCAGGCAGGAAACCCTTTGTCCAGGCCCTCCTCGCTGGAAGGACTCCCAGCAGCAGGAGGTCAGACATGTGTCTGTGGTGGCAGCATCCATTTTGTGATGCTGAGGCTCTGGTTAACTTTAACCGGGGTTAAGGCTACACACATGTTGTGTCCCTCTAGAAGGGTGGAATGCTATCCCCGTCGACAGAACTGTTGAGGGGATAGTATTCCAATTCGTATGACACCTTACTCAACATGTTTTGATAAAGCCAAACCAAAGATAGCATATAACCGCGAGGATTATAATGCACTTAAGAGTATATGGTATGGCAATATCCCAGAACAGCTTAGGGAGTGGTTCCCGACAGCTGCAGACAGGCTCAGCTCACGCTAGAGCACCCTCTCACATATTTCCAAGCACTCTGCCTCCAGGATTGATGAGGCCTTCCATAGGAGTGGCTGATAGGAACATATGTGTCCAGTTTAGGGTTAGATATAGGGATACTATATCTAAGCAAGAGGTGCTTACACCAACTTACCCCAGCTGAGTGATCAGCCAGTTGTGTCAAATATGGAGGCCAGGCCAGGGGTGGCACAATACATGCTGCAGCCCCTGGTAGGCCTTGGCTACACCTATGCCCTGGGTACCTATGGTACACTGTTACAGGGGCCTATAAGGTGAACCAATTCCAATTGTGTTATGCACCTAAGGTACATGGAGTCCATTTTAAGGAGAGAGCAATCGGCCTGGGGCCCTAAATAGCAGGATCCCAGGCCAACTAAGTCAAAAACCAGCTAAACACCAGGCAAAAAGTTTGGGGGTAACCATAGTCAGATATCCACCTTCCTACAGTCATAGCAAAAGGGTCCAATTTAGGAATGGCTGAATACAACTACATGCTTGTCTCATTGAAAGATATTGAGCTCCTCTGGGAAAATGCCAATTTGTACATAGTCACCCCCATTGCTTACTGAATTTTTTTGCAGGATTTTTAGATACTGAAAACTAGGACACTTTTCTCCAGTGCCCAGCAATGTTCCCTCTAATGTTTTTCCTCTTTGTGCAGCAGTGTAGGGTCTCCTTGCGCTGCAGCCATGGCTGTGTGCGCCAGGAACCAGAACACGCTTGTGCGCAGCGCCAAATAGCACTCCAAACTTTTGCTTTAAAAAACTGAAAAGATGGCGCATTTCCACACATTAAACTCACGTCAAGGGGCTTAAGGCAGATTTGTAATTTGGATACACATGCCATGACATGAATTGGTTACACAGGCAAATACACTTCAGGTTTAGAAAAGCACAAGACTCCAACGGCCAAGGGTCCATAGACTGCCTGAAGTACATGCAGTTCTTCAGCTGAAAATGCCATTATAACGAATGGCCAGAATGAAATTGGGGGAGAAGAAATTAGATGGGCGATGGGGAGAGCCTGCAAGCTGACAGGGATAACTTACATACTTTAGTTAGACACTCCTAGGACTTAGTGCAATCTCATAATATTCCACATACCCAACAGTGGAGACATGCTCTAATGGTGCACCCATTACGTGGAAAACTGGGTCCATGACTTATCTACATACCATAGTTCCCAATTCTTCAATATCTACTCACCTGGAAGGAATATGGTGCTACGGATTCTGGCTTATATGCAACTCTAATTGCAAAGATCTTCTTGCAATTCACCTCAAATGCACTTCATAATCGGAGGGAAGTGCAATTACAGACACAATTCTTTAAAGGGGTTTCAGAGGAGCCATTAGAAGAACATGATTGAGGGTTAAGGGAGGCCCGTCTGAAAGATAGTTATTTTAAGATACTACATCAATGGCAGTGGACCCCCAAAAGACTCTATGCCTCCTTCTAATCCAACCCTTTTTTCTCTACTTTTCCCTTTCATGTGTCTTGCTTCTCCTTTTGTTTCTGTCTCCTCCAATTGCTCCCCTCATCCTTTTCTTTTTGCTTTTCTCTTCTTCTGCCCTCACCTCCCATCTTCATACTTGTTTTTCCTCTTTTCCTACTTTTCCTTCCTTTTCTCTAGTTTTCCCACATGTGATCTTTGTTTCTATCATCACTTTGTCTTATCCCTCTCCACTTATTCTGCTCTTTTTTTTGTCCGATAACTCCAACTCTTGAAATCTATGACCGTCAGGTCCTAGGGCTACTTTGTATAGTGGAGAACTCTAGAGCCCTTGAGCTAACAAAAACTGATTTATGAGGGGCTTAAGTAATCTACCAGTCAGTGCCCCACTTGCCCTTAGATGCATTAATGGCATATCTGGGTTAAAACTGATGTGGTATTGGCAGAGGCTTTGGGCAGTCCCAGAGCTGATACCATTTCGTAGCACCTTAGAAGGTGTTCTGGGTCAGCCTGGGGCCTGCAAATTCACCTTGCTTTGGTCTATTGTAGGTCGACTGGATCAGATTGTGTATGAGAATCTCTGGTCTTCCCCTAGAGAGGCCATCTGTTTCAAAGCCAGAGGTGAAAAGTACCTATTGGTGCTATATTGACAACTTAATTCTACATCTTCTGTGGGCTGGATCCCTCATTGCCTATTTTATGTAGTTTAAAGTTGATTATCATGTGTAGGCATTCTTGGATCATATTGAACCTCCCCTTGCGTAAGCTTTATATATTACATTTAAAATTTTACTTGGGACTTTGCCTACTTTCTCCTTCACAGCTAAATGGAAACATGATGCCCATGATTCTGACAAGATCTGCCTTTTCTGCCCGCGGGTGATCGAAACAGCTGCGCATGTTGCATTTTTCTGCTCAACATAGCAAGGTATTAGAAGGAAATTGATTTTAACACTTTGCCGTAAATTAGGCTTTAGGAATTATTGGACCGTGTATAGAATATTAAGAAGGGGCACTAGACAATGTATTGTAGTTGCTGTCACTAGCTTTTTGATGAGCATGTGGAGGCTTAGACAGAAAAGGATGCTTAGATGGAATGGGTTTTATCTTCTGCCATTATTTTAAACTTTCCAATTGCAACTTAAATCTGCCATTGTTTTAAACTGTTTAAAAGTGAACTTTTTAGGATATGCAATGTGCTAGATTTTTATGAAAGTCTTTATGAATTGAAAAATTAGTATAAATGATTTTATTGTTTTCTCATTTTTATGTACTGTTTTTAACATGCTCTTTTATGCCATTTTGCTGAAATGAACACTATGATGATGATGAGGGATTTGAATAATTACAAGGAAGAGCACAGTACAACAGAACAGAACTGCTGATATTTCAAAAATAAAGCAAGGATGGGTTGTCCTTGTGTGTAGGCCATTTCTAGTCAGGATTGATGCCTCAGATCAGTCTAAAAATGATGATTTCTGACAGTTGACTTTTGTGCATGCAGCACATCTCTGTCCTGCTACATTAAGTTATAATGATAGTACACACTCGTCACTATCCCACCTAGTAAATAATATATTCTGTGTTTTATAGCTAATTCCGTGATCAACTTCATTTTACCATCTCAATATTGGTTTTGCTTTTTGAATATGAATGAATGATAAATCAGTGAAAAGACTTTATTGTTTTTATGAGCAGAGATGCTTTCACCTAAAGAACAACCATTGAAAAGGGCTAGTCTCATGCTGTTACATTTCCTTTTGACTATTATCAGCAATTGCTTAGAAAGAGTCCTGAGGCGGTACCGGAAGCCCTGGTCAGAGTACACACTTGAGAAGTTTTAGGAGTCTTTTTATTTTCCATGCGTGTTATGAATGTACATAGTGTTGCACAGCCAGCAAAGGCCACCTGCAGCATGATGTCCTTCACCACCACAGGATAATAAATGACAATATGATTATCAAAACACCACAGTCATAGTGACCACAGCAATTTCCGGCACCTGGTCTCACTAGTGCAATCCCCTGAAACAGCAGCGGTCACTTTAAGTACTGACTCCTGAGGCCATCTTTGGTACTGGTACAGGAAGTACATCTTTTGTACTTTGACAAACATTGCCGTAAGGGTTTTAGGACCACAATGGTATGCCTTGCCCATAACACCGGCAGTTCTTAATCTCTCAGGCCACAGAAAACTTGATTCAATTACAATACTCACATCCCTGCCAAGTTTCACGCATCAGGTGTGACACTAAAGCATTTCAGTGTGTAGGTCCGCATCACCGCACTGAAATGCAAAGTCACGCATAATAGGCATATTGCACCTTCGATGTCAAGCCATTCTAGAGCTGATAATTATGCACCCGTGTAATGCTAAACGAAAGTTGGAATGGCTCCTAGCAGGCTTTAGGGGCTCCAGCAGCTCTCTTGCTAAGCTGCTACAATGTAACAATTATTGGATTCCAACCATGCAGAATACTCATATACACGTGACTAACGTAACTTCCTGCGTTCTGCACGTTTGCACGGGCGTGTGTCTGCAGTTCCTGAGATGCTGTAGCTATGGGTGCTGCAGTGGCAATGAGCGCTGCTCAGACCACAGTAATAATATTTTAGAAAATATAATCGACATCCTCAACCAGCGGCGAACCCGAGTCCCACCCAACCCAAGGAGAGGACTACGCTGACTGCTAGATCCCAAAACACACCACTCCGCCGCTGAATTTTCATGCTGCTGGAGTGGTTGTGGCCAAGAGGCGGTTGTGCCTGTACCAGTTTGCAACCTTTCGCCTCTAAAAGTAAGTCAGTGGTATTGCTCTCTTTTCTAATAAAATGTGGTTTAAATTGTATTAGCGTGCTGAGATCTTCGCCTGCGTGCACTGTCTGTCTTACAGCTGAATTCTTAGTGTGTGTCTGGTGATCACTTAATTTTCAGCTGCGAGATACAACTTAACAAAACTTGAATTGGGCCGGTAGGGGTGAGCGATTGAAGTATTGGTGCAATTACTTTCAGTGCAGCGGTGTCAGAGCCTGGTGTAGCTCTGTGACAGCCCCGCAGACGTGATGATCTGGGCCGCTTGTTGCAGGGCTAGGCAGATAGCGGCACACTGACTGAGGCCCACCTCTCAGCGTAATTATTTTTATAGGGTTGCCTGTGTGTTGACTCTTAATTAGGCAGCTCATCTGTGCCACGCTGGTGGCTGCACTGCTGGGCTGGTAGTTGCGCGCTGACCGGGACTGACCGCATCGCTTGGAGTGAATGATTTTTAGGGTTGAGTTGAGTCGTATTTGAAATAAAGATCACCATAGCGTGCACCTTGATTGTTAACATTGTTTTATGCCTCATCTTATGGCTTCAATGACCAACTGTGGTGTCCCCGAGTCAGCTGATTGTTGACTCTTTCACTTTAATTATTTAGACAGCTGTCTGATGTCCGTGTATTTGGGGCCTCACATCCAGTTTTGGTTGGGTCCCACATGGGACAGGGCATCCATTAGTCCACATTTGCTCTGCACCTGATTGATTGGGAGAAGCCAGAAGGGCCAGAAGTGGCAAAGTGAGCAAGGGACTCACGTTCTTCAATGCTTTATTTCAGCACATAAGAAACACGGTCAAGAGCAGGCATGTGAGTCGTAAAAAACATATTTATTTCCTTACCTTTTTCTTACCTTGTTTACGAGGGACAACAGCTGGTATACAAATTCACATTCACACACAATTACCATGTAACAGAATTATAATGTGATACAATGATTTCACTCAATTGTATTATAAACATGTTTTATGTTTTGTTTTGTTGACAGTATCGTACCCTGATGAAGGGCATCATAAATGCCCGAAATGCATTTGATATAAAGTTGAAATGATAATGCCTTACCTGTGGAAAGTGAAATGAACATAATGATTATCGTTGAAAAATTCCAAAAACAATAAACATCGAAAATTTATTCAAGACCAATAAAACTGTGTGGGAATCCTCTTGTACTCTTCCCTCAGGGATGGTCCCAGTGAACCACTGGAACCACTTGTGAGACTTATTAGTAGGGCGTCTGAGGGGTTAAATGACGCCACCTGTGGAGAACCTAAAAAATCTAACAAGCAACACATAAACTCAAAAGCTGTGCACCCTTCGAATTCAAACTATTACTAATAATTGCACTGACATTTAAAAATGTCACACAAAGCAATCTGAAACCTTGGCAGCTATGTACTCTGTTACATTTTCTGAGTATGGTTTGGCCCAGGCACTTGTTTTACAAATTAAGCACTGGTAATGCGCAGTTTGGGGAAGTCTGTGGGCTTTTGTTTAAGTATTCGTGTTAATCACAGCTCGTGAAGGGGCATTGATTAACACAAATACTTAAACAAAAGTCCACAGACTTCCCCGCACTACGCTTTACCAACAAAAGGGTAGAGCACGTTTAAAAACACAGCGTATACTTACATGCTGTGTTTTCAAACTTGCTCTACTCCTCTGTTAGTAGCACGGTGCGGGGAAGACTGTGGGCTTTTGTTTGAGTATTCGTGTTAATCACAGCCCCTTCACAAGCTGTGATTAACACGAATACTTAAACAAAAGCCCACAGACTCCCCGCACCACGCTTTACCAACAAAAGGGTAGATAGAGCACGTTTAAAAATACAGTGTGTACTTACACGCTGTGTTTTTAAACATGCTCTATTCTTTTGTTAGTAGCGCGGTGCGGGGAACACTCCGGGCTTTTGTTTAGTTCGTGAAGGGGCTGTGATTAACACGAATACTTAAACAAAAGCCTTGAGAGTTCCCCACACAGCAAGTGCCCCAAACAAGACTGCTTTTCATGCCGCTCGCGTTTTAAAGCGGCGGCGGGAATTCTCACTCGGGATTCCCTGTGTGTGCGCGCTCCACATGCGGGAGTGCACGCTCACAGGAAGAGAGGTGCGCGCGCACCTTATTGAGAACAGTGGTGCCCAGTATATGTGCCCTGGTGCCTAAAGCATATAAAATTGGTTAATTTCAGATTGGCGTATTTAACCGTCATATTAGGCTATATTATAAGGTTTGAAAACTACACCCCTAGCATGAAAAGTTAAATTTCACTTGTTGGGTGTAGAATTTATTGTGCCTTTCAGTGACATAACAACACAGCGTTTTATATCTGCCATTGTAGCCTATTGGCTCCAGTTTAAACCTTAAGGCAGATCTATCAATATAGCCATTTTAAAAGGGAAACACACTTACCCATTAAATATCAATGAGTCATCCCTCTGTAAGCCTTCCAGCCCACAAGGCAGGATGCATGATGTTTTTTTCAAATAAATATTTGGTAAAAGAAACTTTGAAAGTTACCTTTTCCCTACATGAAGCTCCTGAAGGGTAGTGTGCATTAGCGTATAGCAGCTGCCCAGCTAGTGCCTAACTTTAGTAAGATGTCCTAACTACCCCCAGAGGAGCAACAATGACCTGGGTTAGAGACCTTCATCCCCTTGCAAGAGTACCAGTTAGAGTGGACTTAAATATGGCATTAACTCGTAAAGGGTTTACCCTTTCACAAAAAATATAAGGTGAGATCTGGGGAAGGCAACCCTTTGTTTCCTAGGCTTTCTCCAAAACAATTGGAAGGGAAGCTACCCCTAGAAGCACTTTTGAGTGACTACAAAGGCAGGGAATACTTATTTCCTGGGCACATTTCTGGACCAGCACACAGGTTCTGAACAAGGGGTGAGGGTGTCCCCATCTTGGAATATAGGAGTAAGGTACACTGACAGAATAGCTGGATTAAGGCAATCAGTAACTACTGAGTATTGTCCCTTTCGTGTAGGCAAGAGGCAGGAATCACCCCTCAACTCCAGCTAGTCCAAAAACAAATGAGATATTGCATGGCACTCCCCCAAGAACAATTTCTGTCCCTGTGTAAAAAAATAAGAAAAACAGCATTGACTATTTGAGACCCATGGGGGAAATACACGAGGCTGGACCTGATTTTACTTGTACCCAGGACAAAGAAGTGAACTCCTGTGTGACTACAGAGACATGACAAGTTGCAAGAGGCATTCATCCTGACCAGTTGCTACTGGACCTGGACTCACTGAACCCTGCTGGTGGCATCTGCTGGAGTAAGTCTTGAACCCCAAGTGTTGTTCCTGAGGTCTTGGAGTGATTGGCTGAGTCTATCTGGACTTCTCCTACCATCTTAAAAAGCTGTAGGTTGTACAAAAAATTCCAGATTTCAGCCACCGGGGTACCAAAACAGTGACCCATATCAATCAGGCCAAGGTACATCTTCGCTGGTCTGAAGTAATATGTTTCTACCACTTGGAGTTTCTTTATGTCAGAAAATGTGTTTCAGAAGGCCGTTGGAGAGAAGACTTCCAGCTTTGTTGAACTTATCATTAGATTCAGCCTGTACCCTTATCCACTGGTGGATTATGAGCTCTAATAAAGAGACTAAGAGCATGCTTTAGAATTTGGCGGATGAGTTACTCTATCACAACAGTGATGGATAGTCCATCCGCCTAAATATAAAATCCTATTATGTCCTATGGGATTTATATTTCGTCTGAAGGTATATCCATCACCATGTGATGGTGCAACCTATCCTTTTTTTTTTTTTTTATTAAAAAGATCTTTATTGATAGCAAAGCCATTGACAACACCAAATGTAACACTTGAGCACAGTGCATCTCCACTTAAAGTATGATCATTACATGAGCAGAAAAGGATTATTACGAACACAGCCTTATTGCCGGCATCCCGGGGGCCCGGCGGCGAGGTAATGCATCGATTGTGTAACTGTGCCAGTATAAGCGTTTTGTGGTAGGCCTCGTGTTGATTCGGTGTGGCAACTGGCAATCTACTACTACAATCGCGGTTAACAGATCTAATACTGAGACAAGGTCAAAAAACGACCCCAACTAAACTCCCACCCCGCCCTCTAGAGTGTGTCTGTGTGTCCGCTAGCCCTGCCCTAACTGACATGTCTCCCTGTGTACCTACGTGTACCTACTCTGTATCCAGTGTCCAACCTCCCTCAGTGAACGGTCCCCCCCCCGGCAGCCCCCAGTCTCAACATCCCCCGCCTAACTCGGAGCCTTCCCAACTTTCCCCCCTCCAGTATAGCGAAGAACACAGTCATAGCCTACTCCTCCACCCCATCCTGGAGTTCAACCACCTCGGATGTGTCAGAGCCTTCCTCCTCCCTCTTCTGCAGGTATTCTTTATAAAGATCCCAGAAATTTTTGGGCCTACTTCTGGGCGGTAACAGGTCGCTGTATAGTTCTGTCTGGGTGCAGCAATACTGTAGGTCTCGCATCCATCTTGTTTTGGTTGGCAGGGGCCCTCGCATCCAGCAAGCCGCCACCACTCTCCTCGCCAATAACAGTGCCATGTCCACCAGCCGACGCAGAGAAGGGGCCAGTGGCTTAGAATAACCAATAAGCGCCAGCGCCGGTGTGTGGAGCAGGGTCTCCCCCAGAATCTGGTCCAGTTCGGCAAAGACATCCCCCCAGTATGCCTGCACCCCAGGGCATAACCATGCCAAATGGAAAAAATCTGCCACCATTGTCCGGCAGCGCTCGCATTCAGCTGTGGGGCGAAGGCCATAACGGTGCAAACGCTCAGGTGTATAGTACACCCGCTGTAGATATTTAAAATGCACCAACCGGTGCCTGCCATTCAATGAGATCTTACGCGTGCTAGAGCAGCAGTATCGCCACATAAGATCGTCGATTGGGGATTGAAAATCAGCCTGCCAGGCCTCCCTGGCCTTAGAGGGTTGCAATCGCTGATGCGCTACACCCAACTTGTTAACCTGCGAAACGAGCTTCGCCGGCGAGGTAGATTTGATAACATAGGTCAGTTCCGGGACCTCCTCCGGTTCCTCCAAGTCTGGGCCCAGTGTTTCACGGAACGCAGAGCGGAGTCTATGATATTGGAATTTCTGTAGCAGGGTGTGGCCTGACTCCGTGGGAGTCAGCTGGTCCCAGGTTTTAAGCGTGCCGTCCGCGAATAGGTCCTCCATTCTCTCCACGCCAAGGGTCCGCAGGGCTTTTATCACTCCTTTTTCACCCAACGAGTCGAGCCAAAGGGCCCACTCGACGGGCATCAGTGGGGAGTATAGCAATGTGCTGCCACGAGAACTCACCAAATGGTTCCAGGCATGGTTGGTCGCCTTAAGCGAGTCCATTTGTCCAACCGTGCGGTCCGTGGGCAGGCAGACAGTGGCAGGCAGAGGGAGCGGATCCGCAAATAGCCGCTCCAGTATAAGATGCGGAGTCCGAGCATCACCATGAATCCATGAGTGTAAATGCGATGCCTGTGCTACCCTATAATAGCGTTCTAGGTCCGGTGCTCCCAGTCCTCCCATCTCGCAAGGGAGTGTCAGGGTCGTCCATCGAACTCTGGGCTGTTTGCCCCCCCAGGCCAGTCTTATCATGACTTTGGTGAGCTGTTTAAAGAAGACCTTCGACAATACCACAGGCAAATTCAGGAAAAGGAACAGGAATCGGGGGAGCACCACCATTTTCATCAAAGCGATTCTACCCGAAAGGGAGAGTGGAAGCCTGATCCAGGTATCGACGTCATCGACCAGTTTGCTATATGCCACCCCGTAATTGTCCCGAATGAGAATCTCGGGATCTGTATGAAGGCGAATGCCCAGATAGCGAACAGAGTCGGAGGACCACTGAAGCGGGTATTCCATAGCGAACGGCCATGTCACCGGGGTGAGCGGAAAAGCGATTGACTTATCCCAGTTCACCTTCAGGCCCGAAAGCGAGCAGAAGCGGACCACCTCACGAAGAACCACGGCCAAGTTAGCCTCCGAGTCCCTAACATACAGCAGTGTATCATCTACATAGGTTGATATCCCTATTTTATAGGTGGGGAAACTGATGCCCTCCAGGCTGTGGTATTCCCGAATTGCACATGCCAGGTGTTCCGCCACCAATGCATAGAGCAACGGCGACAGGGGGCAACCCAGTCGCGTGCCCCTTCCAATATAGATCGGCTCCGTCACTCTATCGCCCAAACGCAGTCTGGCAGAGGGACGGTGGTACAGCGCCCCAATCCGCTGCATGAATGGCTCGCCCAAACCCAAATTCCGCAATACATGTACCATGAAGGGCCACTCCACCGAGTCGAATGCCTTTTCCATGTCAAGGAAGATTGCCAGCGCGCTGTTCTCCTGCTTGACATGCTGCATGGTGCCCACGGGACAAACCCGGACTGCTCCGGGGCGACCAGTCCAGGGACCAATAAGGCCAGACGAGTGGCTATTACCTTAGCATAAATCTTAGCATCGACATTCAGCAAGCTGAGCGGTCTGTACGAGCCGCAGAGGTCAGGCGGCTTCCCCGGTTTAGGGATAGTGATGAGCAGTGCTTCAAGCATAGTAGGTGGCATTTCACCGTTCTCACAAACTGCATCAAAGAGGGTGACCAAGTGTGGCAGCAGTAGGTCCTGAAAGGCTTTGTAAAAACTAACCGTGAGGCCATCCGAGCCCGGGGCACTGCCCGATCTCATACTTGCTAGAGCTTCCAGTATTTCGTCCTGGTGGAAGGGGGCTATTAAGAATTCCCTATCCGAGTTCTTGAGGAACGGCATGGATATATGATCTAAATAGTCCTCCATTTCGTCCTCCACTCCCTGCGTCTTGGATTGATATAACCCTGCGTAATAATTTCTGAAGGTCTCAAGTATCTGCTCCTCGTCTGTGACGGTGTCTCCCTCCGGAGTTCTCAGCTCCTCGACAACCAATGGGCGTCTAGAGCTCCGTACCATGCGTGCCAGTAACGCACCAGGTCTTTCCCCTTCCCCGTACACTCTGGCGGTGGCATATTTACCCATATATAGAATCTCTCTGTCTGCCAGAGCCTGAAACTCAGACAGGAGTTGGGTGATCTCCGGCCCCTCAGAATCGCCGCCGGATTGCAGTCGCCTAGCCTCTAACCCCGCTATCCTATTCTCCAAAGTGGTGAGGTCCCTTCTGAAGGAGCGTAGCACACTTGAGTGCTTGGACATAGCCACCCCCCTGATGTACACCTTAAAAAATTCCCAGACCGTAAAGAAGTCGTCTACTGTACCTATGTTTGTCACAAAGAATTGGTCTATGTCCTCCGCGATCTCCCCCCTGAAGGCCTCATCGAGCAACGCAAAAGGGGGGAACCTCCAGGTGAAGGCCGGAATCCCCTTCCTGGCTGTTAAGAGGTGTAGAAGGATAGGGGAGTGGTCCGAAAGTGTGCGTGGGAGGACCTCGCATGCGCTAGTGCTGCCAAGTACCTGGGGGGACGACAACCAGTAATCTATCCTAGTGTGGACATCATGAAAGGCCAAGTAATGGGTAAAACCGCCCTTCGTGGGGTGCCTCTCCCTCCAAACATCCACCAAGTCTGACTTAGTCATTTCCGCTCTCATATACGAGGCCGAAGCCACCGGGCGCCGAGCAACGCCCGCGGAGCGGTCCATAGTTGGGTCAAATACAAAGTTAAAGTCCCCGCCCCATAGCGTCCAAGGCTGGGTGTGTGACCTGGCGAGAGCTGACAGAGTTGCGTAGAATTCAGGGTGGTCATAATTGGGGCCATAAACATTCACCACCAATAGATCTAGGCCCTTACCCACACATCTAGCCATGACGTACCTGCCCTCCGGGTCAGTGTGCACTGGGATGAGCTTCAGCTGTGAGGAAGGATTGGCCCAAATCAATACCCCACGGGCGTGTGTCGTGAAGCCTGCGGCGACTATGTTCCCAGCCAATCCCCTAGCCTGTAGCATTCTGCTGGAGTGTGGTAAGTGCGTTTCCTGTAATAGGGCTAGGTCCACATGATGTCTACTGAGATAGCTAAGGACCTTCCTCAATTTACGGAAGTCGTTCAGACCCCTCACATTCCAAGTTATAAGTTTTAGCGTATCCGGGCCATGTGTAGGCAAATTCGGTGCAGCATTAGACATTACAAGGATTCACTCGTGTATGTGTATCAGGTATAGGCGAATAAGGACACAGCAGTTCACGCAATTTCAAAAACGCCAGCCAGCGTCTCCGAACAGGGACAGCACCACACCGCAGTAAACACTCTGTACAGTTAAACCCCACAAACAACCCCAGGCAACATTTCACCCCAACAGACCAAATCCTAGCCCCCACCCCTCGAGCACCAGCCCACCCACAGCCGACCTCCCCCAACCTGGTCAGACAGCACCCAAACCCCCCCCCCATCAACCCTCCACAAGTGTAGTGTTCAACAGTTCAACACTAACCCCTCAGAGAGTATCTCAACCAAAGGCACCAGGGCAGAGCGCGCCAAAATAGTTCACCACCAACTGTTCCGAAGGAATGTGTGATCAGCGCCCCAGACCGGCCCCTCTTATGTAACAGTGCCCCTCTAATAGCAAGTATATCCGCCCTTCCCCACCCAAACTGATCCCCCCAGTTCTGCAGCATTTGTCCATGAAACCTTCCCAAGTTGCATCCGCTACCTTACCAACAGTGCGTGGGACCTATGTCCGATCAGCATCTCCACACCCTAACAAAGCAACCCCTGTGTAGCGAATGTAGACCTCTCGGGCCTCTGCAAACATGGAGTCCTTGTGGCGCCAGGGTCAGGTGGCCGCCTCCATGGAAGAGTACCAAACCTCTCTACAGTGACCTCTAGTCCTGCTCTTCCAGGTTCGATGCCGAGCCGGCGTCGTCGTCCTGGCCTCGCCGGGCCTCCTTCCGCTCCCGCGTCCAAGTTTTCAGGGACTTGTGAAGTTCCTTAGGGTCCGTGAAGTAATACGACCTCCCACCGGTGTTTATGCGGAGCTTGGCGGGATACAACATCGCATAGTCCAGGCCCAAAGTTCTGAGTTGTTTCTTGTATGGCGCAAACTGTCGCCTCTCTTCCTGCACCTTGGCTGTGAAGTCCGGGTATATGGAGATATCCATACCCTCGCAGCGGGATGCCTGGCTTTCACCTTGGGGATGCCCAGTAATGGGTTATCTCGCAGGGGAATACCAGGACGGGTTCCCTAAGCAAGCGCTGGGACGCTTCCGGGCAGCCATGCGCTCTACAAATCAAATTTCATTTCATTTCATTTCATGTTGTAGTTTGCCCTTCTCCCTCGCCATTCGAAGGGCCGTGTCTCTGTCGCGGAAGTTAAGTAACTTCTCGATAATGGGGCGAGGAGGCGCGCCAGGCTGAGGTTGTGGGCCCAACGTGCGGTGCGCTCGTTCCACAATGAACATGGGGGAAAACACTTCCTCACCCAGTAGAAGCTTCAGCAGTTTCTCTACGTACAGCTCCATCTTCCCCGTTTGTGTAGTTTCCGCTACGCCTGTGATGCGGAGGTTGGATCTGCGGGAGCGCGCCTCCAAGTCCTCTGTCTTGTCCCTGATAACATGAAGAAGCCTATCAAACTGCTTTCGCTCTTTGTCCCACTCTGTTTGAACCTCCTCCGCTTCAGTGAGACGGCGCTCCGCCATGTCTAGGCGCTCCGCATGTTTATCCACACGCTCCGCCATACGATCCATGCGGTAGGACAGAGCGTCTATCTTGGTACCCACAGATGCAATGGTATCTTGGATGCCTTTCTCCATTGCAGCTAACATGTCTCTGAGTTCCGTGGGTGCCGGGGCTGTCGCCGTGGCCCCCTTCGGCGATGTCTCCGGCGCCGCCACCTCCGACCCCTTCGGACGGCGCCGTTCAAAGGAGAGCTTCCCCTGGGTCGCGTCGTTCTTCCCCATCGCAGTCCCTACTGTGTTGAGGTGTAGAGCGGGGGAGCCCCTCTACGGCAGCAGGCCAAGTATGCAACCCTGGGATCTTTGTAAGCAAGCGAAGCACTGCCACCAGTCTCCGGGTTTCCGACGTGACCAAGATGGCGTCTGCAATGGCGGACGAAGCCCTTCCCCGCGCTGCAGCAAGTCTCTCACCCTCATGGCTTAGAAGGCAGTCAGGACCACAGTTCCTGCCCCAGTTTACCTCTCCCCAGGGGGCAGCGGGATAGCGGTTCGCCGCAGCGGAGAGCCAGATCGGCTATGGCACCAAGTTAGTGGGCGCTCCGCCTCATGGTGCAGACGGTCAGAGTTGTATGCTTCCCCCGGTCGCGAAGCCTCCGGGCCCTTCACTTATGAGCAGTCGCCGAATAGGAGGGAGAGAACTCCTCAAGCAGTGATAAATCCAATGTTCGGTCCGGTCCGCACCCAGCCCGATCACTCTCGGCGTTGAGGCCGCACGTCCGATGACGTCGCCCGGCCACCTCTCCAGGATAGTGCGCAGCTGCCGGCCTAGTCCGTCACTGCCGCGTCGCCGGGAGCAGCACCCTCAAATGGTCGGGAAGGCTCACACACAGCCGGTCCAAAAGTTCTCCAAAGGCAGCCGGGGGTGCCAGTAGGCGTTCGAGAGCCCGCTAGGACATGTTCGGCACAATTAAGGATAGTTTAACAGGATTTTTCCGGGGCTATGCGAGGAGCCGAAGGCTCACGCGTCCGCCATCGACACCGGCTAGCTCCGCCCCCCTGGTGCAACCTATCCTACAAGATCTAAATGAGGCCCTAAGTCCCAAGGTAAAATCTTTGTTTCATAGGTACTTGCTTGGCATATCCAACTTGTGCTCAATCTTTATGAGACTGAAATCATGCCTAGATTCCAGTCACCCCTGAACAGTGACTACTGATGTATTCTTTACTTGTTTAGAGCTTTTTGATTTGAATCTTAAAACTCATATCTGTGCTCCCCCTTGTTGAGTTTTAGTCCTTTTGGTGCCAGTGTGTTAATTTGTGCAAAAAGTATCTGCCTGAAGGTAGGACTTCAGTGGCAATGTAGTTGAATATCCCCTTTCAGAACTTTTTCCAGACAAAATAAACTGCTTCACCGGCATGTCATCCAGTGGCCTTTAACCTTGCCCCACTGAAGGATTTCAACTTTCATAAAAGTCGGAACATAAAAACTGTGACCTGTTTACTACTTCGAAAGTACTCACTACCTCCCTAACAGAAGATGCATTTTCTTACACGATCCATTCTCAAACCCAATTTGGAGAATGCAAGAAAGGGGAGTTGACTCTAAATAGTGGGTTGCAATGATATATATCAAAAATGTGCTACTATAAATGGGAAAGTGGAAGCTCAATTGCAAAACAGAAGATTTACTATCTCATTTTTTGACAGCCTTTTTTGAGAGTAAGCAGTAGGCCATGAGACCAGTGACATCTCCCCTATGTTTTCCCACATGGGAAATATATGCTTTTTTATGTTTTACCAGTTTCTTTAAAGAAGACAGGATGCTTTCTGAGTTGGATGAATTATACATTACATTACTAGTGGTGTTATGGTTACTTGATTTCAAGAGAGCTAGAGGCTACCGGCTTTGAACTGAAAGACACCACCTCACTCTTTTGTTGATGACGGCCATCCTGAATTACAAAGTGCCTGTTCTGGTGTGTTGATGGACACCTTAATATAAAACGAAGCGAGATGGCCGAACACTGCTGAAGGATTGAGTTCATAATTTGTGTTATAATGGCCACCTCTAGCTTAATAGTGCTCACAACTGGCATACTGGTTGCCTTTTCTGTTTTTTTGTTAACATCCAGGGCTTTATGGCACAATGCTGGTCATTTTTAACATATTCTGTACCCCACTGTAATGATGGAGGACACCAATGGCAAATGGTAATGTATAAAGCATCATAAACATGACGGGTTGTATTACAATGTCGGTCGGAAAGCCTCTGACTGCTGGTCGGAGGCTTGCCAACCGGCATGGAAGGTTTAGACTCCGACCTTCGTATTACAATGATGGCAGTCGGAGTGTAAATCGGACTCAGTTATGATGGGCTCAAGGAGCCTGTTAGCCAGTCGGAATGGACCCATACTCCCTTTAGGATGGCGTTTCCGCTGTTGGGATTATGATGTAGGTTTCCAACAGCTTTTCCATGTCAGCCTTTCCATCATGGAAATGCTATTGAAAAGCAGCTTTGTGCTCCTAATTCCCCCCTATTTCTAGGGTTGTGGCTCTGGAGGGCAACCATGGTGCTACCCTGAAAATCCCTGCACCGTGCACCATGTGGCAAACACCATGAGGTTCCTGCCACATTGCGCAGGAACTTCCACAACCTCCCATTTCTCAATGGGAGCTTGTGCTACAGACAGTTTCTACCTGCAGAACAAGCTGCCATAGAGAAATGGGTGAGGTTGCATCACAATAAGGTGCACAAAACCGCTGACCTATGGTCGGGCAGTTTACACACCTAAACAATGTCGATCGGAGCCAACTCTAACCGACATCATAATAAGGCCCTATATGTCATCATCAATTGTTTATCCATATGTATAAACTCGCCTGTCAAACGTATGATTTTTAGCCAATTGTTAGTGCAATGGTATTGAATATCACACCAATTTGATACCATGTTTTCAAAGTTTCTATGTGTTGTCAATCCCCTCAAACAATCATTAGGGGTAAGCTCATTCCCCAAAGTGTTGGTCTGAAAGATCAAGGGGTCCAATGGGCATGTGTGCCCACTATGTCTGCCCCCGGAGAACAATGGTATTACAGAAGGGGGTGCAGATTCTTGTGCGTCTTTTGCTGTTATAATGATAGCACTGGTACACAAGTAGGACCAGTGTTATCATGAGGGAACCCCATGGCAAATGAGAGAATCACTTTGCCTTTGTGCCCGCACTGTATTATGGCTGGGGATAAAGGGACAAACATGCACTTAAGATGCACCTGCATAGCAAAACACGAGCAACTCCGAAGCAGCTGCTCCATTTTTCTCTTCAATTCGCTGCCCGCAGGGCAACGCCACTTCCCAGCAGCCCTGGGGTCAGTGTATTCTTTGTAATATGGCGTACGTTTCCTATTTCTGGCTACAGCACTTTTTGAAAAGTGCACCGTGGAACAAACAGGGAAAGTGTGCCGTATACATAATACGACCCCAGATCTATTAAAACCTGTTTCTTTTTAGCCAATTTATGTGAACATACACCAATACCTTTTGTAATGTTGGATTCCTAAAACTGCATCACTCTGATTTTTTAAAGCCAACATTATTTAAAAGGAAGGTTGTGTTTAGACATCGCATAGCACCTTCTGTGCCACAGATTAATGTTATTGGTTCGTTTTATGCAAACAATTTAAAATTATGCCCCATGAGAGCATTTATGGCTATTTTTCTTTACAGAACCCAGAAACTAAACGTCTGCTGTCTCTTGTCAGGTATTGCTTTAACCCACTCTTACCGTCCCCAGTATTTTAGTCTGTGTTTTACTTTGGAAAATAATAATGTCAAATAGTATACGTTTAATGTAGCCCTCTAGGCGACTGCATCGATTGCATAGATGTGCCTGCAAACTGGAGGTAAGGGGTTTGAATCTTGCCAAGAACGCTCAGATACGGATGCTTGCAAGGTCAATCCAATGAGTTCCCTTGCGACACATAATAAAAACACCTGCTGTTAGTTAGAGGAATGTCTTTGCAGGAGGTGTGTAAATAATTAAAATTAACTCACTGGGTTACACTCCAATCACAAAAAATGTTAATAATCCAATGTTCTTTGTAAAATAAACTAATTTGTCTTCTGCAGATACTAAATATAGTTAAGTAATTGGATTGATCTAATTATGGCAATGCAAGCATCGCTCTCCGTGCTTGCTATATGTAAATATTGCAATCTGTCATATTACATTTGGAACAAATTTACCTCATACGGAGATATAATGAAACGATGAATCGATGAGATCTTGAGGCAATTAAGGAAAATCTCCTTTTTCATGTTTGCTCTGTCTATGCTAGACATGTGGTTGCCAAGATTTATGCTAGCTCTGTGTACACCAGTACACTTTGTGCCCATTAGTTATATTCATTTGACAGTTATTTATGTAAGGTTTACAAGATAGGAGAATGTCTATGCACCCATTAAAATGGGGAAACGGTTTCTATCTAGGTGGTAAAAACGCAGCAACGTCAAAACAAATACATTTTTCGGCCATATGAAAAGTATATCCCTTCATTTTATGATACAAAACATTGTTTTTGCGGTCGGATGTTTGGATTTGTTTGACATGTTCAGCAGAATGTTTTTCTAATAAGGCATTGATTATCAAGCTATTTAATTTTAAATCACTTATTTTTATATGTTTTGGAAGCTTCAAGATCGGCGTAAAGGAAGTATGGGAATGATGACATTCATTTTATAGACAATAGTTAGTCCCATTAAACCAATGGGTATTATATTAGACATTTAAAGGCGTACTTAGATGCAATTTATGAGCCATTTTATTGCACAGATGTGCTGTGCTATGTTGAATGTTACAGAGCAAGCATAATCTAAACGATGGTTTTACCTGAAGTAGTGAAATCCCTCTTTCTATTTAAAAATGGCATTCTGAGAGGTTTTATGTTATTGTGTGTTTTGGTATGTAAATGATGCCCTTGTACAATTCAGTGTCCAACATACAGTGCATTTTTATGTAGAGCAAGCTTCTGCGCAATAGTATTATCTCATCAGCACTGAGCATTGTCGAAATATTTGGCACTAGAAGCAATACCCAAAGTAAAAGAGAAAAATTAAATAAAGCACATTGGGGCATATTATCAAGGGGGTTTATCTCCGCTTTTTTGGCTTTAAAAGCCAAGAAAGCGGAGATAAAATGATCTCCCTATTACCTAGCTGTCGCTAACACCAGTTAGCGACAGCTAGTAGGAGATAGCGACCATCTTGGGCCCCACTTTGCATGTCAGTGATATTTATCACTAATGACATGCAAAGTGGGCGTGCCAAGATGTTAGCGACTGAAAATAGTCGCTAACATCGCTATCTCCTATTACCAACTTTTGGAGATATTCGCGCTAAGCGCGAATATCTCCAAAAGCTAACACCTGCCCTGAGCAGTTCTTAGCCATGTTATCCAATGGGAGGTGGATAACATGGCTAAGAGCATTAGCTCGGTAATGCATGAATATCGCTGACTTTTCAGCGATATTCATGCACTGCGGAAATTTTTATCGCATTTGCGATAAACCTTGGTAATACCAAGGTTTATTTGCCGTACAAATCGCTGCAGCTCTGCGGAAATTTTTTGTCTCTAACCAAGCAATAGCGATAATTATCGCTATTGCTTGGTAATATGCCCCACGATTTGTATGTCTATTGTGAGAGTCACATACTACAGTGAAAGTGATGGATAGGCGTCTCCACGCATGAGGTCTGTCATGTATTCATCACAGAATGCACCACCAAAGGGGACAGATTAATAAGGAAATAGTAATCGGCGCTGGTAATACTACTCATTCACGAAGGTAAGGATGCACAATCTTTCCCAATTAATAAACATTGCTAATAGTATGTCTAAAAGATGCGTCACTTGCAACTTTCCAAGATGACTACCTGGACAAATTAGATTTTTTTGAACGTGGATATTTCCCTAATGTAGACTTGCTTGCAGGAATGATTCTCCTTTTGGGGTACGTTAATCTGGTTATAATGTTGATATTCTATGAGAATCATGGTAGTGTGTTTCACCAATAGAGACTGGACGGACGATTTTCGAAGAAACTTTACTTGTCAATCAGAGCTTTCAGAGACTCAGCTCCACCACAGCCTAATATACTTTATGACATAAACGACATCTAGAAGATTGCAAACTAAATAAAGAACAAATTGTATTACTATACAGCGTCTCAAGATCAAGAACGTTTTAGACGTAAAACAAGAGATGATTACAATAATGTGGGAACCCGTTTACTCTTCGCTACAGTAATGGCAGGATCAATTGAGCACTTCCTCCTCCCCATTTTTACCAGAGAAGTGTTGACCACCATTAGTTATACCCTTCTTTGCTTTAGTGCAAAATATTGGAAAATAAATAAGCTACAGAAATATCATTTTAGGGGTATTGTGATGTCCAAAATATTATTAACATTAATATCGAAGGTAAGAATATTCAATTGTGTTGTTTTTAATATTGTTGTTAAATATATAATTACTGACAATATCTTTGCATATGATATTGTTTAATAGGTTAGTTTTGTATGTTATTTTTGCTATGTTTATAATCTAATTCATGAAATTTGTTATTGACCTTTTTATAGTTATTTTTGATTAAAAGCTTTTTTGGCATTTTCATAATTATGTATGATTTTTCATTTATTAGTTAAGTATATGCTTTTTTCAATTTTTAGGAGTGTGATGTTGGGCTTATAGGGTAAACACTTGGGTAAGTTTTTAATTTATATTTGTTTTAATTATTTTATATTTGTAATATCTTAATTAATTTGAAAAAATACAATTGTGCAAATTACTTTGTACATTTTATAGGATATCTGAAATTTTAGAATGTATGAGAAATTTTATAGGAAAATGTAAGTTTAATATTTAAACATTTTATATTTTTAAGGTTGAGTAAGAATTCTTCTTCTGTGTGCAAGGCTGCAATATCAATTTGCAGCAATGGCGGTTGAATGGATTCAAAGGGAAAACCTATAAAGAATAGAGAGCTTTGTGGGAAGGTAGTTGTCTTACAAGAAAAGCTTCCATTGGTCAATGTGAGGCACAATTTAGGCCATCAGCGTGATGGCATTCTTGCCAAAGCGAACTATGCAGCTAACCTAGCAACAAAGGCTTCAATTCAGACTGTTAGAGAAGCAGTCCTAACCAGATCTCAACTAGGCAAGTTGGGAAAAATCCTGCATGTTTTACTCCCAACTCTCTTGCAATCTTAATTCAGATTGCATTCCTGAAGTCACAGCCTCTCCCTACTTTGAATACCTCAACCTCATGAACAAAGCAGTAACATTTCTAGATCGAGTTCCCAGCCAGGTAAATTGAGCCCAATTCTCTACGCAGAAAATTGAGGGCAACAAAACCATCTGATGCTACTGGTATGACAGTGGCTAATGTCCGATGTAATTCCATGGTTTACTATGAAATTCCACCTGACGCTGGTCATTTGAAATGATAACTTTTGAAGAGTTTCAGGAGACCCACAACATTGAAAATTGCTTTCGATATTTCACAGGACATATTTCAACCCCTTATACCATGCCTCACTGCCAAATACTGCTTCATGTTTGTCAATGGTTTTGTGACAGATACTTGATACACCTATGGTCCTATGCCTTGATCATTTTGGGAAATTTGTATCATGCAGTTGTCAACAATACTCATAGTTTTACTGCTCTCGATGGACATTGCGTCCCTGCAAGAAAAATATTGCCTTGCCTGGTGCTTGTGAACTACAGCTACACTTCGCACTCCACTGAGCCAAAAAGGTCTCTGTGCTGCCAACATTGCAGTTTATCCTGTGCCCGAGGTAAAACGTTCCGTACCAGATTATGAAACCCATCAAGACACTGCAATTGCCTTATGTGATAAAGGTTTTAATGTGTGACCCTGTTCTATTACAGATTATTGGAAAATTCAAACTCTTTAAAGAGTCAAGCCTGACTTACAGGCATATGCTACTTTGAAAAATAAAAACCCTTTCCTGCATTTAGCTAATTACAAATACATATATTGTAATCATATATGCCTCTTTAATTCACTACCAGGCACTCTCTGCCCCTTTCTCTCACTCTTGCAGGCTCCTCCTTTTTATGCTTTTCACCATTGTCCCTCTTTCCACTTAGTTTGTTTTTCCCACTCTTGCTCTCCGGAAAAGTCTGAAGGGAAAAAATAACTGCAAACTGTTCTAAGGGGGTAAGTGTGCTACGTGTGGAGAGAAAACACACAATTGTGTCAAGGGTATTCCAGTGAATTCATCATTTCTCACTTAAATATTTGTTAGCAGGGCACAAGTCCTAAAACTTTTAGTGGAGGGACTAACCAAGTTAGGCAGTATGCAAGTTACATCATGGCACATGCCATCACAGTGCCTGATGTCACTATGCATGACTGCACATGACATCACAGGAATTGACCTCATTGGTAGTGACATCACAAGAAGTGACTTCTGATATTAGGACCTCACACAGTTATCAGGTATATCATGACTACATTTAAGCGCATTATGAGATTTAACAAATGAAAATTTGCGTCTGTTGTGCCAATAAAGTGGCGCAAAATCTGGGCCTCCACTAATACATTTTTTCAAAACATTGTCACAAATAAATTGGTAATAAGGTGAAACGTGGTAGAAGATCTTTTCTGCTTCATTGGTTTCAATTCTGCATTTTAAAATATTTATGGGGTTAAGGCATCTGCTGCAGGTGTGCCCAGTAAATCTCAGGGAATGATAATGGTGAGAGAACTCGAGGTAAACCATTTGTTGGAGTGATCTATGTTTTATTTAGTCCCAGATTTGAATAAAAGTTAACCCTGGGCGGAGTTCGCGGAGTGGGGCTTCGCGGAGCTACGCGAAGTGGGCGAGAAACTACGCCCACCTCCGCACTCCGCGTAGCCCCACTCCGCAAACACCACTGGCCGCCAGCCCCGCCACCCGCCTCCCTCCCGCCCTCCCTAAATGCTTTGAAATAAAAGAATTAAATAATTTAAAAGCACTTACCTTGCCGCCGCTGCCCGCCGCGTCCACGGGGCTCGCGATCTTCCGTCTTCCGTACTAATGCGCATGCGCGGGCGGCCGCGCATGCGCATTTTCTCGTGAAAATGCGCATGCGCGGCCGCCCGCGCATGCGCATTAGTACGGAAGACGGAAGACGGAAGACGGAAGTAAGTGAGCCCCGGGGACGCGGCGGGCAGCGGCGGCAAGGTAAGTGCTTTTTAAATGATTTCATTTCTTTATTTCAAAGTATTTAGGGAGGGCGGGAGAGAGGCGGGTGGCGGCCAGCTACGCTCCGTCTGCGGAGTGCCGCCTGGCTCCGCCAGCTCCGCAAAATGCGGAGTAGGCGGCACTACGCATACTCCGCAGACGGAGCGTAGCTGGCCGCCCACCCCGAATAAAAGTAGTATAGAAGAATAATCTTTCTCATGCAAAGCACATCATGTAACATGCAGATGACTGATTTTTATTTTGTGTTGATGGATAAGGGCTTTACTGCTTTGAACACAAAGATCCTTTTGTTACCTGCAGTTCATGAACTGTAATTTTTCTAATATAGCACAGTGAGCTATGAAGGACATGCAACTCCTACACCTTGTAACCCTGCCTGCCTCATGTAACACATCTTGTACATTGATTTCCATGCTAACATGATTAATTGTCAATGTATGATGTGTGTGTGTTACATAAACCATTCTGACACCCTGAAATGGGTTGAGTCGCTCAATTGAAACAATAAAATAGTGCTATTTAAATTGTTATTTGTGTAAATACTCGGACAGACCAACACATCTGCCATTCTTTCACTGCATGCTGTTATAGTACCTGTGGAGAGATAACAAGCTGTGTGCTTAATAGACCAAAAGAAGGCCTGATGGATGAATGAAAATCAGACAAGGTGCAGGTGCTACTAAACATGCCCCGGTGAATGAAACAGGGATACATTCAGAATATTTCTGTGAGTGCCAACTTTTTGGGAGGGTGGACGGCATCCACCCTGTAATAATAGTGGGTGGCGCTATGCATCTGCTTGTACCCCACAACTTGTACCCTGTGTACAAAGAAAGGGTAATGGAGAGAGTTTGGAAATATATGATTTGAAATGATCACCCTGGAATACTCATGGGGATTAAGTGAATTCTTGAACATTGGTATTTCTGTGTAAATCTTTGATGTCATTCAATTTTCTGTAGTTTTTTATATTTTTTGTAGCCATACCTAATGTTCTTTCCAATTTCACGGATCCGAGGTGAAGAACTGAGGCAGGTATTGGTAGTATGATGTAACGTAGTGGCAATGCACACTGAGAGAACCAATGAAACATAAATGTATGTGAATCTAATGTGCAGATCAGCTTGGGCCACGCCACTTTGACGTTACAAACAATCCTGGCTGCACAGTAGCAACTACCAGCTCCACTGGTCTGAAAATATCCATTCACCTAATGAGCCATTTTAGATTTATTCATGTTTTACCTGTGCTCTTATGCGTTGTTTCATTTCATACCACATGAACTAAATACCGTTCATAAAAGTAGTGTAATGTGGGTGAACAGGAACAGAGCTGTCTGCCTTTCTAGCTGTATGGAAGTATTAGCATAGGTCATCTTTAAAATAAGCAAGAGCACTGAGGGTTGATATCAGGAAAAGTTGATATCGAGTTGTTTACTCAAGCGATAACAAGCGTCTCGTTTTATTGAACACACCATTAAGTCCTTTTTTGAGAAAAGTATTCTTAACAGTGAACAGAATCGTTTAGTTTTGAGGAGATGGAGGTTGTTTCCTATTCCTTTGACAATTTAAAGCTTTATGGTGCCTTTTTTCCTCAGTATGTTTTTCTAAAACTACCTTTTCAAAATCAATTCCATGTGTATCTTACACTTGAGCAATTTATGCTGCAGTGTATATAGGTCACAGAGGAATAAAAACAGTTCAGAAACCCTTTACGGCACAAAGAAAATGCAATAAAAACCTACCTCTGGATGATATCCTATTAGCCAGAGGACTTTTTAAGCGATCCGTAGATTGCTTGCTATTGTTGATGTTTGCATGGATAACTGGTCCCTTGGGCAATTGCACTCGAACTCTTGCGTTTTCTTTGAGATTTAATAACTACCTTTTTTCGTTTTTTTTCTGTAAAGCATATAAAAAGCAAGAATAAAATATGCAAGTATCAGTCAATTGTTTCTTGGTGTTCGTATTTTATTGACCATTCCCGCGCTCCTGCCATCTATAGGAAGTCTGTTTTTGCTCTTAACAGCATTCGCTAACAAGTGCTAGCTGTTAACGTGTATAAACGAATAAAACCTGCGCGGAACAAATCGCAGAAATAGGCTGGCGATGGTCATCCCTTTTTCAGGTATTAAAACAATGGTAGTGTGATGGGCAACAAATGTACAAGTAACCGAGTTAATTTCTTGTTTATGATATATTTCTACTAAGAATGCCGTAGCTATGGTGTTACTAGCTATAAGTGTTTTTAGAGTAAACGTGGTAATGTGGAACACTGTATAATAATGCACGTAGTGGACCTTTTTCTCAAATGTCTAATCAACCTGGTGTCTAAAAAGAATATGCGTGACTTCAGGTCTTTGCTGATTAATTGATTCTGCATTAAGAGCTGTTAAGAATAACTGAGTTGCAAGCAGAGTCTTCACGTTCGAAAACCATAGCTAAATTGTTTACGTCAAACTTCAACAATAAAAATAAGAATACTTGCTCCAGAATGAATTACATCAGGACTTCAAATAAATCCACATTATCAGCATTAGATACATTCTCTTATGGTGCTGAGATCCCTCACCAGGCAACCAAGCGCTTATGCACAAAATAGGGGTTTGAATGTGTGGGAATCCATTTCTCTGAGGCCTGTGCATGAGCGTCAATTAACTAAAATGTTAGGGGTAGCAGAAGTGACATCACATGACTACCTGGCTAAGACCCAGTGTCATGACTGGAAATTGCATACTTTCCTTAATGCTGAATTATCCTAGATAGTTATGCCATATGAACGTAATCCTGTTGACAATAAAATACTTTACATTACTGAAGTAAAGAGCCTTTAAGACCAGAATTTTATAATGACACAGCCATTATTATTACCGGTAAATGTCCATTGTTTATACCACCTACATTTCAAATAGGGTGATGACAAGATGGGGCCATTATATATCTCTCTTTTTAGTGTATGAAAAAGTATGGTTTTGGTAAGAAGAGCAGAAAATAATGCTACAAAAACATAAAACAATGGAAAGCGAAATACATTTTTTATATTTTTATTCTTTTTATCAACCATGAAACATATTTTTTATAGAAAACAGTACAATATACATAGTGGTGGTTCAGCGTATACAAATACATAGCAGTGTTCACAAGGCACATTCCCACTAGCCCGTCCCTACCCCCAAGGTGATCAGGGAAGTCACAAACCGCATGCTCTCAGGCCGAGGGACCCCCGCATACAGCTAGTCAATGGTCCCTGTAGTTCATCCGGGCCCCCCATATCTTTCCCCATCTGCGTGGACACCCTCTGCTCTGGTATACAGTCTGTTCAGCCTGGTGACAACAATCCAAGTCATGTTTCCAGCAGTCCAGAGTTGCGAAGAACCGGTTAAGCCCACTTACTGGGTCTCAGCGGCGGGGGAACCGCCCTAGTCTTCCATACCTTCCATACTTAGTAAAAGGAGACACAGGAGCCTTCGTCTGCAGGAGGTACCCAGATTTATTTCAATAGCCCGGACTATGGAACAGAGTCCCAAGCTAGTCAGAGACAAGACAGAGGAGGCTGCTACTTCACTCTGCAGCTTAGAAGATTTTTATACTTTTTTATACCAGTCTGTTGGCTGTTAGTTCTTTGTTTAATCAGGGCAGTATTCGCAGTTGATAACCAGATCCAGACAACGTTTGTAGATGGTGACCTGGTCAAGGCTTGGTACACAAATCATTTGATCAAAGCTTAGTCTTTTCAGGTCATTATTCAATTGCATTGATCAAAGCCCAGTCTTTCAAGTCATTGTTTAATCACCCTGATGAAGGTCCAGCAGTCCGACCATTGTCAAGATAACCTGATCACGGTGTCAAGGATGTTTACCAGGCTGGGAGCAGGAGATGGAGAATAAATCATTTACTCAGGGTAAGAGTCTCGTGGCTTTCTGGTTAACTGCAGATTTCAGGGGGGTTGGGCGTGTGACAGTTCCTGGGCAGAAATGCAGGCTGTAAGATGGTTTTTGTCGTGTCCGTCAGAATTTTTCTCAGGCATCAGCAAAAACGACCAGGTGGGTAGTGTGAAAATGTTTGACACGAGATGGCAATGAAAAAGCAATGGAGTCCTGGTACAGATGCCGATCAGAAGAACACTTTTCCTCAGACCTTCCTTTTGCCATTGAGTGACAAATACTTTAAGAAATGCCAATGTTCATAAGGCCATCAGTTTCTTGTTGGAGCATCATCATATTGGTGTTGTGAATGTTAGAGGGTGGAGGCTTGATGGTCTGGACACACATTGTACAGAGCAATGGCAGACACTGGTTGGGGGATGCCACCAGCTCCGGAAGAGATGTAGAGTTTAAAGATTTTGTATCACACGTACTGGTACCAACTTTCTTAGTCCTTAGGCCATGAATGCAGAGACAACCTTGCACATTTATGACATTCACAGTGTCTCGTTCAGCAGCCAGTATCCTTCTTGTGCGGAATCTTGGAAAATGTTTGTCGATTAGGTGAGTTTGAATACTACCATCTCACCGAGTTCATCTGGTGGTAGTTGTGTTGTGGGTGAGCTGGTCGGGCAAAAGGGAGCATTGGCATGGCCGGATCTGTTCTGTCAGAAGTCATCCCGAAATGTTTCAAGGGCAGAATTGGCAGTACCATTAACAGTGTAGGCCTCCTGCATCAACATCCACCATGCAAGACAAGACCCAGAGATGGAAAAGGGGTAGGGAAAGAATGGGACAGGGTGTATTATGGAATGCAGCATCAGTCCACACACCCAGCAGTTGGGAGTGTTCATGATCAGATGGTGATGATGCAACAATTTGGATGAAGGTGTTGTTGAAGAATTCTACACGGCTGGGTACTTCGTGGGCTGGTAACGTGTAATACTGGTGTTCTGCAGGAGTCGAGGTAGGAGTTGGTGAGGTAACAGGATGGTAGATTAGTAACAGCCAACCAAGGATAGACAGGATGAGGGAGACAAAACAGCGTCACCACAGTGACCATGAAGCATTTACTATGTTGAAGGCTGACATCTTGTTTCTGGATTCGGGTGTCTTGGACGGCGGCCATTGTGCTAAGCCAGGGACCTCTAGTGGCTGTCTGTGATAGGTGGTTGCTTCACTGGGCGCAGGTGCCAAGGCCCCTTATGGCTTACCTCAGTCTGACACACCAGCACTACTCTCAGCTGGGGAAGATCACAGCCTTACAGCCTGTAGGTACTTGGCGAAGTCTAGGGCAAGCCTTCCCTCGGTGGCGCGAAACAATTGTTTTTGGTGTTGAGCAGAGTTAAGGGAGGGTTTCACCCATCCTTTCAGTATGCTGTCACTCTCTGCTTCCGTAGATGTAGAATGCAGTCTGGCATCGCTGAATGGGACATACGTCGGGACTGTTTCTGTAAAGAGTATGAAAGGTATTAGTTAGACTGTACAGACAATCAGTTTTTATACCCAATGATGTACAGACATATTAATAGTGTGGGACTGAATATCAATCACACTCTGTACTGTGTTTTCAACCATGCCCTCGTCTGCCATCCACCCAGCAGGACCTCCTACATACATTCCTTCCCTTTTTCTAAGAGCTATTTGTCTGGCCGTCTGGTCAGCCAGGGCATTGCCTTTCCCAACATCATCTGTCACTTTCTAATGGGCCTTACATTTTATGATGGCCAACTTTCTGGGGAGTGTCAGGGAGTCTAACAGTCGGTGAATTAGGGGGCCTTGTTGAATTTTGGTCCCATGGGAAGTAAGGAAATTCCTTTCTTTCCACGACCTCCCGAAGTTGTGGGCCACCCCAAAGGCATACTGACTGTCAGTATAGATATTTACTGTTATTTCCTTGCTTATCTCACAGGCTCTAGTGAGGGCCACTAATTCTGCTGCCTGAGCAGAGCACTGCAGAATCTGAGCTGTTTCTACTACTTGACCCAATGTTGTGAGGGCGTAGGTGGCTGAGGTGTTACCATCTGGCCCTCTGAGACATGATCCGTCCACATACAGTGTACCTTCTGGTTCTGCAATCGGGGTATCCTGTAAGTCAACCCGTCTCTTCGTCTCCTCCTCTGTCCTCAATATACAGTCATGCGGGTCTAAGTGGGCATCCTGAGTATCCAGTGGGCCTGGGGCTCTCGGTGAAACCTTGAGGGGCACCGCAGAATCTAAAGCTCCACCCACCAATGAGAAACCAAATAATTGTCTGCTGTCAGGATGCATAGGAATGCTGAAAAAAGCATTCTTCAAGTCTATGACAGAAAAGTGTGTGGCGTCAGAAGGGACCATTGTTAAGAGGGCTGTAATGTTGGGGACAACAGGATATTGGGAGATTGTTATTTTGTTAAGGGCTCTCAGGTCAATCACAAATCGGTATATTTTAGGGGAGAGAGCCTCTCCATTGGCCTTTTTAAGAACAGGAATAATGGGACTGTTGCTATACGGATATTGCCACATTTCTCCTCCACTACACCCTTGTCCATCATTCAGATATTATTGTCAAAAGGGCCATTTCTCCTTCTGCAGGAAGTCGATACTGCCGGAGGTGGGGGAGAAGTGCACCTGGCTGGATGCGTACCACATGAGGGGGTTTCTTGAGACACCCTAAATCAGTGTCTGATGATGAAAAGAGGGAGGAAGGTAAAGACTGCAACTCTGGTGGGAGGAGACCGGACAGGTACATATAGGAAGCTGTGGTGGGAGAACTTTTTAGGGATACACCTTGGTGACTACATGATATGGTCGCATACAGAGCTTTCAGTAAATCCATGCCCAATAAGTTTTCACTGGAACCTGTAGTAAGGACCAAGGGAGCGTCAACATGTGCAGGGCCAATATTGAGAGGGAGGGGTTCAGAGACAAGGCTGGTTACAGGTGTTCCTGCAAAACCCACAGAGACATTCATATTGCCAGAAAGGGGTGCCTCCGGGACTTACAGACGTGCAATAGAAGACCTGGTGGCCCCAGTATCCAAAAAAAAAATTCTTATCTTTCCCCACAACTGACATTTGAACATACGGGCCCCTTTGATCCACTGGAATTTGCACTCTGGTAATACCCCTTTCCTGGCCATCCTATGCTTGGTAGGATCCTATCTCATCAACTTCGTCATAATCAACATTGTAATAAGTCTCCTTCAATTGCTCCCTATGGTGCTCCGCCCGTATCAGTGCAGGTTTGCCCCCAGCAGATACACTGCTTACAACCTTTGCACCCTGTTCGCTACGATGCAGGAGGTGGATCCGCAGTTGCTGGCAGCTGCTATACTTCTAGACACCACTAAGGCGTTCAACTCCCTCGATTGGCTTCACCTATTCACCCATTTCATACGCATTGCTCTCAGCCCCAAATGTGTTCATTTAATAACTCTGCTTAATTTGCTTCGCGTGGCATGAGGCAGGGGTGCCCTTTGTCACTCCTGCTTTGTGCCATAGCCATAGAGCAACTGGCAGCCATGCAGCGGCAGCCCCATGCTCGCAGAGGCCTCACGTTCACCCCCGGGTGGTGCTGGTCTTATTATACGCAAACAACATCATGCTATATGTTAAGAACCCTAGCAACAATTTGGACTCCCTGATTAGAGAATTAGTGTGCTCCGGAGGCCTTTTGAGGATAGTCATAAATTGGTCCAAATAAGTGATATTCCTGCTTACAGAGGTTACGACACAGACACAGATGGTGTTCCCACTACAGTTGGCGTGACACCCAGTTAAATATCTGGGCACATGGATCAGCCATGATCCCGAAGTACTGTGGCGCACCAATTATGGAAGGTTCATTGACTGGCTGGAACAGCTAATTAAAAGGCGGATCATGCTGCCCCTCTCTCTTGCATGGAAGGTGGCCATTGCCAAGATGGTTGTGCTGCCCAAGCTCCTTTATCTTTTCACCACATCCCACTTCCCCTCACATACTGTTTCATGAAGCGGCTGCACTCAAACATGATTGAGTTGGCTTTGGAAGGCAAGCAGCCCTGAGTGGTGTGAGAGGTGCTCACACTCCCATTTGAACAAGGTGGGCTCAGGGCACTGTACTTCAACCTGTATTATTGGTGAGCACAGGCGCAATTTGCATTTCACTGAATACACCCAACTCAATTCATGGCCCACACTGCGCCGGAACATGACCAGGTGTGTCCGGTCCCCCTCTCTGTGACCCTATATCAGTCAAGGCCCAGACCTAGAAAGGAGATAGACACAGTGGGGTGCACAGTGAGAGCCTGGCAAGGCATGGCCAGAAATGCAAAAAAGGGTACAAATGTACAATATGCACGCTCCCCTGGTCCCTTGGTGAACCATCCGGCTCTTGTGCCAGACTGAGAGAAATGAAGCTCATAAAAATAGGAGATGTTTACTCGAACAGCACCTTCATAGACATGCACCAGATCGGGGACGGACAGAAGCTCACTGTGCTAGAACAAATGACATACTTCAAGCTGCATGCCACGCTGCATGCCTATCACCCTTGCTTTCCGGAGGCGTCAGCCACTTTCCAATGAAATCAATCCCCAAGCAAGTTATTCATATGCCTCTACACCTCTACACAGGCATGCAAAATATGGCACCTGTATGCACACCACGGGCCCGGCAGAAGCGGGAGACTGCGCTAGGCATACATATTACGCCGGAGCTGTAGATGTTCTGCTGCACTCAGGCTCATGCCTTCTGAACTATAGGCTGTGCCTTAAACAGTTCAATTTCTTGCATCATACATATAGAACTCCTGCATGGCTGCTGCGACTAGGACTGTCCTCAGAGGCGTGCTGCCAGCGATGCAGGACCGGTGACCCCAAAAAAGCGACGTGGCTCAGGGACCCCAGCATTCTGCCAAGAACAGCTGGCTACCTTCTGGGAGCTAATGCCTATCCAATTCCAACCTAAAGATATTTTGGGCCCACTACAACTATATATCAGTGTACATGCATCAGATGAGCCTGCATCCTGTGCCCTGGTCTCAGGCAAATAGCCACGATACCTGTCAAAATGGCCACAGAGTGGAAAACAAGACCCATCATAGACCTCCTGGTCAGTTAGCGCACACTGATCACTTTTCCCTCCCCTGTTATCCGTGCAAACTTCCCTTTCCCTCCTCCCCTGGTTGTTTGTTGAGCAAGATGATACCTTGAGGGGAACAGCAATTGTTAAAGACACTGGATAAAAATCCTGAGTAGGCTCCACTCTGAGCCTAACAGATAAGCCACCAAGAGAAAAGTGGAGAGCTGATTTGCTTCCTTAGACTTCATATGAACAGCAAATTATGTAAAGTGAAATGTAACTGATGGAGCACTTGCAACCCTGAAAATGACAGCTAATCTAAATGTGAAAACTAAATAGAAATAAATAAAAAAAATTATAACTTAAGCCCCTGCAATGCATTGCTAATGACTTTGCATATTAAGTCACTCATGCATTGTCAGTGACATCAGTGATGATCTCAAATGACATAATTGATGACATCATCCAGTGATGTAAGTGTTTCGTAAACACTTCTGAGTCTTAAAGATATATATTAAGCTACAGAATAAGTTAAATTACTATTCTTTAAGTACTAGTTATTAATCACACTATGTCTAACATATCTCATCTGAGTGGCTGTGTGACTCTCTGTATAAGTGTATGAGTGGGTGTGTGATTGGCTGTATGAATGGCTATATGGATGTGTTAGTGGGCATGTGAGTAGCTGTATGGGTGTGTGAGTGGCTGTTAGTGGCTGTATTGGAGAGTGAGTGGGTGTGTGAGTGGCTGTATGGGTGAAGGAGTGGATATATGAGTGGTTGTATTGGTGAGTGAGTAGCTGTTTGAGTGTGTGAAAGGGTGCATGCATTGGGAATAAATAATGTTTATGTGCAAGAAGGTTTCCCTCTCTGCACATAAACACTCCAGATTGCATTGTGCAGCACACATAGAAGTTATAAATTGTCATCTAATGAGTGTTTATGTGCAGGAAGGGACACAGTATAAGTAGTGGGGCTCCGACCCTACCAAGACAATATGCTACTGGACCTCTGAAGAACTCTGCCAGGAGTAAAGACGGCTGTGCTAATAGGTTTGCCACTCGGCTTGACTGACTATTCTGAAGGACATGCTTCTCTACTTTTATGAGCTGACCTGCTGTCTGCTCATATCTGCCCAGCTGAGGACAGGGTTTGGACCAATCTCATTTGCTGCAATTGGAACTTACGCATTACCCTTCAGCGCTGATGCATGGCATTGCCTCAACGGACTGTGAGGCTTGATGACTAGGGACTGCACGACTTGATGAGAGCGCAGTGCCTGCATTGCAAGGGGATTGACACAGAAGCCTTCATCGACTGTGCAGACTGGCATGGGAGCTTTGCCTCCATCCACGGGATCGATGATGACACTGCCTGCTCGACTCCTTGCAACAGGAATTCAATGCTGACACTTGCTTCATCCAAGGTACTATGTCAGCAGGAATTGTCTGAGTCATGTAGCTGGCCTTTCCTCCATTGCGGTTGCCCTAAACTTTGCATCTCCCCCAGTCTAGCGTGACCTCAAGTAACCCCATAGCACTATTGACTTCTAAGCACTATTTTTGGGTCGTTCTTTAAAATTAAAAACTCTGGTTCTACTTATTAGATGTTTATAGTTTTGGTCTTGTATTACTTGTAAAATTATTCTATATCCATCTAAACATGTGTGGAGTATTTATGTGGTGTTTCCATTATTTTACTGTGTGTATGTGCTGCACAAACACTTGAAACATCACCTCTTTAGTTAAGCTTGCCTGCTCTGTGCCAGCTACCAGAGAGTGAGCACAGGATATCTGTTGCAGTGAACCTAGCTTACCTTGACTAGGATTGTGGTCCCTACTTGGACAGGGTGCATATCTCTGCCATCTAGACGCCCAATTTCTAACAATTGCCTAGAGCAGTGTTAAGATGATAAAAGAATTTGTAATGAGCATCTTCGGTGAACATGGAAGGTAGACGTGGGAGATAGAGGTGGGACCTGCAAGCTGATGTAGTGCACCTGAACACATGAGATTTGAGTTATATGCTGATCGGATGTCTGGTGGCAAGTGGTGAAACCCCAACACAATGAAGATATTGACATTGAAATAGTGCACAACAGGAAGGAGATAAAGAAAATCAATCCCTGTATGACTTAATGATGGCAGCTGCCTTGTGAAGTTGGGAAACACGCATTTTGGATTTATTATCACACATTGTGTAAAGGCAAATGCCATTATAACTCTTTCAACGTTTCATTGTTAATGAATGGATGATGGGATCTTCATTAGTTTTATTGAGGAGAACTCAAGGTCTATGACATACTAGTGGGAAAAGTGTTTGTATCTAGTTACCCGTTTTAGATTTACCTGATGATGGGCACAGCTCACTCTCCTTAAGTGTGCACCTGCCCTATTGCTACCTGGTGATTGGCACTCCTCAGGACTCAGCTGATCTACACTATGTAATAGGCACCCCATGAGCACTTTTCAGGCACTACGAAATGTTGCTGGATGATGCTTATTAAAGTTGATCACAGAGCTGTAATCACAACTTACACACTATTGAATTAAATATCACAATTTGAAACAAATTGTATTGAAAGCATTTCTTATTATGCTATTAGGTGTTGCATTAGTGCAGGAGACATGGAAAAAAAACATTTGCTGGACAGTATTAAATTACTTTTAAATTAGTATTTGTGTGTTTTGGTGTGAAAAACATATCTGTTACTAAAAAAAGATGCAGAATGTAACGGCTTCAACTTTCTTTTTGGTACATCTTTGAGAGCCACCTATGACATGGCCAAAATGGAAAAACGTTTTTCTAAATTGTGTCTGTCTGTGTGCTAACAACATGATGCTGGACTTAAAGACAGGCAGTCCTATATATTTTACCCAAATTAGAGCACCAAGAGGTGCATGGCTTGAATGATTTGGACAATTGCTCAAAAAACCCAACCTACATTTTTTCTGCAGTGAACACAATTTAAGATATGTTGCATTTGGACATATAAATGCAAGGTAAAAAAATGTGAATATGTGAAAAATTTAAGGCAACTTGTAGCTTCATTGAAATGTGGACATTAACCAATGCACTCCATTTTGTTAATTCTCAGTGAGGAGCTTTGGACCAAGGACAAGCCACTGGTTCTGAAGTGCTGATGATTGCCAAAAGAGCAAAGGACATTATTGCGTGTGTGACCGAAACAAAGAATGACTGTTGAGAGAGTGCTCAGATGAATGTGGTGACGAAAGATAAAACCAAGAGTGCCAAAGATAGCCAATGACGTTTACAGGGTTGTGTTACAGATGTGGTCATCAGGGACATATGGCTAGTAATAAGGATGGCTCTCTACAAAGAGATGTGTGGAACATATGTAGGAAAAAGGGCTACTTTATGAAATGTCAATCATCTTCTCAAACAAGGAACCCATCTAAGGTCAAAGAGATTTGTAGTGAGACGGCATTATCTTGTGCAATGATGTTAGTGTAAGCCTGTTAGATTGGATGACAATTTTCAGGAAGAGACATTTTACTGTGTGTCTGGAGATTGTAAGTGACTAGAACTTCTCAATATGAAACTGGCTAAAACATTTTGATGCTGTGTTATTTTGTTGGAATTATAGAATTCAGATAAAGGGAGAGTGCCTTGAAGGAAGGTATATATAACTAAGAAGGGATGTCTGAATGCAGTACAACATTTCCAGAGGTTTTAATAATATATTGGGTTGTATGTAGTTGTTTGTGCATGGAATCAAGTTAAAAAGGCTTCCTTTCATATATTATCCAGGGTGCTGAGGTTACCAACTGTGGGGCAAGCACAAGCAAAGGATAAGTTGGGACAATTGGTGAGTCAAGCAGTTCTTATACCACTTGAGGCAATGGAGTAGTTGCCATCCAACGTTGTGGACAAAAAATGAGTGGTGAGGTTTTTCAATGGATTGACTTAAGGGCAATCAATGAGGAAGTGGTAGTGGATTGGCATCAAAGGCCTAATTTGCTGCCAATGTTAGGAGGTGCCAAAATCTTTACCTCAGCTAACATCCATCTATCACCAGGTGCAGTTACCTGAGGAATCATAACAACTTTCTTCATTTGGGGTGTATGACTTTTTAACAGCTTTTGGCCATGTTTTATTCTTATTTATTTTTCAAAGAGTGGTGGAAATTGTCTTGGAGGGTACTACTGAGGTAAACACTATCAAGAGGATGTGCCAATGTTATGAATATCACAGAATGATTTCAAGAAAAAAAGCTCATGCTGAGGCCTAATAATTGCAAATTTGACAGATGAAGATTTGGTAATAGGGACAGTTTGTAATCTAAAAGAATTGGCTAATGCAGTCCGGAAATTGCCCTCTCTTGTAAGAAGGGTGAGCTTTTGTCATACCTTGGTAGTTTCTCTAGCCCTAAAGAATTTCCAAGAGAGGAACTGAACACATTGTTTGGGCTGACAACAGTTTTGAATATGATTTATTTCTACAATAAAATGACTTTAGGAATGTCTTAAAAGAAGCTTTAGCTTGATTTATACACTTTGAACTTGTGTAATAGAACTGATTGTTTCTTTTACTAATACTCCATTGGATATGTGGTATGAAATACTGAAGATATATTTTGTTTCCTCCATATTTGTACATAACTTAATGTGTTTCATTCTGTAGCCATTTTGTGCAGGATATGGAAGACTAGACCTAGCCAATGAGGAATTTGCCAACATAGGACGTTATGTACTATTGGATAGAGGAATCTGAACTGGAATTTAAGGAAAACAATATATTTGCAAGGGCCCCTCACCTACAAGTGTTTTTACCTTTCAGGGATATTGGTGTGGTTACACATGCCAGTGCAACAGGTATTGAAGCAGGTCTGATGCAGAAAGATGAGAAATGTGATGTTACTGTTGAATGTGCATCCAGGACTTTGAGGAAGACAAAGTGGAGATACTCATTTAGCCAAAGAAAAGAAGCAGCTGTAAACTGGGTTTTAACATAATTCAGGAACTATATATGGAGTGAACAAATCACTGTAAGGTCTCCACATAAATCTCAGCATGAAATGTTTATGTTTAAGGGTCTGAACTAGGTTTCATCTAGGATTAGACATTAGTGCGTTGATATACAGGCATTTAGCTTTGAGTATATACTTGGACTATACAGCAATGCAGCGATTTGTAAAGGTAAGTTCAATTGGGTGTGGTTTATGAAGAAGGGTTATGAACCTTATGATGGTATGAACCTGAGCATATGGCTGATTATTTATGTAATGTGGTAGTCACAAGGAATGAATGGCGAGAGGGGAAGGGAAGAGATACATGTTGGAAGGATGAAATAAGCATTGAGGAGTGGTTGGGATAAAGGGAAGGAAAGTGACAGGGATTTGAGACCATTTTAGAATTTGAGATAATAATACAGTGAGAAAGACAGTTTACTTTTCAAAGGAACAAAATGAATACCTCCTAGCACACTGAAAAACAAAACGATGCAGTTGGGACATACATGTCATTTGGGCATTTGTAAAACCAAGGAATGGATATGAGAGGGGATTTGGTGGCCCTGTTTTGACACCATGGTTGAAATGGTGGTCCCGTTAAAGACTGTTTGTGTGTGGTGTGATACACAAGAGGTGTGTGATCTACTACCCTGAAGCAATGGGTTAATTAAACTAGTTAGCAAGACTCTGAAGGATGCTATCCACATCGTGAGGGAAAAACATTCCCTAAAAGAACAAGCAAATTAAGAAAAGTGTTGCCTAAAGAATGAAGCCCCATTCTATAATGTTACTCCCCTTTTGAGTTTTTCAGAGGGAATCTACACACATGTATCTTTCCTTAGAGGATGTCCTGGTCCAAAGGAGGTGTAATAGTGTCCTACAAGGATCAGTGATGCATGTAAATACTGAGATGCTAGAATAAAAGAAAATGGGAATTTACTCTTCGGGTATGCTAACAAAACAACACCAGTGTGTTTTGATGATTGGGTAAAAATAAGACTAGCTGTAGGGTGTGCTGCCTGGTCTAAGTTCTCCCATGACATGAAGATAGCCAATGTGTTCAAAATGACATAAAAACAATGCTAATGTCAATCAATCAAGTCATATTTAAATAGCATTGCTTGTCGCCCCTAAGGGTCTCTAGGTGCTTTCTGCAGGTCTCAGTCTAAGAGTCAGGTCTTCAATCCATTCCTGTAGTCCATCAGAGAGGGTGTAGTGCAGAGATGGAGGGGGAGGGTGTTCCAGGCTTAGGTATCGAGGTGGGAGAAGAAATGTCCTCCAGTGTGGCTGAAGCATATGTGAGGGATCTCTGCGAGAGCGAGGTGTGCAGAGTGGAGATTCCTGGGTAGTCAGTGGAAGTGCAGGTGGTGGTTCATGTAGGAAGGTCCGTGGTCATGGAGGGCTTTGTAGGCATGGGTCAGAAGTTTGAAGTGGCATCTCTTGTGAACTGCTAGCCAAGGGGTTCTATCAGTTGCTGGGTAATGTGGGTTCTCCTGGGCAGGTTGAGGATCAGTCTGGCTGCTGCGTTCTGGATCGACTGGAGTCTGTGCATCAGTTCTGTGGTGGTGCCTGCATAGAGTGTGTTGCTGTAGTCCAGTCCACTGGTGATGAGGTTGTGCATTATTTTCTTCCAGGTAGGGAGCCACTTAAAATATTGCGAAGCATGCAGAGCATGTGTAAGCAGGCTGAGTAGATGGCGTTGACTTGATGTTTAATGGGCAGTTCGCTGTCGAGGATAATGAAGAAGCTGCGGGCATGGTCTTTCGTCATGGGGGTGAGGCCAAGTTTCAATGGCCACCAGTAGTCGTTCCAGAGGGCAGTGTGTTTGCCAAAGTTGAGAACCTCTGTCTTGTCTATGTTGAACTTAAGGCAGTTGACCCTCATCCAGGCTGACACATTCTTGGTACAGTTATTGAAGGTAGTCTTCATTGTAGTGGGGTCAGCTGGGAGCGATTGGACAAGCTTGGTATCTTCGGAGTAGGAGATGAAGTTGATGTTGTGTGAACTGACGATATCTGTGGTGGTGTCATGTAAAAGTTGAAGGGTTCTGCTGAGGGATGAGCTCTGGGAAACACAGAAAATGTAGTGCTTGGCTTGCATTGTGAAGAGAAGTGAATCGGATTTTCTGGGTGTGTCCTGCTCAAAAAGATGCCATCCATTTGAGCGTAGCAAAACCAAAGGGGATGATGGACGGAGAGTTGAACATTGCAAGCACTCACCCCGAGTCAACTGGTCTGGGTTTAATCCATCATCATTCTCTAGCTCATTCTGCCACCCTAGTTCAGTCATAGCCATATGCAAATCAGTCAGACCCTGTGCCTCATGGGAACAGTCCAGCCCGAACTGCCAAGCCATGTCTTCTCTGAACCAGAAACAAGCATCCTGGGACAGGTTTCTGGCTAATAAGCCAGGCTAGCTTGAATCCAGTGGCAAAGTGAGCAAGGGACCCATGTCTGGGCATACCCTGCAAACTTAGGATGAACAAAGCAAAACCAAAGGGGATGATGGACGGAGTGTTGAACATTGCAAGAACTCACCCCCAGTCAACTGATCTGGGTTGAATCCATCATCATTCTTTCGGTCACTCCGCCACCCCAGTTCATACATGGACATTTGCAAATCAGTCTGACCCTGTGCCTCATGGGAACAGTCCAGCCTGGCACGGTGAGCAAAAAAACGATGGAGTTAGGCCCAGATCTCTGTAGGTGGTGAATGTTTGACATTGTTCTACAGTCTGTCCATCAATTGTTGTTTTTGCATGTGTCACCCCGAGTGGAAAGGGTATGCCCAGACGTGAGTCCAGTGCTCTCCTTACCACTGGAATCAAGCTATCCTGGTTGAAGAGGGGTAAAACCCTGAAACCTCTCCTAGGATGCTTGATTCCAGTCCAGGGAGGACCTGGCTTGGCAGTTCGGGCTGGACTGTTCCCATAAGGCACAGGGTCCAGACTGATTTGCATATGGGTGGGTTCAAACAGGAATGGCACAGTGAGAAAAAAACGAGTTAGACCCAGATCTCTGTACTGGGGTGAATGTATGACATTATTTGCATTCTGTCCATCAATTGTTGTTATCCATTTGAGCGTGTCATCTGTATTGCTGATCTGGCGTAAGCGATTGATGAATCTGTGGTGGAGATGGTGATCAAAGCTTCAAAGAGGTCAACCAGGATCAGGGCAGCTGAATCTCTTCTCTTGAGTAGGATGAGGATGTCATCTGTAATTAGAGCTGTCTTGATGTTGTGGTTTATTCTGAAGCCTAATTTCGAAGGGACCAGTAGGTTGTTCCTCACAATGAGTTTGGTGAACTGTTTCTAGATGGCCTTCTCCAGGACTTTAGCAGGGAATGCAAGAAGCAAGATGGGATGGTAGTTCTGGAACTTGCTGGGTTTTGCTGGGGGTTTCTTGAGGAGTGGTTTGATCTTGGCGTGTTTCCATGCATTGGGTGAAAGTTGCTGTGGTTATCAAGTCATTGAGAATTGTGGTGAGTTTGTTGGCTGATCTTGTCTCTTCCCATGTTGAAGAGTAAATAGGGGCAGGGGTCAGAGGGAGCTCCGGAGGGGATGGTATTTGTCAGACTGGTTGTGTTTGGTATGCTGAATTATTCCCATGTGGCACATAGGTAGTCCCTGTTGGTGGCGGTCGATCGTTTTTTATAGATCTTTGCTATCTTGTGGTAGTGGTTGGAGAGGGTGTCGCAGAGTTCCTGTGATATGGGGATAGCATTTTCCGTCACAGGCGGGGAGCTTAACTCTCTGACGATGATGAAGAGCTCCTTAGCTGCGTTGGTGCTTGTGTTGATTCAGCATGTCAAGGCCTCCTTTCCACATTTTTTATTTGTTGGTGGGCTGATTTGAAAGTGATTTTAACAGTGTAATTCCTACTTGTGTGCCATCTTCTTTCTAGTTATTTGCACCTGCTTTTTGACATGCAGAGTTCTGAGGTATATCTGCTGGATTGTTTGGAGGGTCTGTGAGTTTTGCCTAGTTTGGGGAGAGCAACTCAGTCAGTGGCACTGATGATCCGGCCTTTGCATTTATATACTGCCCTATATAAGCTGGTGGTGTCTTTGGGTCATGTGGTATTGAGGGATAGGATTTAGAACTTGGGTTATGTTTCCACTCTCAAAGAGTTGTGAGATTAGGCAGTCTCGAAATGACAATATAATCTCTTCATCCCAGTCAGGGAACCCGCAAAATCAATCTCTCTAGAGAGAGGGTTGCAGTAGAAATTTAAGAGAATCCCAGAAGCCGGGTCACTTAAAGGAGTTTGTGTGGTGTATCTGCTAAACAAATGTGCTAGTATCCATAGTATCCATGTCATTATGTTGTATGGTGTCTTGTTCATATTTCCTAAGAAGTTGTGATAATTTTTAGAGGGTACGCTTTACCTTTTCTAGCATTTGTTTAATTCTTCTTTGCATTATTTAATCTGAATTTCTTCTTGCTGGGGCTTTTATTGGGACAGCAGAAATAGAATAGCGTCTTACAGTGTGGCTTGGAACAAAGTGGCATGGAACTCTCAGGTCAATGAAACTCTGGCTCTGGGAGTTCTCTGGGTGGCAGGTGCCCCAGACACCCTGTGGATGAGGCCCTATTAAATAAATGTGTTTCTTTTTCATCATTTGTCGGCTTCTGATCTTCTTTACAATCTGAATGTCAACACACCATACAGCTGAGCAGGGGAGAACTCTGTGTAAATGAACACAGCGTAATTAAAGTTTTTATTGCCAGATCTTTTTACTATAGAGACAGATATAAGAGTATGTCTAACAGTGTATAATCAACATCACAATTTTGTGTAACATAGAAAAACATGCATAATTCAAAGTTCTCACCCACACGGGCATATTTACAAGAACTTAACTCCTCCATAGTGTACATTTTTTGATGTTATGGTAGCTTTTTTATTACCTAATTTACAAGTTTCCACTAACTGCAGTTAGTGGCAATTTTCCAGCATAAATGTGAATTTTCAAGATCACCACTTCTGGTAGTGGGACCTAATGAAAATGAAATGCAAGTTGTGCATTCCAGTTCAAGAACTGCTGCTAAACCCATTTTTCAACATTTAAGGAAATCCCAAGACGTCAATAACCCCAAAACTGCAGCTACTTCTAATTAGAGGCATCTTTTTAATGCCAGAAAATAGCTGGTCTTAAAATTGGTGCAAACACTTTGGCCCTCGTATAAGATATATGCGTGCTGGACAGTGCTGCAAGGAATACTGCTGGGCTGCCCTGCTCCAAAACAAAAGGTTAGGAATGTCAAAAAGATAGGGCGCATTCTTGGTCACCATTCATGAAAAGTGTCTTCTGACTGCGGCAAAACAGTAATTGGACACTTATCACTCCCCCCTTCTTGCGAAACATATCTGTTTGCGCTAAAGTTACACATTGCTGCTGTTGGGTTCTAAGCATGATGCACCTCGAGCAATGCATGGGGCCATCCTATCCCTACGGCACTGCATAACCCTTTTGCCGACAAATGTGAGAGGAATACTGGAAGCAAGTACAATATCATATGTTAACCCAATTATTGTATGGCATATGTTCACAACAAAGGTGTTACATCAATGCCCAGTATCGACATTCCAAAAAAAGGGAAACCATATGGAGGCCAGTTGGCGGATCAGCCAAAACCCTAACCATAAGAAAAGTATTAAGGTGTGAAATTAAGAAAATGGGGAAATGTAGCTCAATTGCTCAAACATGGTAAAAACAAATATAAACCTTGAGAAAGCTATAAAAAAGCAAGTCTGGGTTGGTCGAATAATAAAATCTGAAGAGTTCTGGCAAAGATCCTGTTTAACTCAGAATGCACAACATCTAGAGCCTCTTGGGTAACTATCAATGGCATTGGTAGAGATGTAAGAATTAGAAACAGCTCAGGCATTCAAGGATTCAGAAAGATACTTGAATAGCTCACTTGACTGAGATGTTCTGCAATCCAAAGTCACTATCCATGCCAGCTACAAATATCTACAAAGAGCTAAGCAGGATAGAAACAACAAGGATGTCCGAGACTCCACTCCGACCAGTGGTACAATATTGTACCCTTGCAAAAGTGGCAATTATAATCATGGCAGGTCGATGTGATTGGGTTCCAGGTCCAAAAGGCATTAAAAAAAAAATCTACAAGCTCGACCAGGAGTACTGAGCCAGCACACTCTCAGCCTTGTACAATGAGATGAGATGAAAATCACCTATAGTTGGAGAGGCTCAATAAAAAATCCAATGTTTAAAGGGGAAACTCAATCCAATCCATTGAACTACAGATTATTCACTCTTTTCAATTCAGAGTCCAAATACTATGCCTCATTAATCTTGGAAGATCTGGTGGAGTGGTCTAAATCCAACAATATAATTCCTCTTAATCAGACTGGATTTCGAAAAAGGTTCTGGAACCATCATCAACATCCTAGAAATAGCCTCTAAAGAAAAAATCGCTTTTATGCTTTATTGACCTGAAAGCTGCCTTTTATTAAGTTGATAGAGCCCTATTGTGGGCAAAACGAAGGCGGTGAAGGCTCCATGAAAGAACTTTACGAGCAATAGACCAACTGTACACCAACACTGTTTAGGGGTATACACACATCCATTGGCCTAAAACAAGGCTGCATCCAGGGACCCTATCTTTTCAATCTATTTATAGCTGATTGATCAATGGAACTTGATCAAGTAAACTCTCATCCTATCCAGGTTAGGTACACTGCCACTGTCACACTTGTAATATGTGCAAGGCATCGTTCTGCTGAGCCACACAAGATTAGGTCAGCAAATGTTAATTGATTAAAGTTTGGCATTCACCATTGTGAATATACTGGAAATCAACACAACAAAAATAATGACTATGAGAAATGACACTGGCACCTAACTAAGGATTAAATACAATTACATAACACTAGAGGAAGTCAATAGGTATAAATGCCTTCTGCAAACTTGCTTCTTTCAAACCACTATAACACATTATTACCGCAAAATGACTGCCTTCACTGTCTTTTGCAAGTGCTGTTATGCATGGGAAAGATTCTCCCACTCTGGATAAAATACAGGTAAATACTTATAAGAGAGTTTTTGGGCTTCCCCAGAGTGCCTTCCCTGTCAATGTTTGACTGGAATTTGGTTCGAACAAAGAAAACATTGCAAGAAGATACACCACTATTAAAACATGGCATAAAGTACGAAGCAATCATAATAGCCTATTAGTCAGCTCTTTATGGCAGTCATTAGATAATGATAATGAATCAATATATGCCAAATACTTCAGGTCCTCACTACTAGAAACAAATACCATCAACTTATCGGACCTCAATTTACCATATTCCACATTTTGTTGAGCTGTCAATAAAGTATCCCAACTGCATTGCCTCATGGGAGATAAGAACAAACTAACTTCACAATCATATGCATTTATGGTGGTTCAATCCTATATTAGTTTAAACCAGCAGAATATTCCAACAGGACACACCCAGCATATCTATAAATAAAGCTGATGGACCTTAGATTTGGAATTCTGTCATCTTTGGCTACTTACATGGAGATACAAAAGCTCAATATCGTGCAGACTTTTCAATGCACCAAAGTAAGACATGATTCACCTAGTCTGCCTTTGCCCGGCTTTAAAGCAAACCCAAACTCTATTTCTGAAACATGCATTTAATGAACAGGGGACTCGAACATGCCAGACGGCAAAAATCAAAACCTAGCTCCCACAGAACCTAAAATCAACTGTATATTGCTGAAATGTTTGTCACTGCATGAGAAACAAATGAATTCTGCTTGATTTCCAGAACACAACAGAACTCCTGAGCCTTATAGGCTATTCCATTGCAGAAATAGTACTTTATGAAACAAAATACCAACAGCAGCATTACGAGTTTATTTCAGGTAAAGGTCCATCACTTGAAATCAACCAATAATTCCAAACAACTCTTTGGGGTCAATGTGTTAACTTACAATCACGTATGCATGTCATCACTCTATTGGCAGCGAAAGGTTCCCTAAAAATGGGAACAATCATACTTGTATAAATAAAACCCCTGTGACTACTACTCGTGACAGGGGGGATTCCATGTGACCCATTTGGTCAAACAAACAAATAAACAGTATCCAAAATGACATCATACTCACTCTATTAGTGAATTTAACCCTTAGCATTTTAGAATACATTTTAAACAGTGCACATAGGGGTCAATTCCGATTTGGGAAAGAAATCCGTCAGAATCGCGTAGTACGATCCATTTCATAAAAATACATCTGAATCCTTGCAAACCGTACGAAATTCAAGCAAAAATCCGTACGACAGGGACGCTGGAAATAAACCGTACAATCCGTAAACATGTTGTACGACTTGACAAGTATGATCCAGACCGGGGACCTTGAAAGGGATTCGTATGGGAAAACGTCAATGCGTATCAACTGCGATTTGTACGGAAAATATCGTGTATGAGCGAGCCGCACAATCCAATACAAATTGAACCCCCCTGAACGAAGCGCACGCGAATCCCGGAAAAACGTCACGTATGAGAGACCCACAAAAGAAAATATGAATCAAACTCCCCCTGAACCAAGTGCATGTGCACCCCGGGAAAATTATGCCTATGAGCGAGCCACAAAAGCAAATACGATTTGAACCCGCCCTGAACCAAGCGCACGCAAACCCCGGAAAAACATTGCGTATGATCCAGCCACAAAAGCAAATACGAATCGAACCCCCCCTGAACTAAGCGCACGCGAACCCATAAAAACTGCACAAGGAGGGTTCAAACAACTCGCACAAAACCACAAAACATATCTCATGTGTACAAACCATTTCAAATGAATGTCCTGGCCAGATCCAAACAGGCAAACGGAGGGCCTAACTCAGACCCACCCCTTATAACACACCCACCAAAAATTCAAACTAAGCCCCACCCACAAATGGACCAAAAAAAGGTCCCACACACACAAACCTTTGCAACACACCCATTTAGCCACAGAGAGCCAGACAACAGACACACAGAACCTCCTGAGGCACAGCCGGGAGCGGACTGAATTTAGCGCAACTCTTGGTTTTAAACTGTAATTTGGTGTTTTTAAACTGCACTCACCTTCCCTTCCTGACACACGAGTACAGTGTGCAGGCACCTCTCACATAGCGAAACGAGCGCTAAAAAAGGGCGAAATCGCCGACCCACTTCTCCCGCCATTGTCCTCGTTGGGACAGGGACACGCCCACTTTGAGGCCACGCCCCCTGTAACTGCTCCCTCACTATATACATGTGTATCTACCGGAAGCGCAGCGGACGAGCGCAGCAGGCGCGACGAAAGTGCGCCGAAGGCGCGCTTAAGGCAAGCTCGTCTGCGCTCGTCCACGCTAGACAGAGCGCAGAGCCAAGCCATACCACTAAATCCAGCAACCAGGCACGGAGATATGAAAGGGAAGACCTACTCCACCTTAATAAAAAGGTACACGACTCGTGCTTACATGGCCTACTCGCCGACCACCTCCCTAGCCGATGTTCCCACTGCCCTTACAGACTCTCCCCCATCATACCTCTACTGCCTTCCCCTACCCCTATACAAATGGCCCTTATTAACTGCAGATCCCTCCCCAAGCACTCGACAGAAATCCATCTTCTGCTGGAAAACTATAACTTAGAAGTGCTTTTTCTAACAGAAACGTGGCTAGGACCGGACTCAGACCCTGACATTGTCAATTCCCTTCCCTCAGGCTTCCTCATTCATCGCATGGATCGCCCTAAGGGAAAGGGTGGGGGCATTGCCATAATTCATAAAGACCAGTTTTCATGCCGTCTCCAAGGCAGTCCCCTCGTTGACTGCGAAAACGTCATGTTCTCCATCCAGGTCTCCCCTTGTCAATCCATATCAGGCTTCCTCATCTACCGCCCCCCAGGACCACTAGGTCAATTTTGCGAATCCCTCACGGAGCACTCTTACACTCTGACCGCCACCAACTCCTCATGTTTGATCCTGGGCGACCTAAACATCCATTTTGATAAAAAGGAAGTCAAACTTACTGCTGACCTGATAGCAGACCTCGAAACCCTTCAATTAAAATTACTAGGCCATCTTCCCACCCATACCTTAGGACATCTGTTGGACCCGATCTTTACCAACATTTACGATCTTACTGTCCTCGACCCCATTCCAGTCCCTTGGACTGATCATTTTCTCGTCCCTTTAAACTGGCAGATCACTCGCGCTCCCCGTCCCACTGCCCTTCCTAGCAAGCCTTCACGATCCTGGTCTAAACTAGATGTAGAAATCTGGAAACAACATCTAGAGAGCTCCCCGCCTGCACTCGACAACAACCCCATCAGTGCTGATGCAGACTTCTCAGCATGGATAGGCAACACCCTAGATAAAACTCTCCCCCAAAAAATCTCCTGTAATCCACGGAACAAAGCCACCTCACCCTGGTTCACTGATGAATTGCGGCTCCTAAAAAAAGCCTGCAAAAGGTCAGAAAGAGAATGGAGGAAACATTTTGACCACACTAAGAAAATCGAATACAAGACAACTCTTCTCACCTACAAAAAAGCAATCAAAGCCGCACAAATCAACTACTTTGAGGATAAAATTAAATCATCCACCAATTCAGCCCGAGAAACGTACCAAATAGCCAGGAAACTCCTCAAACTACCAGAGCCCCCCCCCTGGTCGAACCCTCAGTCACTCGCTGCAATAAACTTGCGGAATTTTTTAACTCAAAAATTGTCAACATCATCAAATCACTTCCCCCTACCCCCCCTGAACGCCCTTACAGCCCCCCCGGACGTTAGCCTGCCCACCCCATCACCTATAGTATCTACCCCTCAGCTGTCAGCCTTCACCCCGCTTACAACTGACACTACCCTCCGCATACTCAGCTCTATTAAAAGTGGTAGCCCAACTGACTCTGCTCCACTTAATATTCTTAAACTAGTTGAATCTACTATCTTACCCTATTTGACAAAACTTATCAATAATTCACTCAGCCTAGGCATCGTCCCTCCCAGCTGGAAAAGAGCAATGGTGAGAGCATTGCTCAAAAAACCTCACCTTGATCCACTGGAACTCGGCAACTACAGGCCGATTTCCCTACTCCCAGGTATCAGCAAAATAGCTGAGAAACATGTTAACCTAAACCTTTCCCAATACCTCGAATCTAATAAACTTCTAGAACCCTCTCAAACGGGATTCAGGCCAGGCCAGAGTACCGAGACCGCAATATTGGCGGTAGTCGAAGAGGCAAGGAAGATCATGGACTCAGGGGGATCAGTGGCAGTGATCCTCCTGGATCTCAGCGCGGCCTTCGACACCGTCAACCACTCAATCCTGATCCAAAGACTCAGGCATCTTGGAATTGCAGGAACGGCTCTGGCTTGGTTAGAATCCTTCCTCAAAAACAGATCCTTTCAGGTGACAGAGGGCACCTTTACGTCCAGACCCACAGCCATCAATTGCGGGGTTCCCCAGGGCTCATCCCTGAGCCCAACCCTTTTTAATGTTTACATGTCCCCCCTCGAGAAAGTCGTCGCCCCTTACGGAATCAAATTACTGACCTATGCTGACGACACTCAACTGGTGGTCTCCCTAAACCAGCAAGACCACTCCGTTCCCAACCTTCACACCTGTTTAACCGAAATAACGAAATGGATGAGCAGTTCCTACCTCAAGTTAAACAACGACAAAACCGAGATAATGTTCTTAGGCAACAAATCACTACTCAGCTCCATCTCCGTATGGCCTTCATCCATGGGCCCCCCCCCTGTGTCCAAACCAGAAATCAAGAGTCTGGGCATTTGGTTAGACGAAGAGCTCAACTTCTCAGCCCAAGCGCGGAAAACCGCTGGAACCTGTCACGGCCTGCTTAGATCAGCAAGGAAAATCTTACCCTTGCTTCCGGCACAATCCCGCAAACTCCTCATCCACGGCCTTGTGCTATCCCGTTTGGGCTATGGCAATGCCCTGTATCTGGGGGCCCCCAAAAAAGTTCTAGCTAAACTTCAAACGGCTCAAAATGCGGCAGCCCGCATCCTTACAGGAACCCACCGTCGAGGCTCAGCCAAACCCTCCTTGAAGGCCCTACATTGGCTCCCCATTCAAGAGAGAATTCAATTTAAGGCCCTCTGCACGACCCACAAGATTCTGCACGGCAATGCCCCTCCTATACTCCAAAACCTCATCTCACCCCATACCACCCTAAGAACACTCCGCTCTTCTAACTGCAATTTAGCCTCGGTACCTAGGATCAGAAAAGCCCGCTCTGGCGGCCGACTGTTTTCATATAACGCGGCTAAACTATGGAACTCGCTTCCCCCAAACCTCAGAGCCCAACCTAACCTTCTCTCCTTCCGTAGAGCGCTCAAAACATGGCTTTTCCCATAAGGCTCGTCACACCAGGTTCTTGTCTATCAGCGCTGGGACGCCCATGGGCAGCCATGCGCTCTACAAATCCGTAAAAAAAAAAAACTGCACACATACCTGGGTGTCAATGGCAGAGGACATGATGATGAGAACGTGTGCGCATGTGATGTTGGAGAGGGGGGTCATGGAGATGATGCAGATAGTCACACTGCGAGATGATGCCTGGGCCCGATGACCCCAGTGTACTACGTGCCGGAGGGGGGAGGCAGACTCTCTGGGCCTTGCAGGGCGAGGTACTTGGGGCTTTTATCCTGGCCCTTCCTCGGGTTCCCAGTGTTGGAGATGTGTTATCTGACACGGTGGCACCACATGGAGTAGAATGCTGGATGAGAAGTCATTGGGGTGAGGGTGGTGTACTCGCCATTGTTGAGCACGGTCCAAGATGTTGGTGGTGTTGGCAATGAGGGCTGTTGCAATGGGGTGATTACTGTGGAAGATGGTCTGGTGCGGTTTGCCTGGAGATGTTTGCTTGGAGTGAAATGGTCAGTTGGTTGTTGACTGTCTTCTTGATGACATTTGCTAGGTAGGGAGGCAGGGTGATGTTCCAGGAGAACCTGTGGTACAGCCTTATGTCATAAAAGAAGGGCCTGGCTTCCTGCATGCCTACAGCTCTCATGTAAAGTGGCGTACTCAAAGGAGAAATTCAAGACGTCCTGGAGGTGGGCTTCAACGATGGGGTATGCTGTGATTGAGATGTTGTGTGGGAAGGGTCCAGCGGGAGAGCCGGAGTGGATGGTGTACATGAGCTGGGTGGTGTCTTTGCTGCTGATTGGAGTTCAGCAGCAAAGAGAAGGAGGATCGAAAGGCACAATATAACCAGTGTATGGAAAGGAAGGAGTGTCTGGTCACTCATGGGACACAGACCTAAAATGGAAGAACAATCACCATAAATGATGGGCATAGGATCAGGCACCAAAAGGCCAAGCTGCGCACAGGACACACAGCATCAGCAGGTGTGGGCTGCCCATTGTGTGTAGCAAGCTGCAGCAATACATACACAACCATGTGCTTCATGCACAATATAGGTCATTACCTATGATGAACACCATGCATGTTGACCCAGTACACATACTCCCATATGCACAATCCTTGTCAAGTATGCCGTAGACGACGCATGCAAACTGGCAGGAGATCGGCATTTACAGTATTGTTGCACATTGTACTGTGTGGGACACATTTGCTATACAATTGGATGAAGTTTGTGTGGAGGCCATGCTGCTTTTGCCAATGTCCATGTCCAGTCCCATTGCTCAGAACAAAATCACACTCATGCAAGGAGTTTACCTGTCATGCTGGTCAGGCAATGTGCACACGACTGCCTGGGACTGGTGTTTCCTTGAATCCTCATAAAGGTGCGATGATCATTGTGGTCCACCTCCCGATAGCCCCTTGGTCTGAGTATGAAATACAAACTCATTAGGGTGATCAGGCGAGGGACGGAAAGGAAGGGAACAGCAGGAAGGGAGATCTGAAACATAAATAAACAAGCATATGTATTCAACACATCTTGCCACTGATTCACATGAAACCTCAGGACCTATACTGTAACCGTTACACCTGTAAAGGAAAACAACAGCCACTGTATCATACTTGACATCACAGTAATAAAAATTATACTAGATCTGATGTTTCAACATGGAAACATTAAAGGTAGCAGATTTTTTATGCAAAAATGAAGTGTGTATAACGCTGTGCAGGCAGCTTCAATGCAATCAGAGCCATGCAGTAATGAACATACTCACAGTGTATGAATATTGCACCAATGTAAAAAATTACTATTGCGCTGCAGTGGTACTCACACAAAGGCAACAGTCCGTAGTTACCACTGGCAATCAGTGAGTGTCAAGATGGGAAATCATACATCACCCACAATAGCCTTAAGAAGCTCACCCAACGAGGGAGGGAATTATGTAAACACAAGGAAGCCCCAAAATAGACAGTCATTGTCTCATCCAACTGGACTTAGAAATGCCTCATGACAAGCTGCTGGTCCAGCAATCAACAGAGAGTAATGAGGATAAATGCCACAAAACCAACCTTACCGTGACCAGGAAATGCAGCATGCCACACGAGAATCCTGGAATTGACGTCACCCGACTGGTGCAACGTAAGCGTTCACATTAGCTACAGCACAACGTTGTGACATCATGAGTGCAACATTCCTGGCATCATCGGAATAGAAAGTTAACATCAACTGACCGAGAAGACTTTCAAAGCAGTGTTCTCCACTGGCCCTGAGAAAGCAACGCGACAGTGAGGTGATATACTGGCACAAGGCGCAATGCATCCATACGAACAGACTCACAGGACACTTGACAGAATATGTCAGACATACGCTGGCCTACACCTTCACAACATGGTTGTTGGAAATTCAAAAGTACTGGCACACAAGATTAAGCGGTTGAGCCGAAAACATCCTGCTGCACACAGTGATGCTGCAATTCACCATGGAGCCTGTGGTTTTGATGTCCAACACAATGTCAACACGTGGAACCCGCAATGTGTCAGGGTCAAAGTTGACACACATTGATGCCTCCACCAGAGTCAATACTCCACAACAGATGACTTTCAAGAAGGGTGACTGTCCTGTCATGGGAGTGGTGCAACATGTGATTTGATCCATGACGATTACACATGTATGGATGGTTCTGCAACATGCACCTTAACACTTCCCACACATTCCCAAACCATACCAACCCAAGAAACCTGTTTGGTTCTCTTACCTGAAATTACATTTACACATGTCCATGCACGGCTCGCTGATTCACCACACGTTGCATTCATCATGAGGAAAAGCAGGAGGACTGAGATAACACAAACAGACAACAGGCACAGCAACCTGGGAATGAGAGACACACAAGGGCTCACCATTACAAATCTTTGCTAAAGACATGGGCAGGTACAAAACACTAACAATGTAGTACACATGTAAGATTAAAGCTAAGTCATTGGGCATTTCAGTGTGTCATGACATCAGCACTTGCGTGACACACCAGAACACACATCAAAGTGACTGTGCATGTAGTCAGCTGGACACACACATTGCAAGACATGCCACTCAATGCTACAAGCTTGCTCACTCTTTCTCAGTGACTCACCATTATGAGAAGAAGCTGCGTATAAGCTGACTTCGGATATCCTCCTCCTCCTCATCACTTGCATCGTGACCAAACCCTTCATCCTCACTGGGTGGATGTTCCTGCTCCTCAGGATCCAGGATGAGTGGTACTGCCTTCTCAACTGCCATGTTGTGCAGCATGCAGCACACTATGAAGATATTGCAGACCTTGGCCGGGGCATATGGGAGGAATCCGCCGGTCTTATCGAGACACCGGATTCGGCTCTTCAGGAGGCCAAAAGTCCGCTCGATCACTCGCCTAGTCTGCCCGTGTGCATTATTATACCGCTGATCTGCATCTGTTCTTGGGTTATGGAGAGGTGTCATCAGCCATGGCATGTTGGGATATACTGAGTCACCTGCAAATATACATCATGTAAATAAGTGGTTCATGAGATGCAGGCAGAGCAAAAGATACTGAAACACACAGGACACACAGAGTATACCCACCAACAAGACATGCCCTATAGTTGCGCAGCTGCAGCATCAATCTTGGCACCCTGCTATGCCTCATGATGAATGCATCATGGCACGATCCTTGATAACGTGCACAAACATGGGAAATCATCATGTTAGCAAGACACACCACCAGGGCATTTATAGAGTGATAGAGTGATAGAATGTTTCCTGTTGCGGAAAGCCTGTTCCTGAGCCTGTGGTGGCACCAAAAAGCCACATGTGTCCCATCAATGGACCCAATTACATGTGGCATCCCACCCAGGGCATAGAGTTCACCATTTACGTCTCTAAACTCTTCAGGGGTAGGAAATTTTATGAATTCATCAATATGCTCCAACATGGCTGCTGACACATCACGCAAGACTCGGCTGAACATTGTTTGTGACATACCACCTACATCAGCTATGGTAAATTGGAACGTACCTGTTGCAAAAAAATGTAGGGCTGCCATCACCTTTAGCTTGGGTGTCAGCGCAGTAAGATACCTGTGATGCGGTAGGAGATGTGGTTCCAGCCTGTCCGTCAAGTCCTGATTGAACTGTTGAGTGAATCTGTAACGTCGGATGCAGTCACATTCCCTCATGGTAGCCAAGTCTGGAAATGGCCTTGGTAGAGGCGGTGCCCTGCAGGACATATTTGGGAAGAATGCAGAATAACCGCCAAACAAGATCAATGGCAAGGTACATATCACATGCAAAACTGCTACTAGACATCATGTCACTATGGAGTCTGGCGTGTACAATGCATCCCGGACATATATGGCAGCTTGCTGGCTCTCCTACGTAAACCTGGATACACCTGTTGTTTGCCTCAATAAACATGACATGCCCTGTAACAAGCTGCTGGTGTGGTCTGATTGAACAACCCAAGATATCACTTGAGTGACACACTTCACTAAACCTGCAGAGGAAGTTTGTCAACCCATCCATACAGCTGACTGCAAGGCACATCCACAGGTCACATGGAATAGCAAAAATACATATAAAAAATATAGCAATAAAGGTGTGCTTGTGACAAAAAATGACTCGGAACTTGTCAGGATGAAGACATGTGTGACTTTGGTAAATTGAGCAATAGACATGCACATGTGGCATGGTGAGCGTACATGTGAATACATTCCCCATCTCAACGAATACCCATTTAGATGGACAAACAGCAGATGCAGTTTACGTGACACAAACAACTAGCTCAAGGTTTGACACAACACACACAGGACATAGTCACATAGGGACATGCTGAGCGTGAAATATCAAGTGTCAAAGTGCCCCGGTCCCTGGCATCATGAGACAGGTGCCCATAGTGATGACTGTGCAATCCCAGTGTTGATGTACATGGCCACATCTGCATAATGGTACACATGTGACAAGTGTAAAGGTTATGCGTACCACATAGTGGCACATCACACATGACGTGTCAACATGTCAGCACACATCAGTTGTGCAACAAGATCAGATGCCAGGGCTATATCACTGCCTGCCACACCTAGGGCCTGCAGATGTAAGTATTAAAGTAAAAGTACTTGATACACATCATTGTTTGAACCGTACCCCTACATTCCTGCCATGTTTGAGCCTCGTATCACTATTGTAATGGTGCCATGCTTGAGCGTGTGAAATGCACTGTGTGAAACGCACCGTACCCCTGCATTGACAAGTGTGTGTGTTTCGCAGCATCTCACTATTGTAATGGTGCCATACGCGAGCGAGCCGTACCCCGATATTACGTGCGTGTGTGCGGGACGTATCACTATTACATGGTGCCATACGCGAACGAGCCGTACCCCGAGTTTCCGTGCATGTGTGTGGGACGTATCACTATTGTAATCGTGCCATACGCGAGCAAGCCATACCCCAGGTTTCCATGCGTGTGTGCGGGAGGTATCACTATTGTAATCGTGCCATACGCGAGCGAGCCGTACCCCGAGTTTCCATGCGTGTGGGCAGCGTATAACTATTAAAAAGGTGCCATACACGACGTGAAACGCACCGCACACGTGTGTGGATCTCAAAAAATACATAGGGGACGAGTAGTAGGCCCTGAATGCAGCCTGGTTGTCATGGAGCCTGAGATTTGAGTGTGTGCTACAGGTGTCCTGCAAAAGTCATTTGGGCAAAAATATACAATGTTTCAAATTTGTTGTGGAGCTGAAGCTCAAATTTTGAACCATGCAAATGTGTGTCAGGGCCTTATGTTTAAAGGGATTTGATGAAACGTTTGAAGCAAAGTAATCTGGCCTATCACACTGTACGTCTGAGACTGAAAGCCCCTCAGCAGCACTGATTTAAGGCTGCATGTGGCTGTGAGTGAGTGCTTGCCTGCACAACATTGGTGTGGACCACACTGCTGCTGTCTCTGCATTCCCTGGACTCTTATGTCGCATACGATGGAGAGGGCACCAGCATTCACTGAGGAGGAAAACCAGGCCCTGCTGGATGCCTTCCTACCACTGTACAGCCAGCTGTATTGGATACCAGGGGAGCAGGTGAGTGCTGACTGCAGTACCTTTGACTGTGCGCCTGTTGTGTGAGTGTCACAACAGGCATTGTGTATTAGTGGGACAGAGATGCAATGTTGTTCTGAGAGTGTCCCAGTGGGTGTACATGGTGGTGTCTCTCATGAAGAGCATGAAGTTGTTCATGTGTGTTCAGTCCTCACTTGCATTGTGCTTACTGTGACATTCACTGCATAGTGCGTGACACATTTAGCCGTGCAATACATAGGTGGCTTTATTCCCAAATGTCCAGAGGTTTAACAGTGTTCCTCCCAGAGTGACACCGGACTGTACTCACAGCTGTGTATGACTTGTGTGGACCTGTGGTGATATTGTACAAATGATGTGTTAAACCTCATGGCTATTGCAGTGCGTGAATGTTCCTTATCATCTGGGTGAGTGTGTATGTGAAGTGTTGCACCACAGATGCATGACGTTTGCAGCAGCTATAGTCATCTGATGTGACTAGTAAGCAGTGGTGTGTGCCTGACTTGCAAAGTTGTGGAAAACAACACTGGGTGTGGGCTCCCAACAGTAAGGCCTGCCACTGACTAACTAGAAAACTATCCAATTGCCAATACTGTACTCCTCAGTAGACCTTCTCTAATTCTCCAACATTGGAATAAAACTCAATCTGAGAACAAGACTGATAGTTCAGTCTGAATAAATCACTTTTTATTAATACTTTTTAGTTCATTTGTTGGTTATATTTCAGCAATTTCACATTTATAGACTGCTACAATCAACATACAAAAAACAATTTTGTGATAAAAACAGCTAAATTGTCATAAATTCATACTCAGCTCTCATCCTCTGTTGATCAACAATTCACTCTCCATTCTCACACTCTCACACATATACAACTATCATACTTTATATACAATTCAATATACAATGGTACATGTAATCGTCACCATAGATAACAATATTTCAGTAATGGTATCGGTTTTGAAGATCTTATGGTGTAGAAATAATGGTCCTTGCAAACTTAGCACAACACCTGTGACACCTCTTTGTCAAGTGGCACATGTGAAATGTGAGGGTTGTTTCCACTGTTGTCAGTGACAGGCGAGTGATCTGTGCCAGGGTGTGTCTGTCTGGTCTGCTGAGGGTTGGTAAGTGGAGTAAGACATGCGACTGCTTGCCACATGATGCCCCACACCCTTCTGTTGCATGTGTTGTATAGTGTGTGACATGATCAGTCTGTGTGTTGCATCTGTTCTGCCATCAGTTGACATTCAATGCCAGGTAGCGCATTGGGGTTTGCCCACAGGCCTATTCACATGGACAATGATGCAAGTCCTGTCAGCATCCTATGCCCTGTTGACATTATCAATGGTGTGCAAAGTGTGTGTCTCTGGAGATGGAGCAGGTGTAGTGATGTTGTTTCACTTTGTGTTCCTGACAGGTATCTGTCTACGAGAAGGGAGAGATATGGCTGGAGATCGTCAGGGCTGTCATAACTGCGGGCGGCCATCGCCGGCGGCTGCGCAACATTCAAAAAAGGTGGCAGGACATCCGGTGCTGGACCCGGCGGATCGCCTGGGTCCAGCTGAAGATGGAGCCACTACACCGGCATGGTGGAAGCCGTCATCTCACCCCCCACATGCTCCGGGTCCTGGCTGTGGTCTTTCCCGACCTCCATAGGCAGTTGCAGGAGAGACAGCAGCAAGGAGGTACATGGCTGTTTATTGTGTTGTGTGTCACCTGCTTCTTGAGGTGCTCAGAAGCCTGGAAACACTGCCACAGTTGGAGTGTCTGGTCAGACAGGCTATATGTGCAGTGTTATTTGAATTGCCCATATTCAGCGGGTGCTCTCTTTCAACTCTTCCCTTTGTTCACATGTGTCCCCTGGTCTGTGTGTATTCAAATATGCACATGCCCATCTAGGGTGCAAGTAATTCATACTGCACATTTATTTGCACATCATGTGGGAGGGTGGTTTGTGATATGTTTTGGTATCTTGCCTGTGCCATGACCTGTGCACTGTGTTAGGGCTTCACATTTGTTTGCACTGATGATGAGTATCAACATAGCAGTGCGAGGTTTCAAGTGCACACCCTTGCAGCATGCATGACCCATGTTGTGTTGTCAGACATGATGTACATTACTTTGGGAGATATGCATTGTGCCATGACGGTTCTTAATTTAACAGTCAGCTCATTCTAGACCCACGGATCAGTGTGCCCACCACAGTCCCTTGAGACACCCTGGCCTCCTAATCCTGTGTGTCATCCAACACTGTACCCTTTCTATGTTGTTTCAGCATGGGTCTGCCTCAGTGGCATTGGTCCCTGGCAAAGTTTGCATTTATCCTGTGTGTGCTACATGTTCCCACTGGACATGGATCCAAAATTTGGTGAGCGCGTACTCACACTGGGCAGTGCCTGTGTGCCTATTCACAACAATCTGTTGTTGGTTGTTTATGACTAATATGTATTGGCAGCACCACAAGGTGAGCTTGTGTTACCTTTTTAAATGTAGCTGCACAGTTTTTGTGAGTCCGATTCTGAGTTCTCGCTTCTTGGGCTGTGTTGGACTTGGCCTTTTTCCCCAAAAATGTTTCGCTTTTGACCCCCTTACGTAGGATGTCTCCCCCATGGGATTAAACCTGTATAGGCCATGAGGGGTGTGAGACACTTTGTGAAAATGTAAAATTACATGTTGTAAATGGTGTACAGAAAATATCCCCCATTTTAAAACTGCACCTGACTGAAATGTATCGTATTTTAAAATGGATGCCATGGCCTGGGTCGTGCCACCTGACTGCGTTAGGTTGGCGGTCTAGTCATTAATACCCAGCAACCCCTAGCTTTTGGAGGGAAAGCCTGGCACCCAGGGTGCTCACCCCCTCCCCTAGAACCAGTTTAGGCTAGATGTGCCAACATTCTAGAAGGTCCTGGCACTGCCTGGGAGGAGGGTATAAATAGGGAGAAGTGTCACCAGAGAGTCAGTCAGCGCGGGGACAAGGAAGGGAGGGGACCTGCTGTGAGGTGCTACTGCCACATGGGCCTGTGAGCTGGGCCCTGCACCCCTATAAACCCCCCCTCTGCTGTCCCCCTGGGCCCCTGAAGGAGGAGGGCCCACCTAGGTCCCTGTCACTATTGGGACCTTGAACCACGCCGGCACTGCCCAGAAGAAGCCTCCCTGGAAGTAAGGAGTGTGCCCCTGAGAACTGTAGTGGGACTGTCCGCCCCCTTGGGAAGTTGTGGCCCCTGGGGAAGCGCTGGACTGTGAGGAGCTGCGTGTGCTGAAAGAGCTGTGCACCTTTGAGGCCCCAGGGCCCTGGAAGCTGTGGCCTTTTAGAAGCGCTGGGCTGCGAGGAGCCTACTGTGAAGCGCTGTGAACTGCCTGATCTGATTTGCAGTTCTGCCTGGTCTCAACTGCTGGCTAAGCGTTAGCATTGCCCTAGCGCTAGCCCTCTGAACTGACTTGATTGCCACAAAGCGCTCCTGCTGAGGCTGCTGTCATTGCCCGTTGATAAGCGCTGGGATTCGGGAGAGGATTGCCGCCTGAAGTGCCATTGCTGGGGCTCCCCCAAGCGCTCCTTCTGCCAAGCGCCCCATTCCTCAGACCTGTCGTGCCCCGGAGCGCGCTGTGAGCCGTGAGACTGACGTGCCCTGAGGAGCGCTGTCCTTTTCCTCAGAGCTCTGCGACTGCCTGAGAGCGCTTGAATCGCCTAGAGACTGAGCGCTGGCTAACCTGTCTACGAAGCGCTGGCTGGGTACTCACCGCCGTGGGCCCAGATCCCTGGAAGGCCGTTCTGCCATCGCCAGCATTGTCGCGGCAGCCCCGATGACAGGAGGGGGCCGCCAATGTGGAGAGTAGGCCTTACTAGGCCGACGAGGCCGGGAACCACCATCATGGGACAGGGGCCGACGGCCGCGCCACTAGGCCAAGCCCCTGCCGCGCAGTGATTGGCCGCGTGGCTGAGCCCCTCATAAGCCGCGTCCTGATTGTTTCCCGGGCCGTGGGCGCTACAGAAGGCCCGGGAACTGCCGGCGGAACCACCGGAGGGCTCCGAGAGGAGCACGAGCCCTCCCTCCTTCACAAGACGCCACCGCTCTGCCCTGACTGGTCCCGAGGCCGGAGGAGCCTGACGGAGGCCCAGGACTGGTCCCCCTGACAGCGCAGGGGCCGAGTAGAGTCTACCGGAGGGCCGGAGCCCTCCTCTGCATTCCAACCTCCGCAAGGGGCCTAGTGAGCCCGAAGAGACAGGTAAACCCCCGAAAAGGGGAACGTTGTGATTGGGCCCCATTGGCCTTAACGAACTACCGCAGAGGGAGTTCGCCCCTCCCTGGGGGGAAACAAGTGAATATTGGGCCCTGAAAGTTAACCCCTGCCTGGGGTAGAGAGATTTATCAGGAAGTGCTGGGCCCAGACCCAGGGATTAACCCTACTTCGCCTAGTAACCTGCTCAGCCTAGGCCTTGTGCATGGCTTATCTGTTATGAAATGTTTGCTCTAGCTCAGAGAGGTGGTTACTACCCCTAATGAGATGGTTGCCTTCCACCATGAGAGGGTTGTTCTTACATAAGGAGAAGTTGCCTGATTCCTACAATGCCCAGTTATCCCCTGGGTTGCTCCTTCGATGAAATGTTTATGGAGATATGCTATGTTGAATATTGCGTTACCCCCTTTACTCCTGCAGTGAAATGATTCTTAAACTGAGCTGCATTGTGATGACATGCCCAGTGTTACGCCTAAGCTAGGGGATTGATGCCCAAGTGCAGTGGGATTCAAGCCTGGTTCAAATGTTATTAATGCCAATGCACTACCTGATGTTTGTGTTGCAGGTTGGGGGCTAAGGAGTCATGTTCCCCAGGTCTTTTCCCTAAGGCTATAGCACTGGGGTTCTGTATGCCCTGTAGAGCTTGCGAAGGTGGCTTAATAGTCCTATGGTTATACCCGCCTGCTAGTGGATGCTGGTATGCCATGATGTCTTTCCTTACAGGGGTTATGCAGGATGCTGCCTGTTGTAATTACAGCCGCTACCAAGGATGAAGGCCTGAGTTGGCCCTGCCTGACGCATAGTTCCCTAGGTGGAGGGGGGGAAGAAACCTAATGTTTTATTACAGGTGTTCCTGCCTAATGTTATTGCCAGGTGATTCCTATTCTTTTTGCAGGAGTCGCCAATGCCAGCTATTTTGGGTTCTTACCCCTAATGTTTGATTGCATGTTTAATGGGCGAACACGCCAAATGAATTTGTCCCTTACATAGATGTCATTGATGTTATGTACTAAATGCTAACCTTTTGATATTTCAGCTATGGACTATGGACTCAACCCTTTTTGTCCCATGTAAATAATCCCCCACTGAAATACTTGGCTTGGGTGCCAGTTGGCGCCATGTTATGATTACCAGTGTATTTTTCCTTTTTTTTACCTTACAGGTTGGAGTTATTACTAAACTTCCTCTTTTCCAACCAAAGGTGGAGTTGCGTCTCTTTTGTAGTGTGCCTGGTGTGTTGTCAGTGGATACTGCGTGAATGCTTCACATGTCCTTGGAGTTTGGCCTGCCCGCTTGATGCCATGCTACCCCCTTGAAGATTTGGGTAACCCCCATTTCTTACATTGGTGGCAAGCGGTGGGATAGGACTTGTGTTTGCGCAGTACCACAGCGGCCACGGGTTACACTGCAAATAGAGCTTTGGATGTAATCTGAGCCTTGTTGTGGGGATTATTGTTTTTTATTCCTTCCTCCTGAAGAGTGTTCTGAATTGTCCCCTTGTTCCACTGGGAGGGTGTGTCCCGGGTGTACCTCGCCACGATGGGTTTGATCTACCAGGAAGTGGAACTGATGGAGTACACCGAACAGGAGGTGATAGACTTCCTCCTGGAGAGAGGGATACCCCCAGTAGGGAACATTAGGAGGAACCTGTTTTTCTATGAGGCCCTCAAGAGGGGAGATCCCTTAGAGATTGATGGGGACTTGTCTGACTACCCCCCTGAGGTGTTGAAGGGTCAGTGGGTTAGAGACCAGAGAGAGGGCTCCCCATTCAGAACCCTGGGAGGTAATTACTCCGATGAGGAGGAGGAAGAGTTTGAGAGGGCGGAGACGCCAGTAGCTGTGGAGGACACCGAAGATAGGGAGTCTCGCACTGGGTCCAGTCCCGGGGGCACTGCCCCATCCCTTTCCCTGTCCCCAGAAAAGTGGGTAGATAGGAGGGAAGAGAGGGAGTATCAGCTGGCGCTGGCAAAGCTCATGCATGCCGAGGGCTTAGCGCAGCTGAGGGTAGAAGAGCAGCGACTAGAGACTGAAAAAGTCCTAGCGCTGGAGAGGATGGCGGAGGCGGAGAGGGCCTTCGCCAGGGAGAGATCAGCTCAGGTGGGTAGGTTGTCCCCTGAGAGTGGTTTTAGGAGTCTGGATTCACCGAGGAGGGTGGGATCCAGTGGTGGCAGCGAGTGTAGGTCCAGTGCAAGGAGTCCCACTCCCGAAGCCCAGGAGACTGTGCCTGATTCCCCGGAGGAGGAGGATTGGTTAGTGTTGAGGGGCAGGGGAAAGCTGTCCCATCAGTCCTGGGGAGAATTTGAGGAGGAGTGTTGGACTGTACTGGAGGATTGGGTGGTGAGGAGAGCAGTGGAGGATTGGGAAGGGCTGTGCCATGCCGTTATTCGAGAGCACATGCTGAGGAGTTGTTTCCCAAGACTGCGTCACCATCTGTTGCAGTGCGGGTTCTCAGACCCCAGGGAACTTGCACGGGAGGCAGACCTCTAGGTAAGTGCCAGAGCGTCTGGGAAGGCTGAGGGGAGTGATCCTGAAGGGAGTGAGACGGGGAGGTGTCCCAAGGTACCCCAGCTGCGGCCACCAGGCCTGGAGTGTTCTTTAAGAGAACCCCAGCTTGGGAGGCTAGGCTGCCCCGACGTGTCATCCAGAGGAAGGGATCCCCTTATGTCAGGAGAACTCGGAGCATCATTAATCAGAGCTTCGGTGGTTCGGGGGTCTGACCAGTCACAGGGTCTAGATCTTGGACTGGGGTTCCAGGTTCAGGAGTTGCCTGGCCTGGAGGGTGGGGTTCCTGTAAGGCAGGTCCCTACCAAATTGACTCCCAGGGGTACCACTTCAGTGGGAGGGTGCGGAACTCTGGGAGGGGGTGCAGAGGGAGGAAGGTCTCTTCTCTGTCACCAGCTCAGCCACAGGGCGCAGATCCCGGGTAGGGTGGCCAGGGACAGGAGTTGCCTGCCCTGGTGGGAGGGACATCTGTAACCAGAGTCCCCCCGGAAGTGACTCCCAGGGGTACTTCTCCGGGTAGGAGGGTGCAGAATTCTGGGAGGGGGTGCAGGGGGAGGGAGGACTCGCCCCTGTCACCAGGTCAACCTGAGGGTTTCGACTCCAGGTTGGGGAGAGAGTTGTGTGAGGGTGTCCCCAGGCGTAGGAGATGGAGGAACCCTAGGAGGAGAAGTAGGGGGAGGGGAGCCTCGCCCCTAAGGGCTGGTCAGTCTGAGGGTGTAGACCCCAGGTGGGTGGACCAGTGGAAATTTGGAGAGAGGAGAGTGGTTCAAGGGAATTCCCAGCCTGAGGCTAGAGCCTCCCACTCTAGGAAGGAGAAACATCCCACTAGGGAACACCAGTGGGGTGGTTTTGTTAGTGAAGGGAGGGTTGCGAGAGAGAACCATTGGGTTCCAGAGTGGAGGAGAGACTGCAGGTGCTCCTGTAGTTGCAGGCCTGCGTCCACCTTTTTCCGCCCCAAGCAGGGAAGCCCATCAAGGCATTGATCGGTCTACCCTGGCTTTTGGCTGGGGGGGAGTCGTGTTGGACTTGGCCTTTTTCCCCCAAAATTTTGCGCTTTTGACCCCCTTACCTAGGATGTCTCCCCCATGGGATTAAACCTGTATAGGCCATGAGGGGTGTGAGACACTTTGTGAAAATGTAAAATTACATGTTGTAAATGGTGTACAGAAAATATCCCCCATTTTAAAACTGCACCTGACTGAAATGTATCGTATTTTAAAATGGATGCCATGGCCTGGGTAGTACCACCTGACTGCGTTAGGTTGGCGGTCTAGTCATTAATACCCAGCAACCCCTAGCTTTTGGAGGGAAAGCCTGGCACCCAGGGTGCTCACCCCCTCCCCTAGAACCAGTTTAGGCTAGATGTGCCAACATTCTAGAAGGTCCTGGCACTGCCTGGGAGGAGGGTATAAATAGGGAGAAGTGTCACCAGAGAGTCAGTCAGCGCGGGGACAAGGAAGGGAAGGGACCTGCTGTGAGGTGCTACCGCCACATGGGCCTGTGACTGGGCCCTGCACCCCTATAAACCCCCCCTCTGCTGTCCCCCTGGGCCCCTGAAGGAGGAGGGCCCACCTAGGTCCCTGTCACTATTGGGACCTTGAACCACGCCGGCACTGCCCAGAAGAAGCCTCCCTGGAAGTAAGGAGTGTGCCCCTGAGAACTGTAGTGGGACTGTCCGCCCCCTTGGGAAGTTGTGGCCCCTGGGGAAGCGCTGAACTGTGAGGAGCTGCGTGTGCTGAAAGAGCTGTGCCCCTTTGAGGCCCCAGGGCCCTGGAAGCTGTGGCCTTTTAGAAGCGCTGGGCTGCTAGGAGCCTACTGTGAAGCGCTGTGAACTGCCTGATCCCCTTTGCAGTTCTGCCTGGTTTCAACTGCTGGCTAAGCGTTAGCATTGCCCTAGCGCTAGCCCTCTGAACTGACTTGATTGCCACAAAGCGCTCCTGCTGAGGCTGCTGTCATTGCCCCTTGATAAGCGCTGGGATTCGGGAGAGGATTGCCGCCTGAAGTGCCATTGCTGGGGCTCCCCCAAGCGCTCCTTCTGCCAAGCGCCCCACTCCTCAGACCTGTCGTGCCCCGGAGCGCGCTGTGAGCCCTGAGACTGACGTGCCCTGAGGAGCACTGTCCTTTTCCTCAGAGCTCTGCGACTGCCTGAGAGCGCTGGAACTGCCTAGAGACTGAGGCTGCTGCCCCTGAGGGCGCTGGCTAACCTGTCTACGAAGCGCTGGCTGGGTACTCACCGCCGTGGTCCCGGATCCCTGGAAGGCCGTTCTGCCATCGCCAGCATTGTCGCGGCAGCCCCGATGACAGGAGGGGGCCGCCAATGTGGAGAGTAGGCCTTACTAGGCCGACGAGGCCGGGAACCACCATCATGGGACAGGGGCCGACGGCCGCGTCACTAGGCCACGCCCCTGCCGCGCAGTGATTGGCCGCGTGGCTGAGCCCCTCATAAGCCGCGTCCTGATTGTTTCCCGGGCCGTGGGCGCTACAGAAGGCCCGGGAACTGCCTGCGGAACCACCGGAGGGCTCCGAGAGGAGCACGAGCCCTCCCTCCTTCACAAGACGCCACCGCTCTGCCCTGACTGGTCCCGAGGCCGGAGGAGCCTGACGGAGGCCCAGGACTGGTCCCCCTGACAGCGCAGGGGCCGAGTAGAGTCTACCGGAGGGCCGGAGCCCTCCTCTGCATTCCAACCTCCGCAAGGGGCCTAGTGAGCCCGAAGAGACAGGTAAACCCCCGAAAAGGGGAAAGTTGTGATTGGGCCCCATTGGCCTTAACGAACTACTTCAGAGGGAGTTCGCCCCTCCCTGGGGGGAAACGAGTGACTATTGGGCCCTGAAAGTCAACCCCTGCCTGGGGTAGAGAGATTTATCAGGAAGTGCTGGGCCCAGACCCAGGGATTAACCCTACTTCGCCTAGTAACCTGCTCAGCCTAGGCCTTGTGCATGGCTTATCTGTTATGAAATGTTTGCCCTAGCTCAGAGAGGCGGTTACTAGCCCTAATGAGATGGTTGCCTTCCACCATGAGAGGGTTGTTCTTACATTAGGAGAAGTTGCCTGATTCCTACAATGCCCAGTTATCCCCTGGGTTGCTCCTTCGATGAAATGTTTATGGAGATATGCTATGTTGAATATTGCGTTACCCCCTTTACTCCTGCAGTGAAATGATTCTTAAACTGAGCTGCATTGTGATGACATGCCCAGTGTTACGCCTAAGCTAGGGGATTGATGCCCAAGTGCAGTGGGATTCAAGCCTGGTTCAAATGTTATTAATGCCAATGCACTAACTGATGTTTGTGTTGCAGGTTGGGGGCTAAGGAGTCATGTTCCCCAGGTCTTTTCCCTAAGGCTATAGCACTGGGGTTCTGTATGCCCTGTAGAGCTTGCGAAGGTGGCTTAATAGTGCTATGGTTATACCCGCCTGCTAGTGGATGCTGGTATGCCATGATGTCTTTCCTTACAGGGGTTATGCAGGATGCTGCCTGTTGTAATTACAGCCGCTACCAAGTATGAAGGCCTGAGTTGGCCCTGCCTGACGCATAGTTCCCTAGGTGGAGGGGGGGAAGAAACCTAGGCCTAGATGTATCAAGCCTTTTGCGATTCCTTAAGGCCGAAATTCTGCGAATTTCGGCCTTAAGGAATCGCAAACGGACATTTTGCATTTTTTGAGATGTATGTAAAATTAGCAAAATAAGGAATCGCAAAAAATTGCGATTCCTTATTTTGCTTAAGCATTTAAGGAATCGCAAATTTGCGATTCCTTAAATGCCATGTATGAAGCTTTTTTTTCTTGCGAATTCAGGTTAAGGAATCGCAAATTAACACGAACTTGAGGTTCGTGTTAATTTGCGAATTCCTTCACAAAAGCAAAATGTGCCAATTTTGAGTGTGGCATGTGACACACATACATGCCCACAGGGCATGTATGTGCGCCATATGCACACACATGTAAGTTTGAGGGGTGCAGCAGGGTGTCCATGAGACACCCCTGCACCCTTGCAAAAATTCTCAAATTGCGATTAGCAAATAGCGAAATCGCAATTTGAGAATTTTTTCAAAATCAATCCTATGGGCCTCCTGGCCCATAGGAATGAATGGAAAATTATTCCTAATTTGCGAATTCGCAACGTGCGAATTCGCAAATTAGGAATCATAAGGAATCGCCAAAAAAAAGCGATTTTCTACATACATCCCATTTTGCTAATTCTTAATAGCGATTCGGTAAAAATCGCTATTAAGAATTCGCAAATGAGAACGATGATACATCTAGGCCCTAATGTTTTATTACAGGTGTTCCTGCCTAATGTTAATGCCAGGTGATTCCTATTCTTTTTGCAGGAGTCGCCAATGCCAGCTATTTTGAGTTCTTACCCCTAATGTTTGATTGCATGTTTAATGGGCGAACACGCCAAATGAATTTGTCCCTTACATAGATGTCATTGATGTTATGTACTAAATGCTAACCTTTTGATATTTCAGCTATGGACTATGGACTCAACCCTTTTTGTCCCATGTAAATAATCCCCCACTGAAATACTTGGCTTGGGTGCCAGTTGGCGCCATGTTATGATTACCAGTGTATTTTTCCTTTTTTTTACCTTACAGGTTGGAGTTATTACTAAACTTCCTCTTTTCCAACCAAAGGGCGAGTTGTGTCTCTTTTGTAGTGTGCCTGGTGTGTTGTCTGTGGATACTGCGTGAATGCTTCACATGTCCTTGGAGTTTGGCCTGCCCGCTTGATGCCATGATACCCCCTTGAAGATTTGGGTAACCCCCATTTCTTACAGGCTGTATCTATCACATTGACGGAGGGATGGGGGTGTTGTGCAGGAGAGGTCTAATGGACATGCCTGATTTGGCCTTGGCAGTTGTGACCTGTGTGTGAGAATTGGCTGATCGATGTTTCACCATGCCCTTCCCCTGTGATGGTGTACAGTGCTTTCATTTGGGGCTTGACAGACTATGCCATTTGTTTCCAGACATGATTGTGCCTAATTCATTTTTGCCACATTTATGTAGTTCTGGTGCAACGCTGTTTTTGTATTATTGTGCACACTACTGTGTTGACATTTTGGGGATAAGGGTGTGTCCACGATGCAGCAATGATTGTGTTCTTCACAATTACAGGCCCATTAGCTTGATCATTGTCCTGATTTGGGACATGTGGGCCACTTCACATGAGTGCTAGCAACTGTATGATCATGTAATAGATGCCCCTGTGAGGACTGACACATTTAAGTTGGCTCATATTGATGAATGTACCTTGGCACGCCCAACACTTGTTAGGAGTAGTTTATGTTTTGAATGTGCTCATATGTCAAATTGTGTAGGTTACACTTATGTGCCTGCATTATAGTTGTCTCACAAGGTAGTGCACATAAAGCAACATTTGCAATGTTTTTGAATTAGCATGCAGCTTTTGAAGGAGGCCAGTGTTAGATGTTAATGTTGTGCCTTGATCCCCATAGACATGTCCCCACAGAGGTCTTGAGTGCTTGAGACTCCTTTGTTGTCAATTGTACAGACTAATGTGTGTCAAGCCAACAAGACCTCCGTTGGACCATGTATATGGCAAATATGCTACGCCATTTGTTTCTAACACTGTTTCATCTTAAAGTGTGCCAGCTTTTTCATTCAATGTGTCTATGTTTTTTTGTGTGAACATGGAATTCTATTGGAATTCTCAAGGGCATATTATCAAGCCCATTATTGTCGCTTCAGCTGCAGTTTTCGGCCGCTAAACCAGTGATAATTTTTAACGCCGTTCTTGATAATATGCCCTATGAATAGTAAATGTAGTACCCACTGAAAGCACACTGCAAGCACATGTTTGCGTGTGTGCATAGTCAGACAGTCACACCTAATTGCTAGTTCTCTAAGGCCATTGGAATATTTTGGATCTGATTCTGTGTCTTTGACACTTTGTTTTCATAACTCATATATTTCTATTAGCAGTGTGTGACATTAAATTACCCACAAGTCTCCCAAATGCATACTTAAAATGACTTTTTTGTTACAAAAAACAAATGGAAAAGTTATATATATATATTGCCATAGAAAAAGCATGGCACACAAAATTTGTGCTGCCCAATTTATTGGACTATGTATTATGAGAAATTAATTGATCTGACCTGGTGAGGTGGCACAGTTTATGGTCACATTTTAGCACAAAATAAATTGCATTATTTCCAGTGGTGCTGCTCTTTCTCTTTTCCCAAGTTCCACATCATGCCCCATTCACCTATTAAAGACCCTACCTTCTAATACTTTACCAGTACAACAAATGCATTATTAATCACAGGTATTCTGAAAAGTCAGTGCTTGAGATAGATTTTTAATTGACGAAAGACACATCATGGGGTTTTTGGAAGAATGAAGATGGACTTGTGTAAGAGATGGCCTAAGAGAAAAACAAACTTTCCAAGAAATTGTGGGAGAAATTTAGCATGTGCAGGCATGGACTGAGATGAGAAATGGTGGTATCAAGGACTGGGTCCTGGACAGTAGGCAATGGAAAGCACCAGACAGAAACATATAAAGGTGGATAATTTAAAATGGATTTGTGTTTGGGATTAGAAGCAAGGAATGTTTACTTTAACAAATACAGCAGTTGCCGTTGAGACAGGAAATTGCCTTGCCACTGCTTATCCCATTAGCAGTGATATCCCTCTGTTGCCCCACGAAAGGTTAGTCAACTGAGACCTCCTTCATGGTGTCAATTTGGGACTGCGTATAAACTTCTATACAAAATCAGAATGCCCTTTTTAGCAATAATATCACAACCAGCCACATTATTTGAATAAATTAAAAGAGAGACCCTGTTCTCAAGTGCCTGGCCAGTGCTATAAAATGTCAGAGCTCCAAACACGACGGCTGCATAATCCATGAAACCACCTTAGGCCTCCTAAATCCACGGCCAGATGCTCCCTGTCAACTAAATTCACTCTTACAGGATTCTGCTTTCTACCTTGGTAGCAGTTTTTCTGTCTTTGTCTTCCTCCTTCTTTCCAATTTGTGTTTTTTTCCTCTCTTGTTTTCGGGAAATGTTTGATGAGGAAAATAAGTGGCAGTACTCAAAAATTAGGATGCATGGCCTCCAACGGAAACCACTGAATTAAATGAAGCAGTGGAAACTCCCAATAAAAGTAAAATTTTGCAAGCCAAAGTATCATTTTCAAATGTTTACTTTCAAAGTGTATATATAACCAAATATTCAAACATGGAATGCTGTGTGGCAGAATTATGTCAAAATTAAGTCAGTGGTCTTCCTGAGTTACTCGCCAGAATATCAGTCTCTTCCTCAAGAGAATCATTTCCCTGTTACCTCAGCTTCTAAGGACAACAGGAAAGAGTCAGGAACATCAGAAGAAGATAAATGTTTCTCCAGAAGAAAACTAGTGTGCCTGTTTCAGATTCTGAAAGATAGGTACTCTCATGTCTTCCTGGTAAACACAACTTCAGGACTTTATTCACTCATCATAGACCTCCAGAATCTGAATGTTTTTCTAAAGATGATACATTTCCACATAACACCTTTCAGCAAGTGATTGCAATAGTTCATCTTGATGATAACCTAGCATCACCGGTTATCCTGGATTGTTATCTACACAACCTCATTGCTTCAGAGCATCAGACATTTCTAAGGTTTTCAGTGGACAGCAGAAATTGCCAGTTTCAGGGCCTCCCATTTGCTTTAAAAGCTTCTCCATGGTTGTTTATCAAAAGCTAGGTACTAGTAATTGCCCTCCTGCAAAAGATGTATGTACTGGTTAATCCTTATCAAGAGGTTTTTCTAGTGGTTGCCGCTCTGCACTGAAATTGACATCAGATCTTGCTAAGGTAGGGCAGACCCTGAGAATGGTTTTCAAATTAATCTCCAAAACTCAGATCTGGATCTTTCTCAGAGCCTAATATATATTGGAGCCTGGATGCACTAAGAAAATCAACATGAAGGAGAGTTTTGAGCATGATCAAGTAACTTGCTGTCCTGAACTTTGAATTTTTGAAAGACTATATTTTCACTTTAGAAATTTTGTTTTTGATAGGTTGAGTTTTTAAGACACTGACTTGGATAAGTGACTACATTTTGACATTTTGCTAATTGGCATTGATGCTTGAATGTCTCAAATGGCAAGATACTAATGAAGAAAATGTCTTGAAAAATATATTCCCATAGTTTTCCAATTAATAGTAAAGGTTTCATTTCTGCTGCACTTATTGGTGTCTTAGTGTATCCATACTTTCCTGGTGGGTATCTCCCAAACAGTATTATCAAATCAGTATTTCTACTACTACTAAGCATTTTAATTCAGAAATTGTTATAACCAAGAATTCTGGGAAAACTCTCAAATAGATTTGTTGAGGAATTATAAAGAAATCCGTTGTTTATCTGATTGTTATATTTGCCCTAACCTACTACCTAAACTTCTTTTTCAGAAAGTGTGTTGTATATGCAGTTATCTTTGCCACGTGGACAGTTGTGGTTTGTATATTATTCTACTACTATGCAGCAGAATTATTAGGAAGCAGAAAATGCAGATTATAATGTTCCCATTGATCATTTACCTTCAATTTAAAGAATTGAAAACACTAACATCTATAGAAGTCCTATAAAGTGTCATGGTAGTAGCATTGGGAGTGCTAATATACAGAATGTGTGTAGACTAGCTTAAACAGAACACACCTTTATGAAAGAATATCATAGGAAAAATCATGATAAGTGGATGCCTTTTAAAGAAATTAGATTTGATTTGATAAAGGAGACTGTGATTAAATATTCAAAAACACATCCTAGGATTAGAAAATGAAAATAAATGGAAGAAAATGTGTGCCTAATGTGAATTAGGCTTAGTGAGAATGATAAACCAATTATATTAGGGAACAGTGCATGTGGGTATAATTACATTATTAACAGGTATTATATGTTAAGTACTGTTGGTCTTATGTCTAAAGGCATTTATAATGTTGTTAATAAATCTGCTTATTTTACCCTTCTAAAAGGCTGAGCAGAGTTTTCTTATTTACCTTTAGTCTTTCCTAATTTCTAGCAAGTGAATAGTTTGAGTGATGTGCATCTTGAGAGAGTGAAAATAGAGAGTGTAGGCCAACTATAGTTAGATGTATTTGTTTTGAGTTCCCCCTTTAATGGATTGCTTTGAATGTTGCGAAGATAAGAACAATTTCGCCTTTAGCAGAGATTTGGTAGGTAACACAACAGAGCATTTAGCTAAGAATACACAGTAAATGCTTACAGGTAGATTGGTGGTTATTCAAAATTGAAGGGCTTTAGAAATGCTTTTATTGAAAGAAGGATGTACTTTTCATGTAATAAGGACATAGTGTTGAGCTTATGTTCAAGGTATTACTCAAAGTATCAATAATTATGTTGATAATATGATGAACATTAAAATGAGATTCACCTACTAGAAGAATCTGGGAACAGATAAGTTAATGGTTTAGGTAGATAGAATAAAGATAAAAGAGAAGATTGATTTTTGGTTATCAATAATAATTATAGTTATTAAGAGTGTTTCTTTAATGTTTAAGTTTAATTGATTAGCTTGGGTTAGAGGGTTTAGATGTAACATTAGCAAAAATAAGGAGATGATGAGACAATTGACCAAGGAAGAAGTTCCTCTTGATGAGTGTTAGATTTGGGGGTCTCTAGTTGGCAAAGGTAGGTACCTTTGACCAAATAGGGACCCTTGCGTCTAGTCAGGCTAAGGGGGTACACTCCTAAAATGACCCCTGCTCACCCCCTTGGTAGCTTGGCACGAGCAAGCAGGCTTATCTCATAGGCAGTGTGTAAAGCAATTATCAACACATACAGTAACCCAGTGACAACACTACAGATGGACACCAGACAAGTTGTAGTATAAAAATAAGTATTTTTATATAGACTTAACACAAGACCACAAATGACAAAAATCCACAATACTTTACTTTAAAAATGGTAGAATTAGCTTAGTTCTCTTAAGATGTAAAATGCGACACTTTAAGTTCAATGTACCTTTAGATGCTTAACACTATACAATTAAAGTGTTGCAGGGGAGGTGATGCGTTGGTTCCTTATTCGCAAGAACAGTGATGTGTCGGGTCCCTACTTCTGCATAGGGGATGTGTTTGTTCTTCTCGGCGTGGTGGAGGTGATGTGTCACTTTCTTACTGTGCTTCCGTGGCGATGACACCAGCAGCGCCGTGATGCAATGAAGATCCAGTGCAATGAAACAAAATGACATCTTCTTCTTGATGCAACAACGATGCTTGCATGCCCGACGGACGAGCACGACTCAACGATTCTTCTGAGCCGCGAAATGCCCTGTGACATGCCTTTCTAGTGATGCAATGTCATCTACTGTGACGGCGACACTCTGTCCTGGTTATGCTAGGAGCTTCGGGTGATGCAATGGCGACAGCGGTGGCACGGTTCTCCAGTGATGCTTTGGCATCTGCTGCGACGGTGACACTCTTCTCCGGTGAAGCAACGACAACGGCGGCGGTGGCGAGACACTTCTTTGTCTTGAGTAGCGCTTTCAGCTCCAAGCAACACATAGTCTCTCAGAAGGCCCAGCTCAACAGCAGGCACTTCAATTCTCAGCAAGGGAAGGCAGGGGAGCTGGTTGGTAAAGTCTGTTGTCCATGAGACTTCAGCAGGAGGGAAGTTCTATCTTAAGCCCTTGGAGATCCTTTACAAGTTGATTTGAAAGTTGCAAAACATCCTTTGTCTCTTCTTTGGCAGCAAGGCAACCACTGCAGGCTAATCTCCCTAACAGCACTCAGCTTAGGGATAGTCTCCTCCTCAGTTTCTCTGGTTCCTTGTCTCAGCAAAAGGTTCTTCTTGTTTCCCAAAAGTGATCTAAAGTTCTTGGGTCGGGGTCCCAATGTTTATACTAGCAAATCATTAGTCCTCTGAAGGCAGAGGGTCCTGTACCCAGTCCAAACCAGTTCTGTGCCGCACTGGAGAACTTTCTTGACAAGACTCCTTCTTTCCTTTGTCAGAGTGGGCCAGTGCCATTGGACGCACCACAGGAGGTGGAGCCAGCATTGTGGAAGGCAGGCCCAGCCCTATTCAGGTTCCAGGTGCAACTCCTCCCACCCATCCACATGCAGATAGCACTATTCAGCCATGTGCTGACTCACCCTGTGTCCTGGAATCCCCCAGCCCCTGTCACTCAATCTCTAGACAAGGAATACACAACCTAGCAGAGGCAGGTCTGGATAGTTAGGCAAGAAAATACCCACTTTCTAGAAGCGGTATTCTCAAACATAGAATGTCAAAACTAACTTCACTAAAAGATGTATTTTATCATTCTGATTTCAGGCATACTAAACTCGAATTTCTACCTAGTTTCCTGAGTCAGTTAGAATTATAAGGTGTTATAATCAATCTGCCCATTCTGGCCTATGGAGAACAGAGAGCCTTGCAATAGTGAACAACTAAAATGGCTGTAATTCACTGTTATTGCAGCCCACACACATCAGTTCATGTCCTACCTTTTACCTACATTGCACCCTGCCCTTGGGCCTACAATAGGGGTGACTAATATGCAGAAAAGGGAATGTTTATGGAGTGGCAAGTGAATGCACTTGCCCAGTCAACATGGCAGTATCAGACTGCACACAGGCTCTGCAATGTCAGTCATAATATGCACTTTACAGGTTGCTTCTGTGGGTGGCACAACCAGTCCTGCAAGCCCACTAGCAGCATTTGATTTACCAGCCCTGGGCACCCGCAGTACACTGTACTAGGGCGTCACAGTAATTCAAATAAGCCAATCATGGAGTCACTAATCCATACATAAATTTGCAATAGGGAGGGTATATGCACTTTAGCACTGATCAGCAGTGGTAAAGTGTTCAAAGTCATAAAACCAACAAAAACAGGTCAGTTAAAATACAGGTTGAAGGCAAATGACCCTGCAAAAAGGTCCAAGTCAAACAACCAGAGAAAGGAAAAGTTCTACTACAGCATCTAATGCAGCATTGCAGAGTGAAATTCTTTAAAAACCAAGAATAATGACTACGTTGTAATAGCTTAGTGGTATGCTATTATTCAATTATCAGAAGTAGGTTTCTGGAAATTACATTTTGTTTAGAAAAAGAATGTTTAACAGAGGTTTGGTTTACTTGGCATAACTAGACCACACTAGGCTATTGAAAGTGAATATTTAAATGTTGTGCATGAGCACTGTTTAACATTGCTTTTCAGAACTTCATTGACATTCAGCTGCAGCATGATATGTCTCTGTGCATGTAAAGTAAAAAATATTTTCTTGCTTCCAGGGCCGACAAGACTTAACGAGATGTGTTTTGAAACGATACACGATTATGTGCTGAATCTTTGCTGTTGTGTCCATCGCTATGTTTGTGCAGAGAAGTCTATTGTGTTATGTTTCTAATTATATTATATGTAAAAAATTGTTCAAGTTACTAGCCAATGAATATTATGTAAAAGTAAGTATTATTTAGGCTGGATTGAAAGCTAATAGTTTGATTGGTTTTCCCTGCCAGTAACATTTTGTTATCATTAATGTGACAATTTTAAAAGACACATTGTAATGTTGCATTCATTACTGAATTTGCTTCTTCTTCTAACTAACTTTTGACTTGAAGAAGCCTAGTTGTGCACATTGTTTGCTTTGCGTTCTTGGCTGACTATTTAAGCACAGATTCTACCTTTCCAACGAATTGAACATCTTTGAATTGGAGGGTTGATAACTGTTCCACCCACCTCAGTTTGTGATTGTCTATTACTATTGGGCAGAATGGTACAGAGGCAGCCACTTTGTTATATGTGTCTGCATGCCATATGAATACACACAGCATGGGGGCCATTAACGGCATATGTGAAACAGATAGTAGGACCATTGGCTTTCGGGGACTTCAGTCCCTAACTATCCTTGTCCCAGGCAGTTCGCCCTCCCTTCTGCCTGATCTTATTAGCAGGCTCATACTCCCGCTGTTCAGAGTGTTCTGTACCTGTCTGCGGTCGGCCAATGCTGGGCTGGGCCACCCCACTAATATCTGTTGTTTGGGTTGGGTAACAATTTCCTTAATTATTCTACCGTGAGGATTGTTTGTAAGGTGTTTCTCCCCTCTGACCTTTATTTGTGCTATGATGGGTAAGAAAAAAGGGGATGCTGTAAACACAGTGGAAAGGAGGCCCAGAACTCTATTCTGACTATTCTTAATAATGGTGTTGGGGTTTTATCTGAGGAAATCTTGTGGTGCAAGATCAATTGGCCTCCTTTTCCTTGAATGCTAACACTATGGCAACACTATGGCTACTTGTGCCGAGGCTCTGCCCCGATTTTGTCTATCCAGGTTCCCACAACTGAATCTTGAGTTAGTGGGACTGAAGAAGAGGTGCCTTTGGAAGGGAAAAATTACAAGACTTGCACCACCCAAATTATCAGTTGTCCCAAAATAAATGTCACAAAAAGCAATAAGGCCTCTGCATCCTCTATTCAGAGTCCATTGATGAAAAAACTGGAAAAAAGCAAGAGGTTAGATGTAAAAGATGTAGGGGCAAATTATCAAGAACAGCAATAAGATTATCGCCGCTTTAGCGGCAGGAACCTGCAGCTAAAGCTCCGATAATGGGTTTGATAAAATGCCTTTGTGAATTCCCATAGCAGCCCAGGTTCTGGTGTTAACCTGGGCTGCCGTGGGAATTCACAAGTAGAACAAAAACAATGTTGTCCCCCAGAATAATTTTCTCTCACAACTTTTGAGAATACAAACAAGGGAAAGAAGCCTATTGTTTGTATGGGTTATTTTATTTAAACCCTTTTAACAATTAATTGTTGAGTCATTTTGAAAGACATTTTAAGGTAAAGAAAAGACACTACTTACACACATTTACACTATTTACACTATCATACAGACAATTCTATACACAAGACAATATATACAAATGAATTCACAATTATAGGCAAGCTTCTTTTACAATAAGAAAAACAACAATTCTGTTCGCACAAGAAAATAATCTTTGTGACAAAGTCAACTTATTAGAAAGCCCAACCAGGGTCAAAACAACAGGAAAAGGCAACAGAAAAATCACTTTTTACTCAGCAATCAGTCACAGTTAACAAATTACTGTTAGTTTTGTTTAGTCAAAAAATGCCTATTCGCCGTTATGCCGACACGTTTCAAATCTGGAAGTGATCACAGATTCTCTTCAGGGCTCGGTCAATGTGGAATTCTATAAAGATAAAGGAAGCTTGATTTAGCCACTATTTACAAGGATTGAAAGCCTTCCCCTCAAAAACACAGGGGCAGAAGTCACAGAATTATACCTTTTCTTGAGGGTAACGCGATCCCGCGTTCCAGTAATTCAAATAAAGAGGGGCCTTTTGTTATGCAGGGATTCTGTTAAAAAGATTACAACATGGGATTTAGTACCGAGCTTCTCAGAGACAGGAAGGTAGGTGGTCTCATGATTGAAAGCACACATTCCGTACCTTAGAATGTAAAAACGGGGGCACCACTATTTGTTATCTTCAGAAGTGGTTCATCCGCTGTATGCCTATTTGCACAGCCGCCTGCAAAGACACAGACAATGTGCTTACTTGACGCCATTCGCTTATGCTAGATTGATCAAAGCGGTTTGCCTAACAGTTAGCGTACCTGAGTATCTTTGTTGAGGGCAGTGGGGGTTTTCACAATTAAATCTGACTCTGGCAGGTGGGCCGGGATGCCTCCGCGGTATCTCGCTGCGTGCTTCAATCTCGCTTGGATCTAAAAAAGTTATATTTAAATTGTAAAAGCGCGAAGGGGCTACTTGTCTAACGTACTACAGGAGACGCGCTAACACTCACCTCTCTGTTCAACCACGTACCAGGAAATGCGAACTCATTGGTGGAAAACCACCATGTGAGGCTGTTACTTCATAGCTAATCCGCCGCTAAGCATTGTGGACTTTGTAGTTAACCAGATACATCAAGTTTAAAGGCGGGAAATCTCCGATAAAGAATTGAGCCCCGTTTGGGTACTATTAAATTTTAGTATCAAATACGCTTCTTTTCGCAAAAGCATTTGATCGCTGCTTCCACCCAAATTAGTTTGGTTCAAGTTGAACAGCACAGTCCACTTGAACTCATTTTCCCCATGATTTTGATCGATAAAATGTTGGACAAGGGGCGCTGTGAGTACTTTGTTTTTAATGCGTGACCTATGTTGCGTCATGCGTGTGTTGGCCTGTTGGTTTGTTTTACCTATGTAAATTTTGGAACAAGGGCAAATGATCGCGTAAACCACGTTTTTGGTTCTACAGTTCGTGAAATTTGAATGGGTCCACGTTGTGAGTTTCCGCACAAAACGTGGTCACGCAAACTAAGCTTTCAAGTTCACGCTTCTGTTTTATCTCAAAGAGACATTCTCGTGGTGTGTAACGAGCCCTCTTAAACGAATGTTTCAGTAATTTACTTGGGTAACCTCGTTTTACCAATTCATCACAAAACTGTTGGCCATGTTCCTCAAATTGGCCAATTTCTGAACAATTTCGCCGAATTCTCAGGAGTTGTCCGTAAGGCAAGTTCGTCCTTTTGTGCGGAAACTCACAAAATTCGACAGATGGTTTTGAAACATTGGCATTTGTAAGAAGAATTGGAAATGCCATTCCCCCGTCCTATATTTGCCTTTAAAAAGAACCAGAACATTGGCCAACAATTAGTTCGCGCAGATATCAGAATACCAAAACCAAAAAGCGACTTATTGTCTAAATGGGGACTCAAACCAATCGAGGGCCACCACAGATGTGGGAATTGTATCGCTTGCGATACAACGATCGAAGGGAAAACTTTCTGTCACACTACTACAACGTGGACCCATTCAAATTTCACGAACTGTAGAACCAAAAACGTGGTTTACGCGATCATTTGCCCTTGTTCAAAAATTTACATAGGTAAAACAAACCAACAGGCCAACACACGCATGACGCAACATAGGTCACGCATTAAAAACAAAGTACTCACAGCGCCCCTTGTCCAACATTTTATCGATCAAAATCATGGGGAAAATGAGTTCAAGTGGACTGTGCTGTTCAACTTGAACCAAACTAATTTGGGTGGAAGCAGCGATCAAATGCTTTTGCGAAAAGAAGCGTATTTGATACTAAAATTTAATAGTACCCAAACGGGGCTCAATTCTTTATCAGAGATTTCCCGCCTTTAAACTTGATGTATCTGGTTAACTACAAAGTCCACAATGCTTAGCGGCGGATTAGCTATGAAGTAACAGCCTCACATGGTGGTTTTCCACCAATGAGTTCGCATTTCCTGGTACGTGGTTGAACAGAGAGGTGGATGTTAGCGCGTCTCCTGTAGTACGTTAGACAAGTAGCCCCTTCGCGCTTTTACAATTTAAATATAACTTTTTTAGATCCAAGCGAGATTGAAGCACGCAGCGAGATACCGCTGAGGCATCCCGGCCCACCTGCCAGAGTCAGATTTAATTGTGAAAACCCCCACTGCCCTCAACAAAGATACTCAGGTACGCTAACTGTTAGGCAAACCGCTTTGATCAATCTAGCATAAGCGAATGGCGTCAAGTAAGCACATTGTCTGTGTCTTTGCAGGCGGCTGTGCAAATAGGCATACAGCGGATGAACCACTTCTGAAGATAACAAATAGTGGTGCCCCCTTTTTTACATTCTAAGGTACGGAATGTGTGCTTTCAATCATGAGACCACCTACCTTCCTGTCTCTGAGAAGCTCGGTACTAAATCCCATGTTGTAATCTTTTTAACAGAATCCCTGCATAACAAAAGGCCCCTCTTTATTTGAATTACTGGAACGCGGGATCGCGTTACCCTCAAGAAAAGGTAAAATTCTGTGACTTCTGCCCCTGTGTTTTTGAGGGGAAGGCTTTCAATCCTTGTAAATAGTGGCTAAATCAAGCTTCCTTTATCTTTATAGAATTCCACATTGACAGAGCCCTGAAGAGAATCTGTGATCACTTCCAGATTTGAAACGCGTCGGCATAACGGCGAATAGGCATTTTTTGACTAAACAAAACTAACAGTAATTTGTTAACTGTGACTGATTGCTGAGTAAAAAGTGATTTTTCTGTTGCCTTTTCCTGTTGTTTTGACCCTGGTTGGGCTTTCTAATAAGTTGAATTTGTCACAAAGATTATTTTCTTGTGCGAACAGAATTGTTGTTTTTCTTATTGTAAAAGAAGCTTGCCTATAATTGTGAATTCCTTTGTATATATTGTCTTGTGTATAGAATTGTCTGTATGATAGTGTAAATAGTGTAAATGTGTGTAAGTAGTGTCTTTTCTCTACCTTAAAATGTCTTTCAAAATGACTCAACAATTAATTGTTAAAAGGGTTTAAATAAAATAACCCATACAAACAATAGGCTTCTTTCCCTTGTTTGTATTCTCAAAAGTTGTGAGAGAAAATTATTCTGGGGGACAACATTGTTTTTGTTCTACTATATTACGGTCCAGTTGAACCCCTGTCCCAGGACCAAACTCCGTTTTTTTGCAAATTGTGGGAATTCACAAGGGCATATTATCAAGCCCAATATCGACGCTTTAGCAGCAGTTTCCTGCTGCTAAAGCGGCAATAATTTTATCGCCTTTTGTTGTATGGAAAGGAGTCACATAGTCCATACAAGGATATTATACAAAAGGTATAATACAGGTAACAGCTGGTGTCCATCTCCAGGCTAGCAAGCGACTGCCATACCAGGCAAAGAGAGAGAACACAGAAGTAAGGAAGGATCCAAAAGGAATGAACAGATTAAAGGGGCAGAGTGCAGAAAGAGATAAAGCATGAAAACAAGATATAACATATCCTCATTCCTTCAGTTGAAGTAAAAGAAAAGAAGGAATGAAAAAAAAACGCAAACAAGAGAAAAAAAACTAGAGATCATCACAATAATAATCTTGCAAGTAAGAAGGAGGTTTCCTGGTCCTGCTCATTGAGCACTGACCCTCTTCAGAGCGAGCATCAACCACAACCACATCACCCACATCCCCATTGGCATGTCTTTTGTAAAGAGCCACTCTTCTAAGATTCCAGTGTTCACCATTTTCCAAAACCACATACCTTTCATGAATAGATTTAACCTTGTAAGGCCCCCTAAACTTAGTCAAGCCACCCGAAATCCGCCCGGGTTTCACTTTGACCAAATCATTCGCCCTGATTCTCTGAGAGAAATCAGGTACCACTTCCACGGTCTTCTTCACCCCACTTGGATTCCCCAAACTCACACATTCTTTCATCCAAGCCATAATTAACTTTTTGCCAGCTGGACGACCCCTCATCACAGTGAAAGGAATCATACCTGAAGAATAGTTCTCAGTCGTGCGGTATGCCCAGATGAACTCCTCCACTATGCATTTCACAGAAGCGCCAGTAGCCATAGCCATTTGTATTGCACCTTTGACCACGCGGTTAGCCCTCTCGACCATTCCATTACCTTGTGGGTTGTAAACGGATGTTCTACAATGGACAATCCCACAAGCACAAAGAAACTTCCTCATTTCCTCAGAGGTTAACTGAGTCCCATTATCTGTTATAATTTTAAATGGAAACCCTTCCTCCCTGAACATTTCAGTTAACAATTGAATTGTCACCTTAGTGGTTATTTCCTTGCAAAACTTCACAACTAACCATCTAGAATAGACATCAATTAGTACAAGGGAAAACCTCAAATCCACACTAAAGCCATTGAAAGGACCAACAAAATCCATACAAACAGAATGCCAAGGAGCAAGAGGATCCTCAATAGAGCCGTGAGGTGCCTGACTGCTTAACTTTAACCTCTTCTCACTCTCAAAACAATCAGAGCACCTCTCCACCCAATCAAAAACATATTGATCCATTGACGGCCACCAGAAATATTCTCACAACCTTTTTTTGGTGAGTGACTGACCCAAATGGCCTTGGTGTGCCAACTTGAACAGAGTGAAACTCAAATCCTGTGGAGGAATAAACTTGTCACCCTTCATTACAATATTCTCCTCTTTGTACAAAATAGACAGTTCATCTAACACTTTCAAAAATGGCCTGACTGCACACTCAAGAGTGCTCTCTCGCCTAGTCCCTTTAACCATCAACTCCTTCACCTTATGCAACACACCATCACTCGCCATGCTCTCATCCCATTTCTCCTTTCCTATTGCACCGGAACAGAACTAAACTACATCACCAACCGGTGCTACTGAACACTCACACAAGGATGACTCAACACCAGCCCAATCAACCTCTTGCCAGGGTAGCGGAAGTCTCGACAAACCATCAGCCAGGTTATTCTTCCAACCAGGAATATAATCCACCTTGTACAAATACTCCTGCAATCTTGCAGCCAACCTTGCTTACCTCGCCGAGCCTTTCCCAGCTCCACCTGGCGACAATATCCTCACCAAAGGCTTGTGGTCAGTCTGTAACCTGAAAAGAGACCCCCACAGATACATCCTGAAGTATGCACATCCCCAAGCCGCAGCAAGTGCCTCTCTCTCTATTATAGAGTAGTTCCTCTCCGAAACAGTAAGGGACCTTGATGCAAACACCACCGTTTTCAAACCTGAAGGATGAACCTGGGCAAGCACAGCTCCCAAGCCAACACCACTTGCATCGACAGTCAAAAGTGACTCCATCTTAGTATCAAAAGGTGTCAAAAACCAGCTTCACATATCTCTTTTTTAATACCAACGAACGCACTCTCCTGTTCTTGGCCCCAACTAAACTTACAACCCTTCCTGAGTAATAGTCTTATTTTCTCCGTCTTATCCGCAAAATTACGAACAAATTTCGCGTAATACTCTATGAGGCCCAGAAACGACCTCAACTGATCCCTATCAACGGGTGCTGGTGCCTTCCGTATGGATTCTAACAAATCGCGTTTTGGCCTCACCCCATCCGCCGACAAGGTATAACCCAGGTACTCCACCTCTTCCACCGCAAACTTGCATTTATCTTTCCTCAAAGTTAACCCAGCCAGCTCCATCTTATTCAACACTTCCTTCAAGATTACATCATGCTCCTCTTTCGTTCTGCCAAACAACAACACGTTATCTTGAAAATGAACAACATTTTTCACTCCATTCAACACCGAACCCATCATCCGCTGGAACACACCTGCTGCCGATGCCAACCCGAACGATTCAGAAAAGGGGGTGGTGATGAACAGAGTTTCTGAATTAAGCAGACCACTCTTACCCAGTCCAAAGATCAGGGCTTGATCCATCACCGTTATTTAGCTCACTGCACCATCCCAGCTCAGAACCTGGCTATATGCAAATCAGTCTGTCCTTGGCCCAGTGCATAATGGGAACAGGGCAGACTAAACTACCAAGCCAATTCTTCACCAGAAAGGAGACAAGCTTCCGGGGACCGGTTTCTGGCATTTCAGCCGTTGTCGGCCAGGCTTGCTTGAATCCTGATGGTGCAGTGAGCAAGGGACTCATGTCTGAGTATACCCTGCCACACCGATAGTGGCCAAAAACGATTCAGAAAAGGGGGTGGTGATGAACAGAGTGTCTGAATTAAGCAGACCACTCTTACCCAGTCCAAAGATCAGGGCTTGATCCATCACCGTTATTTAGCTCACTGCACCATCCCAGCTCAGAACCTGGCTATATGCAAATCAGTCTGTCCCTGGCCCAGTGCATCATGGGAACAGGGCAGACTAAACTACCAAGCCAATTCTTCACCAGAAAGGAGACAAGCTTCCGGGGACCGGTTTCTGGCATTTCAGCCGTCGTCGGCCCGGCTTGCTTGAATCCTGATGGTGCAGTGAGCAAGGGACTCATGTCTGAGTATACCCTGCCACACCTATAGTGGCCAAAAACGATTCAGAAAAGGGGGTGGTGACGAACAGAGTGTCTGAATTAAGCAGACCACTCTTACCCAGTCCAAAGATCAGGGCTTGATCCATCACCGTTATTTAGCTCACTGCATCATCCCAGCTCAGAACCTGGCTATATGCAAATCAGTCTGTCCCTGGCCCAGAGCATCATGGGAACAGGGCAGACTAAACTACCAAGCCAATTCTTCACCAGAAAGGAGACAAGCTTCCGGGGACCGGTTTCTGGCATTTCAGCCGTCGTCGGCCCGGCTTGCTTGAATCCTGATGGTGCAGTGAGCAAGAGACTCATGTCTGAGTATCCCCTGCCACACCTATAGTGGCCAAAAACGATTCAGAAAAGGGGGTGGTGATGAACAGAGTTTCTGAATTATGCAGACCACTCTTACCCAGTCCAAAGATCAGGGCTTGATCCATCACCGTTATTTAGCTCACTGCACCATCCCAGCTCAGAACCTGGCTATATGCAAATCAGTCTGTCCCTGGCCCAGTGCATCATGGGAACAGGGCAGACTAAACTACCAAGCCAATTCTTCACCAGAAAGGAGACAAGCTTCCGGGGACCGGTTTCTGGAATTTCAGCCGTTGTCGGCCCGGCTTGCTTGAATCCAGATGGTGCAATGAGCAAGGGACTCATGTCTGAGTATACCCTGCCACACCGATAGTGGCCAAAAACGATTCAGAAAAGGGGGTGGTGATGAACAGAGTGTCTGAATTAAGCAGACCACTCTTACCCAGTCCAAAGATCAGGGCTTGATCCATCACCGTTATTTAGCTCACTGCACCATCCCAGCTCAGAACCTGGCTATATGCAAATCAGTCAGTCCCTGGCCCAGTGCATCATGGGAACAGGGCAGACTAAACTACCAAGCCAATTCTTCACCAGAAAGGAGACAAGCTTCCGGGGACCGGTTTCTGGCATTTCAGCCGTCGTCGGCCCGGCTTGCTTGAATCCTGATGGTGCAGTGAGCAAGGGACTCATGTCTGAGTATACCCTGCCACACCTATAGTGGCCAAAAACGATTCAGAAAAGGGGGTGGTGATGAACAGAGTGTCTGAATTAAGCAGACCACTCTTACCCAGTCCAAAGATCAGGGCTTGATCCATCACCGTTATTTAGCTCACTGCATCATCCCAGCTCAGAACCTGGCTATATGCAAATCAGTCTGTCCCTGGCCCAGAGCATCATGGGAACAGGGCAGACTAAACTACCAAGCCAATTCTTCACCAGAAAGGAGACAAGCTTCCGGGGACCGGTTTCTGGCATTTCAGCCGTCGTCGGCCCTGCTTGCTTGAATCCTGATGGTGCAGTGAGCAAGAGACTCATGTCTGAGTATCCCCTGCCACACCTATAGTGGCCAAAAACGATTCAGAAAAGGGGGTGGTGATGAACAGAGTTTCTGAATTAAGCAGACCACTCTTACCCAGTCCAAAGATCAGGGCTTGATCCATCACCGTTATTTAGCTCACTGCACCATCCCAGCTCAGAACCTGGTTATATGCAAATCAGTCTGTCCCTGGCCCAGTGCATCATGGGAACAGGGCAGACTAAACTACCAAGCCAATTCTTCACCAGAAAGGAAACAAGCTTCCGGGGACCGGTTTCTGGCATTTCAGCCGTTGTCGGCCCGGCTTGCTTGAATCCTGATGGTGCAGTGAGCAAGGGACTCATGTCTGAGTATACCCTGCCACACCGATAGTGGCCAAAAACGATTCAGAAAAGGGGGTGGTGATGAACAGAGTGTCTGAATTAAGCAGACCACTCTTACCCAGTCCAAAGATCAGGGCTTGATCCATCACCGTTATTTAGCTCACTGCATCATCCCAGCTCAGAACCTGGCTATATGCAAATCAGTCTGTCCCTGGCCCAGAGCATCATGGGAACAGGGCAGACTAAACTACCAAGCCAATTCTTCACCAGAAAGGAGACAAGCTTCCGGGGACCGGTTTCTGGCATTTCAGCCGTCGTCGGCCCGGCTTGCTTGAATCCTGATGGTGCAGTGAGCAAGAGACTCATGTCTGAGTATCCCCTGCCACACCTATAGTGGCCAAAAACGATTCAGAAAAGGGGGTCAAGTCAAGTCAAGTCAATAGATTTATATAGTGCGCTACATACCCAGAGGGTCTCAAGGCGCTTGAAGAAGGGTGGGGACTTATTTGTCAAATATCCACGTTTTAAGTTGCTTTCTGAATGCTAGGTGGTTCTGAGTAAGGCGAAGGTGAGTGGGAAGTGAGTTCCAGGTTTTAGCTGCCAGGTAGGAGAAGGATCTACCTCCCATGGTGGTTTGGTTGATGCGAGGTACAGTGGCAAGGGCCTGGTTGGAGGATCGTGGCTGGCGGGAGGGGGTGTAGAAGGACAGTCGTGTGTTGAGGCATTTGGGTCCGATTTTGTAGAGTGCTTTGTGTGCGTGGGTTAGGAGCCGGAAAGTAATCCTCTTATTGACGGGGAGCCAGTGTAGGCTTTTCAGGTGACCAGAGATGTGTTCTTTACGCGGGATGTCTAATATGAGCCTGGCTGAAGCGTTCTGGATGCGTTGGAGTTTTTTCTGGAGTTTTGTGGTGGTACCGGCGTAGAGGGTGTTTCCGTAGTCCAGTCGGCTCGTGACCAGAGCGTGGGTGACTGTTTTTCTAGTTTCTGTGGGGATCCAGCGAAATGTTTTTTTGAGCATGCGAAGAATGTTGAAGCAAGATGAAGAAACGGCGTTGACTTGTCTGTTCATCGAGAGTGAGGAATTCAGGATGACGCCCAGGTTCCGTGCGTGGTCCGTCGGGATGGGTGCTTTTCCAAGGGCCTCTGGCCACCAAGAGTCATCCCAGGCGGAGGGGAAGGTGCCTAGGATGAGGACTTCTGTTTTGTCTGAGTTCAGTTTCAGACGGCTGTGCTTCATCCATTTGGCTACTTCTTTCATTCCTTCATGCAGGTTGGTTTTGGCAGTGTTAGGGTCTCTGGTGAGTGATAGGATCAGTTGAGTGTCGTCGGCGTAGGAGATGATGTTGAGGTTGTGTTGGCGTGCGATGACCGCGAGGGGGCTCATGTATACGTTGAAGAGGGTGGGGCTGAGTGAAGATCCTTGTGGTACGCCGCAGATGACTTCAGTGGCCTCTGACTTGAATGGTGGAAGGCGGACTCTCTGGGTTCTTCCGGTGAGGAACGAGGTGATCCATTCCAGTGCTTTTCCTTGGATTCCGACGTTTCTGAGGCGTTGTAAAAGGGTGCTGTGACAGACCGTGTCGAAGGCTGCGGAAAGGTCGAGGAGGATGAGGGCGACTGTGTCTCCATTGTCCAGAAGAGTTCGAATGTCGTCTGTTGCTGCGATGAGGGCGGTTTCAGTGCTGTGCTTGGCTCGGAAGCCAGATTGTGAGGAGTCGAGGGATTTGTTGGTTTCGAGGAATGCGGCGAGCTGGTTGTTGACCGCTTTCTCGATGACTTTGGCCGGGAATGGAAGGAGTGAGATAGGGTGGTAGTTTTTGAGTTCGGTGGGGTCAGCTGTAGGTTTTTTTCAGGAGGGCGCTGAGTTCGGCATGTTTCCAGCTTTCCGGGAATGTTGCGGAGTTGAGAGAGCAGTTGATGACGTCTCGAAGGTGTGGTGCTATGATGGAGTCTGCTTTGTTGAAGATGTGGTGAGGGCATGGGTCTGTGGGGGATCCTGAGTGGATAGAGTTCATCAGACGGATGGTGTCCTTAGTGGAGATTGGCTTCCAGTCATTGAGGATATTCAGGGGGGGTGGGGGTCCTGCAGGGGGTTGGGTGGGTTGGTCTTTGGGTCGGTTGTCGAAGCTGTTGTGGATGTCTGCAATTTTGTTGTGGAAGAATGAGGCTAGGGAGTCGCAGAGGGCTTGAGAGGGGGTGATGTCGTTGGAGTTGGCTGAGGGGTAGGTAAATTCCTTGACGATGTTGAATAATTCCTTGCTGTTGCAGGCGTTGTTATCTAGTCGGTCCTTTAAAGCGGCTTTCTTGGCATTCCGGATCAGTTGGTGATGTATGCGGGTGGCGTTTTTGAAGGCGTCCTTGGTGCTGGTGGTTGGGTCTTTTTTCCAGGCCTTCTCAAGGGAGCGACAGAGTTTCTTGGATTTCTTAAGATCATCGTTGAACAAGGAGGCCTTCTTGCTGCCTAGTTTGATTTGTAATTTTTTCAGCGGTGCTAGGATGTCGGCGCTGTTGGATAACCATTGGGTGAGGTTGGTGGCTGCTTGGTCTGGGTTTGAGGAGTGGGCTGGGGGGTTTTGAAGAAGCGATGAGGAGATCTGGTCGATGGTGATTTTGTTCCAGTTTCTTTGCAGAGTGGGTTGGGGGTGGATGTTGGATGTGGGCTTGTTGTAGGTAAAGTGAACGCAGCTGTGGTCAGTCCAAAGGAGAGCTGTGGTGTGGCTGAAGGAGACATGTTTGCTGGAGGTGAAGATAGGGTCGAGTGTGTGACCTGCGATGTGGGTGGGGGTAGTGACAAGTTGTTTAAGTCCGAGGTTGGCGAGGTTGTCCAAAAGGGTGGTGGTGTTGCGGTCATTGTTCTTTTCAAGGTGAAAGTTGAGGTCTCCCAAAAGGATGTAATCCTCGGAGGGGAGCGCGTGTGGAGTGATATAGTCCGTGATGTCTTCGCTAAATTGTGCGCGGGGTCCTGGTGGCCTGTAAAGGAGGGTGCCTCTGAGTGTGGTCTTGGGGTCGGTGTGGATCTGGAAGTGAAGGTGTTCAGAGTTGGCGAGATTGACGTCTGAGCTGGTTGAGATGCGGATGGATTTCTTATGGACGATAGCGATGCCTCCTCCTATGTGGCCGGTACGGTCCTTGCGAATGATCTTATAGCCTTCCAGGATGGCAATGGTGATGTCTGGGGCTGATGTGGCGTTCATCCATGTTTCTGTTAGGAAGGCGACGTCCGGGGAGATGGTGTCTAGTAGATTCCAGAGGTCAATGGCGTGCCTGTGGAGCGAGCGGGTGTTGAGCAGGATGCATTGTAGGTGGTTGGGCTCGGATATCTGTTGTGTGTTCGTAGATGAGGAGTTGTTCTTGGTGCCGTCGAACTTGCAGGAGTTGCAGGAAAAGGGTCCATGGGTGTGTCCAGGGGCGGCTTGGACGCAGTTGGGGGAACGGCCGGGGTTAAGGGCTAGGAGGGTGGTGGCATCGTAAGTAATGCGGGAGGGGTGGGCATTACGAGGACCAGGGGCTCTGGTGCTGGGCGCGGTCCAGGCGCGGACGGGCGTAGACGGGCTTACCTTTGGCGCACCTTCGGCGCGACTGGGGCGTGACCGCTGCGCGTGGACGCTGCGCGCAAAGGCATCTGTCATATGTGGATGGAGGTGAGGGGAGGGGCAAGGGCGGGGCAGCTGGGAGGCGGGGTCGTGGTGGGGAACTGGGCTGGGCTGGGGGTTAGACAACAAACAAAAAAATGGCTGCGAGCCAAGAGTCTACCACAACAGATGAGGGCACAACCTGAGTTAGGCTAGGGAAGGGGCAATGGCGCCAGCACAATCAAGGCAAAATCGATTCCACAGTTTAAAGGCACAAGGCGAAAATTATCCAACACTCTGGTACACGTGGAAATGGCAGTAGTGCGAGCAGAGCGCTACTTCAGTCAACAGTCATGCACAAAGTAAAGCGTCAGTAGTGCTATCACATCGGGAGCCAAGTTGACTCTGCAGTAATGCGAGCAGAGCGGGCACAAGAGCGCTACTTCAGTTAATCAATCACATGTATATTAAAGCGGCAGTGGTGCGAGCAGAGCGGGAGCCAGAATAACCTAGCGCTAATGCGAGCAGCTGAGATGTGAGCCGAGCGGGCGCAGATTAGGTTTGCAGTGATGCGAGCGCTAATAAGTTAGATTTCAGCAACAATACCAGCTTCTGGGTCTGGGACAGGTCAGGGAGCAGTGTTGGGAGCGACCGCTTCTGGCGAATGCAGGACGGTCACAGCGTTAGTGCACGACGGTAGAGCCTGACTATCAGTGGAAGGGCGGGGCAGCTGGGAGGCGGGGTCGTGGTGGGGAACTGGGCTGGGCTGGGGGTTAGACAACAAACAACAAAATGGCTGCGAGCCAAGAGTCTACCACAACAGATGAGGGCACAACCTGAGTTAGGCTAGGGAAGGGGCAATGGCGCCAGCACAATCAAGGCAAAATCGATTCCACAGTTTAAAGGCACAAGGCGAAAATTATCCAACACTCTGGTACACGTGGAAATGGCAGTAGTGCGAGCAGAGCGCTACTTCAGTCAACAGTCATGCACAAAGTAAAGCGTCAGTAGTGCTATCACATCGGGAGCCAAGTTGACTCTGCAGTAATGCGAGCAGAGCGGGCACAAGAGCGCTACTTCAGTTAATCAATCACATGTATATTAAAGCGGCAGTGGTGCGAGCAGAGCGGGAGCCAGAATAACCTAGCGCTAATGCGAGCAGCTGAGATGTGAGCCGAGCGGGCGCAGATTAGGTCTGCAGTGATGCGAGCGCTAATAAGTTAGATTTCAGCAACAATACCAGCTTCTGGGTCTGGGACAGGTCAGGGAGCAGTGTTGGGAGCGACTGCTTCTGGCGAATGCAGGACGGTCACAGCGTTAGTGCACGGCGGTAGAGCCTGACTATCAGTGGAAGGGCGGGGCAGCTGGGAGGCGGGGTCGTGGTGGGGAACTGGGCTGGGCTGGGGGTTAGACAACAAACAACAAAATGGCTGCGAGCCAAGAGTCTACCACAACAGATGAGGGCACAACCTGAGTTAGGCTAGGGAAGGGGCAATGGCGCCAGCACAATCAAGGCAAAATCGATTCCACAGTTTAAAGGCACAAGGCGAAAATTATCCAACACTCTGGTACACGTGGAAATGGCAGTAGTGCGAGCAGAGCGCTACTTCAGTCAACAGTCATGCACAAAGTAAAGCGTCAGTAGTGCTATCACATCGGGAGCCAAGTTGACTCTGCAGTAATGCGAGCAGAGCGGGCACAAGAGCGCTACTTCAGTTAATCAATCACGTGTATATTAAAGCGGCAGTGGTGCGAGCGGAGCGGGAGCCAGAATAACGTAGCGCTAATGCGAGCAGCTGAGATGTGAGCCGAGCAGGCGCAGATTAGGTCTACAGTGATGCGAGCGCTAATAAGTTAGATTTCAGCAACAATACCAGCTTCTGGGTCTGGGACAGGTCAGGGAACAGTGTTGGGAGCGACCGCTTCTGGCGGTGATGAACAGAGTTTCTGAATTAAGCAGACCACTCTTACCCAGTCCAAAGATCAGGGCTTGATCCATCACCGTTATTTAGCTCACTGCACCATCCCAGCTCAGAACCTGGCTATATGCAAATCAGTCTGTCCCTGGCCCAGTGCATCATGTGAACAGGGCAGACTAAACTACCAAGCCAATTCTTCACCAGAAAGGAGACAAGCTTCTGGGGACCGGTTTCTGGCATTTCAGCCGTTGTCGGCCATGCTTGCTTGAATCCTGATGGTGCAGTGAGCAAGGGACTCATGTCTGAGTATACCCTGCCACACCGATAGTGGCCAAAAATGATTCAGAAAAGGGGGTGGTGATGAACAGAGTGTCTGAATTAAGCAGACCACTCTTACCCAGTCCAAAGATCAGGGCTTGATCCATCACCGTTATTTAGCTCACTGCACCATCCCAGCTCAGAACCTGGCTATATGCAAATCAGTCAGTCCCTGGCCCAGTGCATCATCGGAACAGGGCAGACTAAACTACCAAGCCAATTCTTCACCAGAAAGGAGACAAGCTTCCGGGGACCGGTTTCTGGCCTTTCAGCCGTCGTCGGCCCGGCTTGCTTGAATTCTGATGGTGCAGTGAGCAAGGGACTCATGTCTGAGTATACCCTGCCACACCTATAGTGGCCAAAAACGATTCAGAAAAGGGGGTGGTGATGAACAGATTGTCTGAATTAAGCAGACCACTCTTACCCAGTCCAAAGATCAGGGCTTGATCCATCACCGTTATTTAGCTCACTGCATCATCCCAGCTCAGAACCTGGCTATATGCAAAGTGTCTGTCCCTGGCCCAGAGCATCATGGGAACAGGGCAGACTAAACTACCAAGCCAATTCTTCACCAGAAAGGAGACAAGCTTCCGGGGACCGGTTTCTGGCATTTCAGCCGTCGTCGGCCCGGCTTGCTTGAATCCTGATGGTGCAGTGAGCAAGGGACTCATGTCTGAGTATACCCTGCCACACCTATAGTGGCCAAAAACGATTCAGAAAAGGGGGTGGTGATGAACAGAGTTTCTGAATTAAGCAGGCCACTCTTACCCAGTCCAAAGATCAGGGCTTGATCCATCACCGTTATTTAGCTCACTGCATCATCCCAGCTCAGAACCTGGCTATATGCAAAGTGTCTGTCCCTGGCCCAGAGCATCATGGGAACAGGGCAGACTAAACTACCAAGACAATTCTTCACCAGAAAGGAGACAAGCTTCCGGGGACCGGTTTCTGGCATTTCAGCCGTCGTCGGCCCGGCTTGCTTGAATCCTGATGGTGCAGTGAGCAAGGGACTCATGTCTGAGTATACCCTGCCACACCCATAGTGGCCAAAAACGATTCAGAAAAGGGGGTGGTGATGAACATAGTGTCTGAATTAAGCAGACCACTCTTACCCAGTCCAAAGATCAGGGCTTGATCCATCACCGTTATTTAGCTCACTGCACCATCCCAGCTCAGAACCTGGCTATTTGCAAATCAGTCTGTCCCTGGCCCAGTGCATCATGGGAACAGGACAGACTAAACTACCAAGCCAATTCTTCACCAGAAAGGAAACAAGCTTCCGGGGACCGGTTTCTGGCATTTCAGCCGTCGTCGGCCCGGCTTGCTTGAATCCTGATGGTGCAGTGAGCAAGGAACTCATGTCTGCGTATACCCTGCCACACCTATAGTGGCCAAAAACGATTCAGAAAAGGGATTGGTGGTGAACAGAGTGTCTGAATTAAGCTGACCACTCTTACCCAGTCCAAAGATCAGGGCTTGATCCATCACCGTTATTTAGCTCACTGCACCATCCCAGCTCAGAACCTGGCTATATGCAAATCAGTCTGTCCCTGGCCCAGTGCATCATGGGAACAGGGCAGACTAAACTACCAAGCCAATTCTTCACCAGAAAGGAGACAAGCTTCCGGGGACCGGTTTCTGGCATTTCAGCCGTCGTCGGCCCGGCTTGCTTGAATCCTGATGGTGCAGTGAGCAAGGGACCCATGTCTGAGTATACCCTGTCACACCTATAGTGGCCAAAAACGATTCAGAAAAGGGGGTGGTGATGAACAGAGTGTCTGAATTAAGCAGACCACTCTTACCCAGTCCAAAGATCAGGTCTTGATACATCACCATTATTTAGCTCACTGCACCATCCCAGCTCAGAACCTGGCTATATGCAAACCCGAACGGCATCCTAGTGAATTAGAAAATGCCCTCAGACGTGATAAAAGCCGTCCGATGTTTTGACTCCTAATGGAGTTTGATCTGATGATAGGCACTCCGCAAGTCTAACTTTGTGAAGAACCTACCACCTTTCAATAACAGCACCAACTCATTAATATTGGGAAGAGGAAACCCATCCACGATAATATTGCAGTTAAGTGTGCGCAAATCAACACAGAATCTGTATTTGCCATCAGATTTTGTCGTAATCACGACTGGCGAAATTCAACTTGAGGTTTCTATCTGCTCAATGACCCCTTGTTCCAACATTTCGCTCAACATCCTTTTTACCTCACCCCTAGCTACAATGGGTACCTTCCTGACCTTATGTTGCAAAGGAACAGCATCCTAACATGATCTTATGAACGTAGCCTTTCAACTCTCCAATCTCCTCCTTAAACAACTCAGGCATCCCATCAACAATCGACAAGGCAGGTACTTCAGCCACCACCATCACTTGATCATCAGCCCTCAGATTCAACACAATATGTAGATTGTACTGCTGTCCCCAACCTAATATGGCTGGACCAGACTGGGCAACGTACACCTTACCCCTCACCGTTCAGTCTTGGAACGAAATATTTGCAGACATATACCACACAATCTCAATCCTTTCACCTTGGAACCCGCCTGGATTGATGTCCTTCGGTTCCAACTCAGCCTTGGGCCAATTCACACAAAATAAGCACACGGGAATTATGGTCCAGAACGACCCTGAATCCACCATCAACTCAACTTGCACACCATCAATCTCGAACATTGCTTTAGGTCTTACACTCCTCCTTGGATTCATATCTGACTCCTCATCACTCACACACAAAATTGTATTTACTCCCTCGACGCTATCAACCGTAGCGATATCAGCTTGTTCTTATTGAACAACAGCAATCTTTCCTCTGGGAACAAACTTGCACATTCTTGAAAAGTGACCCCGCTTTCCGCATTTCAAACAATCTTTGTCTAAGGCAAAGCATTTTTTATAATCAGCAGTGTGGTACGTGCTGCCACACCTTGTACACATTTTTTCTCTACTCTTGTAAGAGTCACCATTACTATAAGCATTATTGAACTTTTTGCCTACATTCTTCTCACTCTTCTCATAGGATTTCTTTCCACCCACAGCTCCCACTTCTTCAACAACATCTACACACAACACACTCTCTTTCGAACCATCCTTGCGTTCCATCTCCTTTATGCATGCACCAGATTCTTCAACTATCTTAGCAATGTCAATGGCGTTCTGCAAAGAAGGATTCTTCGCCGCCCATAGCTTCTCTTGAATCTTCTTGTTCCCACACTGGACAATGAGCTGGTCCCTAATCAATTCATCTCTGATATTCCCTAAGTTGCATTTCAACGATAATTCACGCAGGCGAGTAACAAATTGATCCACACTCTCCCCTTGAAGCTGAGGCTGCGTGTAAAATTTGTGTCTTGCCATGACAATGTTGACTTCTTTTGAGTATCTTTTCTTCAAACGAGCTTTAGCTTCCAAATACACATTAGTTATGACTCTCCCTTCAACGTTAGTTCCTGGAGACAAAAATGTAAAAGCATGTTGTCCCTCTTTCCCCAAGGTGCTCAAAAAGAGTGCCCTTTTTCTCATAGCACTGAAGTCCTTGCCATCGATTGCTTTGATGTAATTCTCAAATACTTCAATCCATTCCTCCCATTCCATGGGAGGATCCCCGCTTTGCTGTAGAAATAATGGTGGCATAACTACACTGTTGCTTTCCATCTTCCACGTTATGCTTATATTGTGCCTCGGCTGCCGCCAAAAATCCAATGACGTGACAAAGTCTTAATTATAAAAATAAGACTGCTACTCCACGAGTTATGCTGACTCCTTGCAAGCTCGTAAAGATAAAAATAATTTAACGTTACTCACAGAACTGCTTTCGCTCCGATATTTCCCGGAGCTGTCTCTCACTCCGTGCTCCTTTCACGTTACCCAGCAACCATTTATGTTTGAAGGAGAAAATGGCCGCCATAACGTAGTGAACGAAAGTGAATGCGTCAGAACGTAACGTGATGAGTCAGGAGGGGCTGCAGCTTTCTTTCGTCAAAGGAACAACAGTAGCAGCGTTCTCAATGGCAGCATTCTCCAAAGGAACAGCGACTCTTGCAATGCGTTGGAGCCTTTTCAAATGTCTCCCAAATGTGGCTGTTCTCAGGTAAGCGTTACAGCTTCAATTCAAAGTCACACCAGACTCTGAAATATGCATCCATATGTTCGCATTGACAAAGATGTTATCCTCGATGCACGAATGAGTGTAAAAACAAAAACATGAACAGTACTCACTCCGTGATCGTTTATTTCTACCGCAATATACTCTGGTATTTATTGCTTCTTCAATAATCAATCCCGGGTATGCCAAACACAGTCTCGACTTAATTCACTTAAGTCATACAGCACAGTAGTTCAACATGGAAAGCGAATTCTTCCTTGCCAATAACTCTTCCGTTACTGGATTCACGCGTGGTTCTTTCCACCAGCTGGTAACAATTCCTTTAGTAGCTTCTTCAGAAAATGCTAGCCTGGGATCGCCAAAATGTTGTATGGAAGGGAGTCACATAGTCCATACAAGGATAATATACAAAAGATATATTTATTAAGAGCTACAGGTAACAGCTGGTGTCCCTCTCCAGGCTAGCAAGCGACTGCCATACCAGGCAAAGAGAGAGAACACCGAAGTAAGGAAGGATCCAAAAGGGAATGAACAGATTAAAGGGGCAGAGTGCAGAAAGAGATAAAGCATGAAAACAAGATACAACACCTTTCTTGATAATATGCCACGTAGTTTCTGTGGCACCTGGTAGCCTTGAAGCACTTTTGCAGGATATTGTCTTAAAAATGTTGTGCTTTGTTGAGATCTTTAATGCTAATTTGAATAGTCTTAAGAATAGAATGGGGAAGATGAAGGGGGCACTGGCAATGTTCACAATTTCGTCGAGAGACTGGAATGTTGAATTTGCTATTTGAATTTACCCAACCAGCACCCCTAAAACAGGAGCTCAACACACAACACACAGGGCCACAACAGGTTCAAATCCCTAGAGTCCCCTCAGCCCCGAGAGAAAAGGCTAGTTTTCTTGATGATTTCCCACAGATTATTCAGGAGGGCATTCGGAGCTCAAATACTCAGTGCACTGCAGGGAGCATACCTTTTCTTCGAACAACATTCCCATCAGTGTCCCTGTAGCGCCCACTGCTTCTGAGCCATATTGAGGGGGGTTTCAAATATCCCTACCTGCAATTACTTACAGAAGCACATATCTTGCACCAACAACTCAAATGTCTCAACCCCCTCGACCATTGTTTTATGATTCCCACCCGCTTTGAAACCCTATGTATTTTTAATGGTCAATGTGACGCCTCTTGGGAGGGGGGAGGGGGGTTTGAGGAGAATTTTAGCCAGATTAAAAATAAGGTGGTTCACTGACTCTCAACCCAGTTCTCTTTCCCCTTCCTCTGTATCTAAAGAGATCATCATTATTCGCAGGACAGGCTGGAATGAGGATACCTTTAAGCATGGGTCTGGTGATTGTATTGTGGTTGATTTCCGAAAAATCAAGTAAGTGGAACTGATTTAATTCAACAGCAACCCTTAATTTGACGGGGACTGATATTTTACTGCACCCCTTTGGCTTCCTTTATGCCCCACTGTCTGTCAGCTCTCTCCCAAGGGTGACATCTAGCCTGCACTTGTTGAGAGGGGTTTCAACTCCCTCTTAAATAGGGCCTAGCGCCAATATCTAGCTTAGCAATATATTCGCCCCCAGTGAGCAAGTTTGACTTCCAGGCCCAATCAAGTCCATTCCTGGGGTGGCAGAGGTATTGCCTCAGTCTCGTGGATTGCTTAGGATGTTGAGCTGGAATTTTGCTGGGGCTCAAGACCATATCTTAGATTAGCATGAGATAAAACTGTTGAAATAAAATGGGAATATTTGTCGCCAAAGAACTGGGATGTTTGGGGGGCTTGTATACAGATTGCTATAGCACTTTTTATGTCAACGCAATGCCCTCGTCACATGACCAACTGAAAGGGGTCTTTTGAATTTGGTGAATTTAAGCTTGTAAAATGGAGAATGTTACTTTCAGTTTATGAAATATCTTCTGTGTTCTTTTGACCTTTCACAATAATTTTAGGTTGTTAGTTATAAATGTCTATAATTATGTATCGGTGAATGAAACTCCTGTTTCAGATTCGAGAATTTTCCTGGAAAAATAGTTGATTGAACTATCAAACCTAACATTGAATTTAATTAATTAAACACATTATTGGCTAGGGTAGAGTCGAATTCTGCTGGTCTATTGCCTAGGTTTAAAGGAAGAGGTCGTAGACCAACTATTTCCCTTCCTTAGCAAATTTGAAAAGATTTGGAATGTTTGCAGGGATCACTACCCAATACTCACAGAGTTTATATGGGACAATTTGTGGTGCAAGGATCCACCCCTAAGCAAGGAGCCTCTTAACAGAAGTCATCCTCGACTCAGAAGTACAGAGAGCCCTTACTAGGAAGTGATGGCCGTCCCATAGCACTGGGCCGAAGTGCATTGACAAGAACTGTTCTAAGGTCCATAAACATGTATTGACGTCTTTACAACATAAACCCAGAATTAAAAAAGTGGTAAAGGAGTTAAGGAACCTGTAGTATGTCACCTGCAAGGATTGAAAACATTTCTGAAAGTTAGGCCTGGGAACAGTTAAAGGCTGTTTGCTCGCTTAGGGATAGCTTGGCTTTTTGGAGAACCATGAATCAGCACCTTTTCCAAGTGGGGAGCATGTCACTTATGGCTCAAACAATTCTGACACAAGTCTGGGCCACCCATTTTGAGTATATTTATAAAGTAGAAAGTTCATCACTGCCTCATGTATACCCCTCAAGGAAGGAAGAGTTTCTAGTTAACTGGGAGGAAGTGAAAGAAGGTATCTTGGCTCTGCCGTCCGTGAAAGCTCCTGGTCCAAATGGAGTTCCTAGGGATCTTCATAAATCTTGTGTGGACCTCTGGGCCCTCATAATCCCCCTACATATAAATGCAGCATCCCACAGTCATATCCCTCATCCTAGCAGAAATCAAAGATTGTTCCAATTTTTTAAAAATGGAACAGAGCCTGCTATAGGCCTATATCCTTAATGGACGCACGAGAAAAAATCTTGGTCGTGTCCTGCTGAATTGTCTGACAGTGTGGGCAGAGGAGCGTAACATATTGGCAAATACTTAATATGGCTACAGACTGGGGCGGGAGACGATTGAACAGAACCTGAACTTATATTTATTGATTAAGATAGTACAGCAACAAAAAGGAACTATCCATCTGGCCTTCATGGACCTCAGCAAGACCTTCGATATGGTTAACAAATTGAAGCTTTGGTCTGTGCTGGAGTCCATGGGGGTGGAACATACAGTTCTCTCTTTATTCATAATTTGCACAAGGGGCTTGAGGCCTCTGCAAGATTTGGCCCTAATGAGCAGAACACGTCACACTTTAAGATGGGGAGGGGAGTTTGACAGGGCTGTATATTAGCCATCCTGCTTATCATCCTTTATATTAAACAGCTAAGGCCCTTTTATTTGGAACAGTGTACAGATGTCCCAAAGGTAGGACATAGATGTGTGCTAGCCTTGCTATACGTGGACAATACAGTTCTTATTATCTGTAAAGCCAATTGTCTTCAGAAGCTGTTAGATGATCGATTCATTAAATTTATGGAAAGTTTGGATCTGAATTTTTTTTTCTAAATCATATAGTTTGGTTTTAGGACCTAAGAAACCCAAAAGTAAAAGCTATTTCATCAACTGTCATTACATTTGTAGAGTCGATACATTTCGTTACATGGGCATTTGGCCGGGATGCCCGTCACCCCCTCCTAACACAATACCCAAGGATGGGAAGTCGGACGCAGGCTTGAACTTTTGGAAGGCGGGAGGGAGTCACCCTCCCGGCCGTATTTATTAAAATATGAAACAAAATTTAAAACGTTAAATAAAAGTTTCATAATCATGTACAATTTTACATTTATTACATTTCGATGAAGACATGTTCTTTGGCTAACCTTAACAGATCTCTAATACAAAGGTTTCCTAGCCGAGTCTAACATCCTGCAAATGCATACATTCTAAATTAAAATTGTACATCCTAGCATTAAGGGCCAACGGCAAGGTCTTAACCGGTGTCAGATCCCTACTACCAAAACTCTCGCCCTCACAGTGTGAGTGGCGCATGCGCAGAGGACTCTACCCTCATCGCCAACTGTAATTTCCCTTGTCGTGGTGGGGGCCCCCTTTCCACTCGACGCCTTCTTAAAGGTCGTCCGAGTTCCCGTGTGAGGTATCTGTAGGAAGGACAGCGTGGACTCCCCCCCCCATCCCCACACTCTCTATCCGCCGTCGCGGATATCCGGCCCCCGGGAAATTAATAGGAGGGGCATATAGCCACCTCCTCCCCTGGGAGGGGCCTATGGCCGTCTCTCCTTAGGCGACCCATCCTTAGTGGGTGCCGCCTCCCCGTGGGAGGGGCCAATGGCCGCCTCCCCCCGGGCGCTCCCATCCATTCTGGGTGGCGCCCCCCTCTAGGGACCTTGAAATTACTGCTCACCGATCATGACCTTACCGCCCGACCAAAAAATAAATACGACAGTTGTTTACCTACTAAAGAAGAAAAAATTCTGACATTGCCTTGACGTGTCATCGACTGCTCACTCCTACAAAGGAAAAAACATTATCCTACAGGCAGAAGTCACATCCTTAACCTAAACATTCCTTTACTTTCTACAAAGGAAAAAAGGCCTATCTTCAGCAAAACTTTATTAAAAAACAAACATTGCCATAAGGGGCTGGTGGATGGGTCAAAATTGCTGCTTGTTCCGTCGAGGGCTCACGAGCAACGAGTGGGTGCAGCCTTCAGAGCACAGGAACAAGAGGACGCTTCTTCGGATTCCCGCTCTATTTATTCTTCTGCGGGAGGGCGTGTACCCTCCTCTGGTACACCTACTGGGCATCGTCATCGGTGTAGGTGTCTAGGACAACCCCTCCTGGGCGGGAAAAGGCGCGCCCCGGCTACGCCGCTTCGGGCATACCAGCCGAGACACGCCCCCCGCCCAAAATGGTTTCCCGGGAGGATCGGGGCACACAACCATACGTTCGGGGGGACCGAGTGGTCGCCCCTTTCCATATGGCCGGGATGCCCGTCACCCCCTCCCAACACAATACCCAAGGATGGGAAGTCGGACGCAGGCTTGAACTTTTGGAAGGCGGGAGGGAGTCACCCTCCTGGCCGTATTTATTAAAATATGAAACAAAATTTAAAACGTTAAATAAAAGTTTCATAATCATGTACAATTTTACATTTATTAGATTTCGATGAAGACATGTTCTTTGGATAACCTTAACAGATCTCTAATACAAAGGTTTCCTAGCCGAGTCTAACATCCTGCAAATGCATACATTCTAAATTAAAATTGTACATCCTAGCATTAAGGGCCAACGGCAAGGTCTTAACCGGTGTCAGATCCCTACTACCAAAACTCTCGCCCTCACGGTGTGAGTGGCGCATGCGCAGAGGACTCTACCCTCATCGCCAAATGTAATTTCCCTTGTCGTGGTGGGGGCCCCCTTTCCACTCGACGCCTTCTTAAAGGTCGTCCGAGTTCCTGTGTGAGGTATCTGTAGGAAGGACAGCGTGGACTCCCCCCTCATCCCCACACTCTCTATCCGCTGTCGCGGATATCCGGCCCCCGGGAAATTAATAGGAGGGGCATATAGCCGCCTCCTCCCCTGGGAGGGGCCTATGGCCGTCTTCCCTTAGGCGACCCATCCTTAGTGGGTGCCGCCTCCCCGTGGGAGGGGCCAATGGCCGCCTCCCCCGGGCGCTCCCATCCATTCTGGGTGGCGCCCCCCTCTAGGGACCTTGAAATTACTGCTCACCGATCATGACCTTACCGCCACAGGCCGGATAGTTGACCGACTATCCGGCCCCCCCAACTCCTCCTAAAGGTCATGCTTCCTCAAACCCCTAAGCCATGCTATAAAGTCTCCTATGAGTAAATCATTCCCCTCCCGGGACAGGTGAACCCCATCATTCAGATACATGTGATCACCCCGAATACACCCATGAGGAATGCTATGCAACTGCGCAGAGCGAAACAATCTACCAATTTTATTGTTCACCTTCTTCACTGAATGGTTCAGTGCTGACACCGAAAGGCCCCCCCACCATACCTTCCTGGGAATCATGTGGGACTAGGCAATCGTGCACCCCGGGATTCTTTTCGCCAACCAGCTAACAGAAGACAAAACTTGTTCAAACAACACTCGTCTACCCAGTGCCACCAAGTCATTGCCCCCCAGGTGTACTATGACTAAAGATGGCGGTGACCTTTGCCGCCCTAGGAGACCCTCAACAAATGACTCTAATTGGTCAAAACAGAGCCCGCCCTTCCCATGGAAGGCCACTCTGTACCCGTATTCCCCAGCTGCGTGAGTCGCGTCACCTGCTTTGAATACGTCCCCGGCGCGCCTCACGTATGAGTGGCCCACGACCCATACCACTCTTTCTCCAGTCGGTGATCCTTGACCGCTGGTCTCCTGGTGCTGGGTCGACTGCAAATTCTGCCCCGCGTGACAGGCTCGCGAAACTGTAATCCAAACAAAAGACAAGAAGCGTGAGTGCATGTCAATTGATCATTACAACATGTGCAATCGCACATACCTTTTGAAGCAATTCGAGGACCATCGTCCCAACTGTTTCACTTCCTCCGCACTCTGACCCCTGGCTGTAGCCTCAGTAGCAGCCCCTATCCTAAAGGAGTGAGCCCCAAAATCGCACGGGTCCATGCCCGCAGCAGCGATTGTCAGTGCTAGCACCCTCTGGAACTGAGACCTCGTCAGTGGGGTGCCATCCTTGTGCCTAAGCAAACACCCCCCCATGTAGCCACCCTTAGTGCCAAGTATTCCTCTATACACTTTATTGGGCACGTGGGAGACCCTCGCGCGCGCTGCACGACAACACTATCTCCCATAGCCCCCTGGTCGGTCTTGGACCTGGCTATCGAGACCACCATCGAATCACCCCTAATTTGGACGTGATCCCTGCACAAGCCTCCCTCAACGTCTTTCTTATTTCTTGCGACCAGTTCGCTCACCCGCATAGCCCCATGGAATGCTAATGCGAAAGCTGCCCGGAACAGAACTGCTTCGAAATGGGAGGAGCACGTCTCATCCAGCTTTGCTGAAAGCAGAGACAATCTGTGTAAGCCAATAGGGCGTCTCGCATCTTGCTTGCGACCCTCAAGGCGCTGCCAGCCGCGAAGGGCCTTCTTAACCAAAAAGGAATCCGTTGGGTCTCTTATGCCATGCACCTGGGCCATAAATGAAATGGCCGCCCTATGCCTACTGGCCGTTGCAGCTGATCGGCCTTCTCTGTGCAGTGCTACCAGGAACCCCAGGAAGGCTTCCTCCTGACCCCAGCTCTGACTCCCTGTTGGACCCAAAAATGTGCAATAGGAACGAAACGCTCCTTCGTATGCCTCCCTTGTCCTGGGGGCTAAGCTTGCTGCCACGAGGTCTTGTAGTCCGGGGCACGATTAGCCATAGTGCTTCGGGGAATGGTGCCGCCACTAGGTCCGCTGTAGGCAGATAACCCCTGAACGCCTGCATATGTGAACGAGAGAGTGCATCAGCTGCATGATTCAGTACGCCTGGCACATGTTTCGCCCTAAACTGTACATTCAGTCTCATGCAGAGCAGCACAACTTCCTTCAACAATCTCAAGATCCATTTGCAGCGTGCTGCCTGTTGGTTAATGCATTCGACTACACTCATATTATCGGACCAAAACACCACTGCGCGGTCCCTGAAGTTGTCAGGCCATGCCATCAGAGCAACCCAAATGGGGAATAACCCCAAGAACCCAATGTTACCTGTGAGACCGCTGGAGTGCCACCAGGCCGGCCATGTTTGTGCCGACCATTAATTACCTAAGATGGCGACAAATCCCACGCTCCCCGCCGAGTCAGTCCACAGACCTAGTTCATCTGACGATACTGGCGGTTTGTTCCACACGACTCAACCGTTGAAGTCCGCCAGAAATGCCAACCAAATGCGCATATCCTGGTGAACCTCTGCCGACAGTCTCGTACGGTGGTGCCCCTCTTTGAGACCGACCATAGCTTGTGAAATAGAGCGTGAGAAGGACCAGGCCATAGGTATTACCCTCAAAGCAAAGTTAAGCTGACCCACTGTTTGCTGTAACTGGTGCAGGGTCACTTTCTCTTTACCAAGGCATTGCATCAAGGAATCCCTAAACTTGGCCACCTTCTCCATCGGTAAACGGAAACATCCCTCCACAGAATCGAGCTCAATTCCCAGAAACTCCAGTGAAGTAGATGGTCCAACCGTCTTACCTGGTGCCAGTGGGACTCCAAACTCCCTCATGAGGATGCAGAAGTCGTGCAGCGCCTGCGCACATCTCGTGTCGCCGGCTGCTCCCAAGAACAGGAAGTCATCGAGATAGTGCATAACATGCCTATGCTCTGTGGCCTCGGTGAATGCCCACTCTAAAAAACAACTGAACATTTCAAAATAGGCACAAGAAATGGAGCAACCCATATGCATGCATTTATCCATGTAATAACTTCCTTGAAATGCAAAACCTAGCAAGCGCTGATCCTGTGGGTGTACCAGGAGCAACCGGAACGCCGATTCGATATCTGATTTCACCATCAGCGCCCCGGGGCCCAGGCGATTCAACATGGCCACGGCCTCATCGAACGATGCGTACCGTACCGAACAAACTTCTGGGTTAATGGCCTCGTTCACCGAGGAACCCCTTGGAGCAGATACGTTATGGATAAGTCTAAACTCCCCTGGGTCTTTCTTCGGGACAACCCCTAACGGGGAACAGATGAAATCCGCCACCGGTGGGCGATGAAAAGGCCCTGCCACTCGCCCTAAGCTGACTTCCTTTGCAATTGTCCTCTCTACCACACTTGGATTATGTTGCGCCGATAACTGTTTTTTACAAAAGGAGTTCCCTCGAAAATCCCCCGCCGGGATGTGGAAGCCGTGCAAGAATCCCTTCCTCAACACCCCAGCGGAGACATGATCAGGGTATTTGTTCAACCAAGGAGTCATAGCCATGAGATCAACGGGTGTAGGCAATTGGTCACAACGTACTACCTTACTCCTGCTTGGACCCTCCCTTTCCTCCCGCCCCGTTATTTTTCGATCTACATGAACTGTCTGGGTGTGAGGAATTCCCACAACCCGCACACACATGCTTGAATCTACATGTTCCTTTGCGGTCTGTTACAGTTGCCTCGATTGAAGCCCCAACAGACCCCCCGCTTGCCGCCATTCCCGCCGGTTTTCGGCTGGTGATCGATACCGGTGCCTGCTTAAAAGGGCACCATGGGCTTTTGGCGGAAGGCCCCAGACCCACTCCCGCCCGGCGAGGATGTCCCTGCCGCCCCCGGCAGGAGCTGCTTATGCCATGAGACCGAGTTGAGGCAGTCCCATGTCAGAGAGGCATCATATTCTTTCGCTTTTCGGAATTTCATGACATAACCTTTCCATTCCTCCCCCTCAAACATTGCATAAAAATCCATAAAACGAGTTTGATAGCAAGACAGTTCAGTTAACACCTCGGGTTTACGTTCCCCCATAACTGCAGTAAAGATTGCTAAGGCCTTCGCCCAATTCGTTATCGTTTCATCAACCCTGAATTCCGCCATCTTGGCGCGCCACACTCGGGTGCCACAAATCTTTCTGGGTTTTAGCATACTCCATCTCGCGATGGTCAGTTAATAGCGAAAACATATTGTAATACTTGTCTCCCCATATTAACTCTTTTGTGGCCATAGGGATGTGCTGTGCCACCCTCTCCCGCCTTGAGGGTAATGAGCCCTCCCCCGCCACTGGCAAAGCGAGCTTACCCGGTTCGGTCGATGTTCCCGCCGTTTTCTCGAGGCCAACTGCAGGTCCTACCGGTGTCACCTGCGGGGAAACAAGAGGAAGATTCGCCTTTACGGCATCTCGCGACTGTCGCAATTGCTGGATTAGTAGCTTGGCCTCTTCGGCCGTATCTCCGGGCGCCTTGGCACCCCTGACTTTGTATTGAGCCATGCGGCCAACTGGGTGGCCAATTCAGGAGGCATATCATCAGCGTTAGCGGAGGTAATTACTACCGGGATCGGTTGACCCGCGACTGGGATTGGTACCGGGTTGTCTGCCGGTGTGACAGGGGTGGCCGGGGGAACCTCTGGGACCGGAACCTCTGGGACCGGAACCTCCCCTGAAACCACCCTCCTCTTGACCCGCTTCCCTCTACCCTCGGGGACGGTTCCCGGCAAGGCCGGGCCTATTAACTTCTTAGGGTTACCAAGATTGTTCAGTGCCGCCAGTTGTTGCTTGACCTCCGCCAAACCTCGACCGATCGATGGGACTTGACCGAGTTTCCGCTCCATGCCAGCCATCCGGTTCACCAACATGCGTAGCACTTTATCCGTCTCGGAACCCTTTCCTGCTTTCTTGCCAGGCATGGCTTCGATTATCCGCTCCTAGACGATCAACGAGGTCCTGGACTCTTCGCCTTCGAGCAACTGAAAGAAAAACACAAGAATTACAAGTTCTCAAAATTGCTGCTTGTTCCGTCGAGGGCTCACGAGCAACGAGTGGGTGCAGCCTTCAGAGCAAAGGAACAAGAGGACGCTTCTTCGGATTCCCGCTCTATTTATTCTTCTGCGGGAGGGCGTGTACCCTCCTCTGGTACGCCTACTGGGCGTGGTCATCGGTGTAGGTGTCTAGGATAACCCCTCCTGGGCGGAAAAAGGCGCGCCCCGGCTACGCCGCTTCGGGCATACCAGCCGAGACACGCCCCCCGCCCAAAATGGTTTCCCTGGAGGATCGGGGCACCCAACCATACGTTCGGGGGGACCGAGTGGTCGCCCCTTTCCATTTGATTAGACAGCGGGTTTTGGCTGCTAATTTTGGGGCTATAAGTTTTGCAGCTCTATTCAGGTTGCAGAAAGTACATTTCTTAGAAGGGTTTTAAAAACCCCCCAATGTGTACTGTCTGAGATTGTCCAGGGGGAACTGGGCGTCGGTTTTTTTTTGGACTACATTCAAATCTTCCCTTTTTTATTTTCAGTTTGGCTGAAAGGTGAACTTGCTTTTAATAGAAGAACCTTAAAAGATTGCTTGCGTTTGGAACATTGGCCCTTTATAACCCGGCTGCACTATATTAAATGTACTTTGAGTGATCAATGCAGACCCAATCTTTTTGTTGACCCTGATTGTATCAATAAAGCGGACATTTTGAGAAAGAAGCTTTTTTCTCCAAAGTATAGAAAATAAGGGCTGTGGGTGCATCAATGACATTTTCACTTGCTCATATTTTGTGGTGAAATATTCGTGTAATACTGAATTGCACCTGGTTATGGACATGCCCTCTCGCCATAGATGACTCCTGAGCTTATGTTTGGTTGGCAAAAGTCCACTGAGCCCTCGATCTGCACATGTGCTTTCGCTGCTATATTGACACTTTGCACATTCTTCTTATCTGCCCTACATTCACTTGGTTACATTCTAAATGTATTAATCCTCTTTTATTGCCAATAAATGTTACTCAAGTAAGACGAGCTATATTGTATCTGTAATTTGTATCTACTCCTAATGTTTGTTTTTATTTTTCAAGGTTCTTGGGGGGCGGGGGGGGGGGATTCCATTCTAATATCTGAGCTGGTTTGATTATGGTGGACTATTGTTATTGTTTTCTAGTCACTTTTAATGAATTGTTTGCTACTATGTACTTACATGATTTGCATTGTTCAAATCAAATAAAGCTATTACTGACTGACCGACTTGCATCTGTTTTTTTTTTAATGAACTAACTCAAGGAATCCGTTCGGTTTTGTCACAGCGCAGAGTAGCTGTGAATTGTTTTCTGTGGAACACCTATGAAACCGAAGCAGCTCTCCACTTCACAGCTGTTAAAAATACAAACATGTCCCATGCGCCTTCTTAAGGGATTACGTCATTAAGTATGGTATGCTCCTATGGCATATATGAGTCTCACTGAATGTGATTGTGGGAAAATTACATAAAAATTATTATTACTCTTTTTAAAGATCCAGGGTGCAAATCGCACAGGAGATACATATTTCAAGGTAATATTTACAAAACCGTATGCGTTGCACTGCACCTCTTCAAATATTGTACAGAATTTCTTGATTGATTAGGCCAAGCAGTACTGCAAATATCTTGCAGCTTGAACATTTTCTATTATTTTCAGTCTCTATTTGACCGAAGGATCATAATTCTTTTGGCAAACACTAGAAATGAAAAGGTGTCTGCCTGCAAATCAAATGTGTGACCTACAACAGCTTAATCCAATCAGTTATTTCCACTGCCATTTTACAATAAGAATTATAATAGGACCCGATCTGAACAGGACCTTAGGGTTTATAAAACATGCCCCTCTAACCCTAGAAAATACAAATCAACGTAGCTCATATCACCTTAACCCCATAAATCCTTTCTGAGGCAGAGACTGATAATTCAGGAGGTTATTAAAATGTCTCAGATCCTTTTTGAAGTAATTTATCACTCATGTTTTTATTGCAATCCTTTTATATAATGCTCCATGTTTTTCTATTCTTGGGAATACAATCGGGATGCTTATGTGTGATATACTGAGGTCTATATGGTTTCCTAAAGACAGTACGCAACCTCATGTAAAGCATTATCGTAAATACAATTAGTAGCATTTTCTTTTATTTTCGTATTTGTAAAACAGACAAACTCTTCAGTTTCTAATGACCGACCTGAAGTTATTATTCACTGTCTAAGGTAAATCATTTTTCAGTGAAAGAGAGAAACATTACCAAGGAAAGAAAGAGATAAATAGAGACATCGCCTCATCGATGTTAATTGAGAGCACAATGAGAGATATGTGTTTTACGTTTTAATATCTGCAATACTAATGTGTTAGGGGAGACAGGAAAAGGACACAAAACGGGCTGCAGGGTAGCAAATGGATAGCATAGCAGTGTTTCAGCAAAAAGATCTATATAGCTGGCTCCATGGAGTAGCCGTGCTCTATAGAAGAGCCCTTTATAACATAACATAACATAACATAACATAACATAACATAACATAACATAACATAACATAACATAACATAACACATTAAATGGGAAACAGGGAGAGAGAGAGAAGCACTGGGGAAAAAAAAGCAAACACAGGTCAATGTTTTTGTTTTTGTTTTTTTAATTGAAATCCCTATAACAAACATTTTAGTATCCATAAATACATTCATAATAATTCATTGTCATACAGATGATGATTCACACAGAACAAGTGCAGAACAGCCTCAACAATCTGCAAATTTATCATGAGGGTTTTCTGAGTATCTATATTCGCTACGCCACTGTGGTTAAATGCTTAACATGCCAACACTTTTAATTGAATCAGTACGGGAGTTGCCAAACCGGGAACATATAATTGCAGACTGTTGAGGATATCTGCACTCATTCTGTGTGAATTATCATCTATATGACCTCTGCTTATTATTCTTTTCATTCAGCGTCCCAAGTTCTTTAGTTCACATAACAACATTTCATCCCGAACATGGCCTGGAAGACGGATCACTGACATAATATTGAATACAAAAATATATAATTACAAAAATATTGATGACAAAATATAGAATGCAAAAATATCGAAGTCCTATCTACAAACAGGTAAGTACAAAAGTATCGAATTAAAAATATTGTTAAAAATATATAGTCAAAATATCTATTTTTTAAATCTCTTAAAAGTAATTTAAAAGTAATTAAAAAAATAAATATGATTAACTAAAACATAATTAAAAATACTTAAATAACCTTAAAATTAATACATATTTAATTTAAGTTAAAAAATAAACATATTTTTTAATACATTTATATATATTAACGTAATATTAATAAAAAATATACAATATTTTTACTTTGCGATAGCGGCGGGGGGGGGGTAACATTTACTATTACCACTCCAGTGAGTGCAACAGTAGGGAAAGCATTAGATAGTGTATGGTTAAAAATTAGTATTCCCACTCCAGAGAGTGCAACAGTAGAGAAAGCCTTGGATAGCGTAGGGGTACAAATGACTATTCCCACTCCTGTGAGTGCAACAGTAGGGAAAGTGTTGGATAGCATAGGGGTAAAAATTACTATTCCCACTCCAGAGAATGCAACAGTAGGGAAAGCGTCGGATAGCGTAGGGGTAAAAATTACTATTCCCACTCCAGAGAGTGCAAAAGTAGGGAAAGCGTTGGATACCGTAGGGGTCAAAATTACTGTTCCCACTCCAGAGAAATCAACAGTAGGGAAAGCATTAGATAGTGTATGGTTAAAAATTAGTATTCCCACTCCAGAGAGTGCAACAGTAGAGAAAGCCTTGGATAGCGTAGGGGTACAAATGACTATTCCCACTCCTGTGAGTGCAACAGTAGGGAAAGTGTTGGATAGCATAGGGGTAAAAATTACTATTCCCACTCCAGAGAATGCAACAGTAGGGAAAGCATCGGATAGCGTAGGGGTAAAAATTACTATTCCCACTCCAGAGAGTGTAACAGTAGGGAAAGTGTTGGAAAGCGTAGGGGTAAAAATTACTATTATTACTCCAGAGAGTGGTGCAACAGTAGGGAAAGTGCTGGATGGAGATGGGGTACAAATTACTATTCCCACTTCTGTGAGTGCAACAGTAGGGAAAGCGTTGGATAGCGGGAGGGTAAAAAGCACTATTCCCACTGCATAGAGTGAAAAAGTAGGGAAAGTGTTGGATAGCGTAGGGGCAAAAATCACTATTCCCACTCCAGAGAGTGCAACAGTAGGGAAAGCGTTGGATAGCAGGAGGGTAAAAATTACTATTCACACTCCAGAGAGTGCAACAGTAGGTAAAGCGCTGGATAGCGGGAGGGTAAAATTTACTTTTCCCAATCCAGAGAGTGCAACAGTAGGGAAAGCATTACATAGTGTAGGGGTAAAAATTACTATTCTCACTCCAGAGAGTACAACAGTCGGAAAAGCGTTGGATAGCGTAGGGTTAAAAATCACTATTCCCACTCCAGAGAGTGCAACTGTAGGGAAAGCGCTGGATAGCGTAGGGGTAAAAATTACTATTCCCACTCCAGTGAGTGCAACAGTAGGGAAAGCATTGGATAGCGGGAGGCTAAAAATTATTATTCCCACTCCAGAGAGTGCAAAAGTAGGGAAAACATTGGATAGCATAGGGGTAAAAATTACTATTCCCACTCCAGAGAGTGCAACAGTAGGGAAAGCGTTGGATAGCGTATGGGTAAACATTACTATTCCCGCTCCAGTGAGTTCAACAGTAGGGAAAATATTGATTTAATATGTTAATAAAAATGAATTAAATATCAATACCAATAAAACATTAATTACAAATATTTACCAATTTAATAATATGGAATAATTAATTAATTAGACATACACATCAATATTAGTTATAAAACATTAATTACCTATTCATGATTAATTACAAAGAATTACATTTCCAATAACAACAGTTAATTAATATTACAAATTCATACCAATTAATAATAATAATTAGCAGTAAATTATTTATCAATACACAAAAAGAATTTTTAATATGTAATTAATTTCAATTAAATTACTTCCCACCCTATTCCCCTATAAACCCACAATCCGCTACAGAAAATACATAAATACAATTATCATAATTATTCAATAATCAATTAATACAAATTAAATACCAATTATTAAAAATGTATTACGAATTAAAAATGAATAAACAATAAATTAAAAATCAATACCAACAAATAAATAAAAATGATTTACTTAGTTACAATTAAATTACTTGCCCCCTTATTCCCCTATAAACCCACAACCCGCTACAGAAAATACATTATTAACATTAACATAATTATCAATGAATTATTTAATAAAAATTAATTACCAATTAAAAATTAATTAACAATAAATTCAAAATGAATACCAATAAATAAATACAAATATGTAATTAATTACAATTAAATTACTTTCCACCCTATTCCCCTATAAAACCACAACCCGCTACAGAAGTAAAAAGCAAAATTACATTAAAAATAATTAGTATTTTCTAAAAAATAATACTTAAAATAATATAAAATAAATTACTTCCCACCCTATTCCCCTATAAACCCACAACCCGCTACAGAATTAAATTATGCAACCATTAAATAACATAAAATTAATTACTTAAAATAAATCACAAAAATAATATACACTTTTCACACATTTACAATCATACAAAACACTTAAAAATATTCGATATTATTAAAAATGTTATAAATTTTAATACCTATATTATATACTTCGATATTTTGACTTTTTACATTTTGAAAATCGTTAATAAATTACTAACCTTCAATTCGATATTTTTCACCACTGTATTGTGTCCATTCAATATTTTGTCCATTCTATATTTTTACTTAAATATTATGGCTATTCTATATTATGAATTCATATTATGTCCAGTTACCACACAAGCACGACAATACTGAAACGTTGACATTCCTACCCATTTTTATTTGTAAATGTTTCTTTGGAATTTTTCATTGTATCATAATGTGATTACATTTGCAGACAGTAAATGACTATTAGTCCAGCACACAATACAACAAATTCAGTCACAGAAAGGAATAAAATAGTTTTTGCCCTTGAAAATTGAAGCAGATGATATCATCTTTGTACCTTTTTCTGGTGAAAAGTATGGAAGGTCAAATCTGTAATTTATACAGAGTTACTCTTCTACCTAATTTGCTGAATATATTATTTGGAGGTAAATTTGAAACTGACAATGCTCATAGTCTGCCATCACAGCAGTTGACCTAATTTTTGAATTGTATTGATTTCCTCTGCTAGAGATTTATCTCTTAGACGTTAGCAAGCCCAGGCAAGTTCTTCTGTAAGTTTTATCATTTCATCATTTGTTTTAATACATAAAACAGAACAAGTGATTCCCTCACTATTTGTAGTTGCTGTCAATGCTTTGCAAGTTTGACATACAGCTGCGTCAACATGACAGAGTCATACGTAAAAATGACCAATGTTATTTTATTTTCAAAAGGAAAATCACAATGCTGGAGTCTTAAAAAAATAAATAAAAGAATAATGTCTCCCTTGCCATGGGAGTTACCTCCCATGGGAACGGGGGCGCTGAGCACTTTCACTTCCCCTAACCACCACTTTTTCCCTGGTTGTGACAGGCATTTAAAAACAGCTGTATGTCTGCACATCTAAATTAGGTGAGCAATTTTCTGACAGCCCTTACTCTGAGAGGTTTGATCACAGAGGCGACAAAGTAGGCCACGTGGTGACCACACTATGATCTGGCACCCATCCGATTGGTGTGGAGGGATCTCTGTCGCAATTGAAATAGAGTTCCCTCCCCGCTAATAAGTATATCGACCCCTTCGCTTGAAATTACAGAAACACTGCTTTTACATAATTTACGTTCCTAGAAGCAAACACCTATCTGAGGTTGCTCATCTCACCTGCCATGCCAAAATAATGATGATTAAAACATAGAGAAAGAGGAATTAGACATTGTTGCTTAAATTGGTGATAGGAATGTTGTTCCTGGTAAAAGTATTGATGAAGACAATGGATGTGTTGTAGTGAGGGCTGGGCCTTGTTGCACACATTGCTATGTTAGCATAGGTGTCCTAGAACTTTATACACAATTTTACCTTTCTGCTGCTTTTGCACATGACACTGTATATAACTGTTGTCTTAAGTTAGGCTGCGCGAAATGCTTCACATGAGAATGGCTTGTGTTCAGCATACCTAGACTTACATCGTGACTCTAGTCTGCACACTAAGTGCTAAAGCCTCCAAGGTTATCATATCAAGGTAGCTGTTGTTCGGGCTGATCGGGTCATATTTTAGCCATAACATACATGCAGCTGCAGCCAATGTGATCCTGGTGCCCTAAATAGTGCACTGTAAGCATGATTTCAGGCACTTGGAAGAATCCCATTTTTCCAGAGAGCTGTTGCAGATCCTGATGTGATTCACACCTGCTGATCTTGGAGGTAAGAGGCCCCCCAAACAAGCCTAAGAGACTTTCTATATTTTATAAAACATAGTTCCTAGGTAGAGAGGGTGATATACTAGGCGCCATAAGACCTTTTTTTTCACCATCATTGTAATATGATATCTCCTTTTGTGTTTTGGGGAATTGTAACAATTCTGATCATAATATTTATAATCATATGTCTGCTTATGTTAGCAAAGATACTGTACCTTAGAGCATGTTTTTGAAATAAATATTTTAGCCTTTCCCGTGTCTCTTTTTTACACCTGTTGTGGACTGGTATGAGAGTATAATGAAAGAGTGTTCTTGCTTCCCACCATTCCTGAGTATAATCTAAGTCACATGTTCTGGGCTGTCTAATCATTGGTTCCTTTGCTATAGGATGAAGAGCTAATGTGACACTGATGCTAGCTGGTTAGGGTTTCTAGGCACTAAGGTTAGTTTTAGGTACACCGCAATTCACTGAGGCCCTGGGTAAGACAGACTTCAGTTAGGATTTTGTCTTAAGTCTGTCTTAAGTCTGTCTTAAGACAAACTTAAGACAAAATCCTAACTTCTGTGAATACCAAAAGTAGTAAGTTTAGGATTTTGTCTTAAGTTAGTTTTGTGAATCAGGCCCTTAGTGCCTGAAATTATTGACTGTACCACATGGGGTATGACATTTGCGTCAGTCTAAACTAGGTGCATCGGCACACCGTCAATGGCTGTCCTAGCATCCAACATTAAATGTGTTCAAGATGAGCACGGGCCAGAGGCGACTGTTGAACCTGTCCTCTATTAGTAGTCAATGGACAGTTTTTACAAGTGGTTGCAAACAGAGCAAATTCCGACGTTTTACTATGGGCTATAAGAACAGTCCAGGCGTCTTTGCCGCCCGCATAGTCTATCTTTTGGAGGGACTCGACGCAGATGCATGTTTGTATTTGTATGACATTTATCTCACAGACTACAAATTATGGCTGCATCTGTGTCATGTTGACCACATAATTTGCCATTTTGTAGACTTTGGCTATAAATTCAACTTTGCGAAAAGTCACATTGCAGAGTGCCCAGTGTTGTTCCTGGGCTACGAGCTCAACAATGAAGATCAAAGTTTGGCACCTCACTTCCTGGAGAAATGAGCAGAGCTGCACTCTGCACACTGAACAAACTAAAGTCTTTACTGGGCTTTTTGAATTTCAGGCGTACTTAAGTTCCCGATATGCCCAGCGTATCAAGCCTATTTATGCTTTGGTACAACCCACTTTCTCCAAATATTGCTGGCTGCCTGCACTTTCAGCCATCTTGCAATCTTTGCAGGCTGATCTTCTAAAATCTGAAATCTTGTTGACTCGTGATAACCACACAAAACTGGTGATAAGAATCGTACCTGAGGCGGTGGGTTTCAAATACCTGACTTTTAATGAGAGTGACACAGTCCCTATCGCTTACAAGTCACAGTTGTACACCTAGGCTGATTTGCGGTTTTCCACTGTGGACAAATTTGATAGCAGTGCAAATGGTGTGTTGTGTGGCGTTTAGAGCTCCAAGTGAATTTTCCCTATTCTTGCCCTTATATAGGTACAATTCACATTGCCATTATGCAGGCATAGAAGTCAATCCCTTATTTAGGCATAGACCATGCAACCAAAATACAGGCATGGCTACTTCCACTCGTACCAAATGTCACAACGATTTCTTGGAAAATCGGCTTAAGCAGTTAGGGAACTTCCCCTTGCTTGAATATTGATTTGTCCAAGAACTCATGTACTTTGCAAAGAACAACTATTCCCTAGGGGTTCTTTTCTGACATTCATATGGCCGACTTCACGTCAACCTGTGGCATTCCTAAACACCCTCAAGGTATAAATATACCTTCACTTGCTATTGCAAACTACGGTAGTTCGGAGCAGTTCGACTATCTACTTGCCCGACGCAGCTTGCTACAGCAAGTGCAGAAGGAAGCCAACTCTCCAACTGACGCACTGAGCAGGAAGCTGCCCTTCTCCTGCCGAGAATCCAGCTCAAGTTCTTCCGGCTTCGCTGCGGGGTGTTGGGAAATCGAGTCCAGAGACTGAGAAACCAGACCTCCTTCATCCTAACTAAGGTATGGAACTGCCTAGAACCTAATTAAATCTTGGGTAGATTCTGGGCAAAAGCAACTAGACCTATGCTACACAACACTTACTTCTTTCCGCGTACTAGACTTAGGTTAGGTACACTGGGGTGGGCGTAGCACCACTTGATTGTTTTTGGTCAATGTTATTTATGTATGTATTTGTATATGGCTGAGAAACCATTCAATGCTTTTACAGTATTATTTCATAATACTATTCTCGCTGTACGCATTATACTTTGCAGTCTGCTTAACGATTGTAGCTGTTCACTTCTCTTGTATGAGAAAGAAGACTGTTCAATATACCTTTTTATTGAAAACGCCTGTCTCTCTATTTCTCTGCAAACTCCGTTGAAATGAAGCATGCTCGATTGACTGAGTGAAATACTTAACCTATTGTTTCTACGACTCTGAGAGATATATTTCTTATTATTGGGAAAGAAAGTTGTCATGCTTATACGGTTGTCAGAAACAAATTCCTTCTTGTGAAATCGAGAAAGTTTCTATTGACCTCTGAGCTAGCTGGCACTCACTATTAAGTTTAGTATATTTGATAGAGACCTAGTCGACCTCAGTCATACGTCTAATCTATAAGATATAATATTCCAATGCGCAGAGCCTATTGGGAATATAGGAACTACACTACATTGTGCCCAACGTTTGATAAGGCACAAATTTAACGCTAGATACTAAAGTAACTCAGTTGTACTTTTCTCAGAGACCCATTTTGTCCGTAATACTTCAATAGACGTCTGGAGTGGGTAAAGGGATAGTATCCGCCATAACTGAGTAGGTCAAAAAATCCTATGTATTAGTTTTTGTTTTTTTAACATTGAAGGATACAGTGTTCCAAAATATTGTGCACCTTATTTTTGTTTCCTTGAAAGTTGCTCTGCAAACTTTCGTTAAACGAAATTGCCGGATATCGACACCAAGAACGGTGTAGCTACAGGCTGCAATGCCGTACAAACTTTAAACTTTACATGTCTCCAAGAGACCAACGCAGATGCTATAAGCATTCCAGAAACTTTAAGGAAAGCCATCACTATGAAACTTATAAGAAATGGCCTATCAGCAAGAGGTGGTAGGGTAGTTTTTGTGATTGAGAATATCACACACGAATATCATCAGACAGAGGTGTTCTATTCATGGATAATCTTCCCTGAAGCAAATCCAAGAACAAAAGTGTTTCAATTCTGCAAAGAAGGTAATGCTCCAGAGGAATACATTTCTTTTGAGGATGTTGAAATTCCCCTAACATACAAAGAGCATGCGCTCTGGTTTAAAGGCGTCCTAAAACATACACATCACATTACCAGGCTCAGTCCACTATGTAGAACAGGAGCAACATGGCAATCTTTAGCCAACTACAGACCTGACCCTGACATTGAAGCAATGTCAGACGATGAATTACTAGGTAATATACAGAATTTAGTAGAATTATATAGTTAAAGGTCTTTATTAAAAACAATCCTACTCCTCCCAAAAAGCAGTGGGAGAACACTAAACAAACTTCTAAAGAGAAGCATTCTCAAACCCGAGGTAGGTCTCCTCAAAAGGAGCCCTCTGAAAGGAGGTATAACCTCAGGAATAGGAATAATTTGAGAAAACCTGATAGATATCAAGATACTGATACACGTTCCTCTTGTACCTTTCAGAATTCCTCACAGAAATCTAAAAGAAAAGGAAGATCAGAACAAAAAGGTAGAAAGCGTGAAGTCCAAAGATGATCAACACGTTCCTAAAAACAAGAAAACTCAATTCACCAAAAAGTAGGTAGCAGGTCTAAAAATCAGACATGCCGAGAATCTTGAGAACACAACTCAAGAACGGGGAATAGGCTCAGACGATGTTGGACAGTGCAGCAGAAGTCACCATAGCTCACAAGTACTTGAAGGATCATCTGGAGACAGTGGACTTGAATGAGTACATCCAAGTTGAAACTGCAGATACCAGGGTTAGTGTCCCACATAAGCTATATAAAGTAACACTCCGGATAGAGGGGGACATAACTAGAAAATAAGAGCACTCTTTTGGGAGAAGCTCTCTCACGGTTATGACATCCTTCTAGCTGAACAAGACTGGCCGCCTAAATTTGTCAGGGGGTGCCCACATGGCGAAGACATCATTATGCCAGCTTTCTCCACTGATATTATAATTCATAAAAAATATACCTATGCCAGGAAATGGGCAGTAGCCCAGGCTCCTGCATTATATACAAATCATGTAGGATGGGATGAGGATTGTCCTCACCATAAAATCTAGTTAAAAAAGTCAACCAACTGCCCAAAGGCAGCATCCAGTTAAGCAAGAAGCTAAAAAACAGGTCTGGTAAATATTAGATCAACTTGAATACCAAGGGGTGATTGAAACATGCACCTCGTCAATGAACAATCCTTTGTTTCTTTTCTCCAATCCAGACAATACATTTTGTTTAGTTTTGGATTACTGACATTTAAACTCTTGTTGCAAAACATTTGCAGTACAAAATGCAAATAGTGCAGCACTCATAAATAACATTGTGCGTAAAAAATATAAAACCACATTAGATACGGTTTCTTCTGTCAGAGCATTGCACCAGAAAGTAGGTATTTGACCGCTTTCTCACTTATGGGGAAACAGAGTCAATTCTGTCATCTCCCACAGAGATTCAAGAATAGTCCAGGGTTATTTTCAGCCAGAGTAACAGATTTACTACAAACCTATGCTGATGAGGCATCATCATATGTCGATGACATCTATTTTACAGACGATGACTTGGATAGGCACTTGAACAGGGTGAACACCATAATATTGGCATTCGACTCTGAAGGGTAAAACATTTTTTTAAATCACAAATTGCCCATTTAAACGTCTTTATCCTAGGATATGAACTTTCAAGTGAAGGCAAAAGCCTGGCAGCAAACTTTCTAGAGAAATATGCGCTGCTCCAACCTCCAAAACGCAGAAAAACTTACAGTCAATTCTAGGTATCCTAAATTTCGGAAGAACATACATTCTAAACTACACAGAAAGGGTCAAACCTCTTTATGAACTAATCAAACCTGATTTTAAAACAGGTATTTGGACTAAAAAAACACACAGAAATCTTGTGTTCAGTCCAAACAGACATGTTAGCAACAAAACATTTTCAAATACGCGTAAACATATGCAACTTAGTGATCCGAATCATTCCAGGAAGATGCAGATTCACATGCTTAACCTTTAATGAAGGAGAAAAAGTACCAATAGCTTTAAAATCACACTTGTACACACAAGCAGAAATTAAATTCACTTCAACAGAGAAAATTCTGACAGCGGTTCAAACTGCAGTAGCAAAAGAGAGAGCCCTCGCACAGGGTAAGCGCATAATTGTTGTTACTCCTGTACCTGCCTTAGAGACAGTGACGAAAGTGAGCATTCTGAATGCTAATGCTTTACATCCGAGATGGATACAATGGGTTATTTCTCTTGCTGCAACAGATGTTGAATACGTTTTTGACCCATATTTGAAAACACAAGCAGTTCTACAATAGGAACAAGAATGTTCTCTGCGTACTGAGATTCTGCAGTATTAATGTATCATTTATACTGACGGTTCAGCACAGCCCGCTATTAGGGGTAAACAAGCTTATAGTGCTGCTTGCACGATTGTTAAAGGTCGCTGGCACGATGGTAAATTCCGACCTATGGTCACTAAAACACAATCTCTAGGAGATTGTACAGCTCTGCGAGCTGAACTACTAGCATTCAAGATGGAGCTTCAAAATACTGATCGCAGATTCCACACACTTGTAGTGTGCAGTTCATATTATTGTGTTTAATCTTACAATGAATACTTGCAGAACTGGATTGAAAACGGTTTCAAAGATGCAAAAGGTAGCACAATCAAGCATAAGTTGCTTTGGGAACAAATAGTTCATTTATGACAAGAACTACAAAAGGCTCACGTGATACATACACTGAGTATCAACGTGATACCGTTCACGTTGCAGGGAATTCATTGGCTGATGAAGCTGCAAAGTGATCTGTGCACACGCTTCCGTAGCTGTAATCACTCATTCAAAAATGAAAATAGACGGCAAAATAATGCTAGCTGTCAATGCGACAAGCAAAGGCAGCATTAGAGTGTTACCTCAAAACTATCCACTCAAATATTCATACATAATTGACGCAAACTCCGTTCCCTTTGCTTGAATACCTGGAGTAGGGGATACAGTGATTCCAAACTGGAAACGTAGAGTAGATTGATACATGACGCGCATTTGGGAGAGGGTCAGATGCATCAGGGGATCTCTAAAACTATACTAGAACTATACTAGCATAAGACTTTCTACACACAGATGTCCCTATGGACAAATGTGGTCCCACAAATATTAAGACAAGATTCATTTGGATGTGGCCTCAGCGCTCGGCTGACGCTTGAACTGTTCTAAAAGATTTTCGAGTCTTTATCGGCTCATGCGCAGTCGGCATGCTACATTCCGACCAGGGTCCTGCGTTTGGCTCTCAAGCTTACAAAGAGGCCATGGCCAATATGGGCGTTGCATTGCAGTATTCTAGTCAATTCCATCCTGAGGGAAATTAAGGTAGTGGTGAGAAAAACCCTGGACATAAAGCAATCTATAACAGCTAGGGTATTAGGCTCGGGTGATGGGTGGGTCAAACATCTAATAAGTGTCCAAAGTAGTCTTAAAAATCTGCCAAGAAGTTCTCCAGGGGGTATAACTCCATATGATATCCTTTTTGGTACTAGAATGATTGTGCCAGACCTCGATTGTCACACTTCAGTGGTAGAACAAAAACCTTTTGATATCAAAGAACGTTTGGCTGTTTTGGAGGACTTAAAGGAAACAAGATCTAGACAAAGTAATATACTCCTGAAGCCAACAACCACTGAAGAAAAACCATCTGTCTCAGCAAGACCTGTCTGAATTCCAAAGATTGGGGATCTAGTCAGAGAAAAGAACGTGGGCAAGAAGGAATTTGGGTGTTCTTACAGACAACCAGTACCTGTCCTAGCCATCCACGGATCAAGAAGAGTATTACTGCAGCCCCTTGCTGGAAAAAGGAGAACAGGTTCATGTCCATTGACCTGGTCAAACCACATCATGTGGCCGATCATAAGTAGTAAGCCAAGTGGACTCCAAAGATGTAGCAGATGCCCGAATCTGGATACTATCCAAGAGGTTCAAACTGAGAGACTCATCACCTTTGAAGAATATGCAGTGTGAAAAAAAGAACTATGCAACAAAGCCATGGAACTTGTACCTCTTGAGACCCAAATAACGGTTCATCAAGAAATGTCTGTCGTGGGAGGAGCCAAGCCAGCGACCAAGATGTTTGTGTGAAGACTCGGCTCCACTGATCTCTGCTCCTTACAACGATATCCTGTAATTTATCCTGTTTTAAAATGCCATCTTCGGACCAAAGCTGCTAAGAGACAAATTTGCCTCCTCTCCTGATCCCTCTACATACCCGGAATCTGAAGTTATTTCGTCCGGAAGATTGGGGCCTGGTCGAGACTGACGCCGGGACCTCGCGTGAATGTGGTGGCTGGACCCAAAGTGAACAACTTCAGGGTTGAGTGGGGTGATGTCCCGGTCCGTGGCTCAGATTTGACCATCGACGCATGCTGATGAACTTGATTCTCCTGAGGATATGTGTGCCTTGCGTATGGTGAAGAGTGTAGCATTTCACTTAATTTTCCTCCTGGAGTTTATGTACGCGCCTGTTTTTGTTCTACTTTGAATGTTGCGGCTAAGCATGGGCGGAAAATCCGTTCCGCTCACGGATTTTGCGGATATTCGGTAAATTCGCTATCCACGAGATTCGCGAAATTCCCCCAAAATCCGCGAGCGGAACGGATTGGGTCAAAAGTTCAAACTGACTTTTGTAACTCTTTTAGAATGGCGCCGGCAAGCTGCCAGAGCCATTCATAGATAAAGTAAAGCAGGTGCGGTTCAAATTCAGTTACACAATCATTAATCACCCCAAACTTGGGGTGATTAATGAATGTGTAACTTAATTTGACCTTCAACTCGAGCACCTGCTTTACTTTATCTATTAGTGCTTCCTGTTGAAGCTATTTGTAGCTATTTTAGAAAGGCGCTGGCAGCTTGTCTGCACCATTCGAAGTGGGTCTGAGGGCAGAAGGTCACAAAAGTGGGACAGAGGGAAGAAGGGGACAAAAAGTGAGTGGGGCAGAGGGCAGAAGAGCACAGAAACGAGTGGTACAGAGGGCAGATGGGCATAAAAAACGAGAGGGTGGCAGTGATTAACCAGGCAAGAAAAAAATCAGTGAAAACGCAAAGCGCCTCGCGAACAAGCGTAAACACGCAAAGCGCCCCGCGAACATGCAAAAATAAAAAATCCGCAAATTTGCACGAATTCGTGAATTCCCAAAGCCCATGCTTAGTTCCTGCCTGTGTGTAAATTAACGGGTGGAGCCGTACTAACTTATTGACATCCAAGGACGCTCCAGGCACGGAGTGGTGGAGCATCTAGTGTAGGTTTCGTTTCCACTTTGACTGGGTGAGGAGGTGTCATGGCGGCACGACTGGAGCAGGAGAAACCCGCCTCACTATCCTCCAGGGGTCCAAGACCATTCAAGTTAATAAACTAGATCACTACACTATCCCTAAAGAGTCCCAGGGGGAGACCAAAAGGACGCCGTCGGTGAGACAAGAGGACCCAGCTGAACCTACATTAGCGGATCTAATGGCGGCCATTAATGGCGTACAAACATCCCTGGGCCAGAAGATGGAGGCACTGGACGCTAAATTGGACACCGTCACTATTGAAATGGGGCTTATCCGCACAGACCTTTCCAAAACTAACGAGAAGGTCAAATCGCTTGAACTCAAAGCAAATGGTCATATTGATGATGTCAGCCAGTTACAACAAGAGGTGCAGGACCTCAGGATGTCAAGAACTCTTATGGACCGTAAGCTGGATGTGAATGAAGGAAGAGTCCGGCGTAATAATATTTGTTTTCTTGGAATTCCTGAAAATTCAGAGGACAGACACCGGATTTGTTTATTGAGACTCTTGTTCTTAAACATCTCACCCCTAAAGGTCTCAGCCATTTGTTCACAGTTGAGCGTGCGCATAGAGTCCCGGGGGGAAGCCCGAGACCTGGTGCACTCCCTCGCCCCATGATTGCACGAGTGCTAAACTTCCGAGACTGTGATGTAATCCTAAAGGCTGCACGCAATGGTCCCCCATTGAATATAAAAATGTGTCCCTCTCCTTTTTTCTGGACTTCACTCAGTTGGTTCAGAGACAACGTCAGAGTTTTCTTTCCGTGAAGAGAAGATTGAGAGACAAAGGGTTAAAGTATGCAATGATGGTCCCGGCCCGACTACGAATTTAACTTAATGGAAAGACCTGTTTTTTTGATAACCCTGAGATGGCATCAGACTGGTTGGACAGTGTGATAGCCTCTGAAGCTGAGGGCCAGGACCGGGGAAAGATGGGGGACCAGGAGTAAAGTATATTGATTGTGTTGAGCCTCGATGACGCTGGGGTGTGGTTCCAGGGGGGGAAGAGGGGGAGATGCAAACAATCCTTCGTTGATTCGTTATATTCTAATAAATGTTGAATATATATATATTTGAAAGCGGGACGGAGTGTTGGAGTTGTAGGCGGAGTGAAGCGGCAGGCAGGTTTGTGCCTTCCCTCGATTTCTACCTCTGTTTAGTTGTAGATTAGTATAGATTGTTTGGGGCGACAGGCACACTGCTAGTTGGGGATGCGTTTAAGCGATATGCAGGGGTGCAGGGTGGGGGATGGGAAGAGGGGGGCTCAAGACTATCCTGTAATGTGGAGTGACAATGCTTCAGTTTTTGGTTTAATTTTTGTATCATCGATTGTCACACTATTGGCGATTCATTTTTGTATTTTAAGGTTTGAGTTTATGGTTAACGGCGTCAATGTATTGTATTTGATTAGCATGCAGCAGACACAGGAGGAACATTTGTCTTTTTCTTTTGACGATAGGGGGTAGTGAACTCAAGGTTTTAAGTTGGAACGTGAATGGGTTGGGGGATAAAATCAAACGCAGTGTGGTGCTTCAGTATCTTAAACGTCGAGCACTGGACGTGGTCTTGCTGCAGGAAATGCACTTAGTTGGAAACTTCTGTATGGCAATGCATAGAATGGGATACAAGATGGTCGCCCATGCAGGGTTCACATCGGGCTCTAGGGGGGTTGGTATCCTGGTTCGTATGACAACGAATGACAAAGGTAGATACATTGGGATCTCGGGTCGCTGGGAGGGACGTGTGCTTACCCCGGTATCGGTCTATGTCCCCCCCGATTTGCAGTCTACCAAATTTTTTGATCTAGGGAAAATGTTGTTGGAATTGCCGGATGGACTGCTGATTCTGGGGGGTGATTTCAATGATGTTGTTTCGGGACTCTTAGATAGACATCCCCCACGAGAGACCGGACGGGCCCAGAGGTGGATGTCAGATTTATTCGATGCCATGGGTTATGTAGATGGTTGGCGATTGTACCACCCAGAGAGGAAACAGTATACATTTCACTCGGGTGCACACGGCAGCCTTTACAGGTTGGATTATTGCTTGGTCCCGGCGGCTCAGGCATCTTATATAACTTAGGTGTTCACCTTGCTAGGGGTATCTCTGATCATTCTCCACTTTGGATCAGGTTTTCTTTTGTCCCGAATTCTGCTGGTAGGATAGCACCTATTAATCCCTGGCATATGCCAAACCCAAACTTCGAAAACATCTCCTAAAACCTTTGGATGATTACTTCACAAACAATGAGGGATCGGTGTCTTCATCGATATCTCTTTGGGACGCCTTTAAAACGGTCATAAGTGGTCAAGCCTTATCATTCATAGTAGGACTCAAAAAGGAGTGAAATAAGGAAATTGTGGAAGCTGAAATGGAGATTAGTAGACTTGAGGAGGAGTTGGAGCAGGGGGTGATGCAGGCTAACTTACATATCCTGAGCCTTAAGGAGCGTGACTATAAATCATTGGTCACAGATATGGCTAAGACAATTGGAAGGGAGCAGCAGGGTAGGATCTATGATTTAGGGGATAAAGCTGGGAAACTTATTGCTTGGCTAGACAAGAGAGAAGGCCTGATTGCACCGTTCCAGAACTTATTTCGGAGGGAGGAGAACCGATTACTGACCCCCAGAATATAGTTGACACTTTTGCTGAATATTTTCAATTGGTCTACTCCTCGGTCTCAGATAGACCTGAGGAGGACTCCTGTTTATTTCCCTGAGATATACAGCTTTCCAATTTCTCCAAGGAAGACAGTGATTTGATGAATAGTGAGCTCACAGTGGATGAGATTGCCCAAGCCATCCGTACTTTGAACTCGGGTAAGGCGTTAGGACCCAATGGGCTTCCGATCGAGCTTTACAAGCTCAGACCGGACAAATTGGCTAAGCACCTAAAGATAATGTTTGAGGAAGCCCATGAAAAGGGAGTTTTGCCTAGAGATCAGAGAGTAGCATCGGTAGTGGTAATTCATAAAGAGGGCAAACCGAAAAATAGATGTGCTTCATACCGGCCTATTTCTTTATTAAATTCTGAACCTAAAATATTGGCTAAGCTTCTCGCAAACAGGCTAGTGAAAGTAATTGGTGGACTTGTTCACCAGGACCATTCAGGTGTTATCCCCCATAGGAACACGGCCCTGAACCTATGTAGATTGCAGGGTGTGATAGCTAGAGCGCATACTTTACGGGAACCGGCGGTGGTCGCCTCGCTCAACGCGACCATGGCCTTTGATACCGTCGAATGGTCCTACTTGTGGGCGGTCTTGGCCAAATTCGGATTCGGTTCTGATTTTATTTGATGGGTGCATTTGTTATATGCTGAGCCACTTGCCCAGGTCGCGGTTAATGGCAGGGTTTCTGCACTGTTTCGTTTGAGTTGGGGCACTCCGCAGGGGTGTCCCCTCTCCCCTCTTCTTTTTTCATTGTCATTGGAACGCTTAGCGGCTTGGATTCGATGGGAATCATCGATCTGAGGTATAAGGTGGACCCCTGATTGGGAAGATAGGATTTCCTTGTATGCAGACTATTTCTTGCTTTATTCAACTGCTCCACGAAAATCCCTTATGGTGGTGTGTGACGTCTTGGCCTCCTTTGATAACAATTCTGGTCTCTCCATTACCTGGGGAAAATCTTTGCTATATGTTCTCAGAGGGGATACTTCGGTCCCTCCTAATAATTGCCCTATTCAAATTACTACGACTGGATATCGGTATTTGGGTATATTTATTACACTCAATCCGGGTGCCAGATATAGTAAAACCCCACTGCCTCGACTTAGGAGTGACTCGGCACATTGGCGTAAACTTCCGATCTCCTTACTGGGACGAGCGGCCCTCTTTAAAATGATGGCTCTGCCCCGTTTTCTGTATGCTCTTCAAAATACCCTAGATGTTGTGCCCGCCAGTTATTTTCATGAGATAAAAGGACTACAGCGTAGTCTTTTGTGGGAAGGAAGGCCCTGTATTGCTCTAGCCAAGCTGACATTCCAGTGGTATGATGGAGGTATCGCCCTACCGGATATCAAAAGGTATTATTGGTCTTGCGGCCATTAACCATGCAACATATGGGTCAGTTTCAGATCCTGGCTACGCGATGGAGAGATGGCTTCTTCCTGGGGGCATCTATAGTAGAGCGCTGTACTTGAGGCCTGGGAGGCTGAATTTGATGGGCCCCACCAAACGCGCGGTGAAAATCTGGCATGATGCTACAAGCTCGCTGGGATGGAAGGGTAGACTGATGCGGGCCACCCCCTTTTTTGACTCCGAAAGACTAGGTGACTTGTGGAACACAAAGGGCTTTGATAAATGGGAGCTGATAGGAATCTCGACTATTAAAGATGTATGGAGTAAGGGGCGGATTAAATCCTTTGAAGAAATGCAGAGAGCATTTGAGCTATCCAGTTCTGAATATTTCTGATATACACAGGTCCGTCACTCATTACAGGCAGCTCTCGCTGTGGATGTAGAATTGCAGAAGGCATCTCCCCTTGAGGATAGAATTTTAGATGGTCACTTCCTGAATAGAACGATTTCCCTCATTTACAAAAAAATAATTAACAATAGAACGGAGCTGCTCAGTGACTTGAGAGATAAATGGACAGGAGATGGAATAGAATTAGATGACGAGGACTGGCGGGCAGCTGTCTCCTCCCCGAAGGTGGTCGCTATTCCTGGCTGGTTGCGACTCATATAGTTGAAGATCCTGCATAGAGTTTATATCACAGGCCCCCGGCTGGTTCAGATGGGGTTAGCGTTGAAGGGATTGTGTAGACGCAAATGTGGTCTATTGGGTACATTTTTCCACATTATCTGGGAGTGTTCGAGAGGTCGCTCAATACTGGAAGGAAATCCACACCAATATAAATGTATTTGAGCTTATATAGCGCACAGCTACCCGCAGTGGGTTTCCCGGCGCTTGCTTAGGGAACCCGTCCTGGTATTCCCCTGTGAGATAACCCCGGCAGGGTATCCACAAGGTGAAAGCCAGGCATCCCGCCGCGAGGGGCCGTTGTGGAGATTAAGCAAGCTATTGCCCAGAGTCGCAGAGTGTGAACCCGTGAGTCGAGAAGGCACCGGAGCGAGAATTATCGAGTCCGTGGAATTTTTGAGCCCAAGACCCGCCGAGGCGGGGAATTGAACCCTGGTCCAGGGCCGATCTCAGATTCCAGGTCTGCCGCCTCTAACCCCTGAGCCACACTTCTCCATATGCATGAGGTTATGGGGTGCCCTTGCAACCAGAGGCCCGTAGATGTCTCCTTAACATATGGGAACCCAGTGATTTCACGGCTGCACAGACACGGTGGGTCACATTGGGCAATATAATAGCTAAAATAAATATTGTCCAAAAAATGGGGCTCAGACATGCCGTTCACTCTTGGAGAGTGGGAAAGAGACATGGACTGGTGCATGTTTCGTGAGAAAACTGTTTATGTTGCGAGGGGGCGTCCCCGGAAATGGGCCTTAATCTGGAGCCAGTGGAAAGAACATTGGGGAGGGATTCGTGTACCACCTAGAGATGTTGTTATTAATGTTCCCTCATCCCCATGAAGTGTTTTGTCGACTATGTACTTTTGTTCTTCACCCTCCATCTCTTCATGTACTGCTAATTGCTATGTGAATTTTTGTAAAAAATGTCTTTTATGGATGCCTTGTTTTAATAAAAAGAATTACAAAAAAAAGAAATACCTGTCTACAATGAAATAGCATCTGACTATATAAATGTAACAAGTGATCAAGTGGTTCCAACGATTTCTAACGAATCCTGATGCAATCCCTACAATTGACAGGACTGCGTCTGGCTATTTCATTAACTTTGATACGTTTTCCGAGGATCCCAGCAACGCCAGCTGAAAAAAACTTTTAAAGAAAAAGCACCAGAACTTTTTCATCAACTGGAAAAGACATATCTGGTTTCACCATGAATTAAACTTTGGATTGTGTTAAGTGTACTTTTTCTTCTGCTTTGGTTGACTTTTGTATTTTCTTTGGGAATGCTGATAAATGGAAGATATGTTAAAAAGGACACAGCAAGTAAGAACATCAAATTTCTCCTCAAGCCACACAAACCATCTCATTGTGAACAAAGAGACTTGTCATCAGTAAACAGGTGGTATAGCTTGGGACGAAACTGAATATGACATTCTTGGTCCGGCGGAGCTGTTGAAAATACTATACCAATTCAAGATTTCCTTCAGTGACTTTGTTTCATCTAGTACCTTTTCTGATGATTCATCAGATTATGACCAAATGTATTGTTATAATCACTAGGGTCATCATTTCTTGCATAAATCTGCAAATCCTAGAAATGTATTCACTTATAGCCAATGGGAACATTGTCCTACGCCGCCAAAAGGGTAGCTCAAAACATTTTTTGGCAAATTTCCATACTTTTCAGGGTATAATGGTTCAAATCCAGGATCATTTTACTTTAAAAATGTTATTAGGACAGGAATGAAAAGTATGTTGACAAATACAAAGCAAATTTATTCTGCAACCTTTTATGCTCAGCTGTCTACATTAGGCTTTGACTTTTGGAAAGACACCATTGAGACACAAATGGTCTGGGGCACAAAGGCCTGGCAGGTGCAGGGATTAGAAACTGTATTTAGAGCCTGCATCATTCCAGAACAAATAATGTTTTTGAATGACACTGTTCAGCAGACTTCTTGTCTTAGGTTATCCAGGATAAAAGATTTAAACAATCCGTCCATACCTGCACCTACAACTGATAACAGTAACACTTCAGAGTGGGAGGTCGACGTACATACTATTTTGCTTCACAACAGAACAGCTCCTGATTGGAAAAAATGGTTAATATGGCCCACAGACACAAATAACTGTAAAGATAGATTCCTGAATAAGACACAAGGGTTCACGTTCACTAGGCCAGATCGAAGATATGTTCAGAAACAGCATCCAGGGATAGTAACATCATACAGTGTAGGGAAACTGTGCCTTAAATGGCTACACAAGTCCACACTGAAGGAAGTAAAACAACACTTATCTTTCCTTAAAGATGATGCTGACCTGAGGGACTTCCTACAAGAACCTACTAAACTGCGTCATGAACGTTTTATATACGCCGGTATCTATGCTCTATATAATGAAGCGTGGAAGATTACGCAAGCAGAGACTGCAGAATGAATATGAGAAATTGATCGTAATAATTTTGAGAAATCTCTCTTACTGACGATGAAGTGTCGTGAGTGCATAGTCCAAATTTTGGGATTAACTCACTTAAGAGAATTTAATACCACATGGTTTATTTCATTCAGACCAATCTGGCAAGATTGCATCTTACCTGTTCTACGATGCCTGCGATGTGGAGAAGAATGCGTGCTAGATACCTTTCTGACACTACCATCAGTCATGCCAACTGATATTGATGCTTTGCTGGACCCGGTAAAGGCCCATGTGCAGTGTTGTCCCCAGCGGATACCGATTCGGATGACGGCATTCATTGAGATCTCACAGACGCAAATTGCTGATGGTGAGGTACGAGAGGAAATCGGCACACAGGTATCAAATCTGAACATTGCTAACGAGACCCACTCTGAAGGTGATGCTTCACATCTTTGTGCAATTCATCTTCTTAACGAGGTAATCCAACGTTCAATAATTGCATGTGTATTTACTCATATATATTTTGGGTTTTGTAAAAAAACAAATCTGAAATTAGTAAATTTCCACATTTATTTTACTGATAAATATTAGGCCTTGGGCGTCAAATTCCGTTCCGCTCATGGAAATTGCAATAATTTGACATTTTCGCATTCTGTTGTCGGTAGTAGACTAGTAGTCAGTAGTAGGCCCGAGCTAGTCATGGCCTCATCGGTGTATGCATGATGAAGCAACTGTTTCTTTGGTGTTTTTTTCATGTATTTCATTTCCAAGCATCATTTAGGGCCTGGATGACATTGGGTTGAGTTGGGAAATGTGTTTTTTTGGGGTGGGCTTTCTGTTGTTGGGCCAGGTCTTGTGGCTGGTGGTCATTTAGAAGCCTAGGCCTGCAAGCTTGTCTGGCATTGTCTGCCACAAGGCCTGCTTTCATCCAGTAGGCTCAGAGCAGGTAGTCACAGTTTTACTAATCAAGTGTTTCAGTGTGGTCTGTTGAATATAGACTACATTTAGGACATGGATAGCATTGGATTGAGTTGGGAAGTGTGTTTTATTGGGGTGGGATTTCTGATGTTGGGCCTGGACATGTGGCTGGTGGCCATTTTGAAGCCTAGGCCTGCAAGCCTCTCTGGCCTAGTCTGCCAAGAGGCCTGCTCTCATCCAGTAGGCTCAGAGCAGGTAGCCACAGCTTTATTAATCAAGTGTTTCACTGTGGTCTGTTGGATTTAGACATAATTTAGAGCTTGGATGGCATTGGATTGAGTTGGGAAGGGTGTTTTTTGGAATGGGCTTTCTGATGTGGTTGGACCTGGCCATGTGGCTGGTGGCCATTTTGCAGCCTAGGCCTGCAAGCTTCTCTAACCTTGTCTGTCAAGAGGCCTGCTTGCATCCAGTAGGCTCACCAGCAGGTAGCCACAGCTTTATTTATCAAGTGTTTCTGTGTGGTCTGTTGAACTTAGACATCATTTAGGGCATGGATGGCATTGAAATGAGTTGGGAAGTGTGTTTCTTTGGGGTGGGTTTGCGGATTTTGTTGGGCCTTGCCATGTGGCTGGTGGCCATTTTGAAGCCTAGACCTGCAAGCTTGTCTGGCCTTGTCTGCCAAGAGGGCTGCTTTCTTCCAGTAGGCTCAGAGCAGGTAGCCACCGCTTTATTAATCACATGTTTCTGTGTGGTCTGTTGAATTCAGACTTCATTCAGGGCATGGATGGCATTGGATTGAGTTGGGAATTTTTTTTTTTTTGGTGGGCTTTCTGATGTTGGGCGTCTTAAAGACATACCTTTGTTGTGTGTGTTGGTGTGCAATGCATGCACCCTGCAGACCTTTTTGGGGCCTCTGAATTTTCGTATCTGCATTTTGTTGCATTAAAAAGGCAAAGAAGCGTGCTTTAGCATGCATCCTTTTCCTGGCGTTTATAGGCCTTTTGTCAGCTCCTAGTGTTTCCCAGGCCCCCTGCTTGTTGCTTGTGATTTGTGAGTGTCCATGTCGCTGGTGGCCTTTTTTTGTTTTGGGAGTTATTAGTGTCCTGCTTTTGCAATATAGGCCTGCATGGATTTCCTATTGGCTTACTGCTTCCATTCATCCACTCCCTTTGCCAGCAGCAGCTCCATGAATGATGTGATGCTCAAATAATTTAATGGCAAATAAGGTCCACTCCACTTCCATTATATTTTTATTTTGGTGGTTCTTATTCTCTTTGCTATCCTTCCTGAGAGTGTAATGTGTGTACACAGTAGTATAACATAGCCCTTGTTGACAAAGTCTCAGAAATGGCTAGACTATATCTTTTGCTTGCACTAGTACAGTAAGTAACTGAACCACAAAAACAAATTCAACATTTCACTGATGTTCTTCTCCTGACTTTTTGGCTTTTATGTGCACAAAAAGACAGAGGAGGAGGTGTCATCATCATCCCCTGTTGTACTGCCAGACAGAAGTCCTGCTGCACAAAACTTCATGCCCACGTGTGACCACAGACATCTCTGCAACTTGTGCACCTGCGTCCTGCCTGACATCTGAAGAAGATGGCCCCAAAGAAAGGTACCACGTCCAGTACCAAGAAAGTTGCCGGTGAGAAGAAGAAACAGAAAACGGAAGTGCCATTAACCACGACTGGTGTGCCGGGCAATGTTTTTTTTGGGTCAAAAAAAGTTATGCCTGCAACAGTGTTGTCCGGAAACCAAGCTGGGAGCAGCACCCCCGCACCAGCGGTCCAACCCCACCAACCTAGGCCCAAGCCCTTGAGTGTCGCAGAGGTAGCCAGTCTACTACCGAACAGCAATGTTAAAATGTCATTATCGCAAAGTAGTACACAATCAACGGAGGCGGAAACTCAGCAGATAAGTGTGCAGCCGCAAGAACAGCACCCACAAGAACAGCAGTAGCTGCCGCAAGAACAGCAGCAGCAAGAACAGCAACAGCAGCCGCAAGAACAGCCCATGATAGTAGTTGTTTCTCCTGAAGTAGGGGCATTTCATGAAATCGAGCTTCCTGCAGACAATGTGGAGCACACCACTGTTTCTGAAGATCTATTGCCTTCCAGACCACCAGCTAGGAAAAGGAGGCTTAGTCCATCATCTTCTTCTTCAAGCCCCGCTTCCAATGATCGTGATGCCACTTGGCAGCCACCAGATCAGCCTGAGAGTGATGCACGCCACAAAACAATGCTTCTGAAAAGGAAGGTTGCAGAAAAACATAGAGTTATGGAGGTAGATGTAGAAGAGGGGGATGATATTGATGAAGAAATTCATCACGCACATCACTCCCGCCCCAAAGGGGATGGAGACCGACATTCTTACCCTATCCAGAAAGGCTGCTACTGAGCGGGATGTAGCACGGATACCACCAACACAGGTTACACCACCACAACCTCCAGCTGCCATATTTTCCAAGGCCTGCCAGGGACCTACATCCAGCTCAACCATCTCAGTAGGTAGTGGTAGTAAAAGTCACAATGTAGCTGCACAGAGTCACATTCCAAACACACCCTTCAGTTCATCTGGTATTGAAAGTGGCACATCCAGCAGTGCCAAAAAGTTTTCCACCCTAGTTTGAGACTTCTTTTCTGTTAGCACCAAGGAGGCGAACGTTGCTATATGCTCAATTTGTCGACAAGGTGTTCCACCGGGTAAGCTTGGTATAGACTATGATACCGGAGGCCAAGCAAGTCATCTCTGAATACACCAAACTATCGTGTGGGAGAATCACCTACTTCACTTAGAACAAAGTAGAAAAACTCAACCCATTGAAGTTGGTCAGGAAGAATCAGTGGACGATATATTTGCGGTGGAAGAAGATGGAGGCATTTCTAGCCTTGTCCCCAGTAGTGTAGTGGTACCGCCCACATCCTCCTCAGTAACATCTGACTGGCAGCGCAGTCAGAGCCATACTCAGAGTCAGGCTGTGACATCAAGGCGACTGAGTACCGCAATGAGACAAACTGCGTCGTTGAGCCTAAGTGCGTTAATGAAAACAACAGCACCACAAAGGAAAGTAATCCAGCCTACCATTGAGAGCATGCTTAGGTTGGAGGGGCAGTTCCAATGCAACCACCCAACAGCACGGTTGTACAATGCAAAGCTGGCTAAAATGTTAGCACTGGACCTTCTCCCTTTTTCATTAGTAGAAGGGGTGGGTTTCCTTGAATTTGTGTCAGACATCTGCCCTAAATGGAAGGTTCCCAGCTGTTCCTATTTCGCAAGAATTGCTGTTCTGGCACTACATCATGAAATGCTGCCATTGGTTGGACAAGCTTTGCAGCAGAGTGCTGTTCACAATATCCACCTGACCACAGACATGTGTACCAGTTGCCAAGCCACAGATTACATGTGCATCACTGCGCACTGGGTCTCTTTGTGGGGGGTTAGAGCTAAGCTATCTGAACGAGGTGCTGTTGACACATCTGAGATTTTTAAAGCTAATCGGAAACATGCAAATGTAGCCATGTTCGCAATGGAGAAATCTCATACTGCTGTAAACATTTTGCAAGAGTTTGGCAGCAAGATTTTTGAATGGCTGTGCCCAAGAGGTCTTAGTATTGGTGTTGTTGCCACAGATAATGGAAGTAATGTACTTAAGGCCATGGACCTTGGTTCCTATTTAAGGGTTCCGTGTTTGGCGCACTGCATAAACATTATAGTTCAAGACTTTCTGAAAAAAGAACCCGTAGTCAGCAAGTTACTGACCATTTGCCGAAGAATATGCACTCATTTCAGCCATTCTTTTAAAACTTGGATGTAGCTGAGGATCATTTAACGTGAATATAAGATGCCAGTCAAAGGACTCATCTTGGAGGTGGCAACACATTGGAACTCAATGTATTAAATGCTTGATTGTCTGTTTGAGCAGTACAGGCCATTCAATGAATATATCATGCAAAGACTGAATGCTACTGCGAAAGGCATGACCCTTCAGATGGACCAATGGTGCCTAGTTAAATGCCTGACTGAGATGCTTCATCCTTTTGAGGTCTTCACACGTGAAGTCAGCAAGGAGGACTGTGCAATGGGCCAAGTTATCCCATTATTGCAAATGCTAGAGTATCAGCTGAAGAAGGTGTCTGAATCATACAAGGGTGTAGAGGACAAGGAGGAAGCCTATGACTTGGTCGAGAGCTTAGCCCGTTGCTTAGCTGAAAATACAAGGATGCAAAATAAGATGTTGTTACTAGAACATTACATTTCTGCCACAATTCTGGATCCACGGGCAAAATTGGGACTGAAAACATTCATTCCTTTTTCAGAGATGGATGTTGCCCGCTACAAAACTTGGATAGCTGAGGCAGCGAGTAGGTTGAAAAATGAAGGGCTGCTAATTAAAAGCCCGCAAGATCAACCCACAAGAAGTACTGCAGCAGGGCATGTGGCATCAAGTGCAACTTCGGAGGCTGAGGGCAGTGCGCTTGGCTCACAACACTCACCATCACTATCGACAACAGCAACAATAACTGGATCATTAGGCCCAGAAGAACCATTACACAATTGGTATTTACAGTTAGGCATTAATAAGCACAGTGCTGATGCACAGAGAAAAGAGCCCAAAAGGTTAGCAGCAGCACTCCTGAACATTGAGCGGATGGTCCAGGTCTATTTGGTGTACATTGATCAAATCCCATTGCAGTTTTGGTATAGGAAAAGGGCTGAATGGCCACTGCTCAGCAGGCTGGCGATAAGTTATTTGGCTTGCCCTGTCACAAGTGTCCCTTCCGGACATGTTTTCAGTGCTGCTGGTTCTATTGTAACAGTGAGAAGGACCAGTCTCTCGTCCAAAAATGTGGAGAGGTTAACACTGATCAAAATGAATCAGCACTTCATACCACCGAATTACACAGTACATGAAGCAAGCGAGGAAGATGAGGACAGCGGCTCAGGTGACAGACGTAGTGTGTCACATCACAATTACCTAGTACTGACTGAACCCCCAGAGTTTGAGGACTAGCTATACTTCCCTTGCACTTACTGTCTTCCTCCCATTTTTCCTTTATTTGTGTGTCTGTCGTTCCAGTTACAAACTTTGAACCACAACAAATCCTTAACCACTGTCTTCTACTCTTTCTATTTCAATATACAAGTTTAAGGTGTCTGCATTTAACAGTACAGTCCTCCGAATACAGCTCCTCCACTCCATCATACTGAATCTCCTGCCAAAATCCATTGCCCTCATGATGATTGGATGATGGAAAATAGAAGAAAAAAAAGCTTTCCTAGTCCCGCCAAAAGAAGTGGAACATGATGACTACTATAGCTATCCTCCTTTCCGAGCCGAGAGAGACTGCCCATTAATGGAACAGGTAATGATTGATGCCATGCATGGGACGCAGAGTCGCAGAATGCGTTATTTTGTTGTTGCTTGTTCTTCATGAACTTATGTCATTGTGTATTAATCATCTTTCTACAGTACACTAAACGTAACTCAAGGCAATTTTACCCTTCTTGCAAATAAGAAATTTGTACTTCTACTGCAGCTTGATACATTTCTTTTGATTGAATACAGGAAGGGGATTCAATATGCACATTGAGTATGACAACAGCAGCGTCCATGATGATTATGGAAAAAAGACGTCCTGTTAACTTAAGATGAGAAGGAACAGGTAATGAAAATGAATGGCATGCATTGGACACCTGACTGTGAGCGATTGGTGTTTGTGTTTTTGTTGTTTGTTTGTTGTGCACGAAGTGAAGTCAAAGTGTACTAGTAGTCTTACTCTACACACTGAAGAGTGACTCAATTCAATATTATTTCTACTATTGTTGTGTAATAACAACATTTTACCTCGACTGCAGGCCGATCTTCAGTCAGTCAGTACAAGTATCAGAGATGATTGATGGAATAATAACAAGTCAGGAGGGCGTTTTATGAGTGGCATAAAAAAAGCCTAAAGGTAAACACGTCAACAACAACCACAGCAGACCCAAATGTGTCTGTGTAGAAGGGGAGTCGAATGTAGCGGTGGGATGACGGTGGTGCATTGATTTACTAACTTAAATTGTCTACAATCGTTACAACAGTGTGTTCTTCTTGTTGTTGTTATTATCATTAGGTTTGCTCTCTGTTTATGATTCATCCCTACCAATATTTTTAAATTGTATTTGCTATCTGTAAAATGATTAAGCCCGGAACAACTGAACAAGAAGTGTATGTAATCTGGGTCTCCTTATCAATCATCATCATGCATCCATTTCCTTTTTCTCCCTTAACATATTGCTAGGTATGGTAGTCTACAAAGATTGTCATTTGTTGTTTGTCCTTGCGTACCGTTTTTCACTGTCCCATCCCTTCCCATCCATTCAACAAACCATAACCCTCTTCCCCCGGGCTGTGTGACTTTTTGAGGTGTGACTAAATTAAATGTACACCAATATTTAATCACACGCTTGCTGGGGCTGTTGTGGCGAAAGCAATAGTAATTTAATTTCAAGGCCGAGCGATGATCTTCTTCTGCTTGCCCACCCATGAGCAGTATATTTTAGAGGTGATTTTTAACAAAGGAACATATACCTCAGCATTAATTGCCGGCGTTGATTGGATTTGTTGTGATCCTCATACACAGCACTAACTGTTACGCTGTAGGCCTAGTCAAGTGACTCGACACAACTATAGTTTGTAACTCGGTCTAGTAGGCTATCCCCACCACCATTATGTTTTGTTGTACAACATTTTTGCATATTATAGTTGCTCGGTAAGTTCTGTACTGTACTTCATTCTACTACTCCTCAAACAGTCTCTCAAAGGCGACTGACTGTCTAATTTTCTTTTTTTGCAAATGCTGCTGCCCTGCCGGTGTCTAATACTTCTACTACTACCACCACCACCACAATCATGGCATGTTAGAAAAGGAAACCGTCATGCAGCCATTGCTGTGCCTAAGTTAAATATCAAGCAAAGGTAAGAGAAGTTTGGGGGAGGCATAATTAATAATGGACATGTTTTCAATCAATTCACACACCCCTTTGAGTCCAGATAACAAATGCATAGACTAGTAGAGAGAGACTGACAGTACTAGTAGGACAACTCAATCAGTGAGGGGTGTTGCATCTATCTGTTTGTGTCTTACACAATCAGCCAATTATTTAAATCAAACACTGGCTATGGGCGGACCTGCACCAGCAAGGAAACAGTGTGATGTAAAACAGTAACCCCACCTACAAAACATTAACAACATTGTATTTAAAGTAGAAATATATAGATTTAATATACCCTAACAAAAATAAACTATGTAAAATAGACACAAAAGCTGACCCACCCCCTCCCTAACCCCAACCAATGTCCGAAACCGTAATGAGAAAGTCCAAATGTCCAAAACCCCAATGCCCAATTCCCACCCACCAAAACAATAATTAAAAAAGGGGCAATAGACAGGGTCTATGTGTGGCGGGATTGTCTCTGGAGGACACGTCGCATTTCCTTTTCTAGTTTGCCGACACATCACTTTAGAGCACGGCAGTTGCAGCAACAGTGGGGGGTGGGGCACCAGAGATGGTAAGGCGGTGGAAGGAGGCCGCCAGACGGTGGTGCCGTAATGCTGGAGTGCGGTGACTGGGGCCCGGGGCACTGGAGGAGGGTTGAAGTGCTGCAGTCTCCTCCTACTCCTCTTCCAAGACCACCAGCCGCCGACATTTCCTCTGGATTGCCTCCAGCTTGCGGCGCCGTGCCTTGGCGGCCAACTCCTTTCAATCAGGTTTGGAAGGAGTTGCTGTATATCAAAAAGAAAAAACAAGACAATTGTAAAATATACTCTTAGAAAAACAGTAAGACACGTTAATTAGACATATAGTGGCATGGTACCACTATAAAGCACAGTACATAACATTTGTGGTATGTATCTATCCTTCCACTTGCTTGGGCTTTAACAGTTGCCAGATATTTTTCAGGCATTCAACCAACCATGCATCAGATACTTTACTATCAGCCACCTTTGCAATTTGCATGCTTGAATCACACATATCCTTCTCTCTGTCAGTCAGAAACATTGAACCTACTTGTCCTTCTTCCTTCAACCCGTCTTTCACTTTTTAGTTCAACACCAGGTGATCTGATATGACTTTTAGTCTTCTCTATAAAACTTTCAAAGCCGAGTTGAAATCATAGATAGATGAGGCCATTGGTTACTCAATACTCCCGCCCCTAATGCCTTTACTAATGCCAATTAAAGGATGTCTTTCTTCACTATTCAAACGTTCACAACAACTCTTACTTAGACAGCCCTTATGGCCGGCGGGGGTCCCGTGGGGGCAATTAGGATGCGCCCGCCACAGTGGCGGTCGCATCCTGCATTTTTAACATTGTGGCGGGCGGTGCCTTCAGCACCAACTGCCGCAGTGCTGAAAATACATGCTGTGCTTTTCCAAGCACAACATGACAGGCCCCGCGCGGAGCCTGCCACGTTGTGTTTTGAAAGGCAGGGGGGTACCATAGGTACCCTCCAAGAGGGCTCGCAATGGGCCCCCCAAGCATACTCCGTAGGCCTTTCTGTGGCGGCAATGCCGCCACGGAAAGGCATTCCAAATTGCAGATTATATGGCTGGCGGTGTGTTTCGGACATTGCCACCATATTGAACCCTTTTCTGCCCGGTCAACATGTCGACTGTGCGAAAAATCAGCCACGGCGGACCCCCCCAGCCATTGTAATATGGCAGGGGTCTTTTCTACAGGGATGACGGGAGGTTTGCCCCTGCAGGGCAGGCAGTGGCTACCGCGGGCCCGGCAGGGGCAATCCGCCCGCCGTCCTAATTGGGCCCTAAGTCTCAACAGTACAGTATACATACAGTACACCCTTGCAGTGAGTGTAATGTCAATAGTTAAGGATTATGAATCTAACTTACCACCACCTTCCACTGGTGCTGGCACTCCCCCTACCGCTCCATCGGCATCAGTAACTGCTGTATCCTCTCCCTCCGCGTGGCCTGCACCGCTGACCCCGGCAATGGTGGTCGGTAGTGCGTTTCGAAAACATTACACATTTTTTAGGCGATATATACACCTTCCCCTATTGGTCAGTAGCAAGATTAAAAATGAGTTAATAGTATACAACATACATCATTAGTACAAATCAGGTAGTAGTAGAGTAGGCACTAGTAGTTATGTATTTCTCCTAGGGTCATTCTCGTCTTTGCTTAGTTAGCCCGAGCCACGCTACCATTTTACCTTAGTGTCTTTTATTTTTTCACATGTGACGTTACCTTGCAGCTTGTTGTATAAGACACCTTTGAGCCCACATGACCTCATACTGCTACTGTCTAAGCCCTGCGTATAAGCGGTCAACCAAAAAATTAACAAGACACTTTTTAATGAAGTGCTGGTGTACTGTTAGTCCATATTGCTTATCCATAAATGCTACACTTTTTGGCACGGCTGAGAAATGCTTGCAATATACTAACACACACCATTTTATTTTTCGCATTACAGACGGAAGATTCCCTTCTACGAACGAGAGCTTTGCAGAGCTTATGACGCAACAACTACCAGTACTAAGTTCGTCTAAGGTGAGGGATCCCCAAAATTCACTCAGAGATCTTTCATTTATACATTTATATAAACTATATTCCTTCCTACCTAGGGGATGGTGGTGCTTCCACCACTGTTCAGTTATCATGATTAATTTCCCAACTGTAAGTAAGTGTAACAATGTTTATTGTATTAATGTTATTGATTTTCCTGTTGGTGCTGCATTATAGAACAACGTACAGAGCTTGTCAATTAAAAATAAAAATGTTGAAATTACATAGACTTGGTGGTATTTGGTGTGGACTTACACAAGTGAGCTTGCAAAATGAAGGGTGTGCATGTGCATTGCTTCCACGACTGAGAGGTTGGGTGTGTTCTGTTCTGGGTTCTCTACTTGTTGGGTATCTTGAGGGGAAGGTTGAGAGAGCTAATAGTTTTGACAAGACACTACTATAAGTAGTTGGGCAGGGGATTGTGGTGGGTTCTGAACTTCTGATTGAGGTGTGTGAGGAAGGTCCAACCTCCCGTCACCAACATCCTATTTTCTTGTGCAAAGTTCTGAATGTGCAAAATCCATACAACAGTAGTAGCATGTCCTATCATATCAAAATAGTAATAAATCTGGTTGGGCATTTGTTGGTGTGAATTGTCGAAGCCTCAAGATTAACAAAGACTCAAGATCAATAAGACTAGAAGTAGTACAGGAGGACGAACCAAAGGACTGGACTCAATAGCTAGAGCTACTGGTGAATCTAAGTTGTATTTAAAACCTTTTAAATAAAGAGTGGCCAACTGGGATAGCTTAGCTACTACAGTACAGACAGACTAATATAGTAGTAGTACAGAGAGTCATCATAGCAGAGGCAGGGATAACAAGATTTTCGAAACAGTACAGATCGAAGGATAATTGTTGGTAAAAAATAGTATTTGGAAACGGAAACAATAGTTCGGGAAAAATATGGTGCAGTAAAAGTTATGGAATAGTAATTATTATTAAAAACAAGAAGACTTACTAGGGCCAGCAGAAGAGTCTGCGTTGGTGTCCTCCTCTTGCTGTTCTTGTCCGGCCTACTGCGCCCCTGTCTGCCTGCCCCTGGGTGCTGAACAGGAAAGATATAAGAAAGAGACAAACATTGATGGATGGTGTCAAACAAATAAAATATTTTTAAAGAATGGTCAAAAAACACTTAGGTAAACAGCAATGGAAATAACATAATTGACCGATCTCATCTGGTCAACAAGTAGTACCGGGGGATTGACTACTTACTATTTATCAACACTAATCCAGTCTTCCATACTGATTCCAGAATACTAACTAAGCCTAAGTACGACGCACCACCTGACTTAGCCCACCTATTCCAGGTGTGCCAATTGTACATTAAGTATGCATTTCTACTTTTTTTGGTCCTCAACAATGCATATGGTCAAATAAATGGAGGACAATGATTACATTTTTGTAAACACCAAATTTTTGGTTGATTGATTGATGCTGATGTTCTGCTAGTACTAAGCCTATTACCACTCATTGATCAAACTAGAAAATGTTCCAATAAAGACTAGGGTTCCAGCAGCATGTAACGTAACAGAAGGGGCATCACACATACCACTAAAAAATTACAAACTCATACAAAGTAACTAAACCTAAGAATCAATCTGCCCCTATCTCTTAGTGACAGGACAAAGTAAGGACTACAGTCACTATACCATTACGTAACTTAATTTCTCTAAAATAAACTCTTACATAATCATGCTAAGGGAGCGCAGACGCAAAGTTGTAAACAAGTAAGATTAGTAGTAGCGCAGAAGAACACCTGTGTCATAGCAATCACAGAAGACTTTTAAACATAATTAACCTGTAATGTAAGCAGCAGCATTCTAGCTGGTTGTAAAAAAAAATATATTTGCAATATAATTATATAACACAGAGCAGAAGAACAGACACAAAGTAGTAATAATTAAATAGTTACTCACCAAGACCCGGGACCTCCACTCCTAGCAGATCCACCTGCTCCCGGTCAAGGATGTCAGACCACCGGTGCATCAGCTTGGCATGGGTGCGCTGAAACCCAAAGCAGTGGAACACTGCCAGGCACACCTTCCCCCACCACTGTTGATGCTCCCAGAGCCTGTACCCAGACACAGGCCTGCCACCGGCTGCCAGGGTTGAGGGGAAGTGGCGCTGCACAAAGAAAATGAGTGCAGCCAACTCCACCTCCCCAAATAAGGCCCGTGCCTGTACCCATTGTGGGAGCTGCCTCCCGCAAGGAAGAAGGTCGCAGCTCTGGCTGCGGCAAGCCCTAACCTTGGACATGGTTCTAGGGAGAGTGAGATGGGGCGGGAAAGAAAAGATAATATTTAAAAAATAAGTAAAAGAAAAAAAAATAGCAGGCAATAGAAAGAGTGAAAAAGTAGCTAAACAAAAACCAAAAATATAGAAGCAGGGAAATAGTCAGAGAGATAATAAATAAAAAAGATTTTTTAAAAGTGTCTTGAAACAAAGGATTAGAAAGGACCTTGTAGTAGACATTCAAGCTACTAAAGAGGATGTACATAATAAGTTGGTGGACATTGAAAATCTTCTGCGTCGCAACAATTTGCGCATATTGGGGGTACAAGTAGGCTTGGAGGGGCAAGATGTCCGACAATTTGTTATCGTAATGTTCAATGAAGCGTTCCCTGAGTTAAAGGAATGGGATTGGTCTTTTGAAATACAACGTGCACATAGATTTCCATTTCGACAGTGGATGCAAAGAGAGGAACAGGAGGTGCAGCAGCCGCTTGCAATTTTGATTTCCTTAAACAACTTTTTGGCCAGGCAGACAGCATATAATCTTTTGAGACATGATAATAAGAGAATTGGTAAAGGGACAGCATTTTTTGTTATCCCAGATTACTGGCACGCAACAGTAAAAGGGAGTGGTGATCTGTAATCTGTACTTTATGCTGCCTGTTGTCATGCCATCACGGAATACTGTGATGTCACCTGTGGGGTCGCTGGGGATTCCACTCGAGTGTTCCTTGTGTGGCAGTTGCAGCTGCTGTGTCTCTTCTACTGGCTGGACGGCTCTCTTCTCTGAAATAAACCTACAACATCCTTCACCTGCCTCTGCCTCATCTTTACATTGGCGACAAGGATGGTCAGCTGTTCTTCAGCTGTTTTCAACTTTCAAAGGGACATCTTCGTTTGAATTACTTCGAGGTTCAGGACCCTTTATTACGTTTGTCCCAGCAAAAGTCGACACTCATGTGAGTAAATTTAAAATTTAAATTGCCTGCTGTACACGTAGAGAGACGTCACAGCCGTCGGACTTTTATTCACTTTTTCTTCTCCAATTCCTGTTTCCTCTTCTTGTTCTACTTCTTCAATTTCTGTTCCTTTGTGCAACATTTTGGATGGTAAAGTGTGGGAATGCAAGTATGAGAAAATTTTTGAAGATCGTCTTGGTAAAATCACCAATTTTCAGCATTTTATTAAAGTCAAAGATAACATTATTCCTGTTAAACACAAACTGAGAAATGTCCCGCTTAGTATTAGAGAGGATTTGTCGAAACACCTAAGATCGCTATGTGAACAAGGAATTATTGAAAAAGTGGAATCCACTTTATGGCTTTCCCCCATTGTGCTTGCTAGAAAATGGTCTGGTGACCTTAGGATGTGTGTGGACTTGTGCAGTCTCAACGAGGCCATCTGGGTCGATGGTTTTCCTCTTCCCCATATCGAAGATTTAATAGCAAAAGTAGGTTCTTCCACTTGGTTTTCGAAACTTGATCTCAAGGCAGCTTATCACCAGATTGAACTGCATCCTCTTTCGTAACATCTTACTGCTTTTGTTACACCTGATGGTGTATTCCAATTTTGTCGCCTTCCTTTCGGCCTGGCCTCTGCTGCCGCTGTCTTTCAGAGAATCATGTCTGAAATGTTTGAGGAACTTTCTAATGTAGTCGTTTTTCAAGACGATATTCTTATTTTCACTCAAACTGAGGCTGAGCATGAGAAAGTCATTGATCAGGTCTTTAACATTTTAGAACGAAGAGGTGTAACCTTACAGAAGAGCAAGTGTGTGTTTAAAACTAGAGAGGTGGAATATCTTGGTCATATCATTTCCGAGAATGGCATCAAACCTAGACCAGGTCTAGTAAAAAGTATTATTGAAGCTCCTGCACCCTCAAACAAAGAACAGCTTTTGTCCTTTCTTGGTCTTTGTGAGTTTTACTCAAAATTTATGAAAGAGTATGCTAAGACTACTGAATGTTTCAGACTTTTACTAAAAAAGGGTGCCACTTTCAGCTGGTCTGATGAGTGTGAGAAGGGTTTTCAGCTCATTAAAGAGCATATCACTAAAGCTCCTGCTCTACAGCCTTTTAATGGTAATAGAGAAACTGTGATTACTGTTGACGCTTGCGAATATGGTTTAGGAGCTGTCCTTTCACAATTGGCCTATGGCAGGGAATTTACAGTGGGGTTTGCTTCCAGGACTCTTCGTCCTGTTGAAAGAAAATATTCTGTTATAGAAAAAGAGCTCCTAGCTTGTGCTTGGAGCGTTGAGAAATTAAAATCTTACCTGTGGGGTAGACCTTTTATCCTTCAAACTGACCATCGACCACTGGTCGACATTTTGTCAGGCAAAAATATTAAACGTACGACTGCACGTTGGCTAGGCTTTCTACTAAATTATTGGAGTTTAACTTCAAAGTCATTTATATTCCTGGTGGTAAAAACAAACGGGCAGACTGTTTGTCCAGGCTACCCATACAAGATCCTGATGAAAAAGAGTGGGAAACTGAAATTGAAGAGTGCTTTGTGGCCAATATTTGTCATGATTTTATTTATTTTGCTGAAAATGATTGGATTAAAGCAGTTGAAAATGACGATGTCCTTAAAGTAGAAATTTCTTTCATACAAAAAGGGTGGCCAAAGGAAAAATCTCTTTCCCCCGAACTTCAGATCTATTGGAAAATTAATTCAGAACTTTCTTTGGAAAATGACAAAATTGTTAGAGGTGACAAATTCATTCCTCCCTCTGTTTATCGAGAGAAAATAGTTGCAGATGCTCATTCTGGATATCTAGGGGCTACCATTACCAAGAGAAATGTTAGAGCGAATTTTTGGTTGCCACAAATGGATAGTCAGATTGTGGAGGCTATTAAACATTGTACACGTTGCAACATTAGTGATAAGGTTCTTGTCTTAGAAGGTGTTTGTGATTCCATTGTTCCTCCTCATGTCAGGGCTTGGCAGAAATTTGGTTTTGACTTTCTAGGTCCATTTCATGTTCTTCCCAATACTTCTAAATATTTCCTGGTTCTTGTTGATCACCTCTCTAGATGGGTGGAGGTTGAACCCATCAATGTCCCCAACTCTAAAAGTGTAATTGATTGCTTAAGTAAAATTTTCATGAGGGAAGGTTGTCCGGAAGAAATTCTCACTGACAACGGGGTACAGTTTGTTTCTAAGGAGATGAGTGTTTTTTTTAATAACTGCTGCATTAAACATACTAGAACTCCTTTATACCATCCCCAGAAAAATGGCAAAACTGAGAGGTTCAATAGGGTTGTTGTTGAATGTGTGCAAGCTGCTTTTAGGTCTAAAAGTTGCATTTTTCAAGCTGTAAAAGACCTTGTATGGTCTTATCGGATTTCTCCTCATGTTGCCACAGGTTTCACTCCCTTCGAACTTATGAGAGGAAGAAAAGCTTGTTCCCAAGCTTTCCCTTTTTGGATGGTTAAAAGTTTCCACCGGGGGTGTGATTTGGAGGAAGTATGGGAATGTGCAAATAAGAAGTCTTTCAATTCATTGCCTAGTAATGTGGAATTAGGAAAGAAGTCTCCACATAATATTTGTGCAGGTGATTGGGTTAGAGTTAAGAATCCTGTCATAGTTAAGAAGGGCTTTTCGAAATTTCTTGAATCTCAGCAAGTTGTGGAAGTTCACAAAAATGCTGTTAAATTGCCAAACGGAAACTGGTGGAGCACATCTCGTGTTGCAAAAGATCCTTCTTCCCGTGCAACTGTACTTTCCCCTCAAATTGTTGATGTTGGGAATGGTTTCAGGAAAAGCTTGAGAGTAACTGTTAGGCCTAACAGATTTCGTGATTAAATCTAATTTGCTTATCCTAGTTGTTAAACTCTATTTTTAATGGGTTTTTTTTGGAAATGTTTTTTTGTTTATTAAAAAAGGGGGGAGGTGTTTGGTGATCTGTAATCTGTACTTTATGCTGCCAAAAGTCATGCCATCATGGAATACTGTGATGTCACCTGTGGGGTCGCTGGGGATTCCACTCGAGTGTTCCTTGTGTGGCAGTTGCAGCTGCTGTGTCTCTTCTACTGGCTGGACGGCTCTCTTCTCTGAAATAAACCTACAACATCCTTCACCTGCCTCTGCCTCATCTTTACAAAGGGTTGCAAGTTTTTGTATTGCAACCAGCCACTCTAAAGGTTGTCAACAAGGGCCAGTCTCGCTTTTTTACGTCTGAAGCCAGTGCTAAAGAATATATGCAATCTTTAGGGTGACTAGAAATGTTGCTGGACATATAATATTGACTGATATTATGGTTGATAATTGTTGTGTTAAATTAATTGGATTGAGAAAATGGAACATATCATGCTGTAATGGTGGGATGAACTCTTTTTTGTGTACATAGTTCTATTTGGGAAGAGGTGAGCACCATGTGAGCTATTCACTGAACATCACAAGGGCAATTAGCCCTAAAACCTCCATTCTGAGGGAGGGGCATGGGTAGTGGAGGGGGGGACATAGGTGTAGGTGTTGGGGGCGTGCGGGGGTCATGTGGGAAGAAGGGTAAGGGGGTAAGCAGGAAAAGGAGGACAATTCAGTTCAATGCATGTTATACTGGTTTGATGCAATGAATTTTGCTATGTTTATGTTCATGTTCATACGTTATGATGGTATCAATGTTTGATAGAAGGGGTGTGAAGCAGCTGCGAATATGCACATTTAATGTTTGTGGGCTAAACAATGCTTTTAAAAGGAAGCGTGTTGCTGCTGAGTTAAAATTGATAAATCCAGCTATTTTGTGCTTGCAGGAGACACATATTCCCTGGTCTAATAGGAGGATTTTATCCGACTTGGGATATGTGGTTATTTCAACATCTAGACAGAATACTATGAATAGGGGGGTGGTGATCTTAGCATGACGGGGTATCTCTGGCCCGGGTAAGAAAAAGGCTGATATTCTGGGGAGGTGGGCCATTGCGGAATGTCTTATAAGAGATACGAAGATTGTTTCCTTTACAGTTAATGGCTCGAACCTGGATGAGGCAGAGACCATTGAATTTTAAATGTTGAATTGTCGTTATGGGGAACACCAATGGTATTGACTGCGGATGTCAATATACATGGCGAAGTTCAGAGGAGGGACCCTGTGCTTGGGAAGTACCCTGGGTATAAGCCAAAAGTATATAGGGCTCTACAACACTTTTTGCAGAACCATGGCTTAGTAGATGGATGGGTAACAGTGAACCATGGGGATCCAGGATAAACGTTCTATTCATACCCACAAAATAGGTTTGTGCAGATAGACTATGTTTTTCTGCCCCGGTCATTGATGGTTGATGTTAAAATGCAAGTATGGCCACGCACCACATTGGACCATGGACCAGTGTTAGCTGATCTTATTAGCATTAGTCTTGCAAAAGAATACAGGTCAGCTGCTATGCGACCCTGATTACATCACCCATAATAAAACCTGGGCAAAAAAGTTTTAGAGAGTAATAGAGGCTCAGGTAGAATTCCAATGGTTTGGGTTGCATTGAAAGCTGGACTCATGGGCCCATTACCAAACTTATAAAGATGAAAGATATGAATATGGTGAGAAGACTGGTCGCGTCGAGTTCAAAGGCTGCGGGGGAAGCAAACTGCTCAAAGAATAACTGCTTTAGAAGATGGGAAAAGGGGGTGTTGCTGTGACTTGGGAAGGGATATTGGAGGTGTTTTATTCTTTTTATAAGGAGCTCTATACAGAAGATGTAGTGCAGCAGGATAACATAGAACAGTTTTTGCAGGCATTGGCGGTGTCTGGGCTTGCACAGAAAGAGAGAAAGGCATTGGAAACCCCAATAACAGAGCTAGAATTGACGGAAGCGTTGGGGTCATTGGCTTCAGGGAAAGCGGCTGGGCCAGATAACTTACAGTTGGAGATTTATCGGATACCTTTCCCTAATATTAAAGAAGATATGTTGGCCACCTTTATAAGGCACAAATAGGAGACCCACTGCCTTTTTGGGATAATGCAAATATTGTGGTCTTTAAAAAAAAAGATAAGTCGCCGCAGCTTCCTGGGTCATACAGACCTATATCAATAATAAATACAGGTGGCAATGTGTATTCAAAGATTTTTGCAATCAGAATGGCTAATATCCTGTAAGTATCTAAATATCAACATGGTTTCATACCAGGATGCACCACAGTTAATCATATACTGGGGATGATTGCAACTATAGATTATGCAAGTGCACAGCAAAAGCCCATGGGCATAATCCTATTAGATGCTGAAAAAGTGTTTTGATTGTGTCTCATGGCTTTTTCTCTGGGCTCTCATGGTAAAGATGGGGTTTGGACCACGTTTATACGTGTATACCATCCATAAAAACAATGTATAAAAGACCTTGGGACAAAATCTGCACTATGGGCAGTGAGTCACCTTAAGTAAATATTACTCGGGGAACACAGCAGGGGTGCTCCCCCTCCTCTTTGCTATCTATATCAATCCCTTATTAACTTTGTTGGAAACAACTAATGGAATACAGTCAATAACAATTGGACAACATCAAGTGCGTGTCTTCGCTAACGCCGATGACATTGCCATAGTAACGTCAGATCCAGAGCAGGCAGTAAGGGAAGTTGAGAATCTTACCCAGAGATATGGTGAGTTTGCCGGGATCAAACTGAATGTATCTAAAACTCAGATAATTTGTACTGAAGGTTTGTGTTTAGGAGAATCGCGGGTTATGCATGAAGCTCGTTATCTGGGTATTAAGATCAGGATGGAGCTTCAAGAGATAGTAGATGTCAATTGGGGAGATATAGTATCGTCGGCCCCGGCAACATTTGGAACAGGCTGAGTGCTTACGTTTGTCAATGGTAGGTGCAACGTGCTTAAAATGTGTATAATTCCTAAGGCGATGTATTATTTTAGGACCGTTCCACTAGAGTTAAAACGCCCTCAACTGCTACAGCTACAAACTCTAGCTGATAAGTTTATATGGGGACAAAAAAAACCTGGTCGGGCTTCTAGATATATGATGCTAACAATAAAACGGGGGGATGGGCAGTGGCAAATTTTTCATGGTATTATTTAGCTATATATCAAATGCTGATGGAAGTTCCTGTCAGCAAGGTCTTACTTAAATTCATAGAACCCAACTATTTCAAGAGAACACGTTTTAAAATATATAATGCAGCATATAAAGCCTGGAACATAATCTGTAAATTGATATCATTAGGTCGTCTAAACTATTATACACCGTTAAATGCCACAGAATTATTTCCCGCTGTCTTCTGGGATGCAAGGATGGATAGGTGGCGCGCGCAGGGGGTTCAACAGCTAGGCGATTTGTATAATGATTGTATAATGGTGTCATTTACGGAATTGGCTCAACAGTATAATTTAGATAAACATGACTTAAATGTTTACAAATTTGTGACTATCTAATCAAGCATCAAAGGCATTAAGTGGTAATATTGCATGTATTATTAGAGGCTGTAAAAAAATGGCTAGGATTGGGACTATATATGATATCTTGATCGAGACTCAGTCTGATGATATAGGGTGACATGATGCGAAGTGGAATGAAAGATTTGGAACTACAAGAACATATGTGCAAATATCAATTGATATAGCTGCTAAAGCTATACGGACAGCCAATTTGCGCACACAACACTATAAAACTTTGTTTAATTTATATCATACCCCTGTCAAAATGCAAAAGTGGAGAGGATCCCATGATGGGAAATGTTTTCGTTGTCAGGTTGACAATGCGGATATTGCACATATTGTTTTCGATTGTATAGGCTTAAATCAGTTTCAAGAGGATATCTCACAGTTTTTGACATACATAACAGGTATACAAGTGACTATCTCTAGAGAAGTGATGTTGACAGGAGCGGGTGAAGATGCACAAACCCCCCAGGCATGTTATCCATTTCAATACCTTATATTTATGGCAGTTGCACGATTATGTATTGCTACTGTGTGGCTTGAGTCGCAAGCATCTTCATTTGAAATGTGGCGCTACATTTTATAATGTATTTAATTCGGAATAAAGGCTCTATAGATTTAAATCAATGAGGAAAAAAGTATTGGGGGCTAAAATATGGGGGCCTACGTTGCATCACATGAATAAATCGTTGTGAATAACACTTAACCTCCTAGATATGATGTAGTTCTTTAGTAATTGTAAGAAGTATGTTTGCATCATGATTTAATTATTATTTTGTAAGTATATACATGTTTTGAACTGAACAATAAAGATATAAAAAAAAGGAAAGATAGAGGGAGGATTTCAAATCTGGCCCCAGAACCATATCAAGAGTGAAAAACAAGATGATCACGCACATTGCGACCACGTGCGCAAGTTCGCGCAATATTTTTTTCCGAGCACGCAAAAAGCAGCGCGAACACGTAAAATCATTCCCGAACAGGAAATACGTAATGCGAACGGGCGCAAGCATTTATTGCGCAACTCGGAGCAGGAAGTAAGCATCACGAGCGGGCGGGACAAGTGAAAACAAGATAGCCGCGCCCTTGAGCGACCGCATGGATAAGTTAGCGGGACATTGTCAACGCGATCATGCAGAAAATAACACAAACGGGCGGGAATTTCGCAAATTCCGCCCACCCCTAATAAATATGCACTCATGGCTGCAAAAAAAAAAGCAATTTTCACTCATGTAAACACTCTTAGATGATAAACTATACACAACCTTCATATTAAAATGTGCAATTTGTCTTATACAAGGATATATATATATTGCTCTTTAAGGCTTTTTACTAAAAGTTTTTTATTGTTTTTACCCTTTTACTATTAGAATGACAGTCCTATTGATCTACTACTCATCATTGACAGCATTTACAAATGCTCAAAAAATAACCCAATTTCCGTATTTATGCACACTTTAAAATAAATACAGAGATGAAAATAAGTGCTTTTCTGTCTGTATTTATCTGTAAAAATCTGTTAAAACATAAACCAAGGAGCCCTACTTATAATTTAAGAATATTTTCAACCTAATTAGCTGTAATTAACATATAAGTGTGGTAAAAGTATGACGCAGCACCTATAATACCTGACTTTCAAGAACAGCGTTCACAGTTCGATTCCAAAGCCCATCAGCATCTTAGCCCACCACTATCTCACTGTAGGTAACACCTTGCTTAATCTTCCCAATGTCCCAAGCTCCAGTACACCTTTCCGGGGGTATCTTCACGCTTTACAAATGCTCGCATTTTGTTTATTAAAAAGCATTGTGATAACAAATATGAATACATTTTTTTTCTTCTATTGTAAACAATATATTTTTTTATATTTTCCATTTAGATGCTTTTAATCATGAGAATGCAAAGGACACAGTTTACCGGATAACACTTTTTAAGCTCTCCAACCTATGTTCATAATAAGGACTTTATAAGTGTTACTATGGAAATCGAAACCTTTACAGCTTCACAGTTTGTAGCATTTCCCAACACGTGCACAAGTAAAACAGTTAAAACGTGAGCATGTGTAAACTGTAAAACATGACAACTACATAGGCAGAGCCGAATCTTCCTTCCATAGACTACTAAACAACCAAAAACTATATAAACCACACCTATTGTGCGATTAGTTTAGTTTTCGCGAGTTATTTCTGCGTTGCCAATTTGTGATGCAGGTTCTCTTTTCTATTTCTTATTTTGCGTCAACAAACATATTCCAGAGTTGAAGTTGTTTCATTATGGCATAGTAGATAGTTATAATGTGTGGCTATTTGTCAATATTTAAACATTTATATCTAGAAAAAAGTGTTATGGCATGTTTTTCCCTTTTTCTCGGTAACGTCAGCAGCTTCTTTTCAGAAACAGATAGATTACAACAAACATTGCTCCTTTTCTGGCTCTTTTCAGCTTATATATTCTGACTATCTATATTTTAATATTGACACTCTACTTCGCTTCAGAGGTGTTGGTGACCCCTCGGTGCAAACCCTAAATAGTTACAATCAATGTCACCACCTTCCAGTTGGTAGTGTGTTTTCCCCTAGGGAGCATATACTGTTAATATGTATATTATAATATTAACAGTTATGCTGATCTCAGTGGAGTTCATGACCAGTCGTCACAAAGAGTGAAGATATATAAGCAACATCACCAGCTTCTGGTATTTAGTCTGTTTCCCCCTTTTAATCATATACTGTGAATATATATATTATAATTTTCACAGTCATGATCTCAGTGGAGTGTATGATCCGTTGCAGCGAATATCAACGTTTTTGACCTCCCGGAGAAAAGAAGCTAAGAAACTAATTACTGCTTGAAAGTATTTTGTTATGGATGTTCTGTTTAAATAGATAATTTTATTTTCCTCTTCTTTTTACTGTAACAATGGTATCAATCTTAATTGAGTATGTGATTTGTTAGCGGAACAGGGTGCGACCTCTAAGCATTACGACAGAACGTTCCTGAATTCTACAGAATACAAATTTGAAAAATAATAATGCATACATTTCTATGTAATATGAAGTCACTTGTATTTAACTGTTTTTTACTTGTTCTCCTGACCTCAGATAATGTAGTGCGGGAGTGTTTGTTGTAGTATGTCTATTCTACTTTATCTAAAAGTAACTGATGTCCTCTTACATTATCAAGAATATGGGGCAACACTTTTACAAACTATAGCAGAAAAAACGAGGGTGTGGACACGCTTAACTGATATTTTATTTTATTCCATTTTTAATTGTCACCACTTTTCTGAAGAAAGGTTATTTGTATTTGCTAAATAAAAACAGTTTCAAACCCAGAGTGAAATTTTAGCTGCGCAACCACACCTCCCCATCAGAAAAGTAAACACCACATTTTAAGTAAATAATAATAATAATAATAATAAGACATTTATTAAGCGCCTGGCTGCAAGGAACTGTGTATCCCCGCGCTAACTGCTAGTACAAAACCATCCAGAGGAGAGGAGTCAGGAAACTCAGACAGAGGCGTTACTATTTAGGAAACAGGTGAGTTTTTAATTTTGCCCTGAATCTCATAAAATAGTACTCCTGGGAAGAATCCCACCCGCAAACCTGATAAAAAAATACCACAAGACACTGTAATTTTCCTGCCGTGATTTGTACACCACACAGCAATTATATAAATGGCCCTTAAAACCTATAAAAACATTTTTTACCTTCATAATTCCTGTCCACCACCTTGTGACCACTGTACAGAGTTATATTTTCCACTGACGTCTTCTACGACTAACAGTTCATATGGAAAACTTTTAAAACTCCAGCACAGCAACTGTTTCGATTAGCAACATAGTGTGGTGCACTTCTAACCTCTGTGCTCACTTAAGTGTTCCCTGAACTGTTACTATGGTAACAGGCAGTAAGCAGTTTTGGGGGTAGGGTTGAAAGGTACTGGATGTTCAGAAACCGTTATATTTACCGAGGATCCTCTACATGACAAAAAAGAAACAAAGTAAGACAGAACACTGTGTAGCAGATTTACAAGCCCCTTAAGCCACTTTAGCGTCACTTTTCCCATGATGCAATAGTAACGCAATGAACTTGTAAATCTGCCCCTATGCACATTACGAGCAAAAAAAGTACACAACTCTTTCAATTTTTTATCGATCACAATTATACAGTGTTGCTTCATGATTCACAATTCACTTCAATAAATACTTCTTGCCTAATTAAATGGGAGACGGGATTGTTGACATTACAAAACTTAGGGGCATATTTACAAAGACAGAGTTAAAATTGTTGTCACTTTAACGGCAGCCTAGTACAACAAAAACGGCAAAAGTGGACTTTAAAATCTTTGTTATCTTACCAGAAGATTTTTTCAGCATTGCTGTTTGCTATGCAAGAGTGAGAGCTAACCCCCGGGGCTATAAAATAAATGGTGCCTACCCCCGGGACCCCGCTAATTGCTATAAGAGGGCAGGAGTCTCGCGACTCCCGCCTTCCCATAGCAAAGTTGGTTTGGATTTTGAAAGAGAGAGCAGGGAAATCTGTTCTCTCTTTCAAAATCCAAACTAGATTGCTTTTCCACATGCATTTTAGCTTCTCCCCATGTAGAAAAGCAATGCCGCCTCCTGAAGGACGTCGGAGCCGGCGGGACCTTGAGGTCATTTTGGCTCCCCCCACGGTCCCCAACATTTTTTATAAGACCCGGGGGATGGGGTTCCCGGGGATATTAGAAATTACTGATAGGGGCTATTTTTTTACGGTAAAATTAGAAGTCGCGCACCCAGCGCAGCGCTCTATGCAGCCCCCTGGTGTGCACGCGCTGAATGCACGACTCATAATCTGTAGGGTGCACGACTCCAGCGCCTTTCGTGCACAACGTCTACGTGTTTGGGAGCCGGCATTGCTTTTCCACATGGGGAGCTACTAACATGCAGCTCCCCATGTGGAAAAGCAATCTGGTTTAGATTCTGAAAGACAGAACAGATTTCCTTCCTATGGGAGGGTGGGATGGGCACCTCGCGACATTGCAGGAGCTGGCCCTCCCACAATACATAAAGCCCCAGTGGGTGGTGATCCCCAGGGCTTTGGGGACCTTGGAGCCCTCCCCCAACCATTTTTATAATAGCCCCGGAAGGTGACAATTTTTTTACGGCAGAGTCCACGTGCTCTACGCCACTTGCTGTTTTTTCAAAAGTAAAAAGAAAATAAAATAGTGAGCCATGGGGGTCCTTCTGGGACCCACTAAGCAGGTCTAGAGGGTCAAAGTATTTCTACCCTGCCCCCTTTCTACGTTTTGCACACTTGTTTCACTGACTTCTTCACCCTTGCTTCTACCGAGGCACAAAATGGCTGACAACAGTTCCTAGTTTCGAATGTTGAGAACCACTTGTCATCCAATTAGCATTTAGCATGTGATCGGAAGCGTGTGCTTATGATACACTCACAGTGTGTTCATAGTCCGCGTATCCACTGTGCCCATAGATATATATATATATATATATATATGCTTTTAACTGTAATGTTCTCAGGAACTGCTGAACAGATTGACACCATTTAAGCAAAAGGCACTAGTCTGAACTGAAGACTACATCTCTGCCAAATTTGGCGTAATTCCCTGCAGCACTTTGGGCTAAAAATATGCTTATAGCTGTGGCTAATGGTCCTACCGGAAATTGAATAGGGAAAACATGTTTTGGGACTCCCCTTTTTTTGTCAGCCCCAGCTTCATGAATCACCCTGTAACTTTCAGGGAAGGAGAAAAACAGAGCTCACCATTAGTTTTGAAAAATTTGCGAAGATTCATCAACCAGCGCCAAAGTTATTCCAAATAGAATGTTGTGAATTTCCTATAAAAAATAGGTCCTAACTATAACTAGCTGCTGGCGACCGCCAATATATATATATATATATATATATTGCGAAGACTTGTTACCAACAATCCAGATGTCCCTCGTAGTCAGGGATACCACCGGAAAAGAAGCGAGAGCCGACCCAAGGTATGCAGGCGAGGAATCTTTTTTTTATTTATTTTTTCAGCAGCCTGCCAGCATAACGTTTCCTCCTACCCAGAGGCCTTGGTCACACAACGCCATTAGAGAAGCAAGTAGATTTTAAAGTGCACTGTGCTAAGAAAGCTGTTACATTATTGGTTGACACTGAAACCATAGGTATGGCCACTGAGGAAATACTTACAGGTTTTATCAAACATTTTAAAAAAAACACGATGTTGTGAGTATAAAACTGCACATCAAAAACACATCACTACAAGAAAGTGCATACAAACAGTTCTCTATAATAAGAGACACAGGGCCCGATGTAGGTAAATCTTTTTTACCACTTCATAAATACCGAATCATACCGAATCGGTATTTAAGAAGTGGTCAAAAAGAGAAGGGCAGATGTAGGTAATTTTATTTTAAAAATTACCGAATCGGAAGGAATCGGTATTTACCGATTCGGTAAATACCGAATCGGTAATGCCCATTGATTCCTATGGGCATTGAAGCCCATAGGAATCAATGGGCATTACCGATTCGGTATTTACCAAATCGGTAAATACCGAATTTTGCAAGGGTGCAGGGGGTGTCACTTTGACACCCTCTAGCACCCTGAATTCAGGCACGTGTGCCATGTGGCACACAGGCATGCCCTTAGGGCATGTCTGTGTGTCACATGGCACTGGTGTGCATGCACACATGTGCATGCACACCTGTATTCGGTATTTTACCATCCAATAGGATTGGATGGTAAAATACCGAATCTGACTGGCCTGTGGGACTCAGAAGAGTCCCACCTACATTAGGAAATTACCGAATCGATAAAAATACCGATTCGGTATTTTACCGATTCGGTAAATTTACAGATTCGGTAAATTTACCGAATCGGTAAAATGGCTCACCTACATCAGGAATGTCCATTTACCGGTCGGTAACGGCCGAAATCGGCCGTTACCGGTCGGTAAATGGACACCTACATCGGGCCCACAATGTTTTAAAATAAATTCATATTTTAAAATACATTTCCTATACGTGCAAATTCAATGCATCTGTGCAAAATAGAGCAGGGTGCAAAAACAATGAAACCCAAGTGGGTTAATTGCTAAAAAAAGGCCCCAATGCATAAGGTTAAAGGCCCCTGCGCCCATATGGTAATATAGTGCAAACAACTGTACAGTAAGTGCAAAACATGTGCAAAATAGAATTAAGAAATGTGAAAGAGCAAACTCCTATTTAAAAATCCATCATAAAAACAGATAATTCAAAAACAATGTGTTGTGTGAGAGAGACTACAAAGCACCATTGCCCATCCCAAAGTCAAATTGTTATAACAGAGGGGAATTTCCAAAAACTATTCAGCTCACAATGGTGCTACTGCTCTTGGGGGTTTAAACTAGAGACAGGTATGAAAGTCTTTGCTAGCATTCAGGTCTAGAAGGGGACTTACAGTCTAATTCCACAATGTACCTTGTTTCTAGTGCTCGTAAGATGGCCTCACGATTACCACCCCTTCTAAGGTGAGAGACAGCATCTATGACAAAGTATTGTAACAGTTGACTTTTGTTCTCATGATGGTCTTTAAAATGACGTGCGACTGGGTAGGCGGCGTCACTGGTGTTGATGGCCCTGATGTGCTGGAGTATCCGATTGTGGACCTGCAACTTGGTACTCCCAACATATTGAAGGTAACACGGACACTCCAGCACATACATCGCAAAACTCAGTCTTGCACGTCAGCTGTTTGTGGATAACACTGGGAATATAAAAAAAAGGTATTGTGTACTCTGTTTTGCTGACCCCATGTTTGCAGGCTTTACACAAAGAGCACTTTCGGAATCCCTTGCTAGCATGCAACCATGTTGTATTAGTTGCCACCTCAGGACTAGACTTGACCAGGGCATTGCTCATAGAACGTGCTTTTCTGAAGGGTATTTCAGGTTTGACTGACATTAAACCACCAATAACCGGGTCATTTTGTACCAAGTTCCAATTTCTATTGATGATCTTACGAAGAGCTTGGTGCTGTCTATTGTATGTCAGTATGAGCCTAGCTGGCTGTTTGGCCGTATCAGGGTCTGCTGCCAAAGTTCTTTTATATAGCAGAGCCTCCTTCCTAGAGATTAAATTTGCCTTCCGGATAGCCGTGTCTATTGCTGAAGCTGTGTAGCCTCAGGCCAAGAATCGAACTTTGCTGACCTCCTGAGCTAGCCTACATTGACATTCAGTGCTGCAAATACATCTGATGCGCAGCATCTCCCCATAGGGGATACTGCGTATCAGATGCGCCGGATGGTGGCTCTTGGCTTGCAGCACTGTGTTGCCTGCCATTGGTTTCCTATAGAGTACCATCTTAAGTTTGTTATTTCTAGCAGCAATTTCCACATCAAAAAAATAAACATGCTCCTGACTGATATTGGAAGTAAAAACAAGGTTCAATGCATTGTTGTCAATGAAATCCACACCCTGTTGTTTTGTACTGCGCCATATTAAAAATATGTCATCAATATAGCAGTACCAATGCACCACATGTTCTACAAAAATATATTTATTTGTATATATAAATATATATAATTGCTACTACAAAAAATGCAAACAGGAAGCAATGTTTAAGGCACAAGTTGATTTCATCCAAGAATTAGATCATTGGATGAAGGAGGGCTTACTCTCACAAGATTAATTCATGTATCTCAAGAATGATAGCCACAGAACTTCAGTTTTCTATCTGATTCTGAAGGTACAAAAGAATGTCAGTTGCCCCCCAGGACAACCCATCATGTCAGCAAATGGAAACATGATGGAAAATAAGTCTAAATAAGTTTATTTCTTTCTAAAAACATATGTATCAAATTTACCATCCTACATAAGAGACAGTGGCGACTTTCTAAAAATGATCTATGACATACCTATGGAACAAGACTCTGTGCTACTAACATTGGACATAACAACCCGATATACTAGCTTTGCCCAAACTGATGGCTTGGGAGCCATGCAGCATTTCCTAAACAATAGACCTGTAGGCTTATTTAAGCACACCCAAATGTTGATGTCCATGGCTAAGAGATGCCTGGAAGATAATTTTTTTCTGTTTGGGGGGACCTTTGTCAGCAAAAGAAGGAGACAGTGATGGGCACTTGTTTTACCCCCAGTTATGTATGTTTGCATGTAGGTTGGTGAGAGGAACAGGTGCTCCACAGAGAACATGCATAAGCTTGGGTAAACCACATATTAATGTGGTTTAGCTTAATAGAAGACTTCTTTGTGATCTGGAAGGGCACCACTGACTCCACAGAGCAGTGTGTCAGTTGTCTAAACAATAATGGTTTGAATTTAAAGTTTATGCACAGCATCAGTAAAAGCAGTATAACATTTCCTGATGTAGAAGTATGTGTTGAGGCAGGTAAGCTAGAGACAAAACTTCACAGGAAGGAGACATCAGGTAGCACAACCCTACATGCATCTAGCTTTCACCTGGCCCGCACCAAACTCAGACTTTGGTATGCAGAAATGCTGCAAGGAAACAAAAATTGCAGTACATCAACTGAACTAGAGTCCCTTGTTTCGTTATAGGTTCAGTGGTCCTCTTCCGAAATGGTATTGCCTGTATCTGCTAATAATGGGCAGAGGAGAATAGCTTGAAGCACTGGACTTTTCCAGCCTCATTTTATTAAGAGTACGGCGGAGTATTGAACATGTAATCCTCCTTTAGTAATTCATGTAATTAAATGTCGTTGGAGACTCCCCTTCTGGTTCTGGAGTATTATGTTTTTGAAGAAAACAGTTGGCTTAGGTTGTCTTGATAATGTTTTTTATTGGTTACATCCTTGTTGTTCCAAAGTATTATTATAGTGTAGTTGGTACAACAGCTGACATGTGTTTCGCCCTAAGCGGTCAATAAGACCAGTGCTTTCTCAAGTTTTCATTTTTATTCAGGTGTTCAGAAACAATTTCCTTTAGATTTTATGAAGTACATCGAGAGAGAAAGGCTATACCAGACCAGTGGTTGAGGAGTCACGTCAGGCAGCAAATAACACAAAGCGAGAGGAAGAACGGAGGAGAAAAATAAATCCCAGATGAGATTTCTGACCAATTATAACACCCAACACAAAGAACTCAGGGATCTAGTTAATAATAATTGGCATATACTCAAAAGAGATCCGGTCATAGGGCAAATACTGCTGAGACACCCCCCAACTTACCACAGAGCCCCATCAATAGTAAAAACAAGCCCTGAAATGCAGCATGATCAGAGTGGGTTAAGACCACCCTCAGGTTTTAAAAAGTGTAGTCGGTGTAGAGTATGCAGTAAAGGTCAGAATACCACAATTTATTCTACTCCCTTCGGAGGAAGGGAGATAAAGATTATGGGGCCTACAGCTGCAAGACTAAATTTGTGGTCTATGTGCTAACTTGTATATGCAGCTTACAATACGTGGGGAGAACAACATTGCAGATTCATAAACAAAACCTCCATCATATGAGGGCAATAACTAACGGTGATTGGTCATACCCCGTAGCGAGACATTGTGAGATGATGCATCAGAAATACCCAACACAAGTCAAGTACTTTGTAATAGATGCAGTACCAATGAGTAGGAGGGGTGATCGCATAAGATACAAAGAGAGCTAGAAACCAGTATATATACTCTCACTCTTGACAGCAATATACCTAATGGGCTGAATTATGATGAGGAATTTCACTGATGTTCGGGATATGTGTGCTGAAACATCTGTTTATATTTGGGAGTATTTATGAAATTAAGCTGTTCCCTGACTTACTCCCTTGCAAATGTGGCCTGTTTCTATTAGTTTTAAGAATAGCGAAATTGTATTAAATGGCACTAGCCAGATTTCTTTGTTATTGGAAGACATGAATCATAACAAGATGATTGGAAAATAGTAGATATGTGCCATGGATAAATGAGCAAATAAATTATTTTTCCAATACAAGTGCATTAATGGCACTTGCCTATGATTTCAATGGTAGCAACATAGATTTGATGAAAATGCACGCTAAATCGAATCAGACACTTGTCTTTAAATGTCTTCAGTATTGAAATTTTGAACTGCTCATATGTGTTCTTAATGCGACAGGGCCTTATCTCTGAATTTGGATTTCTCTATGAAATATGTCTTTTGCTTTCAAAAATATTTAATGCCATACTGCTGTGTATTCTTCAAGAAACTATAACTTGATAAAATGAATTGTAATTTATGTAACAGAAGGAAAGGGGTCTTTCTTCTATGTCAGGTTGACTCCCAGAAACAAAAGGCCATCCATTGGTACGGAAACATTATGGGATCAAGGCCCTCATGATGGCCGAAACGCATTATGGCTAAACATGATTAAAGCAACCTGAACAATCCGCAGATGAGTCGGCTCCGATTGTTCTGAATTTGTCCAGCGTGAAGTTGATATATGCATGTTTGCAGTTCCCTTTGTCTAAAAGCAATTCTGGCTCACGCAGAAGGTGGAGAGCCACAGGGACTGTGGGGACATTGAGGCTCCACCTCTGTCCGCCATGCTGTGGCCATGCCCGGGGATGGGGTCCTCATGGTGGGAAGTGGCCCAGGAGGATGCATTTTTAAAATTTCTTTAAATGGCAGGTCCCTGGGGGATGGAGTCTGCAACTCTCTTGCTTCTTTTTACAACTTTCTTGCTTCTTACTGCACCTCTCTTACCCTTTCTGTAACTCTCTTGCTTCTTTCTGTACTTATCTTGCTTCTTTCTGCACCTCTCTTGCTTCTTTCTGCGCCTCTTGTGCCTCTTCCTGCATTTCTTGTACTTCTTTCTGTGCACCTTTTTAAAATGTTCTGCACTTCTCTTGCTTGTTTCTGCACATCTCTTGATTGCTTTTATACCTCTCTTTCTTCTTTCTACACTTCTCATGCTTCTTTCTGCAACTCTCTAGCTTCTTTCTGCACCTCTCTTGCTTCTTTCTGTACTTTTCTTCCTCTTTCTACACTTCTTTCTGTACTGATAGAAGCAAGTAATGTATAGAAAGAAGCAAGTCATACACAGAAAGAAGCAGAAAAGGTGCAGGAATACGCAAGAGAGGTGCACATGGAGGCAAGAGAAGTACAGAAAAAAGCAAGAGAGGTGCAGAGAGAGAAAGAAAGGTCCTAAAAGAAGAAGAAAGGTACAGAAAGAGGAAGAAAGTTGCAGGAAGAAGCAAGAGAAGTACAGAAAGAAGGAAAAGAAAAACAGAAAGAAGCAAGAGAGGTACAAATAGAAGGAAGTGAGATATATAAAGAAGGAAGTCAGATACAGAAAGAGGAAAGAGAGGTGTGGAAAGAAGCAAGAGAAATGTAGAAAGAGGAAGAATGGTGAAGAAACAAGGAGGAGAAATGCAGAAAAAGGCAATAGAAGTGCAGAAAAAAGAAATATATGTGCAGAAAGAGGCAAGAGTTGTACAGAAAGAAGAAGAACGGTGCAGAAAGAAGCAAGAGAAGTGCAGAAGGAAGTAAGAAGAATGGTACTGAAAAAAGCAACAGCGGTGCAAAAAGACTCAAGAGAGGTACAGAAAGAAGCAAGAGAGATGCAGAAAAATGGAAGAGCAGTACCTAGGCAAGAGAAGTGCTAAAAAAGGAACAACCGTGCAGAAACAAACAAGAGAGGAACAGAACGAAGCAAGAAAGGTACAGAAAGAAGAGAGTGAGGTATAGAGAGAAGGAAGTGAGATACATAAAGAGGCAAGAGATACATAGTCAAAAGTAAGAGAAGTTCAGAAAGAGGAAGAATAGTGAAGAAGCAAGGAAGAGAAATGCAGAAAGAGGCAATAGAAGTGCATAAAGAAGAAAGATAGGTGCAGAAAGAAGCAAGAGTTTTACTGAAAGAAGAAGAAAGAGAAGTGCATAAAAAAGTAAGAAGAGTGGTAAAGAAAAAGCAACGGAGTCGCAGAATGAAGGTGCAGAAAGATGGAAGAGAAGTGCAGAAATAGGCAATAGAAGTGCAGAAAGTAGAGAGAGAGGTGGAGAAAAAAAAAGACAGGTGCAGAAAGAAGCAAGAAATGTGCAGAAAAATACAGGAACAGTACATAAAGAGGCAAGAGAAGTGCTAAAAGAGACGAAACATGTGGAAAGAAGCAAGAGAGTTACAGAAAGAAGCAAAATAAGTGATGAAAGAGGCAAGAAATGTACATAAACAAGCCAGGAAGGTACAGAAATCAGCAAGAGAGGTGCAGAAAAAAGCAGAAAAAAGCAAGAGAGGTATAGAAAGAAGCAAGAGAGGTTCAGAAAGAGTCAAGAAATTTGCAGAAAGAAGCAAGAGAGGTTCAGAAAGAGGCAAGAGAGGTGCAGATGGAGGAAAGAGAAATACAGAAAAAGCAAGAGAAGTGTGGAAGGAGGAAGAAAGGTCCTGAAAAAAGTAAGAAGGGTACAGAAAGAAGCATTGAGGTACAGAAAGAGACATGAGAGGTGCAGAAAGAAGAAGCAAGAGAGGTGCAGAAAGAAGCAAGAGAAGTGCAGCAAGTGGAGGAAATGTGCAGAAAGAGGCAAGAGAGGTACAGAAAGAAGCAAGAGAAGTGAAAAAAGAGTCAAGAAAATTACAGGAAGAGGCAAGAAAACTGAAAAATTAAGCAAGAGGTGCAGAAATAAGCAAGAGAAGTACAGAAAGAGGAAGAAAAGTGCAGAAAGACAGAAAAAAGGACAGAAAAATGGAAAGAAGCAGAAGTACAGAAAGAGGCAAGAGAGGTACAGAAGGAAGAAGAAAGGTGCAGTATGAATCAAGAACATTTCAGAAAGAGGCAATTGGAGTACAGAAAGATGACAAAAGGTGCTGAAAGATGCAATAGGTGCCGAAAGAAGGCGCCTTGATGCCTTAGGGTTTAAGTTGCGCGTTATAAATTTTCTTTAATTTCATTTCAAGCAAGCGAGGTGCAGAAACAAGCAAAAGAAGTGAAGAAATAGGCAAGAGATGTGCAGAAAGATGCACATGTGGTGCAGAAATAGGCAAGTGAGATGCAGTTGGAGGCAGGTGAAGTGCCAAAAAACAAGAGAAGTGCAGAAAGAGGAAGAAAAGTCCTGAAATCAATCAATCAATTAATCAATTAGTAAATCAATCAATCAATCAGGAAATTGTAAAGCGTGCTACTCACAATGAGAGTCTCAAGGCGTTGGGGAAGAGCAGCTCCAGTCAGTCGAAGAGCCAAATCTTAAGGGTCTTCCTGAAGTTGTGCAGAGTGGGTGATTGTCTGATATTGATCGGGAGTTTGTTCCAGGTCAATGCTGCGATATACGAGAAGGTGATTCCTTTGGTCAGATATGGGGTTCTGATGCTGTCGAGACATTTGTATGCATGGGTGAGTATATTAAAAGTTACTCTCTTCTTGACGGGGAGCCAGTGGAGGTCTAGCAGGTATGGGGTGATGTGTTCTTGTTGGAGGATGCCGAGGACGAGTCTGGCTGCGGTGTTCTGTATAGTCTGGAGCTTGCAGAGCAGGGACTTGTTGATCCCTGCGGAGAGGGTTTTTTCATAGTCTAATCTGCTGGATATGAATGTGTGTGTGACAGCCTTTCTTGATTCAGGGGATCCATTTGAAGGTCTTGTGAAGGATGCAGAGGGTGTTCATCTGTTCGGTCATGGAGAGGGAGGAGTTGAGTATGATGCTGAGGTTCCATGCTTGGTCTGTGGTTGTGGGGCTTCTGCCTACTCCAAGTTGAGCTTCAGGCAGCTGCTGCTCATCCAGGTAGGGATGTCCTTCATTCCTTCTTGGAAGCTGAGTCTAGAGGTAACGGGGTCCTTTTTGAAGGAAAGAATGATCTGGGTATTATTGGTATAAAATACTATGCTGTGCCAATGCTGTCTGATGATGGCGATGAGTTGGGCCATGTAGATGTAGAAGAGTGTCAGGCTGAGTGAGGGTTCTTGGGGTACTCCACAGCTTATCTCTGTAGGATGGGAGAGAAAGGGAGACATTATGATTCTTTGGGTTCTACTAGTGAGAAAAGAGGATGAAAGGTCCAGACAGAGGAATAAAGGTGCAGGAAAAAGCAAGAGAAGTTCAGAAAGAAGCAAGAGAGCTACAAAAAGAAGTACAAGTGTTGCAGAAAGCTGAGAGTGAGTTAAAGAAAGAATCAGGTCAGGTGTAGAAAGAGGAAAGAGAGGTGTGTAGAAAGAAGGAAGAGAAGTACAGAAAGAAGAAGAATGGTGAAGACACATTGAAGAGAAGAGCAGAAAGAGGCAATAGAAATGCATATGGAGGCAATAGAAGTACAGAAAAAAGCAAGAGAGGTGCAGACAGAGGAAGAGAGGTCCTAAAAGAGGAAGAAATGTACAGAAAGAGGAAGAAAGGTAGAGGAAGAAGCAAGAGAAGTACAGAAAAAAGGAAGAAGAGAACAGAAAGAAGCAAGTGAGGTACAGAAAGAAGAGCGTGAGGTATATAAAGAAGGAAGTGAGATACAGAAAGAGGCAAGAGAGATATAAAAAGAAGCAAGAGAAGTTCAGAAAGAGGAAGAATAGTGAAGAAACAAGGAAGAGAAGTGTAGAAAGAAGCAATAGAAGTGCAGAAAGAAGAAAAATAGGTGCAGAAAGAGGCAAGAGTTGAACAGAAAGAAGAAGAAAGGTGCAGAAAGAAGCAAGAGAAGTGCAGAAAGAAGTAAGAATAGTGGTGCAGAAAAAAGTAACAGAGGTGCAGATTGATGGAAGAGAGGTGCAGAACTAAGCAAGAGAGGTGCAGAAAGACGGAAGTTAACTGCAGAAAGAGGCAAGAGAATTGCACAAAGTGGAAAGAGAAGTGCAGAAAGAGGAAGAAACATACATAAAGAAGCAAGATAAGTGCAGAAAGAAGCAAGAAATGTGCAAAAAAAATACATGAGCGGTACATAAAGAGGCAAGAGAAGTGTAAAAGAGGAAGAAACGTGCGGAAAGAAGCAAGAGAGATACAGAAAGAAGCATGAGAGGTGCAGAAAAAGGCAAGAGAGGTACAGAAATAAGAAAGAGAGGTTCAGAAAGAGTCAAGAAAGGTTCAGAAAGAGGCAAGAGAGGTGCAGATGGAGGAAAGAGAAGTACAGAAAAAGCAAGAGAAGTGTGGAAGGAGGAAGAAAGGTCCTGAAAAAAGTAGGAAGGGTACAGAAAGAAGCATTGAGGTACAGAAAGAGACATGAGAGGTGCAGAAAGAAGAAGCAAGAGAGGTACAGAAAGAGGCAAGAGAAGTGAAAAAAGAGTCAAGAAAATTACAGGAAGAGGCAAGAAAACTGAAAAATGAAGCAAGAGGTGCAGAAATAAGCAAGAGAAGTACAGAAAGAGGAAGAAAAGTGCAGAAAGACGGAAAAAAGGACAGAAAAATGGAAAGAAGGTACAGAAAGAAGCAACAGAAGTACAGAAAGAGGCAAGAGAGGTACAGAAGGAAGAAGAAAGGTGCAGTATGAATCAAGAACATTTCAGACAGAGGCAATTGAAGTACAGAAAGATGACAAAAGGTGCTGAAAGATGCAATAGGTGCCGAAAGAAGGCGCCTTGATGCCTTAGGGTTTTAGTTGCGCGTTATAAATTTTCTTTAATTTCATTTCAAGCAAGCGAGGTGCAGAAACAAGCGAAAGAAGTGAAGAAATAGGCAAGAGATGTGCAGAAAGATGCATACGTGGTGCAGAAATAGGCAAGTGAGATGCAGTTGGAGGCAGGTGAAGTGCCAAAAAAACAAGAGAAGTGCAGAAAGAGGAAGAAAAGTCCTGAAATCAATCAATCAATTAGTAAATCAATCAATCAATCAGGAAATTGTAAAGCGTGCTACTCACAATGAGAGTCTCAAGGCGTTGGGGAAGAGCAGCTCCAGTCAGTCGAAGAGCCAAATCTTAAGGGTCTTCCTGAAGTTGTGCAGAGTTGGTGATTGTCTGATATTGATCGGGAGTTTGTTCCAGGTCAATGCTGTGATATACGAGAAGGCCCGTCCATCTATTCTGGCTCTGCAGACGCACAGGGTTTTGGGAAAGATGGCAGAACGGAGGTTTCACTTGGGTATGGGGTAGGTGATTCCTTTGGTCAGATATGGGGTTCTGATGCTGTCGAGACATTTGTATGCGTGGGTGAGTATATTAAAAGTTTCTCTCTTCTTGACGGGGAGCCAGTGGAGGTCTAGCATGTATGGGGTGATGTGTTCTTGTTGGAGGATGCCGAGGACGAGTCTGGCTGCGGTGTTCTGTATAGTCTGGAGCTTGCAGAGCAGGGACTTGTTGATCCCTTCGTAGAGGGTTTTTTCATAGTCTAATCTGCTGGATATGAATGTGTGGGTGACAGCCTTTCTTGATTCAGGGGATCCATTTGAAGGTCTTGTGAAGGATGCAGAGGGTGTTCATCTGTTCGGTCATGGAGAGGGAGGAGTTGAGTATGATGCTGAGGTTCCATGCTTGGTTTGTGGTTGTGGGGCTTCTGCCTACTCCAAGTTGAGCTTCAGGCAGCTGCTGCTCATCCAGGTAGGGATGTCCTTCATTCCTTCTTGGAAGCTGAGTCTAGAGGTAACGGGGTCCTTTTTGAAGGAAAGAATGATCTGGGTATCATTGGTATAAAATACTATGCTGTGCCAATGCTGTCTGATGGTGGCGATGAGTTGGACCATGTAGATGTAGAAGAGTGTCAGGCTGAGTGAGGGTTCTTGGGGTACTCCACAGCTTATCTCTGTAGGATGGGAGAGAAAGGGAGACATTATGATTCTTTGGGGTCTACTAGTGAGGAAAGAGGATGAAAGGTCCAGACAGAGGAATAAAGGTGCAGGAAAAAGCAAGAGAAGTACAGAAAGAAGCAAGAGAGGTACAAAAAGAAGTACAAGTGTTGCAGAAAGCTGAGAGTGAGGTAAAGAAAGAATCAGGTCAGGTGTAGAAAGAGGAAAGAGAGGTGTGTAGAAAGAAGGAAGAGAAGTGCAGAAAGAAGAAGAATGGTGAAGACACATTGAAGAGAAGAGCAGAAAGAGGCAATAGAAATGCATATGGAGGCAATAGAAGTACAGAAAAAAGCAAGAGAGGTGCAGACAGAGGAAGAGAGGTCCTAAAAGAGGAAGAAAGGTACAGAAAGAGGAAGAAAGGTAGAGGAAGAAGCAAGGGAAGTACAGAAAAAGGAAGAAGAGAACAGAAAGAAGCAAGTGAGGTGCAGAAAGAAGAGCGTGAGGTATATAAAGAAGGAAGTGAGATACAGAAAGAGGCAAGAGAGGTATAAAAGGAAGCAAGAGAAGTTCAGAAAGAGGAAGAATAGTGAAGAAAAAAGGAAGAGAAGTGTAGAAAGAGGCAATAGAAGTGCAGAAAGAAGAAAAATAGGTGCAAAAAGAGGCAAGAGTTGAACAGAAAGAAGAAGAAAGGTGCAGAAAGAAGCAAGAGAAGTGCGGAAAGAAGTAAGAATAGTGGTGCAGAAAAAAGTAACAGAGGTGCAGATTGATGGAAGAGAGGTGTAGAACTAAGCAAGAGAGGTGCAGAAAGACGGAAGTGAACTGCAGAAAGAGGCAAGAGAATTGCACAAAGTGGAAAGAGAAGTGCAGAAAGAGGAAGAACATACATAAAGAAGCAAGATAAGTGCAGAAAGAAGCAAGAAATGTGAACAAAACATACATGAGCGGTACATAAAGAGGCAAGAGAAGTGTAAAAGAGGAAGAAACGTGCGGAAAGAAGCAAGAGAGATACAGAAAGAAGCATGAGAGGTGCAGAAAAAGGCAAGAGAGGTACAGAAAGAAGAAAGAGAGGTTCAGAAAGAGTCAAGAAAGGTTCAGAAAGAGGCAAGAGAGGTGCAGATGGAGGAAAGAGAAGTACCAAAAAAGCAAGAGAAGTGTGGAAAGAGGAAGAAAGGTCCTGAAAAAAGTAAGAAGGGTACAAAAAGAAGCATTGAGGTACAGAAAGAGACATGAGAGGTGCAGAAAGAAGAAGCAAGAGAGGTGCAGAAAGAAGCAAGAGAAGTGCAGCAAGTGGAGGAAATGTGCAGAAAGAGGCAGGAGAGGTACAGAAAGAGGCAAGAGAAGTGAAAAAAGAGTCAAGAAAATTACAGGAAGAGGCAAGAAAACTGAAAAATGAAGCAAGAGGTGCAGAAATAAGCAAGAGAAGTACAGAAAGAGGAAGAAAAGTGCAGAAAGACGGAAAAAAGGACAGAAAAATGGAAAGAAGGTACAGAGAGAAGCAACAGAAGTACAGAAAGAGGCAAGAGAGGTACAGAAGGAAGAAGAAAGGTGCAGTATGAATCAAGAACATTTCAGAAAGAGGCAATTGAAGTACAGAAAGATTACAAAAGGTGCTGAAAGATGCAATAGGTGCCGAAAGAAGGCGCCTTGATGCCTTAGGGTTTTAGTTGCGCGTTATAGATTTTCTTTAATTTCATTTCAAGCAAGCGAGGTGCAGAAACAAGCAAAAGAAGTGCAGAAATAGGCAAGAGATGTGCAGAAAGATGCACACGTGGTGCAGAAATAGGCAAGTGAGATGCAGTTGGAGGCAGGTGAAGTGCCAAAAAAACAAGAGAAGTGCAGAAAGAGGAAGAAAAGTCCTGAAATCAATCAATCAATGAATCAATTAGTAAATCAATCAATCAATCAGGAAATTGTAAAGCGTGCTACTCACAATGAGAGTCTCAAGGTGTTGGGGAAGAGCAGCTCCAGTCAGTTGAAGAGCCAAATCTTAAGGGTCTTCCTGAAGTTGTGCAGAGTGGGTGATTGTCTGATATTGATCGGGAGTTTGTTCCAGGTCAATGCTGTGATATACGAGAAGGCCCGTCCATCTATTCTGGCTCTGCAGACGCACAGGGTTTTGAGAAAGATGGCAGAACGGAGGTTTCTCTTGGGTATGGGGTAGGTGATTCCTTTGGTCAGATATGGGGTTCTGATGCTGTCAAGACATTTGTATGCGTGGGTGAGTATATTAAAAGTTACTCTCTTCTTGACGGGGAGCCAGTGGAGGTCTAGCAGGTATGGGGTGATGTGTTTTTGTTGGAGGATGCCGAGGACGAGTCTGGCTGCGGTGTTCTGTATAGTCTGGAGCTTGCAGAGCAGGGACTTGTTGATCCCTTCGTAGAGGGTTTTTTCATAGTCTAATCTGCTGGATATGAATGTGTGGGTGACAGCCTTTCTTGATTCAGGGGATCCATTTGAAGGTCTTGTGAAGGATGCAGAGGGTGTTCATCTGTTCGGTCATGGAGAGGGAGGAGTTGAGTATGATGCTGAGGTTCCATGCTTGGTCTGTGGTTGTGGGGCTTCTGCCTACTCCAAGTTGAGCTTTAGGCAGCTGCTGCTCATCCAGGTAGGGATGTCCTTCATTCCTTCTTGGAAGCTGAGTCTAGAGGTAACCGGGTCCTTTTTGAAGGAAAGAATGATCTGGGTATCATTGGTATAACATACTATGCTGTGCCAATGCTGTCTGATGATGGCGATGAGTTGTGCCATGTAGATGTAGAAGAGTGTCAGGCTGAGTGAGGGTTCTTGGGGTACTCCACAGCTTATCTCTGTAGGATGGGAGAGAAAGGGAGACATTATGATTCTTAGTGTTCTACTAGTGAGAAAAGAGGATGAAAGGTCCAGACAGAGGAATAAAGGTGCAGGAAAAAGCAAGAGAAGTACAGAAAGAAGCAAGAGAGGTACAAAAAGAAGTACAAGTGTTGCAGAAAGCTGAGAGTGAGGTAAAAAAAGAATCAGGTCAGGTGTAGAAAGAGGAAAGAGAGGTGTGTAGAAAGAAGGAAGAGAAGTGCAGAAAGAAGAAGAATGGTGAAGACACATTGAAGAGAAGAGCAGAAAGAGGCAATAGAAATGCATATGGAGGCAATAGAAGTACAGAAAAAAGCAAGAGAGGTGCAGACAGAGGAAGAGAGGTCCTAAAAGAGGAAGAAAGGTACAGAAAGAGGAAGAAAGGTAGAGGAAGAAGCAAGAGAAGTACAGAAAAAAGGAAGAAGAGAACAGAAAGAAGCAAGTGAGGTACAGAAAGAAGAGCGTGAGGTATATAAAGAAGGAAGTGAGATACAGAAAGAGGCAAGAGAGGTATAAAAAGAAGCAAGAGAAGTTCAGAAAGAGGAAGAATAGTGAATAAACAAGGAAGAGAAGTGTAGAAAGAGGCAATAGAAGTGCAGAAAGAAGAAAAATAGGTGCAGAAAGAGGCAAGAGTTGAACAGAAAGAAGAAGAAAGGTGCAGAAAGAAGCAAGAGAAGTGCAGAAAGAAGTAAGAATAGTGGTGCAGAAAAAAGTAACAGAGGTGCAGATTGATGGAAGAGAGGTGCAGAAAGACGGAAGTGAACTGCAGAAAGAGGCAAGAGAAGTGCACAAAGGGGAAAGAGAAGTGCAGAAAGAGGAAGAAACATACATAAAGAAGCAAGATAAGTGCAGAAAGAAGCAATAAATGTGCAAAGAAAATACATGAGCGGTACATAAAGAGGCAAGAGAAGTGTAAAAGAGGAAGAAACGTGCGGAAAGAAGCAAGAGAGATACAGAAAGAAGCATGAGAGGTACAGAAAAAGGCAAGAGAGGTACAGAAAGAAGAAAGAGAGGTTCAGAAAGAGTCAAGAAAGGTGCAGAAAGAAGTAAGAGAGGTTCAGAAAGAGGAAAGAGAGGTGCAGCGAGAGGAAAGAGACTTACAAAATAGAAAGAGAAGAGTAAAAGGAGGATGAAAGGGCTTTAAAGAATTAAGAAGAGTACGGAAAGAAGGACTGAGGTACAGAAAGAAGTAAGAGAGGTGCTGAAAGAAGCTAATGAGGTACAGAAATAGACATGAGAGGTGCAGAAAGCAGAAGGAAGCGAGGTACAGAAAGAAGCAAGAAAAGTGCAGCAAGAGGACGAGAAGTGAAAAAAGAGACAAGAAAAGTCAGGAAGAGGCAGGGAAAGTGCAGAATGAAGCAAGCGAGGTGCAGAAATAAATCAAGGGAAATACAGAAAGAGGAAGAAAGGTTCAAAAAGAGGGAAAAGAAGTACAGAAAAAGGAAGAAACGTACAGAAAGAATCAACAGAAGTTCAGAGAGAGGCAAGAGAAGTACACAAGGAAGAAGAAAGGTGGAGTAAGAAGCAAGAACATTTCAGAAAGAGGCAATTGAAGTACAGAAAGAGGGTGAAAGGGGCAGCAAGATGCAAGAGGTGCAGAAAGAAGCAAGAGAGGTGCAGAAACAAGCAAGAAAAGTGCAGAAATAGGCACGAGATGTGCAGAAAAATGCAAAAGAGGTGCAGAAATAGGCAAGTGAGATGCAGATGGAGGCAGGAGAAGTGCAGAAAAAGCAAGAGAAGTGCAGAAAGAGGAGGAAAGGTCCTGAAATCAATCAATCAATCAAACAATCAATCAATCAATCAATCAATCAGGTAATTGTGAAGCTTGCTACTCACTGTGAGAGTCTCAAGGCACTGGGGAGGAGCAGCTCCAGTCAGTCACAGAGCCAGGTCTTGAGAGTCTACCTGAAGTTGCGCAAAGTGGGTGCATGTCTGATGTTGATCGGGAGTTTGATCCAGGTCAATGCTGCGAATTATGAGAAGGCTTTTCCACCTTATCTGGCTCTGCAGATGCACAGAGTTTTGGCAAGGTCGGCGGATTGGAGGGTTCTCTTGGGTACATGGAAGGTGATTCTTTTCTTCAGATCTGGGGTTCCAATGCTGGGGAAACATTTGTATACGAGGGTGAGTATATTGAAAGTTACTGTTTTCTTGACGGGGAGCCAGTGGAGGTCTCGCAGGTGTGGGGTGATGTGTTGTTGTCGGGGGATGCAGAGGACTAGTATGACTGTGGTGTTCTGTATGGTCTAGAGCTTGCGGAGCAGGGCTTTGTTGATCCCGGTGTAGAGGGTATTTTCGTAGTCTAATCTGCTGGATATGAGTGTGTAGGTGACAGCCTTTCTTGATTCGGGGGGATCCATTTGAAGGATGCATATTAGGGTATAAGGAGGTGCATCAGAGATTAAATGGATGATGTCATCAGTGATGTCATTTGAGATGTCATCAGTGATGCCATCAGTGATGTCACTTACCATGTCATGAGTGATGTAATATGTGACATCATTAGCAGTGCTTTCCAGGGGCGAGAGGTATAGTTAGGTCAGCTAACTATAACAGCTGAATTTCTCTGGTTTTGTACAAGTGAAATGTCAGCCTAAGTAGAACGTCCCTGAAACCTGTGTTTCTTTTCAGTGAAAAAAAATATATATTGAATAACGAGTAAAAGTCAAAATATGTAGGAAATAAAACAAAACTATATAGAAATGGCTCCACTGTGTAGGTATATTTATGGTAAATTACACGTGAGGTGCTCTTCCAGTGACAGTGTCAAGCAATCAAGTTTCATGTGTTTTTTCCAATTAGCCTTAAGTTGTGTATATTTTGTCATAGAGGCAAAAATGGGTGGGTGTCGAATGTTTCACCTTTGATCTTTTCTTTGATATTTTTTACTCAATACCTCCCCTGAGTGCTGTGTATTCCTAAGAATGTCCTGTATGTATTGTGTAGCGGTTTGTGGGCGTTAATTAGAGTAAAGGAAAAATAAACGTTGCTGTATCTGGTAATTGTAATGATGCACTCCGATCCTCACATCTCAGGGATTGATATTATTATTATTATTATCAATAATAATATGGCTAATAATAATAATAATAATAGTAATATTATTATTGTTGCTGCTCTTCTTATTTATAAATAGTATTCTTCCCTCATTTAACACATGTTTTTCAAATTAATACAATTAAAGTGCTGTATATTATAGTGTTTATACATTAATAGGAGGTGATAGTTATTCCACAATGTTTCTTTCAATGTTAACACCAAGTCTTGCCTGTGCGTGTTACATACATCTTTGTACTTTTCTATGCACGTGACAGTAAGCAGAAATCATGCTAATATCTGACGCAGCAGGTTTTTGATAGCGCTCTAAAAACTGAACATCATTGCTTCAGGGAAGGTGACAATGATAATCACTTACATTAATTCATGTTTAATACCTGAACTCAAGGGAGATATCATATTACGTCCTTCATCTAAAATTTCTGACCATAAGGCACCATCTACCCTTTTAGGAACACAAAGCATTTGCCATTTGTGTTCTAATGAAACAATTTAAATGATATTAAAAATGTTGATTTATTCGGCACATTAGCCTTCATCTCCACTCCCAATTTACAGCAGTTCCCATTTCCATAAAAAGCATGAACATAAAAAAATGTGCCTTGAAACACTTTTTCATTTAACTCTAATTATCAACATCCATGGCATTCTCATTTTCCATCCTGAGCATCTCCACTGTCTACTTTCTATAAGATTAAAGACGTTAACTTACTTTCCAAGCTTCAATGTATTACAAATCTTATGGCCTTGTGCGAAAATCTGTAGTGCTGCTTTTTGCAAAGCATAAACATTGTGCTGTCACAACATGACACAACCTGACCTAACATAAGTGATACGTGAGGAACAAAAGCCATTTTTGCAATGTGAGTCATTGTGCCAGCATGTCACAAAGAAGAGTGAGTTTTACCTTGGAAGGTGTCTCCTCCAGGGACACCCTCAAGCACACATTTCTAAGCTCGGAAAACCGCTAGTAGGGACACCGCCTAATAATACGTGTAGTTTAGTAGGAGTTACACATGGAATGAAGCGCTTTTTCTCTTTTAGACGCCTTCATTTGCCACCAAGATTTCAAGCACAAGTAAGCTATGCTACAATTGTTGATCAGGATTGTTGGCTCTGGAGCCCCATGTTATGCCGTTTGCACATACTAACAATGGTTTAGGGCAAAGCGACACAATGGAGTTTTGTGGTACACTTGAGTCGAAGAATTTTCACAGATAACTTTTATAAATATATTCAGTTTGTTATTTTTTGCATTACTAGTATTACTAGTAGTTGCCAGCCCAAATGAGTAGTATATCTTTGAAAACAATATCAGACATAAATTTCAAAAAAGTCTTGGCCTGCAGATACATTCATGCATAATCAACAAAGGAATAACACACGCGCACATCACAAAGAGTCACTTTTATCCTTGTGCAATCAGCACTTATTCTCCAATTCGTATGCTCGTAGACACACTTCTTATCCAATCCAAGAGAGTCACGTTGTGTAGATCATGCTGTTTTTATTTCTTTTTAAAACACAGTGCTCCACCGCTTACCTGCGTTTCGCCCTTTGCAGGTTTCCTCAAGGCTAGTTCGCAGTGTATAAATCTCTCCAGAAATAAAGCACAGTATTGCCACTAAGCGTGATTCTTGATATCAAATTCACCGAAAGACTAGTCAGGAATATCCAAGCACATGAATTATAAGCAGAAATCCTTGTTACTTATGTTCGTGGAGCCATGATAAGTTCCATCGTAAATCTCCAAAGTCTCCTCACATCACTGGATATTGAGATGTGAGGAGACTTTGGAGATTTAAGTGATTAGTGTGATTCAAATGGTTACAGCGGTATTCATTTACTATTAAAATATAGTATTTATTTAGTATGCATAAAGACTATGAAGTATGCCCACCAGCCGAAATATGCAAATGGGTGAATACTGGTTCTACCTAACTACCCTTCAAGTACATATTGAACACTTCAATTGAATGTTAAAAGAAGACTGGTAGTATTCTAGAAGAATAGTATTTGAAGCTTAGTGGTATTATGTTAGGGTTTATTTGCAGCTCTTGTGTTATTTCAAGAGCAAAATGAATGCTAGTCTCATTGATTGTGACCACTTTTTGAAGACTAGTGGTATTCTTTGTGAGCAATATCTGAATACTAACGGCAATGATTGTGAAGACTCAAGTAGGACTATCAGAATTGATAGAGATTTTTAATGGAACACCAGTCACATTCACTCTGATTAATTTATAGTGATTGATTTGATTACTTGCACAGGGCTTCTCTTAATGATGCTTTACGGGCCTTTAAGACTAAAATTGTATTTTTTGCATGCTTAGGAGCCATTCCCAATGGTGTCGCAAATTGCGAGTGTCTCTTGAATATTGATGAGGCGTGCAATTTGCGAACCCATTGGGAATCGCAAACAGTGTCTCTGACACTGTTGTACATGGTATTTAGTGACTCGCAAATTGGGACTCGCAATTGAGCGCAATTTGCGAGTCGCTAAATGCCATGGTCGTACATCTGGTCATTAGAGATGTAAAGATAGAGAGATATGCAACACCACAAAACAAAGGAAAATACATACAATTAATAAGAAAGTTGTTTGTTTTAAAATCGATCACTACAAGCATTTTTATGGTTGGTCAATATTACAAAGGAAATTCACTTCTTGACTACGTTTTGCTAAAATGTAAACATCGCTAAAATGGAGAGGAAGGGTGGTATCAGAAAGTAAAACATAGTTCAGAGAGTGAATAAAAACAAATATTCCACGGCATGCTCCAAACATGATCCAATAGATCACTACCTCATACGTATATCCTACCAACACAGTTAGACAGGAATGTATCACAAAATCTGATAAAAATGTAAGCAGTGACGAAAATATGTTAAATAAATGGACCGAGCAACTGAGGATTGAAATTGGATTTCATCAAGAAAGGGTTTAAAATATACACAAATTCAGATGGTCAAGTTAGGTCGTTGTTAAACTAATTATGTGGTGACTGTATAAGCTTTAACAAGGGGCTTTAAAGCGTATGTTTTAGGGTATCAAAGGCTAGGGAGTGTCTGGAAGGAAATATTACAAAGCACTACAATGCCATAGCTTACTACATACACGAAAACCCTCTGTGGCATTGTCAAATTATGTGAAAAATTAGAATACATTTTCAGTGGCCCAAAAGTCAGAAATAACTTTAGACCATAGGAATTTACGTCTGGCTAAGATTAGAGAAACACTCAAACCGTATTTTGAAAATTGGTGAATATCCCGGAAATTGCTTTTAAGGGCTAAGAAGTGCAACTCTGACCCAATACTTGCATGAGGATTTAAGGTTTACTTTCAATGGCTGTTTCAAGAGGAAGGACTTCTTCATACCTAAATCATACTAATTAAAATACTGAATTTTCTTTATCCGAACTTGTGTGTGTGAACAGTTCTAATTTTACCTGGCTATTTTCTTGTTCCTTTTTTTAAATTAATTTATGTTTTAAAGGAGAGGCTATACAGTATTTTCTTATAAGTAAGGGTAGACTTTAAAGCACTGATGTGATATTTGTCAGCAGATCATATAATGGTATCATTTGCATTCAACAAAATGTATATGAAAAATAAAATGAAAAGCAACATATCCAAAGGCCACCATTCCAGCGATTGCCAGTCCCAAACCAGCTAATTTATAGTTCCAACTGGGACAATCAGGTTGTACTAGACTGGGTCAAATTCATATATTCAGGTTAACCGCAATCGAGCACAAGTTGGCTACATGGACCAGCCTTGCCCACTGAAACAGTACCTTGGTTCACAGTTGTGTTGAGGATGAGATGGAGGAGTAAAGAAGACGTTACATCAGCAGTTATTCTTGGGATGTAGGAGATGAGTCAGCTCCAAGCCTTGCAAAACCTTTGATGATTCGGGAATAGAGGTGATGTGCCTTTTCATCTGTGATACGATGTTCTCGAATTTTAAACAGGAGGTAAGTTAGCAGGCCCTTGGAGTCACTTTGGTTCTGGAGTGGAGAGATGCAGGTCCAGTCCTTCTCCCTCCCAGGCAAGTAAGGCAACAGGCAGCTGATGTACCTAAAAATCCTCATACTCCTTCTCAGGGGTCTTACCAATAAGTAGTCCATTCAAAAGCAGCAAAGAAATCAACAGAGAATCTGAAATATGAAAAGACATGTTTATTACAATTAATTGTGAGGCTACGTTGCCCATTCACACCTAAAGCAACTGAATGAGGTAGTCTGCCTGAATGGTCTCCGCACAGACCTTTTATACAATTTATTATGCCCTTAGCACACATTTTCTCTTTGAAGTACATTACCTTCAAATACACAGTGAATCCATTGGTGTAACATAATGAAAACACTCATGCATACCGCATTCGTCATTTGCGGTTCGCTGATACCAAATTCATAACAGAATCATGATATTTAAAACACAGGTTCAGAATTTTCAGAACCACACAGCAGGTCAGCATAGCAGTGCAGGGACCAGCAGAGTCCAGCAAAGTGACAGTCCTTTCAGCAGCACAGCAGTCCTTCTTCCTGGCAGAGTATCCACAGGTCCCGAACTCTACTAAGTTGGCGGTGTCAGGGATCTAGTACTCATACCTAGTTGTGCCTTTAAAATGGGGGCTACTTCCTTCCGGCCCTGACTTCCGACTCACTACAAGAAGGTATACACTCTTTCTGTGTTGAGGCAGGACACAACCTATTCATGTGTGTCAGCTCCCCTCTCCCATCCTGCCCAGGATGGTCCATCAGGATGTGGATTGTCCATCAATCACACCTAATCTCCATTTGTGTGAGGCTGTCTAGGCGGAATGCACAAAGCCCTCTTGCCAGTCACCCTAAATGTGTATTCAGACACAGGCAGAAGGCACCAAATGGCTAACATAAGAAAATACCAACTTTCTAAAGTTGGCATTTTCAGATTTACAATATAAAATCTAACTTCACCATGAATTGGGATTATACATTCTGATTCTAGAGATAACACACTTGGGGGTCCCACCTCTTATCAAATGGAAATTACACATATAAGATTATATAAGGGCATATCAATGTTAACATATCAGAGAGATAGGCCTAGTAGTAGTGCATAACAAATGTAAGCGTTTTTAGCTGCTAGGACATGTAAATCTTTAAAAGTACATGTCCTACCTTTTAAATATACTACAACCTGCCGTTGGGCTGTCCAGGGCCTACCTTAGAGATGAGATATGTGTAATAAAAATGAAGGTTTGGGTCTGGCAACAGGATTAGATAGCCAGGTCGAAATGGCTGTTTCACAATGCACACAGAAGATTTGCAATGGCAGACCTGGGACCTGTTTAAATGGCTACTGAAGTTGATGGCACAATCAATGCTGCAGGCACACTAGTAGCATTTAATTTTAAAGGCCCTGGGCACATGTATTGCAGTTTACAAAGGGTTAATAAGTAATTAAATATTCCATTTGTGGATAAGCCCATGTAACTATGTTTGAAGCAGAGCTCACAAGCACTTTAGCACTGGTTAGCAGTGGTAAAGTTCCCAGAGTCATAAGGCCATCAAAAATGAAGTCAGCAAAAACAGTAGGTCTGAAAGAAAAAAGTCAGCTGAAACCATGCCAAGGATGCCAAGTCTAACAACAATTGAATTAGGGGTATACGAGAGTTCAGGATGGGTTGGTTGTGGAGGAACATGGCGGCAGCAGGCTAGCTCCCGCGGTTCCCCGCTCTGGGCTTTAGCGGAGCGTTTGTGTTTTCTCTCTTGCAAATGAGGGCTTCCTTTGAGCATCAGCATTCTTAGCAGTTTTGCTATCTCTGGGTACACTCTATTTGCAAAAATACCCCTTTCTCACCGAAACGAAGAGTTTTCTTCGATCGTCAGGCCGTCCGATCCGGTCTCCTTTCGTTTTCTATGCGCGTTCACAGGGGCGTGTTTCAGGCTGACTCGGCGTCTGCTCTCCCAAGTGTTTCGTTGCCTGTTTTGTTCCCACAGCAGACACGGCTTTGGACGCCGGTAGTGCCGTGGAAGTGGCACCGGGCCGTCCTGGAGCTCCGTCGCGGGTGGCAAGTGCGCTCCCTCTGCAGAAATATTCACTCCGAGGTTGCGGGCAGGAAAGGTTGCGAGGCGGCATCAGGAGGCAAAGCCATATTCACCTTGGCGTCAGCTTTGGCTTCAGCAACAGTAACAGAAACGGAGGCGGCAGTGGATTTCAAAAAACCCGGACCAACAGCGAATAAGGTAAAGGGGAGGCAAGGAGAGGGGAGGGTAGTGGTTACTTGGTCTCTGAGGGCACTAGAAGAGACGCTTGAAGAGGGATTTGAAGAGGGATTTGTTGGGCTTGAGGAAGGGCTAAAACTGGGTGCAGGGTCCGTAAAGCAGAAGACTAGTTTGGTTAAAAATCCATATTCCCTCAGAAGTTACAACTCAAACCAACCAGAGTTCACCTCAAAATTGGCCCCGGCAATCACCAATAAGGGGCGCAGAGGAAAAAGGGCTCGAACTTACATCATAACCAGGGGGAGAAGACCAATCGTGGGAATCTGAACTCGTTTGGTGCCTCAGCTCTGGAAATTACGCAGGAGATTGGGGGGGGGATCAGGCCAAATTTGCTGTGGGACCCAAACCAATTAACCCAATCAGCGCAAGACTTGCTAACACCAGCAGTAGTGCCAGCAGCACCATTAAAACACCATCAAAACCCTCTTCCTACCTCTCCTCAGAGGTCAAACCTAAACGAGCCAAAAAAAAACAAGGTAGTAAAATCAGTTTTGGATTCTGGTTCAAAGATAACACCCTCTCTGCAATCTTATTTTAAGGCCATACCTCAGGTTTTGAACCTTGCGCAGAGTAGTCCCCCCTGCTTATGTATCTTCAGACACAAGTTCTAGCTCAGCTATATCTAGTTGTGCGGCCTCTTCAGTCTCTTGTACCCAAAACATAGAAAGGGCGCTACACATTGAAAGTCAACCTGGTGAGAAGGGATGCTTATCTACAGATATTACACTGGCAGACATTACACTAGCAAATGTAGATCCAACTAACCTTTCCTTAGAGGCACCAATGGAGCAGCGTATTAATAGCAGCAACAGCCCTATCAGCCCTTCAAGTCTTAACAAGTCTGTCTTGATACCGGCGGTATCAGCTAGTATCATGGAAGTGGAAGACTGTAACCTCTCCGGCAAACATACCGGTTCGGAATCGGACACATGTCTCGAGCCAGTAGAGTTAGATAATTATCAACTACAATTTGAGGCCTCCTTAAATGAGAATCAGAATATTCAGCTGCAACCAGCTCACAGCCCTTCCCCTAGTCCTGATACACAATTACTTGCCAGCACTACTGCCTCTGTTATACCCCCAGATCTCTCCTCAATACTAACTATGTTTTCTAATTTGTTGGCTGATATCAAACGTGGTTTTGAGGAGTCATCCAAAATTCAGAAAGAGATCAGGACATACTGTGAATCATTATATAACAAAATAGACAGGCTTTTTTCAAGAACTGGGGCGTTGGAAGAAACAACCGAAAGTGCCAAGGAGGAAATAGCGAAACTCAAAAGAGAGGACATCACACTGGCTGATAGAATGGAGGTCCTGGAAAATAATGCGAGGCGCTGTAATATTCGCATCTTGAATGTACCAGAAGGAAGTGAAGGAACTGACATCAAGTCATATATCATCCAACTCCTTAAAAAATCTCTAAACCTAACGCATACAGAGGAGGAACTGAATGCAGACATTCAGCAGATTCACAGGGATCCCTTCAGGCGGAATCCGCAGCGGACGAAGCCCCGGAAGATCCTGGTGAACTTTCACACTTTTCTATTGAAGGATCACATTCTTAACTTAGCCCTCAAACAAAAATCCCTGATTGGAGGGGCTTTTTCTTTCCAAATGCGATCTGATCTGTCAAGGGCAACCCTTGATAGACAGTGGGAACTGGGTAGGAGAATGGAGGCCTTTAGGAACTTGGGAACGTCTGTGCAGCTAAGTTTTCCTGCGGCACTGAAGATCATGCTCAACAACAAAATGTTCAATGTTCGTACAGTCCAGGCTGCAGATGAGCTACTGATGAGCATTGGCACTTCTAAAAGTTGACGATAGGCTAGACCTACACTGAGAAATTTGGGGGTCTCTTCTACTGTTGCCTACAGAGCTTATGTATGAATGAATATATTATAACTTTAGGTTGATATAAACCTCCCTAATAAAAGAGTAGAAAAAAAGATAAAAGAAGAAAGTAGAAATAAAAAATTAAAAAAGGACTTAAAAAAAAGAGATAAAAAGTAAAAATACAACGGGAATAAATATACACATAAACTTCTAAGACCTTTGTAGAGTTACAATTCAATGCAACTCAATTTATTTTGAGTGTGGCCACAACAGGCTTAACAAAGTTAGATTCACCTAGTCCTCAACACTATAGTTACCATCGCTTTGCCTGAGCCTGGATAGGGTCAGGGGTATCATAAACCGGACCTGTTCTGGTTGGTCAATCAAGGGTTCCTCGGGGGGAGAGGCGGCTTCACGTGGGTGAGGGTTAGGGTAAATAAATCCAAAAAGTTTCTCATCTCCAAATTGGCGGTTGACAATTTCATGTGTGAAAAATGGACGGATTTTGCATCTTCAAGTAGTACCAAGGGGTGTAAGTTAGCAGGGTCCAGCCTCCCTAGATATATTAACTATGAGTACCATTAAGATTCTCTCCTGGAATGTTAATGGCCTGCGCACCAAGCCTAGATCTAACATGATTTTATAATATATGCGCCCTATCTCAATACTCAACGCTGATTATAAGATCTTCGCGTCACTTCTAGCTAAGAGGTTGGGGCGGGTCGGTCCTTCAGTTCTACATTCCAACCAAAAGGGCTTTGTTAAAGGTCGCCAGCTCTTTGAACTGACGTATGACCTAATAGGAGCGATCGACATGGCAATTAGCTCATCGATACCCTTAGCTATTCTCACGTTGGACGCAGCCAAGGCCTTCGACAGGGTTAACTGGGTGTACCTGTCGGGGGCCTTGGAAAAATTTGGCGTGGGTCGAGCTTTCCGCAGAGCGGTGGAATTGTTATACCATAATCCATCGGCTTCGGTCTTGGTAAATGGCAGACTGTCGGAACGATTTACTATCACAAGTGGTACACGACAGGGCTGCCCGCTATCGCCCCTGCTCTTTGATTTCTATATTGAGCCATTTGCTCAAACAATTCAGGAGGAAAATAACATCATACCGTTCAGTTATAGAGATTGGGAAAAAAAAGTATCCCTGTATGCTGATGATATCATGATCATAACTACAGATATTAACACTGCGTTTCCGACAGTCATAAACTTAGCACGACAATTTGGTAACATCTCTGGCTATGAAGTGAATGCCACAAAGACTGAGGTTATGGTGTGGAACAGCATAGCAACAGGGCTTCCTGTGCAACCCTGTGACAACATGAGATATCTTGGCATACAAATTATAAAGGATATCAATTGGATTGCCTCTACAAACTTTACTTTGGTGGCTAAAGAATTTAGGAAACTAATGAGTTCTTCAGAGCATTTTCCACTAACGCTCCTGGGCTGGTCAAACTTAGTTAAGATGTCTATCTTACCTAGGTTGACTTTTATTTTCAACAGTGTACCACTCTATTTTGATAAAACATTGATAGCGAAGATACAGAGTGACATCACCTCATTTGTCTGGAAGAACAAGAGTGCAAGAATAGCTTGGAGGAAATTAAGTCATCGTAGGGAGAAGGGTGGTTTGGCTGGTCCTGACCTCCAGATTTATGCTTGTGCCTTTCAGTTGACACACGCCTGAATGCTACTTAAAACTCCATCAGATCGAGGCATCGGGTTGATGTTTTCAACATTACTACAGTGTGAAGGTCTAAGTCAGTTGGGGTTTCTATTTAAGTTCGGTGACCCCAAATTTTTTAAGAAGATCAAACTGAAGGTACTGCAGGGCCTTGCAAGAACCTGGTATAATCTCAGAGTCATCACCAAAATAGGCTATCACTCTAATAGATCTCCTATATGGGATCTTCCTGTTCCTCCTGGCTGGACTAATGACGTGCTGATAAGCCCATTAAAAGATGCTGAAATCTCTACATGGGGAGACCTGTTTTTTGAAGGGGATATGTTCTCCTGGGAATATCTAGTGAGTAAGGTAGGCCCTAATTTTTCTAGATTAAAATTCTTACAAATTTCAAGTCGGGCACAAGCACAAAGATCTGGGCCCCCTGGTCGCCAACAACCACCTTTAGGAGGAAGTAGCCAACTGGAATCTTCTATATTTGACAAGACACCAGCACCCAAGGATGTCTCCCACTTTTACAATCTAATCTTAGAGGAGACTGACAGGGAATTCCATCTTCCAGACCAGTTGTGGGGCTCCCTGTTGCCTGCAATAAATTTGCATGAACTATGGTTAACCTCCTGCAATGTTCTCTGGGATATTGTCAAACCTGCTTGGCTTCGTAGAAACCACCTTTATACCCTTCACAGGGCTTATTATTCATCTCAGAGGTTGTCTAAATTTTCAATAGGCGAACCAGTGGCCTGCGCCGTTGCGGCCAAGTGGCAGCCTCGGACGCTTATATGTTCTACGATTGCCCACATTTAACATCTTATTGGCAATCAATAGGCAATAAATTAACATCTTCAATCGTCTCCACCGTGACTATAGATCTCCAGCTAGTAATTTGTGGAGTAGTGGACAAAAAGCGAAGTCCAAATAACACCCTTTTGTTCTACTCAATGCTGGTGGCTCGAAGTGAAATCTACAAGTGGTGGAAAGAGGTTTCTCCTCCGTCGTTAAATGACTGGTGTTCCTCCATGCTACAAATATCAAAAATGGATCTTTCCAGGGTTGGAAAACCTGACAAAAGAGTATTTTTGGTTGAAACTCGATTGGTCCCAATAACTTGAGCTGGGTTTTTTTTTCCCCCCAGTTCCAATGATCACGAAGCCATGACACACTCTTTTCGCTTTAACAACCTGGCCCTTTCTCTAAGGTGAACTTGTGGTAATAGCAATGGTGGAATCTGGTTAATGTTTCCCCGGATGTAGTAGCCTCTCCCAGTTCTGGCACCCGCTCCCCCCTTGAGCTACGTTCCCAGCGCCAGGATACCTGCTAGGTGATAGCGCGCTTTATAAATTGAATAAATAAATAAATACATCTCAATTGAAAGTTAATACTTATTATATATAATAAGGTAACCCATAGGAATTCTAAGAAGAGGCATGCCTTCAACTAGTGAAATACAATTATAAGAGGTTTTCCCTACAAAGAAATGGAAAAATTTTCAAAAGTGCATGTCCAACTTTTTAAATACACCAAACCCTGCCCTATTTGCTGTTTAGAACCCGCCCTACAGGAGATTTAAATACACCAAAAAGGAAGGTTTGGCCCAGGCAAAAAGTTGAGTTTCAGGTCAAAATAGTATTTTAAAACTGCACGCACATGCTGCTATGGCAAGACTGAGGCATTTTTAAAGGCTACTTAGGTGGGAGGCACAATCAGTACTGCTGGCCTACTAATAGCATTTAATTTACAGGTCTTGGGCACAGGTAGTACCACTTTACTACAGACTTACCACGTAAATTAAATGTGCCAATTGGGCTTAGGGCGAGAACACTGGCACTTTAGCACTGACAAGCAGCGGTAAAGAGTAAAGAGACCTAAAAGCCATCAAAACATGTTCAGAAAACAAGAGAGTGAAGGTAAAACTTTTGGGAATGACCCTGCAGAAAGGGCCAAGTCCAGCATGCAGGAATTGACTAAGGCCTTATGGCTCAACCTTCAAACAATTCTTGTGATACAACAATATGTGGGTGGGCCTCTCAGGCTGGAAAAAGCATATGGAAGACTTAAAGATTTCCCATTTTCTTTCAATCTTTCAGGGAATGCACATAGCAATGAAATTTGTACTGAGTATCTGTTGGACCACATGAAAACCTATCAAGCCCTTATAGTTCGGCAAAGTAAACACTGAGGTTCCGTGCCGGTTCCGTGACGATTTGAACCCGTGTTTTCAAGTTTGTCAGAAATACATAATATTGGTATCAGTGAACCGCAAATGATCCATTTAGCATACCCTGGTGTTTTCGCTACGCTACAAGCAAGAGCACTCCTTTTATTAACACATTTCTAATCTACCCACGGCATCCATCTTAGATCATGGCAGCCATTTTGTGTTTCTTGCCCTCACATACACAATAACCTCTGATTACTTCATTTCGATTAAGGACACGTAGCCTTAGCCGGAGATTCACCTCTTTCATGATACGTGCACCTTAAACCAGATCACGCTGTAACTGCATGACTCGACAAAGACTGCCTCCTCTGCCCGAGGCCAGTCCTGCCAAACTGGTCTTCGTGTCCATTGTCCTGATCATGATTAGGCGGCCGAAGCCGGTAGCCTTGCCCATTTACAACCCACAAGCATCTCTTATCCCGCTTTCCTATCTTCCACACCTGGCTCCGTTCCTTTCTTTCTGAAACTTTATTAGGGGGAGGTAACGAACTTTACGATGAGGCGGTCCGGGTCCTGAATGCAATATTGACAGGGAATTGTGATGAACTAGTGGGAACCCCTCTTCGTAGATGTTTCGTATCAGATTTTATCAACGGTTCCTGTGCACGCCAAATATTTATTGTTTATGACACAAAGGTTTTGGGAATGTACCAACATGTGAAGAATTCGCCTGAAGGCCAAAAACTAGTATATAAGGAGCAACCCACTTTGTACAATTTGAACAGGCTCCTAGATTCTGCCCGTGTGTAGTATCTGTGACTTCTGTGTCCCTGCAGTAATAAACCTTTGGTCTTTGACGCCACCATCGAGAAGCCCGTGTTTCTGTTCATTTGTGCACCAAGACAGGTGGAACTCCGGGGTCTTTGGGTGTTGTTCCCTGACACCTCTGGACGGAACCAAAAAGTCCAGAACTCCAATTGGCGCCCAACGTGGGGCGACGTCATTCGGTACCGGTCCAAAAGCCTGAAGAGTTCGAGAAGCTTCGTGTGAAGATTCCTGAGGGAGGCGCCCCACTTCATCGATCCAGGCATATCGCAAAAGTGGCCCGAAGTTCTCTTCCACGAGGGTTTCCCGTTCAGGACGGCTGCAGTGGGCCGTTGCCTTGACCGTCGCCCTGTCTTGGACCCGAGGTGCAGTCCTTAGTACGGCGAAACGTGACGGGTTTCTCCTTGGTGACGTCTTCAGTGACTCAGTTAAGTATCTAGTGATAGCTAGCTGGTTACTTTGTGAGGATTGTTAAAATCCTTGATTGGTTCTTGGTTTGGTTTGGTTCTTGGTAGGATTATTACAGGTTGTTCTGGTTAAGATAATCTATTTGGTTTAGTTTGGGTATCGATACAACAGTTCGTTTTGGTAGGCCTAAATTCTTGGTTCAAGTGCACATATCTGTTTTGTGTTTTGTTTGTTTTGTGTTCCGGACTGAAAAATGGTAAGTCGGAAAATGTTGTCTTGCTTTGGTTGCAACCGTGACTCACGATTGGAGGACTCTTGTCTGGTTCCTCCGATTGGGACTCCCCTATATGATTTATATTGTAAACATGGTGTGGGTCCTATATCTTATAATGAGGTATGGGTCCGTTACACTGCGAAGGATGGTGTCCTTAGTTGGCCACTGCATGGTAGTTTTGAACCCGAGATTCTCGACAACTTAGAAGCGAAATTGTTTAGGAAGAAAGCCCGGCCGGCAATGTTTGATTCTTTCCGTTATTGGCGAAAAGAATCCAAACAGAGAGAAATTAAAAGGTTGAAGAAAGAACAGAAAGAACAAGAAGAGTTGACTCTAGAGCAAGCGGCTAAGCAGTTGCAGGCTAACGAGTGTGAGAAGGCCATAGATGTAGCCATTAGAGAGCATAACTTAGCGATTGACAAATGCTATCCTGCCTTGCCATCGAAAATGGCTAAGATACTGGAGGATTCCGAAAACGATCCTCTGTTATCTTATCTGTTACGGTCACCTCCACCGTATGCACAAGGTGCTACGGCTCCACTTGTCCCGAATATTCAATTGCCGGTTGCTGGACAACCTGGTGTTCCTGCTCCTGTCCCCCAGAATCAAGTTCCCGTACCTCCTGTGATGAATGTGAATGTTCCTACAGCTCCTTCTCTTCCTGAACTGTCAGCTTCTGTGCCTACTATTCCACAAACTATTTTTCTCGATACTCCTATTGTTCCGTTATCTATTCCTACCTCTACTGCGTTCTCTACGTCTGCGAGTGTGCTAACTCCACTTTCTGTTCGTCGAAGAATCACTGATTCTGTTACTAATATGCTGTCTCCTTTATATAAAACTTTAATTAAGACTCCTACTCCTGATTCAGTTCAGAGACGTAGTCAGCTTCCAAGTACTGAGGAACGGGGAATTTTAGATTCCACGGCTCTCAGATGGATTTCGAAGAGTAGAAGATATAGTACAAGAGATGTGTTAGACACATTTATGCAGTGGAAGGAACCAACACAACGGTATGTCTTTGATGAGATGTGCTCGTTGTTACGTGAAGAAATAGAAGAAGATGATGTTGAATCAGATTTGGAAGATTTAATTAAAGTTCAAAAAGAGTTTGCTGCTGGAATGATAGTGGGTGATAATATAAAAGAAGCGATGGAACTTATTTTAAGTTTTAGGAATGATCCATCTCTTCGTTCGCCGAGAGATTTAGAAAGAGGAAAAATGAAGCTAAGTCGCCAATATCCTATGAGGGAAGTTCCTCCAATCTGGCGCGAAGCAGTGGCACGTGATGATAATGCTGGTATTGCAGCTGTTCCAGCACAGTTCCAAAGAGTGTGGATACACATTCCATGGAAGCGAGCTGAAGTGCTAGCGGTGAAGCAGGCCTTGCCAGATCCACGCAAGAATCCTGCTGGATATTACAAGGAATTAACACAGACAGTTGAGGCTTGTATAATGAACTTAGCCGACATTGATATGTTATTTGGCAATGTAGTTCCGCAACCAGTGTGGGCTAAAATTCGTAGAGAGGATCATCAAGCTGCCTTAGGTGGTGATTGGGCAGCTATCACTGCAGCAGATGGTCAGCAAATAGGTGGTGCGAAACCCGAACCCCTAATTGCTAATCTACCAGGTAGAATAATTGATCTAATGAAGACTCTGATGCCAGCATTGCGTGTAAATTGGGACAAGCTGTCAGCATGCAGGCAGAAGAAAGACGAAAGTGTCTCCGACTTCTTCACAAGGTTTGAAGAGACTTTTGTAGATCATAGTGGTCAGGACATGAGTACAGAAGGAGGACAAAGACTGATTGTCGATAAATTTGTGCATAATTTGTTACCTGAATTATGCAATAAATTAAAAGACTCAGAAAGTGCGTGGGCTGTATCCACAACAGCGCAAATACTTGCGACTGCACAGTATTACCAAAATAGGGATAAAGAGGAAAAGGAGAAATCAGAAAAGAAAACGAAAGATTTAAAAACTAAAGTTCTTTTGCAGCAGGCGTATCCGCCTCGCATGAATCAATCTAATACACAGCAAGGTTCGTACCAAAGGACAGATTATAGTTCATCAAGACCTCAATATCAGTGGAATCAGTGTGCGTACTGTAAGAAAGAGGGTCACTATAAAAATGAATGTCCGATCTTAGCGCAAAATAATGCAGCAGCAGCTCAGAGAGGTCGTGGTGGTTTTATGCAAAATTCTAGAGGTCGAGGACGAGGTGCTATGCCTCCACAAACGAATGATCGTCCTTCCAATCACTTTGATCAACGAAATGGACAATCTACTCAGCAAAATAGATCTCAACAATATCTTGTTGAGGACTATCGTGAAGTAGATGAGGGTTTTCAGCAAAATGGGTACTAGGACAGCCATGGACAGAGAGAGGGAGTAGTATCAGTTCCAGTGGATCAGAGTGGGCCTTATGTCGCAGTAGCAACATCAGGTGTAATCGAACCGTTTCTGTTGGATACTGGTGCCGCAAAAAGTTCTATCATTCATGCGAAACTCCCTGGCGCACCTTTGTCCGGCTCAACAAATGTTTCCGTAGGTTTTTCAGGCGCCCCTGTTTACAACCCGATATCTGGTCCTTTGTCTATTTCTGTTGGACCATGCCAATTGAAAGCACCCCTGATTTTGACGACAGGTTGTAATGAAAATCTGCTTGGTTTAGATTTGTTAAAACGACTATATGCGACATTGTACTGTTCTCCGGAAGGAGTACAACTCACGTTGGGTAAAAATATCACCTCTCCGATGTACTTGTCAATGGACGCACTCCCGCCAGAGCTACGCTCACTCCCTGATTCTCTTTGGGCGACTGGTCCTAATGATGTAGGTCTCTTAGAAATTCCACCGTATGTGGTAACCTTGAAAACAAATGTAAAATTTCCAAGAATTCCCCAATATAAAATATCTAGTGAAGGAGAGCGTGCACTTTTATTGATTGTACAAGATTTAATAAAGAAAGATGTGATTGAAGAAACTAGGGGAAATGTCTGTAATAGCCCTGTACTACCGATTTTGAAACGAACTGATCCTACAAAACCTCCAGTGTACAGGTTTGTCATAGACCTTAGAGAAGTTAATAAGATTGTGGTTCCGCAGTTTCCTGTGGTTCCGGATATTACTGCCTTGCTAACATTGATTCCTGCTACAGCCACATGGTTCTCAGTTATTGACTTAAAGAATGCCTTTTTCAGCATTCCGATAGCCGAAGAAAGTAGAGATATTTTCAGCTTCTGTTTAGGAGGACGAAGCTTCAGATTTAAACGAGCTCCACAAGGCTATTGTGAAAGTCCATCTATTTATAGTCAAGCATTAAAAAGCCAGTTAGATTCTTTTGTCCTTCCTCCAGGTACTGCCCTAGTACAGTACGTAGACGATCTTCTAGTGGCTGCCGATGACAAGGAAACTTGCAAAGCAGCTACAATTTCCTTATTGCATCATTTGTCTAATTTGAATCACAAGGTGTCTCCTTCCAAAATGCAATACTGCTGCCAAGAAGTGACCTACCTAGGTCATCTCTTGTCAAAGGAGGGAAGGAAGTTGACCCCAGAAAGAATAAAAGCAATTACACAGATGAGTGTTCCACGCACACAGAGAGAAGTACGTGCCTTTCTAGGTATTACCTCTTACTGTAGGCAGTGGATCCCAAATTTTTCTCTTTTAGCGAAACCATTGGTAGCCTTGACTGGGAAAAATGTTCCGAGTCCAGTGCCATGGTCTGATGAATGTCAAGAGAGTTTTACTGAATTACGAAAAGCATTGTGTTCAGCTCCTGTATTGGGTACACCTGATTACAGTAAGCCGTTCACGCTCTACGTTCACGAGAGAGAAGGTTGCGCGTTGAGTGTTCTGACACAGAAGTTTGGTGATAAACAACGCCCTTGTGCGTATTTTTCATCAACATTAGATCCGGTAGCCAGAGCGTTGCCTAGTTGTTTGAGAGCTACAGCGGCAGCTGCGGCTTCCATTCGACAATCTGCTGGTTTGGTGATGAACAACATGCTAGTGGTCATGGTTCCTCATGCAGTGGATACACTCATGAACCGAACGAAGACACAACACCTTACTAGTGCGAGATTATCTGGTTACGAGCTGACATTACTAGCGAGTCATATTCAAATCAAAAGATGTAATGTATTGAATCCAGCAACACTGTTGCCGACTGATCAAGAGTCGAGTGATTCCGAGCCACAGGATTGCTGTTTTAAAACGGAGGAAGAGACAAAAGGACGCATTGATTTGAAGGATACTCCGTTATCCGATCCGGATGGTACGCTGTATGTGGACGGGTCATGTTTTAAATTGGAGAATGGTGATGTTACTGCCGCTTACGCAGTAATGACTTTGAAGACGATTGTGGAGACTGCAAGAGTGAGTCAGAATTCTGCCCAAGCTGCAGAATTAATAGCTCTAACGAGAGCATGTGTTTTAGCTGAGGGAAAGAGAGTGAATGTGTTTACAGATAGTCAGTACGCATTTGGCGTGGCCCATAGTTTTGGCCGGTTGTGGAGAGAAAGAGGTTTCATTACGTCCCATGGGACTAAGATCCAACATGGTCAGCTAGTTAATGACTTGTTGGAATCTCTAACCTTGCCGACTGAAGTTGCGATTGTGAAGTGCAGTGCTCATAAAGCAATCACGGATGATGTTGGTCGTGGGAATGCTTTTGCTGATGAAATTGCTAAACAGACAGCTAGAGACACGATGAGCAGAATGTATGTTGCTACGTCTGCAAGATGGATTGCTGAGTCTGGAATGTGCGAGGATACTATGGAAAGTGTGAAAGAGATTCAGAAAGAAGCAACTGAGGAAGAGAAACGTGTATGGAGAGAAAGTACGGGCAAGTTGGACTCGAATGGATGTTGGATTGATTTGACAGAACAGCAGCGTTGGATGTTGCCCGATGCGTATGTGCTTGCAGTAGTGACGATGGCGCATGGAGTAGCGCATATAAGTTCTAAAGGGATCTGTAAGATGTTGGCTCCGGTCTGGAAGAATGAGGGAATCAGTAAGTGTGCAGAGAGAGTGGTGAAAAATTGCATGGTGTGCTTGATGCATAATCCTGGCAAGGGAACTCCAACTCCAGCTGGTCATTTCGCTCCTCCTTCCTGCCCTTTTGAAGTGATTCAGTTAGATTTTATTCACATGGACCGCTGTAATAATTTAAAATATGTCCTAGTGGTGGTCTGTGCTTTTTCCAGGTGGATAGAAGCATACCCACTAAAGGACAACACTGCCCTATCAACTGCCAAAATTCTTCTCAAAGAATATTTCCCCAGATATGGAATGCCACGGATTGTATGGTCAGATAACGGAAGTGAGTTTATAGGGAAAGTTATGCAGAGTGTGTGTGCCGGCCTAGGGCTGAAACAGAAATTCCACAGTGCAAACCATCCCCAGTCTGCTGGTTTAGTGGAGGGTTACAATGGCACCCTCAAGCTGAAAATAGCTAAAATACAAGCATCCACAGGTTTAGCCTGGCCAGACGCACTTCCTTTGGCCTTGTTATCAACGAGAGCAACGGTACATTCTAGAATAGGGCTTAGTCCTTATGAAATAGTCTTTGGTCGCCCGGCAAATATCTGGGGTGTGCCAAGGCCTAAAGAATTTTGTTCCATAGAATATCCTATGTTGATAGACTGCCTTTACGACTTGACTGCTAAATTGAGTCTTATTCATCAACAGGTTTTCGATGCTTTGCCAAAACCTCCGGAGAGTCCAGGGCATCAGCTGAAACCGGGAGACTTCGTCGTCATCAAAAACTTCGCGAGGACGAAGAACCTTCAGCCGAAATTTGTGGGGCCCTTCCAAATCCTACTTGCAACGAGGACAGCAGTTCGTGTAGCTGGCCGCAAGCACTGGGTACACGCATCTCATGTTAAGCGTGTCCCTTTGCCGCTCCCTTACGACGACTGGGTGAAGAAGGGAATTGGTGCCTCCGAATCTGAAAGCACACCGAAGTTCATCTCTTTCAGCGATGCCGAATTGATTACTGACACTCCAAAACCTGACTCTCCTCCTGAAAAGACTCCTTTGAACACTGAACATTTGTCTCCAGCATCAGAAGAAACTTTGCCATCTGCGAACTTAAACACTGCAACAGCTGCTAGTGATACACTATTTTCCGATCAGACAGTACCAGCGAAACAGAGATATAACTTAAGAAGCTGTAAAATGGACAAATAAAGCAGGCAACTGCATATTGTGATTTTGATATATTGAACTTTTGCCTTCAGCCAGGAAGTTTGCTATTGTTTATTGTTTTTAAAAATTGCCTTGCCGTCTGGGTAGCCGTAGGGTCGTGGCTGTGTGCCTAGTTGAATCTGCAGGGGTCTGACACAAGGTCGATCTTTCTGTTGGTTCTGGGAACTCCCAGGGCTGATAGAGGCATTTTCATCTACGTACACATCATCAGTGGTCGCGAGCGGATTGTAGAAGATGGAGCTTCCTGCGCTGCAACGAGAAAATGTGATTTATGTTCGCAGAAACAGACTTCATAGAATTCTTCATAGCAAATGCTTTTTGATGCAATGTGCCATTACATTCTTGATTATTTTAGCAACATTGGTGGGTGGAATCGTCTTTAGTATAAATTTGATTTTTGTGCCAGTTACTACAGTACCTCCCCTTGATCCTGCCATTTCTACTGTTTCTTCTATACACTCTTTTCACTCGTTTCCGGAACATGAGCAAGCCCGACGCTCAGAATTCACCAACAACACTTTTGTACAGCTCTTGCACCAACACCAACAGGTAGTTAACACTACAGACTGCTGGGTGTGTGGCTTGATACCCCACACTATGGATAAAGGTATTCCCTATCTGGTTTTGCCTTACAGCTATAATGGATCATTTCAGGCCCTCCAAACCATCTTTGCTTATGCCCTTGAAACCTATCCTCCACGTCCACCGCGTTCCACTAAATATAACTCTGCCAACAAAGCCTTAGTCCAGGGAATTATTGACATGGTCAAGGACGTCAATAATACTCCATCTTACCCTAGAGACGAATTACGAGTATATTTAAGTTGGAATACTTCAGAGTATCGCCTTAGTTTAGGAGAAAGCAAGCGTAAAAGCTCAACTCCAATCTGGGTCGTACCTCACCGAGGTCAGGTCTGCTTGCAAGGTAATGGGAGAAATCCGAGAGCTCAGCTAGGGAGGAGTGAGTGCGTAGAGACTTATGTGTTTCCGGCTAACTCTTCCCCTGCCTTTCTCACTGCTAGGGGTACCTACTTCATTTGTCGAGACAGAGCTTAGACATGGTTGCCTGCCGACTTTTCAGGATCATGTTATATTGCTCGATTGTTGCCTCCGACATACACTGCTTCATCTGATTACCACAGAACCAGAGTAGCGAGAGGTGTCTTCAGCAAGGAAGATACCGCTGGTCAGGAAGCTGGAGACTTCTTCAAAGGCTTCCTTCCGTTCTGGGGGCCTATGGCCAATAGTAGAAACATACGTCAGCTAACACGGGTAGTTGAATCCACTATTACCGAAACTGCTGGTGCCCTTAGCAACTTGACAGCTGAGCTTCAGGCGGATAGACTCATGACGTTGCAGAACCGTATGGTTCTAGACGTTATACTTGCAGATCGAGGTGGGGTATGCAGAATGATCCAATCGAGCTGCTGTGTCTTTATTCCTAATAATGCTCCAACAGTCTATGAGGCGATCTCTAAGCTACACAAGATTTCCGACTCTATACATGTAGACAAGGGAAACTGGTCCTTCATGGAGTGGTTTTGGACTCTGATATCAGCGTGGGGATGGAAGGTTCTAATGGTCATTGGTGTCATCTTAGTATGCCTATTCTCATGCTGCCTGATTATCCAGTGTGGTCCTGCTCTGTGTAGTCTTTGTGCTGCAACTTGTCTCAGAAAACCACCTGCGTTTGGAGAAAAGGCACGAGAAAGGATGATGATACAACAGCATGTCACTGACCTGATGAGCATAGAACTAGATTCTGACATAGACTGAGTAATTGCCTATGTAAGGGCAAAAGGAGGGTCTGAGGTTCCGTGCCGGTTCCGTGACGATTTGAACCCGTGTTTTCAAGTTTGTCAGAAATACATAATATTGGTATCAGTGAACCGCAAATGATCCATTTAGCATACCCTGGTGTTTTCGCTACGCTACAAGCAAGAGCACTCCTTTTATTAACACATTTCTAATCTACCCACATCATCCATCTTAGATCATGGCAGCCATTTTGTGTTTCTTGCCCTCACATACGCAATAACCTCTGATTACTTCATTTCGATTAAGGACACGTAGCCTTAGCCGGAGATTCACCTCTTTCATGATACGTGCACCTTAAACCAGATCACGCTGTAACTGCATGACTCGACAAAGACTGCCTCCTCTGCCCGAGGCCAGTCCTGCCAAACTGGTCTTCGTGTCCATTGTCCTGATCATGATTAGGCGGCCGAAGCCGGTAGCCTTGCCCATTTACAACCCACAAGCATCTCTTATCCCGCTTTCCTATCTTCCACACCTGGCTCCGTTCCTTTCTTTCTGAAACTTTATTAGGGGGAGGTAACAAACTTTACGATGAGGCGGTCCGGGTCCTGAATGCAATATTGACAGGGAATTGTGATGAACTAGTGGGAACCCCTCTTCGTAGATGTTTCGTATCAGATTTTATCAACGGTTCCTGTGCACGCCAAATATTTATTGTTTATGACACAAAGGTTTTGGGAATGTACCAACATGTGAAGAATTCGCCTGAAGGCCAAAAACTAGTATATAAGGAGCAACCCACTTTGTACAATTTGAACAGGCTCCTAGATTCTGCCCGTGTGTAGTATCTGTGACTTCTGTGTCCCTGCAGTAATAAACCTTTGGTCTTTGACGCCACCATCGAGAAGCCCGTGTTTCTGTTCATTTGTGCACCAAGACAGGTGGAACTCCGGGGTCTTTGGGTGTTGTTCCCTGACACCTCTGGACGGAACCAAAAAGTCCAGAACTCCAACACCCAGGGCAGTCCAGAGTTGTGTGTTTTGTATGGATACCATTACTTTCTCTTACCCAGAATGCAATACACTCTTATTTTGGCTAAAACCACAATGCTCTCATATTTCTGTGAAGAAAAGTTCCTGAATCTCTAGGAATTGAAAAAAAAGTTCTATCTCTCAGTGTTACCACAGCTCACCTGATAAAAATAGCAATTCGTTTGTGTGGTTGAGCCTATCACCCTTGACAGGAAAGGCCCAAAAACCAAATGTGGAGACATCACGCTTTCCCACTGAATTTCAATCTTTCAATAGAAGTGGGTCATTGTGGTTCATTGTGATATTTGGGCCCAAGAGTCAAGTGGCTGCCACAGAACCTGTTTTGAGAAAATGGCTCTTTTTTCCTGATCAGTGTAGGATCAGAATAATATTGCTGTTTTATCAATTCTGCAGGCTGGGGCACTGCTATCTATAAGGTTACCCTTTACCTGCTTGAGCTTTCGGCAGGCTAATTTGCTTTAGCTTTCTGCCTACTCCTGGTCAGTTCCTTACATTGAATGAGATGTAAATGTGGGGTGAAATTCCTCTCAATACCACACAATAGGCTGATGTAAATGGGCCAAGATAACTCCTATGAGACAAATAGAATTTGCAAGTTGGGTACTGCCCCTTGTGTTAAAACCCCAGTTTTAAATCTTGCATGACAGGTGTGTCTGAAGCACTTTTTGCACTTTTCAAAAGTAGCATATAGAATGCTATGATTTGCCTTTCTTGTTGCTGAAGGACATTGGTTTTGTCCTACTGAACACCAGTCTCTGGGGTTTTTTGTGTGTACAGTAACTTCTTCAAACTGGATCTCCGTCTGTCTGCTGTAAGGCAAACAAAATCTACTGTGAAAGTAGGTTTGTGAATGAATTTTGGCTTACAGTCAAGAACGTCTTATAACTTCTTTTCTGTATACTTTAGGAATAATTTAACAAAGCATATTGTTGGATTTATCAATACCAGTCTCCTTAGTCCTTGACTGTTATTTTCCATTAATTCCTAGCAATAGATAGGCATTGGTAAACTCACATGGGTTCTGTGCTCGCTACCCCACCAGTGTCTAGCCTGGCTGATGAGGTTAATACCCCAAAAACAGTACTAGGATGATTGTTTTTTACTCCAGGGAGGTCCTAGCCTTGCAGTGTGGGCTAATTTTGTTACCATTGGGTGCAGGGTAAAGACTGTTTTGTATATGGTTGGGTCTAAACTGCAATGGTGTGGTTAGCAAAATAACGATGGATTAAACCCAGATTTGTGACTGGGGATAAGTGTTTGACAATGTTCAACATTCCATCCATTCACTTTTTGTGTTGCAATTTCACCATAAGTGGTAAGGGCATGCGCAGCCGTGGGTCCCATGCTCAACAAACCACCGGTTTCAAGCTAGCCTGTCTGATGAGGGCTAATGCCCCAAAACTGGTCTCAGGATGCTTGTTTTTCGGTCCATGGAGGACCAGGCCTGGCTGTGCAGGCTGGACTGTTTTCATTGAGAGCAGGGTCAAGACTGATTTGCATATGGCTGCATCTAAACTGGAATGGTGTGGTGAGCAAAATAATGATGGTTTAAACACAGATCTGTGACTGGGGGTGAGTGTTTGACAATGTTCAATATTCCATCCATCATCTTTTGGTGTTACAATTTCACCCTAAGTGGGAAGGGTATGGCCAAACGTGGGTCCCGTGCTCACTACACCACTGGTTTCAAGCTAGCATAGCTGATGAGGAATAATATCCCAAAACCTGTCCCAGGCTGCTTGTTTTTTAGACCAGGGAGGTCCTGGCCTGGCCCTTCGGGCTGGACTGTTCCATTTGGAAGCAGGATCAAGACTGATTTGCATGTGGCTGGGTCTAAAATATAGCAATGGATTAAACCCAGATCTGTGACTGGAGGTGAATGTTTGACAATGTTTAATATTCCGTCCATCAAGTTTTTGTGTTGCAATTAATGAACTATTGCCATGTTTATCATATGTGGTTGGGGATCCACTATGTGGAAAATTTAATGTGCAATTTCCCCAACAGCAGGGTAGATAAAACATATTTTTAAAGGACCCTGCTTATAGCTATATGACCCCCGCCCTCAGGACACCTAGGGGAGTCTTAGGTGTCCTGAATATGCTGAAATAGTGTAGCTCCTCACTCCACAGTGCACCAAGCACAAAAGTCGACTGTGGGAAGCACTTTACTACAAAGAGGGAGGTAAAATGTGCAATATCTCTATTCACAGGGCATATAAAACATCCTTTTTTAAGGATCCTCCTTATAATTACATAACCCCCTCTCCACCCCTGGGATATCTAGATAAGACACTGGGGGTACCTAAAATGCCTAAATATTGTAAATTATCAATTGTTAAGTGCCCCTATCACCAAATTCGATTTTGGAAACAACTTAAATTTAAAAGCAGTGCTGCAAGACAGCAGTGCACACACGCTGGCCTCTAAAGTACCATGCCCTTATATGTACTGGGGACGTATAGGTAATTTTAATTACCCTGCCCTAAAAGTACTAGAACTTATCAGGTAGGTCATGCCAATCATAGGTGTACCCTAACCCATAGTCTAGCCTAATGTATGGTGTTTTTTCACTGTGTTTTCAGCATAGCACTGGCCCTGGATAGACAGAGACTAGAGACAGTCAGTCATTTACCACCAGGACCAGTCAGCAAAACATAGGGGTTAAAAGGGCACACAGGATGTTTTTGCAACAGTTCTCTAGGTACCAGATGAGCTATAGCCCAAAATCCACAGCTAGGCACAATACAAAAAAGGGTCAGTTTTCCGTGGAAAATTGGCATGTTTCCAAGTCGCCTCATGGGCCGTTTCCTGTCATGGGTATTTGGATTACCTATTCAAGTGAGGTACCTTTTTTATTGGTATACTTGAGGGATTGATGGGTGGGTGCAAATTTGTAGTCCCCTAGGAATACAGAACTTCCCATCACATATATGTGAGGAAAATTAATTTTTTAGACACATTTTGACATTTGCAAGAAATTCTGCGTAACAAAATGTGGGAGAGTCATGCAAGTCAGCCCATCTTAGATTTCTTAAGGTATTTAGTTTTGAAAAATGTACAGGTGTTCTAGTTTTATTTACCTGCCAGCTTAGCTAGGTCCCAAAACCTACAGCTTAAGCGGAAGAATGTGATGTGTCCTAATTGTGTTTTAGGCCACTTCCTGTTATGTGTACTTGGCCAACTCCCATAAGTGAGGTGCCATTTTCATTGAAAGGCTTGGGGGATTGGTGGGTGTAAGAAAGTTTGTGGCTTCCCTCAGATTCCAGAACTTTCTCTCACGGAAATGTGGGAAAAATGTGTTTTGTTAGACAGTTTTTGAGGTTTGCAAGGAATTCTGGGTAAAAAACACGGTGCGAGTCACACAACTCAGCCCATCCTGGATTTCACGAGGTATGAAGCTTTAAAAAATGTACAGGTTTTCTAGGATTCTCTAAATGCCGACTGAGCTAGGGCTAAAAATCTACAGCTAGGTGCATTGCAAAAAAAAGGTACATTTTCAGTGGAACAATGTGATGGTTCCATGTTGCATTTTGGCCCGGTTGCTGTCATGGGCACTAGTCCTCCCCACACATTTGAGGAAGCATTTTTATCAAGAGACATGGGGGAATGCAGGGTAGGATGAAGTTTGTGTCTTCCCTCAGATTCCAGAAATTTTCATCACAGAAATTTGATGAAATTTAGCTTTTTTAAATTAAACACATTTTGAAGTTTGCAAGTATTTCTGGGTCACTTAACCTGGTGGGAGCCACACCAGTCACCACATGCTGGATTCCCCTGGGTGGCTAGTCTAGAAAAAGTTATGGTTTTACCAGCTTTCTCAAAGTTCTGGCTGTGTTGGGGCCCAAAACCCACAGCTAGCCACATTGCAAAAAAGGTGTCATTTTTCAGTGGAAAAATGTGATGTGTCCACGTTGCTTTTTGGCCACAGACATTCAGACACTAGTCCTACCCACACAAGTGAGGAACCATTTTTATCGGGAGACATGGGGAAATGCTGAGTGTAAGGAAGTTTATGGCTCCCCACAGATTCACAGAAATGTGAGGAAAATTTGTTTTTTAGACAAATGCTAATGTTTGCAAGTAAATCTGGGTAGCAGAACATAGTGATAGCCACACAAGTCACCCCATTCTCAATTTCGTTTGGTGTCTAGTTTTAAAAAATGTAGAGGGTTGCTAGGTTTCCAGAGTTGCCGGCTGAGGTAGGGCATAAAATCAACAGCATGACACATTACAAAAAAAGGTCATTTTTTGGTGAAAATATGTGATGTGTCCAAGTTACATTTTGGTCCGTTTCCTTTTACAGGCAATAGGTCTACCCACACAAGTGAGGAACCATTTTTATCGGGAGACATATGGAAATTCTGAGTGAAAGGAAGTTTATGGCTCCCCACAGATTCCAGAATTTTTCATCACAGAAATGTGAGGAAAATGTGTTGTTTGACACATTTTAACATTTGCAAGCAAATCTGGGTAACATAACATAGTGATAGACCCACAAGTCACCCCATTCTCCATTTCGTTTGGTGTCTAGTTTTAAAAAATGTAGAGGGTTTTTAGGTGCCGGCTGAGGTAGGGCCTAAAATCCACAGCAAGACATATTACAAAAAAAGGTCAGTTTTTAGTGAAAATAAGTGATGTGTCCAAGTTACGTTTTGGTCCATTTCCTTTCACAGGCAATAGGTCTACCCACACAAGTGAGGTACCATTTTAATCAGGATACTTATGGTAACACATAGTAGAAAAGTGTTATTATCAATTGTCTTTCTCTGCATTTGTGCCTTCCAAATGTAAGACAGTGTATAAAAAAGAAGTTATTTTTAAAAAAATGTCCTCTGATTCACATACAGTTAAGGATAACCACAAATTCCGAGAATGTCAAATAACCACTGCTTTAAAACTCCATATCTTGACCACATTTTGGAAATACATAGGTTCCCTTGATACCTATTTTAACTTTTTATATTTTACTAAATTAATTGCTGTAATTCTGGTACACAATGAAAAGTCTTTGTACGGTGCAGCTCAGTTATTCAATATGGGTCCCATGGGATCTCTGTAAACCTACAAGGCCTGTACATCCCCACAACAGGTGGTGTTCCAGAGTGAACACCTAGGCACACATGGCTGTTTTTTGTAACTCCATTTCAACTGTTCTACAACAAAACCTTAAAGGATCAACACAAATGAAACCTTGCTGAATTCAGAACTGTGTCTACTTTACAGAAATGTATAGATTCTGGTGCTCCACCATTGGTTTCACACCCATTTCTAACACTATTTGGAAGGAGGTTGAAAGCAAAAAAACTGGAAAAATGGGCCTTGTCCCAGTAAAATACCAAAACTCCTTTGAAAGATTTGGTTTCTGACAAAATTCTGCCTGTTCCTTGGAGGGATGATGATTTTAGCACGGCAAAACCTTAATTGATACCATTTGCAGGGAAAAAAACAGACACTTTCTTCTGCAGCTCTTTATCCACACTTTCCGTGAAAACCCCAAAATGTAGCTGTATTTTAGCTAATTTCCTAGACCTTTCTGGGGGAATCCATAAATCTTGGTTGCCTTTAGAATTCTCAGGATGCTGAGGAAATTGGATTTAAATTTAATGTGAATACCTTATGTTGACACAAAGTTATGGGGGCCTCAGTGCAAACTAACCCAATAGAAAAGGGGAGGCCTGGCATCAAAGAGGTTAACTTATAGGTCTTGAGGACAACTCGCACCACATACTAAAGAATTAATGTCAATTTAAATACGTCTATTAGGAGTATAGCCAATTTTGGCATGCTTTCAGAGTTGGAGCAGATGCACTGGACAGCAGTGTTCTGGTGTGCAGAGTCCAAAAACTATAAATAAAATCAAACGGAAAATGGGGGTGACCACCAAAAAAGGGGTATTTTCCTAAAATAACATTGCAAAGTTTTATCTATATATGGTAAAGTGTAATTTACTAATCTCAAATAAAGTAGATGTTTCCAGTTTTAGGAATACTTAGAATCTCAAATATGAAAGTAAAAAAATATGATGCTCTTTTCTTAAAGCTACCATGACAAAGATCATGATGATAATTCTTTATCAGCCACAAGTGGAGGATCACAAGCAATCCTGGAAAAAAAACTCTAACAGGCATATGTATCAAGCTAAAAAGTGCTAGCAAAAATTGCGAATAGCTATTTGAGAGCGCTTTTTAGCAAATTCAAATGTATCAACCAAAAAATCCCGAATCGCAAAATACTGAATTGCTAAAATAGAGATATTGCGATTCCTTAATAGCGATAAACCAAAAATGCGATAGCAAATACGGAACTGCTAAAATAAATCGTAATACTATGCATGAAAAATCGCAAATAGCGATTTCCTTGATTAAGGGGAATCACAATCAGGTGGTAAATAATAAAAATGATCTCAGCTGCAAATCATCTGAAGGCTATTTAAACTGACCCATGAGGCCATGGAGGCCTTTCACAATGGCAGCACTCTACGTGTTTGCGAGGAGGATGAGGATCCATGCAGCAGGCCAGGCCAGAAGGAGAATACAGCAGAGGATCTTCCGATTGCGCATCACTTTGTTGGGACAAACAGCAGAGCAAATATATGATAAGTACAGGCTGAATGCTGCAATGATTCATTACTTAATAGCTGAATTGGAACCACTAATGCAGCGCCAGCCACCAAGGACCCATGTCATCCGAACTCATGTCCAAGTGCTATGTTGCCTACACCTACTTGCATCAGGCAGTTTCCAGGGGGTAGTGGCAGAAGCTGGAGGGGTATAACAAAGCTCCCTTTCACGGTTCTTCAAATCCTTTATGGCCGCATGGATGGCTATGATCCACAACCACATCACCTTTCCCACAACCCAACAGGAATTGACCCCAAACTAAACTTGACGTCTACCAAGTAGCACAGTTTCCACACATGATCAGATGCATAGATTTCAACCACGTAACCATATGTCCCCTAGCAGACAATGAGTTTATCTTTCGGAACCGGAAATCGTATCACTCCATCAATGTTCAAGCAGTGTGCAATGCTAAAAACTTCATAACTGACATTTTAGCACAATACCCTGGGAGCACCCATGATTCATACATCTTTCGACATAGTGGCATTCACACATGTTTGCTCAGGGAAGAATTTGACGAAGGACACCTGCTAGGTAAAATTAAATACATATATTCATTACTAAAGTATGAAATGGCAATGCATACCTGACACTAAAACTTTGCTTAATACCCTGTAGGTGACAGTGCATACTCCTTGAGGAACAATATCATGACTCCATACTTGAATCCAGCCACCCGACAAGAACAGAGGTACAACGCAGGCAACATCAGGACACGTAATGTGATCCAATGGACATTTGGATTGCTCAAAAGTCGCTTCCACATCCTGCATAAAACTGGAGGAGCAATGCTGTACCAGCCGGAAACATGCTGTAGGATAGTGGCTGCATGTACAATGTTGCACAATATAGCAACAAGGGGAGGTATCCCCATAGAGGTGTCTGACACTGAGGACAACCAGCCCCCGGCACACCCACGACGGGCGCATTTGGCAAGTTCAGCGGGGGCAAAGGAAACGTACAGACATGACTCTGCATTATTTCTGAGGTATGTAATGATGAGACACACCACTTAATTTCAGGAAAGGAAGAGTATTTATTAGCACGTGAACCGGTAGTGGTGTTTAGATAAACATAGCTGGTGGCTATTAGAACAATAACTGCATGCACAAAAGGGCAAATGAGACACGATGGACTTGATACTCAGTCACAATGAATATCTTGGACATGGTTACGTCACCATGGAAAAATCTAGAAGTCTAATTCTGTTTAGCGCTTGTTCCCTCACACACCCAAACGTCTTTCACCTGCATCTGCAGCACCACTCCTGGATGCAGCGGTAAGTGTGGATCTATGGGTACTACACCTCCTGTCAGTGCTGACTTGTGCAGACATGCTGCTAAGGCTGTATGCCTCACTACCCTCTACCCCTGTGAAATTGTTGTGCTCACCAGTACCAGCGTGCATTGGTTCAATGGCAGTGGTTATTTGGCCAAGTGCTTTGGCCACATCCCCACAACAATGGCCCATATCTATTTGCAATGCCACCGACCTACATGACAGCAGTGCAGTGTTATTGCATATCTTGTTGTTAGACCTGGTATAGCCAGCCAAGCACATCATGAACTGGCAATGCCTCCTACTCTGTGTGTTGTGTCCCTCCTGGATCACACAACCCAGCTCCTACAGTGTGTTGTTTATCTGTCTGTTTCCTTCCACAACTGCTGTAGTCAGTTCCCTCACACACTCGGCCATGGTTGATATGTTCCTATTCATTTTTATCCATTGCATATTAATGGCTCCCATATGTCTCACTTGCAGGCACTGCACCCTCATCATCTAGGACTCAACGCCGCCCCACACATTGGGAATTTCTGCCTCCTGTGCCCTGATGCAGGCCCTTTCCGGACATGTGCCTGAGGGTAGTTGTGGGGCTCACACTAGGCTAGCTTGTCTCAGGAGCTGTTTCATAATCATAATCCCGATCTGTCTCCATTGGCTGCAGAGGTGTGAATGTCGCCCTACGTCTTGGTTGGGGCCTGGGGTTTGGTTGGTGATGTCACAGGTGTCGACATGGCAGCCTCTTCGGTAGCCTGTGTGTTGTCTCCACATTCACTGTCATCAGTGTCTACTTCTGAAGCATCTCTGATGTGAAACAGTGCAAGATTATTTTGTGTTGGTACTAATGTTGTGCCTCATTAAATTACTTTACATTTAAGCCCTCATTGTCTCTAATCATTGACTGTAATGCATTGTTGTGCCATTTAGGCTTACAATGTTGTATTTTGACAACAATTTGGTTCTGCAGCCTACAAGTCCCATAATGCATTTGGGTCCCTATGCAAAATGTGGAGTGGACTTTATTACTGTGATTAATTACAGATTGGGCACAATTAGTATGTACATTGATATGTTTATTTTCATGCATCTTACCTTGTGTACTACTGGCCGCCCCGGAAGTATCCTGCTGCTTTACTCCCAACACTGATTCTGGCTGGATGGTGCCCTCAACCAGGTCCTCCAGGGCTGTGTTGTCTGTGACTGTTGAAGTTCCTCCTCCGTTCCCCTTAGCCTCCTTCAGCCTTTATGCTATCTGCTCCTTGGCACGGCTACGCAGGTCGTACCATCTTTTCTTTAAGTCTTTTATGCTGCGGTGTGTCACCCCAACAGCAATAACTTTGTTCTCGATCCTGTTCCATATTCTTCTTTTTTCTGCTTCAGGTACTTTTAGTGAGAGCTTCCCAAAGAGCTTATCATGGATCTTTGCCACCTCCTCAATGAGGTACTCAAGTTGTCTCTTACTAAACTTTAACTTTCACTTCTGGCCACTGCACCCTCTTCTGTTGTTGTTTGGGACATATTGGCTGTCTTCATCTGTCAGCAAACCACAGTTTATATTTTTAACTTTCTCCCCCAGCACTCTGCTTCTGGATCTTGACTTCCTGGTTGTGAGGTCATCAGCCTGCTCCCAATGCGACACTGTAGTTTTGCGATCTCGCAATTAGCGATCTCACAATTAACAATCTCGCAATTTGCGACCTCGCTAAATGCGATAATATGGTTTTCTACATTTGCGATTCTTTATTTTGAAATCGCTAATGTATTTAGCGATTTTTACTGATTCTTTATTTTTTGCATTCTGCATCATGCATAGGTAATAGCGAGTGCTTATTTGTGATTCCTTAAAAATCGCGAATAAGCATTCTCTATTTCTTTGCTTGATGCAAATGCCTGTATATGCCTCTAAGCTGCTATGGCTGCAGACTGTACAGCTCAGGAGGAGGACTAGGATATAGTTAGTCCCTACCAGAAACATCTTAAAAAAGACCTTGAGGCGAGCAAGCAGTCTTGCTACTATGAAAATCCTACAGATTACAAGCCCCAAGCCAGAAGATACTATTATACGGATGTTCATATATTTATGCAGGGCTCTTCTCAATACAAATCTCCACTTACAGTAAGCCCAGTTGACTCCCCTGCTCCACTGTACAAAAAGGAGGAACACCAGTTTTCTCTTCATCTTTTGAGGTAGAAGATATCTGTGGCAAGGAAGATTGATATCATCTATCAATATAAAGATCATCATGCTGTTATTGTTTGACGTCCATGTGTGAGATGACATTGACATATACAAAGCCTTCACTGTGGGAGGATCGGTATTTCCAACCACATACAAATTTGAGGGAAAATTTACAAATAGGGGAATCTCTTCACACCCATCAAATTCACCAGGAAGCGGTAACTAGGTTGAAGAAGACGCCAACCCATTAGTTAAAAGAGTTTAAAATATTTCTTCAAGATATCACAAAGTTGCAAGTGAATATGATTGGCACAAGTGATGGCCATATTAGGTAGGTTTGTTTGTCATTATGCCGTGCCAAGAGAGACCTCACCCAACTGTGGCACAACAACAGTATGTAAAGTCTACTCTTTCCACAATCATTAACAATAACCCACCTGCAGCACCCACAAACCTATTAGATCCTATTCAATAGATATACTCCCTAGCTCAACCGCCAGTGTTCCTGGTACTGCACAACTAGACTAAGCTGGGCGTATTTTGTGAATTCTCGATCCGCGAATTTGCGGATTTGGAATTCGCAATCTGCAAAATTCGCGAATTCGCGCAAATTTGTGGATTTTTTATTTTTGCATGTTTGCGGGTGTTTGCGGGGAACTTTGCGTATTCGCGGGGTGCTTTGCGTGTTCGCAGGTTTTTTTTTGCCTGGTTCATCACTGAGACCCTCTCGTTTTTTATGCCCTTCTGCCCTCTGTACCACTTGTTTTTGTGCCTTTCTGCCCTCTGCCCCACTCTTGTTTGTGCCCTTTTGCCCTCTGCCCCACTGGTTTCTGTGCCCTTCTGCCCTCTGCCTAACTCATGCCCTCTCTCCCACTTTGTGCCCTTCAGCCCTCAGCCATAAATCACCTTCAACAGGAAGCAGGTGCTTGAGTTGAAGGTCAAATTAAGTTACACAGTCATTAATCACCCCAAGTTTGGGGTGATTAATTATTGTGTAACTGAATTTGAGATTCAACTCTAGCACCTGGTTTACTTTATCTATTAGTGCTTCCTGTTGAAGCTGACTTTTGTAACTATTTTAGAGGCTCTGGCAGCTTGCTGGCGCCATTCTAAAATAGTTACAAAAAGTCAGCTTGAACTTTTGACCCAATCCGTTCCGCTCGCGGATTTTGCAGGAAATTCACGAATCTCGCGGATTGCGACTTTACCGAAAATCCGCAAATTACGCGAGCAGAACGGATTTTCCGCCCATGTTTAAACTAGACACATGCACACCCTTCTTTACCCCCATTGGCTTTGACAAAAACAACCAACACTTGAAGTATCTCTATACCACTTGATCACTCATCCTTACAAAACACTTTGGGCCTCATTTATGAAAACTGTTGCATCGCTATGTGAAAACAGTAATGCAACAGTTTTCACCGCACTCTCCTTGAGACACCATGGATGCGTCAAATTTAATGTATGGTGCTCCATGTTGGAAGCAGTTACTAACGTATCTGTATGCATAAAAGTGATGCATTGCTGGAGTGTGTCTGGAAACAGATATAACTCCAGCAAGGGCCTGCATCAGTATTACGCCTGCTGTAAACCAGGCATAAGATATTGACGCAGTAGCGTCCCAGAAGTGTTGCAGTGAAATCTCATTGATTTTACTGCACCACTTCTATGACCCTTTATTGTGGGGGAACTCCCAAGGTGCATATATTATAATTGATGCAAGTATAATGTACCACAGGCCTTCAGCTTAGATTGGTCACATTGTAAATATGGCTCAACGTGGTGCATTATTTACTCTGCTGCAGCATCACAAAAAGTGACACAACTGGGGAGTAAAAGTGTTGCAGGCCTTCATAAATAAGGCCCTTCAATTGTAAGAAACACCCATCACAAAAATAAATGTCTATACTGAGTCATCCTTAAAACAACATTATCACATACATGTGCAAGCACACCCACACGTAAAAATTATGACCACAACAAAAAAGATTCATGTTTAAGTAAAAATATTCAATATATTGCAAAAATGCATTTTATTTTATGTGTATGCTTTTGTAAAAAGTGATCTTGGAAATAGAATAAGTAAAAAATAGAGCTGAAGTCTATAGAGGGACATTACATTTGGGGGAGGGATGGTCAAATTAACCAGACATATCAGAATGTTGGGCCAGTCTATCCGCAAACACTAAATGGTATAATGTTCACAAACAAATGACTATGTAAATTAAGCATAGTTTTAAAATGATATTCCATTATTTTCAAGTGTAAATTACAAAGAAACTAAAACATAGATGAAGTGTCTGAAGAGCTTTCCTGGGATGAGGGTCAAACTCAATGGAGGGTTCCACCTGAACCTCCTCCACATATAGTGGCCCTTTTGGTCACGGGGGGACTCAATTATCACTATCTGAAGGCACTGGGGTAAGTTTAGGTACAGAGGGAGAAGAAATGTTTTGGGATGCAACACCCGACGCTTCAGATACACAACATGTGAATATAATATATGATTACCGTCTTGGGGAACAGTAGGCTGCAGAGGGCTCGGTGCTGATTAGCATGTACCTCTAAGTGTGCCTGGACTGCAACCTCTTCAATCCCATGAGAGAGCACCGGCTGACAAACAATCATCTGTTTCATGATGTCCTGGAAGGCAGTCATAGCAGCATACTCATGGGATAGGGTGGTGCAGCACCTGACAGTTCAGGTGTTTCAGCAGCAGGTGTCACTGTGGCCTACTCTGCTTTCGGGGTGATCACTTGCAAGAGGAGTTAAGGTAACAGAGATTGCAGCTGAAGAGCCCTTAGTTGTTGGGATCTCTTGAGTATTAGAGGACATGACTTTGATGGAAGGGCCTGTTCTGTGACATCACAGATAGTATTTAATATTGGCTAGTAGCAATGTCATCATCTACCTCCTCCTGGCATGTGGTGTCCAGATCAATAATCCCCTTTTGAATTGTCTCCCCGCTTGGAATTGATGGGCAATCCAGGTGGGTGCATCCTCTAATTGAGGATGCTCACTCTATGGTGGAGTAAGAATCAACCACTTGAGTCAATCTGTGACTTTCTACCTCAGTCTGTTCCTCCTACTTTTCCTCTTGCTGCACTGTTCACTGCATGTTACTTGCCTGGTAACTGAAATAAAACAAAAATATTTTCTTGAGTGAATATGCATGCTTCTTCAAGTGAATTAGACATATACCTTCTATAATATAAAAAATGGGACAGTGCATGAACATGTCATACAAAGACAACTGCTTCACAATGGAAGCTTATGAGATCAAGCTGCCCCTTTAATATATGTAAGATAGAAACAAATCGTTTTTTTGTTCTTCTAAAAGTTTTTTTTGATCTATGATTTAGAAACAGCAGTGTCACAAAATCATATGGGATGCCAAGATGTAGTACGGCAAAGCCTGCATGTGAGTTATGTGATCATATTATAGGTGTCGAATGCAATAGTACATTTTATGTTCATCATACAGCAATAGCGTGTTATGTTTGATAAGGTATAAACTTCAGGCATGAAAATAAAAATAATTCAAACAACATCTGTCCACTGTTCTAGGGCCCTCACTCAGTTCAGCAGTGAAATACCCATGCAGGTGATTAGCCACGCTTTACAAATCCACATAAAATAACACAATACACTTAAGCATGGGACTTTGATACTATGATAAACTGGTGTACTCAGTTAATAATGCAACTCAGTACCGGTCACTAGCACTTTCATTGGTTTGCTCGGGAGAAGCGCATGTATTCACCACTAGCCACATGGAAAGATTCAGTAATCAAAAATGTAGTGCAGTCAGTATTTTCACATATGCAGAGGTGGCCCGGGAGCAGGCTGCAGACAAATTAAGCTTGCACTTTTAGTCTGAAGGCATGACACGGATCACATTATGTGTTAAACACAATCTGACATTGACTGCTTGCCAGGACATCCTAAAGATGTTGGGACATATTAGCAAGGAACTTACCGCCGCTTTAGTGACCCTTTTTGCCGATAAAGCAGCAATATTTTTATCTATTAGCAAGCCAGTGTTATCATGCGTTAGCGCCAGCTTTCCAGCGTTTGCTACCGGTTTTCCTATCGCCTTGGATGCCAGCAATAATTGTCGCTAATGACATGCAAGTCAGGCGTTCCTAACAAAAAGCACACGGAAAAGGTGCCAAAACAACTTTGCTCTATTAGCAAAACTGTCCCACGATGGCAAAAGTTGCACTAGGCCCCCATCATCGCAATATTCTATCGCCTGGTTGAAACCTGACTTACAATTAATGCCTATGGGAGTTGGATTGTAACGTTAAGTCCACACTCCCCTATTACCAAGCCAGACATTAGCGCTTTGAAATCATTGCAGGATTACACGCGCTTATGTTCATTATCGCAGTCTATTGCATGATTTCACATTGCCTGTTAGCGGCGTGTTGGTAATACGCCGCTAACACGGCGATAGTTTCCTGCGATAGATGGCGATAAGAAAAAGCGGGCTAACTGTAGTTAACGATAATTATCGCCTTCTCTTGCTAATATCCAGTTGATCCTCTAATTTTTAATCCTGCCAGTCCTGCTCATATTATTGTTGCACAAAATGATGGTCAAGACAACAATATTTACTGATATGGTAAGAAACATTCGGAGGTCTAGGATTCAATATATTTCCTAACAGAGCTGAGGCAAAAAGGTTCAGACTTTGTTGAGTGTTTGTTTACCCTTCAGTATCATTAATGTGTCGAACCCCCTACTGGAATTTGGTGACTAAAAATGAAAACCACAACATTGTCATCCATTTCAGGAGTGATCTTTTTCCCAAAAAGTAAGTCCCCAAAGGATATGAGTATTGTTGCTCTTGCAACCAACAAGGTAGACACACCATGATGCATTGTGGTTTGTTAATTTTATTGCACTTTTTTGGGGAAATGTATTTGTTTAGTTCTGAGGTCAGTGACACTACAGAGCATTCAGGATAACATCATGGCCCAGATTTATAATAGTTCACGCAGAGCACCAAGGCAAGTTGCTGAGCTGTGTTGTATGGACGGGAGAGAGCTCACTGCGCCATATTTACAAGGATATGTAGCTGTATAGATCTCTTCCGGCACTACTACACTTGTGGCTGTCTATCGTCACCACAAGCATCCTAGCACCATGATGCAAAAGTACCTGCGTTGGGGGTAGGATCATTTTAGTGCAGGAAGAGGTACGTTGATGCATAACAATCTTTAACGAGAGGTCTATTCCACTCTGCGTTATGCCATACTTGGTAAAGAGCAAACCTAGGTTTAGACTCTTTAGTAAAATCTGGGTTTGCATGAAAATACATGGTTGGATACATGAGAAAGCCTAAGCTGCACCCATGTAACACATCCCCAACGCAAAGTAGCGCAAGCACGGCTATGCGCTGCTTGCTTTACTTGTACTTTATTTTTATAAAGCGACGCAAAGCCATTCAAATCAGGCTTTGTGTTGCTTTATATACCCCAAAACACATTTTGCTTCATGGCTGCACCAAAAAAGTGGCACACTCATGACGCGACGTGTTAGCAAATCTAAGCCCATAGGATAGGCGAATAGTTATTGTTACACCTTCAGATTCTGTTTCTATAATGTGTGCCATTTTTGATGTACTATGATCCAAATTTCGTCGGTTTGCATTATGCCATCAAAAAAGCATTGCAGCAGAACAAAACGTTTCGTTTTGAGTAGAAAGAGGCAATCTTCCTATAATAAGCTAACTGAGTCTCTAAACCAAAAATCAATCGCTGACAACCTGGCAGTCTCAATCAGAATCAATCAGAACGGTTAAGGAAGCGATACAAAAAGTTTGTGAAGGCTTGTTGAACAAGATTATTTTCACTTACTATGTGACATGCAGCTGCTGTTCTTGTCCTGCACATGATTACATTACATGTTATCATGTATTAAGGAGCCACAATCAATGGAAATTAGAAGCTTCATTAGGAATAGATTCGTGCACTGGCTTGTGCTAAAAGGTATGGAGCAGAATCAGAATTATTGAAAAATTGATGAGTTTACATGAATGTGGAAGAGTCTATTTTATATTCAATTGTGCATCTTTGCGTCATGCTGGTACTAACTATATCTGTCAGCTTTTAACTGGAGAATGCGTGTTACTATCATTCACATAGAAATTCAAAAACTCCTGTAATACGCATGTCCTCTAGTCATGGATAGATGTTTTAAATATTGTTTATCAGTGTAGTAGGTCCTGTAATTAAAATTTCTGTTGGACCTGTGATTGAACTTTGGGTTGTCTGAAAAATGGAGGCATTTTCGAGGCAGTGTTCTACTGTAGTTCATACTTCAGCCCTCATTATGAGTTGGGCAGACTGTAATTACTGCATTTTTCAGTAAAAGTACACAGTAGAAGCCACTCGCATTATTAAGTGGTGAGTCGGGTTAAAGGGGAACACAAACAAAAAGAAACAATTATAAATAGAGAAAATAACACTTACCTACTCCGACGGCCACCACCTTGCTCCTGATCCTTGCGTCCCATCCAGGAACTGCTGCACACTGTACAAGCTCCCAATCCCAGTACTACTCTCATTCTTGGAATGCTATTCCCAGCATGTGAGCAGTGCGGGGATTGGTCTGACCACCTCAGTTCAGCGCTCATACCTAGACTGGGAGCCCTGCACTCTGGAGTCAGCCGCCCTCTCCCTCCGATATACATCAGAACGTCCACCCTATTGCGGACAGTCATGTCAATATAAATTTGTCTAGGAAACAACAGAAAGGACAGCATAGTGTGACTTCAACCATAGGCAAACCATGGACTCTGTGCACCATCACATTTAGCACACAGCTACCTTCTCCTGCCAGCACATCCTTTCTCAGTGCCACATAAACATATTTTTAACGTGCAGAACCGGATAGTGCCACCCTTCATTACTCTCGCTATTCCCCTTTGATATCTAGTGCACTTGAAGTAATCTATGTAATGGTGGCAAACTCTCAAGCACCAACAAACCAGTGGCATTGAAAATGGACTAATTTGTCTAGTAGTAATACACAAATATAATTAGGGTGCATAGTGAGCCTTACACATCTGATAACAGATATGCTGTGGTAATGATAGATACAGAACCCTTTTGCAAGCACAAGTGACACGATTATTCTTGCAAGATACATTTTAACATATTAAGCTTTTTTCATATTTCTCAACCAAAAATGACTAAATGTTGTTTATGCCTCCCATGCAAATGATTAATAAAACAGAGGAGCCTGTGCATAGTGAGATCTTTATATAATTCACGAATAGTACTTATTTAAGAAACAAAATCGAAACACGTGACTTAAGAAAGCAATTACTTGCACACTCGTTGGGGATCCTAGTTGAAAGCCTAAATAATCGACTTTTTTCTCATTACATTGTGCATTAGAATTGCTGACAATGAGAGAATAGTATTTACATCTTTAAAATTTACTGTAGATTTTACTTCATGGCAAAGGACAACAAATCGCAAAAAGTGATTATTTTAGGCAACCATAATAGGCTCTAAGGTTTAAGTGCTCCATTTGCGTGTTGATCACTTGGTACTTTTCCGTTGCTTAAAGAGGGAAGTGTAAAGCTATATTAGGCTTATTGCTATTAAGTTGTTATGGAATGACTTTGAATACACCTTTTTTCTTCTATTTAATTCATGAAAACCGCATATTGAACCAGATTTAATATACTCTTTAAATATGTAGTAATTTAATAAAAATCTTCATGAGAGAAAAGCCAAGATATTATACAATTTCCAAAATAAAAGTTCATCAACTACAGCATGTTCCTGGAAAGTTGTAGGGTGATCCGTCAAGTAGTGGCTGTGAAAATAAGGGTTGTCCCAAAACGCAAAATCCCCATAAATTTTACACAGCATTCTTTAGACATGTCTACAGCAAAAACTGCTGAACAGAATTACACCAAATTTGTCAGGAAGTTAGATCTTGGTCCGCAGACTGTGTTTTTTGCTATTTGGTGTAAATTCATTTAGTAGTTTTTGAGATATTAAGAGTCAAATATAATTTTTTTCATTTTAGATTTGTAGATTGCTCTACTACCCAGAGGTGTCTTAGCGCTAAACCTCTGAACAAATGGTAAGAAAAAGAGAGGAGGATAAGGGGACATAGAAAAAAATCCTAGTGCATCAAAGAGGCAAAAAGCACGGTGATCCTAGACAGAAATGTGAGGAAAATCAGATTTTAGCAAAATTCGAGGTTTGCATGGGATTCGGGGTAAAAAAAACATTGGGGGATCGATGTAAGCCACACCTCCCTGGACTCTCCGGGTACCTAGTTTTTAGAAATGTCTGGGATTGGTACGTTTTCCTAGATGGTTGGCAAACCCTGTACTTAAAGATTCTTTCTTGAACGCCAGCGGCAAAGAATTCAAAGGCTAGCCATGCACGCTATGAAGCTTCTGCCTCCCCATTTGACTCTTCTGACTTTGTATATTACAAGGTTGGCAGTAGAGAAGGTGCACAGAGATCTTTTAAGTACATACCATTGGAAGTGCTACCTGAAAGATTCTGGACTGACATAGTGCAGTGCCTTAAATGCAATGCTCAAAGATTCATACTCAACCCATTTTTTGACCGTAATCCAGTGGAGTGCAGAGAGGACACGAGAGATAGATTGGTATGCAGGAATCCCCAGAAGTAGCTGAGCATCAGCACTTTGAATGATCTGAAGCTTTTGTAAAAATTATTTCTGAAGGTTAACAAGTAGCGCACTGCAATAATCTAGTTTGGCAAAGATAAGTGTGATGATCACTAATTTTCATAGGTCCAGGGGGATGAAGGTGAAGATTTTTCCGGGAGTCTTGATCATAAGGAAACATGATGAGATGATGGAATTCACAAGCCCTTTAAATGAGAGTTTGTTATCAAATTAGACCCAGAGATTTTCTACTTTTGTGATGAGGATGTGAAGCACCACCTGTTTGTGAGGCCACCAGCTGGGGGACCAAAAAGACATGTTCCTGCTAATTAGCTTGGTTTTTAAACAGTTATTAGACATCTACCTTTCAACTTGCTGCATGCAGTTGTGGAAGCACCATTGCAAAGCCGAAGGTTGTAATCAATTTGGCTAGAAGGGTCACATACATATTCATCAGAGTTGGACTCTAGGCAGAGCACTGAGGGACCCCGCATGAAAATGAAAAAAGGTGTGGACTTGGAGCCATTAAACTTGACAACTGTTATCTTTCTAAAAGAACAGACTTAAGAAGCCTAAGGACTAGGCTCCTGATGCCTAGCAAGAAAAAAAGACAATCAATGAAAAAACTATGGTTCACTGTCTCAAATGTTACAGAGAGGTTTAGTATAATTAAGGCAGCGTTTCCACCAGCATCAATAGTTTGTCTTATTTCTTCTGAGGAAGTGATCAATTGAGTGGTATTTACAAGGGTATTGTTCTGAATAAAAATTATAGCATAGAGTTTATGGCTTTCTCCACAATGTTTGCAGGAAAGGGTAGGCACGAGATGAGCTAGCAATCTGTAGGATTACTGCTGTCTAAATAGGGTTTCTTTAGAAGAGGCTTAATAGAAGCCTTGTTCCATTTTTCTTTGGAAAAGAGCCAGTGAAAAACAGCAGAATAAAGTAGTCCATATGGTGCCTTGAGGTCCCCTCTGGTGCTAACTGAAGAATTTTTGGAGGGCAAGGGTCCTGTAGAGAGCCAAATTTAATTTGTCTGAATAATGCTTGATCTTGATTTTACCGAAAGAGGTTTCAAAGACAATAGATGAGGATCTCCAGCTGGAGAGCCAGTCTCCTGTATGGCTGAAAGGGAAAAATACATTTTTTTTATTATATCAGTAAAATCTGGAAGGGTAATAACATCCTGTACCGAGTCAATGCCTATGTCTATCTCATTAGATATAGCACAGGAAGAGGGATTATTCAAGAATGTATTATAGATCGCGTCGACTTTGTTTTGAAAAAAAGTTTCTAACTTGTCACAGAAAGATTGGTCGTCCATCAAGTTTTTTGGTTCTGGAAGCTTGCTCAACTTAAGCACAGTGGCAAAGAGCTCCTTAGGAATATTTAGGGAATATTTTATTTTATTGACAAGGTAACTGAATTTAGCTTAAAACAGCATATCCATGTATATCTGAATGGCCAGCCTATAAGAAGTTTTGTCACAAGGATTATAATTGATACGCTATTTGCTTTCAAGACTTCTACATGCTTGTTTATGAACTCTGACATTTTCATTGAGCCAAGGTCCAGAAGGGCATTCTCTGTTGTTTTTGTAATTTTTAGATCGAACCAGTACCTTGATGCTGAAATTGGCCCATTGGAGTTCTGGACTTTTTGGTTCCGTCCAGAGGTGTCAGGGAACAACACCCAAAGACCCCGGAGTTCCACCTGCCTTGGTGCGCAAATGAACAGAAACACGGGCTTCTCGATGGTGGCGTCAAAGACCAAAGGTTTATTACTGCAGGGACACAGAAGTCACAGAAACCACACATGGGCAGATTCTAGGAGCCTGTTCAAATTGTACAAAGAGGGTTGCTCCTTATATACTAAATTTTAAGCTGGGGGCGAATTCTTTACATGTAATACATTCTCAAAACCTTTGTGTCTAAAACAATAAATATTTGGTGTTACACAAGAACCGTTGATAATATCTGATGCCAAACATTACGAAGAGGGGTTCCCACTAGTTCATCACAATCCCTTGTCAATATTGCATTCAAGAGCCGGACCGCCTCATCGTAAATTTCGTTACCTCCCCCTAATAAAGATTCAGAAAGAAAGGAACGGAGCCAGGTGTGGAAGATAGGAAAGCGGGATAAGAGATGTTTGTGGGTTGTAAATGGGCAAGGCTACCGGCTTCGGCTGCCTAATCGTGATCAGGACAATGGACACGAAGACCAGTTTAGCAGGACTGGCCTCGGGCAGAGGAGGCAGTCTTTGTCGAGTCATGCAGCTACAGCGTGATCTGGTTTAAGGTGCACGTGTCATGAAAAAGGTGAATCTCCGGCTAAGGCTACGTGTCCTTAATCGAAATGAAGTGATCAGAGGTTATTGCGTATGTGAGGGCAAGAAAGACAAAATGGCTGCCATGATCTAAGATGGATGCCGTGGGTAGATCAGAAATGTGTTCATAGCAGGAGTACTCTTGCTCGTAGCATAGCGAAAACACCAGGATGTGCTAAATGGATCATTTGCGGTTCGCTGATACCAATATTATGTATTTCCGACAATATTGAAAACACGGGTTCAAATCGTCACGGAACCTCAGACCCTCCTTTTGCCCTTACATAGGCAATTACTCAGTCTATGTCAGAGTCTAATTCTATGCTCATCAGGTCAGTGTTGGCAGAGTTATATTTAGTGGAACGTGGTGGACGTGGAGGATAGGTTTCAAGGGCATAAGCAAAGATGGTTTGGAGGGCCTGAAATGATCCATTGCAGCTGAAAGGCAAAACCAGATAGGGAATACCTTTATCCATAGTGTGGGGTATCAAGCCACACACCCAGCAGTCTGTAGTGTTAACTACCAGTTGGTGTTGATGCAAGAGTTGTACAAAAGTGTTATTAATGAATTCTGAGCGTCGAGCTTGCTCATGTTCAGGAAACGAGTGAAAAGAGTGTATAGAAGAAACAGTAGAAGTAACAGGATCAAGGGGAGGTACTGTAGTTACTGGCACAAAAATCAAACTCATACCGAAAACGATTCCACCCACCAATGTTATCAAAACAATCAAAAATGTAATGGCACATTGTATTAAAAAGCATTTGCTGTGAAGAATTCTGTAAAGTCTGTTTCTGCGAACATAAATCACATTATCTCGTTGCAGCGCAGGAAGCGTACGTAGATGAAAATGCCTCTATCAGCCCTGAGAGTTCCCAGAACCAACAGAAAGATCGACCTTGTGTCAGACCCCCGCAGATTCAACTAGGCACACAGCCACGACCCTACGGCTACCCAGACGGCAAGGCAATTTTAAAAACAATAAAACAATAGCAAACTTCCTGGCTGAAGGCAAAAGTTCAAAATTTCAAAATATCACAATGGGCAGTTGCCTGCTTTATTTGTCCATATTACGAGGTCGTAAATTGTATCTTTGCTTTGCAGGAACTGTTTGATCGGCAAATAGTGTATCACTGGTAGCTGTTGCAGTGTTCAGGTTCGCAGATGACAGAGTTTTTTCTGGTGCAGGGGACAAATGTTCAGAGTTCAAAGGAGTCTTTTCAGGAGGAGAGTCAGAGTTTGGAGTGTCGGTAATCAATTCGGCATCGCTGAAAGGGATGAACTTTGGCGTACGTTCAAATTCGGAGGCACCAATTCCCTTCTTCACCCAGTCGTCGTAAGGAAGTGGCAAAGGTACACGCTTAACATGAGATGCGTGCACCCAATGCTTGCGACCAGCTACACGAACTGCTGTTCTCGTTGCAAGCAGGACCTGGAAGGGGCCGACGTATCTGGGCTGAAGGTTCTTCGTCCTCGCGAAGTTTCTGATCACGATTTGATCGCCGGGTTTCAGCTGATGCCCTGGACTCTCCGGAGGCTTTGGCAATGCATCGAAAACCTGTTGGTGAATAAGACTCAATTTAGCAGTCAAGTCGTAAAGGTAGTCTATCAACATAGGGTATTCCAGAGAACAAAATTCCTTAGGCCTCGGCACTCCCCAAATATTTGCCGGGCGGCCAAAAACTATTTCATAGGGGCTAAGCCCCACTCTAGAATGTACAGTTGCTCTCGTTGATAGCAAAGCCAAAGGAAGTGCGTCTGGCCAGGGTAAACCTGTGGATGCTTGTATTTTAGCTAGTTTCAGCTTGAGGGTGCCATTGTAACCCTCCACTAAACCAGCAGACTGGGGATGATTCGCACTGTGGAACTTCTGTCTTATGCCTAGGCCGGTACATACACTCTGCATAACTTTCCCTATAAACTCACTTCCGTTATCTGACCATACAATCCGTGGCATTCCAAATCTAGGGAAATATTCTTTGAGAAGAATTTTGGCAGTTGATAGGGCAGTATTGTCCTTTAGTGGATATGCTTCGATCCACCTGGAAAAATCACAGACTACCACAAGGACGTATTTCAGATTATTACAGCGATCCATGTGAATGAAGTCTAACTGAATCACTTCAAAGGGGCAGGAAGGAGGAGCGAAGTGACCAGCAGGAGTTGGAGTTCCCTTGCCAGGATTATGCATCAGGCATACCATACAATTTTTCACCACTCTCTCTGCACACTTACTGATCCCATCATTCTTCCAGACTGGAGCCAACATCTTACAGATTCCTTTAGAACTTATATGCGCTACTCCATGCGCCATTGTCACCACTGCAAGCACATACGCATCAGGCAACATCCAACGCTGCTGTTCTGTCAAATCAATCCAACACCCATTCGAATCCAATTTGCCCGTACTTTCTCTCCATACACGTTTTTCTTCCTCAGTTGCCTCTTTCTGAATCTCTTTCACACTTTCCATTGTATCCTCACACATTCCAGACTCAGCAATCCATATTGCAGACGTAGCAACATACATTCTGCTCATCATGTTTCTAGCTGTCTGTTTAGCAGTCTCATCAGCAAAAGCATTCCCACGACCAACATCATCCGTGATTGCTTTATGAGCACTGCACTTTACAACCGCAACTTCAGTCGGCAAGGTTAGAGATTCCAACAAGTCGTTAACTAGCTGACCATGTTGAATCTTAGTCCCATGGGACGTAATGAAACCTCTTTCTTTCCACAAACGGCCAAAACTATGGGCCACGCCGAACGCGTACTGACTATCTGTAAACACATTCACTCTATTTCCCTTAGCTAAAACACACGCTCTTGTTAGAGCTATTAATTCTGCAGCTTGGGCAGAATTCTGACTCACTCTTGCAGTCTCCACAATCGTCTTCAAAGTCGTTACTGCGTAAGCAGCAGTCACATCACCATTCTCCAATTTAAAGCATGACCCATCCACATACAGCGTGCCATCTGGATCTGATAATGGAGTATCCTTTAAGTCAATACGTCCTTTTGTCTCTTCCTCCGTTCTAAAACAACAATCATGTGGCTCGGAATCACTCGACTCTTGATTAGCCGGCAACAACGTTGCTGGATTCAATACATTACATCTTTTGATCTGAATATGACTCGCTAGTAATGTCAGCTCGTAACCAGATAGTCTCGCACTGGTAAGGTGTTGTGTCTTGGTTCGATTCATGAGTGTATCCACCGCATGAGGAACCATGACCACTAGCATGTTGTTCATCACCAAACCAGCAGATTGTCGAATGGAAGCCGCAGCTGCCGCTGTAGCTCTCAAACAACTAGGTAACGCTCTAGCTACCGGATCTAATGTTGATGAAAAATACGCACAAGGGCATTGTTTATCACCAAATGTCTGTGTCAGAACACTCAACGTGCAACCTTCTCTCTCGTGAACGTAGAGCGTGAATGGCTTACTGTAATCAGGTGTACCCAATACAGGAGCTGAACACAATGCTTTTCGTAATTCAGTAAAACTCTTCTGACATTCATCAGACCATGACACCGGACTCGGAACATTTTTCCCAGTCAAAGCTACCAACGGTTTTGCTAAAAGAGAAAAATTTGGGATCCACTGCCTACAGTAAGAGGTAATACCTAAAAAGGCACGTACTTCTCTCTGCGTGCGAGGAACACTCATCTGCGTAATTGCTTTTATTCTCTCTGGGGTCAACTTCCTTCCCTCCTTTGACAAGAGATGACCTAGGTAGGTCACTTCTTGGCAGCAGTATTGCATTTTCGAAGGTGATACCTTGTGATTCAAATTAGACAAATGATGTAACAACGAGATCGTAGCTGCCTTGCAAGTTTCCTTATCATCAGCAGCCACTAGAAGATCGTCTACATACTGTACTAGAGCAGAACCTGGAGGAAGGACAAAGGTATCCAACTGACTTTTTAATGCTTGACTGTAAATAGATGGGCTTTCACAATAGCCTTGTGGAGCGCGTTTAAATCTGAAACTTCGACCTCCTAGACAGAAGCCGAAAATATCTCTGCTTTCCTCGGCTATCGGAATGCTGAAAAAGGCATTCTTCAAGTCAATGACTGAAAACCAAGTAGCTGTAGCAGGAATCAATGTTAACAAGGCAGTAATGTCTGGAACCACAGGAAACTGCGGATCTACAATCTTATTAACTTCTCTGAGGTCGATGACAAACCTATACACTGGAGGCTTTGTAGGATCAGTTTGTTTCAAGATCGGTAATACAGGACTGTTACAGACATTTCCTCTAGTTTCTTCAACCACACCTTTCTTAATCAAATCTTGTACAATCAATAAAAGTGCACGTTCACCTTCAGTAGAGATTTTGTATTGAGGAATTCTTGGAAATTTTACATTCGCTTTCAAAGTGACTACATATGGTGGTATTTCTAAAAGGCCTACATCGTTAGGACCAGCCGCCCAAAGAGAATCAGGGAGTGAACGCAGCTCTGGCGGGAGTGCATCCATTGACAAGTACATCGGAGAGGTGATTCTTTTACCCAATGTAAGCTGTACTCCTTCCGGAGAACAGTACAATGTCGCATATAGTCGTTTTAACAAGTCTAAACCAAGCAGATTTTCATTACAACCTGTCGTCAAAATCAGGGGTGCTTTCAATTGACACGGTCCAACAGAAATAGACAAAGGACCAGATATGGGGTTGTAAACAGGGGCGCCTGAAAAACCTACAGAAACATTTGTTGAGCCGGACAAAGGTGCGCCAGGGAGTTTCGCATGAATGATAGAACTTTTTGCTGCACCAGTATCCAACAGAAACGGTTCGACTACACCTGATGTTGCTACTGCGACATAAGGCCCACTCTGATCCACTGGAACTGATACTACTCCCTCTCTCTGTCCATGGCTGTCCTAGTACCCATTTTGCTGAAATCCCTCATCCACTTCACAATAGTCTTCAACAAGATACTGTTGAGATCTATTTTGCTGGGCAGACTGTCCATTTCGTTGATCAAAGTGATTAGAAGGACGATCATTCGTTTGTGGAGGCATAGCACTTCGCCCTCGACCCCTAGAAGTTTGCACAAAACCACCACGACCTCTCTGAGCTGCTGCTGCATTATTTTGCGCTAAGATCGGACACTCATTCTTGTAGTGACCCTCTTTCTTACAGTACGCACACTGGTTCCACTGATATTGAGGTCTCGATGAACTATCAATCAATCAATCAATCATTGACACTTATAAAGCGCGCTACATACCCGTAGGGTCTCAAGGCGCTGGGGGGGGAGGTGCCGCTACTGCTCGAACAGCCAGGTCTTCAGCTTCTTCCTGAAGGAGAGGTGGTCTTGGGTCAGGCGCAGGTCGGGAGGGAGGGAGTTCCAGGTCTTGGCGGCCAGGTAGGAGAAGGACCTTCCTCCTGTAGTCGCTCTTCGGATGCGGGGGACGGCGGCGAGGGCGTGGTTGGCTGATCGGAGGTGGCGTTTGGGAGTGTAGAAGTTGACTCGGCTGTTGAGGTAGCTCGGGCCTTGGTCGTGTAGGGCTTTGTGTGCGTGGGTGAGGAGGCGGAAGGTGATTCTTTTGTTGACGGGGAGCCAGTGAAGGTCTCTCAGATGTTCGGAGATGTGACTGGTTCGTGGGATGTCGAGGATGAGTCTGGCTGAGGCGTTCTGGATCCGCTGGAGTCTCTTCTGGAGCTTGGCGGTGGTACCGGCGTAGAGGGCGTTGCCGTAGTCCAGTCGGCTGGTGACGAGGGCCTGGGTGACGGTCTTTCTGGTCTCGGTGGGGATCCACCAGAAGATCTTCCTTAGCATGCGTAGGATGTTGAAGCACACCGAGGAGACGTTGTTGACCTGCCTGGTCATGGAGAGGGAGGAGTCCAGGATGACGCCCAGGTTTCGTGCATGGTCTGTCGGTTTGGGTGCGGTGCCCAGGGCGGGAGGCCACCAGGAGTCGTCCCAGGCGGAGGGTGAGGAGCCCAGGATGAGGACCTCCGTCTTGTCCGAGTTCAGTTTCAGGCGGCTGGTCGTCATCCACTCGGCTACCTCTTTCATCCCTTCGTGCAGGTTGGCTCTGGCGGCGGCGGGGTCGTTGGTCAGGGAGAGGATCAGCTGGGTGTCGTCGGCGTAGGAGATTATGCTGAGGTTGTGTTTGCGTACGATGGCCGCGAGGGGGCTCATGTAGACGTTGAAGAGGGTGGGGCTCAGAGATGATCCTTGGGGGACGCCGCAGATGACTTCGGAGGCCTCTGACTTGTACGGTGGTAGGCGGACTCTCTGTGTTCTTCCGTCGAGGAAGGAGACGATCCATTCCAGCGCCTTGTCCTGGATGCCGATGTTGCTGAGGCGCCGTACTAGGGTGCGGTGGCAGACCGTGTCGAATGCCGCGGAGAGGTCTAGGAGGATGAGGGCCGCTGTTTCTCCATTGTCCATCAGGGCTCGGATGTCATCGGTGGCGGCGATGAGGGCGGTCTCGGTGCTGTGGTTGGCTCGGAAGCCGGACTGTGAGGGGTCGAGGGATCCGTTCGTCTCGAGGAAGGCGGCCATCTGCTTGTTGACGGTCTTCTCGATGACTTTGGCTGGAAACGGGAGGAGCGAGATGGGGCGGTAATTCTTGAGTTCGGTGGGGTCCGCTGTGGGTTTTTTGAGAAGAGCGCTGAGTTCGGCGTGCTTCCAGCTCTCGGGGAAGGTGGCGGTGTCGAAGGATGAGTTGATGATGTCTCGCAGGTGGGGTGCGATGACAGCGTCGGCCTTGTTGAAGACGTGGTGAGGGCAGGGGTCGGTCGGTGATCCGGAGTGGATGGAGTTCATCGTGCGGATGGTGTCTTCGGTGCTGATCGGGGTCCAGGCGTGGAGGGTGGTGGTGGGGGGTGGTTGTTCGGTCATGGTGTGCGTTGGTTGGTTGTTGAAGCTGTTGTGTATGTCCGCGATCTTGTTGTGGAAGTATGAAGCGAGGGAGTTGCAGAGGTCTTGCGATGGGGTGATGTCGTTGTTTCCTGCGCTGGGGTTGGAAAGCTCTTTCACGATGTTGAAGAGTTCCTTGCAGTTGTGTGCGTTGTTGTCCAACCGGTCCTTGAAAGCTGTTTTCTTGGCGGCGCGGATCAGCTGGTGGTGTTTCCGGGTGGCAAGTTTGAAGGAGGTCCTGTTGTCCGGTGTCGGTTCCCTTTTCCAGACTTTCTCGAGGACTCGGCAGTTCTTCTTGGAGCTCTTGAGTTCGACGGTGAACCATGGGGCCTTCTTGCTGCCGGGTCTGCTAGGCGGGGTCCTCAGTGGGGCGAGTTCGTCCGCGCAGTTGCTGATCCACTTCGTGAGGTTGTCTGCGGCCTGGCTGGGGTTCGCTGAGCTGGCAGGAGGGTGCTGGCTCAGGGAGGTGGCGAGCTGGTCTGCTGTGATCTTGTTCCAGCTTCTGCGGGCAGCCTGTTTCTGGTGGTGGTGGGTCGTCGTTCTCTTGAAGGTGAAGTGGACGCAGCTGTGGTCCGTCCATTGAAGCTCTGTGGCGTGGCTGAAGTCGATGTCTGTGCTGGAAGAGAAGACTGCGTCGAGTGTGTGTCCGGCGAGGTGGGTGGGGGTGGACACCAGTTGCTTGAGTCCCAGGTTGGCGAGGTTGTCGAGCAGGGTGCTGGTGTTGCGGTCGTTGTTGTTCTCCAGGTGAAAGTTGAGGTCTCCCAGGAGGATGTAGTCAGCGGAGGGGAGGGCATGCGGGCTGACGAAGTCGGCGATGTCCTCGCTGAATGGGGTGCGTGGTCCCGGGGGTCGGTAGATCAGGGTGCCTCTGAGGGTGGTGTTCGGGTTGGTGTGGATCTGGAAATGCAGGTGTTCGGCGCTGGTCAGGGTGTTGTCGGTGCTGGTCGTGAGACGGATGGTGCTCCTGTGGACGATGGCGATGCCTCCTCCCATCTGGTTGGCGTTTCGGTCCCTCCGAACGATCTTGTAGCCCTCTGGGATAGCGATGGCGATGTCGGGAGCTGAAGAGGCGTTCATCCAGGTCTCCGTGAGGAAGGCAACGTCAGGGGCTGTGGCGTCTAGGAGGTTCCAGAGTTCGATGGCGTGTCTGTGGACGGAGCGGGTGTTGAGCAGGATGCACTTGAGGTGGGTGCTGCTGGTGTTCGACTTGGCGGGTGCTGGTGCGAGGCTGGTCCGGGTGCAGGAGAACTTGCAGGTGTGGCAGCTGAAAGGTCCGTGGGTACCTCGTGGAGCGGCTAGGTGGCATTCTGGGAGTCGGCCGGTGTTGAGTGCGTTGAGGGTGGCGGCGGAGTACGTCAGGCGGGTCGGTCGGGGTCTTCGGGGGCCAGGGGTCCTGGCGCTGGTCGCGATCCGGTCGCGGACGGGCGCAGACGGGCTTACCTTCGGCGCACAATCGGCGCGCCCGCTGCGCGTGACCGCTGCGCGTTCGCACGGTCGCCATTTAAGGCGAAGTGCGCGGGTGGGCGGAGCAGCTGGGAGGCGGGAGCGGGGAGGGTACAGAAGAAAAAGGGGCAGGGCTAATGGCGGTGGCGGGAAGCGGGAGCGGGGAGGGAGAGCGGCGAGGTAGGCGGGCAAGCAGGAAGGAGACAGGCACAATGGAGGTCAAATACACGAGGAGAAAAACGTCACAGAAAAAACAGGCAATAATACAGGACAAAACGGGGAAAAAACAGTGGAAACGCGATCTCGGGCACAGAAATAAAACAAGCACAATTTTCCGGCAAAACGGGCAAAAACCAAAGGGGAGCGCTCAAGGCAGCAGCGAGGACGGCGCTGAGGCAGAGGCAGGCACTGGGGGCACACGCAGCAGCTGGTGGCCGTGCGGCGCGGGGGTGTCCCACTATAATCTGTTCTTTGATACGAGTTCTGTTGCGTATTATTCTGATTCATGCGAGGCGGATACGCCTGTTGCAAAAGAACTTTAGTTTTTAAATCCTCCGTTTTCTTATCTGATTTTTCTTTTTCCTCTTTATCTCTATTTTCATAATACTGTGCAGTCGCAAGTATTTGCGCAGTTGTAGAAACAGCCCACGCACTCTCGGAATCTTTTAATTTATTGCATAACTCAGGTAACAAATTATGCACAAATTTATCGACAAACAGTCTCTGTCCTCCTTCTGTGCTCATATCCTGACCACTGTGATCTACAAAAGTCTCTTCGAACCTCGTGAAGAAGTCGGAGACACTTTCGTCTTTCTTCTGTCTGCATGCTGACAACTTGTCCCAATTAACACGCAATGCAGGCATCAGAGTCTTCATTAAGTCGATTATCCTACCTGGAAGATTAGCAATTAGGGGTTCAGGTTTTGCACCACCTACTTGCTGACCATCCGCTGCAACAATAGCTGCCCAATCACCACCTAGGGCTGGATGATTCTCTCTACGAATTTTAGCCCAAATTGGTTGAGGAACTACATTACCAAATAACATATCGATGTCTGCTAAGTTCATTATACAAGCCTCAACTGTCTGTGTTAATTCCTTATAGTATCCAGCAGGATTCTTATGCGGGTCTGGCAAGGCCTGCTTTACTGCTAGCACTTCGGCTCGCTTCCACAGAATGTGTATCCACACTCTTTGGAATTGCGCCGGAGCAGCTACAATACCATTGACATTATCAGCTTGTACAGCATCGCGCCAAATTGGAGGAACCTCCCTCATTGGATATTGGCGACTTAGCTTTGTCTTGCTTTTCTCTAAATCTCTCGGTGAACGAAGTGATGGATCATTTCTATAACTTAAAATCAGTTCCATCGCTTCTTCTATATGTTGGCCTACTATCATTCCTGCAGCGAACTCTTTCTGAACCTTAATTAAGTCTTCTAGATTTGATTCAACATCATCTTCTTCTATCTCCTCACGTAACAGCGAGCACATCTCATCAAAGACATACCGTTGTGTTGGTTCTTTCCACTGCATAAAGGTGTCTAGCACATCTCTCGTACTATATCTCCTACTCTTCGAAATCCATCTGAGAGCCGTGGAATCTAAAATTCCCCGTTCCTCAGTACTCGGAAGCTGACTACGTCTCTGAACAGAGTCAGAAGTAGGAGTCTTGATTAAAGTTTTATATAAAGGAGACAGAATGTTAGATACAGAATCAGTGATTCTCCGACGAACAGAAAGTGGAGTCAACACACTAGCAGACGCAGAGAACACAGTAGAGGTAGGAACAGATAGCGGGACAGTAGAAGTATCGAGAAAGATAGTTTGTGGAACAGTAGGTGTAAGCGAGACAGATACAGGTATAGAAGTCGGCAATCCAGGAGGAGGAGGAGCCGTAGGAACATTCACATTGACTACAGGAGGTACAGGAGCTTGATTCTGAGGGGCAGGAGCAGGAATACCAGGTTGTCCAGCAACTGGCAATTGTACATTCGGTAAAGGTGGAGCCGTAGCACCTTGTGCATACGGTGGAGGTGACCGTAACAAATAAGACAACAGAGGATCGTTTTCAGAATCCTCTAGTATCTTAACTGTTTTCGATGGCAAGGCAGGGTAGCACTTGTCAATCGCTAAATTATGCTCTCTAATGGCCACCTCTATGGCCTTCTCTGACTCGTTAACTTGCAGCTGCTTAGCCGCTTGCTCCAGAGTCAACTCTTCTTGTTCTTTCTGTTCTTTCTTTAACCTCTTCATTTCTCTCTGTTTGGATTCTTTTCGCCAGTAACGGAAAGAATCAAACATTGCCGGCCGGGCTTTCTTTCTAAACAATTTCGCTTCTAAATTGTCAAGGATTTCGGGTTCAAAACTACCATGCAGTGGCCAACTAAGGACACCATCTTTCTCAGTGTATCGGACCCACACCTCATTATAAGATATAGGACCCACACCATGTTTACAGTACAAGTCATATAGGGGAGTCCCAATCGGAGGAACCAGACATGAGTCCTCCAATCGTGAGTCACTGTTGCAACCAAAACAAGACAACATACAGTTTCTCCGACTTACCATTTTGCAATCCGGAACACAGAACAAACAAAACAAGAAACAAATATGTGCACCTGAACCACGGACTTAGGCCTACCAAAACGAACTGATGTATTGATACCCAAACTAAACCAAATAGATTATCGTAACCAGAACAACCAGTGATAATCTTACGAAACCAAACCAAACCAAGAACCAAAAAGGATTTTAACAACCCTCACGAAGTAACCAGCTAGCAACCACTAAATACTTAACTGAGGCACTGAAGACGTCACCAAGGAGAAACCCGTCACGTTTCGCCGTACTAAGGACTGCACCTCGGGTCCAAGACAGGGCGACGGTCAAGGCAACGGCCCACTGCAGCCGTCCTGAACGGGAACCCTCGTGGAAGAGAACTTCGGGCCACTTTTGCGATATGCCGGGATCGATGAAGTGGGGCGCCTCCCTCAGGAATCTTCACACGAAGCTTCTCGAACTCTTCAGGCTTTTGGACCGGTACCGAATGACGTCGCCCCACGTTGGGCGCCAATTGGAGTTCTGGACTTTTTGGTTCCGTCCAGAGGTGTCAGGGAACAACACCCAAAGACCCCGGAGTTCCACCTGCCTTGGTGCGCAAATGAACAGAAACACGGGCTTCTCGATGGTGGCGTCAAAGACCAAAGGTTTATTACTGCAGGGACACAGAAGTCACAGAAACCCCACATGGGCAGATTCTAGGAGCCTGTTCAAATTGTACAAAGAGGGTTGCTCCTTATATACTAAATTTTAAGCTGGGGGCGAATTCTTTACATGTAATACATTCTCAAAACCTTTGTGTCTAAAACAATAAATATTTGGTGTTACACAAGAACCGTTGATAATATCTGATGCCAAACATTACGAAGAGGGGTTCCCACTAGTTCATCACAATCCCTTGTCAATATTGCATTCAAGAGCCGGACCGCCTCATCGTAAATTTCGTTACCTCCCCCTAATAAAGATTCAGAAAGAAAGGAACGGAGCCAGGTGTGGAAGATAGGAAAGCGGGATGAGAGATGTTTGTGGGTTGTAAATGGGCAAGGCTACCGGCTTCGGCTGCCTAATCGTGATCAGGACAATGGACACGAAGACCAGTTTAGCAGGACTGGCCTCGGGCAGAGGAGGCAGTCTTTGTCGAGTCATGCAGCTACAGCGTGATCTGGTTTAAGGTGCACGTGTCATGAAAAAGGTGAATCTCCGGCTAAGGCTACGTGTCCTTAATCGAAATGAAGTGATCAGAGGTTATTGCGTATGTGAGGGCAAGAAAGACAAAATGGCTGCCATGATCTAAGATGGATGCCGTGGGTAGATCAGAAATGTGTTCATAGCAGGAGTACTCTTGCTCGTAGCATAGCGAAAACACCAGGATGTGCTAAATGGATCATTTGCGGTTCGCTGATACCAATATTATGTATTTCCGACAATATTGAAAACACGGGTTCAAATTGTCACGGAACCTCACCATAGATGGTATAATTCCAATGCTGCATCCAAGTCTACAGTATTTTCAGTCGAAGATTGTGTGTGGACACTAGCTCTGGGGTAATTTCATGCTAAGGGCTGTGTATAGAATTCTCCGTCTAAGAATGATCTGTAGAATTAATAGCTTCCAAGTTTAATTGAAGCATCACAGCACTAAGGTCCGACCAGAGGAGTGGAAGAATACTTGTGACTTGAAGATAAGTTTTTTTTTTCCTCATATGGTCTCCGTAGCCACTGCTGCCTCTCGACCTGTACCGCCACTGGCAAAAATAGCTTTTGGTGGATACTTAGTCTCAGCTGATATGTTCCAAACCGGGAATGCCCTTTTATACTCATCTTGAGCTGACCCAGAGGTATTAATCATTGGAAGATGTCCTAGATCCAGATCTAACATATGCTAGTCCAAAATCTACACTCTACTCGGGGGGTCATTTAGCCAGAGGAGTGGAAGAATACTTGTGACTTGAAGATAAGTATTGTCTGAAAATATTTTGTCTAATAAGTTGCCAGCTGAATGTGTTTTAGCCTACACTAGCTGGGTGAGTCTAAGACTTGTCAGAGAGTCTAGGAGATCCATAGTGTCGTTGTCTGTTAGATTTTCAAGATGAAAAGTGAAATACCAGAGAGTGGTGAAATCAGGGGTGTTGGATTTGATGTCCAAAGTGAGGTGCTATTGTTTAAAAACGCTGTCCTGGGGCCCATGGGTCAATAAAGAAGCCTGCATTCAAAAGAGTAGTAGATGGGGAGGTTAATTATGTAAGTGAATACTTCATACTCAGTTGTGACTGGTAATTGCTCACAGAAGACTTTAAAATGATCCCTATAAATAATCTCTAATCTATCACCCATTTTCCAAGTCCGGTATAGTCTACAAATGGTAAAGCCAAGAGGAGTTGTAGCAATTAGCACCGGGTCAGATGAGGCATCTCCCAAGGTCTCGGTAATAAAAGCCAGGTCCAGTGCTTGGGCATCTCACATTTTTTTGTAAAAACATGAAGGCAAATGAATAAACTAACAGGGGTCCAGCCACCCCTACCGACCAGCACAATCTCCCTTGAAGGGAGTCAACTATTGGTAACTAAAATAAAAGGTAAAACAAAGATGGGAACGCAGCAATACATAAAACAATTAAAAAGATTGTATAGCCATCCTTCCAGTATGATGCGCAGGAGCAAGGCAACTCCCCAAATGAAAGGAAACAAGATAGGTAGGCACATTAATTCTGAAGGAGAAACTCCTACCAGGATATGCATGGACACGCTGTATTTCTGATTTTGTATGAAGGGGCATGTTGGGGAAATGTCTAAAAGAGATGCTCAACACGAACAAAGGAAACATTTTTAAATTGTGAAGGCCTAAGAAATAAACTAACAAGGATATCAGGAGTTGATACTGCAGTTAGCCACTTTTATGTTAAAAACTGAAAATCTGGGCTCTCAGATTCTAGCAAATAGAAGATCTCCAGTTGGTGTGTTACCTGAGACCTAGTATTCAGGTAAAAAATCCTCAAATGATCAAAAGAAAGAGGAGGAGAACCCTTACTAATAGTGCTAGAATAGGAGCTAATGTGGGAGTCATTACAATTTCCCAGCATTTTGGAATCAGTATTACAGTTCTCCAAAATATTGTGGGATTACTGGAACTTATTGTTGTATCAGTCAGCATCCCTAAATTAGAGATAACTGATAGAGTGGCTAAACCAAGCTGGTAACCTGGGAAGTATAGATGCCTCAGCTCACTCGATATGTAAGTTACATTATGGGCATGGTAGGTACCCCATGCCAGCTACAGATGGGTGCTGCCATTTAAAGGGATGGACACCACCACTTAAAGGGCTCGTAGCTCTTGCAGACTCCCCCCGCTACTACCTGGTTGGCTACCCCTCACCCCTTCCTGCCATCTGCTCCCCATATTGTACTTCTCCACCCACAGGCAACCCGTTGTCTCTCCAGCAGGCCTTTTCACACCTCATTAGAGTAGCCTGGCCACCTTGGGGAGTGGAAGGCCAATCAGGAGACAGCAGCTGAAAGGCTGGATTTTGACTCACAGAAAAGAAAGTGTAATAACTTATTTTCTCTCAGAGTTATTATACCTAAAACAGTGGCACATTGTTGGATTTGTCTTAACTACTAATTTGATATCTTGAAGTATATTTTATATGACTTCTAGCAATATTTATACTTAAATAAAATATTACAATGCTAGCCTATAGAGCCTTTCACTACAATGGGGGGAAACGAAATTGGCAGCCAACATATTTTATAATGTCCCCGCTTATAGTTACAAGGCACCCTACCCCAGGCGCACCTAGGGGAGACCTTCGGGTGTCTTTAAGGTAAAAATAAGGTACATTAGTACTTTGGAAGTATCTTTAAATTCAAAGTCGAATATATATATATACTTTCAATTTAAAAGCAACCTGTAAGTCAGGGCTGGCATTTAAAATGACAGCAGGCCTAACAGTAGTGCACACGCCAGAGCAGAAAATCTACTGGGCATCTAAACCTTCCTGCCCTACTATATACTAGGGACTTAAGGTAGTTTGATTACCCCTTGTCTTATTAAATAATAAGGACTTGCAGGGGTCTGTCATTTCCAATTGCAAATGTACCAAATTACTATGTACTTTGTACACTGAGCACAGGCCCTTGGTCGGTTTAGCAGTGCCCAGGGCACAATCAGAGACAGAAAACTATCACCTAGTAGCCAAAATGGCAGCAAAAGGTGGGGGATACTGAAAACAGGTCCTAATGTCTTACACAACCCGCCCCTTCCCCAAACAACAGTCCAGGAGACTCAGCCCAGCCCAGTGAGAGTTTTCCTGGTCCCACCAGGCAAGGAAGAAAGTGCAGAAATAAGGTGGCACAATTGCAGGCCCTACCCAGCCTTACCTTCCCCTGCTAAGGTCACTTCCTCAGGGAAACTGACCTATCTCTACAGTAACAGGTCACATTTTAAACCAAACCTTCATCTCAGCTGTGTCATATTCTTTCTCCCTTTTCAGTTTGCGTACTGAGGACTATTTCCTCTATTCCTAATACCTAGCTTACCCTCAGAGGTTACCCAACACTTGAGCAACTCCATCATCACCCATACAGTCTGAGGAGTAGCTTACGTTTGGCCATGGGGTCTGCCTCCCATGCAAAATACAGTGCTGCATGCAGAGTCTACAAATAGCTGTCAGAATCCAAAACCACACCCTAAGCTCTCCAATGACAGTTGGATGAGCTGTAGGATCAGAAGTCTTTCCCTCCCAACTGCAGAGATCAGTTCCCAGAGGAGCGAACCCCAATACTTGGAGTGGACCCCTCTCATCTCAAAGACCCTCAAGGACCCTCTCAAATGCAGTTAGCCATTTGTCAATGTTGTCCCCCTCTGTATACCTGGGCACTATATATTTGGGGAGTCTGGGATCACACCCACCACCACAGTACATCTCAACCTCCTCTTCATTATTAGTGCCACCATTTCTTCTTGCTTTCTGTTCCTCTCACTACTCCTCATCTAGGGTCAGTTTCAAAGCTATTAAAGTTGGTTGGGCCTCAAGCTGCCTCTCTGTCAGGGACAGCTGTGGTTCCTTTGTGGAAGAAACTCCCCTCTTCCTACTCTTTGAAATGACAAACCTGGTACTAGAAGCAATGGATGTATTTTCATTGTGATCCTCCTCCTCGATGATGTTGGATGGTCAATACCCCTTCCTCTTTATTCTATGTAGCTGATCTTGCACAGGCACGTACATGTTGGGGGGCACCAACCTGTCACTCCGTATAGTGTGACTGGGTTACAGGCCAATGGCAAGAATCCTATTCACCCTAATGAACTGGAAGTGCCAACTTCCACCCTCTGGGTTCACCAGCTTACTATCTGGACCTTTCTCCCAACAAAATGCTAAGAGGACCTCCTCATTTGAGGAATCTCCTCAATGGCTAGAATGAACAGCACAGTGCTAACCACCTTTCCGAATGTGTGGAGTAATTCCTGAAGTGACCTGACTACTGACAGTCAAATCCCACCTTGTTATTAAAGTATATCTTCAGGCCTGGGTTCCCCTGCATCTGCTTGTCAGAGTTGAGGTGGGATTTCATTACAAGAACGGAGGCTACATTATGCATACAACTTTTAATGCATCTCCAATCAGCCGCATACATCACAATTAAAAGGTTCCATAAAGATCATTCATAACAAATAAAGGGCATGAGCCAACAAGAGACTGCCTCTTTTAAATGCGGCTCTGAGTAGATAAGTTGCCTTTACTTGTTACCTTATCTCATTATTATTATTATTTTTATACTATTATTAATATTATTTAGTATGATTTTGTGGTTTGGGCTATTGTGTCCCCTCTCTTTCCTATTTACCATACCGATTTCCAATTTATGGAAATCCCCTCCTTCTTTTCTCCCCTTTGGTCCTTTTGACCTGAGTTAATTCACTTGTATGTGTATTCCTTTCTCCTAACGGTTTTTTATTTCAGGCAAGTGAGTATTTGCCGTATTTCTTCATTGTTTAAACATTTTGACGTTTAAAATTGTCACTTGCCTTCCTCTACGGCATCCCTTTTTACTGCCTTCGTACGCGTTTCCCGGTTAGATCGTTTTATCTTATTCTATATTTGTTTCTTCTTATGTCAATAAATATCGCGTTCGAAGCGCGAGTAAATATCGCGCTCGGAGCGCAAGCCATTGCTGTTACAAGGAAAGGACCTCGGCAACAACGGCGCCACGTAGGCGCGTTGCCTAGGTTCTTTCTTCTCCCTAGAGACCAGCATTGTTGAAGTCTCCGGTGCGTGATGCCGGTTCCCATGGATACCGAGGGTGCAGCTGATCGCGAGCGGTTTCGAGTTCGTTAATCGACCTTCGCGATCAGCTGTACCTCGTTAGGAACGCCAAACTTTACCGATTAATTTATTTTACAATTACCGTTGAAACTCCGCCTCTTACCTAAAAAAAAAAAAGTGATAAGAGACCTTAATATCTTCAAGCTAAAAACTAACTACATTTCTAGTTATTGACTCATGTCTGAAGCAGAGTCTGAAGGTGCTTCTGCCCCTACTCCCAATGTTGAGGGTGAACATTTTAAAAGTGTTTTGGATCAGGAAGTGCAGTCCTCCATACGTGGTTCTCTGAGAAGGGTGATGTCTTCTAAGAGATCTATCTCTCCTGATGAGGATGAGTTTTATGAAGGTCATTCAATTGAGATTGATAATTTAAGGGGTAAAAAAGTAAGAAAGGTTAAAAACATTGAACAATTTACCCCTAAGAGCGCTGTTGGAGGTCCTAGCACCTCGCTTTATCTGGGAGGTCCCCGCACCTCAAAACCTCTTGGTGTCCTTCGCGGCACAACTCATCATGGTGTCCATCGCGGCACAACTTATTATCGTGCCCCTCGCGGCACAAAATATCCGGTGTCCTTAGCGGCACACAATATCCAAGTGCTAATGACCACATACTTGACAATGATCTCAGAGATGATAATTCCTCAGACACACCCGACGAATATGTCCTTGATTTAAATGATGACTACGATGAAGACCTTTTTAACCCTCCAGAATCATCCTCTAGTCCAAAAGATATTATTCTTGACCCTCTCGGGGAAGAAATGTTTTCTCCATTTAATCTTAAACATCCTAGGAGTTCAGAATGGTGGCCTCACGAACATGTGGCAAAATTTATTGATAAATGGTTGAGATTTCCTCTTGAACCCAATACTCTCAACATCCTGCGGGCTGAGTGTTCAAGGCCTTCCATTGATGAAAAAGTCTGCCAAACTCCTAATTTGGACCCTGAATTGATAAAATGCCTTTTTAAGCTTGGACGGGATCCTCGCAAAGGTATGGAGAGGTCCCTTAAGGGTTGTCAGGACCGTGTCCTAGACATTCTAGGTCCCTTGGCTAGAATTATTGACGCAGTGGAGGAGAGCCATCTCAATGGTACTCCGCTTAATGTTGACTTAATCAGAGGCTGGAGTCAGAGAGCTTTAATTCTGCTAGGGAACGCTAATGCCAGCTTGAATCCTGAAAGACGTAGAGTTGTTCTGACCAAAATAAACCCAAAACTTTTGGACATGGCCGACAAGGAGACTTCTCAAAATCCTAAAGGCCTACTTTTTGGTGAAGATCTCATTAAAACTCTCGGCAAATATGTCTCTACTTTTACGGCCTTGGATAGAGCCCAACAAAATATGCGTAAGGTCTTTAATAATAACCTTTTTGCTGGGGCCGGAAGAAGGGGCCTCTCTTCCGGCCGGTTTAATAAATGGCCCTCCTCAAGATCAAGAGGTTTCGGAAGAGGCTATCAGCAATTCAACAACTCACAATTCTTTCCTCAAAGAGGACGCGGCATGCGCTCAAGAGAATATAGATCACGTGGCCAATCCTCCACCGACACCACAACAAGTGAGTACTATCACCCCTCCGTCCCCTCTTTCTTTCCCTTCAGAGGTGGGAGGGAGACTCAAGTTCTTTTTCCAGAACAGGAGAAAGATTACTCAAGATCCTTGGGTCCTGAACACAGTCAGAGGTTTCAAAATAGACTTCACAGAGATTCCAACTCAGTCTTCTCTTCCAAAAAATTTCCAAATCCCTTTAGACCAGCAAAAAATAATAGAGGAAGAGATCTCTTCCATGCTAAAGAAAGGTGCGATCTTAGAAGTTTCCCTATAGGAACTCAGGTTCATAAGCACCCTTTTCCTCGTAGAGAAAAAAGACAAAGGTTGGAGACCTGTTATAAACTTAAAACACCTCAACAAATTTTTAGTATACAGGCACTTCAAAATGGAAGGGATTCACCTTTTGAGGGATCTGCTTTTAGAAGGAGATTGGCTAGTAAAACTAGACCTGAAAGACGCTCACTTCACCATTCCTATGGCAGAAATTCATCAACCTTTCCTCCGATTTCTTTGGAAGGATCGATTGTACCAGTTCAAAGCCCTTCCTTTCGGTCTTTCTTCAGCCCCTTGCTGCTTTACCAAGGTCATGAGACCAATTGCCTCCTTTCTAAGAGAAAGAGGAATTTGTTTGATCATCTACCTAGACGACATTCTAATTATGTCTCAGGAACTTTCTCAAATCTCTCAAGATCTGAAAACAGTTATGGACCTCCTAGAAAATTTAGGCTTCATTGTCAACAAGGAAAAATCGGCCTTGACTCCTTCAAGGTTGATGGAATTTTTGGGTTTCACTGTAGATACATCCAAGTGTCTCCTTCTTCTCCCTGCCAAAAAAATTACAAAAATCAAAAAAGAAATTCGTCGTGTCTTGAAACTCCAAGAGTTTCCCCTCAGAGAACTCGCAAGACTCCTCGGTCTTCTTTCTTCCTCTATCCAAGCAATTTTCCCTGGCCCTCTGAATTATCGAGCCCTCCAGAGGGTGAAAGCGAGAGCCCTAAGGTCCGGTCTCTGGTACGAGGATCTCATCTCTCTAGAAAGTCAAAGGGGGAATCCCTGGAGTCAACTTGTTCACCTGTACCCTCAGCCCTGTCTTGTCAGGGAAGAGGGACCTATAGTGCACTACGTATCAGGTAATATAGAAAGATTTCCACAAAGAAATAGAATCGTTAACAATCTAATTTTATTAAAAACCAATGTCTAAGCAGTAAAAAACAAGGCAAATTCATACAAATTATTACAATACAGTTTAAAATCCAAGGAATGTACCTTGAAAGAATCATACACGAATGAAAACAAAGTTACACAAACACAATGATAAAATACACAGCTACTGGAGACATATCTAAAACAAATTGGCAATAAATGGACATAAGACAAAACTACATCTCATGACAAACCCCTCGTATCACTATGGCTCCCAGATATCTCTGCCACTTAATATTCCTAGATCCAACGGCCTAAATCACTTTAACTCATGTAAACATTAGTGATAATGTTGGATATCCATCTAAAGTTTACCAGGCCCTGACTGGATTCTTTCTGTCAAAAAACAATGCGTCAACGCGTTTCGGTGCAGTACAATTGATTCTGTGGCACCTTCCTCAGGACTTCTCTTGCTGGGGTTTCAAGAAGCGGTTAGTTACACAGTATCCCCAATTAATGTAGGAGACGTTCCAGTATAGGATCTGCTTTGCGTTACACTTTGATTCTGCAAGCTTTAATGTGGATATTTCCTCTCTCCTGACCTAGGAGCTCCTTCTCTTGGGGTATCTTCCTTTCGTATTGTCAAACTATTTCACAGTATTTTTCGTATATCTCTTAGTCTTTTAAAACGTTCCTTGAACGGGCATAGAATATCGCCGATATTCCCAAGAACTGGATATGTTCTGGATCTCACCGGAATCGCGTTTCTGCCTCGTTCTGCCTCGTTCCCTCAGGAGTGAGGGAACGAGGCAGAAACGCGATTCCGGTGAGATCCAGAACATATCCAAGCTGCTGATTGGTCAAATGCTAGCACATTTGCTCGAGATTACGGTAAACCAATTGAACATATGTCTGATGTTGTTTTACAAAGCTACCAACATGCATAATGTAGCCTCTGTTCTTGTAATGAAATTGCGATTCTCCTATTACCATGACTAGAGAATCTGGATTTCATTAAAGACACGGAGGCTCACATTATCCCACCCATCCCTCCCTGGGATGTGATGTGATATTTCTTGGTTTACAGCTATGTATTACCTTTCTAATGTTTTACATCTAAATTGTTGCATTTGTATTCTTTGTAATGTTTTAGTTTGGATTGCTCCAAATTTACCCCCTTTTTTCTTCTTTTCAGATAATCCTTCTTAATTTAAGATGTTTGGATCCTTCCACCTTTCTGGCTTCTTCGAATTTTCTCAAGATGAACTCTTCTGAAGTTTCTCGAATATTTTGGAGTTTATTGTTCTTTTATGGACTTCTCTGTATTCCCACATTTAAAAGAGGCAGTCTCTTGTTGGCTCATGCCCTTTATTTGTTATGAATGTTCTTTTTGGAACCTTTTAATTGTGATGTATGCAGCTGCTTGGAGACGCATTAAAAGTTGTATGCATAATGTGAGCCTCCGTGTCTTTAATGAAATCCAGATTCTCTAGTCATGGTAATAGGAGAATCACAATTTCCTCTCCTCCTGTTAAGGGTTCTGGGGTACTGAGGGAACCCGGGTCTCACACACTCATCGGCTGTGTTGCCCAGTTCCCTATGACAAGACAGTTTGGAGTTCACTAGGTAATGGCATCAATTATTCTCCAGTAAATAATGAGTCAGTATATCCTCTTTAAGAATTACATTGTACAGCTACTCATAGGTATGTATCTGGTTGCCTTCTATCCAGCCACCGAGTGCCTTTTCGGACATGTCCACGAAGTACACCCAAGACTGTGTGTACCTTTTCTAGGTGTCCCTGACCTTTACCCTGTACTGTTCTGGGGTCAAACCAAATTTCTCAATCAAGATTTTCCTCATGTGGGTGTAATATTTGGCCTCCTTCCCCTGTAGGATCAAAAGTCTTTCCCTCCCAACTGCAGAGATCAGTTCTCACAGGAGCAAACCCCAATACTTGGAGTGGACCCCTCTCATCTCAAGGACCCTCTCAAATGCAGTTAGCCATTTGTTAATGTTTTCCCCCTCTGTATATCTGGGCACTATATATTTGGGAAGTCTGGGATCACACCCACCACCACAGTTCATCTCAACCTCCTCTTCATTATTACTGCCACCGTTTCTTCTTGCTTTCTGTTCCTCTCACTACTCCTCATCTAAGGTCAGTTCCAAAGCTATTAACGTTGGTTGGGCATCAAGCTGCCTCTCTGTCAGGGACAGCTATGGTTCCTTTGTGGAAGAAACTCCCCTCTTCCTACTCTTTGAAATGACAAACCTGGTACTAGAAGCAATGGATGCATTTTCATTGTGATCCTCCTCCTCGATGATGTTGGATGGTCAATACCCCTTTCCCTTTATTCTCTGTCGCTGATCTTGCCCAGGCCTTAAGGTGCCTAATTAATTCTGCCTTCCTAATCTTGTTAGTAGAAGGTATCCTATTAAACCTATACTGAACACTAAGCATAGCCACTGTGATTTAGTCAGGTTAGCCAGATCCATGGTATCCCTAGTTTTGTGTCAACAAAACTTAACAACTCAGAAATAGAACACATTTCTATTTGAACCAATGGATTAAAACTCAGTTTAGTTTGAAAAACTCAAAAGTTTTGTTCTAAGTCAATTAAGAGGTGCCACTTTACTAGGGACCTATGTATGAATTAATTATTCTAATTGGCTACCATGTCACCATGCTTTAAAGAAGGAGCACAAGCTATTTGGCACTGGTTAACAGTGGCAAATGTTGCAAAGTTCCAAGGCCAGCAAAAACAAAATCAGCAAAATAGGAGGGTTGAAGGCACAATCTTAGGGGGAAAACCACACTAAGGATGCCAGGTCCAACAGAAACCCTCAATGGACGTCTGGACAGGATAATTTGTTTGTGGTTTTTTATGACATAAATCCTATCCACTTCCAATGGCTTCCTTTGCTAAATAGTCCTCTAGTTTACAGATTTTATTGAGATATACATCACTGAGTTTTTTTCAATGATATTTCGTTTGAAGAGGCTTTTATTAGGTACTTTAATCATATTACTGAAAGGTCTCAATCATTTATTCCCCTGAAATTTCTTAGTATTACAGTAAATGGTGATATTTATTATGTATGCTTCAAAAACAATCTATACGATTATGGCATGTAAGTACCTTTGCAATGTTTAAGGAATTGTACACTGAAAAAATCCAAATATTTCAGTTCTCTAATGTCTATATAAAAAATGCAATCACATTTCAAAGATAGATTTTCTGATGTTTAGCCTTGCGTTTGGAGCTGCATTTTTCAACTGTGGATGAATAGGCGAGTGTAAGGTTGGTCCCTGTCAGAACGGGCAAAAAACATGATGAACTGGAATATGGTCAGTGGCTGGGGATTAATTGAACCAACTCTCCTCTCAGAATCATGGTCACCAGGCACCCACTACAGATATAACAACATCTGGAGAACTTGGGTTCGTTGGTGCTTGGAAAGGAACCTGGATTCCCTTGAAGCACCTATTGTTGACATAGTTAATTTTCTATGTGAACAATTTGATAGGGGTCTTAGCTATAGAACCATCAATTGCTATAGATCTGCTATTTCCGCTGGTCATACCCTTGTGAATGGTAAAACGGTAGGTAAAAATGTTATCATTTGTAGAATTATGAAGAACATCCGTCTAAGAAGACCCCCAAAACCTAAGTATGATTCTTTTTGGGATGTTAATTTGATTTTAGACCTTTTTACCAGCTGGCCTGATAACATTTCCCTTAACAGGAAACTCCTCTCTATCAAACTTGCCACTCTTCTTTGCCTTATTTCATGTAGAAGAGTCTCCGATGTTAAAGCTTTAGACATTTCCTTTAGGGCCTACAACATGTTTGGTGTGAAATTTGAAATTCATAGAAGAACTAAGACTATGTCTGATTCTATTTTCTATCCACGTTTTGACTCCTGTCCTAAACTTTGTGTTGTTGATTGTTTAAAGGAGTATGACCGGAGAATGTCTCTTCTTCGACCATCTGATGTCAATCAATTACTTATTTCCTTTGTTAGACCTCACAAAGCTATTTCCTCTACTTCTATTGCTAGGTGGGTTAAAACAGCTATGAGCTTAGCAGGTGTTGACTTACGTAAGTTTCAGGCTCACTCCCTTAGGGGTGCTATGGCCAGCAAATCCCTCTGGTCTGGGGGTAAGCTTGACGTTATTCTTAAAGCTGCTGATTGGTCAAATGCTAGCACATTTGCTCGAGATTACTGTAAACCAATTGAACATATGTCTGATGTTGTTTTACAAAGCTACCAACATGCATAATGTAGCCTCCGTTCTTGTAATGAAATTGCGATTCTCCTATTACCATGACTAGAGAATCTGGATTTCATTAAAGACACGGAGGCTCACATTATCCCACCCATCCCTCCCTGGGATGTGATGTGATATTTCTTGGTTTACAGCTATGTATTCCATTTCTAATGTTTTACATCTAAATTGTTGCATTTGAATTCTTTGTAATGTTTTAGTTTGGATTGCTCCAAATTTACCCCCTTTTTTCTTCTTTTCAGATAATCCTTCTTAATTTAAGATGTTTGGATCCTTCCACCTTTCTGGCTTCTTCGAATTTTCTCAAGATGAACTCTTCTGAAGTTTCTCGAATATTTTGGAGTTTATTGTTCTTTTATGGACTTCTCTGTATTCCCACATTTAAAAGAGGCAGTCTCTTGTTGGCTCATGCCCTTTATTTGTTATGAATGTTCTTTTTGGAACCTTTTAATTGTGATGTATGCAGCTGCTTGGAGACGCATTAAAAGTTGTATGCATAATGTGAGCCTCCGTGTCTTTAATGAAATCCAGATTCTCTAGTCATGGTAATAGGAGAATCGCAATTTCCTCTCCTCCTGTTAAGGGTTCTGGGGTACTGAGGGAACCCGGGTCTCACACACTCATCGGCTGTGTTGCCCAGTTCCCTATGACAAGACAGTTTGGAGTTCACTAGGTAATGGCATCAATTATTCTCCAGTAAATAATGAGTCAGTATATCCTCTTTAAGAATTACATTGTACAGCTACTCATAGGTATGTATCTGGTTGCCTTCTATCCAGCCACCAAGTGCCTTTTCGGACATGTCCACGAAGTACACCCAAGACTGTGTGTACCTTTTCTAGGTGTCCCTGACCTTTACCCTGTACTGTTCTGGGGTCAAACCAAATTTCTCAATCAAGATTTTCCTCATGTGGGTGTAATATTTGGCCTCCTTCCCCTGTAGGATCAGAAGTCTTTCCCTCCCAACTGCAGAGATCAGTTCTCACAGGAGCAAACCCCAATACTTGGAGTGGACCCCTCTCATCTCAAGGACCCTCTCAAATGCAGTTAGCCATTTGTTAATGTTTCCCCCCTCTGTATATCTGGGCACTATATATTTGGGAAGTCTGGGATCACACCCACCACCACAGTTCATCTCAACCTCCTCTTCATTATTACTGCCACCGTTTCTTCTTGCTTTCTGTTCCTCTCACTACTCCTCATCTAAGGTCAGTTCCAAAGCTATTAACGTTGGTTGGGCATCAAGCTGCCTCTCTGTCAGGGACAGCTATGGTTCCCTTGTGGAAGAAACTCCCCTCTTCCTACTCGTTGAAATGACAAACCTGGTACTAGAAGCAATGGATGCATTTTCATTGTGATCCTCCTCCTCGATGATGTTGGATGGTCAATACCCCTTTCCCTTTATTCTCTGTAGCTGATCTTGCCCAGGCCTTAAGGTGCCTAATTAATTCTGCCTTCCTAATCTTGTTAGTAGAGGGTATCCTATTAAACCTATACTGAACAATAAGCATAGCCACTGTGATTTAGTCAGGTTAGCCAGATTCATGGTATCCCTAGTTTTGTGTCAACAAAATTTAACAACTCAGAAATAGAACACATTTCTATTTGAACCAATGGATTAAAACTCAGTTTAGTTTGAAAAACTCAAAAGTTTTGTTCTAAGTCAATTAAGAGGTGCCACTTTACTAGGGACCTATGTATAAATTAATTATTCTAATTGGCTACCATGTCACCATGCTTTAAAGAAGGAGCACAAGCTATTTGGCACTGGTTAACAGTGGCAAATGTTGCAAAGTTCCAAGGCCAGCAAAAACAAAATCAGCAAAATAGGAGGGTTGAAGGCACAATCTTAGGGGGAAAACCACACTAAGGATGCCAGGTCCAACAGAAACCCTCAATGGACGTCTGGACAGGATAATTTGTTTGTGGTTTTTTATGACATAAATCCTATCCACTTCCAATGGCTTCCTTTGCTAAATAGTCCTCTAGTTTACAGATTTTATTGAGATATACATCACTGAGTTTTTTTCAATGATATTTCGTTTGAAGAGGCTTGTATTAGGTACTTTAATCATATTACTGAAAGGTCTCAATCATTTATTCCCCTGAAATTTCTTAGTATTACAGTAAATGGTGATATTTATTATGTATGCTTCAAAAACAATCTATACGATTATGGCATGTAAGTACCTTTGCAATGTTTAAGGAATTGTACACTGAAAAAATCCAAATATTTCAGTTCTCTAATGTCTATATAAAAAATGCAATCACATTTCAAAGATAGATTTTCTGATGTTTAGCCTTGCGTTTGGAGCTGCATTTTTCAACTGTGGATGAATAGGCGAGTGTAAGGTTGGTCCCTGTCAGAACGGGCAAAAAACATGATGAACTGGAATATGGTCAGTGGCTGGGGATTAATTGAACCAACTCTCCTCTCAGAATCATGGTCACCAGGCACCCACTACAGATATAACAACATCTGGAGAACTTGGGTTCGTTGGTGCTTGGAAAGGAACCTGGATTCCCTTGAAGCACCTATTGTTGACATAGTTAATTTTCTATGTGAACAATTTGATAGGGGTCTTAGCTATAGAACCATCAATTGCTATAGATCTGCTATTTCCGCTGGTCATACCCTTGTGAATGGTAAAACGGTAGGTAAAAATGTTATCATTTGTAGAATTATGAAGAACATCCGTCTAAGAAGACCCCCAAAACCTAAGTATGATTCTTTTTGGGATGTTAATTTGATTTTAGACCTTTTTACCAGCTGGCCTGATAACATTTCCCTTAACAGGAAACTCCTCTCTATCAAACTTGCCACTCTTCTTTGCCTTATTTCATGTAGAAGAGTCTCCGATGTTAAAGCTTTAGACATTTCCTTTAGGGCCTACAACATGTTTGGTGTGAAATTTGAAATTCATAGAAGAACTAAGACTATGTCTGATTCTATTTTCTATCCACGTTTTGACTCCTGTCCTAAACTTTGTGTTGTTGATTGTTTAAAGGAGTATGACCGGAGAATGTCTCTTCTTCGACCATCTGATGTCAATCAATTACTTATTTCCTTTGTTAGACCTCACAAAGCTATTTCCTCTACTTCTATTGCTAGGTGGGTTAAAACAGCTATGAGCTTAGCAGGTGTTGACTTACGTAAGTTTCAGGCTCACTCCCTTAGGGGTGCTATGGCCAGCAAATCCCTCTGGTCTGGGGGTAAGCTTGACGTTATTCTTAAAGCTGCTGATTGGTCAAATGCTAGCACATTTGCTCGAGATTACTGTAAACCAATTGAACATATGTCTGATGTTGTTTTACAAAGCTACCAACATGCATAATGTAGCCTCCGTTCTTGTAATGAAATTGCGATTCTCCTATTACCATGACTAGAGAATCTGGATTTCATTAAAGACACGGAGGCTCACATTATCCCACCCATCCCTCCCTGGGATGTGATGTGATATTTCTTGGTTTACAGCTATGTATTCCATTTCTAATGTTTTACATCTAAATTGTTGCATTTGTATTCTTTGTAATGTTTTAGTTTGGATTGCTCCAAATTTACCCCCTTTTTTCTTCTTTTCAGATAATCCTTCTTAATTTAAGATGTTTGGATCCTTCCACCTTTCTGGCTTCTTCGAATTTTCTCAAGATGAACTCTTCTGAAGTTTCTCGAATATTTTGGAGTTTATTGTTCTTTTATGGACTTCTCTGTATTCCCACATTTAAAAGAGGCAGTCTCTTGTTGGCTCATGCCCTTTATTTGTTATGAATGTTCTTTTTGGAACCTTTTAATTGTGATGTATGCAGCTGCTTGGAGACGCATTAAAAGTTGTATGCATAATGTGAGCCTCCGTGTCTTTAATGAAATCCAGATTCTCTAGTCATGGTAATAGGAGAATCGCAATTTCCTCTCCTCCTGTTAAGGGTTCTGGGGTACTGAGGGAACCCGGGTCTCACACACTCATCGGCTGTGTTGCCCAGTTCCCTATGACAAGACAGTTTGGAGTTCACTAGGTAATGGCATCAATTATTCTCCAGTAAATAATGAGTCAGTATATCCTCTTTAAGAATTACATTGTACAGCTACTCATAGGTATGTATCTGGTTGCCTTCTATCCAGCCACCGAGTGCCTTTTCGGACATGTCCACGAAGTACACCCAAGACTGTGTGTACCTTTTCTAGGTGTCCCTGACCTTTACCCTGTACTGTTCTGGGGTCAAACCAAATTTCTCAATCAAGATTTTCCTCATGTGGGTGTAATATTTGGCCTCCTTCCCCTGTAGGATCAGAAGTCTTTCCCTCCCAACTGCAGAGATCAGTTCTCACAGGAGCAAACCCCAATACTTGGAGTGGACCCCTCTCATCTCAAGGACCCTCTCAAATGCAGTTAGCCATTTGTTAATGTTTTCCCCCTCTGTATATCTGGGCACTATATATTTGGGAAGTCTGGGATCACACCCACCACCACAGTTCATCTCAACCTCCTCTTCATTATTACTGCCACCGTTTCTTCTTGCTTTCTGTTCCTCTCACTACTCCTCATCTAAGGTCAGTTCCAAAGCTATTAACGTTGGTTGGGCATCAAGCTGCCTCTCTGTCAGGGACAGCTATGGTTCCCTTGTGGAAGAAACGCCCCTCTTCCTACTCGTTGAAATGACAAACCTGGTACTAGAAGCAATGGATGCATTTTCATTGTGATCCTCCTCCTCGATGATGTTGGATGGTCAATACCCCTTTCCCTTTATTCTCTGTAGCTGATCTTGCCCAGGCCTTAAGGTGCCTAATTAATTCTGCCTTCCTAATCTTGTTAGTAGAGGGTATCCTATTAAACCTATACTGAACAATAAGCATAGCCACTGTGATTTAGTCAGGTTAGCCAGATTCATGGTATCCCTAGTTTTGTGTCAACAAAATTTAACAACTCAGAAATAGAACACATTTCTATTTGAACCAATGGATTAAAACTCAGTTTAGTTTGAAAAACTCAAAAGTTTTGTTCTAAGTCAATTAAGAGGTGCCACTTTACTAGGGACCTATGTATAAATTAATTATTCTAATTGGCTACCATGTCACCATGCTTTAAAGAAGGAGCACAAGCTATTTGGCACTGGTTAACAGTGGCAAATGTTGCAAAGTTCCAAGGCCAGCAAAAACAAAATCAGCAAAATAGGAGGGTTGAAGGCACAATCTTAGGGGGAAAACCACACTAAGGATGCCAGGTCCAACAGAAACCCTCAATGGACGTCTGGACAGGATAATTTGTTTGTGGTTTTTTATGACATAAATCCTATCCACTTCCAATGGCTTCCTTTGCTAAATAGTCCTCTAGTTTACAGATTTTATTGAGATATACATCACTGAGTTTTTCTCAATGATATTTCGTTTGAAGAGGCTTGTATTAGGTACTTTAATCATATTACTGAAAGGTCTCAATCATTTATTCCCCTGAAATTTCTTAGGATTACAGTAAATGGTGATATTTATTATGTATGCTTCAAAAACAATCTATACGATTATGGCATGTAAGTACCTTTGCAATGTTTAAGGAATTGTACACTGAAAAAATCCAAATATTTCAGTTCTCTAATGTCTATATAAAAAATGCAATCACATTTCAAAGATAGATTTTCTGATGTTTAGCCTTGCGTTTGGAGCTGCATTTTTCAACTGTGGATGAATAGGCGAGTGTAAGGTTGGTCCCTGTCAGAACGGGCAAAAAACATGATGAACTGGAATATGGTCAGTGGCTGGGGATTAATTGAACCAACTCTCCTCTCAGAATCATGGTCACCAGGCACCCACTACAGATATAACAACATCTGGAGAACTTGGGTTCGTTGGTGCTTGGAAAGGAACCTGGATTCCCTTGAAGCACCTATTGTTGACATAGTTAATTTTCTCTGTGAACAATTTGATAGGGGTCTTAGCTATAGAACCATCAATTGCTATAGATCTGCTATTTCCGCTGGTCATACCCTTGTGAATGGTAAAACGGTAGGTAAAAATGTTATCATTTGTAGAATTATGAAGAACATCCGTCTAAGAAGACCCCCAAAACCTAAGTATGATTCTTTTTGGGATGTTAATTTGATTTTAGACCTTTTTACCAGCTGGCCTGATGATAACATTTCCCTTAACAGGAAACTCCTCTCTATCAAACTTGCCACTCTTCTTTGCCTTATTTCATGTAGAAGAGTCTCCGATGTTAAAGCTTTAGACATTTCCTTTAGGGCCTACAACATGTTTGGTGTGAAATTTGAAATTCATAGAAGAACTAAGACTATGTCTGATTCTATTTTCTATCCACGTTTTGACTCCTGTCCTAAACTTTGTGTTGTTGATTGTTTAAAGGAGTATGACCGGAGAATGTCTCTTCTTCGACCATCTGATGTCAATCAATTACTTATTTCCTTTGTTAGACCTCACAAAGCTATTTCCTCTACTTCTATTGCTAGGTGGGTTAAAACAGCTATGAGCTTAGCAGGTGTTGACTTACGTAAGTTTCAGGCTCACTCCCTTAGGGGTGCTATGGCCAGCAAATCCCTCTGGTCTGGGGGTAAGCTTGACGTTATTCTTAAAGCTGCTGATTGGTCAAATGCTAGCACATTTGCTCGAGATTACGGTAAACCAATTGAACATATGTCTGATGTTGTTTTACAAAGCTACCAACATGCATAATGTAGCCTCTGTTCTTGTAATGAAATTGCGATTCTCCTATTACCATGACTAGAGAATCTGGATTTCATTAAAGACACGGAGGCTCACATTATCCCACCCATCCCTCCCTGGGATGTGATGTGATATTTCTTGGTTTACAGCTATGTATTCCCTTTCTAATGTTTTACATCTAAATTGTTGCATTTGTATTCTTTGTAATGTTTTAGTTTGGATTGCTCCAAATTTACCCCCTTTTTTCTTCTTTTCAGATAATCCTTCTTAATTTAAGATGTTTGGATCCTTCCACCTTTCTGGCTTCTTCGAATTTTCTCAAGATGAACTCTTCTGAAGTTTCTCGAATATTTTGGAGTTTATTGTTCTTTTATGGACTTCTCTGTATTCCCACATTTAAAAGAGGCAGTCTCTTGTTGGCTCATGCCCTTTATTTGTTATGAATGTTCTTTATGGAACCTTTTAATTGTGATGTATGCAGCTGCTTGGAGACGCATTAAAAGTTGTATGCATAATGTGAGCCTCCGTGTCTTTAATGAAATCCAGATTCTCTAGTCATGGTAATAGGAGAATCGCAATTTCCTCTCCTCCTGTTAAGGGTTCTGGGGTACTGAGGGAACCCGGGTCTCACACACTCATCGGCTGTGTTGCCCAGTTCCCTATGACAAGACAGTTTGGAGTTCACTAGGTAATGGCATCAATTATTCTCCAGTAAATAATGAGTCAGTATATCCTCTTTAAGAATTACATTGTACAGCTACTCATAGGTATGTATCTGGTTGCCTTCTATCCAGCCACCGAGTGCCTTTTCGGACATGTCCACGAAGTACACCCAAGACTGTGTGTACCTTTTCTAGGTGTCCCTGACCTTTACCCTGTACTGTTCTGGGGTCAAACCAAATTTCTCAATCAAGATTTTCCTCATGTGGGTGTAATATTTGGCCTCCTTCCCCTGTAGGATCAGAAGTCTTTCCCTCCCAACTGCAGAGATCAGTTCTCACAGGAGCAAACCCCAATACTTGGAGTGGACCCCTCTCATCTCAAGGACCCTCTCAAATGCAGTTAGCCATTTGTTAATGTTTTCCCCCTCTGTATATCTGGGCACTATATATTTGGGAAGTCTGGGATCACACCCACCACCACAGTTCATCTCAACCTCCTCTTCATTATTACTGCCACCGTTTCTTCTTGCTTTCTGTTCCTCTCACTACTCCTCATCTAAGGTCAGTTCCAAAGCTATTAACGTTGGTTGGGCATCAAGCTGCCTCTCTGTCAGGGACAGCTATGGTTCCCTTGTGGAAGAAACTCCCCTCTTCCTACTCGTTGAAATGACAAACCTGGTACTAGAAGCAATGGATGCATTTTCATTGTGATCCTCCTCCTCGATGATGTTGGATGGTCAATACCCCTTTCCCTTTATTCTCTGTAGCTGATCTTGCCCAGGCCTTAAGGTGCCTAATTAATTCTGCCTTCCTAATCTTGTTAGTAGAGGGTATCCTATTAAACCTATACTGAACATTAAGCATAGCCACTGTGATTTAGTCAGGTTAGCCAGATTCATGGTATCCCTAGTTTTGTGTCAACAAAACTTAACAACTCAGAAATAGAACACATTTCTATTTGAACCAATGGATTAAAACTCAGTTTAGTTTGAAAAACTCAAAAGTTTTGTTCTAAGTCAATTAAGAGGTGCCACTTTACTAGGGACCTATGTATAAATTAATTATTCTAATTGGCTACCATGTCACCATGCTTTAAAGAAGGAGCACAAGCTATTTGGCACTGGTTAACAGTGGCAAATGTTGCAAAGTTCCAAGGCCAGCAAAAACAAAATCAGCAAAATAGGAGGGTTGAAGGCACAATCTTAGGGGGAAAACCACACTAAGGATGCCAGGTCCAACAGAAACCCTCAATGGACGTCTGGACAGGATAATTTGTTTGTGGTTTTTTATGACATAAATCCTATCCACTTCCAATGGCTTCCTTTGCTAAATAGTCCTCTAGTTTACAGATTTTATTGAGATATACATCACTGAGTTTTTCTCAATGATATTTCGTTTGAAGAGGCTTGTATTAGGTACTTTAATCATATTACTGAAAGGTCTCAATCATTTATTCCCCTGAAATTTCTTAGGATTACAGTAAATGGTGATATTTATTATGTATGCTTCAAAAACAATCTATACGATTATGGCATGTAAGTACCTTTGCAATGTTTAAGGAATTGTACACTGAAAAAATCCAAATATTTCAGTTCTCTAATGTCTATATAAAAAATGCAATCACATTTCAAAGATAGATTTTCTGATGTTTAGCCTTGCGTTTGGAGCTGCATTTTTCAACTGTGGATGAATAGGCGAGTGTAAGGTTGGTCCCTGTCAGAACGGGCAAAAAACATGATGAACTGGAATATGGTCAGTGGCTGGGGATTATTTGAACCAACTCAAATATCACTGTTTGTTTTTCTTATTTTGATGCTGTATTTAAAATGAGTATGCTTTTACAAGAGTCTCTTGCTTGCTCTTTCACAAGACTTGAGTTTGGACTCACTGATGAGGTACGCCCAGTAGACAGAAAAAAATAATTACCACCAGTCAAAACATAGGTATGTTTCCATCGCCACATTAATACATTATTACTAAGTCTTTATGTGGTATCTCGTCGAGGAAGGATTGGATTTGTTCGATTACAATGGTAAATTAGATGAGAAAGACGAGATCAGAGAAAAGCGAGATATTTTAGTAGTGTTTTAATTACAGTAAATTTGGGAAAGGTGAAACATATTTGTACAAAGGAAGAAAGGGATAAGGAGCTCAACAAAGGTTTACCCATGGGGGGGGCAAAGTGGATAAGGTCTTGGAGCAAGTGGAGTGGTAATGCTTGCAGGGAACTTGAGGAAAAAAGCAGACAGAAGGTTGTCCTAGAGCAGGGGTACTCATAGTACGGCCCGCGGGCCGGTAGCGGCCCGGCAAGCCTTCCTGGGCGGCCCACGGACATTGCAGACACCTGCGTTTAAAATTAAATAGTGTTCGCAAATACAGCCGCAGCAGCTTGGTATCAGACTGTGCTCTGTGGGGGCCCGGGTGATTCCAGTGATTGTCAGAGGGGAGCTGCAGGGGCCTAAGAGATGAAATTCAACAAAGCCTAATTAACATGTAAATGGTCTTTTAAAGACCCATGAAGTACTTGGTGCGGCTGTGTGTTCGCGGCCGGGGAAGCTGTCTCAGCCCGGGCTGAGGGCTGACACACACACAAAGGTGAGAGGACAGAGAGGGAGGGAGGGAAACACAGAGGGAGGGCAGGAGGGAGGAAAACAGGGAGTGGGAGACAGGGAGGGAGACACAGAGGGAGAGTGGGAAACAGAGAGTGGGAGACAGGGAGGGAGACACAGAGGGATGGAGGGAGACACAGAGGGAGGGAGACAGGGACGGAGGAAGGAGACACAGTAGGAGGGAGGGAAACATAGAGTGGGAGATAGGGAGGGAGACAAAGTGGGAGGGAGGGAGACACAGTAGGAGGGAGGGAGACACAGAGGGAGGGAGGGAGACACGGAGGGAGGGAGACACGGAGGAAGAGAGACACGGAGGGAGGGAGACACAGTGGGAGGGAGGGAAACAGAGAGTGGGAGATAGGGAGGGAGACACAGTGGGAGGGAGGGAGACACAGTAGGAGGGAGGGAGACACAGTGGGAGACAGGGAGGGTGACACAGTGGGAGGGAGGGAGACACAGAAGGAGGGAGGGAGACACACAGGGAGAGAGGGAGGGAGACACAGAGGGAGGGAGGGAGACACAGAGGGGGGAGGGAGGCACAGAGGGAAGGAGGGAAACAGAGAGTGGGTGACAGGGAGTGAGACACAGTGGGAGCGAGGGACACACAGAGGGAGGGAGGGAGACACAGAGGGAGGGAAGGAGACACAGAGGGAGGGAGGGAGCCACAGAGGGAGGGAGGGAAACAGAGTGGGAGACAGGGTGGGAGACACAGAGGGAGGGAGGGAGACACAGAGAGGAGGGAGGGAGGGAGACACAGAGGGAGGGAGGAAAACAGAGTGGGAGACAGGGAGGGTGACACAGTGGGAGGGAGGGAGACACAGAAGGAGGGATGGAGGGAGGGAGACACAGAGGGAGAGAGGGAGGGAGACACAGAGGGAGGGAGGGAGACACAGAGGGTGAGGGAGGCACAGAGGGAGGGAGGGAAACAGAGAGTGGGAGACAGGGAGGGAGACACAGTGGGAGAGAGGGACACACAGAGGGAGGGAGGGAGACACAGAGGGAGGGAAGGAGACACGGAGGGAGGAAGCCACAGAGGGAGGGAGGAAAACAGAGTGGGAGACAGGGTGGGAGACACAGAGGGAGGGAGGGAGACACAGAGAGGAGGGAGGGAGACACAGAGGGAGGAAAACAGAGTCTTGGGACATAGCAGGGCCTCATTTATGACACTGTGCGTCACTTTTACGCCGCCGGTGCGTCACTTTTTGTGACGCACTAGCAGCGCAAAAAAATTTACCTTGTTGCACCATATTTACAAAGTGACACATCTAGGTAGATGCGTCACTTTGTAAACCCCTGCGCTACATTATACCTGCGCCAGGTATAATGTATGCAGGGGGGTGTTCTGGCGCAAGAAAGGGTCGTAGAAGTTACGCAGTGAAATCTATAAGATTTCACTGCGCCACTTCTAGAACACAAATGTGTCAATATCTTACGCCTGCCTCACAGCAGGCGTAAGACTGACGCAGGCCCTTTTGCATGGGGCTCGCCCCATGTGAAAGGACACATTGCTGGAGTTGCGTCACTTTTGTGACACACTCCAGCAATGCGTCACTTTTTCCCAACACAGATACATCAAAAATACTGACGTATCTGTAACTCCTTGCGACATGATGCGTCAAACAATAAATATGATGCACCAATCATGTGGCAAGGAGGGCGCACTGAGCGCAGCGATGCGTCACTTCTCCTAAATGAGTCCCAGCAGAGTTTTAAGCTCAGGTATTACGTATCGAAGGTCGTCAGAATGGTGCTTTACAACCACAGAAATGTTGTGTTTTATGTTGTCTTTTTGTTTCTCTTTCACTTCATTGCCAAAGGGTACAATGGAACTGTAAATTATTATAAAGATGCTAATGAATTGAAATCACAAGATCAATCAAACAAGACTTTTACAAAAATAAACATTCTTTTAGGGTTCATGAAAGTGATTTCGTATCAAGCTATTTTCTTCTAGAAACTGTTTCATTTATGGGCTGGTTGTTATGAGAGGATTCTCATTCCAATCCCATGAATCTCCTGTACTCTGTGTCATTAAATACGGGACTAGTCAGCACTCAGAATCCTTTAAAGGCTACAGATTTCTGACCAACCATCAACTTAGGAAATATCTAGAAACCCATTTTAATTTTAAGGCACATCAATGGAAAATAGGTAATATGGTGTACAGAATGGGTATTGTTGCCTTTTCATTACTATAACATAAAGACATACATTAAACACACAAATATGAATAGATAAACAAAGAATGGAGAAAAAATATGTAGTTCCTGGCCCACCTTTTCTAGTCCTGAAGTGCACTTTGTTTGTATGCGAATGTGTCCTTGGAAAACAGGTGAAATGCTGTTGGTTAAAGCGCAAGAGAGCTAATGACTGAAATGGGTTGACTTATTCTGCCATGCTGAATGCTGTGGTGGGCGGAAGTAAAACGTGGATGACATTTGAATATCTTAATGGAGGAAGGGGTTGAACCAAAACGTCTATATGTATATAAATATGAAAATATATTTCAGCTATGTTGTAGATGGCGGCCGCTGTAGTGGCCGTGTGAATGTTCTGTGTCCTACCTCCTTTACCGCAGACAACGCCAGAAGCTGCTCACCCTTTGCGGCGTGTTATGTGGATTGTGCTGCAGATTGTGGGTTTCCTGTAGCCCCCTGACGCTGTGTCATGCATCAGCAAGATTGAAGCTCCGAGAGTAGCCGGTAGTCGATTGACCCCGTTCGGATTGCCTGGGCGGTGTGGAGGTGGGGAGGACTCCGCATTACCATCAGTGCTCGGCTGTGGACCCACTCAGAGGGTGAGTGAAGGTGAAGGCGGGGTGAAGGCGGAGTAACGCGGAGTGAAGGCGAGGCGAGGCGGTCAGGTTCCCGGCAGTCGGCAGTCGGCGGCTGATACTTTGTTACTGGGATCAAGTCAGATTGTTACATTATGGCCCCGAAAGGCAGAGGCGCGAAAACGCGTGGGGCGGCCGGTGCTAATGTTATTGCTGCTAATGTTGTCAACGCGACTAATTCAAGTGTTGGTAGCGCCGGCGTGACTAGTATGGCTGAGTCTCTGGGAGTGAATACGCCTGCTGGGGCGCTGACTGCACCGGCGACTCGAGGTGGAGGTAACGGAAGTAACGGAGGAAATGCACGGGTCGTGCTTGATGAACCTGTATGCAACACGCCACTTACGCCCTCAATGTCTACCCAAGCTCCAGGTGAGCCAAATGTAACAGGAAGTGATAATGTGCCTAGAAACCCTACAGTCCCTGCAATTTATTTGAAGAAAGTAAATGTCAATGTTAAAGTGAAACCCAGTACTGCGCCGGCAGCGAGTGGAAACACTGACATTGTCACCGCCACAAATGGTTTAACCTTTCCCAGCTGGTCTGTAAATGCCGCGGCTGAGGTGTCGAATGTCTGCAAGGATAAGGAGGTTTTAGCTCAAACGTCGAACAAAGCTGCATGTATAATGAATGATGATGCGATTGACTCTGAGTCAGCTATGTCAGACGGCAAGTCCTACTCGATTTCAGGTCTCTCAATTGTCTCTGAGGATGATAACAACAGTTTGACCGGTGAATGGGGAGATGAAGGCGAATTGGTGGGTGATGATGATGAATCTTAGCATTCACTAACTCAGACCATGGGGCAGGCTGGTGAACAAGAAACTGTCAGACGGAATCAAGAATCTGATAGATTGCCCCATGCAATGTCTCCTCTTGTGCAACCTAGTTGGGAAGTAGGGAGATCCTCGGAAGGTGGTGAGCAAGAACAAAGCCGCAGTCAGGGTATGGCGGAAGAGGAAGGAGATGCGGTTACTCTGGACATTATCTATAAGAGTATTATGGCACACCGTTCAGATACCAAGGCAGAAAGTAGTCGTACCCAGGGAGCAGTCCGGAAGCTTCAAAATACAATGCGCCATATGGTAAAGTCTTAATTTGAGCTGACTACGAGAGTTACTGAAACTGAGGAGCGTATTTCGCTGACTAAAAAGCAAGCAGCTATAGAGACATAAGCAGACAACAAGATCAGATGTTGAATGGAAATTAACTGACTTGGAAAATCGCACAAGGGGCAATAACCTGCGCGTCCTGGGTATACCCGAATCTAAAGAAGGGAAAGATGTTCGCAAGTTTATTATCGAAGTATTTTCAGAAGCTTTCCCTGAGTTAAGTGACTGGCAGTGGGAGAACAAGGTCATCAGGGCGCACAGATTTCCTTTTACCCAGCGAAAGCACTATGGAGACTCCAGTGTGGCAGGGGGGTCAATTGCCCAGCGGAGAGCGATTTTAATATGTCTTAACAACTTCATATTGAGAGAGGCAATTTACGATCTAGCACGTCCAGATAGACGCCGCACAGGCAATGGTTGCAAATTTTTTGTTCGCCCGGATTTTTGTTCTGCCACGGTGCGGCAAAGATGGCAATTTTGACAACTGAATCCGTTGTTCCAAGCCAAGGAGGCACAAGTATTTCTTTTAAATCCTGCCAAATTGAAGGTGATTCTCAAGAGCCAGACTAAACATTTTACATCTGAAGCTCAGGCGCAAGATTACTTGAAGTCCCAGGATGCCTAAATTTGCAATGCAATATAAACTATGTTGCTGCTGTTTTTTCTTTTTTTTCTTCTTGTGCTAGGTTCCACATTGAAGCCCAGCTGATTCTGGAGTTTCCATTTATATATTTTTTTCTTATCCTAGTAGCACAACCACAGATTAGTTCCATGCTTAATAAACTGTGTTTCCGTGTTGATTAATGGAACTATCCATAATTGAGACAATCAGACTGGCTGGCTAAATTTTATTTTTTCTCTCTCTCTTGTTTATGATTAAAGGTTTAACTGCAATAGAGATTTCCTCTCAGTTGGATATGCTATACTGTATGTTGGCTAATATAGTGGCGTTAGTCAGGTCGGAAATATTTTTTGACGTAAGAAGCGGAAAAGTAGGAAATACGGGTGGTGGTCGGGCGGGGTCCCTGGAGAGGGGGAGCATACACACACTCTCATCACTGAGGACAGGGTGGGGTTGGCTCGGGGCAGCCAGGGTGGGGGGGGGGGGGTTAAATATAAAAGTAGTACATGAGCACACTTCTTTGTACTCATTCATTCATTCACTTCTTTTTCTTACTTGTGGCATGCACGGCGGTGGATGAATGACATTATTTTCTATTTGAGATTATGGAATGGCAGCTAGAGCTCTAAGATTAGGTACACTGAACGTCAGGGTTCTCAATAAAAGACAGCGTGTAGCTAGGGAACTTCAGTGGCTTCGCTGCGATATTATTTGTCTTCAAGAGATGCATGTAGTGTGGTCCAAACGGAATTTATTAAATGAATTGGGCTATAATGTTTTAGTATGTACTAAACAAACGTGTACTTCTCATGGGGTTGCCATTTTGGCAAAGAAACATGTTATTAGTACTGGTCGGATTTTAAAGGACGGATGTGGTAGATGGACAATAACAGAATGTGTTATAGGCTCCTTAAAATGTACGTTATGTTCCATATACGGCTCTAATTTTGATGAATCAGCCGTGCTAGACTATCTTAATGTCGAACTAGCGATGTGGCCTACCCCCGTAATAATATGTGGGGATTTGAATATAAATCTTCAACCGGATTTGCTGCGCAATGACAGTTATGTGTATTCTGGAAGAAAAACAAAAGTATTTAGGTCACTACAAGCACTTCTCATTGCGCACGGACTGGTCGATTCATGGTCTTATCTCAGGGGTAGCAATCCTGGCTATACCTTTTTTTCTTCACCTCACCAGAAGCTAGTGCGGTTAGATGACTTTTTTTTGCGCCTCAATACATGCTTTCTAGTGCACAAATACAGGTTTATCCGAGAGCTATGTCTGATCACGTCCCTGTTGTTCTTTTTCTAACATCTATTTGCTCCGCCAGCAAGCCCCGGGAATTCTCTTTTTATCATAAATTGTTGCTGGATATACATTTTCAGGATTATATGATGAACTGGATCGCAGAGTTTTTTTAATTATAACAGGGAGAGTACCGAGATGGGGTTCGTGTGGGACACGTTTAAATCCGCTTTCAGGGAGGAGGTTCTTAGCTTTGGGCTACATGCGCAAAATCAAGCATGTGTACAATTGCAGGAGCTATACAAAGGTCTAGGGGAGGCTGAAGAACGGCTGGTGCAAGATATACACTTAGGCAGAGACATTCAGGGCTCGGTAGCAGAAGTGGCTCAGTGCAAGGCAAAGGTAAATTACCAGTGGAGCCAAGAGGCGGCTAAAACATACATTATTAAACAACAGTTGGTCTATGAGTATGGGGATGCAAGTGGCAGGTGCCTGGCCCAGAAAATGAGATTGAGGGAAGCCGCGCAAAGAATCAACAGTATTATAGAATACGCTGGGCAATCAGTAGAGAGTGAAACTGAAATAGTTGAAGTATTCAGGCAGTTCTATGTTAGATTGTATACTAGCGAAGATTATGATACTAATAAAGCTACCACACTGTTAGAACAATTTTGGAACCATTACATGGATATGGATACAGCATTAAAATTAGAGGCCCCGATAACGATGCTGGAACTCGAAGAGGCAATTAAAGGAGTTCCTGCGGGTAAGGCAGCGGGCTCTGATAAGCTTCCACTAGAGATTTACAAAGGTTTTTTTCAAGTCTTGAAGTATGATATGTTAGCTATGTTTAGGCTGGTGCAGACTGGTGCATATCCTAAATCATGGGATGAGGCTAGCATAGTGGTCTTTAGGAAAAAGGGAAAACCTGCAGATCAGCCAGCCTCATTCCGACCTATTTCATTATTAAACACAGATGGAAAGATTTACTTTAAAATCTTGGTGGCAAGGCTTTCAGGAGTGATTTCTTCGCTTGTGTCTCTGCGCCAGCACGGGTTTATCCCCAAGCGCGGAACAACCGGGTGATTGCTAAGCTATGCTAATGGTATGGAAGAAGCTCTGAGTCTTATACTTCTGGACGCCGAGAAGGCCTTTGACCAAGTTTCGTGGGCTTTCTTATGGGATGTGATGAAATTCCGAGGGTTTGGGCCACAATATATAAAATCCATACAGACACTATACCAACAACCAATTGCTCGGATCTGGACAATGGGTTTACAGTAGGCAGTGGTTCCCATACAAAGGGGGACAAGGCAAGGTTGCCCGTGTTCCCCGCTGTCATTTGCCCTCTACATCGATCCATTTTTAAAGATGATTGAGAGCAGCTCCCGGATCCCGTCAGTCATAATACACCAGCAAGATTATCGGGTACTTGCGTATGCTGATGATGTGGCTGTAGTCTCTCCTAAGCCTGATGTGGCAAAGCCTGAGATTGAACATCTTGCAGTCGTATATGGCTCGGTATCCGGGTATAAATTAAACACTGCTAAGACCCAGATTCTATGCATAAATATTAGATCTTTTACAGACCCTAGGGTTCTCACAGAGGTTACGTACCTGGGGGTACAGGTAAGAGCCTCTGCCTCTGCTATGGTACAATCTAATTGGGAGAGGTTGCTGACTGGGATCCGTAAACAACTGGACCAGTCTGAATGTCTGCATTTAACTTTGGTCGGCAGATGTAATATTTTAAAAATGGTGGTATTACCTAAAATTTTGTATTTTTTTCGGTGTGTACCATTAGAGATTCCTCAGGCAAGTCTCACACAATTGCAGTCGATCTGTATGAAATTGTTATGGTCGCGGGGAAAAGAGAGGTGTGCAAAAAAATTCATGGTTTTACCAAAGGCTGTAGGAGGTTGGGCTGTACCTGATTTCGTCCTATACTATTATGCTTGCATGCTCCAGCACATGAATATCTTACTTACTGGGGTAGGGCCCTCAGACCCAGCCACACAACCTTCAATATACAGCTTGTTGTTAGGTACTGAAGTAAGAAATCGTCTTTTTCTTAATATGGACTGGAATTATTACAAATGCACAAGGTTTAAGGTGGTTGCGGCCGCCTATAAAGAGTGGAAGGCTATTAAAAAAGTATATAAAATAGAAAAGGACTCTAAGTATACTCCACTGACTGCCCCGATTTTTTTCCCCAGTGTCTTTTGCGATCGTGTAGTGGTTAGCTGGCGATTGAAAGGCTTAATCACTCTGGGTGACTTATATACAGCGGGCGGGTTAAAATCATTTGGTCAGCTTAAGGAACAATATCAACTTCCAACTTTGCATTTTTTTAAATACCTGCAAATACGCGACTATCTGTTGAAAGCTCGCCCGTGCATAAAACCTAATCCTCTCATCGAAGCCAATAAGAAAGCAGCTTGGATAGGGATACTTCAAAATTTAATGCTGGATGCCGTGCCTAACGATCTAGAAATACATGTTAGTAAATGGGAGAATAGATTAGGATGCCAAGGGATTTTTCTTGAGAATTCAATTGATTTAGCTGGACGAGTGCTTATGTCTGCCAACTTGGTCGCCCAACACTATAAGACTTTTTCTATTTGTACCATACGCCAGACAAAATTTCAAAGTGGGGCGTTGATCTGGATGGGAAATTCTTCAGGTGTGGCGCACTGCAGGCGGATGTGATGCATATTTTCCGTACTTGTGTGGAATTGAGGAAACTGTTTGGGCATGTGAATAAGTTCTTATCTGAGATTCTGGGTAGTCCTTTCCAGCTATCACTTATGCAGATCCTACTGGGTATAGATAGGGGGGTGGATGCGGTCCCGGCCTCCAATAATACTGTTTATTTGGTATTTGTAGCTACAGATCTACTTAGGCTATGTATAGCCTTGTGTTGGTTACAAAAAGATGCTCCTTCATTTGATGCATGCAGGTGAGGGTTTTTTTTACGTTTAACAATGAATACAGCCTGTATGCCCTGAAAGAGAGGCCGAAAAGAATACTGGGGCAGCAAATCTGGGGCTTGGTTAGTACATACATGGAAGCAGATGGTTGATTATCCCTGACTTTCTCTGTACCTTTACATATTTCCATCTCATGTACCGCTATGATGTATGAGATTTTGGATGTGTAAAATTGTATATTTCATGGTATAGCGGAACATTGTTATGTTTATCACCTCTGATTAATTTTTTAGTACTGTATCATCAGCTCCGTCCTTGCAATTTCTTGATGTGAAGTTTGTTTTTTGTTTTTTTGTTGTGCTTATGTACTTCTCCTCAATAAAAATGTTTAAAAAAAAAAATATCTATATATATATATATATAAATATGAAAATAAATTTTTAGCTATGTTGTTTTTAAAACATAAGGCAGAGATCAGATTTAACAACTGAAATTAAATCAAATGTAGTATTAAAACAAGAGGCCACTTTGTAACACCGTCCAGTAACAGACCTTACCTATAAACAATTACATGATTGTCCAAATGTTATTCACGAAAGGAATTTGCAATTCACTTAATGATTATGTGTACACATGTCTTTTTTTTTAACACATTCATCTAGTTTATGCATAATGGAGATCTAATGTAGAACTGTAGTATACCAACAGTTTGAAAATTCATATTATTTACATCCCACAATCAAGCTTAGGGCCTGATTAAGAGTTTAGCGCCAAAGTGCCGGCTCAACACCGGCTCTGCTGCACCAAACCTGTGCAAGGACCGCTGACTGTATTATGAATTGAATTCATGTTACTCGAGTTTAACTTGTGATATGGTCAGCGATCATTTGCCTTTCCCATGGTTGTGCCTGGAAAACCTGCACCGCAATGTGAATGGCAAAAAAGTTCCAGCACTGCAGGGACGTGGACATCCATGCTGTGCTGGAACTTTGTGGGAATACCGAAAGGGCACATGCTGTGTTCCCCCTGAATGCATCACCATGGAAGGGGGGTCGATGACTTTCTCCACCACGGCCTTTACTTGGCGGGTCATGAAATGCTGGTGGTGGAGGAAATCGTAATATGCTGAGCGGGACTGCGCCAGTCCATGCTCAGCATATTGCATTGTGGGACAGCTGCGCCAGGGAATGACTGTTCCCTGGCGCAACCGGTGATTCACCGTTGATACTACTTTAACAGTGGTAATGCGGAAGACGGTGGACCGCCTGTGCAAGACTAGCGGTTGCATGATGGCCAAACTCGTAATATTGCCCTAAATCTTTAAAAATAAAAACGTTCTAAAACCTAAAACGTGGCTCTTCATTTAGTGTCATATTTGTGAAATATGCATCAACTGAGTCGATGCTGAAGTGGCAGACCTGGTTTGGTAGAATAAGTCTGAGTAGCAACAAATGACTGAAGGTAGGTATTCCCTAATTTTGACCGAGAGGGCAATATCAATGGATTTAAAGACGATATTTATTCTTGCCTCTCATATGCATCGTATTAACTTAACATAGAAGAGTCTAGGAAAGAACAAAAGTTTAGGTTCCTCTTCCTGTCTATGTGGCCAATTAAGCAGGATAAGCTTTGGAATGAATCGTTTGAATTAACATTTTTCAGTTAGACAACTTAATGTTGCTCAATAAACTGAAACTAACTCGCTGTGCAAGTAAAATGTGCCAATTTGTAAAGCAGAATGAAAACAATTCCCTTCCCCCATACTTTCAATGTTATTGTTTAACCCAATTCTTCAGTTATTATTATGGTAATTAAAATATATAAAGAGGTGTCCTTTTTTGTTTCCTGGGAAGAAGCAAAACGTGGTTGTTTTGAAGGAATGAAACCTTAACGGCACTAAATGCATTTCACTCTAAGCTGTGATGAATGTGGCAATTTACAGCTAATGTAATGAGTTATAAAATGTGTACATATGTGATAAATCCCTATTGGTTTCACATTTTTTTTCTTTGCGCGTTAACCAACAGTGTTAATTGTGATTTATGATCCAAACAAATTATTTGTTTCTCTAGACTGGCAGAGAATATCAATTTGTGAAAGCTATTCAATGTGAATTCAGGCAATTTAGAGAGCTGAAAACACTGTAAGTCTTTGTTTTGAACTCTATGTAAACATGTGTATTACAATTATGTAAGTGATGTGTATGACTGCCTGGACTTACATAGTGCCTTACATTGGCTCGAATTATACAATAAAACCTTAAATCTCTTGAGTAGGTCTCCGTGATCTGGTACTGAGCATGATCTCAATTGCGAAGGTTTGTTCATGTGACTTTATAATGGGTGATATTTCAGTGTCGTCCTGCGGCAAGAAATGTGCTTTTAGACGAAGAGGGTGTTTCAACCAATCACCAATTTAGTTTACTATCTGGAGGCTCGCTGTACACCCTTAGAGGTCTGGTATGTTTGTTCTTCTAATGTTGGATACACCAAGTAATTGAGCATGAATGCCATCCCTAGGAATGTTTGTGAAGGTGCGTCCCTCAATCGATCTCTCCGTTTTTAAGGTCGAGACTTTTTAGGTATTTTGGTATGGCCTTTCCCTGGGTCTTGAATCAAATTCGGCCATTGACAAGCGATCAGGGGTATCAGTAGCTACAAAGGCTTACTGACTATAGAAGTGAAGACAAAACAGGCACCCATACTCGGGCATATCTAAAAGATGTGATGGAGCAAGGACTCATAGAAAAAGAGACTTGCTTGGAAGCAATCCCTCTCATTGAACTTCCTAACATGTTATTAATTACGTATTTTGTAAAACTAATGCGCACCACATAAAAACGAGGGTTAGAGAAGCTTGCATATGTGTTTACTAACGATAACCATTTGAACAAACTAATAAAACCGCTTTAACAGGGAAATCTTTACTGCACATGCGTAAACTGCATCTACGTAATATGATGTATTAAAGTTTAAATATTTCCCTTTCAGGTTCCGCTCTGGGACATATCTGAATTCCTAATCGTTTGATGAATAAATTGTGGGTAAGCTGAATGTGCAAAGTTATTTTGCCTAATTCGTTTTGGACCTTTGCTTGTGGGTATAGCTTGATTAAGATTGGGGTTGGGAGAACTGAATATATTGATTCCCATCAGTTCATACAATTTTTTAATCACGTTTTTAAATGTGAATCCGGCAAATGTTGTCTTATATCTAGTTGACTGGTCATCTGGGAAAGCCTTCCATTATTTCTTAAAAAATGTTATTTTCTTTTCTTGCTTTGAGATATCATTATTGACAAGACGCACCAGATATTGCCGGAATTTGAGGACCTTTTTCATTGCCTCCGCTGATTTCAGATAACATACGCATAGCATGTTTGGTACAGATTATAGGTTACTTTCCTTATGGTCCGTATCAGTTATGGACATGCTCACTGCACTCCTTACATAAGGGAGGTTGGATATCGTACAGAAACTACCTCTCTTTTTAGTTCTTGCATCTCTCTCCAGTTAAACTTGTTGAGAAGGTCTTAAATAGGACAACTGAATTAATTTCTTTCAAAGGAATCTCTGCACGAGGATACTAATGAATATCCCCTATTTTAAATTTAAAATATTTTTAATTCAGGTCCATTCAATTGTTATCCTGGACTTTATTATTGGACTGTGGATGATTCAGACACCGCCGAGCTTAACTATTGAATACGGTACTTGCAATAAAAAACAGGACATTGTAATCAAAAGTGACCATGTTGTTCTTTTTGGGAAACGCTCATTAGCGCATACTAATGTGAGGACAGCTTCCTTTTTCTTTTTCCTTTTCCTTTTCTTTTTTCTCCTTCCAGGATTACCGGTTGTTGTGTTGTTTGATAATTCTAATTGAGTAATAGGACTGAGAGGCTACTCACCCTCTCATGCTAGGTAATTATATTGCTTTCTTCAATATATCACCAGATTTTCCCCCAAGCGCGCATTAGTACTAAGAAAATGTTCTTATTTTTTAACAGGTTCTTCAAGTACTTTCTTCCTTTGACACTTTTTCAGCCGCATAAGATGCATTAGAAAATAATAAAAGGTAACATTGGACTGCCAGATAAAATGTTGGGAGTAAATTCTGATCTCCATCTCATCTTTATACCTTACACGTCTTTTAGACCTGGCCAACCTTGGGGTTTTCACTCCCATAACACTTCTAATTCCCTTGTCTCATTTATGTTCACCTCACAATTTTCTACATATCACATGACTTGCATTAAGAGAACATCACATTTATTTTTATTTCAGTATATGGCGATTGGTATGTTTTCATGGGCTATTACAGGCCTAATACAGACGTCCCGGACCTCCTTCAGGAGTTATACAATCATGCCTTGGGGCTCAATTAATTTAAATTTTAGGTGGTGACTTTAATGCATTAATTCACCTGGTCTTAGATAAATCTACTTCAGGGAATACTATCAACACACCTAAAGAGGGAGCCTTTATGAAACGAATTATGGAGGACATAGCTCTCGTTGAAATTTGGAGGGAAAAATGAATTAAGAATCATAGATTTAGCTTTCATATAAAAAAATACAGAATCCTCCAGAATATACTTTTTTCTTGTAGATTGTAGAACAAGAGAAATATTATAAGAGTTGAGCACACCGCAGAACATCCATCAGAGCATTCTGCTGTGAGTCTAGAGATTAGTTTAGCCCAAACACCAACACAATGATATGAACTTTTTCAGCTTAATAAATCCTCTGCTCCATGAAAGAGAGCTAAGTGTATTATGGAAATGTTTCTGCAGGACAAAATAAAAAAATAGGAGCCCATCAAGTTATCACATTATAAATAAAGGGAGGGATGCATTAAATTGCTGGCCTGGAAAATCAAAACATAGCTCCTTAGAAATAACATAGTCACAATTAGTAACCCAAAAATGTGTAAATAGTGTACGAAGGACTCAGAGATGGATAAGCTTGTGTGTACTTTTTTAAAAACATGCACATTGAAAATAGTCAAAACTGTGGAAATGATCAAATGATATTTAGGCAAAATAAATACTCCAACCATACCAGATCCTCAAAAGAATAACTGTGTTCTGAGATTAGCACAGAAGAAGTATATAAGATAATTAGTAAACTGAAGAAAGGGAAGACTGGTCCTTATAACCTACCAAAAAAGCTATATAGGGCTTCAAAAAAGAAGAGCTGCGCCCATGTTTAGGTGAGGTATTGAATGCAGCCTTCATAGAATGTAAAGAACTCCCCCAATCTTGGGATGACGCCATGAAATAAGATAGTATTAAAACACAACAAAGATCCCAAGTTATGTAAATTAAAGGCTGATTTCTCAATTAAACTGATACTATAAAATACACACACAGATATTAACAAAGTGTTTGGATTAGGTCATTGGGGCATTAATACACAAATATCAAAAGGAGTTGATCAAAGGGAGGCAGCCACATGATCCAACATATGAGTTGATTGGAGGAATAGATATGGCCACAGATGAGAAAATACTGTCGACAGTTCTTACTTTGTACGCTGTCAAGGCATTTGACAGGGCTATCTGGCCATTCCTACACTGGGATGTTAAGCAACACGATTCAGGGGAGGTATTCTCTATAGTGGTGGCATCTGTACATAAAAAAACAACTACTAAGATCTTTGTAAATAGTAACCTTACTAAGCATATATGAATTAGAAGAGGGACTTGTCATGGAACCCTGTGTCACCCATGCTTTTTAACTTGTATGTAGAACCCCCTGCTAAAAGAATCTATATTAGAAACTACAGCCATATATGCCAACAACATAATGATATATATCAGTGATTTGGGAAGATATATCCCTGAGATATTGGGAACTTTAGAAGATTTTGGGAAGGTCTTGTATTACTCAACTTATCAGCAAAAAAACTGAAATCATGGAGTGGAACACTCAGCACTTTTCTTCACCAGTGAAACATTAGATGATATATCTTAGAATGTAGGTGTTGCAAGACCTTGATAAAGTGGCATGGACACATTTTAACATGGTAGAGATAGAAACCAAAAATCTACTTAAAGCCTGGAGTAGCATCCCACTCTCATTTTTAGGAAGATCAAATTTACTCAAAATGTTCATACTCCCGAAATGTGCATTTATATTTGCCACAATACTGCTGGAAGTCATTAAGAAATTACAAGGATAAAGAAGAAGCTTTATCTGGTCTGCTAAAGGGGTGAGGATAGCGTGAAGGAATATCCTCCAGAGGAAGGAACACGGAGGTACTGCTTGTCCAGACGTTCTCATGTATTGTAGGGGGTTCCAGCTCAAGAATTTTTGATCCATCCTTTTGGAAAGCTCTGTTTTTTATTCCTCTCTTTAAGGCCATGATGAGGGAAAAAGGTTAGGCTAAAGACCTTTGGGGCTGCCTGTAAAATATGGTATCAGACCAGACAGACCCTCGGGATACCCTAATGAAGTGCCTATGCTCCAGTTTGGAATTCCCCAGTAGCTCCATTATGCCTTTTAGATAAGCAGACAATTCCTCTACTTGAAGCGGAAATATACAAATGGGGACAGATTCTGAAGAAAAATTCACTGACCTCTTGGCAGTCTCTAGCAAGCATCATATTTGGCAAGCTGGGCATGAGATTTGGGGAAAGATGAGGAAGGAAAACTTGAGTGTGAAGAGAAATTACAAATAAGACTTCCAAGGGAAAGGAAGTAGCCAAGACATTTTGGATGTTGATGGATTCTGGATAAGAGGCCTATTTCTTGCTGGCGGAGCTCTGGAAAAGGGACCTGCGGGCCATGGTTGTGGAAAATCCATGGCAAGTATCAATGTCTTTTCTTTAGTCGATCAGAAGCCATGTACCTTCAGGAAAAATCAATTGTTCACAGTGCATAGGGCTTACTAGACAACACGGAAGAGGCTGTCAAAGTTAGGTGGCCAGGGGGTGAAAAAGTGTACCAAGTGTGGCCAGGAGAAGGTAGATGCATCCAGATGTTCTGTCAGTGCCCTCTAATAGAGATTGTTTGGCAAGATGTAGGTAAGGTGTCTGATTACAGAAGCACTAGGCCAAGAATTCAAGGCAAACCTGGCAATGGTGATATTTGAGGTGGTAAATGGTGGTTCCCCAATCTTTGAAACTACTTACAAAACAAAAGTCCCTGCTTGTTGTACTGATTCTGTTGGCACATAGGGAGATCTTTTAGAGTAGGTACTTGAGGGGCGTGGCCAAGATGGCGGAGTGAGGAGAAGCTTTCGCCCGGAGCTCCCGACCCGATCCGGGCCCTGAGCCTTCTGAATAGCTTGTTCCCCATCGGCACAAAAACGATTGGGGACGGTGCGGGAACCGGTCAGGCTGTGCTAGATCCGTGGTACAGCTCTGAAGTGGCCGGGGACTCGCAGTTCGGACCGCGGCACGGAGCGGCGCCAAGACAGGAAGCGAAGACGGATAGCGGCCTAGCCGGAGTTGGGCAGAGCTCGGTCTCCGAAACTCGCAGAAGCCAGCGGTGATACAGTGGAAGGAAGTGGGGGCACACCTGGGTGCCGCGACGGTGCTGGGAGGGCTAAGAAGCGCCTGCTGTCCTCAGGGAAGACCCGCCCCTGGCTGTGGGTCCCACCGCAAATCGAGGTCGCGGCCGCGGTCAAGCTGATCGGAGGCTCTGCGGGGCGGAAGGGTGGTGTCGCTGGAAGCGAAGGCGGAACGAGGACCGCAGCGACGTGGATTGGAACCGAGACCCTCCAAGGATGGCACCGGAGTCGTCTGCTCTTGGGCGACTGACAACTGATCCTGGGGTTGAACGAGGAGACTCCCGGAGACTGCGCCATCGCCGGAAGTGGTGCGACAACCTGCAGAGGCGCGAAGAGCCACCATAGTTGCTCTTGGAGGCAGTGAGGTAACCGGCGGACTACGGTGGTGCGCGGTGCCCTTGAGAGCTACGCCGCAGATGGTCGGCGTGCCGTGGACAACAACAGCGGTCGCCGAAGACAGGGCCAGGCGTGAGGAATTGGCTTGCACAGGTCACAGAAGGATCCCTGCACTTGCTTGATGCGCGGCCGAGGGCGGATAGAGGCGCCCGGGCTACAGAGGACATTCCCAGAATCCGGGGATTCGGCAGGAGCACCCCGCAGCAGAGGACCGAGTCATCACAGCAAGAAGTGGCAGGTAGGGCCTGAGCCCGGGTGTCTGGCCGGTGCGGTGCCCGTAATCAGCAGAGCGGCCTCGAGGACAAGATGGCGAGCCAGAAGGGCAATAAACGGAACGACCGCACGCTCCCTGAGATGCTTGGCAGGTCTCAGACCAGGGGAGACAGAAATCAACCGTCACCGAACGCGGCGAGTGGCTCTCACACAGCGGGAGGCAGTGAACCCCTGGTCACCGGATCCTTTTTGGAGTCACTTTTTGGCACACTGAGAGACGATTTTCAAATGCTGAAACAGGAAGTGGCCGGGGAAGTCTGTGAAATCCGAAGAGAAGTGGACGGCCTAGGTGAGAGGGTGGCCACGGTAGAAAGCTCCACACAGAGACAGGATGAGGAAATCACGCAGCTACAACAAGAGGTGTTGCGATTGAGGGATCAACAGATGGACCTCCAGGCCCATAATGAAGATCTGGAAAACCGCTCTCGGCGGAATAACATCAGGGTCCGGGGAGTTCCATCAACGGAGGAGGGGACGGATGTGGTGGAATACCTAAGGGAGCTCTTCAGTGACATATTGGGGGAAGTGGCGGACTTTCCGATGCGGATCCATAGAGCTCATCGAGTGGGCCCTCAGAGATGTGCTACAGCCCCCCCTCCAGACATATTGGCCTTTCTTCCTGATTTTCCACTGAAAGAACGGATCATTGCGGAGGCCCGGAAAAAACTCTTGATGACGTTTTGGGGACACCCCGTGGCCTTATATCAGGACCTGTTGGTGATCACCTTCAAAATCGCAACAGACTTCTTGAAACAGCATGAAACGCCTTATTCGTGGGGTCATCCTTTCCGCCTTATTTTCAGGTGGAACGGTGTGTTACATCAACTGAGGTCCCTACAGGACACGTGCGAAGTACTGGGGATCACTGCGGAGGAAGAGGTCTCAGCCACGCCACGCAGGAGACGCACCACAGAGGACGGGTGGCGCAGGGTCTCGAGGCGCAGAACGTCAGCGGCATCCCAGCATCCGAGCTCGCCTACCATCCGGGCTGATATGGCGAGCGCCATCCAGGCAGCCTCCAGAGACGACGTGGTTCACGAAGGTGTCGCGCTAACAGCGTAAGACTGCTCCGGGGGGAGAACGACTTTGCATTACTGTTCTTGCTGGCCTAGGGCCATGGAGGGTGGGGAGGGAGCAGAGGGGGGAAGGGTGTGGCTGGACCTCCACTACGATACGTTTCCACGGACTTGTCCGGACAGGACATGGCTGGGACAATTTCTATGAGGGTGTTGGGGGTTTGGGGGAGGGATGGGGGTAGGGGGGAATTGGGGAATTGAGGGGAGTTTGGGAAAGGGAGAGTTGGGGAGTTGGGGGACGGGGGGTTGGGAGTTGGGTGGGGGAGGGGGTGGGTACAGTCCGTTCAGTTTTCTTGATGAATCCACGATGGCCCGATGGGGAGCTAATGGCAGCTGAGGCCCACAGACCCTCCCTCACTGTACTGGATCCAATGCATGTTTCATTCTGTTTTAATTCTCTATGGCGGCCCTTAAGGTAGTGACCCTTAATGTTAAGGGGCTTAATAACCCTGTCAAGAGGAGGGCAGTCCTGTCCTTGCTAGAGAACACACAGGCTGACATTTGTCTTCTACAGGAGACTCATTTGCTTGCGCGGGACTGCCATAGGTTACGATCCCGCACATTTCCCACGTAGTTCTTTTCTTAGGCCACCACCAAGACGGCTGGGGTGGCGATATTGGTGTCTAAATCCTTTAGAGGAGAGGTACTACACAAGTTTGCAGAGCAGAAAGGGAGACCCTTAGCGCACAGATTCAAACTAGGGGCCCTGATATTTACCATCAGGACGATATACTGTCCGAATGAACATCAGGATAGCTTCTTTCAATCAGCATTAGTGGACATAACAGCGTCCCCGGACAGGCACATTATCCTGGGTGGAGATTTGAATATGGTGGTTGACTCGGCTATGGATAGGTCGGCCCAGCGTTCCCCACAGACGGGAGAAATGTCACAAGTAGTTAAATCCCAACTGGTGGACCTGGATCTTCACGATCTCTGGCGCCACCTGCACCCCACGGATCAAGACTACTCCTTCTACTCTCACGCACACAAAACTTACGCTAGGCTGGATCACTTCATAGTCACCGGCCCAGTCCGTGATTTGGCTACAACGTCTGCGGTGGGGGTCATCTCTCTCTCTGATCACGCGCCGGTCTCGGGGAGTTTCTCTCTGCCGGCTGATCGGGCCCCCCGTGGGGGAAGGCGCCTCAGAGACGCTCTCTTACATAAGAAAACAGTTGTGGAAAGGGTTACGGTGGCGATTAGGGACTTCCAAATGCATAATGACAACGCGGACACCTCGGTGGCGACACAGTGGGCCGCACTTAAGGCGGTAGTCAGAGTTGAATTCATTGCGGTCTCCTAGGCGGAGAACAGGGAACGGAGATGGAAACGGGACGAGCTCACGCAAAAAGTCAGGGACCTGGAAGAGGTGCACCGCCGTACGGGGGCCCCCAGGATTTGGAAACAGCTGAAGGCAGCGAGGAAACTCCTGTCATCCCTGGACATGGACAGGGCGGAATACGCGGCACTATGACTGAAACACGCTTATTACACGGGGGAGACAGGTGTGGCTGCCTTCTGGCAAACAAACTCAGAGTGGCTCACGAACGCCATCGGGTGAAGGAGATTGCGGCAGTAAATGACGGGCTGGTCACAGAGGATGTTCAGATAGCCGAAGCCTTCCGTCGATTTTATGCGGAATGGTATACTGGGGAGAGCCTGATGGCGCAGGAGTCGGAGGACTACCTGGACTCAGTCACCCTCCCGTCCCTAGCACCATCTCAAACGGCATATCTCGAAAGAGAGATACAGGTCGAGGAGGTGGTTACTGCCATCTGCAGGCTTAAACATGGTAAGGCCACTTGCCCGGACGGCTACACAGCGCTCTTCTATAGGACGTTCAGCGCCACGCTGGCCCCTATGCTGACTAAATTGTTTAATTCTTTCTCCGAACCGGGGGCGATCCCACCGGATCTCCTGCAGGCCACAGTATCGGTCATACCTAAACCAGGGAAGGACCGTACTCAATGCAGCTCGTACCGTCCGATCTCCCTTTTGAATGTGGATTTAAAACTTTATACGGGAATTCTGGCGGCGCGCCTAGCGCTCCATCTGCCGGGTCTGGTGGAGTCGGACCAGGCTGGCTTTGTCCCTAGCTCATTGCACCATCAGGATTCAAGCAAGCCGGGCCGAAGACGGCTGAAATGCCAGAAACCGGTCCCCGGTAGCTTGTTTCCTTCCCAGTTAAAGAATTGGCTTGGTAGTTTGGTTTGCCCTGTTCCCATGATACACTGGGCCAGGGACAGACTAATTTGCATATAGCCAGGTTCTGAGCTGGGATGGTGCAGTGAGCTAAAAAATGGTGTTGGATTAAGCCCTGATCTCTTGACTGGGTGAGAGTGTTCTGCTTAATTCAGAAACTCTGTCCATCACCACCCCCTGTTGTTTAATTATTTTGTCCACCACAAGCGTGGAAGGGATACTCAGACATGAGTCCCTAGCTCATTGCACCATCAGGATTCAAGCAAGCCGGGCCGAAGACGGCTGAAATGACAGAAACCGGTCCCCGGTAGCTTGTTTCCTTCCCAGTTAAAGAATTGGCTTGGTAGTTTGGTTTGCCCTGTTCCCATGATACACTGGGCCAGGGACAGACTAATTTGCATATATCCAGGTTCTGAGCTGGGATGGTGCAGTGAGCTAAAAAATGGTGTTGGATTAAGCCCTGATCTCTTGACTGGGTGAGAGTATTCTGCTTAATTCAGAAACTCTGTCCATCACCACCCCCTGTTGTTTAATTATTTTGTCCATCACAAGCGTGGAAGGGTATACTCAGACATGAGTCCCTAGCTCATTGCACCATCAGGATTCAAGCAAGCAGGGCCGAAGACGGCTGAAATGCCAGAAACCGGTCCCCGGTAGCTTGTTTCCTTCCCAGTTAAAGAATTGGCTTGGTAGTTTGGTTTGCCCTGTTCCCATGATACACTGGGCCAGGGACAGACTAATTTGCATATAGCCAGGTTCTGAGCTGGGATGGTGCAGTGAGCTAAAAAATGGTGTTGGATTAAGCCCTTATCTCTTGACTGGGTGAGAGTATTCTGCTTAATTCAGAAACTCTGTCCATCACCACCCCCTGTTGTTTAATTATTTTGTCCACCACAAGCGTGGAAGGGTATACTCAGACATGAGTCCCTAGCTCATTGCACCATCAGGATTCAAGCAAGCCGGGCCGAAGACGGCTGAAATGCCAGAAACCGGTCCCCGGTAGCTTGTTTCCTTCCCAGTTAAAGAATTGGCTTGGTAGTTTGGTTTGCCCTGTTACCATGATACACTGGGCCAGGGACAGACTAATTTGCATATAGCCAGGTTCTGAGCTGGGATGGTGCAGTGAGCTAAAAAATGGTGTTGGATTAAGCCCTGATCTCTTGACTGGGTGAGAGTATTCTGCTTAATTCAGAAACTCTGTCCATCACCACCCCCTGTTGTTTAATTATTTTGTCCACCACAAGCGTGGAAGGGTATACTCAGACATGAGTCCCTAGCTCATTGCACCATCAGGATTCAAGCAAGCCGGGCCGAAGACGGCTGAAATGCCAGAAACCGGTCCCCGGTAGCTTGTTTCCTTCCCAGTTAAAGAATTGGCTTGGTAGTTTGGTATGCCCTGTTCCCATGATACACTGGGCCAGGGACAGACTAATTTGCATATAGCCAGGTTCTGAGCTGGGATGGTGCAGTGAGCTAAAAAATGGTGTTGGATTAAGCCCTGATCTCTTGACTGGGTGAGAGTATTCTGCTTAATTCAGAAACTCTGTCCATCACCACCCCCTGTTGTTTAATTATTTTGTACACCACAAGCGTGGAAGGGTATACTCAGACATGAGTCCCTAGCTCATTGCACCATCAGGATTCAAGCAAGCCGGGCCGAAGACGGCTGAATTGCCAGAAACCAGTCCCCGGTAGCTTGTTTCCTTCCCAGTTAAAGAATTGGCTTGGTAGTTTGGTTTGCCCTGTTCCCATGATACACTGGGCCAGGGACAGACTAAGTTGCATATAGCCAGGTTCTGAGCTGGGATGGTGCAGTGAGCTAAAAAATGGTGTTGGATTAAGCCCTGATCTCTTGACTGGGTGAGAGTATTCTGCTTAATTCAGAAACTCTGTCCATCACCACCCCCTGTTGTTTAATTATTTTGTCCACCACAAGCGTGGAAGGGTATACTCAGACATGAGTCCCTAGCTCATTGCACCATCAGGATTCAAGCAAGCCGGGCCGAAGACGGCTGAAATGCCAGAAACCGGTCCCCGGTAGCTTGTTTCCTTCCCAGTTAAAGAATTGGCTTGGTAGTTTGGTTTGCCCTGTTCCCATGATACACTGGGCCAGGGACAGACTAATTTGCATATAGCCAGGTTCTGAGCTGGGATGGTGCAGTGAGCTAAAAAATGGTGTTGGATTAAGCCCTGATCTCTTGACTGGGTGAGAGTATTCTGCTTAATTCAGAAACTCTGTCCATCACCACCCCCTGTTGTTTAATTATTTTGTCCACCACAAGCGTGGAAGGGTATACTCAGACATGAGTCCCTAGCTCATTGCACCATCAGGATTCAAGCAAGCCGGGCCGAAGACGGCTGAAATGCCAGAAACCGGTCCCCGGTAGCTTGTTTCCTTCCCAGTTAAAGAATTGGCTTGGTAGTTTGGTTTGCCCTGTTCCCATGATACACTGGGCCAGGGACAGACTAATTTGCATATAGCCAGGTTCTGAGCTGGGATGGTGCAGTGAGCTAAAAAATGGTGTTGGATTCAGCCCTGATCTCTTGACTGGGTGAGAGTATTCTGCTTAATTCAGAAACTCTGTCCATCACCACCCCCTGTTGTTTAATTATTTTGTCCACCACAAGCGTGGAAGGGTATACTCAGACATGAGTCCCTAGTTCATTGCACCATCAGGATTCAAGCAAGCCGGGCCGAAGACGGCTGAAATGCCAGAAACCGGTCCCCGGTAGCTTGTTTCCTTCCCAGTTAAAGAATTGGCTTGGTAGTTTGGTTTGCCCTGTTCCCTTGATACACTGGGCCAGGGACAGACTAATTTGCATATAGCCAGGTTCTGAGCTGGGATGGTGCAGTGAGCTAAAAAATGGTGTTGGATTAAGCCCTGATCTCTTGACTGGGTGAGAGTATTCTGCTTAATTCAGAAACTCTGTCCATCACCACCCCCTGTTGTTTAATTATTTTGTCCACCACAAGCGTGGAAGGGTATACTCAGACATGAGTCCCTAGCTCATTGCACCATCAGGATTCAAGCAAGCCGGGCCGAAGACGGCTGAAATGCCAGAAACCGGTCCCCGGTAGCTTGTTTCCTTCCCAGTTAAAGAATTGGCTTGGTAGTTTGGTTTGCCCTGTTCCCATGATACACTGGGCCAGGGACAGACTAATTTGCATATAGCCAGGTTCTGAGCTGGGATGGTGCAGTGAGCTAAAAATGGTGTTGGATTAAGCCCTGATCTCTTGCCTGGGTGAGAGTATTCTGCTTAATTCAGAAACTCTGTCCATCACCACCCCCTGTTGTTTAATTATTTTGTCCACCACAAGCGTGGAAGGGTATACTCAGACATGAGTCCCTAGCTCAATGCACCATCAGGATTCAAGCAAGCCGGGCCGAAGACGGATGAAATGCCAGAAACCGGTCCCCGGTAGCTTGTTTCCTTCCCAGTTAAAGAATTGGCTTGGTAGTTTGGTTTGCCCTGTTCCCATGATACACTGGGCCAGGGACAGACTAATTTGCATATAGCCAGGTTCTGAGCGGGGATGGTGCAGTGAGCTAAAAAATGGTGTTGGATTAAGCCCTGATCTCTTGACTGGGTGAGAGTATTCTGCTTAATTCAGAAACTCTGTCCATCACCACCCCCTGTTGTTTAATTATTTTGTCCACCACAAGCGTGGAAGGGTATACTCAGACATGAGTCCCTAGCTCATTGCACCATCAGGATTCAAGCAAGCCGGGCCGAAGATGGCTGAAATGCCAGAAACCGGTCCCCGGTAGCTTGTTTCCTTCCCAGTTAAAGAATTGGCTTGGTAGTTTGGTTTGCCCTGTTCCCATGATACACTGGGCCAGGGACAGACTAATTTGCATATAGCCAGGTTCTGAGCTGGGATGGTGCAGTGAGCTAAAAAATGGTGTTGGATTAAGCCCTGATCTCTTGACTGGGTGAGAGTATTCTGCTTAATTCAGAAACTCTGTCCATCACCACCCCCTGTTGTTTAATTATTTTGTCCACCACAAGCGTGGAAGGGTATACTCAGACATGAGTCCCTAGCTCATTGCACCATCAGGATTCAAGCAAGCCGGGCCGAAGACGGCTGAAATGCCAGAAACCGGTCCCCGGTAGCTTGTTTCCTTCCCAGTTAAAGAATTGGCTTGGTAGTTTGGTTTGCCCTGTTCCCATGATACACTGGGCCAGGGACAGACTAATTTGCATATAGCCAGGTTCTGAGCTGGGATGGTGCAGTGAGCTAAAAAATGGTGTTGGATTAAGCCCTGATCTCTTGACTGGGTGAGAGTATTCTGCTTAATCCAGAAACTCTGTCCATCACCACCCCCTGTTGTTTAATTATTTTGTCCACCACAAGCGTGGAAGGGTATACTCAGACATGAGTCCCTAGCTCATTGCACCATCAGGATTCAAGCAAGCCGGGCCGAAGATGGCTGAAATGCCAGAAACCGGTCCCCGGTAGCTTGTTTCCTTCCCAGTTAAAGAATTGGCTTGGTAGTTTGGTTTGCCCTGTTCCCATGATACACTGGGCCAGGGACAGACTAATTTGCATATAGCCAGGTTCTGAGCTGGGATGGTGCAGTGAGCTAAAAAATGGTGTTGGATTAAGCCCTGATCTCTTGACTGGGTGAGAGTGTTCTGCTTAATTCAGAAACTCTGTCCATCACCACCCCCTGTTGTTTAATTATTTTGTCCACCACAAGCGTGGAAGGGTATACTCAGACATGAGTCCCTAGCTCATTGCACCATCAGGATTCAAGCAAGCCGGGCCGAAGACGGCTGAAATGCCAGAAACCGGTCCCCGGTAGCTTGTTTCCTTCCCAGTTAAAGAATTGGCGTGGTAGTTTGGTTTGCCCTGTTCCCATGATACACTGGGCCAGGGACAGACTAATTTGCATATAGCCAGGTTCTGAGCCGGGATGGTGCAGTGAGCTAAAAAATGGTGTTGGATTAAGCCCTGATCTCTTGACTGGGTGAGAGTATTCTGCTTAATTCAGAAACTCTGTCCATCACCACCCCCTGTTGTTTAATTATTTTGTCCACCACAAGCGTGGAAGGGTATACTCAGACATGAGTCCCTAGCTCATTGCACCATCAGGATTCAAGCAAGCAGGGCCGAAGACGGCTGAAATGCCAGAAACCGGTCCCCGGTAGCTTGTTTCCTTCCCAGTTAAAGAATTGGCTTGGTAGTTTGGTTTGCCCTGTTCCCATGATACACTGGGCCAGGGACAGACTAATTTGCATATAGCCAGGTTCTGAGCTGGGATGGTGCAGTGAGCTAAAAAATGGTGTTGGATTAAGCCCTTATCTCTTGACTGGGTGAGAGTATTCTGCTTAATTCAGAAACTCTGTCCATCACCACCCCCTGTTGTTTAATTATTTTGTCCACCACAAGCGTGGAAGGGTATACTCAGACATGAGTCCCTAGCTCATTGCACCATCAGGATTCAAGCAAGCCCGGCCGAAGACGGCTGAAATGCCAGAAACCGGTCCCCGGTAGCTTGTTTCCTTCCCAGTTAAAGAATTGGCTTGGTAGTTTGGTTTTCCCTGTTACCATGATACACTGGGCCAGGGACAGACTAATTTGCATATAGCCAGGTTCTGAGCTGGGATGGTGCAGTGAGCTAAAAAATGGTGTTGGATTAAGCCCTGATCTCTTGACTGGGTGAGAGTATTCTGCTTAATTCAGAAACTCTGTCCATCACCACCCCCTGTTGTTTAATTATTTTGTCCACCACAAGCGTGGAAGGGTATACTCAGACATGAGTCCCTAGCTCATTGCACCATCAGGATTCAAGCAAGCCGGGCCGAAGACGGCTGAAATGCCAGAAACCGGTCCCCGGTAGCTTGTTTCCTTCCCAGTTAAAGAATTGGCTTGGTAGTTTGGTATGTCCTGTTCCCATGATACACTGGGCCAGGGACAGACTAATTTGCATATAGCCAGGTTCTGAGCTGGGATGGTGCAGTGAGCTAAAAAACTGGTGTTGGATTAAGCCCTGATCTCTTGACTGGGTGAGAGTATTCTGCTTAATTCAGAAACTCTGTCCATCACCACCCCCTGTTGTTTAATTATTTTGTACACCACAAGCGTGGAAGGGTATACTCAGACATGAGTCCCTAGCTCATTGCACCATCAGGATTCAAGCAAGCCGGGCCGAAGACGGCTGAATTGCCAGAAACCAGTCCCCGGTAGCTTGTTTCCTTCCCAGTTAAAGAATTGGCTTGGTAGTTTGGTTTGCCCTGTTCCCATGATACACTGGGCCAGGGACAGACTAAGTTGCATATAGCCAGGTTCTGAGCTGGGATGGTGCAGTGAGCTAAAAAATGGTGTTGGATTAAGCCCTGATCTCTTGACTGGGTGAGAGTATTCTGCTTAATTCAGAAACTCTGTCCATCACCACCCCCTGTTGTTTAATTATTTTGTCCACCACAAGCGTGGAAGGGTATACTCAGACATGAGTCCCTAGCTCATTGCACCATCAGGATTCAAGCAAGCCGGGCCGAAGACGGCTGAAATGCCAGAAACCGGTCCCCGGTAGCTTGTTTCCTTCCCAGTTAAAGAATTGGCTTGGTAGTTTGGTTTGCCCTGTTCCCATGATACACTGGGCCAGGGACAGACTAATTTGCATATAGCCAGGTTCTGAGCTGGGATGGTGCAGTGAGCTAAAAAATGGTGTTGGATTAAGCCCTGATCTCTTGACTGGGCGAGAGTATTCTGCTTAATTCAGAAACTCTGTCCATCACCACCCCCTGTTGTTTAATTATTTTGTCCACCACAAGCGTGGAAGGGTATACTCAGACATGAGTCCCTAGCTCATTGCACCATCAGGATTCAAGCAAGCCGGGCCGAAGACGGCTGAAATGCCAGAAACCGGTCCCCGGTAGCTTGTTTCCTTCCCAGTTAAAGAATTGGCTTGGTAGTTTGGTTTGCCCTGTTCCCATGATACACTGGGCCAGGGACAGACTAATTTGCATATAGCCAGGTTCTGAGCTGGGATGGTGCAGTGAGCTAAAAAATGGTGTTGGATTCAGCCCTGATCTCTTGACTGGGTGAGAGTATTCTGATTAATTCAGAAACTCTGTCCATCACCACCCCCTGTTGTTTAATTATTTTGTCCACCACAAGCGTGGAAGGGTATACTCAGACATGAGTCCCTAGTTCATTGCACCATCAGGATTCAAGCAAGCCGGGCCGAAGACGGCTGAAATGGCAGAAACCGGTCCCCGGTAGCTTGTTTCCTTCCCAGTTAAAGAATTGGCTTGGTAGTTTGGTTTGCCCTGTTCCCATGATACACTGGGCCAGGGACAGACTAATTTGCATATAGCCAGGTTCTGAGCTGGGATGGTGCAGTGAGCTAAAAAATGGTGTTGGATTAAGCCCTGATATCTTGACTGGGTGAGAGTATTCTGCTTAATTCAGAAACTCTGTCCATCACCACCCCCTGTTGTTTAATTATTTTGTCCACCACAAGCGTGGAAGGGTATACTCAGACATGAGTCCCTAGCTCATTGCACCATCAGGATTCAAGCAAGCCGGGCCGAAGACGGCTGAAATGCCAGAAACCGGTCCCCGGTAGCTTGTTTCCTTCCCAGTTAAAGAATTGGCTTGGTAGTTTGGTTTGCCCTGTTCCCATGATACACTGGGCCAGGGACAGACTAATTTGCATATAGCCAGGTTCTGAGCTGGGATGGTGCAGTGAGCTAAAAATGGTGTTGGATTAAGACCTGATCTCTTGCCTGGGTGAGAGTATTCTGCTTAATTCAGAAACTCTGTCCATCACCACCCCCTGTTGTTTAATTATTTTGTCCACCACAAGCGTGGAAGGGTATACTCAGACATGAGTCCCTAGCTCAATGCACCATCAGGATTCAAGCAAGCCGGGCCAAAGACGGATGAAATGCCAGAAACCGGTCCCCGGTAGCTTGTTTCCTTCCCAGTTAAAGAATTGGCTTGGTAGTTTGGTTTGCCCTGTTCCCATGATACACTGGGCCAGGGACAGACTAATTTGCATATAGCCAGGTTCTGAGCGGGGATGGTGCAGTGAGCTAAAAAATGGTGTTGGATTAAGCCCTGATCTCTTGACTGGGTGAGAGTATTCTGCTTAATTCAGAAACTCTGTCCATCACCACCCCCTGTTGTTTAATTATTTTGTACACCACAAGCGTGGAAGGGTATACTCAGACATGAGTCCCTAGCTCATTGCACCATCAGGATTCAAGCAAGCCGGGCCGAAGACGGCTGAATTGCCAGAAACCAGTCCCCGGTAGCTTGTTTCCTTCCCAGTTAAAGAATTGGCTTGGTAGTTTGGTTTGCCCTGTTCCCATGATACACTGGGCCAGGGACAGACTAAGTTGCATATAGCCAGGTTCTGAGCTGGGATGGTGCAGTGAGCTAAAAAATGGTGTTGGATTAAGCCCTGATCTCTTGACTGGGTGAGAGTATTCTGCTTAATTCAGAAACTCTGTCCATCACCACCCCCTGTTGTTTAATTATTTTGTCCACCACAAGCGTGGAAGGGTATACTCAGACATGAGTCCCTAGCTCATTGCACCATCAGGATTCAAGCAAGCCGGGCCGAAGACGGCTGAAATGCCAGAAACCGGTCCCCGGTAGCTTGTTTCCTTCCCAGTTAAAGAATTGGCTTGGTAGTTTGGTTTGCCCTGTTCCCATGATACACTGGGCCAGGGACAGACTAATTTGCATATAGCCAGGTTCTGAGCTGGGATGGTGCAGTGAGCTAAAAAATGGTGTTGGATTAAGCCCTGATCTCTTGACTGGGCGAGAGTATTCTGCTTAATTCAGAAACTCTGTCCATCACCACCCCCTGTTGTTTAATTATTTTGTCCACCACAAGCGTGGAAGGGTATACTCAGACATGAGTCCCTAGCTCATTGCACCATCAGGATTCAAGCAAGCCGGGCCGAAGACGGCTGAAATGCCAGAAACCGGTCCCCGGTAGCTTGTTTCCTTCCCAGTTAAAGAATTGGCTTGGTAGTTTGGTTTGCCCTGTTCCCATGATACACTGGGCCAGGGACAGACTAATTTGCATATAGCCAGGTTCTGAGCTGGGATGGTGCAGTGAGCTAAAAAATGGTGTTGGATTCAGCCCTGATCTCTTGACTGGGTGAGAGTATTCTGCTTAATTCAGAAACTCTGTCCATCACCACCCCCTGTTGTTTAATTATTTTGTCCACCACAAGCGTGGAAGGGTATACTCAGACATGAGTCCCTAGTTCATTGCACCATCAGGATTCAAGCAAGCCGGGCCGAAGACGGCTGAAATGCCAGAAACCGGTCCCCGGTAGCTTGTTTCCTTCCCAGTTAAAGAATTGGCTTGGTAGTTTGGTTTGCCCTGTTCCCATGATACACTGGGCCAGGGACAGACTAATTTGCATATAGCCAGGTTCTGAGCGGGGATGGTGCAGTGAGCTAAAAAATGGTGTTGGATTAAGCCCTGATCTCTTGACTGGGTGAGAGTATTCTGCTTAATTCAGAAACTCTGTCCATCACCACCCCCTGTTGTTTAATTATTTTGTCCACCACAAGCGTGGAAGGGTATACTCAGACATGAGTCCCTAGCTCATTGCACCATCAGGATTCAAGCAAGCCGGGCCGAAGACGGCTGAAATGCCAGAAACCGGTCCCCGGTAGCTTGTTTCCTTCCCAGTTAAAGAATTGGCTTGGTAGTTTGGTTTGCCCTGTTCCCATGATACACTGGGCCAGGGACAGACTAATTTGCATATAGCCAGGTTCTGAGCTGGGATGGTGCAGTGAGCTAAAAAATGGTGTTGGATTAAGCCCTGATCTCTTGACTGGGTGAGAGTATTCTGCTTAATTCAGAAACTCTGTCCATCACCACCCCCTGTTGTTTAATTATTTTGTCCACCACAAGCGTGGAAGGGTATACTCAGACATGAGTCCCTAGCTCATTGCACCATCAGGATTCAAGCAAGCCCGGCCGAAGACGGCTGAAATGCCAGAAACCGGTCCCCGGTAGCTTGTTTCCTTCCCAGTTAAAGAATTGGCTTGGTAGTTTGGTTTGCCCTGTTACCATGATACACTGGGCCAGGGACAGACTAATTTGCATATAGCCAGGTTCTGAGCTGGGATGGTGCAGTTAGCTAAAAAATGGTGTTGGATTAAGCCCTGATCTCTTGACTGGGTGAGAGTATTCTGCTTAATTCAGAAACTCTGTCCATCACCACCCCCTGTTGTTTAATTATTTTGTCCACCACAAGCGTGGAAGGGTATACTCAGACATGAGTCCCTAGCTCATTGCACCATCAGGATTCAAGCAAGCCGGGCCGAAGACGGCTGAAATGCCAGAAACCGGTCCCCGGTAGCTTGTTTCCTTCCCAGTTAAAGAATTGGCTTGGTAGTTTGGTTTGCCCTGTTCCCATGATACACTGGGCCAGGGACAGACTAATTTGCATATAGCCAGGTTCTGAGCTGGGATGGTGCAGTGAGCTAAAAAATGGTGTTGGATTAAGCCCTGATCTCTTGACTGGGTGAGAGTATTCTGCTTAATTCAGAAACTCTGTCCATCACCACCCCCTGTTGTTTAATTATTTTGTCCACCACAAGCGTGAAAGGGTATACTCAGACATGAGTCCCTAGCTCATTGCACCATCAGGATTCAAGCAAGCAGGGCCGAAGACGGCTGAAATGCCAGAAACCGGTCCCCGGTAGCTTGTTTCCTTCCCAGTTAAAGAATTGGCTTGGTAGTTTGGTTTGCCCTGTTCCCATGATACACTGGGCCAGGGACAGACTAATTTGCATATAGCCAGGTTCTGAGCTGGGATGGTGCAGTGAGCTAAAAAATGGTGTTGGATTAAGCCCTTATCTCTTGACTGGGTGAGAGTATTCTGCTTAATTCAGAAACTCTGTCCATCACCACCCCCTGTTGTTTAATTATTTTGTCCACCACAAGCGTGGAAGGGTATACTCAGACATGAGTCCCTAGCTCATTGCACCATCAGGATTCAAGCAAGCCCGGCCGAAGACGGCTGAAATGCCAGAAACCGGTCCCCGGTAGCTTGTTTCCTTCCCAGTTAAAGAATTGGCTTGGTAGTTTGGTTTGCCCTGTTACCATGATACACTGGGCCAGGGACAGACTAATTTGCATATAGCCAGGTTCTGAGCTGGGATGGTGCAGTGAGCTAAAAAATGGTGTTGGATTAAGCCCTGATCTCTTGACTGGGTGAGAGTATTCTGCTTAATTCAGAAACTCTGTCCATCACCACCCCCTGTTGTTTAATTATTTTGTCCACCACAAGCGTGGAAGGGTATACTCAGACATGAGTCCCTAGCTCATTGCACCATCAGGATTCAAGCAAGCCGGGCCGAAGATGGCTGAAATGCCAGAAACCGGTCCCCGGTAGCTTGTTTCCTTCCCAGTTAAAGAATTGGCTTGGTAGTTTGGTTTGCCCTGTTCCCATGATACACTGGGCCAGGGACAGACTAATTTGCATATAGCCAGGTTCTGAGCTGGGATGGTGCAGTGAGCTAAAAAATGGTGTTGGATTAAGCCCTGATCTCTTGACTGGGTGAGAGTATTCTGCTTAATTCAGAAACTCTGTCCATCACCACCCCCTGTTGTTTAATTATTTTGTCCACCACAAGCGTGGAAGGGTATACTCAGACATGAGTCCCTAGCTCATTGCACCATCAGGATTCAAGCAAGCCGGGCCAAAGACGGCTGAAATGCCAGAAACCGGTCCCCGGTAGCTTGTTTCCTTCCCAGTTAAAGAATTGGCTTGGTAGTTTGGTTTGCCCTGTTCCCATGATACACTGGGCCAGGGACAGACTAATTTGCATATAGCCAGGTTCTGAGCTGGGATGGTGCAGTGAGCTAAAAAATGGTGTTGGATTAAGCCCTGATCTCTTGACTGGGTGAGAGTATTCTGCTTAATTCAGAAACTCTGTCCATCACCACCCCCTGTTGTTTAATTATTTTGTCCACCACAAGCGTGAAAGGGTATACTCAGACATGAGTCCCTAACTCATTGCACCATCAGGATTCAAGCAAGCAGGGCCGAAGACGGCTGAAATGCCAGAAACCGGTCCCCGGTAGCTTGTTTCCTTCCCAGTTAAAGAATTGGCTTGGTAGTTTGGTTTGCCCTGTTCCCATGATACACTGGGCCAGGGACAGACTAATTTGCATATAGCCAGGTTCTGAGCTGGGATGGTGCAGTGAGCTAAAAAATGGTGTTGGATTAAGCCCTTATCTCTTGACTGGGTGAGAGTATTCTGCTTAATTCAGAAACTCTGTCCATCACCACCCCCTGTTGTTTAATTATTTTGTCCACCACAAGCGTGGAAGGGTATACTCAGACATGAGTCCCTAGCTCATTGCACCATCAGGATTCAAGCAAGCCCGGCCGAAGACGGCTGAAATGCCAGAAACCGGTCCCCGGTAGCTTGTTTCCTTCCCAGTTAAAGAATTGGCTTGGTAGTTTGGTTTGCCCTGTTCCCATGATACACTGGGCCAGGGACAGACTAATTTGCATATAGCCAGGTTCTGAGCGGGGATGGTGCAGTGAGCTAAAAAATGGTGTTGGATTAAGCCCTGATCTCTTGACTGGGTGAGAGTATTCTGCTTAATTCAGAAACTCTGTCCATCACCACCCCCTGTTGTTTAATTATTTTGTACACCACAAGCGTGGAAGGGTATACTCAGACATGAGTCCCTAGCTCATTGCACCATCAGGATTCAAGCAAGCCGGGCCGAAGACGGCTGAATTGCCAGAAACCAGTCCCCGGTAGCTTGTTTCCTTCCCAGTTAAAGAATTGGCTTGGTAGTTTGGTTTGCCCTGTTCCCATGATACACTGGGCCAGGGACAGACTAAGTTGCATATAGCCAGGTTCTGAGCTGGGATGGTGCAGTGAGCTAAAAAATGGTGTTGGATTAAGCCCTGATCTCTTGACTGGGTGAGAGTATTCTGCTTAATTCAGAAACTCTGTCCATCACCACCCCCTGTTGTTTAATTATTTTGTCCACCACAAGCGTGGAAGGGTATACTCAGACATGAGTCCCTAGCTCATTGCACCATCAGGATTCAAGCAAGCCGGGCCGAAGACGGCTGAAATGCCAGAAACCGGTCCCCGGTAGCTTGTTTCCTTCCCAGTTAAAGAATTGGCTTGGTAGTTTGGTTTGCCCTGTTCCCATGATACACTGGGCCAGGGACAGACTAATTTGCATATAGCCAGGTTCTGAGCTGGGATGGTGCAGTGAGCTAAAAAATGGTGTTGGATTAAGCCCTGATCTCTTGACTGGGCGAGAGTATTCTGCTTAATTCAGAAACTCTGTCCATCACCACCCCCTGTTGTTTAATTATTTTGTCCACCACAAGCGTGGAAGGGTATACTCAGACATGAGTCCCTAGCTCATTGCACCATCAGGATTCAAGCAAGCCGGGCCGAAGACGGCTGAAATGCCAGAAACCGGTCCCCGGTAGCTTGTTTCCTTCCCAGTTAAAGAATTGGCTTGGTAGTTTGGTTTGCCCTGTTCCCATGATACACTGGGCCAGGGACAGACTAATTTGCATATAGCCAGGTTCTGAGCTGGGATGGTGCAGTGAGCTAAAAAATGGTGTTGGATTCAGCCCTGATCTCTTGACTGGGTGAGAGTATTCTGCTTAATTCAGAAACTCTGTCCATCACCACCCCCTGTTGTTTAATTATTTTGTCCACCACAAGCGTGGAAGGGTATACTCAGACATGAGTCCCTAGTTCATTGCACCATCAGGATTCAAGCAAGCCGGGCCGAAGACGGCTGAAATGCCAGAAACCGGTCCCCGGTAGCTTGTTTCCTTCCCAGTTAAAGAATTGGCTTGGTAGTTTGGTTTGCCCTGTTCCCATGATACACTGGGCCAGGGACAGACTAATTTGCATATAGCCAGGTTCTGAGCTGGGATGGTGCAGTGAGCTAAAAAATGGTGTTGGATTAAGCCCTGATATCTTGACTGGGTGAGAGTATTCTGCTTAATTCAGAAACTCTGTCCATCACCACCCCCTGTTGTTTAATTATTTTGTCCACCACAAGCGTGGAAGGGTATACTCAGACATGAGTCCCTAGCTCATTGCACCATCAGGATTCAAGCAAGCCGGGCCGAAGACGGCTGAAATGCCAGAAACCGGTCCCCGGTAGCTTGTTTCCTTCCCAGTTAAAGAATTGGCTTGGTAGTTTGGTTTGCCCTGTTTCCATGATACACTGGGCCAGGGACAGACTAATTTGCATATAGCCAGGTTCTGAGCTGGGATGGTGCAGTGAGCTAAAAATGGTGTTGGATTAAGCCCTGATCTCTTGCCTGGGTGAGAGTATTCTGCTTAATTCAGAAACTCTGTCCATCACCACCCCCTGTTGTTTAATTATTTTGTCCACCACAAGCGTGGAAGGGTATACTCAGACATGAGTCCCTAGCTCAATGCACCATCAGGATTCAAGCAAGCCGGGCCAAAGACGGATGAAATGCCAGAAACCGGTCCCCGGTAGCTTGTTTCCTTCCCAGTTAAAGAATTGGCTTGGTAGTTTGGTTTGCCCTGTTCCCATGATACACTGGGCCAGGGACAGACTAATTTGCATATAGCCAGGTTCTGAGCGGGGATGGTGCAGTGAGCTAAAAAATGGTGTTGGATTAAGCCCTGATCTCTTGACTGGGTGAGAGTATTCTGCTTAATTCAGAAACTCTGTCCATCACCACCCCCTGTTGTTTAATTATTTTGTCCACCACAAGCGTGGAAGGGTATACTCAGACATGAGTCCCTAGCTCATTGCACCATCAGGATTCAAGCAAGCCGGGCCGAAGACGGCTGAAATGCCAGAAACCGGTCCCCGGTAGCTTGTTTCCTTCCCAGTTAAAGAATTGGCTTGGTAGTTTGGTTTGCCCTGTTCCCATGATACACTGGGCCAGGGACAGACTAATTTGCATATAGCCAGGTTCTGAGCTGGGATGGTGCAGTGAGCTAAAAAATGGTGTTGGATTAAGCCCTGATCTCTTGACTGGGTGAGAGTATTCTGCTTAATTCAGAAACTCTGTCCATCACCACCCCCTGTTGTTTAATTATTTTGTCCACCACAAGCGTGGAAGGGTATACTCAGACATGAGTCCCTAGCTCATTGCACCATCAGGATTCAAGCAAGCCGGGCCGAAGATGGCTGAAATGCCAGAAACCGGTCCCCGGTAGCTTGTTTCCTTCCCAGTTAAAGAATTGGCTTGGTAGTTTGGTTTGCCCTGTTCCCATGATACACTGGGCCAGGGACAGACTAATTTGCATATAGCCAGGTTCTGAGCTGGGATGGTGCAGTGAGCTAAAAAATGGTGTTGGATTAAGCCCTGATCTCTTGACTGGGTGAGAGTATTCTGATTAATTCAGAAACTCTGTCCATCACCACCCCCTGTTGTTTAATTATTTTGTCCACCACAAGCGTGGAAGGGTATACTCAGACATGAGTCCCTAGCTCATTGCACCATCAGGATTCAAGCAAGCCGGGCCGAAGACGGCTGAAATGCCAGAAACCGGTCCCCGGTAGCTTGTTTCCTTCCCAGTTAAAGAATTGGCTTGGTAGTTTGGTTTGCCCTGTTCCCATGATACACTGGGCCAGGGACAGACTAATTTGCATATAGCCAGGTTCTGAGCTGGGATGGTGCAGTGAGCTAAAAAATGGTGTTGGATTAAGCCCTGATCTCTTGACTGGGTGAGAGTATTCTGCTTAATTCAGAAACTCTGTCCATCACCACCCCCTGTTGTTTAATTATTTTGTCCACCACAAGCGTGAAAGGGTATACTCAGACATGAGTCCCTAGCTCATTGCACCATCAGGATTCAAGCAAGCAGGGCCGAAGACGGCTGAAATGCCAGAAACCGGTCCCCGGTAGCTTGTTTCCTTCCCAGTTAAAGAATTGGCTTGGTAGTTTGGTTTGCCCTGTTCCCATGATACACTGGGCCAGGGACAGACTAATTTGCATATAGCCAGGTTCTGAGCTGGGATGGTGCAGTGAGCTAAAAAATGGTGTTGGATTAAGCCCTTATCTCTTGACTGGGTGAGAGTATTCTGCTTAATTCAGAAACTCTGTCCATCACCACCCCCTGTTGTTTAATTATTTTGTCCACCACAAGCGTGGAAGGGTATACTCAGACATGAGTCCCTAGCTCATTGCACCATCAGGATTCAAGCAAGCCCGGCCGAAGACGGCTGAAATGCCAGAAACCGGTCCCCGGTAGCTTGTTTCCTTCCCAGTTAAAGAATTGGCTTGGTAGTTTGGTTTGCCCTGTTACCATGATACACTGGGCCAGGGACAGACTAATTTGCATATAGCCAGGTTCTGAGCTGGGATGGTGCAGTGAGCTAAAAAATGGTGTTGGATTAAGCCCTGATCTCTTGACTGGGTGAGAGTATTCTGCTTAATTCAGAAACTCTGTCCATCACCACCCCCTGTTGTTTAATTATTTTGTCCACCACAAGCGTGGAAGGGTATACTCAGACATGAGTCCCTAGCTCATTGCACCATCAGGATTCAAGCAAGCCGGGCCGAAGATGGCTGAAATGCCAGAAACCGGTCCCCGGTAGCTTGTTTCCTTCCCAGTTAAAGAATTGGCTTGGTAGTTTGGTTTGCCCTGTTCCCATGATACACTGGGCCAGGGACAGACTAATTTGCATATAGCCAGGTTCTGAGCTGGGATGGTGCAGTGAGCTAAAAAATGGTGTTGGATTAAGCCCTGATCTCTTGACTGGGTGAGAGTATTCTGCTTAATTCAGAAACTCTGTCCATCACCACCCCCTGTTGTTTAATTATTTTGTCCACCACAAGCGTGGAAGGGTATACTCAGACATGAGTCCCTAGCTCATTGCACCATCAGGATTCAAGCAAGCCGGGCCGAAGACGGCTGAAATGCCAGAAACCGGTCCCCGGTAGCTTGTTTCCTTCCCAGTTAAAGAATTGGCTTGGTAGTTTGGTTTGCCCTGTTCCCATGATACACTGGGCCAGGGACAGACTAATTTGCATATAGCCAGGTTCTGAGCTGGGATGGTGCAGTGAGCTAAAAAATGGTGTTGGATTAAGCCCTGATCTCTTGACTGGGTGAGAGTATTCTGCTTAATTCAGAAACTCTGTCCATCACCACCCCCTGTTGTTTAATTATTTTGTCCACCACAAGCGTGAAAGGGTATACTCAGACATGAGTCCCTAACTCATTGCACCATCAGGATTCAAGCAAGCAGGGCCGAAGACGGCTGAAATGCCAGAAACCGGTCCCCGGTAGCTTGTTTCCTTCCCAGTTAAAGAATTGGCTTGGTAGTTTGGTTTGCCCTGTTCCCATGATACACTGGGCCAGGGACAGACTAATTTGCATATAGCCAGGTTCTGAGCTGGGATGGTGCAGTGAGCTAAAAAATGGTGTTGGATTAAGCCCTTATCTCTTGACTGGGTGAGAGTATTCTGCTTAATTCAGAAACTCTGTCCATCACCACCCCCTGTTGTTTAATTATTTTGTCCACCACAAGCGTGGAAGGGTATACTCAGACATGAGTCCCTAGCTCATTGCACCATCAGGATTCAAGCAAGCCCGGCCGAAGACGGCTGAAATGCCAGAAACCGGTCCCCGGTAGCTTGTTTCCTTCCCAGTTAAAGAATTGGCTTGGTAGTTTGGTTTGCCCTGTTACCATGATACACTGGGCCAGGGACAGACTAATTTGCATATAGCCAGGTTCTGAGCTGGGATGGTGCAGTTAGCTAAAAAATGGTGTTGGATTAAGCCCTGATCTCTTGACTGGGTGAGAGTATTCTGCTTAATTCAGAAACTCTGTCCATCACCACCCCCTGTTGTTTAATTATTTTGTCCACCACAAGCGTGGAAGGGTATACTCAGACATGAGTCCCTAGCTCATTGCACCATCAGGATTCAAGCAAGCCGGGCCGAAGACGGCTGAAATGCCAGAAACCGGTCCCCGGTAGCTTGTTTCCTTCCCAGTTAAAGAATTGGCTTGGTAGTTTGGTATGCCCTGTTCCCATGATACACTGGGCCAGGGACAGACTAATTTGCATATAGCCAGGTTCTGAGCTGGGATGGTGCAGTGAGCTAAAAAATGGTGTTGGATTAAGCCCTGATCTCTTGACTGGGTGAGAGTATTCTGCTTAATTCAGAAACTCTGTCCATCACCACCCCCTGTTGTTTAATTATTTTGTACACCACAAGCGTGGAAGGGTATACTCAGACATGAGTCCCTAGCTCATTGCACCATCAGGATTCAAGCAAGCCGGGCCGAAGACGGCTGAATTGCCAGAAACCGGTCCCCGGTAGCTTGTTTCCTTCCCAGTTAAAGAATTGGCTTGGTAGTTTGGTTTGCCCTGTTCCCATGATACACTGGGCCAGGGACAGACTAAGTTGCATATAGCCAGGTTCTGAGCTGGGATGGTGCAGTGAGCTAAAAAATGGTGTTGGATTAAGCCCTGATCTCTTGACTGGGTGAGAGTATTCTGCTTAATTCAGAAACTCTGTCCATCACCACCCCCTGTTGTTTAATTATTTTGTCCACCACAAGCGTGGAAGGGTATACTCAGACATGAGTCCCTAGCTCATTGCACCATCAGGATTCAAGCAAGCCGGGCCGAAGACGGCTGAAATGCCAGAAACCGGTCCCCGGTAGCTTGTTTCCTTCCCAGTTAAAGAATTGGCTTGGTAGTTTGGTTTGCCCTGTTCCCATGATACACTGGGCCAGGGACAGACTAATTTGCATATAGCCAGGTTCTGAGCTGGGATGGTGCAGTGAGCTAAAAAATGGTGTTGGATTAAGCCCTGATCTCTTGACTGGGCGAGAGTATTCTGCTTAATTCAGAAACTCTGTCCATCACCACCCCCTGTTGTTTAATTATTTTGTCCACCACAAGCGTGGAAGGGTATACTCAGACATGAGTCCCTAGCTCATTGCACCATCAGGATTCAAGCAAGCCGGGCCGAAGACGGCTGAAATGCCAGAAACTGGTCCCCGGTAGCTTGTTTCCTTCCCAGTTAAAGAATTGGCTTGGTAGTTTGGTTTGCCCTGTTCCCATGATACACTGGGCCAGGGACAGACTAATTTGCATATAGCCAGGTTCTGAGCTGGGATGGTGCAGTGAGCTAAAAAATGGTGTTGGATTCAGCCCTGATCTCTTGACTGGGTGAGAGTATTCTGCTTAATTCAGAAACTCTGTCCATCACCACCCCCTGTTGTTGAATTATTTTGTCCACCACAAGCGTGGAAGGGTATACTCAGACATGAGTCCCTAGTTCATTGCACCATCAGGATTCAAGCAAGCCGGGCCGAAGACGGCTGAAATGCCAGAAACCGGTCCCCGGTAGCTTGTTTCCTTCCCAGTTAAAGAATTGGCTTGGTAGTTTGGTTTGCCCTGTTCCCATGATACACTGGGCCAGGGACAGACTAATTTGCATATAGCCAGGTTCTGAGCTGGGATGGTGCAGTGAGCTAAAAAATGGTGTTGGATTAAGCCCTGATCTCTTGACTGGGTGAGAGTATTCTGCTTAATTCAGAAACTCTGTCCATCACCACCCCCTGTTGTTTAATTATTTTGTCCACCACAAGCGTGGAAGGGTATACTCAGACATGAGTCCCTAGCTCATTGCACCATCAGGATTCAAGCAAGCCGGGCCGAAGACGGCTGAAATGCCAGAAACCGGTCCCCGGTAGCTTGTTTCCTTCCCAGTTAAAGAATTGGCTTGGTAGTTTGGTTTGCCCTGTTCCCATGATACACTGGGCCAGGGACAGACTAATTTGCATATAGCCAGGTTCTGAGCTGGGATGGTGCAGTGAGCTAAAAATGGTGTTGGATTAAGCCCTGATCTCTTGCCTGGGTGAGAGTATTCTGCTTAATTCAGAAACTCTGTCCATCACCACCCCCTGTTGTTTAATTATTTTGTCCACCACAAGCGTGGAAGGGTATACTCAGACATGAGTCCCTAGCTCAATGCACCATCAGGATTCAAGCAAGCCGGGCCGAAGACGGATGAAATGCCAGAAACCGGTCCCCGGTAGCTTGTTTCCTTCCCAGTTAAAGAATTGGCTTGGTAGTTTGGTTTGCCCTGTTCCCATGATACACTGGGCCAGGGACAGACTAATTTGCATATAGCCAGGTTCTGAGCGGGGATGGTGCAGTGAGCTAAAAAATGGTGTTGGATTAAGCCCTGATCTCTTGACTGGGTGAGAGTATTCTGCTTAATTCAGAAACTCTGTCCATCACCACCCCCTGTTGTTTAATTATTTTGTCCACCACAAGCGTGGAAGGGTATACTCAGACATGAGTCCCTAGCTCATTGCACCATCAGGATTCAAGCAAGCCGGGCCGAAGACGGCTGAAATGCCAGAAACCGGTCCCCGGTAGCTTGTTTCCTTCCCAGTTAAAGAATTGGCTTGGTAGTTTGGTTTGCCCTGTTCCCATGATACACTGGGCCAGGGACAGACTAATTTGCATATAGCCAGGTTCTGAGCTGGGATGGTGCAGTGAGCTAAAAAATGGTGTTGGATTAAGCCCTGATCTCTTGACTGGGTGAGAGTATTCTGCTTAATTCAGAAACTCTGTCCATCACCACCCCCTGTTGTTTAATTATTTTGTCCACCACAAGCGTGGAAGGGTATACTCAGACATGAGTCCCTAGCTCATTGCACCATCAGGATTCAAGCGAGCCGGGCCGAAGATGGCTGAAATGCCAGAAACCGGTCCCCGGTAACTTGTTTCCTTCCCAGTTAAAGAATTGGCTTGGTAGTTTGGTTTGCCCTGTTCCCATGATACACTGGGCCAGGGACAGACTAATTTGCATATAGCCAGGTTCTGAGCTGGGATGGTGCAGTGAGCTAAAAAATGGTGTTGGATTAAGCCCTGATCTCTTGACTGGGTGAGAGTATTCTGCTTAATTCAGAAACTCTGTCCATCACCACCCCCTGTTGTTTAATTATTTTGTCCACCACAAGCGTGGAAGGGTATACTCAGACATGAGTCCCTAGCTCATTGCACCATCAGGATTCAAGCAAGCCGGGCCGAAGACGGCTGAAATGCCAGAAACCGGTCCCCGGTAGCTTGTTTCCTTCCCAGTTAAAGAATTGGCTTGGTAGTTTGGTTTGCCCTGTTCCCATGATACACTGGGCCAGGGACAGACTAATTTGCATATAGCCAGGTTCTGAGCTGGGATGGTGCAGTGAGCTAAAAAATGGTGTTGGATTAAGCCCTGATCTCTTGACTGGGTGAGAGTATTCTGCTTAATCCAGAAACTCTGTCCATCACCACCCCCTGTTGTTTAATTATTTTGTCCACCACAAGCGTGGAAGGGTATACTCAGACATGAGTCCCTAGCTCATTGCACCATCAGGATTCAAGCAAGCCGGGCCGAAGACGGCTGAAATGCCAGAAACCGGTCCCCGGTAGCTTGTTTCCTTCCCAGTTAAAGAATTGGCTTGGTAGTTTGGTTTGCCCTGTTCCCATGATACACTGGGCCAGGGACAGACTAATTTGCATATAGCCAGGTTCTGAGCTGGGATGGTGCAGTGAGCTAAAAAATGGTGTTGGATTAAGCCCTGATCTCTTGACTGGGTGAGAGTATTCTGCTTAATTCAGAAACTCTGTCCATCACCACCCCCTGTTTTTTAATTATTTTGTCCACCACAAGCGTGGAAGGGTATACTCAGACATGAGTCCCTAGCTCATTGCACCATCAGGATTCAAGCAAGCCGGGCCGAAGACGGCTGAAATGCCAGAAACCGGTCCCCGGTAGCTTGTTTCCTTCCCAGTTAAAGAATTGGCTTGGTAGTTTGGTTTGCCCTGTTCCCATGATACACTGGGCCAGGGACAGACTAATTTGCATATAGCCAGGTTCTGAGCTGGGATGGTGCAGTGAGCTAAAAAATGGTGTTGGATTAAGCCCTGATCTCTTGACTGGGTGAGAGTATTCTGCTTAATTCAGAAACTCTGTCCATCACCACCCCCTGTTGTTTAATTATTTTGTCCACCACAAGCGTGGAAGGGTATACTCAGACATGAGTCCCTAGCTCATTGCACCATCAGGATTCAAGCAAGCCGGGCCGAAGACGGCTGAAATGCCAGAAACCGGTCCCCGGTAGCTTGTTTCCTTCCCAGTTAAAGAATTGGCTTGGTAGTTTGGTTTGCCCTGTTCCCATGATACACTGGGCCAGGGACAGACTAATTTGCATATAGCCAGGTTCTGAGCTGGGATGGTGCAGTGAGCTAAAAAATGGTGTTGGATTAAGCCCTGATCTCTTGACTGGGTGAGAGTATTCTGCTTAATTCAGAAACTCTGTCCATCACCACCCCCTGTTGTTTAATTATTTTGTCCACCACAAGCGTGGAAGGGTATACTCAGACATGAGTCCCTAGCTCATTGCACCATCAGGATTCAAGCAAGCCGGGCCGAAGACGGCTGAAATGCCAGAAACCGGTCCCCGGTAGCTTGTTTCCTTCCCAGTTAAAGAATTGGCTTGGTAGTTTGGTTTGCCCTGTTCCCATGATACACTGGGCCAGGGACAGACTAATTTGCATATAGCCAGGTTCTGAGCTGGGATGGTGCAGTGAGCTAAAAAATGGTGTTGGATTAAGCCCTGATCTCTTGACTGGGTGAGAGTATTCTGCTTAATTCAGAAACTCTGTCCATCACCACCCCCTGTTGTTTAATTATGTTGTCCACCACAAGCGTGGAAGGGTATACTCAGACATGAGTCCCTAGCTCATTGCACCATCAGGATTCAAGCAAGCCGGGCCGAAGACGGCTGAAATGCCAGAAACCGGTCCCCGGTAGCTTGTTTCCTTCCCAGTTAAAGAATTGGCTTGGTAGTTTGGTTTGCCCTGTTCCCATGATACACTGGGCCAGGGACAGACTAATTTGCATATAGCCAGGTTCTGAGCTGGGATGGTGCAGTGAGCTAAAAAATGGTGTTGGATTAAGCCCTGATCTCTTGACTGGGTGAGAGTATTCTGCTTAATTCAGAAACTCTGTCCATCACCACCCCCTGTTGTTTAATTATTTTGTCCACCACAAGCGTGGAAGGGTATACTCAGACATGAGTCCCTAGCTCATTGCACCATCAGGATTCAAGCAAGCCGGGCCGAAGACGGCTGAAATGCCAGAAACCGGTCCCCGGTAGCTTGTTTCCTCCCAGTTAAAGATTTGGCTTGGTAGTTTGGTTTGCCCTGTTCCCATGATACACTGGGCCAGGGACAGACTAATTTGCATATAGCCAGGTTCTGAGCTGGGATGGTGCAGTGAGCTAAAAAATGGTGTTGGATTAAGCCCTGATCTCTTGACTGGGTTAGAGTATTCTGATTAATTCAGAAACTCTGTCCATCACCACCCCCTGTTTTTTAATTATGTTGTCCACCACAAGCGTGGAAGGGTATACTCAGACATGAGTCCCTAGCTCATTGCACCATCAGGATTCAAGCAAGCCGGGCCGAAGACGGCTGAAATGCCAGAAACCGGTCCCCGGTAGCTTGTTTCCTTCCCAGTTAAAGAATTGGCTTGGTAGTTTGGTTTGCCCTGTTCCCCTGATACACTGGGCCAGGGACAGACTAATTTGCATATAGCCAGGTTCTGAGCTGGGATGGTGCAGTGAGCTAAAAAATGGTGTTGGATTAAGCCCTGATCTCTTGACTGGGTGAGAGTATTCTGCTTAATTCAGAAACTCTGTCCATCACCACCCCCTGTTGTTTAATTATTTTGTCCACCACAAGCGTGGAAGGGTATACTCAGACATGAGTCCCTAGCTCATTGCACCATCAGGATTCAAGCAAGCCGGGCCGAAGACGGCTGAAATGCCAGAAACCGGTCCCCGGTAACTTGTTTCCTTCCCAGTTAAAGAATTGGCTTGGTAGTTTGGTTTGCCCTGTGCCCATGATACACTGGGCCAGGGACAGACTAATTTGCATATAGCCAGGTTCTGAGCTGGGATGGTGCAGTGAGCTAAAAAATGGTGTTGGATTAAGCCCTGATCTCTTGACTGGGTGAGAGTATTCTGCTTAATTCAGAAACTCTGTCCATCACCACCCCCTGTTGTTTAATTATTTTGTCCACCACAAGCGTGGAAGGGTATACTCAGACATGAGTCCCTAGCTCATTGCACCATCAGGATTCAAGCAAGCCGGGCCGAAGACGGCTGAAATGCCAGAAACCGGTCCCCGGTAGCTTGTTTCCTTCCCAGTTAAAGAATTGGCTTGGTAGTTTGGTTTGCCCTGTTCCCATGATACACTGGGCCAGGGACAGACTAATTTGCATATAGCCACGTTCTGAGCTGGGATGGTGCAGTGAGCTAAAAAATGGTGTTGGATTAAGCCCTGATCTCTTGACTGGGTGAGAGTATTCTGCTTAATTCAAAAACTCTGTCCATCACCACCCCCTGTTGTTTAATTATTTTGTCCACCACAAGCGTGGAAGGGTATACTCAGACATGAGTCCCTAGCTCATTGCACCATCAGGATTCAAGCAAGCCGGGCCGAAGACGGCTGAAATGCCAGAAACCGGTCCCCGGTAGCTTGTTTCCTTCCCAGTTAAAGAATTGGCTTGGTAGTTTGGTTTGCCCTGTTCCCATGATACACTGGGCCAGGGACAGACTAATTTGCATATAGCCAGGTTCTGAGCTGGAATGGTGCAGTGAGCTAAAAAATGGTGTTGGATTAAGCCCTGATCTCTTGACTGGGTGAGAGTATTCTGCTTAATTCAGAAACTCTGTCCATCACCACCCCCTGTTGTTTAATTATTTTGTCCACCACAAGCGTGGAAGGGTATACTCAGACATGAGTCCCTAGCTCATTGCACCATCAGGATTCAAGCAAGCCGGGCCGAAGACGGCTGAAATGCCAGAAACCGGTCCCCGGTAGCTTGTTTCCTTCCCAGTTAAAGAATTGGCTTGGTAGTTTGGTTTGCCCTGTTCCCATGATACACTGGGCCAGGGACAGACTAATTTGCATATAGCCAGGTTCTGAGCTGGGATGGTGCAGTGAGCTAAAAAATGGTGTTGGATTAAGCCCTGATCTCTTGACTGGGTGAGAGTATTCTGCTTAATTCAGAAACTCTGTCCATCACCACCCCCTGTTGTTTAATTATTTTGTCCACCACAAGCGTGGAAGGGTATACTTAGACATGAGTCCCTAGCTCATTGCACCATCAGGATTCAAGCAAGCCGGGCCGAAGACGGCTGAAATGCCAGAAACCGGTCCCCGGTAGCTTGTTTCCTTCCCAGTTAAAGAATTGGCTTGGTAGTTTGGTTTGCCCTGTTCCCATGATACACTGGGCCAGGGACAGACTAATTTGCATATAGCCAGGTTCTGAGCTGGGATGGTGCAGTGAGCTAAAAAATGGTGTTGGATTAAGCCCTGATCTCTTGACTGGGTGAGAGTATTCTGCTTAATTCAGAAACTCTGTCCATCACCACCCCCTGTTGTTTAATTATTTTGTCCACCACCAGCGTGGAAGGGTATACTCAGACATGAGTCCCTAGCTCATTGCACCATCAGGATTCAAGCAAGCCGGGCCGAAGACGGCTGAAATGCCAGAAACCGGTCCCCGGTAGCTTGTTTCCTTCCCAGTTAAAGAATTGGCTTGGTAGTTTGGTTTGCCCTGTTCCCATGATACACTGGGCCAGGGACAGACTAATTTGCATATAGCCAGGTTCTGAGCTGGGATGGTGCAGTGAGCTAAAAAATGGTGTTGGATTAAGCCCTGATCTCTTGACTGGGTGAGAGTATTCTGCTTAATTCAGAAACTCTGTCCATCACCACCCCCTGTTGTTTAATTATTTTGTCCACCACAAGCGTGGAAGGGTATACTCAGACATGAGTCCCTAGCTCATTGCACCATCAGGATTCAAGCAAGCCGGGCCGAAGACGGCTGAAATGCCAGAAACCGGTCCCCGGTAGCTTGTTTCCTTCCCAGTTAAAGAATTGGCTTGGTAGTTTGGTTTGCCCTGTTCCCATGATACACTGGGCCAGGGACAGACTAATTTGCATATAGCCAGGTTCTGAGCTGGGATGGTGCAGTGAGCTAAAAAATGGTGTTGGATTAAGCCCTGATCTCTTGACTGGGTGAGAGTATTCTGCTTAATTCAGAAACTCTGTCCATCACCACCCCCTGTTGTTTAATTATTTTGTCCACCACAAGCGTGGAAGGGTATACTCAGACATGAGTCCCTAGCTCATTGCACCATCAGGATTCAAGCAAGCCGGGCCGAAGACGGATGAAATGCCAGAAACCGGTCCCCGGTAGCTTGTTTCCTTCCCAGTTAAAGAATTGGCTTGGTAGTTTGGTTTGCCCTGTTCCCATGATACACTGGGCCAGGGACAGACTAATTTGCATATAGCCAGGTTCAGAGCTGGGATGGTGCAGTTAGCTAAAAAATGGTGTTGGATTCAGCCCTGATCTCTTGACTGGGTGAGAGTATTCTGCTTAATTCAGAAACTCTGTCCATCACCACCCCCTGTTGTTTAATTATTTTGTCCACCACAAGCGTGGAAGGGTATACTCAGACATGAGTCCCTAGCTCATTGCACCATCAGGATTCAAGCAAGCCGGGCCGAAGACGGCTGAAATGCCAGAAACTGGTCCCCGGTACTTGTTTCCTTCCCAGTTAAAGAATTGGCTTGGTAGTTTGGTTTGCCCTGTTCCCATGATACACTGGGCCAGGGACAGACTAACTTGCATATAGCCAGGTTCTGAGCTGGGATGGTGCAGTGAGCTAAAAAATGGTGTTGGATTAAGCCCTGATCTCTTGACTGGGTGAGAGTATTCTGCTTAATTCAGAAACTCTGTCCATCACCACCCCCTGTTGTTTATTTATTTTGTCCACCACAAGCGTGGAATGGTATACTCAGACATGAGTCCCTAGCTCATTGCACCATCAGGATTCAAGCAAGCCGGGCCGAAGACGGCTGAAATGCCAGAAACCGGTCCCCGGTAGCTTGTTTCCTTCCCAGGTAAATAATTGCCTTGGTAGTTTGGTTTGCCCTGTTCCCATGATACACTGGGCCAGGGACAGACTAATTTGCATATAGCCAGGTTCTGAGCTGGGATGGTGCAGTGAGCTAAAAAATGGTGTTGGATTAAGCCCTGATCTCTTGACTGGGTGAGAGTATTCTGCTTAATTCAGAAACTCTGTCCATCACCACCCCCTGTTGTTTAATTATTTTGTCCACCACAAGCGTGGAAGAGTATACTCAGACATGAGTCCCTAGCTCATTGCACCATCAGGATTCAAGCAAGCCGGGCCGAAGACGGCTGAAATGCCAGAAACCGGTCCCCGGTAGCTTGTTTCCTTCCCAGTTAAAGAATTGGCTTGGTAGTTTGGTTTGCCCTGTTCCCATGATACACTGGGCCAGGGACAGACTAATTTGCATATAGCCAGGTTCTGAGCTGGGATGGTGCAGTGAGCTAAAAAATGGTGTTGGATTAAGCCCTGATCTCTTGACTGGGTGAGAGTATTCTGCTTAATTCAGAAACTCTGTCCATCACCACCCCCTGTTGTTTAATTATTTTGTCCACCACAAGCGTGGAAGGGTATACTCAGACATGAGTCCCTAGCTCATTGCACCATCAGGATTCAAGCAAGCCGGGCCGAAGACGGCTGAAATGCCAGAAACCGGTCCCCGGTAGCTTGTTTCCTTCCCAGTTAAAGAATTGGCTTGGTAGTTTGGTTTGCCCTGTTCCCATGATACACTGGGCCAGGGACAGACTAATTTGCATATAGCCAGGTTCTGAGCTGGGATGGTGCATTGAGCTAAAAAATGGTGTTGGATTAAGCCCTGATCTCTTGACTGGGTGAGAGTATTCTGCTTAATTCAGAAACTCTGTCCATCACCACCCCCTGTTGTTTAATTATTTTGTCCACCACAAGCGTGGAAGGGTATACTCAGACATGAGTCCCTAGCTCATTGCACCATCAGGATTCAAGCAAGCCGGGCCGAAGACGGCTGAAATGCCAGAAACCGGTCCCCGGTAGCTTGTTTCCTTCCCAGTTAAAGAATTGGCTTGGTAGTTTGGTTTGCCCTGTTCCCATGATACACTGGGCCAGGGACAGACTAATTTGCATATAGCCAGGTTCTGAGCTGGGATGGTGCAGTGAGCTAAAAAATGGTGTTGGATTAAGCCCTGATCTCTTGACTGGGTGAGAGTATTCTGCTTAATTCAGAAACTCAGTCCATCACCACCCCCTGTTGTTTCATTATTTTGTCCACCACAAGCGTGGAAGGGTATACTCAGACATGAGTCCCTAGCTCATTGCACCATCAGGATTCAAGCAAGCCGGGCCGAAGACGGCTGAAATGCCAGAAACCGGTCCCCGGTAGCTTGTTTCCTTCCCAGTTAAAGAATTGGCTTGGTAGTTTGGTTTGCCCTGTTCCCATGATACACTGGGCCAGGGACAGACTAATTTGCATATAGCCAGGTTCTGAGCTGGGATGGGGCAGTTAGCTAAAAAATGGTGTTGGATTCAGCCCTGATCTCTTGACTGGGTGAGAGTATTCTGCTTAATTCAGAAACTCTGTCCATCACCACCCCCTGTTGTTTAATTATTTTGTCCACCACAAGCGTGGAAGGGTATACTCAGACATGAGTCCCTAGCTCATTGCACCATCAGGATTCAAGCAAGCCGGGCCGAAGACGGCTGAAATGCCAGAAACTGGTCCCCGGTACTTGTTTCCTTCCCAGTTAAAGAATTGGCTTGGTAGTTTGGTTTGCCCTGTTCCCATGATACACTGGGCCAGGGACAGACTAACTTGCATATAGCCAGGTTCTGAGCTGGGATGGTGCAGTGAGCTAAAAAATGGTGTTGGATTAAGCCCTGATCTCTTGACTGGGTGAGAGTATTCTGCTTAATTCAGAAACTCTGTCCATCACCACCCCCTGTTGTTTAATTATTTTGTCCACCACAAGCGTGGAAGGGTATACTCAGACATGAGTCCCTAGCTCATTGCACCATCAGGATTCAAGCAAGCCGGGCCGAAGACGGCTGAAATGCCAGAAACCGGTCCCAGGTAGCTTGTTTCCTTCCCAGTTAAAGAATTGGCTTGGTAGTTTGGTTTGCCCTGTTCCCATGATACACTGGGCCAGGGACAGACTAATTTGCATATAGCCAGGTTCTGAGCTGGGATGGTGCAGTGAGCTAAAAAATGGTGTTGGATTAAGCCCTGATCTCTTGACTGGGTGAGAGTATTCTGCTTAATTCAGAAACTCTGTCCATCACCACCCCCTGTTGTTTATTTATTTTGTCCACCACAAGCGTGGAAGGGTATACTCAGACATGAGTCCCTAGCTCATTGCACCATCAGGATTCAAGCAAGCCGGGCCGAAGACGGCTGAAATGCCAGAAACCGGTCCCCGGTAGCTTGTTTCCTTCCCAGTTAAAGAATTGCCTTGGTAGTTTGGTTTGCCCTGTTCCCATGATACACTGGGCCAGGGACAGACTAATTTGCATATAGCCAGGTTCTGAGCTGGGATGGTGCAGTGAGCTAAAAAATGGTGTTGGATTAAGCCCTGATCTCTTGACTGGGTGAGAGTATTCTGCTTAATTCAGAAACTCTGTCCATCACCACCCCCTGTTGTTTAATTATTTTGTCCACCACAAGCGTGGAAGAGTATACTCAGACATGAGTCCCTAGCTCATTGCACCATCAGGATTCAAGCAAGCCGGGCCGAAGACGGCTGAAATGCCAGAAACCGGTCCCCGGTAGCTTGTTTCCTTCCCAGTTAAAGAATTGGCTTGGTAGTTTGGTTTGCCCTGTTCCCATGATACACTGGGCCAGGGACAGACTAATTTGCATATAGCCAGGTTCTGAGCTGAGATGGTGCAGTGAGCTAAAAAATGGTGTTGGATTAAGCCCTGATCTCTTGACTGGGTGAGAGTATTCTGCTTAATTCAGAAACTCTGTCCATCACCACCCCCTGTTGTTTAATTATTTTGTCCACCACAAGCGTGGAAGGGTATACTCAGACATGAGTCCCTAGCTCATTGCACCATCAGGATTCAAGCAAGCCGGGCCGAAGACGGCTGAAATGCCAGAAACCGGTCCCCGGTAGCTTGTTTCCTTCCCAGTTAAAGAATTGGCTTGGTAGTTTGGTTTGCCCTGTTCCCATGATACACTGGGCCAGGGACAGACTAATTTGCATATAGCCAGGTTCTGAGCTGGGATGGTGCATTGAGCTAAAAAATGGTGTTGGATTAAGCCCTGATCTCTTGACTGGGTGAGAGTATTCTGCTTAATTCAGAAACTCTGTCCATCACCACCCCCTGTTGTTTAATTATTTTGTCCACCACAAGCGTGGAAGGGTATACTCAGACATGAGTCCCTAGCTCATTGCACCATCAGGATTCAAGCAAGCCGGGCCGAAGACGGCTGAAATGCCAGAAACCGGTCCCCGGTAGCTTGTTTCCTTCCCAGTTAAAGAATTGGCTTGGTAGTTTGGTTTGCCCTGTTCCCATGATACACTGGGCCAGGGACAGACTAATTTGCATATAGCCAGGTTCTGAGCTGGGATGGTGCAGTGAGCTAAAAATGGTGTTGGATTAAGCCCTGATCTCTTGACTGGGTGAGAGTATTCTGCTTAATTCAGAAACTCTGTCCATCACCACCCCCTGTTGTTTAATTATTTTGTCCACCACAAGCGTGGAAGGGTATACTCAGACATGAGTCCCTAGCTCATTGCACCATCAGGATTCAAGCAAGCCGGGCCGAAGACGGCTGAAATGCCAGAAACCGGTCCCCGGTAGCTTGTTTCCTTCCCAGTTAAAGAATTGGCTTGGTAGTTTGGTTTGCCCTGTTCCCATGATACACTGGGCCAGGGACAGACTAATTTGCATATAGCCAGGTTCTGAGCTGGGATGGTGCAGTGAGCTAAAAAATGGTGTTGGATTAGGCCCTGATCTCTTGACTGGGTGAGAGTATTCTGCTTAATTCAGAAACTCTGTCCATCACCACCCCCTGTTGTTTAATTATTTTGTCCACCACAAGCGTGGAAGGGTATACTCAGACATGAGTCCCTAGCTCATTGCACCATCAGGATTTAAGCAAGCCGGGCCGAAGACGGCTGAAATGCCAAAAACCGGTCCCGGTAGCTTGTTTCCTTCCCAGTTAAAGAATTGGCTTGGTAGTTTGGTTTGCCCTGTTCCCATGATACACTGGGCCAGGGACAGACTAATTTGCATATAGCCAGGTTCTGAGCTGGGATGGTGCAGTGAGCTAAAAAATGGTGTTGGATTAAGCCCTGATCTCTTGACTGGGTGAGAGTATTCTGCTTAATTCAGAAACTCTGTCCATCACCACCCCCTGTTGTTTAAATATTTTGTCCACCACAAGCGTGGAAGGGTATACTCAGACATGAGTCCCTAGCTCATTGCACCATCAGGATTCAAGCAAGCCGGGCCGAAGACGGCTGAAATGCCAGAAACCGGTCCCCGGTAGCTTGTTTCCTTCCCAGTTAAAGAATTGGCTTGGTAGTTTGGTTTGCCCTGTTCCCATGATACACTGGGTCAGGGACAGACTAATTTGCATATAGCCAGGTTCTGAGCTGGGATGGTGCAGTGAGCTAAAAAATGGTGTTGGATTAAGCCCTGATCTCTTGACAGGGTGAGAGTATTCTGCTTAATTCAGAAACTCTGTCCATCACCACCCCCTGTTGTTTAATTATTTTGTCCACCACAAGCGTGGAAGGGTATACTCAGACATGAGTCCCTAGCTCATTGCACCATCAGGATTCAAGCAAGCCGGGCCGAAGACGGCTGAAATGTTAGAAACCGGTCCCCGGTAGCTTGTTTCCTTCCCAGTTAAAGAATTGGCTTGGTAGTTTGGTTTGCCCTGTTCCCATGATACACTGGGCCAGGGACAGACTAATTTGCATATAGCCAGGTTCTGAGCTGGGATGGTGCAGTGAGCTAAAAAATGGTGTTGGATAAGCCCTGATCTCTTGACTGGGTGAGAGTATTCTGCTTAATTCAGAAACTCTGTCCATCACCACCCCCTGTTGTTTAATTATTTTGTCCACCACAAGCGTGGAAGGGTATACTCAGACATGAGTCCCTAGCTCATTGCACCATCAGGATTCAAGCAAGCCGGGCCGAAGACGGCTGAAATGCCAGAAACCGGTCCCCGGTAGCTTGTTTCCTTCCCAGTTAAAGAATTGGCTTGGTAGTTTGGTTTGCCCTGTTCCCATGATACACTGGGCCAGGGACAGACTAATTTGCATATAGCCAGGTTCTGAGCTGGGATGGTGCAGTGAGCTAAAAAATGGTGTTGGATTAAGCCCTGATCTCTTGACTGGGTGAGAGTATTCTGCTTAATTCAGAAACTCTGTCCATCACCACCCCCTGTTGTTTAATTATTTTGTCCACCACAAGCGTGGAAGGGTATACTCAGAGTCCCTAGCTCATTGCACCATCAGGATTCAAGCAAGCCGGGCCGAAGACGGCTGAAATGCCAGAAACCGGTCCCCGGTAGCTTGTTTCCTTCCCAGTTAAAGAATTGGCTTGGTAGTTTGGTTTGCCATGTTCCCATGATACACTGGGCCAGGAACAGACTAATTTGCATATAGCCAGGTTCTGAGCTGGGATGGTGCAGTGATCTAAAAAATGGTGTTGGATTAAGCCCTGATCTCTTGACTGGGTGAGAGTATTCTGCTTAATTCAGAAACTCTGTCCATCACCACCCCCTGTTGTTTAATTATTTTGTCCACCACAAGCGTGGAAGGGTATACTCAGACATGAGTCCCTAGCTCATTGCACCATCAGGATTCAAGCAAGCCGGGCCGAAGACGGCTGAAATGCCAGAAACCGGTCCCCGGTAGCTTGTTTCCTTCCCAGTTAAAGAATTGGCTTGGTAGTTTGGTTTGCCCTGTTCCCATGATACACTGGGCCAGGGACAGACTAATTTGCATATAGCCAGGTTCTGAGCTGGGATGGTGCAGTGAGCTAAAAAATGGTGTTGGATTAAGCCCTGATCTCTTGACTGGGTGAGAGTATTCTGCTTAATTCAGAAACTCTGTCCATCACCACCCCCTGTTGTTTAATTATTTTGTTCCCGGGAGGCAGACGGTGGATAACACCAAGAGGGTAGGACATATTCTGGAGAAGGCTTCCCGGATTCCCGGAGAAAGAATGCTCCTATCGGTTGATGCTGAAAAGGCGTTCGACCGGGTACACTTGCCCTATCTGGAACGGGTTATGGTGAGGATGGGCATAGGTGGAAAATTTCGCACCCTGGTTTTTAATTGCTACCAGTTCCCGTCGGCGGTGGTGCAGGTGAATGGTTGTAGCTCTCAAAGGTTTTGCATTGAACGGGGCACCAGACAGGGCTGCCCACTGTCCCCACTCCTTTTGGCTATGTACATGGAGCCCTTTGCCCAGAGAATACGGCAGAACTCGGACGCGATTGGAATGAGGATGGGGGGATATATTCACACGGTCAGCCTCTACGCGGACGAAATAATTCTGACCTTAGAGGAACAGAGGCGTGCTCTACCTGCGTGCATTGACGAATTGGAGGCTTTTTCAAGGGTGGCTGGATTCAAAATGAATATGGGAAAATCAACAGCCCTGGACATCTCCCTAACTCCTGCAACACGACGGGAGTTGCAGGGCCTTTTCCCCATGCATTGGTCGGCCCACCAGGTCCAGTACTTGGGTATTCTGTTGGCACCTACATTGGCGGCCATGGTAACTGCCAATTATGCGGCCCTGACTGGTAAGATTTAGGAGGAACTGGGGAGATGGAGTAAGGGCTTGACATCGTGGCTTGGGAGAGTAGCAGCGGTTAAAATGACGGTTCTCCCACAGATCTTATATCTATTCCGGGCCCTACCGTTGCAGCCGCCTAAAGGCTGGCTCCAGCAGACACAGGCGGTTCTAGCCCGCTTAATTTGGCAAGGCCGCAAGCCTAGGTTGAGGAGGGTTCTCCCCACGTTGGCGCCGGAGTCGGGGGGACTGGGGGTCCCAGATCTGCGCAAATATTTTCAAGCGGCGCAGCTGAGATACCTGGTTGAATGGAGCCGATGGGAATCGGACAAGCACTAGTTGTTCCAGGATCAGGCGGTGGCGGGCCGTCCCTTACAAGAGGTGCCCTTTCTGCGTAGGGCTCATCGCCCCCCGAATCTCTACGCGTCTTTTGTAACACGAGTTCCGCTGAGGGTGTGGGATGCTACTAACACTGCACACTAGCTTACCACGTTCCCCTCTCCGTTCACACCTATTGCAGACAACCCGGACTTCACGCCGGGGACTACCCAGGGAGCCTTTTCACACTGGCGCGCTGCCGGTTGCAGGACCCTCTTCTATTTGTACGGGCCGGACGGAGTTCTCCCTTTCCAGGCTCTCAAGCAGGAGTATTTGTTTGGCTGAGACAGATAGGATGCGCTACTGGCAGGTGCGGCACTGGGCTTTGCAGCCACAGGTGCGTGAGCTGGCAGACAGGAAATTATCGCCGTACGAGAAATGGTTAGTGACGCGCGCCTTTGATGCTAAGCTCATCACGGATCTTTATAAAATGTTACAGCCCCCCCCACACACATTTTCATAACCCAGGTAGGGAACGCTGGAACAGGGAGCTGGGAAGAACAATGAGCCATAAAGAATGGGATCAGATTTCATACCGCGCACTTCACTCTGCATACCATATAGGACTAACTGAAACATTCACTAAAGTGTCTACATACTGGTATTACACTCCGGAGCGGTTGCATGAGATGGATAGGCATATTGATAATACCTGTTGGCGGGAGTGTGGGCAACCTGGTACACTGGCACATGTCCTGTGGGAGTGCCCGTTGTTGGACCTTTATTGGAAGGAGGTGCTAGATGAGATCGACGCACACTTTGAGATAGAGTTACCCCACTTCCCTGTATACGTCCTGCTGGGCTTGCCTAACGGGCTGATGTATCCACTAAAATAGCGCAGGGGTAGACAAATTGCCATAGCACTAGGCTCTGCCGTTCAGAACATTCTAATACACTGGCGAACTACCACTGTTCCATCTATCACGGGTTGGCTACATAGATTATGGCAGGTCCTGGGCATGGAGAAATTATCATTGATGGTGGCCGGGGAGGTAGATCAATTCGAGGAGTTGTGGCAGCCCTTTCATGCACTACTGGCCACCGAGTTCAGGGAACTAACATGTCCGAGGTACCTGAGGCTGTTGAGACTGACACCACCGCTGGACTTCACCGCTTAATGGCCGTAGGCTGGATAGGACTGGGGGATAGGGGTGTGGGCTGAGCTCAGAAGGTTTAGCCAGACAAGACACTGGACGGGGGTACTGGGAGGGGGTAGGGGGACAGGGGGGGCGGGGGAGTTTGGGGGGAACTGTTTTTTTAAAAAGGGAAGGGTACAGAGACTTCATTTCTACCTCAGGGTGCTATCTAATGTGATGTGTATGGAAGCGGAGCTCACGCAGCCTCTACTGCATTTTCGGGACACGTGGCCTTATCTTGAGATGGGCTCCTGGGGTTACAGCACCAATGTCATTGCTTGAATGTCTTTCTTATCTGTGTACTCTTTCAATAAAATACTTTAAACATAAAGTAGGTACTTTCCATACCCCTAATAAAGAGGGAATTACTACTATTTGTTCAGGGGGTAAACTCCTTAGATCACAGGAGTTCCTCAATCAAAAGTGTTAACTTTTGGGATATTTGGGAAGACTGGCAAAACTCCTGCAATAAGGGCTAGTTAAACACTTGGAAAAGTGGGAAAGTTGTCCAATGATTAAAAACATCAATAGCAAAGAGTTTGAGAAGGGAGTTGAAAATAAAGGGTCAAGGAATGACTTCCTAAACTCACCTCAGATAAGTTGCTAAAGAGGTCTTGAAGCCTGTGTGGAGGGAAAAATATGGCTGGAGTTTATTTATATCTCCTCCACCACTTTCTGGTGAGTAGGGTGATGGTAACTCGGTTGCCTCTTTCTACCTATTCATACTGAGCTCCTTTATGCCTTCTTGATGGAAAATTAAGCCCCCAAAAAATCTAATCTTAAACCAAATGTACTCTAGATTAATCATCTCATATATTTGTGAGAAAGCATACTTTCCTGAGTCTCCCTCTAATGCAATTGACTCTTTGAGCTGCCTTCCTGAGAGGAGTTAATTGCGGTGCCTATAAGCTTGCATATCAAATGTTACATAGAATAACAATCCCTTTTCATGGAAATTACAATTTGGTCAGTTAGGAACAAAGGGAGCAATTGTGAATTTCTAGAGCTGTTATCATACCAAGGACTCTCCCTTAATAAGGGCACATGAAGCTACCAGACTGGATAATAGGGAAAGGGTAGAAGTTCACCTTTAATGCCCAATGGGAAGTCTTGCTGAGTTCTTTTAAAGGACAGTACAAGGCTTTCATGGGAGACACACCAAAGAGCTTATATGTTCTGCTGTTGAGCGTTTCACTCATTTTGGATCTTTCCAGTATGCTGTACATGGGTTATACAACCAGTGGGCTGTTTCTGTTAATGTCAATTAGAGACTGAGGTATAATGTCGAATTTCTAGCATTGGGGTCGAATTCACAAGTCTAAGTTTACTACTTTTTGGTATTCACAAAGGTAAATTACGACTAATAACTTTAATATTAGTAATTTTACTACTAGTAATAACTTTACCATGAGTAACTTTGCTAGACGTAGCTTTACTAGTAGTAAATAACCAGTAGTAACTTACCTTTGTGAATACCAAACAAGTAGTAAACTCTTAAATAGTAAACTAAGACATAAATCTAAGTTTACTATTTTTTGGTATTCATAAAGGCATGTTACTACATGTAACTTTACTACTAATAATTGTACTAGTGGTAACTTTCGTACTAGTAACTTTCCTACTAGTAACTTTCATTGTAACAAAGTTATAGTAAGAACTTACCTTTGTGAATACCAAAAAAGTAGTAAAGTAAGACTTAGGTTGAAGTTTACCTTTTTAAATTGGGACGTTTGTGATTGTTCCAGCAATTGCAAATATTTCCTCCACTCTTCTTTAACCCCTATACAAGCAGAATGAGCTGAGAAGAAGCTTCACAGGTAGGAGGAAGTGCCAACCCTTCTCATAACATCTGTCAGGAGTTTAAGGGGTGAGACCATTTCTGTCCTGTACCCCTGGAGTTTCCTGGTCTGTTTCTCCAGAGCTGTTCAAATAAGCACCCTATTTTGCCCTAGGCCTACTGGGGAAAAGGCCTACTTTATTGCTCATAATTGGGGGGGGTCACTGAGGTTGTTCGGTAGTGCCTTGAATGTGTGTGCACTGTGGATCCTAGAGGCTGCACACTGTCCCCCTGCTAAAAGTTGAAGACCTGGTTAATGTCAGAGTATAGATGGAAGCTGTCGAGGACCGGTGGTGTGCTACCTCCAGATCGGGGCAGGGTGGCAAGGCCAGGATTCTTACAGTGAAGCTGCTATTACTCACTAGGAAGGAGCTGTGTTTTAGAAGCATAAAGGGCCAAACAAAATCTACTTATTTGAGGGCTTGAGTAGGCAGGAGTATGTGTCCTCGGATGGGTAAGCTCTCTCTTTCTCACACAAAGCAAATATGGCCAAAGTGTATGTCTAATAACGGGCACTAGACCCTAAACCTGAATAGCAAGCAACATTAGACTTTCTTTAGCCACTAGCGGGATCTCACTAAGATGGTATTAGCGAACTGCTTGGTAAACATTTAAATAGGCAGTCTGAAAGTCATATCAATGTATTAATTGATGTGTTACCAATAACGCAGAACAAGTGTCTAAGGCTTTATTGTGGCCGAAATGTGGTAACAGGCACTATGTCAAGAGCAGATGACGGAAATAATAGTCATACTATTTTGCTCCCCTAATGTTGAAATATGTTCTAAAATAATTAAAAATACTGAATATGAGAGGTATGCAATTTGAAACAAGTGATAACATAGGTATATGCATAATACATTGCCAATGAAGTATATGCTTTAGATTGCACATTACAAAATGTCTGCTGTATTACTCAGAATGTAGTCCTTCATTGACTTCCATGAATATCAATTAACTTTATTTATTTTCATGTGAATGTTTGTGCTGTTCGTATGAACAAGTCTATGGATGAAACGCGTAACAAGCAATATTAAATACGGCTACTGGGCATACCTGTGACTCCGAGTGTGCATCATTGTAAGGAATTTTGTATTAATAAAAATTGCCGTTTCTCGTGCATAACCGGCGCCATGCACCAACTGGCAAAGGGCTCGGTCTTTACATGACCCGACTGGGATAAGGAATCATATATTATTTGTAGGTTTTTATATGTAATTAATACTATAATTTTTATGTATTTCATATATTTGATTTTTCATTTCTAAATATTGTTTATTTATTTTTCCGATTTATTTTGTTTTTTAATGTTTTTCATTGTTTGAGTGTGAATAGTAATGTTTGTCTCTTCACAATCCAACACTTTCCCTACTGTTGCACTCACTGGAGTGGGAATAGTAATTTTTAGACCTGTGCTATCCAACACTTTCCCTACTGTTGCACTCACTGGAGTGGGAGTAGTAATTCTTACCCCTCCACTATCCAACCCTTTCCCTACTGTTGCACTCACTGGAGTGGGAGTAGTAAATTTGTACCCCTCCGCTATCCAACACTTTGCCTACTGTTGCATTCACTGGAGTGGGAACACAAAATGTTATCCCTCCGCTATCCAACAGTTGTTCTACTGTTGCATTCAGTGGAGTGGGAATAGTAATTTTTACCCCTCTGCTATCCAACACTTTACCTTCTGTTGCACGTATTGGAGTGGGAATCGTAATTTTTACCCTTCCTATATCCAACACTTTCCTTACTGTTGCATTTGCTGGAGTAGTAGTATTACATCTTTACCCTCCGCTATCCATCTCTTTCCCTTCTGTTGCACCTATTGGAGTGGGAATAGTAATTCTTACCCCTCCATCATCCAACATTGTCCCTACTCTTGCACTCACTGGATATGAGATAGTAGTTTTTGCACCTCCACTATCCAACAATTTCTCTACTGTTGCACTCACTGGACTGGGAGTAATAATTTTTACCGCTTCGCTATCCAACATTTTCCCTACTGTTGCACTTACTGGAGTGGGAATGGTAATTTTTACCTCTCCGCTATCGAACAATTTTCCTACTGTTGCACTTTTTGGAGTGGAAATAGTTATTTTTCCCTTTGGCCATCCAACACTTTCCCTACTGTTGCACTCTTTGGAGTGGGAATACTAATTTTTCCCCTCCACTATCCCACACTTTCCTTACTGTTGCTTTCACTGGAGTGCAAATTGTATTTTTAAACCCTCCACTATCCAACACTTTCCCTACTGTTGCACTCTTTGGAGTGGGAATAGTAATGTGTACTCATCTGCTATCCGACACTTTCTCTACTGTTGCATTCTTTGGAGTAGGAATTGTAATTTTTACCTCTTTGCTATCCAACACTTTCACTACTGTTGCACTCTTTGGAGTGGGAATAGTAATTTTTTATCCTCCGCTATCCAACACTTTCCCTACTGTTGCACTCACTGGAATTGGAGTAGTACATTTAAATATTTTGCTATCCAACACTTTCCCTACTGTTGCACTGATTGTATTGGTAAATGTAAGTTTAAATATTAGATTAATGTTTTAAATTATTATTTATTTTGTTTCATAGTTTAAATTATTGATATATATATAGTTTATTTGTATATCATTTTAAAGTTTTAAAATACATTAAACATAGTTGATTAATTATTTAAAAGCAGATACATATATATGTATACATTATTATCTTGTGTGTATATTTTTTAAATTACATGTATTTGTTATATTTTCTTAAAATGTATATTACATGTAATGTATTTTCTTACATTCTGTATTAATCTATATTTTTTACATCAATATTTTTGATTTGATATGTTTTTTACTTACCTGTGTAGGTATGGGAGTCAATATTTTTGTATTCTATTTTTTTTCGATATTCTTAACATCAATGTATTTTTCATCGATATTCTATCAATTAACCTCCATGGGGTCAATTGCTAAAAGGCTTACTTGGTCCGAACTTTGATAGGTCATGGTACGGAGGCCCCTCAACACCAGACATAAGTACACCTACTGATAGAATTGAGACCCAGTAACTTCATATGCCATGGGACAACAAAAACAGTATTCTCTACATTGTTGCCAGAGGTAATGGATTGCTAGATTCCAATTCTAAACCACCATTATAACCTTGAATAATTGTAATTTTTGTCACACATTCCCTACACATTAAGAGCAAATATCAGAGTAGAAGACTGGTTCAGAAACAGGGTGGAGAGAACTTGTAATGAAACACGGTTTGTGTCCTGAATTTGTTCTCATTGGTTGAGATAGTTGCCATGATTGAAGATCTAATTTACTACACTGGGTTTCTATGGGTAACTGATTCAGGGTGGGGTTGAGAAACCCTCAATTTAAAAAAGGATGTACTTAGTTAATATTTTTGTTTTAACCTACATATTACACACACTACACATTTGCATGAATAATATTCTTCTTTATAGGATAGGGGCTGTGAAAGTTATCTCTATCACAATTAGCTAGAGAGAGTGGAACTTACTGCCTCAAGAGTAAGCATGGGCGTAAAATCCGTTCCGCTCGCGGATTTTGCGGATTTTCGGTAAATTCGCAATCCGCGAGATTCGCGAATTTCCCGCAAAATCCGCAAATTCGCACGCAGCGGATTTTATTTTTTCTTGGTGATACAATTTTGCGGCGTGCAGCGTTTACTTACCGTCATTCAGCGTTTGCCGAGTTATTTTTCTTGATATTTCGCGAGTGCTGCGCCATTTTGGATTTGGCAAGCGCGATTACGTAATCGCGGCTTGCCAACTTGCACAGCGAGAGTTTGTCAACGCGAGTACGCCATGATCACGTATCGCGGTACTTCGCAATTGCGAGCTTGGAGATGCGGCGAGCAGCAACAATCTCGCAGTCGCGAAAATACAAAATTTGCAATTCTGCACAAGAAATCCACCAGCAAGCAGCATAAACCTTCTGGAAATGATGATTTTTATCTGAATAACTCCTCAGGTTGACATTTGCCTGCACTTTTTTAGCGAGGAGTCCATTTTGGGGAGGGGGGAGGTGGGAGGAAGGAAGTGCCCCACAGTCTTCAACTTCCTGTTCCTGTCCAGCAGGCTCCTCCCAGTGCTTTGTCCATCTCCTGGTCACTTTTCATTTGGATCTGGAGCTGGAAGGATTACATTTTGTGGACGCTGCTGGATATTTGGATTTGAGGCCTTTTTTGACTTTCTTTGGATCACTTTTGGATTAGAAATTTCACAAGTAAGTTTGTTTGGGGCATTACAGTTGCTGCAACTACAATTTTGGAATTTTCGATTTTTGGGCTGTTTTGGGGCCTTTTGCCCAGGGGTACTCAGTGGTGGGTGCACTGAGTCTTTCTGTGGGGTGTTTTGAATTTAAACATCATGGAGGGGCTGGATGGCTTGGGATTGTGCTGATTTTTCTGTGATTTTCGTTTTTTTGGCCTGTTGTGGCCTTTTCACCAGGGGAAGTGAGTGGTACATGGGCCTAGTCTTTCTGTGGGTTGTCTTGAATTTAAACATCATGGATGGGCTGGATGGCTTGGGATTGTGCTGATTTTTCTGTGATTTTATGGCCATGTGGTTGGGGGCCATTTTGAGTGCTGCTACAGGCCCTGGCCATGTGCTGTGAGGGAGGGGGCCATTTTGAATGCAGGCAGTGTTCTCAGGCCTGCACCCATTTTGCCTAGCTTTCATCCATTATGCCCAGGGGTAGTGAGTGGTGCATGGGCCTAGTCTTTCTGTGGGTTGTCTTGAATTTAAGCATCATGGAGGGGCTGGATGGCTTGGGATTGTGCTGATTTTTCGGAGGTGATTGGGGCAGCTTTGCAGAAGAGTGCTGTTCACACTATACATCTGACAACAGACATGTGGACCAGTGGCGCAGGCGCTGATTACATGTGCATCACTGCACACTGGGTCTCTTTTTCAGGGGTTAAAGCAAAGCTAAACGCAGGTGTGGACCCGGACCAAGTTTTTAAAGCTGCTCGGAAACATGCAACACTAGCCATGTTTGGTTTGGAGAAACGTCACACAGCAGAAAACATTTTGGATGTGTTTAACACAAAGGTCCTTGACTGGCTGTCCCCAAAAAAATGCCAGGTTGGTTATGTTTCCACGGATAATGGTGCCAATGTAGTTAAGGCCATGGAGCTAAGTGACTATTTCAGAGTGCCGTGTTTGGCGTACTGTATAAACCTGGTTGTCAAAAAATTCTTGAGTGATAAAGACAGTGCAGTGTACAGGGTAGTGGACACCTGCCGAAAAATGTGCAAACATTTCAGCCATTCTTTTAAGGCCCGGAAGCATCTGAGGAGCCTGCTATATGAACGTCGAATGCCAGTGAAAGCACTCATCCAGGAGGTGGCAACACATTGGAACTCAACCTTCTACATGCTTGAGCGTCTGTATGAGCAGTATACGGTACTCTATCACTATTTCTTAACACAGGGTACAGCTCAGAAGGAGGACCTGAGGATGGGTGCGGCGCAATGGGACATAGTTAAAAGCCTGACACGCATGCTTCGTCCTTTTGAGTTCTTCACGCGTGCAGTCAGCAAGGAGGACTGTAATTTGGGAAAAGCTATCCCATTGTTGTACATGCTGGAGCACCAACTGAAGGAGGTGTGTTCTGTGTTTCAAAAAGATTAAAAAAAACAAGACCCTTTTGTTCTGGCGGAGAAATTATTAGAGCGCCTACAAGGTGATGAACGTCTTAAAATGATCCACTCAAACCAGCATTACATTTGTGCTACTATTCTAGATCCACGCTACAAAAAGGCGCTGGCAGGCCAAGCATTCTTTCCTTTTGCTGATGAAGATGTTACAAAGTACAAACAGTGGCTAGCCTCCTCAGCCAAGAGGTTTGAAAGATAACAGCAGAAAATTGAAGGAAAAGGCAGTACATCAGCATCAGCAGGCCATCCCTAGTCACAACAATCCACTTCTGCACCTGTGGCTGCGGCACAGGTGACCTCTCAGCCGTTAAAAACACCGGCAACCGGATCATCTGCACCACCAGACACAACAGTAACATTGGAGGCTGAAGAGGATTGGCTAGCTCGGCTTGGGTTTGGTTCTCAAAAGGTCACAGCAACAGCTAAGCAAAGTGGAGGAACCTTGGAGGAGCACCTTGAGTCGATGGTGAAGGACTATCTGAATGACTCAACAGAGGTCTATGTTAATGCTGACCCATTGGCGTATTGGCATGGAAAAAAAGAATTGTAGCCACAGCTCTCCAACCTGGCTTTAAACTACTTGTCTTGCCCACTCGCAAGCGTGTCTTCTGAACGTGTTTTCAGTGCTGCTGGTGGCATTGTAACTTCCAAACGGAGCCGCCTCTCGCCCAAAAATGTGGAGAGGTTAACAATGATCAAGATGAATCAGCACCTCATACCACCAGATTACAGAGTACGAGAAAGCACGCCGGATGAAGACGAGGTGGACAGCAACATAGATGAGGGAATTTCTTCTCTGTCAGGTGACACTGAGCTCACCCTGCCTGACGAAGCCTTATTCTTATTCGTGGACCGTGACACCCAGCCCTGAAAATGAGACAATGAATCAATAACTTTCTTTTTCGTCCTTATTCACTTTTATTCCTGTGTGTCTGTCTTTCTTTGTTGTGCACAGTTAATATAATTCAAACTTTAATCACCTAATCACAAAAACAAGCCCATCAGCAGAACTGTCTTCACTTGTTTGCTTATTGATTTGAAGGTGCCGCAGTCTGCATTCCTCAGGTTCACTAGTTCAGAAGAACATGCTCCTCTATCCTCCTCCTCCAGACTCCTATTTCCATCAAAGCAGAGGGCTGGTTTACGCCAAATGAAGAAAGACTCAGCACTTGTGGGGGTGTTCTACTTCCTTGCGTGTGAGTTGACGGCTCTGGGGCCAATACCGGATAAAAGTGGTTTGGACCAAATCCGAGGCGGAAATTTTTAGGTGTTTTTGCTGACTTGCTTGCCTTTGAGGTGCTCTTTGGGGGGGTTCCGGCGGTTTGTGGGTGAGTTTCGGGGTCTGGGAGCACTGCTGGGACACTCTAATCTTGATTGCATTTGCTTTTCAGGAAATCCGTGGTGGTAAACCGGAGTTATGGCCTAGCTACACAGCGCGTTTGGACCGAAGGCCGAGAAATATTGTAAGTATGAGATTTTGCTTTTGGGCTGTTTGGGGCTGTTGTGCTTTTTGGCGGGTGGGTTGGCGGGTCTTGGGGCATTCCTGGGAAGGTCTAATACCGGATAGAAATGGTTGGGACAAAATCCACACTGTTTTTATTTTGCTATTTCTGCCATTTTGCTCAATGTAGCGTTTTTGGGGGCCTGTTTGAGGGGCTTCCTGGTGTTTGTGGGTGGGTTTCGGGGTCTGGGAGCACTGCTGGGACACTCTAATCTTGATTGCATTTGCTTTTCAGGAAATCCGTGGTGGTAAACCGGAGTTATGGCCTAGCTACACAGCGCGTTTGGACCGAAGGCCGAGAAATATTGTAAGTAGGAGATTTTGCTTTTGGGCTGTTTGGGGGTGTTGTGCTTTTTGGCGGGTGGGTTGGCGGGACTTGGGGCATTCCTGGGAAGGTCTAATACCGGATAGAAGTGGTTGGGACAAAATCCACACTGATTTTTTTTTGCTATTTCTGACATTTTGCTCAATGTAGCGTTTTCGGGGGCCTGTTTGGGGGGCTTCCTGGTGTTTGTGGGTGGGTTTCGGGGTCTGGGAGCACTGCTGGGACACTCTAATCTTGATTGCATTTGCTTTTCAGGAAATCCATGGTGGTAAACCGGAGTTATGGCCTAGCTACACAGCGCGTTTGGACCGAAGGCCGAGAAATATTGTAAGTAGGAGATTTTGCTTTTGGGCAGTTTGGGGGTGTTGTGCTTTTTGGCGGGTGGGTTGGCGGGTCTTGGGGCATTCCTGGGAAGGTCTAATACCAGATAGAAGTGGTTGGGACAAAATCCATAAGGAAAAGCCTTTTGGCACTTTTTGTAACTTAGGGTTCGTTAGGGTTAGCCCTAGCAGCAGGATTGCATGTGTTTTGGGGTGTTCTAGATTTTTGCAACTGAGTTCTGGGGTCTTAGAGCACTCGTGAGAATGTGTAATTTTGGTTGCAAGTCATTTGAAGAAAATCCATGGTAGGAAAGGGGGTATTTGGCATAGTTAAAGAAAGCCTCAGCCACTATTCTTAACTTAGGGCTCGTTAGGGTTAGCAGTATTTCTATTGCATGTGTTTGGGTGAGGGGTTTTCGAGTCTTGGAGCGATGCTGGCTATGGATACTTTTGCTTGCTTGCAAGTGGTTTGAATACAATCCACGGTGGGTAAGGGGGTATTTGGGCCTACTTTTACTTTCGAAGTACGTTTTGTCACCAGTTTTCTGCTAGGCCTCGTTTTTTGAGATCTGATTGGGGGCCCTCTACATTTTTGCAACTTGCTTTAGTAAGGGTCTGGGTGGAAGCACTGCTGGTAAGGTCTAATTTTGCTCTAAAACACAGTTTACAGTACACCTAGCTTGAGGGGAAAGATCCGCTAAATTAATTTGCCCATACTTATTTATCTTTGAAAAAGTGACTCAGACAGAGTACGCACTTTCAAAAATGTTGTACTGGCTATTAGGAAAATCAAAGTGTGACTTATTGCATTACACAGCGTACATACCTTATATTTATTTATCTGTGCTGTTTTTCGTTCAATAATTACAGGCCGGGTTTCAGTCTGCAATGGGGAAAAAAGGATGGAGTCAGGCTTCACATTAGCGAGCCGCAATTCAGCATCGCCAGGCAGGCAGTGTACAGGGTGTCTTCTGGTCACCAACATTGATGGACGAAGCGTCAACTGGAATGGAGGAGTGCCGCTAATAAGAGGAATTGTTTGCTGCATGCAACTTACTTACCAAATTCAACAGGACAACTACAACAATACAGATACAGTATCCATTATTTTATTCAATGAGTGTGTGTGACTGCATTTCTTGGATCTCTCTCTGCTTCTAAATTGATCCCTACAGCCATTCTATATGTTTTACTTCGGCTATTTTTTTAACCTAATTTAATGTAGCCCTGTACTGTCGCATTCTGGCATTCACGGTTGTCGAAAGTACTACTTACTTTTCTGTAACAATGCATTCAGTAGTGCATGCACTTCCTTTATGTCACGTAAAAGATTTATGGTTAGCTTTGTAACAAAAAATGTCTTTATGTTCAATTATTGTTTGTCCATGCTGTGCTTTTTTTTTCTCTCAACAAAACCTACCCAAAGAGAAACCCCCATTCCTATCCATTTTACAAACCCTAACCCTCTTCCCCCGGGTTGTGTGGTTTTGCTTGATGTGTGACTAACTGACATCAATAATTCCACACACTTGCTGGGGAGGATAAGGTCATAGCAACAGGCTGGTGAAGGAATCCGAGGATATATTCTAGACTTACTCAGCTTCAGTACTATTTCTTGTAGTATTAGTCAATGTCAAAGAAATCCTACGCAAGTACAAGTTATACTATAAATACTTTACCATTTGTTAGGCTACATTGTGGCACTGTTGTAGTCTAGTGTACTGTTACCTGCTATATTCTCTATCGTACCGTTGTAATGCTACAGTAAGGACAAACCAGGTTTCATTTTATTTTTTCCATAGGCATGCAACTGCCACTGTGTCACACCATTAGTACCACCGCAGTGAGGACATTTCATCCGCCCTGGATTGCCAACCTTATTCGCTGTTTCCCGTGGAGCCAGCCCTGGGCCTAGCCCTACTTTCAAACACAAATTACAGGTAAGATAAGTGTTTGGTTGGAGGTAGTATAATGGAGTATTAGGAGAGACGAGAGATTGACGGTAGTACTACTAAAGTCCTAGGACTATTCAGGAAAACAAACTTACTGTTAAACCCCCACCCACCAGACTCAAAAGCAGTAAAAAACAGGTATGCTCGGATAAAGTTTGAAAAAGTATATTTATATCCCTAACAAAATAATCTCCCGCAAGACCCTCCCTAACCCCAACGGTTGTCCTTTAAAAGTCCCAAACCCAACTCCCGATTCCCACCCTCCAAAAGTCTCTAAAAAAGGGGCAAGGGACACTATGGGTGGATGCCGTTGACTTTTTGGGCCAGGGCATCAAACTCCTCGCGGAGCAAGGCGTGCTCTAAGCGGAGCCCCTCCAACACGTTGGTAAAGTGGTGGAGCTCCTGCTGAAGGCGGGACACCCTCAGGGTACTGCGGCGCAGGCGTGCCTTGCAGTTGCAATGGCTGTGAGAGGCAGCTGTTGTCCTTGCTGCTCGGCGTCAGCATTTGGCTTTGGCAGCCCGGCTCGGTCTGGCTGGAGCACTGTGCTGGGTGGCAGCCCGTGGGGGCACGGAGGCCGATGCAGCCGACGTTGTTGTTGTGGTCGACTGCGCACTTTCGTCGTCCTCCAGGGCCACCAGCCGCCGATATTCAGCAATAGTGGCATCGATCCTCCGTTGCCGGGCCGCTCTAGCCAGCTCCTTCCTCCTTGTTGGTTTGGAAGGAGCATCTATATGAACAAAGAAAGACATAGTCTGTAACCAATGCTCTTTAAGATTAACTCAATCATTCATCAGAAATTTGTGTTACAGTACAACTAGCAACTTGCAAGCGCATTACATAACTATTGAGGCCAGTATCTATCTAACCTCCCACTTCTTCATCCTTGCTCTAACATTAGTGGGAGTTTAAGGAACAAATTCTACGAGCACTATGGACTTCCATTGGAGTCGACTATGAAAGTACACCAGTCTTATTCTTCTTCTTGTCTCTTGTTTAGGAAAATTGGTACGTTAACTTCTGCAAGCCGGCATAATGCCAGCGCAGTGAACTTGCACCCGAGAAAAAGAGACGCACGCCATGATGAGTGACCTAGACTTGCGCTACTGTACCGGTCCAGTACATGCAGGTGGTGAAGCTCTTACTTTTCTATTACGGGTGGCACTGAGAATACTCTGTTACAAGGGCTACTGCTTAATTAATTTAACTTTCACCCTACAGTGCAAATGAGTACTAGAAATGGAAAATGAAGAAGATAAATAATCTGATTATCTATCACTTCACATGGGATGTTTTTGCTTACATATGGGATGACTTTAGGTGCTTTGCTTTTTATTGAGTGACCAGTGATACATCCACACATGAATGACTGAGTACTACTAAACTTATTAAGAGAGGTAGGGAGTGGCCACTGTAATAACCGGATCTATGCTGTGCTTGCAATGCAAACTACTGCTACTATTGATGGTAGTATTTGGACAAAATTACAACTTCTTTTCCTTGCCTTTCCTACACTGGAACGGACGTGCGGGTGCAGTGTTACATGCTCTTCAAAGTTACACTTAGTTCATCCACTGACCCTCTACTCTCTCTAGATCATGGGTACTCACAAACTTTCTCTCGGGGCTAAATTTACAGTGTAGTTTGTGGCCGAGGGCCGCACTGGTGGGGGCGGAGTCAGAGGGGGCGGGGCTAAAGCAAAACTAAAACTTGTGACCATGAGGTTGCACACAGGTCCCTGCAGCAGATGCCTTCATCCACTGAGCCACCAGACCCAGCATTTACATACATCTCTCTCCCTCCTGCTCTCCCTCCTGCCCTCCCTCTCCATCTCTCTCTCCCTCCTGCCCTCCCTCTCCCTCCCCCTCTGTCATCTCACTGTGTGTGTGTCTGTCTGTGTCAGCCTTCAGCCCGGGCTGAGACAGCTTCCTCAACGCGCACACACAGACAGCCACATCAAAGTACTTAACAGGTCTTTAAAAGACCATTAACATATTATTGAGGCTTTGTTTGTTGTAGCGCCCCTGCATCTCCACCCTGACAATCACTGCTCGCCCGGCCCCACAGAGCAGAGGCTTTGTTCTATTTCACCTCTTTGTGGCCCTGCATCTCCACTCTGCTCTGTGGGAGCCGGGGGAGCAGTGATTGTCAGAGTGGAGATGCAGGGGTGCTAACAGGTGAAATACAACAAAGCCTCTGCTCTGTGGGGGCCGGGGGAGCAGTGATTGTCTGCAAGGTCTGCGCACCGCCAAGGAAGGCTTTCCGGGCCGCCACCGGCCCGCGGGCCGTACTATGAGTACCCCTGCTCTAGATACACATATGCTATCTAAGAGTCAGATAGTAGCATGATCCAGGCATCCATCTATCCAAAGTATATGGACACATACAGTTTCATTGTCACCCACCCAGGCTGTTGTCCTTCCACCCATCATTGCTTCATCATTCACCCAGCCAAGCATCTCATATTCTTTCCTTCCCAGCCACGTCTTCAATCTGAATAAGTAAGGAATATATAAGAGCTTACCTCTGCCCGCCACCACCACCGTCTCAACTCTCACAGCCGGCACTACAGCCGCCGCCTCCTCCCCTGAAGAAGTGCCCTCCGCCTCCGTGTCGAGCACCACCACCTCCGCGCTGGCCCCGCCACCAGATGTTCCACCTACAAAGTACATTTAAGAATGTTAGAATGAACCACTCACTAGTATTTGGTCTAGGAATGAAGACATGTGAAAACAGTGTAATTTGTGACTGTCTACTCTAAAGTAAAAAAAAATGTCCCTTTTTCCAGGGAAGGGTGTTGTCTTGCTGCACTTTTTGGCACAACTGATGAAGGCTGGCTTTTTGACACGCACCATTTTTCTCCACACAGACAGAAGATGGACTTCTAACAACAAGATCAAGTTGAAACCAGGTGAGAGCTCGGCTCGACCACAAGAAATGTCTTCAATTAATCGTCAGCACTAACCACTTTTCCATTATCAGTTAAACGTTTAGTTTTATTATGACTTCATTTTAATAAAGGTATTTACTTTTAATAAAGCTTTTAAACTTAAATAGACTCTGTGTTTTTTGTCCAGACTAGAGTGACTGAGCAAAAGGTTTTGCAATTTTTGCAAGCATGAGTCCGTGCCTCTGACACTTCTTGACTCTGACTCCGTGCTCTTGGGCTGCGTTGGATAATCATCATTGGGGATCAATCATCGATGAATTCAGGAGGTAAATGACTGTGCCACACTATGTAGTCAGTCAGTAGGGACATTGGGGTTCAAAGTCTGTTATCACAGAGGTATGTGGAAACTCTAACAGCGCCTATTATAATTGATAAGCAATGCACTATTTATTGTCCATAGTTCTGTTTCTGCAGAAGAATTGTCCCCGCAACAGTAGTGGTATGGATTGTCCTCCTATCCAAACCAAAAGGTAGCATCTTATTCTTTCTTGGTGGTCATTCACATTTTATAGTTGGGAATTTTCAAAGCAGATAGAACACTTCAAAAGACATTATGGACAATCCCAGAGGACTGCACTAAGTTGATAGAGCTATTGCTGACTAGAATGGGAGTTTCGCCAACCGTGCAATCTTAGTTAGCTACACAGACAGACTAATAAGAATAATCTAGTAATACCACAGGGAGTCATAGTAGAGGCAGGATAAGAATTTAGATACAGTCTACAAGAAGATCAAAGACGATTTAGGAAAAATAGGTACTAGTCTAAAATGAAAACTTACTGGGGCCAGCAAAGGAGCCCTCGCCTGCCCGATCCTGGCCCTGTTCAACAGCATCCGCCGCCGCCTGCTGCTCCTGTGTCCCCTCGCCCCTGGGGGGAGCTGACGTACAACATTAAAGAAAGAACAGAAAACATGGATGATTGTTGCTTGTCAATGTCAATCAAATCAAACATTTCAAAACAACAATAACAAAATATTTCCGCGAAATTATATTGATTAGGGTTAGTTTTCATTGATTTGCGGACCTGCGATTTCGAAAGTCACGTAACTCACTAAACAAAGTACTGAAAGGTTCACCTAGGACTGGCAGGCAGCAGTCCGCAGGCAAGACGCAAAGTGACAGACAAACTCCATTGTGATTTCAGTCAGATCAGTGACAACACTAACAGTTGCCTGCTACATAACCAGTCATTTAAATAGTCAAACTATCAATCCACCGCCACTATTTTTCTTATTGTCAGGGGTACAAAGGAAGGGGCAGATTTAAGCCCCTTGCGGCTCTTTTGCTCCGTTCTTGCGTGACTTTTGTGACGCAGCAGCTGAACAAAAGAGGCGCCATGGTGCGACGTATAATATTATAACAACGTGACGCATTTGGGAGATGCATCCCATTATAAAGCCCTGCGCCATCAGGGGGCGTTCCGGCGCAAGGGAGGGCATTCCTGCGCTGGAACACATCCTAAAAGTGGCTGAGGGAAATCTACAAAATTTCAATCAGTCACCTTTAGGACAATGATGCGTCACACAAACCCTGCACCTGCTTGAAGCAGACGTACGGCTTGACCCAGCATTGGGAGATAGGGTACCCCAGAGGATTGCTGGAGCTGCGCCATCGTTGCGACGCAACTCCAGCAGTAAAGCTTCGGTGACGTTTTGGGCCCATGGTGCGCCGCATTGCAAATACGGCGCACCATGTTTGGTGGTGGTAGCGGGCCGCACAATTACTGTCGCATCCCTGCTACTTTGCAGGGATGCAACGGTAATTGCAATTCTGCCACTTAGGGGCATACTTACTTACGCGTTCTGGCGCATCTCTGGAGATGCGCCAGATCAAATGCGTCACACAAAACTACCCTTGCGACACGGCAGATGCGCCTCATTTACAATGCGGCGTGCCCTGGCGCAAGGGTAGGCACTTGCGTGACGCATCTCGTCACGTAAGAGCGGCGCATCGCTGGAATCACGTCGCCAACGCAATGCAACTCCAGTAATGCTCAGGGCCACCCAATACTTAACATGCTGTGTCAGTCCTTACGCCTGCTTCAAGCAGGCATAAGGAATTGAATTGACGTAGCAGCGTCGCAGAAGTGCCTGTGTTAAATCTTGTAGATTTCACGCAGGCACTTTTGCGAGGTGCACAGCCGCCGGACCGCCAACCCTGCGTACTAGGAACGCACCCATTGTGGCGCAGGCCCATGGCTTTATAACTTGACGCATCTCCCTAGATGCGTCACGCTGTAAATGACTCGCAGGGATGCGCCACGTTTACGCCGCTGTTGCGTCACGCAAGGCAACGTAAACGTTGCGCAAGGGGCTTGTGAATGTAATCTGCCCCCTAGTGTCTAGCATTCGCAATTCTGTAAAGAACACTCATACATAATAGTTACTCAGGCCAATGAGACCACAAAATAGAAAACAAATAAGCATAGTAGCAACGCCACTGAGAAGGAGAGCAGTGCACCTGAAATGCACAGAAGATTTTGAAATATAATTTAACTACAATGTAATCGTCAGCAGCATTATTGGCTTGCTCCATGTAAAAAACAAATATTTGCAATACAACAACACAGAGCAGGAGAAAACATAGTAGTGAGTGATGAAATAGCTACTACTACTCACCAAGCCCGGGGATCTCTAAGCCGAGCTGGTCCAGCAGGTCGCGCTCCCGGTCCAGGAGGTCCGTCCAGCGGTGGGTGGCCTGGCTGTAGGTGCGCTGGACCCCGGAGAGTTGGGACATGGCCCAGAACACCTTCTGCCACCGCTTCCGGCGCTCCCGGATGTTGTTGCCGGCCACGATCCTGCCGCCTCCCGCGATGGTCCTGGGCAGGCGGCGCTGGACGAAGAAGACCAGCGCGCCCACTTCCTCCGGGCTGAAGATCTCCCGTCGCGTCACCTGCTCCCCCCTCAATTGCCCACATGCTGTCCTGGCACGGGGTCCAGGACTCCTCCTCCCCGCCGCCGCTGCAGCTCTCAAGTGCCTGGGCAGCTTCACGGCGCCTGGCTTCACCATGGTCTGGGCAGGTAAGGTAGGAGGTAGAAAATTAAGAAGGAATAGGATAGGGAAGAAGAAAAGAAAAGAGTTTAAAAAAGTAGTTTAAAAGTAAACAAAAATAGCAGAAAAGACAAAAATATACAGCTAGGAAAAGAGAGGGATAGATAAGAAGTAAAATTGTTCGAAAAAAACTGAAAACAAGCAAAGGATGGCAAAGATAGCAAGAGGATAAACACCATGCCCAGACACAGGAAATGAATGAAAAACAAGATGGCCGCCCGTTGACGAGCGCGAAAGTAAGTTCGCACGCAATTTTCCTCGCGATCTTGCGTGAACTTGTACTCGCAATGTGCTTACTTCGCGAGATTATACATAGCGGGCGGAAACGGAAATACGTCACGCAAACAAAATGGCTGCGCCCGTACTCGACCTTGGGGTAAATTCGCGTGTTGCGCTGCAAGCGGCTCGCGAATACTGCAAAAAACATCGCGAAATAACACGCCGCAAAAACATATAAAGCTCATTCGCACGAATTGGCGGCTTCCGCGGTCGGTTTCGCATGACGCCGAGCCTCGCGAATAGTGCTAAATTACCGAAAAACGATTTTTGCAAAAGCAAAACCAATGAGCAGGTGCAAAAGGTCAATCTCATGATTTGTTACCATTCCCTGTAGTGCTTCCTGAGGGGGCCCTCCAGAATTCGGTTGCCTACTTGCAACTATTGTGTGACCCTGCTCTGACCCTTACTGTATGCCACAAAGGTCCTGATTTACAGCTAAGGGAGCAGACAAGCAGGTGCCAGGCTGGAACTTTAAATTCAGTGACACATTAATTAGCCCCTAATTCATTATTGTCAGTTGGGGCAGGGCAGGTGTTGTTTACTAATTTTGCAAAGCTTAAAGCACTTAGCAGGTGCAAAAGTTCAAGCACATCATTAATCAGGAAGCACTAAGGAAGCAGGTGCCAGCTAAAATTATGTGACACATTAATCAGCCCCAAATTCATTCAGGTCACTTGAGGCAGGGAAGGTGTGTTATGGTTTGCCACAATAATGTACACTGGTTAACCAGAGGGTGCTGTGATGAAACAGAGGGTGCCATGGGTGAGCCAGAGGGTAGCATGGGTGAACCAGAGAGTGGCAGTGGTGACAGAGGGTGGCAGTGATGAAGAAACAGGCTGGATACGTACAAACAACAAGTTCGCGAAACGTGCAACCCGATAAGTAAGTTCGCGTTTGCAAAAGTGCACAAAAATCCTTGCGAACTGGTGCGAACAGGTTCTAAAAAAAAATCCGCAAATCCACGGCAATCCGTGGATTTTGCGGATTGCGAGTTCGCAAATTTGCAAAATTCGCGAACGCCAGATTCGCAAAATTCGCCCATGCACCCAAATGGTGAGAAAGGCCCTCAGAAATCTTTCCACAGGGTTTGTATAGTTAAGAGTATAATATCCCCAGCTCCCCAAACATTAGATATTGGTGATAGAGCTGTCCCAGTGAACCTTATTTCCGTGGGAGCCTCAAGGGGATGGCTTCTTGATGTAAAGAGTGCCCTTTTGTGGTGGGGAGCAAGGGGAGTTGTTAGAAACCACCCCTTTGATATACCAAGCTGTCCAACTGTGCTTGTTTGCTCTTTGAAAATCGTGAACAGTTTTTGCCATTCATCAAACTTAAATTAATCCGCACTTTTGTTAAAAGGAGGTATTTTTTGTAGGGCTGGGGAATCCACAGAAAATTGGGGAGAGTGAAACTATCCGAGTGTAAATTCAGGTATATGAACAGCAGTAGGTTAAAAAGTGGGATTTAAATTGACAAATTTTATTTCTCCCTATCAACCAGACTCAATGTGATGTAGGCCAATGCTTGATGTCTGATACTACGGTTCGATGATCAATTGAGGTTATTTAAGTAGCCATGCCACAAACAGTAGAGAGGTTCAGTACTAAAAAACTAGACACAGGCACATATCTTGTAGTAGCATTAATAGAAATTAAGAAAGAGGGGCATATTTATCAAATTTGTGCACAACACAATGCAGCAAAACACATTGCTGCGCTAGACTGTTTGAAATGGAGTGGCCAGGAATGCACCATATTTAATGTTATATGGGGCATCCCTGCTCTCTGTCTGCGATGGCGACCAATGTGTTGCCTAGCACCAACGCAGGCCTCCTTTCCCCATGGTGCAAGGGTGCTTGGCGTTTAAAGCAGGATGTCTCGTTCTGCACAAAAACAATGTCCTATTTCTATGTGTGCCGCAGAAAGAGTGAAAAATTAAGCGAAATGACCGCATTTCTCCTCATTATGCCTCTCCAGGTGTAACGCAGCATTGTGACACATTCCCAGGGCTACCACTAATGTTAGATCTGGGAATGGACCAAAATACATGGGTGGATGTGTGGGCACACCTATACTCGGCCCATGTAAAGCAGTAGTTAATTTGTGAAAAAATAAATGCCAGGGCTTTCGTCAGGAGGCAGTTTGCACCAGCATATTTCTCCTATTAGCACCGCCTAAAACAGAACAAACTACTACCCATAAAAGTGGGGAGAGGATGTGGTGTAAATGCCAAATCTTCCAACTTTAGGGCTGGGGAACAATGTTTGAGTCTCGGCGCCAGCTCAATATCTTGTGATTTTGGGCAAATCACTTAATCTCCCCATGCCTACCATAAATGAATGTGTCCTTAGCTTGTGCTTGTGAAAAGCATCTCTGTTGATGATTAAACCTCATGCTCAAATTAACTACTGATGTAACACCTCCATGGAGTAGACTTGCACTGCCTTGTGTTACTCCACCATTACCAAGCCACTCAGGGCCATGCAAGGGGGCCTTGCTTTGCTTGGTAAAGCTCATTTAGGTTTTGTGTCTCCCTTGCTCCCCTTTGCATGGCACAAGGGTGACGCAAACCCTCTATAAATTTAGGCCAAAATCTATTATCTGTTGTGTGTAACTGAATAAATATATTTTTGAACAATGACAGGAGAAACATGACATTGTTTTCATATGAGCCTGTCCTAAAGGTATGCTTAGTCCAACGAATGAACTACTTTGTAGAATAGAGATATCAGTCAGATAAAAACATATGAATCAAGTAGAAAATTAATATGAATGCATTTCCAATAAAACAGTGATTTCCCTATCTTTTCTCAATCTTGGTTACTGCATAAGTGCAAGGGTAGTGCCTGGGTGATTGGGTGAGTGCATGGATAGTGCCTGGGTGAATAAAATGCCTAGTGCTTGTGTGATTGGGTGAATGCATGTATAGTGCCTGAATGATTGCATGAGTGTGCATGAGTAATGTCTAGGGGGCTGATTCACAGAACTAACTTAAGACAAAATCCTAAACTTACTACTTTTGGTATTCACAGAAGTTAGGATTTTGTCTTAAGACAGACTTAAGACAGACTTAAGACAGCCTTAAGACTGAATCCTAACTTAAGTCTGTCTTAAGTCTGTCTTAAGTCTATCTTAAGACAAAATCCTAACTTCTGTGAATACCAAAAGTAGTAAGTTTAGGATTTTGTCTTAAGTTAGTTCTGTGAATCGGGCCCAAGGTGATTGGGAGAGTGCATGAATAATGCCTGGGTGATTGGGCAAATGAATAAATAGTGCCTGCGTGATTGGGTGAGTGCATGGATACTGCTTGGGTGATTGGATAAGTGCATGGTTAGTGCCTGGGTGAATTGATGAGAGTATGGATACTGCCTGAGTCAATGGGTGAGTTAATGGGTAGCACCTGAGTAATTGTATGAATGCAAGGGTAATTCCTGGGTGATTGCAAGAGTGCATGAATAGTGCATGGTTGATTGGATGAGTGTATGTGTAGTGCCTGATTGATTGCATGAGTGCCTGGGTAGTGCTTGGGGGACTATATGAGTGGAAGAGTAGCATCTGGGTGAATCGATAAGTGCATGGATAGAACTTCATTGAATGGATGAGTGCATGGGTAGTGCCTGGTTCATTGTGTGACTGCATTGGTACTGCCTGAGTAAATTGATGAATATGAGTACTGCTTGGGTGATTGGATTAGTACATGGGTAAGGCCTGGTTGATTGTATAAGTGTGTGGGTAGCGCTTTGGTAACTGGATGATTGCAGAAGTAGCACCTCATTGAATGGATGAGAGCATGCATTTTGCTTTGTTGATTTGATGAGTGCATGCACAGTTTGTGGCTGATTGGGTGAGTGCATGGATAGTTTTTGGGTGATTAGAATAGTGCATGGGAACAGGTTGTGTGACTGGATGAGTGCATGGTTAGTGGCTGTGTGAATGGATGAGTGCAAATATAGTGCCTGGGTGATTGGATACGTGCATGTTTAGTGACTGGGTTAATAGTTGAATGCATGGGTAGTGCATGAGAGAATGAATGAGTGCAAGGGTAGTACCTGAGTAATTGAAAGAGTGGAAGGGTAACACCCGAGTGAGTGGATGAGTGCAAAGTAGTCCCTGGGAAATTGTATGAGTTCAAGGGTAGTGCCTGGGTGATTGGGTGAGTGCATGATAGTGTCATTGTGATTGGGTAAGTGCATGGATAGTGGCTGGGTGATTGAGTGAATGAACGCATAGTGCCTGCTTGATTGGGTGAGTGCATGGACGGTGCCTGGGTGTATGGATGAGTGCATGGGTAGTGTCTGAGTGAATGGAAGAGTGCACAAGTAGTGTCTGAGTGATTGGATATGTGCATGGTCAGGTCCTGGGTGAATGGATGAGTAGAAGGGTAGTGCCTGGTTGATTGGATCTGTGCATGTGTAGTGCCTGGGTGAATAGGTGAGTGCATAGGTAGTGCCTGTGTAAATGGAGGAGTGTATGGGTAGTGCATGAGTGGATGGATGAGTAGAAGGGTAGTGCCTGGGTGATTGCCTTGTGTATGGGTAGTAGCTAAGTAAATTGATGAGTGCAAGAGTAGTACATGGGCTATATTATGGCCTATTTAGGGAAAAAAAACAGACTCTTTTGCTATTTTTTCTCTACATTCTCTGTGCCTACAGGGGAATGCACAAACCTCGGGTATCTTTAGAATCCACAGGATGTTGTAAAAATAGGGCGGACATTTAGTGTTGATACCATATGTGGATAAAAGGGTATGTAACCCTAAGCACAAACTACCCCAAATAACCAAAAAAGGGCTCAGCACTATGGGGGGGAAGGGGAGACTGTGTTCTTTTGAAGATCAACAAAAATGACACACATTGTTGTCAATCTTCTAAAAACTATTGTAGATCAGAAATAAGCTAATGTAAAAATGAAGCAGTCAGCCTTTAAATGAAGCACTGTGTAGATATTCATGTAGGCCCGATTATCTCACAGAAATGCACAATAATAAAAAACCGAACGTGTGTCACATAAACCATGTGTGTTCAGCATTTAGAATAATTGACTAGCATATGTAACCCAGGCAACGGGATGCCTAGGACAGAGATAACATAATATTCATAACAAATATCATCAAGCAGGAACTAGTGCATTCAGTCTCCCATATCTTGCAAAATATCAATACGGCAAGTTCAAAACTGCAACGATTTACAAATCTAGGAGGGCCACTTTTTTAGTTGATTCGATAATGGGGTGACGGCACTTTTTTTGTGCCCCTGCCCATTTGTTGTCCCATTTTAAACCCGTGAACAATGCTGGAGCAGATGTCTCAAATGAGTGAGAACATCAAGAAACAAAATATGGAACAAATACCTCAATAGCATGCTAGTTCTGAATTATAGTACTCACCGCAACAAACTTTACCTAAAGTTCCACTTTTTTCTTAAACATCCTATTGTGAACCATACCCATATAATACTACCAGCAACATGCTAGTTAACCTCCATCAGCCACATATCAGTCTACAACCACAGATACGTGTGCAAGTTTCTGGTCATCGCCCAAAAACATCCCCAAAAAGACAATCTGAGCAATGCTAAACTCGCATCCAACTAATCCGTTCAGTGAATGGAAGTCACACATCCCTCCTCCCAGTGACTCACTCCACGTTTTGGTTCTTTTTCCTGTATTCGAGTTTACCCATTTACACCCACACGCCTGAACCACACCGCTCACCTGGGAGAGCTAGTCATTATTAATATTATATATCAACTGTAGCATGTGCACGCCTTTAAGATCATTGGTCATTACTGCTCGACAGTGCAGCTCTGCAGCAGCATTCTATGCAGACAAACACAAAGCAACTGATAGTTATTTTGTCCTGAAAAGCAATGCACCCAGAGACAAACACAAAGCAACTGGTAGTTATTTTGTTTTAAGAAAAGCAATGCTTCCATCCCTAACAATAATTATTGTCATTATTCTTCACGTAGCATCCCGGGCCCAAAAGCCTTTCAGAGTTAGAACTGTCAAACCCAATTGATTTAAAAGCAGCAGTAGCACTATAGGACATTATATTCACATCACTTCTACACTGATAGTCTCTGGAGGAAATAAAGAGGCAGGATTACATTGATAAATATGTCAAATCAGCTTTACCTGGGAGTTGTGAAAGTTTCTAAGTGATAACATCTCCAACTACGAGAGCATGTTTCATATACCAAGTGTTGTCCTGCTGGGAAGAACCCCTTTAGAAACACATGCATTGAAAAGGGTGAACATGGGAAGCACATTATACCAATCACAAATTCCCTTAGTATGAGCCTTCTGAAAGGGCCGTAGGCATCCCTGCAAGTAGCATGCCAATTTCAAGATGGTGTGTGCACATTTCTCGTCTTTCTTTCCTGTGAGGCGCGTTTTATGTGTCTAGCTTTTGTTTTTACACTATTTTCACTTAAGTGCCTTAAATATAATACCTTAATTATGGAGATTATGTTCTGTAATACACGGAGACAAAGCAATTGGTGGGAAAAACAGGATGAGATTGAATACAATTATGACGTGAAGGCGTTACATCTTAAATTAATCATCTATTCATTGAAAACGAATAGCCTTTTGTTCTAAATGTGTATTATACTGGGATAAGGAAAGCAGACGGATGATGAATTTTACTTAATAATTGTTTTTTTTCATATAAATAGATTATAGGCAGCTTAATTATATTGCTCGTATCATGACTTGTGTCATGCAATTAATTTAATTGAATCTTACCTTTTTGAAATCGTAATTGATGTAATCATCATGTGCTCTTTTTGCACTTGTAATTATGCACTTTTCATTGTTCATTGATAGACATAACTGTCTATGTTTTATATTCCTGATGGAATCAGAAAGGATTTGAAACAATGCAACAATTGATACAAACAAGTCCTCAAGTGGCCTGTGTTATCCTTACTTTTTAGATCATTCATATATGCTTTCAACCATGTGTCACTACCCACTTAAACAATACTTTGGAAAGCTAGCATCTAAGCTTGTAAGAACCCTGGGGCATACTAGCAAGGGCAATATAGTCGCTTTAGCACCACTTTTTGCCGCTAAAGCTGCGATATTTGTTTTGCCCGATTAGCAAGATGTCGCTAATCGATGCTAGCGACAGTTTTGTGGCAATAGCTACAATTTGAACTATCGCCGTGCATGGTAGTGAAAAATATTGCTAACGATATGCCAAGTAGGAGTTCCCTACCTAAATTTCACGGAAAAAGTCGCAAACGCACATCGCACTATTAGCAATGAAATCCTGGACCCGCGAAGCGACAATAAAAGTCACATTACTTAGCGGGAGGAAAATCAAAACTGCCAAAACAAGTTCTAAAACTGAAATACTGGAGATAAAAGGAGTCAAATAAGGAATACCAGACCAGACACACAGCTGAGGACTTGCCGGTGCCATGGAGGCACTAATCATCCAGCTAGGTGTCCCACGAAGGCAACAACCACCACCACCACTGCCACCGCTACCACTTCCAGGACCATTACCGAGGCAGGGCCAAAGACGACAGCGGCCCCTGCGCAGACGTCTCAGCCTTGGTGGCCTGACACCAGAGGATGTCATTGTCCACTACAGGCTCAAAAGGACATCCATTGAATATATACTGAACCAGATAGCCCACAGGCTGACACCACTAACACAGTGGAGAACTAATATCCCACTGCAGACAAAGCTGCTGGCCGTGCGGCATATGTTGGTCCTAGAGACTTTTCAACCAACAACAGCCAGACTCGGAGGAGTCTCACAGGCATCCTTTTCAATATTCCTCCCAACTGTCTTGGATGGCATAATCTGCCTGATACCCCAGCAACTTTACTTCCCCAACACCGTGCAGGAACAGCTCCTAATCAAGCAAGGATTCTATGCCATAGCGGGATTTCCACAAGTTATGGGCACAATAGACTGCACACCTGTCCCATTTGCCCCCCCTGTGGACAGTGCACACATATACCGCAACAGAAAGCACACTCACTCTATGAATGTGCAGGCAATAGTGGACCACCGCGGACTGTTCACCAATGTCATAGCCAAGTTCCCAGGGAGTGTGCATGATTCATACATCTTCCAACAGTCCGCCAATAACTAGCGCTTCCAGGATGGGACATATGGAAATGCAGTCCTAGTTGATAAGTACCAATCCAACATACCACTTGCCTCAATATTACACACATGCAAAACAAAAATGTGTGAATGCCCATGTCAAAATATCACATACAACATGTCAGACAACATCACCACACACAGGACACATTAACACCATGAACTGTGGGACCTGTAGCTAGATACGTCGATCAACGTCACTCAAAGGCGTGGACCCTTGTCCCCCCCTTAGCAAATGCTGTGAGAGGTGGGAAACATGCATGTGTGAAGGAGAAACATGACTCACAAAGAAAGTCGAAACACAAGTCTCATTGTGCAGAACTGTACAGGAGGGATGAATCCCACAGCAGATGTGGACATGTTGCCATATAGTGTGCACGGTACACAGACAAAATATCGAGTTTTAAATATCGGTATACAATAATATCGAAGTTTAAATATCGATGGGACAAAATATCGAAGGTAAGTAATATCGACAGTCTTAATATCGATATTAGTATGATATCAGTAATATCGAAGTTTTAAATATCGATGTCAATAATATCGAAATAAATAACTTCGATGTTACTAATATCAATTTTTAAATAAATTTAGTGTATATTATATTGTATTTATTATGTTTTATTATTTATTTTTAATGTAATTTAATTAAATATTGTCTTTTACTACTGTAGCGGGTTGTGGGTTTATAGGGAAATAGGGTGGGAAGCAATTTAATTATGTTAAATTAATTATTAATTAGTAGGAATTATTAATTAATTAATTGAGAAATAATTTTTAATTAATTTTAATTAATTGATTAATTGATAAATATGTTCTGTAGCGGGTTATGGGTTTATAGGGGAATAGGGTGGGAAGTAATTTAATAATAATTAATTAATTAATATATGTTTGTACATATTTTAATTAATAATTAATTGGTAAATAATTTATATTAATTAGTTAATTAATTAATATAATTTTGTACATATTTTTAATTATTAATTAGTTGGTAATTAATTAATATTAATTAGTTAATTACATTAATTATAGTAATTTTTTTATATATAATTTTTTGTTATTCTTAATTAATTAATTGGGAAAAATAATATTAATTATTAAATTACATTAATTACAGCTAATGTGCTTATATATTTACTTTATTGTTATTGTTAATTAATAATTAATTGGTAATTACATAATATTAATTAATTTTGGGTAAAGGAGTATTTTTAGGGTTCAGGGTCAGTTTTCAGTTTTTGGGTAAAGGGGTATTTTTAGGGTTCAGGGTCAGTTTTCAGTTCTTGGGTAAAGGGGTATTTTTAGGGTTCTGGGTCAGTTTTCAGTTTTTGGGTAAAGGGGTATTTTTAGGGTTCAGGGTCAGTTTTCAGTTTTTGGGTAAAGGGGTATGTTTAGGGTTCAGGGTCAGTTTTCAGTTCTTGGGTAAAGGGGTATTTTTGGGGTTCAGGGTCAGTTTTCAGTTTGTGGGTAAAGGGGTATTTTTAGGGTTCAGGGTCAGTTTTCAGTTTTTGGGTAAAGGGGTATTTTTAGGGATAAGGGTCAGTTTTCAGTTCATGGGTAAAGGGGTATTTTTAGGGTTCAGGGTCAGTTTTCAGTTTTTGGGTAAAGGGGTATTTTTAGTGTTCAGGGTCAGTTTTCAGTTTTTGGGTAAAGGGGTATTTTTAGGGTTCAGGGTCAGTTTTGGGTTTTTGGGGTTCAGGGATATTTTTAGGGTTCAGGGTCAGTTTTGGGTTTTTGGGGTACAGGCGTACAGGGTAAAAACAAAAAAATATTACATTAAATTAATTAAATACCATTAAAAAAAAAAATTACATTAAATTATTAAGTGTTTTATTTATTTTATATGTATATGTATTAGTTTTAATTTTGTTTTAATATTTTTATTTAATATTTGTAAAATTATATGAATTTTAAAATTATTTTTACATTATTATTAATACATTTAAAAAAACGATATTTTTAATTCCGATATTTTTGTACTACGATATTTTTTTTTCGATATTTTTGTACTTACCTTTATGAAGATAGGATTCCGATATTTTTGATGTCGATATTTTTGTTCCGATATTTTTGTAGTTCGATATTCTGTCTGTCGATATTATGTCAGACTTTCAGTGTGCACATGTAGCCCAGCTTTACGTCAATTACTGTGTGGGACCCAGTAGCGCACAACAATGTGGGAAACCAATGTGAAGGCTGCATGGAGGATGCAGAGGCAGGCGAGGCAGATGCAGGGCACTGTGTACACCTGTAAGTACATAGAGATGGAGGTTTCAAATATGATGCTCAGGTACCTAGCTTAGGGGTGTGTACATCGGAAGGCAATGGCCAACCAGGTGATCACACATCCTGAAGGTTATGTTACCAGGAGGATGGCCGATATATTCCCTGTGTAGATCACACACCAGCTGCAGATCATCAATGTTGCAAATCACAGAAAAGCCACATGGAAGACCAGTTTGGTGTGTGTGTGCATCGTTGATGGTGAATATGAGCATCTGGTCAATGTCGGTGGTGCTGTTCAATAATATCCCAAAGCCTGCACCAGCTCCACCACATGTTTACACAGATGCATCTGCCAAGTCAGATGTTGGTGCTGACCGAAGTGGCCTCCAGTGCCTGCTGTATGTAGCAGTTGCACAATGGGACAAGGGTGCATGGGCAGTTGTAGTTACATGTATAGAACATTTTTGACTTGTGCCATTGCTGACATCTGCAGTGTTGTGGCTGTTGCTGTTGATGGTGTTATGGAACATCCCACAGGGTGACTGTGCATCACAAACTCAGTGGTGGCCTGTGTGTAGTCAACAGTGGCTTGTGGTACAACAACAAGGTTGTGTGTGCATAAGTGTACAACACATGTGCGTTCGGTGTGCCTGATAAACTAGACGTAGTCCGCACATGCAATAAAATTATTCTATCATTGCTTACACCGCTGGGGTGTCCCTGTGCTAATAGCAGATTCTCAGATGGTGGAGCAAGGTAGAAGATACAGTTGGCATGTTGCCAGTTCTAGAAACCTGTTGTGAAGAGCCATGTCATTAGCCTTTTCCGAAGGGCGGCTTTCCATGGCTCAGGGCTCAGCACCACTGATAATGAGCCCCAATGTCTGGCAGCTAAAAGTCTGAATGATTACCTACCCATTCTGGCTTCCCAGAATCTTGGCACATTTACTTGCGCCTTTCTCTCCTGGTAACATATGCTGTTATCAAAGTCTGTAGGTATTTTGGACTTTTTCATGGCCAGAATGCGATGACAGAAGCACATTGCCACAAACAATACCCTTTTCCCCACAGGCAGCCAGTGTAGAATGATTAAGGCTTTTGTGATACAAGATAGACTCGACTACGGGAATGCCCTCTACTCAGGAACAACAACCAAGCTCCTAAAACGACAACAACGAATCCAGAACGCCTTGGCACGACTGATCCTCAACGTTCCCTGTCGCAGCCACATCACACCCCACCTGAGAGGCCCACACTGGCTCCCAGTCCACAGGAGGATTACCTTCAAGCTCCTCATCCACGCACAAAAAGCACCACACAGCACAGGACCCACATACCTCAACGACGACTCAGCTTCCACACCCCCACCCGCAGCCTCCGCTCCGCCAACCTCGCCCTCGCCACAGTTCCTCGTATCCGGAAAACCACCACCGGCGGCGGATACTTCTCCTACCTCGCCGCAAAAACCTGGAAGGCTCTCCCTACGAGCCTACAACAGACCCAGGACTTGCCGACCTTCAGAAGACTTCTCAAGACCTGGCTCTTCGATCTTCAAGAGGGAACATCCCCCGGCGTCCTGGAATAGTGCATCTATAACACTATTATTGAAACTAGGGAAATCTTCTACTTGTTGCTGGTCGTAAAGACCGATTTCCATCTTAAATTCTGACTACAAGATCTTTGCATCAGTCTTGTCAAACAGATTGGGGGCGGTTGCCACAAGTATCCTACATTCTGACCAGAAGGGCTTTGTAAGGGGCCACCAGCTTTATGAGTTGACGTATGACTTTATAGGTGTCATTGATATGGCATCTGTTAATTCACTCCCCTTGGCGGTCCTCACATTATACGCCACCGAGGCCTTCGATAGAGTGAACTGGTTTTACTTATCGGAGGCCTTGGCAAAATTTAACATCGGTGATAAATTTAGGTGCGCTGTAGGGCTCTTGTACCAAAATCCATCTGCCTCCTTGCTTGTAAAAGGGGAACTATCCAAACCATTTAATATCACACGCGGTAGGCATCAGGGCAACCCTCTCTTACCCCTCTTATTTGATCTATATATTGAGCCTTTTGCTCAGAAATTGCGGGATGATTGTAACATCAAGCCCTTTATTTATGAGGGGTGGGAGAAGAAGGTAGGCCTATATACAGATGATGTCCTCATCTTCTCCTCTGAACTGAGCTCAGCTTATCCAGCAGTAATCGCCTTGGCCCAAGACTTTGGCAAGGTGTCCGGTTACGAGATCAATGCCACCAAAACAGACATTATGGTATGGAATGACCCTGAGCCGACGGCCAGGGCTAAGTTGAGTTCCACTCTTCGTTACCTGGGCCTTGATATCTATAAGGACATAAATAAGCTTGTACCATCTAACTTTGCTAAGACTGCCAGAGAATGTCGCAGACTGATGAGATCTTGGTCTTCCCTGCCCTATCACTTTGGGTAGAGCAAACCTAATAACAATGTCAGTACTCCCTAAAGTTTCTTTTTTGTTTAACACTATTCCCCTTTTTTTTTAGTCCTCTTTGTTAGCCAAACTCCAGAGTGATATAAGCTCTTTTATCTGGAATGATCGGACCCCCATGATAGTCTGGAAAAAACATAGGCGCCGTAGGGAAAAGGGGGGTCTGGCGGCTCTTGATTTACAGTTATATGCGTGGGCTTTCCAACTTTCCCATGCTAGGATGCTGCTTAAGACGTCCACAAACTTCGGATGTGGAAGTATGTTTGCAGCACTACTTCAGGGGGAAGGGGTAGCCGAGCAGGGGTTTTTGTTTAAATTCGGTGACCCCAAGTTTTTTAAGAAAGTTAAACTGAAGGTGGTATGGGACATCGCCAAAACATGAATGAAACTTAGGTGCGCCATAAAGACCAACTACTTCACAGCCAGATCACCTCTGTGGAATTCGCCTGGGACCCCGGGGTGGCTTCTTGATAGTCTCGCAACTCCACTGAGAGAGGCAGGTATGGAGATTTGGGGGGACCTTTATGTGGAAGGCTGCTTATTCCTGTGGGAAACTTTACTAGCCAAAATAGGGGCTGGGGTCTCTAGGCTTAAATACTTGCAAATCTCAAGTTGGGCACACTCGCAGACTTCTGCTAAGGGTAGATTCTTGCTGGGGGTGATAGTAATGTGGTGACTCTTCTACTGGATAAGTCACCCTTCAGAAGAGAGGTTTCATTTTGGTATAACCTTTTTGTGGAAGTGGTTGAGGGCGAATTACATCTCCCAGTGTCTTTGTGGGCTTCATCCATTGCTAATCATAATGTGGAAGACTTGTGGGGTTGAGTCATTTAAGATCTTATGGAAAATTGTGAAACCCTCTTGGCTCCGTAGGAATCATCTTTTTACATTACATAGGGCCTACTACTTGCCACTGAGGCTTTCTAAATTTTCTAACAATGCAACTGTGGCTTTCCCTAAATGCAGGTTGATTGCTGCTTCAGACCTCCACATGTTTTGGAGTGCCCCCAGTTGCTGCCCTTTTGGAATGCTGTCTGCCTAGCATTAACGTCTGCCTTGGGCTCAGAAGTCTCGATAAACCCTGTTCTCATAATTTTCGGACTGGCACCAGAGTTTTGAGGTCCGGCTAAGAATTTACTCTTCTATGGTATTCTGCTGGCCAGGAGGGAAATTTGCATAAAATGGAAGGACTCGTTGCCTCCTACTCTGCTGGACTGGCGCACCTCAGTTATGCAAACCTCCAAATTGGATTTGATAAGAGCGGGTAATCTGGATAAGAGAAATGTTTGGCTTCTGTTGAATTTGGCTTGATTGGGTTATCCGACCATGGGTTTTTTTTTCTTCTTTTTTTGCCCCCCCACGAACCAATGATTAGGCTGCTTGGTAAACCTTTGGGTTTTTGGTATACCCAATAGGGTAATATTGGTATCTCAATGGGTACTTGACTGCAGTAAATTACCCCTCTGGTTGTCCGGGCGAGTTGGCACGTGGAGTTTGAAGACCGTACTGAAGGGCGTCACTTTTTCTATAGAATAGTGCCCCCCCCTTGTCTGTGACAGTATGTCTCTCTCCTTGCACCAATTTCTGGTTCACCAGGGCAAAAATGAGGACCAAAAAAAAATAGAATGGCGATAAGGGATGTTACAAATCAGCCTGACGGCAGCATTCGGCACAATTTGCAGCCGCTTGATCAGTTAAGCTGGAGTTCCTACATACAAGCTATTAGAATAGTCTAGGTGAGAAGTGATTAAGGCATGTATGACAGTCCTGCGTGAATCAAGGGGTAGATCATGCGGAGTTTACCAAAGCATTCTGCGGTGACTTTATTGATTTGGGTTTTGCAAGACAGATCGTTGTCGAATTAAAAGCCCAAATTACAAGCTGCTTGTACTGGTACCGGAGGGGGGGTTATCTCCGATGGCCACCACAATAAAGAGGGATGTGGAGAACTTTGATTGAAAAATAAGACCTCGGTCTTATCCGTATAGAGTTTGAGGGTTTTAGAAAACATCCAAGAGGAGATGTTAATAAGGCAGCGTTGAAAGTTGGTCAGGCTGCCGTCAGAGTGATCTCTAAAGGAGAACACAAGCTGAGTGTCATCGGCATAAGAGATCACTCTGACCCCCCAGGATTCAACCACTTCTGCCAGGTGAGTGAGGTAAATATTAAAGAGGAGAGGACTAAGCGCGTAGCCCTGCGGGACACCGCAAAGCAAAGGTTTTTCTTCGGAAACAAAAGGCCGGAGGAAGACCTGCTGTGATCTACCCATCAGAAAAGATATGAACCAGGCCAGAGGAGTACCCCCAATACCAATTTTGCACAGTCTATCTAATAGGATGTCATGGGAAACGGTATTGAACGCCGTGGAGAGGTCAAGGAGGACCAACATGGCCTCCTCGCCCTCATCCACGCATTCCCGAATGGTCTCAGAAACCTCAAGTAGTGCAGACTCTGTGCTAAAGCCAGGTCTAAAACTGGACTGGGAGTCATGAAGGAGATGTTTGGATTCAAGATAATCGGCTAATTGCTCCTGCACCACATTTGCGAGGACTTTGCTGGCTTGGGGAGGAGCGATATTGGCCGATAGTTGCTGAACAGTGAAGGATCGGGGTCTGCCTTCTTCAGGATAGGAATCAGCATAGCCTGCTTCCATGCAGTGGGGAACTGACCTGAGTGTAGAGAAGTATTTCGGAGAGAAATAAGCTGGCTGATCACAAAACGGGGCAAGACTACATAATATCTGTGCTGGAGCCGGGTCAAGAGGGGACCCAGATTTGCAACGGTGTAACATTGTCAAAGCGGACTCCATGGATAGGCTTTTAAATTAGTCAAAAGCCACCTTTTGAGAGGCTATAGGGTCAAGCCAGGGGAGAACACAATCCTGATTGAATGTGGACGAGATATTAGTGATTTTATCATGGAAAAAGTCTGAGAGACCATCACAAAGATCTTGACTAGGGGCAATCGGGCAGGCCAAGGCTGGAGGATTAGAGAAGTCCTTAATAATATTAAATAAAGTCTTTGATGAATTTTCAGCAGCATTTATTTTCTTAAAAAAATAATCCCTCATGGTGGCACGCTTTAGTTTGTGGAACTTTTTTAGGGCGGTTCTATAGATAGTTTTAGTGACAGAATCATAAATCAGTCGCCAGTTACGTTCGTATTTTTTACATCTGCTCCTTTCCTCAAGTAATGCCATAGAGAACCAAGGCGCAGATGGCTTCGATCTTAAAGAAGCTAGTGGTAGCATTGGAGCAATAAGGTCAATAGAAGAGGAAAGACGGTGTTAAAATTGGATACGCCAGAGGTCCCTGGGCTCGAGCAGTAGGTCTCAAGGCGAGTGCCCCCAGCCACGGTCCGCTATGACTAGAGGCGGGAGTGGTGGAGGGACCTTGAAGCAGGGTCCCATAGACAAATTCACGGGGCCGAGTGGCGGCGCTGGGGCCACCCGGGGTCAACAGGGCCCGTGGCAGGACAATGCAGCACTTATGGCGGCGATAACCCAATCCAGGGATATGTTGGATGCGAAGATAGGAGCCGTGGGGGTGGATGTCACACTGCTGCGCCAGGACCTCTGAAATGCTGTGGCCCGCATCACAGAGGCCGATACTAGGATATCGGGTGTGGAAGATGATGTGGCGATTTTGAAGCAGAAGGTAGCCACTATGGAAGGGATTCAGAAAGGCCTAGCACTCTGAGGAGAAGATGCAGAAGGGCGGGCCCGGCGGAATAACCTGAGATTTGTAGGGTTCCCGGAGGGCTGCGAGAAGGGCAACATGGAGTTTCTGGATCCAGTGGCTGGAGAGTTGGCTCCTGCCTGACTCCCTCTCCAGATGCTTCATAATAGAGCAAGCGCATAGAGCTCTCATACAAAAGCAGCCTGTGGGATCGCGCCCCCGGCCAGTGATAGCCAAACTGTTGAATTACCACGATCGGGACACTATTCTGCGACAGGTGCGGGTGAAGGAACCCCTCATGTGTGATAATCAAAAAATCCCGATCTTTCCAGATTACACCAGGCTTGTCCAGCAACAGAGGCAGTCATGTACGGTGTTCAAGGCACGCCTGCACGATCTTAAGCTCCCATATGCATTATTATACCAGGCCCGCCTGCGAGTGGTATCCCAGTCCCGCACTCTGTTCTTCGACACCCTAGAGGAGGTGTTCCACTGGACCGACAAGATGGTGAAAGTGAGGGTGCATACTTCGCCAGGCTGAGACTCGAATTCCTCATCAAGCGGAGCACCGGGGAAGACCCCCCGACATTCACGGAGCAAAAGCAACTGGAGATCCAGATCTAGGAGGCGCTCTACCTCCGGGTGGGGCGGCTGAAGGGAAGACGGCAGCCCCCGACACACCGCAGACAGATCCTTGAACATTTGTACTATAAGCGGCAGAACTTTGGAGTACATGAAAAACCTGCGGAAACTGGTAGGATGGGGACACGCTACTGCACAACCTTGGGGCTGAAAGGAACGTCTAACAGAGACTGTTGAGCTATAGTGATTTGGATTGTATGGGGTGGCAATGTGGGGGTGCTGTATTAAGGGCGGGCGCTTTCCCCCTAGTTTAGAGTTAGTTTTCTGTGGGGGGAGGTTGGGTGACTGGGCGGGTTGTTGGGATCCATTGGTATGGATGCCCTCGGGTCCCGCGTTCGGGATCAGGGGTCGCCCACGCCGCAACAGGTACTTCAGAGTTCTTGAGGTATGGGGGGTGGGGGTGCATAGTTGGGGGAGAAAGGAAGAATTGGGTGTTGGGGGGAGTATGTTTGGGTTGCGCTACACGATTGTCAAGAGATCTCACTAGTAGGTGTGCAGATATACAAGGCCCAGTGTCTGGGCATATGTCCTAAATCTCTCCGGATGGTTGATGAGGGAACCAGGCCACTAACCCCCAGTGCTTCCATGTATGTCCTAAGCTGGAATCTGCGGGGATTGCTTGGCAAGGTCAAGAGGGGGGTGGTGTTGCGACAGGCAAAAAGAGAAAAAGCAGATGTTTCGCTATTGGTTCAGTGACGGACGCTGGGACGGTGTGGGAAGCCCTGAAACCCACACTGCGTGGAGTGGATATAGCTTGGTGCGCGGCAGCCCGATGGCAGCGCAGGGTAGACTTGGTGCGAGCAACAACGCAAATTGAGGCCCTGGAGAGATGTTGCAGTGAGGAAGGGGACTGTCAATCAATGGGGCAGCTTCAGCTGGTACAGCAGTCCTATGCCTCTCTCCTGCTGAATGAGGCACGACAGGTGTGGCTGGCGATGCGCAGTAGAGTCTATCAGTGAGGGATACATCGGGTTCGATGCGCCATAGGCTCTGTCAAAATACATTCCAAGCACAGACTCTGCCGGGAATCAGAGACACCGTTGGGTCCCCGATCACGGACCCGCTGGACTTGGCTGACAGCTTTGCAGCCTATTATGCAGAGCAGCATGTCCAGAGGGATTACCTCCCAGCAGCCGAGGTAAACAAATTCATTGCAGACCTGCCACCACGTGTGGTATCCGAAGACGTAAGAGAGAGCCTGCATCGTCCATTGACCGCTGAAGAGTTGGGCACGGCTTTGGGGGAGCTTAACACTGGGAAGGCACCGGGACCCAATGGGTTCCCGAATGAATTCTTTAAGAAATACCACCTCCAACTGGGCGCTCATTATGGAGCGGCGTAGGAGGAGGCTAGGGAGCAAGGTAGCCTGCCGACGGATTGGAGACATACGGAGGTAGTAGTGTTTCACAAACCAGGTAGGCCTCCAGATCAGCATGCATCTTACCGACCAATATCCCTCCTGAATGTGGAGGCTAAGATATTGGCCAAGGCGCTGGCTAACCATCTTCTCCCACATATAGCAGACCTGGTCCACCCGGATCAGGCAGGGTTCATGCCACGTAGGGCGACGAGGCACAATATTAGACACGCCCATATTGTGGTGGCGGCGGTTAGGCGCACTGGGGAGCAAGCAGCACTCCTTTTGGCAGATATAGATAGGGTCTTTGATTCCCTAAGCTGGGTTTACCTCTTTGCACTCCTGTTGCGACTAAACTTTGGACCCCACTTCCTGTCATACCTCAAACTGCTATATACGGACCTAACGGCGTGTGTGAGGGTAGCAGGAGCTATATCACCAAATTTTCCATCAGGTGAGGTACAAGGCAGGGGTGCCCCTTCTCGCCATATCTGTTTGCCCTTGCGATGGAACCACTGGCCGCGTGTGTGCGCATAGATGCGCAACTGCGGGGCTTTGAGTGGGAGACCGGTCCGTTCGATAGAATAGCGCTCTACGCGGATGACGTTCTACTTTTTATTACCGTTCCTAATAGATCGGGACCGCGTATACTAGAAATTATGCGGATATTTGGCGAAGCATCTGGGCTCTACATGAATCCGCCTAAATCGACCCTATGGATCATGGTAGAACGCGCCTGTGATGGGTCATGGGAGTCCCCGTTGCAGGTGGCGGTAGGTGGTCTCAAGTACTTAGGAGTGTTTATATCCGAGACTCCTACTGTCTCTTGGGAGCGTAATATAGTGCCAGTGTAGGACCGGGTTTGAGCTGAAATGAAAACATGGTCTTGCATGCCCCTCACAATATATGGCCGGTCGGTTATCTTTAAGATAGTTGCCCTGCCGCGTCTCCTCTACTAGCTGCAGAACCCCCACTACCCGATTCTGCCCCAAGGGTTCAGGCAGGTGGACTTCGCCCTGGGACAATCCCTTTGGACGAGCGGTGCGGTACGGGTGGCATTGCGCACCTGTTTCTTGTCGACGTACTGTGGAGGGTTGGCAACGTCGGACATATTATCTTACTATCAGGCATCCCACCAACTGGTTCTAAATGAGTGGTGGTACGGGGACAGAGGGGACCCTGCATATGCTTTGGAAAGGTATCTAATGGGGTCTGATACCCTTCACACAATCCTGTACTCAGCACCGTTGGGGAGGGCTGCCACCGGCCACCCAGGTCATCTTTCAGGCTTGGAGGCAGGCTCTACGTCGTATGGGCTGATGGGGCACCTTAACTGAGGAGACTCCCCTGTGGCATAATGGACGGCTGCCGGCGCTGGCGACCCTTAGCGGGTTCCGAGGCTGGGACAATATAGAAATATCGACCATGGGGGACGTAATGACGGGCACGACTCTTAAAACCTTCCAAGACTTAAGTAGGGAATATGGGATGCCTCGGTCCCAATTTTCGACACGCCATCACACTGAGCTTAGCGGGCCTTGACTCCCTACCAGAATTTAGACCACTGGAGGCCAATGTCTTCATGGGGGATCTAGGAGATAAGAAGAAATCCAGCATATATCAAACCCTGGTGACACACTGCCCTACCTCCCTGCACAAACTGAGGGATGCCTGGGAGAGGGATGTTGGGGCAATGGAAGAAGAGGATTGGCGAGAGGCACTTGAGGCCCCCAGAGGAGCTGAAATTGCAATGTGTTTGAGGCTAGTTCAATTTAAATATTTACATAGAATCTATTTGACAAGAGAAAAACTGTGGCCGGCGGTCCTGATTGCATCCCCAGACTGTCTTCGGTGTGGTCGGGAGGTTGGGACATTGATTCATATGGTGTGGAGCTGTGGCTCATTGGTCAAGTTTTTGGGGGGGGTGTGGAGCAGTTTGTCTGAGGTTCTGGGATGGGAGCTTCTGCATACTCTGCAGTTGGGTCTACTGCATGTTTTAGATGGGGTGGGGGGAAATGCATATAAACGGCATCTACTGTTTTTAGGCCTCACCATTGCCAAAAGGGATGTGGCTAGGGCATGGAAGAAACCTAGGGCGCCATCAGTACTGGTGTGGAAGAGAGGGCTAGACTTCTGTATGGGATTGGAGTGTCTGATATTTGAGACCCTGGGATGCCCAAGGAAACACTATAAAATATGGAAGCGTTGGGCAGACTAGAGAGGCCTGTGGCTGGACCCCCCCAGCGGAACGGGAGGACTTTCCAGGGATGACATGAGAGGACTGGCATAGTTGGTGATTGTACACATTTGATTGAGCATTGTATTTGAAATGTGTGATGATATCGTGCGGCGGGGTGGGGAGGCACGTGGGAGGGGGGAGTTTGGGGTTAGGGGTGGGATAGAGGGTGGGGGGTAGAGAATGGGAATTGCTATTGCTCTTTCTTCTAAAAGATATCCAGATTGCCATTTGACTGATATTGTATAAAGGCTCACAGTTTTCTCCGGGTTACTGAGTGCAGCGACTGGTGTGCAATCTTTCAATAAAATTGGTTTTGAATAAAAGAATTGGATATGCCTTAATTCAGATCGTCAGAGGGCTGACCTATTAATTTAGTAAAGATGGGTTACAGAGCATTACAAGTAACCTTGTGCCACATTCTACCATGGTCCCTGACTTTTGATGAATAGCCAGATGGCTGGAGCACGGTCAGCTTAAACGGGACCAAGTAGTGATCAGACGAGGTGAGAGGTAAAGACGGAAGAGTGGTTAGGCCAGGATGATTAGAGAATAAAAGATCGAGAGTATGGCCTGCTAGATGTGTAGAGCCGTGTACCTGCTAAGTCAGGTTCAGGTCAAGCATAGACTCCAGAAAATTACTAGCCCATGTACATGCAGCAACATCTACATAAAGATTGAAATGCCCCGAAACAGTGAAATGGGGATGCTTCAGTGAAAGGTCCGCAATCGTAGCAAGGAGAGCAGGGAGCGAGGAAGGTGAGGCGCCCGGGGGATTATATACCAAGACGCCTGCTAAGATGAAGGAGGAAACATCCAAGATAGTAAAGTATATCGATTCAATAGGGCCAAGGTTGGCAATTTTCCTAGTAGTCATTTTCAGATGGGATCCTAAATAAAAGCGATCCCCCCACCCAACTTTATACCCGCGCGATTTATTCCCACACATCGACAGCCTGGGGGGTAGCCAGGGTGATGTCAGGATTGGAAGAATCTTTAATCCATGTCTCTGTTGGAAATAGGAGATCCCAAGCGTGGGTTGAGAGTGAAAGCCAGATATCACTGGTATGGCGAGGAAGAGATCGACAGTTAAGCATATCTGCCTTGATGGTCACAAGGGGACTAGGCGGCCTGGGATTCCTTAGCTGCGTGATGGAGCATTTTCTCGAGGAATTTAAGGTGAATGGACAATGAGTACAACTAAAGTGCTGCATTGCCAGCCCCGAAGGACTGCACTGTACTTTAGGCACAGTTTCTCAGCATCTAGAGCTGAGACCTGGACCAGCAGATCCGGGTAGTCAGGGGGCAACCAGCAGCATGGCTTGTGCTGGTCGCGGGCCAGGCACAGACGGGCGTAGACGGGCTTGCCTTTGACGCGCCCGCTGTGCGTCGTGAAATACATCGCCCTAAATAGCCTAGAACGCTGACCCCTGACTCCACCCTACCGACCAGAAGTGCTGCTCGGTCGCCCGCGCTACCCTCCACAAAAATCGGGCCAAGCCAATAGTGGACCGGGGTAGGAGGGAGAGAGGTGAAGGTACGAGGTGAGAAGGCAAAAATATGTATACCAAACTGCAGCAACACACAATTGTAGGCAACCGTGCAAGACATATTAAAACTTTTAAAAAGTGTGGCAGTAGACTCTAGCAGCTAGCGCAACAGACCTCATAAGAGCATGCGTCCGCTGCGCGTCATGAAATACGAGGCCCTAAATAGCCTAGAACGCTGACCCCTGACTCCACCCTCCCAACCGGAAGTGCTGTTTGGTCGCCCTTGCTACCCTCCACAACAATTGGGCCAAGACCATGGTGGACCTGGGTAGGAGGGAGAGAGGTGAAGGTACAATGTGAGAAGGCAAAAATATTTATACCAAACTCCAGCAAACACACAATTGTAGGCAACAGTGCAGGACAAATTAAAACATTTAAAAACTGTGGCAGTAGACTCTAGCAGCTATCGCGACAGACCTCATAGAGAGACGGTGTCAAATGCTGCACTGAGAAGCAACAGGATCTGTGCATCAGTCTGACCCACGTCCTCTCATTGTCTCAGGGTTGCAGTAGGCAAGAGCAATGCTGTTGCAGTGGAGTTTGCAGCTTGGACACCAGATTGCGATTTGTGTAGCAGGGCATTCTCAGTGCAAAGGTTGGTGAGCTGTAGATTAACTACTTTTGCAGCAACTATTCCCCAGATAAGGTATGGTTGAAATGGGCAGCAAAATCTAATGCACTTCATGGTCTATGTGAGGTGTCATCTCAATGGACGGACCATGTCTTATTGCTATTTGTAGGGGACTGTTGCCAATTGGAATGAGTGGGAGATCAGTAATGAGATTAATGGCATGACGCAGTTACCTCCCTGCATCTGAATTTCAGCGTGTGCTGGATCCTGCAATGAGCCTATTCTGATAACAGTTGCTAGCTTCCTAATCTCATCTGTTGCTAGCACTCCAAACTTGTCTAAGGTTACTGCTTTGACTGTTATATCCATAGTGGTTCTGGTCGTTATGCCCTGGTGAGCCTCCACAGGAAAGGTGTTATAAATCTCTGTCACCTTCTCTGAAAATAAATTGGCAATTCTGTTACAGGACTCCTCAGATGTATGAGGGGACTTAGTCAATCTCACATCTCATTGTAAGGATTTCAGTAAGCCAAACATTTCTATAGATGAGTATTAAGCCAAATCAATTTCCCTGTTATAAAAGTTGCGGTGACTGCCCCTATCAGTTTGTAACATTGTGATTGTTCTTGCTTGTAACCCTCCTTAACTATTATACAATTACGCCATCTTCGTGTCTGCTGTTTGCATATTTGTTTGGCCTATAGTAAGGTTTCGTTTAAATAGGTTGCAGGGGCTTTAGCACTCCTGGCATTGTCTGTGGGCTATGGTATGGTGCTAACTGATTGAGTGCCTCTGTGAAATAGGTTTCTACTTGTCTGTTGGCAATGTCAATGTCCTTACTCAATCTAGGTTAATTTGCATGTAAAGCCAGTGCAAATGTGTTTGCTTTAAATCATCCCACTTATTGTGGGTCACTGTCTCATTGGGTTTGCATATTGTTACAACTTGACATGGGATGTGAAAAGGGATAATATGGTGGTACTACCATGGAACTGGCCACAAGCTTAAAAATTCCATGGTAGTCATGTAATTGAAGATGGTATCTAGGAAGTGGCCTGCTTGGTGTGTGGTAGCAATTTCTCCTTTGGGTCAGGTTGAGCATCATGAGCCCATCACAGACTATTGGTACCTCTGATTTCTCAACATCATCAAAGTGTATGTTGAAATCTCTTAAGATGAGGAATCCATTGTTTCAGATTGTTCTATGTATCACTGATTACACTAGGCTAGTGAACACATTGATATCCAGCATAGGAAGCATGCTATGTTGTCATTGTCAATGATGGTGACTGTGGAAAAAGATCCTTCACATTTGTCCATGTCTGACTCTCCCATTCGGCATGTTAAAGATAATTTGTAACTTATCGCTATACCATCCCATCTTTGTCCCACCTGATCCTGTCTTGTGATCCCATAGCCTGCCGCTAGAGCATCAAGGATGTCAGGGGTGGACATATCAGCAAGCCACGTCTCTGCAATGAACATGTAATTCGGGCTTTTGTCCTTTGAGTATGTTGTGGTCTACATATTTATGTTTGGTAATGGACTGACAATTCAGCAGGAGGAAGGACATGTCTTTACCCTGTTGTGTGACCGTAATCAAGTGTGAGAACTCCTTGTTGCACTGTCTACAGTTTAAAGCCTCCTGGTCTCCCAGGATACATTGCTGACATACATTCCTAAATGTTGGAGTCCTGCTCTGCAGCTCATGTGCTGTGTACTGAATCCTTTGGTAGCGGGTTCGACTGGCAGGGATTCTAGGCCTGGTCCGGGCCTGGTGTGGACCGGCGCTGACGTGCTGGCCCTAGGCGCGCATAACGAGATATCAAAGGTGTGCCCTGCCCTATGGTTCAGTGTGGTGATGACCCTGGTCAGCCTGATGTCAGACAATATGTCATATGTGAACATGTACAATGTATGTTGAGCAGTCGTGGCATGTGAGTTGGAGGCTAAGCCAGGAAGGAGCACGTAGTCCAGTGAGTGTATGGTGTTGCATCTGCTGAAGTCGATGGTGTGGGTGAAGCGTCACTGCCGTCAATGGTCCATGCATGTGATTGGGCAGCTAAAAGATCGAGAGTATGGCCTGCTAGATGTGTAGAGCCGTGTACCTGCTGGGTCAGGTTCAGGCCAAGCATAGACTCCAGAAAATTACTAGCCCGTGTACATGCAGCAACATCTACATGGAGATTGAAATGCCCCGAAACAGTGAAATGGGGATGCTTCAGTGAGAGGTCTGCAATCGTAGCAAGGAGAGCAGAGAGCGAGGAAGGTGAGGCGCCCGGGGGATTATATACCAAGGCGCCTGCTAAGATGAAGGATGAAACATCCAAGATTGTAAAGTACATCGCTTCAATAGGGCCAAGGTTGGCAATTTTCCTAGTAGTCATTTTCAGATGGGATCCTAAAATAACAACGATCCCCCACCCACCTTTGTACCCGCGCAATTTATTCCTGCACATCGATAGCCTGGGGGGTAGCCAGGGTGATGTCAGGATTGGAAGAATCATTAATCCATGTCTCTGTTAGAAATAGGAGATCCTAAGCATGGGTTGAGAGCGAAAGCCAGATATCGCTGGCATGGTGAGGAAGAGATCGACAGTTAAGCATAAAAGCCTTGATGGTCACAAGGTGACTAGGCGGCCTGGCATTCCTTAGCTGCGTGATGGAGCATTTTCTCGAGGAATTTAAAGTGAATGGACAATGAGTACAACTAAAGTGCTGCATTGCCAGCCCCGAAGGACTGCACTGTACTTTAGGCACAGTTTCTCGGCATCTAGAGCTGAGACCTGGACTAGCAGATCCGAGTAGTCAGGGGGCAACCAGCAGCATGGCTAGTGCTGGTCGCGGGCCAGGCACGGACGGGCGTAGACGGGCTTGCCTTTGGCGCGCCCGCTGCGCGTCGTGAAATACATGGCCCTAAGTAGCCTAGAACGCTGACCCCTGACTCCACCCTCCCGACCAGAAGTGCTGCTCGGTCGCCCGCGCTACCCTCCACAACAATCGGGCCAAGCCCATGGTGGACCGGGGTAGAAGGGAGAGAGGTGAAGGTACGAGGTGAGAAGGCAAAAATATGTACACCAAACTGCAGCAACACACATTAGTAGGCAAGAGTTCAAGACATATTAAAACTTTTAAAAACTGTGGCAGTAGACTGTAGCAGCTAGCGCAACAGACCTCATAAAAGCGTGCATCCGCTGCGCGTCGTGAAATACGAGGCCCTAAATAGCCTAGAACGCTGACCCCTGACTCCACCCGCCCAACCGGAAGTGCTGTTCGGTCGCCCTTGCTACCCTCCACAACAATCGGGCCAAGACCATGGTGGACCTGGGTAGGCGGGAGAGAGGTGAAGGTACGAGGTGAGAACGCAAAAATATTTATACCAAACTGCAGCAAACACACAATTGTAGGCAACAGTGCAGAACAAATTAAAACATTTAAAAACTGTGGCAGTAGACTCTAGCAGCTATCGCGACAGACCTCATAGAGAGACGGTGTCAAATGCTGCACTGAGAAGCAACAGGATCTGGGCATCAGTCTGACCCACGTCCTCTCATTGTCTCAGGGTTGCAGTAGGCAAGAGCAATGCTGTTTCAGTGGAGTTTGCAGCTTGGACACCAGATTGCGATTTGTGTAGCAGGGCATTCTCAGTGCAAAGGTTGGTGAGCTGTAGATTAACTACTTTTGCAGCAACTATTCCCCAGATAAGGTTTGGTTGAAATGGGCAGCAAAATCTAATGCACTTCATGGTCTATGTGAGGTGTCATCTCAATGGACGGACCATGTCTTATTGCTATTTGTAGGGGACTGTTGCCAATTGGAATGAGTGGGAGATCAGTAATGAGATTAATGGCATGACGCAGTTACCTCCCTGCATCTGAATTTCAGCGTGTGCTGGATCCTGCAGTGAGCCTATTCTGATAACAGTTGCTAGCTTCCTAATATCATCTGTTGCTAGCACTCCAAACTTGTCTAAGGTTACTGCTTTGACTGTTATATCCATAGTGGTTCTGGTGGTTATGCCCTGGTGAGCCTCCACAGGAAAGGTGTTATAAATCTCTGTCACCTTCTCTGAAAATAAATTGGCAATTCTGTTACAGGACTCCTCAGATGTATGAGGGGACTTAGTCAATCTCACATCTCATTGTAAGGATTTCAGTAAGCCAAACATTTCTATAGATGAGTATTAAGCCAAATCAATTTCCCTGTTATAAAAGTTGCGGTGACTGCCCCTATCAGTTTGTAACATTGTGATTGTTCTTGCTTGTAACCCTCCTTAACTATTATACAATTACGCCATCTTCGTGTCTGCTGTTTGCATATGTGTTTGGCCTATAGTAAGGTTTCGTTTAAATAGGTTGCAGGGGCTTTAGCACTCCTGGCATTGTCTGTGGGCTATGGTATGGTGCTAACTGATTGAGTGCCTCTGTGAAATAGGTTTCTACTTGTCTGTTGGCTATGTCAATGTCCTTACCCAATATAGGTTAATTTGCATGTAAAGCCAGTGCAAATGTGTTTGCTTTAAATCATCCCACTTATTGTGGGTCACTGTCTCATTGGGTTTGCATATTGTTACAACTTGACATGGGATGTGAAAAGGGATAATATGGTGGTACTACCATGGAACTGGCCACAAGCTTAAAAATTCCATGGTAGTCATGTAATTGAAGATGGTATCTAGGAAGTGGCCTGCTTGGTGTGGTAGCAATTTCTCCTTTGGGTCAGGTTGAGCATCATGAGCCCATCACAGACTATTGGTACCTCTGATTTCTCAACATCATCAAAGTGTATGTTGAAATCTCTTAAGATGAGGAATCCATTGTTTCAGATTGTTCTATGTATCACTGATTACACTAGGCTAGTGAACAAATTGATATCCAGCATAGGAAGCATGCTATGTTGTCATTGTCAATGATGGTGACTGTGGAAAAAGATCCTTCACATTTGTCCATGTCTGCCTCTCCCATTCGGCATGTTAAAGATAATTTGTAACTTATTGCTATACCATCCCATCTTTGTCCCACCTGATCCTGTCTTGTGATCCCATAGCCTGCCGTTAGAGCATCAAGGATGTCAGGGGTGGACATATCAGCAAGCCACGTCTCTGCAATGAACATGTAATTCGGGCTTTTGTCCTTTGAGTATGTTGTGGTCTACATATTTATGTTTGGTAATGGACCGACAATTCAGCAGGAGGAAGGACATGTCTTTACCCTGTTGTGTGACCGTAATCAAGTGTGAGAACTCCTTGTTGCACTGTCTACAGTTTAAAGCCTCCTGGTCACCCAGGATACATTGCTGACATACATTCCTAAATGTTGGAGTCCTGCTCTGCAGCTCATGTGCTGTGTACTGAATCCTTTGGTAGCGGGTTCGACTGGCAGGGATTCTAGGCCTGGTTCGGGCCTGGTGTGGACCGGCGCTGACGTGCTGGCCCTAGGCACGCATAACGAGATATCAAAGGTGTGCCCTGCCCTATGGTTCAGTGTGGTGATGACCCTGGTCAGCCTGATGTCAGACAATATGTCATATGTGAACATGTACAATGTATGTTGAGCAGTCGTGGCATGTGAGTTGGAGGCTAAGCCAGGAAGGAGCACGTAGTCCAGTGAGTGTATGGTGTTGCATCTGCTGAAGTCGATGGTGTGGGTGAAGCGTCACTGCCGTCAATGGTCCATGCATGTGATTGGGCAGCTAAAAGATCGAGAGTATGGCCTGCTAGATGTGTAGAGCTGTGTACCTGCTGAGTCAGGTTCAGGCCAAGCATAGACTCCAGAAAATTACTAGCCCGTGTTCATGCAGCAACATCTACATGGAGATTGAAATGCCCCGAAACAGTGAAATGGGGATGCTTCAGTGAGAGGTCTGCAATCGTAGCAAGGAGAGCAGAGAGCGAGGAAGGTGAGGTGCCCGGGGGATTATATACCAAGGCGCCTGCTAAGATGAAGGATGAAACATCCAAGATTGTAAAGTACATCGCTTCAATAGGGCCAAGGTTGGCAATTTTCCTAGTAGTCATTTTCAGATGGGATCCTAAAATAACAACGATCCCCCACCCACCTTTGTACCCGCGCGATTTATTCCCACACATCGATAGCCTGGGGGGTAGCCAGGGTGATGTCAGGATTGGAAGAATCATTAATCCATGTCTCTGTTAGAAATAGGAGATCCCAAGCGTGGGTTGAGAGCGAAAGCCAGATATCGCTGGCATGGCGAGGAAGAGATCGACAGTTAAGCATAAAAGCCTTGATGGTCACAAGGGGACTAGGCGGCCTGGCATTTCTCAGCTGCGTGATGGAGCATTTTCTCGAGGAATTTAAAGTGAATGGACAATGAGTACAACTAAAGTGCTGCATTGCCAGCCCCGAAGGACTGCACTGTACTTTAGGCACAGTTTCTCTGCATCTAGAGCTGAGACCTGGACCAGCAGATCCGAGTAGTCAGGGGGCAACCAGCAGCATGGCTAGTGCTGGTCGCGGGCCAGGCACGGACGGGCGTAGACGGGCTTGCCTTTGGCGCGCCCGCTGCGCGTCGTGAAATACATGGCCCTAAATAGCCTAGAACGCTGACCCCTGACTCCACCCTCCCGACCAGAAGTGCTGCTCGGTCGCCCGCGCTACCCTCCACAACAATCGGGCCAAGCCCATGGTGGACCGGGGTAGAAGGGAGAGAGGTGAAGGTACGAGGTGAGAAGGCAAAAATATGTACACCAAACTGCAGCAACACACATTAGTAGGCAACAGTTCAAGACATATTAAAACTTTTAAAAACTGTGGCAGTAGACTCTAGCAGCTAGCGCAACAGACCTCATAAAAGCGTGCATCCGCTGCGCGTCGTGAAATACGAGGCCCTAAATAGCCTAGAACGCTGACCCCTGACTCCACCCGCCCAACCGGAAGTGCTGCTCGGTCGCCCTTGCTACCCTCCACAACAATCGGGCCAAGACCATGGTGGACCTGGGTAGGCGGGAGAGAGGTGAAGGTACGAGGTGAGAACGCAAAAATATTTATACCAAACTGCAGCAAACACACATTTGTAGGCAACAGTGCAGAACAAATTAAAACATTTAAAAACTGTGGCAGTAGACTCTAGCAGCTATCGCGACAGACCTCATAGAGAGACGGTGTCAAATGCTGCACTGAGAAGCAACAGGATCTGGGCATCAGTCTGACCCACGTCCTCTCATTGTCTCAGGGAGGCAGTAGGCAAGAGCAATGCTGTTTCAGTGGAGTTTGCAGCTTGGACACCAGATTGCGATTTGTGTAGCAGGGCATTCTCAGTGCAAAGGTTGTTGAGCTGTAGATTAACTACTTTTGCAGCAACTATTCCCCAGATAAGGTAGGGTTGAAATGGGCAGCAACATCTAATGCACTTCATGGTCTATGTGAGGTGTCATCTCAATGGACGGACCATGTCGTATTGCTATTTGTAGGGGACTGTTGCCAATTGGAATGAGTGGGAGATCAGTAATGAGATTAATGGCATGACGCAGTTACCTCCCTGCATCTGAATTTCAGCGTGTGCTGGATCCTGCAGTGAGCCTATTCTGATAATAGTTGCTAGCTTCCTAATCTCATCTGTTGCTAGCACTCCAAACTTGTCTAAGGTTACTGCTTTGACTGTTATATCCATAGTGGTTCTGGTGGTTATGCCCTGGTGAGCCTCCACAGGAAAGGTGTTATGAATCTCTGTCACCTTCTCTGAAAATAAATTGGCAATTCTGTTACAGGACTCCTCAGATGTATGAGGGGACTTAGTCAATCTCACATCTCATTGTAAGGATTTCAGTAAGCCAAACATTTCTATAGATGAGTATTAAGCCAAATCAATTTCCCTGTTATAAAAGTTGCGTTGACTGCTACCAATCAGTTTGTAACATTTTGATTGTTCTTGCTTGTAACCCTCCTTAACTATTATACAATTACGCCATCTTCGTGTCTGCAAATTTGCATTTTTGTTTGGCCTATAGTAAGGTTTCGTTTAAATAGGTTGCAGAGGCTTTAGCACTCCTGGCATTGTCTGTGGGCTATGGTATGGTGCTAACTGATTGAGTGCCTCTGTGAAATAGGTTTCTACTTGTCTGTTGGCTATGTCAATGTCCTTATCCAATATGGGTTAATTTGCATGTAAAGCCAGTGCAAATGTGTTTGCTTTAAATCATCCCACTTCCTGTGGGTCACTGTCTCATTGGGTTTGCATATTGTTACAACTTGACATGGTATGTGAAAAGGGATAATATGGTGGTACTACCATGGAACTGGCCACGAGCTTAAAAATTCCATGGTAGTCATGTAATTGAAGATGGTATCCAGGAAGTGGCCTGCTTGGTGTGTGGTAGCAATGTCTCCTTTGGGTCAGGTTGAACATCATGAGCCCATCACAGACTATTGGTACCTCTGATTTCTCAAAATCATCAAAGTGTATGTTGAAATCTCCTAAGATGAGGAATCCATTGTTTCAGATTGTTTCATGTATCACTGATTACACTAGGCTAGTGAAAAAATTGATATCCAGCATAGGAAGCATGCTATGTTGTCATTGTCAATGATAGTGACTGTGGAAAAAGATCCTTCACATTTGTCCATGTCTGCCTCTCCCATTCGGCATGTTAAAGATAATTTGTAACTTATTGCTATACCATCCCATCTTTGTCCCACCTGATCCTGTCTTGTGATCCCATAGCCTGCCGTTAGAGCATCAAGGATGTCAGGGGTGGACATATCAGCAAGCCACGTCTCTGCAATGAACATGTAATTCGGGCTTTTGTCCTTTGAGTATGTTGTGGTCTACATATTTATGTTTGGTAATGGACCGACAATTCAGCAGGAGGAAGGACATGTCTTTACCCTTTTGTGTGACCGTAATCAAGTGTGAGAACTCCTTGTTGCACTGTCTACAGTTTAAAGCCTCCTGGTCTCCCAGGATACATTGCTGACATACATTCCTAAATGTTGGAGTCCTGCTCGGCAGCTCATGTGCTGTGTACTGAATCCTTTGGTAGCGGGTTCGACTGGCAGGGATTCTAGGCCTGGTCCTGGCCTGGTGTGGACCGGCGCGGATGTGCTGGCCCTAGGCGCGCATAACGAGATATCAAAGGTGTGCCCTGCCCTATGGTTCAGTGTGGTGATGACCCTGGTCAGCCTGATGTCAGACAATATGTCATATGTGAACATGTACAATGTATGTTGAGCAGTCGTGGTATGTGAGTTGGAGGCTAAGCCAGGAAGGAGCACGTAGTCCAGTGAGTGTATGGTGTTGCATCTGCTGAAGTCGATGGTGTGGGTGAAGCGTCACTGCCGTCAATGGTCCATGCATGTGATTGGGCAGCTAAAAGATCAAGAGTATGGCCTGCTAGATGTGTAGAGCCGTGTACCTGCTGAGTCAGGTTCAGGCCAAGCATAGACTCCAGAAAATTACTAGCCCGTGTACATGCAGCAACATCTACATGGAGATTGAAATGCCCCGAAACAGTGAAATGGGGATGATTCAGGGAGAGATCTGCAATAGTAGCAAGGAGAGCAGAGAGCGAGGAAGGTGAGGCGCCCGGGGGATTATATACCAAGACGCCTGCCAAGTTGAAGGAGGAAGCATCCAAGATAGTAAAGTACATCGCTTCAATAGGGCCAAGGTTGGCAATTTTCCTAGTAGTCATTTTCAGATGGGATCCTAAAATAACAACGATCCCCCACCCACCTTTGTACCCGCGCGATTTATTCCCACACATCGATAGCCTGGGGGGTAGCCAGGGTGATGTCAGGATTGGAAGAATCTTTAATCCATGTCTCTGTTAGAAATAGGAGATCCCAAGCGTGGGTTGAGAGCGAAAGCCAGATATCACTGGCATGGCGAGGAAGAGCTCGACAGTTAAGCATACCAGCCTTGATGGTCACAGGGGGACTAGGCGGCCTGGCATTCCTTAGCTGCGTGATGGAGCATTTTCTCGAGGAATTTAAAGTGAATGGACAATGAGTACAACTAAAGTGCTGCATTGCCAGCCCCGAAGGACTGCACTGTACTTTAGGCACCGTTTCTCGGCATTTAGAGCTGAGACCTGGACCAGCAGATCCGGGTAGTCAGGGGGCAACCAGCAGCATGGCTTGTGCTGGTCGCGGGCCAGGCACGGACTGGCGTAGACGGGCTTGCCTTTGGCGAGCCCGCTGCGCATCGTGAAATACATGGCCCTAAATAGCCTAGAATGCTGACCCCTGACTCCACCCTCCCGACCAGAAGTGCTGCTCGGTCGCCCGCGCTACCCTCCACAACAATCGGGCCAAGCCCATGGTGGACCGGGGTAGAAGGGAGAGAGGAGAAGGTACGAGGTGAGAAGGCAAAAATATGTACACCAAACGGCAGCAACACACATTTGTAGGCAACAGTTCAAGACATATTAAAACTTTTAAAAGCTGTGGCAGTAGACTCTAGCAGCTAGCGCAACAGACCTCATAAAAGCGTGCATCCGCTGCGCGTCGTGAAATACGAGGCCCTAAATAGCCTAGAACGCTGACCCCTGACTCCACCCTCCCAACCGGAAGTGCTGTTCGGTCGCCCTTGCTACCCTCCACAACAATCGGGCCAAGACCATGGTGGACCTGGGTAGGAGGGAGAGAGGTAAAGGTACGAGGTGAGAACGCAAAAATATTTATACCAAACTGCAGCAAACGCACAATTGTAGGCAGCAGTGCAGGACAAATTAAAACATTTAAAAACTGTGGCAATAGACTCTAGCAGCTATCGCGACAGACCTCATAGAGAGACGGTGTCAAATGCTGCACTGAGAAGCACCAGGATCTGTGCATCAGTCTGACCCACGTCCTCTCGTTGTCTCAGGGTTGCAGTAGCCAAGAGCAATTCTAATTCAGTGGAGTTTGCAGCTTGGAAACCAGATTGCGATTTGTGTAGCAGGGCATTCTCAGTGCAAAGGTTGGTGAGCTGTAGATTAACTACTTTTGCAGCAACTATTCCCCAGATAAGGTAGGGTTGAAATGGGCATCAAAATGTAATGCACTTCATGGTCTATGTGAGGTGTCATCTCAATGGACGGACCATGTCTTATTGCTATTCGTAGGGGACTGTTGCCAATTGGAATGAGTGGGAGATCAGTAATGAGATTAATGGCATGACGCAGTTACCTCCCTGCATCTGAATTTCAGCGTGTGCTGGATCCTGCAGTGAGCCTATTCTGATAAAAGTTGCTATCTTCCTAATCTCATCTGTTGCTAGCACTCCAAACTTGTCCAAGGTTACTGCTTTGACTGTTATATCCATAGTGGTTCTGGTGGTTATGCCCTGGTGAGCCTCCACAGGAAAGGTGTTATAAATCTCTGTCACCTTCTCTGAAAATAAATTGGCAATTCTGTTACAGGACTTCTCAGATGTATGAGGGGGCTTAGTCAATCTCACATCTCATTGTAAGGATTTCAGTAAGCCAAACATTTCTATAGATGAGTATTAAGCCACATCAATTTCCCTGTTATAAAAGTTGCGGTGACTGCCCCCATCAGTTTGTAACATTGTGATTGTTCTTGCTTGTAACCCTCCTTAACTATTATACAATTACGCCATCTTCGTGTCTGCTGTTTGCATATTTGTTTGGCCTATAGTAAGGTTTCGTTTAAATAGGTTGCAGAGGCTTTAGCACTCCTGGGATTGTCTGTGGGCTATGGTATGGTGCTAACTGATTGAGTGCCTCTGTGAAATAGGTTTCTACTTGTCTGTTGGCTATGTCAATGTCCTTACCGAATATGGGTTAATTTGCATGTAAAGCCAGTGCAAATGTGTTTGCTTTAAATCATCCCACTTCCTGTGGGTCACTGTCTCATTGGGTTTGCATATTGTTACAACTTGACATGGGATGTGAAAAGGGATAATATGGTGGTAGGACCATGGAACTGGCCACAAGCTTAAAAATTCCATGGTTGTCATGTAATTGAAGATGATATCCAGGAAGTGACCTGCTTGGTGTGTGGTAGCAATGTCTCCTTTGGGTCAGGTTGTGCATCATGAGCCCATCACAGACTATTGGTACCTCTGATTTCTCAACATCATCAAAGTGTATGTTGAAATCTCCTAAGATGAGCAATCCATTGTTTCAGATTGCTCTATGTATCACTGATTACCCCAGGCTAGTGAACAAATTGATATCCAGGGCCAGGGGTGTGGGAAATTAGGAAGCATGCTATGTTGTCATTGTCAATGATGGTGACTGTGGAAAAAGATCCTTCACATTTGTCCATGTCTGCCTCTCCCATTCGGCATGTTAAAGATAATTTGTAACTTATTGCTATACCATCCCATCTTTGTCCCACCTGATCCTGTCTTGTGATCCAATAGCCTGCAGTTAGAGCATCAAGGATGTCAGGGGTGGACATATCAGCAAGCCACGTCTCTGCAATGAATATGTAATTCGGGCTTTTGTCCTTTGAGTATGTTGTGGTCTACATATTTATGTTTGGTAATGGACCGACAATTCAGCAGGAGGAAGGGCATGTCTTTACCCTGTTGTGTGACCATAATCAAGTGTGAGAACTCCTTGTTGCACTGTCTACAATTTAAAGCCTCCTGGTCTCCCCGGATACATTGCTGACATACATTCCTAAATGTTGGAGTCCTGCTCTGCAGTTCATATGCTGTGTACTGAATCCTTTGGTAGCGGGTTCAACTGGCAGGTCTTCTGGGCCTGGTCCTGGCCGGGTGTGGACCGGCGCGGACGTGCTGGCCCTAGGCGCGCGTAACAAGATATCAAAGGTGTGCCCTGCCCTGTGCCTCAGTGTGGTGATGACCCTGGTCAGCCTGATGTCAGACAATATGTCATATGTGAACATGTACAATGTATGTTGAGCAGTCGTGGCATGTGAGTAGGAGGCTAAACCAGGAAGGAGCACTTAGTCCTGTGAGTGGATGGTGTTGCATCTGCCTAAGTCGATGGTGTGGGTGAAGCATCAATGCTGTCAATGGTCCATGCATGTGAGTGGGCAGCTAACTGTTGATTTGGGTCAGCTCATGACAGGAAACAGCATGTGATGTGCGTTGCTGCAGGCTGTGTGTTGTGTGTCCTATTGCATCATACATTGCAATTGGTAATGACTGTGCGGTTGGTGGATTAGTGTCAGTGGTAGACATTAGAGAACCACTCATGCAACCAAGTTGCGCACACTATAGATTTTGCGTGGTTGAGGGAGTAACAACAGAGAGCCAATATATTTTGCAAACATGCACAAAAGCATTCAGAAGCAACACATGGCCAACATGAGAAACAACATAACATAAATGACACCACACAAAATCATCTACATCAACAACACATCCAGCACAACCAATGATGTATTCATCTTTCTCTCACATGTCACAGCGGACCAAGGATATGCACTAGGCCCGTGGATGATGACACCCCTCTGAAACCCCACCACCCAAGGCCAGAGGCAGTATAATGCGGCACACAGACCCACCAGGTCAATTGCGGAGCACAAATTTGGCATGCTAAAGTCACGTTTTCATTGCCTGGACATCACAGGTGGCAGATTTCTGTACAGCCCAGAAATGGTCAACAAAATCATCATGGCATGTTGTGTGTTGCACAACATATTTGTGCGTACAAAAGCTCCATGGATTCAAGTGCCTGCAACACTAGATGAAGATGAGGACGATGATGAAGAAGAGGCAGATGCTGTACACCCCACAGCAAATGCAGCTGGACTTGCCTGAAGGAAGAGAATCATAAACAATTTCTTTGCCTGAGTCTGTCACATTGTGACAGTCCCCCTCCAATGTATGTCATAGCGAAATAACCACCCACGAGGCGTGTGTCTAATACAATGTCAAACACGCATAGGCTGTCTGTTTGTCACTGTCTGGCATGGGCACTGCACTTGTAAAAGAGTTACGTGGCTCAACATGTGGTAAGAAAAATGCATAACTCCATCGATGTTGGGAATGTATCCACAGTACAGATATACTTTGCAGTGTGTCAAATGTATAAGACTAGAGTCTTCATGGTGGTACCTAGGCTAGCCAATGTAAAAATGTTGTGTCTCCTAAGTTTAATTCTAGCAAACTAGGGTGTTGTCCGTGATGATGATGAGAATTATACTCTGTTGTTATTGTCAAAACAAAGGTCTATTGAAGGGTGTAAAAATGTTGTGTCTCCTAAGTTTAATTCAAGCAAACTAGGGTGTCGTCTGTGATGATGATGAGAATTATACTCTGTTGTCATTGTCAAAACAAAGGTCTATTGGAGGGTGTACATAGTGTGAAATATCCAAATAAGGAGTGTGTGAAACTGTAAAAGATGCAAATAGTGCATGCAATGTGCCCAAAGACAATGGGGCATATTAGCAAGAACCTCGTAGAACCAATATAAGCCCGGGTTAAATGTCCTGCACATCTAACCTGTGCTTCTATTGGAATTCGTTAACGCATATTAACAAGCCCATTATTGCCGTTTTAGCAGCAGTTTCCTGCCGCTAAAACTGCGATAATTTTAATGAGGTTCTTGCTAATATGCCCCGAACATGTATGTGTGGAATGGGGTAAGAGCTGCAAAGAGGGCATGTAATGTTTTCAAATAAGCAAATAGGGCGTGAAATGGGGCCAAATATGGAAATCAGTTGTGAAGTTGGGGGAAAATAAGGAAATGGGGCGTGAAATGGGGCAAAATATGAAAATTGGGCGTGAAGTTGGGAGAAAATATGAAAATGGGGCATGAAATGGGGCAAATATGGAAATCAGGCGTGAAGTTGGGGGAAAATATGAAAATCGGGTATGAAATGGGGCTAAATATGGAAATCGGGCGTGAAGTTGGGGAAAATATGGAAATGGGGCGTACCATAAGGAAAATATGAAAATGGGATGTGAAGTTGGGGGAAAATATGAAAATTTGGCGTGAAATGGGGTCACAACATGTATCTGTCTGTCAGAAGGCATTAGCCTGGAAGCCAATACCACATCCAGATCTATAAGGTCTATAACAAGTATGTGGACCAGCTACTTGCCAAAGCTTATGGATCACCACCACCACTGACACAACAGACCACCATCTCCAAAAGGGCACCATGCATGGGTGAAGACACTTCCTCCAGCCGGACAGACAACCATATGGGAACACACACGGACGCCTGGCTGACTCATAGCTACCAGTGAGACACATCTCCCATCACACACAAACCACTACGCAACATTAACATCTGACTAAACACATGCAGGTACACAGACAACTGGAAGCAGTCTGAAAGTAATGCCCCTATGTCATGTGTCCCCCAGGGATGAGTAGCACACGTAAAAAAAACATTGACTACTGATGGGGCACTTGTGAGATAGGCCAACATGGTGTGACATGTGTGGAATATATGCAATTTAGGGGACATGCTTTGGCAACCATCATGTGCATGGTGTAATGTGAGTGACAACCTGCACCCACGTATACCTAAAGTACTCTGACATGATTATTGCATGAAGATAGAGCATCACTGTATTGAATTGCTGTTAGCGCGCAGATATTATCTCTAACATGACACTTCGACAAAAATAATTAACGCACTGTCACGCACGATGTCTAAATACATTGCGCAAGACTTTCCCACATTCAAAGGACACCCTAGTGACTCCTTGCATGCTGATTCTAGCTGCTAAACCAATAAGGACACCCTTGCGACCCTCTGCGTGCAGATTTTTATCGCTAACTCCGAAAACGGGCTGCAATAGACAGGAAGTGATGTATGCATGCTGCAAGTCTACTTGAGTAGTGTTATGCTGTTTCACTTTCACTTTTGAACACATTGCTGTGATTGTTTAGAGTGCTGGTGGTGTTTTGGTGTTGTGTGCTGCAGTTGAGAGTTTGCTGCGTGTTGCTGTGTCCTGTGTCAGCTGAGTGTTTTATTACTTTGTAAGTGTGTTAAATTGTCTTCTGTGCCATATTTTGTCCGGTGTTTGTCTTGGGGTAGTATTCTTAAATAGTTGTTGGGTATGTTAAATGGGTTTTAATTTTGTACTTTGGGGTCACAGGTGTGTGGGGAGATACCGGCTGTGGGCAGGGAGGGCAGGATGTATGAGCCGACTTTGGGTGGCTTCCTGTGGCTCATCAAATTCTACCTGCCATTCATGTTGGAGAGGGGAGGTTGTATCCTGCAGGGATACAACATCACAGTGCAGAAGCTAAAGTGGGATCGTCTTCGTGCGCAAATGCAAAGTTGCTTTGGAGTGAACTGCAGCGTGCGCCAATGGAAGCACCGAAGGCAGGACATGCTGGCATTTGAGGCTGACCTCCAATGATTGCGTGGGAGTAATGACAGGACTACAGGGTGGTTAGTACAATCTCAACATCAATTTTCAGAGAATGTGAAGACTGAAAAACCCAATGTGTGGGCCTCCTCCTAGAATTTGAGATATGGATGTTGGCTGAGGTGTGAGATGCAAAGTGTTTGTGCACACTGTTGACACATCCAAGCTGAAAATGCGCATCACATTGTCCAGCATTCTTTTGCAAGTCTGTGTCACCCACTGCGCTATTACAACACTTAGCACTGTCCTGCCATTGCAGGAAGACTGTGAATGTATGTGCTTGCAGGAAGAACAATGGGGCACATTAGCAAGGATTCGCCTTGGCCAATGTCAATTGCGCTTAACGCCATTTTGAATCTCACCGAATCTCGCCGGTTCACATTGCCGGGTTAGCAGTGTATTCGCAACGAGTCCCGTACTGGCGATGTGTAACCCAGCCATATATGGCCCCCTCTAACGAAATGTCCTGTAAACCAGCTATAATTAAACTGCACTGATGGACATGTTGTCAATAGTGAGAGGTGGACCTAACCTTAAAATTCACAATCCATTATGCACCTGGCTAAGTCTATTGATTCGTAGATGTTAGTTATCCCGCATATCTGCTGTTGGGGTGGCAGTTACTTCCCTAGGGCACGTACTGGCCCAGCTTGTGAATCCTGCGATGTGCGGTTAGAAAACATTTCCATGTTGTACCCTGAAAGGTACACCTACTTTGCATCTCATTAGTGATGGGAAGCTAGGCAATATCCAAACGGCTGCTAACATGCGCCGTTGCATATTTGTGCCACCTTGATGATAGGGTGATGTAAACATCTTCGCTTTCGCGCCAATAACTGCTGCTAAACCAGCGAAACTGCCCTTGGTAATATGCCCCAATTTTTGTGACTTACAGATGTCAGAGTACATTTACTATACATTTTTTGAACCATGTGAGATGTGTGATGTTCAAAAGCCATCGTCAATATGCTGGTAACATGAATTGTGTCATGTCAGCTAAACTGCCCTTAGGACAGAGTTACTGTGTGCAAATGCCTGCGAATGTGCCTAAAGGGCCAATGAAAGTGTACATCTCCACATCGTCTTAGACAAACAACACCTGTGTAATGGTGTAGTGCAACCGGCAGCAACTCAATTGTACACAGTGCATGTAGAACATGATGCGTTGATTAATGGGGCCTTGTGGCTGACTGACACAACATTCATGCTCATGGGAGCAAGCATAGCAGTCTGGTTTGTCCAAATATCTACTGTCACATGCCTGGTGTCAATGGCATACAAATTTGACAAATTCATGTACTGTGTATTCAACATGCAATGACACACTAGTGTAATGTTGCATATGTTGTCACGTAGATGATTGTTAAGAGGAATACGTCACGTATGAATAGCTGGCTGATACACATACATTTTCTTCACTTGTCTCACAGATGGAGTCCGTCAATGACACAGGGGGACATTGACAGCTTTGAGGACCCACACGCCACTTGTGAGTTAGAACTAAATTGACTAGCATTTTGCAGTGGTATGGTTGACTGGCACACATGATGTACACAGCTGGATGAAGTATGGGTGTGTATCACAGCTACCCGACCTTCAGTTTGATGATGTAGTGTTGAAGGCAATTACAAAAAACAATTTGATGGACAGAATGTAGATCAATGTCAAACATTCACCCCAGTACAAGGATCTGGGCCTAAATCCATCGTTTTTTGCACTCCACACCACCCTGGGTCAGATAATGGCTTTATGCAAATCAGCTCTGACCCTGTGCCCCATGGGAGCAGTCCAGTCCGAACTACAACAGCCATATCTTTCCCAGACCGGAATCAAGCATCTGAGGACCGGACCGGTTTCGAGGTAACACCTCTCATCAGCCCTGCTTGCTTGACTCCAGTGGTGTGGAGGCTCTGGGACCCACGTCTGAGCTACCCCAGTACACTCAGGGAGAAAATTACAAAAAACAATTTGATGGACAGAATGTAGATCAATGTCTTACATTCACCCCAGTACAAGGATCTGGGCCTAAATCCATCGTTTTTTGCACTCCACACCACCCTGGGTCAGATAATGGCTTTATGCAAATCAGCTCTGACCCTGTGCCCCATGGGAACAGTCCAGTCCGAACTACAACAGCCATATCTTTCCCAGACCGGAATCAAGCATCCGAGGACCGGACCGGTTTCGAGGTAACACCTCTCATCAGCCCGGCTAGCTTGACTCCAGTGGTGTGGAGGCTCTGGGACCCACGTCTGAGCTACCCCAGTACACTCAGGGAGAAAATTACAAAAAACAATTTGATGGACAGAATGTAGATCAATGTCTTACATTCACCCCAGTACAAGGATCTGGGCCTAAATCCATCGTTTTTTGCACTCCACACCACCCTGGGTCAGATAATGGCCATATGCAAATCAGCTCTGACCCTGTGCCCCATGGGAACAGTCCAGTCCGAACTACAACAGCCATATCTTTCCCAGACCGGAATCAAGCATCCGAGGACCGGACCGGTTTCGAGGTAACACCTCTCATCAGCCCGGCTAGCTTGACTCCAGTGGTGTGGAGGCTCTGGGACCCACGTCTGAGCTACCCCAGTACACTCAGGGAGAAAATTACAAAAAACAATTTGATGGACAGAATGTATATCAATGTCTTACATTCACCCCAGTACAAGGATCTGGGCCTAAAGCCATCGTTTTTTGCACTCCACACCACCCTGGGTCAGATAATGGCTTTATGCAAATCAGCTCTGACCCTGTGCCCCATGGGAACAGTCCAGTCCGAACTACAACAGCCATATCTTTCCCAGACCGGAATCAAGCATCCGAGGACCGGACCGGTTTCGAGGTAACACCTCTCATCAGCCCGGCTAGCTTGACTCCAGTGGTGTGGAGGCTCTGGGACCCACGTCTGAGCTACCCCAGTACACTCAGGGAGAAAATTACAAAAAACTATTTGATGGACAGAATGTAGATCAATGTCTTACAATCACCCCAGTACAAGGATCTGGGCCTAAATCCATCGTTTTTTGCACTCCACACCACCCTGGGTCAGATAATGGCTTTATGCAAATCAGCTCTGACCCTGTGCCCCATGGGAACAGTCCAGTCCGAACTACAACAGCCATATCTTTCCCAGACCGGAATCAAGCATCCGAGGACCGGACCGGTTTCGAGGTAACACCTCTCATCAGCCCGGCTAGCTTGACTCCAGTGGTGTGGAGGCTCTGGGACCCACGTCTGAGCTACCCCAGTACACTCAGGGAGAAAATTACAAAAAACAATTTGATGGACAGAATGTAGATCAATGTCTTACATTCACCCCAGTACAAGGATCTGGGCCTAAATCCATCGTTTTTTGCACTCCACACCACCCTGGGTCAGATAATGGCTTTATGCAAATCAGCTCTGACCCTGTGCCCCATGGGAACAGTCCAGTCCGAACTACAACAGCCATATCTTTCCCAGACCGGAATCAAGCATCCGAGGACCGGACCGGTTTCGAGGTAACACCTCTCATCAGCCCGGCTAGCTTGACTCCAGTGGTGTGGAGGCTCTGGGACCCACGTCTGAGCTACCCCAGTACACTCAGGGAGAAAATTACAAAAAATAATTTGATGGACAGAATGTAGATCAATGTCTTACATTCACCCCAGTACAAGGATCTGGGCCTAAATCCATCGTTTTTTGCACTCCACACCACCCTGGGTCAGATAATCGCTTTATGCAAATCAGCTCTGACCCTGTGCCCCATGGCAACAGTCCAGTCCGAACTACAACAGCCATATATTTCCCAGACCGGAATCAAGCATCCGAGGACCGGACCGGTTTCGAGGTAACACCTCTCATCAGCCCGGCTAGCTTGACTCCAGTGGTGTGGAGGCTCTGGGACCCACGTCTGAGCTACCCCAGTACACTCAGGGAGAAAATTACAAAAAACAGTTTGATGGACAGAATGTAGATCAATGTCTTACATTCACCCCAGTACAAGGATCTGGGCCTAAATCCATCGTTTTTTGCACTCCACACCACCCTGGGTCAGATAATGGCTTTATGCAAATCAGCTCTGACCCTGTGCCCCATGGGAACAGTCCAGTTCGAACTACAACAGCCATATCTTTCCCAGACCGGAATCAAGCATCCGAGGACCGGACCGGTTTTGAGGTAACACCTCTCATCAGCCCGGCTAGCTTGACTCCAGTGGTGTGGAGGCTCTGGGACCCACGTCTGAGCTACCCCAGTACACTCAGGGAGAGAATTGAAGGCAGCAGTGTGCACCAATCAGTAAGTGACCCTGGACAAATGCATTGGATCACTGTTGAGTCTTCCCCGTCACCAGGCTGTCACCCACATTGTAAGTGACGTGCGCATCCTCAAGACTATACGCACACTCAACGTGACTGTCATCTAAGTAGCATCGTTATTAGGGGCCTAGCATCATGTTTGAAGCAGCGTTACGTACCTCCACATGTGTCATCGCCTACATGTCATTGAGGTACACTGTCACACAGTGTTTTGTGTCAATGGGCGGGCAGTGTAGTTTGTGTTTGTTATAACACGACAACACACATTGCATCAGAGGCTGGCCCTGAGGTGTAAGTGTGGAAATCATATTTTGAAGCGCACTGAGCTCCAAGTATCACATTCCCTGTAGTATTAATGAATGATGAGCAGACATGTATAATGATGCCCATGTATGATTTGTATAGGTGATCTGCACCGAGCAGCCCACATGGGATTTGCAAGAATACATGGTGTGCATGATCACAGCAAGGTGGCCCTTCCAGCACAAACATTTACATACGTCAGTCTTCCGCAATGTATATCTCATGTGTGCAGCACAAAGCAACACACATGTAAGTCAGAATTTGTTATATCAGGTCTGTTCATTTGCCAGGAGTAAGGGGCAAATTTGCAAGGACAGCGTTGAAGTCATCTCTGCTTCTGCTGCAGTTACTTCCGCAAAGGTGGTGATCATAGGCTTCCTAATATGCCAATGAGAATTCAAAACGAAGCCCAGGTTCACACAAGAACATGGGCTCCCATTGCAATTCTCAAGGGCATATTGTCAAGCCCATTACAGCAACTTTAGCATCTGTTTCTGGCTGCTGAAGCAGATATATTTTCAAAGCCGTTCTTGCTATCATGCCCCAGAGTCATCCCAACACATGAACAGATCTACCTGCTTGCTGACACCCCTGCACTCTGCTGCTACATTGCCTGTGTTGTCATGGTTGTGATGAATCACACACGTGTTTGAGGCCACACATGCCTGCACATGGGCAGTATACCTGTCATGCAGGCATGTGTCACCAGACTGTGATAGGCATTAATTTGTTTGACTGATATTTATCTGACTCTAATGTCTACTGTCTCATTGGCTGTGCAGTGCATGACTGGGGTTTGATCTCCTCATACTTGCCTCACTGTTGTGGGTCATCCAACCTTACCTTCCCTAAGTTTTTCACTGCATTTTGCACACCTTCCTGCAGCCATCGCCACCCGTAGGAAACTCACATGATTGCCCAGCTCCCGCCTCTCAGCCACTTGTCCATGCCCCCTCCCCACATCCTGGTTGCACTGTGCCGTTGTACAGCAGTGACGTACAGTGCACGCCTCAGGCGGACCCATCTGTATCCGTCTGGAAACCGACCATGGCCAGTGCCAGAAACCCAGGATCTCTGTGACTGTGCAGATACAACTCCGCCACACTCCCAGTACTCCATGCAGGATGACACCCTAACTGACAAAGAACCTCGCCAGACACAACCCATGGAGAGTTCCCCTGAAGACTCTGCCAAGGAGCTGTCAACAACTACAATACCAACGCAAACGCGGCAGAAAACCTGATTGCATTTACAACAATGTGTGCTTCCTGCACTCACATGCCGTGGACATATGGGACTAGCCTCATGGCCAACGTCTCCTTTGTTTCCAAAAGCTGGAGCTACGCCACATCCGGGCCTGACATTGCCACTGACCACAAGGCTACAAGATTCAGATAAAGAACCACCTCCACTGGCCCGGAGGAGGACTCACTATCGCATGCAAGAGCCCTCTCTGGCCATCCACATCCACCACAAATGACCAGCACTGAAACACAGGACACCCCCACTTCTAGATCCAGTCAAGCTCCAGGACCGCGCTGTGTGGCACCTCCTACACCAGACCACCGGAACCTCACTACCAGGCCCCAACTACCATCGCCAAGCCCTGCGCACCACATGCCATCACCTCCACAGACCACACTCAACTCAGGGACCTGAAGGTACACCTCAAAAGCTGTGACAACACCAATGCCATCACTCCCCTAGTTGACCCTGTCAACCTTGGACAGGTACTGCTGATCAACACCCCACTCACATATCTGGATACACCCTTCATGAAATCCCTGCGGGAGGGACAGGCAACCATTTTAGACACAACACCCAGCCCACCTGGATGAGACACCACTGCATCCATTTCACCTTCATCACGCCCAACGTCCTCTGAAGGCCACCTGGTTCAACACAGCTATTCAAGATGCATGACGCTCCTGTAGATGAATAGGGAAAACGTGCTAAACAGGGGAAGCATGGACAGTGGGATCCTCCACAGTAACACCCAGAAGGAATGCCACAAGCACGTTATGGACAGAAAATGGACCTCCTTCAATGACAATATCCAGGCCAACACAAGCAACAGCCAAAGAATTCATCATAGTCATTCATCAGTTTGCAAAACTCCATAGATCCGTGCTCAGCACCACACTTTTCAACATCTGCATGGCCAACCTCACCGCCATCATAAGAAAGCATGGACTCAGCATTGTATCCTATGCAGATACACCCCAGCTCATCCTCTCACTCATTGAGAAACCCAAAGACACCAGACTCTGTTGGCATGAAGGAATTGGGTTATGTGGCTGCCTGGAGTAAATACAGCTGTTTGATACTCAACTTGGTGCAAAGCAGGTCCCTCATCCTTGGAACCTGCACCTGGTGTCCCCCTGCCGTCGGAGATACCCACCCACACCCCCGACCACACAACACACCTCAGCATCATCCTCCACTCCTCCTTCTCCATGAACCACAAGAGCTACGCTGTGGAATCCACCAGCATCAACTGCCTACACATGTTCCAATTGCACTTCAAATGGAACACACACAACTGTGGAAGGACCATCAACCACGCACTCATGAGCAGCAGTCTTGCCTACGGAATGCACAATATGCTTGGAACAACAGAACCCTTCAACACAAGCTATGGTGCGGCCAGAAAGCCGCAGCCAGACTCATCCTTGAGACACTGCGTCACCAGCACAGTCAGCTACAACTAAGAGACCTCCACTGGCTCACCGGGGAGACACAGCTCATCTTCACACTCCTCACATACACCTACAAACCACTTATCAACATTGTACCCACATACCTCAACAAGAGAGTTTTGCCCACATACAAATGTTGCATCTTGGCTATGCAAACCTCGCCCTGGCAGAGGTACTCTACATCAGGCAGACACAGAACAGGAGTGTGGGCATTATCCCACACCACAGCCTGGAACTTTCGCCCGTTGAACATCACACACCCCACAGCCCTGCACATATTCAGGACTGACCTCATAACCTAGGGCAATGTTAACAAGTAGCCCAATTGAATTTGTGTGACTTTAGCGGCAGTAACCAGCCGCTCAAGCTGCGATTAGGCACTTCGCTATAGATTTCCAATATGAGCCCAGGTTAAATGTGCAGGACATCTGACCTGGTCTTCTATTGGAATTCTATGGTGCTTATTCATGTCGCTACTTTAGAGGCAGTTTCCTGTCGCTAAAGCGGTGACAAATTCATTTTGCTTCCTGCTAATATAGACACTGGATCTCCAAATGATCTGGAGCTGATCTCCCCACCAAAGTGCCTTGGGACCCTTGCAGGTTGGTAGCGCTCTTCATGAACCCCATATTGGTTGTGGATGAGGATGGTGCTGCAAACAGGGGGATCATGCTTACCAACTCAATATGCTCGTACATATCTCACTCTGCCCATGTATGTATTGGCACAATCATTGGGCATGGTCACCCGAATTTGTGTGTGACAGTGCGTGCACGATGTCATGTACTGTCATGTCAGTCACCCCAGCATGCATCCAGTGATCCATACATCTACATGTCATTGTCCAGGTCACTTGCTGACTTCATGTTGTTACACTGTGGTGTAGGCTAGCCTGTAAAGTTGAATTTGTATTGCACAAGTGCACAGACAGGAATTGAAATGTGTAGAATATTCATTTTTCTTTTTGTGTGTGTTTTACAGACAACATGATGCCAGGGCAGATCCATGCTTCTGAAGTACAGAAGGAGCGTTACCGGCATGTAAGGAAGGTGGCTAAGGGGTACTGGAACATTGCCAGGAGGTACCGCGAAGAGCATAAGAAGGGCACATGGAAGGCGTTGCCTGAGTATACCACAGATGGCCCACAGCCCACCGCTTGACCATCAGGCATCAGTGGTGTGTCCAATGCACAACAGGTGGCACCCCCCCCCCCGCATCAGCACCGTCAACAGGCACTGTCACATCGACAAGTGGTACCCTGGTGGTCCTTTTCACCTTGTGGGATGAGACAACCTTGCAGGAACTATCAAACAGCAAATCGCTGACCTGACCTCCTGTGTCATGGACATTCAGCGCCACCTAGGCCTGCCATGAAGGCTGGCCCCGCAGGAAACCATCCCCCTCTTCTCACTACCCCCAATGTTTACTTCCTCGTTCTTGTAGTGTTGGGGTAGCTACTAATTTGTTAGGTAGTATAGTTTTAATATAGGATTCAGATAGCGTTAGCTTTTTAGGTAGTCATAATATTATAATGGTTCTTCTGTAGTTGTGGATACGTTTCCTTTTTCTTTGAGTGAGGGGTTGATGTTTTTACTGTTTTAAAAAATAAATACAAAACCCCCCAAAAATATATTTTCGTGTGCATTACATGTTTAGTTAGTATATCTATAGCTTAGATGTCTTAGTCCCGTCTCATGATGTACTTTAAGCTTGGGCTGGGGGTTGATGTCTACGATGTGTTGGTGCGTGTTTAGGATTAGTCAGGTTAGCTAGTTTAGGGAAGTCATGTTTGGTTATTTAGATTAGATGTATGTAGCGTGTTCTTAGAGATAAGTGTAGTTTTAGGTCTAATGGTTTTTTATACTGTGTCAATAAATAGTTTTATACTTTTGAAATCTGCTTGCACTCATGTCAGTGATGCTGTTGCGCTGTGTGTCTCATGCCATTGTATGCTACCTTTTGCCATCAATGGACTATCCATTCAAATTGCTGAGTATGCACATGACATATACGCTTGCAGAATGTATTTTGTAACAGATACCTTAGATGTGAGTACACTGAGCTTGCATGGATGGCAGGGAGTACATTTGGGTGAACTTCCTGATATAAGGACATTCATCTGTTACATTTAGCATCTAGTGTGTGACACATGTTTTTGTACTGCACATGTGACCCTTTTTGTAGTTCACCTGATGAGATGCCATGGCATGTGAATACAGTTAGCTACTGTCATCCGTAATGGAGATTGAAGGCTGCACATGGTTCAAGTGATTCTGTCACATACCAGCATGTCAGATGCTCATGGCACAGAGTCCATCTACATTGCACAGACATAGCCACACTTACTGCATGGTGCCAGTGTGTCCGCTTCCTGAGCAAGATAAGTGACAATATTTGTCTGCTCACTCTCAGCACTGACAACACTTCTCGTGCGGCATCAGCACGTCTCAATGGCAGGAGTAATGGCAGGAACAAGTTGTTAGTCATCTGTGTCCATTGTGTACAGGACATGGCACAGCAGTATCCATATTTAAAACAGTATTCGGGTAGTAAGTGATGTATTCACAATTGACGTCACTCGCAAAGTAAATGTGGGAGTAGTGCATCCTGCTTCACAGTGTTTACATCTACTACATTGCTAAAGTGACTCACTACACTAGTCATGTTTTGACTTTCTCCTAAATTCCATTTGGGTTGTGGCACATTGTTCGGATGCACACAAGGGGGAACTTTGACATTGCTCCCTGTACTGCCAGTGTAATGGCAACTTGTTCCTGCCATTGAGACGTGCTGATGCTGCACGAGAAGTGTTGTCAGTGCATTTGACTATCTGCTGAGTTCAGTGCCACATACATCACTACACACATTGCCCAATACATCCACAGTGGTCACAGCATGAGAGGGGTAATATTTGGCCTTAATTTGTTTGGCTACAGGGAGGGGCTGACTGACAGTTTGCAGTTTGGTGTTGACCCCTATGTGCCACTCTACTTTGTTGATGCTGACATTGTGGTTGCCTTTTGTCTGTAGCGGACATGTCCCCTTCCGTGTCTCCATCAATAGGGATGTGCTTTCCTGACTATTGGAATGTGATGTACATTTTGCTCAATAAAAACAGGGTTAGTCCACCACATCATGTGTGAGTGGATGTGACAAGACATACCAGTTTACAAGTGTTAATGATAACACAAACCGTGGCCAGCAACAGACTTTGACATGTACGGATTCATGACTTTACCTGATGGGATATTGGTCTAGATTGGGGCATTGTTATATTGTTGTATTAGTGCAATGGTGGCACCAAATGTTCACACATATAGATCCAATTTTCTGCATCTCTGTATCTATTTAAACATGTATACTGCTGGTATTTCCCTTGGTGTACCTTCTAGGTGACTCAGTGTCCAGACACTTTTTGGTTACTTTGTAACTTAATTTTTTTAAAACAACGCACATATGTGTGAATTGAGCATTTTTATTTACATTAATGGTATCGATATTGGACCAGTGCATGGCCATAAATTTTCACATTGCATAGGGTGCCCGTTGGAGGGCCAGACAGAGTCAATTGATGGCAACAGGTACTAGGGAAGAGGCATTGTTCAGTCCAAAGGCTGGTTGCAGTGGCATTGGCAAGGAATGAGGTGATATGGTAGTCCATGGGGGTGTCTAAGGTAGTTCTAGGGGACATGAAAGAAAGTGCAAGAAGTATACCTGATACTGAGCACAGCACCATGGAAGAAACTTGCCTTTTGGCACAGAGGGAGTCTACCGCTTTCTCCTCAGCAGAACTGCACTGTCATCCTCATCTCCATCCTCTGATGTATCATGTGCCTCACAGGTTTGTGTTGGTGTTGTGGGTGCAGCACTGTTAGGCACTGAGACATCAGGTGGTGGAGCCGAGGATGTTGAGGCAGCAGCAGCATCCATCTGCGCCAATCCTTGTGGCAGCAATGAGGCGATGAGCTGGTGCAGGGCATGGTAGATCCCAGCAACCTCACGCATGTGGGTAGCCCTGGCAGCCATGCCTTGGGCCTGCATCCGCTCCATGCTCTCCATAAACCTGTGGATGTTGGCAAGATCCTGACTGACACTGCTGGTGCCACTCTGAGTAGATAGTGATTAGTGTCTCTTTATCATGACTCCAGCAATGTGAGCCATGGACGGTTGAAGTGCATTGAAGGGGCTGTGGGTGTCCATGATCTTCTGTATGTGGTCCCTAATGGGACTGAGACACCCACGTAGGGCCTCAAATTAGTCCACCAGGTGCTCAAACCCGCCTGCACCTGTTCCGCCAACTGCTGCTGGACCTCTACAATCTGCCTTTGGAGGGCCAGGGTTGTGGCATCGGGCTCCTGGGAGGTAGCTGTGGCAGGAGGTGCCTGCTGCTGGTTGTAGGGGGTGGAGTTGGCGCAATGCTACTGGGTTGCCCTGCTCCTGGAGGTGAGCTGCTGAGTGTGTTAATCAGGCAATGCAGGGATTCCTCATCGATGTTGTTGTCCAGAAGGCTGGAGGTGGTTGACACACGGGACGCTGATATCGCAAGAAATCTGGTGGTATCCGAGGCTAACGAATTGTGGAACCATCCCGGTATAGCAGCAGATTCCTGCTTTTGTATCTGTCGTCTTTTAAGCTTCTCATGCTTACCATGTGCTATTGGGGATTTGTAAACATTACATAAATGTTAATCGTATACCCGTATTGGCGCCCAGTCGCTGTACTGCTGAGACTGTTCGATTGAGTCATTAAGCACTGAACAAGATTTCAGGTCCTGAGAAGCTTTTTTAACTCGCGGGACGAGAGTTGGTTTTATAAAACATAGGAGGTACCTACCCCGAGCTGTTATGTTTTGATATACATTTCCGAGAATTGTTGGGAAGACATTTCATGTAACCCTGATGAAGGTGGTCTGATCATATGATCCACCGAAACGCGTCGCATAACAAAAAGGAGGATTGTTTTTTAAATGGATTAGAAAATAATTCTGACGTTTTCGCTGAATTTAATTTTCTGTCCTTACCTCCTTTTTTACTAATAGGAATCTATTGTTTCAATACTTTTAATGTCCTTCCCCCTCTTTTTAATTATTGTGGAACTATTGTTTTTTAAACATTGCATTGTGTAATAAATTGTCTAGGATTTTTCATAATTTCGTTTGTGTTTGCCTCATGAGTGCAGGATTTTGTCAGTTTATTTGTTTCTGTCCTAAATTGTCTTTGAACGTTTGTCATTTTAACAAGGTGTCTCAAGTTCAAGTTCAAGTTCAAGTTCAAGAATTTATATAGCGCACTACTCACCAAGAGGGTCTCAAGGCGCTTGGGGAGGGGGTTCATTATTTATCGAGTTGCCAGGTTTTAAGTTCTTTTCTGAAGGAAATGTGGTTCTGTGTAAGGCGGAGGTGAGTGGGGAGTGAGTTCCAGGTCTTGGCCGCCAAGTAGGAGAAGGATCTACCTCCCATGGTGGATCTTTGGATACGTGGAACTGCGGCAAGGGCTTGATTGGAGGATCTTAGTTGGCGGGTGGGTGTGTACAAGGATAGTCGAGTGTTGAGGCATTCGGGACCTAGTTTGTAGAGGGCCTTGTGTGCGTGGATGAGGAGACGGAACATTATTCTTTTGTTGACGGGAAGCCAGTGGAGGTCTTTCAGGTGGCCGGTAATGTGATCTTGGCGAGGGATGTCCAAAATGAGTCTCGCTGATGCGTTTTGGATGCGTTGGAGTTTTTTCTGTAATTTGGCTGTATTTCTGGCGTAGAGGGTGTTTCCGTAGTCTAGTCGACTCGTAACCAGTGCGTGGGTGACAGTCTTTCTTGTCTCAGCGGGGATCCAGTGGAAGATTTTTTTGAGCATACGAAGTACGTTGAAGCAGGAGGATGAGACGGCGTTGACTTGTCTGGTCATCGAGAGTGAGGAGTCTAGGATGAAGCCAAGGTTACGTGCGTGGTCTGTGGGTATGGGTGCTGAGCCCAGATCCGAAGGCCACCATGCGTCGTCCCAGGCAGAGGGGGATGATCCTAGGATGAGCACTTCCGTTTTGTCTGAGTTAAGTTTTAGGCGGCTGTTTTTCATCCATACGGCTACTTCTTTCATGCCTTTGTGAAGATTGGTTTTGGCGGTGTTGGGGTCTTTGGTGAGGGAAAGGATCAGCTGGGTGTCGTCAGCGTAGGAGATGATGTTAAGGTTGTGTTGACGCGCGATAGAAGCGAGTGGACTCATGTAAATGTTGAAGAGGGTGGGACTGAGTGATGAACCTTGTGGTACACCGCAGATGACTTCGGTGGCCTCTGATTTGAATGGGGGAAGTCGGACTCTCTGAGTTCTCCCAGCTAGGAATGAGATGATCCATCCAAGGCTTTTCCTTTTATGCCGATGTTGCTGAGGCGTTGTATGAGGGTGCTGTGACAGACAGTGTCGAAGGCGGCGGAGAGGTCGAGTAGAATGAGGGCCACTGTTTCTCCGTTGTCCAGTAGTGTTCGGATGTCTTCTGTTGCTGCGATGAGGGCGGTTTCGGTGCTGTGTTTGGCTCGAAAGCCGGACTGTGGGGGATCGAGGGAGTTGTTGGATTCAAGAAAGGCGGCGAGTTGGCTATTGACGGCTTTCTCAATGACTTTGGCAGGGAATGGGAGGAGGGATATGGGGCGGTAGTTTTTAAGTTCAGAGGGGTCTGCTGTGGGTTTTTTCAGGAGGGCGCTGACTTTAGCGTGTTTCCAGCTTTCTGGTAAGGTAGCAGAGTTGAAGGAGCAGTTGATGACATCACGGAGATGGGGGTGCGATGATGGAGTCTGCTTTGTTGAAGATGTGGTGGGGACATGGGTCGGTTGGCGAGCCAGAATGGATGGAATTCAATTAGGCGGATGGTGTCTTCAGTGGTGATTGGGTTCCAGGCGCTGAGGTTGTTAGAGGGCGGTTTAGGTTCTGAGGGGGGTGGAGAGGATTGTTCGTTGGAACTGTTTTCGAAGCTGTTATGTATGTCGGCAATTTTGTTGTAGAAGAAGGAGGATAACGAATCGCAGAGGTCTTGGGAGGGAGTGATGTCGTTTGAGGCTGCTGTGGGGTTGGTGAATTCTTTGACAATGTTGAATAGTTCCTTGCTGTTATGGGCGTTGTTGTGGAGTCGATTCTTGAATGCTGATTTCTTGGTGGATCGAATCAGCTGGTGGTGTTTGCGGGTGGCTGCCTTGAAGGTGGTCATGTTGTCGGTGGTTGGGTTTTTTCTCCATGTTTTCTCGAGAGTACGGCATAGTTTCTTGGATTTCTTTAGGTCATCGTTGAACCAGGGGGCCTTTTTGCTGTCTTGTTTGGTGTGATGGTTTTTCAAGGGTGCTAATTCATCAGCGCTGTGAGTGATCCATTGTTTGAATTTGATGGCGGCTTGGTTTGGGTCCGATGAGAGGGCGGGTGGGTTTTGGTTGAGCAATGTGAGCAGTTGGTCGGAAGTGATTTTGTTCCAGTTTCTTCGGGGAATAGGTTGTGGGGGGTTGTGGGTCGAGGTGGTTTTGTAGCTGAAGTGAACACAACCGTGGTCCGTCCAATGGAGAGCTGTGGTGCGATCGAAGGAGATGTGTTTGCTGGAGGTGAAGATTGGGTCGAGCGTATGTCCGGCTACATGGGTGGGGGTGTCAACAATTTGTTTGAGGCCGAGATTGGCCAGGTTGTCAAGGAGGGTGGTGGTGTTGCTGTTGTTTTTCTTTTCCAGGTGGAAGGGATTTTTTGCTTGACAAAACAGTTGTACACGTCTTTGTCATCAGTGGTGGTTTGGCCAGGCTGCAGTCCAGGAGGTGCTGTCTCTCCCTCTGAAAAGTGATATGGGAGATACAGTTTATTAACAGTGTTTGTCATCTACTATCATGCATTGGATGATTTGACTTGGAGACAGCAGGACAGTGTCAATTCATACTGATTTTGAGGGGGGGCCTATTGCCAGATGGTTATGATTTTGATGAGGTTGCTTATGTGAAGTTGTAGTAGTACATGATGGTCTCACAGGGCCATATTAGCAAGAAGATCAATTACAATATCTCCACTTTAGCGCAAGGAAACTGCCACTCAAGCGGAGATAAGGTGCTTCATGATATGCGCCACAGAATTCCAGTAGAAGCCCAGGTTACATGTGCAGGACATGTAACCTGGGCTTCTATTGGAATTCTGTGGCACATATCATGAAGCCCCCTTTTCGCTGATTTAGAAGCATTATCCTACAGCTAAAGCAGCGCTCATTTTATCGAGCCTCTTACTAATATGGGCCACATTTTCCAAAAATGACACAAGTTATGGGACAATATCCACACACAGGCCTCACAATGTGTCATCTGTTCATTTGTGTGAGTAATGCACTTTTAAACACAGAGTAGTCATTGTTGGTGTGGTGAGATATGTCTGTGTATGTACTGCATTGTGTGCTAGTGGTACCTACAGCTTTGTTTTACTGCCCATATTCCCTTTCAGTTGGTGGGCCTCAGAGTTCTGTGGATTTAGAATGGTGTGCTGTGGCACACTGGGTGGTATGTGAGTCTTGGTCAGGTGTTGTGTGTATGTTCACAAGAATGTGTCAGAGTGTTGATTACATGTGTTATGATGTCGTCCACACTCAGCCACATCAGTGATATGACATGATACTTGTACAATGTATGCCCTGCAGACATGCTATTCATCAGGCAGTGGCACTTGCCTTGTCAATGCAGCTCACAGTCACACAAGTTAGCTGGGTACTGCACATGCTTGTAGTGGGGGTATGTTGCTGTGTGATTGTGGCACACATTAAGCCCTTTAGCAAGGGGAGCTTACTGGCAGTTTCAACATGTGCAGCTGTATGTGGTATACATGGACATCTATGTAGCTTAGTCTGTTGTGATTTGTCTGGTGTGCATGTCGTATATCATGTTCTGGCCTGCAGTGACCGAAGAGTTAAATATACGTATATCAAAAAATGAGCGACAGGTGATAGTAAATAATCTGCTATCTATAAAACAAACCAGGGTAAAGGACGCCGATCTGGAGTGGAGTTGGCTGCCCGCTGTTCTATCAGATGAATCTGGTTTTACATCTATTTATTTTTATTTATTTATTTATTTATAAAATTTCTAGAGCGCACAAATACCTTCCGGTGTCTCGGCGCTAGAGTTCACTAAGATTGCAAAGGGTTCCTACTAAACTTACTGGTTAAAGAGCCACGTTTTAAGATGTTTCCGAAATATAAGTAAGGAGGAGCTTAATTTAATATGAGGGGGAAGCTTGTTCCACAATTTGGAAGCAGCAACTACGAAGCGTTTATCTCCCCATGTTGACTTCATAGTGCGTGGGATGTTAAGCAGCTGAGATGCCGCAGAGCGTAAGGATCGAGTGGGTTTGTAGACACTAATAGATTTTTTTAAGAAGTCTGGTCCAGTATTGTTCAGTGTTTTGTAAATAATGCACAAGGCCTTGAACTTTGTGCGGCATCTGATCGGCAACCAGTGTAGTTGGCGAATGATGGGAGATATGGATGAGAATTTAGGTGTGCCGGTTAGGATTCTTGCAGCAGCGTTTTGCACCAGCTGTAGTTTGTTCAGGACTTGCTCCTGTGCATTCAGCAATAGGCCGTTGCAATAATCAACCTTTGACAGGACTAGCGTGGACATTAAGGTTTTACCTGCGTTTGGGGGTAGGAAAGGAAGTAATTTCTTTACCATTCTCAATGTGTAAAAGGACGCTGAGACCACTGCGTTAGCATGGCTGACAAAGGTTAGCCTGTTGTCAAATAGGACTCTAAGATTCCTGACTTTTGACACCGGTAGGGGAGGATCTCCCAACTCTGATGTCCACCAGACTGGGGACCAAGACGGGGTCAGTTCACCAAATAGCATGACCTCCGTCTTGTCGGAGTTTAGTTTTAAGCAATTCTGGTCCATCCAGGTGCTGATCGCTCTCATTCCTTCCTGGAAGATAGCGGCCACTGCTGTTCCGTTTTTATGAATAGCCAGGACTAATTGAGTGTCATCGGCGTATGATGTTAATCCAATGCCAAATGACTTAATCACCCTCGCTAAGTCCGACACATAGATGTTAAAAAGCGTCGGACTTAGCGAGGAGCCCTGAGGAACTCCACAAGGCAAAGTGAAATCAGGCGAGTAATAACTCCCCATTTTCACAGACTGTTCTCTGTCCGATAGAAAGGATGCCAGAAGAGCCTTGGCTTTGCCTTGGATGCCCATGGCAGCGACACGGTCGATCAAGATGTTATGATCGACCGTGTCGAAAGCTGCAGACAGATCTAAAAGTATTAGGATCGCTGTACCGCCTTGGTCCATAATTATTCTGACCTCCTCAGCTGCTTTTATTAAGGCGGTCTCGGTACCGTGACCCTTTCTAAACCCAAATTGGGTATCATCTAGCAGCTCGTTTTTGTCAATAAAGCTTGATAGTTGTAAATTAATTGCCTTCTCGAAAACCTTAGATGGATAGGGGAGCGAGGCAATAGGTCGATAGCTTTTTAACTCTGCTGGATTTAGTGTTGCTTTTTTTAGAAGGGGCTTCACGATTACTTTCTTTCAGATTTTAGGGTAGTCACCTGTCAGGAACATCGCATTGCAGATATTAGTGAGCACCGGGGCTGTCTGATCAGATACTAGTTTAAGGATGCGCGGGGGGCATGGGTCCATGGGTGATCCTGATTTGACAATGTTCATAATTTCCTCCATGGAGGCCTGAGAGAGTGAAGAGAACGCTTCCAGAGTTGGCCCGGTGGATATATGGGGAGCAACTGGGCCAGGTGTGGCAGCAGAGGTTTTTTTAGTGAAATTGTCAAAAATATCTGTGACCTTTCCTTTAAAAAATTCCGCAATTTCGTTGCAGAAAGCTTGAGATGGTTCTATGGAATCGGGAACCGTAGGGTTAGATAGATTTTTTACCACCTGGAATAGCTGTTTGCTCGAGTTTTGAGCTGATTCTATTTGTGTGGTGTAGAAATTACGTTTTTCCTTAATGATAAGTTTTTTGTAGCTCTGCAAAGCTATCTTGTATCTCTCTCTATCGTTATTGTCGTAATTCCTACGCCAACTCCTCTCTACGTTATGATTCAGAAAAGGGGGTGGTGATGAACAGAGTGTCTGAATTAAGCAGACCACTCTTACCCAGTCCAAAGATCAGGAATTGATCCATCACCGTTTTTTAGCTCACTGCACCATCCCAGCTCAGAACTTGGCTATATGCAAATTAGTCTGACCCTGGCCCAGTGCATCATGGGAACAGGGCAGACCAAACTACCAAGCCAATTCTTATACTGGGAAGGAAACAAGCTACCGGGGACCGGTTTCTGGCATTTCAGCCGTCTTCGGCCCGGCTTGCTTGAATCCTGATGGTGCAATGAGCTAGGGACTCACATCTGAGTATACCCTTCCACGCTTATGGTGGACAAAAATGATTCAGAAAAGGGGGTGGTGATGAACAGAGTGTCTGAATTAAGCAGACCACTCTTACCCAGTCCAAAGATCGGGGCTTGATCCATCACCGTTTTTTAGCTCACTGCACCATCCCAGCTCAGAACTTGGCTATATGCAAATTAGTCTGACCCTGGCCCAGTGCATCATGGGAACAGGGCAGACCAAACTACCAAGCCAATTCTTATACTGGGAAGGAAACAAGCTACCGGGGACCGGTTTCTGGCATTTCAGCCGTCTTCGGCCCGCCTTGCTTGAATCCTGATGGTGCAATGAGCTAGGGACTCACATCTGAGTATACCCTTCCACGCTTATGGTGGACAAAAATGATTCAGAAAAGGGGGTGGCTCCTTTCTGGTGAAGAATTGGCTTGGTAGTTTAGTCTGCCCTGTTCCCATGATGCACTGGGCCAGGGACAGACTGATTTGCATATAGCCAGGTTCTGAGCTGGGATGGTGCAGTGAGATAAATAACGGTGATGGATCAAGCCCTGATCTTTGGACTGGGTAAGAGTGGTCTGCTTAATTCAGACACTCTGTTCATCACCACCCCCTTTTCTGAATCGTTTTTGGCCACTATAGGTGTGGCAGGGTATACTCAGACATGAGTCCCTTTCTCACTGCACCATCAGGATTCAAGCAAGCCGGGCCGAAGACGGCTGAAATGCCAGAAACCGGTCCCCGGTAGCTTGTCTCCTTTCTGGTGAAGAATTGGCTTGGTAGTTTAGTCTGCCCTGTTCCCATGATGCACTGGGCCAGGGACAGACTGATTTGCATATAGCCAGGTTCTGAGCTGGGATGGTGCAGTGAGATAAATAACGGTGATGGATCAAGCCCTGATCTTTGGACTGGGTAAGAGTGGTCTGCTTAATTCAGACACTCTGTTAATCACCACCCCCTTTTCTGAACCCCTCTCTAGGTTATGGCATCGTTGTCTCTCGAGTCTTAGTAGTTCTGAGAACCAAGGAGCAGAAGGTTTTTTACGGTTAGGCTGCAGTTTTTTGACAGGTGCCACATAATCTAGTGCATTATTCATCCAGCGCACATAGTTATTAGATGCTTCATATGGGTCATTTGAGTCTTTGAGTTTTGTGGATTTAAGTATATTATTAAAAACAGGGTAGTCAATATTTTTCCAGTCACGACATTTGATCTGAGAGCGTAAAATGGGCATACAGTTTTTGCGATTCCTAACTAGTATAGAAAATTTCACTGCCGAGTGGTCAGTCCATGTGAGTGGAATCACAGTAGGTTGATTCATGAGTGAATTGTTTGTAAATAGCCCGTCCAAGGTGTGACCAGCTTGATGAGTGGCTGAGGAGACTCGTTGTTCTAGACCCGCAGCCAGAAAATCAGAGATAATCCTAATGGAATCTTTGTCTGCATGATTTTCTAGATGAAAGTAAAAATCACCCAGTATTGTATATTCTGTATTAGCGGCTACTGGTTCTAACAGAAGATTAAGAGCTTCCAAAAAAGATGTTCGCGAGGTGGGTGGTCGGTAAAGTAGGGTTCCTTTTAAAGTTTGAGTAGGAGAAAGAATGAAGTTGAAACCTAAATCTTCCATAGAGTCATGATTCAATGGTTCAGTTTTTAAAACTAAGCTGGCGCGATGAATTTCGATTTTTAACGATAATTTCAAAATAATATCGTGGAACACTGCTGGATTAATCCAGAGCACCGAAAAGTTGCTATTCCTGCATTCTTTAGATGCAGACATGATCTGTTTGCAGGAAACATGGCTGGTAGGGAATTTCCCAGTTGAAAAATATTATTATGTATTGGAGAGTAATGCTACCCCCTCTACGAGAGGCCGTGCGAAGGGAGGACTAGCCTGTCTTCTGTCCAATAAAATTAATTGGAATTATACCCATTATTTAGATCCGAACAAATTATTTCAGGCAATAACCTTAATAAATTTTGCTAAGGATGCCCCCCAGAAATCACTCGTAATAATAAATGCCTATTTACCACCAGATATAAATTATAATTCTGGTATTAAGACGATTTGTTCTTTTATATTAAATCTTCAGGAATCTATTTTCCCCCCTCATATTCTATTATTAGGTGACCTAAATGGTAAAATATCTAATAGTGCCTTGGAGTTATTCAGGAATAAGTTATAGGAGGAAACGTTCCAGATACCTAAAGCCATATTCCCATAGAACATTAAAACAAATAAAAGAGGGAAACTAATCTTGGAGAGTTTAGCCGAAGTAGATTGTATTATAATCAATGGAAGGCTCCCCTCGGATAGTCCTGCTCATCTTACACATAAGTCAGGGAATGGTGGTTCGATCCTTGACTATATGATAGTAGATAGTACCTTTTTTAGTTCTCTGACGGATTTATCTGTACTTGTTACTGATCTCAGTGATCATAATGTTTTGTTTGTAAAATTAAATGTAACATCATCTCAAAGGGATCTATGGAATATTGGGGATGACTTATTGAACTTTAATAATAAAAAAGGGAACTGCTATTGGAATTCAGGGTCCATCAGAAGCTTGGCCAATATATTAGAATACACAGCAGAGAACTTAATCTTATGGGAAGGTAGAGAGCTATTTTATTTTGCGTCCCTTTTACATACCTTAAAATCTAAAGTACAAAAGCCTCCATCAGGAAAGAAAATTCCTGAAATCCCCTTTGATCTTCGTCACCTAAATACAGAAATAAATAAATTGGTTAGGGCCCAGTACCTCTCCTTTATTCCCGAACGTAGACAAAGAATAATCCTTTTGAGAAGAAGGAGAAAAAGGATAAAGGTTAGATTAAAACGGGAGAAAGAAGATGCCCTTTGGATTAAACTTCGTGAGGCAACTAGGAGTGGGCAGGCAAAGACCTTCTGGTCATTAATTGGAGAAGGATGTGGGGTAAGATCCAGACCCTCACCGATATCTATTAATGAGCAGACATGGGTTGACTGTATCCAGCATCTATATAGCAGTAATGGTGTGAAGTTTGATTCCGGTAAGCTGCAGGATGACTTGTTCCCATACGATCCTCCGTCTGAATTGGAAATTGTTGGTGCAATTAAAGCTCTGCGCACATCAGGTGCACTGGGCCAGATGAAATTCCGATTTCAGTGCTAAAATCACATAGTATTTTATGGGGGAAAATTTTATATCCAGTTTTTAAATTTTGCTTTACCAATGGCACGGTCCCGTATTCCTGGAAAGGGAGTTTATTAATTCCTCTCTTCAAAAAGGGGGCTAGAGATTTACCTCAAAATTACAGACAAATAGCCCTCTTAGATGCCATAGGCAAGGTTTTTGCTAAATGTTTATTAAATTCTTTAAATGACTGGGTATCTGTGTCCGCAATACTTCCGTTAGAACAGACTGGCTTTAGGAAACAACATGGTACCCTAGACAACCTTACTGCTCTTCAAATCCTGGTAGAAAAATATGTTATAGTTCGTAGAGGAGGGGTATATGGGGCTTTTATTGACTTCTCTACGGCCTTTGATAAGGTGGACAGATCTCTGCTGTGGAGCAAGTTATTTAAATTAGAGATGCCCCCTAGTTTATTAAAGTTAGTTATTGCACTGCACACAGACACCTGGTGCAGAGTATTAATGGGTGGCGAGAGAAGACTATCCAGGGTTATACCCACAAATAATGGACTTAAACAGGGCTGCCTATTGGCTCCTCTGTTGTTCTCTTTATATATTGCTGACCTCCCTAAGGCTCTATTATCATCTAGTAATGGTATTGCTCCAGTTTTGGGGGGATCACCAATAGCGTGCCTAATGTACGCAGATGACATTTTAATTTTGGACCTTACCCCAAAAGGTTTGAATGGCCGTTTACAAGCTCTGTTCTCCTACGCTGAGGCTCATTTCTTAAAAATAAATATTTTAAATAGTAAAATAATGTGCTTCTGGGGAAGGAGAAAATCCAAATATGAAAATTATTACTGGTCCGTTGGGGGTGAAAGACTAGAAGTAGTCAAATCCTATCCCTTTCTTGGAAAGATTGTCACGAGTAATCTAAGTGAAAAAACTCACACTGAGAACAATAGCAGGAAAGCTCTTGCTCAAGGGAAGAGTCTTATTTCTCTTTACAAGGCGACAGGTAGAAGGCACTTCTCCATATTGCTCGAGGTTTTCCGAGCAAAAATCCCTGCATCCCTAATCTACGGACTAGAAATAGTAGATATGGCATGTTGGAATTTTCTGGATTCCACTGAAGGAAAAATATTACGCAACTTATCTTCTGTAAATACTGCAAATTCTACGTCTTCGTTAAGACAAGAATTAGGTTTCCGTAGCTCCTGGGCTCAGGCAGTTGCGAGTGTGGTGCGTTGGGTTTTTAATATTGCTGGAGGAATGCCTGGCACACTGAGGTACCTTGTAAAAAATGAGCTGTTGGGTTCCTTTAATGCTTATTCTTCAATTGGTAGGAATTTCCGACAGGCTGTTACATTATTACAGCTAGATGAACAAGGCCTTTTTTCATTATCTGCAGCCCAATTAAAGTTAGCTTTAAAGTCTGCCTCTTGGGAGTTGAGTTTTAGAGTAGATAGTGGGACAAGTAAAGCAAAGAGAGGAATGTTTCCTACTGGTAAATTTTGTGAAATAAAAAAAACCCCAGCCATACATATGTTGGAATCTCCCTCATGGAGTTAGGCGATTTACCCTTTTGTTAAGGTATAATTTACTTCCTTTGAACTGTCTTTTGTCCAAATGGTATGGTGGTTCAGATATCTGTGATTATTGTCATTCTAATTCCCAGGATATGTACCATGTTATTTTTGTTTGTCCAGTCCTTATGGCATTCAGACGCAAATGGTTAAGACCTATGTGCCTTCAATTGGGTATTTTTACTGCTTTTGATTTTATTGAAGCAATGCTTAATCCTCCGAACAAAATGTTTTGTTTTAAATTGTTTCATTTCTTTAAATGTTTCTTACCATTATATTGACAATTTAATATCATGTACATTTTTTAAGAAATCTTGTTGTTTTTTATTGAATTATTATGTGGACCTCAATTGAGTTCCGTTATCATAAATAAATAAACTTAAACTTAAACTTAAACTTAAATGTTCTGGCCTGCATTGCTGTGTGCCCTCCATTTGTGAAACCCTGGTGTGTGTGGTTCTTTGTGTGTTTGAAACTTTGGGGCTGCCACTTCAGACAGGGGATTGTTACCAAGGAAGTGGCAGTGATAGACTTAAGCCATCTAGGGGCATTTGTTCATGGAAGGAGGGGACATATGATCACAAATGGTGTTGAGGATATTGCTGCTTTTGCGTCAGCGAACTGCCACTGAGGCAGCGATAAGGAGCTTGATACTATGCCCTGGAGGGTTACATTTGCAACCCATGTTCTTGTGTGAACCTGTGATTAGATAGTTGATTTGAGGGGAATTTTTCATGAACATTTTTGCCACTTTAGCGGGATTTTCCTTCCACAAAAGAAGCAAGGATGTCATTGTCTTTCTTGATGATGTGGCCCATGGCACTCACACCTCCCACCACCACTTAGATTGCACCAGGCTCACACATGTTCTAATGGGTATGGTGCAGGCTGTTGTTTCCCCATGTAAAGGTCAGAATGTTGTACAGCTTTGCACTGGTGCAGACTCTGTAGCAACATTTTACCAGTGTGTCTGCAAGCAGGTAGGTTTGTTTACGTGTAAGTAGTAATTTCTTCTTGCACATGGAGTGATCAAAGACAGCATTTTTTGAACTTTCATGTGTGCTGCTTCATGCAGCATACATGTGACTCAGGAACTGGCATCTGATTTCACAGTTTGGTCATGTACAGGAAAGGACACCTTCCAACGTATGTGAATACCATGGCTTTTGACTTTTTCAATGTGGACTGCACGTGGTGGCACACATGGAACTAGCTAATGTGCAGATATGTTATGCATTTCTCAAAGTTTTTCTACCTTAGGCCTATGTATTTTGTGGCATTCACATCTTCACTGCCACATGTTCTATCCGCTCTTGATGTAGAATAGCAACATCAACTTCTGTGGCTGTAGTGATGCGACACCCACTCTACAACAACTGCATGCCCCCTTTCGCAGAAGGTTTAGCATGGCTACATTTGCTAATCAGTGTGAAGACACTTTACATAGCTTGATACAACATTAGGAGACTTGACACTGCCTTTGTCATGTTTTGCTGTCCCTATCACCACCGCTGATTCCAACATGAGTGACATTGTTGTTGTGATGCGGGCTTGTTGATATGGCCCATGGTATAAACATCCTCTACCTCAAGGTTGACCCAACAGGTGGTGTGTAAGGGGTCTGTGATTCTAACCCTTGGTGGGGCGCTCCCCACACCGCACAGCTCCGCCTGTGTGCCCATGCCCCAGCCTGCTGCTGCTGCTGCTGTCAGGGGTTTGATTCCCCCCCTGCTCCTGATCGTGGTTTGGTTTTATTTCATTGTATCCTGTGCTTTTGTAAAGTTCACTGTCATTCTTTGTGCCTCTGTGTGAGTTCTGCTGTGCTTGTAAATTCACTGTTGGTGTCTGCTCCCCCCCAGCCCTCTCCATTGCTGCCCATTATTTGCTGCCCGCCTGTTCCCGCCACTGCCCCCATTGTGGCCCCGCCACCGCTCTCCCATTTGCCCGCCCCTACCTCCCAGCTGCTCCTAACTCCCACCTCCCCTTCTTTTGGCAGCCGCGCAGCGATCGCGCCACTGGCGTGCCAAAGGTGCGCCAAAGGCAAGCCCGTCTGCACCCACCAGTGCCTGAAACGCGCCCAGCACCAGAAACCCTGGCCCCTGCAAACGCCATGACGCTCGACTCCGCTGCAGCTCCAGCACCCTCAAAGCACTTAACGCCGGATGATCACGCACCTGCTGCCTGGCCACAAAAGGACCCTTCTCCTGCCTGAACTGCAGCTACACCAGCATCCGACTCGCCAACACACCAACAAGGAAAGAACCCAAACACCTCAGATGCATCCTCCTCAACAAACATTCCGCCCGCAAACACGCTGTCGAACACTGGGACCTACTCGACTCAACCTCCCCAGATGTCGCCTTCCTGACAGGGACCTGGATGAACCCCTCCTCAGCATCTGACATCTCCATAGCGATCCCGGATGGCTACAAGATCACCCGCAGGGACCACTCCAACAGAGTAGGAGGAGGAATCGCCATCGTCCACAGGAACACCCTCAGAGTCTCAACTAGCTCGGACGACACCCTCAGCACCGCCAAACAGCTACACTTCCTGATCCACACCGACCCCAACACCACCCTCAGAGGAACCCTCATCTACAGACACCCCGGACCTCGATCACAGTTCAGCACTCTATTGCCAATTTCATCAGCTCACATGCCCTCACCTCCATGGACTACATCTCCCTCTTGGACCTGAACTTTCACCTCAAGAAAAACAATAACACCAACTCCACCACCCTGCTCGACAACCTAGCCAACCTCAGACTCAGACAACAATCACAACACCCACCCACTCCTCCGGACACACGCTCGACCCCATCTTCTCCGCAAAGCCCCATGTCTCCGTTAACCACACCACTGAACTCCACTGGACCGACCAGCGCTGTATCCACTTCACCTTACGGAAACCCACCTCGCACCTCCGCTCCCAACAAATGCCTCGCTGCTGCTGGAGCAAAGTCACCAAAGACCAGCTAACAACCACCCTCGCCCTGAGCATACTTCCAAGCCCACCGACATCGACACCGCCGCCGGAAAAAATGAACAGTGGATCGACGACTACTATAACAACCTCGCCAGCTTAAAAAACCCTCCAACAGTCACACCAGCAAGAGAGCCAGCTGGTTCACTGAAGACCTCCAGGCCTCCAAGCAAATCTGCTGAAAACTGGAGAAGAACTGAACACCAGACAACTACACAGCCCACAAGAACGCCACCCACAGACACCACCACCTGATCGGATCAGCCAAAAGGGTCTCCTTCAAATACCGCCTAGACAACAACGCACCCAAGAGCAAAGAGCTCTTCAACATAGTGAAGGAACTCTCCAACCCCAGCTCCAACACCAACGACATCCCACCTGCGTAAGACCTGTGCGACTCGCTGGCCTTCTTCTTCAATTGCAAGATTGCAGACATCCATGACAGCTTCAACAACACGACCGACACAACAACCACTGAGACCCCCGCCCCCATGACCTCCATCCGCGCTAACCGCCTACTCTCCTGGAGCGACATCAATGACGACGACATCATCCAGGTCATGAACACCATCCACTGTGGATCTCCATCAGACCCCTGCCCACACCACATCTTCAACAAAGCCAGCACCGCCATTGAGCCCCATCTCCGGAAAGTCATCAACATCTCCTTTGAGACAGCAAGCTTCAGGGAGAGCTGGAAGCACGGCAAGATTAACGCCTTACTCAAGAAACCCAAGGTAGTCCCCAAGGAGCTCAAGTACTACCGCCCATCTCCCTGCTCCCGTTTCCGGTCAAGCTCATCAAGAAAACTGTCAACATACAACTGACCCGCTACCTTGAGGCAAACAGCATCCTGGACCCATCACAGTCCAGTTTCCGCAGCAACCACAGCACCGAAACTGCCCTCATCGCCACCACCGATGACATCCGGACCCTGCTAGACAACAGAGAAAGCACGGCCCGTCATCCTCATGGACCTGTCAGCTGCCCACCACACACTACGAGCATGCCTCCACGACGCCGTGATCCAAGAGAAGGCCCTGGACTGGACCACCTCCTTCCTCACCGGCAGAACACAGAGCGTCCGCCTCCCCCCCTTCCAATCCAAAGCCACAAGATCATTTGCGGCGTACCCCAGGGCTCATCCCTCAGCCTATGCTGTTCTACATGTACATGGCACTGCTCTTCTACGTCGCCCGACTGCAAGCACGACCACATCATCATCTCCTATGCCAATGCCACCCAGCTGATCCTCTCCCTCACCAAGGACACCCACTCCACCAAAATCCAACCTCCACGAAGGAATGAAGGCCGTCGCAGATTGGAGGAGGAGCAGCCGACTGAAGCTGAACTCGGACAAGACGGAAGTCCTCATCCTTGGATCCACCCCCTTAGCCTGGAATGACTCCTGGTGGTCAACCACACTGGGAACAGCTCCAACACACACCGACCACACACACAACCTAGGGGTCATCCTTGATTCTACCCTCTCCATGACCAAGCAGGTCAACGCCGTCTCTTCCTCCTGCTTCGACACCCTATGCATGCTCCACAAGATCTACAGATGGATCCCCACCAAAACAAGAAAATCAGTCCCCCAGGCCCTTGTCAGAAGCAGGCTGGACAACGGAAACGCCCTCTATGCAGGAACCTCGGCCAAACTCCTGAAACTACTACAACGCATTCATAACGCCTCTCACACCCAATCTGAGAGATCCTGCACAGGCTCCCTGTCAACAAGAGGATAACCTTCAAGCTCCTCACACACTCACACAAAGCAAACCACAACACCGGACCAGGGTACCTAAACAGCTGACTCAGCTTTTACACCCCCACCCGCCAGCTCTGCTCCGCCTCACTCACCTTGGCCCCAGTGCCCAGCACCCGAAGAGCGACCTTCAACAGCAGATCATTCTCCCACCTCGCTTCCAAGACCTGGAACACCCTCCCCATCCACCTACGGCAGACCCAAGACCTGCTGTCCTTCAGAAAACTCCTCAAGACCGGCTCTTTGAACAGTAGCAGCATCCACCACCGCCTTAAAATCTTCACATTAAGTATTGTGCTTTACAAATGCTATGATTGATTGATTGGTTGATGTGTGTGCGTTTCATGATGTCTTTTTCCGCTGCTCGGGCCTGGCCAATGCCACCCTGACATGTGATGCTAATGTGTGTTTGTGTATGTGCCACTCAGCTGCTGCCATGGATGGTACATTCTGTACTGGTTCTGAGAATTCAGGGTCTGACATGTGTGTGATGAGTACCTAACTGCATTTTAGTTGACTGACACAGTTGACTTGCCATGTTGTTATGTTGAATGGCACTTGAGGGTGGGATGGTCAACTCACATCATGAGTGATGTTGCATGCTGTATTCTGTGTGGCAGATGTGAGCACTGTGGGCCATTTAGTCATAACTAGTGATGTACTTATAATAGCTTTGCCAGCAGAGTACAGGCACAGATATGACAATGAGGGGCTAGATCAAGTGGCCAATGGGATTACCAAATGAGCCCAGGGTCACACCAGACACTGGACTTCTGATGCAATTCATTGGGGGATTTCATCATGCCTCTTGCCGCCACTTTACCAGCATTTTCCTACTGCACAAGCAAAGATGATTATATCACCATTCTTGGTAATCTGGCCCCACATCTTATGAAGAGGCAAGGAGGCACATTGTATGGGAATGCAGGTGTTGTCTTATTTTATGACTTTGCACATCACCACACACATTCAATGTGGCTGCACACTGACACATGCAGCTCTGACACCACATTGTGGATGCTCTGTGTATGTTGATGATCATGTGCACGATTAGGCATGCTGCGTCCGATGTCAGCACACAGGCGGCATTAGGCATGGGCTTGAGTGGTCTGCAGGTATGTGCATGTGCGTATGTGTCACGCTGGCAAGGTATGCATAAGCTTGGACACTACTGAGACACATGTGGGCAAAGCTGCAGATGTGCTGACGTTGGTGGAGGCATGCCTGATTGTGCGTATGAGCATAGACATTCCCAGCGCATCCACAAAGTGGCATCCAATTGACATGTGTACTAGTGCAGGCAACACATGTCAAGTTGTTGTGCCACTGTGTGGTTTGCAGTTGCACATATGGGGTGCTCCAACATTATAATTGGACTAGGTTTGCTTAGCTTTTCTGTGCACATATTATGGTCTGTCTGCCCACCACTATGGGCCATATTATCAATTATGTCGCCAACATTATAGTTACTTTTTTAGAAGGAAACTGCTGCTTCAGCGACAAAACGGGGCATGATGATATGCCCTATTGAATGCAAATGGCAAACAAGCTTCTGGTGTGCACCTGGCCTACTATTTGAATTCCATTGATCATATTCTCAGGCCCCTTATTGCTTCTTTGGCAGCAGGTTCCTGCCGCTACTGCACCAATTATGTTGGCGTCATTCCTGTTACTATGGCCCTGTATGTTGTGTGATGTGCTGTTTCAGAATGGTGATAGGTCCCTATCACAGTACATGTGGGTATGCACTTAAATTACTTTCATGGTACATGGGTGCCACTGTGCCCATCCACCCCCTTCCCCCTGTCCCTGGTTGATGCTCACCCTGGTCTTGTTGTGTCTGTTCCATTCAGCACCATCCTGGCCTGAGACTCCAATAACAGTCTCCTCACTGATGACGCATGACACCTGCTCCTCCAGTTCATCCAGCTCCTGCTGTGGAGCTGGGCTGCCACCTTCAGTCTGCCTCGCTGCCTTAAGGTTGGGCTCCCAGTTTCTTCTTGGTCTTACTCTTTGTATCATGCCAACGCTTCTTGCACTCATCCACTGTCCTCCTCCTCTCTCCCACAGCCTTCAGTTTGCACACAATGTCCTGCCATATATCTTTTTCCTTTCCAATGTCACTGTGGAACTCACACACAGTTCCTGTTGTTGTAGCGTCACCTCTTCAACCAGGACCTGATTCTCCATTGGATTGAACTTGGAGTTCCTCTTCCTCTTCGCCTTCACAGTTGTCCCTGCCTGGCCTTCCTGGGTGTTGTTGGGGTTGTTCATGGCCTCTGCACTAGTCCCAGGTTGTTCCATGTCTTCTCCTGTATTTGCAATATTTTTTTTTCTGCTTAGCAGGAGTTTTGTTGTGCCTTTTGCGCGCTGAACACGCTAAATGCAAGCCTCGTGCCTATTGGCGAGCGGATTTTATCACTCATTGGTCCATCGTGATTTTTTCCACATTAACGTGCGTTTCTTTATCGCCGTCAGGCTGAATCTATTGCCGCAAGTCAAAGGGAAATCCCTGGAGTGCACTAATGAACCTCACACGCCCGTGTAGACATGCATTTACAAAAACACGGGGAAGGACCTATAGCCCACTGTATTCTAGGGAATATATAATGATTTCCACAAAGAAATAAAATCGTTCACAATCTAATTTTATTAAATTTTTTTTTTAAAAAAGCATATATCTGAGCAATTAAAATACAAGACAATTAAAATCAAAGTGAATTCCTTGAAAAATCACAAACAGAGAGTGTGTGAACGAGGCAGAGACGCGGCTCCGTCGACACGAAGAACACATCCAGTTCCGGGGAAGAATCGAGTTACCCTATGCCCGTTCAATGAAAGTTTTAAATACTACAAGATACACAATCAAAACTTCCCAGTAGATCGTAAAGACGAAAGAAAGACATCCGAATACAAGGAGCTCCTGCACAAGGAGAGAGGACGTAGTCACTAAAGTTTGCAGATTCACAGTGCAACGCTACGTAGACCCCATTCTCGATCGTCTTCCACATACAGTGGGGAAAAGGTGCAAATAACCGCTCTTTGAAACCCCAACAAAAGAAGTCCTGAAGAAGGTGCCACAGAATCAAATGTACTGCACCGAAACGCGTTGACGCATGTTTTCTGTTATAGAGAATCCAATCAGGGCCTGGTAAACACTGGATGGACATGCAATATTGTTACTAATGTTTACAGAAGCTAAAACTACATAGGCCTGTGGATCTATAGATATAGAGTGGCAGAGATATCCAGGAGCCATAGCAATACTAGGGTTTTTTTATGGTGTATGTTTTGTCCCATGTTTACTGTCTTTGAACTGCTGAAATGTTACACATATGTCTCTATTGGTCTTGTGCATTTTTTTAATTGTGTTTGAAAAGTATTGATTTTGTGTATATTTTAATTGTGTCTGAAAAGCATTGGTGGTGAGTGTTTGTGATTTTTCAAGGAATTCACTTTGATTTTAATTGTCTTGTATTTTAATTGCTCAGATATATGCTTTTTTTTTTCTTTTAATAAAATTAGATTGTGAACGATTTTATTTCTTTGTGGAAATCATTATATATTCCCTAGAATACAGTGGACTATAGGTCCTTCCCCGTGTTTTTGTAAATGCATGTCTACACGGGCGTGTGAGGTTCATTAGTGCACTCCAGGGATTTCCCTTTGACTTGCTGTCCTCTTACCCTGTTCCCTGGTGAAAGTGGGGTACCCTCTCTTTTGTAACCTGAATCTATTGCCGCCCCTTTCCTCATGGGAAGTTCACTATCACGGGTTAGCGACGGGTGGCGATCGGCAGCGATCAAAATATTCATGCTAAATAGCGTCAGCGATAAACATCGCCTCTGCTTGCTGCTATGCCCCGTGTCGTAGCATGACAGGACTGAAAAAGCATTGTATTCATGGCGCTGTATAAACGATGATTTGCTAAGCTGTAAGCCAAAAATTCCTACTATTTATAACTAACAGTGTGAATAAATCAGACACAGTAAAGTCAATAAATACCTAAAATAGCAATACAAACTAATGCAGGATAGCAGGGATTGATTCAATATGTATGCTAACACACTGTATTGTTAATATGACACTGTAATAGTATTTGAAGATGCAGTCCCTCAAAGGTTGCATTTCTGTCCGAAGACATTATAAAGCATCATATTAGCGCACATCATTAATTATTTTGTTATTATGTTGTGTTTTGCTCATTGGTGATACCCTGTGCAACAATCTGAATTCTTACAAGTAATATAATTCCTCAGAGTCCAAGTATTCTTTTTCACAGTGTTTAGTCTGACAGATGACGCTTCACCCAAATGAAAGGCACCTTCCTTATTGAATGTACTCAGAAAGGTTCTGTTCGGAGAATCGTTTTTTCTATTCCACCAGGGCCATCATTTTAAGGGGTTGAACCCATTCTGGTGGTCTAGTAACCAGAATTACTGGGTGCGATTTTACTGTATCTAGTAATCCTGGATGCAGGGACATCAGGGCTGGATTTAAAAGGCACACTTCTGTACTTGTTAAAGCCAGAGATTTGAAGACTATTCAATGCTTTCCCTATCCTGGCACAGCCTTTACTCACCATAGAGCCTCACTACCCCAACCAGCAGTCTACTCTACAACCAGTTACCACCTGGAGGTCTTAGCTGGGAGTGGAAAGGCGCTACTATTCTGCAGGAACAGAAAACCCCAAGCAGTTCTGGCTCGGCATGCTATTCCTCAGTTTGTGTAGAATAACTTTAAATAGCTGGTTGTGGACACGAAGAATCATACATCCGGGATTCTTGATATGAGGCCCCTAGAAACAGAACTATCATTATTATCCCATCCTCTTCCAATAAAATAACAAGGTTAAGACGGTATGGTATAAGATCAAAGGGTGAGGAAGTAGGCGGGCTGAATGCCGAACTGTGCCAAGCTAGACTTATGCTCATAATATTTAGGGAGATGTGGTCAGGCCATTAACCACTAGCCTTTTGTCAAACAAAAGACATACTATCCTTCTTTTACCGTTAACTCACTGGCATAATCTACAAGACTAGAGAGAAACATGATCAGCATCCCCGGGGAGAAACACTGGGGGTATTCTTTGCTTTACAACATTTCCAACCATTCAGGTGCAAATATTGTTCTTCAAGTTTGAAAAAATCATGTAATCTGTGTGAAGAATTTGTGACGTGTCGAGGACCAAGTCAGGAGTAAACTTAAAGACCTAAACTAACTAAATACATAGAGAAAAGCATCCTTGAATCTTAAGAACTGAACAGCTATGATGAACGGCTGAGCAGAAGAAGAAACAGTAGACTCCCACTTGAAACCAGCAACTTAACTTGTGCAATGTCTGTATACGTGTATTGAAGACCGTCATGTAGTGTAGCCAATACATGTATAGTGCTAACTGTGACTCTGATAAAATTGCATATTATAATACAAATGCATATGGGGGCATGCCCTTCACACAAAGTTGAATGGTGTAATTGGTAAATTTACACCATTTAAATTCCGAATCATCATTGTCTAAGGACCTGCAGTTCACACGATCAATCTCCATTTCCTCCCAATAGTGAGTTTACAGTTGCTTAATCAACACTACATTCAAAACAATAAAAATCTACTTGTTGGTCTACACCAGAGGTCTTCAAACCTTTTGATGCCGAGACCCCCTTGTCAAACTTTTTTAGGCGTAAAGACCTCCTCCTGACAAAAATATTTCTAAAACCTGGTACTCCTCATCATCGACAACCATAAACACCCCCAATTCTCACACAAAATCATTTTTACAGTGAGGAAATAATATTAAATAGTGTTTAGCAAGCCAAGGGTCAGTGAGTGTAGGGGGATGGTCAAAGGTGTAGATAAAAACAAAGGGCCTTATGGATGAGGAATTGGCCTAGGGCAGTGGCTCAAGTCTTCTTTCTGCGCCACCCTAAGCCAATGTCAAAGAGCAGGAATGCACCATATTAATGAAATATGGTGTATTCCTGTCCTATCCCCTTGTGCAGGCACACAGATTGCTGCCTAGCACCAGCATAGGCAGGATTGTTTTTGGCGGGAAGGGGCACCTTGCCTCACAGAAACAATCCTGAGAGGTGTTTCCCTCTTTCTATGTGAGCTGTAGAGTGCAGCACACACGGAAAGAAGAAAAAATGAGGAGAAATGTTTTCTCTGGGGAGACATACGTTTTTGGTGCTGCTCCAGGTTTACGTGGTTTTTGGCATTTGGGGCAACATAAAAATCCATGGGTGTTGCGTGGGAACCCACACAGGTCCCATGGAACACCTCCTTGATGCAGAGTTAGGCAAGGTAGCGACTTGCCCTGCTTTGTCGTAGTCTATTTCTAGGAGGCCTTGCAAAGCCATGCAGTGTGACTTAACACTGCCTCATAGGTATGGTTAAGAACCCTGCGCCACTGGAGCATAAAAAAAACGATACTCTGGCGGCACAAGCCTCTCATAAATAAGCCACAAAATATTCTTTACATTTTTTAGGACATTCACTATCATATGCCTACATATAAAAAAATGGGCAGTGCAAATGAAAAATAAATGTAAAAAAGTGTTACTCAGTGGGAAAAGCACTGGAGTACCTCTACTAGTTAATGCACTGCAGCAGTCTGTGTGTAACCAGAGAGACACAGAAATAAATTTTGGTTGGTGCAGTGGAGAATAGTGTATTTTTAGTGCTACAAGGTCGCGGCCTGTGACAGAAAGCACTGTGGGTATGTAAGTCATTATTTTATACTTAGATTACATTACACACAGTAAAATATAGACTGATACAAAATGTGTAAATAGTTTTAAAATAAAATGGTGATTCCAAAATGTATATTTTAGGAATACCGGGGCGTATGTATTGCGATTTCTTTTTTATATAATTGTCTCTTGAACACCTCCTCAGGGGTACTAAGGGCTGTGTAAATACAGTTACAATTTAAAGTATGCATTTCTCCTCCCAGTTGTTAAATATCTGCACTACTATTTAAAAAAACAACTCTTTGTCATCACAAAGCTTGAAGTGATTCACCAGGTCCCAAACGCCCATTACACTTGCAGATTAACTAATAGGGCAAGTTTGCATTTCTTTCAGGTGACCAGACATCCTAGTAGGAAAGCTTTTCACAGTACAAAAAACTCAGCAGAAGCATTTTAAACAATCAAAATTAGCCGTCACAGGAGGGCAGTCATTTTCCGAAACTAAAGCAAACATTTTATTATCCCGGCACAAGTGAGGCTGGGGTATGCGCAACATCTTTCCCTGGACTCCACAGCCTCTCTGAGCGACGCGCTTCACAAATTGAAGACATCTGATCTACACATACTGAGGGTTTGACACAGTTATCTAGATTAACTGAAAATTGGTGGTCAAAAGCCAACAATCTCAGCCTGAAAACAGGGCCACTGGAATTATGAGGCAGGGGAGGACCAAATTATAAGGTAGGGTTAATAAAATATGCATAATAAAATACAAGGTATGCACCATACTTCAGCACATTTTGCAATACTATTATGCCATTTAATGGAAATGTTAATTTGCTAAAATTATCTCTACAAAGGCTTCACCTCATCAGTGCCAGTTTGACACCCAAGTACATCAATGATCAACAGAAATGTGGTGAGTTGTCCTTTGCGAAAGCCTTTCCACAGTGTGGCAACATGCCTTGAAAAACACGAAAGAACACAGGGGGTCTAAATGTCAGATAGTCTGACAGGGCTGCCAAACGGACTATCGAAGTCACAAGGGTGCCTAGGTCACCTAGCAGTGGCCTCTAAAATAAAGGTGAACAACAACAGACACTATAAAGACACCAAAACCATTTCAAAAAGTGGTTAACAAAATCCAAACCTACGGGTAAAGGGTTACCATCAAAACGACTTGCTGATCAGTCATATCATCTGGCCAACCCAGGTGTAAGGTGGCTTATCCCCTGATCAGTGGGATAAAAAAGCCACACCATTAGTTGCTGGTCTTGGATTTGGTCCACCACCCAATACGGGCAGCCGTCAAATAGCTGATCTTTGATGGTTGTAGTGAAATCACAGTGCAACAAAAAACATAAGTGGTGAATTAAAATAGGATGATGTGTCCTCCATTCAATTTTTTTAATTCCTTAGCCGAACAACATCCGCTCCCACACTCCTGCACTTACGAGCCGTAACACTCTTTGAATGGTTTTCTTCAAACCCAAAAAACAATATTCAAACATGGCCACTACGTATGTATGCTCACTCTCACCTCAGCCACCTTGGAAAAAACTAAGCATCATCTGACTTTGCCAGTGCTTGGTTTATTTCCCTTCAGTATTTCGTCTATGTATTTTATTCAAAATTTACTTTTCAAACTACGCACTTGGACAGATTTTATTTGGTTGATTCAGCTGATATCAAAGATTGAGTAAATCTTTAAGTTAGTGCACAATATTTAGGTTGATGTTTTTCATTTTCTTTCTAAAATATGTTCCTTCATAACACTTTACGATACACTTCTTATATTTGACATTTGATTCTATGTATGTTGTGTTTTTATCCTTCAGAAAGCTTTTCATTATTTTAGATTTCCCATTGTTATTTTGAGTGGAGAGGCGTGGTGTTGCCACCAGGGCAGATGACTTCGGAGTAACTCTGGGTGGTGAAGCATGCTACGCTTGCGGAGTTTGCATACTTTCGGCAACTTCGCGGTTCCCCTAGACCGCAAAGTTACCGAACACTACGCAATCTGCAATGTAGCATAGTTCTATTTCGTCTTTGGGTGCTCAATATGCGCTCTTGCGCGCGCAGTAATGACTTACCGGGATTCTGCGTTTACCAACGAGATTTCCTATCCGTTTGCGTGCGCCACAAGATGTGGAATCCGGCCGCACGATCCCACGAGAGAGCGAACGCGAACACGTCATTCGGACACGCCATCTGACTTCCAGTGGCACTGTTGGTAAGATCGCGATCCCGAACATGCAGAAATTGCAATCTGGTGCAGAATATCTCTCGAGCATCACAAAACCTTCTCGAAAATGATCATTTTGCTCAACAAAACTCCTCAGATTGTAATTTGGCTGTAAATTTTTGTGCAAGGAGTCTGTTACAACTGGTGGTCTCTTGTTGGCTGAGGTAGGTACCACTGTCCAAATAGGGACCCTTGCTTCAAGCCAGGGTAAGGAGTAAACACTCTTTAGATAACCTCTGCTCACCCCCTTGGTAGCTTGGCACAAGCAGTCAGGCTTATCCAAAAGCAATGTGTAAAGTATTCGTACCAACACTCACAGTAACACAGCGAAAACACCACAAACTGACTCCATAACAGTTTAGAAAAATAAAGGTATTTAATCTAAACTACACAAGACCAAAACGACAAAAATCCAACATATATAGTTCAAGAATATGGTTGCAAAAGGGTTCTTAAGGTTGCGATAAAATAATCCACAGTTGCGTAAAAAGTTCACATGGACACTGCACTCTACTGGAACTACAAAATAATTAAACAACAGGGGGTGGTGATGGACAGAGTTTCTGAATTAAGCAGAATACTCTCACCCAGTCAAGAGATCAGGGCTTAATCCAACACCGTTTTTTAGCTCACTGCACCATCCCAGCTCAGAACCTGGCTATATGCAAATTAGTCTGTCCCTGGCCCAGTGTATCATGGGAACAGGGCAAACCAAACTACCAAGCCAATTCTTTCACTGGGAAGGAAACAAGCTACCGGGAACCGGTTTCTGGCATTTCAGCCGTCTTCGGCCAGGCTTGCTTGAATCCTGATGGTGCAATGAGCTAGGACTACTGGAACTACGTCATAAACCTGAACCCTCTGGTGTATGTCGGCCCCCTCCCTCAAGTCAGGCGCCACATCTCTGGGTGTTTGTACCTTTCTCTCAGCACTGGAAATTATAATCTTGCTGCCACCATCTGAGCTGGACTCCACCTCTAACTCGGCAAAGCTCACCTCTTGAGCTACCCATGTTTCTTCTTCAGCTGAGACCCTCATGGCCTCACCCCTCTTGACCTCCAACTCAAGCTTCCTCATTCCTAATGCATGGGCCAAGGTCAATTTCAATTCCTCCAGGGCACGGGCAGTTTTGCTCTCCTCCACCGCCCTTTCTCTCTCAGCTCTTTGATTCTCTTTTTCCATTTCCAATTGCTTCATTTTCAATTTCAGGACCTCCAAGTCATGGTCCCTTGCTCTTTGATTTTCTTCTAACTCTTCTTGAATGAAACCCCTACTGGAATGGTGACTGTCGGCCCTTGAGCCTACTTTGCTCACAGGCAGATCTGTGATTTGAAAACCATTCCCTGTACTTGCATCATTTCCATCTTGTGCCTCCCAATGAGCCTTCAAGATTCTCTGCAGCTCATCCTTCCAGTAGCCGCTCTTTATGGGGCACTCAAACTCGTGGCAGAATTTCCTAAGCTGCTCAACTTTGTAGGAATACAAATCCTCAATGCAAAACTCTAATTCTGCCTCCTCACTGCGTGCCTTTCCATTTACAGACATGATACTTTGAAGAGTTACTCAAAAATAGAACCAAAAATCAAAAACACTAGTATGCGGTAGCGTAGTGGTCTGCACTCGCTAGTGATGTACACCAATCACTGTGGGTCTAGTACAAATACAAGTTCAAATCCCACCGCTGACCACCAATGTTAGAACTGGGGGTCTCTAGTTGGCAGAGGTAGGTACTACTGCGCAAATAGGGACCCTTGCTTCTAGTCAGGGTAAGGAAGAAACACTCTTTAGATAACCTCTGCTCACCCCCTTGGTAGCTTGGCACGAGCAGTCCAAAAGCAATGTGTAAAGTATTTGTACCAACACTCACAGTAACACAGTGAAAACACCACAAACTGACTCTACAACAGTTTAGAAAAATTAAGGTATTTGGGACCAGATGTAGGTAATCGCAGATTACCGATTCTTAAATACTGAATCATACCGATTTGGTATTTAAGAACAGGCAAATGGGATGTAGGTAATTTTTCCAAAAAAATTACTGAATCGGTAAGTTTTGGTAATTATTACCGATTCGGTAATTGGGGGAAACATTGAAGGGTGGCAGGGTTTCACTTTGACACCCTGTTGCACCCCTCGATTGTGTATGGGTGCACATGTTGCAGACATACATGCCATAAGGGCATGTATGTCTGCAACATGGCACTCTTGGAAAAGCAAAAAAAAAGCTTTTTCAAGGGTTTTCAATATTTACCATCAACTTCCAGTTGGTGGTAAATAACGAATCCTTAACTGAGGAATGCACTAACTTGAGTGCTTCCTACATCCTGGATTCGATATTTTACAGATTCGGTATGTTAAGAATTCGGTATTTTACCGAATCCTTAAATTACCGATTTGGTAAAATACCGAATCCTTAAAAAATGCCACCTACATCTGGAAAGCCCAATACCGGTCGGTAACAGCTGAAATACCATAATTTCGGCTGTTACTGACTGGTATTGGGCGACCTACACCTGGCCCTTAATCTTAGCTACTCAAGACCAAAATGACAAAAATCCAACATACATAGTTCAAGAATATGGTTGCAAAAGGGTTCTTAAGGTTGCGATAAAATAATCCACAGTTGCGTGAAAAGTTCACAGTTACGTCACATTTTGCTCACAGTACCTTTTAAAAGTGACAAAGTTCCAAAGCAGAAGCTGGAAAACAAGCGATGCGTTGCTCCTGAGACCCTTGGCAGGCGATGCAACAGCCCCGCTGCAGCAGAGGGCGTGTTGCGACGAATCCGATCTGTATGGGGAGGAAGGCTGACTTGTATGGATTCCGGTGCGTAGGTTCCGTAGGAAGTTTTCTCTCACAAAGGCACGATGCGATGATCTTTGGAGTTGCGATGATCACCGGGGCGACGATGCGCGGACCAGCGATGATTGCTCTTTTGCAGCTCCTTGATGCGATGGCTACTGCGATGATTCTTACAGCGACGTGATGCGATGATCTCACCCAGCGGCGGAAACGAAGTGTGCCACGTCTTTGGGCAGCGGCGACAAGCGCTGCGATGATCTCGGTCTTCGTAGCAGCGGGAATTTTCTCGCTCAGCTGGGTTTGTGACAATACTGGTAGAAAGTTCTTTCAAAAGCATTATTTCCAGCTGCCCAACACAGGTACAACTTCCAGAGGCACCACACATGGGCCAAGCACTCTAGGAAGGACAGAGCTCTCTCAGCAGAGCTCACGGAAGCTGGGGGTGAAATCTTTTTGTTCCTGGGACTTCAAAACAGGGAGCCAGCTCTTCTCAGGCCCTTGGAGATTCCTTCAAACAAGGGGACACATCACAAAGAAAAGTCCTTTCCCTCTCCTTGGCAGCAAAGCATTAGCAAGTCAGTCCAGCAGAGCAACAGCAGGACAGTCTTCCTCCTTCAGTTTTAGCTTTCTCCTTGGCAGAGGTTCCTTTTTGATTCCAGGATGATCTAATTTTCTGTTGTCAGGGGTCCTGTACTTATACCCCACAAAGTCTTTGTTTCCTTTGTGCAGGAGGGCTCTCAGCCCAGTCTGAACCTGTTCTGGGTGTTCCTTGAGCACTTTGTTTTCCTGGCTTCTTCTTTCCTTTGAGAGAGAGGGGCAGGGTTGTCAGCCGCCCAGCAGGAGGTGGAGCCAGCATTGTGGAGGAAAAGCACAGACCTGGAGCACTTTGTTGACATGATTCCTTCTCTCCTTTCACAGTGCAGGGCAGAGACATCAGACGCACCACAGGGGGTAGAGCCAGCTCTGTGGGGGGCAGGCACTGTCCCATTCAGGTCCCAGGTGTGACTCCTCCCACCACTCTAGATGCAGATGGAGCTATTCAGCCCAGGGATGGCCCATGAAGTCTTTGGGAGCCACCCAGCCCCTGCCACTCACAAACCAGACAGTCAATTCACAAACAGGCCAAGGCACACAGAAAGGTCAGACAAGAGAACAGCAACTTTCCAATAAGTGCTATTCTCTAACACAGGATTTATAAACAACCTTTCCTAAAAGATGTGTTATTAAATTCTGAGTTCAGGGATACCAGACTTTTATGTCCTATCTTGCTCCTATGGGAAGATATGCTGCTAGCCACTGTAACCAGTATCCCCCATGATAGCCTATGGGGCAAGATAGACTTACAATGGGTGAAAAACAGAAATGGCTGTAATTCACTACCAGAGCATGTCACCTGCACAAGTACATGCAACACCTTTCACATACACTGCACCCTGCCCAGGGGGGTACCCTGAGCCTTCCATAGTGGTGACCAATGTGCACAGAAAGATTAGGGTTAGGCCTGGTCAGTGGGGACACTGACCAGGAGGACATGGCAGTTCACAGACTGCACACAGGCACTGTGGTGGCAGGCCTGAGACACCATTTTTGGGCTACTCATGTGAGTGGCACAATCAGTGCTGCAGGCCCACTAGTAGCATTTGTCATCACCAGCCCTGGCACACCCAGTGCACTTTACTAGGGACTTCTTGGTGATACAAATATGCCAATCATGTGTATCCAATCACAATAACAATGTACACAGAGAGCATATGCACTTTAGGACTGATCAGCAGTAGTAAAGAGCCCAGTGTCCTGTTGCCAACAGCCACAGGTCATGAAAAATAAGGGAGGAAGAAGCAAAAAGTGTGGTGATAACCCTGCAAGAAGGGCCAGTTCCAACAGTCCTTTTTTTTCTTTACTTTTTTCAAGAGGAAGGAAATGCCCCTGAGTGTCCAACTTCCTGGTCCTGTCCAGCTGGCTCCTCCCAGTGCTTTGCCATCTGCTAGTCACTTTCATTTAGATTTTGGAGCTGGAAGGATCACTTTTTGTGTCTGACTGCTGCATCATATCATTGGATTGGATTTGAGGACTTTTGGATTTGAGATTTAGAAGTAAGTTGGAGAATTGGTGTACTTGTTTGTTTGATTGGGGCATTGTTTGCACCTACATTTTTGGGGGGATTTTCATTGTTTTTAAAAGTTATTGTTGCGGGTGGCCTGTAGTTTCAGTAGGAGACTAGTTGTTTTTCTTTGATTGTAATTTTAGCCAGTAGGCCCAGAGGTACTCATGGGTGCATGTTTCTGTGATGTCTGTTGAATTTAAACATCATTAAGGGCATGGATGGCATTGGATTAAATTGATTGCATTGTCTGTCTTTCATTTCTTTTTGTTGTGGGTGGCTAGCGGCCATTTTGTGGAGCCATCCAGGCAGTGTGCATTTGCCATAGGCCTGCATTGTATGTCTTTAGTTTCTTGTTATTGTGGCTGGCCTGGCAATGTGGAGGCGGTCATTTTGTGCAACCAGCCACTGTGCTTTTGCCATAGGCCTCCAAGCTTGTGGCCTAGTCTTCCAGTAGGCCCAGAGGTACTCATCATGGGTGCATGAAACACTTGTTTCTATGTTGTCTGTTGAATTTAAATATCATTTAGGGCACGGATGGCATTGGATGTAATTGCAAAATGTGTTTTTTGGGTTGGTATTTCAGTTTTTTGGTGTGTGGTAAATAAATAGGTCTATTCAGGCAGTAGGTAACCCTGGGCTTTCAGCTCGCGGACTTCTGGCAACTCGAACTGTGCAACTACGAGAACTTACACTTTTTTTCTTCTTCACACGCTCAATATGCGTTGTTGCGCGTGCGGTAATGACTTTTCGTGAAGATCGTGATGCCAAACACGCAGAATTTGCAATCTGGCAAAGAATATCTCTTGAGCAGCATAAAACCTTCTAAAAAATTATGATTTTGGTCATTTTACTTAAAAAACTGCCAGGTTGTCATTTGGCTGTGGTTTTTGGAGCAAGTAGTCATGTTTCATTTTTTACATTTTTTTTTAACGAGGAAGGAAGTTCCCCAGAGTCTCCAACTTCCTGTTCCTGTCCTTTGTCTTCCCTTTCTTGTTATTGTGGTTGGCCTGGCCATGTGGGTGGCAGCCATTTTGTTAAGCCAGGCATTGTGCTTTCGCCATAGACCTGCATTGTCTGTCTTCTCTTCCTTTTCTTGTTGTTGTGGGTGGCCTGGCCATTTGGTGGTGGCCATTTTGTGGGACCAGCCACTGTGCTTTTGACATAGGCCACCAAGCTTGTACTCATTATGGGTGCATGAAACAACTGTTTCTATGTTGCCTGTTGAATTTAAACATCATTTAGGGCATGGATGGCATTGGATTGAATTGCAAAATGTGTTTTTTGAAGTGTAGTTCACTTTTTGGGTGTGTGTTAAATAAATACCTTTGTTGCATGTGTATATGTTGTTGTTGTGGTTGTTGTGTAACTTTCCAACCTTTTTAGTCATGTGCATTTTCATTTTTGCATTAAAGCTGTGTTGTATAACAGGCATCTTCCTTTGTCTGGCCATATACGTCTGCTTGATTTCATTGTTTCCGGGACTTGTGCCTGTGATGAGTGACCATGTGGCTAGGGGACATTTTGATATGGTAGTTATTAGTTAGAAGTGTGATGTTTTTGCCACATAGGCCTGCGTGTCTTTCCATTGTTCCTCTTGGCTTACTGTTTCCATCCCTATTGCCAGCTGCAGGTCCCTGATGCTGCATACATCCCACGTGATGCACAAATTAAGGCCAAACAGGTTCCACTACATTTGAATTTTTGTTTTTTTTCTTTGATATTCTTATTCTTCATGAGTGTACACAGTACACTTGTAGTAATTTAAGCACAACAAATTCCCTGTTTGACTGATATTCTTCTGGATTTTTTGCTTTTAGGTGCACAAAAGACTGAGGAGGAGGTGTCTGTCATCATCGCCCGTTGTTTTGCCAGACAGACATCCTGCTGATGTACACAACCTGACGTGTGACCTGACCAGACATCTCTTCAACTTGTGCAACTGAGTGCTGCTGACATCTGAAGAAGATGGGCGCAAAGAAAGCAGGTACCAGGTCCTCCAAGACCAAGAAAGTTTCTAAGAAGACGAAACAGAAGAAGGAAGTGACACTTAAGTCTGGTGTTCAGCCCCAAGCCTTTTTTGGGAAAACAAAAATTACGCCTGCATCAGCGGTGTCCCGGGGCAAGCTGGGGGCAGCACCTCCGCATCAGTGGGCCTAATCCATCAACCCAGGCCCAAGCACATGAGTGTGGAAGAGGTAGCCAGCCTAATGGTGCAAACCAGTGATGCTGAGCCTGAGACAAACTTATCGCTATCTAAAAGTAGTATCCAATCAACGCAAGAGGAACACATCAGATACGTGGTCAACAACAGCAGCAATCACTGCCCACAATAGTAGTTGTTCCTCCCGAAGTAGGGGCAGTTCAGGAAAACAAGCCTCATGCAGAGGACGAGGAAGAGGACGCCACTAATTCAGAAGATCCATTGTCTTCCACATCCCCAGCAAGGAAAAGGAGGGTTAGTCCATTGAGTTCTTCAACAAGCATCCCTTCTGATGAGCTAGATGCCACTTGGGAGCCACAACCTGAGCCTGAGAGGGAGACACATCCCAAGACTAGGCTAGGGAAAAGGAAGGTTTCAAAAAGCCTGACACTTATGGAGGTCGATATACAACAGCAGGATGATGATAAGCTAATCACGTACATTACTCCCGCCCCAGTGCAGACTGACATTTCCACATCCCAAATTGTTGTGAGGGATGTGGCATGGATTAAAACTACACAGGTAACACCAACACCATCTATAGCTTCCATATTTGCATTAACAAAGGCCTTGCAGCGACCTACGTCCAGCACAACCACCACCTCAGTTGAAGTAGATAGTGGTACTCATACTGCATAGAGTCAAATGCAACTCACACCCCCCAGTTCATCCGGCATTGGATGACAAAAGATAATCTCCCCAGTTTGGGACTTCTTTACTGTTAGCGAAAAGGAGGTGAACATTGCTATATGCTCCATTTGTAATACCTTTGTTAGTCGAGGTAAGCTTGGTACAAACTATGGTACTGGACGCCAAATACCACTTGATCAACTAGAACAAGGCCTACCAGTGCTAGGGGTTCGCCCTTCTCTGCACACAAATCGTCAGACCAGCAAATAGAACATAGTAAACAGATATTTTATTAACCTCATGAGGTGGAATTACATTCACACAACACCCTTTGGTAGTGTATGAAGTAGCACAAGGAGTAGAAGAACCATGGGTCTTTTATACCCATACAGGAGCTCAAAAGAGGGTGGCACAAGCACACATAGGAGAGTTACATATATAAATGGTCATACAAAGAATGTACAATCAACAGTAAAGGAGGAGCCAACAGTTGCTGACTTCGGAAAAAACAACCTGGCAGTTGCAGATAGAGCAGATGCAGAGTAGCAGGGGCTAAGTATAGTCAGTTCTTGAGCGCAGCACAAGGGAAAGCAACAGTGAAGAAGGAAAAAGCACATGGTGAGCACATAGTTGACAAAATGGCTGCCAGAAACAAGATGGCTTTGGCTAAATGCTAACAGCGATCTCTGCCAAATTTCAATACCTTCGCAGCATAAATACTGCAACCATTGCTGTTGGGATGGGATAAACAAGTAGAAGATCCAATCACGTGGGAGAGGGAGAAGAGGGAGACATTCTCTCTAGTAGTGGTACACAAAGTAGCCCTGTCCCCAGCAGTGCAGTGGTACCACCCACATCATCTACAACATCCCAGTGGCACAAGAGTAAAAGTTAGCCTGAGACACTAAGGAGTACAGGAATTTAAAAAAGTGTGTTGTTGAGCCTAACATAAAGGAAAAACATGCAGCCTACCATTATCAGCATGTTTACTTGGGGCGGAGGTGCAGTTCGAACGCAACCACCCAATAGCTCATTTGTACAATGCGAAGCTGGCTAAAATGTTAGCACTGGACCTTCTCCTTTTTTCTTCTGTGACTAATGAGGTTACGATATCCCCTATCCATAGGATACGGGTGCTGACCCGTGAGATTTATTGATAGTTCTGTTAGGGAATGGGTTGCACACACCCCAGGTGTGCTGTTCACCCTCTGCAAAATATTACATGGAGAGTGTTCTACTCCTTATGTGCTGCATAGAGGCCCATCACTCCTAGGGGCCATGGTCTCCACCTGGGGTCCCACCAACATAGCTCGAATCCTCAAATTTATAGTTAGGGACATGGAAGTATGATTGGCCCAAGAGGAACAACCCTTGACCCATGAGGGCACCACCCTATTCATCTTCCCAAACTTCACTATTGAAATGCGGGAGGCCCGCTGGGAATGCATGCAACTCAACTATAAACTGCAAAAGCCAGGTATATCCTATGCTATGCTGCACCTTGACTTAACCTGAGTGGAGATTCTAAGCCAGTAGACTGATGGCTCACAGGGTACTTGACATCACTTTGGTGCTGGTTCTCAATCGGGGCTGGGTGCTACACTTTAGGGTTGGCCTCTTCTGCTGGCTGCAGAGGAGGCGGAGGCATCTGGACTTGGGCTTGATGCAGCATAGAGGGGCCTACTTCAACTGGTAGCACATTGTGGATGTTCCACAGAGGTTACATCAACAATGCAACTCAACTGGAGAAGGGTGGGGTGCTATACACCTGCTCAGGGTGGGACATTGCATGGTTCTACAGGCCAATGGTGTGCTTTGCTGACACACTGCCCTGATGGAGTGGGGCACCTTGCACCTGCCAAGGGGATCCCTTTCAGACTGCCAGTTACATAGCCTTGATCACCTGGGTGGCAACTCCTGGGGAACCTCTGGGGAAGTCTAGTAATAATAACTCAGATTTTGACCGATCTATATTTGGCAATGCACTGGACTTCATCCAAGCCCTGGCAAGCAGGAAACCCCCCACCACAGGAGGTTGTCATACAGCGCCCCCCCCCAAGCCACTATTGAACACAGGAACACAGAGGCACACAACTCCCATCACCCAGTTCCAAATAATAGATTATTAGGGGACCCGCCTGTGGTTCCCTTTCCAAGCCTTGAGAGATCATCAGGAATCTCATCTCTCGGCCAACTACATTAAAATTAGAGGAGATTACATGCAGCCCCTATCCCACAGTCCAATAGGCCCCGTGGACCCCATCCATCCCCTGGGGCCATACTTTAATTATAGAGGAGATGCTTGTGGACTCCCTCCCTCAGGATCACATTTTAATTATAATGAGAGCGGAGTGTGCAGGTCCTCTAGAGACTTTAGAGCCCTGGAGAACCCTTGCCCTAGGACTAAATGTCATTAATTAGGTGGTGGTGGCAAATGGGTCCCCAGCCTTATCCTTAAAGGCCCCCTCGCAAGGCCAAATGGGCCCTGGGAACCACATCCCTTGGAGAAATACTTTAAATATAGAGGGGGCATGTTGGCCACCTCCCTGAGCTCTAATAGGCCCCAGAGACTCCTGGCACAAATTCTTTTTTATAAGGTAAGGAGAGCACACAGGGGGAGCGGGAAGCACGGCCCCTCTCTCTGACCCTTAATAGGCTCCCAGGGATCCCAATCCCTTACATTTTCGACACACCAATCATATGAATATATGTTTTGCCAGTTTAACTTCATGCTTTATTTATATATTTCATGGCCCCTAATACTGCTTTAGACACTTTCAAATCTTTGGAAACATTGAAAAAGAATGCAATTTGCATATGTGGTATCATTTAGAATGAAAGCCATTGAAAGTGAGAAACTGCACCACAAACTGTAAAGTAAGCGAGAATGATCAATATTAACTCTGTGGGGGAATCAGGTTTATTAAGTTCCCACAAGATGAGATGGAATTAGTCAAGTGATATTGTTTGGGAAACTCGTGGTTTGCAGTGCATCTTAGTCCCAGTAGAAATAGAGAGAAGCGGTTGAGTTTTCAAGTAGATTTAATGTGACATTCATATGATTTATATTGGTTAGCTAGACTTGTGGAAATTGCACACAAAAAAAAAAATCGGGCCCCGGTTTTTAGCAATAGGCAATTTAAATGATGAAACGGGTTTTATATGATTCAAAAGGCATTTCCGCTAAAATCAATATAACTGTACAAATCTCTTTGTGTGTAATTTATGGGATCCGTAAAAAAACAGGAACAAGAAAGGCCAGTGAGCCCACGGAGAATACGCTCCTAGCTCGTTGTTTCTCTTCCAGGATGCAGTGCATTCTACTCCAATCCCTTCGTGTTCTTTTAGCGAACACTAAGGGGCAGATTTATGAGGCCGTTGCGCCGCAATTGCGTCACTTTATTTGACGCAACTGCGGCGCAAACAATGCGCCCTATTTACAACGTGACGCATCTAGGAGATGCGTCACGTTGTAAAGCACTGCGCCATAAGGAGGCGTTCCTGCACAGGGGGGGGCGTTCCTGCGCAGGAACGCCTCCTGAAAGTGGCTGAGTGAAATCTATGAGATTTCACTCAGTTACTTTCAGGGCAATGCTGCATCAAAACCCTGCGCCTGCTTGAAGCAGGCGTAGGTCTTGATGCAGAATTAGCAGAATGGGGCCCCCCCGAGCCTTGCTGGAGCTGCGTCGCGCTTGCGACGCAACTCCAGCAATGCGCCACATTTCCGGCACAGATGCGTCACGCATCTGTGCCGTTTTTGCACCATGGTGCGCCGCATTATAAATGCGGCGCACCATGGGTGGCGTAGCTGTGGCGCACTGTGGCGCATGTTAACTGGCGCATCCCTGGGGATGCGCCAGTTAACATAAATCTGCCCCTAAACTTTTACAAGCGTACTTTTCTTTGTCAAAGAATATGTCATGGTACATTTTTGTTCATTACGTGCAGATTATGTTTTAGCATATCCATGGATTCTCTCTACCTAGCAATGTTTTATGAGTCCAGGACCTTGCTTTTTCACTAAACTTTTTGTTTCAATGTGCCACAGGTGCACAATCAGAGACGAACCTTGGCTGAACAATTCCCAACACGAGAAGTTTCTTAAAATGCTCACTCCCTAAATAAATATAGATGGGGCTGCTGAGTATTCTGAAATATTTATTTTCCCTTTCGCATTTGTCTCATGTGTTTTAGACCACATATTTCTGCATTCGTTTTGAAGTTCACCTAAGTTTATCGTCATTATTTAAAAAACATGGACAAATGAAAGAATGCAAAGTAAACATAAAGCTTTTCAAAACACTAGCATACCTTAAGAGACAGGACATGAATGAAAATAAGCGCAAGAACAAGTAACCATTTTTTGGCATACTATGATCTATCGAGTTTGGTTTTCAATACCAATGATACATTATGTATAACGAACATCATTTTTATACAGCGTCTATGTAAAGAAACGTATTTAGAGATGCCCTGTGCTAGGGTGGGGGCTATAAGGTGTTAAACACCAATACTGTCAAGTATCCCTCTCTCCCCACACTCTGGTCATCAGGAGATGTTGTGGCCCAAATATTGGAGAATATTGGCTAATGAGAAGTCCTATTCCTAACCCAGTAATGCGTCACTTTCATACTCCCATTAACCATATGATTTGAGCATGTTGTAAATAGGACTGGGGTTAACAAAACTTTTCAGTCCCTCACCCTCAGTCACAGATCTGGGTTGAATCCATCATTGATCTTTAGCTCACTTCGCCACCCAGGTTCAGACCCAGCCATATGCAAATCAGTTTTGAACCTGTGGGAACAGTCCAGCCCGAACTGCCAAGCCAGGTCTTCCCTGGACCGGAAAAAAACATCCTGGGACCAGTTTCAAGGTAACACCCCTAATCAGCCGGACTAGCTTGAATCCAGTGGCAAAGTGAACAAGGGACCCATCTCTGGGCATACCCTGCCAACTTAGGGGAGAATAAAGCAAACAAAAGATGACAAACGGAATGCTGAAACTTTTCAGAGACTCATCCACAGTCACAGATCTGGGTTGAATTCATCATCGTTCTTTAGCCTACTTTGACACTTCAGTTCAGACCCAGCCATATATAAATCAGTCTTTACCCTGTTCCTCCTGGGAACACTCTAGCCCGAACAGCCAAGCCAGGTGTTCCTGGGGCGGAAACAAACATCTTGGGACAGTTTTCAGGTTAACGCCCTGTAATAATACAGAAGCAGCTTGATTTAAGTAGGTTTAATGTTCAGCACAGCATCAAGTCTTAACACAGCAGTGTCCAGGATACAACTGATAAAGACAGCAGAATGCTGTATGAGGAAAGCTCTGTTCAGAATACAGAACATCATAGGAAACATAACATGGCGCATGCACTTAAAGGGAAAGGGTTACAGAACAGATAATACTTCAGCTATACAGAATGTAACACATCTCCCTCATTAAAAGAAAGAACAGAATACATATTATACAAAATCCTGTAAAGTAGTAGGTCTTCTTCTGACACGCACATCATCTTTGACTCTTGATGCTAGAGTCAGAAAAAGGACCTGAATCAATTCTTCCATTGGAATTGTCACGTTGGACAAGATTATCTTGACATTGAGACTGCAAATCATTTTGTGTTGGACATTTTGCAACTTTACTCAAATTCCAGACCTTGCCATCTTGGGTGATGACAGAATTACTGAAAACTCTTTTAATTCGAATGGGTCTACCATACTTACTCATTCCTTTGCTAACTATAAAAGGTTTGAGAATCCTAACCCAATCACCCACACAAAAATTATGCTCCCTTGTCTTCCACCTCTAATTGTACCACAAAGCTGACTTACTCTGTTTACAACTAACTCTATTCGCAACACTTGGGATATCAACTTCGCCTTCTCCTAGATTTTTACATTTTTCCTTAAACCACCAGGGACAAATGTTAGACGCAGGATCCCTACCTTTAAGTAACTTGAACGGACTAACTCCTGTAGTGGTATGGGGAGTTATGCGATAGGTCCAAAGCTTCTCCCTAAGCACATTCAACCAATTGCCCTTCTCTCTAATGGCGTCAGCAACAAAGCTCTTCAATACTCGGTTAAAGCGTTCAACTTGCCCGTTCTCATGCGGTTCATAAAGGGATTTCCGAATGTGTTTGATGTTGCAAGTTTGCAAGAAAGATTGCATCTCAGATGACACTAATTGTACACCATTGTCTGACACTAATACAGATGGGCAACCTTCCCTTGCAAAAACTTCCTTAAAGAAAGTAATAACAACCTCAGAAGTAACCTTAGCCACAAATTTCACTTCTGGCCATTTTGAGTGGTAGTCAATCATAAGTAATGCAAAACGTGAGGCTTCAGGTAAAATATGAAAGGGGCCTGAAATATCAAAGGCTATTTTGTTCCAAGGGAATTCAGGCCACTTGACAGTTTTAAGCGGAGGAATATACAATTTTAACATTTTATCCTTTGTACAACACTCGCTACACTCCCTAACTGTGCGGTCAATATACCTGTCCATCCCTGGCCACCAAAAATTCAACCTTATTAAACGCTTTATGGCTGAAATACCAGGATGCATTTTGTGCGCTAACTTAAGAATCAGCTCCTGTACGCCCACTGGCGGAATGCATTTTCCAGATTTGAAAATCAATTCACCTCATAACACAACTCATCAGCTATATTATAGAAAGGAAGCAAATCATCCCTGACACTGGTTTTATTGGGCCAACCCTTAAAAAGATAACCCTTTAACATTCCAAATCTCTCATCCTCATCTTGACATTTCATTCAATATTGTTCTGTGATAGCTTGATACTGAGGAGAAACAACAGCGGACAAATTTAAAACAAAATCAACTTCACTAATACTATTGACTTTGTCTTCCTGATTTTGGCAAGGAAGGCGTGAAAGGCAGTCAGCAGTGACATTTTTTCTCCAGGAATGTATTCCACAGTAAAATTATATTCCTGTAATTTGGATGCCAAACGCGCAATCCTTGCCGTAGAGTTCCAACCTCCACCAACCGATAAAATATGTACAAGCGGCTTGTGGTCGGTTCTCAAGATAAACTCGCTGCCGCAAATGTAAATCCTATAATGTTCAATTGCCCACACACAGGAGAGCAGTTCCCGTTCAATAACCACATACCTGCGCTCCGTCTCATTCAATGTCCTAGATGAGAAAGCCACATTCCATTCCATGACCCCGTCAGTTTGAGATAACACACAACCCAAACCATACAACTTGCGTCAGTGGTGATGATACATTTCTTACCCATTCTGAAAGGTTTCAAAGTTGGTAAATTGACAATATCATGCTTAATATCAGTAAAAGCTTTTTCTTGTTCAGTTTACCATACAAATACATTACTTTGTCTCAATAATCTTCTTAACGGTTCCATTTTGGTAGCAAAACTAACTGCAAATTTGCTGTAGTATTCACACATGCCTGAAAAAGACAGCAATTGTTCCTTATTGCTTGGGGCTGGGGCATTAAGAATGGCTTCAACATTAGATTTTTTAGGAATTAAACCTTCCCCAGATAGTGTATGTCCCAAGTACTCAACAGATTTTCTAAAAAGTTTGCATTTGTGTGCTTTGAGAGTAAGACCATATCTCTCTAACCTGCTACACATTTCCTTTAAGTGTGAAGCATGCTCAACCTCATTTTTTGAAAAGATCAATATGTCATCCTGAAAACACTTAACGAACAAATCAAGGTCTCAGAAAATTTGGAACATAACACGTTGAAAAATGGAAGCAGCCGATGCCAAACCAAAAGGCATCCTTTTGTATTGAAAAAGACCCATGGGAGTGATAAAGGCTGTGTACTTTTTTGAATCTTCCGTAAGTTCAATTTGATGGTACGCAGATCTAAGATCTAAAGTGGAAAAAATCTGTGCACCGTCAAAAAGAGAAACAAGTTCATTAATATTAGGCAGGGGATGGCAATCAATAATAATATTAGAGTTAAGTGCCCTCAAATCAATGCAAACTCTCAATTTTTGATCGGGTTTGCGCACCAAAACAATGGGCGAAACCCATTCAGATGATTCAATGGGTTCTATAATATTGTCTTTTAACAAATCATTCAACATTTCTTTAAATTCATCTCTGACGTTTAGAGGAATTCCTCTTAGCTTTTGTTTGACAGGAAGTGCTCCTTCTTTTAAGACAATCTTATGTGAAAAGTTTTCCGATTTCCCTAATCGTTCACAGAAGACTTTACTAAACTTGTTGCTCCAAAATGAAATAACATTTTCCCTTTCGTCACTTGAACAAATGGTATTTATCATTTCCTGCTCACTGCAAAGAGAGATGGGATCTTTGGCCCTTGGATTTAATTTGATGCCAAGTTCCCATTGGTCATGCCAGCCCAGAACATTGACTCCCTTCTCAGCAATGTATAACTTGATAAGAGCTGATCTTCCTCTAAAGCTTAACGGAACTTTTAAAAATCCTTCAATATCAATCTTATTCCCATTGAAACCTTCTGCAAATATATCTGCAGGTTGTAGAGTGGAAATATCACACACAGATTGTAGTTTCTCATTAAAGTATTCCTTGGTAATTATGGTCCATGGAGACCCAGAATCCACCATTAGTTCAATGTCAATAGTAAGAACATGAAAAATACATTTTGGGGATTTCTTACTAGTTAACACTATACACCCACTTTGAACAATGGACACAACATAACCACGATCTAAATCCTGCTTAGTTTCATCAGCAATAGTAAGCGCAGATACTTTTGTGGGAGTGATAGTGTTAGAAGGCACATGTAGTTGTCCTGGGCGAAACTGAGAGTTAAAGCGTTTTTCTCTACACACATTACTAAAATGTCCCAATCTATTGCAAATATTACATGTTTTGTTTATAGCAGGACAACCTTGGAAAGAAGCAATGTGTGATTTGCTACCACATCTAAAACATGAAACAGAACTATTAGAAAAATCTGTTCTCCTATAATTGGAACTGTAAGCATTTTTGGCTCTAAATTGAGTAGGAAAAACATTTTTAGCATCCGCTTTGGGTTTAACAAGACATACTTCTTCATCTGTACTACCTTTACTAGTGTTAGAACTTTGTTTACCAACAATGTCCATCCATTTTTCTGACATCTCAGTGGATTTAGCAATAGCAATAGTTTCTTCCAAATTAGGGTCACCTATACACCACAATTTGTCCTGAACCTTTTTGTTCTTGACATGAACAATGATTTGATCACGGATCATTTCATCACACATGGCTCCAAAATTACAATGAAGGGTTAAAGCTCTTAAAGCAGTGAGGAAATCATCAAAAGATTCTTCCTGCTTTTGTGTCCTAGTATAAAATTTAAAACGATTCAAAGCAATATTAGCCGTAGGTTTAAACCTTTTCTCTAATCTACTAAGGGCCTCAGTATAAACATTCATGGTGTCACCACTTCCAGAAGAAACAGATAAATGAGGTAAAGTTCTAAAAATCTCTTGTCCCTCGGACCCTAAACAGTGCAATAAAATACTCTTTTTTCTCTCTGCTCCCATGCGTTCTCCATCAATAGCTCTCATATAATTGAAAAATTCCTCCTTCCACCTTGACCAAGGCATGGGAGGATCACCTTTTACCTGTAAAAACTTAGCAGGAGGGTCAAACTGCATTGTTATGGTGATGTAATAATAATTAATAAAATGGATTAAAATACTGTAAAATAAGGAAATTCAGTTGGGTAAAAGAAAAGAAACTGCATACACAAAAGCAGAAATAAAGTAAATGTCAATGTACTGAATAAAGAAATACACAATTTACTTGAAATTGTTGGAAGAAACGAATTCCACAAATATCTTCAAAAATATGAGTGGTAAATCATTTGCTGAGGTGTTCAAAACAAGCAAAAGGAGAAAATTACTGTGAGCGCTGGAAAAGAAATCACTGAAATGCTGACACGGAGGAGAAATACGAAGGTGTTTAAACATCGGAGATTGCCGTGTGAGGGTTGCAAGGAGACCAGTAAACAAAATGGAGGCATGTTGCACGTAACGTCGCGTTACGTGATAAGCGTTGTGCGCTTGCGCGAAGTGATTCTTTGCGCGATGGCGTTCTTTAGTAAACAGAACGCTGCGCGAAGGATTTCCTTGTGAAATGAAGCTCCGTGTTTAAGAAGATGCCGATGACGCATTAAGAGCGTTTCCACAAGAGTTACTTCGCATGGGCATTCCAGAATTACGTTTCTTCCGTCGACTGCTCGCCACATTCCTTTGGGGTTGCCAAGTAACGGAAAGAAACAACTGGTTGCTAAGGGCCGTGACAAGTAGAACGGCGAAGCGAAGAGCATCAAATGGCAGATGACCAGTAAGTTAAAAGATGCACAAAGTGTAGAAAAGGGTATAAAACATCCTCAGGTTTAAAAACAAGGCAAATTCCACAAGGAGAAGGAGTACAATGTAGTGGAACAAGGCAAATGTTCCTTAATGAAAAAAATAAAGTCAGAAAAGGTGTAAAATTTCCCAAAATCTTCTAAAAGTGCAGAAATGGATCCAAACTCCGCTCCTGTGCTGAAGATGGCTGGAGTAAGGTTATCCTTGTTGCCAAATTTTGTAATAATCCAGAAGCAGCTTGATTTAAGTAGGTTTAATGTTCAGCACAGCATCAAGTCTTAACACAGCAGTGTCCAGGATACAACTGACAAAGACAGCAGAATGCTGTATGAGGAAAGCTCTGTTCAGAATACAGAACATCATAGGAAACATAACATGGCGCATGCACTTAATGGGAAAGGGTTACAGAACAGATAATACTTCAGCTATACAGAATGTAACACACCCCTCATCAGCCAGGCTTGCTTGAATCCAGTGGAAAAGTGAGCAAGGGACCAACATCTGGGCATACCCTGCCAACTTAGGGCACACAAAGCAAACAAAAGGAGATGATGGATGGTGAGCTGAAACTTTTCACTCACCCCAGTCACAGATCTGGGTCGAATCCATCATCGCTTTTTGGCTCACTTTGTCATCCCAGTTCAGACCCAGCCATATGCAAATCAGTTTTGACGCTGTTTCTCATGGGAACAGTCCAGGCCGAACTGCCAAGTCATGTCTTCTTTGGACCAGAAACAAGCTTCCTGGGGCTGGTTTTGCGGTAACGCCCCACATCAGCCAGGCTAGCTTGAATCTAGTGGCAAAGTGAGCAAAGGACCCATGCCAACTTAGGTCGAATAAAGCAAACAAAAGGAGATTAGGGACAGAGCACTGATACTTTTTAGACACTCACCCCCAGTCACAGATCTGGAATGAATCCATCATCATTCCATAGCTGGGGATTGGGGCCATTGGGGGGTTGCAGAGCAGGAAGCAATGGAGAGGGAAATCTTTAAATCAACCTTGAGATGCTACCACCTGCAAATCTGGAACACCAAGTGGAAGGCTCTAGCAGACCAAATTAATGCCACCTCCTACAGCAGCAAATACATTTCCATTATCAATGACTTCACAAGGCCCAGAGCAATAGAAAGCAACATCAGTAGAGAGGTGTGGCTCACTGGTTAGAGGCGGCAGACCCGAGTGCAGAGAACGGCCCGGGACCAGGGTTCGATTCCCAACGCGGCAGGGTCTTGGACCAGGATCAGCGGACTGATAATTCTCGCATCGGTGCCCACTCCGACCAGGGAGCACACTCGGCAACTCTGGGCATTAGCTTGCCTCATCTCTACAACGGCCCCCACAGACGCCAGGGATGCCTGGTTTCACCCTGGAGATACCCATAAGGGACCATCTCACAGGGAAAACCAGGACGGGTTCCCCAGCGGTCTACAGCGCCGGGACACTCGGGTAGAGTAACTGTGCGCTATACAAGTATCCCACATTTACATTTACATCAAGCAATTTCCAGAACTATGCAATGGCCTCTGTAACTTTTCAGCCAGAACATCTCAGACATATATGATAACTTCAACCCTCAATCTGACCGCTGCAACCTTGCAGCCAATCTGTAAATCTCTGACAAAAAGCTCACCATGACCACATGGAACACCATCACCTCAGAGGAAACTACCACAACCAGTCCAGTCAATTTGCATGAGGGCCACAAAAGTTTCTTGCCACACTGTACCTTCATAAATTGGCCCACCCTCATAAGCAAAGACCTTGCCCTCAAATTCACAACACCTCCATCGACATAGCCACATTCCTGGAAACACATAGCTGTCAATGCCTTTCTGAAGAAACTTTCAGCAGATCAATTCAAGCTTGCTAAATACTGACCAATCTATGTTTGGCCTTATCAAGCAAAGTTCCTAAATAACGCCCTCAACAGGCACCTCACCACACACCTTGCTAACCACCAGCTCCTTGACACCACACATTCTGGATTAAGCATGGGGCCAGTGTTCACAAGGCTGCCCTTTAATGGATCTTTATGTTTTTAATCAGAAGATATCAAAAGTCAACCTACTGCCTTGCTCCTCTGGAACCCAGGAAAACATTGGCGAAGTACCTCAAAGCACCTCAATCAGGGCCACTCTTTTCAACACCTACATGACCCCACAGCCCAATGCCATCTGTGCCCAAGACATCAACATCAACTACTAAGCCAACATCACACAACTTCTATTGTCCTTCTCAGAGAAATCCCCCAACACAAGAAACAAATTCACTGGCTTTATGACAGAAATGGCCACCTGTATTTTTTAAAAGGATGCTTCACCATAGGATTCCAGCTAGATTGCCCACAAAACTCTTTCCCACTCACCCCCAGCCCCGAGCCCACGTGCTAGAAACCTTAGAATCAACATAGATAATGAATGGGACATGCCTTACAAGATCAACACTGTCACCTTGTTGTGCTTCCACACTCTGAAGATGCAGAGAAAGCTCAACAAATGACGATCAAACAACACCAGAGTACAGTCACTAAAGCACTTATCAACCGCAAGCTGGACTATGGGAATTCTCTTTACACAGGGACCACCAATCATTTCCCAAAGAGATTACAGACACACCAGAACACAACAGCTAGTCTCATTCTCAACCACCCACTCTGATCTCACAACTCGTCACACCTGATGAAGCTCTGCTGGCTCCTGATAAACAAGCACAAACAGATTGAATTCCTTATCCACTTATACAAAGCACAGCCTACCTGAACAGCTGCATTCAGTTCCCTTAACAATCCAGGCACCTCCACTAGGCCTGACTTTAACTAGTATGTGTTCTATGCATTCACAAAAGAAAAACAGGAAGTCAAGCCTTCTCTTGCATTGTTCCTAAAGCATGGAACACTTCCCACTACACATGAGAGCCTCCTCCTCTCTTCTTGAACTCCACAAGAAATTAAAGACCTGGCTATTAGAGGAGATTTACCACCCACAACAAAGACTAGCCTCACATATCCACACAGTGCCAGGATACTGTCACTGCTGATAGTGTGCCCAAAGTAATGTAACATAACATAATGTTATGTAATATAAAGTATTGTAACATAACATAATATAACATAGCAAGGGAAAGATGTTAGGAGGTAGGACAATCACCATCCTCTCAGAGGGTACCACTGGGAGCCCCCTCTGTGGTTATTGAGAAAGTTGGGTAGGAACCAGGCAAGCCCTAGCCATCCCTTAGTCAAAGCTGGTTTTACGGGGTGCGGAAATGTCCCAGATTAAGATAGACTCGATGTTGTAGTACACAGGTTTACTGGGCACAGCAATTCTGGGAACCTTAGAATGCTTGTTATTGGTATCCCCGTGAAAACCAATCCAAGTGACTCATTATGAGGACCAATGGTCATAAGCTACCAAAAGGATTATTGTTGTGAAACTTGAATATATTAAACCACATTAGACGTGAAAACAACTAGGAAGCAGTTGAACGTGACATAGATAATTAGAGCGACGATTGTATGAATTAGATCAATGAGAGAGGAAACGTAAAAAATAAACATGGGTGATAAAAACGAAAGTAGAAAAAAGACAGGGAATTGGGAAGACTGTATAAAGCAATAATTGTACTGTACAAATCTTTTTCAACATGCTAACCCACAGTATGAAGCAACCATAAGGTGCCATTGCATAGCTTTAAGCACTACTTCAAATAAAGAATGAATTTGAATTTTCTTGATGGTGAAATGTATGCTAAAAATGTGTTTGTGAAAAGTGACATACAGATAAAAAATATTCTTCTGCTCAAAGAAAGAGTATATGGGAGATAACAAATGGGGATTAGAAATTGATAGAGGAGGAACAGATGTGAATGACGAACTACTTTACTTCTACCCTGAAAAAGTACAGAACCGTAGGTGCCAGACGAATACCAGGCTAACTGAAACAACTGCTTTTAACACGGAAGGAGAAGAAAAAATAATTGTTAGGAGTATATGTATGTAGCAAGGTGGAGGACATTAATTTTTTCTGAAACAGCTACATGAATTATTTCCCTTTCCTAACGTCATATTTGACTTGATTTAGGAATCTGTGAAATATAAAAATGCTATTCGTTGCCAGAGTGGGTCTCCTCTTGCCCTAAACTGATACTGGTCAAATTGGTTTCCCTCAATTGGTCTATTTCACTTTCCTGCAGGGTATAGCAAATGGCACTGAAAATGCACCAATGGTATGGCATTAGGAGTTACATGTTGCTGCAGTGTGTACCCCACCATTTATGACAAAATATAGGTCTGTCAGGAATACCACTGTGCCTGTGTAGGCTGCAGTTTAGATGCATTACATGTACACATTGAACGGAATAGTGCCATGTAACAAACCTATTTTCTATATTTTACTAAGTCTTCTTAAAGTGTTCTGGTAATTCCTTAAGGTAGAGTGCCTAACATATAAAAAAAAAGTGTCACAGTACAAATTTCAAACAATTGTCATTTCAGTAACTGAACGCCTTAACACTGTTTTCACTCTATAGATGTAGGCAACTTAATTGAAGAAGAGGCCTGGGTATGATCACAATATATATCCCTACCTTACAAAATGCAAAAAAATATTCAAAGCTGGTTTCTCCTTATTTGTCAAAAATGTATTTAATGAAAATATTAGATTCTTGATAACTTTAGTGGGAAAGTAAATTTATGGAATGTATTTTGTGCTGGTTGAACCAGATTTGGCTTTAAACTATTTCAGCTGTTCATCACACCTCCATATGCCAATATACTTTGCTGGTTGAAATATAAAACCTACCTACCAGTGAACCATAGTCTGCCCTCTGGACTCAGGATTGCATAAGAGTTTTCAATAGCTGTTCGCTTGGTAGTGATCAGCTATCTAAGGGGCAACAACAGAAGGCAGAACAAGTGACAGCCCTTCCACTGAATTTTTTAAATTTGAGATGTTAAATTGGCTCCTCCTATTCCTTCCTATACCTCTCTTAGACCCTTGGACATGAGTCTCAGAATGAAGAGAACCAGTTTGGACCTTGACTGAGGGGAAAACCCTCATCTGAGGAGGGGAGAGTTTTTAGACTTAGCTGGGTTTCAAGGAGTTTTTACCTTAATGCAGATATAAAGTACTGCAAAATAGGTGCACATGGAGCAAGAAAGTAGTCAGGATTATGTAGGAAATACTCTCCAATCACAGTATATACTTGCTCTTCACCGCCACCTCCAAAGAACATGTATGGACCTGTGAAGACTACTTCTGATGGCAAAGGCTCTCATAAGCTTTCAAATGTCTTTTGCCTGAGACTCAGAGTCTGAAAGTGCTCCCAAGTTCCAGGTGTCTGATATCCTTTTTGCCTGCTTCGGGGGTACAAAACACAGACAGATTCCTGTCTCAAACAAGGTCCAGTTGATCACTAAAGTCTTCACAAGAAAAAGACCAGGGGCCCTATTCACTAAAGTAATCTGAGACAAAATCTAGACTTTACGACTTTCGGTATTCAAAAAGGCATTTATTAGTAGTAAAGGTAGGATTCCTAACTTTACTACTATTAAACTGAGACAAAATCCTAACTTTAGAACTTTGAGTATTCACAAAAGGTATTTAGTAGTAGTAAAGTTGGGATTCCTAACTTTACTACTACTAAATGCCTTTGGTGAATAGTCCAAGAATGTGGTTTCTCTATGATATCATACACAGATGACAAACAGCTGGTAGTCTCTATGGACCCCAGAACCAATGTAGAATCAGATAGATTAGCACCATGCCTGAAAAGAGTTGTAGAATGGATGTCAAGCAGTTGTCTGAAGCTGAACGTGCACAAGAAGGAGCCGGTCATCCTCAAAAACAATGCGGTCCCCAGGTCCCTGATCAGCTGGCTTACTTGTATAGGTAGTCCACCTGTCCCGAAGTGACTATCAGAAATCTTGGCTTCTGGTTTGGCAAGAAATTACCTATGGAAACACAAGCTAAAAAACTCACAGGCATTAGTTTTGGGTTACTCAGAATGCTCCAAAAGTCCTGGACCGTAACTCTGTACAGCTCAGAAAGACAGTAATCCATTCTCTGGTTACATCACATCGCGACTATGAATACTCCCTCTTTCTGGGGGTACCAAAATATGTAATCAAAAGACTTCAGGTCATCCAGAATGCTGCTGTAAGACTGCTGTGTAAGTTCCTAATAAAGGAATCTGTTGGGAATCAAATAAACACTCTACACTGGCTTCCGATCAAGGCCAGAATTAAATTCAAAGCACTCAGTTTGACACACAAAGCCATACATAACAAGGGCCCCGGTAAAATCAGTGGCTTGGTGAGCCTTTACGTCCCTAACAGAAGCCTTAGATCCTGTTCTGATCGCTTATCATGAACATCCAGAATCAACAGAGCCAGATGGGGTGGCCCATCATTTGAGCATCTGTCACCAAAGCTCTGGAATTCTCTTACACATTATTATTATTATTATGAAGTTTTTATTGTGCTAGCCAGACCCAGGGGCATCGGAGCGCTTTACAACCATCTAATTGCATAGACCAAACAACCATTCACAGTAAGTACAATCAAGGTATCATCAAGGTATCAGCACAAGTGTCAAGAATCTCGAGACAATATTGGGTATGCACGTTGAGTTTCAGTGGGTTAAGTACCGATGTCATTGAGTACTAGTAGTGCCTTTTCTGGGTGACCATAGTGTGGGGTCACACCCTCATCAGGGAGTATTGTCATCAGCTCTTCTGCGTCTCATGTCCCTTCGCTAGGGACCAATCTAGGAAAAGATTTTTGAGTTGTTCTTTGAATTTTGAGAAGGAGGGGATAGTTCTGCTGTGGTGAGAGATAGCGTTCCAGATTTTGGGCACGTTTCCCGCAAAGGATCAGGCTGTGGTTTTTTGTTTGCATGCTTTCCTCAGGAGGAGTATTAGAGAGTTTGAGCTCCGGAGGTTCTTGGTTTGCCTGGCTTTTTTGAGTTTGGAGACCTGGTATTCAGGTTCCTCTGTGTGAAGGTCTGTGTGGGTGAGGCAAGTTGTTCTCAAACTGGCACGCATTTCAACTAGGAGCCATTTTAGTTCTCTGAGTAGGGCTGAGACATGGTCAAATTTCTTCACTCCTGTGACCATTCTAGATGCTGCATTTAGTGTTGTTTTAAGGGGGGCCAGGTGCACATTTGATGAACCTGATAGGGTTGCGATCCCATAGTCTAATCTAGAAAACACCAGTGATTGGGTAGCTTGTTTAAGGTCCTTGGCTGGAATGATAGGTTTTATTTGTTCAATAGCTTTAAGTTCAGGAAGGAGCTCTTGGTGGAGATCTTAATGTGTTTGGTCATATTGAGTTTCAGGTGTAAAGTGATGCCTAATGATTTTACAGAGTCCGCCGGGGTGATGTTTCCATCAAGTGTATCGATCGCAGACGCATAAAGCTATTCTGCAATTTGAGGATTCTTGTCTTTGTTTGAGATGAATAGTATTTCAGTCTTGTCTTGATTAAGTTTATGGTGGTTCCTTGACAGCCAGTGTTGGACTTCTCTGAGTGTGTCATTGAGTCTCTGAATGTCATCAGTGGAGGTGGTTTCCAGATAGACCTGTGTGTCATCGGCATACAGGTGGAAGGGGATGTTGGCTTCTCTGAGTAGGGTTGTGAGTGGTTCCATGTAAATGTTACAAAGTTGTGGGGAGAGCACAGACCCTTGGAGGACTCCCCTACTAACATGATGTAGATCAGATGTGAAGTTTATGATTTTTATTCTTTGGGTGCAGTTGTGGAGGAAGGAGGAGAACCATTGTAAGACCACCTCAACTAGGCCTGCCCTTTCTTGAAGTGCCTTAATGAGAAGGTTGTGATCAACCGTGTCAAAAGCTGCCGATAAATCTAGGAGGATGAGAAGGCAGCATTTGTCCGCAACCAATGATTTGTGCATGTCATCAATGATGTTGAGGATCGCGGTTTCCGGGCTATATCCCTTTCTAAAGCACGATTGGTTGGCATTGAGTAGGTTGATGCTACCCAGCTATTGAGTTAGTTGTAGGAACACACATCTTTCTAGGGATTTTGGATAGAAGAGGTAGGTTTGAGACAAGTCTGTAGTTATTCAGATCTTTTTTGTCTAGGCCCGTTTTTTTATGAGTGGCGTGACTTGCCCCTCTTTGAGGCATTCAGGGATGACACCGGATTGTAGTGAACTGTTAATGATCTTGCACCGGAGCAGGGCAAGAAAGAGTTTAAGCTTTTTGGTCAACTGTGGTGGAAGAGGAGGCAGGCTTGGATGTGGAGATCAGGTTGACTATTTCATCTTCCTGTATAGGGCTGAAAGATTTCCACGATTTTGAAGGAGGCTTGTATGGGGCGTCCTTGGTGTCAGGCGGGAAGATCTTGCTGAGGGTATTGATGTTGATGTCTAGTGAGAGTTCGATCTTGTTGATCTATTCCTCAAAGAAGTTTGCGAAATTTGCACATAGTTCTTTAGAGGCTTGCATTGAGGAAGTAGCAGGCTTGGAGGTTTGATGTCTAATGATGTTAAAGAGCTCCCTAGGCCCGTTTTTATGCGTTATCTAGTGCAGTGCAGAAAAATGAGGATTTTTCATTCTGTATATGTGTTTTGTACTTCCCACGAGCTTCTTTGAGTTGTTCGTAGAGGGTGATTGAAGGGCTGTTTCTCCATAGTCTCTCTGTGGCTCTTAGTTGTCTCCTTTCGGAGTTGATGTCAGAGTTGAACCAAGATCTTGATGGAGTGCTCCTACATTTTTTCTAATTTCAGAGGAGCTATTTGATCAAGGATAGATGTCATCTTAGAGGTGTAGTGCACGGTAAGTTCCATTGCGGAAAGGTGATCAGAGAACTGGGGAGGAGCAAAAGTATCTTTTTGTCTAGGTCTGTTAAAAGAATCTGAGTTAGATTTCTTGACCATTTGGGGAGGTCTTGCAGGGTGGCTGGAGAATAGTTTTTTGGTTAATGTGAAATAGGATAATGTGGTGGTCAGACCAGTCCACGGGGAGGACGTGGTCGAAAGTCACTGTGTCATTTTGAGCGATAATGGCATCCAAGGTTGCCCCATTATTGTGCGTTTCTTCAGAGCAGAATTGGGTCAGATTGTTGTCCAGAAGTGGATTGTTTGCCTCATTCAAATGTAGGTTGAGGTCACCGAGAAGTAGGTTATTTGAGTCGCCGAGTGAGCAGTGGGCAATCAGATCCGACAGGTGCTCCCCGAATGTGGATGTGTTGCCTGGGGAATAGTAGAGGAGATGGCAGAGAATTGCTCTGTTGTCATTTGTTTTAATGTTGGCGGTGAGACATTCGATGGACCTGTAATTAAAAGAGTCGTTTTCTGAAATGGCAATGGTGTTCTTGTGTATTATTTCAATGCCTCCGCCTCTTTTGCCTTTTGTGTCCTTGTTAATGATAGTGAAGCCTGGGGGGCCAACATGTCTAGGTTTGGTGTGGAATACTTGTTTAGCCAAGTCTCAGTCATAAACGCAATGTCTATGCCATGCGAGAGGATGGTTTCCGCAAGTTCTGTTGCATGTTTACCGGCTGATCTACAATTCATGAGCATGCATTTGGTAGTGGATTCCCCTTTAGTGTGCTTCTCTACGGGTGAGGCTCTGGGAATGGGAGTGAGGAGGGCCGGGGTTCAGCGGGGGTCTCTTCCAAAACCAGTGATCACTTGTATCTTGGCTATAGGGGGGGCTATGAGGGGAGACTTGTAGTTAGCGATAGCTCCGTCGCCTACTTAGAGGAATGACTACTTTGGTTCTTCTAGGTCTCTGATTTGGATGCTCTGAATCAGTTTTTCTGGGTCTTTGTGTTAAGGGTGCATGGGTGGGTGGGGGTTCACAGGGTCTCTGAGTTCGATACTCGGTATTGGCTTCTCTGGGTCTTTGTGTGTCAGTGTCACAGGGTTGTTTGGGAGTTCACTGGCTCTGGGTTCGATACTCATTATCAGTTTCTTTGTGTCTTTGTTTCAAGCTCGCAAGGGTGGGTGGCAGCTCATTTAGGTGTAGTGAGTTGTTAGGTCTTGGATGGGGGAGCTAGTTTAAGTTTGAGACTGTAGCAGAGGCAGCCTAGTCTTACGGGCCAAGTCTAGATTGGTTAAGATTTTACTCAGGTCCAGGGTTATCAGTTCTAGTTGGCTTTCTAGAAGGGCTAGTTGCTGTTCCCAGTTTACTGGGGATAGGGAAGGGGCAGCTTGGGCAGAGGCATCTCGGGAGAGGGTGGCTTGGTCAGGGGCGCCCAGGATGAGGATGGGAACGTCTGTTGGTGGAGGAGCTGACCATATTAGGGATCATGATAAGGGGAGCAGTTGGTTGGGTTGCGCTTTCGCCATCCTGTTGTTCACAGCATGAGTGGAGTGATTAGGGGTCTGTGAATGCAGTTGAGGGTCATTCCTGACTTGCAGGTTGGGGAGATCTGGAGCAGGAGGGTATACCTCAGCGGGAGGTAGTTGCTCTTGGATCGAGGGACCGCGAGTGTGGGTGGTGATTCGTGTAGGAAGGGTTGTTGTTCTGGTAAATGGCAAAGGGAGTGGTTGATCGTTTCTCCAAATATGGACGGCTAGTTAGAAGTACTGAGTAGGGCGAAGAGGGACGGGGCATGTGCAAGGGGGTGATTTTCAGCAAGGGGAAGAAATAATCGAAGGCCTCTAGATTCTCGTTGATTAATTGGATCAGGACTGTGCCGTTCATGTAGATGGTCCCAGAGGTGTTGCTGTTTTACATTGAGTGGTTAGTGATTGGGGTTGTCAGTTTACAGCTGTGCTGGGTAGTCATAGTTTTGGTGATGGGTAGCTGTGTTTTGAGCATGGCGATCCAGTTGTCTGGTCTTTTGTGTGGAAGATCAGATCCATTTTTATTTGCCCTTTGGAGGAGCAATGGTATATGTCCACGAAAAGAGTTTTGGTGTGTTGCCTGATCAGTCTATTTTTAAGGTTTCTTTTCACTTTGAATGAGAGGTTGCGGGAGAAATTGTTCGCTGAGGAGTTCGGGCCATGGGGCTTTAGGTAGGTTGGTATGGGGGGACTTTGGACGGAAGGAGTGTTGGGTGGCATTTTCTCTCTGTTTCTTGAGTATAAGAGAGGTGCAGGGTTTCCTGCTCAACTTAAGGGCAGGTAGCCAAGAGAGTGGGGGCTTCTTTTGATGGGGTGGGTCTAGTTGGCAGATTCAGCTGGATCAATTTATGCATTAGTTTGCATCCAATCTGGGTGTATTGGGGTGAGGACAACTCATCAACGGTCAGAGCTTGATCGGGGGTCAGGTTCAGTCTATTGTATGCATTATTTCAATGGCTGAGCTGGTGCTTGGGAACATTCAGATTGGTTGAGGTGGGATGAGAAAAGCTCTTGTCAGGTTTGTTCAATTACATGTCATGCTTCAATAGCTGATGATACCAAAGGGAATGATGGACGGAGCTTTTGGGCAAATCAAACACTCACCCCCAGTCAACAGAACTAGGTTTAATCCATCATCATTCTTTAGCTCATTCCACCACCCCAGTTCTGACATGGCCATATGCAAATCAGTCTGACCCTGTGCCTCATGAGAACAATCCAGCCCGAAATGCCAAGCCATGTCTTCCCTGGACTGAAAACAAGCATCCTGGGACCGGTTTCGACTTCATAACCCTCATCAGCAAGGTTATCTTGAATTCAGTGCCAAAGTGAGCTAAGGACCCACGTCTGGGCATACCCTGTCAACTTAGGGCAAACAAAGCGATACCAAAGGCGATGATGTACGGAGCGTTTCAGCAAATCAAACACTCAACCCCAGTCAACTGATCTGGGTTTAATCCATCATCATTCTTTATCTCACTCCACCACCCCAGGTCAGACATGGCCATATGCAAATCAGTCTGACCCTGTGCCTCATGGGAACAGTCCAGCCCAAACTGCCAAGCATGTCTTCCCTGTACCGAAAACCAGCATCCTGGGATCGGTTTCGGGTTCATAACCCTCATCAGCCAGGCTATCTTGAATCCAGTGACAAAGTGAGCAAGGGACCCATGTCTGGGCATACCCTGCCAACTTAGGGCGAACAAAGCGATACCAAAGGGGATGATGTACAGAGCGTTTCAGCAAATTAAACACTCACCCCCAGTCAACTGATCTGTGTTTAATCCTCATCATTCTTTAGCTCACTCCACCACCCCAGTTCAGACATGGCCATATGAAAATCAGTCTGACCCTGTGTCTCACGGAAACAGTCCAGCCCAAACTGACAAGCCATGTCTTCCCTGGACCGGAAACAAGCATCCTGGGACCAGTTTCAGGTTCATAACCCACATCAGCCAGGCTATCTTAAATCCAGTGGCATTCAAGATAGCCAGGACTAGGAAATGCAAGGAAAATTCGTTTTTTAGGCAATTGTGCGATTTGCAGGGGATTCTGGGTAAATTAACATGGTGAGAGCCTCGCATGTCATGCACCCCTGGATTTCCCAGGCTATATAGTTTAAAAAATGTGCAGGTTTGTCTAAACTGGTGTCCAAAGTCCACAGCTACCCATAATAAAAAAACTAATTAAGGAGCTCTTAGTAAGGGCCATCTTACCCCCACATATATAAATCTTGTACTACTTTGTTAAAGTTAATGCACCATTTACACTGGTTGGTTTTAGCACCTCCAGAAATACTGGCTTCAAAGCACAAATACTTAGCAAAGTATCTGAATAGTGAAATCAAGCCTTCTGAAAGGTGAGTCACATAGCCACTTCACGGCACCAACCGCTTTATAGTCCATTCATAAAAGACACAAAATACTTTCATACCGCCAGCAACATGCCCAATCCAATGGATCAGTGCACTCACATCAACATGCCACCACAATGCGAGGGCCCATCGCATTTGTACGCCATGGGAAGGAGTCATTTTGACTACATTTTACCACCTGTCAAGTAACCGCCTCCTTCTTTCTGAACATTACGGAATGCATACTTAGTGGACTTTTGATAACAGATCTCATTACAGCCACATGAGGCTCAGGAAGACATGTCTTTCATGAGCATTTAGTGCACTCACCGTGCTAAATCCAACTCCATTCAGTTTTTGAATGCAAGTTGGTGGTGTCCGAGTATGCCCTAGAGGTATCATTCCTCAAACTGAGTGAGCATATCTACCTTTAAAGCTAAGGAAACCATGCTTGGAAATTTTCCAAAGTTCCCTAAAGAGAAAATCATAAACTATGAAGAATGGTAGTTTTTGATTCACAGGGTAGTCCATGAGAACATAGCATATGTCCCATCCACCGGTATGTGCAGTGCTGTGACTTTAATGCACTTATCATACTTAAACTGGCATCTGCAACACTTTTGACAGAGGATGAACATGGAAAGCAGGTCAAGCATTTATCCTTACGTGCCATAGTATTTTAGTATTGGGTCTGGTGCAGCACTAATTGATTTGCATCCATAGGTGAATGTGACATGATGGCATGTGTATCTGTACTTCCTTTACTAGCTGCCTTCTACTTAGGCAATATCCCTGGCAGCAGACCTACAGTAAGCTTTTTAAACATGTGTATGTCTCTGTCCTCGTCAGAGTCCTGAATAAACCTTCATAATTACCAAATTAACCTATACTAATTTCGTCCATCCCTAACTACTTGAAGTTCAAGAACATTTTTTTTTCATGTGTCATCAGCATATTTTCTGTGCTAAATCCAACTCCTAGTTTGTGGATGAAAGTAGGGTGTGGCCAAGTATGCCTTTTGAGGACTGTTGCTCAAACTGAACGAACATTGAAACTAAGGCAAACATGCTGAGAAATGCTGCCTAGATTACCTAAAGTAATAAGCCAAACAAATGTCTAGTGGAACTCGTTCACCAACACCTTTGCTTTGCCAGTGAGAAAACTCAATATTAACTTGTATCATACTCAATGTTACTGAAAAAGGGTACAGAACACAATATCTTGTGTGATGATTGTTTTTGCATCTAATACTAAAGAAAACAACCATCATACAAGATATGTTTCTAATGTGTCATCAGCACATTTACTGTGCTAAATCCAACTCCTAGATTGTGGATGAAAGTAGGGGGTGCCCAAGTATGCCTTTTGAGGACTACAACACTACCCTGAACCACAACACTACTCCCAGCATAACCCCCTACACTACAAAAACACAACACTACCCTGAACCATAATACACTACTCCCAGCACAACCCCCTACACTACAAAAACACAACACTACCCTGAACCCTAACACTACTCCCAGCACAACTCCCTACACTACAAAAATACAACACTACCCTCAACCCTAATGCACTACTCCCAGCACGACCCCCTACACTACATATAAACCAAAACACTTCCCTAAACCCTAATACTCTACACTAGTACGACCCCCACACCTGTCCCTACACTACCCAGCACAACCCACCTACACTGCCCTAAACCCTAAAACACTACCCCAGCACAACCTCCTACTCTACACGTACACCACAACACTACCCTAAACCCTAAAACGCTACCCCCAGCATGACCCCTACACTACACATACACCACAACACTACACTCAAACCTTCAACACTACACATACCCCTTAACAATACCCTCAACCCTAAAACACTAACCCCAGCTCGACTCCCTACACTACACATACACCACAACACTACCCTCAACCCTTAAACTGTACCCCCCGAACAACACCCTACACTACAAAAACACACTACATCCCCCTTTCCTCACTCTCCTCGTGGTTCCTCTCTCCTCCTGGGACCTTCCTCACGTCTTCTCTGAGGGGTGGTGCACGTCATTGTAAGGAAACAGCCTCAGTTACCTTATAACGACATGGATCGTTTTCTTTTAAAGCATACCATTACTTTGCATGCGTAGTAACAACGCTTGCGGTGTAACAACTTGCGTACTAATGGTACGTGTTGTAACATCACAAGTGCAGTAATGCTTGCGAAGTATTGGTATGCGCAATAGGCAGCCGTGCACTAAAGGCTGTTTACCACAAGTTACTAATTGAGATTGCACACTTTCAAAGCCAGAAGAAAAGTTGGAGAATAAGTTCCATGAGGCAGTTGTTTGACTTGTTAGACTTACCCTGGTTCTTGTGGTTCCTGTGGGCAATCAGGGAGGTCCTTGTGTACCATACATAAGTTCCCTAATTACAGGGGCTCCTGTGTGGCTGGGGATGCCCAATGTTGATGTGAGCCTGTGCTATCAAAAAGTGTCAAAATCGAGTAAAGCCTTTAGCAATTTCAACCACTGGGTACTCTGTGACAACGTGGTATATGTTTTGTCCACCAGTATATTCAGGGTGGGGACTATAATGCACTTGTCAATCAGCAAACAGAACACCTACCACATTCTGGCAGTGGATAAAGGTGCTGATCACACCATTAAGAAGTCCATGATTTCCCGAAGTAGTGGAACTAAAATTCTGCGGCCGCTTGCTTGGCAATGTAGTAGCCAATGAGCAAGTTATATTCATGCACAGCCATTGAAAGGATTACCTAACAGTAGCCCCACCTTTAAGCACTTAAACACCTTGTTAGGGCTAGTAGGTGCTATATAAACACAATTGCAATGCAATACTTACGAAGCAATCAATAAACTTTACATAGTTTTCACCTCTGGCCTTTCCTTCCCCTACTGAACCATCAATAGATGCCTGCTGAAGGGTTAAGGGCAGACAAAGGGTCATCCCTGTGGTGTAATCTTGGGTTAAAGGGTGTATGATCTCGCTTCTGCTAAATACCACTGACACTAGTAGCTCAGTCTCTTGCTAAGTGAGTTGTCAAATGTTTTGTGCACATGTTTTTTGCAGTACACAGAAGCCATTCACCATCGCACACAGGGTATGAGTTGTATAGTAGTGTGTGAGTAAGAATGTGAGTAGTTGGATCAGTGTGTGACTGTGTGAGTAACTGTGTGAGGGGTATGTAAGTGGTTGTATGAGTGTGTAAGGGCTGTTTAAGTGGTTGTATGGGTGTGTAAGACAGTGTGTGAGTGGATGTGTGACTTTATGAGTGATTGTATGAATGTGTGAGTGGTTGATGAGTGTTTTTATGGATCTTTAAATGGGTGTGTGATTGGTTGTGTGGGTATGTGAATGGATGTGTAAGCGTTTGTGTGGGTGTGTGAGTGGATGTGTGAGTGGTCCTCTGGATGCTGCCATCAGTGAAGTGATGTCAGCAGTAAAGTATTTTGAGATGTCATCAGTGATGTCACTGTGCATGTCTTGAGTGATGTAATATGTGATGTCATAAGCAGTGCATTGCGGGGCGTAATTTATACTTTGCTTAAATAACTATAACTGCTGAAGTTCTATGGCTTTGTGCATGTATAATCTGAGCCTAACTATAACGTCCCTCTAACCCATATTTTTTTCAGTGAATTTCTACGTTTTTGGAAAATGCTCTTTACTAACTATAACTTCCTTGTCACCTTTGTTTTTTCAGTGAATTTCACAGGTGTTTCAAATTCTATTTCCAAAGTATTATACCCCTGTAATGGTAACTGTTTTAATTAATTTCTAGGGTTTCTTCTTAGTACTAAGTATAAAATCCTTTTTTTTAATTTAATGATTTGTTTAACTGATGACATTTAATTTAATAAATATAATTTTTATACATATTAAAAGGTACAAATCAGATATGTAAAATAAATAATTATTTTGTAAATGCAATTGAGCAAGTTTTATTCATGTGTTATTATTCTTTGATACCTTAGTACCTCTGCATGCAAATATTAATTCCGAACACAAGATTGCAATGAAGCCCTGAATTGTGATTTGCAGATTCACCCAAAAATGTAACATTATTTTAAGTATGTACATCTCTGTAATTTCATTAATGACACCAGGGTGAACATATTTATAAATATGTTTGGCACCATATATCAATTTGTCAAGAAAGTTGCTTGTTTTTCGGGTTTCGCAGATTTGCAAATCTTCAGACTGGAATTGCAAATTTCCTCAATGTTACATCCAAACCTTGCCTTTTATTGGGTATATTGAGATCCTACCCATGTACATGTAAATCTACATGTAAAACTACACCAAAGACAGTTATTTCTTCACTGAACTCTGTAGAAAGAAGATTCAGAACCAGAGGTGCTCTGTTTTGTTATTCACTTACGTGAATAATTTGATAGAATGGCGGAAGCTTCATCTTCTGTCCTGGATGAACATCCAGAACCTGTTGAGGATGAGGAGCAAGATAGATAGGTAGATCATTTTATTTCTGGTAATAAAAGCCATAAAATACTACTGCGATATTATAAATCAGATTTTAACATTTTCCTTTAAGCATCACAAGAGTTCTTATTGTGCCCTGTTTGAGTAAAGTCACTGTAGAGCTGTCCTAACAATACATTCATTCATCAGACTTTTTGTGGTCAATAATTGTTCATCTTTAAGATAACAATTTTTGAAAGCAGCTGTTATTTGTGGAGATTCCCCTTTCATGCAGAAAGGAACGAGAGCAAGACTCACCAATTTAAAAGATTCTTCAGAGGAAAGAAGGTTACAGCCAAATATGTGCAGAGCAGTATTTGTGGTAAGCAGTTAGCCAGCAGTACTGCAAAGAAGTATTCACATGTGTGAGGAACCAGGGCTTTTTGCGGTGTCCCTCCACATTGTACCCCCCTTTTGAATACGAAATGCTGGTTTTCTGATTCTGAATGTGCCTTGGGCTCTGCTAACCACACCCATGGTCTGTGCTCTAATTAAAGGTATATGGCATTTAGTTATAATTGCAATTGGCACTGACAACCTACCGGTAAGTCTCTAGTATAAGATAGGGCATGTAGATTTGGAGGTCCAGTAGATTTAATGCACTTGAGTGTACACTGAAGTGTTGCCTTGCAAGTTTCTTTTAAGGTCGAATTATATGCACTTTTGACTTTGGAATCAAAGGTACACCCAAGGTTGAAAAGTATCCTATTTATACATATATGTCACCCCTAAGGTCTCCCCAATGTGCCAAAGGAGTAAGGATCTTGTAACTATAAGCACTGACATTATGAAATATGTTTTATATGCCCTGGGGAGGAAAAATTCAGTTTTGTTTTTCCCCATTGCATTGAATTTGCTCCATTGGCTAACATGGTTATACTTTACAAAATTTCAACTATTAATGGGAATGAGCTAAAAATGTAACTAAATACTTAAAAGAATAGTTCTGATAAATTCAACAATTTGCAGTTAGAACTTGTATCTGTTATAACTAATGCAGAACAGAAGGTCTAAACTTTTCTTTTCTGTAAGCCAAAATCCAGCTTTCCAGCTGCCCTTTCAGGTGTGTCAGGCTGAGCCAAGCTGTCTTAATGAGGTGTGAAGTGGCCTGCTTGAGAGACAAATGATTTTCTGTAGTAGAAGAACTGAAACTGCTGAAGCAGAAGGCAGGATGGAATGGAGTAGACAAACTGGTCTTCATAGAGGGTATGACACTTTAGGACAGCACAGGCTCACCTCCACATCGTGCATCTCCAGCCACACAGGAGCCCCTGTAATTATACACTTTGAACCCACAAAAGTAACTTCAGGAAAAAGTTCCAGAAGTTTGGAGCAGCTTTTGACAAAAAACTCCAGAAGTTGACCGGGTCCATTGTGAGAGTTGTAGTCCCAGAGTCCAAGAGGCAAACCAGAGCATCTGAACCCTTGGCTGGTGCTGTGGACCACTTTCCTGCACCAAGAAACACTTCTGGAAGTAAGTACACAAGTGTTTAGTCATTGGTGGCCTGAACTCTGGACTTTGTCCCTGTCCAGCGTGAACTTTTTTAACACTTTGAGTGCTATTTGGTTCTAAGGCTAGTTTTACTTATAAACTTTAATTGTTTATATTGCTGGTTCCCGAAATTGTTTTTTGGGTATTTTGGTATTGTAATCATAAAAATATTTCCTATAATTATAAATGTGTGGTCTATTTTTATTATGTGTTGTGTCTCACTATTTTAATGTATAGTGTTTTAAGTGCTTTTCAAACCTGTCTCCTAATTTAAGACTGCCTACTCTCAGACAGCAACCAAGGTTTGAGCAGGAGAATCATTTATTCAGATCTTGACTGAACCTTTTATTGTTTTTGTGGCCATATTATTAAAGGTAGGCCCCTACATACCACTAATAATGAACCACATTCCAATAAGATGGGTCAATTCCATAATTAAACACTTACAAACAATTAATGAAAGGGTCTACAGCCAGATGATGTAGGAGAAGAGGTGCAGCAGAATAGTCCACCACTGCAGCACCCTTTGGAGACGATCCTCAGCTGCAATGGAAACTATACTACCTGTCAGTGAAGAATTAAGTGATGTGGTTACTCGCTGTACGAAATGCCACATGCTTCTCACTGTTAAAATGTCTTCTGTGGGTGCATACTTGGATACAGTGAATAAGCATTGCTCCTATTTTTTTTTGCTCTTAGTTTCCAGTGAAGACAATTGGTTCTTGGCATTTCCCTTAACTTACCCATTTAGTACCCTATTACTTTTGCTAAAATTAAAACTGTTAAAGTACCTTCTACAAAAAAAACAAAAGTTCTCCTTAGAACCACCATCTGGTCAAACAAAGAGCTAACTGTATTTTTAATGTTTCAGTAACTATATCGGTGTGAGACTGGGTATACCAGTTGCTGTATCATTATGTGCCTTTGTGTATCAGTGGCGATATTGGTGTGTGCATGAATGTATTAATCTCTGAATCAGAGCGTGCTGGGTGCATAGCTGTAGCAATGTGTGCCTGGATGTGTAAGTGGCTCAATCAATGTGTGAGTGGGTGTGTTATTTGGGTTATGCGTGTGTGCTTAGGTATGTCAGTGGCTATATTGGTGTGTGCCTGGGTGTTTTAGTGTCTGTGACAATGTGTGCCTGGGTGTGTCTGTGGCAATATTAGTATCTGTATGGGTGATCGAGATGCTGTATCAGTCTTTTGATGCATTTTCAAGTGGCTGTATATGTGGAATGAGGATTGGTGTGTCAGTAACTATCAGTGTGTGTCTGGGTATGTAAATGGCTGTATTGGTGTGTTCCTGGGTGTTGCAGATGCTGAATCAGTGTGAGCTTGGGTGTTTCAGTGGTTGCATCGATCAGTGCCTGTGTGTATGTCAGTGACTGTACTGGTGGGTGCATGGATATGTCAGACTTTATATCAGAGAGTTGCTGGGTGTCTTACTAGCTGTATCAGTCTGTGCCTCACTGTGTCAGTGTTTAACAACTTCTGTCTGTCAGGCTCTGTATCAGTGTGTGTCTGGGTGTGTCCGTGGCTGAATCTGTATGTGTACAATTGTTTAAGAGGCTCTATCTGTCTTTGACTGGGTGTGTAAGTGATTGAATCGAATCAGTGTTTCACTGGGTGTGTCTGTAGCTTTATTGGTGTGTATCTGGGTATGTCACTGTCTGTATCAGTGATTGCCTCAATATATAAATGACTCCATTGATGTGTGAGTTGATGTGTTTTGGGTGTTTGAGTGTGTGCCTAGATGTGTCAGTGGCTTTATCGGTGTGAACCTTAGTGTGTCAGTGGCTATAACCGTGTTTTCCTGGGTGTGTTAGTGTCTGTAACAATGTGTAATTGGGCGTGTTAGTGTGTGTATTAGAGTATGGCAGGGTTTTCATTGTCTGAATGTTTAAGTGCCTGTAACAAAATGTTAATGACTGTATGAGTCTGTGAGAGGGTGTGTGAGTGTGGTTGTGGGCATGTGAGTGAGTGTGTGAATTGTTCAATGGGTGTGTAAGTGGGTGTATGGATGTGTGTGAGAGTGTGTGAGTGGTTATATGGGTATGTCAATCTGTATGTTAATGGTTCTACGTGTATGTGAGAGTGTGTATGAGTGGTTGTATAGGTGTGTGAGTGGGTGTGTGAGTTGTTTTGTGGATATGCAAGTGGGTGTGCCACTAGCTGTATGTGTTGGTGACTGGGTGTGTGAGTGGCCATATGGGCTAGGGAGTTGTTGTATATGTGGCTGTATGGGTGAGTGATTGGGTGAGTACTGGTATATAGGAGTATATGTGACTATGTGAATTTATAAGTGGGTATCTATTTTTTAATCGTAGCTTCAAACACACTGACAATTTAATGTTATCAATAAACTAATTGGTAAAGTGCATTACTCTAATACATGGTGTAATCGATCTGTATAAAAAGAAAAAGAAATGGAATATAAATTAATATTAACATTCTTTTAAATTTCGTATGCTGTAACAGTATTTTATAATATAAATACGCATTTCATTTCCTATTTTTACTGTTCACAGTTTCTATACTCACAAACAATAAATGAAGATGTACTGTTGAAATAATCATCATTGAACATTGGGAAGAAAAAATAGTCATTAAGATTGTAGAAAACCCCCAAAAACCATGCACTATGTCACTGGAACTGAGCAACAGTGTGCATTGCACTTACTGCAATCAAATCAATTTTGTGTGCAGTAGTGTAGAATTAGACACGCAATTGGTTTTCCTTCTTGAATAAAAGTGAACATTATCTCTGCTGTTGTCATGTTTGTTGGAAACCCTTTTTTTGAGAAGATGACTTTCTAGCAGATGATTGTCCTCTTTGTAAAGAAAACCTAATCTAATATCCTTCAAAATATTCCTGCATTCAATGTCAGATGCCTGCTACATATTCCTAAGTCATTTCTTGTATTTGACGTTTTAGCAAAAATTGACATTTTCAATTCTACCCAAAGAATTCCTTGTTTCATCTGGGAGCAGTTTTTTTAATCACAGCTTGTCCTTTTACAAGTGTAGGTTGCAGTAGATTTCGAAAAACAATCAAGAGTTTTCCTCCAAATAGGAAATCGAGGTCTGTTTTCACACTCTGCTGTATTCCTAAATGTACCAAGGCAAGCATTACGTTTGAGACCATGCTCACCTCATTGTTGATTAAAAGCTTTAACTTTTTTAGCACTCTCAACACTTCATGGCAAGCTTCACCAAATAACTCGAAATTCTACTTTAATGTTATCCTTCATAGGAAGCATCAAAAGCTAATAAATTAATTCATTTGATATTATGTGCAGCTAATCTACTGGTTTCTATTACTTTACATGTCGAATGACACTCTGTAGTCTTTTGTAAGAAAGCAGTTAGAACTTGTATTCAAAAGTTTTTACCGGTGCTCACTTTACTCATAACATACAACAGTATAGGCTTAAATGACATTCATACACACTCTATCTTGTCATGGAGGAATCCATGCTCGCCTTTTCTTATACTTCTATATATATTTCATTTTGATAATCCTTTAGTTGTGTAACTAACTTTAAAAAAAAATCAATAGTTTCCTTTCTTGCCACTTGCATTGCAGTCTTTACCTGATTCATTAAATTGCCAGCTTCATTTTCACTAATTGGCTGTCTAAGAGGATCTTGGCTGGTTTGTGACCTGTTCTTAGCTATCTCAGCTGCAATTGTTTTGTCATGTTCAATTTTATCATGTATCATTTTCAAATAGTTAGGAAATACTGAACACTCAATGCTATCCTTTGTAGTATTGAAAGACTCTTGATAGCAGTCAAACTCTCCTAGTAATTTTTATTCAAGCCGCCATTTCTGTACTTTCTAGGTCAGATTCTGCAAGGTACTAAATTTTAGAAAAAGACTTCAACACTCTATTTCATTTTCAAGCTAGGACTAGACTCAGCAAAACATTTCTCTTGACTTAGAGCATAAACTAGCTGAACTCAACTGATCACAGCATTCATAAGATTCAATTTCCCTTTACGAAAGCCTCTCAAACTGAAGCAGTACAGTAGACTTTTCAGCAGGAATCTCTTCCCACATATCCTTCAACTCCGTCTTTTTTGATTTCTTTATGTATGAAGAAACATACCGAGAAATGGCTATGGCGCTGACTGCCACAAACTGAATATCCATATTGGCATTCCACATTTTCAAATTGACAAGATTGCCGTCATAAATATATTTTAAAGCTTCTGTTCTCCTAAGGTTGTATGAGTTTTTGGGTGATTTTTGAGTAAGTATATGTCTGACTGCAGACAAACTACTGTTGACACGTTTTTTTCCGAAATTACAGTCCTCAGAAATCCATAACAAAATGTTGTGTAAATGTTTTCTTTTGCCCTGTGTTTCCACCAACAGTACTGCCCACATCTATGTGATTGAAAAGGCAGAACTTGCTGTTTGAGGCCTTTTTTGTTACCCTCTTTTACGATGGTACATGTAACATTCTGCTGCATGAAAGAAAGTACAGGCTCATCTGTGTCCGTTTCAAATTTTGGTGCATTTGACATCCACAACAAGATTAGGCCCAGGCAGAGTTCATGTAGCTGCACTGCACTGAACTCCGCAAAGTGGCAAAAAATCTCTGCAGTGCACCGTGGAGTTCCGTGAGGGGCGTAGTTGCTCATTGCACCCATTTGCACGATATAAGCAATGCATAGTGCGTTCTCGCTTCGGAAATCACGTGCAAATGGCACCACGTGGTTTACATGGATGCAACCATCTTGTTTTTGCTCTTTTTGTTTTGATTGGGCCTACTTTTTGAATCCCTCTTTCATCTATCTAATCCTACCCTTCTGAAACGTATCTACCACTCATTTTCATTTACTATCTTACCCTGTGTCTTTGTGCTTTTCTATTCTACGTTTTTTCAAAAATTATTAGTGCTTTTGCGTGGCATTTGTACTTGTTTTTGTACTTTACTTTCTTATTTTCTTCCTTGCTTCCATCTATTTCCTTCCCGTTTCTACTTCCTTCTCTTCCCCCCTGTAATAAATGGGCTACTCGTGTAGTTGAGTGCCCCATGATGACCGTCAACTATCACCATCTTGAATTGACTTTAGTGTGTTATTTTATTCTAGCTCTTACGTAGAACGATATTACACACGCCACCTAGTGAGAATAGTTACGAAGTAGGGCAGTGTCTTTTCCTCCTGAGTCCTTACTATCGACTTTGACACAGTTTACTGTCTATCTTGTTCTTTACTTTATTTTGCTCTACAGCAGTACATGCTATTGGCTTTGACATGATCTCATGTCACCTTGCTTACTAATTTTGCTCTGCTTTAGCTTTTTTACGTGCATGAGAGCTCTTGCATGACTGACTCCATTTTCTTGACTGTCGCCATTTTCTGAGCTTCACAAGGTAGGGAGGGCATGCTTTGCTCTTCACTTGTTTTTGCAGCTCACAGACCAGAGCGAACTGGATGTTATCGAAGGAATATAAAAACCCTGCCTCAAAGCCAAAACACGGGGGCTTGCCCAGCCACTGTCTTGACCGTGATGTGGACTGGTACCAGCCAACCCAGTTAACTGCGATGAGAATGGTATTGCTGTGGGTCGGTAGGAACTTTGTGTCCTGATTGAACACTTGCCTGACTGCAGTACCGGACTCCCCTCAGCTTGGTTGGCGAGGTGGTGTGGAAGAATCAGTTGGTGAGGTGTTCTTAACCAAACACTTTGCTATTTTCTTTAAACTCTTGTTGTATTTTGCTGTCTTTCTTTCCGTTATTTAATTAATTATTGCACATACATATTGTATTTTATTTTTACCGTTTATCTCAATTATCCTATTGTTACTTGGGAGTCTTCTATGACTAATGCATTCGGCCTGCCCTTGTTCAAGTAGTGTATGAATAAAGTTATATGCGTTATATTCCATATGTTTGGATTGGTATCCTAATCTCGCCTTGGGGGACTGCTGGGTTTTGCTTCGGCCTAAGGGAGTAGTTTGGCTAAGATTTGCCCTTTTTGTGGAAAGCAGACCCAAAACACCCCCACCCTGTGGGCAGTAGCAGCACCAGGCTCTCCCGAACCTGTGCCACTCACAGCCGCTGTGCTCGTTTTTAGGAGGAGCGCCACCTCCCCTCCACCATGGCAGCAGACTGCAGGCCTTGCAGTGAGTACGCCATCTGAGAGCATAGGCAGCTATGGGAGAGGGTGTGCTGGACTATGCACCATCGATGGGGGGTCCAGTGTACCCAACAACAGCTTACGCATTGGTTCGCTGACACCCTGGTTAGGGACCAGGACCTGCTCGACCTGCAGGCCGTGAAGATTGCGGGGCTCACTGAGTAATAATTATTAATTAGTTGAATTCTAGTTATGCTAATATTTTTTCCCAAATTGCAAGCATGCTGCTCACACTCATATGAGCTAAGTTTAAGGGACATGGCTTGGCTGGAGCCGATGGCAGACGTGTGAGCAACGAGCTCCACATCAGCCTTGCCGTTATCCTGCCTAAAACAATGCCCTGGACCCCGCAGTGCCCTGCTGATGATACCACAGAGGCGAGGGATCCAGAGAGTGTCTCGACAGACGCGAAGTCACAGCTGATCTCCGCTTACAGAGTATACCGGAGGAAATATCCCAAGGGGCAGATATAGCCCAAAATGGCGGCGGTCGAGGTGCTGCTGAGCAGCTAGACAGCTCCCTGTATCAGATAGTGATCGCCCTGGGGTGTGGAATCGCAACATAGCTGAGACTGGCGGCACCCCGCTGACATTGTAAGCAGGAGTGACATTGCGTTGAAAAGACCAGCGGGGGACCGTTCCATCGAATTGGGAGTGTGCGGCCCGTCTTGCGCTACAGAACTGGGATACAAGAGTGCCCTGCGACATGGCACCCAGCCGCGAAGGTGGTGAGTTGGTGCACACCTGTGGGCATGAAGAAGGCCTGGGGAGAGAGCCCAGTAGAGTAGGAGCGGGTGGATGAGCGGGGAGTGTGCAGTGGCTGAGGGCGCCGCTCATGCCCAGGTGTGAGCAAGAGACTGTTGGACCCTACTCGGGGCACAGTTGAGTTGTATTAATCGGTGCTGTGGGGAGGCAACTGGCCCAACAGGGTGCGCCAGAGGCACTTAGACCCAAAGAGCGTATAAAGGAGGCAGTGGATTAGGGTATGTGGCTGCAGTGGGCGCCCAATACTTGCAACAATCAATCAATCAATCAGTGACACTTATAAAGCGCGCTACATACCCGTGGGGTCTCAAGGCGCTGGGGGGGGGGGGAGCCGCTACTGCTCAAACAGCCAGGTCTTCAGCTTCTTCCTGAAGGAGAGGTGGTCTTGGGTCAGGCGCAGGTCGGTCGGGAGGGAGTTCCAGGTCTTGGCGGCCAGGTGGGAGAAGGACCTTCCTCCTGTAGTCGCTCTTCGGATGCGGGGGACGGCGGCGAGGGCGTGGTTGGCTGATCGGAGGTGGCGTTTGGGAGCGTAGAAGTTGACTCGGCTGTTGAGGTAGCTCGGGCCTTGGTCGTGTAGGGCTTTGTGTGCGTGGGTGAGGAGGCGGAAGGTGATTCTTTTGTTGACGGGGAGCCAGTGAAGGTCTCGCAGATGTCCGGAGATGTGGCTGGTTCGTGGGATGTCGAGGATGAGTCTGGCTGAGGCGTTCTGGATCCGCTGGAGTCTCTTCTGGAGCTTGGCGGTGGTCCCGGCGTAGAGGGCGTTGCCGTAGTCCAGTCGGCTGGTGACGAGGGCCTGGGTGACGGTCTTCCTGGTCTCGGTGGGGATCCACCAGAAGATCTTCCGTAGCATGCGTAGGATGTTGAAGCATGCCGAGGAGACGTTGTTGACTTGCCTGGTCATGGAGAGGGAGGAGTCCAGGATGAAGCCCAGGTTGCGTGCATGGTCTGTCGGTTTGGGTGCGGTGCCCAGGGCGGGAGGCCACCAGGAGTCATCCCAGGCGGAGGGAGAGGAGCCCAGGATGAGGACCTCCGTCTTGTCCGAGTTCAGTTTCAGGCGGTGTGCAGACGTGCGAACGGGGGATGGAGATATGAGCGGCTCCCCCCAGGAAAGACTCCTGACATGAACCTATTGAAGACTATAGTGGGATGATTACTAGCCTCGTGGTGAACTTATCAGGGGAAGGTGGATCTCACCAGATTGCTCCACGGCATGTTGGATGAACGGCCCATCCGGTGGAGGGTCCCCCTGGTGGAGATTAGACCCATCGAGCGGAGACGGGCCCTGACTCACCAGACAACTGGGGTTGCTATGCATGGGTGGAGAGGGAGACTAGTACTCCAGCATCGCTGGATTCATCGATGAGTGGACAACAGAAGTGGCCATCTTTAGCGGATTCTCCAAACAGGTGGCTGGGAGTGCAGCCCTGCTGAATCGAGGGTGTGTGGTGCTTCATCCTACTGCTGGCGCAAAGAGGACAAGAGCAGAAACATTCCAGGGGTGCAGTCGGGCCAGCCTTCAGTGTGAGAGAGGGAGAGTGGAGCAGCTCTCTGCTGCCATGGGCAAACCCAGCGGCCGCTTGGCCTGTGCTACCCAAGAACATGGCGATGATTCTGCATCACACACACGGACGTCCCACGATGACCAGATGCAACTACAGTTCCAGCAGATACTTGAGGCAATTGCGGACACAAAAGCAACTCTCCACTAGGATATCAGCACAATATCAGTGGGACTTGGATTACTACGAGATGAAGGTCAAGAAGAATGAAACCGCCATACCAAAAATACCACCGGCACAAACCGAAGTGACGCAGCAGATGAAGGTTCTGATGGAGAGAATTAGTGTGCTTGAACACAGACCTGAGGATGCATAAGGGCGTAACTGCCGGAAAAATGTGCGGGTGGTGGGTCTACCGGAGGGGGCAGAAGGAAGCAGCCTCACAGCCTTTTATAGCCTTGAGAGGGCACACAGAGTCCTGGCCAAGCTGTTGGCCCATGGACGACCACCGAGGCCAGTGGTGGCTCGCCTACTTCATTTTAGGGACAGGGATTTGCTCCTAGAGAAAGATAGAATGGGTGGGCCCTTCACAGTGGATAACACAAAGGTCACGCTGCAGTGTTGGAATTTCACTGAGGTTTTATCTCTTGTAGGTAATCTAATATGTTCAGAATTTAACTAGTTTTGTCTGTCTGGGCCGCCCGAGCTTTTAATCCACCGGGCATTTCCCCAGTGTCATCGGGCTGCATGCTTTGCAGGCTGATTTGAAGGCCCATGGTCGCCCCTGAGACGTTTAGGAATTTCCGCGGCTCTTCGAGGTTAACAGTCGCAGGCACAGGGAGGCTTCAAGTGAGAGAGAGAGAGAAAGGGAGGGTGGGTGGGAGGAAGAAGGCAGAAAGAAAGCAATCAGAGTTTGAGGAGTGAGTCAGAGAAGTGAAGGAGAGTGAGAGAGAGTGGATGACAGGATAGAGAGAGATACCACGAGGAGGGGTGTTTCAGGTGAGTATTTTTGGCAGAGGTGTATTTGGTTTCCCAGTCCAGCCTTGTTGGCCGGTTTCTTTGATTAATGAAGTGCTGAGTGCATATGAAACACAGCCAGGCCCACTAAGTATGAACTGATAAGGTAAGAGTTGATTTCCATTCTGGGAGAATTGGTTTGACAACAAAACTACAAAATGGCCCAAGAATGCAATATAGTTTTTCTCAAGTTTATGCAAATGAGTGAATGTGTGGACTCGTAAGCATATAGCAGTGGGATAGCTCAAGTCTTATAGAGAATAGAGTGAGCAAGTTGACAGTCATAAAACATGTGTAAGAGATCATCACCCTGCTTTCGTTTTGTCCAACGCAAAAATGTTGCTAAATGCCAAGTTTGTTGCACCTATAGGGCGCCTGCTTTGTGGATAATGAAGAAGCTTCTTTGTCCCAGCGACTGGATTCTTTCCATTTCGTTTTTTTAACGCTCCAATGTATCCCTAAGTTACACCAAACGTAACTGAGTTTCAGAGGGTGTTAAGTCCTATTATCATTGCTGTAGGCATCGTAGATTTAGCAGGTACACTGTTACTGTACTACAAAGTGTAGTATGCAGCATGAATTGACAAACTGCTTCACAATTCCTCCATGGGTCAAAGAGCATGTCAGTCTGCAGTTCATCATACTGCAGTACAGGTTGGTGTAATCCATGTGGCAACCTATGTAAAGTATTGACTGAAGAAGTATATCTTCAACCTGTGCCTTAAAGGTGTAATGGTGAAAGTCATGAACTAAATCACCTTCCTTGTTGGTGAAATTTCTGTTCCCAGAGTATTCAGCAATGTGCTGCATGTTCGCATCACAAGGGTAATAGGCCCAATATATAGGCAATTCCTAAGCGCATGCCTCTTTGTATTTGTGGACATTATACTCTGTTTCCCAGCTTTATTCCTCCATAGGTCAAAGAGCATGTCAGTCTACAGTTCATCATACTGCAGTACAGGTTGGTGTAATCCATGTGGCAACCTATGTAAAGTATTCACTGAAGAAGTATATCTTCAACCTGTGCCTTAAAGGTATAATGGTGAAAGTCATGAATTAAATCACCTTCCTTGTTGGTGAAATTTCTGTTCCCAGAGTATTCAGCAATGTGCTGCATGTTCGCATCACAAGGGTAATAGGCCCAATATATAGGCAATTCCTAAGCATGCCTCTTTGTATTTGCGAACATTAAATTCTATTTCCCAGCTTTGCATCAAAGAGTCAGCTGAGACTTGTGATACCATAAAAGGGCTAGTGCAAAAATACAATACTAGCTCACACCTCTTGAGAATGCTGACTAATAGAAAAATCTATGCGTGGTGACATGCCTCACACACACTAGCCCTTGAGGCTAGAAACAGGGTCCAGTAAGGAAGTGTCGCAAGCAGTAATGTTTCTGGATGCTAGTTATCTTGTATTTCTCAAATGCATGTTGTATGGCCATGCGCGCACGCTCGCACCCCATATGCCTGCTCCCCCTCCCCATCCCTATCTGCGAGGCTGAGCATTCATCCATCCATCTATTCATCCATCCATCCATCCAGCCATCCATCCATTTATCCATCTAGACAGCCATCCATTCATCCATCCGCCATCCATTCATCCATGCATCCACCCACCCACCCACCCACTCACCACAAACACATCCGTCCACCCAGCACCCATACATGCATCCATGCATCCATCCACCCATACACCGACCCATCATCCGCCATCCATTCATCCACCGAAGCACCCATCCATCCATCTATCCAGCCATTCATCCATCCATCCAGACAGCCATCCATTAATCCATCCGCCATCCATTCATCCATGCATCCACCCACCCACTCACCACACACACATCCGTCCACCCAGCACCCTACGTGCATCCATGCATCCATCCATACATGCATCCATCCATCCATCCATCCAGACAGCCATCCATTAATCCATCTGCCATCCATTCATCCATGCATCCACCCACCCACTCACCACACACACATCTGTCCACCCAGTACCCATACATGCATCCATGCATCCATCCACCCATACACCGACCCATCATCCGTCATCCATTCATCCACCTAAGAAGCACCTATCCAGACAGCCATCCATTAATCCATCCGCCATCCATTCATCCATGCATCCACCAACCCGCTCACCACACCCACATCCATCCACCCAACCACCCATAAATATTGACACCTGAGCCATTAGTGATAGGCTTTAAATATTTGCAGTCTTACAAGGGAACAACTGTTGCATTTTGGAAAAAGCCCGTTTCCGTGACATGATTATTTGTAGTCTTCAGTTTTTAGAAGTTGCATTTTAGAAAAAGCCTGTTTCCGTGACTATTTGCAGTCTTTAGAAGGGAACAACTGTGCGTTGTATGGGCATGTGTGGAAAAAGCCTGTTTCCGTGACGTGATTATTTGCAGTCTTCAGTTTTTAGAAGGGAATAACTGTGCGTTGTATTGGCATGTGACAGTCAGCATTTTGCCATTAACATCGCATGCGATGTTAATGGCATCGCGCCGCCGTAGCATGCGATGTGAACGATGAAGCGATGTCAAATGTTTTGACCCCGATGCGATGGGTGTTTCCCGGGATGGCTAGAGTCCTACAGAAAGGAAACACAGAGCGGTGGGAACCCAGAGGTTTTGCAGGAGAGAAACACGTATAGGCCGATGGGCTCCCGCAGGCGGCCCTGTAGTAGAAACCAAAAGAAGCCCACAGTTTCAAACCATGCCGGAAAGGGCGGAGGCACTGCAGTAGGGTGACCAACCGTCCGTAAATTTCACAGACAGTCCGTAATTTTGGCTGTCTGTCCGTTGTCCGTGAAGGATTCTTTAACCTCAGACCGATCTCCTTATTGCCGTACGTGGCGAAGGTAGCCGAGAAGGTGGTTAATGCTCAGCTTACGGAGCATTTGGAAAAATGTAGTCTACTCCACCCCTCGCAATCGGGATTTAGGGCAGGTTACTCTACGGAGACGGCCCTTCTAAGAGCCACGGAGACGCTAAGAGCAGGGGCAGACGCTGGTCAGACAATGGCCCTGATCATGCTCGACCTGAGCGCGGCTTTTGACACCGTAGCGCATTCCATCCTGCTACGGTGTCTGAATGAAGCTGGGGTCGCTGGTCCTGCGCTGGGCTGGCTACAATCGTTCCTTACTGACAGATGTTTCCAGGTTCAACAGGGGACTTGTCGCTCAAGGGAGATGTCACTAGACCAGGGAGTGCCTCAGGGCTCTGCTCTGAGCCCCACTCTTTTTAATCTATACATGGCCTCCCTGGCGAGAGTTGTACACTCGTTCGGGGTAGAATTAGTGTCGTACGCTGACGACACTCAGCTGTTAATCTCCCTTTCGCAGTGTACTTCCAACACCCCAAAAAATTTCAAATCCTGCATGCAGGCACTAGCGGAGTGGATGGATGCCCATTGTCTAAAACTTAATGGCTCCAAAACAGAGGTGTTGGTGGTAGGGGGTAAAAGCGAGAAATGGTCAGATGAGTGGTGGCCGTCTTGCCTGGGCCCTACCCCCATACCTTGTCAGGAGGCTAAGAATCTGGGAATCTGGATGAATCCTTCGCTCTCATATGAAGGCCACATCAGGCGCCTTGTGGGCAAATGTTTTGGAGTCTTAAAGACCCTAAATAAAACCTTAGACCTCCTGCCTTTATCAGCCAGAAGAACTTTAACGCAGGCGTTGGTGACCTCGCGGTTAGATTATGGTAATATTCTGTTCTTGGGGGCAACCGAGGGCAGCATAGGTCGCCTACAAGTCATCCAGAATTCCTCCGCCAGACTGGTGTTAAGAAGACCCAGGAGAGCCAGCTCGAAATTGGCGCTGGATGCGCTTCATTGGCTGCCGGTGAAGAAGCGCGTGCTATTTAAGTGCCTTCTTTTCTGCCACCGTATTGTCTGGGACAGGTCACCAACATATCTGAAGGAGCTAGTCAGCAGATATGAGCCCACCAGGACCCTCCGCTCAGAGGGTACTGGTTTGCTGACAGTCCCAAGGATCAGAAAGGCGAGAATGGGTGGCCGTTCCTTTTCGCTACTGGCAGCGCAAAACTGGAATAAATTACCTCTTGTGCTGCGTCTGGAGGGCAATGAACTACGTTTCAGGGCTCTGCTCAAAACTCACTTATATACTGCATAGGTGTTGGGTGCTCTAGGCAGGTTCATTGGTAGCTTAGCGCGGGGACACGCCGTGATGGCGTTACTGTGCGCTCTATAAGCTTGTTTATTATTATTATTATTCTTTAACGGACGCCATTTGTCCGTAATTTTAACCGGGCACAGCTTGCCCCCACCTCCCTTCTTGACTCCGATGCTGTATGAAAGCTCAGACCCCCAGCAGCACTGTAGAGGCACAGCGGGATGGCAACCCTCACACCTCCAGCCCTTGATGAGCTGTTAAGAGGTGCTTGAAGGTGACAGAGGGAGGGGCTGCAGGTTCAGGAGCAGGGGCATCCATTCACATGCAAACAGCCCTGAATGCGTCTTGTATCTGCTATTTAGAGGGGGGCTCACACATTCCATTTCTACCCAGGGCCCCAAATATCCTAGACTCGGCCAGATTACACCCCTGATTACACCGAGGCAGCACCTGCTTCTCTTCACCGAGCTTAATTACTGTCACTAATTTGTAAGCAAACCTCGGTTCTTCAAACATGCATAATGTAATACAATAAAGAAATGGCACAATCGCACCCACAACTGATTAACAAAGTATGGAGGACAATCAGTTCTCTTAGAGTATCTCCTGTAAGTACTGTATATCACAGTGGGGGGTGGCATTTTGGACAGAGAGCCTGTCTTCTCGTTGTCTTGTGCAGGGGGGGGGCGAGAAGCCCAAGATGATACTAGAATACTGCATGCCCACCCCTGTGCCCACCCTGGTGGATCACGTTCCCTCTCCTGTGATGACTCCTGCTCCTGTCCCCCCATGTGGTGGCTCCAGTCCACCCCCTGTGGTGGATCCTGTCTCCGCCCTGGGTGGCTTCTGTCCCAGTCCTGGAACGGCCCCTGCAGCGAGGGTGAAGTTCTTGATGGGCCTCTTCTCAAAAGGGCTCAGCTCAAAATTAATATGGAAAGGTGGGCGAGTAAGTAAGTGAAGGGATGTGTGAATGGCTGGATGAATTAGTGAAGGGGTGAATGGATGAATGAAAGATTGAATAAATGGATAATGAGAGAGGATAGATGGATTGATGAGTGAGGGGAAGGATGGAGAGAAAATGTAAATAGCTGGATGTATGGGTTGAAGGGTAGCTGGATGATTGATGAGGGGAAGGATGATGGATGAGGGGAAGGATGATGGATGAAGGGGAAGGTTGGATGGATGAGGGGAAGGATAAATGGATGAGGGGAAGGATGGATGGATGGATGGAGGGGAAGGATGGATGGATGAGGGGCAGGATAAATGGATGGGATGGATGGATGGGTGAGGGGAAGGATGGATGAAAGGAAGGATGGACAAAGGGAAGGAAGGATGGATGAGGGGAAGGATGGATGGATGATGAGGGGAAGGATGGATGGATGATGAGGGGAAGGATGGATGGATGGATGGATGGATGACGAGGGGTGGGTGAAAGGATGGATGATGAGGGGGTGGGTGAAAGGATGGGTGATGAGGGGAAGGGTGGATGGATGGATGATGAGGGGGTGGATGAAAGGATGGATGGATGGATGATGAGGGAAGGATGGATGGATGATGAGGGGAAGGACAGATGGATGGATGGATGATGAGGGAAAAGGATGGATGGATGATGAGGGGAAGGATGGATGGATGATGAGGGGAAGGATGGATGATGAGGGAAAAGGATGGAAGGATGATGAGGGGAAGGATGGATGGATGATGAGGGGATGGATGGATGGATGGATGATGAGGGGAAGGACAGATGGATGGATGGATGGATGGATGGATGATGGGTGGGTGAAAGGATGGATGGAGAGTGGGTGAAAGGATGGATAGATGGATAAGTGGGTGGGTGAAAGGATGGATGGATGGATGATGAGTGGGTGGCTGAAAGGATGGATGGATGATGAGTGGGTGGGTGAAAGGATGGATGGATGAGTGGGTGGGTGGATGGTGGGTGGGTGAAAGGATGGATCAGTGGATTGGATGGTGGGTGGGTGAAAGGATGGATGAGTGGGTGGGTGGATGGTGGGTGGGTGGATGATGGGGTAGGTGGATGAGTGAAATGATGGATGGATTGATAAGTGCAAGGGTGAATGAATGGACATATGAGTGAAAGGGTGGGTGTAAGGATGGATGAGTGAGTGAAAGGGAGGATAGATGGACAAAAGGATGAATAGATGTGTGAAGGAGTGAAATGATCGATGGATGAGTGATAGGGGCAATGGATGGATTCATGAGTGGATGAGTAGATGGATGGATGGGTGGGTGGATGGATGGATGGATGGAAGGAAGGCTAAGTGAAAGGGTCGATGGAGAGAGAAAGGGAGGATGGATGATGACTAAAAGAGTGGATGGGTGGAAGGATTAGTAAGTGAAAGGATGGCTGGATTAGTGAAAGGGTAAATGGCTGAATGGATGAGTGAATGGATGGATGGGATGAAGAGTGGATGGATAAGTGTACAGATGGATAGGGTGAAAGAGTGGGTCGATGGATGGATGTATAATGGAGGATGAGTGAAAGTATGGATGAGGGGATGGATGAAGGGATGGATGAGAGAAATGATAGATGGAAGGATACATGATGGATAGGTTTGCAAATGGTTGAATATGTTTGGAAATGGCTGGGCTTACTTATATACTATTGCGCGACCTCTGATGTGTCTGTAAAACGTACCTATTGTCCTGAAGTTTTGTCCTGAATTTTGACCTCCTGTCCTGAATTTGTGTCCTGAATTTTGACCCTTTGTCCTGAATTTTTACACTCACCGTCCTGAATTTGCACCAATGCCAGTTGGTCACCCTACACTGCAGGCAGTAGTGGTGCTGGCACAAGACCGAGCTGTGGTGTTGACCGAAGAAGCTGGCACTACAGGGGACTCAGTGGGCAATGACTCAGACACTTCGCTGGGTAGCGGAATAGCATGCCAGAGGGGCCGCCATAGATGGTGGATGGTATAATCTGATGGGAGGGGTACGGTTGACGTTGAAAAAGGTGGATTAGTTTATTATCCATGAGGTTTTGCTGACATTGAGTCGTAGATGACTTCTCTGTGAGGGGGCTGATGCGCATGGAGAAGAGGGATCCAAGGCAGCTGCGTTCCCCAGCTCCTCTGTAGCTGATAGGGGAATTTGTTTTTTGAGATTTGGATGGGTACTAGTTCCAGAGTAGCGGGGAGTTGTAGTGGGGAGGAGGAGTTGGGGACGTTCTTTAGTTTTGGGGGTTATCCGGGACAGACTTGTTGCTAGAGCGGCTTTCAGGGTTAAATACTTCACATGGCTGTGATGGGATCCACAAATAATCAAAAGTGTTTATCATGGAATGTGCGGGGCATGCACTCTATGTGGCGTAGACAAAAGTTACATGCTTATTTGATACAGGGGAGTGCACATTGCATTCTTACTGGAAACACACTTATAGGCACAGGAAAGAGAAGCATTGCAGCGGCGATGGCGTGGTCAATTGTTCTATACAACCTATTCCACTTTCACTCTCAGGGTGATGATTTGGGGCGGGCGGGGGTACCTTCCAATGCAGGGAAAAGCTCATAGACCCGGATGGTCAGTATGTAGTGGTGCTTGGGAAACTAGATGGACGTGACATTGCTCTAGGGAGCACTTACATTCCCAATACAGAGCAGCAGGCCTTTCGCTCGCAGTTGTCTGGGAAATTGGCTCCTTATTTCACAGGCTCAGTATTACTTGGAGGGGATTTTAACTGTATCCCAGACATGCAATTAGATCGATCGCACCCCCCTAAACCTAATACCCCCACACATAAGATTGCAGAGGCTAGGCATAATGGACAACATCGGTGGGGTGTTTAGTGCGCATTTGGAGGGCTCAACACCCAGAAGAATATGATTATTCATTCTTTTATGCATTGCATGACTTTCATTTCCGCCTCGATGCATTACTCTGTACTTGGGACGTACATGCAGGAGTGCAGGGGAGTGAGTACCCAGCTAGGACGCTTTCAGACCATAACCCTGTCTTGATCCGGATGCAATAGTTGTGGACCCGGACCTTGATACCGACTTGGCGCCTGCGCCCGGAGGCTTTAGAAGATCAGGTATTTTGCAAAGCAGTGGGCACATCTATCACACAATATTTTGGGGACAATGAAGGGACTGCCTCCACGCCCTTGGTGGAATGGTACACCTTTAAGGCGGGAATCCAGGGCCGTAGTATTGCTAAGATGGTGGGAGTAAGTAGAGTGCTGTTGGCGGAAGTAGCAGAGGCAGAACAGCGATTGCAGGTTGTGAAGAAAGATGGCCCTGGGAGGCCTGACAAGCAGCCGGAACCATTGAAGGCAAGAGAAGCAGTGTCTGGACCGGTGGAGCGTTTACACTGCTTTGATTATAAGGCTTATCTTACCCATACTCATGTAGAGGGGGACAAGTCGGGTGCTCTCCTGGCCTGGTTACCGATATTGCACTCGAGATAACCGGGGGAACGCCTGTTTCACTCAGGAGGGCATCAATGAGCTGTTCTACGACTTTTACAGGGAGTTAAACAGGAGCAAGACGCTAGTACAGGAGATGACCTCAATGAGTTCACACGTGAGCTTCAGTTTCCGCGACTAGATGACGAACAGGCGGAGGTGTTGGGTGGAGATATTGAGTTACGGGAATTGCGGGCAGCTATTAAACATATGGCATGTAAAAAGACACCGAGGACGGGCGGCCTTCTGATTGATTTTTTTTAACTTACTCTGAACAGTTGGCTCCGCACCTGGTGGAATAATATAATGAGGCAAGACGCCTGGGTCACTGCGAGGGAAGCGGGTATTATCCGTCTTCTTAAGCCTGGTTAACCAGCGTGGGACAGGGCAGCGTATTGCCCGCTCTCCATGCTTAACACGGACGATAAGATACTAAGTCAGATTTTGGCCACTCGGTTATTACCACACATGCCGGCCTTAATCCATCTTGATCAAGCTAGCTTTATACCTGCCTAAAATACAGCCTTAGAAATATATACGGCGCTTTTTGCAGGTACTCGAAGCGGACTCTTATTCAAAAGACACTACTGCAGTGCTTGTCGTTGATATAGAAAAGGCATTTGACTGTTTAGAATAGCCATATCTGTTCCATGTCATGGCCAGCTTTGGGTTGGGAGATACATTTCTAGCATGGATGGCGTTACTCTATCGATTCTCCACAGCGCGAGTTAGAATGGGCTGGGTGATATCTGAAGCTTGTGAAGTAAGCCGGGGCGCCAGACAGGGATGCCCATTGTCCCCGCTCCTATTAGCACTGGCTATGGAACCATTGGCTGTGAAGGCTAGGACTGGGAGTTTTTACCGGGGTTTACAGGTAAGGGAACAGAGACACTATATAGCCTTTTACACGGATGATTTACTCATGATCTTAGTCGACACGGGGTAGGCAATATTGGGAGCGAAGGCACTATTATATGGCTTAGGAGAGGTGTTTGGACTTATAGTTAATTGGGCCAAATCATGCCTGTTTCCAACAGATGGCAGTAGGGGTGGTTTGCGGAGTGTAGCATGAGTGAGGTGGGAATATAGGTGCCTCTCATACTTGGGGGTCCAGATCTATCATGCACGATCAGATTTACTAGAGGGATATGTAGTTACAGCGATAAGAGGGCTGGTGGGCAGTTTTGAGTTCTGGGGTTCTCTTCCATTGTCAGTGGCGGGGCAAGGGGCCTTACTTAAAATGGTGGCCCTTCCCCGGTTGCTCTACTACTTTGCGACTCTACCAATTTGGATACCTGTGCGGATTTTTAATCAACTCACATCCATGGTCACACCCTTTTTTTTGGGCATTGGGAGGCGCCGGGTAGCCCTATCTATATTACAGCACCCGCGATCAAATAGTGGATGGGCGGTCCTGAATTTTGAAACATACTACGTAGCTGCCCTGATGCAGTGGTTGACACAGATAATGGCGTTGAGGTTGCAGGCCTGGAGTTGGAAAGAGGGAGAGCTCCAGAGCTGAAGCTGCTCTCACAAATCCTCTTGGACCTTCTTGTCCGGATAGGCGACCTCCCTGTGGGCCTTAAGAAAGCAAGGCAATGATTGAGGCGGAGTGTTAAACAAGCGGGTTTGGCAGTGCCATATACTCCTGATATACCGCTTTCTATGTGTGAGGCGCTTCTCCACAGGGGCTCCTGGCTGGAACTGAGTGAATGGGATGAGAGAGGGCTAAATACAATTGGAGACCTATATGAGGACAGGACTATGCTGCCCTTCAATATATTGAAGAAGCGGTTTGAATTGCGAGGGGGCGACTTTTTGCTGCATGCAGCACTCATGGCAGCCATTCGGGTGCAATGGAAGGAGGGCCAGACTGAACCTGTGACTTCTTTGGGAGGCCAGTGTATTGTGACTGCTGCAGGGAAATATAAGTCAACTGCCTCTATAAGCGTATGACCCAGGAGAAGTTGGCTTTCCTTGGAAATGTTCAAGCGTAAATGGGAGGTGGATGTGGGTGATGAGATACCGGATAGGGCCTGGGCTGACATAATCACACGGGCGTGGAAGAATGCTCAGTTTCAATTGGTGCACGTCTTTATTTTACACAGGGCTTACCTCACCCTGGCGAAAATAAAAGCATATTTTAACACAGACATGGATGAATGCCTGCGCTGTCGAGGAGAGGGAGTGGATTTCCCTCACATGATCTGGGGATGCCCACTAATAGCTAGTTATTGGACGGAGGTGGTTGACCTATTGAATGCAGTGACGGATAGAGGTTTGGGACGGGCCCTGGGGCCATGTGTACTATAATGGTTTCCTCATACGGCTAAAACTATGATTACTAGTAAGTTCATAGACATGGAGTTATTGCTGACAAAAAGGGAAACCACAATGCACTGGAATGCGAGAGGGGCCCCTGGGGTGGATAGATTTAAAAAATAATTTTGTAAATGGGCGGAATGCGATGGGATAGTGCGGCTGCAAAGCCGATACCAGATCACCCGATAGTCATTTCTATGCTAAGGCGAATAATAAAGGTTTCACAGGGACTGTTCCACTGCCACCACTTTGTTAGCGCGGCTGCAAATGGCAAAGAGGATGGGGAGCGAGAGGGCACTGGAGGCGACCAGGGCATGGGAGCACTTGTTAGGTTTACGAAAAGACCCAGACAGTGATATTGACGAAGATGAAGAGCCGCTCATACAGGAGTCAGTGCAACGCCACAAAGGTACCCAACAGTAATTACAGGGATGCACTTGAAAGACGTAGGGTAGGCGTTCAGGGGGTTGAAACACGCACATGTTCACATTTTTAGACTACGGGACTAACAGCCTGATTCATCATTGGGCCGTTTTGCGAGTCTGAAATAGCGATTCATAAGGAATAGCTATTCCAGACTCGCAAAACGGTATTCATGTAGGAATCGCAAAAAAATATGCGATTCCTACACATTCCTTATTTGCGATTAGCAAATTGCTAATCGCAAATAAGGAAAAACTCTCCATCATTCCTATGGGCCAAAATGCCCATAGGAATGAATGGGGAGTATTCCTTATTTGCGATTAGCAATTTGCTAATCGCAAATAAGATAGCGATTTGAAGGGTGCCAGGGGTGTCCAAAGGACACCCTGTAGCACCCCTTAAATGCACATTTGAACAGGTGTTGCGCACACACATGGCCAAAGGACATGTGTGTGTGTAACATGCAAAAGAAAAAAATGCAAAAAGTGCTTTTTACTTTTTTTTTGCAATTTACCACCAAGTCAGACTTGGTGGTAAATTGCGACCAAATATTGCGATTTCGCAATTTCTAGATGGTTGATGAATTGCATTTAAGGAATCTCTATTAGAGATTCCTTAAATCCAATTCCTCGCAAATATGCGATTTCGGTAATAGCGATTTTTGCATTTGGAATGATGAATCCCAAATGCAAAAATCGCACTCCCAAAGGGCCAGATTCTCGGAATCTGGCCCTTTGCAAGCGCAATTACCTTTGATGAATCAGGCTGTAAATCCGACTGTGTAATGCTGAAGGTTATTGATTGCAAGGTATAATAGAAGCGACATACCTGAGGGGTGGGGTGAAGGGGGAGGGGGCAGCTGGGTGATTTGTTAGATTAGTTTAGAATTATTATGATTCATAGTGAGGTTACAACGCATGGGCATTCTTTAACAGGGTGGGATGTATTTCTGCAAATTATCTTTTATTTTCTTTTTTTTTTACTGCCAATCATGAGATCATTTAATTCAATAATCTTTATTTAGAAACAAATATCCATAAAAGCACAGTTCAGCAACAGTACAGTTTCTTGTTTAAAAGCGTCAAATGAAAAACAATAGTTAAAAAGAACTTTCGGTATGAAAAGACTACAACTGTGTACACATGTAAAAAGGGACATATTGTACAAACAGCAATATAATGATTAAAATTTTCAAACGAATTGGCAGATAGCAGCGTTGAAATGTTAGCACATTAAAAGGTTGGACAAATATATAGCAGCATATTGAGGTAAAGTGCAATCAGTTGTAAGCAATTTTAGCCGCATAATGTAAGTGCGATTACATTTTGAACTTATAAGATGCTCCAGACCTCAGGTAGCACTTTAATTAGTATTCCAACTATAAGGTGAAGGTAAGTGTGTACGATAGAACAGTATTATGTATTCAGGTGCACTTAACACATTAAAGGTTGCTCATGGAAATACGTGAGCTGACTGCCGCTCTCAGAAAAGAGCTGATGATCTCCAGGTATGCTGTTTTATAATCGATGTTAGAAAATGCCTTAAAATACGGGATCGGGTGTTGTTTTGCGTATTTTTCATAAAAATTGCAAAAGAGTAAAAAGTGTGAAATCGTTTGATTGCTGCTGGTGTCACATGGGCAGGACATTTGCTCAAGATGTATATTAAATACCAAGGGAAAGGAGGGTGAGTATTTTAAGGTATGATCCCTGAGATGAAAAAGCAGGCTTCTCCCTCCAAAGTCTGGTATTCTTCAGGAGATATTTGGATGGCATATGCGTTTGGAGGCTATTTGACTCTAATAGTGACATGTACTGAACGACTGATGTTTTAGAGCACTCTGTAACATGTCTTGCGGTGTTATAAGGCTCGTACAATGCAGCCATAAGGACTATTTTATTCATAACCTCTAGGTCCGATGGGTCTAAGAAGATATGCTCTAGGTTCACATTGGTTAGGCTTTTTCTGACAGCAGAAAGCCAGGGTATGCCCCCTCCCTTGTCGCAGTTAAGGCAGTGTACAATAATCTCCCTTGTCAGGGTCGCTGCAGTGTTTTTCCAAATGTTTTGTCAAAATATAGCTGGACGTGACCTAATAAAATCTTCTATATATTGCACGTTTAGTTTCTTATGACATGGGGAGGAGATTTGAGCCTCTAAAAGTTTCCTACAAAATCTGTTTTCCTCTCTTTGTATCCCACCATAATTTATAAAACCTCAGACTTTAGCGCCATATGTGGCGGTGAGAATTCACTGTGATTTATAGCTCTTGATTATGGCTAGACTACCTCTGCTTGTTTTGGTTGAGGATGGCTCAAGATCGAGTTAGTCGCTTTTAGGAACTTACTTCTACTATGGGCAGCATGAGCTACCCAGGATCCAGTATCAGAGAAGACTAAACACAAATATGGGAAAGTGCGAGTGCGCAATAAGCATTCAGAATCTGAGGTTATCAAGTTGATGCAGTGTTTTTTTGGGCCACAGGTCATTATGAAAGATTTCTTAAAATTAGTGCAGAGGTCTAGGTCTGTCATTAAGGCTACAAGACCCACAACTAAAGTGCATAGTGCAGTCGGAGTGCGGCCCATTAGGACCGCATCATTTACGTATAAAAGGGCGGGGAGTACATTACCGTTGATCCTTGGCACATCATTAGTGAGTTCTGACAGAACATTGTGTAATTTGTTTATATAAAGAATGAATAGGAGAGGGGCCAGTACAAATCCCTGTCTGACCCCTCTACCAATAATGATGTCCCCTGAGACCTCCCCATCATTACTGATCCTTACCCATGCCTTCAGGTCCCCGGCAAGTATGCCAAAAAATAAATTAAGGCCTCATCCAACTCATAGTTTAAAAAGACCGACCACAAGCGTGACCTGACCAAAATCAAAAGCTGAGGTGAGGTCCATGAAGGCCAAATAAATAGGTGACTCCTGTGCTATTGTATACTTGCCAACAATCAGATTTAAACTAATGCACTGTTCTACTGTTAAACACACAAGATGATGGCCGGAATGTTGCACAATGGCAAAACAATAACCCTCAGTCACAGATGTAGGTTTAATCCACCTTCATTTTGCTCACCAAGCAGACCTAGTTCAGACATGGCCATATGCAAACCAGTCTTGACCCTGTGCCTCATGGGAAAAGTCCAGCTCAAACTGCCAAGCCATGTCTTCTCTGGACAGGAATCAAGAAGTATCCTAGGACCGGTTTCTGGCTATCAGCCGTCTTCAACCAGGGTAGCTTGACTTCAGTGGCGTAGTGAGCAAGCGACCCACATCTGGGCAAACCCTTCCTATATAGGGTGAAATGCAAAACATACAAGATGATGGACGGAATGTTGCACAATGGCAAAACATTCACTCCCACTCACAGATCTGGGTTTAATCCATCGTTATTTTTCTCACCACACCACCCCAGTTCAGACATGGCCATATGCAAATCCGTCTTGACCCTGTGCCTCATGGGAACAGTCCAGCCCGAACGGCCAAGCCATGTCTTCCCTGGACCAGAATCAAGCATCCTCGGACTGGTTTCTGGCTATCAGCCATCTTCAGCCAGGTTTGTATGGACTCCAGTGGCGTAGTGAGCAAGGGACCCACGTCTGGGCACACCCTTCCCACATAGGGTGAACAGCAAAACACACAAGATGATGGACGGAAAGTTGCACAATGTTGAATGTTCTACTGTTCCCACTTTACTTCTAAAACCCAACTGGCACCAATTTAAAAGGTTTTCCCTTTCAGCCTAAGTCCTTATTTTGTTAAACACGACCCTCCCGAGCATCTTTAGAGTGTTATCGATCAGGGAGATTGGTCTGTAGCAGCTAGGGTTGGATCGGTCTCCCTTTTTAAAAATGGGCACAATGTTGCTAGTGGACCAGGTACTTGGGATAAAAGTGCTTGTTAGATTGTTAAAAACATTAAGTAAAAGGGGTGCCCAGAAGTCCGGTTCATGTTTAACCCCTTGGGCGTGGCTGCGATTCTGCACCTGTGCGGCACTTCTGAAGAGTGGGTGGGGTCATGATGGCCCCCCAGCCGCCATCAGCACACGCCCACCGTATTGCATGATGGACGGGGGCCGTCATCAACATGGAAGGGGTTAATAAGTTTGATAGAAAGCCCATCTGGCCCTGGGGCTTTGTTGCCTATGCTTTGGTGTATGGCATCTTCAACTTCTGACACCAATATAAAACCCCTAGTGGCTGAAGGACTGTTTAACATGTCCTCAGTCTGGAGCGGGGCCATGTAGATCCTAGAAAAATGTGCTTCACATGATTCACTGGTTATGTTGCAACTTAGGGGGGTAAGGGTAAGATCCATAGATCTCATGGCTTTGACTACTGCCTAAAAACCGATTCCATCGTTGAGTGTAGCAGCAAAGGCAAGATTGTCCCAGCGTTCTTTTAGAAGCTCGTCTATTCATTACCTGGCCGCTTCTTTGTAAAGGGATCATAATAACTTAACAAGAGTTGCATCCCTGGGTGTAGCCGCCAGTGCTGCATGCAGTTCTCTGTTTGCGTCTGAGTAGGTGCCATTGAACCATCTTGGTTTCTTGCTGGTGTCTAACGCTGGTCTGGAGATCCTTTGTTTAATACCAGCACATAGGCTACTAAATCCCTCAATAATCTTTAGGTTAGAATCGCTAATTGATAAACAAGTTAGAATGAGCTGTGAGTGTAGTTTTATCACATTGGCAAATAAAGCTTTGTTATCAATGCCTTTCCAAATTACTCTTAGTTTGTCAGTCGAGGTCACTAAATTACTTGCCCAAGGCTCTTTAACAAGGCTAGGTCTAGGGGATAATCTTATTGTTGCTAAAATTAGGTTATGGTCGCCCTGCGTGCACAGGACCTCTGCCTTTACTAAAAAATCCTCCAATGAGGCACATATCTAAACATAGTCAATGGTGGAGGCACTGCCACGACCCCTATAAGTGGGTATTAGATAATTTTAGTTTTGATGCACATCCGCTTTTTCCATCACATTAAGTAAGTTGCAGATGGACAGGTGATCTGATAGTTCCATCCCACTTTTACTTAAAGGTTCGAAAGCCAAAGAAATAGTAGGTGGGGCATTTTTCTTAGGAAGTTTGGCGTTAAAATTACCGCCCAGACAGATTCCGATCAGTTTATCATAAACATTCTGGTTTTGTAAATTAACAATAAACTCGAACAAATTAATAAAGTTTGTGTTAGGTAATGTTATAAAATCATTGTTGTAAAAGTTAATTAAACAAATTGACGCCCCTCATGCATAAATCATAGCTTGGAAGTTATCACTATTTGTCACAAGAGACTTTATGCTCCCACCTGCTGAGATGTTAATTCTGGTTGAGAGCACACCTGATGAGCAGCCTGCTTTAGGGCTCTGTACAATACTATTAAGACATGCAAAACCTTCTTAAAATAGTTCTTTTGGCACCATGTTTCCTGGAACATTAGGATGTCATATGTTTAGACTGTGTTAACCCAGACTCTAGAGCATAGCTTGGAAGCTAGGCCTGCAACATTCCAGATAATCACCTGCAGATTTGAATCGTCTAGTTCAGGGATAGCAAAGACAGGAGGGTCTAACAAGGGTCCGGTGATAGCAGGTGCAGCTGGTGTTGGGGAGGAAGACAGTCAATCCAGGCTGTTTAAACCAGACAAAGCAGAAAACCCGTTATGCATGGTGTGTGGGGGGATTTTTTCTTTTTATAGAGAAAACCTGGGGGCAGCGACCAAATGAGTGTTGGGAAGTCATTATTAAATTCCTGTACTGACAGTAACGATTTTACCAGTAACTGTTGTCTAAAATTAATAACAACGCAGTCCCCTTTGATGTTCTTTTGTGAGGGTCCTACCCAGCCCACCCTACTCACCATTAACATTAACCCTGGGGAAAGCACAACGCTACGCTTGTGTAGTTTGCGTAGTTTGCGCTACTTCGCTCTACGCAAACTGCACGTAGCACAGTGCAAAAACGTGTAGCATAGCATAGCGTAGTGCAGCAGTCATTTTTTGCTTGCTCGCGGTCCTCAACGTCAAGTTGGCCACAGCGAGCAAGCAAGAGGACATCCCGGCGAGACTTTTTCCTTGTTTGTGATCAGCAACGTCAAGTTGCTGATCGCGAGCATGGAAAATAAACCTCCCGGTGAGATTCTCAACGCGGGGAGGTCAGGTTTCTCATTGCGAGTGGTCTTATATGCTCGCGTCCGCTCGCGATTAGAAACTACCAGTCCGCGTTGAGAAAGCTGCCGCTCAAGTAAAAATCTACTCGAGCGGCAGAAAACTACAGCTCGCTCTGTGCAAGATGCCATTTTCAATTATTGCACAGTGCCGGATGCTTATCCGCACAGTGCAATCATTGAAAATGGCATCTTGCACAGTGCGAACAGGGTACTTAGTTTGCATAGTGCTACGCGTAGCTCGCGTAGTGCGAAGTGCACTTTATATAGCTTCGTTTAGCGCTTCTTCGCAAACTACGCCCCACCCTAATTCATATCTTACTGACATTTGCCACCCTAAGGACTTAGGGCCAGATGTAGGTGGCCCTTTCAGGCCATTTACCGATCGGTAACGGATGATTTTTTTGGCCGTTACCGATCGGTAAATGGGTGACAGGTATGTAGGGGGCATTTTTTTACCGATTCGGTAAAATTACCGAATCGGTAATTTTACCGAATCGGTAAAATAAAAATTCGGTAAATTTACCGAATCTGAGACTCCCATATGTAGGTGGGACTCTTCTGAGTCCCAGAGGCCTTACAGAATCGGTATTTTACCATCAAATCCAATTTGATGGTAAAATACCGATTCCGGTGTGCATGCACATGTGTGCATGCACACCTATGCCATGTGACATGCAGACCTGCCCTTAGGCCATGTATGCCTGCCACATGGCACCCGAGCCTGTTTTGGGGGTGCCAGAGGCTGTCAAAGTGACACCCCCTGCACCCTTGTGAAAATCGGTATTTACCGATTTGGTAAATACCGATTCGGTAATGCCCATTTATTCCTATGGGCTTCAAAGCCCATAGGAATGAATGGGCATAACCGATTCGGTATTTACCGAATCGGTAAATACCGAATACTTCCGAATAGGTATTCCAGCAAATCTGGAATACCTACATGTCCACAGCTTAGATTTACCGATTTTTAATTACCGAATCGGTAAAATTCGATAATTAAAAATCGGTAAATCTATTTTACCTACATCTAGCCCTATGTGTTTAACTAACCTGTCGGTACTTTTATTCTGCAGTTGGTCCCAAGTCTCGGTTGGTTTTTTTCTTAAAGCGGGAACGCCTACTAAGACTAGAACATTGGGACATGCTGCAGGTGGTAGGCTAAGGACATCACTCCTGGGCTCTAGGGGCGCCCCAATGTCATGGTTGTCTGTGATGAAGGTGGCGCTCAAGGTGTTGGGCCGCAAGTGGGCCAAAACTGTGGGGTTGTTGGCGAAAGAAGGATTGGCTAGAACAGTGTTACAATGCGAGCTGTTGCTTTTGTTAGTGTGCACTGTGCATAATAAAATGTTCTCACTGGGGATAGATTTGGGGGATCAACTTTATTTTGTTTTACCACACATTACACTGGCATTTTTAAAAGGGGAGGATATAGAATTCGCAATTTGCTGTTGCCTATTTAAGTTCGCTACACCAGAAACTTTTGGATTCTGAACCCCCCTGATTTGGTTGTGAATTTGGGTATACTTGTATGTGTATTTGATTTATTTATCAAAGCCTTCAAATGATCTAGATGTTTCAAAAGACTGTTAAAGTTTTTATCCACCAAGTTTTTTATACGTGTGTATACCATGTACACTATGGTGCCAGGAAAAATGTCACCAGGTCTGATGCGAGTTGTCGGGGCTATTGTATGCTCAGTTTGCATGTAAATAGAGGGACTTAGAGCTTCTGGTTGGGTTAGATCAACAATGGTGTCAATTGTGGCATTAATAGGCTTCGTATTTGTTGAGATCACCTGGGCAACCGTGCCCTGTATCCATGAACTCAGGACTTTGCATTGGGGTTTTGAGCGTGATGGTTGTTTCCTCTTTGAACTGATTGGTTTAGCCAAATTTCTTTTTCTTTTAGCCCCTGTAGTTGTTCGATCTGGGAGACATCTTTATTTGGAACACTGTCCTTTGCGGGGGTCATAGTTTGATTTTCCATAACAACTTAGTTATCATTATTACCCTCATTGTTTACCAATCTCACAACTACCTCTCTGGATTGGTGAGTGTCTGATGGTTTTATCAATTATATCTGGCATTAGGGGAGGGCCAGCACAGTCCTCCTGCTCCTCCCCTTCCATCATAGTGGGTCGAGGTGCTACCAGTCCCAGGGAGTCGCCTTTCTGTTAACTCAATTTGTTGAGACAATGTTGCTGCCCTTTCTAACATGCTGTCTATGGTAGTGGTGGTGGGACTAGAGCTTGGTGTGGTGGTGCGTTTCCACATGTCGCAATGTCTATTTACCACTCATCTAAAATCGGCAGCACCGCTACTTCGGCAACACCTCTCAGGGTGTGGCCCAGCCTGGCCTCTTCTTGCCTCTGATGGGAGCAGCCGGGCCTGCCTTTGGCCCGGGCGTCGCCCATACGCAGTACGGGCACGCCCATGTTTCTTCTTAAATGCCTTTTTGCGCTTCAAACGCAGTGCGAGCCATGCGCGCCATGAAGGATGATAGGGCATGTAGTTCCCAGCAACAGCGATGGTGTGGCCCAACAGGAGTCGGAGGTCCCCTGTAGCAGCGGTATCGTGGCCAACCGCAATGAAAGTAACGGGCTCCCACGCTGTGGGAGCCCTGGACCCTTCTTAAACGGCTCCTAGCTCTTCAAACGCAGAACACGGTATGCCCGCCGCGAAGGATGATGGGGAATGTAGTCCTGGCAACAGTGATGATGTGGCCCAAGAGGAGTCTGAGGTTCCCAGCAGCAGCGGTATTGTGGCCCAACCGCGATGAATGTAGCGGGCTCATGAGATAATGGGTGGGAATGCAAGTTGGGGTTCATTATAGACTGGGGAACTGTATGATTGAAGAGGCATCTGAGACTTATGCTTCCAAGAATTGACACCAATACGGTTAACGGTTGTAAACTGAAAAATGTATAAAGTTGGTTTAAAAAAAAAGAGCTACGTTTTTGTCACAAATATTATGTGATCAAAGAATAGACTGGCGCTCTGTGGCGCTACCTAATCCTACTCATTGGCACTCGCTTGGGCAGTTTATTTAAGAACTCATGCAGAGATTTCTCTATCCTGTCACTAAGGTAATAGTAGTTATTAGTATTCGTGAGTTAGCATGTTCTCTCACTTCTCTGTCCCTTTGTTTTTTGTAGCTCGTACAGTCCCCAACCTCAAGCAATTTCCCGGTGATGTGTAGTATGCATGAATCTATGCACCGAAAGAAAATGCAGATGAGTTGGGCCGTCAAATGGGGTTGAGACTGAGAGATTGAGAATAAAGTAAGAAGGAAAGATCATTTGTTGCAATGTATTAGTAGTATCAAAATTTTGTACATTTTTAACTGTACCACTAATCATATTTTATGTATTTCCTACATTAGCATCAAGGGACAAGCAGGGAGATTAAATGCCTGACTACCAATTTTTATACAACTCCTCTTTGTTCTATTTGCTTCTTTCCTAAATTCTTCTTATTCCTGCATTGTCCTATTTACTTATTTTCTATTGTTCAAGTTACTGTTCTTGACATCAAATTGCCTGTATGACTCTATCTGTTCTGTAGACTACTTTCTTCTGCTTTGTCCATTTTAGGTCAGGTACTACTACTCTACTATGAAGATTAAATGCCCAAGTAAGGAATTGCATACCTGTTTGTTTAGAAGCCTTTCTTATTCTTGCTCATGATCAAACAGTAAAATGAGGGACTGGCCATGGTCATGGTAGACCCCCAAATGTTGTTTATGTATTATTATAGCATATCAGTAGTTGATGACAGAGCATCATGACTTGAAGTATGAGGATGACCCGATTGCTTTTGCCAACCACCACCACATGTCCTTAGTTGATCAATTATTACGGTAAACAACCTTTACAATAAAACGTTTACAACGCACTACCATTACGACGCAACTTTTACAACGCAAACCATTACAACGCATTGCGCTGGGGGCGCTCTAGAATAGGGAATAGGTTTAATGCACTATCCAACACCTTCCCTACTATCCACGAGGACTGGAGTTGGAATAGTAAATTAAACTATTCGCTATCCAGCGCCCCAAAGCACTATGCGCTGTAAAGGCATGTGTTGTAAAAACCGCGTTGTAAAGGCATGCGTTGTAAAAGCATGCGTTGTAATGTCATGCATCCATTATTACACCCCTTCATTGTGCTTCTTTGACTACGATTCATCATAGTAACTTCTGACCCTTCATTATTACACAATGTTTTTTGACTGTCTGAATTTACTGGCTTTTCAAACATTGCCAACCAACAAAATGCCCAATTTGATATTTTGATAGGAGATACTGTAACCAGACTGTACTGATGTATTGTTGTTTTCTTTTGCTAAAAAACAAATAATGGAGTAGGCCTATCTGGCAAATGCGTAATGTTTTTCTAGCCGCACCGAACAAGTGGAGTAGATGCGGTGGTGGGCGCAACCAGCCTTCCTGACATTGTGGTGGGCGGTGCAATCAGCACCACACGCCACAATGCCAGGAAGGCATGTTGTGCACTTCCATGCACAACATGGCAGGCACAGTGCGGTGCCTGCCATGTTGTGCATGGAACTGCAGGGGGGTACCATGGGTACCCCCCATATGCACCCCCACAACGGGCCCCCACAAGCAATTCACGCATGCCTTTCCGTGGCGGCAATGCCGCAATGGAAAGGCATGTTTCCTCCCCCATAGTAATATGGCTGGTTGGGTCTAACAGACACCGCCACCATATTAAAATCTTTTCTGCCCGGTCAACTTGTTGTCCTGTCCGCCCGCCACGGTCCCCAGCCATAGTAATGTGGCAGGGTGGGGAACTGGGTGGTGGGCGGAGACGGATCTCAGGCGGATCGCCACCGCCATGCTGGCGGTGGCGATCCACCCGAGATCCCAATGGCCCCCAAAGTGTCTGTTTACTAAAAATTCCTTGAAAAGAAAGAAAAATTACAGTTTTTTTAAACTGGTGTGTTGTGTTCATATTCTGCTTTAAATCCTTTCAGACAGTTAGTGCATTGTCATTTGCTTTTAGTTTTATGTCAGGCATGTGTGGGTAATGGCTTTGACTCTAATCATATCATATCGAATTGCCCTTGAGGACCAGCAATGTAATGCTGCTGTGCCACCAACTACATCATTTTATACACATATTTTGCACACAGCATTGTTTACAATTTCTCTTTTTTTTCTATCTATACCTGCTGGTCATCCAAAACAGCAGGTTATAGCAGTACGGCTGCAACAGCAGAAGTTGGAGACAACACTGGACGAGTGTCAATGGCTGGTGGCCCAAGAGGAGGAGGAAGAAGAGAAGGAGGCTGCTTCTCATGGCCCCAGCTAGCACCCAGCGCCTCCAGCCTCTCAACACTGGGGCTGTAGTCGGTTGGCAGCCGTCCGCTTACGTTCCATCACTGCTTCCCCCCCTCAATTTCTGACCACAACTTCCACCGCAACATGAAGAGGCTGGACTTGATTGAAGCCAGGCAGATTAACATGGAAGCAAGGTATATTAACCTCTTCGATGCTTGTGACAAGGTCAACTCATCATGGGCTTTACCTGACCTTTGGTTATGACGTGTTGACCTTGTCACGATCCTATAGTATTTAAAGAATGTCAGCGCAGGAGGGGGAAAAGCCTTAGCACCCAAGGTGTTAAGGTGGAGGGGCACGTCAAAAAGCTCCTGGCCTGCAATTAGTGCTATCTTCTGCCTCTTTTTTAACCTTTGTTTTGGTGTGCAGCACTGGGACTTTATTGTGGTGGGATAGGAGTTGGGACCGGGACAGTTTGGACTTTAGTTTTAATTTTTTAGGACATTTTGATCATTAGTTGAGACGGGGAAAAGTGTTGGCACAGAGGGGGGGGCAGTTTATGGTAGAAGGGGTGGGTTTATATTGTTCTTAATAGGGTAACAAATATAGCTATTACGCTTTAAATCCTTTTCCCGATGTTTTACTTTGCACTGCTCCCATTTTTAGCTCAGAAGCAGTCTATTTTTAAAATTTGCTGATAGAGTAGTACAGTTATGTGATACCCATGCGATACTACTAATCTCGTCGTCTCTGCAGTCTGAAATTGATCACTAAGGTGAGGTGGCGTTTGCAACTTTCCATTGCATACAAGCACAACAACAGACACCATGGTTCTTGTACCTGAATAGATGAAGTGAGGGCTACTTGGTTTCCCAAGGTGCCATGGTGGTGGCAGTAGCTAGTGCACTAACAATGAAGGGGAAAGAGGTCCCACTCCCGCCTAGGTGAAATCCAATTGTAGGATTAATCAGAAGGATTATTCTTCACATGCAATTAAATAAATGTAAATAAAAATGAAGTTAATGGGTTATATATTATATTATATCATAGGTTTACAAACAATTGAGACAACAAGACCTCAAGGATCTTAGATTTCTTCTTATTGATCATCAGGCATTTCGTAATTGAGATGGTTGAGGTAGCAATCCAGAAGGTGTTGCAGTCTAACCTTGTTTCAGGACCACTAGTAGCATTTGATTTACAGGCTCTGGGCACAAACAGCGCACTTTACCAGTAAATCAAATATGCCAATCATGGCTAACCAATCACAATCACAATTTACACTGAGAGCATATTCACTTTAGCACTGATTAGCAGTGGTAAGTGTCCAGAGCTCTAAAGCCAACAAAAACAGGTTGGAAAAAATAAGAGGACAAAGCAAAATGTTTGGGAATAACCCTGAAGAAAGGGCCATGTCCAACAGGGTGAGTAGAGGAGTGTCCGCCAGTCTTGTCCAGACATCTAGCCTGCTCTACTGGATTCTGTGTTGTTTCAGCCTCATTGAAGTGGACATACCCTGGCTTTGTTAGATTCCTCAGCAGTGCTACAACCGTTAGGATAAGCTAAGTCTCTAACATGGGATGAAAAATTAATTAGCAAAACATTACACTTTGCAAACACCAAACAATACAATGGCAGATAATACTTATCGACAAGCCTCTCAGGTCTAAGTTGTGACAATTGGATAGGTATTCTGCTGCTCTGTAGTACTTTGGAATCCTTGGATGTTACAGGAAAATGTGCACACACGCTTGTAATGTACAAATCTGTTAAGCGGACAACCTGCACATTGAATGCAAGTTCTTTTGATAGCGGTACACTTGTTCTCTGGTGAGTGGTGGCACTACGGCAATATGAGTGCAATCAATTGCTCCAACCAGATGTGGCAGGAGGGTCAAGGAATTACAATCCCACTTCACATTAGCAAAATCATGGTTAGCAGGAAACTGAATGAAGTTGTAGTTGTGTCACATCATTAGAGAAACAACGTCTTTAGCACACCACTACAAGTTAGTTGTGACACTCAACTATAAACTGCCACAGCGTATTGGAATTAACCTATGGCCACAAAATGAAGTGCTGCCATGATTCTGACTATTGTTGGTATTGATGTGGGATTCATTCAGCTTCCTGTATCAATGAGCTAATAATCATAGGAGAATAAATCACTAGTGGCGCATACCCAGAGTCTCTTGTGTTGTAACAGAGACCCTCAACCACAGTAACACAGTGCGCTGTATATGTTTTCTCCGCTTGTGTGATCAGGTGGATAGTGTCATCATCGGGTCGTAGTTACTTGAGTGTTCATTTCTCCTAGTAATTAACCAACCTCCACCTGAAGGGAGACTGTCTGTGTGGTTTGCAGTAATGAAGTGTGACAACTGATTAAAAATATCTCCTATCATGTATAAAGAAACTTCATTCGGTCAGGACAGGGACATAATTAAAAGAAAAAGTAGTGCGCCAGTGGATTGGTAATTGGTCCACTGCACCTAATGAGGGATCAACTTGTTTCAGCCTAAGGATTGCCCTTACAAGTCAGATGGCCTTCTTCAGGACCATAGAGTGTAAGGTGGTCTTCAAATTTTAGAACACCTTTATTGCTGAGGGGGTGAGAATATTCACTTACCCTTCTTTGTAAGCGAGCGCAATGGCTCACTGATTATGTTGTCATGGGTGCAGTCAGCAACTCACCTATCCACACACACATTAAAAACCACACCCACAAAATACATATGTCCTCACTCACTCTCATAGCATACACTTAGGAAGAAACATACACCAGATGCACAGGCACCTGCAACCTCAATAGACACATGCATATCACCTACTTCCCACTACCTCCCAAGCCCAACTCCCTACCAAACATGCTACCTGTTTTCCCTTTGAAGATATACTTTTTGTCCTTGCCTTCACCCCTTCCAAATTCATCCCATCTATACCAAATGTGAAGCCACCACTTCAAAACCCCAAAACCCCTCCCATACCCAAGACTATCCCTCCAAATGCCAACACCACCCCTCTCAAATCCAAAAATAAGATGAGTAAAGTGCCTCCTATGTGCCATATAGATGCCATTTCCTGGGAAGGTTCCCCTTACAGTAATTCTGGAGATAAGCTTAGGGCCACAGTACAGCAGTGCACTGGACTTTTTATTGTCATGAACTGCCATTTGATCTAGATTAATTTTGCTAGACAAATCTCATTGTTTAAATAAATCACAAATGTTCTTTGCACCAAGTTTGTCCTGGCATTAATTTTACTTTGAATCAAACAAAGACTGGGGGACTGGGGCATGGGGCTATATAAGGTCCAGCATACATACCCTTGTAATAAACTTATAAGACAAGAATTACTCAGCTCATACATAGTAGTCTAGGTCTACCAGGAGGTCAGGTTTGAAGAGTGGTCCCTTTAGGAGCAAGGGCCCTCACACACTCCAGACAATCCTGTAACCAAAGTCAAAATGGAGTAAGTGAAACAAAGGCAGGGTCACAAAATTATTACAATGCTTCAGAAGGTTGGAGCGGTTGTTCTGCACCGGGATGTCGCATATTGAGTGCCATCTGGAGGGTAGAGTGCAACCCTTTGGTCCTATGTGCGATTAGCATGGATTTCCTTTGCTAGAAAAAGTCAACGTGGTAAGTGTGCATAACAACCAAACATGGAAATGATGGAACTATTAACCAATGATTAATAATGTCAAGTTTACCAAAAATTTGTTTTATTGCAAATAATTTGCAGGCCTTAAAAAGGGTCCGAGGTTTGTGGTGAAGGTAGTGCGTCAGTAGGATACAAGGCGTCTGACGGCACTATAATTTCCTTGCAAGGAAGTGTTGGAACTGCTAGTATTGAGTTACTGTGGATATGTGTAAAGAAGAATGCACTCCTGAATGGAGCTACTGATCATCTGGTAGGCCTGTCTGCAGCTCCACCTACATCACAGGTGTTTGGTACACATGGTACATGAACCAAAGGTCGCACATAAATGAACAGGAGGGCAAATTACCCCTGCTAATGAACCCAGTGAGCACGTATATTGAGCGTCCCTAAGGAGGGGAACTGTTTATTTGATGTGAGGTACATAATTTTGTTTACCATTATGGCAAGAAATCAACATTTTTTTTAATGTCTTCTTTGTTAAGTGCATACACTGGTTAAAATAGTATGTGATAACCATTTGAATTTAGGTTCAAGCATACCTAATGATGATGGACACTTGTGTCAACAAATGTTTTAATTTGTTTCTTTCATTGTTACTACAGATGTGTTTGTTTCACCCTGATTACCTCTAAGAATTAGCACATATGCATTACACATTATACAATAATGTAAAAATTGTTATTGGATACAATACAGTACTTGCACTAGACAAGGGGAAATGTTAGGTGGATGAATATGTTGAATGATTCAACTTTGGGACTGATATTGATTTGATAGATAATTAATAGGGTAAAGGTTACACCTTGTCTGGTGCAATTTCTATATCATGTTATATTGCACTTTTCCCAATGATGTGTAACGCATGTTTTAATTTGGGAATTTTGAAAATGTATTTAAATACACCTTTATGGTAACTCTTTACTGTTTTTATTTTTAGTCAGCTTGCACCAAATGTATACATACAATGTGATCATACAGGTGTGCTACTTTACATTTCCTAAACCTCATCATTAGAGGCATATGCATTGCACTTTGGAATGCTGTTGCTTGTAAGAGAGATTTAAAAACAAACAAGTCCAGTGCAAATGTTAATATATAAGTCAAAAGGTAACAGGTAAAAGTGGAGCTTACCGTCCATTCTGTCCATGACGGTGTTCATTTTGTTTGTCATCAAGCACCAGAGGCAGTACTTTGAAGATTGGGTCTATGGCAGAAAAGTAAGTGTGAAAGTGACTAAAGGTGAGTTTCTGCCTTTTATCCCTTCCAAACCACCAACTCAGGTGTGGAGGTGTTATCGCCACTGTCCCATCAACAGCTAGGCCCATCATTATTAGCCCAGCTGACAAAGTGGCTGTACACCTTCTAACAGCTGCTTTTGCCTATGGAGCCATCGGCGTGGGTGGGAAGGTATAATAGACGCAGCGGCGGTTCGACAGTCTTTTGTCCACGCATCTGCCAGCATATAAATAGTGCAGGTTAACCGCCTAGAAGGTGGACAGGGATTCTGGTGGAGAAACAAAAGCTGGACAGTTAGCACAAGGATCTACATCTGGCCCACGCTGTGAACGAGGAGGTCTGGAATTTTACAGGAAAAAAAAATGTAGTTCACAAAAAATTCAGAGCTTGAATGCACTTATGAAGCGGGGTAGAGGAGTTCACCTGGTATTGATAAAATCATGAAGCAGGGCATTCTAAGAAAAAGTACAAGTGAGCATATGTGAGTCTCCCCCAAAAATTCCCTGATTGTGGGATTGTAGAAATCTATTGGATAATGGAGGAAAGTATAGGACCTGTGCAAAATTAATGTATTTAATACAGTAATATTGTTTCAGATGTCCACAGAAGTCGAATGATTTACTGTTGTAGACTCGTGCCACACATTTTTCTCAATTAAATAAACAGTGAATATATTTTTTCTTTCAGATTCCCAAAAAGATTTCTCGTTTAGTATAGAAACCCACAAGAGTATAAGGAAATTCCTCCAATCACTTTTGAAATCCCAAAGAAGGATTTGGAAAGTCTATATTTACATGTGAGTGAGTTCTAGTCCAATATATTGATGATGTGTTGGTCACAGCCAATATGGGAGAGAGAGCTGTAGACTGGGAATAATTGCTATTTTTAATCATTTGTCTGAAATTGGGCATAAACTATCTCCTGTGAAATTGCAGTACAGTCACAAGGAGGTCATTTATTTGTGATACCAAGCTTCAAAAAAAGGAAGTAAGATGGCTAAATTATATATTTCTGTGATTCTGAGAGTGAGCCAACCAACAACACAGAGAGAAATAAGGATGTTTAAGACATTGGATTGTTGCTTGACTGGGTGAGAAGCCTGGTCAAGCAGCATCCACAATCCTTCTCAGGGCAATGCACCAGTCAACTCTACATTAACCTGTCCTAAACCTGCTTTTAGTTAGGCACAGAGCAGTCAGGCTTAATTTAGAGGCAATGTGTAAAGTATTTGTGCAACACTTCAAACATGAATAAAGTGAAAAATATCATGCAAAAAAGATCCCACAGAACATTAGAAAAATAGAGTAAATTATAATAAATACAACAGGATCAACACAACAATTTCCCAAACCAGAGTTATGTATTCATAAAGATTTTAATGAGAATAATACCAAAAAGCCAAAAGTGCAAACTAGGGCTATGTGCTGGTACTGGAGAGGGTCAAAGTCAAACTTTCAGGCCGACTGAGATGGGGTACTGGTTGTCTACAGTCACCAGGTTAGGCCTGATAAAGTTCAGCATATCAAACTCCATGCCAACAGTCCTGTTCATGATTGAGGGGGCCACAAAGAAAGTGTCACAGAAGGCTGCTGGCAAAGAGCAGGGCAGGCGTCGCAGGCAGTGTTGTTCAAGCTTCACATTGGTGGCACCCTGCTAGTGGCCGATGCTTTAGTGTGACGAGGCAGATGCATGAACCTCACATTGAATAGCAATGCAAGTAGTGCAGTCGTGTTTCAAAAAAGGCCTGTTCACGACCATGAAGAGCCCAAAAGCTTGGATACAGCTCTCTAAGCCACTCCAAGTTTCCAGGACCTGAGGGCACCACTTGTTGGTCAGGAACACACTTCGGCTGGGTTCAGTTGCTGGTGCAGGATGTTGGGGAATCTTTTATGTCCCTGAGGCTCGGATGAGGAGGCTCGCAATCTAGCCCTCAGAGTCACTCTGGCGTTCTGGGTTCAAGGGTCAAATTGCAGGTCCACCTCTCTTCTCACTCAGGCAAAAGGGCAGCAGTTCAACACATCAGGGCAGCTGTTCCTTCAGAGTAGCAGTCTAGCAGAATGGCAGTCATTTCAGCAGCCTAGCAGTCCGTTTTCCTGGCACAATATCCATCGGTTTAGCAGTGTACTAAGAGGTGGTGTCTGAGGGCATTATGTTTACACAGTTCTGCCTTGGGTGTGGGGGAGAAGCTTTTAGACACTTTCATTTGAAGTGCACAGGTGCCCTGCCTCCAGACTAAATACAATAGTAGTTTATTTAGTTGCATAGTTACTGAAAACCATTTCAAAAGAATATAACAAGAAATATAATAAAGAATATGCATTGGCTACAAAAATGTAGCACCTGTTCCCTTCTAGCAGCTACACAGGCTTAAAATGGATCACCACATAAAAAAAGTATTAAAAGTACAAAGCAATCAATAAAAGCAAGCTTGGCTGATGTAAAAACATGACAGCATAAAGTAACAAGCATTCATTGCACAAAGATTTAAATGGCACATGTGTAAAGTAAAAATGTATTGGTTATAAAGAGTGCAAAAGTGCTTATTCAGAGCCTCTTTGCACACATTCGGATGTCAGAATAGAGCAGAGAAAAATGTTCATGCTTATCAGCCTGCCACCTGTTAAGTTTAGCACGGGGGCCACAGTATAGGGGCATTAAAAATGGGGAATTCATAAGTGCCAAAGCCACCTTATACAGCCACCCCTGTTACATATGAAAAGAGCTGGTGTAACAGACGCTCTAACTTAAGATTAAGGGGGCGTGGCCAAGCCGTGGACCAAGATGGCTGTGCAGCTGTGAAGCTGAGTCCGAGTACTCAGCAAAATTCACCTGTCTCCTTTAAATCCTGATCGCTACCAAGTTTCGACCAGCTGCACTGATTCCCCCAACAACGATGCAGCTGTGTAGCTCAGGAAAATCACCTTGAGAGATCGAGGAGAGAGGCCGGATCAATCTCCGGCGTAGCCTTCTGAAGTTCCCCGGCCGCCTGCATCAAGATCTTCCCTGAGGCGCCCGGCGGAGTACGCTCTGGAATTGCCACCTTCAGGGCTTACTGTGGTGAGTGCGAAGCCTGTTGGGACGCCCCTTGCCCCTAGACCCATTTTGTCATCAAGCCACGCTTCCTTCCCTAGATCTGGTGGGAGGATGCGCAAGTCATTATTGACGCTCTCGGAGGCCCTGAGGGGCCTCAGTAGAGCCAGGGAGGCAGCAATCCGGCTGCATGCTGGGTCTGTGGGGGGGTGAGTGGGTGGATGTACCTCGGGCCTGCCCCGCCTGAAAAGCAGAAAGCCTGCTGCACAGTTGGACACTCTACAGCCTCTATCCACCCTTATCTAGTCACACAGGGAATGGGGTTGTGGCTTCTTCGACAGGCAATGAATTGGAAACATAATGAAGGGGAGGTTGGCCTTTTCAACTGGGAGAGTACACCATTGCATTTCCTGGGAGCTGCCAAGGAGTCTGCTCGAATATTGTTTCTTCCCTGCCTTCTTCAGTTACAGTCTTAACCCGCTGCTCAGACCTTGGAATGCCCCACTACCTGACAGCGGCTCGACCGGTGCCGTGAGGTGCCCCCCCTCTCCAATATTTTGCCATTTCTGTGGCGGACCCCTCCACGTGCTTGCTGCACTGGGCGGATAGTGTACAGGAGCCAGGCACTAGGGCATGGGCCGAAGGGTCGGTGTCTCAGTGCACTCTGTGGGCCGGTTTTTCCCCCTTTACCAGTCCACAGAGAGCACTGGCAGGGAGAGGAAAGCAGCTTCCATTGTGTTCTTTCGTTTTAATCTCCCCATCGGGATGATCTCCCCCTTCCAATAAGCCCCGTAAGGGGAGACCAAACCGATGGGGGAGAGCATCTAGTTAGCCTTTCGCTGTCTTTGTAAGCTCCCCTCTGAGTAGGGGGAGACCAAACCGATGGGGGACATCATCTAGTTAGAATGTGGGCCAGTTCAGTGATGATCAGCTATGGCCTCTCCTTGACCCCCTGCCAAGAAATCACGCTGATGGTGGGCTGTTGAGGGGTGATTGTGTGCCAGATTCGGCCTTCCAGGGGGCCAGGTGTTGCTCAGGCCTATGAGCCATTTTCACCTTGGCCCCCTGGGGCCCACGCAGCCCAGAAACAGTGTTTGCTTTAACACTTTGCCCACAGCACTTTATTCAGGGAACAGTGGGGAAGAAGAATGGGTCTCACTATGGGGGCCAGGTGATGTGGGGAACTTCACCTTAGCCCCCCCCAAACCCCATGGATGGCCCAGAAGCTATGTTTTTGCATTAGCCCCTCCTCCTGTCGCCATTGCCCTGAGGCAGTGAAGGGCTGGGGAGGGTTGAGTAATTTACAAATAGCTGGGGCCTTGCTGTTTTCAGGTGCTCCTGCGCTGGAGGGCTGGGGAATCATTTTTTAAGAGAAAGGGGCCTTGCTGTTTTCAGGTGCTCCTGCACTGGAGGGCTGGGTAAATTTTTTTTAAGAGAAAGGGGCCTTGCTGTTTTCAGGTGCTCCTGCGCTGGAGGGCTGGGGAATAATTTTTTTAAGAGAAAGGGGCCTGCTGCTGTTTTTCAGGTGCTCCTGCGCTGGAAGACTGAAGAATAATTTTGTAATAGAAAGGGGCCTCGCTGTTTTCAGGTGCTCTTGTGCTGGAGGGCTCGGAATATTTTTTTAATGGAAAGGGGCCTTGCTGTTTTCAGATGCTCCTGGCTGGAGGGCTGAGGAATCATTTTTTAAGAGAAGGGGACCTCACTGTTTTCAGGTGCTCCTGCGCTGGAGAGCTGGGGAATAATTTTTGAAGAGAAAGAGGCCTCACTGTTTTCAGATGCTCCTGTGCTGGAGGGCCGTAATAATTTTTTTAAAAGAAAGGGGCCTTGCTGTTTTTTTCAGTTGCTCCTACGGAGGACTGAGGAATATTTTTGTAATAGAAAGGGGCCTGCTGTTTTCAGATGCTCCTGTGCTGGAGGGGCTGGGAATAATTTGGTAATAGAAAGAGGCCTGTCTGATTTTCAGGTGCTCAGCTTGTAGGACATTGTCACCTTGGCCCTGTGTCCTTCCCAAGAACAATAACCTCCCACTTACATTCCTTGTGTGTTTCATGAAAGGTCATGGTGGCGAATGTGGGCCACGCCCCGCAAATGTGGGCCACGCCCCGCAAATGTGGGCCAGTTTTTTCGTCAGTTCCCGGGCAAAATTGTGATCCCAATCCGACCGCAACAGAGAAGGTACAAGACCACAGTGATATCATGGCTAAGGGCGGGCAGGATGTAGGCACTGCTTCAGACTCTGCTTCTTCCCACTCCGCACTGTTAGCAGAACTTAGAGCAGTGTTTAAATCTCTGGACAACAGGTTTCACATTCTGGACAAACGCCTTGACTCACTGGGGGCGAAAATAGACATCCATGATCACTGTCTTGACACAGGCGAAGGACGAGTCTTTGATCTAGAGGATGGGGCCGCACAGTCCATGAAACGCCTGAAGTAATTGCAATTTAAAAATAAAATAGCTATCAAAAACATTGATTTGTAGGTGCACAGTCACCACAATAACCTTTGCATTGTACGGGTCCTGAAGTCCACAAACACAGGAAGAATGGATATATTTGTTGAAACAATGCTCGATGACATGTTCGGAAAGGAGGCCTTCACCTCTGGATTTGTTGTGGAGCGAGCCCATCTTTCCTTAGGCCCCCGTCCTAACCCTGGCAGACGACCTCCGCCTATCATAGCACACATCATGGACTTCCGAGGTAGAGGTGTGCTTTAGCTGGCCAGAGAGCGAGGAACACTTAACTTGCAGGGTTCCACTGTGTCATTCTTCACAGACTTCACTATAATGGTTCAAGAAGCTCGCAGACAGTACTCTGGTGTGAAAGCAGCGTTGCAGAATCTAGGTCTCCGCTATGGCATGTTGTACCCGGCACGCCTGCAAGTTGACTTTAACAGCAGGTCTCCCATATTTGACAATCCAACTGAGGCCCAACATTTTTGAAGGTCCAATAAAAATTCTGGCAACAAGCAGAAATAAGCTGGAGGTGGCTCTCCCCCCCCCCCCCCCCCCCCCCCCACGGCGGCTCTGCGGCTAGTGTTGATCTTTTTTCAAACAAATAATCTACATGGCTACGTGGCTAGCGTTCTGACTCTCCTTGTAGATGGCGAAATCATATGCAAGTCTAAGCTTAATATCAAAATTGAGACAGTATTAACAATTGTATTTTTGCATTTCTTTAATTATGCTGAGCAGCAGTGGTGCGTTGCCTCTCCCCTAGGTGCATAGCACAATGTCGAATTCACAGAGCACAATGCATTTTCCTGAGACTTTTTATTTCCAGACAAGATGTTTACAGGATGCATTAGGCTATTGGTTATTTGGGAGGGTTCCTTGAACATTGGGATGCAAGGTTGGCAGGAGGGTGGAGGGAGGGGATGTTTTTTACTTTGCTAGATCCTTTATGTTTACCAACTCCATGTATTACAGTCTGAGGTTCTTTGCCACACACTACACTTTCATCACATTGAATCAATGCTTTAATGTCTATAGCCCCTAATTTAGTAGCCCATCCTAATTTCTCTGTCATCACTTGGAATGTAAGGGGACTCAACAACTTCAAAAAAGGCAAATATATATTGCAGCATTTGCAAAAGCATAATGTGGATATAGCTTTTCTGCAGGAGACGCATCAGCCCAAATCAGAAACCACACAGTTTGAAACCAGCTGGGGCCCACATAATTTTTTTTCCAATTGCAGCACATATGCTTGAGGTACAGCGATCTTAATGCATAAGAGACTCCCTTTCTCTTTGATCCACGTTCCATAATGACAGGGATACACTGTTCTGGAGAAACTGCAGCACAGTCTGACGAGGCTGCCCTTCACGAAGGGAAGTGCTCCGGCTCATCACCCTTGAAGTTTTTAACCTTAGCATTACTTCTCCCTCTAAAAACTTTAGAATTCATTGAAGGTTTCTCTTTTTTTTAAACTCTCCATAGGACTGCCTTCTACTGCACCCTAAGAGGACTGAAGCCTCCTCTATTAAGATTTACACAATCCGAAATAAACATGATTTGTTGGATAAACTTTGGAACCTGTTCATGACGCTCTTCTGCCTGCTGCCGCTGCCACATCTGGGGACCGGGAGTACAGGTCCCAGTGCACCCTGCTGCTTTCCTTCCAATGAAGCTCGTCTAGGTCAGGAGGCCCCTTTCAAAACTATGCAGCACTCCCACAGCACTGGACGCCCTTCTGCCTGCTGCTGCTGCTACATCCAGGGACCAGGACTACAGGTCCCAGTGCACCCTGCTGCTTTCCTTTGAACGAGGCTCACCTGGGTCAGGAGGCCCCTTTTAAAACCATGCAGCACTCCCGCAGTGTGGGATGCTCGTCTGCCTGCTGCCGCTGCTAAATCAAGGGACCACGACTACAGGTCCCAGTGCCCTATGCTGCTTTCCTTCCAATGAAAGACACACAATTGATGACGGAATTCAGAACAAATCAAAACATTCACCCCCAGTCAAGAGATCTGGGTTCTATCCATCATTCATTTGCTCACCATGCAACCCCAGTTTAGAGCTGGCAATATGCAAATCAGTATTGACCTTGTACCTCATGGGAACAGTCCAGCACAAACTGCCAAACCAGTTCCTCCGTGGACCAGAAACAAGCATTCTAGGACCGGGTTCGGGATTTCACCCCTCTTCAGGCAGGATAGCTTGATTCCAGTGGCCCAGTGAGCCCAGGACCCACGTCTGGGCATACCCGGAGCACTTAGGGCGAGAAAGCAAAAGATACACAATTGATGGATGGAATGTAGAACAAATCAAAACATTCACACCCAGTCCAGAGATCTGAGTTCAATCCATCATTCTTTTGCTTACCATGCCACCCCAGTTTAGGGATGGCCATATGCAAATCAGCCTTGACCTTGTACCTCATGAGAGCAGTCCAGCACAAACTGCCAAGCCAGGTCCTCCCTGGCCCGGAAAGAAGCATCCTAGGACCTGTTTTGGGATTACACCCCTTTTCAGACAGCTTGATTCCAGTGGCACAGTAAGACCAGGATCCAGGTCTGGGCATACCTGGCACACTTAGGGCAAGAATGCAAAAGATACACAATTGATGGATGGAATGCAGAAAAAAATCAAAACCTTTACCCCCAGTCAAGAGATCTGGGTTAAATCCATCATTCTTTTGCTCACCATGCCACCCCAGTTTAGACCTGTCCATATGCAAATCAGTCTTGACCCTGTGCCTCATGGGAACAGTCCCAACGGAACTGCCAAGCCAAGTCTTTCCAGGACCAGAAACAAACATCCTAAGACCGGTTTTGGAGTTTCACCCCACTTCAGCCAGGATAGCTTGATTCCATTGGCACAGTGAGCCCAGGACGCACATCTGGGCATACCGGGCACATTTAGCGCAAGAAAGCTAAAGATACACTGTTTATAGACGGTATGCCAATCAAATCCAAACATTCACCCTCAATCAAGAGATATGGGTTAAATCCATCAATCTTTTGCTCACCATGCCATCCCAGTTTAGACCTGGTCATATGCAAATCAGTTTTGACCCTGTGCCTCATGTGAACAGTCCAGACAATACTGCAAACCTAGGTCCTCCCTGGACCGGAAACAAGTATCCTGGGACCGGTTTTGGTGTTTCACCCCTTTTCAGCCAGGATAGGTTGATTCCAGTGGCACAGTGATCCAAGGACCTCCGTCTGGGCATACCTGGCGCACTTAGGGCGAGAAAGCAAAAGACACACAATTGATGGACGGAATGCAGAACAAATCAAAAAATTCACCCCCAGTCAAGAGATCTGAGTTAAATCCATCATTCTTTTGCTCACCATGCCACCCCAGTTTAGACCTGGCCATTTGCAAATCAGTCTTGATCCTGTGACTCATGGGAACAGTCCAGTCCGAACTGCCAAGCCAGGTCCTTCCTGACCGGAAACAAGCATCCTAGGACCGGTTTCGGGGTTATACCTGATGCTTATTTCCTGTCCAGGGAGGACCTGCTCTGGCAGTTCAGGCTGGACTGTTCCCATTAGGAACAGGGTCAAGACTGATTTGCATATGGCTGGATCCAAACTGGAATGGCATGGTGAGTAAAAAACACGATGGATTTAGGCCCGGATCTCTGCAAAGGCATGCCCGGGCGAAGGGGGGGCCAGTCTGCGCCGGTCAGAGCCAGGAAGAGGCTGGGCTGGTCACTTGGTTTGTTGGTACAGGCTAACAAACTGACTTGAACATTTGTCACACAACAAGGGGCAGCTTGACGAGAACTTCTCTGCTTGAGTAGGTTGGCCAACTATTTTTTTATTACATCGTTACCTGGAATGGCGGCCTAATTGAAATCATTGAGGGGGAAAGGTGGCACTCCAAAAACATTGCTAAATTCTACAATTGTCTGCTTCCTCCTACGAGCTTCTAAGGTTATTGATAAGGAGATTCAGGTTGCAGAGCGACGTCTGTCAGTGGAGGTGTGTCCAGCTGGCCCCATTGTGGAGGCTACCATACATGTTTCCCCTACAAGTGACTTCACAAGTGAATCCACTTTAAACAAAGCAGGTATCTAGTAGGAAACCCATCAGTCACATCTGTTACATCCACCACTCAGTGCTCCTCCCCATTACCCACAGGTACCCCTGACCATGAAATCCCAGTCAAAAAGAAAAGGAAGGGCAACCATCCAAAACGTACGAGGGCTATATGGACTCGATCCAGGAAAAAAAAAACAGGACTTAGCCCCAGAAGCCATAGCCGACAGACTGCATAGTCCACCGCCCTTGATTGACTCAAACACTAATTCAACTTCTCAATACGACGGTTTACCACGCAAAGCAAAAATACTATTGCTAAAAACTTTCTACCAATCTTGGATAGTCTTGAAAAATTGGAAATAAGTGTGGAACTAATGCATAAATCATTTGTGGAGATATTATTTTCGACTGGAGCAAATACGAAACTATGTGAAGGGGGTGGCTGGTCTCACGGGGCACAAATTCTGGTGAGGCGCCCTCTAGTAGAAGCATAGTTTCTCAAAACTGTATTCCAGTTATTGAAACCACCATGAATTATATTAGGGCTGTACCCCAAAAACAGACACCTACCCTGGCTACAGAGATGAGAGGGCAAACAAATAAGGAGACGCCAATAATGCCCAAATATAGCATGTATGTAGGGGTTGAATTTCCAACCCTCCCTCTTCTACAAGGGATAGACTAGATTTGCCACCAGTCGTAACTCCCTATGTGGTCATTTTGGACAACGTTCCACCAACTGAGTCCCCCCAGCAGGAAACATGGGAGTCACTAAGGAATAAATCTCTTAACTGGCTCAATTCTAAAGTGGGTCAGGGGGTACACTTTTTGCAGACCTTAAAATGGCCAGACGGATATTCCCAAAGAAAGCCGAAGGTGCACACCTTGCGAAGTGAAGACGCAGCAGTCAGAGTATATTTCCAAAAACACTTCTTTTTATTTCAATACATATTTGAAATTGGCACACAGCCAACGCGTTTCGTTCCCCTTTTTTTTGCCAGGGGGAACTTCGTCAGGGTTCTCTAGTATGATCTTCAGCAGAGATGACAACGAATGATAGGTGGTATACTAACAGTTATTTGTATTTCCGGACTCTCTTAAGTTTAGTCCTGAGCATGGATGATAAAAAATGTTACGCAATAATATAAATAGCAGTTTGTATTTCCGGACTCTCGTCTATGCAAGTAATCAAATCTGGAGGACAAATTCCAAGGGCGCAATACTATTGATGCAGCCAATCTCAGGTAGAGAGATACTGCAAGAATTCTGAAAAGATAGTGTCTCCTCCCGTCACGATGTAATAACCGGCAGACGGATAGGCTGGATTGGCAAAGTCTCCAAAGCATTTGTGGGTGACTGTAAAGTTCTATCATTTAAATCTCCAAGATCAATCAATGACATATTGTGCAGGCAAAATTCCCTGCTATTAAATGAAGAGCAAATTATGGTCCTCGCGCTTGTCTTTTTCTACAAACCCCCATTACAATGTAATAGTCAACCGAATGTACTGACTCCACTTTGCCCCACCACCATCAGGCATTTGTACCATTCAACCCAAATTGCTGGAGTAAACTATATAAATTCCCCTCTATTTTCTATACCCACATTCAATAGATTTGATACTCTTTCTAATCTTGCTGGGGTAGACTGACTAAATGATAATCTATCTATGACCACTCTAACACAACGACCTGGTACCCCGCCTACTGATACAAATTTGCAGTTGTGTTCCAGCCTTGAATATATAATGTGCTTGTGACCTTTTGCGCAAACTAAGGAGCCCTTAAGTGACCCCACGCTCCTAGATCCCACTATATTACAGCTATTGAAGATGAAATGTCCATGTCACCTTATGCACAAACTCAAGAGCCCTTGAGTGACCCCTTTCTCCTAGATCCCACTGGTATTACGGCGATTTCCTGGAATGTAATTGAGTTGCGTAGTAAGCTTAATCTACAAGAGTGGTTAAAATGTATAAATAATTTTTCTATAGTCTGCCTATAAGAAACATGCGTTATAAATCCTTGCCATCTAAATTAATTTAAAACCTATCATTTGCCGCCCATTCCATCTAGGAACGGTAAAAATAGAGGTGGTCTATGTACATATGTATCAAATATACATTCATAATTGTAACAAAGGAGGGAGGGAGAGAGAGAGAAGTGGATTCAGTCTCCCCGAATGCGTTTCATAAACAAAGTGGAATCCACTTGGATGGTGATGGTGATCCCTACAGTGGTGGGGAGCACACAGTGTTGTTAAAATACCCCTCACACACCAACAGGCCCCTTGGTGTCATGCTTCATCATCGGGGTCTTCGCAACCCTCTACGGATGCGGCGTGCTACGACCGACGGCTACGTGGGAGCACTATTCTTGGACTATGTGTGGGTGTCTGTGGGGAATTGAATGTACGTGAGTGGTGGGTTAAGTGATGGTTAAAAGATACCTGGCTCATGGGGTGAAAAATAGACTTTTATTAAGCCCCCTGCTGGTATCATTAAAAGGGGTGCAGTGGGAGGTTGTTAGTGTATAATTATGTACACCAACCTCAACGTGTTTCGGTGTGAAAAACGTCTTCTTCAGGACAGGGTTTGCACAAAGATCCCCACCTTACTCACTTGGATGTAGGTGTAAAAGTGTATTATACAAAATGGAAGTGAACTATAGGTGATATGTACCTAATATGTAGTTCAAAGTCATAGTCTCTCCTCGCCCAATTGGCGTATATTAAAGACCTGGAGGGAGAAAAGCACATTAGATACTTGTTCTCACAATAATCAATTGCTATCTGGCAGGTTGGGGTGACCTTAGGAAAAAAGTGAAGGGTTGCCGGTTCCTACATACATATATTATGCCTTAAGTGGTCGTGCACCCTGTAAAGTAAAGTGACAAAGACTGGACAAAACACACATATAACATTAAAAAACACACGTATTCGTTTTTTGCATGCCTGTGTTATGTGGAGGTAAAAAAACAGGAAAGTCTTACTTTTTGATATTGATTACAATGCTCCATGAGCCTTTTACGGGTATTGGGGGGTTTCCATCTGGACCAATTTGTAGCGATCTGAAAATGTGAAAATAGGCCGTTTGAGTTCTCCTACTTACATAGTCTATCTGTTGGCCTCCTCTTTCAGGGTTTAGTTAACTCACGGTTATTCAGGAGATGATCTGTCCTCTTCCCCTCAACGCGGCTCCGCTGATAATGCCACTGTGGGGAGAGGTGTGCCCTTATATACTGTCACGATGCACTTAAAATTGCCAATTGATTTGCAAATTGAAGGCAGAAATATGCCCAAACAAGGGCTGCTCGGTACCCTTGTGTCAATGTGTGCCGGTAATGCGCAAGTGCTCACTGTTTCAGTTCTGCGCATGCGCGGTAACAGTGTCCCGTACAAGTAGTTGAGCACATGTGCCGGACTGAGAAATTATTCCGCGCATGCGCAGCATGTGCAAAAACGCTGCTTTCAGTTTTTCTGCAAGCGATCATAGCTTTAAAATGCTAAGTTGGATCGGGATAGTTGCGATCCAGCTGGGGAGGGTCCTACAAACTGGTGTGGCATCCACAGTATTTGAACATTGGTATTGATAGACCAGTTAACAAACTGAGAGATGTTATAATGGTTGTGACCGAGTAAAAACTGGCCAAATAGGGTACTCATTAACATCAGCATGGATTAGTACATAAAAGAGGTATATTAAGAGTGTGATGTAGATTCTGATTGTGTGCTCCTCATTGCATTTTCTAGTTAGAAATTTAGCGTAGTTGGCCCCATGGTATGGCATCATTGAGGCCTATTAAGTGTGTTCCCAGACGGAGCACCCATCTCTGCTCTTTTTCAAAGAGGCCTACTTCTGATGGTAACTGCTTAATATTGGTCCATTGTATGTCATTAGCGCAGCATTGCTTCTGTAGGTAATGGGCTGCCATCTTTGTCGTAGTTTTTTTACACTTGACATTGCTCTTGTGTTCGTTAATTCTCACTTTCACAGCCCTTGTGGTCATGCCCACATATTCAAAATTGCATGGGCAGGTAATTAGGTATACTACGTTTTTACTGTTGCAATTCGAGAAATTGCGTTGCTCCCACTTACTACCATTCCTGAATGTAAGGTCCCGGCTCTTTTTTGTGAGGTGGCAGTTGTTGCAGTTGCCACAGGGATGGTGCCCTTGTATCCCCTGCAACCTAGGCTGTTGGCATGGTGTTATTTTTGGTCTGGTATGCACAAGGATGTCTTTGAGATTCTTTCCTCGTCTATGGGCAAAAAGTGGTTTCTCTAGATCGAGAGCCCCGCTTGTCAGTATTCTCCAATGTTTATTTATCATTTTTGACACCTGGTTTGAGTGTGTGCTATATGTGGTGACACACACTGGCCTCTCGTGAATGTTGTCTTTGGGTACCTTGTCTTCCAGGAGGGCCTCACGATTGTTATTTCATGCCCTCTTCATTGCAGCGTTTATTACTCTGTCTGGATACTGTCTCTGTTGTAATTTTATCTTGAGATCTTGGGCTTGTGTCTTGAATTTGCCTATGTCGCTGCAATTACGGCGCAGGCGCAGGAACTGCCCATATGGTAGGTTTTCTCTGACGTGGCGAGGGTGGAAACTGTTGAAACGCAATAGACAGTTCCTTGCTGTTGGTTTAAAGTGTGTCTCTGTTTTTAGGAACCCTGAGTCATGATAGATGTTAAGGTCGAGGAAGACCATAGATTCGTTAAACATAGAATGGGTGAACTTCAGGTATGCATTCTGATTATTCAGCCATGTTAGAAAAACCCCCAACTGTCTGGCTGTCCCCATTCCAGATGACCAAGACGTCATCTATATATCTTTTCCATGTTTTTATTCTGTCCCTGAAGGGGTTGCTTTGATGGAGGATCCTGGTGGACTCTAGATGATGGACATACAGTCCGGCATGACTCGGCGCGAAAGTGCTGCCCATGCTGGTCCCATGGCATTGGAGGTAGAGAGTGCCCTCGTATTCAAAAAAGTTCTTGGTCAGTGCAGTGGAAATGCATTCCATGACTACCTCTCGCTGAGGTTGGTATCTCCATGTTTTTGAATGGAGAACTTCCTCTATGATGAGGAGAGTCTCGTTGTGGGGCAAGCTGGTATAAAGACTCTCCACATCTAAATTAAGTAGCATTTTTGAGTCTGGATCAAAGGGATGGTCCCTCAGTAGCTGAAGTACAGCTTTGGTATCTTTCAGATATGTGTCTGTGGCCTGGACTAGTGGATGCAGAAAAGCGTCAGCAAACTTAGACAACGGTTCAAGAATTGACATAATACCCGAGACAATCGGTCTACCAGGTGGGGCTTCAAGGTTCTGGTGTACTTTTGGTATGCTATAGAAGTAGGGTGTTCTAAGGTCCTTCTGTGTAAGGAATTCGGCCTCGTTTCTAGTAAGCCAATCATGTGCTAAAGCCTCTTCAACCATAGCCCCTATCGTGATACGTAGGGGTTCCGTGGGGTCACTCGTTAGGATCTTATAGTTTCTTCTGTCAGCCAAGAGTCTCCTGCATATAGATTCCTCTTCTCCTGTAAAACTTAAGGCCAGTGTTCTTTTTATCAAATTGTTAGCATCGTTCTTTTGGGAGGGCTCATGGTTTGTCTAGTAAATTTTTATAACAATGCTTGATATACCGGCCACACTGTCCTCCCTTGAAAGTGACCTGGATGCCATTCTTCTACAAGGGGCTGGGGACAAAATAATATGCTTGGTGGGGGATTTAATATTCAACTATACAAACTGCCTTCAAAATCCTTCTGTGGGTTGACTTCACCAACAAATGAAGATACCACCCATTTGTGCGCAGTATGGTAGGAGGCTCAAAAAGTTAATTTTCAAATAGGATCTAGGCTTTTGCAATGAGCTTGGCAAGTTTCCTACATTGTAAAAGTGTTTTTGACTTCTTGCTATTCTCAACCCGTTATTCAATTCACTTTGTCAATTTCGCCATACACGATTGTGCTCTAAGTAATCACTACCATCAGAGCCTTTCGGTAAACTTGGGATTAGTAAAGGAGCAGAGGGATCCTTCCCGCACCTTTGCAGTCGAGAAATTAGAGCTCACTCGAAACAACTGATTGGCACTACGCTGGCCAATGGTTAACCCAAATGTCTTTTTAGAGAATCCAATTCAGAAACATAAAAGTGCCTTTAACATTTGTCTGGATAACACAAAGGAGGCTACTGTTATTACAGAATCCTTCTAACAAATAACTGGCATCCTTAAGGCGGGGTTACTATCACGGCAGAAGGCAGGTTCAGAACACAGGAAGGGATGGTCTGATCACGTATGCAGCAGGACCCATAAAAAGCTTATAGGAGCACTGGAGAGGCAACCTAGAAATATGGTTGAGATCCAGTATTGGAGGCGGTAATACAGGAGCACTCTAAAAAACGTACGAAAACAATAAAAGAGTAAATGTGGGAGAAATTGCATGAGGCTGGTAGAAGTAATGATACCACTGCATTTTGGCATGTGGTTAACTCCCCATACCCCAGTAATAGAGATACACCCAAAATCGAGATAGCCATGACTGAGGTAGAGTGGATAACACACTTCTCCGCCCACTTTCCGTCAAATGCAACCAGCGCAACTGATCATCTAATACTAAATGCCGAGGTTGACACATAGGTACCTGGGTTGCTCTAAATGTTACTATCAAAGATGTTTCCTTTGCGATTAGATACAGTAAGGGAAACAAAGCTCCTGGTCCAGATGGCATCCCAATTGATTTATTCCAAGTTAAAATTGATCTCTGGGCACCCTCCTCACTTTTATCTTGAGATATTACCAATATACGCGGCTACCTTTGACCTGGGCCTAGTCTCAAATTACCTATATTAAAAAAAGGTGACCGAAACTGTCCATCACACTACAGACCGATCTCCTTCCTTGACTCATTAGTAAAGGTGGTGCGTCGGATAATTCTAGTCAGATTACTAAACTGGGCAGATAGCAACAACAGGATCTCTGACTTAGAATATGGGTTCCGCCGGGGCATTAGCACTACTGAACAAGCTATTAACTTGAACTTGCTATTGGGCAAATACACGCGCATTAAAAATAGTAATTTGTACACAGTATTCGTTGACTTATCGTCAGCTTTTGACTCCATTATCCATCATAAGCTGTGGTCAGTGATGATTCAATGGGTATCGACTGTACAACTATTGCTCTCTTAAGACATCTGTACTCGAACAGCCATCTAAGGGTATGGTTTGGCATTAAAGGAGATTATACCCGCTCATTTAGAATAGAAAAAGGGGTCCGTCAGGGGTGCTTGCTCGCCCCCTTTCTACTCAACCTCTATATAGACAATTTGTGTAACACTCTGGCCAGTTCGTGTGAGAACCTGCCACAGTTAAAACAGCAACCAATCCCAGTTTTACTTTACACGGATGATGCTGTTCTTATGGCGTGTACCCTTCGAACTCTGCAACACCTACTTGATAATTTTACCCTGTTCATGGAAAATTTAGGGGTCCGAATTAACACAAGCAAGACATTTGTTATAAAAATGGGTGGGGGGGAAATGTCGCAATATTCACTTAGGAAACTGAACTTTACCCCAAAATTGAAGGTTTTCCTATTGTGGTATTCTATTTGATAGTGAAGGTACATGGAAAAGAGCTATTGAATCAAGAAGATTGCAATTTTTAAGATCCATTTCAGCACATCACAATTTTGCTAGAAAACTGGGGAATATCCAACTCAAAGGAATGTTATCAATTTATTATGCAAAGTGTAGAACAATTGCATTGTGTGGCTCGGACATTTTGGGTTATGCAAACATTGAATCATTACAGGCGGTGGAATTTAAAAAAAAACAACCTTTTAGCACTTCCCTCCAGTTGCTCAAATTATGTATGTCACTCTGAGCTGGGGACTAATTACATAATTGACTTGGTAAGGGCTCAACCACTCTTGCTATGGCACAAAATATGGACTTAGGAACATATGGTCCTGAATCGTGCCATAGTAAAGGACTATTGTGACCTGAAATAGCCCTAAAGATTCCCTGGCTAAAGTTTATCAAGAATTTCCTGACAGATATGGGCCGTTTGGAATTCTATGAGCATCTAGAAACCTTGTTCAGCATTGCAAGGAAAGGACTAAAAACAGAGTCTCTAAATCATCTGGCATATTTGCGATTATGTGTGGAATTGGGAAAACCAACTGTGAAACATAATCAAATGGTCCTGATTACTTTCCCACGCAACCATACCTTTTTAATGTTTTAAATGCCCATCATTGATTTGTTTTAATTCGTTTTAGATTAAATATCTTCTACCGCCTGATAAGCTTTCCAACCCCCAATGACTGGGCAAAAGTTTTACAACGTTGTCCATGTGATAATGTATCAAACCAATCAACAATGCACATTCCACTTTTTTGTAAATTTTACAAAGATCTGAGAAGTTCCCTTATTGTACCTATGTTGAAATCACTACATTTTAAACAATACGGCCAACCTTTTTGTATTTACAACTGCTATTAAGCCTATACACGTGTGTGATACTTGCAAGGTTTCTTAGGGTAACCGAAGTAAGAAGAAAAACAATGGTAGCATTGTGTTAACTCATGAATTCTTGGCGGCAATGTGAATTGCACTTCTGCTATTTTTTGAGATCTATGATTTTTATATGTATGTATATAATTTTTTTAAATCATCTGTACTCTTTTATGAAACACCGTGTGTGAATTGAATAAAGATATTTGTATTTTGACAAGGAGGGACGGTTCTCTATTGTTGTGGGCAAACTAATGGGGCACACTGTTACTATGGTATCTATTTAGGCTCCTAACACTGACAGTCCTGATTTCTTTCAGGAACTAGACGCCACAATTCTAAGCTTGGGCTCTGACAGCCTGCTGCTTGGGGAAGACTTCAACTTACTTTTAGACCGCACACTTGATAGCTCCTCAGATTCCATGGACACTAAGCATCGTGCCCAGCAGGTACCGTTAGACACTTGCACGGCACTCCAGCTCTCAGATATTTGTAGAGTCTGAAACCTGACAAACCCAGGCTTTACACACTACTCTGCCCAACAAAACACCTGGACTAGGTTGGATTACTGGCTTCTCACCCGCAACCTATCACGTGGTGCACAACAATTACGTCACTCCCTGTGACATATTCAGATCACGCCCCTATTTTGCTTAGACTCTGCATTCCCAGACTAGAGCGTTGTGAGCGTCAGTGGAGGTTCTCCGGCAGGGCGTTGAACTATGATTTATTTGAATCATAGATCAGAGAGGCAAGTGAGGAATATTTTGAACTAAACATTGGGTTAGTAGATACATGGGAGATGCTTTGGGAGGCCTTTAAGGCCTACGTTAGGGGTATTACCATAGCAAAACATGCTGGGTACTAAAAGATCTGAGGAAAACTTTAGCTAATGTCGAACAACAACATTGGCTTTAGATTATTCCTTGCTCACCTCTCCAGAAGTGGCTGAGGTAGGAAATCGCCATTTGGTGTTATTTGTGGAGTTCAGGGAAGCCGCAGAAAGGGAAATATATTGCCTTAGCAAATATACAACAACACATAGTTATGGCGAAGGAGAGAGACTGGGTTGCACACTAGCACAGCTGTTGAGGCCGCCTTATTCTAGATTGTACTTCACAGAACTCCGGGCTGACTCTGGAGACACTTGAACTGACACAACGGACATCCGAGATTCATTTCTAACATATCCAAACTTGTACACAACTTCTCGGAGCGAGGCGATTATTTCGCTGTGATTGAACTCGTATACATGGAAAAATATATACAGCATTTCCTTGCCGAGCTCTTTTCCACTGACAAAATAATTAGTGCTATTGATGCATTGAACAGCTCTATGGCTCCTGGCCTCAATGGCTTTAAGGGCGACTTTTATTCTGCCCTGCCTACGGGAAGTCACGGTCTCTGTAGATACCAAAATTGTGTAGGAACATGTGGGCTAGACATTGTACTGATGTGTTTAGGCTTTTTAAATATGATACTGATATGCCTATTGTGTTCTATATTTTGCGGTTTTATATTCTATGTGGTGCACTCGTAGAGCTATTTTAAAGAAAGTCCCTATAGGAAACTTTTAGATTAACAGCAATTATTATTCATGCTATGTTATGCACCCTTTAGAACAATGTAGTATGTATACATTCTATTAGTTTACCTCTACCGCAAGTTACCATTGCCAAGGTGTTTTATAATTCCTAGAATTTTATCTATTTTAAATTGGCGTCCCTATTATTCTATTTCTAGTATTTATTAGATAAGAACAAAGTTTTTTAGTACTAGACAGATGTTTTAATCATTAATGAAATAGCCATTTCTTACAGCATGTGTTATTGCTCCCCACCTTGCATTTAATTTAGAAATCATGTATTCTAAGTATATTGCACAATCGCCTGCTTTGGAACACTGAGCAGGCCAGGGGAAGCTAACTCAAGAGTGCAGCCACGATTTGTACTCTTATAGTGATTTAAAAAAAATTATGTTGTCTCAAAGATGTTGTGCTGTATTTTGCTAAAATGTACTGTATTGTTGTTTTATGTGCTCTTATGGCCTTTATGGCCGAAATGAAGAAAAAAAAAGTATAAGGACATTTTAGCCCTGAAGCTCTTAGAAGTTTACAACGAATCCTCAGAACGCAATCAGTTGCCACCCACTCTTTGGGAGGTAGTGACTGTTTTGCTGCCCAAGCCTGGGAAAGACCTCTTGCAGTGTGGGTCATACAGACCTTTATCATTATTAAATTTTCACTATAAAATATAATATTAGCAAAAATGATCGCTCTGTGGCTCGGTCTTTTATTGGATAAAATAATATATCTGGCCCAGTCTGGGTTTGTGCCCCATATATCTAATTCCTTAAATCTTCTCACCCTCTTTGCAGTGTTACACAGAATCAACCCGGCGACTCGGCAGCAGCAGCAGTTTTGATGCACGCGGAAAAAGCCTACGATTCCCTGGAGTGGACATTTCTGTTGACAGTAATGAGGAGTCTAGGTATGCCCTTTGGGTTTGTAAATCTCGCTGGACTACTGCATTCAGGACCCTCCGCCAGACTTCAAATAAACGGAATGCTGTCCTGCTCCTTTACATTATCCTGAGGCACCAGACAGGGATGCCCCCTGTCACTTCTTCTTTTCATATTAGTAATGGACCCTAATGTTAGACACTTCCAAGCGCGCCACTTACAGAGGGGGTTCCAATTCAACAATGGGCCCCTACTGGTGTCCTTATACGCTGACAATGTCATATTATACGTTAGTGACACCCAAAACAATCTAGAGCCATTAATCAGAGAGGTCATCTGGTTTGGCAGTTTCTCCGGCCTTGGTATAAACTGGCACAAGTCGGTGATATTCCACCTTACTTCGGGTACCATTAGATGGGAGTGTGTATACCCACTGGCCTAGTATTCGGACTCAGTAACATATCTGTGGATTAATATACACTTGAAGACTACAGAAATCATATGGTATAACTACAGCATGGCAATGCACAACTTGGAAAAGCAAGTAGATAGGTGGATGAGACTCCTCCTTTCGATTGCCGGGCGAGTTGCACTGATTAAAATGATAGTCTGGCCCAAATTCCTGTATCTATTCAAACAATATCCCCATCCCTTTGACAAACCAATTCTTTAAGTCTTTATACACCTATCTCATCAGAAAGACCTGGGGAGGCAAACGACCCAGGGTCCGTTGGGAGGTAATGACATTTCCATATCACAGAGGAGGCTTTGGAGACCCTAACTTACAATTATACTATCTCATTGCGCAGTGCGGTTATGCACACTCCTGGTTTCATCCAGACCCCAGTATGCCCTATTTATGCCCAGAGGCAGATCAGGTTCTTCCGGACACACTGAATACAATATAATCCCTGGGTTACCCTCATGACTCCACAGACATCCAGACGGTCTCCACCACTAGCTGGGCCTGGAGGAAGCTAGCCAAAATGATTGGATCTTAAGTATTATACTCTCCGAAATTGCCTATCCCGAATAAACGCTGGATTCCAATCACGGAGGAAAAGATAGTACAGCGCACTCTCTCCAAGTACGACATGTCCACTATAAGGGATCTATACAACGATGGGCAAGCATTTTCTGTTTCGGACGGAGATAGATTTCATGATGGTACTTACATGGACACTTTTGTACTTAATCGCCTTTGGTCGGCTTTGAGGGCTACGATTCCTGAATTCCCCATTGAACCTGATGTGTTTCTCCCCACTATCCCCAATCCTAGACAACACTATTGGTGAGCATCTGGTCTCCAAGTTATACCGGGCGTGTGCTGACATTATCCTGATACACAACATCAAAATAAGGGCTCTTTGGAAAACTGATCTGGGCCATCCCAATGGGCTAAATGTTGTGGTCAAACCAAGGAGGTCTCCTTGAACAGCTGCCACAAATTTATCCATTTTCAAATTCTGCGCAGAATTTATGTAACCCCTGAGATGGCACATAGAATAGATACAGATAGACCTCACTGTTGTTTAAAATTCAAAGCTCCACATGCAGATTTCGCGCACCTCGCCGGGAACTGTTGTAAAATAACTACGTGCTGGGCCGACATTTATTGTACACCCGGGGAAATGATTGGATTGGATATTGTTCTCACTCCGGAGGTGGCGTTGTTGGAGTACGTATGTAATATCCCAAAGCCTGTCCTGAAATGTACTGCCGTAGGGCTGCTACTGGCCAAAAGAGAAATAGCACTCAAATGGGGACGAATAGCTGCCCCCACACTTAAGGAATGACTGAGCAGTTTATCATACTGCAACATCAACTACGATTTGTATACCTCCACTCTTCCTAGCACGTCCCATCCACAGGACATTTGGTGCCCTTTCGAACATTACACCTCCACGTCAGAGTCACAGCCCACAGCACAACTGGAGCACGGGTATTGGTTTATCCGATTGCAATTGTATACTAATCGTTGATATGCAATGTTTTACGTTTTCCAGATCATTATTAGTTGAGTATTATAGTAATGAGGTAATGTGTGGACTGAGGATGCGGCGCCCTTGAGGCTGTAGAGTCGATTAGTCAGGTTTGATTGCACAACATGTTGATAACTTGATGTTATGTTGGCAATTATCTGCAATGTGAACTGAATATTAATACTGCAATTGAACTGGGGCTTGGAAAGTGTTTGTCTTATATTTTGAAAATAGTAAATAAAGTTTAAAAAAATCTTAGTTAGGGGGCCACCATGAAAAGTAAGGCTGAATATAATTGAATTCTCAAAAGAGAACCCAACAAGAAATTCAGTGTGCTAAAGTAAATGGATAAGGATTTAAACCAGATTATACTATATTGCTCACCACAGAATCGAATTTAGCCAACTACACTGAAGAACTTCCAAGCCCAACAGAGAGCATCCTAAGCCCAAAGGCCATGCAACCAGAGAACGCCACATTGAAACAAGGCACAATGATGAAACACCAGCAGGGCCCACATTAGAGCTCCCTGAACACTAGAATGCACAGTCTGAGACATGCAAAATTCAGCTGTTGTGGACTGCATCCATTCGAAAGGTACGTGCATCCACGGCAGCATATCATGACATCAACGCCATCACGGTTTCGATTCATGTGCCGAACAGAGGGCTGCTTTGTAGTTTAATCTGTTTTACTAACCCATTTTGTATTTTAGATTTTCCATATTTTAGCTACTGCTCCTAAGAGGGGGAGTGCAACGTGATTCCTCTGTGGAGTGCGTGTACATATCCTTTCTCATTATTACATGTCTATCCAGTGTGGATTTCTCTAGAAATGAATAGGCCCATTTCTTTATTATGCAGTTAGTCCATTTCATAATACTTCTGGGTAACTGACAATGCGACCTTCAAATTTTGATCTTTGTAATGCTCAAAGTGCAATGACTGGGTTTTTCCCATCCAACCATGGATAGTTCTACTTATATTTTGTAAATCTATGAAGTTATCAGACCCTCAAGAGTGCCTGAAATCATATGGTGAATAGTTAAATTACTATTTTTTTCTTGGTGACTTTGAAAAGGATGGGTTAGCTGCTGTTTTAGTATTTTTCAATATATTTTTTCTATGATGTTTGTTTTATTTTTTTACATTATGTATTAGACATATGTTGATTTATTTATGGCACCATTATTTACATTTCCATCAATGTTCCTATGATTATACTTTTCAAGGAGATGAATGAAAAAAAACATAATAATAATATGTCAAGGGAGGGGCATTATGGAAAGTCATAAATGTGCATGAGTGACAAGTTCAAGTTCAGTTGACCATCCATCCCTCCCTGGACAAAAGTCAATAGGCCGATTGAGTATCTGTAGTGCAAACTGTGCAGTATGGTGCTGGCAAGTCCGTCTAGCAACTTCTTTATGGGTTGATGGAGATCGTGGAGTTGGGTGTTATGCTGACCTGTATTGGCATTTTGTTCTCCACCTGTGCAAGATAATTTACTAATCAACAGTTCAGCTGCTGGTCCCCAGGCACGAAGCAGGTGCGAACCAGGCCTGCATGACTTGCCTCAATGTACAACTTCCCCTTTCATTGAAGGGCAGCTGTCTCCTTTCCCCCAGAAGCTCTTCACAGGAGCATAGTAAGTGTGTCAGGTCTTCTTGCCCGTTGCCGCAAAGATGGCAAGCAAGCAATGTTAATTCCCTCTTCCTTGGGGAAGATGAGGAACAACGGGTATTAACCCCAAGGGATATTTCAAATGTTTTTCTTTGGATGGCTTTCGGATGCCCTAAACAAATTAATTTGTGGGATGCAAATGTTCTATAGTTGTTTAAGGTCATCCAGCCAGGGGCTGTACATGCAAAAATATGCTTTATAGTTAGTTATCCATGTAATTTCTTTTTTAAACTATGTGACTGATGGAGGTTTACCAGGGCTCTTTTAGTTTAGTTAATGTAAGAGATTCCTGGAGCTAAGCTCTGGGAGCTGAGGTGTCGCTTTGCTACAGCTCCTGCCATAGGTAAATCAAGGTGTTGGGGTCTGCCTTTCTGATTTTTTCCCAGCAGATTATGAACGCCCCTAGCCTGGCCAGGGTCTGCTTTTGCAGGCTCAACCGCAACCCGATCAATGATGATGGGATGTAATTCAGAAGATTGAAGATGATGCTATATGCTTTTGTCAACGTACTATCCAGTATTTTGCCAGTTTTCAACGTTACTGCCAGTGCCAGGTCCTTTCATTTGAATGACTCCTTCTAACATGCAAATAGGTCTTCTTTATCAGTAATTAGTCCTAGATATTTGTATCCTGCTGCAGCTTCAATCCGTGAATTGGGCCTGTGCCAGACCTGTGTTCCTTTTTTTTCGTCAATGTTCTCGTTTTGTCAAGATTGATGTTCAGTTCGTTCTCAGCAGAATATTCATGCATTTTGTGGAGAAGGTATTGCAGTCGCACCTGGGTGTGGCTCACCAGAACCACATCATCAGTGTACAAGAAGCTGGATAGTGTAATGCCCCCTAACTTTGGGGCAAGAGAGTTACAGGCATTAAGCTTCTGCATCAGGCCAAACAAAAAGAGGTTGAATAAGGTGTGTACAAAACACACCATTGCTTCAGCCCTTTACTTGTTGGTATTCATCTTTAAAGGTGTGTTTCTGTGCCTAGCTAGACCTGAATCCACGTGTCTGTGTGAAGCAGTATGTGCAGATCTAGCAGCACCTGGTGGATGTTCGAAATACCCAGCTTGCTCAAAAATGTGCCTGATCCACATAGTCAAAGGCTGCTTTGAAATCAATAAAACAGATGTTGAAGGGGAGCTTGGAGACTTTCACCACATCAATAAGGAAAGAAATGGCTAAGATAATAGTTCTGCCTGTCATTCTGGAAAACCCTGTCTGGTTAAGCGGGATTAAGGCATTCTCAGATGCCCAAGTGGTTGGTTTGTCTAACAGTGTACAAGTGAAGTATTTGACCTTGTTATCGATGACAGCAACCAAACAGTAGTTTTTTTGCCAAAGACTTGTCTACTCTTTTGTGGATTGGTGAGAATATGGAGCCTCTCCATGAAGGTAGAAGTATGCCCAAAAGCCTGATTTGAGAATAGAGTAATTCCAAGATTTCCACCCAGTGCTCAGCATTTTGCTTGAAAAGGGTGTGGGAGTGATGTTGTTAGGGGTCCGGGGCCTGATCCAACGCTGCTCCAAACCAAACCTTCAAACCATCACTATATATCCTAGGAGCTATCAAACTTTACTCATCGATGGGGCCCATATCACTGCGAGTCATTCATCACACAAATCACTCTGCTCCCAAGATCAGTCAAGAACCAGAGGATTAGTGGAGTGTCTTACTTCATCTATTCAATCTAAATTTTATACACTATATACATCTGCAGTTTATTAGATCTTTCCAAAGGTTTTACTCTTAAGAAACATTTAAACACCCCACTGTTTGGTCAATGGATCAGTTAGTAAAAGGTAACTAATGTACAACAAGATTTGCTTAATTCTCCATTCATTGAAATTTTATTAAAGATTTTATCTCCTAGCATGACCTTATTTTATTTAACCCTAATTCGAACACCATTAAACATTTAAATTCACTTAAAGAGAAGAAGATTACATTCAACAGTTTAAATTTATTAGCAGAATAGTTCCGAAAAATAAGTCAAAGACATATTACCAATGATATCAGCAACAGAAATCAGAGTTAACGTAGAATAGTTCCCAAATACAGCCTCTCTATTCTTTCTCGATGTTCACCTCCCACCCGAACACCGTCCCCATCAAAAGTTAAATTCAAGAAAATGTCAAAGTCTTTGCACCATGGAAAATCAATCAGTCCGACAGCATGTCGTGGTGCAAAAAATACATTCAAAAGTACGCTCTTTTCTCCAAACGACCTTTTTTATACCCTTTTTTCCTAACTAGCTATCTAAAATTTAAAACGTTTTGTGTCCACGTTCGATTCTTTTTGGTCCATTCAAGGGGTGGATGAGGATCACCTTGTCTCCTCATTGTCCGCCAAGTCATAGTTCTAATCTTAATGAAAGTACTGATTGTTTATTATTACATTTTTTCACTTGTGTCCTTTAACTTGTCACTTCACCAAACTTTCCCAGGCTCATGACTCGGACATCTCAATCTTGGCACCATTCTACTCTTCAGGCCACGCTGACCTTGACCCATGCTGCACAGAAACAGACTGCTTGCACATCTCTTGAACATAGTCACGCATGCTTAGACAACCATTATCTCGGAGTCTCGCAAACCCTCCATTTTTATTTAGGCCGCATGGGCCATACCGGGTGCTATTATAGAAACAAACACAATTAAACGTTAAATTTCAAAGTATAGCCCTTCTGTTTACCTCCCCCATTCCAGATTCACCCTGTTAGTGGTTACCTAGCCTTTTAAGCAACAATTATGCATTGTTTTCTTATCATTCTCCATCATTTCTGCCACAGTAATACATTTAGGAAGCATACATGCATAACTTTTTATTAGATTATAGCATTTCCGCACTATATTAGTAAGACAACTTCACATAATTAATGGATTAAGTTTGCAAAATGAGCATATTAGTATCTCACATGCGCTTGTGTGTGTGCTTTCTATTCTACGTTGGTTAAATTTAAAACCACACTGTTAGACCTGGCATCATTGGCGTGAGTCTCCCTTCCATTTTGACAAATTGCCTCCTCTGTTTTGATATGTTTTTGCTGGTTTTATGCTTTAGGCACTGTGCCACTGCTAATCAGTGCCACAATGCAAGTGCTCCTATGTTAAATTACTGCACTGATTGGTTATTCCGTGATTGGGTTATTTGATTAATCTGTCAGCTCCTAGTACAGTCCACCATGTGTGTCCAGGGTTTGTAAATCAAATACTGCTGCTGGGGGCCTTGCAGCACCAGTTGTGCCACCCACAGAAACAGCTTGTAAAGTATGTCTCAGGCCAGCCATTGCAAGGCCTGTGCGCAGTCTAACACTGCCATGTTGACTTGACCAAGTGCACCCACTTGCGAGTCCCTAAACCTTCCGGTTGCTTCATATTAGACACACCTATGGTAGGCCCAAGGGCAGGGTGCATTGTAAGTATAAGGTAGGGCATAATCTGATGTGTGTAGCATGTTCTAATAGTGAATTACAGCCATTTTTGTTTTTCACTATTAAAGGCTACCTGTTCTCCATAGGCCATAATGGGCAGTTAGATTATTACATTTTTATAATCCTAACTGTCTCAGGGAACATGGTAGACATTTGAATTTAGTATGGCTGAATAATAAAATACATATTTTAGTAAAGTTGGTTTTAATATTCTGTGTTTGAAAATACCACTTTTAGAAAGTAGGTATTATCTTGCCTAACTATTCACGCCTGCCTCTGCTAGGTTGTGTATTCCTTGTCTGGGTTTGTGAGTGACAGGGCTGGGGGATTCCAGGAGACAGGCTGGGGCAGCCCAGTGGTAAATAGAGAGATCTGAATCTAGATGGGAGGGAGGAGTTGCACGTGGACAAAGGTGAATAGCATTGCGAACTAGAGACCCCCAGATCTAACATTGGTGGTCAGCGGTGAGGATTTGGACTTTGGCGAGCCAACTTTACGAGGAGTATACAAAAAATGTAGTTTTTACCCTCGCTTCATCAACTCCCCCTTTGGTGATTTATCACCAAATAACACCACATAAAGAATGAGTTATACTCTAGCATCTTCTATTTTCTTTCTGTCTTGATAAACGTTCTACTTAAACTCCTCCATTTCAATGTCTCCCTTTACACTTTCTCTTTCTTGTGTCTCTTCAAATTCTTTTTTATAGACTTTTTAAGGTTTCTTATTTTTCTAAGTTTACAACCTAATCTTAAGACAAAAAAATTCACTAGTATTAGTGTTACTGGAATTAATACTTTTCCTATTATTGATCTACCTATTTCATTAGACCTTTTCTTAACGGATGAAAAACTTCTACCAAGTTTCTCAAAAACACCATCAACCTCCAGTGGTATAATTTCTTTCTGCAATTCGGTAAGATTTGTAATATATCTTTCAATTTTTTTATCTTTTATAAGGAATGTAGGTACAACAGTCCTGTACCTTTAAAGTTACACAGACTCCTCCCTTTTTTGCCAACATGATATCAAGAGCAACTCGATTTTGCATCACCATAGCTCTCTTAGCCACCATTTTTGTGTTTACCATTAAAAATTCCCCTGCAGTATCTGATGACAAACGATCTACTATCGTTGACAAATTCCAAATTCTGTTTGCATTAAAATATATATCCACTGCTGGTATCAATGCTTCAAAAACATCACCAATTAATTCTATTAGACTTTCCCTGCTCCTATGACTTAAAGGTTTACCTATCTCGTGAATTCCATTAGTTCCTCTATCTATATGGAAAATTTTAGGAAAGACCAGACCTACCTAACAGGACCCATACCAATGATCAGGCAATCTATAATAAGCTTTGTTCCCACATAGAAAATATATGCCAGGGAAAATTGAATCATCACCTCCTTTAAATTCCCAAGCCCCTTTTATAATATATGTATCTTCACATTGACTTGCTCCCACAAAATAATTATCATACACAGTGTTGTCTCTTCGAATACATAACTTCCCTAATAATGGTGTAACTTTATAAATAGCCATATTCACATTATGTCCTTCCATATTATCATCCTCAAATATCCACATTGTAGATTTAGATTTCTTTGCTTTGTCTTTCCTCTTTTATTGATTCCTTCTTTCTTTACCATATCCAAAAAGGCTTTCTCCTCATTTCTCATTTTACAAGTCAAATTATGTTTGAACGCATAGTCATGGGTCAGTACTTGTGTTTCCCAAAAATATTCGCCGAAAACCTTTGCAGGCTTGATTTGATTCAATTCCGCTACAATTTTCAATTTTGCGAAAACATCATCAGAATTTGATTAATAATACTCTAATTTACCTGTTCTGTAAAACAAACTAACTAACACACTACATGTAACCCCATATGTTAATGGAAGGTGGTGGTATGTCACACCCTCTGATACAGATGCTGGTAATTTCACACAGACGTAGCAATCACTAGAGTCCATTGTTCTCACATATTCAGATAATAACTTCGAAAATATATTCTTTGAGTAATCACTAATCGAATTATCTTGATGTACTTCAGGTCTATGCACATGCATTATTTCACTCTTTGACACATAGGCCCTTTCTCTCATACTCTCATTTGCCTTTGCTTTTTCAAAATTTGGCCTAAAAGGAATTACAATGGCTAATATCAACCATACCAATATCAATAGCTCTGTACATATTAACCACATTCTACACCATTTTCTAAAAATAGTACATTTCGATCTTTTCACACCATTAGTAGCCATTTTTTTTGCACAGCGCTTTTCACAATCTTTTCTGTCGCTTTCAAATCTCTTTTGCACTTAATAGTGTCCTTACCACCAATACATTCAACAATCTTGTTCCTTTACCTTTCCCTCTTTTTGGTTTCCCAGTTTAGGTACTCATTGTTCCCTCTTTTGAGTTTCAGTTCACTCCCTTTTTCTTTTTCTCCACTTTTATAATTAAAATGTTCTTGACTGCTATTTAGTTCCCTTATTGGAGGCAAAGCGATGTATGACCGTTAAGGGAACTTGTATTTTTAGTTTGGTCTTCTTACCCTTTTTGGCCTTTGCACAATTTATATCTTTTCTCTCAACAATTCCTCATGACTGATTATTTCATTTACTTGATCTTCTTGGATTTTTGCTTCATTAACAAGTTTGAATCTCAGACCATCATTTTCCTTAGGCAAATTATCTCCTTTACATGGTTTCTTGGTTTCAGGTCGGACAGTGTTACGTTCCACTGTCCAAGCTCTCTTTCTTGAGCTTCTCCTCAATTGAGTTTCATCCTCACTGTCATCAGACTCAGTTTCAGATTTCTCATCAGTTTCCTTGTTGGTGAACTTTACAATGTCTGTTTTCTTTACTGAATCTGTTTTCTCTTTGGTCAGTTCTTTCACCCTGTTAAGAACTTCTCCATAGCTGGTACTTGGAAGCTCATCCTTATCGAGAGTTATTTCCTTTTCACCAGTCTCAAGATTCCTGTTCCTGCTTTCAGAGCTTTCAGACTGTCCTTCAGTACTTATCTGATTACTAGTTTTGTCTTCACGTTGGTCAGTGTCCACACTAGTATCAGACCTTACCAAATCTTGACTTTCAGGTCGATCTACAGAATTTGGTATTTTGATGACTTCACTTTCGCCTTCAGACACAGAGCTCGCATCTGATATTTCCAGATGTCAACAAACAGGTCAAGCTTCAGTATCTGGATTTTTATCTGGTTCACCTTCAGAATCTGAATCAGTTGTGCTTTCTGCTTCTTCCTGTGCATTCTGAGGCTCAGGCACACGGATGGTATGCCTGTCATGTACCCCTCTCTTTACACCAGCACATTTACCTGCAGTAGTGCTAACAAGAATGATTTGTCTGGGCTTCTGCCAATGAGGAACTAGGCAGTTTCTTCTCCTGTGTACGTTTATCCGAACCCAATCTCTAGGAACTAGATCATGAACTGGATGTTTCTCTTTCGAGTTTGCCTCAGTTCCCACCTGATGGAACACAGAAGTTACCACGTCAGACAGGTTTTTGCAGTAATCCAGTATGATATCATCATTAATAGTCATTAGTTTATCAACTGGCACAAATGCTTGTCTCATTACTCTTCCCATCAGAATCTCTTGTGGACTCAATACTGTCTTTTTATCAGGTATGCTCCTTAGGGTCATCAGAACAAGTGGGAAAGCATCAGGCCATTTCAGTCCAGTGGCCAAGCACATTTGGAATTCTGTTCTTTATGGTTCCATTTAGTTGCTCAACTACCCCATAAGCCTCTGATCTGTAAGCACAATGTAATTTCTGACGAATGTCCAGTGCTCCACAAATTATTTGCATTAACTTGTTGTGAAAGTGTGTTCCACGGTCAGTCTCAATTGTTACTGGAAGACCAAAACGCGGAATGATTTCTCTTCACAATAATTTTGCAACAGTCACTCCATCATTCCCTCTGGTAGGGAAGGCTCCCACCCACCAGGAAAATAGGCAAATGATCACAAGTACATATTGAAGCCGAGAACAGGGAGGCAACTCGACAAAATCCAATTGCATTTGTGTAAATGGACCTCCCTCCCGTCCTATGGTTCCCAAACTCACAACTGTTTTTCTTCTTGGGTTTAACTGCTGACAAACAAGATATCGCTGACAAACAAGATATCGCTGACAAAGGCTCTCAGCGATCATCCTGAACTTGGGATTATACCTTGTCTGCCTAAACATCCTGGTCATGGCATCCCTCCCAACATGACCTTGACCATGGTACATTCGGGCCAGATTAGAAATCATGCAATTAGGCATTTTTGGTCTTTCATTTTTATCGACCCAAATTTCATCCTCTTCTCTTTGTCTACATACTGATTTTAACCACATGTCCTTCTCATCCTCACTTGCTTCTTCCTGCATCTGTTTTAGTTCCTGCCAAGTCTCAACTACTGTGCTTAGAATTAAAGGACTTGAAACATGTTCAGCTTTTCTGTCAAGATTTATAGATGCAAGATTTTTAGCACAATATTTAGCAATAGAGTCAACAAAGCGGTTGTCTCTGGTGACATAATTATATCCTTTCTTGTGAGCTGCACATTTTACAACATCAATTTTCTCAGGTAACTGGATTGCATCAATTAGCATTTTCACAAACTCAGCATTTCTGATGGGGGATCCTGCAGAAGTTATATAACCTCTTTGGAACCACAGTTGACCATAGTCATGGACAACTACAAAACCATACTGATTGTCACTCACAATGGTGACTCTTATTTCCTTTCCCAGTTCACATGCTCGAATCAAAGCAATCAACTCTGCTATATGAGCAGAAGGAATTCCTTTCAGACAAGATGCTTCCAGAACGTCTGCCACTGTACATACAGCATATGCAGCACTCAGAGCACCCTCATCTGTTCTCAAACATGAACCAACTACAAACATTACATAATCAGATTCAGGCAATGGCTCATCTTTAATGTCAGGTCTTGGTTTGGTACAATATTCAAAAACATCCAGACACTTATGATCAACTTAATTTCTCACCTCCAAAACCATGGCATCAGGTAACAAAGTAGATGGATTTACATTCACACATCATGCCATTGACACATTATCTGCACCCAGAATTACTTTTTCAGACTTCGTCATTCTGTTATTAGTAAGGAACTGTGGGGCATATTATCAAGGGGGTTTATCTCTGCTTTTTTTGCTTTAAAAGCCAAGAAAGCGGACATAAAATGACCTCCCTATTACCTAGCTGTCGCTAACACCAGTTAGCGACAGCTAGTAGGAGATAGCGACCATCTTGGGCCCCGCTTTGCATGTCAGTGATATTTATCACTAATGACATGCAAAGTGGGCATGCCAAGATGTTAGCGACGGTTTCCAGTCGCTAACATCACTATCTCCTATTACCAACTTTTGAAAATATTCGCGCTAAGTGCGAATATCTCCAAAAGCTAACACCTGCCCCTGAGCAGTTCTCAGCCATGTTATCCAATGGTAGGTGGATAACATGGCTAAGAGCATTAGCTCTGTAATGCATGAATATCGCAGACTTTTCTGCGATATTCATGCATTTCGGACGATTTTTATCGCTTAGAAGATTAACCTTGATAATAGCAAGGTTCCTAAGCGATAAAAATCACCGCAGCTCGGCGATAAAAATATCGCCACTAAACCAACATAGCGATAATTATCGCTAGTTGTTGCTTATATGCCCCTGTGTTCTGGTCCTAGTGAGGAGAATTTCTACTGAATGAGGTACATATACCATCAACGGATATCCCATCACTATACCTTCACTCTGTTCCAAACTCAAACTTGTAGAAGCTACTGCTTTCAAATATCGTGGCAATGCTTTGGCAATTGTATCCAAAGCAGCTGAGAACTATGCAATTGGCTTTCTCAGTTTTCCATGTCTTTGAATTTGAACTGATAAAGCACATCCCTCTCGTTCACTGCAATACAGTTCAAACTCTTTCTCATAATCCTCCATTCCCAATGCTGGTGCTTCACACAGAATGGTTTTTAGTCGTTCAAAAGCCTCCAATTCTATTTTGTTTAGCACTATGCGGCCTCTTACATCTGCTCTTGTCAGTCTCTTCAATGGTTTTGCTATCAGGGAAAATCCACTGATCCATGTCAACAGTAAACTACCATTCCTAGTAACAATCTCACCTGTTTCTGAGTTTTAGGAGGTTTCATTCCCTGTATCATTCTGATTCTTTCTATGGTAACTTGTCTGACTCCTTGGGCAATCTTGTGACCTAGATACTGTGCTTCTTTCTGACAGAACTGTAACTTTGATGGTGACACCTTATGTCCTACTTCTGCCAAATTATTCAGTAATGCAATGGTATCTGAAACACATGCATCCTTGGTTCTTGATGCCACTAACAGGTCATCAATATATTCAACCAATACTGAATTTCCAGGCATGATCAAACTCTCCAATTACTTTTTTAGCAACTGATTAAAGATGGAGGGACTCTCAGTATACCCCTGAGGAATTCAGCACCATGCCAAAATATGGTCTCCAAACCGGAAAGCAAATATTGGCTGCATATCTTGGTGTAATTGAACTGTGAAGAGCGCATTACATAGGTCAATGACTGTTTACCATTCTGCATCATGTGGAATTTGGTACAAGATCACTGCTGGGTTTGGCACAACGGGACAGCATGGGACAACAATGTTATAAATTCTTCGTAAATCCTGCACTATCCTAAATGTTCCATTCGGCTTCTTCAATCCTGTTATAGGTGAATTGCATGGACTGCTTATTATTTCTCTTAATATTCCCAGTTCAATCATTTTGTTTTTCACTGGAGGTATTGCTTCAATTATTTCTGCTGTCAATTTATATTGGGGAATATTTGGGTAACTCACTCCTTCCTTTACGGAAACTTTCACAGGATCCACACCCTTCATTAATCCAATATCCTCTCCTGTGAAATCCCATACTTTTTCTTTGACTGACTCTTTTAACTCACCAGGTATCTTTTCTTTGTCAAATACAGGAAACATGCTATTTTGTTCTGAGTCTATCAGTGACATGGTCATTTTAAACAATCTATTCATCTGGAGTTTGGAGTTCAATGTCATCTGGTGAGCAGTAAATGGCACTATTCATTTTACACAGTATGTCCCTTTCAAAAAGGTTAACAGGACTACTGTCACCCACTACAAATCGATGCATATCTTTGAAATTTCCAATTTCCACTTCAACTGGTTCTGTCAGGGATGTTTTAATCTGTCTATTTGCTACGCCTACTACTTGGATACTGTTTCCTGAGAGAGGAAGATTTTGAACTTCTTCTGATCTAACAGTAGAACGGGTAGCACCTGTGTCTACTAGGAAAGTCACATTTACATCATTCACCTTTCCATTCACAAAAGAACCAGATTGATTTACCTCTAGAGTTACGCCATGTACGCACTCAGGCAGAGTCATCTGACTAGTATGCTTAACTTCAGATAAGGCTGGATAAACCTTTTCTCTTACCTTTTGCAAACTTTGATTCAAAGGGATAGTTAACGATGGCTCTTTTTTTCTGGTTTTCGAACACTGGAATCACAGGACCTATTGTTACTGGGACAGTCACAGCTTCTATATTTTTAATGAGTTCCTGTATCTTTTCAGTCAATTCATTAGTAGATCGCACATATTAAGAAGTTCTTGGGATTTCTTCAAATCTCCTCTCTGCTCTATCCATGCTACCTCTAATCTCACAATTTTGTCTGGGAGTACCAGTAAGTCTGGTTTCCATTAATGGGGCATTAGAGTCATATCTCAATTCCTCTCTCTCGGTACTGTCTTTAATTTCAGAAAATCGTCTTGTGGTACCAGTAAATCTGGTCTCCATTGGAAGTGCATTGAAGTCACTGTTACTGAACTCGGTTGATAGGTGGGGGTCTTCTATTTAATATCTCCTCCAGTACTTTAACCTCTGTCTCACAATCCCCATAACTCTTCCTTTCTGGTTCGACATTATTTTTCTTCTCCGTACACTTCCGTCCTACCATTTCATCAACTGTCCTTACCGGATACATTCCATCACACATATCAGAGTTTCTCCACCTCCACATTCTACTCTCATGAGTCATTCTCCATAAACCTTGCAATCTACTCCTAGGTCCACTGAGCTCCTCAAACCCTTCTCGCTTCAATTCATGCATCTCATCTTCCCACTCGGTCAATGGCTCAAATTGAGTTGGTCTAGGTCTTGGTTCAAGCTTATTCATCTTTTCTCTCAAATTTCATAGTACAGTAGTGCTAAAAGAGCTTACTTCTGGAAATGCTAATACCCCGTCATTCTTAGTGTATCTAGCCCAATTTTCCAACCATATACATATATGATAGCCATATTTTGTCATCATGTACATTCTTCATTTCTTAAACAATGTAGGTTTTTCCCTTTCCTCTCCATAATAAAACTAAATTTTTCGACGGTTTCCTGACTTTCAAACAATTGCGCACTCTTCCGCAGACTGCTTCGCTGAACCAACCTATCACAGCGCAGTTCACACTAATGCACCAATCAGAATAGAATACGTTCCAATCACTCTCACCCAATGCTTACACAGCCTTTGCTAGCGCACCAATCAGCGCTCACTCCATTCTAGTCACACGGACCAATCCCAGCGCGACACTTCTGACATCAGCCCTGCTCCGGCTTCTGCAGCTTCGGCTAACCCCTCCTTTACAAAAATTATCTGCACACTGTATTTACACCTTTATACAACTAAAACCAGGTAGTAACCATATGAAACATCTTCCTTCGTCTGTTTCGCTAAAACCAAATTGATAGTTTCCTTAAAGTATTCTGTATTTCCAGTAGACAGTGCTTACCTCTTCTCTACCACAGAATTTTAGTTTCGCTGATAAAGTAGCACTTCCCTCTACCTTACCCTACTCTCAAGCTCCAGTATCAACTCTGTTACTCTCTTAGGGCTAAGTTTTATGCAGAGTACATTTGACTCCTGTGCTTAGAGCCAAGATTTTACAGGTGTCCTTTGCTATACATTCACCACTTTTACACGTAAAATGTCCTTAACTTTTTAACACATGATGATGTTACTACTTTGAAACAGACTATGAGATGTGCAACTTACTTGCCACACTTTCCTCTTCCTAGGCAGAGTAACCAGCTTCCTACTTCCCAGAAGCCTCAAAATTCAGACTACACATAACATAATACTGACTCAACATATAATGTTAGTCATAATTTCTGTACATCAAAACTCTATATACATTACCCTACTAATTCTATACCTTACTTCTCCAAGTTAACCTATAGCAACCAGACTCCTGCTACCAAGAAAAACTGATCCAGCGCTGCTCCAAACCAAACCTTCAAACCATCACTATATATCCTAGGAGCTATCACACTTTACTCGTCGATGAGGCCCATGACACCGCGAGTCATTCATACACGCAATCACCCTGCTCCCAAGATCAGTGAAGAACCAGAGGAGGAGATGCTGAATTAGTGGAGTGTCTTACTTCATCTATTTAATCTAAATTTTATACACTATATACATCTGCAGTTTATTAGATCTTACCATGGCTTTACTCTTAAGAAACATTAAAACACCCCAATGTTTGGTCAATGGATCAGCTAGCAAAAGTTAACTAATGGACAACAAGACCAGCTTAATTCTCCATTGAATTAAATTTTCCTAAAGATTTTATCTCCTAGCATGACTTTATTTTATTTAACCCTAATTCGAACACCATTAAACATTTAAATTCACCTAAAGAAAAAGAGGATTAAAATCAAACAGTTTACATTTATTAGCAGAATAGTTCAGAAAAATAAGTCAAAGACATATTACCAATCATATCAGCAACAGAATTCAGAGTTAACGTAGAATAGTTCCCAAATACAGCCTCTCTATTCTTTCTCGATGTTCACCTCCCATCAGGACTCCGTCGCCATCAAAAGTTAAAGTCAAGAAAATGTAAAAGTCTTTGCACCATGGAAAATCAATCAGTCCGACAGCATGTCGTGGTGTGAAAAATAAATTCAATAGCACCCTCTTTTCTTTTCTCCAAACGATCTCTTTTATACTCTTTTTTCCTAACTATCTATCTAAAATTCGAAACTTTTAGGGTCCACGCTTGATTCTTATTGGTCCATTCAAGGGGTGGATGAAGATCACCTCATCTCCTTATTGTCTATACTTCCGCCAACTCATAGTTCTAATCTTAATAAAAGTTCTGAATGTTTATTATTACATTTTTTTACTCGTGTCCTTTAACTTGTCATTTCACCAAACTTTCCCAGGCTCATGACTCGGACATCTCAATCTTGGCACCATTCTGTTCTTCAGGCCACGCTGACCTTGACCCACGCTGCACTGGCACAGACTGCTTGCACATCTCTTGAGCATAGTCAAGCAAAACCATTATCTCGGAGTCCCTCCATTTTTACTTAGGCCGCATGGGCCATAACTATTATAGAAACAAACACAATTAAACGTTAGATTTCAAAGTAGAGCCCTTCTGTTTACCTCCCCCATTCTATATTAACCCTCTTAGTGGTTACCTCGCCTTTTAAGCAACAATTATGCATTGTTTTCTTACCATTCTCCATCATTTCTGCCACAGTAATACATTTAGGAAGCACACATGCATAGGTTTTCATTAGATTATAGCATTTCCGCACTAAATTAGTAAGACGACTTCACATATTAATGGTTCAAGTTTGCAGCACAAGCATACTAGTATCCCATGTGTGTTTGTGTGGGTGCTTTCTATTCTAATTCTACGTTGGTTAAATTTAAAAGCACACGATTAATGCATATTACAGTTACGGGAAGACAACTTTACGAGGGGTATACAAAAAAATGTGTTTTCACCCTCGCTCCATCAGGCCCCTTCTTTACTGCCTTTTGTGATTTGACCTCTAATTGATTTAATGTTGGACAGTGTGAAAGCGCACTGTAGACCATCTACTGGTTAAGACAAGGTAAAGGCTATCTCCCTTGAATGGTTGTTCTTGGCGGTCTCTTTTGGAATTTTTCTTACTGCTTTGTCCATGGCATTTGTGGCTGAATGGTGAGTGAGGTAGTTTCCCAGAAAAGTTGCACAGGTTTCATCAGATATATGGGATGAAACTACTCCATGAGACGGGCACATTTGCTTATTGACCATCCCCCAGAAGTGTGCACTGTCATTATCCTTAATGCTTGAAAATAATCTAGCCCATAACTAATTTTCCCATGTCCTGCTGATAGCCCACTTCAGATTCTTAAGCGTGTTCTTTTTGTTGCTTGGAGACCCATGTCACAGGGTGTGTGGTGAAAGGATATTAAGATGCTGCTATTGCCTCTTTGAGTTGCTCAGCTGTATTAGTTGGTTCTTAGGAATACTCCCCAATCCAGTGGGTGTTTAATGAAGCCTTAGTTTGAATGAGGTGGCAAATGTTTCTGCCAACCTTCTTGTGGAGCGCTCCCACCGTTCTATGATGCAAGTGGACGTTCCAGTCAGTGCTTGTAGTAGGACTGTTGCTGATGATGAGAGGTCCTCTTTGGTCAATTGTTAGTAATTGATTCTCTTAAAGTTAGCCATAAAGATGGACCAGGTGCCTCCGCCATGCAACTGAGCATATTATTTACAACAAGGGGTGGTGAGGGACAGAGTCTCTGAATTAAGCAGAAAGCTCTCACCCAGTCAAGAGATCAGGGCTAGATCCAACACCGTTTTTTAGCTCACTGCACCATCCCAGTTTCAGAACCTGGCTGTATGCAAATTAGTCTGTTCCTGTCCCAGTGCATGATGGGAACAGGGCAAACCAAACTACAAAAGCCAATTCTTACACTGGGAAGGAAACAAGCTCCCGGGGACCAGTTTCTGGCATTACAGCCGTCTTCGGCCCGGTTTGCTTGAATCCTGATGGTGCAATGAGCAAGGGTCTCACATCTGAGAATACCCTTCCACGCTTAGGGTGGACAAAAATATTTACAACAAGGGGTGGTGAGGGACAGAGTCTCTGAATTAAGCAGAAAGCTCTCACCCAGTCAAGAGATCAGGGCTAGATCCAACACCGTTTTTTAGCTCACTGCACCATCCCAGTTTCAGAACCTGGCTGTATGCAAATTAGTCTGTTCCTGTCCCAGTGCATGATGGGAACAGGGCAAACCAAACTACAAAAGCCAATTCTTACACTGGGAAGGAAACAAGCTCCCGGGGACCGGTTTCTGGCATTACAGCCGTCTTCGGCCCGGTTTGCTTGAATCCTGATGGTGCACTGAGCAAGGGTCTCACATCTGAGAATACCCTTCCACGCTTAGGGTGGACAAAAATATTTACAACAAGGGGTGGTGAGGGACAGAGTCTCTGAATTAAGCAGAAAGCTCTCACCCAGTCAAGAGATCAGGGCTAGATCCAACACCGTTTTTTAGCTCACTGCACCATCCCAGTTTCAGAACCTGGCTGTATGCAAATTAGTCTGTTCCTGTCCCAGTGCATGATGGGAACAGGGCAAACCAAACTACAAAAGCCAGTTCTTACACTGGGAAGGAAACAAGCTCCCGGGGACCGGTTTCTGGCATTACAGCCGTCTTCGGCCCGGTTTGCTTGAATCCTGATGGTGCAATGAGCAAGGGTCTCACATCTGAGAATACCCTTCCACGCTTAGGGTGGACAAAAATATTTACAACAAGGGGTGGTGAGGGACAGAGTCTCTGAATTAAGCAGAAAGCTCTCACCCAGTCAAGAGATCAGGGCTAGATCCAACACCGTTTTTTAGCTCACTGCACCATCCCAGTTTCAGAACCTGGCTGTATGCAAATTAGTCTGTTCCTGTCCCAGTGCATGATTGGAACAGGGCAAACCAAACTACAAAAGCCAATTCTTACACTGGGAAGGAAACAAGCTCCCGGGGACCGGTTTCTGGCATTACAGCCGTCTTCGGCCCGGTTTGCTTGAATCCTGATGGTGCAATGAGCAAGGGTCTCACATCTGAGAATTCCCTTCCACGCTTAGGGTGGACAAAAATATTTACAACAAGGGGTGGTGAGGGACAGAGTCTCTGAATTAAGCAGAAAGCTCTCACCCAGTCAAGAGATCAGGGCTAGATCCAACACCGTTTTTTAGCTCACTGCACCATCCCAGTTTCAGAACCTGGCTGTATGCAAATTAGTCTGTTCCTGTCCCAGTGCATGATGGGAACAGGGCAAACCAAACTACAAAAGCCAATTCTTACACTGGGAAGGAAACAAGCTCCCGGGGACCGGTTTCTGGCAACTGAGCATAGGCAGAGCCACTAGAAAGGAAACCTCTAGTGGTAGAAGATTGGTGTCTCCTATGTGCTCTAAGCTAAATGAATAAAGCCAGTGGAACAACGAAAGGGTGACAAAGGGTAGTCTAATGTTGAGCTGGCAGTGGAAGATTGGAAAGACGCTACCACAGGGAATCCTTAGCAAACCTGCGACTGAGGGTATTGTAATTAAGATGCTCCAGATCATCTAGTAGGTGGCTGACAGTTTTGTTAATTTTGCCATAAGGGTTTCTGCCTTTTGCTGGAATATCCCAATGTTAAGACTAGGCTATCACAGAATTGTCCTGCAAAGAGCCATGGCGGTGCAGATTCAAGTCACCTGAGAAGACAGAGTTAGAAGTCTCCTCCTCACCTTTGTGCTTCAGTAGCTGCTCCACCAGCTGTTGTGAGGCCGTTGATCTGCCCTTTGGATGAATGTAGACATTTATAATTATTACCTCAGTTTTGATGTTTTGGGGTGAGGAGGATTGTAGGAGAGTAGGGTCTGCTATCCTATGGTCACCCCAAATTTTTGCTTTTTGCTTCACTGGTTTATGACCCACAGCCTGCTGTTCTCTCTCTAAATTACTGCCAATGCACTTTAGGTGCATTACGAATTGGAACTGGTTCACCTTTTTAGCCCCTGTAGTAGTGTACCCTAGGTACCCAGGGCATAGGTGTTCCCAAGGCCTACCAGGGGCTGCAGCATGTATTGTGCCACCCCTGGCATGGCCTCCATATTTGACACAACTGGCTGATCACTCAGCTGGGGTAAGTTGGTGTAATCACCTCTTGCTTAGGTACAGTATGCCTGTGCCTAACCCTAAACCGGACACATATGTTCCTATCAGCCACTCCTATGGAAGGCCTCATCAATCCTGGAGGCAGAGTGCTTGGAAATATGTGAGATGGTGCTCTAGCATGAGCTGAGCCTGTCTGCAGCTGTCGGGAACCACTCCCTAAGCTGTTCCGGGATATTGCCATACCATATACTCTTAAGTGCATTATAATCCTCGCGGTTAAATGCTATCTTTGGTTTGGCTTTATCAAAACATGTCGAGTAAGGTGTCATACGAATTGGAATACTATCCCCTCGACAGTTCTGTCGACGGGGATAGCATTCCACCCTTCTAGAGGGACACGACATGTGTGTAGCCTTAACCCCGGTTAAAGTTAACCAGAGCCTCAGCATCACAAAATGGATGCTGCCACCACAGACACGAGTCTGGCCTCCTGCTGCTGACCGAAACTCGGCAGATGGTGGCCTGGACAAAGAGTTTCCTGCCTTGGGAGGTGCGAGCACCACCCCAGACAGGGTTTTGTGTATTGGGTAGGACAGGGCTGAATAGAATCAGACATGCCCGGGGCACACAAGGTGTCCCCGTGCATAGGCCAGTCCAAACCGGTCCTGGGACTTTCCAGACCCAGGCTTGGCGCGGAACTGGACAAAGGAAAGGGGGTGTACCCGCCCCCCTTCCTGGTTCCTCCCAGAGGAGGGACCTAGTAGGTGATCCACCCCTCAGATTGGGAATAAGAGTGGGAGCAGTGCCATTGCACAGCAGATCATCCTGAATCAACTTGAAACTAAGAAGACGACTGGACTTCGACATTCTGCTGCTCAGAAGACTGAAGAGAATCTCCCTTGTGGCCTAGGAGTGGCCACCCTGTGAACACAGGCACCAACCAGCAACTCGACGTCTGCTTTGCCGCCGCCTCCCGCCGGTGCCCGAGCCCAGAGCCCAACAAGAACCAGACTCCCAGACCTCTCAGAGCCCGATCCACAGTCCCTGCAAAGAAGGGACCCGTGGACGTGGGACCGGACCTCTTGGAAGACACTCGAAAAGCTGACTGCGCAGCTTCTGAGGTATCCTCGACGTTGTGTTTTGGGGACTGAGAACCCCCACCATCGAGCAGCCCTTGCACCGAAGATCAGCCCCCCAGCATCTCCACGATCTGCGTGGGGCCCTTTTGCATTGTGCCACTCGACGCGCCATCCCGGCCACTAGCCACGTGGTCAGCGGCCATCTTGGTGACGAAACCAACTAACTACACAGCGGGTCTGGTTGCTTCAGACTCACCCAAGCTTCTGTGAAAAGGAGCCCTCGCTCTGACCTTGCTGGTCCGAGTGTTAAGCATCTTTCGATTCCTGTGTGGCTTGCATTAGCCAAGGCCTGTTTGCTCCGATCAGGTCGCCGACACCGCCAACAGCGAGAAGCCTGCGTGGGACAGCTCGTGACCGACTCCTGGACGTCCTCGACCCCCGGTGTCCGCGTGGCTGCAGAGAGAAGCTACCCGACAACGCCTGGTTCCAATCTGGTTCCACGGTAGTCACTGGCTAGTGACTTTGAACATTGTCCCCTCTGCTTTCAGGTCTTCACAACTTCAGATCCACCCTTGGATCCACCGGAACTCTTCACATCGAGCCGCCTGCAGCATCTTCAGCTCCAAGCGCCATCGACCAGCGTGACGAAACCCGACACTACTTCGACCCTGTGCACCCGCTTCCTGTGGGTGAGGTAACTTAGCTCCGCCGGTGTTCCTACACTGGTACACATCTCAAAGGCCTGTGTCTTAAGTTTCAGCATTCTAAGTCACTCGGAAGGTTCCTAACTCTTTAACTTTGCACTTTTTACGCACCATAGACTTTACATTGGAAAGTGCGTGCACTTTGAACATTGCACCCGAGTCCCGCGGGCCTTTCCCGACTTAATCATTGATAGTCTCGAATAGCTCCAGCGATTCCCAAGGCCCTAGGCCTGTTCCCATTCCGATTGGTATCTCTTATACCACTTTCTTAGTATATGGTTTAGGTGGCCCCTAGGGCTCATCCATATTGTGCAACTTTTGTGTATTTTAAACTGTCTTGTGATTTAACGCTTGTGCTTCAGTGCTCATAAAGAGTCCAGGGGATTTTATAGTTAATAAATCAATATATATTTTCAATATATATCTGTGTGGTGTCCCTTTCATTTGGTATTCAAGGGGGTTGTGTATGGTATTACAGCTGGCTTCACATGCCTTTCAGAGTTTAGCCTAAGACTGCTTTGTCCACGTTAACACTAGGATAACTGGTCTACAAGGTTGAATTACAACCATCATCATAAGGGTTGCTTGGCATGGTACAAAGTGATCACTAAGAATTAGTGAGAATTATATACCAGGCCAACTTTTCACATTGGTGAGCAGCGGATTGGGATCTGAGCTTGCTGTTGTTTTACCATTACAATCTTTGAGATTATCATTTGAAAGATCATACAGGTACCTGCTAGGTACATATAAAACAAGACTAGTATACTTAAGTTCTACTGAACTTAGTTGTTGTAGAGCAAAGGGAGTAGCACACCCTAGCTACAACTACTAGATAGGTTTAGTAGGTAAACACCACATCCACCCACACTAGAGCAATGTCTGGAGCAGAGGGTTCCACTGGGAACATCCCTGTTGGGAGTGACCCTCCAAGGGCACCATCCAAATTTGCTATTTTCTCCTTTAAGGAACTAAGACAGCTTTGTGTCTTAAGGGGTCTGAAGACAGGGCCTTCCCCTACTACAGACCACCTAAGAGAGCTCTTAGACCAGTCTGAGGCTCTAAAGCCCTCTAAGGCAAACCCCACAGGGGATGTTGAAGGAGGCCATCCTTCAGAGGATGACACTGTAGACACCCTTGGTCCTATCATCCTGGTAGATGAGGGAACGCCCATCACTGGAGCTCCTCGGGTAGATGAGGAGGAAGAGGAAGAAGAAGAGGAAGAAGAGACAGAGGGGGAAGCAGTGAGTCAGATGATGACAGAAATAGTCAGGTGCTGGTCAGTAGACTGAACCAGGCTAACTTAAGCCAACTTGGGAATGAATCTGGTAACAACCCATTCAGACCCCCAGGTGGACTTAACCAGAAGCCTAGGAGGAGAAGGACTCACTCAGGTGACTCTGACAAATCCCATGCTTCTAGAGGCTCTCATGGTCACTCCAGAAGGGAGATGAATAGCCCTCAGAGAAGGGAACATGAGGCCAAAATGAGAGAGGCTGAGCTTAGGATCCAGAAGCGAGAATTAGAGGTTGCCCTGGTCCAAGAGAGACTTGCTAGAGCAAGACAGCCTAGAGAGAGTGGGGTAATAGAACCCACTGGTGGCAGCAATATCCACAAGGATAAAGACAGGTCTTTTGATAATAGAAACCTGAGTAAGATTGTGCCCCCCTACAAAGCTGGGGATGATATCCATAAATGGATCACTGCAATGGAGAGAGCCTGCAGAGTACAGCAGATCCCTCAGGAGCAGTGGGCAGCAATCTTGTGGCTCTCCTTTGAAGGTAGAGGCCGAGACAGACTCCTCACAGTTAGTGATGGGGATTCTAGAAACTACCTGGTCCTGAAGAGTGCTCTGATTGATGGGTTAGGCTTAACCACTGAACAGTACAGGTTAATGTTCAGAGATACCCAGAAGACACAGACTCAGGACTAGTCTGAATTTGTTGAGTGTGCCACTAAGGCTCTGGAGGGATGGTTGCTAGGAAGCAAGGTTACAGACTATGAAGGATTGTATAATTTGCTGATGAGAGAACACATTTTAAATAATTGTCAGAACCAGCAGTTGCATCAACATTTGGTTGACTCAGATTTGACCTCTCCCCAAGAATTGGGAAAGAGGGCAGATAAATGGGTAAGAACCAGAGTTAAGCAAAAGAACCAGAACCAGAACCACGGTGGTGACCAGAAGAAAACAGACCAGAAGGGTGGGGAGCAGAAAGCCAAAGACCAGAAGGCTTCAACAGGGCCTCAAAATGATACAGAGGGTGGGTCCCAAACTTCCAAGAAGAAGAAGAAAGAAGGTCAAAAGAAACCCTGGTGTAAAACTTGTAAGAACACCTCTCACTGGACAAGTGAGTGCAAAAAGGGTGGAGCCCCCAGCACTGCAGCCCCTAAGGCAACTGCACCCACTAGTACAGCTAGCAGTGCTGGTCCACAAACCAAGGGGGTAGTGGGTATCACCTTGGGAACTGAAGGAGATTCTGACTTAGTCAGAACCCTTACTCAGGCTGTTCTGATTTGTGAAGGGGACATAGATTTGACCCCTGACATAAGTCCCAGTAACCTGGGCAAATACAGACAGACGCCTTTGATTAATAACAAAGTGGCTCAAGCTTACAGGGACACATGTGCCAGTGTCACCATGGTGACACCTAACTTTGTGGACCCTGGACAATACATGCCAGGTGATAATTACCTGGTGACCAATGCCAGCAATGTCACTACTACACATAGTGTGGCACTTGTTAACTTTTCCTGGGGAGGGGTAACTGGCCTAAAAAGAGTTGTGGTTAGTGCTGATCTCCCAGTAGAATGTTTGTTGGGCAATGACCTGGAGAACTCTCTATGGTCAGAAGTTGAGTACAGGACTCATGCAGAGATGTTAGGGATATCATCACATGTCCTTGCTGTGACCAGGTCACAGGCCAAAAAGTGCCTCTCTGAACCTCAGGTCTTGGATCCTGGAACAATGGACCAAGCACCTTCCAAGAAGAAGAACAGGAGGGTTAAGGCTGTGCCTTCCCAACTGCCTGCAAGTGAGGATCAGGCTTCACAGGAAGCTGGTCTTGAGACCCCTGAAGGAACTGTCTCTGAAGAACTTGAACCTGATCAGGTTGAGTTTCTGGGGACAGGGGGACCTTCTAGGGCAGGCTTGGGGCAGGCTCAGTTAACCTGTCCTTGAACCCCTCAGACAGCAGGCTGCTGCTGAGGCTGCTGGGAATGCTCAAGGTGCCCATAAAGTTTATTGGGATGAAGGACTCCTTTACACAGAGGGTAGAGACCCCAAGCCTGGTGCAACCAGGAGGTTGGTTATACCTCTGCAATTTAGGGGTTTCCTTCTCATCTTAGCCCATGATATTCCTCTAGCAGGACACCTAGGCCAGAATAAGACCTGGGACAGGCTTGTCCCTCACTTTCACTGGCCTCACATGTCTGAAGACACCAAGGAGTTTTGTCGCTCCTGTGAAACCTGCCAAGCCAGTGGTAAAGCAGGTGGAACAACAAAGGCCCCCCTAATCCCACTACCTGTAGTGGGAGTTCCCTTTGAAAGAGTGGGGATTGATATTGTAGGTCCAATGGATCCCCCTACAGCATCTGGGCACAGATTCATACTGGTGGTAGTGGATCATGCCACCAGGTACCCAGAGGCAATTCCACTTAGGACCACAACAGCTCCTGTTGTGGCCAGGGCCTTACTTGGAGTTTTCTCCAGAGTGGGGTTTCCTAAGGAGGTAATATCTGATAGAGGTGCCAACTTCATGTCAGGATATTTGACAGCTATGTGGAAGGAATGTGGTGTCAACTACAAGTTCACCAATCCTTATCACCCACAATGCAATGGGCTTGTTGAGAGATTTAACAAGACCCTAAAGGGCATGACCAAAAGGCTGTCCTTGTTGAGTTTCAGCCTGGACAGAAGGTATGGGTGTTGGAGCCAGTGGCCCCAGCAGCACTCCAAGACAAATGGTCTGGACCCCATACAATGCTGGAGAAGAAGGGAGAGGTTACCTACTTGGTGGACCTAGGAACTCCCAGGAGCCCCCACAGGGTGCTCCATGTTAACAGATTGAAGCCATATGTCAACAGGGAAGACATGGGCTTGCTCATGGCTACAGATGAGGGACAGGAGGAAGAGAGTGACCCTCTCCCAGACCTGCTCACTCAGAACCCTGAGGATGGCTCAGTTGATGGTGTGGCCTTAGGTGGCAGCCTCACTGAACATCAGCAACATGACTGCAGACAAGTTCTACAGGCATATGTTCTCATTGACACCCAGTCAGACTAACTGGTGTACACATGTGGTGGACACTGGTGACAGTCTTCCTGTAAAGAGCAAGATTTACAGGCAACCTGACCACGTCAGGGACTGTATAAAGACTGAGGTACAAAAGATGCTGGAATTAGGTGTTATTGAGCCTTCAGAGAGCCCCTGGGCTAGCCCAGTGGTTCTGGTCCCCAAACCTCACACCAAAGATGGCAAGAGAGAGATGAGGTTCTGTGTGGATTACAGAGGACTCAATGCTGTCACCAGGACAGATGCACACCCTATTCCAAGGGCAGATGAGCTCATTGACAAGTTGGCTTCTGCCAAATATTTGAGCACATTTGACTTGACAGCTGGCTACTGGCAAATCAGGTTAGCTGAGGAGTCTAAAGCAAAGACAGCATTTTCTACCCCTAGTGAGCATTATCAATTTGTGGTGATGCCCTTTGGTTTGAAAAATGCACCTGCCACCTTCCAAAGGTTGGTGAATCAAGTCCTTACTGGGTTGGATGACTTTTGCACAGCTTATCTGGATGATATTGCTGTCTTTAGCTCCACCTGGGAGGATCACCTGGTCCACCTGAAGGAAGTGCTTGAGGCTCCGCAGAAGGCAGGCCTCACTATCAAGGCAACAAAGTGCCAGATAGGGCAGAGCAAGGTTGTATACCTGGGCCACCTTGTAGGTGGAGGCCAAGTTCAACCACTGGAGAGTAAGATCCAGACCATAAAGGACTGGTCCCCTCCAACTACCCAGACTCAGGTCAGAGCTTTCTTGGGCCTGACTGGATACTACAGGAAGTTTGCTAAGAACTATGGGTCCATTGTGACTCCTCTTAATGATCTGACATCTAAGAAGATGCCCAAAAAGGTTCAGTGGACAGAAGTCTGTCAAAAGGCATTTGATGACCTGAAGAAGGTCATGTGCTCTGCACCTATCCTGAAGAGTCCTGACTACTCAAGAGAGTTCATTGTCCAAACAGATGCTTCTGAGTTGGGAGTGGGAGCAGTGCTTTCACAGCTTAATGTAGATGGCCAGGACCAGCCCATTGCTTTTATTAGCAGAAGGCTGACCCCCAGAGAGAAACGTTGGTCAGCTATAGAGAGGGAGGCCTTTGCTGTGGTGTGGGCCCTGAAGAAGTTGAGACCATACTTATTTGGCACTCACTTCAAGATTCAGACCGACCATAAGCCCCTCTTATGGCTTAATCAGATGAAGGGTGAAAACCCCAAACTACTCAGGTGGTCCATTTCCCTACAGGGGAGGAACTTTACAGTGGAGCACCGCCCAGGGACTGACCATGGCAACGCAGATGGTCTCTCCAGGTACTTCCACTTAGAACATGAAGACACAACTGGTCAAGGTTAGTCTAATGTCCCTGCGTTTGGGGGGGGGGGTTATGTAGGAGAGTAGGGTCTGCTATCCTATGGTCACCCCAAATTTTTGCTTTTTGCTTCACTGGTTTATGACTTAATGTGGCTGTGGGCCTGCTAATCAGACCCACAGCCTGCTGTTCTCTCTCTAAATTACTGCCAATGCACTTTAGGTGCATTACGAATGGGAACTGGTTCACCTTTTTAGCCCCTGTAGTAGTGTACCCTAGGTACCCAGGGCATAGGTGTTCCCAAGGCCTACCAGGGGCTGCAGCATGTATTGTGCCACCCCTGGCCTGGCCTCCATATTTGACACAACTGGCTGATCACTCAGCTGGGGTAAGTTGGTGTAATCACCTCTTGCTTAGGTACAGTATGCCTGTGCCTAACCCTAAACTGGACACATATGTTCCTTTCAGCCACTCCTATGGAAGGCCTCATCAATCCTGGAGGCAGAGTGCTTGGAAATATGTGAGATGGTGCTCTAGCATGAGCTGAGCCTGTCTGCAGCTGTCGGGAACCACTCCCTAAGCTGTTCCGGGATATTGCCATACCATATACTCTTAAGTGCATTATAATCCTCGCGGTTAAATGCTATCTTTGGTTTGGCTTTATCAAAACATGTTGAGTAAGGTGTCATACGAATTGGAATACTATCCCCTCGACAGTTCTGTCGACGGGGATAGCATTCCACCCTTCTAGAGGGACATGACATGTGTGTAGCCTTAACCCCGATTAAAGTTAACCAGAGCCTCAGCATCACAAAATGGATGCTGCCACCACAGACACGAGTCTGGCCTCCTGCTGCTGACCGAAACTCGGCAGATGGTGGCCTGGACAAAGGGTTTCCTGCCTTGGGAGCTGCGAGCACCACCCCAGACAGGGTTTTGTGTATTGGGTAGGACAGGGCTGAAAAGAATCAGACATGCCCGGGGCACACAAGGTGTCCCCGTGCATAGGCCAGTCAAAACCGGTCCTGGGACTTTCCAGACCCAGGCTTGGCACGGAACTGGACAAAGGAAAGGGGGTGTACCCGCCCCCCTTCCTGGTTCCTCCCAGAGGAGGGACCTAGTAGGTGATCCACCCCTCAGATTGGGAATAAGAGTGGGATCAGTGCCATTGCACAGCAGATCATCCTGAATCAACTTGAAACTAAGAAGACGACTGGACTTCGACATTCTGCTGCTCAGAAGACTGAAGAGAATCTCCCTTGTGGCCTAGGAGTGGCCACCCTGTGAACACAGGCACCAACCAGCAACTCGACGTCTGCTTTGCCGCCCCCTCCCGCCGGAGCCCGAGCCCAGAGCCCAACAAGAACCAGACTCCCAGACCTCTCAGAGCCCGATCCACAGTCCCTGCAAAGAAGGGACCCGTGGAGGCACCGAGTGACGTGGGACCGGACCTCTTGGAAGACACTCGAAAAGCTGACTGCGCAGCTTCTGAGGTATCCTCGACGTTGTGCTTTGGGGACTGAAAACCCCCACCATCGAGCAGCTTTTGCACCGAAGTTCAGCCCCCCAGCATCTCCACGATCTGCGTGGGGCCCTTTTGCATTGTGCCACTCGACGCGCCATCCCGGCCACTAGCCACGTGGTCAGCGGCCATCTTGGCGACGAAACCAACTAACTACACAGCGGGTCTGGTTGCTCTAGACTCACCCAAGCTCCTGTGAAAAGGAGCCCTCGCTCTGACCTTGCTGGTTTGAGTGTTAAGCATCTTTCGATTCCTGTGTGGCTTGCATTAGCCAAGGCCTGTTTGCTCCGATGAGGTCGCCGACACCGCCAACAGCGAGAAGCCTGCGTGGGACAGCTCGTGACCAACTCCTGGACGTCCTTGACCCCCGGTGTCCACGTGGCTGCAGAGAGAAGCTACCCAACAACACCTGTTTGCACCCGACATCGCCTGGTTCCAATCTGGTTCCACGGTAGTCACTGGCTAGTGACTTTGAACATTGTCCCCTCTGCTTTCAGGTCTTCACAACTTCAGATCCACCCTTGGATCCACCGGAACTCTTCACATCGAGCCGCCTGCAGCATCTTCAGCTCCAAGCGCCATCGACCAGCGTGACGAAACCCGACACTACTTCGACCCTGTGCACCCGCTTCCTGTGGGTGAGGTAACTCAGCTCCGCCGGTGTTCCTACACTGGTACACATCTCAAGGGCCTCTGTCTTAAGTTTCAGCGTTCTAGGTCACTCGGAAGGTTCCTAACTCTTTAACTTTGTACTTTTTACGCACCATGGACTTTACATTGGAAAGTGCGTGCACTTTGAACATTGCACCCGAGTCCCGCGGGCCTTTCCCGACTTAATCATGGATAGTCTCAAATAGCTCCAGCGATTCCCAAGGCCCTAGGCCTGTTCCCATTCCGATTGGTATCTCTTATACCACTTTCTTAGTATATGGTTTAGGTGGCTACTAAGGCTCATCCATATTGTGCAACTTTTGTGTATTTTAAACTGTCTTGTGATTTATCGCTTGTGCTTCTGTGCTCATAAAGAGTCCAGGGGATTTTATAGTTAATAAATCAATATATATTTTCAATATATATCTGTGTGGTGTCCCTTTCATTTGGTATTCAAGGGGGTTGTGTATGGTATTACAGCTGGCTTCACATGCCTTTTAGAGTTTAGCCTAAGACTGCTTTGTCCACGTTACCACTAGGATAACTGGTCTACAAGGTTGAATTACAACCATCATCATAAGGGTTGCTTGGCATGGTACAAAGTTATCACTAAGAATTAGTGAGCATTATATACCAGGCCAACTTCTCACAAGGATGATCTTAATTGCAATGATTGCTGGTGAGATAGAATGTAGTGAACTTACCAAGGCTATGAAAGATGTTAAAATGTAGGTTGCCAACCCACTAAGTAGGTGGTTGTATTTTACCCCCTTGAAGGCTGGTGCAGAAGATAATGTAAACCTTTGTAGATGGAGTTGTTGAAAGAGTTTACATAGTGAAGAAATTCAGGTTTCAATATATTACTGGCAAGGCCATTAACATTCCATGAGCGTAGATGGGGAGACCTTGACTTTTCTTGGTGGCTGTGCCATTATCTAAGTCTTGTCATAGGCTGCCAGGTGAGCCATTTATAGTTCTGGAGATCTACCTTAAGTCAGGATTGCATGGCCCAGCTGTGATTGAGTGGCAACCTTGTTGGTTGTTAGGTCTCACCCTCTTTGTGGTGAATGCCCCAATGCCCCCTTGAGCACAGAGTAACTGGGTTTGCATGATCTAGTGACTGCTCTTTTCTGGTCATGCAGAAGTGGGGGTAAGAAGTAACTTGGTTCGCAGTGAGGGGTAATGTTTATCCCCCATTTTTAAAGATAAGCCATTCTCTCAGTACGTTTATGGGTAATTGCAGGTATTCTCCGAGTGACCTTGGTGGCTACACTCACTAGGGGTCATCAAAGAGGATGAGCTCTATTGACAGTATGTCAGTTGGCCTTAATTTGGCTACATTTGAGATAATGATAGTAGCAATAAGGGAACAGTGCAATTAAGAACAGTGCAATTCCCTCTGAATTTATATTCTGGCAGGAGCATTTGTGTGTTTGTATCTAGCAGCTGTTCTGACAATGCATGGGGTGGATGTTTGATTACCCTGGAATGTTGGGTTGCTGGTTTATGGACATTCAATGGGTTTTAGCCCTGCTCAATTGGTTTAGTGGTACCAGTTGTTGGAGCAATAGGGCACGTGGTTGCTGTCCAGGTATCATCAGATTCTATACTGGGCACTCCTTCCAACCAGATGTCCATTGTTCCTACAGCCGTTTCTTTGCTCGAAATGTATCTGTCAAGCTGTGCCCAATTAGATGATGCCGTACTTGGAGCGATGGGGCAAGTAGCTGACTGTGCTGGGCCTGCCTTGTGATCTGATGCACCTTTTTGCCAAAGACTACTTTTTGCCCAAAGTTTTTTACTTAGATATGTCACTGGTTTGCTGAGATATGTTGTTCATTTGAGGGCCAGAGTGCTTCTGAGCTGCTGGCCCTGCTGAACAGATTTTTTCTTCTTCTGACTTCAGCATGTCCACGGTCATTAATGATGCTTCAAATTCAGAATTAGCTTACTCTTCTGTGATGTGATGAATGCTGAGCCCTGAGATAAACTCGGGGATGGGATAGTTGTCAGGAGCTAATATATCTGATATTTGGGTGGCCTATTCTAGAGTTGTCTCCTCTGTATGTTTAAGTGCTGGTCTGAGGAGGGGGTAAATGCCCAATTTGTTTGATGTGGCATTCTTTTGTTCAGACCTTTCCTCCTTAGGGTCTGTCTTTATCTTGCATTTGTTTCAGATTCCAGGGCATCAACTTGTTTGGAGCCCTCCTCAGTGATTGTTGCCAGTTGGTCCAATGGGGACGGAGGCAATGCTCTCCCAGATGGTCTGCTGGGATTTGTGTGGTACGGAGCTTTTGTAGTGTAACTAAAAAGCTTTGTGACTCTGCATTATTGGTTCCTTCCAAGGAAGGAGAGCCCCAAAGGGGCATGGCGGGAAGAGAGGACAATTTGTCTACATCCGGTGCATACGTACAGCTTGCTTGCATCACAACGGCATCTGACTATGCCTGTTTAATGAGCAAGTTTTGGTCCCCTATATTCTAGTCGATGACAGCCATGAAAACAGCCAGAGTGTTAAGCAGTGACAGCTGAATGTTCATTTTGTTTGAAAAATGTTGTAGTGGCTCCACTGACAGCTGTGCCATATTCAGGAGAGAAGCCCATGCACTGTCCATGCATGATACTTTTTTCTGGCTGCAGAGACATTTTCTTGGGGCAGGTCCTGCAGGTATAATGCCCGCATTTCCTCTCATTCTGGTTTACTAAGGCATGAAAGCACCCCTTGGACTCCCTTGTGCTGCTCTGATAGGGAATTACTTGATTTATCGCTAATAAGCAGTGAAAAGGACTACGGGGAGAGGATCTGCACATCCGTGGAGAGATAAGATTTTGCATCCGATTTTTCAATTTCCAAATGTTCCAAGGGTTCCTTCTGTGCCGTGATTAGCGACTCATTTAGTTGGAGGTTCTCAATCTTCTCTTCATGATTCTTATCATCTTGAGGTTTTCACTTGCCCATTCCGCTGCTTGGGCCATTGGGGCTGTGGGGTGTGCTTCCATTTGCCACTATGAGGGAAGTGTTGGGAACCTTGCATGTTGAACAATAGACCTGCCCCCGATCCAGGTCAAAGGGGCTGCCTGCCAGTGGGTTGGTAGGCCGGGCTTGCTTAGTTCCAGGTTCACCCTGTGCACAGGCAGTAGGCACAGCATTCGAGAACCTGGCTTGGCTCCCAAGTGGTGCTTGTGATCTTCAGTGACTGGCTGACTGACAAGGGTCCCTTTCACTTGACTAGCTGCCAATTGAGGTTGTAGTGAACACTGTGAGCCCATTGGTCCATCATTACTTGAAAAAATGGAGAAGCATGCATCCTTCATGAAGCTACATTTAGAATATATCTTTGGTTGAAAGATGTGAGTTAGGCTCTTGGAACCATTGGCCCGTTATCCAAATTACAAGCACCAACTGCAGCCCTGCCGGATTGATCCCTAATTTCTATTATGATTGCAATTAGAGGTGGCCCAGTTTTGTAGTTGTGTTCATGCTTGTGCTGGCTACATTTGCCTTTTGTGTTTTTACCCCAAAGGCTTTAAGGATAGTAATCACCTTACTTTCCCTGATCTCATCAGATTCCTGGCTTCCTGACTCCTAGGAAGAGTAAAGTACTGGATGGCATTTGTTGCCGCAAATGCAGTTATGAAAGATTAAGGAGAAAAGAACTGAGAACTCCTTCAACAGTGCCACCGTCGGATGTGATGTGTGGCTCAGCCCCATCAATTTTTCCTTGGTGCAATTGGAGATGGGCATGGGGACGCATAAGGTATTTTGGATTAAGACTTGCATGGTTTGAGGGCTAATGCTATCAAGCAGCTGACAAGTAGCTGGCAAACGGCAGTTGGGTGTTTCTGACAAGAAATGCTGCAAATAGGGAGGGTCTGCAGGGGTAAGCAGGTCTCAGCTAGCTGAGGAGACTCTGGGCCAAGTGGGTAGGAGATATGTTGGGTGAGCACAGTAGATCAAAATCCTGGGCTACAACAATGCAAGGGGTGAGCGCACCCAGGCTGCAATCTGCACCTGCTCTTAGACAGGCCAGTTCCATGCACCTATGGTTCAACCAATTGCAAGTCTTAGGCCTGCCAAACCTGCTGCCTGGCAGCCAACCCCCCCTTCCCGTTACCGCCACTCTGCAGTTTGCTCTGCTTGCTCTGGAGGCTATTGCAGGATCTGAAATAAAACTTCAGTGGGCCTGTACCAATGCATGGCACCTCTCAGTTCATGCCTCTATTTTCTTTCTCTTCAGTCCCAGCCTGTGTTGCTAGTAGTGACCCTGGCACTGGCAGGTTGATAGTAGTGAGGCTGGGAGAGGCACAGAGTGTTGCATTGTGGCTACTTGCTGGAGTAAAAGCTGCTGCAGCTACTTCATTTTCTTCCACAGAGCTTGGCAGCTTGCATGCAGACAGGCCAGTCTGAGGAGTATGGGGGCAGCTGTAGCCACAATTGAGTTGATGTTGGCTGGAATGGACCACAGACCGCTCCTTGTATGGATCCTTGCCTGCTACACTCACTTCTTCTTGCTCCTCCTCACTTGGATCTTTGGGCGGTCAATTTGCAGATATGCTTCTGCTTCCGGGGCAGTCAACCAGTAGATGCACAAAAGGAAGCTGAAAGGAGTATGCAGCCCTTTGTGTGAATATTTTGTTTCAAGGAACATTGGTCCCCAACAAATAGTTGATGACTTGGAATGAATATAGAACAGCAAATGAAGTCTATATAACTGTCCAGCCGGACAGAGTTTAACAACACAATAGTAGAATTTAACCAATTAATTAAATACAATGTCAAAAAGTGGGACACAGTCAGTGTCCTACTACTGTATCAGAGACAATTGTGACACAAATGAACATGAATGAGGCAAAAGCAAGCAGTCTGCATACAATCCAAAATTTGGCAGACATATATTTGCACAGGGACACTGTTGTGATTTAAGTAGTAATCAAATCAAATCATCCAGTGTCAGTGAAGGCAGGACACACAAGTGTAAGTAGTGCTCTGAGCAGCCCCTTTCACCCATCCTGCCAGTGATGGCCCATTTAGGCACAGCTAAGCTCTCTATTGTGTGTGGCTGCACAAAGCTAAACTGTCAACTACACCCAGTCATGTGACCCAGTGACATCTAAATCAAAGGTGATATACCACATACTATTAAAGTAGTATTCTGGTAGAACTTGTCTAATGTTTATGACATTCTCTTAGCTGAGGGAGATTGGCTACCTGAATTTCTAGAAAAGTCCCACAGGGTGAGGTGGCAATATTACCATATTTTTCAGATTGTGCTCCAGAGGAAGTTAAAGAAGCATATGCCAGAGAAACCACAAAACTCTATTAAACCTGGAGCTAAATGAAACCACAATATTCAATTAAACTTGGAGCTAACTGCTAATTGCCCTATTAGGGAAATTGGACCCTAAAACAGCCTTAGGCAACAGTTGTTTCCTTGTTTTGGAGGACCATGCCACCAGGTCACCGGAGGCCATCACTTTGAGGACCACAACTGCACCTGTGGTGGCTACGGCCTTGATTGGGGATTTTCACTCGAGTGGGTTTCCCTGCTGAAGTGATGTCAGACAGGGGCACCAACTTCATGTCAGCATTCATGAAGTCATGTGGAAAGAATGGGGTAAACTACACATTTTCCACACCTAATTACCTCCAGATCAACAGACTTGTTTAGAAGGTCAACAAGATCCTTAAGGGCACGATTATGTTCCTCCAGGAGCTCAAGACACAGAAGTGGGATGTCTTCTTGCCCTGTTTATTCTTTGTCTACATGGAGTTACCGCAGAAGGGGAAAGGGTTCAGCCCTTTAGAGCTCCTCTATGGCCACCCTGTCAGGTGACCTCTCAGTTTAGCACATAACGGTTGGGAGCAAGCTCCAAAGAAACCTCCTCAGGATGTGATTAGCTATATGCCATCCCTCTGCAACCAGAACCAGAAGCTCTGTAGGAAGGGCTACAAGACCTTAGAAGGTTGTCAGGAGGTGATGAAACAATGGCATGACTAGAAAGCCACTTTGAGCAATCTTCAGCTTGGACAGAAGGTATGGGTATATGTGCCAGGTGAGCGCAGGGCCCACTAGGAATGTTGGACAGGGTCCTATGGCTTGATTTACAGTGGAGGAAAAGATTGAACCTCTCCCTGATCTCCTGTCACCCAAGGAGAAAGATGGGTCAGTTGAGGATGTCAGCTTCTCCAAGTCTCTTACCCCTGAGCAGCAGAATTGACTGTCACCAACTCTTGGAACAGTTCACGTCGCTGTTTTCCCTTGCACACTTGTGTACCCAAACATTAATACTGGTGGCAGACCCTCAGGACAAGGTGGGGGCCAGCATTGAGACTAAAGTTTCCACTATGCTGGACTTTGGAGTGATTGAGCATCCAGTAGTCCATGGTCCAACCCAGTGGTACTGGTTTCAAAGGCTGCCCAACCAGTCACCACACCATAACTCTGGATATTTGTGGACTACAGGGGGCTAATTCAGTCACAAAGACTAATCGTCACCCTACCATGAACTGATGAGCTCAATGATCAGGTGGGTGCTGCCAAGTTCCTGAGTTTATTGACTTCAGGGTGGCAGATTGCCCTCACTGAGTGGGCCAAGGAGTTGGCATTTTTTACACTAGACGGCCACTTCTAACTCAAGGTAATGCCCTTGGTTCTGAAGAATGCCCCTGCCACTTTCCAGCGGTTGGTGAACCAAGCTTTGTTGTGGAAGCCTTCAGCACTGCTTATTTGGATTACATAGCTGCCGTCAGTATCAACTGGGAGGGCCACTTGTTTCACCTCTTGGGAATGATTCAAGCTCCTCAATAGGCAGACATGACTATCAAGTTCAATAAGTGCCAGATAGGGCAGCAGTCAGTGGTGTATGTGGGCAATTGGTGGTCAGGGGAACAGTGTAACGCCTATAGGCCAAGATAGAAACTATCATGGCTTGGAAGCCTCCCACAATGTAGATAAAAGGTATTACTGGGTCTCACTGGCTACTACAAGAGGTTTTTAAAGGAATATGGCACCATTGTTGCCCCCTTGACTAAGCTGACTTAAAAGAAGAAGCTAAGTAGGGTGGTCTGGGCAGAGGCCTGACAAACAGTCTTTCACTCCCTCATACAGGCCATGTGTAGAGCCCCTGTATTTAAGGCACATGACTTATCCAGGAAATGTATTGTGCAAACTGATGCCTCAGAGCATGGCATAGGAGCGGTATTGTCACTGTTAAATGAGGAGGGCCTAGACCAGCTTGTCACCTTCATCAGTAGGAGGCTTCTTCCACTGGAACAGAGGTGGAGTGCTATCCAGAAAAAAGCCTTTGCTGTGGTCTGGGCACGGAAGAAGGTGAGATCATACCTTTGTGGAACTCACTTCCCAGTTCAGACAGACCACAGTCTCTTAGATGGTTAATGCAGCTGAGGGGTGAGAATGTCAAATTGGTTAGGTTGTCCATCTCTCAACAGGGAATATATTTTATGGTGGAACACTGTCCTGGGTCAGTCGATGTGTATGCTGATAGTCTCTCCAGCTTTATCCATCTTAATGGTGAGAACTCCTAGGAGGCTTGGTAGTTTTCCTTACTTTCAGATGAGGGACACACATGTTAGACCTGTCAGCCTTAGGATTGTGTTTTTGTCTTCCTACTGTTTATTTTGCTGATCTAGTTTTTGCTGACCTTAGGACTCAAAGCACTTTACCACTGCTAACCAGTGCTGAAGTGTATGTGCTCACTCCTTAAAACATTCTAATATTGACTTATTCCCAATTGGCACATTTAATTAAATTGTACATTCCTAGTATAGTGGTACTCTATGTGCCTGGTGCCTATGGATGAAATGCTATGAATTGGCCTTTAGCACAGATTGTGTCACCCACTTAAGTAGCACTTTAAGCATATCTCAGCCTTGCCATTGCAGCCTGTGTGTGCAAAGTTTTAAACTGCCATGTCGACCTGGCAAAATAAAGACCTCCTTTATACCTTTACAAATCAGCTTAGAAGGGAGTAAGTCTGAGTGGTCTCTATCAATGAAACCTTCCCCACTGAGGGTATAGATGACCACAACCAGATTTCAGAATCCCCCCATATGGACAGTCTTTCTCAGCCAGCAATTTTTGTACAACAGGGGCACACATAATATCACTCCCTTGCTCAGCCACAGTCAAAGAATTGCATTTAGATTTCCCGGTAGACAAACTGCCATCGGTATGCAAGAAATCCTGAGTTGCTTGGAGGGTGGCTGCAAGACTTTGAGGGCTATGAGTCTGATAGGTATTGGCCCGACAAGCATCAGTAGCGCAATCACTCTCCCTACCAGGATATCAGGCAATGTCTTATAAGCCTGCGGGGGTAGTAAACCTGTGTTTGAGAGGTGGGTGAAAATGTGATGGCAGCCTGGGTGGACTTCACATTACAGTTCATTTGAGCAGAAGCATAATTTCTCTATCTGATCCCAATCTGAAGTTATTGATTATGAATTACTAGGTAACCCAGTGTAAGCCTATGAAAGAGATAGCCTTACAACAGTGAGTTGCTAGCACATGTAAAACGTAAACACACATGTTCTACATTTTAAATACCATGCCCTAGGAGCCATTAGGGCGTACTTTAGGGGTGAATTATACATCTTAAAAAGGAATATTTAGACCTGTCAAAAGTTTATTTTGCCAGGATGAAATGGCAGTAAAAACCTGTACTGCAGGCTGCAGTGGCATGCATTTCGCAGGCATGTTTTAGAAGGCTACGTTTGGAACTTACACAATAAGTGCTGCAGTCAACTAGTATTTCATTTTCAGGCCAAAGGTATATATTTCTATTTGTAATGAATTTACAAGTATAATTGGTGTATTAACCACGCAAAAGAAATTTGTCCATGATATCAATGGAGGGCACACGCACTTTACCACTGTCCTAACAGCCAACAGTTGTGTTCTTTATTTTAAAGACATTTTTATTGCTTAAACTTGACACACATCTCTGGGGATTTTCTGCATTTTTGTGCCACAGCAAAGAGGGTCTGGACAGAGATTCTTTCAGAAATGTGTTTTGACTTATCCAAATTGAGCTTTTTTAGTTGGTAACCCATTGTCTGACATATCAAATATATTACACTGCAAAATGTCTTATTGTTGACTCTAAATAACAATGTGTGATCTGGCAATCAGTCGTTTTACTTTAAGAAATTCTCTGAGGCAGTATTAGTGCCCGTGGGGTCTGGTTCCTTTGATTTCTGATCTGTGTTACTCCTTTAAATTTACCAGCTTGGGTGGAAAGATCAGTCAGGAGCCGGGATGGCAGCTTTCTGTTGGCACTTCCAACAGAGATCTAGGGGGCATATTATCAAGGGATTTATCTCCGCTTTTTTGGCTTTAAAAGCAGAGAAAGCGGAGATAAAATTATCTCCCTATCAGCAACAGGGTGCTAACACGCAAATTTGCATGTTAGCACCCTTTTTCTCTACGCTGCCACTTGCATCTCTAATGAGATGCAAAGGGGGCGTTCCAGAGAAAAATAATAGGAGAAATGTTGTTAAGCGACATTTCTCCTATTATCAAGGATTTCGCTAACCCTGATAGTGATAAAAAAACCAGCGTTAACCGCGGTTAGCACTGCTTTTTTTACACCTGGTATTTTCCTGACTTAGCCATGATATCCTATGGAAGGTAGATATCACGGCTAAGTTTGTGAGCCCCTATCATCAAGCTAACGCCAAACTTCGAGAGATTATCATTGGTTTTCCAGCTATAATCTCTCAATTGGCAGTTAGCGCGAGGATTTTTATCACTAATGAGATAAACCTTGCTAATAGCAAGTTATCTCTGCGATAATTTCCGGCAATGCTTAGCGTTAAAAAAGTCGTTGCTAAGCATGGTTAGCGGTAAATATCGCTAAACGTTGGTAATATGCCCCTACATTTCCGGTTTGACTGGCTCCTTCAGAGCCCTATGAACTAAACCAAATTGGGAACAAAAGAGGAGAACGTCTGGTGACCACAAGTATGAGTGTTTGAATACCTACGTTTTAGCAGAGGTCATTCGAGGCCAAGGATTCTCTGTCAGTGAGGGTTGATGCACCAGACCAGAGTAATGTTGCCCTCATAGTAGTGCTGTGTCCAATTCTAAAATTGCAGAGGCTTGGCCTGATAAGACAATCTAAAGTTTAGTCTCTGCAGGTTCACCTGTGATGCAGAGGTATGGGTTGACCAGCTGCTGATCAGTCACTTGACCCTGTATTTTAAATGGACACTATTGTTTTTGAAGTAGAATATGGGACTGATCAGCTGACATGTTTCTGATACTTATAATTTTTGAGTCTCATGTTAGCTAAACTGAGGCGTAAAGTGGATTAATGCAGGCTTCATTTTTACACATATACATTGAAAGAATCTTGAAAGTGGGATTAATGGCTTTATAGGCACTTTTCTTAAACTTTCCAGAGGATCTCTACTGAACTGTGTTACCAGTGCAATTCTATCTTTGCTGATTTTCTCTCTGGCAACAAGAAGTAAATATACGTGCATATCTACACATTCAAAGTGGATATACTGCTTTTTTATTTTTCCGGCGTTGTGTACTTTGCTTACATCTTTTTCCCCATGGGCGATATATCAGTTTAATATTTTTGTATTATCTGAAATATTGTATCCTTTATATTAACATCTTTCTAGACAGTACCCAGTAATTTTCTAAATCGGTCATCACCATTGGGTCTTGGTCCTCATTTTCAATTCATTTGTCTTGTTCTTTCTGATTATGTATTTTATTGTTGGGTCTTAGCATTGCTTATTATTCCTCAATTTAGTTTTACGTCACTAATATCGATCCTGCATATAGCTCCATTGCATTTTAATATGGTGTCCATGTAAATAGTTTGCTTTGAGCTTTCTTTTATTAATTGTCTCCTATTCAAGTGGTCTTCATTTGAAACCCTCCTTGCTGCATACATTTTATTCTACATTTGACTGCAAATTGAAAAATGTAACTATTGTCAAATAGCATTGTATTCTACATTATCTTAAAAAAAACATGTACTTTCTGCATGTACAGGCATTCAAATGAGATCTGAGAAAGCCGTAGTATACCTTCAATATACCTTCAGTGGGACTATATACTCCTTGCATAACCCTACATTTTCAAGAAATCATAAGCGATTTTTGCTAACAATTGAAATGACTTAAGTGAGAATTCAAATAAAGCTGATGCATGCAGCACAGTCCCGACAAACTAAAGGCCTTATTTTGATAGCGGTCAGTTGGACTACAGAGAGCTATCGCGGTGATTAGGAGACCGTCTGGCAAGCAATCAGCAGTCCAACCACCTCATTAGGATGCGACCAGCGGGCTGGTGGTAGGAAGGTGTTCCTTTACATAACAGCTTGTTCTGCAGCCCAGGAAAAGGGCTGAAGCATAAGCTGCTCTGTAAAAGTAGCACTTCCTGCACATCCATGCACTGTATACCATCCACCATGTGGTGCATGGCACACTGTGCATGGAGGTGTGTGGGGGCACCGCATGTGCCCCGTGGGCTACTTTACATTGGCCGACAATGCAAAGGAGCTCTGTTTGAGGCCCCCAAAATCTGTTTCTGACAGCCTTTTCATGGCGGTCTTTATGACATGAAAGGGTTGACAGAAAGGAATATCGCATTCTTGAAGGTGGTGCCTGACTCAGCACCGCCTCCATTTGGTATTGAGATTCTGACCATCGCCCCAACAGGATCACTGATCCTGTCAGAGATGGCAGTTTTCCACTGACTGCATAGGGTCTGACCTCCTGGATCGTAATCCTGCGGTTCGATCCAAGGCCTGTCGGTTGGTTGGACTGACATCGTAATCAGGCCCTACATCCTCTACAATCATTGTGGATCAAGCGTCCTGATAATGATCTCCACACTTTGCCCCCAGGAAGTCTAAATGCACAGTAAATAATAAATGAACATGAAGATACACATTTAAATATATGAATAAATATGATACATTTTTACAAGATTCAATAATAGAAAATCAAATCTATGCCTGAAACAAAAGTGCATGCTGCTATCTATTTGTGTGTGAATACAAACAGTCACCTCCTTGAAACTTCACAAAGATGTCAGCATTTTGTCTGAAACAAAAGTGAACTTCTGTTGCAGAGAAACATATTCACACTACTGTCCAAATGGTTGCAAAGGTGCTGTTGGTAGACATTCCAATCCAAAGTTTTGAGGACCCACTCCATGATTAACTATTAGGCTTCATCTCCCCTCACAAGGATTTCTAGTGAGATCTCCTGCACCCGGCCACATATGTTTCATAGGTATATGAGGGAGTATTTTATCAGCCACAATTTCTTTCTTTAAAATTCCAAACATGGAACTTTCTGGTACAGAACATTTTCCTCAGAGACAGGCTGAGAGGGCATTAAACTATACCTTACTAAATCAAGCGAAGTGAGGGAGATTTGCACAACTTCATCAAGGTTCAATACTTACATTCAATGTTAAGAAGCATGATTATATGCTTGCGGTAATCAGAGTGCCTAACTGCATTTCTGCTAGAACAGAAGTGCATCATTACTTTTTTTGAAGGGTGGAAGTCTCGATATATGAAGGGACTAAATGTATTGCATTTCTTCCCTCCATGATTTGGGAACTATTCACGAGCTTTTTGTTTACCACAACCCTGTATGTTTTAGAGCTTTATATTGCTAATCCAAGACCATGGTATCTAGATGAAATATCTGCTCATAATCCCAAAATTCAACTTGAAGGTCACGGTGACTTCTTGCATGCTCTCTCTTGATTCTGCTTCCATAGGGACACAGTTGCATTTATGACCATTCTAACTACTAACTTTAAAGTCTCTCGGATAATTGCTCATCATCATGTCTCACGGTGTTAACCAGTAACATTAAAGGTCTATGTTTTATTATTCAACTAAATCTCTGCTAAACTGTGTCTGAACCTTAAGATTGTTACCTCTGTACATAAATGTACTGATTCTTTTATTGTTCTGCAACACCTTGCACAGACATGTGCTAAGCTGACTAGGCTGCTGAAAAATAAGATCCTAGAATAATTTCACTGGCAAAGTGTGAATTATGCCTGCATAACTGCATAGGCCCTAATTACCAGTTGAATAGTGATGGGTGTTTTTCCTGCGTTGTAAATCCCCGTTCAATGGGGATTGCATTGTGGGGCTATTCCATTATATGCAGTTTTACCACCTACATTGTGGGGACTGGTGCATGGTGTGGCAGTGATAGAGGGTGGTGGGAAATTAGGGTGGGGAATTATTTTATGGCAGGGTATTTATACTGTATGTTTGTAAGAACAAATATTGAATGTGACTTGGCTGCTACTGCAGCCAAAGTTTCATGTGATTTTTGCAATTAGAAAAATCAGGTGAGGTTCTTTCACACCCGGTAAATTAAGGTGGGGAAAAAACAAAACACAAATTATGTGCCAGAACTAAATTAATGCATGCAAGCATGCAAACATTTTGTTTTGTCTACCATGTCTTCAAGCAGACAGTTGGGAAAAATCAGTGAATTTCACACAAAAAAATAAAGTTACCTAATGTATACTGTAGCTTCACTGCCCCTTAACCCCTTATCTGCTGGGGTAATTTTCCTGCTGTGCTGGGGGGGGGGGTGCGCACAGAGCCCCGGTGCTCATGACGAGCTGAGCTCGTCACGGCCACACCCGTTTCAATAGAACATTCAGCACAGCAGGGGAATTATCCCAGCGTGCGAGTGTTCTAATGGCCAGCTCGTCATGAGCACCGGAGCACTGTAGCTCATGAGGAGCTGAGCTCGTCATGAGCATGCAAGGGGTTAAACATTTACTTACCCAGCTGTCTCACACGGGACAGGCAAAGGAAAAATAAGAGATAGAATGTCATCATGCCCTTTTTCAATTGTTTTTATTAACTACTTTAACATGGTGGGTGATGAGTTAATGTCCAAAGCATTACCTTTGCTTTGTCAAAAATGCCTTTGTGGTCTCCCAGTCATTATAGCTGAAAATACTTCAGGTGCCAGCACCCGGTGCATTTTATTTTTTAAGAGACAAACTCACAATGTGAGGGAAAAGATTACCTTGTGTTGTGAGTTTGCTATTGTGTTTATGTTTGCTAGAGGGAAATGACAATAAAAGAAGGGATGAATTGTACACACAGATATCAGACTTTGATCCTGTACCAGAATAGGCTCAATAGTCTTTCTGCCCCATGGGAAAGTATTTGTGGTTTAGCCTCAATCTAAATCACCAAGGTTGTGGAAAACCTACTGTACACTGGGGAAAAACATTCTAAAAAACAAAGAGGTGGCCCACCCAAGCACCGGCTATAACTCCCGTTCAGAACAGGGACAACAGTCGTTCTGCCCCACTATGGCAGAAATAGGTCAGTTTACCACAATCAGCCTGCTCAAAGGGCAAAAAGCTCACTAGAACCCAGGGAAAATATGGCAAAAAAGTAGTGGCAAGCAGTCTAGACATCATTGATGAACTGCCACCCCAGAATGGGTCTGTCAGTTATTCTGCCTCCAGGAAACACTGATGGCTTACCTTCAAACTGCCACTGAGGAAGTTGAAAGCCCTAAAAACACAATTTTAAGGGGTGGCCCTCCCAGGCATTGGGAATAACTCCTACCCCGAAAGCCCTTAAACTATTTTTGCCTGCCTGTGGTGTAGAGCATCACTATGGCATACAAGAAGAACTTTGAATTTTTGGGTATATCCCAATTATTGGGTCTTGGTCATCGGGCAATCAAGGAACCATCCAAATCCTGGACATTTCTGAAACCTATAACCAAGACAATTCCAGAGTGCTGTGGCTTGCATGGGGTCTGCAATCTTTTTTTACCCAGAACATGCTGCAAACCCCAAACCTTGGCTAAAGTCACACGTTGTTCTCACATTTCTGTAGGGTAAAGGTCTAGTATCTATGTGGACCCACAAAAAATCTACCATCCAGTATTCCAATATTCCTCTCTTTTAAACTGGTATCCCATTTGTGTAGTTGGTCCTATCTTGACTGGAAAAGTTTATAAACATTCAGTGGTAGGATTTCTGTGCATTCCCAAAGATTCTGAAACTTTCCTTGAAAGAAATGTAAGTAAAAGTAGGCATTATAGATAAAGTTTGTTTTTTGCATAGCATTGTCATTAGAAAAATTGGTAAGGGAATTCATGCAAGTCAGAAACCTCTGGCCTACGCTGTGTGTCTAGTTTTCAGAAATATGTGGGTCTGGTAAGTTTAAGTGGGTGGCGACAGATGCGTGGTTCAATTTCCTCAGCCATCTACACCCCCAAAAAGGATGTTTTTTCTTGCCAAATATTTGATTTCTCCGTGACATGTTTTGGGGCATTTTCTGTTGTGGACTTTAAGCCCAGACACACAAGTGGGGTACTGCTTTTTATAGAAGAAGGGGTAGATAGCATGGAGGTAGGAATTGTGTGAATCAGCACATATTCCAGAACCTTCCCTCAAAGAAATATGAAGTATATGTGTTTTTAAGCAAAGTTTGATGTTTGTATACAGTGTAAGAAAATGTTGAGGCCCATGAAAGTCACACTACTCTGGACTCTCTTGAGTGTCTAGTTTTCAGAAATGTCTAAATTTAATAGGTGTCCTTGGATGCCGACCCACATCTCCAAAGAGACCCATTTTTTATAACAAACCTGTGATGTCTCCTTATTGTGAACTGGGGAATTTCCTGTTGCGAGCCCTAGGCCCAACTACATGTGGGTGCACTATTTTCATCAGAAAACGTGTGGAACTACAGACTAGTAGAACATATTTTAGTACAAATTGCATTTCTGTCCTCCTTTGGGTTTGAAATGTAAGTCATATTTTCCACAATGCCCTCTTATCACATGATAGTTGAGGTAATGCAGAGGTTACAAATAGCCACGAATTTAAGACCCACTATTGTGTGGACATTGAAAAAATACATATACACATTGATTATTCATTACATTTTAATGTAGGAATTGCTGTATGGCCTTTACTCAAGGAAAGATTCAGAATTGTGTCTAGTTTTCAGTAGTGTATAGACTGTTGTGTTCACCCATGGATTTCACACCTGTTTCTACCACAAGCTACAAGTACGTTGAAACCACTAAAATTGGAATCATAGACGACCACTTAGAACAATGCAAGAATTGTGGTAAAAAACATACTTTATGATAACTTAGGGGCATATTCTCAAGGACTTATCACCGAGTTAATGGCACTTTACAGCCAAAGTGGCGATATATTATCGGCCCGTTCACAAGCTGTTGTTAACAGCTCATATCACCAGTTTGCCTGTGATAGCAGCCACAGAAACTATTGCCACAGATGACCCCCATAACTATCGCTAATGAGATGCAGAGTAGGTGTTCCCGTGCTAAAAGCCTCAACAACACCACTCCGCAACATTCTCAACGACCAGCCAGATAGGCGATAAGATCACAAAATATGCTATAAGGCGCGTTAGTAGCAGGAAATTACCACCCGCTCTGACCTGGTGGAAAGTCGGACGACAGCCTGCACCACAGAAAGAAGCCCTGGCCAGAGCCACACCTCAAGGGCAACAGATGCCATGGAGCCAAAGATCATGCAGCTGGGAGCCCTAACAGGGCCACAACACTCACCGCCACCACCCCCAGGACCGCCCCCCGGACCAACACTGAGGCAGTGCAGACAAAGACAGCGACCCTCAGAAAATGCACCAACCTCACAGACCCAACACCAGAGAATGTCACTGCCCACTACATTCTCAAGGGACAATTATCCTTTACATCCTGACCACCATTGTCCGCAGGCTGAGGGTACCAACACAGCGGACAACCGACATCCCACCTCAAACAAAGTTGCTGGCCGTGCTGCACGTGTCGGCCTCTTGTACCCTCCAACCAACAACCGCCTAAGTCGGAGCAGTCACTCATCCAGCCCAATCCAAGTCCCTCACAATGGTCATGGATGACACCATCAGCTTGGTACCCCATTATCTATACTTCCCCCACACTGTGCAGGAACAGCCGGATACCAAACAAGGCATCTACACCACAGCTGGGTTCCCACACGTGTCAGGGGGCAACTGACTGCACACATGTCCTACTTGTGCCCCCTGGCAACACTGCACACAATAACTGCAACAGAAAGCGCACATATTCTACCAACTCTCAAGCAGTATTGGACCACCCGAAATATCCACCAACGTCGTCGCCAACCACCCAGGCAGTGTGCATGATCCCTACGTCCTCCAACAGTCCATCATCAACCTGCGCTATCAGATGGGCACCCACGTAAATGTATTGCTCATTGGCAAATACCAAATGAACACACCGCACACCTCAACTCCAAAATCATGCAACTCACAACACTGGAAATGAACACGTCACAAGCTCACATACAACATGCCAAACAACATGTACACCCACCAGACATGACAGCACAACTTACTGTGGGAACCTGGGCCAGTCATGTACATTATCCATCAATGGCATGGCACCTCAGCCACACAATAGCAGAATGTGGGAAGAGGTGAGATCAGGCAATTGCGAAGGAGGCAAGTGACCCATGAATGAGAATGTACACAATGCCAAGTGTGGAGTGGATGTGCTGGCCAAACTGCAGTATGCAGACCACACACATATCAATATCGACACACACCGCTAGTGTTTGGAGTATAGTGGAGAGTGGACGCAACCATGTAACCCCACCAGTTGGGAAGGTTGCGGAAAATTAGCTTGTTACTCCCCCCGTAAGCGTGAGCATAGTGCGCACGCCCGGCATATGCCAGGCCAGCCTAGGGGTGTGAACAAAGAGGCACGTAACTCTGTGCGTGGTCCTCTTCCAGAATGCCCAACATCTCTGCATGGCGGCGCCTCTCACCCTGCCAGGAGGCCGATGCAGTCGCCATGAGTGGGGTTGAGCGCCATCGTTGATGTACTCTACTGGCAGACACAGCAGACAAGTAGGTCACACATTTGGAACTGAGTCTTGATTACACCATGGCAGAGAACATTAATTATGGCTGAGTTTATATCACTATACTCCCTTCGATGTGGTCACACCAAGTCTGTTCAAAGCATCACAACCACACGTGTCTGTGGGCCCACGGGGTCTACTACCCTCGGCCTACGCTGCGCTCGAGTAGGTCACACAATTGGAACTGAGCATCGATTTTTCAAAGGCAGAGTACATATTATTGCACTCAAGGAGAGGTGTAAGAGGATGACACGTTGCAGTCGGGAAGAAAAAAAGATCATCATTACAGAGGTGATCTAACACTACCGACAATTGCCTTGGTGTCACTAACTCTGTGTAACACGAGCCAACAACACGTAGCTGTGGGCCACTGCTGACTGCTGCCTCAGGCCCACACTGTGGTTGAGTAGGTCACAGAGTCTTGATTTAGCAATGGCGGAGTTCATATCATTGTACCAGCATCATCGCAGACTGCATCCCCTCTCAACCCCGGTTCTACTAAGTCTGTTCTCCGACATTCATGGAACTCACTGGTTGAACTTTGGTGGCGTCTAATTCTATGGACTAGGGGGTAATTTTCATCTTCATGTAGCTGATATTGAATTGGTGGTGGAAATGAGGCTGTAGCATTCCACTCCTCCATTTGATGCTTCCGGATGGCTACTGCCCTCTGCATCATGCCCTGGGGACACCTTCCACTGTCCCTCGTGACCCTCCACCACAGTCCCCTTTGACATTGTCGAGGACCCACTCAGTCTGCATGGCCCTACCTCAGTGGATTGCAAGTCACCGTCCTGTGGCGGCGTGCCTGTGCCAGCCGCGGTGCATATGGGGCCACTAACTCTGTGCAGCTCAAGTGAGGGACCCTGTCTGATTGAATTTTTGATGGCCTCTGAGACGATGGCCTTGGGGTTGTCAACGCCATGTGTCTGGGGCCCTGTGCTGTCTGCTGCCTCTGGCCTCAACCGCTGTCCACCAGGGCTCACACATCCAATCGAGACAAGACCGGCCCGGACATCACATCACTGCAGGCGGCACATGCCACCATCGCCAGGACCACCTCCAACCGCCATCTACCAGAGTCAAACAGTGGTACTGGCAGACTAACAGAGTTGCTCACACCTGTCGTCAATGCCATCATCTGCCTGATACCCTGCTCAGCACTCCAGGTGCCACTGACTCAGTGCACTCCAACCCATGGACTGTTACTGAGTGAGTTTTGTGCTGTGGAGAGCTTGCGCAGAAAAGTCACATCAGGCAGTGTGGGAGACCTGGGACATTGATGAGGAAGATGATGCGGGTGAAACACTCCCCACTGCATCTGCATCAGCATCAGGAATATTCCAAAGGGACACAATTATAGATATTTTCTTCACATGCGCTCGCTCAACTCTAGTGCCCCAAACTCAGTGCAATGTAAATCACAGACACATTTTGCTCAGCAGTTGAATCTGTTATGCTGGTGTTTTCAGTTTCCGTTTCAATGGTGTTCAATGTTCAAGTTGTTGCCAGCACCACCCACTCGGTGCGGGGTGGCTTACACTCACCCCACACACATCCAGCACAGGCATCACTGTACATGTGGCCCTGCCAATAAAGGAACCAGGTGCACGTGCCTATAGCCAGTTCCACATACTATCTCTGTGTGTCCCTGTGGTCTTGTTGTATGCATGAGGACCCTGGGCCCTACGACATTATATTATGCTGTGTACAGGGGACCCCGACATGTCACCGCAGGAACAGGGTTAGAGCTTGGACATGTAGCTTTGTCGTCACCCACTCCATACGTAAGAGGAGTGGACTGGGCCATCGTACACACAGCCAACGTGGGTGTGTGACTGATAATTGTGTACCCCTAGGCGTGGTTCTGTAATGGGAATGTGCATCTGCATGTGTCTCTGTGGCAGTGTGGGTCTCCTATGTGAGGTGTAGGTGGTTCCTTAAGGGTATTATACTCCCACGTATGTGATCTAGTTTGACTTCTATGAGTTTGGACCCCACCTGCACCTGTTCGGCCACTTCCTTTTGCCATTCTGACACCTGGCATTGGGATGCCATGTGTGGGTGGGTGAAGTGTTGGGAGCCAGCCATGCTTGCAGGTGCATCCTGCTGTGTGGTCTGTTGCAGGGGCTGTGTTCTTCTATATGTAGCTTGGCTGCCCTGGTCCTGGTGGTGGATTGAGTGGGATGTCCACGGGCTGTTGTAGGGCATTGATGTCGAAAGGTGCGGTGGTCCTCACCAGCATCACTGATGAGTGGTCTCCTCTGCTCTGCTGGAGGTGTTGTGTGTCCCTCTGCAATGTGAATGGGAGATGCATGTTGATATTGTGTTGACATGTATGTTGGTGCATTGTTCTTTTTTACATACAGACTGTATGACAATGTACATTGTGACTGTTTTAGAGGTGCTGGATTTAGATGCGAGACAGTGGACATATGGACTACATGACGGATGTGAAGTTGTACACGTACTTTTCCATCTCACAGTTTCCAGCTCTGTCAGATGTAGTTGGCCTGTTTCTGTGCGTGTGTGGACCTAGTTGTGTCCTATGTTCTGCAGTGTTGTAGTTGCACATTGTAGCACATTGTCTTCAATGTGGATGTGCTGTTATTGCTATGTGTTTGTGTGCTGCAGTGTGCCACGTGGATCAGGGGCATAATCCAGGGTCATTGTGGGTGTGCAGTATGCTACATATCGTTGTGCATGTGTGCCATTGTTCCCATCTCCACCCTGTCTCCCCAGTCCCTGGTCGTTACTCACCCTGTTGATGTTGTGTCAGGTCCTCCCGAGCTGTGTCCGGACTCTAGACTCCTGGCACCGTCTCCAAACCGATGACTGTGGCCTCCGTTTCCACCAGCTCCTCCTGTGGCGCATGACTCCCACCTTTTGTCGCCGTTGCTGCCTTCCTGTTGGCAGCGGCTTTGTGCCTGGTTTAGATTTTTACATCATGCCAGCACCTCTTGGCCTCCTCCTTTGGCCTCCTCAACACTTCGACTGCATTCACGATAGTGTAATTGTGGGTCAGTTGATGGTAGTGTTCTGTTACCCCCGTGAAGCTGATCTGGTTTTGCTGTGCACTGCACCCCGTTTTCCTCTCCATCTTCTCCTTGGCCTTCCCCGACCCCATTGTTCCTTGCTGGTGGATTTGGGGCTGGTGGGGTTCGCGTTGGCCTCTGCACTCGTTCAGGGTGCATCCATGTTGCTACGCACTTTGGATTCTTTTTGGTGTGTTGTTTTTGTTAATTTTATAGTGCATTTTCCCGCCAGACACGTGAGATTTGCAGTCCTGCCGCTTGTTTTCGCTGCTTTTTGTATCGCAATTGGCCTCATCTCAAGTTTTCCTGCATTCGTGTTTCGCTTTTACTCCGCGATGGGTTGACTTTATCGAGGACATTTTACGCAGTGTCGGGGGCCTATTGCATGGTGCCTCTGTGTTGTGAATACTTACTTACCACTGGAGTCAAGCTATCCTGGCTGAAGATGGCTGATAACCAGAAACCGGTCCAAGGATGCTTGATTCCGGTCCAGGAAAGACATGGCTTGGCAGTTCGGGCAAAGGCTTAAGGCTGATTTGCATATGGCCATGTCTGAACAGGGGTGGTGTGGAGTGCAAAAAAACGATGGATTTAGGCCCGGATCTCTGTACTGGGGTGAATGTATGACATTGTTCTGCATTCTGTCCATCAAAAGTTGTTTTGCATTTTGTCACCCCCAGTGGGATGGGTATGCTCAGATGTGGGTCCCAAGCTCTCCACACCACTGGAGTCAAGCTGTCCTGGCTGAAGACGGCTGATAGCCAGAAACCGGTCCTTGGATGCTTGATTCCGGTCCAGGGAAAGACATGGCTTGGCAGTTCGGGCTGGACTGTTCCCATGAGGCACAGGGTCAAGGCTGATTTGCATATGGCCATATCTGAACAGGGGTGATGTGGAGTGCAAAAAAAGATGGATTTAGGCCCAGATCTCTGTACTGGGGTGAATGAATGACATTGTTGTGCATTCTGTCCATCAACAGTTGTTTTGCATTTTGTCACCCCGAGTGGGATGGGTGTGCTCAGACGTGAGTCCCATGCTCTCCACACCACTGGAGTCAAGTTATCCTGGCTGAAGACAGCTGATAGCCAAAAACCGGTCCTAGGATGCTTGATTCTGGTCCAGGAAAGACATGGCTGGGCAGTTCCGGCTGGACTGTTCCCATGAGGGACAGGGTCAAGGCTGATTTGCATATGGCCGTGTCTGAACAGGGGTGGTGTGGAGTGCAAAAAGACAATGGATTTAGGCCCATATCTCTGTACTGGGGTGTATGTATGACATTGTTCTGCATTCTGTCCATCAACAGTTGTTTTGCATTTTGTCACTCCGAGTGGGATGGATATGCTCAGACGTGAGTCCCATGCTCTCCACACCACTGGAGTCAAGCTATCCTGGCTGAAGACAGCTGATAGCCAGAAACCGGTCCTAGGATGCTTGATTCCGGTCCAGGAAAGACATGGCTTGGCAGTTCAGGCTGGACTGTTCCCATGAGGCACAGGGTCAAAGATGATTTGCATAAGGCCATGTCTGAACAGGGGTGGTGTGGAGTGCAACAAAACGATGGATTTAGGCCCAGATCTCTGTACTGGGGTGAATGTATGACATTGTTCTGCATTCTGTCCATCAACAGTTGTTTTGCATTTTGTCACCCCGAGTGGGATGGGTATGCTCAGACGTGAGTCCCATGCTCTCCACACCACTGGAGTCAAGCTATCCTGGCTGAAGACGGCTGATAGCCAGAAACCGGTCCTAGGATGCATGATTCCGGTCCAGGAAAGACATGGCTTGGCAGTTCGGGCTGGACTGTTCCCATAAGGCACAGGGTGAAGGCTGATTTGCATATTACCATGTCTGAACAGGGGTGGTGTGGAGTGTAAAAAAACGATAGATTTAGGCCCAGATCTCTGTACTGGGGTGAATGTATGACATTGTTCTGCAGTCTGTCCATCAACAATTGTTTTGCATTTTGTCACCCCGAGTGGGATGGGTATGCTCAGACGTGAGTCCCATGCTCTCCACACCACTGGAGTCAAGCTATTTTAGCTGAAGACGGCTGATAGCCAGAAACCGGTCCTAGGATGCTTGATTCCAGTCCAGGAAAGAAATGGCTTGGCAGTTCGGGCTGGACTGTTCCCGTGAGGCACAGGGTCAAGGCTGATTTGCATATGGCCTTGTCTGAACAGGGGTGGTGTGGAGTGCAAAAAAACGATGGATTTAGGCCCAGATCTCTGCACTGGGGTGAATGTATGACATTGTTCTGCATTCTGTCCATCAACAGTTGTTTTGCATTTTGTCACCCCGAGTGGGATGCGTATGCTCAGACGTGAGTCCCATGCTCTCTACACCACAGGAGTAAAGCTATCCTGGCTGAAGATGGCTGTTAGCCAGAAACCTGTCCTAGGATGCTTGATTCCGGTCCTGGAAAGAAATGGCTTGTCAGTTCGGGCTGGACTGTTCCCATGTGGCACATGGTCAAGGCTGATTTGCATATGGCCATGTCTGAACAGGGGTGGTCTGGAGTGCAAAAAAACAATGGATTTAGGCCCAGATCTCTGCACTGGGATGAATGTATGACATTGTTCTGAATTCTGTCCATCAACAGTTGTTTTGCATTTTGTCACCCCAAGTGGGATGGGTATGCTCAGACGTGAGTCCCATGCTCCCCACACCACTGGAGTCAAGCTATCCTGGCTGAAGACGGCTGATAGACAGAAACCGGTCCTAGGATGCTTGATTCCAGTCCAGGAAAGACATGGCTGGGCAGTTCGGGCTGGACTGTTCCCATGAGGACCAGGGTCAAGGCTGATTTGCATATGGCCATGTCTGAGCAGAGGTGGTGTGGAGTGCAAAAAAAGATCGATTTAGGCCCAGATCTCTGTACTCGGGTGAATGTATGACATTGTTCTGCATTCTGTCCATCAACAGTTGTTTTGCATTGTGAATACTTACGGCGTAATTTTCCCGTGATAGACTGCGATGTTGAATGTTGCGTTAAGTTACTTTTGCAATGGTTATCAATGATAATTTATCACACATTCTTGAGAATATCCCTCTTGTTTACTGATCTTTAAAAAAAAGTTTTTTTGTATATTTTTGCTATTTTTTTGTTACTTCCTGGGGAATTACCAAACTCTGGGTAACTGTAAAATCCCTGAGGTAGGAGAAAAAAACTGCACAAATATGTTCTGGATACCTTTTATGTAGAAACGTTATCAACAAACTGCAACAAAGTGCAACAAACATCAAAATGTGCTTTGAATACTGTCATGGAAAAAGCTTCAGCAGCAAAATGGTTAACTTTGCTTCCTTCATAGTTTGCAAAGCTGGTGCAGTTTTTATTATTATGTGATTTTGTGAAGAGAAGCATGACAACTTTGACCTCTCATTTCCTAAGTAAGGGTGTTTTTTTGTATTAAACAAACAAATAGGAAACCCTGCTGTTTTTAAAACAATATTTATTTTTACGCAAAAATATTCATTATCTCGGCAATGCTGATTAGTAAAATATAGTGTACAATTTATTTCACCATTTTGATGTTTTATTATAGTTGTATTTTATGACTGAATTGATATTGCATCATAATATAAACAGCAATGTGAGTAGAATTATAAATGCCTGACATTCATTTATAAAGCCTTTTCCCAATAGTACAGCGTCTATGTTTTCAAAACACTAAATTTCTGAACTATACTTTGAAATGGATATTCCGCGGATACACCTTTTATGAACGTCCAGTACAGCTGGGAAAGCAAACCAACGTTTAAGCTATCCTATCATTTTCTGAACTGTTGAAGTTGATTGCTTCTAAGACAATCGGCTAGGAAATATTGATTTTAAAATGCAATGAGCAGAGGCATCAATGCAAAAAAGTCAATATAGGAAATATCTCCCTCGAGTTTTATAAAATTGTGAAAGGGATCGTTTTACACATTGTGAGTCTGCATCCTGTCTATTGATGCGAAAATCCACAAAGAACAGTAAACTCACTCTATTGTGGCGAGTATTTTCAAGGGACAAATGGATATGTCTGTGAACGTATAAAAATGAAAGCATGTGACCAACAGACGTGGATCAAGGAAAGAAATGTTGATGAATAAAATGGGTTAGTGACCATGGCTTTTTTAATGAAGCACCTGTTTTAGGCCAAAATAATAGTTTAACACAACTGATTAACTGAAGATAGTTTAATACAACTGATTAAGTTAAAATAGTGTGACTGGCTTGAGAAAACACTGCTTCCGGCTTTATTGCCTTTTAAAAAAAAAAAAAAATGAACAATGTTGTTTTGCATTTTCAAGTGAAAACAAGTAAACATCGTACAGTTTCACCAGGAATAATAATTCTTGCCCATATATAAATACGGGAAGAAAGATTCACATATACCGTATACAGTGGGAAAACAGCACTGGATACAACTCCCAACCAGTCATTCATATATTCCCATTTCAACAAATCCATCACCAGGTTCAGAAGAAGACATAATGTGGATGTCAGAGTTGCGCAATGTTTTAGACATCGTCATATGGGGTCCTCCCGCCCTTTCTATGACAAACCCAACGGGGCCCCTGATTATAAGGATAAAACCCTTACAGGGAAATAGAACTATTTTAGAAAGGAAAAAAGCACCGGGCTCAGTGCTATCGATAACAAGTAATGTGTGCGCTAACTATAGATGCTTCCAAACTTAATAAACACTGTTACAAATCCAGTTAAGAAAATATATTTCGTTTTTATGATATTTCTTTTTTTACAGTATCAAAAATATACAAATTTTCGGTATCCATTTTCCTGATGTCACATAAATCAATACATGATCCTGATCTGCACATAAGTCAATAGATATTATGGCATATATTTCATTTTATGACTAATTTCATGCAATAAGTTCAAACATACTTTGAAAAGGTACATTCATTTCATACAGAAAATTGCAACCTATTATGGACATGAACTCAGAACAGACAAAAAGATACTGGTATCGCCAACGTGTTTCGGCAAAAGCCTTCTTCAGGAGTGTCCAGTTTACCAGTGAGTACTGTATAGGTGGGTCCTAAACTTTTTATCTGGGTATTTCTACTTCTTATGTGGATGGCGATGTAAAAAGGGAGACCACTTGACCAAAGGCTGAAATATGCAGGATTTTATCCAAAAGGTGCTTCCTAATACGAATGGTCCTGGTACTGATTGTTTGGATTAATATCTTCTTGGTCGTTTACAAGCTGTTTCAGCTTTGGTGTCAATCCATAGGTGTTGATTTGTTTAGGTATGGTCACTATATGCGATATATCAGGTTGGAGACATGTGAGGACGCACGTTTACGCGGGGGTCTGATTATCGCAACAAGAGATAAGAGCTATTCATCACTCGTAGAGGAATCTCCAGAGAGGGGTCTATTCTGAATCAGACACAATGTATCGCATAAAGAGACCATTCATGTCCATGCCAAACCAATTTACCTCTACTATTTCGGGATTAAGTTCTATTTTGTTGATGAGCAAGTTTATAAAAAGGGCAAAAAGGAGTGACGAACAAGGACACCCCGGCCTTGTCCCTCATGAGATCTCGTTCTGTTCTGTCATGTGACCATGGATTAAGATCGTGGCTGAAGGATTCTTATATAGTGCTTGAAGAGCCTGTACTATTTTGGATCCAAAGCCAATCCGTCTCATGACGTCCCAGAGGAATTGCCAGGAGACCCGTTCGAAAGCTTTTTCAGCATCAAGTAGAATTAATGCGATCGGGTCTCCCGCCACCCTGGCAGCGTCAAATAGGGTGATAGTCCGACGGACATGTTCTGTAGTTCCCTTTTTAGGGATAAACCTGTGCTGCCATTTAGAAACAACAGGCTCGATGTTAGTCGAAATTCTGAATGCCATGGTTTTAGAAAATATTTTTGAGTCCGTGTTTATGAGGGTTATTGGCCTATAGGAGGACATTTTGAGTAGTGATTTATCTGTCTTAGGGAATATTAAAATGTTAGCTCCGTACCAGGAGGGGGGAGGAGAGGAGCCACTAAAAAAAGAGATGACCACTTCCGTAAAAATATCTTTTATCTGCTGTGAAAAATAGATTGGAATACTGTCCATACATGTGGCTTTGCCGGTAGGCTTGCTAATGCACTAGTTAACTCTTCCCATTGTTGGGGGGCATCCATTTGGTTGTGACTCTCTGAGTTGAGTTCGGCCATTGGTGTTGTCGTGAGGTATTCGCAAATTTCTATTCCCCTAATCTCTGCGGGTCTAATATCTTCTTCTGCATAGAGTTTTTCATAAAACTCCCGAAAATCCTCCTGTATTTTGTCGGGGGCATTTGTTACGCCTTCTGAGATTGTAAGAATCAAAGAAATATTGTTGGCAGATGCCTGCTGCCTAATAGAGAGTGCAAGATGGTGTCCAATAAGTTGACCACACTCGTATAATTTCCCTCTGACAGATGCCCATTTTGCTTCCGCTCTCTCAGCAAATATAGCCCCATCTCAGCTTTTGCAACGGCTACAGTGAGTTGTGCTGCTTCAACTCCTGCCCCAGCTTTAACTGCTAGTGTTTTTTTTCCTTTCTGCCTTTGACATTTTATCTTGAAGGTGAATCACCTGCTCCTTCTCTCTTGTGTTCCTCCTGATAGAATACTGGAGCGTCTCCCTACTAACTCCTGCCTTTAATGCATCCCAAACTATCATTATAGAAGCTGACCCCACATTTATGTTCAAGAACTCCTGAATCAAGCCCTGCATATGCTCCAAAAACTTGCAATCATATAGCAGTGCTTTTTCAAAGCTCCAATTCAAAGTCAGACTTTTAATAACCCCATCCCTCTATATTTTAATTAAGTGGGTTGTGGTCTGACAAAAATCGGGGTGAGATGTCAATACAACATGATTGGTCCAAAGAGGGAGAAACCAAGAAGTAATCTAGTCTGGCTAAAGAGAGATGGGGAACGGAGAAGAAGGTAAAGCGATCTTGTTCAGGTTTCAGACTTGCCCAAACATCCATCAATCTGTGAGTATTTATTAGGTTCAATATAGCCTGAAAGACCCTTTGCTTCCTGCTGCTATTTCCACCTTCCATCAGATTTCCAGGAACTAGGTATATTTAAATTTAGATCGCCACACATAATTATAGGACGAGACCAATGTGCTAATTCCTTATTCACCCAATTGATTACACCTGGATCATCTAAGTTACTACTGTAAATAGAGCATATAGTAAACGTAAAGTTTGGGGGAAGGGACCACCTTACAATTACCCAGCTCCCCAAACCATCTACTTTTACTCTGTTGACATTGAGAGGCAATTTCTTGCTATCTAAAATCCCAACTCCTTAACCCTAGCCCCTTGTGACGTTGCCATAATTACTTTAAACCCTAGTGAGTTCAGCAGGTGTTTCTGTGCGCCTTCGATATGTGTTCTCTGGAGACATATAAGGTCAGCCTCCAATAAACACAATCCCTGTGCTACTTTTTGCCTTTTTGCAAGGTCATTAAGGCTGCAAATATTTACCAATACAATTCTGAGTTTGTTTAGCATGCTCATTATCTGGCCGACTCTATCTGACCCTGTGCGAACGCCCAAGATTCTGTAAAATTGATCTTATAGTTTAACCCAATCTTACTTCTGACTTCTGAAGAACTCTTCCTCATTCTTTTTAAATATATATATTTTTCTTATCTTTTTTTTTTTCCTTTCCACACTCTTTTATCCATTTTTTAAGTTCTAAACTTCCTGTGTCCCATTCAAACATAGAGAAGACCACCTGAAAATCCCCTAACAAGCTATTTAGAAAATTACTCTTCTCCCAACTGCTGCTGACCTTTTGCGTCCCGTTCCAACCCCCCACCCCCTCAACATTCGAGCAGTCAGAAAGAACCTGAATGATAGCTAGCATGTGTGAGTCCTAACTGCCAAGCTGCCATATCCTTGACAATCAGGGTATGAGTCAGCCTATAACCTGTTCCAGGGGATCTACCCCATAAATGTACAACCGTATATACTGAATGAAAGAGAAAAAGAAGGATACCCACAAATTCTATTGGAACATGACAATTGCCCAAAGTTGCTAGTTAGTTCGGTCTTTTTCTTCCTATAATGTCTTTTAAGTATTCTCCAGCTTTGATTTCAGACAAGAATACCCGAGTAAATCCATCAAAAATGTCTTTTAGTCTGGCCTCGTTCATTCAGTAGACTTGAGCACTGTTGGAAAGGGGATATTAGCTGGCGAAGTCTCCACCTGCGCTCTAAAGTTGCGTGACAGAAATACGGTTTGGCGAATAATTTTATCCCACCAGCTTCTTTTTGGGAATTCGGTCTAGCCTGATAATATACTAATTGTCTCAAGAGACCATTCCCAAAGAAGACTAAAAAAACCCTGGGTTTCCTATTCTTAGAACTGGTGTTATCCTGCCTCTGCTTGATGTTAGGGGGAAGCAGTGCACCCTTTGGATTTCTTGGTCCCAATTCCAGTTAGTTTGCGTGAGAAATGCATCACAAAGTAATCTGACAACAAACCCTCAGTGTCCTGTATCGCGCAGTTGGCCGACCGAGGCTGCCGGCGGAACCCCATTGAAAGAAAATGACCGACTTCTTGACGGAAATCGAGTGAGTGGCATTCCATCTGGATCCTAACTATGTCGGTGGAATCCTAACTTAAAAGCCCGGCTTTGTTCATATCTAGAAATATCTTATCCAATTATTCTGATTCAGCCCGCGGCACTGAAAGCAAAGTATTAGAACATGCAGGACAGCCTACTAATACCAAAACCGTCACAGACAGCCATCGGGTTGAGCAAGTTGCATTTTATATTCTACTGGAGGATCCACGAGTTGAGACCTTAGAGCCTGGTAACTACTGGAATTCATTCCCTCCTGAATTGGTGAAGGTGGTCCTTAGATCGCATGCGTTCCTAATAAAGCAAACAGAATTTTATGCCTCTTCCCTGCCCAGCATACTACCCAGGCCCTGACGAAGGTGTGGCCACATTGGCCTCTCACCGAAACGCGCGTCGGCACGTTTTCCCAGGAATACGGCAATCTGTCCTAACTACACCAGGACCCGTATTAATACCATCTTCCTGGATGAACCCCCCGATTTAGGCAACCGATTAAAGATCTATTGTTGTCTACGCCAGGACTATATGAATGGATGAATGAAAGTTGAATGTTTCTACCATGGTTAGAAAACCCTGGTATGAATGAGTGTGGTAGTGTGTTTGAAGTGTGGTCAGTACTGGGCGGATCTTAATCCCGAAAAGAATCTTAGCTATGTGCTTTGCAAAATTATCACTGATTATCTAATGTATACATGTTTATCTTTTGAAAGTTTCGAATAATATATTTAAAAAGAGAAAAATAAAAAATATATATTTTTTCAACATATTTTTGAGTCTGTTTGGATTGACCTGGTTTTTGTCCTGTGCAGCCTCAGCCTCTGGGCTATTCACCCCTCCCTCTTCTATCACGATTGGATCCTCTAGCTGGGACCTCTATAAATATCAGGCAGGGTACCTTCTTTTTCTTTATACAACAAACCCTCTAGGGTCTTCACCTTCAACTCCCTCAGGGATCCCCAATAATCGCAGATTGTTCCTCCTTTGCCTATTTTTTTGCTCTTCCATTTTAGTCATCAGGGGCCAGATGCAGGAGACCAAATACCGGTCGGTAACGGCCAATTTCGGCCATTACCGACTGGTATTTGGTGTTTGACATGTAGGGGGCTTGAGATTTACAGAATCGGTAAATTTACCGATTTGGTAAATTTACCGAATCGGTAAATTTACCGATTCTATAAATCCAGATGTAGGTGGCACAGTAAACAGTGCCACAGGCCCTTAAGAATTCATTATTTACCACCCAATACTATTGGATGGTACACAACGAATTCCTGTGTACATGCACATCTGTGCATGTACACCTCTGCCATGTTGCACACATATATGCCCTAAGGGCATGTATGTGTGTCACAAGGCTCACAAGCCAGAAACAGGGGTGCTACAGGGTGTCAAAGTCACACCCTGTCCGCCTTGGCAATTCGGTATTTACCGATTCGGTAATTACCGAATCGGTATTTGCCATTGATTCCTATGGGCTTCAAGGCCCATAGGAATCAATGGCAAATACCGATTCGGTAATTACCGAATCGGTAAATACCGAATCCTACCGATTTAGTATTTCATACTGAATGATTACCTACGTTAGATTTACCGATTCATGAATACTGAATCGGTAAAATTTGGTATTTATGAATCGGTAAATCTAATTTACCTACATCTAGCCCCAGATCTATTAGACAGGCCTCATGAGCACCTCCCTGATATTTTGTCTTAGCTACTTCCATCTCCAATGACTCTGTCTGAGCCTCACCATTGAAACCCGGTCACCAATGTCCATACAGATCTTATTTAACTTCCTAATGCCTTCTTTTGGCGGCCTCCTTGGTGGCTAAATTGTCTGAGCGTGCTTCTTCATTGAACTATTTGATAGAGTTCATTATAGAGGCAAGGGAAGGCTCGGCCGGGATTTCAATAACAGTCTCGGGACTCCCCTCCTGTTAAAAACTGGGTGCACCCCTGAGGGGGAGTAAGCTGGGTGAGTCAGAGTAATCCCACTTGGGCTGATTAATTTTTTTGCTCTGTGATTTCTTTTTCCGCTGGGTGGGTCTTGCAGCGACCATTAGGTCATACTCAATATCGCTTTCAGACCCATTAAACACAATGCTTTTACTGGAGATGGAGAGATCATTCTATGTACCGGATATAGAACCGTCAGAGACCGTGTAGAAATTTTCACCAGCGATGTCTGGAGTCTGGGGCACTCCAGGGCCAGGATTCTCGGCTAATTTGTTATTAGCTGCCTCATTGGTCTCCATGGCTCTATTGTCCTGGTGATTCTCTCCCTCTTTTACCCCACTTGCAATGGTGACATCCGAGGTACCGAAAAAAGGGTCTAAGTTCAACATCACTGGGGGCACTCCAATTTCAGTCGCACCAACTAACCCTGGGCAAAGCACTACGCTACGCTCGCGTAGTTTGCGAAGTTTGCGCTACTTTGCACTACGCGAACTGCACGTAACACAGTGCAAACACGCGTAGCATAGTGCAGCAGTCATTTTTTGCTTGCTCGCGGTCCTCATTGTCAAGTTGGCGAACGTGAGCAAGCAAAATGACACCCCGGCAAGACTTTTTCCTCGTTCGTGGAAAATAAACTTCCCAGTGAGATTCTTAAACGCAGGGAGGTCAGATTTCTCATTGCGAGTGGTCGCGTATGCTCACGAGCGCAAGCGATGAGAAACTACCAGTCTGCTTTGAGAAAGCTGCCACACTAAAAATCTACTTGAGCAGCAGAAAACTACAGCTCGCACTGTGCAAGATGCCATTTTCAATGATTGCACAGTGCTGGATGCTTGTCCGCACTGTGCAATCAGTGAAAGCAGCATCTTGCACATTGCGAACAGGGTACTACGCAGTTCGCGTAGTGCTACGTGTAACTCGCGTACAGGGAAGTGCACTTTGCATAGCTTCGCGTAGCGCTACTTCGCAAACTACGCCTAGCCCTACCACCAACCCCCAAATTTGCCTGAGGGTCAGTCTGTTCTAGGGCCCCCTGAGTCGGTGTGCAAAGAACATTATTATCAACATTAGTATCGACCAGAGTAGGTGAAGGTGTCATTTCTTCCGTGGTTATAGAGAACCCTTTAATCACTGGGAAGTATTTGCGAATAGAGGGTGAGACTCCCGTGCCTCCCGGAGTGCCCTCTTTCAATGAGCCAGTCTTCCCTGTGTTCTTTTTGACAGCCCCCAAGACCCATTTACCTTTAGGTGGCAGCTCTGTCTTCTCATTTTTTTCCATGTCCCCTTGTAGCGGTATGAGTCTTGTCTTTAGACTCTTCTGCCCCCGGGTGGTCATAATTGCCTCGCCTCAGCTCTGCTTCCACAGTCCTCCTCCTACGACCTTCCTGGGTCTGTTTGCTAGCCTGAGCCCCACCTGGACCCACTCGGTGACAGCCGTGCAGCCCCCCGCAGCCGCTGCTCCGACGGTGATGTTGCAGAAAAAGAGGATCTTAAATGCGGTAGGAGCACGAAATTCCATTTTGTTTCTTGGAGCTCGCTCTGTGGTTCCGAGCACGGACATCTGCGGCTGGGTTTTCAGGTCAGCTAATCGACCGCTGATTTTCCGACTCTCACGGCATGCAACATGCGGCATGGTGATTGGAGTCGGAGTTCCTCACACAAGCGCCATCACTGCTCTCTCAAGACCCAACTTGCAATGCAGGAGACGGTTCTTTACTAAACAAATCTTTAAATAGCATGACTAATTGTTGGATCTGTCATCATAAGGTTTATTTAGAATCTATTTGAGCACTTTTATTATGAAAGGACTGATTGTATCAATAATGATTCATAATGATTTATGTCATGAAGCTTTTCAAATTGTTGTACCCATTGTGAGATTTACATAAAATGTCAGAACTGCCTTGTGTACCTTTTGCCCATCTCTGTGGTATTCTGACAAAATGTTGTAGAAAAATATCACATTTCACAAATAATGCGGCAAAAATATGATTTAAAAAATATTGTTGCATTGAATATATAAGGCAAGCATTTACACTTTAGTTATTTTATATTGGTTTCTTAAATAAAATTGCATATTGTAGCCTTCTATTTAATATAATTATATATAACAGGGGCAAACTAGGTCCTTAACCAGGGGTAATTAACAATATAATCCAAACATTAGTTCAGGCACACCAGTTGAAAAATTGGAAAAGGAAAAAAGAGAAAGCTTACAATCTAAAATAGAAATTACATACTACCCAATTATTGGGCTTCTATTAAACACAATACCCATGTACAAATAATCTTTTCAAAAAAATATTTTTCAAATCAAATACATTTTAATATTGTCAAAAGAATAACATATTTAAATACGATAATTGGGGAGGTCATACAGTTACACAGACGGTGTTGCAATTGTGAACATTGACAGGTGTAAACAAATAGTGACTGAGGGGAAATCACAAAAACAGTTTTCTAAACAAAACAGAGATACACCACAAAACAATAGTATCCTCATTCATTATTGCCGTCAACAACATTTCAAACCTTTAAAACAATTGAGGGTCATCACCAAGACAACAAACAAATGGAAGAGCGTCCACTGTAGTTAGATAAAAATATCTATTTTGTCCATCAGATTCCTGCGTTTTGATAGCCCATGTTTGGTTTTCATCTCTTATATTATGTTCTTCTTTTGACAATATTAAAATGTATTTGTGCATATTTGTTTCTCTTTTTTGATTTCTATTTTAGATTGTAAGGTTTCTCTTTTTTCCTTTTCTAATTTTTCAAGTGGTGTACCTAAACCATTGTTTGCATTACATTTCTATTTAATATAGTTATAACATATTGTTTTTTAACTTGTTTGATAAAAATTTGAAATTTTAGTATCATTGCCATGTACAGAGATTGTCCTGGGAAGAAAAGGAAGATGGCGGATTGATTCTGCTCCAGGAGGACTTCTACCTCCACCTCTCCTCTGGATCAACTGAGCCGCCACTATTCCCTCTTGCCGGTGCCATCGCTGATGTTAAGGGAAGCAATGAGGAATCAGCCTCAAGAGAAATATGAGAAAGACATATTTGAAACTAATGTATAGAAGCTATAGAAACTAAAAAAACAATGCTCACGGAGGTACTCGCTGCCTCCTTGCCTTTGGATGTGTCGGATTACTCAGCTGAGCTGCACGGTGTACGGCGTCCATGCTGCGAGGGGGTTTTTAACCAGAATACTTCCACTCGTGCTGCCCCTACTTTCTTCACAATTACGGAGTGTTGGCAGTGTCATCAGTAATGGCAGCAGTGACTGTGACCGGTCTTTGCGTAGCGTTGCAGGGGAGCGCAGGGCTGCAGGGGAAGGTTTACGTGGCTGGGTTTCTATTGGAAGAAGGAGATGGGCCCTCCACGAACTACTTGACGGGGGTGTGCGAAGGTCCAGATGAACGCTGGGGGCTCCGCGGATGCTGTGGTCGCCTCGCAGGTGCAGGAAAGCGGAAGAGTTGCCAGCGGCGGAGCTCCACTAGGAGAAGGGCAGGCAAGCCATACTGCATTTGTGGGTGTATGTAACTCCAGCAACTCAGGATGTGTCATTTCAACTATCCCCCAAGTGGGGAAACCGATTTTGAAGCTTTTGCGCTCTGGGAGGGCAACTGCACTGCTACGATTCTGCGGCTCGGAGACAGCCATCCCTGGTCTTCAAATGGCCAAAGTTCTAAATGCTGCAGTTCATGAGGGCTGGGGGGGCATGGAAGACCCTATTTTACCCACAGTACTCACTGCTTCTCCTGAATGGAACTCTGGCAGTGTTACCGAGCCCCCAACAACAATTCAAGAAGTAACCACAGCAGATTCTGCTCATTAGAAAGTGCTCGATTTAACCCTCGCCCTTGGGGATACTGTTTTTGACAACTCAAGTCACATCTTTGATTCCATCGGGTAGAGTGGTGAGGGCTCCTCGGCAAATACGAACCAGACAAATGCCAAACTACTGAGCACTGCTCCTGGCAGGGCGGGTCAGGGTGATAAAAGACTTGAGAATTGCGAAAACAGCATCAGCAAGGGGGAGACCAGTAACTTCAAAGGCAGTGGGAACAGCAGGAGGTTATGTCTAGTTGCAACAGTGAAGCAGGGGGGCCCAAGCAGTCCTAAAATAAATATAGCTGTTGGGGGGAGAGCTGCTAAAGGGAAAGGTCTCAAACCAGTCCGGTCCATCAGAGGTGGCAGAGGTCGGGGGATCGGAGCAGGTACTAAGGCACAAATATCAGAGGTGCTAGGATGACCTAAGGGAACAGCAAGTGTTGCAGAGGTCGGTCCGGGTGTGAGCCCATTGGGGAAGTGGGTCTCTTCAAAAGGCGAAGTAAAATCTATTGTTTCTAGGCTATCTAACCTAGGGGACCATGGTAACATCTTAAACACCACCCCGCATAACAGCCGTCTGGACTTGTTGGCAAATACTTTGCTGAACACCCCTGAGGCTCTTCTGGTTGCTGGTATGCGCATTGAGGACCCGCATGCTAAGGGCAGCTTACAGTCCGGGACTAACGATAGAGGTCAAAGCTCTTTTCAAATGTCAACAGATATGGAGACTGCTTATACTACAGCGTCTGCATCCCCTATAGTTACAATTCTGTCCACAATGTCCTCCCTCGCTATACCGTCAACAGCATCCTCTGCTATTTTGCCCCCCAAAAAATCCAGGAATGCGAGCAGCACTTAGCTCACTCAGCACACTCAGCATGCTGGTGGGGATGGTGAGGATGATGAACCTTCACTCTCCAGAATTGTGCAGGAGCTTGCTATTCAGAGAGCGGAAGGACAAGTCTATTGTCAGCAGGCTATGGCCGACAGTACTGAAATCAAGCAAGCACTGTCAGAAATCACTGTCAAGGTGTCTCACTTAACTTCTGAGGTCTCCGACCTTCAACAACGGGTAGCAGCTGTAGAGGAGGTCCACTCCCAAATGGTGAATTTTGTTAAATCAAAAGATCCTCAAATGGCTGTCATTCAATTTAAGATCGAAGATCTAAAAAACTGGCAGAGGTGACACAATTTGAGGATTTTTGGAATTCCAGAAGGCAGGGAAGTCTCTGACCCACGGGCATTTATCGTCAATCTGCTACAGAAGGCTTTCCCCGATTTAGAAGATTGGGTATGGACACACAAGTTCAGAGAGCGCATAGACTGCCTTTATTTCTTCAACAATGTAGTCAAGCCAAACCAAATTTTGCAAGGCCTATTCTTGTGTTTTTGGGCAATTTTATGCTCCCCAGCAATTTTTTTTTAAAGCACTGCTCATGGCTCCCGTCAAAGTAGACACTATGGATGGCAGCTTCGCCATTTTATGGACCCTTTTAAATCTGTCTGCTTGCATGTTTTTTTACAGGAGCCTGCTCGTTTAAAAGTCATTAAGGATGGTTTTTACACATGTTTTTCGATGTGCAGGAGGCTAAAAAGGCCCTTTTTAAGTGGCAGCCTACTTCTGAAGTCTGATCTGAGGTTTAACTATGGCTTAAAAATAAAAAGGGGGAAAACAAGGAAAAAAGAGGGGTTGATTGACAATTAGCTTCTAAATAAACTTCCTTGTTTTTGCCGTAGATGGTACTATTAAGATATGCTTTTTCTGGGTTTCTCTTTCACTTTTCATTTTTGTCTACCTTATGCTTACTTGTCGATGGTTGGGTTGGGATGCGGTGGGCTTAGGGGGGTTTCTGGGGAGGGGTGGAGGGGGCTGTCATTTCAGGACAGCAAGGAAGGGGGTGATTCGTTTTCTAAGACACAGGGTGGGGGTTCAAAGGGTAAGGGATGGGAAGAAATTGTGGTTTTGCCTTTTGACCATTTTTTGGTTGGTTCAGTAGGTGAGGAGGGTAGTTGGGGAGGGAGGGGGTTAAATAGCCAAGTTGTGGTTAGAAAAGCACAGACAGAGCACAAGATTAAGGATTTTTTTTTGTGGGTGGAGATTTTAATTTACAAAACTGAGTTGGAACGTTTCTGGTCTCAACTACTGGGCTACTAAAAGACGATTTGCAGCCGAAGAACTTAAGGTGTTTAAACCTCATATAGTTGGGCTTGCTGAGACGCATTTGGCCTTTAAGGATAGAACTCTTTTTAAGCAACTTGCTTATGATTTGATTGTGTGCACTTCACAGTCGGAATGGATTCGCAGGGTGGCATTGTTGAAGTCTAAACAATGCACAATAACGGTGTTATGTACATTGGCTGATTGAAGGGAAGATGGGTAATTGACCAACTTTTGATTTTTGGTCACAAGGTTTACAGCCCTAACGTTGACTGCCCAGAGGTTATCTTCTGTTTGTGGTCTGAATTATTGGAATGGGATGGGAATCCTATAGTTACGGGAGATTTTAATTGTATCCTAGATAAAAAAATTGATACTACAAATACTGCAGCAAGAGTTACAATGGCTCAGGTGAGGGCAGCTATACATGATCTACTTCACATACAACAAATAGAGAACGTCTGAAGAAAATCTTTTCCTTCAAAACCTGGTTATACTTTCGTTCACATCCACACAAACAGTACTCCAGAATCGATTAGATTTTTACAAATAAAGCTATGCTTGAAACTTTTTCCCAGGAGGTGTGTTCTAAAGTTACATTGGATAACAACAGTACATTTCTACCTTGAGGGGAAAGATCCAACAAAGGAATTCTCGTTTCCTAGGCATCTCCTCAGCAACCCTGACTACGTAACGTTTATGCAAGAAACGTTAAAGGAAAACATAGAAAACAATCAACATACCGCATCCTGCGCAATGGTTTGGAATTGTTTAAAGGCATATGTGAGAAGGGTAACACTCCAATACATTATTAGGCAGAATCGGCTTAGTGGAAGTCAGGCAGAAAATGAGCATAGTTTATACATTTATTTAGAACTGCAACATGCTCGAGCGATCGCCTTGAAGGGCATTGGTGAATTATCGATATGACTTCAGCTTATTGATGTAAGAGCTAAGCTCCATAGAAGGCTAAAGGACAAAGTATCTAACAGCTTTTATAAGCCCAAAACAAGACAAAATGAATATGGAGAACGTGGGGGATGGGTTTTGGCCTATCAGTTAGGAGATCAGAGGACAAAGTCACATATTAAGCAAATTAAAGGAGCAGATGGTTCAGTTTATGCCAAATCCCAAGATATAATCGAGCAATTTAGGCTATTTTGTGCTGATCTATAAAGTGATTCAGCCAGTATTATCAGCAAATAGCTATAGAGTACATACAAGAAAGCGCAATGTCTATTTTGGATTCATGTCAATCTGATAAGCTGGATAGAAATATGTATTTATTAGAAATCAACTCAGCAATTGGTGCACTACCCTCCGGCAAAGCGATTGGCGAAGATACTATCCCTCTTGAGTTTTACAAAACTTACAGGAATATATTGGTCCTGGTCTTTCTTGAGCTGGTCAATGAAATCCTGCAAGGTGGAGATGTGCCCCCCGGTCCTGGAATATATCTAATATTACTGTTTTTTCCAAAAAAGGGTAAGCCTGTGGAGGATATGAGCTTATAACGACCGGGAGCCCGATTCACAGACCTAACTTAAGTCAAAACCCTAAACTTACTACTTTTGGTATTTACAGAAGGCACTTAGAAGTAGTAAAGTTAGGATTTTGTCTTAAGTCTGTCTTAAGCCTGTCCTAAGTCTGACTTAAGTCTGTCCTAAGTTTGTCTTAAGTCTGTCTTAAGTCTGTCTTAAGTCTGTCTTAAATCTGTCTTAAGTCTGTCCTAAGTTTGTCCTTAAGTTTGTCTTAAGACTGTCTTAAGACTGTACAAAGTCTGTCTTAAGTCAGACTTAAGACAAAATCCTAACTTTACTACTACTAAATGTCTTCTGTGAATACTAAAAGTAGTAGGACAGATTTAAGACAGACTTAAGACAGACTTCAGACAAACTTAGGACAGACTTAAGACAGACTTAAGAAAGACTTAAGACAAACTTAGGACAGACTTAAGACAGACTTAAGACAGACTTAAGACAAAATCCTAACTTTACTACTACTAAATGCCTTCTGTGAACACCAAAAGTAGTACGTTTAGGATTTTGTCTTAAGTTAGTTCTCTGACCAAGAAATTATCATCTGCAGGGGTACCTAGAAATCTGCTTTTGGGCTGCCATCTTCTCCCTCCTGCCCTGAGGAAAACCCACCTGGACGCAATTCCACTTTTGCGCTATACATAGGGTCGAAACGTCGGGGTATTGCAAATGTCTCCCCAACACTTATGATCACAGCCCCATTCGTCATTGGATCATTAAGCATATGTGCCAATAATAAAGATTTTTCTTGCACAATTTTGTTTCTGTATATAGTGGACTATCTTTATCACTAATCACCACATGTCACTGTTTCACCACAGTCATGTACTCCATATTGCAATTGAAATTGTAAATTGGGACAGCCTTTATTATTTGATTTTCTCTTAATACATTTTCATCCAAAAATGTTGGTGTGTGTTATTTCATTCATATTTGTTATAAGTAAGCTGTTGCTACTTGTTCGAAGTAATTGAAACCCTGACAGAACCAATTTTTCCTTAAATAAAAGGGCATGGATCCAAACAATTAATCTGAAAATTACTGAATTTTGGGCATTGCTGAAGGGGGTTTATGAAATGGAATTGGATTTATCAAAAGTAAGTTCCACGCTCAAGGGCAACATTTGAGAGGGTTTGGTTGAGCCTTCCATGGGATTAGGGGGCACTTTCTCTACAATATGTAATTTTATGTAATGGTTGCAATTATTGAAATTTTCCGATAATGTCGTTTTTTGTTTTTGTTTAGTTTTGTGTTGTGATGATGGCATTTATATTGCTCTTCTGTGCTATTTATGTTTGATGTATTCAACTGGTGGCTATGAATGAAAAAAATGTAGTATCATGACTCAATAGTATTATAATAATATTTGAGTTTAATTTGTTTTAGTATAGTTTGTAAGTTTAGTTTGCACATTGTTTTAATTTAATTGGAAATTATTAATTTAGAAGGGAACATCTGGATTTATGGGGGAGTAGGGTGGGACATTTTAATCTTTAAATTATTGTTTTCAATTTATAACTATGTTTTGATATAATTTATATTGTAATTTTCTATTAATTTTGAGAATAGAAAATGAATAATTGTTATAATTATTTGTTAATCTTTAATTCAGTGTATTTGGTGTATGCTCGTATGTGTGTATGTATGTTTGTATATGGTATTTCAATAACGTGAACATGGCCAAAATGCAGCTTACATTGTACATGGTCAAGTACAGCATAAAGTTATTTAGTAAGAGGAAATGTATCTGGGTGAGTAGGGTTAATGCATCATGATCAAGTGTGCCTCTTAAGAGGTGAGTCTTCAAATATTTTAAAAAATTAAGCAACATTGTGGTGGTCCTGTTGGATTCAGGTTTGCTGTTCCAGATTTTTAGTCCATAGATGGCAAAGGCCTTTTGACTTGTATTTCCTTTTGCATTCTTAGCCTGCAGTTTAATGGTGTCCTGCCTGTGGGTGGGCTAGGATCCACTAGAGACAGAGAGCTTTTCTGCAAGATAAGTTGGGGTGTTTATGCTAAATATCTAAATGATGCAGCCGGTTTTGAAAATAGTGTGGACTGCAGGGGGAGCCAATGGAGTTCCATCAAGATGTGGGTGATGTGCTCACATTTGTCAGGCCCTGAATAAGACTTGTTGCAAAATGTAGGATGTCCCTCAAGGGTGGGCCATGGAGTATGGTATTATTGTTGTTCTGGTGCAAGATTAACAGGACTTAAGTAGTTTTCTGGAAATTAATGGTACGATTCCCTTCAGGAGGATGAGCTGGTACCAGGCTATATTTGTTTTTCTTTTCGAAATGTGTTCCTTGAGAGTGAGATTGGTGTCTTTGGTGAATCCAAGTGATTTGGCATGTTGTGACTGTTAGGGTTTAAATGTATCAAGGTTAATGTCATTGACCCAGGTTTGTACGTTATTTTGTATATTGTTATTTTCAAATAACAGGAACTCCGTCTTGCTTAGGTTGAGCTTTGAGAAAGAAATGTTTGTGGGGTTGGATGTCTGAAGCAGAGCAGAGGAGACTTTGCTGTTTCCCCTTAACATGTTTGTTTTTTAATAAATCTTTTAATATTAATAATATATTTGTATAATTAATTGTTCAATTGATTTCAATTATTTGCATGTCTAATGTGAAATATCCAATTTTTTAAGTTCTTCTTTTAATATTTGTAGATATAAAATGTTCATTTTTAATGTAATTGTATTTCTTTTATTTTTAACCAAACATGTATTCTTTAAACTTTTCCATTTTGTAGATATATTTCAGTGCTTTATTTAAAACATTTAGGCATGAGAACTCTAACTTTCCCTACTCTTGATAATGTTGGAGTGGGATTAGAAAATCTGACCCCTCAAAGTCCAAAAGGTTCTTTAATTGTGCTTACGTTGGAGATTTAAAAGTAAATCAGACCCCTCCAAAGTCCAAAACATTCCCTAACTTTACATAGATTGCAGTGGGAATGGTCAATTTGACCCCTTTAAAGTCCAACACTTTCCATACTGTTGCTAAGATTATAGTGGGAGTAGTGAATTTTACCACTACTATTTATTTCATTATTTACCTACTTGGTTGTCCTAATTAATTTGTAATATTTTATGTTACATTATGTTTTTTGTGTATTTATAAAGTGCACTATCACCCATGAGGATATCCTGGGAGCGATAAGGTATGTGTGCCTGGCCCTGGCTATGGCAGTTTGGTTAATTGACAAGCAAGGTCTTCAGCTTTTTGCGGAATTCAAGGAGAGCAGGAGACTCTGATGTAGAGTGAGGGGCTGTTCCACTCTTTTGGACTGATGTAAGAGAACATGGTCCTCCTGCTCGGGTTCTATGTAGGGATGGAATGTGTGAAAGTAAGATTCCTGTGGAGCGGAGCTGCCTGGATGGTTGATGTAAGGAGATATGACTACGTTTGTGTATTGAAAGCCAATGTAGCCCCCTGATATCTGGTACAATGTGAGTTGAGTGTGAAAGATTCAAGGTGAGTCTGGCTACTGATTTCTGGATGGTTTGTAGCCTTCTTGTTAGGTATTTGGTGATTCTGCCATAAAGGGTGTTTCCATTGTCCAACTTACTGTTGACCAGGGTGTGTGTGACAGTTTTTCTAGTGTTTCAGCCATTTGAAGATCTTCCTCTGCACCTGCATGGTGTGAGTCTTGGGTGGTCATGTGCAGTTTGCTGTTGATGATTTTTCTGTGGTCCTGACTTGTGTACTGGGTGTGAGTGTGGATCCAAGTTTGGAGCACCATGGTGAGGTGTTCTTGCAGATGATCAGTACTTCTGTCTTGTCAATGTTGAGCTTGAAGCAGTTGGCGTTCATCCAATTAGCGACTTTGTTCATGTAGGTGGTGTACTTGTTCCTTGCTTTGGGGTCTTGTTCGAGAGGCAGAGTATGACTTTGAGTAATCAGCGAAGACGAGGATGACAATGTTCTGTATGTGGATGACATTAGTCAGAGGGATCATGTACGAGCTGAAGATGGTAGGGCTGAGTTTTGAACCTTAGGCACTCCGCAAATCAGTTTACAGGCTTCAGAGGATTATGGTGCTAGGCTGACAGCTTGTGTCTTGTATGTTACGAAGGGGCAGATCCAGGGGGGAGCTGGTAATCGGATGTCATTCTTGTGCAGGTTCCTGATGAGTATGGGGTGTGTCAAATGTATCTTTATTGTTTAAGTTAATTAAAACCATACCAATTCCAATAAAATTAATCAGTCTGCAGAGGAACATATACTTTACGTGTTAAAACCATTAATTACCATGAATAAAATGTACAGCTTTTGATGATATCGTATCAAGACAGTGTTAGCACTGGTGTATATACCTATTAGACTTACTGGTTGTCCACTGCAGAAACCAGTTGCAATTGTATAAAACAATAATTGAGCCATGTATCAAAAGGTTCATCTCTTTACTAAAGGACCATTTAAAATGCTAGTTCAAATCAATCTTTCATATAAGAGTAAAAACTTTACCAATCTTCAGTTAAGTTGCGGGTCATGCGGTTCAAGACACTTTAATATGGCAGATCTGCAGGTGCGTATGCCCCTGTCTTTAAAAGAATTTTTTAACAAGAAAAGACGATTTTGTTTTAGTTTTCAAGTTTAAATACTTTATTCGACAACATTGTCATAAAAGCTTTCTTCCCTAACCTAAACAGAATAAATACTAATCTAATAATAAAAACGTATTAAATACCATACATTTATACATAGTTGACGAATAACAATCTTTAAAATTACACATTCTTTTTTAAAAAGAGAATCATCACAGACCAAAGGAAGCTCATGTAGTTCATGGGGGTTTTAAAGTGCGCGTGCGGATTATCCAGGCCCAACCTAGGAATTTAGCCACAGCAATTGCAAGTTGAGGAGCACAATTTGATTTTAGGATCCTAAAAGCCTCAATACATCTCCTTGTGCCCAAGTTTCTGCATGCCGGTTTCAGCCATCTATTCCTTGGGGCACCGTATAGTGGACATACAAATAAAAAGTGCAAAATATCTTCTACATGGGATTTACAATGGGAGCATGTGTTTACGTTATCTGGGGACCACTTAACAGTAAAAGCATTTAGGGGCAGGGTGCCGACTCTGAACTGGAAGAACAATTTCCTATCTAGAGGCTTGGAGATCAAGTCCCAGTACTGTTCAAACATTGGGGAGGTTTTTATCTCTAGGAACTGGGATGTCAAAGCAGGAGATTGGCTAGAGGTCAGTGCAGTATTATTTATCATGTCCCAGTATAACTTTTTTATTGTAGTCTTAGAAGGAAAGACATCTGGGTCTGTTTCGGACCACAAGTGTTCGAGGTGCAGTTTTTGGAGTAATTTTCTCACTTCTTTTAGCCAAACAACTTTATGGAAGATGTCAGAGTTATCGACGTCCAATAAGGCAGCAGCATAGTGTCCCAACTCCGGGGTGGATTTTATACGCCTCCAATATAGAAGGGGGCGAAGTCTGATCATGTCCTCAATCCTTTTTCTCCCCAGGTCGTAAAGGAGAGGAGTGGAGGGGGTGCTCTGTGGAACCCCAATTAAGCCCCGCAGGAATTTGTTTTCTGCCACTGCTAAAGCATTCAAATTGGTGAAACCCCAAAGTTCTGAACCATAAAGGCATGCACCCAACACTTTCATGCCATAGATCTCCAATGTTGGCTGTATTGGTTTTGTAAATGATGTTTTATGCTTTTTGGCTATTGCCCCTGCCAACTGGTTAAATTTTAACAATACCAAGTCCATATGGGATCTCCAATTCATATTAGCGTTCAGGGAGATGCCTAGATAGGTGAAGGCATCCACTTCTTCCAGGAAAGCCCCGTTGTAAACCATTTTCCCTTTGAATTTCTTGGAGGGATTCAGATTCATGAATTTTGTCTTTGTTGTATTTATTTTTAAGCCCCGGGTCCGGCAGAATTCGCCAAAAGCGTTTATTGTCTTTTGTAGTCCACTAGGGGTACGCGAGACCAGCAAGGTATCGTCTGCGAACATTAGTACTGGCACTCGCTTCCCGTCTAGTAAAGGAGCATCCGTCGGTACTTGCTTAAAAAAATCTACAATGCCATTAATGTAGAGGGAAAATAACGTGGGGGCCAGGATACAGCCCTGTCTTACACCTCTCTCAACAGGGAAGGTTTCCATGACCTCACCCTGGTCACCCCACCTAATCCGGGCATAATTGTTCTTGTGGAGTCTTATAAGCAAAGTTAGTAATTCCGGGCTTATTCCTAAATCCCTTAAAACATTCCAAAGTTTTTCTCGGGGAACTAAATCAAACGCGGACTTTAGGTCAACGAAGACTGCGAACAAAGGTCCATTTAGCAGGGTGACATTTTTCCAATATAAAGTTAAAAAGTGGAACACCTGGTCAACAGAGCTGGTTAGAGGGTGAAATCTCGCTTGATAAGGCGAAAGAATATCCTTATCCACTATCCAGGCTTGTAACTTGTTTTGAACCAGCCTGCCCATCAGTTTTTGGGCACAGTCGATAAGGCTGATTGGCCTGTAGTTGCATGCTAGAGCCTTATCTCCTTTTTTGTAAACTGGGATTATTTCTGCTCCTTTCCATGTTATAGGAATCTTTGCCCCTGAGCGATAGCATTTCCAAGCCATACAAAATATTTACACCAGCTATCTCTGTCTAATAAGAAAACATCAGCTGGTATACCATCAATGCCTGGGGCCCTGCCTCTGGTCACTCCATCCATTGCCTCATGTACATCTTTTAATGTGAATAATTCATCGACAAAAAATACCCTTTGTAGAGGGGAAGCTGTCTGGGGGCCTGTGTTGTCAGCATATTGGGGTTTGAAGAAGTCAATCCAGGACTCCTTAGGTACATGATTTTTTGGGCATTCCGCTGCACCCCCTGAGCCCCACTTTAATATGGCCCAGAACTCTTTCTGGTTTTTATCAACACATGCCTTCTTCAGATGTAACCAAAGATTCTCATCCCATTGCTTTTTTGCCTTTATCTGGGTTTTTCTGTATTCGTCCCTAGCTTTTAAAACTCCCGTTTTGGATCTTAGAGCATTACTAAGATTATGTCTTGCTATTCTACATGATTGATCGTACCAACCCTTCTTTATGGGTTGTCCATTACCCTTCTTCTTCTTGCTTGTTTTCAAGAATAACTTCTGAATACTAGCAAAAAACTTTGGCTGTGACTCTTCAATCATCTCTTTAAAATTTTCATCATTTGTTAAAACCTGTAGTCTGGCGACTTCATCAATAACTAGCCCCTCAAGGACCTGCCTATCCTCTGCATTGGCTACTAGAGTTGCCCATCTAACATGACGAAGATTATTTGATGAAACAACATCTGAAGTCATAAAATTCCTAGCTGGATTTTCTGTCCTTATGTTATGTTCTAGGTTGAATAGTAAAGACAGAGGATTGTGATCGCTCTCCAACCTAGATATGACCTGCATGTCGATTACTTTACTCCAGGCTCTGACATCTATCAGAATATAATCAATCCTACTGCTTGATCTTAGGTTATCAAAGGTATGCCTACCCTGGATATCTGAAGGAGTGCGGCCATTGGCTGCCCTCAATCCTCTGGACAGGCATAAGCTTTTAACCTGAATGGCTACTTCTGTCCATTTTTTAACCACTGGAATGTCTAACTGAGGAATTCCCCATTTGGAGTCTTCTTCATATGTTAGCTCATTATCCTCACAACCTAGAGGTTCAAATGTTGTGTTTAGGTCTCCTCCCACCAAGATATTGTACTGGGTAGATATCATCTCTAAATCAACATCTAAATCTCCTACTATATCTGAGGATGTGCCCCCTTGGGTACCCCTAGCATAGATGTTGTATATTGCCAACTTGCAACCACCGTTGCAAGTGAGCAGTATAGAAAGTAGGTCGTTATTAGAGATATGGTTCTGCTTGATGGTGCATTGCAGAGCTTGCCGTATCCAAATAATTAGACCCCCTGAAGGGCGTCCCTTTGTATTCTTCTTCGCGGGAATATAAAAGTTTAAAAATCCCAGGCGAAAGACTGGTGACACTGACCATGTCTCTTGAAGCAGCACAATGTCATAAGAATCTATAAAGTCACACCATTCCGGGGTCTCTATTTTATGTTGGATACCTGCGATATTCCAAGAGATGATCTTGATGGGACTTTCCCTTTCCATATTCCTCTTGTTTAAGGGAATAGTCAGGTTAGGGGAAGGCACACCAGGTGGAGACCTTACTTCAACTAATTTAATACCAGATTGAGCAGCAAATGAGCTGTACTCTGCTGATTTGGAGGTATGGCCTCTGATTTCAAGTATCCTAGTCTCTCCACTATCTAATTCTTTTGTCATGGGAGTACTAGGAGTCCCGTGCTTGACCTCTATAATCTTTAGTTGCCCTGCACTCATCGGGTTTCCCAGTCAGTCACATTGGCTTAATCCTGATATGGCAGAAAACCTATTTTCGATAGCAATTCCCCAGTTATTTTTGTTTGCCGGATATTTGGCTTTTCTTATTACAGGGTTCCATTTAGTTTTTAACAGTGTTAGATTTATGGTATTTCCCTTTTTTGTATAAAAGAAATCCAGCGTTAATGGCACTATTTCTGTAGATCTACGCTGGGGGGGTATATATTAGCTAGTATATTTGGTAGGACTTCAGGATCTGAGAGGTGCAACACCACGCAATCCCCCCTAAACTTTTTAATGCCACCCCCAATCCATTCAACCCTTCTAGCTTTTACTACTTCCTGTGCCAGCTGGTCCCTGCCTCCTGGTTTAAAAGCCATATTCTTTGATAACCAATGAAGAGATTTGTTTATCAAAGAAGGGATGTTCTCCTCTTGTCCTGGTTCTAATTGGGGAACATTTGCTAGAACCAGTATTAATGGGGAAGCTTCCACTACTAGTTCTACAGGACCTTTATCTATATTCTCTAATTCATTGGTGTTTCTAGTAACAGGCCCTGCAGTATCCTCGACCATGGAAGCTGAGTTTAGAATTCCCATCCCCTCTCCCCCTTGTCCAGGCCGGGACGTGGTATATTGGGAGGTGTTTGCGGCAATATCTGGGCAAACTACGGCTTTAGTATTTTTCGGATCTGCCATAGCCAAGTTTATTGGGACAGACTTGGGTGCTTCAATTATGGTTTTTTGCAAGAGCGATCCTAATCTAGTGACCTCTGCTGTAAGCAGGTCAATTTTACTTAGGAGTGGTTTAGTAATCGTTTTGATTTTATTATCTATGGCGTTCAGTAGCTTTTTGAATTGATCTTCATCTAGATGAATTCCACCTCCCCCATTATTCCCGATGTCATCACCGTTTTTCTCCTCCGAGGAGGCCTCAAGGCATTTTTTACCTGATCTAAGTCCGCCCCTTTTTGGTATGTTTTTACCCTTACCCTTTATTACTCTAGGGGCTGGCACAGGTGTAGGGATTTCCTCCTCTAAGGTATTACTTTCAACATCGGTTGTACATTCTGGAGCTGGTTCATTAATTTCGACTAATAATTGGGTCAGTGGATTATTATCAGGGGTTTGAAAGACCTCATTACTAATGTCAAGTACTGAAACTGGTAGAGGTGTATTATCAATGAGTAAGTCCGGCGAATAGCTAAGACCCAATGATGACCTCCTGTCCTGGTTGATTTTGGCAATTTTCTGTACCATATAATTATCTATTGTGTTCAGAGGAGCAGAAGATGCTTTGGATTTCGACATGTTATTATCAGCAATGGTAGTCCTTTGGTATGAAAGTCAGTATGAAGATCCAGACAATTACAGGAATGGAAGGGTGACAGCACTTACTTGAATAAAAATTGACAGCGTTCTTGGCCCTGCTCCTGCCTCTTCGTGCCGATGAGGGCCGTAGAGGGCCCGCCCTTTGCCCGGGCTCAGCGAAGACGAGGATGACAATGTTCTGTATGTGGATGACATTAGTCAGATGGATCATGTACGAGCTGAAGATGGTAGGGCTGAGTTTTGAACCTTAGGCACTCCGCAAATCAGTTTACAGGCTTCAGAGGATTATGGTGCTAGGCTGACAGCTTGTGTCTTGTATGTTACGAAGGGGCAGATCCAGGGGGGAGCTGGTAATCGGATGTCAATCTTGTGCAGGTTCCTGATGAGTATGGGGTGTGTCAAATGTATCTTTATTGTTTAAGTTAATTAAAACCATACCAATTCCAATAAAATTAATCAGTCTGCAGAGGAACATATACTTTACGTGTTAAAACCATTAATTACCATTAATAAAATGTACAGCTTTTGATGATATCGTATCAAGACAGTGTTAGCACTGGTGTATATACCTATTAGACTTACTGGTTGTCCACTGCAGAAACCAGTTGCAATTGTATAAAACAATAATTGAGCCATGTATCAAAAGGTTCATCTCTTTACCATTTAAAATGCTAGTTCACATCAATATTTCATATAAGAGTAAAAACTTTACCAATCTTCAGTTAAGTTGCGGGTCATGCGGTTCAAGACACTTTAATATGGCAGATCTGCAGGTGCGTATGCCCCTATCTTTAAAAGAATTTTTTAACAAGAAAAGACGATTTTGTTTTAAACCAGGACATATACAGATCAGGTGAACAAAGTCCTGTTGCGGAGCACCACATAATGCACATGACGGCGACCACAATATTTCCAGAGGGGTTGATCAGCATTAGTTGGTAGTGCCCCAAGGCGTATTGCTTACAATTTCCTTTTTAGATTAACAGAATATGTTATATCCAAATAAGCAGCTGGTTGTAAAATGTATGGGGTGTGAGACTGTGTGAACTGTTGTAGACGGGTCTAGGAGAATAAGGCCTAGCATGTCTCCTCTGTCAAGGATTATGTGGATGTTGTCTGTGGCAGAAATGTGTGTTTTTTTGTACCTGAATTCAGGCTGCATGGTGTTATTGAGCTGGTGTTTGGTTAGGTGGTCCTTGAGGTGTATTTTGATTAGGTCCTCTAAGACCTTTGCTTGGTTTGGAAAGAGGGAGACAGGTCTGCAGTTGGAAATCATGGCTTAGTCAGCAGATTGTTTCTTGACCAACGGGAAGATGTTGGTGTGTTTCCAGGTGCCCAGGATATGGCTAAGTTATTACGAGTGTTAGTGCTTCAATGATCAGTATGTCTCCTTTGGTAAAGGCCTGGTGGGGGGCAAGAGTCTGTTGAGGCCCCGTAGAAGGTCTTCATGAAAGCAGAGATTTCGATGCGGGTGATGGTGGGCCACAGTTCAGACTTCATTTGTTTGCCATGATGGGAAGCTGAGCTGCTATGGTGACGGAGGCCAGTTGATGGTCAAAGTTACTCTTTATGGAGATGGTTTTATTACCGAAGAATTCCAAGAGCTTGTTGCAAAGGTTTTGTGATAGGTTGATGTTGCTAGAGGTGGCAGGAGAAGTGGTGAAATCTTTGAGAATGATGAATATTTCCTTGCTGTTGTTAATTCTGGCATTGATGCAATCTGAAAGAGCTGTGCACTTTGTGTTCCATATTTGCTGGTGGTAGCCTCTTAGGGCACTTATTAGGATGCCTTTATCTGTTATGTCTTGGTCTCCTTTTGCACTCCTGTTGCTTGAATTTCATCCTAAGGTCAGGTTCTTGCTCTTTGGTTGTGCTTGAGGGGAGCCAGAATGTCATCTTATACAGTGATCCAGCTGTTGCGGTTCTTAATGTCTTTTAGCAAGTAACTGGTGTGCTCTGGCCAGTGCACAGAGAGGGCAGAAGTCCACTCCTTTTCTCTTATGGTTTTCCATTTGCAGAGGGTAGTTCCCTTGGTGGTAGGTCTATGATATTGCAGGATGTGTTTGCTGAGATTGAAAAGGGTCTGCCAAGGTCATAGCTGCTGGCTTGTCAACTGTGATGTTGCTAATTGATGAGAAAATCATGCCCAATAGATGTCCTTTAATATGAATGGATTCGGTAACGAGCTGAGTGAGGCTAAGGTTTATGAGGTTTTCTTGAAATGCCAAGGAGTTTGTGTCTGTTCGGTCTTCTAGGTGGAAGTTAAGATCTCCAAGGAGTGTAAAGGCGCTGGTGTTGATGAGATTGACAACAAAGTCTGTGATGCCCTGGGTAAATTTAGTCCAGGGCCCTGGTGGGCTGTATATGATGGTTCTCGCCAGTAATTAGTTGGCTGTGATGTGTATCTACAATGTGAGGGGCTGCATGTGGCTGGTGCGGGTGTCCATGTAGGTGGTGCAGCTGATAGTGTCTTTGATATATATTGTTTACTTTAACTCTGAACTTGTGCTGGAGGTCATGCTTAGTGATCTTCTATCTAGAGATGATGACTGTACTAATTACGCATACAGAGATTGTGTTTAACCGTGGTTCTGTGAGGAAGAGCTGGATCAGAGTGTGGTCATGCAATAGGTCCCACATCTCTTTGGAGTATTTGGTGAGTGAGCGGTGATTGAGGATCATGCATGTGTAGAATGTTGTGTGGTTGATGTTACATCTCTGTGTGAGCAACTAGTTGCCTTGTATGTGTGGGCGTGGAGTGGGTGCTGCTGGTGCAGGAGTGGTGGGTGTTAAGGTATGGGAACAATGCATGATAACTTGCAGGAAGTGTATGGGAATGGTCCTTCTGCATTGTGTGGTGCAGTGTGGCAGCAGCAATGGGACCGGTGGGTGGCCGAGGATGAAATCACAGAGGAGCATGGCAGGGTAGCGTAGCAATAGGTAGGGTGATTAGCAGGATTCCTGGCACCGGGCACTGTCCAGGCACAAACAGATGCATATTGGCTTGCCTCTGGTGCACCTTTGAACCACCAGTGGCACACCAGCTGTATGTGTCCAAATATAAATATGTCACTTCCTGTGCAGATGGGTGATGGGAATGGTATTAGTTTTTTCTATGGAAAATTAATACCTCTTGCTTGACTCTTTCTTTTAAAGACGACTTTGTTTGGAAATCAGGGATGCCACTTCCTGTGCAGTTGGATGATGGGAATAGTGTCAATATTTTTATTACCTATATTTAAACATTATTTTCTTAAAAATTATGCTGATATATTTGTAATAATTTCAAATTGCATATATTTATTTTATGTTTATAAGTTATAATTTGTAATATATTTTTATAGGTTTCCTTTGAAAATGTAATATCATATTTATAGATGTGTATGTGTGTTTTATACAATGTTTTGAATAGTTAAAATTCATTGCATTTACCCATTTCTCCACAATATTGTGGTCTTCTATATGTTTGTCTTTACATATAAAGTACATAAAGTCAATATTTGTGTTTCTGATATATTTGTTGGACTATTTTTGTGACTGATCTTTTTGTTGAGGAAATTTCATCATATACACTTTTCAATCCAAGGCTATTACTATGCTGTCCACACAATATTCCAAATGAACAGCCTTCATGGACTCCGAGAATGACTTTTCATATACAATGTCCACTTATTTCACAGTAGCAACTGTCATTTCTCTTTGATGAGTTTTTCACATCCTTTAAAGGTGTAGTAATTTACTGTTTCCTTATATTTTTTTCACCGTTGTCACAAAAAACGGTATTTGTTGTAGGGGTTTTAAGCCCTTCCCACATAATAGCTTCATAATCCTGTCATGTTTAGCACACTAATTCAACAAATAAACGTGGGCTCTAGCTGTGGTAGATCAGATAGGCTTAACATTAAAAAATAAGGGGCCGATTATGATAGCGGCTTTTCCGCATCCTCCGGGCCGGCGGAAGCCACCGCCGGCCCTGAGGATGAGGAAAAACCGCTGCGGAGCCTCCAAAGACCCACCGCCAAATTAGGATGGCTGGTGGGTCTGCAATTCCGTCCACAGCTTTTCCGCCGCGGTCGCCTTCCGACCGCGGCGGAAAATCTCTAACATGGCTGGCGGTGTCTATCAGACACCGCCAGCCATATTAGGATGGTGGTGAATACATGCTTTTCCACGGCGGCTTTTCCGCCGTGGAAAAGCATACAGACTTTCACTTCGGGACCCCGTTGCGGGCCCCCTGGGTGAAGAGGGGTTGGGGGTGCACATGGGGGGTACCTATGGTACCCTCCTGCATTTGCGTGCACAAAGCGGCAGGCATCACTGCTTTATGCATGCAAAAGCGATGCATGCATTTTTAACCTTGCGGCGGGTGCAGCTTGAAGCTGCACCCGCCGCAATGTTAAAGATAGAGGATGTGACCGCCACCCTGGTGGTCACATCCTAATCTACTCGGAGGGAACGCCGCAGCCCCTGGGGACATTCCCTCCTCCTCAGGGGTCCTAATGACCCCTAAGTGTGCAAAGTATTTAGCAATCCCAAGACAATTAAAAAGCAAAAATACAACACAATAAAAAAAGTCCATATGTAGTTTCTAAAAACAGCAAAATATATTAAGACAATTTACATCAAAATGCCTACTATCAAATAAAGGAATCCAGTGATATTAATGTTTTGAATTTTAAAGTAGAAAGCACCAAGAAAGGTTAAATGCTAATCAGAAGTCACTGTTCTTGGTTAATGGGTGACCTAGGCATGATTTCAGATGCTCTTGGGTCAAAGATTTTACTAAGTGTGGACGGAATTTAAATTGCACTGGCAGAATTTGAGTCATTTCGGAAATTTCGTGTTAAGCTTAATATACAAAATTCCTGAATTGTACCAATTGATGCAATCACGCATCATTCACGTAAAACATTTACCACCAACATTACATTTTTAACAGTGATCACACAGGAAAAGCAGGACTCAAGTGGCATTGTTTTTTTATTCTTTTGTTATTTTCTTTTTAAAGATAAAACATGCATTCTTGTGTCAAAACGATTCCCAAAGACACATTTCACTTTTAAAATATTATGCTAAATTACAGATTTGCATTTCATGTAATTATGTGTAATTTCATGTAATTTTGCCAACATTTCTCATAATTACACAAAGGCAAATTATGCAAATTGCACACACCCCTAGTTGTCACCTTTTTAAATTAAATCTCTAAATAATTCAGTGGGACATGGTTATAAGCTGGTTCCTGAGAGGTTTTCTGGAAGTGACACAACCAATAGACAAGTTCCAGTTGAAGTCATCTTGTCAGGAAAAGCTATGGCTGTGAAAATTTATATTTTGCATTTGTCAAAGTATTCTAGTCAGTTGGATACTTGTCTTGCCTTCGTCTGATCAAGAATTCTATCTTCGGACGTATGGCCTGGTTTAGAGCTTGACTGATGGATTACTGCATCACAACCTTGAAAGATAAACTGTCCTCATTTTTACCTGGGGATTATATTCTATAGCACTTGTAATAAGGCATACAGATACTTCATCACAAACTCTAAATGTGTGCCCTAGTCTTTTTTTAGAGCTTAAAATCATTCAGGAATATGGTGGAATGCTCTCCCTCTGGAAGTAAGGTCCCGCCCCACTCTACAAGCCTTTAGATCTGCTTTAAAGACCCACCTCTTCACACGCGCATACCTGTAGTGGTGCTCTGCAAACTTTTTGATCTGTTTTTGATAGGCGCCTTGACACCTTCGGGTTTAGTTTGCGCGATACAAATTGCATAATAAATAAATAAATACATTCAGGAGGGAAATGCCTGAATGCTTTATTCAAGTAAGTCTTCCTGAGGTCTTGAGATTCCCATATTTTCTGACTTTTTGGAGCAGTTTCTCTTGGTCTCTATGAACTCAGACCCCCAGGACATCAGGGATAGAACTTATGTGCAAGGATTCACTCAAGCAAAAGCTACAAGCAGTGTCCAGTTCAGGTTCAGTCAGTGTCAGTATGTAGCCACACAGGAACCAAGCCAACAGATCCTTGGAGTCCACTTTTCAGTGTTCGGTATAAGTGCACGTAGCTCCAGCTCTTAACATCTCTATGTAAGACACATAAAGCAGGTCTAATCCTGTACTGTTCATCCACAGGACCAGATCCATTCTCATGAGCTAGGCTTTTGTAGAATGTACTACCTAGTGGGTGAGGTAACTAATGTTAAAAAAAGTTTACTAGGGCAACTCCTCCTACTTCTGCAGCACATCTTGTTTTTCAAATGGTAAACTATCCCACAGTGCAGTATTCAGAGATAATTCAACATGGCAGCACCCTTCTGTCCTTGAGTTGGCTGGCTTCCAAGCCAGAAAATGTCTCAGAAAATGAGCAGTACCCTCCTTCTCAATCCCACCAAACTGGTTCTGGGCCCAGCTGCCCCCTCCTAATGAGCTGAGGGACAAAGGCTCTTCATAGCCAGGTCTCCATTTACACTTTACTGTGAAAGAGCAGGACTCACTGTGGACCCTGTCAAGTTAATGAAGTCCCTCAAATACTCAGCAGCTGGCTTTTTCTCAAATGAGAGGAGTCGCATACCTTGGCTTTGCTTTCAAAAATTCTACGTCATTGTTTCTGCCCTGGAAGCGGTTTTCACAGATCCTTGAAGGGAAACACTGATAAGGGCAAGCTTGCTGGTAATATAATTCTAATTAGCCTACTGGAGCATCAGGCAGACAAAGTCTAACTTAGTTATCATTAGTCCAACTTTATCATTGAATTGATTTGATAAATATCAAAAACAGTGGTAAATCATTTCTGTAGCTTATCCGAAACTAAAATGAGCAAAAATAGTATTTTATCTGACGTTCTTAGTATTTTATCTGACGTGCTTTTGTTTTTGTCAAAGATGTAGCTACAGCCCTATACAGTAAAAATAGCTTTGGGGTGCTGCTCATTTTCTAACATGCCAACTCTAAATTCTCGCTTGTAGCACTTTTAGGTCCTCTACCTTGTGTGTTAAAAGGCCTATTTATGGCGGACATTTATAATTTACAATTAAGTTGCTTTCCTTTCAAAATTAGTCATTTTGACAGGTTGTTCTGCATGTATAAAAGCTGAAGCAGCCAGGCTAAAACATTAGTCTTGAATCTATGATTTCTTTGTCAGCCTACTGGATGGCACATGTGCCGCAGACCACGGGTGATATTTAAATTTCCATGCCAGTGGATTATTTTCCTGAAACATATACTATGGCCTTACTGTGATGTTAAATGAACCAATCAGAAATGTGTCAATTGTATCATGTTTGAGGGTTCAAAGTACATTCACTTGGGCATAGACAACAGTGTCCCACTGAGTTCAAAACACAACAGCATTAGTTCACCAAAAATGTGAGAGCCCACACATAAATTGGTACTTTCTCACAAATGATATATCAACTCTTTGAAATTGTGTCACTAATGTTTCTAATACTTCAGCTAATCTTAGGGGTACACAGATTACCTAAAAGGTATGTGGTACTTTGCACGGAAGGAGAAGGGTACTTAAATTAGTTGACCTATAGTATTTTCATATAATCACATCAATGAATTTTCCATTGATCATATTCTATACCCATTTTGCAGTTCCACCAAAGTCACTCGACTACCTCTAAATATCTATAAAGAGCTAGTTGCCTCATTTAGAGCTTGGTTTGTCAATATGGCTGGCATTATTCTGCCAGAGAGGCAGAGATAATGACTTCCACTGCCCTGGAGGATGTCAAGCATCCCGTTAAACTATAAATGAGGCCTTAGTGCCTGATTTATATTTAGACAATTGGAGTATTATCACTCGGCATTGCAGAGTACTTTATGACCACCAAGTCGAGGGCACCTCCACTGCATTTAGATATGTTCATCTGGCCAGTGGGCATTTCTAGCATTTTGAGGAACCAAACACATAGCAGATACTGGAAAAACATTGAAAGTTTTTTTTTATTTTCAGAAACAAAACCCCAGAGCAATATTTTGTTTTCGAAAATAAACAAACCAATGCCCTCCTCGAAATGGGAGTTATTTCCCTTGGCAAGGGGGCATTTTTAATTTTTTATTGTCCTTTACTGACAGGATGTGCCTGAAAGTAACAGGCAATAAAAAAGGCTATATACTCACCCATCCTACTTAGGTGAGTGGATATGCAGCCATTCTTTCATCAGTGATATGTACATTCTTAGATGAAAAGTTCTGTTGAAGTGCACTAATGTCAGCAATGTGCACACCTTGTATCTGAGGTATTTCATCCATGAAAATGAATGTATAGTGCACTTATAAGATTACCTTGTCAGTGATGTGCCTACTTTGGGTATGTGAATATTCATCTGGTCCTTTTTAATGTGCAGGCCATTGGATTAATTCCTCAGCTATGGTCAAAATGTTTCATCGTGATCTACAGTGATACACACAGTCCATGGGTTTTTGTTTCAGTTTATTTGCAGTGTCCACCAAAATGCCTAATTGGTATACTATCATCTACAAGTGACAGGACGTTTATACATATACTCCTGATCTCTGCATGTTTTATTCTTTTTAAAGGATTGGTATTGAGAATCCTTGTACTATGCAGTTGGTCAATCCTCCTCTTCCATTTTTCAAGATATCAGAGGAACAAACATCACCTGGATACATTAGTTGATGCCTTCCATAGTATTTGGGGGCTTTAGGGGATGCAAGATTTAGGCCAGGAAGTAAAACTATATGTGGCAGTCAAATGATTCCACATCTATGTATGTATGTGTGTTCTTATATAGCGCTCGACTTACCCTAGGGCATCTCGGCGCTTGCCTTGGGAACCCGTCCTGGCTTTTCCCTGTGAGAAAACCTGTACTGGCATCCCCAAAGTGAAAGCCAGGCATCCCGCCGCGGGGGCCCGTTGTGGAGATTAAGCAAGCTAATGCCCAGAGTTGCAGAATGTGAACCCGTGATTAGAGTGGGCACCGAAGCAAGAATTATCAAGTCCGTGGACAATTGGGCTCAAGACCCTGCCGCGTTGGGAATTGAACCCTGTTCCCGGGTCTGACCTCTGCTTCAGGGTATGCCTCCTCTAACCAGTGAGCCACACTTCTCCACATCTGTGGTTGATTTCATCAGGGTATGTTCAACATGTTTTTGAGGCCTTCGAGGAAAGATTGTGTTTTACTAGTTATTGAGGACACTAGTGAGGCAGTGATTCGGAAATGTCCTTTAGTCTTTTCTGACACCCTAGGGACTAGTAAAGGGCTTCAACACTGGGATAAAGTTAGGCAGGGAAGCCCCTGAAGTGACAGGAGACAGTATTAAGCCCAGACCTGGTTCTGTCAATGCTATTATCAACACTCACTGACCTTCTGTTAAATGTGGTCTAAAATTCTTTTTTGGCATATTTTATTTTTTTCCAGATTCATTCCTGATTAGGAACTATAGTTAAACTATTGTTGGTTTTACTTAACCACATCAATGCTTAGGAAATTCATCGTCAATGCTGAATTTTTTAAAATCCCATTGTTCATGACGAGCTCAGCTCGTCATGAGTGTATGGAGGTGTACATCATGACGAGCTGAGCTCGTCATGAGCGTCGAAGGAGTTAAGAAGAATGCTCCTTTTAGGTGGAGTGATGAGAATGTGAAATGTTTTGAGTGGATTAAAACAGCATTGGTGGGTTCTATGGTGTTGAAACCTTTTGATTCAAGATTGAATTATTGTATATTGGGGATGCCAGCAGTGTTGGGTGGGTGTTCTTACACAAGGAAGTGGGAACAATGAAATATATGTGAGCTATTCTTCAAGAGTACTTAGAGAAAAATGATTACTTTTTCTACTTACTTGCTTGCAGGTGGGCTATTCAGAATGCTCATCCTTACATAGGGAGTATAAGGTTAAGCATCAAGACTGATCACATGCCTTTGGTACCCATTTTGAGTTGCAAAAAGATTAAAGAATATAGATTGAAAATAATCACTAGGTTGAGTACCAAGCTACTGCAATATCATTTTGATGTTTCACATATTAAGAATGTAAGAGCAGAATGTTTTTATCAAAATTTCCTGTGGTTGGAAAAATGATGTTGATGAAGACAATGAGAGCTTTTTGATTACATCGTTTGAGGTTGAATGGATGTGTGACATTTCAGCAGAAGAATGGTGAAAGGAAGTCAATGAGGATGAAGGGATGACACAAGTGTTAAAATTAATTGTTCAGGGCTGGCCAATTGATAGAAATATAGAGTGTATGTGCTAAAAATGTTTCAAAATTAATTCTGAGCTGTCTGTAGGAAATGGCAGTCTAGTTTGGAGTGAGAAATTAGTTCCTCCAGTTGGTCTGAGGTGTAGGCTCATCACGACTGCCCATGGGGGCTTTTTGGAGAATATTTTATTTAAACATCTGCTTCAAAAAAAATTTTGATCGTCAATGGATAATGAGCATGATCTGTTTATTACTCAGTGTAGGCTTTGTTCTCCACCTTTACAGCCTATGGAGTTTCTATCAAGAGCATGCGAAATTAGTATTAACTCATTGGACTCTTTTAATTCCTTACCTTCCCATTCTAGGTTTGTGTGGGTTTCACTTGATTTTCATTCAAAATGGTGAGTTAAAAGATTAGTGATAGAACTCATTGCTAAAAGTGTGTTGGAATTTCTCTAAGACTTTTATTACGTGAAAAGTTTAAACTGTTTTTGGTCTCAGACAACTGGGTTCAGTTTGTGAGTGAAGGAGTAAGGAACCTCCTTAGGTCTGGGGTTGTCAAACATTTGAGAAGCTTGCTTTATCAGCCACAAACTATGGGCTCTATCTAGCTCCTAACTATGGGATCTTCTCCCTGTGTCCGTTTGAGCCTCACAGGCAGACTCCTATTGTTCATCAAAAGAGAACCACAATGACTTTCCAGTGGTGAAACTGCGGCCCCTAACATAGTCTTTCTTTCTGAACAGGGCAACAAATAAAGTTCCCAGCTCTCAACGCGTTCAGTCCAGTGTCTCGCTCCAGTGAGTTATAGACATGGCCCCAGATAACCAAAGCAAACACTCCTTTCACTTCTGTAAATTGGGGTGGTTGACAACCGGAGATTCCATCACCTTCAGCCACACCACTGAACTCCCATGGACTGACCATCGATGCGTCCACTTCACCTTCAGAACACCCACCATCCATAGACACCAGCACCTGCTCCCACGAAGGAACTGGACCAGAATCACAGACAACCTGCTAACCTCATCACTCAGCAACTCCACCCCAACCATTGCGGAAAACAACGACCCCAACACCGCAGCCCGAACACTACACAGATGGATCTCCAACAGAGCCAACACCATAACCCCCTCATGAAAACCAACAACACCCATGCCAAGAAAGCTAGATGGTTCCCCACCGAATTTCGAGAGTCCAGACAAACTTGCCGCTGCCTCGAAAAGGCATGGAGGATCACCAAATCCACAGAAGCCCACAACAACTTCAGAGCTGCCACCAACGCCCACCGCCAACTCATCAGAAAAATGAGGAAAAAAGCGATTGAAGACAAAATCTCCACTCAAGCACTCAACAGCAAGGAACTCTTCAACATCATCATCAAGCCCCAGGCACTGCATGATCAACAAACAAAGGCTCCTGAATACCTCGTATTTCTGGTGGAATAGCCTTATTCAAAACATCCTTGTTCTCCTCATCGGTCTGTGTCCAGGTCAATTTGGTGTCGCTAAAGGGGAAAAACCTGGGCACTTGCTCACACTCGGTTTTGCGTATTCACTCTTTGACCCAATGGTCACATGGCAGCTGTAAAGGAATCCGATTCCCCACCTCTGTCCATCCATATTGTTTATGCAGCCGAACATAAATTGCGAGTGTGAGCAGCCTCTCATGAGTGCTAAATGAGCTCCTGGGATAAGATTTTCCCCCAGCTTAGTCTCAGATTTTAGCGCTATCTTGTTAGTGCAAAATGCACCCTTGCATCCAGTATGGAAACAAGGATGCTTTTGCAGTAAGAAATAGCACTAAACGCATCAGAAAACAAAAGCTAGCTGAAGGTTTCTAAAGGTGCTGTTGCAGTAAGATTGTTCCTCCAAATTAGGCGAGCAGGACCAATTGCATGATTATTGGTGATTCTGAATCAAAGTGTACTGGGGAATTACCAAAATTGCTTCAATTACTCCAGCGTAATTTAAATTCTGCCCAGGTCTATTCTAAAATAGGGCTCTGGCTCAAGTCTACAATGTTTGACTTTCCCACCCACGAGTGATTTCAGTATAGGTTATTGTAGCTTCACACAACCCCACTTGGGATACCAGTTGGCATGGTGCCCATGCTTTCAGGGTCACTAACAGTCCCATGAAGGGGTCAGTATGGAGTAATAACCCAAACCCAATGTAATTCTTTAGAATAACACACACAAGTACTGTACTAAGAAAAGACACTATATATGTTTAAAAGAATTTATTACAACATTCTCATCCTGTTGCTTAGTGCACACGTGATAACCACACAGAATATACTTAAGCAGCACTAATGCATGTTATTAGCAGTGGGAGTAATATGAACCTTTCTAACATGATTGGAATGTACATAACATCCAAACACCCAGAAGACTACTCACAGACACTACACTATTAGACCGTAGAGTAATTAGCTCTCCTCTAGAATTTATTGGTACTTAGTAAACTAGGCACTTGTCCTGAGCAGCAGTGACTACCATACTTCAGCAGAGAGAGAGTGTTCCCTTGGAAGGAAAACACACCTCGTCTCTGTATTGGCTCTCATTATATCGTGTGACAGTCTGGCACAAGCTCCTGCAATAACCTGGGGTGAAGACCTCTTCATTTCAGAGGTCAATTCATGGAGTTCATCTAGGGTTTACCACTGACATTTACATTACATTCAGGGATTTTCCATTAATCGGGGACAGAACCAGCATGATGAGAATATATCGACTAGGACCACATGCTTATTTTACACATTCATTGTCAGGCCTTCACATGTCGATACCATGGATTTTGTAGCATCATTGTGTCATCTTATGTGTTACTATCTGTACCCGGCCACGCGTTACTGTGGCTCTGTCTGGTTAAATGGAAGAGAAAGAAAAGAGTAAGCGCACGTTTCTAATATGTTTAATTTGTCAATGCTTGTGGGTATACAATATGTTTTTGTGACTATTGTCTCTATCCGTCCCTTGTAGTTGTTGCGCAGGATCTCTATGCGTCCTTTCTTAATATTGCAAAGTGAACCAACTCCTCCCCCTGCCTCCACCCACTTCCCAGTCTGCCATCCTGACACCAACTGTCCATCCTAATATATGTGGACTATTGTCTCTATGCGTCCACTTCTCAGTCTGCCATCCTGACACCAACTGTCCATCATAATATATGTAGACTATTGTCTCTATGCGTCCCTTGTATTTGTTGCGCAGCATCTCTACGTGTCCTTTCTTAATGTTGCAAAGTGAACCAACTCCTACCCCCTCCCTCCACCCACTTCCCGGTCTGCCATCCTGATACCTGTACCCGGCTATGCGTTGCTGTGGCTCAGTCTGGTTAAATGGAAAAGAAAGAAATCTCTGTGCTCGTAGCCGTGCATCCTCATGTCTGGCTGCACATCGCTCTGCTGCTTCCTCGGCACGTATTTTAGCCATTCTTTGTCTGTTTTGCTCGTTAGTTGATGCCCGTTCTTCCTTAGTTTGATTAGCAATTAGTCGTCGCACTGCTTCCGCAACGCGAGTTCGACGACCTAAGTTTGATCTTCTGCTAGGCATTTCGAATCCACCGTTGTGTATTTTAAAAAACAGGTGCGTATTCGAATTCAACGTAACTTTCAGAGCTTTAAGATTTTGAACCAACGAACCTTTACATTTTCATTTGTCTGTTCGGGCTTCCAAATAAAAACATGCGCGTATTCAACACGCGCATATTCGAATCGAAAGTTGTGTATATAAAAATACGCGCGTATTCAAATTCAACGATGTGTGAAAATTTCAAAGCAATCGGCGAAGAACTTTTGGAGAATTGTGATTTTGAACAAACTAACATTTACATTTTTATTTATATAGAAGATAGATAAAAGTCATTGTTTCGATGAATTGACAAGTTTGCAATTTCAACGAAAGATACTTGCATGCTGCATGTGGTCAAAGGCATGCAGGCTAAAGTAACTTGGACAAAATGGAGTCTGGCTTTGGGAGTTTACAAAAGGGTTAGAAACAATTAGTGAGAAGATGGAGTAGAGTTTAGGTATGCTATGTAGTATTTTCAGTGTAACTGACTTACCTAGTAGGACAAATCTTGCTTTTAACATCATTGAATGGACTCAGATAGTACAATTGATGACTGCATTAAACCATGAAAACAGAGTGTTAAATATGCAGTGACATGCATGCTTAATCAAATAACAGCTGCATGTTGAGGTTGCATGCTTTGTGGTTATTGTATATGAATGTGTGTGAGGGCTGTTGATGCTGCAGTGTGTTGAAGCTGATTATATCATAGACGAAGGTGGCCACTATGGGGATGCAATAAGAGCTCCACATTGCGTTTAAATGCATCAGTGTCTTGACAAATATTTTATGAATGGAATGTTGAAAGATACTGATTGAAATTAAAATACCCCTTAGTAGTAACTATGCTAAATATAGGGGCTTTGTCTAAGCCTGCACGTCGAACACTTAATTCTAAGAATATTTTTTTGCCAAGCATCCATATATTTTTATTAATCTCACCTAACCATAAGCCAATCATACTAACAACTAAAATAAAGTGACTGTATCATGTGCAGCCTAAGACATGAAAAAGTCCCAGAGCTTTACAAAACCTGATGAAGGATAAATGCAAGCAGCAGCATGAAAGTCTCAGGAAATTCGAAGGTTTAGAAATATCCTGACTCCAACAAGTGGCCAAGCAGTTATTGTCTAAGCAGGTAGGTAGTGGAGACGGCAAGAGGAAGACACACTAGCAGGAAGAGACTAGAAATTTGGTCCCTGGAAGACAGGCAAGTAGGACCCCTTCTTTTCCTGGCAACCTGGGAACATAGAAGGTTGCTGTGTTGACAAGGCTCATTAAGTAGTCGAAATAGTTGACCCCCTTCTGATCCCTTCCCTCCCCCTGGGAATTGAAACATACAAAGCAGAGGGTTCCCATCGAGGCACCTTCCTTAGGTATTGGTAATGAGCCTGATTACCACTGTTCCAAGAAGTGATTAGAAGCTATTGGAAAGGGGCGACCATTCGGTCCCCCCGAACGTATGGCGGAGTACCACGATCCCCCCGGGAAGCCATCTTGGGCGGGAGGCGAGTCTCGGCTGGTATGCCCGAAGCGGCGTAGCCGGGGCGCGCTTTTTCCCGCCCTGGAGTGGGCTGGCCTAGACACCGACGCGGCCGGCCACGCCCTTTTGCGGCAGGCAGGGGCGGGTTTACGCCCGCCCTGAAGACGGATAAAAGGAGCAACAAGCCAAGAAAGCATCCTCTTGTTCCTGTGCTCTGAAGCTGCACCTCCTCGCTGCACGTGAGCTCGAGACGGAACGAAGAGCCAATTTTGAACGTGGTAATCTTTCTTTTTGTCTTGCAGATACTCTGTCTGAGAATGCCTAAGAAAGTTGGAAAGCGAGTTACTACCGACCAGATGCTCCGTATGCTCATGAAGGAGGTAACCGATCTAAAGAGGCAGATGGCGGCTAGAGACGGGGAAGGGGGACCGAAATGACCGTTGGCAGGAGCCGCTCCAGGAGGGAAGGGCAAGAGGCCCAGACAGGGGGCAGCGGGGGGAGTCACCCCGGTTCCCGATACCCCACTCGAAAGGCCAACCCCGGTGCCGACAGAGGGAAATCCGATTCCCGTGGTGGTCACCCCCGTGTCCGGGGAGGATATGCCGCCCGAGTTGGCAGCACAATTGGCAGCATGGTTTGGGAAAGATGGCGAGGGCGCCACGGCTGATGACGCACAGGTGTTGATGAAACAACTGCGTGACAATAGGGAGGCGGTGAAGGCACCATCGCCAGTTATCATGCCGTCTCCGGCGAGTGGAAAATCGACAGGAGCAGGTCCAGCGGCAGACGCAGCTTCCGGTTCAGGTAAGCGGCCATTGCCGATTGCGAGGGATGAGTCTGCACCCTCACGAAGGGAAAAATTGGGTCAGCATGTTCCTTTGGCTATTAAGGAAAAGATGTGGGCAGATGAGTATGTAAACATGTTCTCGTTGCTGACTGATCATTATGAGATGGAGCATGTTAAGAGCCAAAAGGAGCTCATGCACCCGAGTGTTTGGCGCGCAAAGATGGCCGCCTTTAAGGTTGACGAAAACATTGGCAATTGGGGCAGGGCATGGGGGATTTTTACCGCCATCATGGGCGAACGTAGGCCCGAGTTGCTGTCAGAATTGCCTATTTATCAGTCACGGATCATGGAATATTCTGTATCGTATGGGGGCAATCAGTGGTTTTGTTACGATAATATTTTTAGAAAAGCGAAAGAACACGACAAGAACTTGACTTGGGATTGTTACGATTCTGTTTCATGGTCAAAAATGGAGAGTACTGGTATGTTGAAGTTACCATTGGTAGGGAGTAGCGGGGGTGAATCCTCCCGCCAATATGCTGGGACACCCTTTCGATCGAGCACAGGTAATGACTACCACTCGAAGCCAAACGGCAACGCAGGTAAAAAGGGGATTTGTTGGAACTTTAACAGGGGTAAATGTACGAGGCCCCAGGGGTCATGCAAGTTTAGACATGAATGCGGTGGGTGTGGGCAGCCATCCCATCCTGAGTCCATGTGCAGAGCCAAAACGGGTGATAACGGTGGTAGGGGAGGCGCCAAGCAGGTCTGAAATAGTCCGAGGGGCGCCTTTACCTACTCCGATTGATACCATGGCAATGATTCCTTGGCTCAGCGAGTACCCGGATCATGTTTCCGCTGGGGTGCTGCGGAACGGGTTTTCATATGGTTTCCGCATCCCAGTGGGGGATTTTCAGGGTGTAGCAAAATGTAAAAACCAACTGTCGGTCTTGCAACATACAACCGTGGTACAGGAGAAGATTGGGAAGGAGGTTACTCGAGGTCGAGTCGCCGGTCCATTTGATGAGCCACCATGTGCTAACTTTGTTTGTTCCCCTTTGGGGGTGGTCCCTAAGAAGGACCCGGGTGAGTTTAGGTTAATACATAATTTATCAGCCCCACGTGGTCTTTCCGTGAATGATGCGATAGACCCGGAAGTGTGTTCGGTGCGGTACGCATCCTTCGATGAGGCCGTCACCATGTTGAATCGCCTAGGGCCCGGGGCGCTGATGGCAAAATCAGATATTGAGTCAGCGTTCCGGTTGCTCCCGGTACACCCAGACGATCAGCGTCTCCTTGGTTTCATGTTTCAGGGTCACTATTACATGGATAGATGTATGCCGATGGGATGCTCTATATCTTGTGCCTATTTTGAAAAATTCAGTTGTTTTCTGCAATGGGTCTTCACAAAGAGGACGGGTTTTCAAAATGTTATGCATTATCTCGATGACTTTTTGTTTCTGGGGGCAGCCGGGGATCCAGAATGTGGACAGGCTTTGAATGAATTTCGTGTCTTAATGAAGCATTTTGGTGTGCCATTGGCACCAGGTAAGACTGTGGGTCCCTCGACTTGCCTCGAGTTTCTGGGGATCGAGCTAGACTCAGAGGAAGGTTGTTTTCGATTACCGAGAGAAAAAGTGCTAAGATTCAGGTCATCCCTGGAGACCTGTATTAATGAGTCTAAGGTCAAACTGCTTCAATTACAACAATTGGTGGGCCAGCTGAATTCTGCCCTGAGAGTAATGCCGATGGCCCGCCCCTTTTCCCCGCTCGATCGCTCAAGCCATGGTCGGCCTGAAGGAGGGTCATCATCGCACGAGGCTGTCGGCAGAGGTTCGCCAGGACATGCGCATTTGGTTGGCATTTCTGGCGGATTTCAATGGTCGAATTGTCTGGAACAAACCGGCGGTGTCCTCCGATGAGCTGGGGCTGTGGACAGATTCGGCAGGAAGCATTGGTTTTGGTGCCATATTCGGCACTCGATGGTCGGCTCAAAAATGGCCGACATGGTGGCACGAGTGCGGGCTGACAAGTAACATTGCTTTTCTTGAACTTTTCCCTATTCTGGTGGCCCTGAAAACTTGGCCCGAGGGGTTCAGAGATCACTCTGTGGTGTTCTGGTCTGATAACATGACCGTGGTTGAGTGTATCAATAGTCAGGAAGCACGATGCAAATGGATTCTGAGACTGCTCAAAGAAATTGTGTTATTGTGTATGCAATTGAATGTGCTATTTAAGGCAAGACATGTGCCGGGGGTAATGAACCAAGCGGCTGATGCGCTTTCTCGTTTCCGTATGCAGGCCTTCTGGGGTTTTCTGCCCACAGCGGACCCGGTGGCGGCACCCTTTCCCGAAGCTCTCTGGTCTCTCGGTGCCCGAACTACAAAACCTCGTGGGAGAGAGTTTAGCACCCAGGACGAGGAAGGCATACGAAGGGGCGTTCCGTTCCTATTGGGCCTTTTTGGGGACTGCTAGGAGGGAGCTTTGGAGCCAGGAAGAGTTTGTAGTAAAATTTCTGCTGTCTTTACATCGGGCAGGCAAATCAGTAGCTACGGCCCAGAGGCATCGGGCCGCCATTTCCTTTATGGCAAGGGCTCACGGGATCCAGGACCCGACAGCGTCTTTCGTTGTGCAAAAAGCGCTACGTGGGTGGCAACGCCTTGAGGGTCGCAGAGTAGATGAGAGGCACCCGATAGGTCTGGATAGGTTGGCCCTGTTATTATCCATACTCCCTGCTACGTGTTCATCCCAGTATGAAACAGTGTTATTCCGAGCCGCTTTTGCGCTGGCATTCCATGGGGCTATGCGGGTAAGCGAACTAGTGGCGAAGAACAAGCAGGATACGATGGGGGGACTGTGCCGAGAGCACATTCAGGTCAAGGGGGAGACGATGACTGTCTCGTTTGTCAGGTCCAAAACCGATCAGGGTGCGATTGGGGACTGCATAATCATACAGAGGGTTCCCGGGTCTTCCATGTGCCCTGTGGTTTGCGTAGAGGAATATTTAGCGCAAAGGGTGGCATCATGGGGGGGGACCTTGTTGAGACACGCTGACGCCACCCCACTGACGAGGTTTCAGTTCCAGCGGGTGCTTGCGATGTCGATTTCGGCCGCGGGCTTGAACCCCGGCGAGTTTGGGACCCATTCCTTTCGGATAGGGGCTGCTACAGAGGCTACAGCCAGGGGTCTGAGTGTAGAAGAAGTAAAACGTGTGGGGCGTTGGTCCTCGAACTGCTATAAAAGGTATGTGCGGTTGCACATGTTGTGAAGCTGTAATGATGTACTCACGCTTCTTGTTTTTGTTTGGCTTTCAGTTGCGCAAGCCTACGAGGCGGGGCGGACTGTGCAGTCGACCCGACACCTGGGGACCAGCGGTCAGACATCACCGGCTGTGAAAAAGGAGGTGTGGGTCGTGGGCCACTCATACGTGAGGCGTGCCGCGGACGTATTCAAAGCAGGTGACATGATTCACGTGGCTGGGGAATACGGGTACAGGGTGTCCTTCTACGGAAAGGGCGGGCTCTGTATTGACCAATTTCAATCATTTTTTGAGGGTTTGTTAGGGCGGACGAGGTCACCGCCGTCTATAATCATAGTCCATCTTGGGGGCAACGATTTGGTGGCCACTGGTAGACGACTTCTTCTTGAGGCAATGCTTTCCACAGTAAGTTGGTTGGCAAGAAGAGTTCCAGGGTGCACAATTGCATGGTCCCATATGATTCCATGAAAAGTGTGGCGGGGGGCTATTTCGGTTTCTGCTCTGAATCATTCAGTAAGAAAAATTAATAACAAAGTGAGTAGATTGTTTCGTTCAAGTACACTGCATTCTGTTTCGCATGGTTGTATTAAAGGGGACAGTATGTATTTGGGGGATGGCGTTCATTTGTCCCGGGTGGGGAACGAGTTACTCATAGGAGACCTCATAGCTTGGTTAAAGAGTTTATAACATGACCTTTAGGCAGGAGTGTTGTGGGGGGTCCGGATAGCCGGTCAACTATCCGGCCTGTGGCGGTAAGGTCATGATCGGTGAGCAGTAATTGGAAGATCCCTATGGGTGGGCGTCACCCATTACGGATGGGAGCGCTCGAGGGAGGTGGCCATTGGCCCCTCAACGGGGAGGCGGTCCCTTCTAAGGATGGGCCGCCGAAAGGAAAGGAAAGGCGGTCAAGGCCCCTTCCTGGGTAGGAGGGGCTACAGCCCCCTCCTGGGGAATTTCCCGGGGCCTGGACATCTGCGACGGCAGATGTGGTAAGTTGTGTGGGGTTTGGGAGGGGGTCTACGCTACCTTCTAGATACCTCACACGAGTCCTCGGACGACCTTTAAATGGCGTCGAGTTTATTGGGGCCCCCGTCAAGTCAAGGGAAATTGGTAAATGCACTTGAGGTACACCTCTGTGCGGTCGCCCCTCACAAGTGGGGGGGATATGTCTGGTTTAGGGATCTTGACACCGGTTACGACCTTGCCGTTGGCCCTTAAACGTTAGGATGTACAATTTCAAGTTAAACGTTTTGTAGGATGTTAGTTCGGCTAGGAGAACCTTTGTATTAGAGAATATGTTAAGGTTAGCCAAACATCGCAATGTGAAAATGAAATTGTACATTAATATGAAACTTTGATTTTAATGTTTTATTTTGTTTCATATTTTAATAAATACGGCCGGGAGGGTCACTCCCTCCCGTCTTCCAAAAGTTCAGAACCGTTTCCGGTTTCCCATTCTTGGGGATTGTGTTGAGAGGGGGTGGTGGGTATCTCAGCCATATGGAAAGGGGCGACCATTCGGTCCCCCCGAACGTATGGCGGAGTACCACGATCCCCCCGGGAAGCCATCTTGGGCGGGAGGCGAGTCTCGGCTGGTATGCCCGAAGCGGCGTAGCCGGGGCGCGCTTTTTCCCGCCCTGGAGTGGGCTGGCCTAGACACCGACGCGGCCGGCCACGCCCTTTTGCGGCAGGCAGGGGCGGGTTTACGCCCGCCCTGAAGACGGATAAAAGGAGCAACAAGCCAAGAAAGCATCCTCTTGTTCCTGTGCTCTGAAGCTGCACCTCCTCGCTGCACGTGAGCTCGAGACGGAACGAAGAGCCAATTTTGACCCACCCACCAGCCCCTGAGGACAGCAAGTGGTTTTGAATAAAGTTTGATGTGGTAACACTTAATTTTGCAGGTTGTGATGACTATCGTGATAACTTTGAATATGCAATAAAGAATGGTCAAATTGTAATATGTTTTGCAAATAAAGTAATTATGCACTAGTGTTGATCAGTAATCATGCCTTTTAATAAGTTGTAATTATTACTGTCTTTTAGTAATTTAGTCATTTAGTAATTTAGTTAGAACTGTCGTATTTATTTTGGTCGGGCGGTAAGGTCATGATCGGTGAGCAGTAATTGGAAGATCCCTATGGGTGGGCGTCACTCATTACGGATGGGAGCGCTCGAGGGAGGTGGCCATTGGCCCCTCAACGGGGAGGCGGTCCCTTCTAAGGATGGGCCGCCGAAAGGAAAGGAAAGGCGGTCAAGGCCCCTTCCTGGGTAGGAGGGGCTACAGCCCCCTCCTGGGGAATTTCCCGGGGCCTGGACATCTGCGACGGCAGATGTGGTAAGTTGTGTGGGGTTTGGGAGGGGGTCTACGCTACCTTCTAGATACCTCACACGAGTCCTCGGACGACCTTTAAATGGTGTCGAGTTTATTGGGGCCCCCGTCAAGTCAAGGGAAATTGGTAAATGCACTTGAGGTACACCTCTGTGCGGTCGCCCCTCACAAGTGGGGGGGATATGTCTGGTTTAGGGATCTTGACACCGGTTACGACCTTGCCGTTGGCCCTTAAACGTTAGGATGTACAATTTCAAGTTAAACGTTTTGTAGGATGTTAGTTCGGCTAGGAGAACCTTTGTATTAGAGAATATGTTAAGGTTAGCCAAACATCGCAATGTGGAAATGAAATTGTACATTAATATGAAACTTTGATTTTAATGTTTTATTTTGTTTCATATTTTAATAAATACGGCCGGGAGGGTCACTCCCTCCCGTCTTCCAAAAGTTCAGAACCGTTTCCGGTTTCCCATTCTTGGGGATTGTGTTGAGAGGGGGTGGCGGGTATCTCAGCCATACAGTTAAATCCCTTCAGATCGTCCCAAGTTGGTGTACCAAAACAATTACAACTAACTGTTCAGAACTGTCAAATGCGGGGGGGGGTACTATACCCAACTTAACTGAGTCCTTAATTCTAATCCAAGTGATGAGAACCTTCAGAGGTGCAATTTACCATGAAAAACACATTGCATGTGCATGGAAATTCGCTTGCCGGGGAAGGGGTTCAAAAACTCTGCTACTTTATTTATCATACATGTTGCCATAACTGTGAGGTTTGCAATTTTGAAAAGGGTAACCTTTCAGATCAATCAGCTAGATTTCTTTAATAGAACAGTTTATTCAGGAAGCTAATGTTAAACTGCTATTGTCAACAGCCCCAATAATAATCTTAAAGCAAGGTTACTAAGTGATAACATCATCCTTATTATGAATTATTTCAAATCAAATATAAAATTCTAAATTAAAAAAAGTACAAATAAACCCTAATTGTGGTTAATATTCAACCTTCACTCACACAAAGTGATACATGGCATGAGGAGCAGTAGGACTTTTTTGAGGTGCTTATGAAGGAGATTAAGGTGTTTTCAAGGTGTGTCTTCAATGAAGGTGATGATAATGTTAGTGCCTGCACCTTTAAGGCACTTGCATTTATGTGTCCCAAGAAAGTTTTTTGGGGACATAGCCCTTTGATTTATCCTATTCCGTATTTTGTATGTACGCTTTTTGTACATTTAGTGATGTTTTTAGGTATACCCTGCAGTTTGGATATTTCAGTGTATCAAAAATATCGTTTAGGTTTTTAAATAGGCCAGGTAATGGCCTTTAGAATTGAAACATTTTAAATAAACAATAAAATACATGCAATTTATTAGACCAATAGGGGAGTGAGTAAAAAGTATACATGCAAGAGAGGGACACCAAGGAGCACGAATCAAAGAGGAACATTTAATTACTAAAAAGTAAGAGATATCAAGGAGCAAGTAAGGGGCTCGCAAGCGGTGACCACTAGCCAAAATAAGTCAGTGACTACTGGTATTAAATATTATACTAATTAGAAGCTGCAGCCCATGCAGGGAAGAATGGTGAGACCGGGTTTGGGGGGGTGATTTCGACAGAAGATGACGAGGGAAAATGTTTTCTTTCTTTTAATTTTCTGTCGTCAACGACCGTCGAAATCCCCCCACCCAGCCACACTGCCCCCCTGCTCTACCTGCATGGGCTGAGTCTGCTAATTAGTGAGAAAGACCTTTAACTCACAGAGGCATTAGGGGTGTTTATTTTCGGTGAAAGGAGCATGTGAAACAGTACATGTCTTGCATTAGGTTTTGCATGTGACCTAGTCACTGGTTGGATGATAGACTAATTGTTGGAAAATGAGCATTAGTTGTGTGGCCTGCACAAGTAATGTGTCTATATCTGTTTCCACTGATAACCAAACACTCAATTGTAGCGCTGGACTCTCATTGGGTAGCATTGCAGAGCAGTCCAAGTTCTACACAAGGGAGATGGACTGGGCTAATAGTCACCATTCAGATACACAATAATAACAGTTATTGAGCATTTATTACACACGCACACACTACTCAATACTATGCAACTATTTACAAATATACACAAGTTAATGGAATTACTTTGGTTAACATTGCATAATCATTCTTACTCCTCCACAAAGAGTGGGTCTAGTACCACAACTCACATGTCTAAACATTATTCTGTCCCTAAATGTAATGGGTCGAATTCAAATAAAGCATTAGCAAGAATCATTGTCTAAGCATGTCTGGGAGTGTGTGTACTCATCATAACTGACAACATGGACAACATAATATACTCATATTTCTAATTACAAAAGTGTTCAATTATAGAGTTCAGCCTGTATTTTGAATACCATTCAGAATAAAATACTGCACATTAATTTTGTCCTGCAAGGCATCTCTTGGATAAAAACACTGAATATACAATTACTACCTTACACCACTAGTGAGTGTCAACATAAAAGCACTTTCAAGCCACAAAGCTTGCAGCCATCATCTTCGTCATCTTCGTCCGTAAAATGCATCATATCCACAGCTATAGCACACATGCTCCAGCCAAAGAAATACTTGAAATTCCTTGAAATCAACGTGGGGATATCCTTTGAGAGTCCCACCCAACTTAGGGTTGGGACTTTGGTACTTCCTTTTGGGGGAGACTGGGCTGCTACTGCAGCCCACCTCACACTTTTGTAACTGCTTGGTGGTAACCCTATCCTATTGGGTAATCACAAGCAAAAAAACTAGGCTGAACAGATTGGTCTGTAAAAGTCCTATTAAGCATTATGGGGCGACTTTTCCATAAGAGAGTGAAATTCTTAGCAGTGTCTCTCCCACTGCATTGGGGAGAGCTGCATCGGTTACCTTTTGGCTTCTTTTCTTTCCTTTTTGGCAACTGTGTGCTGCGCTTCTTCTTTTTTAGGTGTGCCCATTCCCAGCCAGGCACCCGCAGCTTTCTCATCATTGGAGAGCTCCTGCTGGTTCCAGCACACTCTCATGCCACAGGAGAGGGGCCTTAATTTCTGGACTGCCCGCTACTGTATGCAGATGCGTTCTGTGTGGCCAACGTTCGGGGCGCAGGGGAGACCGTGACAGTGCTCACCCTTCTTCATCTTCTTTGCTGGGGCCCAGAGATATGGTCTTGGGCCACTTGCATCTTCGTAGGGTCAGACAGTGCTCCGTGTATTCCACTCTTCACATTTTACGTAAGGAACAGCCTACAGGGCCTGGCCCCCTTAGGAGGACAACGAACGCCCAGCGGCAGAGCTCCACTCGCTCCAATGATGGTAAAGGTCCAATGATGGACAGGTGCTTGGCGGTGCCTGGAACAGGATAACAGCTGACTGATTCACATATAGCAATTTTACCCAGTCTCTATCTTCTGGATAGTTGACCTAAGTACTGTCAAATGCTTGCTATCAAGGGTGAATCCTTTGTGTCTGTAGCTGGGGAGAAAAGTAACTATTCCAGGCCGGCATGGTCTAATAAGGCCTAGGCACTGCTTCCAAGCTGTGTCTGAGAAATGTGATATTTCTGGGTGACCCATAATCTCTACTGATATGCTTTTGGACTTTACAGAACTGTTTTTTTACACTAGTTACAAAGTACATTGATGCAACTCTGGAGTTTGTAAACCCCCAGGAACTGAAGCTGCGCCTTAAAGCAGCCTTTCCCATAGGAGTATAATAGAGTGTTACTACATTTAAGACAGTAATGCACACTGACTTACCTACATGTGTACCCCCATTGTAAAGCCTATTCCAGGTCGCAGCTCAACTCAGGCTACCTGTGCCCAGCTCCTTGGCTGTGCACAACCGGAGCCTTGCATAGCCCTGTCATGTGTGCACATGCGTGTGCACATGTGTCCACATTTAACCAGCCCTGTGCGCCTTACCCTGGCTGTGTTGCAGCAGCCTTATCACACAAGGTTGACACAGGTGGAAAAAACATGTGCAGTCCATTTGAATTTGCCATGGCTGAGTCCCAGGTTATGAGGCTCTCGCTCACTAAAAGTTAGAAAATCAGGCGATCAAGCAGAGAAAAATACAGGCTGCTCAGAAGGTCAGAACCACCTTCTCACACTAATCAATTGTACAGTTGTAGAATGTGTCAATCTCTTTCTGCAGTCAGATGTATGGTTATTAATGAATACATCTAGCAGACCCATTGCTAAATATTTTTTAACCGTACATGAGAAACCTGTTACCCAATTTTTCTATACAAGTATATTGTGTAAAATGCTTTTATGTCTGACAAGTGGAACTGCCAGGATTCACCAAGGAGACTAGTCCAGTTTTGGTGTCCATTCTAAAAGTAATAAATGTTAGTGTACATATGACAGAATTACAATCTGCCATCAAGGTTCTATTTGTGGTGCATATTCGATTAAATGTATTCATTTTGCCTTTGTTGTTTAAAAAAAACAAAACATACTCAATAATTCAATATACCCATGTGTACTACAGGGTATATAACATTTAGATGCTATGAATTAAGATTATACATAATGTTTATATGTGAAATGTAGGATCAATAACACTCTTCCCCAGGTAATTAATATGCATCATTATGAACCCAGGATAGAGTTAAGGTCTAAGAAGTTTTATACAGCTTAAGTGGGATAAGAGGAACAGGATTTTGCAAAATATTGACGTATCAGTTGAAGAACGTTAAAACTTAACGGGGTCTTTTACTGAATTTACCATAGCCTATTCATTGTTGCAAACACACATGTTGAGCCCACAGCCCACAACACATTCAGATCACTCACTTACACACATTTAGGATATTGACATTGATTCCATTAATAAAACTACAGTCACTGTGGAAGAAGAACTGACCCAGATCAGAGGCGTCTAAAGCGGTTAGAGAAAGGTTTGTATGTCAGAAGTGGATAGGACAGAAGCCTTCATTCCCGGAGCCCACCTGCTCTTGGGAAGTTCTTCATGCTGCAGTGCATTAGGGTTTCAGTGGCAGTCTTGCCTTATCCACATTCCTTCTTTTCTCTTGATGCAGGCGACGTCACAACTCAAGATTTCTTTGGTTGAGTTACTGCCACTACATGCAGTGCAGAGAAATGAGTCCCAAGCAAAAAGCCTCAGAGTTGTCAGCCTTTTATGACATACAACTTGAGGTAGCCTTGATATCCAGAATGTCATCTCAGTTTTACCTGTTTTGGTGACACTGTATACCCTCTTGGTCCAAAACTGTATGTCCAATTCGGAGGAAAGCATATCATATTTCGATGACAATATACTGGTATTTGTTGTGTATCCTTGTCCTTCAATGACAACACATAATACTCACATTGTTAAATGTTCCCTCCAAAATGTACAAAAACTTTCTCAAGAAGAAGAAGATTCACTGACAAATTAAACCAACATTATAACTGTTATCTGCGAAGTAACACTGGCACTCTGTCCTCAGACAAACTTATTCAATCAAACATTTAATCTCATTTTACAGGGAATTAAAAAATTACATTGAAAGGCAATGTATGGTACGATAGAATGTAGTTTTCGATATAGAATCGTTTTTTTAAGGTTAACAACTGTCTTAAACTCTGCATTAAGCCAGGACCATGTGCTATCTTTTCTCGTAAATGAGGATAAGGTTGGCTTGTGCCCAATGAATAAAAATAATAACGTTCATGAAAATATTTAATTGAAGAATCACCTTCAGAGTATGTATCAATTTATTTGCTCACAATGTCTGCTTGGAAGCCGCTGACATTCTATACAGAGGTGCTGCTATGTTGCAAGATCTTTTTATAAGGCACAAGTGCTTAGTGTTGTTTTTTTTATTCTTCATGCGGCAGTAGCATGGGAAATTAAACAAAATTATAAAAGACCTTTTACAAGAACGTTCAATTCATTAAAGCTTTCAGTCAATTGAACGTGCATTTCCTGCTGCTATCCAAACACAGTTTTATAAAACTGTCACATCACATGAAGGAATCAATAGGATCTGTTTGATACGAGCTGCTGTATCAGAAACATTTCTGAATGATGTAATATAAAGGAACAGTAACTGTCCTATAGCATTGCTTAAACTAAAAAGCCGTAATTATTGGAAGGTCGGATTGATGTACGGTATGCAATTATGGTGCTATTGGCTTCATGGTACACAACACCCGTTTTTGAATATTTTGAATTGTCTACAATGCCGTTGTTATATTTATAAGAAAATTAATATTAAGCTTCACTGTAAAAAAAAGTGCATTTCGAATAAATTACATGTATTTGTCAAGTACTAAAAGGATCATTGGGGATTATGAACTGCATCCCTTAAGGGTCCACCAGTGGCAGTGCAGTGTAATGCTTACATGTAAAAAGTGCAAGTTAACTCTCTTTAGCATTGCTTGTTTACCTATCAGGATGTGTTTTGATGTTTTTTGCCAGCACTACATTGTTGGTGGACAATCACATACTGTGCATTTGGAGATATTTTCACCTATATGTAAAATGTGATGTTACCTAATAGGATATGCTGTTTTATAACATTGTTTATTCTTGGGACTATATTAGGATTGTTACAGGTAGAAAATGAGGATAGGGATTTTCTACATTGGAGATGATGGGCATTAAATGGCTTATACATATATACCACTGTATTTTTATGATTACTGTAACTATTTTACTCACAGGGGATCATGCGCATTAAACTGCTGTTTAATCCATTTACCCTATATATAAGAATAGTCATTTTAGGAAAATGGGACTAGATAATATATACATGGGAGGTTATGGGGGGTAAATGACGGGTATATGTCCTGGCCATAGTATTTTACATAATTCACTTGCGATAATGTTCTAAACTATTTATACATGAGGGATGATGAGAATTAAATGTCTGTTGCAAATACCAACTACTGTGATGTTGTCACGGGCAAATGTGCATACATATTTTTTTACATGGGGATGATGGGGTTTAAATTACAGTTATATGTACCATGGCACTGGTATATAGTAAATGTTGAAGGAAGTAGGCATATCTGTTTTCTGTATCGGGATTTTGGGGATTACATGGCCATTGAGTTTATTTGGAAATGTGTTAGAACTGTTCCTGGAAGGAAATGGGCATGTGTTTTTCTACATAGGGACAATATGAATTTAATACCTTTTACATATACCCACAACTTCATTTTCATGATTACTGTATTAAATGGTAATAGCTATTTTACTTACAGGGGAGTATGCGCTTTAAACAGCTGCTGAATAAATGTTTCCCTATTTCTAATGTTCCCATTCCGAAAATGAGAATATATAGGGCCCGATTCACAAAGCACCTTTCGAACTAATGGCGGAGGCCCAGCAGACGTGGCAGGGGGATGCACATGTGTTAGAATCTATGAACTGCAATTTTTCATTGCAGAGGTCCCAACAAGGGTGCAGCCTCCCACCACGAGTTCAGGCCCCATAGTGTTTACATTGGGGTACTCATAGTAATTGGCTCCTGCATATCACAGACATGGAATATTAGTGATTTCTTTTGGGGAAAGTAGGTATGGAAATTGTCCACATGGGAGATGATGGGTGTTACATATACCTAGTACAACATATACCTGTCAATGTATGTTAGTCATTCGTGTTGAGGAAATGGACAAATTGTGTTACCTGTACTTGGCACTCTGCTATTGTCATTCATTTTGAGGAAAATTACCTCAGATACTTTTTACATGAGGATGATAAGGGTTAAATGGCTGCTACAAATACCTGGCACTGTTCATTAGTAAATGTTGAAGGACAATGTGTATAGCTGTGTTCTGCATGGGGATGAAGGTATTTCATGACTGCTAAATATATTAGGGAGTGCATTTGAATTGTTCCTGGAAGCAAATGGGGATAATGATTTTCAGCGACGGTGGTGTGGGGTGGTAAATGGCTTTTACATATGCTTGCCACTGTATTTTCATGATTCCTGTAAGTGTTAATATTGATAAATGCGATGTTTATGTACCATAATATATGTACATGTAGTAACAAACTTGCATTTTGGTTGTTGAATTCACCTGATATGTCCTCCCCCTCAACCTTGAGTCAGAAATACGTGGTCACACAAGCCCTGTGATCAAGACCTGATTCAACTGATTGATAGATCTCAGGTGAGGGGATCACATAACTCTTAGACAAGGGCACTAGAAAACCCAGATCAATCCCACAGATATGGAGCAATAATCAGGAGATTAACCCCAATAAAACACGTTTGGCCATAGGGGAACATGTTCCCAAAAATACCATAAAGTCATAAAGTCAGATGCCACACTAAGTTAGAAGCACACAGCCAATCAGAACACAGCATGCACCTTACACACAGTGCTCATACATTCCCCATACTGGACATTGGGATACGTACCGACTGGTCCAGCATTGTGCCTGCGCTAATTGGAGGACCACCTGCACTTCTTATCAAATGACCAGATTCATGGCCCCGTGACTAGGCCTGGTTTCTGTCTCCAAATGAATGTACAACTGTTTTATGAGACCTCTTGTAATGTACAAAAGACAGCCAAAACCAATGTGTTTTGATACAGTCTTCACACCCCCACTCAGTTGCCTGTTCCACCGGCCGCTGTGCTTAATTGTACCAATTGTTACTATTTTGCCAAACACCTCCTATCTTTAACTTTTGCAAGGTAAATTAATATTCAAGTAACATAAGGAAATTACAATATTAATTTTACTGTCATGGAGATCCTGAACTTTAAACAGCTGTTGAATACATTCTCCCTATGTACTAATGGTTCCTGCAAGGAAAATTTGACTAGATTATGTTTACATGGAGGATTATGGAGGTAATTGACTCCTACAAATCACAGACACAGAATATTAGTTATTTTTTTTGGGATAGTAGGTATAGTGATTTTGTTCTTCGAAGATGATGAGTGTCAAATGGCTATTACATATGCCTGTATTGTAGTGATTTGTGTTGAGGAAATTAGCACAGAGATTTTCTAAATTGGGGGTGACATGCGTTTATGGGCTATTGAACACATTTCCCCCAATATTTTAATTGGTTCCTATTAGAAAATGGGAATAGATAAGTTAATACATGGTGAATTATGTACGGTAAATGTCTGATCCATATCTCAGACATGATGTTTTATCCTCTTGGGATAGTGGGCATAGTGATTGTTTTTACATGAGGGTGATCATGACTTAAATTGCATTTTTATATATCTGCCATTGTATTTTAGTGTATTGTGTTGAAGAAATGGGCATACCTATTTTGCACATCGGGAATATGGTTGTAAAAATGACCATTGAATATAATTGGACATGTACTAAGCTTATTCCTCGTAGGAAATGGGGATAGTGATTTTCTGCTTGGAGAATAATGGGTGTTAAATGGCTGTTACAAATACTTGCAATTGTGTTTTTATGATTCCTGTAACAAATATTTCCTGCTTAGGGATTATGTGATTCAACGGTATGATGAATGTATTTGCCACTGTTCTCTAATGGCTCCTGCTAAGGCTCTGTTAATTGCTCATTTTTACATGGGAGATCATGGTTAGCAAATGGTTGTTCCATATCCTCTTCATAGAACCTTACCTATTCCTCTTGGGAGAATTAGCATAGCCATTTTCTACATGGGGATGATGTGTTTAACAATTGTTACATATACTCAGGAACATTGGAATTATGCATTAGGGAAGGACAACATTATGCAATAGGTTTTACTAAATTATGCGACAAAGAAATCCAAATTATGCAACATAATGGCTACATTTTGTGATATGATTACCTAACTATTTTGCCATTTATACACATATTAACCCTATCTGGAAGGGGTTCACCTCATTATTGCCACTTTGGCACTGAACTAAAGCAATAAGCAACAGAAAGTTGTCCAATCAAACTTTCAAAAGACCTTCTCAAATGTGGCATCATGTGGCATTGCATTTTGCTAACTTTTAATCCTTTTGAGACAGAATGTTTTTTTTGTTAAAATTGGCAGATTGAGCAGCAGATGGAGAATTATATGGAACATGCAGCAAATACATATATTTGATAATAACACAGTGGCTGTGAAATCTCATACTTCATGTGGCTCTGCAAATAACTTCCACTCTACTTTATTGATTGGTGTTGAGAAAATGGGCATTCCTATTTTTTACATGGGAATGATGGGGGTTTAAAGCCTGTTATTTAGAATTTGCTAAGGACAATGAACAATGGTCTTGGATCCACACTAGGGGTTATGCGATTAAGTATTATGCATGCTAAGTGAGCATTAAAAATATCATGGACTGAATTAGGCTTTTTCCGGTACGTAATCTTTATAGTGATTTTCCCCATGGGGTGATTGGAGTTAAATGGCTATTACACATACCTGGGACTGTATTGTCATGATTCCTTTATGGAAATAGCAATAGATATTTTTGCATTGAGGTTGTGGGTTTTAAAGGGCTGATGAATGCAATGATCACTGTATTCTAATGGTCCCTATTAGCAAAATAGGAATTCCAATTTTTTACATAAGGAATGGTGGGTGTTAAATGGCTGATACATATTTAGCCACTGTATTTTAGCAATTGCAGTAGGGAAAATAACATACCTGTGTTTTATATTGGGGTTATGTGTATGTGCAATCGCTGTTCAACATATTTGCGACTGTATGTGGCTTGTTCCTGGTAGGAAACGAGAATGTGTTTTTTTTATTCACAGGAAGGAAGGTGCTAAATGGCTGTAATATATACTTGCCACTGTATTAGCATGACTCCGGTAATAACATGGTAATAGCTATTTTAGGCATGGGGATTATGTTCTTTAAAGGACTGATGAACACAACTGCCATACAATTCTAATGGTGTCTGGTAGTAAAATGGGAATTACTAATTTTTACTTGGGCTATAATGGTGGTAAATTGCAGTTAAATATACCTGCCACTCAATTTTTGTAATGCCTGAAAGAAAAGGAGCACAGCTAGGTTCTACATGTGGGATTATGTGCGATAATTGGATGTTTAATGTATTTCGGACTGCATTTGGCTTGTTCCAGGAAGGAAATAGTGAAAGCTATTTTCTACATGAGAATGATAGGGGTTAAATGGCTGCCATAGATACCAGGCACTGTGTATAAACCCTTAATTAACTGATAAATACTTGTGGCAGTATATATTCTTTTTCTACCAACTGCTGCCTTTAAAACGATAATGCACAAATGCTATGTGCAGTCCATGTGCCAAACCCAAAAATATCACTATGTGAAACAATGCTGTACTGTAGGATTTAAGTCACGCCCAGTATAATTCACAGGAAGTTGATTACCAGGGCATTGCATCCAAAGGAATCACTTCTGGTGCTTTTTTAGCCAACTGAATAAGAGTCTTATTTTATATCCAGGCTGTTGTCTCATAAAGGAAATTGCACTGCAAACTTGCTCTTTATTAACTTTAGCTATCAGCAGGTTACAGATGTGTTGAAAATGAATCAAATGCATGTATTTCTGAGGAGCCATTCATGCATGGTCCTCCCGTGACACCTAACAGGGGTAACGTTTAGAGCTTTGTGCCTCTTAATATTTAGCAGGAGAATGATTATTCAAGGGATCAGTAGAAATGTATTTCTAGAAGAATCAATCACCAGAAGATATTGCTCAAAGAAACATAACTGTCTAAAAAGTAGGTTTTGTGTTCTGTGATAATTATGCCACATTAAATATACTTAAGCAAAATTCCGTATACAAGAAATGTGCATTAGGAAATGCACTGTGCTAGTACCATGAGGTTTAAGGCAAACATAGTAGTTAAGTCTGAAAATTTGGAATGCGCTGTATCAGCTTGTGACAGTTAATATATTTGCAATGTTGCTACAATAATAATAAATCAAATCACAGATACCATCTGCCTGCAAGAAGAAACTGTGCTATTTCAACATCACCTCTCTACTGAGAGAATTAATGTCTCTCACACAAGTATTCAAATATGGGGACATTCTAATTCCTCCTCCTAATGTCTTTCAGATTGCCCTTTTCTTCTACACAGAATATTGTATCCTGCTGCTGTGAAGCAACCACCTGCTAATTGTATGAGGCATGCTAAATAAAAACAAATACATACACACATATATTCATCAACATTTGAAGACTGATATACATGATTATTGTGTGCAGACATTGTTAGAGTACATATGTGTTACTTAATGTCCATCTGCATGTGAAACTGTCCTAATTCACTTGAATTCATCTTCTGTTAAAAGGGAAGTCTGTTTCAAAGAAGGTATGTTAATGCATAGCCTCACCTTTACTATATTATAGCTTAAAACAGACTATGACTAAAGTCTTAGTAGGCTGCTATACTGTCACAGGTACAGTGTCATATCACTACGTTAACCATAAAAGGTTGTGAAGCCTTAGTGGTATGCATATCTCATCTAGGTCCCTATTTAAAGCTTGAGGAGGGAGGCAGTAGTATCACTCTGGTAATGAACCATCATCCACATCCCAATTGCCATTTACAAGGTTTGGCAGAGGTGTGAATTCTGACCATTAGTTGATGGTCTCGCTGCCTCCTGCCTCATTAGTTGAGACATTCACAGCCTGATTTATACATGGACTGACTGAGTGGAAGAAGTAAGGAGGGTTAACCGTGGGGTCTTAAAGCGTAGTAATGGCAATAGCACCCAGATCTTCCCCCACCTAGTCATGATGATTTCATAGGAGACAGAGAAGGCCTCTATCAAAGTCAAACTCCAAGACACCATAAGTGCTATAAATACTCTGGAGCCCAGCCAATATGGACTCCCAGAGATTACCAGGGAACTAACTGGTTTACATCTGGAATGGATTCCACTTCATGGTATCCAAGGTCCTCAGGCTGAATAGGGACATCACAATGTTGGGGGTGGCTTTGTCACTACGTGACATTCTCTATATTTTAAATTACTATAGACACCTCTAGTAGGCAAAGGCAGGGCAGTGATATTGATCACACCTGACCAAAAGATTTGCATGTGGACAGATTAAAAAAAAACCTTCTATACTGGTACATACATTTGTGAAGAGCAAAACTCATTAACATGCAGGCATTGCTTTTAACCATATTTAACTGAGAAACAAGCCATTTCGCATATCACTACACTATCAATCCTGGATTTCTTACTCAACCAAAAAAAAGAGTCACTGTTGATTTCATACCCTTGTTTCCGTATACATAGCCTTTGTTTCTTCTGCTTTCCCCTTGCCATTGGTGGAAAACCCAACTATAATTGTCAGCAGTATCACCACTCCTCACGAAGATCCAGGCAGATTTTGGCTTGGTAGACTCTCTTCACAGCTTCCGCAACTCCAAATGTTATTTGTCAATCAGAAAAGTTCTGCCTATGCAATACATGATTAAAGGCAACAACCCTGCATTAGTCCAGAGGAAGCTCAACTTAACTGCCAATTGAATAAAGTCCTTAATGACCCTCTTTATCCTTTCCACATGTCCATTCATTTCATTTTTCATCCTCCAAAAATCTATTCTTTTCAATTCTAAACTCTTTGAAAAAAAAAATCATTAAATCTACAGCATGCTTTAATCTGTGACGGACATCAAAATGACCCATGATGTAAATTGCCAGCTTATGTGATGGTCCTTCCATATGCACAGAAAAAGCTGAAGGAAACACATGCCTCAGGGTTCTTATCACTAATCATGCATACCCTTTTTTACAGGCCTTCCCTTTCACCTCTCAGTCCAGAGACGACCACTAAAAAGACTTTTGCCTGATTTATATTTTGGCAGGGAGGGTACTCCATTGCAATTGTGATAGAGTTTCCTCCCAGCCAATATAGTTGTCCTCCCAACACATTAACACATTTTTTTCTTGAAAAGAATCAAATGCTGTTTACTAGTACACAGTTGCACCCTTCCGATGTAACCAAGTATCAAACAGTAATTTGCATCCACAGGAATCGCAGTGATCGCTGTCCCTGCCAATGCCTTTATAAATGACAGCAGGGTAGGCAGTTATTTATACATCTGTCTGGCAGAGTAGTCTTGGCCTGGCAAACATAAAGTCCTCCACCAGGCCAAAGGAGAATACTCTGTCATCCTTTGTTTTAAAGTTGTACTATGTAACATTAAGTACCATATGTGGTGGTGACCCAGATCAATAACAGGAAAAATTAATTCATCAATGTGACACCACTGTGTGAATCTTTTTTCAGTGTCGTAATTCTTAATTGATAATAAAACTTGCATCAGATGTATAGTACAGAACAGAGTACAAATTTCTGATGGTTGGGGGAAGGTTGGAGGTGGTGGGGTAGGAGCTCCTAGCATGCCAAAAGAGGGGACCCTCATGGTCTATGAATATTTAAACACTGTTGTTTGGGGTTTTAGTGGTGCGCTGGCAAAATATATTCAGGTATCATCTCACTGTAAAGGCGCCCACGTTTGCATGCACACCTCTGGCTATTCTTACAGATTGTAGATTACCTGATTGGTTATCACGTCTTTATCACCGCGAGCATCCCGTCCTCTGGTAATGGAGGTGTGGGGGACCACCATTGGCAGAGGATGCAGTTCTTGGCTGTTGCCAGAGCGGCATGGAGGAGTTGGTGCTGCAGGTGAGAAGTCTCTGATGAGTCCCCTACACCATGGAAGAAAATCAAGGAGGCAATAAGGGGTGTTTCAGAGGCATGGATGCCCCCAGAGTGTTACTGACTGCCGTCTATTACGGTTGGATCAAGGGGCATTCACAGAATATGTGGGTTAGGTCAAGGCGGGTGGCTGAGTATCTCCAACAGTACACGTGAAGTAGCAGCCCTGCCCTGATCAATCTCACTGGAGTTATGTTATGTTATGTTATGTTATGGAATCTTGTATAGCGCATGGCTACCCCAGCGCTTGCGGACATACCTAAAGCTAATGCGACAGAGGGTGTGTTAAATGGACGCAAACAGCCAAGTTTTTATAAGTTTACGAAATAGCAGATGATTTGAAGTGGCTCGAGCTTTTAGGGGGATGGAGTTCCAAAGCTTAGGGGCCAGGTACCGGAAGGAGCGGCCGCCGGCTCTGCTCCTGGGAATCTTAATGGTACGTGCTAAAGAAAGATCCGCTGAGCGGAGTGCGCGCGTAGGAATATAGAAGGAGCATAGTGCTTGAAGAGTTTGGGGGCCAGCGCTGTACAAGATTTTGTGAGTGAGACAGAGGGTTTTGAATTGAATGCGTTGCTTTATAGGCAACCAATGTAGTCGCCGGAGAAAGGGGGAAGTGTGACAGGTTTTGGGTAGAGCAAACAAGTCACGGGCAGCGGCATTTTGTGCTCTTTGCATCCTGTTTATTGCGGTCGTGTTGGAGCCTAACATAAGGGAGTTGCAATAGTTCAGATGAGAAAGGACTGACGCCTGAATTATGAGTTGACAGGTAGGGGGCTTGAAAAAACCCAAAATGGGTCTGAGAGAGCGCAGACGCCCGTAGCAGATGCCCGGCACTTTTTTGGCATGGGATTCCAGATTGAGCGAGTTGTCAAACATCACTCCCAGAGTTTTTACTAACTCCTTAGGTATAGGAGCTGATCCCAGCGCAGGAGGCCACCAATGCTCGTCCCAAGTCTGTGTGCCATTGCCAATCAGGAGTACCTCTGTTTTGGAGGAGTTTAATTGAAGACAGTTGTTGGATAGCCACCTAGATATGGCCAGCATGTCTTCTTGGAACTTCATTTGATCAATCACATTGTTATTGGAGAAATTGAAAATAAGTTGTGTATCGTCCACATATGATATTAGTTGTATCTTACGTTCCCGGGCCATCACGGCCAGGGGGCGGAAGTACACATTAAACAATGTGGGGCTGAGCGCAGACCCCTGAGGCACCCCACATTCAAGGGGGAGCCTGCTGGATGAGTACAGAGGGGCGTGCACCTGGAAGGAACGGTCAGATAGAAATGACGCGAACCAGTCCAGGGCCGTTTCCCTGACTCCGATCTCCCACAGTCTCTCGAGCAGTATCTTGTGGGAGACCGTGTCAAAAGCCGCACTCAAATCCAGCAGAATCAAAATAGAGGTTGTGCCCATACCCAGTGAAGCTTTTAGATGTTCTGTAACTGTTAGCAAGGCAGACTCCGTACTATAGTTCGCACGGAAGCCATTTTGGGACTCATCTAGGATCCCGTTGGTCTCTAGATAGACGGTCAAAGTGTGATTGACATGTGCTTCTGCCACTTTTGCAAGGTAGGGAAGCAGTGAGATGAGACGGAAGCTATCAGGTCGAGAGGGATCAAGTGATGGTTTCTTCAAGAGGGGCAAGACTTTGGCATGCTTCCATGATTTAGGGATGGATGCTAGCTGAAATGACTTATTAATCAGCTCCCGTCCATCCTGTAAGGCGGACTCACGAAGAGATCTAAACAGTTCGGGTTTAATAGGGTCATCTGGGGATCCTGATTTTACTCTTAGTGTAAGATGTTCCATCCCTGTCCACTCTAGAGAAGGAATGGTTAAGAGGGAGTAAGGAAGAATAGCTTGATCACTAGTAGGTTTAGGGAACCCCAAGGGGCCGTTTGGTTGTAATAGGTCATATATCCCTTTGACCCTATTAATGAAGAAACAAGATGATTACTCACACTGTGCATCTGACACTATCGGGTTGCCTATACCATCCGGGGCCTTAGTCAGTTCTTTTACCAGGGAGAAGATAGTTTTGGAACGGTTGGTACTAGCGGTGATCAGGTCAGTATAATATGTGGCTTTATTTTTTTTTATAAGTTTATGATATGCCTTAGTGGCCAGCCTAAACTCGCTTTTGGATCATACGAGCTTCTCCAAATAGGTTCTAACCGTTTACATTGTTTTTTGGTATCAGCAAGAGCCTCCGAGTACCAGGGGTGAGAATAGCCTCGATTAGGCCTAGAACATTTTATGGGAATGAGGTGATCCAGTGAAGTGTTTATCCACTCTCTGTATGCATAGTCTGCTTCCTCCATAATATTCGACCAAACAGGGCGTGATTGGTTCAATTTGGCTTCTAGTAAAACTTTAGCTAGGCTATTCCAGGGGCGCCAACATAGGTTCAGTGCCATACGTGGACCATCTTCAAGAGGCAGAACTTTGAGCATGCCTCACAGGTTGTCACGTGGCCCATAGGGACTTTGTCGATTTTCACTAACTTAGCATGAGCATGTTGTAGTGTGCCTGCTACTTTTGCACATGTTACTACAAGTTTTTATTTTTGCAATATTTCGATGATTACTTTTACATGAGAACTCAATGCAGTGATCACACTCTGCATGTTCCTGGACTTTTGAATGATCATTATGTGCAAGTTCGAACAACAATGCCCATTGTTATTTTGTTCTGGTCAGACCTCAGCCGTTAGACAAAATAAATCGATGTAGCTGTTGTTTGCACAACATACTTTGGTTTTTGGTGGGGTACACCAATGGGTGATGCACACTTGGAGATGGACATTTCCAGAGAGAAGAGCGAGACAGCACATATGATGTAGATCTACCATCTATAGGCTATGGTATGGGGTCTGCTGAGAAAACCCATATATCTTCTATTATATAATAATACTTCTTAGCAAGGGGAGGGAGGTTAGGCACTATAGTCTTTTCTCCATTTTCTTTTTATGATGACATGTCCCTTCATGATATATGGGTTAGTTGCTATGCTGACAATAGCTGTACTATTCATTGTCCTGCTTGTTGTGGCACGTATTCTGCAAGTTAGTGCACATTAGTTAAAAGAAATGTTTTAAACTGTTTCGTGTCTCTGTCAGAACTTATTGTGAACAAGTACAAAAGTGTGAGTGAAAGGTTGTGTCTTGTTACTGTGACTCCTAAGAGATCTGGGAGTGTTGTGTTCTGGGGTGTCTAATCGTTTGTTTCCCTTAGAATGAGTAGGAGAGCAAATAAGACACTATAGCTAGTAGGTCTGTGGGTTTGTGGGTACTAAGGTGGTAGGAAGACCCAGTCCAAATACACCAAGGTCCCATATTCCTGTGCATAGTCCTACGTTTGTGTAGAATCCCTGCAACATTGGACCATCAACGTTTGGTATGGTACTTATTCACGACACCCTTGAGTAGCGCTTGTGCTTGTTCACAATCCCCTCACACCAGTTTTTGGAATCGTCCGTGGTATGAGGGATTAATCTCAGATATTTGTGTTTTATAGGTTTTTCAAGCTTGAATTTTAAAATGTTTTCATTCTCTTTTTTGACCCAGTTTTGCGCTACAGTTCTTCTGGTTTATACTTTTTGTTTTTTATGGCAGTCGCTATTGAGGCACCTAACCACACAGTGATTACTGCGTTTTTAACACAAAGGGGCATTCCTGCTGCGGGGGCTTCCTTTATCTTTGTTGTTGAAGTGGATGCAGCTTACCGCTTCAAGGTCTTTTTCTATTGGGTTACATTCCCGGCAATGGATGGGAATGATAATTTCATTCATGAATATACAGCAGCTGCAGGTCCGCAAAATTATTGCCCTTATGCAATACTTGAAGTTTCTTTGACGGCATGGAAGCATAGCATTTGGTTTACTGTCGCCCTTACTCACCCTGTTTTCTGTGGTCCGTTTAGGCTCCTTATTGGTCAATGTGGCCACTTGGCCGGTTTTGGCTGGTTTCACACCACATACAAATTATCTTGGTGTTAAACTCGCAGAGCTACATCAGTTACATCACTCTTTGATTCATACACACAGAAGTGTCATACCATTTATGTCACATGATATTCAGGTGGCTCCGGCTGGAGCTGCTCGTCAACCACCAGGCCATGGTGGTGGTTTTGTCATTAATCCCATCATGATTATTTCATTGATGGCAAGCGTCATCAGAATAGAGATGATTCGCCATATGGCAGAGATATTTGAGCAACTCAAGGCTGTTTTTCCACAAACTACTCCTGTTGAGAAACACAGGATGCTAATGATGAGTTTACCGAGTGGCATTGTTACCGCTTTAGCTGATTGCACCACCTGGGGGACGGTGTATTCTGTGGTGTATACACTGTGCTTTGGTACTCCCTCCATGAGCTTTCTACAGAGCATTCTAAAGAAGGTGCAAGATAAACATGGGGCTGGTACCACCATGTAATTTTGGATGTATGTTAGTGGGCATATTCCCTATTGTATCCAATATGGCAGTTAGCTTACAAGTGCGTCATTGGCTATCAGCTGTGGGGGGCGTTAACAGGCTGAGGCAGTTGCCAAATATTATTGATAATGTGTATACATCATTGGGCCCCAATAGTTTGGGAATAAGACCTTTTACTAAGGTACTGAATAAATCTCCTGAGAAGGAGAGTTGTCCAGTCTTTCCTAAAAAAACTTGGAATAAAAATCAGCTGCAGCAACAGCAGAAGCCTGGGTCTCGTGCTGGTTCGCCAACATCTTACGCTTCTGAACGTAGATATGATTTGCTTGACAGCTCTAAAATTAAGTCTCCTGGGAGGTTTCAGGTCCCCTATCCTTGTTCTTCTTGTTCCTTTCAGGAATCATTGGATCAACAGTTCGGTAGGGAGAGAGTCAGGATGGCAAAAAAGGTGAGTCTATGCAGCCACGACGTGACCAGCCACACCAGTTCGACGTAAATGCCAAACCGGAGGGACCACCTCAATATCGTGCCCCATTTCATAATAAAAAAGTTGCAGTTTTGATTGCAAAGTATGCCTCAGATGGTGAGAACCCTGCTCCTTGACAGGAGCTAGGCTGTAACCCTCCTGGACAGCATCGCAGAGGTTACCATAGTGCGGCAGACACTCCCCCAGCATCTGAAGTCGAAAGTAACTGCCACTTTTATTACAGTTGAAACATCTGACACTTGAATTGCCCCTCCTGATAGACTTTATGATGTATTTCTCCAAAGTGAAGGTGATATTAAACGCCCGATTAGAGCAGTCTTTTGGGAAAATCTCCCTTCTTCCTATGATATTTTTTGGCGGAGCTTGATTGGCCCTTCCCTTTTGTCTTAGTTTTTCCCCATATGTTCCTTGTGACGGCAAAATGGCTTATGCCTCCAGTGGGATTTAATTTAGCCTTAGCCCCGGCTTTGTATCGGAATCAGGCTGGTCAGGGCGAGATTCCCCCGGTTCGTGTGATTCCTTTGCTTTCCACACCTCAGCCCCAACCACAGTATTCTAACAAACAAGACGCAAAAGTGTCCGTAAGTGAAATCTTGACCCAATTGAAGTATCAGGGTGTGATTGAACCCTATGTTTCACCGATTGATAATCCTCTTTTACCGATATTGAAACCAGATGGTTAATATTGCATTCTTTTAGATTACCAACATTTAAACAGTCACGTTCGAACCTTTGCAGTTCAACACATGCATAGCTCTGCATTAGTGAATAAACACAGATGACTTTTCTTTTGCTTTCTACTACTTCTGCTCTCAACTCAAGAAGGGCGGAGCCCAGAAATACGTGTCTATAGTTATACAGCAATGTCTGCAACAACTTTGGTGAAAAGCTACTGCTAAATTTCAAGTGAGCACTCATTTTATACTGCATTTACCAGGATGCAATGGGTCAAACTATGCTGGGATGTGAGGTAGTGTGCTCCCAAACCCCTTTCCATTCAAAAGGCTCCCTTGAGCCAGCAAGCTGACGAGCTTTGGAGATGCACCTGTGTGCCTGTGAGTGGTACTGTGACCTGAGAGGAATTTGGCAGCATTTCCAGCAACTCCAGATGTCTTTTCTTTTGTTATCTACTACTGCTGCTCTCTACTGAAGAAAGGCTGAACCCAGACACATGTGTCTAGAGATAAACAGCAATGTCTGCACCAACTTTAGTGAAAACCTACAGCAACATTTCAAGTAAGCACTCATTTTGTACTGCATTTATAAGGATGCAAAGGGGCAAACTGTGCTGGGATGTGAGGCAGTGTGCTCCTAACCCTCTGTTCAAAAGGCTCCCTTGAGCCAGCAAGCTGACGAGTTTTGGAGATGCACATGTGTGCCTGTGAGTGGTACTGTGGCCCGAGAGTACGTTGGCAGCAAAATGGCTTATGCCTCCAATTGGGCTTTAGCCTTAGTCCTGGTGCTATATCGGAATCAGGCTGGTTGGAACGGGAGTTTTCCGGTTCATGTGATTCCTTTGCTCCAACCACAGTATCCTATCAAACGAGAAGCGAAAGCGTCCATAAGTTAAATTTTGACCCAATTGAAATATCAGGGTGTGACTGAACCCTGTGTTTCACAGATAAATAATCCTCTTTATCTGATATTGAAACTGGATGGTTCATATTGCATAGTTTTAGATTACCGACATTTAAAAAGTCACGTTTGAACCTTTGCAGTTCAGAACACGCTAGTTCTGCGTTAATGAATAACCTCAGATTACTTTTTTTTGCTTTCTACTACTACTGCTCTCTACTGAAGAAGGGCTGAACCCAGAAACAAGTGTCTAGAGATATACAGCAATGTCTGCACCAACTTTGGTGAAAAACATGACAGCAACCTTTCAAGTAAGCCCTAATTTTGTACTGCATTTACTAGGATGCAAAGGGGCGAACTGTGCTGGGATGTGAGGCAGTGTGCTCCCAACCCCCTTTCTGTTAGCGAATAACATTGTTCGCAAAAATTATAGAACCACTTTCGATTTTTCAGTCATTCCTAGACTCCTAAGATCTGTCTTCATTCAGTGCGCTGGGCAATCAGCGCCAATATGCGAGATTGCCTATGGGACATAATATTAGCAGTGGTGTGTTTACGGCACACATAGTGTCCCTTTTGCATGAGGTCAACCCTGATGCCTTCTAGTACGTCAATGATATATACTTGAAGGATGATGAATTACACCAGCATCTCTTGCGTGTGGAAAGATTTATCACACATTTTGCAAACTTTGGTTACAAATTTAATTTTGCTAAGTCTCACATCACCTTCTTGGTGGCCCTTTTTCTTGGTTACAAACTCAACAATGAAGGTAAGCAGTTGACCCCCCACTTTCTGGAGACATTTGCTCAATTGCAACCTCCATCTACTCTTCAAAAATTGCAATCCTTGCTTGGTTTTTTGAATTTTGGGAGGACATACATTCCTGATTAGTGTATCAAACCTCTTTACGCTTTGATACAACCTTCTTTCTTTGCTTCCTGTTGGCTTCCCAAACATACTGCCATTCTTTGGTCCCTGCAGTCTGATCTGCTTGTGACCAACTCTTGTTAACATGAGACAATTTCACAAAAGTGGTCATAAGTATTGTGCCAGCCATGTTGGGTTTCACGTACTTGACGTTCAATGAGGGGGGACACTGTCCCCATAGCTTATAAATCGCATCTGTATACTCCTGCTGAGATGCATTTTAATAGCTGTCCTGATGGTGATTCTGAAGGAATTTTCTTTGGCTCAAGGTAAACGTATTTTCATGGTCTCGCCTGTACATGCTTTAGAAGCAGTTACAAAGGCTAGTGTTCCAAATTCCAAAGTCTTGCATCCACGTTGGATACAATGGGCTAGTTTTTTGACGTCAGCTGATGTTAACTTTGTCTTTGACCCTTCTTTACAGACACATGAGCTTTTAAAATATGAACATGTTTGTCCTCCTCCTTTATCATTATTCCCACTTGATCATTACAAATGCATTATATACACTGATGGATATGCACAATAGGTGATTGGTTCTAAACATTCTTATTCTGCCACCTGCGTAATTGTTGCAGGTACGATTGTTAATGCACAAGTCAATTGGCAGATCTCCGTGCTATGGTTTTGGCTCTTAAATTTGCTGATCCAGATATTCCTACTCTTGTAGTGTGCGATTCATTGCCCTGTGTTCAATCCTTCAATGACAACTTGTTCTTTTGGACACCACATGATTGTCATGCTTCAAAAGGTAGCCCAATCAAGTATAAAACTCCATTGGCAGGGCTCTGTGCTTTGGTTTTGGCTCTTAAATTTGCTGATCCAGATATTCCTATTCTTGTAGTGTGCGATTCGTTGTACTGTGTACAATCTTACAATGACAACTTGTTCTTTTGGACACAAAATGATTTTGGTGATTGTAAAGGTAGCTCAGTTAAGCTAAAAACGCGTTGGGTTAAAGTGGACACTCTTAAGGAGCGCTTACATATACCACTTTTCATCTGATCAGCTTCTATTTGAAACTGTTTCATCCTTTGGAGATCGGGCGAATCCCAACAAGGACCGCAGACTTTCCTTGACAATTGCCGCTCATGAAGGCAGAGCTTCAGCCCATGGAGGAGTAACAGCAACAATTTCTCATTTACAGCAATGTTTCTGGTTTATATCAACAGGCACGTAAATATGTTCTTTCTTGCGACATTCGTCAACAAATTAAGCCTTCTACTGTTGCTCGTCTACCCCACACACAACTTTACTCCAAGCAGCCAATGACTGCATTAATCTTGATGACTGCGGTCCTGTGACATCTGACACATTTTGGTTGTAGTGGATTTGTGTACCAGAGTTCTTTGGGTTTGGCTGCAACGTAATGCTAACGATGGAACTATCATTAAAAATGTGTGTGTCTTTGTTGGGACATTGCCTGTGGTACCTTACATTCACTGCATTTTCCTTTAAGGCTTGCCGGGATGCGATGAAGTCTTTGGGGGTGTTGGTGCAGTTTTCATCTCCATACCGGCCTGAGGGAAATGTAGTTGTAAAGCGGATGAACCATGACATGAAGCAATCTTTGACAGCTAGAGTCTTAGGTACTGGCAGGGGTTGGCTGACTCATCGATATGGAGTCCAACTTTCACTAAATAATCTCCCTAGAATATCTCTGTGTGGGTGGACCGCATAAGAAATGCTCTTTGGCATTAAAATTATTGTGCCAGACGTTGATGTTCTAGACATTGTGGCGGCTGCCACAATCTTTGACTTCGATAATCATTTTGTTATGTTACAGGATCTACAGAAAGCTCAACAAGCAAAAGCCCAGTTGCCCTCTTCAACAGATCCAATAGTGCTGATTCCTGTTTCTGTCTGGCTTCCTAAAGCTGGATATCTGGTCCGAGAAAAGCTGGAGAACGAAAAAGAATTTGGTACATCCTACCATGCCCCAGTCACAGTCCTAGGGTTCAAAGGTACCCATACTGTGATCCTGCCTCCTTTGCCTGGACGTAAGGAGAATCGTTATATTTCAATCGAACATGACAAGCTACACCATATGGCTGATACTGAATAGTATGCCTCCAAGCATTCCACGTCGAGATCTTTCACTGAATCCGATGGATTCGGTTTCTTCAACTACTCCCCAGCAGATGGAAGCAGAGATGGAAACTTCAATTGATTTATTACCTGTTTTTTCTTTCACATCCACATCTGAGGATATCACGTATGAGTCTTCTCCATTTGAAGTCATAATTGGCATTCCTGAAAGTACCACACCTGAAACATTTAAAGCCGCACATCCAAGTTGTTTCAGCTGGGGTCCAGTGGACTGTACTAGCTTTTCCTCCAACACATATTCTGTGCCAGAGACTGCTTCCCGTGCCAGTGTGTTCATCTACTGCTTCCAAATGACTTACTTGGTTCTGTCCTGGACATATATTTGGATGGTGCCTACAGTGATATTCCTCTTCATGTGGATTAGATTTGTGACTGTTTTTTTCCTACTCATCAATTACCATTATTTACCTGAATGCTCTGCTGTGAACTTTGTTGACAGAGTTCTGGCACCTCACCTGTCATCCCATATAATGAAAAGAGACCAAGCCCTTGTCAATAAATCAGCATTTCCTTTTGCTGATGGCATTGTTTGAGATAAAGTATCATACAATATCAATTGCTCGACTGAAATTTTGAACATTCAATATGTCTTCATGTTTCCTAGGGAGATGTGGTTTTGCCCAACATACATTAAGATTATTGGGATGTCCATGCCATTCATTCTTTGTTCTCTGATACAGCATTTGACACTAAAGATTTGTATTTGACTTCAGCTAAGTATGCAGATTTATTCTGTTGTCAACATTATGGGCAGAATTTTTTTACATAAGACCAACACTCTGAGGTTTTTCAACTATACCCAGTGGAAACATTGCCGGACACCTTTACAGGGAAGGTCAAAGACCCAACAAAGTAAATTTGTGTATTATTCTGGTTACAATTTGTCAGACCCACAGTCAATTTCTATAAATTGAAGATGTCACCCCAAACTAAATTTATGTTGACACATACTAAATTAGTTTACTCCATGCCCTTCAGGGATGAGTTATCAATTAAGGGTTATGAGCATTGGAAGGATACAATTGATTTAAAATCCATTTGGGGTACTTGGGATCGGCAAGTGCAAGGCACTGAAGCTTTGCATCATGCATGTCTGATACAGTTGTAAATCTTATTTTTAAATGATACAGTACAACAGACTATTTCTTTTGGTTTAGCCATGGCTATAAATCTAAATCTTCCATCCATTCCATTAATGGCTTCATATGATATATGACAAACGCACACCAACTACACAATTAAAGATTTGGCTGTCATGTTTCAAAATGGCATTCTAGACTCTTCTAATATTGACCCCTTGGGGTGGTTACTGTGGCCAATGAGCTTCAATGCATACCAATCACATTTTCTGAATACTACAAAAGTTTTTATGCAAAGCAGACCTGATCCTCGTTTCCCACACTTTCATACAATTACCACATACACTGTGGGTAAATTATGTCAGCAATGGTTAGAACATCCTGCACTGTTGTCTATGAAACTACACTATTCTCTTTTGTTAGGTGACATCGATTTGGCTGATTTTCCTTTGGGTCCAAAGTCCCCTCGCACAAAACATTTTATTTATACAGCACATAATGAATTTTGGATGGAAGCTGCGGTCCGTCTCTTCCAAATTGATTAAGCTAATTTAGAAAAAGTTCTTGCAGTGGTTGATAATAGCATTAATACACTGCTTTCCTGTGTATATATACTTTGGATGATATTGTATCATCTGTCATTGATATTGTTCAACATGAGGTGTCAGTTATGTTCTATAATGCTGCTTGATGGACCTTACGAACTCTGAAAAATGTAAAAGTCCCATGGGATTATTTGAATGCTTCTGCATTGTTCTTGCTGTTTAATGTAACTGATAAACAGAAATTAATGTCCATGAAAGACGCAACATACACATTATTTCATATTGAACAATTAGAACAGTTAACATTTTCTGTAGCAGAGACTGATTCACCTGAATGGCTTATACATGGGATTATTTCACTGTCCATCTCACTTTTTCAGTTCACAACCTGCATGAAACACTATCATCACTATAGGTTTGAGCCCCCTCAATAGTACATTTATTCATGAATTGTAGTTGTTAGCTTTCACCTATAAATGTCAGCGCGTGAATAAGGGAGTTTTCCTAACGGGGAGATCTGCAATTCCACAGTAGGACATTCCTTTGTCTGTAAATAAGTTACATTGCACAGATCCTGTAACGTTTCAGCCACTGGTCTGGCTTGTTTTTTAAAAGGTTCCTCAGTCCCAGCTATTATTCCTGCACTAACTTTGCTTTCTAACAGTACTTATCTTATTTGAAATAACCACAACTGCTGTGGCTTACAGACAGGCATCCTGTATATAGTAACGGTTTCACAATGTGTTACATGTTGCAGCAATGTCCTATTTCCAACCCAGCATAGGATTGAAGATAGTTCGCTTTGGCCTTCCACTTCAACTTTCACAGCAGATTTCAATAAACTAAACAGACTCAAAATGCTACAGTTTCAGCAAGAAGTCGCTCTCACATGAGCTCAGGAGACTTTCAAATGGCAGGTGGTGAGAACCGAGAGTGAGGTACACTCGCTGCTAAGCACGAATCTCCCACTCCATTTTGGAGAATTAATACACCAAATATTTAATGCGTCTGATATTGAGGGGCTTGTCCACTTTTTTAAACCCATGGGATCTGGCCTTGTTTCTTCTTTTCAGACTATTTTTGGAGTAAAACCTGCCTTTATTCATTCAATTTTTTCCAGCACCATTGGAGGGTTTCCTCTGGTGATCATGTTGATTTGCGGCATGCTCGTTCTCCTATTATTGCTTTGCAATGGATGCTCGATCTTTGGAACTGCCCATCCCGGTCCAGTTGCAGCTGTACTGTGATCGAATGTGGTAGTTTTTGGTTCTATGCCGGTGATATATTTTGCTATCGACTATTGGCTGACATTCTGTTATGCCTACTTCACCTGCGGGCAACCTGTGCCTCACTGTCTGTGGTGCCCCTTTCAATTTGCCCCGGATGTCTGCCTCTCCAATATCACACACGCTGTCCTGGATTACGATCTGGTATTGGGCCGTTGAAGGCCCATGATCAGGAATGTGCCATGGGTAGGCGCCTGTTGTGCGATTCTCTGCTTGGACCAATGGCAGACTTGAGTATATGTGCCCATGTACAGCGCCTCAGAGCTCAGAGTTTCTTTGAAGCTGACGCAGGTTGCCCGGACATGCTACTAACAGCTTCTGGATATGAGGAGCATGTGTGCTCATTCAATCTTCTAAACTGGATGGCATGCTTTTTCAATAGGGAGGGGACTGACAACATTCTGGAGTTCATGGCATTCCGCTTTTCACATACAATTTTTCTATGCGAAGGATAACTACGAATGGATGGGTTTTGAGTGCCCAATTGGCAACATTTTTGTTGTGAGTGTGCAAAATATACATTTGCTAAACTTTCTTTGTTGACCTCATGACTTACATAATTGGAATACCACTAAGATGCTTTGCCTCTGCTTACTTCTGATTTCTGTCTTCGCAGAGGGCTAATGACCTGCAAGAGGAGGATGTCACATGTCCCACATGGACATTGAAATTTTTTACTAACTTAGCATGAGTACGTTGCAGCTTGCCTGCTGCTTTTGCACACGTTACTACACGTTTTTATTTTTGCAATATTTCAGTGATTGCTTTCGCATGAGAACTCATGACTGTATTCACACAATGCATGTTTCTGGGATTTCGACTGAACCTTATGTGCAAGGTCGAACAACAATGCCCCTTGTTATTTTGTTCTGGCCAGACCTTAGCCCTTAGACAAAACATATTGATGCAGCTGCTATTTGGTGCCGTAAAGTAGGATCTGCTTCTTATGGTTACACCCACTTTTTGCTTGATGTGATATTGTTTTTGGCTAGTCTGTCTGCTAATCAGGACCCCAGTCTATCTTCTTTCTCCCTAAACCGTTGTGTTCAGTACCTAGATACATCCCAGATTTGATGCTGGGGTACCCTTGTCAGTCCTTAGTATATGGTACCCATGTAACCAGGGAATAGGTACCCCAGAGTGCTACAGTGTTTATTATGTCACCCATGAGAGACCATTCAGAATGGAACTACAGGCCTGCTATTGCAGCCTGTGTAAGTTGGTGCATGTGCCACTTATGAAAGATATATGTTTACTATATCTAAGGGTCACTGCATTTAAAACCTATAAGTCACCCCTCTTGCAGGCCTTTACAATCCTGAGGGCAGGTGCTTGGTTCTAAGTGAGAGGGTGCCCCTGCATGAGCAGCACATCTCTGCAGCGGAGTCCATTCTACCGGGTTGTAAGTGAAAAAGCCATATACTATACAGAGGGGCATTGCGTGACAGCAAAATGACCATCTCCAAAATGGCTACAAGGAATCCTTTCATGTTTGGTAACAAACATGTTGGAATCATACCCCCACACCATAAACCGTGTCGGAGGTATGATTCCAAGCACCGGGAGAGCCCTCTGTTAGGCTCTCAGTGTGCTCGGTATCAACCTTCTTGTCCCGGACAGAACAAAATGGTTGCAGCCGACCGAAAGCACATTCTGCCCTCCTGCAGCTGAGCCTAGCTTGAGCAGAGGAATGCAGAACAATAGGCATCCTGTCATAGGGAGGTATGACCATCTCCCAGACAGGAGTTACTCTATTAGGGCAGTGTGGGTGTGCTTGCCAGCACCTGAATGTTTGCATGAGGGGCACATTTGGTGTCTCTATGCATAGTCCAGTTCAAACCAGTCCTGGGAGCAGTTGACTCCCGCTTTGGTGTGAAACTGGACAAAGGACATGGGCGTGACCACCCCCCTGTCCAGACCCTCCCCTGGAAGGGTCCCTCAAATCTTCCCAACCCTCTCCTTAGGGTACTTAAGGCTTACCTGGGTGTAGGTCCCTAGAATCACCATGGACAAGATTCAGAACTGAAACCACTGCACTTCTACTAACTTGGCACTCTGGACTTCGTTTGGGCATGACTTCATCTCCCTTTCAGTCTGCTGCCTTGTCTGTGCCTGTGCACCATAAAGGACCTGTGGAGCATCCAAGACACTTGCAGATTATCTCCCTTGAAGTAAAGGAGTTACTTCCCTGCACTCACAGGCACCTAAACACTGCTGACCCATCTGCTCATCCCGAGCTCATGCAGACTCCGAAAGGTTGAATAACACAGGTGTTGGTTTTCTATGTCTCCTGAGGCCCAAGCTGCCCTCTCACCAAGTCTGAGTTCAGAATCTCTTGTCGGGGCTGCATTAACCCAACCCCTGTGCACCGCATACTTCTGCAAGTGCATATGCTTGTTGGCAACTCTGTGACAAGTGCATTGAGCTCCAAGTAGCCCCAACCTCGGCAACTCATTCCAGCAAGAACTTCAGCCACACCGCTTCGTTTGCACCATGGCCTGCTCCTTTCGGCGAATTGCTTGAGGTCCTCCAGTGATCCCTGAGCCTCTGGCCTGTGGGTCCAATTTTGGGTCATTTTTGTTTTCTTTTGGCTCCCCTGATTGCTCGGGTCTATCCTGAGTTCTCTGCTTGTGGTGAGTCTCCTGCACCTGGCTGGTGCCAATTGTGCACCTTCTTGATTTCCTGTGTGGGTTGAATTTGCCAAGACTTGTTAGTGATCCCGCCCGACAGCACTCAACATTCTCAAGGGACAGCTTGCATCCGAGTCCTGATCATCCTCAGCATTGCCTATTCCTTGCAGCTGCAGAGTCAAGGTCACCATCATCCTTCCTGAAGCACCTGACATCGGAGGGCATTCATCTTCCTAGTCTCCTGATTAACCTCGAGTGACATAGACTCTGTCCCCTCTGCTTTCAGGTACTCCTCTTCAAGAATCCATGTTTGGATTCCTCTGGACACTTTTTCCTCTTCCAGCAGCGGTACTTTCCTGAAGTCCTCCTTTGGGTTTGACAGCGGTTTCTGACACCACTTCACACCTATGCACCGGCTTCCCTGGGATAGGTAACTTGGGTACCACGGTATCCATGGGTGGCTCTCAAAACTTCTGTTTTCCATGGCGCTTCTTCAGGGTCCACTGGGAAGGGTCCTTAATCTTTAAAATTCCAACCACAACTTGCACATAGACTTGCACGGAGCACGGGGTCATGTTCCCACACTGCACATGCTCTCTGTGGGGTCCCTATCTACTTACCATGGGTGGTTCTGTAGATCCCCAGTAATTCTACATCTTTTCAACATTGTCCTGACTCAAGTCGTGGGTCTTATTCCACTTTTTTTGTAAATTGTTTGGTCCCTCCCGGGGCCCACTGTGTATTAGTTCTATTTACTGTGATTTATTTGCTAAAGTATTGTGTGCTTTGTGTCTATCTCCATGTAGGAGATACTGTAACATACTAAATAGGGTTATCTAATAAATACATATTTTTTATAATTGCTTTGTTTGGTTATTTTCATTTAATTTATTCTATAAGATTGCATCTGGTAAAACAAGCTGCTTTACACTCCTTAAAGCCTAAGCCTTCAGGCTACTCTCCACAGCTACCACTTGGATAGCTTTCTAAGGTTGTCTGACACCTCTTAAATCACTATAAGGGCTGTCTGGACTGGTGCAAGGATCCCACTTACATTAGTGGACATCATTTACCTGCCAGCTTCTCACATTTCGACAACGTACTTTGTTTTTTGGTGGGGTACCCTAATGGGTGATACAGACTTGGAGAGGGACCTTTCCAGAGAGAAGAGCCAGACAGCACCTATGATGTAGATCTACCATCCATAGGCTGAGGTATGGGGGCTGCTGGCAAACCCCAGAGACCTTCTATTATATTATAATACTTCTTAGCAAGGGGAGTGAGGATGGGCACTTAAGTCTTTTCTCCATTGTCTTTTTATGATGACATCCCCCTTAATGATAAATCGACTAACTGCTATGCTGACTATATATATATACTATGCATTTTCCTGCTAGTTGTGGCACGTATACCGCATGTTAGGTCACGTTAGATAAAATAAATATTTTAAACTGTTTCGTGTCTATGTCAGATCTTATTGTGGACAAGTACAACAGTGTGAGCAAAAAGATGTGTCTGGTTACCGCGATTCCTGAGAAATCTGGGAGTGTTGTATTCTGGGGTGTCTAATCATTTGTTTCTCTAGAAGTAAGTAGGAGAGCAAGTGAGACACTATAGCTAGTCGATCCTGGGTTTGTGGGTACTGAGGTGGTACGAAGAACAGGTCCCTATACACCAAGGTCCAATATTCCTCTGCATATTTCTGTGTTTGTGCAGAATCCATGCAACAGGGTGTCTTTATCTAAAGCTGCTTATATATCAGCCCAATCATTCTCCTCAAGTGCTATCTGTAGACAAGTCTGGCATTTGATGCGGAGAGTATGGAGGAGAGGCTGTGAGAAAAGGAAGTGCTTCTGCATGCTGTAGAGCCCTGACATAATTCCTAAATGGGGGACCCAGGTGGTGAGGTAAGACACCAAAGGGGATGTCTGTAGGGACCATGGATGTGGCCTAGGGCAAGATTTTATTGTATCAGCTGAAAATTACACCAGGCCTTTTGAAACTGGGCACCAAATTCCTCCCTCAGGTGCCTGAACGCTTTGAGGCCATCGTTGTCCTGAACCTGGTTCAGGCTGTGTGTGCCTTCTTCCTTCTATTGATGCGAGGGCTGTCATTGCCTAATTGTTGCTCCTTGTCATGTCGGTAGGGGTCCTCACCAATTAGGAGGTGTGAGTGTTGCCAAGCCCTTTGCGCGGCCTTCAGCACTTGGTGGTGAGGGCAGGGCTGAAGGGGGCGTCTTCTGTAGAGAGGACCGAGGCCTTGAGACCCGTACAGAAGGAGGCATTGTTTGTATCAATTCTGGCAGGTAGAGAGTGTCGAGGAGGAGGAGGTACACAAGTTGCAAAAGATGTAGAGCTAACTTGTAGTCTTCCACTAACAGGAAACTCAAGCCCCCATAGCAATGATGCACAATGAGTTTCACAGCCAACAGTGGGGGTCACAAGGAACCCCAGACAAAGGTACAAATCTGGGACTCTATGTGGCAGAGTTGCCAGAGGCACTGTTAAAGTTAGCATGTCCAATGTGTATGTGAAGTGCTATAACATGACCATCCTCACAGCCAGCACCATGCCCCAGATGCCATTTCTCAAAATCGAATTTCATCTGAGCCACTAGAGGGTCTACGTTGTCTGCAACCATCCGATCCAGTCCGGGATGGACTGTTCCCATGAGGCACAGGGTCATGGCTGATTTGCACATGGCCATGTCTGAACTGGGGTGGTGTGGAGTACAAAAAACAATGGATTTAGGCCCACATCTCAGTACTGGGGTGAATGTATGACGTTGTTCTGCATTCTGTCCATCAATTGTTGTTTTTGCATTAGTCACCCCGAGTGGGATGGGTATGCTTGAAGAACAGGGCCTTATGGGCCTGGCGGCGCAGGGTATGCCTTAAATCTCCGAGTTCATCTGCCTTGTCGGACAGAGACACGAGACACTCTGTTAGGCGTAGAAAACCAGATTTATTAGCTGCAGCTAAGCACAGTTGTCCCAGAAGTACAGAGTAGGTACTCAGGAGACTGCCACTTTATTCTGTGGCGCACAATCTTTTATAGCACACATATTTACAACGTATACTCCCAATACATACAAGGCTAGCCATTAGGAAAAGTTGGAAAACAAGCTATAAAGTGTCCCAAATACGCCCTTCTTTCAGAGCCTGTGTGTCACCCCTCCCCACAAGTTAATCAGTGCTAGTGCCTACAATCCAATTTTCAGGTGGCAGGACGTATTTGTGTGCCTCAAAGGATAGTTATGTAACAAGAGAATACAAGGAGAGAATAGCGAAGGCCAGTCGGATAAGATAGAGTAAGGAAAGAATAGGGGAAGCCAAACAGTCAGTCAAGACAGGGATCCATCAACTTAGACATGGATTAGTGGACTCGGCCAGACCCTGACATCGGTTTCGTAAACAAGGGCAGGGGGGTACTTTTTAACAGAAGAGACACGTAGCAGCTGGAATAGGCAAAAACACTCCGTTCACCGTGCTGCCTGAGTGAGGGCAACACAAAATGGCGATGGGACACAAAATGGCGGCCGGATACGGGACGAAGTCGAAAACTGAAGAACCTCAGACCCTCCTTTTGCCATTACTCAGGCAAAACACAAAGGACTCAAGTTAGTGTGAGTCGATGTAAATGGCCATGAGGTCGTCGAGCTGTTGCTGCAACATCATTTTAATGTTCTCTGTTTTCTGTGACACAGGCCTTGGGACACACATGGTGGCACAAAGAACCCAGATGGCAGGGCCACACTGTAAACAAAGACAACAAGAGAAAATGATGGCCAAAACCATTCCAAGGAAGGTTAATACCTTCCATCCCCATGTGGACAGTAGTCCCCAAAACCATCCCATCACAGACCAATCTCCTGTGTCCTGGTGAATCGCCTCGGAAATTATGTGCAATTTAGAGATGGCTTGGTATACCGTAGGGGCATTATTAGGAATATAAATGCAGCAACTAGACCTGATCAATTTACAGACTCCTCCACGATCTGCAAGGACAATGTCAAGAGCCATCCTGTTCTGCAAAGTCATAAGACGGTCCGCCTGAAGTTCGGCTGTTAGATTACTCAAGGCTCCAGAAGCCACATTTATGGTAGCCTCAACAACACAAACTAATTGTCTAATTTTTCTGCTATTGGCCATTGGGCCCCAGAAAGGAAGAAACCCTTTGATAAAGTCCCCTCCATCTTGTCCTGCTGTGTCTTTGGAATCGATAACCCCTCTGTCATGCCTTTTTCTGTGATGACCTGAAGCAGCAGTGTATGTTGGAGGGAGAAGATAAGCCACATAACACGTTCCTGAAAAGTAGGTGGGAAGCCACGTGTAGGCTCTGTCGTGACAGACAAAGTATGTGCCTTGAGATGCCACTAACGGTGAAGAAATCTGGGGTGAATAGATGTATGTATGGGAACAAACACTCTTTTCCTGTTGCTTTTTAATATTTTGACCGTTTATTAGTAATCATAAATTGCCTCAATGAGGTACGGTCCAAATTGGTGGGGATCTCCTTCATCTACCCTTCACGTTCTAACCATCATACGCTCGTTTCTCATCAACGGGAATCTTACCAATTTCGGCAATTCTAGCCATGGCCACTATTCCCTTTATCAAAGAACTATGACTAAAATCTGCTCCACCACCATATGGACCACCAGGAGGATATCGAAGTTGATTCTGGTATGCATTGGAAAACATGGCCAAATAGGCCCAAGCGGAACCTTCGTAAGAAAACGGAAGGACTAAATATGGCATCCGTCTCTCTGTGTTATGGGGCATGAGTCCCCAAACCCAACAGTCAGTAGTATTGACTGCCAATTGATGCTGATGCAACAGCTGGATGAATGAATTGTTAAAGTATTCTGTTCTCCCAAATTGCTCGTGCTCTGGGAGTGTATGGAACTGATGCGGGGAGGCAGTAGTGGAAAAAGGCAAAGAAACAGAAGTAGGAACAGGTGCGTGCTGCATAGTGTGAACAACCCAACCCACACAAGCCAATAAAATACATGAACATATTAAAATGCACAAGGTTACGCCACATGGACTAAACAACAATTTCTTATATTTACTTTTCATTTCTTGCTTTTTATCATTCTTTTCCAATTTAATATCCATTCTCTAAAGCGTTGCTCATGGTAATCTTCCTATATCACTTAGTTGTGGTTATTAGCCGTCCTATGACACTGCAAGTCCTGCAGACCTACTGTCACTACTCAGGTCACAGCCTAAGACTCCTACCGTGAGACTGCAACTTGATGGATAGTGAAAAGAATGTCTCTTAAAAGTGTAACCAGAAAAAGAGAAAAGAAAAAAAACCTTCAATTGTTCTTCATCAGTCTAGGTCTCAGGTTGTGCCGAGTCTTGTCAGGTACCATTTGCTCTCGAAACAAAGTCTCTGAGTTTGTTGTGTTCAATCGCAGATGTGATGGTACAGCTTCTTGCAACACATCTTTGTCTTCTTTTTCAGACCCCGTCCGATCCAGACGTGCACTACTGAAAGGTACCAACCCAGGGACCCTTTCGCCCTCACTATCACCTACACCCTTGCGGACCCACTGGTCAAAATGAAAAAGCAAAGGTACCCTTTTGCAGTGCACGCCATGGATCCAGTTCTTCTTCCCGATAACCTTTACTGCTGTATGTGTCACTAGAAGAACCTACCGAGGCGGCCCCCAACGAGGTTCCAGATTCTTCTTTCTCTGAAAATTCTTCAGGCAAACCCAGTGGATGGAGTGACCTGGATCTGCGGAGGCCTCCGGCAAAGCGTTTTGAACCTCTTGGTGAACAACACGCAATTTAATGGTGAGGTCATGTAAGTAGTCAATCAACATAGGATACGGAATATCGGAGTACTTTTTAGGTCGAGGGACTTCCCAGACTTTAGCTCATGGGAACAGTCCTGCCCAACCTGCAAAGCCAGGTTTTCTCTGGAGCAGAAACAAGCATCCTGGGACCGGTTTCGGGATAACACCCAGAATCAGCCACGCTAGCTTGAATCCATTGGCTAAGTGAACATGGGACCCACATCTGGGATTACCCTGCCAACATAGGGTGAACAAAGCAAACACGAGGCGATAATGGACGGAGCACTGAATCTTACCCTCAGTCACAGATCTGGGTTAAATCCATCTTCATTCTTTAGCTCACTTTGGCAGTAGGGAGCAGGGTGGGGCTACAGAGGGACGACAGGTAGAAAAATGAACATGAATTAAAACGAGAAAAAACAAATTAAAATTGACCCAATAGCCAATAGTAAGCAGAACTCATTTGTGATGTAATTGTTAAAGAATAAAGGGATACTTATGGGGCAGTGAACTTTGAGGGGATAGACAGCTGGGTTTGAACTGATGGCTGCAGTGGAGAGGGACAGATGCCGTGTCAGGAAGCCAGACGACTGAGACAGTGTGAGGGGAGTAGCTGGTGAGACAAAAGGTCAAGGTAATTCATATTTTTTACATCTACTAGATAAGATTAATTACTGTTATGTTATTTTACGCTTCCCAATTGAGCTTTTACCTTTCATGTGCCAAGGTATTACACATTCCAAGTATGACAATGCTTGTTCAGGAAGATTGTAGTAGAAATGGTGCTTTGTTGAATGTATGTTGTTTCTGTATTTAACCTAAAATAAGGAAGGATTCCCTTGGCCCAATTTTTTGAGAAACACTATTTACAAATAACAACTAATTTAATCTAATATGCAATGCTGTGATTCAGTTGTTTTATTATTAAAAAAGTTCTCACGTTCACATTCCAATGTACAAAATATAAAATTACACTAAAGCTAACAAATCATACACATTACAATTCATTCATATTTCATAATAAAAGCACATACAATGTAATACACAACAATTACAATTGTACTTTTGACATTTATGACCAGCATGATAGAGACAGACAAACGTAAGACCTAACCCTTGTCAATAATGGTTGCACATTCAATTGGACTTTAGGACACACAATAGCTAAATTCATACAATCGGTATTACGCTTATTCATGACAGTCCTTAAATTGTGCTTTTTCAATAGCGTTGATGCGTTTCAATGTTTTCCATTGGTTCACACCATCTTTATGAAGACACAGTATTTTCATCTGCGTATGTACTTGATATCAATTTGAATTTCTGTGATTCCTAGATAAAACAAATATTTGTAATCAGTGATCTAAGCTGTATATGTCATCTTTATCCAAACAATTTAACAACCTAATCATATTTCCCACTGTAACCATCTCATGGATCATCTTTAACCATTCCCACTCGCTTTCTGGGAATTATATCTCTTTAATGTCATAAGATGTGGCATATTACTTTACGCCTCCCTTTCTCCTTACATCCTTGCTATCCACCCCCTTCTTTCAGGATAGCCCACCTATCCGTTATAGGCTCCATTATCTACATATAAATGGATGGACTCTTCATACTGCTGTTTTTTTACATGAAGGTCTGCCACCCCCCTACAAATAATGGAGACCCAATGTATCTCGAGCCACTGGATCTATTTGTCTTCTTAAATGGCTTATCTGACACATTCTCATGATTTAAATCCAACCGGGGTCATCTTACCCCCCTAGACAATCTATAAATTGGTCTCACCGTATCTTTTTGTGGAGTTAACAGTGTTTTATTGACTTGGATTCTCTATTACTCCTATTTCCAACCGTGCCATAGGGCTATGTAAATTCCTTTATGGCTACCCTTTGATGCAGGTCTACAAAAGAAAAGTGTACCCCCGTTATCACATTCATGTCATGATTCCATTCAAATGTTACCTCTAACTGTATCATCTTTACCTTTTCATTCTAAATATTTATGTCCCTTATCCCTGAGTCCAGTTCTTGCGATCGGCCTCACATGGTTGTTAAAAAAAATTCTGCTGTGTTTCCTCTTGCAGTTCACTATCAAGGAAAGCCGAGAACACGATGATTATTGTATTCCGCCATCTAGTTATCTCAAGTTAGACTAATTTTCAGAAAGATTACCATCGCCTTTCCGTTAATGTGCTGGCGTACGGCATCTTACCTTTCAAAACGTCCCCCACTGCTTTAATATTGTGAGCTTCGGACTACATTTTTTTTCCTGATTCCCCAATTCCAGGTTGATTGTTTCTCTGCTGGGACCAAAAACGAATACCCGTTAGAGGTTTTAATTTCTATGTTATAGCCTGGGATAGCACCTAATTACCTCTCCCCTCAAAGGTGTTCCCGCTCTACCAGCTACCACGGGTCCCTTACCTTTGTGAAACAGCGTTTTCTCGTGCTTCCGAGTCTCGGGTATAATCATTTACTCCGGTACTTGAATTAAACTGATCTATTTAACTTTTTGTTACTAGCTCCGCAATTGGCTCTTTTCCTCTCATGGTCTCGCTCTCCCTCCCGTATTGGACCAACCCATACTGTGTCACGGCTCGCGGCGTTGCCGCGGCCGGCCATCCCACTGACACACACGGGAGGCCAGGATACTCACTTCCGGCGGAAGTCGAGTACTCGGTCTAGCCCCTGGGAAGCGAGGCACAGAAGCGCTTCCGGGGGAAAACGCATAAACCGCGCTTTTCCCGCCGGCTGAGCGCTTCGGATTCTGAATTCAGGCTGAACCAGAGACCGGCATTCTAGGAGAGCCGCGCTGCCTTGCAAACATTGTGTCCGCGGCATTCTAGGAGAGCCGCGCTGCCTTGCTACATTGTGTCCGCGGCATACCAGGAGAGCCGCGCTGCCTTGCAACATTGTGTCCGCGGCATACCAGGAGAGCCGCGCTGCCTTGCAAACATTGTGTCCGTGGCATACCAGGAGAGCCGCGCTGCCCTGCTCCTTGTTTCCTTCTGCTTCTGGGAGAAAGCCGCGCTGTAGCGCTTCATGGTCTTTGACAGCGCCTTCCAGGAGCGCTGGTGTACTTCTTACCTGGGAGTTCCAGGAAAGCCCTTGTTTATTTTTCATGACCCTTGGTGCGCAGGAGCGCCCTAAGGGTGTACATTTAACCGACTTGTGTTTTGGGGGTTTTTTACTTTGTTCCTTCCCACCGCGCAGGAGCGCTATAAGGGAATACCTCCGCCTGCAGACCTTGTCCCCATTACAGGGAATACCACAAGCTGGGTGGTTGATTCCCATTTCCAGTTACCCGCGCAGGAGCGCTTTCCTTTTTGTTTTAGCTTGGGTGAACGCGCAGGAGCGCTTTCTTTAGTTTGTACTTGGCGATTACGCGCTGGAGCGCCTTCCTCGCTATTCACAACAGGAGCTGCATTCATCGGGGAACCTTCGTTTCGGGAGCCTTGGTAAGTCCTCACGGGGTACCTGGTCCTGTGTGTGTAGGTGGGGTGGTTCTTTTCGGGTCTGCTTCACTTTCTGATCTTTTCTCATTCTGGTTTCCAGTGACACCGGAACGCCCCACCAGCTCCATGCCATTCTTAACCCTACACCCTGGCTTCCATCCCTGCGTCCATCTCATCCCTGCTGGGTTTCGTCGTCCACGAGGGTTAGGTGGGTACAGGGACGGGAGCTCTTGTCGTCTCTGCGGAATCGCGCCACAAGCAAAGGTGAGTCTTGTGGGGCAAACCTGACAGAATCCGAAGCCTACGTAAACCATTCCGCCCAGACGACATGAGTGAGGAAGTCACCCTGCAAGACATCGCAGTCATGCTGGCTGCCATGCAAACCGAGAACCTCGCCCTCCGCCAGGACATAACGGCCCTACAGGGTCAAATGGCGGCCGGGGTCACTAATCCTTGGGGTTCCATACCCAGCCCCAGAGCCAGATCAGACGGCCTGTTGAGACAACCTACGTTCACCTTTGGGGGGCCTTCCACCACCGCGAGCCAAGACACAGCCATCCAGGTCGTCACTCCCCACCCGGTGCAGTTGGCACCACCCGAACGGTTTTACGGGGATAGTACTAAGTACGGAATATTCATCCATCAATGCCAACTACATTTCATGGCTAGAATTGCGGCTTTTCCCGACGATGCTTCCAAGGTCGCCTACATCCTTTCTTACATGGGCGGGGATGCGGCTCAGTGGTCCATCTCCTTGGTGGAGAACGACGACCCCATGCTGAACCACCTGCCTACGTTTAAGGAAACTATGCGGCGTATGTTCGCTCGCCATACCTTCGTGCAGGCTGCAGACAACGAGTTGCTCGGCCTCAAGCAAGGCAACCAGGACTTGCTCCATTACATCACCATGTTCAACCGGCTTGTCATCGAGGCCCACTGGCCAGAGGACAAGAAGGTATCAGTGTTCTATCGGGGGTTACGGGATGACCTAAAGGACCTCATCTCGCAGTATCCCGATCCGCCCGAAGCTATAGGCCCTTTCATTGACATGGTGGTGAAAATGAACTTCCGCCTACAGGAAAGAAAGACCGATAGGGGAAAAGGGAACGACACCCGTCTCGTGCACATTGGTGACAAGGGCGTCGAGAAAGCCAAAGAAGCACCTGCTCCCCAGGGAGAAGCGTCCGAACCCATGCAGATCGGAGGCGTCAGAGGACCACTGACCAGTCAAGAACGGGAAAAAAGGAGGAAGCAGAACCAGTGCCTGTATTGTGGCAAAAGCGGCCACTTTGTACGGGAATGCCCTGCTAATCCCTCGAGACCACGAGGCAGAAGGCCGTTCGTGTTGCCCATCAGCAAAGGAGACCAGACGGGAAACGAGGAAACCCAGTAGACACAGGGGTCCGTCTTCTGGGTTCTTCGTCATGCACATCTGCGATCCCTGTGGTATACGACGGTAGTCATCACGTCGGCATGGACGTGTCCTTACGGAATCTGGCGGGCAGAACCTGGGTGGTGACAGCCATGTTGGATTCCGGGGCGACAGGCTGCTTTATCGATACAGCATTTTCCCGCGCATTGGGTATCGACACTGTGACGAAGGCCCAACCTGAACCTGTCAAGGCCGTAGATGGAACGGACCTTACTTCCGGCCCCATCCGACACCGAACAGAGACCTTGACCATGATCTTCCCTAACAACCACACCGAGTCCATATGTTTCGACGTCATCGATGCCCCTCAGTTCAAGGTGATCCTGGGTTTGCCTTGGTTGGTGAAGCACAATCCCCGCATCGATTGGGTGACCAGAACCGTCCGTCTTGAATCAGAGTACTGCAATAGCACATGTTACGCGGAGATCGACCTGACAGGTCCTCGGGTCATACAGGCACACTCGTTACCTGTAGTAGGGATGGGAATGGTTTCCCAAGGAACCATACCAAAAGAATACCAGGACCTAGCGGGTGTATTCGACAAGAAGGGAGCCAACACCTTGCCACCCCATCGATCCTTTGACTGCCGCATAGACCTGATTCCCGGCTCCACGCTGCCATGCAGTAGGATCTACTCGCTCACAGAAAAAGAGAACATCCACCTCCGCTCCTATCTGGACGAATACCTGGACAATGGCTTCATACGTCACTCCAGATCTCCGGTTTCCTCTCCTCTTTTCTTCGTGTCGAAGAAGGAAGGGGATTTGAGGACCTGCATCGACTTTCGTGCGATGAATACCATCACGATTAAAAACCGGTACCCGCTACCGTTGATAACCAACCTCTTGGACCAGGTCAAAAACGCCACCATTTACACCAAACTGGACCTTCGGGGGGCTTACCACCTTGTCAGGGTCCGGAAGGGTGACGAATGGAAGACCGCCTTCCGGACGAAGTTCGGCCTCTTCGAATATCAGGTCATGCCGTTCGGACTCTGCAACGCCCCCGCCGCATTCCAGTTTTTTATTGATGAGGTGTTGAGGGACTTCATCGACGTCTTTTGTATCGTCTACATCGACGACATCCTGATTTATTCACAAACCAACGAAGAGCACGTCCATCATGTACGTTCTGTTCTTCAGCAACTGGAGAAACACCGTCTGTACGTGAAGTTAGAAAAAAGCCTGTTTCACGTCACATCGGTGGAGTTCCTGGGGCACATCATCACACCGGCAGGCATTCAAATGGACAACAAAAAAGTGGAAGCCATCCTGTCTTGGCCTACACCTGAGTCGGTGAAGGGCGTCCAACGGTTCCTCGGCTTTTCCAACTATTATCGTCGTTTTATCACGGGCTTCTCTGAGATGGTGGCTCCCATTACGCGCTTGCTGCGCAAGGGAGTAAGATTTGATTGGGACCAAAAAGCCGATAACGCCTTCCAGGAACTAAAGAGACGGTTTACAACGGCCCCGGTTCTGGTGCACCCCGATACCGAGCAGCCTTTCATCGTGGAGGCTGATGCTTCCAAGGACGCCATAGGCGGTGTGCTATCACAACGGAACTGCGAGACGGGCCGACTGCATCCCGTGGCCTTTTACTCTAAGAAACTCCAACCCGCCGAGCGCAACTACACCGTGTCTGATCGGGAACTGCTAGCCATCAAGACCGCATTCGAGGAATGGCGACACTTCCTGAAGGACTCAAAACATAAAGTGACCATCTATACAGACCACAGAAACCTGCAGTTTCTACGATCAGCACGTGCCCTCACCGCCCGACAGCTCCGATGGACCTTGTTCTTCAACGAGTACGACTTTCTGATTACATTCCGGCCCGGGAAAGACAACGCCAAAGCAGATGCACTGTCGCGGTTGGCTGAAACGGAAGAAAACGCCGAGGACCAGGAGCCTGGTCTGATCTTACCGGAGAAGCATTTCCAGGGCATCATCGCTCCTGTTCGTTCCAGTGGCCAGGCAGAACCAGACACGGCACGGTCCGATCCCGTTGTCTTGGAAGGAAACGAAGAAGGAGGGACAAGAAACCAGACTCATCTAACCGGGATGACCGAACAAACAAAGGCCCTATACTTGTGTCACAATCATGTACTCTCCGGCCATCCCGGTTACCACAAAACGCTCGACCTTGTGCGGAGGCAGTACTGGTGGCCAACGATGGTGACGGATACAAAGGCACACGTAACGAACTGCGCAGTTTGCCTGCTTGGCAAGAACAGATCCGAACCATCGGTTGGTCGTTTACAGCCCATTCCCGTGCCTCCTTCTCCCTGGCATACCATCTCCATGGACTTCGTGGTTGAGCTCCCACTCACCAAATCTGGACACACCACGGTTCTCACGATCGTGGACCACCTCACCAAGATGGCACATTTCGTTCCTTTGACGAAACTTCCCACGGCGGCCGAGCTGGCCTTGATATTCGTCCAAGAGGTGGTTCGTCTCCATGGCATTCCTTCCGTGGTCATAACGGACAGGGGATCGCAGTTTGTTTCCCGTTTTTGGAAGGAGGCATGCAGGATACTCGAGATGGACGTACGTCTCTCCTCGGCGTACCACCCCCAGACCGACGGACAGGCTGAAAGAACAAACCACACCATGGAACAGTACCTCCGTTGTCTGCTTCTGACAGTCGAGAAAGAATGGTCCGAAGTGCTCTGGATGGCAGAGTATGCGTACAACAACAGCAAGCATTCGGCCATCGGCATGTCCCCCTTCTTCTGCCTCCATGGCCGCCATCCTCGCACGTCGGCATGGGAAGAGCCTCAGGACAGCCCCCTACCCACCGTGCGTTCTTACCATGGAACACTGCGCGACCTGTGGCAAAAGGCACGGTTCGAGTTGGCCAAAGCAAAGGACACCTACAAGGAGCGGGCAGACGCCCATCGACAACGGGAACCCGCGTATCGCGAAGGCGATAGCGTATGGCTGTCTATTCGGCACCTGAATGTGCATGGGCCCAAAAAACTGCTGCCACGTTATGTGGGTCCCTTTCCGGTGGAGAAGGTAATCAACCCGGTGGCCATGAAGCTGTCCCTGCCTGCACACATGAAGATCCATCCGGTCTTCCACGTCTCCCTGTTGCGGGCTGTTCAGTCTGGCGGTTCTCTTCCGTCGCCCCCTTCTCCGGTGGTGGTGGAGGGCCAGGAGGAATATGAAGTCAGGGCTATCTTGGGGTCCCGTCGTACCAGGGGCAAGCTGTTCTACCTTGTGGACTGGAAGGGGTACGGTCCCGATGAACGATCCTGGGAGCCCTTGTCCCATGTACGCCATGCTCCTGTTCTGGTCCGTGCTTTTCACCTAAGTCATCCCCTGTGTCCTCGCCCAGTCTCTCTTTTCTGACTTCGGGGGGGGGGGCCTTGGAGGGGTTCTGTTCTGGGGGTGGGTACTGTCACGGCTCGCGGCGTTGCCGCGGCCGGCCATCCCACTGACACACACGGGAGGCCAGGATACTCACTTCCGGCGGAAGTCGAGTACCCGGTCTAGCCCCTGGGAAGCGAGGCACAGAAGCGCTTCCGGGGGAAAACGCATAAACCGCGCTTTTCCCGCCGGCTGAGCGCTTCGGATTCTGAATTCAGGCTGAACCAGAGACCGGCATTCTAGGAGAGCCGCGCTGCCTTGCAAACATTGTGTCCGCGGCATTCTAGGAGAGCCGCGCTGCCTTGCTACATTGTGTCCGCGGCATACCAGGAGAGCCGCGCTGCCTTGCAACATTGTGTCCGCGGCATACCAGGAGAGCCGCGCTGCCTTGCAAACATTGTGTCCGCGGCATACCAGGAGAGCCGCGCTGCCCTGCTCCTTGTTTCCTTCTGCTTCTGGGAGAAAGCCGCGCTGTAGCGCTTCATGGTCTTTGACAGCGCCTTCCAGGAGCGCTGGTGTACTTCTTACCTGGGAGTTCCAGGAAAGCCCTTGTTTATTTTTCATGACCCTTGGTGCGCAGGAGCGCCCTAAGGGTGTACATTTAACCGACTTGTGTTTTGGTTTTTTTTTACTTTGTTCCTTCCCACCGCGCAGGAGCGCTATAAGGGAATACCTCCGCCTGCAGACCTTGTCCCCATTACAGGGAATACCACAAGCTGGGTGGTTGATTCCCATTTCCAGTTACCCGCGCAGGAGCGCTTTCCTTTTTGTTTTAGCTTGGGTGAACGCGCAGGAGCGCTTTCTTTAGTTTGTACTTGGCGATTACGCGCTGGAGCGCCTTCCTCGCTATTCACAACAGGAGCTGCATTCATCGGGGAACCTTCGTTTCGGGAGCCTTGGTAAGTCCTCACGGGGTACCTGGTCCTGTGTGTGTAGGTGGGGTGGTTCTTTTCGGGTCTGCTTCACTTTCTGATCTTTTCTCATTCTGGTTTCCAGTGACACCGGAACGCCCCACCAGCTCCACGCCATTCTTAACCCTACACCCTGGCTTCCATCCCTGCGTCCATCTCATCCCTGCTGGGTTTCGTCGTCCACGAGGGTTAGGTGGGTACAGGGACGGGAGCTCTTGTCGTCTCTGCGGAATCGCGCCACAAGCAAAGGTGAGTCTTGTGGGGCAAACCTGACATACTGTGTCCTGTTTGGTGCTTATGGTCACATGGTACAAGTCCTGTCGCTTCACAGGGCTGTTTCTAAAAGCAAAAACATTTTGTTTCTAGCCAGAGAACCAAGGGAGGGTGTTGACAGTTAAAATCACACATATTTTAATAAACTGCCGATCCATCATTCGAACCGGATTTTTTTCTGTGTTCGTTTTGATATTTGAGGGGACCATTATTGTTTGTAATACTATTTTGTTCTGTTTATGTGTGAATGCAAGTACTGCTCCTTCCACCCATTCATTATTGCTCAGTTATTACCACTTACAATAGAGGGATTCATCATTATTAGCTACTAAGGTAGCCAACTATGGAGAAGTTATAGAGAATAAATAACATACAGAAAGCGTACAATAAAGTGAGTTGGTTAATCACACACCCAAGTGGCTAATAAGGATTATTCATTTTATTTTTAAGTGCTAAGAAAGGAGCCATAATGAATCAGTGGAATAAGCAGTACTTGCATCCACACTCAAACAGAACAAAATAGTATTATAAACAATAATGGAATAATAAGGGAAGACATTATGTGGGATAATCATGAAAATAGTTTTTTTTAAACTTTTAATAAGCGTATATTACTTTTAAAAGCAACTACGCAAATCGCGGCGGTACGTCATCCGTACTCGCAGCGTAAGATCACGTAAGCGTACGCAAAGCCATGTGACTTTAAAAGAGCCGATTTGATTGGTTCATAACACTTTCTATTCCAACTGTTAAAAGACCCCTCATTCTAGTTTGACTTTCTCAGGAAAAGCATCTCTTCTGTGGAGCTCCAGTCATTTAGAAAAAAAGTTCACCATGGTTGCACGTCTTGAGTCTTCTTCTGAACATTCCTCTGAGGAAGAATTTATGCCTGAGCGGCCTTAGCAGAACAGGAAGGAAGCTCTTATTTGGATTTTTTTTTAATTTCCTGAAGAAGAAAAAAAAGGTCAATGCTCCCAAAGTGACCTGTAAAATTTGTGATGTTACTCTCTCCAGGGGTGACCCCACAAAAAAAAACTCATTTGGGACAGCAAGCATGGTGCGCCATGTGAAGAATCTGCACCCGAACAACTACTCCAGAGTTGCAACTCAAAGGTTGTAGGAGAATCCTCAACCTGCTGTGGCTAGTACATCAACGGCACCACGACCTTCGCCGAGCAGTCCGCACGCAAACATTCAACCAGACTTTGCGATCTGACTTTTCACTGCAAATTTTGCAATGGATTACTGTGCTATGGGGAACAATCTATTGACCTCATTTTGCTCAGGAAACGGGAGCACCATTGTTCACGGCATTTTTTTTTTCGGACTGTTTTGTTGCTGTTCCACACTTTTTTTTGGTTCCAGTTTCATTTTGTTTAAAAAAAAAAAGGTGTTAAAAAATACAAGACTAAAAAGACAAAAAAACCCAGTTCTTGTCAGAACTACCTTCAGTGGTCAAAAAAGAGCTATATTTCTATGGTGGTGTGTAAAACGTTGTCTGAGTGAATGTTTAGTGCATAAATAAATGAATGAATACATTAGTAGTGTATGGTGAATGTGAAAGTGCAGAACTATAAGGAAGTGCTACAGCATAAATCTATAAGGTGTTTACTTATAGTATACTGTAGTACTTTCAAAGCACTTGAATGTAACATATGTGCATAAATATGTTACAAGTCTATGCTTTCCTTTGCACTGCTGGTGAAACTGCCTGGGTGAATTTGCAAGTGTTAGGGGCAGATTTACAACCTCCTTTTGCCTCTTTTACACCGCTATTGCATCACTTTTCTGATGCACCAGTGGTGCAAAAGATGCGTCATGTGTGTGGTATTTACAATGTGATGCGTCTGGGAGGTGCGTCACATTATAAATTCCTGTACCAGAAGGAGACATTCCTACACAGGGGATGGGGGAGCGTTCCAGCGCAGGTGCACTTCCTAAAAGTGGCTGTATGAAATCTACAAGATTTCACTTTGTCACTTTTGAGCTCATGCTGCGTCAAAACACTGCACTTGCTTGAAGCAGGTGTAAGGATTGACACAGCATTCTGAGCATAGGGTCCCAAGACTGCAAACATAGTCTATAGGGGTTGGAAGCAGACCATGGCCTAAGGCGTACTTTACTCCATGAGAACTTGGGTACTTACTGAATGATTACAGTCCAGCAAGGAGAATGTTGAGCTGACTATATAGCAGCTTCACTTTTAGAACAGTGTATAGATAAGCACATACTGCTGTATGGCTCACTACAATATTGAAACAGCAGTGGCAGAGTGTTTGGAGGGACTGTAAGGATACACACTGGGCAATTGAAGGTTTAAAAGGCAAGTTTGCAGGTGCATAGAAGAGTGCATGCATAGTCTATAGGGGGTTGAAGCACTCCATGCCCTAAGGCCTACTTTGCTCCATGAGTACTTGGGTACTGGCTGAATGATTACAATTCTGCAAAGAGAGTGTCTGGCTGAATGTATAGCAGCTTCACTCTTAGAACAGTGTATAGATAATCACATACTGCTGTATGGCTCACTTCAATACTGAAACAGAAGTGTGAAAGTGTTTAGTGGAACTGTAAGGATACAGACTGGGTAATTGAAGGTTTAAAAGGCACTGTTGCAGGTGCATAGAAGAGTGTATAGTCTACAGGGATTTTAAGAAGTCCATGCCCTAAGGCCTACTTTGCTGCATGACTACTTGGGAACTGACTGAATGCTTACAGTTCTGCAAGGAGAGTGTCTGCCTGAATGTATAGCGGCTTCGCTTTTAGAACAGTGTATAGATAAGCACATACTACTGTATGGCTCACTACAATACTAAAATGGTAGTATCAGAATGTTTGGAGGAAGTGTAAGGATACAGACTGGGCAATTGAAGGTTTAAAGAACAGGTTGGCAGGTGCATAGAAAAGTGCATTTATTATCTCTAGGTGTTTGAAGCACTCCATGCCCTTATGCCTACGTTGCTGCATGACTACTTAGGTAGTGGCTGAATGATTACAGTTCTCCAAGGAGAGTGTCGAGCTGAATGTATTACTGCTTCACTTTTAGTACAGTGTATAGATAAGCACATATTACTGTATGGCTCACTACACTATTGAAACAATAGTGGCAGGGTGTTTGGAGGGAGTGTAAGGATAGAGACTGGGTACTCAAAGGTTTAAAAGACACGTTTTCAGGTGCGTAGAAGAGTACATGCATAGTAAATAGGAGTTTTAAGCAGTCCATACCCTCAGGCCTACTTTACTGCATGAGTACTTGGGGACTGACTGAATGATTACAGTTCTGCAAAGAGAATGTCGAGCTGAATATATAGCTGCTTCACTTTTAGCACAGAGCATAGATAAGCACATGCTGCTGTATGGCTCACTGCAATACTGAAACAGCAGTGGCAGACTGTTTGAAGGAAGTGTAAGGATACAGACTGAGCAATTAAAACTTTAAAAGACAAGTTTCCAGGTGCATAGAAATGTGCATGCATACTCTATAGGGATTTGAAGCAGTCCATGCCCTAAGGCCCCCTTTGCTGCATGACTACTTGGGTACTGGCTGAATGATTACAGTTCTACAAGCAGAGTGTCAAGCTGAATGTATAACTGCTTCACTTTTAGAACAGCGTATAGATAAGCACATACTGCTGTATGTCTCACTACAATACTGGAACAGTAGTATGATAGTGTTTAGTGAAAGTGTAACGATACAGACTGGGGAATTGAAGGTATAAAAGGCAAGTTTGCAGGTGCATGGAAGACTACATACATAGTCTATAGAGGTTTGAAGCCGTCTATGGCCTAAAGCCTGTTTTAATGCATGAGTACTTAGGTACTGAGTGGATGAATTTAGTTCTGCAAGGAAAGTGCTCAACTGACTTTATAACAGCTTCAGTTTTAGCACAGTGCATAGATAAGGATATTCTGCTGAATGGCTCAGTCCAATACTGAATCAGCAAAGGCAGAGTGTTTGCTGGAAGTGTAAAGATACAGACTGGGACATTGAAGGTATAAAAGACAACTTTGCAGGTACATGGAAGACTCCATGCATAGTCTACAGAGGTTTGAAGCAGTCTATGGTCTAAAGCCTGTTTTAATGCATACGCACTTAGGTACTGAGTGGATGATTATAGTTCTGCAAGGAAAGTTCCTGACTGAATTTATAAGTGCTTCAGTTTTACCACAGTACATAGATAAGCACATGCTGCTGAATGGCTCACTAAAATACTAAAACACTAGTGTGAGAGCGTTTGGTGAAAGTGTAACAATACAGACTGGGGAATTGAAGGTATAAAACAGAAGTTTGCAGGAGCATAGAAGATTGCAAGCATAGTCTATAGGGGTTTAAAACAGTCCATGGCCTAAGGCCTACTTTGCTCCATGATTACTTGGGTACTGACTGGATGATTACAGTTCTGCAAGGAGAGTGCCTGGCAAAATTTATAAGAGCTTCATTATCAGCACAGTGCATAGATAAGGACATTCTTCTCACAATACTGAATAAGCAATATCAAAGTGTTTGCTGGAAGTATAAGGATAGAGACTGGGGAATTGAAGGTATAAAACATATGTTTGCAGGTGCATAGAAGACTGCATACATAGTCTATAGGGGTTTAAAACAGTCCAAGGCCTAAGGCCTACTGTGCTCCATGATTACTTGGGTACTGACTGGATGATTACAGTTCTGCAAGGAGAGTGCCTGACAAAATTTATAAGAGCTTCACTTTTAGCACAGTGCATAGATAAGGACATTCTGCTGAATAGCTCTGAACAATACTGAATCAGCAATGACAGAGTGTTTGCTGAAAGTGTAAAGATACAGACTGGGAAATTGCTGCATGAATACTTGAGTACTGACTGAATGAATACAGTTCTGCAAAGACAGTGTCAAACAAAATGTTTAAATGCTTCACTTTTAGCATAGTGTATAGATAAGCATACTGCTATATGGCTCACTACAATACTAAAACAACAGTGATAGAATGTTTGAAGAAAATGTAGAGGATACAGACTGTGCAAATAATTTATTGTCAAAGCCCAGCTCACCTGAGTTTCTGTTCAGTTCTGATGGAGGTTGAAGACAGTCCGACCCAATCCCGAAACTGCTTGTTCCAGCACACTAGTTTCAAAACAGTGCACTAAGAACCAGAAGCTCGAGAGAGGGGGGAAGTGGATAAAATAGAAAAAGAGAGACAACACATTGCTTGCGTTTCCACTGTAGAAGAGCTGCTAAAATCTGCGGCCCTCTCTGACTTCTGTAGAAACTGGTGCCTAATGAAACATAAACAAAGAACAGATAAGTGCAACCTATCCCCAAATGTGTTCCTGACTAAACCTTAATCTTATTAGAAATTCTCTTCTAAAAGTACCTCTTGAATCCAGGTCTCAAGCTTCCAGGTTTGGAATGTGTTACTGTTCTGGTATGTGCTTTCTATTACTGTAAAACTTCTGTAAAATCAAACGAATATCATTATGAGAATTACCAACGTCTAACATTCACCTTAATATAACTAAAGCCTAAATTCTTAATAGCAAACTCACTTTTCACACATTTCCAGACTTTTTATAAAACAAATACTGTACTTTTACATCAAAATACAGCAGGTAATTTGTGCAAGTCCTTTATTTACTGTTTGCCTTGCTGTCACTGGTTTCCTCTGTTCGATTCTTAAAAAAGTTCCATGTAAAACAATGTTTATTTGCGCAAAGTTCCACAAAGTATTCTTGTAACAAAAGGTTTGAACCACAAAGTTCGTGGGAGATATCTTGTTCCAAATTGTCTTTACATGAATCCAGAAATCGCCGATAAAGTTCTTTCAGATAATAAAAGGTTTTGCACTTACTTGTTGCTAAAAAGGGATACTGATCAGTCTAACCTTGACCTCTTTCTCTTTTGCAGGTCGATTGCAGTGGACAGAAGAGGGGCTGAGGCAAGAAGTAGCCGGAAACCAGAAGAAGGAAGAGCCAGAAGCCGCGCCCATTGAAGTCAATGATGGTCTGGAGAGAGCAGGAGTGCCAGCGCCGAAGGATCTGTTCTAAGGTAAGTGGGAGGTAGCCGAGCACAAGCACTGGGTGAGGCTTAAGGGCTGCCTTTTATAGACTGTGCTGGGTGTGGTTCGAAGAACTGGGTGTGGTTCTCACAAGCAGGTGTGCAGAGCTTCAGTTATTATGCTAATGAGTTGACGTAACACATGGCCTAGGGAGGAGTGTTCTAAATAAGCCTTGGTAAAAGCAAAGTCCAATGTTTTCTAAATAAGTCTTGGTAAAAGCAAGGTCCAATTTGCAAACAAGACAGCAATGTCCAAACATGTGAATACATTGAGCAACATACACAGAAGTCTTAGGGAGGGGCTGAGATAACAAGAAAGGCTTTCAGTATTATGTTTAAGGAGAGCTATTACAGAGACCACTAGTGCAATGAGAGGGAACATGCTCTTTGCTGTGCACAAACTCTAACATTTGAAGAATGTATAAGTGAATCTATAAGTGCTACATATTTAGTATAGTGAATGTTTTACTACATACTACTGAAACCATTATTATTATATAACAATAAATGTATTATTTTACCATATCATAATTTAACAGAGCTTCTAAAATAATTCCATCATGTATTCCATTGATGTCAATTTCCTGGTTATCAATTCCAGAATTAATATGATCAAAATAATCAATATCATGTAATGCTTCCACAGAATCAGCATCCAAACTTTCGTCTAGGAAATCACTACTGATATCTGCAGCAGTAATTTCTTGTTCCATATTGTTCTGTTGTTTTTCCATAATGAATTTCTTATGTTGTAGGTCCTTGTACAAAAACATAAACACTTCATTTTATCATTTTTCCTAATAAATACCAGAAAACTAGCTTCATCATCTATTTTGCCCTTTAAAAAATATCATACAAATACCTTTCTCAACTACTTTATAAGATTATATAAATATAATTATTTATATGAATGTTCTGTTTTTAAATCATCTTAAATTTTCAAACCAGTCACTCTTCATCACTATAGGAAAAGACTCAGGCTGTTATAATAAAATGCAGTACTAAAAAAAGTACAATGTGTCTATTCACCTTACCTGTTCCAAACTAGTAAATGTGTTGTAGTAAAATGCAAGGAATACTGTTGTTGGTTGTCCACAATAACACTATTTATCTATGTATATTTAGGTAGCATTATCATACTAGTTTTCGAATACTTCATGTGTTTTCACACATATTAATTTTAAAGACCTATCCAGTAGTCACCTGAATAACATAATAAGAAAGTAGTGATTACTTATATATGTTAAAAATACTCACAGCAACAGGTATAGATTAACTATTCAACACAAAGTATTGTGTATAATGTGGACATATTTACATAGTGAAGACAAACGACACACAGTAAGGTATCCAGTCCTACTAAACATAAAAGAGTATTTAAAAACACTCTCTGTGACTTATTTTATGAGAATAATTTGATCTCTTTTAATCTTAAAACTCTCTCATCTTTACTACTCAAGCATGTCTTTTTACTCAGTACCATAGTGGTACGTTGCAGAAAGTTGTTTTTAAACCCATGTTTCATTTGAAAAATCTCTGTAATAAAAGTCTTTGACATTTTTTAAACATATGTTCAAAGATAGTAGGTCCTCAGGTACACTCAGTATTACTTTCTTAAATATCTATAAAAGATATAAACCATCTTTGCACAGATATGTACTCCATCCATCACTTGTTACTTCAGCTCTGTAGAAGCACATCACATCAACCATTTTTATTATTTTCTTATACTTACCTTAAACATAATAATTGATAAAAAAATATATATTATAAAATGATCATCTGTGGAAGACAAAGAAAATACAGTTACAATATATCTTTTACAACACAAAATAATTTGTAAAGCTATTCATTTGCCTGTCGCGTTCTAATCTAGGACCCCGATCAATACTGTGACCTTATGCCCCTATACGGCTATAATCCATTTATTCCCATATAATGGCATAAACGATCAAGAGCAATATTCAGAAACTCGTCTCTGGCCTCACACAATCAGAGCCACATTTCAGAATCTCTTCCTCTGCAGCTTCCTCTGCAGCTCATTAGAGCAAATGACACAGAAGAAGCCGCTATCTAAGATTCCTAGATTACACTCCGAGTTCTTCAACAAGATAAAAACTCAGCAACCTGGGAAAGCCCCGCTTGCTATGTTTTGATTAGTAATAGAACTCTAATGAGCACTAAGAGATGATCACTTCCTAGTGACATCTTTATTGACGTCTTATGTCCATAAACTTACGTCAAACCAGGCACCTTTCAGGTATAAATATTACCAACGTTGCCTTAAGCAAACGCTGATGCTGATGCTATCGCTGCCTCAACAACATCGATGATAGCGATGGTGTGGTGAACATAGGAGCAGAACAGCTGTCCCCCTGCAAAGCCCAGCAGATACAAGCTGCCCACAGACGCTGCCCCTCCTCCTCTTCCTCGACGCGCTGAGACAGACGCTGTATTTTCTCCTGCTGAGAAATCCAGCTCCGGCGTTTCCAGCCTACTCTTGCGAGTGACTGGGATATCAAGTCTTGGAAGGAGATACAAGACCTCCAACATTCTATTCCAGAGGTATGGTGTTGACTAAACCCTTAGAGAGAATTCTTGAAGCAAACCTTGGCAAAACCAACTTAACTAAAACTGCTACTTACTTACTCCCTCCCAAGTATTAGGCTTAGGTCAGGTACACTGGGGTAGGCGTAGTTAGAAGCACCAGTTGAGTACATTAGCCTAATGTATACATGAATGTATTTATGTTTTATTCATTTTAAACCATTGTATGGCTAAGAAACCATATCAATGCTTTTACAGTATTATTACGCAATACTCATTTTGCTGTACGCACTTTTTATAATAACTAAACTTGCAATTGTGGCCATTCAATTCTCTTGTACGAGAAGAAAGACTGTTCAATAAATAATACCTTTTTATTGAAAACGCCCGTCTCTCTATTCTCTGCATATTGGTGAAAGTAATCTGCACAAAACTGACTGAGTAAAATAACTGTCTATTGTTTCACACGACTCTAGAGATTGACTCTTATTCTAAGGAGCAAAGTTGTCATGTTTATGCGGTTGTTGGAAAACTGAATCCCTTCTTGTCTGTACCAGGGAAGCTGATCACTTCCTATTCAGTCAAGAAAGTTTCCAGTGACCTCTGAGCTAGTTGGTAACAAACCCAATAAAATTTAGAATAGTCAGTGGAGACCTGGAAGATCCGCACTTCTACCTCTATACTACTGTTTATGTTATTCCAATGCGCAGGGCCTATTGGGAAAATAGGAAATACACTACATGGCGTCCAACGTTTGGTAAGGCGATAAAACTAACGCAAGACGTTAGAGTAACTCAGTTGTGCATTTTTCACACAGACCCCTTTCTCCCGTAAATACTCCAATAGACGTCTGTAGTGGGTGAAAGGTTAAAATCCGCCCGACCTTAGTGGGAAGAGATTCCTATGTAAAGCTCTGGTTTATTCAACGTTGAAGAATACAGTGTTCCAAAATATTGTGCACCTAATCTTTGTCTCCTTGGAGACCTGCTCTGCAAAACCTTTGTGACAGTGAAATATCAGACACTGAAAGCGGAAGCAACTAAACCAGCTTCCGTAGCCACAAAAAAGCGTTCCGAAAAATACATAGACAGGGAAACCATGCTGGCAGTCAAAACGTCCGTAAAAGGCGACTGTGCAGCAGTACCCGTGAACTATTCACTCAATTATGCATACGTAATTGATGCAAACTCCGTTCCTTTTGCTCGAATCCCTGGAGTGGGGGATAGGGTAATTCCAAACATGAACAGGAGAGGTTTCCTATTACAGGAAGCACATATGGGGTTGGGTCTGAGACACCAAACAATCAGGAACTCTCTGAGAGAATTGCAATCAGAGTATTGGTGGCCGGAATTGAGTGAAGGAATTCATGATTTTGCAAAAAATTGTGAAGACTGCAACAGAGATCGCAGTGGAGAACCGGCCAGTGTAGTGTCAGAAACCCTAATAGAAAGCATAAGGCGATCTATCCGTGCAATCAAACAAGAGAAACGCGTCCCATTGTACATCATTAAGGCTAAATCCAATAAAAAATGTGGCCCCAGCGCTCGGCTGACACCAGAACGGTTATTAAAGATCTGCAAGTCTTTATCGGCACATACACAATTTCCATGTTCCTTTCTGACCAGGGTCCTGCTTTCAGCTCTCGAGCTTATAAGGAGGCCATGGCCAGCATGGGTGTTGGCTTGCAGTATTCTTGTCCGTCACACCCCAAAGGGAACAGTGTGGTAGAAAGAAAAAACCGGGACATAAAGCAATCTATAACAGCGAAGGTATTAGGTTTGGGTGCTGGGTGGGTCAAACATTTAATAAGTGTCCAGTTAAGCCTAAACAACTTGCCAAGAAATTCTCTAAAAGGTTTCAGCCCATACGAACTATTGTTCAGAACTTGAATGCGAATTCAGGACTTAGATAGTCAGGTATCAGTGGTAAAAGATAAGAAAACAGACTTTGACATCAAAAATCGTTTGGCTGTTTTACAGGACTTGAACGAAACAAGAAAATCCTTAAGCAACATAAAGTTAAAGCAACAGCCAGCTACCACTGGCGAGGCACCACCAGCCCCAGCAAGGCCTGTCTGGATTCCAAAGATTGGGGATCTAGTCAGAGAAAAAATAGCGGTGAAAAGGGAATTTGGGCCTTCTTACAGAAAAGCAGTACCTGTCTTAGCAATCAACGGAACAAGATCAGTAGTACTACCGCCCCTTGCTGTTAAAAAGGAGAACAGAGTTGTATCAATCGACCTGGTAAAACCACAAGCATGTGGCCTATAATTAAAAGTAGGCCCAGTGGACTCCCAAGAAACAACAGAATACCCAAACTTGCAACAATTCAAGAGGTTCAAACTGAAAGACTAATCACATTCGATCAGCCTGCAGTGCACAGAGAGGGACTACGCAATAATGCCATGGAACTCGTGCCTCTTGAGACACAGATTGAAACAGTTCATCAAGAAACACCAGTCTACAATGATGTGGCTTCAGAATGTGCTACCGAAAGACAAATTGAAAGAACAATTCCAACAATTGACAGAACTGCCTCTGGCTACTTCATCAACTTCGATAACTTTTCTGAGGATCAAAGCAACCCAGAAGTGATGCCAGAAACAAAGACTTTTAAAGAAAAAGCAACATAACTCTTTCATCAACTCAAGGAAATTTACCTTATTTCTCCATGGTTAGAGTTCTGGTTTGGTCTAGGTATATTTTTCCTCCTGCTTTGGCTCATCATGGTACTTGGTTTAGGAAAATTCATTGAGGGAAAATATAGTTCAATGGACACAGCAAGTCAGAACATCAACTTAGTCCTCAAACCACACAGATCATCCCACGTGAAGAAAAGAGAACTGTCAACAGTAAATGTCACAGCCATTCCAATACCCGGCGGGGTAGTATGGGACAAAACTGACTATGAAATATATGGTCCGGTCGAAATCCTGAAATATCCTCATCAATTCAAGGTTTCCTTAAGTGACTTTGTAAAACTTAGTACATTCTCTGATGATTGGGACTTTGAAAGTATTAATAATATGATGTCTGATTTAGTAATGTCAGCAAGATTTACAGATCATTATTATTTACAAGGTTTGTCTAGTTATGAACAGATGTTCTGCTACACACACTATGCTGATCATTACTTGCATAAATCTGCACAGCCTAGAAATGTTTTTAAGTATAACCAATGGGAACATTGTGCTACTCCACCTAAAAGCAGTTCTAAAACATTCTATGAGAAATTTCAGTACTTCTCAGATTTAACACCAGTGATGCAGAAACGTTTTATTATAAACTGTTAGATAAAACAGGATTGAAAACAATGCTGACAGATACTAAATTGATATATTCAGAAGCATTTTATGAAAAAATGATGACATTTGGTTTTGATTAATGGAAAAATAATATTGAAACAAAAACAATCTGGGGTACAAAAGATTGGCAGGTACAAGGCATAGAAGCACTATTTCGAGCCTGCATGATCCCAGAGCAAATAATGTTTTTAAATGAAACAATTCAACAAACAACTTGTCTTGGCCTAGCTAAGATCAAAGACCTTAACAAACCGTCTATTCCAAAGCCAATACCTGACAATGGAACCACAGATATTGAAATAGACGTATCTAAAATTTTACATCTAAACAGAACACATCCTGATTGGAAAAAGTGGTTAATCTGGCCTACTGACACAAACAACTGTCAAGATATATTCCTGAACAAAACACAGGGGTTAACAATGACCAGACAAGACCCTAGATACTCCCAGAGACAACATCCAGGGATAGTAACAACATACAGTGTAGGGAAGCTGTGCCTTGAATGGCTAGAATCATCCACACTGGCTGAAATTAAGCAACACTTATCTTTACTTAAAGATGGTGCTGATTTGCGCGATTTTAATATGGGACCACGCAAACAGCGTCATAAACGCTCCATAGCGGTCCGCATCTATATACGAGATATTGATCGTATTCATTTGGAAAAATCACTTTCTGTTGCGGACAATGGGTTAATGACTCTGTCCTCCAGAATATATTCACTGGACAGTATTGTATCATCTGCCATAGATATAATAGACAAAGACTTGCTAATGTTACAGCATGGCCAGTCACAATTGCGTTCTATTGTACAGTTAGGCTGGACGCTGCAAAATCTTCATTCAGGCTATGTGCCTTGGCGTTTAATAAACACAACGTCATTGTTTTCCATCCTTAACCTTACTGATAAACAAATCAGCTTGGCACAGAAAGGAGCAGACTATACAATCCTGAGCATCGAAAAACTTGAGAGATTACCTTTGACAATGTCAGAAAGCCCTGTCATTGAATGGATAATACACGGGATTATCACAATTCCGATAACAACTTTCCAATTTAAAAAGTGCCTTGAATACATACCTACTGGCCAGTATGAACGATTGGGTAAAGGATACATTAAGTCAACATGGAAATTACCATATACACACACATGCTATAGTGACAGCAACAAAAATGTATTTCTTAGTGGTGAAAACTGTAAACATTCACTAAGCGGTATACTTTTGTGCCAGCGTATTAATTTACACGGAGCCTGTGAAGGTAATTCAAACAACCTTTCATGCCACCAATATGTCACACCTGCAACGCAGATAGCGCCTTTCTTTATGCAACTCGCGAATGGAAGTTAATTCTAAGAACGGATCACAGCTGTTGTGGCCTTTTGCCAGGAAAAGCCTATCTCGTAAGCGTAACATCCATGGTCAAATGCTGTATGCAAGCATTGCTTCCAAACGGCCCTGGAGACACGAGACTCCCATATGGCCTCGTCTGAATTTCTCTTCTATACGAATTGATACTTTAAGCAGAATGAAGTCTGTGCTTTTACAGACAACAGTGCCCATCACGTCATCAAAAGAGACGTATGAACTCCAAGTTGCAAGGACAACATCTGCTAACACCATTTCAGGCAATTCTGGGAATCATTCCCAATTTTGTCCATTCAGTCTTTGGCGGCATACCACTATTTTTGGGACTTGTAGCAGGCATTTTATTTTTGACCCTCCTGCTCCGATATGACAAGCCAAAACTCAGACATGACTCCTACAAGGATGGAAGAAACGATCCTAGCAATCCGCTATCGGGACAGAATAACTAGAGTCCTTGGATTGGCCAGGCTGAGAGATCTAAACATGACCTGGTTTCTTTCATTCAGACCGATATGGCAGACCTGCATCTTACCTGTGCTTCGATGTATGCTATGCGGAGATGAGTGTGTGTTGGAAATCTGTCTTGCACTTCCATCAGCAGTACCAATGGATATCGATACTTTGCTAAGTCCGATAACGGCTCACGCATTGTGTTGTCCCCAGCAGCTACCAATCCTGGTGACGGCATTCGTTGAGACTCCTGTGCTACGACTAGGTGGTGACAGTGGAGCGAAAAATAAAGGCAACATCACCCAGGTACGACCTTCTGTGAGCATTGCTGATCCAGACTTTGATGATAGCAATCATTCTCACACGCCAAGTTACAGCACCATCAAACTTGGTCGAACTGTCACCTGATTTTGTAGACCAATTTTTTCAGAGCCTGTCTGATATGATGTTCTCCCCGAACAGAAACAATAATTTTGAAAAGCATTCCGACACACAGTGTTTCCATGAACTCTGAATTCGGCCTTCAGTTTTGATCAACAAAAACTGCTGAAAAGCGTTGGAACTCTATTCCCCCGTTCAACAAGATTTTTTTTTTTAATTGAACACTTTAAAAAAAAATGTACCTTTTTCTGGCACGAAATTCTTTGCTTAAAGGAGACCTATTCATAAAGAACAGAAGCTTCTATTTTTAGATAAATCTAGAGACATAATAACTTTACATTAGCCTCTAGCACATTTTACAGCAATGCATTTCTATGTGATGAAATTATCTCGCATTTCTTTTCTGTATTAAGAGATATTTCATGTTTAATTTTTTCGCAAAATCGTTCATTGATTACATATGCTATAATTTTGAATGATTTCTATGCTTAAAGACATACAGTACATTCCATGTATTTCAAATACGCCATTTCAAATGCATATATGTATTTTGGGGTGGGTAATGTTACACATGCATCTTTTGCTATAGTTTTAGTAAATTGATGGACATAAATTCGTGGAGTGGGTGTCGCGTTCTAATCTAGGACCCCGATCAATACTGTGGCCTTATGCCCCTATACGGCTATAATCCATTTATTCCCCTATAATGGCATAAACGATCAAGAGCAATATTCAGAAACTCGTCTCTGGCCTCACACGATCAGAGCCACATTTCAGAATCTCTTCCTCTGCAGCTTCCTCTGCAGCTCATTAGAGCAAATGACACAGCAGAAGCCACTATCCAAGATTCCTAGATTACACTCCGAGTTCTTCAACAAGATAAAAACTCAGCAACCTGGGAAAGCCCCGCTTGCTATGTTTTGATTAGTAATAGAACTCTAATGAGCACTAAGAGACGATCACTTCCTAGTGACATCTTTATTGACGTCTTATGTCCATAAACTTACGTCAAACCAGGCACCTTTCAGGTATAAATATTACCAACGTTGCCTTAAGCAAACGCTGATGCTGATGCTATTGCTGCCTCAACGACATCGATGATAGTGATGGTGTGATGAACATAGGAGCAGAACAGCTGTCCCCCTGCAGAGCCCAGCAGATACAAGCTGCCCACCGACGCTGCCCCTCCTCCTCTTCCTCGACGCGCTGAGACAGACGCTGTCTTTTCTCCTGCTGAGAAATCCAGCTCCGGCGTTTCCAGCCTACTCTTGCGAGTGACTGGGATATCGAGTCTTGGAAGGAGATACAAGACCTCCAACATTCTATTCTAGAGGTATGGTGTTGACTAAACCCTTAGAGAGAATTCTTGAAGCAAACCTTGGCAAAACAAACTTAAATAAAACTGCTACTTACTTACTCCCTCCCAAGTATTAGGCTTTGGTCAGGTACACTGGAGTAGGCGTAGTTAGAAACACCAGTTGAGTACGTTAGCCTAATGTATGTATGAATGTATATATGTTTTATTCATTTTAAACCATTGTATGGCTAAGAAACCATATCAATGCTTTTACAGTATTATTTCGCAATACTCATTTTACTGTACGCACTTTTTATAATAACTAGTCTTGCAATTGTGGCAATTCAATTCTCTTGTACGAGAAGAAAGACTGTTCAATAAATAATACTTTTTTATTGAAAACGTCCGTCTCTCTATTCTCTGCATATTGGTGAAAGTAATCTGCACAAAACTGACTGAGTACACGACTCTAGAGATTGACTCTTATTCTAAGGAGCAAAGTTGTCATGTTTATGTGGTTGTTGGAAAACTGAATCCCTTCTTGTCTGTATCAGGGAAGCTGATCACTTCCTATTCAGTCAAGAAAGTTTCCAGTGACCTCTGAGCTAGTTGGTAACAAACCCAATTAATTTTAGCATAGTCAGTGGAGACCTGGAAGATCCGCACTTCTACGTCTATACTACTGTTTATGTTATTCCAATGCGCAGGGCCTATTGGGAAAATAGGAACTACACTACATGCCTTTTTGCTGTTCTCAGAATATATTGAATTTCACTATAAACAGTGCGTTCAATAGTACTCATCATATAACAGCGGGCAAAGAAAAGACAATCAATAAGATTATCTTAAAATAAACATTCAACATTCTCAATAACAATCTAAAAAATAGAAATAAAACGTATGTTAAATGATTTTTTAAGAACTTACTTATGTAACTATGCGATATTTCAAACAATCTTAAAATAACAAAACACTATCATTAATTTTCATACACTGAAAATAAAGTTACTTACAAATATATGCTGACAAAATATACAACAAATAGTCCTTAATGGTTTTATATACTTTTCTTCATGGCCAAATAGTATATGTTGAATTCTTAGTTTGGAAGCTCTTTAATAGTAATCCTCAGCATCCGCCTCCCACCTTTCTCATCCAAAACCACCGACATCATTTGCGGCATCCCCCAGGGCTCATCCATCAACCGGACACTATTCAACATCTACATGCTCACCCTCAAACAAGTGGCCCACCATCACAACCTCAACATTATCTGCTAAGACGATGACACCCAACTCATCTTCTTCCTCACCAAGGAGCCACATATGACTGAAAGCCGTTCCCAACTACAAAAGGATCAGCTCTCTAAATCTCAACTCAGACAAACACCTTCAACGAGTACAACGAATCCAAAACACCTCCGCCCGACTAATCATCAATGTCCCCTGCCGCAGCCACATCACCCACCACCTGAGTGACCTACACTGGCTGCACGTCGACAAGAGGATCACCTTCAAGCTCCTCACCCTCACTCACAAGGTACTCTACAACCCCAGACCAACCTACCTTAACAGCAGTAATCCTGAAAGGACACATTTTGTTCCTAAAATTTTGGCTTTAAAAATATTAGGTAAGAATTTGGTAACTCTTTAGGCAAACATTGTTTAAAAACCAATTGACAATCATTACAATGTATCCAACCTTTCAGACATTTTAAATAAACAGTGTAATGTCCAGATTTTGTAGGAGGACCATCATGAAAAATAATTGCTACAGCCACAAAAGTTCTTCCTGAGATTGATAGTTGAGTAGCTACAACATTGGTTATTAAAGTTTCCAATTTTCTTTCATCAGCTCTACAACGTTACAGCATTAAAATAACATACTGTCCATATCTTTGTATAAATAATGTTGATGACATTTCTGAAATACATTGGCTACACTCCATGTTTTGAGTTGCTCCTCTAACTAGATTGTTAAAAGACACAGATTCACGGTCTGGTAAAGTCAAATATATCAATCTTTCAGTGTTTATGTTAGTGCTACATGCAAACAAACAATTTTCACAGTCATGTTGCCATTTATAAGAAAGGCCGAAAAGGTTTTCAATATCTATACCTTCATCTTCCAATACAACAAGCATACACATTAGAAATTCCTGACAATCTTGCTGTAACTCCTGCGTAAATCGAGTAGAACCAGAACATATGTCCAAAACATTTCGAATATCAGAAACTCTTTGTATTTTACTTTTATCACTACTACATTTCTCATAAACAGAATACAAACAGAATACAACAACGTGTGTATGTTGCTCAATGTATTCACAAGTTTGGACATTGCTGTCTTGTTTGCACATTGGACCTTGCTTTTACCAAGGCTTATTTAGAAAACGTTGGACCTTGCTTTTACCAAGGTTCATTTAGAACACTCCTCCCTAGGCCATGTGCTACTTCAACTCATTAGCATAATAACTGACGCTCTCCACACCTGCTTGTGAGAACAACACCCAGTTCTTCGAACCACACCCTGCTCTTCGAATAACACCCAGCCCTGTCTATAAAAGGCATCCCCTGAGCCTCACCCAGTGCTTGTGCTCGTCTACCTCCCACTTACCTGAGAACAGATCCTTTGGCGTTGGAACTCCTGCTCTCTCCAGACCATCATTGACTTCAACGGGCGTGGCTTCTGGCTCTTCCTTCTTCTGGTTTCCGGCTACTTCTTGCCTCAGCCCCTCTTCTGTCCACTGCAATAGACCTGCAAAAGAGAAAGAGGTCAAGGTTAGACCGATCAGTATCCCTTTTCAGCAACAAGTAAGTGCAAAACCTTTTATTACCTGAAAGAACTTTATCGGCGATTTCTCGATTCATGTAAAGACAATTTGGAACAAGATATCTCCCACAAACTTTGTGGTTCAAACCCTTTGTTACAAGAATACTTTGTGGAACTTTGTGAAATAAACATTGTTTAACATGAATCGAACAGAGGAAACCATTGACAGCAAGGCAAACAGTAAATCAAGGACTTGCAAAAACTACCTGCTGTATTTTGATGTAAAAGTACAGTATTTGTTTTATAAAAAGTCTGGAAATGTGTGAAAAGTGAGTTTGCTATTAAGAATTTAGGCTTTAGTTATATTAAGGTGAATGTTAGACGTTGGTAATTCTGATAATGATATTCGTTTGATTTTACAGAAGTTTACAGAAGTTTGACAGTAATAGAAAGCACATCCCAGAACAGTAACACATTCTAAAACCTGGAAGATTGAGACCAGGATCCAAGAGGTACTTTTAGAAGAGAATTTCTAATAAGAATAAGGTTTAGTCAGGAACACATTTAGGGATAGGTTGCACTTATCTGTTCTTTGTTTATTTTTCATTAGGCACCAGTTTCTACAGAAGTCAGAGAGGGCCACAGATTTTAGCAGTTCTTCCACAGTGAAAACGCAAGAACATGTTGTCTCTCTTTTTTTTATTTTATCCACTTCGCCCCTTCCCTTGAGCTTCTGGTCCTTAGTGCACTGTTTTAAAACTAGTGTGCTGGAACAAGCAGTTTTAGGGTGGGGTCCAACTGTCTTCAACCTCCATCAGAACTGAACAGAAACTCAGGTGAGCTGGGCTTTGACAGAAGCACAAGCCTTTAAAATATTCAGTTCTGTTGGACGATGAATGCCGGGGAAGAAACGGAGGGCATTGACGCCACGGATATGGCGCAGGCCCTAAATGAGGACTTGGCCCATAATGAATCAGTGTCTGGCATCTTGCAACATATGCAAGAGGAAATAGAGAAATTAAAGTTGTAAAACACCTTTTTAACACTGGATTTAATCAGGTATAAACCTATTAAATCTCAGTGGAACACAGCTTTCACTCCTTTGTTTAAAACCTCCTCAGAGACAGGGGCGCGAGCAAAAACATGCAACTTCCCTCCCCCCCCAGTTGAGGTTACTGTTAATGTTCCTAATGCTGTGCCTTTAGCAGCACCTGAACGTTTTCATGGAGATAGTAACAAATTCCATGTTTTTATCAATCAATGTCAATTACACTTCGTTTGTAAACCACAACAGTTCCCTACTGATGCTACGAAAGTGGCATTCGTCTTGTCTTATTTGGGCGGTACAGCAGCCAATTGGTCAATTCCTTTCATGGATAGAGATGATCCCATCCTCCATAGTTGGAATCAATTTAAAAGTACTATGACCAGCCTTTTTGCAAAACACACTTTTATGCAGGCAAGCGATAATGAGCTTTTAAATCTTAAACAAGGTAACAAGGATTTATTGACCTACCTCACTAGTTTTAATCGTTTACTCACCGAGACACGTTGGCCAGAAGAAAAGCGTGTCTCCCTTTTTTAAAAAGGTTTGAGAGACGAGTTAAAAGACGCGCTGGGTCATATCGTTGATTTGCCAGAAGACCATTCTGACTTTGTAGATTTAGTCGTGAAATTGGAACACAGACTAGGAGAGAAAAAGGGAGATAAATCGAAACTGGAATCGCGGTTAACTTTTATTAGACATGAGAAGAAAGACACAGATAATAAACTCCCTGAGCTTGAGCCTATGCAAATAGGGACACTCAGAGGTCCATTCACGTCAGAGGAAAAAGAAAGAAGGAGAACACTTCAATTATGTTTATATTGTGGCAAGGCAGGACATTTCGCCATAGAATGTCCAGTAAAACCTAAAACTTCACGAAAGGGTACTGTTTCCTCTATCTCCTCAACTGAGTCGGGAAAGGATTAAGCTCGACAAGGGGGGAGGTTACTTGTTTGAGAAAACATCTTAATCAAATCTCTAATTCTGCAGCCTTCATGGTACCGCACATACCAAGAATTTTCATAATTCAGATCTTTTTAATTGTTACTACCCAAGTTAGACATTCTCTCCCTGTCCTACTGGACTCAGGAGCAACAGGAAATGTTGTGGATAATAAGTTAACTAACACATTAGGTCTTCCTATGTGCCTAAAGCCTTGTCCAGAAGCAGTATGTGCAGTGGATGGGTCAGAATTGACCTCTGGATTATTCACAAAACAAACAAGTCCCATTGTCATGGTCTGTCAAAACGGGCACACAGAGATGATTAGCTTTGATCTGATAGATACCACTAAATTTGGCTTGATTCTCGGGGTACCCTGGTTAACAACTCATAACCCAAAAATTGATTGGGTGAACAGAACAGTTACTTTGGATTCCTCATTCCGTAAAACCAATTGCTATCAAGAAGCAGGTACAGAACAGAGCTCAGTAATACACTGTGCTAGTGTTAGACAAGACAATCCAAGTCTCCCTCCTGAATATTCTGACTTTAAAGACGTTTTTGATCCAGTGAAGGCTAGTGTGTTACCCCCACATCAGTCTTATGATTGCCGTATAGATCTCATCCGTTACCTAATAACAGAGTATATGCTTTGACTGACGAAGAGACCAAGGGCCAGATGTAGGTGTCCAAATACGGAAAATACTGATTTTCGGCCGTTTCCTACCGGCATTTGGACATTTGTATGTAGGGGATAGAAAAACGTACAGATTCGGTAATTTTAACAAATCGAAAAAATGACAGAATCGGTAAATTTACCCATTCAGTAAATTTTACTGATTCGGTAAAATTACCGATCTGTAAAAATACAGAATCTGTAATTTGCTATGTAGGTAGCACTGTTGACAGTGCTACAGGCCTTCAGAATTCGGTATTTTACCACCCAATACAATTGGGTGGTAAAATACCGAATTCAGGTGTACATGCACATCTGTGCATGTACATCTGTGCCATGTGACACACAGACATGCCTTCAGGGCATGTATGTGTGCCACATGGCACACAAGCCTGTACTTGGAGTGCTAGAGGGTGTCAAAGTGACACCCCCTGCACCCTTGCAGGATTCGGTATTCGGCACTTATGCATAGTGGGGTTAGTTGTGAGACGGGGGGACATATACACAAAAGGCCGACCCACTACCAGGGTTAACTAGTTGTGGTATTAACAAGAGGACTACGGTAGGGAGGCAAACGGCAACATTACCATTCTTTCTTGGAATGTGGCAGGGAAAAAACAAACTAATATGCCCAGATTGAGGTCTGTTCATAGACAAACATGACATTTGCCTCATGCAGGAGACACAGGCTTTGGATAATAATCAGCAGAGTGGCTTTGCTACTTTTATTATACTAGCCACAATGAGGGGTAGGGGTAGACCATCAGGTGGGTTAAGCATATGGGTAGGCATGCACCTTGGAGCTAAAGCGGAACAGCTGCCAACAAACTCACTTGACATACAATGTGTTCTACTAACCCTTCCAGCAAAAAACCACATAGCCCTAATTAACATCTACTCCAGGCCAACCCAGAGTGGACAAGAGTCTAGTGTTATTGAACAACTGAGATAATATATACTGATTCTTGACCCAGAGCACATTGTAATAATAGAGGGTGATTTCAACTGCCAGTTCGAACCCCTTAGTAATATGGGTTTAGATGACCCAGATGCTGAGAACCAGTACTGGAACATTCCGGAACCCCTGATCCCATCGGATAAAGCATGGATGCCGTTGGTTTCACTCACTCTCTCCCTATCCCTGAGGTCTTGTAATGGGAGATTAAAATCGGACAGACCTGGCCTATCGACATTTAATAGAGAAGGGCAAACATCAATCATAGATTATATTATGATTGAATCTAGATCCTGGGATAGGGTTTTGGATTTTCGGATCCCACAGCGGAAAGATAGTGACCACAATGCTCTGGTAATGACACTAAAGCGAGGGAGCTGGGGTTTGTCAAACTACCAAATAGAGCCCAACCCTGCTCAACAACCTCTCCTGCTACATAACAGCAGACGGAGAGTAAAATGGCCCCATATAAGTTTGCACACATATACCAGCAGGTTGTGCCACACCTTAGTGAAATGGCTGGGGCTGGGACACTGGGTTTCCAAGTTATGTGGGATATGAGGCCTGTTGAAATTCATAACCAGCTGACCTCTAAAATGCTGGAGGTGTTTTATCCGGAAGGGAGCATCAAGGAAAAACAGGTTCTGACTCACCCATGGTACAATGCCAACTGTCGTAAAAAGAAAAGAGATCTAATTGAAGCTATTAAGGCCAAGGATAAGTCAAGGATTAACTCCTGTTGCAGTATAAGCAGGTGATTGAACGGGAAAGAAAGTCCTGGGAGGTTGATAAGTGGGAAGACCTGAGATAAGCTCTACAGTATAAGGATTTGAAATCCTTCTAGGCAATAGTTAGCAACGGTGGGAGGATAGAACAGCAGTTACCCCCTGCATAGCTCCAGCTGTATGGGAAGCCCACTTCGGAACCCTGTATGCATGCTCGGGCAATGACGACTCAGCTCCCACAACCCTGTGCCCCCTCCATGAGCATCGACTGGGGGGTGCAGGAGATTTCTATTACCGAAGTGGAATCTGCTCTCGCCAAGCTTCTACCTAATAAAGTGCCCAGGCTTGATAAACTCCGGTCAGAACCGAAAATATGGGCCCCCTATCTCTGTGTCCTGTTTAATTCCATCTTAATGGGGATGGACCCGCCGGATACCTGGTGTGGTGCAGAGATAGTTCTCATCCACAAAAAAGGCTGCCCCCTGTTACCTTCAAACTACAGGCCTATCAGCCTGATAGATATAGCTCAGAAGTTCATGGGACGAATAATCCTGGAAAGAATCCAGACCTGGGAAGTGGAAAATGAGATCTTGAGTACCCTCCAGGCTGGATTCAGAATGAGTACGTCAACTATCGACCAGATATTTCGACTTCAGGTCCTCTACTGGAAATCAGTGAATGTGGAGGGTGGCAGGCTCTACCTCATCTTCGTGGACCTGAGTTCGGCATTTGATCTGGTTCCTAGGGACAAATTATGGAGAGTTCTCCTGGATCTCGGCATCCCCCCTTCTCTCCTGGACGTGTTAAGAAGGCTCCACGTAGAAACTTTCGCCCAGGTGAGATGCGGGAAACATGGAGAATTGTCAGCCCTTTTCCCGGTACTAAAGGGGGTGCGCCAAGGGTGCCTGCTCCTCCCACCCTCTTTAGTTTATATATCAATGCGCTTATAGAATATCTATTAGGTGTAAAGGATATCGATGCCCCTAGACTAGCCTCAGGTAGGGTACCCACATTGATGTTCGCGGGCGACACTTTATTGCTGTCCAGGACATCAATGGGCATCCAACGTACCCTGGATGGCTTTGCAGATTTCTGTGCCTTAACCCTTTAATTGCTGCCGTCAGCCAACGGTCGTCACGAGCGCTACCTCCCCAGTGCTGCGCGCGACCGTTGGCCGTCGGGCCAGCATTCGTTCTCTGAACGTTCAGCACTGGGCGCTGAACATTTGACGCTGGGAACGGGTTAAGTGGCCTCGGGATAAATTCATCTAAAACTAAATTTATGATCTTTAATCCTCCAAGGAAGACACGCCCAAACCCAGTATTGAATGGTATACCTCAAGAGAGAGTAAAGACCTTCGAATATCTTGGTATCACTCTCGAGGAACATCTGGGATGGGACGCCCAAGTGGCTAAGTCTGCTTTAAAACTGACTCAAATGGTTGACGGGCTATCAAAAATGCACAGAGTATCGGTTTAGAAGCCTGCCGCTCCAGTACAAGCGAAAGCAGCTTCTATATACGGGGCGGAACTATGGGGGAACTATAGGCCTACAAGTCTAGCTAGGTTTGAACACTCATTTTTTTTTTCTTTGTTTAATCCTCATTTTGCGAAGCTTATGTATAAGGAGTTTCGGGAGACCTTTGTTTCAACATTTTGTGCCATCACTGCCCCATAATACACTTCTGGTCGGGGAGTATCCCTTTGGGTTTTGTTTCCGAACAGGTTTCTCCTTTTCCTTTATCATCTCCAATAATTCTGTTTCGGTAATGGGGGAGCTAGCCTTCTTGGCTACTCGGCAGAAATGATTTCTGCCTGAATTATTGTTATCGCTTTAATCATTGGATTTGATTTCGGAGACAATACTGAAGGTGTTAATTAGCGGTTTGGATATAGTGTTCCCAGATTGCCCAGAATTCTGATTTCTTGCTCGCTTTCCCTTTCCTGTCTAATTTATTAGTTTTTATGATAGAGTTTAGCCAATTTGTATGTGTGGGAGGAGCTGATTTGATCCAATTTATGCAGATCTCTCTCCAAGCTAGTAATATTAACACAAACAAAAGCTTTTCTTGTTTATTGGTCAGTTTTCTCATTCCTATATCATTAGTAAGATGTATCCCAAAAATAATTAAAATAGTACTTACTTCGATTTGGGTTCCCAATACCGTGTTAAACGTCTTGCCAGCTTCATGCCAGATGGAGGAGAGTGAGGGACATTTCTGAAACATGTGGATATAATCCGCCTTCTCCATTCCACACTTAGGGCAAGATTTTGTAGTTGCTCCTTTGAATTTTGATAGTTTTTTTGGAGTCCAATATGCCCTGTGGACTGTGAACAGGTGATTCCTTTTCAGGGTGGCCAGTTTTATAGTAGACCAGCAATTTTCTAAAGATTTTTGCCAGATATGTTGTAAGTCTATTCCCAGCATTTCCTTCTTCCATATTGTTTCAGGGACTGCACACTCTTCTTCACCGGCCATTGTGAAAGCCCAATACCATCTGGATATTTCTTTTTTTATTGGTGTGGGTTTGATCATTTCCCTCTCTAGATCCTCATCGCCCGTTTCTGTTTCTGTTAGGGATTTGGCCCAGCTGGTAGAATTTAAATTTTGATAAAGTTGAGTTGGTGATTAAGGATATTTGGTCCCACGTAATTATGCAATTCTCTACCAGCAGTTGTCCCCAGCATTCAATTCTTGCAGTTTTCAGTGGTGCAGCCAGGGAGTCGTTTAAACAGTCTGGTGTGCCTGGAGAGTCCCAAATCGGAGCCGAGGGGCTGTAGTATGGTATCTTTACTGTGTTCCTAATTTGATACCATCATTTTGCGGCGTTAAGTATAATCTTTAGTTTTATTTTTTTTGAAGAATTTTGGGTGGCCAAACTTAAACAGGAAGTGATCGAGTTTTCCTGTCATACTCTGTAGGAAGACCGGATAGGAAAGGTATTTTCTTAATAAGGGTCTCATGTTCTTAACCCCATGGCTGCTCAGCATATTCCCCTGCTGTGCTGAGATTTTCAAAATCCCATGCTTCACGACGAGCTGGGCTCGGCATCAGCGTGCGAGGAGGCTACTGCATGACGAGCCCAGCTCGTCATGAGCCTGGAAGGGGTTACATTTGAAAGCCCTATAGTATTCAAATAGGTCTGGGCAGGCAATACATCCATGCTCTTTCTTCCTCCTTAGTTTATTCCAAGAAATTATTGTGCTCTTGGATGACCATATAAAGCTGGCTATTTCCCCTTGGATTTTCTTTAGGGCGTTTTTCTAAAATTCTAAAGGTATGGTGTTGAATAGGTAAGTATATTTGGGTAAGATTAACATTTTTATTATGTTGGATTTTCCCATGAAATTCAATGGTAACCCATTCCAATTTTTGAGTAGTCTCCTTGTTTCTGTAAGGACTCTGTTCAAATTTAGTTGGGGGACTTTCTCCAGTTCTTTAACAAGGTTAATTCCTAGATATTTTATTTTGTTCCTATTGTATGGAGTATCAGGATGTGAGTTCCAACTCATGGCTTTAGTTTTTGTTTGGTTTGTTAAATAACCTGACACTTTGCCAAACTTTAATATCGTATCTTCTATTGCCTCGGTAGAGTTTTCGAAATTATCTGTGAATACCATCAGACCATCCGCATACAGTGCAACTTTTTTTGACCAGTTATGATGTTTGAAAGGTGATATTTGAGGGTGACTTTCTCAGGTGGCATGTGAGTGGTTCAATATAGAGATTAAAAAGAAGTGGGTACAGCGGGCAACCTTGTCTTGTTCCTCTTTGTATCTCAATGTTATTGGTTAGGCTTCCGTTGACTAAAATCTTTGCTCTTGGTGTTTTGTATAATTCCCCTACCATATGACCAAAGTTTTCTCCTAGATTGTATTTGTTGATAACTTGATTTAAAAAGGTCCAATTGACTCTGTCGAATGGCTTTGGCTGCGTCGAAGGTGATTATGGTAAGGGTTTTTTTTCACTGATGGCTATGTCTATAGTTGCAAATAATTCATGTGTTATTTCATGAATTTGTCTTCCTTTTATGAAACATTTCTGGTCAGGATTAATCAATTTTGGTATTACTGTAGATAGCCTCTTTGTTATAACTTGCATAAAGATTTTATAATCGCAGTTTAGCAATTAAATGGGTCTGTAGGATTCACAGAGTTTTGGATTTCTACCAGGTTTTAGGATGATGCTGATTGTCGCTTCATTCCATGAGTCGGGGATTTTTTCTTGATTAATGTATATTGCGTTTAATAATTCTGTTAGTTGATCCACTACTGATTCTTTTACTGTTCTGTAGAACTCATTAGGAAGAGCGTCGGGGCCGGCAGCTTTGCCTTTTTTCAAGTCTTTTATGGCAGCTCTCACTTCTTCTTGACAAATTACGCTGTTTAGCTCGTTTTTCTCTCCCTCCTTCAATGTTGGTAGTAGTATGGAGTCTAGATATCTAGAGGACTGTTCTTTTGTTGAACTTAAATCTTCTTTATATAAGTTTGAGAAAAAAGTTGTGAATTTTTTTATATTTGCCTAACCATTCCCTCATCTTGGGTAGATTAACATGAACACTCATTTATGAGGAATTTGTTAGGATTGCCAGTTAGCTAACCCTGGGCGAAGAACTACGCTCCGTTCGCGGAGTTTGCGGAGTTTTGGCAACTCCGCGTTCCGCGGAGTACGCGTAGCTGTCGATTACTCCGCTATCCGGTGCGGAGCGTAGTTGTCGCGCGCTGAATAACATTATCGCGTGCGCGGCAATGGCTTACCTTGGTTCTGCGTTCGCTTTTTCCCGGTCGCGTCTGCCACCATGTTTGTAAACCCTCCCGTGCGACTGTGCGAACGCGATAACGTCATTGGAATCGCGATAAAGCCATAAGGACGCGCGAGTATGTTTGTTGGTAAGATCGAGTTGCCGAACACGCAGAACCTGCAATCTTGCACAGAATAACTCGCGAGCATGTTAAAAGTTAAACCATAATAATAAATTACCATTTTGGTTAGCAAACAAGTGAAAAACCCCTCAAAGTTGTACCTTTGGATGTATTTTTTGGGGGGAAGGAGTCCTCTTTCTGTTTCTACTCTATTTTTGAATATTAAGGAGGAAGGGCTCTGGAGTTTACAACTTCCTGTTCCTGTCCACCAGGCTCCTCCCAGTGCTTTGTCCATGAGGTGGTCACTTTCATTTGGATTTTGAGCTGGCAGGATCACTTTCTGTGTGCGTTGGCTGCATTACTGCTTTTTTTTGGATTTTACTGAGGACTTTTGGATTTTGAATTCTCTTTTTCAAGTAAGTTCAGTAATGTATGAGTGAGTATGATGTTGTAGACTTGTGTTTGTTTGATTTAAAAATTTTTAACTACAGTATTCATTCCTTGATTTAAATTATTGATGGGTGCCTATACTTTTATGAGGTCCCAACTTGTATTTCTTTTTAAATTTCATCCAGGCTACATAGAGAGGTACCCATGGGTAAAATCATAATTCTGTGTTTAAATTTTTATTCAAGTTTGTAAACAAACATCATGGCTGGCATTGGATTATGGTCATCATTATGCAATAGCAATGTCTGCTGTGGAATTTCTGTTTGTGTAATTTAAAAGTTTTTTATTTTTTTAAGCAAATAGCTGACCCTAGTACTCCATGTAGTTAGTGTGTAGGCATGTTTGAGTTCATTGTAATAACTTTCTGTGGTTGGCCTGGCCATGTGTTGTTGGCGGCCATTTTATGTTTCCCAGCCACTTTGCTCTTGCCATAGGCCTCCAAACTTGTGGCCTACTCTGCCAGTAGGCCAGAGGTACGAGTCATAGGGTCATGAAAGTTAATCAACTGTTTTTCTGGTGTACCTCTAATTAGAAAATCATGGATGGACTGGTTTGATTTAGAAAATCTTATGTTTATGTGTGGGGTATGTCAGGTTTTGGGTGTCTGTCAATTTCTGCCATTAGGTAACCCTAGGAATACAGCTCGGGTAGTTTTGGTAACGTCGCACCGTGTGAGAACGCGACCTTACCTTTTTTGTCTTGTTCGCGCGCTCAATGTACTGGCTCGGGAACGCGATAACGACTTTTCACTCGATTCTCGTTGCCGAACAGGCCGATTTTGCAATCTCGCGAACAATATGTCCCGAGTTGCATAAAAGTTCCTCGAAAATGTTTAATGTGTCCCCTGTGCTACAAAAAGTCCTCATTTATGTGTTATTTGGTTGTAGTTTTGTCTTCCTGGAGCATGGGCCACTCCCAGTTCCTTTCTGTCCTCTATGTAATGATTTCTTGTTTATGGTTGGGGTGACCATTTTGGGTGGTGGTGTGTCCATTTTGTGAAGCTAAGCATTGTCCCTTTGGCATAGGCATTTATTGTCTGTCTTCTCTTTCTTTTCATGTAGTGGTGAGGGCCATTTTGTGTGTACTTACTTCCTTTGTGATGATTCTGCTATGTTGTTGTTGGTGGGCAGGCCATGTGGTGGCGGCCATTTTGTGTATGCTTCCTTTGTGACTGATTTTGCCATGTTGTTGGTGGCCATGCCATGTGGTGGAGGCCATTTTGGGTGCATCCTTTTTCCATGTTGTTTTTGGGTGTCCCTGTCCTCCTGGCCCTATGGAGGCGGCCATTTTCTGTGTCCTTCCCTGGTTCTCTTCTTTTGCCATAGCCATCCAAGGCTTTTGTAGGTACTACTACTCACAGCCATAGGTGCATTCAAGTTAATCAACTAATTTTGTGGTGTACCTTTAATTACACCGTGTATGGCTTTGGATTGCCTCACATTTTTTGTAATGGTGGTACTTTCAGCTTTTGGTTGCTTGTGTGTAACTAATATGCCACTCCCTGCCAGTAGGTAACCCTAGGAATACTGCTCGCGTACTTTTGGTAACGTCGCACCGTGTGAGAACGCGACCTTACCTTTTGTGTCTTGTTCGCGCGCTCAATGTACTGGCTCGGGAACGCGATAACGACTTTTCACTCGATTCGCGTTGCCGAACGCGCCGATTTTGCAATCTCGCGAACAATATGTCCCGAGTTGCATAAAAGTTCCTCGAAAATGTTTAATGTGTCCCCTGTGCTACAAAAAGTCCTCATTTATGTGTTATTTGGTTGTAGTTTTGTCTTCCTGGAGCATGGGCCACTCCCAGTTCCTTTCTGTCCTCTATGTAATGATTTCTTGTTTATGGTTGGGGTGACCAATTTGGGCGGTGGTGTGTCCATTTTGTGAAGCTAAGCATTGTCCCTTTGGCATAGGCATTTATTGTCTGTCTTCTCTTTCTTTTCATGTAGTGGTGAGGGCCATTTTGTGTGTACTTACTTCCTTTGTGATGATTCTGCTATGTTGTTGTTGGTGGGCAGGCCATGTGGTGGCGGCCATTTTGTGTATGCTTCCTTTGTGACTGATTTTGCCATGTTGTTGGTGGCCATGCCATGTGGTGGAGGCCATTTTGGGTGCATCCTTTTTCCATGTTGTTTTTGGGTGTCCCTGTCCTCCTGGCCCTATGGAGGCGGCCATTTTCTGTGCCCTTCCCTGGTTCTCTTCTTTTGCCATAGCCATCCAAGGCTTTTGTAGGTACTACTACTCACAGCCATAGGTGCATTCAAGTTAATCAACTATTTTTGTGGTGTACCTTTAATTACACCGTGTATGGCTTTGGATTGCCTCACATTTTTTGTAATGGTGGTACTTTCAGCTTTTGGTTGCTTGTGTGTAACTAATATGCCACTCCCTGCCAGTAGGTAACCCTAGGAATACTGCTCGCGTACTTTTGGTAACGTCGCACCGTGTGAGAACGCGACCTTACCTTTTTTGTCTTGTTCGCGCGCTCAATGTACTGGCTCGGGAACGCGATAACGACTTTTCACTCGATTCGCGTTGCCGAACACGCCGATTTTGCAATCTCGCGAACAATATGTCCCGAGTTGCATAAAAGTTCCTCGAAAATGTTTAATGTGTCCCCTGTGCTACAAAAAGTCCTCATTTATGTGTTATTTGGTTGTAGTTTTGTCTTCCTGGAGCATGGGCCACTCCCAGTTCCTTTCTGTCCTCTATGTAATGATTTCTTGTTTATGGTTGGGGTGACCAATTTGGGCGGTGGTGTGTCCATTTTGTGAAGCTAAGCATTGTCCCTTTGGCATAGGCATTTATTGTCTGTCTTCTCTTTCTTTTCATGTAGTGGTGAGGGCCATTTTGTGTGTACTTACTTCCTTTGTGATGATTCTGCTATGTTGTTGTTGGTGGGCAGGCCATGTGGTGGCGGCCATTTTGTGTATGCTTCCTTTGTGACTGATTTTGCCATGTTGTTGGTGGCCATGCCATGTGGTGGAGGCCATTTTGTGTGCATCCTTTTTCCATGTTGTTTTTGGGTGTCCCTGTCCTCCTGGCCCTATGGAGGAGGCCATTTTCTGTGTCCTTCCCTGGTTCTCTTCTTTTGCCATAGCCATCCAAGGCTTTTGTAGGTACTACTACTCACAGCCATAGGTGCATTCAAGTTAATCAACTATTTTTGTGGTGTACCTTTAATTACACCGTGTATGGCTTTGGATTGCCTCACATTTTTTGTAATGGTGGTACTTTCAGCTTTTGGTTGCTTGTGTGTAACTAATATGGCACTCCCTGCCAGTAGGTAACCCTAGGAATACTGCTCGCGTACTTTTGGTAACGTCGCACCGTGTGAGAACGCGACCTTACCTTTTTTGTCTTGTTCGCGCGCTCAATGTACTGGCTCGGGAACGCGATAACGACTTTTCACTCGATTCGCGTTGCCGAACACGCCGATTTTGCAATCTCGCAAACAATATGTCCCGAGTTGCATAAAAGTTCCTCGAAAATGTTTAATGTGTCCCCTGTGCTACAAAAAGTCCTCATTTATGTGTTATTTGGTTGTAGTTTTGTCTTCCTGGAGCATGGGCCGCTCCCAGTTCCTTTCTGTCCTCTATGTAATGATTTCTTGTTTATGGTTGGGGTGACCAATTTGGGCGGTGGTCTGTCCATTTTGTGAAGCTAAGCATTGTCCCTTTGGCATAGGCATTTATTGTCTGTCTTCTCTTTCTTTTCATGTAGTGGTGAGGGCCATTTTGTGTGTACTTACTTCCTTTGTGATGATTCTGCTATGTTGTTGTTGGTGGGCAGGCCATGTGGTGGCGGCCATTTTGTGTATGCTTCCTTTGAGACTGATTTTGCCATGTTGTTGGTGGCCATGCCATGTGGTGGAGGCCATTTTGGGTGCATCCTTTTTCCATGTTGTTTTTGGTGTCCCTGTCCTCCTGGCCCTATGGAGGCGGCCATTTTCTGTGTCCTTCCCTGGTTCTCTTCTTTTGCCATAGCCATCCAAGGCTTTTGTAGGTACTACTACTCACAGACATAGGTGCATTCAAGTTAATCAACTATTTTTGTGGTGTACCTTTAATTACACCGTGTATGGCTTTGGATTGCCTCACATTTTTTGTAATGGTGGTACTTTCAGCTTTTGGTTGCTTGTGTGTAACTAATATGCCACTCCCTGCCAGTTGGTAACCCTAGGAATACTGCTCGCGTACTTTTGGTAACGTCGCACTGTGTGAGAACGCGACCTTACCTTTTTTGTCTTGTTCGCGCGCTCAATGTACTGGTTCGGGAACGCGATAACGACTTTTCACTCGATTCGTGTTGCCGAACACGCCGATTTTGCAATCTCGCGAACAATATGTCCCGAGTTGCATAAAAGTTCCTCGAAAATGTTTAATGTGTCCCCTGTGCTACAAAAAGTCCTCATTTATGTGTTATTTGGTTGTAGTTTTGTCTTCCTGGACAGGCCATGTGGTGGCGGCCATTTTGTAGGTACTTCCTTTGTGCATTTATCATTGGCCTCCCTGCTTTTGGTCTGATCTGATAGTAGGCCAGAGTCCCAGAGGTGGTAGTTACTATTTAGCGGGGCTGCTTTATGTAGCTGTTTCTATTTGGTCTATTTAATTACCATCATTACGGCATGTGTGTATGCCATTGCATTTTCAAGTTTGTTGTCTGGGCAGGGGGGTAGGTAACTTTTTTGTGTGTGTAATAATTTTATGGTTTGTATGTGTTTTTGCAGTGAAGTTTTCCAAACTCTTAGCCATGGGGTATTTTGATTTTCCTTGCATTAACCTGTCATGACTCATGTGTAGCAGGCATCCTCCTTTTTCTGTCCATATTGGTATATGATAGGCCTGCTTGACTTTATTATTGGTTCTTTCTGGACTTCATGTGGCTGGGAGCTGTGGTGCTGGTAGTATTAGTCTTCTTTTTTGTGTTTTATACATTGGCCTGTGTGTCTTTCAATTGTTCATGTGTTGGCTTACTGCTTGTTTGACTGACGTGTTCTGTCTTCTTTGCTTGTAGGTGCACAGAAAAAGACTGAGGAGGTGCTGGTTGTTTTCATCCATCACCCGTTCAACTGCCAGACGGACGTCCTTCAATTGTACGCCACGTGTGGTGTGTGACTCATCTGACCACACATCTCTGCAATTTGTGCTACTGAGTGCTGCTGTGTGCTGACATCAGAAGAAGATGGGCCCTAAGAGAGCAGGTACCAGGTCCTCCACCACCAAGAAAGTTGCTGAGAAGAAGGTACAGAAGAAGGAAGTGTCACTTAAGGCTGGTATGGACCCCCAAACCTTTTTTGGGCCCCCAAAACGTACACCTGCAGCAGCGGTGTCCGTGGTGCAAGCTGGGGCCAGCACATCCGCATTAGCGGGGGCAAGCCACCAACCCAGGGCCAAGCACATGAGGGTCGAAGAGGTAGCCAGCCTAGTGTTACAAAGCAGTGATACTGAGCCTGAACTTAACTTATCGCTGTCTCAAAGTAGCACACAATCCACGCAAGATGAAAGTGCTCAACAACCGCCACCAGCAGTAGATGTTCAACAACCACAACCACTTCCCGCAATAGTTGTTGAAAAACCACAACCACCACCCGCAATAGTTGTTCAACAACAACAACCAAATCCCACAATAGTAGTTGTTGAAGAACCACAGCACGCTATAGTACTTCCTCAAGAACAACAACCACCGTCTCCGCACGCAATAGTGGAAGTTGTTCCTCCCAATGTCGGGGCAGTTCAGGAAGTAGAGCCTCATTCCGAGCAAGAAGAAGAGGAAGCCACTTCTGGAGGTGATCTACTGTCTTTAAATTTACGAAAGGAAAGGAGGGTTAGTGGCAGTGCATCGAGTTCTTCGCATAGCATCCCTTCAGATGACCTTGATAAGGAATGGCATCCACGACGAAGAACTGAGCATTCAAAGGAGAGACATCCTAAGACCATGCTGGGAAAAAGGAAGGATCCGTCAAGGCTTGAACTTCCGGAGTTCGATGTAGGTGAGCAGGATACTGATGGTAATAAAGACGGGTCTGACACTGACAATGTCATCATCACAAGCGTTATTCCTGGTGCAGAGGATGTAGAGACCAGCATTTTCACCCTATCCAGAAGGGCTGCGATTAGTGATGAGCAGGTAGCACGTGTAACTCCTACACACTCAGCACCCAAAGTAACACCAGCTCCCATTTTTGCATCAGCGAAGGCCCGGCAGCGTGCGACATCCAGCGCAAGCGCCACCTCAACAGAAGGAGGTAGTGGCAGTACTAGTACTGAACTGTCACATAGCGAAATTCAACAAAAAGGCTCCAGTTCATCCGGCATTGGAAGTGGGTCCTCCTCTTCCTATGGCAGGAGACAAAAGTTTAGCTCCCCAGTCTGGAATTTTTTTACGGTTCACCCACATCAGGAGAACATTGCTATATGCACCATTTGTCATACCAATGTTAGTCGTGGTAAGATTGGTACAAACTATGGTACTGGAGGCCCAACGACCCATTTGAAAAAAACACACGCAATTCAATGGGAGAACCACCTTGCAAGCTTAAAAGATGTAAGCACTGGTGTTGGTGGGGAGGATACAGTACTACAAGGTCCACTCATGGAAGAACAGGGAGACAATGACCTTCTATCTGGGAGTGGTACACAAATGAGCCTTGTCGCCAGCACTGGAGTGGTGCAGTCCAAATCATCAGCATCAGCAACTTCTCAGTGGCACCAGAGTCAGCCGGAGACACCAAGGACAAGGAGTGAAAAGTCTGCGTTGAAAGGTGGTCCGTCTAGCAGAACAGAAAGAATTACCAAGCAGCTTACCATTACTGGCATGTTTAGGCAGGAGGGAAAGTACGAGCGGAACCACCCAACAGCACGTTTGTACAATTCGAAACTTGCAAAAATGTTGGCACTCGACCTTCTCCCATTTTCATTTGTTGAGGCAGTGGGATTTCGGCAATTAGTGGCAACACTCGCCCCAAAATGGGACGTTCCCAGTCGCTACTATTTTGCAAGAGTTGCTATTCCAGCACTACACCACGACGTGCTGGGATTGATTGGGAAAGCCTTACAACAGAGTGTTGTCCATTGTATCCACCTGACAACCGACATGTGGAGCAGTCGCGAAGCCACAGCAGATTACATGTGCATCACCGCACACTGGATCTCTTTTGCAGGTGTGAAAGACAAGTTAACTTCAGGCCTTCTTGACGTTGCTGGGATTTTCAATGACACTCGCAAACATGCAACTGTAGCCATTTTTGGTATGGAGAAAAATCATACTGCTGACAACATTTTGTCTGACTTTAACAGCAAGGTCTTTGAATGGCTGAAACCAAGAGGCCTTAAGATTGGTTTTGTTGCCACCGACAATGGCAGTAATGTAGTGAGGGCAATGAAAGATGGACAGTATTTCAGGGTACCCTGTTTGGCACACTGCATTAACTTAGTCGTGCAAGACTTTCTGAAACATGAACAACAAGTCAGCAACATACTGACCATCTGCAGAAGAATATGCACGCATTTTAACCATTCTTTCAAAGCGCGGAAGCTGCTACGCGTCATTCAGCGGGAGCATAATTTGCCAGTCAAAGCACTGATCCAGGAGGTCCCAACACGTTGGAACTCTACTTATTTCATGCTTGAGCGTCTCTTTGAGCAGTACATACCACTGAATGCTTATGTAATGTCAAGAAGATTAGTGGATCCTACTGTTAATCTTAAAACCCTGACCGTTGAGATGTGGCAGTGGGACATCATTAAATGCTTGACAGAGATGCTACAACCTTTTGAGGTGTTCACACGTGCAGTTAGCAGGGAGGACTGTACTATGGGCCAAGCCATCCCATTGTTGTACATGCTTGAGCAACAGCTGAAGGAGGTCTGTGAAACATACGAAGGTGACGAAGAAAAAGTTGATGCATGTACCTTGGCCAAGGCCTTAGCCAACTGCTTATCTGGAAATGCAAGGCTTAAAATGATTGTGTCAGATCCAAATTACATAACTGCAACAATCTTGGATCCACGGTACAAATTGTTTGTCAGCAGTAGCGCAGTCATTCCTTTTTCAGATGGGGATGTTGCCAATTACAAAAGTTCCATAGCTGTGGAAGCTAATGATTTAGGAACTGAACGGCTGTTACTTAAAGGCCTGCCAGTGCCAGCTAAGCATGGGCGAATTTTGCGAATCTCGCGTTCGCGAATTTTGCGGATTTGCGAACTCGCAATCCGCAAAATCCGCGAATTCCCGCGAATTTGCGGATTTTTTTTTTGTGTTCGCCCGTGTTTCTGCCAGTTCGCGAGGGTTTTTACAATTTCGCAATTTGCGAACTTACCTGTCGGGTCGCAAGTTTTGCGAACTTGTTGTTTCTACGTGTCCAGCCTGTTTGGGACACTCTTCTTCATCACTGCCACTCTCTGTCACCACTGCCACTCTCTGACTACTCATGCCACCCTCTGGCCCACCCATGCCACCCTCTGTTTCATCACCACACCCTCTGGTTGTCCAGTGTACATTATTTTCGGCAAAGCAAAGCACACCTTCCCTGCCTCAAGTGACCTGAATTAATTTGGGGCTGATTAATGTGTCACAGAATATTTTTTTAGCTGGCACCTGCTTCCTTAGTGCACCCTGATTAGTGATCTTTTGCACTTGCTAAGTGCTTTCATTGTTGCAAAATTAGTTACAACACCTGCCCTGCCCCAACTGACAATAATGAATTAGGGGCTGATTAATGGATTTTAACTTCCAGCCTGGCTCCTGCTTGTCTCCCTTAGCTGTAATTCAGGACCTTTGTGGCATATGTGTAACTATTCTGAGGTTCAGAGCAGGGTCACATAATAGTTGCAACTGGCAACTGAACTCTGGAGGGGCCCCTCAGGAAGCACTACAGGAAATGGCTACTAATGATGAGCCTGAACTTTTGAACCTGGTAAGTAGTTTCAGTTTTGCTAAGATCGTATTTCTGCAATTTAGCACTTATTCGCGGGGCGCGAAGTTGTACTGGGAAGCCGCGAACTCACGCGAACAGTGCGAGCAGTGCGAGCAAAATCCGCTGCTCGCGGATTTGCGGATTTTGCGGGAGATTCGCGAATCTCGCGGATTGCGAATTTCCCGAAAATCCGCAAAATCCGCGAGCGAAACGGATTTTCCGCCCATGCTTAGTGCCAGCCCAGGACAGTCAAAGTACTCCAGGCCATCCTCCTGAGGCAAGTTCATCAGAGCATGAGAGCAGTGCGTCCGCTTCCCAGCAGGCACCAACAGTACCAAAAGCAGCACCTACACGATCTGATTCAGCAGACACAACCAAAAGCATAACTGCTTTTTTTCTACAGAAGGGGATGGGTAAGTCCGTTGCTGTTACAAAGGGGAAAGAGGAGCAGCAAAGCCGAGCACCAATGAACACTGAGCGGATGGTTCAGGCCTATCTGGATGACACAACAGAGGTGTTCATGGAGCAAAGCCCATTGGTCTATTGGTATGAAAGAAGGAGACAGTGGCCAGTGCTGAGCAGGCTGGCGATAAAGTATTTGGCTTGTCCTGTAGCCAGTGTCGCCTCTGAGCGGGTTTTCAGTGCTGCTGGTGCCATTGTGACATCGAAAAGGACCAGTCTCTCCCCCAAAAGCATCGAGAGGCTGACAATGATAAAAATGAATCAACACTTCATACCACCAGACTATACTGTACGTGAATCAGAGCAGGATGAAGAAAGCGAGCCCGAAGAATTCATCACTGCTGGGTTACATGACCTACTGCTGTCCGGACCCACAGAGTTTGAGGACGAGCACCTCTTCCCTGACCAATAGGCTTTTAAATTGTTACTTTTTCCCTTCTTTTATTTGTGTTATTTATTTTCTTATTAAAAATGACTTTCGGGTGCAAAACTGCTAATCTTAAAATAAAAAGCTCAACCAAATCCATCCCCAGCACTCATTCTTTTAATGTACCTACTGGAGTTGCACACCTGTGCATTTATTTTTGCTGTATCTTTTTTATTTACCTCCTGGAGTTGCACGCCTGTGCATTTATGTTCCATGTTGAGTGCACTCCTCAGAGTCTTGCTCCATCTTCTTGACTCCCACTCAAGTCAATACAATTCCATCTTGGCAGCCATACATTTAATGTTGTAGATGGAGTATAGTACAATAACAATAATGTAGCCTCTAACAGTCCCTCCATAACAAGTGAACCGTACATGACTACAGCCATCCTCTATTTCATTTGAAATCTGCAACTCATAATAACTGCCTTGCTGAGTCTTACTCTTAAGGCTACCACCTCTGTCTGCAGCCATTCAGAGACGACTCTTCTGTGTCAAAAGAAACTTGAGCAGGCATCCACAACTGAAGTCAACTTGTTGTGACTCGCATTACAAAGGCTCGGCAGCATTTGTGATCAATCATCTGACAGTGAAAGAGAAGAGCAAAACAGGTATATTAAAAAATGAATGATGCCATGCATTGCATTGGATGTATTTTTTGCTGACTCTGAGCAAATGTGCATGGAGTTGAAGTATACTAGTAACTTCAGTTCAGACTCACGTGATAGCCAATTTTTCCATGTTATTTACTAATAATAGAAATTATTTACGCACTTGTGTTCCTACTACTACAGATGCAGTCAATACTTAATTTATCGTAGTCACTCACTACAGACTGAGTTGCTGATGATAATGATGGTGACCACCATATCTTTGCTGTCAGGCAGTTGGATCTGAGCTGATTGATGCACGATGTTTCTTGGAGTGGAATACAAGGTAATAAATAAATACAAATAAGAGGCACAGCACTGTAAACCCAGGCTACTACATGTTTGTGCACTGTGCTGTGGTAGAGTACAATAGTGGTATGATTGATGACTGAGAATGACGCATTGATTTTGTTGAATTTTGTAAATGCTAGGTTGCTTTTTCAATTTCATTCACCTTTCTGTGGCTCTGTGAAATTTTTAGGGAAATGCAGTTTGTATAACGGGCAAACCTGTGTCGTCGTGGGCCTGTTGTTGTGTGCTGGCTCCTGTCTTTTTTTGTACTTCTAGATTAAAAATGATATGCAACTAGTAGACTTATACAAATTGTATCCAAGCCGCCTCAGTCTGAAAGTCCTCTCATACGACTACTCCTCTTGTATTAGTTTTTTTATCTTCACTGTATTACAATTTGTTTAGGTCATTCACATTCTTTTGTATTTGCCTTTTCTTTTTCAGGCTGGACGTCTTTCACCCACTGCTTTATAGTATGAGCATCAACTCTCACCCTTACCACAAATCCTCATCATCAAGCAATTGGATTGCGGGAAACCAAGAATGATATTCAGCGTGTCCTTTTCTTACGTTCATTGCTTACAATCATTGGCTAGCGGATCAACATCATAAATCATCGTCTTCATTGTTTTGCTTTTGTTGTCTCCAATCTCCATGCGTACTGTTTTTCTTTCTCAAACCTTTCCCAAAACCCCCGTACCCATCCATTAAACAAACCCTAACCCTCTTCCCCCGGGCTGCGTGGTTACATTGAGGTGTGATGTTTCTTACATTAAATATACACCAACAATTTGATCACGCGCTTGCTGGGGCAGATGTGGTGAAAGCAACAATAGTGAAATGTCAACAAGGCATGGCCAGGATCTTCTGCGGCTTCCCAACTCAAGCTCTGTGTATAACGCCAAATAATTTACCATTAACATCAAACAACGAATGCATCTAATGAATTGGCGTAATTTTTTGGGTTTAAAGTTTAAAGCATTATGATTTAGAAAAGTTTGACGTTGCCGTGAGTACTACAAGTACAGTTGAACTTCTTATCTTCTCTTGCACTTAGTTTCCAGTCCCCAAAACCATTGTTTTATTTCAGTTTAGCAGTTGCAATATTGGGTCACCCATGCAATGTACTGTACTTACTTATACTACCCCCACATTGTCTGTCACGCAAATGACTGCCTCTTTCTTTTTGTCTCTAAATGCTACTGGCAGGGTCTGCCTACTACTACTATCACAGAAGTTCTGATTCTGAACCACAGATTCTTCACCATTGTCTTGGAAATCAAATGCAGCCCTTGCAGTGCCACACTTCATCATAAATCATCATCATCTCATCAGCAATCACAGGTAAGATAAGTTTGGAGTGAGGTATAACGCAAGACAGACTGGTCGTTCTTCTAATACTACAAATATAACTCGGTGAGGGTTTACCGCATCTATCTGTTTGCATGTTAAAGATGTGGGCAATATATTTTATTATTAAAAAGCACTGTCCGCCGACCTGCATGGCCAAATTAAACCTTGCGAGGTTGCACAACGTACATTATTTGGTGAAACACTCCCCCCTCCAACCCCCCAAGAAACGCAAATGAACTTCAAATGTTTTCTTTTGAACATAACTTTGTTTCTCGTTTATTTTGAACATAATCTAATATATAACTAAAGACGATACAAAAATAAAATATATATAAATCCTACACCACAGCTGTCCCTACCCGCCTCCCCTAACCCCAACCAAATTCCCACGCTCAATGTAATGTAAAAAAAAGTAAAAACCCAACACCCAATTCCCACCCAACAACAAAAGGATTGAAAAAGGGGCAAACAGGGTCCATCTCATAGCCGGCGGGCTTTTAAGTGTTGATCCACCAGGATCTTTACACGCTCCTCTATTTGTCTTTTTGTCTGACTGCTTTGAGCCTCCAGCCTGGCTACCCAGAGGAGAATTTTTCTCTGGAACTGGCGGCACCTACATTGGCAGCCATGTTGTTGTGGGGGGGTGGACGATGCGGGGAAAATCTGGCGGCGGGCGGCTGCCTGACCACGCCGACGTACTCCTGCAGGCTTGGGGGCCGGGGCATTTGAAGAGGCAGCAGCTGCTGCCGCCGCCTCCTCCTCCTCCTCCTCGGCCTGAGCCACCAGCCGGCGGTAGGCCTCAACGATGGCCTGCAGTTTCCGCTGACGGGCCCGGACTGCCAGCTCCTTCCTCGTTGGTTTAGAAGGAGTAACTATAAAGAAAGAGACAGAATTGTTGTAATCAAAAATCCCAGCAAATCAAGAACACAAAATGTATCCAACACATAGTGGGCGGCACAGTACAGTAGCAATAGCAAGCAAGCTGAGTACCTAAAATGTTGTTTTATCTATCTTGAACATTCTACGCCTTATATACTTCATTTGTCTGACTTTTTGGCACGGCATTATGCCTGCCCTAGTAACATAGCATGGGTGTACTTCAACGGTCACATACGAACACCTGTCTTTTTCATATCTCGTTTTTTTATATCATATACTCTGTGCTTCCGGGAAAAGTGACAGTCTCAAACTAACATTAATTAACAGTGGCCAGCTAGTACTAGTAAATGTCTACTCTAGAGACTATCATTCTTTATATCGCGCAACAAACGTTAGGTGGTTTGTGTTTCGCCAGCAACGACCCGGAATGCATCCAGTCGTCCCCTCCTTCCCTTGCCTTTGGGTTTAACCAAAACACCGCTGCCGACACTAGTATCCACTAACCACCGATATTGGATGTGTCTCCCACCCACGCAGGCAGCTGTGTTTTCCCCTTTCTATGCTTCCACAACAACCCACGCATCCAACTGCTCTCAAACACCTGCATTGCTGATTCCAAAGTATCCTTCTATATTATATGATTGGTGCTTTTTCCTTGCTCCTTTCATCATACTAAAATCAATCTCCTGTTAATCCATCGCGGTCATGTAATGTTGTGGATAAGACTTTTTTAGTCTGCCACCAACCTTTCACAGCTGAGTTGTAGTCACATAGAAGAGGCCTGTATAACTTATTTTATCAATTCTCGCCGGTGGTAATGCTTTTTCTAAGCTTGGTAATGACAAAGGTGGCGTCATATATTGTCCAGTAGAACTTCAAGTTCATTATAAATATCAGAGTACAGTGAGGAAGTTTTCCCCACCCACCAAGTAATGCGGATCACTATTGAATGTAACTTACCATCGCCCACCGTTGTTGGCTCCTCCCCCGGTGCTGCCGGTGCTGCTGTAGGTGCCTCTGGTCCTCCATTCCCCTCCGGGATCGCCTCTGCTGACGCCGTCGCAGCGCCGCTGCCCCCGTCGGCACTGGTGGATGGTACTGGTTCTGCACAAATAAAAATAAGTAATTAAGTACACCTTTTTAGATGGATGCACAGCCCCCATTGTACTTGTTCACCAAGAATGGAGTTCTGCAAAACAGTTAAGTACAACGTAATCAGTAGTAGTCCACATTGCCTAGTACAGCAGAGTAAGTAACACACTACGCATATTAGCATTTATTTGGTATGGTATGGTACCCAAGCTCATCTCATCTATACTGCTACTCTAGTCCTTGGAAAGTTAGACTGAACCATGTAACCTAACCAGTTTGTACATCAATGACATGTCTACAGTTTTGCGCATGCTACCTCACAGCTTGTTGCGCAGTACGAGAAGACGCCTTTGAGGCCACATGATAGTTCAAAGCATACACCTGAAGAGTTTGGAAAATAGAAAGGCCCGTATTTACTTTTTGAATGTGGATTGTGGAATCGAGTTTGCTTACAGCCTCAGGTTACACCTTTTTTTTAGCATGACAGCTAAAAACGTTGAATAAATGTATGTAATGTTTTCATACTGTCTAACGTGCACCACTTTTGTCATTATCTTTCGGCAGATGAGAAGATTTCCTTCTACGAAGCAAAGATTTCCAGAGCTTACCAAAAAGAGGCATATGCAACCAGTATACGTTCAATGGTGAGGGGTCTCCGACATTTCCCACATTTCCCTATCGTGCACTGGTAGCTGTACAAATGTAGATTACTTTTTATTCAGCCTTTTTTAACTCTGGATTTTTTCTTGTGGCCCTGGCCTTGACGTATTTCACGGAACAACTTAAAAACATTGATGTTACTTCTAACAAAATAAAGGTTTTGAAGTACCACATTGACTCGGAAGTATATTTTCAGTGTCTGTTGTCTTGTAGACTTACACGAGAGAGTGAGCAAAAGGGGGTTACTTAGGTTATGGATTGTGTAATAAAAGCATTTGGCATCTTCATATTGGGGTTCTGGAAAGGGGTAATTGAATAATTGACCAATGACTGAGCCCATATAGGTTGTCGTTCATTGAATTTTGGGTTCCTCTGAGTTCTGTGACTGAGGTGTAAGACTGTAAGTAAATAAGGTCCAACCTGCCTATCACCAATAACATCCAATTTTGTGGTGCATACATAGTTATGTATGTGACTGCATAGAAGAATACCCGCAAGAGTAGTAGTGGTATTCATTACTAACGCTTACAAAATAGTAGACCAACATCTGGATGCATACTTGGTTGGTGTCAATTGGCAAAGAAGAGACATTACAGAGGAAAAAGCATAAGACAGGAGTGGACCCTGTGCCTTCCGCTGTTCTATCACAGATTTTTTGAAAAGATTAATAACTTAACTAAAGAGTGGGCAACAGGGCAAGCTTACCTACAGACAGTCTAGTAGTAGCACAGAGAGTCATAGGAGAGGCTCTTTCAAGGAACAGAAAGGCAGGGACAGATAGTAATACCCAACATTTTGAAAACATAAAACCAAACAAGCATTTGTCAAAATTTAGTTAGGTGAAATGTCATTAATCGGTTGGAAAAAAGCTCCGTTACAAAGTTAGGGAAATATCATTGTTCCAAAACAAAACACTGTTGGACTTACTGGGGACAGCAGCAGGATCCTCAGTAGAGGAGCTCTGTGCCTGTGGTTCTTCGCGTTCACCCGCCGACTCGGTCCCAGTCTTCTGCTTGCCCCTGGGTTCTGTGGTTCATGCAAGAAATAATAATAAAGAAAGAGGAAAACATTGAGTGCTGTGAAACATAGACAGCATTTCAAAAACCACTGCTACAACATTAAAAGAAACAAACATTGGTCTACCAAATGACTACTGCCTTGCATTATTCACTGACTAGTGTATATACTTGGAGAAAACAAATCAAATGTTCCATAAACATTCTGATTGCAGATTACTAAGTAACACAGAGGCAGTAAGACCTGAACAACACCACCGATTCAAGAATGGGGTAATCAATCAATTATCTGTAAGTAGCCATTTCTTTTTCATTTTTTGCCAGCAAAATGCATAGATCACAAGGAGGAGACATGCTTAACTTTGTGCATACTTACTAACACGAAATTGTACGTTCATGGCATCATATTTTGTTTTGCTACTGACTGAATGCTACTGCTGCCCTACCCACTCAATAAACAAACTACATCAGTTCTATGGAGGGCTGAGGCAGGGGCGGCTCTAGGCTCATGGTGGTCCTGGACTCCTGGCCAGGGAGCGTAGGTGGGGGGCCCGGAAAAGGAGGTCGGGCGGAGCACGGAGGCCAGTGAAGAGGGGGGAGTCAGGGTGTTTGGAAGTGGAACAGAGCCGGAGGCACCAAATCCCTGCCAGGGGCCGCTAGGCAAATATGTATCCATCCTCTGAGGATTATTACATTAAGGATATATATTGGTGGGGTGGCCCCTGGCGTTTGGTGGCCCTGTGCAGTTGCACAGCTTGAACATGCCTAAATCCGGCCCTGGCTGAGGTAAGAAGAACAAAGTAACTTTTGCATTCATTGCCAGAGGAGGATTCAGGCAGAAGAGAAGGCCGTGAAAAAAAAATGATACAATATGCATTGCAAACACGTACAATTATCCATCAACGGCTATTTCACTGACGGACAAAGGAAGGGGACAAGAACAAGACTATATTAATAGCATTAACTAACTTCAGTTCTCTACAATAAAGAAAATCTCACACCAATAAACAGGAACAGCTAGCGCCAAATTGAACACGCAAGAGTCAGTGAAGATGAAAAAGCGCAGCACAGACCAGTGTCATACAATTACAGTAGATATAATAACGGAATACATCGGAAATGTAACTAGGAGCAACAGTCATCGCGTTACTTATTCAGCCAAGATTTACAAAGATACAATAACAATACTTATACTACTATAGAGATATATATTATACACACACTTTTTTTTTTTGGGTAGCCACTCACCAAGACCCACGACCTCGACGCCAAGCAGGTCCAACAGGTCCTGCTCCCGGTCCAAAATGTCTGCCCAACGGTGGGTCAGCTGATGGTGGGTACGCCGGATACCGGAGCAGCGGAAGACTGCCCGGCGCACCTTCACCCACCGCCGGAGACGCTCCTCAATATGGTGGTAGCCGGAGCCGGGCCTGCCACCTGCTGCCAACATCAAGGGGAGGTAGCGCTGGATAAAAAACACCAGGGCAGCCACCTCCTCCTCCCCAAAAAGTTGGCGGGGCCTCACCCCTAGGGGGCGCATTCTGCCGCAAGGCAGCCGGGTTTTTTGGGGCACTGGCGCCTTGCCCTTTGAGCCGCCGCTGCTGCTGGCGCCCTTGACCATGGTTCTGGGTGGAGGGGAGAAGAAAAGTTCAAGGCAAAAAGGTAGGGGAAAGAAGAAGCAAGGTAAAAGAAGGAAGTAAAATAAAGCAATAGAAAAGTTGTAAAAGTAGAAATAAAATAAAAAATATAAACCTAGGCACAGAGAGAAATAGGTAATAACTAAAGAAAGTTTGAAAAAGTGGGTAAAAAGACAAGGATTAAAGAGATTTCAACAAGATGCAAAAGTAGGCCCAAAACCATAGCCAGAGTGTGTGATCCAAGATGGCTGCGCCCATCGCGACCGCATGGGTAGGTTCGTGCGATATTTAGCGCGATCACGCACTTTTGTAGTGCGAACGAGAAGATGAGTTCCCGAACATGTCTTGCACAACGCGACCACGTTAATTGTGACCCGGAACAGGAAATAAGGGAACGCAAGCAGGCGGGACAAACTTCTGGGGTAATTTAGCGCGCTAGCCATCCCAAGCATGCAGGCAAAGCCCCGAACACGCGCACCTCGCTCCCGAAGACGAAAAACGGCGCGTGAATGGGCCCAGCAAGCAACTCCGCATGGCTGCGGAGCTACGCGGAGTTCGCGGAGTGCAACTACGTCTTCGCGGAGCTCCGCGGAGTCCGACTCCGCGAACTACGCCCAGGGTTACAGTTAGCACCCCATTAGTGCCTCTCAGGTTGGACCTAGGGTTACTCCCCGTGGAGGAGGAGGTGGCATTAAGGACACTTACTGACTGGAGAAGAAATTGGTCTGTCCCGGAATTGGCCTCCTATCGAAATGAGTTCAGGGATGTGTGGGCTGTAATTAGATCCAAGAAAATCCCGTGGCTAATTCACATCAAGGATCTTTGTGGCAGGATTGGCCTACCAGAGCTCTGGGGATCACCTGATGTATCATGCCCGCCCTTTTCTAGGGCGGATTTGGTATACCAGTTTAGGCACCATAACCTATTGGCTCTCCATGTTAGTTCATCAGTAGGTAGACTGACTTCTCAATTCCGTCAAATAAAGGAGGAGTATAAAAAGGAGGACTTTCTGGACCTGACAAAAAATGCTCTTCCTATGGAAACCTATATATATACACTCGCTCCCTAACATCAGGCGTTTTAAGATATGTGGCTATAATCAGCAAGTCCTGGATGAGGATTACAGGAGGGCAAACTCTCTGAAGAGAGAGGGTCTCTTGATGAGTAAAGGTGAGCAGACCATGGACCCCGAGAAAGGCGAGGGAAAATGTTGCCTCAACGCCACCTATTCGAGGAATGCTAATGATCTGAAGAGAATCATGAGAAAAAACTGGCACATTATGCAGGCAGAATATGTTGTAGGGAGGGATCTTCCATCTACCCCCTTGTATGTTCAGGAAGGCGTAAATCATCAGGAAAGCAGTGAGCCGAGAGCCATCGGCTCACTGCGTTCCTGATGATTTACTTTTCCGAAGCGCTGCCCGCACTTTTATAAATCAAAGATTGGTGATACTTCGAGTTCGACTTATTATTCCATCGAGTATCCCTCTGATGCCTTGAGAATAATTATCCTCTGCAGATGCATTTGCGGTATCCGACTCACCCATTAACACATTTGGCTGTACCACTGCCTGCCATATTGTCAAGGGGCAACCTTGTGCATAATATTAGTCCTGATGATGGTCTCATAGACAACAGCATTGGAGACCGAAACGTTGACCTTATCATCATCTCCTTAAGCTCTAAATCTTGCTTCAAGAGTACAACTTTGTTCATCGTTTGACTTGGTTACCCTTCTCCAAAGAAAGGAGTTGATGATTTGCTGTGTATTGATTTGTTGACCTCTGCGTACATTCATTTAAACTTCACTGTACCCAACTTTTGTTTCTGATTCCCCATGAATTTACTTTTTGATTAATTTCTTTATATAAAAGCTTTTTCAGACCTGTTCGCTTGCCCTTGTGTTCTTGTTTTTCCTGTTAACATTGACTATTAATTAGTTAGATTCCTTTGAACTAACTACATTGACTTATGCCACCGAACTTATTTTACTCAGTGAATGAACTAAATCCCTTGTAGCTTTTATACTTTGGTATCAAGCCACTTATTATGCCATGTTTGATAGGCTTTATTCGATAAAAGATTTATCATAAAAGCATTTTACAGAATAAAAAAGTTATACATAGAATTTTTCATAAAAAGACAGTTAAAAATTCAGCACAGATAATAAAATGACATAGAAATAAAACAGAAGATGGGAATATAACATCATATCTTTAAAATAATGATTGGTCCATAGGTCCGAGGTTTCCATTACAGCAGAAAGGAAGGTTGCAACCCAGATTGTTCCCCGACTTGCGTTGGGCGCATTGGACCAAAATCAAAGTTCCTTGTTAGGCAGTTGTAATTGCCTTGCAATTGTCACAGTGCTTTTGTCTGATTAGCCAGACACGCCCCAGGAATTTGGCCACACCACCACAGAGCTGCAATATGGCTCATAAAGCCCAGTTCCCTGCATGCTGGTTTGAGCCACTTTTCTCTGGCGTTTTTGTATGCCGGGCATGCCAGGAACAGATGGCCAATTGTCTCCTGAGGATGGCCACAACTAGGACAGGGTTCGGGGACATGATTAGGACCTTTCCATTGTGAGGTAAAGCTATTAACTTGCAGGGTTCCAAATCTCATCTGGATATATAGGGATCTATCCCTAGGTGCCTGTATAAAGTCGAGGTAGGGTTCCAAGCTGCAGGTGCTTTTATGCTCGAAGAAACCCTCTGTTAATTTCCCTAGTTTTTGGGTGGATTGGTCCCGTTTCGACACCCATTCCCAGTAAACACGTTTAAGCTCCTCGCTTAGAATTGGAAGGGATTACCTCTCTGCTTGCCATCGGTGGGCGATTATGTACCTTAGATCCACCCTGCTGCCAAATGCTATTTAACTGCATGCAGAGTGGATTGTGGTCGCTGTCCATGGAGGCTACAATTTCCATGTCAATAAGGTTACACCATAGGCGGACGTCCAGGAGTATATAGTCTATTCTAGAGGGGAAGGATATCCGGTTGAATGTGCATGCACCATGTTGGTCGGAACGGGTCCTCCCATTCACGGCCATTAGGTTATACTCTAACCCCAGGGCATTTATTTGGATGGCCCGCTGAGACCATTTTTTGATTGGATCTACGGAGAGGGGCGAATGTCCCATTTGGCATCCTCCTAGCGATTCCTTCTTGAACATCCAAGCCAAGAGGCTCCAAGGTCACATTAAAATCCCCAGCTACCACCACTTTAGAGTGGGACGGTGCACTATCCAGCATACTCTCCAATGTCGATAAGACTGGGCACATTCGAGCCCCCTGTGAGCCTCTGGCATAGATGTTAAAAAGCTCGAGTTGAGGGCCGTTGGGTGTGTTTTTGATTGTCAAATGCAAAATGTCGTTGGACCGGCCAGGGTGTACGGTAATTGCCCAGTTGAGGTAAATACTAATCCAAATTATTATCCCCCCAGATGGTCGCCCTCTACCTGAACTAGTTGCAGGAATGCAGAATGTTGTGTATCCCAGTTTGTGTAGGGGGAATAGGCTCCAAGTTTCTTGAAAAAGGCATACCTCGTAGTTGAACACAAAGTTTTGCCATTCTGGGAGTTTGAGCTTCTTTTCTAGCCCTGCTACATTCCATGATAATACGTTCAGGGAATCCGGGGTAGGATTGTTGTTAATTATTGTTTCACTGGGAATGGAGTGTATTGTGCCATGTACGTATGGGGTTTCGCCCGCTGCCCTTTGCTTATGCGACGAATGCATGCCGCCACGCCCTGTGTCACAGATGTATTTATAGATTTCTAACTGTAATAAACGTATATTATGATAAATATATTTTCTTAAAATCGGCCTCCTTGCATGCTCGATGTGCAATTGCAATGTGACCTTAAAAAAAATCATTTGATTGCTTCATAACATTTCCCATCATAACAGTTGGACGGCCCCACCCATTCTAGTCATTCTCTCTACAGCGTTTGATGAGAGACACCTCTTCACCTTGAACAGCTTTTTTGCTGTATATACATATCTAATACTACACACAACATGCAACGATCATTTTGATCAATATTCCTGGTCTGTACATTAGCCTTCCACGTGTGATCGCAATGCATCTGAAAGGTTACATCAAAAAAACAAATGTGTGTTACACGATGCCACTAGTGTGTGTGTGTGTGCACATTATTATACTGCCCTTCGGCCTGGGTACTGGCGGCTCTAAGAAGTATCATCAGCCACCGGCAGATGCACATCCAAGATCACATGTGACAAAAAGTAAACAGTAATGTGTAGATTTGTATTGCTGTATGCTCTGTTTTCAGGCTTTGCCAATATAGTAGTGTGGCATATGTAAGACGTTCAGATTCACGTTTGACATACATTGCTTGACTGTAATGAGCATTATCACTGTGTATGATGTAGCCTCACTGCTCATCCTCCCTTTACGAGCACATTCACATGTGTACGCTTCGCGATAGCAATACTTTCAATATTACCGCACACCATTGACATGCATGTCTGTGCACAGCCACAACCTTGACAACGACATGTGATGTTCGCCGTTCAATCTTTTTGAACAGCATCACATTAGCGACAGTTGCCGCCCTCCCAATACAAGCTACATTATTATAAATTGCGCATTCTGCGTCTTCAAAACTGCAAAAGAAACACACATAAGTACATTTCCTGGCCAGGTAGGAAGTGAACCTGGAACAAAGAAAGCCCAGCCCCCTTTGCGTACGTATAAATAGGATAACAATGCCGCCACATGTCCCAGTTCATTCAAACTGCCCCTGGTGATATGGCTGCATCCACCTCGCATATCACAATGCGCAGTCAAAAAACAGGATCCATGAGGTGTACACCATCCTGCCAATCAACACTTGTTCTAAATTGTGAACCCTACTGCCCGTCGTGTTTCCAAAGGAATACATGAGGTGTAAACCATCCTGCAATAAACACTGCAACTGAATTGTGAACACTGCTGCCCGTAGTGTTTGTGCACACAACAATGACAGCACGGTGAGCAGTGGGGCCTGAGTGCACAGCAGCTCCAATTGAGTGCGGTGCTGTGGGAGGAGTGGGCTGCATCAGCCTGAGTGCGCAGGTGCGAACAAACGTAGTTGCCCTGCGTGATGATGTGATCTCTGACCTCATTCAATCACATCTCTGTCTCATTTTAAAGACCTACTGGACCGTACTGTAGGCCTGAACTAGTGGGCAGCTTTGCCCTACAGACATGTTCAAAAACAACAGTTGATGGACAGAATGCAGAACAATGTCATACATTCACCCCAGTACAGAGATCCGGGCCTAAATCCATCGTTTTCTTGCACTCCACACCACCCCAGTTCAGACATGGCCATATGCAAATCAGCCTTGACCCTGTGCCTCATGGAAACAGTCCAGCCAGAACTGCAAAGCCATGTCTTTCCTGGACCGGAATCAAGCATCCTAGGACAGGTTTCTGGCTATCAGCCGTCTTCAGCCAGGATAGCTTGATTCGAGTGGTGTGGAGAGCACAGGACTCACGTCTGAGCATACCCATCCCACTCGGGGTGACAAATGCAAAAACAACAGTTGATAGACAGAATGCAGAACAATGTCATACATTAACCCCAGTGCAGAGATCTGGGCCTAAATCCATTGTTTTTTGCACTCCACACCACCCCAGTTCAGACATGGCCATATGCAAATCAATCTTGAACCTGTGCCTCATGGGAACAGTCAAACCTTCACGAAGGGATGAAAGAGGTAGCCGAATGGATGAAGAACAGCTGCCTGAAACTGAACTCGGACAAGACGGAAGTCCTCATCCTGGGATCCTCACCCGCCGCTTGGGACGACTCCTGGTGGCCCCCCGCCCTAGGCAGCGCACCCAAACCAACAGACCAGGCACGCAACCTGGGCTTCATCCTGGACTCCTCCCTCTCCATGACCAGACAAGACAACGCTGTCTCCTCGTCGTGCTTCAATATCCTGCGCATGCTACATAAGATCTTCCGGTGGATCCCCACCGAGACCAGGAAGACGGTCACCCAGGCCCTCATCACCAGCCGTCTGGACTATGGCAACTCCCTCTACGCCAGAACCACCGCCAAACTCCAAACCGCCAAACTCGTGTTTTTTAATCATTTTAAAACTGTAATATTGTGTTTCTACTATTGCACTGACCTCTTGGCATTCATTGAAAGCACCAACAAGCAGCTGTTTGAGCGCTGCTCGAGCTAAAAACGCTCGTTTTCTTGGCGCCATCACCCTGCTGAGGGAAGCCACGAGACACGCCCCCCTCGGTCGGCCACGCCCCCCACAGGTACTAATAGGATGCGCTGATCTCTAGCACGCACTATTTCAAAACTGAGACCACTCCTGAGGCGGAAAGCCGGGAGCTTTGCTTCGTGTTTTTTAATCATTTTAAAACTGTAATATTGTGTTTATACTATTGCACTGACCTCTTGGCATTCATTGAAAGCACCAACAAGCAGCTGTTTGAGCGCTGCTCGAGCTAAAAACGCTCGCTTTCTTCGCGCCATCACCCTGCTGAGGGAAGCCACGAGACACGCCCCCCTCGGTCGGCCACGCCCCCCTTTCGCCAGTCAACCTCCTCTATAAATTATGAGTCCTTCCTGGAAGCGCAGCGGACGAGCGCAGCGGGCGCGACGAATGCGCGACGAAGGCGCGCATAAGGCAAGCTCGTCTGCGCTCGTCCGCGCCGAGGACGGGCCACCGGCCACCCCCCATGCAGGCTCAACATCATGGCCACCCTCTGACACGGTGAGATTGACCTATTCTGCTGTCGACCTACTAAAACTTAAGCACTCAGCCAACCAACCCCACGTACCACCGAACCTAGCCTATTCCAACCACAGCTTCGGCCCACTTCGCTGTCCCACATGCAATAAACCTACTGCGAACTTATCCACTAACTGCCCTCTATTGATCCAAGCAGCGCTTATAAACGCCAGATCTCTCCCCAAACATAAATTAGAAATAGCCGACTTTATTGACGCACACAAACTGGACCTGCTGTTCATTACCGAGACTTGGGGAGATGATGCCTCGGGACCCGACTTCACAGAAGCCACCCCCACCAACTTCAATGTATGCAGACTAGATAGGCCAAAAAAAAGAGGCGGTGGCATTGCCATAATTTATAAAGACCTCTTCAAACTTGCTACGAAAACATTTACCTGCCCAGAATACGAGTCAATGATCTTTACACTCGGCCTCTCGGCTAAATCTTCCTTTAAGGGCTTGCTGATCTACCGCCCTCCGGGGTCAAGAGCAAAGTTTTTAGAAAATATAGGCAGTCTAATTGAAACGGCTGCAGACACCCCGCATTTTACCCTACTAGGTGACTTCAATTTCCATCTAGAGACTCTGAACAACAATGATACTACACAACTTCTCACAGACCTTTCAGCCGCAGGCTTAAAACAACTAATAACCTCCCCTACGCACCAGGCAGGTCATACATTAGACTGTATTTTCACCAACAGTCCCCTTGTAAATGTTACTCAAATAATCCCACTCATCTGGACTGACCACTCAGCCATCTGCTTCACAGTTCAAACAAACCCTGTTAAACTAAATTCCACCTCACCATCTCCTTCATCTTACAGAGATTGGAAAAATATCAATCTAACTCTACTAGCTGAGATAATGCAGGATACCCATATTCCCAACGAGCAAGATCCTATCAAAGCATCCTCCAACTACCTGACAAACTTAGACATGGCATGCAATAAGCTAGCTCCAACTAAAAGTTCACACCGGAACAGGAAAACACCTTCAGCCCCATAGTTCACTGAAGCCCTACGCATGCAAAAACAACACTGTAGGAACCTTGAAAGGCACTGGCGCCGCAATTATAGTACGGTAGACAAACTGAACTGCAAAAATGCCCTCTCTACCTATAAAAGACTGTTAACCACTGAGAAAAGTAACTATTTCACTACTCAAATCGATCAGGCAAAAAACTCAACAGGACAATTATTCCGGGTAGTTAATATTCTATCCAATCCCCCCACGCCTCGCATAGAAGGCACTCAGTCACTGGCAGATGCCTTGGCCAGTTTCTTCAAGGAAAAAGTCAGCTCCATTTTTGATACTTTTTCCCATTCCACCCCCCCTGCCACTCCACTGGCATTTCACATGGATACTCGGCCTACCTTATCATCTTTCACTCCTGTAGATCAAAATCTCATTCAACGCCTGGCAGCTAGTACTAAATCAGGATCCCCTCTTGATCCCTGCCCTCCCTCCGTTCTGAATCTCATCCCTGAAGCAATTTCCCCCGCACTATCTACCATTTGCAATGCCATGTTCTCAACAGGCATATACCCTGCAGTCTGGAAAGAAGCCATAATCAAGCCACTACTGAAAAAACCTACTCTGGACCCTCTCCTCCCTGCAAGCTATAGACCCATCGCCTGCCTTCCATTCCCAGCTAAGATTTTCGAGAAGTCTATGAATATCCAACTCTCGAAATTCATTAACGACAACAACCTGCTGGATGACACCCAGTTTGGTTTTAGACAGGGACATGGGACGGAAACAGCTCTTCTAAAACCTGCAGACGAAATCAGAACAACCATGGACACAGGAGGGGCAGCTGTTCTGATACTCCTAGATCTCTCTGCCACATTTGACACGGTCGATCATGTCACACTGATCGACCGTGTCTCGGCACTGGGCATAGGAGGCACAGCCAAAGATCTAATTGCCTCATTCCTTGCCAATCGTCCTCAGACTGTCAGGGTAGGGAATTTCACTTCTCAGACCTTCTCTCTTCCCTGCGGTGTTCCTCAGGGCTCCTCGCTAAGTCCGACGCTTTTTAATATCTACGTATCGGACTTAGCGAGAGTAATAAAAACCTACGGAATAGCCCTTACTACGTACGCCGATGACACGCAACTAGTGCTATCGGTGCACAATAACGGAGCCAGCGTCGCATCCAACTTTCAGGAAGGAATGAAGGCGATAAGCTCCTGGATGTCATCAAACTGCCTCAAACTTAACTCCGATAAAACGGAGGTGATGACATTCGGGAGCTTGCAGCCAGTATGGTCCCCACAGTGGTGGCCACCTGAGTTGGGCTCCCCCCCCAACCAGTGACAAAAGTCCGGAACCTAGGAGTCATCTTCGACAATAAGCTGACTTTTTACCATCATACTAATGCTGTCGTATCTTCCGCCTTCTTTACCCTCAAAAAAATCAAAAAGCTTCTGCCATACCTACCCCAATCAGCCGGCAAAACCCTCATCAGCACACTAGTCTTTTCAAGAACAGACTACTGCAACTCACTCCTTCTGAATGCGCAGGAAGGGGTTCTCAACAAGTTGCAGACCGTGCAAAACGCGGCGGCTAGAACCTTACTTTCCATTCCTAAATTCACTCCCACTTCCCACCACATCAAAAGGCTCCACTGGCTTCCAATCAGGAGCAGAATCAAATTTAAGGCCCTATGTATAGACTATAAAACCCTAAACCACTCAGGGCCCCAGTATCTAAAAGAAGCTCTTCGTCCAGTGGAGCAACGCAGGATGCTACGATCTTCCGCAGCCCTCTTGCTGAATGTACCTCGTACAAGAAAGGCCACCTGGGGAGATAGATGTTTCACCACAGCTACAGCTAAACTGTGGAACACTCTCCCACTCCATATCAAATCTGCTCCCACGCTTCTTAAATTTCGAAAAAGCATTAAAACATGGCTTTTCTCTACCTCCTAACCCTCCCGTCTTCAGTAGTGAGTTCTGAGCTTTCAGCGCCGAGACACCCGTATGGGTATTTGTTTGCGCTTTAAAAATTGCAAAATAAATAAATAAATAAATAAGAGACTCCAGCGGATCCAGAACGCCTCAGCACGACTCATCCTGGACATCCCCCGTCGATGCCACATCTCCGGACACCTAAGAGACCTGCACTGGCTCCCGGTCAACAAGAGAATCACCTTCCGTCTCCTCACCCACGCACATGAAGCCCTACACAACCAAGGCCCAGGATACCTCAACAGCCGCATCAACTTCTACGCTCCCAAACGCCAGCTTCGATCGACCAGCCACGCCCTCGCGGCCGTCCCCCGCATCCAAAGAGCCACCACAGGGGGACGGTCCTTCTCCTACCTCGCCGCCAAGACATGGAACTCCCTCCCCACCCACCTCCGCCTGACCCAGGACCACCTCGCCTTCAGGAAGCAACTCAAGACCTGGCTGTTCGAGCAGTAGCGGACCCCCCTCCCCCAGCGCCTTGAGACCCTCTGGGTAAGTAGTGCGCTATATAAATGCGATGATTGATTGATTGATTGATTGATTGAGCCCGAACTGCAAAGCCATGTCTTTCCTGGACCGGAAACAAGCATCCTAGGACCGGTTTCTGGCTAACAGCCATCTTCAGCCAGGATAGCCTGACTCCAGTGGTGTGGACAGCATGCGACTCACTTCTGAGCTTACCCATCCCACTCGGGGTGACAAATGCAAAAACAACAGTTGATGGACCGAATGCAGAACAATGTCATGCATTCACCCCAGTACAGAGATCCGGGCCTAAATCCATCGTTTTTTTGCACTCCACACCACCCCAGTTCAGACATAGCCATATGCAAATCAGCCTTGACCATTTGCCTCAGGGGAAAAGTCCAGCCCGAACTGCAAAGCCATGTCTTTCCTGGACCGGAATCAAGCATCCTAGGACAGGTTTCTGGCTATCAGCCGTCTTCAGCCAGGATAGCTTGACTCCAGTGGTGTGGAGAGCATGGGACTCACGTCTGAGCATACCCATCCCACTCAGGGTGACAAATGCAAAAACAACAGTTGATGGACAGAATGCAAAACAATGTCATACATGCACCCCAGTACAGAGATCTGGGCCTAAATCCATCGTTTTTTTGCACTCCACACCACCCCAGTTCAGACATAGCCATATGCAAATCAGCCTTGACCATTTGCCTCAGGGGGAAAGTCCAGCCCGAACTGCAAGGCAATGTCTTTCCTGGACCGGAATCAAGCATCCTAGGACCGGTTTCTGGCTATCAGCCGTCTTCAGCCAGGATAGCTTGACTCCAGTGGTGTGGAGAGCATGGGACTCACGTCTGAGCATTCCCATCCCACTCGGGTGACAAATGCAAAAACAAGTTGATGGACGGAATACAGAACAATGTCATACATTCACCCCAGTACAGAGATCTGGGCCTAGATCCATTCTTTTTTTTGCACTCCACACCACCCCAGTTCAGAAATCAGCCTTGACCCTGTGCCTCATTTTCCACCATTACATTATGTCTCCCTTTTCAGACACTGATTTAATTGAGCCAAAATGGACGGAGCAGGTGCTCAACCCATCATGATGCCTCGTCAGTCTGACACCTTCCATCGTGTTATTAAGACACCGTCCCCAACCGGAGACCTGCACTCCCACAGTACAAAGGTACCCCAGACTCGGGGCTTGCACTGGCACTTTGTTGGACACACCGATGGTGGCAGGTGAGCAGTGAAGCCTCGGTGCGCAGGACCTACAGTTGAGCACAGTGCGGGGGAAGGTGCTGGGGTGCAGCAGCCTGGGTGCACAGGTGCAGGCAAGCGATGTTCCTGTAGCTAATAATCTAATCTCTGACCGTACTGCGGGAGGGTGCACAAGTGTGAACAAGGGATGTGGCTGTCAGTACTGATGTGATCTCTGACCTCATTCAGTTACATCTCTGCTTATTTTAACAACCTGCTGGACCGTACTGTAGGCCTGAGCCAGTGAGCACCACTACCCTAAAGACACGTGTTGAGAGCTGTGCTACAGGATGGGTGGGGTGCATCAGCCTGGGTGTGCAGGTGCAAACAAGCGATTTTTCTGTGCAAAATGATGTGATCTCTGACCTCATTCAGTCACATCTCTGTCTCATTTTAAGGACCTGCTGGACTGTACTGTAGGCCTGAGCCAGCGGGCAGTGCTGCAGTACAGACATGTGGAGTTGGCTTTTAGGGCACTGTGGTGAGCTCATTACTAAGTGTACATGCACACAGGCTCCTGTCACTGAATTACACAAGCACATTATGCTTCTAGCATGTGCTCTGTTCCTTTGTTTGTAAACATTAGCATAACATATTATTATTTACCCTTGTATTTTCTTGTGTATTCTCGTGCACTCCAACTCCTCTTTGAACCATGATTACCACTAATAGTTGGTAGATCGTACTTCAAAAATGAAGAATGCCCTCAACTGGTGTTTTTCTATTGACTTTGAAATAAACCTTCTTTTACCTCCAGACATTTACACCATTAAATGATTTCTCCCTTTTCAGACACTGAATTGATTGAGCCAAAATGGGCGGAGCGGGTGCTCACCCCTTCATGATACACTCGGCATTCCGATGTCTTCCATTGTGGTAACAAGACACAGTCCCTGACCGGAGACCTGCTCTCCTACCCTACAAAGCTACCCTGGAGTCGGAGCTTGCGCTGGCACGTCATTGAACACACCTGTGGTGTCAGGTGAGCAGTAAAGCCTCGGCAGGACCTACAATTAAGCACAGTGCGGGGGAAAGTGCTGGGTGCAGCACCTTGGGTCCACAGGTGCAGACAAGCGATGTTCCCGTAGGTAATAATGCAATCTATGGCCTCATTCATATGTTTCATTTTAAGGACTTGCTGGACCACACTCTTTCTCATGGACCACAGAGTCCTAGACCAACGGGTGACAGGACGTAAACACTGAGGGTTGGGTGCAGTAGGCCGACGCTCTGTCTCCTCCTCCCTCTGTTCTTTTGACTCTCTCTCCCATTCTCACTATCTTCCTTTCATTCGGTCTACTTTCATTTTTCTCTTCCACATGGCACACATACTTATGTTTAACGTGTGTCTTTCAGGTTTTGTACGCCCCGATGGGCGTGACCACACGGTATTCTGTACTTAGGCCACACTTAGTCCTTCAGGCCACCTGCCCTGCTTTGTAGCTGCCAAGAAGCTTGCATCCATCCCGCTAACAGTAGCACCGGTTGATGCCACCACAGACCCACTATGAAGCTGTGGGTTCCAGTCCATGACCGGGTTAGGGCCGTTATTAAATCCGCTGTCGCAGGAACCCCTTTTTGGAATAAAGCCATCCGTAGATTCAGTAAAGCTCAAATTCACTTTAATGACAGCTTGCCAGTATGAAACACTTCCGAATATCAACATTCATTTTTGTGCCAGACACGTTACAGGAGACAAATCCTTTCATCAGTAGCATTTTCCGAAATACTGGCACCTATGCAAGAAGGTTCCGTTTGAAGCTTCTTGGCAGCTACAAAGCAGGGCAGGTGCCCTGAAGTACTAAGTGCATCAATACTTAAGGATAATTTTGACAGCTGGGAAATGCGCCCACTGAGGTTATAACGGTGCGTACTACATCGCCCAGAATGCCGTGAGGCCACGCGCATCGGGCAGGTGCGATAAATTAGAACTTTTACATGACCAAAAGCGCTTCCCCTCATCTTTCCGAAAATGCCACTGATGAAAGGATTTGTCTCCTGAAACGCGTCTGGCACGAAAATGAAGGCTGATGTTCGGAAGTGTTTACTGCTGGCAAGCTGCCATTAAAGTGAATTTGAGCTTTACTGAATCACCGGGTGGCTTCATTCCGAAGTGGGTTCCTGCGAGAGTGTATATATATATATACCAGCGAGCAAGGCGTCTGAGAATGCCGAAACGCGTTTGAGTTTTCTGTTCGGGATATGCACATCTGATAAAAAATGCTAAATAAACTTTACATGCGGCTGCGGTAAAAAGAAAAAACTGTTGGAGTCCGTCTCTCTTTACCCTTGGCAATTGGGGCGCCGTAAGGAAAGCGGCATGAAGAGTGGTCTTTTTGATATATATATATATATATATATATATATATATATATATTACCTACTGGCGGTCGCCAGTAGGTAGTTATAGTTAGGATTGTTTTCCATAGGAAATCCTCAACATTCTATTTAGAATAACTTTGGCCCTGGTGGATGAGTCTTTGCGAATTTCTCAAAGAAGATGGCTAGGTTCGCTGCACTCCTTCCCTGAAAGTTTGGGGGGGATTGGTCAAGTGGGGGCTGAGATATAAGGGGGGTCCCAAAACGTGTTTTCTAAATGTTATTTTCCATAGGACCTTTAGACTCGGCTACAGTTCGAACGGGTGAATGAATTTATAAGAAATTTGCCAAAACTGTAGAGTCTTGTTCGCAGATTACGCTTTTTTTAGAATGGTGTAAATCCGTTCAGTAGTTGCTGAGAAAATTAAAGTTAAAGTCAATTATATATCTATAGGCGCGCACACGTGCGTGCACCCAAGCGGCTGCGCGTGAGCGGATTTTTTTTGGCTGCGTGACGTCTGTTAACGTTCGATTCGAAGGAAATCAGGAACTTTTGTCCGCCATTTTGTCACTGCGAGTAAATATATTGTTCATTTCAAAGCGTTGAAACATGGAAAGGGGAGAAGGTAGAGATTGTCTTCCTGCGTAGGTTTTCTCAGGGTGTGTAGTAAGGCCCTTAAACGCGAAAAGATATAATTTTCCCCCCAAAAAAAATACGGGGTGCGCGCACCCGGTCGCGCACACCTATTTACAAGAGTGTGAAACTGGAGGTAAATCAGAAGTTTGAGTGCTTAGATATAAGGTGGCTCTGAAAAGAGCCCTTGTGTTAATTGAGTGTTTTCTGCATTTATAAGTAAGTACCGATGCAGAGCCTGATGTTGCAGAGGAAGATTCTGTTTCCCTCATTCATGAAATGAACACCGTCTCTCCTATAGACGTCTAGCATGTGGTATCGCAAGTTGTTGTGGTAAATAGAACCCATGCTATAATCTCTGAGGAACGCAGAAACAGATTTATTTACATGTCTCCTTGCTTTCTCAAATTGTGCACAATGGTGATTGGACCAATTCCATTTCTGTCTTTGGCATATATTGGAATATACCAAGGCAGATCGAGGAAAAAGTGTCATCAATTGTCGAAAGGTGTCTTTTAGTAGCATTTCCAGACCTACCCCAGTGATTGTGCCTAGATCGTTCCCACCACAGTGCACAATTATAAGGTCTGGTTCTGGGAGATGCATAAAAGTTTTCACCAATGGAATTAATTGGTGACATTTCAATCCTCTTTTGGAAATCCATGTTATGTGTACATTTGGTAAGCTGAGGTTGCAAATTCGTCTGCTTACTGCATATTTTTCACTCCAGTGAATATTACTGTGTCCTATTAGCCAGACCTTCATTTTCAAGGGATTTGTAGTCGTCTCCGATCGGTTCTGGAAGTGGAATGGTAGTTAGAAGTTGAAACTTTAAATAAAGAAAAAGGAAGAGGCTGGGTGTGGTTAAAAAAATAAAAATGATTGGTTGATTGTAACAAGTGGAGAGTGAACAGGTCAATGTTTATGTTAAACGAAAAGTACTATTGGGTGTGAAAAAACAAGACATGTAACAGAGTTGTGGATTGGCAGGTGTTTCTGGAGGGAAAATAGTCTTCTTAGTTAGCTGTAGAACGTTGAGAGATGAACTTTTGACCTGTGCCTTCAGCAAGGTGCAGAATGAGGTGTAACCATGGAAACAGCCGGAGATGGCAGTTGGTGATGGGTTCACTCTTTGGTGCCTCTGCATCTGAGTCTGTTCTCTGGTGGCTGGCGGACAACTGTTTGTTATTGTGGAGATGAAAGGGTGATAAGGAGAGAAATACGACATAGCGTCTGGCCTGTAGAAGCGTGGGAGCAGTGATTAACTCTGAGTGAAGCGGAACTGTGTCGGTGCTTAGTAACAGTAAAAAAAAAAAAATTAACAGTGGTATAACTGTCTTTACGGTGCGCGACCTACTAAGAAAGAGTTCACGGGCCGTAATTGGCTTGCAGGTTCTAGTATCAGTAAGTGAGGTCGAGAAAAGAAAACATTCAGGACTTTATTTATGAAGGCCTTGCGCCACCGGTGCGTTACTTTTTCCCATTTTAAAAAATGAGGCACTGGCGGCGGAAGGTCTTCATAAATAAGGTCCTCAGTGACTACAGTTAAGGTTATGTGGAATCCATGAATAGTTTTTCAATATGAAATCATTTCAGTTGAGATTATGGATTAAAAGAGAAACCGTGAATATTTGAAATGTTTGTTTAGAAATGTACTGTTTTAAAGGCAAATCATTATGTAATATGAGTACAGAAATTGCAAAAAACACAGTAATTGGTATTGTCAGTAGTACATGGAATACAAACGCTATAGTTGAAGAAAAATGAATATAGTTGGAAAAAAACATTGTACACTCTTATAAGGAAGTATACTATATTTTAATAAATGGAAGAAGGTTTCTGGCCTTTCAGTTTACGATATATGAAAATGCAAGTGGTTATACATCATTACTTTATGAATCAGCTGTCAAACAACACGAAATCATAATGTCCACTGTTAGTAAAGCAAATAGGTCTGTTCTTCAAAAGAAAATATGGAAAAGAACGTGAAGAATATAGAAAACCAAAAGGAAATGAGGACGTCAATGGCTTGTTTGAGAGTTATTGAAGCATTGTTTAGGCAAAATAGGTAGCTTCTGCTTGTAACAGGAAATCAGTTTTATCATTTGAAAGTATGTCAGCTATCCAATGGAAAAAAGTAAAGCAGTACTCATGATCTGTTATAATCGGAGCCTCTTTTACCATCAGAGGGCAGGTCGGTGGGTTTTCGATGTAGCTCGCTGTTAGGAAAGAGTTAAGCGTCCATTGTGTAGGCAAAGTATGCAGCAAGTGCCTCTAACATGAAATCATTGTTATCATCTGAAAACATGTCAGCCATCCAATTGAGAAGATGAAAGGAGCATTCATGATCTGTCATTATTGGAGTGTCTTTTACCATCATAGGGCAGCTCGGTGGGTTTTCGATGTAGCTCTCTGTTAGGAAATCTTGCGCCGCTGCGAATATATTCCAATGACCCAGAACTCCTTGTATCGCTGCAAAGGCCATAAACCCTCCGTTGTAACAAAGCTGTTTATGATCAAGTAACGGATTCATGAGGTGATTGTAATTCGGTTCAGGAGGTACCAAATTGCAGAGACATAAATCCAGGGCCCACGTGAAATCACAGCTCAGGCAATGAAATACAGGCTGCACACAGGTGAAATGCGAATATCGAAATGATAATCGATATGAAGTATTCAAAGTCGAGAGTGGTAAGATGCCGTAGTAGTCAAGCATCCTCTGGCGAAATAGTTCTAAGTGGCCCGGCTCGTTTGCGAAGGCAGGAGGGACATCCATTTTGAATTTCCCAAGATGGTACAGGAAACGGCGCAGCACTGCCGGTTGTATAGCAACTCCACAGAATTAGGTCGCCGGCTATGCAGTGGAGAGGAGCAGAATGACTTGATAAATTTTCTAGGAGTCTAGTCACTTATATATTGCTTAGTGGTTATTAAAAAAGTAGCTTTTTTTGAACTGGAGGATGCGTTAAAAAATAAGGGAGTGATTTGAGGGAGTTGTAAAGCAAGGTCAATTTTTTTTTACATCAATGCTGTTTTCTGTGAATGTTAGCCTAGTGAAAGATATGTGTGTGAGCAGATGCAACGTTCAGTTTTAAATGTGACAATGGCGCTCTTGTTCATGTCTTCCGATTCAAGGTCTGTATTCGGTGCCAAATACAAAGATTAAGAAATGCATGCGTGGGGTACATAGTGTGCATTCTTAAAGGAAAGTAAATGAAGGGTTATTTTTACCGCGTTAGCATTGTCGTTTAAAAAGTTATAGTGATTTCTATTGTATGTGAAGAAAGTGTCACTGATGAAGACTGAAAATAAATCCTTATAAATGATACGGACTGGTGTATTTTAGAAAAGGTTTGTAACATTACATGAATTGTGGAAAAAAATAATGTAATTGAAAGTGTATGGTTTGAAAATGAAAAGTAGAGGTTTATAGTTCATGTTTTGAAAGCAGTTCTAGAGGGTCAGAAGAAAGTGTATGGTTTGAAAATGAAAAGTAGAGGTTTATAGTTCACGTTTTGAAAGCAGTTGTAGAGGGTCAGATGCATGATAGATTTATTAAAAATAGAACATGTTTTTAAATAGTATTTTGGAAAAAATATGTGTCTTTATGTACTATTTACATTATGTGCCTGTTGCGTATTCTTTGAGTTTTAGTAATCCTGTGTCTTATAAGTTTTCTAGGGGCGGTTTGAGGTTCATGGTGGGTTTGGGCAGGGAGGGTAGGTTGGGGGTTTGTGATAGGGGGTTTGGCTGGGGTGGAGTGCGGAGTTTAGTGAAAAGTGAGGGGGGCGGGGAGTTACGGTGTTTGGTAATGGAGCAGAGTCAGAGGACGCCACATTTGTGTTATGGGCTGCCACGGAAATATGTATTTATTCTCAGAGGTTTATTATATTAAGGATATATATTAGCATGGTGGCTCTTGTCGTTTTGTTGTTTTGTGTATGTTTATAATGCTGGCTCTGTAGTTTTTGTTTATGGACCTTATTGCGACACACAGGGGATCTACGTTGCACAGTTGGAGATCAGAGACTTAGGAAATAAAACTTTATAATTGTAAGGGCTGTAAGCGATAGAAATCGCCCGTTCTCGGTGTAAAAAATATCACCGCTATTGGTGGTATTTTCTACGGTGTTAGTACTCGAAGGAGACTAGTAACATATATGTGTAATAAAATTATGTAATAGGCTCAGCATTTTACATTATCTTGGAAAACAAAAGTTGATTTTACATAGCAATAAGTCTCTTATAATTAAGGGACGGAGTGTATATAGTGCTATTTAGTACTCTGCTATGTGATTGATGTCGAATATTTCATAAGAGGAGGCTTTAAAAGATTTACGATAAACTGGTTTTCTAGGGAAGTGGGTGGAGTGTTCCGTGTAAATTGCAGAATAGAAACTAGTAAGAACCAATTGGAAGTGTTGTTTTAAAGTCATATGACTGCACATGCGTGTCTCGACGCGATAGGTGGGTGCGCGCACCCGGTCGCGCACTATAAGAAAGCGGCGAGAAAATATCAGCTAATATGCTCTTCAAGCTTGTTTTGGTACAAAGAGTTAGTTCTGAAAAGAACTTTTTTTTTTTTTTTTTTTTTTTTGGAAACAAGTGTTATGATGCTTTTTATTTCTTAAAGTTGCGACGACATTTTTCAGTATGTCACACTATCCAAATAAAGTGAAGAAATTTAACTTTTCTTGGAGCATTTATGACTCTCAATTATTTGTTTAATTAGAGTAAAGCTTTGCTCTCCGTATACAAGAAGTTCTCCACAGTTCGTGCATTTCATGTGCACGTTCGCCAGATATGGTCTCAAGTCCATCTCAGCACTCGATGGAGATACAGGTCGTCCACCGGAAGATGTGTTGATTACTTCTGATGGTAATAGCGTGGCCTCCGTTTTTCTTGTGAAAGGTGGTCGCTCATTTTCATCAGATTCGGAAGATGAATGCGGAACGGTAGCCATTGTATCGAAGTCTTCGGGAAGATGTTCGACGTTGTTGTCTCTTGAGAGTAGAAAAGAAAGTGATGGTAGTGGGTGGAGTGCTGCGTGTAAATTGCAGAATAGAAACTACCAAGAACCAATTAGAAGTGTTGTTTAGAAGTCACATGACTTCACATGGGAGTGTCAGGTCCTGTACGCGATAGAAGGGTGCGCGCACCCGGTCTCGCACTAAAATAAAGCGGCGAAAAAACATCTTATAATATGCTCTTCGAGCATGTTTTGGTGGAAAGAGTTAGTTCTGAAAAGAACTTTTTTTTTTTTTGGGGGGGGGAAAGAAGTGTTATAATGCTTTCGATTTCTTAAAGTTGCTACTACATTTTTCAGTATGTAATAGTTTGAAAATGAAGTGAAGAAATTTATCTTTTCTTGGGGCATTTGTGACTGTCAATTTTGAGTTTAATAAGAACGAGGCTCTGCTCTCCATATAAAAGAATTTCTCAACACTTGTTGCATTTCATATGCACCTTCGCAAGATATGGTCTTAAGTCCATTTCAGCACTCGATGGAGATACAGGTCGTACACCAGAAGATGTGCTGGCCACCTCTGATGGTAATAGCGTGGCCAGGGCTCTTGTCGATGCTTTTGCATAATGCTCAGGATGCCTTTGTTTAACATGCCGCTGCATGGTGTGTGCAGAAAAGGAATATTTTTTATTTGGATTTCCTCTTGAGAGCTCCGAATTGCATATCGTGCAGGTTACTTTTGGCGCATTCACTTTCTTTTGATCTTCAGGATAAGTGAAAAATTGCCAAATGAAAGATTCCTTTTTTCTTCTTAACGGTGGTCGCTCATTTCCTTCAGATTCGGAAGATGAATCTGGTAGGGAAGCCATTTCAGCAAAGACTTCCGGAAGATGCTCGACGTTGTTGTCTCTTGAGAGTAGAAAAGATTGTGAGGAAAGTGGGTGGAGTGCTTCGTGTATATTCCAGAACAGAAACTACTAATAACCAATTGGAAGTTTTGTTTTCAAGTCACGTGACTTTACATGCGCTTCTCAGGACGTGTAGGCGGTGACACTATGTAGTTACGAACGTGATTACATACTTAGGAACTAGCATTCAAAAAAACTATGAAATTCACTGAAAAAACCATAGGTTTTACACACGTTATAGTTAGGAAGTAGCATTTGAAAAACCTATGAAATTCACTGAAAAAACCATAGGTTTGACACCAGTTATAGTTAGCTGGAAATTTTACTGACATAAAACCAATGAAATTCATCATACATCACTCATGACATGGTCAGTGACATCACTTATGACATCACTGATGACAGACCTCCTTTAAGTGTAATGTAACCCTTAAAACACATATTGGAAAATAGAAATTAACATTTTCAAAAAAATGGACATACCCATACCAGTTACTACAACCAATTCAGTAATTCCACCATCTATATACACATTCTCTCATTCACCAACAGTTCTATATAGTCACTCATACATATACTCACTCATCATATGTAGTGATACACCTATACATTCTGTTACACACCGACAATCATCCAAAAGTTACTCACACACATACTCACACATGCAAATAAACTATTGAACATCCATTTATTTGCATATAAAACTATACACACTCAACCACCCATACAGTCCTGCACATATGGTGTCTTCTAAACACATACAAAGAGAGAGTTAGTCATTCATGCATCTATGTGATTAGTAATACCCCCATGAAACCATAGAAACACTCATACTGATACTAAAAAAACATCTAAGAACCCAAATACCTACACATGTAGGTACTCATCAACCCATGCAGCCAGTTATTCACAAAGTAAAACACTGATACATATATTTAAATATTTAAACATTACTCGCTAATATATGTATTCACTAAGGTACACTTAATAAGCCAGTTATCCAATCATTTCTTTTTGAAAAAAACATTCATTAAGACAATAATTTAAACATGTATTCTTCCCTCGACCTTTACATATACATATATAAAACATATTTATTTTTTAGAAAGACACATATTCAATGGATGGTGTCATACGTGATGTCACTGACCATGTCATGAGTGATGTAATATGTAATGTCATCAGCAGTGCATTACACGCGCAAGTTATAGTGAGTCCAACTAACTATAACGTGGAATTTCATTGGTTTTATGTCAGTAAAATTTCCAGCTAACTATAACTGGTGTCAAACCTATGGTTTTTTCAGTGAATTTCATAGGTTTTTCAAATGCTACTTCCTAACTATAACTTGTGTAAAACCTATGGTTTTTTCAGTGAATATATATATATATATATATATATAGTTGCACAGAAATATAGTACAAATAACCAGTGAATCTGACCCACTCCAAAAGTGAACAGCAGTCAAGGGTAATTCACTGTTCTAGTGTTTTAAATCCTGTGCATTTTGTAGGAGAATAACCTTCTCTCTTTAGATCCTGTTTTTTTATGTTTGTTATGTTATTAATTGCATATTATATGTAAAAAATATGTTACTTGGGAAAGAAGATTTAACTGAAATTGTATATTGCAAGTATTTTTGTTTTTCCATGTGTATGGTGGGCCGGCGATATCTTTGTGACCCAAACAATTCAATAATTAACTTGTATTGCTTTATTCTCTTTAAAACACCTCTTAAAATGTTAGTGCATGTTCATTTTTAATGTTTGCATAATTCATAATCAATTGGCCAATCTTTTATGTAATGGAGCATGTCTCATTTTATGACTTACTGTTATGATGAAATTAGTAGTTCCAGTAGTTAGGTTAGGTTATATATGAATAGATTAAGTGTTCTCAGATGAGAAGATGGTCTTCCAGTAAGTTCAGTAGTGCACTTGTAAACAGCCCCACCAGGAGTAGCCTCCCTGCTGCTCAGCCAATGATCCAACGGACAGTCCATCTCACAGCAGTCCACACATTCCATTACATCACCATCCACACCAACATTCTACGCAACACATTCACACTGGCTGAGCAGCAGAGGCAGAGAAACAGGGAAGATGCATAGTATCAAAACCTAGATATAACACTTACATTTCAGAGTATTCATTTATCAACACTATGGTTATGCAAAGTTAGAGTGTTTGTCGCCTGAAAACCTTTTTATAAGGTTTTCAAAACGGACGTTTTAGCAGTCTTTCACGTTAAACGGAAACCATTCAGACATCTAGTGGAATGTTCCTATTTCGCAACTGCCATTAGCCCACATCAACAGCACTATTGAGCCCAACCACCCTCAAAAGTCCACTGTTCCAACTTGTGCTTCTTTGCTTGCAACTCACCCTCACTAGCTAAATGTTTTAATTTTTTATTTGTGCCCCCTGACATATTCTGTTCCTAGAGCCTGAGTTCAATCCATACTCACTGCATGCAATCCTCTGCCCTCATCTGTACTTGTTTATCATTTCGATCCACTGAAAGCATCAGCGTAGGCGGGAAGGATAGGCTTCAGATAAAAATCACCTCCTGTAGAAGGTCACAGGATAAACTTTGTGCCAGTTAAAGAAAGGCTCAATTTCACAAGAAAAGTTTAAACTTCACTCACTCCTAGCTAACAACTGCAAGGTTTTAATTTAAATACATTGTAATAAGTAAGAAACAACAGATATTCAAGATCCAATAATGTATTCCTGCGAGAAATCAGGACCTGTTTGCAGTGTCCTCCTATTTTCTACCTCCATTTAGACTACCAGGTGCTGTGCTTTGGACTCTGATTGTGCCCTGAGCTGTGCTAACCAAACCCAGTGCCTGTGGTCTTAGTAAAAGTACATGGTTAAGTATAATTATAATTGGCAATGATAGACACCTGTATGTCCTGAGTATATATTAGGCAAGAGGGTACAAACTACTGATAAGTCTGTAGTATATATTAGGCAGGGATATTTAGAGGCCCTGCACTGCTAGGCTGCCTGCAATCATTTTAAAAACCAAACCCGCTCTGCAGGCTGCTTCTGAATTGTAATTATATAAAAATGTGTCTTTGGAGTTAAAGGTACTTTTAAAGTAGTGATGTAGCTAATTTGTACATATAAGTCACCCATAAGCTCTCCCCTAGGTGCCCCAGGGGTAGTGTGCCATGGAACTATAAGCTGGGATTTTATTAAAGAATATACCACGCTTTGGAGGAAGTGGTCATACATCTCTGTGGCACCCTACATCTCATTGGTCAAGGGTGCCCCCTGCTTGACGCCCAGAAACATAGAATGAATATGGAAGAAATATTCTGTAATGCTCAACCTGCTCTTCGTGCCAAATGCCTCTTCCTAGTTACCTCCTCCAAAGCAAACGGAGCTGTTTGCACCAGCCTTAGAAGGTAACTTTTCAGCAAGATTAACCTGGTCCGAGGATATGACCTGTCCTCCATCGCAATTGACCTGAACTTGTGACTTTCCCCCAGTCTAGAGCGACCAGATGACTTTAAGTGTTTCCTTGTGCATTTAGGAATCACTTTCATTAGAAATTCATATGTCTAATTCTACTGATTTTAGTTTTTACATTCTAGTACCATCTTATTTATTAAAAGTTATTATCATTTTCTAAAGTGGTTTGGGATTTTTCTTATATTGTGTTTTGACTTTATTACTGCCTGTGTAGTGCATAAATACTTAACACGTCTCCTCTTAGTTAAACCTGACTGTTTTGAGCACAGTCAGAGGTTTAAGCACAGTTTCAGTTAGTGACTGTTTGCTGGGCTCACCCTGACAAATATTATGGTTGTTGCCTGTGTTGGGCTTTAAACCCACCTCTCAACCAATAATCAGATTTCGTATAACCATCTAGCACAGAGAAACTATATCAAAAAGTTTAAAAATTCGAAAAAAAACAGCTAAGATAGGTACATGTGTATTACCTATCTTTTCAATCTGCTTTTAATGTCGGAAGCTGAATTTCTCCCTGAAAATGAGGAGACATTCCATCACTGGAGACTATGAAGCTTTAACAAACCTGCCTTAGTGCAGCGACATTACATAAAACAGTGATTTGCTGGGGACCTCCAGTTGCTCGCTTTACTCAGTAAACTCAGTGCATGTCATATGGGGTTCACTGAATGCTGAGAATTGTGGGTGCGCAGCCAATCAGCCAAGGCATGAAGGATGCTTCAGTACTCCGAGTCAGTGCAGATTCCTGTGCTTCTGGTGCACACCTTGTCAATTGGCTCAGATGTAAAGCAGCAAAACGCCACAACATCAAATAACCAGCACAACAATTACGGAACAGCTGACCTGTGTGTTGATCTAAAATACAATTGGTATTCCCGATTAAGTACACTTTGAAGTTAAAATCCACGGTCAGAACCAAGGTTCCTATTGAATCACTGTAACTTTGCCTTTGACCTAGTCTATACTTCAGTTAGTCTGTGCTGTACAAATACTATAGACAAATGCCCACATGCATCATTGAGAATTGCATTCACAAACGGTGCGAATCGCAATTTTCGTCTGTTTGCGAACGCAATTCTTAAATTTGGGATGCATCATGCTTTTCGCAATTTTAGGAATCGCAACCATGTTGCGATTTCTAAAATTGCGATTGCATTTAAGAAATCGCAATTTGAGATTTCTTAAATGCAATGCATGAACATTTTTAATTTTGCGAATTCGCAAATAGGAAGGGGTAAATTAGCATGAAGTTGACCTTCATGCTAATTTGCGAAAACTTTACAAAATGCCCAAAAATGCATTTTTGAAACTTTCATGGTACACACAAACATGTCCTTGGGACTTGTGTGTGTGAAACTTGCACTTAAAGTTACATTTCAGGGATGCAGGGGGGGTCATTAGGACCCCCCTCTGCACCCATGAGAATGCATTCACAAATTGCGATTCGCAAAATGCTAATCGCAATTTGTGAATGCCTTCCCATTCATTCCTATGGGCCTCTTGGCCCACAAGAATCAATGGGAAGGGATTCCTTAGTTGCGATTCGCAAATTGGGCATCGCAATTAAGGAATTTCTAGAAATCGCAAATAAAAATGCGATTTTTTGATGCAAAGCAATTTGCGATGTCTTAATTGCGATTCCTTAATTTTCGCAATTAAGAAATCGCAAATGCTAACTTTGATGCATGTGGCCGAAACATGCAGACATATAATAGCTGAAGGTGGCTGACCCTTTGCCCCACTCTATGTGTGCTCGCCTTTGGTCTAATCCAATATGTGTAGGAATCACGCTCTGGAGGTTAGTATGAAAGAGGTCTTTTTCAGGATTTGTGCGACTAATAAAGGACCTTGGTTGCTAAATCTAAAATGCAGCAAGAAGATTGATGATAAATTCTATGCCTTAACGTAAACGGCACACTGGCATCACATGCGTACAGATCACTAAAGATATTTTTCACCTGTTTGTTATATTGCCTTGCTAAATGCCATTGTGTGAGTAGCGGCAGACTTGCTCCGAATGCCGAGATTTCTTCTTGCAGAAAGAGACCTATGCAGAAGTATCTGCTCCATTGCTTGAAATGTTTCCAAGATATTCACACGTGAGGGCCATTATTGTGGTCAGGAGTTAATGGCTTCCTGAACTATAATAACGCTTTGGATAGTTGAAATTATGGGGAACACAGCTATCAGCGGTTTACAAATTAAAGCAGCAGATTGCACATTAGATTAGGGAGCAATATAATATGCAATTTTGCAATTATGATAGACAAATGATGCAATCCAGATGTTGGGAGTATACTAATATGCGTGACCTAAATGAAGACAAAGGCGTCCTCATCACAGGAGTTGGCAAGACCTAAAAGAAATAATACACAGCACATAGAAATGAATAAAAATAAGAGGCCTTCGGAGGACATCATTGTTATTGATGCCCCTTTTAGTACTATCTTTATGAGTTGTGTTTCTGTTATAATGGATGATTTCAATAACTGCAATGCGGCAATTGAAGCATTTGGAACAATGCACTAGAATGCAGACATTATATCCGCGTTGTTCCCATGTTGAAAACCAGAGCAGTACAATTCTGCAATGACCTCATTCTGTTATTTCAGGGCTCTTCCTAGCTGAGTAAACAGCCACATTAGTGAATCCAATCGGAATGATTTTCTTTTAAGTTAGTAAACACATTCCTTTGAAACTAAGCACTGAGCTTTCTTATCAGTCGTTATTATCGACTAGATGGCTTAATTAGCCAAGGGCTGATCAATGATAATTTTGGGTCTGGTCTTCCTCTTTCAAAAAAGATCACCTGCTACTGACCTAGAAGCCAGAGCAGTGTTTTTACAACGTACACTAAATAAAGCAGCTTCTGATATTTGAAGTCATTGGATGTGGTTAAAGTTAGCGGGCAGATTCATCAAGGTACTGCGTCGTTCTTGCATCACGCAAACGAGCACAAGAGTTAGGCAAAACTTAAGTGAAATTTGTCAAACCAGTCAAGGAGTAACGTAAGGTAGAGCAAATCATTGCCTTGTTATACTCTGTGGCAGGGAGGTGTTCCATAGGTGGAGCATCAGTGTTAACACAGATCCAACCATGGATTTTGAGGTTTTCCCAGATTTATCATCAGTGGTAGAACCTGGATTGTGCCAAAATGATACAGTGGAATATATTTATTCAAGAGGAATAGATTCTTTTCTCCTTGTCATTTACTCTTTATACTTGTGCTGCATACAGTGCAGGTACCTTTGCAACATAACACTCTGGTGCCTGTGTTGGTGCTAGGCAGCCAAAAGTGGACCAGTTCTAGGAAAGGGCCGGAATGTACTGTTTAATGTTAAATATGGTGCTTTCATGCCCTTTGCCTTTCATGCAGCGTATCAAGGTGGCTTGCTGTGTTACACAGCAGGAAAGATTGATAGATATGCCCCAAAATGCGGGTCAAGCCACTGCTGGCATGTCACTGCAAGACCCACGCAACCACAGGAAGAATGCATGAGCATATGCACACACGCAACCATACCCTTTGTATTTTCCTGGTGACTAAAACAGCATAGCATATTGGAAAACAATTGTGAAGTTGAACTTTAATAACAATACAAGTTGTTAACACCCCATTTATAATAGCCTCCCATAATCTGTGGAAGGGCAAACCACAGAAGACGTCATTAAATTAACCTGTGCTTAACCCTCTAGTATCAGCAATTCGGCTTAATTTAGATGCAATGTGTAAACTATGTATGGAGCACACAAATAATAATAAATAACACAAGAAAAATGAAAAATCCCACCCTAATTTTGAAAACTAGAGTACATTTGAATAAATCAACCGACACCAATATGACAAAAATGCATTCAGAGGAACCGGAAGTATACATTGTTTAAGTTGAAGGTAAAAACTACCACCTGAAAGAGACAATCACCAATTGCTGTGCGGACATCCAGTCAAATGAGACGGGCCAAAGTCGGAAAATATGGCTGATAACAATGGAGCATAAGTCAGATAGAAAAGTGTATTGGGCCAGGTTGGGCCTTAACTATGACCTTAGAAGAAATTTTGAGAAAAATATTCTGAGATGGTAAAGTTCAGTGGGGCAAGGCTGCAGGGGATGTCAGTGAAGGGAGTGTCATCATCAGGAAGCCACTGGACAAAGTCATGTTGAAGGTTTCTACTTTCAGAATTAGTCTTGTTTTTAAAGTTGAAAATCTCCAGCAGGATGAGGCAAGTGGCTGTAGCTGACAATACTTCACCGAGGCTGGATACCCCTTTCGCAAAGGACCACTGAACAGGATTTGCTGCTGCTGAGAAGAACACAGCGGGAGCTGCAGCAAAGATAGGCCAGTCAGCGGTGCACCTTGGGTGGATGAACGAGCAGGCTGGTCCCAGTCTTTTGTCGGTTCTCAGGACAGTTTTAGCTAAAAATGTCATAGTTGCAAGTTTTGGAATTTGGCTATCTAGGTACCTTTAGCGCCGCCATCAAGTATTCAGGACTAGATGGCCACCACTTGGGTGGTTAGGGCTCACTCAGACTGTGTCCAGGAGCTGATTCAGCGGGACTGGAGCCTTTCTGTACATGAAATTTTGATAAATAGCTAACTAGCCTTTCAAGTCCATCTGGTAGTCCTGGGTTCAAGTGGTGAAACATGGCTCAAGCAGCAGTGTCTGCCTCTGAGGGTTCAAGGCAGGGTAAGACATCAAACGAGTCCTTCCAAGTGAAGCAAAGCAGTCTTGTGGAGTACACATTAGGCCACAGCCGCGGACAATCCTCTGAGAGTCCTTCCACAGGTCTAGGAAGTGAATTGAAGAGTGTGCCTGAGGGTCCTATTTTTATACCTGGTGGCCTCCTTAAAGTAGAAAATGTTTCTAGAAATTCCAATTGAAGTGTTTGAACTTTCCTGACTTCCCTGCTCTGGCCCTAAGCTGACTGCATGAACAGTGCAGGGGTGACAAGTCCTTTGTATAAAGGCAGAGAAAAGCCTATTCAGCTGCAAGTGGGATTGTGTCTTGTTCTGCCCCCCCCATCTTGCCAGTTGATGACCCACCCAGGCACATCTAAGCCCTGTAGTCAGTGGCTGTCTGGGGGAATAAACAAAGTCCAACTACACCCAGTGATGTGACTAAGGACAGACTGCAAGCACCCAATATGTTGGGCAGAAAAATACCAACTTTCTAAACATGGTGTTTTCAACATTGTATCCTAAAATCTGACTTTGCTGTTAAAGAGGATTTTGAATTACAATTTCTCAGGCACCAAACATGAAATGCTCACCTGTTCCAAATCAAAATATGGCACCTATTACATGTTATAAATCAGTCCAATGTTATCCTTTGGGAGAGGTTGGCCTCACAGTATTGAAGCATGAATTTAGGAGATTTTCACAACTAGGACATGTAACGCGTAAAATTATACATCTAACCTTATAATAAACCCTTCCCTATAGGCACACAGGTCTTACTTTAGGGGTGATCTCTATGCAAAGAAAGGGGTGTTTAAGGCTTGGTAAGATGTTATATTAGTATGTCAAGTCACATTGTCAGTTTAAAATGGCATTCAGGCGGAAGTGTCAAGCCTGGGACCTGTTTTAAGGGTCTATTTGAGTGAGTGGCACAATAAGTGCTATAGGCCCACCAGCAGCATTTGATTTACAGACCCTGAGTATATATTATATCACTCTACAAGAGACCTGTAAGTAAATTAAATATGCCAGTAGTGTAATAGTGTAAGCCAAATTTACTATATTTTAGGGGAGTGAACAAAAGCACTTTTGCACAGGTTAGCAGTGGAAAGTTCCACACAGTAACTCTGGGTGGTGAACTCTGCTCGGCTTGTGGAGTTTGCTGATTTTTCTGCACTCAGTGTCATGGGGAGCTCGCAGAGTTCTGAAAAACGTTGCTTCACAGGGCAGAGTTTTTTTCCTCGCTCGCGTTTATCAAGGTCAAGTTGACGAGCTAGGAAAATCCACCTCCCGGTGAGATTGTTGCTTGCTCACGATCGTCACCATCAAGTTGGCGAGCACGAGCGTGGAAAATCAACCTCCCAGCAAGATCTTTCATGATGATGTAATTTAAAGAAATCTTAAACAAATAAGGACTTTTCTAAAGTTCCATAGAACCATATAGATCATATTATCCCCTGTCCCATAAATTCCTTTAGGAACTGGAACCATTGTAATGATCACCCGGGACAAGTCTCTTAGTTCACAGTGTGTTGATGAATGTGGTTTAAGAACCAAGTTCACAAGTTGTACTGCAGGGCATTCTAGAGGAAAGTGTTTTTTCAGAAGTAGGAACAAGACAGTTACTGTACCAGTCCACAATACCAGGAAAGTAAGTCAATTGTAATCCATAGATGCATTAAGGGAAAAACAAAGTAAGTGTTTTTAAGCCAAAGATAGAAAGCATAAACTCGAAACTTAACAGTGAGAGACGGTGTCGTCAGCTCAGGTTCACTTGGATCAGATGAGAACACATACTAATGCACAAAGTAGCCCAGATTCCATAAACTATGGGACTAGACCTCGAAGGGGGAAGGAGGAAACAAGAAAAAAATTATGCTGTTCCCTCTCCCTTTTTGGTTTTGGGGGGGTGGCACTATGATTCCCTGGACTCTGAACTAGATTGATAATGTGAATATCTCATGGCTATAATGAACCATTAAGCCAATCCTTGTGGGAAGCCTCACCTGGTTCTAAGATCTTTGTAAAGCGTGTGTTCTCCTGTTTTAAGGAGATGGGTGAAAGCTGAATGTGAATACCAGTATGGTACCGTTATGAATGTTCATGGCGATGATAAATTCCTAGTTCCCTGTGCTTTGAAATAGGCTTTGACCTTTTTCTATTTTTTGTTTATCAGTAGATGATCACCCTGAGAGACCAGCAGTTCTCAGAGCCAAATGAAATGTGTTTTAAAAATATTGAATTTGTGTGCTAGGAAGAACCTTCAGCACTAAGATAATTAAATGTTTGCAAATCTATTTTTTTATTATAGTGTTGTCCTTGACACCGTGGTACCTCTTTGCCCTGACGAAGGTGCTGCCTGACCTGGCCATTCACCGAATTGCGCGTTGGCGTTATTTGTGTTTGAGGCAGAAATCTTTTTCCATCTTGGATGGTCCAACTTGACCTGCCCTACACCCTATTTCGTCAAATGAAGCAATCTCCATCTTGGTTTCATTTATAGGCACTGATGTACCCTGGTGTTGCTGTTTTTAAATGTATGGAAGATAGTATGAATGATGTGAAGTAAAAAGGATATGTCTGAGAATTGAGTGTTGATGAGGAGAGTGCGGTGTGTGCGGGACAATATCACTGTTTATAATGTTATATAACTAGATATGCATTTTTGTATGAAATCATTTATGTAAAGCTTTCCACTGAGAAAAATCACATATACTTGAAAAAAGACAAAAAATGAGTATTTAAAATGATTTGAATATAACCTATATTGTTGGATGCTATTTTGGCTCTGAGTGTTGGTCAATTACGGTGTATATGTATTAGGGATCCTATTGCAGGACCCATACAAAGTGGCAGAGTATGCTTCATTTTTCTTGTGTTGTTCTAACCCCTTCTTACCTGCCTTTATTCGATTAACCCACGGGGAACCCCCTTTTATTTTGTTATCTCTTCACAGCCCTGAGCTGTGGGGGTTTGGGAAGCACGGTGGAATTGGGAACGATCATCGGTAGAGTGAGTGATATATGAATGCTGAATGTGAATGTTCTTTAAGATCTTTTTCTCTGGTTGGAGCCCCCCTGTCCCGAGAGTAAATTGGAGAAGTGGAGAAATTGTACCTCTTGCTCCTTTACACCTTATATCGTACTAAAAAGCTCATCTTTCCCTTTTGTTAACAATGGAAAGCATTAAGACGTTTGGGTTCTCAGACGAGGACTATGCCAAAATGATTGGGCTAGCAGCTGATAGTAATCCCCAATTCACGCTCACGAAAGGACTGGATGGGGAGTGGACAAAACTTTTGAACTTAAGAAAGAAAACGAAGAGAACGGAGCTACATGCGCAGTTCATGCTAGACTATTTAAGGGCAGGAACGATACCCATTGGACTTAGAGTCCGTAACATACCGGGCCTTTTTGTGGAAATCAGACAGTTCCTGGAGCGGTGGGTACACATTTCCAACCGCTGTTCCAGGGACTGGAGGATGTTAATTGTGGAAACTGCCTGGGGGTAATCTCTATTCTCAACAAAGAGATACAGGAACTGGAAGAGAAACTCACAGAGGGTAACACTGTGGAACTTGGAAAGAAAAAACTGGAGGAGGTACATTTAGAGTTAGATTCATTTGATGAATACCTCTTAAAAAGAAAAACCAAAAAACTACGGAAAGATATTAGGTTTTTCACTCAGGAGAGAGCCTACCCCTATTTATCCTCGGGATTCTATGCCAATCCTGAAGGAGGTAATCAATACAATCAGATGCCCAGATGGGGCAATAAAAGGATAACCACCTTTTCGGACACTATTGACTCTGATGGAGATGGACAGGAGGAATATGACCCGAATTTCGATCAGGGATACAACTCCATTCCCCAGAATAGACTGGCCTCTTTTGAAAGAAATGCTCCCCAGAATCGTGTTTTTAGGGAATCGCCGGGGGAACTCACGACCGAGAATGCGACCCACCCAAGCGAGGAGCAACCGTCCTGCTCAACGTCAGCCCCAAATGTATGTACAAACTCGAGAACAACAATATTGGAAAACATAAGGGGCATTCCAATATTCAATTCATCGGGCAAGGAGATTGACCCCCATTCCTCGGATCTGTTGGCCAGAGGTCTGTCCTTTTTATCTTCGGCCAACTTCAACAAATTTGAGTTCCTTAAAGATTTGCAACTCTTTTTTAGGGAAATGCTCCTAAAATGTTTTTGGGCTGAGCGCATGCCCACCAATGATGATTAAAATAAATCAGGATTAAAACCTCCCTCCATGTTCACACCCTCTCTTGAAATGGTGGGACCAGAGGTGAATCTTTTTGAGAACGCAGTAATGAAGAAACTGGACAGGATCATCAAGTATGTTCCTATACCGTGTTCCAACCTACCCAAACAAGAAAAAGAGGTTCTTGAAAGTTAGAACAAGACAGGAGTATCACTCTAAAACCTTGTGATAAGGGGGGATTGTCATTTTTGACACTCCCTCCTATATAAATAAGATGACTGCCCTCCTTTCCTTCTCTGATCATTACGTCAGAGTCTCACGTAATCCTGAGCAGACTCTCAAAGCTCATAGTTTGGGAATTGTTGAAGAAGCATGCGAGAAAGGGCATATTTGCCAACAGGAGGCTGAGTTCTTAACTCCTAGCTTTACTCGGCTACCTATTATCTATTGAGTCCCCAAGACCCATAAAGACAGGCAGGACCCCCCCCTTGAGACCCATAGTCTCCACCATCGTGACGGCCATGAAACCCCTATCAAAGTACATAGATAGATTCCTTAAACCCCTGGTGAGCAATCTAGAATCATATGTAAGAGATACGGGTCACTTTATTGAGAGGGTTGAAGGTACCCCTTATTTTGTGGACCCAGAAATACTGCTTACTCTGGATGTGGAATCCCTTTGTTTGAATATCCCGCAGAGAGGAGCCCTCAATGCCATAGAAAAAATCTTGAATACCACACCTGAGATCAGCAATGCTGACTTCATACTCCAGTGTTTGGAAGTCGTACTCTATGAGAATTATTTTGAATTTAATATTTCTATGTACAAACAAGTGCGAGGAGTCAGCATGGGGGCAAGCTGTGCACCCAGCGTGGCTTGCCTCTATGTGGGGGAATTCGAAAAAACAAACATCAATTATGAAATGGCCCCCTTCCACGAGAATGTAAAATATGGTCTTGATTTATCGATGACGTGTTCTTTATCTGGAAGGGGGACAAGGAGATGTTGGATGAGTTCCTCATGTGGCTGAATGCAGCTGATCCGAAACTTCGATTCACCCTACATGCCAGCAAAACCAGGATCTAATTCCTGGATATATGGGTGTGAGGTTCCGTGACGATTTGAACCCGTGTTTTCAACATTGTCGTAAATACATAATTTTGGTATCAGTGAACCGCAAATGATCCATTTAGCATATCCTGGTGTTTTCGCTATGCTACGAGCAAGAACACTCCTGTTATGAACACATTTCTGATCTACCCATGGCATCCATCTTAGATCACGGAAGCCATTTTGTGTTTCTTGCCCTCACGTAGACAATGGACACGCAGTGACCCCTTTCACCTAAGGACACGTAAGCTTTAGCCGGAGATTCACCTTGCTAGTAACACGTGCACCTTAGAACAGAACACGCCAAGGCTGCATGACTCGGCAGAAGCTGCCTCCTCTGCCCGAGGCCTGTCCTGCTATACTGGTTCTCGTGTTCGTTGGTCTGATCATGATTAGGCGGCCGAAGCTGGTAGCGTTGCCCATTTACGACCCACAAACATCTCTTATCCTGCTTTTCTATCTTCTGCACCTGGCTCTGCTCCTTTCCTCCTGGGCCTTTATTAGGGGGAGGTAACGAAATTTACGATGAGGCGGTCCGGGTCTTGAATGAAAAGTTGACATGGGATTATGATGGAACAGTGGGAACCCCTCGTTCGTAATGTTTTGACATCAGATATTGTTGACGATTCCTGTGCAAAGCCAAATATTTATTGTTTAGGACACAAAGGTTTGGGAATGTACTAACATGTAAAGAATTTGCCTCAAGCCCAATATTTCGTATATAAGGAGCAACCCTCTTTGTACAAATCGAACAGGCTCCTAGATTCTGCCCGTGTGTAGTTTCTGTGACTTCTGTGTCCCTGCAGTAATAAACCTTTGGTCTTTGACGCCACCATCGAGAAGCCTGTGTTTCTGTTTATTTGTGCACCGAGACAGGTAGAACTCCGGGGTCTTCGGGTGTTATCCCTGACACCTCTGGACGGAACCAAAAAGTCCAGAACTCCAATTGGCGCCCAACGTAGGGCGACGTCATTCGGTACCGGTCCAAAAGCCTGAAGAGTTCGAGAAGCTTCGTGTGAAGATTCCTGAGGGAGGCGCCCCACTTCATCGATCCCGGCATATCGCAAAAGTGGCCCGACGTTCTCTTCCACGAGGGTTCCCGTTCGGACGGCTGCAGTGGTCCGTTGCCTTGACCGTCGCCCTGTCTTGGACCCGAGGTGCAGTCCTTAGTACGGCGAGACGTGACGGGTTTCTCCTTGGTGACGTCTTCAGTGCCTCAGTTAAGTATTAAGTGGTTGCTAGTTGGTTACTTCGTAAGGGTTGTTCCTGTTTGGATAATCCTTTTTTAGTTCTTGGTTTGGTTTGGTTTCGTAAGATTATCACTGGTTGTTTTGGTTACGATAATCATTTGGTTTAGTTTGGGTATCGATACATTTGTTCGCTTTGGTAGGCCTAAATTCTTGGTTCGAGTGCGCACCTTTGTTCGTGTTTTTGTTTGTTCTGTGTTCCGGGTTATAAAATGGTAAGTCGGAAAAATTGTATGTTGTCGTGTTTTGGTTGCAACAGTGATTCCCGGTTGGAGGACTCATGTCTGGTTCCTCCGATCGGAACTCCTCTTTATGATCTGTATTGTAAGTTTGGAGTGGGTCCTATATCTTATAATGAGGTATGGGTCCGATATACAGAGAAAGACGGTGTCCTTAGTTGGCCACTGCATGGTAGTTTTGAACCCCAAGTTATTGATAATTTAGAAACGAAATTGTTCAAGAAGAAAGCCCGGCCGGCAATGTTTGATTTTCTTCGTTATTGGCGAAAAGAATCTAAACAGAGAGAAATTAAACAGTTGAAGAAAGAGCAGAAAGAGCAAGAGTTGACTTTAGAGCAGTCTGCCAAGCAGCTGCAACTCAACGAATCCGAGAAAGCAATGGAGGTGGCCAACAGAGAGCGTAATTTAGCGATAGACAAGTGCTATCCTGCCTTGCCATCGAGTACAGCTAAGATAGTAGAGGACCCCGAAAATGATCCTCTGTTGTCTTACTTGTTACGGTCACCCCCACCGTATGCACAAGGTGCTACGGTTCCACCTTTACCGGTTGCTGGACAGCCTGGTATTCCTGCTCCTGCTCCCCAGAATCAAGCTCCTGTACCTCCTGTGGTCAATGTTAATGTTCCTTCGGCACCCCCTCTTCCAGGGTTGCCAGCTTCTCAACCTATACCTGTATCACTTACACTTGCTAGTTCACAGGCCACTCTGCCTGCTACTCCAACTGTTGCTGTTCTATCTGTCCCAACTGCTACTTTATTCTCTGCTTCTGCTAGTATTATGACTCCACTTTCTGTTCGTCGGAGAATCACTGATTCTGTCTCCAATATTTTATCTCCCTTCTATAAAACTCTGATTAAGACTCCCACTTCTGACTCTGTGCAGAGACGTAGTCAGCTTCCCAGTACTGAAGAACGGGGAATATTAGATTCCACAGCTCTTAGATGGATTTCGAAGAGTAGGAGATATACTACTAGAGATGTATTAGATACATTCATGCAATGGAATGAACCGACACAAAGATATGTGTTCGACGAAATGTGCTCCCTTTTACATGAGGAATTAGAAGAAGATGACTCTGAATCAAATTTAGAAGAATTAATTAGTGTTCAGAAAGAGTTTGCTGCTGGTACGATAGTTGGTCAGAATATAAAAGAAGCGATGGAGCTAATTTTAAGTTATAGGAATGATCCATCCCTTCGTTCACCGAGGGAGTTAGAGAAACATAGTACGAAACAGAATCGCCAATATCCAATGAGGGAGGTTCCTCCAATTTGGCGTGAAGCTGTGCAAGCTAATGCAAACCTTGGTATTGCAGCCGCTCCGGCGCAATTCCAGAGAGTGTGGATACACATTCCGTGGAAGCGAGCTGAAGTATTAGCAGTAAAGCAGGCCTTGCCAGATCCGCGTAAAAATCCAGCCGGATATTATAAGGAGTTAGCACAGACAGTTGAGGCTTGTGTGATGAATCTAGCGGACATTGACATGTTATTTGGGAATGTAGTTCCGCAACCAATTTGGGCTAAAATTCGTAAAGAGAATCATCCAGTTGCTCTAGGAGGTGATTGGGCAGCTATAATTACAGCGGATGGTCAGCAAACAGGTGGTTCCAAACCCGAACCTCTAATTGCTAATTTGCCCGGTAGAATAATTGACTTAATGAAGACTCTGATGCCAGCACTGCGTGTTAACTGGGACAAGTTGTCCGCATGCAGGCAAAAGAAAGACGAAAGTGTTTCCGACTTTTTCACAAGGTTCGAAGAGACCTTCGTAGATCACAGTGGTCAGGATATGAGCACAGAAGGAGGACAGAGACTATTCGTTGATAAATTCGTACACAATTTGTTGCTAGACCTTAGTAATAAATTGAAAGATTCCGAAAGTGCGTGGGCTGTCTCTACGACTGCGCAAATTCTTGCGACTGCTCAATACTATGAAAATAGGGATAAAGAGGAGAAGGAAAAGTCAGAGAAAAAGACGAAAGATTTAAAAACTAAAGTTCTTTTACAGCAAGCATATCCGCCTCGCACGAATCAGACTAATATGCAGCAAGGATCATATCAAAGGACGGGTTATGGTTCTCAGAGACCGCAATACCAATGGAATCAATGTGCGTATTGTAAGAAAGAAGGTCATTATAAAAATGAGTGTCCTGTCTTAGCGCAGAATAACGCTGCAGCAGCTCAGAGAGGTCGTGGTGGTTTTGTGCAAAATTCTAGGGGTCGAGGACGAGGTGCTATGCCTCCACAAACGAATGATCGCCCTTCTAATCACTTTGATCAGCGAAATGGACAGTCTGCTCAACAAAATAGATCTCAGCAGTATCATGTTGAAGACTATTGTGAAACTGGTGAAGGATTTCAGCAGAGTGAGTACTAGGACAGCCAAAGACAAAGAGAGGGAGTAGTATCAGTTCCAGTAGATCAGAGTGGGCCTTATGTCGCAGTAGCAACATCAGGTGTAGTCGAACCGTTTCTGTTGGATACTGGTGCAGCAAAAAGTTCTATCATACATGAGAAACTCCCTGGCGCACCTTTGTCTGGCTTAACAAATGTTTCTGTAGGTTTTTCAGGCGCCCCTGTTTACAACCCCGTATCTGGTCCTTTGTCTATTTCTGTTGGACCACATCAATTGAAAGCACCCTTGATTTTGACGACAGGTTGTAATGAAAATCTGCTTGGTTTAGACTTGTTAAAACGACTATATGCAACATTGTACTGTTCTCCGGAAGGAGTACAGCTTACGTTGGGTAAAAAAATCACCTCTCCAATGTACTTGTCGATGGATGCGCTCCCACCAGAGCTGCGTTCTCTCCCTGATACTCTTTGGGCGACTGGTCCTAACGATGTAGGTCTTTTAGAAATTCCACCATATGTAGTTACTTTGAAAGCGAATGTCAAATTTCCACGAATCCCACAATACAAAATCTCTAGTGAAGGTGAACGGGCACTTCTATTAATTGTGCAAGATTTAATCGAGAAAGGTGTAGTAGAAGAAACTAGAGGAAATGTCTGTAACAGTCCTGTATTGCCAATTCTGAAACGTACTGATCCTTCAAAACCCCCAGTCTATTGGTTTGTAATAGATCTTAGGGAGGTTAATAAGATTGTGATTCCACAGTTTCCTGTGGTTCCAGACATAACTGCATTGTTAACGTTAATTCCTGCTACAGCCACATGGTTTTCAGTTATCGACTTGAAGAATGCCTTTTTCAGCATTCCGATAGCCGAGGAAAGCAGAGATATTTTCGGCTTCACTTTAGGAGGTCGAAGCTTCAGGTTTAAACGAGCTCCACAAGGGTATTGTGAAAGTCCGTCCATTTACAGTCAGGCATTAAAAAGTCAGTTAGATTCCTTTGTACTTCCTCCTGGTTCTGCTTTAGTGCAGTATGTAGATGATCTTCTAGTGGCTGCCGATGACAAGGAAACTTGCAAAGCAGCTACGATTTCGTTATTGCATCATTTGTCTAATTTGAATCACAAGGTGTCACCTTCCAAAATGCAATACTGTTGCCAAGAAGTGACCTACCTAGGTCATCTCTTGTCAAAGGAGGGAAGGAAGTTGACCCCAGAGAGAATAAAAGCAATTACGCAGATGAATGTTCCTCGCACACAGAGAGAAGTACGTGCCTTTTTAGGTATTACCTCTTACTGTAGGCAGTGGATCCCAAATTTTTCTCTTTTAGCAAAACTGTTGGTAGCTTTGACTGGGAAAAATTTTCCGAGTCCGGTCCCATGGTCTGCTGAATGTCAGGAGAGTTTTTCTGAGCTACGAAATGCACTATGTTCAGCTCCTGTATTAGGTACACCCGATTACAGTAAACCATTCACGCTCTATGTTCACGAGAGAGAAGGTTGCGCGTTGAGTGTTCTGACACAGAGATTTGGTGATAAACAACGCCCTTGTGCGTATTTTTCATCAACATTAGATCCGGTAGCTAGAGCGTTGCCTAGTTGTTTGAGAGCTACAGCGGCAGCTGCGGCGTCCATTCGACAATCTGCTGGTTTGGTGATGAACAACATGCTAGTGGTCATGGTTCCTCATGCTGTGGACACACTCATGAATCGAACCAAGACGCAACACCTTACCAGTGCTAGATTATCTGGCTACGAGCTGACACTGCTAGCGAGTCATATTCAGATCAAAAGATGCAATGTATTGAATCCAGCAACATTGTTGCTGACTAATCAGGAGTCGAGTGATTCTGAACCCCATGATTGTTGTTTCAGAACCGAGGAAGAGACAAAAGGACGAATTGATTTAAAAGACACTCCGTTGTCAGATCCAGATGGCACGTTGTATGTTGATGGGTCTTGCTTTAAATTGGAGAATGGTGATGTGACTGCTGCCTATGCAGTAACGACTTTGAGTACGATTGTGGAGACTGCAAGAGTGAGTCAGAATTCTGCCCAAGCTGCGGAATTAATTGCGCTAATGAGAGCGTGTGTTTTAGCTAAGGGAAAGAGAGTGAATGTGTTCACAGATAGTCAGTACGCGTTCGGCGTGGCCCATAGTTTTGGCCGTTTGTGGAAAGAGAGAGGTTTCATTACGTCCCATGGGACTAAGATTCAACATGGTCAGCTAGTTAATGACTTGTTGGAATCTCTAGCCTTGCCGACTGAAGTTGCGATTGTGAAGTGCAGCGCTCATAAAGCAATCACGGATGATGTTGGTCGTGGGAATTATTTTGCTGATGAGACTGCTAAACAGACAGCTAGAAATATGATGAGTAGAATGTATGTTGCTACGTCTGCAAGATGGATTTCTGAGTCTGGAATGTGTGAGGACACAGTGGAAAGCGTGAAAGAAATTCAGAAGGAGGCGACTGAGGAGGAAAAGCTTGCATGGAAAGAAAGGACGGGTAAATTGGACTCGAGTGGGTGTTGGATTGATTTGTCAGAACAACAGCGTTGGATGTTGCCTGATGCTTATGTGCTTGCAGTAGTAACGATGGCACATGGAGCAGCGCATATTAGTTCTAAAGGAATTTGTAAGATGTTGGCTCCAGTTTGGAAGAATGATGGGATTAGTAAATGTGCAGAGAGAGTGGTGAGAAATTGTATGGTATGCCTGATGCATAATCCTGGCAAGGGAATCCCCACACCTGCAGGTCACTTCGCTCCTCCTTCTTGCCCCTTTGAAGTGATCCAGTTAGACTTCATTCACATGGATCGTTGCAACAATCTAAAATACGTCCTAGTGGTAGTTTGTGCTTTCTCCAGATGGATCGAAGCATATCCACTGAAGGACAATACTGCCTTGTCCACTGCCAAAATTCTTCTCAAGGAATACTTCCCTAGGTACGGCATGCCACGGATTGTATGGTCAGATAACGGAAGTGAGTTCATAGGGAAAGTTATGCAGAGTGTGTGTGCCGGACTAGGGATCAAACAAAAGTTCCACAGTGCAAATCATCCCCAGTCCGCTGGTTTAGTTGAGGGTTACAATGGTACCCTCAAACTAAAACTTGCTAAAATACAGGTATCCACGGGTTTGTCCTGGCCAGATGCACTGCCTTTGGCTTTGTTATCAACGAGAGCAACTGTACATTCTAGAGTAGGGCTCAGTCCATATGAAATAGTCTTTGGTCGTCCCGCCAATGTTTGGGGGGTACCTAGGCCAAAAGAATTTAGACAGCTGGAATATCTTATGTTAATTGATTACCTTTTCGACTTGACTGCTAAATTGAGTCTTATTCACCAACAGGTTTTCGATCCATTGCCAAAGCCACCGGAGAGTCCAGGTCATCAGCTGAAACCTGGGGATCAAGTCGTCATCAGAAATTTTGCAAGAACGAAAAATCTTCAGCCCAGATTCGTTGGCCCCTTCCAGGTGTTATTGGCGACGAGAACTGCTATTCGTGTGGCCGGACGGAAGAATTGGATACATACAACACACGTCAAACGTGTGCCTCTGCCACTTCCTTACGATAACTGGGTAAAGAAGGGAATCGGTGCCTCTGAAGCAGAACAAATACCCAGGTTTCTTCCTTTCAGCGATGCAGAACTAATCACTGATACATCGAACTCTGGCTCTCCTCCTGAAACTGCTCTTTTGAACTCTGAACATTTGCCATCTGCAACAAAAGAACATTTGCCACCTGCGAACCTGAATATTGCAACACCTGCTGAAAATACACTGTTTCCAGATCAAACAGCTCCTGCAAAACTGAGATACAATTTACGATCTCGCAATATGGACAAATAAAGCAGGAAACTGCCTATTTTTCACATTTTGAATTTGAATACCGTACATTGCCTCCAGCCAGGAAGTTTGTTATTGTTTTATTGTTTTAAAATTGCCTTGCCGTCTGGGTAGCCGTAGGGTCGTGGCTGTGTGCCTAGTTGAATCTGCGGGGGTCAGACACAAGGTCGATCTTTCTGTTAGTTCTGGGAACTCCCAGGGCTGATAGAGGCATTTTCATCTACGTACACATCATCAGTGGTCACGAGCGGATTGTAGAAGATAGAGAACGAGAGAATGTAATTTATGTTCGCAGAAATAGACTGTACAGAATTCTTCACAGCAAATGCTTTCTAATGCAATGTGCAGTTACGTTTTTAATTGTTTTGATAACGCTGGTGGGTGGAATCGTTTTTGGTGTGCATTTGATTTTTTTGCCGGTAACTACAGTACCTCCCCTTGATCCTGCTACTTCTACTGTTTCTTCTATGCATTCTTTTCACTCGTTTCCTGAACATGAGCAAGCTCGACGCTCAGAATTTATTATTAACACTTTTGTACAGCTCTTGCATCAACACCAACTGGTAGTTAACACTACAGACTGCTGGGTGTGTGGCTTGATACCCCACACTATGGATAAAGGCATTCCTTATCTAGTCTTGCCTTTTAGCTATAATGGATCATTTCAGGCCTTTCAGACCATTTTTGCCTATGCCCTTGAGACCTATCCTCCGCGTCCACCACGTTCCACAAAATACAACTCTGCCAACAAAGCTTTAGTCCAGGGAATTATGGACATGATTAAGGACGTCAATAATACTCCATCTTACCCTAGAGATGAATTACGGGTATATTTGAGTTGGAATTCTACAGAGTATCGCCTTAGTTTGGGAGAAAGCAAACGTAAAAGCTCCACTCCAGTCTGGGTCGTGCCTCACCGAGGTCAGGTCTGTTTGCAAGGAAATGGGAGAAATCCGAGAGCTCAGCTAGGGAGGAGTGACTGCGTTGAGACTTACGTGTTTCCGTCTAACTCTTCCCCTGCCTTCCTTACCGCTAGGGGTACCTACTTCATCTGTCAAGACAGAGCATATACATGGCTGCCTGCTGACTTTTCAGGTTCATGTTATATTGCTCGACTGTTACCTCCAACGTACACTGCTTCTTCAGACTATCACAAGACCAGAGTAGCAAGAGGTGTTTTCAGCAAGGAAGATACCGCTGGTCAGGAAGCTGGAGACTTCTTCAAAGGTTTCCTTCCGTTCTGGGGGCCTATGGCCAATAGTAGAAATCTACGTCAGCTAACACGGGTAGTTGAATCTACTATTACAGAAACTGCTGGTGCCCTTAGTAACCTAACAGCTGAGCTTCAGGCGGATCGACTCATGACGTTGCAGAACCGTATGGTTCTAGACGTAATACTTGCAGATCGAGGTGGGGTATGCAGAATGATCCAATCGAGCTGCTGTGTTTTTATTCCCAATAAGGCTCCAACTGTCTATGAGGCGATCTCTAAACTACACAAGATTTCCGACTCTATACACGTAGACAAGGGAAACTGGTCCTTCATGGAGTGGTTTTGGACTCTGATATCAGCGTGGGGATGGAAGGTTCTGATGGTCATCGGTGTCATCCTAGTATTTCTATTCTCATGCTGCCTGATTATCCAGTGTGGTCCCGCTTTGTGTAGTCTCTGTGCTGCAACATGTTTCAGAAAACCACCTGCGTTTGGAGAAAAGGCGCGAGAAAGAATGATGATGCAGCAACCTGTCACTGACCTGATGAGCATGGAGATAGACTCGGACATAGAGTAATTGCCTACGTCAGGGCAAAAGGAGGGTCTGAGGTTCCGTGACGATTTGAACCCGTGTTTTCAACATTGTCGTAAATACATAATTTTGGTATCAGTGAACCGCAAATGATCCATTTAGCATATCCTGGTGTTTTCGCTATGCTACGAGCAAGAACACTCCTGTTATGAACACATTTCTGATCTACCCATGGCATCCATCTTAGATCACGGAAGCCATTTTGTGTTTCTTGCCCTCACGTAGACAATGGACACGCAGTGACCCCTTTCACCTAAGGACACGTAAGCTTTAGCCGGAGATTCACCTTGCTAGTAACACGTGCACCTTAGAACAGAACACGCCAAGGCTGCATGACTCGGCAGAAGCTGCCTCCTCTGCCCGAGGCCAGTCCTGCTATACTGGTTCTCGTGTTCGTTGGTCTGATCATGATTAGGCGGCCGAAGCTGGTAGCCTTGCCCATTTACGACCCACAAACATCTCTTATCCTGCTTTTCTATCTTCTGCACATGGCTCTGCTCCTTTCCTTCTGGGCCTTTATTAGGGGGAGGTAACGAAATTTACGATGAGGCGGTCCGGGTCTTGAATGAAAAGTTGACATGGGATTATGATGGAACAGTGGGAACCCCTCGTTCGTAATGTTTTGACATCAGATATTGTTGACGATTCCTGTGCAACGCCAAATATTTATTGTTTAGGACACAAAGGTTTGGGAATGTACTAACATGTAAAGAATTTGCCTCAAGCCCAATATTTCTTATATAAGGAGCAACCCTCTTTGTACAAATCGAACAGGCTCCTATATTCTGCCCGTGTGTAGTTTCTGTGACTTCTGTGTCCCTGCAGTAATAAACCTTTGGTCTTTGACGCCACCATCGAGAAGCCCGTGTGTCTGTTTATTTGTGCACCGAGACAGGTAGAACTCCGGGGTCTTCGGGTGTTATCCCTGACACCTCTGGACGGAACCAAAAAGTCCAGAACTCCAGGTGGAACATAAGGAGAATGAACTCAGGGTTTCTCTATACACTAAACCCACTGCTAAGAATACACTGCTTCAATATGGCAGCTTCCATCCCCGATGTCAAAGAGACAGCATTCCTTATAGTCAATTTCTTTGGATTCGACGAAATTGCACGGACATCCGGGATTTTATAGCATAAGCTGACATTCTGAAAGCCAAGTTGAAACACCAAGGATACCCTCCCAAACTAATAAAGGATTCATTCAAACGGGCAAGATATACTGACAGAGAATGCATGTTTGAACCCAAATAGAAGGATTGCAAGGATCAATTAGTGTGTATCATCAAACACTCCAACCTAGACCACAAGGTAAGACAGGTGATCAATTCTAATTGGCACCTCCTTAATTTGGAAGAAAATAAAGTACCTTTGAGCAGACCAATCTTTGCCTTCAAAAGAAATAAAAATCTAAAGAACCATCTATTGAAAGGCAAACCATTGGAACCCCCCTACCTACAGACTGCCATCACCAACATGAATCCCATCTTTGGCAACCACAGATGTGGTACATGCCAGGCTTGTCTGCATGCCATAGTAGGGGATTCCATCACCACCATTGAGCGAACCATTTCTGTTGCCCGAAAGAAAAGATTGACAAATTGCCGCACGGCGAATGTGATCTATGTAATCCTATGTCCCCGTGACTTACCATATGTGGGAGAAACGGGACAAGAATGTTGCCTACGTATAGGTGAACATAAATCTAACATTAGGAATGAGAGAACTACGGCCCCTATTCTGACACATTGGATGGAGAAGAAGCATTCGGAGAAAGAACTCAGATGGTTCATCCTAGAGAAAATCCTAGCAAAAAGTGGTGTTAATCCAGTATCTCTGCGAAAGAAGCGAGAGATCTTTTGGATTTTTATGTTTAACTCAGTCCAAATAGGCCTTAATGAGGAATGTCCCTGGTCCCAGGCCACAATATAAGACCTCTAAGGCCCTTATACTTACTTTACTGCTACCTTTGGCTAAGTTACCAAGTGGACTCTCGAGAGGAAATTCCTTATAGTTACTAGGGGGAAAACGATTCATGGGTAGAAAGAAACTGTATGTCCGAGGTGCAACCTGATTACACCCCTTTATGGGATTAGCACCCAAATTAATTAAACCTACGGGGTAGACCAGTAAGATAATCTGATCTCCGCCATCAGACGTCGTCGGGAGACCCTCTTTGGCATAGAAAGGAGAGCGTGCCCTATTTCCTCATGAGGTGCTACTTGATTGCACTCCTCTATGGGAATAGCGTCTAAACTAACTTAATATACGGAATTGACCGCTAAAGTATTAAGATCGCGGCGATCAGACGCTGTTTGGAGCCTATGTGTGGCCTTGGCAGGAGAGCGCGCCACCTTTCCATCATGGCGGCTCTATAAAACAGAGCCTTTTCTACCATCTTAGTCCTTCGCTGATGGTGCTGACTGGGCTGGTAGACCCCAGGAAAAGGTCAGTCCATCATGGCGGCCTTATCCGCTAAAGCTGATCTAATTATCTTAGTCCTCTGTCTATGGTGTTGACGCGGCTGACTGACAAAAGCAGAAGGGCAGTCCCCTTGAAATTTAAACATATATAAACTTGTGCTATAAGACTTTGGCATCCCTGGCGTCCTTCCTGGAACGTCCTTTACGGCATGGTGACCCTGTAAAGCCCTTATCCAGAAACATCCGCGGTAAGTCTAACGACGGCACCTTGAACAGGATAACCACTCTCTAAACGGAATTCCATATTGTTTTTGCTACAAGCGAGGGATCTAGCATTCAATATGTGCTCTCTGCTCTCTCTGTATACACAGATTATGGCCCTGGAGGTGCAAGCAGAGAGGAATCAAAACCTAGGAACTTCGCCTCCCCTACTATATTGGGGATGAACTTGACATCCCTAATAACGGGTAATCTGTTCATTTAAGCCCCGTAATTGACCATTCTATGCTTAGTGGAGCTAGATGAGAGGAAGAAATGGAACCTATTGGTTAATGTGTAGACATTTGATGCATAGCCCCCACATGATTTCTATGTTAATCTGCATGTTCCTTGATTGATAGCTCGGGGACAACCACGATATTCTGACCTAGAAGAGTGAAAGAAATGTAGCCGAGAGGGGATGTTGAGATCTTTGACTTTTAGCCCCCATATGACCCTGAGGCTAAACTATCTGTTCCTCTGACCTTCTACAGGTGGGTCCCTCTCTAGATACATCAATAAAACTTGGGACAGCGGTTTATTGCACCCCAATACCTCCTCAACTACTGTGTCCTAGAAGAATTAAAACAACTTTCTTCGTGACAAACCACACTTAACAGGTACTATCTTTGGGAGATGATGGTGGGCTTAACTGTACAAACCTCCATTGTACACGTGAGGACTAATGTAATTTCATCTTTGCACCTTCCCTTTGTGGGATTTTAGACGGCGTTCGTCGTTTGTGGAACCCCGTAAGTTGTGCTCCATCCCTTGCATGATCGCTGAGATATCCTGACCTTTCAACCCAGCAGGTACTATCAATTGGAGAGGGTGGTGCGTTTAACTTTATAAACTTCTACTCTATACTTGAGTAGTAACACTATCTAATTTTCACACCATCTCTTTGTGGTATCTAGACGGTGTTAGTCGTATTTGGAACCCCATAAGCTGTGCTCCACCCCCTCCACGATCGCTGAGGGCACCCTCTATTAAAATTAACTCGATTGTGGACCTTTAGTGCTCTTTGTGGGTAAGTACATAAACCAGGGGACTAGACCTCGAAGGGGGAAGGATGAAAAAAGAAAAAATATATGCTGTTCCCTCTTCCTTTTTGATTTTGGGGGGGCGGTGGCACTATGATTCCCTGGGACTCTGAACTGGATTGATAATGTGAATATCTCATGGATATAATGAACCATTAAGCCTATCCTTGTGGGAAGCCTCACCTGGCTCTAAGATCTTTGTAAAGCGTGTGTTCTCTTGTTTTAAAGAGATGGGTGAAAGCTGAATGTGAATACCAGTATGGTACCATTATAAATGTTCATGGCGATGATAAATTCCTAGTTCCCTGTGCTTTGAAATAGGCTTTGACCTTTTCCTATTTTCTGTTTATCAGTAGATGATCACCCTGAGAGACCAGCTGTTCTCAGAGCCAAATGAAATGTATTTTAAATATATTGAATTTGTGTGCTAGGAAGAACCTCCAGCACTAAGATAATTAAATATTTTGCAAATCTATTTTTATTATTATAGTGTTGTCCTTGACACCGCAGTACCTCTTTGCCCTGACGAAGGTGCGGCCTGACCTGGCCATTCACCAAAACGCGCGTTGCCGTTATTTGTGTTTGAGGCAGAAATCTTTTTCCATCTTGGAGGGTCATTTTCCAACTTGACCTGCCCTACACCCTATTTCGTCAAATGAAGCAATCTCCATCTTGGTTTTATTTATAGACACTGATGTATCCTGGTGTTGCTGTTTTTAAATGTATGGAAGATAGTATGAATGATGTGAAGTAAAAAGGATATGTCTGAGAATTGAGTGTTGATGAGGAGAGTGCGGTGTGTACGGGACAATATCACTGTTTATAATGTTATATAAATAGATATGCATTTTTGTATGAAATATTTTATGTAAAGCTTTCCACTGACAAAAATCACATATACTTGAAAAAAGACAAAAAATGAATAATTAAAATGATTTGAATATAACCTATATTGTTGGATGCTATTTTGGCTCTGAGTGTTGGTCAATTACGGTGTATATGTATTAGGGATCCTATTCCAGGACCCATACAAAGTGGCAGGGTATGCTTCATTTTTCTTGTGTCCTTCTACAGCTTTGACAGGTACAGGTGCTCAGAAAGATGGCCCACATCCTCTTTTGTCCATGATTTTTTTCTCAGACCAGTTACCCAATCTCCAAGCCCCAGGCAGGTCTTACCATTACTGTTTTCACTTCCCCAGTGGTGGTGCGTTCTACTTGAGAGCTTCTTTGTATAGCTCTGTATTCTTTTAGGTTCCAGTAAAACATCCAAACAATCATCAAGGTCAAATGTTGTTTCAGCTGCCACTGTGCCGACACTATCGAGGTTGGGTACCCAAATACTAACCCTAAACAGGCGCTCATAAGGTGTACAACTCCCAAGGAATTTTCTTGTCATGCTGTTAAGTGCCTTCTTGACCCCATACAATTGATTGATCTATCTGCCATCCAAGCCCAATTAAATCCCCCTGCTTTTAAGGACTGCTTTAAGTCAAGGTTTTTCATCTCAATTACCTAATTTCCCTCAGGATGATAGGGGGAGTAGTACCCCAAGGCCATACCTAAACTTCCCATGGCTTCTTTGTAAGACCAAGAGATAAACATCAGGCACTGGTCAGAATTTAATGTGCCAATTGTGTATGCCCTGATAAAGACTTGCAAATCCTTTATAACAGTTCGAGCATCAGCCGAACGCTGCGGCCAATCCCACAGGAATATACAGCATGGTTCTACTGCCATCAAGATGTACATGTAAGTCCCGTCAGAGTGCACGGGCCACAGTGATTCAAATGGATACATTCAAGAGGTTTGTCTGAGATCAATAAAGGTGTCTATGGTGGACGTGCTACAGTGCAGCCCTTCATCTGCTGGCTGATGTCCTTGGTCTGTTTAGTCAGACCTGGCTACCAATAGCGCTGCTTTAGTAGCGAATCTGTAGCAGTGATCCCTGCATGTGATGAACCCAGACCCTCTTTGATCAGTGTTTGGTATTACTCTATCCTCCACTCCTGGACTTTTTCAACATTTAATTTGTAGAGGTACTTTAGTGGAAAGCCTTTTGGCAGGGCTGAACTGTTGCACGTGGAAAGCTTTATCACTTTTTGCTTCTTTCTATTTCCAAATTTTTAAGCTTACAATGTTATTTGTTTGGGCTCTTGTTTTTAACATTCATCTTTCATGCACATGGCTTTGGATTCACCCATGGACGTGAAGTGTTTTACTACAAACATGGAACATGAGGTGGCACGCATATGAGGTGGAACGCAAGCAACATAACTTGAGTTTGATCCAATCTATGGACATAAACTATATATCCATAGAAATTGGATAAAAGGTGGCACAACTGGAATGTGACAAACTTACTAAACCATAGTTGTTACTGAAATATTTTGGAGGCTGCGAGACCCTAACCCAGATCCTTTCTGCTGTATGTGTCTTCATAGTTTTTTTTCTAAATCTACATGGCTTCCTGATGAAGGCTATCAAGTCAAAATGTATGTAGGTGATAGGAACACAAAGCCATGATGGATACGAAAAAACTATTTAAAACAATCTTCACAGCTGATGAAACAACCTGATTCTAAAATGTTAAAGAATATTTGAAACTTCATTAGAGTGTATAATACTGTTGCTATAGGAACAATAGAAGAATATGTCTCCCATGTTAGGTTTAAATTTTGAAATGTTAATACATAATATAAAGAAGTATTTATCATAATAATGATGCAATATTGAGATACGGTATACTTTAAAATTTAATGAAGGATGAATGAAGTAGGATGTTTGAATTTTAGGGTTGTTTCGTTATACAGCAATAAGAAAACATTGAACTGTACGTTGATTCAAATGTATGTATTTATGTTATTTTTTGATACAATTAAAAGATTGAATTTATTTTTTGATCTAGGTTTCGGTATTTAAAGTTTTGGTGTCCGGTGCCCCCATTCACTGCAGTTGCCTAAGCATTTTCTATTACAATACTTTCCTTTCGCCAATCCCAAGAGGTAAGGATCTTTTATGTGTTACTAAAGTTGGGCTTCCACTGGGGCACCTGATATGTTTATATTTTTAAGGGCTTCCTGTTCAGGTTCAATTTCTGTGAAATGCACACCTGAGCCTGAATAAAAACTCATTTTTTTCCGAAAAGAGTTCCCAGTTTTACTGAAAACGTCTACCCAACAACCTGAGTACTTTCAACTGGTTAATCAGTAAGTGCTACCTGATTGGGTAAATGTTTCATGCATATTCTACACTACAGCTGTGTAACGGGCCACGAGGTGTCAATGCAAATAAACCAATGTGATTGTTTCTTGAGCATCATCATCCACAAATCTGTGATGATATGAATTATTACCAAAAGAAGACAACAAGACTACAAAGAGACTCTCCACCAAACAAGGGTACTTCTCCTTAACTAAATTAAGTGATTGCTTCTCTATTTGCACACAATGTCCTCGTATTTCCCTGCATTAATAACATGTCATGAAAATGGCTGGAAATGTTCTTGGGGGCCTTTTCCTATGCACAGCTCCTGGTGTCTAGGGCTGAGTGTTTGCTCTATTTTTGCAGCAGATGTCACTTCTCCCACCAATCAAAAGCAACATCAATCGGCTAAAGGTGGGCACTTCAGGAGATACCAATTGCTGGCCCTGGGAGTTGTCTGTCAGCAGGGCCATATATGGCTTCGGAAGGGGGTCACATGCCCCCTCCTTTCTTTTTCATGGGCCAGCCCTGGGGAGATCTTTGTCCCCGGGCCGTATATGGCTCGGGAATTGGGTCATGTGGTCCCCCTTCCTCCTTTTCAAAACTGCAATTGGCCCTGGGGGCAAGTAGGGTTCTGCATGCCCCATCTAGTTTATAATTATAGCCCTGTGGAGCGTGGAGGTGGTGGTCCTTGGATCTGGAGGCATCCAGGAGGCCTTCTGATTATAATTAACATGAGCCCCGGGAAGGTAGTAAGCCCTTGGAGAGGAGACCTATGAGTCCCCTCTATTTTTTGGGGATAAACCATGCATGTCGCTGGGACCCGGCGCACCCGAAGGCAATATTAAAAGCAAGCACTAGAGACCTCGCTTGTGTTTTATTTAAATTCACAGTGATATTCATGAATTTCGCGGTGAATTAAAAAAATATATGTTTGCCTTGCATATAATTAGCACAGTGCTGTCCACACAGAGCCGGAAAAGGGCAAAGTCTTTTGCCACTCTGGGCACAGTATTAGCTGCAAAATGACAAAAGCCATTTAACACTCCAGGCACAGTACTACAGATCTGGATTGTTAAAATATCATCTAAACCAACCTTAAAGGAATGAAAGCAACCCCTGACATGTTTTGCTATCATTATAGCTCTTCAGAGAGGTTTACAGCTTGGCTTGGATGGCACTGTGCTAATCCTATGCTTAAATATTTTGCTGTAGAAATGGAAAAATACTTTGTATTTTTCTAGCTCGACATCGATAGCACTGTGCTAATTCTATGCATTAAAGCTTTGCTGGAAGTACAGAGATTAAAGGTGAGCAAATTCGGAGAGTCGCTGGTATTGTAGGGTGTTCTACACAGGAGCTGCTCTCCACCTAAACTTGGCATCTACCCAGAGTTCTCTGCTTCATTTTTTCATAATTTATGTGGCACTCTAACTCTGAAAGGATTCCGTTTTAACTTGTACTGCTTCCTCGAGTCTGCAAAAAGCCAAACTACCTTGAAGAGTTAGAGCAATAGTAAAACATGTCAGTGGTTGTTTTAATCCATTCTGGGTTTGCTTGGATGGTATTCTTCCAATCCTATGCTTAAGCATTTTGCCATTTTGCCACTTTGTCATTTTCTAGCTTGACATGGATTACACTGTGCTAATGCTATGCTCAGAAACTTTCCTTGAAAAACAGACATTTAAGGTGAAGAGATTCAGAGTGCCTCTGGTGTTGTAGGGTGATCAAAGCAAAACCAAAAGGGATGATGGACAGAGCATTGAACATTGCAAGCACTCACCCGCAGTCAACTGATCTAGGTTTAACCCATCATCATTCTTTAGCTCACTCTGCCACTCCAGTTCAGACATGGCCATATGCAAATCAGTCTAACCCTGTGCCTCATGGGAACAGTCCAGCTCGAACTGCCAAGCCATGTCTTCCCCGGATCAGAGGTAAATGAAATGCGAGGATCTCTTGGATAAATAATAAAATTCACACTAAAATATAGTTCTCTATTGTATCTCCTACATGACACAATGCCTCAGTCATACACAGTCACTCAAAAGTCACTTCAATTTCGAACCGATTGAGGATCGGAGCTGCCGCATATACCTCTGAGCCAGGTCCCACTAGCAGTGGAGGTATTCTGGGATCCTATCTATGTGAACAAAACAGGTTCTGGGACTCCCAGCAATATCGCAGTGCAGTATATACACAAGCATTTTTTGGATTCCCACACAGGATCTAAGCTGTAGGGAATACCTCGTTGCACCTCCACTACTTAAACAGACCAGGAGGAGTGCTACGCTCATGTATTAGGAGATTGTGTAAAACTGGCGTCTGGAGCCCCTAGGAGCCCCGCCCATATCAACTGAAGGATATAAAGTTCTGTTTCATCCTTGAAACTGCCAAGGATTTTGTTGGGTCTCTTCACAAGAGATACTGCTAAAGCTTTAGTCTTGAAGAAGGTGGTTTACATCAGAATAACATCACCGAAACGGTTCGACGCCTGTAGTTTTTTAAAATTGGTTGTATCCAAGAAACTTGTTAATGTCCAATAGAATATAAAGGGCTGTGGATACCTTAACAAATAACAAAATGAATTCCATAGGAAACAACCTAGAATAGATGTGATTAATTGTTTGCACTTGTTTTTTTCTGTCTCTCATTGCCATACGAATGTAGCATTGTGTTTTTAATGTGTTTTTTAATGTATTGTCATTTTTAAAGAATATCTTGAGAATTTGATATAGATAGTTTTAGACAAATAAAACATCTTTTTAATGCATTTCTTTGTTATATCACATGTACTATAATTGACCAGTATGGTCTGGGTCTTTTGAGTGACTGTGTATGATTGAGGCATTGTGTTGTGTAGGAGACACAATAGAGATCTATATGTTAGTGTGAATTTTATTATTTTTCCAAGAGTACATCACAGTTTATTTACCTGTGGTACCCCCTCTCTTGGTCAGTGGGGTCGCTCCCTTCTTTTCAAAGCAGTTCCCTGGACCAGAAACAAGCATCCTGGGACCGGATTTGGGCTCAGAGCCCTCATCATCCAGGCTATCTTGAATCCAGTGGTAAAGTGAGCAAGGGACCCACGTCTGGGCATACCCTGCCAACTTAGGGCGAACAAAGCAAAACCAAAGGTAATGATGGACGGAGCATTGAACATTGCAAGAACTGACCCCCCAGTCAACTGATCTGGTTTTTATCCATCATCATTCTGTATCTCACTCCGCCACCCCAGTTCAGACATGGCCACATGCAAATCAGTCTGACCCTGTGCCTCATTGGAACAGTCCAGCCTGAACAGGAATGGCATGGTGAGCAAAGAAATTATGGATTTAGGCCCAGATCTCTCTACTAGGGTGAATGTACGACATTGTTCTGCATTCTGTCCATCAATTGTTGTTTTTGCATTTGTCACCCCGAGTGGGACGGGCATGCCCAGACGTGGGTCCTGTGCTCTCCATGCCCCTGGAATCAAGCTATCCATGGCTAAAGAGTGGTGAAACCCCAAAACATGTCCTAGGATGCATGTTTCCAGTCCAGGGAGAACCTGGCTTGGCAGTTCGGTCTGGACTGCTCCCATGAGGCACAATGTCAAGACTGATTTGCATATGGATGGGTTCAAACTGGAATGGCATGGTGAGCAAAAAAACGATGGATTTAGGCCCAGATCTCTTTACTGGGGTGAATGTATGACATTGTTCTGCATTCTGTCCATCAATTTTTGGTTTTGCATATGTCTCCCCGAGTGGGACTGGTATGCCCAGTAGTGGGTCATGTGCTCTCCATGCCACTGGAATCAAGCTATCCTGGCTGAAGAGGGGTGAACCCTCAAAACCGGTCTTAGCATGCTTGTTTCCAGTCCAGTGAGGGCCTGGCTTAGCAGTTCGGGCTGGACTGTTCCCATGGCTTGGTTCAAACTGGAATGGCAGTCCTATTGTAAGCCATAGACTTCCAATTAAGCTTGTGTTCAGTTGTTTGGGAGAAGGTCTTGGACTAGTGTCATTGCAGGAGTTTAGAATATTTCTGGTGCTGTGAAGTAACAGTACATTCAGTGAGAGAGCAGTCACTTGGATATGCAGCAGTAAAATACATTTGTCTCTAACTCTCTCCACAGTTGAACATTCTGCATGTCCCTTGCATTTGACTTACCAATACTAATTCAAGCGCAAGTGAGTTTAATCATTTACTTACCTTCGACTCAATTCTAATATATATACAAGAGGCTTCAGTAGTTGGCAGATTCAACTTCAACATTTCAACTTCTTTGTATGTAGCAATATATATATATTATTCTTACCTACCATCCTTTGTAATCTGCCACTTGCAAAGTAACAGAGACAGAGACTGTATTAACAAGCTTATTCTTCAACACTAACTCTCTGCCAATTAAGAGAGAAGCAAGCCACTGTGGAGGTTAAGGTAGGAGATACGATAGGGCAGGTGTTTAGAGAAGAAGTTGAGGCTCGTAGAGGTTGGGAAGTTTTTTATGTTGTTATTTGTAAATGCAGATGCCATACTGAGTTGCTAGAATTCCCCAGTGGAAGAGACGTAGCAGTGTAGACTTTCTTTTTCCCCATTCCCCTTTCCCCCTCTCTACTGGCAGCGGAAGAGACGTCCCCTCCCAGTGGAGTTTTGGATTTGGGGAATAGTTGTCAGCTCCTGTGGAAGACCAAGTTTTAAGGTGCGTGGTACTTGACAGAGCCCCCTTGATTTAATATCCCTTTGAACTCCTCAGTGACCACCAGAAGAGTTGATTCTGTGCTGTGTTGTGGTCGGAAACCCGTATGAGTCTTATGCAGATAGTTATTCTGTTCCAGAAACTGTGAAAGGGTATAATTAATATGTTTTTCTTGCCATTTTCCCAGTACGGGTAGCAGCGAGATATGGCTAAAGTTCCCTAATAATGCTGGATCTAGGTGGGGCTTCTTCAGCAAAGGGCCTCACAATAGCATGCTTCCACTTCTTTTGGACTCTACCAGTTTCGAGGGATAGTGTGAGGAGCTCTACTGTGGCGTAGAAAACAGAATCCCCCCTTAAGTAAAATATGGGGGAGTGCTGGATCTTGGGGAGATCCTGATTTGATTTTTCTCAAGAGGAACCTAGTATTTTCCTTATTCAAGGTAGTGATGTGATCTAATGCAGATAGAGCTGCGAACACTGCATTCAGTTCATTCTAGTCTGGACCGAGGTAAATACCCTGCTGTGATTCATAGCTGCCTGGAATCTTCACCTGAAGGTAATTATAGATGTTATCTACTTTATTTTTACAGAATGCAGCCAACTTGTTACATCTATCCTGGGGCATAGCTGAGACTCCCGGTCCCCGGGGACATCCGGCAGCCGAGGAACATGGCGGCGGCAGGCTGACCCCAGTCGCGGGGCTCACAGCGGCGCAGCACACAGTGCATGAAGCGAATGAAACGCAGAGGAAGGATGTACCGCTAAATCACAGCAACTCACACGGTGAGAATATGTTATTTTAGTCCCGTAACAGTGAGATACGCGCCTCAAGTCTGGTTTCTTGTTTTTCCTTCCTTTCATGTACCGACTTTTACGACGGAGCGCTAGGACCCTGTGGCAAGCAGATGGGCAGGGAGGTGGAGCGTCCATCGCTGGAAGCTGACGCCGCAGCGCTCGGACGATCCTCGGGACGCCGCAGCGAGGAGTATTGTAGAGACTTCTGGTGCTGGGCTCGGGCTGCCTTAGCTCTCCGCCACTTCCGAGTCTCCACAAACAAATGCAGCTCACCGCTGCAAGGAGGATTGTATCCAACGCAAGTCCGGGTGAAACTCCTACTCCCTTTTCGGTCCTTCAACCCGGTAAGGAGTTTCTGTTCAGGGGAGGGCTGGCACCAGAGTGTATGGAGTTAGACTTTGAGGAGGTCGATCCAGAGAGTTCCCTGTGTGAAGAGGGGGCTAAGAGTACAGCGGTAACTAATACATTAGCCAGTACACCGGCTATCACAATACTTTCTGGAGTAAGGGGGGTCTCACGGTCGGCCCTGGTACCTAAAGGGGGATCTTGTAAAGAACTTACATTTCCTACAGCAGGTCAATTCAGTCAGTTACCTCCATCACCTTCCAGGAAAAATAGAAACAGGTATCAACTTAGATATCTGCAGGAGTTGAGATCTAAGGGAGTGTTGGATCACCTAGAGGGGGGAGTACTGACACCTGTATCCCCATATAAAAGAAAAAAAACTGGTGAAATAAAGAGACTAAAGGCCCTGCGACAAATCAACCCCCTCAAAAGAACACTCCTTTTCTAAAAACATATTTCAAAATTATGGAGCAGGTTGTGGGTCCCGGAAAAGGATCTCCCGGTGGAGCACAAAAGGCCTCACTTGTTCTAGACTCACCCCTCCTTATACTTGAAAATCAGTACACGTCGCTAGGTAGTATGGTAGACCCAGGAGTTCTTGAGAGCGGTGAGATGGGTCATGAGGGACAGGTGGTTTCCAGTCTGCCCTGTGTGAGTCCACCAAGAGATCTCTTAGTACCTAACCAGGTCGACCAGGCTGACTCCCTCGAGGGGGCTCCGCTTCCATCCACTCCCCACGCTCCCCACACTGAGAGCAGCCTACTGGCCCTTAGAGGCGTAGATTCAGCTAATAAAAGTGGTGATCTTGACAGTCTAAGCCTCCTGCTACAGTCATTAAGGGGTGACCTTATGTCCAAATTTGAGATCTCAGAAGTAAATCAGAAGGGTATTCACGACAAGTTTGATGCCTTAGAAGTCAAATTGGAGGACATATGTGCATGCACCAGTTCTCTTGAACTTAGGGTCACATCATTAACAGAATCAGTTCAAAGGAACTCCAAGGTTCTTGACTCCTTAAAAAACCCAGAACCGGTCCCTGCACATGGACATTGAAAGGTTGGAAATACATGCGCGCAGGAACAACCTCAGGACTCTCAAGATACCAGAGGGAGCAGAGATTGAGGACATTAAGGGTTTCGTATGCAGGCTGCTGCCGATGGAGTCTTTAAGGATCGACCGGATATAGACTTTGAGTCGGAGATACAAAGAGTCCACAGGGACCCTTTTAGACTGCATCCTGATAGAAAAGCTCCCCAGAAAATATTAGTAAACTTTCAGACATACAGTATTAAAGAACTAATCTTGGGCAGATGTTTAACCCGGGCCACTCTCCATTTTCAGGTAACCTCATACCAAATTCGCTCAGACATCGGAGGGAGAACTGCACAGAGGCAATGGGAGTTGGGATCCAGAATGCCTGAACTAAGATCTTTGGGGGCGCAGGTCCAGATGAAATTTCTGGCATTATTGAAGATAATGTGGAAAAACAAAATGCATCATTGCAGTCAGTCAGACGATGTCGAAGATCTCTTGACTCAGATGAGAGGGTAGATTACGAGATCAATGATACGCAGGATAGTTAATCCCATAAGGGGGAAAGGATGGAAGACTAGGTAGGAATAAGGAAAAAAAATATGAAAATGGGTTTGTTACAAAAAAAAGACAAAAAAAATAAAATAATACAAGATATTAAGGTTATCAAATTAAATAAAAATAAAAATTAAAGCAACTATAGCAACATAGGACACCTACAAGACGGGTGTACATCTACATATTTCTTTTGTACATTTTTCTCCAATCCTAGGTTAGGAGGTGCTGTGCCGCTGGAGGCAGGTTCCCAAAAGGCGGTTACATCGCCTAAACTAAGGGTGGGTTCCTCAAGGGGGATAAGAGGGATGGGTAAGCGTGGGGGGGGGGGTTTTGGAAAATTGTCCCCATACAAAATATAATAAAGTTTGCCGGTCTTTCTAGCTCTAGATGGAAGATACACATGGCAAGGATATGTTTTTGTTCCTTTACCTTTACCTTTTTTGGAAATGAGCGGGTTTCCTTAATACAAGATTCCTCTCTCGGAATGTGAATGGTCTGGGCGGAAATAGGAAGCTATCCCGGGTTTGTGACTTTTTGTGGAGAAGTGAAGCACATCTCATACTATTACAAGAAACTCATCTTGAAGCCACTGAGTTTAAACAAGCTATCAGTAGAATAGGTTGGGTGCAGGAGGTTGTCTGCTCCACTCAGAAAGGGTCTACGAGAGGGGTTGCAATAGTGGTAAGGGCTAACAGGGGGATTAAGATAGTGAGGTATGATACTGATCAGTCAGGCAGATGGTTGGTGGCAACTGTATCTGTTGGGGGGTATCTGATCACCTGTGCTGTCTATTATGGGCCAAACGAAGATAACTCTGGCCCGCTCCTGAAACTCCAGACCAGTCTGTTACATACCTCAGTCCCAGTTATTCTCGGCGGAGATTTTATCTTACTACTTGATAAACAACTAGATCAGACCTCCAAAACAAGATATATCGTTCCGACAAGAACATTTCAAGTACTTAAAAGAATTATGAATGAATATATTCTGTCAGATATCTGGAGAATAAAAAACAATTTGAGTAGAGAATTTTCTTTTTATAGTAAAAGGTATAAACAGTTCTCTAGGATCGATTAATTTCTAATAGACCAGCGTCTGGTTACAGTAGTAGGGTCCGCCAGTCATATCCCAGCAATCATTTCAGACCACTCTGCCATAGAGTTGGTTCTTAGTCTCGGGTTAAAAAACGTAGAGAAACGGTGGACCCTGGAAAAGACCTTGTTGTAGGACGAAAAGGTTAAGATGGAGTTGAATGAACGAGTAGCCGATTTTTTGAGCTTCAATGTTGGTACCTCCAAAGAAACATCAAAATTATTGGAAGGTTCCCCTGATTATTAAACACAGGTAGGGGGAGAGTAATGCAGGAAAAGAAAAGGACCTGTGGTTTGTACTTAACTAAATGGAGTCAAAAATACTGACTAGGACAAGGCAATATAAAGGCAAAGCAAGTTTCTAGGGGGTCCTAGATTAATCACATCATAGTGTAATGGCAATGAAAATATAAAGCAGTTTCCATCTTTGTATATCCAAAAATAAACAATGAATGTCATAGAAACTCTAGGATATGATGATCAAACACTACGAACATTAAGTCTCTCATTTTTCTTCCATTTTCTAAGGAAACTATTCATAGAGTTGTTATTTACATGTTATTCATCAGGCCTCAAGAGAAGCATATGTTGTATTTAATACTGTTAGAATGATATATAGGCCAGCTATGTCAACATCCTAACAATCCCAATTGAGTTGTAAATAGAACAGTACATGATAATATGTGTGGCGCAAATATCTATGCTTGCTAAACAATAAATGTGACATAGTTTGCTCAATCATCATGCCTACCTAAATAAGAAAAATTCTGATATAGACAACGGTCGGGCAATTAGATACATATACATTATTATTTTGTTGTAATAAATGGGTGTGGAACAATTTATTTTAACCACATTATCCAAATTGTTGATAGGGTAATTTACCCATACTCAGTCTTATAAAAATACTATGTTGGATAGAAAAATTTTCATATTGTATTAACCTTACCATTTGAAAGTAATACAATGTTTTATGATATTTATATGGATATACAGATTGTCAAATAATGGGTGGCTCTACATATTGTGTGTGCTAATACTGTGGCAGGTTTTAAGATGTGTCTGGACAATTGATATACCCAAAAAAGATACATATCAATATGCCCAATAAGATCCATACTGACACGAATGGGTTAGACGGATATCGAAATGTCAACAATAAAACAAACTCTCTCCAATTCAAAATGGCCACCACGGTGGGCCCAGGGTCGCGATAAGTATATAAATTATATAAAAACAAACAGTAAGACAACGCTCACAAAAAGAGAAATTGCAATTGGCCCCCACATTGCCGGATTAATTGAATTACACACTCAAAAGCTACAACACATTAGGGGCAGTAACATAATTCGTCTTTGAGTGACGACTTCCGGGTCGCGGGACCAGCGATTCTCGGAAAATAAGTAAAATTACCTATCCTAAGCATAATCTATGTCGCCTTATGTAGCTATAATTTCCTCGAAATATTAGTAACAAAAAAACAGAAGGAGGATTATATATTTTTAATGCAAACGTGCATATCGGCATACTTTTCCCTTCCGGGTCAATGAGGGAAGAGGCAGCATATAAACAGACCCCGTATCTCGGAAATTACTTATCCGGATGACTCGTAACACGGAGGAGCAGGGAGGCCGATCACAATCTTGAAGGTATGTGAACCGAAGCGTGTTAGGATTTTAAATTATGCAAGACCCTTGCGTTACAGAACGCTGCCCCTTGTGCTAATTTCGAGATAAGGAACAGGCTATAGTTAAACTGTAGAGCCCCATTTTATTAAGCAGGAAAAATAGCAACAGAGTAAGCCTTTTTTAAAGTTGGCTTTCATAAAATATTGTCTGAGTAAATCCAGGGATATGTGACTAGAACAATATTAACATTATTAATAACATATTCCAGGGGGTTCTACATGATTTCTACAAGACTGGGAATAATTAGGCATGAACCTACTTACCAACATCTAAGCATAGCGAACATCCTCCAATAAGTCTGTGTAAACCAGCGTAATATGCTCCTTTGAAAGCAAACACTAATAGTCTCAACAGTATGATACTCACAAACGTTCCCTTCATTTTAATAGGTGATGAAATACAATCAACTAAATAAACACAGCCGTATGAAAGAGGATATAAAGCTGTGGTAAGTGGTGGACCCATATTGTGGTTTTAATCAGGAAGGCTTATCATGTAGTCCTCTTACACACATGTGTCCTACTCTACAGGGATCCTAAATTCAGGAAAGGACCCAGAGCCGCCCCCTCTAGATTTAACCTGAGAGAAAAGTCCGGTGGCTCCTCCGTGTTTTTTACCCTATGCCGTGAATTGATCACAGGTAAACTAACAGGAATGAAATTGAGACTGCACCAGAAGAATGAAATGAAATGAAATGAATGAAACTTATATAGCGCACGACTTACCCTGGGGCATCTCAGCGCTTGCTTAGGGAACCCGTCCTGGTATTCCCCTGTGAGATAACCCTGGCAGGGTATCCACAAGGTGAAAGCCAGGCATCCCACCGATTAATGCAATCCTCATTGAAGTTTTATGAATTTCCTTCATTAAGGTACTATATAACCAGAAGGAACAGATGTAATACAGACATCCGGTTGTTTTTAGAAGTCTTCTAAATGGTTAAAAGAGAAACTTCGAAATACCAGGTATCCACTCTTATTTTAATTTAAATAACATTTTCCTTAAGAGTGAAGATTTCTACTTTACTCTCCAAATGTCTTAAGAAAGGGCTTTATCGTCAGCATATAACAACACCCAAGGGTGGGATTTGAGGGAGGTCCTCATGCAAGAACGTTCTTAAAAAACAGGTAGAATTAACTACAGGGCAAAACGAACACCAGATAGGATAGAAAACACTGTATATGTATTAAAGATTATATGTTGAATGAACATATATCTAAAATAATGTTGTTTAAATCCTAGATTATCATTGAACTGTCAAAGTGTCCTGAAGAAGGTGTAAATATTACAAACAAAAACCGAAACGCAGCGTCGACCTTTGTCCTTTGACCTTTTTTAAATAGAGATTTGTTCACCCACGTGAAAACTCTTTTTATTGTATTTTATTTTAGATAGTAACCCTAATAGGGAGGTATTTTAATAAATCGTGTTTATACTTCTTACATTTCTGGTGGATTTGTTTAACTGTTAGATTTGTTTATTTTTGGATATACAAAGATGGAAAGTGCTTTATATTTTCATTGCCATTACACTATGATGTGATTAATCTAGGACCCCCTAGAAACTTGCTTGGCCCTTATATTACTGTGGTACCTCCTCAGAACAAACGGTTTGGGAAACCTTTAAGGCCGACCTAAGAGGGGTGCTGAGCTCCATGATGATTTTTAAAAGGAAAGCTAATAAGCAATTAGAATTAGAGATCCTTAAAAATATCAAGGAAAAAGAGACTGAATTGCCATCAGCTGCATTATTGTCCACAGGGAATATTCCTTGAATCGAGAAGGAGTTGGTAAGCCTACAGGTGCAGTTCAATGCCAGGACAGATAAGATCATGCATGATAAATGGGAGGCAAGCAAACTTCAGAACTTCGCCTATGGAGAACAATGTGGTTCTCTCTGTGCCTGGAAGTCCAGATCAGAAAGAACTCGTAATAACATCAAGCGCCTAATTCAGAGGGGGTCAATGGTTCTGTTATCTGAAGATCACAAAATCAGAGAGGAGGCAAGGTCTTTTATGCAGGATCTTTATCAAGATGATATTATCCACAGTCAAGGTGAAGTTGGGGCCTGGTTGGATAGTAAAGATCTACCTCAATTGTCCGATCTGGACAAGGGTTACCTAGCATCTGACATATCGGAGGGGGAGATCAGCGAACAGTTAAGGAAAATGAGCAAGGGTAAAGCCGCTGGACCCGACGGCCTTCCAATAGAGGTTTATTTTAGCCTCATAGAGAAGGTGAAGCCTGTGTTAAAAAAACTCTTTAATAAACTTCTTACACAAGGCGAAGGTATCCCTCCATCCTGGTCAGAAGCGACAGTTACACTCATTCAGAAACAAAATAAAGACCCCCAAAGAATAGAATCTTACAGGCCAATTTCACTTTTAAATTCAGACCTGAAGATTTTTTCGGGGATACTGGCCACCAGGTTGGCTTAAGTGATTAAGACAATTATTCACCCTGACCAGAGGGGGTTCATACCAGGGAGGCAGCTTAATGAGCTCACTTTTCAGGTGATCAGTGCTATCGATTTTGCGAAGGACAGAAAGTTGCCACTCACCATCATTGCCATTGACGCCGCTAAGGCATTTGATCAGGTCAATTGGGATTATTTTTGGGCTACTGTGAATAAGTTTGGCTTCCCATCAAATTTTATACGAGCTATTAAATCTTTGTACCATAACCCCAGGGTGAACGTTCTAGTTAATGGTGCACTCACGGGATGGTTTAATATACACAGAGGCACCAGGCAGGGTTGTCCTCTGTCTCCCCTACTATTTAACGTTTATATTGAACCTTTTGTGAGTTCACTCAGAACAGATGAACTTATTTCATCTTTTAGAATGGCCGATGTGGGTTTAAAAACTGCATTATATGCAGATGATCTTCGCCTTTATACCTCTAATCACATCACAGCAATTCCAAGGTTATTTGAATTAGCCGAAGAATTCGGTAAAATATCAGGCTATGGGATCAACAAAGAAAAAAACGAGGTAATGGGATGGAATAACACCGTTGCGATACAGGGAGCTAAAGATCAGATGAGGTATCTAGGGATTTACATAACCCAGAAATTGATGGATGTACCAAAGGTTAGCTGGCAGAAAATATCGAAAGAAGTGTGTAAGTTACTTTTAAAATGGGGGAGCCTGTCATTGAACATCTATGGAAGAGTCAACCTCATAAAAATTACGATACTCCAGAAAATAACCTTTTTGTTCAAGACAATACCACTTTCCTTCAATGCTAAAGAAATCGCTACCCTCCAAGTGAAGATAGGATTTTTTTATATGGGCAACAGGATAGCCTGGAGGAAGCTTAGGAGAGGGCTGAAGATCGGAGGCTTAGCTTTACCCGACTTACTCTCCTATTGCTATGCCTTTCATTTTAAGAACTTCAGACTTCTGGAGAACAAGCTAGATTCATCCATGCAGGGTCTGCTATTCAAAGCAATGTTACAGGACATCCCACAAGGGCAGGAATTTTTCCTCTATAAGTTCGTGGACCCCAAGTTCTATAAAAAGGTCAGGTTGAAGATCCTGGTAACTGCCCTTAAAAATTGGGGATACATCAAGAGAATTTTGGGGGTTCAATACTACTCATCACAGGCCCCGATCTGGGATTCCCCAGGGACCCCCGAATGTCTGTTAGATCAACTCTCCCAGCCACTCAGAACAGCTGGTATTGGACAGTGGGGGGATCTAAGGCACGGACCCTTCCTTTTGAGCTGTGAGTCCCTTTCAATCTCACAAATGGATCTTTAACCAGGTTTAAATTTTATAAGCTCTCCGGTTGGTGGGCGAGACAATATTGGGGTAATGTAGAGGATACCATTTTCTCAGATTCTATTACCAAAGTGGGCCCATGGAAACAGGAGGTGTCCTTCTGGTATAAAGCTTTTGCAGAAGTAGGGACCTCTTTTGTCTCTGAGCTGGAAAATCTTTGGAGCCGAACCCTGACAAAGACGAGGTGGATGTTAAGAAAATCTGGTGCGACTCCTATACCCTGTCCCAGACAGTGATCAAGCCAGCAAATCTTAGGAGGGATCACCTGTATACCACCTATAGAGTCTACTGGATGTCAGGGAAACTATCCAAAATAATCACAACACCATACTACTGCCCAAGATGTAAAGAACTGGCTGCTGATGACTATCACATGTTTTATGATTGCCCAAGGATTGTCCCATATTGGGCCAGGGTGTGTGGCTTCCTAGAGGAGGTTTTATTAAGACCAATCAAACTCAACACTACCCTGGTCTTGTTTGGCCTTACAACAGATTACTGTATAAATTCCACAGATACAAAACTGATATTCTATGGTATAGTTATCGCCAGGAGGGAAATCTGCAGGGCATGGAAATCAGAGTCCCCACCAACTTTTACGGAATGCCTGAGGAATATTGTATTGATAAGTCAATCTGATATGGCCTGTGATGAATCTAGCCGCGACAAGGTCTGGGCAGCCTTGGAGTCCTGGAGGTTAAAATAATCTTAGTCCTATGATTATGCCAGAGGTTCGTTGTCCGGTCCTCCCTAGTAACCTTCTTTATATCTAGTCAATTAAATGGGAGCGGGACCAGGAGACAGCCCTTCCTCTGGGCAAACCCTGTTTGCCAGGCGCAGACATATCCAGGGCGGTATCGTTTATTCTTTTCAGTCTGAGCAGATGGCACGTAGGGACCCCATCAAGAGTTCAGAAAATCTGATGGCATGTATGAGAAAAAAAAATTTGTTACATCCATCCTTAGTGGATTGGTAGGGGGAGTTACCCTGCTCCATTTTTCATCAGGAATCTTACAATCTTTCCCTAGGTGAGTTGGCCACCATGTTGATCTTATCCTCTTAGTGCTTGGCCTTAGCCTGGTTGATTTCATCATAATAGTGACTTATGGCACTCTTGTAATGGGTTTTTAGGGTAGGGGCATAGGACTTGTTCTAGTTCATTTCTAGTTTCTTACAGTCTTGTTTCAGGGAGGCTAGAGACCCATTAAACCAGAGGGCTCTTTTGGTGTTAAATTGAGACCTTGGTGTGGATCTCTGAATACAATGGTCTAACGATTGGTTGATTCAACATTTCCAAAGAGTGTAGGTTTCGTCTGGATTGTCTATTAAGATTAGAGGAAAGGCCTCTAGGGTCTTAGCCCACACCTCAGGCATAATCTTAGACCAACTTCTGACTGGTTTTGAGGTAGAGTATAGGTGTTTTCATAAATGTGAAAAGGATAAAATAGTGGTCTGACCACGGTACAGGAATGGGTGTATTCACCTGAAGCTTTGGGTCATTGGCAAAGATGGGATCAAGATTATACCCTTTCTCATGGGTAGCGATGCCAATTAGTTGGATAAGTTGCATAGCCTCTAGGTCCAGTAGGGATCTCTTGGTAGCTGGGTTATTGGATTAATCAATATGTATGTTAAGATCACAAAGCATGGTAATGAATCCTTCTCCCACAATCAAGATGGCTAGGGAGTCAGGGCAGACATCTACCAATGTGCTATAGAGTCCTGGTGGCCTGTAGATGAGGAGTCCTGAAAATGTAATGTCACAAAACTCTTCTTATATATCGTGGCCATGCCGCCTTCTATTTTGCCCACCTGGTCCTGTTTGCAAATTGAATATTCCAGGTGAAGGGCCATAATCATATCTGGGGTTGAGCTCTCTTTGAGCTAGGTCTCTGTGATAAACAGTGCATCTAAATATTCTTCCTCTACCAACAGCTCAATTTTATGACCTGGAAGAGACCTGCTGTTAATTAGCCCCATTCTCCAATGTTCTTTCTTCCTTTAGGTACCCTGTGTAGCCGTGTTGTAATTTGTATGCTTTTTTTGGAACGAAGTTGCACTGGGCACATACCTCATTGTTTCCCTTTGGACTGTCTGGCACAAGAGTGTGGGCACACTGGCGTCCCGGTGATGGCCTATGCCGCTGTAGCCATTCTGTGTTGTACCTCAGATGGCTATAAGTCTATAAGGGGGTTTTGGTAAGGGTTCCTGGCCACTGGTCCTAGTCAGGTGCAGATGGGCCTACTTTGGGCCTTTGTCCCTCTGCACAATGCTCTCATCTGCGTGCCCGTACCCCTGCCACCATAAATATATGTACCTGGCCAAAACCCAGTGTGCCAACCTTCCCTGACTCTATGGTGTCTGGAGGACAGAGGTTCTCTCTATGGTTCGGCCAATTCCTCATCGCCCCAATCAAAATCAGGTTCCCCGCCCCTCAACAGCAGTACTGAAACTTCAAAATGCAATGGTATTGAAAAGCATTTGCAAATAGCAAATTCAGGTAGCAACATTTATAAAGGCATCAGATTCAAACATCAGCTTAATTTTTAAAACCTTCCCTCACTTTAAAATCCTCATCTTCAAAATAGTATAATTAGTACCTCTGCGCAACTTTTTAGAAGTGTGAAGCTGAAAATAGCAATATAGCAAGCATTAGATCCATGCAAAGTGAGGAAATACACACATTTACATGAACATTCATTGGTGTGTCTATTAATTAATTAATTAATTGTGGGTTTGTAATGCGCTAGAATCGACTCCCGAAGGAGTATCTCTGCACAGTAGACCGCTGGGGAACCCGTCCTAGCTTTCCCTGTGAGATGGTCCCTACTGGGTATCTCCAAGGTGAAACCAGGCATCCCCAGCGTATGTGGGGGGCCGTTGTGGAGATGAGGCAAGCTAATGTCCAGAGTTGCCGAGTGTGATCCCTGGTTAGAGTAGGCACCGAGATGAGAATTATCGAGTCCGCTGACCCTGGTCCACGACCCTGCCGCGTCGGGAATTGAACCCTGGTCCCAGGCTGTCCTCTGCTCTCGGGTCTGCCGCCGCTAACCAGTGAGCCACACCACTCCACTATCCAAGAAAGTGTGCAATGGTACTTTTTAATGTTTTCATGTTGGTCATTCGTCATTAAAAGATGCAAGATATAGGAGAAATGAACACAGCACCTTTGTATGGTACCATCTCAGTGGTTGAAAAAGCTTGTGAAGATTTAATTTGAGTTTCATTGGTCTTAAAGTGCAGGCTAGCCAAAATGGGAAGTTGTTTTGTGCATGTGCAGTGGAAAAAAAACACAGATATTGGTACTGATAAGTTTAGAAGATAATTAGCAGATTTTAATGCAGTTTCTACAGAGAAACTAAACTATGTTTGCATTTGTTTTCTGCACACCCACGACAAAGGCCACATTTGAAATGTTTATGTGAGTATGGAAACTGAAGAAAATAGAAAGTGGCTAGAAGTTGTAGTGTATTTCTTTGTGGAATAATGTTTTGATTTGTCAACATGCCAGATCATGTACAAGTATTGCTATGACGAATCAAAGTAGAAGAAAATGCCTTCCAGAGCAATACACATTAAGTTAGAGGTGGCTGAAATTCCAGAGGAACTTTGACATCTAATTTTTTATTAAGCAATAGTGATACAACTCACTACACTCTTTTCAAGCAATAGTTGTATGGAACCACAGACTGGGAAACTATCACCCACTGAGCTTCAGAAATGCCTTAAAGGTAGGTGTGTATTTACCTTTAGATTTCTAAATGCAATACTGAAACTGTGGATGTAGAGAGAGACTTGGAAGAACCAAGACAATGGTGTGCACACAAAAAACAAAAAAACATTGGCAGGGACTAGTGAATGCAAACAAGGTAAATATAGCTACTTTCTATCTTAAAGAGAATAATGTATACTATAAAAATGCAGATGTTTCCTCACATGGAAATTGCATGGTAGAAGAAATGTTGCCTTCAGGGGGACAGTTTAAAAAGTGGATAGAATTAGATTTGAAGAAATATTTGAGCAATACAGTACACATCCAATGCATTGAAAATAGGTTATGGGGGATACTATTGAACTGTATCAGATGAAACAAGCTGAAAGATCTCCAATGAAGGTGTGTGAAAAAAGGTTAGATGCTTGATGTTTTCCTCAACTACCTCCAACTGGAGTAGGTGGATGGTATGGTCAGCTCTGTGCAAGTACATAGAGCTGTGTACAGGTCAACAAGATTATATGCAGAGGATAATAGATTTCGACAAAATATTCCATATGTATGCCATCTCTTATTTGAAAATATTTGTTCTGGACTATCAGATGCTGTTAACCATATTCTTAAGACAGGAGTTAATGGACAAGGAATGTCTTCAACAGACTTTGGTGATGAAATTAATGTAGAAATAACAATGTTGAGTACAATTTCATAAATAGGAATGCATGCTAAATGTAGGACCAAACAGGTACATGCATCATTGGTGCCGATTGCGATTCCTTAATTGCGAAAATTAAGGAATCGCAATTAAGGAATCGCAAACGGCAAGGCATCAAAAAATCGCAACATTTTTAGCGATTCCTTATTTTTCCTTAATTGCGATTCACAATTTGCGAATCGCAATTAAGGAATCTCTTCCCATTGATTCCATGCGCCAAAAGGCCCATAGGAATGAATGGGAAGACAATCTCAATTTGCGATTCGCAATTACGAATTGCAAATTGAGATTGCGATTTCAAGGGTGCAGGGGTGTCCAAAGGACATCCTGTTGCACCCCTGAAATTAATCTATGCACATATGTTGTGCACATACATGCCCTAAGGGCATGTGTGTGCACAACATGACAGTTAAAAAAATGCACAAAATTGCATTTTGTAGATAATTCGCAAATTACCATGAGGTCCAACCTCATGGTAAGTGTTTTCCTCCTAATTGCGATTTCGCAAATCTTTTTGGGTGTCATGCATTGCATTTAAGGAATCGCAAATTGCGATTCCTTAAATGCAATCCCATTTTCTGAAATCGCTAAAAATAGCCATTTCTTGGAGTTTTGGATTGATGCATCCCAAATAGTGATTTGGGAATCGCAATCGGGCGAATTTTGCGATTTGCACCGCTTGCGATTCCTAAATCACTTGATGCATGTGGCTGAAAGAGTATTGGTATTGCATTATGGTGAGCTGAAGTGTATGTTAAAAAATGTAGGTGCACCAACTTGGTTTGTGACCCTAAATTGAGCAGTGTATGCATGGGAGGATTTACATGACGTTTTGATAGAAGCAAACTTTAACATTAAAGGAATCACTTTGAAGACAAAAGGAGAACGTTGCCCTTTGGATCCTGCAAATGTTTGCAGGAATTTTTACCACAGATTTCAAGCTATGCTGTCCTTCCTCCGCAGCAGTACAAATCCACCTCTTGATGAAGTTACTGATTTATTTTGCCAAACAGAGTATAATGCAAGAGGTGCTACTCATATACACAGGCTGATGTGGGTAGAGATGTACCTAAATTTGAAACTGGCACAGATAAGAGTGCCCTTTCTTTTATGGAGGAGAATATTAACCATAAACCATAACATTCCAGGAGAAACTGTGAAAAAAGGTCTGAAGCAACAATTGTGGAACATAGTGTCGGAGGAAGTACAGTGCAAAAGGAAACTTTAACATACAATGTTGTTTTAGATTAGACCTGTTATATTAAAAGGAAGAGAACAGAGTTTTATGTCTGCAGTAAGACATACACTTACAGACAATTCAAAATATATTAGCTACTACAATCCTGTCAGTCTGAAAATGTGGAATGCCAATATGGATATTTACTTTGTGGCAGACAACTCTATAGCTGGTGCTTGTCATGCTACTTTATACATAATGACATCTGAGAAGACAGAGATGAGAGATATGCACTGAAAAGGTTCTAACAAACAAATTGTAGAGATACAGTTTGTAGATGCGCATACACAGGGAAATTGGACTTAAAACTTAAAATAGAGTATTTTCAAGAAATTCAATATCTTGCAGAATTTGAGCCAGAAATTACAGATAATGTAAAAACAGACATGTTGGGCACTTACTATCTGAAAAGGTATATACAGCTTGAAAATGCCTGTCTATATGAAGTATTCCATTGCTAGACAAATAGAAACAATGTGACAGAAAATTTGGATGAAGGTACATTTGCAGTGCCTGGTTACAATGGGTGTTTGGTGAGACATTGCTAAGACAGTCTAATTCATCATAGTCCACTGAGTTGGCAGACTGCTGAAAAATGAGTATTTTTATCTTGTTTCCCTCTTTGGCAGCTACTTAAACCTTGATGTTCTGAAACAGAATTAGTAGAAGAAATTGACTGCTATGAAGAATCTTTCAATGCTAAAAAGGATGGCATTTAGTGCTCGAAATTTGCGAACTACTTTCAAATATTGAATCCTGAAATTCAACAGGAAGATACCATTGCTGCTGAGGTTACTGAGGATAGTTCACAAAGTGGCCAAAGTCCAGCTCCTCAAAGTCAGGACCCACTTTGAGAGCCAATACTTGAAAATGAGGCTGCTATTGCACTGGATGAGGTGGGGACTGCAATGGAGCAAGAAAGACAGGAAACAATTGTTTTAGAACATTTAGTTGCACAGTTAAATGATTAGCAAATGGAAATAGGTATGGAGGTAAAGAAGAGTGTGTAAACCTAAGCTGTTGTGTGTCAGTGGTCAAGCTGGCACTGGTAAATGTTTTTCCATGCAAAGTCTTACTGCATTTCTACAGAAGACTACAGAGTGCAATGTATCCCAAGTGGTTACAGCACCTAGTGGATTGGCTGCACACAATATCAAAGGTATTAGTCTCGATTTATGATGCAGCCAGTGGAACATGACAACAAACTGCTTGTCATTAATTTTCAATTCAAGAGTGTTAAAAAAGATTAAACATTTAATAAAAAATGCAGTGAGCATGGTCTCAAAATAAAATGCTTGCCTTTGTATATTTGAGAATGCAAGAGGTTCTGAAAATATATTATGATGTCCTATTTAGAAGAAAACATTTGATTGTTTTTGGAGATCAACTACAACTTACACCTGTGAAGCTTCAGCCAGTGTTAGAAAAATTGCTCCATGATGAAACTAGGAATTATTTGGGAGGCATGGGAAATGTGAATATTTAAATCCATTTCAGATACAAAAAATCAATCAGGAATATGCAACAAGTATCTGGCATTGAAAATGGTAGCATTCTGACATACATTATTGTTGGTGTTCTTTCAAAAGAGGGAAGGTGTGTTCTACAAAGTTGTCTTCTTAAAGTACTTCATCCAACAACAGAGGCAGCACCAGAACAAATGTTCAGTATTATACAAGATGATGAATGAGTTTGGGCAGGGGAAAGGGTGTGGCTGGACACTAGATCATTTGCATCATGGGACATGCAGTGCATGATATGCTCTCCCCTCAATATGAGTAGTCCATGATTTGCGCTCTACTCAGTGTTGACTGTAGTGTGCAAAGGAGCAAACCTTTCTGGGATATGATGTAGTGTCCAGCCACACCCTTTTTTTTTGCCCAAACTGACCTTCTCTAGCATTAATCACATGTTCCTAATGTGCCTTTTTGTAACAAATTATATTCCGTCTCATTGATTACACTTCATCAATGCTGAGCTGAAGAGTACGGCTCGAGCTGGATGGTAGGGCCCAAGCTGGAGACTACGGCCCAGGTATGGAGAGTATGCCTCTGGTGCGGGGATTACGGACAGGCTGCGGATGTAAATATATGACTTATAAATGACCTCTGAATACCAAAAGTCGTAAATGTAGTCTTTTGTCTCAGATTGCCTTTGTTAATTAGGCCCATTGTGTGTCTAATGCCTACATTGTAGAAGTGTGTATCTTTCAACAATGAATTGCTGGGATTAGAGAAAGAAGAAAGTTTGCAATTGAAGGCAATAGATACAATGGAAAACCAGGGGCCTTATTTATGAAGGCCTTCGTCAGTTTTGCGCCTCCGGTGTGTCACTTTTTGTGACGCACCAGCGGTGTAAAAAATGCGCCTCGTTGCGCCATATTTAAAAAGTGACGCATCTAGGTAGATGCGTCACTTTTTAAACCCCTGCGCCACAATATACCTGCGTCAGGTATAATGTATGCAGAGGGGGCGTTCCCCCGCAAAAAGCCTCGTAATAGTGACGCAGTGAAATCTATGAGATTTCACTGCGTCACTTTTAGGACGCTGTTGCGTCAAAATCTTGCGCCTGCCTCACAGCAGGCGTAAGACTGACGCAAGCCCTTTCATATGGGGCTTGCCCCATGTGAAAGGACGCATTGCTGGAGTTGCGTCACTTTTGTGACACACTCCAGCAATGCGCCACTTTTGCGCTTACAGATACGTCAGAAATACTGACGTATCTGTAACTCCTTGTGACATGATGCATCATACATTCAATATGACGCATCAGGAATGCGTAAGGAGTGCGCAGTGAAAAGTGACGCATCGCTGTTTTCACGCAGCGATGCGTCACTTTTCATAAATGAGGCCCCAGGGTGTGACTGTATAGCTGAATGAAGAGTTACAAGCAAAACTGGATTCATTCGAAAAATGTGTTGCACCAACTGCATGGTTCGAAAATGTTTTTAAGTATATGCTAAAACTGTGGGATGATTTTGTGCCTTAATTTAAATGTTGACTAAGATTTGGTCAATGGTGCTATGGGTAATGTTTTTTTACATTTCCTAATATGAATGAGGTGGAATACTCTGTGAATAAATATGATCATATTGACAAGCTTAACAAATTAAACAATGCTGTGCATGCTTTTTTCTTGTGAAAGATTTATAAACTTTGCGCAAACTGTTTCCAGTTTTCTAGCACATGCTGTTACTCTTCATATATCACAAGGTTTACGTTTAGATACAAAATGTATTAGTATCGATAGTACAGAGTTTAAGGAAGGTATGTAATATGTAGCTTTGTCTCAAGTTAGGACATTGTCTCTTTTGTATTTGGTTACATTTGATGTCGCAGATTCAAGTTGTGTTAAAAAATACAACTGATTAAGAAGTCTTCACTCTTCTCATTTAGGACTATTTCCAGTTTATGAGAAAAGCTCCATCTGTTCAAAGCAGAAACTTTCAAAGCAGTGTTGTGATGTTGTTGAAAAGAAGGAAATGAAAGACAAGAAGGAAAATGTTAAGGAACAATAAAATTGAGAATAAGGAAGATATTGTTGGTTACCAGTTGTCAAACCCCTCTGGTGTCAACTGCTATGCTAATGTTGTGCTAAATGTATTGTTTGTATTACCTTGTGTTGTAGATGCAATTGAAGCAAAACAACAGACAGTATTGTGTTCTGCACTGGCTGTTTTGTTGAAGCGCATGCATAATAAGGTACAGTCTGCACCAGCAATACGAGACACTGTGTCTGTGTGTACGCTATCTGTACAGTTTACTCAAAAGACTCAAGAGGATGCACACGTTTTTTTAATGGGGATGTTTGGTGTTTTAGAAGAAAAAATACCTATTAATGAGTTATTTGGATGTAGATATGAAGATTGATCATACAAAGCAATTACAGAAATAGATTTGGAGGTTTTATTTATTTAATATTACTAGATTGCAAAAGTGTGACTTTTGACAGATGGTTGAGATAGGCCACATGAATTGATATATGCCCAAATGGTCAAACTGATTTTAAAACTACAACTATGCATAGCAGATGCCACTAAATGAGAAACTGAGATGCCTTACTTTACAGCAGGACAAATATCTATTTCTGGTAAAACATATACTAATTCTGCTATAATTTTTAAGGAAGAGCTAGTATTACAACTGGTCATTGCACCTGTCTGTCTAAAAATTAAAAAAATGGGTGGCCAGTATGCAATGATAGGCACAATAAATACAATCAAATATTGCCCCATGAAGTTTATTGTAACGTAGTGCAGAGGGCACTAGGAGCCTGCACACAAACCATGGGAGGGGTCAGCCACCGGCCACCTTTTACAGTCAGGGAAGGGGACGGGGCACTCGTAGTACACTAGGGATGGAAGATGACTTGCCTGTGAGCATGGAAAAGAACTAAGAAGTAAACCAAAAAGAAACACTTACCTGTCTCCATGTGTTCCTGGGGGCAAGGGCACATCAGGAATACGACAACTGGTGACACCAAGGTGGGATTTACTATCGCCAACAGACGCACGTGCCCTTGGCCTCTGCAACATTTCCACAGAGCCAGGAGCTTACCCTGGTCCACCAGGCACAAAAAGAAAAATGCGACATTGGGAACTCACCCAATCTCAAGAAAGAACGGAGCCAGGAGCCCACTCTGGTCCACCGGCTACAAGAAAAAAACAACAACATTGGGAGCCTACCCCAATTGCAAAAAATAACAGAGCCAGGAGCCCACTCTGGCCCGCATGCAAAGAACTACAGTGACATCGGGAGCCCACCCTGGCCGCATCGATCACAGAACTTGGTGAGTAAACTCCCTGTGACCGTCTAGCCATGAGTGGTGCACCTGAACCTGACCACAGCTGCCCGCCGACCAAGGAGATAGCCCTGAGCCTCCTGCGTGGATTTCAAGTCGAAATCTTGCAAGAACTCAGTGGCCATCTTAAAGTCAGGCAAATCAGAGTTTAAGAAGGCCCAGCATCCATTTTGAAGTAAGGCAATAACAAAGAATAGGAAAACTCGCTCTGGAGAGATCACAGCGCCCATCTTTAAGTCAGGCTAGGGAGCCAATAAGCAGTGAAGAAGGCCCGGTGGCTATTTTAAAGTCAGGCAACCTCATAGAAAAGACTTTAAAAAGTGGAAAAAGGTGGAAATAACAGCACAAATGCAATCTTCCACAGACCACTGCCTTTTAGTTTGTCAGATCCACAGACAAAAGGCATTTTCTGGGACAGATGGATTAGGCAATTCGAACGCTACATGTGTGCCACACACTACACAGACCAGCAAAGAATAGACTTTTTCCTAAACTTCGTGGGTGATGAGGTTAGGGACCTGTTGATAACATTTCCCCCCGAACAGACCTCAACATACAAATGATTGATGAAGTGCCTCACAGACAAATTCGACCCTAAAAGAAATTGTGGATTTAGAGCTATACACATTTAACACCACATGCCAACTGGCACAAGAGTCCTTTGACAACTTTGCAACCAGACTACACACACTGGTTACATATTGCGAATACGACAAATTTGACAATGAGACCATACGACTACACATCATCGAAGTCTGGCAGTTAGACCTATGCAAAGGATACCATCAACTGGAACTTGGTCCTCAATTGCGATACATTACATTTTCCACTCACATGGGCCTGTTTCGCTACAAGTGACTCAGCATTGGAATATCCTCAGCAGTGGAAATATTTCAAGGGACAGTAAGACAAGTGATCAGGCATGTAAAGAACAGCTTGAATTACAGCAATGACATCTTGGTATTCATACACTCAGATGAGGAGCACGACAATGCCCTACGAGAGGTCAGAAACCAATTGGAAAAAGCAGGCCTGACCTTAAATGCGAACAAGTGTGAGCTGGGGAAAGGAGAACAAGTATTCTTTGGATACATATTTTCAAAAAAGGAATGAGGCCATATCCCAAAAGTGGAAACACTGGAAACGCAAGACCTCCAACAGAAGTAGCAGATGTGAGGTCATTTCTCCTGTTAGCGAGCTACTGTGCTCATTATATAAAGGACTTCGCCGCAGTGAGCACATCACGTCAGGGCCTAACAGAGCAAGGCCAGAAATTTCTCTAGACCTATGAATGCAACAGGGCGTTTGAAGCTGGCAGTGGATCATCCTACATACTTCAACCCATCGCTTTGCACTGAGCTCACCGCTGACACCCGCCCGGTGTGGTTTGGAGCCATTACAGCGCAACACACCCCTGGAAGAGACTCGCCCAGGCAAATTCAAATGTTACCTTTGAGGCAGAAAGTTCACTCTGCAAACTGATTATAAACCTTTAGTGGCCATCTTAGGCATTCCAGTTATCGCAACACAACACCACGTATAGCTCACCTTGCATCTAAACTTCTCCAATTCAATTTTGAAGTTGTACACATACCTGGTGGAAGGAACGTTTGTGCTGATTCACTCTCACGATTACCATCTGTGCAAGACAAGTCAGTTAATGGTGTCAAACCCAACAGCGAAGACAATCAATAAGACTGTACGATTGCTAATATTGAATTGCAACATATTTTTGCAGTTAACAAATGTGATTGGTCTGAGGCTATGGGTAGTGATGATGTTCTTGAGAGTGTAAAGAAATACATAACCGAGGGGTGGCCTAAAGAGAAAAGTTTAAATGCTGACTTCCAACCTTTTGTAAAGATAAGCGAATAATTATCTGTTGAAGATGATATCATATTCAGGTTAGATAAAATTGTTCCACCTTTCAACATGAGAAAAACACCCCACACCACTGCACATGAGGGTCATCTGGGTGCCACACTCACCAAACGTAGAGTAGGAGAATACTTCTGGTGGCCTCAGATGGACAGAGATATTGACGCATTTGTCCAAGAATGCACCATGCAAGTAGTGACAAATCTCTCCAGACAGCAAACCCTCCGCTCACCCCCATCCCTCTCCCACCAAACAGTCCCTGGGAGAAAGTTGGTATTGATGTCATGGGTCCATTCCACACCCTACCACAGCAGTCGCAGTACACCATAGTGCTGGTCGATTATTATTCAAACTGGCCAGAGGTCAAATTTGTATCCAAAGTTGACTCCAAAGAGATTCTCGATTTCATGAAAGAGTTTTTCATGCGGGTGGGTTTTCCCAAAACATTGGTATCTGACAATCGTGTACAGTTTATTTCTGGTGAAGTTGAAGTGTTCTTTAAATAATCTGCCATCACCCACAGCAAAAGCTCACTTTATTACCCCCAAACTAATGGGCTAGTAGAGAGACTTAATGGAGTCATTGGGGACTGTACACTGTGGGCTAAAAATCACAACAAAAACATACCTAAGGCTGTCAGGAGCATGCTGTGGTTCTACAGAACCACCCCCCACTCGACCATGGGTGTCCCCCCCTATGAACTACTTAAAGGGAGAAAGGCCAGTACAGATTTCAGACTAGTGTGGATGTCTAAATGGCTCAAATCTCGAACTCCCCCCTTTGAGCTTTTTGAGCTTGAATACATGGTTAGAAGAAAAGTCTACGATGTACAAACCAAGCAAAAACATACTTTGACACCAGAAAACATGTTGTTAAAAGGAAATTTGTTGTGGGGGACATGGTGAGGATAAAGAAACAGGGATTTGTCAGGAAAGGTGACTCCAAGTTCAGAGAGCCAGTCCGCATTGACAAAATCTGTGATAGTGCTGCTCGCATTAATGGGAATAATTGGTGAAACATGAACTAGATAGTGAAAGTTAATGATAAGGGTGATAAGAGGTCCGCACAAAGTTCTGATATGGACCAAATGCATTGATCTGTTCAGAATCGCAAAGTTTGTGATGTTGCCAATGACCCTCCTGTCTTTCCTAGAAGACGTTCCAGGGACATCCGAGCCCCCTTAAGTTAAGATGATTTTTCTCAGTTTTTCCCCTTCTCTTTCCTCTCCCTTATTTTATTTATTTATGAATTTGTATCGCGCCTGAATCAGCCCCGAAGGGGTATCTCCGCGCGTAGCTTCTGGTAAGGTATTAGGAAAACAGCCTGAGATATGAGACTGCGCAGATAACAGGAGAAATTATTGATCTTGTGTGAAGAGGTATGTTTTTAATTTCTTTCTAAAGGAGAGGAGATTAGGGGTGTGTCTCAGCTGTGGAGGCAGAGAGTTCCTTAACATGGGGCCTTTAAGTGAGAGGGCCCGTCCTCCCTGTCTTGCTCTCGTCACTCTGGGCACCTGCAGCAACATAGTGCTGCTGGAACGCAGGACACGTCCCGGTGAGTAAGGGACGAATATGTCTCTTAGGTATTTAGGGCCAGACCCATAAATACACTTATGCATTATACAGCATACTTTAAAGTTGACACGTTGTCTCACCGGGAGCCAGTGGAGGTGAGAGAGGAGTGGGCGTGAAGGAGTTCGGGGAGAAGCATTCAAGATGAGTCTAGCTGCGGTGTTTTGTACTACCTGCAGTCTGCCCAGTTGTTCTTGATTGGCAGAAATGAGGAGTCCATTGCAGTAGTCTATCCGACCGATGACCAATGCTTGTACCAACGTCTTCCTGTGGATGTCAGGCAGGAAGGGGAAAATGCGTCGTAATAGCCCAATTACTCGGAAACAAGTTCCAGTAACTTGATTGACATGATCTTTTAATATCAATGCTTGGTCTAGGCGTCCTTCCCCCCCCCCCCTTGCTGTGCCTCATTCTCCTTCTCCAAGGACAAAAGATATGTAGTGTTCTGTCCACTCTCTTTCCCTGCACGCGGACACTCCAGAGGTATTTGTCTCACGCTGCACTTTGGCGCGTGAGTCACGCTAGTCATGTCAGTTAGATTATGACAGTTTGGATGTGACAATTGATCTGAAACAGCGCTGCACTTGCATGTACCGCCACATTTGTCTGTGGGATCTTCGTACGTTGTGAATAAACTTAACTCACCTTCAGCTGCTGCTTCCTGTTGTTACTACAAAGAGCCTATCGGACATTGAAAGTGCATACTCGCAACCAGAGAAGGAAAGCCTAGCAGTAGTATGGGCGTCTGAACACTACCACATGCTCATCTATGGAAAAACGTTCACCATTGTAACTGACCACCAAGCACTAGAGACAATATAAGGAAACCCAAACTCAAAAATACCACTGTGCATTGAAAGGTGGGGAATACGACTGATGGACTAGGACTTCAAGATAGTGCACAAACCTAGAAAAGAACACAACCCAGATGACTACATGTCACAGCATACTCTGCCGCAAGCACCAGAGAACACATCCATGGCAGAAGAGTAACTAAACTTTGTGTTAAGACAGAACCCTACTACTCCAATAACAATTGAAAAACTTGAGCGAGAGACAACAAGGGATGCCACAATGCAAGCAGTCAAATTAACAACACAACGGCAAAGATGATGACATGTAAACAACAACAGCCCCATGGGAAAAGGAGTAAGAAAGGAAGAAATGATGGCATTCAAAAACATACAAGAAGAGCTATCGGAAACAGACAGAGGAATTATCCTAAGAGGGACGAGGATAGTCATACCAAAAGCACTACAGCGGCAGACTGTGAACTTAGCACAGGAGTCCCACTGAGGCATAGTAGACACAAAGAAGATGCTACGGGAAAGAGTATGGTTCCCAGTGTTTGTTCGACTGGTGGAAAACACAATAATAAACTGTCACCTATGCCAAATAATAGGAAGACCCGCAAAGCCAGAACAGCTACAGATGTTCGACCTTCCCGGGACAGTGTAGATAATATTGGCAGCTAATTTCCATGGGCCACTGGACACTGGCAACTACCTGCTAGAACTTATTGATGAGCATAGTACAACAGGTTTCATCTGCATTTGCCACGGCAACGTTGCTAATATTAGATGACATATATGCATCCTGGGACTTCTCACAAATGATGAAGACAGACAATGTGCCACCCTTCTCAGGAGAGGACTTCGCAGCTTCATGGATTACCTTGGCAGCCACCACCAGATGGTAAAGTCTCTGTGGCCACAAGCAAACAGCATGGTGAAAAGATTTATGGGAAACATCAAGAAAGCATTCTAATGCGCCAAACAGGCACAGATCTCTGTGGGCCAGGCACTCTGCCAAATATTAAGAGACTATTGAAACAACCCTCACAGTTCCCGGGGCAATGCCTAGCAGAACAGGTGCTGGGATGAACAAGCAGGACAAGACTGCCCCAGCTGGAGGCAAAGCGCCACCAGAACACAACAGCATTGCCGTAAGATGTCAAGAGACGAAAAATAAAATAAAACTATAGGCAGACACCATCAAAGCTGAAGCTAGGGGACTCAGTTCTGGTGCATCAACGACAAGCAAGGAAGCCAGACAGCATTTTCTCAAGTGAACCACTAACAATAGTAAATGTCAAAGGGCCATTGATAAAACCTGTATCGGGCCCCAACCGGATCTCCAGAAATAGCTCACATTTCAAGTGACTAAAGACATAAGATGAGGATGAAGGAGATGCAGCATCCAAGAGCAACGCAACACATAAATAAGAGGAAGTCTTGGACAGCATGGAAAGGATGTCACATAACGGTGAGAGACAAGACCTAGTGGATGGGGTACCAAACAAAGGAACAGAAGGGTTGTGCCCAAAGAGAGTGAGCAGAAGGTCAAAGACTCTCAAACTCTCTCTCGCTTTTTTCTTTCTTTTATTTCCACCACAGGGGAGAAATTGTGACGTAGTGCAGAGGACACAAGGACCCTGCAAATAAACAATGGGAGGGGTCAGCCACCAGAAACCGCTTCCGGTCAGGGAAGGGGATGGGACACTCGTAGTACACCAGGGAAGGAAGAGGATGTACCTGCAAGCACAGACAAGAACTAAGAAATAAACAAAAAGAAACACTTACTTGTCTCTATGTGTTCCTGAGGGTTAAGGGCACATCAGGGATATGTGATGCGAGTAGTGTTGTAAGTGTGAAGAGGAGTTAACCCTGGGGATCCATTTTGTTGGATTTAATGCCCTCACACACCCTTTCAGGTGTCATGCTTCATCATTTGGGCCTGCTCCTCGTTGGGTCGGCGGTGCAATACCCAACGGGCAACACCTCAAAGAGGGGCTCTTTGGCGGAGATCTTTTTCCAACAGCCGTATGAATGAAGTGCGGGTGTGGGGCCAGAATGGATTAGTAGACGTTGAATAGTGAATTAAAATAAAGCTGGGGGTACCGGGAATGATTTATTCGGGTGGTCCACTGCTTTAGTTAAAAACGGATTTCCAGAGGAGAGGGCTGGAATATTATGCTTCCTGAGATCCTCCAGAATGTGCTATTGTCCGGTTAACATGTTTCCCGCTGGCATTATTTAAACAAGCGATTCTTCAGGATCAATGGGACTATTCAGCTAGTATCTAAAAAGAGAAAAACTGTCTACTCTATTTCCCTAATGTGTAGTCTGTGTACAGTAGTGTGGGTACAAAAAACACCAATAACTAGGGATGAAGGGAATTGGGAGGGAAATTATCCCTATATTACCCTTCTTCAATTGAGACCTGTGTTAAGCTGTCATTACCTAAAAAGTGTAATGGTCAGATAACAACAGTATCCAGCGGGTAAAGCTTAACACAGGTCTCAATTGAAGAAGGGTAATATAGGGATAATTTCCTTCCCAATTCCCTTCATCCCATGTGTGTATAATGAAACTCTGTAAAAATAAAAGAAGTCCCTGAGCTTTAAGGATATACCTTATGTCGTAATATAGCCCACCTAAGATGTTTGTGGGAGGCTATATTCGACCCAGAGAAAGGGCTAACCTTACAGTCTAGATTATAACTGTAACTGTCACTAAAAAGTGGCTAACAGTCAGTATAGGAACTCTGTGAACAACAAATAATGTGAATAGAATCCTACAACATTTAAAAACACTCTAGTGTACACCAATAATTAAAATCATCAGTTTATTATTAAAAATTAATAACATCATCAAACTTAGCAATACATAAAAATGCAACAAATCACAGATAAAAAAACAAAAGTCGACGCGGCGTTTCGGTGTCTTGTGTAGATGGCAACACCTTCTTCAGGACGTTTTTTTTTTTAAATCACTAAAGAAATGAAAATGTCATAATTAAAATCACTTTCAACAGAGGCCTAATATATACTGACGTTAGTACTAAACAATAATTCACCTTCTCCTACGAGATCACATTTTCCAAAATTTATTGTGTACCCACACTGGGAATTGTCCCAAAATGCGGAGTGTATACCAAAATGCGGATTGTATACCAAGGATCATCCCTATTTGATTATTCTATATGAGAGATCCACTTATAGCTAGATAAGCATTATTTTATTACATTCATTTATCCTATGGTTTGATAGCCTAATTTAGTCATTTGGTTAACAATTATCACATTTGTGCATGGCAATGTTACAACATACCTCAAACTTTTGAGGAATTCAAATCATAAATGGTATCTTGGTGGTACAGCTTTTCATTCATTGGGCTGCGTATCTTGCTATTTTTCACAATGGAATTTTTAAGGCAAATATTCCACCTAAAGAATAAATTTCATAATGCAATTTACTCAAACACCAAAGTAGTGTGTATTCATTATGTCTATTTCTAGTTAATATGTAATTCGAATTCATACCTGAACAGAAATTCATACGTGCATTCAGTGTTTGGCTGTACCAGGGGTGACCACCGTATGTGTACTAGGATCGGATACAGATTTTCTACAAGTAGACAGAAATACATGATATTTCGTTTAGCCTATTGCTACTTACTATGTAATGTAATGAACATGAGTCTTTCAATAAAAGTCAAAAAGCTAACACTTAGATACCTTTTTAATAAAAGGATGGATGTAATCCCATCTCGGAATCAGTAGTGGGAGGAGACTTGAGGCTAATATGCCGTTGCGGGATAGAAGGGCCTTGGTACTTGCTTCCTTCTACAGTCTTTGTTTTTTCTCCGTATTTTGGATTAACGTCTAATTTCAGAGAAAAAAGGTTTTTTAAGCTAAATTCCCCATACTCGTATTAGTGTATGACACACTTCTGATATGAGGCATTTTATTCTAATTGTCGACCCTAAAATATGGGTCTTATCTGCCAGTGTCAAGACATCCTTATGTTTACGTTTAGAAAGCAACTTTGCCGGTATAATATCACATCATATAACACTCTATCCGCCTAGTTTTAAATAGATTTCTTTTGGAGAGGTCTGCAGGTATATACGTTCCTTTATATCGAATTATCGCCCTTACTCGTATCAGGCTAACACGTGGTGGATTCCTCTTTTTTATATATTTTGGTAGACAATACTTCGATGGATAGTGGCGCCTCAAAATAAGGGATATATCCCAATATCCGACATAGTTTACTTGGTGATGAGTTTTCCTATATACTAAACTCAAGATATCATTGGGCTCAATCTGATAGACATTCTACATGCGCAAAGGCTCATTAAAAGAAACCCGATGTCGCGGGTGTAGCCTTAAAGTATTAGAAGTTAGCCCTTAAGTAGATAACACAAACTTAGCAGGAAAAAATGCAGCGGTTCTGATCTTGTCGCGACTTTGGCGGTTATGCCTCACGTACCTTCGTAAAAAACAGCGGCCTCCCTGTCACCGAATCCTGGTACAGCTGATTTCTTGTGTCGGCTGCCTTCTGCCGTTTATATCGCGCCATTATGCTCGAAGGTCGCGAATTGCCTTTGGTTACACGATCACGTGATACTAATCGCGTGGTGCGGATCGGCCATGTTGGAACATGTTTTGTTAGAGACTAACGATTACCGACTCAAGGTTACCCGATCACATAGTCCGTATTGGCCATGATAATAACCAATTTCATATAAGGAATACTGATTTAGGAGTTTAGTAATTTCCCAAGTAGTCTGTTGGATATTTGTTATATCGTGTTACCAACAAGAGTCACATTTCATGCCCTAATTCGCGATATAGCCTATTAAGATCCTCTATGCGGAGGTACATAGTAAATTAATCCGCCATCTTAGAGTGGGTTGCACTAATAAGAGATTTATATATACAATATACCGATCGATTCTTAAAAAGTCCTATATAATCAACAATGGTTGCTGGTTTATCAAGTATAGTCTAGCATCTTATTTTATTTCGCTTTGGTGGAAGGTGGGTGGCGAAAATATCTCACAGCTTGGATTGAGTTTACAGAAGGATATTATTGTGAGATCTTACCTACAATAATCCATATTGTTACCAGAAGGTTCTGAACTTACTTTAGATGTTAAATAGATTTTATTTACGAACTTTTGCACTTACAAATGGGATATTGGATGGAGTTATTCGCGGAAATAGAATACATGGACCGCATTAGTGGCAGAACTTTTTTCAATCAAAACTAAGATGGTGTATTTTATTTATATTATCTTTTCCCAATCCTCTTTACTGTTTAATCCTCTACGGACAGAATTAAATTTGGACATGTAGAATTGTTCTCGCTTTTTTCGTTTTGTTGTTATGTCTCCTCCTCTCATATTTATTTTTATGGACTCCAAAACACACCATTTCAGGTCCTGATTGGTGTGTTTGGCAGTTATCCAATGTTCCACTAGAGGTGCAGTGCTCTTGTTAGTTCTGATTGCAGATCTATGTTCGTTGAGTCTTATTCTTAATCTCTGGATGTTTCACCTATATATATTAGGTTGCAGGGACACTTAATCAAATAGATTAAGTTTTTCGACCTACAATTTTGGAACTCAGAAAATCTATGGATTTTGTTATTTATTGTAATTTCTGTGCCTTTAATAATATCATTACAGTTCCCACACCCACTGCAGGGAAAGGTTCCTTTGGGTAGTGTTTTTTTGTCTAAGGTAAGTTGTTTAACAGAATTAGTTTCCCTGTATGTTTTCACAAGACTGTTTCTGATTGTTTTATTTCGTCTGTATGAAAACATGGGTTTTGGAAGGATGGTACCATTTTGATTGGCCACAAGATGCCAAATACGGTTTATTATATTTTTTATCTTGTTATTGATGCTACTATGGTTGGTTACAAAGATCAGCGGTGTATTCTTCTCTTCATTACTCTTTTTATTAAAGAAATCCTCTCTGTTGAAATATTTAGCCCTTTTGTAGGAATGTTTTATTAGTTTTTTGGGGTACCCTCTTTCTAAGAATTTTTATGTGAGAATTTGAGCATGCTTATCATAATCTATATTTTTGGTACAGTTCCTCCTGAGTCTTAGAAACTGTCCATAGGGTATGTTGTTTTTTTGGCATGCTGGGTGATGACTCTGAAAGTGTAGCATAGTATTCCTATCTGTGGGTTTCGTGAATAATTCAACCATGAGTTTCTCTTCGCTATGTTTTATTATTATATCTAAGAACTCACATCCATAGTTACTGATACAGTGAGTAAATCTTAGATTAGTATCTCCTAGGTTGAGCCAATTAATAAAATCAATCAGATTTTCCTCCAGGCCTGTCCAAATAAAAAAGACATCATCAATGTAGCGTGTCCATTGAGAGATAATTTCAAAAAATTGCGCTATTGGGTTAAAAATATGCATTTCCTCAAATCTAGATGCGTAGAGACATGCTAGACTTGGAGCACAGGTAGCCCCCATGCTCGTGCCCTTGGTTTGTTTGAATAAAGTTTTTTCAAATAAAAAAATATATTTTTTTATTATCATAAACATCTAAGGTGGGCTATATTACGACATAAGATATATCTTTAAAGCTCAGGGACTTCTTTTCTTTTTACACTTGTCTGCCCGGTCCCACATTGGTTCTAAGGGTACCTCCCCCTTGTGTTTGAATAAGGAAACTCTGTACATGGACTAGAGAAGTATTTGTGGATGCCCACATCCCCATGCTTGAGTATATATTCGATTCCATCCCTGCTGTGAGAGTAAGTGTCATTTTATTACCCACAGTGGCATTGCAAGAGACCCTCTCTATCCTGACTGGGTAGTAATAGACGGACATAATTGAACTCGGTTACACCCTGTAATCTGGGTAACTATCCACAGCTGTCCCATGATAGCACAAGTGGGATCCTATCTCTCTTACCTGCATAAAAAGAAGACCTAAGTGGGAATGTTGGTTACAAAATGTAATGTAAGGCTGAAGCATGGCATCAGTTACAGGTATTAGCAATGAAAGTGGTATTTTTCAGTGCTCAGAATTGTACTCAATATGGAAGCTGCGCGCTCTGCCTCCAACCCTTTCTGTGTGTAGACAAAATGCATCAGTTTTCTTTTAAAGGAAAAGCATGCCTTGAATAGAAAAGGCTGGGCCGTGATTTGCTTGCCAACACAATACCATATCAGTGGAATTATAAACATTATTTTTCCACGTTATCAAATATTTAAAAACTTTATTTCAAATTCAATTTAAACCAAGGTGTAATTTAACAAGAATCACGATTACATCTTCATGCATTTGGTTTATAGCGGAGTAATTACACCTATGTATGTACGATGCAGAGACTTGAGCTTTTTAAAATTGTTTAATGTTATGGTATGTGTTCTTGGTCTTGAATTGACTTATTGTAGGTCATTATACAACATAACGATAAAAAAATAAAGTAACTATTTTATACAGCAAAAGCAATGTATTTGGAACACGATTTAGAATGTAATCGTTTATTTTAGCAATTTGTATTTCGTGTTATTTTTGGCACAGTTCCCAAGTTCATCATAACTGGCCAGACTGTCTGAGATTATAAGTAGCGACAGATAGCTGGAGTCAAAACCAGACTTAACAATTGGAAGGCGCTGAAAAGCTGTCTCAAGGTTAAAGCGCAGACAACAGTCATAAGTCTACCATAGATGCAATTCACATAGGACTTCCAGCAGAGTTCTACCGGAAGAGGAAAAATATCTTGTGGACATTTCTATTAAGCATAGTGTAATGGTAACCTGCAACTCTGAACATTTACAACCTTTGTGATTGGTATTCGGGCCTCTTCGGGGAGCGATACATATGAAAAGAAATCACTTGGTTAAAATTAGTTCGCATATTTCACAATAAGATCAGACAATCATTGTTTTATCTGGTTGATAGCATGTTTCCCGCAATCCTTTTTTTTTAAATCCACAAGACTAAAACTTTATGATGAAGAGCTTTATGAAAATCATTACATTTTGGTGTCCTGTATATCTTTGATGCAGTACACCAATGCCGAGAAGGGGCAATTGCTGCTGTAACTCAGTTTTATAACCATGTCATGGGAATGGAGTGCAGAAAAACAGACCAAGAAACTCTTGTTCATTTTAGTGGTTTTCCATTACTGTCATTTGTGAGTTGTAAAGTAAATCACGTGAATGCTAATCTGGAGCATAGTCAAATCATTAAGTAGTAGCTTCTGTGTATTGAATTTTCACATGATGGCATTGATTTCTCCCCTTTTCCTAAGCAGGGCCCGGAGGAGAGATAAACGCTGTCCTGGCTGATTTGTCATCCCAGCCTGTTATATTGAAGGTAAGTAGCCACAGACAGATTAAAACAGGTGAAATCACAGGAGAGCATTATTCAGCAACCTAGCGTGCCCATGTATCTACAAGTAATCCCCCAACCGCCACACCCCGAACGTTAAGACATGAATATTCCAAGCTCGAGTGCTTGGTACAACAGAAGCTGTAAAGGAAAAAACAAGGAAAGAGTTGAAAGATGGGGAGAAAGGATTGGGAAAAAGAAATAACCGAAAACAAGAAGGAAGTATATATAATGCTTTAACAATACAACACATCTTCCCCTTGAACAATCTAATCATCAAAGATTTTTCCTTGAAAGCACTCTAGATCTAGAACCAAAATTTACTCTGTTAGCCCTGATTTATTTTCACAAATTGTTGACTCAGTACGGAATATTCATCCCTGGCTTGTATCAGAACAGGTTTTAGGGACATAACTGTTAACTTTACACAACAGTCTATATTCCTCTCATCATCATCTTCATTCTGGACATCACCCAGTGTTGGATATGAGTCACAGTTACCAGGTTGAGAAAGTGTATTAGCAAATTCATTTGCGCATTTGGACAGTCTTTTTGCATTTGCCATCCTGGGTGATGGCACTCCCTTTATTGATTTTCATCACTTTGCATACTTAGAGAATTTGCTTCCACCCTTACCTATTCTCAGACCCCACTTTATACTGACCCAGTCTCCCCAAGTATAGCACATGGAGTATACTTGTACGACAAGTCATATCTTTCTTTGGAAGTGCCTTGCTTATCATGAACTTCATCTTGATTACATTACAATCGTGCTCGTGAACAGCATTGTACTATAAAAACCTGGCTTTGAATCACCATATGCATATAAAGGAGGTTGGCTGTCTTTTTTTCACCAATCAAAAGGTGAAACCCCAGTGTGGAGTCATTCTATATGACCAAAACCTCTCACGAACTGCTAGAACAAACAGAATATTCCCAACCCCAGCCTGATAATTATTTTCCTTCAAATGTTGGTGGAAACGTTCAACCAAACGATTGTAATGCAGATCGCATAATGTTGTGTGCAGACAAGAACTGCTTAATATTACTAGAAATTAAGGCCTAGATGTATCAAGCCTTTTGCGATTCCTTAAGGCCGAAATTCTGCGAATTTCGGCCTTAAGGAATCGCAAACGGACATTTTGCATTTTTTGAGATGTATGTGTGATTAGCAAAATAAGGAATCGCAATAAATTGCGATTCCTTATTTTGCATCAGCATTTAAGGAATCGCAAATGTGCGATTCCTTAAATGCCATGTATGAAGCTTTTTTTTTTTGCGAATTTAGGTTAAGGACTCGCAAATTAACATGAACTTCAGGTTCATGTTAATTTGCGAAATCCTTTAAAACAACAAAATAACACTATTTTGAAGGTGGCATGTGGCACACATACATGCCCATAGGGCATGTATGTGTGCCATATGCACACACATGTAAGTTTCAGGGGTGCAGCAGGGTGTCCATAAGACACCCCTGCACCCTTGAAATAATTCTCAAATTGCGAATAGCAAAATGCGAATTCGCAATTTGAGAATTACTGCACATTCATTCCTATGGGCCTCCTGGCCCATAGAAATGAATGGGAAAATTATTCCTTAATTGCGATTAGCAATTTGCTAATCGCAATTAAGGAATGTTAAGGAATCGCTAAAAAATAGAGAATTCCTACATACATACCATTTTGCACTTCTCTAATAGCGATTCCTTACCAATCGCTATTAGAGAAGTGCAAAACGATTTCTTGATACATCTACCCCTAACTGCACTCCATTATCATTAATCAGTTGCTATGGAGTAACCTTCCCTGCTAAAAACATCTATGAACATTTCCAATACCACACTTGTGGGCACACATTCCAGAAACGTTACTTTAGGCCATTTTGAGTAGTGATCAATCAGCACAATAGCAATTCTTAAATAGCCAGGCAGATTCCTGAATGGACCTACAATATTTAAATTCACCTTTTGTCAAGCAAATTCTTGCCATGGGGTTGCTTTCATTGGACATACTTGGATTTTGCAATTTTTATCAGTAGACATACAAGCATTACAATGTCAAACCATACAGTAAGCTTCAGCATCCAGCCCAGGCCACCAGTAATAACCAAGTATTTGTTTTTTTAAAGCAGACATTCTCATATGCCCATTGTGGCAAAACTTAAGAAGACGGTTGTGCAGAACCTTTGGGAGAACACATATGTCATTACTGAATAAAAGATACCTATTTGTGGATAACTCAGGGGCTACCTGTGCAAAACTATGAAAAGAACCTCCTGGATCTTTAGATTTGGGTCATCCATCCGGTAAATATCTTTTTGAAGTAATTTAATTCTTGGTCCTTGCCATATACCGTGGTCCGTAGTGTTTAATATACCACTTCTGCACCAACTTCTGCACCGACTCCGCATATGTCACCAACAATCTCTGATACATCCCAATCTTCATCATCCCATATGTACCCCAATTTCTTTTGAGTAGGCAACCTAAATAGATAATATGCCATTTGACTTTTCAGTCCGGGAACAAAACAAACCTCAACACTGTATTCCTGCAGCTTTAAGCATAATAATGCAATATGTGCTGTCAAATTTCCACCACCTCCTGGTGCCCTAATATGTAAAGGGCGCACTTTCACTGTTTGCGCCTGGCGCACCTCAAAACCAGTGCGCTGGGCCCAAAAGGGAAAGTTCACCATAGTACTTGGAATGTGCTGCCCCCAGGGCAGCTACAAAATCGTGTTGTCCTGGGGGCAGTGCAAAGAAACAGAGTTGATGCTTTAAAGACGCTCTGTGTTTCCACTGTGCAGGCAGCATCCGCCTGCACTTATAAAGGGGATTAGAGATCCCGTTGCAGGCTGGTGCAGTCAGTGACTGCACCCACCTGTAACGAGATGTCTTGGGGGTCCATGGAACACCCTCCAGAAAATATCTCTAAGGGACCACGCCACCTTTTAGGTTGCACACCGTCAGTGCACCTGAGAGATTCTTTGCTACTGTTTCTGCATCTGTAACACGGCAGAAGCACAGAGGCAGAGGGATTCCCATATTTGCATGGGGCTCAAATGCGGGAAATTAGCCCTGAAGATAGAGTTGGTGCTTTATGTGCACCAGCTCTATTGGTGTTACAGAAGGGGCTGCATAAGCATCTGTGGCCCCCTTCTGTAATGCCAAAGTGCCCCGGGGGCCCACAGACAGGCACAAATGCACGTTGTGGCGCGTCCCAGTGCACTTTCATAATAGGGCCCCTGGTGATTAAAATGGGAATGAGAGGATTGTGATCAGTGTGGATAGTTAAATGATTACCCCAAATGAAATGTCTAAAATGGTTTGTGGGCCATACACAAGCCAATAGCTCCAGCTCAATTGCTTGATACTCCCAACCCTTATGTGCTGGCATCAACGATTTATTTCATTAGTAAAAGGATCAAAGGCAGGTTCATTTACAATGTGTGACTTGATCAATTCGATAGTGTGCTACTGTTTACTCTCTCACTTTAACTCAAAATCCTTGTGTAATAATTTCTTTAGTGGTTCCATAACAGTGGCAAAATATTTTACAAATCTCCCATAATATTCACACAATCCCAGAAATGAAATTAGTTTTCCTTGTATTCTAGTGCAGGCACTTTTGTGATGGCATCTATCATATTCTCCTTGGGAACTACACCTTCCGCAGAAATTGTGTGTCCCTGGTTGTCCACTTATGACTCAAACAGTTTACACTTCTCATCGCACAAGACAAGTCTCTTTTCAGATTGTCTCTTGCAAACTCCCTTTCAGACCCTTTCATGCTCATCATTCGACTCTACAATCACCAGGATATCTTTTTGGAAATATCCCAAATGGTTGTTATATCCCTGAACATGTGGAACATGGCTCTTTGAAACCCATAAGATGCAGACGGTAAGCAGAATTGCATTCTTTCGAATTGATACTTGCCACAGGATGTAATAAAAGCTGTTAAAGATCGTGACTTCTTTTATAGCTCTCTTTGATTGTGTGGACTGCGAAGATTCAGAGTGGAGTAAACAGTGGCACCATTAGACATAGAAAGAAGATCATTTATCTTTGGTAGGGGATGTCTGTCCACAATGATGTTTCCAATGAGGTGTCCACAATGATGTTTCCAATGAGGGTTCATAGGTGAATGCGCAGTCTGAGATTATAATTGTTTTTTTTACCTGAACCACAGGTGATAGTCTGATGTTTCCAGTTCCTCATTTACATAATCTCTAATCATTTGACGGAAAAGCCCCTGTATTTCTTCTCTGACACAAAATGGTAAACCAATCACACATTTTGCCTTGCAGACTCAGTTCAACAGTTTTACTTTGTGCTTGATTCCTTGCCAATTACCCAACTTTGACAGAAAACTTCAGGGAATTATGATATTTTTTCTTTTGCATCTATTTCTTTTATGATAATTACAATTGATAGAATTGAGGGTCTCTAGTTGGCAATGGTTTGCACCTTTGTCCAAATAGGGGCTCTTCCTTCTAGTCATGATGAGTGGAATACACTCCTGAAAAAAACGCTACTTACACGCTTGGTAGCTTCGCATGAGCAGTCAGGCTTATCTCTGCGGCAGTGTGCAAAGCATTTGCACATGTCCAACAGTAACACAGTGAAAACGCTACAAAAGGACACCACACCAGTTTAGAAAAATAGCAAATACTTGATATATTCAAAACAAGACCAATACAATAAAAATCCAACATACAGTACTTTAAATTATGCACTTCGCAGGAACAACCTTAAAAATGCAGTTCCTTGAAGTCGGTAGCTCTGTCGGGTGATACTGCGCTGCAGAGAACAACTGCATCCAACAGTTCCATCCAACCGCATCGGTCATGATGTCGGTAGACTCGTAAATAGTACCTTTATGCTGCAGCCGAACACGTTGTTACGGGCTGATTGTGGAATCCTTTGTGGTTGCGATGTGAAACGTAGCTGTGCGGTGTGTCGTGTCCTCAAGGTGCGGTGCTGAAAGCGGCTCGATGATGGTCGACCAGCGCCGTTGGTGAGACCAGGGCTGTGGTGTGGAGTGAGGCAGTGCCCTTTGTGGTGCTGACAGATCACGGTGCTGGCGACAGTGCCAGTTGCTGGGTGCTGCCGTTGGTAGGTCCTGACTGTGTGGTGGGACGAGGGAGTGCATAGTGGGACTTATAAGCAGTGGCCCTAAGCCAAGTGCAGTCATGGGTGTCGAAGTCAGCAGGCAGCGATTTTGTGGGTGAGATCAGGGCGGCAGAGGGAAGAGCAATGCAGTGTGGAGTGCGGTGCCCACAGTTGACAGTGCAGCAGTGGCTCAGTGGCGGTGCTGATTGTCATCGTCGGTGAGACCAGGGTTGTGGTGTGAGATGCAGCTGTACCCTCTGCGGTGCCTATAGGACACAGAGGCAGCAAAAGAGTCTGTGATGGGGTCTGCTGCTTTCCTCCTCTCTGACAACTAAAACCGCAGTTCTATAGGTGGTACCCAGAGGTAGGTAAAGTCTTTGCTGTCCCTGATACTCCGTGAACAGGAGGCAAGCTCTATTTTTAGCCCAGGGGATACTCAGCACAAGTAAAGAAATCCAGTCTAGTCCTTTAGCTGCCCAAGGCTGAAGCAGCAACTGCACATGAACCCAAACAAAGTAACAACACATCAATGGGGCAGTAGTCCTCCTAACAGTTCTTCCCGCTCTTCTTCTTGGCAGATTTCTTGATCCAAGCACGTTCCAAAGTTCTGGGGTCTGGGTCCCTGTATTTATACTGCATTTCTCTTTGTTCTCTTGGGTAGAGAGTTTCTGTGCTTGGTCCAAACCAGTTTGGTCCACTCTGACCCAGCCTCCCAACAGGAGGTGGAGACAGCATTGTCCAAGGCAGACCAAGTCCATTCAGGTGCAAGGAAATCTATTTCCACTACTCTAAATTCAGCTCAGGCCTATTCAGCCCAGCCCTGACTCCCCCAGGAAAGGCAGTACACACCTCACCCCCATTGGCTGTTTGAAGTGAATGCACATCCCAGCCCCTGTCACTCCAAAGCCAGACAGTCAATCCACAACCTAGCAGAGGCGCACAGAATCGCCAGGTAAAAAAATACCTACTTTATGAAAGGGGTATTTTGAAATAGTCAACATAAAAATCATCTTTACTAAAAGATGTGTTTCTATATTCTTAGTGCCTACGTATACTAACCTTCATTACTCCATCTTGTCCCAATGGGAAGATATACTTGTAAAATGTTGCAGAGTATTCCGCATTCCATTCCATGAGATAGATATCCTTTCAACAGTGAAAAACAAATTACAATGTAGTTCACTATCAGGACATGTCACACACACGAAGGCATGTCCTACATTTCACATATACTGCACCCTTCCCATTTGGGTACCTTATGCCTACCTTAGGGTTGACTCACATGTATTAAAAAGGAAGGTTAAAGCTTACCAAAGGTTGCTATTGCCAAGTTGACATGGCAGTAAAAACTGCACGCAGACACTGCAACGTTAGGTCTGAGAACCCTTTTGTGAGGCTGATCATGTGGGTGTCACACTCAGTGCTGCAAGCCCACCAGCAGAATATGATTTACAGGCCCTGGCATTCTCAGTCTACTTTACTAGGGACTTATCAGTGAATCAAATATGCCAATCATGGAAACACCAATCAATAATACCATTTACAATAGGAGCACTTATACTTTAACACTGAACAGCAGTGAGAAAGTGCACAAAGACGCTAAACCAACAAAAACAGAGTCAAACCGGGGAGGTCAAAAAGCAAAAAGACAGAGGAAACATGCCAAAAGATGCCAGGTTTAACAACAATAATGAATGTTTTATGTATTCTTGTTGTATTTGAACATATTAGGTCTAGACACTATTGATTGTAACGCCTCAGTTCATTAATGTTTGTTTTTGGAATTGTTCAACTATATTGTTTGCACATGTCTTTGTGCCTGATGGTGTAAATGTTCATCAACGAAGAAGAATAACCCTAGATGATATACAGAATCCATTGTTTTGCTTTCTTTTTGGGGTCAACAGTAATATCTGTGATTGTGACATCAGTGTACAGTTTGTACAGTTTATAAAATTCACCAATAGTAATTGATTGACCCTCAGAGAAATATTGATGGTACATTTTTCTCTGTCAATACATACAACAAAGGAACAACATGATTTGGATCCAGTTTGATGTTAATCCTGCTTTGATCCTTCCAATCTAATACATTTGCCCCTTTTTTTGCAACATAGATTTTCAAATGGGCAGATTTAACTTTGAATTGTGTGTTGGAAATAAAGTGCTTCACAAAATCAATTTGTCATCCATCAAATGTAACAGTGCAAAATAAGGAGGAAATAGCTGTCGCATTTCACCTCCCAGTGTTCCTTCAAACTATTTAGAAGTAATAGTAAAAGATAAGCCTGAATCCGCCATCACAGACAAATCCCTATGTGCTTGAATGTACATTTGATCATTACCTGGTTCATCATATGATTCATTTCCATCCACTCATACTATTAGTACCAGATTATCCTTATTAAAGGTATCCACTTTTGTTCCTGCTTCATTGTAAGATGAGCTTTCAGTTACCTGTGCAATAAGATGCTTAACCTGTTTCTATGCTTCGCTACACATCTTGGCAAAATTACCCTGTTTCCTACAATTTTATTTTGTTTTTATTTTTAATTAAAATTTCTTGAGTTTCATAAAACAAACAACAGTGAGACTCAGAAGTGCATGACCAGAAAAGTAGCATTGTAATAGCTAAAAACAATATGGCATAAATATTGTGCACCGATCACACTACTGCCATACAGATACCTGCTAAGTCTCACAACACCCCCCCACCACACCTAACAAAAGACCTCCCAGCATGTTTTCAAATTACTGCAGTGCAGGTAACTACATGTGTATCAAAATCTCTGCCGTGATTAGGCAACACGTCAACTCAGCTCTGTGTAAAGTCCTGTGCTGTGTACATTTTGAACAACTCCCAAAAATTCTTAGGTCTGTTACGAGGTGGTAATAGGTCAGTGAAAAGTTCAGTCTGAGTGCAGCAATACGTCATATCGCGGGACCACTGCAAGATCGACTGTACTCGTCCACGGAACCAGTTGAAGGCAACCCTACGATTGGCCATCAGTAGTCCCATGTCTACTAATCTCCGAACCCCCTTTTTGATTGGTTTGGAGTAGCCCAGTAGAGCCAGCAAAGGATCCAGTTCGAACTGTCTTTTAATGATTTGTCCAAATTCCTTAAAGACAGTTTACCAAAAAGCCAGGACTCCCGGTGAAGGACTGGGTTCTTTAAGACCCAGCGGTGCCAGGGCACAACACCTGAAACCTTCGTGGGTAACCTGCTCCGGCGTACAAGTCACAGAGACACGGGACACTTCCTTCGACGTCAAAGATTCAAGGTTTATTTGCTGCAGGGAACACAGAGATCACGACAAGTACACAGCGTGCAACTTGGGGAGACTGCTTCAAATTGGTTCTGTGGATCGCTCCTTTTATACAGTTTTTACCCATAGGATTACATTGAGCACAAAAGTTTACAACCCGGTTCCCACAATTATCCCCCAGAGGGGTCGCTTTGGTCACTTTGAAACACATCAGGTCCGGAACATAAGTGCGGAAACATTTGGCGGTTCCCAACTGTAAAAACCATCTTCCCACCATTAGCAAATTCCAATCAGCAGTAAAATAGATCGAAATAGGAACAAAGACAGGTGCAGAGGAAGACGGAGACAGTGGGGAGATCGGAAAGGGTGTAAAAGGGGAGGTATCGGGAAACACGAGATACAGGCATCAAAGGGACGTGCCTAATGAGATGCACGGCTGAGACAATAAGTCCGTGCGGCAAGATGAGCCTCGAGCGGCGCCATCTGCCTTACAGTAGCATCCCCCTCGTCATAAAGACACTTACAAAGAACATGTGTCTTCCGCAAATATCTTGGGAGTCCCAGGGTCGCGAAGCGGACAGCGTCCGTTCGCTGGCTACTTGAGGGCAAGAGACAAAATGGATGCCGTATCTAAGATGGAACCCGTGGGTACAGATGAAAAACCCACATAACAAACGAACGGTTTAAGTTAGCACAGCGAAACTGCGCACACTTACTAAACTCGTCATTTGCGGTTCATAGATACCAGACTCGACTATATTCGTGCGAGTTAAAAACACCACTTACAATTGTCACGGAACCTCAGACGCTCCTTTTGCCCTCATGTAGGCAAGCACTAGTCGGAATCATATTCGATATTCATCAGACCATCGAGATGTTGCTGTAGCATAGCTCTGTCCAACCGAGTCTCCTTGGTAACAGATGGTTGTCTCATACACGTTGTAGCACAGAGGCCACATAAGGCAGGACCACACTGCACACAAAGGCAACACGTGAACAGGAACACTACCACAACCCCAATGATCATCAGAATTTTCCAACCCCAAGTCGACATCAGGCCCCAAAACCATCCAAATAGCGTCCAATCCCCTACATCCACGTGTATGGATTCGGAGATCTTATGCAACCTCGAGATGGCTTGATAGACAGTAGGAGCATTATCTGGAATGAAAATGCAGCAGCTCGAATGGATCACCTTACATACCCCACCGCGATCTGCTAAAATGACATCTAAAACCATACGGTTTTGTAATGTCATAAGTCTCTCCGCCTGAAGTTCTGTGGTGATATTACCAAGGGCACTGGCAGTAATATTAGCTGTCGATTCTACCACTCGAGTCAACTGTCTCAGGTTCCTACTGTTAACCATAGGTCCCCAAAACGGGAGGAAACCCTTGAAAAAGTCTCCTGCCTCTTGACCGGCAGTGTCTTCTTCGCTAATTACGCCTCGCACAACTCTAGTCTTATGATAATCGGCATCTACAGTGAACGTCGGAGGCAACAGATTTGCAATAAAACATGAGCCCATGAAGTCTGTGGGCAACCATGTGTATGCACGATCATAACAGATAAAGTATGTACCCTTGGCAGCCAGAAACACAGGGGACGAGAACATCGGCAGAATGTAATTTTCAGTGCAAGCACTTGCTCCAAGTCGGGCTTGCGATCTTCGGCCACGACCCATAAGACAAAAATTACCAGTGTGGGGTACGACCCATATTGGAGGCGAGCTTTTAAGCTGCTTTTCACTAGTGAACACACTATATTCACCTCTACTTAGGACCTTATAGGCCTGTACCTCTTCTTCGGGAATAAGCGAAGGATCATAGATCTCACTATCTAAATCCTCTATGGCTATCGACAAAGGCTTCTGATACGAGGTAGGGCCAGAGTAGGGGGAACGTGGTTCTCGAATGGGGTGGAAACCCAGTGCGCTCCGAAACATTGTTTGAAATGCTCGAGCTGACCCTTGGGAACTATACGGCAACACCAGATATGGAATTCCCTTATCAGTAGTATGTGGCATCAACCCACACACCCAACAATTAGTAGTGTTAACCACTAACTGATGCTGATGGAGAAGCTGAATAAAGGAATTGTTGCGGAATTCTACACGTCTAGCCTGCTCGTGTTCCGGTAACATATGAAAGGAATGGGGAGAAGCAGTGGAGGTAAGATTAGGGTAAGAAGTAGGAGTAGGTGTAGCAGGTAAGAAATAAGACATCGTGTAATACACCCCACCCGCCAATAACGCAGAAGCAGTCAAAAACAATACAAACAATTGGAATATGAAACATTTGGTACGACTGAGTTGCTGCAGCTTAAGTCTGTGCGCCTTAGCTCCCTCCAAATCATTCAGCTTCGAGAATGCCATTCCCTATGACCGTCCGCAACGTTTCTTGACGCACTTCGTTCTGTATAGCAATAGTCAATCCCTAGGAGTTCCTAGGAACCGACGGCCTTTAACCTAGCGTCAAGACCTACTATCCAGAAGGAAGTACGCGCGCGGCCCTACGGCCTTCAATACACAATATGTATATACAAGCACAAAGTCTCTCGGCTGTGGAAGTAAAAAGATACAAGGGAGGAAGCTCAATATATATATATATACAAATCACAGTGATACGAATGTTCAAAACTGATCACGGGAAAACGGGGATAATGCAATTGTCAATTTCAGCAAAGCAAGGAAAATTTTATTTGTCCTTAGTGCGAGATCGCAAAGAATATCGGTGTTTCCCGGGACGTGTCTGCTCGTCGAACAAAGGATCCGTTGAAGAGACAGCGTCCTGCTGATCAGTTGATGGTCTTGAGTCTTTTGCTGACAATTGTTCAACAGTGGCTTTCTGCTGCGCTGAGGATTCTCCAACAGGCTGTGCGTCGCTGAAAGGCACAAACGCCGGCAATGTTTCTGTTTCTGTTGACGCAATGCCTTTCCTTACCCACGGGTCTGCCGGCAAAGGGATAGGGACTCGCTTAGTGTGGGTGGCATGCACCCAGTTTTTACGCCCCTCAAGACGAACGGCAGTCCTCGTGGCCAGGAGCACCTGGTAAGGTCCGGTAAACCTCGGGTCCAGATTATTCTTGCGTGAAAAGTTTCGTGTTACCACCCAGTCTCCGGGCTGGAGCTGGTGGCCTGGACCCTCCGTCTGCGTCGGCAATGCGTCGTAAACCTGTTGGTGAATTAACCTCAGTTTAGCAGTCAAGTCATGTAAATAGTCAATCAACATTGGATACTCAAGATCAGAAAACATTCCTGGCCTAGGAACCCCCCACACATTCGCAGGACGGCCGAACACTATTTCATAGGGACTAAGCCCTACTCGGGAGTGTACAGTCGCCCTAGTTGACAGTAATGCTAGAGGTAAAGCGTCAGGCCACGAAAGACCAGTCGTAGCCTGAATCTTTGCTAGCTTTAGTTTAAGGGTGCCATTGTACCCTTCAACTAATCCAGCTGACTGGGGATGATTGGCGCTGTGGAATTTTTGATTTATTCCAAGGCCCTTACACACACTCTTCATCACACTTCCAACAAACTCACTTCCGTTATCTGACCACACGACTCTAGGCATTCCATACCGAGGAAAATATTCCTTCAGTAGGATTTTCGCAGTGGACAAAGCAGTATTGTCTTTGAGGGGATAGGCCTCGATCCATCGGGAGAATGCGCAAACCACAACTAAACCGTATTTCAGGTTATTGCATCGCTCCATATGGATGAAGTCCAATTGAATCACCTCAAAGGGATACGAAGGAGGAGCAAAACTGCCAGGGGGAGTTGGGGTTCCTTTGCCAGGATTGTACATTATACACACCATACAATTCTTCACCAGACGTTCAGCACATTTCGTAATGCCATCATTCTTCCACACAGCAGCCAGCTGCTTGCAAATACCTTTCGCACTAATATGTGCTAACCCATGTGCCATTGTCACAACGGCCAGCACATACGCATCAGGCAACATCCATCTTTTCTGATCCGACAAATCAATCCAACAACCATTCGCATCCAACTTTCCCGTACTTTCTTTCCACTTCGTCTTTTCAGTCTCGGTGGCCTCATTCTGAATTGCTTTCACACTCTCGATAGTATCTTCACACATACTCGATTCTATAGGCCACCTAACCGAACTCGTCACATACATTCGAGTGCTAAGGTTCCGGGCAGTCTCCTTAGCAGTCTCATCCGCAAACGCATTACCACGACCAACATCATCCGTCACTTTACGATGCGCACTACACTTAACAATCGCAACTTGCGTAGGCAAAGTCAATGCATCCAAAAGATCGTTCACAAGCTGGCCATGCTGTATCTTCGTACCGTGCGACGTCAAAAAACCTCTCTCTCGCCACAATCGTCCAAAACTATGCGCTACACCAAAAGCGTATTGACTATCGGTGTACATATTCACACGTTTCCCTTTTGCTAACACACATGCTCTAGTAAGAGCAATCAATTCCGCAGCTTAGGCAGAATTCTGATTCAATCTTGCGGTTTCAACAACAGTATTCAATGTTACAACAGCATAAGCGGTAGTCACATCGCCATTCGGCAACTTAAAACATGACCCATCCACATACAGAGTGCCATCCGGATCTTCCAATGGGGTGTTTTTAAGGTCCACTCGACCTTTCGTTTCCTCTTCAGTCCTCAAGTAGCAGTCATGTTCTGCTACTTCATCTGACTCTGTGCTAATTGGTAACAAAGTTGCCGGGTTTAGGACATTACAACGTTTTATCTGAATGTGGCTTGCCAAGAGCGTCAATTCGTACCCAGACAACCTCGCACTCGTCAAGTGCTGAGTTTTCGTTCGATTCAAAAGAGTATCGACTGCATGCGGAACCATCACCGTAAGCATATTATCCATGACCAATCCTGCTGATTGTCGGATAGAGACCGCAGCTGCCGCTGTTGCTCTCAAACAACTCGGCAATGCTCTAGCTACTGGGTCTAAGGTCGAGGAAAAATATGCACATGGACGCTGTTTACCACCAAAGGGTTGCGTTAAAACACTCAAAGCACAACCTTCCCTCTCGTGAACATATAACGTGAACGGCTTACCGTAGTCAGGAGTACCTAACACAGGAGCCGAACACAATGAATCACGTAGTTCAGAAAAACTTTTCTGACATTCTTCCGTCCATGGTAAAGGAGTTGAAACATCCTTGCACGTGAGAGCCACCAATGGTTTCGCTAGCAATGAAAAATTAGGAATCCATTGCCTGCAGTACGACGTGATACCTAAAAAGGCACGCACATCTCTTTGGGTTTTTGGCACAGCCATTCGCGCAATCGCTGCAATTCTCTCTGGGGTCAATCTCCTTCCCTCCTTTGACAATAAGTGACCTAGATAGGTTACTTCTTGACAACAATATTGGAGTTTAGAAGGTGACACCTTGTGATTTAACTCACAGAGATGTTGCAGCAATGACACAGTAGCAATTTTGCAAATGTCCTGAGTATCAGCGGCCACCAATAAGTCGTCGACGTATTGGATTAAAGCCGCACCAACCGGCAACCGAAACGCATCCAGTTGACCCTTCAAGGCTTGACTGTAAATAGATGGACTTTCACAGTAGCCCTGAGGAGCGCGTTTGAACCGGAAACTACGTCCACCGAGAGAGAAACCGAAAAGGCCCCTGCTCTCTTCGGCAATCGGGATGCTGAAAAACGCATTTTTCAAATCAATCACCGAAAACCATGATGCAGTAGCTGGAATCAGAGTCAGTAGCGCCGTGATGTCAGGCACAACGGGGAATTGAGGAACCACAATTTTATTGACCTCCCGTAAATCGATAACAAAACGATAAACAGGCGGTTTTGTAGGATCTGTACGTTTAAGAATGGGCAGTACAGGGCTATTGCACACGTTTCCCCGAGTTTCTTCAATAACATCTTTCTCGATCAGATCAGAAATGATCGCCAACAGTGCTCGTTCACCATCAAGGGAGATACGATACTGGGGAATACGTGGCAATCGCACATTAGCTTTCAACTGAACAACATAAGGGGAGATATCAAGCAGGCCCACGTCATTTGGACCTGTTGCCCACAAAGACGCAGGAAGAGAACTCAATTCCGGTGGAAGCTTATCGAGAGACAAATACATAGGAGAGACAACCCTCTCTCCTAACGTAAGCTTTACACCCGCAGGAGAACAATACAAAGTTGCGTACAAACGTTTAAGCAAATCCAGGCCCAAAAGATTTTCACCACAACCAGTAGTCAAAATCAACGGAGCTTGGAGCTCACGTGGCCCAATTTGAAGGGGCAAAGGGCGCGAAACTGGATTGCTAACAGGGGCGCCAGAGAATCCAACGGAAACATTTGTTAAGCCAGACAAAGGTGCGCCAGGGAGTTTCGAATACATGATAGAACTTTTCGCTGCACCAGTGTCCAACAGAAAAGGCTCAACGACGCCCGATGTAGCAACTGCGACGTAAGGCCCTCTCTGATCAACCGGAACTGATACCACTCCCTCTCCTTGTCTTTGGCTGTCCTAGTAATTACTGTCGTCAGTACCCTGATCGACGTAATAATCATCTACATTGTACTGCGCAGATCGTCCTTGCGATGATCCACGTTGATCGAAACAGTTATTAGAATTAGATGAGTTGTCTGAGCGATCGTTTTGAGCACCACGACCTCTACCACGCGATGCCTGCTGTGAACCACCACGACCTCCTTTAGACGAGTTACCACTATTACGTTCATTTAGAACGGGGCAATTGAATTTAATGTGTCCTTCCTGTCTACAATAAGCACATTGATTGTACCCTAACGATGATCTTTGGGAGGAGGAATCATTACGCGGCTGCGATCGATTCGATTGCGACTGCGATCTATTCTGTGGGGGCGCATTCTGATTAGAACGCGGCGGATACGCTTGTTGCAACAATACTTTAGTTTTCAGTTCTTTCGTCTTTTTGTCAGCACGGTCATTCTCCTCTTTCTCCCTATTCTCATAATATTGTGCCGTAGCCAATATCTGAGCTGAGGTAGAAACGGCCCATGCACTCTCCGAATTCTTTAATTTATTGCTCAAATCGGGCAACAAGTTCGACACAAATTTATCCACAAACAACCTTTGTCCACCCTCAGTACCCATATCCTGTCCACTGTGGTCAATGAATGCTTCCTCAAACCTCGTGAAGAAGTCGGAAACACTCTTGTCTTTCTTTTGTTTGCAAGCTGACAATTTATCCCAATTTACCCTCATAGCTGGCATAAGAGTCTTCATCAATGTAATTATTCGCTGGGGAAGAGCAGCAATCAACTGCTCAGGCTTTGCACCACCAACTTGCAACCCATCTGCCGCTAAAATGGCCGCCCAATCACCACCTAATTCATTTGCGTGATCTTCCTGACGAATCTTAGCCCATACCGGTTGCGGTACGACATTGCCAAACAACATGTCGATATCGGCAAGATTCATTACCGTAGCATCCACGAGCTGCGATAATTCTTTATAATACCCTGCAGGATTTTTGCGAGGGTCAGGCAAAGATTGCTTCACCTGTAACACTTCCGATCTTTTCCATGGGAGGTGTATCCATACTCTCTGAAAATACGGCGGGACCGGAGGGGCAGCTGCGGGGTTACCAGGCATCCAAACCGGTGGAACTTCACGCATAGGATATTGACCAGACTCGTCTGGTTGTTTTTCAATATCCTCAACAAATAATGCATGAGGGATGGGAGCAGGGCGAAGAGATAGCAATCGTTCAACAGCACGTCGAACGTTGGTATCCACTATCAGCCCATTTGCGAACTGAAGCTGGAGATCAGACAGGGCGGCAAGCACCTCGTCAGGCGCATTGGCCGCTATCTGATCATAAAGGAACTTACACATTTCATTAAACACATATCTCTGGGTTGGTATATTGAATTGACAGAACGTTTCGAGAACAACACGGGGTGGACTTCTCTGCGGATTTACCATCCAACCCATCGCCATATTATATAGCGCAACACGTTCTCTGTTTCCAGGAAGCTGACTACGTCTCTGAGGACCATCGGAACCAGCAGACCCATGAACAGGTCCGAGCGACTGAAAGAAGCTAGCCGCAAGGGGAGAATTGCGACTACGAGTAGAGGGAGAAGAATAAGACACAGGGCTAACAAGAGAAGGAGTAGAAACAGTAGCAACAACAGGGGTTAACAAAACAGGAGCAGTAGCGGGAGCAGGAGTATGTGGAAGCGGAGGAGCAGTAGGAATAGAAACAGACAAAGGTGCAGGGACAGACGGAAGAGCGGGTGCAGGTTGAGGAACAGGCGGAGGAACAATAGGTGGAAGAACAGGTACGGCAGGGACCACAGGAGCTGCGGTACCCTGTACGTACGGAGGTGGCGACTTCATAAGATAGGACATTAAAGGATCCTCAACTGCCTCTTCCTTCTTATCCGACTCCATAGGCAAAGCAGGATAACATTTATCTATGGTCATACGCTGTAGTCGTTCAAACACTTCCTTATCCTTATCCTCCTTATCACGCTGGAACTGCTCAGCTTTCTTCACTATGGTAGCAACATTATCTCGCTGACTACGTTTATTCTGTCTGATCTCTTTCTGTCGGGCTTCTTTGCGCCACAACCGAAAGGCATCAAACATGGCCGGCCTTGATTTACGTTCGAACAACTTCATTTCTAGATTATCTAAGATCGACGCCTCGAAGCTACCGTGAGGTGGCCAACGAAGGTCGCCGTCTTTCTTTGTATATTTAATCCAATAATCGTTAAAGGTAATCGGGCCTAGCCCATGTTTGCTATACAAGTCATAAGTAGGAGTCCCAACCGGAGGTATCGGACACGAGTCCTCCAGTCGGGGATCCGCACCACAAGGTCTAAAACAACTAAACAAAGTACTGCGACCAGGCATCTTGCACACTAGCCGAGTTTCACAAACTTCAAGGGTTACGGGAGTTACCAAGTCCCAGCAAAGAACAAAACCCTCGGTTTTTGGCGGCTGCAGTCGTCAAACAACACAACAAAGTACCAAGAACCACAAATGCAATGGAACCATGCAACCACTAAGTAACCACAACCAAGAACTCTGGGAGCGACCCACAAATACTTAACTCAAAGATCGATGGCGTTACCAGGAAGGCCCGTCAATCGTCTCGCTATACCAAGGTCTACGCCAGGCGCCAAAACAGGTCTACAGTCAGGGCAGCAGTCCGTCGCAGCCGTCAGGAGGCGGGAATCTTCGCGGGAAAAGTCTTCGGGCCACTTATTTCGACAACAGGATCGATGAAGCGGAGTGCACCTTCCCTCGGAGATTTCACACGAAGTTCCTCACGATCGTCGGGCTTGGACCGGTACCACTGATGCAGCCCCACGTTGGGCGCCAACTGAAGGACTGGGTTCTTTAAGACCCAGCGGTGCCAGGGCACAACACCTGAAACCTTCGTGGGTAACCTGCTCCGGCGTACAAGTCACAGAGACACGGGACACTTCCTTCGGCGTCAAAGATTCAAGGTTTATTTGCTGCAGGGAACACAGAGATCACGACAAGTACACAGCGTGCAACTTGGGGAGACTGCTTCAAATTGGTTCTGTGGATCGCTCCTTTTATACAGTTTTTACCCATAGGATTACATTGAGCACAAAAGTTTACAACCCGGTTCCCACAATTATCCCCCAGAGGGGTCGCTTTGGTCACTTTGAAACACATCAGGTCCGGAACATAAGTGCGGAAACATTTGGCGGTTCCCAACTGTAAAAACCATCTTCCCACCATTAGCAAATTCCAATCAGCAGTAAAATAGATCGAAATAGGAACAAAGACAGGTGCAGAGGAAGACGGAGACAGTGGGGAGATCGGAAAGGGTGTAAAAGGGGAGGTATCGGGAAACACGAGATACAGGCATCAAAGGGACGTGCCTAATGAGATGCACGGCTGAGACAATAAGTCCGTGCGGCAAGATGAGCCTCGAGCGGCGCCATCTGCCTTACAGTAGCATCCCCCTCGTCATAAAGACACTTACAAAGAACATGTGTCTTCCGCAAATATCTTGGGAGTCCCAGGGTCGCGAAGCGGACAGCGTCCGTTCGCTGGCTACTTGAGGGCAAGAGACAAAATGGATGCCGTATCTAAGATGGAACCCGTGGGTACAGATGAAAAACCCACATAACAAACAAACGGTTTAAGTTAGCACAGCGAAACTGCGCACACTTACTAAACTCGTCATTTGCGGTTCATAGATACCAGACTCGACTATATTCGTGCGAGTTAAAAACACCACTTACAATTGTCACGGAACCTCACTGGGCATGACCACGCCAAGTGAAAGAAATTGGCCATCGGCGTCGAGCAACGGTCACACCTGGAGTCCTCCCTCAGTCCTTATCTATGAAGCCTCTCGGGGGTGTAATGTACCCTTGTTAAGGTATTTAAAACGAACCAGCCTGTGCCTCCCATTAAGAGATATGCGTTTGGTGCTTGCGCAACAGTAGGCCCATAAGTCATGCGTTAATTCCACATTAAGATCCTGCTGCCGTGCAAAACGTGCTTTAGAGTAATGGTTTGCTCTATATGCCATAGACATGTTGTAAATTGTAGAAACTGCGTGTTTTGGGGACTTGGCTCCAATTATTCACGTTAAGGCCAATAATTCTGGCGGTTCCTGATATTTCTCCCCCAGCGTCTCCCTCAACGCTCTGTGCCCTGTTTCCTACATTTATTATTTTGCCTGCGAGGCAGGCATCGGCGAGTGTTTCACTCTCATTTAGGATATATTATACCCTTGTCCCGATGAAGGTAAAAGGAATCACTGGCTAAAACGCGACAGCGTCAACATTTTGATGGGGAGTCCCATCATTTTAAGATTTTTTGAAAAGGAATAGTGCCTAGAAAATATTTTGTTAGAGGTGTTATGCCTCTGGGGCAATAGGGCTTTCCTCAGAGTGTACTACTTGGAGTTAGGAGTGTACACTGTGATAGTTATGTTCTTAGGAGGGGTATATTTTGCTGTATCTTTCTTTGAATATGTTTGTATTGTGGACGTTGTATATGTTGTATATAATGTATATATGTATTGTAACATAGATATGAATGTGATTCAAATGTAATTTGTAGCGAATGTTTATGTCCTGTACATATGAAGTGTATATATGTATTTGTGTTTATTTGTGCTCTGCCCCGTCATTTAACACGTCTATGATTTTGACCTTTGGATATATAGGATATGTAAATAATAATTGGGAACATCAGGGTAATTAGTTGTACCTTCTATGAGAATAAATGTTGAATTGGTCCCTCTGTACTTTTTTGTTTTTGATATACATCTTTGATGTTTTTGCTCAGGTATAGGAGGGTGATTTGGGCATTACCCCTGATTGATGTACACAATTAATAAAAAGCATAAATGGAATTAAATAACCCAACTGTTATCTTCTTTTAAGCTCAATTCAGCCAAACTGAGTGTTTATTGAATTAATGTAACAAATAGATAAAGGGGAACATACAACAAAATTGTATTTTGACTTTATACATGTGGCTTTTTTGAGGCAAAAGATGTAGTTAGTGGTGTTCTTTGAAAAAGAAGTGATAAAAATTTCCAAAGAACAGTAACCATAAACCTATAGAAACATGACAACGAAGTGACCTAAAATTGCAGAAGGTTATTGATCTATAAAAGGATGTCTGAGAGTTAGTTTCTTGATCATCCAGATCGTTTTCTGGAGCTTTTGCTGTTAGAATTTACTTTAATGTTGTCAACAACATTTCAACCCTACTTGAAGTGTGAGGGCCTCATCAGGACAAAATTGCCCTGAGGACTAAGTAGACATGCTCTGATATTAAGCACAGAAGAATTTCTCTTAGGTGATATATATTATCAATGGGAACTAGCCTCAAGGGGCATAGGGATAGTGTGTTTGTACAGAGGAAAGAAATATTTCTTATGAAAGCCCTCACCCACCAATCTTGTTGGTGGCATGCTTCATCATAGGGATCCACCTGGTGACACCGAATGTGTCCTGGGTGTGCTTCAACGCCTGTTTACAAAGGAGCTGGTTTCGTGGTGAGTGAGTGCGCAGTTATAGCGTGTGAATGTGAATTAAAAATTGTCCTTGTGTCCCATTTCCTATTATAGGTATTTTATTAGCGGGACCTTGGCAGTGTTAAAAACAAGGCAATGGATGTACTGTGGAGCTTTCTATGGTCTTCCACATCTTGTGTGGTCAATATGTTTCAACCAGGTCTTGGTAATGATATGGCTTTCTTCAGGACCTTAAAGTGAATAACGTGCTTGTGGAGTTTTTTTAAAAAAAAAAGGAGAAGAGGGTCTAAAATGAAGTGTAAGTGACCCGCTATGTGTTGCACTCACTAAGGTGTAATATGGGTAAGAGGAGGCTTCACTCTAAGCTTTGTACCTGTAAAGAGAAAAAGACATAAAACAAAACAGTCAAACACACAATATGGAAATTAGCATCCCAGAGTGCACATGTATCTTATGTGCATTAAATGCATTAAATAGTGTTGTGACCGTGTAGTAACCATAATGCTAGATAGTGGTGTGGTACGGACTGTGACATGGTAGTTGGTCGGCAATGAATGCTATATGTGCATATAATCAATAGCATGCTGCATAGTTGGTTGAGATTATCAGAGCAAAGCTTCATGAGTATCCGGCATTGGGGTCGGCTTAGAATCGCTTTCTAGTTAGTTTAAAAAGGAGACATTCAGAAAAGTGAGTGCAGTCGCCTCAACATCAAATAGAGGATCTCCCGTGGCCTCAAGAGTCAGCAGACCCTTGCAATACCCACTTACTTGGATGAAGCTCGGTCCCTGCATCAGCACCTACTTGGTATGCGTCGGAACTCTGTGTATGTTCACCCTCGGTTTGCTAGTGATGCAGGATCACGTTTTACCATCTGATCCCCAGTATAAGCATTTTGATCGACCTTAATAGAATGAAGGACTCATGTGGGGCCCCATGTGGGCCCTGCAAGTGAACATCTGAAAATATGCTAAAGTTACCATTTTTCACCATACACAATCAATAAGTGAGAAGCCCACCCATTCCTTGAACCACCTCATGTTGGCCTAAACCAAAGGCCACCGCTTCCTGTTACTATGTTTTGGTAAATAAAATCCACTGGGCCCCAATGATTTTCAAACATGCATTTCTATTGCGCTGAACATGACGAGGTAGCTTGGGCAACAACGGAGTACAGTAATTTTACACAGTTTCCTGACCCACACACATGTACACAGGACCAGCTGGTACAAGTTGGTTCATCTTGGACCGTTGCTAAAGTATTACTTTGAAAGATAGCCTGCACAAATAAAAGCCATAGCACCTTGCGATAGTAGCACCTGCCATAACTTTCGCTCTCACAGATATTTTAGATATATGTACGTGACAAGATACTCATTGTTTATATTTTGCGGTCAAGCAGGGCCAACCAACCGTTCAGCCACCTGACCATTTCCGTGTCCTAGGACATGCGGTCAAACAACCTGCACCAGAAAGTGCATCAAAAGGTACGTCAGAACAGTATCATAGTTCCGCATTTTAAGGTATAACAGATCCAGCACCTCAATTAGAAGCCAGAACTCTGCTCCTGTGTCCAACACATGCGTGGGTTCTCCGGTCGGCCGTTTATCTGATTTGGGACTTCAAAGCCTCTTCTCTCAGGTGGTACCTCCCAATCTAGATAACATTTTTGCCTTTCTTAACCTTTGTTTATTCTTGGTACTTCCCATCCACACCCAAATCCTTGCAGTTAGGGCCTTTTAAAATGTTTATCTTGCATGGCTAGTTCTCTTCAGGAAGGTTTGCCTTTAGGCACTAGAATTTTATAAAATGTGTTCTGTATCTTTGAGTCTTTAACTGATTTTAAATTAATAGATCCTTATTCCAGCCTGCTTTCTAGACCTGAGAATTATCAAAATGAGCATGTGTTTTATCCCTGACGGAGTGAAATCAGGTGTCTTAATGATTTTTGCTTAGTTACTGAAATGATATGCATTTATTGATATGTTTTTGACTTAACAAATAAAAGTGCCACTTCAACTTGATTCCTTGTCATCTCATATCTTTCTTCCTTGTTTCTCAGTGAAGAGGTGCGTCCGTGACTTGTGACCACAGGTGGCCACACCCAAAAGGGGGCATTTAGTTCCCTTTATCAGCTGGCGACTCATGAAATTCATCGTATCACGACTGTTCTTGCCTGCGGTGGATCTGGGGAGTGCGTCCACGAGCTGCCTCCAAAGGTCCTGCCTCCGCCCATTGCAACCACGGGTAAGACAAGCATTTTGTTTTTTCCTTTAAATTTCCTTGGTCTTTGCTACATGGGTGTGTGGCAACCTCGTTTGAGCAGTCTCTGGCTGACTTCCTGACCCACCCGCACCAGTCTGTCTGGTAACGATTAAATACCCTCTCTTTGTGTGGTCACGATTTATCGCTTGCTGGTCAAATTACAGAGTAGTTTTTTCTTGTTCACATCCTCTGGCTTCTTGTTTCGTGCATTTCATGGTTACCCCTTCGGTTCAAGTCCGAGGGATGGTTCTAGGTTCCCCTCCGGTTCAAGTCCGAGGGATGGTTCTAGGTTATGTTGCATCTAGGTTTTTATGGCTATACGTTCTATTGGTCTTATCTCGGTGTTCACCCTCTGGTTTAAGTCCGGGAGGGGTCGGGTCCTAGGGGTTGAGTCCCTGCACAGGCACTATGGTTACATTAGGTGCTACGATTTAACACTGTATATTGTGCTTTGACATTACATTGCATGATGTGTTTTACCATTGAATAATGTGTTTATCCATTGCATGAATTATGTCTTTATCAATTGCCTTTTTACCTAGCATAATGTGCCTCTCCATTGCTTTATGTTGCGGGAGTTCAATACCCTCTTTTTTCTATCCATTCCTTCGCCTGTGTTAATTATTCATATTTTGTATCTTTTTCTCTTCCACAGGCGTTCTTTTCTTCGCCTCCTGCTGCCTGTTCCTTTCCACACAGGCCTGCCCTCACACTGTCTTCCATGCCTTCCATGCCAGCTGCCTCCAGGTGCCCACTCTGCCCTGACTCTTCTGGACCTCCTTCTTTCACATCCTTTTCTCTTTTCCTTTCTTCTTATAACAATGTTATTCTGCAAGGATTAGGTGTCACTATTTTTTCTTTCCTTCAACTGTTCATTCTCTCTCACCGTCGGGCTTTGTCACTGCGTTCTACACAGCAACAGAAAGAGGAAGTCACTTGTGGTATTTTCAGATTCCCCCCTCCTTCCTCACCCACTATCGCTCACCAGCTTGGCTGCTGCAGCTCCTCGGTCTCTCCACTAACTGACTCTCCAGACTGGCTCCCCACACACAGTAGAGAAGTGCGGCTCAATGGTTAGAGCCGCAGACCCTGATGCAGGAGTCTGGCCAGGACCAGGGTTCAATTCCCACCTCGTCGGGTCTCAGGCTGAATTTCCTCGGACCTGATAATTCTCGCCTCAGTGCCTATTCTGATCATGAGCCCCACTGTGCACCTCTGGGCAATAGCTTTCTTAATCTCTACCACGGCCCAACAACGCTGAGGATGCCTGACTACACCTTGGGGGTGCCCAGGAGTGGGCTCCTCACAGGGAAAGGCGAGGAAGGGTTCCTCGGCTGTATTCGTACAAGCGCTGAGATGCCTACGAGTAGTCGTGCGCTATATAAGTGCGTAATTATTACCCTCCCCTCCGTGACTCACAGCTCTGTTGACTGCCCCGTGCTACCACCCTTACCTTCTTATCTCGGTCTCTCTTCTACTTTCTCCTCTTTCTTGCTAACAATACACCTCCCCTCACCTTCTCTGTATGTACTTCAAACCCCCCGTGCCCCTGCTGTTCTTCACCACACCCACACCCCCGAGTGTTGCCTCTCAAGGTCTTTTTCGTGGTGCACTTTGCTTCTCATAATATTTTCATGATGCTTCACCATGTCTAGTGAGATTTCATATCTAAGTCCTTTTTTACTGTACTTTCATTTCTCAGGATACATCTTTTTTATATTTTTTGATTTACTTTTACAGTGCATTTTCTTGAATAATATTTGGTTTTGTTCCATGTCTTTTGTCAGATTCCTTGCTCTGTGCCACATTGTGCTTCATGGTTACCTCATTGTGCTTCTGTTAACATAGCGCACCCTACCCCATTGCCACCTTTTCCCCTTCTCCTGCACCTGCTCCAATTGACCAGTGTCCTCACCGCCATTCCACTGTTGTCTGGACTTTATGATAACTGGCCTTTCCCTTTCTATATCACAGCCCTGCTAGGTGGCTTGCCCTTTCCGCACCGCTACTCCTCTCATACCTCATTCCCTCACCGCAATACATATTTGTCTATCATTTGCCTCTGGAAGTGATAGCCAAAAAGGGGGGACCAGGACTCGTCTTCTAGCCCATTGACTTCCCCTCTGTACCTTCTATACCAGTGATGTCCAACGCCCCCCCCACGTCTTGTCAACTGCACTATCCAATTTGTGCACGGCATTCCTCAGGCTGTCGATAATACCACTATTAGCGTATTCACTCCCCTTGATGACGGACTCCGCGATATACTATCTGACACTTGGGGCGATTTTAGGGGTCACCTTCACCCAAACACCCAGGTTTGCATCTCTGCACTTTCCTTGACCGACCTATTCGGCACCCTCCCAGATATTTCTCTCGCCCCGCCATCTCCAGACACTACTTGCCCTCACCTGCTGTACCCTGACGAAGCCTCAAATTCCTCAACCCTATCTGTTCCCCACTCTTCTTCCTTTGCACACCTAGGTTACCCTGACCATCCTGCTACCTCTTCCATTTTTTTCACTGACGGGGAATCTTTTTTTTTTTTTTTTTATTTGTTTTTATTGCAGAATTAGAAAGCACAGAATACAATTAGTCAACCAGTCCACTCGTGACATCCCCCCCGGTCAATAGTAAAACGTATATCGTACACAGCCATTCAGCCCGCATCCCGGAGGCGACATCACAGTGCGCGTCCCATTGGGACCATGGTTGATATGTCGTTTTACGTATCTGCTTTTACCCCCCCCACCCTCAACATTGCTTCCGTCTGCCATCCCAGTTGTATAATCAGCGGTACTGTCCATGTCGGGACCTACCCCAAGCGCTGCAGGTCTATCATGCCTGGCCGCTCGCTGCCATTCCTTCGCTCCGCACAGCACCCTACCGGCCTGCTGAACTCAAGGCGCCCCAGCAGACGACCAGCTATTTGGCTTCCGACCCACCCCAAACTCCCACTATCCTACCCCCCCGAAGCTCCCCCCCCCCTGGCAACTGCTAACGGTGTATGCCTCGTCCCGACGTGTTGGATGGATCCACTACAGTGTAACTTACAATTCTGTTTGCGTTCGCCCCGCAGTGTCCGCTGGCTTAATCTCCTCCGTCCTCATCCTCCACCAAAGAATCACGCAAAGCCTGCACCACCAACTCCCACGCACGCGCTACATCCAAAGCCTTCTCATTCCCAAGCTTAACAGCCTGCTTCATCCGGAGCACACTCTCGCATTCAGACCACCGCAGCAATTCATTCTTCCATCTACGCAGTGACGGCCCACCCCTGGACTTCCAATGCCACGTTATTTCTCTTTGCGCCAGTATCAGACCCAGATCAATAAATTTGCTTGTCACCTTGGTGTGTTTGGTGTGCGGGAACCAGAGCAACAAGCATGCCGCCATATCAAATTCCACCTCCCTGTCAGTCACATCGTTGAGGAGGTCCCCCACCTCCGCCCAGTAGGCCTCCAGGTGCGAGCACCCCCAGAACAAATGATCCATGTCCGCCCCCGGAGATGAACACCGCGGGCATCGGGCGTCCGGCACCCGGAAGTACCGCTGTATTTTCTCGGGGGTTAAGTAGGCCCTATGGAGCACGTAGAAATGCACTTGCTGGAAGCGCGCATTTCTCGTGCCTTTCCACGTGCGCCGCAAGATGTGGCCCCACGCCGTGTCCGGGATAGGCCGGCCCACACTCTCCTCCCATTTAGCCTTGAGCCCCTGGAGCAGTTCCAGTCCCTCATTCAGCATCCTGTTATGGAGGCATGTCACAGCCTTGAACGTACCCCCGCCATTACCACATACTGGCACGCCATAGTCGTGGTCGGTTCCATGAGCCCCCCTTTCCAGTGCTTCTGTATAGCAGCCACCACCGCCGCGTGCAGGAGGAACCCCCCGTCGGGCAGCCCGAACTGGTCCCGAAGCGCTTCAAACGGTGCCAGAGCCCCATCGATGTACAGGTCACCCACCACCTGTAGACCCGCCTCCTCCCAATCCAGCAATGGTGACCAATCTCCCCCGTGCGGCAGCGCCGTCAGCATACCGATCGGGATCTCCGGTGCATAGGGCCGCGTCGCCTTCGCTCTCCTAAGGCTCATCTGCCAGCACAGCCGGAGTGTTTGTTCCTCCATAGTGAGGCCCCGTAACTCAAGTCTCTGCTGCATGACAATATAGGACAGCACATGATGTTGTATCCCCCGGTCTCGGTCCTCCTCCGGACCCCTGAACACCCTAGCCACGTTCTGCGTGAGGACCTGCAACTGCGTCGCCAAATAATATAGCTCGAAATCGGGCACAGCCATACCCCCTTCTATCTTGGGACGAAGTAGCGTGCTCAGCGCCACTCTACGGCGGCCATGCCCCCATAGGAACCCAATAATCATTGTCCTCAGGTCTCTGAAGACTCCTTGAGGAATCCAGATAGGCAACGTCCGGAAGTAGTACAGGAAGCGGGGGAGCGCCACCATTTTCAAAAGAGCGATCCTACCCAGAACCGTCAGCGGGAGGGTCGACCAGAAGGACATGCTGCCCCTCAGTGCTCGTACACAACGACCAATGTTGCCCTCCAATAGATCCGCAGTCGCGTGATAGATGCGGACTCCCAGATAGGTGAAGCAAGATGGCTCCCAGACCACCCCCAGTTCGCGACCAGGGTTGGGCGACTCCGCTCTCAGCGGAAACACACAGGTCTTCGCCCAGTTGACCCTGAGGCCCGATAGCCAGCCAAACTCCAATAACAGGTCCATCGCTCCTTCCAGGGCCCGCGCCGTGTCGTCGAGGTACAAGAGCAGGTCATCCGCATACAACGATATATAATGCTGCTGCCCGCCACTGACTATCCCCGCATACCTGTCACCCGACCTCGCATGGACCGCCAAAGGCTCCATCGCCAGAGCAAACAATAGGGGGGATAGGGAGCACCCCTGTCGCGTGCCCCTACCCACCGGGTATGCCGCAGACACCAGACCGCCCAAGCGCACCCTCGCCGTTGCCGAGGCATACAAGACCCTCGTCCACCGGCGGAACCCCTCTCCCATGCCAAACCTCTCTAACACTCCATCCAGGAAAGACCATTCTAAGCTATCAAAGGCCTTCTCGATGTCCACGGACAGAACCGCTGGAGCCCCTTCCCCATCCAAGATGGCGTCCATTATTCCCACCAGGCGGCGAATATTCAGCGCCGTGCTCCTCGTGGGTATAAACCCAGCCTGATCTCTGTGCACCAGGCCCGTCATATGTGGGGCCAGTCTGGTAGCTAGGATTCGGCTCAGGATCTTGTAATCTACCGTCAGCATGGACAGCGGGCGATAGGACCTTACATCCGTTGCTTCCCTGCCAGGCTTTAGGAGCGGTACGATCAAGGCCTCTCGCATGGACCCAGGCAGTCCCCCTGCCTCATAAGCTTCCGTGTACACCACCAGAAGCCTGGGAGCCAGGCTATCTACATACTGTTGATAAAATTCAATCGGCAATCCGTCCACCCCGGGCGTTTTATTACGAGCCATATGATTAATGGCCACCCGTATTTCAGTGAGCGTGATCGGGCCGCCCAGCTCCTTCGCGTCCTCTTCGTCTAGGACCGGAAGCTGCCTCTCCCCTAGGTACTCTGCTATGTCCTGGACCTCCACTCCCAGCTGACTCTGGTATAATTCCTGATAGTACACCCGGAAACACTCCAACACCGCCGCCTGGGAGTACACCATCTCCCCCCGGGCATTGCTAATGCTAAGGACCGGGCAGCCCCTAAGTTCCGGGTTAGCAAGTCTGGCCAAGAGGGTGCCCACCTTGTCCCTTTCCGCATGCGCTCTGACGACGTACTGCCTGTAGTCGTAACACCTCAAACGTTCTGTCTCGGCGGCGACCACTTCCTTCGCTTCCAATAACTGGGTCTGTAAGTCCGGCCTGGCCGGCCTGCGGCGCTCCAAGTCCCTTAAAGTTTCTTCCGCTTTCATGAGTGCATTCAACACAGTCGTACGAGCATTCGAAAACCTACCCAAACACACCCCTCTCACCACCACTTTCATTGCATCCCATTCAGTGGATCTACTCGTGGCCGTGCCCTCATTCTCGCCAAAATAGCTGTCAATGCCTTGCTGGACCGCATCGCTGAATACTGAATCCTCCAGCGTCTCCGGCCGGAGCCGCCATGTTGGTATCGCTGAGCGCTCCCGCTGCCACTGAATGTGTACCAATAGGGGGTTATGATCCGAGATGGTCCTAGCTAGGTACTCCGTATGGGAAATCAATGGGGCTAGGGACCCACCGCAGAGCACCGAATCTATCCTGACATGCAGATCGTGGAGGGCCGAGTAAAAGTAATAATCCCTGGTGTCCCTGTGCTGCTCCCGCCAAACATCCAGCAACCCCCACCTGTCCTGCCAATCCTTCCTGTGCATGGCCAGCCTGCGCACCGGGGAGTCAACCAGAGGGGGATGGGACCTATCCAGAGCCACATCCGTGATCGAATTGAAGTCCCCCCCTAACACTACCGGGCCCGCCAGGAAAGAGGCCAAGGACCCAGAGAGGCCATCAAAGTATCGAGCCTGATCAGTGTTCGGCGCATACACACAGCAGAGAACCACGTCCCTTCCATACAGCCTCCCCTCCACCGCCACAAACCGACCATCAGGGTCCACCACTTGATTCAGCACCTGAAATGGTATCCCCGCCCTCACCCAGATCAGCACCCCCCTGGCATACGCTGAGTAAGTGGTGCCGAACACCTGGCCCGCCATCTTTTTTGCAATGCAGCGCACTCTTTTTTGGTTAGATGAGTTTCCTGTAGCATAGCGATCTGAACCCCCCTTCGTACCAGGTATGCGTGTACTTTGTGGCGTTTAACCATAGTGCGCAGCCCCCGGACATTCCACGTCAGGCATTTCAAATTAGGTAATGTCCCCATACCAACATCGAACAGTCCGATTCAAATAACAAAAGTTCACAACCCCCTCAAAGCAGTTGCCCCCCCCGAACATACCCTGAACAGAAAAACTCCCCAAACCCCACTCCCCAGGACAGAGCACACGAACCCAATGTCAGCCCCCATCCAAACCTTGAACCAACTTCCCACTCTCCTACCCTGTGGTCTCCACCACAGTAGGCCTTAAGGGCCCAAGGGGGGTGAGTTACCGCCGACCCCAGCTAGCGGAGCCCGCGCCCCGCGCCTTCATCCCCTACTAAGCGCTGAGCCCCCTTACCCTGCAACCCGCTCATCACCAACAGGATACCACCCTACCAATAAGTCTCGATCAAGTCCCAATACAGTCTCAGCCGCAAAATATTCCATCCGATGTCTGGGGGGTCACCACCGGCCCCTTCGAGCTTTCCGCTTCTGAGAGGTCTTCTCCCGTTCTGCTGCCTTCCCCGCCCGAGTCCGTTTCTGCCAGTTCACTGTTCTGTTGCGACCCCGTAATGGCCGCCGTCGCTGCGAGCGCATCCCTCTTCTCCGCCGCCATTTGAGCCTCCCGTTTCTCCCGCTGGCGCCTGTTGCGGGACCTGATGCGCTGCGATTGTCGGATCCGGGGTGGCTTAGGCTGATCTTGCCTGCTTTTATGCGACCTGTCCGTCCCCGCTCTATACGACTCCAGCCACTGCCAAACTTCGTCCGGAGTCTGAAAAAAGTGCGTAGTGCCATCCAGTATGATCCGCAGCTTGGCCGGGTAGAGCAAGGAATATTGGATGCCTTCCTCCCGGAGCTCTTTCTTCACCGCTAAGAACGATGCCCTGTTCTTCTGGACCATCTGGGTGTAGTCCGGGAAAATCGTGACCTTACTGTTTTCCACCTCATACGGGCCCGACATCCTAGCCCGCTGGATGAGGAGATCCCGGTCCTTATAGTGGAGGAGCTGCACCACCATCGGTCGGGGGGGGCGGCCGAGCCCTGGCGGGCCAGCAGGCACCCGGTGGGCTCGCTCCAGAGTGAAGAAAGGAGTAAGCCCCTCCGGCGCCACCACTGTGCGGAACGAGGTCTCCATGTAGGCCACCGCATCCTCCCCCTCAATCCGTTCCGGCAGGCCTATGACCCGCACGTTGTTCCGTCTATTGCGGCCTTCGGCATCCTCCGCCCGTCGTTCCAGCGAGTCCAACCGGGCCAGTATGTCCGTGATCCTGTGTTCAGCGGTCACCACCGACGGCTTCAGGTCCAATAACAGCTGATCATGGTCCTTGACCCTATCCGCCAGCTTCGCGTGGTCCGCTCGCAATAGCCCCAGTCCCGTGGCCACTTGGGCAATGTCTTGGTGCAGCGCCTCCTTGGTCGAGGTGATCGCATCGAGTATGGCGTCCAAACGTCGGTTCAGCCGCTGCTCCTGGTCCAACTCCGGCGAGGGAATCTCGCCCACCTGAGTCGATGTCGCCGGGTCCCCCTCAGCGTGCTCCTCGGCCACCAGCCCTCCGGCCGCTGCCATTTCAGGGTACTGCGTCACAGGCCCAAGAGCCCGTCTGGCTTCAGCACTCGTAGTTCAGTGCCAACTCCCCGGCACCGAGCAGGGTCAAATGCCGCCGCCGATGCCCTCAGGATCAACAACCAGCTTGGCGAGTACTGTTCGGCCGACTCCCTCGGATGCCTGAGGGGGGAAGGATAGATATGTAGATGGCGGCCAGCGAGGGTCCCCAAGGCCTGGGCGGGGCGAGTCACTGTCCCCTGATCTCTGGATCCGGCACCGCTGGTCCTAGTGCCTCGAGCTATCGGCTACAGGACCTCCTGCCAGTCGGCGACAACTCGGCCAAAGCTGAAGTCCGAGGCCGCCGACCTCCTCGCCGCCATCTTCTTCTCACTCTCGGCAACACCTCGGCTGTCGCCTCAGCTCGATCTCCTCGGGGCATGCAGTCCCCCCACGACTCTCCGATTGTGCCCGGCTGTCCCCTTACACTGCAGAGGGCAGGAGCGTCGACTTCGGGTCGCCCAGGGTGCAGATAACAGGAGAAGTAGCGGGATTCCGCGCGGAGCTGCGAGCTCACGCCGCCATCCCGATCGGCGTCCAAGCCACGCCCCTCACTGACGGGGAATCTTCATTATAATTCTATACAGTCAGTAGCTTCATCTGAAGCAGCTTCCATAAGCATGGGCGAATTTTGCGAATCTGGCGTTCGCAAATTTGCGTATTCGCGAATTCGCAATCTGCAAAATCCGCAAACTCTCGCAAATTTGCGGATTTTTTTTTTTGTGTTCGCAAGGGTTTCTGCCAGTTCGCGAGTGTTTTGTACCAGTTCGCAATTGCAAACTTACTTGTCGGCTCGCAACAGTCGCAACTATGTTGTTTCTACGTCTGGTTATCATCACAGGTTCACAGCACCCTCTGTTTCACCACTGCCACCCTCTGGTTCACCCATGCCACCCTCTGGTACATCACTGCCACCCTCTGGTTCATCACTGTAGATTATGGGGGGGGAAGCAAGCACACCTGCCCTGCTTCAACTGACATGAATTAATTTGGGGTTCATTTATTAATGTGTCACTGAATTTAAACTTCCAGTCTGGCACCTGCTTCCTTATCTGTAATTTGCTTTCTGTTGCAGTGCAATTTTTATTCCCAGGACCTTTGTGGCCTACTTGTAGCTATTCTATGAGCATGCTGTGAGGGTCAGAGCAGGGTCATAGAATAGTTGCAAGTAGGCAACTGAACTCTGGGGGGGCCCCTCAGGAAGCACTACAGGGAATAGTTACTAATGATGAGTTTGAACTTTTGCACCTGCTGAGTGCTTTCAGTTTAGCAAAACTCGTTTTTCTGCAATTTCGCAGGATTCGCGGGGCACAAATTTCCACGAGATAGAATTCGGAAGCCGCGAATTCGTGCGAATATGCGATTTGTTTTTTGCGGCATGTTAGTTCGCAAGGTTTTGTGCGTTTTAGCGAGCCGCTTGTAGCGCAACGGCGTGCAGTTACCCTCACGGTCGTTCACGGGCGTGGCCATCTTGTTTGCATGACGTATTTACGTTTCCGGGCGCGATGTGTAATCTCGCAAAGTGTGCGGCTCGCTAGTACAATTTCGCGTGTGATCGCAAGGAAAATCTCGCACGAACTTACCCACACGGTTGTGAACGGGCGCGGCCATCTTGTTTCTCATTCATTGCTATTTATTTTTATTTTATTATTTTATTTTATAAACTTGTATGGCGCAACAGCTACCCAAAAAGGGTTTCCCGGCGCCTGATAACACAGCATCATAGATGGACGAGTATAGCTGGCGCATTCAGGTTACTGATCGAACAACCAGGTTTTTATCGCTTTACAGAAATTGGAGAGATTTCCCTCCTTTCTTATGTGAAATGGAAGGGAATTCCATATAGTGGGGCCCAGGTGGGAAAATGATCTTCCTCCCATCCTGGAGAGCCTGACTCTTGGCGCGCAGAACTTTTCAGCTGATAGGGACCGTAAGTTTTTTGTAGGAACATAGGGTAGTGCAAGTGCCTGAAGATATTCCGGGGCAGTACCTGATTTAATTTTAAACATGTAGTTCAAAGCCTTAAATCTGATACGACTTTCCACCTTCAACCAATGCAGTTCCCGTAAGTAAGGAGACACACTAGTGTTTTTGGGGATGTGGCAGAGAAGTCGGGCAGCCGGGTTTTGAACTAGTTGTAGTCTTTTTATGACTGCTTTATTTGCCCCCAAATACAGGATGTTCCCGTAGTCAAGCCGGGATGTGATTAAGGCATTGACTACTGTTTTTTGCATGGGGACCGGCAGCATCCACAGAATCTTTTTGAGCCATTTGATAATGGTGAAGCAGAGACCCACTACCTTACTTGCCTGTTGCTTCATGGACAGAGTGTTGTCTAGAATCACTACCAAGTTTCTTGCATGGGTCACTGGCGTAGGAAGATCACCCATGTGTGTAGGCCAGTGTGTTATATTCCAGAGCTCAGGCTGTTTGCCCAGAAGGAGGATCTCCGTCTTGTCTCCATTTAATTTTATCTGGTTAGTTGACATCCAGTTGAAGATGTTCAGAAGACCATTTTTGAGAGATTGCTATGGTTCTGGGCATGCTTTCTGTATCCTCTCTGAATCTCTTCCATCCTTGTTTAAAGTTTTTTTTAATCTATTTTACTTATTATCTATCCCTCTATTTTTCTAGCTCCATATTTTTGTGTTTTCTGCTACTTTTGGTTAATTTTAAACTACTTTTTTAAACTCTTTTCTTTTCTTCTTCCCTATTCTATTTCTTCTTTATTATTTAGCTTCCTTTCTGCCCAGACCATGTAAAGGGAGCCGGGAAGCATCCTGAGAAGGGGAAGGGTCCCTCACCCCGTGCCCGGCTCCCGTGCGGGCGTTTGAGGGGGGACACAGTCACAGCCCGGGAGATCTTCAGCGTGGAGGAGGTGGCCGCACTAGTTTTTTATGTTCAGCTCCGCCTCCCCAGGACCATCATGGCAGGCGGCAAGATCGCTAGCGGGTACGGGATCCGGGAGCACCGGAAGCGGTGGGAGAAGGTGTGCCGGTCCATGTACCAACACTCTCGGGTCCGGCGCACCTACAACTAGGCCACCCACCATTGGACGGATCTCCTGGACCGGGAACGCGATCTGCTCGACCTGCTCGGCCTTGAGATCCCCGGGCTTGGTGAGTAGTAGTAGCTATTTCTTTACTACTCTGTTTTCTCCAGCTCTGTGTGTTATTATCTTGCAAATTTTTGTTTTTTACCGAGAGCAATAATGCTGCTGATTACATTGTAGGTAAATTATATTTCAAAATCTTCTGTGCATTTCAGGTGCACTGCTCTCCTTCTCAGTAGTGCTGCTACTATGCTTATTTGTTTTCGATTTTGTGTTCATTTCATTGGCCTGTGAGTATAGTTTAAAGAACTGCGTAATGCTAGACACTAAGGGTCAGATTTTTTAATTACTTTGCAGGGATGCGCCAGTAATTGTGCGCCACGCCACCACCACCCATGGTGCGCCGTATTTACAATGCTTCAGAAAAGGGGGATGGTGATGAAAAGAGTGTCTGAATTAAGCAGACCACTCTTACCCAGTCCAAAGATCAGGGCTTGATCCATCACCGTTATTTATCTCACTGCACCATCCCAGCTCAGAACCTGGCTATATGCAAATCAGTCTGTCCCTGGCCCAGTGCATCATGGGAACAGGGCAGACTAAACTACCAAGCCAATTCTTCACCAGAAAGGAGACAAGCTACCGGGGACCGGTTTCTGGCATTTCAGCCTTCTTCGGCCCGGCTTGCTTGAATCCTGATGGTGCAGTGAGAAAGGGACTCATGTCTGAGTATACCCTGCCACACCAATAGTGGCCAAAAACGATTCAGAAAAAGGGGTGGTGATGAACAGAGTGTCTGAATTAAGCAGACCACTCTTACCCAGTCCTAAGATCAGGGCTTGATCCATCACCGTTATTTATCTCACTGCACCATCCCAGCTCAGAACCTGGCTATATGCAAATCAGTCTGTCCCTGGCCCAGTGCATCATGGGAACAGGGCAGACTAAACTACCAAGCCAATTCTTCACCAGAAAGGAGACAAGCTACCGGGGACCGGTTTCTGGCATTTCAGCCTTCTTCGGCCCGGCTTGCTTGAATCCTGATGGTGCAGTGAGAAAGGGACTCATGTCTGAGTATACCCTGCCACACATATAGTGGCCATAAGCGTGGAAGGGTATACTCACCATAAGCGTGGACGGGTATACTCAGATGTGAGTCCCTAGCTCATTGCACCATCAGGATTCAAGCAAGCCGGGCCGAAGATCTCTGAAATGCCAGAAACCGGTCCCCGGTAGCTTGTTTCCTTCCCAGTATAAGAATTGGCTCGGTAGTTTGGTCTGCCCTGTTCCCATGATGCACTGGGCCAGGGTCAGACTAATTTGCATATAGCCAAGTTCTGAGCTGGGATGGTGCAGTGAGCTAAAACACGGTGATGGATCAAGCCCTGATCTTTGGACTGGGTAAGAGTGGTCTGCTTAATTCAGACACTCTGTTCATCACCACCCCCTTTTCTGAATTGTATTTACAATGCGGCGCACCATGGGCCCAAAACGTCACCGAAGCGTGATGCTTCTGTGCCGTAAAAGCGGCGCATTGCTGGAGTTGCGTCGCAATGATGGTGCAGCTCCAGCAATGCTCTGGGGTGCCCTATCTCCCCAATGCTGCGTCAAGCCGTACGTCTGCTTCAAGCAGGCACATGGTTTTAGTCACGCATCATTGTTCTCAAAGTGACTGATTGAAATCTTGTAGATTTCCCTCAGCCACTTTTAGGATGCGTTCCTACGCAGGAACGCCCTCCCTTGCGCCGGAACGCCCCCTGACGGCGCAGGGCTTTACAACGTGATGCATCTCCCATATGTGTCACAATGTTAATATACGGCAAACCATGGCGCCTCTTTTGTTCTGCCGCTGCGTCACAAAAGTAACGCAACAATGGAGCAAAAGAGCCGCAAGGGGCTTTTAAATCAGCCACTACAGACTCAAGTACAGTCCTTCCTTTGTACACCTGGCAATAAGAAGAAATAGTGGTGGTGGATTGATAGTTTGAGTATTTTAATGACTGGTTAATGTAGTAGGAAAATTTTTAGTGTTGTCGCTGATCTGGAATCATGATGGACTTTGTCTGTCATTTCGCGTGCTGCGGACTGCTGCCTGCCAGTCCTAGGCGAACCTTTTTAGTAGTTTGTTTAGTGAGTTACATAACTTTCCAAGTCCACGGTCCGCAAATCAAGCAACACTAATATCGTAGTAGACCACATGAGATAGGTCAATATATCCCGTAGAATACTTGTCCATTTGCTATTTCGCCAAAATATTTTGTTATTGTTCTTTTGAAATGTTTGATTTGGTTGACAAATATCATCCATGTTTTCTGGTCTTTCATTCTTTCATGTTGTACATCAGCTCCCCTCAGGGGCAAGAGGGCATTGGAGGAGGCTGCTGCTGCTGCTGAACAAGGCCAGGATCGGTCAGGGGAGGGCATCTTTGCTGGCCCCGGTAAGTTTTAATTTTAATTTAGAGTACCTATTTTTTCCTAGCGTTCCTCATTCGATTTTTTCTAAATCGTCTTTGATCTTCTTGTAGACTGTATCTAAATTCTTATACTGCCTCGACTATGACTCCCTCTAGTATTACTAGATTATTCTTATTAGTCTGTCTGTGTAGCTAACTAAGATTGCACATTTGGCAATTCCATTGGACTCCCATTCTAGTCAGCAATTGCTCTATGCACTGAGTGCAGTCCTCTGGGGTTGTCCCTAATGTCTTTTCAAGTCTTCTAAATGTTTATGCTTTGACAATTGCCAACAATAAAAAGGTGAATGACCACCAAGAAAGAATAAGATACTACTTTACTTTTGGTTTGGATAGGAGGACAATCCATTCTACTACTGTTGCAGGGACAAATCTGCACAAACAGAACTATGGACACTAAATAGTGCATCGTTTATAAATGATAATAGGCGCAGGTAGACTTTCCACATACCTCAGTGATATCAGACTTTGAAGAACCCCCAATCTCCTTACTGACTAGATAGTGTGGCAGAGTATTTAGCTCCCGAATTAATCGATTATTGATCCCCAATGATGATTATCCAATGCAGGACAAGAATACGGAGTCAGAGTCCAGAAGTGTCAGAGGCACAGACTCATGCTTGCAAATTGCAAAACCTTTTGCTCATTCACTCATGACCAAAAACCACAGAGTCTATTTAAGTTTTAAAGCTTTATTAAAAGGAAAAATATTTATTAAAATCAAGCTTGTCATAAAACATAAACGGTTGATTAAAAATGGAAAAGTGCTTATACTCATTTTTTATTTCACACATTTATTGTGGGCGAGCCGAGCCCTCACCTGGTTGTGTGGTATCGGGTTCCCAAGGCCTACATGCTCCGTAGATAATCCATATACACCAAAAGAACTGTTGGCACGGAAACTGAACAGTACAAAAGACAAGTTTATTAAGACCCCATGGGGTGGTGGTACATTCCTACAGCACCCTTCGGCAATGCAAGAAGTATCACACCGAACGTTGGTGCGAATCCTTCTTTTATACATTTTTACAGGTGATAAAAGGTAGGCGGTACAAGGTTACAGAGCTTTATGTACATATATGGTCATTTTTGGAACACAGCCAACTCATGGGAGGGGTTACACTTCCACTGGTCAGTTTGGTGGAACATTCCTAAGTGGTGACTGGTCAGTTGGAACTGCGCATGTGCAGGCTTGACCATTGCTAAAAATAGCCTGTTGCTGGGCAAAGTCGAGCGGTCAGTGCGGACAACGGACTAAAGGGCATGCTGACCCCGAGGCCGCTCATTCCCTAAAATGGCGGCCGCAATATACAAAATGGCGTTTTCGAGTAAAGCCAAGTTAAGGGAAATAACGTGTAGCAAAGCTAAGCGCTAACCCGGCCATTGTCAAATTACGACAGACGACCCTTTTAGCGTTTAGCTGAAGCTACCTCATAGTGGACGTAGTCGGGATACTCATCTTCGAAATCAATTAACATTATTTGAGCAACTTCTTTATGAAGCATTATTTCATTTTGAGCAAGAGCTCGTCTGGATGGGATACAAGCAGATAAACACATAGAACACAAGGCAGGGCCACATTGTATACATAAACATACAAAGAACAGTATCCCAACAATGATACATAAAATCGTCAGCAGCTTCCAACCCCATGTGTTAAGCATTGACCAGAACCATCCTGAAAGAGTCCAAGTACCATTGTCTGGGTGTATTTCAGCAGCTATTTTGTGGAGCTTTGAGATGGCATCATAAACAGAAGGCGAATTATCTGGCACGTACACGCAGCAGCTACTACCGATGATTCTACATGCCCCCCCACGGTCAGCTAGAACCACATCTAGAACCATACGATTCTGGAGTATAACAATCCTAGAAATCTAGAGTTCTTCTGTAATGTTCCCCAATGCAATAGCAGTATCATTGGCTACAGCTTCAACAACACGAGTCAGTTGTCGTATTTTCCGACTATTCAAAGCAGCCCCCACAAAGGAAAACAGCCCCAAATTGAAGTCTACATACTGTTGTAAGGCAGTATCGGTCTGGTCAATATCATCCAAGACCACAGCACGTTTAACACGATTTAGTACAAAGTCATGGTAGAGCACATAATCATTATGGTACATTGGTGGGGCAATGAATACAGGGGGTAATACAAAAGATACGTAACATGTGCCTAACCATCCTAAAGGGAGCTGATGATAGCCTTTATTACCACAGATAAAGTAAGTATTGCGAGATGCCACAAATGATATGCCATTTGGACTGTCAAATGTAAGTGTAGTGTTACATTCACTTTTCCCCACCGGGATTGTACCTTTATTGCAGATGCAGAGATCAGCCCTGGTAGTGATAACGTTAATAACATGTGAACTGGACATATTAATATTCCTTTGATTACTGTAAACACGGGGTGCAGACACATTATCGGGGCGGTACTCTTCCCATTCAAATGGAGTACCCTCAGCTCGTGGATACCCATCCCGGTCATGGAAGCAAATTTTGTTCAAACGGAAGAGCACCCCCCCCTTCGTTGGCCATCGTAAAGTGAATAGAAGAGTATACCAGGCATTGCAGGAACCATTATGCGAAAATGGGAGTGGGATGAGTGGAGTGCCCCCTTTCTTCTGATGACCAGGCAACATCCCACACACCCAACAATTTGAAGTGTTCATCATATTGTGAGTATGATGCAAAATCTGAATGAAGCTATTGTTCAAGTAAGTCTGTCGGTGTCGTTCTTCATGGTAGGGCACAGTGAAGTGAAAATGTTCAGATGGAGCCGGGGTAGTCGGCAGCAAATGTTCACGTACAGGCACCACGAGTTCTACTACCCAGGCTATTACTGCTATCACCACATTTGTCAATATGAACAAAATGGCACCAAGTATTCTTTTGTCTCGTGATGCAGAAGACGCCATAGTTCAAAGAGTTCACAATGTCTCAAATGTATATACCTAAAAAAAAAAAAATACGGTGCTGAGCTCCGAGGTAGCCGTTGTTTTCTTCTCCGGGGTCAAGACAGGTGTCGCTACTCTTGGCAGAACTGATCCCCCCCCTTGAGATTCCCGGCTTCCGTTTCACAAACCCCAGCGCGGTAACCAACCAGTCTCGAAAAACAAAAATCTTCTTCCTATCGTGGCCGCAGATCGTAGCGCTGTCGTCCAGAAACAGTGTGGTCCGGGAAGGCTCCCTCAACTTCGGCCGATGTCACAGCTGGGCTCTTTTCTTTATCCAGAATCTCTTTGTAGTCAGTCAGGACTGTAGGATTCACCAGATCCGGAGAGACACGGCGGCAGTGAGTTGAGTGCACCCACCGCTTTCTGTTGGTCACTCGCACAGCTGTTCGAGTTGACAGGAGGACTTGCTCGGGGCCACGCCACCTCGGTTCCAAGCTATTCGCCCTCTCAAACGACTTCACCATCACAAAATCGCCAGGACGAAGATTGTGAGCCTCTCCAGTAGAATTGTCAGGGAGCGCTTCTCGAACCTGTTGATGAATAGAAAGCAAATCATTTGTTAATCGTGCCAAATAATCGTTCATCATTATGCAAGGCACATCATGTATCAATCGCGGCTTAGGCACTCCCCATATGTTCATAGGCCTTCCAAACACCACTTCATACGGTGTGAGGCCTGTTCAAGAGTGGGGCACTGATCTAAGAGAGAGCAATGCTAGCGGCAAGGCATCCGGCCACTTCAATGACGAGGACGCCACAATCTTAACCAGTTTCAACTTCAACGTAGCATTATACCGCTCGACAAGACCTGCTGACTGAGGGTGGAACACAGCATGAAACCTCTGCTGGATCCCCAACCCCTTCAGTACATACTCCACAATTTTCCCAACTAAATGAGGCCCATTATCGCTCCACAAAAATTTGCAAACTCCAAATCGAGGGAAGAACTCCTTGAGCAACACCTTAGCTGTTGTCAAAGCTGTATTATCTTTCGTGGGGAAGGCCTCAACCCATTTGCTAAAGGCGCACACCACCACTAAGACATACTTAAGGTTATTGCAGCGCTCAAGCTAGATGTAATCCATTTGGAGTACCTCGAATGGTGCAGAAGGTGGAACGAAACCTCCTTTCGGAGTATGAGTCCCCTTTGCAGGATTGTGCTGTAAACATATCAGACAGGTCTGCACTACTCTCTTGGCAGTATTGGCAATCTCGGGATGCTCCCAAACTCGTGTTAACAATCGAGTGATTGCAAGAGCTCCCACATGCGCTAATCCGTGTGTCATTTGAACCATCGCCTGCAAGTAAGCTGCAGGCAATTTCCATCTCTTCATGTCCTTGCTTCTCCAACAACCCTCATCATCTAGTACCCCTTCTGCTGCCCATGCCGCAAGTTCTGATTCAGTCGCTGATTTTTGAATATCTAGTATCTCCGCTCTAGCATCATACCATCGTTCGGCCTGTGATTTGGTTACATACATGGGGGAGTCAGTTCTGGACATAGCGGTTTGTCTTGCTATGCTGTCTGCAAAAGCATTGCCTTGACCCACCTTATCGGTAATCTTTTTATGGGCACTGCATTTAATTATCGCTACTTTCTTTGGACAAAGCAACGCATTTAGGAGATCACGCACCAGTTCTCCGTGCATAATGTGTACTCCGTGAGAAGTCAAAAACCCACGTTCCCTCCAGAGTACCCCAAAAATCATGCGCTACTCTGAAGGCGTACCAGCTGTCGGTGTATATGTTCACACATAGGCCAGCACTCAGTTCGCAGGCTCTTGTCAAGGCTATCAGCTCTGCTGCTTGAGCCGATTTCTGTGGTATTCTAGCTGTTTCTACCACTGTCTTAAGTGTCGTGATCGCATATGCTGCGGAAGTCGTACCATCTGGCAGCCTCAAGCACGATCCATCAACCCACAGTTCCCCATCCACATCTGGAAGTGGCATATCCTGTAAGTCGACACGACCCTTTGTCTGTTCCTCGGTCAGGAAAACACAATCGTGATGTTTTTCTTCCTGACCCTCCTCAACCGGATAGGGCAATAAAGTGGCAGGGTTCAGGGTAGCGCATCTTTTCAATGTAATGTGTGGCACCAAAAGATTGAGCTCATATCCTGTCAGACGTGCGCTCGTGAGATACTGTGTTTTAGTTTGGTTCAACAGGGCATCTACTGCGTGAGGAACTAACACCAACAGATTGTGTGATAACACTATTCCCTCACTCTGCCGTATAGCTACCGCTGTTGCTGCAACTGCTCTAAAACACCCCGGTAACCCTCGTGCTACAGGGTCAAGAATCGCTGAAAAGTATGCACGTGGCCTCTGCTTGTCCCCGTGTGCCTGCACTAACACTGATAACGCGCACCCATCTTTCTCGTGCACGTACAATGTGAAAATCTTTGTATAATCTGGTGTACCTAACACGGGTGCAGAGCAAAGGGCTTGTCTCAATTGATCAAAAGCATTTTGGCATTCATCTGTCCATTCGAGGGGCATTGGTGTAGTTTTTGACAGTAATGCTAACAAAGGTTTTATAATGTGCGAAAACCCCATGATCCACTGTCTACAAAAGGACGTTAATCCTATAAAGCACGTACATCTCTCTGGGTTCGGGGGACTGGTGTATCTAAATTCGCCTGAATTCGATCTGATGTTAATGCACGCCCCTCCTTAGACAAAAGATGACCGAGGTAGGTCACCTTGGGTCTACAGTATTGAAGCTTTTTCTTAGAAACTTTGTGTTTATTCTGAGCTAAAAAGGACAGTAAGGCAAGCGTACTTTCCTCACATTGTGCATAAGTGTCTGCAGCCAACAAAAGGTCATCAACATACTGGATAAGGGCTACTCCGGGTTGCAGTTCAAAAGAATCAAGCTGTCGTTTTAGAGCCTGGCTATAAATGCTAGGACTCTCTGTGTAACCTTGGGGAACACAACAAAATCTATATGATTTATTATTTAACGTAAAGCCAAATAAACATCTGCTGTCAGGATGAACAGGAATAGAGAAGAACGCATTTTTCAGGTCAATGACACTAAATGTCGTCGCCGTCTGGGGAACCAGTGTGAGCAATGTCGTGATGTCGGACACCACCGGATATTGGGGAATGACAATTTTGTTAATTTCTCTCAAATCAATAATAAATCGATAGACCTTGTCGTCAGTGTCTTTCTTAAGAATCGGAAGAATTGGGCTGTTGCAAACATTATAGGGGACTTCCTCCACTACTCCTGCAATGATCAAATCTTGAACAATGTGTGATAGGGCAATCTCACCTTCCCTGGAAATCTTATACTGTGGTACACGTGGCAAAAGTACTCCCTCCTTTACAGTAATTCGAATAGGTGGAATAAGCATCTGTCCCACATCCGTATCTGAGGTAGCCCATAACGTGTGAGGGAGAGAGGCTAATGCTTCATTTTCTAATATAGTGCAGAATCTGTTTGAATCTGGATAATTATCATTCAAAATAACTCGCACTCCCTCCGGAGCGCAACGTATCGTTGCTCGAAAATATTTGAGCAAATCGATGCCCAGAATATTATCTGGGGTATGGGGTGACAACAAAAATTGACCAAAGCTGAAAAATTTATCAAGACAAAGCGCAAGAGGCTTCGATAATGGGCTAGGAGAGGGTGTGCCATCAAACCCTATGCATGTTATCATGTCGCCAGACAGGGGAGCCCTCGGAACCAAGTTTTTTAGACAAAGCGCTACGAGTAGCTCCTGTGTCGACTAAAAACTGATCAGTAGAACCCAAAATGCCCGCTGATACATATGGACCTCTCTGATCTACTGGCACTTCAACTGATTCCGTACCCCATCCTACGCAGTCCTATGCATGCACATATTCCTGATGCTCCACATTCTCACCCTCCGATATCTGATACTGGTTCCGTCTATCAAACGTATTACATTCATCCTGGCCACGGCCCCTCTCTTCAACCCTACCACGATCACCTCCGCCACCTCTCGCCCCCGAATAACTGTTCCTTAACCTTCCACCTCCTCGACCACGCTGACTACGTTGCTCACGAAGTACCGGACAATCTTCAGCCCAATGCCCAAACTCTTTACAATAGGCACATTGATCCTCCGCTATATCCGTACGCCCATACGACGCATTACTCCCTCCTCTTCTGCCTCTATCATTCCCTCTAGATTGCGTTCCACAAACCTGTGCCAACATCACCTTCGTTTTCAATTCCTTCGCTTTCTTATCAACACTTTCTTTAGCCTCCAATTCCTGCCGCTCATAATACTGAGCCATAGTTAACAAAGATGCAGGGGTCGCCGTGGTCCAGGAACTTTCACTCGTTTTCAATCGCTTCGCAATCTCCGGTAGGAGATTAGCCACATACTTATCAACAAACAGATGCCTACCCGTATCATCTGTTAATGATTGCCCACTGTAATCATGAAATGCTTCTTCGAAGCGTGTAAAGAAATCAGAAACCGATTCATCTGGCTTCTGTTTACATGAAGCCAACATAGTCCAATCGATCTTTTTAGGAGGCACCAGAGTTTGTAATTTAGTCAAAATAGCCGCTGGGAGGTCTAAAATCATGTCACACGGTTTGCATGCAGGCTCCCTATCTGAGTCATCCTGATTTATCTCCTTCCAAGTTCCCCCAAACATCGTTTGATCATTAGTCTTTCGAATCGACCTCCACATATCATCCACATATCAGGCGAAAGAATTAACCCAAAGAAGAGATCAATATCAACAAGAGTCATAACACAAGAGGAAATGGCCCCCTCCACTCCTTCATAGAATGCAGCTGGATTTTTCCGAAGATCAGGCAAAGAATTTTTTAACGCCATAACATCTGCTCTATTCCAAGGCGTATATACCCAATTATATATAAAGTACCCCTTCGCATCCTTCGACGTTTTATCCTCATCTGTGCCGTCCCCCTTAGGGGGGATATACAAAGGCGCAGCTTCACGCATAGGCATAACATGCACTTTAAAACTCTTATCTGAACCCCGAAGAGAACACTCCTTTGACTGTTCAGTGGACCCCGGCACAGACTCCTCATTCTTTTTCTGTTCTTCCCGTAACTTGGACGTCTCATCCCGCAGCTGGATCAGTTGCTTGAAAAAGATATCGACATCTGCAAGGACAAATAAACCTTTATCCAAATTCTCACGATGAACCGACACAGCCTTAGGTTCTAAAGTCTCTGAATATTTACGAAATGTAGTAACAACTTCATCAGCAAGAGTAGTCAAAAAACACATCAATTCTCGTTCTGTCCATTTACCCCTCTCGGCAACAACGTCAGACACAGTTACATAATTTAAATTCAATTTACGGGCCCAACTACGCAAGTCCGCAGCTTTCTCCGCAGATAACCTGACACTGGACTTATCCCCTTTTCCCGACTTATCCAGTCCTTCATCATCGGAATCCTCGGACGGAGCCGTAGGGTGGACATACGGAGGCGGGGAGCGATCTAGTAATGAAAAATCATCAATTTCATTATTAAGGACAGGATAAAGCGGACGACGAATAGGAAATTGCCCAGTCGTTTGCAAATTACGTTCCCGTGCCTCCCTCTCTTTCTTCTCCTGCGCCTCCTTTTCCTCAAGCTGTAAAGCCTTATCCCGAGCAGCCTTGCGCTGCTCTTTGTCTGCCAAGGCAACCTCACGCTTCATACGCTCACGCACCGCTTTCTAAAACATTCGCACACAATCAAACATATCTTGTCTAGACCTGCGCTGAAACAAACATTGCTCCACAAACTGAACCTTTCGCAAATCAAACGACCCATGTAGTGGCCATTGCAACTCGGGATCGGTTCTGGTATATTTATGCCATAATTTACTGTACAGTATACGGGAAAGGCCGAATTTCACATACATCTCACGATTTGGAGTTCCTTCTGGGGGAGCCGGCTGTGATTCCGCTAACCTAATTGTGGTACCATTTCCAAAACAGCACATCCCTCGGAGTGTGCTTAAAACAGGCATGTTCAAAAGGTATCACGAAAGCGTGATACTATATAAATGGCACTTACAATAAAAGCCATAGCACCTTGCGATAGTAGCACCTGCCATAACTTTCGCTCTCACAGATATTTTAGATATATGTACGTGACAAGATACTCATTGTTTATATTTTGCGGTCAAGCAGGGCCAACCAACCGTTCAGCCACCTGACCATTTCCGTGTCCTAGGACATGCGGTCAAACAACCTGCACCAGAAAGTGCATCAGAAGGTACGTCAGAACAGTATCATAGTTCCGCATTTTAAGGTATAACAGATCCAGCACCTCAATTAGAAGCCAGAACTCTGCTCCTGTGTCCAACACATGCGTGGGTTCTCCGGTCGCCCGTTTATCTGATTTGGGACTTCAAAGCCTCTTCTCTCAGGTGGTACCTCCCAATCTAGATAACATTTTTGCCTTTCTTAACCTTTGTTTATTCTTGGTACTTCTCATCCACACCCAAATCCTTGCAGTTAGGGCCTTTTAAAATGTTTATCTTGCATGGCCAGTTCTCTTCAGGAAGGTTTGCCTTTAGGCACTAGAATTTTATAAAATGTGTTCTGTATCTTTGAGTCTTTAACTGATTTTAAATTAATAGATCCTTATTCCAGCCTGCTTTCTAGACCTGAGAATTATCAAAATGAGCATGTGTTTTATCCCTGATGGAGTGAAATCAGGTGTCTTAATGATTTTTGCTTAGTTACTGAAATGATATGCATTTATTGATATGTTTTTGACTTAACAAATAAAAGCGCCACTTCAACTTGATTCCTTGTCATCTCATATCTTTCTTCCTTGTTTCTCAGTGAAGAGGTGCGTCGGTGACTTGTGACCACAGGTGGCCACACCCAAAAGGGGGCATTTAGTTCCCTTTATCAGCTGGCGACCCATGAAATTCATCGTATCACGACTGTTCTTGCCTGCGGTGGATCTGGGGAGTGCGTCCACGAGCTGCCTCCAAAGATCCTGCCTCCGCCCATTGCAACCACGGGTAAGACAAGGATTTTGTTTTTTCCTTTGAATTTCCTTGGTCTTTGCTACATGGGTGTGTGGCACCCTCGTTTGAGCAGTCTCTGGCTGACTTCCTGACCCACCCGCACCAGTCTGTCTGGTAACGATTAAACACCCTCTCTTTGTGTGGTCACGATTTATCGCTTGCTGGTGAAATTACAGAGTAGTTTTTTCTTGTTCACATCCTCTGGCTTCTTGTTTCGTGCATTTCATGGTTACCCCTTCGGTTCAAGTCCGAGGGATGGTTCTAGGTTCCCCTCCGGTTCAAGTCCGAGGGATGGTTCTAGGTTCTGTTGCATCTAGGTTTTTATGGTTATACGTTCTATTGGTCTTATCTCGGTGTTCACCCTCCGGTTTAAGTCTGGGAGGGGTCGGGTCCTAGGGGTTGAGTCCCTGCACAGGCACTATGGTTACATTAGGTGCTACGATTTAACACTGTATATTGTGCTTTGACATTACATTGCATGATGTGTTTTACCATTGAATAATGTGTTTATCCATTGCATGAATTATGTCTTTATCAATTGCCTTTTTACCTAGCATAATGTGCCTCTCCATTGCTTTATGTTGCAGGAGTTCAATACCCTCTTTTTTCTATCGATTCCTTCGCCTGTGTTAATTATTCATATTTTGTATCTTTTTCTCTTCCACAGGCGTTCTTTTCTTCCCCTCCTGCTGCCTGTTCCTTTCCACACAGGCCTGCCCTCACACTGTCTTCCATGCCTTCCATGCCGGCTGCCTCCAGATGCCCACTCTGCCCTGACTCTTCTGGACCTCCTTCTTTCACATCCTTTCCTCTTTTCCTTTCTTCTTATAACAATGTTATTCTGCAAGGATTGGGTGTCACTATTTTTTCTTTCCTTCAACTGTTCATTCTCTCTCACCGTCGGGCTTTGTCACTGCGTTCTACACAGCAACAGAAAGAGGAAGTCACTTGTGGTATTTTCAGATTCCCCCCTCCTTCCTCACCCACTATCGCTCACCAGCTTGGCTGCCGCAGCTCCTCGGTCTCTCCACTAACTGACTCTCCAGACCGGCTCCCCACACACAGTAGAGAAGTGCGGCTCAATGGTTAGAGCCGCAGACCCTGATGCAGGAGTCTGGCCAGGACCAGGGTTCAATTCCCACCTCGTCGGGTCTCGGGCTGAATTTCCTCGGACCTGATAATTCTCGCCTCAGTGCCTATTCTGATCATGAGCCCCACTGTGCACCTCTGGGCAATAGCTTTCTTAATCTCTACAACGGCCCAACAACGCTGAGGATGCCTGACTACACCTTGGGGGTGCCCAGGAGTAGGCTCCTCACAGGGAAAGGCCAGGAAGGGTTCCTCGGCTGTATTCGTACAAGCGCTGAGATGCCTACGAGTAGTCGTGCGCTATATAAGTGCGAAATTATTACCCTCCCCTCCGTGACTCACAGCTCTGTTGACTGCCCCGTGCTACCACCCTTACCTTCTTATCTCCGTCTCTCTTCTACTTTCTCCTCTTTCTTGCTAACAATACACCTCCCCTCACCTTCTCTGTATGTACTTCAAACCCCCCGTGCCCCTGCTGTTCTTCACCACACCCACACCCCGAGTGTTGCCTCTCAAGGTCTTTTTCGTGGTGCACTTTGCTTCTCATAATTCTTTCATGATGCTTCACCATGTCTAGTGAGATTTCATATCTAAGTCCTTTTTTACTGTACTTTCATTTCTCAGGATACATATTTTTTATATTTTTTGATTTACTTTTACAGTGCATTTTCTTGAATAATATTTGGTTTTGTTCCATGTCTTTTGTCAGTTGCCTTGCTCTGTGCCACATTGTGCTTCATGGTTACCTCATTGTGCTTCTGTTAACATAGGGCACCCTACCCCATTGCCACCTTTTCCACTTCTCCTGCACCTGCTCCCATTGATCTGTCTCCTCACCGACATTCCACTGTTGTCTGGACTTTATGATAACTGGCCTTTCCCTTTCTATATCACAGCCCTGCTAGGTGGCTTGCCCTTTCCGCACCGCTACTCCTCTCATACCTCATTCCCTCACCGCAATACATATTTGTCTATCATTTGCCTCTGGAAGTGATAGCCAAAAAGGGGGGACCAGGACTCGTCTTCTAGCCCATTGACTTCCCCTCTGTACCTTCTATACCAGTGATGTCCAACGCCCCCCCACGTCTTGTCAACTGCACTATCCAATTTGTGCATGGCACTCCTCAGGCTGTCGATAATACCACTATTAGCGTATTCACTCCCCTTGATGACGGACTCCGCGATATACTATCTGACACTTGGGGCGATTTTAGGGGTCACCTTCAACCAAACACCCAGGTTTGCATCTCTGCACTTTCCTTGACCGACCTATTCGGCACCCTCCCAGATATTTCTCTCACCCCGCCATCTCCAGACACTACTTGCCCTCACCTGCTGTACCCTGACGAAGCCTCAAATTCCTCAACCCTACCTGTTCCCCACTCTTCTTCCTTTGCACACCTAGGTTACCCTGACCATCCTGCTACCTCTTCCATTTTTTTCACTGACGGGGAATCTTCATTAGATTCCATACAGTCAGTAGCTTCATCTGAAGCAGCTTCCATAAGCATGGGCGAATTTTGCGAATCTGGCGTTCACAAATTTGCGTATTCGCGAATTTGCAATCCGCAAAATCCGCAAACTCTCGCAAATTTGCGGAAAATTTTTTTTGTGTTCGCAAGGGTTTCTGCCAGTTCGCGAGGGTTTTGTACCAGTTCGCAATTGCGAACTTACTTGTCGGCTCGCAACAGTCGCAACTATGTTGTTTTTACGTCTGGTTATCATCACAGGTTCACAGCACCCTCTGTTTCACCACTGCCACCCTCTGGTTCACCCATGCCACCCTCTGGTACATCACTGCCACCCTCTGGTTCATCACTGTAGATTATGGGGGTGGGAAGCAAGCACACCTGCCCTGCTTCAACTGACATGAATTAATTTGGGGTTCATTTATTAATGTGTCACTGAATTTAAACTTCCAGTCTGGCACCTGCTTCCTTATCTGTAATTTGCTTTCTGTTGCAGTGCAATTTTTTTTCCCAGGACCTTTGTGGCCTACTTGTAGTTATTCTATGAGCATGCTGTGAGGGTCAGAGCAGGGTCATAGAATAGTTGCAAGTAGGCAACTGAACTCTGGGGGGGCCCCTCAGGAAGCACTACAGGGAATAGTTACTAATGATGAGTTTGAACTTTTGCACCTGCTGAGTGCTTTCAGTTTAGCAAAACTCGTTTTTCTGCAATTTCGCAGGATTCGCGGGGCACAAATTTCCGCGAGATCGAATTCGGAAGCCGCGAATTTGTGCGAATATGCGATTTTATTTTTTTGCGGCATGTTAGTTCGCAAGGTTTTGTGCGTTTTAGTGATCCGCTTGTAGCGCAACGGCGTGAAGTTACCCTCACGGACGTTCACGGGCGTGGCCATCTTGTTTGCATGACGTATTTCCGTTTCCGGGCGCGATGTGTAATCTCGCAAAGTGTGCTGCTCGCTAGTACAATTTTGCGTGTGATCGCGAGGAAAATCTCGCACGAACTTACCCACACGGTCGTGAACGGGCGCGGCCATCTTGTTTCTCATTCATTGCTATTTATTTTTATTTTATTATTTTATTTTATAAACTTGTATGGCGCAACAGCTACCCAAAAAGGGTTTCCCGGCGCCTGATAACACAGCATCATAGATGGACGAGTATAGCTGGCGCATTCAGGTTACTGATCGAACAACCAGGTTTTTATCGCTTTACGGAAATTGGAGAGATTTCCCTCCTTTCTTATTTGAAATGGAAGGGAATTCCATATAGTGGGGCCCAGGTGGGAAAAGGATCTTCCTCTCATCCTGGAGAGCCTGACTCTTGGCGCGCAGAACTTTTCAGCTGATAGGGACCGTAAGTTTTTTGTAGGAACATAGGGAAGTGCAAGTGCCTGAAGATATTCCGGGGCAGTACCTGATTTAATTTTAAACATGTAGTTCAAAGCCTTAAATCTGATACGACTTTCCACCTTCAACCAATGCAGTTCCCGTAAGTAAGGAGACACACTAGTGTTTTTGGGGATGTGGCAGAGAAGTCGGGCAGCCGGGTTTTGAACTAGTTGTAGTCTTTTTATGACTGCTTTATTTGCCCCCAAATACAGGATGTTCCCGTAGTCAAGCCGGGATGTGATTAAGGCATTGACTACTGTTTTTTGCATGGGGACCGGCAGCATCCACAGAATCTTTTTGAGCCATTTGATAATGGTGAAGCAGAGACCCACTACCTTACTTGCCTGTTGCTTCATGGACAGAGTGTTGTCTAGAATCACTCCCAAGTTTCTTGCATGGGTCACTGACGTAGGAAGATCACCCATCTGTGTAGGCCAGTGTGTTATATTCCAGAGCTCAGGCTGTTTGCCCAGAAGGAGGAGCTCCGTCTTGTCTCCATTTAATTTTAACTGGTTAGTTGACATCCAGTTGAAGATGTTCAGAAGACCATTTTTGAGAGATTGCTATGGTTCTGGGCATGCTTTCTGTATCCTCTCTGAATCTCTTCCATCCTTGTTTAAAGTTTTTTTTAATCTATTTTACTTATTATCTATCCCTCTATTTTTCTAGCTCCATATTTTTGTGTTTTCTGCTACTTTTGGTTAATTTTAAACTACTTTTTTAAACTCTTTTCTTTTCTTCTTCCCTATTCTATTTCTTCTTAATTATTTAGCTTCCTTTCTGCCCAGACCATGGTAAAGGGAGCCGGGAAGCATCCTGAGAAGGGGAAGGGTCCCTCACCCCATGCCCGGCTCCCGTGCGGGCATTTGAGGGGGGACACAGTCACAGCCCGGGAGATCTTCAGCGTGGAGGAGGTGGCTGCACTAGTTTTTTATGTTCAGCTCTGCCTCCCCAGGACCATCATGGCAGGCGGCAAGATCGCTAGTGGGTACGGGATCCGGGAGCACCGGAAGCGGTGGGAGAAGGTGTGCCGGGCCATGTACCAACACTCTCGGGTCCGGCGCACCCACAACCAGGCCACCCACCATTGGACGGATCTCCTGGACCGGGAACGCGATCTGCTCGACCTGCTCGGCCTTGAGATCCCCGGGCTTGGTGAGTAGTAGTAGCTATTGCTTTACTACTCTGTTTTCTCCAGCTCTGTGTGTTATTATCTTGCAAATTTTTGTTTTTTACCAAGAACAATAATGCTGCTGATTACATTGTAGGTAAATTATATTTCAAACTTTTCTGTGCATTTCAGGTGCACTGCTCTCCTTCTCAGTAGTGCTGCTACTATGCTTATTTGTTTTCGATTTTGTGTTCATTTCATTGGCCTGTGAGTATAGTTTAAAGAACTGCGTAATGCTAGACACTAAGGGTCAGATTTTTAATTACTTTGCAGGGATGCACCAGTAATTGTGCGCCACGCCACCACCACCCATGGTGCGCCGTATTTACAATGCTTCAGAAAAGGGGGATGGTGATGAAAAGAGTGTCTGAATTAAGCAGACTACTCTTACCCAGTCCAAAGATCAGGGCTTGATCCATCACCGTTATTTATCTCACTGCACCATCCCAGCTCAGAACCTGGCTATATGCAAATCAGTCTGTCCCTGGCCCAGTGCATCATGGGAACAGGGCAGACTAAACTACCAAGCCAATTCTTCACCAGAAAGGAGACAAGCTACCGGGGACCGTTTCTGGCATTTCAGCCTTCTTCGGCCCGGCTTGCTTGAATCCTGATGGTTCAGTGAGAAAGGGACTCATGTCTGAGTATACCCTGCCACACCTATAGTGGCCAAAAACGATTCAGAAAAAGGGGTGGTGATGAACAGAGTGTCTGAATTAAGCAGACCACTCTTAGCCAGTCCAAAGATAATGGCTTGATCCATCACCGTTATTTATCTCACTGCACCATCCCAGCTCAGAACCTGGCTATATGCAAATCAGTCTGTCCCTGGCCCAGTGCATCATGGGAACAGGGCAGACTAAACTACCAAGCCAATTCTTCACCAGAAAGGAGACAAGCTACCGGGGACCGGTTTCTGGCATTTCAGCCTTCTTCGGCCCGGCTTGCTTGAATCCTGATGGTGCAGTGAGAAAGGGACTCATGTCTGAGTATACCCTGCCACACCTATAGTGGCCAAAAACGATTCAGAAAAAGGGGTGGTGATGAACAGAGTGTCTGAATTAAGCAGACCACTCTTACCCAGTCCAAAGATCAGGGCTTGATCCATCACCGTTATTTATCTCACTGCACCATCCCAGCTCAGAACCTGGCTATATGCAAATCAGTCTGTCCCTGGCCCAGTGCATCATGGGAACAGGGCAGACTAAACTACCAAGCCAATTCTTCACCAGAAAGGAGACAAGCTACCGGGGACCGGTTTCTGGCATTTCAGCCTTCTTCGGCCCGGCTTGCTTGAATCCTGATGGTGCAGTGAGAAAGGGACTCATGTCTGAGTATACCCTGCCACACCTATAGTGGCCATAAGCGTGGAAGGGTATACTCACCATAAGCGTGGAAGGGTATACTCAGATGTGAGTCCCTAGCTCATTGCACCATCAGGATTCAAGCAAGCCGGGCCGAAGACGGCTGAAATGCCAGAAACCGGTCCCTGGTAGCTTGTTTCCTTCCCAGTATAAGAATTGGCTCGGTAGTTTGGTCTGCCCTGTTCCCATGATGCACTGGGCCAGGGTCATACTAATTTGCATATAGCCAAGTTCTGAGCTGGGATGGTGCAGTGAGCTAAAACACGGTGATGGATCAAGCCCTGATCTTTGGACTGGGTAAGAGTGGTCTGCTTAATTCAGGCACTCTGTTCATCACCACCCCCTTTTCTGAATCGTAGTTACAATGCGGCGCACCATGGGCCCAAAACGTCACCGAAGCGTGACACTTCTGTGCCGTAAAGGCGGCGCATTGCTGGAGTTGCGTCGCAATGATGGCGCAGCTCCAGCAATGCTCTGGGGTGCCCTATCTCCCCAATGCTGCGTCAAGCCATACGTCTGCTTCAAGCAGGCACATGGTTTTAGTCACGCATCATTGTCCTCAAAGTGACTGATTGAAATCTTGTAGATTTCCCTCAGCCACTTTTAGGATGCGTTCCTACGCAGGAACGCCCTCCCTTGCGCCGGAACGCCCCCTGATGGCGCAGGGCTTTACAACGTGATGCATCTCCCATATGTGTCACAATGTTAATATACGGCAAACCATGGCGCCTCTTTTGTTCTGCCGCTGCGTCACAAAAGTCACGCAACAATGGAGCAAAAGAGCCGCAAGGGGCTTCTAAATCAGCCCTTACAGACTCAAGTACAGTCCTTCCTTTGTACACCTGGCAATAAGAAGAAATAGTGGTGGTGGATTGATAGTTTGAGTATTTTAATGACTGGTTAATGTAGTAGGAAACTTTTTAGTGTTGTCGCTGATCTGCAATCATGATGGACTTTGTCTGTCATTTCGCGTGCTGCGGACTGCTGCCTGCCAGTCCTAGGCGAACCTTTTTAGTAGTTTGTTTAGTGAGTTTCCAAGTCCACGGTCCGCAAATCAAGCAATACTAATATTGTAGTAGACCACATGAGATAGGTCAATATATACCGTAGAATACTTGTCCATTTGCTATTTCGCCAAAATATTTTGTTATTGTTCTTTTGAAATGTTTGATTTGGTTGACAAATATCATCCATGTTTTCTGGTCTTTCTTTCTTTCATGTTGTACATCAGCTCCCCTCAGGGGCAAGAGGGCATTGGAGGAGGCTGCTGCTGCTGCTGAACAAGGCCAGGATCGGTCAGGGGAGGGCTTCTTTGCTGGCCCCGGTAAGTTTTAATTTTAATTTAGAGTACCTATTTTTTCCTAGCGTTCCTCATTCGATTTTTTCTAAATCGTCTTTGATCTTCTTGTAGACTGTATCTAAATTCTTATACTGCCTCAACTATGACTCCCTCTAGTATTACTAGATTATTCTTATTAGTCTGTCTGTGTAGCTAACTAAGATTGCACATTTGGCAATTCCATTGGACTCCCATTCTAGTCAGCAATTGCTCTATGCACTGAGTGCAGTCCTCTGGGATTGTCCCTAATGTCTTTTCAAGTCTTCTAAATGTTTATGCTTTGACAATTGCCAACAATAAAAAGGTGAATGACCACCAAGAAAGAATAAGATACTACTTTACTTTTGGTTTGGATAGGAGGACAATCCATTCTACTACTGTTGCAGGGACAAATCTGCACAAACAGAACTATGGACACTAAATAGTGCATCGTTTATCAATGATAATAGGCGCAGGTAGACTTTCCACATACCTCAGTGATATCAGACTTTGAAGAACCCCCAATCTCCTTACTGACTAGATAGTGTGGCAGAGTATTTAGCTCCCGAATTAATCGATTATTGATCCCCAATGATGATTATCCAACGCAGGACAAGAGTACGGAGTCAGAGTTTAGAAGTGTCAGAGGCACAGACTCATGCTTGCAAATTGCAAAACCTTTTGCTCATTCACTCATGACCAAAAACCACAGAGTCTATTTAAGTTTTAAAGCTTTATTAAAAGGAAAAATATTTATTAAAATCAAGCTTGTCATAAAACATAAACGGTTGATTAAAAATGGAAAAGTGCTTATACTCATTTTTTATTTCACACATTTATTGTGGGCGAGCCGAGCCCTCACCTGGTTGTGTGGTATCGGGTTCCCAAGGCCTACATGCTCCGTAGATAACCCATATACACCGAAAGAACTGTTGGCACGGAAACTGAAAAGTACAAAAGACAAGTTTATTAAGACCCCATGGGGTGGTGGTACATTCCTACAGCACCCTTCGGCAATGCAAGAAGTATCACACCGAACGTTGGTGCGAATCCTTCTTTTATACATTTTTACAGGTGATAAAAGGTAGGCGGTACAAGGTTACAGAGCTTTATGTACATATATGGTCATTTTTGGAACACAGCCAACTCATGGGAGGGGTTACACTTCCACTGGTCAGTTTGGCGGAACATTCCTAAGTGGTGACTGGTCAGTTGGAACTGCGCATGTGCAGGCTTGACCGTTGCTAAAAATAGCCTGTTGCTGGGCAAAGTCGAGCGGTCAGTGGTACGGACAACGGACTAAAGGGCATGCTGACCACGAGGCCGCTCATTCCCTAAAATGGCCGCCGCAATATACAAAATGGCGTTTTCGAGTAAAGCCAAGTTAAGGGAAATAACGTGTAGCAAAGCTAAGCGCTAACCCGGCCATTGTCAAATTACGACAGACGACCCTTTTAGCGTTTAGCTGAAGCTACCTCATAGTGGACGTAGTCGGGATACTCATCTTCGATATCAATTAACATTATTTGAGCAACTTCTTTATGAAGCATTAGTTCATTTTGAGCAAGAGCTCGTCTGGATGGGATACAAGCAGATAAACACATAGAACACAAGGCAGGGCCACATTGTATACATAAACATACAAAGAACAGTATCCCAACAATGATACATAAAATCGTCAGCAGCTTCCAACCCCATGTGCTAAGCATTGACCAGAACCATCCTGAAAGAGTCCAAGTACCATTGTCCGGGTGTATTTCAGCAGCTATTTTGTGGAGCTTTGAGATGGCATCATAAACAGAAGGCGAATTATCTGGCACGTACACGCAGCAACTACTACCGATGATTCTACATGCCCCCCACGGTCAGCTAGAACCACATCTAGAACCATACGATTCTGGAGTGTAACAATCCTAGAAATCTGGAGTTCTTCTGTAATGTTCCCCAATGCAATAGCAGTATCATTTGCCACAGCTTCAACAACACGAGTCAGTCGTCGTATTTTCTGACTATTCAAAGCAGCCCCCACAAAGGAAAACAGCCCCAAATTGAAGTCTACATACTGTTGTAAGGCAGTATCGGTCTGGTCAATATCATCCAAGACCACAGCACGTTTAACACGATTTAGTACAAAGTCATGGTAGAGCACATAATCATTATGGTACATTGGTGGGGCAATGAATACAGGGGGTAATACAAAAGATACGTAACATGTGCCTAACCATCCTAAAGGGAGCTGATGATAGCCTTTATTACCACAGATAAAGTAAGTATTGCGAGATGCCACAAATGATATGCCATTTGGACTGTCAAATGTAAGTGTAGTGTTACATTCACTTTTCCCCACCGGGATTGTACCTTTATTGCGGATGCAGAGATCAGCCCTGGTAGTGATAACGTTAATAACATGTGAACTGGACATATTAATATTCCTTTGATTACTGTAAACACGGGGTGCAGACACATTATCGGGGCGGTACTCTTCCCATTCAAATCGAGTCCCCTCAGCTCGTGGATACCCATCCCGGTCATGGAAGCAAATTTTGTTCAAACGGAAGAGCACCCCCCCCTTCGTTGGCCATCGTAAAGTGAATAGAAGAGTATACCAGGCATTGCAGGAACCATTATGCGAAAATGGGAGTGGGATGAGTGGAGTGCCCCCTTTCTTCTGATGACCAGGCAACATCCCACACACCCAACAATTTGAAGTGTTCGTCATATTGTGAGTATGATGCAAAATCTGAATGAAGCTATTGTTCAAGTAAGTCTGTCGGTGCCGTTCTTCATGGTAGGGCACAGTGAAGTGAAAATGTTCAGATGGAGCCAGGGTAGTCGGCAGCAAATGTTCACGTACAGGCACCACGAGTTCTACTGCCCAGGCTATTACTGCTATCACCACAATTGTCAATATGAACAAAATGGCACCAAGTATTCTTTTGTCTCGTGATGCAGAAGACGCCATAGTTCAAAGAGTTCACAATGTCTCAAATGTATATACCTAAAAAAAGAAAAAATACGGTGCTGAGCTCCGAGGTAGCCGTTGTTTTCTTCTCCGGGGTCAAGACGGGTGTCGCTACTCGTGGCAGAACTGATCCCCCCCCCCTTGAGATTCCCGGCGTCCGTTTCACAAACCCCAGCGCGGTAACCAACCAGTCTCGAAAAACAAAAATCTTCTTCCTATCGTGGCCGCAGATCGTAGCGCTGTCATCCAGAAACAGTGTGGTCCGGGAAGGCTCCCTCAACTTCGGCCGATGTCACAGCTGGGCTCTTTTCATTATCCAGAATCTCCTTGTAGTCAGTCAGGACTGTAGGATTCACCAGATCCGGAGAGACACGGCGGCAGTGAGTTGAGTGCACCCACCGCTTTCTGTTGGTCACTCGCACAGCTGTTCAAGTTGCCAGGAGGACTTGCTCGGGGCCACGCCACCTCGGTTCCAAGCTATTCGCCCTCTCAAACGACTTCACCATCACAAAATCGCCAGGACGAAGATTGTGAGCCTCTCCAGTAGAATTGTCAGGGAGCGCTTCTCGAACCTGTTGATGAATAGAAAGCAAATCATTTGTTAATCGTGCCAAATAATCGTTCATCATTATGCAAGGCACATCATGTATCAATCGCGGCTTAGGCACTCCCCATATGTTCATAGGCCTTCCAAACACCACTTCATACGGTGTGAGGCCTGTTCGAGAGTGGGGCACTGATCTAAGAGAGAGCAATGCTAGCGGCAAGGCATCCGGCCACTTCAATGACGTGGACACCACAATCTTAGCCAGTTTCAACTTCAACATAGCATTATACCGCTCGACAAGACCTGCTGACTGAGGGTGGAACACAGCATGAAACTTCTGCTGGATCCCCAACCCCTTCAGTACATACTCCACAATTTTCCCAACGAAATGAGGCCCATTATCGCTCCACAAAAATTTGCAAACTCCAAATCGAGAGAAGTACTCCTTGAGCAACACCTTAGCTGTTGTCAAAGCTGTATTATCTTTCGTGGGGAAGGCCTCAACCCATTTGCTAAAGGCGCACACCACCACTAAGACATACTTAAGGTTATTGCAGCGCTCAAGCTGGATGTAATCCATTTGGAGTACCTCGAATGGCGGAGAAGGTGGAACGAAACCTCCTTTCGGAGTATGAGTCCCCTTTGCAGGATTGTGCTGTAAACATATCAGACAGGTCTGCACTACTCTCTTGGCAGTATTGGCAATCTCGGGATGCTCCCAAACTCGTGTTAACAATCGAGTGATTGCAAGAGCTCCCACATGCGCTAATCCGTGTGTCATTTGAACCATCGCCTGCAAGTAATCTGCAGGCAATTTCCATCTCTTCATGTCCTTGCTTCTCCAACAACCCTCATCATCTAGTACCCCTTCTGCTGCCCATGCCGCAAGTTCTGATTTAGTCGCTGATTTTTGAATATCTAGTATCTCCGCTCTAGCATCATACCATCGTTCGGCCTGTGATTTGGTTACATAAATGGGGGAGTCAGTTCTGGACATAGCTGTTTGTCTTGCTATGCTGTCTGCAAAAGCATTGCCTTGACCCACCTTATCGGTAATCTTTTTATGGGCACTGCATTTAATTATCGCTACTTTCTTTGGACAAAGCAACGCATTTAGGAGATCACGCACCAGTTCTCCGTGCATAATGTGTACTCCGTGAGAAGTCAAAAACCCACGTTCCCTCCAGAGTACCCCAAAATCATGCGCTACTCCGAAGGCATACCGGCTGTCGGTGTATATGTTCAAACATAGGCCAGCACTCAGTTCGCAGGCTCTTGTCAAGGCTATCAGCTCTGCTGCTTGAGCCGATTTCTGTGGTATTCTAGCTGTTTCTACCACTGTCTTAAGTGTTGTGATCGCATATGCTGCGGAAGTCGTACCATCTGGCAGCCTCAAGCACAATCCATCAACCCACAGTTCCCCATCCACATCTGGAAGTGGCATATCCTGTAAGTCGACACGACCCTTTGTCTGTTCCTCGGTCAGGAAAACACAATCGTGATGTTTTTCTTCCTGACCCTCCTCAACCGGATAGGGCAATAAAGTGGCAGGGTTCAGGGTAGCGCATCTTTTCAATGTAATCTGTGGCACCAAAAGTGTGAGCTCATATCCTGTCAGACGTGCGCTCGTGAGATACTGTGTTTTCATTTGGTTCAACAGGGCATCTACTGCGTGAGGAACTAACACCAACAGTTTGTGTGATAACACTATTCCCTCACTCTGCCGTATAGCTACCTCTGTTGCTGCAACTGCTCGAAAACACCCCGGTAACCCTCGTGCTACAGGGTCAAGAACCGCTGAAAAGTATGCACATGGCCTCTGCTTGTCCCCGTGTGCCTGCACTAACACTGATAACGCGCACCCATCTTTCTCGTGCACGTACAATGTGAAAATCTTTGTATAATCTGGTGTACCTAACACGGGTGCAGAGCAAAGGGCTTGTCTTAATTGATCAAAAGCATTTTGGCATTCATCTGTCCATTCGAGGGGCATTGGTGTAGTTTTTGACAGTAATGCTAACAAAGGTTTTATAATGTGCGAAAACCCCATGATCCACTGTCTACAAAAGGACGTTAATCCTGTAAAAGCACGTACATCTCTCTGGGTTCGGGGGACTGGTGTATCTAAAATCGCCTGAATTTGATCTGATGTTAATGCACGCCCCTCCTTAGACAAAAGATGACCGAGGTAGGTCACCTTGGGTCTACAGTATTGAAGCTTTTTCTTAGAAACTTTGTGTTTATTCTGAGCTAAAAAGGACAGTAAGGCAAGCGTACTTTCCTCACATTGTGCATAAGTGTCTGCAGCCAACAAAAGGTCATCAACATACTGGATAAGGGCTACTCCGGGTTGCAGTTCAAAAGAATCAAGCTGTCGTTTTAGAGCCTGGCTATAAATGCTAGGACTCTCTGTGTAACCTTGGGGAACACGACAAAATCTATACGATTTATTATTTAACGTAAAGCCAAATAAACATCTGCTGTCAGGATGAACAGGAATAGAGAAGAACGCATTTTTCAGGTCAATGACACTAAATGTCGTCGCCGTCGGGGGAACCAGTGTGAGCAATGTTGTGATGTCGGACACCACCGGATATTGGGGAATGACAATTTTGTTAATTTCTCTCAAATCAATAATAAATCAATAGACCTTGTCGTCAGTGTCTTTCTTAAGAATCGGAAGAATAGGGCTGTTGCAAACATTATAGGGGACTTCCTCCACTACTCCTGCAATGATCAAATCTTGAACAATGTGTGTTAGGGCAATCTCACCTTCCCTGGAAATCTTATACTGTGGTACACGTGGCAAAAGTACTCCCTCCTTTACAGTAATTCGAATAGGTGGAATAAGCATCTGTCCCACATCCGTATCTGAGGTAGCCCATAACGTGTGAGGGAGAGAGGCTAATGCTTCATTTTCTAATATAGTGCAGAATCTGTCTGAATCTGGATAATTATCATTCAAAATAACTTGCACTCCCTCCGGAGCGCAACGTATCGTTGCTCGAAAATATTTGAGCAAATCGATGCCTAGAATATTATCTGGGGTATGAAGTGACAACAAAAATTGACCAAAGCTGAAAAATTTATCAAGACAAAGCGCAAGAGGCTTCGATAATGGGCTAGGAGAGGGTGTGCCATCAAACCCTATGCATGTTATCATGTCGCCAGACAGGGGAGCCCTCGGAACCGAGTTTTTAGACAAAGCGCTATGAGTAGCTCCTGTGTCGACTAAAAACTGATCAGTAGAACCCAAAATGCCAGCTGATACATATGGACCTCTCTGATCTACTGGCACTTCAACTGATTCCGTACCCCATCCTACGCAGTCCTATGCATGCACATAATCCTGATGCTCCACATTCTCACCCTCCGATATCTGATACTGGTTCCGTCTATCAAACGTATTACGTTCATCCTGGCCACGGCCCCTCTCTTCAACCCTACCACGATCACCTCCGCCACCTCTCGCCCCCGAATAACTGTTCCTTAACCTTCCACCTCCTCGACCACGCTGACTACGTTGCTCATGAAGTACCGGACAATCTTCAGCCCAATGCCCAAACTCTTTACAATAGGCACATTGATCCTCCGCTATATCCGTACGCCCATACGACGCATTACTCCCTCCTCTTCTGCCTCTATCATTCCCTCTAGATTGCGTTCCACGAACCTGTGCCAACATCACCTTCGTTTTCAATTCCTTCGCTTTCTTATCAACACTTTATTTAGCCTCCAATTCCTGCCACTCATAATGCTGAGCCATAGTTAACAAAGACGCAGGGGTCGCCATGGTCCAGGAACTTTCACTCGTTTTCAATCGCTTCGCAATCTCCGGTAGGAGATTAGCCACATACTTATCAACAAACAAATGCCTACCCGTATCATCTGTTAATGATTGCCCACTGTAATCATGAAATGCTTCTTCGAAGCGTGTAAAGAAATCAGACACCGATTCATCTGGCTTCTGTTTACATGAAGCCAACATAGTCCAATCGATCTTTTTAGGAGGCACCAGAGTTTTTAATTTAGTCAAAATAGCCGCTGGGAGGTCTAAAATCATGTCACACGGTTTGCATGCAGGCTCCCTATCTAAGTCATCCTGATTTATCTCCTTCCAAGTTCCCCCAAACATCGTTTGATCATTAGTCTTTCGAATCGACCTCCACATATCATCCACATATCAGGCGAAAGAATTAACCCAAAGAAGAGATCAATATCAACAAGAGTCATAACACAAGAGGAAATGGCCCCCTCCACCCCTTCATAGAATGCAGCTGGATTTTTCCGAAGATCAGGCAAAGAATTTTTTAACGCCATAACATCTGCTCTATTCCAAGGCGTATATACCCAATTATATATAAAGTACCCCTTCGCATCCTTCGACGTTTTATCCTCATCTGTGCCGGCCCCCTTAGGGGGGATATACAAAGGCGCAGCTTCACGCATAGGCATAACATGCACTTTAAAACTCTTATCTGAACCCCGAAGAGAACACTCCTTTGACTGTTCAGTGGACCCCGGCACGGACTCCTTATTCTTTTTCTGTTCTTCCCGTAACTTGGACGTCTCATCCCGCAGCTGGATCAGTTGCTTGAAAAAGGTATCGACATCTGAAAGGACAAATAAACCTTTATCCAAATTCTCACGATGAACCGACACAGCCTTAGGTTCTAAAGTCTCTGAATATTTACGAAATGTAGTAACAACTTCATCAGCAAGAGTAGTCAAAAAACACATCAATTCTCGTTCTGTCCATTTACCCCTCTCGGCAACAACGTCAGACACAGTTACATAATTTAAATTCAATTTACGGGCCCAACTACGCAAGTCCGCAGCTTTCTCCGCAGATAACCTGACACTGGACTTATCCCCTTTTCCCGACTTATCCTGTCCATCATCATCGGAATCCTCGGACGGAGCCGTAGGGTGGAAATACGGAGGCGGGGAGCGATCTAGTAATGAAAAATCATCAATTTCATTATTAAGGACGGAATAAAGCGGACGACGAATAGGAAATTGCCCAGTCGTTTGCAAATTACGTTCCCGTGCCTCCCTCTCTTTCTTCTCCTGCGCCTCCTTTTCCTCAAGCTGTAAAGCCTTATCCCGAGCAGCCTTGCGCTGCTCTTTGTCCGCCAAGGCAACCTCACGCTTCATACGCTCACGCACCGCTTTCTCCCACATTCGCACACAATCAAACATATCTTGTCTAGACCTGCGCTGAAACAAACATTGCTCCACAAACTGAACCTTTCGCAAATCAAACGACCCATGTAGTGGCCATTGCAACTCGGGATCCGTTCTGGTATATTTATGCCATAATTTACTGTACAGTATAGGGGGAAGGCCGAATTTCACATACATCTCACGATTTGGAGTTCCTTCTGGGGGAGCCGGCTGTGATTCCGCTAACCTAATTGTGGTACCATTTCCAAAACAGCACATCCCTCGGAGTGTGCTTAAAACAGGCCTGTTCAAAAGGTATCACGAAAGCGTGATACTATATAAATGGCACTTACAGTACTTCACACAAATGTGCCGCTCAGAGTACAAAACAAAATTAGAGAAACATCTCTACATGCCTGCCTATGTCAAGTGCACTACACATATAATTCAAAGGTCACAAAGTCAAAAATGTTAGCTAACTCAAATCATAGACACAATCATAGAACTTCAGTAAGCGTCCGTAGACTACCTTACCGATCACACATCGTAGGACTTCAGTAAGCGTCCGTAGACTACCTTAGTGATCACAAATCTTACCCAATTTCAAAAGTCCAGGTTCCAACTGCCAATCGAATCAGCCAAATGGCACTATCCAGCAACACAGACGATCAAGAACTCAGTCGGAGACCGGCGCCACCTGGAAGGTCAGATCAGAAAGAAAGGAAAAAACACAGTGGGTGCCAAGACTCGGGTCACTCAGTGGCAGCGTACGCGTCCATGGCGAGTTTCCAATCCTTCGTCACGACCTCTCCTTCGGGCATCCGAGTCACCGATGAGTCCCTTCGTGGTCGCCAATTTGTGGTATCGGGTTCCCAAGGCCTACATGCTCCGTAGATAACCCATATACACCGAAACAACTGTTGGCACGGAAACTGAAAGTACAAAAGACAAGTTTATTAAGACCCCATGGGGTGGTGGTACATTCCTACAGCACCCTTTGGCAATGCAAGAAGTATCACACCGAACGTTGGTGCGAATCCTTCTTTTATACATTTTTCCAGGTAATAAAAGGTAGGCGGTACAAGGTTACAGAGCTTTATGTACATATATGGTCATTTTTGGAACACAGCCAACTCATGGGAGGGGTTACACTTCCACTGGTCAGTTTGGCGGAACATTCCTAAGTGGTGACTGGTCAGTTGGAACTGCGCATGTGCAGGCTTGACCGTTGCTAAAAATAGCCTGTTGCTGGGCAAAGTCGAGCGGTCAGTGGTACGGACAACGGACTAAAGGGCATGCGGACCACGAGGCCGCTCATTCCCTAAAATGGCCTCCGCAATATACAAAATGGCGTTTTCGAGTAAAGCCAAGTTAAGGGAAATAACGTGTAGCAAAGCTAAGCGCTAACCCGGCTATTGTCAAATTACGACAGTTGGAACTTTCATTTTTCTTTTAGGTGCTGAATCATTGGTCCCTTCGTCCTAATGATTTGATCTTAGAAGTGAAGCCTCTGTCTGTTATGAGGAAAATGGTGCGTGTTAAAAAGAAAGCATTCATCAGTTGTGCCAAATAATGCTGCAAGACAACACCCTTCCCTGGAAAAAGGGACTTTTTTACTTTAGAGTAGACAGTCACAAATTATTAGATTGTTTCTGTATTCACATTTCTTCATTCCTAGACAAAATACTAGTGAGTGGTGTATGTCTATGACACCTAACATTCTTAAATGTACTTTGTAGGTGGAACATCTGGTGCTGGGCCCAGCGCGGAGGTGGTGGGAAGCTCTGGGGAGGAGGCGTAGCAAGTGCCGGACCAAACTGCTGTGCGGGTTGCCACGGTAGTGGCGGGCAGTGGTAAGCTCTTATATTCCTTACTTATTGAGATTGCAGACTGCATAGTGTGCTGCTCCCCGTAAGAAAACGTAAGGTTTGTCCAGATGAGAGACATGAAGAAGAATGATTGACATTTAGGGGCCTGTTATGATGGCGGACGGACCTGAGCCCGTCCGCCACCATAGAGTAGGAGGGACCGTCCGCAGGGGCCGCAGCGGTCTCTCCGTGGCAATTAGGATGTGACCGCCACCCTGGCGGTCACATACTGAATTTTTATTATTGCAGCGGGTGCTGCTTGAAGCAGCACCCGCCGCACTGATAAAAATGTAAGTTGTGCATTTGCAGGCACAAAGCAGCAGGCACCGCACGGTGCCTGCTGCTTTGTGCAGGCAAATACAGGGGGGTACCATAGGTACCCCCATGTGCACCCCCTTTCACCTCGGGGGGCCCGCAACGGGCCCCCAAACAAAAATCCGTATGCCTTTGCACGTCGGAAATGCCGCTGTGTAAAGGCATGTTCCTCCAGACATCCTAATATGGCTGGCGGTGTCTGATAGACACCGCCAGCCATGTTAGTGCTTTTCCGCTGCGGACGGGAGGCGACCGCGGCGGAAAAGCTGTGGACTGAAAAATGATACCCCAACCATCCTAATCTGGCGGGGGGCCTTTTTCAGTCCGCTGCGGATATCCCACATCCTCTGGGCCGGCGGTGGATTCCACCGGCCCGGAGGATGCAGGAAATCCGCAATCCTAATCTGCCCCATAGTTTGAATGGATGGATGCATGGATCATGGTACTATCTGACTCTTAGATAGCATATGTGTATCTAGAGCGAGTAGACGGTCACTGGATGAACTAAGTGTTACTTTAAAGAGCATGTAACACCGCACCCGCACGTCCGTCCCAGTGTAGGAAAGGCAAGGAAAATAAGTTGTAATTTTGTCCGAATACTACCATGAATAGTAGCAGTAGTTTGTATTGCAAGCACAGCATATATCCGGCTATTACGATGGCCACTCACTACCTCTGTTAATAAGTTTAGTAGAACTCGGTCATTCATGTGTGGATGCATCACTGTTCACTCAATAAAAAGCAAAGCACCTAAAGTCATTCCATATGTAAGTAAATACATACCATGTGCAGTGATAGATAATCATATTATTTATCTTCTTCATTTTCCTTTTCTAGTATTTATTGGCACTGTAGGGTTAAAGTTAAACTAATTAAGCAGTAGCCCTTGTAACAGAGTATTCTCAGTGCCACCCGTGATAGAAAAGTAAGAGCATCACCACCTGCATGTACTGGACTGGTACAGTAACGCAACTCTGTCTCACCCATCATGTCGGGCGTCTGTTTTCCTCGGGTGAAGTTGACTGCGCTGGCATTATGCCGGCTTGCAGAAGTTAATGTACCAATTTTGCTAAACAAGAGAGAAGAATAAGAATAAGACTGATGTACTGTCATAGTCGACTCTAATGGAGTGAGTCCATAGTGCTCGTAGAATTGATTCCTTAAACTCCCACTAATGTTAGAGCAAGGGTGAAGAAGTGGGAGGTTAGATAGATACTGGCCACAATAGTTATGTACTGCACTTGCAAGTTGCTAGTTCTACTGTGACAACACTTTCTGCTGAATAATTTTTTGTTAATCTTAAAGAGCATTGGTTAAAGACTATGTCTTTCTTTCTTCATATAGATGCTCCTTCTAAACCAACCCAGAATGGAGCTGGCTAGACGGGCCCGGCAACGGAGGCTGGAGGCCACTGTCGCTGAATATCGCCGGTTTGTGGCCCAGGAGGAGGGGGACACGCAGTCTACCACAACATCTACCGGGACAGGTGCATCCTCCTCCGCGCTCCCTGGGTCACCCAGTCAGCGCAGGTCTCCGGCGGTACGGAGCCGGGGTACCGCAGCCACCCGCCACCGCCGAGCAAAGAAATCAGCTGCCCCCCACAGCAGTTGCAAGAAACGCATGCACCACCTTTCCCTGAGGGTTTCCTACATCGAGCAGGAGCTGCTCAACACGAAAACCCTGCTCGAGACCCTCCGCAAGGAGCATTCCGAACTGGCCCGGAAATTCAACAGCAGCAGCCAGCAGTAGGAGGAGACTGTCCCTTGCCCCTTTTTTAAAGACTTCTGGGGGGTGGGAATTGTGAGTTGGGTTTTTTCACTTTTTTGGACTTTTCACGGACATTCGTTGGGGTTAGGGAGTGGGGGTGGGTAGGGTCTTGAGGGAGATTATTTTTGTCAGGGATATAAATATACTTTAAACTTTATCTTAGCATACATGTTTTTTTACTGCTTTTGAGGCTGGTGGGTGGGGGTTTAACAGTAACTTTGTTTTGGTGACACTTAAGTGGCATCTTGATTCAAGTTGTGTAAGTAATTGCCCAAATGTTTTCAAAACTAAGGGCCTCTCACAGAGTAAGTGAATTCAATAGTCCTAGGACTTTACTAGTACTAGCGTCAGTCTCTCGTCTCTCCTAATACTCCATTATACTTCCTCCCCCAAACACTTATCTTACCTGTAATTTGTGTTTGGAAATAGGGCTAGGCAAAGGGCTCCCTGCACGGAAAATGGCGATTAAGGTTGGCAATCCTGGGCGGATGAAATGTCATCATTGCATTGGTACTAGTGGTGTTACACAGTGGCAGTTGCAGCATCTGAAAAAAAAGAAAATGAAACCTTGTTCGTCCTTACCGTAGCATTAGAACGGTACGATAGAGAATATAGCAGGTGACAGTACACTAGAACAGTGCCACAATGTAGCCTAACAAATGGTAAAGTATTGAAAGTATAACTAGTACTTGCGTTGAATTTCTTTGACATTGGCTACTGCTACAAGAAATAGTACTGAAGGTGAAGGACACAGCAGCGTAATAATTTGCCACTTCTAGGAGGAGGATGTTCTTGATGACCTATCAAGTTGATGGCGCACATGAAAATCTGCTTTCATTTGCCAATAGTGACTGAGTGTGAAGCTGAGTAAGAATAGAATATATCCTCGGATTCCTTCACCAGCCTGTTGCTATGACCTTATCGTCCCCAGCAAGTGTGTGGAATTATTGCTGTCATTTAGTCACACATCAATCAAAACCAACAGCCCGGGGGAAGAGGGTTAAGGTTTGGAAAATGGATGGGAATGGGGGATTTTGGGAAAGTTTTTTTGAGAGAAGAAAAAAAAAGCAAAGCATGGACAAACAATAATTGAAGATAAAGAAATCTTTGGGTACAAAGCTAACCATAAATCTTTTAAGTGACATAAAGGAAGTTTCTGCACTACTGCATGCATGGTTACTGAAAAGTAAGTAGTACTTTCGACAACCGTGAATGACAGAATGCGACAGTATAGGGCTGCAGCGTTTTCACTTGCCTATCTCTGCACTCAGAGAAACACTACTTACATTAAATGAGGTTTAAAAAATAGCCGAAGTAAAACCTATCGAATGGCTGTAGGGATCAATTTAGAAGCAGAGAGAGATCCAAGAAATGCAGAGTCACACTCATAGAAGTTCACAGCAATAACATTACCTAAAAGATAATTAGAAAAGAACGGATACTGTATCTGTATGTTGTTGTAGTTGTCCTGTTGAATTTGGTAAGTTGCATGCATCAAACCATTCCTCTTATTAGCGGCACTCCTCCATTCCAGCTGACGCTCCGTCCATCAATGTTGGTGACCAGAAGACACCCTGTCCACTGCCTGCCTGGCGGATGCTGAATTGCGGCTCGCTAATGTGAAGCCTGACTTCATCCTTTTTTTCTTATTGCACAGACTGAAACCTGGCCTGTAATTATTGATGGAAAAACAGGAAGTGATATTAGAACACCACTGACAAATACATATAATGTATGTATGCTGTGTAGTGAAAAAAGTCACACTTTGAGTTTCCAAATAGACAGTACAATATTTTTGAAAGTGCGTACTCTGTCTGAGTCTCCTTTTGAAGGATAAATAAGTATGGGCAAATTAATTTAGCGGATCTTTCCCCTCAAGCTAGGTGTACTGTAAACTGTGTTTTAGAACAAAATTAGACCTTCCCAGCAGTGCTCCCACCAAGACCCTTACTAAAGCTTCTGGAACACAGGTCCCCTCATCACCCGTAACCTAGTCTCCCATTACCAACCTACCAGATATCTTCGATCAAAACAGGCCTTCATGGCCACACCACCCAGAATAAAGAAGGTCAGATCTGGCGGTAGTACCTTCACCCACAATGCCTACAAGACCTGGAACACCCTGCCCCTTCATCTGAAAGCCAACCCCAACCTCTACTCATTCCGGAAACAGCTCAAAACTTTCCTCTTCAACTCCCCACAGTAATGCTTTGCCAGTCCCCCTGGTTTCATCTCTCCCCTCTGTTGGTTCCTAGCGCTTGGACGCCCCCGGGCAGCAATCTCGCTCTATAAATCCACATACAAATACAAATACAAATACAAAAAATGTAGAAGACCCCCAATCGGATCTCAAAAAAACTGGTGACAAAACGTACTTTGAAAGTAAAAGTAGGCCCAAATCCCCCCTTACCCACCGTGGATTGTATTCAAACCACTTGCAAGCAAGCAAAAGTATCCATACCCAGCATCGCTCCAAAACTCGCAAACCCCCCCACAAACAGCCCCCCACCCGAACACATGCAATACAAATACTGCTAACCCTAACGAGCCCTAAGTTAAGAATAGTGGCAAACGCTTTGTTTAACTATGCAAAATCCCCACTTTCCCACCATGGATTTTCTTCAAATCACTTGCAACCAAAATCACACATTCACATGAGTGCTCTAAGACCCCAGAACTCAGTTGCAAAAAACACCCCGAAACACATGCAATCCTGCTGCTAAGGCAAACCCTAACGAACCCTACGTTACAAATAGTGCCAAAAGGCTTTTCCGCATAGATTTTCTCCAAACCAGTTTTATCCGGTATTAGACCTTCCCAGCAATGCCCCAAGACCCGCCAACCCACCCGCAAAAAAGCACAACACCACAAACAGCCAAAAAGCCAAAATGGAAAATCTCACACTTACAATATTTTTCGGCCTTCTGTCCAAACGCGCTGTGCAGCTAGGTCATAACTCCCATTTTCCACCCTGGATTTCCTGAAAAGCAAATGCAATCAAAATTAGACTGCCAGCAGTGCTTCCAGACCCCAAAACTCACCCACAAACACCCGGAACCCCCCCAAAGTGCACCTCAAAGACAAGCAAGTCAGCAAAAACGCAAAAAGAAATTCGCCTCCGATTTGGTCCAAACCACTTTTATTCGTATTAGAGCTTCCCAGCAATGGCTCCAGAGCCGACAACCCAGGCAAAAACAAGTAGAAGACCCCCAAACAGCCAAAAAGCAAAAGTACAAAAATGGGGACTTAGTCATTTTCATGGCAATTTCCAAAATCACTCCGCGCGCAACTGCAGCTAGGCCCTAACTCCCCTCTGCCACCATGGATTGCTTCAAACCTCTTAAAATCAAAAGTATCCATACCCAGCAGTGGTCCCAGACCCCGAAACCCACCCACAAACACCAGGAAGCCCCCCAAACAGGCCCCCGAAAACGCTACATTGAGCGAAATGTCAGAAATAGCAAAAACGTTTTCCTCATGGATTTTGTCCAAACCACTTCTATTGGGTATTAGACCTTCCCAACAATGCCCCAAGACCCGCCAACCCACCCGCAAAAAAGCACAACACCCCCAAACAGCCAAAAAGCCAAAATGGAAAATCTCATATTTTTTGGTCTTCTGTCCAAACGCGCTGCGCAGCTAGGTTATAACTCCCGTTTTCCACCATGGATTTACTGAAAAGCAAATGCAATCAAAATTAGACTGTGCCAGCAGTGCTCCCAGACCAGAAAACCCACTCACAAACACTGAGACCCCCCCAAGGAGCACCTCAAAGACAAGCAAGTCAGCAAAAACGCAAAAAGAATTTTGCCTCCGATTTGGTCCAAACTACATTTATCCTGTATTATAGCTTCCCAGAAATGGCCCCAGAGCCGTCAACCCAGGCGAAAACAAGTAGAAGACCCCCAAACAGCCAAAAAGCAAAAGTACAAAAATGGGGACTGTTAGACCCGTCTGCTTCTGAGAGTCCCCTCACCACTATGATTTCTTTTTTTCCCCTGTACCTCCCAAAATTTGTCGCTTTTCTTTGTCTACCAGGACCTTTTTGTGTGCTGTTTCAATGGGGCTAGATGTTCCATGACGCCCAGTTGTTCACAAGGTTTTTGGCACCTATTCACAAGACACCTGGCGAAACCTGTGACATTATAGACTGGGATTGGCAACCTGTATGAATGACCTAAAAATGGTGGCCATCCATTTTCCCCATGAGAGTGACTCCCTGTGGAGCCTCCATGAACCCTGACCTTTCAAGGTTTTGGCGCCCTTTTACTTGGTGCGCATTCCTGACAGGAATTACTTTATTTCCCTCAGGTACACAAAATGGCTGCTCTAGAACCCTAGTATGGTGGCTGTTAGAGACCCAAATACCCCAGTAGTGCCATGTCATTGGCCTAACCCAAAGAAGGTTCTAGAACCTACTGGCACGAGCAGCACCTCAGGGCACTGGCTATATAAGGTCCTGTCCCTGGCGGCCATTTTAGATGACCAAATGACTAGATAGGATAATGATGTTCCAGATCTAGGTGAAGAAGGAGATTCCAGACTTGACACCAGATTGACACCTGCCCTGTTGACCCCTGAGGCGGCTGGTAGTGTGGCAGTAGAGCAAGCAAGAGTCACTGGCGTGGATCCTGACTAGCGTTCCAGTCAGTTGTGTGTGCGGTGACCTCGCGCCTACAGCGCCTGCCAGGCGAGTGCCTTGTCACCCCCAAGAGACTGTGGCCGATTTTTCGTGGCCTCCCCGCCCCCCCCCCGGTGGCGAATTACGACTGACTCGGGTCGCGAGGCGAGAGCAAGTTCGCCGCGACCACGAGCGTCTTCTGTGCCCCTTGTGTGACAGGCGCCTCCAGCGAGGAGCTCGGACGTCTCCGAGCTCCACCGGCGTAAAGTGCTTCCTGCGCAGACTGAGGTGAGGTGGTGCGCCGGGGCGGGGAAGGCTGGCCTTCGTTGGGCAGGACTGCTGTCTCTGCCCCCCCAGTGGATCGGCGGCTGTACCTGTGGGCGGGAACCATCCCTGTTTGAGGAAGACGGAGGGAGGTCCGTGGAGCCCCTGAGAACCCGTCGCTGGCGAGAGAAGTGCTGAACCCGACTGAATCGCTTTTTGATTGCAGCCGATGTGAGGTGGGCCCGTTTCTTCAGGTGGGAAGCGATGTTATAAAGGAACTGTGAACCGGCATTTATTTGACTGAGTGCGAAGATTGTGTAACCTCTTCGGCAGCCCCGTTCGGCAGTCTAAAGACTTGGAACTGGTGCCGCCTGAGTGCTAGCGGGGACAGAAACCCCTAGGCGTGCTTAGACCCCCACCGGCAAACAGAGATCTCAACCCGGTGGCAGCCGAGTGTAAATGAAGTGTTCACTGTCTTTCCTTGCCTTTTAGATATACGCGCATAACACCCGTGTGATTCTTAAAGAGTCCCAGCACTCCCTGTTAAGCCCGGAGAAGCCTGGGTACACTAATGGTGAAATCGTCATAAACTGTGAGAGTAATCTTTTCTACCTGAAATGTATTTGCAAATGTAGTGTTCCTGAAGTATTTACTTGGTGGCAGCGATACCAGAATGAATCTGTAGATGTTCTTGAACTGAACCAGTATTTACTCTGCTACACAGACAGTGATATTTATGCTATTTATTGAAGATATTTATTCCCAATATTTATTCTATTTATTGACAATATTTATTCCTGATATTTAATCTATTTATTGATGAACTGTACTCCTAAGCTTATTTATTGAATCTATTCCAAAATCGAAACCCAGCAAATTGTGACCCAAAAGAAATGTAATTGTGCTTTCCTAATTGATCCCCATTCACAACAGAGAATTTTTACATAAAGGAATGGTATTTTTCTACAACAGTGGTGTGGTGTCCTTCTTTTTGGTGGTTGTTCAAGGATATATTATTGGGTCGAAGCCGGCTTAACACGATAGCCTTCACTTGCCTTGACACTTGAGCCAAGCCACCCCCTTTGTGCTGGGCTTGCCCATCGCAGGTCCAACATAAAATTGGTGCTCAGCGGGTGGGATTACCAGCCGTGCTTGTTTTGGACCCCATAATAATTCCGTGTGCGCCACAGGTACACACCCGGAGTTTTCTCCCAGCGGCCCTCCAATTCCATATTTTGTTTTTTCCAAATTCTCTTCTGGAGGTGGGTGGAGGTGACCCTCAGAGTTCCTATCCTTGTAACCTACTTTGAGGTGGTTGGCCACACTTTTCACTGACAAGATGGAATTCGATATGTCAGAGCTGGAGACCTATACCGTGGCGCAGCTCAAAGAGTTCTGTCAGGAAAGGGGAGTGTTCGTTAGGCGAGGGGCCAAAAGAGAGGAGCTCCGCATTAGTCTGCGAGCGTGGGTGGAGGCGTATCCGGAGGGTATGGTAGAGGAGGAGGAGTCAGACAGGGGTACTGTCGTTGAGAGAGCTGCGGAATGTCCCCTGGGGGTGGGTGATATGATAATCAGCCCCAAGGTAGCCTCACGGGAGGGCAGCAGTGCATCAACAGGAGGGTTGTCAGAGACCGAGTTAGCTGATAGAAGAGAGGAAAGACAATTGAGGTGGGAGTTAGCTAAGCTGGAGATGGAAGGGAAGAGGATGGAACACGAGTTCAAGCTACGAGAACTCAACCTCAGAGCCAATAACATCACTCCGGAGGGTGTTGAGTCTAGGGAATTTGCCAGGGAGCTCAGGCCTCACTTACCCAAGGACGTGGTCGCTAGCTATACTGTTGGAGATGACATAGCTAAGTGGCTGGCAGCCTATGAGGTCTCCTTAAGAGCCCATGGGATCCATGAGCAGCATTGGGGTAGTGGATTGTATCGCTACATGCCTCCAACAGGTAGGGATGCCCTATTGCCCCTAGACCGGGAGGATCAGGTAGACTACCCCGCCATGAAGGTGGCGCTCATTAGAAAGTTTGGGTTGACCCCCGAGAAATACCGGCAGAGGTTTAGGGGCAGCCATAAACTGAGCTCACAGAATTGGGTTGACTTCCTGGATTATGCCAAGAAAGCCCTGGATGGGTGGGTCCAAGGTAGTAAGGTGGAAGACTTTCGAGGGTTGTACAATCTCATACTCAAGGAACATCTCCTCGAGAAATGTCTTCCCGAGCTGAGGCAGCACCTGGTAGACAGCAAACTTACTTGCCCCCGTAAGCTTGCTGAGGAGGCGGACATTTGGGTAAGTACCCGAGTGTCCACGAAGGGGACGGGAGGAGATTCTCAGAAGTCCGGACAGGGCGCTCCCCAGAAGAAAGAGGGGGGAGATAATAAGAAACAGGAGTTCTCCAAAGGCCCCCAAAATAACTTTAAGGGGAAAGGTTTCTTCTCCAACTCTAAGGCTAGCCCGCAAAAGAACCCTAATCCTGGCCAGAGTCAGCAGCCAAGGGTTGTCCATTGCTTTGAGTGCGGTGGTATTGGACATTATAAGGGAGACGCGAAATGCCCAAAGAGACCACCCCCTCCCACTGGAGGAAAGGCCCCGGGAGTTGCTAGTGTAGCGCTCGGGGAGGAGATGCTCTTAGTTAAGGGGAAGGAGTGGGCGGGTGTCACCTTAGTGACCCTGGGTGATCGGGAGATGGTTCCAAAGATCCAGGTGCCCCCAAATACTACCAAGTATGGGCAATGGGTCACCATCAATGGCCATAGAGGGGAAGCGCTGAGAGATACAGGAGCCAGTATGACTATAGTTAGGAGTCATCTGGTGTCCTCAGAGCAGGTGATTCCAGGCGTACTTCATCCAGCCGCGATGGCTGACGGCAGAATGAGCCACTATCCCGTGGCTGAGGTTCCCTTTGAGTGGGGAGGGGTTGCAGGTTCACTTCGAGTTGCCGTAAGCCCCGCAGTGCCAGTCGATTGTCTGCTGGGCAATGATATGGAGCACAATGCTTGGAAGGAGGTGGAATACCGGACTCATTCTGAGATGCTGGGTACACCTGATTGGGCCTGTGTGAGTACCAGGTCGGCGGCTGCTCGGGAGGAGAAGTCGCATGGGTTGGTGCCTGGAACAATGGCCCACCCAGCTGCCAATGAGGGAGCATCTCGAGGACAGGAAGAGCCTGCCTCGATGTCCGTGCCCCGTGAGACGGATAGACCATCGGAGGAGATGGACCCGGAGTCCGCGGAGGAGGACATGGTTCCATTGGAGGATCTGCCTATCCCCGCTGAGTGGCGAGTGGAGGGAGGACCATCCAGGGAGGAACTGAGCAAGGGACAGAGGGAATGTCCCACCCTCGAGGGTCTGAGGCAACAGGCTGAAGCCCAGGCAGCAGGTAATGAGTCTGGGAACTATCGTGTTTACTGGGAGGATGGACTCCTCTACAGTGAGCCCAGGGCGCCAGTGCACGGACTGTCACGGGCCCTGGTAGTCCCACAGTGTTACCGAGCCTTCCTATTAGAGTTGGCTCACGAGATTCCCTTGGCAGGACACCTGGGACAGGACAAGACCTTTGCACGGCTTGTCCCCCACTTTTATTGGCCTCGAATGAGGGTAGCGTCCGATACATACTGTCGGTCGTGTGTGTAATGCCAAGCCAATGGGAAAACAGGGATGAAGCTGAAGGCTCCCCTGGAACCACTTCCCGTCATTGGCACCCCCTTTGAAAGGGTGGGCATTGACATTGCTGGGCCCTTAGATCCGCCGACAACATCTGGTCACAGGTTCATCCTGGTACTGGTGGATCATGCCACAAGATATCCGGAGGCAATACCTCTGAGAACCATTACTGCACCGGTAGTGGCGAAGGCCCTGATGGGGATCTTTACCCGAGTGGGATTCCCCAAGGAAGTTGTGTCTGACAGGGGGACCAACTTCATGTCAGCATACATGGGGGCAATGTGGAAGGAGTGTGGGGTGACCTACAGGTTTACCACTCCTTATCACCCACAGGCCAATGGCCTAGTGGAAAGGTTCAACAAAACCTTAAAGGGTATGATCAGAAGTCTACCCGAAAGCCTGCAGAGGAAATGTGACGTCCTCCTACCCTGTTTGCTCTTTTCTTACAGGGAAGTGCCGCAGAAGGGAGTGGGCTTTAGCCCCTTTGAGCTTGTGAACGGGCACCCTGTACGTGGACCTCTCAGCCTGGTGAGGGACTCCTGGGAAAAGTCTCCTCGGAAAGTTCCCCAGGACGTGGTGAGCTACATGGTGGCCTTCCGGAGCCAAATGGCTAAGTTGTGGAAGCAAGCTTCTGACCACTTGGAAGCCAGCCAGTCTGTGATGAAAGCGTGGTATGACCACAATGCTCACCCAGTGGAGCAGGAGCCTGGTCAGAAGGTGTGGGTGATGGAGCCTGGAGAGCTAAGTGCCCTCCAGGACCGTTGGACAGGCCCCTATGAGGTGTTGGAGAAGATGGGCAAGGCTACCTACTTGGTGGACGTGAAGACCCCTCGGCACCCACATCGGGTGTTACATGCCAACCGCCTCAAGCCCCACTATGAGAGGCCCGAAGTCATGTTGGTTATGGTGACTGATGGATCAGAGGAAGAGGACACAGAGCCTCTCCCTGACCTTTTTGCGTCTCAAGAAAAGGATGGGTCGGTGGAGGGAGTGAAACTCTCGCCATCCCTGACTCCTGAGCAGCAGGAGGAATGTCGCCAGGTCTTGGGGTCATTCGCTCCTCTTTTCTCCCTTGTCCCGGGTAAGACCCACCTGTGTACCCATGATGGGACACAGGAGACAGCCCACCTGTGAAGTCCAAGTCTTACCGGCTGTCTGACAAGGTGAAGGCCAGCATTCGAAGTGAAGTAGCTAAGATGCTGGAGCTAGGGGTCATTGAACCTTCAAGTAGCCCTTGGTCTAGCCCGGTGGTTTTGATGCCCAAAGCCGCTCCACCTGGCGCCACACCAGAATTACGATTCTGTGTGGATTACCGAGGACTAAATTCGGTAACCAAAACAGATGCTCATCCGATCCCACGGGCGGATGAACTGATTGACCGGTTGGGAGCTGCCCAATATCTCAGTACCATTGACCTCACTGCAGGGTACTGGCAGATTCCCATGACTGATGGAGCCAAGGAAAGGTCAGCCTTCTCCACACCTGATGGACACTACCAGTTCTGTGTCATGCCCTTCGGGCTCAAGAACGCTCCTGCCACTTTTCAGCGGCTGGTGAACACGATCCTCACCGGGATGGAGTCCTTCTCTGCTGCCTACTTAGATGACATAGCTGTCTGCAGTAGCAGTTGGGAGGATCACTTGCAGCACTTGCAGGCCGTTCTCCAAACCCTGGAAAGGTCTGGCTTGACAATCAAGGCCAGCAAATTTCAGATTGGACAGGGGTCGGTAGTGTACTTAGGTCACTTGGTGGGCAGGGGAAAGGTGCAGCCCCTTCAGGCGAAGATTGAGGCAATCATGGCCTGGAAACCCCCCAAGACCCAGACTGAGGTCCGAGCCTTCCTGGGCCTCACAGGCTACTACAGACGGTTTGTGAAGGGGTATGGCACTATCGTGGCACCCCTTACTGAACTCAGGGCCAAGAAGCAACCCCGGAGAGTCATCTGGCGGAGGCTTGTCAGCGAGCCTTCGACACTCTGAAACAATCATTGTGTAACGCTCCCATCTTGAAGGCTCCAGACTTCACAAAGGAATTCATTGTCCAGACAGATGCATCCGACATTGGCATTGGGGCGGTGTTATCGCAACTCAATGAGGAGGGTCTGGATCAACCCGTGGTCTTTCTGTCACGGAGACTGCTTCCCCGGGAACAGAGGTGGAGTTCCATTGAGCGGGAAGCCTTTGCGGTGGTCTGGGCACTGAAGAAGCTGCGACCATACTTGTTTGGTTCGCACTTCCTTGTTCAGACAGACCACCGACCCCTTCACTGGCTCATGCAGTTGAAGGGGGAAAACCCCAAACTGTTGAGGTGGTCTATCTCCCTACAGGGAATGGACTTTCGGGTGGAACACAGGCCCGGAATTGACCACGCCAATGCAGACGGTCTCTCCAGGTATTTCCGCCTTAGTGTTGAGAACTCCCAAGGGGTTGGGTAGCTCTCCCCACTTTCAGCTGGGGGGGACGCATGTTAGACCCGTCTGCTTCTGAGAGTCCCCTCACCACTATGATTTCTTTTGTTCCCCTGTACCTCCCAAAATTTGTCGCTTTTCTTTGTGTACCAGGACCTTTTTGTGTGCTGTTTCAATGGGGCTAGATGTTCCTTGACGCCCAGTTGATCACAAGGTTTTTGGCACCTATTCACAAGACACCTGGCGAAACCTGTGACATTATAGACTGGGATTGGCAACCTGTATGAATGACCTCAAAATGGTGGCCATCCATTTTCCTCATGAGAGTGACTCCCTGTGGAGCCTCCATGAACCCTGACCTTTCAAGGTTTTGGCGCCCTTTTACTTGGTGCGCATTCCTGACAGGAATTACTTTATTTCCCTCAGGTACACAAAATGGCTGCTCTAGAACCCCAGTATGGTGGCTGTTAGAGACCCAAATACCCCAGTAGTGCCATGTCATTGGCCTAACCCAAAGAAGGTTCTAGAACCTACTGGTACGAGCCTGCACCTCAGGGCACTGGCTATATAAGGTCCAGTCCCTGGCGGCCATTTTAGAAAACCAAAAGATGAGATAGGATAATGATGTTCCAGATCTAGTTGAAGAAGAAGATTCCAAACTTGACACCTGATTGACACCTGCCCTGTTGACCCCTGAGGCGGCTGGTAGTGTGGCAGTAGAGCAAGCAAGAGTCACTGGCGTGGATCCTGACTGGCGTTCCAGTCAGCTGTGTGTGCGGTGACCTCGCGCCTACAGCGCATGCCCAGCGAGTGCCTCGTCACCCCAAAGAGACTGTGGCTGATTTTTCGTGTGCCTCCCCGCCCCCCCCCCGGTGGCGAATTACGACTGACTCGGGGGTCGCGAGGCGAGAGCAAGTTCGCCGCGACCACAAGCGTCTTCTGTGCCCCTTGTGTGACAGGCGCCTCCAGCGAGGATCTCGGACGTCTCCGAGCTCCACCGGCGTAGAGTGCTTCCTGCGCAGACTGAGGTGAGGTGGTGCGCCGGGGCGGGGAAAGGCCGGCCTTCGTTGGGCGGGACTACTGTCTCTGCCCCTCCCCAGTGGATCGGCGGCTGTAGCTGTGGGCAGGAACCATCCCTGTTTGAGGAAGTCAGAGGGAGGTCCGTGGAGCCCCTGAGAACCCGTCGCTGGCGAGAGAAGTGCTGAACCCGACTGAATCGCTTTTCGATTGCAGCCGATGTGAGGTGGGCCCGTTTCTTCAGGTGGGAAGCGCTGTTATAAAGGAACTGTGAACCGGCATTTATTTGACTGAGCGCGAAGATTGTGTGACCTCTTCAGAAGCCCCGTTCGGCAGTCTAAAGACTTGGAACTGGTGCCGCCTGAGTGCTAGCGGGGACAGAAACCCCTAGGCGCGCTTAGACCCCCACCGGCAAACAGAGATCTCAACCCGGTGGCAGCCGAGTGTAAATGAAGTGTTCACTGTCTTTCCTTGCCTTTTAGATATACGCGCATAACCCCGTGTGATTCTTAAAGAGTCCCAGCACTCCCTGTTAAGCCCAGAGAAGCTTGTGTACACTAATGGTGAAATCGTCATAAACTGTAAGAGTAATCTTTCCAACCTGAAATGTATTTGCAAATGTAGTGTTCCTGAAGTATTTAATTGGTGGCAGCGATACCAGAATGAATCTGTAGATGTTCTTGAACTGAACCAGTATTTACTCTGCTACACAGACAGTGATATTTATGCTATTTATTGAAGATATTTATTCCCGATATTTATTCTATTTATTGACAATATTTATTCCTGATATTTAATCTATTTATTGATGAACTGTACTCCTAAGCTTATTTATTGAATCTATTCCAAAATCGAAACCCAGCAAATTGTGACCCAAAAGAAATGTAATTGTGCTTTCCTAATTGATCCCCATTCACAACAGAGAATTTTTACATAAAGGAATCGTATTTTTCTACAACAGTGGTGTGGTGTCCTTCTTTTTGGTGGTTGTTCAAGGAGATATTATTGGGTCGAAGCCGGCTTAACACGATAGCCTTCACTTGCCTTGACACTTGAGCCAAGCTACCCCCTTTGTGCTGGGCTTGCCCATCGCAGGTCCAACAGGGACTTCGTCATTTTCATGGCAATTTCCAAAATCACTCTGCGCGCGCTCTGCAGCTAGGCCCTAACTCCCCTCTGCCACCATGGATTTGCTTCAAACCTCTTGAAATCAAAAGTATCCATACCCAGCAGTGCTACCAGACCCCAAAACCCACCCACAAACACCAGGAAGCCCCCCAAACAGGCCCCCAAAAACGCTACATTGAGCAAAATGTCAGAAATAGCAAAAACGTTTTCCTCATGGATTTTGTCCAAACCACTTCTATCCGGTATTAGACCTTCCCAGCAATGCCCCAAGACCCGCTAACCCACCCGCAAAAAAGCACAACACCCCCAAACAGCTAAAAAGCCAAAATAGAAAATCTCATATTTTTTGGACTTCTGTCCAAACGCGCTGTGCATCTAGGTCATAACTCCCGTTTTCCACATGGAATTTCCTGAAAAGCAAATGCAATCAAAATTAGACTGTGCCAGCAGTGCTCCCAGACCCCAAAACCCACCCACAAACACCCGGAACCCCTGCAAAGAGCACCTCAAAGACAAGCAAGTAGGCAAAAACGCAAAAAGAATTTCGCCTCCGATTTGGTCCAAACCACATTTATCCGGTAATAGTGCTTCCCAGCAATGGCCCCAGAGCCGTCAACCCAGGCGAAAACAAGTAGAAGACCCCCAAACAGCCAAAAAGCAAAAGTACAAAAATGGGGACTTAGTCATTTTCATGGCAATTTTCAAAATCACTCCGCGCGCGCTCTGAAGCTAGGCCCTAACTCCGCTCTGCCACCATGGATTTGCTTCAAACCTTTTGCAATCAAAAGTATCCATGCCCAGCAGTGCTCCCAGACCCCGAAACCCACCCAGCAACACCAGGAAGCCCCCCAAACAGGCCCCCGAAAACGCTACATTGAGCGAAATGTCAGAAATAGCGAAAACTTTTTCCTCATAGATTATGTCTAAACCACTTCTATCCGGTATTAGACCTTCCCAGCAATGCCCCAAGACCCGCCAACCAACCCGCACAAAAGCACAACACCCCCAAACAGCCAAAAAGCCAAAATGGAAAATCTCATACTCGCAATATTTTTCGGCCTTCTGTCCAAACGCGCTGTGCAGCTAGGTCATACCTCCCGTTTTCCACCATGGATTTTCTGAAAAGCAAATGCAGTAAAAATTAGACTGTGCCAGCAGTGCTTGCCGACCCCTAAACCCACCCACAAACACCCGGAACCCCCCCAAAGAGCATCTCAAAGACAAGCAAGTCAGCAAAAACGCAAAAAGAATTTCGCCTCCGATTTGATCCATACCACTTTTATTCGGTATTAGAGCTTCCAAGCAATGGCCCAAGGGCCGTCAAACCAGGCGAAAACAAGTAGAAGACCCCAAACAGCCAAAAGCAAAAGTACAAAAATGAGGACTTAGTCATTTTCATGGCAGTTTCCAAAATGACTCCACAAGCGCTCTGCAGCTAGGCCCTAACTCCCCTCTGCAACCATGGATTTGCTTCAAACCTCTTGCAATCAAAAATATCCATACCCAGCAGTGCTCCGAGACCCCGAAACCCACCCACAAACATCAAGAAGCCCCCCAAACAGGCCCCCGAAAACGCTACATTGAGCGAAATATCAGAAATAGCAAACACTTTTTCCTTATGGATTATGTCCAAACGACTTCTATCCGGTATTAGACCTTCCCAGCAATGCCCCAAGACCCGCCAACCCACCCGCAAAAAAGCACAACACCCCAAACAGCCAAAAAGCCAAAATGGAAAATCTCATACTTACAATATTTTTCGGCCTTCTGTCCAAACACGCTGTGCAGCTAGGTCATAACTCCCGTTTTCCACTATGGATTTCCTGAAAAGCAAAAGCAGTCAAAATTAGACTGTGCCAGCAGTGCTTCCAGACCCCAAAACCCACCCACAAACACCCGGACCCCCCCCCAAAGAGCACCTCAAAGACAAGCAAGTCAGCAAAAACGCAAAAAAAAATTCGCCTCCGATTTGGTCCATACCACGTTTATTCGGTATTAGAGATTCCAAGCAATGGCCCCAGGGCCGTCAAAGCAGGCGAAAACAAGTAGAAGACCCCCAAACAGCCAAAAAGCAAAAGTACAAAAATGGGGACTTAGTCATTTTCATGGCAATTTCCAAAATCACTCCGCGCGCGCTCTGCAGCTAGGCTCTAACTCCCCTCTGCCACCATGGATTTGCTTCAAACCTCTTGAAATCTAAAGTATCCATACCCAGCAGTGCTCCCAGACCCCGAAACCCACCCACAAACACAAGGAAGCCCCCCCAACAGGCCCCCGAAAACGCTACATTGAGCGAAATTTCAGAAATAGCAAAAAAGTTTTCCTCATGGATTTTGTCCAAACCACTTCTATCTGGTATTAGACCTTCCCAGCAATGCCCCAAGACCCGCCAACCCACCCGCAAAAAAGCACAACACCCCCAAACAGCCAAAATGCCAAAATGGAAAATCTCATACTTACAATATTTTTCGGCCTTCTGCCCAAACGCGCTGTGCAGCTAGGTTATAACTACCGTTTTCCACCATGGATTTACTGAAAAGCAAATGCAATCAAAATTAGACTGTGCGAGCAGTGCTCCCAGACCCCAAAACCCACCCACAAACACCCAGAACCCCCCAAAGAGCACCTCAAAGAAAAGCAAGTCAGCAAAAACGCAAAAAGGATTTCGCCTCCGATTTGGTCCAAACCACTTTTATCCGGTATTAGAGCTTCCCAGCAATGGCCCCAGAGCCGTCAACCCAGGCGAAAACAAGTAGAAGACCCCCAAACAGCCAAAAGCAAAAGTACAAAAATGGGGACTTAGTCATTTTCATTGCAATTTCCAAAATCACTCCACGCGCGCTCTGCAGCTAGGCCCTAACTCCCCTCTGCCACCATGGATTTGCTTCAAACCTCTTGCAATCAAAAATATCCATACCCAGCAGTGCTCCCAGACCCCGAAACCCACCCACAAACATCAAGAAGCCCCCCAAACAGGCCCTCGAAAACGCTACATTGAGCGAAATGTCAGAAATAGCAAAATCTTTTTCCTCATGGATTTTGGCCAAACCACTTCTATCCGGTATTAGACCTTCCCAGCAATGCCCCAAGACCCGCCAACCCACCCGCAAAAAAGCACAACACCCCCAAACAGCCAAAAAGCCAAAATGGAAAATCTTAACTTACAATATTTTTCGGCCTTCTGTCGAAACGCGCTGTGCAGCTAGGTCATAACTCCCGTTTTCCACCATGGATTTCCTGAAAAGCAAATGCAATCAAAATTAGACTGTGCCAACAGTGCTCCCAGACCCCAAAACCCACCCACAAACACCCAGAACCCCCCCAAAGAGCACCTCAAAGACAAGCAAGTCAGCAAAAACGCAAAAATAATTTTGCCTCCGATTTGGTCCATACCACTTTTATTCGGTATTAGAGCTTCCCAGCAATGGCCCCAGAGCCGTCAACCCAGGCGAAAACAAGAAGAAGACCCCCAAACAGCCAAAAAGTAAAAGTACAAAAATTGGTACCTAGTCATTTTCATGGCAATTTCCAAAATCATTCCTCACGCTCTCTGCAGCTAGGCCTTAACTCCCCTCTGCCACCATGAATTTGCATCAAACCTCTTGAAATCAAAAGTATCCATACCCAGCAGTGATCCCAGACCCCGAAACCCACCCACAAACACCAGGAAGCCCCCCAAACAGGCCACCAAAAACGCTATATTGAGCGAAATGTCAGAAATAGCAAAAACGTTTTTCTCATGGATTATGTCCAAACCACTTTTATCCGGTATTAGACCTTCCCAGCAATGCCCCAAGACCCGCCAACCCGCCCGCAAAAAAGCACAAAACCCCCAAACAGCCAAAAAGCCTAAATGAAAAATCTCATATTTTTCGGCCTTCTGTCCAAACGCCCTGTGCAGCTAGGTTATAACTCCCGTTTTCCACCATGGATTTCCTGAAAAGCAAATGCAATCAAAATTAGACTGTGCCAGCAGTGCTCCCAGACCCCAAAACCCACTCACAAACACCCAGAAACCCCCCAAAGAGCACCTCAAAGACAAGCAAGTCAGCAAAAATGCAAAAAGAATTTCGCCTCAGATTTGGTCCCAACCACATTTATCCGGTATTAGAGCTTCCCAGCAATGGCCCCAGAGCCGTCAACCCAGGCGAAAACAAGCAGAAGACCCCCAAACAGCCAAAAAGCAAAAGTACAAAAATGGGGACTTAGTCATTTTCATGGCAATTTCCAAAATCACTCTGCAGGCGCTCTGCAGCTAGGCCCTAACTCCCCTCTGCCACCATGGATTTGCTTAAAACCTCTTGCAATCAAAAGTATCCATGCCCAGCAGTGCTCCCAGACCCTGAAACCCACCCATAAACACCAGGAAGCCCCCCAAACAGGCCCCCAAAATCGCTACATTGAGCGAAATGTCAGAAATAGCAAAAACTTTTTCCTTATGGATTTTGTCCAAACCATTTCTATCCGGTATTAGACCTTCCCAGCAATGCCCCAAGACCCGCCAACCCACCCGCAAAAAAGCACAACACCCCCAAACAGCCAAAAAGCCAAAATGGAAAATCTCATACTTACAATATTTTTCAGCCTTCTGTCCATACGTGCTGTGCAGCTAGGTCATAACTCCCGTTTTCCACCATGGATTTCCTGAAAAGCAAATGCAATCAAAATTAGACTGTGCCAGCAGTGATTCCAGACCCCAAAACCCACCCACAAACACCCGTAACCCCCCCGAAGAGCACCCCAAAGACAAGCAAGTCAGCAAAAACGCAAAAAGAATTTTGCCTCCGATTTGGTCCATACCACTTTTATTCGGTATTAGAGCTTCCCAGCAATGGCCCCAGAGCCGTCTAACCAGGCGAAAACAAGTAGAAGACCCCCAAACAGCTAAAAAGTAAAAGTACAAAAATTGGTACCTAGTCATTTTCATGGCAATTTCCAAAATCATTCCTCACGCGCTCTGCAGCTAGGCCTTAACTCCCCTCTGCCACCATGAATTTGCTTCAAACCTCTTGAAATCAAAAGTATCCATGCCCAGCAGTGCTCCCAGACCCTGAAACCCACCCATAAACACCAGGAAGCCCCCCAAACAGGCCCCCGAAATCGCTACATAGAGCGAAATGTCAGAAATAGCAAAAACTTTTTCCTCATGGATTTTGTCCAAACCACTTTTATCCGGTATTAGACCTTCCCAGCAATGCCCCAAGACCCGCCAACCCACCCGCAAAAAAGCACAACACCACCAAACAGCCAAAAAGCCAAAATGGAAAATCTCATACTTACAATATTTTTCGGCCTTCTGTCCATACGTGCTGTGCAGCTAGGTCATAACTCCCGTTTTCCACCATGGATTTCCTGAAAAGCAAATGCAATCAAAATTAGACTGTGCCAGCAGTGATTCCAGACCCCAAAACCCACCCACAAACACCCGTAACCCCCCGAAGAGCACCCCAAAGACAAGCAAGTCAGCAAAAACGCAAAAAGAATTTTGCCTCCGATTTGGTCCATACCACTTTTATTCGGTATTAGAGCTTCCCAGCAATGGCCCCAGAGCCGTCAAACCAGGCGAAAACAAGTAGAAGACCCCCAAACAGCTAAAAAGTAAAAGTACAAAAATTGGTACCTAGTCATTTTCATGGCAATTTCCAAAATCATTCCTCACGCGCTCTGCAGCTAGGCCTTAACTCCCCTCTGCCACCATGAATTTGCTTCAAACCTCTTGAAATCAAAAGTATCCATACCCAGCAGTGATCCCAGACCCCGAAACCCACCCACAAACACCAGGAAGCCCCCCAAACAGGCCACCAAAAACGCTATATTGAGCGAAATGTCAGAAATAGCAAAAACGTTTTTCTCATGGATTATGTCCAAACCACTTTTGTCCGGTATTAGACCTTCCCAGCAATGCCCCAAGACCCGCCAACCCGCCCGCAAAAAAGCACAAAACCCCCAAACAGCCAAAAAGCCTAAATGAAAAATCTCATATTTTTCGGCCTTCTGTCCAAACGCCCTGTGCAGCTAGGTTATAACTCTCGTTTTCCACCATGGATTTCCTGAAAAGCAAATGCAATCAAAATTAGACTGTGCCAGCAGTGCTCCCAGACCCCAAAACCCACTCACAAACACCCAGAAACCCCCCAAAGAGCACCTCAAAGACAAGCAAGTCAGCAAAAACGCAAAAAGAATTTCGCCTCAGATTTGGTCCCAACCACATTTATCCGGTATTAGAGCTTCCCAGCAATGGCCCCAGAGCCGTCAACCCAGGCGAAAACAAGCAGAAGACCCCCAAACAGCCAAAAAGCAAAAGTACAAAAATGGGGACTTAGTCATTTTCATGGCAATTTCCAAAATCACTCTGCAGGTGCTCTGCAGCTAGGCCCTAACTCCCCTCTGCCACCATGGATTTGCTTCAAACCTCTTGCAATCAAAAGTATCCATGCCCAGCAGTGCTCCCAGACCCTGAAACCCACCCATAAACACCAGGAAGCCCCCCAAACAGGCCCCCAAAATCGCTACATTGAGCGAAATGTCAGAAATAGCAAAAACTTTTTCCTTATGGATTTTGTCCAAACCACTTCTATCCGGTATTAGACCTTCCCAGCAATGCCCCAAGACCCGCCAACCCACCCGCAAAAAAGCACAACACCCCCAAACAGCCAAAAAGCCAAAATGGAAAATCTCATACTTACAATATTTTTCGGCCTTCTGTCCATACGTGCTGTGCAGCTAGGTCATAACTCCCGTTTTCCACCATGGATTTCCTGAAAAGCAAATGCAATCAAAATTAGACTGTGCCAGCAGTGATTCCAGACCCCAAAACCCACCCACAAAAACCCGTAACCCCCCCGAAGAGCACCCCAAAGACAAGCAAGTCAGCAAAAACGCAAAAAGAATTTTGCCTCCGATTTGGTCCATACCACTTTTATTCGGTATTAGAGCTTCCCAGCAATGGCCCCAGAGCCGTCAACCCAGGCGAAAACAAGTAGAAGACCCCCAAACAGCTAAAAAGTAAAAGTACAAAAATTGGTACCTAGTCATTTTCATGGCAATTTCCAAAATCATTCCTCATGCGCTCTGCAGCTAGGCCTTAACTCCCCTCTGCCACCATGAATTTGCTTCAAACCTCTTGAAATCAAAAGTATCCATGCCCAGCAGTGCTCCCAGACCCTGAAACCCACCCATAAACACCAGGAAGCCCCCCAAACAGGCCCCCGAAATCGCTACATTGAGCGAAATGTCAGAAATAGCAAAAACTTTTTCCTCATGGATTTTGTCCAAACCACTTCTATCCGGTATTAGACCTTCCCAGCAATGCCCCAAGACCCGCCAACCCACCCGCAAAAAAGCACAACACCCCCAAACAGCCAAAAAGCCAAAATGGAAAATCTCATACTTACAATATTTTTCGGCCTTCTGTCCAAACGCGCTGTGCAGCTAGGTCATAACTCCCATTTTCCACCATGGATTTCCTGAAAAGCAAATGCAATCAAAATTAGACTGTGCCAGCAGTGCTTCCAGACCCCAAAACCCACCCACAAACACCCGGAACCCCCCCAAAGAGCACCCCAAAGACAAGCAAGTCAGCAAAAACGCAAAAAGAATTTTGCCTCCGATTTGGTCCATACCACTTTTATTCGGTATTAGAGCTTCCCAGCAATGGCCCCAGAGCCGTCAACCCAGGCGAAAACAAGTAGAAGACCCCCAAACAGCCAAAAAGTAAAAGTACAAAAATTGGTACCTAGTCATTTTCATGGCAATTTCCAAAATCATTCCTCACGCTTTCTGCAGCTAGGCCTTAACTCCCCTCTGCCACCATGAATTTGCTTCAAACCTCTTGAAATCAAAAGTATCCATACCCAGCAGTGCTCCCAGACCCTGAAACCCACCCACAAACACCAGGAAGCCCCCCAAACAGGCCCCCGAAAATGCTACATTGAGCGAAATGTCAGAAATAGCAAAAACGTTTTCCTCATGGATTTTCTCCAAACCACTTCTATCCGGTATTAGACCTTCCCAGCAATGCCCCAAGACCCGCCAACCCGCCCGCAAAATAGCACAAAACCCCCAAACAGCGAAAAAGCCTAAATGAAAAATCTCATGTTTTTCGGCCTTCTGTCCAAACGCCCTGTGCAGCTAGGTTATAACTCCCGTTTTCCACCATGGATTTCCTGAAAAGCAAATGCAATCAAAATTAGACTGTGCCAGCAGTGCTCCCAGACCCCAAAACCCACTCACAAACACCCAGCACCCCCCCAAAGAGCACCTCAAAGACAAGCAAGTCAGCAAAAACGCAAAAAGAATTTCGCCTCCGATTTGGTCCAAACCACATTTATCCGGTATTAGAGCTTCCTAGCAATGGCCCCAGAGCTGTCAACCGAGGCGAAAACAAGCATAAGACCCCCAAACAGCCAAAAAGCAAAAGTACAAAAATGGGGACTTAGTCATTTTCATTGCAATTTCCAAAATCACTCCACACGCGCTCTGCAGCTAGGCCCTAACTCCCCTCTGCCACCATGGATTTGCTTCAAACCTCTTGCAATCAAAAGTATCCTTGCCCAGCAGTGCTCCCAGACCCTGAAATCCACCCACAAACACCAGGAAGACCCCCAAACAGGCCCCCAAAATCGCTACATTGAGCGAAATGTCAGAAATAGCAAAAACTTTTTCCTCATGGATTTTATCCAAACCACTTCTATCCGGTATTAGACCTTCCCAGCAATGCCCCAAGACCGGCCAACCCACCCGCAAAAAAGCACAACACCCCCAAACAGTCAAAAAGCCAAAATGGAAAATCTCATACTTACAATATTTTTCGGCCTTCTGTCCAAACGCGCTGTGCAGCTAGGTTAAAACTACAGTTTTCCATCATGGATTTACTGAAAAGCAAATGCAATCAAAATTACACTGTGCCAGCAGTGCTCCCAGTCCCCAAAACCCACCCACAAACACCCGGAACCCCCCAAAGAGCACCTCAAAGACAAGCAAGTCAGCAAAAATCAAAAAGAATTTCGCCTCCGATTTGGTCCAAACCACTTTTATCCGGTATTAGAGCTTCCCAGCAATGGCCCCAGAGCCGTCAACCCAGGCAAAAACAAGTAGAAGACCCCCAAACAGCCAAAAGCAAAAGTACAAAAATGAGGACCCAGTCATTTTCATGGCAATTTCCAAAATCACTCCACGCGCGCCCTGCAGCTAGGCCCTAACTCCCCTCTGCCTCCATGGATTTTCTTCAAACCTCTTGCAATCAAATGTATCCATACCCAGCAGTGCTCCCAGACCCCGAAACCCACCCACAAACACCAGGAAGCCCCCCAAACAGGCCCCCAAAATCGCTACATTGAGCGAAATGTCAGAAATAGCAAAAACTTTTTCCTTATGGATTTTGTCCAAACCACTTCTATCCGGTATTAGACCTTCCCAGCAATGCCCCAAGACCCGCCAACCCACCCGCAAAAAAGCACAACACCCCCAAACAGCCAAAAAGCCAAAATGGAAAATCTCATACTTACAATATTTTTCGGCCTTCTGTCCATACGTGCTGTGCAGCTAGGTCATAACTCCCGTTTTCCACCATGGATTTCCTGAAAAGCAAATGCAATCAAAATTAGACTGTGCCAGCAGTGCTTCCAGACCCCAAAACCCACCCACAAACACCCGTAACCCCCCCAAAGAGCACCCCAAAGACAAGCAAGTCAGCAAAAACGCAAAAAGAATTTTGCCTCCGATTTGGTCCATACCACTTTTATTCGGTATTAGAGCTTCCCAGCAATGGCCCCAGAGCCGTCAAACCAGGCGAAAACAAGTAGAAGACCCCCAAACAGCTAAAAAGTAAAAGTACAAAAATTGGTACCTAGTCATTTTCATGGCAATTTCCAAAATGATTCCTCACGCGCTCTGCAGCTAGGCCTTAACTCCCCTCTGCCACCATGAATTTGCTTCAAACCTCTTGAAATCAAAAGTATCCATACCCAGCATAGCTCCCAGACCCCGAAACCCACCCACAAACACCAGGAAGTCCCCCAAAGAGGCTCCCAAAAATGCTACATTGAGCAAAATGTCAGAAATAGCAAAAATGTTTTCCTCAAGGATTTTGTCCAAACCACTTCTATACGGTATTAGACTTTCACAGCAATGCCCCAAGACCCGCCAACCCACTCGCAAAAAAGCGAAAACACCCTCAAACAGCCAAAAAGCCCAAATGGAAAATCTCATATTTTTCGGCCTTCTGTCCAAACGCGCTGTGCAGCTAGGTTATAACTCCTGTTTTCCACCATGGATTTACTGAAAAGCAAATGCAATCAAAATTAAACTGTGCCAGCAGTGCTCCCAGACCCCAAAACCCACTCACAAACACCCAGAACCCCCCCAAAGAGCACCTCAAAGACAAGCAAGTCAGCAAAAAACGCAAAAAGAATTTTGCCTCCGATTTGGTTCAAACCACATTTATCCGGTATTAGAGCTTCCCAGCAATGGCCCCAGAGCCGTCAACCCAGGCGAAAACAAGCAGAAGACCCCCAAACAGCCAAAAAGCAAAAGTACAAAAATGGGGACTTAGTCATTTTCATGGCAATTTCCAAAATCACTCTGTACGCGCTCTGAAGCTAGGCCCTAACTCCCCTCTGCCACCATGGATTTGCTTCAAACCTCTTGTAATCAAAAGTATCCATGCCCAGCAGTGCTCCCAGACCCTGAAACCCACCCATAAACACCAGGAAGCCCCCCAAACAGGCCCCCGAAATCGCTACATTGAGCGAAATGTCAGAAATAGCAAAAACCTTTTCCTCATGGATTTTGTCCAAACCACTTCTATCCGGTATTAGACCTTCCCAGCAATGCCCCAAGACCCGCCAACCCACCCGCAAAAAAGCACAACACCCCCAAACAGCCAAAAAGCCAAAATGGAAAATCTCATACTTACAATATTTTTCGGCCTTCTGTCCAAACGCGCTGTGCAGCTAGGTCATAACTCCCATTTTCCACCATGGATTTCCTGAAAAGCAAATGCAATCAAAATTAGACTGTGCCAGCAGTGCTTCCAGACCCCAAAACCCACCCACAAACACCCGGAACCCCCCCCAAAGAGCACCCCAAAGACAAGCAAGTCAGCAAAAACGCAAAAAGAATTTTGCCTCCGATTTGGTCCATACCACTTTTATTCTGTATTAGAGCTTCCCAGCAATGACCCCAGAGCCGTCAACCCAGGCGAAAACAAGTAGAAGACCCCCAAACAGCCAAAAAGTAAAAGTACAAAAATTGGTACCTAGTCATTTTCATGGCAATTTCCAAAATCATTCCTCACGCTCTCTGCAGCTAGGCCTTAACTCCCCTCTGCCACCATGAATTTGCTTCAAACCTCTTGAAATCAAAAGTATCCATACCCAGCAGTGCTCCCAGACCCCGAAACCCACCCACAAACACCAGGAAGCCCCCCAAACAGGCCCCCGAAAATGCTACATTGAGCGAAATGTCAGAAATAGCAAAAACGTTTTCCTCATGGATTTTGTCCAAACCACTTCTATCCGGTATTAGACCTTCCCAGCAATGCCCCAAGACCCACCAACCCGCCCGCAAAAAAGCACAAAACCCCCAAACAGCCAAAAAGCCTAAATGAAAAATCTCATGTTTTTCGGCCTTCTGTCCAAACGCCCTGTGCAGCTAGGTTATAACTCCCGTTTTCCACCATGGATTTCCTGAAAAGCAAATGCAATCAAAATTAGACTGTGCCAGCAGTGCTCCCAGACCCCAAAACCCACTCACAAACACCCAGCACCCCCCAAAGAGCACCTCAAAGACAAGCAAGTCAGCAAAAACGCAAAAAGAATTTCGCCTCCGATTTGGTCAAAACCACATGTATCCGGTATTAGAGCTTCCTAGCAATGGCCCCAGAGCTGTCAACCGAGGCGAAAACAAGCATAAGACCCCCAAACAGCCAAAAAGCAAAAGTACAAAAATGGGGACTTAGTCATTTTCATGGCAATTTCCAAAATGACTCTGCACGCGCTCTACAGCTAGCCCCTAACTCCCATCTGCCACCATGGATTTGCTTCAAACCTCTTGCAATCAAAAGTATCCTTGCCCAGCAGTGCTCCCAGACCCTGAAACCCACCCACAAACACCAGGAAGACCCCCAAACAGGCCCCCAAAATCACTACATTGAGCGAAATGTCAGAAATAGCAAAAACTTTTTCCTCATGGATTTTATCCAAACCACTTCTATCCGGTATTAGACCTTCCCAGCAATGCCCCAAGACCGGCCAACCCACCCGCAAAAAAGCACAACACCCCCAAACAGTCAAAAAGCCAAAATGGAAAATCTCATACTTACAATATTTTTCGGCCTTCTGTCCAAACGCGCTGTGCAGCTAGGTTAAAACTACAGTTTTCCATCATGGATTTACTGAAAAGCAAATGCAATCAAAATTACACTGTGCCAGCAGTGCTCCCAGTCCCCAAAACCCACCCACAAACACCCGGAACCCCCCAAAGAGCACCTCAAAGACAAGCAAGTCAGCAAAAATCAAAAAGAATTTCGCCTCCGATTTGGTCCAAACCACTTTTATCCGGTATTAGAGCTTCCCAGCAATGGCCCCAGATCCGTCAACCCAGGCAAAAACAAGTAGAAGACCCCCAAACAGCCAAAAGCAAAAGTACAAAAATGAGGACCCAGTCATTTTCATGGCAATTTCCAAAATCACTCCACGCGCGCTCTGCAGCTAGGCCCTAACTCCCCTCTGCCTCCATGGATTTTCTTCAAACCTCTTGCAATCAAATGTATCCATACCCAGCAGTGCTCCCAGACCCCGAAACCCACCCACAAACACCAGGAAGCCCCCCAAACAGGCCCTCGAAAACGCTACATTGAGCGAAATGTCAGAAATAGCAAATACTTTTTCCTCATGGATTTTGGCCAAACCACTTCTATCCGATATTAGACCTTCCCAGCAATGCCCCAAGACCCGCCAACCCACCTGCAAAAAAGAACAACACCCCCAAACAGCCAAAAAGCCAAAATGGAAAATCTTAACTTACAATATTTTTCGGCCTTCTGTCCAAACGCGCTGTGCAGCTAGGTCATAACTCCCGTTTTCCACCATGGACTTCCTGAAAAGCAAATGCTATCAAAATTAGACTGTGCCAGCAGTGCTCCCAGCCCCCAAAACCCACCCACAAACACCCGGAACCCCCCCAAAGAGCACCCTCAAATACAAGCAAGTCAGCAAAAATGCAAAAAGAATTTTGCATCTGATTTGGTCCAAACCACTTTTATCCGGTATTAGAGCTTCCCAGCAATGGCCCAAGAGCCGTCAACCTAGGCGAAAACAAGTAGAAGACCCCCAAACAGCCAAAAAGCAAAAGTACAAAAATGGGGACTTAGTGATTTTCATGGCAATTTCCAAAATCACTCCACGCGCGCCCTGCAGCTAGGCCCTAACTCCCCTCTGCCACCATGGATTTGCTTCAAACCTCTTGTAATCAAAAGTATCCATGCCCAGCAGTGCTCCCAGACCCTGAAACCCACCCATAAACACCAGGAAGCCCCCCAAACAGGCCCCCGAAATCGCTACATTGAGCGAAATGTCAGAAATAGCAAAAACCTTTTCCTCATGGATTTTGTCCAAACCACTTCTATCCGGTATTAGACCTTCCCAGCAATGCCCCAAGACCCGCCAACCCACCCGCAAAAAAGCACAACACCCCCAAACAGCCAAAAAGCCAAAATGGAAAATCTCATACTTACAATATTTTTCGGCCTTCTGTCCAAACGCGCTGTGCAGCTAGGTCATAACTCCCATTTTCCACCATGGATTTCCTGAAAAGCAAATGCAATCAAAATTAGACTGTGCCAGCAGTGCTTCCAACCCCAAAACCCACCCACAAACACCCGGAACCCCCCCAAAGAGCACCCCAAAGACAAGCAAGTCAGCAAAAACGCAAAAAGAATTTTGCCTCCGATTTGGTCCATACCACTTTTATTCGGTATTAGAGCTTCCCAGCAATGGCCCCAGAGCCGTCAACCCAGGCGAAAACAAGTAGAAGACCCCCAAACAGCCAAAAAGTAAAAGTACAAAAATTGGTACCTAGTCATTTTCATGGCAACTTCCAAAATCATTCCTCACGCTCTCTGCAGCTAGGCCTTAACTCCCCTCTGCCACCATGAATTTGCTTCAAACCTCTTGAAATCAAAAGTATCCATACCCAGCAGTGCTCCCAGACCCCGAAACCCACCCACAAACACCAGGAAGCCCCCCAAACAGGCTCCCGAAAATGCTACATTGAGCGAAATGTCAGAAATAGCAAAAACGTTTTCCTCATGGATTTTGTCCAAACCACTTCTATCCGGTATTAGACCTTCCCAGCAATGCCCCAAGACCCGCCAACCCGCCCGCAAAAAAGCACAAAACCCCCAAACAGCCAAAAAGCCTAAATGAAAAATCTCATGTTTTTCGGCCTTCTGTCCAAACGCCCTGTGCAGCTAGGTTATAACTCCCGTTTTCCACCATGGATTTCCTGAAAAGCAAATGCAATCAAAATTAGACTGTGCCAGCAGTGCTCCCAGACCCCAAAACCCACTCACAAACACCCAGCACCCCCCAAAGAGCACCTCAAAGACAAGCAAGTCAGCAAAAACGCAAAAAGAATTTCGCCTCCGATTTGGTCAAAACCACATGTATCCGGTATTAGAGCTTCCTAGCAATGGCCCCAGAGCTGTCAACCGAGGCGAAAACAAGCATAAGACCCCCAAACAGCCAAAAAGCAAAAGTACAAAAATGGGGACTTAGTCATTTTCATGGCAATTTCCAAAATGACTCTGCACGCGCTCTACAGCTAGCCCCTAACTCCCATCTGCCACCATGGATTTGCTTCAAACCTCTTGCAATCAAAAGTATCCTTGCCCAGCAGTGCTCCCAGACCCTGAAACCCACCCACAAACACCAGGAAGACCCCCAAACAGGCCCCCAAAATCACTACATTGAGCGAAATGTCAGAAATAGCAAAAACTTTTTCCTCATGGATTTTATCCAAACCACTTCTATCCGGTATTAGACCTTCCCAGCAATGCCCCAAGACCGGCCAACCCACCCGCAAAAAAGCACAACACCCCCAAACAGTCAAAAAGCCAAAATGGAAAATCTCATACTTACAATATTTTTCGGCCTTCTGTCCAAACGCGCTGTGCAGCTAGGTTAAAACTACAGTTTTCCATCATGGATTTACTGAAAAGCAAATGCAATCAAAATTACACTGTGCCAGCAGTGCTCCCAGTCCCCAAAACCCACCCACAAACACCCGGAACCCCCCAAAGAGCACCTCAAAGACAAGCAAGTCAGCAAAAATCAAAAAGAATTTCGCCTCCGATTTGGTCCAAACCACTTTTATCCGGTATTAGAGCTTCCCAGCAATGGCCCCAGATCCGTCAACCCAGGCAAAAACAAGTAGAAGACCCCCAAACAGCCAAAAGCAAAAGTACAAAAATGAGGACCCAGTCATTTTCATGGCAATTTCCAAAATCACTCCACGCGCGCTCTGCAGCTAGGCCCTAACTCCCCTCTGCCTCCATGGATTTTCTTCAAACCTCTTGCAATCAAATGTATCCATACCCAGCAGTGCTCCCAGACCCCGAAACCCACCCACAAACACCAGGAAGCCCCCCAAACAGGCCCTCGAAAACGCTACATTGAGCGAAATGTCAGAAATAGCAAATACTTTTTCCTCATGGATTTTGGCCAAACCACTTCTATCCGATATTAGACCTTCCCAGCAATGCCCCAAGACCCGCCAACCCACCTGCAAAAAAGAACAACACCCCCAAACAGCCAAAAAGCCAAAATGGAAAATCTTAACTTACAATATTTTTCGGCCTTCTGTCCAAACGCGCTGTGCAGCTAGGTCATAACTCCCGTTTTCCACCATGGACTTCCTGAAAAGCAAATGCTATCAAAATTAGACTGTGCCAGCAGTGCTCCCAGCCCCCAAAACCCACCCACAAACACCCGGAACCCCCCCAAAGAGCACCCTCAAATACAAGCAAGTCAGCAAAAATGCAAAAAGAATTTTGCATCTGATTTGGTCCAAACCACTTTTATCCGGTATTAGAGCTTCCCAGCAATGGCCCAAGAGCCGTCAACCTAGGCGAAAACAAGTAGAAGACCCCCAAACAGCCAAAAAGCAAAAGTACAAAAATGGGGACTTAGTGATTTTCATGGCAATTTCCAAAATCACTCCACGCGCGCCCTGCAGCTAGGCCCTAACTCCCCTCTGCCACCATGGATTTGCTTCAAACCTCTTGTAATCAAAAGTATCCATGCCCAGCAGTGCTCCCAGACCCTGAAACCCACCCATAAACACCAGGAAGCCCCCCAAACAGGCCCCCGAAATCGCTACATTGAGCGAAATGTCAGAAATAGCAAAAACCTTTTCCTCATGGATTTTGTCCAAACCACTTCTATCCGGTATTAGACCTTCCCAGCAATGCCCCAAGACCCGCCAACCCACCCGCAAAAAAGCACAACACCCCCAAACAGCCAAAAAGCCAAAATGGAAAATCTCATACTTACAATATTTTTCGGCCTTCTGTCCAAACGCGCTGTGCAGCTAGGTCATAACTCCCATTTTCCACCATGGATTTCCTGAAAAGCAAATGCAATCAAAATTAGACTGTGCCAGCAGTGCTTCCAACCCCAAAACCCACCCACAAACACCCGGAACCCCCCCAAAGAGCACCCCAAAGACAAGCAAGTCAGCAAAAACGCAAAAAGAATTTTGCCTCCGATTTGGTCCATACCACTTTTATTCGGTATTAGAGCTTCCCAGCAATGGCCCCAGAGCCGTCAACCCAGGCGAAAACAAGTAGAAGACCCCCAAACAGCCAAAAAGTAAAAGTACAAAAATTGGTACCTAGTCATTTTCATGGCAACTTCCAAAATCATTCCTCACGCTCTCTGCAGCTAGGCCTTAACTCCCCTCTGCCACCATGAATTTGCTTCAAACCTCTTGAAATCAAAAGTATCCATACCCAGCAGTGCTCCCAGACCCCGAAACCCACCCACAAACACCAGGAAGCCCCCCAAACAGGCTCCCGAAAATGCTACATTGAGCGAAATGTCAGAAATAGCAAAAACGTTTTCCTCATGGATTTTGTCCAAACCACTTCTATCCGGTATTAGACCTTCCCAGCAATGCCCCAAGACCCGCCAACCCGCCCGCAAAAAAGCACAAAACCCCCAAACAGCCAAAAAGCCTAAATGAAAAATCTCATGTTTTTCGGCCTTCTGTCCAAACGCCCTGTGCAGCTAGGTTATAACTCCCGTTTTCCACCATGGATTTCCTGAAAAGCAAATGCAATCAAAATTAGACTGTGCCAGCAGTGCTCCCAGACCCCAAAACCCACTCACAAACACCCAGCACCCCCCAAAGAGCACCTCAAAGACAAGCAAGTCAGCAAAAACGCAAAAAGAATTTCGCCTCCGATTTGGTCAAAACCACATGTATCCGGTATTAGAGCTTCCTAGCAATGGCCCCAGAGCTGTCAACCGAGGCGAAAACAAGCATAAGACCCCCAAACAGCCAAAAAGCAAAAGTACAAAAATGGGGACTTAGTCATTTTCATGGCAATTTCCAAAATGACTCTGCACGCGCTCTACAGCTAGCCCCTAACTCCCATCTGCCACCATGGATTTGCTTCAAACCTCTTGCAATCAAAAGTATCCTTGCCCAGCAGTGCTCCCAGACCCTGAAACCCACCCACAAACACCAGGAAGACCCCCAAACAGGCCCCCAAAATCACTACATTGAGCGAAATGTCAGAAATAGCAAAAACTTTTTCCTCATGGATTTTATCCAAACCACTTCTATCCGGTATTAGACCTTCCCAGCAATGCCCCAAGACCGGCCAACCCACCCGCAAAAAAGCACAACACCCCCAAACAGTCAAAAAGCCAAAATGGAAAATCTCATACTTACAATATTTTTCGGCCTTCTGTCCAAACGCGCTGTGCAGCTAGGTTAAAACTACAGTTTTCCATCATGGATTTACTGAAAAGCAAATGCAATCAAAATTACACTGTGCCAGCAGTGCTCCCAGTCCCCAAAACCCACCCACAAACACCCGGAACCCCCCAAAGAGCACCTCAAAGACAAGCAAGTCAGCAAAAATCAAAAAGAATTTCGCCTCCGATTTGGTCCAAACCACTTTTATCCGGTATTAGAGCTTCCCAGCAATGGCCCCAGATCCGTCAACCCAGGCAAAAACAAGTAGAAGACCCCCAAACAGCCAAAAGCAAAAGTACAAAAATGAGGACCCAGTCATTTTCATGGCAATTTCCAAAATCACTCCACGCGCGCTCTGCAGCTAGGCCCTAACTCCCCTCTGCCTCCATGGATTTTCTTCAAACCTCTTGCAATCAAATGTATCCATACCCAGCAGTGCTCCCAGACCCCGAAACCCACCCACAAACACCAGGAAGCCCCCCAAACAGGCCCTCGAAAACGCTACATTGAGCGAAATGTCAGAAATAGCAAATACTTTTTCCTCATGGATTTTGGCCAAACCACTTCTATCCGATATTAGACCTTCCCAGCAATGCCCCAAGACCCGCCAACCCACCTGCAAAAAAGAACAACACCCCCAAACAGCCAAAAAGCCAAAATGGAAAATCTTAACTTACAATATTTTTCGGCCTTCTGTCCAAACGCGCTGTGCAGCTAGGTCATAACTCCCGTTTTCCACCATGGACTTCCTGAAAAGCAAATGCTATCAAAATTAGACTGTGCCAGCAGTGCTCCCAGCCCCCAAAACCCACCCACAAACACCCGGAACCCCCCCAAAGAGCACCCTCAAATACAAGCAAGTCAGCAAAAATGCAAAAAGAATTTTGCATCTGATTTGGTCCAAACCACTTTTATCCGGTATTAGAGCTTCCCAGCAATGGCCCAAGAGCCGTCAACCTAGGCGAAAACAAGTAGAAGACCCCCAAACAGCCAAAAAGCAAAAGTACAAAAATGGGGACTTAGTGATTTTCATGGCAATTTCCAAAATCACTCCACGCGCGCCCTGCAGCTAGGCCCTAACTCCCCTCTGCCACCATGGATTTGCTTCAAACCTCTTGTAATCAAAAGTATCCATGCCCAGCAGTGCTCCCAGACCCTGAAACCCACCCATAAACACCAGGAAGCCCCCCAAACAGGCCCCCGAAATCGCTACATTGAGCGAAATGTCAGAAATAGCAAAAACCTTTTCCTCATGGATTTTGTCCAAACCACTTCTATCCGGTATTAGACCTTCCCAGCAATGCCCCAAGACCCGCCAACCCACCCGCAAAAAAGCACAACACCCCCAAACAGCCAAAAAGCCAAAATGGAAAATCTCATACTTACAATATTTTTCGGCCTTCTGTCCAAACGCGCTGTGCAGCTAGGTCATAACTCCCATTTTCCACCATGGATTTCCTGAAAAGCAAATGCAATCAAAATTAGACTGTGCCAGCAGTGCTTCCAACCCCAAAACCCACCCACAAACACCCGGAACCCCCCCAAAGAGCACCCCAAAGACAAGCAAGTCAGCAAAAACGCAAAAAGAATTTTGCCTCCGATTTGGTCCATACCACTTTTATTCGGTATTAGAGCTTCCCAGCAATGGCCCCAGAGCCGTCAACCCAGGCGAAAACAAGTAGAAGACCCCCAAACAGCCAAAAAGTAAAAGTACAAAAATTGGTACCTAGTCATTTTCATGGCAACTTCCAAAATCATTCCTCACGCTCTCTGCAGCTAGGCCTTAACTCCCCTCTGCCACCATGAATTTGCTTCAAACCTCTTGAAATCAAAAGTATCCATACCCAGCAGTGCTCCCAGACCCCGAAACCCACCCACAAACACCAGGAAGCCCCCCAAACAGGCTCCCGAAAATGCTACATTGAGCGAAATGTCAGAAATAGCAAAAACGTTTTCCTCATGGATTTTGTCCAAACCACTTCTATCCGGTATTAGACCTTCCCAGCAATGCCCCAAGACCCGCCAACCCGCCCGCAAAAAAGCACAAAACCCCCAAACAGCCAAAAAGCCTAAATGAAAAATCTCATGTTTTTCGGCCTTCTGTCCAAACGCCCTGTGCAGCTAGGTTATAACTCCCGTTTTCCACCATGGATTTCCTGAAAAGCAAATGCAATCAAAATTAGACTGTGCCAGCAGTGCTCCCAGACCCCAAAACCCACTCACAAACACCCAGCACCCCCCAAAGAGCACCTCAAAGACAAGCAAGTCAGCAAAAACGCAAAAAGAATTTCGCCTCCGATTTGGTCAAAACCACATGTATCCGGTATTAGAGCTTCCTAGCAATGGCCCCAGAGCTGTCAACCGAGGGGAAAACAAGCATAAGACCCCCAAACAGCCAAAAAGCAAAAGTACAAAAATGGGGACTTAGTCATTTTCATGGCAATTTCCAAAATCACTCTGCAGGCGCTCTACAGCTAGCCCCTAACTCCCATCTGCCACCATGGATTTGCTTCAAACCTCTTGCAATCAAAAGTATCCTTGCCCAGCAGTGCTCCCAGACCCTGAAACCCACCCACAAACACCAGGAAGACCCCCAAACAGGCCCCCGAAATCACTACATTAAGCGAAATGTCAGAAATAGCAAAAACTTTTTCCTCATGGATTTTATCCAAACCACTTCTATCCGGTATTAGACCTTCCCAGCAATGCCCCAAGACCGGCCAACCCACCCGCAAAAAAGCACAACACCCCCAAACAGTCAAAAAGCCAAAATGGAAAATCTCATACTTACAATATTTTTCGGCCTTCTGTCCAAACGCGCTGTGCAGCTAGGTTAAAACTACAGTTTTCCATCATGGATTTACTGAAAAGCAAATGCAATCAAAATTACACTGTGCCAGCAGTGCTCCCAGTCCCCAAAACCCACCCACAAACACCCGGAACCCCCCAAAGAGCACCTCAAAGACAAGCAAGTCAGCAAAAATCAAAAAGAATTTCGCCTCCGATTTGGTCCAAACCACTTTTATCCGGTATTAGAGCTTCCCAGCAATGGCCCCAGAGCCGTCAACCCAGGCAAAAACAAGTAGAAGACCCCCAAACAGCCAAAAGCAAAAGTACAAAAATGAGGACCCAGTCATTTTCATGGCAATTTCCAAAATCACTCCACGCGCGCTCTGCAGCTAGGCCCTAACTCCCCTCTGCCTCCATGGATTTTCTTCAAACCTCTTGCAATCAAATGTATCCATACCCAGCAGTGCTCCCAGACCCCGAAACCCACCCACAAACACCAGGAAGCCCCCCAAACAGGCCCTCGAAAACGCTACATTGAGCGAAATGTCAGAAATAGCAAATACTTTTTCCTCATGGATTTTGGCCAAACCACTTCTATCCGATATTAGACCTTCCCAGCAATGCCCCAAGACCCGCCAACCCACCTGCAAAAAAGAACAACACCCCCAAACAGCCAAAAAGCCAAAATGGAAAATCTTAACTTACAATATTTTTCGGCCTTCTGTCCAAACGCGCTGTGCAGCTAGGTCATAACTCCCGTTTTCCACCATGGACTTCCTGAAAAGCAAATGCTATCAAAATTAGACTGTGCCAGCAGTGCTCCCAGCCCCCAAAACCCACCCACAAACACCCGGAACCCCCCCAAAGAGCACCCTCAAATACAAGCAAGTCAGCAAAAACGCAAAAAGAATTTCGCCTCCGATTTGGTCCAAACCACTTTTATCCGGTATTAGAGCTTCCCAGCAATGGCCCCAGAGCCGTCAACCTAGGCGAAAACAAGTAGAAGACCCCCAAACAGCCAAAAAGCAAAAGTACAAAAATGGGGACTTAGTGATTTTCATGGCAATTTCCAAAATCACTCCTCGCGCGCTCTGCAGCTAGGCCCTAACTTCCCTCTGCCACCATGGATTTGCTTCAAACCTCTTGCAATCAAAAGTATCCATACCCAGCAGTGCTCCCAGACCCCGAAACCCACCCACCAACACCAGTAAGCCCCCCAAACAGGCCCCCGAAAACGCTACATTGAGCAAAATGTCAGAAATAGCAAAAACATTTTCCTCATGGATTTTGGCCAAACAACTTCTATCCGGTATTAGACCTTCCCAGCAATGCCCCAAGACCCGCCAACCCACTCGCAAAAAAGCACAACACCCCCAAACAGCCAAAATGCCAAAATGGAAAATCTCATACTTACAATATTTTTCGGCCTTCTGTCCAAACGCGCTATGCAGCTAGGTTATAACTCCCGTTTTCCACCATGGATTTACTGAAAAGCAAATGCAATCAAAATTAGACTGTGCCAGCAGTGCTCCCAGACCCCAAAACTCACACACAAACACCCGGAACACCCCCAAAGAGCACCTCAAAGACAAGCAAGTCAGCAAAAACGCAGAAAGAATTTCGCCTCCGATTTGTTCCAAACCGCTTTTATCCGGTATTAGAGCTTCCCAGCAATGGCCCCAGAGCCGTCAACCCACGCGAAAACAAGTAGAAGACCCCCAAACAGCCAAAAAGCAAAAGTACAAAAATGGGGAGTCATTTTCATGGCAATTTCAAAAATCACTCCGCGCGCGCTCTGCAGCTAGGCCTTGACTCCCCTCTGCCACCATGGATTTGCTTCAAACCTCTTGCAATCAAAAGTATCCATACCCAGCAGTGCTCCCAGACCCCGAAACCCACCCACAAACACCAGGAAGCCCCCCAAACAGGTCCCCGAAAATTCTACATTGAGCGAAATGTCAGAAATAGCAAAAACTTTTTCCTCATGGATTTTTTCCAAACCACTTCTATCCGGTATTGGACCTTCCCAGCAATGCCCCAAGACCCACCAACCCACCCGCAAAAAAGCACAACACCCCCAAACAGCCAAAAAGCCAAAATGGAAAATCTCATACTTACAATATTTTTCGGCCTTCTGTCCAAACGCGCTGTGCAGCTAGGTCATAACTCCTGTTTTCCACCATGGATTTCCTGAAAAGCAAATGCAATCAAAATTAGACTGTGCCAGCAGTGCTCCCAGACCCCGAAACCCACCCACAAACACCAGGAAGCCCCCCAAACAGGCCCCTGAAAACATGATAGTGAGCAAAAAGTAAAAAACTTTTTCAAGTCTGATTTGGTCAAAACCAGTTTTATCCAGTATTAGACCTTCCCAGCAATGCCCCAAGACCCGCCAACTCACCCGCAAAGAAGTAGAACACCCCCACAAGTGTAGAGTCTTTCTTCAGTGGGCGTAATCCAGCCCTCTGCTTTGAGGGAAATAGGAGTCTGGAGGAGGAGGAGGATAGAGGAGCATGTTCTTGTGAACTTGTTAACCTGAAGAATGCAGACTGCGGCACCTTCAAATCAATAAGCAAATAAGTGAAGACAGTTCTGCTGATGGGCTTTTTTTGTGATTAGGTGATTAAAGTTTTAATTATATTAACTGTGCAAAACAAAGAAAGACAGACACACAGGAATAAAAGTGAATAAGGACGAAAAAGAAAGTTATTGATTCATTGGCTCATTTTCAGGGCTCGGTGTCAGGGAATAAGAGTTTGTCCTCATACTCTGCGAATTCAGGCAGGAGTAGGTCAGTGTCACCTAACAGAGAAGAAATTCCATCATCTAAGTTGCTGTCCTCCTCGTCTTTATCCGGCGTGTGTTCTCATACTTTGTAATCTGGTGGTATGAGGTGCTGATTCATCTTGATCATTGTTAACCTCTTCACATTTTTGGACGAGAGGCGGGTCCGTTTGCAAGTTACAATGCCACCAGCAGCACTGAAAACACGCTCAGAAGACACGCTTGCGAGTGGGGAAGACAAGTAGTTGATAGCCAGGTTGGAGATCTGTGCCCACAATTCATTTTTCCCATGCCTTTACGCCAATGGGTCAGCATTAACATCGACCTCTGTTGAGTCATTCAGATAGTCCTGCACCATCGACTCAAGGTTCTCCACGGTTCCTCCACTTTGCTTACTTTTTTCTGGGACCTTTTGAGAACCAAACCCAAGCAGAGTTAGCCAATCCTCTTCTTCACCCAATGTTACTGTTGTGTCTGGTGCAGATGATCCGGTTGCCGGTGTCTTTAACAGCTGAGAGGTCACTCCTGCCACAGCCACAGGTGCAGAAGTGGATTCTTTTGACTGGGGACGGCCTGCTGATGCTGATGTACTGCCTTTTCCTTCAATTTTCTGCAGTTCTCTTTCAAACCTCATAGCTGACAAGGCTAGCCAATGTTTGTACTTTGTAACATCTTTGTCACCAAAAGGAAAGAATGCTCTGCCTGCCAGCGCCTTTTTGTAGCGTGGATCCAGAATAGTAGCACAAATGTAATGTGGTTCTGAGTGGATCATTTGAAGACGTTCATCGCCAAGTAGGCGCTCTAATATTTTCTCCGCCAAAACAAAAGCTTCTTGCTTTTCTTCATCTTTTTGAAACATAGAAGACACCGCCTTCAGTTGGTGCTCCAGCATGCGCAACAATGGGATAGCTTTTCCCAAATTACAGTCCTCCCTGCTGACTGCACGCGTGAAGACCTCAAAAGGATGAAGTATGTCTGTCAGGCTTTTAACTAGCTTCCATTGCACCACATCTAGCCTCAGGTCCTTCTGAGCTGTACCCAGTGTTAAGAAATACTGATTGAGTACCGTAAACTGCTCATACAGACGCTCAAGCATGTAGAAGGTTGAGTTCCAACGTGTTGGCACCTCCTGGATGAGTGCTTTCACTGGCATTTGACGTTCATGTCGCAGGCCCCTTAGATGCTTCTGGGCCTTAAAAGAATGGCTGAAATGGTTGCACATTCTTCGGCAGGTGGTCACTAACTCGCACACTGGACTGTCTTCACTCAATAATTTTTTAACAACCAGGTTTATACAGTGCACCAAACACGGGACTAATAATTACCCAGATCCATGGCCTTAACTACATTGGCGCCATTATCTGTGGAAACATAACCAATCTTGTGTTTTTTTGGGGACAGCCAGTGAAAGACCTTCGTGTTAAACTCATTCAAAATGTTTTCTGCTGTATGACGTTTCTCCAAGCCAAACATGGCTAGTGTTGCATGTTTCCGAGCAACTTTGAAAACTTGGTCCGGGTCAACACCAGCGTTTAGCTTTGCTTTAACCCCTGAAAAAGAGACCCAGTGTGCAGTGATGCACATGTAATCAGTGCCTGCACCACTGGTCCACATGTCTGTTGTCAGATGTATAGTGTGAACAGCACTCTTCTGCAAAGCTGCCCCAATCACCTCCAGCACATCTTCATGTAGTGCTGGAACCGCAACTCTGGCGAAATAGAACCGGCTAGGAACCTTCCATTTAGGGCTGAGCGTTGCCACTAATTCTAGAAAACCAACCCCTTCTACAAAAGAAAAAGGGAGAAGGTCCAGAGCTAGCATTTTAGCCAGCTTAGTGTTATACAGACGCGTCAGTGGGTGGTTGCGTTAATATGGCGCTTCTGAAAACAACATAGTTCTAATGGTGGGCTGGACCATTTTACGGGATGATGATGACTTCTTTGACCCAGTTACGCTCGCTGATGAACTTTTTCACATTGGTGTCTCACTCTCTCCCACACTCTTAGTGTGGCTCACAGGGGGTGTGCTGACAGGGGTGCTGGGTGTAAGTGAAGTGTTTGACGCTTCTTCCTCCTTGTCATCATCAGATGAAACATCAACGTTTTGTTGACTTCCAATTTGGGCTTCCTTGATCTCCTTTAGGTGCGCAAACCATTGGACAGCGTGCTGTCTCTCAAGATGACCTCTCTGGCCTCCGGTACCATAACTTACCACGACTAACTGCAAACTTACAAATGGATATGTTTTCCTTTTTTGGGCAAACACTAAACAAGTCCCAAACTGCGGACTTGAAATGTCTGTGGGGGCCGGAGGAGGCGATACTGGTGGTGGTCATGCTGCTAATGCCAGATGAAGTGGAGGATGTGTGTTGCCGAACTTTACTACGTTGTGCACTTGCACCACCACTAATTGAGGTTGAGGTGGATGGAGGTCCCTTCTGGCGAGGAAGAAATATGGAAGCAGTAGGTGGTGGTGTACTAGTTAACTCCAATGATGGTGGTGTTCCCATTGCCTCCTCGTTGACAACATCATCACGCTAAGCAGCTTTTCGGGCAAGGGTCAAAATGTCTGTTTGCTGCATGTCCGCTGAGGCTGGAGTGAAGCCTATGATGACTGCGTCGTCGTCGTGAGAGTCTTCATCAGCCGGAGTATACGCCACTTCTTGTTGAGCTTCATCACACTCCATAACTATTAGAGTTTCGGGGACCTTCCTTTTACGCTTAGCTAACTTTGTCAGATCATGGTGTGCCTCACTCTCAGACGGCAGTGGTGGTTCCCAAGTTTGATCCGTATCATCAGAAGGAAGTGGGCTTGAAGAAGATGTAGACACCATCCTTGAACTTTTCCTTGCTAGGGATGTGGAAGACAATGAATGGTCATTAGTGGCTTCCTCAAATAATACCTCGGCTTGAATGTCGATTTCCTCATTTGCCCCTACTTCGGGAGGAACAACTATTGTGGGCAATTATGCCCCTCCATGCACCTCTGCTTGCGCATCTCCTTGCGCTGCCTCTCCTTCCACATGTACTTGGGCTTGTACTTGCACATGTGGTTGTTATTGTGGCAGTGGTTGTTCAACACTCGTCAGATGAGTTACAGCAACCTGTGTTGATTGAGGGACATTGCTGCTACTTTCTTGCGATGAGCCAACATCATTGGTCGATGGTGATTGAACAAGTAGACTGGCTGCCTCTGCAGCACTCAAGGGCTTGGACTTAAGTTGGCGTGGTGGTGGTGGCACTGAGCCCAATGGAGCGGGGTGCTGCTCCCAGCTTGGTCCCCAGCAGATCCCGCTGCTGCTGCAGGCGTACTTTTTTTTTATTCCCAAAAAATTTGGCGGGCGGCACACCAGTCTCCTTGGTAACTTGCTTCTTCTGCTCCTTACTGGCAACTTTCTTGCTAGAGGAGCTATGGGGAACTTTTTTTGGGGCCATCTTCTTCAGAGGTCAGAACAGCAGGCCGCAGTTGCACGAGTTGCAGAGTTGTCTGTGGCCAGACGTGACGTCGCATGAAGTTATGCTGCACAGACACACCGCTGCAGGACTTCTTCCTGGCACTGGTGGTTCTCTTGAGTCTTGTGCACCTAAAAGCAATGGAAGACAGAGGAACATCAGTTCAGTTATACACCCCAAAGAGTCGTAAAACACATAAAAATCAGCACAATCCCATGCCATCCATGCCCTCAATGATGTTTAAATTCAAGACACCCCACAGAAAGACTAGGCCCATGTACCACTCACTACCCCTGGGCATAATGGATGAAAGCTAGGCAAAATGGGTGTAGGCCTGAGAACACTGCCTGCATTCAAAATGGCCCCTTGCCTCCCAGCACCTGGCCAGGGCCTGCCTGTACCAGCACTCAAAATGGCCCCCACCCTCATGGCCAGTCCCCATGAACACCCCAAAAATCGAAAAACACACAAAAATCAGCACAATCCCATGCCATCCATGTCCTCCATGTTGTTTACATTAAAGAGACCCCACAGAAAGACTCAGTCCATGCACCACTCACTAGCCCTGGGCAAAAGGCCCCAACAGCAGACCAAAAAATTCAAAAACCACAGAAAAATCAGCACAATCCAATGCCATCCATGTCCTCAATGATGTTTAAATTCAAGACACCCCACAGAAAGACTAGGCCCATGCACCACTCACTACCCCTGGGCATAATGGATGAAAGCTAGGCAAAAGGGTGCAGGCCTGAGAACACTGCCTGCATTCAAAATGGTCCCTTGCCTCCCAGCACATGGCCAGGGCCTGCCTGTACCAGCACTCAAAATGGCCCCCACCCACATGAACAGTCCCCATGAACACCCCAAATAATCGAAAAACACAAAAAAATCACCACAATCCAATGCCATCCATGCCCTCCATGATGTTTACATTAAAGAGACCCCACAGAAAGACTCAGTCCATGCACCACTCTCTAGCCCTGGGCAAAAGGCCCCAACAGCAGCCCAAAAAATTGAAAAACACAGAAAAATCAGCACAATCCAATGCCAACCATGCCCTCAATGATGTTTAAATTCAAGACACCCCACAGAAAGACTAGGCCCATGCACCACTCACTACCCCTGGGCATAATAGATGAAAGCTAGGCAAAAGGGTGCAGGCCTGAGAACACTGCCTGCATTCAAAATGGCCCCTTGCCTCCCAGCACATGGCCATGGCCTGCCTGTACCAGCACTCAAAATGGCCCCCACCCACATGGCCAGTCCCCATGAACACCCCAAAAAATCGAAAAACACAAAAAAAATCAGCATCCCATGCCATCTATGCCCTCCATGATGTTTACATTATTGAGACCCCACAGAAGGGCCTGTGGCACTCTTAGGAGTGCCACCTACATGTGGATTTACCGAATCAGTAAATATACCGATTCAATATTTTACCGATTCTGTAAATTTACCGATTCGGTCAATTTACAGAATCGGTAAAATATAGGCCCCCTACATCTGAAAACCCTAATACCGGTCAGTAACGGCCGAATTTGGCCGTTACCGACCGGTATTAGGGCTCCTACATCTGGCCGTTAATTATTCACTAAATTGGTGTTTTTAAATGCTTTACATTTACATAGTTGTCTCCTAAATTAAGCCTGCATGCTTGCAGCCAAATTACCCAGGGTTGAGCATGGGAATATTTATTGAGACCTGTGCCAAGCCCTACAATGTGTTAGTGGCCTTACTGCCAGTGGTAGATGCACATTTATCACTACTAATAACCCACTTTGCAACATATGATGTTCAGCATTGTGGATGAAGACTTGTGTTTAAAAGTATACCTTTCAGTGAAGTGAATTAAGATTGTGAAAATCCTCTAAATTGTTTTAGAACACAACTTTTTAATTTAGAAGTTTTGGAATTTGGACTAAACTGATTCTTAATACTCTGTTTGGATTTTTCTAAACTTGTTCTACATCTGAATGCTAGTTGCTGTTACCCAAAACTATAGATACCATGGAGTTGGACCTTGCTAAACTGCCACAACTCAAGGTGGCTGAGCTTAGGATACTGCGTAAGGCTAGAGGGCTACTTGCATCCAACAAAATTAGGAAGGAAGGGTTGGTAAAGGTCCTGAAAGGCAGGTCTTGGGTAGCTGCGGAGATTCAAGGGGAGGAAAGGATGACTTCCTCAGCCTCATCTAAGAGGGTGAGGATGACACTTCCTCCACTGCTTCCGGTAGTAGGTACATATTTCTAGATAGTGGGAGAAGGGGAGGGCTCCACACATAGGACACACTACTCTACCTTGAAGAGAGACAGCTTGTGACCCAACTAGTTTTAACAGCTTTGGAGCAGAGGAAAACTGGAATTAGCTGAGAGGAAGGGAGAGAGGGAGGAGGACACAAGAAGCAATGGTGGCACTGAAACTGATGAATAGATTGAGATGTCCAGGGGTGGTGGGTTTGACCACAATTGTCCCAAGGGTATAGAACCCAAGTACACAGAGGGAGATGACATTGACAAATATGCATTTGAAAGAGACCTAGAAATGTGCAGGGTCAACCCCAAGCACTGGGGTTCACTCTTGTGGGAACTGATTCCAGTAGCTGGGAGGGATAGGTACCTGACCCTGAAGGAGGTTAAGTCAGAAATCCTACTCTCACATGCAGTTATGCTTAATCAGTAAGTTTGGTCTGACTCCAGAGCATTACAGGGTGAGGTTCGGAGACACCCAGAAAATGTGCACAGGGTCCAGAGTGGACTTTGTGGACATTTCAGTGAAGGCACTAGAAGGATGAATTGTTGGTAACAAAGTAGAAACATATGAGGGATTGTATAATTTATTTTTGAAGGAACACATTTTGACTCAATGTGCTGAACAGAAGTAACGGCAGTACCTTGTGGACTTTAAGCTGACAGACCTCAGAGAGTTGGGGGAATCAGCTGATGAGTGGGTGAGAACCCAGGATTTCAATCAGCACCAGAGGGTGTTCAGAAGGAAGGACAGGTCCCTCCTTAGGGGAAGGTCCATGGGAAAGAAGGTCAAAACAGAAGGAATCCTCAAAGACCCACATAACCCTGAACAAGTTGGGGGGGCTGAACCCACCCAAATGCAAAGGGAGGGGCTATCAGGGAATGCATGGTAGGTTATTTGAACCCTCAAAGGTGGAACATTGTTTTGACTGTAATAAGCCAGGGCACACGAAGGGACATGCTGTCTCCACCAAGAACACTCCCACTAGTGGGCAATCCTCAGGGATTGCTAGTATAAGTGTGGGGCTGGAGAGTGCCTCAGAGAGGGGTACAGAAGTGGTAGAGGCAACCTTAGTGTACCTGGGTTGGGTGAATATTGCAACCCTGGTGGCCTTACCTCCAAGCATGGATAAGTACATTTTATCCTATCCTCTCCCTCTATTAATCTCTGTTCTCCATGTGCTATTTCCGCTATAGTGCACCCAAATGAAATGCAAGACTTCCAGGCGTCTTTCTACATTAATTTTTGGATGGAGCAGCTTTTCCCCTCCAATGGTAATTTTGGTTTTCTTCTTGGCGGGGTCACTTTGTAATTTCAGATGAAGAAGCTTTTCTATTCTAAATCTTGGTATTTTTAACTCTCCTTCTCTCTCTGTCCTCATGTTGTCCCAATCGACCTTGCCTTTCCATCCCTCATTCCTGGGTGTTCTGTCAAATGTGTCTAGCATTTCTCTGTCTCCTTTTGTTAGTTGCTTGTGCATTCATGGCACCCTTTTCATTTTGGTTGGTATTGTCCCCTGTCCTATTGCAACCTTGCTACTCTCGAGAGGTGCAACTACTGCGGTCCCGTTCTGCTGGTTGAAGAGCATATTGCGTATCAGGACGCAGCCCACGTATTTAGAAACAGGTAGGACATTGTAACTCATGCTTTTCTGTATGTCTGTAGGCAGATGTCTGCAAACATAACATTCAGATATGTTCATAATACGTACATACATCTTCATCATTTAAACGTTTGATTTCCATTATATTCATCCCACAACACCTGTGCCCTTCCTTCTCTAATGTTAACCTCCCCAAAAATGTATTTTTTCTGGAAAATCTATTTTTCTTTCATCAAATGTTGCATTTGTATCGCTCCTGTCCTCAACTTGACCATTTGGGAACAGAATTTCTAGATCCTGTGCATATAATATTATAAATGCAGTCACTATTATTCCTGGTACTGATGACAGTATTGCAGCAGCAATGCTGGCCATCTTCTTCCTTCTTCCCTTTGACGTGGCATCATACTAACGCGTGTCTACTTTGCATGTTCCATTGCCCTTACTTAAGCAACTGTCTTTTCCTCCCAATTGCCGGAATAATGGTCCCTTACTAGCTTGTCTCCTACTGCTCGGAGCACGGTGAGGTAGATCCCTATCTTGAGTCCTTCGGCGTATGTACCTGTATACACACCTGTAGGGGATAATATATCTGGGAACTGGATTGCGCTGCCCAGGCAGGCAAAATAAAATTTACTTTGAAGCGGCTTCCTAGGCCAAGAGCTAGATAATATTGCAGGTAGTTCTAACCATGGTGCTAAGAAGGTGATATGCACATAAATCCTGTCTGGTGTTATGTTTACTGTATAGCTCAATATTCTATTCATCTGGTAAATGTGTGTTCTATTTATAGTTGGATATCCCTGATGATGCGTATTCCACTGCTCTCGATTGCATATGCCTCACACTCTAAAATATCAAGGCGTGTTGCTGCTGTACCTTGTGTTGATGGCTGATCTACGAAAGTTGGAAATGAAATACCGTACAGTATCAGACTTCTTAGCCTACTCAACAGCGGGGGGTTCGGCAGAGCTATTCTCTGAATACCTGTTATCTCAATTACTGTGGACCATATTAGTAATACTGATCTTATAGTTAATTGCAGCCGTGTTTCTTCTACTTATATCGTTATAGACCTGAACCTTCTCGTTGTTGTTACTGGTATTTGGTGTCCTGATGACAATGTGCAATTGGAGCTGTACCTAAAGTGATTGTCTTATGGTAGCTAACTAACAAGTTTTGTACTGCTAGGTGGTGTTGGTTGTACAGAATCCAGCAACACTAACTAGCAGGGTCTGTACCGCTATTGGTATTGATACAGACTCCAGCAACTCTTTGAAAGGAACCGTTGGTGCCTTTGTTGCGTACTGCCAGAGGTTACTAGCACATGACAGTTTGGCACTTTTGAAGAAAATTGTTGTCTTTGGAAGGATGATACCTGGGGCCTGGCATGCTGTGCGCAGCAGGGAACTGCCTCTGGTATGTTGCGTGTTCTGTTGGAGGCCTGGCCTGCAGCAAGCAGGAAACTGCCTCTGCTTCAATTCTGTTCTGTTGTTTACTGTCTGGTGGAGTAAAGGTTGAACCTGTGGGATGCCACTAGAGGTGGTAGCAGAGCTTGCTCTTTCCTGTCTGGCCCTGCTGCTTTCTTGGTGTGGGAGCTATGCATCCAGGATGTCAGCCCTTTGCACTTGACGGCTGATGCTGTTGTTAGGAGGACCAGGTACCGTCCCTTCCACCTTGGCTGGAGGCAGTGTTGTCGGGTGTGGGCTTTTACCCAAATCCAAACACCAGGCTGCAGGTCATGTGGCGGTGGTGTTGCTGCCTCTGAAAGAGCCTGCAGAACCTGGCGATGTAAATAACGTAATGTCTCTGTTAGTATCTTACAATAGCATAAAAGCAAATCATATGTTATTGATAGCGCAGCAGTGGACATATGGCCTGCAATGTTCATGGGGCAGCCAAAAAACATTTTGTAGGGGCATAACTTTGTTACCCTGTCTGGCGTGCTTATCATTGCCAAAGGACTAGTGGTAGTGCATCTACCCATGAAGGTTCAGTTGACGCACATATTTTTCCTATTTTATTTTTCAGTACCCTATTCTTTCTCTCCACAGGCACCTCCTGCTGGTGGGTGATAGGCATAGTGTAACTTTTGTGTGACTCCAAGCCCCTTACATATTCCCGATGACATGGGAAATGAACGCAGGTCCATTGTCGGAGGATAGAAAGGATGGGATCCCAAATCTTGGGATCAGGTCTTTCAGAAGGCATTTAGCAACAGTAGGTGCATCACAGTTCTTTGTTGGATAGGCGTCTCTCCACTTACTGAACATGCATACTTTTACCAAAACATGTTTGTACTTTTGGGTGGGGGGCATGTCTATGAAATCCATTTGGAGACTCTCAAAGGGCCCGTGGGGTGGTGGGAAGTGGCCAGGTGCTGTTGGTGTGCCCTTTCAGTAGCGCATTTCCTACAAAGTCTTACTGCTGTTTGGTGGAACTTGCAGTTGTATCAACATTGGGAAAACAGTCTGATCATGCCGTCTCGGCCCACGTGGGAGGGGCTGTGAAAGCGGCATGCCATAGAAGTGAGTATTGATAAAGGCAGGCATATTTTCCCACTTGGTCCTCTCCATAACCCCTCCTTTGTTTGCACACACCCTCCTTTCACCCACTCATCCTTCTCATTTTCCTCGACCCTTTCATGAATGTGTATAGGGTCAAAATGCAATGAATCATTGTTAGCACCTGTGTCCTTGTTGTTACTTATTATTTGTACCATTGCTAGCAGGCAGCCTGTCAGCGCTATTCTCGTTGCTTCCCCATCAATAAATGCATTGCCTTTTGAAACATATCCTTTGGAGGAAGTGTGTGCTGCACATTTTATGATAGCTATTTGTGAAGGTATTAGTAAGGCTCGAAGAAGGCCACAGATCAATTGACGTGTTGTATTTGTTGGCCTGCTGATGTGAGGAATCCCCTCATTGACCACAACTGGCCGAAGTCATGAACCACTCTGAAGGCATGCTGGCTGTCTGTGTATATGTTTGCTCTTTTTCCTTTAGCCAATCTGCATGCCCTCATCAGTGCCACAGTGCCTGCATGTGTGCTATTGACAGCAATCAGCTTTCCTCCTTCCAGTAGTTTGTTAGCGGTACCTACTGCATAGGAGGCCTGCAGTGTAACTTTGTCATAACTCAGACATGACCCATCTACAAACAAATCCCCTTGGGCATCTGGCAGTGGTGTGTCTTTTAGGCCTGGGTGCACCTATTTATGCCTGTGTTTAGCCAGTGCACAATCGTGAAAGTCATCATCTGAGGTCAGATCATCCAGGTCATACTCTGTTGGCAGAAGGCATGCTGGATTAATCGTGGTGCATCTCTTGATTACAATGTGTGGTGCTAATAGTATCAGCTCATACTTAGTGAGACGTGCATTTGTTATATGCTGGGTCTTAGTGGATGTGAGGAGCGTGTCCACTGCATGGGGAACGTGCAGTACCATGGTGTGTGCCAACACTATATTTTCAGATTGTTCTACTTCAAGTGCTGCTCCCGCCACTGCCCCAAAGCAAGGCGGGAGAGCGGAAGCCACTGGGTCTAGTGTGGCAGAAAAGTATGCATATGGGCGGTAGAATGAACCATGCTTCTGACTCATTACACTCAATGAGGACCTGACCACCCTCCATTTTCATGGCAGAACAGGTGGAAGTCTTTACTGTAATCTGGGACACCTAGTACTGGTGTATCGCTAAGTTAACTTTTGATTTTGTTCAATCTTGGTCACAGTCCTTTAACCAAGGTACCACTTCTTGGACCTCTTTGTGTGTTAGTGCTTGTAGTGGTTTGGCAATCAGGGAGTAGTTTGGGATCCAGTGCCGACAGTATCCCGCCACCCCAGGAAAGCCCTTACCTCATTTTGTGTGCGTGGTCAGGGAAAGTGAGTGATGGTGGATATCCTATCAGGTAGTAATTTCCTGATCCCTTCGGAGAGTTTGTGGCCTAGATACTTCACAGCAGTGAAGCGGAACTGTAGTTTCTTTGGGAAAAACTTGTAACCTTTCAGTGCCAGATGGCAAAGAATGGCAATGGTGTCCTTTGTACATGCATCCCTTGACGGTGAGGCCAGTAGTAAATTGTCTATGGCCTGGCTAAGTGTAGAGCCTTCTTTTATCACCAGGGAGTCTAAATCTGTCTTTAATGCATTTGTGAAGATGGAGGGGGACTCTGTATAGCCTTGTGGGAGACCATGTGAACCATCCAGACCGGAAACTGAAACTGAAATAGGACTGGCTGTCAGGATGCAGGGGAATGATAAAGAAGGCGGAGCTAAGGTCTAACACTGGGATGTTGAACAATATTGTTGCCGGGTTTGGAACCACTGGGAAGGACGGTACCGCTATTTTGTTCAATTCTCTCAGGTCTTGTGTAAAACGATATACAGGGACCCTATCCAGGCCCTTAGATGCTTTCTTTACATGGAGTATTGGTGTATTGCATGGGCTGGACCATATCTCCTTTATTATTCCCTGCTTCAGGAGGTCTTGTATTACGGGTGCGATGCCTTCCTCCCCTTCTTTAGAAATCTTGTACTGTGACACTCTTGGGAGGCATGCTCCTGGCTTTAATATGATCTGTACTGGTGGGTAGGTAAGTTAGCACCTGTCCTACATCATTAGCACTTGTAGCTCAGACTCAAGGTGGCAAGCAGTTGCGCAGCTCTGAGGGTATGATGGGGTTGGTGCATGTCATGAAAGCCTGCAACATAAGGTTATTTGACTTGCTTTCTAGAAAAACCCCTGTTAGTGAGCAGTGTATGGTGCATTGTAATTTACCGACCAAGTCCCTACCTAGTAAGTTCACTGGACAGAATCTACACCTCTTCCCTGGCCGTGCTATGCCAAATCTTAAACCTATCCCTTTCCACAGCCACGGTCCCATCACCCTGGAAACATGCTATTGTCTCCCCCCTCCTTAAGAAACCAACGGCTGACCCCAAGATCTTAGCAAATTTTCGCCCGATATCTCTCCTGCCTGCACTTTCCAAAGTCTTGGAAAAACACGTTCATGAACATCTTACAAAGTTCACGGAGGCAAATAACATTTTACACCCCGCCCAATCTGGTTTCCTCACAGGATTCTCGACGGAAACCACACTACTTGGAGTTGTGGAAAATCTTCGACGTCTGGTCGACATGGGTAATTCCGCAGCGCTGATTCTCCTTGACCTCAGCGCGGTGTTTGACACCATCTCTCATAACACTCTGCTTGCGTTCCTCTCCAATATGGGCATAAGAGGAAAGGCACTAGATTGGATAGCATCTCTCCTGACGCTCAGGACATACCAAATCTCCTTTAGCAATGCGACATCCAAGATCCATTTTTCTCCGCACGGAGTCCCACAGGGTTCAGTATTAAGCCCCCTGCTTTTTAATCTTTATGCAGCCCCGTTGACCCAGATTGCTGAATCTGATGGCCTCACCATGTACACATACGCTGACGACTCCCAAATCATTTTCTCCCTTTCGGATGAGAACCAAGACATTCCTTCACGCCTTCAGACTGGCCTTAGGAACATTTCATCCTGGATGAACAAAAACATGCTCAAACTCAATGGCAGTAAAACCGAGGTTCTGATAGAAGGCCCCGACCAGAACCTCTGGAACTCCAGACACTGGCCACCTGAAATGGGCCCCCTGCCAACTCTATCGTACCAGGTCCGCAATCTGGGCTTTATCATTGACAGAGACCTAACCATGGATCCCCAGGTGAGCGTTCTCTCAGCCACCTGTTTTACGATCTTAAGATGGCTCAGAAAAATCATATGGATGCTTCCTGGTGACACCCAAAAGACAGTCGTCAATGCATTAATTACCTCCCGCCGGGACTACGGGAATGTCCTTTACTTGGGAGCATCCCAGGCAGTTACAAGGCGCCTCCAACTTGTACAGAATGCAGCAGCTAGGCTGCTCTGTAAATGCAACAGGAGAGACCGTAAATCCAGTCACTTAAAGGCACTTCACTGGCTAAAAATTGACAACAGGGTCAAATTTAAGACTCTCAGCCTCATGCACAGGATAAAGTGGGGCAACGCTCCCAAATATCTTCTGACCCTTGCGCACACCTACATACCTGCCCGAGACTTGAGATCTGCCACCCAAGGTCTCTTCTGCGTCCCTAAAATACGCCGGGCTAGGATGGTAGGTAGATCCTTTTCCTTCCTAGGCCCAAAACTCTGGAATTCCCTTCCCCAACCGCTCCGTCTTGAAAGTAGGTACTTATACTTTCGCAAGACCATCAAAACCTGGCTTTTTAACCAGTGAGCGCTTTTGGTTGCCCATTTAAAACCCTTTTTGTCCCTTCAGTTCAAATTTCTGTTTAGCGCCGGGAAGCCCTTTTTGGGTATCTGTCGCGCTCTATAAACTAAATAAATAAATAAAATAAATAAATAAAAGGATGAACTGATGGTTGACTGTAATGGTGCCTACTACTCGGACGGATTTTGTAGCCAATAAGATTCTGGCCACTTCTAACGCCACAAAGACCATTTTCTCCCTGCTCAAAAATATGAAGAGTGCAGGTGCTTCTAGTGCCTCTTCTATAGCCTCCAATCGCCAGTGTGAGGTATTAGCGCAGCACTTTGTGAATAAAGTTGAGCAGTTGTATCGTGGCCTCTCTAAGGCGGAAATTCCTATTGAGAAAGTGGTGCCTGAGGGGGGGCATTATGGAGGGTAATTGTTTATCAACTTTTTCTTTTCTGACGCCCCTGGAATTTGAGGTCCTGTGCCATAAAAACAAGTCAGGCTCCGCAGCTGACCCCATGTCATCTGCCCACTTTCCCCAGTTCCATTCATCGATCACTCCAGTGGGACTAGAATTGGCCAATTTGTCTTTGAGGTTAGCCTCTGTTCCCAGGGCGTGGAAGCATGCTAAAGTCATTCCTTTGATAAAAAAACCTTCTCTTAATCCAGGAGATCCTGGCAATTATCGCCCTATTTCCCAGCTGCCTTTTTTGGCTAACCTGGTGGAAGTGCATGTGAACTCCATTCTAACCAAATTTATTGAAAAGCATAACAGCTTTGATTCATCTCAGCATGGTTTTCGTTTATGCCATAGCACCAAATCAGCGTTATTGGCAGTAACGGAATCCATCCGGAGTAGGCTGGATATGGGAGACTGTGAGGCCTTGGTCCTGTTGGACCTAAGCGCCCCTTTTGATACGGTGTCTCATGTGATTCTTCTCGAATGCCTCTGGGAAGTTGGGATTAGGGGTGGGGCCTTGGATTGGAATTGATCCTTTTTAGATGAGCGGTCCTTCCAGGTCTCAGTACCCCTTTCCATTCCCAGGAATATGCCCTGCGCCAGGGGGTACCACAGGGTAATGTGAGTCCCTTGGCGGAAGTGGCAAAAAGCAGGGGGCTGTCCTTGGTGTTGTATGCCAACTACACCCAGTTGGTTATTGCCTTTTCTAAAAACTGTTGTACCAACTTGGAAAAATTCAAGGGGGATTTGTTGGCCATCTCAGATTGGATGATGGCAAACTGTTTACAGTTAAATGCCAGTAAATCTGAGCTTCTACTATTTGGGAAGGATCGGGAGCTATGGTGTGAGCAGTGGTGGCAAGACCACCTCAAACCCACCCCGTTACCCAAGGAGTCTGTGAAGAACCTGATATTGTGGTTCGACAACAGATTAACGTTTGAGAAGCAGACTAAAGTTGTTGCCGCTGTCTGTTTTGGGCTCTTCCGAGGGTTGAGACCCTTGCTTGGTTTTTTCCCTCCTAGAGTACGTCAGACTATTGTGCAGGCATCGATTCTCTCCAGGCCTGATTTTTAGGCGCTAACAAAGCCAGCATTAAACGCCTACATAGGGTACAGAATGAGGCAGCGCGTCTTCTGGTGGCCTTACCTAGATCTTGCTTGGTGGCGCATGTGCTCCCCAAAAATCATTGGCTGCCCATCGAAAAGCGCATTCAGTTTAAGGTATTGTTCATTTCACATAAGATTTTGATGCACCAAGCCCCTTCTGGGCTATCCTGCCTGTTGATGGCCTATGTGCCTGGGCGTGCATTGAGATCTGCCGACCTTGCACTTGTTTGTGTTCCTCAAGTTCGGAGAGCGAGGGCAGGGGGCCGCTCTTTTCTCCTTTTAGCGGCTAAACTCTGGAACTCTCTCCCAGCTCACATTAGAGGTATTCCTAATCTTTTAGTGTTTCATAAGGCCATAAAAACCTGGTTGTTCCCATTATCTGATGTTTAATCACTAGGTTGGACTCTCTTGCTTCTGTTTTTGGTTTCTAGTTGCGTTGGGACACCTTGTTGCTGGCAGTTCGGGCTGGACTGTTCCCATGAGGCACAGGGTCAGACTGATTTGCTTATGGCCATGTCTGAACTGGGGTGGCGGAATGAGCTAAAGAATGGTGATGGATTAAACCCAGATCAGTTGACTGGGGGTGAGTGTTTGTATTGTCAACGCTCCGTCCATCATCACCTTTGGTTTTTCTTTGTTCGCCCTAAGTTGGCAGGGTATGCTCAGACGTGATTCCCTTGCTCACTTTGGCACTGGAGTCAAGCAAGCCCGGCTGAAGATGCCTGTAATGCCAGAAACCGGTCCTGGGAAGCTTGATTCCGGTCCAGGGAAGACATGGCTTGGCAGTTCGGGCTGAACTGTTCCCATGAGGCGCAGGGTCAGACTGATTTGCATATGGCCATGTCTGAACTGGGGTGGTGGAGTGAGCTAAAGAACGGTTATGGATTAAACCCAGATCAGTTGACTGGGGGTGAGTGTTTGTATTGTCAACGCTCCGTCCATCATCACCTTTGGTTTTTCTTTGTTCGCCCTAAGTTGGCAGGGTATGCACAGACGTGAGTCCCTTGCTCACTTTGCCACTGGAGTCAAGCAAGCCCGGCTGAAGACGGCTGTAATGCCAGAAACCGGTCCTGGGAAGCTTGATTCCGGTCCAGGGAAGACATGGCTTGGCAGTTCGGGCTCGACTGTTCCCATGAGGCACAGGGTCAGACTGATTTGCATATGGCCATGTCTAAATTGGGGTGGCGGAGTGAGCTAAAGAATGGTGATGGATTAAACCCAGATCAGTTGACTGGGGGTGAGTGTTTGTATTGTTAACGCTCCGTCCATCATCACCTTTAGCTTTTCTTTGTTCGCCCTAAGTTGGCAGGGTATGCTCAGACGTGAGTCTCTTGCTCACTTTGCCACTGGAGTCAAGCAAGCCTGGCTGAAGACGGCTGTAATGCCAGAAACCGGTCCTGGGAAGCTTGATTCCGGTCCAGGGAATACATGGCTTGGCAGTTCGGGCTGGACTTTTCCCATGAGGCACAGGATCAGACTGATTTGAATATGGCCATGTCTGAACTGGGGTGGTGGAGTGAGCTAAAGAACGGTGATGGATTAAACCCAGATCAGTTGACTGGGGGTGAGTGTTTGTATTGTTAACGCTCCGTCCATCATCACCTTTGGTTTTTCTTTGTTCGCCCTAAGTTGGCAGGGTATGCTCAGACGTGAGTCCCTTGCTCACTTTGCCACTGGAGTCAAGCAAGCCCAGCTGGAGATGGCTGTAATGCCAGAAAACGGTCCTGGGAAGCTTGATTCCGGTCCAGGGAAGACTTGGCTTGGCACTTCGGGCTGTACTATTCCCATGAGGCACAGGGTCAGACTGATTTGCATACGACCATGTCTGAACTGGGGTGGCAGAGTGAGCTAAAGAACAGTGATGGATTAAACTCAGATCAGTGTACTGGGGTGAGTGTTTGTATTGTCAATGCTCCGTCCATCATCACCTTTGGTTTTTCTCAGGTTGTTGAGGCAGCCATGCGCGTCAACTCTTAAAAAAATAAAATAAATAATTGCAGTGGCTGTGTGGGATATTCATCTATTGGTTGTCCTGGCATTCCTAATGCCGTTACCTGTACTCCCGAAAGTGGCACCTCAGGCATCAAACACGCCTTCAGCATTGATCTTTGAGATCCTGTGTCAATCAATAATAGTACTATTTTGCCAAAAACTATCCCTCTACATATGAGCCGGATTGATCAACCGCTATTGATGGAGCTATTAGGCAGTCTTCCACTTTCAGGCATCCCTAGAATTAATCTTGGGGTGGTGGTGGGTAATTGTTGTCTCGCTGCACCCACTCATCCCTCCCGGTCAAGTCCTGATGTACTGGAGGCATGTCATTTGACCGGTACCCTTGCTTTTCAGTATTTCTATATTCTGTACACTGGGTGTTATGTTGGTACTTTTGCTGGACCTGCCCCCTATTCTGTAATCGCCCATTTTCCTCATGTTTCTTCTTTAATATTGGGAAGTCTGCCTTCCAGTGGTTGGGGTCTTTGAAATAGAAGCAAGCTGTACCTGCTGGGGTAATGATGTTGACCTGCCTCTTCCCCTACTGCTTCTTCTGTCTTGCTTGTTTGAATAAAACCTCTCTGGTGCTACCATCAGTCTAACCTTTTCTGTCTTCATTTTTTTCTGCCCCCATTGTCTGTGCATTTGCCTGATAATCAGAGCAGTATCTTGCTGCTGTCAACACCTTTTCAATTGGCTCTTGTTGCCAGCAGACAAATAAAGTTTGTAGGTGTGCCTTAATAGATGGTTTCAGAGCTTGAACAAAGGTGGTGACAAATGCCGGCATTGCATCCCCCATAGGATTTTTTAGACCACTGTTCTGCTGATAAACTTGCAGAAGGTGGTCAAAATAGGTGTTCATACTCTCATCATTTTCCTGTTTGGTATGTGTAATCTTATTCCAATATACTTTATTCCCTGGAATCTTCTCTTCTAAGTATTTTGCTATCTCCTTATACTTTTCATCAACCTCGTCTCCTGGTACTCCTACTTTTTCCCTCCCTGGCTCTCCTTTTGGACAATTTACTTTCCTTTTACATTCTTCCCCCAAATCCTTTGGCACAATTATGTTAAATAATGTGTCAAAATCTCTCCATAACAGTCCTCCCAACACTGCCATTTTTAACTCTGCGTACCACTTCCTTGGTTCTTCTATGAGCTTTGGGAAGTATTTAGTAAAGCACATATTATCTTGTCTGGACCAGGGGACGTGGACATATGCCAATTCTTTGTCCTTACTACCTGGTGGGGGGGTTCTTCCCATAGGGGTATAATGAGGGCTGGTGGTGCTGCAGCGGGGCTGGTGCCCCTGTGTGAGGGGTGAGGGCCTGGACCAATTCTAGCACTGCAAATGTGTGCAACAGTTTTTTCCATTGTTCTAGATTCTGTATTGCATATTTAAGTGTGTCCTTTATTTGAACATCATCCCACATCGATAAGTTTGAGTCTGTGAAGCTGAATTTTCCCATGTCCCAACCATACTGTGTTGGTAATGGTGGGTCGGCTTTTGTTTCAGGTGTGTTATCTTGGCTTGCTGGACATACGCATTGTGCGCTTGGGGACCCTTGTCCAGTAGCTGTGCTTGAGCCAACAATAGTGCTGTTTCTAAGTATGGTCAGCTCTGGTGTTCTGTAAAGGTGTCTACTGACAGCTTTTCTTCCAGCATCTGGTGTAAGATATTCTGGCAATTAGTTGTATCTGATTTTAGCAGTCTCCTTTGTGCTGAAGGCGATCCCTGTGGGGATGAAGTAGCGCTATTCATTTCATTTAGACTCTCTCTCCCACCCTGGAGGGAGGCCTGCTGCGTTCCTGCCAGTGTTTGCTTTATAGTGGTGATATCATGGGCAGTCTAGTATACATAAGTACACGCCTCCCATATTAGATCGTACCACTTCTGAATTGTTAAATTGTAGTCTTCTGACTTGTCATCAAATTGTTGTAGCCATTCATTGTTAATTAAGCGTGGGTGTTTTAGATTTCTCTGTTTGCATTGAGCTGTCAGATCGATTTTTTATCACAATGTCCTGATGCTGCGTGGACAGCTTCCTTCCTCATTAATTCTAAGGCCGCAACTTCTTGGACAGTGTTCAGGTTTATTTTGGCAGAGTCTTCCTTGAGGACTCTGTGTGTTAAAGTTATAGCAGCTGTCTACCGTTTGGAGCTAGCTCAGTGGGTGGTGATGGGGTAGCGGATGGTGAAGTTCGTCCCATCAAAAGGTCCCCGATTAGTGAGTCCTCTTCACCCCATCCCTTCTTACTGTCTTTATTTTCCTTTGTAACAGAAATGCATGGGTATTCCCCCACTACATCCAGTATTACCTTCCTCCTATTCTCATGTATTTTCTGCTTTGCCATCTCATATATCATTCTGTTCTTAGCGTCTAGTAACTCTTTATGAACCTTTGACTTCACGTTGTTACTTGCACGAACGTCACACAAGACCAAAGCACACTGATAAAAAGATTCCCACTCGGCCGGCCTTATCTTTTTTACTTGTAATCTTCACATTTGTCTTAAATATGACAACTTATTTATGTCGTAAGTCCCATTACATGGAAATTGTAAGTCTGGTCTTTTAGCTGTCAGATCATGCCATTTTGTGTATAAATAGTATGGAACTGAGTCCTTGGCGTAGGGCCATAATGTAGGCTGGGGAATCTTTTTGGTGGAGCTGGCTGTTATATGAATTGTTTTCACCTAAAGGGTTCCTCATGATGAGAGCGAGAGAAGTGTAGTGCGTGAAGTGTAAGCGCTAACCCTTGTTGCTTTGTGATGACAGTTCAAATATAACAGACAGATGGGAGGGTGAGGTGTCGAGCTAGAACATGAACAAACAATACAATGGGTCGAGGAATGTTATCATGTGTTTTTCAGCCAGGCCTCAGAATTTAGCAATAGCTGAGGAAGCCATTCATCAGGCAACTAGATGGTTCAATTGATAGAAGTACATCAAAGCATTCACAAGTTGGAAGAAGAAGAAAGTCATGGGTGCTTTGTAACATTCTACTGCTGCTCCGTGGACAGAAAAGTATGTAGAAGAGATCTTAGTATCTCCGTCCCCTTGCAATCTCCTGTATTCCCATAAGTGGGTGGGAGGGGCGGCTAGGCAGAGTTGAAGCCCCAATGGACGATACCAGGTGGTACAGTCATTCAGATAAACAGTGCAGATAGAGTGAATTCCTCGTGCAGTTCACGCATACACAAAAAACAAATAAGCAATCTGTGGCAGCCCTATACAGCAGCGCTGTGTTACAGCCTGTGTGCTGTGAGTGTATGCAGTGTCAGTACTCTAATCCCAGAAGAATAATAGTGAAAATAGGAGCACTATCATTGGTGTGTTCCAAATAACCCAAACGAAAATATGGGGTATTATGTAGTATAGAGTAAATACTAATAATTGTTCCAGCCAGTCCATTTATAGGGGAGTGATCCCAGTAAGGGAAAGCCGATAAGGTGAACATCAGTATGCGAGGGATGCTAAGTACATTGTCAGGGAGCAGCATCAAAAATGTCAGTTTTGTATTGTCACATCACCCAAAAATAAAAGAATACCCTGAGAAGTACTAAAAACACCCTACAAGCCTAACAGTATTTAACCACAATGTATGAGAGGAACAGTACAAAGATACAATAAAATATGCTGAGAAACCCACGACTTTAGATAATAAAACAACTGACACAGAATCCTCTTTGCGGCTAGGAGCGACACTAGACACAATAGGAGACCACCTTTGGCATCCCGCCGGAGGCTGCCAGCGGTGTGGTTGTGAGTCAAGGTGACCCAGCTGTGCATTCATGAACACTGAGATATTGGGCCAGGGTCTGTGGGGAGGGTAGTTCGCTGGACCGGAATCTAAGCTCATGAAAACTTCAAATTGTTCGTCTCAAAGGAAAAACCGACATTATATCACAGGGGCACTTTTACCGCTACCACCTGCACCTGGGGAGTAAAACTGCCACAACTCAAAAACAAGGGGCTACCTACTACAACCTAACCTGGAGCACAAAAAGAACCCTAAAACATAGAACTCACCAGTGGATGGTCCTTCTGGCAAAGCCTACAGACCTCAGCTGCTGTGAATGGGAAGCAGCCACAAAGGTCCTCCACCCCCATAGAATGGCCAACTGAGAGTGTGTGTGGACTTAAGAAACCTTAACAAGGTCATCTGGATTGACTCCCACACTTTACCTAGAATATATGACATCATAAGTACTTTCTCAGGTGCTAAGTTCTTTTCAAAAATTGACTTAGCATCTGCTTATCATCAGCTTGAACTTGAGGAGTCGTCAAGGCATTTAACAGCTTTTGTTTCACCTGTGGGCACCTATCAATTCAAAAGGATGCCTTTCGGCCTTGCATCGGCGGCATTTTTCAGAGAATGCATTAGAAGGTATTGAGGGTGCAGTAAAGTTCCAAGACGATATCTTAAAAGCAGGTGAAAATTTGACCATTCATGTTAAACGGATGAGTTGTTGCAAATCGAGCAAAGTGTGAATTTTCAAAAAATTCTAATGAGTATTTGGGGTGTAATTTCTGAAAAAGGAGTTGAACCAAGACCTGGATTAGTAGAAGCAATTGTTAAAGCTCCTGTCCCAAGAGTAACGAGAATATGGCTTCATTTTTAGGGCTTTGTGAGTTTTACTCCAAACTCATAAAAACATTTTCAGCTAAACCTGTTGGTTTGAGGGAATTGCTGAAAAAAGAGAAACATTTTGCATGGGAGACAAATTGTCAAGAAAAATTTGAAAGCCTTAAAAAGGTAATTATTTTAGCAGGAGTTCTCGTACCTTTTGCTTCCACACAACAATGCATCACCACAGTAGATGCCTGCAAAAAATGAAGTGACCATCGGGTTTGCTTCTAGGTCTTTGAGGTCTATTGAAAAAGTTTTTTGTGTTATTGAAAAATAACTTTTGGGCTGTTGTTGTGCAGTCAAAAGATTTATAAGTTATGTTTGGGGCAGAAAATGTGTTCTCAAAACAGATCACAAACCGCTAGTAAATATATTGAGTGGGTGCACTCTTAAAGATCACACACCAAGAATAGCAAGGTTAAGCTCCAAACTTCTACAATATAATTTTATTATTGAATACAAAATGTGCGGGCAGATTATTTATCTCGTTCACCTTTAAGTTTTCTTGAGCATCCACAAAATAGTGATAGAATGATGAAGAGTGTTTAATCGCTTGTGTTGATGTATGTCATGACTCTACGTTTAAAGAAGAGTGGATGTCGGAATCTTTAAAGGATGTTGAGTTGGATTTTGTAAGAAAGTATGTAATAAACAATTGGCCAAAAGAAAAGGTTTTACCCCAAGATCTACAACCTTATTTTAAAATTTCAGATGAGTTGTCTATTGAAGATAATGGTTGGTACGTGGAGACAAGTTCATTCCCCCTGTCTCTTTCAGAGACAGAATCATTGCGTATAGTCATGAAGGACAATTAGGCCAGACCATAACCAAAAGAAAATTCAGGGATAGTTATTGGTGGCCTGCCATGGATTCTGCTAATATTGCTAGTGTTCGGGCATGTGTTATTTGTGCCACTGGTGGTAAGGGGCTCAAAACCGAAGCTGTTCCTCTTCAACCTGACAAATCGCCTGATTGTGTGTGGTCAAAACTTGCTATAGACTTCATTGGACCATTTGGGGTTCTTCCACAAAAGTTAAAATGTGCTATTGTGGTCGTTGACTACTATAGTAAATGGTAGGAATTAAAATGTGTTGAAGAAGCAAACACAACTAATGTTATCCAGTTTGAATTTTTTTTTTTTTTGAGAGACGGTTTTCCTAAAGAAATTGTCTCGGATAATGGCGTTCAATTTATTTAAAAAGAAATGAAGAATTGTCTCGACTGAAACGCCATTAAACATCAGTGTGTTGCTTTATATCATCCTCAAGCAAACGGTTTAGTGGAAAAAATGAACCGTAAACTGACAGAGTGTATACAGTGTGCAGTTCAAACCAAGATAGACATGTCCAAAGCTGTTGAAGAGATGTTGTGGTCTCATAGGTTGTGTCCAAATGCAGTTTCTGGTCTCTCTCCATTTGAGATTCTACGGGGATGTCCTCCTGCTTCAAGGTTGTGTCCTGCATGGTTAAGAGAGTGTCAGAACAAGAGTGACCATATGTTAAATGTGGACAAGGTTGTGAGACCAAATGTAGAAAAAATTCAAACTAAAATGAAAATACACTATGACACTGTGCATAGAGTAAAATCTACAGAAAGAGATTTGTGTGTTGAAGATTGAGTTCGGGTCAAAGATCCTAATAATGTACTTAAGGGGACGTCAAAATTTAAACCTCCTGTCAAAATTGAAGTTGTGACCGGGAATGCATTGAGAACCAGCAGGAATAAATGGTGGAATAAAGGAAGGGTTGTGAAGGTGCATACTCATGATGTTCCTTCCCATGATCATTCTGTTCCATTTCATACGTCTTTGTATCCTCCTGTTGTTCCTTTTTCATCTTCTTCTTCTGACATTGATGCTTCAGAGACGAAACGTCCTGTCCATCCTTTTACTGAATGAAGGAGTAGACATGTAGTCCTCAACAGAATGGTGACAAGCAAAGAAATATATAATCAGAGCCAAAATAAGGGCACAGAAAAAGGTAAGAAGAACAATTGTTATGACAGCCATGAAATGTAGACATCGGCTCGACACAAGCCCAGTGTATCGAAAACCAGAAAAGCAAAGAAGGAAAGATATCTATACATTTATTGTCCGTCTTACTATTACTATTTGATGCTGGTTTGCCCTCTATTACACTATCACCACCTTACCACTTTTTACACACACAAAAAAAGAACGAGCTCCGCTGTAAGTCAGGCCTCGCAGCACACTGGGGGAACATTCAGTCTCCCCAGTGGGAACCCAATGATGAAGCATATCACCAACCAGGTTGGTGAGTGAGGATTCTTTAGAGACAAAAAAGCCTTTTTTCTTTCCTCTTTTCACTTATCGCAACTTATTCTGTGACAATAAAGTTTTTTTCTGGTGGCCGTAAGATCATTTGGACTTGAGGTGTTGCCCTATGAGGATGACACCCAAATCATGGTCTCCATATCTCATAACATCAGGGACTCTGCCCTTAATTTCAAACTTTGCATGCAGGCTGTTTCCTCCTGGATGGTGTAAAATTACATGAAACTAAAACGAAGACAAGACAGAAGTACTTGTCTGTGGTAGTAATCAGGACATCTGGTCCACGGACTGGTTGCCTGTTAGTCTAGGTGCCTGCCCTTGTCCTGTCTCTTATGGAAAAAATGTAGGTGTCATTGTTGACAATTCTCTTTCCATGGAGCGCCAGATTAGCAAGACCATCTCCACCTGCTTTAGCATTATTAGGGTCCTTCTCTCCTTTGTAGCACGCAAGCAGGCTGTGGTAGCACTGGTAACGTCCAGATTGGACTATTGTAATGCCATATACTTCAGCATTAACAAGGGTCTTGTGCAACGTCTGTATCGGGTGCAGAGGGCTGCAGCTAGACTGGTGATGAATCTTCATCAATTTCAACCAGTCACAGCTGCAATTAGGTCACTGCACTGGTTGCCTCTTGATCAAAGGATCCTTTTTTAAAGTCCCTCTGTTTGACTCATAAGGCTTATTATGGCTTAGGTCCTGATGGCATCAAGTCGATGTTCCAGCGATATGTTCCTAGAAGGCCTCTCCGCTCCTCTAATAAAAATCTGCTAGTGCTCCCTAAGTTTAGAAATTCCAGGTGGGGAGGTAGAGCCTTCTCGCTGACTGTGGCAAGACTGTGGAACTCCCTCCCGGAATAGCTCTCTGGTCAACCATCTCACTCCATCTTTCTCAGGAGCTTCAAAACATGGCTTTTCTCACATAATTCAGTATGAGCGTGTGGTTTACTCTGCTGCCTTATTTTTAGCTGTATTAGCGCCTTGACGCCCTTGGGCTTTTGTTTGCACTGTATGAGTTCAATACTTACTTACTTAGTTACTTACTATGATAGTTCTTTAGATTCTATAAAAGTGCCATTATTATACAAATCTCCCATTGTATCGATACCTACTTTTCTCAGCAGCCCTGCTCCCACTTTTTCTTGGGTTAGTGACAGTTCAGGGTGATGTCGCAGAGGCTACGCAGGTGCATAGAGGGGTAATTTACCAGCGAGTTTGCTCATCTTCCGCCATGCGGCATTGGTAGTGTCAATCGCATTAATGTCTTGAGAGAGAAACGGGGGCAGACGGTGTGGTAATATAGCATTTAGCGGGATGGGATGCGCATCCCCTTCTTTAACTGCTACATGTGGCAGGCAGGGAACATGGTAGTACCAGTGATGCGCATATTGCGCTTGACCACATAAATAGTAAAGTAAAAAATCAAGGACCTTAAAACCTCCCCTAGCGAAAGGTAGTCTAAGTGTACGATTCAGGCTTGTTTGCCTGCCCATATTAGTCAAGTCACCATAGTGTTTTTCCTTTTAAATACAGTTTCCGGTGGTGTGATGGGAATATTAATAAAAAAGTAAAGGAATTTAGGTAAAATGACCATCTTGAAAATGGCCAATCGGTCCGCCAATGTTAGTGGGAGATGAATCCAGCGCTCTATTTTGTCCTCAATAGTACTAATTGCCCTCCCATAGTTTGAGCGAATTACTATGTCTGGATCTCGATGACACCATATTCCAAGATATTTGATGGGATCAGTCTGCCATTCTAGCGGAAACTCTGCTGGTTGAGGGTGTGTCTCATTTGTTAATGGAAGGATGATAGATTTAGACCAGTTGATTTTGAGTCCAGAGTGATGGCCAAATTTAATGTATTTTCTCAGGAGTGGGGACAGGTTTACTTCTGGGTCACGTACGTATAGCACCATGTCATGTGAATAAAGTGAGATATTTAATGGTCGTTGTGGGAATTGGAGCGCAGCATACCTATGACCTTGTCGAATTTTGCATGCCAATGGTTCAAGGGCTATCGCGAAGAGTAGAGGGGACAATGGGCATCCCTGTCTTGTGCCTCTCGCTATTGGTATATCATCGGAGACGTATTTATTAACTCTAATTTGCGCCGTAGGTGCTGTATATAATATCCAAACCCATTGTAGGAAGATTCGGGGGAATTCCATTCATTGTAGTGTAGTGTGTGGAGATAGGGCCATTCAATTGAATCAAAGGCTTTAGCTGCATCCAAAAGGACTGCAGCGGTCTTTGTTTTTGGGGTAAGGTAATGTGAGAGCGCAAACAGTGTTCTGGTGTTTTGAGCTGTCGATCGCCTGGGTATAAACCCCGATTGATCAGGGAGGACAAGATTAGCCATCAATGGTTGCAGCCTGCTTGCAAGAATCCTGGCCAAGATTTTAGTCTCAATATTGATTAAGGACAGTGGCCTAAATGATTCACACTGCTCAGGGTCCTTATTTGGTTTCAATAAAGCAAAAATCATTGTTTCCCTTAACATGGCTGGTAATATCTGTTTATCATGGGCGTCCCCATACATTTCCATAAGGTGGGGTGATAGTTGTTCAATAAATGCCTTATAAAATTCACAGGTGAAGCCATCTGGGCCTGTTGCCTTACCATTCGGAAGTGATTTAACTACTTCAATAACTTCCTCCACCAATACCGGCAGTGAGAGATATGCTCTCTGCGTAACCGATAACCATTCTATGGATACATCCTCCAGATAGGTCAGTATTTCAGTTGGTTCTGCATTATCGAAGGCATGTACAGGTCTCTGTATGTGTCCATGAATGCATGTAATATGTGCTCCATATCGTAGTGAGTGTTGCCTTTATCATCCTTTATGGACAATGACTGTTTGTGGCGTAAAGCCAGAGCATATTTTGTTCGCTAAAGTCCGACCTGGCCTAACCCATAAGAGCATGCTATTTGGCGTTTCGTTAAATATTTAAGCTCATCATCTGCAAATGTCTGCTACTCCGTTGTTACCTGCCTAATATCACCCAATGTAGTCACATTTTGCGTTTTTTCGTATTCGCGCACCAGAGCCTGTAATGTGGCTTCTCTTGTTGCAAGTTGGTGACGAATATCCTTCAATATGCCAGCCGTGGTGCTAATACAGATTCCTCGTATGTTGGCTTTAAAAGCCTCCCATAGTAAACATGGGTCATCAGTAGATGGCTGATTCAACATAAAGTGGTCTGCAATGGCCTGGCTAATAGTATCAGTATATGTCGTCTAGTAGTGCTTTTGCATTGAAATTACACATATATGGTGGAGGTGTGTAGTAGGGGAGGTCTAATGTTAATAGTAACGGGTTGTGGTCCAAGAAGGTTTTGGGCAGGTGTTGTATGTTTTGAGTCCAGGTGGCTATCTCTTCCATCCCTAAACAGTAGTCTATACACGACCAACTGTTATGAATCACCGAAGTGTGTGTGGCTTCCATACCTTGAGGATTGCGCAGCCTCCAGAGGTCAACTAAATGACATTTGTTCAAAATATCTTGCATCACTCCTACCGTCTGTTTGTGAGATTCCCTGGAGACACCCGACCTGTCCAGTTTATCATTTAAGGAGCGATTCAAATCCCCACCCCACAGTATAGTCATTTCAGGTAGTTCTGTAATTTCACGCCAGATAAGTTTATAAAAGTTAGGGTCATCCACATTCGGGTGATATTTATTGATCAAGGCTATACGTTTTCCTCTGATCTGCCCTGTTACAATCACATAGCGACCTAGATCATCTGGTATGGTGCTATCTATGTAAAATTGTGTTCCTTTCTTTACTAAGATTAGCACACCTCTGGAATAAGAAGAGTATGAAGAGCTTAACACTGCCTCTGCCCATCTTTTCCCTATATTGCGCTTATGTGAAGGATCTAAGTGGGATTCCTGGAGGAGGGCGATATCAACGTGCAGCCTGTCTAGATAAGCAAAGACCTGGCGTATCTTTTTTGGGATATTGAGCCCTCTGACATTCCATGTTAATAAATTGAATTGTGCTGGTTGCACTCTATCCACAATCGTTGGTGCAATTTATACCAATGATGCAGTCTTGTCCCTTGCCTTCAGTGTGCTCTGTTATACCAGTTATTGGTGACATATTACAAACAACATGGCTATTATGAATCTGGATGTCTGCAATGCACTTTAAATACATTAATCTGTGAACAATCCCCAACCGCCTTTCTTCCCACCCTCCACCCACTTTGACACCCCAACCATGCCAAAGACATACACTTAACAGAAAAACCAACATAGCTAAACCCGTATTGGGCAGCACCCATTGAGGGGATCCGCCAACTGCGTGTCACTCCATCCATCTAGGTGGATGTGGTGAAATTACCAGTATGCGCGCAGGTGTACAGTTCAATCTAGAAATTGTGTCCAGTATATCTTAAACAGTCCTCATGCAGTTCCATCTGTTATATAATGTAACCTATAATGTTGTCCCTTTTGCATCTCAAAACTATACATTGTGTGGCTTCTATCAGAGAAATCTTGGAGCCCATCATAGCAACATCCAGGCTGTGTGCCCTTCCAGACCTATCTCTTTACTTTATATGTGGAAACTGTAGGGGTGAAGTCACATTAGTCATTTGCCATCAGTATTTGAAGAGAGACATCGCTACCCCCATCACTTACTTATCAGATATATCAAAAGTTTGAATATTCCCAGTAATCAGTCCAGTTTTGCCTGCATACCCAGTATCACTATCTCCTCTCGGGATGCTTTTTATACATGTTTATTTCATACATAACCACCAATGACGTGCAGCATATATTCCATCCCAGCAACTGGGCTAGCGTGACTGGGTCTTCAATAATGGAGGTCTGTACAAAAAAGTTAATCTTCATTTCGGCATTAAAGAAGTCCTTCTAACTCTGTAGTTTTGCGCCAATTATGTTCCATATGTCATACAAGACATGATGTCCGTATTAAAGACCAGTATCCTTGGGATAATCCGTCCATTCCTTCATCTGGTAATAGAGTTAGTTCAAGAAAAGGATGAAGTCGCTGCATCTAATCAGAGTCTTGGCCCAACCCAGTAGGTTTTTGCTCTTGCCGTTTGGTGGGCATTCTTTTTAGGAAGTCGTGTGCCGCCTTTGGTGCTTGCAGTATCGTGGCATGTCCATCACTTGTCACCCTCCACCTAGCCTGGGATAGCATCGCATATTCAATACCCATCTCTCGGAGTTTCTTTTTGGCCGTGTTGAAGTCTTTAAGTGCAGTTTGCACCGTCATTGTAAAGTCTGGGTAGAATGTCAAGCTGTTCCCTTGGTAGTTTGTCTGTTGTTTTTCCCTCGCCATCCTCAGTATTGCTTCCCGATCCCTGTAATTTAGGACCCTGGCGATGATGGGCCTCGAGGATGCACCCGGTGGAGGCTTGGGGGCCAATGATCTGTGTGCCCGCTCTACAATCAGCACTGTTGAAAAGTTGTTGGCACCAAAGAGATCACGTAACATGTCTTCCACATATGTTTCCATCCTTCCCGTGTTCATACTTTCCAGAACTCCTGCAATTTTAACATTGTTGTGGCGCGATTTCGCCTTTAAATCATCTGCCTTATTCTTTATAACCTCTAGAATGTTCTCCATTTCCTTGCATTTGCGTGTCGTATGATGTAATTCATCTTCTACTGCCGTTATGCGTTCCTCATCTGCATCCAAACATTCACCCTGCTTGTCTAATTTAGCAGATATGCTATCCACTCTTTGTGTGAGCGAGTCCAGCTTACCATCTATGGCCTGAAGACTCTGCTGTATAGCTTGGATGGAGTTCTCCATGGCTTTACCCGTCTTGTGTTCAGCCTCCAATTCTATGTCCGAATGCGCGGTAGCTGCTTTAGGGATGCGTTTAGCCTCTAAAGTTAACTTTGGCTGTTGTCTATCCGGTTTTCCCATTTTGTCTGAAGTTTTGAGGAATGTCCGATGTCACCCGGTTCTGTGCAGGATGTTCTTAGAGTTGAGTCACAGCGCTCTGCAGAGCCTTCTTGCCGCTACAATGCTTTGTCACAACACTGTCCTGTCATCTATGTACGAATTCGGATCTATAGGCACATCTGTCCACCCACAAGTACTGCAGGAGATCTGTCTGCAGGTGTTCACAGTCTTTAGGAAGGTAGCCACTATAACAGGCCTGCAGCTCTATAAAAAGCTCTCCATGTCAGGTTACGTGTCTCTTTGCAATGCATTGGAGCAAAATTGGCGAGTATTTTACGTGATTCCTCTTCATGGTCTGCAGCTTTTACTTTGTTGGGGCATATCTTGTTTTCTATCAGTTTTCCATTCAGCGCTCCGTCTAACGCCACAACATGCGAGTAACAGAACATGCTTTGTGCGCTTAAATCAACAAGAGTGTCATTCGCAGGAGATGGCTCTATCAGCATTCACCAGGCAGCATGGCAAGTGTACGTATTAAACCCAGATCCCTTTTCACTTATGTGGCAACAGTTTATTAGTATCCAGTTTCGGTGTCTTTTGGGGTTCGGCAATTAATTCTCCCCTAGCTCCACAGGTGGCAGTGCAAATATAACCACGTAAGTATTTTGCACGTAGGGGTCTGTTGCAGTGTGTCATATATACAGCTCAGGCAATAAATATGGGGCACTTCAATAGTTTAATCATTCATATTACACCCCACCAGGATATATGTTCTTACTTCATATCCTTTGTCGCGCCTCATTACCAGCTAGCACCATTATTTTCCCGGTTCATCTTCCATCCTTTCAGCGCTCATTGCATAAGCCCACCATTTCGCGTACCTGAGAGCACGATTTTCTCCGTGCGGGGAACAATCAAGCTCAGCGGTTTACAACTCTCAACCCGCGACTGCAGTCAAGCTTCCTGAGGTCCAGTCATGATTGTTTCGATATGCAGCCCACTGTTCGCCACCATATGTTCAGGTTTGTGACATAAAGAACCTCAATTCCATCTGGCGATCGGGAGACAGGGTGCCACCATTTTGCGTGTCCTAGTTCAGTTCTGTAAGCTTGATTTCACGTATTCTTTTCCTCAGCTTCGGTGTTCTAACAGTGATCTCGGCCATTTCCTTCTGCTGCAGAGTTGTTCCGATGGCCTGTACTCCTTTTTGATTATAGATTTACAGCAGCAAACCGGTGTTATTGCCGCATAGTGTTTTCGACCGGCGGAACTGCCTCAGGAAGCAGCCATCCCGCAGCGCACCCTCTATCGCCCCCCGGCTAGGGCACTATTTGATGTGTTCACCAGAGTGGGATTTCCAAAAGAGGTAGTTTCAGATAGGGGTACAAACTTTCTGTCTAGTTATCTGAAAGTGATATGGGATGGATGTGGTGTTAACTACAAGTTCACCACCCGATACCAACAAACACCAGACTATTGATCTAGTGCATCAGGTTTAACAAGACCCTGAAGGGCATGTTCAATGGGTTGTCCGACAGACTCAGGAGAAGCAAGGATGTTCTCCTCCCATGCCTAATGTTTGCCTACAGGGAGCTTCCACAAAAAGGAGATGGTTTTAGTCCCTTTGAGCTATTGTTTAAATGATCTCTGAGAGAAACATTGTGCCTACTGAGAGTGTCTTCGTTAAAGCCTCTCAAAAAAGCAAAGGATAATGTGCTGGACTGTGTGCTAGGCCTACGATATTGAATGAGAGAGTGCATGTACAAGGCAGGCAGGAAATTGGAGGCCAACCAGGAGCTCATAAAGCACTGGTATGATCAAAAGGCTACTATGCTGAGTATACTCCAGGACAGTTTGTGTGGGTGTTGGAACCTGTGGCTCCCAGGGCCCTCCATGACATGTGGGGTGAGCCCTATCCAATCATTGAAAAGAAGGGTGAATTACCTAACTGGTTGAACTTTACCCCTCAGGAACCCTCATAGAAGGAGTGGAGGAAGAAACTGAGCCAGTGTCTGACCTCCCCTCCAACAATGTGCACGAGTGGTACTATCTCCCTAATCAACAGATGAGCAGCACAGAGATTGCAAGCAGGTGCTGGAGCAGTTTGCTGACCTGTTCTCTTTGACCCCATGTATCACTGAGTGGTATGTGCACCACATTGACATTGGTGAAAGCCCAACTGTGAAAAATAGACTGTATAGGTTTTCTGACCATGTCAGAAGAAGCATCTAGGCTGAGGTGGTTAAGATCTTGAAACTGGGGAGTAATTGAACCTTTTGACAGTCCATGGGCCAAACCAGTGGTACTGGTGCCCAAACCTAATCCCCAGGGGGGACCAAAACAGTTAAGGTTTTGTGTGGACTATAGAGGACTTAATTCAGTCACAAAGACCGGTGCTCACCTTTGCTTAGAACTGACAAGTTCATTGATAGGTTTTGGACTGCTATGTACCTGAGTACATTTGATTTCACTTGTAGCTACTGGCAGATTACCTTCACAAATGGAGCAAAGGAGAGGTCATTATTCTACACATCAGTGGGACATCATCAGTTCAAGGTAATACACGTTGGCTTAAAGAATACCCTAGTCACCTTCCAACGGTTGGTGAACAGGGTCCTGCCTGGGTTAGAGCAGTTCAGTGCAGCATATCTAGATGATATAGGTGTATACAGCTTTACCTGGAGGAGATCACTTAAGTCACCTGAGGGAAGTGATTTAGGCTATACAGCAGGCAGGCCTGATTATTAAGGCCAGTAATTTCCAAATAGGGCAGATTTCTGTTGTGTGACCGGGCCTCGTTGGAATTGGAGGCCATGTCCAGTCTGTCCAGGCCAAAAATCGTACCATATTGGAATGGACAGCTCCTTTACACAGACCTGGGTCAGGGAATACTTGAAACTGACTGGGTACTATAGAATGATTGGTAGGAATTGTGGGACCATTGCAGCTCCCCTGACAGAACCTACTTCTGAAAAGAGGCCCAAGAAAGGTGATTAGGCTTTTGACACTCTGAAATCTGCAATGTGTTCAGCACCAGTTTTACTAGCCCCTGACTACACAAAGAAATTTCTGGTTCAGACAGATGATTCAGAACAATGAATTTAGGCAGTGTTGTCACAATTTAAAGAGGAGAGCCTAGATCAGCCAATTGCTTTCAATAGCAGGCAACCTTTTACCAGATAGCAGTGCTGGAGGCCTTTGCTGTAGTTTGGTCCCTGTAAAGGCTGATACCATATTTGTTTGGGACTCACTTTCATGTTCAAACTGACCACAGACCTCCCAGATGGCTTATGCAGATGAGTGGGGGAATCGCAAGCTATTGAGGTGATCCATGAACTTTACAGAGAGACACAGACCTGGGCTTGCCCATGGCAATGCAGAGCAGATGTACTTTCTAAGTTTTTCCACTTAGCTGATGGGGACTACCAGGGTGTAGGTTAGTAGGTTAGTGACCCATCACCTTTTGCTTGGTGTGGGCTATGTTTCAAATTCACCCTTTGCACCCCCATTGTTTGCTGACTGATACTGGTAGTAACTGACTCTGACTGTCCCTGGGCTCTGTCTAACCAGGCCCAGGGCCAGTGCTATGATGAAAACACAGTGCAAACACACACAGAAATGAGGGTGCACTAAATCTTAAGGTACACTTATAATTGCTATGAGTCCCCAGTACATTGTAGGGCGGGGGATTAAACCTACCTTTAAGTCCCTAGTATATAATAGGGCGTGGCAGTTTAGCAAACTTAACTTCAATACAATTTTGAATGAACTTTAATTAATGTTTGTGATTGTGTGTTGTAATATTGGCACACTTTTCCTTTTACTCAGAAATTGTACTGTTCCATCTCCCTTGGACTGGGGTTATATGACTACTGGTATAGAGCCAGGATAGGCACATCTAGAGATCATCTGTCATGACCAACTCTTTTCTATACCAGCTACACCTAGTCATCTGACCCTGGAACAGGTTGCAGGCACCAAATGGTTAGGACAAGAAAATGGCAACTTTCTAGAAGTGGCATTTTCAGAATTGTGGCTTAACATCGGACTTTACCATTAAAGAGTGTTTTAAATTGCAATTCCTTAGATAGTGAACATGACATTTCTACGGTCTCCCAAACAAATGTTATCACTTATTAAATGTAATAGGATGTCCCAGTGCTATCCTTTGGGAAGACAGGCCTCACAGTAGAGAAAAACAAATTTGTGAGTTGTTCACTACCAGTAAATGTCCAAATTTCTAAATACCCTGCCCAATTTGCTGTTTACAGCCTACCCTGGGAGTGACTTATATGTATTAAAAAGGAGATATAGGCTTGGCAAAAGGTTTATTTTGCCACATCGAATTGGCAGTTTACAATAGCATGCAGTCTGCAATAGTAGGCCTGAGGAATGTATAAAAAGGCCACTTAAGTTAGTGGCAAAATAAGTGATGCAGGCGCACTAGTAACATGTAATCTACTGACCCTGGGTACAAGGTATACCTATTTACTAGGGACTTATAAGTACATTAAGCATACCAATCAGGTGTTAGACAATTTTACCATGTTTTCTGAAATGAGCCACCACATCTTAGCATTGGTTAGCAGTGGAACAGTTCACAGTGCCCTAAGATCAACACAAATAAATTCAGCAAAGCAGGAAGGGAGAATACCAAATGTGTGGGGTTGACCCTGCAGAGAGGGCCAAGTGCAACACACTGGCAGCTCTATGTCAGATAATCCTTAACTTCCTGCCAATGTATGTGAGCACTGTGACACAAAACAAACTCTGATGACTAGATATAAGGTATACCAGCTGGCACTGGGCTTTCAAAACTGGTATGGTACATGTGATAGTCTGTCTGGCCCTGACTCCAAGATATGTGAATCCTTAGCCCATGTCCTCACCTCCTGATATGCAAAACAGTGCTCTCATGGGGCTGGCCCTCTTAACTTAAGCACATTTAATGAATGGAGCCAGCTTTTGGTGGAATCAGTGAAATGCATTCACAGCCACATTGGAAAAGTACATTACAGGGGAGGAGCCAAGATGGCGGATCGTTGCCGCCAGTGAAGGTAGCGGTGTTGAGAGGCTCTCGACTCCTCTGATTTTACGATGTGGAGAAGGAGCCTTTTCGTGACATCGGAAGCCGAAATCAAATACTGAGAGACGGGTTACAGGAGGGTCGAGGAATAGCGCTGACGAGCCGATCTGATATCCCGTGGATACCCTGGACACAACCCTGCTCTCGACCTGCTCTCGACCCGAGATATCGGGAAACCTAGTGGTGCGGTGTGGGGACTACCCTATACATCTTACCGGTGGATCGTACATGCAGCCCAAGCCGCAGACAGATGCGATTGTTGGAGCTCCGTTGGGGGTGGCAGACGCTACCTGTTTGGAGACTCGCCCTGACTCGGCTGACTGTGGGACGCTGGGCCAGGTGGGCGGTTCTAGCGTTACTCACTGGTAACGAGGTTCAGAAACAGAACAGAGAGGTGGGAGCCGGGTCGACGAACGAGGAAATGGCCCCTAAGTACGCCCGCACTACCCGAGCCGGAAAAACTGTTAAAACTGACTCTCCTGTGGGGAGCACAACAGCGACTTCGAAGGTAACAGCGGGTGATATCTCTGATGTAAGCTCCGGGCAGAAAATAACGGGAGCATTAACAGGGGCTTTACCAATTGCGAAACTGCTTTTTAAACAGCTAATTAAGCCCACGAAATTTGTTACTGAACCAAAAGGGACCAACATGCAGGAAAGCAACAATGTGTCAAGAGAGCGAGGAGATGCAGGGCCTGCTGATATTGAGACTCCCTTACCATATCAGACTAACGTGCTACAGACGGGGCAAGATATAGCTGCATCAAAAGTAGCAGCAACAGAGGATAATTCCAGCAAAGAAAGTGAATGTCTCTTACTGGCTTCTCCAGGCTCCTCTAGGTCATCTGTGGAAAATACTGAAGGAGACAAAACCACTGGGGTGAGCCTGCAACTAGAAGGAAATCAGAAAAATATATCGCAACAACTAGTCGATGTAGGGGAAGCTGAATGTGCAGAAATTGTAATTAATAACGTGCCCCTGAGAAAAGTAAACACTCTGAATCGGCAGGAGATATGTTAAGGAACAGCTCTCCAAGCCTAGTCGTACAGAGTGAGATCTCTTTGGACATGCGAGAAGACATTCCAAATGAATATCCAATAGTAGATTTAAATACTATGGATAATATAATAATAGGAGTTCAAATTACAGAGGCTCCTGAAAATTAATGTGCAATTGTGGTAGAACTGGAGACGGTTGAAGAGGGGCTAAATTTGGAGTATGGAGAAATTTCAGATGAAGAGGAGAAAAGAACCGGTGATAACAAGATAAAAGCCTCTAAAACAACAGGGCTAAAAAAAGGGAAAATGAATGCCTAGACTAAACTGAAGAAAACTATTAGTAGCCCTGTGGCTAGAGATTTATCTACAAATAGTGTAGGAGGGAGAAAACTGAACAAGGATTAGAGCCCCTTAAGAAAGTGGATGCAGGCGAAGGGGGGAGTCAAGAACATGGCTTTGAGACTTTCGGGGGCAAGCCCTGAAGATGATTTAAATTTGAGGACTGGTATCAATATTCCCATACGCTCTGACGATTTAAACTCACCTGTGCCGGGGGTAAATGCAATCCTATTGGATATCCCTGATACTATAGCTAGTGAACCAATAATCGAAACAACAATTACAAATATAAGTACTACTCATTGTGGGGTTGCCATCCAGGTACAGACGTGTAAATCAATCACTCAATTATCTATAATACAAAGGTCATTAGATATAGGAATGACTAATGGGGCATCTGAAACACCTGGAGAATCAAACACCACTAGTATTGGTACTGTTAAGAGCATGGTCGGGGGTATCCCTTTGCTTTCTCTGGACTCAGATACAGAATTCAACGCACTCAATGAGCAACCCGGGGGTATGAGCGAACGTTCATATAATGATGGAAATATGGGGGCCGGCAATTTGAACACTTCTACTATGGATCTGATTATGCATACACTTATGGCTCAGCGACAAGAGGGACAGTTACACTTTTTACACCTACGAGAGGATAATACCAAACTCCAGACTTTTATGTTAGAAGTATCCAGCAAGTTAGGTGGGGTCACACAGGATATAGAGGAACTGAAACAAAGAGTTGTGGGGGTGGAGGAAGGGGCTGTGAGATCCAAATCTTTAGCTCAAACACATAATGGAAGAATTGCCAAGCTAGAGGCAAAGGTTGAGGATTTGGAGAACAGGGGAGAAGACATAATCTTAGATTATTTGGGGTACCCGAAGGGGCAGAAGGGTTTGACCCTCCGACCTTTGTAGTGAAACTTTTTCAAAAAAGCCTTCGTCAACTTGTCAGATTTGGACTGGGATTCCCAATTACAACGAGTCCACCGGTTGCCAATATTCCAAAGAAATAAGACCAGCAAGTATCCAAGACCGCTATTGATTATTTTTGGGTATTTTTTTGGTACGTCAAGCGGTATCTTTGAAAGCAAAATCTAACAATGCTGTTACAGTGGATAATCTTACTTTTTTTGTCTGGTCGGATTTAAGTAAAGAAACGATGGACAGACGATGGCAATTACGTAAGATGATTGACTCATTTAAAGCAACCGGATGCACGGTATACTTACAAGAGCCAGCAAGGCTCAAGGTTATTAAAAATGGACAGGTGTACTTCCTCACTGAAGAGAAGGAGGCTGAGAAAATATTGACTAAATTAAGCAATTAAGCACCTAAAATCAGCAAGAGATATTGATGCGGCTTATCTAATATTTGATTAGTAAATATACAGGACATGGTATTGTCCTTTTGAATTATTACTGGTGTTGGACCTTTGCTCTCCTTATCTCTATTTTCTTTTGGTTTACTCATGGGCTGGATGGTAAATTTAGACTATTTGTCAAACACATATACAGCAGCCATAATCTTTACAGAAGGGAAGGGGAGAACAGAGATAAGGGAAACAATTTAGTTTGATTTTGGCACATGTTTCTTTAAGAGTTTATTTTCGCTCTTTTCTCTTTTCTATAAAGAAATGCTTGAAGTCTTCTTTCAGAGGTAGTCGATTGTAGTCTCTCCACACTACTTCGCGATGCTGCTACTACATCAGCAGCAAGGTATAGAGGGGAACCCTCCCTTCGGGCACTTTTGGGTGGGCTGGGTGGTGTGGCTTTGAGTTTGGAGTGGGTTGGGTTTGAAAGGGGGAACATTGTATTGCAAGAAAGAGATTAACAACTACGGAGTTAGAGTTTTTATGTTTTCTTTATCTAAACCAAATTCAATGCAGAGGAGATCGAAACGTATAGTTGCAAGATATGTTTTTTCTTAGATGTTTGATATGGAATGTCGTTGGTCTCAATAGTAAATATAAGAGGAGTTTGGTAGAAGAAGACATGAATATGTATAAACCTCATATAGCATGTATTTCGGAAACTCATATTGCGTTTCAAGACCGCAAACTTTTATCTCAAATGGGATATGATCTTGTTGTGTGTTCAACGTTAGGTGCATCAATCCGGGGGGTAGCTATTTTAAAACAGAAGCATATCAGGATGAATATTCTTAAAACTGCAGCTGATGTTAGGGGGAGGTGGGCCATTGCACAGGTGCAATTTGATCAAAAATGCTATGTATTCTGTCTGGTCTATGGCTCTAACATTGATGAGCCTAGGTTGTATGAACAACTAAATATAGAGCTACTTGAATGGGAGGGCGAACTACTGATTATGGGGGATTTTAATTGTGTTATGAATTATAAGACTGATTCTACAAGTAAAAGTACTACGACTAGGATGCACAAAGTTAGAGCAGCCATAGGCAAACTTGGTAGGATGCATAATCTGAAAGATGCCTGGCGTACTAAACACCCTACCATAGCAGGGTTTACGTACTATTCAGCACCTCATAGGGCTTGCTCCCGAATCGATATGGTATGGGCATCTGATAATACTTTGGAGAACTGTAATATAGAACTCTGCTCTAGGGTTACATCGGATCATAATCCTATACTGTTTGAATTTAAAATCTTTGATAATGAACAAACCCCCAGACTGTTTACATTCCCTAGATATTTATTTATGGATTCTGTATTTATCTCAGGTATTAAAGCACATATAAAAGAATTTATAGCATTCAATATTAATTCTACAACAGCTAACTTTGTATGGGATGCGTGTAAATGCAGTATAAGAGGCTTCGCTCAACAATATATTTTAAGGAAGAATGCTGAAAGTCGGAGAGCAGATAAGCTGACTACATCTAGTATATTATTAACTGAACATCATTTGATAGAAGCCCTTACACAGGGCAAATCAAACATGGAAGAATTAAAGATGGAATTGGTGTCACTATGATCGGCACTAAAAAAGACTCTCAGGGAAAAATACAGTTCTAAAATTCATAAATACAAATTGGCACAATAGGAAGGGGTTGACAGAATTGGCAAAGTATTAGCCTACATGGTAGCAGATAAGAAAGCTAAAACTACCATCAACTTAATAAGAGATTCAGACTCTATTGAATACAAAAAAAACGGATCAAATCTTAGATCAGTTTGCTAAATATTATTGTCATTTATATACTCCAGAAAATTTACCTCCTCAAGAGGAAATTATACATTATTTAGAGAAATATTTGCACGTGCGCTCGATAATGAAGCAATTAAACATCTTAGCTCTAAAGTTACTACTATTGAAATAGAATTAGCCCTACAAGCACTACCCTCAGGTAAGGCTGCGGGAGAGGACTGCTTACCTGTAGAGCTTTATAAGATTTGTGATAAGGAACTTCTTCCGCTTCTACAACTGGTAATAGATTCTATTGGGCAAACAGGAAGTGCTCCTCTATCTTGGAAAACTGCAAAAATGTAGTTTTTTTTTAAAAAAGATAAACCGCCAGAAGATCGTGGGTCATATAGGCCCATTTAATTAATTAATACAGATCCGAAAGTGTTCGCCAAAATCCTGGCTAATCGCCTAGCTCCCATCATGCCGGACCTGGTGAACACTCAGCAAAAAGGGTTTGTGGTGGGGCGAGACACCACTACCCACATAAATACGGCCGTGACCGCATTTGATGTAGCTTCAACTCACCCCACTCGGAATGGTTATGCTAGATGTGGAAAAAGCATTCGACCGAGTGGGGTGGGAGTATTTGTGGGCGGGACTGAGAGCATTCGGTATACAGGGTCAATATCTTGAATGGGTTCGGTCTTTATACGATAATCCAACGGCAATAGTAAGCTATGCCAGGGCCAATTCGACTATAGGGGAACAAGGCAGGGCTGCCCTTAATCTCCGCTACTTTTTGCCCAATCTTTGGAACCATTTTTAAATGCGGTGATGGCCCAAGATAATATTATACCAGTGCAACATGGAGGAAAGAGTTTAAAAATAACTGCTTTCGCAGATGACATAGCTATATTCACCACTGACTTAGTTTTGGCTATCCCTGAGATATTGGACGAAGCAAATACATTTGGAGAGATATCAGGATATAAATTAAATGTGAGTAAAACTCAAGTAATAGCTAATTACAAACCTGCTCAACCAATATTAGGACTTTGTCCAAATGCCATTTATCTAGGCATTAGGCTTGTCCCTGAGGTAGAGAAAATCATAGCCTTGAATTATGACCCACTGCTTAAGGAGATAACTGCATCTTTAAAAAATTGGCACAAGATACCACTTAGTTTGATAGGACAAATAAATTAATAAAAATGAAGATCGTACCAAAGCTTTTGTATCCATTCAGAGCTATCCCACTTCAACTTAATAATCTATATTTAAAAAAACTGGACGGCATCTGTAGCAGTTACATCAGGGGCTATAAAAAAGCCCGCAGATCAATGGCGATCTTGAAACTATCTGTTGAAAAAGGAGGTTTAAACTTCCCGGATTTTTAAATATATTTCTTTGCTACTTTCTTTCGGCGCATACGTAGTCTCTTGATAAATGAGAACTCCCTATTCTACCATCAATTTATGTTGGGATCAGATAGCAACCAATTTTTGTTTCGTGTGCATGACCCTAAATATTTTAAGCGAGTTAAATTTAAGACCGCACGACATATTAAAAAAAGTTGAGACCAAATTATGATCTCAGATAAGATCCCTTTCTTCAATGCTGAATTGCAAATCTGGGGGAACCCAGGATTACCAGGTATTGGTACTGTTAAGAGCATGGTAGGGGGTATCCCTTTGCTTTCTCTGGACTCAGATACAGAATTCAACGCACTCAATGAGCAACCCGGGGGTATGAGCGAACGTTCGTATAATGATGGAAATATGGGGGCCGGCAATTTGAACACTTCTACTATGGATCTGATTATGCAGACACTTATGGCTCAGCGACAAGAGGGACAGTTACACTTTTTACAACTACGAGAGGATAATACCAAACTCCAGACTTTTATGTTAGACGTATCCAGCAAGTTAGGTGGGGTCACACAGGATATAGAGGAACTGAAACAAAGAGTTGTGGGGGTGGAGGAAGGGGCTATGAGATCCAAATCTTTAGCGCAAACACATAATGGAAGAATTGCCAAGCTAGAGGCAAAGGTCGAGGATTTGGAGAACAGGGCGAGAAGACATAATCTTAGATTATTTGGGGTACCCGAAGGGGCAGAAGGGTCTGACCCTCGGACCTTTGTCGTGAAACTTTTTCAAAAAGCCTTCGTCAACTTGTCAGATTTGGACTGGGATTCCCAATTACAACGAGTCCACCGGTTGCCAATATTCCAAAGAATTAAGACCAGCAAGTATCCAAGACCTCTATTGATTAATTTTGGGAATTTTTTTGGTACGTCAAGCGGTATCTTTGAAAGCAAAATCTAACAATGCTGTTACAGTGGATAATCTTACTTTTTTTGTCTGGTCGGATTTAAGAAAAGAAACAATGGACAGACGATGGCAATTACGTAAGATGATTGACTCATTTAAAGCAACCGGATGCACGGTATACTTACAAGAGCCGGCAAGGCTCAAAGTTATTAAAAATGGACAAGTGTACTTCCTCACTGAAGAGAAGGAGGCTGAGAAAATATTGACTAAATTAAGCAATTAAGCACGTAAAATCAGCAAGAGAAATTGATGCGGCTTATCTAATATTTGATTAGTAAATATACAGGACATGGTATTGTCCTTTTGAATTATTACTGGTGTTGGAGCTTTGCTCTCCTTATCTCTATTTTCTTTTGGTTTACTCATGGGCTGGATGGTAACTTTAGACTATTTGTCAAACACATATACAGCAGCCATAATCTTTACAGAAGGGAAGGGGAGAACAGACATAAGGGAAACAATTTAGTTTGATTTTGGCACATGTTTCTGTAAGAGTTTATTTTGGCTCTTTTCTCTTTTCTATAAAGAAATGCTTGAAGTCTTCTTTCAGAGGAAGTCGATTGTAGTCTCTCCACGCTACTTCGCGATGCTGCTACTACATCAGCAGCAAGGTATAGAGGGGAACCCTCCCTTAGGGCACTTTTGGGTGGGCTGGGTGGTGTGGCTTTGGGTTTGGGGTAGGTTGGGTTTGAAAGGGGGAACATTTTATTGCAAGAAAGAGATTAACAACTACGGAGTTAGAGTTTTTATGTTTTCTTTATCTAAACCAAATTCAATGCAGAGGAGATCGAAAAGTATAGTTGCAAGATATGTTTTTTCTTAGATGTTTGATATGGAATGTCGCTGGTCTCAATAGTAAATATAAGAGGAGTTTGATAGAAGAAGACATGAATATGTATAAACCTCATATAGCATGTATTTTGGAAACTCATATTGCGTTTCAAGACCTCAAACTTTTATCTCAAATGGGATATGATCTTGTTGTGTGTTCAACGTTAGGTGCATCAATCCGGGGGGTAGCTGTTTTAAAACAGAAGCATATCAGGATGAATATTCTTAAAACTGCCGCTGATGTTAGGGGGAGGTGGGCCATTGCACAGGTGCAATTTGATCAAAAATGCTATGTATTCTGTCTGGTCTATGGCCCTAACATTGATGAGCCTAGGTTGTATGAACAACTAAATATAGAGCTACTTGAATGGGAGGGCGAACTACTGATTATGGGGGATTTTAATTGTGTTATGAATTATAAGACTGATTCTACAAGTAAAAGTACTACGACTAGGATGCACAAAGTTAGAGCAGCTATAAGCAAACTTGGTAGGATGCATAATCTGAAAGATACCTGGCGTACTAAACACCCTACCATAGCGGGGTTTACGTACTATTCAGCACCTCATAGGGCTTGCTCCCGAATCGATATGGTATGGGCATCTGATAATACTTTGGAGAACTGTAATATAGAACTCTGCTCTAGGGTTACATCAGATCATAATCCTATACTGTTTGAATTTAAAATCTTTGATAATGAACAAACCCCCAGACAGTTTACATTCCCTAGATATTTATTTATGGATTCTATATTTATCTCATGTATTAAAGCACATATAAAAGAACTTATAGCATTCAATATTATTCTACAACAGCTAACTTTGTATGGGATGCGTGTAAATGCAGTATAAGAGGCTTCGCTCAACAATATATTTTAAGGAAGAATGCTGAAAGTCGGAGAGCAGATAAGCTGACTACATCTAGTATATTATTAACTGAACATCATTTGATAGAACCCTTACACAGTGCAAATCAAACATGGAAGAATTAAAGATGGAATTGGTGTCACTATGATCGGCACTAAAAAAGACTCTCAGGAAAAAATACAGTTCTAAAATTCATAAATACAAATTGGCACAATACAGAGCGGGTGACAGAATTGGCAAAGTATTAGCCTACATGGTAGCAGATAAGAAAGCTACAACTACCATCAACTTAATAGGAGATTCAGACTCTATTGAATACAAAAAAAACGGATCAAATCTTAGATCAGTTTGCTAAATAATATTGTCATTTATATACTCCAGAAAATTTACCTCCTCAAGAGGAAATTATACATTATTTTGAGAAATATTTGCACGTGCGCTCAGATAATGAAGCAATTAAACATCTTAGCTCTAAAGTTACTACTATTGAAATAGAATTAGCCATACAAGCACTACCCTCAGGTAAGGCTGCGGGAGAGGACTGCATACCTGTAGAGCTTTATAAGATTTTTGATATGGAACTTCTTCCGCTTCTACAACTGGTAATAGATTCTATGGGGCAAACAGGAAGTGCTCCTCTATCTTGGAAAACTGCAAAAATGTAGTTTTTTTTTTTAAAAGATAACCCGCCAGAAGATCGTGGGTCATATAGGTCCATTTCATTAATTAATACAGATGCGAAAGTGTTCGCCACAATCCTGGCTAATCGCCTAGCTCCCATCATGCCGGACCTGGTGAACACTCAGCAAAAAGGGTTTGTGGTGGGGAGAGACACCACTACCCACATAAATACGGCCGTGACCGCATTTGATGTAGCTTCAACTACTCTCACCCCACTCGGAATGGTTATGCTAGATGTGGAAAAAGCATTCGACCGAGTGGGGTTGGAGTATTTGTGGGTTGGACTGAGAGCATTCGGTATACAGGGTCAATATCTTGAATGGGTTCGGTCTTTATACGATAATCCAATGGCAATAGTAAGCTATACCAGGGCCAATTCGACTATAGGGGAACAAGGCAGGGCTGCCCTTAATCTCCGCTACTTTCTGCCCTATCTTTGGAACCATTTTCAAATGCGGTGATGGCCCAAGATAATATTTTACCAGTGCAACATGGAGGAAAGAGTTTAAAAATAACTGCTTTCGCAGATGACATAGCTATATTCACCACTGACTTAGTTTTGGCTATCCCTGAGATATTGGACGAAGCAAATACATTTGGAGAGATATCAGGATATAAATTAAATGTGAGTAAAACTCAAGTAATAGCTAATTACAAACCTGCTCAACCGATATTAGGACTTTGTCCGAATGCCAATTATCTAGGCATTAGTCTTGCCGCTGAGGTAGAGAAAATCATAGCCTTGAATTATGACCCACTGCTTAAGGAGATAACTGCATCTTTAAAAAATTGGCACAAGATACCACTTAGTTTGATAGGACAAATAAATTAATACAAATTAAGATTGTACCAAAGCTTTTGTATCTATTCAGAGCTATCCCACTTCAACTTAATAATCTATATTTCAAAAAACTGGAGGGCATCTGTAGCAGTTATATCTGGGGCTATGAAAAAGCCCGCAGATCAATGGCGATCTTGAAACTATCTGTTGAAAAAGGAGGTTTAAACTTCCCGGATTTTAAAATATATTTCTTTGCTACTTTCTTTCGGCGCATACGTAGTCTCTTGATGAACTCCCTATTCTACCATCAATTTATGTTGGGATCAGATAGCAACCAATTTTTGTTTCGTGTGCATGACCCTAAATATTTTAAGCGAGTTAAATTTAAGACCGCACGACATATTAAAAAAATTTGAGACCAAATTATGATCTCAGATAAGATCCCTTTCTTCAATGCTGAATTGCAAATCTGGGGGAACCCAGGAATACCAGGTATTTTTTCTGATGGCGCTGGGGCTTAATGGACAGGACATGGCATAACCACTTTAGGGGATTTATATAGCCCGGATGGTTTTTTAAGTTTCAAAACATTAAAATTACTATATAAAATTGGTGATGGTATGTATTTTAAATACATTCAGATTAAGGAACTTTTTGTTAATGAAATGAAAATCGAACGAGTTGAACATTCAGATACTTTAAAATGTCTCTATTCTGTACAAACTAAATTGCTTATTAGTGAGAGCTATGCCTGTCTAAACTGCGTCAGGATAGGAGACTGTGAGAAAATGGCAGACAAATGGTCCAATAGATTAGGAGTCAATATTAGCCCCAACCAGATTGCAGGGTCACTCAGACAAATAAATCAAGTAGTTCAGTCTTCTAATCTAAGGCTGCAATTCTATAGAACGGTGAGTCAAATATACTATTCACCTCAAAGAACTGCTCGATGGATATCTGGAAACGTCTCTAGTGAGCAAACTAAATGTCCGAAATGCAATCTGAAAGCCGCAGGTATTGAACATATGCTGTATCAGTGCCCGGAACTTGGGCTGTTTTGGAAAGGAATAACTGTTTTTTAAATAGTAAGCAAATAATGTTTCCACCACTTTCGGCTCATTTAATATTGCTTGACATACAGGATATCATTAGTAGCCATAAAGATCTGATAACTTTAGTTTTCGCTTGCGCCAGGCTAGTCATAGCCAGGACTTGGATATCTAAGGAACCTCCATGTGTCATGGAGTGGTGGAGCCTTATTAACGAAATTCACACAATGGAGCTATCTCTGGCAAAACTTAGCGGTCCCAAATCACTGAAAGGGAGGGAAAAAATGTGGGGATCATTTGTTTGACATGTTTGGTAACTATTCAAGGGGATGAGCTTATTTTGTATTTTGTATCGGCATCGCTGTGATGACTTAAATATGTTTGAATCTATATAGTGTATTCTCCTGCTTGTATTCAAAGATGAAAACCTATGTTTTGTTGTTTTTGCTTTTTGTATATATATGTAACGCCATGCTGCTTCCTTGCAATAAAAAAAAAATATTTAAAAAAAAAGGAAAAGTACATTACAGTAAATAAGTCACTGTACTTTTTATATGAAAAACAGAAAGGGCATTGCCAATGTTCGTCTTGGAGGAAATCAGGACTAGATAATAACTGGCCATCCAGAAGTTCATCTCTGCTATTAACTGAGGAAAAGGAAAATCAAGGCACCGTCTTAATGGCTGTCATGAAATGTCACTCTATGCTGTCACGTGGAGTGAAGTGTCACCTTCGGAGTCTGCTGTCTAGACCAGACAACTACTTTACATGATGAGCTGTCTTGTTTTACCAATAAGATGTCAAAGCTGAAAAACAACTCCCAAATCAGCAGCATGAACATCAATATTTCAATGAGCTTACGCGCCTACCGTTACTGCTGCATATTCTTAACTTCAATGCTTATCCACTGGATGAAATGCTATGTGAAAAGCAAATGCTCTCAACTGATCTAGAAGAAAGAAAGTGTGTGTTGCTATCCGAGAATAAGATAAAAAAAATGTAAACAAACCCTGAAGGAAAAGATGTATCTCTACTTTTCTGTCGAGTGCAGCAGCACTGCAATTGTTCATGTTTATCCACTTAATTTCCTCCGTTCACGTCGTTTTTTTAAGATACCTCATTGATAAGTCCTGGCACTCTTTCATTAGATGAGTCATCACTTATGTGCATTAGCATTTAATTAAATTCCAAGGTAAAAATGGCACCTATAGTCTCACGAGATAGAGATGTGTTCAATGGCTGAATTTATTAGATAGCCACACATAAGTTTGTGACAAAAAGTAAAAAACATTTACAATGTTGGCCAAGATTTATAATGCAATGAGTCGATTTACTCATAAGCTTACCACACAACTGACCTCTTCTTTGCGGCTGGGTGCACGTTGGAACCTGAGCACAGGATGTATTTCTTTAATTGACAATGGGGATATTTTGCCCAATGGAGCCTTAGACACAATCTGCAGCTGCACCAACGCTGCCATGTTATCTTCATCGTTAAAGATCCACATTTTATTTTGTTTTGTATTTGGAGACAGAATTTGGAGTCCACGTTCATGAGAAGCACCACACACGAAAACTGGTAATTTTAAGGAACACACATTTAATATATCTTGAGATAGGGAGATCCACCCTTGCTCAGTATTGTCAATAGAGTTGTCCACCGTCACTCCCATTAAAACAGTTTTAGCATGCATTAGCTGCAACCTAAGGATACAGCACCTAGCATCCCTCTGGATATTTAACGCGATGGTAAGCAGCAGTTCATGGCTCCTTTGTATTTCTATGTAGACTATATGAGAATAATGTTTCCAGTATTGAGAACTATCATTATTCGGTTTGTGTACTAGCTGGGATACCCTTGGGGACATATTATCAAGACAGGAAATAAAATTATTGCAGCTGTAGGGGCAGAAAACTGCTGCTAAAAAGCAGGATAATGGGCTTGATATTATGCTCTATGGAATTCCAATTAAAGCACATGTTAGATGTGAAGGACATCTAACCTGAGCTTCAATTGGAATACCATAGAGCATATTATCAAGCCCATTATCGCCGTTTTAGCAGCAGTTTTCTGCTGCTAAAACAGCAATAATTTTATCGCCTGTCTTGATAATATACCCCATAATTATTTGCAAACTTTTATTTAGTTGTAAGAATGGCTGTACCGAGAAGGAGGGCAGATGCTCACAGAGGGCAAAAAAAGCTTCCTGTAGGCAACTTCAGCAAAACCTTGAAAGTTGTCCTTAACCAGCTGCAGGTAGGTGGTGGTGGACCAATGGATTCTGAGAAGACTACGCAGAATCCCATCAGAGGTGGAAAAACCTGTTTTATCCAGAATATATGAACCTCTCAAAATGGTGCATGTTGTGTAGGATGGGCTTGTCCTTCTAAAATGTGCATGGTGTCAGGATGCAGCAGTACCAGGTTGTGCTAGAGACACCCCAGGGCCTGGCATAAAGAAGACCGTGGTCAATCATGAGGGTGATCAAACGATGTGTCAGGTGTCTGGAGAACAAGTTATTATCAAATTGTTATTTATTGATTAACAAACTATAAAAGTGATAGAATAACTAAACCCCAATGAACTACAAAAAGAATCTCTCCCAATTCATCATGGTTTATTTACAACGTACACCATTGTAATGAGCTGGTTTCCTTTCAATGTTTTACAAAGTGTTGTTCTTCTTTTGTGTTCATTACTCATATGCTTTGTATCATAGTGTTCCACGGTGTGTTCACCTTCAGGTATGTTTACCTTTAAAATTGCATCGCTCGTGATCTCTGTCCTTCCTAGAAACTCCAACTGCTGAATCAGGCATTCAGCAGTTGGACTTCTATCAAGACAGCTGTGCTCCCGTGTTATCCTGTTTGATTCTGAAGAATAAACCTTCTTGCTTCAATGCCTTTACCACTTCGTCTACTTCTTCAAGTCTTCGCGTAAAGGGATTTACTTTACATTTGGCGACGAGCAAGCAGGGCAGCATTTCACAATTTTTGCATGGATTTTCTTTAAAACTTACCTCATCGGCTACTCTTTTTGAACAGTGCTCCTTTCTGCTACGTTTCCTCTTCCTCCGATCCCGATGCCAGTCTCCAAGAATTGTTGGTGAAATTTAGAGGTGTTTCCTGATTTTGACTGGCGTTGCTTTCGCTGACGTGTTCCCTGGCAACGGCATCCCTGGCAATGGCATATGTGGCAACAGCATTCCTCTCAACAAGCAACGTCAATATGCTTCACATAAATGTCTCCACGTACTCGGCAGCCATTTTCAGTTCCCAGGCAACCTTCACTACGATCGTCTATTCAAAGCCGCAAAGTTTTATGAAGCATTTTCACGGCGATATACACGCCCACTGTGTATCAATCGTCTTGTCAAGATGCAACGCTTCAGAATAAAGGAATATCTTGCTGATTCACCTACATATTACTTGAAGTCATAAGGTACTTGTGTCTGTATTTACTTAATTTTCTTCAGTGATATACACCCCCATATATTGCTTCTTTCATCCTCATAACATGACTTCTAACCAACAAATGGTATATCTAAATCATTTTCTTCTGGTTCCATGTAAACCAAAAGAAACATGGAAAATTTGGTTTCACAGCTTTGAGAGCTACTTAGTTGCCATTCATGCAGATGAATATTCCCCTAAACCAAAATTTGTGAATTTATATCGTCACCTAGGCAGTGCTGGCCATCACATATTTGACAATCTTCCACCTTCTATCCCTCCCCGTGGTTATGGAGATGGCTGGAATGTCTTCACTGACTCAGTACAAAGACTTAATAAAAAGTTCCTGGAGCAGCTGAATGTAATGTTGGAATGATTTTTATTGTATGAAACGAAGACAGGAATCAAATGAGACAGTTGAGGAGTGTATCTAAATTCTCAGGAATTTAGCTGCAGAGAGCAATTTTGGAGCTTATCTTGACACAGTTATCAGAGACCAATTCGTTTACAAATGCTACCATAAAAAATTCAAGAGCAGATCTTAAACTGTTGTGAACCTTCACTATCAGAAGGTATAGACATGGCTAAAAGCATTGAGAGATCCATCATTTCATCAAAATGTATTTCAGATGAAAGTATTTCTCCTGTAAACTTTGTACAAAATGACACTCATATTAATGTTATTACTGCAAAAAACAAGTTTATGAAACCTTTTCAAATGAAAGCAATTTCTACGTGTTACAGATGTGGTTCAAGAGCACATCTTGGAAACAGTCCTGTTTGTCTTGCTCTTGGTAAAAGATATGCAAATTGTAAAACAAATTGGACATTTCCACACTGTGTGCAAAAGTAAACGGCTTATTCAAGTTAGTGCTGATTAAAACCAAAATAAAATCATTAATAGAGGATAAACCTCTTCCATTAAAAGTAGCAGACATAGGGACCGGAGAAGGAACTAGGGGGCATATTACCAACAACTAGCGATTATTATCGCTATGTTTGCTTAGCAGCAATATTTTTATCGCGGAGCTGCAGCGATTTTTATCGCTTAGGAACCTTGCTATTATCAAGGTTTATCTCCTAAGCGATAAAAATCGTCCGAAATGCATGAATATTGCTGAAAAGTCCGCGATATTCATGCATTACCGAGCTAATGCTCTTAGCCATGTTATCCACCTACCATTGGATAACATGGCTAAGAACTGCTCAGGGGCAGGTGTTAGCTTAGCACGAATATCTCAAAAAGTTGGTAATAGGAGATAGCGATGATGGCGACTGTTTCCAGTCGCTAACATCTTGGCACTCCCACTTTGCATGTCATTTGTGATAAATTTCACTGACAAGCAAAGTGGGGCCCAAGATGGTCGCTATCTCCTACTAGCCGCCGCTAACTGGTGTTAGCGACAGCTAGGTAATAGGGAGATAATTTTATCTCCGCTTTCTTGGCTTTTAAAGCCAAAAAAGCGGAGATAAACCCCCTTGATAATATATCCCCTAGGTCATTAGCGAAACCTAAATCATAATGAGACATCAAATCATGGAGATGGTCGCCCAGCTTAGAGTGTATAAAGTGACATTTGGAGACTCCCTGATCCATCGGGTTACCACAGATTTTTTAACTCACTGGTCTACATAATGCACAATTGAAATCCCCCAGCCATAAAATGATAGTGTACACAGTAATCAAAGTACAAATAGCATCCAAGGTCTCAGCAATACAAGAGAACTCAGCCCCCAAATTCTCTACAGGAACATTATTGTAAACATTTACCATGAGATTTATTTTTGAGCTTTATATGGACAATTGAACGATCTTATGGTAACAATAACCCCTTTAATTAAAATCCTATCCATACATAATGAATTGGATACATACACACACGCTTCCCTTGGGCCTACCTCCTAGTCCCCTTACTGTCGGAGTATTAATAGTCAAAGAACCCTGAATGTGGACAGGTTCCAACGCCCAAGTTTCCTGAAGACAAATAATATCTGTTTTTTCTATATACCCAGATCATACTGCATTTGTAACCTTTTCACGGAGACCAGCAATATTCAAAGAGATGACATTGATGTCAAGATAAATATTTTCTACGAATGGGCAACACACCAGTGATAGTTGGCTTAATTCTGGCACTGATGGATTTCTCTTCTGTAATGGGCACGCTAGTATCTAAGCTACCCGAGGGACAATTGGGATCAAAATTAGGAGCTTCGGGATACATCACCAAGCTATCAATTTGCCCCTCAAAAAGTCCCACACAGGAGTTATGTCTAGTGACCACCGTAATATCGCAATGGGTAGCGGTGGGAGTAAACAGTCAGTCAACCGCATCTAAATTACAAAGTGGCTCATAAAAATTGCTAACTGGTATTGAATATCCAGGATATGATAAAGGACCCTCTGGAACCCTCACGTATGAATGTTGAGCTCTGTCAGGCTGGTAAAAAAAAAAACAAAGGTACTACATTGACCCCCTGGGACTTTATTGGCAAAAAATCCACCCTACTAATAATTTGTGCGAACAAGCAGTGGTGAAGCAAAAGAAAGAACAATGCAATCCCCCTCCAGTGATTTCACAGAGCCACCCACCCAGTCTGGTAAACAGACATAATATTGATTCCAAAATATCGATTGGACAAAATATAGAGTAAAAAATATAGACTGGACAAAATATAGACTAGACAAAATATAGACAACAAAAAAATTGAGTAATATTGACTAGAATAGCAAAAATATTGAATCAAAAATATAGACTAGACATAATATAGACTAGATAAAATATAGACAACAAAAATATCGAAAATAAGGTAAGTTATTAATATTTAATAATATTTGTGTAATATAAATCTGTAGCGGGTTGTGGGTTTATAGGGGAATAGGGTGGGAAGTAATTTAATTATTAATAATTAATTATGTAAATGTAATCTAATTGTTACTTAAATAATAATTGGTAATTAATTAAAATATAATTGTTAATTAATTAAAAATGATTAATTGATAAATAATTCATTTTTAGTAATTTATTTTCTGTAGCGGGTTGTGTGTTTATAGGGGAATAGGGTGGGAAGTAATTTAATTATAATTAATTAATTATGTAAATTTTATCTAATTGTTAATTAAATAATAATTGGTAAATAATTAAAATATAATTGGTAATTAATTAAAAATAAATAATTGATCAATAAATAATTTTTAGTAATTTATTTTCTGTAGCGGGTTGTGTGTTTATAGGGAAATAGGGTGGGAAGTAATTTAATTGTAATTAAATAATTATGTAAATTAATTATATTTTTAAATTAATTATTATTTGGTAAATAAATAAAATATAATTGGTAATTAATTTAAAATTTTTAATTGGGAATAGTAATTTTCACCCCTACGCTATCCAACGCTTTCCCTACTGTTGCACCCACTGGAGTTGGAATAGTAATTTTTACCCCTACACTATCCAACGCTTTCCCTACTGTTGCACCCACTGGAGTGGGAATAGTAATTTTTACCCCTACTCTATCCAACGCTTTCCCTACTGTAGCACCCACTGCAGTGGGAATAGTAATTTTTACCCCTACGCTATCCAACGCTTTCCCTTCTGTAGCACCCACTGGAGTGGGAATAGTAATTTTTACCCCTACGCTATCCAACGCTTTCCCTACTGTTGCACCCGCTGGAGTGGGAATAGTAATTTTTACCCCCACGCTATCCAACGCTTTCCCTACTGTAGCACCCACTGGAGCGGGAATAGTAATTTTTACCCCTACGCTATCCAACGCTTTCCCTACTGTTGCACCCACTGGAGTGGGAATAGTAATTTGTACCCCTACGCTATCCAACGCTTTCCATACTGTAGCACCCACTGGAGTGGGAATAGTAATTTTTACCCCTACTCTATCCAACGCTTTCCCTACTGTAGCACCCACTAGAGTGGGAATAGTAATTTTTACCCCTACGCTATCCAGCGCTTTCCCTACTGTTGCACTCTTTGGAGTGGGAATAGTAATTTTTACCCCTACGCTACCCAACTCTTTCCCTACTGTTGCACCCACTGGAGTGGGAATAGTAATTTTTACCCCTACGCTATCCAACGCTTTCCCTACTGTTGCACCCACTGGAGTGGGAATAGTAAATTTTACCCCTACGCTATCCAACGCTTTCCCTACTCTTGTACCCACTGAAGTGGGAATAGTAATTTTTACCCCTACATTATCTAACGATCTATTTAATGTAGCATCCACTGGAGTGGTTACATTAAATTTAAACCTTTTGCTATGCTACGGTAAATATAGTCTATATGTTTTATTAATAACAGGTATTTATATATATATGTATTATTATTATTATTTTTTAAAGTTACATTAATTATGTAATAATGTTACATTTATTTAATAATTTTAACAATGTTTATATTAAATATAGTTAATATTATAATAGTTTTAACTTATTTTAAAGACACAAAAAAATCAATATTTTGACAGTCTATATTTTTAACACTCGATATTTTAAACTCAATATTTTTGTACTTACCTTAGTGAAGATAGAAAGTCGATATTATGTCCCTCGATATTTTTTCATCGATATTATGGGAACTTGATATTTTGGTAGTAGATATTATTTCAGTGATCCACCCAGTCTATCCTACGGGCCATCTTAAAGTTGGCAAAAATCTCATTTGACAGGCCCCTCTTCCCAGATAAAAAATGAAGAGATCTGTTGCTCAAAGTTGACGAATGCTCAAACTCCCCTTGACGTAGCATGGGAACATTTACTAGGACTACCGTTTTTGGATTAGCTTCTGGGAGCAAGTGGAAAGTACCTGGAGCTCTAAGACCCCCTCTATATGCCCTCTGTTGCACTTGGGCCATCCAAGGTTGATTAGCTAGCTCCTTACTTAATACGAATCAGAATTGGATGTGGCACACTCAGGAATCAGTGACCCCTGTTGCTGGCCCTTATTGCAATTCATATGTGGAGAGACCGACCCAGCAGCAGGGAGCTGAAGGTTTTCCACTTATAGCCGAGGGAACAATAACACTAGGGGGGTTTCCTGGACATAGCGAAAACCGAGTGGCTCTACGCTGAACAGTAGTGCTTGAAGGGACTATCAAGGCAGTGGATGGTACCGAAGGGGGAGTTGAGCCCAGATGTGAATTTGGTAATGCGATGGCTGTACACAATTTTTCTATAGTGATCCATCTTTTCTCCAAGTTAGTAGTGACGCCATCAGGGGAGACGTGGACACCCTTTCTATGTCCTCCAATTTTCGCCAAAAATCTTTGCTTCCCGCTTCCGCCAAAACAGCTCCCACCGTCTCCGGCGCAAAAGTTTGCTCTGGGGATGGTAAAGGTGAGGGCGGCTCAGAGAGATTAAGGTGATCCATACCGGATATCTGTCTTTTGTTGGAGCAGCCGAGACTGTTCACTGATTTTCTTTTCTTACCCGGAGGTTTCATTTGGGCTGAACGTGTACTTTTAGCTTTTTGAGCCCTGGTGATAACCTTTGGTCTGGCACCCTCTTTCTGAGAAGAAACGGGATCTTGGGATGGAACTACCATTGTTGGAAGGGCAGGAACAGGCGATATAACAATAGGGGTTATAGGTGGACCTACTTCCTGAACATACGAAGAAGTTGTTGTCCCTGAGCCCAAGGGATCAAGGGAAAACCTACGCTCCGTTAAGGCAATCTCGTGCATTAAAGCTGACTGCTCTATTCTGGAAGGGGTCTAAAGTGCCCACCACCCCTTTCCTCATGAGTGACTTTCTTTTGGCCTTGCCATCTCTGCTACACCAAGAGGAATAATCGAATAAAACAACTAGTCCTAAACACACAGGCAATACCCCAACAATGTCTCGGAAACGTGTTATACACGAATATTAATGTTAATAGGAGCTGTTAAAGCTCACCACTACAATAATTTAATGTAAAATGTCAGGTGGATGGCCCGTCCCAGGCTCCTCCTGCCTCTGACGGACTCAGACGGACCCGTCTTGGCCCGGTCTTTGCCCGCTCTGCGTCCCGCGTAGCAGCTGCGTCCTCGCCTGAAGTAGCGCCCCTGTGCCAGTAGCTCCTCCCGCAGGGCGTCCGGCAGGGACACATCGAGCATGAATGAAAACCCACTTTTCTTACTACACACAACTACGCAAACTGCAGATTGCTGCCACTAGCAAATCCAAGAGAGTAAAAACAATACATTATACTAAATTGACTGATTTAACAACACAGAAAAAAATCCTCAAGGGTAGGGAAATTCTTTATTAAGGGATTGATGTACTTTGTAGTTTAAAGCTGAGTTATCTAAGAAAAGTGTTATTGGTGACCACACACATCCTTTTTTGATAGTGGAGAAATTAAAGAAAAGTAGGACCTATCTATTGTTTAATTATAGTAAATTGCATATCACCAGGTTTGAAAGAATTTTTGAGTTACATTTTTGCTATTTTTTGTGATTTCTGGAATGCATCCTCTAACAACAGGTCTATAACAATAATTACAGTGAAAAAGTACGTGTTTCAACTCTAAATTGACCTTATGGCATGACCAGCATGTATTTCAAAAGCTAAAATTCATTGTATTTAATTTTATGGGCGTTAAAAATATTCAATTATAAATAAAGAACAATGTTTGCACAGTTTTGCAGTGCATGATGATGTTCCTATTTCAAACCTAATTCTAGACACCATTTTAGCGCCGAGACACCGTTTTTGGTATTTGTGCGCTTTATAAATATCATTAACATTAACATTAACAATAACATTAACATTCCAGAAGGGATTTCACCAATCACACTTTAATCCTGTTCCCATCTTAACTCAATCACAGATTTGTGTCTGTTTATCTTATAATAGGTAAGTAATTTGCAATTACCCAATTAAACCTCTGCCTTACAATGAACTCCAAATAATAAATGTGTTCCTAATTTTAATAAGTTTGTTTTTACTATTGGAGATCTGTAGATATACACCTTTGCCTATAATATGTTTAAGTAAGTAATGGTTTGAATGATCTACAGATATTTTTAAGTATTGGAAAAGATGTATTATGTGGTCTTTGCGTGAAAGAAAGAAATTCCTTAAAAGAAAAAGGGTGTTTTTCTACTTTCATCCAAAGGAGCAAAGAATCATGTAAAGGTAAGAAACACTGAACAGATTGTTTTAAGAAGAAAGATTGTCTGGAAAATAAACACATCCATCTTGTTTATGTTTTTAAGGGACTAAGGCCGAATTGAAGGCATTCCCGCCCGCCATATTAAGACATTGTGTCTGGAGTACTCTGCTGCCATTGGGCCGGAGGTATACCGATGTGTCGATTTGGTTGTTCCCGATGGCCCGGCTGGCTCTTGGCAGAGGTGTCCTGATGGAGTGACGTATCGCTGCTGTAAAATACGAATAGTACCATGTGTCAATATCAGAAAATACATCTATATGTTGTGTATGTGTAGTAATGTATATGTAGCTTATGTGAACTGTCTGTTTTTTTACATGTAAAATAACACAAGCAGAAAGTAACTGTTACCGTACATCACATAGGAGAAGTGACAGAGAAGCCTACCTTCGATTCTGGTGACAACAGGGATGCTGAGCATCATGGTCTGGGGGAGCAGCACAGGAAGGACCTGGAAAATGTTGTTCAACATGGATTCCAAAGTGAGGCCCTGAAAAAAGGTGAGTATGAACTTCTTTTTATTACCTTTCTGCAGAGTTGAGCATGGTGGTGCCCCTCCAGAAAAAGCTCAACAGAAACACAGATCGTAATCTGGACAGTGGGAAGCTTGGCGGGACTGCCTCCAAGACCCTGCTCTGCCTGTCCCTTCGTCAATGAGGGAGCAGGAGTCTTGGCAGTGGCAGTGGGACTGTGGCGGTCTTGTAGCCTATTTCCACATTTGTTTAGAATAGGGTGGTTGGGCTGCCTAAGCAGGAGGTGGGAAGACCGCCAAAAAAATGCAACAGGGTGACCATTCCGCCAGGCCTTAAGTTTGGCTGAAGACATACAAGAGTTGTTTCCAATCAATAGAAAAGTAGAAAGTAAAGCATTTATTGTCTTTAAAAAAATAAGGCAGGGCATTTAAAGGAATTATTGAGATTATATACAATATAATAGGCACTATCATCATTATAATTGAATCAATGCAACATCATTAAAAGAGGAGCAAAAGTTTCCAACTCTTGCTTAAAACAATGTTTATTAAAATGTACTATCTCACATTTATCAGAGTTTAATTTAGAACTTGAAACGAAGGAATAAGATTGTACTTCATATAGAAAGGCATGAAAACAAGATATGACATTTGAAGCAATTAATAAAACATCATCAGCATATGCTGCTAATTCATTTTATTTATCTCAATACTAAAAACCTTGAATTGCTGTGTTACATCACATTTTGGATAAAGAAGGTAACAGCATTAGATCAAGCAGAAAATGGGATAAAGGACAACCTTGTTCTACACTTTGAAGGTGAGCAAATTGATTAGAAATGACTACAGGAGCAACAATATGTACATGAGGGTATGAGTAAAGTGAAGAGACTAATTTTATAATTTCATGGAATCCACCGTACCATGTAAGTGTTTGAGTAACAAAGGGACAATTTACATGAACAAAAGTCTCCTCTGCATCATTCGGGTATATTCTGTGGGCTAAGTAAACTCTTTAGTTCTTTATAGGAGACCGTGATTCTGCCTGCAAAGGAGACTTTAGGTGCTGTTACTGTCCTGCGGGGACGCTAGGGGCTGGAGCCTGTATTCTGCGCCGCCCGCCCACCTGAGGACCACAACTCCTGCCATTCCTTGCGACGCTCCACGCCGCGTACCATTTAATTGCGCCAGGAGGCGCTGAAAAGTTTGACCGGAGACCGCGATTCTGCCTGCAAAAGAGACTTTTGGTGCCGTTACAGTCCTATGGGGATGCTGGGGGCTGGAGCCAGTATTCTGCCTCGCATTGCCGCCTGAGGACCACAACTCCTGCCATTTCTTGCGGCTTTCCACGCTGCGGACCACGTAATCGCACCAGGAGGCACTGAAAAGGCTGACCGGGACCCTGCTGCGTGGAACACACATACCGGGAAAAGCCCGGGCCAAGGGCGGGCTTGTCCTTGCCCGTCTGTGCCTGGATGAGGCTGGGCTGGGCCCACACTATTGGATCGACAGTGGACTGAGGGACTGAGGGACTCTAAAATATCAGTAAGGAGTTGTTTGTTTATTAAATTGTAAGAAAAGAGGAAGTTTCTCCTTCGAATAATTTTGCACTAAGCCGCGATCAACAATTGATCTTCACTCAACCACATACATACACAGTAGTTCAAGTGTCGCCGGAAGCAACACGGGAATGAATCATCCAGGGCCCACTATAGTCAGTTATGTATAACAATACTCAAAAACAACTGATATGCAAAAGTAAACAAATTTAATACACTTCATGTAATTTATACAATGGTTAAAACATCATCAAAAGACAATTTTGAACAGACACAGTTTAAAAATTAAAAAACACCTATGTTTTAACAATATAAATAACAACTATCAGAGAACAAAACAGTGCATAATAATAAGCACATCATTAATTGGTTACTCCTTATGGAATTCATTAAAATCATCTATTATGGGTGTCCACAAATTATCTCATCTATTCGCCACCCTATCAGATTCCTGGATGTAACTCCATGTCATACGTCAACGGGTTTCGATGGCCCTTTTGTGATTATAAGCCACCTTCTTCAGGACAAGGTATATAAACTGTTCTCTTTCAGTTGAACAAATAACCAATATTCCTAATTAGAAAACATATATAGGCAAAGTGTTATTATTTGTTTATTTAAACATGTCGTATCAGTGTTCTACACATATATCAATCAACAAAAACTGGTAAACATGCACCCACCTCCCTCAAACTTTAGGCGAAAAAACTGTTGGTACATTTTGTTTCCCCTGAATGATACATTTTATCAAAACATGTGTAGACTTATCAAGTTCATAAAACTTCTTCAGGCAAACAAAGTGTTTTGGGCCAGATACTGGGACCGTCTCTTGTCCCTCCTACCACCTAAGTATTGTGAAACATAGCCCTACACGGGGTCCCATTCACATATTCCATTCAGTCCACATCCTGTCACATTTATCCTTTTACAGGTCTACTTCTCATCATATATCCTGGCCACCCCAGGGAGCACAATGATGTTACCCACCTCACTTTATTGCTCGAGTGGGTCAGGGAACATTTGTAACACACACGGTTAGTGATGTAAGCGGGGCTCCTTAGGGCTCCACCGCTCTTGGATTTTAACACTATAAACAAAGGGAAAATTATCCTGTTATATTTCAAATTCCGACCAACTTAGCCATTCTGTTGTGATACAATATATGGCACCATACTGGGTAGCCTACCTATCAACACGAAAGGAGTATTCCTCCAATCAAGAGATATTCGGAAAAAAAGGGGCAGGGCTCTTTAGGGCTCCAGGTCGCTTATAGATCTAGGTGCTATTGAGGTAAGAATATAAACAGACAGACCGCCATATTAATGTGGTTCACTGTCCTCCAGGCATATACATTCTAGGTTTCTTATCTCCTACGTCAATTTTCCAAAAGGAACTACCAATCGCTTGGGGGATATTTGTCCTCCCACGTAGTGTCACCGATTTTAATGGAGGAATCCGCGTTTTCCCTTCCTCTCTCTTTTTAGGGGTAGTGAAAACAGATGTTTTTATGGGTGTGGGGTCGCTCCCATTCTCTCTTTTGACCTGTTTATTAAATTGTACATTTAATTTTATTGTCCTGAGGTGGTGACGTGTATATGACCCGGCCAGGTGCTTAGAGGAAACCCAGTAATTGCTATTGGTCTATTGCATTCCGCTTATTTGTTATCAAAGACTTTAAGGACTTCATATCAATCTCTAGTCAACAATGGGTAAAAGAAAACTCTTAAGTTACCAGCCCTCGCCTCAGAATAGACTCGCTAGTGAAACCCAACAAACACTGCTGAGCTATTTAACAGGGGCAATGGGGGCTTTAGATAAGCATACACTATCCTTTGAATAATCATTTGAGTCTGGTTCATCTTGTGTTACTACTGAATTGGGGAAACAGAATTCCATGGGTTCTTCAAAAACAAAGCCCTCTGGAAACAGTTGTATTCAACATAACGCTGATGAAATATTATTATTAACAGACCCAGATTCTCCACTGCAGCCTCCTTAGAAAAAAGCAAAAAATACAATCCTTACAATTGTTGAAAGTGGCAATGTTAGTACAAAAAAGAGTTAAAAGATTTTGGCTTGTGGTGGCATAAAACAGGGAAACCAGGGTAGTCAGGGAAAAAAAGGGTACAACAAAGAAAAGGCAAATCATGAAATAAAGCTGAAGTACATAATAGCCTTAGTACACAACACAATGATGTTAAGAGTCTAACAGCATTAGTGGAAAGGCTTGATCTTTATGTCAGAATTACACTAGATAAGATGAGTGACAAACTTACTACCATCGAAGCCTCATTGGCTGAGTACACAGACCAGGGAAAAAATGTAAAACAGCCATCTACTGACCGCAATAGTACAACGATAATGGAACAAACCCCAACTTCACAAGAGTAGACCCTTGTTCTGAACATAGAAGAAGGGGCGGGATGTAATACTCAGCTGTGGCCAAATCCCCTAGGAAAGAATACCTTCATCAAAGTCCATATTGTAATCTTCCCTTCATAGCTGAGATACGGGATGGAAGGAGGAGGGCTTTGGGGACTTCTACTGTTTCTCGGCCTAACCAACCGCCCGAAAAGCCCCAGCACCCCACACAATCAGAGATCTTCCCAGCTCACAAAAAATTTGGATTCAAGGTCGAAGACTGATCAACAGCTAGATTTGCCTCCCGAGGCAACACCTTATATAAATATCCTGGCTAATGTGCCAAAATTAGAGCCCATAGAAAATGAATCATGGGATAAATTAAGAAATAAAACATTACATTGGCTAGGAGGCAAAACCGGGCTGACTACTTGCCGAATTTAAGATGGCTAGAAGGGTCCAATGGGTGTTTAAGAGTAGGAAATTGTTTTCAGGGGAGTGTATTGTTCTGACCCTTAAAACACCTCTTCTAGTAGAAAAAAATCTTTGGATAGTTGTCACAAACGTTGTATCAGCTAAAGAGATTAATGTACTTCCTTTAGGTTTCTTTTATCCCCCAACATATGTCCCCATAAGAGAGGGAGGTTTTATAAATAATGAGGTAATGGAAAAACATAGGTACAATTTCCCTACCTTCAATAGATTTTCTACCCTCTCAGCGCTCGAGGACACAGACTGAGTGGACAAACAGCACTGTTTATTTCCGACCCTTAGGGTAGAACATAATATTCCTGAGTCTGTATGTATAGATAGTACAGTATTAGATTTAGCAGGTAATCACAGACTCGACTGACAATTCTCTCATCTAGAAAAGGAACTTGAGGATAGCTGCCCTGAACCAAACCTAAACTTGGAGAAAGAACAGGGAACATGGGGGGCTGGGAAGAATACTGAAGCCAGGCAAGGTTGACTGTACACAATAGGAGTCAGGTGGATAGTAATAATAAAACAATCCTGAATGCTCTTGATGGGACTCAGATAGGTAGTAGCAATGAGAAAACCTTGAACATTCTATCTTGGAAAAATAGCGGGCTTGAGATCTAAAACTAGCAATGATCAATGGTCAGATTTCATTGGGAAATTTGATATGCTCTGCTTTCAAGAGACCTGGGCTACAGCGGACATTCACTGTGAGGGATATAAGACCTACTTTACCCCTGCCACTCCTTCAAACTGTGGAAGGGCCAAAGGGGGTTTCATAACTTATATCTCAAACCTCTTGGGGATTAACCAGATAACTTTCTTTAAATCAGAATCAAATTTCCAACTTATAATTCTAGATATGAATAATAAAGAACGGTTTGTCTTGGTAAACTTTTATAACAACCTACACAGAGACAACCTGATTAAAACTTAAAGAGATATCCACTGTGCCCTCTTGGAATTACAGCACAAAAGTTCCAAAAATATTTATATCATATGGGGAGGGGACTTTACCTTAACGCTTTGTGGCTTAAATGGAAACACAACCTGTGGTTTGTTAGATGAAAACGATTTAAGTCTAACCCATTTTTCACACACACAATGTGGGGAATGTCTAAATGAGACCTTATGTTTATTGGAATTGAGTTTTGCAAATGAACTAACTTCTCCCCCTTCACTTTTTACACATACTTTTAATGGGAGAGGAGCTAATACAACAATAGATTTCATTTTTGCTTCAAGTAGGTTTGCTCCCCGCTTGAAGAATTTTAGTACGCATGACATTGCGATTAGTGATGATTACCCAAATAGCATACTAATACTTTGTCCACCTGGACGAGGCTCTAATAACCTGGAGAGAAAGTATGGGCAAAACAACTTGAAAATTGATAAAGGAAATGGGTATTCAATTAAATGGGAAAGAGTTGACCCACAAATAATCATTCAAACAGTAATATCAACATCCCTAGATACCATATTAAAATGTCTGGACCCTTTAACTTTACCAAATGAGGTCCTAAGTAACTTTAAAGTAATAATAGTAGTAATAAGCAAATCTCTCTATGTTGAGCATAAAAAATGAAAGGGTAAAACTAAAGGCTGGTTTAATAAGGCATGTACAAAAGCATACTCAAATCTAAAAACCGCCTTAAATAAGGACGTGAGGGATAGAAAAGAAATAAGCCGGCTTAGAAAATAATATAATCAGGCCATTAAATTCAGAAAAGTAGAAATCAGAAAAGAAATCTGTGAAGCGTTACATAAAAGCTGCAACAATAAAGATAACACTGCTTTTTGGAGGGCTGTCAAAGCTTTATTCCTCTTAGAAACGAGCGATGGACCAATAATAGAAATTGCCATTGATGAGAAACATTGGGTAAAACTCTTCTCCAGTACTTTTGGCCTAAATACAGACAAGACTTACCATGTAAGCACTGGCAATTCTATGACAAATGTTCATTCAAATATCCAAAGTTCTCCTATCCCTCTTGAGATTACCCTGACTGATGTTGAGCAGGCACTAAAGGCGAGCAAAGGTGGTCAGGCCCCGGGCCCCGACGGTGTCTCTGTAGACCTTTTTAAAAATAACAATGATATATAGACCCCTCTATTGACGAGAGTCCTAATGGCTACTTGTACAGTAGGGCCAATTAAATCATGGTCGGAATCAATCCTGGTCGCGATTTTTATGAAAGGTGACCGAGAGAACCCAGCCTGCTACTGTCCCATATCATTATTAGATTCTTCGGGAAAAGTAGCAGGTCGTATCATCCTAAACCGGCTACAGCTTTGTGCGGAAGATACCAAAGTACTGTCAGATCTACTGTTTTGGTTCAGGGAGGGACTGGGCACCGTGGAGCAAGGCCTTACCCTAGCTCTTCTAATGGGGAAATACATCAAAGCCAAAGGAGGGAAGCTGTATATGGCGTATGTCGATCTAAGCGCCGCATTGCATGAGAAGCTCTGTACCCTAGAAAAGATGGGTGTGGAGATATCCATAGTACATTTTCTAAGACATCTGTATTTGAATGCCACGGCAAGGGTCAGGTTCGGGGGAACTTACGGCACCTTTTAATGCGAGAGAGGGGGGTCAGGCAGGGCTGTGTCCTGGCCCCCTTCATTTTTACACTCTACACCAATGACTTATAACAAGCCATGTTTGAGGGTTTCCAGGACTTACCATTGCTCCAGAAGCACCCCATACCCGCTTTACTCTACGCGGATGACGCCGTGATTCTAGCTCATACTTCCTTCGAGCTACAACGAGCCCTCAACAGATATTATAACTATATGGCCAACCTAGATCTAAAAATCAATATTAAAAAGACATTTATTATGAATTGCGGGACTGGATCAAAGAAACAAAAAGATATTTTTATAGACAAAGTAAAGTTAGACACCACTAATACATACCCATACTTAGGGATAGTAGTTGATGATAAGGGTACATGGAAACAAGCAATAAGTGCTAGAAAAATCCTCTTCATGAGGGCTACAACTTCACTGGTTAACTTGTCACAGAGGGTAGGAAAAAGGTCACCAGCTGAGATGCTCCAGATATATAAAGCTAAATGTATTAGTACAGCGATATACGGGGCAGGTATCTGGGGTTATGGAGGGGTAGAGGCTTTACAGAAAGTGGAAAATGCCTTTTTAAAATATCTTTTGGAAGTTCCACGTGGTACCGCTACATATAATTGCCATGCAGAACTGGGCACATTACTGATTAAATCACAACCGGTCCTGTTATGGCACCGCATTTGGTCAACCCCCAAAACAATGTTAAATCAGGACCTTTTGAAAGGCTGCATCAGCCATGATAACTCTCATAAGTGGCTCATGTACGTAAAAATATTTTTTTCCGACCTGGGGCTTGAAAAGTACTACCATGATCCAACTTTGATAGCACAGATTCCCAGGAGACTGTTTAAAAAACAGTGCATGAGCCACCTGGAATGGCTTAGGCTTTTGGGGGAAGTAAATAAATGTTCAGCCCAACATAATTTAAAAGTTTCAAACTACCTTACCACCTGACATATGATTTAAGTAGTTATGATATGTTTGTTCAGACTCGGTTTAGACTGAATATTTTTCATCACTTAATATCCTTCCCAAAAATGAACTATTGGGTGAAAACATTGCCAACTTGCCACTGTGAGTAGCACTACTGTGTCATACAGGATATGATTGTCTAGGTTAAGTCCTATTCCTTATGTTGTTCAAAAGTCTACCAGCTCTGTCCTCTATCCTCCAGCCATAGCACTACAATTTATATGTACATATGTACCTGTTAGACTCACTTTGTAAATTCTTTTTAATAGCCTTTTTATTCCTCTATTTTAACATCCGATGATAAGGGTATTTTACACGTTCTCCTCTTTTTAACCAATATATTTTTATTCATGCACTTTTATGGTTTTTGTAAATTTAAGAAAACCAAAGTTAATGATATATATAGGAACTCTGCAATCTTCACTGACATATGTTATGGCAATAAGGCATATTGATGTAATGATTGATACCATAAGGAGGCTTTCTAAGGTACTAGAGTTGAATCTCATTAGTAGATATTAACCTGCTTTAAGCCAATCACAATACAGCACTTTGATGGTATACAGCTATCTCCCTCACTATATAGAATACCAGTTCTCTGATAGTTTAATTATAGGTACACTTTGGCAATTCTGTTACATGGATAATTGTGACTGGTAATGGAGTATAAATTGCAAGATTTGGCAATCAGAAATACCTATGTGATTTAGAAGCTCACAATGTAAGCAGGCATTTTACGGCAGTGTGATTTTATGTCCCAAACAATAGCTAAGTACTAACTTTTTATAGTGGTTGTAATTTTCCTTCATACTCAAATCCTACATGAATACAAAAACACATTATGGGGCATATTCACAAGCCCTATATCTCCAACACAACGTCACTTTAGTGAATGAGTACAGATTTGTGACATTGTGTTGGCGATTGGGGCCTCGCCTTATTCACAAGGCAGCGTTAAGCCACTTAACGTGGCTTAGCCCTGCCTTGTGAATAGGCCCCCTTTCACGTTGTGTTTAGTGTGAAAGGGGAATGCAGTGAGGGTTGTGGTGGGCGTTCTACCGCTACACCCATCGGTATTTACGCTGCCCCCTATTCACAAAGGCAGCATTAATAGGAGCGACCGCCAAACTTAAGACCAGGAAAACCCATTTGAGATGTCATCAGTGATGTCATCCGTGATGTCACTGACCATGTCAAGAATGATGTAATATGTGACGTCATCAGCAGTGCATTGCGGGGGCGCGAGTTATAGTTAGCTCAACTAACTATAACTGTGGAATTTCTATACATTTGTATGAGTGAAATGTCCAACTAACTATAACGTCCCTGAAACTTATGGTTTTTTCAGTGAATTTCAAAGGTTTTTTAATTGGTAATTTCTAACTATAATGTCACTAAAACCTATGATTTTTTCAGTGAATTTCAATGATTTTTTAAATGCTAATTTCTAATTATTTTCTTCTTTAAACCTATAGTTTTTTTAGGGATTTTAAATTATTACTTTGTTGTCAACCTAGTAAAATCAGCCAATATCCCCAGTTTTCCAGCAATAGCTTCCAGAAAAAAGAATTTTCTACAAATGAGAACAACTACTAATGGTAATATTATACAGAGTAGACGTCCCCGTACAAAAATGAACACAAAAGCACCAGTTCCCACTATTTTCAAGGAGCAGCCAAATCTGGGGTGCAATACAAACACAGGGAATAAGCCATGTTTGCAGCAGGAATCTAACATCTGCATTTTACTGGTGTAAACTAGGACAACTACCTACAATGTGAAAGGGATCTTAGCCCAGAATCACATCTGAAGCGCAACATATGTCATAGAGTTACTGACCACACAGCTCAAACACCCATAAAGGCCACAACACGCACTGCTACCAGCCTCAGGACGTCCCCCCATACCACTCCCCTCCTTACTAGGCATGAGCGGATTTTGCGGATTGGCAATCTGCAAATTTGCGGATTTGCGAATTTGCGGATTGCGAAAATCCGCAAAATCCGCGAATCCTCGCGGGTTTTTTTTTTTTATGTTCGCACGGGTTTCTGCAAGTTCGCGAGGGTTCTGTACAATTTCGCAAATTGCGAAATTGTACAAAACGCGTGCGAACTTGCCGAAACCCGTGCGAACACAATGTGCCCAGTAGGGTATGTGCCTCTTGTGTGAATAAAAGGTCGGAGAAAGATCAGTTCAGCAGATGAAGAGAAAGAAGCTCCTGGTCACAGGAACAGCACAGGTATTGCGCTCGTGAAAGTCAAGGATGCAAAGCCTATCCAGCATCACAGCTGATTTTCCACGGTAGATTTGGGAAGAAGGCACACCTGTCCAGCCTCGACGACGCTCACGATTGTTTTTGGGCTAATGAAAGAGTCACTGAATTTGAGCATCAACTAGTTCGAGCGACCATGTGTGTGTTATTACTATGCAATCGCCCCGAAGGGCACAGGGGTCCCTTGAGTAAGCCTACTCATACAACTATTTTACAATGGCGCCAGCAAGCTGCCAGCGCCATTGTAAAATAGTTACAAAGTTAGCTTGCACAGGAAGCACTTAGATAAAATAAAGCAGCACCTGCTTCGTTTTATCTAGTGGTTCCTGTGCAAGCTAACTTTGTAACTATTTTACAACGGCGCTGGCAGCTTGCTGGCGCCATTGTAAAATAGTTGCATGAGTGGGGGTTCAACTTTTGAACCCATTACGTTCGCGGATTTTTTTTTGCGGATTTCGCGGGAAATCCGCAAAATTCGCGGATTGCGGATTTCCCAAAAATCCGCAAAATCCGCCAGCGTAACGGATTTCCCGCTTACCCCTAGTACCACTGAGGCAGTGCAGAACAGGACAGCGAACCTTCAGAAAACAGCATGATCCCTCAGCCACACAATACTTGAATGCTGCCATATATGACAAGCAAGTATGTGTGAAGGAAGCAACTCATCCATCAATAATAACAATGGACACAATACCAACTGTATTGGTGATGTGCTGGACAAACCTCACAATACAGATCATAAACCTCTCCATCTGTACATATACTACTGGTGCTTGTAGTGTTGTGCACAATAGACGCAACCATGTTACCTCAGGCAGTGGGGAAGATCTTGGACATGTAGCTGTGTTGTCCTCCCCTGGAAGCAGAAGCGCAATGGGCTCGTCCAACGTACGCCACTCCAGCGTAAAAGTATGAATAAATAAGCCAGGACTCTGGGTGTGGTTCACTTGTGAACTGTGAAGGCCAATGCAACTGCCAGAGCAGCGGGCCTCACCCTGCCATGTGTCTGCGCCATGACCATGTGCCTCCTCAACACAGGCCCCCTGCAAACCCAGTGGCACAGCACCACAGACTGATGTCTGTACAGACTGCTGCCTTTGATGTAAACTGCGGACAGCAGGCCTCACAATTCAGATGGAGTAGCGATTGCAGATGACACCATGCAGAAAGCAAGATAAATTGCTCCCATTGCGGCCCCAATGGACCACACATCATCGCAGGTTACGTACACACTCAGTGCCAAAGGTACTACTAACTCAGTGCACGATAAGTCATCGCCACATGGCCGTATTGAGGCAGAAATCAATAGACAAAAGACATTGGTCTGAGTGCAGCCCCCCCTTGGACCATGATCATCGCAGGTACGTACACGCTGAGCGCCAAAGTTACTACTAACTCAGTGCACCATAAGTCATTGCAAAGAAGAGTGAACAGATTTATGTCAGCAATGAGGCATACTATCACTCGAAAATCGAATTGAGGCAGAATTCAATAGACAAAGGACATTGCTCCGAGTGCGGCCCCCAAGGACCACGCATCATCGTAAGGTAGGTACATGCTGAGAACCAAAGGTACTTCTAACTCACTGCACCATACTCCATCGCCACAATTAAGCAGAATTCAATAGACAAAACATAGCTCCGAGTGCGGCCCCTCTGGACCACGCATCATTGCAGGATACCTGCACCCTCAGTGCCAAAGGTACTACTAACTCAGTGCACCATAACTCATCGCCATGTAGCCTTTTTAAGGCAAAATTCAATAGACAAAATACATTGATCCGAGTGCGGCCTCCCTGGACCACAGATCATCGCAGGATACGTACACACCGAGTGCCAAAGCTACTACTGACTTAGTGCACCATAACAAAAATAACATAAGGGGAGAGAGACATGGTGGATTCGTTCTCCCTTAACGGAATTTTATAAACATAGAGAATCCACAGGTGGGTGTGTGTGGTCCCTACAATGGTGGGGATCATGTAGTGTCTTTTAAATACCCCTCACACACTAAAAGTACCCTTGGTGTCATGCTTCATCATTGGGGTCTTCGTACCCCTCTACGGGATGCGGCGTGCTACTAGATACGACTACGCAGGAGCACTTTTACACAATGACTATGTGGGGTGCATGTGAGGTATTTAGGAAATTGGGTGAGTAATGGGGTTTGAAGTGACTTAAGTGATGGTTAAAAAGTACCTGGATCGTGGACCCCGGGCTGGTACTGTTAAAAGGGTGATTTTAGAGGTTCATATGTAGTGCAATGTACATCACCTCATGTGTGCGTCAACATGTTTCGGAGTGGAAATCCTTCTTCAGGACGGGGTGCACACATCCCCACCTTACTCACATTTTCCTACAAAATGACTGTATTTTACAGAAAAGTGATAGTTTTTAGACAAGGCTAATAATTGCCTAGATTAATTGTCATGAAGGTTCCTGCAATAAGCGAACCTGAGGAAAGAATACAAGAAAAAGAAAGAATAATATTTAATTTATAGAGTGATTCACTATTTCCATTCCTCCAGGTTCAGTGACCTAGGGAAAAAGGTGTGTGGAATTGCAAAAACAACAGGTGATGGACCGAATGAGGATCAATGTCACACATTCAACCCAGTCAAAAGATCTGGGTCCTAATCCATCGTTTTTTTGCACTCCACACCACCCTGGGTTAAACAATGGCGATATGCAAATCAGCTCTGACCCTGTGCCCCATGGGAACAGTCCAGTCCGAACTACAAAAGCCATGTCCTTCCCAGAACGGAATCAAGCATCCGAGGACCGGACCGGTTTCGAGGTAACACCTCTCATCAGCCCGGCTAGCTTGACTCCAGTGGTGTGGAGTGCCTGGGACCCACGTCTGGGCATCCCCAGTACACTTATAGCGGAATTGCAAAAACAACAGGTGATGGACCGAATGAGGATCAATGTCACACATTCAACCCAGTCAAAAGATCTGGGTCCTAATCCATCATTTTTTTGCACTCCACACCACCCTGGGTTAAACAATGGCGATATGCAAATCAGCTCTGACCCTGTGCCCCATGGGAACAGTCCAGTCCGAACTACAAAAGCCATGTCCTTCCCAGAACGGAATCAAGCATCCGAGGACCGGACCGGTTTTGAGGTAACACCTCTCATCAGCCACACCACTGGAGTCAAGCTAGCCGGGCTGATGAGAGGTGTTACCTCGAAACCGGTCCGGTCCTCGGATGCTTGATTCCGGTCTGGGAAAGATATGGCTGTTGTAGTTCGGACTGGACTGTTCCCATGGGGCACAGGGTCAGAGCTGATTTGCATAAAGCCATTATCTAACCCAGGGTGGTGTGGAGTGCAAAAAACGATGGATTTAGGCCCAGATCCTTGTACTGGGGTGAATGTAAGACATTGATCTACATTCTGTCCATCAAATTGTTTTTTGAAAAAGGTGTGTGGGCAGCAGCTACTAGACAAGTTTTGTCATCCTAATAGTGAAGGTGCGCCCTGAAAAAAAGAACGAAGACGGGACATACAAAACTCAGAACATAAAACACACGCTCTATTTGTTTAACCATTGTAGCTCTGGGGATCTGGTATTAAGAGGAGAATAATAAAGTTGTTTTTAGTGCCTACTTGTTACCACAATCTGGTGTGCCTCATAAGCCTTCTAACGCTGGGGGACTGTTGTGTCAATCTGCACCCTATAAAGTAAGAAATAATGCTCAGATCGCTCACTTACAGAGTTGAGGTTCTGCACGCCGTTACCAGCTCTAGTACTCACGGTTACGAGGGAAATTCCTACGCCTTGTTGCCCCAACGAGGCTCCGCTGTGAATGAAAACTGGACTGAATTTCGCGCTTTATATATCCGATCGTAGAATCAATTAAGAGCTAATTGCCTGAAAAACAGAAGGGAGTGGGCTGCCCATATATGGTCTATCCGGGCCATGAGTTGGATATGCCCACCGGTCCCGAAGTACACCAGATAGTATGGTGCCGACGTGTGTTTAGCGCGCGGTCAACGCACATGTGCAGGCGAGGGGAGCGGTGTCTTCTGTTATGCACATGCACATCGGCCGGAGGGTAGTAGCTCACTGCAGTTTACTTTTTGGCAATGGATGCGCTCTTGTGTTATAGCATAATTCTTCCACCTGAGTTATCAAGGGTGCCAGTTAATTTATCGCTACACCTAAGGAGAAAGCTAGGTCTCATGTTGTTAATGCGCTCAGTGACTACGCTGAAAAAGTTGTCTACCCCAGGGAGCTGGTGGCGCTGCACATGTTGATGAGTGCTGTATACTCAAGCGGCAGGTGGTTCCATGCCAAGGTTGCGCTGGGGTACTGTTTTGTTAAATTAACTAGGGATGTGTAGAAACATTCCGGTGTAAGAGTACCAAGTTGATGGGGGAAAAAAATATATATAAGTCTCTTGCAATTAATGCGCTCAGTGACTGCGCTGGAAAAGTTGTCTACCCAGGGTGCTGGTGGACTGATAATCCAGGGAAAAACCCACCTTAATGTGTTTTCTAAAACAGGAGATACTTCACATGTGACCTTACCCCCATCAACTTGTTCCTCTTCTCAAACCAGAATGTTTTTATACATCCCTAGTTATTTTAACATAATAGTCCCTCAGCGCAACCTTGGCATGAAGCACTCATTACCCACTACCCTGGGTAGACAACTTTTCCTGCACAGTCACTGAGGGTCCTTTTGGTGTTTAAGGGGTAATAAAAGAACACTACATGCTCCCCACCATTGTAGGGACCACCCACACTCACCTGTGGATTATCTATGTTTATAAAATTAGTGCACCATAAGTCATCACAAGGAACAGTGAACAGTTTTATGTCAGCAGTGAGGCATACTATCACTCATAAATTCCACAAAAATACTTATAATATAAAAAGAACAGAACAATCGAAGTTTATTAATGATAACAATCCAGTGATTTTGAAGATGTGGAATACAAATATGGACATACAATATGTTGCAGATAACTGAATTGCTTTTTTTTGCCATATCACGTCGTATATTACCAAGTCTGAGAAGACAGAATTGAAAGAAATGTGGGAAGAAATTTCACAGGAAAAGACACTTAGCAAAAATTGTACCGCTTGAGCTTGACGATGCTTTCACATCAAGAAATTAGATTCTACAAATGTTCGCATTGATAGACATCTGCAAGTTTATATTCAAAGTCAATCGGAATCATCTGAATAAGTCTTGGTCTTGCTGCGGCACAAAATTGAGTTTTAATATAAATGATATAAAACAAGTTTGTGATGATATGCAGTTAAGCTTCTTTGATAGTCAAGAGAAGTGGACAGAAAATAACAGTTTCATAAGTGTACGTGTTGAAGAAATAAAAAAAAAACAACAAAGTTTAAAGTAGTTTCTGGTGAAAATCCCAGCTAAGTGTAACGTCCCTCAAATCTACACAATATCCTTTTAGTATCCTTGATTCAACAACTTGATTTATGTCAGTTATAGCTTTCCTATAATGACCAAATTCATCTTGCAAGTCCAAACGAACACTGAATGATAGTCTACACTGGGGACAGCAGAGCTCACAATTTGAACTATAACATCCCTAATCCTACATATTTCGACAGTGTATTTCACAAATGTTTCATCTTTTGTTCCATCCACAATCCACAGCGAACAGTGACTGCGTACATGCTGAATGCTTCTGATGCCCCTACCTCAATGCAGCACAACTCATGCATCCTTTCTGATACAATATTTTGTGTATAATTTCACATATGCTGTCCTACCTCAGTGTACCACAAGTCATGAACCCTTTACGATAGAATCTTTTCTGTATTATTTCATATCTGGTGCCCGTACCTTATTGCAGCCCAAATCATTGACCCTTTATGATTGAATCTCTGTCTCTGATCCAATGATTACTGTTGTACTTGTTGCCAGCACCAATCATTCCCAGAGTGTTGGCTTACAGTCACCCCACACGCATCCACCACGGAAGTCACTGGACATGTGAATCTGGTAATAAAAAAAAGTCGAGCGCACGTGCCTGTACCCAGTTCCGCTGAGACCGCGCCTAGCACCATGCCCCCTGGTCTTTTTAGACCCTACCAAGGAGGTAAGGCCATTACCTACTCTAGCAATCATCTGAGGGATATAAAGAACACTTATCGTAAAGCATCCGGTGCTATTTTAAGCTCATGCTGTCTTCATTTTAAAGCAGACTATTTAATAAACTTACAATCCGTTCAATGCCCAAACTGTAAGTATAAACTGACACGCCCCTATCCTCATCAACAACAACACTTGTCTCAAGTACACACCACGACCAAACCTATACAATGTGCGTTAATTAACGCGCGGTCACTTATAAAACATAAAGAGGATATCCACAAACTCATTCTAAGCCAAGACCTAGATTTGCTTTTTATAACGGAAACATGGACAGACCTAGAATCCGGCCCTGATCTTAGAACAGCTGTCCCGGACGAATACTACGTGGTCAGGCAGGACAGACCGCTAGGAAAAAGAGGTGGCGGTATTGCCATTGTACATAGAAACAATTTGGTCACAAGGATAGAACCAGTTAACCTTGATTCAGCTGAAGCTCTTACTTTCTGTATCAGATTCTCCCCATGCAATCTTTTAATGGCACCCTTATTTACCACCCTCCCGCCCTCCCGCCCCGCGAACCCCCTTTCTAGCATCCCTTAATACCCTGTTAGAACCCATAGCAGCTTATCCTGATTACACCTTATTAGGTGATTTTAACTTCCACCTAGAAAACCCCATTGAAAGAGACGCCTCAACTCTAGTATCTGACCTTTCCGCAGCAGGCCTCAAACTATTGAATACCGCTCCCACCCACCAGGCTGGGCATACACTCGATGGCATTTTTTCCAACAATCCGTACCTCACCCCTCCTTTAGTAAAACCATTAACATGGACTGACCACTCCGCATTAAGTTTCACTATTATCATAAGGGATGTCAAAAACACACACCCCAAAAATCCTGTTATACAATTCCGAGATTGGAAGAAGCTGGATAAACAAACCTTACACTCCACCCTACTGGCCAGTCAACCAAGGGATACCTCAGACCCCCATACTGCCTCTGAGAAATATACAGCTTGGCTAAACGATGCCTTCAATACACTGGCTCCTTTAAAATCTATACGATCAAACCGTAATACACCCTCTGCTCCTTGGTGTTCTGAAACCCTCAGATTGGAGAGGCAACGCTGTCGAAATTTAGAAAGACGCTGGAGCAAACTCTATAATATCAACGCTAGAGAGGCTTATAAAAAAGCGCTATCCATCTACAGATCAATGCTAAACACAGAAAAACAAAGATATTACACGGAGCAAATAGAAGCAGCTAAAAATTCCACTAAATTACTTTATCAAGTGGTTTCAAACCTGTCCACCCCACCGACCTGTACCTCAATAGAACCAACTCAAAAGCTTTGCAATGAACTGCCAGATTTTTTTTAACTTAAGGTCAACGACATATTTTCCACCTTTTCCACAAAGCCCACTTCAGAATCCACCAGTTATAATACAAATCACTCCCCCACTTCCACATCTCTGTCAGAATTTGCTCATATCACCCCTACTCAGATAATGGAAATCCTAACTACTATCAAATCAGGATCACCACTTGATCCATGTCCTCCCATGATCATTAAACCAGTGACCAACTTAATAGCACCCATGCTGACTAATATCTGCAATGCCATGTTTCACTCGGGATCCTATCCTTCGGTTTGGAAGAAAGCAATTATCAAACCGTTATTAAAAAAACCAAGCTTGAACCCCTCTGACTCAAAAAACTATCGACCTATTGCATGCCTTCCTTTCCCCTCAAAAATATTCGAGAAAATCATGAATCATCAGTTGGCCAATTATATTGACCAGAACAATCTTCTTGATGACACTCAATTTGGGTTCAGGAAAGGCCATGGGGTCGAACCTGCCCTCATAAAGGCAGCAGACGAGGTCAGAGTAATCATGGATCAAGGAGGTGCAGCAGTCCTGATACTATTGGACATGTCTGCTCCTTTCGACACGGTCGATCACAACATCTTGATCGACCGTGTTGGAAGTATCGGCATTCAGGACAAGGCCAAATCACTGCTAACCTCCTTTCTCTCGGGCCGTGAGCAGTCCGTCAAACTGGGTGATTTCATCTCCCCTATCTTTACCTTGCCGTGTGGTGTTCCTCAGGGATCCTCGCTAAGTCCAACACTATTCAACATCTATGTGTCGGACTTGGCGAGGGTCATTAAAGCCTACGGTATAGGTTTAACATCTTATGCTGATGACACCCAGTTAGTACTAGCCGTTCATAACAATGGAAGAGCGGTTGCAGCTAACTTCCAAGACGGAATGATGGCCATCAGCTCTTGGATGGACCATTACTGTTTAAAATTAAACTCAGACAAGACGGAGGTCATGATATTCGGCAACCTGACCCCGTCTTGGTCTCCATCATGGTAGCCTTCTAACTTAGGCCTTCCCCCGACACCGGTGAACAAAGTCAGGAACCTAGGTGTCCTATTTGATAATAAACTTTCATTTGTAAGCCATGCTAACGCGGTTGTCTCTGCATCTTTTTACACTCTGAGGATGATTAAGAAACTATTGCCGTTTCTCCCTGCCAGTGCAGGCAAAACCCTGATGTCAACCTTGGTCTTATCCAAGGTTGACTACCGCAACGGTCTATTATTAAACGCTCGAGCACAAGTTCTGAATAAGATACAACTCGCCAGAACTCTGCTGCCAGAATCTTAACCCATACCTCAAAATTCTCATCCATCTCTCCCATCATTCGGCACCTGCACTGGCTTCCGATTAGGAGCCGTATTAAATTTAAGGCCTTATGTATCACCTACAAGGCCAGGAACAGCACAGGCCCGGAGTTTTTAAGGCAAGCCTTCCCTGCCGATACGCCCAAAAGAGCGTTGCGCTCTTCCTCTGCTAACTTTCTACCAATTCCCCGCCCTAAAAAAGTGACCTGGGGGGATAGGCGATTCACCGTCACTGCATCTAGGCTGTGGAACACTCTCCCCCTACACATAAAATCATGTCCTTTCCTCATGATCTTCCGGAGGCAATTAATGACTTGGCTCTATAACCAGTAGTCCTGAGCCCACGAACCTGATCTGAACAGCGCCAAGACACCTTAGGGTATTTGTTGCGCTTAACAAATTTCATAAATAAATAAAATAAATAAATAAATCTATCTGTGTCCGTGTGTTCAATATGTATGCAACATACTGCCCCTACGTCCTACCACATCACATAGTGCTCTGGACAGCGTATGCAACCATATTACCTTTGACAGTGGCGAAAACTTTAGTTATGTAACTTTGTCTCGCCCAATGTACAAGTACGTACGTAGAGACTACATCATTAGAATACTGCAAGGAGAGTGTATACTGAATTTATAAGTGCGTGAGGATTGTTGCTGTGATAGTATAAGTACAAATGTTGACGCAGCCTGTTAGAAATGGGATTTCCGGTTGGCTAAGGCTTGTGCCAAAGCCAGGCAGAAACCACCACTCTAGTCAGGGCAAGGGAGTTACACACCAAAGATAACCCCTGCTCACCCCCTTGGTAGCTTGGCACGAGCAGTCAGGCTTATCCCAGAGGCAATGTGTAAAGCGTTTGTACAACACACACACACAGCAGCAACACACTAGGCACAACTTTAAAAGCAAAAGGTTTAGGGGTGAACCTGCCAAAAGGCCAAGTCCAACACAGCCTAACTCCGACAACAGGCTTGTCTCTAATTGGCAGCTCTCCATGTGCCAAAACTAAAATTTAAATTTTCCATGCCTCTGTATTACTACAGCTGCAACACTCCACTGAATGTGCAATAAACATTCATATCCACACAGATGTCTCATGTCCACCATCTTTCTTGTGTGGAACTACAACTGAATATAGGGTCAGGCTCACAGAGTGATACTTTGGCTTTTGCAACCCGGGTGACGATAGCACTCCAACACGGACACCTGCATCTTGTGTTGTCAGATGTTTTAAGCTTTCTATAGCCCAAAGCCAACTAAAAAGTAACCAAAATTAGGGAAAGAGTGGCAGGGACAGCGTCAAGCAAGCAGTGAATGCATTGGAATTGGTGTTGCAACAGTATGCCAAGTAAATATTTGTCTAATAAAGTGCTTTAACATACTACTTTGCTGGAGCGTTGTATATATATTTATAATCTGGCAACTTGCACAAACCAACATTTTACCACAAAACCAGAAAAATGTAGCACAATTGTGCGTCATCTAGCCCAATCTGGCAACACTGATGCCACAGCAACTCCCTCACAGCTGGTTTACACCAACAACACACCCATCCAGTGCATGTGTCACAGGACATGTGACCCTGCTAATATAAAAGACCAGGCGGGCGTGCTCTACACCATTTTAGAGTTTAGAGTACGTGGCCTCACTTCTTACTGAGTTAGTTGCACCGCAAGCACTGAGCGGGTGTATAACCTGCGATGAGGATAGGTGCACTAGTATGTCCTCTGCCATGGCCATATCAAGACTCAGTAGCAAATGTGAGACCTGTTAGCTTGCATAACTTAGCTCTATGATGTAGAGGGTGTTGTGAAAACGTGAGCAGTGAGGCCTTGATACGCAGCATCAGGCAGATAACTCTGGGCGGCGAGAGTGGATGGGGTACAGCACCCTGAATGCAGAAAGATAGCAGAGCGATTTAGACATACGCACTCGAATACACTCTGCCACAGCGTCGGATTGGTAACTCGAGCAGTGGTTCAATGCCCGAGGGGCCAGTGCTGAGTTCCAAATGTGGGCTCTGACAGCTCGTGGCTGCCTCGCGTCGCTTTGGGAATGTTATGGTTGGAATGTGAGAAGGTTGGGAGGTAGAAGTTAATAGGGGTTCAGTCATTCTTGTTTTATACTTGCTGCTTACAAAACATGTTCTAAGGGTTAAACCACATCAAGAGAAGTACAGTCTCTGTATTTTCATTCCTGCAAACTGGTCTTTCCTACAATTACTAATTCTGTACTATCTTTCAGATGTGCGAGCTTAAGGGTGCACTGTGTCCCAGCACGTGGTTGGAGACACACCGGTGACAAAAAGGTGAGCTGCGCAGATTTTCTCCAGTGTCACTCCTTCTCTCTCTCTCTCTCTTCCTCTCTCCTTTGATGGACGCATAATGCACAATCTTATCTTGCTTTTTATCTAACAGGCTCTGATTCACAAATTGATGTGTCCCCCTAAACACCACCAAAGCTGAGCAAGTGTAGAACCTGCGATTATGCGTGGCCATCCTGGCAGTCAACACTCAGTCTGATTTACCTGCGATGATGCGTGGCCATCCTGGCAATCAACACCCAGTCTGAATTTTGAGCTCCGTTGACCTCGTGTACTGAGGCTGAGGAGGTTTCTTCGGCACGTGGTTGACTCTCTTCGACACACGCCGGTGGCAGAAGGTGATCAGAGCGGCTTATTTGCGCAGCAGCGGGCACTGACCTCAGGCCAGTGGGAGAATATGGGTTGCAGCAGCCTGGATGTGCAGCAGCACGCAGTCAGCTCCGGATACTGGGAGTACATGGGGTGCAGCCGCCTGGGTGTGCAGCGACTGTTATATACCTCTGGGCAGTGCAAGTGTATGGGCTACAGCAGACTGGGGACCATAATATCAAGAACGGCGATAACATTATCACCACTTTAGCGGCAGGAAACCTCTGCTAAAGCTGTGATAAGTAGCTTGACAATATGCCCTTGAGAATTCCCATAGAATCCCAGGTTTTGGTGTGAAGGACATCAAATCTCGGCTTCTATGGGAATTCACAAGGGCATATTACAAAGCCCTTATCGCTGCTTTTGCGGCAGTTTCCTGTTGCTAAAGCGGGGATAATGTTATCGCTGTTCTTGATATTATAGCCCTGGGTGCGCAGCAGCTGTTAGACACCTCTGGGCAGTGGAATTAAATAGGGTGCCGTAGCCTTGGTGCTCAGAGCCAAAACAGAGAATTACGCATGTGCAGTTGTATATAGTCTGCAATTACTAATTCTATACTATCGTTCAGATAACTAAACTTGAGGGTGCAGTATGTACTGGCACGTGGTTGGAGACACACCAGTGACACAAAGGTGAGCTGCGAAGATTGTATCCAGTATCAACACTCTCTCTCCATCTCTTCCTTTCTCTCTCTCCCACAGTTTCTCTCTTTCTCTATCTCTTCCTCTCTCTCTAATTCTTTCTTTCTCTCACTTTCCCTCTCTCTCTCTCTTCCTCTCTCTCTGTTGCTTTCTCTCTTACTTGTATCTCAGTCTTTCTTTCTTAATATTTCTCTCTTCCTCTCTCTCTCACTCTTTCTATCTTCCTTGAATCTCATTCTGCTTCTCTTTCTCTCTCCTTTACTGCACGCATAACGCACCATCTTATTTTTCTTTTTGTTTTGCAGGCTGTGATTTACAAATTGTCGATGGTAACACACGCCATGGCTGTACATAGTTTTATTTGTTGTTTTCTTTTAATAAAATATTCTACATACATAGTTTTATTTGTTGTTGTTTTGTTTTAATAAAATATTTTATATGTAAATCCATACATGACTAAGATTCTTATTTGTCCAACCTCACAAACATCTTTTTTTTTTAAACTGCAACACCATCCGATTTGTTAGGCTCCACATTTAAAAGCGTTCCTGTCACATTTGTTTGTGGGGGATGAGCGGGGATGGCGGAGAAGGAGCTGCTGCTGGGAGGATGTAGGAGTAGTGTTAGGGTCCAACCTGCATCATCGTTGCCTCCATTGCATCTCTTCTCAGAGACCTGAAAACCGGCAGCCTGACTCGTAAAAGTGCAGGCCCGAGAAGTCGCACCGGAAGAGCTACGAGCCCACCAGTGGTTCGCAGAGGGAGACTTGCGGGCCCAAGAAGGTTGTTGACGGTATGCTAGTGATGTGGGAAGAGGGTGCGTTACCTGCTAATGTGGGGAGACGCAGAGTGAAAGGGGTATCTCTCACAGACAGAGCTCCAGTATGTTTTCAGAAATGCCTCGGACAGATGCCAGCTGACAGACTGAATCACAAAATGACTTTTCAATGCTCATATATTGAGACTTATGAACAGTTCGTAGCCAGGCTCGCAGAAGGACAGCTGCAGCCAGTGGGCTCGACTCGCAGAGGGAGAACTATGAGTCGTCAGCTCCCAAAGGAGCAGCAGAATAGTAGCTCGCAGAGATACAGGCACAGCAGCGTACTAGCTGCGAGCTGACGGACTGGCTTCTAAAGGCATACCTCTGAAGTGGTGATATTGGGCAGAGGGAGCGTGAAAGTGTTGTCTAGAGTGGAAGTTGTTCTGCCTGGCGCTCACCTGTTTCTCCTTTATTGTTAATAAATCCTAAACCTTCACTGCATCGAAATCATCATTACACAAAGCACCGCTACATTAAATTGCCCCCGGAACCTTTCTTTTAAATTTTGACTCGATGTGAGGCACCACATGGCTGCTTACATTTCCTGGTTTAAAGTGTTAGCAGCCAATCAGAGGATACTTCCTGCTTTGAAGAGTTTACAGCCAAAAAGAGGCAAGCTTGTGCTCGGGAGTAAGGCATGGGCCTGATATATATATATATACATTTTTTCCCTTAAACATCTCAAAAACTACTAAACGGATTTACACCATTTTAACCAAACCGCTCTTTCTGGACCAAGACCTTTCTTCCTGCCAAATTTGGCATAATTCCGTTCAGCAGTTTGACCTGTAACCTTGTCTAAAGTTTCCTATGGAAAATAGATTGAGAAAACACGTTTTCACCCCCCACCCTTTTTTCCCAGTCCCCCCTTGACCAATCACCTCTTAACTTTCAAGATTGGAGCTGATCAAAAAAGAGAAACTTTTTGAAACATTTCGTAAAGAATCGTCAAACAACGCTAAAGTTATAAGCAGATGGAGAGCTCCAGGACGGGGTCACGAAAACCCTTTCTCAACATGAGTAAAGACTCAAGACTGCGGGGGCCCCAGCAGGAGACCACAGCCCCAGCAAGCCCCCGCTAATATTTTCTAAGAAATGCCCCCAGGACTTACCCAACCCCACAGCGAATTACACAGTTTTTAATATTTTTTAATTTTGGGGCCCTGGGGGTCCTTCTGCGACCCTCTGACCAGGCCTAGGGGGTGAGGGTGTTTCTGCTCTGCCCCTTCTCTTGTTTTCTACCTTTGTTTCTCTGTTTTCTAGCAACTTGCTTCTACCGAGCCACAACATGACTGCAAACACTTCCTGGTTCGGAGTGTTGGCAGCCAATAACAGTGAAGCTCGTGCAGGGGACTTAGGCTCCGCCCAGATATCAAAACTTTTACTCAACTACTGAACGGATTTACACCATTCAAATAATGGTTGCTTTCTGACCCACGTACTACCTTTGTGCCAAATTTGGGGTAATTCCTTTCAGTAGTTTCAGCTGTAGCCTTGCACAAAGTTTCCTATAGGAAGTAGATTTTTTGACTCTTATTTTTTTTTTATTTTTCAAAAAATACTGAACGCATTTACACCATTTAAAAAAATGTTTAGCTTTCTGAACCAAGCTCTACCTTTCTGCCAAATTTGGGGTTATTCCGTTCATCAGTTTGCGCTGTAGCTGGTCGCAAAATTTCCTATGGAAATTAACAAGGGGAAAACGCATTTTGGAACCCCCCTTTTTTCTCAGCCCCCCCTTGATGAATCACCCCAAACATTCAGGATATGAACTGACCTGGATAGACTTTTTTGGGGAGAATTTCGCAAAGATTCGTCAAACGACGCCAAAGTTATTAGCAAATAAAAAAATGCTTTTCCTATGGAAACTAGGTTGTAACTATAACTGCCTACTGGCGAGCGCCAGTAGGTAATATATATATGTGTGTGTGTGTGTGTGTGCATATATATATATATATATATATATATATATATATATATATATATATATATATATATATATATGTATATATGCAGAACAAAGGATGCAGCACTCTTGGATGGATTTTAGCGTATTTATCTAAGCGGATTTCACCCCACCAACGCGTTTCAGCCTGACTCGGCTTTTCCCACGGTCTGTATGTCTTTCTTTACTTTCAATATATATACCCCCATTTCTGCTTTTAAGTGGCATTATGGGATATGTCGTTTTAGACATTTAATTTACAAAACTTTATACAAAACAGAAAGACATCAGCACTTCATGTCTCCTATTTAACATTGTTTAAAGTACCTTTAGTGCATTGATTTCAACACTGGCTGTTGTCACTTACATGTGTCTTAAATAGAGTAATGTATTATGGTTTAGTACCCAAATTTACATTTCTACTCATTCGCTATTATTATTCACTTATGTATGGGTGTAGTACCTCAACCTGTAAAGTTCTTTTTCAAGTCTCTGACATGTGTGCTGAAGGTTCAAATATGTACGTAAAGTTCTTCATCGTTATTTATGCCTCCTGGCTGTTTAGTCCTGAATCTTATAATCAGGCGCGATTCCATCTGACATAGCTTTTTTACACAATCTCCCCCTCGGTCTGCTATAGGTACCATTTTGATTCCATAAAAGCACAATCCTCTCCAACCTCCATTTTGGCAGGTTTTAAGATGTTTAGCTGTGGCATATAGCATGTTTCCATTTTTTACTGCCCTTATGTGCTCCAGTATTAATTTTTTTAACGTACATGTGGTACAACCTATGTATTTCATGCCGCACTTACATTCTATTACATAGATGACAAATTTGGAGCTGCATGTGATGTTTTCTTCAATTTGCATTCTTTTTCCATTTGGTTCCAGGATGTTCGTCTTGCTGCTGCCTATCTTGCATGCATGGTATGAAACCTTTACATTGATTAGTTAGCCAATTCATTGATTGTTTTTCTTGGAAATGACTGTTGACCAATAGATCTTTGAGGGAGATGTTTTTCCTGTATGTTAGTGTTGGTGTCTTGCCCACAATTTCACCGATATCGGGATCCCCAGATATTAGATGCCAGTACTTCCTTATTTTGCTTGCAATCAATCCACTTTCTTTACTATACGTGGTTATGAATCTTGGTGGATCTTTTTCCTGGGTAATTTTGGGGGGTTTTCAATTAGTGTCTCTGCTCTTGTTTTTAAATCAGCTCTTTCTTTGCATTTTTTTAGTATTCGTTCGTCATATCCTCTGAGTTTGAACCTGGTTTTGCTTTCTTGAATTTATTCCTCTGCATCCTACTTTTTTGAACAATTCCTTTTCATGCGTATAAATTCACCGTATGGGATGCTATATAGAAGAGGTTTAAGGTGGAAACTAGTTCCATGTAGTACACTGTTTGTTGATGTTTCTTGCGAAACAGTGTGGACTCAATTTTGCTGTTCGCTAAATATACTTTGGTATCAAGAAAGTCAATTTGTCTTTTATGTGTCGTACAGGTGAATTGCAGGCCCATCTCACTTTGATTTTGTGTCATAAAATAGTTCCTGAATTCCCAGTCCATTCCATTCCATATCAGGAAAAGGTTGTCAATATAACGGACCCATAAAACCACTCGTTCCAGATTAATTTGATTTTCCTTATTCCATGCGATGGTCCTCTCCCACCATCCCATGGTGATGTTAGCGTAATTTGGGGAAAATGAAATCCCCATGGCAGTGCCACACTCTTGTTGGAATAACTCTTTATTGAATAGAAAAATGTTGTTGGTTAAACACATTCGTATCATTTACAAGAGCATTGTTGTATGTTCCAACTCTGATATGCTTCGTTGTTTCAAGAAGTATTGACAGGCTGTTGAACCCACTTAATGTCTGATTGATGTGTATAGCGATACAACATCTATTGTTACCAAAAGGTATCCTGGATTCCACTCTATTCCTGTTAGTATCCTAAGGAAGTCACCCGTATCCTTCAGAAAGGAGTTCATGTTTTGGGCAATTGTTTGCTAGGAACTTATCCACTTATTTAGACATGTTTTCATAAATTGAGCTTCAGAAGGAAACTACTAGCCTTCCAGGGGGGTTGTTTAATGTCTTATGGATTTTTGGTAAAAAATATATACATGGTGTTACAGGAAAGTCCACAATTAAAAACTTCCTTTCATCGTCACTTAGTAGTTGTCTTTCATGCCATGTTTGTATATTATCTTTTAGATCTTTCGACATTTTTTCCATCGGATTATTTTTGAGTCTCGAATAGTTGTTTCATTTAGCCGTCTCAAAGCTTCATTTATATAATCCTTGATATCCATTATGACGATGTTCCCCCCTTTGTAGACTGGTTTTATTGTTATATTTTCATTATCCAGTAATGTTTGTATTGCGTTTTTTTATGTTGTGCTCAAATTTTCCCTTTGATTTTTTTTCTCACATTAGTTAATTTTTCCAACTCATCAATCATGGCATATGGAAAGAGATCAATTTTATTTCCAGGCGATAATGCTGGATAATATTTTGACTTTCTTTTTAGTCCAGTGTCAGGCCTTTTATTCGTTTGAATGTCAAGATGTTCCAATACTTGTTCATCAGACGTTGTATCATCTTCTAAATCATATAGTATAACATATTTTTTAGATCTGGTACTTGATCTATTGATATCGGTAGATTGTCTTCCTCACTGTTTGATATGATCTTTTGTCTTGTGCCTGATTTATTTGCATTGATTTTAGTTAATTTCAGCTTTCTGACGTATTTATATAGGTCAATACGAACTTGTGTGTAGTTAAAATGTGACTCCGGACAGACTGAAAAGACCTTGTTCCAGAGTGTCTTTTCATCATTTGATAGTTGGTACCGTGATAAATTGACGATGAGATTGGTCTTATCTATTTCCACTTGCGAAGTGGATAGTGTATTTTTTCTCCGCTGAGACCTTCTGGTTTTTCTTGTGCTTGTGAGGGATTTTGTATGCCTCTTCCTCTGCTTTGATTTGTTGTTCTCCCTCGGCCACCTCCCCTTGTGAGATTTTTGTCCAGGTTCATTATTCTCACCTCTTCCAAAAAAGACAGTTTTAATAATTTGGCCATGTCAATTTTTTCTGTCTCACTAACGTCAGATTTGCTTGTACTCAATACTACTGTTTTAGTTTGTGTAGCCGGGTAACTTTTTTTCAGGATATCATATCTCCCTGCAAAAGTGAGTATTCTCCCATGTAGATAGTCTTGTTCGTCCCGCTTGAATTTGGGTTCCTTGCATTCCTTCATTTCATGCTCATATTTCTCTAGTCTGATGTCCATTTATTTCCCTATTTTTTGTATCTCCTCCTGGTTTGTGTCTTTTGCTAATGATTCTTCCATTTCTCTTATTTTTGATGTGATTTCGACAACATACAATCTGGTATGTTTAATTAAGATGCGCATCATGTTGAGAGAGCACTCAGTGTTATTTTCTACCCACTCCTCCAATAGTTCCTCTTTTGTTTCCGGATGCGTTGGCATCATGAATATTCTTAGTCCACGAGGGATGCGTCTCACTTCAATATAATTTTCCAGGGCTATAATTTCCCAACTCTTATTGACTTCTTTTCTGTACAATCTCTCCATTTGATTGACTTGCTGTTTCATTGTCAGGCTTTTGCTATTTTTAATGTTTGTAGCCCTTTGACCTGACCCTTCAGCTCGTTCACGAGTTTTAAACATTGCTGTCACTTTGGAAGCTCGTTTTGCCACACGCTCTTCCATAACGATTAATATGTTCAGACTGTGCTCTTTACTTCAATTGTGATTAATTACGCACTTTACGTTATTTAAAGCAATCCCATCCAAGCCGTCTTCGCACACAGCCGCCGTAATGTTTACGTGCCTGGTTCCGTTTTATGAGCGGAGATAGCTGCTTCGATTATCCACTCAATAATTGCAATGTAGTCTCACTCACCTCGTCGCAGGGTTTCCTTCAGAGGCAGCGCCTCACGATGCTGTCTCAAAACCGAGTTACCAAGGGTGATTTTCTCCGACTTCTGGAAGACTCTCAATCCTGGATATTCGGCCGCTCTCTCTCGCTTTATTTTTTCACAATGTGATCCTTGTGCTCCGAGAGCACTCAGCAGCAGGTGCTCTGCGATATTGGTCGGATCCTGACCAAAAACAATTTTTGCAAAACAAAGGATGCGGCACTCTTGGATGAATTTTTACTTATTTATTTAAGCGTATTTCACCCCACCAATGCATTTCAGCCTCACTCGGCTTTTGTCACGGTCAGTAAGTCTTTCTTTACTTTCAATATATACTCCCATTTCTGCCTTTAAGTGGCATTATGGGATATGTAGTTGTAGACATTTAATTTACAAAACTTTATACAAAACAAAAAGACATTAGCGCTTCATGTCTCTTATTTAACATTGTTTAAAGTACCTTTAGTGCATTGTTTTCAACATTGGCTGTTGTCACTTACATGTGTCTTAAATAGAGTAATGTATTATGGCATAGTACCCAAATTTAGATTTCTACTCATTCGCTATTATTATTCACTAGTTTGCATGCGTGGTCGGTTTGCGTGCATGGTGGGTTGGTGTTGGTGAGGGTCTGCGTTCTGCAGGCCAGCAGCTGTTTTTCCATGCTGAGGTGTTCTCCCCGAAGATAAGTACCCCAGTTTTGTCAGAGTTGCGCTGGAGGCAGTTGTCTGTCATCCATTTTTGTACATTGGTCATGGCATAGCATCAGTTCATTTTGGTGTTGGAGGGGCCCTTGGTGAGCGCGAGGATCAATTGATTGTCGTCTGATTAGGATATTATGTTGAGTCCGTGGGATCTGACGACTTCTGCGAGGGGGCTCATGTAGACGTTGTGCAACTAAACAACATACAACAATTCTTTTTCATCAGTCTTTTCCAAGAAAGTTAACAATTTCTATATACAACATAAATACAAAAACAGGCCTTTTGTATTTCTCCTTTATTGGACTATGTACACAACTTCCTTCAGACATTGATCACAGCGCTTCTAAGTGAGTACAGGTCCAATTGGTGACTTTCTTTTCCCAATTGATAAAGGCTACAGATACAAAAATATACTTTAAACATAGCTGAAAATGTATTATGAATTACGGTTCAAATATGTGTTCCGTTTGCAGTCACTGAATGCCTAAAGTGGTGAAATGTTTACATCAGTCTGGCTGTCTCTTCGTTACTATGTCTCCTTCATTGCCATTAGCAATCTGTGTGCAGAATCAGATATATGAGACTCAGCACAGCATTTCTAAAATTATAATTATCCATATTAGCTTTAAATACTCCTAGGATGTCAAAAATATAAGTGTTTTTATTCACAGGACATCGGCCTACTTCTCCCGCTGACAGGTTTGTTCGGTACAGAATCTCATAATGTGAATACCGCACAAAGTCCAAGTTTGTTCTGGACTGCAATAACCTGTCACATCATTGAAACACTAATGAGAACTTTTAGTGATTGCCCTCATTTGACCAGTGTGTGCTGTGAAATGTCACTGTGTTTAATGTACAGTCCTAGGAAAGCTTTTTTTCTGCCCCCAGAGATAACCTATCACCTTCTGTTCTATCAATGCTAGGACACAAGCAGTCTACAGCACCATTGCTTTACTGACAATCTGATGGTTCTTTGTGTGGATGACCTTTGGCATACCATAATCAGCTAACTGAATCTATCACTGCCACACAACTTTTAAATGACAAGATTGTATGGCTCATCAAATGTACATGAAAGATTGTCATAGACATGTGCATTTATTACTGGTTTGATTCGGGCTTTAGGAGTTCTCGATTAATTGCACATTTAGGAGGCATATACAGTCAGCTACCGAAAGTGAAAGCAATGCACAAGTCCTCAGCAAAAATGTATTTCAGAAGCTCTTTCTTTCTTAAATACATAGAGGTCATGCAACCACTGGCCTGCAATGAGAGAGGTGCCACTTCGGTTCCTGAGGGCTAAGGATTGGATACCAGCCAGCTGTAATTTTAAACACTCAAACAATGCTTCAAAAAACTTAATTGTAGGCTCTTTTGTTGGGAAGGTCGTTTATTAGGGAGCTACTATATTACCTTGTCGTCCATCTACGCCTGTGAGGGAGAGTGCGTGTCTGAAGCACCAAACGTCTTGTGCTACTAGATTTATGGCAGCTGTCTGTCCACTACAAATTTACTATCATTCGTCTCCCCATTTTGGTCCCCACATTATGACTGAGGCTAATACTTTAAGCTCTCCTTCATAACTGTCTGCAACATTGACTTTTACACAGTTTCCAGGAAAGAATAGCTGTAAAATGCACTTTATTCATAGTTTTAAAATGATTCGTCATTAAGATTTCATCCAGAACCTCTTAAGGAGTTTGATTATCTGACTTTGCTCACACAATTAAATACAGACTATGGATGTATGCTCCTCCACTTTTAAAGTTCAGATACCACTGCTATTGTTCCTCAGAAATTACTGAAACAACATGTATGCCTGGCATCTCCACACTAAGAAAAAGCAGAGTACCATATTTGGTGGGGTTAACACTTCACGAGGCGAAAAACCCTGAAGGGAATATTCCTAAAAAATATGCATAGAAACAGAAATTGGTCATATTCTGTGAAGTATTGATGGAGCAAGTATTCACATTTAACGCGACTTGCTTCGATTCAGCACTCTCGTCCTAACGTTAATGTATTATTCAACATGTTTGTTCTATTAATATCGCAATTTACATAAACACGGGTTATCTAGATGAAGCTTACTAACGATAACTTGCTTGCACTAGAAATGGCTGCTGCTACGCTACGGATTTTCTATTGTGCATGCGTCTGTCATAATCACGTGACATGACATATCTTTCGCTCGGGAGGAATTTCTCGCTTCTGCCCACTAGTATTAAAATGGCTTATTTGTGTAACCGCATGCATGAAGCTTGAACTGCTGCTTTTGCTAAGCTGTTCGTACTGCTTAACCATAACGCAATACCTAAAAATAAAGTAATGGGAATAGAGTAGAAATAAGTGATATACAGTACAATCATTTATTCTGTATTCTAAAATTGTTTCTTTTCCACTTTCATGTATCGTAATTTTTGGGCCTGGGATGCTTTGTGACGCCCTATTGGAATCCTGTACTGTCAAAATCCACCTGAGTCTACAAGCTATGACATTGAACCTCTGCCAACATCAGAATGAACTGTAAAAATTGTGGGGAGCTGACCCTTTACCTCTGTCTGAGGAAGCTCTAATGTACAAAAGTTATTACAATGTATTTACTAATAGAACATTCATTGTCTGGTGGAATAAAGATGTCATGCGAAAAATAAAATGATGGGCGGGAACATTAATTTAAATATGAGATGCAGAACGTTTATTTTTCTATGGTGTGATGACCTCTCATCCTTTTTTGTCCAATCAAAATTGGGGATTGTTACACTTGCAACATTGGGGGGTGGTACACTGACCTGGAAAACAGTATAAATAGGGTAGGCTTAGTTAGTTAATTTGTCCGACTTGTCCAAATAGCTGACCTGTCACTGACCCAACGCACTCAATAGGTGATTGAGAGCAGAGGGGCTGCGAAGCACTCTGTCAGAAGGTTCGCTGACCCAATCGGGGTCCGGAAAGCTGAGGTGCTGGTGAAGCACTTTGTCTGTGAAATTGATAACCCAATCGGGGTTCTGACTGTTAGCTGCAGAGAGGGAGTAGCGCAGGTGTTGCAACTGAACTGCGGGTGCCGGTCTTAACCTTTGGTCTTGATCCAAATCTGATTTTCCCTGTCCTGATTCTAGTCTGCACCTGCTGGCCTACTGGCAACTGCAACTTTTGGGGTTCTCTTGTCCTTCAACTGACACGTGGCTAGGGTTGGTCTTCACACCATTCTAGGTAAATATAAATCTGTGTGGGTTTGTCATTGTATTTTGTTCCTTCTCTTTACCCTCCCTAACGTGAAACTTTGATTATATATATATGTGTGTATATATATATATATATATATATATATATATATATATATATATATATATATATATATATATATATATATATATATATATATATATATATATATATATATATATATATATATATATATATATATATATATATATATATATATATATATATATATATATATTACCTACTGGCGGTCGCCAGTAGGTATATATAGTTAGGATTTGTTTCCAATGGGACTTTTGAAAATTCTATGTCTAATAACTTTGGCGTTTGTGGACGGGATTAGCATTTACAAAACCTTATTTTACTCGCATAAAACCATTGAAATTCGCATATATAGTTAGTTGCGCTAACTATATATCGCGCACCCGCAATCCACTGCTGATGATGTCACATATTACATCATTCATGACATGGTCAGTGACATCACTGATGACATCACTGATGACATCTCAAATGACATCACTGATGACATCACTGATGACAACATCCAGTGACTGTATGTTTCTGTAAAGTTAAAATATGTCTTACATATTGAAGAATGAGTGGATGTATAAGTGTCTGGATGAAGGATTTAGTAGGTGCATTACTGACTGTATGAGAGAGTGATTAGATGTGTCTCACTGAGTGCATGGGTTAGTGACTAAACTGTCTTAATTTGTGCATCATTATGTCTGTTGTTCTGTAAAGTGCTGCATGTGTTGATCAGTAGCTATATGAGTAACTATATGGGTTATTGATTGGTTGCCCAAGTATTTGTATGGGAGACTGAGTGTGTGTGTGGGTGGCTGGGAGGTGTATGACTTTGTGCATAGATGTGTGAGCAGTTGATTCACTAGATGTATGGGTTCAAAAGTGCATTTGGAAACAGCTGTATGGGCGGTTAACTGTGTGCATGAGTGTATTGGTGAGTGAATGGATATCTCAGTGCTACCATGTCAAAGTAAGTACATATGTAAAACACAGTACATGTGAGAGTTGACATATATAAATAACTGTGCATAAGAGCCAGTGAATGTGTGAGTGGCTGTGTGGATCATTGTGAACTTGTATCAGGGATTGTATAAGAGAGTAAATATGTGTTAGTATGTGTTTGAATAAGTAAGGTGTGTATAACTGTATAGTTGAGGAAATGGAGGTGTGATTGATTCTTTGCATGACTGACTAGGTGTGTGAGTAACTCCATGGATGAGTGACAGTCTGTGAGTGTCTGTTTACACTGAGTGTATCTAAGGTTATATCAGAGTCTGAAGAGGTTCATCGTATATGAATGATGTCATCAGTGATGTGATCAGTAATGTCAAATGAGATGTCATCAGTGATGTCATCAGTGATGTAATTTAAGATGTCATCATTGATGTCATCAGTGATGTCATTTGAGATGTCATCAGTGATGTCATCAGTGATGTCATTTGAGATGTCATCAGTGATGTCATCAGTGATGTCACTGACCATGTCATGAATGATGTAATATGTGACATCATCAGCAGTGGATTGCGGGTGCGCGATATATAGTTAGCGCAACTAACTATATATGCGAATTTCAATGGTTTTATGCGAGTAAAATAAGGTTTTGTAAATGCTAATCCCTAACTATATTGACCCCGTATCTCTCCAAGCTGTCATTAAATCATATAATGGGCACTTTGCCATCATGTTTACTATATGCCATATTACAAGCTGTGTCTAATTTGGTTTTCAGCATTGATAATATTGTCAAATGCATTTACTTCTGTTAGTGGGTGGCATGTAACTCTTCATAAATAGAGAACTAATTAACGTGCCATCACCATTGCACTCCCCATATATATATGAGTCGAATACTTGGTTTTATCATGCACAATTTTGCACATTAGCACTATTTTGCACCTTTTGAAATAGCATATTTTGCACGTTCCCTGTGAAATGAGACTTTAGTATCAATTTGAGACTGTATATTCAAAATATGGAGTGAGTCAAGGATTTGATTGGCAATGCACTTTAATCCATGGGTAACAGTATGGAATGATATATTTTGTAAATAATGTGTAAATATATCAATTTACCTTTCCATGTGTATATATATATATATATTAATATGAATTTACTTTGCCTTTTGTATATGGACCAATGTAAGTTGTTAATTGGGTTTTAGACAATATCTCCGATCATGCAGTATTTTTTCTATGTCTATGTTTTGCTTAAGTCTCATTGGGGACACTCACAGTATATAAATTGCACTTATTGGTTCTTTTGGTCATGTGATCAAGGCTGCCGTGTTGCAGCCGAAACGCGTCATGCTGGGGACAGAAGATCAATAAACCACCTTTAATTTGAGAAAAAAAGCGCAGTTTTGTGGTCTGTACCTACTTCGTGGAGTCGGTATCTAATGCCGATGAGTAGGAGTTGGAACGGATATATGTATATATATATATATCAAGGTTCACTGTTGCCCACAAGAGCGGGGCACACTCCCAATCAGCACCTTCCAAATTGGGCAAGAAGCACACAGCACCCAACGCCAGCAGAGCCTGATGCGTTTCGGGACTCTTCCCTTCTTCTGAGGCTACTCTGCATACTGAGCGTCTGCCAACCATAAGACTCCAGTGCATCTTCCATTTTTATTATTGCATACAATTATGCTCAGGTGAGTCAATATACGCCAATTGCATCCTGGGACTGGTAGTCTTTAACATGATACCCCAGTGGGCTGGAAGCAGACAAACAGTAAAATATTCCAAAGTTGACAGGTGTGTCGCTTGAGTTCTCACCCGTTCAAATTTGTGCCAGATTAATCCTCATGCCGATAACCATACCAGCAGTGGAACCGCTAAAGTCCGCGGCGGTGCAGCCCCTCTGACCGGGTAAGACGGAAATATATCAAGGTTCACTGTTGCCCACAAGAGCGGGGCGCACTCCCAATCAGCACCTTCCAAATTGGGCAAGAAGCACACAGCACCCAACGCCAGCAGAGCCTGACGCGTTTCGGGACTCTTCCCTTCTTCCGAGGCTACTCTGCATACTGAGCGTCTGCCAACCATAAGACTCCAGTGCATCTTCCATTTTTATTATTGAATACAATTATGCTCAGGTGAGTCAATATACGCCAATTGCATCCTGGGACTGGTAGTCTTTAACATGATACCCCAGTGGGCTGGAAGCAGACAAACAGTAAAATATTCCAAAGTTCACAGGTGTGTCGCTTGAGTTCTCACCCGTTCAAATTTGTGCCAGATTAATCCTCATGCCGATAACCATACCAGCAGTGGAACCCCTAAAGTCCGCGGCGGTGCAGCCCCTCAGACCGGGTCAGCCGGAAATATATCAAGGTTCACTGTTGCCCACAAGAGCGGGGCGCACTCCCAATCAGCACCTTCCAAATTGGGCAAGAAGCACACAGCACCCAACGCCAGCAGAGCCTGACGCGTTTCGGGACTCTTCCCTTCTTCTGAGGCTACTCTGCATACTGAGCGTCTGCCAACCATAAGACTCCAGTGCATCTTCCATTTTTATTATTGCATACAATTATGCTCAGGTGAGTCAATATACGCCAATTGCATCCTGGGACTGGTAGTCTTTAACATGATACCCCAGTGGGCGGGAAGCAGACAAACAGTAAAATATTCCAAAGTTCACAGGTGTGTCGCTTGAGTTCTCACCCGTTCAAATTTGTGCCAGATTAATCCTCATGCCGATAACCATGTGGTGTTTAATCTTTGGATCATGTCCGTTTAAGAAATTTAGATAAAGAGTTTAAAACTTTCCAGAGTCTGTGGTTATTATATGAGTGCAAATGTTATTTTTCCTATTATGCTAACTCCCTGATCCAATAGGTTACAGGTACCAGCGACAAGGATTGGTAAGTCAATGGTATAGGACCTTGTAGGTAAATAGACTGGTAGTAGAGCGAAGGTTATCTGACTAAATTATTGAGTTATTGATTTATGGGCCCAGGTGAGTATGGTAAGAATTATAGTTGGGTGACCTGCGCGCTCTATCAGTATCCTTCCAGACGTGAGGAAGGTCCCCCATCAAACCATGAATTTTGAATATGTTGATATGTTACAATGCATCATAGCAAACAGCTACTTTGACACTGCTTATCAGGATTCAGAGTAGGATGTACTACTGAAATGGTCTTTCTTCGGATGATTGATAATACTTTATCGATTCTTGAGAAAAGGAACTCATTTCTTTTCATCCTCCTTGATCAGTGTGTGGCCTTTCATAGATTGAAGCACAACTCTCTCCCGAACATCCTAGATAAAAGAATTTTGATTGAAGGGACCATACTGATCTACTTTACTTCTTGCCTTGAAAATTGTATGCAACTTATAAAACTGAATAGGACATTTTCAAAATCCCCTCTTCTGGGCCAGGGTCTGACTCAAGCTCAGTCCGCTTTCCAACCTACTTCATAAAGCCTATCATATAATGTCAATGATACTCTAATGTACTTGAAGATGTCCAGCTCAAAGGACATTTCTAGACTTGGCTGAACATTAGGGAATATTCAGTGCTTGTTCGCCTGTTATCACCTTAAGCGCATCTCCCAAAAGGTAGAACCCTTACTTATGCCTGCTCCTCAGAGGTCCTTCCTAGCCTAATTGAGGATACATTCTCTCGCAGTATTTGATAGCAAACCAAAATCAATGCGATTATCAAATATGTCTCTATTATCCTTAATGAAAAATATAACCTTCAAGCTCTCACAGTATTTGATAGCTAACCAAAATTAGTGATTACCAAATATGTCTCTATTATCCTTGATAAAACATCTAACCTTTAAGCTAACATTGGTACGAAAGAAATGATGCAGGACTAATCAAAATGCCTGCGAGGTTTAAAACATGTTATACTAGCTGTTGGACTTGGCCCTTATGGCAGGTTCACCCCTAATCTTTTTGCTTTTAATCTGTGATATGCGTGGATGATTTTCTGGTCTGTGCGCACTTTTTCTCTGTGTCCCAGAGTAAAGTGCGTGCATGTAGTTAGGCTGGCCTGCTCTCCCATAGGGATGCATGGGGAATGTCTGTGTCCCTAGTAATTCCTGATGTGTGGGGAGTGCATGCTCGAGTTTGGTATGTGCGTGTTCGTGTGAATGAATGCTTCGCAATGATGTATGTTGCGTGAGTGTGGCATGTGTAGAAATGTCATTTCTAGTACTTGGCATATTAATGGAAAATATGTCTGCAGTGTGATTGGCTGGAGCTGGCTGGTGAGCCTGGCTCCAGGAAGGCTGGATGGGTCTGCCCGGTGGTGAGTGTGAGATCAGCATGCTTGATGCCTTGGGAGGAGTGCACCTGGTCCCTGATGGGCCTGGACTTTCCCCGGACAATGACGGCTCCACCCCCTGTAGTGCGACTGATGGCCCTAGCCCTGCCAGTGAATAGAGAGGGTGGTTGGGGTAAACAGAGTACTTCAGAACCAGCTGCAACTGGTTTCTCCCCCACCCTGCACCCTGAGACAAAGGGTTTGTCTGTATAAGAAGGGGCTGTGTCCCCATACAATTTGTCCTGTCTTTGGTTCTGTTCTAGGATCTTGCCAGAGGGGGCTGCTGCTGCTGCAGGGGCCAAGAGGACCGCCACTTGGCTGTCTCCCTGCTTGGAGACCCAGTGTGCTGGCTCTGGCCCTGCCTTGCCCCTCTGCCTGCCTCCAGACTCTGCTGGAGCTTTGTTGTGCCTGGGGGCACCCTGACTTTGATTTGTAGCGCTAGGAGCGCTTTCCTTGTGCCCCAGCGCTCAATAGCGCTTTGCTTAGCTTTCTAGCGCTGAGCGCGCTTCTTCTTTGTCCCCGAGCGCTTGGGAGCGCTTTATGTTGCATTGCCGGTGCCCATCCGGCATTGGGACCCATATTGCCGATTTTTGGGGTAGCGAGTGCCACCTCGCTTTATTTTTAATTTGAGGCCGGTGCCCACCCGGCATTGCCCCGTTGTGTTATATTTTAATTTAAGGCCGGTGCCACCCGGCATTGCCCCGTACTTGGATACTTGAGAGGGAGCCTGCCTGCCTAAAACGGGCCGCCGCGCTGCCCGCGACGACCCGGAAGTGCCTGGACCGGCAACCAATCGCTGCGCGGCCCGGGAGAGGCGAACCGGAAGTCCCGCCCCCGGAGCCGAGCAGCGAGGAGGAGAGCAGCCGGCCGTGTCCCCGAGGCGCCTGGAGAGGGAGAAGAGCCCCGCCCGCGGCACCGGAGCAACCAGGAGAGCCGGTGAGTGCAGGAGGGCTGGGGCCTCCCCATTGAGAGCAGAGCAGAGCGGCCCCGGTTGGCCGCTCCCACGACGCCCGCATCCTTGTTGTGTGGAGCCCCGAGGCTCCTGGGGGGCAATTTGTTCTTTGAGCCCCGAGTGGCTCTACAGTTGTTCTGGGGTCCCCCGAGAGGGGCCCCCCCTGGCCACATTAGCGACGAGCCCTGAGAGGCTCTGGGCATTGCTTGTTCTGAGTCCCCCGTGAGGGACTCCACCGTGCCGCATTCATCGCATTGAGAGCCCTGAGAGAGGCTCTGGGGCATTTTCATTGATTTAGAGTGCTGAGCTCTATTTGCACATTTTGCGTGGTGAGCCCCTGAGAGGCTCCTTGCCCACTTTGTTCTTGAGCCCTCCTGGCTCCAACGTTTGCCCAGTGCATATTACCAACTGTCCAGCACTTAGTGGACAGTTGCCACGTTTAGGTTTGTGTTCTGTGCTGCCTGCACAGACCCCCTGACACTGAGACTCAGGGCATTCCGCCCCTTTCGAGGCCAGTTGGCCTAAGGGACCTTTTGAGTGTTGTGCTTTGTGCACCCTGCGCATTGTAATGTACTTGATGATGTAATTCTTGCGCATGTGTTCTAACCTGTGCCTTTTCTCAAAGTGACCTGATTAGGTAGTCTTATGGTTATCCCCTTTTTTTGCTAAATGTGACCTGCAGAGAGGATTGTTTAGGTTTATCCACTGTACTAAATGTGACCTGCACAGTGAAATGTTGATTCTGCTTACCTTTTCTAAAAGTGACCTGATTAGGTATTCTTATGGTTATCTCCTTTTGCTAAATGTGACCTGCATAGAGGATTAGTGATGTTTCAGTTTATGTTTAGGTTTCCTTCCCTTTGCTAAGAGTGAACTGCTTAGGTGTTCCGTCCTTAGGTCCTAGTTACCTGCGTGATTTACCTACCGTGTTTTAGGGTTGCGTAGGAGGTCCTTACTTTTCCAGTGATTACTGGATGTGTGTTGCATTTATAATTTTGGTGCTACTCATTCTATGTTTACGACATAAGTGTATATCTACTAGTATTATTTTCTAACAAGTACCTACCCCTGACAGTGGTCCATGTGGCCCTGTCCTGTACATAATTCCCCTTGTAAATTCTGCCTGTGCCTCTGGCACATTGTACAGTTTGTGTGTGTTATCTAATGTGTTTTGTTTATTATAAATACAAAGGCTATTTTTTATATAACCTTGTGTGGAGTCTTTTCTTTGTGGTGGGCCTTGGGTGTTGTTGCTGGGGTGCGTGCGCAAATACTTAACTCATACCGCCTCCAAGTTTAGCCTAGACTGCTCGCGCCACGCTACCTAGAGGGCGAGTGGGGGTTGCCTTGGTGTGTGACTCCCCTGCCCTGACTTTAGAAGTGGTGATCCCTGACTGACCTCGACGCGAGTCTTGGCCGACCAGGGTCCCGTTTCTAACACTAGCTGTTGAGTTTAGAACAATGGTGTAATCCTTGATTCTATTTAGAATGAACTATGGAAATGCACTGTTAGTTGGAATCCAAAAATTCTACCTTCCTCTGATGAAATACATTTTGAAAAGAGCAGCAGGACTCACCATTGATGTAAAACTATGTGTACAAAACATGCTGGCACTACCATACATGAACTGGATTTAACATAAGTGGGAAATACTTGCATAACTCCCACATTTTTCCAAATACCATGCTTCTGGAAGAGCCAGTATTCAACAAAATTAAAGAAAACGATATCACTTTTTTTAAGAGAACGCTTTAAAAATACAGATCTCTTACTTCCTCACACACACAATTCGTTTGAGGCCTTCAAAAAGAGATTGAAAAACATGGTGTTCCAACGCTTCCTCTGAAGGATTAACCCAGTCAATGCAGATCTGTCTTCCATCTTCCTTACCTCTAACATAATGTGCTATCTGGGTTGTCCATTACCTATCTCACTATTTCTATCTGAAGGTCACTATGCTGCATCTACTATAACACTGTTGAAATGTAAATCCTTCTTATACATAGCTCTTACATTGTCTAGGATGAGGTACACACTATATAACATTTGCATAAGTAAATAAAATGGTTATCAAATATTCAAACAAAAGACTAGTATCACATAAGTACATTATCAATTGATATGTTTCCTAAATTGACCCCATAACTATTTCCGATTTAGCACCTTTATGCTCTCAAAAGACCATTTAAACCCCCAGCAGACCGGGGAACACATGTGAGGGTAAACCTTGCAAAGGAAGTATTCTTGTAAGGGTCAATTTTAACTTTTGGTAAAGGGTATAGAACATCTCATACATACCATCTTCTTTAAGGTCTCATTCAGGGTATAGGAAGTTTAAAAAACAACCCAAATATTACCCATAAAGAGCAGATGTTGAAAATTAAATATTTTTATATTTTTACTTCAGCCCAAGAGAAGCTAGCTATGCCCAAATTTAAGGTATCCCATACTGGAAATTTGCCTTTAGTTACTTTCTGTGAAAACACAAAATTCATTGACAATGTATAGAAACCTGTTTTTTTTTCATACATACACATGAGATACAGGAGGACACTATTAAATTACTTATTCTAGGTTCTTCTTAAAATAGGTCATGAAGGTCTTGGGTACAGGGTGACTGCGTGCTTTACAGAATGCAATTGTCAGTCATAAGATAGTTAAAATAAAACTCATAAAATGTGGATGGAGGTCTACAGGGATATAGTAACATCATTTGAAAACAGGGTTGGTGAAATTGTGCATGGTTAGTGGGTTTGGATTAAGCAGGACAATTCTGAAAGTGTAAATATGCAAGTGTAAATTCTTCTGGCCAGCTATATATGCACTGTGAGAACATTGCATATCCTTGATTCAGTGCTTAACATAGCTGTTTAAGGATAGAGGACTTTATGAATATGAAAGTTTCCAATTTGAGCAGAAATTGTCTCTCCGGTTTTTAGTTTCTAATAGACAACTGAAGTTTGCAATACTTAATCAAGTTTGTTAGAATTGATTACCTTGCAGGTAATGTGTAAGAAATGGTATTTGGAGTTGGGGAGTACTCACCTGAATGAACAATCTCATACCTTGTGAGAGTTAATCCTCAAAATTACTAAATTAATGTTGTTAGATTTGGGGGTCTCTAGTTGGCAGAGGTAGGTACCTTTGACCAAATAGGGACCCTTGCATCTAGTCAGAGTAAGGGGGTACACTCCTAAAAAAAACCTGCTCACCCCCTTGGTAGCTTGGCATGAGCAGGAATTCTTATCTCAGAGGCAGTGTGTAAAGCATTTGTGAACACATACAGTAACCCAGTGACAACACTACAGATGGACACCACACAAGTTGTAGTATAAAAATAAGTATTTTATATAGACTTAACACAAGACCACAAACACCAAAAATCCACAATACTTTACTTCAAAAAATGGTAGAAATAGATTAGTTCTCTTTAGATGGTAAATGCGATACTTTGAGTCAATATACCTTTGGCTGCATAACGCTACAAAACCAAAGTATTGCAGGGAAGGTGATGATTCGGTTCCTTACACGCAAGAACGGTGATGCGTCCGGTCCCTACTGATGCGTAGAGGATGTGTTGGTTCTTCTCGGCGTGGAGAGGTGATGCGTAGGTTTCTTACTGCTCTTCCGTGGTGATACAACCAGTAGCGATGTGATGCGATGAAGATCCGGTGCAATGAAACAAAAATGTTGTCTTCTCCTTGATGTGACACGTTACATGCACGCCAGACGGATGTGCGGCAACTCAGCGATTATTCTGAGCCGCGACATGCCCTGCGACACGCTTCTCCGGTGACGCTAGGGTGTCTGATGGGACAGCGACACCTTTCTTCAGTGATGCGACGACAGCGGCTGCAGCAACAACACGCTTCTTCGTGAGTCGCTCTTCCAGCTCTTTGCGACACGCAGTCCCTCAGAAAGCCCAACACAACTACAGACACTTCCACTCTTGAGGAGCTGGTGGGTGAAGTCTGTTGTCTCTGAGACCTCAGCAGGAGGCAAGCTCTATCTCAAGCTTAATAAAGGTAGGAGTCCTTTCTTCCTTCATTGTCAGTCAGGCAACCACTGCAGGCCAATCCCCCAGACAGCACTCAGTTTAGGGATAGTCTCTTCCTCTGGTTTCTCTCCTCAGCAAACGTTTCTTCTTGTTTCCCAACGTGATCTAAAGTTCTGGGGTTTGGGTCCCCTCTTTTATACTCATTTCCCTTTGTTCTCTGAAGGCAGAAAGGCCTTTGCCTAGTGCAAACCAGTTCTGGTCAGTCCTGAGCAACTTGTTGACAAGACTCCTTCTTTCCTTTCACAATGTAGGCCAGGGACATCAGACACACCCCAGGGGGTGGAGCCAGCATTGTGGAGGGAAGGCCTAGCCCTATTCCGGTCCCAAGTGCAACTTCTTCCTCCCATCTAGAGGCAGATCTCCCTATTTACCACTGGGCTGACTCATTCTGTCTCCTGGAATCCCCCAGCCCTGTCACTCAAACTTCAGACAAGGAATACACAACCTAGCAGAGGCAGGCTTTGGATAGTTAGACAAGGAAATACCTACGTTCTAAAAGTGGTATTTTCAAATACAGAATGTGAAACCCAACTTCACTAAAAGATGCATTTTATCATTCTGAGTTCAGACATACTAAACTCGAATATCTACCTGGTTCCCTGAATCAGTTCGGATTATAAGATGAAATAATTAAACTGCCTATTCTGGCCTATGGGGAACAGGTAGCCTTGCAATAGTGAAAAATGAAAATGGCTGTAATTCACTATTTGGACAGGCAACACACACCAGGACATATCCTACCTTTTACCTAGAAAGCACCCTGCTCCTGGGCCTACTATAGGGGTGACTAATATGCAAAAAATGGAAGGTTTAGGGACTGGTAAATGGGTGCACTTGCCCAGTCAACATGGCAGTACCAGACTGCACACTGGCTCTGCAATAGCAAACCTGAGACACACTTTTATAGGCTGCTTCTGTGGGTGGCACAACCAGTGCTGCAAGCCCACCAGCAGCATTTTGGTTTACAAGCCCTGGGTACACTCAGTGCACTGTACTAAGATCTGACAAGTAAACCAAACCAGCCAATCATGGAGTCACTAATTATACATCAATTTACCATAGGGAGCACTTACACTGTGGCACTGGAAAGCAGTGGCACAGTACTCAAAGCTTCTATAACCAGCAAAAACACATGAGGTAACAGCAAAAAATGGAAGAAAGACCCACGCCAAGGTGCCAGGTCTAACACGTGTCCCCTACAGATGAAATGTGGGGCGAACTACCCTACCTCCTGGGAGTTCTCATCACTAAGGCGGAAAAATCTGGACAGACCATCAGCATTAGCGTGTTCTGTACCAGGGCAGTGTTCCAACGTGACATCCATCCCCTGTAGGGAAATGGACCAACTCAACCGCTTTAGATTCTCACCCCTCATTTGCATCAACTATCCGAGGGGCCTGTGGTCTGTCTGAACCCAGAAGTGAGTCCCAAACAGGTATGTTCTCAACTTCTTTAGTGCCCAGACCACAGCAAATGCCTCACACTCAATCGCACACCAGCTCTTTTTTCTGTGGAAATACCCTCCTACTGATGAAAGCTATGGGTTGATCTAGGCCCTTCTCATTTATCTGTGACACAACAGCCCCCACACCATGCTCCGAAGCGTCTGTCTGAACAATAAACTTTTTTGTGAAGTTGGGTGCCAGGAGAACGGGCGCCGTGCACATGGCAGTTTTCAGGGCCTCAAAAGGTTTCTAACAGGTGTCAGTCGAAATCACTTTCTAGGGCTGCTTCCTGGAAGTCAGCTCTGTCAAGGGTGCAACAATGCTGCCACACATTGAAAAACCTCCTGTAATACCCAGTGAGCCCTAAAAAGGCTCTCACCTCTGTCTGGGTCTTGGAGGGCTCCCATGCCAGGATGGTCTCAATCTTGGGCTGTAGGGGCGCCACCGGGCTGCTCCCAACCTGGTGTCCCAAGTACATCACAGAACCCTGCCCCATCTGGCACTTACTCACCTTGATCATGAGGTCTGACCTCCGCAGCGCCATCAACACTTCCCAGAGGTGGTGCAGATGTTCTTCCCAACTGCTGCTGGACACTGCAATGTCATCCAGGTAGTTGGCTCTGAACTCTTCCAGTAAGGCAAACACCTGGTTGACCAACCTCGGAAAGGTGGCAGGGGCATTCTTCATCCCAAAGGGCATAACCTGGAAATGGAAGTGCCCATCTGGTGTGGGGAATGCCGACCTCTCTCTTGCCCCATCAGTAAATGTGATCTGCCAGTACCCAGAGGTTAGATCAAAGGTGCTGAGGTACCTGGCATCCCCTAACCGATCGATGAACTCATCAGCTCGGTGGATTTGGTGCGCATCAGTCCTCGTGACTGAATTGAGCCCTCGGTAGTCCACACAGAACCAGAGTTCTGGCGTGGCACCCGGTGCAGCAGCCTTTGGGACCAAGACCACTGGGCTGGCCCAAGGACTGTTAGAGGACTCAATAACCCCTAACTCAATCATCTTGGAGACCTCCTCCTTGATGCAAGCTCTCACCCTGTCAGTCACCCTGCAAGTTTTGTACTTCACAGGAGGGATGTCTCCAGTGTCCACATCGTGGATGCACCAAGCAGTGTCACTGGGAATCAGGGAGAACAGATCAGAAAATGGTCCCAGCAACTGGTGGAAGTCATTCTGTTGCTCAGGGTTAAGTATGGGTGGAAAATCCGTTCCGTTTGCGGAATTTGCAGATTTTTGGCAAATTCACAGTCCGCAAATAGCGCCAATTTGCTCAAAAATCTGCAATTCGCAATCTGTCAGATTTTTTTGCCTGGTTGTGCTTCAAAATACAATATGATTCAGAAAAGGGGGTGGTGATGAACAGAGTGTCTGAATTAAGCAGACCACTCTTACCCAGTCCAAAGATCAGGGCTTGATCCATCACCGTTTTTTAGCTCACTGCACCATCCCAGCTCAGAACCTGGCTATATGCAAATTAGTCTGTCCCTGGCCCAGTGCATCATGGGAACAGGGCAGACCAAACTACCAAGCCAATTCTTATACTGGGAAGGAAACAAGCTACCGGGGACCGGTTTCTGGCATTTCAGCCGTCTTCGGCCCGGCTTGCTTGAATCCTGATGGTGCAATGAGCAAGGGACTCACATCTGAGTATACCCTTCCACGCTTATGGTGGACAAAAACGATTCAGAAAAGGGGGTGGTGATGAACAGAGTGTCTGAATTAAGCAGACCACTCTTACCCAGTCCAAAGATCAGGGCTTGATCCATCACCGTTTTTTAGCTCACTGCACCATCCCAGCTCAGAACCTGGCTATATGCAAATTAGTCTGTCCCTGGCCCAGTGCATCATGGGAACAGGACAGATCAAACTACCAAGCCAATTCTTATACTGGGAAGGAAACAAGCTACCGGGGACCGGTTTCTGGCATTTCAGCCGTCTTCGGCCCGGCTTGCTTGAATCCTGATGGTGCAATGAGCAAGGGACTCACATCTGAGTATACCCTTCCACGCTTATGGTGGACAAAAACGATTCAGAAAAGGGGGTGGTGATGAACAGAGTGTCTGAATTAAGCAGACCACTCTTACCCAGTCCAAAGATCAGTGCTTGACCCATCACCGTTTTTTAGCTCACTGCACCATCCCAGCTCAGAACCTGGCTATATGCAAATTAGTCTGTCCCTGGCCCAGTGCATCATGGGAACAGGGCAGACTAAACTACCAAGCCAATTCTTCACCAGAAAGGAGACAAGCTACCGGGGACCAGTTTCTGGCATTTCAGCATTCTTCGGCCCGGCTTGCTTGAATCCTGATGGTGCAGTGAGGATGTAGGGCATGGATGGCATTGGATTGTCATGATTTTTGTGTTTTTCAATTTTTTGGGGTGGTGTTGGGGCCTGGCCATGTGGGTGGGGGCCATTTTGAGGCCTGGTCCAGGCAGGGCCTGGCCATGTGGGTGGGGATCAAGGGGCCATTTTGAAGCCAGGCAGTGTGCTTGCTGCCATAGGCCTGTACCTAGTCTGCCCTGCTTTCATCCATTATGCCCATGGGTAGTCAGTGTGGTGCATGGACCAATGTTATCTTTGGGGTCTCTTGAATTTAAGCATCATGTAGTGCATGGATGGCATTGGATTGTGGTGATTTTTGTGTGTTTTTAGATTTTTTGGGTTTGTGTAGGGGCCTGGCCATGTGGGTGAGGGCCATTCTGAGGCCTGGTCCAGGCAGGGTCTGCCCATGTGGGTGGGGTTCAAGGGGCCATTTTGAAGCCAGGCAGTGTGCTTTCTGCCATAGGCCTGCACCCAGTCTGCCCTGCTTTCATCCATTATGCCCAGGGGTACTCAGTGTGCTGCATGTATCAAGGCTTTCTGTGGGGTCTCTTGATTTTAAACATCATTTAGGGCATGGATGGCATTGGATTGTGGTGATTTTTGTGTGTTTTTTGATTTTTGGGGGTGGTGTTGGGGCCTGGCCATGTGGGTGAGGGCCATTTTGAGGCCTGGTCCAGGCAGGGCCTGGCCATGTGGGTGGGGGTCAAGGGGCCATTTTGAAGCCAGGCAGTGTGCTTCTGCCATAGGCCTGCGCCCAGTCTGCCCTTCTTTCATCCATTATGCCCAGGGGTACTTAGTGGTGCATGAAACAACTCTCTCTGTGTGGCATCTCTTCTATCAATGTAAACATCCATTTTTGATTAGAAATAATTGCAATTTTTATTTTCGGTCTATCCATTTTTGGGTGCGTTGTAATAATAATAAATTAAATGCCTAGTTGCAAATATTAATTGAAGCACGACATATGCAACATTTATTTAACTGATGTTCCTCTGGCTTCCTTTGCTTTAAGGTGTACAAAGAGAACTATGAATCAATCATCCTCATCGTTCATCATCAGTGCCAGGAAGAAGTCCTGCAGTGGTGTGTACAGCAAAACGTCACGTAATGTCACGTGTGGCCACAGACAAATCTGTAACTAGTGCAACTGCGGCCTGCTGTTCTGACATCTGAAGAAGATGGGCCCAAAGAAAGGTGGCCGTAGCTCCTCTACCAAGAAAGTTGCAAGTGCCACTGCTAGTAAGAAGGAGCAGAAGAAGCAAGTGGCGCCACTTACCAAGGAGACTGGTGTGCCGCAGACACTTTTTTTGAAAAAAAAAAACTACGCCTGCAGCAGCGGTGTCCGCCCGGGACCAAGCTGGGAGCAGCACCTCAGCTTCATTGGTCTCAGTGCCACCACACCACGTTAGACCCAAGGCCATGAGTGCCGCAGAGGCAGCCACTTTAATTGCTCAATCCCCATCGATCAGTGATGTTGGTGTTGACTCATCGCAAGAAAGTAGGATCCAATCAACGCAGGTGGAACTCATCTGACAAGTGTTCAACCACAGCCACAACGACAACCACAGGTGCAACAAGGAGAGGCACAAAGAGAGGCGCAAGGAGAGGCACAAGGATAGGTGCAAGGAGAGGCGCAAGGAGAGGCGCAAGAAGAGGCGCAAGTAGAGGCACAAGTTGAGGCGCATGGAGAGGCGCAACTGCCCATAATGATTGTTCCTCCAGAAGTAGGGGCACATCAGGAAATCGAGATGCAAGCGGAGGTATTATCCGAGCAAGCAACTCCTCCTGATGATCCATTGACTTCCAGATCACCAGCAAGAATAAGGTCAAGGAGGGCTAGTACAAGTTCTTCTTCAAGCCCCCTTCCTTCTGATGATTTAGATATTGATTGGAACCCACCAATGCAGTCTTTGAGGGAGGCACGCCATGAGCCGACAAAGGTAGCTAAGCCTAAAAGTAAGGTTCCCGCAAGGCTTTCACTTATGGGTGATGACGACGAACAAGAAGTAGAAGTGGTGTATTCTGCTGCTGATGAACAGTCTGACGATGACGACCCAGTCATCACAGTCGTCACTCCAGCCCCAGCGGACATGCAACAGACAGACACTTTGACCCTATACTGAATTGCTACTGAGCGGGATGTGGGCGGCGTGGCACTGGTACCACTACCAACGCAGGTAACTACTACACCAACACGACCTACAGCTTCTATATTTTCTCGTCAGAAGGGCCGGCAGGGACCTCCATCCAGCTCGACCTCCATTACCTCAAGTAGTGGTGCTGTAAGTGCACAACAGAGTCAAAATCAGCCACTCCCATCCTCCACTTCATCTGGCATTGAAAGTACCACCTCAACCACCAGCAGAAATCTCCAGTCCCCAGTTTGGGACTTCTATATTGTTAGCAAAAAGGCAGAAAACCTAGTCGTTTGCTCGATGTAAAACTGTAGTTAGTCGGGGTAAGCTTGGTACCAAATATGGTACCGGAGGCCAGAGAGGTCATCTCCAAAAACACCACACTATCCTTTGGGAGGTGCACCTAAGGAAGATCCGGGAAGCCAAAAGTACAAAAACACAAATGTATCCATTGATATGGCATCTGATGATGTCGAGGGGCTGATCGCGCAGGGGGGAGGTGAAAAAGCGACAGACATTTTTTCTGGTACACCCAGTACCCCTGGCAGCAGCACTGCAGTGGAAGCGGCCACACCCTCTACCCAAGCAACATGTATGAGGCATACTAAGAGTCTGGGAGAGACACCAATACGAAAAAGTACATCAATGAGCCTAAATGGATTGAAGAAGTCTGCATCATCATCATCATCACGTATGAAAACGGTCCAGACCACCATTAAAAGCATGTTTTGGTCGGATGCGCCATTCGAACACAACCGGCACGTCTTTATAATGCAATGCTGGCTAAAATGTTAGCGCTGGACCTTCTCCCTTTTTCTTTCGTGGAAGGGGTGTGTTTTCTAGAATTTGTGGCAACAGTCTGCCCTAAATGGAAGGTTTCTAGAATGTCCTATTTTGCCAGAGTTGCAGATCCAGCACTACATCAAGATTGTTCTGGAGGTGATTGGGGCAGCTTTGCAGAAGACTGCTGTTCACACTATCCACCTGACAACAGACATGTGGACCAGTTGCCAAGCCATTGATTACATGTGCATCACTGCAGACTCAATCAATCAATCAATTAATCATCGAAATTTGTATAGTGCGCTACTCACCCTTAAGGGTCCCTAGGCACTGAGGGGAGGGGGGTCGCTACTGCTCGAACAGCCAGGCCTTGAGTTGTTTCCTGAAAGAGAGATTGTCCTGGGTCAGCCGAAGGGAGCCAGTGAAGGTCTTTCAGGTGGGCGGAGATGTGGCTGCGGCGAGGGATGTCCAGGATGACTCGTGCTGAGGCGTTCTGAATGCACTGGAGTCTTTTCTGGAGTTTGGCTGTGTTTCCAGCATAGAGGGTATTCCCGTAGTCCAGATGGCTGGTGATGAGGGCCTGGGTGACCATCTTCCTGGTTTCGGTGGGGATCCATCAGAAGATCTTTCGGAGCATGCGCAGGGTGTTGAAGCAGGATGATGAAACGGCGTTCACTTGCTTGGTCATGGTGAGGGAGGAGTCCAGGATGAAGCCCAGGTTGCGTGCATGGTCCGTTGGTTTGGGTGCGGTGCCCAGGGCAGGGGGCCACCAGGAGTCGTCCCAGAAAGAGGGAGAGGGTCCGAGGATGAGGACTTCCGTCTTGTCTGAGTTCAGTTTCAGACGGCTGATCTTCATCCATTCTGCGACGTCTATCATTCCTTCCTGGAGGTTGGCTTTGGCGGTGGTGGGGTCGTTGGTGAGGGAGAGGATCAGCTGGGTGTCGTCAGCGTAAGAGATGATGTTGAGGTTGTGTTGGCGGGCTTATGTAGATGTTGAAGAGGGTGGGGCTGAGTGAGGATCCTTGCGGGACGCCGCAGATGACTTCGGTGGCCGCGGATCGGAACGGGGGGAGGCGGACTCTCTGGGTTCCTCCGGCGGGGAAGGAGATGATCCACTCTAGGGCCGTTCCTTGGATTCCGGTGTTGCTGAGGCGTTGTATTAGGGTGCAGTGGCATACGGTGTCAAAGGCTGCTGAGAGGTCCAGGAGGATGAGGGCAGCAGTTTCCCCGTTGTCGAGCAGGGACCTGATGTCGTCGGTGGCTGCGATGAGTGCGGTCTCGGTGCTGTGGTTTGCTGGGAAGCCGGACTGTGAGGGGTCGAGGGAGCCGTTGGTCTCGAGGAAGGCGGAGAGTTGTCTGTTGACGATCTTCTCAATGACTTTGGCTGGAAAGGGGAGGAGCGAGATGGGGCGGAAGATATTGAGGTCCGTGGGGTCCGCGGTGGGTTTCTTCAGGAGGGCGCTGAGCTCGGCATGTTTCCAGCTCTCCGGGAAGGTGGCGGATGTGAAGGAGTTGTTGATGATGTTCCGAAGTTGGGGTGCGATGACAGCATCGGCTTTGTTGAAGATGTGGTGTGGGCAGGGGTCCGTGGGGGAGCCGGAGTGGTTGGTGTTCATCATGCGGGTGATGTCTTCGATGCTGACAGGGGTCCAGGTGCGGATGGTGGTGGGGGACGCTGGTTCGGTGGTTGGGTGCGTGGTCGGCATGCCAAAGCTGTTGTGTATGTCGGCGATCTTGCGGTGGAAGAACGAGGCAAGCGAGTCGCAGGGGTCTTGCGAGGGGGTGATGTCGGTTTTGCAGGCTCCGGGGTTGGAGAGCTCCTTACTGTTGTGGGTGTTGTTGTGCAGTCGTTCTTTGAAAGCTGTCTTCTTGGTGGTGCGGATCAGCTGCTGGTGTATGCGGGTGACGTTCTTGAGGGCGGTCATGCGTTCTGCCGTCTGGTCGATTCGCCAGGCTTTCTCGAGGGTGCGGCAGGTTTTCTTGGAGTTTTTGAGGTCTTTGGTAAACCATGAGGCTTTCTTGCTGCCGGGTCTGCTGGGAGGGTTCTTTAGTGGTGCGAGTTCATCAGCGCATTTGGTGAGCCACTGTGTTAGGTTTCGGGCTGCTTCGCCGGGGTCCGTTGTGTTGGTGGGTGGGTTCTGGCTGAGGGAGGTGGTGAGCTGGTCTGCGGTGATCTTGTCCCAGCTTCTGCGGGGGATCTGTTGTGGGTGGTAGTGGGTCGTGGTTCTCCTGAAGGTGAAGTGGACGCAGCTGCGGTCTGTCCAGTGTAGTCCGGTGGAGTGGCTGAAGGAGATGTGCTTGCTGGAGGAGAAGACGGGGACAAGCGTGTGGCCGGCGTAGTGGGTTGGGTGTTAACCAGTTGCTTGAGTCCGAGATTGGCGAGGTTTTCCAGCAGGGTGGCGGTGTTGCAGTCCTTGTTGTTCTCCAGGTGGAAGTTGAGGTCCCCTAGGAGTATGTAGTCTGTGGGGGTGAGGGCGTGTGGACTGACGAAGTCTGTGATGGCTTCGCTGAATTGTGTGCGCGTCCCGGGGGTCTGTAGATGAGGGTGCCTCTGACAGTGGTCTTGGGGTCGGTGTGTATCTGGAAGTGAAGGTGTTCGGCGGCGGTGATGGTGTCGTCAGAGTTGGTAGTGATGCGGATGGTGTTTTTGTGGACGATGGCGATGCCTCCACCGGTTTGGTTGACGCGGTCTCTTCGGATGATCTTGTAGCCATCCGGGATGGCTATGGCGATGTCGGGGGCTGAGGAGGCATTCATCCAGGTTTCTGTGAGGAAGGCAACATCTGGTGATGTTGAGTCGAGGAGGTTCCAGAGTTTGACGGCGTGCCTGTGGACGGAGTGGGTGTTGAGCAGGATGCATTTGACGTGGTTGTTGCTGGGGCTCGGCTTGGAGGGTGCGGTGCAAGTTCGCAGGCAGGTGAATCGTCAGGTGAAGGGTCCATGCGTGCGTTTTGGGGTGGCTCAGTAGCAGGCGGGGATCCGGCCGGCATTGAGTGCATGGAGGGTTGCGGCATCGTAAATTTGTCCGGTACGCTGGCATTGACGCGGACCAGGGGTTCTGGCGCTGGGCACGGTCCAGGCACGGACGGGCGCAGACGGGCTTGCCTTTGGGGTGCCTTCGGCGCACAATCGGCGCGTCCACTGCACGTACACTGTGCGTCCTCCATATGATGAGCTGAGGGAGGGAGGAGCAGCTGGGAGGCGGGAGCGGGGTGGCAAATGGGAGCGGGGGGCGGGCCGCAGGGAGCAGCGGCGGGAAAATGAGGGCGAGGCGGGAGGGTACAGAGGGCAAGGGGGAGCAAGGGAAGAGCACAAATAACAAAAAACAATTAAACAAAGCTAAATGGAAGCAGAAGGCAAAGGGGAGCGAGGGGAAGCTAATGGGAAAGAGCAGAAGGGTAAAAACGCAAACACACAGCAGGGTGAAAAACGGGGAGCTCAGAGAGCGTAGCACACAGCACACAGCACGAGGAGGACCACGCGGTGGCTAGGGGAGCGATCTGCCTGGTGACAGGGTCAACGGTCGCTGGGTCTCTTTTGCAGGGGTTAGTAGCAAGTTATACCTAGGTGTTGACATGGACACAGTTTTTCAAGCTACTCGTAAACATGCAAAAGTAGCCATGGAGAAATCTCATACTGCAGTAAACCTTTTGGATGAGTTTAAGACTAAGGTCTTTGAATGGCTGCATCCAAGAAAGCGCATGATTGGTTATGTTTCCATGGATAATGGCAGTAATATAGTTAGGGCCATGCATGATGGTGGCTTTTTCAGAATGCCGTATTTGGCGCACAGTATAAACATTGTTGTTCAAGATTTCTTGAAAAAAGATAACACAGTCAGCAAGTTACTGACCACCTGCCGAAGAATCTGCACACATTACAGCCATTCTTTTAAGACCCGGAAGCAGCTGAGGAACATTCAAGGTGAACATAGAGTGTCAGTCAGAGGACTCATCCAGGAGGTGGTAACACGTTGGAACTCAACCTTCTACATGCTTGAGCGCCTGCCTTAGCAGTACATGGTAATCAATGAGTATGTCTTTCAATGGGGTTCTACTATGAAAGACATGAGGCTAGATTTGGAAGAATGGCACCTAGTTAAAAGCCTGACAGACATGCTTCGTCCTTTTGAGGTCCTCACCCGTGAAGTCAGCAGGGAGGACTGTACGTTGGGCAAAGCTATCCCATTGTTGTGCATGCTAGAGCACAAACTGAAGGCAGTGTCTTCAACGTTTAAAGATGATACTAAGAAGCAAGACGCATATCCGTTGGCGGAGAGCTTATTAACCCACCTAGTTGACAATGAAAGGCTTAAAAAAATATATACAGAACAACATTACATTTGTGCCACTGTTCTGAATCCACGGTACAAAAGGGCAGTGGCCAGCAAAGCATTCATTCCTTTTACTGAAGCAGATGTTTCAAAGTACAAACATTGGCTAGCTCTGTAGGCCACTCGGTTTGAAAAAGAGCGGCAGGAAATTGAGAGAACCACCACAAGTTCTACTGAATCAGCAAGCCATCCGGCTTCAAGGTCCACTTCTGAGGCCAAAGGCAGTCCCTTTCCATCACAGCCGTTACCTACACCAGCAACCGTATCATCGTCCTCACCTGCACTAGGCCGAGCCATAATATTGTCAGAAGCGGATTGGATAACTCATCAAGGGTTTGCTCGTTCCAGTTCTGATGCTAAGGCCACAGATGGTACGCAAAGTGGAGCAGCCCTGGATGACCTTGAGTGAATGTTGCAGGCCTATCTGGATGACCCAACAGAGGTCTAAATTGATCACAACCCATTGGTGTATTGGTATGGGTAAAGGCCTCACTGGCCACTGATTGTCAGGCTGGCTATATATTATTTGTCTTGCCCACTTGCCAGCGTGTCTTCTGAACGTGTTTTCAGTGCTGCTGGTGCCATTGTAACTTCAAAAAAGACCTGCCTCTCGCCCAAAAATGTAGAGAGGTTAACAATGATCAAGATGAATCAGCACTTCATACCACCAGATTACAAAATACGTGAATCCACGCAGGAAAAAGAGGACACCGACTTAGGTGAAGGAAGTTCTTCTCTATTAGCTCACCTATTCCCGTCTCAATTCACACAGTTTGAGGACGAGCTCTACTTTCCTGACACCTAGGCCTGAAACAGACTTCCTTTTTTTTCGTCCTGACTCCTTATTCACTTTTTTTACTACTGTGTGTCTTTCTTTATTTTGAAACTTTTACCACAACAAAACTCTAATCACAACAAATCCATCAGCAGCACAGTCTTTGTCTTATTTCCTTATTGAAGGTGCAGCTGTCTGTAATCCTTAAGTTCACAACTCAGTCATGCTCCTCTATCCTCCTCCTCCAGAGTCCCCCTATCCATTTCCCTCAAGGCAGATGGCTGGATTACTCAGAATGAAGAAACTGTCGCTTCGTAGACGAGTCTCCTCAAAAGAAGTGGGACTGGAATTACTGACTATATGCTGATTGCTGACAGTTATTTCTGAAATTGACACAAGAGGCTGCCCTGTGGGCCTCCACTTTAGGACCAAAAAAGATGCGGACAAAAATTCTACTTCTACTGCAGGGGCCACTACGATGCATTTTTTTATATGCAAAATGTCCTTGGACTCACTGTGTGTGTAGAATGCGACTACATGAACAAGATTGAGTTTGTCATTGTACCATGATGATGCTGTTGAGTCTTAATGATCAAAGTTACATAATATCTTTTTTCTTTACAGTCACTCACTGGGATGGATGGATCATCATCGTCGGTTTACAGACGAACTATGGCCATTTCGTGAGTGGCAAACAGGTAAACCAGTCAACAACAACTACAGCAGAACTATATGTCTGTCTAGTCGTGGTATGGAGTGGTCGAACCAGTGTAGTGTTGTTATGCCAGAGTCCAGACAGCAGTTCATGTAAAATTGCGACTATGTGGCTTGCCGCATACAATTAGATATGCTTTGTCTGTCTGTGTCAAAGAGGTATGCTACATCAGGTTGCTTCATTCACTCAGTGGTGCCTGCCTTGACCATCTGCATAGTGGTACAAAAAGGGGTGGTGATGGACGGAGCATCTGAACCAATAAAACACTCACACCCAGTCAACAGATCTGGGTTTAATCCATCACCGTTCTTTATCCCACTCTGCCACCCCAGTTCAGACATGGCCATATGCAAATCAGTCTGACCCTGTGCCTCATGGGAACAGTCCAGCCCGAACTGCCAAGCCATGCCTTCCCTGTACCGGAAACAAGCTTCCTAGGACCTGTTTCTGGCATTACAGCCGTCTTCAGCCAGGCTTGCTTAAATCCAGTGGCAAAGTAAGCAAGGGACTCACGTCTGAGCATACACTGCCAACTTATGGTGTTGTGAATGTTTCTAGGACCCTATTTAGATATTCCCAATGTATTCCCTTATGTGGTTATAACAAATCATATCCTTATTAAGGCATACGAATCATGTCCATATTAAGTCATAGCCAATGCAGTCCAAATACGGCAAGGCTCCTCCAATAGACTCCTAGAAAGTATTTGAACAAACCAAGCCTTCAGCGGCCCGGGAATTCGGCCTGCTTCTGTTTTGATTTGTCCTAGAACTCTTGAGAGTCCTGAAAGAACTGCCAGTTCTTAGTGACGTCTTATGTCCAACCTTACGTCAAACTCGGCACCTTCCAGGTATAAATATACCAGCATCTGCCTTAAGCAGCACACAGTGGTTTGGAGTAGATCGGCTATCTACTTGCCCGATGCCCTGCTGATGCGAGTGCCGAAGGAAGCCGACCCTCCCTGCTGACGCACTGAGAAAGACGCTGTCTTTTCTTCTGCCGAGAAATCCAGCTCCAGTGTTTTCCGGGCACCCTTGCAGGTTTCTGAGAGATCGATTCCTGAGAGAGAGATACAAGACCTTCTTCATTCTATACCTAAGGTACGGAGCTGATTAGACCCATGGAGAATTCTTAATTCAGATTCTTGGCAAAAACTGTAACTCATCTACTCCTTCCCACGTACTAGGCTTAGGTTAGGTATACTGGGGTAGGCGTATCTTAGAAACACCAGTTGAGTAAGTTTAGTCATTATTTTATCATATTTTGTATTTTATCCATTTTAAGTATCATATGGCTTAGAAACCATATAAATGCTTTTACATTATTATTTCATAATACTCCTTTTACTGTACGCACTTTACTTCATGACAAGTATTGCAATTGTGGCAATTCATTTCTCTTGCATGAGAAAGAAGACTGCTCAATAAATAACCCTTTTATTGAAAACGCCCGTCTCTCTATTTCTCTGCATTTCTGGTGAAACGAAGCATGCACTATTGACTGAGTAAAATAGCTATCTATTGTTTCCGCGACTCTGGAGATATACTCCTTTTTCTGGAGGGAGCAAAGTTGTCATGTTATATGGTTGTCAGAAGCTAATCCCTTCTTGTCTATTCAGGAAAGCTAAACACCTTCTTGTTTACTCGAGAAAGTTTCTAGTGACCTCTGAGCTAGCTGGCACACACAATTAAGTCTAACATATTCAATAGAGACCTAGTCAACCTCAGTCCTACGTCTAAGCTATCGTTTATGTTATTCCAATGTGCGGAGCCTATTGGGAATATAGGAACTACACTACAATGGCAAACAAAGCAGTACAAAAGGGGCTGGTGATAAACGGAGCATCTGAACCAATTAAACACTCACACCCAGTCAACAGATCGTGGTTTAATCCATCACCGTTCTTTAGCCCACTCTGCCACCCCAGTTCAGATATGTCAATATGCAAATCAGTCTGACCCTGTGCCTCATGGGAACAGTCCAGCCCGCACTGCCAAGCCATGCCTTCCCTGGACCAGAAACAAGCTTCCTAGGACCGGTTTCTGGCATTACAGCCGCCTTCAGCCAGGCTTGTTTGAATCCAGTGGCAAAGTGAGCAAGGGACTCACGTCTGAGCATACCCTGTCAACGTATGGCGAACAAAGCGGTACAAAAGGGGGTGGTGATGGACGGAGCATCTGAACCAATCAAACACTCACACCCAGTCAACAGATCTGGGTGTAATCCATCACCGTTCTTTGGCCCACTCTGCTACCCCAGTTCAGACATGGCCATATGCAAATCAGTCTGACCCTGTGCCTTATGAGAACATTCCAGCCCGAACTGCCAAGCCATGCCTTCCCTGGACTGGAAACAAGCTTCCTAGGACCGGTTTCTGGCATTACAGCTGTCTTCAGCCAGGCTTGATTGATTCCAGTGGCAAAGTGAGCAAGGGACTCACGTCTGAGCATACCCTGCCAACTTATGGCAAACAAAGCGGTACAAAAGCGGTTGGAGATGGACGGAGCATCTGAACCAATAAAACACTCACAGCCAGTCAACGGATCTGGGTTTAATCCATCACCATTCTTTAGCCCACTCCGCCACCACAGTTCAGACATGGCCATATGCAAATCAGTCTGACCCTGTGCCTCATGGGAACAATCCAGCCCGAACTGCCAAGCCATACCTTCCCCGGACCGGAAACAAGCTTTCTGGGACTTGTTTCTGGCATTACAGCCGTCTTCAGCCAGGCTTGCTTGAATCCAGTGGCAAAGTGAGCAAGGGACTCATGTCTGAGCATACCCTGCCAACTTATGGCGAACAAAGCGGTACAAAAGGGGGTGGTGATAAACAGAGCATGTGAACCAATCAAACACTCACACCCGGTCAACGGATCTGGGTTTAATCCATCACCATTCTTTAGCTCACTCTGCCACCCCAGTTCAGACATGGCCATATGCAAATCAGTCTGACCCTGTGCCTCATGGGAATAGTCCAGCCATGCCTTCTCTGGACCAGAAACAAGCTTCCTAGAACCGGTTTCTGGCATTACAGCTGTCTTTAGCCAGGCTTGCTTAAATCCAGTGGCAAAGTGAGCAAGGGACTCACGTCTGAGCATACCCTGCCAACATTTGGCGAACAAAGCGGTACAAAAGGGGGTGGTGATGGATGGAGCATCTGAACCAATCAAACACTCACACCCAGTCAACAGATCTGGGTTTAATCTATCGCCGTTCTGTAGCCCACTCTGCCACCTCAGTTCAGATACGTCAATATGCAAATTGTCTGACCCTGTGCCTCATGGGAACAGTCCAGCCCGTACTGCTAAGCCATGCCTTCCCTGGACCGGAAACAACCTTCCTAGGACCGGTTTATGGCATTACAGCCGTCTTCAGCCAGGCTTGCTTGAATCCAGTGGCAAAGTGAGCAAGGGACTCACGTCTGAGCATACCCTGCCAACTTATGGCGAACAAAGCGGTACAAAAGGGGGTGGTGATGGATGGAGCATCTGAACCAATCAAACACTCACACCCAGTCAACAGATCTGGGTTTAATTCATCACCGTTCTTTAGCCCACTCCGCCACCCCAGTTCAGACATGGCCATATGCAAATCAGTCTGACCCTGTGCCTCATGGGAACAGCCCGAACTGCCAAGCCCGTCTGCATGGCCCTGGTCTTCTGTGTGCTAACTACTATCCTTGAAAAGGAGACTCAGAGTACGCACTTTAGAAATTATGCTTGTATGTTGTAATACTGTCGCCTCTGAAACTTAAATTGTTATTTTTTCACTAAACACTGTGTTGTAACTTACATGTTGGTATTTCCCATACCCCGTGTTCCCCCCCCACCTCTCTGCAAGTACTTGGTGCAGCCTTTGTTACAGCCGGCGCTCGCTATGGAATGTTGACATAGCGGCCCGGCTCAAGTGATGACAGCTGACGACATTCTTGATGTACTATTCTTAAGAATAAAGAACTTACCTTCACGCTGCCTGATTTCCTTATTTACGACATTCTTGGCGACGAGGGTAAGGAGTACTGTGCCAGGGACAGTGGATGTCGTCTCCCTGGGATGATTTGAGTGCTGTCGACGGAAAAAAAAAGAAAAAGAGGAGGTTTAAAACGGAGCCGGTGAAGTGAAGTAAGAGGAAGATGGAAAGACGAGTCTAATGGACTGGTGATGTCACAAAGATCTCAAGTAAGAGGTGCGCTACACGCAGACAGGCCAGCGCTGTGGAGCTAGGGGAGCCATTCAAGGGTGTTCCTAAGTTTATTTCGGGTGTCGGGTCGGGCACCTCACCCACTTCTGCTCTTGGCGGTGATCTCACAGGGCAGCAACGTTCTGGCTCAGGGGATCGGCAGTGCCTGTTTTCAGTCGTGTGTCATACCGGGCACAGAGGGGCGCTGAGGCGAAGAGCGCGGAAGCGAAAACAACCGAGTGAGGGAATTCGATCGCTTCAGGGCTGGTGGCGAAATCATCGATCTATTCTGACGCGCTGCGCACTGTGTATCTACTATTTTCGCAGCTCATGGTGTATGTGGTCATGAAGTTTGAAGAAGGTACCTTGGTGCGCGACGACGAGTTCCTCGCCTAGTCTCCTCACGTCTGGAACTTTGAGCCTCTGACTGAACCTCGGTTCACTTTCCATCGTGTGCAGCATATAAACTGTAATCTACGCAGTGATTGTGCCTTAGCCAGCGATGTTCACCGCGCATTTCCTTCCAGTCATCTCGACACTGTGAGGGGAAGTTGTTCATACAGGAAGGTCCCGCCTGGGGGAGGAGGCTAACGGGTCTATTGGCTGTGCAAACTAGATCGGTGGAAGTAAAAAGGGGACTTGCTAGCCCTTGGTCATACTGTTTTCACCTCATATCTAAACGTTTTGAGCAGAGGTGGGGTTCCTCTAGTGTGCATAATAATAATTCTTTCCTCTAATAAGCGCATTTCTCTGCAACTTCACCATTTGATGTGCTATTTAAGCTTGGGAAAAGATTACACTTAGTGAGGTAAAGTTACTGTATGGCAATGGCGGGAGCTGGTATGAGCCAAACCCCACCTTTCCTCAATGAGTTAGGGGAACCTGTCATTCCTTGGAGGAGGTGGGAAGGCATCTTCAAATCTTATTTAATTGCCATAGGAGGTAGCAATTACACTAATATTCACAAGCAGCATATACTTCTCCACAATTTAGGTACACATGGGAGGAAGATATATGAAGATATAACAGGGAGGTTAGTGGAGGATGACCAAGAAGAAGTGGATGAAGGTCTAAATGTATATGAGAGCACCCTGAGAGAACTAGGGGCTCAATTTAAGGAGAAGATTAATGTGGTGATGGAGAGGCATAAGTTTTTCAAGAGGGTGCAGAAGAGGGAAGAGAAAGTGAGTAATTACATAGCAGTTCTGAGAGGTTTGTCTGCCACATGTGAATTTGGGCAACTCACCGACTCACTTATCAGGGACCAACTGGTGAGGTGCACCAATGACACCAAGACACAAGAAGAATTACTCACTAAAAACCCCAACTTAGATGAGGCCATTAACATAGCCAAGGGTCTAGAACATACCGCGAGGTGCATTAGGGAAATGAAGTCACCTGAGGGGACAAACAAGGAGAGGGCAGAAAACAAGTCTAGCCCAGAGCAAGAAACTGTCTGTAAAGTAGGGGACAAGCACAAAGAGGCGGTTCGCAATAAGGATGTTCAAATGGTGTGTTTTAAATGTGGCAGTTCCAACCATTTGGCAAGTAATTGGAAGTGTCCTGCTAGGAATGTGCAATGTAGAAAGTGCAACAGGTGGGGACATTATTCGGAAGTGTGTAAAACTCCAGGCAAAGCTGTGCATGTTGTTGAAGAATCCACACAAGGGGAAGAAGGGGAAAGATCTTATATCTTCCAAGTAGATGATGAGGAAGATGAAGAAGGGGACACGTATCCTAAATGTGATGTATTTCTGGATGGTGTGATTTTTAGTATGTACGCAGACTCATGCTCCCCTTACACCCTGGTGGATAAAAATGTTTTTGAGGAAAAATTTGCCAATCATCCTGTGAAGTTAATGCCACCTGACATCAATCCCAAGGGGTACAACGAGGGAAAAATCCCACTAGAGGGCATGTTGACTATGAGAATATCCTTTAAGGATAGACATACGGTAGGAAAGGTGTATGTATCCTCTAGGGGCTCAACACTACTGGGATGGAGGCACCAGAAGCAGTTAGGTATCACTCTGGACCCAAATAACAAAGAACAGGTGTTGTTAATTGACCCCATGGGCATAGCTGGTAGTGTCACCGAAGAGTTCAAAGAGGTGTTCAATGACAACTTGGGGGTCTTCAAGAACTATATGCACAAGATCGTCCTCAAGGAGGGAGCTGAATCTGTAGTGCACACAACCAGATCCATACCCTTGCGCATGAGAGAACCCCTCCAGCAGGAACTTCAGAGACTGGTCAGTCAGGGAGTCATCAGGGAGATTGAAAGTTCAGCCTGGTTGGCCCCGATTGTTATCACGGCAAAAGATGGAGGAAACAGTATAAGACTCTGTGTGGACCTGAGAGGCCTCAACGCGAACATTCTAGTGGACAGATTTCCTCTTTCCAGGATAGGCGAAATGCTGAGTACAATCAAGGGGGCGAAGTACTTCAGTGTACTGGATTTGTCCTCCGCCTATTACCAAATCAAACTCCACCCGGATTCTCAGTTACTCACTGCATTCACAACCCCGTTTGGAAATTTCAAGTTCCTGCGTATGCCATTTGGGTTGGCGTCTGCGGCCGCGGCCTTCCAAAGAGTCATGCAACATGTATTGAAGGACTGTAAGAACACTCTCTGTTTCCAAGATGACATACTGATATACGAAGGTTGTGAAAGGGAACACAATGAGAAGGCTAAGGAGGTATTGGAAAAATTGAGAGAGGTAGGATTCTGTAGCAGGGTTTCCGTTCTCCCACAGAACTGTGCATAGAGATCTAGAACCTCAGTGAGTTAGGATGATCCAAAACTCATCTCAGTGTCAGAAATCCCCTTACCTAGCTAGCTACAGTGTCTCATGGATCATTATGGAATGATCCATGTCTTAGACAAACCAGAACATGATCTTTAGAATACCTCAGGAATCGTGGAACACATGAACACTCTTTCGTTATATAATCATTTCAAACCAAAACTGAGAGTCAAAGAACACAAGTGCAAGTTTGAAATATTTATTATTCAATGCAAAGTTCTCAAACGCAGTATCTTGTATAATACCAAAATGCAGATTATAAAAATCAGAGTCAGCAGCATAGTCACTAATCCATAGTAAGCAAAAGGTGCTAGCATGTTATAATGCAAAATCTATAGAAATCTATATCACCTATATTTCGCGCACCCTATCTAGCATATTATTTTATATCTAAGAAGGTCTCATTCGGGCTTTAGCAGGGCGGCCCCATACCTCTCAATGTCAGTAGGAGCAGATCACATCAACAGCTACAAGCTCTCTTCATGCGCAGCACCAAGTGTCTACGTTCATTCCGTGTAACTCTATCTTAAACCCGCGTAGAGCCCAAAATGTTGGCATCAACATTATTTGTGTTATGTCTAATGTGGTGCGAGCATCAGGCCTCCCAGCAACCTTGTGTTAGGTTAATCTTAGAGTGTGCAGCTCTCAGTGTGCAGACAGTTGTACCAAGCAAAGCTGATAGCATAGAAATAACATATTATTCTCAAATAAACCACCTCACCGCTTCTAGGGTGAAAGCGACAACAACAAGTATGTGTCGTGTGCAAAACTGAAGCCGAAGGAAAAAAGGCTGTTTAAACATGTAATGCACTCATGCTAACTTAACGCAATATATGTAACGAAGTATCCATATGACACCCCCCCATTGGTCCGAGCACCGTCAAACATAAGGGAAAAGGCAATACTAAATCAGATACAAAAATTGAAAGCAAAGTTCAATAATCTTGAGCTAAAATAAGCTAAAAATGTGTATGAATGAATATGTATGAATGCCTACAGTGGCCTCGAGTCTAAAAATAAAAACAAAACTTTCGAACCAAAAGTTATCCGCCAGGTCTCAAAAATATGAAATGTAGGACCAGGCCGCATCAATTCAAATGTCTGTAAGAGAAAAAACAAGGCACTTATCCGATATCCAAAGTCATGTGCCACATTGACGTTATCCTCAGCGACATCACGTGATTGAACTCTCCATCAGCTGAACACAGTCCATCCCTCCAATTCAGCGAGGGGAAAGTCATATTTCACAACAAAGCACTCCTCCCAGGCATGTCATGATTGGAAAGTATATGCAAAGAAAGTTGCAACAGCCTCCAGTATGAAATCACTGCCATCATCCGAAAATAGTTCAGCAATCCAATTCAGAAATGGGAAAGAACATACATGCTCCTCCAGCATCGGATCCTCCTGTAACGTCAGAGGACAACTCGGTGGGTTCACCAGATCGCTGTGTGTCAGAAAGGCATCCGCCGCTACAGAGACCTCCCATTGGCCCAGAACTCCATTTATCGCTGCCAAGGCCATAACTCTTTCGCCAGAACAGATCAGCTCGTGAGCCACCACGGGACGCATTAGCTGATCAAAATCGACGTCAGGAGCAGTCCTCAAGCATAGGCACAAATCAATGGCCCAATCGAACTCGCAGCTCAGGCAGTGAAACACAGGTTGGACACACGTGAAGTCGGTGAACCGAAATGACAATCTATAGGCCGTGCTTAATGCTGCAAGCGGCAAAGTTCCATAGTAATTGAGCATCCGATTACGGCACAGTGTCAGGAGGCGTTGAACGGCTTCTTGCGCAGGATGGGCATCCATGTTTTATGAAGAAAAACACCAATAAAATGCCAGCGGCTACAGCCAGCAACACAGGTAGTCCGCCAAACAAACTCGAAAAAATAGAGTGGAAAAACGTGGGAATGATACCAAAAACTTTTTCAAACGTAGTCACGAGGCCACTGCTTACCAATTTAAAAAAATGTGCGAGCCCAGTCGTGGAAGAAGCATTAAAAATCTGGTGCACCAGCTCACAGAAATGAAACGGCAAATCAGTATTTAAAAGCGCCTGCACCTCTGTGCGGGTGTTAGCTATGTGAAGGACATAAGTTTCCCGGGCCGAACTCAGGGTCACTTGTTTTTGAGACAAAAGGGCCCTTATTCTGCTTAAACCATTGAACTTCGCTTCCAAGGTTGGAATCCGTGGCCAGATGGAGACATCTGAAGACCCATGCGTGGGTGGGTATAGAACATTCTTGCAACACACCACACGCTCTGATACAGTTACCACATAAGCCACACCAATTAATAACCCACAACATAACTCGTTGTTTAAAAGCAAATAACTACCATTAGCCAATAATGTAAATGTGGGAACCACTGCTGGAACTGGCGTGCCTTTTAAAACACATGCTAAATTTGGGCGGTCCTGATTACAAGAACCGTGTAACTGAATGTGTCTGCATATTAATGAATGGTCAGGTGACTGTGTGCATTCCTCACCATTAAGATTCACTTCTTTTCCATCCTTCAGACATCTGTATGTGTATGGTAAGGACCATGCCTCATGTAGGAATGCATTGCCTAGTGGTTCATAACGTCCTATAGCAATATACCGCATACAGTTAGTAAATTTATATAAGGGAAATGGTAATGTAATCAATCCATGAATAAGCCACGTGGCAGTAGTGGTTTCAGCAACAGAGAAAGGTAAGGATTCTAGCTTCTCAATATGTAACATAGAAAATGAAGCATCACGCATTGAAAGCATGCGCTGTTTTTCAGTCAGATTAAAAGGGGCGAAAAGGGATGAAACGTTCAATGAGGTCCAGGGAACTCGACCAGCCTTAAGTGTCTGTAGGGTCCAGGCAAACTGCATTACAGAACGCAATTGATTCTGACCATGGTATAACGTGGACACTTCATCATGTACAATATCAACAACAGAAGAAACAATATTATCCAATGTGTAAATTCTGGAAGAAAGCATGTTAATACTGTTATCGACCACTGCAAGCACTTTTTCCAAATTTGCTTGATCAATAGCCCTCAGGCGTTTAGCTGCCTCAACTTGTGAAAATTTCCAAATTTCATTGTAAACAGCATAAATAAAGCGTTTAGATCTACCCCTAGCCGGGCCTTTTATAAAATCATTCAGGTCTATATTCTCATTCAAACGTGACAGATGCAGTTTTACTGCAGCCAAAGTGGAATGTTGCAACCAGGTCTGACACAATTTGCCTACTGAATAAGTAGTAACTGTGTGATCTGTTTCAAAACGGGGATCCGGCCTGATGTGTTTAAAACCTTCAGACAAACCCAAAAAACGACGTTGGCAAGAATCAGAGCTTCTTTGCCACAATAGCCACCCCTCTGGATCAAAACTGGAAATATTAAAGGAGGAATTGTGCAATAGGTCTCGCATCTCACTTATGGACAATGTAGTGAAATTATTCCAACCTGAATATTCTTCCAAATCAGGGATGGTTGGTGCATTTAATTTTTTAGATGTAGCCAATCCAAAACATGTCGTCTGGGAAATAGTAGAATTTAAAAACAACATGTGATTCGGGATGAGACATGCACGATGCAAAGCCTCAGTGCCTTGTACCTGCCAATCTTTGGTACCCCAAACCGATTTAAGGTCAATAGCTTCCTTCCATAACTCATAGCCCTCTACAGCTAACCTGTCAAGAAAGGACTTTGAATACAGCAATTTTGTGTCGGTAAGTCTGACCTTGGACATGAATTTCTGTTTCACTTTAAAATAAAACGACTCAGGATTTGATTGATTAAAATCTGTAAAATATAAGTATTTTCCTAGAAATGTACTCGAGCTTCCTTGCAATGGCGCAGGACAATGATCCCACTGTGTGTAGTTTACCGGAACCCTCACGGAACTCGTTTTGTGTAAGAAATGATTCCCATAATGTTGATAGCAAAACAAATCACCATAATTAACAGAATCCAAGTACAAATCCTCAGCATCAAAGGCTGCATAATATTTCAAATCAGAGAACAATGCTTCTACGGCCTGAAGATCCCAATCATCAGAACGAATATTTTGCTTAATCAGATCTCCCATGTTTACTCTAAGTACATTAGGAACATTAATAACTTCTGTGGGGCCATGTATCTGAAACCTAACCGCATCCCACACAATCCCATCAAGGACAGGCCAAGCAGTAATCTCTACTGAATGTAAGTCTCTCTTTAGTCTGTGTGCTGAATGTGAGGAGGAAAGAGGGGCCAATGTTCCATTAAGGTACCGAATTCCTGTTCTTTCTTTCACATAATGGCCATCGATCAGACGGAAAAAATAAAACACAAAACCAATTGACATAAAAAGATAAAATGAAAATAGTATCAGCCAAATGTATGTCCAAGGTGGAATTAAAAAATGTTTTTTAAACAACGTGGCATATTTTGCAATAGTCGATGGTTTCTTTGAAAGTTCCGAATCAGAGTCAAAAGAGAATCTGGATTGGTTAGCCAAACGAGCTTGTAAATCGGACATAGATAAATCAGCAGGATCTGCATAGGTCACCTCATCAATGTTAGTAACAGGAATAGTATTTAATAAAGGACTTGATATAGCAGGCATTTCGAGGGACACCTCCTGATCTGCACCAGATGTAATAGCCAGCACAGAGTGCCTCACCATGGAAGGACAGGATACAGCCGGTGTCATACTATGAAGAATCGGCCACCCTGTGTGCCTTGACATTGTCAATAGAAATAAATCTGTTTTCTTTACGACCTGGAAGTGGTGGTAAAATGACTGTTCTTGTGCCCTTCACTCCAAGGACTCGAACCGGCGCTCGATATGAGGGACCAAACTCTTTCTTGTTATCGATCTTCTCTCGAACCAGTTCTCCAACTTGGGGTAGCCAGCCAACTACCGGGATCTGCAACGCATCATCCGACGTGGAGGGCAAGTGTTCCTTTGCAAGACTGTCTCTGGTCTTTTGTAGATCCTGTAAAACATTGCAATGTTCATCTACGTCAAAGGCCGCGGCCTGGGCCTGGCAGTCTGCACCATCGAGGTCAGGGACGTACATCTTGATACCAAAGAGCATTTCGTATGGGGTCCGCCCACCCAGAGACCTTCTAGGGAGATTATTAAGCGCACGCTGCACGCCATAGAGGTGGGTCAACCAGTTTCTACCAGTGCCTGTAACACGGGCTGTCAAAGATTGCTTTAAGTCGCGGTTCATTCTTTCTACTACAGAATTGCCCTCAGGCCTGTAGGGACTTGAAAACTTCACCTGTACTCCCAACGAAACCATAGCATCCTTATACGCCTTAGAGGCGAAAGCCGGACCCTGGTCCGAATGGAAAGCACCACAAGCAAAGATTCCCACAAAGACACGCAAATCCTTAATGACAGTTCGCGAATCAGCGCTTCGATGCGGCCATACCCATACAAAGCGTGTGCATGAGTCAACTGCTACTAAGATGTATTTATACGCAGTATCAGAAGAAAAAGGACCGCAGTGATCCAAATAAACACAACCAAGTGGTTTATTAGAGATGTACAACTGTGTCTGAGGCGGACGCGCAGCAGTAGAAGGCTTGATCTGCTGACAAATGTCACACATAAGGACATAATCGCGCGTCTGTTTGTACAGTCCCCGCCACCAGAACCTCTGTTGTAGCTGAGATACAGTGGCTGAGACGCCCGCATGCTCAGACGCCACACCTTCATGAGCCGCTGTAATCAGAGAAGCTCTGCGATCCGAGTTGGGAACTAGACGCTCTCCAACTTCAGGAATTTTCACATAAGGAACCTTATCGGGACTTAAGTGGTATGTGTACTTCGAAGGGAACCCCGCAGGATATTTACCTCCCTTCTCCGTGGCAGCAACAGCCGCCAAGATGTCATCATCTATTTTGCTTTTGGACCTCGTGACTGCTGCAACTAAGTATTTTGATACCGCTGACTTCGCTGCTTCATCAGCAAGCGAGTTGCCAACAGCGCGGACCCCCACGCGCTGGTGGCCAAGAGTATGAATCACAAACACGAGCGGCAGTTTCTCTTTAAGTTCCGCCACTCGGACCCAGATCATTTTATGTTTTATTGTGCTACCCTTGGAATCACGAAAATCATTCTGAATCCAAAAGAACAAGTTCTCATTGTAAGACTGGACACAGTAGTAAGAATCACTTACAATCAAAGTCGTCACACAAGGATCAGCGTACTCCAATGCTAGCATAAGAGCACGAAGCTCAGCTAATTGTGCAGTGCAGTCCCCTAGTGTTTGCGTGTGCACAACACTGGACTTGAACTCATCGTTCACCATGGCACCGACTACAATGGCGCAAGCGGAAACGTAGGCATGTTTAGAGCCATGCGCAACCTGCGCCGAACCATCCGTGTAAATGATACAATGGAAATCCTCCAACGGCCGCATTGCTAAAGGAGCAGGATGAACAAATTCATACTGTAAATACTCCTGCGACCGTAAAGCGGCGTCAAAAATAAACGTGACATCCTGAGATGTCAAGGATGTAGCCCACTGAATCCACCGAGGGTGCAAAGCTTTAGAATTCGGTACACTGGCTTTCGTGACCGCCTCCAAGGCAGGACACGGGGTAACCACCAACATGCGCTTTCCCTGCGACAGGGCACGTTCCTTAAGAATTGCCATCTGCACAGCCGTTAAAACTTTCTCCACAGTGGAAAAACGCAGTTCAGCCGAAGTGTACAAGTGTGACTTGTAAGCAATAGGTACAGTATCCCCTTCATTAAAAGTCAGGTACGTGAAACCCACCGTCCCAGGGATAATTCTTATCACCAGGTTGGTCTGGTTATCACGAGTCTGTAAGTAGTCAGAAGCGAGCATATCAGCCTGCAAGGACTGCAGAATGGCTGAATGCTCAGGCAGCCAGCATGATTTGGAAAAAGGTGGTTGTACCAAGGCATATAAAGGCTTGATACGCTGGGCATATTCCGGAATGTATGTCCTCCCGAAATTTAAAAAACCCAGTAAAGACTGTAATTTTTTCAGCGTTGTCGGAGAGCGCAACTGCGCGCATTTCTCCAGGAATTGAGGAGCCAACCCCTTTCCTTCGTGGTTAAGTTCATAACCCAGAAACAACACTGTGTACTCCGCAATGTGTGATTTTGCAAAGTTAAACTTGTAACCCATGTCTGCAAAGTTACAAATTATGCTGTTCACTCGACACAGATGCACCCAAAGTTCATCGTCTGTGAGATATATGTCATCCACATACGAACAAGCAACTGGATCGAAGCTCTCCAAAAGAGAGACTATGCGGGCGGAAAACACTCCAGGACTATTTTTATATCCCATTGGGAGTCGTTTAAACATTTTTTGTACGCCGCCGCATGTAAAACTGGTCCATTGGGAACTTAGACCATCTAATCTATGTGCATAAAAACCATTGGAAATGTCAAGCGTGGTTTTGAACCGTTTACGCTCAAGACTATTTACTAGGGCAGAGCCGTGAGTATTCTGTACTGCACAGTTACGGCAATGCGAGTTCAAATGCCGGTAATCCAAAACCAGACGATATGAGCCGTCCGGCTTGTTAACAGTAAAAAGGGGATTATTCATTGGTGACACACACGTTTCAATAACACCTTGATATTCTAATTGTTCAAGGATAGCCGCGACCGAAGCTTTAGCTTCACGCCGTATGGGATATTGGGGTTGTGGCTGCGGCTGTGACCGTAAAGGAATCTCATGGCTAGGGGACAATTTATCCCAGCCACACTGATTCCGGTACACAGCCGGCGCAAGCGCCAGAGCCCACTCTTCTGCAAAATGCAGCGCTTCCACTCTCGATACAGCGTGCGCGAAACTGGGGAGGATCACCTCCTCCCCTCGCGGAGCTGCGAGAACAAAAGGTGGGGGCCAGTCAGCCTCCGAAAGCAAAATGTCATACGTATCCGAAAGATTTTCCCAAAATACCCCTTTTACAGTTCGCTGCATGTCACCTTCAATTAACAGGACAATTTCAAAAAGTCTTTCAGGGGGAGCAACATGTGTATCAGCTGTTTCAATCACAATAAAAGTCTCAGTCGCTGTCACCTTCAACAGTGGACGGAGGGCCTCTCTCACTATGGTAATCTCCGCCGCGCTGTCCAGCAAGGTCAGAGCCCACGTCAGATTCCGAAGCCGCGTTCTCACTACCTGGGGCATATCGATGCGCCGTTAAGGCTGCGACTTTCTTCTTGGCAAACTGCGGTCTCTTTGGCGTAGAGTCGTCCCGCTGATCCCCTTCACTTCGCGTGCGGGGCTGGCCACGTCCTTGCTGGCCACCCCTGCCCCTGCCGCCCCCTCCACCACCGGTTGACGGAGCCGATGATTCCTGAAAGGAACGAGGAGAGCGTTGGTCAGAAGCCTGAAATCTCTCAGGCGATTTAATCGTCGCGCGATCGCGCAAATCATAAACTCGATCCGACTGCGCAGGCTGCGAAGGCGTAGGACTAGAAACCTGTGTCTGCTGTTGTTGTTGCTTACCCTGATTCTGCTTTTTAGGCCAATTTTGTTTCTTGGACTTGGGTTGTCCACCCGTTTCCGAAGACTGTCCCTGGGGCTGCTTCTTCTCTTTTTCAGAAAAAGCTTTTAAACCCTTAGAAGTGCGGCCAACCATTTTATAAGCCCCCACAATAATTCTTGCCAGCTGACGGGGTTTCTCGGCATCGGGAATTAACGCCAGAGCATTGGCCACCTGAAAGTTCACTGCATCCCCCTTGACATTTGCAAGGATAAGACCGCAAACCGTCTCAAACGAGCCGCTCAGGCGCATACCCAATTCAACCGCCGACTCTGGTCCGTGATCATCCTGAACACGTTTAAGGACCGCAGAAAGGTTTGACACAGACGGGGTGCCATAGCACCTCGAGTAAACCGCTGCAAAAGTCTTACCCCATGTTTCACAGTCAGCAAGTTCAGGGGCTAAATCTTTCGGCAAACTAAGCGTAAGAATCCGGTGTTTTTTACCCGGAGTCGTATTAGGAAACACAGCCTCCAGCTGGTCGAATTTCTCGGCAAGCCAGTAAGGAAAATCATCCTTATTCTCTGGCTTTCTGCCCATAACGGAATTCACCAAGACAGGACTGATTTTCAAACCAGCCTGTTCTGCCCGAAGCTGCGCACCTGCGGGGGCTGCGCCATGAATATTACGACCAATGTAATGAACAAGCGCTCTAATCACTCCAACCGCGACTTCATGAAGACGCCGCAGTTCACCCACATTACAAGTGGCGCGATTAGGATGAGGAGTAAATCCACCCAAAGCGGGCCAATTTGTGCCCAGAATGGACAAAGGACCTAACCTCGGAGCCGTTAAAGAATGGGGTAGGGCGCCACCAAACCAAACTCCGTGCTGCCAAGCGTCGATAGGTACTTCCAGTGCCCTGTACGGAGCATAAGCCGCCGGTACATCCGAGGCAGTGTATGAATGGAAGACACCCGAATTAGCGTCCACTGCCGGAAATGTCACCCAGGAATAAAACAATTCGTACGGGTACGCATGTTCCGCACTCACCACTAGAACCACAGCCAAGCCTTCCGCAGGGACATTATATGCCCGCAAGTGGTCGCGAACCGCGACGCGGCTATGCTGCGCTATGTCCACGGCCATGTTAGCACAGGAAGTGAAAAGAGACAAAGAGCAGTTTGTAGCACAACTGGGTAGTAATTCAAAGAAACCGTTTTTAGAAGAATTCAAGCTTGAAAAGACCTATTTAAAAAATAGGTAGGTTTTTCCGACACCACCGTTTACCGGAAACGGGAATGAAGGTGTCAAGGTTTGAATGATATACTACTCGAGTGTCATGATTAAGGCCAACCAAACCGTTGGGCGCCATGTAGCAGGGTTTCCGTTCTCCCACAGAACTGTGCATAGAGATCTAGAACCTCAGTGAGTTAGGATGATCCAAAACTCATCTCAGTGTCAGAAATCCCCTTACCTAGCTAGCTACAGTGTCTCATGGATCATTATGGAATGATCCATGTCTTAGACAAACCAGAACATGATCTTTAGAATACCTCAGGAATCGTGGAACACATGAACACTCTTTCGTTATATAATCATTTCAAACCAAAACTGAGAGTCAAAGAACACAAGTGCAAGTTTGAAATATTTATTATTCAATGCAAAGTTCTCAAACGCAGTATCTTGTATAATACCAAAATGCAGATTATAAAAATCAGAGTCAGCAGCATAGTCACTAATCCATAGTAAGCAAAAGGTTCTAGCATGTTATAATGCAAAATCTATAGAAATCTATATCACCTATATTTCGCGCACCCTATATAGCATATTATTTTATATCTAAGAAGGTCTCATTCGGGCTTTAGCAGGGCGGCCCCATACCTCTCAATGTCAGTAGGAGCAGATCACATCAACAGCTACCAGCTCTCTTCATGCGCAGCACCAAGTGTCTACGTTCATTCCGTGTAACTCTATCTTAAACCCGCGTAGAGCCCAAAATGTTGGCATCAACATTATTTGTGTTATGTCTAATGTGGTGCGAGGATCAGGCCTCCCAGCAACCTTGTGTTAGGTTAATCTTAGAGTGTGCAGCTCTCAGTGTGCAGACAGTTGTACCAAGCAAAGCTGATAGCATAGAAATAACATATTATTCTAAAATAAACCACCTCACCGCTTCTAGGGTGAAAGCGACAACAACAAGTATGTGTCGTGTGAAAAACTGAAGCCGAAGGAAAAAAGGCTGTTTAAACATGTAATGCACTCATGCTAACTTAACGCAATATATGTAACGAAGTATCCATATGATAATTCACCACCAAACCCTCAAAATGCAAGCTAGGCGTATGCTCTGTAGACTACCTAGGACATACGCTATCTGAAGAGGGCATCAAGCCCAAACACGACCTGGTCAGAGCTGTGAGAGATGCCCCTACTCCCATGAGCAAAGAGGACATACTATCGTTTCTGGGGCTTGCGGAATATATGGCCAAGTTCATTAAGGATTTTGCTATGGTGTCACAGCCATTAAGAGACTTGATCAAGAAGGACAGCCTTTTCAAATGGGGCAAAGAGCAAGCGGAGGCCATGATGGGCATAAAGAAGGCCATCATAGAGGCCCCATTTATCGGAAAATTTGACCCGAATGGCGTGACCATCATCTCGGCGGATGCCAGCAATAGAGGTATCGGTGCCACTCTGGCGCAAAGAGAGGGGAGCAAAACCAATGTGGTTGCCTTTGCATCAAGGACCCTCACCTCTTCAGAGAAAAATTCCTCAACCATAGAAAAAGAAGCCCTAGCTGTCTATTGGGCAGTCTGCCACTATAAATTCTTCGTCTGGGGAATTCCTTTTGAGGTGCAGACGGACCATAAACCATTGGTCTCACTGTTCACGAAGAAAGATATGGAAAGCATGACACCACGAATAGCTAAATGGGCTGTGGGGCTGCAAGCCTACAATTTCAAAGTAACCTACATTCCCGGACAACAAAACAGGGTAGCTGATTTCCTGTCGAGAGCTCCGACAGAGGAAGAAGCGGAAGATGAACAGAGAGGAGATTCTATCCTGGAATTGCGCTTAGCAGCTGTAGAAAAAAACACGTGGGAAACTCAGATGGGGCGAGACGAGACACTGAAAAAAGTGAAAGAACATAAACTCAAGGGGTGGCCGAAGAAATGCAAGGACATGGAGACGGAGATCCAGCCATACTGGAATGTGAGGGAAGATTTATCAGTAGAAGGAGACTTTATACTGAAATCCGGAAAATTGGTTCCCAGAGAAGCTTTAAGGAACCAGATAGTGGATCTAGCTCACAAAGGACACTTAGGAAGAAGCCTGAGCAAGGCTAGACTTCGTACAGATTACTGGTTCCCCACTATGGACAGTGAGATGGAGGACAAAGTGCGTGATTGCTATGCGTGCATTTTAAGCGACAAGTCTAAGATCACGAGAAGGGAACCATTGTCACCGGTAGAAGTACCTGATGCCCCGTGGAACAAGTTGGGCTTTGACATAGCTGGACCGATCCATGGCAAAGGGCCCCAAGACTGGTATCTACTGGTCATGGTGGACTACTTCTCCAGCTGGGTGACTTGCAAGATTGTCCACAACGTGAACACCAGAGCGATCATTGAGTTCATGAAGGAGGTATTCTCTAGAGAAGGGGTGCCTGCGACACTGGTGACAGATAATGGCGTACAGTTAATCTCAGAAGAGATGAAGGAATTTCTCAAGGACTGTTCCATTGTACATATTTGCACGCCCCTGTACTGCCCCAAAGCTAATGGCAAAGTGGAGAGAGTAAACCGCATGGTGAAAGAATGCATACAGCTAGCCAAGCAGGCGGGACAGAACGTTGAAGAAGCGATAAGAGACATGCTGTGGGCATATCATACCACGCCAAAGTCTACCACCGGCTGCACGCCCTTTGAGTTACTGAGGGGGAGAAAAGCCGGCACCAAACTCACACCAAGTTGGATGGGAAGAAGACTAGAAGAGGAGGCCAACCCTCAGGAGATCAAGAGAAGAATTGAAACTAATCAACGCAAATACAAGGAATGGTACGATAAGAAGTGGGGAGTTAAGGAGAGAGGATTCCAGCAAGGACAAAGAGTCTATGTAAAGAAACCAGAAAGACTGAGAATAGGAGGTGAAAAGTTTTATGCCCCCAGTACAATCAAGATACGAAACAAGAATTCAGTTGTCATGGAGGATGGTAGACTGTGGAGTAATGACAGGGTAGTACCTGCGGGAGGGGAAGAAACCAGGTCTCACCCGGCCAGATCTGAGAGTGTGGACATCAGTAGAGATACCAGGCCTGGCAGGAGGAGTGACAGACATAGGAACACCCCCCAGTGGCACAAACATTACCAAATGAGATAGCTACTTGCTGGAGAGTCCTGTTAGTTTTGCAGATTCCCCGAGGTAGCCCCATAGTAGGGACAGGGAGGTGACCACCCCATCCTCCATCCCCTTTAGAGGGCTGCTTTTCTTCCCAGTTGCTCTTGCCCCACGTGGTTATCAGTTCTCATAGGGAGGATGATGTGTTGTAACTTACATGTTGTATTTCCCATACCCCGTGTTCCCCCCCCACCTCTCTGCAAGTACTTGGTACAGCCTTTGTTACAGCCGGCGCTCGCTATGGAATGTTGACATAGCGGCCCGGCTCAAGTGATGACAGCTGACGACATTCTTGATGTGCTATTCTTAAGAATAAAGAACTTACCTTCACGCTGCCTGATTTCCTTATTTACGACACACTGTAACTTATATTTTTTTCTCCGTGGCGGGAAGGAGACAGTGGCAGTGTCTCCGACCCGTTTGGTGACTGACCTGGGCAGTAAGAAATAATAGCGCTGTGAAGTAATGAAAGCATTTTAAATTGTGTTTTGGAAATTACCACTCGATAATATTGTGTTTTAAAAAGTGTGTTTTTTAAAATTCATAACCCCCCCTGCACCACATGCCTTGACTGATTCCTAGAGCCGCCTCCCTACAATTCTTCGTAGGGGCCGGCAGGCACTTCCGGTTAGCTAGCACGCAGAGCGGTTAGCGCTCTAGTGCCCAACGTCCTCGAGGCTATTTAGGCTGAGCAGGAGCTGCAGCGCGCTGCGGGAAGGAGACAGTGGCAGTGTCTCCGACCCGTTTGGTGACTGACCTGGGCAGTAAGAAATAATAGCGCTGTGAAGTAATGAAAGCATTTAAATTGTGTTTTGGAAATTACCACTCGATAATATTGTGTTTTAAAAAGTGTGTTTTTTAAAATTCATAACCCCCCCTGCACCACACACCTTGACTGATTCCTAGAGCCGCCTCCCTGCAATTCTTCGTAGGGGCCGGCAGGCACTTCCGGTTAGCTAGCACGCAGAGCGGTTAGCGCTCTAGTGCCCAACGTCCTCGAGGCTATTTAGCCCTCGCAGCACCACGAGCGCGCAGCGATCGCGCGCAGCCCAGCCGAAGACCGGCCAAAGAGCTGCCCGTCTGCGCCCGTCCGCGACTGGACGGGGCTAGGGGCAGGGGGCTATGGCGGACTCTATACATTCCCTTAAGTCGCCTCACCGGCATGGTCTCTCTTACACCAGTCAATCCCTACTCGCCTTAAACAGGTATGCCACCACACTGTGTTCACATAAGGTACTGGGGAGTCTGGAGGGACCGTTTTCTTGCAGGATCTGTCGTACTCAATTCACTAGTAGTGCTGTAATCACTCCTTGCCAGCCAAAATCTACTAACTGTCAGCCAAATTCGCTTGATTGCCCAAATGATTTAACTCTTTCCTGTAAAAACCTACTGTGTAATGTTCGCTCTTTAGTCACCCATTCCACCCATGTCTGGGATCTGATAACATCAGAAAAGCCTCATCTATGCTTTTTAACAGAGACGTGGTTGAAGCCCCACTCTGTTCCGGCCATTACTATGGGGGTACCACAAGGATACAAATTAGTAAGGATGGACAGGCCAATTAAAACTGGAGGGGGTTTAGCTATTGTTTTTAAACAAGAAATTGAGGTAGTGGTCACTGAGACCGTATGTAATCCGCAAATGGAGCTCCTTATTTTCACTGTAAACCCTAATTCTAGAGAAACAAGGAAGGGAGCATTAGTATATCGACCCCCAGGTCCACCCGGGAATTTTTCTCTCCAACTTGTGGAAATACTGGCCCCACATATACAGATGGACTCTGATTTCATCTTGGTTGGGGATTTCAATGTCCATAGTGAACTTTCCTCCCGTGTGGAGGCACAGACACTCTTGGCAGATCTAACCACCTTAGGTCTGCACCAAGTTAATCAGGGACCCACGCACTTAGCCGGTCACACTTTGGACCTTGTGCTATATAATTCCACTTCTATAAAGTGTCTACCTCCCTGCCAAGTGGATTGGACTGACCACTCGATCATTGAGTTCTATACTCGACCCAATCAGGTGTCTAAGGGTGTACAGAAAGTAAGGTGTACGCCTGAGAGCTTCAATGAGAAATTTATCGAACCTAATTGGGCTGAATGTGGCGACAATGTCACTGCGGCACTGGCCACTCTCAACGAAGCGGTAACTATCTCCATTAATCATGTTGTTATTATTTAATTATTTATTATTATTATTATTATTATTTAAAATCTTATATAGCGCGCAGCTACCCTTGGGCATCCCGGCCCATGTTTCTTTTAGACCATACAAACCTCGACCTGCCCCAAGACAAGAAGTCTGGTACACAGACGATCTCAGGCAATTAAAAATCACGGCACGGAAATCGGAAAAACGATGGAGACTCACACATAAGGCTGAGGATAAAGACATTTATAGGACCTCCCAGAAAAATTACCATAAAGCCATTCGATCTGCCCGGAAACATCATATAGCAGGCCATATAACAGCTGCGCGTAAAAATGCGAAAGTCCTTTATCAGATCCTACAGACCTTTGTCAAACCTGCAGCCTGTGAAACAGAGGGGATTGAGTCCCAAGAACTCTGTAATAACATCTCGCAGTTCTTTGTAAGGAAAATAGAAGGCATTTATGCAAAGATCTTAGCCTCGAACTCCTCCTCTAACATCTTGAGAACTGTTGATAGTATGGCTCCCCCACACCTCTGTACAACAGAAAATAATGCTAACAAGCTTGTTAAATTCCCCCCTATATCAATCGAGGACATTGGCACTCTAATTAATCAAACCAAGAGTGGATGCCCGTCAGATACTGTTCCAGCTCGTATCATGTCTCTCTTAAGGGATGATCTAGGAGCAGGGATTCAACGAGTGCTTAATCTATCCTTAGGATCAGGTGAAGTTCCTCCTGATTGGAAGCGTGCTTTGGTGAGGCCTCTACGGAAGAACAACTCCATTCCATGGACTGACCTCACTAACCTGAGACCCATCTCGCTTCTCCCTTTCCTAGGGAAGCTTGCCGAGAAGTTTGTTAACCGGCACTTATCTAATTACATCGAGAGTGCAGGGGGACTAGATCCCTCTCAATCGGGTTTCAGACCTAGGCATAGCACCGAGACCGCCTTGCTGTCCGTCGCTGACAATCTCCACATGCTTCAGGATAAGGGGTACTCTGTGATCCTGGTGTTATTAGATTTGTCAGCGGCGTTTGACACGGTGTCACATGAGATCATGACCTCCAGACTAGTTAACATCGGTCTGGGTGGCAAGGCGCTGGCATGGCTAAGGAGCTTCTTCAGCAAATGCACTCAGAGAGTAATACTGGGCCCCTACCAGTCAGAGGAGGTGGAGATCTCAAAGGGGGTGCCACAGGGCTCCTGCTTGAGCCCAACGTTATTTAACATCTATGTGGCACCCCTAGCTAACATCATGAGATCCCACGGGTTTATCCCTGTATCGTATGCAGACGATACACAACTCCTCTTCCCGTTTAAAATCATGACTCCTGAACAGTAGCGGTCGGCAGTAGGTGTTTCTATAGGGCGGTGACGTGGGCAGGAGGAGGGGCAGGGTGGGGGGAAATAATGTATGGATTACGGAGTTTTACAGGTAAGTAAACATTTAAATACATAAAACGAATTTCGTTGCGCACACTGCATCACCAAATGTGATGCAGTGCGCGCAACGAAATTCGTTTTATGTATTTAAATGTTTACTTACCTGTAAAACTCCGTAATCCATACATTATTTCCCCCCACCCTGCCCCTCCTCCTGCCCACGTCACCGCCCTATAGAAACACCTACTGCCGACCGCTACTGCTCCTGAAGTGTGTCACTCCTTTGCCCAAGGGATGAAAGAAGTAGCACATTGGATGGCAGCAAACCTCCTTCAGTGCAACGTCTCTAAGACGGAGGTGATGCTCTTTGGGGAAGCCAAACCACTGTGGACTCCGGACTGGTGGCCTTGTGATCTTGGCCCAGTCCCTGAGCCAAAAATGGTAGTAAAAGATCTGGGAGTCAAACTGGATCAGGAGCTCACCCTAAAACATCATGCTACTCATGTAGTAAGCTCCTGTTTCCATGTTATTGGACTTCTCCGAAGGGTGTTCCCCTTGCTACCTGATTCCACCAGGAAAACTTTAGTTCAGTCGCTCGTGCTGAGTAGACTGGACTACTGTAATGGTCTGCTGCTAGCCACCAATGAAGGGGTCATCGCTAGACTTGAAGTCGTGCAGAACACGGCTGCCCGCCTTGTTCTCAATGCCCCGGCCAGGACTCCTTCAAAGCCGCTCCTCAAAAAACTCCACTGGCTCACCATAAAACAAAGAGTGCTGTTTAAAACTCGTTGCACTATTCACAAGTGCTTGTCTGGTAGAGGCCCGGAGGACTTAAATAAGAAATTCATCCCATATATTCCCGCAAGAACCCTGAGATCCGGAGACCATGAACTATTATGTGTCCCCAGATTTCGGAAGACACGACAAGGTGGAAGAGCTCTGTCAGTGGCAGGGCCGAAACTTTGGAATGAACTTCCACTGGAAATCAGAACATGCAGGGAACATTTTCCCTTCAGGAAAAAGCTAAAAACTTTCCTGTTTAATTACTGATACTGTTGAATATTAATAACACATGACAGGGCTATTTGCTTTCTGATGTTGCCAATGGCGCGGAGATACTCCCAAGGGAGTCGATTCCCAGCGCGGTATAAGCTTGCAAATAAATAAATAAATAAATATCACTTCCTGTTTTTCCATCAACAATTACAGGCCGGCTTTTACCCTGTGCGATGGGAAAAACAATTAACTCAGGCTTACCATTAGCGATCCGCAATTCCGCATCCGCCAGGCAGGCAGTGGACAGTGTGTCTGGTTACCATGATTGATCGACGGAGAGACAGATAGAATGGAGGAGTACCGCGAAAAAGAGGAATGGCTGGATGCATGCAATTTCCCAAATTGAACAGGACAACTACAACATACAGTTACAGTATCCTCTTCACTTCTCCTCATCTTTTAAATAATGCTATTGTTGTAAACTTTTATGAGTATGACTCTGTGCGTTTGTTTGCTCTCTGCTTCAAATTCACCCCTCCAGATATTTGATAAGTTTCTTTGCTATTTTTAAAAAATAATTTAATGTACTAATGAGTGTTTATTATCTCGGCAGATTGGCAAGTGAAATTGCATAATTACAGCATCCCAGTACTGTCACATTGTTTCTTCATAGTTAGTAAGTTGTAGTAAGCAAAACTTTTCAGTAACCTAACCATCCATTTAGCAAACAACTTCATGCATGCAGTATTGCATGCACTTCCTTTAAAAGATTTATGGATATTTTCGTATCCTAAGATTTGTTTTTCTTCATTTTTTGTTGTCCATGCTGTGTTTTTTTCCTCTCTCCACAAAACATTCCAAAAAACCCCCATTCCCATCCAATTTTCAAACCCTAACCCTCTTCCCCCGGGCTGTGTGGTTTTCATTGAGGTGTGACTGAATGACAGCAATAATTCCACACACTTGCTGGGGAGGATAAGGTGAAAGCAACCTCCTCAAATCAATTTTAAGGCAGCTACATGAATACAAGGATATTGTAATTATGCTTAAAAAAACACCAATGAGTTTTTCAAATCCATTCTGAATTTCATGCCCACCATCGATTGGATCCATCGTCAACAGCATCCTCCTTCACGTTAAGAAAGGATACGCTGCTGTGTCACTGTTCTTGTTGAAGCCATAATCATCCATGCAAATATTTCCCATAATTATCTTCAGCATTGCTTAGGCTACACGTATATACTGTTCCTTCTAATACTCCTCTCAGGACACTCAATGTCTCATTTCCTTTTTTTTTCATATGCTGCTACTGCTAGTGTGGTACCACTCCAACTACCACCACAACAATGGAATTTCTGTCCTGGATGGATTTCATGGGCAACCGTAATCGCCATTTGCCATCCAGCCAGCGCTGTGCCTAGCTTTATTCTCAAACACGAATCACAGGTAAGATAAGCATTTTGGGGAGGTAGAATAATGGTCTAGGACTCGGAGGAGAGGAGAGACTGACAGTAGTACTAGTAAAGTACTAGTAGGGCAATTGAATTCACTAACTCTGTTAGTGGCACATTTGTACATTTTTAGACATTTTAGATAATTCATCCCACCCCCCTCCCTAACTCCAACCAATGTCCATAAGAATGTCTCTCAAAAAGTCCCTCTCAATCCCAACGCCCAATTCCCAACCCCCCAAAAGTCTTTAAAAAAGGGGCAAGGGACAGTCACTTCTGGCGGTGTCCTGTGGACAGGTGGTCCCGCATTTCTTTCCGGAGGTCCTGGAGCTGGCACTTCAGCTTCTCAACCGCGTGCTCCAGGTAGTCCACTCTCCGGCAGAGACGGTGCTGATGTGCCATCCAGGCGCTGGGGGGGCAGCTGTTGTTTTTGCTGCTCTGCGGCAGTGGCGGGAGACTGTCGGACCACGGCGTCGTATCACTGGAGGCTGCTGGCTGGTGGACCCAGGGGCACTGGAAGAGGATGCAGCTGTTGCCGCCTCCTCCTGCTCCCTTGCCACCAGCTGCCAATATTCGGCACAAATGGCCTCCAGCTTCCGGGCCTTGGCCTGGACAGCCATCTCCTTTTGGGTGAGTTTTCGTGGAGCATCTATATGAAGAAAGAAAGAAAAATATTGTAACCAAATACTAATTAACATTAACACAAAATAATTCAACAGAAAGTTGTCTCACAGTAACACTAGAATTTTGCAAGCACAGTATAACATTTTGGCATGTATCTTTCTGCCGTCTTTGTAGGCCTGTAACATTAGTGGGAGTTTCAGGAATTCTACTAGCAGCACTATGGACTCGATACATTGTCAGAGAGTAAGAGAGTACACCAGTCGTCTTGACTTTTTTTCTTATTTTGCGAAAAAAATTACTTGTAAGTAAACTTATCGTAGCCGGAATAATGCCAGCTCAGTCACCTTGCACCCAAGAAAAACAGACACAAGGCATGATGACGCAGACTCGCATGCATTACTTTAAGCAGTACATGCAAGTGGGGATAGGGAAGCTCTTACTTTTCTATAGGGGTGGCTCGGCCATACTCGGTTACATCAAGGGCTGTGGTCACACACTCCCAGTCAGGTAGCCCCAACATCTCTAAATGAGCACTTCACTCCACCTTAGCCCAAGGTGAGCTCTCCAAATCGTTCCCCAGCAAACAGTCAATAGGCCTGGCTGGCCTCACAGCTACTTGAAGAGTACCAGAACCCCCCCCCCCCCCACACTCAAACGGAACCTGAGACACCATGCAGTGGCAACAACTGGGTAAAATGCATAGGGGACAACCTGCTCTTCAGACACCAGGTGACACTTTACAGCTGTTACACTGGCTCCTGTGTCTCGAAGAGCCTCCACTCTATGGCCATTGATGGTCACCCACTGCCTGTACTTCTTAGTGTTTTCAGGCAGTTGGTTCCCGGGAACCACCTCACAGTCTCCTAAAGAGACAAGGGACATGTCTCGCTGTGTTTAAAAACTGTGGGCACCGGGATCAACAGACTTATGGCCCACTTCACCACATGTGAAGCACCTCAGGGGTCACCTGGGAACAAGTCTACCTGTCGGACCCCTTGCTTCTTCTTAGGGGGAGGCTGGGAACCTTTCCCTTGGTTCCCTTGGGAATTACTGTGGGGCCCTTTCTGTAACTCCCTCTGTGTACCCTTGTCCCCTCACTCATGTGCTGCGGACCCTGACCACTCTTGGCTAAGTCTCCCAAGTGGCCCTTGTGTACCCGGGATCTCACGTAGCAGTCAGCCTCCTCAGCTAGGGTTAGTCAGCCTGCTATCCATCAGGTGCTGGCGCAGCTCTGAAAAACAATTACTTGACAAATGCTCCCAAGCAATTAAATCAAAGAGCCCTCAAAATTATTAACTTGCTACCCCTCATCCAACCATCCAATGCTCTACAAAACAAATTTACATATTCTACCAATGTGCTTGACTCCAGCTTTTTGCAATTTCTAAACCTCTGTCTATACAATTCAGGAGTCAACCCATAACTGGACATCATAGCATCTTTCAGGTGGCTATAAGATTGATGGACTTTAGAGGGCAAGTCTAACAGTGTATCCTGCCCTTCACTAAGGAACCGCCCCCACAACCCCACTCCCCAATCCTTCTCAGGGACCCGGTGTGAAGACAGGCTACCTCATAGGCTTTAAACCACTGCCCAATTTCATCATTCTTATAAAACTCTTTCACCACATCTTTAGGAATATACACCTTAGCTTCCACAGGCATGGACAGTGTGTTACCACCAGAGGGAGTCATCTCAATTGCATCCTCTTTTCTTCTAGGGACTGTTTCCTAGTTTGCAATTCAAATTCTAACTGCCCACTTATCTTGAGCTTGGCCAGCTCCATCTCATGCATCCTACACTCCTTCCTGTCTTCCAACTCCTCTGGGGACAGGCCTTTGGCATAAACACTACTACCTACTGGGGAGGTTGCTCTCCTTCCCCTGGACCCAATGGCCCATCCAGCTGCTCATCTGCATTCTCAGCCCCTCTTTATTCTCAGGGGTGTTCCATGCTTCAACCCAGGCCCTCAGCGCCTTTTGGAACTCATCCTTCTTGGTGAGACCGATCATAGCAACTTTAAATTTCCTGCAGAAATGCTTTAGCTGCCTAACATTGTAGCATTCTAGTTTCTCCTCTTCCCAATCAAAATCAACAGATGCTATTGATGCTGCTTTCTCTATGGTGGTTAAACTTGGCAGTTCTTGTCAAAAATAGAAAATCCCAGGAAAAACAATCTACCAAAAGTATGTGGTCACGTTTGGTCTGCACTCACTAGTAGTGTTCACCAATTACTGTGTATGAATCACAAATGCAAATACAAATCCTCACAGCTGACCACCAATGTTAGATCTGGTGGTCTCTAGTTGGCAGAGGTAGGTACCTCTCACCAAATAGGGACCCTTGCGTCTAGTCAGGGTAAGGTGGTACACTCCTAAAATAACCCCTGCTCACATTTTTGATAGCTTGGCACGAGCAGGAAGGCTTACTCAGAGGCGGTGTGTAAAACATTTGTGAAAACATACAGTAACCTAGTGACAACACTACAGGTGGACACCAGACAAGTTGTAGTATAAAAATAAGTACTTTTATATAGACTTAACACAAGACCACAAAAATCCACAATACTGTACTTCAAAAAATGGTAGAAATAGCTTAGTTCTCTTTAGATGGTAAATGTGACACTTTGAGTCAATGTACCTTTGGATGCGTAACGCTATACAACTAAAGTATTGCTGTGAAGGTGATGCGTTGGTTCCTTAAACGCAAGAACGGTGATGCGTCGGGTCACTACTGATGCGTAGGGGATGTGTCGGTTCTTCTCGGCGTGAGGAGGTGATGTGTCAGTTTCTTACTGCATTTCCATGGTGATGGGATGAAGATCAGGTGCAATGAAACAAAAATGGCATCTTCTCCTTCATGTGACACGCAGAGTGCATGCCCGATGGCCGTGCGGCATCTTAACCATTCTTCTGAGCCACATCAGGCACTGCGACACGGTTCTCTGGTGATGCGACAGCGTCTGATGCGACGGCGACCCTCTTCTCCTGTGATGCGAGACGCTTCTGCGATGCAATGCAACAGCTGCAGCAGCGACACCCTTCTTCAGTGATGTAACCACATCGGCTTCGGCGGCGACATGCATCCCGATGATGCGACAGCATCTGATGTGACGGGGACAGTCTTCTCCTGTGATGCGAGGTGCTTCTGAGAGGCAAAGCGACAGCGGCGACACCCTTCTTCAGTGATGCAACGACAGCGGATGTGACATGTTTCTTCGTGAGCCGCGCTTTCAGCTCCTTGCGACACGCAGTCCCTCAGAAAGCCCAACATAACTGCAGGCACTTCCACAGAACTCTTGGGGAGCTGGTGGGTGAAGTCTGTTGTCCCTGAGGCTGAAACTTCAGCAGGAGGCAAGATCTATCTCAAGCCCTTGGAGATCCTTCACAGGTTGAATAAAAGTAGCACAAAGTCCTTTCTCCTTTCTTTGGCAGTCAGGCAACCACTGTAGGCCGATCCCCCAGACAGCACTCAGCTTAGGGATAGACTCTTCCTCAGTTCCTCTGATTCCTCTCCTCAGAAAACATTTCTTCTTGTTTCCCACAGTGATCTAAAGTTCTGGGTTTTGGACCCCCTGTTTTATATTAATTTTTCATTTGTTCTATGAAGGCAGAGAGGCCTTTACCTAGTCCAAACAGTTCTGGCCAGTCCTCAAGCACTTTGTTGACAAGACTCCATCTTTCCTTTCACAGTGTAGGCCAGGGACATCAGACACACCACAGGAGGTGGAGCCACCATTGTGGAGCGAAGGCACAGCCCTATTCAGGTCCCAGGAGCAACTCCTCCCTCCCATCTAGATGCAGATCTCCCTATTCACCACTGGGCTGACTCATTCTGTCTCCAGGAATCCCCCAGCCCCTGTAACTCAAACTCCAGACAAGAAATACACAACCTAGCAGAGGCAGGCTTGGATGGTTAGTCAAGAAAATACCTACTTTCTAAAAGTGGTATTTTTAAACACAGAATGTTAAAAACCAACTTCACTAAAAGATGCATTTTATCATTATGAGTTCAGGCATAATAAACTTGAATTTCCACTTGGTTCCCAGAGTCTATTAGAATTATAAGATGTAATAATCAAACTACCCATTCTGGCCTATGGGGAAACAGGTAGCCTTGCAATAGTAAAAAACGAAAATGGCTGTAATTCACTATTAGGACAGGCCACACACACCAGGGCATGTCCTACCATTTACCTACAATGCACCCTGCCCTTGGGCCTACCCTCGGGGTGACTAATATGCAGAAAAGTGAAGGTTTAGGGACTGGCAAGTGGGTGCACTTGCCCAGTCAACATGGCAGTACCAGACTGCACACAAGCTCTGTAATGATAGACCTGAGACACACTTTTACAGGCTGCTTCTGTGGGTGGCACAACCAGTGCTGCAAGCCCAGCAGCAGCATTTGGGTTACAAGCCTGGGCACACTCAGTGCACTGTACTACGGTCTGACAAGTAAACCAAACCAGCCAATCATGGAGTCACTAATCCATACATCAATTTACCATAGGGAGCACTTGCACTGTGGCACTGGACAGCAGTGGCACAGTGCCAAAAGCATCTATAACCAGCAATAACACATGAGCCAACAGCAAAAAATGGAAGGGAGTCCTACACCAAGGTGCCAGGTCTATCAAACGTGGCATCTAACACCCAAGTAGGTTATAGCACATAGCAGGCAGTCTTAACTTATGGCAAAGTGTAGTTCATTTAAGCAGTACAAAAGTCAAAATGCAAAACAATAAATATCCTTTGCAGTAACTAAAAAAAGCACTGGTGACAAATAACAGCCCATGAACGCAGTGAAAAGTGCCTTTACAAGTCCCATGTTGGACTTGCATTCAAAATGTGAGACTACAGATTGAGAACCAAGCCATGGTGTTTGGTTGAGGTCACTGAATACTTTTATTACTACCACTGATACAACCCCTCTGTTTTGGCACTTTGACCCATTTCTACTATTACAAGAATGTCCAGCTGCAGTTCACAATTTCGCTTTGGTCTCACTCCAGCTAGGCCCCATTTGGGCTCCATGGAATGAATCTAACCCACAAAATTTAATGATGAGCGCAGCATCAGTTTGAACTATCCAAATGCTCTCTAGGCAATCTGGGAAGCAAACAGACCCATCTCTACTGGCCAGAATTTAGCACAACTGGGTCTGCATTCTAGAAGGCATGCATTTTATGACTCATGAGGCAGTAAACACAACAAGATGACGGACAGAGTGCTGAAACTCTTCAGCAACTCACACCCAGTTAAGAGATCTGGGTAGGAGTCTTTTTCACACTATACCACCCTAGTTTGGACCAAGCCATAAGCAAAACAGTCTTGACCCTGCGCCTCATGGGAACATTCCAGCACAAACTGACCGGCCAGGTCCTCCCTGGACAAGAAACAAGCATCCTGGGACCAGTTTCTAGGTAACAACTCTCATCAGCCAGGCTAGCTTAAATCCAGTTGCACAGCAAACAAGTGGAAAACATCTGGGCATACCCTTGGTCAATTAAGACAAACATACCAACAAGATGACGAATAAAGTGCTACAACCTTTTAACCACTCTCTCACAATCAAGTGATCTGGGTTTATTCCATCATTCTTTTGCTCACTATGCCACCCCAGTTTGGACCCAGCCATTTGCAAATCAATCTTAACCCTGCTGCTCATGGGAATAGTCCAGCCTGAACTGCAGGACAGGTCCTCCCTGGACTGGAGACAAGTATCCTGGGACCAGTTTCAGAGCATGAATCCAATGGCATAGCGAGCAAGGAAAAACGTCTGTGCATACCCTTGGCCTTTTAGTGTAAACATAGCACACACAACATGATGACAGACAGTGCTGAAACTTTTCAACCACTGACCCACCAGTCAAGAATGCTGGGTTCATTCCATTGTTCTTTTGCTAACTATGCTACCCAGTTGTACTTAACCATATGCAAAGCAGTCGTGACCCTGCTCCTCATGGGAACAATTTAGCCAAAATTGCCAGGCCAGGTCCTCCCTAGACTGGAAACAAGCATCCTGGGACTGGTTTCAAGGTATCGCCTCTCTTCAGACAGGCTAGGTTTAATTCAGTTGCACAGCGAACAAGGGTCTCACGTCTGGCTTAGGATAAACATAGCAAACACAACAAGATAACGGATGGAGTGCTGAAACTATTCAACCACTCACCCCCACTCAAGTGATCTGGGAACTTTTTAACCACTCACCCCAGTCAAGAGATCTGGGTTCAATCCATTGTTCTTTTACTCCCTATGCTACATTAGTTTGGACCCAGCCATATGCAATTTAGTCTTGACCCTGCTGCTCAGGGGAACAGTCCAGCCCGAAATGCCAGGTCAGGTCCTCCTTGAAAAGGAAACAAACATCCTGGGACCAGTTTTGGGTTATCAATCCTCATCAGTCAGGCTAGCTTGAATCCGGTTAAACAGGGAGCAAGGACCGCTGTCTGAGCATACCTTTGGGAACTTAGTGCAAACATAGCAAACACAGCAAGATGATGGACAGAGTGCTGAAACTTATCAACCACTCACTCCCCGGTCAAAAGATCTGGTATTAACCCATTCTTCTTTGCTCGCTATGCCATCCCATTTTAGACCCACCCGTATATACAAATAAGTCTTGACCCTGCACCTCATGGGAACCGTCCACCTCGAAATGCTAAGCAATGGCTTCAGCAGACCGAAAAACAAGCATCCTGGGACCAGTTTTGGGGTATTACCCCTCATTAACTAAGCTGGCTTGAATACAGTGGCACAGCGAGCAGGACTCACATCTGTGCATATCCATGGCTACTTAGGGTGAACAAAGCAATCACAATAAGATGACAGGCGGAGTCCTGAAACTTTTCAACAAATCACCTCCAGTCAAGAGACCTGGGTTTATTCCATTGTTCTTTTGCTCAGTATGCTACCCCAATGTGTACTCAGTCATATGCAAATCATTCTAGACCCTGCTCCTCATGGGAACAGTCGAACCCGAACTGCCGGGCCAGGTCCTCCCTGGACAGGAAACAAGCATCCTGGGAACAGCATTGGTGTATCAATCTAAATCAGCCAGGCTAGCTTGAATCCAGTGGGACATTGAGCAAGGACCCATGTCTGGGCATACCCTTGGCCTATTAGGGCATACATAGAAACCACAACAAGATGACGGACGGAGTGCTGAATCTTTTCAACCACTCACCCGCAGTTGAGAGATCTGGGTTTAATCCATTGTTCTTTTGCTAACTATGCTATCCCAGTTTGGACTCAGCCAAATGCAAAACAGTCTTGACCCAGATCCTCATGTGAACAGTCCAGCCCGACCTGCCAGGCCAGGTACTCCCTAGACTAGATCCAAGCATCCTGGGACCGGATTCAGGGTATCACCCCTCTTCAGCGAGGCTAGCTTGAATCCAGTGTCAGAGTGAGAAAAGGGCCCATGTCTGTACATACCCTTTGCCACTTAGGGCAAACATTACAATCACAAGGTGAAGGGCAGGGTGTTGAAACTTTTCAACCACTCACCACATTAAAGGGATCTGGGTTTAATCCATCATTCTTTTGCTCACTACGCCACTCCAGCTTACACCCAGTCATATGAAATTCGGTTTTGACCCTTGTCCTCATGGAAACAGTCCATTCTGAACTGCCAGGCCAGATCCTCGCTGGACTAGAACTTAGCATCCTGGGTCCAGTTTTGGGGTATCATGGCAAACACAGCCACATGACGAACGGAGTACTGAAACTTTTCAACCACTCACGCTTGTCAAGAGATCTGGGAAACATTTCATTAGAATGAGCCCCGACAATGACAATTTCATAGACCATGAGTGGCATAATCTTTTCCAGACAAGGTATTTTTTGACTGGTGGTGGTGGAACCCATTACCTCAACCTCTGGGTTTTTTGAAAAACCATCGATAACTATCAACATGAGTTGACTACCAAAATCTGAGATGGCTCTATGCCGTTGGAATGGAGGGATGTCTTCAGTGATGATTGTGGGTGAATCAGCAGGCTGGCAGAGGGAGCACCGATGCACAGTCTGTTCCACGAGGGTATGCAGATTGGGAAACCAGACCTTGCATCATAAACAAGAGTTGGTCTTGATGACCCCTTGATGGGTCAAATGGACAAGGTTCACCACCCATTGTTGGAGGGATTCAGGAACCACCATGTGGGGACCCCTCATGAAACAGCCTTTCATGACCACTCCCAGTTTTGTGCAAACATTGTGCAGTGATGTTAGTGTTATTCTTGCATTGTCCGTGCAATATGTGGTTTTGTCCAGTAAGGCGCACCATTTGCTGGACTGCACCGCAGAAATGCCCAGCTGGATACACTCATCAGTTAATCAATCTATAGAAAGCTTTATTCGATTTTTGCAGATGAAAATCATAAAAGCCTACATAGAAGAAACATATATAATTTCATATACCTAACCTTAAATAGTTAAAAATAGTATTACTTTCGACTTTCCAATCGAAAACAAACATATTTAAAAAACAACACAAAAAATGGGTTCATTCCTTTGCCTTCTATGATTTCATACTATAATAGTTTTTCTGCATGTAATTACACTCTTTAAAAAGTATGCAATTGATCTTGTTGATAATTTGTTCTCTAAAAATTGCAATAGTGAAAATGCTGGCTGACATTGTCTCATACCCAGTACCCTTAAGATTGGTAAAATCCATCTTTTTCTTTGTATCCCATAAACTTTGCAAAATAAAGTTACAAGCATTGTCGACTGCAAGCTATTATCGTCACATGGACAGGTACAAATTGTTTTGGACCAGTCATTAATTACTGGGAAACTTTACTAAATGATGAAATAAACCAAGTTTAAAATGAGTAAACATCAATCTTTTAATATCCACTCTGTGTACAGTTTAAATATGGCTGCACACTAACAACCTTTGAAGCCCCAACTGGGTGCGGGTTATTATGACTGCGTTGTCAGAGTACAGAAGGGCAGGTATACCTCACACAAAACCGTTGGAGTAGAGTATAAATAAGAACAGTGCCGGGACACATCGTTGTCTAATCCCCCTCTCCACGCTAAACAACGCAGTGTATTCGCCCTTAACCCTGTAGCAAACCCAAACCCAAGCTTGTGGTCTGTTATATACTTGTCTCAGGAAGTGTAGTAATGGGGTTTCACCCCCATTTCAGCTAATGAATTCCATAGTCTGACATGAATTACGCTATCAAAGGCTGCAGTAAGGTCTACAAAGGTCAAATATAGTTTTCCTTGTTTGGCTCATGTGTACTTCGCCATTAAAATGTTAAGGTTTAATTCTTGTTCCACCATGCGACGATCCTGTGGAAAACCGAATTGTAATTTGGATTATATGTTATTTTCTTCTGCCCAGTCCTGTTGTCGGTTTAGCACTATTCAACCTGCTACCTTCATCAAGGAATCTAGCAGTGATATTGGTCTGCAGCAGGCAGGGTTATGGCGCTCGCCTTTTTTTAATATTGGGACCAATATTGATTGCGACCATGTCCCTATGAATCCATAGTAATTGATTTGATGTAAAAACATCTATGGGGATGCCATCCGGATGGGGTGCTTTCCCAACCTTGCATGTCTTCATTGCACAATTCCAAGTGTAGCAGGACTATTACACCATAGTCCTCTCTCCCCGGGCACAAGTTGATGCTGAAACTTCAGCAAACGATGTTTGAACTTTTCTCTTTAAATAATTTCAACTTTTACTTTCAAATTTAGATTTATTGCGTTATTCCAAATACATTTCTCATGTTTTGTTCACATATTGATGTAGAAACATTTTTGCCAAATTTTAAATTCTCCAATGCATTTCGGTGCCCCATGCACCTTCATCAGGGAAATCTGAAATCATACAAATAATGCATCTTATATACTGTACTTTTCATATTAATACATCATATTAGTAAATGCATGTCAATGAAAACTCGTATCTAGTCCTATTAGGTGTTCACCTCAACATTTTCACTATCGTTAAAGTTAAAGTTCACCCGTGATACACAATGTCAGTTTGTGCCATAACCAAGTTAAAAAGTTGTTACAATCAATAGTTCAACGGTAAATACAAACGAACTGATAATACGAAGGTGGTTATACTCTGAGAGTCCCTATGTGGTTGATATTCTAAGTATAGCTCATACCTAACCAATTCTATCCAGCTAAATCGCTTGCATCTCAAATTCTCTCAGATTTACCCCCTCGCGGTTTATATCCGCTCGCGGTTTAAATAAATGCAGTTTAAATAAATAAATGCAATTGCGGGCGTCCACTATTCCAAACATTTACCGGACCCGCCTGTTCTTACCTAATGTGCAATCGCTATCGTCCATGTGGAAAACACGGAACTGTTAGTTACGGAAGCCTGGATTGGCCTGGTTTTTGCGTGCTATCGTAACCTGCGCGTGCGCATTGCCTAGCGAGTCTGTTGGGCTTTTTTGAATAATCTGTTGCAACTTTATGCATACTAACACTGTATATGACAATGTAGCAATGTTTACCAAACAATCTAAATAATCTAGCGCCCATATACAAGCCAGTTTCATGGAAAACACTGTGCTAGCGTTTATATGAATGTTAACAAGAATAGTCGAAAAATGTCATTAGGTACAACGTATAACAATCTGTTATGAATGATACTACAATTCAGAGGTAGCAAAGAAATTCAGTCCGATCATTTAACCCATGTGGTTTCAAACTCTGTAAATGATAGATCCAATAGTTTTCACGTTTAAGTAATTTTTTTTGTTGATAGGGCCTACTTTATGAGTCACTATCTCAATTATACATGCACGCAACTGACTTATGTGATGGTGCTTTTCTTTAAAATGAGTTGCCACCGTACATTTCAAGGATTCCAACCTTATGTTTCTTTTATGCTCTGTTAATCTCGTTTTCAATTTCCTCTCCGTGTGGCCCACGTAGGCAGACCCGCACGGACATTTTAACAGATATATCACATTCATAGTGTCACATGTTCCATTGACTTTTAATGGGATAGTATGACCTTTCATAGGATGGGTTATAGAATTCCCCTTCATAATGTTGTGACAACTACTACAGTTCATACATGGGACTGTTCCTCGGTATCTTGTCTTGGGTTTACTGTCAGTTGGGTGTGTGAGCATTTCTCCCAAGTTTTTTCCTCTAGTATAGGCAAACAGTGGTTCTTGAGTGAATATTCCTTGGAAATCGATTTCTGATTTAAGCATCTGCCAGTGTCGTCTTATTGTAGCTTTAAATTGGCAACTTACATTAGAAAACTTACTAACACATGTGATTCTTTCAGTGGTCTTTTTGTCTTTACTAATCAATAGGTTTTCTCGAGTTTGATTTTGTGCTCTTTTTAACGCTGCATCAATGGTATTGCTTGGGTATCCTCTCTCTTCAAATCTTTGAACCATAACCTTCAATTGTTCCAGACATTTTTCTGGATCCGAGACCACTCTCCTCACCCTTAGGAATTGAGTATAGGGTAGATGTATTTTCAACGATTGGGGGTGGTGGCTATCATATTTCAAAAGATTGTTCCTATCCGTAGGTTTACGGTATAGGTTTGTGTTGAAATGATGATTGATTCGGTTGATTTCAACATCCAAGAATTGTATTTTGTCCATATCAATTTGCCAAGTGAAACGTTCATTCCTTGTGTTCAATAGTTCCAATTCTTTTGTCAATGATTGTCATTTTTCCACACTAGAAAGATGTCGTAGAAAAATCGTACGTACATTAGAAGTTGTGTTGCCCATTCTTGTCGTTGGTAGATGTATTGGTGTTCAAATACAGCCATGAATAAATTAGCATACGCCGGTGCGGCGCAATTGCCCATAGAAGTACCATTTCGTTGCATGAACCAGCGTTTTTCATGTTCAAAGTAACTGTTCAGTAATGTGAACTCCATCAACTCCATCAAAAAGATTTGTGTCTCTTGTTCATACGTGCTGTTTAACAAGGCCTGTTCAATGGCTTCAAGACCTTCCTTATGGGGGATAGATGTATATAGTGACTTAACGTCTACCGTTGCCATGATAATCCTCTCTTGTGTGTTTAAATCCCTCAGTTTTAGCAAAAAGTCTGTGGTGTCTCTGATATATGATTTTGATTTCAATACCAAGGGCTGTAGATACCGATCTATAAACTTCCCCACAGGCTCATGCAGGCTACCTTTAGTCGATACGATTGGCCGACATGGAGGTTTATGCTGGTCCTTATGAATTTTTGGTACCATGTATATGGTAGGGCATTTAGGGCTGTCTTGAAGTAAATACTTTCTCATTTTCTCAGTGATTGTACCTTTTTCTTCTGCCTTCAACAGAATGGTGTTTAATGTCTTACGGATTTCTTCGGTAGGGTTTACTTCTATTTCCATGTTCATTGCACAATTAACATAATCTAAAGTGAAACAGAGGACAATAGGATATTTCAAAGATGTACTTGTCCCATATGATAGAGATTAAATGTCCGAGGGGCTCACGTCTGTTGCTTGGTCATACAGTTTTGAAAAATAACCCACCCATTGGCTTTTATCTATAGCTATCCCAATAGCAGGTGTCTTGGACTATGAGAAATGGAGCATTTATCGCTTGCCAGAATGCTGTGTTATCTCTGGACAACGTAGCATCATGCAAATTGGCCCATGCCTGATCTTTCAATTCACATTTGCAGGCCTTCAGTGCTTGGTTATAGACTCTTCTCCAGTTTTTAATTTCCTGGCTATTTTTTGGTGTTTTATGTAGGGCACGTTTCAGATCTGATTAGGCCTTTGTACACTTTGAGTCAAACCACCCTCGCTTGCTGTCAAAGTTGCTTTGATGATCTCTTCTAGTGAGATGGGGAGTGGACGAGAGCATTCAAATCACAAGTTGAACATATTTTCCACATCTTCTGCGTCATGCTTTTTGCTTTTCTACGCAGGTTTGGCATGCTGGGATTGCTGATCCAAATGGTTTTGAGCACTTGGGTGAAAAAAGACTGCAAAGTGATAGTTCTGCAACTGTAGAATCTATTTCTCAATCCGAGGAGGGGGTTTAGAGGATGACCCCATAAACAGAGGGACAAGGGGTTTGTGGTCAATATGTACAACAAAAGGCTTGCCCTATAGATGCAGATGAAAATGACGGCATCCCAAATGCACAGCAACAGCTTTTTTTTCTATATGCGAATAGCGTTGCTCAGTCTCAGTCAGTGCCTGGCTGACATAGGCCATATGGGCCCACTCCCCATTGCCTTGTTTCTTCTGAGGTAGCACTGTTCCTAGAACTTTGGGACTAGCATTGACAGATATCTCAGAGTCTTTGGCTGGGTCAAAGTAGACTAGGGTTGTGTCAGCCGACAGCACCTGCTTTGTGGCCTCGAATGCTTCCCCCAATCCCAGACTGGGCTGGTTTCTTAACTCTCGCAAGGGGGGGGTTGAGAAATCTTAGAATGCAGATGAATTGGTCACAGTACGTGACCATACTGAGTAAACCTCTCACCCGAGTTACTGTGGTGGGAGCTGGGGCAGCCGAATGTCTCGGGCTTTGAGAGGATCAGGTAGGATTCCTCCCTGGGAGAAATGATAACCACAGAGTGATATCTCCTTTCGAAGAAAAGAACATTTTTCTCAGTGAAGGGTCAGACAACTCTCTTTAAGGCGTTTGAAAGTGGCTCTCAAAAGATAAGGGTGTTCCTAAAGCATTGGAGCAAGGGCCAAAATATCATCACTGACGTTGAGGTCTCCATCTAGGCCCAAAAGAACACTCAAGGTGGTGTCCCAAAAAACCTCAGCTCTGCTAGAGACTCCAAAACTGAGATGTTTGTATCTTGTCAATCCTACATGAGTGGAGAATGTAGTGATAGCTCGAGATTCTGGGTCTAACATTAGCTGATGATAGCCAGGTGTTAAGTCCATCTTGGAGAACCTTTTTGATCCACTAACTTTGGACAAGTTCATCAGTAAGGGGGGTAAAAGCAAACTGCCTCACATCCCGGAGTCATTATTATTTACATCCTGGATAGTATAATGCAGGATTTCGCTCTTGCTTCAAAGTTTATCAAAATTTTAATCATGACAGCATGTCCAACAACCCCAAAATATTTTCTCTACGGATGAGAGAGGAATCTAGAAGCACATGTCTAGAGATATGACAAAGGTACAACAACAGCTGATTAATACTTTGATTAACTTTGAATTGAGCACAAAACATTGTACTACATTGACCAAGATGCAAAGGGGTAATGGCACTGATATGTGTAAGTAGTGTGCTCTTATCCCCCTTTCACTGCCTAAAAAGGCTTCCATGTGCTGCTAAGCTGATGAGCTTTGGAGCTGATCCATGCCTGGTGTGGGATTGTGTCGGGCAAAATTATTTGGCAGCATGTCCAGCAACCTCAAAATATTATCAATATCAGACAGACATGCTTTGTGTCAGTGGGATCCAACTGTGGAGCAGAGGCAGATGTGGTGGGACATATTTTCTCCAGGATTATATGGGGGCCAACTGGGGCACCTCGGGTTTCAATGGCGCTAACACATGAGGTAAGAGCCCTTTATCCATCAGAAAGTTGAGCATACACTATTCTAATCAACTATTGATTGGATTTGGACGCTGAAAATGTTATGTGTCACAGAACATGTAATGACACATTATGGGAGACAAGAAGTAAGTCTGAGTGCACAAGTAGTGCAAAATGTTTATGGGAAAAATAGGATTAGCTGTTTTTAATAGGACTTTTTTAAATATTGGAAATTAATGAGTTGATAGATGTGACATTCACTCTTCATATATGGTAAAAATAAATCTTAAAGCCTTCATGGCAACTCATTATGTAAATCTGTTGTTCCCTTCAGAAGCCCTTCAAATGCATGCACTTAATAAAGGACACATAACTTAAATATGTTTTCATGTTAAATAAATACAGACCTAACATATAGACCCAAAGTCCCAAGTTTATAACCCATTTTCTGACAATTTGAATGACAAGTTTTACAGTAAGAACTATAAAACTTGTGATACTATAAAACATACTTGTCAGTCAAATTGTCAGAAAATGGGTTATACTTTTTGGACAATAGAAGTTCACCAATTTACGAAACATACCGTGCTTAGTTATCAACAGAAGTCTCAGTGAAACTCTCCTCAAATGCAACAAGCAATTCTACAGGGATTTGCATGTTAAGGCCAAGCAATTTCAACAATTTTAAAGTAAAAATAATCAGCAAAATACCATTTGCATAGCATTTAAAAAATGTATAAACATTTAATGGAAGAGAATACGCCAACATTGTCAAAATTACAATTCTAAGGTAATGAACTCCTAGAAAAAGTAAAGCACCATTGGAAAACAAAAACAAAAAGGGTTACACTTCAACCATCAATCACTGGACACCTTCTAAAGAAAAACTACAACACCCAGAGTTTTTTGTGACAGCTACATTCTTCAATCAATTTTTCATTAAAAACATATCACAATATTCTTTCTTTGTTTATACGATTCCTAATTAAAATCATACAGAATCAGTTCTTGACTATGTATTTTGAGAACACATTGTGTCACCCAAGTGCTACCCTAGTGAAAAGATGACAATTTATTAAATAATGAAATATGTAAATTATTTTTAAAAAATACTGCCTATATTAGAATCACTTGTGATTAAGTATGCAGCCCAAGTCTTGAAATGTCCTGCAACAAAATGCAGTCTTCTGGCCTTCACTGAATCTGAATTAAATTAGTCTAGTGCTTGACAGTAATTTTGGTCGGATCCAAAAAGGGTTTTAGTGTACTCCCCAGCCCAGTATTCTTTACAAGTTTCAACCTCTAAAAAGGGGGACAACATGCAAGGCAAGGGCTTGATTGCACGGATCCTCTCAAACATTCTGTGTTCTATGTAAAATTGGAGGGACCATAAGTTGTGCTGAATTTCAAAACATCACATATGTATCCATAATACTACTTTGTATCATACATTCCAAGAGATATTGCATCTTCAGTTAGGAGTGAGAGCGCCTAGGTGCATGATTTACTATTGCCCCTCTGATGGATAGGTTTAAGGTGACTGCGCCAAAAAGGGAGATGCCAATATCAAAACAAATCACCTTACTTGAAGCCCATTGGACCCCACAATAAGCACCAGGAATCAAAGGTTGAAGTTATGCAGTTTTATTACTAATTAATAATAATACTAGTATAAATGCATATAACAAGACTATCAAAAGGATACAGAATTACAGCTAGCAAGCTGAAATATAGCAATAGGTTAAATCTCAGTAGCATGAGATATGAAATATTCACATCCACAGGAATACAAAAACTGAGATGTAAGAATAGGTGTTCCTCAAGGTAACCCCAATTCACTTTCCTAAAGATGAATCAGTTCTAAAGTCACTAATCAAGACTCTAAGTTTAGAATAAGGACAGATTGTTGAATGGGGACTCGAGGAAATTCAAAAGTATAAGAAAGTGTCAGCATAGTAAAGACTCCAGTCGAAGTCTTTTTGAATTGGAATACATTAGCATGAAGCTTCACACTTCAAAGAATAAAGGAAGAACACATTTCTGTACCCCTCATGTCTAAGGGAATTTGCCTTAACTTCTAACCATGTGAGCTCTAATTAAAACCAGTAAAACATCAAAAACAATCATCTCTCTTCCCACACCACCAGGAACCAATCAATTTTGTTGTTGTGCTGTACATTTGCAAGACTTTCCCTTCACAGAGAACTTGGAAAGGAACTACAACCTTTAACATCCCACTGTTCCCAATACGCGATGAATAGGAGGCTTCCTCTACTCATTAGGTCTTCATGTTTCATGCCAAGCTGACTCTTCTCATGCCTTACTATGAAGAAACTAGTACTCACAACAATACTCCTTTTCTCGAGCTAATGAAACATTGGGAATTCACCTGCAAATGAAAATAACAAACTGGCAAAGCCCAATACACTTAAAAAAGAAGGCCTTTAATCAGGCTAAGCATTTAAGCGTTCACTTCAAATAAATGGTTATATTTGTGCACATGCAACTCGAAAACAAATGCAATGTGAGTAAAATCATAGACGATTACATATTTAAAGGAAACTTTCAAAATATTGGCAAATGAACTTTAAAGTGAAAATGCAAAGTTGAATACATAATACATGCCTTCATGATGAATTGAACATTAGTACACATGTTATAAAACTCTGGTTTCTACTATGAATACATTTCATTCATGCATTTGAATGTTCATAGATGTTAATAAAGTTATGGCACACCGAAAGAATAGTATCACATGTAAGTGCATAAAGGGATTTCTATGACATGGTACGGGTAGAGCTCAATTTTCACTCCTCCAATTCTCCCTCTGATGGTGATGTTAGTCATCACTATAACACACATATGAATCATTATCAGGTGAAATCAAGTCATAGCCTTAATGTCTAGTGTTTATGAGGTGTTTCATGTCATTCCAAACCATCTGCTTATTTCAGAAAATCAATTTCTAATTGCTTCCCAAGTACCTGTAGCTTCCAATTCCTTCAACTCTCCTTTAAGATAAGTAATGTACTTGATGTATTTCTTTATATCTTCACTCATCAGGTATATAGGTACAACATTGCTTGACCTTCAACTTCCAGCATAATCCCCCCTCTATTGAAAGTAGGATGTTTAAGGCAAAACGATTCTGCAAAGCCATAGTTCTTATAGCTGACATTTCATTTTCTACAGCCAATCATAGCACCAAAATGCCTCCCACAATTTCAGCACCACTGCCATCTTGTTAAGTTCTAGTTTTCTTCTCCCCCTCACTGGATCATTCAAGTGTTCTACATGATAAATCTTAGGGAAAACAACACCTAAATAACATGTGCCATACCACACCTTGGGCAATTAAAAGTATGCATTCGCTCCACAAACAAAATAAACTCCAGAAATAACGGGATCTTGACCGCCATATGCCATATGCCATATGGAGGCAAATACTTGTACCCATGAACTTAGTGTTAAGGGTTGATTTTTCATTGCTCTATTTCTAGCTTCTTTTAAATTCCAAAATCCTATATCACATGGACAGATAATCATATAAAAGAAATGTTTTGAATTCCCCCCAAAAAACACTGAAATTTGTGTCCAACTCAGTTTTTAATGCTTGGGTCTTCCAAGCGTAAAAAACACTACCCTTGTAGTAATTGCAGTGTTTGTCATCTTACATTTTCGATAAAGACTCTGAATCTGGAACCAGGTACCTCAAGAAACATGCTAACTGCAATTCAATAATTGTCATATATATGATTATCTGTCCATGTTATCCAAGATATATCGGCATGATCAGCAGAAGGTGAAAACAAGAATTTGTGAACACTGTAGCAATAAAAGATGCAAACGGAATACTACAAGAATGAACGACCCCTACCTACAAACAGGGCATACAACCAATGACCTAAGATGGGTTGTCATTGAACAAATAGAACACATTTTACAAAACCTACTGGTCAGACTTTTTGAAAAAGAGCAGAGATGGATCGATTGCTTGTACACACAAAACAGGGATTAAACAGCAACATCCTGTGGAATGCTCTGGATAATGGACGTGTGGTCATGTTCCACCAATACCCTTATAACTTACCATATCTTTCAGTACCAACCAATGAGACTTCACTAAGAACATTTTGTCAAAAAAATCTTTATCTAAAAAGAAAATCCCAACCCTGCTCTTTTGTTTATGGGTGATGCCCTGATCACACTGAACAATTGACAACAAGGATAGAGATAATGGTCTTATGCAACCAAGCTAATGTAGGTCGATTTCACTTCCATCTATGTCATCAGGATGTTCCTGATGACCTAATCTCTTTTTAATCGGATAGCACCTTGAAATGATCTTAATAATTGACACCCAGTGGCACAGCTACATTTAAAAAGCATTCTTTTCAGCCATAGGCCATTAAAAGGGTTAAAATACCTAAGGCCATCCTCTGAGGTCATCACTCGCATGGGGATCCGGTGTTGGGATCGAAATAGGTATGCAACATGGATGGTGGATCTTCACAAAGTAAGTGGGATCGGGAGAGCCTGCTGACTTTTTCCCAGTAACTAGATGAGATAGTAGCTGGGCAGGGGTCACTCTAAGAGTGTGACTACAGGCAACGCCTCCACGCCGGGATCCATGTTACTCGCTTAAGAAACAAATTGAGTAAGCTATTTGATTTACGTGACACGTTTGTTCTACATACCAATTGTGATACATTTACCATTTGTTTCTCTGCAGGAGAAAGATTGTTTACCAATTGCATTTAAGTGATCACAATTTGATTGTATATTCAAGAGGTCATGCCTGAATGTGGTACGTTGACCTCAGAATACATGGAAATATTGAGTGCTGAAAATAATTTTAACTTCAAGCACATATTTTCCGACACATACAAACGATGCATGCAAGCTTGCATGTATAACGAGAAAAGCTTGTGCACAATAAGTGATTTAACATATAATTAAGGACAATGACAACACTTTATGAGTGCCTTTTCATTGAGCACTGATAAGTAGCCAATTCACTGGTGGCATGCCGGGATTATTGGTCTTTACGCATGCAGAAGCACTATCGAGAAAGTGTGATAGCGGTTTCACATCACAAACTGCATTATTGAAACATTACTGCACAGTGAAAACCGTGAGTCACAAATTCACCCAAATAATAGAGAAAAATCCTCCTCACTTTTCAAACTACACCTTAGCACGTGTTTTCTCACTACACCAGTGTCATTTTCACTATTTGGTCCTGATGAAAGCCATTCTAATCAAATCACATTTGGCTGAAATATGTAGACCAGTTAAAGGACGTATGAGATCAATGTTACCTTAAAAAACATCTGCAGTCTATTTTTAACCCTGTCCTAGTCTCCCATTAATAAAATTCTCCTATTTAGGAGCGGTTCTCTGGAGATAGTTTTAAATTCACTTCTAGCTCACAAATTGTCACCCACTAAATAAACCAAAAAATCCTGCTCCGCTGTAATTAGGCTTTGTAGCACACCTAGGATGCACTCGGCATCCTAGGTGGGAACCCTATGAAGAAGCATTTGTATGTATTTGATATTGGGAGCTCGTTCCTATTGTTGATTTGTAATATTTAGGGGTGAAAAATGAGCTTTCATATAACTTCTTGCTCCCTGCATTTGTTGAATTATATATTATAAATAATCATTAATTGGCCTAATAAAATTACTACTACTACTATTGCCATAATGACAAGGATCCGATCACTTTAGAGTTGTCACATGAATCCCATTACTCGAGTCAATTGAAACACCACGGCCTCTACCTTGTTGCTGAAACCCCTTTCTATCTTGCATCACCGGAGCTTCCTGCTGAAACACTTCTTGCATAGGACCAACATTCCCTACAAAAGATTGACTCTGATTTCTCCTATGTGCTGCTTTGATATGTGCCACATTAATTTCTTCTTCAGTTATTTCTGCTTCATTTTTAAATCACCACTAAAATATTTTGCGTATCTGAAAATCTCATAAACTGACTGATTCTGCTAACAGTTCAAATTCTGCTGAATCATCAAGCTAATCTCAGGGCTCAATCCTGTCACAAACTGAGACACAAACTTCCATTGTCTTTAGCTTTGGGAGTCTCCATTCCACTGTGCTGCTTAATCACCTGCAACAATCTCTCATAATAGGCATGCCCTGACTTTTTGGTCTCATTGGTTGTCCTGCTAATCTTGACCCACTCAGTGTCATAGATGTCAGGGTGTCATAGCAGTGACATAGTGTCATAGCTGGTATCTTCCCTTTCAAAAGGGTCATCACCTGCTGATACCTGTTCTTCACCAATGGTGACGGAGCATGTGATATCGGATTTTTCTGAAGATCATTTTTCTGGCCACTCAATAGCCACTTCATATTCTACCCACAAATCCTTCAGTACCATGATGTAAAAGAAGGTTTTCAAGACAATCCACAAGACTTAGGAGAATCTTTACACATCACTCAACCTCTGCGTACCATTTCACTGGCTTTTCTCTCAACTTTGGGAAATCATTGGTGAACAATGCAAGACCACTTCTTCTCTAGAGCACATGATCAAATCCACCACCTGGCACTTCCCTCAATGGAAAATTTGAAGCACTCTCTCCTTCTATTAAAGACAGAGGCAGCTCTCCCTTTGTTTTCTTTTGATCTTTCTTCTTCGTCCACCTGCCTTCCTACATCTTTATCTCATTCTATTTTAGAAAGCAACTAATTAATTACTTAATTGGCCTTTCATTCTTGGTGTTCTAATATTGCAAATGTCAATCTCATGAGAACTTTTCTGCAATTACTTAGTTCAGCTTAAATCAACAGCATATTTTTGTCGCAATTCAGATAATTGTTCATGAGTATGTCCTGCATGATTGGAAACATCTTTACACATGAATGCAAGTTTGTTCTCTTAGTAGGCACCTAATCCGGAAAGATCAAGGTTTCTTGAAAGCATCTCATTCAATTTTAATTTTAATTTAAACACAGCCACTGTATTTTCCCTCACCAGGGTCTGAATTATTTATTTGCCTAATCTTGAACCTTCGCTTTCTCTTGGAGACCCATTGGAAATTGTAATCCAATCATCTAGTTCTTGTGCGCTAATACCATCCTGTACTACAGAGGTAGTAGATGTTATCTTTTCTCTGAGACTACTGTGGTTAACAGTCTGAGGCGAATTCCAAAGAGACAAGTCAGATTTTGCGGACTTTGAGTGGTTTCTCCACCGCAAGTAAATTCTGTCTGATTAATGGTTGATGTTGTAGTGGTAACATAAGGGGTATTCACCTGAGCTGGGACTAATAGAGATACTAATACTGGAACCACAGGACCCTTAATTGATATATCTTCCCCAGTAGAGACTGTCAAAGTATGTGTTGTGGTTCCTGCCTACTTGTGTTTGTACAAAGGAACTGTAGGACCAATAGTTACTGGAACAGCAATTGCATTTGGGGCATTTTGAACAGTGGATCTAACAGGGATAATATTCCCTAAAATCCCTCCCATCAGGTTATGACTCATTTTTACTCCCGTATTTATTTGTGCAATGACTATTCCAGATTTTCCTCTGGGACACCATCATTAATTCCATTGCGTTAGACCATATTATATGAAGGCGGATGCAATGATAACACATCTAGGAAATCATTGCTTGAATCGCTACAGCGGTCTTCACCTGTACTCCAGTTTTCCTGTAGTTGTACTTGTATAGCGCACAAATCGACCCATGAGGGTATCTTGGCGCTTTCACGCATACCGCTGTGGAACCCTTCCTGGCTTTTCCCTGTGAAGTGCCCACTCCAGGGCACCCCCAAGGTGAAGCCAGGCATCCTAGCGTTGTTGGGGCCATTGTGGAGATTAAGCAAACTATTGCCCAGAGTTGCAGAGTGGGACCCGTGATTAAAATAGGCACCGAGGTGAGAATTATCAGGTCCGAGGAAATTGAGCCCAAGACCCACCGAGGCAGGAATTGAACCCTGGTCCTGGGATAGACCTCTACATCAGGCTCTGCCACTCTAACCATTGAGCCACACTTCTCCTTGTCATTTCCGCCTTCTTCTTCCTGTTCATTTCTTTCTATTTCTCAGGTACTTTCTGCATCAATACAGACTACAATCTAATTCCCTCTACCGCATCCGTTCTCAGCCACCGTAGTTCTTCATCCCACCTAACTTCATATAGCTCTGCACTGCTTTTCAGACTTCTCCCTGATATTTTTCCTTTTGCCTAACATGAGAGGATGCTCCCAAGCATTACGTTCTTCATACTGTGCTGGCCGAGGATGCAGCTTCATTTCGTACAATACATTTCTCAAACTTTCAATAATTCTAACATTAACTATGCCATGGCATGGAAACATCAATGCACATTATTTCTATGTGATCTTATGCCATTGACTCAGCCAAATACATGTGTGAGGTGTGGTAAATATTTGATTTACCGTCTTAATTTCTATGCAGGTAAGTACTTAATTAATAATAACTCAATCGGAAAGAAAAAAACAGAGTCCGTGGTGTTAGAGTTCTTAGGGGTTTTATTCCTCAAAAAGGAATCGTTCTAGAACTGGATATCATGTTCCTGCAACCACGAGGGTTCAGGAAGGGATAGAGCAGCATTTTATTGACAATACATAGCTTATATACTTAAGTTACATTATAGAAACCAATACAGTAGACGTAACAGCTGAGAGAAGACAAGATAACAGCATCCACGTGGTGGTGATACGTAATCAGAAGGCGTGAACTAGGCGTGAACTAGAGGTGTGTGCTAGAAACGTCACAGATAGGTGTCAAAAGTGGGTGGCACAAAGCAGAAATCTTGTAATGTCAGCAGAAATCTGAGGCCTGGATGCGCGCGCAGCTGCATGACGTGTGATTGACGTGTAACCAGAGGGTGCAGGGGGACTTGACATTTACACTGGCGGAAAGAGACAGAAGTCTGGCATGTCAGATCAACTCGTACTTCTATCATATCTGATATCTGATGTTTGGGAACCATATTATCTAAACGGAAAAGGTCTCTGGGGCAGGAGCTATTCTATACTGACTGTGAGTGCGTGTATAAGCGCCTAAGTGTCTGCATGAGAAGCGTGGGGGCATGGGCCTTCCATGGGAGCATGGTAACAGAGGCTATGAATTACTTGCACGGAGACAGTGAGGCCGGGCCCTTTTGCTCTGCAGCTGGGGGGATGTTTACTTAAACTAGTAGGCAGGAATGCATTTTCGAGGAGCGGAACAGATAATTCGAAGGTTGAATTCAGTCTTGGCAGGCAGCAGGCTGAGCTAAGCGCCGGGAGCCGCGCAGAAAGTAAGTCAGAGGTCACGGGTATAGAGGCAGCCTGGGCTGAGGCTTTCAGAGTCAGAAGCCAGGAAAAAGGCTCGATGGCAGAATTCAGGGCCTACTTCGCCAGAGCTGAAAAACGTGTAAAGTACACTTCAAAAAGACGTTGGCATAGCATACTTAGGAACGGACTATTCAACCCATTCAGGGTGGGTCTGAAAGAGGACATGTTAACGTTGGACGCAAATGTGTTTGCGTCTTCATAGCTGGCACAGGAGGGAAGTTACATGCACTTTAAGCTGGTACATGGAGACGGTGGGGTACACGATAGGGAACATAACTTGACCAAAAATTTATATTTCCTCAGAGGGCCCAAAGTTATGGCCATATAATGACCTGAAGTGTCTTGGGGTGGTACCCCTTCCCCTTCCCTGACAGCTATTCTTACATCTCCCCTAATCAGATTCCATATAGCCCTAACAAATTTCATTTTAAACAATAATGTCAACAATCCCAAATAGAATTTTGTTTCAGAAAAGTAAATAATTCTTTACCCCCATATCTCGTTCAACATCAACAACCAATGACAGCACAGATCTCTAAAAACCAATAACAGCACAACACTAGCTCCAACCACCCATTCCCAGCAGAGAACAGTATGGTGTACTTCTCATTCCTCTCAGTGGTTCGCACTTCTATACATGTTTTACAAACATTGCAATACAAGCTCAACAACAATGCTAAGCAAAATTCAACAGCTTTCTCTACTCCACTAAAGAATCAATAGTATTCTGTTACACAAATTGTCCAAAGTGACACTCTCCAGCCTACTATGATTCACACTCCAGTGAAACCTGAACCAGCAGGGAATCACCAGGATCCGTGTAGCTTCTCCCCTGAGCAAAATAATCCACTACATGAACCACACCTTACTCTCAGACAAAGGTAAATATCCCTATCATACTTCTGCCAATCAGTGGTACCTCAGGACAAAAACCACAAAACTTACCAGACAATTACAGCACAGTGTTTTCTACTCTAATAATAGGTTATCATCACTGAATCGTAGGTTACGTCGAGCACGATAACCACTTCAACTTCTTTGCACTAAGAACTTTGACACCCACACATCAACTTAAAATATCACCGCATCATACCACATAATCTCCACAAATCACCACAAGCCAGACAGAAGCAATTGCAAAGTGCAACCCTTTTGATACTCACTCCTCCACTCTTACTGAACTTCTGGTCCTCCTTTAATCCTCCAAATTGACACATAAGCTTTAGGGGCTTGGACTGGGTTTGGGCGTGACTAGGCTCTCACATGAATGCTGTAACTCACTCTGTCTCAATGAATAAAATATCTGACAACCTACCATCTGAAAGTGCGCAGTTGTGAAATGTAATATCTCGCAGCTGATGGATCTTTTTTAGTTAATTGAGATGCAAAGGAAGTTAGCAATAATAAAACAAATCAACTTTCATGAAGTCCATTTGGCCCCACAATAAGGACCATGAATCAAAGGCTGAAGTTAACCAGTGTTATTGCTAAATGATAATCAATCTAGTACATATGCACATCAAAAGAATATAACAAATATGCAGACTTACAGCTTGCAGGCTGAAATAGAGCAATAGGTTATATCTCAGTAGAATAAGATATGAAATAATCACAGCCACAGCAATACAAAAACGGAGAAATAGCAATATGTGTTCCTTAAAGAAACCCCAATTCTCTCTCTTACGCATGAATACGTTCTAAAGGAAACTTGGAACTGTGAGAAAGTGACAGCATAGTAAAGACTCCAGTACAAGAAGTCTTTCAGAATTGGAAAAAGTGTTTAGCATAAAGCTTCACATTTGCAAGTATGGAGGAAGCAGAGAGGTCTGTAAAATCCAAAGTCCAAGGGCATCTGCTTTAACTTCTAATAGTGAGAGCCCCGAATAAAACCAGTAAAACTTCAACAACAATCATATCTCTTCCCACACCACAAGAAGCCAATCAGTGTTTTGCATGTGCTGTTTGTTTGCAACATTACCACACTTTCCCATTACACAGAACTTGGACTGTAACTACAACCTTGAACATTAGTCCGTTCCTAACATACGAGGAAAAGGAAGCTTTGTCTGCTCATTAGGTCTTCACATTTTTACCAAAATGTCTCTCATCAGGCCTTACAATCTAGAAAGTAGTACAGACAACAATGCTTCTTTTCTTTAGCTAATAAAACCTTAAGAATGCACCTGCAAAGAAAAAGAACAAACTGGCAGAGGAAAATGCTTTCCAAAATTAAGGCCTTTAGTCAGGCTAACTTCAACTATAGGTAAGCAGATCCTATAATGTAGAGGACAATAAAGATCTTATAATGTCTCAGGCAATGTATACGATAAAAAATCTTTAAAGCAGAAGCACTATCTTGGTTTCACCCAACAGCAAAAAGAAAGTGTTCAACATAATGTGAGAATTTGTCCAATCCAGAATGTGTGAACCATCCTATACCTGTGTCACAGACTTTGTGATAAATGATAAAAATCCTTGAGGGCATAGATATTTTACCTTTGAATCAGGTCTCGCCAAGACTCAGTGTTGAGGAGCAAATAAGTGAACAAGATCATTTTGAGCACTTAACAGAAGATAGATTTCGAGCTATTACATTTTCACTCTCCCCTGGCTCACCCTTGGATTCTCTAGCTCACATGGTTTGGAGACAACAGGTGCGAAACCTCTTCCCACGCCTCTGGCAAATCTGTTATCAATCTGCAAACTGGCAAAGTCCTAGAATCTTGGAAAACGGCAATTGTGTCACCTTTATTACAAAAGTCATCACTGGACTCTACAATCTTAAGTAACTACAGACTGATCTCTCTTCTACCATATCCTATAAAGATTCTGGAATGCTTTGTCAGCAAAACGTTGTCTCAATTCCTGGAACCACATTTTGGAAGAAGAGCAATGTGGTTGTCAACCAGGACACAGGACTGAAACAGCTGTGCTCAATGCTAAGGATGAACTTAGAAAGTGTAGATAACAGTCAATCTGGGGTATTGATCTTATTAGATCAGTCTGCCGCATTTGATACCGTATATCACACTAAGCTTTTGGCTAAACTGACCTCAATTGGGGTCAAGGACACAGTTTCAAAGTGGCTTCACTCTTATCTCTCTGATAGACAGTAAGTGGTGTCCCTCCCGCCATTTTGCCCTGAGTGCAGGACTGCTTGATATGGTGTCTCTCAAGGGTCGTCAATTAGCCCAATTCTCTTTAATATATATATTTAATCTCCTTGATATCACTTATTAAATCACACAACATTAGCTTGGGCAACTATGCTGATGACACTCAACTTATCTTATCATTAGAAGGAAACCACAGGACACCAGTTGATGCCTTTCATGAGTGTACAAATGATATCATTAGTTGGCTTAATTCCAACTCTTTGAAGTTCACCGGAAGCATGCCTGAATTCCTTTGTTGTGCAGCACCTAAGCTCCCAGCTCCAATGCCCCCTAACTTTTGGCCAGTTCCCTCTGACCGGACTCCTGTTCCATCACTGGCTGTCAGAATTACGGGGGTTACCAATGACAAAAAACTGAGCCTAGAATCTCAAGTAAATAAGATGGTTGGTTCTTGTTTTTCCCTAATTAGAATACTACATAAGAACCTTCTGCTACTGCCATCCTCATCCAGATCCTTGGTAGCCCGCAGTGTCATTTTAAACAGGCTGGAATATTGCAATGCCTATTGCTAGAAGACCAGGAATACCCGCTTAATTGGTTACATAGATGTCAAGCAGTTGCGGTTAAACTAGCCCGAAATAGACCCAGAAGGTCATCAGTATCTTTGGCCTTGAAGGGCTTACATTGGTTACCACTGAGACAAGGAATTAGTTTTAAGGCCTTCTGTATTGTTTACAAATCGCTCCATGGATTTGGCCCAATCCCTTTGCAAAAGAAGATCAATGGTATACACCAAGCAGGAATTTTCGTTCTTCGTCAGCTAATCTGGCCCATGTAGCCAATGCCAGAAAAACAAGGCAGGGGGACGAGCATTCATGATTGCAGCAGCTCATTTATGGAATAATCTTCCCCCAATTATTTGCACTACAGAAAAACACTTTAAACCTGGCTGTTCCAAAAAGTTGTGAAATAGTGCCTTTGTCTCCCCTATCAAATGCAATACATGATTAAAAGCATACATAATTGCACTTTCAAAGATAAAGTTCAAAACATATGCAAATTTAACTTATGTAAATGCAAATGTGAATACATGTCTTCATGTTAAACTGATCATTAGTGCACACGTTATAAAACTCTGGTTTCTATAGTGAATACATTTCATTTATGGGTTTAAATGTCCACACGTGTTAATAAAATTATAGAACACTGTAGGTGAAGTGTCACATGTAATGCATAAGGGACATTTCTGTGACTTGCAGCGGTGGAGTACAAGGAGCATTATGTCACTGTAAAAAACGTATAGGATCAGTTTTTAAAAGTATCAGTGTTTGTACGGCAAATCAACTTTTCAACGTAGTGCCAAAATGTCCATCATAACGGCATTGTAGGTTTTGACTTTCCCATTTGATACTTTTACAAAGTAAACACAGGTGTCCTGCACTTGATTATTATTTCATTAGAGAGCAGGCTGTATTTCTGTCTGTTCAGGAGCAGCAGATGGTCGTGACTTATGTTCGTGGCTTGACCAGATTAGGTAAATCAACTATGTGTTTTACGTTAGCATGTGTAAGGCATTAGTGAGTTCTTAGCACATTAGGCGCATAATAGGGAGTACGCTTTCTTCGTTACATTCCTCCCAGATTACTATGGTGCCACATGACTGGAGCTGTAAAGTGATGTAGAGGACAACATTAGGATTCAGAAGAATTACAAACAGATCACTAGAGTGAAAGTCGGTTACACTTAAAATCACTACGCATGTCTCATGGAAGACATTTCCGTTTGATTATACTTTGTCACAACAAAGTAACATTATTATAAACGTAATGTCTGAGTTTGAAATGTTTACTCTCCAGTGTAAACATTTGTGTGGCATGTGTCTGAGATAAGCATGATTTTATGCAGCATTTCGTTCCAATAATGCACTAACTCTAGCTAATATTTTTGATATACACATTCTGCCACGCAAAACGAAGTAAGCTTGAAAGTGAATTCACTAGTAGTTTATTTTCTGGAATAAATAATACAATTGTGAACCAGTGTGAGGGAACAAATATTTTGTTTTACGAGTCAACAGCACTGATAATTGCAGTTGAACTTCCCACAGGCATATGGGCATCTTGACTTTACTTTGTTTTTCCGGTCATTTTAAATATGTATTATTGTAAGTTTGCTTAACTTAAAAATGTTCTTTCAAAATCATTTTGTCCATAACAATCTGTTCCTACATTGCACAAAACAATGAAAAGCAAGTACTTGTTTTATCACATTAGAATTGTACTTAACGTCTAACAATTGATTAGTGCTAATTAATGGTTTTTTATTTACCAGTACACAAAGATTGCTAATCTCTCTGAGAAGCAGATGGCACGGCTGCCCTCTGTTGTCTTCGATTAAGTCCGTTCTATTTCCAGCACCGAATTTTTCAAGTGTGATTTTGTCAAGCGAAATCATTATGCTTTATTTCAAATATGACTTTTGTCTTTTGATAGTTTATATGGCTGTGTATGAATCCACATTTCTGCTTGGCGAATATTGAGTTTATCTACTAGAATCAATTGTGACTTCCATGAGCAGAGTTTCCGATTGGAAATAAGTTACGAAGTAACTTTTGCTTGAGTAATCAAGGCTTGGTTCTCTGCCTAATTCCAGTGATAATATGCTTCAAACGGTTTAACAAAACTTTACAGAATCAGACTACAAAAATGTTATAAGAGCGTGCTGCAAACCCAACAATTAGTGTGATGAGGTAGAGCTGATGAGATGCCCTGCCAGAATTCTGGCTCTTCCCTTGGTGCTGAGTGGCCCAATGCCCCTGCTTGCTAGATTCTGCTAGTCCTGGCTTTGTAACCAACAGAAGTTGCACTTTGTCACATTTAAAATAGTCAGCATGGGCTTAGAAATCCTTTCAAGAAGCAGTTGATTGAAAAGCCAGGGGGAAAATAACCAAGGCATGGAATGTGGCTGCTTAGCATCTCTACTGTTTCATACCTGTGCAGAAGGTACGACCTGTACTATTAATGCCAGATGGCATATTTTTTTGCCTGTGCATCGGTGGGGTGTTTAATGGTAAGCTGGAGACTGTGCCGGCTGATTTTATAGGTGATTGCGGACACAGACTATACCCAGTATGTAAACAGCATACTCTATAAGTATCAGCATGCTGTGAGCCCAGGGCTCTTTTAGACCATAGGTGCCCTTGCCCCGGAGGTTGACCTCTCCTTAGCTGGAGATTTTGATCTCTGATTGAGCCAATGGAGCAAGAGGGACATAGAAAGGAACCACACACTCTCTCTTCTCCTGTGAGAAAGGGTAGGTGAAGGTTGGAGGAAAGGTGTGATTTCACAAGAGTTGTAGGGAAGGGAAGGGAGAACCAATATATATTGGAAATGTATAGAAGAGCAAATAAAATACAGTGAAACAGAACTAGAAGAGAGTGAAAATAGATACAGAGGAAAGAAAGTGTGACAAAAGAATATTGAATAGAAATGAGGCAATATGAGGGCAACTGAGATGTGAAATAAAAGACGCTGAAGCCTGAGAGAGAAAGTAGGAGTTAAATAAAGGGTGGGAAAAATAATTCTGAGGCGCTAAGTGAAAAGAGAATATTATAGAGAACACATTAAAAAGTGATAGGCACAACAGGGCAAGAAAGGAACAACAAAGAAGAGGGGTACAAGGATAAGAACAAAAATGGCCAAATGTGGACTTCTTCAAATGCTCTTTGAGTGCAGGTAGGTTGCACACTATTGTACTGCACAGAAGGGACTAAAGGCGTCTCATCATAAGAGTCGGGAACATGACCGCAAAACAGAAAGACATTTTTGCACTTTGGGACCCTGGACTGAAGATAGATATTAACAGATTGAAGTACAGCAGATACCACCCTGGGGATAGTGCATTGCATTTCGGGTTCACCATATCTTTAAAGAGCATTGCATCATTATCTAGTAACAGTCTACAAACCTACTACTCTTGTATCACATTTGATTGTGCATTTGATCCTGTACAGTTCTGCACTAGCTTTCAGCTAGGTGTGCATTGCATAAATATCAGACACATACTTACATCTCTTAGGAATAGTTCCATACGTATACATACAGGGCCTTAGTAGCATAGTTTACGGAATCACTGCAGGGGTATACTGGATCACTGAAGATACAGGCCTAGTTTTCTTGCTTTATATACTTGATATGCTTGATATACCTAGATGGTACCCATAGATGTAAGTAAAAAAAAAGTAAATATCAGTTGGACAGCTTTCAAACTAGAGTGCTAGCTGCCAGGGGCGGCTGGTGACATTTGAAATTGGTGAGACCTAAAAGTTGATGATAAGTGTTATGTGGATAGCGAGCAAGCCGACTATCATAGGAGGGACTCGAGGGGAGAGGGACTTGCAAAGTGTGTGCAAATGGAGCATTTTACAGCAAATTTGGGAGGGCAATAATGCTTATAAAACAATTCTGAAAGTGTTTGAAATATGCAAATACATTATAAATTACCCCTTATCTTACAGCACTAAACGAGTCTCCTCTGCCTTACGTGTCTCCACAGCCCTCCGCGCCTCCTATGCCTTATGTGCCTATTCTACCCTCCGTGCTTCCTCGGCCCTTTGCGCCTTCTCTGCCTTACGTACCTCCTCAGCCCTCTGATCCTCTCTTGCCTCATACTCCTCTTCTACACTCTGATGCACCCCATCTACGCCCTGTGATCTTCTGCCCTCTTCACCTCTTCTGCCCTTTTCCCAGCCTCATCTCCCTGCGCCTCTCCCGTGGCCGCTTCATCTGTCTTCTTCTCCTCCTCCTGAATTCCTCACATCACACTGACAGGTGAGGGCCTAGTACTAAACCAGGCAATGCACCCGTGCTTTGTGGGTGGCCTGTCGCTCTGGGGGAATCCATACTATATGATGGTTTGTGTGTACTCTGCAAGCTCCTCGGCATGACGCCATGAGGACTGCCGAGGGCAGATAGACATAACAGCCCCATCCCACTGCTTTTTGCCCGGCCCTGTCATTATACCCCCTCTCACCCGCCCAGGTGCCTGTTTTCGGGTAGAAGTGGGTTTGGCAGCCTATTCAAAAGATTAGTCTCTCACAGGTGTGTGTTTTCGCTGAGGCCCTGCTCCTCTTCCTCCGACCCCCATGTTCCTGTTGATTTTACAGACTCAGAGATCGCATGAACGTGCAACCCCTCCGGCTCTTCACTAGTAAACGATCCGGGGCGGGCCCGCTGATCCCGGCTGTGTAGAAATACCGCCCCCTTCGAATTGGCATGTACTCTGTCTGGATTTCCTAGGAAGTATAACATTTCCTGGTGACTTGTAGTCGCGGCTGGTGGGGGGGTCGCGCAGGGTTGGGTGAGGTTGAGGGGTTTATTAAAATACATTTTAAAAATCCTACCTGAGGTCCTGAGCAGGTCCCCGCCGCCCCGGGTCCGTTGGCGCCTACAGCCCCTCTCAGCCAATCCTGGCGCTGCCAGCAGCGCCAGGATTGGCCTAGGGCACGGCTATTCTTCGCCCGCCGAACACCCATTAGGAGCCCGGAGGGCTCCTAATGTGCATGCGCAAACAAGTCAAAACACAAGTGCGCATGACTGGGCACGGGCAAAAAAATCGCCCTCTGTCCCCACTCATGCGCGCTTGTGTTGTGCTGCTGCCTGTTGCCTCCCACTGGTCTGACAATCATGTCAGTCAACATGACGCTAGAACGCCCACCCCCTTCAGACTCTGAAGGGTTGGGCGGTCCAAAGTCATGCTGATTGACATGATTGTCAGTTCTCTCTCGGCGTCTTTGAACTTAAGTAAACTGAAACAGTTTACTTAAGTTCAAAGATGCTGAGGGAGCTGCGGGCGGGGGGGCTATGCGCCAACACCCCAATGGACACACCGCGCCTGCAAGCTGCTCACACCTCATGCTGCCACTGTTGCAGGTGTGCCAGTTGTAAAACCTTGGGGACCAGTTGCCGATACTTGTCTGTGACAGCGAATTAAGTACTGGATCCCTATGGATACTAGCCTAACAAGGTGCATTATACTCTTGGAATTTTCTGCTATTCGATGTGTAAAGGATTTTACATTCTGAGAAAATTTAGGTACTGGCCTAGTGATAATGTATTACGTTCTTGCATACTGAAGATATTGGCGGTGTTTTGTTGATTTATATGTTCCGGCAATATGAATATTGGCATTAGTACTATGCATTTAAAACTAGGGTGATACCAATACTGAGAACATTTGAGGCAGTTTAACTAAAATATAGCACAAAGTTTTGAAAGAGAGCAGAACAAAACCATAGTTACTAAATCCTGCCTGTTGCTGCTTTCTTCCCCTGGGCAGGTCACAAACAGGCTGCCAAGCACCACACACCACACTTTTGCACTATGGTGCAAAGGAGTATATGTGATATTTAACATTGAGTTTGTACTAGAATTGTGCACTTCGAGTACATAATCCTATGCCAAGATTGTTTTTTTAAACTTTTCAGACATTCGATGTAAGGAGTAAAGTGCAACACACATGAAATGCATGAACTGTTTGGAAGAATAAATATATTTCTGCAACTTAGTGCCTGCGCCCAAGAGGAGTTATTTTTTGATGCAATGTATGGACTGATAAATTTAGTGAATATGGCTTTCCATCAAAACTCATGGTTGCTTGCGCTGAAATGCCTCTTTAATGCATAGTGGTTGAAAGCAGTGCAAATCACAATTTGTGCTGAAAAAGGACAACTTACCTGTGCAAAAAATGTTTAGAACAGGAATGTATATACACTTTCAAGACTATGCACCACTTTTTATTACTTTGTGTGTCTTTGCGGTGCCACAAATGGGCATATGTACAAGGAAATGATGGATCGCTGAGCAGTGGCAAACTTTGCAGGCCACACTATGTCATTCCCAAAATGCAGGGATGCACCGTAGTTATTTAATTAGGTTTTCCCTCACGCTGGCAATAAAACTTGTCTGCCTAGCAACAACGCAGACACCCTTGTGCCATAGTGCAAGGGTGCCTGTGTTGCAGGGAATGATATTTTATGTGCATAAACGTGTCCCTTCTTGCAGATCAACAATCAATAGTTGTAGTTTTCACTTTCTATATGTGCTGCAGAATGCACTACACATAGAAAAAGGAAAAAGGAGGATAAATAAAAGTATTTCTCTTCATTGCGTCCTTCTAACACCTGCGATTACTGCATTGTATATCTGGGGCAGCCTCAAAAAGCAATGGGCGTTGTGGTGGACTACCGCAAAACCCATTGCACTCCCTTTTCATGCAGATACCTGTGTCATAAGGCACCATGGGCCAGATGTAGGTATCCAAATACCGGTCGGAAACGGCCGAAAATACTGATTTTCGGCCGTTTCCACCCGGTATTTGGATATTGAGATGTAGGGGCATGTTAAATTACAGAATCAGTAATTTGACTGAATTTCTAATTTTTCTGATTCGGTAAAATACCGAATTGGTAAAATTACCGATTCTGTAATTCAACATGTAGGTAGCACTGTAATCAGTGCTACAAGGGTTTAAGAATTCGTTATTTACCACCAACAAGAAGTTGGTGGTAAATAATGAAAACCCTTCAAAACGCATTTTTTTTGCTTTAAATAACGTGCCATGTTGCAGACATACTGGGCATGTATGTCAGCAACATGTGCACCCATGCACAATTGAGGGGTGCAACAGGGTGTCAAAGTGACACCCTGTCCCCCTTGCAAATTCGGTAATTGCCATTGATTCCTATGGGCCTCAAGGCCCATAGGAATCAATGGCAATTACCGAATCTATAAATACTGATTCAGTAATTACCGAATCATTCTGATTCGGTAATTTCAAAAGTGAAATTACCTACATCCCATTTACCTACTCTTAAATACCGAATCGGTTTGATTCAGTATTTAAGAGAAGGTAAATCGAGATTACCTACATCTGGCCTCTATTGTACAAAGCGGCGTTAAGCCACAAAAAGTGGCTTAACGTCACTTTTAAATATGGTACAGGGCATTGCTCCACTGGAACGTCAAAAAAAATGACACTCGGGTGGTGAATTCTCTTTGTAAATATGCCCCAAAGTCCTGTGGTATTTTACATACTTGGAAATCTTACTTTAGAAACAGGAGACTGAGAAAACCTGCCTAGGAATGATGATTTACTGGGACTTCGTGGATATGCACCTGGTGTTCGTGTTTGGCATTTCCATACTGGAGCTTTGAGATTCTGACATGCAGCTATTGTTACATACTGGGAATGCGCGATACAAATTCAGCAATACTGTTTTTCTTCACTGGGGCTTTCCGGCTACTGTTCTGACAAACAGGGGCGTAACAAACACCCCCGCAGCCCCCGCGGTGCGGGGGGGGGCCCCAGTCTCCAGTAGATGAAGGGGGCCCCTCAGCTGAGCTCTCCGGTAGAGAGCTGTGTCTCTCTCTCTCTAAAGCAGCTGCTGCTGTCTGCAGCCTGCTCCTCGCTCCTCGCGCTGCTGACCTTTGACTGAAGAGAAACAAAGTATCAACTTCCATTGTTTCTCTTCAGTCAAAGCCACAAGCTAGGCCCGGAAAGAGGAGAGGGTGGGGGCCCTGAGATAGTGCATTCTCCTCAGGGCACTATTCCTTTGAGAAGGGAGGAGGCCAGGGCTGTGAGGGGTGAGGGGTGGGGGAGGCGGGTTGTGAGGGTTTGGGGGCCTACATGGGCTGGGGACCTCTTAATGTGATTGTGGCACCCTTAAAAAAAACTGCTTCCCTGCCTCCCCCTACAAGTTATCTAAAGACACAATTACAATGTTGAAGCTGCTCTGTGTTTCCACAGCAGCATTTTAAAAGCATGCTTACCTTTTCTGGATGATTTTAGCCGGCTCGACTACGCATGCCTAACATGCGAAAGTGAACGCGATTTACACACCCCTCTTGAGTGGGCTTCGGTAAATGTGGAGAGCTGGCATGTGGCGAAGACGCAGTGTTCTGCAATGTGATTGTGCACAGGTTGGCCCATGGTGAATAATAATTATTAGAAAGAACGCTCCAGATGCAGAAGCATTTCCTCAGCCACCAAGTTTGTGAGAAGGAGCAAGACAGTGAGTACGTTTATTTTTTATTGTTGAAAGGTGAAACAGAGGTCTCAGTGGAATGGGATAACGGGCCTGCGAATAAGGGAAGATTATCTTTGTTCAGACAGCCTGTAGGTCCTTTCTCCAACATACGTGCCTGTGTAATATAGTTTGTAATTACTGTGACATTTTTAAGAACTTTTATACATAATAGAAATTGTGTTTTCCGACAAGTCATGGTTCTTTTAAAAAAATACAATTTTAATTGCTTGCTTTATCGTAGTCTGTTTCACGCTCATCCTGACATCTGTTTAAGTCCAGTTTATCAAAAAGGAGATAGGACACTTGTAACCACTTTTTCCAAGAGATTTGAAAAAGCCCTCATAAACGCTGCGTATCTCGAGAAGCGGTATATTTTATTCTCCGCCCCACGCAAGCGTTATGGCAACAGTCATTGGGCTTATTCAGTCAGTGTCTTGCCAGCCTCACCCTAGGCGATCTCTGGTTTTTTTGTGGCAGTATCCAGAGAAAAGCGAGTTACCCCACTGAAGCTGAGTGATAAGATAAAAAGTGTGCAGGTGAATATAGGCTTTATTCAGTTCACTTGACCACTTATTAAAATTTATTCGGTATGCTCTGGGGATAGTTAGGAATCCTTAGCATAAGTCAATTAGACAAAAAATAACGTCGACATGTTTCTGCTCTGTCGGCCCGAGGGTCTAAGAGCTTTCGTCAGGACAAATATACAAAAAAACACACACAGAGTGAGTAAAAAATGATGTCAAACTTTTGACATAAAGGGACTTTATTAATTAATAGTCTTACCCTTGAAGGTTTTCATATACCTAAGGATGTGAGAGGAAAGAAAATGGGGGTAACTAATAACCATTTGGCAATTTCATTCTAGAATACTGGTCTATTCAGACATGCATTGTGTCGATTTCTACAACCAATAGTGCAATTATAAGAAACACACAACAAAAGTGACATTAAGGTGAGTTAAGGGGAAGAAACAGCGATATCACAGCAGTGCACAATTGACTTTGTGGTATGATAATTCATACCTGTGAATTTTGGCTTAGTTTATTTAGAGCGCTTCGATAGCAAGGGGCGGGAAATGTAAAGTCGCTCTTGTACTTGTATAGGCATTCTACCTCATGAAGAGGTCTTACCTTAAAAAGAAATCAACCGCATTTCAGCAGGAGGGTTCAGGCTGAAAGAACATCAAGAAACGGGGTTGTGATGAAGCTGTGTGCTAGTAACTGACACACGGCGGTGGAGGTGGAAACACTCACCCGCTTTCGAAGCGTACTCCGCGTCTTGTGCTGGCTCTGCCTCCTGGACGCCAGGAGCACGTGTTCGATGGCGTTTTACCAGATTTAATCATGGAGAGAGAAAGCGGACATTTAATGTATGGCAAACGAGGCACTTTTAGAGACAAAAGAATGCAGTTAGCTTCCTGTAATTTAACAGTAAATGATTTTTGCGTGATTAGCATGGTTTATCTAAAATTACCAGAACTTAAAAAAGGTGTTTTTAAAAAAGTCGGCAAAATGACGAACGAGGTGGTTTTCAAACCATTTGTTTCTCACTTAGATATTGATGTGTCTCTTTTATGTGTGGGGCTTGCAAATGAGTTCTTAGGGCTCAATTTTCAAAATTACTTTGGTGCTCATAGGTTCAGCGTGCAAAGTGATGCCATGAGATATCGTCATTCAAACCAAATTTATTGGTTTTAAGACGGTCCACCCAACGTTGTTCTTTCTCATATAGTATTTTATCTACGTTGGGTGTAGTTTCCGATATTTTTTCTATTACCGTCCATCTCAGGTCTTCAATGCTGTGATTTTGTTCGATGAAGTGGGAGCAAAGCTTGGTTGTATTCTTTTTAAGGCGGATATTACTTTTGTGTTCCCCTATGCGTAGTTTCACCTTCCTACAAGTCATCCCAATGTATTTTTTATCGCAAGGGCAGGTGACCATATAGATTACATGGGATGAATTGCAGTTACTGTGTTGTCTCTGTGTCCATTTTAGTGTAGGGGACAATTGTAAAGTTTTTGTGCTAGTAGTGGATTTGCAGGCTAGACAGGACCCGCATGGATAGTGTCCTGTAACTGGAACCATGTGGGCATTTATTGTGGGTTTTGCCATGATTGTTTTTCTCGGGCGCGTGTGTACCAACATATCCCGTAAGTTCTTTGTGCGTTTGTTTGCCATACGTGGCTTTGGCCATTTGAATTTTCCAGTATTGACAATATGCCAGTTTTTGTGGATGAGTTTATTCACCTGGTATGAAGCTGGGCAAAAGGTGGTTACGCATGTCATCAGATCCACAGTTTCACTTTTTTCAACAGTTGTTAAGAGGTTATCTCTAGGTTGGTTCAATGCTCTTTTTCTGCATTTTGCTATGGTCGATGTCTTGTACTCTCTTTGGAGCAGTCTCTTGCTAAGTTCTTTTGATTGTGCCAGATAGTCCATTTTTTGGCTGCAGTTCCTTTTCAACCGTAAAAATTGGCTATACGGTAGATTGTCCCTTAACGGTTGAGGATGGTAACTCTTGTAGGACAATAAACTGTTCTTAGCTGTTGGTTTCCTGAATGATTTGGTTTCTATTTTCAGATCTTTTGAGTATATAGTCAGGTCTAGGAAGTCAATGCTTTCTTTATCTGCCGTATATGTGAAGCGGAGCCATGGATCACGGGTATTCAGCCAGTTCACAAATATTTTTAGATCTTGGGTGTTATGCCATATTAGGAGGACGTCATCAATGTAACGTTTCCAGTAAAGTATGCTGGAAACGTAAGGATTGGTCTGTGTCAGTACATGGTTGGTTTCAAAATTGCTCACGTAGAGCCCTGCCACCGAGATCTGTTTAAGTCCTCCAAGTCATTTGTTATTCTCATGGTGTACCAAGTCAACCTTCCCTCTGAGTTTGGTAAGCTGAGTTACAGTGACAATCTTTATGTACAGCACATAGAGGTGTCAAAATGGTATTTGTACAAACATTAATTTTATTGTGAGAGAAAAGCATCCTCATTAAAACATGAATGCATGTGAGGGTGATGTGCTCTCTGCCCACCCTTGTTTGGGCGATATATTATTGGTAGTTCTTAGTATTTAGTGTGTATCCTTGGCTTGGGATGGTGGCACTTTCCTTGTATAGCCAGAGTACATATGGATACTGGATGAAAACTGCAAACTGATAGTAGAGCACCTGCCATGCATTTACTAAAAATAAAAAGCTTGTCTATTGAAGAAAGTAATCAGCTTACGTTTTGGAGTCCAGGCGGAGGGGGAGAAGGGTGCAAGGCAGAGGGGAGAAGGGTGCAAGGCGGAGTGGAGAAGGGTGCAAGGCAGAGAGGAGAAGGGTGCAAGGCGGAGTGGAGAAGGGTGTAAGGCGGAGAGGAGAAGGGTGCAAGGCGGTGGGGAGAAGGGTGCAAGGCAGTGGGGAGATGGGTGCAAGGCAGAGGGGAGAAGGGTGCAAGGCAGAGGGGAGAAGAGTGCAAGGCGGAGTGGAGAAGGGTGCAAGGGGGAGAAGAGAAGGGTGCAAGGCGGAGAGGAGAAGGGTGCAAGGCGGAGGGGATAAGGGTGCAAGGCGGAGGAGAGAAGGGTGGAAGGCAGAGAGGAGAAGGGTGCACGGCAGAGAGGAGAAGGGTTCAAGGCAGAGGGGAGAAGGGTGCAAGGCAGAGAGGAGAAGGGTGCACGGTAGAGAAGGGTGCAAGGCAGAGATGGAGAAGGTTGCAAGGCAGAGGGTAGATGGTTGCAAGGCAGAGGGTAGAAGGTTGCAAGGCAGAGAGGAGAAGGGTGCAGGGCGGAGGGGAGAAGGGTGCAAGGCGGAGGGGAGAAGGGTGCAAGGCAGAGGGGAGAAGGGTGCAAGGCAGAGAGGAGAAGGGTGCAAGGCAGAGAGGAGAAGGGTGCACAGTAGAGAAGGGTGCAAGGCAGAGAAGGAGAAGGTTGCAAGGCAGAGGGTAGAAGGTTGCAAGGCAGAGAGGAGAAGGGTGCAAGGCAGAGAGGAGAAAGGTGCAAGGCAGAGAGGAGAAGGGTGCAAGGCGGAGGGGAGAAGGGTGCAAAGCGGAGGGGAGAAGGATGCAAGGCAGGGAGTAGAAGGGTGCAAGGTGGAGAGGAGAAGGGTGCAAGGAAGAGGGGAGAATGGTGCAACGGGGAGGGGGAGAAGGGTGCAAGGCGGAGGGGAGAAGGGTGCAAGGTGGAGAGGAGAAGGGTTCCACGGGGAGGGGTGAAGGGTGTAAGGCAGAGAGGAGAAGGGTGCAAGGCAGAGTGTAGAAGGTTGCAAGGCAGAGAGGAGAAGGGTGCAAGGCAGAGAGGAGAAGGGTGCAAGGCAGAGAGGAGAAGGGTGCAAGGCAGAGGGGAGAAGGGTGCAAGGCAGAGGGGAGAAGGGTTCAAGGCAGAGGGGAGAAGGGTGCAAGGCAGAGAGGAGAAGGGTGCACAGTAGAGAATGGGTGCAAGGCAGAGAGGGAGAAGGGTGCAAGGCGGAGTGGAGAAGGGTGCAAGGCGGAGAGGAGAAGGGTGCAAGGCAGAGGGGAGAAGGGTGCAAGGCAGAGGGGAGAAGGGTGCAAGGCAGAGGGGAGAAGGGTGCAAGGCAGAGAGGAGAAGGGTGCAAGGCGGAGGGGAGAAGGGTGCAAGGCGGAGGGGAGATGAGTGCCAGGCAGAGGGGAGAAGGGTTCAAGGCAGAGGGGAGAAGTGTGCAAGGCAGATGGGAGAAGGGTGCAAAGCAGAGGGGAGAAGGGTGCAAGGCAGAGAGGAGAAGGGTGCAAGGCGGAGGGGAGAAGGGTGCAAGGCGGAGGGGAGAAGGGTGCAAGGCGCAGGGGAGATGGGTGCAAGGCAGAGGGGAGATGGGTGCAAGGCAGAGGGGAGAAGGGTGCAAGGCAGAGGGGAGAAGAGTGCAAGGCAGAGGGGAGAATGGTGCAAGGCAGAGGGGAGAAGGGTGCAAGGCAGAGGGGAGAATAGTGCAAGGTAGAAAAGGGGGCAAGGGGGAGGTGGAGAAGGGTGCAAGGGGAGGGGTGAATGGTGCAAGGGGAGGGCGAGAAGGGTGCTGCAAGGCAGAGGGGAGAAGGGTGAGGCAGAGGGGAGAAGGGTGGAAGGCAGAGAGGAGAAGGGTGCACGGCAGAGAGGAGAAGGGTTCAAGGCAGAGGGGAGAAGGGTGCACGGCAGAGAGGAAAAGGGTGCAAGGCAGAGGGGTGAAGGGTGCACGGCAAAGAGGAGAAGGGTGCAAGGCAGAGGGGAGAAGGGTTCAAGGCAGAGGGGAGAAGGGTGCAAGGCAGAGAGGAGAAGGGTGCACGGTAGAGAAGGGTGCAAGGCAGAGAGGGAGAAGGTTGCAAGGCAGAGGGTAGAAGGTTGCAAGGCAGAGAGGAGAAGGGTGCAAGGCAGAGAGGAGAAAGGTGCAAGGCAGAGGGGAGAAGGGTGCAAGGTGGAGAGTAGAAGGGTGCCACGGGGAGGGGAGAAGGGTGCAAGGCAGAGTAGGAGAAGGTTGCAAGGCAGAGGGTAGAAGGTTGCAAGGCAGAGAAGGAGAAGGGTGCAAGGCAGAGGGTAGAAGGTTGCAAGGCAGAGAGGAGAAGGGTGCAAGGCAGAGAGGAGACGGGTGCAAGGCAGAGAGGAGAAGGGTGCAAGGCAGAGGGGAGTAGGATGCAAGGCAGAGAGGAGAAGGGTGCAAGGCAGAGGGGAGAAGGGTGCAAGGCAGAGGGGAGAATGGTGGAAGGTAGAAAAGGGTGCAAGGCGGAGGTGGAGAAGGGTGCAAGGGGAAGGGGGAGAAGGGTGCAAGGGGGAGGGCGAGAAGGGTGCTGCAAGGCAGAGGGGTGCAAGGGGGATGGAGATGAAGTAAAAAATGTGCCCCCCCCCGGAAACATTTCTGCGGATGCCAATGGAACGCACACTACTTTGTGGGAAAGAGTGAAGAGAGAGAGAGAGAGAGTGGAGAGAGAGAGAGTGGAGAGAGTAGAGAGCGAGAGTAGAGAGAGAGAGTGGAGAGAGAGTGAGGGTGGAGAGAGAGGGTGGAGAGAAAGTGGAGAGAGAGTGGAGAGAGTGGAGAGAGAGTGGAGTGAGGCAGTGGAGAGAGAGTAGAGAGAGAGAGTGGAGAGAGAGAGTAGTGAGAGAGTAGAGAGAGAGATACAGTGGCGAGAGAGAGGAGAGAGGTTAGAGAGAGTGGAGCAAAAGACAGTGGAGAGAGAGTGGAGAGAGAGTGGGGAGAGAGATTGGAGAGAGAGTGGAGAGAGAGAGTGGAGAGAGAGAGTGGAGAGGGAGAGTGGAGGGAGAGATGGTGGAGAGAGAGAGTGGCGAGAGAGCGTGGAGAGAGAGTAGAGAGAGAAAGTGGAAAGAGAGTGGAGCTAGACAGTGGAGAGAGAGAGAGCGGAGAGAGCATGGAGACAGTGGAGAGAGTGAGCAAGAGAGTGGAGAGAGAGAGAGTGGAGGGAGACAGTGGAGAGAAAGTGGAGAGAGAGTGGAGAGAAAGACAGTGGAGAGAGAGTAGAGAGAGAGTGGAGAGAGAGTAGAGAGAGAGAGTGGAGTGAGAGAGAGTGGAGGGAGAGAGAGTGGAGAGAGAGAGTAGAGAGAGAGAGTGTAGAGAGAGTAGATAAAGAGAGCGGAGAGAAAGTGGAGCTAGACAGTGGATAGAGAGTGGAGAGAGAGAGAAAGTGGAGAGAGAGAGAGAGAGAGAGAGTGGAGAGAGAGAGTGAAGAGAGAGTGGAGCTAGACAATGGAGAGACAGTGGAGAGAGAGAGAAAGGGGAGAGAGAGACAGTGGAGAGAGAGAGTGGAGAGTAGAGAGAGAGAGAGTGGAGAGAGAGAGTGGAGAGAGAGAGAGAGAGAGAGAGAGAGAGGAGAGAGAGAGTGGAGAGAGAGTGTGGAGAGAGAGTGTGGAGAGAGAGAGAGGAGAGAGAGAGAGTGGAGAGAGGAGAGAGAGAGAGAGAGAGAGAGTGGAGAGAGAGTGGAGAGACAGTGGAGGGAGACAGTGGAGGAGAACGTGGAGAGAGAGAGAAGAGAGAGTGAGTGGAGAGAGAGAGAGTGGAGAGAGAGAGAAGAGAGAAGAGAGAAGAGGGAGAGAAGAGAGAGAGGAGACAGAGGGAAGAGAGAGTGGAGAGAGAGTGGAGAGAGGGTGGAGTGAGAGTGAGACAGAGAGTGAGAAAGAGAGTGAGAGAGAGTGAGACAGTGGATTGAGAGAGTGGAGAGAGAGAGAGTGAGAGAGTGGAGAGAGACAGTGGAGAGAAAGAGAGAGTGGAGAGAAAGTAGAGAGAGAGTGTGAAGGGAGAGAGGGTGGAGAGAGTGGAGAGAGAGTGAGGAGAGAGTAGGGAGAGAGTGGAGAGAGAGTGGAGAGAGAGTGGAGAGAGAGTGGAGAGAGAGTGGAGAGAGTGGAGAGAGAGTAGAGAGAGACTGGAGAGAGAGTAGAGTGAGAGAAAGTGGAGAGAGAGACAGTGGATAGAGAGTGGGGAGACAGTGAAGATGGCGTGGACAGACTTGAGAGAGAGAATGGAGAGAGAGAGAGAGAGAGAGAGAGAGAGAGTGGAGAGAGAGTAGAGACTGACTGACTGACTCAGAGACTGAATACTGACTGACTGAGAGACTGACTGGCTGAGAAACTGACAGAAAGAGAGAGCGAGACTGACTGACTAAGAGAGTGACTGACTGACTAACAGAGAGAGAGAGACTGATTGCGAGTGAGACTGACTGGCAGAGAGAGAGACTGACTGAAAAAGAGAGATGCTGACTGACTGAGGTAGAGAGATACTGACTGACAGAGAGAGAGACAGAGAGAGAGGCAGAGACTGACTGACTGAGAGAAATAGACTGATTGACTGCGAGAGAGACTGACTGACTGACTGAGAGAGACTGACTGACTGACTGAGAGAGACTGACTGACTGAGAGAGACTGACAGAGAGAGAGAGACTGACTGAGAGGGGGACTGACAGGGAGAGAGAGAGAGACTGACTGAGGTAGAGAGAGAAGGACTGACTGAGAGAGACTGACTGACTGGGAGGGAGAGAGACTGACTGGGAGAGAGCGAGACTGGCTGACAGAGAGAGAGACTAAGAGAGACAGAGAGACTGGGAGACTTACTGGCTGAGAGAGAGACAGGCAGAGAGATAGATTGACTAACAGACTGACAGAGAGAGAGAGACAGAGACTGAAAGAGAAAGAGAGACTGACTGAGAAAGAGAGACTGACTGACAGAGAGAGAGACTGACTGACAGAGAGAGACTGACTGAGAGAGACTCACAGAGAGAGACTGACTGACACAGAGAGAGACTGACAGAGAGAGTCACTGACTAAGGGAGAGATAGACTGACTGAGAGAGACTGGCTGACTGCGAGAGAGAGAATGCCTAACTGAGAGAGACTGACAGAGGGAGAGAGAGACTGTCTGGAAGACTGACTGACTGAGAGAGAGAGACTAAGAGAGAGACTGACAGACAGAGAGACTGACTGAGACAGAGACTGACTCACTGAGAGAGACTGTCAGAAAGAGAGAGATAGAGAGACTGACAGAGAGAGAGAGAGACTGCGAGAGAGACTGACAGACAGAGGGACTGACAGGGAGAGAGACTGAGAGAGAGAGACTGAGAGAGAGACTGACAGAGAGCGGGACTGACTGAGAGAGACTGACAGAGAGAGAGAGAGAGACCGACAGACTGACAGAGAGAGAGAGACGGACTGACTGACAGACTGACTGACTGACAGAGACTGACTGACTGAGAGAGACTAAATGACAGAGAGAGATAGACTGACTGAGAGAAAGAGAGACTGACTGACTGACAGAGATAGACTGACTGACTGAGAGACTGACAAAGAGAGACTGAATGACAGAGAGAGATAGACTGACTGACTGAGAGAGAGAGACTGACTAACTGAAAGAGAGAGACTGACTGACTGAGAGAGAGAGAGAGAGAGAGAGACTGACTGACTAAGAGAGAGAGAGAGAGAGAGAGACTGACTGAGCAAGAGAGAGAGAGACTGTGATGGAATTGAGGTCACAGTGTGTATGAAGCTATTCAATGCCTCTTAAGATTGCTATTGTTTACTAATAAAAATGTATTAGCAAAATGTGCTCTTTGTAGTTACATCTGATTTTTAAATACTGCATTGTCGCTTTGTCTAATGATTTAAAACAGAAATGAGAAGGAGCAGTGGATGCACTTTTTTCAAAAATGAACGATGAGTGGGCCCGATGTATATCATGACAGGAGTCTGCATCAGGAAACCCACCTAAAATTGGGCAAACTTCCCCGACCTACTGATGGCAGGGACCCTGTAATGAATGGACCACCACCTAAGATAGCCTGCGGGCAGACTAAGCCCAACCTTTAACTCCACCATCCAGTGTTACTTATAACGGCTGTATTGGTGTTGGTGACAGTGGCGTAACAATTGCCCCGCATCCCCTGCAGTATGGCAGGTCGCTGGCCTGAGAGCTCTAGACTGGCACGGAGAATGGGGGGCCCCCTCCATGAGGTTTGCAGGGGGGTCCCCTCAAGTTTCGTTACGCCACTGCTGACAAAGTGCCTTACCCACTGGTGTTCTGGTAGTGTTGTCTGGGGAATGGGTGGGGGTTTGCATACTACCTTTAAAGATACTTTCCAAAGAGTGCTGCTTTAGGAATTGTAGAGACTGGCCTAAGCATGGTGTTTCAGGAATTGTGAATAAAGGCCAAGATATGGTGCTCCGCACACAAGGGAAATATAAACTCTGGCTCTGGTTTCTCACAGTCAAAAATAAATATCCCTTTATAGACACTGGATCAAACACATAATCAGAATCGAATACACCTCACTTATAATCGCAGTCAAATACACCTCAATAACGGAACACACTTGCTCTGGATGTAAGAACACTTTTAAGCTTATTTAATAACATTTCAGACAATTATCAATAAAAACAATAAAAACATACAATAAAATACACCATGACACATTCAGAGAGATATAATTAAAAACATGGTACATTCCGATTTCATAAAGTTCATCCAGAAAAATGCTGCTACAGTTCCCCTCTCTGTTTATTTTATAATCACTAAAACATTTTATTAAATTGTTATTATTAACTAAATCATTCAGTCAGCATCACTCTGCTTCTTTCTGGTATTCTCCTCTGCCATCTTTAACTGGTTGTAAACATGAGCCTTAATATATATCTTTCACACTCATTGGACCTCTTCCTTTTCATAAACCTATTATTACTTTTTTTCACATCTGTTGATCATATACTCAGAAAATTTCAACAAAAGAAACAGAACAATTGTGTAAATATTAATAAAATCGATGCCAGTGTTTACAATGATATACTCACATATGCGAGCAAAATCGCATCACTATTAACAAAACTGACCAGTCATGAACTCTCCATCAACCAGACTCAAAAATATGTGGTCAGAAAGTTTCTGCAGCCTAAACCCAATGTAACTCATTGACAGGTCACAGACGGGTTGCACATAGCCGGTAGACAAATATGCAGACAGCAAACTCAGGTCCACCCCTAAGATAAGTAGGAGATTGGCCCCAATAAAGCACACATGGTCGGAGCGGTGTGCACATTTCCAAAACACCATAAAGTCAGCTGCCATGCAGAGTTAGGAACACATACCCAATCATGACACAGCACACACAGTTGACACAATGATCACACATCACTTGTACCGGGCAATTAAACGCATTACCCACTGGACCGTAATGTGTCCAAGCACGGTTGAGGACCACCTGCATTTGTTATCAGGGGCCTTATTTACAACTCCAGCAACCAAACAAGGACCGCCTGAAGTATTTTCATGTTACTCAAAAACTGTATAAAAACTCGCTCAGATTGACTGAACTTGAGACAGTCTTCAGACCGGTTTCTGTAATCTGTGTTTAATTGAACCAACAGTTCCTGTTTTGCCAATGCCTCATCTTTAGTTTTTTTCAAGGTAAATATTCAAGCAACATTTCTGTGAGTCAGCCAAGAGAAATTGATACCTCAGACCTGACTGCAGCCAAAGGAAAGGGTTCCCACCCGGGCAGGCTCACATCTGCGCAGCAAAGAAGGTGAGCAGACACCTCAATTGATTGGAAGTTCTGCTGAATATGAGAGCAGCGGACCATCCTGAAGCTGTTGTCAGAGGATAAGAGACCACATCTGATCCTTAGTCCCCAGCATTTGGTGTATAGCAAACTAGGAAGAAGCACAAAAATTTAAACTGAGCACCCTGCCACTGACAGAAATCTTCAAAAGAAACAATTGATTGACGGAATGCTGGACAATGCAAACATTCACCCCAGTCACAAGGCTTTGGGTTTAATCCATCATTCTTTTGCTCACCACACCACCCCAGTTTGAACCCAGCCATATGCAAATCAGTCTTGAGCCCAAACCTTTTTCGATAGTCAACATGCTAGGAAGGGTGAAATTGGTTATCCATTGTACCACTGGGCATGATACAGATGGTATGCTGGTTCCCTGGCTGTGATTCAGGATTGAGGCCTCACCGCTTGGACTGCTCGGCGTGATGCAGATGGTAAGCATGGGCTCTGGGTTGAATATAGCTCTAGCACTTCAATCTTATTTTGTAGTCTAACCCCTCTCATGAGTCGGACGGCCCTCAACTGTCCAACGTCACGGTGGGCGTGTGCTTCGGACGGTCGGGGGCCGTCCAATCTGCGCACGCGTCAAATTTGCCCGCACTGCAGGAGATTTTGACACGCACCGAGGAGGCTAAAGGATTTTCTCAGTGCTACCGGTTTCTTAACACTGGTGGCATCTGAAAGAAATGAGAAGTGTTGTTTGCTTGGACCACTGGGTGTGACAAAAATGGCATGCTAAGACCCTGGGTGTTAGACGGGGTACAAATCGGACATTAGGGAAAAAGATTTGGATCTGGGAGATCAGGAGTAGCTTGTGTTTGACCTAGGTTGTCCTGTGGTTCTTTGAGTTATTATTCCTTTTTATCTGGCAACATTGTTTTGATTTCTTTGTCCCAGAACTGATATAGACAGACTATTGGGCTCACTTAGTCCTGTGTACCACGCAGGGCTTCCTCTGATAACAGGATAACATGCTAGGAGCGGGCCAAGGTATTTTTTTGCAAAGTCATAATTTTTTCACTGACAGTTTTTTTCTTATTGTAGTATTGAAATTGATGCAAGGTATATTTGATGCTGTGGTGCTAGTAAACTGTTAAAAAACTCTGTCTTGAGTATTGTGTTTTGTCAATGTTTCAATGAACTAATTCAAGGTATTGCTATATTCACAATTGCTATTTCATATCACAGTAAAGTCTGCTATTTTTCTGTCAAATGATCATGACATTCTTACAATTGCACTTTCTTCTAGGTTGTGACCCTGCATATGCATAAATATTTGTATGTTTGAAATGTTTGTATTGATGCATTTGTGAATATCATTGAGTTAGTAGTTAGTAGTTAGATTCAGCAATCCCCATGTATAATATTTCTCCACGACCTGATTAGAACTTAAAAATTACCTAAAAACTAGAAAAACTAGGATGCATCTGTCCCTTAAATAAGTACCTAACCTATCATGGAGTCCCCACTAAAACACATGCAAACCAGGTACCCATTCAGGCTAAAACACTTGACAAGTATTGCCATGAATGAAACACACACACTAAGGTACACAAGTGTCCCTGGCCAAAGGAGAGAACCTTAGACACCAACATAATCAAACACATAGTACACACATACAGACCAAATATGCAGGATGAAAAAGGACAGGCGAGTGGCACTAATGGAGCTGTAAGCCATCTTCAAGGAGGCCCAGACTGACAATCCTATTCCATAGATAATAAGCAAATCTTCCGTACCTCCCATGCCATATGCAGGTATGGAGGTGCTCTCCACTATGTAGGCTACACCCGTGCAAGTATACACCAACGCACCAGTTGAGGGTGCCGGAGGGTCCCCTACTGAACAATGAAGTGTTAGGTCCAGGCATGTGCATATAACAGGCCAGCAGACCCAGGCAATCCCAGCATCACCCCAGTTCGGTGCTAGAGCTCCTCGAAGCTCAACATAGGGTTCATCATGTTCAGCCCATTGGACCCCAGTGGCACAGAGAGAATGCACTCCCTCAGCGTCAGGTGAGCACAACTGAGTGACAGGGAGATTCATAATGGTTCTAGACAATGAATCAACTTGCAAGGGGTGAGGAAAGGGATCTCTGTCATCTGTGATCTAACGACCAGTGTGGGCACTGCTGAGCCAGAGCCCTTAACAATTATAGGCTGGCTCAAAGGAAGATAGTCATGAGAAATGTAGGAGAAATGTGTGCATGCCCATTCTGCGACTTGCTAGCAAACTGGGCTCAGGAGGGGAACCAGTCTGACCCGTTCTGGCCTAGGTGAGGGTCATTTGAGCTCACAGACATGGCTAAGGAAGAGGATTGCATCAGATACAGGCAGGAAAATCCGGATAGGAATGTCCCCTACATGCAGCAATGCCTCGTAACATGGGAGAGAAGGCAAGTACAGGGAAGGAAAGATACTTGGGAGTGGTTGGAACGGAACCAGGATGCCACTTCAAAATCTATGAGCTGGGAGCAGGAAGCCCTGGTCAGAAGGGCTGTGGAGGGAATGGCACAGACGGCAGTGGCAGCAGTGAAGGTGCCGATGCAAAGATTTGGGAAGAATAAAGCGTGTAGTAACAGGATTCGAAGAAGTAGTGGAGAGAACTCCCAAAACTGGGTCTCGGTCGTAATTCCCTCTCCACTAGAAGAATTAGATAAGCTGCAAGACCAACATGGTTCAGTCTTGCAAATGGTGGATGACACACATACCCACTCACAACATGCCCATGCTATTAGTGACCACCAGTCTGAGAAAGAACCCTCTGTAACAGTGTTGGTAAATAACACTCCTAACAGCTTCCTAATTGACACAGGGGCAACAAAGTCATGTTAAAGGAAGGAATCGTACCCCTGTCCAAAGACTCCATTGACACGCTGGGGTTCTTGGGCACGGTTATGAGTGTCCCCTTCACGGAACCGCCTTTAGATAAATGTGGGATTCAGGCACTTAAATGGACAGCTGCTGTATCACCCCTCATTCCTAAGCAGTGTTCTAGGAAAAAGCTTAATGACCAAATTAAACATGACCATTTATTTCTCAGAAGATGGGACAATGACCTTCTCGACCTCTGGAGTTACACCATCGAAATTCATGTCTGTAACTGGTCCATATCGCAGAGACAGTCTGATAAGAGCTACAGCCGCTATAGCAGCCTTCACTAATTCTGCCCTTACAATAATTTCCAAGGCACCGGAACTGCTGGGTCGGAAGCTACAGCTGCGCCATGAATTTTTGTTCCACCAAGAGTGTCACCATTATAGGGAACGCCAAGAGGAGGCACTGTTTTGCTTGGAGGCCGTTGAAGTGCAGCCCAAATATGGGGTCCTGCTGGCCACTGCCCAAGCGACCACAATGTGGTCATGTATCATCTTCGTTATGCCCAGTCCCGGTATACAGGAGGCCCCCAATGACCACTTGTTCAGTGAGTGTCCAGGAGCTTCAGAAATCTTATTTGCTTACTAGATTAGGGTCCAGATGGAACTGCGGTATGGGGCTCCATTGCCCATGTCCATATTAGCGACGTGGCAGGAACAAGACTTTTTAAATCTTTTCATCTTTTTTAAGCGTTTAATCTTTAAGCTTTTTGTTTTTTGTGTTTATTTGCTGAGCTCTCATGCTGAAATATTAAGTCATTGGTTATTGGCATGAAGCCATTTCTTACCATTTCAGCTGCCACCCCTTCATTTGATGTTGTCTTGGACCCCGCACCAGTCACTTTCCAATAGGGCGGCGCATTAGTCCCCAGTCTCCCTTTGTGAATGCCGATTGATGCAGAGGGACATGATCAAGCCCTGTGATAGTTTGGAAGAATTATTAAGACTTCACCTGCCACCTTTCACTAGGCGGTCAGCGGTCCAGTTTTTGCAATTCCTTCTTTCTGCCCTCATAACCAGAGGGATATTTAAAATCAATTATTGAAGAGCTTCGGATGGACAGCAGACCTTCAAAGCGGAAGGTCTGCCGGCAGCCAAAGGCAAGGCCATCTATGTTCATGCATGCTCGAACAGTGCCAGCTGCCAGAAATCCTGCACCTTTTCCCTTTCATCTCGGGTTCAATAAAGATAACACTGTGCTGCGTCTATATCATTCAAGTATGGAGCTAAGAGGTATCAGGACACATGTGGATGCCTCGTTCATTTAGTTCTCATGCTTTCTCTTTTGAACAAGTTGGCCCCTACTTTTGCAATATATGCAACTTTAGTTGTCCCTTTCAGTTTCCTCAAGTCACGCCAAAATCCTTAGGGCACAAGAACTCTGACCAGTTTCTTGAGCTCCATGGACTATATTGTAATGCCCAATAAATCCCTATGCAAAGTCAAGTCAAGTCAAAGATAGCTTTATTCGATTTCAATTTAAAAAATCACAAAAGCACAAGTAATACACAATAAAAACATTAGAAATTGCTCATCATGAAAATGTTTAAAAGAAATTAATTTAAAACGAAGCAGTACCAGGGTACCAAGGTGCCGTTCTATTAAAACTTCAATTCATTGTTAGTCTGCATCTGATTGCGCTTTTTAAAAACATTGATACTAAATAAATGGACATCTCGTCTTCTAACATTTGGAGATTCAATAAGGTGGGTCTACATTGTCTCAGCACCCATTTCTTAAACAAAAAGATTAAATATTTTTTCCTGGGCAACGAATAAAATTTACGAAACAGGATACAATGTATCGTCGACTGTTGTGATATGTCCTCGCAGGGGCACAAAATTAGGGGCCTCATTTATGTGGCCTTGCGTCAGTTTTGCGCTGCTGATGCGTCACTTTTTGTGACGCATCGGCGGCGTAAAACATGCGCCTTGTTGCGCCATATTTAAAAAGTGACGCATCTAGGTAGATGCATCACTTTTTAAACCACTGCGCTACATTATACCTGCGTCAGGTATAATGTATGAAGAGGGGGCGTTCCCCCGCAAAAAGCCTCGTAATAGTGACGCAGTGAAATCTATGAGATTTCACTGCGTCACTTTTAGGACGCTGTTGCGTCAAAATCTTGCGCCTGCCTCACAGCAGGCGTAAGACTGACGCAAGCCCTTTCACATCGGGCTTTCTCCATGTGAAAGGACGCATTGCTGGAGTTGCGTCACTTTTGTGACACACTCCAGCAATACGTCACTTTTGCGCTTACAGATACGTCAGAAATACTGACGTATCTGTAACTCCTTGCGACATGATGCATCATACATTAAATATGACGCATCATTGGTGTCGCAAGGAGTGCGCAGTAAAAAGTGACGCATCGCTGTTTTCACGCAGCAATGCGTCACTTTTCATAAATAAGGCCCTAGGTTTTTAGACCAGGTATTGGCTTCAGGGAATGTAATTAGTCTACAGAAACTTCCCCCCCTAAAACGTGTTAATAGCATCCGAGTATAACTACTCTGGGTGAGGGTTAGATATTGCTGAATACCCTGTCCCTGCAAGATTATTTGATTCTCCAGAACAGATGCCTTTTTACCCTCTAGCTGCCATTGTTTATTCTCTAGCGAAAGGAGGCAAATTTCTTTCAACTTTTTTATTGAAATTGTTGCTAGAGAAATCGGGGAATCAAAATATTTGGGGTGTCAAATCTCTTTTAGGAAGCCCTTAACATATATAAACCAGTCAATTTTGAGAGCCCCCTGGAGCTTTAGACAATCCAGGATTATATCCCTATTAAGTTCAGTTTCATCCGAGGTCCATATCTTGTGCCACAACAAAACAGGACTCACTTTTATGACGTCTGTGACGTAAACCATGCCTAATTCCTTTTGGCATACGTATGTAGAGGTTGATCTAGGAACAGCTAATAAATACCGAAGGAAAGCATTTTCATATGATTGGATGTCACGGGTATCTGCAATCCCCCATATTCCAGCTCCATATGTTACGGTGGACACACATTTTGATTTACAAATATCCATCAAAAATATGTACTGGTCGACCCTCCAATTTAATTGCAAAGTGTGGTACCGCCCCAATTGCACGGGAAAAGGATAATTTCCTCGTGTTGGCAGCTGATGACCATGTCTCCTTCTTGTTAAAATTAATCCCCAAATAGGAGAAAGTATTAGTTGATACTATCTTTGACTTTGCTAAAAAAAATGCTGCACTGGACATTTCTCTTTGTTGTACAGCACATACTAAAAGTTTTGCCAATATTAATTTTTAAGCCTCTGGCGCCCATATAGTCTGAAAAGGTAATAAGTGCTCTCTGGAGGCCCACTTGGGTCCTGGCCATGATTACCGCGTCGTCTGCGTGAAGTAAAATAGGTGCAGGGCAGCCTCTGATTGGGGGAAGTCCTGTTTATCTCTCGTGAGAAGGATTGCCACGCTATTTATATAAAGATTAAATAAAAAGGGCGCGAGTATGCAACCCTGATGGACCCCTTTTATTATAGGGAAATTAGATGTACATTCACCCTTACTTCCAAACGCACTTTTGCACCAGCCCACCGATATAGTTCTTTAATAAAATTCAACATGTTAGGTTCGATACCTAATTGTGACAAGGTATCCTATAGGATTTCATGGCTCATGCAATCAAATGCCGAGCTTAAATCGACAAATGTTAGAAATAAATTGCCCTTTTTTGCTACCACATGTTTACCTATAATTATTGACAGGTTTAACCCTTGTTCCACAGTGCCTAACCCTGCTTTAAAACCATACTGAAACTTTGAAAGAACGCCTGTATCTTCTGCCCATGTCTGCAATCTGTTTATTATGACTCTTCCTGTCACTTTAATCAGGGAGTCGAATAACAAAATTGGCCTGTAGCATTTAGGATCGCTTCGGTCCCCTTTTTCAAAGATTGGAACCACAATAGCATCTTGCCATGTGCGTAGAAACCCTATTTTTTTGCTACTGTTTAGGACGTTAGTCAGAAGGGTTGCCCATAGTTTACTATTGGTCTTATAAATATCTACAGGGACCCTGTCTGGTCCTGGGGCTTTACCTGTCGCACTTTCCACGATGGCTGCTTCGACTTCAGACAACGTGAAAACAATGCCTTAAGGAAACAGTCCCTGTGGATTGTTCTCTGCCATCCCAGATGCTTCAACATGCCCACTTCCTAATAAATCATCTTTTTTATATAGTTCAGTGAAATGGTTTACCCAGATGCCTTCTTCTATGGCCATGGTTCTCCTATCCACAAAGAAGGGTGCATTCACTGCCTTCCAAAATCCAATATTATCTTTCAAGATGCAGACTTGATGTAAAGCTCGCCAGGCATCCTGCTTCAGTTCCTTCTTTCGATGTTTAATTATGCAGTAATAAGTGGCTCTAGCCTTTCTTATCTCAAAGACATTTTTCGGTTCTCCTTTGAGTGTCTGCTTTAAAGCTGCATGTGCTTTACTGCACTCTGAATCGAACCAACACTCCACCTTAGTTCTTGGGCTCTTCCTCAGAGTTCCTAAGAGGGCTTTACAAATTTCTTCTGAGATACTACGAAAAGCCGAGATAACTGAAACACAGTCATTATTTTCTGATAGGCAGGTCATCAAATCATTATACTTATTTTTTAGTAAGGTTTCAATGAAGGCAATGGGCTCAACTTTGCTCCATTTTGTTGAATAACCAATTTATTTTGCTAAGGGTAACCTGTGACTATATAGGTAATCAATTAAATCATTGTTCTTACTAATTTTTTGACGTAAAGGTTAGGGAGAAGCTAATAGGGAAATGATCACTTATTGCAATGTCACCTGTTTTGAAATTAAAAACGTTGCAAGAGTGACTATTAGATACCAAAGCAAAATATATCACTGAATTGCACCCCCTGCCATTAAAAGTGGGTATAAAAGCCACCTGTGGGCTACATAGTTTGTTTGCATACCCCAGATCCTGCTGGATTATTAAAGTGTTAAAAGAGTTCCCAGTGATAGTGTGTACAAAATGGGTGCAAGGATCGCCTTTAAGATTGTCCATCCCTCATGCGCCTGAGTGACTATATGGACATAGATAACAATTAAAATCCCCCATCCATACAACACAATTCCCCGCCGAACTATCTTCATGTGGGTTTTGCATACTTTGTGTAAGTTCATCAAGGACATAGGTTAATTTCTACCTTTGGAATGTTAATATAGAAATTTATCAAGATAATAATTTGATTTCCTCCCACTTTGAGTATCAAGGACTGATAGTAATTCGACCCCATGTTATGTTTTTTGACCGTGGCGTTTGCAGTATTTGATATATAGGTACAAAAACCCTCTGAGTTTCTGCCCCTCCTTGACAACTTAGCGGGAGTATGAAAGGTTTGAAAACCATTGATGTGGATAACATCCCACTCCCAACACTCCAGGAGGCAAATAATGTTATAATTGTCTATGAAGGGCAAGAACGCTGGTTCCTTAAACCTATTAGAAAGTCCCGCTACGTTCCAGGATAGAAAGGTAAGTATGTCGCGCTTATCTATAATCTTACTTGGTGCCTTATCCCTTATGGAGGCAGCTAAGCTACTGCCACGCAATATAGAATCCAAGCGATCTCCTGGGTCCTGTTGTTGGTCTAACATAACTTGTTCTCGGTCTGCAACTTAAAGTAAGGGCATCGGGTTTCGAGCGGTACCTACAGTGTACTCATGGGTGCTAGGGTCACACCTCGAAGCCCCTTCACCTACTACAATGTATGTATTTTGAGTACCCTGACCAATGTTACCCACTAAATCGTTTGTCTCTGTCGAGTTATGCATCTTTAGGGGATATTGATGTCCTCGCCCCTCTTCATTACTTGATGTATTTTTTTGGGACGACTGTAGTCAGTCCATCATTTCTAGACTGCTAAACCTGTTTTGGGTGGGTATATCTCTCCAGTCGTTAAATAGACCATAGCCTCCATTTTCCATTCTACCCCGAGCGTGGTGCGTAACCCGTGTCCAATCGCCTCCACGGTCAGGTAGGTTAGTCAATGGATAGAAATATGAAAGTGGTCGGGGTTCTATCGATGGCCTAATATTTTGATTTCTCCAAGGGCAAATGTAATCCACCGTGCATGGGTCCCTAATGTTTACCATCACGCAGTCACCTGGAATAGTTTTTGGACTGTTTCCCACCCATGCAGTTCCTTGTACCATCAGTATTTCACTCGTAATGTGTGGGGGTATTGGACATTTTATATTGAGCCAATGTGTCACTTTATTCTTCAGGGACATAAAAGGTTCCTGAGTGGGGTTACTTAATTCTGGGACTCCAGTCACTACAACCAGATATGGACTATTTTCTGGTGGTAAATTAATACGAAGGCCCCCTTGAAGTGTCCCAACTGGCAGAACCCCTCCAGACCCCTTATGGTGGGCTTTAGGTGTTAGGGTTCCTCTACCAGAAGGCTGGGTGGGCCTAGATGATTCCACCGGGGGTTTTATCGTTTGTGCATTGGGGATATTTAAATTGGATTGTCGGACAGGGGACGGAGATTTATGAACTACTTGTACATCGGGTGCAATGCTTAGCTGAGCAGTACCCGAGTATGACGTCTTTGCCTTCATGATGCTTGACAAGCCCCTAGTAGTAGATTCCAACTGGGAAAGCTGTTTCTCAATGCTTAAGAGTCTAATTTCCAGGGGTTTAAGGGAGAATTTTAACGGAGCCCCCAGTTTTTCAATCAAGGGGTCGTCTTCCACCTCGATTCTGCCTGCTGTATTTACACCACCTCCATAGACTGAGTCTTGACTCCGAATATCCAGAGATGGGAGGGAATGCCTAATCGGGGTGTTCCAGACGTTATCCCCCTTTTGCTTGGTGGATATATCGCTCTTGCCTAATCCTTTAGCTACTTTGGATTTTCTACCTCCAGTGACGGTGGTATTAGCCCGCTTCCTCTTTTGTATTGCGCCCTCGCGTCTCTCCCGTAATTGCCTAGTGTTTAGTATCTCTGGTTGCTTACCCTGATACTACTGGTAATTGTGAATCTGTCATAGATAGAGAGTGGGGCTGTTCATGGGAGCTCGGAGGGCTATGCATAAGTGCTTGAACTTCAATGGAATTAGCTCTTAGATCAGGTGTGCAAGCTGTCGCGAAATGACCCATGGAAGATCTTTTAGCCATGGCCAAGTCTTGTGACACCCGGCGTTCCATTAGGATTATTCTTTGGTCTATTACGGAGTTAGCTCTTGTTATAAAATTGTCCAATGTACCAGTTAAGAGCATCCCTGTTGTTGTAGCTTTACTACTGCTCTCACGTGCAGACATGTTATTATATAGGCCTTTGAACAGTGGCACCTATTTTATCAAGGTGTACACAGTTTTCCTGAGGCAGGTGAAAGAGGAAGGGCCCGGACCGGTCTTTCTCGGTCTAGAAGGGGCTAAAATGGGCCCGCCTTCGGCCCGGGCTTGGCCCGCGCGCGTCCCGCAATACGCGGAAGTAGGTGTGACTAAATACAAGCAGGAGTGGGCGGGAAGAGTCCCAGCTGCCGTCGATGATCTTGCGCTCGGGCTGTTGGTCCCCGCAGTCCCGCAGCGCTACTCCCAAAGGCGGCGGCAATCCCAATTTAAAAAGTCCAGGTTTGTGCAAACTAGAGCAGAGTCAGGCCCACAGAGAAACTGCTGAGAGCGGCATTCCATGGAGATATGGGACTTGCTGGATACAGAAAAAACAGATATTTGATTTCTGACAAAGACTTAGCTGCACTCAGCAGCACTCCCTTGTGTCTTGCTTGGCTTTCCTGAAGGCTATACTCTAATAATGTTTGATAGAGAAAAAAAACACTGGAAGGTGTCACCATTGCCTTTCGCAATTCAATAAAAATGTCCTCAGTGGAATCGATTCTTACGGAGTGGGTGGAAATGTGCATTTTTAAACTAGAAACACCTCTAAAAGGGACCTTGAGAGGAGCACTTATCTATAGGCCCCCTGGCACAAAGAAAGATGTCAGCAATAAATTAATGGAATGTCTGGTCCAACATATCTTAGCTGTTGACAACTTCCGGTTGTGTGGGATTTTACCCATCATGCAGAACTCCCCTCTGACCTTGACACTATTCACCTACTGTCGGACCTCTGGATCTGCAGCAAAAAGTGATTGGGTCCACTAATACATCAGGACATACTATGGACTTATTTTTTACTATTTTTTCCAATCTTGCTGTAGACCCCCCACCAAAGCCTCTGATCTGGACTGACCATTCTGTTAGCAAATTTCACCTTCACATGCAAAGGTCCCCTAATGTCAGTATAGCTGCACACAGGTCAATCAGGCCTTGCAGGAAAGTACTTCTCTCCTCTTTTATATCACACTGTCTTACCCCTCTCTGCTTGATCAAACAATATGAATATGGTCTTGGCAATGTTTGAGAGTGCCATTTCTCAAACATTTGACAAAGTTGACCCCATTAAATTGAGCCTTTATAAATCAAAGAGTATCTCTGCCCATTGTTTATGAACTACTTAAAGAAGTGAAAAACTATGTGCAAGAAACTAGAACACAAATGGAGGACCTCAAAACCCCTTGAAGACAGATCAGTTTACAAAAGGGCCTTAGAAATCTATCACAACAATCTTAAAGTAGCAAGGAAATTCCATATAACGGAGAGAATTAATAAAGCATGCAAATCGGCTAAAGAACAGTAACACATTATCAAGAAACTTGCCAATCCGACAGCTTGCACTGAATCTTTTGTGTCTCAGTCCCATACAAACTATCTTGCCAACCATTTAGAGGATACCATTAGCAGAATCTATAGTACCTTCGCAAAAGAGACTACACAGGCAATTAGGGCTGTCCCCACTTCAACTGAAACATGTTGCCCCGTTCTTCTGGAGGAATTTAATAAATTGACTCCAGACCAAGTCAATTTACTGATAAACAGAATCAAATCGGGATCACCAGAGGACCCAGCACCACCCTACATTATGGCAACTTTGGCCCCAGCATTTCTTTCATCTCTTACTCTTAGTTAATATTTGCTTGAGCCTGGGAACATTCAAGCTCAAGTAGAATAGGGTAAAACCTATTGTAAAAAAAACACTGCAGCAGATCCAAAAGTATTAGCAAATTTCAGACCCATCTCACTTCTCCCTTTCCTTCGGAAAGTTATGGAAGATCTGCTAAATTCCAAATTAACAGTTTTTATGGAAAGTCATTCCGTGCTTGATCGCTCAGAGTCAGGTTTTCGAGATTCTTTTAGCACATCCTAGACAACATATGATTTTTCTTAGATGACGGGCACTCAATGATGCAAGCGTTATTAGATCTCTCAGCAGCATTAACACCATCTCCCACTCAGTCTTTATATAGGAGAGGTGTTGGTGAGATACTGGGAAATTTCCTGAGTGAGCTCACTGAGGTTCCATGACGATCGTAAGTGGTGTTTTCGACTCGTACGAATATGGTCGAGTCTGGTATCTATGAACCGCAAATGACGAGTTTAGTGGGTGTACGCATTTTCGCTGTGCTAACCTAAACCGTTCGTTTGTTTCGTGGGTTTCTACATCTGAGCCCAAGGGTTCCATCTTAGATGCGGCATCCATTTTGTCTCTTGCCCTCAAGTAGCCAGCGAACGGACGCTGTCCGCTTCGCGACCCTGGGATTCCCAAACTCTTGCGGAAGACATGTTTCCTTTGAAGGTGTCTTTATGATAAGGGGGACGGCACTGTAAGGCAGATGGCTCCGCTCGAGGCTCATCTTGCTGTGCCGGTCTATTGTCTTAGACGTGCATCTCATTAGGCACGTCCCTTTGATGCCTGAAGCTCGTGTTTCCCGATACCACCCCTTTTACACCCTTTTCGATCTCCCCACTGTTTCTGTCTTCCTCTGCACCTGTGTCTGTCCTTTCCTCGATCTGTTTATTGTTGATTGGAATGTACTAATGGTGGGAAGATGGGTCTCTACAGTTGGGAACCACCAAACGTTTCCGTACTTATGTTCCGGGCCTTGAATACATGAAAGTAACCCCTTGTGGTTTTTACGATGAGAACCGAGTTGTAACCTTTTGTGTACCATGTTAACCTATGAGAGAAAACTGTATAAAAGGAGCGACCCACAGTAGCAATTTGAATCAGGCTCCGTGAACCTACATGTGATGTACTTCTCGTGACTTCTGTGTTCCCTGCAGTAATAAACCTCGAATCTTTGACGCCGAAGGAAGTGTCCCGTGTCTCTGTCATTTGTACGCCGGAACAGGTTACCCACGAAGGTTTCAGGTGTTGTCCCCTGGCACCGCTGGGTCTTAGAAAAACCCAGTCCTTCAGTTGGCGCCCAACGTCGGGCTGCATCAGTGGTACCGGTCCAAGCCCGACGATCGTGAGGAACTTCGTGTGAAATCTCCGAGGGAAGGTGCACCCCGCTTCATCGATCCTGTTGTCGAAACAAGTGGCCCGACGACTTTTCCCGCGAAGATTCCCGCCTCCTGACGGCTGCGACGGACTGCTGCCCTGACTGTAGACCTGTTTTGGCACCTGGCGTAGACCTTGGTACAGCGAGACGATTGACGGGCCTTCCTGGTGACGCCATCGATCTTTGAGTTAAGTATTTGTGGATCGCTCCCAGAGTCCTTAGTTGTGGGTGCTTAGTTGTTGCATGGTTCCATTGCATTTGTGGTTCTTAGTACTTGGTTCTTTGTTGTGATATTTGACGTCTGCAGTCGCCAAAAACCGAGGGTTTTTGCTCTTTGCAGGGACTTGGTAAATCCCATAACCCTTGAAGTTTGTGAAACTCGGCTAGTGTGCAAGATGCCTGGCCGTAGTACTTTGTTCAGTTGTTTTAGACGTTGTGGTGCGGATTCCCGACTGGAGGATTCGTGTCCGATACCTCCTATTGGAACTCCAACTTATGAACTATATAGCAAACACGGGTTAGGTCCGATTACCTTTAATGAATATTGGATTCGCTATACTAAAAAAGATGGTGTCCTTAGTTGGCCACCTCATGGTAGTTTTGAGACTCTGATTCTAGACAATCTTGAAGCTAAATTGTTTAAGAGGAAAGCAAGGCCGGCCATGTTTGATTCCTTTCGGTTATGGCGCAAAGAAGCCAAACAGAAAGAAATCAGACAGATAAAACGTAATCAGAGAGATGGAGTTGCTACCACGGTGAGAAAAGCAGAACAGTTTCAGCGAGATAAAGAGGAAAAGGAAAAGGAAGTTTTTGATAGGCTTCAGCGTATGTCTATAGATAAATGTTACCCCGCTTTGCCAACGGAGTCGGATAAGAAAGAGGAAGCAGTTGAGGATCCTTTACTGTCTTATCTTCTGAAGTCACCACCTCCGTACGCACAGGGTACCACAGCTCCTGTGGTTCCTCCTGTACCTGCTCCTGTACCTGTTCCTCAACCTGTTCCTCAACCTGTACCCGTTCTTCCGACTGTTCCTGCTCCCTTGCCTACTTCTGTTCCTACTGCTCCACCGCTTGTACTTCCTCATACTCCTGCTCCCGCTGCTGCTCCTGTTCTACTTACTCCTGCTGTTTCGTCTGTTTCCGACTCTTCTCTTGTTAATCCCCTATGTTATACTTCTCCATCTACCCGACGTCGTACTCCTTTAGTTGCTGCTAACTTTTTCAATTCTCTTGGACCTATTCTTGAGTACGCTGGTTCGGACGGTCCTCAAAGACGTAGTCAGCTTCCCGGTAATCGGGAACGTGCTGCACTGTATAATATGGCGATGGCTTGGATGAAATACCCCATTAGGAATCCTCCACGTTCAGTGCTGAATACGTTTTGTCAATTCAATATACCGACACAAAGATACGTTTTTGAAGAAATGTGTAAGGTTTTACGTGATCAAATATCGGCCGATGCATCTGACGATGTATTGACTGCTTTGACTAATCCGCAGCTCCAGTTTTCGAGCGGAATGATAGTAGATTCTAATGTTCGACGCGCTGTTGAGCAGTTGTTATCTTTTCGTCCCTCTATAATGCCTCGAGCATTGTTCGTGGAAGACATTGAGGGACCACTAGAAGCGCCTGGTCAGTATCCCATGCGCGAAGTTCCACCAGTGTGGATGCCAGGTGATGCTGCTCAAGTTCCACGAATCCTGCCGCATTTCCAAAGAGTGTGGATCCATCTTCCATGGAAACGTTCGGAAGTTTTGCAGGTGAAGCAATCTTTGCCTGACCATTGCAAAAATCCTGCAGGGTACTATAAGGAATTGTCGCAGCTTGTAGATGCTACAATAATGAATCTCGCTGACATCGATATGCTGTTCGGTAACATAGTTCCGCAACCGGTTTGGGGGAAAATTCGTCAAGAAAACTATGCGGCAAAATTAGGTGGTGATTGGGCTGCTCTTATTGCGGCAGATACACGACAAATTGGTGGGGCTAAACCTGAACAATTAATTACGGCTTTGCCTCAGAGAATTATCGCTCTGATGAAAACGCTTATGCCAGCCATGAAGGTAAATTGGGACAAACTGTCCGCTTGCAAGCAGAAGAAAGATGAGAGCGTCTCTGACTTCTTTACGAGATTTGAGGAGGCTTTCATTGACCATAGTGGTCAAGACATGGGTACTGAAGGAGGTCAGCGATTGTTTGTGGACAAGTTTGTTTCAAATTTACTGCCTGACTTAAGCAACACATTGCGTAATTCAGAAAGTGCGTGGGCTGTTTCTACTTCTGCCCAAATATTGGCTACGGCCCAATATTATGAGAATAGGGAGAAAGAGGAGAATGATCGTGCTGACAAGAAAACAAAAGAGCTCAAAACTAAAGTGTTGTTGCAACAGGCGTATCCTCCGCGTTCGAATCAGAATGACTCGCAACAGCGGAACAGATCACAATCTCAGTCAAATAGGTCACAATCTCGAAATGATTCCTCTTCTCAGAGATCTTCGTTGGGGTACAATCAGTGTGCCTATTGTAGGAATGAGGGCCATTTAAAATTCGATTGTCCAGTTCTCAATGAGCGTAATAGTGGTAATTCGTCTAGAGGAGGTCGTGGTGGTTCTCAACAGACATCACGTGGTAGAGGTCGCGGTGCTCAAAATGATCGTTCCACTAATACTTCTGACTCCAATAATTGTTTTGACCAGCGCGGATCATCGCAAGGGCGATCTGCTCAGTACAATGTGGACGATTATTACGTCGATCAGGATGCTGACGACGGTAATTACTAGGACAGCCATAGACAAGGAGAGGGAGTAGTATCAGTTCCGGTTGATCAGAGAGGGCCTTACGTCCCAGTTGCCACCTCGGGCGTTGTTGAGCCTTTTCTGTTGGACACTGGTGCAGCGAAAAGTTCCATAATGCATTCGAAACTCCCTGGCGCACCTTTGTCTGGCTTAACAAATGTTTCCGTTGGATTCTCTGGCGCCCCTGTTAGCAATCCGGTTTCGCGCCCTTTGCCTCTTACGATTGGGCCTCGTGAGCTGAAAGCTCCGCTGATTTTGACCACTGGGTGCGGCGAAAATCTTTTGGGCCTGGATTTGCTAAAACGTCTGTATGCGACTTTGTATTGTTCTCCTGCGGGAGTAAAGCTTACTTTGGGTGAGAGAGTTATCTCTCCAATGTACTTGTCTCTCGATAAGCTTCCACCAGAATTGAGTTCTCTTCCTGCATCTTTGTGGGCAACAGATCCCAACGACGTGGGCCTGCTTGACATCTCCCCTTATGTTGTTCATTTGAAATCTAACGTGCGACTGCCACGTATTCCCCAGTATCGTATCTCCCTTGATGGTGAGCGAGCATTGTTAGCTATTATCTACGATTTGATTGAAAAAGATGTTATCGAGGAGACTCGGGGAAACGTGTGCAATAGTCCTGTACTGCCCATTTTGAAGCGCACGGATCCGTCAAAACCACCTGTTTATCGTTTTGTTATCGATCTACGGGATTTAAATAAAATTGTGATTCCTCAGTTCCCTGTTGTGCCTGACATCACGGCGCTACTGACTCTGATTCCAGCCTCTGCATCTTGGTTCTCTGTGATCGATCTGAAGAATGCTTTCTTCAGTATTCCGATTGCTGAGGAAAGTAGAGGCCTTTTCGGTTTCTCTCTTGGTGGCCGCAGCTTCCGGTTTAAACGTGCTCCTCAGGGCTACTGTGAGAGTCCATCGATATACAGTCAAGCCTTGAAGGGCCAACTGGATGCGTTTGTGTTGCCGGCTGGTGCAGCCTTGATCCAATATGTTGACGAATTATTGGTGGCTGCAGATACTCAGGACATTTGCAAAATTGCCACAGTGTCGTTGTTGCAGCATCTCTGTGACTTACATCACAAGGTGTCACCTTCTAAACTTCAATATTGTTGCCAAGAAGTAACCTATCTAGGTCACTTATTGTCAAAGGAGGGAAGGAGGTTGACCCCAGAGAGAATTGCAGCGATTGCTCGAATGACTGTGCCAACGACTCAGAGAGATGTGTGTGCCTTTTTAGGTATCACGTCATACTGCAGGCAATGGATTCCAAATTTTTCATTGCTAGCGAAACCATTGGTGGCTCTTCCGTGCAAGGACATCCCAACTCCTTTACCATGGACGGAAGAATGTCAGAAAAGTTTTTCTGAATTGCGTGACGCGTTGTGTTCAGCTCCTGTGTTAGGTACCCCTGACTACAGCAAGCCGTTTACATTATACGTTCACGAGAGGGAAGGTTGTGCGTTGAGTGTTTTGACGCAACCTTTTGGTGGTAAGCAGCGTCCATGTGCATATTTTTCCTCGACCTTGGACCCGGTAGCTAGAGCATTGCCGAGTTGTTTGAGAGCAACAGCGGCAGCTGCAGTGTCCATCCGACAATCTGCAGGATTGGCCATGGATAATATGCTTACGGTGATGGTTCCGCATGCAGTTGACACTCTCTTGAATCGTACGAAAACTCAGCACTTGACCAGTGCAAGGTTGTCTGGTTATGAGTTGACGCTTTTGGCAAGTCACATTCAAATAAAACGCTGTAATGTCCTGAACCCGGCGACTTTGTTGCCAATCAGTATGGAATCAGATGAAGTGGCACCTCATGATTGCTACTTACGGACTGAGGAGGAAACAAAAGGTCGTGTGGACCTTAAAAACACTCCTTTGGAAGATCCCGATGGGACCTTGTATGTGGATGGTTCATGTTTTAAATTGCCGAATGGTGATGTGACGACTGCTTATGCTGTAGTGACATTGAATACTGTTGTGGAAGCTGCAAGATTGAATCAGAATTCTGCCCAAGCTGCAGAGCTGATCGCTTTGACTAGAGCGTGTGTGTTGTTGAAAGGGAAACGGGTGAATGTGTTTACCGACAGCCAATACGCTTTTGGCGTCGCGCATAGTTTTGGACGCTTGTGGCGAGAGAGAGGTTTTATGACATCGCATGGTACGAAGATCCAACACGGACAGCTCGTGAATGATCTTTTGGATGCACTTACATTGCCCAAGCAGGGGCGATTGTCAAATGTAGTGCGCATCGTAAGGTGACGGATGATGTTGGTCGTGGTAATGCGTTTGCGGATGAGACTGCTAAAGAGACTGCCCGGAACCTTAGCACCAGAATGTATGTGACGAGCTCGGTTAGGTGGCCTACAGAGACTGGTATGTGTGAGGATACTATCGAGAGTGTGAAAGCGATACAGAATGAGGCCACTGAGACTGAAAAGACGAAGTGGAAAGAGAGTACGGGAAAGTTGGATGCGAATGGGTGTTGGATTGATTTGTCGGAGCATAAGAGATGGATGTTGCCAGATGCGTATGTGCTAGCTGTTGTGACGATGGCACACGGCTTGGCACATATTAGCGCGAAAGGTATTTGTAAGTTGTTGTCCCCTGTGTGGAAGAATGATGGTATCACTAAATGTGCTGAGAGATTGGTTAAGAATTGCATGATATGTATGATGTACAATCCTGGTAAGGGAACTCATACACCCCCTGGCCACTTTGCTCCCCCTTCATGTCCTTTTGAGGTGATTCAACTAGACTTCATCCATATGGAGCGATGCAATAACCTTAAATACGTTTTAGTTGTGGTTTGCGCATTCTCCCGATGGATCGAAGCCTACCCTTTTAAAGATAACACTGCCCTGTCCACTGCGAAAATCCTACTGAAGGAATATTTTCCTCGGTATGGAATGCCACGAATTGTATGGTCTGATAACGGAAGTGAGTTTGTGGGGAGTGTGATGAAGAGTGTGTGTAAGGGCCTGGGAATTACCCAGAAATTCCACAGCACCAATCATCCCCAGTCAGCTGGTTTGGTTGAAGGGTACAATTGTACCCTCAAATTGAAACTGGCGAAGGTTCAGGCTACGACTGGTCTCTCGTGGCCTGACGCCTTACCTCTAGCCCTTCTGTCCACTAGGGTGACTGTACACTCCCGAGTAGGGCTTAGTCCCTACGAAATTGTGTTCGGTCGCCCTGCGAATGTTTGGGGGGTTCCTAGACCGAGTGTGTTCTCTGATCTTGAGTACCCAATGTTGATCGATTATTTGTATGATCTGACTGCTAAACTGAGGTTAATTCACCAACAGGTCTTTGAAGCACTGCCGACGCAGACGGAGGGTGCAGGCCACCAGCTCCAGCCCGGAGACTGGGTGGTGACGAGGAATTTTGGAAGAAAACGCAATCTCGAACCTCGCTTTACTAGACCCTACCAAGTCCTCCTTGCCACGAGAACTGCTGTCCGTTTGGAAGGCCGGAAGAATTGGGTGCATGCCACCCATACCAAGAAGGTACCTATACCTTTATCAGCGGACTCGTGGGTGAGGAAGGGCATTGCTTCGTCTGAAACTGAAAGATTGCAGACCTTCGTACCTTTTAGCGACGCTCAGCCTGTCGGAGAATCCTCAGTGCAGCAGAACGACATTGTTGAACATTTGCCACCACACAACTCAAGATCTGAACAATTGACTGATCAACAGAACTCTGTTCCCTCATCGGATCCATTGTTTGACGAACAGACACGTCCTGGGAGAAGCCGATACTTCCTGAGATCAAATACTAAGGACAAATAAAAAAGTTTTTGCTCTCTCCCTTGACATCCACATTACCCCATTGACACCAGTCAGTCTGAACACACTCGTACCATTTTGGTTTTTGTAAATATTGTGAGTTTGTTTCCACATGTTTTTGCTTCCACAGCTTGGAAATATTGTGTATATTTGTAAATAAGTACCTTACATCCGGGTGTACCGTAGGGCCGCGCGTGTACTTCCTTCTGGTTAGTAGGTCTTGACACTAGGTCGAAGGCCGTCGGTTCCTGGGAACTCCTGGGGATTGACTACTGCTACACAGAACGAAGTGCGTCAAGAAACGTTGTGGACGGTTTTGGAGGATGGCGTTTTCAAAGCTGATGGACTTGGAAAAAGCTCAGGCGCAAAGATTCAAACTACAACAAATTACTCGTACAAAATGCTTCATGATTCAAATGTTCCTACTGTTTCTAACTGTTTCTTCGCTATTGGTGGGTGGGGTGTATTACCTGATATTGACGTTCTTGCCTTCTGCTTCACCTACCCCTTCTCCTGAACCTAAAACTACCTCCACTGTTTCTCCTCATTCCTTCCACGTCTTACCCCAACACGAGCAGGCCAGACGTGCGGAATTTATGAATAACTCCTTTATTCAGCTCCTTCATCAGCATCAGTTGGTGGTTAACACTACCAATTGTTGGGTGTGTGGGTTGATGCCACATACCACCGATAAGGGGATTCCGTACTTGGTCCTTCCTTATAGTTCCCAGGGTTCAGCTCGAGCATTTCAAACAATGTTTCGAAGTGCACTAGATTCCTACCCCAATCGAGAGCCACGTCCTTCCCACTTTGGTCCTGGTCCGTACCACAAGCCTTTGGCTATAGCGATCGCTGATTTAGATAGGGATATCTATGAGCCGTCGCTCATCCCAGAGGGAGAGGTGCGAGCCTACAGGGATCTGAGTGAGGCTGAGTATAGTGCGCTTGTGGGTGAAAGACAGCTTAGAAGCTCGTCTCCGATATGGATCGTACCCCACCTTGGAAATTTCTGTCTAAAAGGTCGTGGCCGAAGACCGAGAGCTCATCTTGGAGAGAGTGCTTGCTCCGAGACGTATGTCTTGCCGATGCTCACTTCCCCTGTGTTTCTGACTGCCAAGGGTACGTACTTTGTCTGTCATGATCGTGCGTATACGTGGTTGTCCTCCGACTTTGCGGGCACATGTTACATTGCAAATTTGTTGCCTCCGACTTTTACAGTCGCCTCCGATTACCACAAGACTCGAATTGTTAGGGGCGTGATTAGCGAAGAGGACACTGCCGGTCAAGAGGCAGCAGACTTTTTCAAAGGTTTCTTTCCGTTTTGGGGACCTATGGTTAATAGTAGGAACCTGAGACAGTTGACCCGAGTGGTGGAATCGACAGCTAATATCACTGCCAGTGCCCTTGGTAACATCACAGCAGAACTTCAGGCGGATAGGCTCATGACGTTACAAAACCGTATGGTTTTAGACGTTGTTTTAGCAGATCGTGGTGGAGTATGTAAGGTGATCCATTCGAGCTGCTGTATTTTCATTCCAGATAACGCTCCGACTGTCTATCAAGCCATTTCAAAGTTGCATAAGATCTCTGAGTCCATACACGTGGACGTAGGGGATTGGACGCTACTTGGGTGGTTTTGGGGCCTGATGTCGACTTGGGGTTGGAAAATTCTGATGATCATCGGGGTTGTTGTAGTGTTTTTGTTCACGTGTTGCCTTTGTGTGCAGTGTGGTCCTGCCTTATGTGGCCTCTGTGCTACAACGTGTATAAGACAGCCGCCTGCTACCAAAGGAGCTCGGATAGATAGAATTATGCTGCAGCAACATCTGGATGGTTTGATGAATATCGAATATGATTCCGACTAGTGCTTGCCTACATGAGGGCAAAAGGAGCGTCTGAGGTTCCGTGACGATCGTAAGTGGTGTTTTCGACTCGTACGAATATGGTCGAGTCTGGTATCTATGAACCGCAAATGACGAGTTTAGTGGGTGTACGCATTTTCGCTGTGCTAACCTAAACCGTTCGTTTGTTTCGTGGGTTTCTACATCTGAGCCCACGGGTTCCATCTTAGATGCGGCATCCATTTTGTCTCTTGCCCTCAAGTAGCCAGCGAACGGACGCTGTCCGCTTCGTGACCCTGGGATTCCCAAACTCTTGCGGAAGACATGTTTCCTTTGAAGGTGTCTTTATGATAAGGGGGACGGCACTGTAAGGCAGATGGCTCCGCTCGAGGCTCATCTTGCTGTGCCGGTTTATTGTCTTAGACATGCATCTCATTAGGCACGTCCCTTTGATGCCTGCAGCTCTTGTTTCCCGATACCACCCCTTTTACACCTTTTTCGATCTCCCCACTGTTTCTGTCTTCCTCTGCACCTGTTTCTGTCCTTTCCTCGATCTGTTTATTGTTGATTGGAATGTACTAATGGTGGGAAGATGGGTCTCTACAGTTGGGAACCACCAAACGTTTCCGTACTTATGTTCCGGGCCTTGAATACATGAAAGTAACCCCTTGTGGTTTTTACGATGAGAACCGAGTTGTAACCTTTTGTGTACCATGTTAACCTATGAGAGAAAACTGTATAAAAGGAGCGACCCACAGTAGCAATTTGAATCAGGCTCCGTGAACCTACATGTGATGTACTTCTCGTGACTTCTGTGTTCCCTGCAGTAATAAACCTCGAATCTTTGACACCGAAGGAAGTGTCCCATGTCTCTGTCATTTGTACGCTGGAACAGGTTACCCACGAAGGTTTCAGGTGTTGTCTTAGAAAAACCCAGTCCTTCAGCACCCATACGGTACAGTTAGAGTCCTTTTGCTCTCAAACCATAGCCTTTGAGAGGGGAGTGTCACAGGGGTCCTAATTGAGCCCCATTCTTTTCAATATCAGTGTGGCCCCACTGGCACAAGTGATAAAATAATTTTGTTTCAAGGCAGCCTCATGTGAAGATGACACTAAACTTGTCATCACAATGGGACCTAACCTAGGATCTACTAAAGAGAGATTCTGTGACTGTATGAAAAAGATCACCTCTTGGATGCAGTCCAACTGTCTTTGACTAAACACAAGCAAAATGGAGTTTTGCACTTTGGAAAAGCCCATTTGGAGTGGTTGGAGAACTGGTGGCCTCAGGGTGGCCCAGGGGGACAGTAAGACACCCGGGAATCTAGGTAGATGAGAACAATTCCATGAGGGAACATGTAAACGCCATCACGGGTATTGGAGTCATGTGCCTTCTCAGGTAGGTTTTCCAGTGGCTACCATTGCAGACAAGGATATCCCTAGTCCAGGCCCTCATAATCAGCTGCCTGGATTATGCTAATGTGCTAGTGGTCGCCGTGAATTAAGGACTGTTTTCTAGACTCCAAGTGGTTCAAAATACTGTGGTACAACTATTAGTTCCTCTTCTGCCTTATTTGCCCTCTGAACCCATTTTCAGGACCCTTCATTGGCTGCCCTTAAAAAAGTGTGCCATCTTTCAACTCCTCGGTTTGGTCCATAAAGCCCTCTATGGAAGTGGGCTTCCTTTCTGCAAGGTAAACTGCAGTGGTATGCTCCCATTTGGAATCTTAGATCCAGTGAGAAACTCCTGTTGCTTCCTCTGCACATCCCTCTCACCAGGTATGGTAGGAATTCATTTTCACATTTAGCCCCATCACTGGAATCTGCTTCTGGTGCATCTACGTGCATGCATGCATTTTAAACAGTTAATAAAATATCTTAAGACCTGGCTCTTCTAGTTTCTGACTTTTTTTCACATTGGGCCTTCTGAACCCTTTGAAGCTGCAATAGAGCTGAGTGACAAAATCTGAGGTGATACATGTGCATTATTAAAAAAAAGAGAAGAAAAGAATTGTGCATGAGAAATCCTCAATTCACATTAGCATCAGAAGTATTTTTTAGATATATATTTTGTTCTTCTAAAAATAAGTATTACAACACTGTTCCAACTACATTAAAAGTTAATAGTGGTTTAGTAAGTTAGGATATAAGTTTCTATAATTTCTAAACAAGTAGTGCATAATGGAGAAAGTCCTGAGCTTCCATCAGCCCATTTTCCCTATCCTAAAGACCAAAGAGCTGAGGGCATCATGCAAGCTTGAAGACATTTCCTTTAGAGCAACCTTAGGAGAGAGGACTTTAAACAGGCCATCAGAAACTATGAATTATAAAACCTAGATAGTAAGGACTTTTCCTCTGTCGGTCACACAGCAGAAAAGGATGAGGATTTTTTCATAGCCCAAGTTGATGAGGGAGAAGCCTCTGATAATCGTGCATCACAAAATTTCCCCAGAACCCCCTCACCAGTGGAAATTGAGAGAGTTCATCTAGAATCCCCTGCACTTGTAAGGTGGTAGGTAACTTTCATGACCAGCTTGAGGAAGAGAATGGAACTGGAAGAAAGGAGACTAGTCATAGAGGAAAATAGGTTAGATGGGCCTTGTCCCCAAGGATGGTGGCAGCAACAAAGGTAACCATAAGTCCATAAGATACATAAAGGGATTGTCCCAAAGTTTAGTAATGGAGATAACATAACCAATTGGTTTGGAGCTTTTAAAGAGCTTTTAGCATGAGGAAGTTAGGTTGACAACACGGGGCTCTGTACTTTGGGAGTTATTCTAAGTGCAGAGATAGACTTCTCACCCTTGAGAGGAAAGTGTGACTGAGTCTTATTCACACCTGAAGGAGACACTGATTGAGGGGTTTGGACTCATCACAGAGGAGTACAAAGTAAAGTTCAGAGAGACCCAAAACAGGCAGGACTAAATTTGGGTGGACTTTGTTGATTTCTCAGTGTGTTCCCAGTGGCCTGAAGGTTAGGGACAGTTTTGCACCTGTGGGTACCATTTTTGTTTCTGGCGGCTGGTTTTGCAGTATTGCTGCAATATTGGGCTCCTGTAACAAAAGCAGGAGTAGGTCAGTGGGAGCGGTGCTTCTGAATACCACCCCTCCACTAACGAGGCTGGGCAAGCAGATTGCCAGAGCTGGTTGCTGTTCCCAGTCCGGCCTTGCCCTGGATGGCTGGATAGTAGGTAATAGAGTGGACACTTAGGATGGGCTGTATAGTTTGAATATAAAGGAGCACATTTTGAGTATTTTACTGCAGAGTTACTGCAACAGCATCTGTTAGATTCTGATTTGACTTCCGCTAAGAAGATGGGGGATAATGCAAATAAGTATTTATTTATTTTATTTTATTTTATTTAATGCAATTTTATATAGCACGAACATTACCCAAAGGTGTCAGAGTGCTTTACAACAGAACCAGTTGCGTTACATAATAACTTTGGATCGTATGAGTTACATAAGAGATACAAACAGAAAAAATTGCAAATGTACAAGGAGTAAAGTCATGCAAGGAAGAGATAAAAACAGAAGAAAATTGCAAATGTACAAGTTGTAAAGGCACTCAAGGAAGAGAAACAAACGGAAAAACTCACATAGGAATGGTAGTAAGTATAAAGGTCTATTACATATACTTGTGGTTAGAGTTCTATATATACAAATAATAAATTCACTCAGCGATTGGGCTTGGACAATTATATATTACCCATTTACATACATATATATGTATTTTTATGGGTTACAGAAGCAGGGCTCACGCATAGGCAAAAAGCAGGCAAGGGGAAAGAAATTCAAGGGAGAGAGGAAAGGAATAGGGGAGGTAGAAAGAGTGAGGGAGGGAAGGGGTAGGGAAGGGGGTGATGAGTGATGGGATCAGGGGCATCAGCATTATTCACAAACGATGAGTAGATCCATGAAGAAGATAGACAATCGAAAGGTCACCCAGCTAGAGACCGGCTAGACTTGAGGTACAGACCAAGGTCGCTAAAATGGCAGATAGGACAAGAGTGCCTTTAGGGGATGGTCCCAAATGGCAGGGTGCATATGATTCCTAGTCCAAAAGTTGCACTCAAGAGTGAAAGCAGTGGGCGCCTTGTTTAGGGATTCTTTCTGCTCTCCTGGCTTCCCACGGGTATTGCCTGTAATCCTGGCTGCCCCATCACTCACCGCCTCTGGGCTCCCACAGAACATTGTGAAGTGCCTCCGACGTCCCTCGCTGCCGAAGCGGCTCCCATGGGCCACCTGCCATATTGCCAATAGTCACTCTCACAGCTCTCCACCGATCCTTCTAGGTAGGTAGGTAAGTAAGGCCAAGAGTACTCAGTAAGTCCCAGGGGCGTGACCTCAAATGGAGGAGGTTTCCCCACCAAAGCTAAAGAGGAGAGGTATAAGCCTGCAAGAGACTCCACCAGGATCCCAGAACCAGAAAAAGGAGGATTATAAATCCCACCCCAACTCTGACAAGCAGAGGCAGGTGGACCCAAGACTTCAAACGTTTCTGGTCAACAGGTTGTGTTTTGACTGCCAGCAGTCAGGTCACTACAGAGGTGACCCAGCCTGTTCCAAGAAGACAGTGGCTAGCACTGGGCTTTCTATTGCAGCCATATGGGATGACTCCTTAGAAGAGGAGAGCCACTTAACATAATGCTGAGAAACAGGACCAGATGGTAAGCTGGTGATCCATGAGGTTGGGAGTAGGCACTTCCACTCCATTCATGTGAATAGGATTCTGCCTATGGCCTGAGAGCAGTACAAAAGGGGGTGGTGAGGGACGGAGCATCTGAATCAATAAAACACTCACACCCAGTCAAAAGATCTGGGTTCAATCCATCACCGTTCTTTAGCCCACTCTCCCACCCCAGTTCAGACATGGATATATGCAAATCAGTCTGACCCTGTGCCTCATGGGAACAGTCCAGCCCGAACTGCCAAGCCATGCCTTCCCTGGACCGGAAACAAGCTTCCGAGGACCATTTTCTGGCATTCCAGCCATCTTCAGCACAGTGGTGGACTGGTTGGTGACCCCAGATGTGTACATGAAGAGCGAGCGATACTAAGAAGCTAAGGTTATCCTCTAAGAAAATTTCAGTAAGGCCTTTACCCATAGTGTCCATAGAGAGGGAGGGTACCCTTAGTGGGCAAAAGGTGGTGGTGATTTATGACCTCCCCTTGGGTTGCCTCCTCAGTAATGACCTACCAGGGATAGGTCAGAACCCAAGTGGGTTAGTTGCCCAGATCACCCCCAACCCAAAGTTCCTGGGAATCCCATCCCTGCAGTTAAGACAGGAGTCCAAAAGAAAGGAAAAAGGAGAAGGAAGAGAAAGCCACTTGTAAAGAATGAACCAGTGAATCAAGGGCCTTTTGACCCAAGTAGGGGAAGAGCCCTAGTGGCACAGGTGAGGCTTTGCTTTTTCCCAAAGAAGTCCTGAACAGTCAGTCAGCTGTGCAAAAAGGGGTTTTGTCTCTGCTCTGACAGAAGAGAGTGGAAGAAAGGTCTTTGCCACAAGATGTGTTAGCCCCTGACTCAGAACAGCAAGAGAGTTTCCAAGAACCTGCAGTTGCCCCTGAGGCAGCTCAGCCACTTATCAGTGGAGAACTGAGGGTGTGGTTTTGGACACTGACAGCTGTCAGAAGCGTCTGCTGGGTGCTAACCTTCATAGCTGCACAATTGTTGGAATGGGAGGCATAACCCATAGCCAAAAGCAAGTTGGGCCCCTGACCCTGCTGGTCATATTGGGTTGCTCAAGTGTGGGGTAACCTCTTTGGATAAACTAGGTGTCCCCTTAGCTAAGAAAGAGATACATGAAGATTGGCACATCACTAACCAAAGTAATAGGGGAGTGTGAGCAGCTGGCCTGGTATATGATGGCACCTTATGGTGTTTTAAACGGTCTTAGACAACCTTAGAAACTCTCTAAGTGGTAGTTGTGGAGAGCAGTCTTCAGGCTTAGTCCAGAAGTAGTGTAAAGCAGCTTGTTTCACCAGAATGCAATCTTATAGTATAGATTAAGTGAAAAAGAACCACACAAGGTATTTATAAAATTATGTATTTATTATATAATACTCTCTAATACATTTATATATCTCTTACATGGAGATAAACACAATGCACACAATACTGTCCGCAGAAATACAGTAATTAGCATGAAATACACTGTGGACCCCAGGGGAGGACCAAGCCATATACTAAGAAAGGGGTATAAGAAACCCAACCTTGGTCAAGATAATGTTGAGAGGATGTAGAAGTGCTCACCCAAGGTGAGTGACTGGGAGCTCCACGGAGAGCGTGTGCAGTGTGGGAACACGACCGCGTACTGCGTACAACTCTACGTGTAAGTCGCCGTTGGATTTCCAAAGATTAAGGACCCTTCCCAGTGGACCCTGAAGATACCCCATGGGAGACAGTAGTTTGGAGAGCCATCCCACTTGTGGATAGCTTAGTGCCCATGTTACCTACATTAGGTAAGCTGGGTGCATAGGTGTGAAGTGGTGTTGGAAAGGGCCGTCAAGCCCAATTGTGGACTTCAGGAAGGTGCAGCTGCTGACAAAGGAGAAAGTGTCCAGTGGAACCCGAAGGTGGATTCTAGGGGAGAGGTACTGCAAGCAGAGGAGACAGAGTCTATGTCACTCAGGAGTGACCAGGAGAATTGGAGGATGAATCCCCACAGACGGTGTTGCAGGAGAGATGACGATGACCTTGACTCTGCAGCAGAGAGGACCAGGTGATGCTGAGGAAGACCAGGAGCCATGCAAAAGCAGTCCCACAAAGGATGTCAAGTGCTGAGGGGCCAGTGTCTGGTGGGAACACCAACAAGCCTTGGCAAATGTAACCAACACAGGAGTTGAGGAAAGAGCAACGTCAGGACCAGCAAGGCCAGGGGATTCACCACAAGCAGGGGAGCCTTGCCAGCCCTCAAGCAATCAAGGGAGCCCAAAAGAAGCAGGTGTAACTCTCAAATGGGTCCACAGGTTGGAAGCACTGGAGTCACAAGAGGACCTTGAGCAGCTCACCAAAAGATGCAGGCCACGGTTCATCCAATGCGATGTGAACAAAGGATTTGGTTACTGGAGATGCTTGAGGATGGGGCTACTTGGAGCCTGAAGATTTTCTTGGAAGGAAGCCAACAAGCCTTTGCACTGCACAGGGGTCTGGTTATTGCAGCCCCCACAAGGGATACTGACCTCAAACTTGGTAAGAGGGCAGGGCAGGCCTTGATATCTGTGCAAAATCACCACCTCTGTTGCAGAACCTTACGGAGTCCAGAGGAGCTCAGGATCAGCAGACCGGTCAACTTAGTTGTGGTGCCAGCGAATGCAGGGAAGTGACTCCTTCACTTCAGGGGAGATTCCTTAAGGTGTCTTTGATGCCCAAAGGACTGGAATTTTCCTGTATGGTGCAAAGGCACAGAAGTTGCAGTAGACTGGAATGAAGACATGGTCGAGCCTAAACAAAGTTTAGCAAAGTTCAGAGTGCCCAGACGGTAGAAGAAGTGGTGTCTCATCTGAATCTTGTCCTATGACAAATCTTGGGACCTACACTAAGGTAAGCACTTAAGTACTCTAAGGAAAGGGTTGGGACAAGTCAGGGGACCATCCCATGGGTTACTCCGATGTCCTTTGTCCAGTTTCACGCCAGAGTGGGAGCCAATGGCTCCTAGGACTAGCTTGAACTGGACTATGTACCAGGACAGCAGATGTGCCCCTCATGCAGACTTAGTGGCACTGACAAGCAAACCCACCCAGTCCCAATACATTAATTTCTGTCTGGGGGTAGTCACACCTCCTTGTGACAGGATGCCTATCGTTCTGCCTTCCCCTGTTCGAGCTTGGCTCAGCAGTAGGAGGCCAGAAATGTGTCTAGGTTGGCAGCAAAAAATGTTATGCTGTCTGGGTCCAGAAGGTTTGCACCGGTAACACTGAGAGCCTAACTGAGGGCTTGTGGCAGTATGATTCCAAAATGTTTGATACCAAATATGATAGGATTTGTTGCAGCCAGTTTTGAGATGGTCATCGCATATTTACGCGGTGCCCCTCTATGTGGTATATGGCTGCTTCACTAGCAACCCGGGAGAATGGACTCCGTAGGCTGTAGGAGTGTCCTGCTCATGCAGGGGCACCCTCTCACTTAGACCCAAGTACCCTGACTTCAGGATTGAAAAGGCCTGCTATAGATGTGACTTATAGGGTTCACTGAAAGAAAATCAATGCTAAAAACATTGATGTAAAAAATATTGGAAAAAATATAGAATGCAAAAAAAAATCGACTCCCTATACTTAAACAGATAAGTACAAAAATATTGAATCAAAAATATTGAAATAAAAAATATAGAGCTAAGAAGTATTGATTCAAAAATATAAAGTAAATTAATATATAGTAAATACAAATAATATTAATATTATCTTTAATATACATTTAAATAAATATAAAAAATTTACATAATTTAAAAAATATAAACAAGCAAACATAATAATTTATACACATACAAATATTTACTTTAAATTAATTTAATAACTATTATCTTTATTCAAGTTTTAACATTTTAAATTATATAAAAATAAAATATATACATATACCAATAATGTAATTAAAAATAACATTCTATAATTAAAACATTAAACTATTAAAACAAATTTCTAACATGCATTTCACAATACAATAAATACAACATTAGGGAAAATGTTTGATAGCGAAATAATTAAATTTACTATTTCAAATGCAATGAGTGCAACAGTAGGGAAAGTGTTGGATAGCAGAGGGGTAAAAATTACTATTCCCATTCCAAAGAGTGCAACTGTAGGGAAAGTGTTGGAATGCGGAGGGGTAAAATTTAATATTCCCAATCCAGTGAGTGCAAAAGCAGGGTAAATGTTGGATAGTAGAAGAATTACATTTACTATTCCAACTCCAGTGAGTGTAACAGTAGGCACAATGTTGGATAGGGGAGGGGGACAAATTACTATTCCCACTCCAGTGAGTGCAAAAGTAGGGAAAGTTTTGGATAGCGGAGGGGTTAAAATTACTATTCCCACTCCAGTGAGTGCAACATTTGGGAACGTTCTGGATACCGGAGGGGTAAAAATTACTATTCCCACTCCAGTGAGTGCAACAGTAGAGAAAGTATTGGATAGCGGAGGGGTAAATATTACTATTCCCACTCCAGTAACTGCAACAGTAGGGAAAGTGCTGGATAGCGGATGGGTAAAAATTACTGTTCCCACTCCAGTGACTGCAACAGTAGGGAAAGTGCTGAATAGTGGAGGGGTAAAAATTACTATTCCCACTTCAGTGAGTGCAACAGTAGGTAAAGTGCTTGATAACGGAAGGGTAAACATTACTATTCCAACTCCAATGAATGCAACAGTAGGGAAAGTATTGGATAGTGGAGGGGTGAAAATTAATATTATAAGGGGGAGAGTTAACATTATTATTATTATAATTATTATTATAATTATTATTATAATTATTATTATTATTATTATTATTATTATTATTATTATTATTATTATTATAAAAGGGAGAGTTAACATTATTATTCCCACTCCAGTGAGTGCAACAGTAGGAAAAGTTCTGGATAGCAATGGGGTAAAAATTACTTTTTCCACTCCGCTGAGTGCAACAGTAGGGAAAGTATTGGATAGTGGAGGGGTGAACATTATTATTCCCACTCCAATGAGTGCAACAGTAGGGAAAGTATTGGATAGCAGAGAAACAAAAATTACTAATAACATTTAAACAATTGAATTTTTTTTAATATAAATAAACAACATTTTAAAAAATATACGATTACATATATGAAATATACAAACAGAAAACATGTTATAATGTTATTTACATATAACAATAAATAATATATAAAATAAATGATAAATAAAGAAATACATTTATAAACAATATTTATTTAAACAGAGCAAATATTACCAGACAAACAAATTATTTAAAACATACGTTTTTATTATATTAACTACCATATAACACCACACCAATAAAAACAATTAACATTTTCATTTTAATGTATTTTAATAATTAACAAAAATAATAATTAATATAAAAATATTATTAATAAAAAAAGTTAATAAACATTAATTGACTACACAACACACACCTAGTATTATTTACACAGCTACCATAATTAATTCCTAATTAATTAATTTAAATTAATCAACAACTAATTAATATTTCATCAATAAAAAATAAATGACATCCCACCCTTTTCACCATTTACACCTATAAACACCACAACCCACACCTAAAATTAATTACACAATTACCATAATTAATTATTAATTCATTCATTTAAATTAACAACTTACTATTAAATAATTAATAATGCATTAATTTACACATTTCACACTATAACATCACAATGAAACAAATTTCAAAGAAAAAAAAATAACTACTAAAAATCAACAATACAGTTTATATAATTAAATTACTTCCCGCCCTATTCGAAACCCACAAACTGCTACGGAACTAAAAACACAAAATTCAAATAATTTATTTTTATAACTACAAAAATCTGAAAACATATAATAAAAATACAAGCAATTCTTATATAAAAAGACAAACATCACACACATGAAATATATACTAAAATACATAATAGTAATACAAAAAATCGATATTTTTAAGAACCATATTTTTGCAAACGATATTAAACACTTTGTTGTTTCTTACCTAAAATCGATATTCTTGACTATGAGAATTTGTCTGTCGATATTCCTGACCCACACTATTTTACCACGTTATATTTGTGCAATTCAATATTTTTTACTCAATATTATTTCTCTGCACCGGTAGGTTTTAAGTGCAGTGATCCCAGAAGTAGGAAACCTATATCTTTAGTAAGTAAGGCTAACACCAGCTTACACAGGCTGCAATGGCAGGCCTGTAGTTCCATATTGATTGGTCCACTATGGGTGGCATAATGTATTTATTTATTTATTATTTGTTTATTTTTTGATTTTTTAAAGCGCGACAGCTACCCAAAAAGGGGTTCCCGGCACTGAAGAAAAAGATAGCCGCTGAGCAGGTCATAGTGCTAGGATGCAAGGCAGGGTTATATTACTGATTAAACAGACATGTCTTTAGGGCTCTGCGAAACTGAACATAATTTGTTTCTGTACGTAGGTTAAGGGGGAGTGAATTCCACAACTTAGGTCTCAAGAATGAGAAGGACCTGCCACCCATCCTGGCTCGGCGGACTTTGGGCACGCTGAACAAGCCCTGATGCATGCTTTAGCCCATGGGGGACCTCTGGGGTGCCTATTCCCAGGGTTCCTTAGTACCCTATATTAGGGACTTATAAGGGTACCCCAGTATCCAATCTGGGAGATACCTAAATACTGAACATAACAATTTAGGGAGGAAGCAGATAGACTGAGGTCCTCATTTGCAGGATCCCACTCAGACTAGACAATAACATCTTAGAACCAGACAAAAAGTGTGGGCATCCATAGAAGGAGATCATACTTTCCAACAGGCAGAAGGTGAGTAAAACAGCTATAGAAAAGGGTATTTTTAAGATGGGTCCTTTCACTGTTGAGATGGGTGAGCCTCCCAAAGGGAGCAAACTTACAAAGAGGATGTGAGGCACAGTAGGCCCTCCACAAAAGAATAGCCAGTTTCCTATCTGCTTTCTCACCTAACAAGCCAGGTATTCTCTCCCAGGGGTGGATTGAGTCTGGCTGGGAGAGGGTTGTTTTGGAAGCTGGGCTTCTCTGGAGAGGCCCCCCACTTTTTCCCCTTTTTTGACTGCTAGATGCTGGTTTTTGACCCCAGTAACCTGTGCTCTTTCCCCTAAAAGTACTGTGAATTTGAATACCCATTTGGTAAGTCCCTAGTATATAGTATCAGTGGTACCTAGGGCAAGGGTGGTAAAGCGGTCACCTGGGCTGCAGCACTGCTTACGCCACCCTGTGTGACCCAAGTGAAGGTGTGTTTGCTGATCAGCTATTGTAGCCTGGTGTGAGCAGCCTGTCTGCTCAAGAGTGACTCTGCACACACCATAAAATGCAGAGCCATAATACTGCCTTAATGTAAGCAAGTAACTCTTAAGGTTGTCCTCCTAAGCCCAGGAGGTAGAGTGCATTATAGTAAAAGTGTGGATATATATGTTTATTTATATATATCTCTATAGTAGCCCTGTACCTTGGATTGGTGGGACCAATACGCTGCAAGCTGTACGTAAAATCGGCGTGCGTGTGACAAGATAAGCTATCCACTGGGCATCTCAAGACTGTGCCCAAAAACAAGTGGTGTCCTGCAAGCCTGGAATAGTAGTTAAGCTTTCACCAAGTTTCAAGCAGCTACTCCACTTCTGTCAGGCTCTAGCCTCTGAAGTAATCGTGGACTATATTTGCTGCAGCCAAGTCTTGCTGATTCCTAGTCGGATGATGGACCCCTTCTGTAACAGCTCCTGCCCGAGAGCAAATCACAGAGATAGCAACCAATATAAGCAATGACCCCACTGCTGTGTTCCTGCATCCTGAAGTTGGAGTCATCAATATGTGGTTAAGCACCCTTGGAGCAGCCTTCCCCGGTGATTGGCAGGTGTCAGCTAACTGCATCCAGAGCCACAAAGCAAGGTAGTAGAAATCCAGCTGTTGAACCCGGGTCCTAGGATCCCAAAATCTTCTACTCTCCGTGGGTAGATTGGAACTCAATATTCAAGTGTAGTTTTCAAGTTTGACAGCTCCTACGGATCCAGTTCAGTACCAAGGACAGCCAGGTCACCTCCATCCCCTAACTCCCCAGGCAAGGTAGCGAAGTACCAGCTTTTGGAATTTGGTCTGGGGACCAGCATGAACTTATCCATGAAAGGGTTCATTTGAACTATCCCTATAAGTTACCAAGTGTCACCTGTGTTTTCCCCCATTCATTTAATTAGGACTGGTTAAATGATTTGCTGCATTTAGGGGTCCATTAGCATAGCGGGGGATCACTACTGCTGGGCCGCTGGTGGCCACCACAGGCTTGGCAGTGGTGATCCACCCGCCTAATATCCCACCTTCACCCTGTGATATTAGCATGGCGAGGGGCACCGCAGCGGACGGAAAGACTGTCCGCCCTTTCCGGCCGGGCGGAACTGGCCTTCAATATTAGGATGTGCCATTTTAGGGGCCTTTCCATGGCAGAGACTCTGCCTTGGAAAGGCATGCAGAGTTCACTGTGGGGGTTCGTTGCAGGTTGCACTCGGGGGTACCCATGGTACCCCCCAACAATATCATACACAAGGTGACAGGGACCGCCTGGTGCTTGTCACGTTGTGCATGCTTACAGCACCGCCCGCCACAATGCAATATATGCCGAATGGTACCCCCACCATGGCAGTGGCATCCTAATTTATATGGCGGGACCGCCGGACCTCTGGTGGTCCGTCCCAAGTACCTTCACGGTGGCGGGCTCGTTATGGACCCCTTCGTTTTGAAAACTTAAAAAATCTACAAGGCCAGTTGTGTGTAGCATAGAACGTTCATTTTGGTATCTACATTTATACAAAAATAAGCTCTATTTTTAGAAATTGGTGCCCAATTTCTTTTGAGTTGTCTCAGTTACTGATGCACCATAATGGCACTGTAAAATGCTTAACATGTTTCTCCAGTAATTCCTGGCTGCTCTTTGCCACACTACCAGGAATGAGCTAAGGATTATTATTTTTGAATCAAAGGATAAGCTGCGTATTTTAAGAATATTTCATGGTAAGGCCTCTTAACCATACAACATATTATTCCACCTTGCAACATTTTATATCTAGTCTACGTGATGCATGATCTCCCACTTCCTTTCCGTCACTCCATCCCCTATCTGAATCAATCCTCCCTGCTTATATTGACAATACTAAACCACTTCATCCATCGGGTCTCTCATATTTCCATCTATTACCAACCCACACCGACAACGCACGCAACATAGGGGTCATCCTCGACTTCATCATCTCCATGACTAAACAGGTCAATGCCGTCTCCTCCTCCTGCTTCAAAACCCTCCGCATGCTCCTCAGGATCTACAAGTGGCTCCCACACTGAAACGAGAAGAACGGTCACCCAGGCCCTCATCAGCAGCAGGTTAGACTATGGAAATGCCCTCTAAGTAGGAGCCTCACCAAACTCCTGAGACAGTTCCAATGCATCCAGAACGCCTCTGCACGAGTGATCCTTGACATCCGTCACTGCAGCCACATCACACCCCACCTGAAACACCTGCACTGGTTCCCGGTCAACAAGAGGATAAACTTCAAGCTCCTCACCCATGCACACAAGGCACTCCACAACACCGGACCAACATACCTCAACAGACGACTCAGCTTCCACACTCACACCCGCCAGGCTGCTCTGCCGACCTTGCCCTCACCACAGTCTCCCGCTTCCGAAGAGCGACCTCCGGTGGCAGATCGGCAGATCGTTCTCCCACCTCGCCACCAAGACCTGGAACACCCTCCCCAATCACCTACGGCAGACCCAAGACCTGCTGACCTTCAGAAAACTTCTCAAGACCTGGCTTTTCGAGCAGTAGCAGAATTCCCCGCCCCAACGCCTTGAGACCCTCACAGGTGAGTAGTGTGTGTTACAAATGATATGATTGATTGATTGATTGATTGATTACCTCCAAATTGCATACTTAAAGTATACTTTTTGAACAGTTCCTGAAGAGAACATTTAAGAGCCAGTATGTTTTTCTGAATTTTTGAATCAGTATGTGTGCAATGTGTTTGGCAACTGTGGTGTATCCTTCTGTTATGCTAAGTAGATGTGCATTCGAAGGCCTTTATGTATGAAGGACTTACGCTGCCGTTGTGTCACTTGTTTATAAGGCTGCAGCGGTGTAATCAATGCCCCACACTGCCCCCTATGAACAAAGAGACACATCTAGGTATATGCTTCACTTTGTAAAGCCTGCGCTACATTATACCTGTGTCAGGTATAATGTATTCAGGGTGGGCTTTCCCCCTTAAAAGGACTCGTAGAAGTGGTGCAGTGAAATTTATAAGATTTCACTGCGCTGCTCCACTTGTACGACTTCCCTGCGTCATATCCTTACACCTGCTTCAAGCAAGTGTAAGGAGTGATGCAAGGCCTTTCACATGGGACTCGCCCATGTGTAATGACACATTGCTGGAGTTGCTTCTGTTTTCCGACACACTCCAGCAATGCGCCATTACATCGTCAGCAGATACGTCAGGATTCCTGATGTATCTGTTCAAACTTTGCGTCATGGAGCACCTTAGTGTAAATACACCACATCCATAATGTCGCATGGAGGACGCAATGAAAAGTGTTGCATATCTGTTTTCAACCAGCGATACACTACCTTTCATAAATGACTCCCTGTCATGTTGTTGCTGCATACTGTTATTTACCTGCTTTGTATAATTAATTAACAATTGGTAATAATTGATCCACAGGCGTTTTTGCTGACTAATGCAATACATGCTGTTCTGTAAATACTGTGCAAAGTTGCGTATGAAGTTATTTACATTTTTGCTATTCTCATTTCAAATGTATATGTCTCAAACGTTTCAATCTATAGAAAATATCTTCTAAAATGAAATTTTCATATTTTATGGTAAAAATATATTCTGGCATTACCACACACAAGATGTATTCAATTTAGTGTTATCATTAACAGACTTACTGCATCAATTAGAATTTGAAATATTCTTTGGAATGTTGGCTTCATTTGCTTCTTGAGAAATATCTAATGAACTACTAAAGGAAATGTTAATGAAAGTATTACAAACAGGTAAATCACTAGCGCTTCCAAAAGGGAATTATAGTTAAATAATCTTTCAACATGGAGGGGTTGCTAGAGGTCAAGAATCTCACCAGGATATGAAAAATATAATATTTAATGGAAGTTAAAAGATCACAAGGTTGCCAAGATATTTTTTCAGTCTGTAGTAGACCAAGGAAAGCAATTTATAGAAAAATGAATCATGTCGTTGAGATTTAACAAATAATTATTATGATTTATAATTGCTGCAATAATTTGCCAGGTCTGGAAAATCAATGTGCAAGGTGCATTTCAAGTTTTTAACAGCTTCTTCATCATGTTCTTTGGATATCTTTATTAACCTTAAATATCTTTAAGTGCTAATGTAGAACTCAGGTTGAATATATCTTTTAGATCAAGGTGACCTTTACAGCTAGTAAGAGGCATGATTTGCAGCTCAGCACACAGGGTACTCAGAGGTTTTAGTGGGAGTATATGTGTAGTCTGAATTTTTTTCTGCGACGGATTAACAGTGTGTTATCCATCTGTAATTTGTCCTTTTTATTTTGTAACATTATACAAATGACTGCTTTCTCACATCATAATCTCCTACTTTAATTTCTCAATAGCCCATGTGGACTGGATGCCTAATAGGAGGAATTCTGGCAAAAAAATAGAGCAATCCTTTTTGTGTCGATGGTACCTCACATTTAACAGTGATAGAAATACAGTTACAATTCATGATGGCCAATAAATGACCTCTTTATAGTACACTTTTAACAATCACTTTACAGTGTTAATTTTTTTCAGCCGATTGAACTTCCTTAATTAGCATCACTAGAGCATTGAAAACCTTTACAATGTAATCCCTTCCACTACATTAGAAAATGACCCATCAGACTATTTATCTCTCCACATCATATGGATGTAAAATGAATATCTTCCCGTGGATTCGCTACCCTCTAGTGTGATTTCTGGAAGCTAGGAGGACTTCTGGTGAGATTTTTCTAACCCGTTCAGTCGCGAGTATGTTTCAGGATCAGAGAACTGCTTCTTGAGTAGATGTCTATTCAACTTGAATGGCTACTGCTCTTTTGCAGACTGCGATACTGCTGCTAAATCGCTGAGTGAACAATGTAACATGCATATGTCCCCCAGTTGGCAGAACTTGCAGAATCTCCTTGGGTTTTTATATAACTCCTTAGAATCCACCCATCCTCAACAATCAGCTCCAAGACCACACTATTTACACCGCATTTACATCTGAAAAAAACTCAAGATGGCTTAAACACTGTTAAACTTAACTTGTGTGAAACTTCAGGCACGGACCTGAACTATACAAATTATGTACTATCTATTATCAAGTTGAGAATCATCATAGAGTCTATGCCTAAAAATCTCCAAAGTTCATTATGTAAGAAACCCATTCAAAGTGTTGGGTGGGAAAGTGGCTATAATATGTTGATGCATGCTTTAGGCCATAACACCAATGCCAAAGAATCTCCACAGATGGAGGTTACCACAACTCTCCTGCTGGTTCCATATTTGAAACTAAAGCTTACATTTGACTGCAGTTTCCATTTAGGAGGAACATGTTTTTAAAGCCTGTATTGCAGTAAGGCTGGGGTTGTCATATGTGCGAACAAATCATGCCAAGCTCTACGCACATGGATAGGCATAATACGTATATGGCTCTGTTCATCACAGTGGTACGAATCTGGGGATCTTATTTAATCATAAACCGTAATTTCTTTCTCAGATCAGAGCAATATCTGAAGTTTGCTATTCCCATCATTCAATTTTATGTCAGATCGTTGCTTCCATTCAGTAAACACACCATGGTGTTGCTTGTGGAGCAGTGTTCCTAACCAGGCTGAGCTATTGAACAGCTTCTACCTTGTTCTTTCGAACACCCCACTGAACCACCCTCCGTTGTTTCACGGTGTGGTTGGCGAACATCGGCCCTGGTGGGGGGAGGGGTGGGGGCGAGCTCCAGGGCCCCGCTCATCCCAGTACCCTGGCCTGAGAGCTCCTGGTTGGGTCCGGAGGGGGGCCCCTCCAGGTACCTTGCAGGAGGGCCCCCCTCAAATTTCGATCACTGGGGACATATTACTCCAAGCCTGTTGCAGCATTACTGGCTTTCAAAAAGGTGTATTAGCTATAAGGCCTTGTGCATTTTACTCAAGGCATACCTTGGGAATTGCCACTTGTCGTTTATAACATGTTGCAGACCTTCCTTTTCCGGAATCGTTGCCTTAGCAAACATTTGTTTGCTCCACGTCTGTCCTTTCTCAATAACCTAGACTGGCTGCAGAGCGTTTGGAGAACAGACATCTCTTCTTTTGGATGTTTTACTCCTTAGTTATTGTGGTCTGAATAACGTCACATTTGGAAAGATGATGCTGCCTTTTCACACACTAGCTAATACGTGTGCTATCAGACATCTCAGGAGTCAATTGTTCTCTGCAGCCTTTGGGTACCGACAAGTTTTAGGAAAAATAAATGCATGAAATATTCAAAAAATATATTCGATGAAGGACATCGAAGATGCAGGCATACGTATTTAAACAAATAATAGATGTAACAGAATTAATGGTTCAATGTCCTATAACGAGTAAGTTAAAATGGTAAAAAGTAACCAACTGAAGAGAGTCACCTGTTACAATGAAAGCCATTCATACCCCTGTAAGTCTCTGGGAAATTGGAAAATGATATAAAAGTAATTGTCATGGGTGTTTTTTGATGACGGAGGAACGCCATGTTGTGCTAGGAGTAGGCTAGTCTTTAGTTAAGTCCCTGTGTACAAAGTGATCTTTACACTACGGCCCTCGTTATGAGTGTCCTCCTAAATCTGATTAGGCCAGTAACAGCCGTTACTAGCCCTTATCAATTATGAGAAACGCAGTTACACCACAGATCTCTCTTAACTTTTAACCCAAGGTAGTTTATATTTCTGGGTAAAAGTCTGGCCCAAAATGAGGAATTACCAGAGAATCGGACGTGGAATTACCGATTCTGACAATATTTGCCCATTTGTTAGTGGACTCTCAGGGTCTGACACAAAATGCAATGGATTTCCTGTCCCAGAGTTTCAGGAACCCCCTGTAAACATAACTTCAGGGGTCGAGAAAATCTGTTCCACTGAACAGTAACTCTTAAGGGCCTAAAAGTTTGAAGTTCAGTGATGATAACGCCACATTTAGAGATACACTGAGGCATAGGTTGGGATAAAAAAATCATTTCCAAACATGGCAAATCTTGAGTAGAAGAAAGTTGAATTGTGCATAAGTGTCTGGCTATCCAATGCTCTGGACTGCTTTCTTGGATTTATTCTATTGTTGTAACTTATAGGGAAAAGAGCCGTGTAAGGTGTGTGGTGGTCACTTGAAAATGTGAAGAGACCCCTGGTTGAAAGTTTCTACATTAATTATATAATTTCGAAATGGGACATGATGCCAGAGATGTCCAAATAAAGTCTATTATTGCTTTCTTGGCTCATGGTTTTGCCTTTATTAACTTCTGTCAATCTGGATCTGCACTTGGGTTTGGAGAACTTTTCATCCTGCAAGTAAATACTAGAATTATGAGGTACGATGCATATAGGATTTTTTCTTCCATCTGTTGCTTTGTGACTATGTTCTTGGAACAAGTCTTGGGCAATTGCAAGAGAAATATGCCAATATCACACATTATCTAAGCAAACTATAACTAAGGATTGGATTCATTGGCCTCAATGCCAAATCTTAAGAAGGACATCATCTGGACTACTCTCTTTCATGATCCTTCCCATAAGTGCTTGGCACAATATTGTGCCTTTGAGGCATTTGAAACCCTAAATACCAAAGCAAAGAAGACACCCCAAAAAATATCATTAAATCCACTTTGCAGTGGTTGAGGTAAAAAGAAAATTTCAGTTCGGATCACTTGAAAATATGTATGCAATTGAGAACAGACCTTTATTATCTTATCCAGTTGCTCAGATTTCAATTATCTCCAGAAACTGCATGAATGTGGTTCTTCTTTCTATGCTGATCTGTAAAATGTTTAAATTTTTTAGCACCAATCCTTTCATTTCTCTATCCTTTGGTCCAGTCCATCTTTTGACAACTGGACAAAGCAACTTGTGATAGGGGCCATACAACAATTTCAGGAGTGTTAGAAAAAGCCCGTTTTCGAATGGTCTCTCTCATTTCCTGCTGAATTTTAGTACTGTTTTTTAGACTATTCACACTGTGGCACTGCTGTCCAGTGTCCAATGTATGTGATATGACTCCTAAACATGTAGAAATTGGCTAATACCAGATTGGCATATTCAACTCTTCTGTAAGTCTTCAGAATACGTTGCAGAAATTTAACTCACAAATGTAAAGTTATTGTCACCTGTAGACTGCAGCATTTATTGTGCCATCCAGTAACTTGAAAAGGAAACATCACTTCTGGTCTACCTTTATAGTGTGACTTGTGCAACTTAAACCTGCAGCCCAATCTTTTAAAATACCCTTTATACAAGGGAAAACATTCATTGTAAATAATATGTCACCCCCTATTTAGACCTTGTAGCTGACAAGCTAGTGTGCATGATGTTTTAAAGTGGGACATGTAGAAAATAAATGCAATAATTCCCATGAAGAGAAAAGCCCCTAAAAGCTATTTTCATTGTGGAAGGCTTTGGATGTCCTATGAGAAAGTCAGAGTCTAGATTAAAATATTAGTGGTGTTATTTTGGCATTGGGCTCAGCTAGAAAGATAGTTCAACCAATACATGTAATATTTCTTAAACCCTAAATACAATGGTAAAATTGGATTTCTAATGGTTATTTAAGAAAAGTAACTTCTAGAAAGTAGCCTTTAACTTACTTGAAGCTCTTGGAGGTTTATTTGCTTTAGCTCTCCAGCAACTTCCCAGCCAGTGCTGGCCCTCATTGAGGTGTCAAAACATCTTCCAGAGCAGGAACCGTTGCTTTTTTTTTTAGGATTACAATCCTACAATTGGACAAATCAGATGTACGCTGTTTTTGAAAGTGAAACTGATCTGTCCCTCATTTAAGTGGCCTACTTTGAACATGCGCGTTGATGTTGATGCAGAGCGAAGTCAAGGCGTGGAAAGAAGCTTGTGGCTTCAACATAGTTTTGTCGTTTTTTCCGAAATTCATCAATCCCAAGGCTCTATGTGCCTTTATGACAGTATCTTTTTTCACAAAAGGTAAACAGTCTTCATTTTGATATCTGTACATTTTGAAACTGAATCCCTCATGGTTGCGAGTGGTGGTACATTATTGGTCCCCGTTTTTGTTTTTTATTTTCTACAGTTAATTGGAACCTTGGATGTTATTTTTGCCCATGCAAGTTTATGATGCTACTCAAAGACTTTAAATGTAGAATTTACACTTTTGTTTATTTTTTAGTGGATCACGCTAGCCAAGGCAGACCAGGGTAATTAATAGATTTTTCCTGGCATTTATGACTGATGGTGTCCATCCTGTTTTTAAGGCTGCCATCTACCCGTTCTCTGCATAAGGAGCCTACAGACCCATCATCATCATTTCGTCCACCCAGTGAATGGTGGCTTATGGTAATTCAGTTGTCTATCCCCTGCATTCATTATTTAACATGGGACACAAGGAGGATCAGGAGGGGTTACTGAGTGGGGGGTTTCCTGATTTTGAGCACAGTAAACAGGGTGAAGCTCTGGAGGAGGCCTTATCTAACTTAAATTTACTCGAGCCAGGTAGGGAGGGGGGGCAGGAAAGGGATCCCACTTTTATAGGTTGGGGATCTAATACAGTGATTGACTGTATCTTTGCCTCCCCACTAACCCTGGATAGGTCCATAGGATATAGAGTAGTCAAGTCAGCATTTAGTGACCATAACCCGGTTTTGTTGGCGATCGAGCCGGGGGGGCTGTTTGTTATCAACGAGGTAGGTGGGGCCCCGCGGGGACTATCTACGACAGATCAAGATAGGCGCATTAAATGGGATTTTGAGGTCCCTGAAAAAATTTTTGAAGACCTGGCCCTCACAGCGGAGGTTAATTTTGCAATCTTCCTGGATGACTCTGTTCCAGCTGGGGAAATTATAATAGCTTATGAAGCCCTGTGTAAACAGGTAGCAGGGAAATTACAGCCAGCCAACTGAACAAACACCAAGAAACCCTATAAATGGTATGATCACTCCTGTACTAGGGTTCACAAGGCGCTCTTGGAAGCTCTTAAGATGAGTCCAAGAGACAAGGGCCTGGTTGCTTCTTTACGCAAAGAGTACAAATTGGCCATCAGTGTGCACAAACGAACAATTAAAGAGGAAGCGTGGAGTAATCATCAAGCTGTCGATGTTTTAAGGGATAGCAGAAAGTTCTGGTCTATAATCAATCAGCACTTCTTTAAGGAAAGCAAAAATAGAGATATAGACTGTGTAATTCCTGATGACATTTGGCTCCAACATTTTAAGAACATCTACGCCGATACCAACCACATAGAGCCAACCCCAGGGAGTGCTGCCACTGTTGATCCCCCTGCCTTGCTCGTTTTTGACGTAGAAAGGGCAATTAGAGAAATGGCAAATCATAAGGTGCCCGTTCCTGACGGGGTGCCTGCAGATCTCCATATCTTGTACCCCCAGTTCTGGGTAAAAGTTCTGACAAATGTCTATAATACATCAGCTTCTGCAGGCTTCCCATCCTCCCGGGCCACTTCGGTTATAGTCCCGATTTTTAAAAAAGGGAGTAGAGGGGACCCAGCCTGCTAAAGGCCAATCTCCCTGATAGACTCTGCAGTTAAAATCCTGGGCAGAGTCATTCTTAAAAACTGGGGGATTGGCTAAATAGCAGGGGGGTACTCTCTAACCTCCAATATGCTTTAAGAAAACACAGAAGCACTATAGACCAATGTCTAAACTTGTATCTTCTGATAGGGAAATATACATTAGCAAAATCTGGCCATTTATACCTAGTTTTTATGGATTTGTCTTCGGCGCTCGACCTGGTAAATCGGTCGAAACAATGGTTTAGCCTGCGCGAAATGGGGATGGAAGCACCTCTGATTAATTTTCTTAGTGATCTCCATCAGGACCTTTCTGCTAAAGTGAGGACAACGTCAGACGGACGTTGCACTGGACACTTTGGGCCCGATGTAGGTAAATCTACATTTACCCCTTCATAAATACCGAATCATACCGAATCGGTATTTATGAAGTGGTAAATTAGAGGGGGGGAGATGTAGGTATTTCAGATTCGGTAAATACCGAATCTGTAAGATTCGGTATTTACCGATTCTGTAAATACCGATTCGGTATCCCCCATTGCTTCCTATGGGCCTTGAAGCTCATAGGAATCAATGGGCATTACCGAATCGGTAATTACCGATCCGGTAATTACCGATTTGTGCAAGGGTGCAGGGGGTGTCACTTTGACACCCTCTAGCACCCCCAAAACAGGCATGTGAGCCATGTGGCACACAGACATGCCCTAAGGGCATGTCTGTCTGTCACATGGCATAAGTATGCATGCACACATGTGCATGCACACCTGGATTCGGTATTTTAACACCCAATTGGATTGGGTGTTAAAATACCGAATCTGAAGGGCCTGTGGGACAGAAAGTAGTCCCACCTACATCCCAAATTTAAAAATCGGTAAAATTACCGATTCGGTATTTTTGCAATTCGGTAATTTTACCGAATCGGTAAAATACCGAATCGGACAAAAAAAGGTCCCCTACATCTCAGTAGGCCAAATACCGGTCGGAAACGGCCGAAATCGGCCGTTTCCGACCGGTATTTGATACCTACATCGGGCCCTTTATCTCTAGGAGAGGGGCAGACAAGGTTGCATTTTATCCTCTCTTCTTTTTACCTTGTATATTAATGCCCTGGAAGACTCTTTAGTTAAGGATACAGTAGACGTCCCGCGTATAGGAGGTTTGGGATTTCCGGCTCTCCTATATGCGGACCACGCTGTTCTACTTGCACGAACAGGTACGGGCCTGCAGAGGCTGCTAGATCATTTGGCAGCATTTCTTGGTTTCTCGAAGAGGTTGGGTGCGAGGCCGATGGAGATCTTGCTTAAAATATACAAATCTAAGTGCCTAGCGATTGCCTCATATGGGGCTGATGTCTGGGTATATGATCCTATGAATACAATACAAGTGGTAGAAAACAAGTTCCTTAGATCCCTGCTGGCGGTTCCCCAATCATCTCCCACACTCTCCGTGCATGCTGAACTAGGTATTGGATATATCGCAGATAATTTAAACATGGCCCCGGTGACATGTTGGGTGAAGACATGGATTAATGAGGAGTGAAGTGTGTCGGACTGGGTCGTCCAGATTTGTTTACTTGCCCAGAAAATCTAGGAAAATATGACTTGGTATGGGTCAAAAAAAGTTTTATGAATCTGGCGCAGCAAAACAGGGAGGTCCAGTACGTTACAAAACCAGGAGTAAGAAGAATGTATATTTTGCAGACTTCCTTACTTATTGAACCCTATTTGAAGTTAGTCACCAACCAGTTCCACCGTTTCTTGCTAGTTAGATTTAGGTTTACCCTAATTCATCTCACTCTGGGTGTTTTTTCGCAGTGGGGGAAACCTGAAGAAAGTGCCCCGTGTTCATGTGATAGGTTTTTGACACAGAACACTCTCTATCTTTTAATGTTTCGTGAGAAATTTGAGTAAGCACGGACATTTTTTTACTACCATTCTTCGGGAAGCTGGCTTCGTTCAAGTGAGGCCTGCTCTTATGTACTTACAAATGTTGGGTTCCGTACGTCTTGTTTTTAGCGTAGCCAACTTTCTGGTGGCTGCGGCTCGGATTAATAAGTTAAGACCTAACTTGCTGGTAATTACATAGGAGGATTTACTAATTGTTACTGTACATATGAATTTAATTTGCTACGCTAAACAAAGACACCCGGTGTGGCACCTCAAAGATGTTAATGTGAACCAAGACAAAGATAATTGTAGGGTCTTAAATCTCTGTGTGTATATATTCATGAAATCAACTTAATATATTTCCTTGCCTGTTTTTATATGTTTTTACCTGAAGGCTGAATTTTATAATATTTTTAATTACTTAGCATGTAGTAGATGTATGTACTGTTTTTCTTTTTATGATTTTAACTAATCGAAATAAAGATTGTTAGACTGACTGACTAACATGGGACTCATACTAGATTTTAAGGGGCTTATTTATGAGCCCTTGCGTCACTTTTGCCCCGTGGTGCGTCAATTTTTGTGATTCGCCAGTAGAGTAAAAAACGCACCATGTTGTGTCATATTTACAAAGTGACAAATCTAGGTAGATGCGTCACTTTGTAAACACCTGCGCCACATTATACCTGCACCAGGAATAATGTATGCAGGGTGGGTGTTTTGATGCAAGTAAGCCTCCTAGAAATGACGCACTGAAATCTATGAGATTTCACGGTGTCACTTCTAGGACGCAAATGCGTCATTATCTTATGCCTGTCTCACAGCAGGCATAAGACTGATGCAGGCCCATTGAAATGGGACTTGCCCATGTTAAATGGCACATTGCTGAAGTTACGTCACTTTTGTGACACACTCCAGCAATGCGTCATTTGTTGCACCTACAGATATGTCAGAAATACTGACCTATCTGTAACTCCTTGTGACAGGATGCGTCATATTGTAAATATGACGCATCCAGCATGTCGCAAGGAGAGCGCAATGAAAAGAGACGCATTGCTGCTTCGTGCAGCGATGCGTCACTTTTCATAAATGAGGCCCTACGTTTCTCTCTTGGTAATTCTCAGGTGCCCCATACACAGTCCTGAGGAAGACCCCTTTGTAAGGATTGAAGTCACCTACTTATTTATGGGGTCGAAACATCGACTTCGCCATAATTGATGCCAGCTGGGCCAACAGTGCTTTTTCACTCTGCCTATATAGTATAGATAACGGCTGTTAATTTGCTGTCACTCAATTGTCGGGCTAGATAAGCCCTTTTTCATTGTAAATAGCATTGTGATGTATATATTGTCACTACCTCTCCTTTCACTCCTAGCCCTCACTTGAAGCACCAAACTTTCTCCCCTTTCCTTATTTTTTTTGTTTTGCATAATTTTCAGATGTTCTGCTGGCTTGACAACATCTACAGATGTTCAATATGAATAAATAATATTGAGCATGAATTTTCGGTACAAGTAATTTAATGCTTGTTGGTACTTAATTGTGTGTGTGTTCTTAGAAGTTGTTCTACTGAAACCCCTTTCTTTTGCAGGACCGCTCTTCTCAATCAAGCTGCAACAGACCAGTGATCATTTACCAATTATCTCTATGCTATTACTACAGTCATTGTCGACCCACAAAAACTAACATCTAAGTGCCACCGCTGGGGAAGAAATTTGCACACTATTGAGAAGAATATAATGGGCCAAGCTAAACATCACAAGTCTAGCAGCTTGTGAGGCTAAATGGTCACAGGAGAATGATAATGGCACGGGCCCCACATATTCTTGATATGGCCAGAACAATAGCAGACCTGCACACACTACTGCAGAGGAAAACTCTAGGCAACCAACAAGTAAACCACGTAAAAGAGTCCTACATGCACTTATGTTATAGCAAGGCCGTGAAAACAAAGAAAAAGAAATTTGAGGAAAGCTGCCAGGCAAAGTAAAAAAAAAGCAGGATCATGGTTATCAGCATTAAACTAGCCACAGCCATAAAATCACACAATAGGCTCACATGGCAGCACAATAAACGTACATCATGAAATACAGTGGACCCACATCTTTAGACTTTTCCGAAACTGATACTAAGCTAAATTCTACCAGCATATCAACCACTTAAAAAGTCAACATAAAGACAAATTAAATAGTGTCCCAGCTGCTATATGGGTAAAACATATTGAGACACTATACTGTAATTCACCATGGAATGCTAATGGCCCCATCAGGCTCAGGTTACAGGAACGCCCAACACCGAATCAATTGCGTACCTTGCATAAGACCAGCCCCACCCCAAACCTGACACAGATGGATCAAAACCGGGTTTTAAAAACATTGAACAATGTAGGACAATATGGGGCCCGGTCCCAAAAGGACACCCTTGCTCTCATTACTCTATTGGTATTGTTGCATAACAGCCGAAGTCCTAGAGTCTTGGCATGGATCAATTTTACACCCAGTCCACAAGAAGGCTGATAACAGTTCTGTCCAACTACAGAGTAATCGCCCTACTTGACATCGAAGGCGAGGCCTATAGTGCTTTACTCCAGGACCGGGAAAGCTGGGTCAGAGACTGGGGCATTCTGCCATTTTATCAGTTAAGGTTTTAGGGATGGGGCATCCACCACAGTTAACATAATGGCACTGGCATTCCTGGTGGAACAGGCTAACCAACCCAAAAGCCAACTGCTTTTTGCATGTTTTGTTGATTGCACTTCAGCGCTCAATGGGTGGATCGACAACCCACCTGAATCAAACTACACAGCTGGGGAAATCCGAAAAAAAGGCTTGGACACAATAATCTAACTCAGTTCTCAAATCTGGGTGAGAATTAAGGCAACGTAAAACATTGCAACTACCAACCTTTACACTGATACTGGTTCAAAGCAAGGATTTGTCCTCTCTGTGATGCTTTTTAACTTGTACAATGTAGATATTGTGCAATCCTTAAAAAGAGTAATTCTGTCTGTCCCTAAAACTGCCCCAAAGTGCTTATTTTTGTTGTAGTGTGCAGACAACATGATTTTAATGGATCAGACCAAGGTGGGGATGCAGAAAGCCTTAGATGCCCTTAATGTATACAATAAAAAGGACAATCTGGTGGTGAACTGCACTAAAACTATGGGACTTATTAACAAGATGTGCGTTAATAAACGCACATCGCATATTTCCATGTCGCCGGATTTAATCGCCGTGATAGCGCGTAATTATCAACGCGCAACACGTGGGCGAAATTAAATCCGGCGATAGTCGGCAATAGGGAACATTAGCGCATGAAAACGACTGTTGTTTTCATGCACTAATGTGTGCCTTGATAATTTGGGGGGGTGGATTCAGCTTTATGATCCACACCCCCATGTTATCAATGCCTAACACATGATCAAAGCAGGCGTTGGGAGACCTGCGATAATCGAGTATATTGCAGGTCTCCTTCTCCCAACGCCTGCCTTGATAATAGGGTGTTACCACCCCCAACCACATTTTACATGTGGTTGGACGTGGTGTTGGAATATAAAATTATATAAACATGATTGTCCCACTATGCACCATATAACCGCATAGATGTATTTATGATTGAGAATAAAACATTATTATATGATGACCCAATGATAGGTTATAGAATGTTGTTCTGTCCTATTAATGTAGTTAGGACTACTTAGTATTATCTCCCTTCGTCTATCCTTAAGAGTTTTGATATTTCATGGTATAACTCAGAATACGAAAACAGGTTAAACCGTTTAAGTCTGCCTCTCTTTCTCTTAGAACATGGCTCAGGGAAACCCAAGGTCATACTTGCTCTTCTCGTAGGACGCATATATTAAAGCGGGGTCTGTTTCTGTACTCCACGGGTCCAAGATAGACTAGAAGGGCAACTCACTGACCTATCCTTGGAATAGCTTTTAGCTTCGCTATTGACAAATGTGTAAGAACCTTAAATGGGTGTTCCGGTAGACTAACTGACAACTTGTGTATTTCCTTTCTTGGTGTGAACCAGAATATGTAAAACGTATATATACCTTGTGTTGTGTGTATTTCGTTAGTCTCCTCTGCGCACCTCCATGGGTTGTGTAGACAGTGGCTCTCCTGTCAGGGCTTGTATTTTGATTCAATAAACGATTCAACCTTCTCCATTGCCGGCTGCTTTGTTATTCTTTGATTGTGGATATATTTATATATATATATATATCGTTGGACTATTGGTAAGTATAGTCCGACTTTAAGAAATTTAAATCCTTTGGTGGGAACGCCCACCCTGCATACCATTAGCGTTATCTATCGCCCCCAGCGCGGGGCTATAGATGACGTCAAGAATACCTCTCTAACTCAGGTTAGAGACGTATTGGTAATAGTGCAATAAAAATAAATGCGTTAGCGACTTTAAAAAGTCGCTAACGCATTTATCGCGGGCTTGGTAATATGCCCCAAAGATTGTTATCTTTGGACATCATTCCACCAAAAATAACGTGCAATGGAGACTAGGCGTCTTGCAGATCAAGAATGCCCCAAAATATAACCATTTTGGCATGTGGTTTGCGAGCACTAGAAAGCCATAATTGCACACCACCCATATGCAAGAGAAAGGAACATATTTGTCTTACAATCTATGTAAACATCACTCGGACCTGCACAGCCCATCTACAGAAGCCATCCAGAGGGTAATATGGGCTAAACTCTACTCTTCAGTTTCTGTCAACTTCTCTTCCTTGAGGCCTTAACATCAACCACAAAACGGCACAATGATGAGCATGTAATACAGTTTTTGCATACCATCACAAGTTCAGCCTTTCTATGCAATCTTCAGAGAACAATGTGGCTTTGTTTCGGTACTACCACAACATTTGTAACTCGATGGCTTACACAATAAAATAGAACTTGAAGGTCATATCTGCAGCCAGTAAACATTCCTGGTCAGATTATTTGTCAGAGGCTTCTTCTAAACTAAACATGGCCAGGGAAAAGTGTGAAAACATCTCATTCCCCTTCACCATTTTAAAAGTCATACTGAAAAAACAGGTCAGGCTTCATTCCAGGCAGGATGATATTAATACCATAGAGGAATCCAAACCTAACACCAATGCAATCATAAACTGGTATAACGAGAAGCTTGTCCAGCCCTACGTATGCAGTGTACTAACCAAGATAACTCTGAAGAAAACTATTTATGCAAGAACTCATTGCCTTCCCATTAAAGACCAAAAGGAAGCTGGTAATAATTCGCTATGACGGATTCGTGCAGATTATGCAACTTTAGCGAGAAAACATCCGAAAATTCATATGCATCTGCACGACCCTCTTCAACGTACGACAGACTTTATTAAAACTAGTTTTCCTTGCACATGGGACACACACTTGAACGGAGGCCAAAGATATACTTTATCACTTGGAGACCTCGGCAGAGTAAGCAAAATTTAGCAAATATATGGTCTCAATTCGAAATCTGCTGAGAGGTCACCCTTAGTAATAACAGCACATTAACAACTGTTGGACTCTAAACCTTCCCATGGCACCTTAGCCACGGGTGAAAAATGTGGCTCTATACAATTTTATCTTGACACTATTAATTCTGCTTCCATATGCAGCATGCTGCACTTTTTCTTTTTTTTTATTGAAAAGAAGTTTAATTTCAATACAGTCTCTCGCCTACAACCCACATAGCCGGCTGCTTGTAATTAACAATAGTGTACACAACTATTTAGCCAACAACCCAACGGGCAGGCAGCGTTCTGTGATCATAGATATCTTGAGGACATTCACCCGTCGTGGTCATGGTGCACCAAACCCATCAGTCAGAAAGAACATTCACAGTGTACAGTAAGCATCATAAAGCAATACCTATGAACAACCTACTATGGTCAGAGACTTCCACTGATGTCGAGAAGGTGGGATACCATTCTCTTCAATGGAGGCAAGACCAAGCCTCCCTCCCATCGAAACCTGTCTGGCGTTCCGGATGCGGAACTCTCTCATCAGCAAGGTGTCCAGGGGAGCGTCACGCAGAGTGTCCCATGAGTAGTAAATCAAGTACCAGGAGTGTGGGTATTAGTGTTCGGAGTGGCAGGGGCTGTCTCACCCGGGGCTACCTCTTTAGTCGGCAGATGTGTAGTATATAATCCCCAGAAGTTAATATATTAATGACAAGTCAAATATACATATTTAATCAGACATTAGTCTTGTGCCGTTATTGGTCTTTTATTTCCATATGTTTTTACTATGCAGAGGAATGAGATCAGCCAACTCCAAACAGATGCGCTGGTGACAGAACGCACTCTGGACACAGCTCCTACACTGCGTCGCTTACCCCGCGACTCTAAGGTCCTCTTGCTTTCTTCGAGACTTGCTCTCCACTGTAAGTGGCTTACACTCTGATCAGAAACCGCTGATTTTGTATTCTGTACACCTTCAACACAGTACTTATCTTACCATCAGTATTTTTCCTGAAGAAGCCCTTGATCTGGGTGAAACGCGTTGGCTGATGCCATTCCTTTGCATACCAAAAACATCTGGAAATGCCTCTCATCCAAAAAGCGTGATACTTATTTTTGTGATCTACAGGCAGCAGATCGTTTGAGGTGGGCAAAATACAGCCAGATTCATAAAAGACCCGTTTTGCGAGTCTTTAATAGCGATTCATAAGGAATCGCTATTACAGACTCGCAAAACGGGATTCATGTAGGAATCGCAAAATAAATTGCGATTCCTACACATTCCTTATTTGCGATTAGCTAATTGGAATTGAAGGAATGTATGGGGAGTATTCCTTATTTGCGATTAGCAATTAGCTCATCGCAAATAAGATAGCGATTTCAAGGGTGCCAGGGGTGTCCAAAGGACACCCTGTAGCACCCCTGAAATGCAAATTTGAACAGGTGTTGCGCACACACATGTCCAAAGGACATGTGTTTTTGTGTAACATTCAACTGTAAAAAAATGCACTAAAGTGCTTTTTACTATTTTTTTCCGCTATTTACCACGAAGTCAGACTTCGTGGTAAATAGCGACCAAATATTGCGAATTCGCAATTTAGAATTGGTTCATGAATTGCATTTAAGGAATCTCTAATTGAGATTCCTTAAATCCAATTCCTCGCAAATATGCGATTTCGCAAATAGCGATTTTTCCATTGGGATGATGAATCCCAAATGCAAAAATCACACTCGCAAAGGGCCAGATTCTCAGAATCTGGCCCTTTGCGAGCGCTATTTAGTTTCATGAATCGGGCTGATAGATCCTTAATCTTGTGACAAGCTTTGGTAGTGCAGTCCGTTAGAAACCAGCTGCTTCTTCTGTGGAAATATAATCCCCAGAAGTTCTTGGGTCTGTTCCTGGGGGGGAGTAATTCGCTAAAATTCTCAGTTTGTGTACTGCAGTAAAATATTTCATGCGACCATTGCGCCAATGTGGGTACAGGACCCTTCGACCAGCATATTGCAACCCGTCGTTTCACCACAAGCAGACCCATGTCCACCAGTTTGCAAACCTTCTTAGGCAGCCTTTTACAGTACCCCAGGAGGGCAAGGGCTGGAACCGGAGTGAGCTCCATGCATATCACTCTCCAAAGTTCCAGAAAGATCAATTCCCAATATCGGTACACCTCAAGGCAAAGCCAAGCAAGGTGGACAAAGTCTGCAGTATGTGCATGGCACCTGTCATAAGCCGGGTCCTCCCGTAGTCTATATCCGTATAGTCTCTCTGGGGTATCGTACGCTCTATTCAGGTACTTGAAGTAGACAAGTCTATGCCTATGTAGTGATATACGTCGGGTGCTGGTACAACAATAGGACCACATAGAGTCATCTATCTCCAGTTGCAAGTCTTGTTGCCAAGGTAGCCTAGCTTTCGTATAGTGATTCGCTCTGTGTGACATTGCCAATTTATAGACGTTGGAAACCACCTTGCTTGGCGACTTAGCTTTGATAATGTAATACAGTTCCAGCATCTCAGGTGGTTCCCGCAGGTCATCCCCTGGTACCTCCCGTAGAGCTCTCCGTACCCTCTGAAACTGGAATCTCTTTAGCAGAGTGCTATCTGCGGCTGAGCCCTCCACGTCTTCACCACACTGCCTCGAAACAGGTCTCCCGCAGTTAGTACATTCAATGCCTGCAACGCTCAGACCACCTCTTTATCCCTGCATGGAGCCAACCGTGGCATAACCAGAGAGTACAACAGGGCCCCGCCTTCAAGTGCAGTAAATTATGCCAAGCGTGGCGCATCAAATAAATTGAGTCTAGTATCCCCTTCCTGCGGTCATAGGGTTCATACATCATGGCTGTAAGGGGGAGTGGATCAGCAAAGAGTCTCTCCTTGTGGAGAAACAGGATATCTGCTGACCCGCGCATCATACAGTAAGCTTGAGCCCCCTGTGCTGCCCTGTATTACAAATTCAAATTCGGCTACTAGCCCCCCCATAATTTATGGGAGAGTAAGTATCTGCCAACGCACCCTTGCTTGCTTGCCCGCCCAGGCTAACTTTATTATTAATGTATTGACTCTGCGAAAAAATTAGGCTGGTAAGACAAGGGGAACCTTTGTGAATAAAAACAGGAACCGGGGTAGAATCACCATCTTCATGATGGATACTCTATCGAGTAATGATCTTGGTAGCTTAATCCAGGCCTTTACATCATCCTCCAGCTTACTGACCGCCATATCGTAGTTTTCCCTAAACACAATCTTAAAGTCTGTATGGAGACGTAGACCAGTGTAGTGGGAAATCAAGTTCAAAGAGCGACGTAGCCGGGGTGAGTGGGAAGATTATGGATTTAGACCAATTAACTCGCAATCCCAATATTGCTCCAAAGTGCACGACTTCTCTGAGGATAGAGGAGAGATTGTTCTCTGGATTGCTGGACATATATGACGCAGGAAGGGCCACTTGACTGAATCTAAGGCCTTCTCCATGTCGAGGAAGACCACAACACCCTTGGTGTCCTGCCAAACATGCTGGATGGTTCCGAACACTGTGCGAATATTATATGTGAGATTCCTATCTGGGACAAACCCCACCTGTTCTGGAGCAACCATCACCAGCGCCAGGGGGGAAAGACAATTGGCAAGCACCTTTGCAAAAAGCTTAGTATCCACTTTGAGCAAGGAGATTGGGCAGTAGGACCCACACTCATCTAGCGGCTTATCTGGGTTAGGGATGGCGACAATCACCGTCTCCCTCATCGATGGTGGCATTGTGCCCAACACACACATGTCATCGGAAAGCGTAGAAAGGTGTGGAAGTAATAAATCTACAAAGGTCTTATAGAACCCGACGGTCAGACCATCTGCTCCTGGGTCACTAGATGACCGTATACCTGACAAGGCAAGTAATATTTCATCTTTTTCTATGGGCCGCATGAGAAACTCACGATGCGGGTTCGTAAGGAATGGCACTTTGATATGCTCGAGGTATTCCAGGATTTGTTCCTCCGTACCAGAGGACCGAGAAGTGCATAAGTCCCCATAATATCTACTAAACCTATCTGCTATGTCCACTTCTTCAGTTAGCAGTTCTTCCCTCCTCCGACTTAAGCTCCGTGATCAGCGTTCTGCTGTGCTTAGCTTTTAGAATCAGCGCGAGGATCAAACCAGGCCTGGCACCCTCCCCGTAGTTACGTACTGTAGCATATTTACCCAAGTGTTTTAATTCGTCATCTGCAGCTTCCTGATATTTCCCCAACCAGTCTTTTATTGCCTGTGTGGTAGCCTCATCCTGATTCACTAGCTGACGTTGTTTCAAAGTGCCCAGTTACCCAGTTCCTTTTCCAGAGCAGATAGTCTACCCTGAATCGAGCGGAGAAACCCCTGAGTGCTTGGTCATAGCCACGCCACGAATATAAACCTTGAATGTTTCCCACACTACTTGAAAACTGCCCACTGACCCCACATTAAGGGGGGGAAAAGGTTTCTATGGCTTCAGACAATTCTTCTTTAAAAAGAGGGTCCAGTAGTAAATAAGGGGGAAGCGCCAAGTGATTGGCGGGATTGTCTTCCTAGTCATGTTAAGAACCAGCAGAAGAGGAGAATGGTACGATAGAGTAAGCGGAAGAACCAAGCACTCCCGAGTGTGCTAAACAAGCAAAGAAGAGGTCAACCAGTAATCCATGTGAGTGTTCAAGTAATGATAGGCAGAATAATATCTGTAAACTCCCTTGTCCGGTTGTCGTGTACACCAGACATTGCAGAGGTCCAGGCTCACCATTGTGCTCTCAAGCGCTCTCGCAGCTGCCGTAGCCCTCCTCGTTGAGCCCCCGGACCTGTCCAAATTTGGGTTACTGATAAAATTAAGGTCCCCACCCTAGAGGTACCACGCTTCCGAAAATCTGGCTACCGCGGCAGCAAATGCAGTGAAGAACTCCGGGCAGTCATAGTTAGGGCCGTAGACATTTACTATAATGAAGTCAACACCCCACCCCTGACATCTAGAAATCAGGTAACAACCATTTTTGTATGAGTATAATTGGACCAATGTATAGGGGGATTTAGGGTTAACCCATGTAAGCACACCTCGGGCTTGCATGGTGAAGACCGAGACATTAACATGACCCATCAACACTCTACTACGCACAATTGCACTATTAAGTGGAAGGTGTGTCTCCTGCACCAAGGCCACATCAATATTCTGTCTCTGCAAGTAGTGCAATACTTTACGCATTTTATGGTGGTCTTTAAGCCCTCGGACGTTCCATGTGAGAGCACTGAGGGAGTCTAACGGCTTTGGCGCAGGGGTCTCACTGGGTCGCGCCATCTGTAACTATACTGTTTGGAATGCAACCTGACCCAAGCAGCCTGTAGTTAGTGTGCATACCTGTCAAATACCAATTTGAGACTTTAAACAACAAAACCCTCCCCTCACCAAACCTCCCCCCACCCACGACAGACCACCCCCCTCTTGGTAGCGAAGCATCCCTTAAAACATCTAATCCACCACCCTCCGTCAGATGTCAGGGCCAGGGTCGGAAGGCGCAGGGGTATCCATCCTTGCAGCATCCTGTATTGAGGCATCATGCGATTTCGTCTGCTTTTGCTCAAAAGAGAGTTTGGGCTGTGCCCTATCCACTTTGCCCATGTTCGTTATTAGTAGGGTGCACCCAGCAACACTCCTTCACTACTCAACACCGTAGCCCTGGTTACCACTCCTTGGGGACAGCCGTGAGAAACTCCAAGCCACTACGATCCTTCACCACTTCTGGGCAACCCAATGGGCAATGCCCACTCCAATAGGTGCCATAGACCTGCTCGCAGGTGCCGGCACACGCCGCCTCAGTCCTCCACTGAAGCGCTTGTCAGCAAGCTACAGTCAGAGTCTAGTTGCATGCTCAATGAAGGTCACAGTCACCAGCAGGTCCGCTCTTTGCCGCACTTCGTGCAACTTACGACTGTGCCTCACAATCCTGATTGGTACCACAGGAGCACTGATGTAGGAGACCACTAACAAGGCCAGGGTACCGGCTCTAAGAGGCATATCAACCGACCGGACTCCACGCTCACTCCAAGCTGCGTGCGTATACAAGTTTTCTCTCCCAGGTGTGTGCAGGGCTTCCCAGGGGATATGGCAGAGCCAGCAGGGGCGGCTCTAGGCTCATGGCGGCCCTAGGCAGGGAGCGTAGGTAGGGGGCCCCAAAAGAGGGGTTCCGGGCCGGGCGGAGCACGGAGGCCAGTGAAGAGGGGGGGGTCAGGGTGTTTGGAATTGGAAGTGGAACAGAGCAGAGGCCGCCAAATCCCTGCCAGGGGCCACCACGCAAATATGTATACATCCTCCGAGGATTATTATATTAAGGATATATATTGGCGTGGTGGCCCCTGGGGTTTGGTGGCCCTGTGCAGGTGCACATGCCTAAGGCCGCCCCTGGAGGCAGGTTCCCTCGTGTTGCCACCATCCAACAGTAACCACTGGTCTGGCTTGCACTCACCTTCAAGTTAATGTGCTGCCTGGGTTTACTTCCCTCCAGGCGCAGTGTGTTCAGGCTTCTCACCACGCAACTGTACTTGAGGTGAGGCCCACCCGCCACGCAGGGGCAAGATGGCCGTGCTCAGGGCCCGCGGAAGTGAAGGGCATCCAGGATGACTACGAGCGGGCCTTGAAAGAAAAGGATGCAGAGCCGTTGGGTTACTGGCAGGCTTCTTGAAACAGCTCCCCTCAGGGGCAAATAAAGCTGCATCGGGCCAGGTGCTGTGGCTCCCTCTGCATTACAAGGGACTCACCACCCCAAGCTGATGATTGCGGCATCCGCCGCACAGGGAGGCAATTCGCTACTTCTCACCTCATCCGGCAATGATTGATGGCATCCGCTGTGCTGGGGGTGTTCTGGCAGCTCCTGCCACGGCAGGAGGCTGGATGGTTCCCTCAGACCCCGTAGGGCAGCACTCACCCTCTCAGCTCCGCAGCCCACCAGTGGGCCAGCTCAGTAGCGTCTGCTGAAGCAGGGGGCAAACTACCCGCGTTGGGCACCCGCCGGTCAGTTCACCGCAGCTTTGGGCACACTCACTGTTACAGGCTCTGGCCTCCAAGCCTCCACCCACGGCAGCCCTTTGATCAGCTCCGGTGGTCTCCGGGTGGTGGAGCAAGCAGCAGCCCTTCACTTCAAGGTCAGGGCGCCCCTCCGGTGTGTTCGCATGTGCTGCACTTGTACCAGTCCGTACGTGCCGCCGCTGTAATGCTCGCACCTCCAGCGTCTCAGCCCAACTCGAGCCCAGGGTTCTGGGGCCAATGAAGCATGCACCTTCAGGCCTCAGTATCTTCAGTATTCATGGGCAGAAAAGGACCGGAAAGCCACCTCTGCATGCCCTGCAGCTCCTGGAATCAAAGTCTCTTCTATGTGCCCATGGTTAGGGAGCAATGTTGACAGATTATTACCGGATTGTCGGATGATCTACGGAGCTAAAGGCTCAAGCAGCCATCTTGGTCGCGAGCAAGTGCCGCCCACCAATGTTGCACTTTTTCCACTGCGGTAATCAAACTCTCATGCAGGTCAGGGGGCTTTCTGTGCCTGGACATCCGCACCAAGACACGAAGGACTAAGAGAAAAAGTGGCCACACAGGAGACAAACACTGTAAAGATGGGAGCATAGATCATGAGCTGGAAACACTAGCTGGATTAGTAAGAACTTACCATACACTATGAACTATCGCTAATGGAATTGATAAGATGCATGGCACCTAGTTTGCTTTCATTGAAAGCTTTTAGACAACTGCATATTTATTTCCCATATGCAATGGCCAAATGGTTGTATGACCACTGAAATTATTTGGTATCTAATATTGTGTTTAATGTTATGTAATTTGTTTTTTTTGTAGCAATTTTGATAAATTGAACCAATAAACACATTTACTATTTAAAAGGTGCTAGTTGTGGGAAGGTGTTTTTGTCCCCCTTCCAATTAAGGTGGGCACAAGAACTTAATTAACTTATAGATGGGCCTGCATTTCACGTGTAAATGTAAGGTGAGAGCTGGAGAAGGCAACCCTTTGTTCCCCCAGCCAGCTTGGTACCAAAGCCAGTGGGAGAGGAGCTATTTCCAGAACTAGTTTTGAGTGGTCACATAAAAAGAGACTGCTCCTTTCCCTGGCCACACCTATGGGTGGGAATACAGGGGCTGCACAAAGGAGAAATGGGTTCTTCATCTTAAGTTATAAAGTTGCACTGTTGATTGTTTGAGTTAGATCAGCAACTGCAGCCTAGTAGGAATTTTACCCCATTGGTTAGGTAAGAGCTAAAAGTCACTCCCACCACCTAGATGATGCCCTCCATAAATGTAGCACCCCAAGGCCTTTGTGTTATTTTGGTGTCATTCTGATTTTTAAATGTTACTCTTTTTTCTAACTTGAAGTGGGGTTCTTAAGGTGCTGAGTTTTTTTTACTTTTTAACTGTTTTAATGATTCTAAATGGTTTACACATTTAGTCAAAGGTAAGCATGCCTTCTCTGGCCATTCCTACCAGTGGTTGATGTTAAGTTCAAATTACTGAAACCTTAGGCTGAACCAAACAGTTGTTTGACTTTATTATTTATGCTGGACTACCATCCACCCCAAATATTAAATCCTTTTTTTCCAAGGAGAAAATGCAGTTTGGTGAAACAAGTGTTGTGTTGGAAACCAGAACCAGAGGTACCAAGAGGCATTTGAATCTCCTGAGATGAATAAACAGTGACATAGGAGGGGGAAATAAAGACAGCTGTACTTCACCCTACAATTCCACAGTTGCCATTGGTTACATACCAAGAAACATCTTATCTGCATGATGGAAACAAGATGTGGAATCGACACACCACATCTAGGAATCTTGTACAGGGTCACAAAAGAAGGATAACACTAGTTTTCAGTCATGTGCTTCAAACTGAATATTGATTGCTGACAAGTGGCTGGAATATCAACCCAAACAATTTTATTTATTTTTATTTTATTTTGAAAGTTTTATATAGCGCGAATAAAGGTCTTTGCAGATAACAGAGCGCTTTACAAGGCATGTGGAAGGGTAGGGGAACAGGGAGCATAGTAAGGAGGTAGATCATCAAGTTCATGTACATAGCAACACTATTACATATGGTACAGGTATAAGGTAGCATGGCCTAGTTGGGACTTAGGTCATCAACAATGTAAATAAAAACAAAAATAGAGAAAAATACAGATATGAGGGAGCAAGAATCTAAGCACTTTATTCTAATACAGGTCAAATACATCTGTGTATTGGAATATATAGGCTATATAATAATATACTACTAGCAATACTGTTCGATGCATTGTACATCATACGTAATTGTTCAAGTGAATTTAGCCATAAGGATATTTTTGACTTCTTTCCTAAAAAGAGAAGTGGAGGGGATGAGCCTGGTTTCCGGAGGGAGAGAGTTCCAGATCCTAGGCACCATTCCTGAGAAGGAGCGTTTGTAAGTTTTTTCCTTCCGAAATCTTCTCGGTTTCAGCAGAAGATTGTTTGTACTTCTGGTAGTTCTGGACCCGCCGGAGATTGTCAACTTATGAGTGAGGTAGCTGGGTGATTTCAGGTATATAGCCTTCTGCGTCATGCAGGCAATTTTCAGCTGAATTCTGGCTTCCAGAGGTAGCCAGTTCAAGGATTTAAAGTCAGGGGAGATATGCGAATGTGTTTTTGATCCAGTGATGAGTCTTGCTGCCGCGTTTAGTGACGCTCTGAGGGGTGCAGTTGAAGTTAGGGGGAGGCCGCAAAGGGCCACGCTGCCGTAGTCTATGCGGGGGATGACTAGTGCTTGTACTGCGGTTTGGAAGTCTTTTGCTGGAAGGAAGGGTTTAAGTTTCCTCAAGGTATTTATTTGGAAGTTCGCCCCATTAGTTGCCTTGCTAATATGCTGCTGCATGTTGAGGTTGGTGTCGAGTGTTATGCCTAAGGATTTTGCTGAGTCCACGGTGGTCGGTTGGACGTTGAGTGCTGTTAGGTGCTTAAGCCATGTTTGTGCGGAGGATATTTTCGTGGGAGGTGAGATTAGGAGGAACTCAGTCTTCATAGCATTGAGTTTGAGGTGATTATCGGCCAGCCAAGATTGGGTGTTTCTGATCGTTAAATTCAGCCTCAGGATGTCTTTGGGGAATTGTAACTTGAGATATAATTGAGTGTCATCGGCGTACACGTGAAAGTGAACATTGGATGCTTGTAGCAGGGTGGTGAGAGGTTCCATAACAAGGTTGAACAAAGTAGGGGAAAAGCAGGAACCTTGAGGGACACCTAACGATACCGGTACTGGTGAAGACAACATGTTTTTGCTCTTGAATTTTTGAGACCGGTTGTGTAGAAAGGAGGTGAACCAGCGAAGCACAGTCCCAGAGAAGCCCATTCTTGTCTTTAGGAGTTCGAGTAAGTTCTTATGTTTCACAGTGTCAAATGCTGAAGAGAGATCAAGGAGGATGAGGAGGCATGTATCATTTTGATCTAAGATTTGGAGGGCGTCGTCAATTATGTGAGTCATAGCTGTTTCAGTGCTATGCCCTGCTTGGAAGCCTGATTGATGTGGGTTGAGGAGATCAAACTGTTCAATGTGCTTTGTCATTTGTAGTTGGACGCATTTTTCCAAAAGTTTGGCGAGAGTGGGAATGTTGGTAATCGGACGGTAATTGCTTAGATCAGTGGGGTCAGCTGTTGGTTTCTTCAGTAGAGGTGTAACTTGACCAACTTTGAGGGAATCAGGGATAGTTCCTTGTTGTAGTGAGCTATTGATAATAAAGCTCCACAATCTGTTTACTGATTAGGAATCAACACCTTCTGTATTGAGCTGGAAAACCGGAAAAAGAAATGCAGTCCAACATGAAACCTAGAAATATTATTGGCCATTCTCACATAGGGGATACACACACTGAGAGTTGGTGCTCTTTATATGATTACCACAGGAATGCATCAAACTAGGCACCATGAGAAGGGGTATGCTAGATGACTCTAAAATTTGAAAGGCAGGGTCATCACTTAAGATAATAAAACTGAAGGAATTTAAAAGTTATATTACAACAGAATGGCTAGAGTAAGCAGTGATATACTTCAATGCTACACTAAAAGTAATATAAGAAATTACCCAGTAGTTTAAATGGAGGAATGGCCTCTGCTCTATCTATAGACAGACTGACATTCGACCCTGCAGCACACAGCAGCACATAATATACGACTTAGAACTAAAATGCTGTTGACATTCCACAATGTGCTATCATGTTCTACCCTGGACACATGCACTCAAATCCAAACTTAGTATCTGTACGTATTAGGGTCAATATTGGTCAGTAAAGCAAAAACATTTACAAATCAGATGATTTGCAACCCAAAACAAATTCAAATACAATACTTTACTAGAAAGCAGACATGTAATAAAAGGTTGTAAACTATAATATGGTTACAGCTCACAAAACTAATAGTGAACCAAGGTTGGAACATACCTTCTTGAAGAAAAATGCAGACCTGAGAGATTGTTTGAGACAATATGGTGTAGATGCATAGACATCTCAACTGAGTATTAGTCAAATATGAATGAAAATTAAAACAAAACGGACATTGATTATGATGAATCAGATGTTTATAGATCCTCCTTATGGCATTTTGCTTGTAATTTCATAATCACCTTCTGAATTTTAGATTATTGATTAATTCATTAGAGAAGACTTTCCTTAAATAAAATTGTACATTTTATGATCATCATCACAGATATCTTGACACAGCTGACATGCCCTTGTACACTGTGCCCTATCCATTATTATCCATTATTTGAAAAATCTTTCAGTTCATTGAATACATTCTTCATTGTTGCATTGTTACTGAGCATTTGCTGGGTGAATAGTCCCACACATAAATCTTTTATGTGTTATTCAGAAAAGCAGGTCTCAGTTTATTTTAATCAAAATCTATAACAACAATTTACTTTGTTTGCTTAACTGAATGCATCTCTTACAGATACAGAAACTTCATTAAAGAATTCCCTTTCACCAAGTATTTAGTATTTCCAGTAAGTTGTTTTTTGTAATGAGACTTTCTTCTTAGTCTAAGTAACTGAGTTTTTGACGTTTTGTTTGCTGTTAAGGTTTTACACAGTAGGCAATATGGCATAACGATTAGTAGACCCATATTACTACAGCTTGAATTCTCTCCAAAAGCACATGTCATGGCTTATCACAGGTGCGTGCCCCCACTCTCCTTCACCTCTGTTTCTGCAAATCATTGACTCAATCTTCCACTTCTGGTAAGGTAAGGTAATATTTTATTTGTACACGATTAATTAAAATCTTTACAAAAATATAAAACACAGATAAGGACATTTAAAACCACTTTGTCGTTGAGGTTAAAAAGATCAAAGTTCGCAATGGTCAGATCAAAGTTGTCCTGGGGTGTTAATGAAGAACTTCAAATGATATCAAGTCTTTTTCTTATTGAGTCGAAGAACTTCACCACCTGGCAGTTGCTAGAGTTAAAGCATATTTTGACTGCCTGCCTGCAGGTCCAAACAGCATATGTATTGAAGGATGGAAGCAGAAAGTTGCACCTCAAATCTCTCAGTTTAGGGCATATGCACCTTGCCACTGGTCGGACCACTTCTTAATCTCCTTTCTTCTCCTGGTCCCTCCACCGCCCCCCCCCATAACCGAGGCCCTAGTCTCCTGGCCCGTAACTGGAACAAAGCAGACCTCGATCTATTTCTCACCTCTTTAACATCTTCGATTCTGCCCAGCCCCGGTTCCATCGACTCCCAGGAAGCTGCACTTGTCAAATGGCTAGAGTCCGCTAGCGACAAGGTCGCCCCCCTCAAGTTAATTAGAACTAAGCATCCCCATGACGCACACCGATGGTTTTCAGATAGCCTTAAATCTTTAAAACTGGGCTCCGCCAAGCCGAGCGTCGCTGGCGTAGAAATTATGACCCCTCAGAAAAATTACAATTCTTAAAACTATCTGGAGAATATAAACAGGCAATCTCAGTCGCCAAAACTGCTTACTTCTCTACAAAAATTCTTAACTCTGCGCAAAAATCTTAAGAAATCTTTGCCATTGTGGAGGAGCCCTCACACCCGGACAGGGTGACCATCAAACCCCTCCCATCTCAGGCACTATGTGATTCCCTTAACCAATTCTTCACAGATAAAATCAGCAAAATCAAAAACAGTATTTCCTCTGGATCCCCTGTGATGTCCCTCACAGAGGTTACTCCCTTTTTTAACCCCCACTCCCTGACCCAGCTTCCCCCTATACTAGAAGGGGATTTTCTCTCTCTGCTTAATAAAGTCTCATCTGGCTCCCCCACGGATTGTTGCCCACCTGTGATTCTCCGTGCTGCCTTTTCGGCTTGCCCTGCCCCTCCGCTGGCCCTCCTGAACAATTCCCTCCTGCTCGGTGAGGTCCCCAGCCAGTTTAAGAATGCTGAGGTGGTTCCCATAAAAAAAAAACAACGCTGACCCCGCGGTCATGGGTAACTTCCGTCCCATCTCCCTTCTCCCTTACCTGAGTAAGGTACTTGAAACACATGTGACCAGAGTCCTCAGTTCTTTTATTGAAGATTCCAACTTCCTAGACTCCCAGCAAGCAGGGTTAAGACCTGCCCATTCTACGGAGGCGGTCATCCTCTCTGTCATGGAGGAACTCCGTAGAGGTGCCGGCTTCAATATTAGTCAAGCCCTGATTCTCCTGGATCTGTCGGCGGCCTTTGACACGGTCCACCACACCATCTTAGTTGACCGTGTCAAGGAGGCGGGCATCAGTGGGACGGCCCTTAGCTGGGTCTGCTCCTTCCTGACGAACCGCCACCAATCTGTCCGACTTTCCCTGTTCTCGGCTGACAGGATGAAGCTCACCTGTGGCGTCCCGCAGGGTTCGTCCTTGTCACCACTCCTATTCAACTTCTACCTCACCCCCCTGATCCGCTCCCTCCGGGGAAGGAATGTCACTGCATTTAAATATGCAGATGACATTCAGCTTGTCTTCAACCTCGATTCCTCGGACGAAGCGGCCCAGGACTTTCAGTCTACCCTTTGCCACATCAGTAATTGGATGGGTGCTCACCATCTTAAACTTAACCCCAACAAGACTGAGCTTGTTCTTGTCGGAGGCCCATCCAACCCCTGGAACTCCACCTTCTGGCCCCTTTCCCTTGGCCCCTCTCCCCGCCCCACGGACAAGGTGAAATGTTTGGGAGTTTACATCTCCCATGATCTCTCAATGAAGCATCAGATCAGTGCCACTGTGTCCTCCTGTTTTTTCCAGCTAAGGAAGATCCGGAAAATAGCTCATTTCTTGACCACCGAAGCCCTCACTTTGGCACTGCTGGCATTAGTCATCTCCCGGATTGACTATGCCAACGCCCTGTATGCAGGCATCCCACAATATCAAATCAAAAGACTACAGCTGGTACAGAACCAGGCAGCCCGCCTGATCTACCATCAACCCAAACACCACCACGTCCGCCCCCTGCTTAAAGCCCTTCACTGGCTCCCTGTATCGGAGCGCTGCAAGTTCAAACTAGGCTGCTTGACCCACAAATCTCTGGCCGGCATCGGCCCTTCCTTCATCTCCTCTCTTCTGCATCCCTACGTTCCCTCAAGGCACCTCCGATCCTCTCACCATGCGCTCCTCCAGACGCCTAGGTTTAGGCGCAAAAAACACGGAGGTCTCAGATTTTCTTTCCTGGCTCCCTCATTCTGGAACTCACTCCCGTTGGAACTCAGACTCTCTCTCCTACCCTCACTTTAGGTCTCTCCTCAAAACTCACCTCTTCCGCAGCATCTACACATAAGCACTCATCACCTTCCCTTCATGCGATCTTCCCCTAATAAGTGAACAGCGCCAAGAAACCGTCCGGTGTAAGCCGCGCTTTACAAGACTTTTTTACATTACATTACATTTTACATATGTCCTCTTTCCCGGACTTGCACAAACAACACTGTTGCAAGGCCAGTGTTCTCTCCCAAGGGGGCAGGTGTGGCAGTATCGGGATTACGCCGAGGCGTAATTTTAGAAACTTTTCTTTAGCTTGAATTTTCATCCCGATGTTAAAATAGGCTTGTGGCTGTATTTTGCCATAGTTCCCCAGGGTTGTCCATCCATGCGCTCTGTTTGCTAGGTCTCTCTTTCCTTCGATCACTGAAATAATGCGTGCCGATTTTTTTGCCAGTTTTTTATAGGACTGGAGATCTATAGATGTTTGCCAGGTGTCGGACAAACATAGGACCTCAATTGATTCAAAAAGGTAGGCTCTAGGCAGCGAGGTGCGGTGCCGAAGTAACTCTTCCCAAACGTTGGTATTTAGGGAGTCGGCCTCTGCATTGTGGATCTTACGCCAGCTTGCTACGTACGCACTCCGACTTTCTAAAGTTTGTTTAACAATGCCGAATTCCAAACGAATCTGGGCGGGGGAAACGTATGATGGAAGGCTAAAAATGGCCCTATAAGAGTTAGGTATGACTGTGTCCAGCAGTACGGCATCCATCCCGTGAAGCGATTCACTCCCATACATGAGCATTGGCTGTAGTTTGGCACACAGGATTTCAAGGAGTGGCTTAAGTGTAAGATCAGGGAGTTTTGCCTTTAATGATTTTAGTGCTAGATAAGTCATTGTAGCTTTCCCTCGGATGGAAAGCAGTTGAGGCCTAGAGTTGTTGTTTGAGTCCAAGAGGACACCCAGATATTTGTATGAGGCTACCCTGCCAAGTTTTTCGCCATTCAGGTATCAAGAAGGATTCCTTTTTTTACTGTAATTAACCGTCATGGACTTTGACTTGTCAAAATTTATTTGGAGGGCATTCTTTGCTGAAAAGGCATAAGTTGCATTCAGGAGGTGCTGAAGGCCTATTTGAGTGCGGCTTATCAGCACCAGATCGTCCGCGTATAGCAAATTTGAAAGGGTAATTCGTCCTAGCTTAGGTGCGTGATTGCGGCATCTGTCGAGTTCAGCAGGCAGATCGGCTAGAAAAAGATTAAATAAGAAGGGCGCTAATAAGCAGCCCTGTTTTAATCCTTTTGTTGTCCTAATGGATCTCAAAAGGTGTGTGCCTGCCCCAAGCTTGATTTTGATACAAGTGTAAGAATGGAGCAGTATTAGGATGTCTAAGTGGCACTTTGGAATGTCCCAGTTATATCATTTCTGCCAAAGTTTGTTGCGGTCCACATGATCGAAGGCGGCAGTATAGTCAATGAACTTAAGGAACAAGGGTGACTTAGTTGATTTTGCTGCACTCATAAGGAGGGACAGAGCCATGATGTTAGTTGTGGTTCCTTGACCTTTACAGAAACCTGTTTGGTTAAGAGGGATGATGTTATTGTCGGAGGCCCATGATGATAATTCCTCCAGGATAAGACCTGCAAAGTATTTTGCCTCCACGTCGAGCAAGGCAATGCGACGGTAACTATTTGGATGACTCTTGTTCCCATGTTTGTAAGTCGGACTTATGACGGACCCATGCCATGAATCTGGAAGCGTCAGAATTAGATTTGCGTTGTTGAATATTGGTGCCAGGGATGCACTCCAGAAATCTGCATCTGATTTGCACAGCATAGATGGTATTCCATTCGACCCTGGCGCTCCATTGGGTCTCCATTTTTTTATTTGCCGTCTGATGTCTGCTGGGGTAGCTTTCATTGGCCCTAGCTCGACATCTTTTGCAGGTCTTTCTTCCTTATTAGGGTAGTCAGGTTTTATTGGCCTTATTCCTTCACACTCCCGTGATTCTTGTGTGCTTACAACCATGTGATGATTAAGTTGTTCCTTGGTGTCAGGCCCTAAGGTTTTTGTACCAGAAGGCATTATTACCATGTCACGTTTGGTGTCATTTTCATTGAAGTGTGATGTTAGGTATTTTGCCCATACTTCCTCTGATATATATGGGTTTAGCCCTAAATGGTTGGGGTTCTGTAACCTTTCTACCATTTGCCAGAACCTTGAGCTGCTTTTTTGCTACCCCTCATGGACGAGTTTAGCCCAAAGGTCCTCGTCTCTTTTCTTTTGACTTTCCCATTTCATTCGTTTGAGCTGTTTTTTTGCTTCCCGCAGAGCTGTTTGCAAGCTATGGTTTGCCTGGACCTTCCTCATAAGTCTTAGGGTTTGGTTTATTATTCGTTTTTGTATTTTCATGTCTGGAGATAAATGTTTCCAAACTGAAATCCCCTTTGCTTGGCCAGAGATTTTAGACACCGCACGTCTCTTTTTTGCCCTCATTGCGTAGATGAAGTTTTGCCAGACGTCTGACAGCTTGGATGAAAACCCAGAGACCTGGGAGAAGAGGGTTTTTGCAGTGAGGCTGACGGAATCGATGTTGCCGGGGTTGCACCGTAGTCGCTTTAAGTTTGAACTGACGTCTATGTCTGGGCCAGTAAGGTGCTCAATTTCCAGTGTCGAATTGGAACTTATTTCGGCCAATAGAGGCAAGTGATCACTGAGGTCGCTCGCTTCTATTTTGAATGAAGAAACCCAGCAAAACATATTCAGAGATACGAACATGTAGTCGAGGTGCGAGGTTTGTGAGTTGGTGTGGAAAGTGGCTACTAGGGGGTCGTCTTCAGCGTAGTGGCCGTTTAAGGCCCTTAGATTGAGTTGTTCCAATTGACCTAAGAGTTTTTTTGAGGGCTTCTTTCGGTTATTATTTTTTAGGGCGCCCTCGGGCGGCACGCCCACACTCTGTTCAGTTCTTGAATGAGGTCGCTATCTTGATCTTTGCTGCTGAGGAGCGTGTTGAAGTCACCGGCCAGGATGAATAGGTCAGATGCTCTTGTTTCCCTTATTTTTTTCGAGAACTTTCGCAAGCTCTTCTATCGCCTTATGTTTCTGTTTATGGTGGATATATGTGTTAATTATAATTGCTTCCTGGGGCTGCATTTTTAGCCCAAGACAGAGCTTTACCACCTGGATGACACTTGGTGTGGATATATGAAAATCCATTGCCTCGATTTTGCCTATTGTTGGTATAGAGGCGAGGACCGTCAACCCTCCCAAACTGCGTCCAAAGATTGAGTTTTTGTTTGCCGGGATAAAGCAAGACGTGAACCCCTGAAGGTCGAATGCTTTATCTTCCCAAGTTTATTGTAGTAGTAGGAGGTCAAACGTGGCTAGGTATTGCAGAAATTCGGGGTCGTTCCTTTTGCTTTGTAGACCATTGATGTTCCAGGAACAGATTCTTATATCCCTACGCATCGCTGAGGGATTGGTGGGGATTTGCTCTTTTTGTCATTTATCCGTAGTTGTAGTGATAATTGTGCGCTGAATTGACTTCCAATCCATGTCGGTTGTAAGCAAGAGTTGACTGGCTTGGTTATTATTTTGTCCTGGTCGGGGGCTTTTTGAGTTTCCGGTGAGAATCCCCGGTGAATTGCTCCTGTCTCCCTTTAGTATTGAGCTGGTGTTTTTATGAAGCTGTGGCTAAGTAGGGGATAGAAGAAGAGTGGGATAGGGCGGTTGCTTTTCGAGCTTCAGGGCGATCCCCACCTCTGGGCCAGGGCATTGCGGCTCAAGATGCCATTCATGCTATGTGGCAAGAGTCATGCCACTGAGTATTGTGGTTGCCACATGGGTGTTGCCCATTTGATACTCTCATCGATGGCACAGTTAATTCTATCCTTTTGCAGGACCCCAAAAGCCATGACCATATGTCCCATTTGAGTGGCAAGTTACAGCAGGATTCAAAGATCTACTGCAGGGTCTGAGACTCTGTCACAGGATGCAAGGATACTGGGATTCAAGGACTACTGCACGATTAGAGCACCATGCAGCCTATAAATGTATAAAAGCAACATTTAGGGGGTGGTCTAGTGTACCTCAGAGAAACTCTAAGCACTGGACAAAGTACTATATAACAATTCATATCTATCTATATGGAAGCACATTTGCACCTTCAAACCTAGAATTATAGATTATCAACAGCCAGCGATAATTATCGCAGGCCGCGCTTAGAGATACATTTTTTATCGCAGGCTATCTCTGGAATGTATCGCCCTGATAGCCTGTTATTAACAACACGTTTCTCCAGGGCAACAACAATTCCAGAGATAGCGAGGTTATTGGCGTTTTGCAGGGATCATCCCTGCAAAACGGCGATAACCTTGCTGATACAACCCTGTGGTCGGATCAGCATAATCCACCCCCTATGTAAAGCATAGGTAAGTCTGGATTTTAGCAGACGTTAGTTTTCTGCGAAAACCGGTGTTTTCACAAAAATCTAACGTGTGCTAAAATCCTGTGGGGTGCATTGTAAATATCTCAATGTTAACATCAATGATATTTGCAAGGTAGTCCATCCGGGAAACGCCCAGTGATGCCCACTTTGCATCTCATTAGAGATGCAAAGGAAGGCATTGGGAAAAAGGGTGCTAGCATGCAATTATGGATGTTAGCACCCTCTTGTAACTAGGACGATATTTTTATCTCCGCTTTTTGATGTTTTAGGCCAAAAAAGCAGAGATAAAGCCCCTGCAAATATGCCCCTTTGTTCTTAATCCCAATGCATTCTCTCCCTCAAGTTTCTTACAAAGACTTATTTCTTTGCATTTCCAGTAGCCCAGACAGGACAATACAAGAACCCAGACCATGTGTACCATGCTTTGCACTTTGCATACACAGCATTGGAGCAAACATGGGGAATATAAGGGTAGTATTGGGTAATCATACTACTCACTCACAAACCATGCCAATGGGTACTTCTGATATGCTCTTTTTAGCATGGAGGCTAAAAATAGATAGGAATAACATCAGCAACGCTATGAACAATTACCATGATTGAATTGCTTGTGTTTTCACTATTCTAATAATGCTCATTACAATAATGTCTCTCAACTTTTCACAATCACATGCTTTATTTGCAGACATTAGAGTTTTTCAATAAATGTTTGAAAATGCAGCTGTGTGGGTTTTACTTGAGGTAACAGGAGGGCTAGTTGGCTCCCAAGAACCCTGAAGACCCAAGGGGACTTCATCCCCTAACCAGTAGTGTGCCAGGAGGTGCATTCACAGAGTGATGGAGAAAGGGGGCATGGCCACCAAAAACCTCTCCGTAACAGAAGGGCTTGTTCGCCCCCAAGGACCCTCTTGGGCCAAGGGACTTCATCCTCTAACTAGTAGTGCACCAGGAGGCATGTTTGCAGAGTGTTGGAGAAAGGGGGTGTGGCCTCATATAGCTTCTCTGCAATCCTGGCGTGTGGGACTCACTGGAAGAAACAGGAGGGGTAGTTGGCCTCAAAAAATGTCCTTAGGGGCAACCACCCCTCCTGTTACCTTCAGTAATTCCCACACAGCAGGATTGTGTAAGAGGCGTTCAGAGTCCATGCCCCCTTTCTCCACCACACTGCAAGGCAGCTCCAGGCACACTACTGGTTGGGGGATAAAGTCTGCTTTACTCCCGGGGGACCTTTGGGCCAGGAAGCCCACCTGGTACCTCCTGTAAGTCCTACACAATGGTATTCCAGAGACCTGTTAGGAGGCCCCCTATTTCTCCTCCACTCTGCAAACGTGACTACTTTAAAAACCACAGAAATTCACTGACAAAAACAAAGGTTACAGGGACATTATAGTTAGAAATTAGCATTTACAAAACTTTAGAAATTTACTGAAAAAAACTAAAGGTTACAGTGACGTTATAATTAGGCTCATTCATTTTGGAACACAAGGAAACCCGAAATGTCCTGCGGACCATGGGTTCAATTACTTATTATAGGGAACAAGGGTCCTAAGGAATTACAATTTAGCAAGAGATAACAATATAGACCACAATCAGTACTATATTTTTCGACGCCCAGCCGGGCGAGGAGTAGTTTATTCAGGAATAACACAGAATTTCATTAACCTGGAGAGGGTCAAATATGAACATCAAGATAGGGTACAATCCTGTACCTATCCCAAGAAGGTAGCAAAACCAAAAGGATCAAGAAAGGTAGAAGGAAGGAAAGAGGTTTTGCAGGCAAGAAAAAAGTTCTTTAGAGCCAAAGAGTGGCTTGCGATTTCAATAAACAATTGAATTCAATTCTCTTTCCGGCTCTGGGAGCTCATTGCTGGCTACAATTTGAGCAGCCGTGGGTGGGAAGTGGAACGCAAGGGTTTCTTCCCGTTTTGTGGAGTAGGTTTCCTCCTTTATTTGGTCCGCAGGCTCAATGCTGACTTCTCAATGGAAGCGGCGGTGGGTGTGAGGGAGAAACACAATGGTCTTCTCCCCCTTCGGTGGCAGCGCGATTCAACACCTTCCCCAACGAGGAGCAATCATGCCCTCACGACCTTGACCCAGGACCCGTGAAGGCGTTCGCATTGTAAACAGGCAGTGATCTTAAATTGTCCTGATGATGATCCCGTTTTACTAAGAGCCTTTAGGGATCGATACGTTGACGCTTTAAAACAGTGTAACATGTAACTTAGTGTATATATTCAATTGTTGACACTGTTGAGTGTGTTTTGCGGAATTGTTTATTGAAATCGCAAGCCACTCTTTGGCTCTAAAGAACTTTTTTCTTGCCTGCAAAACGTCTTTCCTTCCTTCTACCTTTCTTGATCCTTTTGGTTTTTCTACCTTCTTGGGATAGGTACAGGATTGTACCCTATCTTGATGTTCATATTTGACCCTCTCCAGGTCAATGAAATTCTGTGTTATTCCTGAATAAACTACTCCTCGCCCGGCTGGGCGTCGAAAAATATAGTACTGATTGTGGTCTATATTGTTATCTCTTGCTAAATTGTTATAATTAGGCTGACATTTCACTTGTACAAAATCAGAGAAATTCTGTAGTTATAGTAAAGCTGTGCCTCCACAATGCAGTGCTTATCACCTCACATATTGCATCACTCATGACATTGTCAGTGACATCACTCATGACATCACTGATGAAATCTCAAATGGAGTCCATTCATGGTGTGTCCTGTTCTGTAATATTACTATTGCAAACCACTTTTCCTTCACTCTCTGCTACTCTTTCTATAGATGATGTTGCTGACACATTGCTGTCTCTTTTTCCCATTTTGATTGTCTCCAAACAAGGATAACATGTGTCTCCAAAAAAGGCCTAAGCTCTCTTACTGGAGTCAAAATGAGGGCTTATCCTGGTGTTTCCCTGAGAAAATGCTGACATTCAGGTGCATTAGCCAATTAAAGACTCAGAGTGGCCATCTATTCTAAAAATAGTTTGCAAATGTACTTAAAATTCAAAGGAAATTCTGCCCCACAATAGGCTTGCAGGCTTATCACACTTTTAAAATGTTTATATTACTAGGATGGACCTTCTAAAATTTCAATTTGACTCAAGGGCACACTTAAATGAATTAATCTGATATCTTTACAATTTCTCCAAATTACGTGGCTTCCAAATGTTTCAGTATTTCACAAACGTAATTTTTGTCCTGAACTCTAACAGATGCACCTAGGAATCAGAAGTTGTTTATGGTCTATTTTTATGGCTGTAGACATCACTATGATTGCAAGCAGATGGCCTAGAAAACTAAATTGCCAACTGTCATCACCACATTGTGGGTGTGTGATACCCATACTATGAGTTGAGTCCAAAGAATGTTATACCACATTGAATGTCTATTTTTTTCCTTTCTACTTGGGGGTGAGTTGAGGGACAAACCACTTTGCAACTGCAACAAGATGGCCGCTGAAGGGGAGCCCTAGCGAGGAGCTCCGGGGCTAGGGATCTCCAAGTCTGGACTATATCCCTGTATAACCCCTAATCTCGACCCAGGACCAGGCAGGACCAAGCGGAACCATCACTTGATGGTTTGAGTGATCCGATAGCAAAATCGATCACAGAAGACGCAAGACGCTGGAGGGAAGCCGGGACCTGGTCAGCGGATAAGGCTGACTACCCACCACGGACTCCACGGACGACGGATGCTGACCACCAGCTGCACCCACCACGGACATTCCCTCGGATACAAGCGGACCTGACCTGACCTGAGATCTCTGAAGAACGATCGGCGGAGGTTCCGGTACCGGAGAACTCAGACGGACCATCGGAAGGCGGAGCTGGGAGACCTCGGCGCCGAACAGGAGAGGTAGGATCGTCCGCATCCCCAGCGCGACCCTACCAGCTGGTAACTCCTCGAGATCACACCGTCCTGAGGTACAAGTACAAGCATAGGGAAAAACGGTGGGTGACCGCATCAGAGGAGGAACGAGAAGCGGCCCGCCTGTCCTTAAAATGGCGGCCGCATAGGACTACCAAAACCAAGCTACCTAACAGAACCAGGAGTCATAGACACTGTAATAGGACTAACGGCGGGAGCCAGGGAAGGAAAAACATCCCTGACATAAACACTGTAATAGGACTAACGAACTGCCAAGAAAAGGGTCCAAATACCCCAATAAGTGTAACGGAAATAGAGAAAGGAGCAATTATCAGAAACAGAGAAATTGTGCAAGAGAAAGAAGACTTCCCAGAACCCACCCCAATCGGTAAAGAAAACTGATAAAGGCAAAACAAGGTTAGAAGTGGAAAGAGAGAAAAGACTAAGAAAAGTGGAAAGAGAGAAAGGACCTAGGAAAGCATAAAGGGGATAACAACTTCAAGAAAAAGTGCACTGGTCACTCATCACTTGACTTCTTGCTCTCACTACTAGGGATAGGTAATTATTAGTCAATGACTATTGATGGCACCATATTAATTACAAAGTAATGATTAGAACTAAGGAACACAACTGACTAAAGGATTAATTAACCCAATTTATACAGTACTTTGGAAGTCACTTTTCAACTTCTATATCCCCCACTACTACAAAGACATAATAATAAGAGCATGCTATACCACAAGGGAAACTAGACCTCCACCTTGGAAACATAGTACTGAGTTACTTCCACGTCTACAAAGGCTTAATATAAAGAGCAAACTATTCCACAAGGGAATCTATACCTCCACCTGAAACCATAGTACGGAGGTATTTGATCTCTATATCCTCCAGGTTACACTAGGTGGGATCAAAACAGTACAAAACAGATCTTTAATGCGAATCAAAATGGATGGAAGACACCAAGGATCGACTGGGTCTAGTGCAAAGAGCATAGAATACCCTTCAACTCTATCCAAAAATGCTCCCAAAAAATTCAAACACAATACTTTGAGAAAAAATCCGAACATACTGTTCTATGACCCATATTTTGACAGAGTCAAAGGCATCAAGTTGAACGATCTTATATTCTACACAGACAAAACAGCGAAATGGCGCAACGCCCTTACAAAAATGTTGTTCACTAAAACTATAAAAAACATACCATATGGCACTAAGATAACGACCACTTTAACTAAAAGAAGTAAGACAGAATTATGCATCACTATATATAAAACGGGAATAGTGCTGATTCAAGCAACTAACAGAGAACTCGAGAAATTTGAGTCAACTTTCCAAAACTTAAAGGAATACATAGAAGGACCAAACCTCCAACAAAACTTGACACTACCAGATATCACACCTGAAAACATCGACCCCAAGACTAGAGACACCAATCAATCGGACGGCCAGAATAACCAAACCTTTAACACCGCAGATTTAACCGAAAACGCGATGTTAACCCCAGAGACTGAGGGAGAAAGGATTGAAATGTCCACCAACCTAGGAAACAAAGAGAAGAATCAGGTCCCAAGGAAAGAGCCGTGGCCGCTAACGCACAACTTCATTGCACCAGAAGAGTGTACCCCAGCTCCAAGCGAATCCCTCTATGAAGCTAACGAAATGAGCAAGGTAGATCATACCGACCTTCCTTACCCTCCCCCGAACACGAGACCGGAATCCTACAGATCCCTATCCACAAAAACACCCCTTACCAAGAAAAGATGGGTGGTAACGAGATCGGATCAGTCGCAGAGAAGAGCAAACTGCAACGCTCAACCAGCCAGTTCTACCTCACACAAGAATTCATCCCCAACACAGAAAGAAGTCAAGGAGCTCCAGAAACTCGTAGGTAACCTGGTGCAAATGTCGATGAAAGTCTCACAGACAATTGGAAAAATCTGGGAGATGACGATAAGCACGCACACCAAGGTTTCTCACATCCAGAATCTGGTACTTAGACCCAACAGACCTAATAGGACCAAGCCCCTGTCAAATGAAGAAACTCTAGCCTTACTCAGGTCTTATGAACAACCTGCCCGTAGTAAAGAGGAGAATATCAAAACAGTACCTATCGACTCTGGTAGAACGTCCAGAAAGAACGACAGGAAAGCAATACACCATAATCTACAACATATTCAGCTAATTGCATCCGAATCGGATAAGGGAAAACTTGTTAAATCACAGAAACCCCTGAACTGCCTTCTACTTAACTGTCGTTCGGCAACTAAACATGCAGCAGACATAGCCGCCCTCATCATCAATAGGGAAATTGACCTGGCCATCCTCACGGAAACATGGCTCAATGATTCATCATCTCCTACCATGGATCTCTTAGTACCTCCACAATATAACATCGTCAGGCTAGACAGACCAAGGAATGCGGGAGGAGGCATAGCTTGCATTCACCGGTCAGAGATCGAGGACTGCCAATTCCAATCTGACCCCTTAGAATCCTGTGAATACCTTGGTATTAATGTGAGAACACCAAAGAATCAAAGCTGCAAACTGCATGCATTCTACCACCCACCAGGAGAGAACGCAAAGTTCACAGAACAATTGATGGAGATCATAACGACCAACTCTAACTCGGACGCCAATAATATATTCCTAGGCGACTTTAACCTCCATTGGAATGACGGCAGTGATAAACTGGTCAACTCGCTTAAAGACTTCCTCAGTGAGCTAAAACTGGTACAAACTTGCAACCAACCCACTCACTCACAAGGAGCGACCTTAGACTGGATTATCTCAAGAAAGAATGAGGCATCTATCCTTGCCATAGACCCATGTGACTGGTCCGACCATCACACCATAACATTCACGATACCGACAATGACAAAGGGCAGGACCGTGCAACGACTCAAGCTCAAGAAACTGATCCGAGACACAAAAGAGGCTAATACTGAACTACTGGTTGAAAGGTGTGAGAAGGACCTGAAGCCACCCAACAATAAGCGAAATGTTAATGAGCTGACTGATCACTACATAACCTCGATCGGCAATATCGTCAATGACACCATGCCCCAAAAACTGAAAAAAGTATCAGAGAAACCAAAAAATCCTTGGTTTAATGAATCCTTGAATGAGGACAGGCGCAAACTGAGAATGGCCGAAAGGAGGTGGAGACAACATCCCTCCTCACCGGAGCTGAAAACACTCAGGAAAACAAGAAAAGAATACAACAAAAAAATAATCAACACCAAAAAAGAATTTATCAGAGCTGAATTGGACAGTGCCATAAACAGACCACGAAAACTCTTCGAGATGTTAAAACAGCAGTCAAATAAAATAGCCAAAACGGTTCTAGAGAATACGAAAACTCCCATAAGCTGCGAGGAATTCTCCTCATTTTTCACGGAAAAATCTAAATTGCTTGAAGTTGAACTCACAATTGCAGCAACTAACCTTAGGACCCTGCCTCCACCTAAAAATTAGGCCAATATCTCACCAGAGAGTCTCCAAACTAAAAACAAGGCAAAATGGGACACATTTGAATTATACGACCAAGAAAAGATCGCCAGAACGCTGGCGGAGATTAGACCGAACAACCACTATCAAGACCCTCTACCAGGAAAGTGTGTAAGAGAAATCAGCCACACTCTAGTGCCAATCTGGACCGAGATAATAAACGGCTCACTTGCACAAGGAACCCTCCCTGACTGCCTAAAAACAGGGCAGGTGATGCCCATCCTCAAAAAACCGACAGCTGATGCATCAGACCAGAACAACTATCGACCAGTGACCAACATCCCTCTACTGGCTAAACTCATTGAGAAATGCGTGCAGGGCCAACTAAGTCAACACATCGCTAAATTCTCGCTACTGGACGATTGCCAATCAGGATTCAGAACAGGGCACAGTACTGAAACTGCGATCCTGCATATTGTTGATGACGCCCTACAAGCCCTAGACCGAAATCAAACTTGCCTACTGATCCTACTAGACCTATCATCAGCATTTGACACGGTAAAGCACGAAGTGCTAATGACCAGACTACAAGACAGGATGGGTTTGTCTGGAAACGTGCTGAAATGGTTCAATTCTTTCCTACAAAACAGGACTCAGCGATTCCTGGTTAACCAAGCAATCTCTTCCCCGAGCCCCAACGCAATCGGGGTCCCACAAGGCTCAACGCTATCTCCAGATCTATTCAACTTATATGTTGAACCTCTCACGGAGATCCTTCAAGAATCTCAGGTATCCTATCATATGTATGCAGACGACACGCAACTATACATAAAGATCGCCTCCCTGTGAGGACATTGACTTAATGAACAAGACACTAAGGAGAGCTTTGCAATGGTTAACAATGAACCATCTGAAACTAAACGCCCAGAAAACAGAATTCCTTCTAATTTCACCGACAAGGAGCCAATCTGAAGTTAAAGAGTGGACTAAACTGGTGACAGCGCTAAACTGCACCCCGACTCTAGTTAACTCAGCCAAATCACTAGGAATTACACTAGATGAAAACCTCGACATGAAAAACCATATTAGCTCAATGGCCAAGAGCGCCCGCTTCCACTTGAATTACTTAAGAAAACTGAAACCCTTTATCTCTGAGACAGATCTAAAACTGGCTATCCAATCACTAGTCATCTCGAGGATCGAATACGGCTGCACCACATTAGCGGGCCTACCGAAAACATCCACAGCACCACTAAAAGCCTGCCTCAACGCAGCGGCGAGACTCATTACGGGAACGAAGAAATTCGATCACATATCTCCTCACCTGAAAGCACTAAACTGGCTACCTTACGAGGCGAGAATTCAAATGAAGATGGCCTGTATTACGCACAAAGCGGTTCACTACAACACGCCTAGATACCTAGCCAAGAAACTTAAGCTCTCAGGAGGTAATAGAACAACTAGAAGCGCAAAAGATTTGCTATTACGACCAGCCTTTTTCCACAAGAGAAAGACCTACAACCGAGCATTCTCCGGAGCTGCCCCCAGAATCTGGAACTCACTACCTCCAAACATCAGGAAGATTCAAAATACAGTAACATTCAAACGAGAACTGAAGAGCCACTTGATGAGTAAATACCCTACTTAGAGAAACCTACGGATCACTGGGATGATCACTTTCGCTAACTGAGGGCTGTCCTCTCCATGGAAAATTGGAAGATCTGTATCTGAGAATGAACTGATGCCGGGCTCAAGCCGAGACTTGACACATTACTGCTACCTCATATACGTGTGAACTTTTAACTATATCTCACGGTCAGACTATATAACTTCTACCTCACTTGATTTATTTATCCATATAAGTGTGAATTTATAACTATAGCTCTTAGTCATTCTACGTGTGAACTTTTAACTATATCTCACGGTCAGACTATATAACTTCTACCTCACTTGATTTATTTATCATATAAGTGTGAATTTATAACTATAGCTCTTAGTCATTCTATATAACTTCTACCTCACTTGATTTATTTATACATATTATCCTTTGATATGCACTGGAATGCCTTAAGACCCTACCTCAATGATCATGGTTTGTTAGCATGACACAAGCCAAGCCGTGCTCGCCATATAACGCTAATTGCACAGTCTTTATGAATATATATATATAATTTCATCCATGCAGTATATTTCCTTCTACCTCATTATTCTTTTGTGGTTAGTACTGCTACTATAATGTCTATATGCAATTCTGTCCTGTTAAGCGCTCTGATACCCACGGGTCTTGTTCGCGCTATACAAAACACTATAAATAAATAAATAAATAAATAAATAAATAAAACTGTCTTTAGGTGGTTTGGTGGCATCTTGATATGATTTATGCTAGTGATGAAGTTCCAGTGTGACTTAAGATTCACACCAGGGCCCAGGAACTGAGAGACACCTATTGGGGTTCAGGAAGGAGCTTGCTGAAGATCGGTCCAGAAGCTGTTGGGAAGCCGGTTATGTCTCTGGTGCTCAGATCAGGAGACCAGCAGACTAGACCTTCGAGTCACTCTGGTATCCTGGGTCCAAGATGAAGTTACATATCCAGTTCTTCTTCCCTACGCAAGAGGGCAGCAGGCAGGAGATCAGTGCAGCAAGGCGGCAGCCCCTTCATAGTAGGTGGTGGCATCAGAGGTCCTTTTTTACACACTGGTGCCCTGGCTCTGGATGGTGGGAGATGCTTCTAGACAGTGTCTTTGAAGTGCACAGACTTCCCTGCCCTGGCTCCAAGCTGGCTGAAGTAATAAATCAGGGTTGTTAAGCCCTTTGTATGGATACAGGAAGCAGCCTATTCAGGTGAAAGTGAGGCTAGCCCCAGCTCTTCCATCCCATTTGGCCAGTAATAGCCCATCCAGTCAGACCTGAGCTCCCATTGTGTGTGACTGTCTGGGAGGAATACACACAGCCCTACTGCCAACTACACCCAGTTATGTTAAGAAAGACATGCTGCAGACACCAAATGATTAAGGAAAGAAAATGCCAACTTTCCTAAATTGCCATTTTCAGAATTGAAATTGGAAATCCGACTTCACGAAAAGCTAGGATATTGGGATTCCAGAGAAAAATAACGTGAAGGGGTTAGCGCTTCCCATTTGGAAATTAAAATGTAATAGGGTAACTCCAATGCTATCCTATGCTATGTCCTTGCAGACATGACAAATAAATGTAAGAGTTTTTCACAACCAGAATATGTAAAATGTAACAGTACACATCATCCTACCCTACAACTCTAAGTTGAGATACAAATCACTGGAGTATAAGATATGTATTAAATACAAATCCACTGCAAATCTTTCAATCCTGGAATGTTTTGGAATGGTAAGATTAAACCCTTGCCTAGGCAGAAATGCTATCTCAGGCAACATATTGGACCAAGGACCTCCTAACCTGCATATATAGCTGTCTACCAAAACATTGCCCATGTACATTATTGTCCAACTCACTCAGTTCTGGTAGCAACTGGGTTCTGGCCATTTAAGACCCCTGGACTTGTTGCATGTGACTGCACATTAACTCTTCTCAATGTCAATTTCCCTTAGTCAGAAAGAGCTTCATATTACTCAGAGACCCATACCTTGATTATTCATTTTTTGGGCATTTTATATTGCGTGAACTCGGACCTAAGGTATTGGAGTGCTTTAAATAAGCACAGGTTCTGTTACAGATGGACGCATTCTTTTTGTTATACACATTGTTAGTAAGTCATTGTTTGAACAGGAACTTAAAATATCCACTGCTTTTTCTTCTGAATTAAAAGGAATACGCATGAGTTCTTAATAATTTTAAAACAGGCTGGTTCATGCAAATAATCCTGAGCTCCAGCAGCCTGGAAGCGAGAAATCAACTGTTGTATTTTCCATTTAGTCTGCACCATATACTGACAGAAGTCTAAGTGGGAAAAAAGTGTGGAGGCCCTCCTTATCTGGGATGGCAGCTCGAGCCATCTGCTACAATAAAAGTCAGAAAATATAGTTTCCAATGTAAATCAAAATCACTCGAGGCGACTATCCTCATGTGTGGCTTAGGATTTAAAATAGGGGAATTGATGCACTCTTTGAACTTGGTAGTCTATATCTTATCCTGCCGCTTGGGAAATGCTTTCTGAAGCAGTTGCACCATCAACTCCAATGATCAACCTTTTCTGCAGCCTCCTCATCCCCCAGAATTCTTAAGTTATTCCAGTGATGATGATTTTTTTAATTGATTTTTTTATTACATTTTTATAGTTTTTTTTATATAAAGCACAAAAAAGATCTAGGCAGCATCACACAGTCAACACATTCCTCCAAGGAGGACATTTCCATATTATCAACCCTGCAATTTAGAACAGTATACTGAGGTACATTACAACTATCTAACAATTGTTAATTGTATAAACAAGAACAGTTAACATAATCCCACCCCCTCCCCCCCTCTGTCGTGGTAATCTTGCATTATCAGCCCCAGTGTCCAAGAGTACACTTTCTGCTTGTGTAGGCTACATGTTCTGCTTATTCTCATATAGTGTAGGAAGCCTCATGTACCCCACACGTTCTATTCCATCCGTACCTACTACAGCCTCTTCTGCTTTTGAGTCGTCCGTACATGTTAAATCAGAAATCATAGTGTACCATGCCTTGCGTTGACCTTCAACCTGTCATTCCTCCGGACTTTCTTCATTCTAATTAGCTCTGCCATTGCCCATTCATGTACGTCCTTAATCCAGTTCTCTACTGCTGGCAGTTTGGACTCATCTATTTTTTTGCTGTCCGCCTTTTGGCCAGCACTAATCCTAATTGGAGGAACCTCCTAGTACGTTTCTTGACTTTCGGCGTGGGAAGAAGCCCGAGTAGCACCCCCTCACATCCTGTGACACCGTCCAACCCATGACCTTCTGTAGACATTGTATCACCTGCCCCAATAAAGCGTCAGTTCAGAACAGTCCCAGATCATATAAAGAAAGTGGGCATCTCCATATCTGCATCTGGACAGGTCTTCGAAATATTTTATATAGCACTCTTGGGGTTAAGTAAGTTTGGTGTACTATGGTATACCGGGTAAGTTTAAATCTGGAGTCAGAGCTGATCTGTTTAACCCCCTCATGAACTCTCCTCCACTCTGCCTCTGTCAGGGGCTCCTCCATTAATGCATCCCATTTAACCTGGACAGGAAGAGGACCATCAGGGTGGTCGTCCCCGAGTGCCCTATAAATAGGGGATACCAGCCTGCACCCTCCCATCAGAGTAGTTATTGCTTACAGGTTTACCGTGACTTTCGGTTCCTGCAGAAATGTCGGCCACAGATTGCGAGCCACAGCCAAGATTTTTGCATACTGTAAATATTGCCCCCTGCCCAGCACAAATGCATTTTTTGCCTCTTCCCTTCCCAACTGTTGGGATGCATACAAGTCCCCCATCACCAGGCATCCTTCCTCCGTCCATTTGCCAATGGATATGTTTTGTCTTATTTTTTTTGAAGGGCTGTACTGCCCATACCAGGATTCAGGCGCATAAGGGCACCCTTTTTAATACTGTTTTAACTGCTGTTTCTCATACTACTACCACGTGTCAAACGATATACGGGGAATGTTTTGGGACCTGCTCCCTGCATAAGTAGCACAGGGAGTGCAACCTTATGGTGCGTGCCCGCCAACAGCCTCTTCTCCCAATTGTCCTGAGTATCCAGCCAATGTACTGCATGTTCAAGCTGTGATGCCTTATAGTAAAACCCCAGTCTAGGCATTTTGAGAACCCCCGCTCCCATTGTCTCTGCAGGGTGTCTAATTTGACTCGTTTCCTCTTTGATCCCCACAGTAGCTCCCCCAGTAGACGTTCCAACGGCTTGAAATATGTATGTGGGATCCAGTAAAGCCAGTTTTTGTATGACATACAGACAACAAGGTAAGATCACCATCTTGGAAATTGCCATCAAAACCATCAATGACAATGGAAGCTCCTTCCAGAAAGCCACAGGTCTCTGGATGCCAGCCATGCACCTTTCCATGTTGCCCTCTAGGAAGGCCGGCTGCGTGAGTATTAACGTGTTCCCAAGGTATTGCACCTCATCAGTCATCCATCGCATCCCCACCTGTGGCAGCTCTTGCACCTCCCTTCCAGCCAGAATTCCCACATAGTTTAGACTTTCCTAGGTTGAGGCTCAGGCCTGACATCTTCCCAAATACCATTAACTCTGTAGTAAGCACCTTTACCGCTTCTTCAGGGCAATGGAGATATACTAATTTGTCATCTGCTTACATAGACACCACATGGTTGGTGTCCCCCAACTGGATGCCCCACCGCCCCATTTGCGCCCTGAGGGTGATCGCTAAGGGTTCCATTGAGATAGCGCATACTAGCCGGGACAGGGGGCATCCCTGTCAGGTGCCTCTCTGTAGCATGAAACTATCCAACACCTGACCACGTAGATGAACCCTGGCCGTTGGTCTAGTATACTAGGTTTTTATACATGTAATATATGGGTCACCTAGTCCCATCTTGTGGAGCACCACCCGCTTATAACTCCATTCCACAGAGTCAAAGGCCTGCTGGATGTCCAGCAAGCCAAGTGCCCAGTTTTCTGTTTCCAAGTGTGGCACATGCCAAACATGTGCCAGTCTGCGTAAGTTATGGGTAGTATTCTGTCCTGGGATAAACCTAGTCTGGTCCGGATGGATAATCCTGGGCATGTACGGTAAGAATTGAGTTGCCAGAATTTCGCTTAAAGGCCCCTAAGGTGAGTGGGTCCCTGTCCGGCTTAGGGATCAAAGACACTGTTGCTTCCAGCATAGTATTGGGGAGTTCCCCACAGTCCATACTTCGTTATATACCTCGAGGACATGTGTAACCAGTTGTGGGGTAAATTGTTTATAGAAATCAGCTGGCAGGCCATCACTCCCAGGGCATCTCTCCGATCTTAGCTTTTCAAGCACTTCCTCCCTCGAGACTGGGGCCCCCAGCACCTTCGAGTCCTCCTCCCCCAAAGGCACTTGGCTAATGAGTGTGTGCAAACGGGAGAGTCAGTAGCACATGTTTTATTTTAATATGTCGCAACTTCCTGCACCATCGCATCGCATCGCACCCTGGGTATGTACTATGGTTCTGTCATCGGCTCTCAGCTGTAGAATGGGGATGTGCCCTGTTTCTGTCCATAGCAAACCCACTAGGAGCACCCCTGAACTATCCCACTCCATGTGCAATTTTTGCCTATATGTGGTGTACATGAATTTTTCAAGCCGTGTCCACGCCTCCAATAGCTCCCCCCTGAACTTGTGTCCAATCAGCCAGCTCTGTAGGTGTCTTATTCTCAATATTATCTAGTGTCTTAAGTAGCTTTTACCAGGATCGTGATGTCATCACTCAACTGTCTCCTTATTCCACATGTGGTCCTCATGCATACCCCCATAGGACCACCTTCAGGACCTCCCACTCCAGCGTTGATGATTATCTGTATCTTCTAGTTTCAGTCTCATATCTGTCAGCTGCCATCAACTCTGACAGTGATCCTTTCTCCAATTCGATTGTCCCGTCGTATACTGCCCTTAAACTGATTACTGCTCAAAGTCACATTTTTTTTAATATTCCGTACAGCAGAATTGTTTTTTAGATTCACTGTACACTCAGCTGCTGAGACCTTACAATAATCTTCTCATAGAGAACTAAGAGTGAATATAGCACTCAGTGAGGGTTCAGCAAAAGGAGTTGATGCTGATTCTGCAGTGCGTAAATTAGCTTCCAAGTGCTGATAAACTTGCCTGGATTACTTTCAGAGAGTGTGGCAGTTCTATCATATTGTGAGAACTGAATCATCCCATGCCAAGATATTTTGCTGTAACCTATCAAGCTGTGTCTTATTTATATGTGTTAAACTGTGGTGAGGACCCTTTCATGCTAATGCAAGTGGGACATGCTGCTGACCTTAAATGTGCAATAGTGTTAAGATTGCATAATGTCACCCCACGTTGGTCGAATGTCAGTTTGAGCACAGAATTGGTCTGGAATGTCAGTGTTTGCCTCCCAGTCTATAAAAGAATCACCATCACAGTTTTCAGACACCAGAGAAGCCATTGGAGTGGGGTCTAATATAATGTGGCCCTGTTACTTCCTTTATTCCATAGATGTTCCCCTCTGACGGTTGATCTCAGTAACATCAGCTACCCCATTTACTGGGCGGTAAGCGACTGCAGCACTAGCTGGCAGCCTTGCCCAAATTCCACTTAAAAGAGGTTATGGTCATTCTCCAAATCAAACAAGCAGATTAGTCTGAAAGCCCCCATCTTTATGACACAAATTTATTGTGTTATCAGGTCTGTTCAGTTCATATTGATCATTCTTTATGGCTAGACTCCACTTTTCCTCATTTAATTTTTGTATCCTCACATAGAGAAACTAGAGACACCCATGCCTTCACACAGCCGGCATATCCTCTCTGCACATGACAGTAAGCAGAATAATCACTTTTGAATCACTGTAAATTCATAGTGGATGGACTGAGAGTGCTAAATGCTAATGTGTGCCATTAAAGATAAAGGCCATTGCTGTGCAGTTACGATAAGAGGTTCTCATCTGGTTACAAGTGAACACATGAGCATGTGTGTGCGCACACATGCTGGCTGCACATTTGAGACTACGTGTGAGACTACCATCTTGCACAGCCCAGTATCTGTGCACAAGTTGCCTGTCACAGGAGGAACCCTTCAGGGTTTGCTATTGACCAGTAGCATGCCTTGTATTGTCACTTGGTATTCATAGTGTAGGTCTATTGTGGTTGATCTGCATTACAGTCATCATAAGTGAAATCCGCACTAAAGTGCTGTTTCACCCTCCATAGACCTACAGGGTCCAGTGAGGTATTAATCTATGGTAAACATGCACCCTGAGTAAAGATATCCAATCCTTTACATCATAGCTACATTAATTGTTGCACTTTACGAATTAGCATTGGCTCGGCTCATGATCAGATTCCATACATACATATTCCAGAACGTTGTCTCCTTTTTGTGCCAAGTGAATTCCCCGTCTGCCCAGTAGGATGATCAAAGGCCTTACCACACAATAGAGCCAGTCAGAGTGCTTGACCGGGTTCCTGGATAAGGAAGGGCTGGGAGGAAAATCTGCTATTTAGCTTGTCACACATCACATGGGCTAGGAGAACCCAGGCTCAGAGAAACACAGGAGGAAGGCCAAATGTCTGTAGTGCAGCATACAAGGGGCTTTCCTTTGAGGTTTTGGTGGGAAGGTTCAAGCAGTTGTGTAAACTAGGGGAGTATAGGAAATTGGGCTGTTAGTTGTGTGGCCTGCACAAGTAAGAGGTCCACAATCCCCCTACTGAGAACCAAGCATGAATGTGCTTATTAATACTAATGAAACATATAAACTGAGAGCAGAAATAATTGACCTCATTATGGGGAATCAATAACACATTTTTTTAATGTAGTTGCTGTACATTGTTCAAACTGAGGTTTTCAGGAAAGCTCTTTCCATAGACAACTTGAATGTCTCAGAACGTTGTGCAGGAAGATTGGGACAGGGATGGAGTGATAATGCAGCACCCAAGTCCTAGGAGCGGGAGTGAACAGGGGTGCCAAAGTTTCAGAACATTCCACTTAAAAATCCCTACACAATGGAACAAAAGATGAGAAGACATTGGACCTGGGAGCAACAATAAGGAAAAAAGGCTTTACTGGAAGGAGGGGCCACCTGATGCCACTGCAAAGAGTGACTCAGTAACTTTGCCTCTAACGGACCCCCTGGACTAGAATGTCTCTTTCCACAGCCGATGATGCTGGCTCCCTTATGTGGAACATAGAAATTGCCTCAAACTGTAATTACAAAAATGAAAACTGGAGACATGAATTTCTTTCAGATTTGTATTTTTACTTGGCTTCATGAGACTGTTCATAAATGTTAAGACATCACATTCATGGTGTTCAAAGACAGATTTTCGTTTCTTTACTGCTTAAAACAACATCCAATGCATATCGGGTCAAAATACCCTTCTTCAGGGTCACTGTGAGCAAAGAAAATATGTAGTAATCAGTAAATTCTTTCTGAAATTTCAACAGATGTTTTGACTCATGCTGCAGCCAGTGATTGCGGAATTATTGCTAACTTTGTTTAGGAAGGTAAATTGAGCGCTTTGTGAGAAATTGATTAGGCAGAATGGAAAAGTGAAATCAGTCATGAAGAAGCAGTGGAGAAATACTAAGTGACAAGCATATCAAAGAACTACCTTAGCAAGTATGCACCAGGAAGACTCCTCATGTGGCTTATGTCTATGAAGCAAAACCGATGGAGCGAAGGAGGTGATAACAATGAATTTATATCTGGGACGCCCGTACCCTGCATGCAAGATAGAAAAACATGTCTGGACTAGTTGTACCTGTTTTTGGACACAATATCTACTTCTTAGCTCGATAAAGAAGCTTGAGGGCTCTGAAATTTAGAGACCCCACTGGTTACCAGAAATTGTAATTCAATGAATCGATATGAAATTTTTACGTGAGCCCAGTGACTGCAATCTTACTGAAATGGCCAGCTTAATGGAGAAGACAGAACTCTGTGGCATGCTGGGTGTAATGGAGTCTAATGTCATGGTACCTAAAATGCAGAAACCATTTGCGGAGAGCAAGCGTGCCGCTCACTCGAATCAACCCTTAAAGATTTAAATGTTAAGTATGTCAACAATTCTTACCCATCAAATGTAGTCTCTGACCATACACCATGCAAATACCGTCAGTTTTTAATGCGAAGCTGGCTTAGCTCGCGTAAGGGTGGTCAGGTATGTTGAGTGCAAAGTGAAGAGACACCATTACAATGCCAACATGCAAGTGAAGAAAGACTGTTAAGTGACAATTGCTGGTATCGAGGCCTATCTGACACATGTTCCTGTAGTATATGCTTACAGTTTCATGCCCATGCGGTCATGCTGATTTGTATCATGTAAGCAATACCGTGAGTGTACTAGGAATGAGTATACTGTTATATCCTTAGTTGCTCTTGTTCTCTATGTTATGTTTCTTGCTGTTGGTGCATGTTGCATCACAGCCTCACCTGTTACATAGGTGATCAGAATGCTAGCTCCTTGGAAAATCCAGTGGAGTCAGTTACTACTGTGGGCTGATGATGGGAGTTGCTTGGTGAGGGTCCTGGTGCCGTCTTCCTTTCTTGAAGAATAAACATACTCTTCAATATACTAAAGAAATTCCCTCAAGACCTATATACTTTTCATTAGAGACATAGTTTACATATATTTGTCTTCTTTATGCACAACAATAACAAATGGAGCTAATAAAGTTCATTTTCATTTCAATATTTTATTTCTTCATTCTTCTGTGTATCATTTGTTCTCCTTATAAATCCATAGTGTTTTATTTATTCAGTTTTTCATTTCTTAAAAATATTTTCATCATTTTTTAGTATATATTATTTTGTGAAAATACATATTACAACAAACAATTTTGAAGGAAAAAACAACCCTGGATCATACAACCACCAAAAGATTATATACAATACTAATCATGCACTCACAATCATTCAAACTCTATTACCATCCACACATTCCATACATAAAAAATGCAGTATCTGGACAAATCTTGACATGAAGCAGGCAGAGTGTGAATTTCTGCTGCTTGGATAAATGACCATAAGATGTAAGAGATGGACTCCAAGCAAGGTCGACGCACGTTTCGGTGGGTTCTGTACCACCTTCCTCAGGACCTATGCAGATACAAACATTTCTTAACACAACAAAAGCCAGGGAATTATTCCTTCACAAGGTGTAGGCCTTATGGGCTTCCTTAAAATTCAAGTGGTATTTATCTTCCTGTAAGATAGTCTCAGCATACATCAAGGAAATGATTACTGTTATGCTATTATTCCTTGCCATACCGGGGTATCCTTATTTCATTAAAATCTTTATATTATTTATTTATAGACCTAGTGGTGATGGAGACGTGTCACTGTTGTTGTTCCTGATTCTTCAGGCACAATCTCGACGGTAACACTACTTTAGTCGTAAGCTGAAGGCTCCTTTTTTTCCCTCATGGGTTTTAATTTCCGTCGATGTCACAACTCCACTCTTTAGATGTCACCATCCACTCTGTGTATCGTTACCGATCCTGAATTCACAGCATGACAAGAGAGCCTGAAGAAATAAAATATTGAAATGAAAATGAACTTTATTAGCTCCATTTGTTATTGTTGTGCATAAAGAAGACAAATATATGTAAACTATGTCTCTAATGAAAAGTTTATAGGTCTTGGGGGAATTTCTTTAGTATATTGTGTTTTTCCCCTCTTTTCCCTGACCTCAAAGTAACAGTAGAGGGGTCCCCTCTAATAGGTATCTAAACATACTCTTCAAACCTTACTCTGATGTGGATCTACTTATTCAAGATATAACATAGACATACTCAATGTATGGTACATGTCATCTCTATAACAATCCGCTTGATAACTGACAGTCATCAGTGAAATTAGTACAAATATATCTGTTACTACTACGAATTATACAGAGAAAAATGTAAATCCGAAAGAAATTCATGGCTCTACCTTTCATTTTTGTACTTGCAGTTTGATGAAATGTCTATGTGCCGCATCAACGTGTTTTCACATTTTTGGTGAAATCATTTAAGTTGTTAACCACATAGCCTTAGGGTGAAAAAGTGCACTTAGCATCCAGAGCAGTTGTTCTGGTCTCTCTTGTTTACTAGCGACAGAGAGAGGGTGGAGAACTGCTGGCTTTCTGTGCATGAAATTCATTTAAGTTTGTGTACCTTTCGAATATATACTGTTCAGTCTTACTGTGTGCCTCACTACCCATTCCTCAAAGTTTGTTGGCTCCCTTATGCCACCTGAGAAACCATTAAAGGAATGGATCTGTGTTGGGAACCCGTAGGGTTTCAACGGGACATCTGTGGACTGACCCTTGACTCCGCTGACAAACAAGAAGCAAGGAGGATATAAGACCAGGGTAGTGCAGAAGTGAGGGTGTTCTGCTTTTTGGCTTTGGAAGGTCTGGGAAAGATGTTCTCAAAAGCAGAAGAGAGTGCCGGGAGCTGAGGTAGAGGACAAGTCTGATGCCTGGTGTTGGAAGTGGTGGTCCCTGTCGCTTACTGCCACCACCAAATGCTGGTGGCAAGTGTCTTTGGCCCCTGGCTTCAACATTAGGCTAAATAAGGACACCGCCTGAGATAGCCTTGCTCACCCCCTTAGTAGCCAGGCTTATCTCAAAGGCTCGAATATTCAGTATGTGCAACCACGCTCACAGTAACCCCCTGATGTCATCACAAATAGACTCCACATGAGTATTGATAAACTGAGTATAATATTTATATAAGCAATTATACGATATGACCACACAATACAAAATCAACATATATGAATGGGTAGTATTCTTTTTGGTGGGAACAATCAATTAATTGATTAAACATTTACAGAGTGCGCTACTCACCCGTGAGGATCTCAAGGTGCTAGGGGGGAGGGGGAAGCAGCTACTGGTCGCACAGCCAGGTCTTGAGAAGTCTCCTGAAGGTCAGCAGGTCCTGGGTCTGACGCAGGTGGGCGGGGAGGGTGTTTCATGTCTTGGCGGCGAGGTGAGGAAATTATCTCCTGCAGGTGGTCGTTTGGCGGATGCGTGGGACGGTGGCGAGGGCAAGGTCATCGGAGCGAAGCTGGTGGTTCAGAGTGTGAAAGGACAGTCGTTCGTTGAGGTTTGCTGGTCCGGCATTGAGAAGTGCTTTGTGAGCATGGGAGAGGAGCTTGAAGGTGATCCTCTTGTTGAACAGTAGCGAATGCAGGTCTCTCTGGTGGGTGGTGATGTGGCTGTGGCGTGGAAGTCCGAGGATGAGGCATGCAGAGGTGTTTTGTATGCATTGGAGTCTCTTCTAGACTGTAGATCTTGCGAAGCATGCATAGGGTGTTGAAGCAGAAGGAGAAAACAGCGTTAACTTGCTGAGTCATATAGAGCGTTGAGTCCAGAATGAACCCCAGGTTGCGTGCGTGGTTGTTGGGTGTCAGGGCACTCCTAGCGTGGCTGGCCACCAGGAGTCGTCCCATGCAGAGGGGGTGGAGCCGAGGATGAGGTGCTCCTTTTTGTCTGAGTTCAGTTTCAGCAGGCTAGTCTTCATCCAGTCTGAGACGGCCTTCATTCCCTTGTGGAGGTTGGATTTGGCGGTGGCTGAGTCCTTGGTGAGGGAGAGGATCAGCTGGGTGTCACCGGCATATGAGATGATGTTGAATTGGTGTCCTTGGAGAATGTTGGCATGCGGTGTCATGTAGATGTTGAAAAGGGTCGGGCTGAGGGTCAATCCTTGGGGTAAACCGCAGGTGATTGTGGTGGCTTTGGATTGGAAAGGGGGAGGCGGACTCTATGGATTCTACCGGTGAGGAAGGAGAAGAAAAACCAGTCCCGGGTTTTGTCTCGGATTCCTGCGTCACGGAGACTTGTGCGCAGGGTGTGGTGTCAGATGGTGTCAAAGGCGGCTGAGAGGTCCAGGAGGATGAGGGCCATGGTTTTGCCGTTGTCCAGTAGAGGCCTTATGTTGTCAGTGGTGGCAATGAGGGCGGTGTCAGTGCTTTGGTTGCTTCGGAAGCCAGATTGGGAGTAGTCCAGGATGTTGTTCTCCTCCAGGAATTGGGTCAGTTGTCTGTTGGCGGTCTTCTCAATGATTTTTGCTGGGAACAAGAGCAGGAAGATGGGTCAAAAGTTATTGAGGTCCTTTGGGTCCGCCCTGGGTTTCTTGAGTCGTCCGTTGATCTCAGCGTGTTTCTAGCTCTTCTGGACGGTGGCGATTTCCAAGGAGCTGTTGATGATCTTTTGGAGTTGGGGTGTGATGATGGAGCTTGCCTTGTTGAAGATGTGCTGGGGGCAGGAATCTGAAGCTGAGCCGGAGTGGATGGTGATCAAGATTTTTTTTATTTTTTTTATTTTCGGGGTGTCTTCGTCATTGACATCGTTCCAGGAGAGCAGGAGGTTGGTGTGTTTGGTGGGTGTTGAGTCGGGGCTGTCGGTGTCTGTTGTCAGCCACTGGGTGTCGAAGCTGTTGTGGATGTCTGCAATCTTGCGGTGGAAAAAGGTAGCCAGGAAGTCTCAGTGTTCTTGTGATGGCAGGATGTAGTTGGAGCTGGAGCTGGGGGTGGCGAGTTCTTTCCCAATGTTGAAGAGCTCTTTGCTGTTCTGTGCATTGATGTTGATGCGCTCCTTGAAGGAGGTTCTTTTGGCGGATCGGATGGATTGGTGGTGTTTGCGTCTGGTGTTCATGAGGGCAGCGTGGTTGTCAGGTGTCTGGTTATTGTGCCACTGCTTCACGAATCTTCGGCAGGTGTACTTGGAGTTCTGGAGGTCGGCCTTGAACGAGGTGGCTCTCGTGTCGGTGCACCTGATGGAGGGTTTCCTGATCGGGCGAGGGTGTTGGATCAGTTGTCGATCCATTGCCTGAAGTTGTGGGCTGCTAGGTTGGTATGGAGGGCTCAGGTGGAGGGTCTCGGGCGAGTGTGGTGATGAGCTGGTCTTCAGTGACTTTTTTCCAGCTGCCGTGTGGGATACGTTGCGGTTGGTTGTGCACAGTGTGTTTCTCGAAGGAGAAGTGGATGCAGTGGTGGTCAGTCCAGTGGAGTTCGTTGGTGTGACTGAAGGTGACGTGGTCTTTGGCAGAGAAGACGGGGTCGAGTGTGTGTCCGGCGGAGTGGGTGGGTGCCGTGACAAGCTGTTTGAGTCCGGTGGGATGGTAGGTTCTAATCCCAACCACCGCTACTAACTAACAGTGAAGCTCACTTCTAATCATTTCTCAAAAGTTTAGGCAAGTTGTATTGCTAGAATCTCACACATTGCAAAAGGAAACAATACTGCAATGCATAACAATATTCTCTTATACTGCGCAACAGAGAAAAAATGCCATACATGGCGCTACAGTCATGTACTTTGCAATTGAAGGAATAATGCAATGCGCATCACCACCCAGCATGCCCTGTACCAGGAAGAAACAAAGTACTATGCCAAGCTACAATGTTGTACGGTGCAATGAAGAAATAATACACTGTGACACATTATACTCAGATACTGTACACTGAAGAAATAATGCAATGCACCATGTTACAATCAGGTAAAATGCAAGGGAGAAATAACATAGTGCAGAGCACACCCAGCATACAGTTCGTCAGGCACAAATGAGATCAGGCGTCATACCGCCAAACTCCAGAAGAGACTCCAGCAGATCCAGAACGCCTCAGCACGACTCATCCTGGACATCCCCTGTCACAGCCACATCTCCGGACACCTGAGAGATCTGCACTGGCTCCCGGTCAACAAGAGAATCACCTTCCGTCTCCTCACCCACTCACACAAAGCCCTACACAGCCAAGGCCCAGGATACCTCAACAGCCGCCTCAACTTCTACGTTCCCAAACGCCAGCTTCGATTGACCAGCCTCGCCCTCGCCGCCGTCCCCCGCATCCGTAGAGCCACCACAGGGGGACGGTCCTTCTCCTACCTCACCGCCAAGACTTGGAACTCCCTCCCCAACCACCTCCGCCTGACCCAGGACCACCTCGCCTTCAGGAAGCAACTCAAGACCTGGTTGTTCGAGCAGTAGCAGACCCCCCCCCCCCCCCCCAGCGCCTTGAGACCCTCTGGGTAAGTAGTGCGCTATATAAATGCGATGATTGATTTGATTGATTGATTGATTGTTAGCAGCAATAATGCAAAGGGTAATACAACAGTTTTATATGATTTGTTAACAGTGCCCTCATTATGTATCAAATGATGACACAAAAAGTACTGCTTCCCACTCCGGCCCCAGTACTGCCCCCCCCCAGTACTGCCCCGTCTTTGGTCAGCATTCTGCACGCAGGCCCTACACTGAAGGCCTGATTTCCCTTCCTTACATTACTAGCCCTTGCACACACAGTGCACATCACTATGGACTTTTACTAGTAAGGCAAACATACCAATCATGGCCAACCAATCACCATTACATTTTACATATGGAACTCCTGTACTTTGACACTGATCAGAAGTGCCAAAGTGCCCAAAGCATCTAAATTGGCATCTCTAGGTCAGGAAAACAGTCTAGGGGGAAAAAAAAAAGTTTAGGGAACTTTAACCAAAAAGGCCAAGTCCTACACCTGGTATCAGAAAATTCAGTAAAGGTTTAACTCGAATGTTTACACATTACATTTCCGCTATATATAAATGATAATGGGAGGCTTTAAAACAAATTCCTGACATGTATTATATTTAAAACTTAAAACGCTTACTACCCTTTTAAGCTGTGAACAGGTGGGAAACATATCTCTAATACAGAAACTCCTGTAAGATGGACGAATCACAATCACAGGACACACTATATCACCTTTTTCTAACTGTAATATACCTTGCATTCCTATTTCATAGCAACAGTAGTTTTGAACATGAATACATGCTAATAAACTGACACAGCATAAATATATATTATTTTTAAAATAGCTAGAACTTTTTAGGGCAGCACCATGGTTGTCTTTCGTTTCAGCTCTACTCGTAACAAAAACGCTCCAGCATATGAGTGTGTGTCAACTCATGTAATATTACACTGGTGACTAGATAATGCCAGCGTCATTTGGAGTACCACATTTCCATCGAGAGTGCATATAATGTACTGAATGATGGTTTTTACCCAATTGAAGGCAATGGTAAAAAGGTCATTTTGAATTGCTGTCAATATTCTCTTGTAATCGACTCTAATTAATCTTTCAGTACAAACCGCGAACACCATTAATGCAATATCTATATTCCCGTTGTTGGTTTGCATGATCTTTAAAGCCCAAAATGGATTCGTACTCCAAGTAAGCTGTGATACACGGCTAATTTCAAAATAGAGGAAAGTTTTCGTGGCAGAAACCATTGAGACTAATAGGAATGTTAAGCCCACATGTTACGTTGAACAATATAAATTACAAATGCCTAACAAAATATAGCAAAGATAATTAAAAGTTTGAAACACAAATGTTAAACAAACGTTAAGAAAGGCAGACGTCTGATTCTCTTCTAATTGGACTACTCATTGCATTGCTGTTTCTAATTAAGAAGAATACGTGTACAAGTGCAGTGTTTTCATTAAAATCTATATACAGAAGATTTGTTCTTTCTCTGAATAAATAATTTCCACAGTGTTTCTCTCATTAAATGTGAAAGCAATAACAAGCACATTGAATAATTGAAGCAGATGAAATGTTTTATAATCCCTTATATCTTGAAGATATTGTGTTTCTCTTGACACGGATAAAATGCCAAAAATAATTTTTCGAATACTTCCCACAATGCATTGAAGTAAAGGAAAACCGACCACGGCGTTGGTGCAGACTAAGGGGCATATTAGCAAGAACCTCTCTAAAATTATAGCCATTTTAGCGGCAGGAAACTGACGCTAAAATGGCCATAATGGGATTGCTAGTTTGCGTTATAGAATTCCAATAGAAGTCCAGGTTAGATATCCTGCACATCTAACCTGGGATTCTATTGGAATTCTATAACGCATATTAGGAAGCCCATTATCGCCGTTTTAGCGGCAGTTTCCTGCCGCTAAAATGGTGATCATTTTAACGAGGTTATTGCTAATATGCCCCTAAAAACGTTCAATAAACATGCTCTTTGTCCTTCTACTCTGGTTTCATATTGAACACCAATGATCTCGATTCGAGGTCAGTGGTCTGTAATTTTGAGCATATAGATGGCGATACAAAAACAAGCATTGGAAATGCAATAGGTCTCGCAATAGAAAAGTTTGAGCTTTTGGTGTGGTAAAAAATAATATTTTTAAATTTTTGTTTATCTTTTGCAAATTATAAAAGTATTAATTTTGTTATTTGAAATGCCAATAGTTAAAATTTAGCAAATGTTACATAGATAGCATTAGTAAAGGTACATGTTTAGTTTTCCCCTGTCTTCCATGTATTGATCTGACAAATCACAATCTTTTAAAAAAGTTATAAATAATACGTTTGCAATGCAATAGGGCTCGCATTTGTAAAGTTAGAGGTATTAGTATTGTAAATGACAAATTTTTTATTTATGTTTTTGTTTTGAAAATAACGAAATTAATAACTTTGTCATTTACAATGCCAATAGTGTTAACTTTTGCAAACGTGACACCTACAGCATTTGTAATGCAATATGTGTTGTATTTACATGACTTAGATGTATTAATATTAAAAATAACAATGGGTTGTATTTTTTCCAATATTTAATAGTTAAATAAAAGTTATTGTAATTTATAATGGCAGTAGCTTAAACTTTTGCAAATAACTTTTTGGAAGATTATATTTAGTGTATTTTATTGTGATGAAAATACAAGAACAGAAGTGAAATATTTAAATTTTTTTGTGACATTTGTAATAAAGTTTAAAACATTGAGAGAACATATTTGAATCAGTTCTTGTTGAATGATTGCACAGATTGATGCTGTGGTGGCTCTGAATGATGTTGTGGCGGCAATGAGTGATGCTGTAGCGTTCAGTGATGCTGTGGTAGCGCATAGTGGGCGAGGGATGGAGTGTGGGCGAGGGATGGAGTGTGGGCCGGGAGAGGGATGGAGTGTGGGCCGGGGGAGGAATGGAGTGTTGGGCGGGGGAGGGATGGAGTGTGGGGCGGGGGAGGGATGGAGTGTGGGACGGAGGAGGGATGGAGTGTGGGGCCGGGGAGGGATGGAGTGTGGGGCGGGGAGGGATGGATGGATGGAGTGGGGGGATGGATGGATGGAGTGGGGGGATGGATGGATGGATGGAGTGGGGGATGGATGGATGGAGTGAGATGGATGGATGGAGTAGGGGGATGGATGGATGGATGGAGTGGGGGGGATGGATGGATGGATGGATGGAGTGGGGTGGATGGATGGATGGATGGATGGAGTGGGATGGATGGATGGATGGAGTGGGGGGGATGGATGGATGGATGGAGTGAGAAGGATGGATGGAGTGGGGGGATGGATGGATGGATGGATGGAGTGGGGGGGATGGATGGATGGATGGAGTGGGGGAGCCGAAGGTAAGAAAAAAACGAGTGCAATCAGGGGAGCAGAAGGCAAGAAAACGAGTGCAATCAGAGGAGAAGAAGGCACAAAAAAAAGAAGAAATGGAGAAGCATGGAGAGCGGGCAGGAAAGAGATGGGGGTGAGAGGAAAAAGAGTTGGATAGAAGGACCAGGAGAAAAGGATGGAAGGTAGTGAGAAGAGGGTGGATGAGATAAGGGTGAGGATGTAGGTGGAAGAGAGAGACTCAAAAGAGATGGGAGTGAAAAGAGACTATAGAGGAAAAGGAGGCTGGAGAGGAGAGGAGCAAGAAAGAGATCAGGGGGGAGGGGGCAGGGAGGCCAGAGGAGCTGTGAAGCATCCAGACTGTCCTGAAGAAAATAAGGTGTGAGGTCGAGGTGAGGCCAGAAAGAGATGCAGGGGTTGCGCTGAGTGAGGCAGGGGTTGCACTGAGTGAAGAAGGGGTTGCGCTGAGTGAGGCAGGGGTTGCGCTGAGTGAGGCAGGGGATGCGCTGAGTGAGGCAGGGGTTGCGCTGAGTGATGCAGGGGTTGCGCTGAGTGATGCTGGAGTTGCGCTGAGTGATGCAGGGGTTGCGCTGAGTGATGCAGGGGTTGCGCTGAGTGATGCAGGGGTTGCGCTGAGTGATGCATTGGTTGCGCTGAGTGATGCAGGGGTTGCGCTGAGTGATCCAGGGGTTGCGCTGAGTGAGGCAGGGGTTGCGCTGAGTGAGGCAGGGGTTGCACAGAGTGATGCAGGGGTTGCGCTGAGTGATGCAGGGGTTGCGCTGAGTGATGCTGGGGTTGAGCTGAGTGATGCAGGGGTTGGGCTGTGTGATGCAGTATTGGGGGCTGGGGCCAGATGATGATGAAAGGAGTGCAGTTTGTGGTGCGTTACATCTGCTGAGCTGCCATCTGTCAGGTGTGAGGGTCAAACCATTGGAAGCTGAATCCTACTAGTAAAAGATTGATCTACGGCGGATCTAGAGGCTGTGAGCTTGGAAACAGGATCTGAGAAATGCAAGAGATGCTCCCAATAGTCGCAGGCAGGGACACAAACCAGCTCATCGGAAAGCGGCGGGGTTCTGCGAGCATGGGGATCTGCCAGATAAATTAGACTATTACAGAATTAAATCAGGGACAAGCTATTTGTGAGGTCAGGAATGGCATTTCACCTCTGCAGAGGCATCCATGATAGTCCCATCCCATCAACATATTCTGCGATGTAGTTGCATGCAGACACAGAGTGCTGGACTATGTAGAACGAGAGGGTTTTCAGAAATGTAGCCACTGCTGGTTTTTTTCCGGCTTGACCTTTGGCTCAAGGCATAAAGTTGTAAGTGCCCCCACACTTGTCGTGGCGATTGTGAAGTAAACACGCACTGTTTGGTGAACGTGCTCTCTGGTGAACGCACTTTCTCTGCTCCCTGACTTTACGTGGGCTCTGCATCAGGAGGAGCACTTGAGACATCCAGCAGCTGCCGCCCTCTCACTATCACACAGTGGAGATAGGATATCAGCTTGGATGTTGGTGCCTCTCCCAACGTTTCTCTAATAAAAAAACATTCAGTAAAGAAGAAAAAACACCACAGAGCCAGAAAAGGGAGAGGAGGAGGGAGGTGGTCAACAACGATAATGGGAAAGGGGTGGCAGCAGGCAATTAACAACAAAGGCAAAATGGACAACAGGCGAATAAAAAAACTAGCACGGATGGGAAAATGTAAATTATTTGCAATCCACGCTGCATCTCCGCAGTCCGGCCCCATCTACAAAGGGGCTCATTGAGCCTGCCTTGCGCCTACATGAAGGGGGAAGTATAGGGCAACAGCAGATGGAGGGGGCCGGGGAGGGGGATTGGAGGAGAGGCGGGGCTGAGAGGAAAGCAAAGAAAGGTGAGAAAAGGGAGAACAGGAATGGAAAGCGGTGCGAGTGGGAAGAAGGAGAGAGAAGGAGGAAAGGAGGAACAGAAAAAGACTCGAGGAATGGTTTGGGGTTAGATGACAGCTAAAATCTAAGGTAATTATGTACAAAATGCCGTACTGAAAAGCAAGAATGCATCTAGGGCCAGGACTCAGAGTCTGCGCCGACAGGATTCTGTTTAAATGACACTCACACACAGTCTCACAGAGCCCGGCAGTGAATCTATGGCCAGCAGATGGCAGCAAATGTACGGGACTGGATTTTTTCCTCGCATGAATTCTTTCAATTTAGTTTGTGTTTTATTGATTGTAGGCCCGTGTGTGCTCTGTGAAATAAATATTCACTTGGTCGAGTGCTTGTCCATGCTGAGCATCTGAGCTAGTATCCTTATCCATAGCCTCGTGTTCATACATGCTCTCAGTACTGTGGTGAGGTGTCTTATCCGGAAGTTCAGTTTGTACCAGCCTTGTAGCGTTGATGCGGAGCATTGGTTTTAGTTCATTGTTTATTTATCCTTAGTGCGTTGTCATTTCTTTATTCACCTGATGTTATTATGTTGGTGCACAATGCCCATTTGTGTCGTGCTGTGGATAGGCGTGCTTGCTGGTAATGTATTTTATCACAGATAACAATCGGAGGGGGGAGGAGAAACGCGAGAGATGACCTGGCGGCCGTCAAAGTGAAAGTACGGTCGGCCGGCCGCGGAAAGATGCAAACAGTAATTAGCTGCCTTTGAAACGGAGCCTGGCTGTGGAGTGGAGGGAGGGGGTGACAGCTGGAGTTGTGAACCAGCTGTAATACGGGAGAGCTGAGGGGGAGGCAAGGGGCGTGCAAGGAGCTAGTCAGAGCATGGCGAAATGGAGAGACTACAAGGAGAACAAGTTTAAACAAACTGGGAGGAGGGAGGAGAAACACGAGAGATGGCCTGGCGGCCGTCAAATCGAAAGTACGGCTGGCCGGCCGTGAACGAAAAATTAGGGGAGGAGAAATGCCTGAGGGCAGAGCGCACGCTGGGGGAAGCTGTGGGAGGGAAGCAGATGTCTTTGATGCGTGCACGCTCTTTTTACGGGCACTGCATGAAATCCCCCGGTAGTTCAACTCTAGTTAAGCCCCTATATTCTCGCAAGCTCAATGCGCAGGCGCATTGACAGGCGAGACCTAATCAACTTGGGACCAATTCAAAGAGGCATGTTAACCTACATAAAACAGTGTTACTGGAGCACTACATTGGCTTTGTAAATGCATTTAAAGAGAAGCCAACCACAACCTTGCAGAGCTGGAAAATAAATCAAATCCCATAGGCCTGGGCTCTGAACTCTGCACCTTTGCTGAATTTGCAGAGTTTTCCGCACCACATGGAGTACACGGAGTTTACAAAAAACACCACTCCATGAAGTGTAGTGGAGCTTTTTCCCCACTTGCGCTTGCCAATGTTAAGGTGGCGAATGCGCGCTTAGAAATTCCAATGCTAGCCCCCCTTCCAGAGAGATTTCTCAACATGGAAGAGCGAGGATGATCACGACCACCGGTATTTAGAAACCATCCGTGCGCCTTGAAGAAGTTACCGCTTGAGTAGAAAATATACTCAAGCGGCAGAAAGAAGCAGCACCCTCTTGCACTGTGCATGGTGCCATCTGTGCTGATTTTCCAGCGTGGTACTGACACCCTTCATCAAAACTCAACGCAAACTGCGTGACTTAACGCACTCCGCCGCTTGCAGAAATCTGTTTAGCACTGTGGAGTTTTTTGGTCACTTTGCGGAGTTCCGCTCATGAACTCTGCCCAGGCCAAATTTTAAACTGTAATTTGCTCAAGAATGCACTAGACGTCATGAAAAAAAATCAGCAAATAGTTAAATTCACAATAGAATAGAAAAGTGTGACATACATATTCATTTGATAACATTTAATATTCTCTGTTGGTAAGCAAATAAATCCTTTCTTATAGAAACCTTGGAGTGCCCTGGATGGTACCTACTAATCAGAATTTTGTTTACCAGTTTTGCTACATCATAGCAGTGAACATCAAGGCTTTGAACCAATCTTGCATGCATGGAAATAACGCTCAGTGGGAGTCATAGAGAACAATTTAATTCTCAATGTGCTAAGAAATTCAGCTTTACGCTTTGTAGCTTATGGCAAGCAGGAAACCCCACCATAGCGAACTACATGTGCTAAGTCATCTTTAACATCAAAACAATTCTACTCTTAAAAAATAAAAAGGATAAAACAACCAGAACATTTTACTCAAAAGGAACTCATCTTAATGATTTGACATGAAGTAACATACATTAGTCATTCATGGCATACATATTAGGGGTATTGATGACATCTTGGTGTCCACCCATGGTACAATGCTGGCCCTCACTAATTACAGAATATTGTGTCATGAGCACCATGGCAGGATAGCACCCATATTGATATCATTCTGGTGATCACAAAAGGCTGCATTTCCTGTTTATTTATTTATTTATTTTAATGGTTTTATATAGCGCTGGCTAGACCCGGAGGTATCAGAGCGCTTTACATGAGCATCCTATCATAGGTACAGGTTCTATAGTTACAAAGGTTACACAGTTATTAGAGCATGGCAACATAGTTACTTGTAAGGTCGAGATAAAATAATAAGCACAAAAACGTAAGGGGAAAAGCTGGGAAGGGGAAAGATTTAGGGGAGGGGTAATGAGGTGGGAAAGAGAAGAGGAGGGTGAAGGACACAGCATGGAAAGAGGAGGGGAGGGGCGAAGGGGAGACAAACCCGTAGACGCATCAAAACAGCATCCAAAGTCCAGTAAACTGTGAACCCGGGGAAAGTGGTATCACTTCTCTATCTCTGTTGCGGGAGGCTCCCTTTACGCAGTGGACTCTCTCAGAGGGGTCTCTGAGACTCCAAGGCCTACAAACTGGATCCTTCCCCAAAAAGGGGAAAGGGAATGCTTTGGCCAGGGGTGCCATACCATACCTCAGCTGTGAGTGGCTCCCTTGGTACAGTGAACTCTCTCATCGGGTTTGCTGAGACTCCAGAGCATAAATATTGGATCTTTACCCAACAAGGGGAGAAGGAGTGCTTAGTCAAAGGGCACAAAGGTTAGAGGGGCTAGGCAGACTAGCAGGCGAGGTGAGAGATTCAAGGGAGGGGGGATAGGAGCTAGGGAAGTAGACAAAGAAAGAAAGAGTGCTAAATGGGAACATATTTAAATTAATGATTTATTGAGCGCTTTACATGAGGAACAATAATGTTGCAATTTATATCAGTTAAGAATTACATAAGTATCAGGAAAAACATTCAAAGAACATAGGAGACATGGTGAATGGCACAAGGAAGGGTAAGGGGATAGGGTAAAGGGGTAGGAGGAAGATAGGATGTAGGGACGAGGGAAAATCTGCCCAAGGTCTGGCTGGGTAGGAGATGGCAGGGGGGGAGTCCACACCCCATCTCCTCTTTAGCTATATGGTAAATCCACCGAGAATCAGCCAAATCGCTTGGTCTCTACAGTCTTGGGTAAGTTCCAATTCCTGATGTGCAAACAGGTTAGGGGATAGGTTCAAGGTCTATTCAATGTCCAATTGTTGTCCCAGGGAAGTAAAACAACTTGGAGGGGATCACTATGGAAGCCATCTTGGAGTCAGGTAGGGGACTGTACTGTACACTGGTGGTCATCTTAAAAGTCAGGAATCTAGCAGTTATAGTCAATTTTCAGGACAGTGGCTGCAAGAGAATAACAACAGCGTGCACACACCATCACACGCACAGACATGCACAAGCACATACAAATGTGGGCACACACCCTCATATGCGCATATACACATGCACACACACAAGCACATAGACAGAAACATGCAAAAACACAAATACACATAAAATGCCATGCTCTATTACAAAAACACCCAAGTACATGCACACGCAAACACCATCACATGCACAGACATGCACAGACATGTACAAGCACACACAAATGCGCTCACACTCTCATAAACGCACAGATGCACACACTCACACAAGCACACATACAATCACATGCCCAGAACAAAAATACCTAAGGTAGTTCACACAGGTACATGCACACAACACAAATCATCACACGCCCAGAAATGCACAAGCACACACAAATGTGCGTACACACTCTCATACGCGAATAGAGGGCGCACGCAAGCACGTATACAGAAACAGCCACACGTACAATCCCATGCTCTAGTACAAAAACACCCAAGTACATGCACACACCATCATACGCACAGACATAAGCACACATACAGAAACATCTGCGCGTACAAGAGCACACATAGAATCAATGCTCTATTACAAAAACACCCAAATACATGTTCACACCATCACATGCACAAGCACACAAACCCCGTGGGTCTCCTGTGCACCAGGATGACTAAGAGAGTGTACATGGGTTCTGTGCAGTAGTAGGGGCACAAATATCAAGTGCAGCACCCCCTGAGGTGCATGCCAGGGGAGTCAGATGTCCAACCACATTCACTGCTATGCCCCTGGGAGAAGATCAGAGGCTCCGGTGCCCACTTCGCTTTATGGCAGGATGATGGTGGAATATCAGCGGGAGCAGGCGTGCTGGCGCTTAGCAGTGAGGGACATCCACCTAGCTTCTCAGACTGTGTGTAACATCAGGTGTGGGAATCCGGGGCTCATAGGACGCCGCCGCTCAGAGACAGGCCACGGCTATTCAGGGTCAGGGTCATAGATAATAGCGGCAGGAGAAAGCACCCCCTGGCACTGTGCTTCACCAGCAGCAATGTCGACTGCCCCAAGCCTGTTACCTTCGATGTTCAGGTTGCCACAGCAGCGTTGGGAGTCAGGGGCTGCTGGATGGGGCCGAAGTTCACCCCGGGTGCCTTGAGGCGGAAGATTGCAAAAAGGCGGTCGTGGCCTTCCTCGCCTCAGCAGTCCAGGTTCGACCGATGCCCAGCCGATCAAAGCAGTGCAGTAGGTGTGCTAGTACAGTCGGACCACTTCACAGCTCCACCATGTTCCTGCACTCCCTCAACTACCCCCGGCCCGTGGGGTTGGAACTCATCATCTTCGGAGTGCGCTAGGTCCGGGAGCACAAAATGGCGGCCGAGCTCTCTAGAACCAGGGCCTCTCTTCCGTAGCAGCGGTCACCTCTGTCTCTCGATCTCTGGGGTCCCAAGCCTCCTAGCAGCTGCCTAGGCTTGTCCGCTTGTCTGGCTTTGCCCGGCCTCTGCAGCAGCTTCTGTACTGTACAAGCAGGAGAGTCAGAAGGGTCGGGATTAATAGCGCCGTCTGCATTATTGGAACGCTGCGGTTATAGTGCCTCGTTTCCATTAGTGCATGTTATTCGTTTGAAACATTGTTTTATTGTTGCTTTACCTCAAGGACTTTACTGCTCGGCGTTCCTCAGCACATGGTGCTCGTTTGGAGTTAGGACGGCGATGGAGGCCAGCGTCCTCTAGCCATCACACCGGTCCAGCGGGAAGAGGCTTGTTGTAAATCAACTGCGATTAGGTTAAGCATTAGCAGAAGACATGCTGTGTTTGACCATTATCGTAACAAATGTACCGACACCATTTTGTATTTGCAACGGCCATTTTGTATGCCATACATCGCCATGTGCCCGTCATGTGCTTTGTCCTACCTCCTTGTTAACTGCGCCTGAAGTCTGCCCGGCAACAGGCTATATTTAGCATTCCCCGCTTCCAGCATGTCCAGACATGCTCAGTAGGGTCAATGACCGTTACTAATTGGTTCCAGATAGGAATGTGTTTACTAGTTTCTGAAGACTGTTAACTCCGCCCATTTATCGATTGTGCCTTCCAATATGTCCTTGTACGGTCATGAAACTGCTCTTGTCTTCTGTACTGCTTTTTTTAAGCCCCCTCATTGTATATAAAAGGGGCCATGTGCTTTAGCTCGGTGTGCTACTTTATACAACACTGAAGGGTGTTTTGTGGACTGTAGTACCACCTTTAAAGGTTTAATAAACTTTGCTTTTGTATTTTCCAGTTTCATTGTCAACTTCTTGCCAAGGTCTGAGGACTCTGTGCAGAGAAGGGCGAACCCCTTGCACTAAGTTGGCCTAGCTGAGGTTTGCTTACAACAAATTGGCGCCCGACAAGTGGGGCTCATCGGCGACTCGGTGCCCGAAGGAGTGGTCGTGATGAAGGATTGGAATATCGCTGCGGACGCGATCGCATGCCAGAAAAGACCCGAGTCTTGGCATCCAAGGCGGTTTTTCCTTTCTTTCCGATCTGACCATCCAGGTGGTGCCGGTCCTCGACTGAGATCTCTTCTGTTGGCTTGCCGTTCAGTGGCCGTTTGGTCGAATTTAGAACTTGGCAGTTGGAATCTGAACGCCCTGTAATTGGTAAGAACCGTTGTACCGTACTTGCTGTGGGTTTGGAAGCCTGGGATTGGCAAGGCAGTTTTAGGATACAATTGCTGTGGCAGTTTTGGTTTGGTATGACTAGTCAATGATGTGTATGTGTATGTATAAGTGAAATATATGTGTTGCAATACATATAGGCAGGTAATGAGGAGATTTTTCTCTACAATACGATTTTTGATTCGAACGGCACAACGTATTACAGATACCTTAAGTGCTACTTTGAGTATAATACTGCATATTTGCACTATTTTTGGCATGCCTTCTTTTAGCGCACTTCGTAGGTTGTGCTGCTTTTGTGGAAATAACCGGTTAAGTCTTGAGGAATCGCAGCCGGCTCCCCCAGAGGGGATGCCTCATAGAGATATGTATGTTAAATATGGTCTTTCTTCCATAATGTGCAGCACATTGTGGAGGAAATACACGCGAAAGGGTACTTAGTTATGTTGGCCAAAGTATGGGTCGTTTAATATGCGAAAGATTGAGTATGTGGAACAAAGTATGTTTAAGCGAAAATCCAAACAAGACATGTTTGAGAGTGTGGGAATGTGGGTGAAAGAAGTATGTGAGCGCGAGAAATGTGAGCAAGCGCTGATTGAGAAAGAACAACGAAAGAATATGTATGAAAAAGTGCAAGAACTAAGAAAGAAGAAGGAGAAAGAATTGGAAGAGAGACAGGAGAAGGAGCGCAGATTACAGATATCTGGCCAATATGCTGTTCGACAATCTCTTTATCCTGTCCTTAATAAACCGCAAGATGATTTTTCTTTGTTAGATCATCCTCCGCCTCCGTATGTCATTCCGTCCGCTCCATTTGACGAAGATGAGGATTCCGGGGCAGATAAAACGAAGCGTGATACCCGCTTCATGATATCGACCGATCGTGCGGCTGAACTCAGAAAGATTGCTCGACAGTTACTTCAGGATACTGTTACTGTTTATGATATTTTAGAGACTTTAAAGGGATGGCAAGATAGAGAGCAGATATATTTTACTGAGCATTTTGCAGAAGAAGTTGTTGACATGTTTCAAAAAGTTTCTGACATTCTCGAACCTGATGATGTGGCAATCGATTGTAAGCAATTGCGTAAAGTTATTTTTACTCTCCCCCAGGTGACTGATATGATCAGGCAGCTGGTTAAACTTTGAACTGAGGCGCTTTGTCTACAGGAGAAACGGAAAGCTAAAGCAGATGGACGGACGGGATTGGTCGAAGGGAAACAATCATCTATTTTTAAAACAGATAAGACCGCGATAGTGCATGCAAAGCCTTTGCGAGAGGCCGCGCCTTTATACGTTCCTCCTAAAGGAACAGGTACAAGTGACGATAAATATTCTGTAGATGCTAAAGGGTATTTTATTTATAATTGGGTATATACTCCTTGGAATAGAGCGGATGTTATGGCACTTAAAGCTGCATTGCCTGATCCGTGTAAAAATCCTGCCGCTTTCTATGAGGAAGTTGAGGGAGCCTTAAATTCTTGTACCAAGACATTAGCTGATATTGATTTATTTTTCAGGCTAATATTGCTGCCTGATATGTGGAGATCCGTGCGTAAAGTCGATGATCATGCAGCGTATGGGGCATTATGGAAAGAAATAGAGAGGGAAGATGAGGACAGGGAACCAGCGAATCCCCCGGTGCAATATTAGATAAGTTAAAAACGATTATTCCCCCTAAAAAGATTGATTGGACTATTTTAGCATCCTGTAAGCAAAAAACAGATGAATCAGTTTCAGATTTCTTCACGCTTTTTAAGGAAGCTTTTCATGATTTTAGTGGCCAGTCGCTAACGGACGATACAGGCCGACACTTGTTTGTAGATAAGTATGTTACAAAGCTATTACCAGGAGTGGCTAGCCGTTTGAAAGCTAGTGAAAGCTCTTGGACCACCTCTTCTCCGGCATCCCTCCTGACGATTGCTCAATATTACGAGCGTCAGGAATTAGAAGCGAAGGGTAGCGAGGATAAAAAGTCTAAAGAATTAAAAACAAAGGTTATGTTATCTCAGGTTTATGGTCGACCTCTTCGAGCTAACGATAGAGGCGGACAAGGATTTTATAGTTCCTCTTACACTCGTCCCTCTTTGGCCATTGATCAATGTGTGTATTGTAGAAAATTTGGTCAGTGGACAGATGAGTGTCCATTGTTGCGCTCACAGCGCTATGTTCGTGGCAGAGGATCCGTGAGAAACCACTCGGGGAACTCAGGACCCAGAGGTGCAATGAACGATCGTGCTACGTTTGATTCGAATGTGCGGGTACAGAATGGGTTCAATACTTTTGATAGGTGTAACCAATACCAGATGTCTGATTATGTGCAGCCTGAGTCGCATGATTCTGCTTATGCATATGATTGCGTAGGATGGGGTAAGGAATCAGTGGAAGTTCCAGTAGATCGGAGGGGTCCCTATGTTACAGCACATGTTTTGGGATCTACTGATCAGTTTCTGGTTGATACAGGAGCTACTCGTAGCACTTTGTCTAAACAATTGGTTACAAGGGCTCCCCTGTCTGGCTTAATGATTACATCAATAGGTTTCGATGGAACACCTTCCCTTAGCCCATTGTCACAAGCACTTGCATTTAATGTTGATAAGTTTGCTGCTCCATGCCCATTTTTGATTTCCCCAAATACACCAGACAATATTGTGGGTCTTGATATGCTCAAGTATTTCAGAGCCAAAATAAGATGTTCCCCTGAAGGATTGCGTGTGATTTTGAATGACAATTATCCAGTAACAGATAGAGTTTGTATTGTTCAAGAGGATACTGCATTAGCCTCCCTACCTAAAACTTTGTGGGCTACTTCAGATGCTGATGTGGGTCAGATGGTTATCCCACCAGTGCATATTAGTGTAAAGGAGGCAGCTGTGTTGCCACGCTTACCTCAATATGGAATTTCACAGGAGGGTGAGAAAGCACTCATACGAATTGTACAAGATCTCATTAGAGTTGGAGTTGTTAAGGAAGTTCCATTTAACATTTGTAATAGTCCGATCCTCCCAATTTTGAAGAAAGACACTGATACCAGGATCTACAGATTTATTATTGATTTGCAGGAGGTAAATAGGATAGTGGTACCACAATATCCAGTGGTTTCTGACATCACAACACTTCGTACTTTAGTTCCACCTACTGCAACTACGTTCTCTGTTATAGACTTGAAGAACGCTTTCTTTTCGATCCCTATTCATCCTGATAGCCGATATCTGTTCGGTTTCACTTTGAATAAACCATCGTATAGATTTTGTAGAGTTCCTCAAGGCTATATTGAGATTCCTAGTATTTACAGCCAAGCACTGAAAAGACAACTTGATTCTTTTGTTCTACCTGAGGGTGTGGCGCTCATACAGTATGTTGATGATATTTTGTTGGCAGCTGATACCCCTGAACAATGTGAGAAGTGTACTCTGTCTTTGCTTTCTTTCCGTGCGTTACATCACCATAAATCGAAAAAGAAACTGCAGTATTGTAGACCAAAGGTAACCTACTTAGGTCACCTTTTGTCTAAGGAGGGGCGTGCACTCACATCAGATCGCATTCAGGCAATCTTCAACACACCAGTACCTTCCACACAGAAAGATGTTCGAGCATTTTTAGGTCTTACATCTTTTTGTAGGCAATGGATATTAGGATTTTCATACATTGCTAAACCCTTGTTAGCGCTTTTGACAAAAGATACTCCAACACCCCTTCCTCGGACAGATGAATGTGAGAATGCTTTTCGACAGTTACGACAAGCTCTTTGCTTAGCACCAGTGTTAGGTACTCCAGATTACACAAAGCTCTTTACATTGTACGTACACTAGAGGGATGGATGTGCATTGTAATTTTTAGTGCAGACACATGGAGACAAGCAACGCCTTGTGCATATTTTTCAGCAGTACTTGATCCTGTTGCTCGAGCGTTGCCTGGATGTTTTCACTCGGTTGCAGCAACAGCTGTGTCCATACGCCAGAGTGAAGGCATAGTTTTATGACATAAACTGTTGGTGTTGGTACCCCATGCTGTTGATGCCCTTTTGAATCAAACAAAGACGCAGCACTTAACTAGTGTTCGTCTGACAGGATATGAGCTGACGTTGTTAGCTCCTCATATTACACTGAAGAGATGTGCAACACAAAACCCAGCCACGTTGTTGCCATTTCCAGCGACTCAGCCTGAGGCGCAGGAAACACATGATTGTATTTTCTTGACTGAGGAACAGACAAAGGGTCGTATTGATTTGCAAGACACGCCCCTTCCAGATGTGGATGGAGAACTGTGGGTTGAAGGGTCTTTTCCGAAGTTACCGGATGGTACAACTTCAGCTGCATATGCAATTACTACGCTTCATACAATAGTAGAGCCAGCTCGCATACCACAGAAGTCAGCTCAAGCAGCGGAATTAATAGCTGTGACACGAGCGTGTGAGCTTAGTACAGGTTTGTGTGTGAATATTTATACAGATAGCCGCTATGCTTTTGGAGTGGCGCATGATTTTGGCCTGCTCTGGAAGGAAAGAGGCTTTCTGACATCTCATGGGATGCAGATAATGCACGGAGAACTAGTGCATAATCTTTTGACTGCATTAACATATCCAATTAAAATAGCTATATAGAAATGTAGTGCGCATAAAAAGGTGATTGATAAGGTGAGACAAGGAAATGCTTTTGTAGATTGAGTGGCACGTGAGACTGCGATGCAGCCTGACACTACTTCTATGTATGTAGTAAAGTCACAAGCTGAGCAGTGGCATGATGCTAGGAAGGAAGTACTAGAGATACAGAGGACCGCTTCTGACAAAAAACGAGAGCAATGTTCCAGGGATGGAGAGTTGGATGATGAAGGTTGTTGGCGAAACAAACAGATGGATAGATGGAAGTTGCCTATTGCTTTTGTACAACCTATGGTTCAGATGGCACATGGGCTAGCACATGATGGAGCTTCAGCAAAAGTGAAATTGCTTACACAAGTTTGGGAGCATCCAGAAATTGCTAGCACAGCTAAGAGAGTAGTACAGTCCTGTATGATCTGCCTGCAAATTAATTCCGGAAAAGGGACACAAACTCCAGCAGGAGGATTTGCTGCACCGACTGCACCTTTTGAAGTTTTGCAGATGGAGTATATTCAGCTTGAACGCTGTAATAATCTGAAGTATGTCTTGGTGGTGGTATGTGCCTTCAGTAAATAGATTGAGGAATACCCCACGAAGGACAACACTGCAATTACTACGGCAAAAGTGCTTTTGAAGGAATTCTTCCCTCGCTATTGTATTTGTACATTTTTGTGGAGTGATAACGGACCTCATTTTGTAGGTGACGTTATGAAGTATGTCCTGAAAGGATTAGGGATCAAACAGAAGTTTCATGCAGTTTTCCACCCACAATAAGCAGGATTGGTGGAAAGATACAATGCTACTCTGAAACTGAAATTAGCTAAGATACAGGCTTCTACTTCTCTGAATTGGCCAGCTGCGTTGCCACTGGTATTGTTGTCAATTAGATCAGTGCCTCATTCTCGAACAGGTCTCACACCTTATGAGATCCTGTTTGGTAGGCCCATGAATATCTGGGGAATTCCTAAACCGAGTTCTGTTTATGATGTACCTTGTGTCTTAATGAATGACTATTTGGCACAATTAACTGATAACTTGGCTTCTATTCATCAAAAGGTTCGAGAAGCACTTCCTGACAGATCCACAGGTGAGGGCCATAACCTCCGGCCTGGTGACTTCGTCCTCCTGAAGTCCTTTGAGAGATTGAGCAGTTTGGAGCCAAGGTGGCATGGGCCAGAGCAAGTGCTAATTGCCACGAGAACAGCAGTTCGAGTCACAAACCGGAAAAATTGGGTCCATGGTACCCATTGCCGATGAGTAAATCCGACTTTGGTGGAGCCTGCTGTGTTGACCGACCATCGAGAGGTTCTGACTGCGGAGAAAGGCCGTGCTGTGACACCTGACGAATCTAGGAGTTCTTCCAGGACCAGACAGTCCCTGGAGTAACGAGATATAATTTGAGACCGAGAGAGAAATCTGCAGCTTTTGTGAAAGTTGCCTGAGCTTTCCCTGGGTCAGTGAAACGGAGAGTCGATGTGGCAAGGGGGGGGGGAATCAGCCCTGCATTAGAGTAGTGACACCCGTCTTGGCCCGTGGTGAAGAAATGTTATTTATTTATTTATTTATTTATTTAGTTCATTTGTATAGCGCAACAGCTACCCAACAAAGGGTTTCCGGGCGCTAATGATCCAGTGATTTGATTAATTCAGGTCTTTAGATGTTAAACAGCCAGGTTTTTAAGGCTTTCCTGAATTTCATGTAATTGATTTCATTCCGAAGTGTCAACGAGAGAGTGTTCCAGAGTGAGGGTCCAAGATATGAAAATGATTTGCCGCCCATTCGTGTCAGCCTGATTTTTGGAATCACAAAGTGGTTAGCCGTGGCTGATCGAAGGGTTCGAGATGGGCGGTAGGGATGTACAAGATTTTGTAAATACTCGGGGGCATTGTTAGTAGAGATCTTATGCATAAAGCATAGGGATTTAAACTTAACCCGATTCTCAATTTTCAGCCAGTGCAGTTCCCGAATGTACTTGGAGGTTGGTGTGGAGATGGGAATTTTCCACAGTAATCTCGCGGCTGCATTTTGCACTGTCTGTAATCGGCGGGTTGTAGCCTTATTGGCCCCCAAGTATAGCACGTTACCATAATCAAGTCTGGAAGTTATTAAGGCATTGATAACTATTTTCTGAGTGTGTTTGGGCAGCATCCAGCAAATTTCTTTTAACCACTTTAATATCGCAAAGCAGGTGACTGAAGTCTTCACAGCTTGCTGATTAAGATTAAGCGACTCATCAATGATGACACCTAGGTTGCGGGCCGATTTGGCTGGAACCGGAAGGGTACCCATAGCATCTGGCCAATGTTGGGGTCCCCAAAGCTCTTTGTTCTTACCTAGGACAAGTAGCTCAGTCTTCTCACCGTTGAGCTTGAGAAAATGTTTTCTCATCCACTCAGCAATCTTACTTAAGCTGAGTTTAAATGAATAGGGGTTATCAGACTCCGAGGATGATAAAGAGAAGATGAGCTGAGAGTCGTCAGCGTAGGAGAACATAAGTAAACCAGTCTCTTCTACCATTTTGGCCAGCGGGCTCATATAAATGTTAAAAAGCAGCGGGCTCAAAATGGAGCCCTGAGGTACTCCATGTTTAAAAGTCATAATATCGGAGCAAGCGGATTGGGAGAACACTTGGAATGTACGCTGTTCCAGCAGGGATTTAATCCAGTTACAGGCTGCGCCCCGGATGCCTATGGAATGGAGTGTTTGTGCAAGAACAGAATGTGACGCAGTGTCAAATGCTGCACTGAGGTCGAGCAGCAGCAAAGCTACAGTTTCCCCCCGGTCCAGCATTAGACGGATGTTTTCGGTAACGCCTAGCAAGGTCGTCTCCGTGGAGAAACCTGTGCGGAATCCTGATTGATGGAGGGGTAGTAAGTCATGAGTGGTAATGAAATCAGTGAGAGACCTATGAATGTGTTTTTCTAGTATTTTTGCAAAGGTGGGCAGCAGGGAAATAGGTCTGAAATTGGATGGCAAATTGTGATCTGCTCCCATTTTTTTTAGCAACGGATGAATCATCGCGTGCTTCCACTCGTTCGGCACAGTTTCTTCCTGCAAGGATGTGTTAAGGAGATTGGTGATTATGTCCAAGGCCCCGTTGCTGAGTTTTTTTTAGACTGAACAAGGTAGTGGATCTTTGGGTGAGCCAGATTTAATAGTATTTAATAGTTTGCGAACCATGTCGAGGTTAAGCTTCGGCCAGTTGTTAAGTGTAGCGGAAGGTGCCTCGACAGGAGAGAACGGGCAGAAAGGCGGAACTGCTTCAGCCGAGGTGATGGAACCTAAGGAGTCGGTTTTGAAGCTAGGATCAGTAGGTGGAGTAAGGGGCAGGGTCAGATGAGTCTTGTCACGGTCATTAGTGGCTTGGTCTATGCCCTGATGTATTTTGTCCACTTTGTCGACAAAGAAGGCCGCTAGGGAGTCGCATTGTGATTTATTGTGGTCTGGCGGAGATTTTATAGTGAGGGAACCAGCCAGTTCTCTCAAGGTTTTGAAAAGTGTTTTGGACTGGCCAAGGGCTTCCGTTATTTTAGTGCAGGCATGTTCAGCTTTAGCTCTACCACATAGCTTCTGGTAGTTCGTGAGTTTAATTTTATAAGCTAGTTTGGCGTCTGGAGAATAGGTCTTCCTCCATTGCCGTTCCGCGTTTTTGCAGCTGCTTTTTACCTGCTTTAGGGTCTCAGTGAACCAAGGGGCGGGAGGGCGGTGGATATTTTGTTTTAATTTTGTTTTAGGCAAGGAGGAATCGATGGCTTTCGTGAGCCAATTTTGGACAGATGTCGAAAGATCTTGTACAGTTGACTTTGTACAGGGGAGATGGCCTTCAAGAAAGGAGTTAAGATTCTCCATTTCAAGCTTTTTCCATTTCCTGACAAGTTGCTTAGGTACCGGTGCATTATCCTTATTGGAGAGTTTTACCAGAAGGGAAAATGTAATCAGAAAATGGTCTGACCAGGGCACGGGTAAAGCAGTGTGTATAGAGATGTCATTTAAGTTGGAAAAGATGGGATCCAACAAGTGACCGGCTCTATGTGTGGGGCCAGAATTCTTTAGGTTCAGATTAAGGGACGCTAAATCCGTTATAAAATCATTGGCTATTAAGCAAACCCTATTTTCCAAATGTAGGTTCGTATCACCCATAATGGTGAAGCTAGCCATTTTCATAACTAGAGGGCCAATGAGTTCTAGCAAGTTTGGTAGCCATTTAGAGGTGGTTCCCGGCGGCCTATAAATAAGTGCTCCAGAGAAGGTAAAGTTAGGTGTAAGCGAGAGTTTGAAGATTGCTCCTTCGCAACCTTCACATGGGAGCTTGCTGAATTCACAATTATAACTATTTTTTAAAATAATTGCTATCCCTCCACCTAATTTCCTTTCGCGGTCGAGTCTAATAATAGCATATGTGTCAGGAAGTGCCATAGCTAAGTCTGGACCAGAGCTATCCTGAAGCCATGTTTCTGTTAACCCCTTCTGTGCTGCGCGGATTTTGCTCCGGTGCTGAACGTTCCATTGGGCCTATGGAACCATGACCGAACGGTTCCGTCATAAGCACAGGCCACCTTACGCTCATGACGGAACCGTTCTGTCATGAGTATGGAAGGGGTTAAGAACACGGCGTCAGGAGCCTCATCCAATAGTAGATTAAAAATTTCGGTTTTATGCTTGGGTAGTGAACGACAGTTGATACTAAAAAATGAAAATGATTTTGAATTGATTATCACATTATTCTTAAGTTTTCTGACCTGCATAGCTCTTGTTTCTACAGGGTCAATGGAGAATTGGCAGCATTGGCAAATACCTTTCTCCCGACCTGGCTTTAACAGCCTGCACGAGGGATGTCTTGCAGGCCGTAGGGTCGTAAAATTAATGCGAGAAGAGGCAGTTACATCAATTGACGCATTGATTGTAAAAGGAACCTCTAGGTGTTCACTATTGGATGATGGAGGAGGCGCCATAGCCCTGGGCACGTCCAAGGCGCGGACGGGCGCAGATGGGCTGACTCTGGCGTGACTCCGGCGCTGGCGAGGCGCGTCCACTGTGCGCGTCCGCTGACGCGGAGATCGTCCGTATCCTTTTGTAGGGATGGCTAGAGCGCTATCACAGCTGCCGCCTCCCACTCAAGATGGCTGCCGTTGGGAGTCTTCCCCTTCGACTCGGTACACAGCCCTAAGATCGGCTGGAACCGACAAAGACCAGGGAAAAGAATTCGCGGGGGCGGGGTAGGTGCAAAGCAACAATGAAATGGTGTTTTAAAATTTCGCCGTCTAAAATCAGTTACAATGCGCTATTAGTCAGCAACAGTTGTACACAATTCAGCTTTCATCTACCTCCCGGCTCAAGCCTCAGGAGGGGTCCAATACATTAAGCAAGCGTCAAAACAATGAATCAATGGCTACCCAGGGCTCTGACAACTACTTTAGTTTCAGGAAGATTTGTTTTGTGTTGTGACTAAAATGGAAAAGAAGAAGAAGATTTTTTGTGCTGTAGGGTTTGTTGTTGCCTTGGTGATTGCTGCAACAATGACATGGTCTGTTGAGGAGACAACTCCTGTTCGTGAGTTGTTTGTTGTTACTACACCTACACCGGAGGAGCATTATTTCTTTACGCTCCCATATCAAGAATTGAAACATCGACAATCTTATCTCAATAATACCTTCATTCAAATGTTACATCATACTCACATTGCTACAAATGCCACAAACTGTTGGATTTGTGGGATGATGTCTGCACATCAAAAGAAAGGAGGCACGCCGTTCATACCTCTTCCTTTTTCGCATAATGGCTCTTGTCGAGCCTGGCATACTTTGCTCTTTGCGACTAGGAAGCCTACAGTGGGCAGACTGCTTTTCCGATTAAATGACGAGTGCCATCAAGACAAAGATGGGTATCCCCAAGCGATTTGAACTAAATGAGAGTGGGAGGAATATCGACCGGACAATATTTCAATGCCATATATCTTCACCAACACAAGAGACTCATACAATGCTGAACATTTTGTTATTTCTGTTACTCAAACACAAGCAGAACTATGTGTACAGAGCATTGGACATATCCCTGTTGGGATTAGCGACTGTATTACTGTGTTGAATATAGATGGCTTAAACAATAGTACAGTCAGTCAGTCAAGAATCTTTATTCGATTTAATTAAAAATCATACAAAGAGATAAAAACAATTATATACAAATAAAAACTATTTAAAATATCATACAAATCAGTGCCTATAATAAGGTTCTTTTTCCAGGCCAAGAAAGAAAAAGCTCATTTGGGCGGGCCCATTACTATATTGCATTTTTTAGTTCTAGTTGCCGCCACCAAGAAGTTTGCCGTGCAAAATGTAATACAAATGTTGTTCAGTGATTGAAGATAAAGCAGGGCTGGTCTTACCTGCGTGAAGCCAGCCTCATTAAGAACAGGCAACAGATGTTTTTTTCCTAGGCTCCAAAAAGAGGCCACAAAACATAACAAAATGCATGGTATCTTGAACAGAAAAGTTATCACAGCAACAGGGGGGGGGCTGAATCTGGTCTTTCCCATGTTTTGAAATTACCCAAATTAAAATGTATCAGGTTGAACCAAAACTTGGTCAGGAGAAACCTGTGAAATGGCTTTGTGACAAAACTAAGGTAAGGTGCTAGTGCAATGGAATTAACAAGCTGATAATGATTCCTCACTGCAGGTTTATGCAGTTCCCTTTCCTCCCGCCCCACACTTGCCCTGTTCATGAACTGCTTCTTGATTGTGTCTACATCATGTTTCTTAATATCCAGGGGGGATGTAAAGAGTTCCGGGCGTCCCGGATCTGTAAAAGACTTCATCAGGTAGGCCAACCATGGCACCCTTTTAGAGTGGTCCAATGACATGACATCAGTCATGATCTTATGATTAAGGGACAGTTCCTCATTGAGCCACGTCTTAAGCCAAAAAATCAGAGGTGCCATGTTCAGTCTATCGGTGACGAAATCCAAGCCCACCTCCATGTGTGTGGAGAAGGTCGGTGTGGACTGTGGGACAGACAAAAGGGAACGTAAAAATCTGTTTTCCGCCTTCTGTATCGGGTCAAACAATAGTACATTTTTGGCTTCACATAATACATATTTTGTGTGTGGGAATCGTGGATATTATTGATTGCCAGACGGCTGGACCGGGATCTGTTATGTGTCATTTTTGTTGCCCCTGTGTTTCTGGCACCTCCATTGTATCATCAAAATCTTAAATTGTTCAACAATATTACTGTAAATAGATATAAGAGAACCTTGACTGCTGATAATGTTGACCAAACTGACACTAGTCTACAACAATATATACATTTTAATTTAGGATTGTTCTTTTTTGTGGGTGCCGCATTAAACAGCAGAAAAGTGCGACGATTGACTAGAGAAGTAGAAGCTGTCACAGATCAAACAGCTGCAGCTTTAGGAAACATCACTGAAGAATTGCAAATTGCTAGAATTGTGGCTTTGCAGAATAGAATGGTTTTGGATGTCATGCTAGCAGATAGAAGTGGTGCATGTTGTGTTATAGGAAGTAGCTGCTCCATGTTTATACCAGACAACACCCCATCAGTGTACAAGGCGATTAATAAACTTCATGAAATCGCTGCAGAACTTCACACAGAAAATGGTACTTGGACTTTTACAGGGTGGCTTTGGACTCTGATTTCTGCCTGGGGCTGGAAAGTATTGACCGCTCTATGTATAATAACTGCAATAATCTTCACTTGTTGTATATGTATCCAGTGCAGCCCGATGATATGTTCTATGTGTTTTACTGCTTGCATACCGACCAAAAGCAATGTTACAGAAGTCAAAATGCAGAATGTTTTGAAAAAGGAGATAGCTAGCATGATGGTCATTGATATAAGGGATGAGTATTTAGCTTTTCACAGAAAGTCGAATGTCTTCAGCTAATGCTGAAAGGGTCGTCTGTTGTAAATCAACAGCGATTAGGTTAAGCATTAGCAGAAGACATGCTGTGTTTGACCATTATCGTAACAAATGTACCAACTACATTTTGTATTTGCAACGGCCATTTTGTATGCCATACATCGACATATGCCCATCATGTGCTTTGTTCTACCCCCTTGTTACCTGTGCCTGAAGTCTGCCCGGCAACAGGCTATATTTAGCATTCCCCGCTTCCAGCATGTCCAGACATGCGCAGTAGGGTCAATGACCGTTACTAATTAATTCCAGATAGGAATGTGTTTACTAGTTTCTGAAGACTGTTAACTCTGCCCATGCCTTCCAATATGTCCTTGTATGGTCATGAAACTGCTCTTGTCTTCTGTACCGCCTTTTTTAAGCCCCCTCATTGTATACAAAAGGGGCCATGTGCTTTAGTTCGGTGTGCTACTCTATACAACACTTAAGGGTGTAGTGTGGACTGTAGTACCACCTTTAAAGGTTTAATAAACTTTGCTTTTGTATTTTCCAGTTTCATTGCCAACTTCTTTCCAAGGTCTGAGGACTCTGTGCAGAGAAGGGCGAACCCCTTGCACTAAGTAGTCCTAGCTGAGGTTTGCTTACAACAGGCTCATTGATTCTTCCCCGCTGTGCTGGCTGTGCGATTCTTATTTTGTCCATCCTGGCTCCCCGTGTGATGGGAGAGAACATGTCCAAGAGGCTGAAGCTGCAGTTCGGGGGCGAGTCCGAGATGGAAGAGCGTTCCTTCAATAATCCCTACCCATGGACCGCAACCTCTAGTTTAATGATAGCCAAAGAGAACTGTGTTGATCCACAACATGAAGATTTCTAACCTTGGCATATCCTCAGCTTGCAACGGTATTGCATGAGTATGCAAAGCAAAATATGTGCACTCGATGAAACTAACAAACTGATTTTTCAGTACCCAATAGATATTTACTATGAAACAATGGAATTTATATAAAAAATTACATTGAAAATTATAAATTTCTCTTTTGCAAAACTGTTAATATTTCAAGAATTAAAAGTCTATATAGACAGCAACATGCACACATTTTCATAACCTATGGATATTCACTGATCTTTCCTCATAAAATGTTTGTATTCCAAATACATACTTGTAGCTGCTGTGTGAGTGATAATCACTGCAGCTGAGCCTAGCCTATATGATTGGCCTAATCTTTTTGCAGTCCAAAACTGCAGTTTCAATATTCTGAGATATAGCATATGTTAAATATGTCCAAATCTCTTATCCATTATCTGACATTACAGGATTTTAAAAAATGTTTCTACCTTAACTCTTCCCAAGAGAATACGAGTAACAGCATGTATTATAGCCTTATAGCCCACTGTCAATTATACAGGTAGTTAAAGGGCCTGATCCCGAGTTATAAGCCCAAGCTACAGGTGAGGGTCTGTGATGAGGGTGAGGAAATTTAACAAATGGTATAGCTTGAGACAAAATGAGTATAAGGCTAATAGGACATTCCACTGACTAAGGGTAGAATATTCTAAATTAAAAAGGGAGAAACACAAAGACAAACATTGGAATGTTGGAGCTCCAGGCTTATCCCATCCATTATAAGCCAGTGATTCATCGGGCTACTAACCTGTGCAGATCTATCACTATATATTCATCTGGGACCATATACACAATCACTTCATATAGGCTAGTCAACATCGCTGGGTGTCAATTTTTATAAGGGTAAAAAATGTAGATCAGTTACCTATCATTTCTCTAGTCTATTGCTGATGCAAAAACCCTCTCTTTAATCAATGGGTCTATTTTAGTCGAAGAGTAATTGGTGATATGACATAAGTTCATTCACCTTATTATCTCGTTAAATACCCAAAGACTCAGAAAAGTTTCAATGTTTATCTGATTAATCATGTGAGCAAAACAAATTAAAGTGATAACTCCATAATATCCGAGGAAGTAAGACCATCATTTAATTTTTTTTATATTCTATTAATTAAGATTTCACAATGACAAGTACCTCAGGAAAAAGGAGGATACAGAGCACATGGACACAAAGTTATTTTTACCCAGGATGGTGTGAAAATTAGACCCCTCTGGCAAGAGTTAGTGGGTCCCCTGGAAGAGTCCGGTGACAAGGACTTCAGGACAGGTTTCAGAACAGGATAGGTTGCCTTTTCTGGATTCAACGCCTGCGTCTCAACCCTCTCTGACACTATCTTCCTCCTCGATTCTTCCGCGATCTTTTTCTAATTCTAATTCTATTACCTCCTCCATTATTCCACACATTTTTTTCTAATTCTATTACCTCCTGTATTCTTCTGTGGTCTTCTTCTAATCTATTTAGCTTTAATTTTCCAAGTCTGCTTCCTCAGGTATTCGGACAGCATCTCGGTCTCAACGTTCTTGCTGCGACTGCAACTGCCTAATCTAACTAACAACACCAATTTTACTTTCCTAAAGGCATGTACCACCCCAAAATGTTTCTACTTTATGAAACTCACTTTTCTGATTGGACAAACTAAGGGGATGATCATCTCACCATGCTAAGTTTTTAATAATTTTCGTAAGTTCATTGTTTTAAGTTCCCACCCATTAATTTGTTATCCCAAGCTTTATTTCCCACCCGTATTCACAGATTTTATCAATAACAATGTATACATTTGACAGTTTGACCATTGATTCTTCAGGATGTTCAGCTGCTTCCCAGGACATGTACTGAGAACGTCCTTGAATGGGATTCAAGGATTGACATCTTCTGACTTGTCATCAGTTCGCCTGCATGAGGAACCACATGGGTGGTAGACTTTAGCATCATTAAGAGGCCCAAATACTAACTAATAGAGAGGTCAAAGAAAAAGTATTAATTTCAAAATAAAATGATTTCACTGTATACCACCTATCTCTACTCTAATCCCATTTTCTTATAAAGAATATTTATGCATTAGCAATTAGTCTACAACTCATTTTAATTTCAGCAAAGCAGATGCTTAGCATGTGAGTTTTCAAGCGGGCATATTAGATGCTATTGTGCAGAAGCAAAATGTTCCCTCTAAGCATTAAAACGTCATGCAGTTGATGCATGCACAATACAGTTTCCCGTGTTAGCAGCCATCTTTAATCATACATGAGTTACTTGTTAGTAAAACACATAGGCAAGCTTCCTCTATCTAGAAATATAAGAAATGATGTGCACAATTAGTATTACAAAACATTATTAATACTTTGTTATGTAATGTAATGTAATGTAATGTAATGTAATGTAAGGATAAACTTGTAGAGGGCAGCTATCACTCCAACGCGCATCTTGGCGCTGATACGGAAACCGGACAAAAAAAGGAAAAAGGCGGTATGCTGCTCATAGGGCAGGGAACTACGGGAATCAAATCAGGGTTTGACACAGTGTGTCTGGGGCAGTATAAATCCAGGTTTTAAGAGCCTTTCTGAAGACCAACTCAGAGGCAGTCTGGGGAAGCTGAGACGGCAATTGGTTCCATGCCTTTGATCCCAAGACTGCCAATGATTTACCTCCATTAGATACCAATCTAAAGGTTGGCATAACCAACAGATTGGCTTTGGAAGATCTAAGACTACGAGAGGGAACATAGCGCTTGAAACGGTTCTGAATGTATTGCGGTCCCCGTGCATGAAAGGCCCTAAAAGTAATAATAAGGACCTTAAACAGCACCCGTTTATGAACTGGCAACCAGTGTAAGGTGTTTAATGCAGCGGAGGTAGAAGTTTTCCTATACCACTTTAGTACCAGCCGAGCAACCGCATGCTGGACCATCTGAAGCTTATGCAGGACTGATTTATTAACTCCTGCATATAGGCTATTACAGTAGTCCAGTCTTAATGTAATAAGAGCAACCGCAACAGTGTGCCTGGCTGAAAAGGGGAGTAGATCAAAACATTTCTTCAGGCTTTTTATGATATGGAAGCAGGTGCCTGCAACTGCCAGGGATTGCTGTTTGAAAGAAAGAGTAGTGTCAAACTTTATTCCCAAATTTCTACCTGCATTAATGGTATTGGGGGGTGGGATAGGATTTTCTGGCCACCAGAGTTTAGGTACGAAAGGATTTAGTTTGCCAAATAGCAAAATCTTTCTTTTTTCTGAATTACACCTCAGGTGGTTGTTATCATCCATTCAAAGTAGCAGAGAGGCATTTTCTGAGATTTACCGCCTCAGTAGTGTTATTATCAAGGACCAGAATAATCTGCATATCATCCGCATATGAAATCGTATTGATCTTAAAGGACGATATTAGCCTAATCAGGGGTGACATATAAACATTAAAGAGGGTCGGGCTCAGGCTCGATCCCTGAGGGACCCCTGATATGAGTTCTTTTTCCACTGAGTTATATTGTCCCAATGCTGTCACTGATCACTGATCCTGTAAAAAGTTCTTGAACCATTGTAAAACATTTCCTGATAGGCCAAATGATGCAAGACGATCTAAAAGAATGGTGTGTGAGACCGTATCAAAAGCCGCAGACAGGTCCAGCAGGCATTTTTACCCTGATCGAGGGCAGCTCGCAGGGTTTCAGCAGTATATAGGAGTGCAGATTCTGTTGAATGTTGGGCTCTGAAGCCTGACTGATTAGGATGCCATGCATTTGTTTCTTCTAAGAAATTGGTAAGTTGTTTTTGACAAACTTTTCAGTCAACTTACACAAGATGGGGAGAAGCCAGATGGCTGCTCAGGTTAGAGAGGGTCGTAGGATCGGCTACTTGCTTTTTCTGAAGGGGTTTTACCACTGCAAGGTTCCATTCTGATGGAATTTTCGCTGTGAGCAGCAAGGAATTTATAATGCTGTTGATGGTGGGGTTTACAACATCAATCAGAGCATGTACTAGCTTAGGAGGGCATGGATCCAGCGGGGACCCTGATTTAATGGACAGGGTAGCCTCACAGGATTCCTCCAGTGTGATAAGTTGAAAGTTATTCATGTAGATGATATCTTTTTCGGGAAAAGTACTCTTATTCAAGGTGGGAGTAGGGAAGTCTTTTAAGAGAGTCAGGATTTTTCCTTCAAAGTAGTCTGCTGATCTATCACAAAGGCTCTGGGAGGGCGGGATCAATTGGGATTAGTAAACAGATTGACTATTTTAAAAATTTCTTTTGTTTGTTTTTGGAATTCTCAACAGCCTCGGTGTAGAATGTTTTTTCGGAGGCTTTAATCAGGGCATGACATTTTCTATGTTCGGTTTTATAGATGTCGAGCTCTTTATTATCGTAGTTCCGGCGCCATCTACATTCCAAAACTCTAACTTGAGCTTGCGCTTCTTTTAGAGCTGAGGAGAACCATGGTGCAGAAAATTTCTTTTTCAGAGGTGTTTGTGGTATAGGTTCAGATGCCAACTGACCTCTTAGCTCATGGATCCAATTCCCAAAGAGCGTATTATCCGTCATAGGATCACCGGTCATGTTAGGTCTACCCGTCAGGGCTCTTGGGACAAGATCTGGGAGGTCCAACAGTGCTTTCCAATTGACTTTGTCCTGTATTTGGGATTTAGTTTTTTCCATGGCAAAAAGCTTATCTTTTAAAGGAAGTTCAAAGGGAATCAGTTTATGGTCGGTCCAGGATTGCGAAATGGGGGGCTCCACTTTAAAATCAGCTAGGTTAGAGTAAATGCAATCCAAAATATGGCCCGCATTATGCGTAGCAGAGAGTGAGAGAGGTTGTAGGCCGAGAACCTCCATTACCTCCTTAAAGCAAACTGCTCGGAGTGTCAAATCGAAGATTGATTTCTCCTAGCAAAGTCAGCTCAAGCAGCGGAATTAATAGCTGTGACACGAGCGTGTGAGCTTAGTACAGGTTTGTGTGTGAATATTTATACAGATAGCCGCTATGCTTTTGGAGTGGCGCATGATTTTGGCCTGCTCTGGAAGGAAAGAGGCTTTCTGACATCTCATGGGATGCAGATAATGCACGGAGAACTAGTGAATAATCTTTTGACTGCATTAACATATCCAATTAAAATAGCTATATTGAAATGTAGTGCACATAAAAAGGTGATTGATAAGGTGGGACAAGGAAATGCTTTTGTAGATTGAGTGGCACGTGAGACTGCGATGCAGCCTGACACTACTTCTATGTATGTAGTAAAGTCACAAGCTGAGCAGTGGCATGATGCTAGGAAGGAAGTACTAGAGATACAGAGGACCGCTTCTGACAAAAAACGAGAGCAATGTTCCAGGGATGGAGAGTTGGATGATGAAGGTTGTTGGCGAAACAAACAGATGGATAGATGGAAGTTGCCTATTGCTTTTGTACAACCTATGGTTCAGATGGCACATGGGCTAGCACATGATAGAGCTTCAGCAAAAGTGAAATTGCTTACACAAGTTTGGGAGCATCCAGAAATTGCTAGCACAGCTAAGAGAGTAGTACAGTCCTGTATGATCTGCCTGCAAATTAATTCCGGAAAAGGGACACAAACTCCAGCAGGAGGATTTGCTGCACCGACTGCACCTTTTGAAGTTTTGCAGATGGAGTATATTCAGCTTGAACGCTGTAATAATCTGAAGTATGTCTTGGTGGTGGTATGTGCCTTCAGTAAATAGATTGAGGCATACCCCACGAAGGACAACACTGCAATTACTACGGCAAAAGTGCTTTTGAAGGAATTCTTCCCTCGCTATTGTATTTGTACATTTTTGTGGAGTGATAACGGACCTCATTTTGTAGGTGACGTTATGAAGTATGTCCTGAAAGGATTAGGGATCAAACAGAAGTTTCATGCAGTTTTCCACCCACAATAAGCAGGATTGGTGGAAAGATACAATGCTACTCTGAAACTGAAATTAGCTAAGATACAGGCTTCTACTTCTCTGAATTGGCCAGCTGCGTTGCCACTGGTATTGTTGTCAATTAGATCAGTGCCTCATTCTCGAACAGGTCTCACACCTTATGAGATCCTGTTTGGTAGGCCCATGAATATCTGGGGAATTCCTAAACCGAGTTCTGTTTATGATGTACCTTGTGTCTTAATGAATGACTATTTGGCACAATTAACTGATAACTTGGCTTCTATTCATCAACAGGTTCGAGAAGCACTTCCTGACAGATCCACAGGTGAGGGCCATAACCTCCGGCCTGGTGACTTCGTCCTCCTGAAGTCCTTTGAGAGATTGAGCAGTTTGGAGCCAAGGTGGCATGGGCCAGAGCAAGTGCTAATTGCCACGAGAACAGCAGTTCGAGTCACAAACCGGAAAAATTGGGTCCATGGTACCCATTGCCGATGAGTAAATCCGACTTTGGTGGAGCCTGCTGTGTTGACCGACCATCGAGAGGTTCTGACTGCGGAGAAAGGCCGTGCTGTGACACCTGACGAATCTAGGAGTTCTTCCAGGACCAGACAGTCCCTGGAGTAACGAGATATAATTTGAGACCGAGAGAGAAATCTGCAGCTTTTGTGAAAGTTGCCTGAGCTTTCCCTGGGTCAGTGAAACGGAGAGTCGATGTGGCAAGGTGGGGGAATCAGCCCTGCATTAGAGTAGTGACACCCGTCTTGGCCCGTGGTGAAGAAATTTTATTTATTTATTTATTTATTTATTTAGTTCATTTGTATAGCGCAACAGCTACCCAACAAAGGGTTTCCCGGCGCTAATGATCCAGTGATTTGATTAATTCAGGTCTTTAGATGTTAAACAGCCAGGTTTTTAAGGCTTTCCTGAATTTCATGTAATTGATTTCATTCCGAAGTGTCAACGAGAGAGTGTTCCAGAGTGAGGGTCCAAGATATGAAAATGATTTGCCGCCCATTCGTGTCAGCCTGATTTTTGGAATCACAAAGTGGTTAGCCATGGCTGATCGAAGGGTTCGAGATGGGCGGTAGGGATGTACAAGATTTTGTAAATACTCGGGGGCATTGTTAGTAGAGATCTTATGCATAAAGCATAGGGATTTAAACTTAACCCGATTCTCAATTTTCAGCCAGTGCAGTTCCCGAATGTACTTGGAGGTTGGTGTGGAGATGGGAATTTTCCACAGTAATCTCGCGGCTGCATTTTGCACTGTCTGTAATCGGCGGGTTGTAGCCTTATTGGCCCCCAAGTATAGCACGTTACCATAATCAAGTCTGGAAGTTATTAAGGCATTGATAACTATTTTCTGAGTGTGTTTGGGCAGCATCCAGCAAATTTCTTTTAACCACTTTAATATCGCAAAGCAGGTGACTGAAGTCTTCACAGCTTGCTGATTAAGATTAAGCGACTCATCAATGATGACACCTAGGTTACGGGACGATTTGGCTGGAACCGGAAGGGTACCCATAGCATCTGGCCAATGTTGGGGTCCCCAAAGCTCTTTGTTCTTACCTAGGACAAGTAGCTCAGTCTTCTCACCGTTGAGCTTGAGAAAATGTTTTCTCATCCACTCAGCAATCTTACTTAAGCCGAGTTTTAATGAATAGGGGTTATCAGACTCCGAGGATGATAAAGAGAAGATGAGCTGAGAGTCGTCAGCGTAGGAGAACATAAGTAAACCAGTCTCTTCTACCATTTTGGGCAGCGGGCTCATATAAATGTTAAAAAGCAGCGGGCTCAAAATGGAGCCCTGAGGTACTCCATGTTTAAAAGTCATAATATCGGAGCAAGCGGATTGGGAGAACACTTGGAATGTACGCTGTTCCAGCAGGGATTTAATCCAGTTACAGGCTGCGCCCCGGATGCCTATGGAATGGAGTGTTTGTGCAAGAACAGAATGTGACGCAGTGTCAAATGCTGCACTGAGGTCGAGCAGCAGCAAAGGTACAGTTTCTCCCCGGTCCAGCATTAGACGGATGTTTTCGGTAACGCCTAGCAAGGTCGTCTCCGTGGAGAAACCTGTGCGGAATCCTGATTGATGGAGGGGTAGTAAGTCATGAGTGGTAATGACATCAGTGAGAGACCTATGAATGTGTTTTTCTAGTATTTTTGCAAAGGTGGGCAGCAGAGAAATAAGTCTGAAATTGGATGGCAAATTGTGATCTGCTCCCATTTTTTTTAGCAACGGATGAATCATCGCGTGCTTCCACTCGTTCGGCACAGTTTCTTCCTGCAAGGATGTGTTAAGGAGATTGGTGATTATGTCCAAGGCCCCGTTGCTGAGTTTTTTTAGGACTGAACAAGGTAGTGGATCTTTGGGCGAGACAGATTTAATAGTATTTAATAGTTTGCGAACCATGTCGAGGTTAAGCTTCGGCCAGTTGTTAAGTGTAGCGGAAGGTGCCTCGACAGGAGAGAACGGGCAGAAGGGCAGAACTGCTTCAGCCGAGGTGATGGAACCTAAGGAGTCGGTTTTGAAGCTAGGATCAGTAGGTGGAGTAAGGGGCAGGGTCAGATGAGTCTTGTCACGGTCATTAGTGGCTTGGTCTATGCCCTGATGTATTTTGTCCACTTTGTCGACAAAGAAGGCCGCTAGGGAGTTGCATTGTGATTTATTGAGGTCTGGCGGAGATTTCATAGTGAGGGAACCAGCCAGTTCTCTCAAGGTTTTGAAAAGTGTTTTGGACTGGCCAAGGGCTTCCGTTATTTTAGTGCAGGCATGTTCAGCTTTAGCTCTACCACATAGCTTCTGGTAGTTCGTGAGTTTAATTTTATAAGCTAGTTTGGCGTCTGGAGAATAGGTCTTCCTCCATTGCCGTTCCGCGTTTTTGCAGCTGCTTTTTACCTGCTTTAGGGTCTCAGTGAACCAAGGGGCGGGAGGGCGGTGGATATTTTGTTTTAATTTTGTTTTAGGCAAGGAGGAATCGATGGCTTTCGTGAGCCAATTTTGGACAGATGTCGAAAGATCTTGTACAGTTGACTTTGTACAGGGGAGATGGCCTTCAAGAAAGGAGTTAAGATTCTCCATTTCAAGCTTTTTCCATTTCCTGACAAGTTGCTTAGGTACCGGTGCATTATCCTTATTGGAGAGTTTTACCAGAAGGGAAAATTTAATCAGAAAATGGTCTGACCAGGGCACGGGTAAAGCAGTGTGTATAGAGATGTCATTTAAGTTGGAAAAGATGGGATCCAACAAGTGACCGGCTCTATGTGTGGGGCCAGAATTCTTTAAGTTCAGATTAAGGGACGCTAAATCCGTTATAAAATCATTGGCTATTAAGCAATCCCTATTTTCCAAATGTAGGTTCGTATCACCCATAATGGTGAAGCTAGCCATTTTCATAACTAGAGGGCCAATGAGTTCTAGCAAGTTTGGTAGCCATTTAGAGGTGGTTCCCGGCGGCCTATAAATAAGTGCTCCAGAGAAGGTAAAGTTAGGTGTAAGCGAGAGTTTGAAGATTGCTCCTTCGCAACCTTCACATGGGAGCTTGCTGAATTCACAATTATAACTATTTTTGAAAATAATTGCTATCCCTCCACCTAATTTCCTTTCGCGGTCGAGTCTAATAATAGCATATGTGTCAGGAAGTGCCATAGCTAAGTCTGGACCAGAGCTATCCTGAAGCCATGTTTCTGTTAACCCCTTCTGTGCTGCGCGGATTTTGCTCCGGTGCTGAACGTTCCATTGGGCCTATGGAACCATGACCGAACGGTTCCGTCATAAGCACAGGCCACCTTACGCTCATGACGGAACCGTTCCGTCATGAGTATGGAAGGGGTTAAGAACACGGCGTCAGGAGCCTCATCCAATAGTAGATTAAAAATGTCGGTTTTATGCTTGGGTAGTGAACGACAGTTGATACTAAAAAATGAAAATGATTTTGAATTGATTATCACATTATTCTTAAGTTTTCTGACCTGCATAGCTTTTGTTTCTACAGGGTCAATGGAGAATTGGCAGCATTGGCAAATACCTTTCTCCCGACCTGGCTTTAACAGCCTGCACGAGGGATGTCTTGCAGGCCGTAGGGTCGTAAAATTAATGCGAGAAGAGGCAGTTACATCAATTGACGCATTGATTGTAAAAGGAACCTCTAGGTGTTCACTATTGGATGATGGAGGAGGCCCCATAGCCCTGGGCACGTCCGAGGCGCGGACGGGCGCAGACGGGCTGACTCTGGCGTGACTCCGGCGCTGGCGAGGCGCATCCACTGTGCGCGTCCGCTGACGCGGAGATCGTCCGTATCCTTTTGTAGGGATGGCTAGAGCGCTATCACAGCTGCCGCCTCCCACTCAAGATGGCTGCCGTTGGGAGTCTTCCCCTTCGACTCGGTACACAGCCCTAAGATCGGCTGGAACCGACAAAGTGCAGGGAAAAGGATTCGCGGGGGCGGGGTAGGTGCAAAGCAACAATGAAATGGTGTTTTAAAATTTCGCCGTCTAAAATCAGTTACAATGCGCTATTAGTCAGCAACAGTTGTACACAATTCAGCTTTCATCTACCTCCCGGCTCAAGCCTCAGGAGGGGTCCAATACATTAAGCAAGCGTCAAAACAATGAATCAATGGCTACCCAGGGCTCTGACAACTACTTTAGTTTCAGGAAGATTTGTTTTGTGTTGTGACTAAAATGGAAAAGAAGAAGAAGATTTTTTGTGCTGTAGGGTTTGTTGTTGCCTTGGTGATTGCTGCAACAATAACATGGTCTGTTGAGGAGACAACTCCTGTTCGTGAGTTGTTTGTTGTTACTACACCTACACCGGAGGAGCATTATTTCTTTACGCTCCCATATCAAGAATTGAGACATCGACAATCTTATCTCAATAATACCTTCATTCAAATGTTACATCATACTCACATTGCTACAAATGCCACAAACTGTTGGATTTGTGGGATGATGTCTGCACATCAAAAGAAAGGAGGCACGCCGTTCATACCTCTTCCTTTTTCGCATAATGGCTCTTGTCGAGCCTGGCATACTTTGCTCTTTGCGACTAGGAAGCCTACAGTGGGCAGACTGCTTTTCCGATTAAATGACGAGTGCCATCAAGACAAAGATGGGTATCCCCAAGCGATTTGAACTAAATGAGAGTGGGAGGAATATCGACCGGACAATATTTCAATGCCATATATCTTCACCAACACAAGAGACTCATACAATGCTGAACATTTTGTTATTTCTGTTACTCAAACACAAGCAGAACTATGTGTACAGAGCATTGGACATATCCCTGTTGGGATTAGCGACTGTATTACTGTGTTGAATATAGATGGCTTAAACAATAGTACAGTCAGTCAGTCAAGAATCTTTATTCGATTTAATTAAAAATCATACAAAGAGATAAAAACAATTATATACAAATAAAAACTATTTAAAATATCATACAAATCAGTGCGTATAATAAGGTTCTTTTTCCAGGCCAAGAAAGAAAAAGCTCATTTGGGCGGGCCCATTACTATATTGCATTTTTTAGTTCTAGTTGCCGCCACCAAGAAGTTTGCCGTGCAAAATGTAATACGAATGTTGTTCAGTGATTGAAGATAAAGCAGGGCTGGTCTTACCTGCGTGAAGCCAGCCTCCTTAAGAACAGGCAACAGATGTTTTTTCCTAGGCTCCAAAAAGAGGCCACAAAACATAACAAAATGCATGGTATCTTGAACAGAAAAGTTATCACAGCAACAGGGGGGGCTGAATCTGGTCTTTCCCATGTTTTGAAATTACCCAAATTAAAATGTATCAGGTTAAACCAAAACTTGGTCAGGAGAAACCTGTGAAATGGCTTCGTGACAAAACTAAGGTAAGGTGCTAGTGCAATGGAATTAACAAGCTGATAATGATTCCTCACTGCCGGTTTATGCAGTTCCCTTTCCTCCCGCCCCACACTTGCCCTGTTCATGAACTGCTTCTTGATTGTGTCTACATCATGTTTCTTAATATCCAGGGGGGATGTAAAGAGTTCCGGGCGTCCCGGATCTGTAAAAGACTTCATCAGGTAGGCCAACCATGGCACCCTTTTAGAGTGGTCCAATGACATGACATCAGTCATGATCTTATGATTAAGGGACAGTTCCTCATTGAGCCACGTCTTAAGCCAAAAAATCAGAGGTGCCATGTTCAGTCTATCGGTGACGAAATCCAAGCCCACCTCCATGTGTGTGGAGAAGGTCGGTGTGGACTGTGGGACAGACAAAAGGGAACGTAAAAATCTGTTTTCCGCCTTCTGTATCGGGTCAAACAATAGTACATTTTTGGCTTCACATAATACATATTTTGTGTGTGGGAATCGTGGATATTATTGATTGCCAGACGGCTGGACCGGGATCTGTTATGTGTCATTTTTGTTGCCCCTGTGTTTCTGGCACCTCCATTGTATCATCAAAATCTTAAATTGTTCAACAATATTACTGTAAATAGATATAAGAGAACCTTGACTACTGATAATGTTGACCAAACTGACACTAGTCTACAACAATATATAAATTTTAATTTAGGATTGTTCTTTTTTGTGGGTGCCGCATTAAACAGCAGAAAAGTGCGACGATTGACTAGAGAAGTAGAAGCTGTCACAGATCAAACAGCTGCAGCTTTAGGAAACATCACTGAAGAATTGCAAATTGCTAGAATTGTGGCTTTGCAGAATAGAATGGTTTTGGATGTCATGCTAGCAGATAGAAGTGGTGCATGTTGTGTTATAGGAAGTAGCTGCTCCATGTTTATACCAGACAACACCCCATCAGTGTACAAGGCGATTAATAAACTTCATAAAATTGCTGCAGAACTTCACACAGAAAATGGTACTTGGACTTTTACAGGGTGGCTTTGGACTCTGATTTCTGCCTGGGGCTGGAAAGTATTGACCGCTCTATGTATAATAACTGCAATAATCTTCACTTGTTGTATATGTATCCAGTGCAGCCCGATGATATGTTCTATGTGTTTTACTGCTTGCATACCGACCAAAAGCAATGTTACAGAAGTCAAAATGCAGAATGTTTTGAAAAAGGAGATAGCTAGCATGATGGTCATTGATATAAGGGATGAGTATTTAGCTTTTCACAGAAAGTCGAATGTCTTCAGCTAATGCTGAAAGGGTCGTCTGTTGTAAATCAACAGCGATTAGGTTAAGCATTAGCAGAAGACATGCTGTGTTTGACCATTATCGTAACAAATGTACCAACTACATTTTGTATTTGCAACGGCCATTTTGTATGCCATACATCGACATATGCCCATCATGTGCTTTGTTCTACCTCCTTGTTACCTGCGCCTGAAGTCTGCCCGGCAACAGGCTATATTTAGCATTCCCCGCTTCCAGCATGTCCAGACATGCGCAGTAGGGTGAATGACAGTTACTAATTAATTCCAGATAGGAATGTGTTTACTAGTTTCTGAAGACTGTTAACTCTGCCCATGCCTTCCAATATGTCCTTTTATGGTCATGAAACTGCTCTTGTCTTCTGTACCGCCTTTTTTAAGCCCCCTCATTGTATACAAAAGGGGCCATGTGCTTTAGTTCGGTGTGCTACTCTATACAACACTTAAGGGTGTAGTGTGGACTGTAGTACCACCTTTAAAGGTTTAATAAACTTTGCTTTTGTATTTTCCAGTTTCATTTCCAACTTCTTTCCAAGGTCTGAGGACTCTGTGCAGAGAAGGGCGAACCCCTTGCACTAAGTAGTCCTAGCTGAGGTTTGCTTACAACAGGCTCATTGATTCTTCCCCGCTGTGCTGGCTGTGCGATTCTTATTTTGTCCATCCTGGCTCCCCGTGTGATGGGAGAGAACATGTCCAAGAGGCTGAAGCTGCAGTTCGGGGGCGAGTCCGAGATGTAAGAGCGTTCCTTCAACAATCCCTACCCATGGACCGCAACCTCTAGTTTAATGATAGCCAAAGAGAACTGTGTTGATCCACAACATGAAGATTTCTAACCTTGGCATATCCTCAGCTTGCAACGGTATTGCATGAGTATGCAAAGCAAAATATGTGCACTCGATGAAACTAACAAACTGATTTTTCAGTACCCAATAGATATTTACTATGAAACAATGGAATTTATATAAAAAAAATTACATTGAAAATTATAAATGTCTCTTTTGCAAAACTGTTAATATTTCAAGAATTAAAAGTCTATATAGACAGCAACATGCACACATTTTCATAACCTATGGATATTCACTGATCTTTCCTCATAAAATGTTTGTATTCCAAATACATACTTGTAGCTGCTGTGTGAGTGATAATCACTGCAGCTGAGCCTAGCCTATATGATTGGCCTAATCTTTTTGCAGTCCAAAACTGCAGTTTCAATATTCTGAGATATAGCACATGTTAAATATGTCCAAATCTCTTATCCATTATCTGACATTACAGGATTTTAAAAAATGTTTCTACCTTAACTCTTCCCAAGAGAATACGAGTAACAGCATGTATTATAGCCTTATAGCCCACTGTCAATTATACAGGTAGTTAAAGGGCCTGATCCCGAGTTATAAGCCCGAGCTACAGGTGAGGGCCTGTGATGAGGGTGAGGAAATTTAACAAATGGTATAGCTTGAGACAAAATGAGTATAAGGCTAATAGGACATTCCACTGACTAAGGGTAGAATATTCTAAATTAAAAAGGGAGAAACACAAAGACAAACATTGGAATGTTGGAGCTCCAGGCTTATCCCATCCATTATAAGCCAGTGATTCATCGGGCTACTAACCTGCGCAGATCTATCACTATATATTCATCTGGGACCATATACACAATCACTTCATATAGGCTAGTCAACATCGCTGGGTGTCAATTTTTATAAGGGTAAAAAATGTAGATCAGTTACCTATCATTTCTCTAGTCTATTGCTGATGTAAAACCCTCTCTTTAATCAATGGGTCTATTTTAGTCGAAGAGTAATTGGTGATATGACATAAGTTCATTCACCTTATTATCTCGTTAAATAACCAAAGACTCAGAAAAGTATCAATGTTTATCTGATTAATCATGTGAGCAAAACAAATTAAAGTGATAACTCCATAGTATCCGAGGAAGTAAGACCATCATTTAATTTTTTTTATATTCTATTAATTAAGATTTCACAATGACAAGTACCTCAGGAAAAAGGAGGATACAGAGCACATGGACACAAAGTTATATTTACCCAGGATGGTGTGAAAATCAGACCCCTCTGGCAAGAGTTAGTGGGTCCCCTGGAAGAGTCCGGTGACAAGGACTTCAGGACAGGTTTCAGAACAGGATAGGTTGCCTTTTCTGGATTCAACGCCTGCGTCTCAACCCTCTCTGACACTATCTTCCTCCTCGATTCTTCCGCGATCTTTTTCTAATTCTAATTCTATTACCTCCTCCATTATTCCACACATTTTTTTCTAATTCTATTACCTCCTGTATTCTTCTGTGGTCTTCTTCTAATCTATTTAGCTTTAATTTTCTAAGTCTGCTTCCTCAGGTATTCGGACAGCATCTCGGTCTCAACGTTCTTGCTGCGACTGCAACTGCCTAATCTAACTAACAACGCCAATTTTACTTTCCTAAAGGCATGTACCACCCCAAAATGTTTCTACTTTATGAAACTCACTTTTCTGATTGGACAAACTAAGGGGATGATCATCTCACCATGCTAAGTTTTTAATAATTTTCGTAAGTTCATTGTTTTAAGTTCCCACCCATTAATTTGTTATCCCAAGCTTTATTTCCCACCCGTATTCACAGATTTTATCAATAACAATGTATACATTTGACAGTTTGACCATTGATTCTTCAGGATGTTCAGCTGCTTCCCAGGACATGTACTGAGAACGTCCTTGAATGGGATTCAAGGCTTGACATCTTCTGACTTGTCATCTGTGCGCCTGCATGAGGAACCACATGGGTGGTAGACTTTAGCATCATTAAGAGGCCCAAATACTAACTAATAGAGAGGTCAAAGAAAAAGTATTAATTTCAAAATAAAATGATTTCACTGTATACCACCTATCTCTACTCTAATCCCATTTTCTTATAAAGAATATTTATGCATTAGCAATTAGTCTACAACTCATTTTAATTTCAGCAAAGCAGATGCTTAGCATGTGAGTTTTCAAGCGGGCATATTAGATGCTATAGTGCAGAAGCAAAATGTTCCCTCTAAGCATTAAAACGTCATGCAGTTGATGCATGCACAATACAGTTTCCCGTGTTAGCAGCCATCTTTAATCATACATGAGTTACTTGTTAGTAAAACACATAGGCAAGCTTCCTCTATCTAGAAATATAAGAAATGATGTGCATAATTAGTATTACAAAACATTATTAATACTTTGTTATGTAATGTAAGGATAAACTTGTAGAGGGCAGCTATCACTCCAACGCACATCTTGGCGCTGATACGGAAACCGGACAAAAGAAGGAAAAAGGCGGTATGCTGCTCATAGGGCAGGGAACTACGGGAATCAAATCAGGGTTGACACAGTGTGTCTGGGGCAGTATAAATCCAGGTTTTAAGAGCCTTTCTGAAGACCAACTCAGAGGCAGTCTGGGGAAGCTGAGACGGCAATTGGTTCCATGCCTTTGATCCCAAGACTGCCAATGATTTACCTCCATTAGATACCAATCTAAAGGTTGGCATAACCAACAGATTGGCTTTGGAAGATCTAAGACTACGAGAGGGAACATAGCGCTTGAAACGGTTCTGAATGTATTGCGGTCCCCGTGCATGAAAGGCCCTAAAAGTAATAATAAGGACCTTAAACAGCACCCGTTTATGAACTGGCAACCAGTGTAAGGTGTTTAATGCAGCGGAGGCAGAAGTTTTCCTATACCACTTTAGTACCAGCCGAGCAGCCGCATGCTGGACCATCTGAAGCTTATGCAGGACTGATTTATTAACTCCTGCATATAGGCTATTACAGTAGTCCAGTCTTAATGTAATAAGAGCAACCACAACAGTGTGCCTGGCTGAAAAGGGGAGTAGATCAAAACATTTCTTCAGGCTTTTTATGATATGGAAGCAGGTGCCTGCAACTGCCAGGGATTGCTGTTTGAAAGAAAGAGTAGTGTCAAACTTTATTCCCAAATTTCTAGCTGCATTAATGGTATTGGGGGGTGGGATAGGATTTTCTGGCCACCAGAGTTTAGGTACGAAAGGATTTAGTTTGCCAAGTAGCAAAATCTTTCTTTTTTCTGAATTACACCTCAGGTGGTTGTTATCATCCATTCAAAGTAGCAGAGAGGCATTTTCTGAGATTTACTTCCGCCTCAGTAGTGTTATTATCAAGGACCAGAATAATCTGCGTATCATCCGCATATGAAATCGAATTGATCTTAAAGGACGATATTAGCCTAATCAGGGGTGACATATAAACATTAAAGAGGGTCGGGCTCAGGCTCGATCCCTGAGGGACCCCTGATATGAGTTCTTTTTCCACTGAGTTATATTGTCCCAATGCTGTCACTGATCACTGATCCTGTAAAAAGTTCTTGAACCATTGTAAAACATTTCCTGATAGGCCAAATGATGCAAGACGATCTAAAAGAATGGTGTGTGAGACCGTATCAAAAGCCGCAGACAGGTCCAGCAGGACCAGCACGGCATTTTTACCCTGATCGAGGGCAGCTCGCAGGGTTTCAGCAGTATATAGGAGTGCAGATTCTGTTGAATGTTGGGCTCTGAAGCCTGACTGATTAGGATGCCATGCATTTGTTTCTTCTAAGAAATTGGTAAGTTGTTTTTGACAAACTTTTCAGTCAACTTGAACAAGGTGGGGAGAAGCCAGATGGCTGCTCAGGTTAGAGAGGGTCGTAGGATCGGCTACTTGCTTTTTCTGAAGGGGTTTTACCACTGCAAGGTTCCATTCTGATGGAATTTTCGCTGTGAGCAGCAAGGAATTTATAATGCTGTTGATGGTGGGGTTTACAACATCAATCAGAGCATGTACTAGCTTAGGAGGGCATGGATCCAGCGGGGACCCTGATTTAATGGACAGGGTAGCCTCACAGGATTCCTCCAGTGTGATAAGTTGAAAGTTATTCATGTAGATGATATCTTTTTCGGGAAAAGTACTCTTATTCAAGGTGGGAGTAGGGAAGTCTTTTAAGAGAGTCAGGATTTTTCCTTCAAAGTAGTCTGCTGATCTATCACAAAGGCTCTGGGAGGGCGGGATCAATTGGGATTAGTAAACAGATTGACTATTTTAAAAATTTCTTTTGTTTGTTTTTGGAATTCTCAACAGCCTCGGTGTAGAATGTTTTTTCGGAGGCTTTAATCAGGGCATGACATTTTCTATGTTCGGTTTTATAGATGTCGAGCTCTTTATTATCGTAGTTCCGGCGCCATCTACATTCCAAAACTCTAACTTGAGCTTGCGCTTCTTTTAGAGCTGAGGAGAACCATGGTGCAGAAAATTTCTTTTTCAGAGGTGTTTGTGGTATAGGTTCAGATGTCAACTGACCTCTTAGCTCATGGATCCAATTCCCAAAGAGCGTATTATCCGTCATAGGATCACCGGTCATGTTAGGTCTACCCGTCAGGGCTCTTGGGACAAGATCTGGGAGGTCCAACAGTGCTTTCCAATTGACTTTGTCCTGTATTTGGGATTTAGTTTTTTCCATGGCAAAAAGCTTATCTTTTAAAGGAAGTTCGAAGGGAATCAGTTTATGGTCGGTCCAGGATTGCGAAATGGGGGGCTCCACTTTAAAATCAGCTAGGTTAGAGTAAATGCAATCCAAAATATGGCCCGCATTATGCGTAGCAGAGAGTGAGAGAGGTTGTAGGCCGAGAACCTCCATTACCTCCTTAAAGCAAACTGCTCGGAGTGTCAAATCAAAGATTGATTTCTCCTAGCAAAGTAAAGCTAGAGAACCTGAGAGTGAGAGTGCTAATCACTTCTCCAATACTTTCTAAAAACTCATTATAGCTTCCCGGGGGGCGATATACTTATGCCCCTGCAAAGGAGAGGTAGTCATTTACCTGGATACAGAAACAAATACGTTCTACCCCTTTCAGTTCTGGAAGCAGCTCTATTTTACAACTGAGATTGTCACGATATATAATTGCTAGCCCACCCCGCGTTGTTCTGGTCTGTCTACCCTTTGAATGAGATAGAGGGAGGGCGGGAGATCGAGATTACACCGGGCTTTCAGCCAAGTCTCAGTCACAAAGACACAGTCCAGGTCCTCTTCCACTATGATGTCAAATATATGAAGAGAGTGCTTACACATGGATCTTGCATTTATCAGACCCACGCGTAGGTTATGGGATTATATGAGAGGATTGCTTCTGAGAAAGTTTCTTTTACACAAGTCTTTGCTCCTTCACAAGGAGCTACTCCATTGTCTTCAATGGAACTCTCAACATTCTAATGCTCTAATGTAGCCTTGTAGCCCACTAAAGCTGGCTATACTGGCCTTTAACAAGGGAGCATTAATGCCGGTCTAGCCTGGCTATAGAGGGCTATAAGGCTATTAGAACATTCCTCTGGTAGTGAGCAGAATGTTCTAACAAATAAAACAAAGGCCTCACAGAGCACAAGAGGATTGAAATCCCCTTGGGCTTGATGAGCGCTTTGCTCATAGCAACAGCTTTGAAAATAAAACATTGGTATGTTGGAGGTCCGAGCATCTATCGACCATTAGAAGGCCAGTGCTACTCCATTTTCTTCAATGGAACTCTCACCTGTCTAATGTTCTAATTGAGATTCTACTTGAAAAGGCAAGATACAAAATGGAATGAAGGGAAATGGGAAGTGAAGATAGATGTTATTAAATGGGAGAGTGTTATAATATAGCCTTGTAGCCTGCTGCCTCAGGCTATACCAGTTGTTAAAGTCCCTAATCCGAGTCATATGCCTGAGCCACCGGCGAGTAATATAACTACGGGTAGAATCTTCTAAATTAAAAAGAGAGAAACTAGAAGGAAAACATTGAAATGTGGGAGCTCTTGGCTGATACCAGCCATTAAAAGCCATTGTAGTCAATGGAATTCTCAACATTCCAATGATCTAATGTGAACTATGCTAAGGCTTACAGGTTTTATGTGACACAGTTAGAATATGTCTTTTCAGAATGCACTTTCATAAGAAGTCCTCACTGAGGACCTTTCCTGTCGATACTTTAGAGTTGGGGTTTTATTCTTACTGTCTCTATTTATCTCCATTATGAAAATACCATGGAAGTTACTAGTAAGGTGGTAACCCAAGCCTCAGAAGAGGGGTATGTTTTGTATTGGGAGGAGTGTAGAACTGCTGCATTGTAGAAATGTTGTAGATATCCCCAGATTCAAGACCTACTTGTCAAAGAAATGTGAAAAATGAATGGCTGTAAGCAAAATTTTAATTCAGAGGGCATTTTGGGTGAGTACTGATTGTGAAATCCATGCAAGCAACACCTTCCTTGATTTACCTGGGTCCTTAGTTTTCAGAAGTGCCCTGGTTTACAGGGTTCTCTGGTTGCTGTCTGACACTGGGCCCAAAAAGGCAACCATTCACCATGGCACCTGGAAGGAAATTGGGATTCATCCAACTCTGCTGACCTACAAGTCAAACTTATGCATAAAAGAAGAAATGTGTCTTCTCACTTTTCATAGGGATGAGGACATTTTTGGGACTTGGTATAACTTCAGGACACTACACAGTGTATTTCAAAAATTCAACTGGATTGATAGAATGCAAAGACAGCCAGCTCCTCTTTAAACAAAGGCAGCCTTTCAAACTTCCAAATGCATAGCTCTTCTTTCTTCAACCATAGTTTTTAGGAAGATTAGCATTTAAAGAGTGGTATACAGTGTTTATTTTTATGGATGGTCAGTGTGTAAGACATCATTTGGCCTAGCTGGGGTGATGGCTTCAAAATAAGTATGACATTTGAACATGCGTTACATCTATTTTGAGTAATAGAGTATTTCAGCATCATATCTTTTTTATATTTGTTTATATTAGCTGAGTACCTTTGCCTATAATAACTTATTAGGTGTTTGTAGTGAGTTTGATACATGTATGACTGATGTAGTGCAATACTGTACAGTTCTATTTTTTCTACAATTTATATGAATGAATGTCTATATGAATGTTTTTCCCCACTGTTCGATTACGATTGTTTATATAGTATATTGTGTATAATGTACATCTATAAAAACTGAGAACAGTAAAAAGCAGAAAACGATATATTTAAAGAAATATTTCAAAGCTTTTTATAGTGTTTTGTCTACTACTTGTTTAATAACATAAATATTTATTATTCAAAATGTTTTACTTTTGTCTGAAATATTTAAATATGTCATATTAAGATGTATTTATCTTTTTTCTCTTTTTTTTAAAAAGGCAATCGATTCACTTTTTGAGAAATTTTGGTAATCAATTCTGTATATAATTGTTATAAATATGTTAATAGATAAAGTAAAAGACACTGATGTTATGTTATGCTAATTTATATAGCACATTAATTCCCTGAGGTGTCTAAGCGCTGTTTGTTTCAGCGAATGCAGATAAAAGACTGCCAGAAGAGTTACCCTGATTTAAACAACCAGGTCCTTACAGCCTTTCTGAAAGATAGAAGACTTGGTTCATTCTTTATCCCCAGAAAGAGTGTATTCCATCATTTAGTTGCTTTTATCACAATGCTCCTTCCGCCCCAACGTGTTTTTTTTCAAATTGGGCTGTATCAACTGATTTGCAGTAGCTGATCAAAGTTTTCCTAGCTGGAATATACTGCTTGAAACTGTGACTCAGAAAGGCCGGGCCCAGATTATGGCTTGCTTTGTAGGTTAGACAGAGTACCTTAAAAGTTATTATTGGTTTAATGGGAAGCCAGTGTAGTTCTTTCAGATTTTGAGTCACTAAGCAAAATGTGGGAATTTTTAATAGGAGTCTTGCCACAGTGTTTTGTAAAACCTCAAGGTTATTAAAATTATATTTAGGAGTAGCCAGAAGCAAACTGTTACAGTAATCTATTTTTGATAGAATTAATGTATCTAACTAAGGTTTTTTGCAGGTTAGCTGGTATGAAAGGCAGGACCTTTTTAATTATTCTGAGACTGTTGAATGTGGAGGAAGTGAGTGTATTTACGTGATCTGTACAATTAAGTTTGGTATCGATTATTACTCCTAAATTTCGTGATTTATCCACTGGGGTGGGGATTTGACCCATAGTAGTTGGCCATGCTGCAGGGCCCACGAAATGTTGTTCAGGGCCAATCAGTAGTACCTCGTTTTTGAGGCAATCTTTATCCATCCAATTTTATACAGCTCTCATTCAGTTTAGAAATCTGTTTCCAGTGCAACCAACATGTTTTTCCATGGAGACAACAATTTGGGTGTCGTCAGCATAGGACGTAAGTGAGAAACCAAATTTTCTTATCAGGGCTGCTAACAGGGAAACATAAATGTTAAAAAGAGTAGGGCTAAGCGACAAATCCTGTGGGACTCCACTAGGCAGGGAGAACGAATGAGAGGAGAAGTTCTCTAACTTCACAACTTGCTCCTGATCTGCTAGGTAAGATTTCATCAAGTTCCACGCCTGACCTGTGATTCCTCATGCCATTAGGAAGTTTAAAAGTTGTTTTTGGTGTCAACAGTGTCAAAAGCCACTGATAGATCATGCAGGTTCAGGGCAGCCCTTTCCCCTTTTCTAGTTCCTGCCTGATCTCTTGTGTTGCCTTGAGCAGTGCCGTCTCAGTGCTGTGGCCGGATGGGAAACGAAATTGTGTACTGTCCAAAAGGTTATTCGTTTCAATAAAGGAAACCTGTTGTACATTCAAGAATTTTTTTGTTATTTTCGCTGGTAATGGTAGGCAGGAGATTGGTTGATAGTTGTACGGTTCTTTAGGATCAAGAAAAGCTTTTTTCAGAAGAAGGATCACAACTGCTTATTTCCAGATCTTAGAAAAGGTTCCTGTTTCACACATAGTTTGAAAAATTGGCATTAATCTAGATGCAGTGATTTCTGCTACTAGTTTTGTTATGTTTGACGGACATGGTGATCCTGATGTGGTAGTGTTTAGTTGTTTTATAATGCACTCTGTTGACAGAGGGCTAATGATCTCTCGCTGTTCCTAGTGTTGGCATCATGCATGGTTGGTCATCTGAGAAGCTTTTATAAATTGTGTCTACTTTCTCTAAGAAGAAGTCTGCTAGTGCATTACAAAAGTGCTGATTAGCATTCATGGATTTGGTATTATGATTGGTTGTTAGTTCAGTCACTGTACAAAAGAGTTATTTGGTTGAGTTTTTTGCGCCCTCAATCTTATTTGTGAAATATGCTACTTAGGCTTTCATAATATTGTCTTTATATACTGCTATTAGCTGCCTATATTTTTATTTTTATTCCTTCTAATATGAGCCTCTCCATTTTCTTTCCTGTTTCCTGCAATTTTGCTTACATTTCCTGAGCTCTAGGGAGAACCATTGAGCTGATGGATTTTGCTGCTTTAATTTAATCAATTTACCAGGTGCTACCTGGTTTGATGCTGTTTCCAGCCATTTATTATATTGTTCAGCTGCTGTATCCACATAATTTCCTGTCTCTATTTTAATATTTTTTATAATATTATTAAAATGGTCTGCTTTCACATTTTGCCTGTTTTGTGACAAGTGACATGCCCAAGATATTCCTATTTTCGGGTTTCGGAAGCAGCAAATCAAAAAAGATTGCTTTATGATTAGTCCAGGCTAATTGAGCAGTCTTTATATGTTGACTATATTGTGATTGTTGGTAAAAATCCCATCCAAAGTATGCCCTGCTTTAAGTGTTGGTTCAGGAGCAACTTGCTCTAGGCAAAAAGCAGCGAGAGTTTGTAGGAGTAGGACGGTGTCAGAATCTGACTTTGTCTCCAAATGATAATTAAAATCTCCCAAGATTGTAAAATTATTTCCTAAAATAAACTTTTCCAAAACATCCTCTATTTCTTGGGGGAAGTCTTTATTAGTGTTTGGGGGTCAATAGAGTAATATACCCTTAAAGGATGTTTGTTTGGTGCTTTCTATCAAAAATGCGATTGTTTCTCCAAAGGAGGATATAGATGGTTGATAATTTGCTGTTAAGTCTTCCCTTACTATAATTGCTGCCCCTCCTTGCCGCTTGTGTTTTCTGTCACATCTATAGATGTTAAAATCTATTGGGAATGCTCTATGTATACCTATGTCACAAGTGGTATCCGCCCAAGTTTCTGTGAGAAAGGCAATAGATGGTCTATGTGTCTCCATAAATAAATTGAATCCATTACTATGTTTTATTAATGATCTAGTATTTAGTAATACACATAGCTTATTTTTTCTAGTGGTGCCATTTGAACGGGAATCCTTAAGAGTGCTGGTGTTCCTCATTTATTCTAGGTATATCCGGTGGTTCTGTTGTTTAAAACTGGGCTTGGCTTTTACTTTAAGCCCACAAGTTGAGCTGTGTTTAGATGCTTTAGTCTTTCAACAGGAGCAATCAAAATGTATCCAACTTTTCCCTATGCCTTTTTTGAGTCTTAATATTTTGTCTTGAGTCAGGTGTTCTGCTTTTAAATTACCAGATTTTCCAGCCATTGACCCAGTCCTGGAGTGGATGGGGGAAGACAGGTTTTCCTTTTGTGCGCCGTTTGCGTGCCGGCGGCGCACCCGCTGGTGCAAGTCCACTGCACGCTCGGTCTTCCATCTTTTTTTATAAGTCCTCCCCCTGAAGTGGTGCCCAACTAAAATGCTAACCATCTCACAGATTCAGCTAGAAAGTTCAGGAAGTACTCTGCACTCTCTCCGTGCAACCGGGAGCCCCATGACAGACCAGAGAGTAAGATACCTAAAGAGTCAAGTCAAGTCAAGTCAGAAAATTTATATAGCGCACTACATACCCAGAGGGTCTCAAGGCGCTAAGGAGGGGGAGGAGGATTACTTGTCAAATATCCACGTTTTAAGTTGCTTTCTGAAAGCTTGGTGGTTCTGGGTAAGGCGAAGGTGAGTGGGGAGTGAGTTCCATGTTTTAGCAGCCAGGTAAGAGAAGGATCTGCCTCCCATGGTGGTCTTGTTGATGCGAGGTACAGTGGCGAGGGCTTGGCTGGAGGGTTGGCGGGGGGGGTGTAGAAGGACAGTCTTGAGTTGAGGCAATCTGGTCCGATGTCGTAGAGTGATTCGTGTGCGTGGGTTAGCAGTCGGAAAGTGATTCTTTTATTGACGGGTAGCCAGTGGAGGTCTTTCAGGTGACCAGAGATGTGTTCGTTGCGTGGGATGTCTAATATGATTCTGGCTGAGGCGTTTTGGATTCGTTGGAGTTTCTTTTGGAGTTTAGCGGTAGTGCCTGCGTAGAGGGTGTTTCCGTAGTCCAGTCGGCTCGTGACCAGAGCATGGGTGACTGTTTTCCTGGTTTCGTTGGGGATCCAGCGAAATGTTTTTTTGAGCATGCGAAGAATGTTGAAGCAGGATGAGGAGACAGCGTTGACTTGTCTGTTCATTGAAAGTGAGGAATCCAGGATGACGCCCAGGTTCCGTGCATGGTCTGTCGGGATGGGTGCTTTTCCAAGGGCTTCCGGCCACCAAGAGTCGTCCCATGCGGAGGGGGATGCGAAGAGTGGTGCACACAGTAACATACCCTTGGGAACACTAATGCATTCACTCACAGACTCCACACTCACTTATACACACCCTGACACACTCTGGGATTCACTAATGCATACCCTGAAGTATCCATGTACACACTGATGTATTAACTGACATACTCACTTAGTGATACACACTCTTATGCACCCTAGGTTTTACTAATGCACCCACTACACCACACCCGGATGCATTCTCTAAAAAAGCACTGACTCCTTCATATACACACTAAGACACTATGGGACTCAGTGATGTAAACAGTGACACAACTATGGACACACGAAACCATTCACTAACACATTCAAAGAGTTACTCATATGCACCCTGACACACTCTAAGACTAACTGATCCATACACTGACACACCCATAGATTCAATAATGCATTCACTAACACACTCTCATGCTTAATTCTACATAACCTGGGACAACCTGGTACTCTTTAATACAAACACTGACACATTAGCTGACATACTCACTCACTCAGTCATACAACAACTGATACACCATAGGTCTCACTATTAAATAATCTGACACACTCACTAACACATATATGCATTAACTGACATTCACTCACTCATTCATACACACAGTGACACCCTACAACCAACTAATGCATACACTGACACACCTGTTGATACACTAATGTATTAACTGCCATACTCATTCACTCAGTCATACACACTCTGCCACATCCTAGGTCTCACTAAAACATACACTAACACACCCATGGACACACTGATGTGTTCTCTGACAAAATCGCAGACTCACTCATATACTCACTGAGACACCCTGCGAAAAACTGATGCATACTCTGACACACCTACTGACACACCAATCCATTCACTAACACATTAAAACAGTTACTCATAGACAATCTGACATATTCTAGTACTAACCACTACATATACCGACACACTAATTGATCCACTAATGCATTCGCTAACACATCCTTGCACTTACTTCTGCACACCCTGAGACAACCTAGCACTCCCTAATACATATACTGGCACACCCATTAACACACGGATGCATCAACTGATATACTACCTCCCTCAGTCAAACACACACTGACACACCATTGATCTCACAAATACACGCACTGACACATCCATGAAAACACTGATGCATTAACAGACATTCACTACCTCAGTCATACACACAGTGACACACTCTAGAACTCACTAATGCGTACACTAGCATACACATAAACAGACTGATGTATTAGGTACAATACTCACTTGGTCAGTTATACAGACTCTGTCATACCATAGCTCTCAATAATACATACACTAACACAACCATGAACACACTGATGCACTAACTGAAATATGCTCTGCTAATTAACTGAGATACTCACTCACTCAGTCTTACACACTCTGACACGTCCTAGGAATCCATATTACAAACACAGACACCCATGAACACACTGATGCATTAGCTGGAATACTCACTCCCTCAGTCATACACACACTAACACCCTCGGTCTCACTAAAATATACACTGACATACCCATGGACACACTGATGCATTAACTGACATTCACTCACCTAGTCTTACACACAGTGACACACTGTACAACTCACTAATTGATACACGGACACACCCATTGACAAATTGATGTTTTAATCAAAATACTCACTCGCTCAGTCCCACACACTCTGACACACCCAACGTCTCACTAATACATATACTATCACACCCATAGACACATTGATGCATTATATGACAAAATTACAAACTGACTCATATACACACTGAGAAACCCTGGGACTAACTGATACAAACACTGACACACCCATGGACACACCAATCTATTTACTGGCACATTCAAACAGTCACTCATGCATACCCTGACACCCTTTATTGACGTAAATTAGCAGCAATGGGTTAGCGTTAGCAGAAGCCATTTTGACTTTCTGGCAGCCATCTTATCTGCCATGTGCTGCCATGTGCTCACCATGTGCTTTGTCCTACTTTCCTGTTAGCTGCACCTGAAGTCCGCCCAGTAACAGGATATTTTTAGCCTCCTCCACTTTAACGCATGCTCAGAAATGCCCAGTAGGGTCGGCAGCTGTTACTGATTAGTTTCACATAGGAATGTGTTTACTACGTTCTGAAAACTGTTAGCTCCTCCCACTTGGTTGAACAAAGAGAACTTGTATGTCCATATTAGGTATTTTTTGTGTGCTTGCATGAGCCAGGACTGCCCCTTGCATTTATGCTTACTATGTCATTCTAAAACGTATAAAAAGCCCCAGGTTTCTGTATTCTGCAGACTGCCTGATTCAATTGCCACGGCTTCTGTGTGATGCAGCCTCAACTCATGTGAGTTTAATAAAATGTCTTTTGGTATTCCAGATTTCTGTGTCAACTTCTTGCTGCTTTTAAAGGACTACGTATCGGTGAGACCCCTGTGAAGCAGGTTTTGATTTCCTCAAATGGCGCACCAACGTGGGCCTCATTAGAGAGGTGGCTATCTGAAGGAGTGATCATCTTGTCAGGAGACAGAAATGTACTGAGGAGCACGGGACTGGATTCTGCTAAGGCGCTTCTGGTGATTCCTTGGGTCTGCAGCCCAGTGCGTTTCTGATCTTCCTGATTTTGATCCTCCACATGATGTCACCCCTGACTGAGAACATTTTTGGCGTGAGTATTAAAAAATAAAATAAAAAGAGAGACCGTTAGGTCATTCAGAACTTGGCAGTTAGAATTTGGACGCTCTTGATTGGTAAGAACTGTTCTACAGTACTTGCTGCGAGCTTTTGGTAGTCTTGATTGGCATGGCGGTTTTAGGATACGCTTGCTGCGACTAATTTGTTTGTGTCTTTGGATTGACTAGTCATATGTTTGGTTTATATGTGAGTTGCAACTCATGTAGGCAGGTAATGAAGAGACTTTTCTCTACTTTGTTTGAAATTTGAGCGGTGCACGTACGAAGCACCATTTCTGCAATATTTTGGTCATGCCTGCTGTTAAGCTCACATGTTAAAATGTGTTGCCTTTTTTGACGGTACCATAATGTGATGTGAAGTAAATTAGCCGGCTTCCCTTAGAAGGGATACCTAAACAGGTTTAGGTGTAAAAACATATTTCTTCCTTGGTTATTTTGTATCCCCAGGGAATTAAAATATGGACATAATACATATAAGGATCCTTTGTTCTGTACACTTTTATGAATGGAGAAATGCAGAGCGATTTTTGATGCTCTGCCAGTCAAAACTGGTGAATTGCAGTCTTTTGAAACACTATTGTTTCAAAAAGTGTTTCTTGTAAATATGACTTACAACTAGTATTTACAAATGGTTTGGTTTAAGTTCAGTCTGTGGATTGTATTTTGTTTCAGTATTATGTGTGGATCTGTGTGTTCAATGTGTGTTTCAATATCCATGTGGTTTTTCCCATTAGTGTAACTTCGGTATGTGAATAGCGTTGACGCAATTCATGAAACAAATGCCTAAAAGCGCTGTATTGTGTGTCCTGAATGTTTGAAATCTTTCTGTTTCTGTCTGAAATGAGCCCTATGTGTGGTTGTGGGTTTCTTGATGTTTTCAGTCTGTTAAGTAAAATGTTAGATTAATTAATATTAGGTGGAAAATAAATGAGAATGCAGCAAATTGCCATGCGACATGCTAAAATCGCTATATGTTGCTACTTAATTTATAGACTAAGCAAAGGCGCATATGTGCAAAATGTTAAATGCTTACATTAGATAAAGTTAAAATTCACATTCACTATGAATATGAAAGGCCTCAAAAATAAATTGTGTGTTTTGTAGGAAAATAAATCTATAGCATTTTTTTACTCACATGCATTACCGTACATGTAAAAGGCAAACACCTCTGCTAAAGTGAATCTTTGCTACATTTGAATGCATCTTATTGCACACGCATTTTAAAACTTGAAATGTCTGTTTTCAGTAAGTCTGAAAGCGTGCTCAGGTTTCAGCACTGTGCAGGGCTCTGACTGCCGTTAAGGCAGCAGATGTTGTTTTTCAAAGGCCATGAATAACATCGGAATGTTTATTTAGCCAGGGCTTAACCGTTAGTTAATCACAGTTTGAATTTTGCATTTCATAATAGTATTTTAGAGGGTTACAAAAATAAGGTTCATTATTTTGTATCACAGGAAGACATTTCAATTGTGGTTTTCCTCTCTTTAAGCAATTTTTCAAAGTATATTCTTGGTTCTCCTGCTAAATAATGATTGTCCTTTTAAAAATTTGTCGAGCAAATCTGTCTTGTTTTAAGTTAGGCCTTTGTGCGTTGGCTCATACATGACTGCGCCTAAAATGATAGGCAAAGGATGCAGCTTGTTTTATATGTGGATTTAGCTCAAAAGATTGGGTTTAGTGAAAATAATTATTAATTATGAAGAAAAATAACTGTTAAAAATTAAGCGCTTCTAAATTCGTTTTTTGATATTTATGAAGCTTAGTACTCACACTATGACCTCCTAGCATTAAAATTTAATTTAAGTTGGGTGTTTCTGCATAATCAGGATATTTACATGTTGGTTTTCACTTGGCGCAGGCGTAAAAAAACTCATTTTTTAAGGAATTATATGAGATATGTCTAATGTCCAATGTTTGCAATCTGTAAACAACATTCTGAGGATGATTAATAAGTAATGCAATCTTTGGATTTTCATTTTTTAGTGCCCCAGAGATCAAAGTCGAAATTGAGTTAAATAGCCTTTTAAACAGCATTCTTGCCATTTACAATAGCTTTAAAGTGTTTCAGGCTTTAGTAAAGGCATACATCTGTGTATAATACAAACTTGTGGGTTGTTATTATTCGAGGTTGTTTTTCATAGCTCAGTGAGCCAATGTGCCCGGTGCAGAGGTTTATGTTTAATATCAGGGTTGAAGGTTCTAATTTTAGCGGGGCCCATTTGGATGTTCATTCATGTAAGGTTGATAAAATGAGTACCATTGCAGCGGGTGGTAGCAAACATTTATTCTAAAGCTGGTATGTTAAGTCATTATGTTCTGCGAATTATTCACAGTAAATGTTTTAATAATCTAAGTATACATGAATTTTAGCCCCTAAAATAAGTCATTTATATAACATCTGTTTTTCAACAGGGTTGATTTTTGTAGGTTAGAAAGAGTTGGAAGGCTTTTTGCCTTTTGTCAGCTCGAGTGAGGGAATGGAAAGGGGGGCTAACGAGCGCACGGAGTGCACCAGGCAGAGTTTGACCTTAAGGTCAGTGAGATGAGGGTTTAGCAGTAAGTGAAAACAGATGGAGAAATGACTGCTTGGTAAAGCTTCTCTGACTAACAGAAATTCAAGCTTGCACATTAGAAGGATTGTGCGAGGCTTTTACGTCCACATCTGCAGCTCATTACATTAGGGCTTTGTCTCCGAGAAGTGCATTCCTGACCAGCCTTGAAGAGACAAAAATAGCAGGGCCTTAAAGGGGGTTGGCGCACGGGACACGCAGAGCGTCTGTGAAAGAGTTTTATTTTTGGACAGTCAATATTAAAGTGGGTTAGCATGTTTTAAAAAAGATGGTTGCTTAACAGTTGAGATTTTGTGTATTATGTGCTGTGTCAGCAGTATGTCGAAAAGAGATGTTTTTTTTATTATGACTTCTTTGAAAAGAAATGTTCGTGTATTTATTTTCTTCATGATTTTGCATTTTCTCCTTTATGAATCGTTCCTGCTGGTCCTGTGTGTCAGAAGCGACACTGTAAGTTTTATTTGACAGTTGATCTCCAGTGACTGGTGATCTCCTGTCAAAAGCAGGGTGAGAGTAAGTGAAAGTGTAATTTTGGTGTAATTTTGGTTTTGATTTTGAGCCTGACAAATTAAGCAGGCCTGGATTTTGGGTTTTGGGCTGCATGAATGCATGTGTCACTACTTATTTACATGTGCTATTGTAATTTGTCTATGTTTTTTTTTGTTCTTGGTATACTGCATGTATATCTGACGGCTTGACACATGTTGTTTTTGTTTCATGTTGCTGCTTTTGATATTATTACAAGTTTGCCTGTGTTGTGAGGGGACATGTATGACGATATGTTTCGCTGTACAACAGCTGGGTAAATTTGCATTGATACTAAATTCCACAGATATGATTTTTTTTCATATTGTGAACAAGACTGACAGCACTTTACCAGTGTATGTCATATTTGGCTAAATATAAAGAAAACGATATATAAACTCAAATGTTGTCATCTGTAGTCACCCTACTGCCCTTCTCCCTCAAGGAATAGGCAGGCCTAGATTTATATATATCCTTGATTGGACCTAAGGATGAAATTATAGATTTGTGACTCTTGCTAAAGGTGACCTAAACTTTTCATTTTTTCCCTTGAAGAAGGAACTGGACCATTAGCCGAGATTACCGTATATGGTGTAGAGGCCAGCGGTAAAGCTCAAATTTCTGCACTACTGTGACTTTTGTGTACTACCCATACTCTTGGTATTATGTCACAAACTTGACTATCACTTGAGTAATTTTTTTGTTCTTCCTATAGATTTTCTTTTGGCCGCTTCTCCCCTGATGTTGCATTGTGCTTAGTTGTTGGGGATTTTAGCTGTGTCCTACTCCTATTTCCTTTTTCCATATTCCTTTCACCAGTCAACTCATTTTTTTATGATTGATGTATTGTTCAGGTTTACACTTCCAGACTGCAGGGATGTAACAGGGTCCACCATATTATGTATAATTCCCTTTTGTATGACTTGACCAGACTGTTTTTTTAAGAGTTTTCTTTAGGCCTATTTTTGATGCTCTCCAGTCTGACTGTCAGAGTAGTGATAGACTGGTGAACTGACTTAATAGTATAGTAAGACTAGTTTTCCATCTCAATAGGAGACACCTTATGTTTATTTTTGAATGTGACAAATTCAATGCCCATTCTAAATTGGTTCTCAGTTCTTTTTTTCTGCTGCTTTAATATTTGATAGACCAGATGTGTTTTAATAATGGAAACACCAGGACTCTCTAGTTTTGTTTCCACATTTTGATAATTAGCCTTTGTCTACATGTCCCTGCTCATCTGTTTTATGCGATTTCGCTTTTGAGGTGTTCTAGATGAGGAATTTAGGAACACTTAGATTTACTCATTGAGGAAAATGTTTACCCCATTAGACGATGTCACTATGTGTGAGGACATCCATTCACAGAGAATTCTTATGTAATTATCTACCCTTAGATGGTAGAGGAGATGCTCTCATATGGAAACCCAATTGAAGAGGCTAGAGTCATTGTTTTGCCTTTGTCTTTGTATTCTATGAGAATGATAATGTATTTTAGACCATGGTAGTCCCATGGCGTATGGCCACTCTCTTGAAGATTGCATGCCACCTGTTTGCAGTCCCCTTGTTAAATATTGAATTGTTTTTTGTACAAAATTGAAGGAAATTAACAATTGTGTCACATTTCCTACATCACTAGGTTCTGCAGGATCTTCCAGAGTCAAAGGGAGAATGATACCCTGCAGAACAAATGACCAAGACGAATCCTAACTCCTATCATTGACAGCTATAGATAAAAGCAGGAGGCACTGGTCTACAGTCCCAGCAACCAGAGAGTAGCAAGGCACCCGCACGCCATCAACGGTATCTTCAAGTATTGTGTTTGCTTCATCGGACAGCGTTGAACATCAGAGAAAAAGGAGGATCTGGTTTTGACACAAAACAAGAGTTTCAGTGCGAAAGAGCAAAATCTACCTGTCATGTGCTGGTTAACCTCTGACAGTGTGCAGTCCCTTGAGCCCCTTGGCCTGAGTTTTGGCCACACACTTCCCTTTTTTCCGTTTGCTCCAACCGAAGAGCAGTGCACCGGAGAATCCAAGATTGGCAAGAGGCACTACATTATGGTGCCCTTGAAAGAGCAGCCTGAGCGTCCTCTGACACTGAATATTGAGTGTTGGAGCTTGAGAATGGAGATCTGAGTCTGCACGAGATGGTCTGCATGATATGTTTTTCACGAAATTATCTGTGCTCATGATCAATGAAGAGCATAATATCTGTAGTGTCTGCCGCAGATGAGAGACACTGGTGCACTGCCTTGAGACATTGAGACTTTCGACTGAGCTGTGAGTGTTTGCCAGGAGGGCACTCCAACGGATACTGAGACACATTTCCATGGGAGGCCTGAAATGAAGAGGCCCATGCAGCGATAGAAGAGGAGATTCGATGAACAATAGAAGTCTGCCAGAAAGACTTGGAATGGACTCTGGGCATAAGTTGTGATTATACAAGCGGTTCCTGTACAATTGCATACTGGGTGTTAGGGAATTTATTTTTATTGTCTTGCTTGCAGTGTTTTAGAGTAGTATTCTGTTTAGTAAAGGTAGAATAAAGTTCATTCTCTATGGAAGAGTATCCCTATTCAACATGAGAGCATTGAAGGATTTCCACTGTTTCACCTGAGTATATAGTGTTTTCTGAAAGATTTTAGGATTTGCTTTTGCTTAGGATTGTGAAAATGCAAATTTTCTCTGTAATAGTGGTCTTTACTTTCTCCTACTGTCTGTATATGTTTATGACCTAATGTCCCGTTCTTTTGTATTCTTGCTCATACCCTTAATGAAATGTTTAGAATGGAAAATGCTTATCTAGCAATGAATTAGGAAATTGATGAAACTGTGTGAAAACTAATGAGCACATGTTTTCTATGTTCCTACTGGATCATACGAATGTCTTCAGCTAACGCTAAAATGGCCGTCTGTCGTAAATTAGCAGCAATGGGTTAGCGTTAGCAGAATCCATTTTGTCTTTCTGGCAGCCATCTTATCTGCCATGTGCTGCCATGTGCTCACCATGTGCTTTGCCTACTTTCCTGTTAGCTGCGCCTGAAGTCTGCCCAGTAACAGGATATTTTTAGCCTCCGCCACTTTAACGCATGCTCAGAAATGCCCGGTAGGGTCTGCAGCTGTTACTGATTAGTTTCACATAGGAATGTGTTTACTACGTTCTGAAAACTGTTAGCTCCTCCCACTTGGTTGAACAAAGAGAACTTGTATGTCCATATTAGGTATTTTTTGTGTGCTTGCACGAGCCAGGACTGCCCCTTGCATTTATGCTTACTATGTCATTCTAAAACATATAAAAAGCCCCAGGTTTCTGTATTCTGCAGACTGCTTCATTCAAATGCCACGGATTCTGTGTGACGCAGCCTCAGCTCATGTGAGTTTAATAAAATGTCTTTTGGTATTCCACAATTCTGTGTCAACTTCTTGCTGCTTTTAAAGGACTACGTATCAGTGAGACCCCTGAGAAGCAGGTTTTGATTTCCTCATTATGACTAACTGATAGATACATTGGCACACCCATGGATTAACACATGCATTCACTAATACACCATTGTACTTAATTCAACACACCCTGAGACAATCTAGCACTCCCCAATACATACACTGACACACCTATGAACAAACTGGTGAATTAACTGATATACTCACCCCCTTAGTCACACACTGACACACCATAGGTCTCACAAATACATACACTGACACACCCATGAATACACTGATGCATTAACTGACATTCTCTACCTCAGCCATACACACAGTGAAACACTCTAGAACTCACTAATGTGTACACTGACATACACATTAACAGACTGATGTATTAAGTAAAATACTCACTGGCTCAGTCATACAGACTCTGACACACCATAGCTCCAGCCACGGCCCGTGGAGGGAGTTGTGGTGGGGCATAGCTCTCAATAATACATACACTAACACAACCATGAACTCACTGATGTACTAACTGACATATTCTCTCACTCATTAATAAACAAAGTGACACACTCTACAACTCACTAATGCATTCACTGACATAGCTATGGACACAATAAGGTATTAACTGAGATACTCACTCACTCAGTCCTACACACTCTGACATGCCCTAGGAATCCATGATACAAACAGAGACACACCAATGAATACACTGATGTATTAGCTGGAATACTCACTCACTTAGTCATATACACACCAACACCCTAGTTCTCCCTAAAATATACACTGACATGCCCATGGACACACTGATGCATTAACTGACATTCACTCACCTAGTCATACACACAGTGACACACTTTACAACTCACTAATGCATACACGGACACACCCATTGACAAATTGATGTATTAATTGACATACTCACTCAACCAGTCCCCCACACTCTCACACCCTTTGTCTCACTAATACATATACTATCACACCCATAGACACAATGATGCATTATATGACAAAATCCCCAACTGACTCATATACACACTGAGAAATCCTAGGACTAACTGATACAAACACTGTCATACCCATGGACACACCAATCTATTTACTAGTACATTCAAAGAGTCTCTCATGCACACCCCAACAGACTTTATGACTAACTGATTCATACACTGACACACCCATGGATTAAAGCATGCATTCACTAATACACCCTTTCACTTAATTCTACACACCCTGAGACTACCTAGCACACCCGAATACATACACAGACACACCCATGAATACACTAATACATTAACTGACATACTCAGTCACTAATTCATACACACCTGACATCCTAGATAAACTGATACATGCACTGACACACCTATGGATTCCTTAATACATTCAGTAACATACACAGTTATACATATCCTGAGATATCCTAGGTGTCACTAATATATACACTGACACTCCCTGTAACACACTAATACACTCACTGAGTTACTTAGACACTTACCCAATATCACAGAAACAAACTCTAACACTGACTGCTACATATACTAATACACTGATATCCACACTCATACACCATACATACAATACATAAATGAAACAAAAGCAGAGCTCTTTTTGTTTAATTGGTTAGGGTTATTTTTAGGTTGCTTTTTAATGATTAAATGACCCCCCCCAGAAAACTTGGTACTGAACCATTCCAAAACCAGTTCTGTGTCAACAGACATGATATCAAGGTCAAAAATAGAGATATCACATGTGGGTGGTAATAAGAAGAAAACGTTAGCAAGGATGAGCATCAACAGTATGAAAATACTCAGCAACAGATGATGTGCTAAGTCCAACTGGCATATGACACCATATGCAATGGGTTGTCATGTATGTCAAATTTAGGGTCACAGCTGCCACCGTTATAGTTGCTGAGGTAGAAGGTAAAGCAACAGCAACCAATGAAACAGCATTCTGTGGTATATTTTCTCATGGATTGTCTTAATATGCTTCCACATGGAAGAGGTGCTGTCACTGTACTTTTTCACTGTTTCTTCGAGAAAGGTCTTTGCTGCAAATGTTGTATTTGACAATTTTAACAGAAACTTTCTGTTCTCCTGATGGTATTCTGCAGTATTGCCAGACATCACTTTCCTTCCTCTATGGTGCTGCATGTTCTTCATACTTCTCATTTCTCAGCAGAACAGGATTTTTAGCAGGAGCAGGTGTTGATGCTGCAGCAAGTGTAAATAGCTGTTGACTCTTACAATAGTGAAAACAGCAGACTCTCCAAATTATGTTTTCCTTCCTCTGTTTCCTTATAAAGTTTGAAGTTTTGGGTGGGGTTTCATAGGAAAAAATGTTTTGGTCCTTAGCAGTCTATTCCAAATAAGGGGATTTTGCTGGGCTTATGAACAAGTCTGCGCTGCCGATCTGCAGATGTGGGGTGCTGTAAAACAAACAATTAAGTGAGTTATACTTAAAAATAAATATATTACTGTAAATTGAGCACCTGTAATTTGTCTACCCTATTGACTAAATCAGAAATAGTGCTGCATATAAAAAAATGTAATTTTTATGCAAATCCACGCTTGCAGCACCACAGCTCCGTTGCTATTATGTGATCAAAGAACAATTTCCAATAGTTTTTATTTGAAACACCAGTTAAGAAATATATAAACTATAAAAAATCTAACAATGATATTATATAATATATTTTTGCAATTAAGCTGTATAATAGAATTATTAACAACATAGCTGTAAAACCAAAGCACGTTTAAAAAATATTGAATGATTCTTGAAAGAACTTCTATTGAATAGCCCATGAAAATAAAATTAAATAATTCACAAAATATTTTCATAAGTTTGTTAAAAAATTAAAAATAAAGGTTATACTGAGAAAATAGGAAAATTAAAAACCTTAAAAATTCACTGAAATAAACAAAGGTTACAGGGACAATCGACACCTATAGCATTGACTCAATGAGTTGTCCCCTTACCCTTACCAGTAAGCGTCTCTTCCAGCCTATCACTGTCATCTCATACTAAGTTAGTGAAGATATGAGGCTGAGTGTCAGCCTGAAGAACAATTTGCTCATTTAAGGTAGCAGCAAGTCTCTGAAGATACACATGGTATCATTTTCTTCCAGTTGTGAGTATGAAGTCCCATGACCAAGTCAATTCATTCTTGCACCAAAAAATAAATATAATCTGGGATGTTACAAGACAAGAAGCGACCCTTGCACGTTTAATACCAAGTTGAACCGGATTTCATATAATTACTAGAGACTTAATTAGTGTATCACAGGATTCTAATGGCTACTTGCCCACCATTATTCCCCCTGCAGTTGAATTGACAGCTGTATATTAAATGTTTTAACATTCAGAGCTAATGAGGGAATAACTGCATTTGGTGAACATTGTAGTGGTCACGATCAAGCCTTCTATGCCAAAGCTTGTTATCATATACGGGGTGACCCAATGGAAGTCCTAGGACCTGGGTATCAAGTGTAACAGATAAAAGTGGTCCCAGACGTTGATTCTGAATACGATAATTGGTACTTTTTAACACAACATACTTCAATTTTTATTTCACATGTGATTTAATCCTGCAATGAAAAAAATGTTTTGGAGACAAGAGAGAAAACAATAGCCCAAAAACAGTTAGATGCCCAACAGACCACACAGGATAGACATGTGCACATTACTTGATGGTAACCCCTTCTGTTTTTTCAAATTGTATATTTGTATATTGAACATTGATGAGGATTTTTTAGAAAAATAAATAGTGGAGTCCTTTCTCTACTTTTAAAGACATTTCGAAATTTATTGTGTGGTCTGTTGGACATCTAACTGTTTTTGGGCTATTGTTTTCTCTTTTGTCTCTAAAAAAGTTTTTTCATTGCAGGATTAAATCGCATGTGAAATACAAATTGAAGTATGTTGTGTTAAAAAGTACCAATTATCGTATTCTATGCCAAAGCAGCAGAGATCATTTGGAAGCATAAAGCAACTTATGACAGAATCATTCTTTAAATGGGTACATTTCACACAATTTGCAATGTCATGTCCATTCTTGGAAAAACACTTAATAGAGGCTGGCCTTCGCAACCTTTGCATTGAAACAGACATGATAGAAGAAGGATCAATATCATCAGTACTAGGAGGATGTAAGTACAATCATGCAGTTTGAGTACACAAGTGCGTTTATAAAGCTATTTTGACACTGGTTTCGTTGGAATTTATCCCCAGGATGGAGAAGAATGAAGAAGAAACCATTCAGGTAGTCTACTCCTTCATTGAGGATGTTAATGACTTTCCGAAAGACTTATACCAACAGAGATTCAACGACTTCTTTCAGAATGCTTCTGTTGTTGAAGTAAAACAGATTTGAGATGCATTCCTGGAACATCTACTTCATGACAATAGAGATCACTCTGCATTTTGGATTTCATATGTGGATATTGTTGAAAATGTCTTGCTGGCTCTTCTGTATGCTGCTTCAGAAGGATATTGGCATTTACATCTTGCTGCCAAATGCTCTAGGATCCCATGGTGTTTTGATTATGACAGGATGAACTACGCTAGATATCTTCTTGTATACAATACCTAAATACCTGCAGAGAAATATCCATTAATACATCACAACTTCTGCAACAGATACTTTTAAGTTCAACTGTAAGATGTTAATCAAATTGGATGAACTCCAGTTGATAAAGCGAAACAGGTAACAGTCAGCAAAGACACAGAGGCTCCGAGTGATACAACAAGGTTCAACCTCATGCGCGTGCTGTAAAAAGATATTATGTGACGGCCGAACACAGACATGCCTTTTTGGGGCAGATAAGGGAAATGGTTTGTAACAACAGATAAGATCTTACTCAAGCAGTCCTACATAAGTCGGGATTTGAAAAAGATGAAGATGCTGTTATGAGATTTGTTTGTCTGGTTCAAAGCTGGATAAACCCATTTGCTGGGCCAATTGATCACATTAGTCTCTCCACGGCACAAAAGGTGTTGCAAGACATAGTGTCCGTCTTAATGAAGGCACACAAAATAGCTGAACAGTGCTATACAGACTTCAAACTTGAGCGACTTGAGAATAATCCACCTTTTGAAAAGTCTCATGACCCAATGAAATTGAACAAACTAAAAACCTTCACTAATATTTCCAAGAAGGCAAGTAAACAGCAATCATCATGAAACCAGACAATGCACTGTTTGGTGGAATGATTGTGTAATTAGTCTGGACCTAGGAAAGGGAAAGCCGGCTGCCTGGAGACTTCAAAGGGAATTTCTAGAAGCTTCAACCACTTTCCAAAGGAAGGGTGCCAGGTATAATTGGTCACAGGTACCAACTCTCCTGGTCAATTCCGGACCTATGGATACTATTCCAGGAAGAAGGACTGCTGTGTTGCTGAAAGAAATTTCACTCTGAAGGAATGCTGCCCTAAAGGAAGTGCTGCCCTGATGTTCTGACCTACTGTCTGATGCCCTCTTGCCTGGGTGAGAAGGACTGGACCTGCATGTATTGAACACAGGACCCTAAAGTGACTCCAAGGGGTAGTTGGTTGGTCTACTAACTAAAGCTTCAGGGACAGAAGGCTCCAACAACCTTGAACGCAACACCTGGACCCTGCTATCTGTGAATCTACCCTGCCAAGTGGTGCAGCCCCAGTCCAGGATCTATCAAAGTGAGCCTAAGGTGCTCAGCCGGCCTCCATAGATCCAACAAAACTGGCACATCTCCTCTGCTGCGCTGTGTAAACCCAAGCTGAACCGATGCATCAGCACTGTTGCATGGACTGTAAACATCAAAAAGTCCCCCATCACAGCCTGTTGCTTCCTCGGGACTGCAGCTGCACAAACCTTCCTTGAAGCAGGCCTCCGCATTCCTTGTCAACAGTAACCTAATGGATGATGCCGTATTCAGCATTGCAGCCTCGTAGCTCCTCAGAACCGATGCATCACCCTGACCGGCTGACACATCATCAATGCTTGTCTTTGTATCACACGCTCTTGTCAAGAGGATCTTTGACAATGACACAGGACCTTGCACCTGAGCCTCACTTCATCTCAAAATTGATACATCGCCTCAGCTACATGACACATCTTCGAAGTGGATCCTCGCAACACTCTGCAAATCATGATTTAAGTTGTTCAGTTCAGTGGGCCAAATTGAGTACCTGTAGCTGGCCCATGCTCCATAGTGGTCAGGCTGAACTTGTGTGAAATCGTACCATTCCAGCACAACCAGATATCCACAGTTGGCTCTATGTGCTTTTAGTCCTACTTTAGTAAAATCTTTAAAATTTAATATCTTCAGTTCTACTGAGTGAAGGTTTGTTGTTTTGGTCTTGTTTATTTATTAAAAATGACTATATTTCTTAAAATTAGTGTGGGATCCTCTTGTGGTGTATTTCCACTGAGTTACTGTCTGAAGTGTTTGCACAAACTCCTTACACATTGCGTCCGAGCTAAACCTGACTGCTCTCTGCCAATTACCCGAGGGTTGAGCAGAAGTTAATTTAGGATTTGCTTGTGACTTTACCCTGAAAAGAATAGTGGTTCGTGCTTGAAAATTGTTTCACCCCCTCAATCAGTCACCCACTTTCTTACGATATTCTTCACATACATCATTATAATCATTCAGGGGATGTCATAATGATCATGTTATTTCTCTTCTAGCTATCCCCTTATTAAGTGACATCTATTAATCATTTACGTATGAATGACAAATACGGAATTCAAGTTTGTTTACTGTCAATTTTCCTTGCAAAATTATAATCAAGTCTAAGAGAATATATTGGTGTTTTTAAATTGAGCTGCATTTTTTATTCTAAAATAAATACTGTCAAGAATGGAATGAACACGTAAAATGGAATGAGACCACTTTCTGCTATCCCTTTATTCTGAAAGATTTAACAAGGGCTAGATCATTTTATATAAGCTATGAAATTGAACAAAGTGGATTGTTCAAAGCAGAAATAAGAATGTGAACCATCTTAAAAACTCAAATTAGGCTTTTTTGTGGTGCTTTGTTTATCTTAGTAAGCAAAAGACATAAAGGTGGTGTTGATGTAAAGTTACTTACAATATCCTGAGCACCCCAAATTCAAATGTCCAGTAATATAATTCATCCGCAGCACACTGTAGAAATGTATTTATATTTCCTTTTCTTATGCAGTTTAATACAGTTCTCCACATATACATGTGTTGTTATAAGTAGCCTTTACACATAGATATATAAGCAGATGTAGCCAACATGTGTTTTATCAATGCCACTAATTTTGCCACTGCCTTCCTAAGGGACTCACTCAAGGTATTCTAGTTTCGTTCCCACATTGAAAAGTAAGTAGATTCAGTCTTTAATGCACATTTTGATATAATCCATAGAGTTATTACATAAAATGGAGTAGACCGTGCAAAAGGGAGAGTACACCCACACATTCAATGTCTAACAGTGTTCTCTACAGTGTATGTGTGATATAAATTTAGTCAGTCAATATGTTACTGCTTACATTACCTGTAAAAGCTGCAGATACTATTCGATTTGCTTTCAAATAGTAACTACACATATATAAATATTTAAAATACAACTATTCCTTGCTAGTGTTCCTCAAAGTACTTTGATATCATAATTGGGGTTTGGAGTCCACTAACCATCCCAGTGATGCTTCACAAGACTGCTACCAGAAATGCATCTTACTCAAGTACTGCTTAGTGGATTGTGGAGTGATTGCTGCCCATCTGTATGTCTGTCTAGGATAATCACAGTTTCAAAGTACTTAGTACCAGGTAGGTCTAGAACATTTATTTCTGTCTCAATTCTAAGGAATCTAAGAAACATATCAATATCTTAGCCGGGGAATTCTTATTGCAGATTTTCATTGGAAACCCTCAATTAGCATTTCAGAATTCAAAGATGTAGTGGTATTGGACGATTACAAAAATTATATCAATTGGAGAATCATCTTAATTTTTATATCCAAAACAATAAGGGAAGATATAGCAAGATCTACAAAGATCTACTTTCTTTCCACTGAATAATCATCTCTTCTGCATGCAGCCACATATCTGTCTAGTAGTTGTCTATACTTACATTTTCCTAATTGCACTTTTCATTTAGTCTAGCCAAATAGAAAATCTGCTGTCTGAGGATACAACAAATAATGTCTATCCTGAGTCAAAACGGCGCCCAGACTCAAATTAATGTCTAAGATGAAGTCCACATTTTAAAATGTCCTTAACAATAGTTAACGAGATCCTTTTGATTGCTACACACTAGATTTCACATTTGAGGGGCCAGCCATCACTACCTGGAATTTATTTAGGTGCCTTGTTATGGGATGGAGTCACAGACTTTTAACAAGTCTATTGCAGTTCTCTACAGTGTGTTATGTTAAATCTGTATACAAGTTCCTGTCCCTCAGGGTACATGTGATTGTTTTCGGAACTCAGCATTCTACACCTGGTAGCTGTTTGGCACTCATCCACTTAGACTAAGCAGCAGATCATCTTCCACCCAACGGAGTATTTCCTCTTCTGCAGATTTTAAAAGAATGAAACACCATGATCAAGGCCTACAGAACATAAACTGCACCTTAATGCTCACGTGACCACAAGAAAACCTGCAAGTTATTGACTATCTTCAAAATACATTTACTATAATGCACTCTACAGGGCTAGTAATGACTTATAACAGGTGTCACTTCAATCCCTACCAATGTATGTGTTCTGCTCTTCAGAGGAGCTAATGATTGGTTTCCTGTGCCAGATGTCTGCACCTCAGAGCTGTTATATACTCATTCACAGACATTAAACAGCAGGTCATTTCCCACTCAAATGGCTCTTTGCCCTTTTGAAGTCTTCACAAGTATGAAACTCTGTTGTCAAGGGTACACTAACTGCACTTGAACATTCCATGTACCACAAGAAAAACTAGAAGCTATGGAGTACCTTCAAATTCATTTGTAAAAATATACTTGGGAGGACTGGGACAGACTTTGACCAGGGTGTGACTCCAGAAGTTAGACATATGCATCTAGAATCTGTTTGGCACTCATCGACAGACACTAAGCTGCAGGTCTTGTCCCCATTTCGCCCACAGACATTTTGGCATTTTAAAGAGTTTACTGTGCGGATGCGGGACACTAAACAAGAACGAAGACTCATATTAAAACCTGCCCTGAAGAAAAAGAGGATAAGAACATGCAGGCAGGCAGCTAGCCTGTCGTCTGGTCAAATTTAGGGATACAGTAGGAAAAATGTTAAACGTCAGCACTTAGCTGACTAACTGGGCCACCACATCAGACATTTAAGGTTTAGCCACTACTATTCTAGCCCTTGTGAGATTCACCTCACTCGCTGTTGATTTTGCATTCCGTTTGCCTCAGCTGCTGATTGCCCCACTCAAGACCCTGCGGCCCCGGAACTCGCTACACAGGAGGAAAAACCTGGAAACGGCGAGGTCCAACTATCACCAACAACCCTATTGTTTAATGGTACTGCAGTTTTAGACTCAATTTTAATAGACCCTTTTAACAATGTTAGAATGTTGCTCCAGAAAATCAGACAAACTGTATAATAATGTCTTATGTATGCAAAGGTTTAATTTCAAATCACGGTTTTACAATATGGAGAAATTTTTATATTGATGTCTTAATATTTCAATTGTTTTAAGTAATCACGCAAATAAAGATGTTACTTACTTACTTAATCTCGCATTGACCCACTAAGATATTCTGTTGCCCAGATTGTGGTAATGATGTGAGAGTTCTACCAATAATATTACATGTGAGTCAATTATTGATATAGGTCAGTAGTATCTTAAATCTTCTTTATCCCTTTTGTGAAAAAAACTGTATTATTATTATTGAGTAGAGCACTGCATCAGGGATTGTATAATGAACTTCTGCTTTTCGGCCTCAAAACGTATTCAAATGCATGGAGATCCCTAACTGGACTGAATCACTTTGAAAGACACTGAGCAGTTGTTTATGTTTTTTAAACATTTTATTTGTAAAGGTTTTCATTGCAACTAGCATTTAACAAAATATGCTACAGCATTTAACAAAATATGCTACTCAATGAAATTCACCAGAAAATAATTTAGATAGCATGACCTCCAGCTTGGTTCATATCATTTAGTTTACAAACATTACATTCATGACTTCGGTTGGAAAAAAGAAACAGATCAGAGCCTAATGATACATGAACCTGGGACTTAAATTACCAGTATGGTGCTTATAGTTCAGGTTTAAAATTATTAGCCCACATACTGTCTAATATATTGATGCCTAAAGACATATATATATATATCTATGGGGAGGGGTAGGGGAGGAGGATTTGGATACAAACAACATCAAGTTTTTCCCCTTTTCCTCACATAAAAGAAATGTATTTTTTGTACTTTGTTTGCTTTTCTATTCTCTTGCTAGTGATTGTGCTATTTTCTCAAATTCAGACTACCACTAAATTAATCAATGCAAAACATTGTAAAGCGGTGCAAGCAATAGAAACAGATCAACTATGACTACAAAAGCAATGTTGCATTTTGAGTTATACTTCTTACCGCACCCAACCACTTTGTAGCATTCTGGTGAATTTGTGAGCAAGCAGGCATATCTGGGTGGGCTGGCATCAACAAATAAGGTTTTGCCCAAAGCTATACATAAATTGGTGTGATCTTGCTTTTTCACAAATTTTAACAAAAAGTAAAATAAGGCAAAAGCAAGAGGACAAGTGATGCATCATCTCATAGAACTACATGTAACTTGTGCTATGCCCAGACATATACATTTTACATTCCTGGCCCATCTGCTGCTGGTTGCACTGAAAAATTGGTATATGAGGACTTGCTTCCAACACAAAGACTGTGCTAACATCTTCAGACTTGCCTTTGTGCCATAGTAGGAGGTCATGCATTGCGTACCACTGCCATTTTAGTATGAGTTGTGTTGAGGATATCATCATGCTGCACGCTAGTATATTTGTGACAAAGCAATTGGGGTGCTTTCCACAGAAATTTGTATTCCATCTATAATCTGATTAGGATGGATCAAGCAGATACATGTAAAACAGTTTTCAAACCGATATTGGGAATTTAAAATCTCTAGTCATGCCATTCTGTAATTCGGAATGTATTCCTTAATGTCAAGCTGCCGCCTGCTCTTTAACGCGGGTCCCGCCCTCGTAATTTGGACGCTGAAGCCCGTTTGCAGGCATCATCCATGATGATTTACGGAAATTATGGGAATTACGGAATTACGGATAGCGATAAGGAGACGGAGTGCGTTTGAAAAAGGAATGGAACGCATGGAAAATGACAGCTGACTGCTCCGAAAATAAATAAATTTGGAGGTGAAAGAAATTATTTCACGAAAGAAGTGCAAAGGGATGTTTTAAAAGAGTCAAAAATAAGTAAAGGAGCAAAGATAAGAAATGCAAGTCTAATAAGAAAGCTTGAGGAACGAAGGATGAAGCCCTGATGAAGCTGTTTGGTTTTTGTTAACCTCGGCGAAACCCGTTGGCTTGTGGGGATTGGAGTTGGAAAGAATAAAAGAGAACAAAAAGAGGACAAGAATTTCTTCAAGAGCCCTATTATTTGTACTGTTGTTGTTATGATATAAAGGACATTGTGGGATAAGAGGTGTGCTGTAATAATAGGTTAAAACGTTTGGCTCAATCCTAGGATTGTAGAGGGAGAGGTAGGGTGTTTTCTTCTCCAAAATTCATTACAAGCACCCAAGTGACTAAAGGTAGAGGATACGAATTTGAAAAGTGAATCATTCCATGAGCACCGTAATTCTCCTGTAAAACACTACAAGGGTGCCTGTGTTGCATGCAGGATTTCCCGCAATCACAGGCACCCTTGCACCGTAGTGCAAGGGTGTCTGTGTTATAGGGAATCATTAAATCATCAGCTATCCATGTAGGCACGGCATGTCAATTGAGGATGCGGAATGTGCTCATTGTTGGTTTTGTTTCATCACCTTGCTGCAAGGTACTGGGGAGCAAGCCGCGCTAATATGCGGTCTTCTTAACGTGAGATCACTGCGTAAGCATAGACTCGACATATTCGAGCTGCTCACGGAAAGAAAGTTTGACCTACTGTTCCTCACGAAAACGTGGCTAGACCAGTTTTCTGACTCTGATATTATCGAGGCTATGCCTGAGAACTACTCCATGGTCAGGCAGGACAGGCCAGTGGGGAAGAGAGGGGGGATAGCGATTATTTTTAAGAAGACTCTTGGATGTTAATTGGAGTTCACCCCGGTCGCTGAGAGTGAGGCGGGAGCTTTCACCATACAAGTTAATAGGGGAATGACGATTAAAGGCTTTCTTATATATAGACCCCCTGGGTCCTGTACCAAGTTCAGGGAGAGTCTGTTAGAAAGTGTAACAGAGGCAGCGCTACGCAGGGACAAATTCCTCCTACTGGGAGATTTGAATTTGCATCTGAAAAGCCCAGAGGATAAAGGAGTGGAGGAGTTTTGGAGGGACATTCAAGCCCTTCAGCTTGAACTCAAGTTCTCAAGTCCCACGCACCGTCAAGGTCATCTTTTGGACCCGGTCTTTGCAAACTGGGGAGGGGTTGAGGTTTCCACAGTTGAGCCGATCCCCTGGACAGACCACTTTTTGGTGGTATTCTCCATAAATAACACTAAAGCCATAAAACATAGTCAGGCACCCCTGAATTATTTAAGGAGGAAGTGGGCAAAATTCTCCTTGGAGGATTTTAATGTAGCACTGACAAGGGAAGGCCAGCCAGGAGGAGAGGACATAGAATCGGCTGTTTTTAACTTGAATAGGCGCATTATAGAGGCGCTAGATCAGACCGCACCACTCTGCCGAACATCCGCGTGCGGCCGCAAGGAAAGATCAGCCCCATGGTTCAATGGAGAGCTGCGGCGGACAAAGGCGGAATGTAAGCGAGCTAAAAGAGCATGGAGGGTAACATATGACACTCAGGCCAGGGAACTGTTTTTAGAAAAAAGGTGGCTGCATTATAGGCTGATTAAAAAGTCGAAGGCGGCCTTCTATGCAGGGCAAATTCTAGGGGCAAAAAATTCTGCTAAAGAGCTCTTCTGCATTTACAAGTCTTTGACTACTATAGACTCGTCTGCAGACCCGGAGAGTTGTTCAACGGAAACATGCGATCGCATCGCCGACTACTTCTCCACTAAAGTCGAGAAAATCTACTCGACCTTCCCTAACCCTCCCCCCACAGGGGTTGAGTTTGAGGTAACATCGGAGGGCACAGAGATTTCGGGGCTCCTCACAAACTTCAGCACTCCCCCTCCTGAAGAGCTAGTCAGGGTATGTCTCTCAGTAAAATCTGGCTCCCCTTTGGACCCGGTGTCCCCTAAACGGTTGGGGGACAGCTTGGAGGTCCTGGAGCCCTATATAAGGCATGTCCTGGATATCTCCTTTAAGTCTGGCATGTTACCCAAGGGGTGGAAACAGGCAGTGGTGCTCCCTCTCCGGAAGAAATCTCACATTGGTTTTGAGGTGTTAGAAAATCTGAGGCCCATCTCACTCCTGCCTTTTCTGTCCAAAGTGGCTGAGGAGGTGGTAAACACCCAAATTATGGAACATGTGGAGGAGGCGGGCTTGCTCCACGCTACGCAGTTCGGTTTTAGACCGCGCCACTCTACAGAGTCTGCCCTTCTTATGGCAACAGAACATCTGAGACAGGGTGTAGATGAGGGGCAAACTATGTCCCTGATCCTGCTAGACCTCAGCGCGGTGTTCGACACTGTAGCACATTCCACCTTGCTACAGTGTCTGAACAGAGGTGGCATCGCTAACACTGCGCTGAGGTGGATCCAGACCTTCCTAACGGGAAGAAGCTTCCAAGTGAGGCAGGGCGACTGCTACTCCAAGGGGGTACTTTTTTGGGCCAGGGCGTGCCTCAAGGCTCGTCCCTGAGCCCGACCCTTTTTAATTTGTATGTAGCGCCTGTTGCCTCTATTGTGGAGAGTCATGGCCTCCAAATGGTATCTTATGCCGATGATACGCAACTGGTCATCTCCCTGTCGCATGCGCCCTGTCTTGCTGCAGATGGCTTCCGATCGTGCATGAAAGATCTTGCCGATTGGATGGCCATGAATTGTTTGAAATTTAACGGCAGCAAGACAGAGGTGCTGGTGGTGGGGAGAGCCCAGTCTGCCTGGTCGTCGGCTTGGTGGCCTTCCTGTCTAGGACCGACCCCCACCCCTTGTCAGGAGGCAAAAAACCTAGGAGTATGGTTTGGCACGGGTCTTACTTTTGGGCCCCAGATCAACCGTGTCGTCAGCGTGTGTTTTGGGGTCCTGAAAAGGCTGAGGAAAGTCCTTGACCTACTGCCGATGGAAGCTCGTCAAACCCTGGTACATGCATTGGTGACCGCAAGGTTGGACTATGCGAACTTGCTGTATCTGGGGGCACCGGGGAAAACTGTTGGTCGCATTCAAGTGCTGCAAAATGCGGCAGCACGTTTGATCCTCAGGCTGCCCAAAAGGGCGCCCTCGAAGGTGGCACTGCAGAAGCTACATTGGCTCCCTGTGAGGAGCAGAGTTGAGTACAAGGCCCTCTGCACCTGTCATCGGATTTTGAATGGCAGGGCACCTCGACCACTGCAGAGCTGGATTGAAGCCTACGAACCTGCCCGAGCGCTCAGATCTGCGGGTGGGGGACTGCTGAGGATCCCCAAGGTGAAGAAAGCTCGCATGGGAGGCAGATCCTTTAGGTATTTAGCGGAAAACCATTGGAACAAACTCCCAGTGGACCTACATTTGGAACCAGTAGAAACGAGGTTTCGAGCTAAATTAAAAACATACCTCTATGTCAGATAACGGCCTGCCCGGCAGCTAAATTTCCCTGTTTTCCGCCTCTCTCATCTCAGCGCGGGGACACGCCGGTGTGCGTAACTCAGCGCTCTACAAATGCCCCTATTATTATTATTATTATTATTATTAAAGGCGTTTTGCTCTTTCTATGTGTGCTGCATTTATCCTATTGGAGATTAATCACAATGATCATGTATCCCTGTGGAAAATAATAGGTATATAGATAAAGTGATATTTTCATTTATAATAATAATAAGCTGTACTTTTCTATTTTCGTGCCAACATGCATGTCTCTCTGTTTGTCTAAGCATGTGCTCACTACCCTGACCGTGTTTGCAAAGATTATTTTGTAATTTATTGATAATATCTCTGCCTTGGGCAAGTTATCTTGTAGCAGTGGACCCCAGTGCAACGGAAAACACATGGGGTGCACCGTGAATACAGTGCTTTCCTATGTTTGCAGAATGATGCAGGGTGGTGCAGCTAAAGTGCTTGTACAACCATGTTGTGCCACTTCTTTTTTTTTATTTTTTTTTATTTTTTTTATTTATTGCAAGAAAGAACATAAATGCAGTAACAAGATCATCTCGATCGTATACATACACATAATTCTCGATAAATGTTAAAATATAAAGAATAGAGAAAAGAAAAGGAAGTCACGAATGTTAGCAAGGCAGCTTTATGAAAAAGTTGTGTCAAAAGGATGTGGCATGTCGGTCTCACAATATACTTGTCCATTTAGCTAGTGAATGTACCCCACTTTTTTTCCCTTCCTTTTAGCGCTTTAGGGCCTCTTAATTTAGCCAAAGAGAGTTCCATAGTATGTATTTCGTGAATAAGGTACCACCAATCATTGACACTAGGAGGTTCTTTCGAAATCCATGTACGCGCGATGACCAATCTGGCACATGCAAAGACGATTGTTAACAGATCTTTACAATTATTATTCGTGTCTTGTATATCCAGCAAAACCAGATGAGCAGAGAGTGCAGGCATGGTTATGTGCTTCTTGTTGAGGACGTCTATTATTCCCATCCAAAAAGCTGTAAGTTTAGGACACTCATAGAGCATATGCTCTATACCAGCTGCTTCTAGATTGCATTTTGGGCATTGAGTGCGTTCATTGGAGCTATTACCTGGTGTCCAGCTGGAAATTCTTTGAGGCGTGTAATATATTTGGGTAACTGTCCTATAATATTGTAGCCTCAGATTTGATGACTGGACAACTCGGTTGATTTGTTTTAGTGAGCTCGCAATCTGGCTAGGGTAGATGTTGATTCCTAGCCTAGTAGTCCATTTATCTGCCATTTTCTCGCAATCTCCGACTTGGCCTGTTGTGCCACTTCTATGTGAATATGCACCTCAATAGTTACATGTCACGATTCCCAGCACTACTACATTCTGAGGTGCTGTCTGACACATGATACTCCATATCAGTCTGTCATGTCAGTCCATTAAATATGGTTACATCAAACACGGGCAGCTTTATTACCCAACCTGGGGCAGTTAAATATTATAACAGCTACTATGGTTCAAGAAGAAAATTGGCTATTAGAGTTTTACATGAATAAAAAATAACTAAATTAAAAGACAATATATATGAACCATAACAGAAATCATGAAATAAGAAAAAAATCATGGAAAAGAAATCATGAAGTGGATCCCATACTAAATCAAGAAAACAATGGTTACTGCAAAAACATATTTTTACAAAAATACAATTGAACAGCACATGAATTAGATAATAAACAAAAGGTGCTCACACAGTTACACAATGGATATCAATAAAGACACTATTTACAGTGTAAACAAAGAAACAATGGCAGATGAAAGAAAATACAAATAAAAACAGGCCCAACAGATCACAGGAACACAGATTGCAATAAATGCTTCCTTATTTATATTTGCCAAGAACGAGCGTCAATGCTGTTTTAACCTATTCAATTTGTAAGGCCATCATCAGGACAAACAACAACATTTGAGCGACTAATCGAAATAATTTGCACAATCTTAGTCAAACATACTCAGACGTAGTCCAAGCAAGGAACCCCCAAGAGTAGTTTTATGAGATCGGGAATCTAGCCAAGGGAGTTAGGGAGCATACGTATAAATCACAGTGTCCACAAGGAACTTGGTACAACCTCATAACCGTCCCACTCAAAATTCAAGATGTATAAGGCAACGCGCTGCCTGATAAATCAAACATGTGTCTGCATAGCTCCCTGTCAATGCTATGGATATGGCAATGCATATTGTAGGTGTTGTATGCACATGAGAGCCAATGATTGACCAGCGTGCCATCACTGTGTGTCAGTAAGTCGGCTGGCAGGTCCAAATCTGGAACAGCCAGAAGAGGCATGTACCCATACAAATGCATGGTTCTGATGAAAACGATGTGCCACACCCTGGAAACAACCAACTCTGATCCTGATGAAATGGCTTGAATGTCAGTGATTGTAATCTGACTAGTATGGCAGTCGTAGCCACACAGTGGTAGTAAGAAAAATGTTGAGATTGTGTCATCTGAAAGGGAAATACAATGCTATTTGCAATCCATACTCTTGTGTAACAGCTGGGCTTCATATCAATGAGGAACTGAAAGTGTAATGTATTGCGCCTTGATTGTCAACTGTATTACTCATGTCAACATCTAAGAGACATCAGCAACAGCATTTCCCATCTCATTGCAAAGGATGAACCCTAACATCCTGGCCAGCGCGCTGTCCCAGACTTCAGCAATAATGTGAATGATGTCAACATGCCAAAAGGACACCCTCCAAGAACTACTGGACTCCATCCGGACACCATCTCCTTAAATGGGGAAGGTCAGCAGTATCATGGCGTCTCCACATACTAACCAACAGGCACAACCTGCCACCACACCCAGACCCCGGGACTCCGAGAACCCACAGATTATTTTCCTATGTAATGCAGAAGGAGTCCAGCAGGAGTTGGTAGAGAAGGTGCGGGCAGGGATGGAGACTGTGGTGGCCATTCTATAGGAAGTGCATGGGTGCCTCAGTCCCAATAGGAACAACACTGCCACCATCAAAGGCACCTACTCTCCGCAGTCTCCAACAGTTGCTGGTTAACATTGCTGATGTCATGAGGCAGAGGCATGAACAACTGCCCTGACAAAGTAGCGCCAGTGAGGTGGTCAACCACCTGAGGACAATGAGAACCATCTTTAAATCAATGGAGCAAAAGCATGACTCCCACTTTGCTGCCATGACTGCCTGTCACTGAAACATTGCTGCTGTGTTGTAAAATCAGCAGATCCTCCTCACTGCTGTTCTGCCTCATGTGTTGTCACAGATAAATGCTGCTGCAGACAAGGGATCCACATCTTCCACCAATGATGTGTGAGTGTCTCCCTAGGGTGTGGCACCAACAACACCACCCTCTCGGGAGTCATTGCATTCATCTGAGGGTGAAGATGTGCACTGTACCTCTTTCTAATGATGAAACCTCCAGTAACTTCATCTGTGCCACATACCCAGTTTCTCCTTTGCCCTCTGCTTATGAACATGCCAGGAAACATCTGCTGCCGCTGTACTCATTTTGACTTTGCACTGTTCACCTTGACCATTTGTGGACTATTAATGTGGCTTATCCTCCCTAAGGACTTTGTAGTCATATGCCTAATTGAAGCAATCTTCTCCTTCACATTTCCTATAACATATTCTCCACATGGACTCTGTCTGGACATCCACTAGATCTAAACATCTTTTGGGGTTGTTGTCCAATGAACTTTACCTCTGAGCCACTTCAACATTTCCACATGTAAATACATGCCCACAGAAGTACCTGTCTGTTGAAACCTAGACCAGAGTGACCATTGGCCATTCTGTAAGGCAAATGCACCAACAACTTGCCAAAGGGACATATTTTTATGGAGTAAGTGACAATGCTAGGCAGTGAGAGTGTACAATATTTAATTAACATGATTTGTGTGTTGACTAGAAAGTGCTTGCTCAAGTGAGCAAGCATGAAGTTCAAGTGGTATCATGCAGTCATTGTTAATGGTGAATTAAGTCACCCCACAAGTGCTGGGTCCACCAATGGTTACTTGCATTAATACATTATTGGGCTGACAAATAAATGCTGCAAGTGTGAGTGGGTATATGGCAGTAATCAGTGTGTGAGTCCAAAATCCTACTAATTCGGCAAATGCTTTTGACCATGACATCCCTCCGAGGCCTGTTGCGTGACATACCCACAAAGAAATAGTGTTTGTGAACACATTATTTGTACTACTTACAATTTCCATCATGATCCCGTGCTCAAAAGTGTCTGATAGTTAAATGATGTCAAGTCCCTGTCAATAGGTAAGACAAGTACTTACACATCTTGCTAAACAATGCTAGCAAAGACATATGAATGTACATTACATGAGCACACATACTAACTACCACACTGTAAATCATTACGTAGACCTGTATGACATTTAATGTCAATAGAAAAGTAAAAAAATAAAAATCTTCCTTCCCTATACTAGCTACCTATTCTAAATTAAGCTACACTATCTTATCCTAACCCCTATATAAAACTACCTTAACTTGACATCTCTTATTCTACACATGTAGCACAACATGATAAACATCAACCCCCATACCTCTTAAGACACGTCTTCACACAAGGACAACAAAGACAACAGCTAAACATCAAATACCTACACATAAAATCCTGAACAATCTTTTGTTTTTTGTTCAATAAATTAATCAACATGATTTGTAAAGCGCGCTACTCACCCGTAAGGGTCTCAAGGCGCTGAGGGGGAGGGATCGCTACTGCTCGAACAGCCAGGTCTTGAGTTGTTTCCTGAAGGAGAGATGGTCCAGGGTCAGCCGAAGGTGAGTGGGGAGGTAGTTCAATGTCTTGGCCCCCAGGTAGGAGAAGGATCTTCCTCCGACGGTGGATTTGCGAATGCGTGGGACGGAGGCGAGGGCGAGCCTGGCGGAACGGAGCTGGCGGTGGGTGTGTAGAATGTGAGGCGGCTGTTGAGGTAATTTGGGCCCCTGTTGTGGAGGGCTTTGTGTGCATGGGTGAGGAGTCTGAACGTGATCCTCTTGTTGACAGGGAGCCAGTGCAGGTCTTTCAGGTGGGCGGAGATGTGGTTGTGGGGACGGATGTCCAGGATGAGTCGTGCTGAGGCGTTCTAAATGTTATTATTAAATAGTTTATATTTCGTTTTTTATACCTATGAAACACATCAAACCCCAACCCAAAAAAAACTATAAGTACTCCTACCCACTAATAACCTAATCCACCCCTACAAAACCTGTAAAACCACTATTCCTACACTATTCCTACACTATCACTACACTAACCTAAACTAAGTTTTAAAAAAATTATATGCAACATTAAAACTAAATACAATGGGAAGGGAAGAAAGGGGCCATATGGCTACGGTCACTTGGTTCCTCCCACTGCCTGCTGGATCACATAGAGGAGTGTCAAATCCTGTACCATTTTGTTTTCCAAAAAAGCCACCCACAACTTCAAATCTCAAATATCTTTCCTCAAATCTAGTTCAACTGAGCTAGACTCTCCTATGTCCTGAGGTACTGGGTACTGGTGGCTTGGAGGTACCTTTGCTTGAATGTTCACTTCTGTCGAGTATTGGTAGTACAAGCGGAAATCTTTGCCACTTGCCATGAGCCTTTTCCTCCTTGTACCTTTTCTTCATGACTCTGTGTGCCTTTGTAACATGTCTGAAGTGGTGATATAGCTCCTTTCTATTTTTGTGCTGCCTCAGCTGCTCTGGGGCCATGTTATCTCTTGAAGCAACATGAATAACTGTCAGTCAAAGGGTGACTAGGAACAGGTACAAAAATCATGAAACATAATTATTTGCAAAACCTCTAAGATAGCAGGCCCTACAGTCTAAATTCATCCTGCGGCTTAGAGTGACCATGCACATACCTATTATCTATCATATCAGGTGTACTAAGCCCTATTTACAAAGCAGGCCAAGTGTTGCACAATGCAATTGCAACACCATGTCACATCTAGGTTAAGGGTGGGTGGAGCTTGCGGATTTGCACTATGTGGAATTCCGCGGAGTTCCACTCCCCCACTTGGCACGATTGTGAGCCGCATAGGGTCTCGAGGATTCTTGTTTCTGCTCTGGCCATCCTCTTCAGGCATACCTGAGAAGTGAATTTTTGTACATGCTCCTGTGAGCTGCGTCTTGTGCAGGGCTGGACCGACTGCGAGCCAATAACAAAGTCGATTATCACTCAAGCCCTTCCACTGTCGCTGCAGCCGAGCCCACTGTCCCACCCTGAGGCCTGAAGCAGCTACAAGGTTTCCCCAGACATTGCACGGTTGTCAGAGAGTTAAGAGAACTGGGTGGGGGTCAGAGGAGTGGGTGGGCCATATTATATGTCATTAGTGCACTGTCTCATTTGTTTATGCTGCTGATACTGGACACTTTGAGGTCGGGGCAGTACTCATGGGGGCGGGTGTGATCGGGAATACTAGCCCTGTGTTTTTTGCTCTGGCTACTAGATTCAGTATCTTTTTGTATTGGTCACAACCACCGTTTTAGTATTATTAATATGTTTCCAACGTGTCACTTTCCGCTAACCGTAAGGCTCGAAGAAGGACTAATGCAGTTTGCATGGCTTTAAAAAGCAGTGTATGATTACTGATCCTGGACTTGTCGTAACCCTGGCTCCCAAAGGAAGGAATAATTCCTTCAGGGTGGGTCTGGTGAAACGCAGGCCTTCGTACCTTCCTGCCATCTTCAAAAAACCGGGAACTCCCATTAGCTTCTATGCAAATGACAATACCTTGCCAGGAAACTAATAGTTCAAATTCTAAAGCCCTGAATTTCCGAAATGTACGAGCTTTGGATTGCATCCACATCAAACCAAAATGTAAAACCTTTGTAAAAAAACTGAAAAAACAAGAAACTTCCTGCAGGTTCAGGGCCAGTCACTGCATAAGCCTGTTTCCACCCTCCTGGTAAGGTACCCTGATAATTCAATAAAACCTTGCTGCTTCTTATTTGATTTTAATGCATATGGTTGTTGCCTGTGCCAGGGAATAAATTGTCCGACAAGAAGGTTTATGGAAGACATTGCTGGCATGTTTTTGTTTTGAAGAGCACATGCAGGTTATCTGCAATGCATGACACAGCCAAATCGCTGCTTTGTGGACAGCAGTTGACAGGGATATTTTCACAGCCTGACCCCAGAGGCTGCTGGAGCTGCAAGGAAGCTCTCAAGACTCAAAAACAACAGTGCAAGGGATATTTGAGGATAGGGTAGGGGTGGCGGTGGGGAAAACTCCACCACGCAGCAGAATCAGAGTTTTTTTGCCAGACTCCGCACTACCAGCGGGGCGTGGATTTGGCAAAACTCTGCAAACTAGCGGAGTGGAGTTCACTGCCCACTCTTAATCTTAATACTGAGTATGCTTCACTGTTTATTAGTGTGCCTTCTGTATCCTGCAATGGCCTTCATGTGATAAGGATTTGTCCGCAGTAAGATGTGCAATGTCTGCAAAATACATGTAATATCTCATAATGTATTGTAACTGATTTGGTAAAGATCAATATCAGGACACATTATTAACTATATTGAACACTTGGCAGGTAAGACATGTAGCAATTGAAGCTGAATAAGTACCTGACATCACACAGAGGAATTTGTAGCCTCTTTTATCTAAACAGTTGTAAGTCCATGGTGGACCAAGCCACCACACTTTACATGCTCCCAATATCATAGCATGTGCAACTAAAATGCATTCTGAATTCTTCACAACCACATCCATGTTCAGATGTGTATCGATTACCATATATATTCACATAGTATGCCACTGTGATCCTGGCACCCCTGTCAAACCTCTATCATTCGGTCCATGATTGCACATATGCAAAGTGTTGTCCTTGACAGTACTCAGAGGTTGATAGACATGCAACACTTTTCCTGACCAATTTATCTCCATAGAAAGGTTTATTTTTTATAGTTATGCACATTAAATCTGGCAAATCACACAGCATCTGACATCACAATCAATGCTTGCACTACACAATTAGCATTGATGCAGGCACTCACCTTTGAAGTTGGGGTCCTTGAAGTTATCCACCTCACCACATGTGCTTGATGGGAGTACAGCTACAAGACATAACATGTAAAACAAATCAGTAAACTTAGAACACATATTTGATATGCAACATACCTATAGTCCATATGCATACCTATTGACTATGTAACCCTTCAGGTTATAAGTAATAAAATGACACAGTTGGCATGCTTGAGTGATACACATTGATAAGGCTGCCTGAAGTCTAAATACATGTGAAGCCAAAATCATGCACCTGTTGGCCAATGTAGAGAACCGGGTCATGAACCTCATCACTACCAAATTTTACTGAAGTAGCCGACTTGAAGGATTCTCTGCATCTACATGATACACATACCATACTCAGCAAAGTATTGCAATACCCAGGCCGTCTTAAATGTTGACACCAGGAACTGACCATACTACGTACATCTCACATCACGCATACATGTTGCCTAAGTTAGGTGAGTTCTCTATCTATCAGTGCTGCTGAGTGCATGATGTCGGTCAAACATGTTCCTTGCATCCCTAAGTTTGATGTAGCATAATTGAACAATAACACGTTTAGGATAGGTTGAGATGTGTCATATTCAGGTGAGCATACCCTTGGATAGGGTACTGTGTGAGTGGGTTTCCATCTGACATACATTGGGCCTCTCATACTGGAGGCATGTACTATGTCACTCTAATATGTAAGGACCGCTCCAGTGGCTCATGCCTCAAAAACACCCCAATAAGTCCATGCAAAGGGAGCATGTGGGATTTGCTATGCATTCAGAGGTATGTAGTCAGGCAAGCCTGTGCAAAGCACAGCATAGCTATAGTGGACATAAAGGAGCCATACCTTTTACGTAAGAAATGCTATTCAAGCCGGTGATATGTGTTTTGCCACATTCAGAGGTTAGTTAACCCGTAAGACATTCAGTGCTTTATTAATGCTTGGCAGCCCAGTGGAGGTATGCAAAGGAGGATCGGCACATCACTATGGGACTTATTTACAAGGCCCTTGGACAGCTGGTGCATCACTTTTGACAATGTGATATGTGACATCCCAGCAGTGCCAGGTGCTTTTAAATAGGATCTTTTATTTGTCACGTATATTCTGTAATGTCCCATTACAATTGTAACTGACAAATGCCTGTTGTGAAGTAAGCAGATCTCCACTGTTGGGCCTCCCATCATATGAGCTGGCAGGATGGGCAAGGGCATGTACATCAGCTCAGCTCTTCTGAGGGGCTCATTTGTTTCACCTACAGGGATGCAAATACTTGCATGACCCACACAGTGTCACAGATAGCACCGGTGCACAGATTGTGCCAGCACTATAGCCATGCATTTCCTGCTTTTGCATGGGGGCATGATTATTTGAGCCAAAAGTCATGTGAGCCATACTTAATGTTACCACAAATCATTAATCGGTACATGAGACACATAAGATAGCAGACATGTCATGTGTACTAACCATTTGCTCAACCAACTTCTATGCCAACATAATCCTGGAGGCCAGACTCCCATCAAAACATATCAGCCCAGCAATGTTTTAGCTGGTGGGTGTCACAGTCCACTCTAAACATCTTCTGCATCCTGAGGCATATACACTCCCTGGGTTGTTTGCAGACATTCACAGTGTAGCCCTGGATGACAGGCCCCCCACAGGCTACTATGGCAGGCAGGTAATACGTGACAAGACACTAGAAACTCCCAAACTCCTGCTCAGTCATGGGTGGGACTGACTCTTCCCCAGCATGATCCCATCCAGATTACAACACCCAAATAAAACTGAACCACACAAAACACAATACTCCCCCTACAACAAATATACCCCAGAAGACCAATACCTGACAGCAAACTGGATAATACACAACAATATACAGCAATTAAGCACAAAAAGGACTTGAGGGACACAACAGGGACAGCAGACATGACACACCAGCTCCAACTACAGCTAAACCACTCTCCAGCATACCCAATACAGCACAACTCTCAAGCTCAGACATAAAAACTGTGACCTATAGTAAAAATGAAAGTAAGTTAACAGGTCCTGGTTTACAGGAGGTAGGATCCATGAATTCACTTCCCTTTATCCCTTACTTAATTTCCTGGGTTGTGGTAAATAAAGTATTACCCTGTCATAATTTCTATACTTAAACAAAGGGTCATGCATATAATGAGAGGCAGAGTCTGTGGTGTCCGATTCAAAAGGGCTTTATTTCAGTAACTCGAATTAAGGGAGAATCGGGTTCCATCACCACTAAGGTTCAGGAAGGGTCTTCTGAACTTTATTCACAGAGTACAATATTTATACATTCAATCTTGTACATAGGGAGGAGCGCTCCAGGCAGAGCAAGAAAAAGAAAGAGATAAGAGCATGTGGGCGTGCATGAGGGCGTACATGTGGGCGTTCACTTGAGGAGTCATAGGTGGGTGGATACATGAAGGGGGTCTGCATGGCCAGCTGGAACCTTTGCCCTACTTGTGTGCGCAACTTGGTCATGACGTGCAACTAACGTGTAACTGGGGGGAAGCTGGGGGGAGCTGACTTTCGATCTAGTAGAGAGGCCTTCAGAGTCAGGACGACCTGCACGTCTGGTTTTATCTGATATCTTAAGTCCGGGGATGTATTATCTGAAGTAAAGGTCACTCAAGCAAAGGTTGCTCATCACCAAGAGCCGGTGTGGGCATATATTTCATATATTTCTTCGTTCATTGCGTGGGGGCTTTGGGCTTTCTATGGATGCGAGCTCTGCAAATCACTTAAACGGAGACAGAAAGGCTAGGCCCTATCTCTGCAGAGGGGTTCTGTTTACCTTCTTCACTAGGCAGGAATGTGATTCTGTAGAGCAAGTAGATAACTGTGTGCAAAATACTGTCTTGGCACCAGGTGCTGGGCCCCTCTCGGCTGAGCCAAAAGTATGCGAGAGGTCAGGGATACGTAGCTGCAGCGTTCAGAATGTCTGGAGGCATGAAAATTCAATTCGGGTCCTGGCTCAGGCTGAGCCACAAAATGGGTTCATCTCGATATATTAAAAGTGCACAATGCAAACACATGGGTAACATAGGCCTCAATGCAAAATTAACGTTTCTTTCATGAAAGACTTGGTAACTGACATTCTAATGTGGGACGGAAATGCAGAGGCATTATTATTGCAGGCATGAGAGGGAAAATGCATGGATGACATGCAAGTACACTAAACATGGGGTACACGCAGGGGACACATTGGCCATGTAAAATTTCTATTTCCTCATTCCCTCCTTGTCCCCTACTGTACCCTTCAGGATACATCTATATTCATGATACCATATATCTGATCATACAGCATCATTTGTTCGTCTTTGATCTTTTGTGTACGTGGATGAGGAACACAGGCAGTGGCACACAGGCCGCAAATCACCGGGCCACACTGCAGACAGAGACAGCAGCCGAATATCATAAGCAGTATCATTCCTAGGAACGACAACACTTTCCATCCCCATGCCGATATTACACCCCAGAGCCAACAGGACCAAGTCCATGTGCCTGGGTCTTGGTGTATATCATGAGCACTTTTGTGGACCCTTGTTATTGCTGCGTACACAGATGGCGCGTTATTTGGAATGAAAACGCAACAACTGGAGCCGATCACTCTACAAGCCCCGCCCCTATCTGCCAGGATGACGTCAAGAACAAGGCGGTTCTGAAGAACAACAAGTCTCATGGCAGACTGTTCCTGGGTCAAGTTCGCCAGGGCAGATGCAGTCTCATTTACAACTGCTTCCAGAGTTCTTGTTAACCTGCGTATGAGTTTACTGTTTTGGACGGGACCTATGAAGAAAAAGAATCCTCTATTGAAATCTGTATATTGCTCCCAAGCTGTCTCAGTCTGATCAATCACGGAGGAATCAGTCTCTCTCCGGTGTCTAACATGCTCTAGTCGTGAATCTCGATGACAATGGGATGGGGCTAGAAAGACGGGTGGCAGCAGGAACGCTATATAGCATGTCCCACTCCAATCTAGGGGCAGATGTACATAGGCTGTCTGACCACAAATGAAATAGGTATGGCGTGATGCTTTGAAAGAAGACTTTCCTTTATCATTAAACTCGACTACAGCATTACACTCGCTGTGTCCCATATGTACTGATCCTTTCTTTCTAAAGCACAAATCACCTTTTGCTGGTAGGACTGTAATAGTCGGTGGACCTGTATTTTGCTTGGGCTGAACATTCAGAATCATAAAGCTAAGGGAAGCATTTCCTTGCTCGTACTCTTCATTTTCTAGATCGGTTCCCTTCCTTTGGGGAAGACCGTCATCGTCTGGAAAACATGCCTCATTCATTACTTTATTCAAGTTTCCCCATATCCAGTCGCCCTGGGAAACTGTGGACTTTCTGTCTAGTGATGTCATTAAAGCAAACCATGCTCCGCACGAACCATTGTGGGAGAACGGAAAAGGGAAGAAGGGCAGTACTCCCTTCGTCTTTTGATAAGGTGGAAGTTGGCCACAAACCCAGCAATCTGTTGCATTGCTGGTCTGATGAGAATGGTGCAACATTCGAATAAAAGTATTGTTGCGCAGGGCTAGTCGATATGACAGTTCATGGGGAGGCAGATCACTAAATGTATGCTCTACAGTGTCATTCATGGAAAAGTGTATATGTGAGGCAATAGGAGGAAAGAAAACATGTAGTGTCAAACTGATACATATTATAGTGATGCACAGAAGAGACAGAAAAATCAGAGTTACTATACATCTACTGCGTAATATCTTGCAGTATTTTTCTTTCATTTTTCTCTTTTTACTATTCTGGTCTACGATCTTATACATGTTAGAAACCTGTCTGACCGATTCACTACCTAGTGGACTTAAACAATTAAACGCTGTCTGACTTACTAGACCGTAACTTGGAACTATACTCTTGCTGCAAAGTCTTTTCTAGAAAAGGGGGCTTAAAGTCTGTAATGTCATCTGTCTTTATCAAAGTTCCAGAGTCTCCAAAGTACTTTTTACAATGATGGGCATGAAGCCATCCTTTTCTTCCTTCGACTTTGATGGCTGTCCTCGTGATCAGTAGCACTAATTTCGGTGTCTTCCAACGCGGCTCAAGGGGGCTTGATCGATCAAAGTTCCTCACGAAGATGAAATCTCCAGGGACTATGGCATGTTCCTTGACCTGGGTGTTGTCAGGGAAGGCGGCGGCAACCTGTGAACGACAAGAGAGGAGTGCAGACATCAAGGAAGCCAGGTAATCTGTCAGCATGTTACTGTCAACATCAGTTATTTTTTTAGGCATAGGCGTACCCCACATATTTGGTGGTCTACCGAAAACCACTTCATAAGGAAATAGGCCTGTTCTGGAATGAGCTACCAAACGCATGTAAAAGAGGGCAACCGGCAAGGCTACCATCCAATCCACGCCTTTTTCTGCTCAGATCTTTGCTAGTTTCGTCTTTATTGTCTGATTATGGCGCTCGACAAGTCCTGCTGCTTCAGGGTGTCGTACACAATGAAACTTCCACTGATATCCTAACAGAAGGGATACTTGTTTCATTAATTCAGAAGAAAAAGGTTGACCATTGTCTGAGTATACGACACGGGGCAATCCGTATCTGGGGAAGTATTCACGCACCAATTGCCTGGCGGTGGTCACAGCAGTATAATCTGGGACTGGATACGCTTCTGTCCATCTAGATAGTGCACACACAACTACCAGGACATACTTGTAACCTCTACATCTGTCCATTTGGATATAATCCATCTGGAGGACCTCAAAAGGATGGTCAGGAGGATGAAATCCGCCTTGTTCCACCGGAATGCCTTTACCTGGATTGAACTGGCAACAGATCATACAGGTACGTACTTTTTGCTTCACTGCTGCACGCAGGTGCTTGTTAAACCAGATATTCTGTAAGCTGTCTAGCATTGCCTTTTCTCCCAAGTGTGCTGGACTATGTGCTGTGTTTATGATCACTTGTACCATGGAGTCTGGGAGAAACCATGTAGCTTTGCCTTTAGTCATCCAACCTTGGTCAGTCTGGACCCCTCCTTGTTCAGTCCATTTCTTTATTTCATCTGAAGTGGCATGTGTCTGTATGTCGAGTACATCCTGAGAAGGATCCCTGACTGTCATACTTTTTGTCAGTAATGGTACCTCTGTCTTTGTCGTGTCTGTTGGTGTCTGGGAAGTACGTTTAGCAGTTCGGTCTGCCAGGTCATTACCTTGGGAAATGGTGTCTGTAACTTTGGTGTGTGCTTTGCATTTCATGATAGCTATGGCTGCAGGTGAATGTATTGCTTCTAACAGAGCCTGAATAAGCGGGCCATGCTGAATTTCGGTCCCATGAGAGATCAAGAAACCTCTCTCCCTCCACAGGACTCCGAAATCATGAACTACGCCAAATGCATATTGTGAATCTGTATAAATGTTCACTTTCAAGTTCTTAGCTCTTATGCAGGCTTGTGTCAGAGCGATGAGCTCTGCTGCTTGTGCTGACAGTGTGTCTATTCTTTGTGTCTCTATGACTTCAGTAGCAGTGGTCACGGCATATGCTGCCACTAACTCTCCCGTACTTGTTCTCATGCATGAACCATCTACATAAAGTGTCAGGTCAGGATATGTGAGTGCAATGTCTGTCAGGTCTTGTCTTGGTTTTGTTACTGTATTCATTACCTCCACACAGTCATTTGGTGCGGTGTCTACTGTACTTGGGGGCAAAAGTGTAGCAGGGTTAAGAATGTTAAATCGTCTGATTTCTATGTGTGGCTGAAATAACATCAATCCATATCCTGTCAGTTTCGCTACAGTCAAGTGTTGTGTCTGTGTCCTGTTCAAGAGAACTTCCACTGCATGCGGTACCTGGACTGTCAGGGGGTGTCCAAGCGCTATGGAGTCACTTTGTCTTATGGCTAGGGCTGTTGCTGCAACTGATTTCAGGCACGCAGGCAGAGCCTGGGCCACTGGATCCAGTGTACTAGAAAAATAAGCACAAGGTTTGTGCTTTCCTGCTTGATCTTGTGTGAGGACAGATAATGCTCTTCCATCTCGTTCAGTTACGAAAAGCATAAAAGGTTTGCTGTAACAAGGAGTCGCTAAAACTGGCGCTTGACATAAGGCTCTTTTTAATTCTTCAAATGCCAAGGTATGTTCTTGTGTCCAAGGGAGGACAGTCGAAGACGCTGCCTCCTGTGTTGTCAACTGTATGAGTGGTTTGGCTAGATAGGCATACTGGGGAATCCATTGTCTGCAATATAAAGTGAGGCCAATGAAGGCCCGTACTTCCTTTTGTGTCTTTGGCTGTGAAAGGTTAGCAATTAACTGAATACGTTCTTGTGTCAGCTGTCTACCCCTCTTGGACAGCAAGTGTCCAAGGTACACCACTTGCTGTGCACAGAATTGTAACTTCGAAGGGGACACTTTGTGCCCCTTGTCTGCCAGAAAGTGTAAAACTGTCAGTGATGCATTTTCGCAGTCTCGTTCTGATCGTGCTGTAATTAGGATGTCGTCTACGTATTGGAGCAGTGCAGTGTTGGTAGGCATATTAATACTGTCTAGCTGTCTTTTTAATGCTTGGCTGTAAATGCTAGGACTCTCTGTAAAACCTTGGGGAGCTCTCGTAAATTTAAAGCTACGTCCATTTAGACTGAATCCGAAGAGATACTGGCTGTCGGGATGAATGGGGACACTAAAGAAAGCATTCTTCAAGTCAATGACTGTAAAGAACGTTGCCTCAGAATCAATAGCAGTCAGTAATGAAGAAATGTCTCGGACTACTGGGTATTGAGGGACTACACATTTGTTCAATTCTCGAAGGTCAACAACTAGTCTGTAAACTGGTGGTGCATTAGGATCTGTTCGTTTAAGGATAGGAATTACAGGTGAATTACATACATTCGAGTCGGTCTCCACTACCACCCCTTGTGCAATGAGCTCGTCAATAATTTTCAATAAGGCCACTACGGCATCAGATGGTAACGTGTATTGTCGTATACGTGGTAGTACTACTCCGGCTTTGAGAGTGACACGGTGTGGTGTTATGTCCATGTAACCTAACCCAGTCGGACCTTGTGCCCATAGGTGCTGTGGTACATTCTGGAGTCTGTGGTCAAATTCTTTCAACACATAATGTCCCTTAAAATCACGTAAAAACAATCGCACTCCTTCCGGAGAACAACATATAACTGCTCCTAGTTCTTTTAGTGTCTTTATACCAAGTAAGTTTTCTGGACATGATTTAGTAAGTAGCAAGTCTGTGGTACGTGACAATGGACCAACTCCTAGGGAGACTGGTTTCGATACTTCATTAACAATAGGCTTTCCTGAAAATCCCAGGGAAACATTCTGTGAGCCTGAGAGGGGTGCCCCTGGAACCTCGTCATGGCTGATGGTAGTTCTGCTCGCCCCTGTGTCAATCAGAAATGTTCTGTCTTGTCCCAATACACGACTATGTACATAAGGACCCTCTTGATCTACAGCAGAGGTCTTCAATCTGTGGGGCGCGACCCCCAGGGGGGTCGTGGAGTCCTGGGAAGGGGGTCGCAGATTCTGCCAGAGTGCAGTTCCTGGCGTCGGGCTGATCGAGGGTGCTCAAGGCGGAGGCGCCTAATTCACACGGAGGTGTGAAAAACATCAAAGCCTCGTTAACAAGTAAAGGTTGTTTAAAGACCTGTGATAGTACTCTGGTGTGCCTTTGTGTGTGTCCAAGCTGTTTCAGCCAGGCTGACATACAGGAGGGGGGGGGGGGGAAGGAGGCTGTAGCACTTTGAGTTCAATAGACTTAGCTGTGGGTTTATTTTTACTTTTAACGTTTTATATAGCGCTAGTTTAACCCGTAGGTATCAGAGCGCTTTACAAATACACAGTAAACAGCAGAAGGACAGCAGAAGGACATTACAATCATATCATTGGTTCAAGTCCCACGAGCCCTCATACCTGGCGCCTGTGCAGGAGAAATGTGGCTGATAGTCTGTTCTTCATGGTGAGATGTTTTCACAGCCGGCTGACACCCCCCCCCCCCCCCCAACCCAAGCAGGGAGGCACAGATGCCCTCCCATGAGAGAGGAAGACGAAGCAGAGAGATACTGACCCCCCATGAGAGAGGCATAGACAAGGTGGGTGAATGAATGATGGATGGATGGATGAAAGGGTGGACGAATGAAGGATGGATGGATGGATGGATGAAAGGGTGGATGGCTGTATGGATGGACGGATGGAAGGATGAAAGGGTGGACGGATGTGTGAAAAGGTGGGTGGATGAATGATGAGTGGATGGATGTAAAGATGAAAGGGTGGATGGATGAAGGATGGATGGATGTGTGAAAAGGTGGATGGAGGATGGATGGATGGATGAAAGGGTGGATGGAAGGATGAAAGGGTAGATGGATGAGGGATGGGTGTATGGATGGATAAAAGGTTGCATGGATGAATGATGGATGGATTTGCGAAAAGGTGGGTGGATGAGTGATGGGTGGATGGATGTATGGATGGATGGGAGGATGAAAGTGTGGATGGATGGATGAAGGATGGATGTATGGATGGATAAAAAGTTGCATGGATGAATGATGGATGCATGGATGGATGTGTGAAAAGGTGGAGGATGAATGATGGATGGGTGGGTGGATGGATGGATGAAAGGGTGGGTGGATGAAGGATGGATGTATAGATGAAAGGGTGGATGGATATATGGATGGAATAATGAAAGGGTGGATGGATTAATGAAAGGTTGGATGGATGAAGGATGGATGTATGGATGGAAGGATGAAAGGGTGGATGGATGAAGGATGGATGTATGGATGAAAGGGTGGATGGATGAAGGATGGATATATGGATGGATGGATGGATAAAAGGTTGCATGGATGAATGATGGATGGATGTGTGAAAAGGTGGGTGGAAGAATGTTGGATGGATGGACGGGTGGATAGGTAAAGGATGGATGTATGGATGTATGGATGGAAGGATGAAAGGGTGGATGGATGATGGATGTATGGATGGATAAAAGGTTGCATGGATGAATGATGGAAGGATGGATGTGTGAAAAGGTGGGGGATGAATGATGGATGGGTGGGTGGGTGGATGGATGGATGAAAGGGTGGGTGGATGGATGTATGGATGAAAGGGTGGATGGATATATGGATGGAATAATGAAAGAGGATGGATGAAGGATGGATGTATGGATGGAAGGATGAAAGGGTGGATGGATGAAGGATGGATGGATGTGTGGAAGTGTAGGTGGATGAATGATGGATGGATGGATGTGATGAGGTCTAACAGGCGCATTTATGGTTGTCGATAGTTGTTGATGATGAGGAGTACCAGTTTCTAGAATCTTTTGTCGGAAGGGGGTCCTTACGCCTAAAAAGGTTTTACAAGGGGGTCTCGGCATCAAAAAGTTTGAAGACCTCTGATCTACAGGAACCTCAATAAGGGGCAAGCCAACTTCCCTCTCAAGGCTGTTTCATGAGTATGCTTGGTATTCTGGATAGTCTGACTGTGTGTACTGATACATTTGTGTCGGGGCATTAACAGGCGGTGGTGGGGGTGGAAAATTCGCTACTGTCTGTTGTGTGCTCTGTGGGGTGCTATTTTGCCTAGGAACGTGTGGTCGTTCTTTTGTTCTGCCTGTAGCTATATTGTGTTTCAGGACAGCACATTCATTTACATAGTGACCTGTTTGCTTGCAATAATTACAGTTCCCTTTGACAGGTGTCGTGGTATTTTTGCCATTTTTGTTCGCGTTTGCTGGTACCGATTGGGCAATCAGCACCTTCATTTTTGTCTCTTTCATGCGTCTCTTTTCCTGATCCTGTTCTTCTCTAATCCTGTTCTGGTGGTATTGTAGCATTTGCAACATTTGTGAAGGGCTGTTTGCTTGCCAAGTACTCTCAACCTTCAGTACTCTATTCTTGATCTGGGGTAAGGAATTCTCTACTAGTTTGCTCACGAAAAGATGTGGATACGATTCGCTACTGGGCTTAAGGCCACTATTAATGTATTAATGACAAAGAATTTCTCGAATCTAGAATAGAAGTCACTCGTGTCCTCGTCTTGTTTCTGTTTGCAGGCTGAAATAGCATCCCAGTCTTCCTTTTTAGTAGTCAATAGTCTCGGCAAAACCTGTATTAGGAGTTCAGGTAGTTCTCTAGCTTTGTCCCCAAGACCAACCCCCGGGAGCCTTGCTTTATCCTCTGTTTCCAATTCTGCCCAACTTAACTTTTTCTCTCCCACCTCCCAGTCTTTTTCCTTAAGCTTTTCATAAATACCAGCAGGCAACAGTACTTTCAATAGTTTCAGAATTTCAGCGTACGTATAATCTCTGATGCGAAGAATGTCTTTTAATTCTCGGTGAAACCCCCTGGGTCTTTATCATGGCAGGGCAGCATCTTTTTCATTTCCAGTATTTCTAATTTCGTCAAGGGGGTGTAAACATACACTCGTTGAAGCTCACCGCTTGTATTTTTGACGGGATGTACCTCTCGTAGGGGGTTCTGTCTGTCTATGTATAGGTGCTTTCTGTCGTGGTGTGGGGCGGGAAGCATGCATGTGGTCAGAGAATTTAAGTACTTATGTCGTTGATCCAGGATCACATTAATTAAGTCAGTACCCAGGCCTGTCCATCTTTCTAGAAGTATGTCGTCCAGTAATTTATACAAGTGACCAGGATCAGAATATTGACTTTCATACAACGTTATTAAGTGTTGGACCATGTAAATACCGGCCAAATGCTGTTCGTTCGGCGGAAGGCTCAAGAAAGTCTGAGCCAATATATCATTGCTATATATATTAGAATTGGACACCCACTGGGTGGCTGACCAGGCCAATTCCTTTTTGTGTGGGGTGTGAGATCGCTCGCTCTCTATCCGTCGTTTCAGTGCTTTTTCAGTAGCTTGGAACAGATTTTCAAGGGAATATCGTTCTTTTATAGCCTGTCCTTGTTTGCGGTAGTTGAGGCACTTGGGCCTGTCGAACTGTCGTGCTTTGCCTACATAATTCATTTTGTCCTTCGCATCGTTTTCTGACTCTTCCGGTGATGACTCACCCTTCTCGTCAGACCACATTCTGTGTATTGCTAATATTTCCTTTCGTATTTTCATCGTCATGCTATCTGTCTGTCCCCGGTTATCATGCCGACCGGCATCTATGTTGTCACTCCATTCTATCAAACCATGCCTTACATCTCCGTCTCCTGGGTCTTGTTCCTTGATCAGACAGTTAATCATAAAACGTAGGATGTAGTTCTTGACCCCTACCTTTCTGTGTTCCATGGCCTCTTCTATGCACTCGGGTCCCTCCCCCGTTCTAATGAATCGGTATATTTTATCTAGGTGTTCTTTCATGTCTAGTAGTGTGACCAAATAGTCGACGGCTTTTCTTAGTCCTAGTGAGTACACAAGCATTGAACCCTTTCCTGGTACTGGATCGTAAATACAGCGGGCTATTGCTACATCTACAGTAAACTTATATGGCGTTGACGTTAACATTGGCGTTGGCAATGTCCCCCCTCCAACTACTGCCCCTGGCCCTACGTCGTCTTTCACGGTCTGCTGGAGCTGTTGGAGCTGAGCCGCTGATGGGGGCGGAGGGAAATCTGCGTCTACATAGTCCGGTGCGGGCTCCTCTAGATAGGAGGAAATAAAAGCTTCAGAGGCTGTCGGCTTTTTCCTACGTACCCTAAAGGGTACAGGTGGTGGCGTTAGCGACCTACGGGGTGTTTCTGAGGGGGTCACTCTAGCTAGTTCTTCTGAGAGGACGGGATGAATACCAGTAACGACGGCATTTCTTTCTCTATCAGCCTGTTCTGCCTTGACTCGTTCCCCCTCCTCCGCAGTTCTTTTTCTTTGGCTTTTTCCGCTGTTTGTTTACTTCTCTCTGCTTGGTGGAATTCTTTCTCTGATCTCCTATGTGACTCTTTGCGCCATAACTCAATGGCATCTTTCTGTGAAGGTCTTGCTTTCCTTTTCCATAGCGCTTCCTCTACTTTCATAATGCATTCAGAATCCCATGTTCCCGAAATAGGCCATTTGTACTTCTCCTCTAAATCCTTCGTGTAATCTACCCATAGTTCTAAATACAATACGGCATCTAGCCCGTGTTTATTATACATGTAATGACCAGGTGTGTCTCTAGGCGGGATGTTAACTGGCTCTTCTAAGATCCCTTTCCTGGTCCCTATCTGACGTAATTTTGAAAACAGTGGCATGTTGAAATCAACTCAATGAAAACACAATACACACAAAAATACTCTGACTGAAACAATCATTCACACTACAACACTAAAACATTAAAACAGATAACAGTTTGACTAGATACATGTACTTGAAAACAGTCAACTTTATGCACTGGAATACTGTACAACCATACCGGTCTCGTAAAGAGACACGTCTTTACCGTGCCCACGTTTACCGTGGACACGTCTCTACCGTGCCCACCGAAATGGACCCGTCTTTACCGTGCTTGTATAAAGAGACACGTCTTTACCGAGTTCAAATAAATGAACCCGTCTTGAACTTTATGCATTCCCCATAGTGGTACTCACCGGGAAGCAGAACTTGAAGGCCTCGGAAACTTGATACTGCCTGCGCATGCGCCACGGGATAGGTGGACCTTCGGAAACCTCGGACCTTGCTCTCTCACGGCTTGGGCTCTGGTTGGGATGATCCGCGATCCTCACCGCCTCGTGTGGATGCCTGGTCGCAGTCCGTCTCCTCCGTGGGCCTGAGGGAGTAAGCAGGAACACGTGTACACTATGAAGTCCATCACAGCGTAGAAGGGGGCAAGGGCTGGACCTACATCTCCGGCGCGTGGGGAAGGGGATTTGTCCCTATTCAGGCGCCATATTTATGTGGTAAATAAAGTATTACCCTGTCATAATTTCTATACTTAAACAAAGGGTCATGCATATAATGAGAGGCAGAGTCCGTGGTGTCCGATTCAAAAGGGCTTTATTTCAGTAACTCGAGTTAAGGGACAATCGGGGTCCATCACCACTAAGGTTCAGGAAGGGTCTTCTGAACTTTATTCACAGAGTACAATATTTATACATTCAATCTTGTACATAGGGAGGAGCGCTCCAGGCAGAGCAAGAGAAAGAAAGAGATAAGAGCATGTGGGTGTGCATAAGGGCGTACATGTGGGCGTTCACTTGAGGAGTCATAGGTGAGTCATAGATGGGTGGATACATGAAGGGGGTCTGCATGGCCAGCTGGAACCTTTGCCCTACTTGTGTGCGCAACTTGGTCATGACGTGCAACTAACGTGTAACTGGGGGGAAGCTGGGGGAGCTGACTTTCGATCTAGTAGAGAGGCTTTCAGTGTCAGGACGACCTGCACGTCTGGTATTATCTGATATCTTAAGTCCGGGGATGTATTATCTGAAGTAAAGGTCGCTCAAGCAAAGGTTGCTCATCACCAAGAGCCGGTGTGGGCATATATTTCATATATTTCTTCGTTCATTGCATGGGGGCTTTGGGCTTTCTATGGATGCGAGCTCTGCAAATCACTTAAACGGAGACAGAAAGGCTAAGCCCTATCTCTGCAGACGGGTTCTGTTTACCTTCTTCACTAGGCAGGAATGTGATTCTGTAGAGCAAGTAGATAACTGTGTGCAAAATACTGTCTTGGCACCCCGTGCTGGGCCCCTCTCGGCTGAGCCAAAAGTATGCGAGAGGTCAGGGATACGTAGCTGCAGCTTTCAGAATGTCTAGAGGCATGAAAATTCAATTCGGGTCCTGGCTCAGGCTGAGCCACAAAATGGGTTCATCTCGATATATTAAAAGTGCACAATGCAAACACATGGGTAACATAGGCCTCAATGCAAAATTAACGTTTCTTTCATGAATGACTTGGTAACTGACATTCTAATGTGGGACGGAAATGCAGAGGCATTATTATTGCAGGCATGAGAGGGAAAATGCATGGATGACATGCAAGTACACTAAACATGGGGTACAAGCAGGGGACACATTGGCCGTGTAAAATTTCTATTTCCTCAGGGTGGAAGCATTACGTTTTCAGCCAAAGCGTCATTTATTTTTACACTACCATTGAATGCGATTTTTGGTATGTGTCGGCTGGGCGGGGTCATTTTTGGCTGACATGGTGAATGGAACAATCAAGCTTAATGTTAATTCATTATTATTTTTTCTGACCCAATAGGTGAAAAATTTATTTTTTGTTGCATTGGGATTAGCAATGCATGTGGTAATGTACAGAGATTGTAGTATTGGTTGTGAATAGTGGAGTTGACCTGTTTACAGTATTTTCATGTGTTTACTATGTGTGTTGGCAGTGGACATATGTGTGGGTTCATTTTGTTCAGCCATCATACTACACATAGTGCCCTAACTTTGATAACACAGGGGTCACATTACCCGAGGTGCCCAAGGTGCTAAATTAGTCTTAGCACCCATCAACATTGTATTAGCTTCCCCCAGGGATGCGACAGACTACAGCTGCATGGGGCCAATTCACCCACATCTACAACTGCTCAGCCTGCTGCCAAACCGTGTTGTGTTCCATCTTGTGGGAAAATTTGGGAATTTGTAATTGGCTTGACCCACCTGGTAGAGTATGCAAGAATGGTGTGATTTGATTGTATGAGTATTTACCATTCAAATCCATGGGCCCTATCCCACAGGAAAGTTACAGTGTTATCATTTGTGGCCAACATGATCCTCAATCATGCTGATTGTGCTATGGTAGATCACCATGCATGCCTTGGTGTGACCTCCTACATATTTCTGATAGTAAGGGGAAGTAAATCACACCATAACTACACTTGGTATGACATCAATAGAATAGGCCACCGTGGTTGACCTGCCCAACCATTTAAATCTTAAGGAGAAACCAAAGGTCATCCAGTTGGGATTGGCACCCAGTTTGCAGTGTAATTCTCTGTCCTTAGCCTAATCTATTGACGTTTTGTTGAAGGAACATGAAAGTGACTAGCCACTTTTGAGTGCTTCTCTCTCTGTTCTCAGATGTTTTGGAGCCCACACGCCCAGTATTCTATGATCTCCACCCTGTCCTGAGGAATTCCCCCCGTAAGGTTTTTAGATACCTACAACATTGTGGGGTCAAAACATCGACAACTTCTGAACTTGCCAGTTTACGCAAGACAGATTCGTGACTGAGACTGTTTTAAGCATGGCTTTGTAATCTCATATCATAATTTTATTTTCTGTGGCTTTGTAAAGCCGTTTATTGATCTTTGATGAGTATCACGAGATATGAACTTTACTCTTGTCCTATACCTGTTCACTTGCACAATAATCACTTGAACCTTCTCTCACACCTTCCCTACTCCACTTCTGGCACTCATTCATCCAAATGTTTTTTTTGATTCTATTATCTGTTCATTGTGAATAAATAACAGTGAACTACACTTATTGCTTTTGTCTGATATGTTTTTTGATTGTGTTAAATGTTCTAAAATCAAGTACAACAATAAGGGATAAAGCACATTCAATTAAGTACAGAGGAATGATAGAGGAATTTGTAGATTGTCACTCTTGTTAGTGAGAATAATAATTGTAATAGGCTACCATTCATCAATAATTTAAGTCTCAATAAGAAGAGTTCCTAAGTAATTTTCTTTCTGTATAACATCATGAACTGCAGCTTTACATACTTTATATAATTCATCAATAATTATGATTGAATTTGATTCTATAACACTCTCCAATATGTAGTGCCATCCATCTCTAAAATCATAACTATATGACGTTCGATATTAACAAAAGGCATTTGGCAGTAGCAAAGGTAGGATTCCTAACTTTACTACTCCTAAACCGGAAGAAAATCCTACATTTTTGACTTTCGGTATTCACAAAAGGCATTTAGGAGTGGTAAAGTTAGGAATCCTAACTTTACTACTCCAAAATGCCTTAGGAATCCCAACTTTACTACTCTTAAATGCCATTTGTGAATACCGAAAGTCTTAATGTTAGGATTTTGTCTCAGATTACTTTTGTGAAGAGGGCCCATAGTTTTTATTTTGATCAATACATTTTAGACTTTAAGGGGCATATTTACAATAAGTGATGCATCCCTGCATATCAGCAGGGATACGCCACTTATTGTGCGCCATGCCTACGCCAACATGGTTGCGCTGCATTTACAATGCGGCGCACCATGGGGCAAAAACGGCACCGATGCGTCACGCATCTGTGCCGTAAAAGTGTCGCATTGCTGGAGTTGCGTTGCAAGCACGACACAGCTCCAGCAATGCTATTGGGGCCCTATTCTCCCAATGCTGCTTCAAGCAGGCGCAGGGTTTTGATGTTTTGATGCAGCATGGGCCCCAAAGTGACTGAGTCAAATCTTGTAGATTTCACTCAGCCACTTTCAGGAGGCGTTCCTTCACTGGAAACGCCCCCCCTGCGCAGAACTTTACAACGTGACGCATCTCCCAGATGCAGTTCAAAAGGGGGTGGTGATGGACGGAGCATCTGAATCAATCAAACACTCACACCCAGTCAAAAGATCTGGGTTTAATCCATTACCGTTCTTTAGCCCACTCTGCCACCCCAATTCAGACATGGCTATATGCAAATCAGTCTGACCCTGTGCCTCATGGGAACAGTCCAGCCCGAACTGCCAAGCCATGTCTTCCCTGGACCGGAAACAAGCTTTCGAGGACCGGTTTCTGGAATTCCAGCCGTCTTCAGCCCGGCTTGCTTGAATCCAGTGGCATAGAGAGCAGGGGACTCACGTCTGAGCATACCCTGCCACACTTATGGCGGCCAAAAGCAGTACAAAAGGGGGTGTTGATGGACGGAGCATCTGAATCAATCAAACACTCACACCCAGTCAAAAGATCCGGGTTTAGTCCATCACTGTTCTTTAGCCCACTCTGCCACCCCAGTTCATACATGGCTATATGCAAATCAGTCTGACCCTGACCATCTCCCAGATGCGTCACGTTGTAAATACCCCGCACCATGGCGCATCTTTTGCGACTCCGCTGCATCACAAAAGTGAGCAACAGTGGCGCAAAAGCGGCGCAAGGGGCTTGTAAATATGCCCCTTAGTGCGATATGCTCATCAATCATTATTAAATAGTCGATGAGCTTAAATAAAATGATTAATAAATGCGGTGATCCAAATGATCCAAATTTGGTCGAGTTACCGCTGATTTTAAATACACTTAGAAAAAAAAATGTTCACCTTGGACATGCTTTCTTTAACAAATTCTGTTTCCATATATTAATCGTGATTGTGTGTGTAAAACTGCAGTGCATATTTTATTATATTAATTATCAATACTTTATAAATATAATACCTGATACTACTGTGAGGGTGGAATTACATTGAATATTCATATTGGTTTCGCAAAAACTATTTGGGAAAACTGCCACAAAGTCAGCACTTTAAGTTAATATTTGAAGAAGCACAACTGAAGCTTTGTTGTTCCAATACCCTTACAGGACGAAATAAACCTTTAAGCTTAATGTTTACGTGATAAAATAAGAACAACTTCCTTCGTTTTTACAGATCCCAACAAACTTTAATCACAATGATCACAATGGTTTTATCGCACACAAACCAGTTTAGAATACATTTTCCAATATTATACATCCAAAGGCTGAGCTCTGTCTCATTGTGCGCATCCCCTCTAGTGATGCCTTTTAATGTCACAGATGGCAGCACTAAGACTGAACAGAATATTGCATTCATCATTTCAAAGAAAGCAAAATACCAGAGCAAATTCCATTGCTTTATCTGTGAGTTCACAAAATAATTGCCTTCTGTGCATATCTTCAGCCATGCAGTGAAGGAGTGTGCTTCAAAGGTTTTCTTCACCATTGTGCGTATTTCAACATGGATAAAACCTACTTTGACCACGTTTTTAATGACATTCCATTCATTCGTCTTTCAGGCATCTGCTTTTTTTTACTCGCCATTTGGCTTTTAATGCACACGAGTAACAGTTTTTCATGTCACGTGAGTCGTATCTCACATTATAGATTTCAGACACACGCTATTAACTTTCATACCATACCTCCTGTGCTTTCTACTTCAAGGTATCAGTTACATCCATGTTTTAGCCATCCTCTTTTTTAACCTACAGTGAGTCGTATTACAGTAATGGGCACACAGTAAAGGGATGACCGGGCTACTGATTACAAAAAATAGCGCTCTCCCCAGAGCAGTACTGAAAAAACCGAGTGGCGGATTCCACAGTTCCGTCGTTGAATGCAGTTTGACTGGGCAAACTAAAGAGAAAGAGCAGGGACAACCTCTCAAGTGGCTGGAGGGCGCGACTTGACCTCCATGTAGATGGATAACAGGGGACCTAATATGCCCTCAGGCGTACTGACTCTGCGCCACTTCAAATGTGGTTTAGCATTTGGGCTCATCCTGAAAGCCAGTCAGTCAATCAAGCTTTATTCGATTTGGATAAATTTTAAAGCACATAACACAGAATTGAATCTAAAAATGACAACTAAAGCAGAGAATCTTCACATTAAAGTTTAAAATTACCAACCCCCACTTTTGTTTAACGTCAAATGAGACATGGTACGTTACCCACCCCTTAACCAAATTTCTTTCTAATTGCAATTGTGCCTTTTATAAAATGTAAAACTACCCAGTAGATGGCCATTGAATCCAAATAAGTTTTCGTCAATAAAAGAACAAAGTCGTAAAGGCTTTAAAATTGGAAATTGGTGTTCAAATTTAACAGATTTATACAATGGAAAAAATAGTATAGTACAACCAAGCCCAAACAGGAAGGCCGGCAGCCCGGGAGCGAGGGAGGGTCTTATGAATGGGACGAGGACAACAGGACCCGGAGTAATGAAGATTACCAGTAAGTAATAGAGCATTACCCCCAGGTCCCTTATGTCCTTGTCCCATTCATTAACATAGTGGAGAATACCAAAGCAGAAAACCGGCCATCCGAATCCACAAGCGCACCCAAGAAACCACAACAAAATCAGCAACCCAAGGGAGCACTGAGAAGGAGGGAAGGGAAGACCACAGGAAGCAACCAGCCAGCACCCCGAAACAGGAACGCAGGCCCAAAACAAAGACCAGAGATAACCAAAAAACAAACAGAAGGCCAGGACCCCAAAAAGAGGCCAGTAACCAGAAAAACAGCAGCCAGGGCAACCAGGCCAAACGGACATGGCCAAAGACGGGGTAAACAGTCATAATATTGATTCCAAAATAGAGAATGGACATAATATCGAAGTAAAAATATAGAATGGACAAAATATCGAATGGACACAATATAGTGGTTAAAAATATCGAATTTAAGGTAAGTAATATCGATTTTCAAAATATAAAAGTCAAAATATCGAAGTATACAATATAGGCATTAAATATATCGATTTTTTAATAATATCAGTTTTTTAAAGTGTTTTGTATGTTAGTATATGTGTGAAAAGTGTATATTAATTTTTGTAATGTATGTTTAATGTATTTTAAGTAATGAATTTTATGTTATTTAATTTTTGCGTAATTTAATTCTGTAGCAGGTTGTGGGTTTATAGGGGAATAGGGTGGGAAGTAATTTAATTATATTAAATTAAATATTAATTTTTAGCAAATATTATTAATTGTTAATTAAATTTTGCTTTTTAGTTCTGTAGCGGGTTGTGGGTTTATAGGGGAATAGGGTGGGAAGTAATTTAATTGTAATTAATTAAATATTTTTATTTATTTATTGGCATTCATTTTGAATTTATTGTTATTTTTTAATTGGTAATTAATTTTTATTAATTGCCAATTAATTTGTATTAATTGATTAATTGTTAATTATGTTAATTTTCGAAATTTATTTTCTGTAGCGGGTTGTGGGTTTATAGGGGAATAGGGTGGGAAGTAATTTAATTGTAATTTAGTAAATAATTTTTTTCATTCATTGGTATTGATTTTAAATCTATTGTTAATTAATTTTTAATAAGTAATTAATTTCTATTAATTGGCAATTAATTTTTATTATTTGGTAATTATTTTGTATTAATTAAATATTTGATAATTATGATAATTGTATTAATGTATTTTCTGTAGTGGGATGTGGGTTTAGAGGGGAACAGGGTGGGAAGTAATGTAATTGTAATTAATTACATGTTAAAATACTTTTTGTGTATTGATAATTAATTTAATGTTAATTTTTAATTGGTATTAATTTGTATTATTAATTAGTTTTTGTTATTGAAAATTAATTAGTTGTAAAATATTTATGAATAGGTTATTAATTTTTAATAACTAATATGTCGTATTTCTAATTAATTATTACATAATATTAAATTGGTTATTAATTTCAATTAATGTTTTATTGGGATTGATATTTAATTTATTTTTAATAATATATTAAATCATTACTTTCCCTACTGTTAAACTCACTGGAGTGGGAATAGTAATTTTCACCCTCCCGCTGTCCAACGCTTTCCCTACTGTTGCACTCTCTGGAGTGGGAATAGTATTTTTTACCCCTACGCTATCCAACGCTTTCCCTACTGTTGCACTCACTGGAGTGGGAATATTATTTTTTACCCCTACGCTATCCAACACATTCCCTACTGTTGCACTTTCTGGAGTGGGAATAGTATTTTTTACCCCTACGCTATCCAATGCTTTCCCTACTGTTGCACTCACTGGAGTGGGAATAGTATTTTTTACCCTCCCGCTATCCAACGCTTTCCCTACTGTTGCACTCTCTGGAGTGGGAATAGTAATTTTTACCCTTACGCTATCCAACACTTTCCCTACTGTTGCACTCACTGGAGTGGGAATAGTATTTTTTACCCCTACGCTATCCAACGCTTTCCCTACTGTTGCACTCACTGGAGTGGTAATATTAAATGTTACCCTCCTGCTATCCTACGGTAAAATATTGTACATTTTTTATTAATAACTTAAATTAATTATATCTTAATTTTAAGGTTATTTGAGTATTTTTAAGTATGTTTTAGTGAATTATATTTATTATTTCATGAATTTTAAATTATTTTTAAGACATTTAAAAAAAATCGATATTTTGACTGACTATATTTTTTACAGACTATATTTTGGATTCGATATTTTTGTACTTACCTGTTTGTAGATAGGAATTCGATATTTTGTCATTCTATATTTTGGTGACTATATTTTGGTAAGTCTATATTTTGTCATTCTATATTACGTCAGTGATCCGAAGACGGACAAGCCTGCCCAGCCCAGAACCACCAGGAAGGCACACCGGACCCGGCAGCTGCACAGACCGCCTCAGCAAAGCCAAAAAGAAGAAAACCCATTCCAGGCAAACGGGCGCAGCCCCAAGCATGGGAACAGACCAGGAGCTAGGCCCAAACCAGACCGAAAAGGACAGGGAGGGAGACAGAGCTGAAACCCCAGGAGGCCACAAACCCCCACATAGAAGACAAACCGCCAACCAAACAGGGAGGTCAAAAAACCCAGAACAGACGGAGCAGAGGAAGCATCCTGGAACCAAACCCGGAACCGCAACACAGAGGGCCCACCAGGCCCGACCCCAGCCAACGCCGAAGAGGAGCCAAGAGACAGGAAAAAAACGAGGGCAACAAAGGCACAAGGAACCAGGAAGCCAGGACCGGAGCCCAGCAACCCATCAAGGCAGGAGGACCCACAGGCCCAACCAGCCCCTGGAAGAAACCCACGCAGAGCACAGGGCACATGAACAGCAGGGAGGACGAACAAGACCCCCAACACCCCAATGCCGGACCAAACAGAAGGCCAGAAGACAAAGCAAACACAAGAAACCACCAAAGTGGAAACCGGAGGAAGCACAGAAGGCAGAGGCTCAAGTCACTGAACCAGAAAGAAGCCGGTAGATCAAGAGCAACAGGAGGCAACCCAGGATACGCCAATCCAGAAGCACCAAACCCTAGGACCCACACAGGACCAGACAAGGGACCCGCAGCCCAGGAGAGAAAAAGAGAGCGGACAGCCATACAGGAGCATAGGGGAAAACGAACCCCAACAGCCCACAACGGAACCCCAGGAACCAGGTAGAAACAAGGACACCCAACCAGAGGCGAACCAAGCCTGGGAAGAGAACCGCCGGCAGGAGCATGCCCAGATGGACACACCAGGAAATGGCCCAAAACCAAGAAAGCACCCCGCCAGGACCCACAGAGAGAGTACAGGCAGAGACGCACCCCCAAAGAAATAGGCACTAAACAAACGCCCCAAAAACCAGCAGAAACCGGAAAGCCCCAGCAGACCAAAAGAGGGGACAATCAGGGCCAAGCCAAGGACACAGTAACAGCAAAAGAGAGCCAGGCCCCAAACAGAAGAGGCCCGAACACCAGAGAGCCAAAAACGTGAACCGCCACTGGAAACACACCCCAGGGGAGACGCAGAGGAAAGGGAGTACCGGGTCCAACTCCACCAGCCTGAGAAGCCGACAGCCATAGGCACCCCCAGGCAGCCCCAACTAGGAAGAAACCAGGCCCCACCAAGCGGAACCACAGAGACCAGGCAGAGTAGGAGCGTTGGTGGAAACAAGAGGGGCGAACAGGGCTCACCGAAAAAAAACACAGGCAAGTCCAGAAAACGAGCAGCGGCACCTCAGAAGCAGTGGAACACAAGGCCACACCAAGAAAAATCCCAGAAGCCAGGAACAGCCAACGCCAGAGCCAGGAGCAACCAAAAACAACAGCATCTAGCACGGAAGAGGCAAGAAGCAGAAGACAGCACATAGCCATCTCCCCACAAAGCAACCCATGCACACAGGAGAGCCAGGAACACAAACCGGAAGCCCAGAAAGGTGCTAGGAGAACACAAAAGTCGCAAGAGGAGGCAGCAACAGGGAAAGAAGCCCCCCAGCACATGCCAACACCGGAACCCCAGGAAGGCCAGACCCCAGAAAGAAGGGGACATAGCATACCAGTGGACAGAACGAGCAACCCCGAAGAGAGGGCGCAAGAACCCACGGCACAGCCAAGCAGGGCATCCAACCAGCCAAACCGGAAGTCAGCAGAGGAACAGAGCCAGCTGCACAGGCAAGGGCCCCCGGGAAGGGAGAGCCAACCCAGGAGCCCAGCCCACTCCAAGCCAGATCACAGCACCAACAACACCCAAGGAGAAAACCACGCAGAAACAGCCCAAAATGAGCAGACTCCGGCAGGACCAAAAGGGCAAGAAAAGGCAAGCACAAGCAAGCCGACGGCCAAAAGAGGACCACGAACCCCAGGCACACCACAAAGTGAGGCCACACCCCACAGAGGCAAAGAGGAGATGAGCAACAAAGCCCAGAGACACCCAGCGGAGCACAACACAGAAGCCCAAGAGGGAAAGTGCCAAGGGACAAGGCGGCCCAGACCTGAAGCAAGCAGAAGCGGAGGCACAGGGCCAGCCCCGCTGAGGCAGTCCGGGAGCAGGAGGCCACCGAGGTAGTCGGGGACCAGACCCCAGCAAGAGAGACAAGTCAAAAAGACAGCCCACACGGTGAACCAAAACACTAGGAGCACTGCACATCCCAGTACCCTAGCCCAGCCGCCCGGAACATCCAGGAGGGCAGGAGCCAAGGACAAGGAACAGCAAGAACTCCAGACCCGCAGACCAACAAACGAGGGCAGATGCGGGGGAGCAGAGCAGCAGCAGAGCGTAAGCAGCCCAAGTAGGAGGACCCGGGCTCAACCCCCGGCAATGCCAGGAGACATCGCCACCCAACCAGGCTATGGCCAACCCGCAAAAAACACAACAGGAGCAGGCGGACCGGCACCACACAAAACAGAGGCGCCACCGGGCCAGGAACCAGGACCAAGTCACACACCACCGGGCACACCCCCCAGTCCAACAGGAGAGAGAGAGGGGGCTGGGAAGCAAATGAGAGGAGCATAGGGGGAAAGGAGCCACCAGCAACGCAGGAAGTGACCCAAAAAGACGGAGGTGCCCAGCAACCAACAGCCAAGAGGCAGTGGCAGAACGCACGCCCCACCCGCAGGAGGCCCCAGGAAATACCACCAGGCAGGAGCCCCGCAGCAGAAAGCCAGCAACAGCCAACAAGGCCCGCAAGAGGCAAACATGGGGAGAACACGAGAAACAACCAAGAAGAAGAAAGCCAAGAAGCCTCGCCCGCCCCAAAAAAGAACGGGACCTCACAGGAGCCTACAGTGCACACATGAACAGAACCATTGCATGCATCTGGGGAAAAGAACCCAACCACAGACTTTGGCCAGCACAGGGAGGGCGGACAAGGGGAAAAAGACCTGAGCAAACCAACCTACTGAGACCATGCAAACACCGACAATGCAGTAGCCAACTGGTAGAAGGAACAGGCATAGAGTGCGAACGTGACCTGAAGGCACAGGAGCGCCCCACAGGAACACCAGACATGGTGCACCAGGACACAGGCATGCGAGCAGGGAGACCACGCGAACTGCGCAGAAACCCAGGATGCCAAGCAGACACCCGGGGACCTGGCTGGCAAGGCAGCACCCACTCCCTGAAGAAACCAAGACACGCAGAGGCAGCCGCTAGAAGGAGAGCCACAGCGCCGAAGGCACAAACCCCCGCAGCAGAAGAAGTACTCTGACACCCAGCAGCCAGGCAGAAGGCGGATCAAGGAGCCACGGATCCCTAACACCACCTAAGCAGGCCAGCAGCGCGGGACGAAGAAACAGCATAGTCAGCAGCGAATGGTGCAAGCCATCGTCAAAGCACCTGGGGAGTCGTCACTGAGGACTCAACCACAACAGGAACGTGCGCAACGAATAGCGAACCACCCTCACAGTGCCAGCACACGGGGAAGCCGTGAGCACTCCGGAAGGGATGTAGCTCAGAGGAAGAGTGCATGCTTCGGAAGTATGAGGTCCCGGGTTGAAACCCCGGCATCCCCAGGGGCCGCCGCTGCTTTCAGCATAGAGCCCGACGCGCCCAACGAGAGAAGGCTGAGTCGGACCTGCAGGGAAGGAAACAAGAGACACGGCACACCAACACACATAGCAGCTGTATCAAAAATCCACTTCGGAGCCTGGAGGACTGTCAAACGCCGCCAGCCACATAGCATATGAATACAGCACCTCCGAACAGAAGCACAGCAAGGGTGCTTTTTCCAGTGCCCTACCACGTCCAGTGAAATGTTCCCTATGCTGTCGTTGGGAAGCAGATGCGAGGGGAGTAAAATGCCAAAAATTGCTATGTGGGACTCACCTGGGGCAGGGGCCAGGCACCACCGGCAGCAAGGCCCGCACGCCAACAGCGTGAAGGCACGGCATCACAGGAAAAGCGGCACATCTCCCAACACGCCCAGCACCAGGAGATGCGCCGGTGACCCGAAAGCACCAATTCGGGAGGCGCACCAGCCGCAAAAGGCCCGCAGGTCCAAGTCACACTGGTCAACATCATCATGACCCCCAGCAAGCCCGGCAGGCCAGGGGACAGACCAGGAAACCCCCTGCCCGCACAGCCAGGCAGCCGAGTGGGGAAAGGAAGAATGGAACGCCACTCCAGCCCAGTAGGAGCCTCAAAACAGCACACCACATCTATTCTGTTGACAGATAGAAAAAAAGAACAGACGTAATGCTGGGTAAGTACTGCTTATGTACTCCCGGTGGGAGGGGCAGTATTAGGGTCCCAGCATGCCTCTGCTCTTTTTTCTGTTGGGAGATAGTTATCTCCACTATGTTAATGAATGGGACGAGGACATAAGGGACCTGGGGGTAATGAGACTTACGCGTTTATCCACTGGCTCTAGCCCCAGTTCCAGAAGACAAAAGAGTGTTAAAGCACTTTGTGCGGCCATCAAGAGGCTTCTAGGGAAATCATTCTTGAATCTTTGGAGCTTAGCACAGTTAGCATGCCCCCTCACTCCCACTCCATGAGTGGCTAATGATTAACACTTAGCCCTATAGAAAGTTAATGGCTCTTTCACCAGCTTTTGGCCATGCTGTGCTGCAAATTTAAACAATGCCTCTACTACTCTCTTTGTTTACTGAGCTCTTAAGGTTAATAGGTAAATCCCAAGTTAGTTGAGCATTAAAAAAGATTCCCAAATAAGAGAAAACATTAACCTTCTCAACCGCATTCCCCTAAACCACACAAATGTTAGACTTGGATCTTTTTGGCCCACACACTATTATAAAGGACTTTTTATGATTTACTTTAAGATCCAAAGAGGCCATAAAACTCACATTATGTCCAAAGATTTCTGGAGACTATTTGCTGTCCTGGCAATGAGGACAGAATCATCCACATGTAAAGTGATGCAATAAAATTACTTCCAAACTTCACAAAATCAGGTTTTTTCCCCAGCAGGTAAGCCTCCAACCTGTTAATATTAACGAGGAATAAAAAAGTGTCAAGAATACACCCAAGTCAGATGCCTTCTGTGGATAATATAGACAGTAATTTCTCCCCATTGTTACCATGTCGGACCTTCACTATAGTAATTGAGTGGAGCCTATGTAATAAAAGAACCGGAGGTGGCTCTACACCCATGTCTCCCAACATGGACCACAAATTGACTCAGTTAACAGAATAAAATCCACAAGTTAGGTCCATGAAGGCAAGATGAACTGAGTACTTAATGGACTTAGTATACTTGCTAATAATCAGTGAGAAATTGAGGCACTGTTCTACTGTTCCTATATCTCGTCTGAAACCATAATGGGTTTTTGATAGTATATTGTTCTACGAGGTTCAATCTTCTAACCAATGTAAATAACCCTCCCCAATATATTAACCGTTGAATCAGTAATGATAGGGGCTTTTTTGATTCTGCACAATCACCACTAATACAGTGCAGAACCAATGCCAATAGTGTTTTCACATTTGGATAGGCCCTTGACTCTAAGCAAAATAAAATTACGACATGTAATTTCATTTAAGCTTTCCTCAGCATCTCTCAGTCGATCCCATCTGGTGTTCCTTGTGTCTGCATATTTTGAGAGATGACATTGAGGAAAGAGGTGTACAGTCAAAATATCGAGTTTTTAATATCGATTAGCAATATTATCGAGTAAAAAATATAGAATAGACATAATATCGACTAGACTGAATATAGACTACCAAAATATCGAATAGAATAGTATTAAAATCGACTACAATAGCATTAATATCGAGTCAAAAATATAGAATGGACAAAATATCGAATGGACAGAATATAGAATACAAAAATATCGAATGGACAGAATATAGACAACAAAAATATTGATTTTGAGGTAAGTAAGTTAATATTATTTTTAATATTTGCGTAATATAATTCTGTAGCGGGTTGTGGATTGATAGGGGAATAAGGTGGGAAGTAATTTATTTATAATTAATTAAATATGTTAATTTATTTATTGGTATTTATTTTGAATTAATTGTTAATTAATTAATAATTGGTAATAAATTAAAATATAAGTGGTAATTAATTTTAATTGATTAATTGGTAAATATGTAAATTTTTGTAATTAATTTTCTGTAGCGGGTTGTGGGTTTATAGGGGAATAGTAATTTTTACCCCTACGCTATCCAGTGCTTTCCCTACTGTTGCACTCTCTGGAGTGGGAATAGTAATTTTTACCCCTACGCTATCCAACGCTTTCCCTACTGTTGCACTCTCTGGAGTGGGAATAGTAATTTTTACCCCTACGCTATCCAGTGCTTTCCCTACTGTTGCACTCTCTGGAGTGGGAATAGTAATTTTTACCCCTACGCTATCCAACGCTTTCCCTAGTGTTGCACTCTCTGGAGTGGGAATAGTAATTTTTACCCCTACGCTATTCAACGCTTTCCCTACTGTTGCACTAACTGGAGTGGGAATAGTAATTTTTACTCTCCCGCTATCCAACGCTTTCCCTACTGTTGCACTCATTGGAGTGGGAATAGTAATTTGTACCCCTACGCTATCCAATGCTTTCTCTACTGTTGCACTCACTGGAGTGGGAATAGTAATTTTTAATCTCCCGCTATCCATCGCTTTCCCTACTGTTGCACTCACTGGAGTGGGAATAGTAACTTTAACCCCTACGCTATCCAATGCTTTCCCTACTGTTGCACTCTTTGGAGTGGAAATAGTAATTTTTAACTCTACGCTATCCAATGCTTTCCCTACTGTTGCACTCTCTGGAGTGGGAATAGTAATTTTTACCCCTACGCTATCTAATGTTTTCACCACTGTTGCACTCACTGGAGTGGTAATAGTTAATGTAACCCTCTCGCTATCCTACGTTGAAAAAATTGTATATGTTTTGTTAATAATATGTATATATATATATATATATATATCCAAACCTTGCAGGGTTGCATCAATCGGAGGACACCACTCGAGGGAGATATTTTTTCAAAATGTATTGGCAGCTTGCATGCAAAGATTTCAACAGGCACTCGCATCAAAGCTATTTCACGCTGAACGCGTTTCGGGACCCTTCTCCGTTCTTCTGCAGCGTTATGGTGGGAAGTAGTGTGAGCAAAGTTCAAACACGTGCACCTTCATTAAGAGAACAGCCCCAGGGCCTGGTTACCAGCAAGGCATCCTGGCTCTTGTAGTGCGCCGTTACTTGTAATCTTCAGTAGGCAAGCTTCACAGTCCCAAATATGCTCAATTAATCCCATGTGGGTAGATGCAGGGCACCTGCGAATCGATGCTCCACTTTGTAGCTGTCAATAGAAATATAAATTTAAGTATTAAAATTATTTTAAAAAATTTAAGTTACATTAAATATTTATTCATTTTAAGTTTATTTAAGTATTTTAAGTATGTTTAAATTAATCATATTTATTAATATATTACTTTAATAATACTTTTAAGACATTTAAAAAGTCGATATTTTGATTGTCTATATTTTTTACAACAATATTTTGGAGTCGATATTTTTGAACTTACCTGTATGAAGTCGATATTCTGGCATTCTATATTTTTTCCACGATATTTTGGCAGGTCGATATTTTGCTCCTCGATATTCTGCCAGTGATCCGAGGACAGCAGTTCAGTTTACGATGGTGTTCAAAACAGTTCCCACCTGTGAGTCAATGTTGGCACAAAATCATCTGTAATCACACATCCCAGTCAGAATAAGTTTATGAAGATTTTCTGACACAGCTGCAAAAACAAAACAATTACCTATGTGACCGGATTTTCCATAGTTTTGGGTGCAGGTGGATGGATGGTGAGAAATTGGGTGATTCCATTATGGATGGTATTATTTGTAAAGGAAAACCCTATAAATCCATGATTTTATGGATATTCATAAACATTTGCAATACCTTTGGGCACATTTAAATATACATCTGACTGAAGTAGGGGTAAGTGGGGATGGGAGTGTAGCAAAGTGTCCCATAACAATGCCATACATTCGAACAATAAGGAGGAGATTGCGAAAGAAAGAAAAATTATTTCCAGCTAAGAAACATATATATAGAATTTTGCATTCACACTAACCATGAACATGCAGGTTGACTTTTGTGTACTGTGAAACCACGAAGGCATTATGACCGCTGGAGTCTACATATCAATTTAAAAACTTTGTAAAATGAAGTAAAACTGTTTAAACATTAGGAGTGCATACATGTTCTTGTGATGTTACTAATTTCTTGGAAAGGAACCAAGTTTTTTCAAATTTAGTTTTCTGGGACAAGAGTCACATCCATAACAGCATAATTTGTATGTTTTCACCAAAAGTGTTAATCGAAAAGGTCATTGTGTGTCTCTTTTTCGCCCTTACAATGACATACTGTTTTACTGTTCAGCACCATGCCAATTCACCTGGGGGCTTCCACTGCCATAGATGTTTCCACATTATGGTAAATCTTGAGTCCTAAATTAAAATTAAAAACAAAAAGTTCAGATTTTATAACAAAACTTTGATAGACTGATTGGCACAACCACCACTGTCACATGTTGGATTACACAAATGGAAAGAAACAACATATGTAGGTTGTATGAGGTTAAATGGCTTCACCGTAACATAAGGCCAATGACTGTGTACTTTCCTTAATACAGTACTGATCCTTTCCTGGATGTTTCATTGGATTGCTCAATCTCATTATTATCGTTAAATTTGAAATTAGATAGCTCAATACATTATGGAAGCTAAAGGAATATTATCAAGAACAGCGATAAAATTATCGCTGCTTTAGCAGCAGGAAACGGACAAATGGTTTGTTTTTCTGTAGTTATTAACTGAAAATCATTGAAAATGATTGTTTTAAAATGGCGCTGTGAAAATATTTTGTAAAGGAGGGGTGAGTTTACGGAGTGACATTGACACGCGCAGCTTCGCTGCAGCGGCAGTATACGTCACAGGGTTCGCGCTGCGATTGGTCTATATACGTTACAGCAAGCGCGCTGATTGGTTGATGTGACCAAAATGAGCTGTTAGCTGATTGGTCCTTTCTGAAAACAGGATTCTCATTGGTTGAGCAAGGTAGTGACGTGGCTTAACCTGATTGGCTAATTGGTGAGTTTTGCACAAGGATTGGCTAGAGTAGCGGAACAACAGGAAATACATACGATCTTTTCTAAATTGAAACGAAATAGTCTTAAATCATGAGTTATTGGTATAAAGAAGAAAAGAAGCCTTCATGGTTTCAGAAAATTAAAAATGTAATCAATCCTGACAAGAAAATTGAAGCGCGTGGTGGAAAATGACTTCATAAGTACAAAACACCCGCAGCATATATGGAAGGAAAATATGGTGTATCATACTGTTCTCTGGTTTGAAAATTCGATGCAATATACTAAAAATGATGGTGTTTTAGCTTGGCCAGAAGATGGATCGTTTAATGTTAAAGTTTCAAGAAACTTAAGAGATAAAATGATGGCTCTTTCACCAAGGCCCAGATCCAATCAATTTGAAGCTTTAGTTGAATGGGAAGTTGAAATGATAGAGCTTGAACGAGAAAATTGGGGAACACCAAGAGGCATAAATAGGGAAACCCACCAAGATAAAGTGCGTCGTTGGAGGAAAAGGGACCTGTATGAAGGATTGTATCCGTTTTTAGAAATGGTTCTAGAAACATCAGGTCAAAAGAATTCCCAGAAAAAAGGTCATCTTGATCAAGAATTAGATGATGCAGTTTTAGAAGATATTTTAAATAATCCTCCACCTTATCAGCCAAGTTGTTCACATTCTACCCCGAGACGTTTTTCAGGAATTTCTCCAAGTGCACCTTCTAGGGAGATTGATGATTCACCTAGATTTATGAGATTACCTTAAAGGGCGAGATCAAGAAGTAAAATAAATATTCCAAGAGAAAGTTCGAATTCGAGAAATAATTTCCCAAAAAATGATAGAAAGACAGAGTTACCTGGAGATATACCAGATATTTCAGAATATTTAACAGCGAAGGGAGAATTAATTCAGCAGTTAACAAAAGGCATGGAAGCGTTAACAGTTCCAGTTACAATTGGTCCTGTTGTACCTGTTTTTGAGCAAAATGAAAATCGACATTCTGTTGTAACGAATCCATTAAATGCAGAAATTCAAAAATTGGCTGAAAATTTGTATTCAGAGTTAACAGAAATGCACAGGGATAAAACAATGCCAAATTTAACTTTAAATCAAAGTTTGTCAAATATTGTCACACCATCAGCTGCAGAATCAGATTCTGGTTCCCTAAATAAAACTGATTTAACACAGATTTCTCAACAAGTTCCTGAGTCTAAAAACTTCAGTTCCCAGAATGCACCTAAAATATTAATGGACCTTTTAAACACTCGAAAATGGCCGCCGGCTTCACAAATGACTAACGAGCGATCGAGAAGCATCGGCTTTATGTAGCGGAGCAGATCCCATCTACAGGTACTGTTGTAATGCAAGCGTGTGGGTCCAATTCATTTTAGTTTTTTGACTTACACGCCGATTGACACAATTTTCCACTTCCCTTCAAGGAGAGTGAGTGACCCATCGACAAATTGTAACTCACGAGTAGACACAAAGGCGAGTTCGCTACACGCCGAGCCCCGAACGGGGCTACGGACGGGGGCGAGAGGCTTCAATTAATTTTATAACCGAACAGGTAGGGATTCCTTCGCCACTTGTAAATAATGATACGAGATGTGTCATAAGGAATGTTTGTCCTGACAAGTACATTTTTTAAATAGGTGAACGAGGTTGCCGTGATTGAACAAATGACGCAGCCCCGCTGTATCAGTATAAGGATTACACAACAGGTATGTTTGCCATATAGGGAATAAATAAACTACAACACTACCTGATATATACAAGGCTGCTAAAAGCACGCTACGTGTCTTTGTTTAAATAGGAGTAAAGTGAACCAAACACAGAAATTCCTCCGCCCCCCCTGTGCAGCGCAAGTCCGCGTAGACGGAGGTATGAATTTTGTTAATCATTCTGATTAGCTCTTTTTAGCGTGTTCTAAGCATTTCCCATAATAGCGGACAATATGCTGTTTATCCTTAGATCTTTTGACAAAAAGAGGTGCCCCACCAGAAACCTGAAGAAAGGAGTGCGTTAATAATTAGAAGTTACCAGTGATCACTCATTTAGGAAGATATAGGTACATGCACATTATATCCAAACGGTGTTACCTTAGAGAAGAGGCAAATAGGTTGTTATTAAAACTAGTGTTTCTTTTGCATCCTAAACAGATGACTAACAGAGCCCTGATGATAGTATGGCCCGAACTTGAAACGCGTCGTCAAATCCATCAAGAGCTAATTAATACATCCAGTGCCTTTTGAATAAGTTATAAAGAATTTGTCGCTCTTGTTATGAATCAGTTTGTTTGTTCTTTTATCAAACAATTGTGATTACAGAAATGGTTTAGTACATTCTAAAATTAACAGTACATTCTAAAATTGATTAAATCGTTATCTGTATTGTTTTTTGGATGTGTTGTTGATGTCATTTTTTGCATATAAATTTTGTAATGTTTTGTGGTAATTGTGACCAAATAAGATTGTAAGTATTCTTTTGTATTGTGTATTCTCTCTCTGCTGTAAGAAACTGTTTTTTATGAAATTATATGATTAAGAGGTATAAATAAATATACCGGACCAGATTTAATGAGATTGTTTACCTGGTCCTATTTGAAAGTACATAGAAAGTAATTTGAGAAAGGGGGCATCTTTGTGTGTGTATATAAGAACAGATGAAGGCATTCAAAGAGCACCATATTCAGTCTGCACAGTTTGTGAAATAATTGAGGGTTCCACTCTTGAAGGAATTCGTTCAGCACAAGTGGCAGAATTAGTTGGTTTAATTCGTGCTTGTGAAAAAGCAGCATGGAAAAATGTTACCATAGTGACTGATAGTCAGTATGGATATGGCGTAGTCCACGACTATGGCCAGCTCTGGTCGCAAAGAGGTTATTTGACCTCTGCGGGAACTTTGATCAGGAATGCAAAATTGATCAAAAGACTGATTGATGGCATTCAGTTACCAGAAAAAATTGCTGTTGTCAAATGTGGAGCGCACAAAAAAGGACAAGACTACATAACTAAAGGAAATGCCTTTGCAGATGAAACTGCACGTTAATGTGCGAAAAATAATCTTTCACTTAATCGGGAAAAGGATAATGACCATATAATAAACTCTCTCATGCTAATATCTGTGGTAGAAACATGGCAGGGAGTAAAAGACTTACACGATGAGGCAAATGATGAGGAGAAAAACACATGGCTCAAAGAAGGTTGCAGACAGCAAGAGGAAGATGAAATTTGGGTTTACAAGGATGGCAGACCTGTTATGCCCAATTGCATGATTGCTGACATGGCACGGATGTACCATGGTCCAGATCATTTAGGAAGGGACACAATGATTCGACAGTTCAGGGACACTTGGTATAATCCAAAATGTAGGGTTATTGCAGTGTCACTTTGCCAGCATTGTTTGATCTGCCAACACATCAATCCAAACAGAAAAACAGTTGTAAGCATGGGAACCATAGGACGGGAGGGTGGTCCTTTTACCAGATTGCAAATGGATTTCATTGACATGCCACCACATAACAAGTTGAGATACGTCCTTGTTATTGTCTGTCTGTTTTCAAGATGGGTGGAAGCGTTCCCAACACGTCATAATGACTCAGTTACTGTGGCAAAATTGCTTTTAAGGGAGATCATACCTAGATATGGATTTCCAGTAACTATTGAAAGTGATTGTGGCACACACTTTGAAAACAGACTGATTGAATTATTTTGTGAGGCCTTTGGCGTTAAACAAAAGTTACACTGTGCTTACAGACCAAAAGCATCAGGTGTTGTTGAACAGATTAAAGGCACAATTAAAAACAGAATTTCAAAAATGTGCCTAGCTACTGGAATAAAGTGGACAGATGCACTTCAACTTGTTTTGATGTCTTTGAGCAGCGCTCCAGATAAAAGAACAGGTCTTAGCCCTCATGACATACTCATGGGAAGGGTTATGAGACAGGCTTTTGTTCCAGTTGGAAAATTGTTAGCAATAAATGATAGTGCAATTTTAGACTATTGTAAGCAGCTCTGATGTCGTAACTTCTGTATTCCATCAGGTGGGAACAGATGTGATTTCAAAAGAAAAGGAGCAGGCTCATGATCTATTGCCAGGAGAATGGGTTAGGACAAAGGTTCATGGGAGGAGGAACGGTTTAGTACCCAGGGGGCAAAGAGCAAACCAGGTGATACTAGTCTCAACAAATGCTGTTAAATGTAAGGGTCTGAAAAGGTGGGTGCATGCAAGCCACACCATTTGTGTACCACCACCTGATAACCCTGATGAAGATAGTGACGACACTACAGCTGATTCAGACTCGGAAGAAGAACCTGAAGATCCAGATTCTGAAGATCGACAGGGAAGTCGACATCTGGAGAATTCTGATGCAGATCAAGCATCAAATGAAAAAGATCTAGACATTGTCGTTGTTGATTCAGAAAATGATGAAGATGTTCTAGAAAAAAGTACTAAAAAAGAGACTGTGTCAGAAGAGATTCAAGATCAGGAGAGTATTGAAAAGCAGATTGTAAGCTCTGGAAGCAGGAACGGAAATACTGGAACTGGGAAGTTAGAAGTAATTCCCGAAGAGGAGGACAAATTTCCAAGTACCAGCTACAGAGATGTTGTTCCTAACGGAGTGAAGCTGCCGAGTAAAGAAGTTCCTGGATACGGTATTGAAATCTCTGAAACTGATTCGGATGACAGTGATGAAGAGTCTGAAATAAGAAAATTCAGAAAATGGGCTTGGAAAGCTGAATGTAATGAAATTGAGCCTAAAAAGAAATTCTTGAGAAAAGGTGATTTCTGGCCAAAAGAAGACCTGAAGTTCAAATTGGTGAAGAAATCCAAAGAACAGATTAACGAAATATCAAGTCAGAAAAGTGAATTAGACAAAAAAGACCAAGTTGGGAAAAAGATTGAAGTAATCAGCAGGAAAAGCAAGAGACCACTGAAGCTAAATCAGAAAACAAGTCTCCAGAGTGGGCCTATATAATAATCCCACCAGTAGTTGAAGTCAGCAGTAGTAGTCAGGAAGACTTGAAAGAAAATAGTGACAATGATTAGGTTTAGCTTTCTTTAAGTTGAGGTTTATTTTTGGCATAAGGCTGAAGAAATTGTGTTAGGTGACACAAGGTCGAAGAAATTGTGTTAGCTGAAACACTTTTTTTGGACGCAATGTCGAAGAAAAGCTGTTAGAGAGTTACTAAAAAATAAATTAAAAAGGGAGGGTATTATTTTAATTAAATACTAATTTAAAATTTTTGTTTTAGGTAAAGAAGTAAGAATGCTTAATACTGACAATTCAAGGTGTGCTATTCTCGGAAGATGTTGTAAAATGTCTTCCATTTGTGTGATTCTAATCATTTTAGTTTGGTTAATTTTAGCAGTCATCTTTCCTCCTGGTATAGACAAAGAGGATTACAAGGTGAGTATGACGAGCAAAGCTGAATCTAAACAAGCTGCTCATGATGTTGCATTCAAAACTAACAGGATTATTGAGCATAAACCAGAGATCCATCAGGAAAGATCTGTTGGAGATTTTTCTACTAAATCTTTTTCAAGACTCTTATCAGAGTATGTTAGAGTCATGGATGTCAAAGATTGTTATGTGTGTGTAAAGCTACCTACTTCAGTTTCTGAAGGGGTTAAGTATAATATGCTTCCTCTCACTTATGGAATAACATGCAGTGTTATATCTAGCTTGTTCTATCAAACAGGTCGTCTGGAGTACTATTACTCAGACTTCGATGAGACATTCGCTAACCTGAAGGTTGTGCATAGTCTTAACAAATTTAGGCCTGCCAAACAGATGAGGGAATTCTTCTTAGTAACTAATGAACTTGCGAAGTTTAGTAAAGTAAAATAAAGTGCCGTGGCATAAAGCATCCCACCCGCTGATCTTACCGTTCAGTACGGCAGTTCCCGCAAATACACACTCTCGGTTCCGAACCACCGCATAGTTGGAAGACGTGGTGTTCCTGGCTCCGTTTATCATGGGGTCTATCAATGTTTGTGGGTCTGCTCTCTCGAGTCCCGTGAGGGTCGTGCATTATTTCCATGCTTGTGCTGACTCTGCGTGAATGCCGGTGATTGGCCGCCCTCATGTTCTCTGAAAATGGGGCTAGAAAGGGAGACATATATCGGATTACATTCCCGCGAAAACGGGGCAGTTCCGCAAGTAATACGGACTTCATACTTATACATATGAGTTGCCTGGTCTAGACCGTCACGATTGAATGGGTGCATAAAGTGAGTGAGATCGGACTGTATGGAACTACAACTCCCGGAAGCCTAAGCTGCCTATCACGTTGACGTCGCGATGTCGCCTCGGCGATGACGTCATCTTGCAGTGACTGGGCGCATTTGGTAAACGGAGCCAGGAACACCACGTCTTCCAACTACGAGGTGGTTCGGAGCCCGAGAGTGTGTATTTGCGGGAACTGCCGTACTGAACGGTAAGATCAGCGGGTGAGATGCTTTATGCCACGGCACTTTATTTTACTTTACTAAACTTCGCAATGCCATCATAAAGTAGCATTTAACTATTGGGAGTCATCTGACTCTCACTATCTTTTCACATCATGCAGTTTGTGTTCATGGGCAGGAACCCCCCGGGCGGCCATCAGTTCGAGTTTTTGACTTTTATAAACTCGGTGAGTTCACCTAGAGAATCAAATTATCGCATATGGGAACTCAATAATTTTTGTTTAATCTTCATTTTTGTTTTAAAATAAGTCTCATGACTTGCTCTAATTGTAGGGAGTATTTGGATAGGTTGGTTGTGGATGTAGGGAGTATCGGTGTTGGGCCATGGTGGTGTGAATGTGTCACTATTTCTTGCAAAGTATTATACCTCGTAATTTATTATCAACGTATATACTGTGAGTGGTTGATTACGACCACCTCCCTTGTATGAGTGTTCTAATCAGTATGAGAGGAACCCAGTCATTAATTGCTATAGAGCGGGACTAGCCTGAGCATATTACTAATACTCAGGAATAAAGAGAGATCTCCTTAGACTAAACCTTGTGTTGTGGGGGATGAGTTCTCACTCTCACCTATTTTCTTTTCTCTTTACTCTTCCCTAGTGAATGTTTTCCCATGATTCATATGGGGACACTTCCTCCACTGAGTTAGAGATATACCCAGCAGAGTGCGGATCCTAGTGACCTACACCTAGCTGGGCTACCCAAGGATCTAAGTAAGACACGGGTAACCAGTGGATCCTACTGCGACAGTCCTGAAGAAGACCAGGGTGACCTTTTGGGGCACAAATCTATGGTCGAAACATGTTGACTCGAGCAGTGGTAGGAAGGAAGTCTTGAGAAACCTCATTTTCTCAATAAGGCATTTTCCCATCCTTTCTTTTCTTTTAATCCTGATAATGGTACCATAATTGGTTCCAATAAAGTAATTTTTTCTTTTGGCAACTCTAATCAGTTTTAACACACGTCCTTACTGCACTTATTTGTGTCGCACATTTGATAAACGAGGTGTTCCTCTACACACGGTATCACTTATATATGTTACTCGTTGTACATACTTACGTATTGTGTTGTACGTCTTGTAACGTGGAAATTTATAATTTTTTCCCCTCCCTAATGCTCCGCCCTGGATGTGGCTACACCAGGGCGTCTGTAGCAGGCCCTATGATGAAGCATGTCACATACTTCGGTATGTGAGGGAGGGCAGTTTTTTCCAAATTGGGAATTTCCCCTTGTTTATATTGATGTACTCTTTATACCCATTGTTGTTTCATTGTGTTACCTTTAGTTAATCCATTGCCTATGGTTATGACTTAATTAAATGTTTATAAGTTGTTTTGATTAATTAGGTCATATGATTCAGTTGGTCAATTCATGTCTTTTGTTAATAATGGTGAGTTTTGTGGTGTAGAGTTGTACATATGAGACTGAATTTCCTTTGGCCCGCTGGATCAGCTGCATTCGTTTCTTGATGATTTTAGGACTTTAGGCACTGCTGACCAGTGCTAAAGTGTAAGTGCTCCCTGTGTAAAATATATTAGTGATTGGTTTATCAATGATTGGCATAATTTATTTACTAGCAAGTTACTAGTAAAGTGCCCCATGTGTGCTGAGGCCCTGTAAATCAAATACTACTGGTGGTACTGCAGCACTGATTGCACCACTCACATCAGTAGCCCTGCAAACATGTCTCAGATCTGCCTCTGCAGTGTCTGTGAGTGCAATTTTAATCTGCCTTTCGACTCGGCAAGTGCACCCACTTGTTGGGCCTAACCCTTCCATTTACCTACATATAAGTTACCCATACATTAGCCGAAAACAGGGTGCAGTGTATTCAAAAGATAGGACATGTGCTGGTGTGTTTTACATTTCCTTTTGGTGAAACGCATCTCATGAGTCCTTTGGACTAAACTTGCTTAATCTTTGAAAAGTAATATTTTGACTTGAGAATGATTGATTTTTGTCCTTTCTGGTCTTGTTTCATTCAGATAAATATTGCTAGTTTTCTCAACTGGTGTGGAATCCTTTTGTAGTGGTTTCCCTGAGTTACTGTGTATGTGGGTACAAATGCGTTGCACATTTACTCTGAGATAAGCCTGACTGCTCACGCCAAGCTACCAAGGCGGTGAGAAGGGATTATTTTAGCTGTGTAACTCCCTTACCCAAACTTGAGTGAGGGTCCCTACTTGGACAGTGTACATACCACTACCAACTAAAGATCCCATTTCTAGCAGCCTGCAACACCTGGTGATGAAGGCAATGCAATACCTCTGTTAGTTCCTTTCAGTACTGTGACAGCAGAACCTCAATCATCATTGATGGTAATGATGGCTCAATTTGATCATTCAATCAGGGTATGTCCTATTACCAGCAATTTTAATGGGAGTGCATGAATTCAAAAATAGTTGGGCAGTCACCTTTCCACTGCAACCAATACTGGTGGTTGATAGGCAGAGAGGAACACCTGCAGAAACCATTCAGCTTTCTTCAGATCAGAAGCAATCGTAGAATCTGTTGTCTGAGTTAAATCAATTCTCTAACCTCTTCCATGTGCAGACGGCCCCCAGCCATCTGACGTCACTGTGGGCATGTAAGGAGAACGGCCGGGGGCCGGCCGAACAGCAAATGTGTCAAATTCCTCAGCACCATGGGGGAATTCCAGCTGCAGCGATGCGGTTAAAGAAGCCTTTGGCAGGAGCTTCTGCCTCTTAGTTCTCTTGCACAGCCTTTCGATTCTGAAGTGTAACAAATTAGTCCTTAATGGAAATAGACTTATTGGCAAACATAATTTGTTCTATTCCCTCTGTTTGCGCACATTCACCTTAGAATCTATAGTGTAACTCATATGATGTAACATCTAGAAATTGCAGTATAAGAGTAATTCCTCCTTATATCATTCAAATTGATACAGTGGGGCACTAACACACTGAATGGAACAATGTAGAAATGTTATTTTCCTAACTATAGAGCAATTCCTTAAGATGTAAATGCATAACAAGTGAACAATGTGTTAGTTGCGCATTTCATTGTGACCGTTTGGATGGCAATGACAAAACTGCAGAAGGTCATACATAGCTGTGCATGATATATTTTGTGCACATGAGGTCATGTTTAACATGAGGAAACACATTCCAGCATAATCTTCAACTTTAGGTGAATAGCAACACCATTCAAGGTTTTTTTTTTAACTCCGGAGTGATGGCAAAGCAAAATTGATTAAATGCATTTTTTTCTTCGGTTTGAGCCACATTATATCGGAAGTCTCTAAAACTCAATAAAGTTGAGGTGGAGCTTGAGACATGTGCAACAAAATGTATCTATGTAAAAAAAGCAGCACTCGCCAAACCCTCCTAATATAGTGTATGTTTAACATAGGAAATACTTTCAGAAACAACTTTTAAAAATCTACTTGATATTTTATGCAAATGTTGGTTACTATTCCTGTACCCAAAGTCATCTAAAATGAAGTGATCAATGCATTTAATAATTTAATTGAGAAAAATGTCATGCCTTAACAGCTACTTTATCCCAGAACAGATCTTAAGAAGGTAATCAGCAGCATTATGAGTTCAGTGAAATGTCCAGCACCATTGACCATATATAATTACTGTAATCTGTTAGCTTGGAAAAATTGGAAATAATAGAGACTAGAATCCTATGTAATGAATGAATGAATGAATGAATGAATGAATTTATTTGCGTGGTTACTCAAAACCATTACAATAGAAAAGAAGAGCACTACATTAAAAGATAAATGGTATAATTAAAATCTAGAGGTCTAATATTCAAGATCTAGAAAATCAAGATAAATATTTGTACACAGCAATTATTAAAAGTTTCACATGCTTCAGTTAAACTAATCAGGTAATAAAAGATAGGAGGCAGCCTCCGCACAAGTGCATGCCTGATTACTTAGAGGGGAATGTCCATCTGCTTTGTGCGAGTGTATTGTACATATGTACAAAAGATAGCCATGGGCTTCACTGTGTCCAGAGTATACAGTCGAAGGGCTGCCTCCTTTGCAGTTCGAGTACCTGATTGTAGCAAGATGGGCCTGAGATACATTCTGCAGGCTAAATGTAAATGTTTTTGTACTTGTATAGTGCACAGCCACCCGCAGTGGGTTTCCTGGCGCTTGTACGAATACCGCAAGGGAACCCTTCCTGGCTTTCCCTGTGAAGTGTCCACTCCTGGGCACCCCCAGACCAGGCATCCCTCGCATTGTGGGGGCCGTTGTGGAGACTAAGCAAGCTATTGCCCAGAGTTGCAGCGTGGGACCCATGATCATAATAAGCACTGAGGTGAGAATATCCGGTCGCACTGAGGTGAGAATATCCGGTCAGGCGAATTAATGAGCCCGAGACCCGCTGGGGAAGGAATGGAACCCAGGAATCGAACCCTGGTCCCTGGCCACTGGCCAGAGCTCTGCATCGAGGTCTGCCTGCTCTAACCATTGAGCCACACTTCTCCACTGTGCTGGTAAATGGCTAACGGTATCACAACTCGTGTCACCAGCCTTGTGTCTCAAGCACAGAATGTGCCGTAGCCGTAGCAGTCCAGTCCGGTCCAGTCCAGTCCAGTTTCCGAGGCCTTCAGTTTTGCTTCCCGATGAGTACCGTTGTTGGGAACGCATCTAGACGGGTTCATTAATTGGTGCCCGGTCAAGACAGGTCTGGGTACACAGACCTGGTCCAGACGTGTTCACTTAGGTGGATGCGGTATGACTTGTCTCTTTATGGGACCGGTATTGTCTGTACTGTTTTAGCAGTGCATCTAGTAATCCAGTATCCTAGTATTGTTTCTCGAGATATTTTCAGAATTCGTGTTTTCTATGTACCAGGTATTACCAGTCTGACATGTTTCAATGTGTTTAATGTCGTGGTATGAATGACTGTTTGCTATTCATTACTGTGTTTATTGTGCTCATGTTCAAGTCAGTTCAAAAATGCCGTTGTTCTCGAAATTACGTCAGATAGGAACTAGGAAAGGGATACTCGAAGAAGCAGTTCCCGTCCCGCCCAGGGACACTCCTGGACATTTTATGTACCACAAGCACGGATTAGATGCCATACTGTACCTAGATTTGTGCGTGGATTATACTAAAGATCTGGAGGAGAAGTATAGATGGCCTGTCTCAGGGACATGGGATGCTGATTGCATCATGAGAGTAGAAGAAGCATTATGGAAAAAGAAAGCCAGACAATCCCAGAAAGATGCCATAGAATTATGGCGTAAAGAAGCGCATAGAAGAACAGAGAAAGAAATCAGGAAAGCAGAGAAAAGTAGAGAAGAATCTGAAAAAGCTAAAGAAAGAGAGTTACTAGAAGAAGGTGAACGAGTCAGAATTGGACAATTAGACCGACAAAGAAATGCCCTTATTACAGGCATGTATCCTGTTCTTGCCGAGGGCCTGCCCAAGGCGACCCCGGAAGTACCCCGTAACTTGCCACCACCATTGGTCCCGAATAAACTCTGTCACAAACAGACCGCAGTGGACATTTTCCTTTCTTCCTATTTAGATGATGTAGCTCCAGAATATACCAATGTACGCGTACCACCTGCTAATAATGTACAGCAGCCTATTCAGCCTGTTCAAGACGCGTTACCTTCACTCCCTCAAGATTCGACTCCCCCACCCGTTGTCATTTCCCATCCTGTCACAACTGTCCCTGTCACTACTACTGCTACTGTCCCTCCTGCTATCGGTCCTAACAATCCTTTTGCTACACTGACAACCCAGAGTCTGCCTACATTACCTGCACCTACTTTTCAAGTTATGACACCAGCAGCAACAACACAGCTAGTTGATGGTTACGCTTCCGCTTCAGGAGGCGCCGTAGGAGGTCGCCCTGTCACCCCGCCTCAAGTAAAACGAATGACGCTTAGAGAAGCAGCATTACAACGTACACCCAGAGCTGCGACATTCGCAACTCTTAGACAGTACATTACAGATTGTAGATATGACCCAGTACCAGGCGAAGAAGATATGATGTTATATTCATTACGTTTACGACGTGTTACAAACTATTTGGTTCTTTTACCAGAAATGATTGACCATTTAGACAACATATATCATTTTATTAGAACAGGGGAAAAACCAGAAAGTATTCACGAGGCCATGGCACATCACAAGGTTGAGACACAAAAAATGATCTTACAGTTTTTGATAAATTGTTTGATAAGGGAACGAGATCGGCCAAGTACAAGCAAAGAAGAGATGAACGCCCTGATAAATTGGAGTAACAATATAGCTGATGGTAAACATGATAAACAAAGTTGTATAGAAGCCATGTACAGAAAGATTCGTAAAGAAATTCTAGACATACACGAAAGGGACAAAGCAGGGAGAGAAGATGAGAAAGCAGATAGTGACGATGATATAGACACAGGAACACAAGACGGAACACGAGGCAGAATAGCGTACGTAGGTAGAGCAAGACCTTTTGACAGACCCATTCGCCTAGAAAACAAGAAACGTTTCCTTTCTCCCATACCAGAGCAATGTTCTCTTGAACATTTATTCCAAGCCACCGATAAAATACTGAAAGAAAGAATAGGTTACAGTGAACTTAGTACCATGCATGATCAGGAACTAGCACGGTCAGCAGTACAATGGGCTGGAAATACTAGTATATATAAAGATGATTGAGTAGCGCAAACATTTTTGAGTCTTTCCCCAGACGAACAGCGATTAGCTGGTATGTACATGATCCAGCATCTCATTACGCTATATGAAAGTCAACATTCTGATCCAGGTCCCCTATATAATATACTGGAAGAATTACTCCTAAAAAGATGGAGAGGCCTAGGTACCGATTTAATTAATACCATTCTAGAACAACGCCACAAATACAGAACTTTCCTGACTCCACATTTCGTTCCTGTTCCACCCCCAGTAAGACAACCTTTTTACATAGACAGACAGAATCCCTTACGAGAAGTTCATCCCGTCCAGACCCCAGGGGGTGCGCTCCAGCGAGTATTCATATACACTCCCTTGACTAAAATGGAATTACTGGAAATGAAGAAATTAGTGCCCTGTCATGATAAAGATCCAGCAGGATTCCACCGTGAATTAAGAGACATGTTACTCATGGGGGATTATACGTATCCCGACATTCTTAAAATGTTAAAGGTATTGTTGCCTGCCGGCGTTTACGAAAAACTTAAAGAGAAAGAATGGGAGGTAGGAGATAAAACGATTATTTGGACTGAATTAGAAGACGAAGAAAATAGGCGAATCCCAGGTACAGGTCTTGGGGACAAAGCCAAAGCATTACCAGGATTATTAGTACAAGTCTTGCCTAGGTTATTGACAGTTAAAAAGGAAGACTGGGATGCAATCTCAGCCTGCAAACAGAAACAAGACGAAGACACTAGTGATTTTAATTCTAGATTCGAGAAATGTTTCATTATTAATAGCGGCCTGAAAACAAGTAGTGAATCGTATCCACATCTCTTTGTGACCAAACTAGTCGAGAACTCCTTACCACAGGTTAAAAACAGAGTACTGAAAGTCGAGAGTACATGGCAAGCTAATACCCCTTCCCAAATGTTACAAATGTTACAGTACCATCAGAACCGAATTAGAGAGGAACACGAACATGAACAGAGACGTATGAAAGATACGAAAATGAAAGTATTAGTTGCCCAGTCCGTCCCAGTAGATGGTCAGAAGAGGGGTACGACACAGACTAGTCATCCTGCAGCTCCTGTTAAAGGGAATTGCAACTACTGTAAACAGCCAGGTCACTATATAAACGAATGTCCGGTTCTGAAATACAATATTGCTACAGGCAGGACGAAAGAAAGACCGCGTCCACCACCTAGACCAGAACATGTTCCACAGAATATTCCACAGAACACGCAACCTCCCCAGAATGCACAACAACAAACAGTAGCTGTACCCCGGCCCCAACCCATTGCTGCCACACAACATGTCACACAGCAAATGTATCAGTATGCACAGTCAGATTACCCCGATTATCAGCAGTATACATGAAACAGCCTAGAGAGGGAGGTTGGCTTGCCCCTTATCGAGGTTCCTGTAGATCAAGAGGGTCCCTATGTACATAATCAGGTATTAGGGAAAGACAGAACATTTTTGATTGACACAGGGGCGAGCAGAACTACCATCAGTCACGACGAGGTTCCAGGGGCACCCCTCTCAGGCTCACAGAATGTTTCCCTTGGATTTTCAGGAAAGCCTATTGTTAACGAAGTGTCAAAGCCAGTTCCCCTTGCAGTTGGTCCATTGTCTCGTACTACAGACTTGTTACTTACGAAATCATGTCCTGAAAACTTGCTTGGTATTAAAACGTTGAAAGCACTAGGAGCAGTGATATGTTGTTCTCCGGAAGGAGTGAGATTGTTTTTACGTGACTTTAAAGGTCATTATGTGTTGAGAGATTTTGATCCAAGATTGCAGAATGTACCACAGCATTTATGGGCGCAAGGTCCAAGTGATGTAGGTTGTATGCACATTACACCCTATCGTGTCACTCTCAAGCAAGGTGTTGTACTGCCCCGAATCCGACAATACAAATTGCCCCCCGAGGCTGTAGCAGCCTTACTGAAAATTATTGACGAGCTCATTGCACAAGGACTAGTTGTAGAAACTGACTCCAATGTATGTAATTCTCCAATCATTCCGATTCTTAAACGAACTGACCCAAATGCACCTCCAGTCTACAGACTGGTGATCGACCTTCGAGAACTGAATAAATGCATAATACCACAGTACCCAGTAGTCCCAGATATCTCTTCCCTATTGACTGCAATTTATTCCGAAGCTGCGTTTTTTACCGTAATAGATCTCAAAACGCCTTCTTTAGTGTCCCCATTCATCCGGAAAGCCAGTATCTTTTCGGATTCTCTTTAAATGGCCGAAGCTTCAAATTTGCACGTGCACCTCATGGGTTCACAGAAAGTCCTAGTATTTACAGCCAAGCACTAAAACGACAACTAGACAGTATTCACATGCCTACTGACACTGCACTGCTGCAATACGTTGATGACTTGTTAATTACAGCACGGACCGAACGTGACTGCGAACGCGCATCACTGACAGTCTTGTATTTTCTGGCCGAAAAGGGGCATAAAGTGTCCCCTTCGAAGCTACAATTCTGTGCCCAGCAAGTGGTATACCTTGGACACTTGCTGTCCAAGAGGGGTAGACAGTTGACACCAGATCGTATCCAGTTAATTGCACATCTGCCACAACCCAAGACACAAAAGGAAGTACGGGCCTTCATTGGCCTCACTTCTTACTGCAGACAATGGATTCCTCAGTATGCTTATCGAGCAAAGCCACTCATACAGTTGACAACACAGGAGGCAGCGACTTCGACTGTCCTCCCTTGGACTCAGGAACATACACAAGCTTTTAATGACTTGAAGAAAGCTCTATGTCAAGCACCTGTTTTAGCGACACCATGTTACAGTAAACCTTTTACACTTTTTGTCACAGAACGCGATGGCACAGCATTATCTGTTCTCACACAAGATCAAGTAGGACACCATAAGCCTTGTGCTTATTTTTCTAGTACATTGGATCCAGTAGCCCAGGCCTTGCCTGCGTGCTTAAAATCAGTTGCAGCAACAGCTCTAGCTATCAGACAAAGCGATTCAATAGTGTTAGGACATCCCTTGACAGTACAGGTTCCACACTTCGTGGAAGTTCTTCTGAACCGAACCCAGACTCAACACTTGACCATAGCACGACTGACAGGATATGAACTGACACTATTCCAGCCTCACATAGAAATCAGACGTTGCAACATACTCAACCCCGCCACATTGTTACCCTCCATTACAACTGATCCAGCACCACATGACTGTGTGGAAGTTATTAATACCGTGACGAAGCCCCGACAAGACTTGACCGACATTGCATTGCCCGACCCAGACCTGACACTTTATGTGGATGGTTCATGTATGAGAACAAGCACAGGAGAGTTAGTATCCGCATATGCAGTGACCACTGAAACTGAAGTCATAGAAACACATCGTATTGACACATTATCTGCCCAAGCAGCAGAGCTCATTGCTCTGACCCAAGCCTGTATACTAGCCAAGAACAAATAAGTAAATATATACACAGATTCACAGTATGCATTCGGAGTCGTTCACGACTTCGGTGTTCTCTGGGAAGAAAGAGGTTTTTTAACTTCTCACGGTGCCAAGATACAACATGGTCCCCTCATTCAAGCCCTGTTAGAAGCAATACATTTGCCTACAGCCATAGCCATCATGAAGTGCAAAGCACATACTAAAGTCACCGACACTATTTCCCAGGGTAACGACCTGGCAGATCGAACAGCCAAACTCACAGCTCAGACTCAGACAGACATTCCGACTGATCCGACAAAGACTGAAGTAACTTCACTGACACATTGCATGACAGTTAAGGATCCCACACTAGATGTACTCGACATACAGACACATGCGACTCCAGATGAAATCAAGAAATGGACTGAACAAGGAGGGATCCAGACAGACCAGGGATGGATGACGAAGGGAAGAGCCACATGGTTCCTCCCCGACTCTATGGTTCAAGTTATCATTAACACAGCACATAGTCCAGCACACTTAGGAGAAAAAGCCATGTTAGACAGTTTACAGAATCTTTGGTTCAACAAGCATTTACGTGCAGCAGCGAAAAAGAAAGTGCGTACCTGCATGATCTGTTGTCAGTTCAATCCAGGCAAAGGTATTCCCGTGGAACAAGGTGGATTTCATCCTCCTGGCTATCCTTTTGAAGTCCTCCAGATGGATTATATCCAGATGGACAGATGCCGAGGATTTAAGTATGTCCTCGTGGTCGTATGTGCCCTTTCCCGATGGACAGAAGCATATCCAGTCCCCGATTACACTGCTGTAACCACTGCCAAACAACTGGTCCGCAATTTTTTCCCGCGATACGGCTTGCCCCGTGTCGTGTATTCTGATAATGGTCAGCCATTCTCGTCCGAGCTCATGAAACAGGTATCACTCCTGTTAGGTTACCAGTGGAAATTCCACTGCGTACGACACCCTGAAGCCGCTGGTCTCGTTGAGAGACATAATCAAACCCTGAAAACACGGTTAGCGAAGGTCTGTGCAGAAAAAGGTGTAGATTGGATAGTAGCCTTACCAGTTGCCCTCTTTTACATGCGAATGGTAGCCCATTCTAGAACTGGATTGTCCCCGTATGAAATAATTTTTGGACGTCCCCCAAACATGTGGGGTACGCCTATGCCCCAAAAAATTACAGATGTTGACAGTACTATGCTGACAGATTACCTAGCTTCCTTGATGTCTGCACTACTATCTTGTCGTTCACAGGTCGCGGCTGCCTTCCCGGACAACACCCAAGTAAAACCGCATGAAATCGTTCCAGGGGATCACGTCTACGTCCGAAATTTTGACCGATCGAGCCCTCTGGAGCCGAGGTGGAAGCAGCCAAAGTTGGTGTTGATGACCACGAGGACCGCAGTGAAACTGGAAGGACGTAAAGGCTGGTTGCATTCCAGCCATATCAAGCGCTTTCATGGATTGTGTCCAGAGACTGTAATCAAGGACTGCCCCCTTTCGGACACTGACTCTAAACTCCCCCTGCTAGAGAAAACTCCACAACAGGAGTACCGAGCCAAGTTGAGGTCTAGTAAGTCAGACAGCGTTTAATTGTTTAAGTCCCCCTCGAGTGAAGCGGTTAGACAGGTTTCTGACATGTATAAGATAGACCCAAGTAGTCAGAGAGATAGGCGAATAGAAAAGAGAGAAAAATATTGCAAGAATCTGCATAGTCGATGCGTTATCCCATTAATTATTATGTTTCTTCTGAGTCTTACGATCATATGCATAAGTCTAATGCTACATGTTTTCTTTCCTCTTGATTCTCATATACATACTTCCTCTAATGACACTGTAGAGCACACTTTCAGCGACCTGCCCCCCCACGAACTGTCCTATCGATTAGCAATGCGCAACAATACATTCATTCGTATGTTACACCATTCTCACCAGACCAGCAATGCCACTAATTGCTGGGTATGTGGCCGACTCCCTCCCTATCAGAAATACAAGGGAGCTCTGCCCCTCTTTCCTTATCCGTTTACACATAATGGTTCGTGTGGTGCATGGTTTACTTTAATGTCCTCCCTAGACAGTAAGTCCACAGTTTCCCAAGGCAATTGGATATGGGGGAACCTGAATACAGTTATGAATAAAATATGTTTCCCAGACAAGGAAGGTCTTCCCCAAAGGACAGGGACCGATCTAGAAAATGAAGTATATGGATTAGGTAATTTTACACTTAACCTCATGATTCTGAATGTGCAGTCTGAGACTAATTCGTACTTGCCGTTTATTACAGTTTTCCCAGTGAAAGGCGAATTATGCATCAGAAAGAATGGTTCAGTACATCTAGGACACAGTGATTGTAATACCGTGGTCGAATTCAGTGATAAAGGAAAGTCTACTTTCAAAGCCTCCCGCCATTCTTATTTTATATGTGGTCAGACAGCTTATGTACGTCTGCCATTAGATTGGGATGGGACGTGTTATATCGCGTTCCTATTGCCACCTGTTTTCCTAGCCCCGCCTGATTATCATCGAAATCCACATCTTGTGCATGTAAGACATAGAAGGGAGATCAAGACCCCGATTGTCGACCAGACTGAAACAACATGGGAGCAATATACAGATTTCAATAAAGGATTCTTTTTCTTTGTAGGTCCTGTCCAGAATAGTAAATTGATACGCAAATTAACCAGAACTTTGGAAGCAGTAGTGAATGAGCCTACTTCTGGTTTAGGTAACCTGACCGAAGAGCAGTCTGCTATGAGACTTGTTGTTCTTCAAAATCGCCTTGTCCTTGACGTCATCCTGGCCGATAGGGGCGGGGCTTGTAGAGTCATCGGATCCAGTTGTTGCGTGTTTATTCCTAATAACGCGCCATCCGTGTATAAGGCCATAACAAGGCTCCATGAAATTGCTCACCTGATACACCAAAATCCAGGCACCTGGACTTAGTCCGGTTGGCTTTGGAGTGTGATTTCCGCCTGGGGATGGAAATTGTTGTCATTCCTAGGAATAATACTGCTCATAGTATTCAGTTGTTGTCTCTGTCTGCAATGTGGGCCAGCGATTTGCGGCTTGTGCGCCACAGCTTGTATTCCCCGTCCAAGTACACGTTCCCGTTCCCGAAGAAAGAAAGAAGAACAAATGATGCTATATGAACAGATAGATGGTCTCATGAACATAGATATATCCTAAAGGGTGTAGTAGGGAACAAGGAGGGAATGAGGTAATAGAAATTTTCAGGTAGCCAATGTGTCCCCCACTCGCACCCCATCCATGCACCCATGTTCCTTGTATGTCATGTAACTTCCTTTCCGTGCATGCCAGGAAGACGCATATGCATTTGCGTCCAACGTTAACATGTCAGTTATATAGTTCCCTAAGAAAATCCCGTTAATTAGGCTTCTAGGCCTATGGTGCCAACGTCTTTACATGGTACACTTTTGAATCTCGCACACGTTTTCTCCATGTTTTCTGGCTCCGTCGAGCTAGGCCCTTAATTGAGGCTCCGAGTCTCTTCTGTCTCTGAAAGCTACAGTTTAGGTATGCATCCCTGACCTCTGCCTTACTTCCTGCCCAGCGAAGCGGTGCCCGGCTCAGCCTGACCTGCCTGCCAAAACAGTATTTTGCCTACAAGTTATCTGCTCAGCCCCCTCGAAAACACATTCCAGTCTAGTGAAATAGGTAAACATATTCCCGGCTGCAGAGCAAAGGGCCCGGCCTTCCTGTCCTCCTTGCAAGTGATTTACAGAACCCGTTACCATGGTAGGCCCATGGCCCCGCGCATTGCACCAAGACACGTATGCACGCACTAGCATTCAGTATTGAACGGCCTCTGTCCGAGACCTTTTACTTCAGACACTACATCCTCCAAACATGAGATACCAGATATGCTATAGGTACAGGTCGTTCTGACATCCCAGACACCAGTTTTCTCTACTAGTGCTAAAGTCAAAGCCCCCAGTTCTCCCCAGTTACACGTCATGCTCAGTTGCGCGCGCATCTAGGCCAAAAGTTTCTGCTGATCCTGCAAACTTTCTTTATGCATCCACCCACTTGTGACGTTTCTTGTGACGTTTCTCTGACATGTCAAGTGCACGCCCACGTGTACGCCTTCTTACACGCCTCCTGTTACGCACATGTGTTCTTATCTCTCTCTTTTCACCTGTTACGCCTACTGTATTCATTTCAATTATACTGTTTTACTATATATAATGTGTGATGTTAATAAAAAGTTGAATATCCCTTCCTGAACCTTAGTGGTGATGGAACATGATGTCCTGTTCCTCGAGGATCATAATTAAAGCCCGTATGACTCAGATACCACGGACTCTGCCTCTCATTTGATTGAGCTATCCTTATTGATATTTAATGTATGGAAAAATAGTCCGGTAATTTTAATTTACCACAAGTGTTTTGTTAGCTAGAGAGTCCTCCTCTTTTGATGGTTTGGATTTGAATTTTTTGTTGGATTTTTTACCTGATTTTTTGCCTGTCACTACTTGACAGACTGTTCCTGATCTCATTTGCGCAGAACCCTAATACGATCATCTTGAGTGCTCTGGGGGCTCTGTGGCAGATTGATGGTTTAGTTAAGTGGGGGATTTTAGGATTTGAGGGGTTGCTTGGATCCCTGCTTTAGGCCCGAGCAGTCTTAGCCGTGCCACTGCTTCTGCAAGCGGACGGTGGCAGGACCTCCACAACTGGCCGCAGCGCCCTCGCCTCGCTCCTCCTCTACCTCATGGTGCACGCGGCCCCTGGGTCCCACCCTTGCCACCCTTATCGCCGCTATGGGTGCGGCTCACTCAAGGGCTCAGGGTGGGGTCAGGGGGGGGGCTTGCTGCAATTTGCTGCAGTATGTAAAAGCAGAGCTTTAGGTCTTGGAGCTGGGGGCTTGGGACACCTAAGGCCAAGTGGTTACTCTGTGGTGCCGCAGCTTCAGAGCGCCCCTGGCAGTTCCCCCCTTCGATGATGCGACTGCCTCACCTGCCTCTCTCCACACCGTGGCCCTGGTGATACACCAACATGCACTCCTGGTTAGCCCCCAGGCTCTGGGGCGGTGCGGGTGGTGCGAGATGCTTTTCGCGCTACTGCTTGGCTTGACTGCTTGGCTTCCTGATGCTTGTCACCAAAACCGGCAACACCGCTGCCTCCACGGGCTCCCCGGGCTCCCGCTGGGTTGTTCAGGGTTGTTCTGGCCAATCGCCGCCAGACCAGACCAAACGCGGGGTTTCCCGGGCGGGAGAGGGCCGGCGGTCGGAAATGGCAAATGCGGGCTGAAGGCTGGAGGCTGAAGGTGGGCGGGCAAGCCAAGCCCCCCGGTTATCGCAGCTCAGCCGGCCGGCCGGCCTCAATTTGCGCTGAGAAGGCCCATTGAGAAAGGCTGTCTCGGGCAGAGCAGCCGCCACCTCCAGCCGCCTCCGGGACACCTCGCTCTGAAAAAAATTCTGAAAGATTCCTCTGCGGGTGGGCTCACTGCAAGTTGTGGACTGGAATCCTGTGGATCACTTGGAATTACACTCAAATAATCCTCCCACTCACAGAGGACCCTACCAATTCCAAAACTAAACAAATGGATGGGAGACAGGTGCCTCGAGCTCAACTTCGACAAAACAGAAGTACTGATCTTTTGGAAGAGCACCCACCCAAAAGGGACTGAAGTTGGTGTCCAGCAGAACTCAAACCAATACCCACACTGACAGACCATGCACACAAACTCAACATCATCCTCTACAGCCAAATAACAGTGAAATGTCAATGCAGTCACCTCCTTGTGCTTCCACACTCTCTGCATGCTCCGGAGAGTCTTCAGATGGATCCCTATCAATGTAAAAAGACCATCATGCATGCCTGCATCACCCGCAGCCTCTCTACACTGGAATCTCCGCCCAACCCCTCAAAAGAATCTAGACCATACAGAACACCACACCTAGACTCATCCTTGTCTTTCCCAAGTGGACTCACATCACCCCCCACCTCAGAGACCTCCACTGGCTCTCCATCCCTAGAGATGCCAGTTCAAAAATCCACATGCAAGCCTATAAAGTGCTACACAATCAAGGACCATCCTACATCAGCCCTCGACTGATATTCTACCTGCCTGCAGGACAAGTATCCTCTGCCTCACTCGACCTCTCAAACAGGTGGCTATTCCTTCTCCTACATTACCATCAAAGCCAGGACACCCTACTTCTCCACCTCCAAACAGTTCCCTCCCTTGCAGAGTTCAGTGAGAAGCTCAAGGTCTGGCTTTTTGATTTAATCACGGCACCTCAGCACCCAGATTCACCTAAGGGTGTCATCGCGTGGTCTACAAATATTGACTGATATTTAACTGTGCATTGTCCAGTTGTACAACCACATTCCTTTGTTGGCCAATCTGGCATCGTAAATTCCTGGTATCCCAAAACATTAACTGTGTCTAAATCTAACCATATTTGCACGTTGGTACCCTTGACACAAAAACCTTTGGACACTGCTCAGAAAACACATTCATCTACACCTGGGTTCCATGTCATTGCACTGAGCTTCTACTTGTGGTGTATCATGTGAGCACTTTCTGCCCTGCCCTACTCACATGAAACATTTCTACATCATAATCATAGAAGCATGCTTTTTCATCAAAGCATGTTAATGCTTTACACCTCCTCATATGACCACAAAACTTACTTACAACTGGGTTCCCTTCTACTATACCACCTCTAGTCACTACATAGGCATATACATAGGGCAGTGCAGGCATGTGTCAGTAAAGAGGGCCCCAGGTTGTGTGTGTGTGTGTATATATATATATTTTCTCCAATCCTGTCGTTTACATCAGTAAACAGGCGCTGACTCCGTGGGGTCTTGTTTAGAAACAAGTTTATTTTCTTAAGTGCTCAGATTGACGCGTTTCGACGGATACAACCGTCTTGCTCACAACAAAGAATAACATTACGTGAGTGCATTTAAACATGTCCAGTGCTCATTGGTTCGTGTGGCGGCTTCCTTGTAGTCATAGCAACCAGTTTTCCGTAATCACTGGGAAGTTACAACCATTTATTTTTACCAAAACACGCTGTCTATTGCTTTGCTTATATGCTAATTAATTCAAAAGCACATTTACCTTAAGCTACATTTATAGGACAATTATAATAGCATTGTCACAATATTATACCATTGAATCTGCCAATTCAGTATTAACAATCATTTGTAGCTACCACCTTTAAATTCAAGATGGCTCAGCGCGAAATTTATATCATCATTGCTAAAATTCTTTTGCTGAATATTTACACATTTATACTTGTGTCTAGTTCTTGTACATGGATACTTCTTAGAACATAGGGTTTACACAAATGTTACTGCAATACATTCAGTGTTTTGTTCTTAAATTGGATATTGGCTTGAGGGTCTAGTGCCCGTTTAACCACATTTAATAGTATTAAAAGATCCTCCTTATCGTGGGATTTTCTTCAATAAAGCCAATGTGGGCAAATAAATAAATATCCAAATGCAGTATTATACCCAACAGAGTTAGTTTGCCCAATGTACAGTTGCTTTACTAGATATCTCTACATTATTGCAATGATTAGTCGGCTTTGACTTTACGAAACCACCAATAAAACAGTGTGAACGTGTTTTGGATTTCTATATGTTACATGACATGTATCAAATGAAGTGATACTGATTTTTACTATTCTCTTGCGAAAGAATGGGTTGGGATTGCTCAGAAGTCTCTTTACATTGTTTGACCTGTGCTTATTATAAGTGTACACTTAGTGCTTCATCGGCATTCAAACCTTGTGGGGCCTTAGTGTTCAGGAGAATGATATATCGTGACTCAAGTCTCCGGAGGGCTAATTGTCTATTTCCCCCTCTAATGTTCTTCTTCACATGGTCGATAACGAAGTACTTGATGTTCTCCGGTTTTCCCTCATGTTTGGAATTAATGTGCCTCGCCACTGGATATGAGGGGTCATTATTTTTTATAGCCCTGAGATGTTGTAGCACCCTCACGTGGGCAGGGTGTATTGTGCTGCCTACGTATCTTTTCTTGCAGCTACATTGCAGGACGTAGACTGCAAAGTCTGTCTTGCATGTGTAGTTTGCACGTATTTCGAGTGGTTTTTTCCTATATGGAACGTCAACTGTGGTGACATTTACTCCATACTGGCATGCCTTGCACTTTGTGCATTTATAAAAGCCATTCTTTGTTTTCAGCCATTGTGACTCTTTTTTCTTTAACACTGGGGTATTCTCTACTAATTCTTCCTTCATGCTTTTAGATTTCCTAAAAGTAAGTTGGGGGATTTTATTGCAACTTATCCCTATCACTGGGTCATTTCGGACTATGGGCCAATGCCTATAAATGATGGTTCTTAGTTGTTTGTGATAGGCATTGTACCCTGTGATTAGGCATGGGGTTCCGTATTTTGTTTAGACCTTGGAGTTTCTGTTTTGGGGGAGAATAGTAAGTCCTTTCTATCCCTAAGATCACATTTTTGTTCCGCTGTTTTTAATGTGTGTTCGGGATAGCCTCTAAGCCGTAGTCTGCTAAACAGATTTGCCTTAGAATTCCTGTAGCTTGTGTTTGTGCTGCAGTTTCTTCTCATTCTCAGGCATTCGGCATAGGGGATGCTTTCAATTAAATTTGGAGGATGGAAACTGGAGGCATGTAGGATGGTGTTTCCTGCAGTAGGTTTGCGATAGGTGTTGGTCTGAATTCTGCCTTCTACCACTGTTAATTCTAGATCTAAGAAATTTATCCTGCTTTTGCTGGTTTCACAGGTGAATTTAAGATTCAGGCTATTCTGGTTAAGTTGTTCTGCAAACTCCCTTGCACTTTCCTCACTTCCCTTCCAAATTGTGAAAATGTCATCAATGTAACGACTATAGTGCGCCACATTTTGTGACATTTCCGCAGTGTGTGTCTTCATGAGTACTTGCTCCTCCCACCAGCCCATATGCAAATTAGCATAGCTGGGGGCGAAGCAAGTACCCATGACAGTCCCCTGTGTTTGTCTTTAGAGGAGTTTGTTGAAGGTAAAGGTGTTATTTTCCAAACACCACTCGGTCATTTGGAGCAGCATCTGCGTGTGTTGGTACAGATCAATGCTTCTACCTCCTAAGTAATGCTTGATAGCATTCAAACCGTCTCTGTGTCTTATACTTGTATAGAGGCTTTGTACATCCAAAGTCATAAAAACAAAATCTGATTCCCATTTTATATCAAAGATTTTTCTCAGAAAATCCCCACTGTCTCTTGTATAGGATGGTAGAGTTTTTACATAGGGTTGTAGGAAAGAGTCCACAAATCGACTTGTATTTTCGAATAATCCACCTATGGCGGAAATTATGGGTCTTCCTGGAGGGCAGGTTGGATTTTTATGTACCTTAGGCTTTAAGGTGCAAGATACTGTTCCAAAAGGACAGCCCATCCAGGGGCGTGTCATGGCTTATTAAGGCAGCGTTTGGGAGCTAGCGCGAAACCTTCACCTTAAAGCCTCTGATGAAGAAAGGATTTCGGAACGCGTAAGGCGTTGTGAGGGAACTGTTGGCATTTTATCCATGTTTGCATGCCGTTCATACCAAAGATTAAAGGTTATGGGTTAAACCTTCGCAACTGCCTGCGTGCTCTCTCACTTTGTGGCAAACCCAGGAGCAGGATGTTTAGCGGCAGCCAAGCCGCGAGATGAGCACCACCTGACGAACTTTGGGGGCCACGAGGAACGTTATGCACCTACCTCACGTGGGGCATTTGTTTTGGATGAGGACGGAGGCAAAATGGGGGGGCTCATCCAGAGCCTTGAATGCCACTAAGAGTGCTTCCATCTATGGATTGATACCACAACTCCCATAATGCTGCAAGACACTGTTTCAGAAGGACAGCCCATCCAGGGGCGTGTCATGGCTTATTAAGGCAGCGTTTGGGAGCTAGCGCGAAACCTTCACCTTAAAGCCTCTGATGAAGAAAGGATTTCGAAACGCGTAAGGCGTTGTGAGGGAACTGTTGGCATTTTATCCATGTTTGCACGCCGTTCATACCAAAGATTAAAGGTTATGGGTTAAACCTTTGCAACTGCCTGCGTGCTCTCTCACTTTGTGGCAAACCCAGGAGCAGGATATCTATATATATATATTTTTTTTTTTTTCACTGAAATAACGATAGGATTTAGGGATGTTATAGTTAGCTGGACATTTCACTCGTACAAAACCATTGAAATTCCTCCGTTATAGTTGTTTAAACTAAGTATAACTCGCGCACCCGCAATCCACTGCTGATGATGTCACATATTACATCATTCATGACATGGTCAGTGACATCACTGATGACATCTCAAATGACATCACTGATGACATCACTGATGACATCATCCACATGACAATCTGAAAACCAGAGAATGGGTTCCTATGGAAGGAAATTCAAGTTACTTGTAAGTCTGGTTAGAATTACTTTTCAGAGCCAGTGCTGGGGTAAAAGATGCAGCTCTGGGTTATCTTCTGATAACAGGTGAGTAAATCAGAATTCGTTGTTCGGATGATTTTAGGTGAATATTTAAAAGTTCCAAAACTCCATACTTAGAAGAATTTCCAAGTGACCCCAGTCAATGTTAGCCTATGGAAGGAAATTCAAGTTACTGGTAAATATGGTTAGAATTACTTTTCAGGATCATTACTTGGCTCAACGATGCAGCACTAAGGTCTCTCCTGATAACAGGTGAGTAAATCGGAATTCGTAGTACATCCAATTAATGCCACAGAGCTGCGCAGCAGAGAGATGTAAAAAGGGGCACAGTCTGCACCACTTCTCTGCAACACAGCGCAGTGGCACTTCCTGGAAGCACCTGGTGGGCTACTTGGCCCCCATGGTCCCTCAGGTTTGAAGTGGAATTCTTTCCCCAACTTAAAATGCACCACAGGGCGTGTTTGCACACATCACGTCAGGCTTCGTCCCCTCCCTTCACCACTGTGTAAATGCGCCCTGTCACCATTCTAAGTTGAGAGATTAAGTCCCCTTCAATTCTAAGGGTCCCTAGGGTCAAACTAGCCCACTAGGTACCTCCAGAAAGCGCCGCAGAGCTGTGTTGCAGAGAGGTGTAAAAAGGGGCTTGGCCTCTGAACACCTGTCTACAACACAGCTCTCTGGCGCATACTGGAGACACCTGTTGGACTGTTTGGCCCTCAGGGACCCTCAGTATTGAAAGAGAACTATTTCCTCAACTTAAAACATGGCACGGGGCGCGTTTGCACAGTGGTGAATGAAGGGGGCGTGGCCTGAGGTGACATGTCTGCAAACACAACCTGTGGTGCGTTTTAAAATGGGGGCATTAACTCCTTTTGAATACTGAGGGTCCCTGGGGTGCAACTAACCCGCCAGCTACCTCCAGTAAGCGCCACAGAGCTGCATTGCAGAGAGGTGTAAAAAGGGGCATAGCCTCAGAACACCTCTCTGCAACACAGCCCCCTGGTGCATACTTGAGGTTCCTGGTGGGCTAGTTGGCCCCAAGGGACCCCCAGTATCCAAGGGGAATTTGTTCCCCCTCTGCAAATGCACGAGGGGCGCATTTGCGGAGTGATGCTGGTAGTGGGCGTGTCCTCACGCACAATGCTGGTCTTTTTTTTTTTTAAGGGGGCTGTGTGGCCCCCCTTCTTTTCCTAATATTTTGCATCCCCCCGGGCCTGGCACCTTTTTTTTAAAAAAATGTCATTTATGAAAGGGGACCGCGTGGCCCCCTCCCAAGGCCATAATTGGTCCTGGGGACCACATCCCCCGGGACCTGGCCTTTTTTAGAATGTTATTTTAATTTTAGGAGGGGGGCTGCTTTGCCCCCCCTCCTTAGGCCATTTATGGCTCCGGGGACCCTATCCCCCTGGGCCAGCCTTTATTTAAAACATTTTTTTTTTGTTTTTCATATTTGAGGAGGAGGGGCGCGTGGCCCCCCTCCCGGGCCACTTCTAGCCCCAGGGACCCCATCCCCCGGGGCTAACCCTCTCCATTGGGGACCATTGGGGGGGCCCAATCCCCCCATGGTACCTCCGGCTCGGTGCCTCCTGCGGGAGCAGGCTTGGTTTTCTACATGGGGAGCTGTGAAGATGTAGCTCCCTATGTGGAAAAGCAATCGTCTTAGGTATTAGGAAGAGAGAGCCGGTTTCCCTGTTCTCTCTTCCAAATACCGAAGCAGTTTGCTATGGCAGGGTGGGAGCCGCAAGGCTCCTGCCCGGCCATAGCAAACAGCAGTGTCCCAGGGTGGTTGCCTCGGACACTGCATGAGCCGGTCCTGGGGGTGGTGGTCCTCAGGGCCATCAAGGGCTCCCACCATTTCTAAAGCCCCAGGGGTGGTGGTTTCTGTGGTTGGGGGAGTCTATCACGGACCCCCCTATTTTGACTATTAGAGCCCCGGGGAGGTGGCGGTCTCCGGAGCATGGAGGGGATTTTGCGCCCCCTCACCCATTACTTATTTTAAAAACCCCGGGGGTGGGGGTCTCCTTGGCTGGGGGGCTATGAGCCCCCTCCACATTTTCTCATGTAACCCTGGGGGGTGACGGTCCCCGTTGCTGGGCCCCTCCCCAATTCTTTCATTGCCCCTGGATTTGCACCCCCTGGGGGCTAATTACCACTAAATCATGAGAGCCTGCGCTTCTTTTAAAAAAAAATGTTGGCCAAAATTTGCACTGGGTGTGCCAATCTCGCCAATTTGATTTTAGAAAAAATGCTTTTTCTGACCCCGGGGGTCCTTGTGGGACCCCCTGAGCAAGTCTAGGGGGTCAGGGTATTTCTACTTTGCCCCCTTTTCACGTTTTTCACATTTGTTTCTTAGGTTTCTTGTGCCTCGGTTCTACTGTTAATGACGTCCTTGTGGGACCCCCTGAACAGGCCTAGGGGGTCAGGGTGTTTCTACTCTGCCCTCGTTTCTTGTTTTTTTATCTTTGTTTTACTGTTTTCTTGTGACGTGGTTCTAAAGAGTCACAGGATGGATGCCTACATTTACTGGTTTGGAGTGTTGGCATCCAATCAGAGTGAAGCTCCTGCCCATGAGGGTTTGCGAACCCACTATGCCCACAGATATCAAAACTTTTTCTAATTTCTCAGGAACTACTGAACAGATTTACACCATTTACAAAAAGGTTTCTTTCTGAACCAAAGGCTATATTTTTGCCAAATTTGGAGTAATTGTGTTCAGCAGTTCAAGCTGTAGCTCTGTCTAAAGTTTCCTATGGAAATTAACATGGGAAAAATGCGTTTTTGGATCCCCCTTTTTCTCTGCCCCCGCTTGACGAATCACCCTGAAACTTTAAAGACAGGAGCGGACCGGAACGTCGCACTAGTTTTGAACATTTCACAAAGATTCGCCAGCCGGCGACAACGTTTTTGGGGAAAAAATGCGCTTTTTGAATAGAAACAAGGTCTTAATTATAGCTACCAACTGGTAACCGTCATTGTAATACATACTACTCTCTGCAACCCAGCTCTGTGGTGCTTACTGGAGGTATCTGGTGAGTGTACCAGGTGCTTTCAGTAAGCGCCACTGCGCTGCGTTGCAGAGAGGTGGTCCGGGTCGTGCGCTTTTTTACACGTTTCTGCAATGCAGCTCTGTGGAGCTTACTGGTGGTACCTAGTGGGCTACTTTAACCCTAAGGACCCTCATGATTCAAGGAGACCTAATTTCCCAAATTAAAATTACGTCAGGGTGTGTTTACATAGTGGGGAAGGGAGGGGACGGGGCCTGATGTGACGTATGCAAACACGCCCTGTGACGCGTTTTAAGTTGGGGAAATAATTCCCCTTCAATCCTGTGGGCCCATGGGGGCCAACTAGTCCACCAGGTGCTTCCAGTAAGCGCCACTGCACTGCATTGCAGAGAGGTGGTCCAGGCCGTGCCCATTTTTCCACCTCTCTGCAACGCAGCTCTGTGGCACTAACTGGAGATACCTTGTGGGCTAGTTGTACCCAAGGGACACTCAGGATTCAAGGGGACTTTATCCACCAAATGATAACAGCCACAAGGCATGTTTGCACACATCAGCTCAGCACCCCTCCCTTCACCAGTGTGCAAATGCGCCCTGTGGCACGTTTTAAGAGGTAGTTTTAATCCCACTGCCCTATTATTTACTAGGGGCTTATAGAGGAGGTCATGCTAATCACAGGGGTACCCCAACGCATAGTGTTCCCTAGTGTATGTAGGTGTTTTAACTGTATTCTAAGTGTCTTTTAGCAGAGCACTGGCTCTAGGACTGGTTAGTCAGAGCCAGTTACCACCAGTACCCATCTGAAAAAATTGAAGGTACAGGATGATTTTGCAACAATCCCTCTTTCTGCTACTCTGTTTGTTCTTTCTGCACGTTTTCCATCATCCTGCACTTTTCTTCGTCTTTCAGGACTTCTGTTGCTTCTTTCTGAATTTCTTTTTCTTTTTTCTGTGTGTTTTTTCTTCTTTCTTCACATGTCCTACCTCTGTAGGCATAGTTAGAAACTAGCATTTAAAACATCTTAGAAATAACTGAAAAAAACATAGGTTTCAGACACGGTATAGTTAGAAATTAGCATTTAAAAAAACCTTAGAAATTCACTGAAAAAACCATAGGTTTAAGGGGCATTATAGTTAGTTGAACATTTCACTCGTACAAAACCATTGAAATTCCCCCGTTATAGTTAGTTCACTATAACTCGTGCGCCCGCAATGGACTGCTGATGATGTCACATATTACATCACACATGACATGGTCAGTGACATCACTCATGACATCCCTGATGACATCTCAAATGACATCACTGATGACATCACTGATGACATCAGCCACTAAATGTGTATTTCTGTAAAATTTAAATACTTTGCATATATATCTATACCAAGGTGTATTGAAGTATGAGTGGATTTACAAGTGCCTGAAGTGAATATTTAGTAGGTGTGTGACTGACTGTATAAGTGAGTGTTTAAACATGTCTTACTTAATGCATGGGTTAGTGACTAAACTGTGTGATAGTCTGTATTATTAGTCTCTCAGTTGGTCTGTAAGAGGCTGCATGAGTTGGTGAGTAGCTACATAGGTCTCTATATGGGTTACTGATTTCTTTTCTGAGTATTTGTATGGGTGCCTGACTGTCTGAGTGGAGGGGTGCGGGGTGTGTCACTTTGTGCATAGATATCTGAGTGGTTGATTCACTAGTTGTATGGATTGAAAAGTGCATCTGTAAAGGGCTGTATGGATGACTTAGTGTGTGTATGTGTGTGTTGGTGAGTAAAGGAATGTCTCAGTGGTACATGTGTAAGTAACTTTTTTTTTAATTTTGGAAAAGGTGATGGACAGAGTTTCTGAATGATGCAGAATACTCCTACCCAGTCAAGAGATCAGGGATTGATCCATCACCGTTTTTTAGCTTACTGCACCATCCCAGCTCAGAACCTGGCTATATGCAAATTAGTCTGTTCCTGTCCCAGTGCATGATGGGAACAAGGCAAACCAAACTACCAAGCCAATTCTTATACTGGAAAGGAGACAAGCCACCGGGGACCCGGTTTCTGGCATTTCAGCCGTCGTCGGCCCGGCTTGCTTGAATCCTGATGGTGCAATGAGCTAGGGACTCACGTCTGAGTATACCCTCCCACACTTAGTGTGGATAAAATCAGTTTTGGAAAAGGTGATGGACAGAGTTTCTGAATGATGCAGAATACTCCTACCCAGTCAAGAGATCAGGGCTTGATCCATTACTGTTTTTTAGCTCACTGCACCATCCCAGCTCAGAACCTGGCTATATGCAAATTAGTCTGTTCCTGTCCCAGTGCATGATGGGAACAGGGCAAACCAAACTACCAAGCCAATTCTTATACTGGAAAGGAGACAAGCTACCGGGGACCGGTTTCTGGCATTTCAGCCGTCGTCGGCCCGGCTTGCTTGAATCCTGATGGTGCAATGAGCTAGGGACTCATGTCTGAGTATACCCTCCCACACTTAGTGTGGATAAAATCAATTTTGGAAACGGTGATGGACAGAGTTTCTGAATGATGCAGAATACTCCTACCCAGTCAAGAGATCAGGGCTTGATCCATCACCGTTTTTTAGCTCACTGCACCATCCCAGCTCAGAACCTGGCTATATGCAAATTAGTCTGTTCCTGTCCCAGTGCATGATGGGAACAGGGCAAACCAAACTACCAAGCCAATTCTTATACTGGAAAGGAGACAAGCTACTGGGGACCGGTTTCTGGCATTTCAGCCGTCGTCGGCCCGGCTTGCTTGAATCCTGATGGTGCAATGAGCTAGGGACTCACGTCTGAGTATACCCTCCCACACTTAGTGTGGATAAAATCAATTTTGGAAAAGGTGATGGACAGAGTTTCTGAATGATGCAGAATACTCCTACCCAGTCAAGAGATCAGGGCTTGATCCATCACCGTTTTTTAGCTCACTGCACCATCCCAGCTCAGAACCTGGCTATATGCAAATTAGTCTGTTCCTGTCCCAGTGCATGATGGGAACAGGGTAAACCAAACTACCAAGCCAATTCTTATACTGGAAAGGAGACAAGCTACCGGGGACCGGTTTCTGGCATTTCAGCCGTCGTCGGCCCGGCTTGCTTGAATCCTGATGGTGCAATGAGCTAGGGACTCACGTCTGAGTATACCCTCCCAAACTTAGTGTGGATAAAATCAATTTTGGAAAAGGTGATGGACAGAGTTTCTGAATGATGCAGAATACTCCTACCCAGTCAAGAGATCAGGGCTTGATCCATCACCGTTTTTTAGCTCACAGCACCATCCCAGCTCAGAACCTGGCTATATGCAAATTAGTCTGTTCCTGTCCCAGTGCATGATGGGAACAGGGCAAACCAAACTACCAAGCAAATTCTTATACTGGAAAGGAGGCAAGCTACCGGGGACCGGTTTCTGGCATTTCAGCCGTCGTCGGCCCGGCTTGCATGAATCATGATGGTGCAATGAGCTAGGGACTCACGTCTGAGTATACCCTCCCACACTTAATGTGGATAAAAACAATTTTGGAAAAGGTGATGGACAGAGTTTCTGAATGATGCAGAATACTCCTACCCAGTCAAGAGATCAGGGCTTGATCCATCACCGTTTTTTAGCTCACTGCACCATCCCAGCTCAGAACATGGTTATATGCAAATTAGTCTGTTCCTGTCCCAGTGCATGATAGGAACAAGGCAAACCAAACTACCAAGCCAATTCTTATACTGGAAAGGAGACAAGCTACCGGGGACCGGTTTCTGGCATTTCAGCCGTCGTCGGCCCGGCTTGCTTGAATCCTGATGGTGCAATGAGCAAGGGACTCACGTCTGAGTATACCCTCCCACACTTAGTGTGGATAAAATTAATTTTGGAAAAGGTGATGGACAGAGTTTCTGAATGATGCAGAATACTCCTACCCAGTCAAGAGATCAGGGCTTGATCCATCACCGTTTTTTAGCTCACTGCACCATCCCAGCTCAGAACCTGGCTATATGCAAATTGCAAATTAGTCTGTTCCTGTCCCAGTGCATGATGGGAACAGGGCAAACCAAACTACCAAGCCAATTCTTATACTGGAAAGGAGACAAGCTACCGGGGACCGGTTCCCGAAAGCTTGTCTGGGTAGGAGTATTCTGCATCATTCAGAAACTCTGTCCATCACCTTTTCCAAAATGTATATGTGTAAGTAACTACATGTGATGTAATTCTTGGAGTATATAAACGAGTATACATGAGAGTAAGCTATTTGAAGAGCGGGTGTATAAATCACAGTCTGCTTGTATCAGTGATTGCATAAGACAATAAGTATGTCTTAGTATCTGCATACATAAGTGATGTGGTGTGTGTATAAATAACTCAGTTGGTGCTATATAACTGTATACATGAGTAAATGAGTAGATAATTAATTATTTGCAATGCTGACTAGGTGTGTGACGAAATCTATGTATGAGTAGTAGAGTGTGACTGTATGTATAGGTGGATCAGTACATAATATAGTATTGTTTGATGAGTAACTCTATGTGTAAGACACTGGATGTGTGTATAGACCTAGGAAATAGTAGATGCTATGTAGATTCTGGCATTCTTGTGTGTATGGTTTCAAAAACAGTAGTCTGTATTTTAGAGTGCTTGTATCATAGTTTATATTAGGGCATCAGTATGTGCATAAGATTATCATGTGGATGATGGTATTTGAGATGTCATGAGTGATGTAACTGACCATGTCATGAGTGATGTAATATGTGACATCATCAGCAGTGCATTACGGGCGTGCGAGTTATAGTTAACTCAACTAACTATAATTGCCGCATTTCTCTGGTTTTATATGAGTCAAATGTGCAACTAACTTTAACTTCCCCGAAACCTATGTTTTTTTCAGTGAATTTCTAAGGTTTTTTAAATCCTAATTCCTTACTACCTTTTTCAGTGAGTATATATACATTTATATATATATATATATATATATATATATATATATATATATATATATATATATATATATATATATATATATATATATATATATATATATATATATATATATATATATATATATATATATATGATCAAGGCCTGTGAGAGGCCGAAACGTTATGCTGTCGTTTGTTGCAGAATAAAAAACAACAACTCACGGAATACCTGGTCCTGCTGTTTTCTTGAGGTAGCGTGGCTGCATGTTGCTTCGAGTGCCTTGCTGAGAACCCGTCTGGATATATATATATATGTAGATGAGTACACAGCAATAAGCAAGCTAAAGCTCCAAACATACCACTTAATTAAAACAGCAAGTACTGCTAAAAACACAATCACATTGCCTTCTCTCAGTTGTTCTCCCTCAATTTATGGACTAACTGATGAAGATATGCCACTTTTCAATTACATGCAAGCACTGGCATCCTCTCCTTCTGAACCAAGTGGACAGGTGACAACCAATGCAACATGCACTGTCGATGCAAATGTAAACACCAAGTTCAAACCACGCTCAACTTATGTCTCAGTCATGCCCAGGGATGCTATAGATGCATACCATGAACAAATCATATTTGGACTTAAGGAGCTAAACCTCAAAGTCAATAAAACGAAAAAAGAAACCCAGAGGACAAAAAGGACTAAGCACAGAATCCAATACCAACAACTAATGAAAAAATTGTCAAGCAACAATGAAATCATTATAAGGAACGCCACATGGAAATTTAGTAATTTGGGCAAAAGAAGATTATTATAAAGAAGCACTCAGTCAAATCACAGACCAGCAATGCTACCATAGAAGTGACCAACTAATGCTATGGGCAACATACAATAGCTTTTATAGCAAACTCATGGCCTGGAGAAGTTTGGGGTTAATCAAGAAAGATGAATACGGATTTCTAAGAAACAATACACCTACTACCCCAGTTATCTACTTTATATCCAAATTGCACAAAAATCTCTAATAACCCGCCTGGATGTCCAATTATTTCTGCTATCAATAGCCTGACAGAAAATATACCACAGTATATAGATTACTTTCTTCAGGAGTGCGCCCAAGCATTCTCATCATACTTGAGGGACACTGGCGATTTCCTAACAAAGATACAGAACTTTCAATGGCAACAAGGGTACCTTTTGATAACCATGGACATCTCTACTTTATATACAAGCATCAACCACAAAGATGGTCTGCGGGCAATAAAATACTACCTGGGAAAAAGAGATGCCAAGCATGAACCACATAATTGCATGCTAATTGATAAGATTGACTTTTGCCTCCATAATAATTTGTTCTTGTTTCAGAACACAGTTTACCAACAACTGCAGGATGTAGCTATGGGGGCCAGTTTCTACCCCAGTTATGCCTGCCTTCATATGGGATGGTGGGAGGAACTGGTCCTCCATAGAAATGTTGCTGACACCCTAGAACAGAAAGTAAAATGTTGGTGGCGATACATCGATGACCTATTTTTAATATGGGATGGTTCAGAAACAGACGCAAAACAATTTATTGAAGAAATAAATAAAAATGAGATTAATTTGAACTTTACATCTGACATCAGTGCTGAAAAGGTGACATTGTTTGATGTAGAAGTGTACATCGAGAATGGGCAAAGAGAAACTAAAATCCACATAAAACCCACAGCAGTAAATTCGGTGCTACATGCAACCAGTCAGCACCCTAATCATCTGATACAAAGTATCCCCTATGGGAAAATGATCCAACTAAAGAGAATATGTAGTACGGAAGCCGAACTAGTCAAGGCCCAACAGACTAGTCGGTCACAATTTCTCCAACGAGGATACACTAAGAAATGTATAGGTGCTGCAATCCAGAAAAGTGGGTTAGTGGATAGGAACACTCTTTTAAAAATCAAAACCACAGAATCATCCATGATACTATCCGACTAACAACCAATACCAAATGATCAACTTCGGATGATAATCGGATATAGTAAAAATAGCAGGGAAGTCAACTGCATTATACAAAAGAACTGGCCCTTAGTAAAAAATGATTCGATTTTGGGTCCTACACTACCAACTAGACTGTCCATCACAAACAGGAGAGCTCCCAACATACGTGCCAAACTGGTACTGAATAATCCGGTTGACAAACCAAAAGGCAATTGGTTAAGCCAAAATAAGTTTTTTTTAAATGCAGGACGTGTAAAGCATGCCAATTTGGCATCAACACGTTAACATACAAAACTGCATTTAATGATCAAAAACACACTAGTGATGAAAACCTTTCATGCAAAACTGAATATGTGGTATATGTCCTCTTGTGTTTCAGCGGGCTCAAGTACGTGGGAAGTACTAAGCTGCAGGGACACAAAAGGATTTTACAACACATAAGAGCTACAACCAACAAAGACCCTGCATATCCCATGGCACAGCATTTCATGGAACACTACCAATCAGACCCAAAACATCGTAAGTATTTCATTATAGATGGTGTTCCATTCAGCAGGTGTGGCAGTAACAGAGAAAAGACACTTAGACAGTTAAAAACCTGTTATATCTTAGAACTAGATTAAAAAAATCCTAACAGTCTGAACGTCACAGAAGACCTGCATACCTATCTATAAAATGCCTAAGCCATCATAAATAATTGGTCTTGACTTTTATAACCATGTCTACTTTTATCCTTCCCTCTGCACACTCTCCCACACTTTCCTTCTTTCTCTTTTTTGTCTTCCTTTCTACGACTTCTAATCTTGTATTTATTTAAATTTTTAAAAAAGGAACATCTTTTTCTTTTGAAGAAATTCAACTAGCAACATATCTGAGCCACTAACTGTCATTTAGCAGTGAATTTGAACCTCTCAAAATATAGAGAAGTTATATGAGATATAAGCCATATCTTGGTGTGTTTTAAATTTTTTCGAAGATTTACCCCAGTAGGTATATATATATATTGACCACTGCGCCTTTCACTAGGCCGGGTCACTCTCCTTGCTCCTGCCGCCACCTGCTCCTGCCGGTTCCTGCAGTGACAACCACCCTGCTGTGACACCCGCCCGCCTGCCGCCGCTGCCCTCTCTGCACCCGAGCGACCCAGCCACAGCTGAGCCGCCCGTCTGCCAGTTTTTCCCGCCACTGACCCCCTGCGGCCCCGCCCACCACCAGCCCATTGGCCACCCCGCTCCCGCCACCCAGCTGACCCGCCCTCCCGTCCCCTACTTATGATGCCCCCAGAGCGACTGTGCAGCGGACGCGCACAGCAGGAGCACCGATTGAGCGCCGAAGGTGCGCCAAAGGTAAGCCCGTCTGCGCCCGTCTGCGCCTGGACTGCGCCCAGTGCCAGGACCCCTGGCCCCCGCAGACACCAGCCCACCCGCCGGACCTACGACGCCACCGAGCTCAATGCACTCAACGCCAGCCGGATCCCGGGGTGATACCGAGCCACCTCGAGACGCACCCACAGACCTTTCTGCTGCCACTCCTGCAAGTTCACCTGCATCCGGACCTGCACTACACCAGCACCGACCAAGACGAGCACCAGCAGCAGCCACCTGAAGTGCATCCTGCTCAACACCCGCTCCGTCCACAGACACGCCGTCGAGCTCTGGAACCTGCTCGATACCACAGTCCCTGACGTCGCCTTCTTCACGGAAACCTGGATGAACGCCTCCTCAGCGCCCGACATCGCCATCGCCATCCCGGACGGCTACAAGATCATCCGGAGGGACCGCGTAGAGACCCAACACCAGACAACATGAATGCCCTCAAGCTCGCCACCCGAAAACACCACCAACTGATTCACGCCACCAAGAAAACTGCATTCAAGGAACGACTGGACAACAACGCACACAACAGCAAGGAACTCTTCAACATCGTTAAAGAGCTCTCCAACCCCAATGCCGGAAACAACAACATCACCCCTTCACAAGACCTCTGCAACTCCCTCGCCTCCTACTTCTACAACAAGATCGCGGACATACACAACAGCTTCAACACTCAACCGACGCACGCCACGACCGAACAACCGCCCCCCACCACCACCCTCCGCGCCTGGACCCCGACCACCACCGAAGACACCGTCCGCACGATGAACTCCATCCACTCCGGATCTCCGACCGACCCCTGCCCTCACCACGTCTTCAACAAGGCCGACGCTGTCATCGCACCTCACCTGCGGGACATCATCAACACCTCCTTTGACACCGCTACCTTCCCGGAGAGCTGGAAGCACTCCGAACTCAGCGCTCTACTAAAGAAGCCATCAGCCGACCCCACCGACCTCAAGAACTACCGCCCCATCTCGCTGCTCCCGTTTCCTGCAAAAGTCATCGAGAAGACCGTCAACAAGCAGCTGGCTGCCTTCCTCGAGACGAACGGATCCTTCGACCTCTCGCAGTCTGGCTTCTGGGCCAACCACAGCACCGAGACCGCCCTGATCGCAGCCACCGATGACATCCGAGCCCTGCTCGACAACGGAGAAACAGTGGCCCTCATCCTCCTGGACCTCTCCGCGACATTCGACACTGTCTGCCACCGAACCCTAGTACAGCGCCTCAGCAACGTCAGAATCCAGGAGAAGGCACTGGAGTGGTTCATCTCCTTCCTCGCCGGAAGGACACAGAGAGTCCGCCTCCGCCCGTTCAGATCAGAAGCCACCGAAGTCATCTGCGGCATTCCTCAAGGCTCCTCGCTCAGCCCAACCCTCTTTAACGTCTACATGAGCCCCCTCGCAGCCATCGCACGCCAACACAACCTCAACATCATCTCCTACGCCGACGACACCCAGCTGATCCTCTCCCTCACCAATAACCACGCCACCACCAGAGCCAACCTACACGAAGGGATGACAGACGTAGCCAAGTGGATGATGAACAGCCGCCTGAAACTGAACTCGGACAAGACGGAAGTCCTCATCCTGGGATCTTCACCCTCCGCCTGGGATGACGCCTGGTGGCCCCCCGCCCTGGGCAGCGCACCCAAACCGACAGACCACGCACGCAACCTGGGCTTCATCCTGGACTCCTCCCTCTCCATGACCAGACAAATCAACGCTGTCTCCTCGTCGTGCTTCAACATCCTGCGCATGTTACGTAAGATCTTCCGGTGGATCCCCACCGAGACCAGGAAGACGGTCACCCAGGCCCTCGTCACCAGCCGTCTCGACTACGGCAACTCCCTCTACGCCGGTACCACCGCCAAACTCTAGAAGAGACTCCAGCGGATCCAGAACGCCTCAGCACGTCTCATCCTGGACATCCCCCGTCGCAGCCACATCTCCGGACACCTGAGAGACCTGCACTGGCTCCCGGTCAACAAGAGAATCACCTTCCGTCTCCTCACCCACGCACACAAAGCCCCACACAACCAAGGCCCAGGATACCTCAACAGCCGCCTCAACTTCTACGCTCCCACACGCCAGCTTCGATCGACCGTCCACGCCCTCGCCACCGTCCCCCGCTTCCGAAGAGCCACCAGAGGGGGAAGGTCCTTCTCCTACCTGGCCGCCAAGACTTGGAACTCCCTCCCGACCCACCACCGCCTGACCCAGGACCACCTCGCCTTCGGGAAGCAGCTCAAGACCTGGCTGTTCGAGCAGTAGCGGACCCCCCCCTCCCCTAGCGTTTTGAGACCCTCCGGGTGAGTAGTGCGCTATATAAATGCTTTGATTGATTGATTGATTGATTGATATTACCTACTGGGTTTCGCCAGTAGGTAGTTATAGTTAGGACCTAGTTTCCATAGGAAATCCGCCAGTTGACGAATATTTGCGAAATTCTCAAAGATGATGACTGCTCCGCTCCGCTCCCTTCCTAAACGTTTCAGGGTGATTTGTCAAGTGGGGGCCGAGAAAAAAGGGGGGTCCCAAAACGTGTTTTCCCCATGCAATTTTCCATAGAGAACCTTAAGTGAGGCTACAGCTGAATGGAATTACACCAAATTTGGCAAAAAGGTAGAGTTTGGTTCGCAGATTACACTTTTTGGTAAATGGTGTAAATCCGTTCAGTAGTTCCTTAGAAAATCAAAAGTAAAATCATAGATATATTTGCGAAGTTGTATTGTATGTGTACCGTCCGAGGATTATATGCGTACCATTACGAGCATGAGCTGCATGCTAATTGGCTGTAAACTGTCTGTCAACACTCCAAACCAGGAAGTGGTGGCAGTCAGTAAATTGAAAAACAAGTGTGCAAAAGGCGAGAAGGGGGCAGGGTAGAAACACCCCGGGGACCGCAACCCCGGGGCTTCTTTTATTTGTAATAATGGGGGTCCCCAGACCCGGGGACCCCCACGCCCCAGGGCTTCCATGAAATGTATGCGGGGGCTCACAGCCCCCCGCAGCCCCGGGGACCGCCACCCACTGAGGCTTCTTTTTAAAAAAAAAAACCCTATGTGGGGGGGCTCAAGCCCCCCCACACGCCCTGGGCACTGCCACCTCACCGTGGCACTAAAATTCAAAGTAGGGGGGTCCACGACAGACCCCCCAGCCCCAGGGCACACCACCCCTGGGGCTTTTAACTGTTGGGAGGGGGGCTGTGCGGCCCCCCTCCTGGAGCCCTTGATGGCCCTGGGGACCTCCACCCCCTAGGGCCGGCTCCTGCAGTGTCCCGGAGTGCCTCACAGCTCCCGCCCTAATATAGCAAACTGCTTTGGTTTTTGAAAGATAGAGCAGGTAACCTGCTCTCTCTTTCAAAAATCAAAGCGAATTGCTTTTCTGCATGGGGGCAGCATATTAGCTGTTCCCCAAGCAGAAAGGCAATGTTGGCTCCCAAAGGATGTGGGGAGCCGGCAGGGACGTGGGAGGCTTGAAGTGCTCCCCCCCCAAAAAAATAATAATACAAAAAATGTGCGGCCCCGGGGGATGGGGTCCCCGGGGCCAAAAGTGGCCACAGGAGGGAGGCGGCAAAGCAGCCCCCACCTAATTAATTTTTTTTTTTTAAACGGCCATGCCCTGGGGAATGGGGACCCCGGGGCAGAGTATGGCCTTGTGTGGGGGGTCACGCGGCCTCCTTATTGATTTTTTTTTTAAAAAAAATTAAAAATTGGGGGCAGGCCCTCTTCTTAAAAGTAAATTTTAAAAAACAGGATCGGGAGGAGGCCACACCCTTTCCCTGCACCTCTCTGCAAATGCACCCTCTGGAGCACCAGGAGCCTCGAGTATGGGCCAGGGGGGCTGCGTGCCGAGAGGTGTAAAAAGGGGCGTGGCCCCCCTGGCGCATACTGGAGGTTCCTGGTGGGCTAGTAGGCCCCAGGGACCCCCAGTAAGCAAGGGGAATTAGTTCCCCCTCTGCAAAAGCACCAGGGGGCTGCGTTGCAGAGAGGTGTAAAAAGGAGCATGGCCTCATTACACCTCTCTGCAACGCAGCCCCCTGGCGCATACTAGAGATTTCTGGGGGGCTAGTTGGCCCCCAGGGACCCCCAGTATGCAAGGGGAATTATTTCCCCCTCTGAAAACATGCCAGGGGGCTGCATTGCAGAGAGGTGTAATGAGCCCACGCCCCTTTTTGACACCGCTCTGCAACGCAGCCCCCTGGGGCATACTCGAGGTTCCTGGTGGGCTAGTTGGTCCCCAGGGACCCCCAGTATGCAATGGGACTTAATCCCCCAACTTAGAACGCACAGTGGTGTAGGTAGGGGGTGGGGCTTGAGGTGATATGTTTGCAAACATGCCCTGTGGCATGTTTTAAGTTGGGGAACTAATTCATCTTCAATCCAGAGGTCCTCTAGGGGCCAACTTGTCCAACAGGTACCTCCAGTAAGCGCCACACAGCTGCGTCATCAGTGATGTCATCAGTGATGTCACTGGCCATGTCATGAGTGATGTAATATGTGACGTCATCAGCAGTACATTGCGGGCGCGCGAGTTATAGTTAGCTGAACTAACTATAACAGGGCAATTTCAATGGTAAATTAGACAAACAAAACTGAAGAGAAAAAAACCCTGTTTGTGAACATATCATCAACAACATTGAATGCCAACCAGACAAGGTTATGAGGAATAAAAGTTAGATTTCCCCTACACAGGAAGTATCAGACATATATATTGCTTTAGCATGATGTATCTACATATCCTCTATGCTTAATATGCACACTGCATACCCTCTATTTGCTTTAGTTAGTAGGAAAAGGTTTATTCTGTCCATTTGTTCTAAACTAATAGAGTAGGCTGAGAAACCGTACAGACGCCATCTTTTCTCTGCTTGTGTCAGACCCGAGCTGTGATCATGTGTACTCTGCATTAGTTGTCAGTTCCCAGTCCATTTGAATTACTGAGAGCAGCTGAAAGTAAACTGTTCTCCCTCTGTCCTGGGACTCACAGTCGCATCTGGCTTTGGGTGCGATGAGCGCATTCCTGGAGGCGCCTTGCCTACACTCTCAGGCACCAGGACGAAAGGGAGTCACCCCTCCTTACCTTCCCAGTAATAACTTAGTAAAGCTTTGAACCCATCATGTGTACCATATATGGTCCTTCCTAGGGGCCCAAGAGCGAAGTGGTGTTTTTCCATTTAGGGTGACTTCATTTGATGAACTGAAAGTATATATGTGCGGTTTTGAATGTGAGCGAGACGACTTCTCCGCGCACCTGATGGGGGAGGGTTGGAGAGGCTCCTTTATAGAGTATTTTGCATAATAAACAATTGAACTTTCTTCACTGCCAACTGACTGGTTATTTGGTAACTGGTATTGGGGCTATTGGTAGGTATAGCTCCTTATGTTATTTTTTATGGTACGTCAGTTGGCGACTTTGGGGGGACTCCGCGTTAGGTTAGTCCTCCCGTAATCGGGAAGAAAGGACAAAGAAAGGGGAGCTCTGGTCGAGTGGGTGGACTGAACGGAAATTCTCACTTAGTCCGCTCTCGCGATCAGGGAGCCCCAGCTGCTAGTGACCCTCTGCAGGAGTTCTACGGGCGTAACCCGGGAGCTGACCGTGTTGGTCTTCAGGAGCTGGCAGTGGAGAATACCAATTGCACCTGTGTGCACCAGGTGAGTGAACTGATTTTGGTGTTTTTGGAATGCGCTGTTCAGCGGCGCTTTGAAGCAGTTAACTGTATTGAATTTGGTGGTCGGTGTACCCCAGAGGACTTTGGAGGTCTGATGAGGCAGCATTGTGGCTGCATGGGTAGATGCTCCACTGACTTGTTTTGTGAATAATAGAGACTCTGATCGGACGTCCTGGTCTGGCATGTGTGGTGTGCCCCAGGCCGGACTGCTCTCGGAAAGGCCCGTGGTTGTACATGGGTAGCCTTGGGGACATTTGTGAAGCTTAGTCAGAATAGTCCCGAGGGTGAACTAGGAAGGCTTCGGGATTGTCTGTAGGACAGTCTGTGGTTGATACCTGTCTGACGGTCTCTTGGTAGTCTTTGGACTGCTTGATTTTGGTATATGTTGGTCTGGAATCTGAATTGATTAGTTCTCCATTAACGGGAGTCGACGGGCTCTGCTCCTTTGTTTGGAAAAAGACATGTCGTTTTGAAAATTCTTTCTTTGTGTATCTATGTATGTATTGTTCTGTCCTTGTTTTGATCTTGAGAGTGAATGGAAATGTTGAGAATGTATGAACATGGCCATGTTTGAAAGACAGTTTTTTCTGAATGAGATTTAACTGTGAATAATAAGAATGCCGTGCTTTAGTAAATTATATTTTGGATGTTGTTGTCGCCAAAAAGGCACACGTTTCGATGAAAGTCAGCCTGCCCCACCTGAGGGCAGGTAAAGTTATGATATGTATGTTAAACATGGTATTTCACCTATTCTGTTTAATGCGCTATGGCATAAATATACCAAAGACAATGTGGAACTACAATGGCCCTTAACCGGGTCCTTTGATGAGAAAAAGATACATTTCTTACAAGATCGATTATTTTCCAAACAAAGTCGGCAGGGTATGTTTGATTCTTTAAACATGAGGCAAAAGGAAGCAAAGCTTAGGCGCATCAGGGAGGAGAAGTTATGTAAAGTGAAAGGAGGTCAGATGATTACACAGAAGGCTATAGCTTATGATAAAGCTCAAACTGAGAAGGGGATTGACTGCACTGATAGGCAATTTAGATTGCAAGTAGATAAAAGCTATGTAACTAGGATCGAGCCAGAGGATGAGATAGAGGATTTATTGGATGGGCGTCCACCTCCCCCTTATGCTCCACAACGCATATATCCCGCGGTCCCTTTAACTCCTGCTTCGGCCCCAACAGCTTCTGCGGCTGTTGTTTCCTCTGCCCCCGCTCTTCCGGGAATGTCCTCTGTTTTATCTCCCTCAGCATTTGAAACAGCCAATTTATGACCCGATGCGTTGCCGTCTTCTACTGTGTCCACGGTTATTTTGTCTCCCCCAACTTCCGCTTGGGGTTCCCAGGCCTCGAGCATGACCCCAACTCTAGCTGACCCTACTCCCTCTTGTGCTCTGGGGGATCTTAGTGTACAAAAGTTGTTTACTCGTTCAGCAGTAGGACTAGAAGAAAAACAGATGATTGTGAATCAGATATCCCAGTGGATGCGCAATCCTAGTTATACTTTAGCTGATGTATGCAGTGCACTTCGAGATTATGAGCCCGTCATGCAGGAGTATGCCTTGGAACACATGGCCACCCATCCTATTTCTTTATGGGAGTAGTGTTTCCCGGGAGGAAAGGCCCCAAAAGTAATGTATGATATACAGGACCGGCCTCATAAATCTGAATTGGGACTCGAGGAAGTGTACAGGAATGTCGAGGTTTTATTAAATTATCAAGGATGGATGCACTAGAAATGCCAGACACGGGACTCCTAGCATCCTATGCGGGAAGTCCATCCTATTTATCATCCTGCAATACCAGAATTAGGAGAAAATCATAATCAAGTAACTAGACCTCGTGTAGAAGCACGATTCCAAGAGCAATGGGTTCATACCCCTTGGAAGAGGAGTGAAGTTCTTTCACTAAAATCAAAACTGTCCGACCCCCCCAAAAAACCCTACGGCTTACTATAAATAGCTTACAGAAGCTGCTTCCTCAGCTGTTATGACCTTAGCTGACATAGAGCTATTTTCCGGTTTGCTAGCCCCTGTTGACGTGTGGCGTCAGGTGCATGACCAGGACCATGCCACAGAGTTGGTAGGAACTTGGGATCAGATCAAAGATTGGGACAAGGATCGAAAACCTGGTGATAAGCCGAAACCTGAAATATTAGCCTTACCGGGTCGGATTATTACCTATATGCACTCCCTAATTATACCCCGTAAGGTAGATTGGGACAAATTGACAGCGTGTAAGCAGAAGGACGAAAGTGTTTCGGATTTCTTCACTAGATTTGAGGGGGTATTCATTGACTTTAGTGGGCAAGATTTGTCGGTGGAAGGAGGTATACGATTATTTGTTAATCATTTCATGGCCAATCTATTGCCAGAAGTCTCTGCACGGCTACAAGCCGCTGAGTGTACTTGAACCACTTCTACACCTTCAGTTATACTGAGCATGGCTCAGTATTATGAACACAGGGAAAACGAGAGTAAGGATAAGAGGGAAAAGAAAGCAAAGGATCTCAAGACACGGGTGTTGTTACAGCAAGTCATCAGGGGACGAGGCAGAGAGAGAGGCAGTAGAGGGTTTGTCCTGAGGGAGGTGGAAACTGGACGAGGCAGAGGACCAGCTGTTGCTTTGGGAATAAACCAATGCGCTTTCTGTAAACAGGAAGTTCATTGGCGAGCTCAGTGTCCTTTGTTGCTGGCTCAGAATGGGGCAGTAAGAGGGAGAGGAAGAGGTTGAGGTGGTGTGGATCGAAGTGATATGCGGAGAGAGGAAGCAGTACATGGAGAATCTGAGAAGAATTATTTGGATCATCCAAGAGGTAGGCAGTACTATAATGAAGACTGCGTGATCGATAGGACCGAAAAGTATGCCCACACATAGGACAGCCAAGGACAGAGAGGGGGCCAGGTGTCAGTACCCGTTGATCAGCAAGGTCCTTAGGTGCGAGGGCGGTTGATGGGGACATCCGAAAACGTTTTAGTTGATACGAGTGCAATGAATAGTTCTATTTCTCGTTCACTAGTCCCGGGGGCTGCTCTGTCTGGGAAGAATAATGTTTTGGTGGGTTTTTATGGAATTCTGGTGGTGAGCCCCATTTCTAAAGCTATTCCGTTCACAATTGGTCCGGTCATAATGGACTCTCTGTTTTTGTTGACCTCACTTTGTGGGGAAAACCTATTAGGGTTGGATTTGTTAAAGAAGTTGCATGCGAAGATTCATTGTTCTCCTGACAATGTTTATCTCACTATACAATCTCCTGGTAAACATACGTTGCAGTGTTTTGCTAAAAATGAACCCCTCCCTCCTGAGCTCGCTGCCATCCCAGCGACACTGTGGGCCACCGGAGATACAGATGTAGGATTACTTAAGATTACGCCTGTCTCCATTACTCTGAAACAAAATGCTCGTTTACCACGTATACCACAATATAAAATTTCACCGGCAGGTGAGAAAGCTCTGCTCTTTATCCAAGATTTGATCGATAAGGGTGTAGTGGAAGAAACGGCTGCCAATGTATGCAGTAGGCCTATATTGCTGATTTTGAAAAAGGCCCCTATTGGCAGCGACCCTGACCATATTGACACTTAGCGTTTTGTAATTGAGCTGCGAGAAATTAATAAGATAGTGGTGCTGCAATACCCTGTGGTTTCTGACATCAGTACTATTCGCACTCTGATCCCTCCCTCTGCTAAGTATTTTTTCCATTATTGATTTAAAGAATGCTTTCTGTAGCATTCCAATTCATCCTGATAGCCGTCATATTTTCGGCTTCTCCTTATCTGGTTGCAGCTTCTGATTTTTATGCGCTCCCCAGGGGTACACCGAGAGTCCTAGCATTTATAGTCAGGCCCTGAAAGCAGTATTGGATGATTTGACCCTGCCCCCTGGTAACATGCTCTTACAGTACGTCGACGATCTGTTGGTGGCTTCTGTTACTGAAGAGGGTTGTAAGGACGCCACTGTTAAATTATTGTTTCATTTGGCGGTTAATGGTAATACGGTGTCTCTTTCGAAATTCCAATATTGTCGACAGGAGGTGACCTACCTTGGTCATCTACTGTCAAAAGAGGGAAGGAGGCTAACCCCTGAGCGTGTGACTACCATTTCTAACATGTCTGTACCACGTACTCAGCATGATGTTTGTGCATTTCTTGGCATAACTTCTAACTGTCGGCAATGGATTCTTAATTTCTCTCTTCTTACTAAACCTCTCCTGTACTTAACCACTAAAGATGTGCATGAACCTCTACCTTGGACTGATGAGTGTCAGAAAGCCTTTGACTCTTTAAAATCTGCGCTTTGCTCTGCACCTGTCTTGGGGACTCCTGACTACCGAAAACCTTTTGTGCTTTATGTACACGAGGTGGACGGTTGCTCACTTTCTGTGTTAACACAAGGATTTGGTGGTAAGCAAAGACCTTGTGCCTATTTTTCTGCAGTGTTGGATAACGTCGCCAGAGCGCTTCCTAGCTGTTTAAGGGCAACTGCTGCAGTCGCGGTGGCCATTCGACAAGCGGAAGGGCTCGTTCTGAACACTGATCTCACAGTGATGATACTGCACGCTGTGGATACATTATTGAACAAAACGAAGACCCAGTACCTTACGAGTGCGCGTCTTACTGGATACGTATTGACTTTGTTTGCTCCCCATATTACAATTAAACGGTGTGCCACTCTGAATCCTGCCACGTAACTACCCCTCCCTTCGGACGAGAAAAACAATGCTGTACACGATTGTATATTTCGGACAGAGGAAGAGAGAAAGGGAAGGGTAGAGCTCACAGACATTCCTCTATCTGGCCCCTAAGGGGAGTTGTATGTGAATGGCTCTTGTTTCAAGTTACCAGATGGCACGACGACAGCTGCAAATGTGATTACGACTCTTCACACTGTAGTTGAGGCTTTTCGAGTCCCCTATCAGTCAGCACAGCAGCTGAGTTAGTGGCATTGCTCTGGGCCTGTGAGTTAAGTGAAGGATTGAGAGTAAATATTTACACAGATAGCCAATACTCCTTTGGCGTGGCTCATATCTTTGGCCGACTGTGAGCGGAGAGGGGTTTCCTCACTTCCCATGGTCAGAGAATACAACATGGCCCTTTGATCCTATGATTACTGACCGCATTGACATTACCAGAAAAGATGGCTGTAGTTAAAAGCAAGGCACATAAGACAGTGGTGGATGCCATAGGTGAAGGTAATGCTTTTGCCTATCAGATAGCTAAATAAACTTTAAAATCTAAAATGTTCTCAATGTTCGTAACTACTTTTGCTAGGTGGGTGACGGAGACGGAAATGTTTGATAACACTATGGATAGTGTCAGAGAGATACAGAAGGAAACTATGTCTGCTGAACTGGCTCACTGGGAAAAGGAAGTGGGGAGATTAGATGAAAACGATTGCTGGGTTGATTTAACCAAGAAACAGAGATAGTTATTGCCCAATGCATTAGTGAATGCCGTAGTGACCATGGCACATGGCTCAGCACACATTGGGGCAAAGGGCATTTGTGCACTTTTGGACCCTGTGTGGAATAATCCTAATGTTCCAAGGACTGCTGCTCATTTGGTTCAATACTGCATGGTTTGCTTACGACAACATGGAGGTAGGGAACCTGTTCTCAGTGGGAATTTTGCAACGCCATCTTTGCCTTTTGAGGGGCTCCAAATGGATTATATCCAGCTGGAGCGCGTACATAATTTGAAATATGTTCTGGTCGTGGTGTGCGCCTTCAGTAAATGGGTGGAGGCCTACCCAAGTAAAGAAAACACTGCTCTGGCAACAGCAAAGCCTCTGATAAAGGAGTATTTGCCACGCTACGGATTGCCCCGGGTGATCTGGAGTGATAACGGAAGGAACTTTAATGCAGAACTTACCAGTCATGTTTGTAATGGGTTGCAAATTAAGCAGAAATCCTTGCGACTCGACACCCTCAGTCTGCTGGACTGGTCGAGAAGTATAATGGAATACTGAAATTAAAGCTGGCAAAAATTCAAGACAGTACTCGGTTAAGGTGGCCCGATGCCTTACCATAGCATTGATGTCAATACGGATTATCCCGCAATCTCAACTTGGCTTGTCACCTTATGAAGTTATCTTTGGGTGCCCTGCCAATGTTTGGGGTGTCCCAAGACCTAGAACATTTCATGATATTGAATATCCTATGATACCAGATTATCTGTATGCGTTGACTAAAGATCTTCGTTCCATTCATCAACAGGTTTCAGCAGTTTCGCAGCCCCTGCCGGAGCCAGGACAGTGGGTCTTGGTCCGCAACTATCAGCGGAAATCCAGCTTGGACCCTCGTTGGTCCGAGCCTCATCAGATTCTACTGGTCATGTGGACGGCGGTGAAGGTGAATGGCAAGAGACATTGGATCCACGTGTCTCATGTCAAGACATTGCCCCTCCTGCTTCCTTATGATCAGCGTAACCAGGAAGGAATTTTGACCCAGGAGATTGAACGAGCCCCTCGCTTTGTCCCTTTTTCTGATGCCCTGGAAGTTGGAGAAGGGCAAGGAGAAGGAGCACCGGGCTTGGAAGGGGTCTTGTCATCTGGACTAGTGATTGCCCCAGATTCTGTTGTCCCTGCAGTTGTGCGAAAGGCTCGTGATATTCCTGTTGCAACGGATTCACCATCCTCTGTTTTGTTCTCTGACTGCAGTGTAGATCCAAACTGAATTCAAGTTGTGAACCCTGCTGTCCACAGTGCAGATCGAAGGCAGTAGTTAGCTTTGACATTGAGCAATGCTTTTTGTTACGTTTTCTTGACAAAATTCGAGGACATAGAGTACAGTTCTCTGTGCAATTAATAAATCAAGGATGAATTAAAGTTGTTAACGCTGCTGTCCGCAGTGGAGATTAAAGGCAGTAGTTGGCATAGATATCGAGGAATGCTTTTTGTCACTTCTTGTTGACAAAATCCGAGGACATAGAGTACAATTCTCTCTGCAATTAATAAATCAAGGCTGAATTCAATGCTGTCCGCAGTGTAGATTGTAGTCAGTAATTAGCATAGACATTGAGGAATGCTTTTTGTCACTTGTTCTTGACAAAACTGATGACATAGAGTACAGTTCTCTGTGCAATTAATAAATCAAGGCTCAATTCAATGCTGTCCGCAGTGTAGATTGTAGTCAGTAGTTAGCATAGACAACGAGGAATGCTTTTGTCACTTGTTCTTGCCAAAATCTGAGGACATAGAGTACAGTTCTCTGTGCAATTAATAAATCAAGGCTGAATTCAAGTTGTGAACCCTGCAGTACGCAGTGGAGATCAAAGTCATTAGTTAGCATAGACATCAAGGAATGCTTTTTGTGACTTCTTCTTTGCAAAAATACGAGGACATAGAGAACAGTTCTCTGTGTGATGAATAAATTAGGGCTGAATTAAAGTTGTGAACCCTGCTGTCCGCAGTGTAGTTTGAACGCAGTAGTCGGTACAGACATAAGTCTGCAGTGTTGTGGCACTGAGTTCACCGGGGGCTTGTGTGGAGGAGGCCCGCCGTCATGGCGGCAGCCACGTGCCAGGGTGAGGGCCACCGCACTGGCAGAATCATTGGTCATCGCACAAGCGTGCCTGCAATGCACTGCTGATGACGTAACATATTACATCATTCATGACATGGTCAGTGACATTGCTGATTACATCACTGATGACATCTCAAATTACATCACTGATTACATCATCCTTTTGAAAATCTGATGCACCTCATGAGACACTAATATAACACTTGATACACCCACTATAAATTACAGACTCAATTTTTTGAAACTATGAACACACCAATACCAGTTATTACATATCCACTCATTAATTCCTAGGTCTACACACAAACCCATTAAGTGACCCATACAGTCAGTTATGTATATAGTTAGCCATCTATACAGCATTATCATATCCAGTGACATATCTATACAGACACTCTCCTTAATAGAGTTATTGATACACCTAGTTAATAATGGAAATAATTAATCACACTTTCATTTACTAACTTGTACAGTTATACACATACCTCTTCACTTATTTAAGCTAACACATAGTTACACTCTAATACAATAATTAATACAAGCACACACTGATACATACAGGCACTCTCACAATGAGTCACTCTCACATATAGACATGTATACAGTCCAACACTCACATATACTGCCTTTCACATATGCAGTTATTCACACATGTACCATTGAGGTATCTATTTACTCACCTACACACCTATACACAAACTCTCCCAGCCATACGGCTCTGCACAGATACATTCTTGAACATATATACCCCGTGAATTATCCACTTACACATCTATGCACAGAGTCACACCCCCCACCCACACAGACACTCAGGCACCCATACACATACTCAGACAACCAATCAATAGCCCATATACATCTTCTTTTAGTTGCTAACCAACCTATGCAACTGCTTACACACCAACTGACAACCTAAACTGTGTGAATGTCTGTATCAATCGCTAACACATGCATTAAGTAAGACTAAAGTCGGGATTACCTAATGACCTGTGTGTGGCTAGGCTTTTGCCGAAGCGGCGGATACTATTAATCCAGAGGTGAATATAATGGTCAACAAGTCACTTTGAGAGGCATTCATTCCAACGTCATGGAAGCAGGTGTTGATTCTTTCCCTCCTCAAAAATCGTTCACTTGACCCTCTGTTACCTGAATTCTACTGTCCTATGTCGCTTCTGCCAAGCTTGGCTAAGTTCTGCTAGAAGGTGGTAACGTCTCAGCTTACCAACTATAGTAGTAAATAACTTTTATTCGGTTTCCAAATTTTGTAGGAACCACAAAAAGTACACATGAAAATCAACATACATAGTTTAAAAAGAATAAAAGTGTATTCCAAAGATATAAAAAGATAAATAGCTGTAAAAAATGTTAAAACACTAGGGCGACAATTAATCATGATTACGACGAATTTTTAAACAGGTTTTAATAAATATAGCAATGCATTTAGCATTAAATACTGATTCTAAGTGTTGTAACGCCAAAAGGGCAGGACGACATCTTCTCAAACCCGAAGATAACAATATAGGAATGACCCAACATTTGCTAGGTGATTCATAAAATTTGCAGAACAATATTACATGAATAGTAGACTGTTCGAAAATACCATCGCAGAGACACCGGACAGATGGAACGGACCAATCTTGTTTCTTTGGAAATGCAACCAAACAAAAAAAGATATTGAACCTGAACCGAGTCAACAGGTATTTTTCATAAGTGGTCAGACAAAAGGTGAGATATGGTTGAATACCCTGAGTACATTGAATAGTTAATATGTGTCGGTTTGAAACTTTGTTAATTTCTTTAGCTATATGTATATCCCTTAAATGTGACAAACATAACATTTTCATATAGAAGTCCGGTTTCCATGCCTCGTATAGTACGGAGTTAGCATTGTTAGAGGTGACAGAGGTGATATGGGAGTGTTTGGATACCTGCAGGTGCACATCCTTGGTTATGCTAGAGCTCTCGGCGGCATTTGACACTGTGCCCCATTCTCTGCTCCTTGATCGACTTTCAGAAATAGGTATTTCTGGATCGGCTCTGCAGTGGATCAGGTATTTCTTGGAAGACCGGTCGCAGCAGGTCTGGCTCCCCCCGTGTGCCTCCGTGCCTATGCAGGTGAAAACCGGCGGGCTGCAGGGGTCATAACTTAGCCCCCTTCTTTTTAACATCTATGTGACTCCGTCTATCTCGCAGAGTCATTAGGGGTCAAAGTCATGGCATACGCTGATTATATTCTTAACAACAACAGTATCTAAGGTCAAATGTAAAGCTCACCTGTGGACACGAACCCCAACAGAATATAAATAGCGAAACCCAAAACAATGTGCCATATTGTGAAAACTCAAACAGTGGGCAATTGTTCCCATCAGTAACCATTCGATACCGCCCTTTTTAACATCATTTGGGTTCTCCTTGCCCAGGAGACAAGAAAGAAAAAACAACATAGCCTACTGATGTTTTTCTAGGACTATATGTGATGTTAAATGAATGTGTTTGCAAGAAGGGTTGTATATTCAAGAAGATATAGAATGTTTATGGTTACTGAATAAGCAGTGCAACAAGTGAATCAAACACTAAATTAGAGTGCATGGATAAAATTGGATCAGTTGAGTAGATTGTGAATTTTAATGATATCTCTCAAAAGTCCAAATGTTAAAATGATAGTGAAAATATAGATTTAACATAATATCTGTCAGCAATATTGGTCGACATGTTTCAGCATTTTGGATGGAATAGTTCCAATGCTTTCTTCAGGACCTGTTAGAAACTACTGCTTATAAAGTGAGATTAAAAACAATCACCTGTAATTTTCAGGTTTCGTGATCAACCACATACTATTACCATATTTTGTTGTAGAAACAACATCCACAGAGGAGATATGTAAATAAAACAAAACAAATTGACAACATAATGTCACATGTAACAAATGACCATACATACAGTGTATTATTATAAACATCACTGTGCATCAAAAATGAGGTGCATGGTAAGTATGATTTTTCAATGCCTCTCACCCATTTGTAGTGATGATGGCGCTTCACCCCACCTGGCAGCAGCTCAGGTTGATAGGAGCACCGCTCTGAATTCAGAATTAGACATAGAAAGACAGTTCATTGATCTCATAGTCCAGTAATTATGACGCTAGACTGCAGGTGCCCAAAAATGACAGAGAGATGTATTTGTCATTCACAGTTGTTATGTCGCCAGCATAACGCTCATTATTTTAGTTCTTAAAAGATGTACATAGCCACAATGTTTCCTCAAGAGGGATTGGACATCATGTCCCCATTTAATAGTTGGCAAAAAAGCAGTAAAACCGCACTTTATCTTTTGCCCGTATAGATTTGCATATGAAAACCACTTCCAGCATGTTCGCGGTAAAGTAAGAGACTGATAAATGCCAATTTATGAAGAATATATAAATGCAAGTCTCTATTTTGTTAACCGTGTTAAACCAAAGGAGGGCACCGCACTCGACCAAACAATCAGGTCACTAACAACTATTTCGTAGTCCGCACTCAAACAACGGACTCGGCCGCCGTATCTGGTCGTTAACATTAATTATGCAGGATTGAACCCCCCCACACATTCGCAAGTGGAGTTGGGGATTCTCAACGGCGTTGCTTAAATCAAGCCACGCATTCTTTGCATAGACCTTCTGTGGTTTTACATACACGCGGCTGGCGATAGTATTATGTAGGATTCGACCCCCCACACATTCGCAAATAGAGTCGGAGATTCTCCATGGCGTTGCTTAAATCACGCCACGCATTCTTTGCATACACCTTCTGTGGTATTATATACCTATCCGTCGGTGTCTCCGTACTCTCGTCTGTGCTGACTGGGGAGGCACCGAGCACTGGACAGACTCCATTTTAAAACGCCAGTGGGAATGCTTCAGTGCACGTGATTGCGGTCACATGACTCCCAAGCATGCTGGGAACTGTAGTTTGTTTACTTCCGCGATGACTATTACTGGATTATAGCCATATCTAAGCATATAAGGATTGCAAAGAGGTGTAATCATACGCACAAACTGTTATCGTGAGTAATATTTTTATTTTACACGATTTGGGAAATTACACCAAATCGTGGCCGCCGATAATTCATTCGGATTCATGGCGGTCAACGAACTGTAGTTTGTTTACTTCCGCGATGACTATTACTGGATGACTATTACTGGACTATTACTGGATTATAGCCATATTAAAGCATATAAGAATTGCAAAGAGGTGTAATCATACGCACAAACTGTTATCGTGAGTAATATTTTTATTTAACGCGATTTGGGAAATTACACCAAATCGTGGCCGCCGATAATTCATTCGGATTCATGGCGGTCAACGATGATTCACCAGAAGTGAGTGTTCTATAACCAGTGTAGCACATAAACTACAGCCAGACTTAAATGTTTAAGTTATTGTCGTCCGGAAATCAGAAGCTAAGAACTGCATAGTTATGTATCACAATGTGAACGAGCCCAGATGTTACGCTCTACCTCACCACGTTTGGAAATATTCGTTGTGGGAATGTAAAAAACATATTACAGCCATCCATAAGGTATTTGGAAAAGAAACTTTTGAAAGCTGTTTGTTGGGGACAGTGTATTTCTGTGATTTAGTCCATACAACTAACCAGACTGGTGGACAAACTCCAGCAGTTACGATAAAGCTGATTGCTCTTCTGAGGTTTTTAGATATATAAACTTTAAGTAATCAGACATTCAGAGAGACATCCATGGTATAGGTTCATTAAGTCCCTCTTTATTACTGTTGAGTTTGTAAACCCACTTCTGCTCCTTTTTTAATAGAAATTTACCAACATCTGAACAGAATTCTGGTATTGTGGGTTTCTCAAGGACGGTCCAATATAAATCATTAGGACCATGTCCCACCTCAAGGAAGTGTGCTGTCAACCTGGTTGCTTGCTTACGACAGCGCACCGTGCTCTTGTGCTCAAGTATTCTTGTTTTAATCTTTCTAGTTGTCATGCTCACGTATCGTTTCCCACAAGGGCAGACAATTAGATAAATCAAATTCTCACTATTGCAGTTAGTAAAACTGCATTATTCCCAGGGCCTGGTAGTACCTATGTCTACTGATATGGATTTGTGTGTCTGTGGACATATCGAGCACATGCCACATGGGTGATGGCCCTGCACTGGGGGTAGATCCCACAAGGCCCCCACTTGTCTCACTGCTTTTGTCTTTGATTATATTCAGCTTTTATTTTCCTGGAGGAAGTAGGACGACTCAGTTGTGGGCGCGCAGCACTGTCTGTCTTCCATCTTTTACTGCCTTGCGAATGCACAGCTGAAGTGTAACAAAGGAAAATCTGAGGTGCTCTTGTATTGCTCTTTCTCTGTGGATTTCAGAGAAAGGCTGTGGCCTCCCAGCTTTCCCCTGTCCCCTGGGGGAAAGAGTGCAGAAAAAAATCTCTGTGTCTGGTTTGATGAAAATCTGAACTTTTCTACACAAGTGAAGCAGTTGGCGGGGACCTGCTTTGACACTTTGAAAATCTTGAGGAAGTTTCTTTCCCTTCTTTCTGGAAGTGCTAAAGAAACTGTGGTCCGCGCCCTGATCTTGTCCCGCTTGGACTATGCCAATCCTCGTTTGGTTGGTAGTCTGGGCTTTCTTGACAAGACTTTGCAAGTAGTCCAAAACTCAGCAGCTAGACTGATATTGGGTCCGTCATCTAGATATAGTGTAAGCATCCACCTGCGCACTTTGCATTGGCTCCCAGTTGAATCTCGTCTAAAATTCAAAATGCTGTCCATCTCTCATCCCCTTGCTCTTTATGGTTCAGGCCCTATTTATCTTCAGAAGAGATTTGTCTTCTATAAACCAGGGAGACAGTTGCGCTGGATGGCCCAGTTGCTGATAGAGACCCCCAGGTTTAATCGCCAAAGGCTCGGTGGGAGCTCCTTTGTTCCGAAAGCTGGTCTGGCCTGGAACACGCTGCCCCTGGTGCTCCAGGGCACCCAGGATCCATTGCGTTTTAAGAAAAAACTAAAAACGCTGCTCTTTAGCTTCTGATCAGTTTGCATCTTTCTTTCTGGAGCAAGCGCCGGAACACTCTTGAGTATCAGTGCGCTGCATAAATTAAATATAACATAACATAACATAACAAAATATAACATAACATAATTAATGACTCAGTTGTACAGTCAGTCACACACCTACTTAATCATCCATCCTGATTCTTATACACCCATTCATTCTTCAATACACTTTGGCATATATATTTAAAACATATTTACGTTGTATAGAAACACATAGTCTCTGGATGATGTCATCAGTGATGTCATTTGAGATGTCGTCGGTGATGTTACTGACCATGTCATGAATGATGTAATATGTGACATCATCAGCAGCAGTGCATTGCGGGCGCGTGATTTATAGTTAGCTCAACTAACTATAACAGCGCAATTTCTATCGTTTTGTATAAGATAAATATCCAACTAACCATAACATCCCTAAAACCTATAGTTTGTTTATGTGAATTTCTAAGGTTTTTTAAATGCTAATTCCGAACTATAATGTCTGTAAAACCTATGGTGTTTTTCAGTGAATATATATATATATATATGCACACACACACAACCTGGTATCTTTTATAATAAGACATGCCTGCACTCCCCTATGTGGTGACAAACTTCATACATTGACGATCTCAAAAATAGGAGCATATAAATATAGAAAATAGCCACTATGTGGCCACTTCACTTATATACATCAAGATCCTATTGCAAGAGCTTGTATGTAAAATAGTAAGAGAGGTTTTGTGTGATCACATTGCCACTGCAATAAATCAACACTGCAATATTTGCACAAAGCAAAACATGAACTAAAATGAAGGGATTCTTATCTAAAGTTAGTTGTTAGACTGGGAGAAACTACACTATGGTGAGATGGACAGCAGTAAGAAATCTTTATAAAAAGGAAACTAAGGGGCATATTATGAAGGGGCTTTAAAAGCCAAGAAAGCGGAGATAAAATTATCTCCTTATTACCTAGCTGTCGCTAACACCAGTTAGCAACAGCTAGTAGGAGATAGCGACCATCTTGGGCCCCACTTTGCATGTCAGTGATATTTATCACTAATGACATGCAAAGTGGGCGTGCCAAGATGTTAGAGACTGGGAACAGTCGCTAACATCGCTATCTCCTATTACCAGCTTATCGAGATATTTGCGCTAAGCGCGAATATCTCCAAAAGCTAACACCTGCCCTGAGCAGTTCTTAGCCATGTTATCCAATGGGAGGTGGATAACATGGCTGAGAGCATTAGCTCGGTAATGCATGAATATCGCTGACTTTTCAGCGATATTCATGCATTGCGGCGATTTTTATCGCATTTGCGATAAAGCTTGGTGATACCAAGGTTTATTTGCGGTAAAAATCGCTGCAGCTCAGCGGTAATTTTTTGTCTCTAACCAAGCAATAGCGATAATTATCGCTATTGCTTGGTAATATCCCCTAAGTCCTTTAGTGAGGCACTAAAGATAGCCATCAAAACTGTCCATCCTCAACAATGAGAATTATTCTTGGGCTGCTATGTTTCTCCAGTAAAATCAAGAGTCAAGTCTGCGGGGCATATTACCAAGCAATAGCGATAATTATCGCTATTGCTTGGTTAGAGATAAAAATTTACAGCTGAGCTGCGGCGATCTTTACCGCAAATAAACCTTGGTATTACCAAGGTTTATCGCAAATGCGATAAAAATCGCCGCAATGCATGAATATCGCTGAAAATTCAGCGATATTCATGCATTAGCGAGCTAATGCTCTTAGCCATGTTACCCACCTCCCATTGGATAACATGGCTAAGAAATGCTCAGGGCAGGCGTTAGCTTTTGGAGATATTCGCGCTTAACGCGAATATCTCCAAAAGTTGGTAATAGGAGATCGCAATGTTAGCGACTGTTTTCAGTCTCTAACATCTTGGCACGCCCACTTTGCATGTCATTAGTGATAAATATCACTGACATCCAAAGTGGGGCCCAAGATGGTCGCTATCTCCTACTAGCTGTCGCTAACTGGTGTTAGCGACAGCTAGGTAATAGGGAGATAATTTTATCTCCGCTTTCTTGTCCTTTAAAGCCAAAAAAGCGGAGATAAACCCCCTTGATAATATGCCCCTGCATTCTTCAGCAAATTTGGAAGTCTAAAATATTAAAGACGGTAGGCAGTTAGATTTCTAATGTACCTTATTATTTGACAGCTTCGAGGAGCTAGGTGACAGTGTAGATCGGACTCCTAGTCGAAATGACTTGTTGATCTGAACATGTTTTAATGCCCATCACATTCCCTTTGTTGATCATCAGAAAAGAAGATGTATTCAACTTTTAAACATAAGTGTCAAACACTATGTTTCAATGTGCAAATATAATCATCAGAATCCAATTATAGAGCTTAATATGATGTGCGATTACTGCCAACGCAAGTTTCGCAACACACTCGCTTCTTCGAGGCTAGTATAACAAAAATAATTGCCTGATCAAATGATCACCATCATAGTTCTATTGATATAAAAATCGCATTTCCTGACAGTTGCAAACAAAATTATACTTCGTCCATCAAAAACCACTAAATTTCCAAATCTGCATTTATTATCAAACATATAATTGCATTTATATGTCGGACTAAATCTATGTTCTCATGAACTAATAAAGCACCACATGATTGTGGAATCTGTTGAACGCGATTCGTACAGTGATACGTACCTCTATCAGCACATTCTGGCGATTCTTCTACAGGGGTTTTTTATTTTTAAATATTACAATACATTTTGAATACTTTGCACAAATGAGACACAGTCAATGAGCAAAAATATGGATTTTCCTCTCATTTATCCAACCATTATTCAGACTAAGGTGCTTAGAAATACACAGCCATTCATTTATGAAATCTGCAAGAGAAGCAACGTTAACGCATGTCACATACACTTGTGACGTAGTCATTTCTCAAGGTGTTGCAGTTACAGCAAAAATACAGACAGTTCAAGTTTAGTTATAGGCCAATGGCTATGCACACTCTGCATATTTGCTACAATTGAGTGTCACAAAATGCAACCTGAAATAAAAAATGGATTCCACTGTGATTGTGTCACACAGCTAAGTAGCCCTGTAAAACATGTCCTAGGCCTGCCTGAAATGGTGTTTGCAGATTTAACCTGCCATTTTATACTGCTAAAATAAACCTTGCACCAGGACCAAACCTTCATTTTAGTTCACATGACCTATTCCTAGGATAGGCCCTGAACTGCCCAGGTGGCATGGTACAGTGTATTTAAAAATGTAGACAATATTGATAGGATAACTGTTCCTGTACTTGTGTATCACCAGATGAGGGGGTCTTCCATATTAGGGGGTCTTCCAAATTAGGAAGGAGTGCCCTCACACACCTGTTAAGGTATCATGCTTCATCATTGGTTTTAGCTCCTCGTGGGGCGGTACTACAGTACCCCACAGGCCCCAAGAGGGCTCTTTAGCTGAGATCTGGAATGACTGAATTAGTGACTTTAAAAATACCTAGGGTGCAAAAAATAATTTTAATCCGGGATTACCTTGGTAAAGATAAAAATCCCCGGAAGGACACCCTCATCCATTTAGCGGGAGACCAAGCGCGATGTAGCGTGGCGCTAAAGCAGTGGAATACCAGCCAGGAATGGCAGACGTGCAGAACAGCAGACCAATATGCTAGTTTGCGTCGCCACCTCAGCAGTCTGGGATTACTTTCTGTAAAACTCCCCATACTCTGTGTTATTGCCAGGTAATCTTTCCATCCCATTTCTAAGCAAGAATGGGCACATTAAGCGTGTCTCTTACAAACGAGTTCATAACGCCTAAATGTGTCAGGGAATTCATTCTACAGGATTCAAAAATTGTAACAATAAAAAATGTATGTTTTTGTACAGCACTAAATGGGATGCGTGTTGAGCTCGTTCAACTGCATGACAGGGTACACTTAAGGGTTAGTTAAACTGATAACAAACACAACTGTTCAAAATGTTCTTCAATGTCCTACCAGCAAATGAAAACCTTAAATAATGCTTAAATGAACATGTGAAAATGCACATGTTTCACACTAGTCTGAAAACAATGCAATACTCGTAGTCTGCACATGGAATGACAATGCGTGTAGGTATAAAATATTAAGGCTAGTTTTTTCTAGATGCGACATTTTTAAGTAACGAATATGCGATCCTGTTTTTCTTCCCTCTCCGGTGCAGAAAGTCATTACCAGTCCTCGTACTCCATAATGGTGGATATTCCCAAGGTGGGTTATACAAAAGGCTCATTATCATTAAGCCGTACTGGAATCGCTGAACTGTGTCATTTTATACCTTACAATTACCTTGCCAGCAACGTGCTTGATAATTTCTGCAAAATGTTTAAGTATCCTATTTGACCTAAAGAGTGCCCTTTCCAGCTATCTGGATAGAGTAGTGTGTTACTCTAATGTGCCTGATGTTTTGTCATACTTCATTTATTGTGCAAAATTACCATCTCTCTCATATTGTAGCAAAATGTAATGTTCATTGCTTTTAATTTATCACTGCAGTGTGCAAGCGATTAGCTTCTTTCATTAATAGTTTAGACACTATCAACACAGAATTAGATTCTATATTCTATCCAATAAGTGCATTAGAATACAAGATTTGTGTCGAGGTGTTTTACTTATACTTAGGTAAACATTGTTTTCGTTATGATGGTGAATGGGAAAGTGCTAGGATTACTTACCGGTAATCTTCATTATTTTGATTTCATATTTATTGTCCCTTTACTTACGTGTGGAAATTGTGCTGAAGAAAGTTCAGCCAGGCCACTCCTACCAAGCACTTCCTGAGCAAAAAATAAGGTCCTCCCTCAAGAACTATTAAAAGGGAACTGACTACCCCAAGCATCCTAACTCTACAAGCCTCCACAAACACTCCCAAATAAGAAGGGAGGAAACGTAAGTAATGGGGTGTGGAATAGGGAAACAGAGCAATGAAGATTACTATTAAGCAATCTAGGCATTGCGTCCTCTTCCATTCCTATACCTTACTTATTGAAGTAATACCAACGCATAACAACATATTGTTGTCAGAATTCATTCAGCCAACAATTTTAATAAATGAAAACATACATGATTCGGTCAAACAAAGGACACTGCAGCACCACTATGTTGATTTAGATTTAAGAGCAGCAGTACTAAGATCAAATTCTGAATCCTGAAGCAAATTCAACATGTAATTTGAAACACATTTCTGACAACCACTCAACATTGAGAATATAGTTTAATTTCTACAGGTTTGTTTATCTTCTGCCAGCTGAGTACGCACACAAATGGGCCACTAGCACCATTTGTAGGCCTGTCAGCATTAGAGTGGTCTTCCATCCAACGTTTTGCCTTCCTCGTACATTTTTCGGATATCATTTTTGTTGGCCTTAGGACTGTGCAGTTTACCACTGCTAACCAATGCCAAAGTGCATGTGCTCACTACTTAAAACAGAGTAATATTGGTTTTCTCTCCAATTGGCAATTTTAATTTACTTCACAGTCCCTAATATAGTGGCACTACATGTGTCCAGGGTCTGTAAATTAAATGCTACTAGTGAGCCTGCATCACTGATCGTGCCACCCCAAGAAGCACTTACGTAGCATGTAACCGTTGCTCCAGCACTTTGCCCTTAGCCCATGGTACTACATCCCCAGTCACTCAACGTGCCACGAGATGCCAACGTGATTTCTTCATGCGCCGGAGCCGCATAAATGAAGTCCCGTGCTCGAGCGGCGCGGGAGCCCGTAACTATTGCACCAGCACTTTGCCCTCAGCACCGGGGAGTACATTCCTCTTCATTGAATGTGCCCGGAGGCGCCAATGCGATTCATTACACACCAGAGGCACATAAAGGCAGTCTCGGTCTCTCGTGGCGCAGTAGCCCGTAACGGTTGCACCAGCACTTTGCCATCAGTCCATCTACTGTTCTGCTACTACTATGGGTAAGTGCAAATCAACCTGTAGTCTTGAACCGGGAAAATCAAAAGTAAAAGTGCCTAGGAATTCTGCCTTCATAATCTCCTATCTCACTTCTGCAGTGGGGGCTCTAACTCAAGAACTCCAAAATGCTGAGGACCAGCTGGGCTTGAGAACTGATCAATCAGGGTCGAATGACCCCCTAGCTACTCCTCCCTGGAATGTAACCCTTAACGAGACCCAAGTCTGTGTTAGTGTGCAAGGAGGTTAGAGGGAAGGCCCTATGATTCCTGATAGGGTGCCTCGGTATGCAGAGGGAGAGAATATGGGAAAGGATGCACCCCTCCACTAGTACATATAGCTGTTAGACAAGCCATGGAGGACCTATTTAACTTACCACTGGAGCTACTTTTTATACCACTATCAAAGACATTCCCATCCTTTTCAAACACTGGTAAATGGGGTTTTAGGGAAACTAGAGAACCTAGAGACTCAATTAATTGACTTGAAGAATAAAAGTGTGCCGTTTGTTATCAGTAGCTACTTCTGGGTGTTGTGAAGTGGGCAAGCACTACAAACATGTTGAGTCAATTCCTATGGGTAATCAAGAACTTGTTGGGCAGGGCAAGAGCCCCGTAAATAGGTTGGCTAACAAGGTCATAAATAACTTCAGACTTAACCTGCCACCAGATGCTACCCCCTTAGGTGCAATTCTTATAGGAGTGCCCCTGCTTTAGGAGAACTGCTAGAATCTTACCAGGAACTCTTATGCAAAACCATGTTCTGGTGCAAGCAGCATTCTAGTAACGGGCCCAGGTTTCCTATCACATTATAATGGCTAGACGAGTGGGCTGGGTTGGCCATAGGCCAAAACAGGCAGAGGGAGATTGAATTCTTATCAATGTTGACCAGTCAGGAATTGCGGGGATGCTGTTTCAGGAGGGTTTCAATGAGGGCCCAGGGTGTACTAGGGCCCTACCCCTGGGGTACTTTTATCCACCATCTGAGGGGGTATAGCTACATAGTAGAAATGAGCAGGGGCTTTCGGTATCAGTAAATAGGAGGGTGCACTCATTGCCCAGATCAAGCTCCAGGGAGTAGCAGTGTACTAAAATGAATCCCTATAGGGCCCTGACTCCACCCAATCTGCCAGTAAAGCCTCCAGGGGTTGAAGATAGGGGGAACAGTTTAGTGTGCGCAAATAGATTTCTGCCATTAAGCCTCCTATATTACAATGATTGGCTGGTGCCTACACTCCCACAGCAGAGTCATACATTTATATAACTAGGGTATATAACTAGGGTAATAACTTAAATTGTAAGATTCTTAGCTGGAATAAAGCAGGGCTAAGAAGTAAATATGATGATGTCAGGTGGCTTGATCTTGTAAGAGAATATGATATAGTGGTCCTAAAGATACAAGGGACATGGAAAATAATTTTTGGTCGGATGGGTATAAGTCCTACGTGACCCTTTTAACACTAATCTTGCTTAAATTGCTAGGAACCCACTGCATGGTGGATACTAGTTCTTGAAATTGCCTAGCGATAGAAATCACCTCTACTAACACAACAAAATTGCTGAGTGTTAATTTTTAATAAATCTTTTTGAGAGTAATTTTCTAAATGAACATTTATGTAATCTGAAATGTTTTTAGAGGATTATAGAATGAAGCAAAGAACGTTTCATTCTATATAGTATTCATTTATTTATTATGAACTGTGATGTTGCAGATTTCTTAGGGCCAGCAAATTCTTTGAATTCCCATTTTTCAGCATACACAGCAAGGGGAATGTCTGTAGGATCTCGTGGCTGTAGTATACCTTATTAAACCTATCATTAATGCTAGTAAGACAAGGATCCCTACTTTTAAGGCAAGATGACAGGACTCTATAATAGATTATATATTCATCTCTCTTGTACTGTCATCTCAGGTGGTTTCTTATAATGCACAGTGATCCCATTTTAGTGACCATAATCCCTTTCATCTTGTGTAAGGCGGGGTATTGGCTTAAAGGGCAAGCCCAGAAAACCATCTACTGACACCTGTCTAAAACCTTCTGACCAAGGACGTAGATAAAAATGGACTAATGTAATTCTGGACCTTTTGCTCCAGGACCTTTGGCAGAATGTCGAGGAGAACCTCGGCATCTGCCTTAATCCAACAAAACTGAGGGCCGAGTTACTCACAGCGTTTGAAGGTATCTGTGCCTCAGTAGTAACATGCCATTCCCTGCCCTTCAGAAGATTTCAAGAAACTGGTGAGAGATGGTTTGACAGTAATCGTTCTTTTTTTTTTTTTTTTTTTTTTTTAAGTTTGAAGTTTATTAAAGCATAAAGACAGTAATCGTTCTGAAGTACCTCAAAAGCTTGTTACTGCCCTGAAAACTAAAGGTTCCACGAGATAAAACATACAGCCACGCTAAGAAAGTCATATAAATGTGCTCTGAATACTCACAAAAATGAAATTAAAGAGGAAGTGTGGAATGACCTATTAGCAGTAGAGGTCCGTAAGGATAGTTCCAGATTTTGGGCAATAGTAAATACACCCTTTTTCTCTGGAACTGACAACTCTCACCTAGAATGTAATATCACAGAGGCTCAATGGGATTCCCATTTTAAATCTATATATGAGGTCCTGTCTATGCTGGGATCCCCCGCTTGCTTAGACCATGAGTTGAATTCCTCTGTATTGGTCTTTAATGAAGGGGAAGTCGAGCTAGCAATAAAGCAAATGACTAGCAATAAGGCATCTGGCCCAGATGGCAACACAATCGATCTGCACAAACAGTATCCAATTCTCTGGGCAAAAAAAATGTTAACAAGGTTTTTAATGTGGCTTGTCAGCAGGGATTTCAGCCGTCATGTTCGTACTCCACTATTACTACTCCACTAATATTCAGTTTTTTAAAAATGGCCAGAGAGGTGACCCACGCTGCTACAGGCCTATATCCCAAATATATCAGCTGTAAAAGTGTTAGGCAGAGTCATTTTATGCAAACATGTTTTAACAAATCTCCAATAAGGTTTTAGAAAAGGTGGGAGCACACTAGACCAGTGTTTTTCACTTATTAGCAGGGAAATACACAGTGGCCAAGGCTGGGCCAATATAGTTGGCCTGTATGGATCTATCCTCGGCCATCTAGTAAATAAATCAAAGCTATGGTCCATATTGATTGATATGGGAGTGGATCACTGTTTAGTTTATTTCCTGGATGACCTGCATAGGTGTATTTTTGCGAGGGTGAGAGTTATCCAAGATGGCAAATGCACAAATCACTTTAGCATTGGTAGAGGCGTTGTCAGGGCTGTATTATAGCTCCCCTGATTTTTACCTTATATATAAATAACCTAGGCAACTCCCTTTGCTCTGCCAGTCTAGATTCTCCATGTGTAGCGGATAGAGTAATTCCTGCCCTCCTATACGCAGACGACGCAGTATTGTTGGCTCGTACAGCTGTAGGGCCCCAGAGGCTTCTGGATTAATTTGGGGCCTCTATGCAATCCTTGAACTTAATTTTCAACATTGCTAAATGGCACACAATGATCATGGGACAGAAACCAAAAAAGCTCAAAACGTTTTAGTGTGAGGGCGTAGAGCTCTCTAGGGTGACTTCTTTCACTTACTTGGTGGTACTGTTTGATGAGAGGGGTTTGTGAAACAGCCGGCGCCCATGGTTTTACTCAGCGACTTTGGCCCAAGCTAATCATAGCCATGATTAATATTTACAGTTCCAAATGCACAGCTATTACGAGGTATGGGTCTGCAATCTGGGGATATAAACCAGTGGAGGGGCTTCATATAGTTGAAAACAAGTTTTTAAAGTCTCTCTTGTTGGCCCATCAATCTACCCCCACATATGTAATTCACCAAGAATTAGGCATTTTTTATGTCTCTGATTTGATAAGGCTGGCCCCGGTGGTATGTTGGTTAATGACCTGGATCAACCCAGAAATAGCGATGAACCAGGAGATTGCTAGGGATTGTGTCTCTATAGAGAGAGCAAGCAGTATTCCAAGGCTACAATATGTTAAGTCAATTTTCATCAAATTAGGGTGCCCCGAACTCTTTCACTACTCGGAAAAAATAAGAAAAGAGGACCTGGTGTGGGCTAAAACACATTTTTTAAACTGTTATTTTTAGAGAGAGAGGCTACTGATATAATGAAACCTACCATAAAAGCACACCTTATTTCTAAAAACCTCTCCACAGATAGAACCCTATTTGGCATTTGTTACCAAGCCTTTCATTCGCCTTCTTTTAACCAGATTATGTTTTAATTTTATTTATTGTTTACTAGCAGATTCACCGGGTTGGAATAGGGTGAACTATTTAGGCCATTCCACATGCGATCATTTTTCGACCCAGGACACCATGCATTTTTATAATGTTTTGTGATCATTTTAGTAAGATCTGTAGAAGGTTTTTAATTCCTATTTTAAAGGGTAAAGGCTTTACACAGGTTAGACCTGCTTTATTAAATTCACAGATGCTAAATGATCCCTGGGAGATCTTTAGTATTGCGAGGTACCTAGTGGCTGCAGTGAGGAAGGTATTCTCGGGCATGTAATTCGGTTGTTCTTGAATGATCAAATAAACATTGTCTTAGCGTTTGCCCTCCAATCTGAGTTTCTGTTGAATAAGCTGTGTTTTGGTTGCAAGAAGCTATATATGAATTGTTGGTAACTTGTTTTATTTGTATTTCTATGAAATGTGGTCTCTAAATGTTTTATGTTTCCCAAGATTATTTATGAATTCTGTTTTAAATGTATTATTGTTGTGATATATTTGTATGTTATGTACTGTTACGGTTTTTATTAACCAAACAAAGTGGTTTTGACTACCTGAAGTAGCACTTTACACATCTCAGGCCTGTCATGTCAATCTGTGTGTGCAATTTGAAACTGCTATTTCAACTTGGAAAAGTAAACCTTTTTGCCAGGCCCAAACCTTCCTTTTTAATACATATAAGTTATGTCATGAGTAGGCCATGGACATCCCAAAGGGCAGGGTGCAATGTATTATAAAATTGGGACATGAACCTTTAAGGTTTACATATCCTGTTAGTGGAAAACTCAAATTATTTTTCACTACTGCAAGGCCTACCTCTCTCATAGGATAACACTGAAGTTACCGTATTATATTTTATAAGTGCAATTCCCAAATGTTTGGTTCTGTGGAACTGAAATGTAAAATCCTACCTATGGTAAAGTCAGATATTAAATTGCAATTTTGAAATTGCCACTTTTATGAAATTCATATTTTCTTGCCATAGCCATTTGGTGCCTAAAGCCAGTACTTAGTTCACATGACTCTGTGTAGCTGGCAGTTGAGCTTTGTGCATTCCTCTTAGACAGTCACACACAATAGGGAGCTTAGGTGGGCCAGGATGTGTCATCATTGGCAGGATGGGAGGGAGGAGCTGGAAAAAGCCCCACGTACACTTAAATAGACTGCTTTCTGCCTCCACACAAAGGGCATCATGCCCCCTGCAGTTAGTCTGGAGTCAGGACTGGTGATGCAGGATAACTGGAGATTTCAAAGTGAGACCTCTAGGAGCTTCTCCCCAACACACAACTGCATATAAGTACTGGACCTCAGACACCATCACTTCAGTACATGTGTGGGCTTGTGGATACTCTGCCAGGAAGAAGGACTGCTGCACAGCTGAAGGACCGCTACCCGGTTGGGCTGCACTCTGCTGGACTACTGCCTTGCTGGGCTGTTGCTTTGCTGTGCTGACCTGCTGGCTGTTGCCTTCCTGCATGGGTGAGAAGTACTGGACCTTCATTTCTTGAACCAAGAACCCCAGAGTGACTCAAAGGGATAGTTGGCTAGCCTCCTGATTTGAGCCTCAGGTACAGGAGGTTCCAACAACCTTACATCTGCACCTTGACATTGCCATCTGTAAGACTACCCTGTCAAGTGATGCCACCCTAGTCCTGGACCCTTGTAAGTGGGCCTAAGGTGCTCTGCCAGCCTCTGTGGATCCAGTGGAACAGATGTATCTTCTCTGCTGCCGGGGCAACCCCAAGCCGAAATAACACATCGCTGCTACTGATTGGATCGGAACCGCTGCAAAGACTTGCATGGCATTGCAGCCCATTGATGCGTTATCATTGGTGGGATCTTCAATGTCGACATATCCGGACCTTGCACCACAGCCTCGGCAAATCTTCGAACCAACTCATTGCTTTGGCTGCACGTTGCATCTTCACATGGATCCTCGCAACTCTCTGCAACCAGGATTTAAGGTACGTAGTTGAGCGCACCCAACTTGGTCCCTGTAACTGCCCTGTGCTCCATCTTTGTTGGCCTGAACTTTTTACTTTCTCTTGCTCTGGCGACCAGATAGGCACTTTTGGAGCTATAATGGGAAGGAAGGGTGGCACAAGAGACAAGCATATAGTGAGAATGAAGGGAGGCACAAGAGTCGGGCATATAGTGGGAATGAATGGAGGCACAAGTAAGATACAGGGGTATAAAAAGGGAATGAAGTCTGGAACAAGCACTATGGGGTGGAGTTACTGCGAGGAAGGTGGTAAAGAGAATATTAATGGCACTGGAGGGACTGGAAGGAGGGTGGTGGTACTGAGGTGAGGGTGGCAGTGCAAGCAGAGTGAAATGGGCACGAGGTGGTATCGATCATAAGGAGGGTGCTACAGGAAGCTGGCCATGTACAGGGAGTGAAGCCCGAGGGGTGGTGGTGTAGCCAGGAAGGTGAACAGCACAGAGAGATGATAGATGCAGAGGGACACAGAAGCAGGGTGATATGGAAAGGGAGGGCCGTATAGACAGAGTGAGGGTGGTACAAGGACAGCACCGTGGCGGTGATAGATATGAGGACACAAAGCAATGCCGTTTGTGGGGATCGGACAGGCAGGAGGGGGCAGTGATCCGGGAAGAAAAGCGAAGGGAAAAGTGGTGCAGATCAGAAAGTCAGGAAGGAAAAAAGTTGGATAGGCCAAATGGAGGGTAAGGGACAATGCAGGGTGGTGCAAGGGGATGGGTAGTTTGTAGTACAGAATTGCTAACTGTAGAACGGTTAGTAGTGATTATAGCAGAAGCGCTGGCTCTGGGAGGGTTAGTAGTGAATAGTGCCGGAGCGCTGGCTGTGAAGTCCCGTATGTGATTGTGAAGGATTGCAGACAGAGTAGAAGCTTGCTTCGCAGTGAGCCTCACCTCCGATAGCAGTGATATCAGGGTGCCGAAGGAAGGTTGTTTTTTGGGTTGGTAGGCCCATCACTTGAGCATGACATTGTACATAGCTGTGGGGCAGTCCTCTGTGCACTGAAGTAAGCAGCATGGTCTGACCAACGAGTCGAGTGCCAGCTGAGCAGACAGTAATGAAATAACCCACCGAACGGTGAAACGGACAATGTCTGTGACAGAAGTCCTACTATTACTCACTCTATCCCCACCAGGGGGTTAGCGGTGACCCTTACTGCCACAGACCTGCAGTCACCGCCCAGATCTAGTATTACAAAGAGTTCGTGACCACCTCAATCTCATTAAGACACCAGCGGAATCAAGTCAACCCCAAACCCCACAGCGTGCATAGAATGACGCGTATAGTGTAAAACAAGGTCACATGAAAACTGTTAAAATACGTTTTTCCAGGCGGAGGGGTAAAAAATACCTTATGTTGACACTGAGCAAAGAAACAGAGTCAGAGGTAGAGGTAAGCAGAGAAAAGGAGAGAGTTTGAGATATACAAATAGAGAGAAGGGTACTTTACTTTCCTAGGGATCCTGTGGATGGTGGGTGCTCCAGGCTATTGCTCACTTTGCCCATGTCTTAAAAAGTCTCTGTCATGTACTGGCTAGGTACACACAGATCTATACAGCATCCCTTCTAACCTGTGAAATATAAAATGCACTCTGTTTCCTAACCAATTAAGTAGAACAGAACAGAGCACATTTACTTATATTACATGTGTCCAATGTCTTTGGAGCAGCTTTAAACAAATTTGTAGATTGACTGTCAGGCTTCCCCCTCTTAGACTCCTCCCCTCGTAACTACACCCCTTGACACCCAGTTAATGGGATTCCACTGTGTGTTTTCCCATTCGCAGCACTGCATGCATGTTTTTTTTAATTTTGATTTGAGTTAAAGCATATGCTTTTTCAGGTCAGTCAGTCAGTGAGGAAGGGGTTTGAGCACTTGCGTCATGAATGCTCCTGCTTTCCTAACACGGAAGACGGTATGCAGTACCGGTGGTTTCTATCATGCAGAGGAAGGAGTGTGCGGGGAATGGAGCTGGGTATAGCCCAGGGTAAACTTAACTAACCGCCGTCTCTGGAGAGAGAGAGGACTGTGTGGGGGTACAGGTCCAGTGTAAGCTGGCCTCTGCCGGGGTCTCCGTCCAGTCTTAAATCCGGCGCCGTGAGAAGTTGGAGTTTTGAAGTTTGCAGCACATAACCGCGTTTGTTTTTCCGCTTCGGAATTCGGTTACTTTTTTTGTATCCTTGGCTCACATTTCCTCCGGAAAGAGTCACTAGTCTGTGCATAAGGAAGACACTGCAGCCAGATGTCTTGTGGGAGGGAGCCGCATTTTGTCTCTCCTGAATCAGTTCCCCTATTAAGTGGTTCACACCTACGGCGAAACCATTGGCGCATCTTTGATTCCACCCCTGAGCAAAGACAACAGCTAAAGATATGTGGGAATTAGGCAGTACCTACGAATTAACAGACTTTAATGAGAAACCTAACAACAATAAAAACAAGCATTGGCCGCACGCTCGCCTCACACTTAAAGTAAAAAAAAAAAAACAAAACTGGAGTTGTGTGTGCACAGGCGCGTGCGCTAGAAGCAGGGGGAGGAAGGGGACCTGCACAATTTACTTGATGGAGCAATAATTGCTACCATATGGCGGCGCTCTCTCTCTCAAGTAAATTGCCTCACGTGCACGCGTTGCCATTGAAGGCAATGGGACACGTGCATGTGTTTGGCTGAAAAGCCATGGCGATCGGAAAAGGTCTTTTTGCCTATGCAGCGCATGCGTGCTGCGTTGGTGAGACCTAAACATGGTGATTAGGAAAGTCTGTCCCCTTTTATATTTTATAGGGGAGGGGCTTATCTCTTGTCTTAGGGAGTGACCATGGTGAGCTTTCTTCACCACAACTGCAATAAGGAATAGTACAAGAATTGTTTTGGTTTCATATTTAGCATAAATGTAACATACTCTATGGGATTCTATATAAGCTTATAGAATCTCAGGAAGGATTTTATATTATACCAATCAAAAAGAAATGTGAACGTGGAAATCCTTCTGGGCCCTGTGGCATACCTTTGCAAAGCACAGCTATTGCAGTGGTACAACGGCCAAGAGGTGGGTGAGGTTAGACCTGTCAGCACTGACTATTGCTGCAAATGCGACAGAGCCTCCATGCGACGTTGTGCCTGCCACAGACTATTGTCCACTTGTACTTCTTCATGCTCACTCTGGGAAGGGGGTTCTACAAGGTCACTTTTTTACGAAATAACATCTTTTAAGCATTTCAACTTGAAGAACTATGTCTGCTGCTGCAACTCAACCTGATGGAACTGATTAGGAATTATATTTCTGCTATAGCAGCCATCTACAGAGCAGCAGTCAGTCAATTGCTTAGCAGAAAACTTTGGAGAAAGATCTCATAACATTGCATGTGCTAATATGGCTAATCTTCAGATTATTAGTAACTGCAGGGGGAGGGGTAGATGGCATGAGAGTAGCCAGTGATATCCAGTCAAGACTGAGCGAGCAGGTTCGTGTTGAATTAGTCAAATGGTGTGCCCCGTTTGTGCAGCAGGACCCAGCTACAAACAATACTTTTTGTAGATGACAAGATCGGGCCCCAGGCATTCAATGCGAAGGAGGGGTTCAGTTTATCTCCATGTGGCGGTGAAAATAGCACCCTACAAAAATAACACATACATAGTTTTGATTGTCGCTCTATCATCTAGATAAGTTTGCATGCAGACATCCCGGGATTTATGGCACAACATGATATGGCATTTTTGTGGTACTTTTGTAGCATATTATTTTATTTACTGTAATTTTGCATAATTCTCCCATGTGCCTTCATTTTAGTAACAGTCAAGTAGTTAGCAATTTTACACTGTTTGTTTCTTTGTGTAGGAAACACACTACTGTGATGTGTGTGTCAGTTGCCGTGGTGCGTGCAGGGCTTCTTCTTTGTGACCTACTGACTGTATGACAAAGTACCCTTTTGCAGTTGAAATGAATCCCTTCTAAAAGAAAACATAGCGGTGTCATCATATTACAGTTGGCATGTGTGCGAGATGGGAAGGAGTGGACCCCTAACTGCTCCACTGCTCCACTGCTTTTCAAATCCTCGCAAACAATTCCAACATTCAAAGAAGTGAAATAACGAGCTAACAGTCTGTTTACATTGTCACTCGATATTGTATTTCTACCCTTGCAGTCACAGCGTAATGCTTCCGGCCTATCTTCTAAAATGAGGCGTTGGAGAATGGGAATTATTTTGAGGTTTTAAAGTTTATATTTCTGCCAAGATATGAAAAAAAGCCTGTAGGTGGTGCATGGTGTTTTTTCATAGCACTTTAATTTAAGCTGCCCGTGTATACAGTGGTATATAAGGGTGTCAGGTACTTTCCCGCCAGTCCCTCGTTAGTTACCACAACTGAGCAAATATTGAGGTGATTGGCCCTAATGCCACTGCACGTTACACTATTGATAGCTAAGTTTCTGAGTGCCAAGCTGTTTAATATAGTGATAAATCTGTGTGTGAAAGTTTAGGCCTCATTCACATGGGCAAACTTGCACTATTGGCTAAGTTTACTACTTTTCAGTATTCACAAACTACGTGCAGAGTTTTACAACTCTGCGTTCGCTATACTTAGGTCTAATGTGTATTCCGCACCTAGGCACTCTGCAGTGGACGCAGAAAACTCCACTCATAGTTTGTGAATTGCATTTTGAAGTATGTTTTGTAGTATTACAGTGGAAGTCAGTCAGTGGAAGTCAGGTAGACAGGCTCAGGGTTACACGCACTTACCCATGGATGACAACATACCACCATAGACCACACTGACACCTATCTACCTCACCTGCTCCACCCCTCTCTATTCTGCTTTCCATCACTTTGCCCCCGGTCAATGGGCATTTTGACCCCACGCAGAGCACAGTGGCAGTGAGCGTTGAGCACTTGCAGGGGTGTATATTCGGTTGACAGTGTGTAGTAATGGATAGGAGGAAATCCAGGTAAGTTGAAAGTCCTTTATTAAGTTCCAGAGAAGTAACAAGATCAGACTCTCCTCTACAGCAGCAACCAGTAACTGCCATTGAACAGAACCCACATATCATAGGAAAACCACAGAACAGAACAGTGAAATGCATTCTTCTTGTAAAAACATTCTAATAAAGTATTCTAAAAAGACTAGAGCGAAACCCTATGTACTACACATCTTCTTCCTTTCTATTGTTTAAAAAAAATGAGATTAAGTAAAAAGAGAAATTGTAAGCAATAGAGAATACATTTGAGATCAACAAGAAGAAAAAAAAACTAGCAAACAAAATCCTGTAAATATGTTGGTGGTCTGCGAGATCTTGGAATACGCTCATTAGACAAACTACCAATGGGTAAATCAGAAGTTTGAGAAGTGTGATCTTGAGGCATGGGAGCATCTCCACTTTCAGTATTGTTAGCTTCACCAGTGTGAACTAAAGAAATGGGCTCCACAGAAGTATGAGCTGCTAAGAGATAGCCACTAGTATTGGAGGAACAAGAATCAACATTATTATCAGATACAACACCATTCCTTTTGTAAAGAGCCACTCTTCTAAAATTCCAACACTCACCATCGTTGAGAATGACACAATGATCAAGAACTATCTTGGCTTTAAAAGGCCCTTTGAATTTAGATAATCCTTTTTGCACCCTACCACTCTTAATTTTAACTAAATCACCTACCATAAAAGGAGATTGGATATTCGTGGCATAGGAAATGACTTCATGTTTTTTTGTAATGTAACGACTTGTTTCATCCAAGCTGGTCCTAATTTCAAACCAGGAGCTTGCCCTCTCATGATTTGAAATGGTGAATCCTGACCATAAACCAAAGGAGTTGTGTGATAGGCCCACAAAATTTTACTCACAATATAACCATTAGTTGAGGCCATTTGAATGATAACCTTAACAACTTTGTTAGCCCTCTCACATATTGCATTCCTTTGGGGACTGTACAAGTGAAGAAATCAATTAACCTTCTTAGGGGTCCCACTGATGCCTGGTCCTTTTAAAACAACAAAGAAGAAATTGGCACAGAAGCCGAAATATAAAAGTGCATTTTTATTAACCTCAAATGAGTGAGATTACGTCACACAGAAGCCTTAGCAACTGAATGAGGCAGTCTAAGGAGTACAGAAAACTGAGGTTTTATATATGCTTAGGGTTACATAGTAAGCATAAATGCAAGGGTCAGTCCTGGCTCATGTAAGCATGCAAAATGACTAAGTTGGGCATACAAGATCTACTTGCTCAACAAAGTAGGAGGAGAGTTACTTCTCCATATAGCAGCAAAAATAGCCTGACAGTTATACTAGAGAAGCAGGTGCATTCTCCTAGCCAGGCCCGTCTCGGCATGTGCAAAAGTGGAAGATGCTAAGTATAGTTTGTCTCTAGACAGAATACAAGAGCAGTTAACAGAAAGGTAGGACAGAGCACATGGCGAGCACATGGCAAACAAAATTGCTGCCAGAAATACAAAATGGCTTTCACAAAGCGGATAAGATAACTTCTAAATACAGGATGGCTTCAGCTAAATGCTAACCCATTACTGTCAATTTACGACACAAGGACATGCAGTGGTGTTATATACCACAACTCTTTAAAAATGTTTCCACTTTTTTGAAGTAAGCTGTGTGCCATTATCTGTGATAATATCAGAAGGAATACCTTCATCCTTAACAAGATTGCCTAAAAACGTAATAGTACTCTCAGTGGTAACATCGTTGGTAAACTGAACAACTAACCATTTAGAATAGACATTAACTACCACAATGGCAAACCTATCTTTTTCATTAAGTTCGCCCATAGGACCAATGAAATCAAGGCAAATGGTATGCCAGGGTGAGCCTGGGTTTTGTATATGCGCCTCAACTTATTTTGGTTCTACTTTCAGACGCTTCTCGCCTTCTCTGCAAATGACGGAATTCTCCACCCACTCCTCAACTTGAGCATCAATGACTGGCCACCAAAAATGATTTTTAAGCCGGCGCTGAGTGAGAGTTTACCCCATATGACCCTCGTGAGCTAAAGCTAACAGTTTGTTTCTGAGCCCAAATGGAGGTATAAATTTCTCATCTTTAACTAAAGTGTTATTATTGATGATAGAAAGATCATCAAACACTTTGTCGAAAGGTCTGACTGAAATAGGGATGGAACTTTCCCTCCTAGAACCAATTTTTAGAAGCTTCATAACTTCTTGGAGCGTATGATCAGTGACCATTTCCCTTTCCCATTCACTAGCATCAAAAGCACCCTCTCCAACAAACACAGCGTCTTCTATAGAAGCAACAGCAATATCTTCCACACCTTCAGAAACAACACAATCATGAAAGGTACGCCAATCCAAAGACATTCTGGAGAGGCAGTCCGCCTGCACATTTTTCCATCCTTGGATAGTCAACTGAATATTGGAACTCCTGGAGTCTTTCAGCAAGTTTCATAAGTCTAGCAGACCCTTTACAAGTACCCCCTGGAGAAAGAACCTTGATAAGCGGTTTGTGATCCGTTCTTAGAACAAAACTCATATCCCAAAGGTACGTTCTAAAATACTCCACTGCCCAGGAAGCGGCTAGTGCTTCTCTTTCGATGACCGAATAGTTTTTCTCTGAGTCAGTCAAAGTTCATGAAGCAAAAGCAACTGTGAATTCAGACCCACCTTTGACTTGTGAAAGCATAGCGCCAAGATCCGTCGCACTGAAATCCACTGTAACAATAGATTTGTTATGTACATCAAAAGGTGAAAACATTTTTGCATTACAAATTTCCTTTTTTGATATTGTCAAAACATTCCTGGTGTTGAACATTCCATGAAAAACTCACTCCATGTTTAAGCAAAGACCTCAAGCATGCTGTTTTATCAGAAAAGTTTTTTACAAACTTCGAGTAGTACTCAATGAGCCCCATGAAGGAACGTAATTTGTCCTTATCCTTCGGCTAAGGTGCAGAGTGAATAGCCTGACACAGATCCCTTTTTGGTTTAACACCCAACGGAGTGATAGTGTAACCCAAATAATCAACATGATCAACCGAGAACTTGCAATTATCTTTGCGGAGAGTGAGACCAGTGGAAGATAATCTATCTAAAACAATTTTGAGAGTGGTGTTGTTTTGTTTGAGAGACTGCCCATAAACTAAAATGTCATCCTGAAAGTATACTATGTTTCCTACACCCTCAAATATATTGGAAACCATCCTCTGAAACGCGCTAGCCGCAGATTTGAGGCCAATAGGGAGGCGAGTAAACTGAAAAGTACCCCATGGAGTGATAAAAGCTGTCAAACTTTTCGAATCCATATGTAAGTCTATGTGGTGGTATGCACTCCTAAGATCCAGCTTGGAGAACACTTTGGTAGCTTGGAGAACACTTTTTAAGGTAGTGACTAACTCAGAGATATTGGGCAAAGGGAAGGTGTCTGCGACCACACACTGATTTAAAGATCTCAAGTCCAGACAGAAACAGAGTTTGCCATCCAACTTCTTCGTGACGACAATCGAAAAAAACCATGGGGAAGCCCTCCACAGGCTCTATAATCCTAGTTGCCATCATATCATCCATAAGTTGTTTGACCTCATCTCTGACAACAATAGGGACCCGCCAATCATTGTGCTGTATGGGGATTGAGGTTTTTACAAAAAATGATTTTGTGTGAATACCCTTTGAGAAAACCTAGGCTCTCCCCAAACACATCTGCAGCTTCAGAGAGAATAGTGTCTAAACCTCCATCTTCAATAATCATGACCTGTGGGTTTTCGCGAGGATTAACTATGATGCTTAGGTCGTATGTATGTACCCACCCCAAGATAGCAGGACCAGAAACAGACACATCAAGTTTCCCTTGAACTTCTCTATTAGAAAACTTTATTTTTGCCTCAAAGTAAACAAAAATGTCTTAAGGTTCTCCCTGGTAACCACCTGGAGAAATGTCTTTGGGAAGAAGAGGTCCTGTGCCCCACACTTTCACAAACAAAGCATTGGCAATGATCGTGTACTGTGAACCAGTGTCAACCATTAGATGGACAACTCGATCATTAATTGTGAATGGTGCTTTGGTCCTATCCTTTCATTTGTCTTCTTCTTCTACACAAGACAAACTTGATCTCACTACTAAAATGTTGTTACCTTCATCGGCCACACTTGTAGTATTTTCTACTCAAGCAACACTAGAGCGAGCTTTGCTCTTGCAAACTCTTGCATAATGACCTTAATATCCACACTTAAGGCATTCCTGTTTGGCTGCAAAGCAACATTTTGAGTCAGAAGAATGGCCAGCGCTCCCACACCTGTTACACAATTTGGTATTATAAACCCTAGTAGGATTTTGAACTTTCATGGGCAAAGCTTTTTAAAATGTTTTCTTGTTCTTAACTGCTGCAACTTCACTTTGTTCCTCATCACATTGAAGATGATCCATTAATTCTTGAGCAAGAACTTCACTTGACATCACTTGAAGTTGACCTTTTCTCAATTTCTTTCATACAGCCTTCCGACAGTTCTACTATTTTGGCCAAATCAATAGCAGTTTTTAAGTTTGGATTTTTGGCTGCCCACAAGCGTTCTTGAATCTTTTTATTGTTGCACTGAACTATGAGCTGATCCCTGATCAGTTCATCAGTCATGTTACCAAACTTACATTTGACTGACATTTCTCTAAGTCTCGAAACAAAGTCATCGATAGATTCACCTGTTTTTTTACTCTTAGTGTAGAATTTGTACCTATTCATGACTAAGTTTTCTTCTTTAGAGTATCTCACTTCTAAACACGAAACAGCTTCTTTGTATTCATCTGGAAGTGCTTGTCCATTAGCTTGTAGGGCATGAGGAAGGAACTTAAAGACACGCTGGCCCTCTTTCCCCAATGAACTCAACAAAAGAACTTTCTTCCGTATAGCCAAAACTCATGTGCGTCATTGTCGAACATTGGGAACCAGTCCTCCCAGGATATACTAGGTTGGCCAGGATTTGGGAGAAAACTTGGTGGGAGTACCACTGAGCAATTCTGTGAGCAACTTTGTGTGGTCATGATATTAATGAATCCTAAAATAAGTGTATGGGAAATATACAGAGCAATCAAACTTGAACAAATATTAAACCTTTAGCATTCAGTATACTGGGGCTGGGTGGTTATGGTAACCAAAAAAACAAAATGTCTTCCAGGACATATATGCTGACGTATCCCAACGTCAAACCGGTGCAGCAGCCGGTGCAGCTGATTGAATGGCAAAGTGTTTCCGAGGACTTCCACGCAGATGTGTGCTAACGCCAAGTTGGTGCAGCTGATTGGATGATGATGAGAAGTCACGGAGGGAATGGAAGAGTATTTGAAAATCCTGAATAGGCAAGATGGCGGACTGAAGACGCCGCTGAGAGGTCGCTCCCGCAGTCACCCCGCACTCTGAAGGATACTGGCATTTTTTCGCCGATTTCAAAACCGCTAATAGCTGTCAACTATTGCCCTTTGATATTTGAAGCTTTGAGGTCAGATTTTAATTCATATTCTTACTTACTACCGGGACTGATGATTCGGATTTCTGAACTAGAGAAGCGATGGGCTCACTGACCAGCTGATTCCATGGTTCCGCTGTGCTCCGCTGTGCTCCGGCAGAGGTTCGCCGATTCGGTGTGCTGCTGCGGTTGTTACTCCTGCTTTGCCTGCTCCTGTTCTTTTTCTGCCTATTTGCTCCGGTGTCTGGCTCCGGTGTGCGGCAACTTCAGAGGCTGTGCAAAACTCGGGGACGTGCTGGGAGGAGCAGGGCGCTCGAATTGTCAGCGCTCGGCTGGTGAGGGTTGGCTGGCTGCCGGCTGCAGAGGGGGAGAGAGAAGTTTGCTTACTGTCTACGAGAGGAAGAAAATTGCCCCGATGACACGGAAAAATCCTGTACGGCAGAACAGAGTGAAAGGCGCCCCCCCTTTGGGATAATACAGAAGAAGGAGTGGCATTGGTTTTCAAGCCAATTAAGCCAATATCGCCAGCGGTAGTTGCGAGGATGCCACGCTCTGCTTTAAAAACTCCTGAAAACTGCGGCAATACAGAGAAACGGTCCGGTAAGCCACAGCCCACCCTCCCAGACAGTTGTCCTCTCACTATTCCTTCTACACCATCTAAAGACAAAACATTCTTTCAAACCCCAAAGAATAATGATAAGAGAAAAGAATTAGATGGTGCAGGGTGCTCTTTATCCAAAAACTCCCAAAAATTGCAAAATACACCCTCTAAAAATGTGGATTTAACAGATGCAGACGTAGACATAGAGCTGTTGGAGATATCTTTAACCGTTGTTTCTGCTCATACTACTCTTCCTATTGGATACACACAATTCAACTCTAAAGATAAAGATAAGCCCCATGCTGATATTACTTCTGGCTGTGAGACCCTGCCTGTGACTCCACCACTTCCTACATCCCCCAACTCTTCTAAGACAGCCTCTGATACTTCCTCGCTGGATTTAATTCTAAAAACCTTAATGATACACAGCAGAGAGACACAACAGCATTTTCTTCAACTAAGGGAAGATAATATTAAGGTGCATAACTGTTTACAGGAAGTTACGAACAAATTGAATGGCATCACAAAGGAGATCGAAGAACTACAACAAAGGGTGGTTGAAGTGGAGGAGACGCTGGTTACTACTACAGCTCAAACAGGTCAACATAAAGAAGATATAGGGACCTTACAGAATAAAGTTGAAGAATTGGAAAATAGGCAGAGGCGACAGAACTTGAGACTCTTTGGAATACTCGAGGGGTCAGAGGGGTCGGATGCCAGGGCTTATTTGGTTAAACTTTTTCAAAGAGCATTTCCGGACCTCTCTGACTGGGATTGGGATTCCCAACTCCAACGGGCACACAGACTGCCTATACCCTTAAGGAAAAAAGAGAGTAAATATCCACGACCTATTATGGTTTACTTTGGCAACTATCTGCTAAGACAAGTGGTCTCAATCAAAGCTAGACCGAATACTCCGGTGACAATAGACAATGTAACTTTTTTTGTAAAATCTGACCTCAGCAAGATCACTATGGATAAAAGATGGGGATTGCGCAAATTGATTGATCCTTTTAAGTCCCAGGGGGCAATAGTCTACCTCCACGAACCCGCACGCCTCAAAGTTATGAAAGCTGGTCATACTCACTTTTTCACCGAGGTACAGGAAGCTTAGCAATTTCTCCCAAAAAAGGGATTTAAATACTTAATAAAGAGAGGGGAAGGAAATGAAGAAGAAATAGAGAGAGAGAGGGGTGAGAAAGGAGGCTGAGAGAGGTAGGAAAATAGACTTAAGTTTAACTATTACTGCCCAGTGTAACTTATTAGGGCATTTGGGTTTGATTTGTTTTGATTTTTGCGTATGACAATAATACTGAGTGACGGGGAGCCTGGAGAGACCTCTCTGATTGGCTGTCCCTGTGAGGGGCAGCAGAAGATAGAGGTAGGCTTCCCGGTAGGTACTGGGGGCAGGGGGTATGGGCTGGCGGGTAGGGACAAGGGTTTGGATGTGGGAAGTAGAGTAAAAATAGATGACACAGCCATAGAAGAAAAAAGATACACAGTATGTACAACCACTCTTTTTCAAGTTAAGGTGGGAAATCAAATTATATCTGAGTTAAGATATGTATCTGATTAATTGCATTGCCTGGAATGTTTCAGGTCTTAATAATAAAAGCAAAAGGCAATTGGTTTTTGAAGAACTTAAAATGTATATTCCTCATTTTGCACTACTAAACGAAACCCATATTCGTTTTCAGGATAGAAAACTGCTGGATCAAGGGGGTATGAGTTAGTTATATGTACTACTTTAAATGCTCCTATAAGAGGAGTGGCCATATTAAAGAAAAAGAGATTCAAGGTAGAAATTCTTAGAGTAGCTTCTGATAAAGCGGGACGATGGGCAATTGCACAGATTGAACTAACAAACCATAAATATGTTCTATGTGCGGTGTATGGGTCCAACCATGACGAGGCGGCAATTTTTGATCAACCAAACATTGAACTACTAGATTGGGAAGGAGAGATAATATTAATGGGCGATTTTAACTGTGTTATTAATTATACCAAAGACACTACAAAGGGTACCTCATCCCAGCATATGCGTAAGACTAGAGCTGCTATATTAGAACTTTCATGTATACATATTTTGAAAGATATATGGAGGAACCTTTACCCTATGCTAGCAGGCTATACATATTACTCTGCACCGCATAAATTGTATTTGCGTATTGATATGGCCTGGGCATCTGATAATATATTAGGAGACTTTAAAATGGAAATATGCCCAAGAATAACCTTGGATCACAACCCCATTCTTTTACGGTTCAATTCTATCTCAAAAAAACAAGAGGTTAGATTATTCTCATTCCCGAGATACCTGCTGTCAGACTCCATATTTATCTCTGAGCTAAAAAAGAATATTAAAGATTTCTTAGAGTTCAATATAAACTCAGCCCCACTTATTTTTGTATGGGATGCATGCAAAGCCAATATTAGAGGGTTTGCTCAGCAGTTCATAATTAGGCAGAATCTGAAACAAAAAAAAGAGATTCAGGACACAACATCAAATATTAGGTTATTGGAACAACATTTGGCAGAAACTTTCATACAAGAAGATAGGGGATGTCCTATCTCAAATAGAGTCCAATTAAAACTTAAATTAATTACTTTACGATCTAAGATCAAAAAAGATCTAAGGGAAAAAATGTGCTCCAAACTTCAATAATACAAGTTAACACAATATGAGAGTGGCGACAGAATTGGCAAGGTTCTTGCATACAAAATTGCGGAAGATAGAGCTAACTCATTAATTAAAAACATAAAAGGGGCAAATGGAACTAATTATACTCAGATCTAGAGACATCATTTCCTCAAGTCATTAGGTTAGCAGAGGACTTTGGCAGAGTTTCCGGCTATCAAGTGAATGCAGCAAAGACCAAATCATGACCTGGAACTTGCCAAAGGGTCGATATCACACTAAAGATGACATGAGGTACTTGGGAGTTAAAATTGTCCCTTACATTGAGGAGATAGCCAAGGTGAATCTTTCAAATATTCTTAAAGAGAGCCAAAAGCAAATGAGATCCTGGGCTCATCTTCCCTTGACCATTTTAGGCAGAGTAAATCTGATAAAATTGGCAATTTTACCAAGAGTAACTTTTCTCTTGAACACTCTTCCATTTCATTTCAATAAACAACTGACCGACAGATTCTATCAGGCAATTAATTTGTTTGTGTGGGCCTACAAAGCAACCAGGATTTCCTAGAAAAAACTAAGACGGGGAAGGGAAAAGGGTGGCCTTGCACTCCTGGATGTTCAGTATTATGCGTGGACATTTCAATTAACCCACTCAAGAATGTTGTTGAAATCCCCAGATTCATCAGATAAAGGGAAAATGTTCAAAGCAATGCTGGATCAGGGGGGGCTTCCCCATGAAGGTTTTCTTTTTAAATATGGAGACAAAATGTTTTTAAAGAAAGTTAGGCTGAAGGATTTATGGGGAGCAGCCCAAATATGGGCCAGAATGAAAAAGTCAACGGGTCTGGGGTATTACTCTAGATTAGCTCCATGGTGGGACAGCCCGGGGTCTCCAAGTTGTCTTAAGGACATGCTGGCCATACCACTAAAAACAGCAGGTCTATTAACATGGGGAGACTTAACTGAAGATGACTCTCTCCTTTTGTTGGGCAACACTCAATGAGAAATTGGAAGGGGGCATGTCTACATTTAAGTATATTCAGTTAAAAATTGGTCCCAAATTCAAAATAAACCGATTGGACTGGGGAATGATCTTGAAGAACACCTTGTTAAAAAGCCAGCAGCAAGAAGGAGGTAGCTTCTTTCTATTGGGCAATTGAGGAGGCCACCGATGGGGATTTCAGATTAGCAGGTGAATTATGGGAAGGACTGATTTTGGAGGGGGATTGGGCTGAGGTATGGCAGGTCTCTTATAATACTTGTTCTCAGTTGTGAAGCCAGCCTGGCTGAGAAGAAATGATTATTTCACCACACGCAGGGCCTACCTGTCCCGAGCTAGACTCTCTAAGATGTCCAATGGTCCACATGCTAGATGTAAGAAATGTAGCATCGAAAGGGCCCCAGACGAACATATGTTCTGGACTTATTCTGTTATTTCTGAGTTCTGGCAAAAAGTGGGTTCCACTATAAAGTCTATTTTAGGATACTCAGTACACATTACCCTCAGCTTAATATTGTTTGGTATTCAAACTGAAATCACTGGCCACAGTAGAGGTTTTCTCTTTTTTGCTATCCTGTTGGGCAGACGAGAAATTTGTAAGAAATTGGCTGAGGCTGAGGCCTTGCCTCCTACACATTCAGAATGGATCTCATCAGAGTACATAACCACTGAAATTGACCTGGCCAGACTAAAAAATAGCAAGAAGAGAGCTATTTGGGACTGCCTGTTAAATTGGTCTCCAGCCTAGACAGAGAAATAATTAACTTAACTCTGTATTATGTATGGAAAACCTTCTTTTATGTCCTATGATTAGGCCTCATGAGAAGCTCTCAGACTGCGATGAATCTCATTGGTATCACTTGGTCATCAGGTAATAGTGATCCAAGGTGGGCTCTATTGTAAGCCATAGTCTTCGGTTTCCTGAAATCTGCGGAAAGCATAACCACCTTCTCACTAACAACGAGAAGTCAGCAACAGGTAGGATGTAGGTGAACCACTGGTAGGCGGGCGACATATGGATGGGGCAACACCCCATAAAACTTACCCCTCCAAAGTGAGTAACAGTGGTGACCTGCAGATTACCAGTTTGTTGGTGTCAGACGTGAATGAAGATTAAAAAATAAATAAATACATGTCCAAATCTCTGCACGTATGTGCATTAGTCCCATGAGCTACTGTAAATGGATTTACACCTTTGATCAGTAGATCTGCAGTTGCTTTTAACCATTCAGATATTCTAAGGCTCTCATGGCACACACTATTGTGTAATGCAAACACCATCGCCGCAATCCACGATCACACTGCTGCACAGCAGTGGGAAGAGCAGCCCCATTCAAGATATGTAAGGTATGAGGGAAACCAATCCTTGAGGCGAAGGGGAGGGGCTGTGTGTGATCCTCGACAGCCTACAACCTTATCTACACTCTCATAACCGCTTCAGCCCATAACTCGGCTCCAGCTCGTATTTACACACACTGAACAGGCAGAAGCCGAAGTCTAGGGTCATAACAAGACCATGCAGCACCGCTGGCTGGTAGCTCTCAGCGAGCCGGTAGGAATGGATCACAAGGAGCACAGGCAGGTATTTCCTTCAGTCACCTCAAAGAGAGCCGGCAGCAGTTTCCATCCTGGAGCACAGAGAGTAAACAGGCTGTAACTTGTGCCTGGGGCCATGGAGAGAGAAGGCAGCTGCTCTTGACTGAAGCCACACATGCTGCAACCTGTTGCATTGTTGCTCTGAAGCAGGCAGCGCCCACTTCCAGGATCCATGCATACAAAGGAGGCAGATCCCATAGCCTGGGGGCATTCAGACAGCACACATACATGTCAGACTCGGGGTCACAAATAGTTGCACACTGGACAAAGCAGCAAACACTGCCTCGGATAGCACAGAGAAGAGGCAGTGACTCTACTAGGGTTCCCACAGGGAGCAGACAGCAACTAAGTGAAACCTTGGATGACAAGCGCAGAGGAGGACATAGCTATAGTTAGTATGGGCACTAATCCAATCACCCAGGCATTACTCATTCACTCATCCAATCATGCAGTCAGTATCTCTGCACTCATGCATTCACTCAGGCTCTACTATTGCACTCAAGCACTATGCATACACTCCTGCATTCAGTCAGGTACTACCAATGCACTTATCCAGTCACCGGGGCACTTCCTATACACTCATCCAATAACTCAGGCACTACCCATTCACTCATCCAATCAACCAGGCACTATCCTTGCACTCATCCTTTTTCTCAGGCACTATGCATAAACTCCTGCATTCTCTCATATACTACCCATGTACTTATCCAATGACACAGACACTACTCTTGCACTCATCCAGTCCCCCAGGCAGTACCCATGCATTCATCCACTCATTGAAGCACTATCATCGCCCTCAACCTTTCACTCAGGCACTATGCATGGTCTCATTCTATTATCGAGGCAGTACCCATGCACTCATCCATTCTCTCAGGCAATACCCATGCACTCATCCTGTTACCCAGGCACTACCCATGCACTCACCCAATCACTAAACCACTACCCATGCACTCATCTAATTACTCAGGAACTACCCATGAACTCATGCTTTATCTCATGCACTACTTATGCACTCATCCAATCACCAAAGCACTATGTATGCATTTATGCAACCACCCAGACACTACCCTTGCACTCATCCAATAACAGAAGCACTACTTTTCAACTTGAGCATTCACTCGGCACTAACCATGAACTTTTGAATTCTCTCAGGCACTATCCATGCACTCCTCCAATCACCCAGGCACTACCAATGCACTCATCTATTCTCTCAGACACTACCCATTAACGTATGCAATCACCCAGATACTACAGTTGCACTCATCCATTTACTCAAGCACTACCCATGCACTCATTCAGTAACCAAGGGACTAGCCTTGCACTCATCCATTGACTCAGGCAGTACCCAAGAACTCATCTATTTACTCAGGCTGTACCCATGCACTCATCCAATCAGTGACACACTATGCTTGCACTCATCCAATCATGCAGAGACTACCCATTGACGCATCCTTTCATACAATATATACTTTTTCTTTTTTAAACTAGAATAGGTGTTTCCGTAAGAACCTTTTTTTTCTTTGCTAACAACTATTTTATATATTTTTCTAACTATTTTGTAGGTGTTTTTTTTTTTAGATTTTTAACATGAAAATGTAAACAAAAAAAAGTAGCGCAAAACAGCTGTGCCTAATTGGGGAAAAAAGAAAATTAAGAACAGTGGTTGTTAATGGTGTTCAACATTGTTTGGACAATCTGTTTCCCCACAATCAACATAGTACTATATTTTGGGCAGAAAAGACTAGCTTTGGCAAAGTCAGGCAGAGTCGAAGGAATGCTCGCCAGGTCTTGATGTTGAAGCCTGTGCATCTTGGCCAACTTCACTTTCATTAAGTCTTGCAACTTCAGGTGTTTGTTCATTGAACATGTCCCACAAGAATATTTCAGGTTTCAGGGGAGTTATGGTTAGCAATTAGCATTTTAAAAACCTTAGACATTCACTAGAAAAACTACAGGTCTCAGGGACATTATAGTTAGAAATTAGCATTTAAAAATTTTTAGAAATGTTATGAAAAAACCACAGGTTTCAGGGACATTGTAGTTAGGAATTAGCTTTTAATAACCTTTAATAATTCACTGAAAAAAACACAGGTATTAGGCTAGTTATATTTAGACATGATTATTTAAAAAAAACTTAGATATTCACAGAAAAACCACAGGTGACAGGAACATTATAGTTAGGCTGACATTTAATTCGTACAAAACAATAGAAATTTAGCTGTTATAATTAGCTGAACTGAGCTAACTATAACTCGCACCCCCGCAATGCACTGTTTATGACATCACATAGTGCATCACACATGACATTGCACTGATGACATTACTGATGACATCTCACATGACATCACTGATAACTTTACTGATGATATCATTCAATTAATCTCTGATGCACCTACTCACACCCCCATATAAACTATCATACACCTACTCCAGATGTCAGACTACCATTCTAGAAACCATTGACAGACTAATACCAGTATGTACATATCCACTTACTGATTCATAGGTCTACATCCACATCCTGTCACTCACCGATACAGGCACTCATACAGCCAGTCACTCACTATTACAGCCACCGACATATCCACCCATACAGCTACTCATACACCTACTAACTCACCCAAACACTCAATCATCCTACTCACCCATACAGAAACACACACACTCACCTCTCATACAGATACCAACAAATACTTTCTCTCCAATAAAGTTGCTGGCGCAAGCAGCCACTCACAATACAGCCACTCTCACAATCACTCACTCACACATACAGTCACTTATATACTCCAACACTCACATATACTGCCTTTCACAAATGCAGTTACTCATCAATATACCACTGAGACATCCATTCACTCACAGACACAACCATACACACACCCATGCACCCATACAGTCCCTCATAGATACACTCATGAACCCATATACCCAGGGATTCACCCACTCATAAATCCATGCAGAGAGTCACACACCTACTCACCCAACCACACAGACACTCAGACAGCCATACAGGCTAACTAATCAATAACCCATATAGACACTCATGTACCTACTCAACAACCATGCAGCCACTTACACACCAACCAGCAGAGTGATTCACACAGATTAGTCACTCACCCATACATTCACTAAGACACATTTAATCAGTCACTTATACAGTCAGTCACGCACCCACTAAATCATCCATACAGACACTCGTACGCCCACTCATTCTTCAATACACCTTGGCATATATATAACATTCTTCAACTTTTTAGAAACCCTCAGTCACTGGATGGTGTCATCAGTGATATCATCAGTGATGTCATTTGAGAGGTCATCAATGATGTCACTGACCATTTCATGAGTGATGTAATATGTGACATAATCAGCAGTGCTTTGCAGTGGCGTGAGTTATAGTTAGCTCAACTTACTATTATGGCTGGATCTCTCTGGTTTTGTATGAGTGAAATGTCAGCCTAACTATAATGTTCCTGTAACTTGCAACTTGTTTTTTTAGTGAATGTATATATATAAATATATATATTCTTTTTTTAAGGCTTAACACAAGTGTTTCAACACACATTGCTCAGTGGGAAAAGTACTATCCCCATAAATATCTATTGTGACCTCTATATTGCAGAGATTTTTAAGTAAGTTGTGTGTGCACATTAATTCATATTTTTAACACTGTGGTGCATAGTTTCTTTTGAAATAGTGTGAGGATAGTTTGTTTGGAAGAATTAATGGATGTCTTCACTGCTAAACAAAATTATGTTTGTTTTTACTTTATATCATGTGTAATCTAATTTGCAATGCTAAGTGCTAGAGTGACAAGCTGTTTATACCCTGTTGAATCAAAATATTGCAAGTCAATGTGTTGTACTAAATATTCAGGTTTCCTGGGGCACACATTTAGTTAGCATATATGTTTATATCTTCCTTGCATCTATTTAACATTGATTGGGCATATAAATGAATTCAGCTACACACGTCAACTTTTGCTGTTCAATTTTTAGACAGTTCACATTCTGGGAGGCCAATTATACGGTACAATTTAAAATTTTCATAAAATGTATCTCTAGAAAATAAGTCAATTATTGAAGATAAAAAATTACAGAAAAACTAATAATTATTGCAAGCAGCCAGACCAAATTATCACAAAACAGTAACTGACTCATAGATTATTAGTAAATGATTATCAAAGGTACGAAAGTATGGTTGATGTTAAAATATTGAAATGATGAACGAGACATATCTATTAGTAACCCAACTACTACAGTGGCACACGCATTGCTGTATGTAGAGTTGAGGAACCTATTGTCCCCACTTTTGTCTGTCCTCTGCAACCAAAATTTAGGATGGAGCCCAATTTCATTACTGACATTTGAGCCCATGGCACCTTTGCTTTACCATTGCATTGTCACCAGAGAAGTGTGACTGAATGGTTAGAGTGGCAGACCCTGATGCAGAGGTCTGGCCCGGGACCAGGGTTCAATTCCTACCTCAGCGGCTCTTGGCCTCAATTTCCCCGGACCTGATAATTCTCGCCTCAGTGCCTATTCTAATCATGGGTCCCACTCTGCAACTCTGGGCAATAGCTTGCTTAATCTCCATAACGGCCCCAACAATGCTAGGACTCCTGGCTTCACCTTGGGGCTGCCCAGGAGTGGGCACTTCACAGGGAAAGGCCAGGAAGGGTTCCTCAGCGGTATTTGTACAAGCGCCAAGATGCCTCATGGTGTTTCGTGCGCTATACAAGTACCATTACATTACATGTTTACGTTTTGTCACCATGATGCAACACAGTTACAACAATTAATTTATAAAGTAAGGGTACATGGTTATCCACAATTTATTTGCAAACAGAACAAGTAAAGTTGCATGAATAATTCATAAAAATAAATGCCATGCCAACTGAGACATTATGGAAGAAAAGGTTTTTAGAAAAATTGCACAACACAAACTGGTTCTGTTGCAGAGCTAAACAGAACATTCCTCATAAGATCCTTAAAATATGTATTCCCTTAGATCTACAAGCACTCCAGGTCTCTCCAGTGCCCTCAGTTCTATACTAGCCAGATGCTGCACTTATACTTGTACTGCAATTTCTGACAAATCGGATCTTCTCTCTCCTTTTACAAGTTATGTATGGCACTGTGAAAACTCCCAGCAAAAACTGCAAGACAAAGTACTACCTGGCCACCATGGCTAAATACAAATACATAGTAGAGAACTCCATAAATAATGTGGCAGTCTTATAACTACAGCAATTCTTTTAATCAAATATCATCAGTGCCAGGATACCCTCAAGGATGATAGTGCGCTTTACAAATACACATAACGTAACATCTAGGGGAAAAACTAGTGAGGTTTTGCTAGTGAGGGTTTGACAACAAAAAGGATGAGTGTCTGGATGGTTTTTCATCATTGCAATTGTAATCTAACCTTGCCAATCAGCCTCTGCAAATCATAGAGGCTACAGGATCTCTGTGCAGTCTTGGGATTCGGTCTTACTTTCCATCTGTTACTTTGCAACATATCAAGTGACAGATGTTCAATTGAGAATCTTTCCTAAACTCTTTAATGTCGTCTAGTTCTTGTTACATTCACACCCCACTTTAAAATCGATAAGCTGCTATTATAAGTTGAGCATAGGCTTCCTAAATTGATAAATTCTGCATCAATAGTAAACATTTCTCCCAGTCAGTTGCCTGGTAGAATGGTTTGGCATTACACTATGCATGTAGTTTAGAATAATGGATTAGTATGACAGGCCACAAGTGTAATGTTTCCTTGTTCACCAAAAATATCACGTAAAATGAAAAGTACTTCAAGAAACACCTAACTAAATGCTACTATAAAATAACAGCTATAAATGTAATGACAGTTGGATTAATAAATTGTACCCACTCCTAAATGGATCTCACAGAATACACGGAGTGGAAATCCCATTCCATAAATATTTACACATGGAGGAACTAAAACAAAACACATGATCTGTCCCATATATCTGTGGGACACTGTTAGGAATGGTGTGATTGGTTCAGGAAGGGTATACCCCTACTGGCTTAAAAATGCAATTTCATTTAATCAAACACAGAGATTCTGTGCTCAACTCCTGGTAGCTGTGGCAAAATTCTGAGATATTTCCAAATACATTTAGAAAAATGGGGAAAACATGAATGAGCTGAACGACACCAAGTTCAATAAAATACATTAGGAAGAACCAGAGATATGACTTGTTCAAGTGTTAGGGCAAAAACACCTAGAAGAATTAAAGTACTAAGGTTTCCTTACCCACCGGGATGGTGACATTCCTGGGCAAGCATCAGTAGGTTGTACCTACCCTCCAGAGGTGGGAAAAATGACTAATTACCACTTTTAGGCTAATGCATGAGAAAGGTAATTCATGTCAGTCCTGTTAACTCTTGCTTTGAGGGGAATCATTCCAGTCACTAGGACTTTGCCCAGCCATGTCACCTGCTGGTTCCAGTCTTCAGTTTTCAGCTGGGCCATCTTGGAGAAAGGAATTCTTCTGCTGTTGTGTCCCTGAAGAAGGCAAACAGGAGGTGTACTACTTGAACTTTGGAGAGCAGTTCCAGTCCCTGTGACCAGCAAGTTTATTTACTGTTTTATAAAGCGCAAACCAGACCCGTGAGGGTATCAGAGCGCTTTACAGTAGTATCAGGTGGGATACAGAACAAAGGGGGAGGAGAGTCAAGGGATAGGGAAACAAACAGATACAAAAGGTAGCAAAACAAAAAATCATAATATCAGACTACTATAAGGGATAGGAGCTAAAACGATGCAATAAACTAGAAAAGCAGTCTCATCACCCAGATAGATTGTTCAGAAGTGCAGGGTGGGCAACATAAGGGAAGGCAACCAAGGAATAGTGCAGTGACAATAGGTAAAGTCAGGTTGAGGGGGTGATTGTAGCATGAGCTTTTAGGAAAGGAATTTGCTCATTAGGAAAGTTTTGGTCTCCTTTTTGAAGTGAGCTAGAGACGGTATTCTTCTAATGGCTTGTGGGAGTGAGTTCCATATTTTTGGGGCGGTCCCAGAGAAAGCCCAAATGTATGTTCTTTTTTTTCTTGAAGCGTGCGGGTTGGAGCAAAAGGGTTCTGGCGGACCATGAGTTTCTGGTTCCTCCGGATAACACAAGTTTCTGTGCGAGAAAAGCAGGGGAACTGGACTAGAGAGCCTTGTGGGTGATGCAAGCCAGCTTGAATTGAATTCTGGCCTCAAGAGGAAGCCAGTTTAGAGCGTTATGTTGGTACGAGATGTGGTCAAACTTCTTAGAGCCAGTTAGAAGTCTGGTGGCGGCGTTGAGGCAGGCTTTCAAGGGTGCCAGAGAGATCTTGGGTAGGCCTGCGAGGGTGGAGCAACCATATTCTAGTCCAGAGATGACTAAGTCCTGGATTTCTGGTTTTAGAATAGGGGGGTCGAGGAAAGGTTTTAGGCTTCGTAGGTAGTTCAGGTGAACTATGGTGGTTTTGGCCATCACGTTGATATGGCCCCGCATGTTCAGGTTGCCGTCTAAAGTAATTCCCAGGGATTTAGCAGTACACAATGGTGGGAAAGCAGTTTAGCGCTGTGATAGCCTTGGTCCAAATTTGAATGTCTGAATTGGCGTTGGGTGGAGAGATTTAGAGGAGCTCTGTTTTTTTGGCATTGAGTGTAAGCTGTTTAGATGTGAGCCAGTGAACATTAGTTTCAAAGCCTCATTCAGGGAACGGATATCCTCTGGAGAAGAGATATTGATGTAGAGCTGTGTGTCGTCGGCATACATGTGGTAAGAGATATTGGCAGTGCGCAGGACCTCTGAGAGCTGTTCGAGGTAAAGATTGAAGAGGGTAGGGGATAAAGCTGATCCTTGGGGAACTCCAACTGTGGTTGGAGAGGGAGCGGATAGGTTTCCGTTGATCAGGACTCTCTGAGAGTGGTTCTGGAGGAAGGATCAGAACCTGGCCAGAACGGTGCCATCCAGGCCCATCCTAAGTTTGAGGCGATTGAGGAGAATTTCGTGGTTAACCGTGTCAAAAGTTGAGGATAGGTCAAGGAGGATCAATAGACAGGTTTTGCCTTGGTCAAGGGCTTGAAGGGCATCATCCACAATGTGAAGATGTGTGGTTTCTGTGTTGTGCCCAGGTCTGAAACCAGATTGCCAATCATCTAGAAGGTGGAAGTTGGAGATGTGTTGGCTCAGCTGTTGCTGTACACATTTTCCAACACTTTAGCAAGGAGATGGATGTTAGAGATAAGTCTGTAATTGTCAGGAAAGGCAGGATGTAAAGTGTTTTTTTTAGAATGGTGACCACCTGGCTGGCTTTGAGAGAGTCAGGAATCGATCCCTGTAGGAGAAAGGAGTTGATTATAGTCGTCCAAAAAGAGATGATAGCCTGAGAAGCAGAGGCAAGGCAGTTTGAGGGGAGAGGGTCGTTAAAGTAATGTTCGGGGATTAAGGAGGAAAGAATTTTTGAGATCGAGTGTTCATCATAGACTTTGAAGTTGGACCATAACGCTTGGTTTTTGGGGGAGGTCTCAGAGGGCAGCGCTGAGTGGGGAGGAAGAACCGGAGGGGTTTGGTAATAGGTAGCAGACATGAGGTCCTTTCTTAAGGCAGAGATTTTATCCCAGAATAAGGAGGAGAATTGCTCGCATGGCATTGTAGAAATAGGGGTTTCTTTGGAAGATTTAGCAAGTTTGTTAGATTAGTTTTTGATCAACTCGAATAATTTGTGAGGTCTATTCTTAGCGTTATCCAGTTCTGCTGTGTTTGTCAGAGGGGCCTCCTCTCATTGTTAAGGGATCCGCTGAACTGAGTGTTCCTGTCTTTGATCTGTGTTCTTTTCAGTTTTAGCGGGGCAAGGTCATTGATTATATTGGCTATCGTTGTGGAATAATGTTCAGTGAGGTTGTCGACCGTGGTGATATGGGTGGGAGGGGAGAGGTCAGTTGCACAGCGGGCAGCCAATTTCTCATGATCAAGGTTCTTGGTGTCTCTGATCCATCTTTTGGGGATCACCGGTTGCGGTGTCCATATCTTGTGAGTGCCAGGAAGTTGGAAGGTGATAGTGTGTCGGTCAGACCAGTCACAGGGATCTATCAAAATGAGTTTGACCGCAGATTCCTTGGAGATGAGCCAGACTAGAATGGCACCTTTTGAGTTAGTAGGGAGGGAGCAGTCTTGGGTAAGGGCTTGGTCAGTCAGAAAGTCTCTGATGGCGTTGACCTGTGGGTCCTTGGGGTCGTTCCAGTGCAAGTTATAGTCGCCAAGAAAAATGGCATTGGCGTTCTGGGAGGCCTTGGCTGTGATGATTTCCATGAGGTAGTCTGTGAATGTGTCATTCTTGCCTTGGGGGTGTTAAAAGATGTGCAGTCTGCACTGAAGGGAGGTGTTGTTGCAGACAGATAGGGCAAGATATTCGCAGGAATCAGTAGGTTGGGCCAGAAATTCAGTGATGAGGAGGTTGGAGCAGTGGATTCAGGCAATGCTACCCCTCTTTTTTTTGTGATTGCCTTTCCAACCTTACGATGAGGTAGTTGGACGGGACTAGAAGGTCTATGCAGGGTGAAGAGGCTTCATTTAGCCAGGATTCCGTCAGGATCGCTACATCTGTGTTTAGGTTCAGGATGAGATTGGCGATATTGGCGACATCGGCGGCATGCTTTACCACAGAGTGGCAGTGGATAAGGAGGTTTGGACTAGCACTTGGTTACTGTTGACTATTCCTCTGTTGCGGCGAGTGGCTGATCTATAGGGATTGATTGCAATCATGCGTATAGGTTGATCTTTCTTTGGGTCAGAGGAGCATGAGTGTTGATAGCTAATGAGGAGGTCAGCAATGTTATCCTCCAAGAGTTCCATAGTGCTAGTCGTAGCAGGTATAGGTTTGTAGGTAAGAAGGAAGGCCGGTACTTCTTCCTCTGCGAGGAAGCAGGGCTGCTCGTGAGGGTGCCGGTGTCTCAGGGGTAACAGGAGAGAGTGGAGAAGGGGTTCGGAGTAGGAAGTGGGGGGTAGAATTCTGTTAGAGCCTGAGCTTCGAAAGAGTGAGCTCGGAGAGGTGCAGGAGGCTTTTGAGGTCCGTGAAGGACTTGTGGATGCTCAAGGTTAATTCAGTGGAGAGTGTCCAAATCCCTTAAAGAAAGGGTGCTCTTGTGGGCAGGGGGTCGGCGGTGAGGGCACGGATTTGGTAGAGAGGGCAGTAGGCTTAGTAGTGTGTCAAAGACGACCAGAGTCATGAGAGTATTTAAGGTATAGGGTTTAGGGAGGCTACTGATGGCTTGTGTAGGTGGCCTGGTAGATGGGCTATGATGTCTAGAGGGTTGGGCCAAGGGGGTTGGTGTCAGTAGACTTAGTAGTGTGGCTAAGACGACCGGAGTCATGAGTTCCAGTATCCCCACGGAAAGGTGGATTTGAGGTAGAGGGATAGGGCTTAGTAGTGTGGCTAAGACGACCAGAAAGTAAGAGAAGAAAAGTAAGATCTCTTCATCCAGCAGGGGCTTCTTCTTCAGATAGATTATACTCAGGTCCAGTAATGTCCTGGAAAAAAACTTCACTTCCTTCTGCAACCCTATTTCTTTGACTTACTGTAAATTACCAAGGAGCAGCTGCTGCAAGATAGCAGAACCCTTCTACCACCAGGAAGGCCTACCTTCAGCACCTTAGCAATTCCTCTAATGAGCTCTCTTCCCAAATGACAGGGTCAAAACATGTTTTCTCACCTACTATAACTGGTGCCTGCCTGTACGGGAGGGTTCTGGGTATGAACAGAAAAGTCACCGCTGGCATTTACAAGTCAAAGGAAGTAGTGCTAAAGCTGTCCTTTGGTCTGCTAACTTTTCCAGTCCAAATACTAGTGCTTGCTTACATTTGAGCATTTGCTCATCCTTGACTCAGAGTTTAGTATTGTGCTCTGACCTAGAGTTCTTAGCTCTCACAGTTAATGATGTATCCAACTCAAGAGGGGCTGAATTTTTTACAAAGTTACTTTTTCATTTGGGGATGGGATAAAATCAAGTGGCTGAGCTATCAAATTACATATCTCGCTCCAGACCTATTGTCTGTTGCAGGATTCAAAATGCTGAATGCTCATGAGTAGCAATTACAAATTAGGATATTTGGGTGCCACTGGATTTATTCCTTGTGGGCTATAGGTAGCAGCAGCTAGCTGGATCAGCATCCGGGAACTTCCTACTGCTTGCTGTGGATGATATTTTGAGGATTACATTTGGCTTCCTTATAGGCTCTTATATAACTATTTACTCTCCTTAGTGGAGCAGTATAGCTGCACAGGCTATGTTCTTGCATTCCTACCATGCTCTTGCTATCTTCCAACCACTGGCTTTTCTCAGCAATGCCTCAGAGGTTCTTCAAAGCAAGCTAGCCAGTTGATCTGTTCTCTATAGCCACCCATGACTTGTCTGTTTAGATGGTAATTGTGTGCAACAGTAACAGTCCACAATGCATACTCTTAAAAGCAATACAATAGGTCCAGTCTAACAGAAGTCAACAGAACCCCCTCCCTTTCCTTCAGGGTTTCCAGGTCGTCCATATAACATTGGGCTTGGAAGAGACTGAAGGAGCTGGCCCTCCAGTCCAGGAGAGAGTCCACAACGATTACATTTATAAGACAGAAGCATGTGCCCCTCCGCAACAGAGACCACAGTGTCTCTGGTCCATATTTGAGCATTTTTAGTCTCCTTCTTAGGTATCCTTGTCTGAATAGGCGCTCACAAAGAGAGGTGGACCTTTCTATGGTCTGGAAGACAATCATCCAATCTAGTCATTCCACCACTTATTCTCACCAAGAAACCAGCCCCTTGGATGTCCCACCTCAATACATCATTTTGGGTAAATTAGCTCCCACCTAAAATTCTTTACATTGAAATTTGCCCAGCCAGGAAATCATCTTCACTCCAAATAATTTCAAAATGGCCAACTGGTGGGCATCGGTGGCTTATTGTAAGGCATCTCCTGTCTCCTCCATTCTTTCAGATAGAAATGCAATATGTTGATGATGGCTATGAACAGTCTAACTGCAAGAAATATTTTTTCTGTGTGATCACTCTAGATTTTTACTTTTGCTGGACCCTATATTTTAGCTGCCTGTAGAATTCCATATGATAAAACCTGCTAAAGCACCTGTGCTCCTCATTTCAACACAACTTACTAGTATATGGTACAGAGTTTACCCAGGGCCTGTAAGGTAAATGTCATTACTAGACTGTAGCACCTATTGTGCCATCCACTATAGTGACAGTGTAAAATATGGCTTCAGGCCGATCATATTAGATTGAGGGTGGCAGTTCAAACACTGCAATTTGATCTGTCAAAATAAATCATTATGACAGGTCACAACCTCCAATTTAAATACTAATAAGTCACGCCTATTTAGGATTGAACTCCACAAGGCAGTATAAATGATATTTTAAAGTAGGACATGTAGAATTGCAATGTTAACATGTCCTTACAGTAATTAGCACCCAAAAGCTATTTTTTACTGTGTCAATCCCAGCTGTCCTATGTAGAAACTAGGAGTGTATATTAAAATCCTAATACTGTATCTTGAGAACGGGACTAGTTCAAAGAATAATTTAAAAAAATATTGATAATAGCTATTAGAATCCAATTCAATAGTGATGATGGGTTTTTAATAAATATTAAGAAAAAGTAACTTTAAGAAAAGAAAATAGTACACTACCCCCCACACACCCCAATGTTTCAGAACCCATAGTTGGCATGGTTGGCCCCAGAACGTTTACACCATTGCTATGGCATGACCAGGAGTCATATTCATCCACTATCTCCTGAGAGTAATTTATATGGCATCTCCAAGCACCCACTTCAGAACATGTCTGTACTTAAGAGACAACACAAGATGATTGAACCTGCTGTCTGTAAACTGAGAGTAGCCCTGAAGGACTGAATCCAATCCCTACAGAGAAAGAAGTGGACTCTAATGGTCATAAAGCAGAACACCTTTTTAGCTACTGGGATACATCAAGCTATAAGAAGCATTTCTGCAACTGCCCAGTTAACAGTAGCATCTGGAGCCTCATCTTGTTCTCTGCCTGAAACCCTGTTAGTCACAAAATTACTACTCTGAGGTACTGTTGGGCTTTAAAAGTGCACTCCTGTGGTTGACTGGACCTTAAATGGACTACATCATAAGGTAAAATCTATGATTAGGATACTACCTGGTTGGTGGAGCTTGCCTGCCGTCCATAACGGCTAGCATCACATTGTGCCAAAGTCCTGCTCTACTTTGATTATCATAAGTGCTTGTAGTTTTTTGGTGCTATTAGAACTTAAAAATGTAAAATTCGTATCTCTGTTTCCACAAATAGGATTTTTGACATTTTTGTGTAGTTTTGTGGCTTAACACCACCTTCTAAATAAGACCCCTTTTTACGCTACACTTAGCGTGAAAAGGATGTGTAATGGGTGTTGCAGTAGGTGTTCCGCCGCACCACCAATCGCTTTTTGATGCTGCCCCATATACACAATGCTGGGGCAGCACCAAAAATTAGGACCAGGGAATATCTGATCTTAGACTAGCAATAGAAGGAGAAATTAATAATTTATCCTAATTTTTTGCTCTTTCCATCTGCACTGTATTCTGCAGCACACATACAAAGAGCAAATTGCCTTTCAAGATTGATTACATTGCAAAATGTGTCTTTTCCGGCATATAAACAATCGACCTGCAGTGCAGGCACCCGTGCAACATGGTTCATGGGTGTCTGGAGATAGGCAGCTTTATTTGCACCAGTGGTAGGGGAAACACTGGGGTGTGCTGCATTTTTGTAAATACAACACATATCTGCGTTCTAAAAATGTTGGAGTGCACTGTTACCAATTTTGGACTAACACCGTGCTCCGACATTTTGTTGTAGATACCCTCTATCCCCCTATGTTTTAGATTTGCTGGGGATGTTTGTTTTGCATTTCAACTTTATAGCTGACTTGGTACTGCATCAATACTTTATATGTTGCAGTTAGTTAACTCTGTTCTGTGCCATAGTTACTAGGGGGCTGAGCACAGAAAAGTTTAGTGCCTTTGATTGTTCCTCATGGCATGGATTATGATTATTAGTTGAGGTGGATATTCACTCACTTCGAATAATATATTGGATAAAGTACCCCCAGTGACACATTACAAAGATATTGAAAGTCACCAAGGAGTTATGTGACCATCAAGAAGAACAAAGCCAAAGGCTGAGGCCATTTCAAAGGTGATGGAACTCTGGGAAAACTTGAAAAATTATCTTCATATATGGCAGGTGGGTACTGTATCCCTTGTAATACATGGTCACAAGATCATCTTTCCCAAAAAGCACTTAAATCCTTTGTGGGTACCTCTTTCATATAAAAAAGAGCGAATGGTTGCAAACATGAAGAATAATAATAGAATCTCAAGCGCAAATCTAAACACTTCAAAAAAGCTTTTGCAAAACAAATTACAATCAGTTTAATAAAAGTAAGGTTTTTAAAAACATAAACAAAGGTGCAGAAGTTTGAAACATGTAGAAAGATGCTGAAAAACGTTGCTATATTTACCTCAGGAGTGCAAAAAATAAACATGATGTCAAAAATATCTAATTTCTGCTAGTTTCTGTATATCTAAAAAAACAGAACAGTGTATAAGAAACCCAATATTTTGTTTTGTTCTTTTAACTGCTGATTTAGTTATGCTCCCTGGCCTGACCTGACTTGCCTTGGCTACTGGCTCTAGCAACAGGCATTGTGATGTCAGGACACAGGCGTAATAATTTATTACAGCTGAATAGCTAAGTCACAAGTCGTATTTTATAAAGAAATTGGAGACAGGTTTTTTCACAGGGATTTCAGAAAACCTTGTCTTATTATAAAATATCTTACACTAACCTTGCCCTCTTCGTTCAGTCGGTAGATATTACGGCCTTTAATAGGCCTTTTGTCTACTGAAGCCTTTTATTTGCCATTTGATGCAACACGCAATTCTTTCAGCCAGGCAGTTCAATGTGCTATGTACTTAAATGCACATGTAACAAAATGCTATGCATGAAATTGAACTACAAATATATACTAGATGACAGTGAATGTAACAAATGGAACACCTCATAAAGACACATTGTAGATTCTGGAGGCAGACAAGGTTTTTGAGGATAGTTGCCACCTGTGATAAATCTTGAGCATGCATAACTTGAACCCTGGTTCTTTTGTAAAAACAATGGGAGCAGATTTCTGCTCTACACGGCTGATTGAAAGTACCCAATACGATGGCACTGGAGAGACTCACAATGCACCCTATTAAAGACAAAACATTGCGTGTGTAAATATGGCACCTGGTGCTGGTATTCATGGAGAAAAGTCCACATGAGATATACTGCTATTCCAGGCAGAGATTAATGCATCTCTTTTATTTGGGGAAGTGCCCCCTCTTTTTTCTCATGTAAGTTATTACCTGGGGTAAGATGTTCTTGAATATTACATTAAATTGAGTTCTGTTTGTATCACAAAAAATATCTTTATTTAATTGTTAGTCCTGAATTGAACACACTTTGAAATTTAAGAGGAATTTTAACGGGCCAGCGGGTGGTGTAGACCAAATAGGTCTCCGTTAGATAGGATATTCTAACTGCAAATATTATGATCCAGTGTCTTATAATATTTATTGTCTATGACCTATGACAGCAATGACAAGTTGTTTGAAAAAAACAATAAATGATGCTTTGTTGACTAATAGTGCCATGAATAAAATATATATATATTTTTTAAAATACCTCTATACAGCAAGGCTCGCGTTATTTTGACAGGATTACAAGAGAACAAGGGCTGGTGTTTGAAACTCCAAAAGCACAAGTGAATGTGTTGATGGAGCAGGGTAAAGAGCAAAATTTTGTTCTAACCTGTGAAGTTAATCTCCCATAATATAGAACGTGACTAATAAGCATGTGGTGAAAAGTAATAATCAACTTGGTTTAAAATTGCAAACATTACACGCAGGATTTACTAATGTGCTATATGTTGCAAATGCAAAGAAGAAAATAATAAACTAACTCTTGTCTATTGTCTTTGTCAGTATTAAATGCGGCTGTTTAACTAATGGCATGTGCTTATTATATGTGCTTATGTTATGTCTTTTGTGACAAAAGCCTTTGGAGTTCCTGCAGAGCCTGTAAGAAAAAGTAATTATAAAAAGCTGCATCTGTGTTGCTTCTGCTAGGTAACATAATTAACCCGGTTAATTATTATTAGGGGGCGGGTAACAGAATGGGTCTCAATTCTTTAATTAATTGATGTCTTGTGTTTGTTTAATAATAGTTTCCAAAGTGAGGCCTGAAAAGTGGCTCGGAAAAATATGGCTGGCAGAGATGCAGACGTGAAAGGAATCTTGTCCAGAGTCGAGCCTTGCATTGTGTAATGGAAATATTTGCTGAATAAAAAAGACTTTGCTTGAATAAAATGTGCTCACGGAAACAAGGCCCAAGGACAGGATTTGTGAATGTCTGCCAAGGTTAGCAAGCAAAAAAACAGTACTCGAACGAGAAAGTATAACTTTTTAGAAAGCCAAATGTCATCGAAGAAAGAGACAATAGGGCTAATGTGAAGCCCGGACTTGGACAAAATATAAGGATGACCTAACTGTGGTCTGACATGGCTCAGCCAATGAGAGATTTCAATCAATCAATCAATCAAAGCATTTGAATTGCGCGCTACTCACCCGGAGGGTCTCAAGGCGCTTGGGGTAGGGGGGTCCGCTACTCCTCGAACAGCCAGGTCTTGAGTTGCTTCCTGAAGGCAAGGTGGTCTTGGGTCAGGCAGAGGTGGGTGGGGAGGGAGTTCCACGTTTTGGCGGCCAGGTTGGAGAAGGATCTTCCTCCCTTTGTGGCTCTTAGAATGCGGGGGACGGCCGCGAGGGCGTGGGTGGTCGATCGGAGCTGGCGGGTGGGAGTGTAGAAGTTCGGGTGGTCATTGAAGTATTTTGGGCCCTGGTTGTGGAGAGCTTTGTGTGCGTGGGCGAGGAGTCGGAACGTGATTCTCTTGCTGACGGGGAGCCAGTGCAGGTTTCTCAGGTGTGCGGAGATGTGGCTGCGTCGGGGGATGTCCAGGATGAGTCGTGCCGAGGCGTTCTGAATGCGCTGGAGCCTTTTCTGGAGTTTTGCAGTGGTTCCGGCATGGAGGGAGTTGCCGTAGTCCAGTCGGCTGGTGACAAGGGCCTGAGTGACCATCTTCCTGGTTTCGGTGGGGATCCACCGGAAGATCTTACGTAGCATGCGTAGGATGTTGAAGCATGACGAGGAGACGGCGTTGACTTGTCTGGTCCTGGAGAGGGAGGAGTCCAGGATGAAGCCCAGGTTGCGTGCGTGGTCTGTAGGTTTGGGTGCGCTGCACAGGGCAGGGGGCCACCAGGAGTCATCCCAGGCGGAGGGCGTAGATCCCAGGATGAGGACTTCCGTCTTATCTGAGTTCAGTTTCAGGCGGCTGTTCATCATCCACTTGGCTACGTTTTTCATCCCTTCGTGTAGGTTGGTTCTGGCGGTGGCGGGGTCGTTGGTGAGGGAGAGGATCAGCTGAGTGTCGTCGGCATAGGAAATGATGTTGAGGTTGTGTTGGCGTGCGATGGTTGCGAGGGGGCACATGTAGATGTTGAAGAGCGTGGGGCTGAGTGATGATCCTTGTGGCATGCCGCAGATGATTCCGGTGGCTTCTGATCTGAACGGGGGGAGGCGGACTCTCTGTGTCCTTCCGGTGAGGAAGGTGATGATCCATTCCAGTGCCTTCTCCTGGATTCCGATGTTGTTGAGGCGCTGTACTAGGGTGCGGTGGCAGACCGGGTCGGACGCCGCAAAGAGGTCCAGGAGGATGAGGGCCGCTGTTTCCCCGTTGTCGAGCAGGATTCGGATGTCGTCGGTGGCTGCGATGAGGCCAGTCTCGGTACTGTGGTTGGCCCAGAAACCGGACTGCGAGTGGTCGAGGGATCCATTCGTCTCGAGGAAGGCGGCCAGCTGTCTGTTGACGGTCTTCTCGATGACTTTGGCAGGGAATGGGAGGAGCGAGATGGGGCGGTAGTTTTTGAGGTCGGTGGGGTCTGCTGATGGTTTCTTCAGTAGGGCGCTGAGTTCGGCGTGCTTCCAGCTCTCAGGGAAGGTTGCGGTGATGAAGGAGGCGTTGATGATGTCCCGTAGGTGGGGTGTGATGACTTGTTGAAGATGTGGTGGGGGCAGGGGTCGGTTGGTGATCCGGAGTGGATGGTGTTCATCGTGCGGATGGTGTCTTCGGTGTTGATCGGGGTCCAGGCGCGGAGGGTGGTGGTGGGGGGCATTGGTGTGGTCGTAGGATGCGTCGGTTGTGTGCTGAAGCTGTTGTGTATGTCTGAATCTTGCTGTGGAAGAACGAGGCGAGCGAGTTGCAGAGGTCTTGCGATGGGATGATGTCGTTGTTTTTGGCGCTGGGATTGGAGAGCTCTTTGACGATATTGAAGAGTTCCTTGCTGTTGTGGGCGTTGTTGTCCAGTCGTTCCTTGAATGCTGTTTTCTTGGTGGCATGGACCAGTTGGTGGTGTTTTCGAGTGGTGAGCTTGAGGGTGGTCATGTTGTCTGGTGTCGGGTCTCTGAGCCAGGTTTTCTCGAGGGCTCGGCAGTTCTTCTGGGAGTTCTTGAGTTCGTCGGTGAACTAGGGTGCTTTCTTGCTGCCGGGTCTGCTGGGAGGGGTCTTCAGTGGGGCGAGGTCATCTGCGAAGTTGCTGATCCACCTCGTGAGGTTGTTGGCGGCTTGGTTTGGGTTTGCTGAGCCAGCGGGAGGGTTCTGGCTCAGCGATGCGGCGAGCTGGTCGGCTGTGATCTTGTTCCAGCTTCTGCGGGGGACCTGTTGCTGGTGGTGGTGGAGCGTGGTCATTCTGAAGCTGAAGTGGACACAGCTGTGGTCCGTCCAGTGGAGTCCGGTGGCGTGGCTGAAGGAGATGTCCTTGCTGGAGGAGAAGACGGGGTCAAGCGTGTGGCCGGCGTAGTGGGTGGGGGTGGTCACCAGTTGCTTGAGTCTGAGGTTGGCGAGGTTGTCCAACAGGGTGGTGGTGTTGCGGTTGTTGTTGTTCTCCAGGTGGAAGTTGAGGTCCCCGAGGAGGATGTAGTCAGCGGAGGGGAGGGCGTGCGGGCTGATGAAGTCGGCGATGTCTTCGCTGAATTGTGTGTGTGGTCACGGGGGTCTGTAGATGAGGGTGCCTCTGAGGGTGGTCTTGGGGTCGGTGTGGATCTGGAAGTGCAGGAGTTCGGCGGCTGTGAGGGTGTCGTCGGAGTCGGTCGTGATGCGGATGGTGTTCTTGTGGACGATGGCGATGCCTCCTCCAGTCTGATTGACGCGTTCTCTTCGGGTGATCTTGTATCCGTCCAGGATGGCGATGGGATTTTGTTGAGAGAATGCAGAATGTAGAAAGTTTTAGATAGAGAAAAGGTATAAAACCTAACATCATGAGTAGGGCAAAAAGCTTGATTCCCGATTTCTGATTGACGTGCTGTTGGACTTTTGGCGCACGTTAGGACAGCTGATTTTAATTGATATTTTCCTTTTCAGGAAAAGCAAATATAGACAGGGAAATAGATTTGGGTATGGAAACTTATATTTGCTAATATTTCATGTTACTGATCTTGCTTAAATAAATGTCAGTTCATTAATTTGTTTCCCAATAAAATGCTGCTTTCTTATTTGCTAATAAAATAAAGATTCTAAACGTAAATGCTCTTTCTTTGAAGAATAATGTTAATAAAAATTAGATTTGAAATGACAAGCTGGTCTTGTTTATTCATGGTCTAGTTACTATCAGTTGATCCAATCGCCTTAGTGATCCGTTTAATAAATGATAAATGTTTTAAAAACCATGGAAAGATGATAAACTGCAGTTGTATATAATAGTGTAAATATTAGGTGAGTGAATTTATTAATCAGATCACACGATTCAGTTGCTAAAATTTGTTATGGGCCTGTTTAAGTGATTCATGATTATTGGTGAGTATTGAGGTATTAGGTAGCGTTATTGAGACAGGAGCGCTGGATCAATTTCTTGGTAGCAGAGTTCGGTTACTATGGTAACTGACATGTTACATGGTAGTTACATAGGATACATGTCTAAAAAATGTTAAGTTTTTTCAGTTGTTACATGTACTCGACGTACAGCACAAGTTTAGGGATTTAGGTGTGTAAGGTAGAATACATTGTGAGGATTGTCTATGAAATCGTAGCTTTCGAGTAAAGGGACATTTGTCCTGTTTTAAAATTCACTGTGAAAAGAGTAATAGAATTTATCTAAGTTTGAGTGAAGGGTAAGGGAAGCGTTGTCTTTCTTACTCGCACATGAGTATTTCTGTTAGCGGGTTAAAGTCCTACTAAAGATTTATGTATGAATTATTATTCATTTGCAAAAGCATGACATGGAAAACAAAGAATAAATATGACCAACTAGAGGAAATGGCTTTTGAATTAAAAAATAGATTTAACCAAGCAAAAGAGTTTGCAGATAAATTATAGAGTGGATTTTTCTGAAAAAGATATTGAAACTTTGAACACTGCAGGAAGAATAACTCATATAAAAGATTTAATTGTGATTATGAGAAAATGAGGTGAAATAAGTAAATGGAGAGCAAAATGGGTAAAGAAAAAAGATGTAAACACAATAACGTTAGCTTTCCTTAACAAAGAAAAAGAAAAAGAAAAAAGACAAAAGAGTTTCCAATGAGAGAAATAGCAGGAGGAGGTTATGTGCATGTTCCTTGGACAAGGCAAGACATTCTAATGTTCACCAATGATTTTCCTCGATTAAGAGAAAAAGCTGTAGAATGGTATCAACAGGTAGACAGATTTGTGAAAGCCTCAAAAGTCCTGTGGGTTGATCTTGATGGATTCTTTGACATAGTTGTCCCATTAGATTTGTGGACGGAATGTAACATTTCCATAGATTGGCCAGAGAAGAACCCTCTCGAGATAAGGTGACAGGTGCCCCTTCACCAGATGTAATGAAAATGTATGACAAAGTAATTGTATTTTTGAAAAACAATATTCCTCCAAAAGATGTAGATTGGGTTAAAATAGACAGAACAACCCAAGAGCCGGAAGAATCAGTGCATTCATTCTATGAAAGATTACTGCTGGTGTTTAAACAATACAGTGGAAAGGGGAGACCTCTCAGTCACCCCGAACGTATGGCTGGGTGCCCCGCCCGCCCGGGAAACCTTTGCAGGTGGGGGGCGTGTCCCCGGCCGGTATGCCCATAGTGGCGTGGTTGGAGCACGCCCCCGCCGCCGAAGAGGGTTGTCCTAACACCTGCCCGGAAGTCCGTGCACTTTTGGGCGGGATGGGGATGCCGCCCCACCTCCCCGCTGCAAGTTAAAAGGCGCGGGGGTCCAGGCAGGCATCCTCTAGTTCCTGCGCTCTGAAGGCTGCACCACTCGTCACTCGTGAGCCCTCAAGGGAACAAGCAGCAGTTTTTGAACATGGTAATCGTTGTTTTTCTGTTTCAGTCATCGAGGCGTATATGAGATCCGTAGACCGATTAGGTCGCAGCTTAGTGGCGCTCCAGAAGAAAGTGGAAGCTCAAGCGGGGCCCTCAGGGAGACCTAAGAGGATCGTGGGGCCTGCTTTGCCAAACGTTACTCCAGGGGGGGACAAGGGGAAAAAGAAGAAAGGGAAAGGGGGTCCTAGCGAAGTCCCAGTCCCGATGGAAGTTCCGCTCATCCCAGCAACCCCAGCGGCCACCCCGGTGCCCACACCGGATTGGGGATTGCCAATCCCTGTGATTATCACAGCACTGGATAAGGAACAGGTACCCCCGGAACTGGCGATGCATCTAGCGGCGGTATTGCCTTGGTTGAAAAAGGGAGTGGGGGATCCGCGGCTGTGGAAGATCCAGCTGAGGAGGCCAGGCAAATAATCGACCAGCTCAGGCAGGCAGGGGGCCAGGTGCAGGGAACATGCCTTCTATTCCTCTGCAGGTGACGAACACGGCCGCGGTCGAGAACCAGAATAAGGCGACGGACACGACCGTGTAGGAGTTGTTGGGGAGGCCAGATAGTCGGTCAACTACCTGGCCTGTGGCGGTAAGGTCATGATCAGTGACCAGTGATTTCAAAGTCCCTAGCGGGGGAGGCGGCCATTGGCCCCTTCCACGGGGGGCGGCACCCGTTACGGATGGGATTGCCCAGGGGAGACAGCCATAGGCCCCTCCCAGGGGGGAGAGGGCTATATGCCCCTCCCACAAATTTCCTGGGGGCCGGATATCCACTCCGGCGGAAGAGAGTACGGGGAAAGGGGGGGAGTCCACGCTGTCCTTCTTACGGTTACCCCACACGGGAACTCGGACGACTTTAAGATGGCGCCGAGTGGAAGGGGGCCCCATGACAAGGGAAGTTATGGGTTGGCTACGAGGGTAAAGCCCTCTGCGCATGCGCCAATCACATGTGAGGGCGGAAATTTGGTGATAGGTATCTGACACCGGTTAAGACCTTGCTGTTGGCTCCTAACGATAGGATGTACAAAATTCCTATGCAATGCATGATGTCATTATGTTAGACTCGGTTAGGAAAATCTTTGTGTTGGAGATTTGTTAAGGTTAGCCTGAATACCTGTCTTCATCAAATGTAATGAAAGTTGAATTTTGTACATGATAAATGAAACGTTTTTAATTTTAAGTTTTAAATTTTGTTTCATATTTTAATAAATACGGCCAGGGGGGGTTGCGAGGCCCCCCTGCCTTCCAAAAGTTCAAACTGTGTCTGTCTCCTACCATTGGGATAGTTGGTGGAAGGGGTGGAGGGCAACCCGGACCATATGGTTATGAGCATCTAAGTGAGAAAGATATGAGCCATTTTATATACAGATTTGTTTATGGCTTAAGACCTGAAATTGGTGAAATGATAAGATCTGAAATTGTTGGTTGGCAGTCACTCTCAGTGGATGATATTTTGAGAAAAGCAAAATGCTGCAGTGATGAATTAAATGCGAAACAAAAGAAGCTGAAAGAAAAAGCTATGTGGGCACAGGTTAAGGTAGCTGAACAGCAAATAGCAATGTTAAATAAAAATGTTGATCAGAATCAAGGGAAATTTAAAGGTAAATATAATAAACCAAAATTGATGGGAAACATAGAAGAGTTAAAAAAGAAACTCCCATGTTTTAACTGCGGCGAAATTGGACACTGGAAGCGCGAGTGTAAAAATCCGCCCAGAAATTTTGTAAAAAATACATCATTAAATCCACAGATGCAGAATGAGATAAATAAGCAGCAACAGCTACAGCGACACATAGTGAATCAGCAAAGTCAGATACCACAACCAGCACTTCCAAACTGTGTTTATGTGCAGAGATACAATACAGAAACAGGATTCTGCGGAGGTGAACAGGTAAACAGATCACCGAGAGTGAATGTGTCAAATGTGTCTCAACAATTTTGGATGAAAGAAGATGGGAGTGAATCTGCGGATTACTGCTGACGATGCCTGAGAGAGGAGGAAGAGTGTGTGCTTGGAGCCACTCTTGAGGTAGATCAATCTGGTCCATTTGTGATTGGTAAAGTGAATGATGTAGAAATTACTTTTCTAGTGGATACAGGTGCTACCCGTTCTACTGTTAGATCAGTGGAAATAGAAAACCTGCCTCTCTCTGGTGAGAAAATCCAAGTAGTAGGTGTAGCTAATCAGCAAATTAAAACAGATTTAACTGAACCATTGAAGTTGAAATTGGTAAATTTAAGGACATGCATAGATTTGTAGTTTGTGATAGCAGTTCTGTGAATCTTTTAGGGAGGGATATTTTGTGCAAGATAAATTGCAAAATATACTGCTCACCGGATGGTATAGAGCTGCAAACTCAAGAGGAGGATGGACTCTATAAATTAACAATGTCAATGGTTGAGGCAGAGGAAAGCAAATTATTTCCAGTGTTTGATAAAAACAATTTGCCTGAAGAACTAAAAGACACAGTGAATGTTAAAATTTGGGATTTCACTGGAGATGAAATGGGCTTGATGAAAAATGTAGATCCAGTACAAATAACAGTAAAACAAGGAGCAGATTACCCAAACATTCCTCAGTATAAAATGAAACCAGAAGTGATTGAAGGAGTTACTCCTGTAATAGACAAATTCATAAAACAAGGAGTTTTAAGAGAAATTGAGAATAGCCCATGCAAATCACCGATTATAGGAATTAAAAAGGCAAACAGTACTTTCAGAATTGTTCAGGACCTGAGAAAAGTAAACAAAATTGTTGTTCCATGTTGTCCAGTTGTACCAAACCCAGTGGTAATTTTATTTCAGATTCCGCATGATGCAGAATGGTATACAGTTATTGATTTATGCAATGCATTCTTTACTGTTCCATTGCATCCAGAGAGCCAACAATGTTTTGCGTTCCGGTTCAAAGATCGTATTCTAGCATGGTGTAGAATCCCTCAAGGGTACACCAAGAGTCCATCTATCTTTAATCAGTTGTTAAAGAAATCCTTGGAAGATTTAGAATTACCTGGAAGATAAACATTAGTGCAGTATATTGATAATCTCCTTGTAGCTGCAAAAACAAGAGATAACTGTGTAACAGATACCATTACTCTTTTAAATCACCTGGCAGTTGAGGGACATAAAGTGTCACCCGCAAAATTACAGTTTTGCAAACAAGTAAAATATCTTGGTCACAGAATTGCAATGGGAATTAGACAAGTGACAACAGAAAGAATAAAAATTATTCAAGCAATGCAACCTCCAAAAACACAGAGACAAGTCAGAATGTTTCTAGGAATGGTAGGTTATTGTCGCCAATGGATACGTGGATTTTTCGGTAATTGCAAAACCACTGCAAAGACTAACAAAAGCAGATATAAAAGACCAAATTAAATTAACAAAAACTGAATTAGAAGCTTTTGAACAATTAAAGAGAAGTTTGTGTGAAGCTCCAGCATTGGGAATGCCTGATTATGAGAAAGAATTTGAGCTGTATTGCAGTGAAAGAGAAGGTTGTGCATTATCAGTTCTGATTCAAAGACATGGAATACTGAAAAAAACAAATGCATATTTCTCAGCTGTTCTTGACCCTGTTGCAAAAGCATTACCAGGATGCTTAAAAGCAGTAGCTGCAACAAGTGTGAGTTTGGAACAAAGTGAAGGAATAATAATGGGATTTCCAGTTAAAGTTTATGTCCCACACTCAGTTGAGATTCTCCTCACCAGACGTAAAACACTGCATTTGACAAACAACAGGTTGACAAAATATGAAAAAGTTTTTCTGGGATCAGATAAGGTTTCAATCTCAAGATGTGTGAATTTAAATCCTTCGACATTGTTACCTGACACTACAGAAACAGAAGTCAGAGATGAGGTTGATCATGAATGCCTGGATGTATTAGAATATTATACAAAACCAAGGCAGGATATCAAAGATGTCCCTTTGCCTGAGTCTGATCTTGTTTTGTTTGTTGATGGTTCATGCTTTTGAACAGATGATGGTGTTCTGATTGCAGCATATTCAGTGTGTACTGTTGCAGATGTGATTGAAGCCTCCAGTCTCAAAGGAATTCGTTCAGCTCAAGTGGCAGAATTAATTGCTTTGATTCGTGCATGTGAATTGGGAAAAGATCAGAAGAATACCATAGTGACTGATAGTCAGTATGGCTATGGCGTAGTCCATGATTATGGCCAGCTTTGGTCTCAAAGAGGTTATTAAACTTCTGAGGGATCTCCAATAAGAAATGCCCAGTTAATAAAGAGACTGATTGACGGAATACAACTACCAGAAAAGATTGCTGTGCTAAAATGCACAGCCCACAGAAAGGGAGCGGACTATATAACATTGGGAAATGCAAATGCTGTTGCAATTGCAACATTTTGTGCAAGACAAAATGTGTCTGTAAATCGGGAAAAAAGTAATGAAAATGTTTTGAACTCACTTATGCAAATATCTGTGGTTGAAACTTGGCAAGGAATAAAACAGTTACAAGATGAGGCAAGTGATGAGGAAAAAGACACATGGCTAAAAGCAGGAAGCAGGCAGAGAAAGGAAGATGAGATCTGGGTTTACAAAGATGAACGACCAGTAATGCCAGACAGCATGATTTCTGACATGGCATGGTCCAGGACAAATTGGAAGAGACTCCATGATCAGATTGTATTGTCAGACTTGGTATAATCCAAAATTCTGAATAATTGCAGAGTCTTTTTGCCAGAGATGCCTCATATGCCAGCAGATTAACCCAAACAGAAAAACTGTTGTAAGCATGGGAACCATAGGACGGGAGGGTGGTCCATTTACCAGAATACAGCTTGATTTCATTGAAATGCCACATCCAAACAGATTAAGATATGTGTTGGCGATAGTCTGTTTGTTTTCAAGATGGGTGGAAGCATTTCCAACATGTCACAATGATTTAATGACTCTGGCAAAATTGCTTTTGAGAGAACTCATACCAAGGTATGGATTTCCGTTGTCGATCGAAACAGATCGCGGCACACATTTTGACAACAGATTGCTAAAACTGATTTGTGAAGCACTAGAAATACAACACAAATTGCATTGTACCTATAGACCAGAAGCATCAGGTGTTGTTGAGCAAGTAAATGGTACAATAAAGAACAGGCTGGCTAAGATGTGTTTAGCTACAGAAATGAAGTGGACAGATGCACTTCCACTTGTTTTGATGACTTCGCGAAGCATTCCAGACAGAAAAACAGGTCTGAGTCCACATGAAATATTAATGGGAAGGGTCATGAGACAAGCATGTGTTCCAGTTGATAAACTACTGAGCATAAATGATAGTGCAATTATGGATTATTGCACAAACCTATCTGACGTGTTGACTTCTGTGTTCCATCAGGTGGGAACTGAAGTACTTTCAAAAGAAAAAGAACAAGCTCATGATCTGTTGCCAGGAGACTGGGTAAGGACAAAGGTTCATCGAAGAAGGAATTGTCTGGTACCTAGATGGCAGAAGGCAAGACAGGTGATACTTGTCACAACAAATGCAATAAAGTGTAGGGGTCTTAAAAGGTGGATTCATGCTATAAGGATGCTGTTCCTAACAAAGTGACCACACCCACCCACGCTGCTGGGCACATGCTGGACCCCATTGTCTCCACAGGCACCCACGTCGCCTTCGACCACACCACCGAACTCCACTGGACCGACCACTGCTGCATCCATTTCACATTCATGAAACAAACCACGCACCACCGCACCCAACAGCTGCCTCACCACTGCTGGAGCAAAGTCACCAAAGACCGGCTGATCACCACCCTCACTCAGAACCCACCCACCGACCCCACCAACCTAGACGCCGCAGCCCGCAACCTCACACAGAGAATCAACGACTGCACCAATCCCCTCGCCCGGCTCAAGAAACCCTGCAACAACCACGCCAGCAAGAGAGCCACCTGGTTCACCGATGAGCTCCAGACCTCCAAACGTGCATTCCGGAAACTGGAGAAAATATGGCTCCACAAACGCACACCGGACAACCACGCAGCCCACAAGGACGCCACCCGAAGACATCACCACCTCATCAGATTAGCCAAGAGATCCTCCTTCAAAGACCGCTTGGATAACAACGCACACAACAGCAAAGAGCTCTTCAGCATCGTAAAGGGACTCGCCAACTCCAGCGCCAACGCCAACAACATCCCGCCCTCACTAGAACCGTGTGACTCACTAGACATTTTCTTCCTCCGCAAGATTTAATTTGAATTTAAAATTATTTTTAAAGCGCACATACACCAGCGGTTTCTTGGCGCTACAACTAACAAAGGACCGGAGCTGGATAAACAAAAAGCAAACTGCTGGAGGGTTAATTGAAGGACTTCGTGAACAGATGAGCCTTGAGCTGCTTCCGGAATTGTGGGTACAGGGTTAAGGCTCTAAGCTCAAGGGGCAGAGAGTTCCAAAGGAGCGGGGCGAGGGTCGCAAATTTTGAACCTCCCCATTTCTTTCTCCGGAACCGTGGGATTGTAAGAAGGGACTGGGTAGATGAGCGTAGTTCCCTGGTGGGAATGTAAGGGGTGATCTCAGAAGAGATGAAAGCCGGTGCCGTGCCCAGTCGAGCTTGAAAGGCGATGGAGGCGAGCTTAAACTGGACACGGGCACGAACAGGGAGCCAATGTAGAGACTTTAAGAGAGGGGTGGTGTGGTGGGATTTCGGGAGTTTGAATACCAGGTGCGCCACCTGGTTTTGGATCTGATGCAGACGCCGTAGGCTATATGCAGGTATACCTGCATATAGGCGTTGCCGTAATCCAGGCGGGAGACCACCATGGCCAGGGTGATCAGTTTGAGGGCAGCAAAGGAAAAAAAGCAGGACACCCTCCGTATAGTGCGCAGTGACAGGAAGGAAGAAGAAACCACAGAGCTAACCTGGGAGTGAAGAGTGAGTTGAGAATTGAGTTTAATACCTAAAGTTTTGACAGAGGTAGAGGGGATAGGTGGAGGGCCGAGAGAGGGGGGCCAAAATAAAGAAGACCAGTGGCTGGATGAACCACCCGTCAACACCAGCTCGGTCTTGTCTGGGTTGAGCTTCAGATGGTTGTGGTTCATCCAGTCCCGGATATGGATCATAATAGATTGGAAGTTAAGAACAGAAGAGGGGGAAGAAGACAGATTGAAGACAAGCTGGAGGTCATCCGCATAATTAAATACGGCGACCTCCATTTGTTGCAGAGAGAAGATAAGAGGGGCAATATAAAGATTAAACAGAAGAGGGGAAAGGGAGGAGCCTTGGGGGACCCCGCACGGAACTTTCCGAACGTCCGCAGTGAAATCACCCAGGCGTACAGCCTGGGTGCGGTCGCTCAGGAAGGAGGATAACCAGACCAGAGCGGTGCCCCCGATCCCCGCCGCCTTGACACGGGAAAGCAAGATGGTATGATCCACCGTGTCTAAAGCGGCTGAGAGATCGAGGAGGACCAGGGCCTGAGGCTGGTTGGTATCCATACCCTCCCTGAGGTTGTCCAGGACCGAGAGTACTACGGACTCCGTAGAGTGTGCGGGGCGGAACCCGGCCTGGCGGGGGGCAAGAGCTCCATGCTTCTCCACAAAAGAGCTCAGAGCGCAGATGACATGGCGCTCGAGCACCTTTGCCAGGAATGGTAGGAGGGAGATGGGGCGAAAATTGGCAGGGATTGAGGGGTCCGCATCCGGTTTTTTCAAGATGGGTACAATTACTGCTGATTTGAATGGATTAGGTACTAAGCCTTGGGAAAGAGAGCTATTGAGGAGGTGAAGGGGGGGTCTGGACAAGTGATAAAGATATGACGGAGAATATGAGCAGGGCAGGGATCTAATGGGGAGCCGGATTTGACAAGGGGTATTATGGAAGTCAGAGATTCCTTAGTTAAAGGGGGGAGGGTGGTGAGTTCTCCCTTAGGAGGGGGACACTGGGGATCAACAAAAGTGGGGGAGGGGGGATGGATATTGGCCTTGATGGTGGCTATTTTCTGAATGAAATAGTTATTGAGGGAGTGACAGAGTTCTTTGGAAGGGGCGGGCTTTAAAGTTGTTCTGTCCGAAAACGCCAAATTGTGCACGATCGAAAAAATTTCCTTCGACTTGTTTTCTGCTGCGAGGATTTTGGAGGAGAAGTAGGTGGTTTTAGCCTCCAAGATGTCTTTTTTGTATTGGGTCAAGATGTTAATGAATTCCAATCGCAGTGAGAGGCAATAATTTCTCCTCCAAGCCCGCTCCGCGCGACGTACCGCTAGTTTGGTGGCCTTGAGATCTTCGTTAAACCACTGGTTGGCGTCCTTCTCCCGCTTAGAGGTAATACGTTTTAGAGGGGCAACAGAGTCGCAGCCTGAGGAGAGCCACTGTTCAATGGCCTTGAACTGGGAAAGGGTGGATAGACCTTGTAAGGAAGGGGGGGAAGTGGTGAGTAGGGAGGATAGGTTTTCCGGATCAACTCGTCCCCAAGCGCGGACCCAGATGTTTTTGGGGAGAGGGGGCTTGACCGGAGGGTGAATGGGAAGGGCAAATGAGATCAGGTGGTGGTCAGACCACGTGCAAGGCGAGATGGAAAGGGACTCTACAGGACAGTTCAGGGACCAGATCTGGTCTAAGATGTGACCTTTGATATGGGTAGGAGAATGGATATGAGAAGTAAAGTTGAGGGATTGAAGGGTTTCTGAAAATTCTTTTGAAGATGGACATTCAGCTGGGTCAGAGGGCCAGAAGTTGAAGTCACCCAGAAGTAGAATGGAGGAATTGTTAACGGTGATCATGGCCAGAACTTCCAAAAAGTCAGGGAGAAACAATAAAGGGGATTGAGGGGGGTGATAGGTAAGTATGCAGGTAAGAGGGGGCGTGATGGAAGTGGTGCGGATAGCCAGATACTGGGTGGTAGCGATGTCTGGCAGAGACAGAGTTTGGAAGGGAAGGTCGGTACGGGCGATGACCGCCATGCCGCCCCCGGCTCTGCCAGTAAGGTGATCTGCACGAAGGGCGTAATATGGGGCTGGTAAAGTGGCCAGTAGAGCAGGGAGGGAGTCATCACAGAACCAGGTTTCCGTTAAAAAAAGGAGATCTGGGGCATGAAGGTCTAGCAGTACCGAGAGTTTGTGCGCATGGGCTACTGCAGACCGGGTGTTGAGGTAAAATGCCGTGAGTGTTTTGGAGGTAGCAGGGAGAGCATTGTCACTAGAAGAGTGGAGGGGGGTGACTAGGAGGGGGGGATGTCAAGGGGAGCAGCCGGAGACAGACCAAGAGACGAAATGCGAGAGCAGATGGAGGCTGGTAAGGACCATGGTCCCTGGAGGCAGCGTAGTTGAGCGGGGGTGTAGATGGTAGGTTGGGCAGAGTAACGCGCCCGTAGCCCCGGACAGGCGCGGATGGGCGCAGACGGGCTTGCCTTAGGCGCGCCTTCGGCGCGCCATCGTCGCGCCCGCTGCGCCTGTCCGCTGCGCCTCCGGCCCATGCACATACTATTATAAGGTGATCAGGGGAAGAGGGGGAAAGGAAGGGGGTGTGGCCGGTAAAGTGGGCGGAGCTTACTCGCTCGCTGTAGATGGCGGCAACGAGGGAGGATTCCCCAAGGCAGCGTCCAAATCGGCTGTCAGGGGCTCTCAAGACCGGCAAAGATCCTGGCAAGATGCCGGTGAGTGAACACACAGAATTACACAATAAAATTCTAAAAACAGGCAAAATTAGCAGCGCTCCCGGCTTTCCGCCTCAGGAGTTTGTTACAAGGACGCACTAGTGATCAGCGCGCCCTTTTAACTATATGGAAGGGGGCGTGGCCGGTAAAGTGGGCGGAGCTTACTCGCTCGCTGTAGATGGCGGCAGCGCGGGAGGATTCCCCAAGGCAGCGTCCAAATCGGCTGTCTGGGGCTCTCAAGACCGGCAAAGATCCTGGCAAGATGCCGGTGAGTGAACACACAGAATTACACAATAAAATTCTAAAAACAGACAAAATTAGCAGCGCTGCCGGCTTTCTGCCTCAGGAGTTTGTTAGAAGGACGCGCTAGTGATCAGCGCGCCCTTTTAACTAGATGGAAGGGGGCGTGACCGGTAAAGTGGGCGGAGCTTACTCGCTCGCTGTAGATGGCGGCAGCGAGGGAGGATTCCCCAAGGCAGCATCCAAATCGGCTGTCTGGGGCTCTCAAGACCGGCAAAGATCCTGGCAAGATGCCGGTGAGTTAACACACAGAATTACACAATAAAATTCTAAAAACAGGCAAAATTAGCAGCGCTCCCGGCTTTCCGCCTCAGGCGTTTGTTAGAATGGCTTTTAGATGGCTGACATCCACGACAACTTCAACACCACGACCGCTCCAGACTTCACCTCCACAGTGAACACTATCAGCGCCATCCGCCTGACCTCCTGGTCCAACGTCAATGACGACGAGACACGCAAGGTCATGACCTCCATCCACTCAAGATCTCCGTCAGACCCATGCCCACACCAGGTATTCAACAAAGCAGACGCAGCGGAAGGTCATAAATATCTTCTTTGAAACAGCAACATTCCCAGAAAGCTGGAAGCACGCCAAAATCAACGCACTCCTCCAGAAGCCCAAGGCGGACCCCAAGGACCGCAAGAACTTCCGGCCCATCTCCCTACTCCCGTTCCCGGCAAAGGTCATCGAGAAAATTGACAAAAGACAATTTACCTGCAACCTGGAAGACAACAACATCTTGGACCCATCCCAGTCCAGATTCAGATGAAACCACAGCACAGAGACAGCCCTCATCGCAGCCACAGACGACATCAGGTGCCAAATAGACAACTGCAAAACATCAGCCCTCATCCTCCTGGACCTGTCGGCTGCCTTCGACATGGTCTGCCATCGCACTCTAAAGACACGCCTCCTAGATGCTGGAATCCAAGAGAAGGCCCTTGACTGGACCACGTCCTTACTCTCCGGCACAACCCAGAGCGTCCGCCTCCCACCCTTTCGATCCGAAACCACCAACATCATCTGCGGCGTCCCCCAGGGCTCATCCCTCAGCTGTTCAACATCTACATGGCCCCCTCGCACAAGTGGCCCGCCATCACGACCTCAACATCATCTCCCAAGCCGATGACACCCAGCTCATCCTCTCCCTCACCAAGGACCAACACACCCCCAAAACCAACCTCCTAAATGGAATGAAGGCCGTCGCTGACTGGATGAGGAGCAGCTGTCTGAAGCTGAACTCAGACAAGATGGAGGTACTCATCCACGGTCCCACCCCCTCATCCTGGGATGAATCCTGGTGGCCGCCACACTGAGAACAGCACCAACACCCACCTGTCTAAGTAGGTCACCGCCGTCTCCTCCTCCTGCAACAACACCCTCCGCATGCTCCACAGGATCTACAAGTGGATCCCGACCGAAACAAGAAGAACGGTGACACAGGCCCTCGTCAGCAGCAGACTGGACTATGGCAACGCACTCTACATAAGAATCCCAGCCAAACACCTACGACGACTACAACGCATCCAAAACGTCTCTGTCGTCAACGTCCCCCACCGCAGCCACATCACCCCCCACCTGACAGACCTACACTGGCTCCCCATCAACAAGAGGATCACCTTCAAGCTCTTCACCCACGCACACAAAGCACTCCACAACGCCGGACCAGCATACCTTAACAGCAGACTCAGCTTCTAGACCCCCACCCACCAGCTCGGCTCCGCCAGCCTCGCCCTCTCTGCTGGCCCCTGCATCCAACAAATGACCTCCAGCAGCAGATCCTTCACCTACCTCACCGCCAAGACCTGGTACACCCTCTCAACCCACATACGGCAGACCCAAGATCTAATCGCCTTCAGAAGACTCCTCAAGACCTGGCTCTTTGAGCAGTCGTTGCACCCCCCTCCCCTCAGTGCCTTGAGACCCTCACGGGTAAGTAGCGCGCTCTACAAGTACACTGATTTATTGATTGATCTAAGGTATTATGTGAGCATATGTATCATTAGCCGAAGTCTGACATATTTCTGTTTACATTTCTCGAGTTGATCAGCTAAGCTGGAGTTTGCTAGATGGTTGGTGTCTATTGTGTCCAAAAAGAATCAGGGGCCTTCCAAGATTTTTTAAATATATTTATCTGAGTAGTGAGGAATGATGTGACATGCTAAACTTTTCATGAGAAGATAGATTGTCAAAGTAAAGGTAACTAAGAGGGAGTGGGAGGCAGCACATAGCACAGTGGAGGGAAAAGAAAAGGGCTAAGGGAAAGGGGTCCCACTAAAGCAGGAAGCTACAGATTAATCTCTTGCAAGCTATCAATTGTGTTTGGCATGTATAACTAGGGGAACCCATGGGTGATAAGGATCCAGGGGTGCATGTATTTATAAAATAACAATGGTCCTTTACACAGAGGATACAGGCAAAGAGATATAGGGATACACTGAAGCCTATGTTTGATATCAAAAAAGATTTGCAATAAATATTTATTTAATACAATAAGGCATATGAGTATGACAAATAAATACGCAATGATTATAGTCACCAGAACTAAGTACCAAAGCTAAATTCTACAATAACAATCTAACAATCAAGTGTATGTACTGTAGTCAATGACGTTTTGATCCTTTCAGAAGCACAGGATCATCCTAAGGACATACAAAGTTATTCCTGAGAGAGGGTCAAGCAATTGTAAGCCAATATCAACTAAGAAACAACATAAAATGTGCATAGAAGCTGTTTCCGATACAAAGTTGCCAATGCTCCTCTGTTCAAGCACTTCACTGAAATGGGCCACAATGAAAATGACCTTTAAGGGAAAGTAATCACTGTGATCAAGCCTCCACCTAGAGGTATTGACATCACGATAATACTTAACAAGGAGTAACTCAAATGGATCCTACGTGCCAACAGCCAGCATATTGGTTGCAACCGTATGGAAGATTGAATCTCAATTTTTTTAATGCATTCCTGTACTGAACATTTCTTTGAACCTTCAAACCCTGGTCATCGCTGCAAAACTGCATTTACAGACACACCACTATGTGTGACAATTGGTCTAAACTTTGCTTTTCCTTTTTTGTCTGTTGAACATTTTATTTGATATATGTTTGTTTGCTTTTTTGTACGCTCTCTTCCTACATATTCTTCTACACTTGACAATTTAACTTTCTCTCCTGGGTTCCTCCTATACTGTGTAAGGCCTCTAGAAGCCAGTCGCCCCAGCTTCCTTATTTTAAGAATCTAAAAAGGCAAAATAAACCCCTATGCCTAGTCAGAGTGTGATTAAGAGACTGCTTAATCTATATAAGGGTTGACTTGTTTTTGGCTGATAGGGCTAGGGTTCTGATTGGTTCCTAGGGCTAGTGTGACTTATGGTTAGAGTTCTGATTGGTTGAGAGGCCTAGGTTTCTGATTGTTTCCTAGGGTTGGGATTTTTTATTAGACCTAGGACTAGTTCTTTGGTTGGTTTGATAGGGCCAGGTCTCCTATTGGTCCTAGTGTTTAGGGTTAGGGTTTTAACTGGTTGAGGTAGGGCTAGGGATCCCATTGGTCAAAGGTCACCTGACCTAGGGCTCTTTAACCTTAGGGCTCAGGGTGCTCGGCCCAAACATTTAGGGTAAGGGCAGAGAGGAAAAGGAGATTTGCCAATTTGGGTCAGGCATTGGGCCAGGAATGCTCCAGTGCTGTTCTCTACCCAAGGGACCACTACCACCCTTGGGAAGGCCTTACAACAACAATGGGGGGTGCATTGCCCCTTTCCTGGAGTCATAGATAGCTCAGGGGACCACCAGCAACCAGGATTAATCAATCAATCAGGGAATTGTAAGTGCACTACTCACCCAAAAGGGTCTCAAGGCACTGAGGGGCGGGGGACATCTACTATGTCTCAGGGAGCCCACCCAGGACATAGCAGTTTAATTTAATTTGGCACGGGCTATAAAACTTCTGCTTAGTCACTGCAAATGCTCCGCATCCAGCTAGCAAGAGCTGACAAAATGCTCTTGCTTGTTGGAAGCGGAGCATTGTTTAGTTTTTTTGCCTCTGTCAAGAGAACAGGGGAACATACAAATTGCTTTCAGACACAGGGAGCTGCAAGTTTAGCAGCTCCCTGTGTCTGAAAATAAGATAAGTTGGCAAAATGTTTGGGGGAAGACCACCCTAAAGCTGGCAGGTCTAAAAGTTCGCACAGTGAATTATGAGACCCACAGATCCATTCACTGGCTTCTGGCATCAAGCGTTTTCAATTGAGAGATTTATGGCTCTGCCACAAATCCTCCTTTTTGGTGAATATGATCTTCCACCACACTTCACTCACTAGATACTCTCCTTTGCACTCTTGTTGATCCAGTTAGATTGTACAGCTGACTGACCACCTTCACAGAAGAGCCACGCTGGGAAGTAAAGCCTTCTCTGATGCATCCTACATCTTAATTCACACCAATTCACTATCTATCCATCCACATCAAACTTTCACACCAATTCTCTTTCTATCCACCTTCATCTGATAGAGAAATGTTTTCAGTTCCTAAAATCACTTAAAGCTGACTAATTCTGCTGAGCTTCCTTTTGTTTGCTATCAGCGCTATGAAACTCCAGGGTGATTATATTGTGCTTGACAAATCCCATCTTCATTAATTTTATTCAAATTCAAAACAGTTTATTTTAGCCTTTATTTTATTTATTTATTTCTGGTCTTTGTATGTCAGAAACCAGATACACCAGGGTTGGCGTGCCCTGGAAGATGAAAACTTTACAATGCAGAACTGGAATGCAAAGGCATCAATGCTCATAAAGTACAGTTTTGCCTCAAAAGCATTTTGAATATAGATGATCTTTCAAAGCATCAAGTTCCATCTGTTCTATCTGCAAGTAGATTCATATTGAGGAGTCAACCAGGGCAAAAAAAGCTTGCTAGAAAAAACACAAGAAAAGATGGTATTTGCAGTTTCTATAACAAAAAAGTCTGAACTTTTGTATTAATTTTCAGTTGAAGGACAATGATCATGGACATATTTCCACTTGGAGATAGGCATATAATTCATGCAATTTTAGAACAGTATACATTTATATAAAAACTAGAAGCTTCCCACCTTGATTGCAAATATAGAAAGAAAACAGTCATTGCTTTAAAGAAAATATCAGGGACTGAAATGTCTTTTCAGCCAGACAGGAGTTTGTGTTGATTGTTATCACTATATTTCCTAGTTAAGTGACTCCCCTATTAATTATCTATCACGTAAACCAGAATACACAGACACAGTCAGGTAGGGTTTCTGTATTTATCAGCCAAGTTCAGAAAATGTCACACAATGTGAAAAGACAGTGAAGATTAGATACATGAAAGTTACAAAATGTTGGCATTTAGTTTATTTACCGAAAGTATTTGATCAGTGGAACAATATAGCTTTTCTGACTTAAAATGAAGAAGCAACAAAGAGGAAAATGACATGCATATTGACCTGCAGAGGTGTGCTATAACATGGAAAGAGAGGAACCCATCAAAAGATGTTAACCCCAAGGAAAATATATTAAATGACAGATCATGCCCTCAAGTTAACCCTAAACAGTGAACTTATTTTACACATATTTCACCATGGGTGCCAAGACTGTTAGTCAATAAAAGACAATCAGACAAGAATAAATAATTCAGAGCTGTTGATGTATTCCTCCACCTGGTGACCCACAGCAGAAATGTTAAAGTTATTATGTACTTTCCCTTGCATTTTAGCCCCAAATCACACATGAATGGAGAATGTAGGTGTTCGAACAGCTAGACCTATTCATTCTTTGAGATCTTTACTCTGCTCCCTTTGAACTGTGAATGTTTTCATGTGCCTGCATATTTCTTCTCCTTACCTTGCTGTAGTCAGGCACTTTGCAGATATAGGCAATGGGGTATATCATTTATATCCTAATCTAGTGAATAAGCCAAATACCTCCCTGTGGATTTGTGATGATTATGATTGTGATTATGATAGTGGTGGTCTCCTCGCCATCTGAACAGGGATCTCTGTCCGCCATAATATAATGTCTTCTGGATGGGTGGTGGTGGTAAACTCATACCGCCAATGATCCCAACAGGCGATCTGTATCTGACCGCCTGATGGACCTCCTAATAGTCCCAGAATGGCAGTGGTGAATGTCAAGCACCGCTGTAGGGATTACAATATTCCTTTCTGCCGGTTGTTCCGTGGCGGTCAACCCATTGCAAAACATCAGGAGGAAACAGATTTGAGGACCCGTAGGGGGCCCCCCTATACCCCTGAGCGAGTGACTTAGGCACTGGTAGGCACCTATGGTTCATCATTCCCTACACCATTTAGTAGGCACTGCATGGCACCTTCCACTTAGTGCAGGGATATGTGTGGGGTGTCTCTTATCTTACAGTGGGTGCTAGACTGCATGGCATGACTGCATGGAAAACATGGGCAATGCGACCGCCATAGTCGCGGTCACATCGTAATTAGCCCTGTGGGTGGGCGGTCCCAAATACAATATTATAGCGTCGTAATGACCACCTAAATCTTTATTTAATTTTTTTTTTCTTTCTTTTTTTTTTTCTCTCCTCATTTGCCTTCCCTTCCCGACAAGGGTAATACCAACCACCTTGCATGACTTAAAGACGTGATTTGATTTTCTGGTGGTAGAGATGTCCCAAAGAAGAACAAGGGTATCTTTAACTCCATCTAGGTATATTTCAACCTGTAGGACCGAGATCGATTCTAGGCTGGCCCTGGTCCAGGAGCATTAATGGCATAATCATCGGACCCGGGGAAAAAAAAACCAAAAAAAACCCGGGTTCATCTCCAATTGATTAAGAGGTCCCAAAAGGCCAAATTGCGCTTACTGGCTGTTCTTTTAAGGTCCATTTTAGAAGTTTCATATAAGGATGAAAGCCACCGAGAATGTAATGGGGGTGTTTTTTCTATCCACTGAATACAGATTTGTCTTCTTGCCAATAAAATTGCGTAGAAAAGAAAAGATTTCGCCTTGCCCTTAATATTCTCTTCCAACCCAAAAATAACAACTATGTATGTAGGATAGAATTTAGAGTGTTCTTCACCTCTTCCCAAAAATTTGAAATGTCAGGACATTCAAGAAACATATGTATGTCACTGGCACCTACCACGTTGTATTTGTTACACTTTTTGTCTGGTAGAAATTTGGACAGTTTTAATGGTGTTATATAAGCACGGTGAACTGAAAAAAGATGATTTTGTCTTAACCATGCGGGCTTTACAATTTTATACAGTAGTCCGCAAGATTTTAGCCACATCTCATCGCATGGAGTACTAATCGCTGTTCCCCATAACTCATCTGGTAGTTTAAACTCCCCATCGTTTTCCTCCAGCATCTGCTAATACCATGTAGCTACTTCTTTCCCTCCAATGGGTCGTTCTACCAGCGTTTGTTCTAGTATGCTAATTTTCCCAATGTTGGTGTCTATACGGCTCTGTGATCTCGCCCAGCTATCTAATTGAATATATTTGAATCTGGACAAACCTGGGCCTACAAGTTCATATAATTCGTTCCAGGCTATTAATTTCCCGTCTTTGAAAAATTGGCCCTATCTTGTGATACCTGCTTGCTTTATTATAGTGGAGAGACTGTCTTTCAAACATGGTGGTAAGCCGGGTGAGTCCCAGATTGGGGAATAATTAGAGTAATATGACAGGCCAATTTTTTTTCTTATGTTAGTCCAGTTTTTAGCCCATGATTGTGCCATTTTAAGTTACATTTTTTTGAAGAATTTCAGACTTCCAAATTTAAACATAAAACCTTCTGGTGTTAAATTCGCCCCAATAGTATTGCTTTGTACATAGAGTCAGGAGTAAGATTAGATGGCGCTTTTAATAACATTCTTGAGTGTGACATCTGGAAGGCCCATGAATAGTACAACAAGTCCGGAAGTGCAAGGCCCCGCCTTTTCCTTCTTCTTCTTAGTTTTTTCCATGCTATTCTTGTTGTTTTATAATTCCATATAAAATAATTAATTTCTCTTTGAGATTTTTTGATTTGTTTCGGCTCAAATGCGGTTGGAATAATATTAAAAATAAAGGTAAACTTAGGGAGGATACACATTTTAACTAGATTTACTCTACCCATTATAGAGAGTGGTGGATGTGACCAGGATTTTAGAAGTTTTTTACTCTCAATGTATATTCTTTCTAAATTAGTTTGCCCGATATTCCCCACTTCCTAGGTTATTCTTATTCCTAAGTAACGCATAGATGTTGAAATGTTTGCCCCTAGCTGAATATTTGGTAAGTTCCATACCATTATCTCTGTTTTACTGGAGTTAATGTCATAGCCCGAAATATGACCAAAAACTTCAGCACGTCCAATAATGACTGGCAATGCCTTGACTGGGTCAGATGTAAAAACCAAAATATCATCTGCGTATAGTGCCACCTGCCTTTCCCACTCTCCATAGCTAAAAGATGCAATATTAGCCTCGTCCCTTAAAAGTGGAGAGAACGGTTCGATGTACAAGTTGAATAGGAGAGGGAAAAACGGGCAGCCCTGCCTTGTGCCTCTAGATATGTTGAAGGCATCGGTCAAACCCCCATTAATCAATAACCTAGCAGAGAGTGTGTTGTATAGTAGTTTAATTGTCCTACAAAACCCTTCCCCACAGTTGAATTTTTTTAATACGTCGTTTAGATAGAGCCAATTGACTCTATCAAACGCTTTGGTTGCGTCTAGGGTCAAAGTAGCCAGGGGTACTGAGACGGCAGTAGCAATATCCATAGCCCCCACGAGTTCATGAGTTAACTCCGCTAGTTGTCTACCTTTGATAAATCCCTTTTAAACTGGGTGGACAATATTACTAATGACACTAGCCAATCTTGTGGAGATGATAGTTGTAAATATTTTGTAGTCACTATTAAGAAGTGATATTGGTCTGTATGACCCACATTCTAATGGAGATTTTCCAGGTTTAGGAATAAATACTATTGTAGCCTCTCCCCAAGATTTGGGTGGCAAATCTCCATCTACTCGAATAAAATTAAAAAGTGCCGTAAGCACAGGAGCTATGACATGTTCGAGGGATCTGTAAATTTCTCTTGGCAGACCGTCCGGACCTGCCGCTTTTCCCTTTTTTGATTGGCAAATTGCTTTTTTTTACTCCGTCCACAGTGATCTCATTCTCTAACAATTTACTCTGGCTTGTTGATAGAGTTGGAATTGTAATAGCATCTAACAACCTATCTCTTGCTTGTTGGTCATTGGGGAGATCTTCTTTGCAAATCTCCTCAAAAAATTCAAAGAAGGCATTCCCTATTTCTTGATTGGTTGATCTTGTCTCAACCTCTCCTGCTATCTTAATTTCTCTGATATAGTTTAGGGCTTTGTCGACTTTTATTTTCCATGCCAATACTTTTCCTGCAGCTTCTCCGAACTCGAAATGGGAGGATTTACACACTTCCCATCTTTTATTTATTCTTTCTTGTAGAGTGTTTTCCATTTGATTTTTCAATTCGGCCAATTTTTCATGTTCTGCTGATGTTGCTAAAGTCGGGTCTAACCTTAATTCTAGGAGTCTCATATCCACTTTCTAGTGTCTTAATTTTTTCATTATATATTTTCCGCCTATAAGAGGCTCTGTTAGTAATCTGTCCTCTTAGGAAGTACTTAAAAGTCTCCCAAACCACTGTAGGGCCAGCAGAATTTTTATTAATATCAAAAAAGGTAAGGGCCTCATCTGACAGGAATTTGACCTCTTCCTCCTCCAGCAAGAGTGTCCAATCAAAAGACCAGTATGAGTGTTTAACTGGGTTGTCTGTTTTCATAGTAAATTCTAGTGCGGAATGATCTGATAAGTGTGACGGTAGATAGTCTATTGATATTAGGGTATCCTTTAGACAGTAGCTGAAAAAAGCGTAGTCAATTCTAGATTTATGTTTAAAACGACTGTTTCTAAAGGATACCCCTGGCTTATTGCCCACTCTTTCTCTCCAAAAGTCCACCAATCCTAGATGTTTTGTGATTAATTTAAGGGTTTCTCTCGATTTTACGGTGCTAGAAATTCTAGATTTTGTCGATTGATCTAATCTTGGGTCAAGAACAATGTTGAAATCTCCCATCCAGATTATTGGCTCCTGGGCTGATATTAATTGGTTCCTTACAGCGTCCAGATGTGATGGGTCATCTGAATTAGGACCATAATAGCCAATCAATGTCCTAGACTGACCCTCAAGAGAAACTTTAACTATCAGCCATCTTCCTGTCTTGTCTTCCTTACACTCTAGAATTTGCGCTCTTACTGATTTTTTAAAGATGAATATTACCCCTCTTACATTCACATTATGATCAGTGGAGCAGAATTTATCTATCCACCTTTGTTTCTTTAATATGTTAGTAGCCTCTGATTTAAGAAGATGAGTTTCCTGCAACACAATGATCTGCGCCTGCGAATCTCTCAGGTATTGTAGAATCCGATCTCGCAGACCATTGACGTTCCAGGACATAAAATTTATATTTGTCATAAATTAGCTTCCTCCCCTACCATCCACATTTCTTTTTACCTTTGAGGTTGATAATTTTCTGATTTTACATGTTAATAGTTGGATTTTGAGAAACGTTGGGGATTTTTTGCTTTCTTGAAGTAGCCGTATCTGAGCCATAAATGTTAGAAATCACCATTGTATAACATAGAAAGAGGGGGTGTTTAGTGTATTAGGTTTACATGCATATGATTATCTTATTCAAAGTGGATATTTGTGCTCTTATTACTTTTTTTTTCATATTTCTCCTTCTATATATATATTTTTTTATACCTTTTTTTTTCTTCTCCCCTTTCCCCTTTAGTTTTATTTTTTATCTTCTTCTTCTTTGTTTTTTATTAGATTATGTAAATATCATTAAGCCTGTAACTATATTTATCTAGCTTAGTTTGATTTATGCGCTTGAGCTTGGGCGTGATCCCTAATAGTAGTTCATCAGCATCTTGGATAGAGCGAACATTATGCATCTTGTTATTGTACATGATTCAGAGGAACGCAGGGAATCGCATCTGTACCGTCGCACCAAGTGATCTAAATTTGTCCATGCTTTGCCCCAGCTCCCATTGCCTCTCTAGTGTAGTCTTTGAGAGGTCCGAACGTATCTCAAAGACGAAATCAGGACCCTTTATTGAACCAGCTTTTAGAGCAAGATATAAAAAAATGTATTTGAGGGCATATGTCAAAAAGTTGATTAGTACTTTCCTTGGTTTAGTTCTTGCCAGATTCATGCTGAACGGGTCCCTGTGTATTTGCTGGATATCTTTATTTAGCTCTTCAACCGTTTCTTCCAAGTTGAGTGAATCTTTTATTAGATGTACAATGAAATCCTTAAGGTCCCCACCTTCCTTGCCCTCTGGTATTTTAAGGAGTCGAATATTGTTACGTCTGGAGTAATTTTCTAAAACTTCAATTCTCTCTCTCATATCATCACCGTCTCTTTGGAGAGTATGAATTTTAGATCTAGCCGCCTCCAGATTTGTGTTCATTAGGCCTATCGAGCTTTCCAGTACCTCCGTTCTCTCACAAAGACCTTCAACTTTTTTCCCCAACTCTTCACAAGCAACTTTAATCTCTGCTTGGTTAGTTTTAGAAATTGCAAAATCCTGTCTTATCTCCTCTCTCATTTCTGAAATAGAGGAGACTATTGCCTCAAGTGCATTGCCAAGCACTGGATCAGAGTTTTGAGGGATTGCATTTTTATTCTTGTCCATTTTGGTTGTTCTTAAGGTTTCTTTCTCTGATATTTCCTTTGATTGGGCAATTGCTAGACTGTCTGCAACGCACTCTGTATATGTTTCTGAATCAAACAGAGTAGACCGGGTAATTTACACAGGAGCTTCTGATGGTCACCCCACTGACAAGGTAACCTTTGGTAAATCTGGTCTCGGGGTAGACACTCCATGTTCAGATTGTTTACCCTGCTGTATATTTTGGTGTTTCATGGCTGCCACCATATCTTGGGTGATCTGTAAAACTTGTGGCAGAGCTCTAAAGTATGAGCGCAGCGATGGAGTTATGTCCCCCTGGAGCTTTTGATTTTTTGCTCCTACTCTTAGTTTTAGGCTGTTTTAGGGTAGTATGTCTGTCTTTGACTGGTTCTGACTTTTGTTTTTGTGTCTGACCTCTTTTTTGAGCTCCCTCCGAGTTGCACTCTGGGAACTGAAGTCTGTCTTCCTCCAGCCCAGTTTCCTTATCCCTGCCCTTTGTTTTACTTCTAGTGACCCTTACTTGTATATCTTGTATATCTTGCACTTCTTTATTTGATATACAATCTGTGCTGGGCGCCTCCCCAAACAAACAAGAGAGCTTACTTGAGTCTTGAGAGAGGATGCCCCGGCCCCTGCAGCCAAACAAACCAGCCTCCACAGCCCCAATCGTGCCGCTCGCCATTTCCGTTCCCAAAGCGGTCAAAGCAGCAGCTCTCAGTGGCTCCCCTCCTCCTCTCCCACCTCCGATTGGGGCAGCCGTGTGTGTACTCCTCGCAGCGGCCGCGTGGCCGCGTCTGATCTCCATGGCTGCCCGCCCCCAGCGGAGGAGAGAATTGGAGGCGGAGACGGGTGAAGCGAATGGCAAGCACATCCGAAGCCGCCCTCACGAAAGCTGCAAAAAACGATTCGAACTTCACCCCGAAGGCTCTGCAACAGGTATCGCTCAATGTGTATTCAGATACGGCATTACATTGAGACCGCCGTCGTAGCAGCGAGGGACTCGGGAGTCAGCCTCTGGGCAGGCGAGCCGCGCCTAGCCTGCGGCCACCATGTTTCCCCCGAACGTCCAAAACAATCTTTATTTGATTACTAAAAGCTAATCATGAAAAAGTAGTCCACTAGCACAATATCGCTAAGAAAATCTTACCAAAATATTGTGAGCAAAATATTGTTTTCAAAATATCATCATCCTATACTTATATTGGTAAGTACAAAAATAGCTAAAAATAATATCATTGTAACTAATATCATTGTATTAAATATTGTTTTTTAAATAAATATAAATAAATTTAAATATTACATATTAGAAATATTAAATAGATACATTCATTTAAATAGATTTAGGAAACATTTCAACAAATAAGCATTTTTTTATGAGCTAAACACAGACTAATATATATACATATATTTTAATATATCGGCTTCATAAACTATTATTAAACTAATAATTTTAGTATATATTACAATTTCAGAATGTTTTAAATAATGAAATAATATATACATGTGTGTATATGTATGTATGTATGTATATGTATGTATGTATGTATATATATATATATATATATATTCACTGAAAAAACCATAGGTTTCACACCAGTTATAGTTAGCTGGAAATTTTACTGACATAAAACCATTGAAATTCCCACGTTATAGTTAGTTGGACTCACTATAACTTGCGCGCCTGCAATGCACTGCTGATGACGTCACATATTACATCACTCATGACATGGTCAGTGACATCACTCATGACATCACTGATGACACCATCCAGTGAATGTGTGTCTTTCTGAAAAATAAATATGTTTTATATATGTATTTGTAAAGGTTGATGGAAGAATAAATGGTTAAATAAGTGTGTAAATGGATGTTTATTTTAAAAAAAAATGATTGGTTAACTGCCTTATTAACATATTATTTGGGAGTTTTTCAAGATGCCAAGGGGTGCCAAAAAAGTGAATGCATCTAAGGTGACTTGCCTCATCTGTCACCAAGAACTGTCAAGAAGGAACCCAAACAAAAAATATTCTTTTGGGAACCACACTATGATTAGGCATATGCAGAGGAAGCACCAGAACAATTATTCGAGAGCAGAGGTCAGGGAACTGACCAAGAACCCTCCCCATCCTTCTTCTTCAAACACCTCCAATCAACCCACTCCATCGCGTGCAGAGGCTAGGGAGATGGTCCCTAATGTCCAAACCAAGTTTGCAAAATGTAAATTTGTTTGCATATATTGCAACAAAACAATATCATATGGTGAGCAGAGCATCACTTTACTCAATCGAGCTGCAGACAACCATCACTGCATCAAGCAACTTGAATTTTTTTCTATTTTTTTTTCCAGTTGAGCTGTTTGCAATTCCCTGTGTTTTGTTTGACCCTAGAAAAACTACAAAAAAAATATAAAATTGTTCAGAAAATCCCAAAAAAATAAAAAATGTTCAAAAAAACAATAAAAAAAATATAAAACAACAAAAAGAATAAAAAAAACAGTTCTTTTCAGAACTACTTCCAATTTATATAAAAATGCGAAATTTTAAAAAAACTGTCTTTCTTTTTTTCCCCATGGTATGCTCCCCGGTGCGCGCACCCCCCGCAAAAATAAAAAAAATAAAAAAAATGTTGTGCCCCGCGGAGCCCTTTTAGGGCCCCCACATAAAACCTGAGGGTCAGGGGGGGTCAGGGGGGGTCTACCCTACCCCCTTTTGGTCATTTCCCCCTTTGTTTTTGCTACCTCTTGTGTCTCAATCCTACCGAGACACAAGATGGCAGACGCTCCGGACTTTTTCGAATGTTTACAGACACCCGAGAGCCAATCAGCTTTCCGTGCGCAAGTCGCGTAGCGCGCCCGGTGCGCGTCCCGGTGCGCGGCCATAGATATATATATTTTTTTTAACCTAAATTACTCAAAATCCACTGGAGCACATATCTTGAGACATAGCAAAGGCACATCAGGCTACCAGTCCCTTTTGCCAAGTTTGGTGGAAATCCATTCAGCTGTTCGGACTAAAAGTGAAGTCGACCGCCCTATGGAAATTAACATGGGGAAAACATGTTTTGGGACCCCCTTTTATCTCGCCCCCACTTGACAAATCCCCCCCAAACTTTCAAGGAAGGACCGGAGCTCCGCGAGGCAAATTTGAGGAAATTTTCAGGCAGATTCGTCAACCGGTGCCAAAGTTATTCACAATAGAATTTTTAGATTTTGCATTGAAAAAAATCCTAACTATAACTACCTACTGGCGACCGCCAGTAGGTAATATATACGCGCAAAACTCCTTCATTCCTTAAAGGTAGAGGCCACACAGGGGATTTCTTTGGAATCATTAATTTAACTCAGCATATGGCGTGATGCATTTCGGCTGCCTTCAGCCTTCCTCGGACGCCGCTGTAAATCAAAGTGCTGCTACACCTGCTTCCATTAAATAATCCTGCTTTCACCCATTGGCGTGTGCTACTGACACCCCCCTGCCATATGACCAGCAATAGCAGGAGTGCTGTAAATACTGCATCTCCCAGATAGCACCTTGCTGGACACAATACTGTGAGGGGATGGAATCGTGAATGACAGTCCGAATGGATGTTTTCTGTGCAGGATGTTTAGCGCAGAGTGTCCAATTTTGTAAATGTCCTTGATGACAAAATAAGCACCTCCACGAGTCCCCATGACATCCCAGCCTCAAAACCAAGTTTCCACCGGGCCCGGAACAGGAAAACAATGTGACCTGCTCCTCAAAATTGCCTCCAGTTCACGGACCTCTGACGCCCTACTCATCTACAGAGCCAAGTCGAACAATATTTCCACAGCCTTCTTTCTCCAAGAAGAATTAGTACGCACTCACAATGCCCAATATTTTCACTGTTCCTTTATTTTTTTATTTGCAGCAAGGCTTCTGGTTCAAAACCTGAAGCTTGCTGAAGGAACTGTGGAAATATTGGTCATTGTGAGTGCTTACTAATTCTTCTAGGAGAAAGAAGGCTGTTGAAATATATATATATATACATATATATATACATACATACATACATACATATATATATATATATATATATATTACAGTAACCACATCAGTAGAACCCACAGGGGAAGCCTTGTGCAGATTTATCACCACGTATAGCAAACAGTCACAAGCAATTAGGAAAATCATGAATTCCCAGTGGGCTATTGCACTGACAGATGGAGTGATGCGAGAAGTCTTCTTGCCCGTCAAACCGGACTTCACTTATCGCAAAGCTCATTCCATGAGATCTGATCTAGTCAAGAATAGTCCAGAGATAGTCAATAAGGATTATTCGGTATCCTCTAAATATGGTTTTCACAAATGAAGTAGTTGCAGAGCCTGCAAATTTGGTGCTAATACTAAAACATATCAAAGTGCCTTTAGGGAAGGCGAGATCAAAATCAAAGGCAATTTTAACTGCAGAACGGAGTATGCAGTATATGTTTTAACCTGTAAGTGTGGACTCCGTTGTGTAGGGAGCACCAAATTGCCTGTACAGGCTCGCATTCTCCAACACCTCAGGGCAACGGTCAATTCAGATCCATCATACCCTGTCGCAAGACACGTCAAGGCAGAGCATGGAGGCAATCTCAATGTCTTGACTTATTATGTAATTGACAGTGTGCCAGCAAATAAAAGGGGTGGCGATAGAGACGAGTCCCTCAGGCAGTTGGAGACTAAGTATATTTCAGAACTAGACACCAAGAGTCCGAAAGGTCTCAACATTTGCGAAGACCAGCATCACTATTTATGACAATGTATATCAGACAGTGATTTAAGTAGCTTTACATGTTTTCTCTTGATGACATATTTATAGTATTAACACATTTTTTCCATAATGTGTGTGATATTGATATTTATATTTAGGTCTTTTAAGGGTGGTGTTTTGTGAATGTGGATTTTATCATGAATTTATTGTGCATTTATGGTTTTATCTGATTTTACTGGCGCCAGTTTTTTGTATTTAGACATGACCAACTATTTATCTATTTATGTATATATACATTTTGCACATTATGGTATCAACCTGCATAAGTCACTTTATCCCTGGACTCTGGTAGAAGATTCCCATATGAATACTGAAACGTAATCTGTTTTCAATTTGTCTGTCCTTTCCCTCACAAGATTCCCCGGCTGGGGAGCTTGTATTTTAAAATTGTTTTTGCACACATAGATTTTTTAAACATTGCACTTTATTGGCACAACAGCACTTTTCCTGTTTTTAACCAGTGACCACTACTGTGCACTCATATTAGACATATTGACGATGGTAAATGTTATAAATAGGTATGTTCATGCTGACCATTTTCATTTATTGCGACACGCCATTGCATTATGCAAATAACGGGCCTAGATGTTCTCTGCTTTTTATATTGATACACTTTGTTAAATTTTAGGATTTTTAGCAATTGTAGTATATTGAGGACTCTGGTATAACAATATGTATTTGTACTGTTATAGGCTGTGTGCACATATATTTTTATCCATATATATATAATGGTCAGGTTACGTGAGTCTTGTGAATATTCCTATGAAGATACCCATGGTGTAGTTGTACAGATAATATTTGTAATTGCAAATCCGTCAATTATGGTAGATAACTAACTCTAGAAGAAGTCTGTCAGCCATTTTTAGGAGGCACAAGAAATGGTCACATGGTATGGGATTCAGTGTTCTGATTGGTGGTTTGCCATTTTAAAAAAAATCTGGGTTGTGATGGCAAACACAATATAATCTGGTGAACAAGGCGAAAGGGTCGCCGAAACTCGTCCGGATTGTGGCACTCCTGCTGCACAGGAGAAAATAAAATAAAAAAGACACTGCTGCACTCGCTACCTGATTTTCGTGTCCGTTCTTCTCTAAGAGGGTGCTGCGGCCCGTGGCACTCTTTGGAGCGTTGCTGTGTGTATATATATATAAATATATATATATATATATATATATATATATATATATATATATATATATATATATATATATATATATATATATATATATATATATATATATATATATATATATATATCCAAACACAGCATTCTCCTGTTCCGGAGCCCCCGACCCTTCAGGGCGACCTCATTAAAATGATGGGCACGGAGCAGCCCATCTAAACACCAGCAAGTGTAACAAAAGAGATGAGGCTTTGTTCAGACCATCGGAAGAAATAGAACAAATGTGCGAGTGATACCAACTTACCTGGCTGTTTTTATCAAAGGATTCCACACCAACACCAGTGCAAAGGTACTTACTATCCACTTTGAAATTTGGAAATAACGAGGACTTCCAGTTTGTTATTTTTAGATAAGTGACAGTGCACTGTGGGATTTGTATTTCAACTTGTAGCCACGTGATCCCAGAACTTTTTAAAGCAAGCTCGAGCGCACCTGGCAATTAAATCGTCTACCTTCCACCTGTGAGCAAGGCCATGTGAGGCCGAAACGTTAGGAAACTGGAAGGGTGTCGTGCTGCAGGATACTGAAATAAAGCGTCATTTCGAGCAATGGGCCTCATCTCTTTTGTTACACTTGCTGGTGTTTAGATGGGCTGCTCCGTGCCCATCATTTTAATGAGGTCGCCCTGAAGGGTCGGGGGCTCCGGAACAGGAGAATGCTGTGTTTGGATTTCATGGAGGAGCATGACCCACTCATGCGCCCAGCCTACTTAGGAGCGCCACTAAGGTGAAAATATGAGCGCATGTTGGAAGGGATTCGGAGATGGTGTACATCCATTTCTGATCGTGCTGGTGAAATGAGACTTTGTTCAGACCATCGGAAGAAATAGAACAAATGTGCGAGTGATACCAACTTACCTGGCTGTTTTTATCAAAGGATTCCACACCAACACCAGTGCAACTGCCAAAAAGGTACTTACTATCCACTTTGAAATTTGGAAATAACGAGGACTTCCAGTTTGTTATTTTTAGATAAGTGACAGTGCACTGTGGGATTTGTATTTCAACTTGTAGCCACGTGATCCCAGAACTTTTTAAAGCAAGCACGAGCGCACCTGGCAATTAAATCGTCTACCTTCCACCTGTGAGCAAGGCCATGTGAGGCCGAAACGTTAGGAAACTGGAATGGTGTCGTGCTGCAGGATACTGAAATAAAGCGTCATTTCGAGCAATGGGCCTCATCTCTTTTGTTACATATATATATATATATATATATATATATATATATATATATATATATATATATATTTTTTTTTTTTTCTCCAAAAAGTTGCTCTTTCTGACGTGCGGTCTCAGTAATACGACGAACGTCAGCCAGGTATTAAGTTCAAGGGTGTTTATTGGTTTAACGACATGTTTCGGCTTACTCAGAAGCCTTGCTCACGTAAGGCGAAACATAGCATCCAAGAAACGAGGTACATGGCTAAAAAGACAACACAAATAAATAAATCCATCCAGTTTAGTAATATCTTATTACCAAAGGGAAAAATATATAACTCAGTTCGGCATACTCAAAAACAAATGACTATTAAAATAAATAATGAGATGAAAGAAGATCAGTATCAGAGACCAATTCCAAACTTTTCAAGATATCTAAGTATTTCTCAAGATATTTGTACACATATACCCACATGTGTGAAGTCATAAGGGGGACGAGCAAAGAAAGAGCATAAGGTAAAACATCCTACACATTTTAATCTTCCTCATCGTTATTCTAAATGTGACCACAGTTCTTCATCGTTATTAAGACCCTGGGGTGACAAGGGGGCCTAATTTGATAATGTATTGAGATTATAGGGTACATAATTTCCTGACCCTGTCTTCCCCTCTTTCACTTTTTGGTAGCTGGTCCAAACAGTAAAATGTCAACAGATCTTGGTTGCTATGATGGCACTCTTCGAAATGGTGTGCCACTGGGTACGTTTTATCTCTCTTAGTTATCGCTTGCATATGTTCAAGCACCCGTTTCTTAGTAGCATTAATGGTGCTTCCAATATATTTCAATTTGCAGGGACACTCTAGACAATATATGGTGTAATCTAAATTACAATTAAGTAATTTTATGTTTCTCATGTCCTTCCTTTTTTTTACCAGGTGTCTCATAAGATTTTTTTTATGGCCGTATTTGCACGCCTTGCATTTTATACAAGGAAAGAACCCCTTTATTGGTTCTTTCTTTTTCGTAATGCCATCAAAGTGACTTGAGACCAGTAGGTCTTTGATGGATTTGGACCTCCTATATGTTATAAGTGGTCCTATCGAAATGTGGTTTTTTAAGATGTTATCAGTCTTAAGAATATGGCAATTCTTGCGAAACATTTGTACAATTTTAGCCGACTGTGTGTAGAAGCGTTTGATCATACGCATGGACTGAGGTGTACCTGGAACAAAAGTTCTTTTATTTGTCTTTGTTACCAGAAGATCCTTCCTTGAAATTACCTGAACTTTCTTAATGGCAATGTCTAAGGAGTTATCCGAGTAACCCCTCGCCTTAAAAGATGCACACGCTTCTTCCCTAGCTCTGTCATAGTCCTCCTCCAAAGAACAGTTTCGCTTCATGTGCAAAAGCTCCCCGTATGGAATGTTGTGAATCATACTCTTGGGGTGGTAGCTCCTGGCATGAAGCAAGGCGTTCCCACCGGTGGGCTTTCTATACAGTCGTGTCAAGATTTCAGAGTCTGATGTAAACCTCCAGATCTAAATAAAAGACCTGGACGTTGCTTATCTGACCGTTAATATTAAATTGAGATTATGAGTGTTAAGGAAGAATATAAACTCATCAGTCATAGAGTAGAACCCTCTCCATACGATGAAAAGGTCATCGATTTACCTGGTCCAAAACTCCACCTTTTCCATCCATTTCTGCGATGTATCCCACCAGGCCACGTGCTCCTTCCACCAGCCAACTAAAAGATTTGCATAGCTGGGGGCGAAGCACGTGCCCATCGCGGTACCCCTCTGTTGTTTGTACAACTGACCTGAAAACAAAAAAAAATTGTTTTCCAAGCAAAAGGTTAACATCTGCAATAGCATTTCTGTATGTTTTTGAAACTTTAATGGGCGTTTATCTAGAAAACACTTCACTGCTGCAATGCCTTGGCTATGTTTTATACAAGTATATAAACTTGTGATGTCAAGAGTGATAAGCAGCATTCCAGGCTCCCATTTCACGCCCTCAAGCAGTCTTAAGAAATCTTGCGTATCCCCTATATAAGACTTGAGACTTTTTACCCATGGAGCAAAGAAAAAGTCTAAATACCTAGAGAAGTTTTCAAGAAGGATGTTTATAGATGCTACAATTGGTCTGCCTGGGGGCCATAGTGGATTTTTATGAACCTTAGGGAGGTGATAAAATGTGGGTAAAGTGGGGTAAATACACATTAGAAAGTTAAATTCATCAACATCCAACATCCCATCATTGTTCCATTCACAAAGGTTCTGAAGAAAAGTTTCCACACATTTTGAATATTCATTTCTAGTAGTAGGTAGATAACATTTGCCTGATAACATGTGCCTGAATCTGCTAAGAGGAATATTTGGCTTGAAATCCTTGAAAAAGTAAATGCAGTGGGAGCGACCCCCAGAGTCATTGAAGACTTAAAGAAGAGGTTTTATGATATAAGGAGCCTCACCAAAAAAAAATAGCTGACCACCACAAACAGGCCTCGCTAACAGGTGGAGGAAAGAACACAGCACCCCCCCTCACTGACCTGGAGGAGATGGTGGCCTCAACCTTGGAGCCAGAAAGCGTCCATGGACTGGGAGAAGTGGACAGCTCGGCGAAAGCTGCAAGTAGAAAAGGTAAGATGCATGCACAGCAATCCCCCTCACACCCTCATCCATCCGTCACCCCTTGATTGCCCCAGTCCCAGTGTGTTAGTGCAAAGCAGTAGCAATGCATTATGGTACATGAAGGCATTTAATGAAAGACCATGTCATACAGCACAGTCACCACCAAGTTAGGCAAATGATTGCAGACAAGGGCAGGCAGCATGTAATAAGTGCAATTTCGAAAGTTTAATTGCAGTGGCAGTGAGACATTTGCACCTAGCTGATATGTGCTCGTATGTCCACAGGTCACACTTCAAGAAGGCAGTCACAGGAGGCAGAGGACACGGCACCCGAGAGGGATGAAAATAATGAGCCAGGTCCCAGTGCATCACAGGACACAGGTGTACCGAGTGGGCAGCCACCTTCCCCAGCACCTGACAACACAGAAGAACTGCAGGCATCCCCAAGACCATCACAGTCACCACTATTGGTCTCCTCGGCAGAAATGCCAGCATCACAGGATAGCCAAACACCTGCAGCACAACGTAGCAGGAGGCATGTAATTTCCCCACTGATGGAAATGGAGACAGCTGCTGGTGAAATGGTGGGTCAAGATTCACAGAACTTGCCTGGAGCTGGCATCTCTGCCACACTGCAGCCCAGCGCAGAGCCTGTACCTACTGCCAGTAGATGCCGCACAGTTCCAGGAAGGAGTGTAGGTGCACGTGGGGAGGGGTCCAGTGTCTTCCAAAGCCTGGAGGGATCCATGGTCAGGATTCAGAGGATGCAGGGGAAGGGCATCATGTCCTGTCAAAGACAAATGCGTAACTTCAATATAAACATGCAGGACATTGGTAAGGGCATCAGGGAACTGCTGGAAGTTAACAAGAGCATGGCCAGTTATTAATACCCCTTCGCCGGGGAGGAAAAATATCCTGTGTAATGTCAGATCCCTTTCTAAGCATACCACTGAAGTTTGGGATATGATATCTTCTTACCAACCGGAAGTGTGTTATCTGACAGAAACGTGGCTTAAACCACATTGCACCCCGGATATAACTCTCGCTATCCCTTGCAGCTATAAAATACTGAGATTGGACCGCCCGATCAAAATTGGTGGTGGAATCGCGGTGATTTACAAAGAAGATCTGAGAGTCACTATTTTAGAGGAACTTAGTTCCGCGGAAATCGAAATAATGATTTTTAAAATTCAGGTATCTCCTAAAGGACACTATAGAGGCGCCTTAGTTTATAGGCCCCCAGGTCCTTACAGGAATTTTACTAATATTTTACTCGAACTATTGGCTCCTTATATCATTAATGACAAGGAGTTCATTTTAGTTGGTGATTTTAACGTTCACGCTGAAATTCCAGATTGTAATGAGGCGCAAACACTATTAACAGATCTATCCTCTCTGGGTCTATTATTGAGAAATAGTGGACCTACTCATCGAGCAGGCCACACTTTGGATTTAGTGTTCGCTAATGTCCAGCTTGCATCATGCCCACCCGCCACTCAGGTGACCTGGACTGACCACTTCATTGTGGAATTTACCACCCCTCTTCAGGCACCCAATCTGTCCCACTCTAACACCCTACCCGGTACCCGGAGACAGTGGCATAAAGTTACCCCTTCTACTTTTAGAGAGAAATTCATCCCTCCTAGTTTTCTACCTTCGGACAATATTGATACTGCCCTTGCTAAATTCGAAGGAGAAACTAGGAAAGTCATCGACAAAATTGCTCCTGTAAAGACTTTTAAATCTAAGCCTGGGAAAAAACATGAAGTTTGGTTTTCTGATCACTTGAGAACCTTGAAACAAGGGGCTAGAAAATTGGAAAAGAGATGGAGAACCTCGCATCTTGTGGAGGATAAGGAAAAATATTGGTGTGCTCTATCTTCATATCACAAAGAAATCCGTGGTGCTAGGAAATCTTACATTGCATCCCAAATACAAGAGGCCGGAAACTCTCCAAGAGTTCTCTTTCAGATCTTACAGACTTTTGTCAAACCTCAAGCTTGCGAAGCCCCTGATATGACTTCTCAACAACTGTGTGAAGACACTTCATGTTTCTTCACTAATAAGATCAACACAATTTATGAAAAAATTATCTTGACCAACCAAGCCTCATTGACCACTACAGAATCTCCCCTTGATCCTGTAGAATGCACACCTGCTACACATTCCCTGGATGTCTTTCCCCCGATATCCTTGAAAGGAACATCGGATCTTTTAAAACAAATTAAAAGCGGTAGTCCTGAGGATACTATACCTGCCAAACTAATGCCCACACTTAATGAACTTCTATGTCCAACGATCTGTGAACTGGTAAATATTTCACTCATCTCAGGTGCTGTCCCCAAAAATTGGAAAAGGGCGCTTGTCAGACCCATAAGGAAGAATACTGCCCTATTGTGGTCTGACCTGACGAATCTTAGGCCCATTTCCCTGTTACCTTTTGTGGGAAAAATTATAGAGAAACATGTTAACCACCACTTATCAGCACATGTGGAACTGGTAAAAGCCCTGGATGAATCCCAATCGGGTTTCCGCCCCAAGTACAGTACAGAATCCACTCTCTTGTCTGTTACTGATGATCTCCATGCCTACCAGGACAAGGGCCTTTCAGTCATCCTGGTGCTATTAGATCTATCAGCAGCGTTCGACACCGTGTCTCATACCATCCTGACGCAACGGTTGTCGAACGCTGGCATCCAGAACAAGGCTCTTGACTGGCTAAAGAGTTTTCTGACCGGCCGCACCCAGAGAGTCACCATGGGTGCATACCGCTCAGTGGAAACAGAGATATCTAAAGGGGTGCCACAGGGCTCATGCTTGAGCCCTACTCTCTTTAATATCTATGTGGCACCCCTGGCAGGAGTTTTGCGTAGATATGGCTTTATTCCCATATCTTACGCTGATGACACACAGCTCCTGTTCCCCTTCAAAACTCTCACCATTGAGGTCAGAAACTCCTTTTTGACAGGCATGAAAGAGGTGGCAAAATGGATGGCTACAAACTACCTCCAATGCAATGTCACCAAGACTGAGATCATGTTATTTGGAGACGCGAAAATACTCTGGACACCCGAATGGTGGCCGTCGGAGCTTGGAGCAGTCCCTGAACCTAAACAGGTTGTGAAGAATCTGGGAGTCAGACTCGATCATGACCTGTCATTTAAACAGCACACTAATTACATATCAGGGATCTGCTTCCACACCGTTGGACTTCTCCGTAAGGTCTTCCCGCTTTTACACGACGCAGTAAGGAAAACGCTTGTTCAAGCGTTGATCCTCAGTCGGATTGACTACTGTAACGGTTTACTTTTATCAGCCAATGAGGGTGTGTTGGATAAGCTGCAGGTGATCCAGAACACGGTGGCTCGCCTAGTTCTGAATGCCCCTCCGAGAACTGCTTCTAAACCTCTTCTGAACCGCCTACACTGGCTTCCAATACGACAGAGGGTCAAATTTAAAATATGTTGTTTGATCCACAAATGCCTAAACTCAGGGGGACCTATCTATCTGGAACGGAAATGTATTCCTTATGCTCCAGTACGGTCTCTTAGATCTAGTAGTAATCTCCTTCTGGTGGTCCCCCACATAAAAAAAGTAAGACATGGAGGCAGAGCCTTGTCTGTTACTGGCCCTAAGTTGTGGAACAAGTTACCTTTGGCATTAAGGCAATGTAAAGAACATCTGACTTTCCGCAAACTTTTAAAAACAGCTCTTTTTAAAAATGAAGTCTAACTCATCCCCTCACTGTTAATATGCTGCTGATCCCTGGTCAAAAGCGCAGAGATACTCCTGTAGGAGTGATTCTAGCGCTATATAAACTTATAAATAAATAAATAAATAAATAAATACACGACATGACCCAAACCATGCAGCAACTGTGCACTAAACTGGACTCAGAAATGACATCAAGGCGCAAGGAGAAACAGCGTGCAGTGAGAACCGAGAAAGCCATTCACCGTCTGCCAACAGCCTCATCCATGCTATATAGGCGCAGCATGACCAGTCAGGAAGTCCTGACTCAAAACAGTGATCAGCTGACGAGGGGCATAGCCGGAATGACCGGTGCGCTAGAGGCTCTACTCAATGCACAAACAGCACAAACTGCAGCTATTGACGTGCCGGAGAGTGAAGCTAGCACCAGTAGGAGCAGCACGGCAAGCACCCTGTTGTAGAGACCAGGAGAAGGAGCAGGCGACTGGAGGTTACAGGCCAAATGCCTAGTGATCAGAGTGAGCCACATACACCTGCCAGTGCAAAGCGTGGCCACAGATGAACAGTTATTAGCATGGGCTACTGCCATTGGACAGGAAGTGTTATTTTGAAAGTTAGTGTTGCACATTTGTGCCATATAAACCTGCGTAGTGACAATCTACAACTACGGTGGGTGCATTCTACACCTGTCTGTGTGTGTTTCATCACTGTGAGCATTGCAGTGAAATGCCCACTGGTGCACTTTTGTTCTTTACCGTAACAAGATAGATACTAGATTAAACAAAATTTTGTTCATTCAACATAGGTCTCTGTCTCATTACTTACTCAGAAATAGTTGCGTGTAATCTCCTCACGTCTGTATCCACCATCACTTGGTGTTGACACTCCAGCAGGTTGTGTTTCAGGCAAAGCAATGTTGTCGTCATGATCCTCATAGTCTGACAACTCCACCTCAGTCCCCTTATTCACAGCAAGGTTGTGCAACATCCCACAGGCAGCAATGATCTTACAGCAGGTGATGGGGTATACTGCCTTGCACCTCCACTCTTGTGCAAGCACCTAAATCTGCTTTTCCAGATCCCAAACGTACGCTCAACAACATTTCTTGTGCTCTTGTGGGCCCGGTTATATCTCCTTTGGCTGGGTGTTGAGGGGTTGAGGTAGGGGGTGAGTATGAAGGAGCGGAGGGCACATGCGCTGTCTCCTGAAATGATATGGAAATACATTACTCACATGCATACATGTACCTCTTGCAGCTATAGGCGTTATGGGTGTCGCACACTGTCTCTTACCTAGCAGGTATCCTTCACCAAATTCCCCTGTAGTCAGCCGTGCATAGATGCCGCTGTTTTGAAATATGTATGAGTCGTGGGTACTCCCAGGAAATTTTGCCACAAGATCAGTGATGTGGTACTTTGCATTGCAGATCACCTGCACATTGATGGTGTGCGTAGACTTCCTATTCCTGTATATATATTTGGTGGCAGCAGGAGGACAAATGGGAATGTGCGTGCCATCAATGCAGCCAATGATATGGGGAATCGTGCCATCTTGTAAAAGTCAGATTTTGTTTGGACCAGTTCAGCATGGGTTGCAGGAAATGATATGTAATGGTCTATCCTCTATAACATGGCGTCAAGGAATTTGTGGAAAAACCTTGACAGGCTGCTCTGAGTTACACCACCTACCACAGCAACCACACTCTGGTAGCTACCAGACGCAAGCAGATGTAGGCTGCACAGCACCTGGACGTGGGGAGGAATAGAGTGTGCCCTTGGGGTGGTGTGCTCCAACAGTGGTTGGAGGTCCCTGATGAGGTCAAAGATGGTGTCTGAGTCCAACCTGTACCTCTGGAGTATCTCTGCCTCAGTGAGCATGAACAGGGTGATCCTCTGTCTGTACACCTGCTCCTCTCTCTGCCATTCCCTCTCTCCTTCCTCCTGTAGCCATAGCCGTCTTGCAATGACATACAATGCCGCCATTGTGCAAGAAGACTTGCATTTTGGGTCAATTTTTATTGGTTGCACCTGGTTACCACCTGATTCCAATCCATGGTAAATACTGACTCTTATTTGAGGCAAATTCGGTATTTGAGTGCTTACCTACATCTCATTCTTCATTTTGATCACTTCCTATTTACCGAATTGGTATATTTTCCGATTCGGTAAATTTACCGATTCGGTATATTTTCCGATTCGGTAACTTACCGATTCGGTAATTTTTCCGAATCAGTATATTTACAGATTCGGTAATTTACCGATTCGGTAACTTTACCGATTCAGTAAATTTACTGATTCGGACCATTTTTGGACTCTTACATCCCATTTCCTCTATACCGGTCGGTAACGGCTGAAAATACCGATTTTCGGCCGTTACTGACCGGTATTGGCCCACCTACATCTGGCCCTAGATCTTTTGCGAGGACTTTTTTTTATTTTTTCTTCCTTTGCTCCCACACCCGTGCTCTAAAGACTACCTGTGAACCCCTCCCTATCCCAACCCTTGGGAAACCCTCCTTTTTCTCCCAAATGGCCTAGGCTAAGGCCTAGAGAGGCCTGGTTTTTGGGGAAATTGTGAAAAACACCTACCTAATTTGCACTTAACATAGTAGAAAACTTGCCGCTAAGGAGCCTATATCTTATCAGGAAAGAAAGAATCCTGTCTGCACATGTACCTTATCAAGCTTCATAATCACATCTATCACGTCTAACCAACTCCAGCTCCTGATATGGACCTTAAGAACCCTTCCGCCTCCTCAACCCTATGAAAGGTATGCATCTTGTTATTAGGCATTACCCATAAACTAGCTGGAAACTTAAGCTGCGCAGTGGCACCTTAGCTCTTGAAGGACTCAATCAAATTCCTCATTTCCCATTGCTTATTTGCTGTCATTTACGAGATGTCTGATCGGATCACAAAATTGTTACCATCAACTGTCAGGGATCTCTATTTCAACGCTTTAAGGAGTATTTCTTCTTTAAAACAGTAGGAATAAAAGTTCCCGAAAATCTTTCCTGGTTTAACTTTATTATGATTCCTTCTGAAAGGGTCTCTATGGACCCTCTGAATATCCAAACTGAGTTCTTCCTCTGACCATTTGAGTTGTAACCCTTCCTTAAACAGATGTATCATGAACATTTTTTATATCCTCTCCTTCTGCTCCTTCTGGTACGTTGAGGAACCGAAGATTACATCTTTGTTGGTTATTTTCCAGGGATTCTACCTTATCCTTCAATTGCTGTTCAGTCCCCCTTAGGTCCCTGATCTCCTTTGTGTTTTCCTCTGCCTGTGATGCCAAGTCCTTCATTCCAATCTCCAGTTGTGCAGTTCTGTCAGCTACATCATCCAGTTTTTGTCCCAGGCTCTCACAGACAGAGCGGATTTCTCTTTGATTCAATTCAGAAGTTTCAAATCTATTTTTTACCTCTACCGTCAATAAATGTATCAGCTCTGATACTGATTGCACCTGAGATTGGGGTTGGAGCTGTACGGACAGTGGAGGTGGTGGCGATAGCATCTGAACCTGGACTGTCGGCTGGGGATGTATTTGTACTAGAGCTTCATTCTGATTCTTTTCTTGAACAGTCTTAGTTGCGCCTTGCTCTCCTCTCTCCCCCCGTTTAGCAGCTTCATCAATGGATGGACAAATAGCGGTTCCGGGCGGTGTCGCTTGGAGGGCCGGGGTCGCTTGTAGCTGACCTTGTGATTGAGGTTGTGCAGGTTGAGGTTGAGATTGAGGGAGACCTTCCATTTTGTCACCACCAGGATATTGAGGTTCCATAGAGTCTGTGAGTCCTGCCATTACCTGAAACCTATATCTACTCAATAAAGGGGTAATTTTCAGTGTTACCCACTCTCCTGAAACAATACTGTCTTGTTTTTGCGGAGGTGCGATTTTTATTTCTAAATTTGGGGTAGCAGAATCCTGCCCTCCGTTCATACAGTTTTTTCCCAACCCACTTCTCAAAAGATATCGATTCTGTTTAGATTTTTCATCAGGTTTCCCCAATAAACACATTTTTGTATGGACTTGCGGTGTTCTCCTGTTTGTCAACTGACACGACTTCAGCGGACAGTGCTTGAATATATATATATATATATATATATATATATATATATATATATATATATATATATATATATATATATATATATATATATACATATATATATATATATATATATTCACTGAAAAAACCATAGGTTTCACACCAGTTAGAGTTACCTGGAAATTTTACTGACATAAAACCATTGAAATTACACGTTATAGTCAGTTGGACTCACTATAACTTGCGCGTGCAATGCGCTGCTGATGACGTCACATATTACATCACTCATGACATGGTCAGTGACATCCCTCATGACATCACTGATGAGACCATCCAGTGAATGTGCGTTTTTAAAATAAATATGTGTTATATATGTATATTTAAAAGTTGCTTGAAGAATACATGTTTTAATAAGAGTTTACATGGATGTTTTTGTCTTTATCAGTAACAACATATGTTTTAATCTAGTATATGTGAGTATTGATGTATATAAGTGAGTATATGTGAGAGTGAGAGATTGAAAGAGTTCCTGTGTAAATAAGTATGTTTTTCTATAAATGATTGTTTAAGAGAGTAAGTATGTGTAAGTTTCCTTAGAAGTAAGGTGGTAGTGTGTGTATAGCTGTATATGCAAATAAATGGATGTTCAATAGTTTATTTGCAAGTGTGAGTATGTGTGAGAGTATCTTTTGGATGACCTCGGTGTGTAACAGGATGTATAGGTGTATCACTACATATGATGAGTGAGTATATGTATGAGTGACAATATAGAACTGTTGGTCAATGAGTGGATGTGTATATAGATGGTGGAATTATTGAATTGGTTGTTGTAACTGGTATGGGTATCTCCATTTCTTTAAAAATGTTTCTATTTTGGAATATGTGTTTCCAGGGTTACATTACAGTGAAAGGAGGTCTGTAACTCTGTCACAAGGATGGTTTCATCAGTGATGTCATGAGTGATGTTACTGACCATGTCATGAGTGATGTAATAAGTGACGTCATCAGCAGTGCATTGCACGCGCAAGGTATAGTGAGTCCAACTAACTATAACGTGTAATTTCAATGGTTTTATGTCAGTAAAATTTCCAGGTAACTATAACTGGTGTGAAACCTATGGTTTTTCCAGTGAATTTCAATGGTTTTTTAATAGCAAATATTTATAGGTATAAAAAGTGTAAAATTTTATAACGAATTTTATATTGTATAAATATGTTCATTTATTTATTTATTTTAATTTTTGACCCCGAGGCGCTCCTGGGGCACGTACCGGTGAACGCACTGGTAAGCGCAATGTTATGGCGTGCCCCGGGGCGCGTACCAGTGAGCGTCCGGATAGCGCTATTGCCGCGAACGAAAACCACATTGTGACGTATCGCGTAGCCGCCACGCCTTGTGTCATAAGACACGTATTGCGTAATCGCGAGATGAGTCTTATGACGCCCCGCGTAAGCGCCCGATCGTATACGATCGCGCAACGTAAGCGCCCAGATGCGCTTACGCTACGCGCCCCGGGATGCGCCCAAGGGCGCGTAGCGTAAGCGCGTCAAGCCATGTGACTTTAAAATAACACTTTTCATTGGTTCAGAAATTTTTTCAAAATTTCGAGAAACCCACCCATTTCTCTCACTATTGATTTGCACTTGGAGAGAGCAGTGATTCAGATGTTTTTTTGCCTGAGGACCCTCCTCTCCAGAAAAAAAGAACCACTTCATCTGGAAATTTTATGACATCCCTGAAGGACAAAAAAAAGTTAATGCTAGTAAAGTAAACTGCAAAATATGTGGCAGTATTTTATCCCGAGGCAATCCTCAAAAAAAATATAGCTTTGGAAATGCCAATTTAATTAGGCATGTCAAAAGAAGACACCCAAATAATTATTCCAGGGAGAGTGTCAGGAAGCTGGCACGGAATTTACCAAGAGATGGCAGCAGCACCTCCACTGGTGGAGCAACACCTTCAGGAACAACACGTGAAAGAATGGTCCCAAACGTGCAGCCGGTCTTTGCAGGCATTAAATTTCTATGTGTGGACTGTGACGAACTGCTCTGTTATGGGGAGCAGAGCGTTGAACTCATTGCTATAAAGCGACAGGAACACCGCTGCTCTCCCAGTTCCTAAATGTTCACATTTTTTTGCTCCTGTTGAGCAGTTTTTGAATCCCTGTTTTTGTTTTTCCCCTGAAAAAAATCCAAAAAAATATAAAATCGTTCTAAAAAGTATAAAAAAAATATAAAACAAAAAAAACAAAAGTTCTTTTCAGAACTA